>NC_053039.3:48596289-53596289 GCF_002575655.3 Aegilops tauschii subsp. strangulata
CCAGATGGATTCAATGGAGATTTCATTAAAGCTTGTTGGAACATCATTGCTGCAGATTTTTACAAGCTGATAGATGATTTTTACCATGGGAAGATCTCACTTCAAAGTATTAATGCCTATTTCATCACATTAATACCAAAGAAGGATAATCCAGTTACAACCAATGACTTCAGACCAATTTCTCTGCTCAATTGCACAATCAAGATTATTACCGAATTGTTGGCAAATAGGCTACAGACAGTTATTCTAAAGATTGTTCACACCAACCAATATGTATTCATTAATATTAGAACCATTCATGATTGTCTGGGTTGGGATTTTGAATATTTACATCAATGTCAACAATCCAATAGCCTATTGTTCTTCTTAAATTGGACTTTGAGAAGGCTTTTGATCTGCTCAACCATAAAGCAATTCTTGCTATTCTGAAAGCTAGAGGTTTTGGAGAGAGATGCATAAATTGGATCACAATGTTGCTGTCCTCGGGCACTTCCTATGTGCTGCTTAATGGAGTGCCTAGGAAATTCTTTCATTGCAAACAAGGAGTCAGACAGGGGGACCCTATTTCTCCTTTTACTAGGCTCAAAGTTAATTATGAGAAATCTTTCATGGTGCCAATTAATGTGTCTGATTCTCAGACCAACACTCTGCTTAATATCATGGGATGCCAGCAAGGTCACTTCCCCTTTACCTATTTGGAACTTCCACTTGGCAAAACTAAACCAAAAATTGAAGATTACAGCCCAATGATGCAAAGAATTGAGAGAAGGCTTTCTGGTTGCTCTACCATGCTATCTTATGATGGAAGATTGTTGCTCATCAAATCTATCTTTGTATCCTTACCAATCTTCTTTATGTGTACCCTGGCACTTCCCATGGGTGTTATTGAGCAAATCAACAAGTACTTGAGAAACTTTCTCTGGAGGAAATTTGGCATAGAAGATAGAGGGACAGCTCTAATTGCTTGGTCCAAGGTTTGTTTACCAAAAAAACAAGGGGGTCCTTGGTATTCTTGATATTGCATTACACAATAAGGCTCTTCTCATGAAAAACCTCATCAAGTTCCTCAACAAAGAAGATATACCTTGGGTTAATCTGGTCTGGGAGAGATATTATCATACAGATGCACCAAAAGGAAAAGCTGAAGGTTCTTTCTGGTGGAAATCTCACATTTGCCTCCTAGACAGGTTTAAGCAGATTAGCAAATGCACCATTGGATCTGGTCAAACTGTGCTTTTTTGGAAAGATAACTGGAATGATCATAATCTACAAATTACCCTTCCCCATCTTCACTCCTTTGCAGTGAATGATGTGCAGTCTGTCCTGGATTTTTATGGAGAGCATGATTGGACTGAGCACTTTCACCTGCCTCTATCTATTGAAGCTTATGAGGAATTTAATCAACTACAAGGCCTGGAACCCATTGTGCACCCAGACAGAGAGGATAAATGGAGCATCGTTGGGGCTGTTGGTAAGCCTTCAGCAATCCACATTTATAATCAGATTTTGGAACAGCAAGAAGAGCATCCCTTTTTCACCATTATATGGAAACGTTCAAGTAGGCTCAAACACAAAATCTTCTTTTGGCTAGTGGCTCATTGTAGAATCAACACTAGGGCCCTCCTACTTAGAAAGGCATGCAACTAGATGACATTTTTTGCCCCAACTGTAACCAAAAGGCAGAAGAGACAACTATGCATTTATTATGGGACTGCAACTTTGCACAAGAATGTTGGAACTCCTTGATTCCCAATAGAAAGAGAGGTACATCAGTATATGAGGACACCACCCTGGCCATAAAGCTCTTGCCACGGCAGTTTGCAGTAGAGATCATCATTCTGGGTTGCTGGAACATATGGATGCAGAGGAATGGTCATGTTTTTAGAGCAATTCCACAGTCGATTCAATTTTGGAGATTTCACCTTAAGCAAGACTTAAAGCTCCTCAGACACAAGATCAAGCACAAGTTTGAAGTTCGGTTCTCTCAGTGGATAGATCATAATATGTAATCATGAGTTTCATTTCTAGAGCAGGCATTGGCTAATTTCATAGCCGAAGTTCATCCCTTTGGGGTGAGTATTATATTATACTATATTTATTTTAATATATTTACCGTAGAACAATTGTTCTACGGTGTCGGGTCAAAAAAAATCCCGACCATCTTTAAATTTTCTTGAAAACACGAGACATCATTCTACCAATACATATTACCTTATTATTTTCACTTCGAAACAAGCACAGACAATGGTGAATCATTTAAATTTCCTCGTCGGCACGAGGAACAGAGCTTCATTTCCAGATCATACAAGTAACTTCTGACCACTATTTCATGCTAGATCAGCAATTTAACCACATGCCTGATCAGCACAGTGGACTGCTCCTAGTCTTTGATAAATGTCTCATTAAAGGGACCTACCCAGATGTCCTAATTTTTAGAAGATTCTCATTAGAAGCCATATCTAAAGAAAATAGCAGACTGCTCCTAGTCTTCAAAAAATTTCTCATAAAAAACAAACTACCCAGATGTCCTAACTTTTAAGAAAATCTCATTAGAAGTCCTATCTAAATGAAATAGTTGGCTGCTCCTAGTCTTAAGAATGATCTCATCAAAAACACCTATTCAGATTTTCTAATCTTATAAGAAAGAAAATCTCATTAGAAGTCATATCTAAATGTTCCTACAAGGCAACCAATTTAGTGAGCGAGGGACAAAAGGTTGCAAAATACAGTTGGTGCCCCATGTTACAAGTTACATTTTCCACTGGGTCCACACTGCAAGAACAACATATTTAGCAGCAGGCAAGACGTTCGTCTGAAACACCTTCAAATAAACAGCCATTCATGATATCTGTATCACCCACATAAAAGTAAGAGTTAGAGTATGAATCATCACAGATGCAAACAAAAGCCTATTGTTTGCCAGTGTTGGCCCCCATGGTGTTCGTATGGCAGTGTTTTTCATATCTTATTAGAAATGGATAATAATTGTTTATACAAGGTGCAGACATTAAATAGGTGGAAATGGCATATGATGATTTCTAAAGAAACATCACTGAGTAAACTGTGAGTGGTTTTTTTAATAGTTCATTGTGTTCCAATTAATCACCATATGGTATGGTCAAACTGTTGGTAACTGAAAACAGTATACGACTAGTGACTACATTATGAATTTATGATGCAAGTCAGGCCTAAACAGATCATGCCATATAGTAAAGAAAGTCAGCAGGCCCATGATGACTGATATATTAATACCGCTAGAGATGCCAATGCCAATCAAAGGAAATATCTAACTGTACTTCCCAAGTTAAGTCAGACTGAAGAAATGAAATTGGCCCAGGTCCAAAACTGACAGTGGACATAAAGTAATGTCAGGGCAACCGTGGCTCACATCACATATTGTACAGATGAAGATAAAATCAAATGAGACTAATATTTATAAATTCAGGCAAAATCTCAAAAGGCAGATCTTGTTCTCTTGAATGACTAATAAATAATTCACCAAAGGTTAAAATATTCATCATTTAGGCTCCAAACAATAAAATGATAAAACTCTTACTATCTGTGCTCACTATGCAGCTTAAATCTGAAACATTTTACTGAAAAACACATAGAAGTTCAGATTCGGTACATACTACTTCTAATCAGGGGAACCTAATCATCATCCATATTGCCAATTGCCGGAATTATGGGATACGCAGCACTGCAGCAGGAAGAAATCCTGAATGATTAGAACATAAATATACCTCATGATCCAAGAACCGACGACGCTTGCTTCCGTATTCTGCAACTTCATCGACTGCCCGTGCATGCCTTTTCCCCTGGCATGCAGGTCAAACAGATGATAAAGAAATCGCATAAATGTTCTGATTTGGGCGTTTGATTCATCCAAAGAAATGAAAAACTAACTACCAAGCAGTACGAACAGCCTAACCTTTGCCTTCACATCTTCAAAGAGGGCCCGCTGGAATCCATCATGCAGATTCGGATTCTCAAAGATCCGATGAAGCTCCGTGTGCTTCAAGAAGTCAAGTACAAGAGAGAGAATGGAGAAACTAGATGAGAAATCGAGCGGCGGTTTTCAAATGGGACACGGGAAGTAGGAGGAACGGTGGTAACTGTTCTGCGCGTTCCTTCTCAATGCGGTCGAAGCTTATGTGAGAAGGCAGGCGAATTAGGAGCCGAGGATCCTCCATCTAGCAGTACATAGTGTTTCAAGGAAGGTGGGGAGGTAGCGGCACAGAGGCCATACATGATGCATCCAGCGGCCGCTAATCAAACTATGTTCTTTATTTATTTATTTAATGAAAAATGAACAGAAAACCGATTGTGTGCATGACTTTTAAACTGCTATTCTCGCAAGTTTCAAAATGATCATGTCTTGGTAAACCCCGAGTCCACATCGTCACGTGGCAAGTTCAAATGTGAGGTCAAACTTGTGATCTATCAATGGAATCAGACATGATCCGTACTCAATATTGTCCATGTCACATGAAAAATGTAAAGGTCCGTTCGTGGCGAACATCTCCCGTCAAATCATGAAATGGAAAGAAAACCCCAACGGTGACAAAGTACAAAAAAATGAGATATGCCACGTGAGCGCGTGCGCAATACATATACAATGTGGTTCCTACATCATGGAGACCTTGTGTGCACGACTTTTAAACTGTTATTCTCGCAACATGATTCAAAATGATCATTTCTTAGTAAATTCCGGGTCCACACCGGCATGTCGCAAGTTGAAATGTGAGGTCGAACTTGTAATCATCAATGGAACCAGACATGCTCTGTGCTTAATATTGTCTATGTCACATGGAAAATGTAAAGGTACGTTCGTCACAAACCGCTCCCGTCAAATCATGAAATGGAAAGAAACCCCCAATGGTGACAAAGTACAAGAAAATGAGATATGCGACGTGAGCGCGTGCGCAATACATCTACAATGTGGTTCCTACATCATGGAGACCTTGATGCGTGACTTTTAAATTTCTATTCTCGCAAGGTGATTCAAAATGACCATGTCCTGGTAAACCCCGCGCCCACATCATCAGGTGGAAAGTTCAAATGTGAGGTTGAACTTTTGATCATAAATGTAATAAGACATGATCCGCGCTCAATATTTTCCATGTATATGGAAAATGTAAAGGTCCTTCCCTCGCAAAATTCTCCCGTCAAATCATGATATGAAAAGTAAACCCCCACGATGACCAAGTACAAGAAAATGAGATATGCGACGTGAGTGGGTGGGCAATACGTGTACAATGTGGTTCCTACATCATGGAGACCTTGTCTGCGAGACTTTTATACTGCTATTCTTGGAAGATGATTCAAAATGATCATGTCTTCGTAAACCCGGAGTCCACATCGTCACATGGCAAGTTCGAATGTGAGGTCGAACTTGTGATCATCAATGGAATAAATACATGATATGTGCCCAGTATTGTTCATGTCACATGAAAAATGTAAAGGTCCATTCATCACGAACCTCTCCTATTGAATCGTGCATGACATTGTGGTCGATCAAACCTATTCATAAGCAGATGTCAAACCAAACATTTGCAATTCTTTGAGAGACATTTTGACCTGACCAATAGGGCCACAATAATACAGCTTGACAATGTGTTCAATTTTTTGACCAACAATGTTGCTGGATTATTTTTTTTCTAGTGGAAAATGGATAGAAACCCAAATGGTTGTCACGTCTATTTGGTACAACAACTTCAATACTCACGACCGGCCCCAAATTGTCTTTCCCTACATGACTAAAAAAATTGTCTTTCCTTCCAAATTTTCGCTCCCACCAGTGTTTTCGTTCCCTCTGCCGATTTTGAATCACACGCTCAATTTTCAACATCTCCTCCTAAATACCCACGACTTGACTCTCACCGCTCCCTCCTCCCTGTCTTCTCCCTTAGATCGGCCGCCCTCGTAGTAACCTATGTCTCCATCTCTGGCAAACGCGATGGCCGGAACGCTCCGTTGCGAGAAAGTCTGCAAATCTCCGCCGTCTACCCCAAAACCTTATCATAAGCTGCCAGGTGAGAAGTTCCTCTCCTGCCATCCCCACCCCACAACCCTATCTATGTTTGCGACACCCATCTAGATGTATACATGTGCCTCATTTTGGCCTTTTGATGTACTTGCACCTTTAGATTCTTCTATAACAACTCAATTTTTTGTTCATAAATATAAGGCTTTTTAGATATTTAATACAAACTACATACGGATGTATGTAGACATATTTTAGAGTGTAGGTTCACTCATTTCCCTCCATATATAGTCCATATTCGAATCTCTAAAAACACTTATATTTAGGAACGAAGGTAGTATGTATTACAGTCTGTACTGCGGTTCACTGAATCTAGAGATCTAGTTCACTTACCGAAAAAGGCTTTCGCCCCGCTTTATAAATAAAGCACCACCGAGCACAAAGTAACAAGGTTCCAAGAACACAAAACACACACACACACACACACAGCCACCGCAGGCAGGTCCGACGAACACACCCAGACGAAACCCAGATTAAGCTGTGGGCACAGCACAACAAGCCCAACACCGTAGCAAGACTCACACAACAAACATAACGGCGGTGGCGAGGTGTAGAAGATCTAATCCGACTCCAGCGGTGGTGGGGGAAGCGGTGGAGCCATCCGGAGAGCCATCGAGCGAAGCTGGGTGATGATGTCGATGATGGCGTCTCTCTCCCGGGGACGGCTAAGCGGCCGCCAAAGCTGCAAGTAATCAGACCATTTGAACAAAGCGTCAGTAGCACGTCAAAGAGGAATGCGCTGAATCACAAGCTTATTCCTAACAGTCCACAGCATCCAGGTTAGCACCCCGATGACTAGCCACCTAATGTGGCGAGTTGGGGGGGGGGGGGGGGGCTAACGCCTGGAGTTCCACGAAAAGGGCGGGGAAGTTGTTGTGGTCCCAGCTTCCATCCACTATTTCGCGGAAACAGCTCCATAGGAACTGCGCGGACATGCAGGTGAAGAAGGTATGGTTCGAATCCTCTTCAGGACCGCAAAGCGGGCAGCGCCCATCCCCTTGGCCGTTGCGCTTCAGGACCTCCACGCCGGATGGCAAGCGGCCGCGTACCCACTGCCACAAGAATATCCTAATCTTCAAGGGGAGCCGAATCTCCCAGATGGTGGTGAGGGCCTCATGACCCAGCGAAGGAGCGATGGCCTGGTATAGAGATTTAGTGGAGAATTGCCCAGACGGCTCTAGACGCCACCTGGCACGGTCTTCTCCAACCTCAATATCAGGCTCGTGCAGTGCGATGCATTCCACAGCTCATGCCATTCCGCGTTCTCAGCTGGGCCAAAAGCTCTCCGGAACGCGAGTTGCCCTAAGTCAATAAGGGCCGTCGCGACCGAGATCCGTGGGTCAACCGCGATGGAGAATAGGTCAGGAAAACGAGCCGCAAGGGGTAAGTCTCCAGCCCATCTATCGAACCAGAACATCGTGGAGGTGCCCGATCCAACCGCGATCGAGGTGCCGATGCGAAGGATCGGTAGGAACTGTATGATGGATTGCCAGAACTAGGAACCTCTAGACCGCTGGCAGAAGGTGAGGGGCTGGCCACGGAGGTATTTTTGCTGAATGATGTGAAGCCACAAGCCACCCTCTCCGTTGGCAATCCGCCGCAACCATCACGTTAGGAGGGCAATGTTCTTGCGTTTGGAGGACATGATCCCGAGCCCACCCTGGTCGCGCGGTTTACAGATCTCCGACCAGCCCTCGCCGGCCCAGAAGAAGCGTCCCTGAACTGTGGCAACCTCGTGATGTAGAGTCTCCGGAAGGCTGTAGAAGCTCATGATTAACAAGAGCAGGCTGGCAAGGGACGAGTTAATAAGCACTGTCAGGGCCGCCTTCGAGAGCCATCGGCCCTGCCAAGGCTCGATGCGGTGTTGAAGCTTCCCAACCGTGGGGCGAAGCTCAGCCACCATGAGTCTCGAGTCACTAATGGGATCCCCAGATAAGTCGTGAGGAAACACCCAAGCTGGCAATTGAGCCGATCCGTGATGCTCTGTCGCTCGTCTTGGGAGTATCCCAAGACCATAACCGCACTCTTATCGAAGTTGATCCTGAGGCCAGACATCTATTGGAAGCACAGCAGGAGGAACTTCAAGTTCATGATGTCAGTCGTCGAGCCTTCCACCATGATAATGGTGTCATCTGCATATTGGAGGAGGGAGATCCCGTTCCCCCCAACTAGATGCGAGACTATGCCCTTAATGTGGCCCGCAACCTTGGCTTTATCTAAGATGGTTGCCAGAGCATCGACAACCATGTTGAAGAGGAACGGTGAGAAGGGGTCGTCCTGGCGCACCCCACAGAATGTGGGGAAGAATGGGCCAACCTTGCCGTTAATGTTCGCCGCAGTCCGGCCCGAGGATACCATTTGCATCACTCGGGAGACCCTCCTGTCGTCGAAGCCCTTCCGCAGCAAGCATTCCCGAAGGAAGGGCCAATTGACCGTGTCATACACCTTGTGGAAATCCAGTTTCAGGGAGACTGCCTTGAGGTGTTTGGAGTGGACCTCATGGAGTGCTTCGTGGAAAACCAGAACTCCGTCAACGATATACCGGCCCTGAATAAATGTCGACTGGTCAGGGTGAGTGATCCTGTCGGCAATGGGGGCCACCCTAATGGCGTACCCCTTCGCGAGGATGCGGAAGATGACATTTATCACGGTAATCGGCCTAAACTAGCGAATATCCGAAGCCCCAGTGTAAGTGTTGTTGGGGAACGTAGCAGAAATTCAAAATTTTCCTACGTGTCACCAAGATCAATCTAGGAGATGCTAGCAACGAGAGAGAGGGAGCCATCTTCATACCCTTGAAGATCGCTAAGCGGAAGCGTTAAAAGAACGCGGTTGATGGAGTCGTACTCGCGGCGATTCAAATCGCGGAAGATCCGATCCAAGCGCCGAACGGACGGCGCCTCCGCGTTCAACACACGTGCAGCCCGGGGACGTCTCCTCCTTCTTGATCCAGCAAGGGGAGAGGAGAAGTTGAGGGAGAACTCCAGCAGCACGACGGCATGGTGGCGATGGAGCTCGTGGTTCTCCGGCAGAGCTTCGCTAAGCACTACGGAGGAGAGGAGGTGTTGGAGAGGGGAAGGGGCTGCGCCAGGGAAGGGTGTCTGGCAGCCCTCCCACCCCCCACTATTTATAGGAGAAGGGGAGAGGGGGCGGAGGCCAAGGGGAAACCCTAGATGGGTTTTGGGCGCCCCCACCCCTAGGAGACTTGCCCCCCAAGCCAGGAGGGGCGGCTGCCCTAGGGGAGGCGCCCCCAACTCTCCTGGTTACGTGAGAGGGGTTGGGAGGGGCGCACAGCCCCTTAGTGGGCTGGTTTGCCCCTTCCCCTTGGCCCATAAGGCCCCCCAACGCTTGCCGGGGCCTCCGAAAGCCCTTTCGGACATGCTGGCCATGGCCTGGTACCCCCGGAACAGTTCCGGACTCCAATACCCTTTGTCCAATATACCGATCTTCACCTCCGGACCATTCTGGAATTCCTCGTGACGTCCGGGATCTCATCTAGGACTCCGAACAACCTTCGGTAACCACATACTATTTCCCATAACAACTCTAGCGTCACCGAACCTTAAGTGTGTAGACCCTACGGGTTCGGGAGGCATGTAGACATGACCGAGACATCTCTCCGGTCAATAACCAACAGCGGGATCTGGATACCCATGTTGGCTCCCACATGCTCCACGATGATCTCATCGGATGAACCACGATGTCGGGGATTCAATCAATCCCGTATACAATTCCCTTTGTCCACCGGTATGTTACTTGCCCGAGATTCGATCGTCGGTATCCCAATACCTCGTTCAATCTTGTTACCGGCAAGTCACTTTACTCGTTCCGTAATGCATGATCCCGTGACTAACTACTTAGTTACATTGAGCTCATTATGATGATGCATTATCGAGTGGGCCCAGAGATACCTCTCCGTCATACGGAGTGACAAATCCCAGTCTCGATTCGTGCCAACCCAACAGACACTTTCGGAGGTACCCGTAGTGCACCTTTATAGCCACCCAGTTACGTTGTGATGTTTGGCACACCCAAAGCATTCCTACGGTATCCGGGAGTTACACAATCTCATGGTCTAAGGAAATGATACTTGACATTAGAAAAGCTCTAGCAGACGAACTACACGATCTTGTGCTATGCTTAGGATTGGGTCTTGTCCATCACATCATTCTCCTAATGATGTGATCCCGTTATCAATGACATCCAATGTCCATGGTCAGGAAACCGTAACCATCTATTGATCAACGAGCTAGTCAACTAGAGGCTCACTAGGGACAAGTTGTGGTCTATGTATTCACACATGTATTACGGTTTCCAGTTAATACAATTATAGCATGAACAATAGACAATTATCATGAACAAGGAAATATAATAATAACCATTTTATTATTGCCTCTAGGGCATATTTCCAACAGTCTCCGACTTGCACTAGAGTCAATAATCTAGTTCACATCACTATGTGATTGTAATGAATTCAACACCCATGGGGTTTGATCATATCTAGCTTGTGAGAGAAGTTATTAGTCAACGGGTCTGAACCTTTCAGATCCGTGTGTGCTTTACAAATCTCTATGCCATCTTGTAGATGCAGCTAGCACGCTCTATTTGGAGCTATTCCAAATAACTGTTCTACTATACGAATCTGGTTTACTACTCAGAATCATCCAGATTAGTGTCAAAGTTTGCATCGACGTAACCCTTTACGATGAACTCTTTTACCACCTCCATAATCGAGAAAATTCCGTAGTCCACTAGTTACTAAGGATAACTTTGACCGCTGTCTTGTGATCCATTCCTGGATCACTCTTGTACCCCTTGAATGACTCACGGCAAGGCACACTTCTGGTGCGGTACACAGCATAGCATACTGTAGAGCCTACGTCTAAAGCATAGGGGGCGACCTTCGTCCTTTCTCTCTCTTATGCCATGGTCAGGTCTTGAGTCTTACTCAATACTCACACCTTATAACACAGCCAAGAACTCCTTCTTTGCCGATCTATTTTGAACTCCTTCAAAATCTTGTCACGGTATGTATTCATTTGAAAGTATTATTAAGCGTTTTTGATCTATCCTTATAGATCTTGATGCTCAATGTTCAAGTAGCTTAATCTAGGTTTCCATTGAAAAATACTTTTCAAATAACCCTATATGCTTTCCAGAAATTCTACATCATTTCTGATCAACAATATGTCAACAACATATACTCATCAGAAATTCTATAGTGCTCCCATTCACTTCTTTGGAAATATAAGTTTCTCATAAACTTTGTACAAACCCAAAATCTTTGATCATCTCATCAAAGCGTATATTCCAACTCCGAGATGCTTACTCCAGTCCTTAGAAGGATTGCTGGAGCTTTGCATACTTGTTAGCATCTTTCAGGATTGACAAAACCTTCTGGTTGTATCACATACAACCTTTCCTCAAGAAAATCGTCGAGGAAACAATGTTTTGACATCCTATCTGCAAGATTTCATAAATAATGCAGTAACTGCTAATACAATTCCAACAGACTCTTAGCATCGCTACGAGTGAGAAAGTCTCACCGCAGTCAACTCCTTGAACTTGTCGGAAAACATCTTAACGACAAATCGAGCTTTCTTAAGGGTGATACTTACCATCATTGTCTGTCTTCCTTTTAAAATCCATCTGTACCCAATAGCCTTACGACCATCAAGTAGTTCTTCCAAAGTCTATACTTTGTTTTCACACATGGATCCTCTCGGATTTTATGGCCTCGAGCCATTTGTCGGAATCCGGGCCCACCATCGTTTCTCCATAGCTCGTAGGTTCATTGTTGTCTAGCAACATGACTTCCAAGACAGGATTACCGTACCACTATGAAGTAGTATGCATCCTTGTCGACCTACAAGGTTTGGTAGTGACTTGATCTGAAGTTTCATGATCACTATCATCAGCTTCCACTTCAATTGGTGTAGGCGCTACAGGAACAACTTCCTGTGCCCTGCCACACACTGGTTGAAGTGACGGTTCAATAACCTCATCAAGTCTCCACCATCCTCCCACCCAATTCTTTCGAGAGAAACTTTTCCTCGAGAAAGGACCCGTTTCTAGAAACAATCACTTTTGCTTCCGGATCCGAAATAGGAGGTATACCCAACTGTTTTGGGTGTCTTATGAAGATGCATTTATCCGCTTTGGGTTCGAGCTTATCAGGTTAAACCCTTTTCACATAAGCATCGCAGCCCCAAACTTTTAAGAAATGACAGCTTAGGTTTCTCTAAACCATAGTTCATACGGTGTCATCTCAACGGAATTACGTGGTGCCCTATTTAAAGTGAATGCGGTTATCTCTAATGCCTAACCCATAAACGATAGTGGTAATTCGATAAGAGACATCATGGTTTGCACCACATCCAATAGGGTGCAGCTATGATGTTCGGACACACCATCACACTATGGTGTTCCAGGCGGTGTTAGTCGTGAAACAATTTCCACAATGTCTTAACTGTGTACCAAACTCGTAACTCAGATATTTATCTCTATGATTATATCATAGACATTTTATCCTCTTGTCACGATGATCTTCAACTTCACTCTGAAATTACTTGAACCTTTCAATATTTCAGACATGTGTTTCATCAAGTAAATATACTTAGAATATACTCAAATCATCTGTGAAGTAAGAGCATAACGATATTCACTGCGTGCCTCAGCACTCATTGGATTGCACACATCAAATGTATTACTTCCAACAAGTTGCTCTTTTGTTCCATCTCACTGAAAACGAGGCCTTTCAGTCATTTTGCCCATGTGGTATGATTTGCATGTCTCAAGTGATTCAAAATCAAGTGAGTCCAAACGATCCATCTGCATGGAGTTTCTTCATGCGTATATACCAATAGACATGGTTCGCATGTCTCAATCTTTTCAAAAACGAGTGAGTCCAAAGATCCATCAACATGGAGCTTCTTCATGCGTTTTATACCAATATGACTCAAATGGCAGTGCCACAAGTATGTGGTACTATCATTACTATCTTATATCTTTTGGCATGAACATGTGTATCACTACGATGGAGATTCAATAAACCATTCATTTTAGGTGCAAGACCATTGAAGGTATTATTCAAATAAACAGAGTAACCATTATTCTCCTTAAATGAATAATCGTATTGTGATAAACATAATCCAATCATGTCTATGCTCAATGCAAACACCAAATAACAATTATTTAGGTTTAACACCAATCTCGATGGTAGAGGGAGCATGCGATGCTTGATCACATCAACCTTGGAAACACTTCCAACACATATCGTCATCTCACCTTTAGCTAGTCTCCGTTTATTCCGCAGCTTTTATTTCGAGTTACTAACACTTAGCAACCGAACCGGTATCTAATACCCTGGTGCTACTAGGAGTACTAGTAAAGTACACATTAATATAATGTATATCCAATATACTTCTGTCGACCTTGCCAGCCTTCTCATCTATGAAGTATCTAGGGTAGTTCTGCTTCAGTGACCGTTCCCCTCATTTCAGAAGCACTTAGTCTCGGGTTTGGGTTCAACCTTGGGTTTCTTCACTAGAGCAGCAACTGATTTGCCGTTTAATGAAGTATCCCTTCTTGCCCTTGCCCTTCTTGAAACTAGTGGTTTTACTAACCATCAACAATTGATGCTCCTACTTGATTTCTACTTTCGCGGTGTCAAACATCACGAATAGCTCAAGGATCATCATATCTATCCCTGATATGTTATAGTTCATCACGAAGCTCTAGTAGCTTGGTGGCAATGACCTTGGAGAACCATCACTATCTCATCTGGAAGATTAACTCCCACTCGATTCAAGCGATTGTAGTACTCAGACAATCTGAGCACATGCTCAACGATTGAGCTTTTCTCCCTTAGTTTGCAGGCTTAAGAAACTTGTCGGAGGTCTCATACCTCTTGACGTGGGCATGAGCCTGAAATCCCAATTTCAGTCCTTGGAACATCTCATATGTTCTGCGACGTTTCAAAAACGTCTTTGGTGCCTCAATTCTATACCGTTTAACATTACGACTGAACTATCACGTAGTCATCAAAACGTGTATGTCAGATGTTCACAACATCCACAAACGACGCTCGAGGTTCAGCACACCGAGCGGTGCATTAATGACATAAGCCTTTTGTGCAACAATGAGGACAATCCTTAGTTTACGGACCCAGTCCGCATAATTGCTACTATCAACTTTCAACTAAATTTTCTCTAGGAACATATCTAAAACAGTAGAACTAAAGCGCAAGCTATGACATAATTTGCAAAGATCTTTTGACTATGTTCATGATAATTAAGTTCATCTAATCAAATTATTTAATGAACTCCCACTCAGATAGACATCCCTCTAGTCATCTAAGTGATACATGATCCGAGTCAACTAGGCCGTGTCCGATCATCACGTGAGACGGATTAGTCATCATCGGTGAACATCTTCATGTTGATCGTATCCACTATACGACTCATGTTCGACCTTTCGGTCTCTTGTGTTCTGAGGCCATGTCTGTACATGCTAGGCTCGTCAAGTTAACCTAAGTGTATTGCGTGTGTAAATCTGGCTTACACCCGTTGTATGCGAACGTTAGAACCTATCACACCCGATCATCACGTGGTGCTTCGGAACAACGAACCTTCGCAACGGTGCACACTTAGGGGGGACACTTTCTTGAAATTTTAGCGAGGGATCATCTTATTTATGCTACCGTCGGTCTAAGCAAATAAGATGTAAAACATGATAAACATCACATGCAATCAAATAGTGACATGATATGGCCAATATCATTTTGCTCCTTTTGATCTCCATCTTCGGGGCGCCATGATCATCATCATCACCGGCATGACACCATGATCTCCATCATCATGATCTCCATCATCGTGTCTTCATGAAGTTGTCTCGCCAACTATCACTTCTACTACTATGGCTAACGGTTTAGCAATAAAGTAAAGTAATTACATGGCGTTATTCAATGACATGCAGGTCATACAATAAATTAAGACAACTCCTATGGCTCCTGCCGGTTGTCATACTCATCGACATGCAAGTCATGATTCCTATTACAAGAACATGATCAATCTCATACATCACATATATCATTCATCACATCCTTTTGGCCATATCACATCACACGACACATGCTGCAAGAACAAGTTAGACGTCCTCTAATTGTTGTTGCAAATTTTTACATGGATGCTATAGGTTTCTAGCAAGAACGTTTCTTACCTACGCCAAAACCACAACGTGATGTGCCAATTTCTATTTACCCTTCATACGGACCCTTTTCATCGAATCCGATCCGACTAAAGTGGGAGAGACAGACACCCGCTAGCCACCTTATGCAAATAGTGCATGTCAATCGGTGGAACCTGTCTCACGTAAGCGTACGTGTAAGGTCGGTCCGGGCCGCTTCATCCCACGATGCCGCCGAATCAAGATAACACTAGTAACGGCAAGTAAATTGACAAAATCGACGCCCACAACAACTTGTGTTCTACTCGTGCATAGAAACTACACATAGACCTAGCTCATGATGCCACTGTTGGGGAACGTAGCAGAAATTCAAAATTTTCCTACGTGTCACCAAGATCAATCTAGGAGATGCTAGCGACGAGAGAGAGGGAGTGCATCTTCATACCCTTGAAGATCGCTAAGCGGAAGTGTTACAAGAACGCGGTTGATGGAGTCGTACTCGCGGCGATTCAAATCGCGGAAGATCCGATCCAAGCGCCGAATGGACGGCGCCTCCGCGTTCAGCACACGTACAGCCCAGGGACGTCTCCTCCTTCTTGATCCAGCAAGGGGAGAGGAGAAGTTGAGGGAGAACTCCAGCAGCACGACAGCATGGTGGCGATGGAGCTCGTGGTTCTCCGGCAGAGCTTCGCTAAGCACTACGGAGGAGAGGAGGTGTTGGAGAGGGGAAGGGGCTGCGCCAGGGAAGGGTGTCTGGCAGCCCTCCCACCCCCCACTATTTATAGGGGAAGGGGAGAGGGGGGGCGGCCAAGGGGAAACCCTAGATGGGTTTTGGGCGCCCCCACCCCTAGGAGACTTGCCCCCCAAGCCAGGAGGGGCGGCTGCCCTAGGGGAGGCGCCCCCAACTCTCCTGGTTACGTGAGAGGGGTTGGGAGGGGCGCACAGCCCCTTAGTGGGCTGGTTTGCCCCTTCCCCTTGGCCCATAAGGCCCCCCAACGCTTGCCGGGGCCTCCGAAACCCCTTTCAGACATGCTGGCCATGGCCTGGTACCCCCGGAACACTTCCGGACTCCAATACCCTTCATCCAATATACCGATCTTCACCTCCAGACCATTCCGGAATTCCTCGTGATGTCCGGGATCTCATCTGGGACTCCGAACAACCTTCGGTAACCACATATTGTTTCCCATAACAACTCTAGCGTCACCGAACCTTAAGTGTGTAGACCCTACGGGTTCGGGAGGCATGTAGACATGACCGAGACATCTCTCCGGTCAATAACCAACAGCGGGATTTGGATACCCATGTTGGCTCCCACATGCTCCACGATGATCTCATCGGATGAACCACGATGTCGGGGATTCAATCAATCCCGTATACAATTCCCTTTGTCCACCGGTATGTTACTTGCCTGAGATTCGATCGTCGGTATCCCAATACCTCGTTCAATCTTGTTACCGGCAAGTCACTTTACTCGTTCCGTAATGCATGATCCCGTGACTAACTACTTAGTCACATTGAGCTCATTATGATGATGCATTACCGAGTGGGCCCAGAGATACCTCTCTGTCATACGGAGTGACAAATCCCAGTCTCGATTCATGCCAACCCAACAGACACTTTCGGAGGTACCCGTAGTGCACCTTTATAGCCACCCAGTTACGTTGTGACGCTTGGCACACCCAAAGCATTCCTACGGTATCCGGGAGTTACACAATCTCATGGTCTAAGGAAATGATACTTGACATTAGAAACGCTCTAGCAGACGAACTACACGATCTTGTGCTATGCTTAGGATTGGGTCTTGTCCATCACATCATTCTCCTAATGATGTGATCCCGTTATCAATGACATCCAATGTCCATGGTCAGGAAACCGTAACCATCTATTGATCAACGAGCTAGTCAACTAGAGGCTCACTAGGGACAAGTTGTGGTCTATGTATTCACACATGTATTACGGTTTCCAGTTAATACAATTATAGCATGAACAATAGACAATTATCATGAACAAGGAAATATAATAATAACCATTTTATTATTGCCTCTAGGGCATATTTCCAACAAGTGCATCTAGTGCCACCCCTAGTTGGTTTTGGAGTATTGACGACAAACCTGGTTGAGGGACTAATGTGTTTGTGAGAATTGCAGGATAACACAGGTAGTAGTCTCTCATTGATTCTGTTTAGCTACCAGAGATGAAACCTAAAAATGTGTGAAGACATTGAAGATAATGGTGGTATGTGAAGATATTCACAACTAAGATTATGACTCGAGAAGACATTCACGTGAAGACTATGCAGTGCAAAGACATAGCTGTTTCGTAGTTTCCTTTTCTTCTTTGTCGAGTCATAGGAACCACCGTACTGTTAAATGGGGTCCCAGTGAACAAAGTCAGAATGACTGAAGTGATGCTCAACTAAATCCTATGTCTTCGAGCGAAGACAATGAGAGCAAATCTTATCCAGAGCTGGATGAGTCAGCTTTACTTGTAGCCCAAGTCAAGCTGCCGCGTGTGGTTGAATTCTGGCCGTTGGACATGTGTCAGTTCCTTAGTGACCCAGGGTCATTTCGGACAAATCAGGTTGGGTTGCCTCCTGGCTATAAATAGTCCACCCCCTACACCATAAATTGGCGGCTGCTCAGTGTTAGTGCACGGCTTTTGTCGTTTGAGAGCAACCCACCTCCGAAGCATTTGAGAGAAAGATCCTTGCGAGGACAAAGCCCAAACACCCAGAGCCAAAGAGTGTTAGGCATCACTGAAGTCTTTCTATCCGCGTGACCTGAAGACTTGTTACACTTGAGGACTGTGAATCCTCCAGCCGGTTAGGCGTCGCGTTCTGAGCATCCAAGAGTCATTGTGGATTGCCAGTGAACGAAGTCTGTGAAGGTTCGGAAGTCTACCTTGAAGACTTACCAGAGTGATTGGGCGGGGACTAAGTGTCCTTAGCTCAAGGGGAATAAGGTGAAGACGCGGTCTTCTGAGTTGAATCTCAGCCTCCCTAACCAGACGTACAGTTGTCACGGTAACTGGAACTGGTCCAACAAATCCCTGTCCTCACCAAGCGACTAGTTTTATCTTCTCCCTCTCTTTAATTACAGTTTGTCTTCGTGAAGTCATTGCATGCCTGCCTTATCTGATTGACTTCACTATGTGTTAACTATTGTTGTTTGGCTTCATACCATCTTCCATTCTGATCCATACTGCCTAGATGCCAATAGTCTTCATGTTGTCACTTTATTGCTTACTTGACTATGGCTTGCCTAGTGTAGTCTACCTTCCGCTGCATATCAAAAGGTTCAGTTGTTGTGTTTGTCTTCAAAGCTCCTGTGTTTTGAAGACTTTCATAAAAATCGCCTATTCACCCTCCCCTCTAGTCGATAACTAGCACTTTCAATTGGTATCAGAGCAAGGTGCTCCCTTGTTCTGTGTGATTCGGTTTAACCACCTAGAGTTTTAGCTATGTCGACTGCAGGGATAATCAAAGTCTCCGCTACGTGCCCTGTCTTCGATGGCACTGATTACCCCTACTGGAAGAATAATATGCGTATGCATCTTGAAGCCATTGATGTCGACATCTGGTATGTCGTCAAGAACGGCGTTCCCAAGGCCAGTGAAGGTATCACTCCTGCTGATGTGAAGAGGTTCATTCAACTGGATTCAACTACCAAGAACATCATCTGTGGTCATCTGACCAAAGGACGGTATGGCCGTGTAAGTGCTCTGGAAACTGCGAAGCTAGTCTTGGACTGGCTCTCCAAGGTCAACGAGGGCGTCTCAACCCAGAGAGACCAAAGGATCAGTGTTCTTCGCAACCTCTTCAACCGCTTCAAGAGAAACGACGATGAGAATGTCCAGCTCACGTTTGATCGCCTCACTGATATCACAAATGAGCTTCATGCACTTGGCGCCACTGAGATCACCAAGCATGAAATCGTCAAGACACTCCTGGGATCACTTGATAGCTCGTTTGACACCCTAGCCTTGATGATCCAAGAACGCCCTGACTTCAAGACTCTCGATCCGTCTAACATACTTGAGAGGCTCAACACACATGAGTTCCAGTTATCTGAGAAAAGAGATATCTATGGTCCTAGCTATGGACGTACTCGTGCTTTGAACGCAAAGGTTGTTTCCTCATCTGAAGAAGAATCTGACTGCAGTTCCGGGGATCCTGAAGACATTGGAAAAGAGCTTGCTATGCTTGTGAAGAAGTTCCAGAAATTCACCAAGAAGAAAGGCTTCAGAAAGTCTTCAAGATCCAGCTCGAGAAATGATGAAGCTTCTACTCATGACCACAAGAAAGAACATGCCACAAGTGCAAGAAACCTGGTCACTACATCTCTGAGTGTCCTCAGTGGGACAATGAGAACAAGAAGAAGAAGAGCGAGGAATATGATTCTGATGACAAGAAAAAGAAGAAATCCTAAAAGTCTTCTTCCAAGTCTTCATCACACAAGAAGAGCTCATCTGGCAAGGCTCGTGCTTTTGTTGGCAAGGAAATGGATTCAGAGGAGGAGTCTGCTTCTGAGGAGGCAGAGGTGGAGTCTGAGGAGGATTCCGACTCTGGCGTTGCAAGTCTGGCTCTAGCTACAGCCTATGTTGCCAAGTCC
This sequence comes from Aegilops tauschii subsp. strangulata, assembly GCF_002575655.3. Classification (NCBI taxonomy): domain Eukaryota; kingdom Viridiplantae; phylum Streptophyta; class Magnoliopsida; order Poales; family Poaceae; genus Aegilops; species Aegilops tauschii. Next base: position 48,616,135 of record NC_053039.3, read on the forward strand.
ATCTTCAACACTGAAGACAATGGCTCCATCACCAACGCTGATGCTAATGACAAGGACGACTCTGCTCCCACCTACTGCTTCATGGAACGTGGTGCCAAGGTAAACTCACGCGATGCTTACTTTCAAACATCAAGTGAAGATGACTCTGACTGTGAATCTAAACCCAGCTACAAAACACTTGCTAAAATTGCAACTGAACAACAGAAAGCAATGGAACATATTCAAAAATTGTTAGATAAAAGCGATGACCTGTTGGACGCGGAAATGACCCGATCTCAGTCCTTAATTGAAGACATCAAAAATCTTCATGTTAAGTACGAGGAACTTGAAAGTCGTCATGAAACGCTCTCAACAACTCATGAAAAGCTTTCCTACGATTATCTTCAAAGGAAGCAAGAACTTGAGAAATTGAGAGCGGATCATGAAGGTCTTCAAAAAGAGAATGAGTCACTTTGCGCTCAACAGATCAGTCCCGCTCAGGAAGGATTTGAACCACCATGTCTAAAATGCCTTGAGCGTGATAACGCTACTTCTGTTGCTGAATGTTCCACTACTGCTACTGTTGCGATATCTTCAACTGCTGATGTGGTAACTAACCCCTCTGCTGAGGATACCACTACTATTGTTGATGAAAATGCCAGGCTAAAGACATTGCTTGAGACTGGGATGTACAAAAGTCTCAAAGGGCATCATACACTATGTGATGTCCTCAAAAAGCAGATTCTGAACTGAAACCCTAGGAAAGAGGGTGTTGGGTTCGAGAGGAAAATGAATGTTGATGGTTCTTACTGGAAGCCTGAGCAGTACCCCAAAACCACATGGGTTGCTGCAAAGGGACCTTCAGTAGACCCATCCACCTTATCTGGCTTCACTTGTGCTAACCCGATTATCATTGATGAATCCTTTGATGCAAACTGTAAACTATTTAAGAATCAGAAGGGTGAAGTGTTTGCCAGGTATATTGGTACTAACTGTAGGGATGGGCCACCTATGAAGAAGATCTGGGTGCCCAAAAGGTGTCTTGAGAATCTTCCTGTGAATGTCATCATGACACCACAAGGGAAGAAGACAAACCCCAGACCAAAGGCTTCATATGGTCCAAAGGCTTCATACAGACAGAGGACTCACCAGAGTCACCCTAACGCCAATGTTTTGCAGGGAAATCATACTCAGACTTATGAATAAGAGTGTGTTTCTTCAAACCGCTATGTTCATAAAAACAAAAACTTTTCTGCTTATTCATATGAGTATTATTCACCTCCTGCAAGGCTATTTGCTAGGGCTCCAAAGCCGAAGTTCTCAGATGCTGCACTTAGACTCATTGCTTCGAAGCCACCCCTGAAAATGTGGGTGGTGAAGAAATCTTAACTCTCTTTTGCAGGGAAAGGTCTCCAGCCGGAAATCAAAGGCGTCTGATGCTCATGCTGGGGACCTAAAACATCTTGTAGGGCGCAAGATAAAATGCCCAAATGGACTTACTATGTATTTTGTTCCTGAATCATTTGCCAATCAGTCCTAACCTTGATCTGAGCTTTCATATTCCGCTTGTCCGTCAAATGTTTATGCTTCACAATACCCTTGGTGAAGCCTATCCCCCTAACTACACTATAGGGTATGACACCTCATGCTTCAGAATGGATTATGGACAGTGGATGCACTAATCATATGACTGGTGATCAAAGTCTTCTCATGGACTCAACCTTGCGTCCATCTGACAAGAGTCACATCACATTTGCTGACACTGGTAAAAGCAAGGTATTGGGTCTAGGTAGAGTTGCAATCTCAAAGGATCAGCACATGGATAAAGTGATGCTTGTTGAATCCCTTGGTTTCAACTTAATGTCTGTCTCAATTCTTTGTGATTTGAACATGATTGTGATATTTGGAAAATATCGTTGCCTTGTTTTAATGAAATCTGACAAGTCTCTAGTCTTTGAAGGATATCGGAAAGTTGATATATACATGGTAGATTTCTCAGCAGGACCATAGTTGGTCGTATGTCTTCTAGCAAAAGCTTCAGAGTGCTGGCTCTGGCATCGAAGGCTAGGGCATGCTGGCATGAGGAACTTGTACACTCTCGCGAAGAAGAAACATGTGGTAGGCATCGAGGGTGTCAAGTTCAAGAAGGGTCATCTGTGTGGTGCCTGCGAAGCTGGAAAGATGACTAGGGCCAAGCATCCCTCGAAGACAATCATGACGACATCTCAACCCTTCGAGCTGCTTCACATGGACTTATTTGGCCCTACTCACTACTCTACTCTTACTACCACTGCTTGCCTCTATGGCTTCGTCATTGTTGATTATTATTCAAGATATACATGGGTGCATATAATCCTCTACAAGAATGAAGTGCAGGATGTCTTCAGACGCTTCGCCAATCGTGCCATGACGAACTATGGCATCAAGATCAAGCACATCAGAAGTGACAACAGCACATAGTTCAAGAACACAGGCCTCGACACTTATCTTGATACATTGGGTATCACTCATGAGTTCTCTGCTCCATATACACCTCAGCAGAATGGCATCGTGGAGCGCAAGAACAGGACACTCATTGAGATGGCTTGGACAATGCTTGATGAATATAAGACTCCAAGGAAGTTCTGGCCCGAAGCCATTGATATTGCATGCCATGTCATCAACCGTGTTTATCTTCAAAAGCTTCTGCAGAAGACATCCTATGAGCTCCTGACTGGTAAGAAGCCAAATGTAAGCTACTTCAGAGTATTTGGTGCTAGGTGCTGGATCAAGGATCCACATCACACTTCAAAATTTGCACCGAAAGCACATGAAAGTTTTATGCTTGGTTACGGAAAGGACTCGCACTCCTACAGAGTCTTCAACCTCTTTCACTATAAAGTGGTTGAACGGCTCGCAAAGAGAGCACCTGCCAAATGTGCTAGATGAAGTTCCTCCTAGTGAATCAATCAAGCTTATGGAAACTGGAGAAATCATACCTTCTGAGGCACAGACTGAAGAGGAACTTATCATTTCTGTGCCTAATCAACCTGAAGACAATGCTCAGTCTGAAGCCAATGCTCAAAATGAAGACAATGATCAGCAAGAGCAAAATCTTCGTCTAGCTCATCCTCGTTGCAAATGAAGTACAGATTGAGAAGATAATTGATAGCATCAATGCACCTGGTCCACTCACTCGTTCAAGAGCAACGCAACTAGATAATTTCTGTGGGCACTTTGCATTTGTCTCAATATCTGAACCCAAGAAAGTTGTTGAAGCTTTCATGGAACCTGAATGGATTCAAGCTATGCAAGAAGAGCTTCAACAGTTCGAGCTGAACAATGTGTGGGAATTAGTCAAGCGTCCTGACCCTCGCAAGCACAATATCATTGGCACCAAATGGATCTATCACAACAAACAAGATGAGCGTGGTCAAGTTGTCAGAAACAAGGCTCGTCTCGTTGCTCAAGGATACACTCAAGGTGAAGGGATTGACTTTGATGAAACATTCGCTCCAGTGGCTAGGCTTCAAGCCATTGGCATACTGCTAACCTATGCCAACCATCACAACATCCTCCTGTATCAAATGGACGTGAAGAGTGCCTTTCTCAACGACAAGATTGAAGAAGAAGTGTATGTTGCACAACCACCTGGCTTTGAAGATCCAAAGCATCCTGATATGGTATACAAGCTCAACAAGGCGTTGTATGGCCTCAAACAAGCCCCTCGTGCTTGGTATGACACACTGAAAGACTTCCTGAAGAGCAAAGGCTTCAAACCTGGTTCCCTAGATCCTACACTCTTTACAAAGACATATGATGGTGAACTGTTTGTGTGCCAAATCTATGTGGATGACATTATCTTCGGCTGCACTAACCAGAAATACAATGACGAGTTTGGGCACATGATGCAAGAGCAATATCAGATGTCCATGATGGGTGAGCTGAAGTTCTTCCTAGGTCTTCAAATTCGTCAGCAAAGCAACGACATCTTCATATCTCAGGAGAAATACCTCAAAGACTGCCTAAAGAAGTTTGGAATGCATGATTGCAAAGGTTACACGACGCCAATGCCAACCAAAAGTCATCTGGGTCCTGACGCCAATGGTAAAGAGTTCGATCAAAAGGTATACCACTCCATGATTGGTTCTTTACTTTATTGATGTGCATCTAGGCTAGATATAATGCTTAGTGTTTGCATGTGTGCCCGATTCCAAGCGGCACCAAAGGAATCGCATCACTTAGCTGTGAAGCGAATTCTTCGATATTTGGCTTACACCCCAACACTAGGATTATGGTATCCAAAGGGCTCGGAGTTTGATCTAGTTGGATTCTCAGATGCTGATTATGTTGGTGACAAATTTGATCGCAAGTCCACATCAGGCACATGTCACTTTCTGGGACGATCACTTGTCTGTTGGTCTTCAAAGAAGTAGAACTGTGTATCTCTCTCCACTGCTGAATCTGAATACATTGCTGCTGGATCTTGCTGCGCTCAGCTTCTATGGATGAAGCAGACTCTCAAGGACTATGGCATCCATTTGAAGCAAGTGCCACTCTACTGCGACAATGAAAGCGCCATCAAGATTGCCAACAACCCAGTTCAGCACTCAAAGACAAAGCACATTGAAATTCGTCATCACTTTCTCAGAGATCATGTCATGAAGGAAGATATTGATATCATTCACGTCAACACTAAAGAACAATTGGCAGATATCTTCACAAATCCCTTGGATGAGAAAAGGTTTTGCAAGTTGCGGTGTGAGCTAAATATCTTAGAATCCTCAAATGTCCTGTAATTGGACACTCATCCTAACACTTATGCATATTGATGACTTAGATGTGCAACACATGAAGTAACGTATATCCTCAATCAATGAAGACATACACTCTAAGTGTGAATACATTAACGCGGAATTTGACTTCGGAGCGCCACGATAATTGTGCGCCGTGTCTGGGTCTAATACTTCCTATACGGTGGGTAACGCCACCACCAAACTCTTGTTTGAAGTGTTTCATCTGGCGTGTCATTTGCAAAGTCTTCGCATTTGGTTTGTCTTCAACATTGATTTGACTTCATTTTTATCTTCACAATGTTGATTTGGTCTTATATACATGCATTTGTGTTCTGTCCTCTACAGCATTCACTTATAGTTATGTCTTCTTGCTTGAATCTTTTGATCTAAGTGAATGTGATCGGACCCTAACCTCTTCTATGCTTCTATCTCAAATTCTATCTATCCAAATCATATGCATTCTATTGAAACTGACGAATGTCTTCTCTGCGTCCTTGTCAGCAGAAGATACAGAAACAAAAATTGAATCTGTTTTAAATGATATATCCTTATTGCCTGAAACCCGGAGAAGCCGGAACGACCACCCGAAAGTCCAGGCGTGCGTGGGAACATGGAACAACTTCCAATGTGTTGCATGCTTGCCACGTGTCCCTCAGATGTGAACCGCCAGGGGCACCTGCGTAATTGCGTTGTGTTGTCCCTTTCCTTATAAATACACATCTCATCGCGGTCAAAATCCTTCTCCCACCTCTCCATCTCGCACAAACCCTAGCGCCAACGCTAGCTCTCGACGACGCCGGCGACAAAGCGCAGATACGTCTCCAACGTATCTATAATTTTTTATTGTTCCATGCTATTATATTATCTGTTTTGGATGTTCAATGGGCTTTATTATACACTTTTATATTATTTTTGGGACTAACCTATTAACCGGAGGCCCAGCCCAAATTGTTGTTTTTTGCCTATTTCAGTGTTTCGAAGGAAAGGAATATCAAACGGAGTCCAAACGGAATGAAACCTTCGGGAACGTGATTTTCGGAACAAACGTGATCCAGAGGACTTGGAGTGGACGTCAAGCAAACATCGAGGAGGCCACGAGGTAGGGAGGCGCGCCTGCCCCCCCCCCCCTGGGCCCCTCGTAGCTCTCCTTACCGACCTCTTTCGCATATATATACTCATATACCTTGGAAATATCAGAACGGGAGCCGAAACCCTATTTCCACCGCCACAACTCTCTGTACCCGTGAGATCCCATCTTGGGGCCTTTTTTGGCGCTCCGCCGGAGGGGGCATTGATCACGGAGGGCTTCTACATCAACACCATAGCCTCTCCGATGATGTGTGAGTAGTTTACCTCAGACCTTCGGGTCCATAGTTATTAGCTAGATAGCTTCTTCTCTCTCTTTGGATCTCAATACAAAGTCTCCTCGATTCTCTTGGAGATCTATTCGATATAATCTTCTTTTGCGGTGTGTTTGTTGAGATCCGATGAATTGTGGGTTTATGATCAAGATTATCAATGAACAATATTTGAATCTCCTCTGAATTCTTTTATGTATGATTTGTTATCTTTGCAAGTCTCTTTGAATTATCAGTTGGTTTGGCCTACTAGATTGATCTTTCTTGCAATGGGAGAAGTGCTTAGCTTTGGGTTCAATCTTGCGGTGCTCGATCCTAGTGACAGAAGGGGAAACGACACGTATTGTATTGTTGCCATCAAGGATAAAAAGATGGGGTTTATATAATATTGCTTGAGTTTATCCCTCTACATCATGTCATCTTGCTTAAAGCGTTACTCTGTTCTTATGAACTTAATACTCTAGATGCATGCTGGATAGCGGTCGATGTGTGGAGTAATAGTAGTAGATGCAGGCAGGAGTCGGTCTACTTGTCACGGACGTGATGCCTATATACATGATCATACCTAGATATTCTCATAACTATGCCCAGTTCTATCAATTGCTCGACAGTAATTTGTTCACCCACCGTAATACTTATGCTATCATGAGAGAAGCCACTAGTGAAACCTATGGCCCCCGGGTCTATTTTCTATCATATTAATCTCCCGTCAACTAGCTATTTCGAGCGCCGTTTATTTTGCAATCTTTACTTTTCAATCTATACAACAAAAATACCAAAAATATTTATCTTATTATCTCTATCAGATCTCACGTTTGCAAGTGACCGTGAAGGGATTGACAACCCCTTTATCGTGTTGGTTGCAAGGTTCTTATTTGTTTGTGCAGGTACGAGGGATTTGCGTGTAGTCTCCTACTGGATTGATACCTTGGTTCTCAAAAACTGAGGGAAATACTTACGCTACTTTCCTGCATCACCCTTTCCTCTTCAAGGGAAAAACCAACGCAGTGCTCAAGAGGTAGCAAGAAGGATTTTTGGCGCTGTTGCCGGGGAGTCTACGCACAAGTCAAGACATACCAAGTACCCATCACAAACTCTTATCCCTCGCATTACATTATTTGCCATTTGCCTCTCGTTTTCCTCTCCCCCACTTTACCCTTGTCGTTTTATTCGCCCTGTTTGTGTTGGTAATCGTAGCATAATTTTAAAATTTTCCTACGCTCACCAAGATGCATCTATGGAGTATACTAGCAACGAGGGGAAAGGAGTGCATCTACATACCCTTGTAGATCGCGAGCGGAAGCGTTCCAATGAACGTGGATGACGGAGTCGTACTCGCCGTGATCCAAATCACCGATGACCGAGTGCCGAACGGACGGCACCTCCGTGTTCAACACACGTACGGTGCAGCGACGTCTCCTCCTTCTTGATCCAGCAAGGGGGAAGGAGAGGTTGATGGAGATCCAGCAGCACGACGGCGTGGTGGTGGATGTAGCGGCTCTCGGCACGGCTTCTCCGAGCTTCTGCGAGAGGGAGAGGTGTAGCAGGGGAGGAGGGAGGCGCCCAAGGCTGAGATATGGCTGCCCTCCCTCCCCCCTTTATATAGGCCCCCTTGGGAGGGGGGCGCCGGCCAAACCCATCTAGGGTGGGGGCGGCGGCCAAGGGGGTGCCTTGCCCCCCAAGGCAAGTGGGAAGCCCCCCCACCCTAGGGTTTGCAACCCTAGGCGCATGGGGGGAGGCCCATGGGGGGGCGCCCAGCCCACTAGGGGCTGGTTCCCTTCCCACTTCAGCCCACGGGGCCCTCCGGGATAGGTGGCCCCACCCGGTGGACCCCCGGGACCCTTCTGGTGGTCCCGGTACAATACCGGTAACCCCCGAAACTTTCCCGGTGGCCGAAACTTGACTTCCTATATATAATTCTTCACCTCCGGACCATTCCGGAACCTCTCATGACGTCCGGATCTCATCCGGGACTCCGAACAACTTTCGGGTTTCCGCATACACATATCTCTTCAACCCTAGCGTCACCGAACCTTAAGTGTGTAGACCCTACGGGTTCGGGAGACATGCAGACATGACCGAGACGCCTCTCCGGTCAATAACCAACAGCGGGATCTGGATACCCATGTTGGCTCCCACATGTTCCACGATGATCTCATTGGATGAACCACGGTGTCGAGGATTCAATCAATCCCGTATGCAATTCCCTTTGTCAATCGGTATGTTACTTGCCCGAGATTCGATCGTCGGTATCCCAATACCTTGTTCAATCTCGTTACCGGCAAGTCTCTTTACTCGTACCGCAATGCATGATCCCATGACTAACGCCTTAGTCACATTGAGCTCATTATGATGATGCATTACCGAGTGGGCCTAGAGATACCTCTCCGTCACACGGAGTGACAAATCCCAGTCTCGATCCGTGCCAACCCAACAGACACTTTCGGAGATACCTGTAGTGCACCTTTATAGTCACCCAGTTACGTTGTGACGTTTGGCACACCCAAAGCACTCCTACGGTATCCGGGAGTTGCACGATCTCATGGTCTAAGGAAAAGATACTTGACATTGGAAAAGCTCTAGCAAACGAAACTACACGATCTATTATGCTATGCTTAGGATTGGGTCTTGTCCATCACATCATTCTCCTAATGATGTGATCCCGTTATCAATGACATCCAATGTCCATAGTCAGGAAACCATGACTATATGTTGATCAACGAGCTAGTTAACTAGAGGCTTACTAGGGACACGTTGTGGTCTATGCATTCACACATGTATTATGATTTCCGGACAATACAATTATAGCATGAACAATAGACGATTATCATGAACAAAGAAATATAATAACAACCATTTATTATTGCCTCTAGGGCATATTTCCAACAGTCTCCCACTTGCACTAGAGTCAATAATCTAGTTACATTGTGATGAATCGAACACCCATTGCGTCCTGGTGTTGATCATGTTTTGCTCTAGGGAGAAGTTTAGTCAACGGATCTGCTACATTCAGGTCCGTATGTACTTTACAAATATCTATGTCTCCATTTTGAACACTTTCACAAATGGAGTTGAAGCGACGCTTGATATGCCTGGTCTTCCTGTGAAACCTGGGCTCCTTTACAAGGGCAATAGCTCCAGTGTTGTCACAGAAGAGAGTCATCGGGCCTGACGCATTGGGAATCACCCCTAGGTCGGTAATGAACTCCTTCAACCAGACTGCTTCCTGTGCTGCCTCCGAGGCTGCCATGTACTCCGCTTCACATGTAGATCCCGCCACGACGCTTTGCTTGCAACTGCACCAGCTTACTGCTCCTCCATTCAAAATATACACGTATCCGGTTTGTGACTTCGAGTCATCCAGATCTGTGTCGAAGCTAGCATCGACGTAACCCTTTACGACGAGCTCTTCGTCACCTCCATAAACGAGAAACATATCCTTAGTCCTTTTCAGGTACTTTAGGATATTCTTGACCGCTGTCCAGTGTTCCATGCCGGGATTACTTTGGTACCTGCCTACCAAACTTACGGCAAGGTTTACATCAGGTCTGGTACACAGCATGGCATACATAATAGACCCTATGGCCGAGGCATAGGGGATGACACTCATCTTTTCTATATCTTCTGCCGTGGTCGGGCATTGAGCCGTGCTCAATTGCACACCTTGCAATACAGGCAAGAACCCCTTCTTGGACTGATCCATACTGAACTTCTTCAATATCTTGTCAAGGTATGTACTCTGTGAAAGACCAATGAGGCGTTTTGATCTATCTCTATAGATCTTGATGCCTAATATATAAGCAGCTTCTCCAAGGTCCTTCATTGACAAACACTTATTCAAATAGGCCTTTATACTTTCCAAGAATTCTATAGCATTTCCCATCAATAGTATGTCATCCACATATAATAAGAGAAATGCTACAGAGCTCCCACTCACTTTCTTGTAAACACAGGCTTCTCCATAAGTCTGTGTAAACCCAAACGCTTTGATTATCTCATCAAAGCGAATGTTCCAACTCCGAGATGCTTGCACCAGCCCATAGATTGAGCGCTGGAGCTTGCATACTTTGTTAGCATTCTTAGGATCGATAAAACCTTCCGGCTGCATCATATACAACTCTTCCTTAAGGAAGCCGTTAAGGAATGCCGTTTTGACATCCATCTGCCATATCTCATAATCATAGTATGTGGCAATTGCTAACATGATTCGGACGGACTTCAGCTTCTCTACGGGTGAGAAAGTCTCATCGTAGTCAACCCCTTGAACTTGTCGATAACCCTTAGCGACAAGTCGAGCTTTGTAGATGGTCACATTACCATCCGCGTCCGTCTTCTTCTTAAAGATCCATTTGTTTTCTATGGCTCGCCGATCATCGGGCAAGTCAGTCAAAGTCCTTACTTCATTTTCATACATGGATCCTATCTCGGATTTCATGGCTTCTAGCCATTTGTCGGAATCCGGGCCCGCCATCGCTTCTTCATAGTTCGAAGGTTCACCGTTTGCTAACAACATGATTTCTAGGACAGGGTTGCCGTACCACTCTGGTGCGGAACGTGTCCTTGTGGACCTATGAGGTTCAGTAGTAACTTGATCCGAAGCTTCATGATCATCATCATTAACTTCCTCCCCAGTCGGTGCAGGCACCACAGGAACATCTTCCCGCGCTGCGCTACTTTCCGGTTCAGAAGGGGTGACTATCACCTCATCAAGTTCCACTTTCCTCCCACTCAATTCTTTCGAGAGAAACTCCTTCTCCAGAAAGGACCCGTTCTTGGCAACGAAGATCTTGCCTTCGGATCTGAGGTAGAAGGTATACCCAATAGTTTCCTTAGGGTATCCTATGAAGACGCATTTCTCCGACTTGGGTTCGAGCTTTTCAGGTTGAAGTTTCTTGACATAAGCATCGCATCCCCAAACTTTTAGAAACGACAGCTTAGGTTTCTTCCCAAACCATAATTCATACGGTGTCGTCTCAATGGATTTCGACGGAGCCCTATTTAAAGTGAATGCGGCAGTCTCTAAAGCATAGCCCCAAAATGAGAGCGGTAAATCGGTAAGAGACATCATAGATCGCACCATATCCAATAGAGTGCGATTACGACGTTCGGACACACCATTTCTCTGAGGTGTTCCAGGCGGCGTGAGTTGTGAAACTATACCACATTTCCTTAAGTGTGTACCAAATTCGTGACTTAAATATTCTCCACCACGATCTGATCGTAAGAATTTTATTTTCCTGTCACGTTGATTCTCAACCTCACTCTGAAATTCCTTGAACTTTTCAAAGGTTTCAGACTTGTGTTTCATTAGGTAGACATACCCATATCTACTTCAGTCATCAGTGAGAATGAGAACATAACGATATCCTCCGCGAGCCTCAACACTCATTGGACCGCACACATCGGTATGTATGATTTCCAATAAGTTGGTTGCTCGCTCCATTGTTCCGGAGAACGGAGTCTTGGTCATCTTACCCATGAGGCATGGTTCGCACGTGTCAAATGATTTGTAATCAAGAGACTCCAAAAGTCCATCTGCATGGAGCTTCTTCATGCGCTTGACACCAATGTGACCAAGGCGGCAGTGCCACAAGTATGTGGGACTATCGTTATCAACTTTACATCTTTTGGTATTCACACTATGAACATGTGTAACATCACGTTCGAGATTCATCAAAAATAAACCATTGACCAGCGGGGCATGACCATAAAACATATCTCTAAAATAAATAGAACAACCATTATTCTCGGATTTAAATGAGTAGCCATCTCGAATTAAACAAGATCCAGATACAATGTTCATGCTCAAAGCTGGCACTAAATAACAATTATTGAGGTTTAAAACTAATCCCATGGGTAGATGCAGAGGTAGCGTGCCGACGGCGATCACATCGACCTTGGAACCATTCCCGACGCGCATCGTCACCTCGTCCTTCGCCAGTCTCCGTTTATTCCGTAGTTCCTGTTTTGAGTTAGAAATATGAGCAACCGCACCGGTATCAAATACCCAGGAGCTACTACGAGTACTGGTAAGGTACACATCAATTACATGTATATCACATATACCTTTAGTGTTGCCGGGCTTCTTCTTGTCCGCTAAGTATTTGGGGCAGTTCCGCTTCCAGTGACCACTTCCCTTGCAATAAAAGCACTCAGTCTCGGGCTTGGGTCCATTCTTCGACTTCTTCCCGGTAACTGGCTTACCGGGCGCGGCAACTCCCTTGCCGTCCCTCTTGAAGTTCTTCTTACCCTTGCCCTTTTTGAACTTAGTGGTTTTATTCACCATCAACACTTGATGTTCTTTTCTGATCTCCACCTCCGCTGATTTCAGCATTGAATATACCTCAGGAATGGTCTTTTCCATCCCCTGCATATTGTAGTTCATCACAAAGCTCTTGAAGCTTGGTGGAAGCGACTGAAGGATTCTGTCAATGACCGCGTCATCCGGGAGATTAACTCCCAGTTGAGTCAAGCGGTTGTGCAACCCAGACATTCTGAGTATGTGCTCACTTACAGAACTATTTTCCTCCATTTTACAGCTAAAGAACTTGTCGGAGACTTCATATCTCTCGACCCGGGCATGAGCTTGGAAAACCAGTTTCAGCTCCTCAAACATCTCATATGCTCCATGTTTCTCAAAACGCTTTTGGAGACCCGGTTCTAAGCTATAAAGCATGCCGCACTGAACGAGGGAGTAATCATCAGCACGCTGCTGCCAAGCGTTCATAACGTCTTGGTTTTGTGGGATTGGTGCTTCACCTAGCGGTGCTTCTAGGACATAATCTTTCTTGGCTACTATGAGGATGATCCTCAGGTTCCAGACCCAGTCCGTATAGTTTCTGCCATCATCTTTCAGCTTGGTTTTCTCTAGGAACGCGTTGAAATTGAGGACAACGTTGGCCATTTGATCTACAAGACATAGTGTAAAGATTTTAGACTAAGTTCATGATAATTAAGTTCATCTAATCAAATTATTTAATGAACTCCCACTCAGATAGACATCCCTCTAGTCATCTAAGTGAAACATGATCCGAGTTAACTAGGCCGTGTCCGATCATCACGTGAGACGGACTAGTCAAGATCGGTGAACATCTCCATGTTGATCGTATCTTCTATACGACTCATGCTCGACCTTTCGGTCCTCCGTGTACCGAGGCCATGTCTGTACATGCTAGGCTCGTCAAGTCAACCTAAGTGTATTGCGTGTGTTCCGAGGCCATGTCTGTACATGCTAGGCTCGTCAACACCCGTTGTATTCGAACGTTAGAATCTATCACACCCGATCATCACGTGGTGCTTCGAAACAACGAACCTTCGCAACGGTGCACGGTTAGGGGGAACACTTTTCTTGAAATTATCATAAGGGATCATCTTACTTACTACCGTCGTTCTAAGCAAATAAGATGCAAAAACATGATAAACATCACATGCAATCAAATAGTGACATGATATGGCCAATATCATTATGCTCCTTTGATCTCCATCTTCGGGGCACCATGATCATCTTCGTCACCGGCATGACACCATGATCTCCATCATTGTGTCTTCATGAAGTCGTCACGCCAACGATTACTTCTACTTCTATGGCTAACGCGTTTAGCAACAAAGTAAAGTAATTTACATGGCGTTATTCAATGACACGCAGGTCATACAAAATAATAAAGACAACTCCTATGGCTCCTGCCGGTTGTCAGGCTCATCGACATGCAAGTCGTGATTCCTATTACAAGAATATGATCAATCTCATACATCACATATATCATTCATCACATCTTCTGGCCATATCACATCACATAGCACTTGCTGCAAAAACAAGTTAGACGTCCTCTAATAGTTGTTGCAAGTTTTTACGTGGTTTGTAGGTTTCTAGCAAGAACGTTTCTTACCCTTCATAAGGACCCTTTTCATCGAATCCGTTCCGACTAAAGTAGGAGAGACAGACACCCGCTAGCCACCTTATGCAACTAGTGCATGTCAATCGGTGGAACCTGTCTCACGTAAGCGTACGTGTAAGGTCGGTCCGGGACGCTTCATCCTACAATACCGCCGAAACAAGAAAAGACTAGTAGCGGCAAGAAGAATTGGCAAACTCAACGCCCACAACTGCTTTGTGTTCTACTCGTGCATAGTAACTACGCATAGGCCTGGCTCATGATGCCACTGTTGGTAATCGTAGCATAATTTTAAAATTTTCCTACGCTCACCAAGATGCATCTATGGAGTATACTAGCAACGAGGGGAAAGGAGTGCATCTACATACCCTTGTAGATCGCGAGCGGAAGCGTTCCAATGAACGTGGATGACGGAGTCGTACTCGCCGTGATCCAAATCACCGATGACCTAGTGCCGAACGGACGGCACCTCCATGTTCAACGCACGTACGGTGCAGCAACGTCTCCTCCTTCTTGATCCAGCAAGGGGGAAGGAGAGGTTGATGGAGATCCAGCAGCACGACGGCGTGGTGGTGGATGTAGCGGCTCTCGGCAGGGCTTCGCCGAGCTTCTGCGAGAGGGAGAGGTGTAGCAGGGGAGGAGGGAGGCGCCCAAGGCTGAGATATGGCTGCCCTCCCTCCCCCCCCTTTATATAGGCCCCCTTGGGAGGGGGGGCGCCGGCCAAACCCATCTAGGGTGGGGGCGGCGGCCAAGGGGGTGCCTTGCCCCCCAAGGCAAGTGGGAAGCCCCCCCACCCTAGGGTTTGCAACCCTAGGCGCATGGGTGGAGGCCCATGGGGGGGGCGCCCAGCCCACTAGGGGCTGGTTCCCTTCCCACTTCAGCCCACGGGGCCCTCGAGGATAGGTGGCGCCACCCGGTGGACCCCCGGGACCCTTCCGGTGGTCCCGGTACAATACCGGTAACCCCCGAAACTTTCCCGGTGGCCGAAACTTGACTTCCTATATATAATTCTTCACCTCCGGACCATTCCGGAACCTCTCGTGACGTCCGGGATCTCATCCGGGACTCCGAACAACTTTCGGGTTTCCGCATACACATATCTCTACAACCCTAGCGTCACCGAACCTTAAGTGTGTAGACCCTACGGGTTCGGGAGACGTGCAGACATGACCGAGACGCCTCTCCGGTCAATAACCAACAGCGGGATCTGGATACCCATGTTGGCTCCCACATGTTCCACGATGATCTCATTGGATGAACCACGGTGTCGAGGATTCAATCAATCCCGTATGCAATTCCCTTTGTCAATCGGTATGTTACTTGCCCGAGATTCGATCGTCGGTATCCCAATACCTTGTTCAATCTCGTTACCGGCAAGTCTCTTTACTCGTACCGCAATGCATGATCCCGTGACTAACGCCTTAGTCACATTGAGCTCATTATGATGATGCATTACCGAGTGGGCCCAGAAATACCTCTCCGTCACACGGAGTGACAAATCCCAGTCTCGATCCGTGCCAACCCAACAGACACTTTCGGAGATACCTGTAGTGCACCTTTATAGTCACCCAGTTACGTTGTGACGTTTGGCACACCCAAAGCACTCCTACGGTATCCGGGAGTTGCACGATCTCATGGTCTAAGGAAAAGATACTTGACATTGGAAAAGCTCTAGCAAACGAAACTACACGATCTATTATGCTATGCTTAGGATTGGGTCTTGTCCATCACATCATTCTCCTAATGATGTGATCCCGTTATCAATGACATCCAATGTCCATAGTCAGGAAACCATGACTATCTGTTGATCAACGAGCTAGTTAACTAGAGGCTTACTAGGGACACGTTGTGGTCTATGCATTCACACATGTATTACGATTTCCGGACAATACAATTATAGCATGAACAATAGACGATTATCATGAACAAAGAAATATAATAACAACCATTTATTATTGCCTCTAGGGCATATTTCCAACAGTTTTCCCTTCGCCTCTTTTTGCTTGCCTCTTGTTGTTTGTTGCCCTTATGGCCCTGCCTAGATTTGGTGATCTTCACCTTAAAAGTTCGGAAGAGATTGAAAGCAACGTCAGAAGTTTTATGACTTTACAATTTGAGCATAATAATTTCTTTAGAAATGAGCTTAAGGAACAAAAAGGCATTATGGAGTACATGAATAAGGAGCTTGATGATATTTCTAAGGAATTCTATGGTTTGAAATCTCAGATTGCTCATTTTAAAAAATTAATAGTTGAAATTTCGGATAAGCAGGCCACCTTAGTTAATAAGATGGCCGCTAAACCGGAAAATTTTATGAGAATAAAGATGAAGATCTAAAAGTTATTGATGTGTCTCCTATTAAATCTTTGTTTTGCAATATGAATCTTGATAATGATGGGCTGGAGATGAGTCAACTTTCATTAAAAGGCGTCCCAATAATTCAGAGTTTTAGATCTTGATGCAAAAATTGGTAAAAGTGGGATTGAAGAGGTTAAAACTTTAGATAGCAATGAACCCACTATTTTGGATTTCAAGGACTTTAACTATGATAATTGCTCTTTAATATATTGTATTTCCTTGTTGCAATCCGTGCTAAATTCTCCTCATGCTTATAGTCAAAATAAAGCCTTTACTAAACATATCGTTGATGCCTTGATGCAATCTTATGAAGAAAAACTTGAGTTGGAAGTTTCTATCCCTAGAAAACTTTATGATGAGTAGGAACCTACAATTAAAATTAAAATTAAAGATCATGAATGCTATGCTTTGTGTGATTTGGGTGCTAGTGTTACCACGATTCCAAAAACTTTGTGTGATTTGTTAGGTTTCAGTGAATTTGATGATTGCTCTTTAAACTTGCACCTTGCGGATTCCACTATCAAGAAACCTATGGGAAGAATTAATGATGTTCTCATTGTTGCAAATAGGAATTATGTGCCCGTAGATTTTATTGTTCTTGATATAGATTGCAATCCTTCATGTCCTATTATTCTTGGTAGACCTTTCCTTAGAACGATTGGTGCAATTATTGATACGAAGGAAGGGAATATTAGGTTCCAATTTCCGTTAAGGAAAGGCATGGAACACTTCCCTAGAAAGAATATTAAATTACCTTATGAATCTATTATGAGAGCCACTTATGGATTTCCTACCAAAGATGGCAATACTTAGATCTATCCTCGCTTTTATGCCTAGCTAGGGGCGTTAAACGATAGCGCTTGTTGGGAGGCAACCCAATTTTATTTTAGTTCCTTGCTTTTTGTTCCTGTTTAGCAATAAATATTTGATCTAGCCTCTGGTTAGATTTGTTTTTATGTTTTAATTAGTGTTTGTGCCAAGTTAAACCTATAGGATCTCCTTGGATGATAGTTATTTGATCTTGCTGAAAATTCCAGAAACTTTCTGTTCACGAAAACAATTGTTAAAAATCACTAGAACGTGATAAAATACTGATTCCAATTGCAGTAGATCAATAAACAACTTATCTAGGTCTTCCTATTTTGGTAGATTTTTCTGAGTTTTAGAAGTTTGCGTTTGATACAGATTACTACAGACTGTTCTGTTTTTGATAGATTCTGTTTTTCGTGTGTTGTTTGCTTATTTTGATGAATCTATGGCTAGTAAAAGAGCTTATGAACCATAGAGAAGTTGGAATACAGTGGGTTTAACACCAATATAAATAAATAATGAGTTCAATACAGTACCTTAAAGTGGTGGTTTGTTTTATTTCGCTAACGAAGCTTATGAGATTTTCTGTTGAGTTTTGTGTTGTGAAGTTTTCAAGTTTTGGGTAAAGATTTGATGGATTATGGAACAAGGAGTGGCAAGAGCCTAAGATTGGGGATGCCCAAGGCACCCCAAGGTAAAATTCAAGGACAACCAAAATCTTAAGCTTGGGGATGCCCCGGAAGGCATCCCCTTTTTCGTCTTCGTCTATCGGTAACTTTACTTGGGGCTATATTTTTATTCACCACATGATATGTGTTTTGCATGGAGCGTCTTGTATGATTTGAGTCTTTGCTTTTTAGTTTACCACAATCATACTTGCTGTACACACCTTTTGAGAGAGACACACATGATTTGGAATTTATTAGAATACTCTATGTGCTTCACTTATATCTTTTGAGCTATATGGTTTTTGCTCTAGTGCTTCACTTATATCTCTTAGAGCACGGTGGTGGTTTTATTTTATAGAAATAATTGATCTCTCATGCTTCACTTATATTATTTTGAGAGTCTTAAACAGCATGGTAATTTGCTTTAAATGTGAAATTAGTCCTAATATGATAGGCATCCAAGATGAGTATAATAAAAACTTCCATATTGAGTTCATTGAATATTGTGAGAGTGGTTTTATTTTATAGAAATTATTGATCTCTCATGCTTCACTTATATTATTTTGAGAGTCTTAAACAGCATGGTAATTTGCTTTAAATGTGAAATTAGTCCTAATATGATAGGCATCCAAGATGAGTATAATAAAAACTTCCATATTGAGTTCATTGAATATCGTGAGAAGTTTGATACTTGATAAGTGTTTTGAGATATAAAGGTGGTAATATTAGAGTGTGCTAGTTGAGTAATTGTGAAATTGAGAAATACTTGTGTTAAGGTTGGCAAGTCCCGTAGCATGCACGTATGGTAAAAGTTGTGTGACAAATTTGACGCATAAGGTGTTCTTTTATTGCTTTTCTTATGAGTGGCGGTCGGGGACGAGCGATGGTCTTTTCCTACCAATCTATCCCTCTAGGGGCATGCGTAGCAGTACTTTGCTTCGAGGGCTAATAAAATTTTGCAATAAGTATATGAGTTCTTTATGACTAATGTGAGTCCATGGATTATACGCACTCTCACCCTTCCACAATTTTCTAGCCTCTACGGTACCGTGCATTTCCCTTTCTCACCTTGAGAGTTGGTGCAAACTTCGCCGGTGCATCCAAACCCCGTGATATGATACGCTCTATCACACATAAACCTCCTTATATCTTCCTCAAAACAGCCACCATACCTACCTATCATGGCATTTCCATAGCCATTCCGAGATATATTGCCATGCATCTTTCCACCGTTTCGTCTATTATGACACGCTTCATCATTGTCATATTGCTTTGCATGATCATGTAGTTGACATTGTATTTGTGGCAAAGCCACCATTCATAATTTTTTATACATATCACTCTTGATTCATTGCATATCCCGGTACATCGCCGGAGGCATTCACGTAGAGTCATATTTTGTTCTAAGTGTTGAGTTGTAATTCTTGAGTTGTAAGTAATTAAAAGTGTGATGATCATCATTATTAGAGCATTGTCCCATGTGAGGAAATGATGATGCAGACTATGATTCCCCCACAAGTCGGGATGAGATTCCGGACTAAGAAAAAAAAAGAAAAAAAGAGGCCAAAGAAAAAAAGGCCCAAAAAAATGAGAGAAAAAGAGAGAAGGGACAATGTTGCTATCATTTTTCCACACTTGTGCTGCGAAGTAGCACCGTGATCTTCATGATAGAGAGTCTCCTATGTTGTCACTTTCATATGCTAGTGGAAATTTTTCATTATAGAACTTGGCTTGTATATTCCAATGATGGGCTTCCTCAAAATGCCCTAGGTCATCGTGAGCAAGCAAGTTGGATGCACACCCACTTAGTTTCTTTTGTTGAGCTTTCATATATTTATAGCTCTAGTGCATCCGTTGCATGGCAATCCCTACTCCTCACATTGACATCAATTGATGGGCATCTCCATAGCCTATTGATTAGCCGCGTCAATGTGAGACTTTCTACCTTTTTGTCTTCTCACATAACCCCCATAATTATACTTTATTCCACCCATAGTGCTATATCCATGGCTTGCGCTCATGTATTGCGTAAGGGTTGAAAAGGCTGAAGCGCGTTAAAAAATATGAACCAATTGCTCGGCTTGTCATCGGGGTTATGCATGATGAGAACGTTTTGTGTGACGAAATTGAAGCATGGCCTAACTATATGCTTTTGTAGGGATAAGCTTTCTTTGGCTATGTTATTTTGATAAGACATAATTGCTTGGTTAGCACGTTTGAAGTATTATTGTTTTAATGTTAACATTAAACTTTTATCTTGAATCTTTCGGATCAAAATATTCATGCCACAGTAAAAAGAATTACATTGAAAATTATGCTAAGTAGCATTCCACATCAAAAATTCTGTTTTTATCATTTACCTACTCGAGGACAGGCAGGAATTAAGCTTGGGGATGCTTGATACGTCTCCAACATATCTATAATTTTTTATTGTTCCATGCTATTATATAATCTGTTTTGGATGTTCAATGGGCTTTATTATACACTTCTATATTATTTTTGGGACTAACCTATTAACCGGAGGCCCAGCCCAAATTGTTGTTTTTTGCCTGTTTCAGTGTTTCGAAGGAAAGGAATATCAAACGGAGTCCAAACGGAATGAAACCTTCGGGAACGTGATTTTCGGAACAAACGTGATCCAGAGGACTTGGAGTGGACGTCAAGCAATCAACGAGGAGGCCACGAGGAAGGGAGGCGCGCCTGCCCCCCCTGGGCGCGCCCCCCAACCTCGTGGGCCCCTCGTAGCTCTCCTTACCGACCTCTTTCGCCTATATATACTCATATACCTTGGAAATATCAGAACGGGAGCCAAAACCCTATTCCCACCGCCGCAACTCTCTGTGTGAGATCCCATCTTGGGGCCTTTTTCGGCGCTCCGCCGGAGGGGGCATTGATCACGGAGGGCTTCTACATCAACACCATAGCCTCTCCGATGATGTGTGAGTAGTTTACCTCAGACCTTCGGGTCCATAGTTATTATCTAGATGGCTTCTTCTCTCTCTTTGGATCTCAATACAATGTTCTCCTCGATTCTCTTGGAGATCTATTCGATGTAATCTTCTTTTGCGGTGTGTTTGTTGAGATCCGATGAATTGTGGGTTTATGATCAAGATTATCAATGAACAATATTTGAATCTCCTCTGATTTCTGTTATGTATGATTTGTTATCTTTGCAAGTCTCTTCGAATTATCAGTTTGGTTTGGCCTACTAGATTGATCTTTCTTGCAATGGGAGAAGTGCTTAGCTTTGGGTTCAATCTTGCGGTGCTCGATCCCAGTGACAGAAGGGGAAACGACACGTATTGTATTGTTGCCATCAAGGATAAAAAGATGGGGTTTATATCATATTGCTTGAGTTTATCCCTCTACATCATGTCATCTTGCTTAAAGCGTTACTCTGTTCTTATGAACTTAATACTCTAGATGCATGCTGGATAGCGGTCGATATGTGGAGTAATAGTAGTAGATGCAGGCAGGAGTCGGTCTACTTGTCACGGACGTGATGCCTATATACATGATCATACCTAGATATTCTCATAACTATGCTCAATTCTATCAATTGCTCGACAGTAATTTGTTCACCCACCGTATACTTATGCTATCATGAGAGAAGCCACTAGTGAAACCTATGGCCCCCGGGTCTATTTTCTATCATATTAATCTCCCGTCAACTAGCTATTTCTGGCCCCGTTTATTTTGCAATCTTTACTTTTCAATCTATACAACAAAAATACCAAAAATATTTATCATATTATCTCTATCAGATCTCACTTTTGCAAGTGGCCGTGAAGGGATTGACAACCCCTTTATCGTGTTGGTTGCAAGGTTCTTATTTGTATGTGCAGGTACAAGGGATTTGTGTGTAGTCTCCTACTGGATTGATACCTTGGTTCTCAAAAACTGAGGGAAATACTTACGCTACTTTGCTGTATCACCCTTTCCTCTTCAAGGGAAAAACCAACGCAGTGCTCAAGAGGTAGCAAGCGCTTAGCTGCTGCAACCTCACCGACGCCGTCCTCACGCCGGCCGCGGACCTCGTCTCCTCCGCCGCCGCTGTAGGTGTCTTCCGTCGCCAAGTTAGGGCACGGGAGATTGAACTGCTCGGCCTCCCACTCCACTCCATCTAGCAGTTCTTCGTGTGGTAATTAAAACTTACTTTTTACTGCCTTTTTGATCCGATAGATCCATCCTTTTCCACCAAAAGTGGTTTCTAAACCTACAAAGTTGGATCTATTCTGTTCTGCATCTCATATCATGCCTAGCATATTCACTTATGCTTCACAACTAGTTAGATTCCTCACTTGTACCTATTCTTGGATTCGTACAAATCTGGAACCAACTCTCAACAAATAAGTGAATGTCTTCGCGCTATGAGGTCAATGTCTTCAAACTGTTTTACCTTCAAAATCTTCTGAGAATGCATATGACCTCTTCCCCTTCCCTCGAATCTCTAATGCTGTCACAGGTACATGTCCGTGGGAGAATCCCTTGGTTCTCATAGTCTGCATTCATTTGCAGAGTTCTTACAGCGTCACATCAATTCTCCTGAAGCCAGTTCCTGTCTGACCAGCAGACGGAAGCCTTTGCAAGTTCTGAAGCCATTCAGTTTGAACTTCATGGCCACAGAAAAGTCAGCAAGAAAGGGCGGCAGGCAGCGCCGTGGGGGCACATCAAAGGATTTTCCCGAAGATCTCTATGAGTTATACAAGACTGATCCTGAAGACGCAAAACACGAATCCAATGGATTCGAAGATATTGGGCCGAGCAATGGTTCAAGTACAGGTTCGTGACCAATTAATACGCTGAAAAGAATGCCATCAAGCGTCCTTGGGGTGATATTCTCTACAAAAATCTTCAACCCAAGACCGAATCTGAAGCCATTGCTCAGGGTTTCTACCCTTGCATGGTCCGTGGACCACAGCCTGCTAATGCCGAGCCATCTTCTCTGTTATGGTGTCGTGGCAACAATCTGTTCAAGCGCAACTACAAGTTTGCCAAGGATTCTGCTGTGAAGAACAAGAAATCATTTGGACTCGACTTCAACCCCAGTCCATCTGCTCCTCGGGCTAATGGCACACGTGATGCTGAACCCAATGTCATCGAGCCCTTCTACAACCTCGAAGGTCTCCTCACTCACATTGCTGTTCAGGGGGCAGCCGTGGAGCACTCTGATGATGACGCTGATAATGATGAAGCGCCTGCTCTACCTAAGCCACAGAAGCAGAAGAGAACAAAAGCTTCAAAGCCCTCTGCTGCACCTAAAGCTTTGCGTGCGAAGCCACTGGCCACTGCACCACCTGAAGCAAGTGTGCGGTCTGAAGATCTTTCTCGCATCTCCAAGAAGACCAAGAAGTCTTCAAAGCAAAAGAAGCCCATCCAGAGTTCTGGGCAAGAACTGACCCCGGCTGACATTTTGCGGAATGAAGAAGCCACCATTGATCTGTCCAACGACGACGATCTTGGTGATGATGCTCTTGAGATGCTCATAAAGAGCAAGGAGGAGGCAGAGATCTTCAACGATCTTCCCCTCTTTGATGTGGATATTTTGAATAACTTCATTGATGAATGGTTTGACAACCCAAGCATCAGCATCGATGATCTTGAGCTTCCAATTGGCATCAGTGTCTCTTTCCACAGTGCCATTGCTAATGAGCTGGCTCTGGCTTAGAAGATCGTCGAACTGAAGAAAAAGATTGATCATGAGAAAGCACAATTCAAGAGGAACATGGCCAATCTCAGTGTGGCTGATGTTCAAAGCTTCAAGAAGATGTTGCATGAGCTCAAAGAGCAGTTTCAAAAGAAACGTGAAGCAGCAAAAGGATCAAGAGAGCGGATGAAACTCTCCGCCAGTAAATGTGTCCAAGTTCATAATGAGGCTGAAAAGCGCAAGGCACTTGGGCGTCCTGGCATCGACCCCAAGTTGGCTACCAAAAAGAAGAAGCCTGCTGTGGCCCAAGCTGAAGCATCAGGGCGGGAAGCACCTCGCATTGTCTTCCCTGCCAGCATGACAGGCTCGAAGCCTAAGGTCCCCATAGCTGCTTCAGGACTGAAGAAGACAAGGGCAGCTGAGGCCGAAGCCAGGAAGCGCAAGAACAAGAATGCCACTGATGATGCACCACACACCAAGAAGCGGAAGACAAAGTCTTCGAAGAAAGATCGGGCTGCTCCCTCAGAGCCCCTTGTTGTCGAGCCCATCACTGTTGCTCGTCCTGCATCTGCAAACCAAGAGCGTCAGCTAGTACTTCATGAGCCTGCTTCCACAGTGGCTCCTGAAGCTGAAGACATTCCAGCTGTTGACCCCATCACAGCTGAAGACATTGGTCATCATGATAATGTAGATGATGATGAAGTCCTTCCTCAGATCGAACACCAAACGGTATCATTGCCTATTCTCACGAACAGTGAACTCATCAGCATTGGTCGTCCCTTGATGCCAATTGCTCAGGATGCATCGTGGGCTGATCACCCCCAAGACACACCAAGCCAAGACACACCCAGTACTCCCCCTCCACAAGTCACCACTCCGGTACTTGATGATGACAATTACATGGTGCAGACCACCCCATCTCCAAAGGCGTCGCCCGCATTCTGCAGGCTTCGCAAAGGCCCTAGGCCCCAGGTCGCCATGCCGAGCGTTCCAGAAGGAGAAGTGCAAAACAACTCAGTAGCACGACAAGTGTTTCCTGACGCCACTCGAACTGCGAATGTCTCCGAGTCTGAAGCCAAAGCTGCTGAAGACATACCGGCTGCATCAGCCGAAAAACACTAAGAACCCCGTCAAGAAGAAGAGCGAGTTGCCACACCCCCTACCAACCAAGAAGTTGTTCTCGAGGAGAACGAGTCTGTGCCCGACCCTCCAGCTACTCAAGTGGAGGTTGAAAACAATGAGGCGGCCACCAACAACACTACTTAAGCTAATGACGTGGTCATGGCTGAAGCTAATGTGGCGCCTGAAATGAATATGGTGCCTGAAGTGAATATTGCACCTGAAGCCAATGTGCAGCTTGAAGCCCAGGTCAATGCCACTGCTCCTGTACCGCCTCCAAGGCCTCACACCATTGAGCAAGCATTTGATCGTGGTCAACTTGTCACTGTTCGCTGGCCCATTCTAGTTCCTCCGCCTGCTCCCGGACCGCAGTTTGACTATCATGTGGAGCATAGGCCTCAGGTCCAGAAGCCGAAGCCCAGGCTGCCAAGGTTTCCAGGTACTGCGACTTCGCCAGGATCGTTCAATGTGAATAGCTTCAAAGCACACAACACCTTCTTTGATAGTGCCAAGAACCCATATTCGAAGCCAAGAATTTCATCTGATCGGTTCTGGAGCTATCAGCAGCGCAGTTATTACTCTTGTATCTTATACAATCAAGGGCGCATTTTTCCCCATATGCGTCTAGACTGCGAAGCCATTGCTGGCCTGCCCTGCTTGGAAGAAGCCCTAGACTGCTTCAGAGATGCTGGTCTTCTGCAGTTTGTGACCGACAAAGAAAACTGGAATGAGGAGCTTCTGCTACAATTCTATGTCACTCTTCACATTCGCGGCTACAACAAGGATCCAAAGACTTGGGTCCTTGAGTGGATGACAGGCGATGTACACAATGAAGCCAAAGCCCAAGATATAATTGAGCTTGCTGCCCTGCCCACTCCAGGTGAACTCTATGAACCTGGTTGTCAGCTTCACCGCAATGCTTTGGAGAGCATATTCCAGAAGCCTGAGCCGAATATGAGCCAAATGTTGAGCATGATGAAGCCACTGCCACAAGATGCTGAACATCCAAAGGAATTCCTTGTTGAAGACCTAGAGTATCTGCCCCGCACCATTTATCATATCATAAGGCAAACTCTATGGCCTATCAAAGGACATTCTCCTGCAGCGAAGCTTGAAGGCGCAATGAAGACATTGGTTTTCTATATCCTCAATGGCATCAGCTTCAATGCTCAGGATTTCTTCATCAGGAAACTTGCTGCATCTGGCTCTGATCTATTTGGTCTGAAGTTTTATGCTCCATGGGTAATGCGCCTCATCAAGCTTCACTCTTCTGTCAATTATCATCCCTCTGTGCGTAACCATCTTATCTTCTTGCCAGAGATTGATATGTCTGTCGAAGCCATCTACCCAGAACCTGCCAAGGAGCCTATATATCTTCACAATGCAGATCACCAAAGCTTCACGCAACCTATTGAAGGAGTTCTTGCTGCAACACGAGTTTATCCTCTGGCTGGTACTACACGTGCACCTCATCGTGCAACAATTGAAGCCACTGAAAGCGCTATTGCTCAAAGGCCTCGGAAGCGATCTCGCGTTCTCAATGACCGAGAGCTTCTCGTGGCCTTGCATCAGAAACAGGATAAGCATCATGACTGGCTCAAGCGTCAGATGTAGAGCCTCTTGGTGGATGTTAATCGCATTCGAAATCTTGCCACCAAGAATGCCTTTGTCACTCATGAAACATGTCGGCGGTCGTGGAAGAGTCTGACATTGCTAAGCTCTGAAGATGATCTTCAATAGGATGGCTTCACAGAGCGATTCAAATTTGATTCCACTCCTCCCAGGAACACTGTCTTGCGTCGGACTCCCTCTCTCGAAGACTCTAAGTACTCCTCCTCGGCGGCCACTGTCAATTCCAGAGTCGTCGATGACGAAGATGATGCTACTTCACCAACTACAACTTCACCGCGTATCGACACTGCACCAAGTTCTTATGCACCACTGGACTCCAACGTCGACCCTGCACCTTCACCTACTCCTCATGGGAACGAGTAGAAGCTCTATGTCTTCAAACCTTTTTGGGAAGCATATGAGTTGATAGTCTTCAAGCGGGTCCTTATGGGTGGTTGCTATACTTTTTGCCAAGTGTTTACAACTCTTGCTTTTGATACATTTGGTTCTTTGAGTTGTAACACTTAAACTTGATGGTCGCCTGCTACTTTTTCTGTCAACTATGTGATGCGACGATAAATTCCGCATGTGTGATGATAAATTCCGCACGAAGTCATTCCGCAGACGTCCATTTTTCATTATGCATGTCATTATC
Source organism: Aegilops tauschii subsp. strangulata (assembly GCF_002575655.3). Classification (NCBI taxonomy): domain Eukaryota; kingdom Viridiplantae; phylum Streptophyta; class Magnoliopsida; order Poales; family Poaceae; genus Aegilops; species Aegilops tauschii. The sequence continues at coordinate 48,643,007 of NC_053039.3, forward strand.
TTCGTTATATCCCTTCATGCATGATGAATTGTCTTCATAAGTTGAAGAGGATCTCCACAAGTAAAACCTGCCATGTGCATTTGCATTCAAACGCAAACTATTTTTATGCACATCTTCAGGGGGGCCTTTTGCTACTTATAAAGACAATACCTCAACCCTTACAATTTCACATACTTTTATCCACGTTGAAAACTTCAATCAGTTTGTCATCAATCACCAAAAAGGGGGAGATTGTAAGTGCATCTAGTGCCACCCCTAGTTGGTTTTGGAGTATTGACGACAAACCTGGTTGAGGGACTAATGTGTTTGTGAGAATTGCAGGATAGCACAGGTAGTAGTCCCTCATTGATTCGGTTTACCTACCAGAGATGACCCCTAAAAATGTGTGAAGACATTGAAGATAATAGTGGTATGTGAAGATATTCACAATGAAGATTATGACTCGAGAAGACATTCACGTGAAGACTATGGAGTGCGAAGACATAGCTGTTTCGTAGTTTCCTTTTCTTCTTTGTTGAGTCATAGGAACCACCGTACTGTTAAGTGGGGTCCAATTGAACAAAGTCATAGTGACTGAAGTGATGCTCAACCAAATCCTATGTCTTTGAGCGAAGACAATGAGAGCAAATCTTATCCAGAACTGGATGAGTCAGCTTTACTTGTAGCCCAAGTCAAGCTGCCGCGTGTGTTTGAAATCTGACCGTTGGACACATGTCAGTTCCTTAGTGACCCAGGGTCATTTCGGACAAATCAGGTCGGGTTGCCTCCTGGCTATAAATAGCCCACCCCCTACACCATAAATTGGCGGCTGCTCAGAGTTAGTGCACGGCTTTTGTTGTTTGAGAGCAACCCACCTCCGAAGCATTTGAGAGAAAGATCCTTGAGAGGACAAAGACCAAACACCCAGAGCCAAAGAGTGTTAGGCATCACTGAAGTCTTTCTGTCTGCGTGACCTGAAGACTTGTTACACTTGAGGACTGTGAATCCTCCAGCCGGTTAGGCGTCGCGTTCTGAGCATCCAAGAGTCATTGTGGATTGCCGGTGAATGAAGTTTGTGAAGGTTCGGAAGTCTACCTTGAAGACTTACCAGAGTGATTGGGCGGGGACTAAGTGTCCTTAGCTCAAGGGGAATAAGGTGAAGACGCAGTCTTCTGAGTTGAATCTCAGCCTCCCTAACCAGACGTACAGTTGTCACAACAACTGGAACTGGTCCAACAAATCCCTGTCCTCACCAAGCAACTGGTTTTATCTTCTCCCTCTCTTTAATTACAGTTTGTCATCGTGAAGTCATTGCCTGCCTGCCTTATCTGATTGACTTCACTGTGTGTTAACTATTGTTGTTTGGATTCATACCATCTTCCATTCTGATCCATACTGCCTAGCTGCCAATAGTCTTCGTGATGTCACTTCATTGCTTACTTGACTATGGCTTGTCTAGTGTAGTCTACCTTCCGCTGCATATCAAAAGGTTCAATTGTTGTGTTTGTCTTCAAAGCTCCCGTGTTTTGAAGACTTTCATAAAAATCGCCTATTCACCCCCCCCCCCCCTCTAGTCGATAACTAGCACTTTCACCCAGTAACTTTGGGGATGAGGGTGATGATCCCAAAGTTCAGCCTGGTGAGGTCAATGGACCCTACAAAGAATTCCTCAAACAGGGCCATCACCTCCGATTTTATTACTTCCCAGAAAGTCTGGAAGAACTCCACTGGAAGGCCATCCGGACCGGGTGCCGAGGAAGGGTTCATACCCTTAATTGCCGCCCAAACTTCAGCCTCAGAGAACGGGGCCGTAAGGGCCGTGTTGTCAGCAGGAGAAACACAGCTGTGGGCCGGCTAGATGTCTTGCACCAGGGCAAGACCTCTCCTAGGGGAGGCAGAGAATAGGTCTCTATAAAAGCCGTCTACGTGGGCCCGGATGTCCTTAGGGCGCTGCAGGAGGGTCTCGCCGTCCCAGAGAAGCGGGATGGAATTACGGCGACGACGACCGTTGGCAATGGCCTGGAAGTAGGCGGTATTGGCATCCCCCTTGAGGACCCAATTCTGTGTACCTCGCAAGCGCCAGTAGGCCTCCTCGTCCGTGTAGATGACCGTCAGCTGGTCCTCCAAATCGTACCTAAGCATCCAATCCTCAGCAGAGAGGCCTGCGGCATCAGCCCGCAGATCGAGGGCCTGGATGGCCTCAAGGAGAGCTTTCTTACACTCACGGATGTCCCGGCCCACGTTGGCACCCCATCCTTTCATGAATTGCCGGGACCGCTTAGCACAGAAGTGCCAGGAGTCAACGGCCGAAAGGGCGCGATGGGGGGCATCCCGCGCCTCGCGCCACTGGGCAGCCACCGCTGATACAAACCAAGGTTGGCGCAGCCAGAAGGTTTCGAAGCGGAAGCGGGGCGGCAGGGGGATGCTCGTTCTCCGAAGAGAGGAGGGGAACGTGATCGGAACCAATCCTCGTGATCGCCCGGAGCGAAGCTAGGGGGCAGCGAATGTCCCACTCAGGGGAAGCGAAGACCCTGTCTAGGACAGACTGGGTCGGCTCCACCTGTCGGTTGGTCCAGGTGATCTTATTAGGCAGATCTTGATTATTTGATGATACTTGTGTATTTTAAGATTAATTCATAATTGAAACATAAGTATTTGCATCAATGATGAACATGGGCGTGAATAATTGGTCTTTGATTATCAACTGCTACCAGCAAATCAACAAAAGTATACAAGCAGCTACTAGCGGAAACAATGAAGGACAGTGATGCTCGAATATCTAAACACATGAAGAAACAATGTGCTGGTACCATTGGTCCACCAGATTTCGCTTGTATAGAACATTCTTTTGTGCATGTTGGCACGCAAACAGATGATGATTGAGAAAACAATTCAAAGGAGCAAGCTGATGTCTACGATGTTAACATGGATGAATATGTACCTTCATCTTCAGTTACAAAAAAAGAATAAATGGACCCCGGCTATTTACAAGGTAAACTTCTTTTGCTGATTTGTCATGCATCTGTAATATGCAATTCTGCTATAACACATTCATTAAACCACGCACTCCATATGTTCTGACTTTCATGGTACATTATTTCTTCAGGGACAGCTCGGAATTGACTTGAGGGATGCATTTGTGGAAGAATTTTGCACTGGCATTTTGCAAAAAAGTGCTCAACACCGTAAATATAACTTCATGACCAAATGTTCTAACAAGGTCAGAAACCATACATAATGATTCGGCTTCCCATTGAGATTTCAGACTTATGCACTCCCTGTCATACTAAGTTTTTGCTTTATGTCGTAGGAATTTTCTGACATGGGAAAAGCAAACATAAATGTTGTGGTCGTAAGTGGTACGGCTAACAGTTCAAAATATGATACCCCTCATAGCTCTATGGTAAGAATTTAAATAAGTTATTGAAATCATGTATATTGTTGAGTATTACATGATGCGAGTGTCCTCATTCCATAAGGCCAAAAGCTGTAAGAAGAGAGCATCCCTTTTGGAGTTTTTTGAAAACTCCCACAACATCGAGAAGGATTCTAGTAAGAGACATTAAAGAAGGAACACCCATAAGTAATTTATAAAGTGTTTGCTTCAAAATTATTGTGTGAGTCATCATAGTGTAATGTACTAACAGTGCATGAACAATGCTTTCAATCATGATGTAGACCACAAAGAGGGCATGTTTACAAGAATTCTGCCGCAAGTACCTGACGTGCAAATTATTGAGGAAAAGAGCTCCTCTGCCATGCTACTTTCAAGCTTTAGTGTCTGATCACATAATTCATCCTTTGAACAATGCATCCGTCATCTAGAAGCGAAGATTACAGCACAAGTGACAGACTAAAACAGGTAAATGCCACATTTGCAAAAAAATCTGAATGTCCTACTTAGTGCACAGATGCAGGAAATCAAAGAGCTCAAAAGAAAATAGCAACTAGAAATAGAAGTTATCAAGATGGATCGGGAGAGAACAATCAGAGGCTTTGAAAAAAAAGCAACAAGAAGTGGAGGGAATTCTTAGTCAATCTCTTAAGGAAGTCTTCGCAAGAGACTGTATAACAACCCATCAATAATTGATGGTGCACTATGGTTCATCATGATGCCTTCTCCACTATCTTATTTCTAATGCTTAATAGTATGCCATTTGGATGCTTATTTTAATATGTGGATAACTGTTGTGAGAAATGTCAAGTCCCATTGTTATTATAATAAAAGTTGTGATGGCAATGTTAAATTTCAATTTTTTTTCTCTAATTCAAATTCAAATTGGCCTACAAAATCAACCGTGCACATTCTGACACTAGAATAAGACCTCTTACAAAAATTGAAACCGTCACCACAGTCGTGTCCTCACTTGTAAGCAGCCACGTCAGCACCATTCGGACCCACATGTAAGTAGCCACTTCAGCACCGTCTGGTTCCACATGTAAGCAGCCACGTCAGCATCTTCTGGGCCCATATGTCAGCAATGTTGACCGTTCAAAATTGACGCCGACTTATTATTGATAGGACAATCAGTGATAAAACCCTCGACGGACCCACATGGAAGAAGCCACGTCAGCAACTGCTGGCCCACCTGTCAGAATCTTTAACCAGTCAAAGCCGCGGAGCGATCACCGGTGATGGGATTATCATCGGCAAAAAGATCTTAGGCAACAGATTGGGCTATCATAGGCGACATTCTAGGCCATCACCGAAAATGGCCATCAGCGACAATGTTTGGTTCGTCAGCTAAGATACGATCTTGCATGACGGAGGAAGTGGTATCGTCAAGATTTTATTTTTCATGATGGTGGAGGTGACTGCTGGAAAACGTTGCCGGGGTATTTTCCGTGACGAAAAACGGTTATTACGTGACACAAGTGAAACATCGTAAAATAGAGCAAATTTTGTAGTGCAATGCAAACAAGTTCAAGGTTTATTTCAGACTTCACTCGAGATTCAGAGCACATCCGTCTCTCTGTAAACTTGTTCATGATACTACTTGTTACGCAACCCCGCGTAATTCACTAATGAAATGATGTGTTAAAGCAACGAAATGCTCACCCCGCCTGCAAATGTTTTGTGTTGTCTACCTTTGTTTTCAAAGGTCTCAAGGCCGAAATTTTATTAATAAGAAAGAAGGTTACAAGCAAAGCTCCCACAGAAGAAGTTGTTTAATAATACAGGAGCATTGAAAGCTAGCTTGTAGGTTAGGGATCGACCTCTACGAGCAAGTATAATAGTGAGCTATAAGCCCGCTTACATGGCATTTTTGCTTATGTGAAGGAGAGAGACAATGAAAAAGTAAAGGAATGGGCTCTCATGCAAGAGCGAGGCTCTATATGTGCTCCGAAGTAAAAGCATTTAATGAGAGAAAAGAGATAGAGAGAAAGTGAAAAAAAAGTTATGGGCTTATAGCCAACTCTAATATATGAGTAATTAATATTGCTAACTCTTGATGACATGGCATGTCTATATAACCAGCAGCTGGCTATATTATTAACCATGCTCTACGGCAGCTTCAGATGGCCACAATGCAACCGGCTGCTCACGCGGATTACACATCTGCAACGATGCATTCAAAAACATTGTCAATGCTGATGTGTATCAAACGTCCTAGCATTGTATTCTTTCCAAATGCTGGTCAATTGGTGCATGTTATCAAACGTCCTAGCATTGTATTCTTTCCAAATGCTCCAATTGATCAAGATTACACTGGTATCGGAGTCATGACCAAATTCTTGGGCGCCCTCTTCTATGCCTGAGTCCACGAATGATTTGGGTCTTGGAAGTTAGTATTCAGAACAGGAAAATCGGCATCTGACCATGCAAGCTCACGCGATCAGACCTGGTGCCGGCACGAACGAAGCGAGCGTTTGCAGAAAAGTAGAGCAGGTAAGTGCTGCTCGCTGAGAAGCTAACGCTTGCCGATAGACGCCAAACGGCAACATGTTAGCTTTCCGGCGACAGGGACACCCCACTGATTAGCCTCTTGGAGTAGATTTTTGTCCAGTTGGTCTGCTCAAACTACCAAAGTATGTTACTTGGTCCATATCTTGCTGTCGTTGAAAATTTACCGACACCCTACATTCCCACTAGCAATCTAGATAGTTTAATTGGAACGCCCCTGTATGGGGCGTGTTTGGTGTTGCTGCAAAAGAACATCTAGCACACCACTAGTTTGCCATGTGATGCCGGCAAAATGTGATATGTATATATAAGAGAAAACTTAAGATGGGTGAATGAAGACGCTCCATGGTGTAAAGGGGATACATATATCACTAGTTCAGTATCCGAGGTGAAAGAAAAATATCTTAGTATCATAGTAGGTAGATGGTATCACTTAACACTGAGTTGTACCTTTTTGGAACATTGATTATAAGTAGATGTATCCACATGCAAATCTTCATGTGTGGCGCGTACCCTCACACCAAGCCTACAGAAGGCTAAAGTTGTGAAACTTGCAAATTGCCAAAGCCACAACAAGTGACTCGCGTCAATGGGTATGTCATTGATTATCATTGAAAGAAATTCACCTGAACGAGACATGTAGAAGTTCATAACTGGGTTTTGATCCTTGTCTACATTTACGAACTCATCACAGACAACCCAAGAAGGGTCGGTCGCGATTTTACACTCTAGGTCGGTCTAGATTCAATCAACCCCTGTAAACTGAGAGGGTCAAGTGATACTTTCCTCTTTCCTTAGCATGAAAGTCGCTCCCTCCACCTATATGAAAAAAACACTCCACGGCGATGAAATATTTTTTCGACAGAATTTTATTTTTTCGACTGAAACGGCGATGAAATATTGTTGGAAGTCCCTCGCGATCCCCACTTCTCTTTCTATGATGATGACGGCGCCATCACCGCATGGAGCGGAGAAGATTTTTTTTAGAACGAAGACGCACGAACGGGTCCGGCTTTAAATTAATAAAGCCACAGCGGCAGCGTGAACAAGTCATATTACAACCCCACAGGCCTACCCGGCCAGCGCAAAAGGATCATCGAAAGTTTCATGCGCGACTCAACCGAACCGAAGACAAATTACAGAGCATAGCCCATACAGAGCGCGCAGGCTCGTCAAGCAACAAAAGGGACCATGGACAGCACCATAGTCAAGGCTCCCTAGCCATCACGTAAACTTGCAGCAAACGTTGTTGAGCGGTGTTGATCAACTCAGTATCCCTGCGCCTCCCCAACGGACTCCACTGCTGCAATAGAAGGTTGCATTTGAAGAGGATGTTAGCCGGATGCGAACGAAAGCAACCCTCAATAGTAAATTTGTTTCTAGTAAGCCATATAGACCAGAGAAGTGGCCCTACACAACTCCACATCACCCGTTTAGCACTCCCGTGAATCGTATCTAAAAGGTGAGTAAGCTCTGCGGCCGATCTGGGATCCCACTGAACACCAGCCGCGGTTCGGACCGCGCTCCAAGCAAATCTAGCAAGGGAACATCTGAAGAACACGTGGCTGGCGTCCTCAGGCTCCCCACACAACGCGCAAGGGCCAGTGGCCGGCCCATTGCGTTTGGCCACATTTAAGGAGGTCGGCAGCTTATCGCGAAACAATTGCCACATGAAGAGTTTAATCTTCAAGGGCAACCGCGCTTTCCATAGCCCCGCGATCGCCTGCTGTGCCGTCCCTCGGCACAACCTACGGTACAATGAGTTAACCGAGAACTTGCCAGAACTGGTGAGCGCCCAGCTGACCGTATCTGGTTCGTCCGCAAGGGTGATCGGGTTAATAAGGTGCATCAGAGCCAAGAGATTGGTCTGCTCTAACCCGTTTAGTTCTCGTTTAAAATAGATCACGGGAGGACTAGCCGCGAGCGCAGCCGCCACCGTGATGGATGGATCGACGGCCAACTCGTACAAATCCCGGAATTCCATCTAGAGAGGTTGGGCTCCCAGCCACCTATCCGTCCAGAATCGGGTCGAGCGTCCATTCCCAATCGAAAATTTCGCCCCCATGGCGAACGCTGGTTTGACCGACTGCAAGTCGTTCCAGAAGGGGGAGCCCCGTGCCCGCCCTTCGAAAAAATTTCCACCTGGAAAGTACTTGGCCTTGAGGAGATCAGCCCAAAGACCTGAAGCACCTTGGGCGATTTTCCAAATCCACTTACACATCAAGGCGATGTTTAAGAGCCTGGAATTGGTGATCCCGAGGCCCCCCAAGGCCTTGGGCCGACACACCCAAGCCCATTTAACCATATGATATTTACGGTTTGGGCTGGTTCCTTCCCAAAAGAACTTGGCTCGGGGCGTGTCGAACTTCGCATGAACCCCTTCTGCGAGAAGAAACAAACCCATGGCAAACATCGGCAAGGAGGACAGACTGGAATTCGTAAGAATGAGTCTAGCCGCCTTGGAGAGGAATTTCCCTCGCCAGGGGCACACCCTCCCGCGCACCTTGCCGCATAGCGGACCCAATCCTCTATCGTGGGTCGTTTGGTATCAATCGGTAGCCCGAGGTACGTAAAGGGAAATTTGCCAACTTTGCAATTAAACAAATCCGCTATACGTCTACCCTCGTCCGGCTCCACCCCCATCGCAATCAACTCACACTTGTGAAAGTTGATTTTGAGACCGGACATGAGCTCGAAGCTAATGAGAATCGCCTTGACCGAAGCTATACTCTGAAGGTCCGGGCGAAACATCAAAAGCGTATCATCCGCATATTGCAAATGAGTCACTCCCCCTGGAATGAGATGGCCTACCAGCCTTTGGATATGGCCAGCCGCCGCTGCTTTCGATAGCATAGCGGACAGCGCGTCAACAACAAAGTTGAACAGCAGCGGCGACATCGGGTCACCCTGCCTAAGGCCGCGTTTGTTCCTGAAGAAATGCCCTATTTCTCCGTTCACCGACACTGCAGTTTGGCCACCCGAGACCAATTGCAAGACACGATGAACCCACACCGCGGAGAACCCACGACCCAAGAGCACTTGGCGCAGGAAATCCCAATTTACCCGGTCATACGCCTTCTCGAAGTCTAGCTTCAGCAGAACGGCTGGTTCCTTCGTGCGTTTAAGCTCGTGAACAATCTCCTGGAGAGCGAGCGGACCCTCCAGGATATTACGCCCATGGATAAACGCGGATTGGTTACGGTGGATCGAGCGTTGGGCAATCGGACCTAATCGCATAGCGCTCGCTTTGGCGCAGATCTTAAAAGGCACATTAATCAACGCAATCGGGCGATACTGTCTAATGTTGTCAGCCCCCTGAACCTTCGGAATGAGCGAGAGCACTCCAAAGTTAAGGCGGGAAATATCTACCTGGCCCCGCATGAAACCGTTACATATCTCGAAGATCGGCCCTCTAAGGGTGGGCCAAAATCGCTTAAACATAGCAACCGGCCACCCGTCTGGTCCCGGTGCTGTGTCCACTTTCATCCCCATGAGAGCGGTGTCGATTTCTTCAGGGAGAAACGCGAGCCCCAACTCGTCGTTCTCCGCTTCTAGAACGCGTTGGGATCCCTCCCACACGTCCTCACGAAGGCCCGCTCCCTGGGCCTCACTTGTTCCCATCAGGTTGATGTAGAACTCGTAAATGTGTCGCGAAATGTCTTCTTGGCGCAACAAGAGCCCGTGCTCCGATTGAAGCCTGAGTATAGCGCATTTACGACGTCGACCGTTGGCGTATGCTTGGAAATACTTGGTATTGGCGTCACCCTTAAGGGTCCATTTTAGCCCACTACGCCGCCGCCAGTATTCCTCCTCCGCGCGAAGTAGGGCTTCGACCTGCCCCTCAAGAGCGTATCGATGAGCCCACTCCTGCTCCGAGAAAACACGAGCATCAGCTTGCGCATCGATCCTGGCGATCTCGTCCGTGATCAGCGTTCTGTGCTCCTTGTCCATCCTCCCTAGGTTGGCGCCCCACCCCTTGAGGCTCGCTCTCAATCGGCCCCCGACAGCATTCCAGAATTCCATCGGGCCACGCTGGGGTCCGACCTGCTGCACGCACACTAGCCATTTCTCTTTGAAGGGCGACTCGAAGCCTGGCACTTCAAACCAGGCCGTTTCAATGAAAAACCGCGGGCTGCGTCTCAGCCTATCCTCCCCCGAGGAGTAGACTAGCGGGACGTGGTCTGATCCAATCCGTGTCTCAGCGACCAACGCGCACATAGGATAGCCCATTTCCCACTCCGGCGACATAAACACCCTGTCAAGCACCGAACGAACCGGGGCAAGCTGCTTATTAGTCCAAGTAAAGCGCGCGCCCATTCTGGCCACTTCCCTAAGTGCCATGGCGGCAATAGCCGCATTGAACATGGCCACCCTCGGCCAGTTAATGATGCCATTATTCTTGTCGGCTCCGGACCTAATTAGGTTGAAATCCCCCCCCCCCCCACAAGGACCGGGAGTGCCGCGGCAGTCACCGGAGTGACTTTCTGTTGGAGTTCTCCCAAGAACTCCGCCGATCTGGAATGATTGGCAGGTCCATAGACTTGAATAACTACTAACTCGCGAAGCGTAGCACGAATGCGAAAATGAGCAGCTAAGAAGAAAGAGCCCCTATCCCAGTTGATAATTTCATACGCATCGCGGCTTAGACCCATCAACATGCCCCCCGAGCGCCCTACCGCGGGAGTAAAGTGCCACTCAAAATGTTCTAACGGATCTAGCGAAGCAGCTCATGGAAGCGGAAATCCGTCTTAATAGTTTCGTGCAAACCTACGATGTCCACGTCCTCTTTGCGCATGTACTCTTCGAGGAGGGTGCGCCGACCCATGTGGCCAAAGCCACGGATATTCCAAAACAACGCTCGCATCTAAATGACACGATTGCGAAGCCGTACACCCCTAGAGGTGACCGCTTTCGCCACGCGCCTCACCTTGCCCCTGCAAGGCGAGGGAGAAGGGGCAACCCCTGTTGCCTTCCCTCCTCCTCGGGCACAGAAAGAACCGCGACGGCCCCTCCCTCGAGGCCCTCCGTCCTCTGTTCGGCACGCGCTGCAGCAGCAGCCGCGAGCGCGGCCTGCGCCAACTCCTTAGCGCGCACGAGAGTAATCAGCTCTCGTTGACCACCCACACAAGCGGGGTCGAGACCACTTGCATCTAGCACCTCCATCAAATGATCATCCGAAAATGAATCAAGCACCGTGAATCGGGGGGTGGATTACCTGAGATTTCCATATTCTTCTGGGCCTGAAGAAGTTGCGCCCGCTGCAAGGAAGGCATGTTGCCCTTGGCACCTTGGAGCGCGAGCTCGTGCGCACCGGCACCGCCGACACCGTCTTGGTACGTTTGGCCTTGGAGCTCCGCGCCATCAAGGAGGCCTCCTGCAGCAGCGGATCAACGACCGGAGGAGCCGTCGGGGCCGCCAACGCCATGACGGACTGCCTTGGGGTGGGGGAGCACCAAGAGGATCCATCGCGCGCACCGTCTCCGCGCTGACCTTGCGCACCGTCGTCTTCTTCATCATCTTCACTGAGCCACTGAGGGAGTTGCCGCGACCACCCGAAGCCGGCGACCCGCCTGAAATCATGCGCGAAGGGCTGGGAGAGAGGGCGATCGGAGAGCGCGCACCGCCCGCACCTGCTGGTCCCGACGGGGCCGCAACCATGGGTGGAGAGGGCACCGACCCCAGGTTGGACCCGTATTGGTTGGGCACCGAAAGCACCATCTCAGCAGAGCCCATCCCCACATCAGAACGAGGCACCTCCATCCCCTCCGCTGGCGCCGCAGCACCAGCCGCAGAGATCCCCAGTTTGTCCCAAGCAGCCGTATCAATGGAATCATCCTCCTCCATACTCGCATCTGGCCCCGGATCCTTGCCCTTGTCCTTGGTCCTGTCTTTGTCTTGGTCACCCGGATCCCCTCCGCTGGGTGGAGGCGGAGGGGGGAGAGCAGGGGCCGCTGGACGCGGGCCAGCAAGCTCCGGCTCGAGCTTAACATTGTACCCAGCCCCATTGAACCAGATCTGCACTGAACCTCGCAGCTTTGCCGGCGCCCGGCACGCAAAGAGCATGCGCACCGGACCCGCCCGGATCAGGGACAGCTCGTCCACCACCAGCGGGCGCCCAATCATCGTCGTCGCCGCCATCAGCCTCTCCACCCGACGCTGCTTCGGCGGAATGCCTCAGAGCTTCACCCACACCTCCGGCATCGACAGCGCCTTGGGCTCAGCGAGAGCAGCGTCCCGGATATCGGCCGTGATATTGTTGATGGAGCGGAGAAGATGAGTACTTCCACTACGAGCAGGAGAAATCCACCGCTGCTGCCGCCACCACTTTATAGTGGATTAATGATTTTGTGATACACTGTATCATTAGTATTTTCTCCCTATGCATGTGCAACCTTTCGTCCCCTCACTAACTCTCTTGCCACTCGACATATATATCCTCCTAACATCCAGTGTCGTTGCGCTATTGTGTTATTGGTTATACATCTCCCGTTGAATTCTATCCTGGCGTACGTTGATTCCAGGGTATATGTAGAAGGTTATGCAACTCACGATATATTGATCGGGTGCAATATGCACGTATATATAAGTACAAAGGGTAGCCACGTCCTCAACTATACATGGAAGGAGGAGGGCTTGTTGTACAAGAAATACACATATGTATCTACATCTCAACACCCCCCCCCCCCCCGCAGTCGAAGCGGCACCATGGTCGACGCAAAGACTGGATCGGAACTCCTCGAAAGACGCGGTAGACAAGCCCTTTGTCATGATGTCAGCAAATTGTTGAGACGTAGGGACATGCAGCACGCGTACATGACCAAGAGCTACCTGTTCGCGAACAAAATGGATATCAATCTCAATGTGCTTGGCGCGTCGATGATGAACCGGGTTGGCAGAGAGGTAGACCGCAGAAACATTGTCACAGTAGACAATCGTGGCCTTGTCAACCGGAGACAAGAGCTCATGCAGAAGCTGACGAAGCCAGGAACACTCGGCGACGACGTTGGCAACGGCGCGGTACTCCGCTTCAGCACTGGAGCGGGAGACAACGGGTTGTCGCTTGGACGACCAGGAGATAAGTGATGGTCCAAGATAGACGCAATAACCAGAGGTCGAGCGGCATGTCAGGGCAGCCGGCCCAATCGGCGTCAGAATAAGCCGTCAGATCCATATGATGAAGCCTGAAGTGACAGCCCAAGATCCAAGGTGCCACGGATATAGCGCAGAATGCGCTTGACTGCGGTCCAGTGAGCACCACGGGGAGCATGCATATGAAGGCACACCTGCTGAACAGCGTACTGGAGCTCCGGACGAGTAAGAGTGAGGTACTGAAGAGCACCAACAATCGACCTGTAGAATGGAGCATCTGAAGCAGGAGAACCATCTGTGGCAGAGAGCTTGGCCTTCGTATCGACAGGTGTGGCAGCCGGTTTGCAATTAAGCATCCCGGCACGATCCAGAAGCTCATGAGCATACTTCCGCTGATGAAGAAAGAAGCCATCTGCTCGACGAATAACCTCGATCCCGAGGAAATAGTGCAGAGGACCTAAGTCTTAATGGCAAACTCAGCACGAAGACGATCCGTGAGCTGTCGAAGAAGGGCAGTCGAGCATGCTGTCAAGATGATGTCGTCGACATAAAGCAGCAGAAAAGAAGTAGCATCACCCTGGTGGTAGACAAATAGTGAAGCATCAGAGCGAGTGGAGCGGAAGCCAAGCTGAGTAAGAAATGCTGCGATGCGCTGGTACCACGCGCGAGGAGCTTGCTTGAGCCCGTACAGAGATCGAGAAAGCAAGCACACATGATCCGGAGAAGACTCATCCACGAACCCAATCGGCTGCTGACAGAACACCTGTTCCTCAAGATGCCCATGAAGAAAAGCATTCGAAACATCCATCTGGTGCACGGGCCAGGAGCGAGAGACCGCTAGCTGAAGGACAGTCCGAATCGTCCCGGGTTTGACAACCGGGGCGAAAGTGTCTGTGAAGTCAACGCCTGCTCATTGACGAAAACCCCGAACGACCCAACGGGCCTTGTGTCGGTCAAGAGTACCATCCGGATGAAACTTGTGCTTGAACACCCACTTCCCGGTGATGATGTTGGCCCGAGGGGGACGGGGAACGAGCTGCCAAGTGTGATTGCGTTGCAATGCGTCAAATTCCTCCTTCATCGCGGCGAACCACATGGGATCACGAAGCGCGGAACGGGCGGAGGTCGGCAGGGGTGACGGTGACGAGGAAGACGTCGAAGCCACGCAGGTGTACTCATCCGGAGGGTAGCGAGTGCTCGGCCGATGGACACCCAGGCGCGACCGAGTGATAGGGCCAGCGGGTGGTGGCACAACAGCAGACACCGGGGCCGGCGCCAAACCCGGCGGCGAAGAAGCCGGCGACACGCCCGGCTGCGAAGAAGTCGGGGAAGAAGCGGGCGATCCCGGCGGGCGAGCTGGCACAACAGTCGGCAAGACCGGCGAGGCTGGCGCTGAAGCCCGCGAAGAAGAGGCCGGAGAGGCCGGCTCAGAAGCCGGCGCGGCGCCCGGTGATGAAGCAGCTGGAGAGGCCGGCGCAGAGGCCGGCGCGGGGCCCGGCGATGAAGCAGCCGGGGAGGCCGGCGTGGAGGCCGACGTGGAGGCCGGCTCGTAGGTCGGTGAGCCTGGCGAAGCAGCGGGCAGGAGCCGGAGTGCCGTACGTCCAGGGGGCGCCCTACGCCGTGGGGCAAAGCCAGGGCGGACAGGGTCGGCCAAAAGAGGGGCCGGGCGCCGATGAAGAAGCCGCCTGCTGTTCCTGTTTAAAAGGAAAACACAACTCGTCGAAATAAACGTGTCGGGATGTGATGACACGGTGGGAAACCGGATCATAGCATCTATAGCCCTTGGTGTTAGCCGGGTAACCGAGGAAGACACACGGAAAGGAACGAGGGGCAAGTTTATGAGGAGAGGTGGCGGCAATACTAGGATAACAAAGACAACCGAAAATACGAAGACCGTCGTATGAAGGAGGAGACCCGAAGAGGAGGTGGTGAGGTGTAAAGTTCCACTGGGTGCGACAGGGACGAAGGTTAATGAGTAGGGTGGCAGTAGCGAGAGCGTCGGGCCAGAAGCGAGGTGGCATGTATGCGTGGAAGAGGAGGGTACGGACGCAATCGTTAAGAGTGCGAAGAATGCGTTCCGCCCGACCATTCTGCTGTGAAGTATATGGACAGGTAAGACGAAAAACAGTGCCATGTGTGGAGAGAAGATTGCGGATGGTGGTGTTGTCGAATTCTTTTCCGTTGTCAGTTTGCAAAGCTAGAATGGGACGACCAAATTGCGTAGATACGTAAGAGTAGAAGGCCGTAATAGTGGCAGCAACTTCGGACTTCTTACGTAATGGAAAGGTCCACACAAAGTGAGAGTAGTCATCCAAAATAACAAGATAATATGAGAATCCAGTATTACTAGCAACAGGAGAGGTCCAGACATCACTATGGATTAACTCAAAGGGTAACGACGCAACCGTGGATGAAGCACTAAAGGGAAGGTGAACATGTTTGCCCAGACGGCATGCGTGACAAGAGTGCGCATCCGTTTTATTACATGTAAAAGAAAAATCCCTAATAATGTGACGAAGAGCGGTGGAGCTAGGATGACCGAGACGGGCGTGCCAAAGATCAACGCCGGCGGAGAGTGCAACTGGTCCAGCATGTGAAGATGATGGAGGCTGGACGGAGTATGTATCGTCGGGACTGTCACAGCGGTGAAGAACCATCCGGGTGAGGGCGTCCTTAACAGAAAAACCAACTTCGTCAAATTCCACAGTTACAGAGTTATCTCGAGAAAGTTTACGAACACAGACTAAATTCTGAATGAGTTCAGGAGACACAAGAACATTATTGAGATAAAGTGGTCTAGGGTTCGAAGGAAAACTGGTAGAACCAATATGAGTGATAGGGAGACCAGCACCATTACCGACAATGATACGAGAAGAAGTGTGAATAGGAGACGCAGAAGAGAGGTTACCCGGGTAAGCGGCCATGTGCGAAGATGCACCGGTGTCCATAAACCAATCGCCACCGCCGGAATAAGTCCCGACCGGAGGCTGCTGATGAAGAGCAGCAAGTAGGGCCGGATCATAAGAGACCGGCGCGGGATAGCCGGAGGAGCCGGTCACGCCTGTGTTGGTGGTTGGCCCGCCATAGCCAACCGGAGCAGGAGAGTAGTAGGCCGGTGGAGCGACCGGACCGGGTTGCGGACCGGCGAAGAAGACCTGATGGCTGGAGGGACCGGGCCCAAGGAGGCTTGGAGCGGGTGGGCGGGGCACGGGCATGGTGTAGGCGTGCACAAACCCTGTCCAGGGGTTGTGGCCACCCCCCCAAGGCGGCGTCGGCTGCTGCTGGACAGGCCCGGGGCGCGGCTATTGCTGTTGCGTCTGGCCTTTGCCGCGGCCGCGGCGCCTCTGGCGCTGCTGCTGCTGGGGCTGCTGCTGCGGCAGTTGTTGAGGAAGAGCCGCAGGAGGAGCCGGTGGCCGCTGCTGGTAGGCGGCGCGGAAGGCGCCGGTGGCCGGGGCGCCTGGTACGGCGCTGGGAAGCCGGGAGGCGCGCCTGAGGGCGCGGGGCCACCGCGCGAGTAGCCAGCGGCGAAGGCGGTATGAACGGCACGGGAGCGAAGATGCTTCAACCGGCGTTCCTCGAGACGAAGATAAGCCACCGCCCGCTCGTAGGTAGGGTTCGCCATGAGGGTGAGGTTGGAGGCGGCGTTGCCGAGATCCTCATTGAGGCCGGCGGTGAGGGTGGAGAGGAGCAACTCGTCGCCCACCTTGAAGCCGATGTCATTGAGCTCGTCGGAGAGGGTCTTGAGACGCATGCAGAAGGCGTCGACGGAGGAGTCGTTTTGATGGCACCCGAAGAACTCCTGCTGCAGGAAGACGATCCGTTGGAGCTTGTTGTCGGTGAAGAGGCCGACGATCTTGTTCCACACCGTGCATGCATCATCCTTGTCACAAACGACGGTGTGGAAGATGTCCTTGGACACGGTGAGGAAGAGCCACCTGATGATGGTGGCGTCGATCGCTAGCCAGTCGGCGTCACGGTTCAGGACGAAGAGGTTGGCTGTGCCGTCGATGTGGTCCTGCAGGTTATACTCACGAAAGAGGAGATTGAAGTATGTCTTCCAAGCATAAAAATTCGCCTCGTTGTGGGAGAGGATGACCGGAACGCGACGTTCGATGGGAACATCACGGATGTAGGCAGGATCGGGAAGAGTGGCGGCGGTGGAGCCGGCGGAAGAGTCGAAGGGATTCGGCGGCTTCACGACCGGAGGAGTAGAGGCGGCGGACCGGTCGGCGAGGTTGGATCCTGACATGGCAGGAGCTAGGGTTAGGGGCGGCCCGGGCGGGTTAGGGTTTGTAGTGGCTAGGGGTGGGAGAGGCGCGAGGTGATCGCGGGGGCGGGAGCGGAAGCGGTGGGGAAGGTGGCACGGCGGCGGCGAGTAGTCGGCGGCGCGGGCGTGCGAGGGAACTAGCGGCGGCGGCTGGGAAGCGACGGCGACGCGGCTAGGGTAGAGGATCGAAGGAAGGTTGATACCATGTAGAAGGTTATGCAACTCACGATATATTGATCGGGTGCAATATGCACGTATATATAAGTACAAAAGGTAGCCACGTCCTCAACTATACATGGAAGGAGGAGGGCTTGTTGTACAAGAAATACACATATGTATCTATATCTCAACAGTATAGTTGTATTACTCGGTTAATATCGTGTCTGCTGTCTAACTAGTAATGGAAGGCATTAGGGAACTTGTCAACAGCCTACAAAGGCTCGGCGCAGCACGTTTTGCGTTCATTGCCAGAAAGATGTGGATTCGCCCCTACAGTGCGATCTACTTGGTCTGCCAACATGGAACTGTTTTTCTAGCCAGTGCCTTGTTCGAATCCTCTTAAACGGCATTTTCGGTTAGACAACAAATGCATGAGCTTGCTTGGCACGGTGCGTGTAGCTGCACGGAAGATTACCATCACTGGACTACTCAGTGCAGTACAGTCACGGTTAATACATTTGGTTGAACATCTAACATGTTTCATTTTCTATGCATGGGGAACTCTGCTTCAAAATGTAGACGATGTGTAATGGTCATGGACCTACTACACCCATCGAGTCAACAAAATGTTATCTAGTTACATCATACAAAAGCATAATTGTTATGTGTGCATGGCAGTCACGGATTTTGAATTTTGTATGCAGTAAACTTAATATTCCACTGATTATGCGGCATCGCTTCCCAACTGCAGCAATATTCTAGATTCCGACTCAAGTTGCCTTGTATCACCTCCGACTCATCATCGAGTGGGTACTCCTAGCCCTCGTTGGCAACACTTGGAAAGAAGAAGTTAAGACCCCGCTCCCGGGCTCCACTTTTTTTTGAAATAAACCGAAACTTTATTCATTAGAAATAATCAGTACATCATTTGTGAGGATCATTGCAATTTCATTTAAAGGCTCCCGGGCTCCGCATTGTTGTGATGCACATAGCCATTTTTATTTGAAATGTCAAAAGCATCATTGTTGTGATGTACATCATTAAGCTGATGAGCCATACAATGAAGCTATGGAAGAGAGTCATTGAGCACCGCTTAAGAAGAATGACAAGCGTGACCAAAAATCAGTTTGGTTTCATGCCTGGGAGGTCGACCATGGAAGCCATTTTCTTGGTACGACAACTTATGGAGAGATATAGGGAGCAAAAGAGGGACTTGCATATGGTGTTCATTGACTTGGAGAACGCCTATGATAAGATACCGCGGAATGTCATGTTGTGGGCCTTGGAGAAACACAAAGTCCCAGCAAAGTACATTACCCTCATCAAGGACATGTACGATAATGTTGTGACAAGTGTTCGAACAAGTGATGTCGACACCGATGACTTCCCGATTAAGATAGGACTACATCAGGGGTCAGCTTTGAGCCCTTATCTTTTTGCATTGGTGATGGATGAGGTCACAAGGGATATACAAGGAGATATCCCATGGTGTATGCTCTTTGCAGATGATGTGGTGCTAGTTGACGATAGTCGGACGGGGGTAAATAGGAAGTTAGAGTTATGGAGACAAACCTTGGAATCGAAAGGGTTTAGGCTTAGTAGAACTAAAACCGAGTACATGATGTGCGGTTTCAGTACTACTAGGTGTGAGGAGGAGGAGGTTAGCCTTGATGGCCGGGTGGTACCTCGGAAGGACACCTTTTGGTATTTGGGGTCAATGTTGCAGGAGGATGGGGGTATTGATGAAGATGTGAACCATCGAATCAAAGCCGGATGGATGAAGTGGCGCCAAGCTTCTGGCATTCTCTGTGACAAGAGAGTGCCACAAAAGCTAAAAGGCAAGTTCTACAGGACGGCGGTTCGACCCGCAATGTTGTATGGCGTGGAGTGTTGGCCGACTAAAAGGCGACATGTTCAACAGTTAGGTGTGGCGGAGATGCGTATGTTGAGATGGATGTGTGGCCACACGAGGAAGGATCGAGTCCGGAATGATGATATACGAGATATAGTTGGGGTAGCACCAATTGAGGAGAAGCTTGTCCAACATCGTCTGAGATGGTTTGGGCATATTCAGCGCAGGCCTCCAGAAGCTCCAATGCATAGCGGACGGCTAAAGCGTGCGGAGAATGTCAAGAGAGGGCGGGGTAGACCGAATTTGACATGGGAGGAGTCCGTTAAGAGAGACCTGAAGGATTGGAGTATCACCAAAGAGCTAGCTATGGACAGGGGTGCGTGGAAGCTTGCTATCCATGTGCCAGAGCCATGAGTTGGTTGCGAGTTCTTATGGGTTTCACCTCTAGCCTACCCCAACTTGTATGGGACTAAAGGCTTTGTTGTTGTTGTTTTTGTTGTCAAAAGCATCATTCAGTACAACGTAAGCAGAAGAGCAGGGCCTTCTCCTGAAATTTGAGCACGAGTGTGAAGTGTAAAATGAGGCCCTAAAATTGAAATAGCATAAATGAAAGATATTTTCATTTTAGCATATAACTTCAAAATGCATGTTCTTCATCAGGTGGTTTTGGGGTAATTTTTTTGTCCTAGTTTTATCTCATGGTGTGCAAAGAAACAGGCTATAGTTTCAAGGTCAAGTACAGAAGCATAATGCAAAGCATTCGCAAATGCAACATCAAAGATTATTTGGGTAGTCCATGCTGAAAAAACTTGGAATACGTCATGAGCAAACTCCATGTCTTTGGTGTGACAATATTGGTGCCACATATTTATCCACTAATCCAGTCTTTCATGCAAGCAACAAACACATTGAAGTTGACTTCCATTTTGTAAGAGAAAAAGTTGGCCGCAAGGAGTTAGATATCCGGTTTGTGCATTCAAAAGATCAAGTTATAGATGACTTTACAAAAGCATTGCCCACGAGAAACTTTGAAGAATTGAAGCGTAATCTCAACTTGGTGAAGTTGTGATTAGGAGGGGGTGTAACTGATTATATTGTGCATAGAGTTATTTGGATAGGTTGTTAGGCACGATGTCCATATAAGTTGTAATCTCTACCAACCCATGTGTATATCTCTCTCTTTCTCCACGTGCGTTGCATGATACAATGTATGCATTTCACGGGGTAAGTCCAATTCAATCTATAAACACCACGCGGGCCTCCTATAGGAGGTTGAGACGCTTGACATATTTTCACAATTACAATTGTTGGAATAACCAATCACGGTCAAACACTTGAAACAGCTAACAAGTTTCATTTTCTATGCACATGCCCTGGGATGAACACTGTAGTGATTACAAAGTTATTGCAATAGGATCTATTTGGCAGCTGGCTATGTTAGTTGGGTCCATGTGGGATGCCCAGGACAAAGTGACAGTCTTTGAACGTGCATTAGTTAGTTGCACAATGGTAGTGAATGACCTGAATGAATGTGGAACTTTGATCTGTTTCAGTTGTCAAAGAAAAGTGAACTGATGCACACTCGGTAAAGGAAAAAACAAACATTGGGTGATAGTAATGCCCGAGGGGATGGCAGTACTCCCTCCGTTTATTTTCACTTCGAACATAAGATTTGTCTGAAATTAAACTTCATAAACTCTGACCATGTTTATAAGAAAACCAACACTCATAATACCAAATCAATATTATAATTTTCATATATTATATAATTTTTAATATTGTAGATGTTTATATTTTTTTAATATAATTTTGATCAACATTTACAAAGTTTGACTTCAGACGAACATGCGGAGTAAAATGAAACCGAGGGAATGAGGTCATCATTCCACTGGCAAATCTTTTCTAAAAAGAACTTGCTGGAAGGTTAGCCCACACAAACTTTCTTTTGTTTGGTGGTGCAACCTGCAAAACTTACTAAGTGGTTCATGAGGCCAACCGCAAACCTTACTTCTATAGGTGAAGGCATTTACTAATGTCAGTACCATTGTGGGTTCGTAGGGGCTATATTTTACTGTACATATTACATTGATCGAATCCCCTCCCATAACCACATTCATCTTGACATCTTCTCTCTTCCTTTTGACATCTCATCTTCTTTGCTCAACTAAACATCTAGCTAGAGATGAGATGAAGGATCCCATATTCTTCTTGCTCTATCCTATGTCTCACTTGTTCAGTGTGAATCCGTGTCGTTATATGGTACTAGTATATACTATCCTCTAGCTCAACTACCTCTCCTCTGCTCAACTAAACTTATAGCCAGAGACAAGATGAAGGATCTTGGATCTTTATTGTGCTACCATAAGTAAAATGTAATGGGCTAGAGACAAGATGGCACAACAACCCCTCCTCGACTATTCCACCGCTCTAATGGAATGAGATGATCGCTTTAGTTTTCCTCTCAGCTGTTGTACTCAGAACACAAACAGATTTGGGAATGAGAAGCCCCAGGAATACTTGAGGAAGCTGCAAGAGAAAATCATGCTTTGGTTTTAGTCTGCTTTGTCTATGTTTTCTTTATGCGTTTGGTCTCAGGGTCTGCAATACTGAATGTACATCAGCTGGGGTAGGAGCGGAACATTACACAGTTCTAGGACAAAACAGGGTTTCATGCCAAATTGACCATCTTACAAGTTCTTGAAAACACAAGAATGTCATTCTACAAATACAGATTAACCTGACAACTTTCACTTTGAAACAAGCACAGGCGGTGGTGAATTAATTAGTTTCCTCATTGGCACGAGGAACATAGCTTCATTTCCATATAATACAATGACTTTTTTTTAATACAAACTCATGCGACATCAATGATTTTACCACAGGCCTGGTCAGCATAATGGACTGCTCCTAGTCTTCGAAATTATCTCATCACAAACAAACTACCCAGGTGTTCTAACCTTTAAGAAAATCTCATTAGAAGTCCCATCTAAATGAAATAGTTGGTTGCTTCTAGTCTTAAGAATGATTTCATCAAAAACACCTATTCAGATTTCCTAATCATAAGAGAGAAAATCTCATTAGAAGTCCTATCTAAATGTTCCTACAAGGCACCCAATTTAGTCAGCGAGGGACAAAAGGTTGCAAAATACAGTTGGATTGTCCCATGTTACAAGTTACATTTTCCACAGGGTCCACACTGCAAGAACAACATAATTAGCAGCAGGCAAGACGCTCATCTGAAGCACCTTCAAATAAACAGCCATTCATGATATCTGCATCACCCACATAAAAGTAAGAGTTAGAGTCTGCATTATCACAGATGCAAACAAAAGCCTATTGTTTGCCAATGTTGTTCCCCATTGGTGTTCGTATAGCAGTGTTTTTCATATCTTATTTGAATGTATAATAATTTCGAAGGTTATACAAGGTGCAGATCATTAAACAGTTGCAAATGGCATATGATGATTTCGAACGAAACATCACTGAGTAAACTGCGAGTGATCTTTTTTTAACAGTTCATTGTGTCCCAATTAATCACCATATGTTATGGTCAAAGTGCAACGTAAACTGAAAACAGTATAAGAGTAGTGACTACATTATGAATTTATGATGCAAGTCAGACCTAACCAGATCATGCCATATATTAAAGAAAATCAGCAGGCGCATTATGACTGATATATTAATACCACTAGAGATGCTAATCAAAGGAAATATCTAACTGAACTTCTCAAGTCAAGTGAGACTGAAGAAATGAAATTGTCCCAGGTCCAAAACTGACGGTCGACATAAAGTAATGTCAGGGTAATCGTGCCTAACATCACACATATTGTACAGATGCAGATAAAATCAAATGAGACTAATATTTGCAAAGTCATGCAAAAGGCAGATCTTATTCTCTTGAATGACTAATAAATAATTCGCCAAAGGTTAAAATAGTCATCATTTAGGCTCCAAACAATAAAATAAAACTCTTATGTTGACTTAAAAACACAAGCTCATGATGCAGCTTAAATCTTAAACATTTTAATTCATGTTTCACTGGAAGACAAAGAATTAAGAAAAGCAATACAAAACAATCAACTTCTGCGTCAACCCAGCAGCAAATAAAAATTCAAGAAGCACGTACCAATTGATCTGCAGCGAGTCTGGTGACAGAAACCTTTTGAGCCTCCTTTTAACAGAATATGACATTGATTGACAATAGAAGTAAGAAGAAAAGTGTAGCTAACTAAGTCCGTTACCCATCTCATCGGTTTTGGAACTCTTATGCTGCCATAGATAAGTCATGTTAACAGACAAACAAAATGTGCTGCAAGAAAAATTGTTATACCAGGAAGCAAATGATGAATGTATATCACCTTGCTTTTTTTGTGCTTATGCACATCTGCCGAATCCTCCGTCCCCTCATGCTTCCTCTTCTGAACAATTTGTGGACATATAAAGTATAGCTAAGTGATGAGTAAGACTTGGACATACTGAAGTTTTAAACATACAGAAAATGCAGCAACCTTCTCATGATGCTTATCCTTTTTCTTATCCTTGTCCTTGTCTTTGTCTTTAGACCGATCCTTATGTCGATGTTTGTGCTTCTTATGCTCCCTGTCTTTATCTTTGTCTTTGTGTTTTTTATGTTTTTTCTCTCTGTCCTTGGACTCACTTTTCGGTTTGCCCGAAATAGTAGGTACACCTTTTTCAGCCTGTTGATTGGTTTAATTGTTAAGTATATGATAGGAAAATGCAATAACACCATAAAGCAAAAGTGGGATGGCAAAAATGATCTTACAGAGGGTAAATCTACTGGAGCAGCTTCACGAAGCTGAAATGCTTGCCCCAGAGTTTCCATATCAAAGGGCTTAATATAAGCAGGCTTATCCCTTAAGTATGCATTCTGAACGAGTTGATCTAGCTCCATTCCTTCTCCTTTCCGAATTTCAGTATCCCCCACAACATTGTGAAGGTAATGTGTATCTGAGATTGCAAGTGGCAAAGGCCTCTTGCAGAAGAAATCATGGTGCGGCTGCAATTTGTACTGACTTATTAAATCAACAGCACCAGTGAGCTCCCTAGGTCCTGAAATAGGAAGAGTCATATTATGGACTACCAGCATTGCATATAACCAAGGCAATTTGGAGAAGGATGCACATCAAGAACCATGTCAGGAAAATGCACTCATGCATACAAGTACAATGGACACTTATTTCTCTAGTAGGGTCTAATAAAGTAGCTTATTGTGATGCACAACAGAAAATATTGCTGTCCAACATAGACAAAAAAATGTCAACATGAGGAAATTTTGGCGATTCCAGAGATGCTGCAAACTCAAAATATCAAATGTAGGACAAAGGTTGACTGTCCAAGTTTGAAAACTGAATGTATATTTCTTGTGCAATACTTTGCTGATGGCTACAAGATAACAATCATAACGAATAGAGAAGTACTTCTGTATACAAGTAGAATGGTATCAATAGTGTAACATAATCCAGTAACCCACGTAATATTGGACTATTTATTACTGGTTAAAACTTGAATCTGGGTGGTCAAAAGACAGATACCTTACAAAAAGGAAAACAAAGAGAATATCAGGTAACAAACACAAATAGGCATGGCAACATCACAGTGCGTAACGAACGAAATAAACTAAAGTAGATGCTTAATGAAGCAGAGGATGCTCCCAACCGGACGGTTTCATCTTTAAAGGTGAGAAATCCATTCAAATTCCGACAATGTGTGGTGGTATAATTGTATAAACACCCATAGTTAATTACGGAGGCAAAGTTCCCTAGAGGAGATGAATATGCTTGCTAATACTACTTTTCTGCATTTTGAGTTTTTGACAACAGCAGTACCTTTGCCAAACTTCTTGTCGTCAGAATCCATCAGACTGAAGCTCGGTTAGGGTCAGCCGGGCCTGGTCGCCGACCCAGTGCCCGGCCGAATTCCGCGGCGACGGCGCGCGGGGAAGGAGAGGATGGGGCGGGCGAGGACCTCACCGTGGCTAGGGAGGACCGGCGTCGGTCGGCCGGGGTGGGGCAGCGGCCCGCGCAGTAGATCTGCCGGGGGGGAGGCGGTGAGGGGCGGGGAGGGCGGGGTGGCCGCCGATCTGGCGGCGAGGGGCGGCCGGTCGCCGGAGGAGGGAGGTCCGCGGCCGGCGGGCGATGGAGTGGTGGAGGGGTTCGCCGCTTCACGCGAGGGTCGGGGCGGGGCGGGGCGGGGCTTGTGCTGGGAGGCGGAAGTGGGGCAGGGGCAGAGGATACATAGGCGACTCGACTCGACCAGACCATGTCGGTCTCGGTCGTACCGTATCTCCGCTCCAGCAGGTTGGCGGGGGGAAGATGTTGGCGGTCGCCGTTGGATTGGATCTCACGGTTCCGCGATCAAGGCTTACTATTTCTGTGTGTGGGAAAATATCAGGTGATTCCACCTTCCACTATTCACATAATTTACGTGTCTCATAAAATAATTAAATTACAACTTTTTTGAAACATACTATGAATTTGACTTTTTTAAAAGTGGGAGATATATATGTTCTGGCATCACTTGGATATTCTCCCTTCTGTGCGTTAATTGCTCTGACAGATTTTTTTTTCAAAAACTAAAAGCCTTTCATCTATTAATAATACGCAAAGTACTCCCTCCGATCCATATGGCGATATGGATCAGAGGGAGTAGTAGAAAGATCCCATAGGTGTAACTAAAGTTACAAGCAGGACCATGGACCTCCCATCAGGCATAAAAACTCGATACATGAAACCCGAACTTGTATAGCCTGAAATCAAAGCACTATAACGGCTAGCAGTTTCAAAAACCTCGAAAATGTTTATTCAGGTAATTCGGGTTAGTAGCCACTGCACCTGAATTGACATAGAGGCCTAGTCACGCGTGAAGGCCCAGCCAAAATCCAATCCCCTCGCAAAGCATAGCTATATCTAAAAAAGGTTCTTCATTCGTGTGTACACACACATACACTAGTACAAACCCAGTTTCTGTTTTGATCAAGTCCGCACAAGTGCACAAAAACATCATCATCGATTCTAATAAGGGTGTCTTTAGCGTGGATTATCAAATGGATCTAACCAAATGTCCACGGATATATTTAGACATGTCCGTGGACATCCGACCTGATGGACTATCCAATGGTGTCCCTTAAGATTTCCCTGGTTGTCTGGCCTCCTCTCTTTGTCAAGTTTATCTAAATCAATAGCAATTCAACCATTCATTTATATAGTTGCAAACAAATGCAACTACTAGCAAAAGCACAAGATGTTCATCCAAAAAAATTGGCATCCTCAAAACCAAAAGTAAACGAATCGGTTGTCTGAGCCAAATGACTCAATTTTTGGCCTCTTCCCCTCCCCTTTGTGCAAAGCATGCGATCATTCTATCAGTCTGGTGGTACAAGGCGGCAACACGCCCGAACTAGCAAAGCAAGAGAATGACATGATCAACAAATTGCAACGTAGAGCAAATCAATCAAATAACCAACACACGGAGCAACATGAAGCAAAGCTTAAAAGCTCGAGGAGACACGCCACTTGGCATTCGGTTTTGCATTTGTGCATATGCATCACAATACGGTGGCTTAGTGACTTAGGAATAAGATCATGGATCACTTTCTTATCGTACGGCGCATAGTGTTTTTGCTCATGAAACCAATCATGCACACTTTGTCAAAAAGCGTAGCCCTTTTGCCCCTATGCCTTCAAACGGGTCAACACTTGCGCCCAACGATGCATGCCAAACACAACATTTCACCATCCTTGTTCGAGTACAACAAACCCATCTTCTTCTTCGCGTCTGCATTGGACACGACCGGCTTTGGGTGTCCGTCAGTGTCACTTGATCCGGCTGCGACAAGTAGTGGTCATCGACTTGTTTGCCTTTGTGGCCACCGTAGTTGTGGGTCATGTTCATCATCGCCTCATTGATGGCCATTGTCGAGCTAGGGATAGGCATTCCACCAAACAATGACCGGACACCCCTAGACGAGGGCTCCTCGGACGAAAATTGTGACTAGGCGAGCATCGCCAACTCGGTGAACACATTGTCGCTGTTGAGGTCGATGGTGTACGATGGAGGGTAGCCAGAGGCAGAGGTGAAATAGGCGGGAGGGTGTTATGGCAATTGCGTGTCGAGCTGACTGAACTATTGGGCAACGAAGTAGTACCTCGCCTTGTATTGTGCAGGCCAGGGCTACAATTGCCGAGGGCACCGCCAGATAGTCCGATGTGTAGGAGGAGCTCCGTCCTGAGTGGCCGACTACACCTTCTTCTTTGTCTCCTTCACGCGCCGCTCTTGCCGTAGCGCGGATGCGCCTGCGCGGTTGTACTTCTTCAGATCCGGCAGGACGACGCACATTGTGATAGGCTCAGGCAGGTCCATCTTGACGGTGGCATAATGGGTCGAAATGGGTTGGAACGGCGGCGATTGGGACGGAGAGGAGGGGTGGGGGCAGGGGTCAACACCGGAAGAGTGGGGGTCCTGGGGGTTGTCAAAATATATGGGTGCAGGCTGGTTTTTGGGTGGGTCTGAGGTCGGAGTCTGATGTGGCAGACATCCAGACTCCCTAGAGCTCCCCTCGGTTTGGGACCGTGTTGTGGGATTTCGGATGATTCAAACAAATTTGACCCGATTTGGTGATCCATGTTCGATCACTAAAAGTGTCCGAATAATCTGGTCTAAACATTCGTGGGCATTTTGATGACCCACGTTGGAGATGTCCTAATACATGTTCTGGACTCTAAATATCTTGATTAAAAAAAAGAGCTCCGCACCTTGGTCGGCATGGCGTGATCAATGACATGTGGTCGAGTCCCCAAACCGAAAAAACAGGTACAAAGAAAAAAAATATGGAAATTTTCATTTCTTACAAAAGTCTGAACTTGTATTACAACAAATCAGAGAACATACAAAAGAATTGAAATGTTTTAGAACAAATACTGAGAACCATGACATATGTTTGTTAAAATACGTAAATTACATCAAATAGAATAAATCATAAATATTCCAGAAGAACTTGAATTCAATAAAAGTCAGAAATAACTGGAGCGCAGAACTGATTGATGAGAACATATAGTGGCTTTCATCAACGGCCTTAACATCTCAGTCTTTGTGCCAACAGACACGTCTTCTGCTAATGAAAAATACTGTATATCCTACCTCGGCGAGGCACACATGGTATCAAATCTCAAACCCGAGGTCAAAGTTTGAACCCACTTGCACATGGATTTGTTTCTTCAAAAACAAGAACAAGAACAAGAACAATAAACCACACTCCTACATCAGTAGTTGGGTACATGTCTTGTGAATATTAAAGGTTATGAAACATGTCTCATGAGAAGACTAAGAATTAGCAAACCTTTTATATTAGTCCTACAGAACATGACACCAATTCAGTATCAACGAGTGAACGAGACATCAGCTCCCTCTGCAAGCCAAGGGGCACAACAACCCTACAAACTGGAGTACAAAATTACTCGCCCCTGTACATTACACGCGGCAAATTTTGGCCCCTCGCGTTTGTATAGTCATCTTCAATGACCTGAACAAATAGCGTCTTCCACTACCAGCAGATCCATCCATCCAAATATCCAAGAGCTCCAGGAGGTGAAGCAGCTGATAACATCAAACCCATTGATGGTGTACCTTGTTTGTGTACTGAAGAGCAGACAATGGTGAGGTCCATGATCTCCACTGCCGTCAGTCGATAGAGCAGATGTAGGGAACTCGAGTTAAGGGTGATGGACACCCGGTCTGGTGGGTGTCAGTCATGCTGTGGCCTGGTCCCTGGTGTTCTTCTAAAATGACACTACGGCAGTGGGACTGACGGATGCCGCCTAGTTAAGCCATCGGTTGCTCTGGTGAAGCAGCCATGGATGAGCGCCGTGTCATCTGTAGTTGCAGCATTGCGCGCGGCCTAACGACAGTTTGTCCCAGAGGCATAGCATCTGCCTGGGGGACTGGTAGTGCGCCGTGAAGTAGTTGTCCACGCAGCCGTACTGGCAGAACTTCCAGCTGTGAATGTACTGCACCGGGGCGGCGATGGTGGTAGTGTTGTAGTCCTCAACCCACATGCCCATGCTCACATCCTCCATCTTGAACAGCTGCAGCAGCAGATGATGGCCGTTAGACACCAGCAAAAAAAAGATGGTGGCCGTAAGACGATGATGATACTTTTTTTTTCTTGCGGATTCAGGGTAAGATGGTGATATATTGATATGGTAGGATCAAGGGGACACCGATGCGCTGCAGTTCGGTCAGAGTAAACATCTTACCCTTAGTGACTGATTTGCATGACGGGACACAATGTCTCTGGCAATGTTAATCGAAATTACGTAGCCGGGTCCATTGGCATAGGGGGGATACACCAATTCTGGCCATTCCTGCAGGTGTTTTCGTTGTGAGTGGACAAGTTTATGCCTATGGATTCACATTGTGGGAAGCGGAACGTACCTCAAACGTCACGGCCCATTTACCACTCCGGAGAGGCCTGTGTAAGAGATTTAGGTTGCCAAGATAAAGAGGCAAGGTTCTGTTGAAGGTAGAGACCTGTTGCAACACGACATCCAGCCTCACAAAGGTATCATCGTCGCACTTCATGATATACTCCGCGGTAACATTTTGCACCTGCACAGAAATAAGAGTGGGTGATAATGAAGCATTGCCAAGAGTCAACTAATATGTGAAGAACCATCATGGCTTACCCCGTACTGACATATCGCAACTGTTTTGAGAACCACCAACTCATACCGGTCGATAAATGGCAGAATGACAACGTCTCCAAAATATTCTGCTTCCTTCTTTAGTGCTGCATTTATCTCTTTTCTATGGCTCTACAAAAGCAAACATATCCCAAAGTGGTGTTACCGTTATTTTGTAATTATATGAAAAAGACATTATGGCAAAATGCATATGAAGACCAAACATAAGACTTACCAGTGCGACAAAGAATCGAGCAACCACATTTCCCAATTGGATTGCAGGAAACTGCATCCAAGTTTTTCTAATAGCCATCCGCTCAGCAAAATGGTTTGTAGCAGAGAGAATGCCGATAAAAAGCTGAATCAGTTCCTCTGGCACAGGGCGAGCCTTCCACTTATCAGACATTTCCAAGACATTTTGCAGAGAAAAACTAGGATGAGCCTTCGGAAGAGAGGTTGCATACACCGAGTGAACATCTATGCCACCTGTTACAGCTAAACCAGTTGCATCTTCGAGAGTGAATCCCTGATAAACATTGAGAACAAAAACTAGTCAGTATTTTCATTCGCAGAACTGTACAACATCCGTATTTGTATACACCGAATAAAATCTTTGTCATAGGAACAGAATTTACCATCCTATGAGGAAATGAGGCAACATGACGACCCCCTACATTAATATGGTACCCTTCAACACCAGCTTGGATAGTGAGAACAAACATCTTCCCCTCTAAAAATGGGTATGGCCAGGTCATTTCTGGTTTCTTTGCTCGGCCGATGAACCTGTTGAACCATGAGTTTGTTTTTGTTTCTTTTGAATCAGCCATGTCCCTCCGTTCCCATTTCTCACATTTTGGAAACCCATCGACTGCAAAAAGTTAACAACACTGTCAGCACGCATAGAGGTAATGTCAACTGATACGGAGGCGTGGAGGCAAGGGATGATACCATTTCAAAAACAAAAACATAGTAGAAGATATGTAGCATCAGAAAACATTTTGGGAGACAGATTGGTAAAACATGATCCAGCAGAAATACATTACAGTTGTATACGGAAAATCTGAAAAACTATGGAGCGCGAAGCAATTACACGTAGTATCCCTTTTTCTGTCAACTGGCACCAGTAAGTCCAATTGTACAGGTACTAAAATCATTGCTACAAATCTACGAACAGTCAAAATAACTAATGAGCAAGTGATTCAAATAAACACAAACTTGCGTGCCTATGAATGGAGAATGGAAGATCAATGCAGAATGGTATATTGACCCATACAGATTACTGGTTACTGAACCGGCAATGTTGCATTGTCCTTGTGCCAGGACAGAAAGATAGCAAAACAAGCAAACTCAATTACAGCTAATTGCAGTACAATGAGCTGAGCGCACGCACCATGGTCGTCGTCCTTGGAGGGGGTGCCGTCGCAGCGCTGCGCCTTGCCCCACTGCATGCGGAAGCAGGTGTTCATCTCCAGCACCGGCCGACGGCTCCAGTCGCCGCGGAGCCGCGGGTTGAGGTGGAGGATCCTGGGCGGGTCCTCGCCGTCGGAGGCGCGCAGGCCGCGCAGCTCCACCGCGAACTGCGCCACCATGACCGTCCCGTTCCCGCTCCCGCTCCGCTCCAGCGCCTCCACGTACTCCGCCACCGCCTCGCGCGCCGTCGCCACGACCGTCACCGCGGACCCCACCGCCAGCCCGCACGGCAGGAACGCGGCCGTCTCGCCCTCGCCGCCGCCTCCGAGCTCGAGCGAGGTGGGGCACTCGACCGCCGCGCCGTCGCCCGAGACGATGGCGTCCACGTCGCCCGAGAACGCGGAGGCCTCCTCCCACGCCTTGGCCCCGAGCGCCCACGCCTCCGCGGCCATGCGCTCGAGCTCGGAGAAGTTCCCCCGCAGGCCCCACCTCCTCCGACTTCCCCCACCAAGAGCTTCGTGGCGCCGGAGGATCTCCCCGGTGATGCGGCCGTACCCCGTGACAGCAGCACCGCCCCCAGCGGCGCGGCGCCCGCGGGGCGCCCGCTCGAGGGCATCCCGCTGCAGCAGCTCGCCTCGCGAGGCGGCGGTTTCCGGCCGGGGGATGGCCGCGGCGTCCTCCCAGCTGCCGAGGCCGGAGAGCTTGACGGAGACGAAGACGAGGTACGCGAAGGCCGCCGCGGCGAGGAGGGGCGCCAGGCGCCTGCGCGCGCGCGCCCGGCCGCCGAGGAAGATCTCGGAGCTGCGCGCGCGCTTCATGGCGGCGTCGGCGGCGGCGGCGCGCCGGCGAGGAGTGGGTGGGTTACCGGGTCTGGGATGGTAGCGGAGCTCGCCGGGTCCGCGGAGAGCCGGGGAATAAAAACGGGAAGGGGAAAGTGATAGGGAGGAGGGTTGTTGGTGCTGAGCTGGCGGTTTCTTTGAGAGATAGTGAGAGTTTACTCTTTCTTTCAAGTGTTTATTACCTGGAGTTAGAAGAAAAGATGTGTTCAATTTGAGTCATTATGGATGTTTTGGGTCATTTCAAGTTACTACTTCCTCCGTCACAGTTTAGAAGGCACAGTTAAATTTGCGTGCGTTTCCACATTAGACAAGGTTTAGGGCGCATTGCATTTATTTCTAGTAGCTAATTAGTAATCCGATATACTATTTCTATATGCATGCGTAGTGTGAATGCTATTTTTTAGTCCATCCCACAACCAATAGATAACCATCTAGGTCCCAGAGAATTTTCAAGCGCGCCTTCTAAACCGTGACGGAGGGAGTAAGAAAAGATCGATTTATTGTCTCTTGCAACTTTCATTAGCATTATTAATTTTTTAAATGGTTTCTAGTACTCCCTTCGATCACAGTTTACAAGGCGTGCTTCAGTTCTCATGCATTTCCACCACCAGAAGGATTTTAGGCGTGTTTGGTTTAATGCTCAATTAATTAGGGTGTGGTAACCGCAATCAAGTCCACAAATTTCTTTCAATGTAGGTGTGTACGTGGAGTGGAGTAAGTGCATGCATGTGTGTACGTGGGGTGGAAGCACTCCATGCATGCGTGTATGCACTAATTTCTCTAGTAATAGACACCGTGCTATCACTATCGACGCTATTTTTCAGGTCAATCGCTAGTCGCCTTGGTCGCAGAGATTGTTGAAGCGCGCCCTGTAAACTATGACGGAGGGAGTATTTCGTTTAGGGTTATTTCAAGTTATTGCTAAGATCGATTTATTGTCTGTCCCAACTCTCATTATGCTACTACTAGCATTAATTATTGAATGGTTTCTATTTCATAATTGTGTCCTGAAATTCCCATGTTATTTGTGAAAATGTTGCTTTGCTGAAACACATAAGTTTATTTTCCTAATTCAGATCTTTTTTTGTCACAATCAAATTTTTACTGTCTAATAAATCAACAAAACCATATCATGCAATCACAAAATTAGTACAAAACCATTTTTTCTTAGGGATAATAAATACTCTTATCGTTCTATATTAGCTGTCAATAATTTAGTACAACTTGATTAAGTACAAAGACGTACTAAATCAGCGAGAACTAATATGGAGGGAGTAAGTTTTCTGTTTTGTAGTGGGAAAATTTCCCTAAGCAACCGAACAAGGCCTAAAGAATTTTTCAGGCCCATCATGTTTTTCTAAGCTGATTAGCATCGCCTGTGAGAAACGTTCTTGATTCCATAGACGTATGTAATAATAGTTATTATAGATCACACAGGGCGCAATGCACAATTTCTACTTAACATTTTTTTAAGTTTGGCATTGATGAATAAGATGCAATGAAAATTTACAAGAATAAGTACAAATTCAGAGCCTCGGAGGTGGTAGTATATAGCTGCATCTACCAACTTGGACACAGGACACCTATGGTCTATGGACACCTGGTTGATGCTCTGGATGAATTTACTGTATGTGTGGTCTTTGGTTAGTCACTAGTGTTCTAGTTGATATCTCGAGTTTGTGAATATGAGCAGAAGAGCCAGATATGGGTTGCGAAGGATGGCACTGTGGAGAAATATAACGACTCGTTTGAGGATGTCCTCCTACTCCAAAACAATCCACAATTCGTGGAAGGAAACTTCAACATCCTCCATGAGAGAATCGGCACAGACACATTACAAATAAAGATGCCAACATACATACAAATAGACCAATTTGAGGGCTCCTTTGATTCAAAGGAATTGCATACGACTTTTATAGGATTGGATCCTATAGACAGTTTTCCTATCTTTGTACTACTTTCGGTAGGAAAGCTAGCAATCACTACAACCTCATTTAAAATTTCTTCGACAGAATCAAAAGAATTCCCCAATGACAAAGGTGGACTTGGATTCAACTCCAATAAGAAGAAGAAGTCCAAGATGAACAAGAAGAAGGGCCAAGAACAAGTCAAGAATTCGGCCAAGATTGTTTGCTTCAAGTGCAAAATTGAAGGGCATCATGTTAGATCTTGCCCATTGAAGAAGAAGGCCATTAGTGACAAGCAACAAGGGAAGCGGCCACAAGTACAATCTCATGCTCAACCATAAGTTGAAGAAAGGCCTCTTCCCAAGAATACTCAAGCTAATGCTTCTCAAGTTGAGAACTCAAGTGAGAAGAAAGTGAAGAGTAGACGTTGCTACTTATGTCGTGAGAAAGGTCACCTCGCTTCTTCATGCACTAGTGGTAACTCATCCAACCCAATTATTATTGATGATATCTATTCTCTTGGGAAGGATAAGGTTGGCAATGTGTTTGTCAAGTTTGTTGGTACTCAAAGTGGTGTCAAGCAAAGAACCATTTGGGTAGCCAAGCCTATTGTGACTAACCTCTTAGGACCCAACTTGGTTGGGGACCAACTAGCTCAAACTTGATCAATTGGTGTCTACGGAGGGCATTGGAGACTTGGCTACATTATGAAGAATTAAGGGTATTTTCATCATTCATATTGTCTCAAGCCAAGTCATTCGGATTATCAAGTTTCTATCTTATATCCAATGTTCCTCCTTGTGGTAACTCTGAAGGAAATATGCCCTAGAGGCAATAATAAAGTTATTATTTATTTCCTTATATCATGATAAATGTTTATTATTCATGCTATAATTGTATTAACCGGAAACATAATACTTATGTGAATACATAGACAAACAGAGTGTCACTAGTATGCCTCTACTTGACTAGCTCGTTGATCAAAGATGGTTATGTTTCCTAGCCATTGACATGACTTGTCATTTGATTAACGGGATCACATCATTAGGAGAATGATGTGATTGACTTGACCCATTCCGTTAGCTTAGCACTCGATCGTTTACTATTCTGCTATTGCTTTCTTCATGACTTATACATGTTCCTATGACTATGAGATTATGCAACTCCCGTTTACCGGAGGAACACTTTGTGTGCTACCAAACATCACAACGTAACTGGGTGATTATAAAGGTGCTCTACAGGTGTCTCCGAAGGTACTTGTTGGGTTGGCGTATTTCGAGATTAGGATTTGTCACTCCGATTGTCGGAGAGATATCTCTGGGCCCACTCGGTAATGCACATCACTATAAGCCTTGCAAGCATTGCAACTAATGAGTTAGTTGCGGGATGATGTATTACGGAACGAGTAAAGAGACTTGCCGGTAACGAGATTGAACTAGGTATTAAGATACTGACGATCGAATCTCGGGCAAGTAACATACCGATGACAAAGGGAACAACGTATGTTGTTATGCGGTTTGACCGATAAAGATCTTCGTAGAATATATAGGAGCCAATATGAGCATCCAGGTTCCGCTATTGGTTATTGACCGGAAACGTGTCTCGGTCATGTCTACATAGTTCTCGAACCCGTAGGGTCCGCACGCTTAAAGTTCGATGACGGTTATATTATGAGTTTATGTGTTTTGATGTACCGAAGATAGTTCGAAGTCCTGGATGTGATCACGGACATGACGAGGAGTCTCGAAATGGTCGAGACATAAAGATTGATATATTGGAAGCCTATATTTGGATATCGGAAGTGTTCCGGGTGAAATCGGGATTTTACCGGAGTACCGGGGGTTACCGGAACCCCCCGGGGGGTTTAATGGGCCAAGATGGGCCTTAGTGGAGAAGAGGAGGGGCGGCCAAGGCAGGCCGCGCGCCCCTACCCCTCTAGTCCGAATTGGACAAGGAGGGGGGGCGGCGCCCCCCTTTCCTTCCTCTCTCCCTCCTCCTTCCCCCTTCTCCTACTCCAACTAGGAAAGGAGAGAGTCCTACTCCCAGTGGGAGTAGGACTCCTCCCTGGCGCACCTCCTCCTGGCCGACCGCCTCTCCCCCCTTGCTCCTTTATATACGGGGGCAGGGGGCACCTCTAGACACAACGATTGATCTCTTGATCTCTTAGCCGTGTGCGGTGCCCCCTCCACCATAATCCACCTCGATAATATCGTAGCGGTGCTTAGGCGAAGCCCTGCGTCGGTAGAACATCATCATCGTCACCACGCCGTCGTGCTGATGGAACTCTCCCTCAAAGCTCGGCTGGTTCGGAGTTCGAGGGACGTCATCGAGCTGAACGTGTGCTGAACCCGGAGGTGCCGTACGTTCGGTACTTGATCGGTCGGATCGTGAAGATGTACGACTACATCAACCGTGTTGTGCTAAAGCTTTCGCTTTCGGTCTACGAGGGTACGTGGACACACTCTCCCCTCTCGTTGCTATGCATCACCATGATCTTGCGTGTGCGTAGGAATTTTTTTGAAATTACTATGTTCCCCAACAGTGGTATCCGAGCCTGGTTTTATGCGTAGATGTTATATGCACGAGTAGAACACAAGTGAGTTGTGGGCGATATAAGTCATACTGCTTACCAGCATGTCATACTTTGGTTCGGCGGTATTGTTGGATGAAGCGGCCCGGACCGACATTACGCGTACGCTTACGCGAGACTGGTTCTACCGACGTGCTTTGCACACAGGTGGCTGGCGGGTGTCAGTTTCTCCAACTTTAGTTGAACCGAGTGTGGCTACGCCCGGTCCTTGAGAAGGTTAAAACAGCACTAACTTTACAAACTACCGTTGTGGTTTTGATGCGTAGGTAAGAACGGTTCTTGCTCAGCTCGTAGCAGCCACGTAAAACTTGCAACAACAAAGTAGAACACGTCTAACTTGTTTTTGCAGGGCATGTTGTGATGTGATATGGTCAAGGCATGATGCTATATTTTATTGTATGAGATGATCATGTTTTGTAACCGAGTTATCGGCAACTGGCTGGAGCCATATGGTTGTCGCTTTATTGTATGCAATGCAAACGCCATGTAATGCTTTACTTTATCACTAAGCGGTAGCGATAGTCGTAGAAGCATAAGTTGGCGAGACGACAACGATGCTACGATGGAGATCAAGGTGTCGCGCCGATGACGATGGTGATCATGACGGTGCTTCGGAGATGGAGATCACAAGCACAAGATGATGATGGCCATATCATATCACTTATATTGATTGCATGTGATGTTTATCTTTTATGCATCTTATCTTGCTTTGATTGACGGTAGCATTATAAGATGATCTCTCACTAAATTATCAAGGTATAAGTGTTCTCCCTGAGTATGCACTGTTGCGAAAGTTCTTCGTGCTGAGACACCACGTGATGATCGGGTGTGATAGGTTCTACGTTCAAATACAACGGGTGCAAAACAGTTGCACACGCGGAATACTCGGGTTAAACTTGACGAGTCTAGCATATGCAGATATGGCCTCGGAACACTGAGACCGAAAGGTCGAGCGTGAATCATATAGTAGATATGATCAACATAGTGATGTTCACCATTGAAACTACTCCATCTCACGTGATGATCGGACATGGTTTAGTTGATTTGGATCATGTGATCACTTAGAGGATTAGAGGGATGTCTATCTAAGTGGGAGTTCTTAAGTAATATGATTAATTGAACTTAAATTTATCATGAACTTAGTACCTGATAGTATTTTGCTTGTCTATGTTGATTGTAGATAGATGGCCCGTGATGTTGTTCCGTTGAATTTTAATGCGTTCCTTGAGAAAGCAAAGTTGAAAGATGATGGTAGCAATTACACGGACTGGGTTCGTAACTTGAGGATTATCCTCATTGCTGCACAGAAGAATTACGTCCTGGAAGCACCGCTAGGTGCCAGACCTGCTGCAGGAGCAACACCATATGTTATGAACGTCTGGCAGAGCAAAGCTGATGACTACTCGATAGTTCAGTGTGCCATGCTTTACGGCTTAGAACCGGGACTTCAACAATGTTTTGAACGTCATGGAGCATATGAGATGTTT
The DNA here is from genome assembly GCF_002575655.3 of Aegilops tauschii subsp. strangulata. Taxonomy (NCBI): domain Eukaryota; kingdom Viridiplantae; phylum Streptophyta; class Magnoliopsida; order Poales; family Poaceae; genus Aegilops; species Aegilops tauschii. The sequence continues at coordinate 48,681,188 of NC_053039.3, forward strand.
CAGGAGTTGAAGTTAATATTTCAAGCAAATGCTCGGATTGAGAGATATGAAGTCTCCAATAAGTTCTACAGCTGTAAGATGGAGGAGAATAGTTCTGTCAGTGAGCATATACTCAGAATGTCTGGGTATAGCAATCACTTGATTCAACTGGGAGTTAATCTTCCGGATGATAGCGTCATTGACAAAATTCTTCAATCACTGCCACCAAGCTATATGAGCTTCGTGATGAACTATAACATGCAAGGGATGGATAAGACAATTCTCGAGCTCTTCGCAATGCTAAAAGCTGCGGAGGTAGAAATTAAGAAGGAGCATCAAGTGTTGATGGTCAACAAGACCACCAGTTTCAAGAAAAAGGGCAAAGGGAAGAAGAAGGGGAACTTCAAGAAGAACAGCAAACAAGTTGCTACTCAGGAGAAGAAACCCAAGTCTAGACCTAAGCCTGAGACTGAGTGCTTCTACTGCAAACAGACTGGTCACTGGAAGCGGAACTGCCCCAAGTATTTGGCGGACAAGAAGGATGGCAAGGTGAACAAAGGTATATGTGATATACATGTTATTGATGTGTACCTTACTAATGCTCGCAGTAGCACCTGGGTATTTGATACTGGTTCTGTTGCTAATATTTGCAACTCGAAACAGGGACTACGGATTAAGCGAAGATTGGCTAAGGACGAGGTGACGATGCGCGTGGGAAATGGTTCCAAAGTCGATGTGATCGCGGTCGGCACGCTACCTCTACATCTACCTTCGGGATTAGTTTTAGACCTGAATAATTGTTATTTGGTGCCAGCGTTGAGCATCAACATTATATCTGGATCTTGTTTGATGCGAGACGGTTATTCATTTAAATCAGAGAATAATGGTTGTTCTATTTATATGAGTAATATCTTTTATGGTCATGCACCCTTGAAGAGTGGTCTATTTTTGTTGAATCTCAATAGTAGTGATACACATATTCATAATATTGAAGCCAAAAGATGCAGAGTTGATAATGATAGTGCAACTTATTTGTGGCACTGCCGTTTAGGTCATATTGGTGTAAAGCGCATGAAGAAACTCCATACTGATGGACTTTTGGAACCACTTGATTATGAATCACTTGGTACTTGCGAACCGTGCCTCATGGGCAAGATGACTAAAATGCCATTCTCCGGAACTATGGAGCGAGCAACAGATTTGCTGGAAATCATACATACAGATGTATGTGGTCCGATGAATGTTGAGGCTCGCGGCGGGTATCGTTATTTTCTCACCTTCACAGATGATTTAAGCAGATATGGGTATATCTACTTAATGAAACATAAGTCTGAAACATTTGAAAAGTTCAAAGAATTTCAGAGTGAAGTGGAAAATCATCGTAACAAGAAAATAAAGTTTCTACGATCTGATCGTGGAGGAGAATATTCGAGTTGCGAGTTTGGTCTTCATTTGAAACAATGCGGAATAGTTTTGCAACTCACGCCACCCGGAACACCACAACGTAATGGTGTGTCCGAACGTCGAAATCGTACTTTACTAGATATGGTGTGATCTATGATGTCTCTTACTGATTTACCGCTATCCTTTTGGGGTTATGCTTTAGAGACGGCTGCATTCACGTTAAATAGGGCACCATCAAAATCCGTTGAGACGACGCCTTATGAACTGTGGTTTGGCAAGAAACCAAAGTTGTCGTTTCTTAAAGTTTGGGGCTGCGATGCTTATGTGAAAAAACTTCAACCTGATAAGCTCGAACCCAAATCGGAGAAATGTGTCTTCATAGGATACCCAAAGGAAACTGTTGGGTACACCTTCTATCACAGATCTGAAGGCAAGACTTTTGTTGCTAAATTTGGATCCTTTCTAGAGAAGGAGTTTCTCTCGAAAGAAGTGAGTGTGAAGAAAGTAGAACTTGATGAGGTAACTGTACCTGCTCCCTTATTGGAAAGTAGTTCATCACAGAAATCGGTTCCTGTGACACCTGCACCAATTAGTGAGGAAGTTAATGATGATGATCATGAAACTTCAGATCAAGTTGCTACTGAACCTCGTAGGTCAACTAGAGCAAGGTCCGCACCAGAGTGGTACGGTAATCCTGTTCTGGAAGTTATGTTACTAGACCATGACGAACCTACGAACTATGAAGAAGCGATGGTGAGCCCAGATTCCGCAAAATGGCTTGAGGCCATGAAATCTGAGATGGGATCCATGTATGAGAACAAAGTGTGGACTTTGGTTGACTTGCCCGTTGATCGGCAAGCCATTGAGAATAAATGGATCTTCAAGAAGAAGACTGACGCTGACGGTAATGTTACTGTCTATAAAGCTCGACTTGTTGCAAAAGGTTTTCGACAAGTTCAAGGGATTGACTACGATGAGACTTTCTCACCCATAGCGATGCTCAAGTCTGTCCGAATCATGTTAGCAATTGCCGCATTTTATGATTATGAAATTTGGCAAATGGATGTAAAAACTACATTCCTGAATGGATTTCTGGAAGAAGAGTTGTATATCATGCAACCGGAAGGTTTTGTCGATCCAAAGGGAGCTAACAAAGTGTGCAAGCTCCAGTGATCCATTTATGGACTGGTGCAAGCCTCTCGGAGTTGGAATAAACGCTTTGATAGTGTGATCAAGGCCTATGGTTTTATACAGACTTTTGGAGAAGCCTGTATTTACAAGAAAGTGAGTGGGAGCTGTGTAGAATTTCTGATATTATATGTGGATGACATATTGCTGATTGGAAATGATATATAATTTCTGGATAGCATAAAGGGATACTTGAATAAGAGTTTTTCAATGAAGGACCTCGGTGAAGCTGCTTATATATTGGGCATCAAGATCTATAGAGATAGATCAAGAAGCTTAATTGGACTTTCACAAAGCACATACCTTGACAAAGTTTTGAAGAAGTTCAAAATGGATCAAGCAAAGAAAGGGTTTTTGCCTGTGTTACAAGGTGTGAAGTTGAGTAAGACTCAATGCCCGACCACTGTAGAAGATAGAGAGAAGATGAAAGATGTTCCCTATGCTTCAGCCATAGGCTCTATCATGTATGCAATGTTGTGTACCAGACCTGATGTGTGCCTTGCTATAAGTTTAGCAGGGAGGTACCAAAGTAATCCAGGAGTGGATCACTGGACAACGGTCAAGAACATCCTGAAATACCTGAAAAGGGCTAAGGATATGTTTCTCGTTTATGGAGGTGACAAAGAGCTTGTCGTAAACAGTTACGTCGATGCAAGCTTTGACACTGATCGAGACGATTCTAAATCGCAAACCGGATACATATTGAAAGTGCGTTATATCGACTAGAGGGGGGGTGAATAGGCGATTTTTATGAATGCTTCACTAAGGAATTTGCGGGTGAGGAAATTCCTTAGCGAAGAACTACTTGCAGCGGAATAAGTACTCAGAAGTAAACATAACAGAATACAAGCATGGTCATCATGATGAAATGAAGACAAGCACAGAGTACAGAAAGCGTAAACACAGGATAACATAAGATGAAGACAAACAAACTGAAGAAATTGAACTGAGGAAATTGAGAAAGTCTTCAGTCAAAGTCTTCAAACACAGATATGAACAAGTGCACAACACAGTTATGAGGAAATGAAGGTGTTGAGGAAATAGAACCATTAAGCTCGGTGAAGACAATGATTTGGTAGACCAGTTCCAACTGCTGTCTCAGTTGTACATCTGGTTGGAGCGGCTAGGTATTTAAACCTGAGGACACACAGTCCCGGACACCCAGTCCTGAACACACAGTCCAGGACACCTAGTCCTCACCATATTCTCCTTGAGCTAAGGTGACACAGACCTCGCCCAATCACTCGTGGTAAGTCTTCACGTGACTTCCGAACCTTCACAAACTCGGTCACTCGGCGATCCACAATTTCCTCTTGGATGCTCTAGACCATGACGCCTAACCATCTGGAAGAAGCACAGTCTTCAAAGGTAACAAGCGTCAGATCCACGCAGGATCAATCTCTTCAGTGATGCTCAATCACTTTGGGTTTGTAGGTGTTTGGGTTTGGGGTTTTTCCTCACTTGATGATTTTCGCTCAAAGTCCTCGGAGGATGGGATGCTCTCAAATGACAAGTGTCAGTTTCTCTCGGAGCAGCCAACCAGCTAGTGGTTGTAGGGGGCGGCTATTTATAACCTAGGGAGCAGCCCGCATGATAAGACATAAATGCCCTTCAATGATATGACCGTTAGGTGGGTAGATATTTTGGGACAGTTGGCGCATAGCAGAGCAACGGTCGGAAATTTGAGGTTCAAATTTCTCAGGGCTATCATGTTCCTCACTGTGTAGGCAATCCGCACTGGCAAATTCCTAACTCCTCAGTCAGAACAAATTCCTCAGAGACCAGAAGAACTTCATCTCTGTCACTGAAGAATATGATTGAACTGTATGAGATTTCCAATGGCTTCACTCGAAGGGATTGGTAGGTGTAGGATTTTGAGTTGAGCATCACATGGAAATTTTTCCTTAGTATTTCCTCGACCCCCTTTAACAGTATGGTGTTTCCTATGACTCAAGAAAGAGAAAATGAAACTACGAAAACAAAAGTCTTCACGCTTCATATTCCTCAAATGAATACCAAGTCTTCAAGGTCACACCAATTTCTTCACCTTCAAAGTCTTCAGAAAGTCTTCAGAAATCCAAAGTCTTCAGTCGAAGAACTACATTTTTAGGGGTCGACTTTCTCTGTAATTATCAAACTCCTCATAGACTTATAGATCTGTGTACACTCACAAACGCATTAGTCCCTTAACCTATAAGTCTTCAATACACCAAAATCACTAAGGGACACTAGATGCACTTACAATCTCCCCCTTTTTGGTGATTGATGACAATATAGGTTAAGTTTTCAACGGGGATAAACATATGAAGTGTAAATACTGATATTGAGGAATTTGATTGCAAGATATAGAAGAACTCCCCCTGAAGATGTGCATAGTGAGGAATTTGCTTTTGAAGCAATGCACACTTGAAGAGTTGAATCATGGAGATCTCCCCCTATATCTTGTAATTCATACACGCATTTGACATAATATATGAAGAATTTGAAATGCATGATGAAATATGGTGACTGATGTAATTCAGCATGCGTGCAATAACATTAACGAGGAATGCAGAAGAAACAACAAAAGTATCAGGTCACCATAGAGTTTAAGTTTACAACTCGATCCAGCAAAGTCTTCAAAGGAACGAGAGTTGCAACTTAAAAAACGCCCATTTAAGATAGACCTGCTTGAAGACTAACTCAAATTTCTCACCCTTTGTCATCAAATGACCAAAAGGGTCGAAAATGAGGACTGACGCCCCTGAAGAATATCAAGGTGATGAAGGAGCATCAGCATTGTTGGGGTCGGTTGTTGGAGTAGGGCCTGCCGCAGTGTCGTCCAAATCTTCATGTTCATCAGTGTCACGCGATGAAGAATAGGAGCTGGCCACCAAGGAAGGAACCTTGACCTTCTTGTACTTCTTCGGAGGAGGTGCAGCCCAGTCAAGATCGTCCTTGAGACCCATTGTCTTCAGATCTTCTTCACTATAGACTTGAGGTAGAACAGCCCAGGTGCAGTTGAGGATTTCATGAAGGTAGTAGTGGTTTTTCTTCACTACATTGTGGGTAGGGGTCATGTTGTGAAGAATTGAACCAAACTGACGCTTGACCCATTTATGATTGCGATCAACCTTCTGGTGAAGACTGAGGAGAAGCTCACGGTCAGTCATCACCCTGGGTGCTGTGCCTTGAGGATTTTGCTTGGGTGCATTGGCGGCAGAGTCATGGGTGGCAGAGTCATCATTGGTGGAGTAGGATGCAGCCTTGCGAAATTGTCCATCCAATGGACGAATGCCTTCATCAATTACAGCAGTAGCCTTGCCCTTTTCATCAGCTGAGGAAAATGTCCGTTTGAGGACTTCAATTGGGGGCAAGTAGCTGCAATGGTTCAGTGTATCAGCTTTATAGTTGAGTGAAGACCTTGTCCTGATGAATCTCATAATCCAAGGTGCATAAGGCTTCAACTCAAATGGTGACATGGCGACATTAGCCAGAGTCCTCATGAAGAAATCATGGAAGTTGATGGGAATGCCATGAATGATATTGAAAAGCAGATTCTTCATGATGCCAACAACTTCTTCTTCATTTGAGTCGTGGCCCTTGATTGGACTCGATGTCTTCGTCAGAATGCGATAGATAGTCCGAGGCACATACATCAATTCCTTCACAAGGAATTTTGTTCTTGAGGTCTGACCTGACTTCAAAGGCTTCATCAGTGCAGAAATTTAACAGTCCAGCGTCGTGAAGAACACTGAGGACTGGCTCGAAGCATGACAGAGATTCCATGTCCACGTGAGGAATGTGCTCATGATCGAATACTTTGTCTTTGTCGAACAACACTGAGGAATAGAAATTTGCCTGGCTGGCAGTCTAGAAACGCCTCTTCCTTATGCGAGCAGAGTCATAAGGGTTGTAATCAGTGCAGAATACATGCTTGCCAAAGAAGGCATCAGTCTTGAATTTTTGCTTCCTGGAGAATGGATCCTTTGGTTTGGGTAGAGGAGTGTCAGTGAGTTGCATCACAACCTCAGGAATCGCAATCTCAGGTTCTTCAGGCTGAGGAATTTCTGGTTCCTCTTCAGTGGCAGCCTGGTTCTTGAATTCTTCATTTTCAGTTTCTTCAGCACTAGCGGCTGGAATGTCTTCATGAGCTTCATCAGATCCCATTTGAACTTTAGTGACTGGGGACTGAGGAATTTTCTGCAGTGGAGTGAAGAGTGGAGAATTGGGGTGCTGACTTTCCCAAAAGTCATCATTCATCACAGGTGTGGTACAGCCAATGTCCACATCTTCATCTTCAATTTCTTCAACGCTGGCCTCTTCAGCAGTAAACTGAGGCACAGGCGAGGAAACAACTGGGGTTCAAGGGATTTCATCCACTTCAATTTCTTCATCCATCTGCTCTGACGTAGCAGCAGAAGGAGTTTCTTCATCAGATCCGCTAGGGATCACATATTCTTCATCAAAAGGGACAAGGTCCTTTGATGGCATGGTTGAGATTGGAACAGCATCAATCGGGTTTGCAAAAGAGCTGGTCATAGGCTTCATTTTCTTCGGAGCAGAAGAATCTGAAGAAGCTGATGCTTTCCTTTTCTTCACTGCTGCACGCTCTGCAGCCTTGGTCTTCTTCACATCTGATGAAGATGGAAGGATTGGAGTTGGAGTAGGCGCAGGTGGAGCAGAGGAATTTGGTGCAGTTTCTTCAGGCACAACTGATGCAGTTGCCCTGACCTCTTCAATTTCTTCAGGCGCACCACAAGTGGGTGCCCTGGGAATTTCATCAGCGGCTGGAATGCAGTCATCAGCCCTGGAACTCACATTATCTTCAGCAGCCTGATTGTCATCGGCGGTGCTGGCATGTTCTTCAGTTTGCTGAGCAGATGCTTCAGCCGGAGTGACTTCAATATGCACAGGGGCAGCGGCACTTGAAGCGAGTGTCTTCGTCAGATTGACGAACCTGACCTTGGGTCCTTTCCAATCAGCATAGTAAGCGTTGAAATCATCGCTGAGGACTTTGATTTCAGACTGGAGCTTTACGAGTTCATCAGTTGTCATAGAGACAACATTGTTCTTCAGAAACTTCTCCTTCCTGTACTGTGCTTTCTTGAGTTGCCTGGCCTTCTCATATTTCCATTTTTCTTCACTGATGAAATGGGTCAGCATGTGACTTTGGCCAGGTGTCAACTTGAAATTAGGCATAGGAGTGTTTGGGTCCTTGTGCCAGAGATCAATATAGTCGAGGATCAGCTTTGGATCCAAAAGCAGTGGCACTTTTGTGCCCTTGGCTCTAGCGGCCCTGACTTGCCTGTCTCTGATGATCTTAGCAAGTTCTTCATCATCAGCTTCATCATCTTTAGACGGTACTTGGAAGGCGACCTGCTTCTTCTAAGGACTTGGGCGAGAGCCTCGTCCTGCAGTGGTCTTAGTCTTCAGCAGAGAGGGTCCTGTTGAAGAATATGGTGCAGCTGAGGAACTAGCTGAAGCTCCTGAGGCAATGGAGATGCCTGTAGTCCTTTGGCACGTGGCAAGATGCACAGGTGCTGAGGATTTTGACGGAGCAGCTGAGGACTTTGGAGGAGCAGGAGCGGCTTGAGGAATTGGCCGTGAGGGCTTAGCTGAGGAAATTGGCTGTGAGGGCATTGAAGAAGAGGCACTTGGCTTGTGCGCAGGCTTCTTTGCCATGGATTTCTTCGGCCTTACAGAGGCCTCAGCAGCAGCAGTGGAATCTTCGTTGAATTTCCTCACTGCATCTTTTGCCTGTTTGGCCAACTTGGCCTGGCGCTTGGCCCATTCTTCAGAAAAATCCTCACCGCGCTTGATGCTAGTGGGATCTGCCTCTTGGCCAGGTGCCAATGGAGGTCTTGAGCATGGAGGAGTAACAGCGAATTTCTTGTGACGCCCGGATAATTAAGCTACAGTAACCCTCTACTAATGTTGCCACGTCACCACGATTGCTATTGATAATCTCGCGATGATTCAAAACTGGGTCAAATTCAAATTTGAAATAAAGTCAACTAGAAGAGTTTTCAAAAGTCAAAACTAAAATGCTCTAAATGTAGCAAGTAATTCATAATAAATATTGGTGGAGAAACCAAACCTTTAAAACATGTTTAAATGCTCAAAAGTAATTAACCGAGTGGCTAAAACAATTAAATAAATGACTTTTGTATTTTATAAAATCCTAAACTAATTTATTTGGAAGTCAAGCTTCTATGGCAGAGGCTTAATTTACAACACTAATTTAGGCGCTAATTATTTATCTTAATAGAGTTAAATTAAATTGGAAGATAAAAGAAAACAGAAAAGAAAATAAATAAAAGGTAAAAGATAAAAAAATAAAAGAAAAGAAAAGAGACAACCCTCCCCCAGTGGACTTCGGCCCACCGGGCCGCCTGGCTGGCCCAACCGGCCGCACCCCCCACTCCCTTATCCTATCCCCACGGGCACCGGAACCCTAACCCCCCACGACCCCCACTCACTCCTCCCTCTCTCCCCGACTGGATCGGAATCGGGCGACCCCGATCCCGTCATCGCGTCGTCGCAGCCTGCCGCATCGCCACCGCTCTGGATCGACGTCGCCTGCCATCGTCGTTGCCCTCTCGCCCCTCCTCTCCCTCGCGCAAGCCCGCCTAAAGCCGTGGCCTCGCCTCGCCGTCGACCCGGACCTCCCTCGCCGGCCTGCTTCTTCTCCGCCGTCGTCCCCGTCGACCACCCCGACCCCCGCTGCCCCCGTCCCTACGAATCACAGTGAGCCCCCCTTCGTCCTTTCCCCGCGGTCACCGCAGCTCACGCGCGCGCACGCCCGCGCTCGTGTGTGGCCTCGCCTTGCTGCTGCTCCCCATCACCTCTGCCTCGCGCACGTCGCCCTGCGTGCCCCAGACGCGCCCGGCTCGCGCCGCGCACCTGCCCCGCTGCCGTGCTCCGCGGCCCGCGTGCCCCGTGCCCCTCTCGTTGCTGCCTCGCACCCCCCTCTGCTCCCCGCGCCGACGTCCGCGCTCGTCGCACCCCTGTGCGCATCCCCAGCCGTGCCCCACCACTGCTAGCCGACGACCGCCCCCTGCCCCGTGCCAGCACCCCCGCGACAACGGCGGCCGACCGCGCCTCCGCCGCCCTGTTCCCCTGCCAGCGCAGCGCCCTGCTGCCGCGCGGCCCCTAGCCGCCGGCGCTCGCGCCCGCGAGCCCTGTGGCTCTGCTCCGCTCCACCCCCCGTTAACCCGCGCCCGTTAGCGCCCAACCCGCTATGCCCCTCTGGGCCACTGCCAAAAGGGGCCCACGCCCAGAATGTCAAAAAAATGAAATGAATGAAAAAGAATTAAAAATAAATAAATAAATACAAATATTAATTAATTAATTAACTTAATTAATCCTGATTAGATTAACCTAATCACTAAGTAAACTAATTAATCATGTTTAGTTAACCTAAATAACTATTGCTAATTAATTAAGCAGTAATTAGATTAGTTAAACCCTAATTAGAATAAACAGAGTATGACATGCAGGACCCACACGTCAGATTGACCAGTCAACGCCCTGTTGACTGCTGACGTCATGCTGACGTCATGATGATGTCAGCAGGGACTATTCTGGATAATGTTGAATTAAATAAATTAAATAAATTCTAAAAATGATTTAGAACTTTAGAAAATCATATAAAATAAATCGTAGCTCAGATGAAAATACTTTCTACATGAAAGTTGCTCAGAACGACGAGACGAATCCGGATACGCAGCCCGTTCGTCCGCCACACATCTCTAGCATAGCAAACTCGCAACTTTTCCCCTCCGATTCATCTGTCCGAAAACGCGAAACACCGGGGATATTTTCCCGGATGTTTCCCCCTTCGCCGGTATCACCTTCCACCGCGTTAGGGCATACCTAGCACCGCGTATTGCCATGTTATGTTTTGTGATGCTTTGTTTGCTCCGTATTTACTGTTTCTTCCCCCTCTTCTTCTCCGGTAGACCCCGAGACCGGCACTGATGCCGCTGAGTATGACTATGTCACCGACGACCCTTCTTCCTGTACAACAGAGCTTCCAGGCAAGCCCCCCCCCTTGATCACTAGATATCGCCTATTCTTCTCTATACTGCTTGCATTAGAAGAGTGTAGCATGTTACTGCTTTCGGTTAATCCTATTCTGCTGCATAGCCTGTCATTATTGCTACAGTTGTTACCCTTACCTGCTATCCTACTGCTTAGTATAGGATGCTAGTGTTCCATCAGTGGCCCTACACTCTTGTCCGTATGCCATGCTATACTACTGGGCCGTGATCACTTCGGGAGGTGATCTCGGGCATATACTATATACTTTATACTGTTACATTACTTGTGATGCTGTTCGGAGATGGGGGCTGAAGGGGCAGGTGGCTCCATCCCGGTAGAGGTGGGCCTGGGTTCCCGACGGCCCCCGACTGTTACTTTGTGGCGGAGCGACAGGGCAGGTTGAGACCACCTAGGAGAGAGGTGGGCCTGGCCCTGGTCGACGTTCGCGGATACTTAACACGCTTAACGAGTTCTTGGTATTTGATCTGAGTCTGGCCATTTGGCCTATACGCACTAACCAACTACGCGGGAACAATTATGGGCACTCGACGTCGTGGTATCAGTCGAAGCCTTCGTGACGTCAGCGACTGAGCAGCGCGCGCCGGATTGGACTGGAACGCCTGCTAGGCTAGGTCTGCTTCCGGCCGCGTTCGCAACATGCAGGTGTGCAATGGGCGATGGGCCCAGACCCCTGCGCCATAGGATTTAGACCGGCGTGCTGACCTCTCTGTTGTGCCTAGGTAGGGGCTGCGACGTGTTGATCTTCCGAGGCCGGGCATGACCCAGGAAAGTGTGTCCGGCCAAATGGGATCGAGCGTGTTGGGTTATGTGGTGCACCCCTGTAGGGAAGTTTATCTATTCGAATAGCCGTGATCTTCGGTAACAGGACGACTTGGAGTTGTACCTTGACCTTATGACAACTAGAACCGGATACTTAATAAAACACACCCTTCCAAGTGCCAGATACAACCCGGTGATCGCTCTCTAACTGGGCGACGAGGAGGGGATCGCCGGGTAGGATTATGCTATGCGATGATACTTGGTGAACTTACCATCTACTCTCTTCTACATGCTGCAAGATGGAGGTGGCCAGAAGTGTAGTCTTCGACAGGATTAGCTATCCCCCTCTTATTCTGGCATTCTGAAGTTCATTCCACCGATATGCCCCTTTACACATATACCCATGCATATGTAGTGTAGCTCCTTGCTTGCGAGTACTTTGGATGAGTACTCACGGTTGCTTTCCTCCCTCTTTTCCCCCTTTCCTTTCTACCTGGTTGTCGCAACCAGATGCTGGAGCCCAGGAGCCAGACGCCACCGCCGACGACGACTCCTACTACACCGGAGGTGCCTACTACTACGTGCAGCCCGCTGTCGACGACCAGGAGTAGTTAGGAGGATCCCAGGCAGGAGGCATGCGCCTCTTTCGATCTGTATCCCAGTTTGTGCTAGCCTTCTTAAGGCAAACTTGTTTAACTTATGTCTGTACTCAGATATTGTTGCTTCCGCTGACTCGTCTATGATCGAGCACTTGTATTCGAGCCCTCGAGGCCCCTGGCTTGTATTATGATGCTTGTATGACTTATTTATGTTTTAGAGTTGTGTTGTGATATCTTCTCGTGAGTCCTTGATCTTGATCGTACACGTTTGCGTGCATGATTAGTGTATGATTGAATCGGGGGCGTCACAAGTTGGTATCAGAGCCAACTGCCTGTAGGAATCCCCCTTCCAAACTCCTTGGCCGAAGTCGAGTCTAGTCATTGCAAAACTTTTACTAACATGGTTGTGTGTCTTACGGGCCTACGTCGCCATTGGGTGGTAGTAGGATCTTTTATTCCTCGACCTATATTCTGGGACTCTGACATCTCTTCTATTCGGGTTAAACGATTTTACTAACTCTGACTCTAGGTTCTCGATAATACTTTCTTCTGGAGAGCCCCTTCAGTCCAGATGATCACCTACTTCACCAGAAGATTCGGAAGATACTCTCCAGTGTTCACTCGAGACCTTGTTCCTGTTGCTTTTGCAATTCCTTACAACCGTTATCCCTATGGAGAATTACAGGCACCTGTTCATCTTACTTTCATTCCCAGTTGCTCTTGTTATTACAAGATGCATCGAAATATTCTCCAACTTTTTAAGAATCCTTGAGCTTACTGCCTTGCAGTTCTTTGCCACACGCAAATGTCTGTGTGACGCCCCCGATTTGACCGTACACTAATCATGCACGCAAATGTGTACGATCAAGGTCAGGGACTCACGGGAAGATATCACAACACAACTCTAAAACATAAATAAGTCATACAAGCATCATAATACAAGCCAGGGGCCTCGAGGGCTCGAATACAAGTGCTCGATCATAGACGAGTCAGCGGAAGCAACAATATCTGAGTACAGACATAAGTTAAACAAGTTTGCCTTAAGAAGGCTAGCACAAACTGGGGATACAGATCGAAAGAGGCGCAGGCCTCCTGCCTGGGATCCTCCTAACTACTCCTGGTCGTCGTCAGCGGCCTGCACGTAGTAGTAGGCACCTCCAGTATCGTAGGAGTCGTCGTCGACGGTGGCGTCTGGTTCCTGGACTCCAGCCTCTGGTGGCGACAATCAGGTAGAAAGGAAAGGGGGAAAAGAGGAAGGAAAGCAACCGTGAGTACTCATCCAAAGTACTCGCAAGCAAGGAGCTACACTACATATGCATGGGTATATGTGTAAAGGGCCATATCAGTGGACTGAACTGCAGAATGCCAGAATAAGAGGGGGATAGCTAGTCCTATCGAAGACTATGCTTCTGGCCATCTCCATCTTGCAGCATGTAGAAGAGAGTAGATTGAAGTCCTCCAAGTAGCATCGCATAGCATAATCCTACCCGGCGATCCCCTCCTCGTCGCCCTGTTAGAGAGCGATCACCGGGTTGTATCTGGCACTTGGAAGGGTGTATTTTATTAAGTATCCGGTTCTAGTTGTCATCAGGTCAAGGTACAACTCCGGGTCGTCCTTTTACCGAGGGACACGGCTATTCGAATAGATAAACTTCCCTGCAGGGGTGCACCACATAACCCAACACGCTCGATCCCACTTGGCCGGACACACTTTTCTGGGTCATGCCCGGCCTCATAAGATCAACACGTCGCAGCCCCACCTAGGCACAACAGAGAGGTCAGCACGCCGGTCTAAATCCTATGCGCGCAGGGGTCTGGGCCCATCGCCCATTGCACACCTGCACGTTGCGTACGCGGTCGGAAGCAGACCTAGCCTAGTGGCGTTCCAGTCCAATCCGGCGCGCGCCGCGCGGTCGCTGACGTCACGAAGGTTTCGGCTGATACCACGACGTCGAGTGCCCATAACTGTTCCCGCGTAGTTGGTTAGTGCGTATAGACCAAATGGCCAGACTCAGATCAAATACCAAGAACTCGTTAAGCGTGTTATTTTGAGGTAACCACGGACGCCGTCCAGGGCCAGGCCCACCTCTCGCCTAGGTGGTCTCAACCTGCCCTGTCGCTCCGCCACAAAGATCCACTTGCGGGTACTCCTACGAGCCGACCCGACTTTAGTCACCACATGTGTCATGTATAGAGTATATAAGTATATACCCGTGATCACCGCCCAAGTGATCACGACCCGATAGTATAGCACAGCAGACGGACAAGAATGTAGGGCCACTGATGGAAAACTAGCATCCTATACTAAGCATGTAGGATTGCAGGTAAAGGTAACAACAGTAGAAGCAAGGACAGGCTATGCATCAGGATAGGATTAACGGAAAGCAGTAACATGCTACACTACTCTAATGCAAGCAGTATAGAGAAGAATAGGCGATATCTGGTGATCAAGGGGGGAGGCTTGCCTGGTTGCTCTGGCAAGTAGGAGGGGTCGTCAACTCCGTAGTCGAAGTCGATAGCAGCAGCGTCGGTCTCGTAGTCTACCGGAGAGAAGGGGGGAAGAAACAGTAAATACAATGCAAACATAAGCATGACGATGCCTGACATGACAATGAGCGGTGCTAGGTGTGCCCTAACGCGACAGTAGGTGGTACCGGCGAAGGGGGGGACATCCGAGAAAGTATTCCCGACGTTTCGCGTTTTCGGACAGACGGACCGGAGGGGGAAAGTTCCATGTTCGCTATGCTAGGAACGTGTGGCTGACAAACGGACTGCGTATTCGGATTCGTCTCGTCGTTCTGAGCAACTTTCATGTACAAAGTTTTTCCATCCGAGCTACGGTTTATTTTATATTAAATTTTAAAGATTTAAATCATTTTTAGAATTTAATAAATTAATTTAATTTGAAATTTAATTAATGCATCAGCATGACGTCAGCAGTCAACGTTGACCGTTGACCTGGTCAACCTGACAGGTGGGTCCCACGTATCAGGGGCTGTTAGCTAATTAACAGTAGTTAATTAGGTTAATTAATCTTAATTAGTTAATATTAACAGGATTAATTAAGTTAATTAATTATCTTTATTTATTTATTTTTATTAATTTAATTTTTTTAAATCATTTTTTATTAAAACGTTCTCTAGGCCGTGGGGCCATTTGGTCAGTCGCCCAGGGGGCCTATCGGGCGTTGGGCACTAACGGGGCGGGTCGGGCGTTGCGGTGCCCGACTGAGCGTTTGCCCAGATCGCCGGGGCGAGGAGGGCCGGGGCACCGGCGAACAGGCGCGGGGTGACGGCCGGCGGGGTGCAGGGGTTGGGGGTGCGCTCGGCAGCGCTGCGCACCGGCCGGCCATGGCTGCTGGGCGGGGCGGGCACAGGGAGTCGGCGAGGGAGAGCGGGGCGGGCGCAGGGAGTCGGCGAGGGAGAGCGGGGGGGAGGACCAGCAGGGCGCAACGGCGCGGGAGCGGGGCCGCGCGAGGCCAGGAGGGCGAGGCCGCGGTGGGCGCAGCCGACGCGGCCAGACGCCGGAGAGCGGGGCGGGCGAAGGATGGCCAGCACGGCGGCGGGGAGCCGGGTGGCGCGAGCAGGCGGAGCAGGGCCGTGGCGACGGAGGCAGAGCAGCGGTCTCGGCAAGGCTGCGGGGAGCACGGCGGGGCAGCAGGCAGAGCAAGGAGGTGCGCGCGCGTGGGTCGTGGGGCCGCGCGAGGCCGCGGGGACTGGCGCAGGACGGCGGGCTGTGGCGGGACGGTGGCGTGGTGAGTGCGGTGACTACGCACGACGGGGACGGGGAGGGAAGAGGGAAGGTGCTCACGGGGGCCGTAGGGATAGGGCAGTGGGGCACGGGGAGGATGCCGGGGACGACGTGCGTGTTGGAAATATGACCTAGAGGCAATAATAAAATGGTTATTATTGTATTTCCTTGTTCATGATAATTGTCTGTTGTTCATGCTATAATTGTATTAACTGGAAACCGTAATACATGTGTGAATACATAGACCACAACATGTCCCTAGTAAGCCTCTAGTTGACTAGCTCGTTGATCAATAGATGGTTATGGTTTCCTGACCATGGACATTGGATGTCATTGATAACGGGATCACATCATTAAAAGTTTCTCTCGAAAGAATTGAGTTGGAGGATGGTGGAGACTTGATGAGGTCATTGAACCGTCACTTCAACTAATGTGTAGCAGGGCACAGGAAGTTGTTCCTGTGGCACCTACACCAATTGAAGTGGAAGCTTATGATAGTGATCATGAAACTTCAGATCAAGTCACTACCAAACCTCATAGGACGACAAGGATGCGTACTACTTCAGAGTGGTACGTAATCCTGTCTTGGAAGTCATGTTGCTAGACAACAATGAATCTACGAGCTATGGAGAAGCGATGGTGGGCCCGGATTCCGACGAATGGCTCGAGGCCATAAAATCCGAGAGGATCCATGTATGAAAACAAAGTATAGACTTTGAAAGAACTACTTGATGGTCGTAAGGCTGTTGGGTACAGATGGATTTTAAAGGGAAGACAGACAATGATGGTAAGTGTCACCATTAAGAAAGCTCGACTTGTCGTTAAGATGTTTTCCGGCAAGTCCAAGGAGTTGACTGCGATGAGACTTTCTCACTTGTAGCGATGCTAAGAGTCTGTTTGAATTATATTAGCAGTTACTGCATTATTTATGAATCTTGCAGATAGGATGTCAAAACATTGTTTCCTCGATGATTTTCTTGAGGAAAGGTTGTATGTGATACAACCAGAAGGTTTTGTCAATCCTGAAAGATGCTAACAAGTATGCAAAGCTCCAGCAATCCTTCTAAGGACTGGAGTAAGCATCTCGGAGTTGGAATGTACGCTTTGATGAGATGATCAAAGATTTTGGGTTTTTACAAAGTTTATGAGAAACTTGTATTTCCAAAGAAGTGAGTGGGAGCACTATAGAATTTTTGATGAGTATATGTTGTTAAGATATTGTTGATCAGAAATGATGTAAAATTTCTGGAAAGCATACAGGGTTATTTGAAAAGTGTTTTTTGATGGAAAACCTGGATTAAGCTACTTGAACATTGAGCATCAAGATCTATAAGGATAGATCAAAAAACGCTTAATAATACTTTCAAATGAATACATACCGTGACAAGATTTTGAAGGAGTTCAAAATAGATCAGCAAAGAAGGAGTTCTTGGCTGTGTTACAAGGTGTGAGTATTGAGTAAGACTCAAGACCTGACCACGGCAGAAGAAAGAGAAAGGACGAAGGTCGTCCCCTATGCTTTAGACGTAGGCTCTACAATATGCTATGTTGTGTACCGCACCTGAAGTGTGCCTTGCCATGAGTTAGTCAAGGGGTACAATAGTGATCCAGGAAGGGATCACATGACAGCGGTCGAACTTATCCTTAGTATCTAGTGGATTAAGGAATTTTCTCGATTATGGAGGTGGAAAGGGGGTTCGTCGTAAAGGGTTACGTCGATGCAAACTTTGACACTAATCCGGATGACTCTGAGTAGTGAACCGGATTCGTATAGTAGAGCAGTTATTTGGAATAGCTCCAAGTAGAGCGTGGTAGCTGCATCTACAAGATGACATAGAGATTTGTAAAGCACACACGGATCTGAATGTTGCAGACCCGTTGACTAAAACCTCTCTCGTAAGCATAACATGATCAAACCCTAGAACTCATTGAGTGTTAATCACATGGTGATGTGAACTAGATTATTGACTCTAGTAAACTCTTGGGTATTAGTCACATGGCGATGTGAACTTTGAGTGTTAATCACATGGTGATGTGAACTAGATTATTGACTCTAGTGCAAGTGGGAGACTGTTGGAAATATTCCCTAGAGGCAATAATAAAATGGTTATTATTGTATTTCCTTTTTCATGATAATTGTCTGTTGTTCATGCTATAATTGTATTAACTGGAAACCGTAATACATGTGTGAATACATAGACCACAACATGTCCCTAGTAAGCCTCTAGTTGACTAGCTCGTTGATCAATAGATGGTTATGGTTTCCTGACCATGGACATTGGATGTCATTGATAACGGGATCACATCATTAGGAGAATGATGTGATGGACAAGACCCAATCCTAAGCATAGCACAAGATCGTGTAGTTCGTTTGCTAGAGCTTTTCTAATGTCAAGTATCATTTCCTTAGACCATGAGATTGTGCAACTCCCGGATACCGTAGGAATGCTTTGGGTGTACCAAACGTCACAACGTAACTGGGGGGCTATAAAGGTGCACTACAGGTATCTCCGAAAGTGTCTGTTGGGTTGGCACGAATCGAGACTGGGATTTGTCACTCCGTATGACGGAGAGGTATCTCTGGGCCCACTCGGTAATGCATCATCATAATGAGCTCAATGTGACTAAGGAGTTAGCCACGGGATCATGCGTTACGGTACGAGTAAAGTGACTTGCCGGTAACGAGATTGAACAAGGTATTGGGATACCGACGATCGAATCTCGGGCAAGTAACGTACCGATTGACAAAGGGAATTGTATACGGGATTGATTGAATCCTCGACATCATGGTTCATCCGATGAGATCATCGTGGAACATGTGGGAGCCAACATGGGTATCGAGATCCCGCTGTTGGTTATTGACCGGAGAGTCGTCTCGGTCATGTCTGCATGTCTCCCGAACCCGTAGGGTCTACACACTTAAGGTTCGGTGACGCTAGAGTTGTAGAGATATTAGTATGCGGTTATCCGAAAGTCGTTTGGAGTCCCGGATGAGATCCCGGACGTCACGAGGAGTTCCGGAATGGTCCGGAGGTAAAGATTTATATATGGGAAGTCCTATTTTGGCCACCGGAAAATGTTCGGGATTTTTCGGTATTGTACCGGGAAGGTTCTAGAAGGTTCCGAAGTGGGGCCCACCTGCATGGGGGGACCCACATGAACGTGGGTAGTGGGGGGAAGACCCCACACCCCTGGTCAAGGCGCACCAAGATCCCACCTTAGAAGGAATAAGATCATATCCCGAAGGGATAAGATCAAGATCCCTAAAAAGGGGGGATAACAATCGGTGGGGAAGGGAAATGATGGGATTTCTTTCCCCCACCTTTGCCAACGCCCCAATGGACTTGGAGGGCAAGAAACCAGCCCCCTCCACCCCTATATATAGTGGGGAGGCGCATGGGAGCAGAACCCCAAGCCCTGGCGCCTCCCTCCCTCCCGTGACACCTCTTCCTCCTCGCTTGCGCTTGGCGAAGCCCTGCCGGGATCCCGCTACTTCCACCACCATGCCGTCGTGCTGTTGGATCTCCATCAACCTCTCCTCCCCCCTTGCTAGATCAAGAAGGAGGAGACGTCGCTGCTCCGTACGTGTGTTGAACACGGAGGTGCCGTCCGTTCGGCGCTAGGATCATCGGTGATTTGGATCACGACGAGTACGACTCCATCAACCCCGTTCTCTTGAACGCTTCCACTCGCGATCTACAAGGGTATGTAGATGCACTCCTCCCCTCTCGTTGCTAGCATCTCCTAGATTGATCTTGGTGACACGTAGGAAAATTTTGAATTTCTGCTACGTTCCCCAACAGTGCGACGGGGAAGCAGACCGGTGGGGAAGTCCGGCGAGGCGGCGCGTGCTCCTGGCGGCGGCGGGCGACGGCGGCGGTGGCCTCCTCCTCTCGATCCCGATCCAATCGGGAGAGAGGGGGGCAGAGATATTTTGCGGGGGGAAGTGGAGTGTCGGTGGCGGTTCGGGTGGGGGATGGTGAGTGGATAAGGGGGGGGGAGTGGGTGGCCGGCTGGGCCTGATGGGTTGGCCCAGTTGGGCCATGGCCCAGGTTTTTTTGTAATTTCTTTGCTTTTATTTATTTTCTTTTCTGTTTTAAATCATTTTAATTTATCTAGGCATTTTATAAAAATGTGTTTATTACACCATATTTACTTATGCAAAATATGGCACCTCCCGAACATTTTTGTTTTAAATTTTGAAAAAAATTTATCGTTGACATTAATTTGAATTTGAATTTTTAAACGGTTTGACCTAACGGTAGATTAGCAAAGTAACCGTGGTGACGTGGCACCATTAGCGTGGGATTACTGTAGCATGATTATCCGGGCGTTACAAAACTCCTCCACTACAAGAAATCTCGTCCCGAGATTTAGGAGGTAGAAGGAAAAAGGGCGGGGTATTCATCACGCAGGCGATCCTTGCGTTTCCACATGGCTTCATCTTCAGAATGGTGCGACCACTGGACTTTGAGGAACTTGATCGCCTTCTGACGTGTGTGGCATTCAGCTTGGTCGAGAATGCGGACCGGATGCTCCTTATAGGAGAGGTCCTGCTGCAATTCGAGCACTTCATGATCCACTGCTCGGATTGGGTCCTTGAAGCAACGGCGGAGCTGTGACACATGGAACACATCGTGAACCTGAGAAAGGTTCGGCGGAAGCTCCAGTTGGTATGCCACTTTTCCACGCCTTTCGAGAATAGTGAATGGGCCAATATATCGAGGAGCTAGTTTGCCCTTGATTCCGAAGCGGTGAGCACCCTTCATTGGTGTGACTCGAAGATAAGCCTTTTCGCCAGGTTGATAGACCATGTCTTTATGATGACGGTCATACTGACTCTTCTGACGTGACTGAGCAGTCTTGAGATTCTCACAAATAATGCGGACTTGTTCTTCGGCATGTTGGATAATATCCGGACCGAAGAGTGGATGTTCCCCAGTTTCTGACCAGTTCAGAGGGGTTCGGCACTTTCGTCCATATAACACTTCGAAGGGGGCCATCTTCAGATTAGCTTGATAGCTATTATTATAAGAGAACTCAGCATACGGGAGAGATTCCTCCCATTTCTTGCTGAAGGAAATAACACAAGCTCGAAGCATGTCTTCGAGAACTTGGTTGACGCGTTCAACTTGCCCTTGCGACTGAGGATGAAACGCAGTACTGAATGACAGATGAGTTCCCATAGCTTCTTGGAAACTTGCCCAGAATCTTGAAGTGAATAAGCTGCCACGGTCTGAGCTGATAACCAATGGAATACCGTGGAGTGAAACAATCCTGGACATATAGAGCGTTGCCAGCTGACTAGCAGTGATCGTTTCTTTGACCGCCAGGAAATGTCCAACTTTGGAAAGCCGGTCAATGACGACAAGAATAGCATCATTACCTTTCTGTGATTTGGGAAATCCTGTGACAAACTCCATCTCAACATGGTCCCATTTCCATTCAGGAATAGAGATAGGTTGCAGAGTTCCAGCAGGCCTTTGATGTTCTGCTTTGATACGACGGCAAAAGTCACACTCAGCAACATAACGAGCAATGTCTTGCTTCATATTAGACCACCAGAATCTCTGACGGATGTCTTGGTACATCTTTGTACTACCAGGATGGATACATAGAGGCGTATCATGAGCTTTTTTCATAACTTCCCGAGTCATATCCAGGTTTTTCTCTGCACATGGCACCACTAGGCGGCCCTTGAAGTACAAAGTGCCATCTTCAGCAATAGTGAAGAATGAGGGCTTTCCTTCTGCGAGGTAGCGCTTAATCTTGTGGGCTTCAGAGTCATATCCCTGTATTCTCTTGATGGAGTCCAAGAGATCTGGTTCGACAGCCAGGGTATTGAGGGAACCCTGGGAAACAACACGGAGGTTCATCTTGCGAACCTCCTTAGGAGGGGGAGCGAGTGCACCCGGAGGAACAATATGGAGGTTCAGCTTCCTGAATTCTTCAACAAGCGAGTGCTGAACTTTGTGAACCTGGAGGTGGTTGCAGTAAGACTTGCGGCTCAAGGCATCAGCCATTACATTAGCCTTGCCTGGCGTATAGGAAATACCCAAGTCAAAGTCTGCAACAAGCTCCATCCTTCTCTGCTGACGGAGGTTCAGGTCTGGCTGAGTAAACAGATACTTCAGACTTTGGTGGTCAGTGAAGATCTCACAACGATTACCGAGAAGGTAATGTCGCCACTGCTTCAGCGCATGAATGACAGCAGCAAGTTCGAGGTCGTGAACTGGGTAGTTCTCTTCGTGAGGGCGCAATTGCCGAGAGGCATAAGCAATCACTTTGCGGTCTTGCATTAGGACACAGCCTAATCCTTGACGGGAAGCATCGCAGTAAATGACAAAGTCCTTCTTAGTATCAGGTGGAGCTAGAACTGGGGCAGAAGTCAACTTGTCTTTGAGTGCCTGGAAACTTTCCTGACATTTGTCTGTCCATTGGAACTTGACGCCCTTATGCAACAGGTTATTCAGAGGCCTGGCGATCTTGGAGAAGTTCTCGACGAATCGACGGCAATAGCTGGCGAGACCGAGAAAACTTCTGACTTGCTTAACGTTCTTGGGAGGAGTCCAATCAAGGATAGCCTGGACTCGTTCAGGGTTGACGGCAATACCATCCTTAGAGATGACATGCCCAAGATAGGTTACTTCGGGTAGCCAGAATTCACATTTAGAGAACTTGGCATATAGTTGATGCTCTCGTAGCTTTTCCAGCACAAGACGAAGATGTTCAGCATGTTCCTCTTCATTTTTGGAAAATACCAGGATATCATCCAGATAAACTACGACGAACTTGTCGAGGTAATCCATGAATATATAGTTCATCAGACGAGAGAAGGTGGCTGGAGCATTGGTTAAACCGAAAGACATGACGGTGTACTCGTATGAACCATATCGAGTCACGAAGGCAGTCTTTGGGATATCCTCTTCGCGAATACGGATCTGGTGGTAACCCAACCTCAAGTCGAGCTTAGAGAACACTGATGAACCCGCCAGTTGATCATATGGATCATTGATCCGAGGAAGAGGGTATTTATTCTGAATGGTAGCTTGGTTTATAGGACGGTAGTCTTGAACTAATCGGTTTGTCCCATCCTTCTTCTTGACAAAGAGAGAAGGTGCTCCCCAAGGAGAGCAACTTGGGCAAATGAATCCTTTGCGAAGAGATTTTTCGATTTCCTCCTTAAGCTCAAGGAGTTCATGCGGCGGCATTTTGTAGGGTCGCTTGGCTATAGGAGTGGTGCCTGGTTTCAAGTCGATGATGAATTCGACAGCTCTAGCAGGGGGAATCCCTAGAAGTTCTTCAGGGAAGACGTCGAGGAATTCACGCACGACGGGAATGTTTTCAATGCCCTCGAGTGGTGCGGCGTTCAAGGCATTCAATGCATAGAGCCTGGCCTCGGTATTTTGCACCAGATGAGCTTGGTAAGCAACTATTTCATCCGAAGGGTGAAGTAGATGGACGGTCTTAGTGGCGCAAACTATAGAAGCAGTATGCGCTTTCAACCAATCCATCCCCAAAATGAGGTCGATGTTAGACGACTTCAGGATAATGGGAGAGGCATAGAATTCCAGCCCTTCGATTTCCACGGGGACGTCGATGCCAACCAGGGAGGTTTGACACTGTCCCACGGGGGTTTTGACCAATACCGAGGTGTTCATCTCCTCACATCTAATGTCGTGCTTGTATGCAAAATCTTCTGACATGAATGAATGCGATGCACGTGTATCAAATAAAACAGATGCTGGTACTGAATTTACGAGGAGTGTACCCATCACAGTAGCAGGCTGGTCTTGAGCTTCGTTCAGATCAACGTGGTTGGCATGAGCACGACCATAAGACTTGGCCTTGTTGCTGCGGGGCTGCTTGCTTCCATGGCCAGCTGCGGGAAGGGCAAGTTGATTCTGATTCTGATTGCAGTCCCTGGCATGGTGACCTGGTTGACCACACCTGAAGCACAAACCATTATTGGGAGTGGGAACAGGAGCTTGGGGCGGTGGAGCTGGAAGTCTTGACTGCCTAGATGGTGGTGGAGGCAGACGAGGTGCAGCATAGGTCTGCCTTGGGGCAGATGCATTTGGACGGTACATGCTGTTCGGGATCCATATCTTACGCTTCTGTGAGGGCGGGCCCGAAGATGAGCCCGTGTCACGGTTGCGCCTGTGGGAGCTCTGGTATTACTGCAGACCAGTTTCAACATTGATGGCCTTGTTCACCAAGGTGGCGAAATCAGCAAAGTCATGCACCAGAAGTGCGAGCTTGATGTCAGCTTGAAGGCCATCACGGAACTTCTCCTGTCTGCGTGCATCAGTTGCAATGTCCTCTTCAGCATAGCGAGACAAGTCCAGAAACTCCCGCTGATAAGCTTCAACAGTTTTGTTGCCTTGGGTGAGGTTGCAGAACTCACGCTTCTTCCGGTCCATGACTCCCTGAGGAATGAAGCGGGCACGGAAAGCAGCTTGGAAGTCTGGCTAGGTGATGATTGTTCCAGCTGGCAGAGTACGCCTGTGGCTGTCCCACCATTGAGTTGCGGGTCCCTTCAGAAAGAAGGAAGTAAAGGTGACATAGCTGGCAGGGGCTACATTGGCAGACTCCATCTCATAGGTGATGTTCCGGGAGCCAGTCATCAGCATCCAGAGGCTGAGTTGAGCTGCGGTACACAGTTGGATTGAGGCGCATGAAATCCTGCAGAGTTACCGGGGTTGGTTGCTGGTCCATATTGGGGCGAGCAAACTGAGCCATCATATTTTCCATGAATTGGCGGTTCAGTTCGAACTGTTGGATCATACCAGCCATGTACTCAGGTGGTGGTGGGGCATTACCACCACTACCACGACCACCTGGTCTAACCATCCTACTAATATATAACAGGGGTAGTTCAGCATTGAGAAATTTGCAAAGACAAGAATCATTCATGATGAAACATGCATAATGAAAGGAGCACGATAGCTACTACATAGTAGTCGGCATAACTTACAAAAGGGGTCATGCATAGAGTTCAGTACACAGAGTTCAGTACACAGAGTTCAGTACATAGACTAAAACAACATAGGCGGCACACAGGCTCGCGGCGAATGCATCTAACACTAACAAGCAAGCCTACATCAGTCCCAAGAGGTACTGTGGAAGTAGGTGTAGCCTGAAAGCTGGTAGTGTCGCATCGGGAACTCCACGTCAGCAACCTGGGGTCCGCGAATACTCTGGTGCAAAACCTGACGCTCAGGTGGCAGAAGAGGTCCAAGTGCGGGAGAGTGGCCTCCCACATCTGGCCAGCCGACACCCAGGGGCAGCACAGTCCTGGCTGGGTAGATCGCAGAACGGGGCAGCTCCCTAGATCGGACAAAAGGGTGCAACAGCGTCAGAGCATGGTAAAGGTGCTGACGGATGGTGTACAACTCGTGGCGAAGAGCTCGGTTAGCTCGATCCAGCCCATCAGCATGCAGAACTAGGTTCTGATGGTAGAAGGGCTCTCGGGTGACAGTGGAGTAGGCAGCAGTATAGTATCCCTCCGCACCAACATCAGATGCGATAGCAATGTGCCTGAAAGGGGAGGTGTCCAACTCCCGATACTCTCCATGAAGACGTGTCAGAGCAGCATAAGCAGCATCGTGGACAGCCATATCGATGGTCACTCCAACACCATGAGCGGTGTGCAGCACAGTAGTGGAGTCATACTCCCGCGAGTAGAGGTGGACGATGGCACGGTACTGCTCCTGGTTAAAGTCCTGGTACTCCTCGTAGACGGTGTACTCAGGGTGCCAGCGATAACCCAGATAGGTCATCATCTCAGCTAGCACAGCAGGTGATCCCGAGGCACCAATGGCCGTCGTGTGGCGCACGACCTGCCTCGTGGGTTCCATCTGAAAGCAAAGACGTTTCAAAGGAGTCAAATGACAGTGTGTGAATTGTTCAAAATACTATTCTAAGAAACAACTATGGCTTATCCAACTTTGGGGTGAATGCGGTCACGGGATCCTAGTGTTATAGTTAGTAAATTCGTTTAACCTGAGTAGAAGAGAGTTCAGAGTCCCAGAGTAAAGGTCGAGGAGTAAAATATCCTAGTACCACCCAATGGCGACGTGGGCCCGTAAGACACACAACCATGTTAGTAAAAGTTTTGTAATGTCTAGACTCGACTTCGGTCAAGGAGTGTGGAAAGGGGGATTCCTACAGGTAGTCGGCTCTGATACCAACTTGTGACGCCCCCGATTTGACCGTACACTAATCATGCACGCAAATGTGTACGATCAAGGTCAGGGACTCACGGGAAGATATCACAACACAACTCTAAAACATAAATAAGTCATACAAGCATCATAATACAAGCCAGGGGCCTCGAGGGCTCGAATACAAGTGCTCGATCATAGACGAGTCAGCGGAAGCAACAATATCTGAGTACAGACATAAGTTAAACAAGTTTGCCTTAAGAAGGCTAGCACAAACTGGGGATACAGATCGAAAGAGGCGCAGGCCTCCTGCCTGGGATCCTCCTAACTACTCCTGGTCGTCGTCAGCGGCCTGCACGTAGTAGTAGGCACCTCCAGGATCGTAGGAGTCGTCGTCGACGGTGGCGTCTGGTTCCTGGACTCCAGCCTCTGGTGGCGACAATCAGGTAGAAAGGAAAGGGGGAAAAGCGGAAGGAAAGCAACCGTGAGTAGTCATCCAAAGTACTCGCAAGCAAGGAGCAACACTACATATGCATGGATATATGTGTAAAGGGCCATATCAGTGGACTGAACTGCAGCATGCCAGAATAAGAGGGGAATAGCTAGTCCTATCGAAGACTACGCTTCTGGCCATCTCCATCTTGCAGCATGTAGAAGAGAGTAGATTGAAGTCCTCCAAGTAGCATCGCATAGCATAATCCTACCCGGCGATCCCCTCCTCGTCGCCCTGTTAGAGAGCGATCACCGGGTTGTATCTGGCACTTGGAAGGGTGTATTTTATTAAGTATCCGGTTCTAGTTGTCATAAGGTCAAGGTACAACTCCGGGTCATCCTTTTACCAAGGGACACGGCTATTCGAATAGATAAACTTCCGTGCAGGGGTGCACCACATAACCCAACACGCTCGATTCCAGTTGGCCGGACACACTTTTCTGGGTCATGCCCGGCCTCGTAAGGTCAACACGTTGCAGCCCCACCTAGGCACAACAGAGAGGTCAGCACGCCGGTCTAAATCCTATGCACGCAGGGGTCTGGGCCCATCGCCCATTGCACACCTGCACGTTGCGTACGCGGCCGGAAGCAGACCTAGCCTAGTGGCGTTCCAGTCCAATCCGGCGCGCGCCGCGCGGTCGCTGACGTCACGAAGGCTTCGGCTGATACCACAACGTCGAGTGCCCATAACTGTTCCCGCGTAGTTGGTTAGTGCGTATAGACCAAATGGCCAGACTCAGATCAGATACCAAGAACTCGTTAAGCGTGTTATTTTGAAGTAACCACGGACGCCATCCAGGGCCAGGCCCACCTCTCGCCTAGGTGGTCTCAACCTGCCCTGTCGCTCCGCCACAAAGATCCACTTGCGGGTACTCCTACGAGCCGACCCGACTTTAGTCACCACAGGTGTCATGTATAGAGTATATAAGTATATACCCGTGATCACCGCCCAAGTGATCACGACCCGATAGTATAGCACAGCAGACGGACAAGAATGTAGGGCCACTGATGGAAAACTAGCATCCTATACTAAGCATGTAGGATTGCAGGTAAAGGTAACAACAGTAGAAGCAAGGACAGGCTATGCATCAGGATAGGATTAACGGAAAGCAGTAACATGCTACACTACTCTAATGCAGGCAGTATAGAGAAGAATAGGTGATATCTTGTGATCAAGGGGGGGGGGCTTGCCTGGTTGCTCTGGCAAGTAGGAGGGGTCGTCAACTCCGTAGTCGAACTGGACAGCAGCAGCGTCGGTCTCGTAGTCTACCGGAGAGAAGTGGGGAAGAAACAGTAAATACAATGCAAACATAAGCATGACGATGCGTGACATGACAATGAGCGGTGCTAGGTGTGCCCTAACGCGGCAGTAGGTGGTTCCGGCGAAGGGGGGACATCCGGGAAAGTATTCCCGATGTTTCGCGTTTTCGGACAGACGGACCGGAGGGGGAAAGTTCCATGTTCGCTATGCTAGGAACGTGTGGCTGACAAACGGACTACGTATTCAGATTCGTCTCGTCGTTCTGAGCAACTTTCATGTACAAAGTTTTTTCATCCGAGCTACGGTTTATTTTATATTAAATTTAAAGATTTAAATCATTTTTAGAATTTAATAAATTAATTTAATTTGAAATTTAATTAATGCATCAGCATGACGTCAGCAGTCAACGTTGACCGTTGACCTGGTCAACCTGACAGGTGGGTCCCACCTGTCAGGGGCTGTTAGCTAATTCACAGTAGTTAATTAGGTTAATTAGTTATTAGGTTAATTAATCTCGTCCAGACGCCGGAGAGCGGGGCGGGCGAAGGATGGCCAGCACGGCGGCGGGGAGCCGGCCGGCGCGAGCAGGCGGAGCAGGACCGTGGCGACGGAGGCAGAGCAGCGGGCTCGGCAAGGCTGCAGGGAGCACGGCGGGGCAGCAGGCAGAGCAAGGAGGTGCGCGCGTGTGGGTCGTGGGGCCGCGCGAGGCCGCGGGGACTGGCGCAGGACGACGGGCTGTGGCGGGACGGCGGCGTGGTGAGTGCGGTGACTACGCACGACGGGGACGGGGAGGGAAGAGGGAAGGTGCTCACGGGGGCTTAGGGATAGGGCAGTGGGGCACGGGGAGGATGCCGGGGACGACATGCGACGGGGAAGCAGACCGGTGGGGAAGTCCGGCGTGGCGGCGCGTGCTCCTGGCGGCGGCGGGCGACGGCGGCGGTGGCCTCCTCCTCTCGATCCTGATCCAATCGGGAGAGAGGGGGGGCAGAGATATTTTGCGGGGGGAAGTGGAGTGTCGTTGGCGGTTCGGGTGGGGGATGGTGAGTGGATAAGGGGGGGAGTGGGTGGCCGGCTGGGCCTGATGGGTTGGCCCAGTTGGGCCACGGCCCAGGGGGTTTTCTCTTTTTTTCTGTTTTGTAATTTCTTTGCTTTTATTTATTTTCTTTTCTGTTTTAAATCATTTTAATTTATCTAGGCATTTTATAAAAATGTGTTTGTTACACCATATTTACTTATGCAAAATATGGCACCTGCCGAACATTTTTGTTTTAAATTTTGAAAAACTTTTATCGTTGACATTAATTTGAATTTGAATTTTTAAACGGTTTGACCTAACGGTAGATTAGCAAAGTAACCGTGGTGACGTGGCACCATTAGCGTGGGATTACTGTAGCATGATTATCCGGGCGTTACAGTCTGGCAATATTCATTAGTCTCCTTTGACACCGTCATTTTGATCTTATTGATTCAACATGAGTGCGAATGCACGCAATCATCGGTTGATCCTTTTAAATTATCTTTCCGGCTCAGATGTCATTTTGAACATGAGCTGGTTATCGACCCATCAAATTGCCGTCGATTGTACCCCTATGTCTATTCAACTTATCCATTCTTAATCAGGCCGTTGGCTTCTGATCCCTTGATTTGGAAATGATAATTCCTGATTTTTGAATTAGTCAGTTGTTTCTATAATCTGATCTCCTTGCATTCTTTCTTTCTTTGATTGTGTGTCGATGCTCACATCAGCTCCGTTATGGACTGTCAGATCATTTGTTGGATTTTTATCCGACAGCGTCCTTCATTATCATTAGCCTTCTGAGCCTTTTCTCGGATACTTAATGCCCTTGGTAAATTGTATCCTCTGCTTCTCAACCATGCTCTCCTTCTGAGCTTGACTTATTTACCCCTGAAGTTTGTGATATATGTTTCCACGATGCCCCGATGGGTTGAACTTAGGCCTTCCTTAATATGTGTGACCTCGAAAGTTTTCACGAGTCATACTCTTCTGGTATTTTGCTAGATAAAATTTCAACATTACAACTTCTTCGAAAATGAGAAGTGAATGAAAGGTTATACGTTAGAGAAGTGGGAGTCGACCTTGAACTTCATGTTCATGCCCATGGACACGATGTAGATCCTATCATGGAAGCTTCTTGTAATAATAACTATTTCCTTGATAAATATCATCTGGTATCTGTGAATTGATCCTTTGCAACCGTGGTTCCGACCATGATTGTTCTCCTTTGATTCTATTTCTCGGACAAGTTAAAGTACTTGCCTTCTGCAGATCAGTACGCCTTCCCAACCTCTATTTTGTTCTACCTTCGAGTATTACCCCCTGGTATCTCGAGGATATCAACCCATTGCACTTCATCTTATGAATTTCTGATGAAGTAGTACCTTTCCCCATCATAGTCACTCCACGGGTTTTGGGTTGTCGTCAACCGAGAAAACTGATTTGTGAATCAAATCAACACTGAGATTCGGTACTCCCAGTACTTTGTTGTTGAGAAGTTTAATACTCCATCACGCCACTCCTAGCCTGATTGGCTACATCATTATCGTGCTAATTTTAACTGTGCTACCGGGTCCTTAGTTCCGGAGCGCAACTTTGGATGATGAGCTAAGCTTACGCCGATTTCCTCGTCTTATCATCCACCTTGAACGACAATCTTGAATTCGAGTTTGTGTCGTACTCATGGTCCCAAGAACATTTCGCTTCATCATTCCTTTGACTTGATGTCATCGCCGACCGATTACATCTCCATGAAACCTCTCGACAAAATTTGTCATGATCATCATCAACATTCTGAGTTCCTCCAGGTATCAATTGAATTCATGATGAGAAATACCATCCTTGCCCCTCGATGATTTGTGTTATCATCGGCAACATTCTTGCTTTCCCTTCAACACAAACTTGTTCATGTTTTGTGTTGTACCTTGAGATCCTTGCTATCCAACTTATGTTATGTTCTACCTTGGAGTATTGCTATCTTTTATGTCAAGAATGTCATGGGAAATTCACCACCCTTAAGAATTCTTGATACAAGTGATACTTATTTAACATCACCATTCTTTTCTTGGTCCCCGTGTTGTTTCTAACCGGAATACCGACAAATGGTCTGCGATGTGTAAATTCTAAACTTCTAGCAACCCTATTGCTTTGAATTTATTGGTCTATAGTTTCATTCTACGTCTATGGCTTATTGAATTATCATTCGAACATTGATTGTGCTACCTAGCCCATATTTCGGGTGCACATTTCAACCAATGTTTAACTGTGTATGTTTACCTTGAGCATACCTCAATATATCATTTGATGTGACAAATGTTATCTCCTTGTTCACATAATTGTGGAAATCCATCCTTCAGGAATCTCAATGATTTGTCGCTGAGTCCATCAGCCACCTCCCCATCCTCCCCTTGGCTTAATGATGAACCCTTGTTCGGAACTCGCTTCCATAGTTCATTTCCCGAGAATCATATAATGTCATCTCATCAATTATGTTGCACCTCTTCTTCTCAGGCATCCTGATTCTGAGGTATCCTGACACGAATCAAATCTGAATCTTGGTCAGATATGATGGTTGGAACATATTTCCAAGAGTTATAACATTGGTCTTTATATGAACCGGTAAGGTGATGACATGCCTAGCACACCTGGCCGGAGGACCTGTTGTTATAGTTTCCTTATTAGCAAGGTTATCCATTCTTCCATGAGGAAATTGTAAGACTTATTCTACAAGTTGTTCCTGATGGATCCTTCCTGTATCCAAAGTCTAACCTTTGCTTGAATACCATGTCAATGCTATCTCGAAGCATGTCTGTGATAATCCGATTTTCAATAAGAGCATTTGAAGCACAATGCTAAATTTTCTTTATCATTTATCCTAACACCGTTGTATGGGTAATATCATGCGATTCCTCCCCACTTACCTAAATGGTTTTCTACTTTCTATCCTGTCATGGGTATCATGCTCCGCTTGTCCTTGGGAAGGATATACCCCTGAAATTTGTGTTTAAAAACATTTTCCCTTCCATTGTTTTGTTTAATCTGATAAACATAATTTCCTTTCCATTGTTTCGTTTCACCTTTCTTGTAATCTAACTTGTCTGAGCAGAGATAAATCCCTGCTTAAGTAAGCACCCCGATGTACAACCTTATCAGTCAGACCCTGTTACTATTGTTGATGACATTCCGGTAACCACCGATGGACGAGAACTTCGCCTATTGGTCCACCTCGTTTCAACGAGCAGGAGAATGGTTCTCATCGTCCCTCGCCCTTGGTACCGATGCTGTTGCCGACATAACTAACCGGCTATCCTCTGACATGCCTTGCTTGCATGATCGTGCAAGACATCACCGCCTTCCTATTTTTAACCCACATGGTGGGCCCATAACCCACAGTTCCACACGATCGAAACCCGACTCTCCTGTACAACCCTGTTTCTAATGGTTATTCCTCACTCGTGGCTTCGTAAGTACTTCACGAACCACCTCCCGAAAGATCATCAATTCTGGTATCAGACATAATACTTATTCCCATTGCTCTGAACCCGTTCACGCCCTGATTCGGGCAATGAACGATTGCCTACCCGCTCGAAATTTCTTATTGCATCGTCTTACTTGCTCTTGATAATTTCTTAAGTTTCAATTCGAGAGTTACTTTCTGCCACCTTCCCCGATGTTATCCACCAGATACTCAACCTTGGAGAGGCCCGTTCTCCCGGAATACCCACCCTTTATTCCTTCGTAAGTACGATGGAGTTCCCGAAGAAAGGATGCCGACTTCATCATGATGACCGGAGCAGAGAAATGAAGACATCACCGTAATGGATCGACCTCCTCGAGAAGAGCAACCAAGACCGAGAAGATTCGTTAGAATTTCGTAACCAAATCCTTTCCCCCTTACTCCCCCTCTTAAATCTCGGGACGAGATTTCTTGTAGTGGAGGAGAATTGTGATGCCCGGATAATTAAGCTACAGTAACCCTCTACTAATGTTGCCATGTCACCACGATTACTATTGATAATCTCGCGATGATTCAAAACTCGTTCAAATTCAAATTTGAAATAAAGTCAAACTAGAAGAGTTTTCAAAAGTCAAAACTAAAATGCTCTAAATGTAGCAAGTAATTCATAATAAATATTGGTGGAGAAACCAAACCTTTAAAACATGTTTAAATGCTCAAAAGTAATTAACCCAGTGGCTAAAACAATTAAATAAATGACTTTTGTATTTTATAAAATCCTAAACTAATTTATTTGGAAGTCAAGCTTTTATGGCAGAGGCTTAATTTACAACACTAATTTAGGCGCTAATTATTTATCTTAATAGAGTTAAATTAAATTGGAAGATAAAAGAAAACAGAAAAGAAAATAAATAAAAAGGTAAAAGATAAAAAAACAAAAGAAAAGAAAAGAGACAACCCTCCCCCACTGGACTTCGGCCCATCGGGCCGCCTGGCTGGCCCAACCGGCCGCACCCCCACTCACTTATCCTATCCCCACGGGCACCGGAACCCTAACCCCCCCCCACGACCCCCACTCACTCCTCCCTCTCTCCCCGACTAGATCAGGATCGGGCGACCCCGATCCCGTCGCCGCGTCGTCGCAGCCCGCCGCATCGCCACCGCTCTGGATCGACGTCGCCTGCCATCGTTGTTGCCCTCTCGCCCCTCCTCTCCCTCGCGCAAGCCCGCCTGAAACCGTGGCCTCGCCTCGCCGTCGACCCGGACCTCCCTCCCCAGCCTGGTTCTTCTCCGCCGTCGTCCCCGTCGACCACCCCGACCCCCGCTGCCCCCGTCCCTATGAATCAAAGTGAGGCCCCCCTTCCTCCTTTCCCCGCGGTCACCGCAGCTCACGCGCGCGCACGCCCGCGCTCGCGCGTGTCCTCGCCTTGCTGCTGCTCCCCGTCACCTTTGCCTCGCGCACGTCGCCCTGCGCGCCCCAGACGCGCCCGGCTCGCGCCGCGCACCTGCACGCTGCCGTGCTCCGCGGCCCGCGTGCCCCATGCCCCTCTCGTTGCTGCCTCGCACCCCCCTCTGCTCCCCACGCCGACGTCCGCGCTGGTCGCACCCCTGTGCGCATCCCCAGCCGTGCCCCACCACTGCTAGCCGACAGCCGCCCCCTGGCCCGCGCCAGCACCCCCGCGACAACGGCAACCGACCGCGCCTCCGCCGCCCTGTTCCCCCGCCAGCGCAGCGCCGTGCTGCTGCCGCGCGGCCCCTGGCCGCCAGCGCTCGCGCCCGCGAGCCCCGTGGCTCTGCTCCGCTCCACCCCCGTTAACCCGCGCCCGTTAGCGCCCAACCCGCTATGCCCCTCTGGGCCACTGCCAAACGGGGCCCACGCCCAGAATGTTTAAAAAAATGAAATGAATGAAAAAGAATTAAAAATAAATAAATACAAATATTAATTAATTAATTAAGTTAATTAATCCTGATTAGATTAACCTAATCACTAAGTAAACTAATTAATCATGTTTAGTTAACCCAAATAACTATTGTTAATTAATTAAGCAGTAATTAGATTAGTTAAACCCTAATTAGAATAAACAGAGTATGACATGCGGGACCCACACGTCAGATTGACCAGTCAACGCCCTGTTGACTGCTGACGTCATGCTGACGTCAGCAGGCACTATTCTGGATAATGTTGAATTAAATAAATTCTAAAAATGATTTAAAACTTTAGAAAATCATATAAAATAAATCGTAGCTCAGATGAAAATACTTTCTATATGAAAGTTGCTGAGAACGACGAGACGAATCCAGATACGCGACCCGTTCGTCCGCCACACATCCCTAGCATAGCAAACTCGCAACTTTTCCCCTCCGATTCATTTGTCCGAAAATGCGAAACACCGGGGATATTTTCCCGGATGTTTCCCCCTTCGCCGGTATCACCTGCCACCGCGTTAGGGCATACCTAGCACCGCGTATTTGCTCCGTATTTACTGTTTCTTTCCCCTCTTCTTCTCCGGTAGACCCCGAGACCGGCACTGATGCCGCTGAGTACGACTATGTTATCGACGACCCATCTTCCTGTACAACATAGCTTCCAGGCAAGCCGCCCCCTTGATCACCAGATATCGCCTATTCTTCTCTATACTGCTTGCATTAGAAGAGTGTAGCATGTTACTGCATAGCCTGTCATTGTTGCTACAGTTGTTACCCTTACCTGCTATCCTACTGCTTAGTATAGGATGCTAGTGTTCCATCAGTGGCCCTACACTC
This sequence comes from Aegilops tauschii subsp. strangulata, assembly GCF_002575655.3. Lineage (NCBI taxonomy): Eukaryota > Viridiplantae > Streptophyta > Magnoliopsida > Poales > Poaceae > Aegilops > Aegilops tauschii. The sequence goes on from NC_053039.3 coordinate 48,716,067, forward strand.
TTGTCCGTCTGCCATGCTATACTACTGGGCCGTGATCATTTCGGGAGGTGATCTCGGGCATATACTATATACTTTATACTGTTACATTACTTGTGATACTGTTCGGAGATGGGGGCTGAAGGGGCAGGTGGCTCCATCCCGGTAGAGGTGGGCCTGGGTTCCCGACGGCCCCCGACTGTTACTTTGTGGCGGAGCGACAGGGCAGGTTGAGACCACCTAGGAGAGAGGTGGGCCTGGCCCTGGTCAGCGTTCGCGGATACTTAACACGCTTAACGAGTTCTTGGTATTTGATCTGAGTCTGGCCATTTGGCCTATACGCACTAACCAACTACGCGGGAACAGTTATGGGCACTCGACGTCGTGGTATCAGCCGAAGCCTTCATGATGTCAGCAACTGAGCGGCGCGCGCCGGATTGGACTGGAACGCCTGCTAGGCTAGGTCTGCTTCCGGCCGTGTTCGCAACGTGCAAGTGTGCAATGGGCGATGGGCCCAGACCCCTGCGCCATAGGATTTAGACCGGCGTGCTGACCTCTCTGTTGTGCCTAGGTAGGGCTGCGACGTGTTGATCTTCCGAGGCCGGGCATGACCCTGGAAAGTGTGTCCGACCAAATGGGATCGAGCGTGTTGCGTTATGTGGTGCACCCTTGCAGGGAAGTTTTTCTATTCGAATAGCCGTGATCTTTGGTAACAGGACGACTTGGAGTTGTACCTTGACCTTATGACAACTGGAACCGGATACTTAATAAAACACACCCTTCCAAGTGCCAGATACAACCCGGTGATCGCTCTCTAACAGGGCGACGAGGAGGGGATCGCCGGGTAGGATTATGCTATGCGATGATACTTGGTGAACTTACCATCTACTCTCTTCTACATGCTGCAAGATGGAGGTGGCCAGAAGCGTAGTCTTCGACGGGATTAGCTATCCCCCTCTTATTCTGGCATTCTGCAGTTCAGTCCACCGATATGCCCCTTTACACATATACCCATGCATATGTAGTGTAGCTCCTTGCTTGCGAGTACTTTGGATGAGTACTCACGGTTGCTTTCCTCCCTCTTTTCCCCCTTTCCTTTCTACCTGGTTGTCGCAACCAGATGCTGGAGCCCAGGAGCCAGATGCCACCGTTGACGACGACTCCTACTACACCGGAGGTGCCTACTACTACGTGCAGCCCGCTGTCGACGACCAGCAGTAGTTAGGAGGATCCCAGGCAGGAGGCCTGCGCCTCTTTCGATTTGTATCCCAGTTTGTGCTAGCCTTCTTAAGGAAAACTTGTTTAACTTATGTCTGTACTCAGATATTGTTGCTTCCGCTGACTCGTCTATGATCGAGCACTTGTATTCGAGCCCTCGAGGCACCTGGCTTGTATTATGAGGCTTGTATGACTTATTTATGTTTTAGAGTTGTGTTGTGATATCTTCCCGTGAGTCCCTGATCTTGATCGTACACGTTTGCGTGCATGATTAGTGTACGATTGAATCGGGGGCGTCACATTTCTTCATGTGTTTTGGAGTCACATACCTGTACTCCCTCCACTCTTTTGCCCATCTCCTTTCTATCCTCTAAATGCGCACCTTGCGTTGATTTTTATCTTCCTCAGGGGGTCTGCAGTACCCAGCATAAATGTCCTCAGGGATTTCAAAGGCAGTATTGACCTCAGGCCTCTTTCCTCCTTTCTGTGGCCTCTTTTCATTAGCCATTTTCTTTAGTTGAGGAATTTGAACAATTGAACTCTCTGAAGAAGTATGCAACTTTTCTTCAAGGAACGCTGCAAATGAGTTAAGTTGATGAGAACCTAGTGATTCAGCAGCGGACATGAGTACCTGTGAACAGAGTATAGTTGCGAGGAATTTGGAGAGGTCATATGCGTTCTCAGAAGGTTTTTCAATAAGAACAAGTTTGGGGAATTTGACTAGATGAGTCTTGAAGAATTTCACTAAGCGTTCTTTGTCTTAGGTTCCAGAGTTGTATAGATTGAAGATCCACACAATTGAGGAATCTTGAAGAAAAGTGATGCTTAGAGAAACGAATCAAGAGCAGATGACATGTGAGGTGTTTAGTGTGTGAGGATTTGAAGAAAAACACCTTTGAAGATTTTGTAGTAAACATTTGAATCAAAGTGGGCAGTAAAAGTAACTTTTAATTACCCTGAACGAAGAACACGACGAACTGGGATGTGGAGAAGTGAAGCTCGTCTGTGCAGATCTTCCACGCCCTAACTTGGCGGAGGAAGACGGCTACGACAGCGGCGGAGTGAAGATTTCCGCGGCCGGCGTGAGTACGGCGGCAACGAGGTCGAGGCAGTGAAGCTCATCCTCACCGGCGACCATGATGTAGCGGCGGCGCTAGGGTTTGAGAAGCTCGAGCTTGGAGAGAGGTCGAGCGGAGTAAAAGAAGTGAGGAAGGGGAGAGGGGATATTTATAGCCACGGTGAAAAACGGTTCGCCCGAAGAAATTGGACGAACGTGCCCCTGACCCTTCTCATTCGCATGACATGTGTCACCCACGTACTGAGAAGTGGAGATCGTGTTAGATCATGGGTGAATAGATAAGTATATCGTGGGAAGCGAAACGGTTTGAGCGGCAAAGCCGAAAATTTGGATAAGATAAGTCAAAAGTTCCGTTCGCAAATTCTTCAGCTGACAAGGACGCAGTGAAGATTTTGAACGAGTTTCAAATAGAACGCACATGAAGAATTTGTGAATAGATTGGGTTGAGTATAGCATAGAGGGGGAAGGGTCTGATCACATTCACTTAGCAGAAAAACCAACTTGAAGAATTAGCCATAAGTGAATGATGTAGAGAACATAAACTCATATATATATATATATATATATATATATATATATATATATATATATATATATATATATATATATATATATATATATATATAGCCAATGAAGAGAAACGACGGAAACAGTGAAGATTTTGCAAAGTTAAAGAATATGAACAACTGAGGAATTCCAAACTGAGGAAAAACTCAAATTGAAGATTTTCAACTTTTGTGGTGGCGTGACCCACCGTATAAGAATGATGATTTCAGACACCGCGTACAATTGTCGTAGGGTTCTGAGAATCAAATTCTTCATTAATTTCTTCACACTTAGAGTGTTATTCTTCATTGATTGAAGAAAAACGTTTCTTCATGTGTTGCGCATCTAAGTCATCAATTTTGCATAAGTGTTAGGACGAGTGTCCTTTTCAAAGAACATTCGAAGATTCTAAGATATTTAGCTCACACCGCAACTTGCTAAATCTCTTCTCATCCAAGGGCTTTGTGAAGATATCGGCTAGCTGTTCTTCAGTCTTCACATGCTCAATAGAATTTCGCCCTTCAACACATGATCACGAAGAAAATGATGACGAATCTGAATGTGCTTTGTCTTTGAGTGCTGAACTGGGTTGTGAGCAATCTTGATGGCACTCTCATTGTCACAGAAGAGAGGCACATTCTTCACGTTGACGCCGTAGTCCTTGAGAGTTTGCTTCATCCACAGAAATTGAGCACAGCAAGAACCAGCAGCAATGTACTCAGCTTCAGCTGTAGACAGTGATACGCAGTTCTGTTTCTTCGAGGACCAACAGACCAAAGATCGTCCGAGGTAATGACATGTACCAGATGTTGACTTGCGATCCACACGATCACCAGCATAGTCAGTGTCAGAATATCCAACGAGATCAAAAGCCGAGCCCTTGGGGTACCATAATCCTAGTGTTGGTGTGTGAGCTAGATATCTAAGAATATGCTTCACAGCCTTATGGTGTGATTCCTTCGGTGTAGCTTGAAATCGGGCACACATGCAAACACTAAGCATAATATCTGGCCTAGATGCACATAAGTACAATAAAGAACCAATCATGGAGCGGTATACCTTTTGATCGAAGTCAATACCATTTTCATCAGTGCACAGATGGCCATTTGTGGGCATAGGAATTTTGACGCCTTTGCAATCTTGCATGCCGAATTTCCTCAGTACATCCTTGAGGTATTTCTCCTGAGATATGAATATGCCATTGCGCTGTTGACGAATTTGAAGACCTAAGAAGAATTTCAACTCTCCCATCATAGACATTTGATATTCTTCACTCATCATATAGGCAAATTCATCACTATAACGTTGGTCAGTACAGCCAAATATGATGTCATCAACATATATTTGGCATACAAACAATTCATCATCATATGATTTAGTAAAAAGAGTAGGGTCGAGTGAACCGGGTTTGAAGCCTTTCTTCATGAGGAATTCCTTCAAAGTATCATACCACGCCCGAGGGGCCTGCTTGAGGCCATAGAGGGCCTTATTTAGTCTGAAGACTTTGTCAGGATGCTTAGGATCTTCAAAACCTGGGGGTTGAGCAACATATACTTCTTCCTCAAGCTTACCATTGAGGAATGCACTTTTCACATCCATTTGATATAAAGTGATATCATGATGGTTAGCATAAGCAAGTAATATGCGAATAGCTTCAAGTCTAGCAACAGGTGCAAAAGTTTCATCGAAATCAATTCCTTCAACCTGTGTGTAGCCTTGAGCTACTAGTCGTGCCTTATTCCTCACCACAAGGCCATTTTCATCTTGCTTATTGCGGTAGATCCACTTTGTGCCAATGATATTGTGTTTGCGAGGATCTGGACGATTGACCAGTTCCCAAACGTTGTTGAGCTCGAATTGATGTAATTCTTCTTGCATGGCCTGAATCCACTCAGGCTCTAGAAATGCTTCATCTACCTTAGTGGGCTCTGAGATAGAGACAAAAACATAGTGCCCACAAAAGTTAGATAAATGTGAAGCTTTTGAGCGTGTGAGAGGACCTGGTGCTTCAATGTCATCGATGATCTTCTCAACTTGCACTTCTTTTGCAACGCGAGGATGAGTAGGTTGTCGTCGAGGAATTTGATCAGCATTTTCTTCAGCACCATTTTCTTCAGCAATTTCTTCAGGTGCATTAGCTCGACGTTCTTCACGTTCTGGAATGAATTCTTCAGCAGATTCTTCGGTAGGAATGACATCCTCAGTAGCCTTGAACTTGATAGTTTCCTCAGGTGCTGGTTCATCTATCACAGAGGGTAGGTGCTCTCTTTGCGAGCCATTAGTTTCATCGAACCGCACATCTACAGTTTCAACAACCTTGTGAAGAACGGTATTGAAGACTCTGTAGGTGTGCGAGTCCTTTCCGTAACCAAGCATAAAACCTTCATGTGCTTTCGGTGCAAATTTAGCATTGTGATGAGGATCTCTAATCCAACATTTAGCACCGAAGACTTTGAAATAACTCACATTGGGTTTCTTGTCAGTGAGGAGTTCATAGGCAGTCTTCTTGAAGAATTTGTGAAGATATACCCTGTTGATGATGTGGCACGCAGTATAAATTGCCTCAATCCAGAAGTGACGAGGCGTCTTGTACTCATCAAGCATAGTGCAAGCCATCTCAACAAGAGTTCTGTTCTTGCGCTCCACAACGCCATTTTGCTGAGGAGTGTAAGGAGCAGATAACTCATGAGTAATACCAAGTTCATCAAGATAGTCATCAAGACCAGAATTCTTGAACTCAGTTCCATTGTCACTTCTGATGTGCTTGATCTTCACACCAAAGTTGGTTGAAGCCCTCGAGGAAAATCGTTTGAAGACTTCCTGCACTTCATGTTTGTAAGTAACAATGTGTACCCATGTGTAACGAGAGTAATCATCAACAATAACAAGCCCATAGAGAGATGCGTCATTTGTGACAGCTGCGTAATGGTTAGGACCAAAGGGGTCCATGTGAAGCAATTCGAATGGTCGAGTAGTGGTCATGATAGTCTTCGCTGGATGCTTAGCCTTGGTCATCTTTCCAGCTTCACAAGCTCCACATAGGTGATCCTTGAGGAATTTGACATTCTCAATGCCAATGACATGCTTCTTCTTCGCAAGCATGTGCAAATTCCTCATGCCTGCATGACCAAGTCGTCGATGCCATAGCCATCCTTCTGAAGCTTTTGCAAGTAGGCACACGGCTGGTTGCGGTCCTGTACATAAATCAACAATATACAAGTCTCCTCTCCTAAAGCCTTCGAAGACTTTGGAATTGTCAGCTTCCATAACCACAACACAACGATACTTGCCAAAGACAACTACCATATCAAGATCACAAAACACTGAGACAGAGTTGTTAGCATGATGATAATCATATGAGGACTTTGATCCTTTTGAGGAATTTGATCCACGTGAGGAATTTGGTCCGTATGAGGACTTGGATCCATATGAAGAATTTGATCTGGGGTTCCTATTCTTCACAGGTGGTGTCATGAGGACATTCACCTAAAGACTTTCAAGGCACCTTTTGGGAACCCAGATTTTCTTCATAGGGGAACCGTTCCTACAGTTAGTGCCAACATATCTAGCAAATACTTCACCATTCTGATTTTTGAACAGTTTATAGTTGGAGTCAAATGACTCATCAGAAGAATGAGGAGATTCACATGTAAAGCCAGATAGATTTGATGGATCAACTGGAGGTCCCTTTGCAGCAACCCATGAGGTTTTGGGGTACTGCTCAGGCTTCCAATATGTACCATCAGCATTGAGTTTCCTCTTAAAGGCAATACCCTCTTTCCTTGGATTCCTGTTGAGGATCTGCTTTTTAAGCACATCACAAAGAGTCTGATGCCCTTTGAGGCTTTTGTACATGCCTGTCATGTACAATTCCTTCAGCCCTGCATCGTCAGTGATACTAGCAATGTCCTCAGATGAGGAATTAGTGATAGCAGAGACAGTTGAAGAATTTGTAGCATTAGAAGCATTTGAACATTCAGGTGAAGAATTAGCAGATTCACGTTCAATGCATTTCAAACATGGAGGAACAAATTCTTCCTGAGCAGAGCTGATTTGTTGAGCAAGTAATGAATCACGCTCCTTCTGAAGATCTTCATAACTCACTCTTAGCTTCTCAAGATCTTGCTTTCTTTGAAGAAATTAATAAGAAAGCTTCTCATGATCAGATAAGAGAGTATTATGATGACCTTGAAGGTTTTCAAATCTAGACTAAAGTCTCTGAAGATTTTCAGTCAAGGTTTTAGTGCGATCCATTTCTTCACCCAACATATCATCACTTTTATCTAGCATGTTTTGAACCTTTTCCAAGGCCTTTTGTTGTTTAGTGGCAATACAAACAAGCTTGGTATAGCTAGGTCCAAAATCATCATCAGATTCATCATCACTAGACTCGGATGAGGAACATTCGGTTACCTTGGCACCTTTTGCCATGAGGCATGGTGCAGAAGATGATGGTTCAGGTTCGAAAGTCATCGTTTTGAGTGATTCCTTAAAATCCTCAAACCAGGGATCATGACAAGTTCGATGACCTTCATAGATGTCAAAGATTCGGTCCCAGATAAGCTTCGCATTGCAAAGATGCATAATGCGCCTGAATTCATCTCTAGATAGGCAAGCACAGATGATATCCTTCGCCATGATGTCAAGTCGAGTGTACTTGCGAATATCATCAGTGTCCGCCATCTTGCATAGATCGGTAAGACCAATCTCAGTGACGGTCCACAGCTCACTGTTCATTGCCATGAGGCGCTTCCTCATCATGGCCTTCCACTTGGGATAATCATGACCGTCAAAGATGGGGCATGTCACTTTCTTCATACCTGCGGTCGACATAACTAAAACTCCAGGCGGTTAAACCAAAATCACACAGAACAAGGGAGTACCTTGCTCTGATACCAATTGAAAGTGCGTTATATCGACTAGAGGGGGGGTGAATAGGCGATTTTTATGAATTCTTCACTAAGGAATTTGCGGGTGAGGAAATTCCTTAGCGAAGAACTACTTGCAGCGGAATAAGTAATCAGAAGTAAACATAACAGAATACAAGCATGGTCATCATGATGAAATGAAGACAAGCACAGAGTACAGAAAGCGTAAACACATGATAACACAAGATGAAAGCAAACAGACTGAAGAAATTGAACTGAGGAAATTGAGAAAGTCTTCAGTCAAAGTCTTCAAACACAGATATGAACAAGTGCACAACACAGTTATGAGGAAATGAAAGAGTTGAGGAAATAGAACCAGTAAGCTCGGTGAAGACAATGATTTGGTAGACCAGTTCCAACTGCTGTCTCAGTTGTACATCTGGTTGGAGCGGCTAGGTATTTAAACCTGAGGACACACAGTCCCGGACACCCTGTCCTGAACACACAGTCCAGGACACCTAGTCCTCACTGTATTCTCCTTGAGCTAAGGTCACACAGACCTCGCCCAATCACTCGTGGTAAGTCTTCCGGTGACTTCCGAACCTTCACAAACTCGGTCACTCGGCGATCCACAATTTCCTCTTGGATGCTCTAGACCATGACGCCTAACCATCTGGAAGAAGCACAGTCTTCAAAGGTAACAAGCGTCGAATCCACGCAGGATCAATCTCTTCAGTGATGCTCAATCACTTTGGGTTTGGGGTTTTTCCTCACTTGATGATTTTCGCTCAAAGTCCTCGGAGGATGGGATGCTCTCAAATGACAAGTGTCAGTTTCTCTCGGAGCAGCCAACCAGCTAGTGGTTGTAGGGGGGGCTATTTATAGCCTAGGGAGCAGCCCGCATGATAAGACATAAATGCCCTTCAATGATATGACCGTTAGGTGGGTAGATATTTTGGGACAGCTGGCGCATAGCACAGCAACGGTCGGAAATTTGAGGTTCAAATTCCTCCGGGCTATCATGTTCCTCACTGTGTAGGCAATCCACACTGGCGAATTCCTAACTCCTCAGTCAGAACAAATTCCTCAGAGACCAGAAGAACTTCGTCTCTGTCACTGAAGAATATGACTGAACTGTATGAGATTTCCAATGGCTTCACTCGAAGGGATTGGTAGGTGTAGGATTTTGAGTTGAGCATCACATGGAAATTTTTCCTTAGTATTTCCTCGACCCCCTTTAACAGTACGGTGTTTCCTATGACTCGAGAAAGAGAAAATGAAACTACGAAAACAAAAGTCTTCACGCTTCATATTCCTCAAATGAATACCAAGTCTTCAAGGTCACACCAATTTCTTCACCTTCAAAGTCTTCAGAAAGTCTTCAGAAATCCAAAGTCTTCAGTCAAAGAACTACATTTTTAGGGGTCGACTTTCTCTCTAACTATCAAACTCCTCATAGACTATTAGATCTGTGTACACTCACAAACGCATTAGTCCCTTAACCTATAAGTCTTCAATACACCAAAATCACTAAGGGGCACTAGATGCACTTACACGTATTTACATTGAACGATGGGGCTATAAGTTGGTGTAGTTCTAAACAAAGCATTGTGGCGGGATCTACATGTGAAGCGGAGTACATAGCTGCTTCGGAAGCAGCAAATGAAGGAGTCTGGATGAAGGAGTTCATATCCGATCTAGGTGTCATACCTAGTGCATCGGGTCCAATGAAAATCTTTTGTGACAATACTGGTGCAATTGCCTTGGCAAAGGAATCCAGATTTCACAAGAGAACCAAGCACATCAAGAGACGCTTCAACTCCATCCGGGATCAAGCCCAGGTGGGAGACATAGAAATTTGCAAGATACATACGGATCTGAGTGTTGCAGACCCGTTGACTAAGCCTCTTCCACAAGCAAAACATGATCAGCACCAAGGCTCCATGGGTGTTAGAATCATTACTGTGTAATCTAGATTATTGACTCTAGTGCAAGTGGGAGACTGAAGGAAATATGCCCTAGAGGCAATAATAAAGTTATTATTTATTTCCTTATATCATGATAAATGTTTATTATTCATGCTATAATTGTATTAACCGGAAACATAATACTTGTGTGAATACATAGACAAACAGAGTGTCACTAGTATGCCTCTACTTGACTAGCTCGTTGATCAAAGATGGTTATGTTTCCTAGCCATTGACATGACTTGTCATTTGATTAACGGGATCACATCATTAGGAGAATGATGTGATTGACTTGACCCATTCCGTTAGCTTAGCACTCGATCGTTTACTATTCTGCTATTGCTTTCTTCATGACTTATACATGTTCCTATGACTATGAGATTATGCAACTCCCGTTTACCGGAGGAACACTTTGTGTGCTACCAAACATCACAACGTAACTGGGTGATTATAAAGGTGCTCTACAGGTGTCTCCGAAGGTACTTGTTGGGTTGGCGTATTTCGAGATTAGGATTTGTCACTCCGATTGTCGGAGAGGTATCTCTGGGCCCACTCGGTAATGCACATCACTATAAGCCTTGCAAGCATTGCAACTAATGAGTTAGTTGCGGGATGATGTATTACGGAACGAGTAAAGAGACTTGCCGGTAACGAGATTGAACTAGGTATTAAGATACCGACGATCGAATCTCGGGCAAGTAACATACCGATGACAAAGGGAACAATGTATGTTGTTATGCGGTTTGACCGATAAAGATCTTCGTAGAATATGTAGGAGCCAATATGAGCATCCAGGTTCCGCTATTGGTTATTGACCGGAAACGTGTCTCGGTCATGTCTACATAGTTCTCGAACCCGTAGGGTCCGCACGCTTAAAGTTCCATGACGGTTATATTATGATTTTATGTGTTTTGATGTACCGAAGATAGTTCGGAGTCCCGGATGTGATCACGGACATGACGAGGAGTCTTGAAATGGTTGAGACATCAAGATTGATATATTGGAAGCCTATATTTGGATATCGGAAGTGTTCCGAGTGAAATCGGGATTTTACCGGAGTACCGGGGGTTACCGGAACCCCCCCGGGGGGTTTAATGGGCCAAGATGGGCCTTAGTGGAGAAGAGGAGGGGCGGCCAGGGCAGGCCGCGTGCCCCCTCCCCCTCTAGTTCGAATTGGACAAGGAGGGGGCGGCGCCCCCTTTCCTTCCTCTCTCCCTCCTCCTTCCCCCTTCTCCTACTCCAACTAGGAAAGGAGAGAGTCCTACTCCCGGTGGGAGTAGGACTCCTCCCTGGCGCGCCTCCTCCTAGCCGGCCGCCTCTCCCCCCCTTGCTCCTTTATATACGGGGGTAGGGGGCACCTCTAGACACAATGATTGATCTCTTGATCTCTTAGCCGTGTGCGGTGCCCCCCCCCCCCACCATAATTGTGACACCCGTATAATTAAGCTACAGCAACCCTCTGCTAATGATGCCACGTCACTTCGATTACTGTTGCTAATCTCGCGTTAGTTCGAAACCAATTTAAATTCAATTTCAAATTAAAAATCAAGCAAACAATAAAAGTTTTCAAGTATTAAAACTAAAATGTTCGTTAAGTAACAAATAATTCAGAGGCAATTATAAAATTGTAACTAACATTAAATGGATCAGTTGAGTGACCCTAACAACCTCAAACAGTGGCAAACAACAACATTTGATAACCTTTTAATTAATCTAAATTTAATATGAATTAGTATTTCACCCAAACTAATTTTTGGTGCACGGATCTAATGCACTGCAACTTATGAGCTAGCTCCCATATTTTATAAAAATCATTTAGGTGCTAAACATTTTGCAAACAGAAAAGTAAAATTAAATAAAAAAAGGAAAAGGCAACCACAGGGACCCCCCCCCCCCAGTTGGGCCTCGGCCCAGCAGGTTACAGGGCCGCCAGGCAGGCCCAACCGCGCCCGCTACTACTTCCCCCCGGGTGCCAGAAACCCTAGCCTCGCTCCCCCACTCCCCCCCACGTCGCCACCTTTCCCCCTCCCAATCCAGATTGGATCGGGATCGACCCCGCGCGCCCGACGCCTTGCCCCTGCGCCCATCGCCGGCGCCCCATCATCCTTGTCGCCCGTCTCCAACCACCACCGCCTGAGGCCCCGACGACGGCGCCGCTCTCCCCGTCGCCCCGCCTCGCTGGACGCCCCCACCGCCTCGACGTCGTGCCCCTGCCTCGGGTCGTCGTCCACCCGTCGCCTCGCCGGCGCCGCCCGACCCGCGCCACCTCGTCCGCGTCGCGCTCGTCCCCGACAACCGCGTCGACCCCGACGCCCAATCCCGCGCCGCCCGACGCTACTCGCCGGACCGCTCCACCGTCGCCAACGCCGCCTTGGCGCCCCCTCTCCCCATCAACACTGGTGAGGCCCCGAGCCTCTCCCTTTCTCTGCCTCACGCATCGCTCACGGTCACCACACGCTAGACCGCCCACGCGTGCGCCCGCGGTGAGCACGCGTTCACCGCGCCCAGCGCGCCCTCTGTGCCGTGCTCCCGACCGTCTGTGCGTTGCGCCCCGCAAGCAGAGGCGCCGCCGGCGCCCCGCTCAACGCCACCGCCTCTATGCTCCACCTCCGACCGCCCCAAGACCACCACCAGATTCGCCGTTGAACGGACTTTCCAAAGCCGCCACCCTTGTGAGCTCCCGTGGCCGGAGTCGGCCAGCCGGCGATCGCTGGAGCCGCCGGATTAGCACCAGTGGTTACTGAACCCACTAACACCCCCCCACTGCCACAGAGATGTGGGCCCCCACCGTTGTTAATCACTTAATTAAAATAACACAATCCCTAACCTGAGTCTCTCACAGACTAGGCCCACTAACTAATTAGACTATCTTAAATAAATAAAACCTGTTAACAAACTATCTCACTAACTGCGGGGCCCATGCCCCTGGAACATTTTAATAAAAAAAGAATTTTAAAAATAATCATAAATAATAATATTAATTAATTAATAAATTAAGTAATTAATTAACTTAATTAATACTAATTAGATTAACCTAATCACTTAGATTAGTTAATTAATCTGTTAGGTTAGTTAACAGTCAATGACAGCTGGGACCCACACGTCAGTTTGACCCAGTCAACGCCCTGTTGACTGCTGACGTCATGATGATGTCAGCATGCACTATTCTGGATAATGTTGAATTAATTAATTAAATAAATTCTAAAAAGATTTAAAACTTTAGAAAATCATATAAAATAAATCGTAGCTCGGATGAAAATACTTTGTACATGAAAGTTGCTCAGAACGACGAGACGAATCCGAATACGCAGCCCGTTCATCCGCCACATATCCCTAGCATAGCGAACCTGCAACAATTCACCTCCGGCTCATTTGTCCGAAAGCGTGAAACACGGGGATACTTTCCCCGATGTTTCCCCCTTTCGCCGGTATCACCTACTACCGCGTTAGGGCACACCTAACACCGCTCACTGTCATGTCATGCATCGTCATGCTTATGTTTGCAATGCATTTACTATTTCTTCCCCCTCTTCTCTCCGGTAGACTACGAGACCGACGCTGCTGCTGCCCAGTTCGACTACGGAGTTGACGACCCCTCCTTCTTGCCAGAGCAACCAGGCAAGCCCCCCCTCCTTGATCACCAGATATCGCCTATTCTTCTCTATACTTCTTGCATTAGAGTAGTGTAGCATGTTACTGCTTTCGATTAATCCTATTCTGTTGCATAGCCTCTCGTTGCTGCTACAGTTGTTACCCTTACCTGCTATCCTACTGCTTAGTATAGGATGCTAGTGTTCCATCAGTGGCCCTACACTCTTGTCTGTCTGCCATGCTATACTACTGGGTCGTGATCACTTCGGGAGGTGGTCACGGGTATATACTATATACTTTATATACATGACACATGTGGTGACTAAAGTCGGGTCGGCTCGTTGAGTACCCGCAAGTGATTCTGATGAGGGGGCTGAAAGGACAGGTGGCTCCATCCCGGTAGAGGTGGGCCTGGGTTCCTGATGGCCCCCGACTGTTACTTTGTGGCGGAGCGACAGGGCAGGTTGAGACCACCTAGGAGAGAGGTGGGCCTGGCGCTGGTCGGCGTTCGCGGATACTTAACATGCTTAACGAGATCTTGGTATTTGATCCGAGTCTGGCCATTTGGTCTATACGCACTAACCAACTACGCGGGAACAGTTATGGGCACTCGGCGTCGTGGTATCAGCCGAAGCCTTCTTGACGTCAGCGACGGAGCGGCGCGCGCCGGATTGGACTGGAACGCCTGCTAGGCTAGGTCTGCTTCCGGCCGCCCTCGCAACGTGCAGGTGTGCAATGGGCGATGGGCCCAGACCCCTGCGCCATAGGATTTAGACCGGCGTGCTGACCTCTCTGTTGTGCCTAGGTGGGGCATTGACGTGTTGATCTTCCGCGGCCGGGCATGACCCAGAAAAGTGTGTCCGGCCAAATTGGATCGAGCGTGTTGGGTTATGTGGTGCTCCCCTGCAGGGAAGTTTATCTATTCAAATAGCCGTGTCCCTCGGTAAAAGGACGACCCAGAGTTGTACCTTGACCTTATGACAACTAGAACCGGATAATTAATAAAACACACCCTTCCAAGTGCCAGATATAACCCGGTGATCGCTCTCTAACAGGGCGACGAGGAGGGGATTGCCGGGTAGGATTATGCTATGCGATGCTATGTGGTGAATTTACCATCTACTCTCTTCTACATGCTGCAAGATGGAGGCTGCCAGAAGCGTAGTCTTCGACAGGATTAGCTATCCCCCTCTTATTCTAGCATTCTACAGTTCAGTCCACCGATATGGCCCTTTACACATATACCCATGCATATGTAGTGTAGATCCTTGCTTGCGAGTACTTTGGATGAGTACTCACGGTTGCTTTTCTCCTTCTTTTCCCCCTTTCCATTCTACCCGGTTGTCGCAACCAGATGCTGGAGCCCAGGAGCTTGACGCCATCGTCGACGACGACTCCTACTACACCGGAAGTGCCTACTACTACGTGCAGGCCGCTGACGACGACCAGGAGTAGTTAGGAGGATCCCAGGCAGGAGGCCTGCGCCTCTTTCGATCTGTATCCCAGTTTGTGCTAGCCTTCTTAAGGCAAACTTGTTTAACTTATGTCTGTACTCAGATATTGTTGCTTCCGCTGACTCGTCTATGATCGAGCACTTGTATTCGAGCCCTCGAGGGGCCTGGCTTGTATTATGATGCTTGTATGACTTATTTATGTTTTAGAGTTGTGTTGTGATATCTTCCCATGAGTCCCTGATCTTGATCGTACACGTTTGCGTGCATGATTAGTGTATGATTGAATCGGGGGCGTCATAATAATCCACCTTGATAATATCGTAGCGGTGCTTAGGCGAAGCCCTGCGTCGGTAGAACATCATCATCGTCGCCACGCCGTCGTGCTGACGGAACTCTCCCTCAAAGCTCGGCTGGATCGGAGTTCGAGGGACGTCATCGAGCTGAACGTGTGCTGAACTCGGAGGTGTCGTACGTTCGGTACTTGATCGGTCGGATCGTGAAGACGTACGACTACATCAACCGCATTGTGCTAACGCTTTCGCTTTCGGTCTACGAGGGTACGAGGACACACTCTCCCCTCTCGTTGCTATGCATCACCATGATCTTGCGTGTGCGTAGGAAATTTTTTGAAATTACTACGTTCCCCAACAAACTCGTGCTTAAAGTGTTTACATTGATAGTTACTTGCCCCTTGCATGTTTGGTTTCGTTCCTTGCATGTGTTTGTATATGTTGTGCTTCCAACTTGATTATCTTGAGCAATCAAGTATGTGTGTGTTGGTTTGCACATCATGTACGTGTGTGTCATGCGTTGAGCCTTTTGCATCTTGTTTATATCTTAATTGGCTCGTGTGAGATATTAATGGAACATCCCATTTTTGGGGAGTGATGTGCTTTGTGCACCTCACGGTCCCACAAATGTGTGTACATGAGGAATACCACCTAGTATTGATATTGCAAGCTTATCTAGTCACTATGTGGTATGTCTTCTCATGAGAAATTCAAATTCTAAATAGTCCATTATTTATCTCTTGTTAGATCCTCTTATTGCCTCTTATTAAGTTTTTATTGGTATCACATTATGGGGGAGTAATATGCTATGTGCATATTACAAGCCTAGAAAATGTGTACATTTGAGATATTGTCGCCTAGAATTGATATTGTAAATTATCTTGTTCCTAGGTTGCATGTTAGCTCTACAAGTTGCAATTTGCTTGTGTTTGGTGTGAAGATGATGTTGGATATCCTTGCTATCTACCAACGGAATTATTTCCAAATACTTCTTGTCTTTTGACAATTTGTACTCACTTATGTGTGGTAAAAATTATTGATCATCTCTACATTGGCCTTTGCTTTTATTTGCCTTATCTCTTGCCTAGGATCGTGTCAACTCCCAGTGTATTCCATACCACTTGTGGATCTTGTTATTTCCTTGAGATTGTCTAGTGTTTGTATAGATATAGTGAAAGTGGTGATCCCATCTTGTGCTTTTTGTATTCAAATGCAAATTCTCTATAATGCACAATGCTTGGGGGAGCTATCCTATTTTTCTTAGAACGCTCACCTTGTGATCCTTATCAAGTGTGTGTTGGTGGAATGCAAACCGTTTCTTTTTGGTACTTTGTGCCATCACGAAACTTTGTAGAGCACTTGGTTTGTTTGGAACCATTCTCTCTTTTGGGAGTTTGACATCATTCTTTTTGAGTGTGCCAATGGATATCTCATTCCTTGATGTATCGGTTAATGATATCTTCCAAGTGATGGTTTCTCCTTTTGGTATCCTTTTCACTTGGTATTCCTTTTTAATTTGGTGTTGGTTCTTGAAAGTCTTTAGCATGCATATTTACTTCATGTATTTTCTTTGGCATGCTTTCTTTCTCTGACCCAATATATAGGGGAAACTCCACCAAGTCTCAAATTGGATGAGATGTGCATGAAATTCATGTCCATATCTATATGCACATATTTATGTGGAGTTTGTCCTATGTATATTGGTGTTTCTAACTCTTTGGTACCAATGAGTTTGGGTAGCATTTTGTTTGTGTTATTGGTCTAGGAACAATTGGAGATGCATTGGATGCTCAGCTCACTCACAAGGGAGGTGGTGTCACCATGTGCTTATTGGAGTCAAGCTAGGATGCTCAATGAACTACTATCTACTACCTTCAATTGGTTTCTACTACATCCTTCCAATGTTAACTCGGTAACAAAAATCTTCATATACTTCATGCACACATTTCTTGCTTCAACCTTGGGTAGGTTGCATCTTGGCATGATATTCATTCCATCTTGTGATACTCGTTTCCTTTCTCAAAGCATCTCAACGATGATCTCATGTTGCTAGTTGTGATGTCTTTAATGGTTGTGTGGTATGAATTCATTTATATACAATAAGACCATATCTAGCCATGTGCTTTGCTTCCAAGCAAATATCTTATTGGTATAGGTATGACTTCCTTTTGGATATCTTGTTAATTCGTGTTGTAACTATTTCGGGTGTACATCCTTCTTTGTAGATATATATCATCATGATTTCGTCTACCTAGAACCTTATACACTTGAGAGAAATTACATCTCTAGATGATATCCTTTCTTTCACGTCCACCTTGTCTTTCTTATGTTATTTCTTTGGTGGCTCCGTGAACGCTTTTGCCTTGAGTGCGTGTCTTATCTCGTTGCATCTTGATGCACTCTTGTGTGGTGAAGATTATTTTCCTCATGCTTGTCCTTATGAGGCTTTTGCCATCTTAATTGGTATCCCTCATCAAGCTTTGTTGTTTTCTTTTTAGTGAGCTTGTGAACCCATTTGTTAGTTGGGTGTGTGGGGGGAGGAATGTCATGCACCATGTATCTCATTTATCCAAGACTATGTTGGTGCTTAATGTGTTGGGGAACGTAGCAATAATTCAAAATTTTCCTACGTGTCACCAAGATCAATTTAGGAGATGCTAGCAACGAGGAAGAGGGAGTGCATCTTCATACCCTTGAAGATCGCTAAGCAGAAGCGTTACAAGTACGCGGTTGATGGAGTCGTACTCGCGGCGATTCAAATCGCGGAAGATCCGATCTAGCGCCAAACGGACGGCGCCTCCGCGTTCAACACACGTACAGCCTGGGGACGTCTCCTCCTTCTTGATCCAGCAAGCGGAGAGGAGAATTTGAGGGAGAACTCCATCAGCACGACGGCATGGTGGCAATGGAGCTCGTGGTTCTCCGGCAGAGCTTCGCTAAGCACTACGGAGAGGAGGAGGAGGAGGAGTTGGAGGAGGAGAGGGCTGCGCCAGGCAAGGGCTGCGCCAGGCAATGGCTGCGGCTGCCCTCTCTCTCCCTCACTATATATAGGGGGAAGGGGGTGGAGGAGGCGCCCTAGGGTTCCCTAGGGGAGGGGCGGCGGCCACAGGGGAAACCCTAGATGGGTTTGGGCGCCCCCACCCCTGGGAAACTTGCCCCCAAGCTGGGAGGGGTGGCTGCCCTAGGGGGGTGCCCCCACCTCTCCACGTTATGTGAGAGGGGTTGGGAGGGGCGCACAGCCCCTTAGTGGGCTGGTGTGCCCCCTCCCCTTGGCCCATAAGGCCCCCCAACGCTTGTCGGGGCCTCCGAAACACCTTTCGGTCACGCTGGTCGTCACCCGGTACTCCCAGAACAATTTCGGACTCCAATACCCTTCGTCCAATATATCGATCTTCACCTCCGGACCACTCCAGAGTTCCTCATCACATCCGGGATCTCATCCGGGACTCCGAACAACCTTCGGTAACCACATACTATTTCCCATAACAACTCTAGCGTCACCGAACCTTAAGTTTGTAAACCCTGCGGGTTCGGGAACCATGCAGACATGACCGAGACACCTCTCCGGCCAATAACCAATAGCGGGATCTGGATACCCATATTGGCTCCCACATGTTCCACGATGATCTCATCGGATGAACCACGATGTCGGGGATTCAATCAATCCTGTATACAATTCCCTTTGTCTATCGGTATGTTACTTGCCCGAGATTCGATCGTCGGTATCCCAATACCTCGTTCAATCTCGTTACCGGCAAGTCTCTTTACTCGTTCCGTAACGCATGATCCCGTGGCTAACTCATTAGTCACATTGAGCTCATTATGATGATGCATTACCGAGTGGGCCCAGAGATACCTCTCCGTCATACGGAGTGACAAATCCCAGTCTCGATTCGTGCCAACCCAACAGACACTTTCGGAGATACCCGTAGTGCACCTTTATACCACCCAGTTACGTTGTGACATTTGGTACACCCAAAGCATTCCTACAGTATCCGGGAGTTGCACAATCTCATGGTCTAAGGAAACGATACTTGACATTAGAAAAGCTCTTAGCAAACGAACTACACGATCTTGTGCTATGCTTAGGATTGGGTCTTGTCCATCACATCATTCTCCTAATGATGTGATCCCATTATCAATGACATCCAATGTCCATGGTCAGGAAACCATAACCATCTATTGATCAACGAGCTAGTCAACTAGAGGCTTACTAGGGACATGTTGTGGTCTATGTATTCACACATGTATTACGGTTTCCAGTTAATACAATTATAGCATGAACAATAGACAAATATCATGAACAAGGAAATACAATAATAACCATTTTATTATTGCCTCTAGGGCATATTTCCAACAGTCTCCCACTTGCACTAGAGTCAATAATCTAGTTCACATTACTATGTGATTGTAATGAATCCAACACCCATGGGGTTTGTTCATATCTCGCTTGGGAGAGAGGTTTTTAGTCAACGGGTCTGAACCTTCCAGATCCGTGTGTGCTTTACAAATCTCTATATCATCTTGTAGATGCAGCTACCACGCGCTACTTGGAGCTATTCAAAATAACTGCTCTACTATACGAATCCAGTTTACTACTCAGAGTCATCCGACAAAAAAAAGCTCTGCCCTTCCATCTCTTGGATAGATAGAGAGGGAGGGCAGAGGCCTCGGAATAGCCGCCTCCATGGCGTCCTTCATTCTGCTTGGAGGAGAACCCACCAAGACGTCAAGGTGACACTCTACCGCTGAGTTATATCCCTTCCCCGTCCCATCAAGAAAGAGGTGAAAGATACTATAACAATGTGTATCAGACTGCCTGTTTCCTTGTAGTTGGATCTCCCACTTTTTGGAATGTTCCAAATTCCGTCCTTGGATTGCTGTTGCATATTCAGCTCCTGTTGCAGCTGCTACTGCTGTTTTCTTGATTTACCCTATTGGTCAAGGAAGCTTTTCTGAGTGTCAAAGTTTGCATCGACGTAACCCTTTATGACGAACTCTTTTACCACCTCCATAATCGAGAAAATTCCTTAGTCCACTAGTTACTAAGGATAAGTTCGACCGCTGTCATGTGATCCATTCCTGGGTCACTCTTGTACCCCTTGACTGACTCATGGCAAGGCACACTTCAGGTGCGGTACACAGCATAGCATACTGTAGAGCCTACGTCTAAAGCATAGGGGACGACCTTCGTCCTTTCTCTCTCTTCTGCCGTCGTCTGGTCTTGAGTCTTACTCAATACTCACACCTTGTAACACAGCCAAGAACTCCTTTGCTGATCTATTTTGAACTCCTTCAAAATCTTGTCACGGTATGTATTCATTTTGAAAGTACTATTAAGCGTTTTTTGATCTATCCTTATAGATCTTGATGCTCAATGTTCAAGTAGCTTAATCCAGGTTTTCCATTGAAAAACACTTTTCAAATAACCCTGTATGCTTTCCAGAAATTCTACATCATTTCTGATCAACAATATGTTAACAACATATACTCATCAAAAATTCTATAGTGCTCCCACTCACTTCTTTGGAAATACAAGTTTCTCATAAACTTTGTATAAACCCAAAATCTTTGATCATCTCATCAAAGCGTACATTCCAACTCTGAGATGCTTACTCCAGTCCTTAGAAGGATTGCTGGAGCTTTGCATACTTGTTAGCATCTTTCAGGATTGACAAAACCTTCTGGTTGTATCACATACAACCTTTCCTCAAGAAAATCGTCGAGGAAACAATGTTTTTGACATCCTATCTGCAAGATTTCATAAATAATGCAGTAACTGCTAATATAATTCCAACAGACTCTTAGCATCGCTACAAGTGAGAAAATCTCATCGTAGTCAACTCCTTGAACTTGTCGGAAAACATCTTAACGACAAGTCGAGCTTTCTTAATGGTGACACTTACCATCATTGTCTGTCTTCCTTTTAAAATCCATCTGCACCCAACAGCCTTACGACCATCAAGTAGTTCTTCCAAAGTCTATACTTTGTTTTTATACATGTATCCTCTCTCGGATTTTATGGCCTCGAGCCATTCGTCGGAATCCGGGCCCACCATCACTTCTCCATAGCTCGTAGGTTCATTGTTGTCTAGCAACATGACTTCCAAGACAGGATTATGTACCACTCTGAAGTAGTACGCATCCTTGTCGACCTACGAGGTTTGGTAGTGACTTGATCCGAAGTTTCATGATCACTATCATAAGCTTCCACTTCAATTGGTGTAGGTGCCATAGGAACAACTTCCTGTGCCCTGCTCCACACTAGTTGAAGTCATGGTTCAATAACCTCATCAAGTCTCCACCATCCTCCCACTCAATTCTTTCGAGAGAAACTTTTCCTCGAGAAAGGACCCGTTTCTAGAAACAATCACTTTTGCTTCCAGATCTGAAATAGGAGGTATACCCAACTGTTTTGGGTATTCTATGAATATGCATTTATCCGCTTTGGGTTCGAGCTTATCAGCCTGAAACTTTTTCACATAAGCGTCGCAGCCCCAAACTTTTAAGAAACGACAGCTTAGGTTTCTCTAAACCATAGTTCATATGGTGTCGTCTCAACGGAATTGCGTGGTGCCCTATTTAAAGTGAATGCGGTTGTCTCTAATGCCTAACCCAGAAACGATAGTGGTAATTCGATAAGAGACATCATGGTATGCACCATATCCAATAGGGTGCAGTTATGATGTTCGGACACACCATCACACTATGGTGTTCCAGGCGGTATTAGTTGTGAAACAATTTCCACAATGTCTCAATTGTGTGCCAAACTCGTAACTCAGATATTCATCTCTATGATCATATCATAGACATTTTATCCTCTTGTCACGATGATCTTCAACTTCAATCTGAAATTACCAGAACCTTTCAATAATTCAGACTTGTGTTTCATCAAGTAAATATACTCAGCATCTACTCAAATCACCTGTGAAGTAAGAACATAATGATATCCACTGCGTGCCTCAGCACTCATTGGATTGCACACATCAAATGTATTACTTCCAACAAGTTGCTCTCTTGTTTCATCTCATTGAAAACGAGGCCTTTCAGTCATCTTGCCCATGTGGTATGATTTGCATGTCTCAAGTGATTCAAAATCAAGTGAGTCCAAACGATCCATCTGTATGGAGTTTCTTCGGGCATATATACCAATAGACATGGTTCGCATGTCTCAATCTTTTCAAAAACGAGTGAGTCCAAAGATCCATCAACATGGAGCTTCTTCATGCGTTTTATACCAATATGACTCAAGTGGCAGCGCCACAAGTATGTGGTACTATCATTACTATCTTATATCTTTTGGCATGAACATGTGTATCACTACGATCGAGATTCAATAAACCATTCATTTTAGGTGCAAAACCATTGAAGGTATTATTCAAATAGATAGAGTAACCATTATTCTCCTTAAATGAATAACCGTATTGCGATAAACATAATCCAATCATGTCTATGCTCAACGCAAACACCAAATAACAATTATTTAGGTTTAACACCAATCTCGATGGTAGAGGGAGCATGTGATGCTTGATCACATCAACCTTGGAAACACTTCCAACACATATCGTCATCTCACCTTTAGCTAGTCTCCGTTTATTCTGTAGCCTTTTATTTCGAGTTACCAACACTTAGCAACCGAACCGGTATCTAATACCCTGGTGCTACTAGGAGTACTAGTAAAGTACACATTAATATAATGTATATCCAATATACTTCTGCCGACCTTGCCTGCCTTCTCATCTACCAAGTATCTAGGGTAGTTCTGCTTCAGTGACCGTTCCCCTCATTACAGAAGCACTTAGTCTCGGGTTTGGGTTCAACCTCGGGTTTCTTCACAAGAGCAGCAACAGATTTGCCGTTTCATGAAGTATCCCTTCTTTCCCTTGCCCTTCTTTAAACTAGTGGTTTTACTAACCATCAACAATTGATGCTCCTATTTGATTTCTACTTTCGCGGTGTCAAACATCGCGAGTTGCTCAAGGATCGTCATGTCTGTCCCTGATATGTTATAGTTCATCACGAAGCTCTAATAGCTTGGTGGCAGTGACTATGGAGAACCATCACTATCTCATCTGGAAGATTAACTCCCACTCGATTCAAGCGATTGTAGTACTCAGACAATCTAAGCACATGCTCAACGATTGAGCTTTTCTCCCTTCGTTTGCAGGCTTAAGAAACTTGTCAGAGGTCTCTTACCTCTTGACGTGGGCACTAGTCTGAAATCCCAATTTCAGTCTTTGGAACATCTCATATGTTCTGCGGCGTTTCAAAAACGTCTTTGGCGCCTCAATTCTAAACCGTTAGCATTACGCACTGAACTATCACGTAGTCATCAAAAGGTGTATGTCAAATGTTCGCAACATCCACAGACGACGCTCGAGGTTCAGCACACCGAGCGGTGCATTAAGGACATAAGCCTTCTGCGCAGCAATGAGGATAATCCTCAGTTTACGGACCCAGTCCGCATAATTTCTACTATCAACTTTCAACTAAATTTTCTCTAGGAACATATCTTAAACAGTAGAACCAAAGCGTAAGCTATGACATAATTTGCAAAGACCTTCTGACTATGTTCATGATAATTAAGTTCATCTGATAATTTAATGAACTCCCACTTAGATAGACATCCCTCTAGTCATCTAAATGATACATGATCCGAATCGACTAGACCGTGTCCGATCATCACGTGAGACGGGCTAGTCATCAACGGTGAACATCTCCATGTTGATCGTATCTACTATACGACTCATGTTCGACCTTTCGGTCTCTTGTGTTCCGAGGCCATGTCTGTACATGCTAGGCTCGTCAAGTATGCGAACGTTAGAATCTATCACACCCGATCATCACGTGGTGCTTCGAAACAACGAACCTTCGCAACGGTGCACTGTTAGGGGGAACACATCTCTTGAAATTTTAGTGAGGGATCATCTTATTTATGCTACCGTCGTTCTAAGCAAATAAGATGTAAACATGACAAACATCACATGCAAATCATAAAGTGACATGATATGGCCAATATCATCTTGCGCCATTGATCTCCATCTTCGAGGCGCGGCATGATCACCTTCGTCACCGGCATGACACCATGATCTCCATCATGATGATCTCCATCATCGTGTCTTCATGAAGTTGTCTCGCCAACTATTACTTCTACTACTATGGCTAACGGTTAGCAATAAAGTAAATTAATTACATGGCGTTTTTCATTGACACGCATGTCATACAATAAATTAAGACAACTCCTATGGCTCCTGCCGGTTGTCATACTCATCGACATGCAAGTCGTGATTCCTATTACAAGAACATGATCAGTCTCATACATCACATATATATAATTCATCACATCCTTTTGGCCATATCACATCACATAGCATACCCTGCAAAAACAAGTTAGACGTCCTCTAATTGTTGTTGCATGTTTTACGTGGCTGCTATGGGTTTCTAGCAAGAACGTTTCTTACCTACGCAAAAGCCACAACGGTGATATGCCAATTGCTATTTACCCTTCATAAGGACCCTCTTCATCAAATCCGATCCGACTAAAGTGGGAGAGACAGACACCCGCTAGCCAGCTTATGCATCAAGTGCATGTCAGTCGGTGGAACCTGTCTCACGTAAGAGTACGTGTAAGGTCGGTCTGGGCTGCTTCATCCCACAATGCCGCCGAATCAAGATAAGACTAGTAACGGTAAGCAAATTGAACAAATACGCCCACAACTACTTTGTGTTCTACTCGTGCATAGAATCTACGCATAGACCTAGCTCATGATGCCACTGTTGGGGAACGTAGCAATGATTCAAAATTTTCCTACATGTCACCAAGATCAATTTAGGAGATGCTAGCAACGAGAAAGAGGGAGTGCATCTTCATACCCTTGAAGATCACTAAGCGGAAGCGTTACAAGAACGCGGTTGATGGAGTCGTACTCGCGGCGATTCAAATCGCGGAAGATCCGATCTAGCGCCGAACGGACGGCGCCTCCGTGTTCAACACACGTACAGCCCGGGGACGTCTCCTCCTTCTTGATCCAGCAAGGGGAGAGGAGAAGTTGAGGGAGAACTCCAGCAGCACGACGGCATGGTGGCAATGGAGCTCGTGGTTCTCCGGCAGAGCTTCGCTAAGCACTACGGAGGAGGAGGAGGAGGAGTTGGAGGAGGAGAGGGCTGCGCCAGGCAAGGGCTGCGGCTGCCCTCTCTCTCCCTCACTATATATAGGGGGGAGGGGGTGGAGGAGGCGCCCTAGGGTTCCCTAGGGGAGGGGCGGCGGCCACGGGGGAAACCCTAGATGGGTTTGGGCGCCCCCACCCCTGGGAAACTTGCCCCCAAGCCGGGAGGGGTGGCTGCCCTAGGGGAGGCGCCCCCACCTCTCCACGTTACATGAGAGGGGTTGGGAGGGGCGCACAGCCCCTTAGTGGGCTGGTGTGCCCCCTCCCCTTGGCCCATAAGGCCCCCCAACGCTTGCCGGGGCCTCCGAAACACCTTTCGGTCACGCTGGTCGTCACCCGGTACTCCCAGAACAATTTCGGACTCCAATACCCTTCGTCCAATATATCGATCTTCACCTCCGGACCACTCCGGAGTTCCTCGTCACGTCCGGGATCTCATCCGGGACTCCGAACAACCTTCGGTAACCACATACTATTTCCCATAACAACTCTAGCGTCACCGAACCTTAAGTGTGTAGACCCTACGGGTTCGGGAACCATGCAGACATGACCGAGACACCTCTCCGGCCAATAACCAATAGCGGGATCTGGATACCCATATTGGCTCCCACATGTTCCATGATGATCTCATCGGATGAACCACGATGTCGGGGATTCAATCAATCCCGTATACAATTCCCTTTGTCTATCGGTATGTTACTTGCCCGAGATTCGATCGTCGGTATCCCAATACCTCGTTCAATCTCGTTACCGGCAAGTCTCTTTACTCATTCCGTAACGCATGATCCCGTGGCTAACTCATTAGTCACATTGAGCTCATTATGATGATGCATTACCGAGTGGGCCTAGAGATACCTCTCCGTCATACGGAGTGACAAATCCCAGTCTCGATTCGTGCCAACCCAACAGACACTTTCGGAGATACCTGTAGTGCACCTTTATAGCCACCCAGTTACGTTGTGACGTTTGGTACACCCAAAGCATTCCTACAGTATCCGGGAGTTGCACAATCTCATGGTCTAAGGAAACGATACTTGACATTAGAAAAGCTCTTAGCAAACGAACTACACGATCTTGTGCTATGCTTAGGATAGGGTCTTGTCCATCACATCATTCTCCTAATGATGTGATCCCGTTATCAATGACATCCAATGTCCATGGTCAGGAAACCATAACCATCTATTGATCAACGAGCTAGTCAACTAGAGGCTTACTAGGGACATGTTGTGGTCTATGTATTCACACATGTATTACGGTTTCCAGTTAATACAATTATAGCATGAACAATAGACAATTATCATGAACAAGGAAATACAATAATAATCATTTTATTATTGCCTCTAGGGCATATTTCCAACATAATGCTCATCCTTATTTTAGTCTTCTCAAGTGCTTTGCCATGACTCACACACATCATTTTGGTTGAGCCTATTCTTAAGTTGCCTCATTTACATGTTGCTCAACCATGTGTTTGTTGCAAGTGCTAGGCTTTGTTTCTTATATGCTCACTTACACTTGTTGTGAGTTTCTATTGATTTTGGGGGAGCTATGATCCTATTTTGTGCACTTTGTATCCTAATTCAAAAATTCTTATGTGTGCACAAATCATGGGGAGATTCTCTAGTTTCTTTAGATCACTCCTTTGCTCATATCATAATATTATTCATGTGGCCCGTAGGATCTTTGGTCTAGTTGGTTCAATTGGTATCTTTTGATAGCTTGCTTCAATTGGTATCTTTTGATTGCTTGATTGCTTGTTTCTCTCTTTGTTATGTCTTTGTGGCATATCTTTCTTTTGCAATCTTTGAGCCTCAATATAGTTTGTCTTCCTCCAAGTATTTACCGTTGGATATGTGTATGGCATTCCACTCTCTTGTGGAGAAATACACAATTTATGAAGAAACACAATTTATATTGGCATTCTAAGCTTTTCTCCCATTTTGGCAATCGATGCCAATGGGGGAGAAGTTTCAGAGAGTTTTGTGGAGAAGTTTAGAGAGTCATATTTTCTTGCTTTGGTTGTGTTCCCAAGCGTTTGCATCTCTTACGCATGCATTATTGGTTGTTGCATTGCATGGTGATGCATAATTTCTTATATAAACTCTCTTGAAAGTGATTGTCATCAATTACCAAAATGGGGGAGATTGAAAGAACATGTGGTGCCCCCATGTTTGGTTTTGGTAATTAATGACAATCTCTATGGACTAATGGTTGCCTTGAGTTATATTTGAAGAATTTGTCCATAGGCATTTCTTGAAGTCCATGTGTTGGTTTCAAGGAGTTTATGAGTTGACCAAGGTGCTATTAAGGAATTATTCTAAGATTGGTCATGTGAGTGTTGAGCTTATTGCAAGCATGTCCTGAAGAAGAAGATTGTGTGATCATTCATGTTTACCTTTAAGACATCATCCAAATGAAGAGAGTTGGAAAGATTCAAGGTTGATCAAGACTAAGTCAAGAGTGAATCAAGTTGATCAACTCACAAAGCGTAGAAGATGTACCGAGAGGGATCAAGCGATCCCATGGTATGGTAAGCATTGTCCATTGCGCTTTGTGTACTAACCCATGGTCTATGTGAGAGTTCTATGTGGGGTTAGGTACGTGTTCATGGGCTTGCGTCAAGAGGAAGATATCACTCAACCCATGGAGAGGATGACATCAAGTGGTGATCGTCATCAAGATTGTCGTGTGCAAGTTCAAGTGGAGCATCACGAAGAGATCAAGTGCTTGAAGCTTGCCATCCATTGTGGTGTCAATGGACTTGTGAAGATGTGCTGAAGAGTGGCTCACCCATAGTGGAGTATGGGGAGCAATCATCTAGTCTTCATCGAGCCAATGCAATCAAGAAATGTGGTCCAACTTGAGGGAGTCAAGATCGTCATCATCTAGCTCAAGTGGACCATGTGCAAGGCAAAGGTTTTCCCTTGATAGGTTTTCTATTTTACCGGTCTCATGGTGGTAGTTGGGAGACCGGCTTATAGGATCGATTGCCGTACTATCAAGGGGGGCTCTCGATGAGTAGCTTGATCGTATAATTCGTAGAGAGCTCAAACCATTGCATCCTTGCATCATCTTTCTTGGTTCTTGGTTGGTTATCTTTGTGAGTCTTAGAGCTTATGGTCATCTTGATGACAAGCTCGAGTTCTTCGAAAACCGATTTCTTATGCATCTTCTTTTGTGTTTTAGGTGTTGGAGTTTTTACCGGTCTTAATTGAGAAAGGGTTCTCACCATTTTATTTTGGGTATTTTCTCTATTGCTATTTCTTGATATTTATATCAAGATTGTGTTTGCTCTTGTCTTTAGCTTTCCAACAAACTTGATTTCGTCGAATTCGGAGCTCGTATGCGAAAGTTGTGGCTGTTTTGATCTTACCTATTTTACATAGAGAGGTTGTACCGGTTGACCGGTACAACCGGTGTTTGGAGCGGTTGTACCGCTCCAGAATTGGTCCGAAGGTTGTACCGGCCATGTACCACTCTACCACCGGACTAGTTTCTATTTCGGAGCGGTTCTTGGGCGGTTGTTGACCGGTTGTACCGGTTAGTTTAGTTTAACCGGTACTACCGGTTCCCCGGGCTGTTGTACCGCTTAGGCCTTTTTCCTACAGGTTGGTTTTTCCTCTACTTTGACCGGTTGTACCGGTTCGTGCACCGGTTGTACCGGTCTTACAGTTTTCTGCACATAACGGGCAGATTCGTGGGGACCTATAAAAGGGGGTCTAATTCCCCATTGAACCTTATGCTTTGAGCTCGTGTTCTTCCCCCCATTGTTGATCTTCTTCGAGCTTGCTATTTCTCAATCCCTCCATGGATTCTTGCTAATTTTTGGGGAAAAGAGAGAGATTTAGATCCACATTTCCACCAATCACTTTCTCTTCTATGTGAGGGGAACCCCTTGGATCTATATCTTGGAGTTCTTAGTGTTCTCCTTCATGTTCTTCCTCTCATTTTCCTCCCTAGCATTAGTTGCTTTGGTGGGATTTGGGAGAGAAGGACTTGGGCACTCCGTGTGCCCTTGCCATTGCATTTGGTGCATAGTTTTGAGTTCTCCACGGCGATACGTGGAAGTTACAAGTTGAGAAGCTTATTACTCTTGGGTGCTTGGTACCCTTGAGCTTGTTCCTCTTGGGTGCTTGGGCGCCCTAGACGGTTGGTGGTGTTCGGAGCTCAATCATTGTGGTGTAAAGCTCCGGGCAAGCGCCGGGGTCTCCAATTAGGTTGTGGAGATCGCCCCGAGCAATTTGACGGGTTTCGGTGACCGCCCCCAAGGGTTGCCAAAGTGTACGGGTTCGGTGACCGCCCCCAAGGGTTGCCATTAGTACGGGTTCGGTGACCGCCCTCTAGGGTCCCTTAGTGGAATCACGGCATCTTGCATTGTGCGAGGGCGTGAGGAGATTACGGTGGCCCTAGTGGCTTCTTGGGAGCATTGTGCCTCCACACCGCTCTAAACGGAGATTAGCATCCGCAAGGGTGTGAACTTCAGGATACATCGTCGTCTCCGAGTGCCTCGGTTATCTCTTACCCGAGCCCTTTACTTATGCACTTTACTTTGTGATAGCCATATTGTTTCTTGTCATATATCTTGCTATCACCTAGTAGTTTATCTTGCTTAGCATAAGTTGTTGGTGCACATAGGTGAGCCTAGTTGTTGTAGGTTTTGTGATTGACAAATTAACCGCTAGGTTTATTCCGCATTTGTTCAAGCCTAAACCGTAATTATTTTAAAGCGCCTATTCACCCCCCCCCCCCCCCCCCCCCCCGCTCTAGGCGACATCGACGATCTTTCAGCCGACCCATGTACACGTTCACATTTGAGAAAAAACTGGAAAAAAAACAGCGGAAAATACAAAAAAATTCATGAATTAAAAAATGTTAAAGGATTTTGGAAAAAAATCATGAACTTGAAAAAGATCATCAATTTGAAAAAAGGTTTATCAAATTTGAAAAGAGTTCATCGAATTTGAAAAAGTTCATCAATCTTTCTAAAAGGTCATTGAATTTGGAAAAAAATATCATTTTTTTTAAATTTAACGTATTTAAAAACAAGTTTATCAAATTTGAAAAATCACCTATTTAAAAACAAATCATCGAATTTGCAAAGAAGTTCATCAATTTTGGAAAAAAGTTCATCAATTCTGTAAAAAGTTCAAAAATTTGAAACGGTTCATCGTTTTTTAAAAACTTCATCAATTTTGGAAAAAATTCACAAAATTTAAGTAAATAAAAAACAAAAAATAGCTAAACGGGCTGGCCAAGCTTGGAGGTCTTCAGGCGCCCGTTTGCAAACTGCACGCTTGAAGCGCCAAATAGGATCTGTCGCCCCTCCCTTGAGAGGTTTCTGCGGTCGGAACCGTGGATCAGCTTGCGTAGATTGAGGTCATAGCTTACCGTCTCCTTGAGACTCGTCATACGGACGACCCTGCATAGCAGTGAAGCGCAGCGTACGCTCGTGCGACGTGCCATGGAAGGCCTACTTCGGTTGGTGCTCCGAAATGACGTGGCCGCCCGCCTCCTGTGAGAGGGGGGGATTATGAGCCAGGTGAAGCAAATGATAGTGACTTTGATCTGACTTGGTAAGCTTGTCATTTCACGTGTCATTTAACACCATTAGGTCAAAAAAATGGACGGAAATGTTATGTTGTGAACAAAATTTAAAGTTGGTACTAGGTAAGAAATATTTCTACAGTGTCAAATAGGAAAACGAAATTTAGAAGAGTGTTCAACAAGGAATTCTTTCCTCGCGGAAAGGGAGGTCAAAACAGTGTTTTCTAACATCCATGCCTTTACGTAAGGTGTATTATTTTCAACACGATGATCGGCACATAATTATAGACAATTTAAGATGAAATTACCCTCATCTAATTCAACAATTTAGGATGGAATTAGCCTCATCTAATTCATTGATTAGTGGCAAGTAAATATATTAGGTCAGGAAAGAATCC
The DNA here is from genome assembly GCF_002575655.3 of Aegilops tauschii subsp. strangulata. Taxonomy (NCBI): domain Eukaryota; kingdom Viridiplantae; phylum Streptophyta; class Magnoliopsida; order Poales; family Poaceae; genus Aegilops; species Aegilops tauschii. The sequence goes on from NC_053039.3 coordinate 48,747,163, forward strand.
GAAGAGAGATACTCCCTCCGTTCCTAAATATTTGTCTTTCTAGACATTTCAAATGACTACCACATACGGATGTATGTAGACATATTTTAGAGTGTAGATTCACTCAGTTTGCTCCGTATGTAGTCACTTGTTGAAATGCCTAGAAAGACAAGTATTTAGGAACGGAGAGAGTAGTTTTCTTTTTTATCTAAGGAGAGATCCATGCAATCAGAGAAGAGATACTTTTTTTTTGGAGGGCCAATAACTGAATTACGAGGAATTAGAACAATTGCACCTTGCATTGTGGATTTTTATCACAAAAACAAATACACCTTACATATATGAAGATGTTTTGTACTAGGAAGGCGCTATTAATAGATGCTCATACAGTTGACAATTGGTAAATCAAGATATTATGCCAGACATGGATGCTGTAATGGGGATATGGGATCCAAGACCACACCGTGGCAGGGCTTCTTATAGCAATTCACCTACTGAAAACATACAACAATCGCAGGTACAAAACCCAGACACGCTACATAATTGCAATAAACAGCTTTGTGCCAAGTAATCAAACAAAGCAAGTAATAATAAAACAAAGGCACCAAACTAAAAATCTTAAAAAGATTGGTCTTCTCAGAATAGAAACCACGGGCTTAAGAGCGTCAAATTTAATAGTTCCAAAATCCAACACAATGGCCATAGCTCTATAGGTACGGACTGGTAATACAGGACCGAGTTTTCGGATAAAATTCACCAACTAGCCACGCTCTATTTCTTCTTGTCACCAGCACCACCACCACCAGCAGACCTGCATATCACGTGAGAACATTTTAGTCATTTATATACCAACTGTTACAGCAAAACAGAATTGCAACTGTTATTGCCTGAATGTAGAAGACATGAACATGGTCAGGCAAAAGAAAAACCTAAAGAACTACAAGCAATAGAAACATAATTATGGTGAAGATTGCATTATATATGCAACACCGAAAACACCATCATCTTCCAAGTGGAAACTGCTGTCTACAACCTACACTACTTGACAGGGAGAAAAGCCACATCTATTTTTTTTTAAATTGCTGGAAGAATTGTTGAGTCCATAGGCGTTCGCTTAAGCGTGCATAGGCGAATGCAACAACAGAACACCTAGGGCCTAGTCATGCTAAGCGTGCCCCGGCACACACTACAAGGTAGGCACTAGGCAGAGACGAGATAGGCACTAAGCAGAGATTAAAAAAGGGAATTTAGACCTAGCGCTTTATTTAAGCTTGGCTGGAAGCCAGCACAGCATTTCTTAATGTTAAGGAATTCTTTTTGTCTTCAATTCACTTTTAAACCCAACAAATTCATAATTCTCCTAAAGCTAGAGGATGCACTATGCAATGCTCTAGGTAACTAAGTAGTCCAGAGCAAAAAGGAAAACTGAATAATAGGACAGCAGAGTCAAATAATGTTCATAATATAAATGGTGAGTCGAGTGGTTACACACCTCATCTTCCTAAGGACACTTGACATCTCCTCTCTCTTCTTCTTTGCTCTCTTGTGAGTACCAAGCTTTCTCTTGGCGACCTTGAGTGCACGCTTGTCCTTTCCAACCTTAAGAAGCTCAGTGATACGTTTCTCATAGGGAGCGAATCCAGCAACCTCCCTAATCAAGTTCCTGACAAAATGCACCCTCTTGGTACCTTTCTGCAAAATATGCCAAGATAACATTGTAAGAATAACTGCAAACTGGATAGACATGTTATAATAATTCAGCTGAGCATATAGGAGCATGTAAGTTAACTTTGTTTCAGTTTCATACAAGTTACAATTCGCTAAAAAAAAGCCAGCTAGAATAGCCGAATAACAATTTGGTCCCAAACACAGCAAGGTCCTATTTTACTTTCAACATGACTTGACAACAGTAGTAAATAATATGCAAGGAAGGAAGGTACTCCTTCTGCAATGGCTATTACTTCACTGCAGAATACAACAGGCCCATGTGGGTAATCAAGCCCAATACAGAATCCAGATTTACACATGAAAACAAGAGGCTATCAATGCTCCCAAGTTATGCAAGGCCATGGTTATGCATCGAAGTATTGAACAATAGGAGAATTAAGACTAAGGCCCTGTTTGGTTCATAAGTCCTAGGACTTTTTTTAGTCCCAACTTATAAGTCTCAAGTTCCTAAAAAGTCCCTACCTGTTTGGTTCCTGGGACTTAACATGGACTAAAAGACCATATTACAACTATAAGTCCCTATAAGACTATTTCATAAGTCCCAAATGCCCACTTTAAGTCCCTATAAGTCCCTCCTGTTTGGTTTAGATGGGACTTAAAGGGACTTTTTTAAGTCCCAACACCAATAAGTCCCTGTAACCAAACACCCCCTAATACTAAATCATTTAAAACTGCATTTACAGCTATTTACAGATAGGGTCTGTCTAGGGCCTATCCAGATGTGCCCTAGTTATTGCACATCTAAGAGACTCAATCAAGTATTAAAAAGAAAAAGAAAAAGGAAAAAGAATATACCCACACGAATCTCGGTGTAAGATCAATGACATAGGACTTAGATGTGCAATACTTATGGCAAATTTAGCTTTAGCAAAACTGTTACAGATAATATTGAAATATTCTTCAAAAAGATGTGTAGTACAGTCAGTGATACTTTAGAAATGAAATTATAAGGTACTTGATTGAGCGGTCACATTTCATCACCAACAACTATCAACCTCCAGGACTAACAACTTGGGACTTCTGAAATATCAAAATTGCCAAACGTGTGTTCATGCATCACTGCAGACCCAAGGCTGCTCCCAATGTGTAGAAATTTTTTATCGGTTGGTCTCAATTCGGCAAGCGAGCTTCCATGCAAGACAAGGTACACCTCACAGATATTTAACCCGACTACTTTTGCCCTTCAGTAGTATCAACCATACTGTGCTATACTGTTAACATCTAGCTCGCCACCCTTTTTTGATCATAAAAACAACAAACACGAACACAATACTAAAACTAGTAGAAAGCGTACCTAAATAAAACAAACACGAACAATTTAGCCTTGTGAACACTAGGGAACGAGATAGAAGCGTCAGCTATAACGCGTCCAACAACGGAACTACCGAGCAAACACAGATCTAGAGAACAGTCGCAGAGGTCGGCACAATTTAAGTAGATGGGCAGATCAATCCCGCACTGAGATCATAGCAGAAGACGCATATGGGCAGGAGAAGGAGGATATCGGAGGTTAGAGACGGCTTACCCCCTTGCGGTCGGACGGGCGTGGCGGCAGCTCGCGCTTGGTGACGACGTGGCCCTTGTTGATGCCCACGAAGAGCCCTGACTTGGGCTGCGACGGCGCCATGGCCGGACTCCCACTCGCTCCTGCTAACCTGCAACGGACGCACGCAAGGTTACGTACGAGCGATCTGAAACGAGATTCATCATAGCATAGGCGGCGGCGCTGCTTGCAGGCTTACGTTGAGAATGGATGCAGGTGAAACCCTACTCCGCCGCCAGCGCCCGGGAAGAAACCCTAAGCTGCGTGAGGCGGGATCTTATATATGCCAGACCGTGAAATCTCTCCATGTGTTAGACTGATGGACCTGTCTTGCTGGGCTTACTGGGCTTATTTTGCTCATGGTATGGATCGCGATCCGACTGCATAGGCCCACTTTTTTGCGTGTGTAAGTTGTTAAGTGCAAAATGATGCCAAAAAAAAAAACGTACAGTGTTTGATTTGCTAAAAAAAATGCAGTATTTGATCAACGAAAATGCAGTGTTCTACTATGTCAGCTAGGAGCCAAAACAGTATCTTTGCTTTTAGAGAAAGGAAGAAAATACAATATCTACCGCAAAAAGATACAATACACACACCACGGTGAAAACAAAATGTTACACGAATCGATAAACAGAATTGTCGCCTTTTTCATATGGGTGCGCCTAAAACTTGGCCTACTCAGTCAAGTAACATCATCCCACGATTTAATACTATGTAAACATTTTTGTACTAGTTGGTTTTTTTCACTCACTTGCAACTGGGAAAACCTCAGTGGCTTCCTGCTTACAACTCTTATGGCAATGCAGATCATATCGTTCTAGAATTGATAAAGAGCTAACTTGGTTTTTGGTCGATTGAGAATTAACAAAGATGTTTCATATTCATAGTGTTTCCAAGCTTTTTTGTGTGGGCGACGAACACCGTATGTAAAGACCATCGACGAGGGCACATATGTTGTCGGTACACTCGAAGGGTGTAAAAGAAGGTCGAGACCCTAGAGTGCAACAAACGTTGATACCACCACTATGTAAGAATATGAGTCTCCTCCAACACACCTCAAGTACCTCGCTGAATTTCGAGCAACATTAGAGAGGGCACCGCAAGGACGGGATAGCCCAGGATGAATCAAAAGGACGCTTAATATGTGAGATGATGCCTCTCTGCCATGGTGCTGCATACTGTGTGAGCCACAATGGCATAACAGAGAACTAGACCACCATTTCCCTTCACACTAGTGTTGATCGTGGTGCATTCGTATGATGAGAGGTGAAATAATAGCAACTTCTGGTTCTTGACAGTCCGAACTAAAAATCTGAACTAAAACATACGTCTGAAGAGAAAATAGCTTGGGTGACCCGGTCATTTCCTTTGTAAATGTCTGCTCGATTGAATCTGCTCCCCAGAGTTCAAGTATTGTACACTCCACTCCAATCCGGCTAGCAAAAGTAAAAGCCAAAGAGCGGGAGAGGGGACATGGAAACGACTGAAGGGGGGCTCGGACGAAACCGATCGGTATCCCTTTGCATAAAACTTGCGCTGCTAAAACTAAATATTTGATAGCACCGGCGTACAGGGATCTAATGGCTAACTTTGTCTTTCCATGATCATTTCCTTTCGGGAAACCTGTCGAGACCCTCGACACCACCATATGGTACAGCAAACAGCGAAGACCCTCCACGCAACTCTTCAAGTCACCCGTAGGCTGATGCGGCTTGAAACTGCGTCGTTATTTCCCCAAAGAGGAAGGGATGAAGCAGCACATCTACGGTAGGTATTTTCATCAGTTATGAAACTAAGGTTATCAATCCAGTAGGAGAACCAAGCAACACTATGTAAACGGTACCTGCACACAAAGAACAAACCCTCGCAACCCAACGCGTAAGAGGGGTTGTCAATCCCTCCTCGGTAAAAAGATAGATTAACTTGTATGAGTCTGGGCAAATAGATCTGAACAAAACACGAAATAGAAAAATGCAGAAAAGGTATTTTTGGGTTTTTGAAATAATAGATCTGAAAACAAATGCGAATAAAAATAGATATGAAAACAATATGATAAAAGATAGACCCGACGGCCGTAGATTTCACTAGTGGCTTCTCTCGAGAAAATAGCATACAGTGGGTAACAAATTACTGTTGGGCAATTGATAGAAGATCGAATAATTATGACGATATCGAAGGCAATGATCAATATATAGGCATCACATCCAAAATTAGTAGACCGACTCCTGCGTGCATCTAATTACTGTTGGGCAATTGATAGAAGATCGAATAATTATGACGATATCGAAGGCAATGATCAATATATAGGCATCACATCCAAAATTAGTAGACCGACTCCTGCGTGCATCTACTACTATTACTCTACACATCGACCGCTATCCAGCATGCATCTAGTGTATTAAGTTCATGGAGAAACGGAGTAATGTAATAAGAATGATGATATGATGTAGACAAGATATATTCATGTAGGAATAGACCCCATCTTGTTATCCTTAATAACAACGATACATGTGTGCCTTGCTGCCCCTTCTGTCACTGGGAGAGGACACCGCAAGATCGAACCCATCACAAAGCACCTCTTCACATGGCAAGAAAATTTGATCCAGTTGGTCTAACTAAACCAAAGATTCGAAGAAGAAATATGAGGCTATAAATAATCATGCATATAAGATATCAAAGTAGACTCAAATAATATTCATGGATATAGATCTGATCATAAATACGAAGTTCATCGGATCCCAACAAACACACCGCAAAAAGGTTTACATCAAATAGATCTCCATGATACCATTGTATTGAGAATCAAAAAGAGAGAAGAAGCCATCTAGCTACTGCCTACGGACCCTTAGGTCTATGGTGGACTAGTCACGCATCATCGGAGAGACACCAATGAGGATGATGAACCCCTCTGTGATGGTGTTAGATTGGATCTCGTGGTTATGAAACTTGCGGCGGCTGGAATTGTGTTTCGTTGACTCCCCTAGGGTTTCTGCAATATTTGGGAATTTATAGGGCGAAGAGACGGTGCAGGCGACCTTCGTGGGGCCTACACACCACTTGGGCTGGTCCCCACGGGGATCCCCTCTGGTGCTTTCTTGGCCCCAAGGTGTCTTCTGGTCCAGAAAAAATCTCCAAAAAGTTTCGCTGCGTTTGGACTTCGTTTGGTACTGATATTTTGCGAAGTAAAAAACAAGCAAAAAAACAGCAGCTGGCACTAAGCACTATTTCAATAGGTTAGTCCCAAAAAATGATATAAAATTATTGTAAAACATCCAAGAATGATAATATAACAGCATGGAACAATCAAAAATTATAGATACGTTCGAGACGTATCAGAGGCTCGGAGGCTACACCTAGTGGGTGCGCTGGCGCGCCCCCACTGGAAGAAAGCTGCGCCGACTGAGGCCCGCAGCCGGTTGTCATCGGCAACCTCAGAGATACGACAGCAAAGACCCTTCGCACGACTCTTCAAGTCACCCGGAGGCTTGAAGGCTACTGTCGGGGGATGAACCCCGGGTAGTCCCAAGACGGCGAGTCGGGCCACTTGCCCGCCTGCCTCGGCCGCCTGCTCCAGCCCACACCACTGGTCGGCTGCTCCGGCCGGCCGGCTACCTGAAGTCAACTGCAACATTCCATCGAACATGCGCGGACGAGACGACCATACATTGCGGCGGGGCGCTGTTGATGAATAGCGGACGCTATGCGCACGTCATGCATGGTAGACTATGTGGGCAATCCCTTGTCCCCTAGACAACAGTTTATAAGTTGCCTCAAGGAGCCTCCCACGGGAAACAGGCTCATGAATGCTCGGCCCCGCCCGCCTCATTTTATCACTTGTAACCTAGGAGGCCATGCTATAAGACCTCACGGGAGCCCCCCTAGGAGGGTGTCGACTCATTCATCACACACACCCACACACATGCAAGGAGAAGAGGAGAGCTTTTTTGCGGGAAGGAGAAGAGGAGAGCTAGCTCATTCTTTCTCCTCCATCCATACAGCTAAGAGCATCTCCAACCGCACCTCCAACAGGCCCCCAAGGCGTTTTTTAGCGCCGGCGGCCGAAAATCGGCCCAGTCGCACCCCCGGGATCTCATATAGCGCCGGTTTGGGCCGAAATAACAGCTCGCGAACCCGAGCCGAACCCAAGCACCCGGGGGTCGCCTGGGGGTGCCGGCAGAAGCGAAAAGGGGCGTTGGACCGCTCTGCCGGCGAGAGGAGGCCCTTTTCCCACCGTTTCCTCCCGCTTTCCCTCCTCGGCTTCCCTCTCATTCTCCATTCCTCCCGCCAATCTCCTCCTGATGAAGCCATGTACCTAGGATAGGGTCATAGGCCTGACCTAGACACCCTCCCCAAGGGCATCACCCTAAAGACAAAAGCATTCGAAGGGTACCATCATCCACTCGACCAGAGACATTCCACTCGGAAGAATCAATGTCACTCGACCGTCACAGAAACCACTCGACATACAGAAGATCTAAAGTCACTCTACGCAGCAACGGTCGGGCGTTTACTCATAGACTTAATTACCATTTATAACACTTTATTGCGGACGTTACCTGTAACGCTTACTCTTTATGAACATTGAACCCTGTGTAACGGAGGGGAGGTGGGGTCTTGGCGCACTCTATATAAGCCACCCCCTCCTCTGGGACAAGGGTTCGCACCCCCTGTAACTCACACGCACATAATCCAGTGGACCGCCTCCGGGCTCCGAGACGTAGGGCTGTTACTTCCTCCGTGAAGGGCTTGAACTCGTAAAACTCGCGTGTACAACTTCGCCATAGCTAGGATCTTGCCTCCTCATACCTACCCCCCATTCTACTGTCAGTCTTAGATCCACGACAGTTGGCTCCCACTCAGGGGCTTAGCTGCAGTCCAGTACTCGCCTAAGTTTGAAAAATCCTACCGAGTGGTGAGCAAGTCTCTCACTCGGGGACTTAGCCGTGAATCCGTTTTGCCTAAGTTTGAAAAATACTACCGAGCGGTGAGAAAGCCTCCCACTCGGGGGCTTAGCTGCAGTCCAGTACTCGCCTAAGTTTGAAAAATCCTACCGAGTGGTGAGCAACCCTCCCACTCGGGGCTTAGCTGCAGTCCAGTACTCGCCTAAGTTTGAAAAATCCTACCGAGTGGTGAGCAAGTCTCTCACTCGGGGGCTTAGCCGCGAATCCGTTTCGCCTAAGTTTGAAAAATCCTACCGAGTGGTGAGCAAGCCTCTCACTCGGGGGCTTAGTCGCGAATCCGTTTCGCCTAAGTTTGAAAAATCCTACCGAGTGGTGAGCAAGCCTCCCACTCGGGGGCTTAGCTGCAGTCCAGTACTCGCCTAAGTTTGGAAAATCCTACCGAGTGGTGAGCAACCCTCCCACTCGGGGGCTTAGCTGCAGTCCAGTACTCGCCTAAGTTTGAACAATCCCACCGAGTGGTGAGCAACCCTCCCACTCGGGGGCTTAGCTGCAGTCCAGTACTCGCCTAAGTTTGAAAAATCCTACCGAGTGGTGAGCAACCCTCCCACTCGGGGGCTTAGCTGCAGTCCAGTACTCGCCTAAGTTTGAAAAATCCCACCGAGTGGTGAGCAACCCTCCCACTCGGGGGCTTAGCTGCAGTCCCGTACTCGCCTAAGTTTGAAACACATCCCTATCCGCAATGACGACGAGGTGCAGGTCGACTGCAACCTTCTCCTCGGAGCTACGCCACAAGTATAACGTACGCTCCATCCTCATCCGCAAGGACGACGAGGTGCAGGTCGACTGCAACCTTCTCCTCGGAGATACGCCACAAGTATAACGTACGCTCCATCCTCATCCGCAAGGACGACGAGGTGCAGGTTGACTGTAACCTTCTCCTCGGAGCTGCGCCACAAATACAATGTGCGCTCCATCTTTATTCGCAAGGACGACGAGGTGCAGGTCGACAGCAACCTTCTCCTCAGAGCTGCGCCACAAGTATAACGTGCGCTCCATCCTCATCCGCAAGGACGACGAGGTGCAGGTCGACTAGAACCTCTTCCCCAGAGCTACATCTCAAGTACAAAAAATATTCCGAGTGAAGAACAAATTCCACTCGAAGGCAAGCACAAGCATATTCGGAGATAAACCAAATTCAGATAAATCTTAAGGTTCTGACTGCGGATTAAAGTACTCGGGCATCAAGCCCGAAGGAGTTTAATGGTTACAAAATCACTCGGCATTCCGAGGCAAATTTAAGGTGGGGCATAAAAGTTTGTTCACTCCGCAGGAGGAGGGCTGGCAGGCTCGACGAATTCGTCCAGATCGATTCCGTCAGCAATCCGAGTGGCAGCAGCAATGAAGGTCTCCATGAAAGATTGGAAGTCATGCTTCTTGGTGTTGGCGACCTTGATCGCTGCCAGCTTCTCTTCTCGCGCTTCCTTACAGTGGACATGAACCAAAGTCAGAGCCACATCAGCGCCGCACCGGGCAGAAGACTTCTTCCATTCTTGCACTTGACCGGGAATCTCATTAAGTCGAGTCATCAGAGACTCGAGGTCATTCTTGAGCATTGCCCCTGGCCAGAGTGTTGTGTCGATCCGCGACATTGCGACCTTCAGTCGAGCAAGATAATCAACAACACCAGCAACACGATATTCCAATCGGAGTACATTCATGGCAGGCTCGTCTTTCACTGGAGAATGGATGGGGTCCAACCTTGTCTCAACTCGCCCAGTCTCTTCCTCGAAGTTCCGGCAAAATTCTGCACGTACAATTCAAAGATGAGTCAGCGGTTGTATATCGAGTCGACGATGACAAGTCAGTCATTTCAAAGAAAATACCTTCAAGCATGACGAACAACTTCTTGGCAAGACTTCCCAGATAATTTTCCAGATCGTCCCTCTTGCGAGCAATGCCTTCCATCTTCTCGTTCAGATTGTTCTTGTCCTTCTTCAGACGAGTCGCTTCCTTATTGGCTTCATCAAGGGCAGTTTTCAGCTTGGCGTTTTCTTCCTCCAGTTTGCCGACTGAAGCTAGCTTCTGTTCGGCGAGTGCAGTTTTCTCGTCAGCTGCTTTCTGTGCGGCCGCAAGATCTTGGTCCTTTTTCGCCAAAGCTTGATTCATTTTCTCTGAAAGAAACAGCGCTCGGTTCAGAAAAAAGCAAAATAGAATCTGGTACAGAGACAAATCAGTCGGCAAGCTTTCTCTTACCAGCAGCTTCATCCTTGGCCTTCTGCAGATTTGTCTTGGCCAGTTCCAGATCGAGGTTGAGCTGAATCTGTTTTTTCTCCAATTCAGCAAAACAAACTCTGAGTTCACAAGATTTCTGTAATCAAGGGATAGTCAATCGGCAGATGGAAAGATTAGTTACTTCAGAACAGTAGTTCGATAAATTCAAGTTGTTTTCAGACCGTAGTCGACTGCCCGCAGTCAACCACGGTCTCGGGGACTACACCCAGTGGGTGCACTTAGCGTGCCCCCACTGGTCCAGTTTCCACTCGACGTGGTCTGTCCAGGCCGAGTGTAAAAAAAAGAGGATCTGAGACCGTAGTCGACTGCCCGCAGTCGACCACGGTCTCGGGGACTACACCCAGCGGGTGCACTTAGCGTGCCCCCACTGGTTCGGATTCCACTCGACATGGTCCGTCCAGACCGAGTGGAAATTTTACTTCTCAGACCACAGTCGACTACCCGCAGTCAACTATGGTCTCGGGGACTACACCCAGTGGGTGCACTCAGTGTGCCCCCACTAGTTCAACAATACAATCGACACAATCTAGTCGACCTAAGATACAAGTTTGCTCAGTGGCAAATCAAAACACCTAGTGGGTGTACAGATGCGAAGCATAGACAGATGAAAAGATTCTTTGAAAAAAAGTTTTCAGGTAGCATATCCTAACAGAACAAGCTAAAAGAGTCAGTCGGCAATCTGCTAACCTGGACGTTGCTCTAGAGAGCGGAGATGACATCATAAGCAGCTTGGCTGGCTTGCCGCACCATCTTCATCTTCTCCATCATAATGCCCGCCTGGCGTATAGCCTCTTTGGCAGCACCCACCTGGTCCTCTGGGACGTGATGTGCAGCAAAAAGTGAAGGTGGATCGGCGGGAGTCTGCGCGGCTGACGCCGAAGGCTGAGCACTCGACAATGGTATGGCGAAGGTGACGGAGGTCCGATTCGCATCACCGGCTTCCTGGATTACCGGTTCCGCCACCGGCGTCGACTGAGGCGTCCTGCCAACGGACGTTTTCCTGCTTCTTCTCCCCAAGGGCCTCTGTGGCTCGTCTTCGTCGTCGTCTGAGAGATCGATGATGTTGGGGGGAGCTGTAAAAAGATCAATCGCCAAAAATTCATCCTCATTGGTTGTACCACAGTTCAATCGACAAAGCAAAGACAAGATCACAAAGATTATACCTGGGTTGGAGGTGACCACATCTTCCATCTCCTCATCCTCGTTTTTGTAAGCAGAGGTCCCAAAAGTAGCGACACTGCTAGTTTCAAGATTCATTCGGTCAAACCAAGGAAAAATAGACAACGCAGAGTTTCGGGTAAAACTGAAGACAGGACACTTACGCAGAGGCAACAGGGATGTCGATTTTGATTCTGGGCAGCGCCTTTCGGGTCTTCTGCGGTACGACCTTGGACTGTTTCGGAGCCTTTTCAGTCGGCGCCGGAGAAGACGTTCGAGGACGCTTTGACGACTGCCCAGTCTGAACGGTTGCCTTGTCGCGGGCGCTTTGCGGGATCGTGGGTGAGCTTGGATCGCCTTTCCCTACGGGGAGGTGAGTCGACCTCTTCTTCATCACTCGGGTCGGAGCTTTCCTCATCCCCTTCACCATCAGAATGCCACTCGTCGCTCTCGCCTCCGCTCGCCTCCCCCTCCGGATCCTGCTCCTGCTCTCCGTTGGGCATCGAATACATCTCAGTAAGAGCCTAGAAGACAACAAGCAAGAATAAAGTCAGTCGGTTGATTGCAAGCAGTTACATGATAAATCAAGATAACACTCGGCAATTCAGAGTTGGACCTTGTCAGTTTGGTGCGAGTTGTCAAGTGGAGGGACTCTCCTGGCCCCCCTGGGTTATCTTTGTTGCCAGTGATACCCCTCAACCACTTCTCCACCGTATCCTCTTCGACTTCTTCTGGATGGATCCGAGTGGAATCGTCAATGCCTGAATACATCCACATGGCTGGTCATGGGCTTGAAGCGGCTGAATGCGTCGCCTGAGGAAGACTTCCAACAGATCCATGCCGATCACGCCATCAGGGATGAGCTGGGCCACTCGCTTGACCAGCACCTTCACCTCTGCTTTCTCCCCCGGGGTCACTTTCAGGGCGGAGGGCTTCTCTACTCGATCCATGGAAAAGGAGGGAAGTCCAGTCGACTGACTGGGAGTCGGCTGGTCTTTGCAGTAAAACCAGGTCGACTGCCACCCTCGGACTGACTCGGGTAGGATTATGGCTGGGAAAGAGCTCTTACCCCTCATTTGGATTCCAAGACCCCCACACATCTGGACCACTTTTGTCCTCTCATCACTCGAATTAGCTTTTTTGACCGACTAGGAGCGACACGTGAAAATGTGCTTGGAGAGGCCCCAGTGTGGTCGACAACCCAAGAAGTTTTCGCACATGGACACGAAAGCGGCAAGATACACGATGGTGTTGGGGGAAAATGATGAAGTTGTGCTCCAAAGAAGTTCAAGAAAGCTCGGAAAAAAAGGATGGGGAGGCAAAGAAAACCCGCGGTCGACGTGGGTGGCGAGGAGGACGCACTCACCCTCCTGCGGTCGGGGCTCAGTCTCGTCCGCCGGGAGCCGCGCAGATCCATGGGGGATCAATCACTCCTCGGCCAGATCGTCGATGTCGTCCTGGAGAATCGTTGACCGGATCCAATCTCCCTAGATCCAGCCGCGCGGCAGACCGGACCTCGAGGAAGATCCGCCCCGGCTGGACTTCTTCCCCTTTGCCTTCGCCATCGCCTTCTTCGCGTGCTCCAATGCCACCATCTTCTCCTTCCCCATCGCAGCAGACAGAGCTCGAACGGAGCAGCAGCGCCGGGGCAGGAGCGGATGCGATGGAGAAAACCAAGAAGGAAGAGGAAGAATGGGAGCGCACTGTTCAAAAACCCCGGACCGATGCCTTATATGAGGTTGCTTCCAAGTGACTGACTTGTGGACCCGGGCGATCTTATCAAATCACGCAATAGTCGCGCGAGCGATACGTGGTGAAAAAGGCGGCACGGAAATCAAGGCGGCCCTGCCTTATCCAGCCCGATTGCTGCGGCCTCCTCCGCCCCGCGCGCTTCCCGAAAATTTGAATCCCGCGAGATCCGCGGGCAACAGAGCAACTTGTCAGACGGAAGATTTTCTCCATATCAACGCTCGAGGCTTTTCAGTAAAAGTTCACTGAACAAAACCAAGAATGGATCAAGGCGACTGAAAAAGAAGTTGATGTCACCGTGTTGATTCATCGATCCCAACCAGACACTCTCAAAGTGCAAGAGCTGAATCGGAAGTATTTCCAACTCCTTCTCCACTCAAACCCTGAACCATTCGGGGGCTAATGATGAAGCCATGTACCTAGGGTAGGGTCATAGGCCTGACCTAGACACCCTCCCCAAGGGCATCACCCTAAAGACAGAAGCATTCGAAGGGTACCATCATCCACTTGATCAGAGACATTCCACTCGGAAGAATCAATGTCACTTGACCGTCACAGAAACCACTCGACATACAGAAGATCTAAAGTCACTCTACGCAGCAACGGTCGGGCGTTTACTCATAGACTTAATTACCATTTATAACACTTTATTGCGGACGTTACCTGTAACGCTTACTCTTTATGAACATTGAACCCTGTGTAACGGAGGGGAGCTGGGGTCTTGGCGCACTCTATATAAGCCACTCCCCTCCTCTGGGACAAGGGTTCGCACCCCCTGTAACTCACACGCACATAATCCAGTCGACCGCCTCCGGGCTCCGAGGAGTAGGGTTGTTACTTCCTCCGTGAAGGGCCTGAACTCGTAAAACTCGCGTGTACAACTTCGCCATAGCTAGGATCTTGCCTCCTCATACCTACCCCCATTCTACTGTCTGTCTTAGATCCACGACACCTCCTCCCGTCCCAGCCCGCCGCCATGCCGCTGAAGAAGTACGTGATCCCCCATGCCGTGACGGATGCCGCCGCCGCCACCCAGTCGAAGCAGAGGGCGCCTGCGTCCAAGCCCTCGGGCATGTCTAACACCGACTGAAGGGCGGAAGTTCAGCGCCGGGAGGCTGTCACCACCGACCGGGGAAACAGGGCCAACGCCAAGAAGGCCCGGGACAGCGCGGCGCTCGCGGTTGCGGTGGCGACGGAGCAGGCGGAGCGCTCCGCCGAGCGGCTCGCGCGGGGATGATGAATCTGTTGGGGAACGTAGTAATTTCAAAAAAAAATCCTACGCAGACGCAAGATCATGGCGATGTATAGCAACGAGAGGGGAGAGTGTTGTCCACTTACCCTCGTAGACGGAAAGCGGAAGCGTTATGACAACGCGGTTGATGTAGTCGCACGTCTTCACGATCGACCGATCCTAGTACCGAACGTACGTCACCTCCGCGATCTGCACACGTTCAGCTCGGTGACGTCCCACGAACTCACGATCCAGCAGAGTGTCGAGGGAGAGCTTCGTCAGCACGACAGCGTGTTGACGGTGATGATGAAGCTACCGGCATAGGGCTTCGCCTAAGCACTACGACGATATGACCGAGGTGGATTATGGTGGAGGGGGGCACCGCACACGGCTAAGAGATCAATGATCAACTTATGTGTCTATGGGGTGCCCCTGCCCCGTATATAAAGGAGCAAGGGGGGAGGTTGGCCGGCCCTTGGGGCGCACCAAGGAGGGGGAGGAGTCCTCCTCCTAGTAGGAGTAGGACTCCCCCTTTCCTAGTCCAACTAGGAGGAGGAAGGGGAAAGGAAGGAGAGGGAGAGGAGAAGGAAAGGGGGGCGCGCCCCCCCTCCTGTTGGGGAACGTAGTAATTTCAAAAAAATCCTACGCACACGCAAGATCATGGTGATGCATAGCAACGAGAGGGGAGAGTGTTGTCCACGTACCCTCGTAGACCGAAAGCGGAAGCGTTATGCCAACGCGGTTGATGTAGTCGTACGTCTTCACGATCGATCGATCCTAGTACCGAACGTACGGCACCTCCATGATCTGCACACATTCAGCTCGGTGACGTCCCACGAACTCACGATCCAGTAGAGCTTCGAGGAAGAGCTTCATCAGCACGACGGCGTGATGACGGTGATGATGAAGCTACTGGCGCAGGGCTTCGCCTAAGCACTACGACGATATGACCGAGGTGGATTATGGTGGAGGGGGGCACCGCACACAGCTAAGAGATCAATGATCAACTTGTTTGTCTATGGGGTGCCCCCTGTGGGAGTCCTGGATTAGGGGGTCCTCGGACAGCCGGACTATATCCTTTGGCCGGACTATTGGACTATGAAGATACAAGATTGAAGACTTTGTCCCGTGTCCGGATGGGACTCTCCTTGGCGTGGAAGGCAAGCTTGGCAATACGGATATATAGATCTCCTCCCTTGTAACCGACTCTGTGTAACCCTAGCCCCCTCCGGTGTCTATATAAACCGGAGGGTTTAGTCCGTAGGACAACAACAATCATACCATAGGCTAGCTTCTAGGGTTTAGCCTCTACGATCTCGTGGTAGATCAACTCTTGTAATACTCATATCATCAAGATCAAACAAGCAGGAAGTAGGGTATTACCTCCATCGAGAGGGCCCGAACCTGGGTAAACATCGTGTCCCCCGCGTCCTATTACCATCCGCCTTAGATGCACAGTTCGGGACCCCCTACCCGAGATCCGCCGGTTTTGACACCGACATTGGTGCTTTCATTGAGAGTTCCACTGTGCCGTCACCATAAGGTTGGATGGCTCGTCTCGTTGTCAAGGACAATATCACCTCTGGGGGAGCCCTGGCTATAGGCCAAACTCTCCGGCTAGGCGGTTTCGTCATGACCGCCCGTTCGGCCGCTGCGCCGACGATGACTTCTCGGGTCATCGAAAACAGTCTCCACGTCGGCTCGGAATTCGCCGAGCAGTTGGATCCAATGGAGCTCTCTTCATTGAACAAGCTCTTGGATCACATCGCCGCCTTGGGAGTCGCTACGGACTATGATCAAATCGGGTTTAAACCTGACCAAAGGGAGATTAACTCCCCGCCGGTCACCCATCAGATAGCGGTGGTGGAGGAGCAATGCAGCGATTCTTCCTCTATCTTGAGGACAAACTATGTCCGGATTTCCGAGCTCTCCGAGCCGGATACCCGTCTACGGGAGGACATGGCCCAAACCTTGAACCTAGAATCAGGCAGTGGGCCAGACCTATTGAGCAACATCCCGGAGCCCAAACTGCCAAGCTCGGAAACTCCTCCGCCCCTGGGTCTCAGGTCGGGCCAGGGTTCGGACTTAAATCCACCCACCCGCCCAGATATAAGCGATCTTTCCCACATTAGACAAGAGCCCCAAGAGACAGTACATCACTATTGGGCTAGATTCCTCCTTGTAATGAGCAAGGTTAAGGACTGTCGCGAGGAAGACGCAATCTCATTCTTTTGCAATAATTGCACGGACAAGGGAATCCTCAACGCCATAAGTCGCCATGACATAGCACACTTCGCTGACTTGGCGGCCAAAGTACGGAAGTACTGTGCGATGGAAAGTGCCTGGAAAACCCAAACAAAATTTTGGTATCCTCCAGCTCTCATAAAACCCCCCCTCCGAACTAAAAGGGTGTACTCTCGTAAGTCACCCGACCCAATTACAAAGAAACAAAAGCCCACTACAGGGCGCGGAACCGTATTGGAGGGATGGCTTAACGAGCCATGCAAAATTCACAGTACAGTGGATACCATGCCAACACACATCCTTAGAGCATGTTGGGTGCTCCGGCAGGTGGCCAAGAGCGGTGAGGATCTCCTCATCAGCAACACCGCAGAGCACAATCCCGCAGAAAACAGCAATACAGTATTGACAGTCTTCGAGACCTTCGCCTCAAATAATAGGCGTAAGCGAGCACTCCGCAGCCTTGCCGAAGTCTGCCACGTAGCAACAATAAATCCATGGAGCGATACGGCTATCACCTTCAATGCCAGTGACGAACCTAAATTCCGAACAGCCCGAGCACCAGCCGCCTTGGTCCTTAGTCCAATTGTGGACGGCTTCCGGCTTACTAAAGTGCTCATGGACGGCGCCAGCGGATTAAACCTCATCTATGAAGAAACTCTTAGCAAAATGGAAATAGACAAGAGCCGCATTGAGCAAAGCAGCATGACCTTCAGAGGAATCATCCCTAGTCGGGAGGCACGCTGCGCGGGAAAAATCACACTAGACGTGGTATTCGGCACGCCGGAGAATTATAGGTCCGAAGAAATTACATTCCAAGTGGCCCCGTTCAGTAGCGGATACCACGCCCTTTTAGGGTGGGAGGCGTTCATGATCTTCCAAGCTATACCCCATTATGGGTACATGAAGCTCAAAATGCCCGGGCCCAATGGAATCATCACTCTAGCTAGTGATCCGGACATAGCACTCCGCGCCGAGAATAAAACCGCCGCACTAGCCCTTGAGGCATTATCCGAAGCCCTCGCGACCGAAGAACTGACGGCGCTGTGCTCCACAGTGGACAGGGACGATGTGATACTCGACAAAAGATCCAAATCCACCTCTTTTAAACCAGTAGATGAAATAGTCAAATTCCAAGTCCATCCAACGGACCCTACCAAAACAGCATCCATCGGGGCACAATTAAAGCCCACAGTAGATGCCGCACTACGGGAGTTCTTGCACGAAAATTGGGACATCTTCGCCTGGCATCCTTCAGACATGCCAGGAATCCCACGCAGGCTGGCCGAGCATAGCCTTAACATTCTAAAAGGGTTCAAGCCGGTCAAGCAGACTCTTCGGCGTTTCTCTGAACCTAAGCGACAAGCCATGGGAGAAGAGCTAGCCAAGTTACTGGAGGCCGGATTCATCCGAGAAATAAAACATCCGGACTGGCTAGCAAACCTGGTGATGGTAGCAAAGAAGGACAAATCCTGGCGCCTATGTGTCGACTTCAAGGACCTTAACAAGGCTTGCCCCAAGGATCCCTTCCCCCTCCCTCGCATCGATCAAATTATCGACGCTACCGCAGGACACGACTCATTGTGTTTCCTCGACGCATACTCCGGATAACATCAAATTAAGATGGCGGAGTCCGATCAAGCCGCAACGGCATTTATCACTCCATACGACCCCTTTTGTTTCAACACCATGCCTTTCGGGCTCAAAAACGCCGGTGCAACCTATCAACACATGATTCAGACATGCTTGGAGACACAGATCGGCAAAACAGTGGAGGCATACGTAGACGATGTGGTCGTTAAAACCAGACACGCGAATCCTTAATAGACGACTTGAGGCTCACGTTCGATAATCTCCGAACATACGACATTAAGCTCAATCTGGAAAAATGCGTCTTCGGCGTGCCCGCCGAAAGCTCTTAGGCTTCATCGTCTCCAGCAGAGGAATCGAAGCAAATCCGGCTAAAATCAGAGCTCTGTCACAGTTGGCCATCCCAACAGACCTCAAGCAAATCCAGAAACTAACTGGATGCGTGGCTGCCTTAAGCCGCTTCATCTCTCGATTAGGGGAAAAGGCATTGCCTCTTTATCGCCTTCTTCGACACACCGAACACTTTGAGTGGACGGATGCGGCCACGGCCGGGCTAGAGGAAATAAAAGCCGTTTTGGCCACAAACCGAATCTTGGCCGCGCCAAATGTAGGCGAACCAATGCTGTTATATATAGCGGCAACACACCAAGTTGTAAGTGCAGTGCTCGTCGTCGAACGAGAGACAGACGAACATAAGTTCCCGCTTCAAAAGCCGGTATACTATGTATCCACTGTCCTCACTCCATGCAAATCACGTACCCAGATTATCAAAAGATAGCATATGCGGTCTTCATGGCATCCCGGAAACTATGACACTACTTTCAAGAGTGTTCAATTACGGTGGCCTCTGAAGTGCCACTCAACGACATAATAAACAACCGCGAGGCCACGGGCCGGATTGCTAAATGGGCTATTGAGCTCCTCCCATTCAACATAATATACAAACCACGGCGAGCCATTAAGTCACAAGTACTGGCTGATTTCGTCGCCGAATGGACAGAAGCCGAACTCCCTAAAGAGTACGACGCGTACTCCAACTAGATTATGCACTTTGACGGCTCTAATATGTTGGCTGGTCTAGGGGCTGGCGTCGTCCTGACGTCCCCCACCGGAGATACAGTCCAATACATACTCCAAATACTATACTCAGACTCCAACAACGCGGCAGAATATGAGGCCCTGTTACATGGTCTCCGGATGGCAGTCTCCATGGGCATTCAATGCCTGGAGGTGCGTGGGGACTCGAACCTCGCAATATCTCAAATAAATGGAGACTTCGACGCCAAGGATCCAAAAATGGTGGCTTATCGCAACGCCGTCCTCAAAATGTCAGCTCGGTTCGAAGGGCTTGAATTTCACCATGTGGCCCGGGAAAAGAATCAGGCGGCAGATATCCTCGCCCGCATCGGCGCCAAGCGCGACCCTGTCCCGCCTAATATCTTCTTGGAAAGGCTGTT
Organism: Aegilops tauschii subsp. strangulata; assembly: GCF_002575655.3. Taxonomy (NCBI): domain Eukaryota; kingdom Viridiplantae; phylum Streptophyta; class Magnoliopsida; order Poales; family Poaceae; genus Aegilops; species Aegilops tauschii. The sequence continues at coordinate 48,767,032 of NC_053039.3, forward strand.
TAAGCCATCCGTGGTATGGGAAGGGGAGACCGGCAACAATAGTCCGGACCCGGCCACAACAACAGAAACCGAACACTCTGACATAATCGGAGGCTCTGCCACCGAAATAACACCTTCCGCCCACGTAATAATGGCTGTCATTGCCCCGTGGACAGAACCATTCCTGGCCTACCTAACTAGGCAGGAACTACCCGAGGACCCAAACGAGGCGCACTGCATTGTGCGGCGGTCTAAAGCCTACAAGGTCCATGAGGGAGAGCTTTATAAGAAAAGCGCTACCGGAGTCCTTCAAAGGTGCATCTCCGAAGAGGAAGGGTGGCAACTTTTGGCAGAAATCCATGCTGGACTTGGCGGCCACCACGCCGCAGCTCGGGCCCTTGTAAGCAAGGCCTTCCGTACAGGTTTCTACTGGCCGACAGCCCGAGCAGACGCACAGGACCTCGTTCAACGATGCGTCGGTTGCCAGCTTTTCGCAAACCAAAGCCATATGCCGCCTACCGCTCTCCAAACAATCCCCATTACTTGGCCCTTTGCAGTCTGGGGGCTTGATATGGTCGGACCCCTCACAGGGGGAAGCCATAAGAAAAAATACTTATTGGTCATGGTGGATAAATTCACCAAATGGATAGAAGCCAAACCAGTTAAAACGGCCGAATCCGGACCAGTGATAGACTTCATAACCGGGGTTGTACACCGTTATGGCGTCCCCCACAACATCATCACTGATAACGGCTCGAACTTTACAGCCGATGAGGTAAAACTTTGGTGCAGCAACATGGGCATCAAGCTCGATTATGCTTCTAGCTATCACCCGCAAACTTCCGGTCAAGTCAAACGAGCAAACGGTCTTATCATGAGCGGCATTAAACCCAGATTAGTGCGATCCTTGAAGGAATCCGATACGCACTGGGTAGAGGAGCTCGACTCCGTACTATGGGGGCTGCGGACCACGCCGAATCGCACTACCGGATACACACCTTTTTTATGGTGTACGGCGCAGAGGCGGTACTGCCCTGCGACATAATTCATGACTCGCCTCGAGTGCGCATGTATGCAGAGAAAGAGGCCGAGCTTGATCGGCAGGACAGTTTGGACGCCCTGGAGGAGGAGCGTGACGTGGCAAAAGCCCGTTCCGCATTCTATCAACAACAGGCTCGAAGGTATCAAAGCAGAGAAGTACGGGCCAAAACTTATAACGTTGGCGAACTCGTCCTACGCCTACCGGAGAACAAAAAGAACAAGCTCAAGCCCAAATGGGAAGGTCCCTTCGTTATCGACCAAGTTCTGACCGGTGGAGCGTACCGTCTGCGGGATGCATCGGACAGTCGACTCGAGCCAAACCCATGGAACGCAGCCAGACTCCGAAGGTTCTACGCCTAGTGCCGGACTCCATGTTCGTCTCCTTACCTCCGTCAATTTTTTATATATCCGTTATCTGTCTTTTATTTCTTTCTTTCTTCCCTTTTTCTTCAAGGCCTTAAAAGGCTAAAATGTGTCTTGACTACACAATCTTGACGCGCTAGCCGCGCTCATTATACCTGGGGGCTTCTTATATAGAAGCTTAATATAACTATTTCTCGGGCTCTATGCCCCACGCATGTGTTATTCTTCCACATGTACCTTTTTCGCCATTATATGCATCGATATGACTTAAGTTTTGGCCAAGCTGGGTTGCCTGGCTCTTGTGTTTTATGCCCTACGTTCCCGTTAATTCGGCTAGGGCATAAGGGGAGCACCTCTGCGATTGTTACTGCCGGGTCAGCCGGATGTGTACCTCAGACTGGGTGAAGCCGAAAGCTAGCGTTCTTAAGGGAATACTCGGTCGGTGAACAAAAGATGATCCTTATTTATTGTAATACATGCCCCCAGATGTTTTTATCCCGCGTCTCTTTTCGCAGCTCGGACATGCACATTAGGGCATGCGTACCCAGGGAAAGGAACCCTTAACGGAACTATTCTCCCTGGAAGATGTTTCTTACTATCCATGTAATATAACATAGCTAGTTGGGTACTCGTCTGTTCAAGCACTTATGACCCCTACGCCTTGTTTCCACGCGTACCCTGGTTTTTTCATAACCGAGCGGGTATTCGGATACACTCCGGACTGTCAGGTCCAGAGGTTGAAGCAAAAAGGTCCGCCATGACAAATGATTTACAATCCGGCTAGGGACAATACATGTCACTTGAAGTACGCAGTCACTTAGACTGACTAAATTCTTCTTCTATACCATCCAACAGGCTGTCTAGCCTACAATCCTGTTGGGAATACTTTGCGGCCAATTCTACTTGGTCATACACCAAACTTACAGGGATCTCTTTCCCATCAGGCCCCACAGGTCCGACCTCGGCCATGTGGTTCGGGTCAACCTTGGTATATCGCGTCTTCACCATGGCCCAGGCTTCCCTCGCACCTTGCCGGCAGGCTGATATCTTCCATAACGGAAGCGCCGCCGCGCTCCTTGAGCTTCTCTGTAATCTCCCCCAGGCCTCCTGGCGGGGAGGCGGATGGCCACAAGGCTTGGGCAATGCCCTGCATCACCTGCCGAACTTGTTCGTGCAGTGGTGAGAGCTATGGCAGAAGATCACCTACAGACCCAGGCATTTCCTCTGCGGGGCGACCCGTCAGCATACCTACAGATATAACTCTGTTAGCCGGTTTCTTCGCCAAACTCAATAAAAAGTACGTTCGAGCACTTACTAAAAATGCCGCGTCGAAGCCTCTTATTCTCCTTTACGGAGTCAGCAAGTTGGGCCCGAACATCTTTCAGTTCAACACTCAGTTGGATATTGGCATCTTGGAGATCGTTTTTCTCCTGCCTAACCTGCTTAAGCACGCGCTCGCCAGCCTTTAACTGTCGTTGAGCATGTTGCTCATCCCCTTGCACTACATCCGGATTAACCCCGGGATTATCTGCAGAATCTATTGTTAGATTTGCATGCATGTCGCATACTAAACGGTACATGTCATTCTTTTTGATAGAGACAAGTGTTACCAGGGGGGCCTTCTCGGACTCCTTCATTGCGGCAACTGCGGCCCGTAGCTGGGCTTTGCACTCTTCCAGCTCTTGAGACAATTGGGTATTCTTCTCCGTAAGAACCTGCACAAATAATGATCCTTAAATCAGTTGTGTCAACTGTTTCAAGTCTCAGAGGCTACTGATATACATAATTATTAGACTTCATTACCCGTATATCCTTTACATACTGGTCCGTGGCTCTGGCAAGACCATTTTGAGCAGCTCGAATGTACGTGTCTCCTGAGTTGAAGGCACCTCTTGGGAGAAACAAGTGTCACGGAGTACGGCCCGGCGACGCCTGTGATTCATGGCGCTCTCCACTTCGGAATTTGTAGCGCATAGCCTATCCGCATCCTCTGTAGGAGGAACCTCTGGCGTTGGCCCCATGTTAGCATCCGCCTTTATGGCCGGCTCTGGAGCCCGACTAGTGGAGGCGTGACCGGCAACCTCTCCGGATATAGTCCGGCGAGCGTTTTTCCTACTAGGAAACATGGATGTCATTATATTTTAAAAGACGACAACCACGGAGCGGGGTTCTGTTTCATACCTCTGCGACGGCGTCTCAGTCCTGACCGCCTTCTTTTTAAGCCTAACCGGCTTCGGTGCCCCTTGTGGGTGAGTCACTGCGGGTTCGGCATGGCGTCCTGAGGGCCTTCCCTGTAAGACACCATATGTGTGCGGTAGGTGAAGTGCAGAAAAGGGATCCTTTTCGAAAGTTGGGACTCCGGTTTTACTTACATGCGATGCAGGGAGTAGTCCAGGATAATCGGTTATGATGGCCACCATGGCATCATCGCATCTCAATTGATAGAACGTCCTGTCAATCAGCTCCACAAATATGTCCGGATCCTCTTCGAGTCCGGGGTCGAGGGCCCGGTCAGGGTCCTCTGGTTGTGGAGGCGGGCTGTGGACCTCCCTCACAGCTTTTCGCAGCTCCTGCTATGAAACAGCAAGGTAAGTATTTATGACAAAGAATGCGGGAAGGTCCGGAGTAAAAAGTAGCAGCTCACCCAGCTTGGAGGGTTGTACATGGAGAATCCATCCCGTGGCTTGATGTGGATGAACTCCTCTTCCTCTCCTTTGTACAGATCGGACAGAATTTTTGCTAGAGCAGCGATTGAGTCCGGTCCCTTACGACCGCAGCGGGTGGCATCGTCTTCTCCGTTGAAGTGCCACATGGGTTGCCCCCGATATTGAAGTGGCTGCACCCCCCGCATTATACATATTGACATAACTTCGATTACTGTCAATCCTGACTGGGCCAGCATCTGTATCCGACCCATCAGGTAAAGGACCTCCCCGTTATCTTCCTCCTGAGGGCTCCGAGGGCGCCAGCTGTGGCGTTTCTTCAGGGGAACGTTGTCGAACTCAGGAAGGCCCATCCGAATAGGGTCCGGAAGGGGGACGTCCTCCATATAAAACCACTCCGAAGGCCAGTCTTCGGATGTCTTCTTCGGAGTACCGGACAGGTATCCGGTCCCGGTGATGCGCCATATTTCGGCTCCGCCCACTTGGTATATTGACCCCTCCTGTGTACGGAGTACAAGGCAGAATAGCCTCTTCCATAGCTTGAAATGAGCTTCGCATCCGAGAAACAGCTCGCAAAGGGCGACATAGCCAGTGATGTGTAATATGGAGGCGGGAGTAAAATTATGCAGCTGGAGGCCGTAGAACTCCAGGAGCCCGCGGAGGAACGGATGAATTGGAAATCCAAGCCCTCTTAATAAGTAAGGGACAAGGCATACCCGCTCCCCCATGGATGGGTTGGGAAAGCTCACCGCTTGCTCCCCGCCATTGTAGGTGGCGAGCCCGGCTCGAACGGGGACCATATACGCTGGGGGAGAAATCCCTCGGTCTGTAACTCTACTAATTGGCTGTGGGGGACGGAACACTTCTTCCAATTTCCGGGCTTAGGGCTACGAGAGCGAGAGGAGGAGCTGCGATGGCCGGCCATGTTGGAATGGATTTTTCCGGGTGCGCTCCGATGGATACTCGCTGTGGGAGGATGCTGTGATCTGGATCTGAGAATCCCCGTCTCTTTAATAGGCGATTTACTCACACGGCTAGGGTGGCAAATGTAAAAACGCCCCGGCTTCTCGCATTCGCTTGACACGTGGAAGATAGCCATTATTAGGCGTGGAAGCCAAGGAGTGCAACATTTATGGGAAGCCGGACACTACTCAACAGGTACTCAAATGTGGAGAAGAACCCGCCTTGTAATGCCGAAGACAATCTGCGCGCCGGACTCATCGTCATTGAAGCCTGGTTCAGGGGCTACTGAGGGAGTCTTGGATTAGGGGGTCCTCGGACAGCCGGACTATATCCTTTGGCCGGACTATTGGACTATGAAGATACAAGATTGAAGACTTCGTCCCATGTCCGGATGGGACTCTCCTTGGCGTGGAAGGCAAGCTTGGCAATACGGATATGTAGATCTCCTCCCTTCTAACCGACTCTGTGTAATCCTAGCCCCCTCCGGTGTCTATATAAACCGGAGGGTTTAGTCCGTAGGACAACAACAATCATACCATAGGCTAGCTTCTAGGGTTTAGCCTCTACGATCTCGTGGTAGATCAACTCTTGTAATACTCATATCATCAAGATCAATCAAGTAGGAAGTAGGGTATTACCTCCATCGAGAGGGCACGAACCTGGGTAAACATCATGTCCCCCGCGTCCTATTACCATCCGCCTTAGACGCACAGTTCGGGACCCTCTACCCGAGATCCGCCGGTTTTGACACCGACACCCCCTCCCCCGTATATAAAGGAGTGGAGGAGGGGAGAGGGCCGACCTCCTAGGCGCGCCCAAAGAGGAGTCCTGGAGTAGGATTCCCCCCTTCCCTAGTTGGACTAGGAGAGAAGGAAGGGGGAGAGAGGGAGGAAGGAAACGGGGGGCGCCGCCCCCCTCCTAGTCCAATTCGGACCAGAGGGGAAGGGGGGGGCGCGGCCTGCCCTGGCTTCCCGTCTCTCTCTCCACTAAGGCCCATTAGGGCCCATATACCCCTGGGGGGTTCCGGTAACCCCCCCCGATACTACAGTATATGTCCAAACTCACTCGGAACCCTTCCGATGTCCAAACATAGTCATCCAATATATCGATCTTTATGTCTTGACCATTTCGAGACTCCTCGTCATGTCCGTGATCATATCCAGGACTCCGAACTACCTTCGGTACATCAAATCACATAAACTCATAATACCGATCGTCACCGAATGTTAAGCGTGCGGACCCTACGGGTTCGAGAACTATGTAGACATGACCGAGACATGTCTGCAGTCAATAACCAATAGCGGAACCTGGATGCTCATATTGGCTCGCACATATTCTACAAAGATCTTTATCGGTCAAACCGCATAACAACATATTGTCGGAGTAAATGGCCACGGGTAGCCTAACCGACTACCCCTGGCTCTTCAAAAATTATCAGGCCATTTGAGCCTTCGAGCATTCAAGGCATAGGGCCGCCTTCCCCCGGCCGGCTACCCCCGGAGCCGACTCTCAGAAGGTGACCCAGCCTCAGGAACCTCCCCCCAGATAACTACGAGATGGCCGACTCCAGGAAGTCGGCCACGGAGAGCGCCGACTCCAAGAAGCCGGCCGAGACCGCACCCACCAAACTACGCCCACATAACGGTGACAAGACGGGGTGTGGCTACAGTGCGGCCCACTACCCCCGAATCCCGAGGCAGGCATGGCCACAAGACGCCGTACGGGTCGGCCATTTCCCGTCCGGCTCGGCCTTGTAGCCATGCTGGCCTCAACGTCGTCCACGACAGGCGCCAGTACGGCCCGCGGGCGGCAGGCCCCTTCAGCCAGAGAGAGGCACGAAGGCGGCCCGGCCTCCCCCAGTCGGCCAGGGGCGTAGCCGGTCCCCAGAAGTCGGCTACTCCCCTCCCTCGAAACATGCGCCACATTAAGGAGACAAGACGAGGTAAGGCTACAGTGAGAGCCCTCGAGGCGGCCCACTGTAGCCACGCTTACCTCGACGAAGCCCTCGTCATCAGGGGCGAGGCTACAGTAAACAGCCGCCGACAAGACCCCCAGGCGGTGGGGCCGGCCTGTCGACCAAGAGGCCGGCAGCCGGCGGGACCCACCAGTCGGCGGGCCCCAATGGCCGGCGGAGAAGCCGGCGAGCATAGACACTGCCGACTGGGACCCGCGCCCAGCCAGATTACGATTGTACCCCCGGGGGGTAGGCCTATATAAACCCCCCGGGGCACCCATGCAAAGGGTTGGCTTCTTAGAATTACACACACACCATATAGAGAGGGAAGCAAGAGCTAGACTTGCTCTTCTCCTCCCTTGAACCACACAGCTCAAGGAGCACTTGTAGCTACTCTTTCTGATCTAGTGATCATGCGGAGACCCCGCAGAGCAGGACTAGGGGTGTTATCTCCAAGGAGAGCCCCGAACCTGGGTAAGATTCGCCGGCGAGCATGTCTTCACCTCATCCCGTTTCCAGGCACCGGCGACGTCTTACTGGCTCCCACAATGATAAGCCACCCGTTGGCATATGTCGCACCTACCACCCGACATTTGGCGCCCACCGTGGGGCCAGGTGCACCGTCGTCCGGAGACCTGTTCTGGACGGGAACCCTTTTCCTACCCCGCGAGCGCAGCCAGCCTGCTGCGCCCGATGGCGTTTGCCCCGACGCGCTGCAAGGCGTCGACGACGCCTGCGCGACGAGCCGCCTCGCCGATCTGCTCGGCGAGGCTCGCATCTCCGACGAGCCCGCGTCCGACGCGGGCACGGACTACCCCGAGAGCCGCCTCGTCAACCTCCTCAACCAACTTCACGTCTCCAGCGAGCCTGCTGCAGACTTGGAGTCGGTCGGCTCCACCGACCCGATGCTTGTCGATTCCGACACGGCATCGCTCGACGCCTACCCCTCCGACGTGGTGGTCTTCGACGACCCTCTCCCTCGAGCTGACAGCGGCAGCAGCGCCGTCACCGAAGTGTTGGTCATCAGCCACGTCACCAACTCGGGCGAGAACGCCCACGATGCCCTGCAAGCAGCGATGCACGACTTATCCGTCCCCATCCCGGCCGACGCCGACGCCGAGACCTTGGAGGCACGCCGCCTCGCCCTCATCGCGGAAGGCCAGAAGATAGCCTCCATGAGACGCCTCACCGAGGCCCACCAGCACGAAGGCAACCGCGCCGCCTTCGGTACGCCGCCGCGTAGCGGGCCGAGCCGAGCCGGCTTCGTCCAGAAGCGCGGCGCGGCTATCGCCGGCATGCTGGGGGCAGATCGCCCCGTCTACGCCACCCCGCTCGAGAATCTACGAGCCGCTCAGGCGGCCGCTGAAGAGCTAAATGGGCTGGGAGTCGATGAGCTCCCCTACATGACGAGGCGGATCCAGCAGCTGATCGACGCGACCGCAGAACGGCACGAAGCCGGCGCCCGCGCTGATAGTCATCCCCCGCGCCGGGAGCACGCCGCGACGTCCCGATCGCCGACTGCGAGCGGCGCCCGCGGGAGGAAAGACAAGGAGCCGGCTGCTAGCCGTAGCCGGACTCGCATCACCATCGAGCGCGACGCGGAAGGCCGCCCTCGAGCGGTCGAGCGCCAAGGAAATCCGCCTCCTCCCCCGCCTCGAGGGGAGAGACATCCCACCCCGCCGCCTGTCACGCATCCGACTCTTGGTAGCCGACTAGGCCGCCGTGAAGGAGTCGGCGAGAACGACGCCCGCCACCGGATCGACCGCCTAGCTCGATCCCTGGCGCTAGAAGAAGAAGACGATGTCGAGCCGCCATGCTTTGGCCCCCGCATTCGCGGCGAGCCCTTCCCCAAGGGGTTCTCGCTCCCCAGAGACACGCCCAAGTACCACGGCTCTGTGAAGCCGGAAGATTGGCTCATCGACTATTCTACTGCGGTCAGCATAGCCAACGGCAACAGACGCGTCACCGTGAAATACGTCCCCCTCATGCTGCAAGGCACGGCGCGCACCTGGCTCAACAGCCTCAAGCCATACAGCGTCAACAGCTGGTTGGACTTCACGGAAGTCTTCGTCCGCAACTTCACCAGCACGTACAAGCGGCCTCCCAAGCCTCGCCAGCTCTCCCTATGCGTCCAAGGGCCCAACGAGTCGACTCGCGACTACCTCACGCGATGGGCCAAGCTCCGCAACTCCTGCGATGGGGTGCACGAGGTTCAGGCCATTGAGTACTTCACCGCCGGGTGCCGAGAGGGCACCCTCCTCAAGCACTGACTCCTCTGCGATGAGCCGGCTACCCTTGATGAACTGCTGATTATCGCGGACAAGTACGCCACGGCCGACTCCTCGATGAAGACCGAGCTTCGAGTGGACGCCTCTGGGAAGGTGATCGCTCCGGCTCCCAAGACGCCGGCTGGCGACTGCAATCGGCGTCCCTACCAGAACGATCACAAGCGCAAGGCCCCTATGCTGCCTTCCACTAGTCGGCAGGTGGCCACCGTTGAAGATGAGAAACCCGAAGAACGGCCCGCTCCCAAGAAGAAGGGTGGCAGGCCGGCTTGGCAGCCAGCTTTCTCCTACGAGCAGACTCTCGACGCCCCCTGCAAGTTCCACAGCGGCACGAAGCCGTCCAACCACACGACCCGAAAGTGCCACTGGCTCACGTGAATCTCCAAGGGTGAGGGGCTGGTGCCGCCTCCAGCCCCCCAGCAGCCGGCGGCTCGGCTGGCAGTCGGAGCCATTCAAGATGAGTTCGCCGAAGAGCACGCCGCCTACGTCGTCTTCACAAGCCAAGTTGAAGACAAGCGTAGTCGGCGCCGTCAACATCAAGAGGTTAACGCAGTCGCCTCTAGCGCTCCCGAGTTCATGCACTGGTCCGAGAAGCCCATCAACTGGAGCCAGGCCGACCACCCAGAGGTGATGCCATCCCCTGGCTCCTATGCACTAGTCTTGGATGTCACCCTCGCAATGGAGAGGCGAGCTGCCCGATTCTCCCGCGTCTTGATTGATGGCGGAAGCAGTATCAATATACTGTAGCACGATACCATGGAGAAGCTGAACATCAAGGCGAAGCAGCTCATGCCAAGCCGGACCGTGTTCCATGGCATCGTGCCCGGCTTGTCTTGTTCCCCGATTGGCAAGATCAAGATGGATGTTCTCTTCGGAGACAAGGACCATTTTCGCCGAGAAGCGATCTGGTTTGAGGTAGTGGATCTGGAGAGCCCCTACCATGCTTTGCTTGGCCGACCTGCTCTGGCCAAGTTCATGGCTGTGCCCCACTACGCCTACCTAAAGATGAAGATGCCGAGCTCGAAGGGGATCATCACCGTAGCCGGCGACTACAAGAAGTCCATCGAGTGCGCCATGGCCAGCATTCGGCTGGCCGAGTCCCTCGTAGTGGCAGAAGAGAAGAAGATGCTGGAGCGGGTTGTGGCCATGGCCGGCAAGCAGCCGGTTTTGTCCCCCAACCCCAAAGACTGTGATGCGCAGGGCTCCTTCCAGCCGGCCAAGGAGACGAAGAAGATACCTCTGGACCCGGAGAATCCGAAAAGGTTTGCTGTCATTGGGGCAAACCTGGACAGTAAATAGGAAGGCGAGCTCGTCGACTTCCTCCGCGAGAATCGAGACATCTTTGCATGGTCCCCAAAGGACATGCAGGTGTCCCGAAGGATTTCGCCGAGCACAAATTGCACGTCTGAGCCGACGCGAAGCCGGTCAAGCAGCCCCTCCGCCGACTGTCAGAAGAGAAGCGAAGAATCGTAGGAGAAGAGATAGCCAGGCTCCTCGCCGCTGGCTTTATTATGGAAGTATTTTTTCCAGAGTGGCTCGCCAACCCAGTCTTGGTTTTGAAAAAGAATAACAAGTGGCGTATGTGTATAGACTACACCAGCCTGAACAAGGCCTGCCCCAAGGATCCGTTTGCTTTGCCACGGATTGACCAAGTGATAGACTCCACAGCCGGATGCGAGCTGTTGAGTTTTTTGGATGCCTACTCAGGGTACCATCAAATCAAGTTGGACCCAGCAGACCGACTGAAGACTGCCTTCATCACACCATTCGGAGCTTTCTGTTACCTGACTATGACATTCGGCCAGAGGAATGCCGGTGCCACTTTTCAGCGTTGCATGCAGAAATGCCTCCTCAAGCAACTCGGCAGAAATGCCCACGTCTACGTAGACGACATTGTGGTGAAGACAGAGAAGCGCGGCACCCTGCTAGAGGACCTCAAAGAAACATTCGCCAACTTGCGCCGATTTCAAATCAAGCTCAACCCCGAGAAATGCGTGTTCGGAGTACCAGCCGGCCAGCTGTTAGGCTTTCTGGTCCCCGAACGCGGCATCGAGTGCAACCCTGTGAAGATCAAGGCCATCGAGAGGATGGAGATTCCCACCAAATTGCGAGATGTGCAGAAGTTCACCGGGTGCCTGGCCTCCCTAAACCGCTTTATCAGCCGACTAGGAGAGAAGGCTCTCCCCCTGTACCGACTCATGAAGAAGTCCACTCACTTCGAGTGGAATGACCAAGCCGACCAAGCCTTCCATGAGTTGAAGAAGATGCTGACCACTCCGCCTGTCCTGGCGGCACCGACTGAGAAGGAGCCCATGCTCCTCTACATTGCCGCGACCAGCCGAGTGGTCAGTACAGTTGTCGTGGTCCAGCGCCCGGAAGAAGGCCGAGCCCAGCTAGTTCAAAGGCCGGTGTATTATCTAAGCGAAGTACTATCCAGCTCGAAGCAAAACTACCCGCACTACCAGAAGATGTGCTATGGGGTGTACTTCGCCGCCAAAAAGCTGAAGCCTTACTTCCAAGAGCATCCCATCACGGTCATGTGCACCGCCCCGCTCGCCGAGATCATAGGCAGCCGGGATGCATCCGGCCGGGTGGCTAAATGGGCCATTGCATTGGCACCATACACAATCTTCTACCAACCCCGCACCGCCATCAAGTCCCAAGCATTGGCCGACTTCCTCGTCGACTGGGCCGAGACCTAGTACCTACCGCCGGCTCCCGACTCTACCCATTGGCGGATGCACTTCGACGGGTCCAAGATGCGCACCGGCTTGGGAGCCGGCATCGTCCTCACCTCTCCCAAAGGCGACAAACTCAAATACACGCTACAGATCCACTTCGCCGCCTCCAACAACGTGGCCGAGTACGAGGCGCTCATACATGGGCTCCGGCTAGCCAAAGAACTCGGCATACGCCGGATCCTGTGTTATGGCGACTCAGACTTGGTGGTCCAGCAGTCGTCTGGCGACTGGGACGCCAAGGATGTGAACATGGCGAGCTATCGATTCCTCGTCCAGCAGATCAGTGGGTACTTTGAAGGGTGCGAGTTCCTTCACGTGCCAAGGGCCGACAACGACCAAGCAGATGCCCTGGCACGGATCGGCTCAACCCGACAGGCTATACCGACCGGCGTCTCCCTCCAGCGCCTCCTCAAGCCGTCCATCAAGCCGTCTCCAGAGTCGGACTCTATCTTCGTACCGCCTGTGCCGGATGCAGCCGGATCCGACTGGAGGAACCGTCCGCAGGCGGGACGGAGACTTCGACAACTGGCCCGGGGACTGCCGTAGTCGCACCCGGCCCGGGGACTTCAGAGCCCGACCCGGGGACTGCAGCAGTCGGCCCGGGGACTGCAGCAACACAAGAAGCGGTGGCCGACTCCAATTCCACGCCACCCGACCCACCCACCCGAGTCATGGTGGCCGTCCTAACAGAAGCAGAAGTCACAGCTCCATCATGGGCCCAGCCCATCCTCAAGTTCCTAGTCAACAGAGAGCTGCCGGCTGATGAGATCTCAGCAAGACTAGTGCAACGACGAGCCGGAGCATATGCAATAATCAACAGAGAGCTTGTCAAGCGCAGCGTCACTGGAGTCTTCCAGTGCTGTGTCCAGCCAGAAAAAGGAGTGGCAATCCTCAAGGATATCCATCAAGGCGAATGCGGCCACCACGCAGCCTCAAGGTCACTTGTGGCCAAAGCTTTCCGCCACGGCTTCTTTTGGCCGACTGCTTTGGAAGATGCCAAACAGATAGTCAAGAGCTGCAGAGGATGCCAAGTGTTCAGTTCCAAGCAAGACCTGCCGGCTTCTGCACTCAAGACCATCCCCCTCACCTGGCCCTTTGCCGTCTGGGGACTGGACATGGTGGGCCCTTTCAAGACAACCCGTGGCGGCTTGACACATCTGCTTGTCGCCGTGGACAAGTTCACCAAGTGGATCGAAGCGAAGCCGATCAAGAAGCTGAACGGGCCGACTGCCGTGACGTTCATCACCGACATCACTACTCGGTACGGCGTACCGCACAGCATCATCACCGACAATGGCACAAACTTTGCCAAAGGAGCACTGGCATGTTTCTGCGCGACGCAGGGTATCCGACTAGATTTAGCATCCGTTGCCCACCCGCAGTCAAACGGCCAGGTCGAGCGAGCAAATGGACTCATCCTCTCCGGCATCAAGCCCCGACTGGTTGTACCACTGGAGCGATCGGCCGGCTGCTGGCTCGATGAGCTGCCGGCTGTCCTCTGGAGTCTGCGTACTACCCCCAACAAGTCAACCGGCTTCACTCCATTCTTCCTTGTATATGGTGCCGAGGCTGTCATCCCAACCGACATCGAGTTCGACTCGCCTCGGATCACCATGTACACGGAGGCGGAGGCCAAGGAAGCAAGAGAAGACGGTGTTGACCTACTCGAAGAAGGCCGGCTGTTAGCACTCAGCCGGTCTGCCATCTACCAGCAGGGGTTGCGCCGCTACCACAACCGCAAGGTCAAGCCAAGATCTTTCCAGGAGGGCGACCTTGTGCTTCGGCTGATCCAGCGAACAGCCGGCCAGCACAAGCTCTCGGCCCCCGGGAAGGCCCCTTCGTCATCAGCAAGGCACTAGGCAACGATTCCTACTACTTGATCAACGCGCAAAAACCAAGAGCACGCAAGAGGGATGACTCCGGCAAGGAGTTGGAGCGACCATGGAACGCGAACCTCCTGAGATGGTTTTACAGTTGAAAGCAGTATGTATCATGCTACCCTTTTGTATTAAGTATGAAGCAACAGGCCCCCCGAGGAGCACTCGGGGACTGCCTTTATTTACCTATGAGTGACGAGTGTCATATCCATGAATGTATTATTACATTTGATTTCCTGTCTGGCACCGGGTTCGACTAGTCGGCCCGGGGACTGGCCGCCTTAAGCTATATTAAAGTTCTACCTGAAGTCAGACAAGTAGTGTGCCGGCTCCCGAGTCCTCTCTTATTGAAAGTCACAGCTCGAAGAACCGACTGTCCGACTAGCAGGAGCCAAGGCAGAAAGGATGCCCACATGAAAAACGGCTAAGGACTAATGAACTTGTATAGCGAAAAGGCGGCCTTCAACCACGCTTGCCGGCTGTCAGAACAGTCGGCTGGCCGGCTTCCCAAACACTTCGCTATAATCCAACAAAGCTAGAGTACTTGCCCTCCCAATTGGCCAAGCACTTCTCCAGCCACAGATTGCAGAGCAACTGCCTGACTGGGAAGGCGGCAACCAAGGGAGGGCGGCAAGGGAAACAGCAGAAGGATGAAAAGCAAAGAACAAGGAAAAGCCAAACACTTGCATAAATCATATATACATATAAAGCCCCCAACAGGCCGGCAATCGACATAGTTCGAATACACCCCCAGTGGGTGGAATTGTGTAAATTTAACAGAACATTGTTCCAAAAGTGACAAGACAGGAAAATAAAAGATAGCAGACTAGACTAAAGGTGCGACATGGGAGCCGGGTTGGTCGGTGGAGACGGCGTCGCCGGCTGAAGGAGTGGCCGGCTGGCAGGTCTCGGCTTGATCACCGCCGGTGGCAGGTGACGCACCCGCGCGTGACGTGTTGCTGGAGGCACGGTCAAGCTGGGGCTGGCCGGCCGCCCCACCATCCGGCCCGGCGTCTTCACCCTCCTCCTCCTCTTCTTCGCCCTCGTCGCTGGAGTCGATCTCCTCCGCCGAGTCTTCGCCGTCTGCCGGGTTCAGCCCGAACCATTCCTCCGCCTAGGCAACACCGTTGTCATCTACCTCAGGGGCGAAGGCGCTGGTGTCGGTGTAGTCGGCGATCGCTGAAGCCCGCCGGATGATAGCCGGCCGCGCTGGTTCCAGCTCCTTGTCGGCCTGCTGCCGCCAGGTAGCTAGCTGGTCCAGACTCAGGCCGGGATACCAGGCCTTGACGAACTCCAGTGCCCGCCTGGCGCCGGACCGAGCCGCCGAAGCCTTCCAGGCTTCGAAGCGGCCGACTGCCACCTCCAGTCAGTCGGCAGTCCGACTGGGGGTGCGGGGAACCACTTCGCCGGGCCAGAGGGCGGCCAACACCTGCGCCCCGGCACGTTGAAGCCGGCGGAGCAGTCGATGAGCCGGCTGGAGGCGGGCCTGGATCGTCAAAGGCTGCTCCTCCAGCGACCGGCCAGCGTTTGGTGCAATCTCGGCGCCAGCCTGCCTCCTTGCCTCGCAGCGGGCCTCGATGATCTGGTTGGCGGCGGTGGAGTAGCCGGGGAAGTACTCTGCGCAAGAAAGAAAGAGAAAGAAGAGAAAACACCAAGTCAGAAAACGAGCCAAAAGCGGCAGGCGGCAAGAAAGGACGAAGAAGAAGGCGGCTTACCGTCAACCAAATCTTCGATCTGGCCATAGCCGTTGATCAGCGTCTGCCTTGCTTCGGCCCAGCCAGCCGCCTCTGTCTCATACTCGGCCTGGAGGGCGGCTTCGCTGTCCTGCACCGCCTTCAGAGCCGCCTTGTGGCTCTCCTCCTGGTCGGCCAACCTCTTGGCCAGGCGGTCACGTTCCTGCACCAAGGCGGCAAACTCGGCCTCCTTGGCACGAAGGGCGGCCTGAGACCCTCCCAGCTGCGCCCTTAGACTGGCGTTGGCCGCTGCAGGGACGGCAGAGAAAGAAGAAGCAATAAGAAGAAGTCGTCAAGGAAGATCCGACCCGACTGCTCAGCAGTCGGCCCGAATCTCGGGGACTACACCCAGTGGGTGCGCTGACGCGCCCCCACGTGAGATAAAGGACGAAGCACTTACCCCGGCTCTCAGTTAGGTCGGCGGTCTTCTGGGTCAGCTCCCGAGCCTGGGAGTTGAAGGCAGCCGCGCGAAGATTGTGGTAGTCCTGCAAGATAGGCAGAAGAGCGAAGTAAGAGCAAGAATAGCAAAACTAGATCCGCTAAGAAGTTCCAAGCCGCCTGCTCAGCAGCCGACTCGGAACTCGGGGACTACACCCAGTAGGTGCGCTGACGCGCCCCCACGGAAGAACCAAGATCAAAAACAAGCAAGATAAGAAGACTAACCCGGATGGCCGCCCGCGTCACAAGGAACTCGTCATTGTATTTCCTCAGCGCCGTAGCCTGGGCTTGGAGCCGGGTCCGGACGTCCTGCGCGGCCACATTCATCACGGCCGTCCCTCCGCCCGGCGTCCACCCCGAGGTGGCGCTGGCCGCCTCCATATCCTGGGCCGACGAGCTGAAGCCCGCGGCTGGCTGCGGCTCCGACGCAGCCTTCTGCGGCTCTGATGCGGCCTTCCCCGCGCGCTGGCGCGGCGGCGTCCGAACCGCCAGATCAGTCCTCGCGGCCGGCTCGCCCCCCGCCGACTGCGCAGGCGGCAGATCAGGCCGGCCGCCTTGAGCCGCCCCAGTCGGCGGGGTTGGTACTGCCGTCCTCTCCAGGATGACGACGTCGTCATCCCTCTCCAGCCCCGGCCGGTCACCGCCGGCTTCTTCTGGCGGGGGCTCCGGGGCCCCAGGCGCCGCGACGCGCAGTGGGGTGACCAGCAAGGCCCCCTCCGCCATCGCCGCAGCCACAACCTCTGCTTGGGCCTTGGCTGCGGCGTCATCGCGCGCCTTCGCCGCCTCCTCCTCCTGCGCCGCCTTGGCGGCGGCTGCCTTCAACGCCTCCGCCTCCCGCGCCTCCCGCTCCTCTTGCACCTCCCGCGCGTTCCGCTCCGTCGCCGCCTGAAGATCGGCACGGGGGTCCACGCGGCGAGTAGTGCTCCCAGATCCTCCCGACGACCCAACAACGAAGGCGGCAGCAGCCCGCTCGAGCGACAGTGGAGCCCTGGTTTTTTGGAGAAAAAGACAAGGGTTCAGGACCTACCAGAGAAAAGAAAAAAGAATGGACGAAGGAGAGTATACTTACGCCGACACCGTCTGCGGCTGCTTCACCACCTTGCGGAAGCGAGCCGCCTTCGCGGCCGCCTCCTCCCGCCTAGTCGCCGCTGCCCCGCCCCTGGGCTTCTTCGGCCGACTGCCAAACAAGCCCGGCGCGGCACGACGCTTTTGCCCGCCGCCCCGAGCAGGCGGCGCAGCGGAGGAACCCGCGTCGTGGCCAGGCGCCGGCTGACGGCGTGGGACGACTTCAGCCTCGTCGTCATCCGGCCAGTCGTCGAAGCTGACTCCAAGCCCGGAGCCGCCCGCTTCGCCGCCGGCTTGGCCACCGCCCGCCTCGGTGTTGTCGTCCATAGCGGCCGCCCCCAAGTCGGGGTCCTCCAGATCGTGCTCCGTCCGGACGGGGACGAATCGGCGCTCCGCGTCCGACCCGCCTCCAGGCCGAAGAAGAGGGCTCTGTCGAGACAAGCCGACTAGTCAGAGTCGGCCAAAAGGAACTCGGCGACAAAACTAAGAGAAGAGAAAGAGAAAAGGAGAACATACCGTGGGCGGTGGACGGGCTCGGCAATATGGCTCCTTGCCGAACTGCCACTCTGCGGAGAGCTTGCAGTTCGCAAGGTAGTTCACCATGTAGGCCACCTCGTCGTGCGGCATGTCTTTGGTGCACATCCGGCTCGGATCGAGCTGGCCGCTCATCTGACAGATCAGATGAGGGCGACTCTGGAGCGGGAGCACCCGGCGCGTGACGAAGGCGGCCAGCAGGTCGGGCCCCAACAAGCCCTCCGACTGGATCATCGCCCGCACTCGGGCGACAGCTGCGGTTCCAGCCGGCGTCAGCGTCACGGCCCGGTAGGACCACTGGGGCCGCCTGCCTACCGGTGGGCCGGCTACGTAAGCCGGCAGATTGACGTAGTCGCCCTGCGGGGAGACGTTCTTCACGTAGAAGTACAACTTCTGCCATAGCTTCACCGAGTGGATCAGCGTGATGATGGGGAAGGGGTTGTCGGCAGCCACCCTCCGCATCGCGACGAAGGCGCCAGTCTGAGCTGGCACGCCCTGCATGCGCGTGCCCAGCTTGGACTGGAAGAACTCCCCCCAGAGCTCGAAGGTGGGGAGGACGCCGAGGTAGCCTTCGCATAGGGTGACGAAGGCGGACAGCACCACCACCGTGTTCGGGGTGAGGTGGTGCGGCTGGAGTTGGTAGAAATCGAGAAAGGAGCGGAAGAAGGCGCTCACGGGCAAGCCGATGCCGCGCAAGCAATGCGAGCGGAAGACTACCCGCTCGCCTTCCTCCGGCTCCGGCGTAATCTCCTTCGCCGACGCAAGAAGGACCTCCACCTTGTCCGCGCCGGGCAGCCGCCGCGTTTTGCGGAGGAACTCGACGTGATCTTCATGGACGTTGGAGCCATCCCAGTCCCTGCGGAACTGCATCGTGGCGTGGGGCTGGCAAGAATGAGCGCGGCGGCGGAGGATCGAGTGGTGGAGCGGTGCGGCGGCGAGGCACTGTCGCAAGAAAGAGCAGAAGGAAGATGATGGCGGAGAGGGAAGGAGCGTGCGAACGCCTGCCACTCTCCCCCTCCCCCCACTTATAACTTCGCACGATGAAGCCGGGGAGGCGTGGCGTGGGGTGAGACGTGGGATTAACTGCACCCACTCCCCCCACGCCTCGCGATTATTACGCCCTAAAAGCGAGCCAAAACCGCCGCAGGAAGACGTGCGGACGGCTTCGGGCCGCAGAGAATCCGCGCCTGGGCCCGGGCGTGGGCGTGGCGGGCCCCCGACCTGCGGCGACGTCCCGTCGCGTGCGTGGGCTAGCAGGCTTTTTAGCCAAGGGCGGCCACGTGGTTCGCAGGCGGCAAGTGGCCGGCTCGCGGCCCGGTGCGCGCGCTGGTAGGCTCCCGCCCTCCGACTCCAAAAAATTTCGCCGAGACGGCGCACCTAACCAAGGCCGGCTCCCAGCTGCCGGCTTGCGAAGATAGGAAACTGACCGAGCTTCTCGACTCCCACCCAATCTCGAAGCTCAATCAGCTTCGGGGACTACTGTCGGAGTAAATGGCCACGGGTAGCCTAACCGACTATCCCTGGCTCTTCAAAAATTATCAGGCCATTTGAGCCTTCGAGCATTCAAGGCATAGGGCCGCCTTCCCCCGGCCGGCTACCCCCGGAGCCGACTCTCAGAAGGCGACCCAGCATCAGGAACCTCCCCCAAGATAACTACGAGATGGCCGACTCCAGGAAGTCGGCCACGGAGAGCGCCGACTCCAAGAAGCCGGCCGAGACCGCACCCACCAAACTACGCCCACATAATGGTGACAAGACGGGGTGTGGCTACAGTGCGCCTCACTACCCCCGAATCCCGAGGCAGGCATGGCCACAGGACGCCGTACGGGTCGGCCATTTCCTGTCCGGCTCGGCCCTGTAGCCATGCTGGCCTCAACGTCATCCACGACAGGCGCCAGTACGGCCCGCGAGCGGCGGGCCCCTTCAGCCAGAGAGAGGCACGAAGGCGGCCCGGCCTCCCCCAGTCGGCTAGGGGCGTAGCCGGTCCCCAGAAGTCGGCTACTCCCCTCCCTCGAAACATGCGCCACATTAAGGAGACAAGACGAGGTAAGGCTACAGTGAGAGCCCTCGAGGCGGCCCACTGTAGCCACGCTTACCTCGACAAAGCCCTCATCATCAGGGGCGAGGCTACAGTAAACAGCCACCGACAAGACCCCCAGGCAGTGGGGCCGGCCTGTCGACCAAGAGGCCGGCAGCCGGCGGGACCCACCAGTCGGCGGGCCCCAATGGCCGGCGGAGAAGCCGGCGAGCATAGACACTGACGACTGGGACCCGCGCCCAGCCGGAGTACGATTGTACCCCCGGGGGTAGGCCTATATAAACCCCCCGGGGCACCCATGCAAAGGGTTGGCTTCTTAGAATTACACACACACCATATAGAGAGGGAAGCAAGAGCTAGACTTGCTCTTCTCCTCCCTTGAACCACATAGCTCAAAGAGCACTTGTAGCTACTCTTTCTGATCTAGTGATCATGCGGAGACCCTGCAGAGCAGGACTAGGGATGTTATCTCCACGGAGAGCCCCGAACCTGGGTAAGATTCGCCGACGAGCATGTCTTCGCCTCATCCCATTTCCAGGCACCGGCGACGTCTTACTGGCTCCCACAATGATAAGCCACCCGTTGGCATATGTCGCACCTACCACCCGACATTAATCAAATGACAACTCATGTATATGGTTAGGAAACTTAACCATCTTTGATTCAACGAGCTAGTCAAGTAGAGGCATACTAGTGACACTTTGTCTGTCTATATATTCACACATGTACTAAGTTTCTGGTTAATACAATTCTAGCATGAATAATAAACATTTATCATGATATAAGGAAATATAAATAACAACTTTATTATTGCCTCTAGGGCATATTTCCTTCAGTCTCCCACTTGCACTAGAGTCAATAATCTAGATCACACAGTAATGATTCTAACACCCATGGAGTCTTGGTGCTGATCATGTTTTGCTCGTGAGAGAGGCTTAGTCAACGGGTCTGTAACATTCAGATCCGTATGTATCTTGCAAATCTCTATGTCTCCCTCCTTGACTTGATCGCGGATAGAATTGAAGCATCTCTTGATGTGCTTGGTTCTCTTGTGAAATCTGGATTCCTTTGCCAAGGCAATTGCACCAGTATTGTGATGTCTACTACGCAACCTTCTTCTTGTAGACGTTGTTGGGCCTCCAAGTGCAGAGGTTTGTAGGACAGTAGCAAATTTTCCTCAAGTGGATGACCTAAGGTTTATCAATCCGTGGGAGGCATAGGATGAAGATAGTCTCTCTCAAACAACCCTGCAACCAAATAACAAAGAGTCTCTTGTGTCCCCAACACACCCAATACAATGGTAAATTGTATAGGTGCACTAGTTCGGCGAAGAGATGGTGATACAAGTGCAATATGGATGGTAGATATAGGTTTTTGTAATCTGAAAATATAAAAACAGCAAGGTAACTAATGATACAAGTGAGCGTAAACGGTATTGCAATGCGAGGAAACAAGGCCTAGGGTTCATACTCTCACTAGTGCAAGTTCTCTCCACACTACTGGAATCAGCTTCTTTGCCGTCCGCCATGGCGGACGGCAAAGGCATGGTTCACGGACAGCAAACCCTCTTTGCCGTCCGCCAGCATACGGCAAAATGTCCGAATGAAAGGGTGCCAGCAAAGGCCTTCTTTGCCGTCCGCTTTTTAGAAACGGGCGGCAAAGGATTGTGCCGTCCGCCATCCGATGCCAGCAGACGGCAAAGAGAACGGACGGCAGTGCGGTGGCGTGAGAGCCGTTAGGGGGTTAACGGCGCTCTTTGCCGTCCGCCAGCGGACGGCGAAGATTCAAATCACTTTGCCGTCCGCTTGCGGACGGCAAAGAGCTCAGCTAGGCAGTACTGCAAAGCTGCCACGTGGCCAGCTATGCCGTCTGCTGGCAGACGGCAAAGTGATTTGAATCTTTGTCGTCCGCTGGCGGATGGCAAAGTGACCAAATAGGCAGCCAGTGTTCCCAGGTTTCATAGGTAGCTGCCACGTGTCCTCTTTGCCGTCTGCTAGCGGACGGCAAATAGCTTTGTCGTCCGCTAGCAGACGGCAAAGAGGTTATATATCCCCTCTTGTTGTTTGAATCCATTTAATTTCACAGGAATTCACACACAGATATACATATATATATATATATATATTTTTTGTTCACAGGCACACACAGATACACATATATGATGTATCCGACACACAGATATACATATACATATCTATCTCAATCACAACATACATATATACATAATAAACATGGTTCCATCCATATATACATATTACATATCACAATGTTCATCCAACACATTGTTCCATGCATCCATATAACAAGTTCCATGTTTTTCATCGATACAAACGAAAAAAAAGATAAGGGAAACAAGCACTCCATCCATGCAAGCTTCCATATAGTGAATTGAATATGCAAAATGGAAACAAGAAAGTTAGAAAAGAAGAAGACTAGCTAGAATCAGAAGAAGAAGAAGAAGAAGAAGAAAATGAAGAAGAAGAAGAAGAAGAAGTAAGCATACTTAGGTAAAATGGAGCTAACCTAGCTAATTGTGTATTTTTGAATGAACTAAGCATATTATGCCATTTTTGATATAACTTAGAGCTAACTTCATTTTGGAGAAGAAGAAGAAAACTAGAAGAAGAAGAAGAAGATCTTCTTCTTCTTCTTCTCTTCTTTTTCTTTCTTCTTCTTCTAGTTTTCTTCTTCTTCTTCTTTTCTTCCTATTCCTTCTTTTCTTCCTCTTCCTTGATTTTCTTCATCTTATTATGTCATTTGTGGACTAAATAGGCTAAATTATGTCATAAATGGACTAAACACGCTAAATAAGAAGGAAAATACCGTTATCACGGAGGTGTAGGACTGTTCGGGGCTGCGCCAGTGCCAGAAGAGGAAGAAAAATCCTTCTTCCTCTTCTTCTTCTTCTTCTTCTCTTCCTATTCCTTCTTTTCTTCCTCTTCCTTGATTTTCTTCATCTTATTATGTCATTTGTGGACTAAATAGGCTAAATTATGTCATAAATGGACTAAATAGGCTAAATAAGAAGTAAAATGCCATTTCTGAGCTTACCTAGCTAATTATGCCATTTTTGACCTAACTAAGCATATTATGCCATTTTTGATATAACTTAGAGCTAACTTCATTTTGGAGAAGAAGAAGAAGAAGAAAACTAGAAGAAGAAGAAGAAGAACAAGACGAAGAAGAAGAAGAAGAAGAAGAAGAAGAAGAAGGAGAAGAAGAAGAAGACTAGAAGAAGAAGAAGAAGAAGAAGGAGGAGGAGAAGAAGAAGAAGAAGACTAGATCTTCTTCTTCTAGTCTTCTTCTTCTTCTCCTTCTTCTTATTCTTTTCTTCCTATTCCTTCTTTCCTTCCTCTTCCTTGATTTTCTTCATCTTATTATGTCATCTGTGGACTAAATAGGCTAAATTATGTCATAAATGGACTAAACACGCTAAATAAGAAGGAAAATACCGTTATCACGGAGGTGTAGGAATGTTCGGGGCTGCGCCAGTGCCAGACAAAGGTGAAGGACCGGTCGGGGTTCCGGCATTGGCAGAAAGAGTGGTCGGTGCTTTTTGGGAGCCATGCTGCACCAAAGATCATTTCCAATAATGTCTCGTTAGCAAGTTCGCAAACTGAAATGTGAATAGTAGTAAGAAATGACCATTCAACTCAAACTCACCGTGGTCGCCTGAGCAATCTGGGGCATCGGCGGAGGGGCCTGACCGTTTTTCTCGTACATGGTCTGCACATTTGGTTCTCACGAGTCAGTCATATTAGATAGTAATGCGAACATTACGTGCATGATTGGGCTTATTAATATGCACGAGAAACGTACCACGATGAGCTCGTATAGGGCCCGGTTAGTGCCGTCGTTCCGGTTCCTTGATGGTGTGGCACACCTTTCATTTGGTCGCGCTTATCCTTGGCCTTTTGGTGTTCGACTTTCCATTGGTCAGAGCACCACGCATCCACCAACGCCCCCAACAGTCCATCTTATCCACACACCATCTCGGGGGCACCTAAGTGAGTCAAGAGAAATTTCAGCGCTACGCCTACGAATCAAATCAAGAAAACTAAGTTCAAGGCCTTAAGAATAGGTAATTACCTGCATGTACTTCTCCTTACTCAGAAACTTGCCGCGACACTTCTGCTTGCCCCTCCTAATACCCTTCAAGGCGTAGTAGTCTCGAACGGCCTGCACCCGAGCCTCGTGCCTTAAGTTCTGAAGTAGGCGCTTGCACTCGTTTTCGACAACCATAGACGCGGCCTCCTGCTCTCCCTCTGAAACCCTATAGAAGGTCTACAATCAAACAAGGAAACACTGATTAGTACAATCACTAGGTAGTGCTGATTTTTAATTCCATAAAGGAGAAATTACCCAAAACCGACGGACGAAATGTCGGCCACCGTCTCGCACAAGACACTGTCGACCCTCTCTTCTGGCGGGGCCTGGGCAACCGAGTACAGCTCCCAGGTCAGTGCTAGCTGTGGAACCTGACCCTCACCGGGCAACGTGACCCACCCAGGGAAGTGCTGCTGGCAAAGCACACCAAGGACCTGGTTGGGCCTACGGGCACCAGGGGGCGTACCTAGCCCCTGTAGTATGACAAGGCCAACGCATTAGATATTAATTTGAAGGAACATGAAGGCAAAAGGTTAAAAATAGTAAATGCACTTACTTCAACCCTTTAGGCGCAATCAACCACCTCTGGTCGGGGGTCGTCGGCACGGGCGGGAGCTTTGTACAGCCATGCTTGTAGACCTTCTTGCCCTTCTCAACCAGCTCGTCGTCGCTGTAGCTATCATCTGAAAAGGTGTCCTCGCTACCATCCTCCGGGCCACTAGCCTCCGGAGTCTCGTGGGCCGAAGACTCCGTGACCGGAGTCTTCTGGGCCGAAGACCCCGTGACCGGAGTCTTCTGGGACGAAGACCCCGTGACCGGAGTCTTATGAGACAAAGACTCTGGGACCGGACTCACGTGGGGTGAAGGATCGGCGACCCGAGTCTGGTGGGGGGAAGGATCAGCGACCAGAGGCTCGTGGACCGGAGTTCGAGACGGGTCCACGTCAGACAGAGCACTCCTGTGGTCGGGTGAATCGGCTGAGGGTGGCGGTAAGGAAGGCGTAACAGCCTTCCTACCTCTCCCACTGCCACGTCCACCTCTAGCAGGCTTCTTCGTCCTCCCCCGACCTCTCCCAGCCGCAGAAGAAGCGCCCGCTGCATTTGTCTGCATACTGTCTACCAGCGCTCTCCGGAGGGGCAGGGGTGCAATAATGGAACCACCCCTCCCAGTAGCGCTCGCAGGAGGATCGGGGCGCTCTGGACCCTTGCCCACCATCCTGTCAACACCTACAATGACAAAAAGTAAACGAAATTAGTACAACATAAAAATTTGGATACCTGACATGAACATAATAATATGTATATAATTTAAGTGTATCATAATCATGACCATAATAAAAATACACCCGATTAACACAAATATATATGGGGTCGGGGTGTGGTATCGGGGTGTCGGGGTCGGGGTGTCGTGTCGGGGTCGGGGTGTCAGGGTGTCAGGTTCGGGGTCGGGGTGTGGTGTCAGGGTGTCGGGGTCTAGGGTAAGGGTGGGTGTGGTGTCAGGGTGTCGGTGGTCGGGGTGTCAGGTGTCGGGGTGTCGGTGGTCGGGGTCGGGGTCGGGGTGTGGTGTCAGGGTGTCGGGGTCGGGGTGTCGCGCCGGGGTGTCGTGTCGGGGTCGGGCCGGGGTGTCAGGGTGTCGGGGTCGGGGTCGGGGTCGGGGTGTGTTGTCAGGGTGTCGGTTGGTTGGGGGTCGGGGTCGGGGTGTGGTGTCGGGGGTCAGGGGTCGGTGTTGGGGTGTCGTGCCGAGGTGTCGGGGTGTCGATCGGGTGTCGGGGGTCGGGGTCTCTTTTTTTCCTTTTCTTCTTCTCTTCTTCTTCTTCTTCTTCTTCTTCTCCTCCTCCTCCTCCTCCTCCTCTCCTCTTTCTTCTTCTTCTTCTTCTTCTTCTTCTTCTTCTTCTTCTTCTTCTTCTTCTTTCTCCTCCTCCTCCTCCTCCTCTTCTTCTTCTTCTTCTTCTTCTTCCCCCTTTCTACTTATTCTACTTTTCTTCTTCTTTTTTCATTAAACCTAAAACTAAACCTAAACAAAAAAACAAAACTAAATAACCTAAACTAATTAAAACTAAACTATTTAAACTAAATAACCTAAACTAATTAAACTAAATAACCTAAACTAACTAAACTGAAAAAACTTAAACTAAATAACCTAAACTAAACATAAAAGAAAAACAGAAAATAAAACATGGGCAGGGGCTCACTGTGGGGGCGGCAAAGGGTCGTGGAGGGGGCGACGACGGGGCGGCGGCGAGGCAGGGTGGCGACGGGGCGGGGAGGGCCGGCGACGGGCGGCGCTCCTCGGGGGGGGGCGATGGAGGGGGAGGCCACGGTGGGTGGGGGCGGCGGCGGCCCGGTGGAGGGGGAGGCCGCGGCGGGACGGCCACGCAGGGGAGGGGCGGGGCGGCTGGCCGGCGTGGAAGGGGCGGCGGGGACGCGGTGGACGTCGGGGCGCCGCAGGGGAGGGTGTGGGGCGACGGGGCGAGGGGGCGGCGGCGGGTGGTGGGGCGACGGAGCAAGGGGGCGGCGGGTGGTCTGGGCGGCGGCGGGTGGCTGGTGGCGGGGGCGGCGGCGGTTGGCGGTGGTCTCGTCGGGGAGAGAGGACAGAAAGAGAGAGAGGAAGGGGGCGGGGTGGGAGCCGTTAGTTAGGTTATCTCTTTGCCGTTCGCCCCCCTTTGCCGTCCGCTGTTTTGCTCTTTACCGTCCGCAAAGAGGGAGCCGTTAGGTTTTTTCTGAACAGCTCGATAGTGGGCCCCACCTTCCTCTTTGCCGTCTGCCCGCTGACGGCAAAGATTCTTTGTCGTCCGCCAGCAGACGGCAAAGAACTGGCTGATGGCAAAGACATTCTTTGCCATCAGCCAGTTCTTTGCCGTCCATTTTTTGCAAGCTGACGGCAAAGACCTTCTGACGGCAAATAATCAAATTCCAGTAGTGCAACAATAATAACATAATTGGATCATATAACTATCCCTCAACATGCAACAAAGAGTCACTCGAAAGTCACTAATAGCGGAGAACAAACGAAGAGATTATTGTAGGGTACGAAACCACCTCAAAGTTATTCTTTTGGATCAATCTATCATAGAGTTCATACTAGAATAACACCTTAAGACACAAATCAACCAAAACCCTAATGTCACCTAGATACTCCAATGTCACCTCAAGTATCTGTGGGTATGATTATACGATATGCATCAAACAATCTCAGATTCATCTATTCAACCAACAGATAGAACTTCAAAGAGTGCCCCAAAGTTTCTACCGGAGAATCAAGACGAAAACATGTGCCAACCCCTATGCATAAGTTCACGAGCGGAACCCGCAAGTTGATCACCAAAACATACATCAAGTGGATCACGTGATATCCTATTCTCACCACAGATAAGCACATGCAAGACATACATCCAGTGTTCTCAAATCCTTAAAGACTCAATCTGATAAGATAACTTCAAAGGGAAAACTCAATCCATTACAAGATAGTAGAGGGGGAGAAACATCATAAGATCCAACTATATAGCAAAGCTCGCGATACATCAAGATCGTACCATCTCAAGAACACGAGAGAGAGAGAGAGAGAGAGAGAGATCAAACACATAGCTACTGGTACATACCCTCAGCCCCGAGGATGAACTGCTCCCTCCTCGTCATGGAGAGCGCCGGGATGATGAAGATGGCCACTGGTGAGGGTTCCCCCTCCGGCAGGGTGCCGGAACAGGGCCCCGATTGGTTTTTGGTGGCTACAGAGGCTTGCGGCGGCGGAACTCCCGACCCATTCTGTTCCTCGATGTTTTTAGGGTATATGGATATATATATAGGCGAAAGAAGTCGGTCAGGGGAGCCACGAGGGGCCCGCGAGGGTGGGGGCGCGCTCAGGGGGGTAGGGCGCGCCTCCCTGCCTCGTGGCTTCCTCGAAGCTTCCCTGACTTCTACTCCAAGTCTCCTGGATTGCTTCCGTCCCAAAAATAACTCTTCCGAAGGTTTCATTCCGTTTGGACTCCGTTTGATATTCCTTTTCTTCGAAACAGTGAAATAGGCAAGAAAATAGCAATGTGGGTTGGGCCTCCGGTTAATAGGTTAGTCCCAAAAATAATATAAAAGTGTTTAGTAAAGCCCATAAACATCCAAAACAAATGATATAATAGCATGGAACAATCAAAAATTATAGATACGTTGGAGACGTATCAGCATCCCCAAGCTTAATTCCTGCTCGTCCTCGAGTAGGTAAATGATAAAAATAGAATTTTTGATGTGGAATGCTACCTAACATATTTATTAATGCAATCTTCTTTATTGTGGCAAGAATATTCAGATCCATAAGATTCAAGACAAAAGTTTAATATTGACATAAAAATAATAATACTTCAAGCATACTAACTAAGCAATCATGTCTTCTCAAAATAGCATGGCCAAAGAAAGTTCATCCCTACAAAATCATATAGTTTGGTCATGCTCCATTTTCGTCAACAAGAATGCTCTCATCATGCACAACCCCGATGACAAGCCAAGCAATTGTTCCATACTTTAGTAATCTCAAACTTTTTCAACCTTCACGCAATACATGAGCGTGAGCCGTGGATATAGCACTATGGGTGGAATAGAATATAATAATGGGGGTTGTGTGGAGAAGACAAAAAAGGAGAAAGTCTCACATTGACGCGGCTAATCAATGGGCTAGGGAGATTCCCATCAATTGATGTCAATGCAAGGAGTAGGGATTGCCATGCAACGGATGCACTAGAGCTATAAATGTATGAAAGCTCAACAAAAGAAACTAAGTGGGTGTGCATCCAACTTGCTTGCCCATGAAGACCTAGGGCATTTGAGGAAGCCCATCGTTGGAATATACAAGCCAAGTTCTATAATGAAAAATTCCCACTAGTATATGAAAGTGACAAAACAAGAGACTCTCTATCATGAAGATCATGGTGCTACTTTGAAGCACAAGTGTGGAAAAAGGATAGTAGCATTGTCCCTTCTTTTCTTTCTTTTTTGGGCCTTCCTTTTTTTATTTGGCCTTTCTCCTTTTTATTTTTTTATTTGGCCTTTTTTTATTTGGCATTTCTTTTTTTATTGGGACAATGCTCTATTAATGATGATCATCACACTTCTATTTACTTACAACTCGATACTAGAACAAAATATGACTCTATATGAGTGCCTCCGGCGGTGTACCGGGATGGGCAATGAATCAAGAGTGACATGTATGAAAATTATGCATGGTGGCTTTGCCACAAATACGATGTCAACTACATGATCATGCAAGGCAATATGACAATGATGAAGCGTGTCATAATAAACGGAACGGTGGAAAGTTGCATGGCAATATATCTCGGAATGGCTATGGAAATGCCATAATAGGTAGGTAAGGTGGCTGTTTTGAGGAAGATATAAGGAGGTTTATGTGTGATAGAGTGTATCGTATCACGGGGTTTGGATGCACCGGCGAAGTTTGCACCAACTCTCAAGGTGAGAAAGGGCAATGCACGGTACGGAAGAGGCTAGCAATGGTGGAAGGTTGAGAGTGCGTATAATCCATGGACTCAACATTAGTCATAAAGAACTCACGTACTTATTGCAAAAATCTACAAGTCATCAATAACCAAGCACTACGCGCATGCTCCTAGGGGGATAGATTGGTAGGAAAAGACCATCGCTCGTCCCCGACCGCCACTCATAAGGATGACAATCAAAGAACACCTCATGTTTCAAATTTGTCACACAACGTTTACCATACGTGCATGCTACGGGACTTGCAAACTTCAACACAAGTATTTCTCAAATTCACAACTACTCAACTAGCACAACTTTAATATCACTATCTTCTTATCTCAAAACAATTATCAAGCATCAAACTTCTCATAGTATTCAATGCACTTTATATGGAAGTTTTTATTATACCCATCTTGGATGCCCATCATATTAGGATAGCTTTTGCGGAGTGCCAAGTTAAACCTATAGGATCTTTAGGACTAATTGATCTTGAGAGTCCTACAAAACAGCATGGTAATTTTCTTAAATTGAAAAATTAGTCCTAAAGTAATAGGCATCCAAGATTAGTAAAAAATTCCTTATGAGTGTGTTGAATACTATGAGAAGTTTGATGCTTGATAATTGTTTTGAGATATGAAGATGGTGATATTAGAGTCATGCTAGTTGAGTAGTTGTGGATTTGAGGAATACTTGTGTTAAAGTTTGTGATTCCCGTAGCATGCACGTATGGTGAACCGTTATGTGATGAAGTCGGAGCATGATTTATTTATTGATTGTCTTCCTTATGAGTGGCGGTCGGGGACGAGCGATGGTCTTTTCCTACCAATCTATCCCCCTAGGAGCATGCGCGTAATACTTTGCTTTGATAACTTGTAGAGTTTTGCAATAAGTATATGATTTCTTTATGACTAATGTTGAGTCCATGGATTATACGCACTCTCTTCCTTCCACCATTGCTAGCCTCTCTAATACCGCGCACTTTTCGCCGGTATCATACACCCACCATATACCTTCCTCAAAACAGCCACCATACCTACCTATTATGGCATTTCCATAGCCATTCCAAGATATATTGCCATGCAAATTACCACCGTTCCGTTTACTATGACACGCTTCATCATTGTCATAATTGCTTCGCATGATCATGTACTCCCTCCACTCCCTTATACAAGGCCACTATGAAAAATACATTTTGCATCTATACAAGGCCACTAACAGTAACCGAGGCAAAATTTAATGATGTTTTCTCGTAGTAGCAACTTGTTTAATACTTGCATGCATGTAGTCATAATGACAGTGTGCTACTTTCTTCTCATTCCTTCCTTGCATGCATGCAGACGTATTAATGATTCCAGATAACAAGAAGAAAAGTTGGCTTGTAAAGTAGTCATTAAATTTTACCTAGGTACCTGCAATTTGAGTTTGTGGCCTTGTATAAGGGAATGGAGGGAGTAGTTGACATCGTATTTGTGGCAAAGCCACCGTTCATAATTCTTTCATACATGTCACTCTTGATTCATTGCATATCCCGGTACACCGCCGGAAGCATTCCCATAGAGTCATATTTTGTTCTAAGTATTGAGTTGTAATTGTTGATTTGTAAGTAATAAAAGTGTGATGATCATCATTATTAGAGCATTGTCCCAAGTGAGGAAAGGATGATGGAGACTATAATTCCCCCACAAGTCGGGATGAGACTCCGGACGAAAAATTAAAAAGAAAAAAAATAGGCCATAAAAAGAGAGAAAAGGCCCAAATAAAAAATGAGAGAAAAAGAGAGAAGGGACAATGTTACTATCCTTTTACCACACTTGTGCTTCAAAGTAGCACATGATCTTCATGATAGAGAGTCTCCTATGATATCACTTTCATATACTAGTGGGAATTTTTCATTATAGAACTTGGCTTGTATATTCCAATGATGGGCTTCCTCAAAATGCCCTACGTCTTCGTGAGCAAGCGAGTTGGATGCACACCCACTTAGTTTCTTTTGTTGAGCTTTCATATACTTATAGCTCTAGTGCATCCGTTGCATGGCAATCCCAACTCACTCACATTGATATCTATTGATGGGCATCTCCATAGCCCGTTGATACGCCTAGTTGATGTGAGACTATCTTCTCCTTTTTTTATCTTCTCCACAACCACCATTATATTCCACATATAGTGCTATATCCATGGCTCACGCTCATGTATTGCGTGAAGATTGAAAAAGTTTGAGAACACCAAAAGTATGAAACAATTGCTTGGCTTGTCATCGGGGTTGTGCATGATTTAAATACTTTGTGTGGTGAAGATAGAGCATAACCAGACTATATTATTTTGTAGGGATAACTTTCTTTGGCCATGTTATTTTGAGAAGACATAATTGCTTAGTTAGTATGCTTGAAGTATTATTATTTTTATGTCAATATTAAACTTTTATCTTGAATCTTTCGGATCTGAATATTCATACCACAATTAAGAGAATTACATTGAAAATTATGCTAAGTAGCATTCCACATCAAAAATGTTGTTTTTATCATATACCTACTCGAGGACGAGCAGGAATTAAGCTTGGGGATGCTTGATATGTCTCCAACGTATCTATAATTTTTTATTGTTCCATGCTATATTATATTCTGTTTTGGATGTTTAATGGGCTTTATTATACACTTTTATATTATTTTTGGGACTAACCTATTAACCGGAGGCCCAACCCGAATTGCTGTTTTTTTTGCCTATTTTAGTGTTTCGCAGAAAAAGAATATGAAACGGAGTCCAAACGGAATGAAACCTTCGGGAACGTGATTTTCGGAACAAACGTGATCCAGAGGACTTGGAGTCCACATCAAGAAATCAAACAGGAGAGCACAAGGCAGGGGGGCGCGCCTACCCCCCCAGGTGCGCCCTCCACCCTCGTGGGGCCCACCTTGCTCCACCGACGTACTTCTTCCTCCTATATATACCTACGTACCCCCAAACTATCAGATACGGAGCCAAAAACCTATTTCCACCGCCGCAAACTTTTGTACCCGTGAGATCCCATCTTAGGGCCTTTTCCGGCGCTCCGCCGGAGGGGGCATTGATCACGGAGGGCTTCTACATCAACACCATAGCCTCTCCGATGATGTGTGAGTAGTTTACCTCATACCTTCGGGTCCATAGTTATTAGCTAGATGGCTTCTTCTCTCTCTTTGGATCTCAATACAAAGTTCTCCACGATTCTCGTGGAGATCTATTCGATGTAATCTTCTTTTGCGGTGTGTTTGCTAAGACCGATGAATTGTGGGTTTATGATCAAGTTTATCTATGAACAATATTTGAATCTCCTCTGAATTCTTTTATGTATGATTGGTTATCTTTGCAAGTCTCTTCGAATTATTAGTTTGGTTTGGCCTACTAGATTGATCTTTCTTGCAATGAGAGAAGTTCTTAGCTTTGGGTTCAATCTTGCGGTGCTCGATCCCAGTGACAGAAAGGGAAATGACATGTATTGTATTGTTGCCATCGAGGATAAAAAGATGGGGTTTATATCATATTGCATGAGTTTATCCCTCTACATCATGTCATCTTACTGAAAGCATTACTCTGTTCTTATGAACTTAATACTCTAGATGCATGCTGGATAGCGGTCGATGTGTGAAGTAATAGTAGTAGATGCAGGCAGGAGTCGGTCTACTTGTCACGGACGTGATGCCTATATACATGATCATACCTAGATATTCTCATAACTATGCTCAATTCTATCAATTGCTCAATAGTAATTTGTTCACCCACCGTAATACTTATGCTCTTGAGAGAAGCCAGTAGTGAAACCTATGGCCCCCGGGTCTATTCTCCATCATATTAATCTTCCAACACTTAGTTATTTTTATTGCCTTTTATTTTACTTTGCATCTTTATTTCTCTTTATCATAAAAATACCAAAAATATTATCTTATCATATCTATCAGATCTCACTCTCGTAAGTGCCCGTTGAGGGATTGACAACCCCTTTATCGCGTTGGTTGCGAGGTTCTTATTTGTTTGTGTAGGTGTGAGGGACTCGTGCGTGATCTCCTACTGGGTTGATACCTTGGTTCTCAAAACTGAGGGAAATACTTACGCTACTTAACTGCATCACCCTTTCCTCTTCAAGGGAAAACCAACGAAGTGCTCAAGAGGTAGCAAATAACACCTTAAGACAAAAATCAACCAAAACCCTAATGTCACCTAGATACTCCAGTGTCACCTCAAGTATCTGTGGGTATGATTATACGATATCACTACAAAAAAAAGACACATCCGTGACATTTTGGGCCGAACGAATTTTTTTCTGTCATACATATGACACTTCTATGACGATAATTGTGACAAAACCCGGTATCATCATAGATGTGGTGGGCTCCTACTTCTATGACAAAAAATCATGACAGAAAATGGGCTTTTTGTCCTGGGCGGGCCGGAGACGCAGCTGCATGACATTCTTTGGGCCGTCCATGACAGAAAAAAACTGTGGTAGAAGCGAGGGGGAGGAAAATTTCGGGGAGTTCCCGGTTACGGTGGGAGGTCGGGGGCCGAGCGATGCGCGTTTCTCTCGTACATGTATGCGCGTGTGTGCGAGGCATTGGCTCTAACTGAACCCAAGCGAGGCGTTGGGCTCTAACTGAACCCGAGCGATTGCACTGCAGGCTACGCGTTACTGAACCCGAGCGATCGATCGATGGCTGTTAACTGAATCCGATCGAGCGATTCCTTCGCTACTGCTGCTAACTGAAGCCGATCGATTGGATGAACAGTGAGCGTTGCGGGGGGGGGGGGGGGGGGTTGGATGAACAGTGAGCGGTGGCGTTGCCTCTGGATGAACAGGACCCCGTGGTGTGGTGGACGGCTGGATGAACAGTAGACGGTGGAGGGGTGCCCGTGGAGGGGTGGTTGAACAGGACCCCGTGGTGTGGAGGGCTGGATGAACAGTAGACGGTGGAGGGGTGCCCGTGGAGGGGTGGTTGAACAGTAGCCGGTGGAGTAGCGCGCGGTGGAGGCTGGATGAACAGGAGCCCGCGGAGGCTGGAGGAGGTCGACGGTAGCCCGTGGAAGCTGGAGGAGGTCGACGGTGGAGATGAACAGTATCCCGTGGAGTCCCGTTTTGCGGTACGCCACACCCCTCCCGATGAACATGACCCCTGTTTCGACCGTAGGAGGTCTGTTTCGTCTGTTTTGCGGTACGCCACACCCCTCCCGATCAACAGGACCCCCGTTTCGACCGTAGGAGGTCCGTTTCGTCCGTTTTGCGGTACGCCACACCCCTCCCGATCAACAGGACCCCCGTTTCGACCGTAGGAGGTCTGTTTCCTCCGTTTTGCGGTACGCCAGACCCCTCCCGATCAATAGGACCCCGTTCCGAACATAGGAGGTCCGTTTCCTCCGTTGTGCGGTACGCCAGGCCTCGTTTCCATCGTCTGTTCCGTCCAAGCCCTCCCGATGAACACGACCACGCATTCCGTTCCGACCCAGCCGGTTGGCTCCCACGCGTTCCGTTGCCTCCCCATGAACACGACGCATTCCGTTGCCTCCCCATGAACACGACGACGACCCTGTTTCTCCATTCCGACCCAGCCATGTACACGATCCCTCGCCGTACATATGCGCGAGTAGGCGTTCGAGACCCCGCCCGTATGTACACATACGTGGCCGTATTTTCTTTCTTGCACCCTGGCCGCTGTACATACGTGTACATGCTACATGTGCGCCTCTACTACGACACGTACGCGCCTCTACTACGACACGTGCGCGCCTCTACATCCACCAGTATATATGTACGTACACGTTCACGATCAGAATGACAACGCTACGTACGCTTCGACCAGGTGGGTCCCGACTGTCAGGCACTTCCTTGCCTGCGAAGATGTAGCTGGTGGGTCCCAGCAGTCAGGGGGGTGAATCGTTTTTTTTTGCCCGGAGGCACTTCCTTGCGTGCGAAGATGTAGCTGGTTGGTCCCAGCAGTCAGGGGGAAACGTTTTTCTCACGAAATACAGTGGCCCGTCCGGTGGGTCCCAGCTGTCAGGTGGAGGAATCATTATTAATTTTCCGCGTAATAAGGAGGCACTTCCTTGCTGCGGCCGTGGACCCAGCTGTCAGCCTCTCCACGTACAGTTCACGTCCGATGGAAGTCGTTGGGCACGCCGCGCCGAGGGCACCAGGGCGGTGGACGACGGCGAGGCCTAGGAAGGGGACGACGGGGAGCCGGGGAAGACGCAGCAGTGGAAGCCCGCGCGGAGAGGAGTACGAGGGTTCACTGGTTCGGCTGTGGTGTGAGGCTGCCGTCGCCGCAGGGCCTGGCCAGCGGTGGGAATAGTAGGGGGCGATGAGGCCTCCGCGGCACCACAGCCAGCACGGGAGGCAGGAGCACGCGGCACGACCAGCGCTGCTTTGGGCGGCTGGAGCAAGAAGACCAGAGGTTGAAGAAGCACTACGGCCGTTGGATG
Organism: Aegilops tauschii subsp. strangulata; assembly: GCF_002575655.3. Classification (NCBI taxonomy): domain Eukaryota; kingdom Viridiplantae; phylum Streptophyta; class Magnoliopsida; order Poales; family Poaceae; genus Aegilops; species Aegilops tauschii. Next base: position 48,802,737 of record NC_053039.3, read on the forward strand.
GACATCGTACGGTCACTGGATCTAGAATCGTTCATATTGACTAAAGTTGACAAAGGCCCCCGTCCCAGTCAACTTAGTAGGCCCACAAGTTAGCCTCCCACCATGGTGGGTCCCAGCTAGCAGGGGGAGTATTCATTTTTGTGCATAATAAGGAGGCACTTCCGGTGGGTCCGAGCTGACAGCTGGGGAACTTTTTTTTCGCGAAATATGCTGGCCCGTCCGATGGGTCCCAGCAGTCAGGGGGGAAACATTTTTTTCACGAAATAAGGTGGCCCGTCCGATGGGTCCCTACTGTCAGGTGGAGGAATAATTATTTTGCACGTAATAAGGAGGCACTTCCTTGCGGCCGCCTGGACCCAGCTGTCAGCCTCTCCATGTACAGTACTCTTCCGATGGAAGTCGGTCGTTGACCACGTTGACCACGCCGCGCCGAGAGCACCAGGGCGGTGGTCTGGACGACGGCGAGGCCTAGGAAGGGGACGACGCGGAGCCGGGGAAGACGCAGCAGTGGAAGCCCACGCGGAGAGGAGTACGAGGGTTCACTGGTTCGGCTGCGGTGTGACGCTGCCGTCGCCGCAGAATCACAGGGGGTGTGGGTGAGTGCAGGGATGGCCTGGCCATCGGTGGGAGTAGTAGGGGGCGGTGAGGCCTCCGCGGCAGCACTGCCGGCCACGGGAGGTAGGAGCAGGCGACACGACTGGCGCTGCTTCGGGCGGCTGGAGCAAGAAGACCAGAGGTTGAAGAAGCACGACGGCCGTTGGATGGACATCGTACAGTCACTGCAGCTAGTATCGTTTATATTGACTAAGTTGACAAAGCCCTTGGTACGTCAACTTAGTAGGCCCACAGGTCTGCTTCCGAAACGGTGCGCCCCAGATGTCAGGGGGAGGAATCATTTTTTGGGCGGGTGAAGCTAGAATATCCGAGATTGAAGAAGAAGCATGGCATCCGTTGGATGGACATCCAACGACCACTGCTGTTAGAACCGTGTGTTGACTATAAGTTGACAAAGCCTTGCATACGCGTCAACTCTGTTTTTTTAGGGGACACGTCAACTTAGTAAGGCCAGAAGTGTGTGGCAGAGAACTTATAGCCCATTTGAGATTTGTAAGAATGTGTAGCCCATTTTTGAATTCTAATGGAATTTACTACAACCCATTTACAGTTTGTTAAAAGTACAGCCCATTTTAACCAACCGTTCAAAACAGAATTCAAAAAAAATTCCCACATTTTGATGGGATCCGAAATATTTTTATCCCGAAATTTCTAGTCAGATTAAATACAATTTCAATATAAATTTATATTATGTAAAAATCCAACGAAACATTGCGCTCGCAACAATTAATGAAATTAAAATTTTCAATATCCAAAAATAATATTTTATAAAGTAATCACGTGTTTGGTGCATTTTTTATAGTTACTACCCAGTTTTTATAATTACATCCCATTTATTATTTCTTAAAGCCCATTTTCTTGTTAAGCCTAATGCATCCCTCCTAGGAAAGATTTGCAGCCCAGCGGGGCGGAGAATAACAACTTGACCTTGCCTGGGTATTCCTAAAAAAAGTATAGCTGGGCTAGCCATTTTCAGCTTGAAAAAAAATTAATATCTGGGCTGGATATCTGGCCTGGGCTAGACGGGCCACAGCCCGCCCAGTTAATACCTGCAGCGATGTTTTTGTTGTTGTTCAGAGGAGAAAAATTAATATCTGGGCTAAACATCGAAAAACTCTGCAGTGCTCACACCTCAAAAACACAAACACTGCTCGAGCTGCTTGGTCCTAGCTGTCGGCCGCTTCTTGTGCAATTCTCTCGTTTACTGACTACTACATAGGTTGACAATGGTGTGGGACCGTGATGTCAGGAAACCAGGAGGAAGCAAAATAAATTATAGTTATATATATATAATAAGGAGGCACTTGCGTACGTGAGGCTATGGACCTGGTGGGTCCCCATTGTCATCCTCTGCAAGTAAAGTCATCTCCTCGTCCGCGCGCGCTTTCCGCCCGATACAGTCAGCGCCGCCCGCCCCGCTTCCCAGTGCAGGCGATTGCTCCGCCTTCAAACGACACAAGTGCCGTCCGTCCCTCCATCTGCCGCCCACATTAATGATACGCGGTTGCCGAGGCGGCTACTCCGGCGCCACACGTCCGTCCCTCCGCCCGCCCACCATTGCTATATAAACTGCTGCGCCGGCCATAGCCGCAGTCATTCGCATCCGTTCCCTTTCTCCTGTCCACACCACTACTGCCCACCATGGCTTCCTCGCGCTCCAGCGCTCTTCGGGACGGGCGAACGACGGACCACAAGGAGATGGCAGCCATTGCTGCCGACCGGCTGGCTGGCAGGCAGCCGGAGGACGACGACGTCCCAATGGAGAACATGGTAGTCGACGATCTGGCGCCAACCCCCTCCTCCGCGCCATCCTCGCCGGTGCATTGCACCATGACCATCGGCGAGGCCCGTGCCCAATATATGGACAGGGTGAGGCAGATGCGTGAGGAGCAGTTTCGGGAGGCGCAGGCCGACGCCGCCTACAACCACCATCTCCTCCAGGAGCACCTTAGGCGGAGGAGCAGATCGCCGCGGAGCGGGCGGAGCAGGAGGCGCTGCTTGACTCGTACCGCTCCGCCCGCAAGGGCCGCCTCGAGCGCTGGCGGTACCGCATGCGGGTGGCTGAGGCTGCGGCCGCCTACAAAGAGGCTAGCAAAGAGGGCGATGAAACGGGCGAGGCACTGTTTAGCGAGACCAAGGACGAGGCAGAGGACAATGCCGGCTCCGACGAGTCCCCGCTCCGCTGGCGTCGACGAGGCCCTGCTCCGCCGAGGCCTCGCGGCGCCAACAACGAGGCAGAGGACATCGCCGGCTCAGCCGAGGCCCCACCCTGCCGGCAACGTGGGGGAGGATTTCCACCGCTCCGGGCGCCGCCCGCCGGCAACGAGACAGAGGACATCGCCGGCTCCGCCGAGGCCCCGCCCCGCTGCCAACGAGGCCGCGCCACACAGAAAACGAGGAAGAGTAGAACACGGTAGGTCGCCGTCGCTCGGGTCCAAGTAAGGCCACCGCTGCTACCCTCTGGTTGAAGCCAAGCTAGGCGGGTTGACCATTGACGGCCGGTTAGCTTCTTGGCGGCGACGTGGAGTCGGAGAGCTGCGCTGGAGAAGAACGCTGCTTCTACTTAACTGCTGGTGCAGTTGGCTGACTGACGCGTGGGCCCAACAGGCCACATGTCAGTTACGCAACTGCACCTGCAGTTAAGTCACTGAAGCTTCCGTTCGGCTCACCGGGACACAGGTGGGTAGCTTCGGTTAATTAATTATACCTCCAGCGCACCCCTTTTTAGTTGAAGAATGTATGAAATGTAATGAAATCCGGCATGTTTATATGAAATCTGACCGTGTATGAATGAATTTATTTCGATTAGTTCGAATTCCTGTATCACTGGCATTGGATGAACATGCAAAACAATACGTACTAGCATTATTCCCAGGGTGATCACCTCGTTTGCAGCAGTTTCACATGTACTCCCTCCGGTCCTTTCTAGTTTGCATACAAGTTTTGTCTGCAGTCAAAGTATCTATACTTTGACCAATCTTATACAAAAAAGTATGCACTTTCACAATGTGCGAAGTAAAAAGGAACAGAAGGAGTACAAAGAGTTTGAGCGGCTTTTTAGCGTTTCTGTACATTGCAATCAAACACACAGGCCTGGCAATTCATAGAGAACATTCAAAACAATCGATGATTATGCATCTCAGCGACTCACATATCAGAGGCAATATTTACTTCACAACTAAAGAATATAAAAAATTGATCGACGCTGCTGACAGCAAAGGGCGTCCCATTCGAAAATATCAAACGCATGTCTTGCTAAAATCAATGAGCAAAATTTGACAAGGTTGTCCCATTCCAAAATATCAAATGCCTAGGATTGTGGAATGGGCAGGGTTTGCCATCAGTTCGGACATTGACATGGCACCTCGTGCTAAATAAACCAGCTGTTCTTTTTGTGCAGTTCCACCAAAATCAACCAAATTCGCGCGTAGCCTGTATGATTTCACCCTTATATGTTGCAACGCCTTGAACTTATCGGCACCTCCTTTCTTGTGGTGGAAATGAATGATTCGATGTATTCATGAACATTTTGTGCAGTTCCCATTGAAATCAACCTGAGCACCCCTGTTTGCACAAATACAAAAAAGTGATTAGTATAAAGCAAACTGTACTATGAATTGACAGTTTCAACAGGCACATACATGGTCCATGTAGAGCACACTTTTAGAAAAATGGAACTCACTAGAAAGAATCTCAGAACAACATTGTACTCGCGCATCACAACAAAAAAATGGAGATTTGTCAGTCCTTCTGAGCTGAAGTTAGTTTGGTCTTGTGGGGAGTAATGTAACCATCCTTCAACTGCTCCTTCTGATGAGAAGATAGACAGGGCTTCTTCATCCTGGCATAATTGTGTCACGCCCACGATGCGGCTATATCTCCCACGTGTCGAGGCACGACTTAGAGGCATAACCGCATAGTGGTTTTGTCGCAAGAAGGGTCATCTTCACACAATCCCATGTAATGAACAAGAATGGGATAAAGAGTTGGCTTACAATCGCCACTTCACACAATACATAAATATAATTCATACATCATCCAAAATACAAACATATAGACCGACTACGGTCAAGATCCAGATGAAAATAAGACAACCCCAAATGCTAGATCCCCGATCGTCCCAACTGGGCTCCACTACTGATCATCAGGAAAAGGCACATAGTAACGACCACGTTCCTCGTTGAACTCCCACTTGAGATCGACCCCATCATCTGCACTGGCATCGTCGGCACCTGCAACTGTTTTGGTAGAATCTGTGAGTCACGAGGACTCAGCAATCTCACACCCGCGAGATCAAGACTATTTAAGCTTATAGGAAAGGATGGTGTCATGAGGTGGAGCTGCAGCGGCAATAAGCATATATGGTGGCTAACATACGCAAAAGAGAGCGAGAAGAGAAGCAACGGAACGGTCGTCATCTAGCAATGACCAAGAAGTGATCCTGAACTCCTACTTACGTCATACATAACTCAAACCGTGTTCACTTCCCGGACTCCGCCGAGAAGAGACCATCACGGCTACACACACAGTTGATGTATTTTAATTGGGTCAAGTGACAAGTTCTCTACAACCGGACATTAACAAATTCCCATCTGCCTCATAACCGCGGGCATGGCTTTCGAAAGATAATACCCTGCAGGGGTGTCCCAACTTAGCCCATCATAAGCTCTCACGGTCAACGAAGGATAAACCTTCTCCCGGAAAGACCCGATCAGTCTCGGAATCCCGGTTTACAAGACATTTCGACAATGGTAAAACAAAACCAGCAAAGCCGCCCGAATGTGCCGACAAATCCCGATAGGAGCTGCACATATCTCGTTCTCAGGGCACACCGGATTGTCCAAGCTTCCGATAGGCCAGACCAGAGTTGCCCCTGGTGGCCACCGGCGACTGACAGGTTGGACCAATACTCATAGGAGCATTGGCCCGGGGGTTTAAAATAAAGATGACCCTCGGGCTCTAGAAAACCCGGGGGAAAAGGCTTAGGTGGCAAATGGTAAAACCAAGGTTGGGCCTTGCTGGAGGAGTTTTATTCAAGGCGAACTGTCAAGGGGGTGCCATAAATCACCCGACCGCGTAAGGAACGCAAACTCAAGGTACATAATACCGGTATGACAGAAACTAGGGCGGCAAGAGTGGAACAAAACACCAGGCATAAGGCCGAGCCTTCCACCATTTACCAAATATATATGAATGCATTAATTAAATAAGAGATATTGTGATATCCCAACATATCCATGTTCCAACATGGAACAAGCTTCAACTTCACCTGCAACTAGCAACACTATAAGAAGGGCTGAGCAAAAGCGGTAACTTAGCCACACAACGGTTTGCTAGGAAAGGATGGTTAGAGGCTGACATGGCAAAATGGGAGACATGATATAGCAAGTGATAGGTAGCGCAACATGGCAATAGAGCGAACAACTAGCAAAGCAAAGATAGAAGTGATTTCGAGGGGTGGTCATCTTGCCTGCAAGGTTCTCAGAGTTGTCGAAAGCTTGATCCTCGTAAGCGTACTCAACAGGTTCCTCGTTCACGAACTCGTCTCCCGGCTCTACCCAAGACAAGAACACAAACAAACGGAATCACAATCAATCACGAGAAATGCACAAGCAACATGATGCAAAACATGTATGATATGCAAGATATGATATGCGATGCAAATGCGTCTTCCGGAAGGGAAAATGATGAACAAGGAAGTAACTTGGCAAACCAAGCATGCCACTGGAAAGGTGGTATGATTTCGGTCGAAATCAATATAAAGTTCACCGGAAACGGATGCACGGTTTACAAATGGCAAGCAAAACAAGAATGACACGAATCTGTGATTAACAGCATGATAGCACTTAAAATGCAACAAGTAACAAAGCTACAGCACCCCAACATAGCAACAAATCATATGACAGTAAACTACAGGAGATGCTTGACAAAAGATGAACACTGAGCTACGGCTAGATCACAACATATCAAGCTCAAACAAGCATCGCAAAAGTGCAAAAGATAACAGGATCACAGACTTGGTGAAATTACTGGACATGGCAGAAAACAGCATCAGGTAGCAATGTTCAGAGCATGAAATCAATATGCGACAGGAACTTAACATAGCAAACCATGGCATGGCAGTATTCTACTAAATGCATATGACAAAAGTCCCTTACTGACCATAAGCCAAAAAGGACCAGAAGATAAGATGGCAAGCATGTAAACATAGCAAGTTTCGTTATCAGGTTTCAGACTTAGCAGAAAACAGAGCATGGCAGAAACAATAATATGAAGGCATCTTGGTGAGCTTGATGCACTCACTACAGAGCAATGAATGACACAACAAGCATACCTACAGCAAGATGGCATGTTTATGAAGCTATCCATGGCAAGAACAAATGCATAGCATGTATGGATAAACTACAATAAGCTTGGCAAAATTGCATATCATGTTAAGAATCTGCCAGAAATATTTTATAGCAAAAGTAGAGCAAGATTGAGTCATGCTATGGCACTCCATAATTGCAAACAAGGGCAGGAATAGATCAATTACAACAATATCTACAAAACATCCTTACTGAACATCTCCAAAATATGCATGGATCTCTCTGTAGCATCAAGTTTACATGGCAACAAAATAACAGCATACAAAGACTTAGAGAATTCACTGTCCCTGAAATCAGAAACATTACGGAGCCTAGTTTGCATGCTTGTGCTAGTCACCACAGAGATCACAAAAATACATGGCATACACCACTGGAAATATGGCATGGCATGCAACAAAACACATGTAGAGCTCATGCCCATAAGATGCACAGATTAAATGATACAAAAATGACAAATCTCCAAGTTCTGATAAGAATCAGAAGATAACAGCAACTAGCACTCTTGCAACAGAGATTTGGGCATCAAGATGACCTCTAATTAACATGGTGCAACTGAACAAAATGTAGAGCATCACGAGACGAACAATTTGACATATTGCACGCGCGAAACGGAGCTATATGCATAGAGTTATGCATTGTTGAACAGGGGCACTTAATGCAAAATATCAAAGACAGCAATTTTCGGGGTTCGGGGAAAGTCAACGTACACATTGTACCAGATCCGATCGGGCTCGATGGAGCTCGAGCTCGTCGCCGGCGATGGAGGGCGGCGCCGGAGCAGAGGAGGGAGAGGCTGGAGGGGAGGCGGCGCCCGGGTGCCGGAGGAGGAGGCCGGAGGAGAGGAGGCGGCGGCGTCGGCGGGCGGCGGCGCGGCGTCGAGGGCGGCGGGGCGCGGGTGCCCGCGGCGGCGGCGGCGGCGCAGGCGGGCCGGGAGGGCCCCGTGCGGGCTCGCGGGCCGGCGTCGGCGGCGAGCGGTGGCGCGACACGTGGCGGCGGCGGTGGAGTCGGACGTGTCCGTCGGTGGCAATTTTGTCCGGCGGCGCGCGGTGGAGAATTTTAGGGTTTCGTCAGCGTTCGTTTTTCGGGAGGGTCACATATAAATAGGTAGAGGGAGCTAGGAGAGTCCAAATGAGGTGCGGTTTTCGCCCACACGATGGTCATCGAACGACCTACAGCATGGAAGAGAGTTTGGTGGGTTTTGGTCTGGTTTTTGAGGGGGTTTTGCTGCAACACACAAAAGGACTTTACGGATGCCCGGTTAACCGTTGGAGTACCAAACGACCTCCAAATGGAGCGAAACTTGACCGGTGGTCTCCGGGTGGTATACCAAGGCCACTTGACAAGCCTCGGTCCATTCCGAGAATGTTTGACATCCGCACACGAAAGAAAACAAGAGGGGTGCACCGGAGGAGATAGGAGCGTCGGATTGCAAAACGGACAACGGGGAAAATGCTCGGATGCATGAGACGAACACGTATGCAAATGCAATGCACATGATGACATGATATGATATGCATGACATGAACAAAATACAAAACCAAAACCAAAACCCGACCACGGAGGGAATATCATAACACATAGCCGAAAATGGCAAGAGTTGGAGTTACAAATATGGAAAGTTACATACGGGGTGTTACAAATCGGAACTAGTCACTTCACGTACTCCATATTCTTCTTCAGAGGAAGATGATCCTGTTGTGCAAAGACAAGAGGACTACTAAATGCTAGCATCCCTGTTTGCTCGAAAAAAAGGAAAGGAAATATTTAAAACAACACAGATGAAGCACTTCTCAAGGACAATACCACTTTTTCATGACAGTATCTAAACAGTAGCACAACACCAATATAGATGACAAAGCTCAATCATATGGATGAAATCAGTGGGCGAGTACCAACCTTTGTCAGGAGGCTTATTGTGTAGAGCATACAGATGAAGCACTTCTCCGGAACCATCTGTTGCTATCTACGGTGGTGGCCATGCTTACTATATACTCCTCGATTAGTTTAATGTTTCCAACATCTTCTTGTGAAGTTCCACTAAAATATATGGTATCTTCAAAGAAGTTCCCTGTTTGCACAAGTAGAGATAATTACATATTACATTAAGAGTGGCATCAAATCAGTGGCAAAACAATTGCTCGTTCCAGCCATAGCAATAAATTAAGACACAAAACTATATCATTACTTGTGTCATCACAGTTCCAGTGCTTCATTACAGCACCGGGAGTTGATTTTTGTTTTGCTTCCGCTTGTTCTTCCCCTTCATCACTTGGTTCAATAACAGACAAACTTCGCCTTCAATGTAAGATTTGGCATGTCAATTAGGGAGCACAAGTATAGTACTAAACTTAATTTTCTGATGAAAGTGGCAAAATACAGGCCAGCAGTTGTGAAATATCCTTATCTTACCTCAATGGGATATTACGGTGCACATACAGATTGGAAGTCTTGTCTCCATTTGTGCAGTTCACTAAAATCAAGCAACATTATTGTACAAGTAGCACAACATATGAAAGCACACTGCAGAATCATGTGAAAGAAGGCTAGTACTGACCTCTCATGATGCGGAATTCAAACAACTCACAAGAAGAAGATCTGAACCAAATTCGCCTTAACGGATAGGAAGTAAGATCTCCTCTTGTGCAGTTCCACTAAGATCAAGCAATCAAGCAACGTTGTCGGTGTGACATATTGGTTGAACTGCACAAAACACTCTTAAAACAAAAGTGTTTTGTGCAGTGCAACAAAAGGTCACAATGGCAACGAGGTGAAGTAGATAACCCTGTTTACACAGAGGTGCAAAGGAAACAATTAGTGGTCAATAACGGTGGATGACACAGAAGCCAACAAAAAGAAGCATCTACCTTATCTAAATGGGAGAGAAAGCACTACAGTATCATTTCTCAAACGGTGGCATTGATTAATATTAACATAGAGATTATATTAACAATAAAATTCGTTAAACATGTAATTTGCTTTTAACTGTGGCATTGCATCAATTTTCCAGCGGCATTATTAGAGGGTGTTTGTTTACAGGGACATTTGGTGTAGGGACTAAAAAAACTCCGTGTCAGTACCATCTAAACCAAACAGGACGGACTTTTAGGGACTAAAAGTGGGCATTTGGGACTAAGGAAAGAAGACCCCGAGGGAGTCTTTTTGGGACTTTTTCCAACAGTTGCCCCTGCCACGCATCACACCTTGTCTCTATTAGTTCATAACTAGGGGTAACATGGTCTTTTAGTATGTCATTTAATAACCTCTAGTCCATGTTTAGTCCCTGGAACCAAGCAGGTACGGACTAGGGAGTTTTTAACCAAACATGGCCTTAGATTAACAACAGCTAATGATTTGCACGGGACAGTGGACGCACCAGCACCATGTGCATCTACCGATGTACTGTGGTCATGCACAGTCTGTTGCAACAAAGAACAAACAACCAAGGAGCATATTTGTGTTGGTCCCAGTTTTGTTATCTTTAGACACCTTTCCCTATGTGAGCGCAGCAAATCTAGCCCTGCTCAAACTCTACAGCCTTGTCCCTTCCTTTTCTTTTTGAACTAGTACTTTTGCCCCTTCCTTTCCTCTTTGAACCACGTCCTAGATTCATGCTATACAACTTTCCCACTTAATTTCCTCTTTGAACCACGTCCTAGATTCATGCTATATACAACTTTTCCCACTACTTTCCCCCACTCCTTTCCTCTTTGAACCACGTCCTAGATTCATGGTATACATGCAGCTAGAGCAATGCATGTGGAGTAAGTAAATTATACCTTAAGGTTCTTGGGGCGTGGTTCGGTGGGCGACGGGACGGCGGCGAAGAAGAAGGGGTCGGAGGCCCTCCCGCACCGCCGCTGGGTGGAAAGTGAACAGCTGCGCCGGTAATCCCTCGCCGACGGCGACAGCGTTAAGCCTCCTTCCCTTCCCGGCGGACGGATCCTGCCGGCTCTTTGAGCAGCAGTGAGGGGAGAGAGAGGCCAACGAAGTCTTGTTTAGATCTGGAGAGGGCGAGAGAGTGTGAAGAGAGCAACTACAAGCGCTGAGGCTCCAGCGTGTATATATATACTGGAGAGAGAGTGTGAAGCGTGCAAACCCTAGAAAACATTTTGACCAGTCAAAGAATCCTCCTGGCACAAATTATGCTCAAGTGTAGTTATCGAACCCGAGACCTCAAGTTTGATGAGCGAACAGGCTAACCAGCTACACAACCCTCCTGTTATGTTCAACGAGAGGGAAATAACCTTTTATACATTCCTGCATTCGTGTGACAAGCATGCCGTGTTTTTTTGTGTGTGTGGGAGTCATTGGGATTTCAATCATAATCGTGTCATGTGGCTTTGGTGGTATGACTATCCACAATGGTGCAGAAATAATGCAGCCTTAGTCACCTTACCTCTCTCCACGTAGTACGTTGGGTCCCACCAGTCAGAGGGTGAAACAAACAAATTAATAAGAAAAATTAAAATCGCCAGCGGTGTATCTTACCTCACACATCTCGCTACTGCTCGGGAACACTGTCCAATTGATCCCTCTGTTCGCTCACGTACTATTTTAAGTGAATCCTTATTATAACATGCACACAAATTTTGGGCACTTGTATTCGAATTAAGTCAGTGTGCCCCCGTATCTCGTATACTTACTACTCCCTCCGTCTAGGTGTAATAAGTCGCGTTAGAAGGTGCAACGGGACCAAGGTGTGTGTGTGTGTGTGTGTTTAACAGCATGTGTGTGTTAGAGAGAGCGACAAATCGACCTACTCCTACAGAGAGATGTTGTGTAGTGTACGATTTTAGCCGCGAGAGTCGGTGCATCCTCTCGTTTTCGGGCGTGTCCGGTAGGGACATGCGGACAGCTGCCACGCCCGCTCCTGACCAGCCTGACCCACCCAAAGCCCCTCCATCGCCCGCGCGCGCTTCCCGCCCGAAACGGTCAGCGCCGCTCCAAAGAATCGGTGCCGCATTCATGCCCGGGCAGAGCGGCCGCGACCTCTCACTGGCGCAAGAGTGATGGTTGCTTCGTCCGTCCAACTTACTGCTGGGTCTATGTGATTTGACGGCTCATTGGTCTTTATTACTGAGGTGGTAGGACTGCTGGATGTCCCACGCTTTCGGCGAAAGGAGGTACTACCACTAGATTACAATTTTCTCCATTCTTACAGCGGAGGCGTGCAAGAGCAGTGAAAACACGCAGGCTCAGTGATTACATGGCCCACCTCACACTATCACCGTGCGACACCTAACTCTTTACATAGTACTCCCTCCGTTCCTAAATATTACTAGATGAGTCCCCGCGCGTTGCCGCGGAACAGCGGTATATCTCTCTGCGCAAAATTATCGATTTCATAGAACTAAAAAAACTCTATAACCGCATGACAAATGTGGTAGCCAAACTAAATAAACTCCCATCATCATTTAGATCATCCCACGTAAGGAAAAAGATCAGCCAACTCCTACTGCATAATGGGATTATATTTTTCTTTTTGACATGTTAATGGGACTTAAAATCTCACTTACATGCATGCTACCGGTGCATGCTTGCATGCAGACATGTTGATGTGATTTAAAACCCACTCACATGCATGTGCGACGGTATTTCTGCATGCTTGCATGTGGCTTAGTGCGGAGCCTCTCAACGTCTAGATCAGACGGCTATTATGGACTGATTTACTTCATCTAACGGCTACATCAATTTTGATGATGTGGCTCAAGGAGAGGATAGAGAATTCCTAGTAGTGGGGGCTAGCTATTACTGGTAGATAAGTCTTCGTAGAGATTCCACTACATACGGAACGAAATGAATGAATCTACACTTAAAATGCATCTATATACATCCGCATGTGGTTCATGGTGAAATCTCTACAAAGACTTATATTTAGGAACGGAGGAAGTACTAGTATAGTATGTACTATAATTTATCAGCGAGATAAATTTTTACAATGCTATGAAGCTTCCCGCTTCTGTTACATGTATCTTGCGTCCAAGGTTGCCCGTTGCAACATTTCATCAAATACAAAGGAGACTAACATGCATGCTATTGCATCTCAATGATTGACAGATCATAGCAAATATGTACTCCCACCGTTCCAAAATAAGTGTCTCAACTTTGTGCAAACTTTAGTACAAAGTTGTACTACTACTAAAGTTGACACTTATTTTGGAACAGAGGCAGCTAAAGAAAAAAATGATCCATGCAGTCCCTAGCCCTTGAACCGTGAACCCTGACCAGGCTTCAATTTGCTGGCAACGTTCGAGCTTCCTAATAAATGAAGTTTGCAAGCTTTTGACCATCGGATCATTTTGTGCAGTTTCACCAAAATCGAGATGAGCATCCCTGTGGCAAAGAAATTGAAGAAGCGTGATTAGAATAAGATTACTGGGACTAGTTGATGAGACATAAACTCATCACAAATACAGTACGTAGAAGCCAGTAGAGGTATGTGCGGGGCAAAGAAGTAGAGAAATATCCACAGGGAGTGATGTGGGCAGCTGGAGCAGTGGTGCAAGCCGGCTGTAAAGGGAGTTGTACCTGAGGGACGTAGCTCAACCTTGAGGAGGGCGGTGGGAGGCGGCAACTGCCCACGTCGCGGCAGTGAGCAAGGGACGAAGGTAACCTCACCGGCTTTGTGAGAGAGAACGGCGGGGACCCCTGATCGGGACGTGCCAACAGTGGGTTTTCGCCGTCGGCGACGGCCACCGCATCTACAGTAAGCATCCACCCCTTCCCCAAGCGGACGTGATCCGCCGAGATGTTAGAGATGTGGCCACAGTCGTTTTGTGCGAGAGAGTGTGAACAGAGCAACCCCAGCAAGCAACCGTGTAGGCTGGCCCGTCCTGACTATGTATATAGTGGAGCGGTTTCCTTTTCTCTCCATATGAACCTATCATATTGCGTACGTGCCACTGAAGAAAAAAACTTTATTTATAAATGACACGGCACCTACTACTCGTTCTCCTATAACCTTGCGCTTGGCATCTCCAAAATATTAACCTTGCGATTGGCTCTTCGCCTCTTCGGGAAGTCGAGCGATAATGGTAGTGCAGTATATATCGTTCTAGCTATATGAGACTGAATGAATTGCTGCATGTCCACCACGTGGGCGAGGGTCGAGGGGCGAGGGAGAGTGCTACATACGGAGCAAAATGAGTGAATCTACACTCTAAAATATGTCTATATACATCTGTGTTTGGAGTATGTACTAGTAGTTCATATTGAAATCTACTAAAGGACATATATATTCCAAACAATATGATATAATCTCTATAACCAAGGTAGTAGTAGGGACGAGGAGTAAATGGAGGGAGTAGTAAATTTTTCTCCTCGTCCTGCGAGCCACCGCGCGCATGGGCGAGGGAGCGGGCGTAAGGCGGAGCAAGCTTCACCTCATCCTGCGAGCCACCGCGCCCGTGGGCGGGGGAGACGGCGTACTAAGCAAGCTTCTCCTCATTCTGCGAGTTGACGGGACACATCAAAAGTACTCCAGTGTATAGAGCCTTGCCTCTAAGGTAGGCCCCACATCGTTTGCCTCTTTTTTTAACATAACACGTCAAGTCGCAATTTGTTTGTTCACCCGTGGTAGACGATCCTCCCTCCACCAAGTGGACAACTAGTACACGTGCCAAATTACCACGTGGGTTGCCTTTTTCGTACAGAAATGAGCTCCACCGTGTACCCGCGCAGGTGTGGTTGGGAAAGAGACGGGAGTACGTGCGCCGTGCATGCACCTCTTCTCTTCGTGCACGTCCCCCACCTACGTGGGTGTGTGTGAGAGATACAAACCGCGTTCGTGTGTGTTTTTTGTTTTGGGGGGTTGATTTTGTGAATTATTTGTGGGAATATCTGTCAATGACATCTCAAACAAAATTTTGCATGCAATGTGTGTGAAATGGAGGCCTATCCATATCATACATAGAGGGTCGGCCAATCCACGAGAAGAGAGAGAGGGGTCATAGCTATCGATAGAGTCGAAGAGAGGATCAAGTGGGTGGGTGCGAGATCGATGAAGAGAGCCATCGAAATTGTGTGTGTGTGCAAGTCAAAGATATAGGGCGACTGGCCTACCGGAACGTTAGAGGGCACATGTCAAGTTTGTGTGTGGCAGGGAGACATGACTAGAGCGCTCGATGTATCGGTGTGTGTGGGGGGGAGGGGTGGGGGAGGGGTAGGCAGAGGCCTAACTATAGAGGTAGAACGACTCGTATATGTGTTGAGAAGGAGAGACCCGGCTATGTCTTGAGGGAGATCGGTCGACATCCATACATAACTGAAGGACGGGAAATATGATGGGACAGAGAGAGAGAGGAGAGAGAGAGGGAGGGAGAGGGAGGGAGAGGGGTAGAGTGCTGGATGGGTGATGGAGTTGCTTCTCGAAGATGGTGGGAGAGGCCTGCTAGACAAACTGAGGGTGGAACTGCAATGTTATCAATAAGAGTGGGGATGTGTTTTTGTGTGTGCCTGTGCGTGATAGATATGTCGGGACGCATCCATGGATGATGAAGGGGAACCATGTGTTTGGTAAGCAAACATAACTAGATCGGTAGATCAATTGTTGTTTGTCGGAGGAAGGGAGAGACACAACTAATGAGGTAGATCGATTGACGTGTGGGTAAAAACGAGTTATAAGGACCTAGCTAGCTATATGTATAGCGAGAGATCGGTCGGTGTACGTCCATTTGTTAGAGGCAAATAAGGCCCAGCGAGACGGATAGACAGAGAGAATGGAGCTAGAAGGTGGTGCGAGAGGCCCAACTACTAGCTAGATAGGGGGAGGAGTGTGCGGTTGTGAGATCGATGAAAAGAGGGGCGAGAGTTTACACGTGTGTCTGACTGTATGAGAGACACGAGGCAAGGACACATAAAGGAGGAGATTGAAGGTGTGTGTGTGTATGTTGTAGGCAGGCATCGCTGGAGAGGTTTATCGATCGGTGTGTGTCGGAAAGGAGTTGTGGAGACTCTGGGAGAACGACCTAAAGAAAAAAATGAATGTGCCCGGTGGATAGAATGCCGAGGGAGGGGGAGGGCGAGGAGGGCGTGTGCATGCACGAGAGAAAGTTAGTGGTAGCTACAAAGGTTAGAGGATTGTGTGGGTGTAAGAGACTAACAAAGATCATAATTTGATATGAAAGCGGATTCATATATTTTAATAGGAGATCATAGTGTTTTAAACATTGCATGCATGAATATAGCGGTGATACACGTGCTGTGCACATGTTATACCATAATGTGATAATGCATGGCGTTTGCAACTCACAGCTAAATGCCGAACAATCTAAACCATACTATACATCAAACAATCTCACATTTTATTTGAATTTGTGATAATGTGTGGCGTTTGTAGCTTACAACTAAATATTGAACAATCTAAACAATACTATATATCGAACATTCTCACATTTTATTTGAATTTGTGGTAATGTGTGGTGTTTGCAACTCACATCTAAATACTTGTAGGCGTAGGGGGCGGGGCACCATACATAATGTGATAAACACATTATACATATGAGACATGGTTTAGATTATGAAGATCTAGCTAGAGCTAGAAATGTAATGTGATTTGAAATCAAAATAAAGTGGATTAAAAAAATCTAGTTCGAGTTCATATAGTACACATAGTTCATATGTAACTCGAGACTAATCATGTGGTGTGATGTGAAGATAATACACAAACGATGGTTTAACTTGACAATAATGATGATTGTAGATCTTATTAAAACAGAGAAACGAATTCAAATGCTTTGAATTCACAACAATCATTACTGTAGATCTTATTCAAATAGAGAAACGAATTCAAATTTAGTTCATATTGAAGCGGTAGTATATACGTTTGGAATGCACTAAAACGTTCATTTGAGTAGTAGGTTGCATGCATTATACACGTAGCGAAATATTTTAATTGAACATAACATGAATTCAAAGTTTTGAATGACATTTGTAGTGCGCATTGATTTGGTACAGTACACGTTAGGCTTGTCCGGAAATTTCAACCCGCGCCTTGTTAGCCCAAAATATTTAAGATATATCTTTGTCTCGTTGTGCTCCGACAACTCCCTCCATCTCAACCCGCGCCTTGCTATTCCGAAATTACAACGCGCGCGAAAACTCCCACCTCCTGTGAAATCCCAACACGCGAAATGCCCGTGGTACCCCTGAACCAAAAGAACCGCCTCAAATCGGTGGGGGTACTTTCATAACTTACCCCACATTTCGGACAAGCGCGTCTCGAAGCCATGGTTCCCCACTGCCATCCCATCCTCCCACCCATTCGTACACCGAGGCCGCGAAAACCCGCGACGAAACCCCACACCCTGCTCCGTCCGCCACCCAGCCGGAGCCTCTTCCCCGACGACATCGTCCACAGCAACACCTCGACGTCCCTCATCCATCGTACCGAATGAGGATCCGTCGTCGATCTCATCGTCCCGCCGATTCAGCCACCCCGTCCTCCACCTCCAAGGAGCTGCCCCGAGGTTCCCCTCGTCTTTCACGCCACCTCCATTCCCACACCGCCGTCTTCACCTGCACCACCGGAAGAGCATCATCATCACCGTTTCCTCGGATGAAGCTGCGGCCTAATCGGCACCACCAAAGAGGTTGTACACTAATCGCCGCATTTTCTTCTTGATTCGATCTCACGGTGCTGCCGGCGCTCGGTCCCGAGCCGACACGGCGCGGCTCCATCCACGGCGGCATCGCCGGTCACTTCCTCCACGGCGTCGCTCCCTCGGCGGCGACGTCCACATCAATAGGAGCTGATGCGGCTTTATCTCTCGCTCGCGCTGCTGCTCTGCTCTTGCTCTCGGTCCCCTGCCTGGTCTGCTCTTGCTATTGCTCTTGCTCGCGCTGCTGCTCTCGCTCTTGCTCTTGCTTGCGATGCTGCTCCGATTTAGCTACACTTCAGTCGACTGAATCGACTTTTGGGTCAGTCGATTTTCAGGGGGTGGGGGGGCTCGCCGGGGTGATGGAAGAACCAGCCGCAGCGGGGAGGGGGGCTCGCCGGAGAGCTACCCCACTATCTATCTTAGGGTTCAGGATGGGGGCGGTGGTCGCCGGCGGTGGCGGGGCGGTGGCGTGGGGATCGCCGGAGAAAAAGCTCGGCACGGGGGGGCCTAGAGGGATCGCCGGGGCGGCGGCGGACCGGCGGTGGGGAGTGTTTTCGGGGCGGGCGGGGTGGCGCACCGCCGGCCGCGGGCGGTGGGGGGCTGATGTTTGGCCGGTGGTGGCTGGCGGATCAAGGGGGGTGGAGGTTGAAGATGAACCGCCCTTGATTTCGTATCCAACGGCTGCAAAATCGACTGACCAGAGATGAAAAAGTCAGTCGATCGACGTGTAGCCTCACCTTGCTAGTGCGTTCAGTTTCGACAGCAAAATTCAGTTTCGACAGCAAAATTCAGTTTCGACAGTTAAGTTCAGTTTCGACAGTTAAGTTCAGTTTCGACAGTTAAGTTCAGAGATGAGCGGCTGATGTATTTTACATCTAGCACTTTGTGGTTATGTATTTTACGTCATGTATTGGAGATGCTATTAGAATTCCACTCAGGTTAACGTTGTTCGTTGTCTCTCTTGTCCTGCTTCAGCCTCGGCGTCGTACAACTCACCGGAGCTGCTCCAACGACGAAACCCTCCATCACAGCGGAGCAGTACCTCGGGCTCCATCTCCAGACACCTAAGATCTTCTTCCCCTCCTCCGACAGCAAAGTCAGCCAGAGCATCCTCACCGGCCAACCCAATCACGCTGAGATCGACATGGCTTTGCCAAAGAGGTTGTACACTTGTTGCATCTCTTTTTTACTCTACATGTTATATATATTGTCCACTAAGCACACGGATTTGTTCCTTTAGTGTCTCCTTGAAAGAAAAAACGTAGGAATTTTAATTTTCACTTGTCCTCCTTTTCAAATTCCTATTCATGAAACACAAGACTAAGAGATAGTAGCATAATAGCATTATACCGTACATTTTCTTGTGGTTTGACTTAATCTCACCATGCTTCTTTGCATCCTGTGATCTTCCAATTGTTGTAAATCAAACACCCAGATTGGCAGAAATCCTGTGTTTTTAAATTCTCTGTTTTGCACGTGCATTCCTATCCTATTCCTGTCTATTTCCTATCCCTGCATTGTTGGAATCCTCCAATTCAAACGAGCCCTTACAGAATTACTTCTCTTACAGATAGTTGTCAAAGAAAACCTTGCGTGGTTTGTCCCGCTCCTGCTGCACCATCGTCCACCCCAGCTCAGCTGCTCCAACGACAGAAGGGTCCAGCACAGCAGGGATCCGGCCTCCAGACTGTCTTTTGCCGCCTCAGATCTTCTTCCCCGCCGCTGGCAGCCATGAAAACTGCATTACCATCATCAACCGAGCAGATAACCTCGAGGACTACACGGGTCCACAAGAGAGGTCGCACTCTTTCGTGTCTGCTTACGTTATGCATCGCTTAATATTACATGCTACTTTATCGTCCTGTTCACCGATTAGACTCTGAGTCAGCTCCAAACTAATGGTCAAACTTGAGTTTTTAAATGGTTGTGGGGTACATATCAGGGCCGCTATCAATAGTATCTATCTACTATCTGGTTAATCTCCGGTGTCTACTATGAGTTTCATGTTGGGTGGGAAACAAACAGTAAAGAAGCCATTATTTGTATTTTTTAACTGAAGCCATTATCTGCCTGCTATTATTGGTTTTGGGTCTATCCACAGGTTGCTACCATCACTCTGGATTTCTGCATGCACTCCTTACATAATCTCACTATGTTTTATTCCTATGCATGACAGTTATTGTAAACAATGGAACTGAACATGTAGAGCAAAAGTGACGAGCCTTGCGTGGCAATAAAATTTCATGCAGACGTCGCTCCATGGTAGGCGCAAAGGCAGCCCCCCTCCACGCATTTTGGATTGTAATCGAGAAGAAGATATCTGTTCTGAGGGGGATTCAGAAGGAGAAGACAACTCCTATTTACCCCTTGAGGTCTTCGCTCTAACTTGGCATGCTGATGTTGGTTATATCATGCATATGGTGTCTTGCATTGCTTACTTTATACATCAAATATGTCATCTGCTTAGTTTAGACATCCTTTGTGCGAATGCCATCTGTTTAGTTTATTCATCGTTTATGTGAATTATGCAACGCCGTCTTGTTTAGCCAGGCATCATATATGTGAATTTTGCAATGCCATCCTGCTTAGCCAGTCATCTTATATGTAAATTATATCAGGCCATCCTTTTTTCCGTTACATATTACATTTGTCAACAATGTTAGTACATTCAACTGCTCTTCGTGTGCATCAGCCATTTGACACGGTGATGGCAAATTCTAGAGTGAAAACAAGGTCTTCAGAGCAGACTATGCTATCTGACGAAGCGCATATCTCGCTGGTTACGGATAGCTCCTCAGATGAGGATTTAGAGACAGATGACCAGTCCTATTCCCCCCCCCCCGAGGTGTATGCTCTAACTTGGCAGGGTTATGTTGCTCATATCGTGCGTATGGTGTCTCGCATTGCTATGTCATTTGATTAGTTTAGACATGCTTTGTGTGAATGCCACCTGTTCAGTGTCTAATTATCATATATGTGAATTATGCATTGCCATCTTGTTGCAAGACATTATATATGTGAATTATACAATGCTATCTTGTTGCAAAGGCATTATATATGTGAATTATGCAATTCCATGCTGTTTAGCCAATCATCATGTATGTGAATTATATCATGCTATCTTTTTTTGTATTACGTGTTCCATTTGTCGACAACGTTTGTATATTCAACTACTCTTCCTGTGCATCAGCCATTTGAAGCGGTGATGGAAGTATCTGGAGTGAAAACAAGGTATTCAGAGCAGACAATGCTACCTGCTGAAGCAGACATCTTGCTGGTTACAGAGAGCTCCTTAGAGGAGGATTCAGAGACTGATGACACTTGGCAGGGTTATATTACCCATGTCATGCATGTTGTCTTGCATTGCTTAGTTTTTACATCATATATGGATTGCCATCTGCTTACTTGCTTACTATATAAATCATATATTTGAATTATATCATGCCAGCATGTTTACATAGTACATACACATCATCTATCTGAATTATGGCATGGCAACCCATTTAATAAAGACATCATATAGTTATATCATCTCATCCTGTTTAGTGTTTACAGTCATCATATTTTGAATTATGGCATTCTATCCGTGAATGTATGTAAATTATGGCATGCCAACCTATTTAATAAACACATTATATAGTTATGTCATGTCATCCTGTTTACATAGTCTCATATTTTGAACTATGTCTTTCCATCTTTTTTAGTTAGCCATCATAATGTGAAATTGTGTCATGCTATCTTGTTTAGTTAGCCATCATATATGTGAAATTGTGTCATGCTATCCTATTTGGTTAGGCAACATAAATATGAATTATTTCATGCCCTCTTTTATTCCCCACTATCCATTGCACCTGTCTATCATACAATGTCTATACTTTCAATTACTTTTCTTATCAGCCATTTGAATTGGAGAGCGTGATGGCAGTATCTAAGGGAGTAACAACACGGTCTTCAGAAAAGATAGTGCTACCAGTTGATGCAGATAGAACCACGGTTGTACTTGCCCAAGGACCAGATCCACCACACATAACCCAGACTCTCGCAGATTGTACCCCTACCCAGTTGGACAGAGAACCAGCTACACCCCTTCTAACCCCAACCCCGGCAGATAGTAACCCAGTTCCAGTTGACACAACACCGTCTCCACCACAGAGCACCCAAACACGAGCAGTTAGTAAGGGAACTGCAGTGCCCAAAGCACGAGGACCACCACTCTGAATCCCAACTCAACGCTTAAAGGAGAAGAAGATTTGTTCTCAGGTCAGGTTCTGTAGCTATGGTTCATACTCCTTTGCTCTTGCATTACTGTATTTACTCATACCAACTATTTTCAAATTTGAAGGATGGAATTGAAACTCCAATGGCGCAACAGGTATGTTTTAAATTTGTTTCTTTAACTGGTTTGCTGTTGTAACCTACTCTATGTTGATTTCAGTTTCAATTGAATAAACAGTTATGTTCTCATGTCATGCACATTACAAGTGTTCTTATTGCTCTATAGTTACCCACACTTATATTCTGTCTATTCTGCTTTGTCTTGAACAAATATTATTTGAACTGTGTCTCTATCTTGATTTGGCAACAAAAACTAGAATGATATAGACCATAAAGTGACCATGGTACATAGATATATGTTTGTTTCATGCTGTTATCCTGTCCACTTTACTACTGAACTCATTTACCAAAATGAGTTTCATATACAACATGGTAAATATGTGATGTGTCTGCTTGTTTCTCTTTTAGAATGCGGACAAAATATTGGAGAACAGTACCGCGTTATCCAATGGTAAAGGAAGTAATGCAGATAAGGTTCAAGATAGTGAGACATCCCTGTTGGTCTCCAAGAAAGCTGATAAAAACTATCTTAACGACAGTGAGGGAACCCAAAAGTCATGTCTTGATGTAGTGTTCGAGTTACTGGCCACTACTGCTGGCACAAGCTCTTCGAACTCGCTGCCTGAATCAGTTCGTCTTCTTGAGTCTCAACTTCAAGTTGAAAGACATCGATCAGATGTGCTGCGACAGGAAGCTGAAGGACTGAGGAAGTCCCTGCAGAATTCAGATGCATATTTTCTGGTGCAACAGCAAGCGCTGGAGGATTTAAGCGCCAAACAAGAGAAAGTTAATAAGCTTGCTAAGCATCTTGCCAGCATTATGGGTACCCAGGATATTGTTTCTTGAGATCTTCTGAAGTGGTTTTAGTTCTGGATTTGTTTTGCTGCGGCGTTTATTTGCGCTGGTCGCCAACTTTGACAACCAGTGTATATGATATGCTGCTTTGTTCCCTATATTTGCACTGGTGGCGAACTTTGATGCCCAGTGGATGTAATATGTGTAATATCCGTGATAGCATAGCGTTAGTTGCTTGCTTATTTATTTCCTTGTTGTCTTGTTTATTTGTTTGCTTGTAGTAATTGCAGTTCTTTTTCCGCGGTTAGCTAGTGGCTCCAATAACCTATTTTTTAAAACTAGGGCACAATAACCATGGGCTAATATTTAGTGTAGTGACACTGGGCCTCCTACTGGCCGTAGAAACAGTGGGCCTTCTATAGGCCGTAGAAACAATGGGCCTTCTACGGGCCGTAGAAACAATGGGCCTTCTGCGGGCCGTATCATCAATGGGCCTTATACGGGCCGTATGGTCGATTGGCCAAACATGGGCCAAACAGACCGCATTATGGCCGTAAACGGGCTAGAGTTGGAATCGTCCGTTCATGGGCCGACCATAACGGGCCATCATTAATAGGCCGTATTTGATGACGCTATGAAAACGGCCCAACGTATTAACGGACCACAAACGGGCCGACTGTAACGATGGGCTGAATTTGGCCCACAAGCAGAAAATGACAGTAACGGGCCGTAAGTAACCGAATGCTGGAAATGAGCCCAAGAATAAATGGGCTCTGAGAAGGCCGAAAGATAACATGGGCTGGAAATGGCCCAACGGAATAACGGGCCGTTAATGGGTATAAAGTGATACACTGTTCATTACGGGCCAGTTTCACCATGGGCCGTTAATGGGTGTAAAGTAATACACTGTTCATTATGGGCCAGTTTCACCACGGGCCGTTAATAGGCCAAGAGTTACATAGGGCCTCATATGGGCCGAAAGACGTCATGGGCCATACATACGCCAGAAGTGAAAATGGGCCGGAAATTATATTGGATGGCCCAAATGACGCTACTGGGCCTAATTCGGATAGGGCATAACGGGCCTTGGGTTAGCGGGTTGTAAATGGGCTATATGCGAACAGGCCGTTAACAGGCTTTCCATGGGCCGGCCCGCCAGCTTTTGACCAAGTCAAATGGGCCGGCCTTTTCACAGGAATGGGCCTCTGTTGGGCCGTGCCACGTGTCGACGTATCATAGGCGCCTTCCGTCCAATGAGTGGATGACATCTGTCCCAACGATGAGCCGACACGTGTTTCCTCCAGCTAATGATGATTTTACACGTGGAAAATCCCCATTGGTCAGGGCTGTTAACGGGTTATCGGATCCAAAACCCGACCTGATAGCTTAACGACGTTCCGTTACGGTGGATGCCACGTGTCGGTCACCCTTGACGAAAGCACTTCTGTGACGCGCGATTTATCGTCATGGAAGTGGACACTTCCGTGATGATAATTTTGGTAATGTCATGGAACACTTCTACGACAGCACAGGTATGACTATCTTCATTCTGTCATAAATTTGTCATGGATGTACATGCATGACAAAAAACGCGACCTACTGTGACAAACACGTATCATCACGGAAGTGTATTTTTTTGTAGTGTATGCATCAAACAATCTCAGATTCATCTATTCAACCAACGCATAGAACTTCAAAGAGTGCCCCAAAGTTTCTACCAAAGAATCAAGATGAAAACGTGTGCCAACCCCTATGCATAAGTTCACGAGCGGAACCCGCAAGTTGATCACCAAAACATACATCAAGTGGATCACGTGATATCCCATTGTCACCACAGATAAGCACATGCAAGACATACATCAAGTGTTCTCAAATCCTTAAAGACTCAATCCGATAAGATAACTTCAAAGGGAAAACTCAATCCATTACAAGAGAGTAGAGGGGGAGAAACATCATAAGATCCAACTATAATAGCAAAGCTCGCGATACATCAAGATCATACCATCTCAAGAACACGAGAGAGAGAGAGAGAGAGAGAGAGAGAGAGAGAGAGAGATCAAACACATAGCTACTGGTACATACCCTCAGCCTCGAGGGTGAACTACTCCCTCCTCGTCATGGAGAGCGCCGGAATGATGAAGATGGCCACCGGTGAGGGTTCCCCCCTCCGGCAGGGTGCCGGAACAGGGTCCCGATTGGTTTTTGGTGGCTACAGAGGCTTGCGGTGGCGGAACTCTCGATCTATTCTGTTCCCCGATGTTTTTAGGGTATATGGATATATATAGGCGAAAGAAGTCGGTCAGGGGAGCCACGAGGGGCCCACGAGGGTGGGGGGCGTGCCCAGGGGGTAGAGCGTGCCTCCCTGCCTTGTGGCTTCCTCGAAGCTTCCCTGACGTCTACTCCAAGTCTCCTGGATTGCTTCCGTTCCAAAAATAACTCTCCCGAAGGTTTCATTCCGTTTGGACTCCGTTTGATATTCCTTTTCTTCAAAACACTGAAATAGGCAAGAAAACAGCAATTTGGGCTGGGCCTCCGGTTAATAGGTTAGTCCCAAAAAATAATATAAAAGTGTTTAGTAAAGCCCATAAACATCCAAAATAGATGATATAATAGAATGGAAGAATAAAAAATTATAGATCGTTGGAGACGTATCATATTGTCACAAAAGATTTTCATTGGACCCGATGCACTAGGTATGACACCTAGATCGGATATGAACTCCTTCATCCAGACTCCTTCATTTGCTGCTTCCGAAGCAGCTATGTACTCCACTTCACACGTAGATCCTGCCACGATGCTTTGTTTAGAACTGCACCAACTGACAGCTCCACCGTTCAATATAAATACGTATCCGGTTTGTGACTTTGAGTTATCTGGACCAGTGACAAAGCTTGCATCGACGTAACCATTTACGACAAGCTCTTTATCACCTCCATAAACGAGAAACATATCCTTAGTCCTCTTCAGGTATTTAAGGATGTTCTTGACCGTTGTCCAGTGATCCACTCCTAGATTACTTTGGTACCTCCCTACTAAAATTATAGCAAGGCACACATCAGGTCTGGTACACAGCATTGCATACATGATAGAGCCTATGGCTGAAGCATAGGGAACACCTTTCATTTTCTCTCTATCTTCGCAGTGGTCGGGCATTGAGTCTGACTCAACTTCACACCTTGTAACACAAGCAAGAACCCTTTCTTTGCTTGATCCATTTTGAACTTCTTAAAAACTTTATCAAGGTATGTGCTTTGTGAAAGTCCAATTAAGCGTCTTGATCTATATCTATAGATCTTGATGCCCAATATATAAGCAGCTTCACCGAGGTCTTTTATTGAAAAACTCTTATTCAAGTATCCTTTCCAGAAATTCTATATCATTTCCAATAAAAAATATGTCATCTACATATAATATTAGAAATGCTACAGAGCTCCCACTCACTTTCTTGTAAATACAGGCTTCTCCAAAAGTCCGTATAAAACCATATGCTTTGATCACACTATCAAAACGTTTATTTCAACTCCGAGATGCTTGCACCAGTCCATAAATGGATCGCTGGAGCTTGCATACTTTGTTAGCACCCTTTGGATCGATAAAACCTTCAGGTTGCATCATATACAACTCTTCTTCCAGAAATCCATTCTGGAATGCAGTCTTTACATCCATTTGCCAAATTTCATAATCATAAAATGTAGCAATTGCTAACATGATTCGGACGGACTTAAGCATCGCTACGGGTGAGAAGGTCTCATCGTAGTCAACTCCTTGAACTAGTCGAAAACCTTTCGCAACAAGTCAAGCTTTGTAGACAGTAACATTACCGTTAGCGTCAGTCTTCTTCTTGAAGATCCATTTATTCTCGATGGCTTGCCGATCATCGGGCAAGTCAACCAAAGTCCACACTTTATTCTCATACATGGATCCCATCTCAGATTTCATGGCCCCAAGCCATTTCGCAGAATCTGGGCTCATCATCGCTTCCTCATAGTTCGTAGGTTTGTCATGGTCAAGTAACATGACCTCCAGAACAGGATTACCGTACCACTCTGGTGCGGATCTTACTCTGGTTGACCTACGAGGTTCGGTAGTAACTTGATCTGAAGTTACATGATCATCATCATTAGCTTCCTCACTAATTGGTGTAGGAGTCACAGTAACAGATTTCTGTGATGTACTACTTCCCAATAAGGGAGCAGGTACGGTTACCTCATGAAGTTCTACTTTCCTCCCACTCACTTCTTTCGAAAGAAACTCCTTCTCTAGAAAGGATCCTTCTTAGCAACGAATGTCTTGCCTTCGGATTTGTGATAGAAGGTGTACCCAACAGTCTCCTTTGGGTATCCTATGAAGACACATTTCTCCGATTTGGGTTCGAGCCTATCAGGTTGAACCTTTTTCACATAAGCATCGCAGCCCCAAACTTTAAGAAGCGACAACTTTGGTTTCTTGCCAAACCATAGTTCATAAGGTGTCGTCTCAACGGATTTAGATGGTGCCCTATTTAACGTGAATGGAGCCGTCTCTAAAGCACAACCCCAAAACGATAGCGGTAAATCAGTAAGAGACATCATAGATCGCACCATATCCAGTAAAGTACTATTACGATGTTCGGACACACCAGTACGTTGTGGTGTTCCAGGTGGCGTCAGTTGCGAAACTATTCCGCATTGTTTCAAATGAAGACCAAACTCGTAACTCAAATATTCTCCTCCACGATCAGATCGTAGAAACTTTATTTTCTTGTTACGATGATTTTCCACTTCACTTTGAAATTCTTTGAACTTTTCAAATGTTTCAGACTTATGCTTCATCAAGTAGATATACCCATATCTGCTCAAATCATCTGTGAAGGTGAGAAAATAACGATACCCGCCGCGAGCCTCAACATTCAGCGGACCACATACATCAGTATGTATGATTTCCAACAAATCTATTGCTCGCTCCATTGTTCCGGAGAACGGAGTTTTAGTCATCTTGCCCATGAGGCATGGTTTGCAAGTACCAAGTGATTCATAATCAAGTGATTCCAAAAGTCCATCAAAATGGAGTTTCTTCATGCGCTTTACACCAATATGACCCAAACGGCAGTGCCACAAATATGTTGCACTATCATTATCAACTCTGCATCTTTGTGCTTCAATATTATGAATATGTGTATCACTACTATCGAGATTCAATAAAAATAGACCACTCTTCAAGGGTGTATGACCATAAAAGATATTACTCATATAAATAGAATAACCACTATTCTCAGATTTAAATGAATAACCGTCTCGCATCAAACAAGATCCAGATATAATGTTCATGCTCAACGCTGGCACCAAATAATAATTATTCAGGTCTAAAACTAATCCTGAAGGTAGATGTAGAGGTAGCGTGTCGACCGCGATCATATCGACTTTGGAACCATTTTCCCCGCGCATCGTCACCTCGTCCTTAGCCAATCTTCGCTTAATCCGTAGTCCCTGTTTCGAGTTGCAAATATTAGCAACAGAACCAGTATCAAATACCCAGGTGCTGCTGCGAGCATTAGTAAGGTACACATCAATAACATGTATATCACATATACCTTTGTTCACCTTGCCATCCTACTTATCCGCCAAATACTTGGGGCAGTTCCGCTTCCAGTGACCAGTCCCTTTGCAGTAGAAGCACTCAGTCTCAGGCTTAGGTCCAGACTTGGGTTTCTTCACTTGAGCAGCAACTTGCTTGCCATTCTTCTTGAAGTTCCCCTTCTTCCTTTTACCCTTTTTCTTGAAACTGGTGGTCTTGTTGACCATCAACACTTGATGCTCTTTCTTGATTACTACCTCCGCAGCCTTTGGCATTGCGAAGAGCTCAGGAATTGTCTTATCCATCCCTTGCATATTATAGTTCATCACGAAGCTCTTGTAGCTTGGTGGCAGTGATTGAAGAATTCTGTCAATGACACTATCATCAGGAAGATTAACTCCTAGTTGAATCAAGTGATTATTATACCCAGACATTTTGAGTATATGTTCACTGACAGAACTGTTCTCCTCCATCTTGCAGCTATAGAACTTATTGGAGACTTCATATCTCTCAATCCGGGCATTTGCTTGAAATATTAACTTCAACGCCTGGAACATCTCATATGGCACACTGAACTATCGAGTAGTCATCAGCTTTGCTCTGCCAGACGTTCATAGCATCTGGCGTTGCTCCCGCATCGGGTTTGGCACCTAGCGGTGCTTCCAGGACGTAATTCTTCTGTGCAGCAATGAGGATAATCCTCAAGTTACAGACCCAGTCCGTGTAGTTGCTACCATCATCTTTCAACTTAGCTTTCTCTAGGAACGCATTAAAATTCAATGGAACAACAGCACGGGCCATCTATCTACAACAACATAGACATGCAAAATACTATCAGGTACTAAGTTCATGATAAATTAAAGTTCAATTAATCATATTACTAAAGAACTCCCACTTAGATAGACATCCCTCTAATCATCTAAGTGATCACGTGATCCATATCAACTAAACCATGTCCGATCATCATGTGAGATGGAGTAGTTTTCAATGGTGAACATCACTATATTGATCATATCTACTATATGATTCACGCTCGACCTTTCGGTCTCAGTGTTCCGAGGCCATATCTGCATATGCTAGGCTCGTCAAGTTTAACTCGAGTATTCTGCATGTGCAAAACAGGCTTGCACCCGTTGTATGTGAACGTAGAGCTTATCACACCCGACCATCACGTGGTGTCTCGGCACGACGAACTTTCGCAACGGTGCATACTCAGGGAGAACACTTGTACCTTGAAATTTAGTGAGAGATCATCTTATAATGCTACCTCCGAACTAAGCAAAATAAGATGCATAAAGGATAAACATCACATGCAATCAATATAAGTGATATGATATGGCCATTATCATCTTGTGCCTTTGATCTCCATCTCCAAAGCACCGTCATGATCACCATCATCACCGGCGCGACGCCTTGATCTCCATCGTAGCATCGTTGTCGTCTCGCCAACTATTGCTTCTACGACTATCGCTATCACTTAGTGATAAAGTAAAGCAATTACATGGCGATTGCATTTCATACAATAAAGCGACAACCATATGGCTCCTGCCAGTTGCCGATAACTCTGTTACAAAACATGATCATCTCATACAATAAAATTTAGAATCATTTCTTGACCATATCACATCACAACATGCCCTGCAAAAACAAGTTAAACGTCCTCTACTTTGTTGTTGCAAGTTTTACGTGGGTGCTACGGGCTGAGCAAGAACCGTTCTGACCTACGCATCAAAACCACAACGATATTTCTTCAAGTATGTGTTGTTTTAACCTTCAACAAGGACCGGGCGTAGCCACACTCGATTCAACTAAAGTTGGAGAAACTGACACCTGCCAGCCACCTGTGTGCGAAGCACGTCGGTAGAACCAGTCTCACGTAAGCGTACGCGTAATGTCGGTCCGGGCCGCTTCATCCAACAATACCGCCGAATCAAAGTATGACATGCTGGTAAGCAGTATGACTATTATCGCCCACAACTCACTTGTGTTCTACTCGTGCATATAACATCTACGCATAAACCTGGCTCGGATGCCACTGTTGGGGAACGTAGTAATTTCAAAAAAAATCCTACGCACGCGCAAGATCATGGTGATGTATAGCAACGAGAGGGGAGAGTGTTGTCCACGTACCCTCGTAGAACGAAAGCGGAAGAGTTATGACAACGCGGTTGATCTAGTCGTACATCTTCACGATCAACCGATCCTAGTACTGAACGTACGGCACCTCCGCGAGCTGCACACGTTAAGCTCGGTGACGTCCCACGAACTCACGATCCAGCAGAGTGTCGAGGGAGAGCTTCGTCAGCACGACGGCGTGATGACGGTGATGATGAAGCTACCGGCGTAGGGCTTCACCTAAGCACTACGACGATATGACCGAGGTGGATTATGGTGGAGGGGGGCACCGCACACGGCTAAGAGATCAATGATCAACTTGTGTGTCTATAGGGTGCCCCCTGCCCCCATATATAAAGGAGCAAGGGCGGAGGCCAGCCAGCCCTTGGGGCGTGATACGTCTCCAACGTATTCTATAATTTTTTATTGTTCCATGCTATATTATATTCTGTTTTGGACATTATTGGGCTTTATTATACACTTTTATATTATTTTTGGGACTAACCTATTAACCAGAGGCCCAGCCCAGAATTGCTGTTTTTTGCCTATTTCAGAGTTTCGCAGAAAAAGAATATCAAACGGAGTCCAAACGGAATGAAACCTTCGGGAACGTGATTTTCGAAACGAATGTGATCCAGAGGACTTGGACCCTATGTCAAGACATCAACCAGGAGGGCACGAGGTAGGGGGGCGCGCCCTCCATCCTCGTGGGCCCTGTTGAGGATATAGACCTTAGAGTCACCCGCCGGGAGGGGCCGGGTTACTCATATGGTCATTGCCAGAAGCCCAGCGCCGAGCTTAAAGACGGTGGGCCAAAGATGGGCTTAAGACCCGGATATGGCTTAAGGCCCGTAGTTACAATCATTATTATGGTAAAACTTGTAGTGTAAGGCAAGAGTAGTCGAGAGTCCGAGCCGGACACTCTTATGAGCCGGCCGGGACTCTGAGAACTGTTGGGCGTCAGCCTCCCTATATAAAGGGACGACCCGGCAGCGGTTTAGGGACGAGAACAATCTCATCAAGAGCCGGGCATAGCAGTTTAGCTCCCTGGTGATCGTAACCCTAATCAATACCACCTCAAACTGGACGTAGGCTTTTACCTTCACCGTAAGGGGCCGAACCAGTATAAACCCTCGTGTTCCTTGTCCCGCATTAACCCCTTCAAGCTTCCTAACTGCGATGGCTCCACGACTAAGTCCTAGCTCGAGGACATCTGCCGTGACAATTCCACGATAGTTGGCGCCCACCGTGGGGCCTGTGCACGATGGATTTGAGTTCTTGAAGGGCAGCTTCGAAGGGCTCAAGGGATACGCTGTGGGCCGGATGACCAAGAGTCGTCGCGGCAAGCTCTACATCGACGATGCAAACTGGGGCCCCGACGCCGGCTCAATTGAGTACGGGTATCGGGTCCCCTTCGGCGGAATTCATGTTTTCATTGGCAAGATTGGTGAGCCGGGCCCTGAGCCGGGTCTCTGCGCCGATCTCGTCGAGACGGCTCAGCGTGCACGACCCGCCCGGGCCCGGCCTACCTTAAGGCATGCTTTTGTGGGATGTATCCATGGAGGGCCCTCTGATCGATCTGGATCTGGTGATGAGGCGGCCGCCGGCTCTGACGGCGAGTCGTCCACCGAGGAGTCAAACTCGTTGTATCAACTTCAAGATGGCAGGCTCATGGGTTGTTCCGATGGTGACAGTATTCTAGACCCGTTTGAGCCGCCAAGTCAGGTTGGAGTCTTTATGGCCGGTGCACAGTCTGTTCAGAACCCCGCTGCTGGAGCGGGAAACCCGGTGCCCTCGCCGGCTCAGGTACTAATGGATCTCACGGACAAGATGACGGCTCTGTTAACCGCCACGGTTGACCTGGCAGATCAAGCTCAGCATGATGCGGAGGTGGCGCAGTTAAAATTGGATCTAGTGAAAGCTAAGGAGGATCTGGCAGCAGAAGGGATCAGGATGGCTGCGGAAAGGGCGGCTCTCGGCGCCCAAACTCAGTTGATTCAAGCGCAGTCCTTCCGGCTCACGATGGATCAAAACGCGTCCAATGAGGTCCTGAGAAGGAGGCATCAAAAGGCCCAATCTCGACTCCCTCCGGTTTACGATCCACGAAACCTCTTCAACACGCCAGGTGCAGGATCTAGTAACCCGCCAGGGGTCATAGTGCCCGGGTCTGGGACCCCTATTCAGCCACAAGTGATGGGGCCTCCCCAGGTGCCCCCAGCCCCGCCTCAGTACGTGCCAATACCCCCGGGTCACTATAATAACCCGCTGGAGAACATGGTCGTCGCGGCAGCACGGCTGGCGGCTCTCCCAGTTGACGGCGACTCTCCGACGGCTATTGAAACCCGCCGGGTCAGGGAACTCCTTCAGACAGCACTGGCGCATCAAGAGGCGTACTCCTATAGCCGGGACAGGATCCACTCGACCCCTCGCCCAGGCCGGAGCCCGAGTTACAGCAGACACATGGTCTCAGCGACCGGCTCAAGTAACGTCCGACGCCATGACCCGCCCCCTGGCCATGGCCCGGCTCATAACGGAGCCTTTCACGCAGCAGACCAAGACAGAGCACGGCAAGAGGCGGAGCAGGTGCCCCAGCTGACGGCTTACCAGACTCCCCCAGCTTATCCGACGGCTTTTGTCGACGTGGGTATCCCTACCAGGACTGGGGGTGTCCCTTGTTTAGTGCCAGCTATCCGCAACGAACGTCTACCCAAGGACTTCAAAGGCCCTAGGAAGGTGCCTAATTACACAGCAGACTTACAACCCGCAGCCTGGATCGAGAGTTATGAGATGGCTATGGAACTGCTGGAGGTCAGTGAGGCGGCCATGGCTAAGTACTTCACCATGATGTTAGATGGGACTGCCCGCACTTGGTTGAAAGGGCTACCACCGAATTCCATTGGGTCTTGGGCTGAGCTGAAGGCCCGGTTCATCCAAAACTTCAAGGATACCTGTAGGCAGTCTATGTCCATTGTGGATTTGACTAACTGCAAGCAGCAGGAGGGTGAGTCTACGACACATTGGGTTCTGCCGGCTCTGCAGTCTTAATGTTGGAGCAGAATTGTCGTTTTGTGCCCCTGAAGATGAAACTCGGGCGGCTTAAGCGCGACTGCAATGATATGGGTACACTGATGGCGGCTCTTGTCAAGTACGCCGATTCTGATGGTACCAAGGACCCCGCTTCAGATGATGAAAGGACAGGGAAGGGAAAGAAGAACGGCAATGGAAAGGGTCCTCAGCATAACCCGGGAAACCAAGGAGGAGGCAAGCGCAAGGCCGATGGCAGCCTAGAGTTTGTAGCCAACGCCAGCTCACAAGGTAATAACCAGCGACGCAAGGGGAGGCCCCCTCCCCGAGGCGGCGGGTCAGGCCCGACGCTGGAACAACTGTTGAATGAGCCTTGTCCAAGGCATGGCTCTAGAGAGAAGCCAGCAACTCATCTATGAAAGGATTGTGCAATCATGAAGGCCTTTAAGAATTACAATGGCCCGGGCGGCGGCTCAGCCGCCGGCGGCTTTCATGTCCCGGGCGGCGGCTCAAATTCTAACCCTCAGAACGGTCAAGGGGGCTTTAATCAGCAGTCTGGCCAGGGTCATCAACAGCAGCAGGGAGGGTATCAGACCAATCCAAAGCAGCTTAGCGATGGGCAGTATCATGTGTTTACCACCAGTCTGTGTAAGCGAGATCAGAAGCTTCATAAGAGGGTTGTGAACGCTGTTGAGCCGGCGGTTCCACGCTACTTGCGGTGGTCTGAGCAACCTATAGTGTGGAGTAGGGAGGATCACCCTCCCTGGGTGGATAATCCGAGTCACTTGGCCCTGGTGGTGGCTCCTCAGGTGGGAGGATATAAGTTCACTAAGGTACTCATGGATGGAGGCAGCAGCATCAACATCCTCTATTATGAGACATTTCGTCGTATGGGGTTGATTGATAAGAATCTCAGCCAATCAAACACTATTTTCCACTGTGTGGTACCTGGTAAGTCGGCTTACCCAGTCGGCAAGATCGAGTTGGAAGTGGCCTTCGGAGATGAGAACAACTACGGGGTGGAAAAATTGACCTTTGAGGTGGTCAAGATAAGAAGTCCGTACCATGCCATATTTGGGCGGCCGGCTTACGCCAAGTTCATGGCACGGCCGTGTTACGTATATTTACAGCTCAAGATGCCGGGTCATAATGGGACCATTACGGTTCACGGCAGCCGGAAGGTGGCCTTGGAATGTGAGGAAGACGATGCAGCTTATGCAGAATCTGTTTGTGCAACAGAGGAGTTGAAGTTTTACAAAGACAACGTTGACCCAACAGATATGACCTCTCTGAAAAAGCCGACTACGGAGCATGAGCCGGCAATGAAATTTAAGTCGGCTGATGAGACTAAACTTGTTGATTTCGTTCCAGGAGATTCATCTCAGCAATTTAGCATCAGTGCCAATCTGGATCCAAAATAGGAAAGCGCGCTCATCGAGTTCATCCGTGAGAATAGGGACATCTTCGCATGGAAACCTTCTGACATGCTAGGTGTACCTAGAGAACTCGCTGAGCACACTCTCAATGTTGATCCGAAATTTAAGCCGGTCAGGCAGTTCCTTCGGCGGTTTAATGAAGAGAGGCGGAAAGCCATTGGCGAAGAGGTGGCCCGGCTCTTGGCGGCCGGGTTTATTGTTGAAGTCTTCCACCCAGAATGGTTAGCTAACCCGGTGCTCGTACTCAAGAAAAACGGCACTTGGCGGATGTGTGTGGACTACACGGACTTAAATAAAGCGTGTCCGGCTGATCCTTTTGCCCTTCCCCGTATTGATCAAATTATTGATGCTACGGCCGGTTGTGCGCGCTTAAGTTTCCTAGACGCTTATTCTGGATATCATCAGATTAAAATGGCAGTTAAGGACCAGGAGAAGACGGCGTTCATCACTCCCTTTGGAGCCTTTTGCTATGTATCCATGCCCTTTGGACTCAAGTGTGCATAGGCGACTTATCAGCGTTGCGTGCAGAACTGTCTTCATAAACAGATTGGGCGCAATGTTCATGCTTATGTGGACGATATTGTGGTTAAATCCATAAAGGAGGAAACCCTGATAGATGATTTGAGAGAAACCTTTGATAATCTCCGGGTCTACAAGATGATTCTTAACCCGGCCAAGTGTGTCTTTGGTGTCCCTGCAGGCAAACTCTTGGGTTTTTTGGTTTCTGACAGAGGCATTGAGGCTAACCCGGAGAAGATCAAGGCCATCACCTCCCTGGCTAAGCCGGCGTGTATAAATGACGTTCAGCGTTTGGCGGGTCGCATCGCTGCTTTAAGCCGGTTTATAAGCCGTTTGGGTGAGAAGGCCATGCCATTATATCAGCTGATGAAGAAAACTGATAACTTTGTCTGGAATGATGCAGCTAATACCGCTTTTGAGGATTTGAAGAAGCAGCTGGCAGAGCCCCCAGTCCTTGCTACTCCGGTTGATAAGGAGCCCTTATTACTGTACGTGGCGGCGAACACACGAGCCATCAGTGTGGCTGTGATGGTGGAACGCAAGGAAGAGGGTAAGGAGCATCCGGTTCAGCGGCCGGTTTATTATGTCAGCGAAGTGCTTATCGAGTCCAAACAGCGGTATCCACATTGGCAGAAGCTTGTTTATGGTGTGTTCATGGCAAGCCGGAAGCTTAAGCATTATTTCCAGGGTCATCCCATAACCGTGGTCAGTTCTGCCCCTCTTGGTGATATCATTCAAAACAGAGAGGCCACAGGGAGAGTGGCTAAGTGGGCTATCGAGCTCGGACCTCATGGTCTCAAATATGTGCCACGCACTGCTGTTAAATCTCAGGCCTTGGTGGATTTCATCAATGATTGGACAGAGCAACAAGTGCCCGAGCAAAAGCCGGATAACACATATTGGACTATTCACTTCGATGGGTCCAGGCAGTTGGAGGGCTCGGGGGCTGGAGTTGTATTGGCTTCCCCTAAAGGTGACAAGTTCCATTATGTGCTACAGTTGATGTTTCCTTGCACTAACAATGCGGCTGAGTACGAGGCCTTGCTCCACGATCTTCGGATGGCTAAGGAGATGAGCTTGAGCCGGGTAAGGTGTTTCGGTGACTCAGACTTGGTGGCTCAACAAGTATCAGGCAAGTGGGACTCTAAGGACCCTCTCATGGCGACTTATCGCCGCGAAGTTGAGGCCATTGCTGGGCACTTTCAGGGCTACCAAGTAGAGCACATTGATCGCAGGAAGAACGAGGCGGCTGATGCTTTAAGCCGGCTAGGCTCTCAGCGAAAGCCGGTGCCGCCTAATACTTTCCTGGATGTCCTGTATAATCCTTCTGTTAAGTTGCCTACAGAGGAAAACTTGGCTGTCCTCGACCCGGAGGCACGACTGGTGGCGGCTCTCCATATCATACCAGACTGGACAATGCCCTATCTGGCTTACATGACCCGGGGCGAGTTGCC
Organism: Aegilops tauschii subsp. strangulata; assembly: GCF_002575655.3. NCBI lineage: Eukaryota > Viridiplantae > Streptophyta > Magnoliopsida > Poales > Poaceae > Aegilops > Aegilops tauschii. The sequence continues at coordinate 48,839,549 of NC_053039.3, forward strand.
TGAGGATGGAACTTTGGCCAGGCAAATAACCCGGCGGGCTAAGTCAATGATTGTTATCAATGGTGAGTTGCACCACCGCAGTGTTACGGGAGCGTTTCAGCGTTGTGTTTCCCCTGAGGAAGGGCAAGAGATCTTGCGTGAGATCCATGAAGGGGATTGTGGCCATCACGCCGGCTCAAAGTCTCTTGTGACTAAGGCTTTTCATCATGGTTTTTATTGGTTGACGGCTCATGCTGATGCAGAGGACTTGGTCAGTAAGTGTGATGGTTGCCAAAGGTTCTCGCGACGGGCTCATGTACCGGCTCAAGAGCTGAGGATGATCCCAATTACTTGGCCCTTTGCGGTCTGGGGGCTGGATATGGTTGGGCCTTTCAAAAGATCCAAGGATAAGAAGACCCACCTTTTGGTGGCAGTTGACAAGTTTACCAAGTGGGTTGAAGCGGAGCCAGTTAGCAAGTGTGATGCAGCCACGGCGGTTCAGTTTATGAAAAAGGTGATCTTTCGCTTTGGTTTTCCACACAGCATTATAACTGACAATGGCACCAATTTATCCAAAGGCGCCATGGAGGAGTTTTGTCAACGAGAGCATATCCGACTTGATGTTTCCTCGGTGGCTCATCCTCAATCCAATGGTCAGGCGGAGAGAGCTAATCAGGAGATTCTGAAGGGCATCAAGCCCCGGCTTTTGGTCCCTTTGCAAGGGACGCCGGGTTGTTGGGTGGAGGAGTTGCCCTCCGTGTTATGGAGCATCAACACTACTCCTAACAGGTCTACAGGTTTTACGCCTTTCTTCATGGTTTATGGGGCAGAAGCAGTCCTCCCCAGTGACATCCGTCATGACTCACCTCGAGTGGCGGCTTACGTTGAGGCGGATAATGAACAGGCGCGCCAAGATGCTCTTAACTTGTTGGACGAACAGCGTGATGTGGCAGCAGCCCATTCAGCGATTTACCAACAAGACCGGCGCCGTTATCATAGCCGCCGGGTTAAATCCCGGGTCTTCCAGGAAGGTGATCTCGTGCTCCGGCTCATCCAGGATCAAACAGATGCACACAAGCTATCCCCGCCTTGGGAAGGGCCCTTTGTGGTCAGCAAGAATTTGCACAACGGGTCATATTACCTCATTGACATTCGGGAGCACAAAGATTCACGTAAGTCGGAGGAAGAGACCCGTCGGCCGTGGAACATAGCTCAGCTTCGGCCTTACTACACTTGAGCCACCGGCTCTCATGATGTACATACTTCTCTAAGCCATGTATATATTATGATAAGCAATAGAGCGGGACCTCTGTCCTTTTTTCTCCTCCAAATGTGCACGTGTTGTTTTCATTGCCAGATTACATGATAACTTGAAGGAGGATCCGGCTTATGATCGTATTCGAATCTAGCCGTAGGCGATAAGGTCACTTGGGGGCTTCCTGTTCAAACATAGGTCGTATTCGAACCAAAGAGAACATAGCTGTCGATACCCATTTGATTGGCAAAGTGCCGAGCTCATTGGGGAGTTTTCTTTGATCATATTTGAATCTTAGTTTAACCCCTTTCAGAACCGACGTGGATCGTATTCGAATCAGCGTCGTTAAACAATTCTTAAAGTCATTTGGGGGCTTCCTGTTCATACATGGGTCGTATTCGAACCAAAGAGAACATAGCTGTCGATACCCTCTTGATTGGCATCGCCACACCCACTGGGGGCTATATGATCGTATTCGAATCCTAGCATAACCCCTTTGGGCCGGGTCTCTCGTATTCGAACCGGAAGCCCCTAAGTTCCTCTGCTTTATAGCAAGTTCCGTCTGATTATTTCCAAGTGTGTACGGCCGGGTCTCACTTTGCCGGCTTAACTTTGATTTACAGTGTTAGTTGAACACAATGGGTGTCATTAAGACAAGTAAATCGGAATTAAGGTACCAACCTTATTATCCGGGTTATCTAAACCGGCAGTATGCTTGCAGACCGCAAATTGTGTTATTACGGTTGTATTAAGGACATACCTGAGAGCCAGTCTTTTTTGATTCATCTTTCGGGTTATATATCTAAAACATATGATTCTCAGGGCGGTAAGCCGCCTGGAGACTTGTGATTCGTCTTTCTATGCAGGATAGTTAAAGGCAATTATTTGAGACTAAGGGGAATGAATGACCCGGAGAAATATAAAGGAGATAACTTCAATAAAACTTCAAGCATTCAAGGCGTGCACGATGGCACGGCAAAGATAAAGTGTTGGTCCTACTCTGTTACAAGACTCGTTGAGTCCAAAAGGGTGAGGCATTGTTTGGTAAACCGCCAGCCGAGTTACGACGCTTGCTGAGTTGAAGTCTCCGGCTCGTTCCTATCTTCTCCTCCGGCTGATCCCAAGACCTGGAAAGTTGATGACTTCCAGTCGATGCCGCTGAGAGCTTCGAATTGGGCTTCCTCGTCAATTAACCCGGCCGGGTCAATCTCCGGGGCGAAGGTGTGCTGACGAGCCGGCGGGATCAAGTTGAGGGCTTCATAGCGTGGAGTAGGGATCCTCTAATTTTCTACATCGTAGCCCGGCTGATACTTAGTCAGATCTGTATCATTGCCAATCAGAGTGGCCACCGGGCGTACGGCCTTCACGCAAGCTGCGAAGTCCTTCTGATCGAAAGCGGAGCCGTCTTCCTTCAGGCTTGGATAGCCAAGGGCGATGTCCGCCGGGTCTAACTCCGGCAGGAACGCCTTGGCCCGGCTCAGCGCAGCGATCGCTCCGGCTCTTGCAGAGGCCCGTCGCAGCTCTTGGATCCGTTGAGGCAGAACGGCGAGCCGGCGAAGGACTTCCGCCAGGTGAGTCGGCACCTCGTTGGATAGGGCCACCACAGCCAAGGCACGCTGTGACCCGGTGTAGAGTTGCTCCACCAGGGTATACACGGCCTTCAGCTTGGTTACCACACTCTGGTTGAGGTTGGCACTTCTGGGACCTGTTTAACAAAGTCAAATAAGCCGCCGACAAGGATGAATTATGAGATATAAAAATTCTAAGCTTGATGAAAGCCGGTGAGACGACTTACCGAAGATTGCGGCCACCATCTGGGACACTTGGTGCTTTAGGCCGGAGAGCTCGGCGGTCTTCTCGGAGAGAGCCTTCTCCGCCTGTTCAGCCCGGTTCACCAATGCGGCCTTCTCCTCGGCCCACGCCTTCCGTTCAGCATCAAAGTCCGTCTTCAGCTTCTCTTGCGCGGCGATGCTGGACACAAATTTGGCATTTGCCTTCCGGGTCTCCATCTCTTGCATCTTCAGCCGGTTCTTGAGATCAGCGAGGTCAGCCTCAAGCTTCTTGCCAGCAGCCTGCATAAATTTCCGGGTTATGGCAGGAAAGGTTACTATACAAATTTAAAGTCCCAAGCGTTTTCCAAGCAAAGACACTTGGCACTTGGGGGCTAATGCATATTGAACGTATCTATCTACAAACTGCCGGTTCAATTGAGTAAGCCGGAACCTAAGTCTACAACATATTCAATCATAAGTCGTCGACTTGGGGGCTAGCATGGTAAAGGTAACTATGCAGTAAGTAAGAGGACAGCAGAATGATACCTCAGATTTCTGCTGGATCTGGTTAACCATGGCAACCTCTGCATCCCGGCTCTTGTGCACTTGGCTGATGTAGCCAGAGACGAGCTCTCCAATGCTCAGGTTGGCGTAGTCGGAGAGGTCCAGGTTCACCCGGCAGGGCTGGAGCAACTCCCCCTTGGCGGAGCACTTGGCCAGTGCGGTAGGTCTCCCGGGCTCAACAAATTCCGTCCGGGTGATTACCACGTCCAGATCATTTGCTGGTTGAGCCGAGCCGGAGGCCTCCGGGTTAGCAGAAGCCTCTGCAGCTGCCTTGTTGGTTGGAGCGGCGGCTTCGGGAGCGGAGGCAGCTGGCGGTTCTTGATCTGCTGCCTCCGGCTCAGGCAACTCCGGCTCTTCGACTGGCTTGGCCTTCTTCGCCCTCTTGGTGAGCTTGGCTTGGGCGCTGAAAGGACAGAAACGTTAAGCACAAAAGGGTAAGTAAAGACAAGTATAACATGAGATGGTTATCATTACCCGGGCGCGGTCTTGAAAGCCGGAAGACTCGACTGCATAGAGTCGCCCGAAGAGGGGGAGGTCTCCTGATAATTTGAGTCAGAAGAATTGAGTGGCTGACGTATAACACCCGCCAACGGATGAAAAGGGTACAAGTGGGAAATAACCTCAGTTCGGCGCTTCCTCGATGCGTCAGGTAACCCGGAGGAGAGGTCGGTGTCCTTGTTGGTCCGGGTGTGACGCCGGCTCTCATGAACCTGTCGCTTCAAAATAAATTGAGGATCTTGATAAGCTAAAGGATGTGAAAAGCTTACTTTCCGGGTTACCCTTCGGACTTTCAGCCTTGGCAAGGGCTCCGAGTCGGAGGAAAGTGACATTACCTCTTCAACCACCGGGTTACTGGCTCCGGTGTCATCCTGTTGATGAACAAGTGTTGGTAAGGCGGACAGAAATAAACAATAAAACATAACAAAGAGCTTACAGGTTCAGGGGTTACCTCTGACTCGGAGCTGTCGCTTAGTTGCATCAGCTCCGAAGCAGTTGGCCTACTTCCCTTCTTACGGGGAGCGGCTTTTTTGGCGGCTTTCTTCGCCTTTCTGGCCTTCTTGGCCGCCTCATGGTCATATTTGACCCGCCAGAACTTGTCGTCAGCCTGAAAAATACAATGATGATTTCTTAAAACGAGTCAGATGAAAGTTATATACAGAAGAAGATAAGATGTTTAGATTGGCGGCTTACCGCTGGGGCTGGGTTGGTCTTGCAGAAGGGGGCTAACCCGGTCCTTCCGCAGTCTGCCAGGCTCTCGTTTAAAAGAGCCTTGGTCATCTCCTCTGCAACATCTTCAGGAAGATCGTTGCGGCTGTGTCTCTGAGGGTCATCCTTTCGGCCCGTGTACTCGCACATTAAGCCGGGGCGGCGGCTCAATGGGATCACCCGCCAGGAGATCCAGACCCGGACCAAATCGATTCCGTTGAGACCATTGCCCAGGAGAGCCTTGATCTTGTTTATGGTGGGGAGCAGAGGCTGGCGCTCCGCTTGAGTCAGCTTGTCTGACAGTGGGTGTGTTGACTCCAGACGCGATGGGCGAAAGCCGGGCAGCGGACTCTCATCAGCCGGTGACGTGTCTTGGCAATAGAACCAAGTCATGTTCCAGTCCTTTGGGTGACTCGGCGGCTCGGCATAAGGGAAAAGACAGTCTCTCCGTCTCTGAATGGAGATGCCGCCTAGCTCCAAACTTGGCCCGTTGGCGCACTCGTTCTGGCGATTCAAGTAAAAAAGCTCTCTGAAGAGCAGCAGACTAGGTTCTTCTCCAAGGTAAACCTCGCAGAACACTTGGAAGTTGCAGATATTGGACACTGAGTTGGGTCCTATGTCCTGAGGCCGCAGATCGAAGAAATTCAGAACGTCTCTGAAAAACTTTGAGCCGGGCGGTGCGAAGCCCCGGCTCATGTGATCCACAAAAATGATCACCTCCCCGTCCTTTGGCTGTGGTCTCTCTTCTGACGGGTCAGGGGCGCGGTAGGACATGACATCCTTCTTTGGCAGGTGGCCTGACTTGACAAACTCTGCTAGCGTTTCGTTGGTGACATTGGACCTCATCCAATTGCAAGTGATAGAGGCTTTAGGAGCTTTGGGAGGCATGGTGAAAGTCGGCAGCCTATGATAAAAGGAAACGTCCGGTTTAAGTATAAGCCGGAGGAAAGTTGTAATTCAGTATTAAGTGGCGGCTTACGGAGGGGACTAATGACATATATCTAAGTGCACTAGGCTATTTAAGCCGCCTGAAGTATTGAGAGTAATTCGATTGTCTACGGCCTTATCACAGATGAGCCGGAAAATTCTATGGTGCATGGTCTCCTTTAAGTCGGAAGGTTCTACGGTGCGTGGTTTCTTTAAGCCGGAAATGTAAACCGCCATGGCTCAATGAGGGCAGTTTTTTACTAAGTGTGGTGAAAACAGGTTTCACACTTTACGGTAAATATTTTGGATCAAAATGGTCGGGTAAAAAGAAATTTCTAGACCTAAAAGCGGATGCAGGGGAGTTCTTGAGCTCGAATGAGGCCTTTATGCAGTGAGCAGAAGTCTACCTGTGTTTGAAATGGGTGCTAAAACATCTACCGCAGTGGTTCTATACGGGCTAAGATCAAAAAGGAGCAGTAAAAAAGAAAACTACCGGAGCTTGTGGGCGATGGCGACGAACACGAAGAACGCGGACGAACCCTACGGCAGATCTATTCTACAAGACAAGCAGGACTTACAGGGGCTGGAGAGTCGTGGAGGTCATCGCGTTTCTCTGGTCAGATCAGGGTGATGCAGCGGCCTGAGCTGGTGACGACGAGAAGACCCGCGGCGGCGACGGCGGCGGAGCTCGAGCAGCACGGGACAGTGAGAGGAAGGAGATGACATAGGAAGGAGAGTGAGAAAGGCCCGTCGGGCCGGCCTATTTATAAGGGCGAGCTCATAAGTGGGCGCGAGAATCAAGGAGACCACGGCGTGGTTATCTCCCCACGAAACGCCTCGATTTTCGGGATGACAGTAAAGGTAAAGATCCGTTGCGGATCTGGCTGCGTAAAAAACGGGCTTAATGGGAGATGATGTCACGGCGGATTATCCGGAGTCCAGAGGATGACGTCACGCCGGGTTATGGCCTTCACACAATTGTAAGCCGGAGGTTTTCTGTCGAAGGAATGGAAGATTGACATGAGCCGGCTCAAATCAATCTGGGGCCTAATGTTGAGGATATAGACCTTAGCGTCACCCGCCAGGAGGGGCCGGGTTACTCATATGGTCATTGCCAGAAGCCCGGCGCCGAGCTTAAAGACGGTGGGCCAAAGATGGGCTTAAGACCCGGATATGGCTTAAGGCCCGTAGTTACAATCATTATTATGGTAGAACTTGTAGTGTAAGGCAAGAGTAGTCGAGAGTCCGAGCCGGACACTCTTATGAGCCGGCCGGGACTCTGAGAACTGCTGGGCGTCAGCCTCCCTATATAAAGGGACGACCCGGCAGCGGTTTAGGGACGAGAACAATCTCATCGAGAGCCGGGCATAGCAGTTTAGCTCCCTGGTGATCGTAACCCTAATCAATACCACCTCAAACTGGACGTAGGCTTTTACCTTCACCGTAAGGGGCCGAACCAGTATAAACCCTCGTGTTCCTTGTCTCGCATTAACCCCTTCAAGCTTCCTAGCTGCGATGGCTCCACGACTAAGTCCTAGCTCGAGGACATCTGCCGTGACAATTCCACGATAGGCCCCCTGTTGCTCCACCGACGTACTCCTTCCTCCTATATATACCTATGTACCCCCAAACTACCAAATACGGAGCCAAAAACCTAATTCCACCACCGCAACCTTCTGTACCCGTGAGATCCCATCTTGGGGCCTGTTCCGGAGCTCCGCCGGAGGGGGCATCGATCACGGAGGGCTTCTACATCAACACCATAGCCTCTCCGATGATGTGTGAGTAGTTTACCTCAGACCTTCGGGTCCATAGTTATTAGCTAGATGGCTTCTTCTCTCTTTTTGGATCTCAATACAATGTTCTCCCCCTCTCTCGTGGAGATCTATTCGATGTAATCTTCTTTTGCGGTGTGTTTGTTGAGACCGATGAATTGTGGGTTTATGATCAAGTTTATCTATGAACAATATTTGAATCTTCTCTGAATTTTTTTATGTATGATTGGTTATCTTTGCAAGTCTCTTCGAATTACCAGTTTGGTTTGGCCTACTAGATTGATCTTTCTTGCAATGGGAGAAGTGCTTAGCTTTGGGTTCAATCTTGCGGTGTCCTTTCCCAGTGACAGTAGGGGCAGCAAGGCACGTATTGTATTGTTGCCATCGAGGATAACAAGATGGGGTTTGTATCATATTGCATGAGTTTATCCCTCTACATCATGTCAACTTGCTTAAAGCGTTACTCTGTTCTTATGAACTTAATATTCTAGATGCATGCTGGATAGCGGTCGATGTGTGGAGTAATAGTAGTAGATGCAGGCAGGAGTCGGTCTAGTTGTCTCGGACGTGATGCCTATATACATTATCATACCTAGATATTCTCATAACTATGCTCAATTCCATCATATTAATCTTCCAACACTTAGTTATTTTTATTGCCTTTTATTTTAATTTGCATATTTATCATAAAAAATACCAAAAATATTATCTTATCATATCTATCAGATCTCACTCTCGTAAGTGACCGTGTAGGGATTGACAACCCCTTATCGCGTTGGTTGTGAGGATTTATTTGTTTGTGTAGGTGCGAGTGACTCGTGCGTGCCCTCCTACTGGATTGATACCTTGGTTCTCAAAAATTGAGGGAAATACTTACGCTACTTTGCTGCATCACCCTTTCCTCTTCAAGGGAAAACCAACGCAGTGCTCAAGAGGTAGCAAGAAGGATTTCTGGCGCCGTTACCGGGGAGGTCTATGCAAAATTCAACATACCAAGTAGCCATCACAAATCCTTATCTCCCGCATTACATTATTTGCCATTTGCCTCTCGTTTTCCTCTCCCCCACTTCACCCTTGCCGTTTTATTCGCCCTCTCTTTTCCGTTTGCCTCTTTTTGCCCGTCTCTTGTTTGCTCGTGTGTTGGATTGCTTGCTTGTCACGATGGCTCAAGATAATACTAAATTGTGTGACTTCACCAATACCAACAACAATGATTTCCTTAGCACTCCGATTGCTCCTCTTACCGATACTGAATCTTGCGAAATCAATACTGCTTTGTTGAATCTTGTCATGAAAGATCAATTCGCCGGCCTTCCTAGTGAAGATGTCGCTACCCATCTAAATAGCTTCGTTGATTTGTGTGATATGCAAAAGAAGAAAGATGTGGATAATGATATTGTTAAATTGAAGCTATTCCCCTTTTCGCTTAGAGATCATGCTAAAGCTTGGTTTTCGTCTTTGCCTAAAAATAGTATTGATTCTTGGAATAAGTGCAAAGATGCTTTTATCTCTAAGTATTTTCCTCCCGCTAAGATCATCTCTCTTAGAAAAGATATTATGAATTTTAAGCAACTTGATCATGAACATGTTGCACAAGCTTGGGAGAGGATGAAATTAATGATACGTAATTGCCCTACACATGGTTTGAATTTGTGGATGATTATACAAAAAATTTATGCTGGATTGAATTTTGCTTCTAGAAATCTTTTAGATTCGGCCGCGGGAGGCACTTTTATGGAAATCACTTTAGGGGAAGCTACTAAACTCCTAGATAATATTATGGTTAATTATTCTCAATGGCACACTGAAAGATCTACTAATAAAAAAGTGCATGCGATAGAAGAAATTAATGTTTTGAGTGGAAAGATGGATGAACTTATGAAATTATTTGCTACTAAGAGTGTTTCTTCTGATCCTAATGATATGCATTTGTCTACTTTGATTGAGAATAATAATGAATCTATGGATGTGAATTTTGTTGGTAGGAATAATTTTGGTAACAACGCATATAGAGGAAACTTTAATCCTAGGCCGTATCGTAGTAATTCCTCTAATAATTATGGTAATTCCTACAACAATTCTTATGGAAATTTTAATAAGATGCCTTCTGAATTTGAGACTAGTGTTAAAGAATTTATGAATTCGCAAAAGAATTTCAATGCTTTGCTTGAAGAAAAATTGCTTAAAGTTGATGAATTGGCTAGGAACGTTGATAGAATTTCTCTTGATGTTGATTCTTTGAAACTTAGATCTATTCCACCTAAGCATGGTATCAATGAGTCTCTCAAAGCCATGAGAATTTCCATTGATGAGTGCAAAGAAAGAACCGCTAGGATGCGTGCTAAGAAAGATTGCTTTGTAAAAGCGTGATCTTCTAGTTTCTATGAAAATAAAGATGAAGATCTAAAGGTTATTGATGTGTCCCCTATCAAATCTTTGTTTTGCAATATGAATCTTGATAATGATGGGACTGAATATGATCCACCTTTACCTAGAAGGCGTTCCAAAAATTCGGAGTTTTTAGATCTTAATGCAAAAATTGGTAAAAGTGGGATTGAAGAGATCAAAACATTAGATATTAATGAACCCACTATTTTGGATTTCAAGGAATTTAATTATGATAACTTCTCTTTGATATATTGTATTTTCTTGTTGCAATCCGTGCTAAATTCTCCTCATGCTTATAGTCAAAATAAAGCTTTTACTAAACATGTCGTTGATGCTTTGATGCAATCTTATGAAGAAAAACTTGAGTTGGAAGTTTCTATCCCTAGAAAACTCTATGATGAGTGGGAACCTACTATTAAAATTAAAATTAAAGATCATGAATGCTATGCTTTGTGTGATTTGGGTGCTAATGTTTCCACGATTCCAAAGACTCTGTGCGATTTGTTAGGTTTCCGTGATTTTGATGATTGCTCTCTAAACTTGCACCTTGCGGATTCCACTATTAAGAAACCTATGGGAAGAATTAATGATGCTCTTATTGTTGCAAATAGGAACTATGTGCCCGTAGACTTTATTGTTCTTGATATAGATTGCAATCCTTCATGTCCTATTATTCTTGGTAGACCTTTCCTTAGAACGATTGGTGCAATTATTGATATGAAGGAAGGGAATATTATATTCCAATTTCCGTTAAGGAAAGGCATGGAACACTTCCCTAGAAAGAAAATAAAATTACCATATGAATCTATCATGAGAGCCACTTATGGATTGCCTACCAAAGATGGCAATACCTAGATCTATCCTTGCTATTATGCCTAGCTAGGGGCGTTAAACGATAGCGCTTGTTGGGAGGCAACCCAATTTTATTTTTAGTTTTTTTTTTCTTTTTGCTTCTGTTTAGAAATAAATCTTTGATCTAGCCTCTGGTTAGATGTATTTTTATGTTTTAATTAGTGTTTGTGCCAAGTTAAACCTATAGGATCTTCTTGGATGATAGTTATTTGATCTTGCTGAAAATTCCAGAAACTTTCTGTTCACGAAAATAATTGTTAAAAATCACCAGAACGTGATAAAATATTGATTCCAAATGCTACTGATCAATAAACAAATTGTCTAGGTCGTCCTATTTTGGCTGAAGTTTTGGAGTTCCAGAAGTTTGCGTTAGTTACAGATTACTACAGATTGTTCTGTTTTTGACAGATTCTGTTTTTCGTGTGTTGTTTGCTTATTTTGATGAATCTATGGCTAGTAAAATAGTTTATAAACCATAGAGAAGTTGGAATACAGTATGTTTAACACCGAAATAAATAAAGAATGAGTTCATTACAGTACCTTGAAGTGGTGTTTTGTTTTCTTTTGCTAACGGAGCTCACGAGATTTTCTGTTAAGTTTTGTGTTGTGAAGTTTTCAAGTTTTGGGTGAAAGATTTGATGGATTATGGAACAAGGAGTGGCAAGAGACTAAGCTTGGGGATGACCATGGCACTCCAAGATAATCTAAGGACACCTAAAAGCCAAAGCTTGGGGATGCCCCGGAAGGCATCCCCTCTTTCGTCTACTTCCATCGGTAACTTTACTTGGAGCTATATTTTTATTCACCACATGATATGTGTTTTGCTTGGAGTGTCTTGTATGATTTGAGTCTTTTCTTTTTAGTTTACCACAATCATCCTTGTTGTACACACCTTTTGAGAGAGACACACATGATTCGGAATTTATTAGAATACTCTATGTGCTTCACTTATATCTTTTGAGTTATATAGTTTTTGCTCTAGTACTTCACTTATATCTTTTAGAGCACGGTGGTGGTTTTGTTTTATAGAAACTATTATTCTCTCATGCTTCACTTAGATTATTTTGAGAGTCTTAAATAGCATGGTAATTTACTTAAATAATCCTAATGTGCTAGGTATTCAATACTAGTAAAAACTTTCTTATGAGTGTGTTGAATACTAAGAGAAGTTTGATGCTTGATGATTGTTTTGAGACATGGAGGTAGTGATATCAAAGTTGTGCTAGTTGAGTAGTTGTGAATTTGAAAAATACTTGTGTTGAAGTTTGCAAGTCCCGTAGCATGCACGTATGGTAAACGTTATGTAACAAATTTGAAACATGAGGTGTTCTTTGATTGTCCTCCTTATGAGTGGCGGTCGGGGACGAGCGATGGTCTTTTCATACCAATCTATCCCCCTAGGAGCATGTGCGTAGTGCTTGGTTTTTGATGACTTGTAGATTTTCGCAATAAGTATGTGAGTTCTTTATGACTAATGTTGAGTCCACGGATTATACGCACTCTCACCTTTCCATCATTGCTAGCCTCCGGTACCGTGCATTGCCCTTTCTCACATTAAGAGTTGGTGCAAACTTCGCCGGTGCATCCAAACCCCGTGATATGATACGCTCTTTCACACATAAACCTCCTTATATCTTCCTCAAAACAGCCACCATACCTACCTATTATGGCATTCCCATAGCCATTTCGAGATATATTGCCATGCAACTTTCCACCGTTCCGTTTATCATGACGCATTCATCATTGTCATATTGCTTTGCATGATCATGTGGTTGACATAGTATTTGTGGCAAAGCCACCATTCATAATCCTTTCATACATGTCACTCTTGGTTCATTGCATATCCCGTTACACTGTCGGAGGCATTCATATAGAGTCATACTTTGTTCTAGTATCGAGTTGTAATCATTGAGTTGTAAATAAATAGAAGTGTGATGATCATCATTTTCTAGAGCATTGTCCCAAGTGAGGAAAAAAAAGAGAGAAAGGCCATAAAAAAGAGAAGGCCAAAAAAATGAGAGAAAAAGAGAGAAGGGACAATGTTACTATCCTTTTACCACACTTGTGCTTCAAAGTAGCACCATAATCTTCATGATAGAGAGTCTTTTGTTTTGTCACTTTCATATACTAGTGGGAACTTTTCATTATAGAACTTGGCTTGTATATTCCAACAATGGGCTTCCTCAAATGCCCTAGGTCTTCGTGAGCAAGCAAGTTGGATGCACACCCACTTAGTTTCTTTTGTTAAGCTTTCATATATTTATAGCTCTAGTGCATCTGTTGCATGGCAATCCCTACTCCTTGCATTAACATCAATTGATGGGCATCTCCATAGCTCATTGATTAGCCTCGTTGACGTGAGACTTTCTCCCTTTTTTTGTCTTCTCCACATAACCCCCATCATTATATTCTATTCCACCCATAGTGTTATATCCATGGCTCACGCTCATGTATTGCGTGAAGGTTGAAAAAGTTTGAGATTACTAAAGTATGAAACAATTGCTTGGCTTGTCATCGGGGTTGTGCATGATGAGAGCATTCTTGTGTGACGAAAATGGAGCATGACTACACTATATGATTTTGTAGGGATGAACTTTCTTTGGCCATGTTATTTTGATAGGACATAATTGCTTAGTTAGTATGCTTGAAGTGTTATTATTTTTATGTCAATATTGAACTTTTATCTTGAATCTTTCGGATCTGAATATTCATACCACAATTAAGAAGAATTACATTAAAATTATGCCAAGTAGCACTCCACATCAAAAATTCTGTTTTTATCATTTACCTACACGAGGACGAGTAGGAATTAAGCTTGGGGATGCTTGATACGTCTCCAACGTATCTATAATTTTTGATTGTTCCATGCTATATTATATTCTGTTTTGGACATTATTGGGCTTTATTATACACTTCTATATTATTTTTGGATCTCAATACAACGTACCCCCAAACTACCAAATACGGAGCCAAAAACCTAATTCCACCACCGCAACCTTCTGTACCCGTGAGATCCCATCTTGGGGCCTGTTCCGGAGCTCCGACGGAGGGGGCATCGATCACGGAGGGCTTCTACATCAACACCATAGCCTCTCCGATGATGTGTGAGTAGTTTACCTCAGACCTTCGGGTCCATAGTTATTAGCTAGATGGCTTCTTCTCTCTTTTTGGATCTCAATACAATGTTCTCCCCCTCTCTCTTGGAGATCTATTCGATGTAATCTTCTTTTGCGGTGTGTTTGTTGAGACCGATGAATTGTGGGTTTATGATCAAGTTTATCTATGAACAATATTTGAATCTTCTCTGAATTCTTTTATGTATGATTGGTTATCTTTGCAAGTCTCTTCGAATTATCAGTTTGGTTTGGCCTACTAGATTGATCTTTCTTGCAATGGGAGAAGTGCTTAGCTATGGGTTCAATCTTGCGGTGTCCTTTCCCAGTGACAGTAGGAGCAGCAAGGCACGTATTGTATTGTTGCCATCGAGGATAACAAGATGGGGTTTATATCATATTGCATGAGTTTATCCCTCTACATCATTTCATCTTGCTTAAAGCGTTACTCTGTTCTTATAAACTTAATACTCTAGATGCATGCTGGATAGCGGTCGATGTGTGGAGTAATAGTAGTAGATGCAGGCAGGAGTCGGTCTACTTGTCTCGGACGTGATGCCTATATACATGATCATACCTAGATATTCTCATAACTATGCTCAATTCTGTCAATTGCTCAACAATAATTTGTTCACCCACCGTAAATAGTTATGCTCTTGAGAGAAGCCACTAGTGAAACCTATGGCCCCCGGGTCTATTTTCCATCATATTAATCTTCCAACACTTAGTTATTTTTATTGCCTTTTATTTTACTTTGCATCTTTATCATAAAAAAATACCAAAAATATTATCTTATCATATCTATCACATCCCACTCTCGTAAGTGACCGTGTAGGGATTGACAACCCCTTATCATGTTGGTTGCGAGGATTTATTTGTTTGTGTAGGTGCGAGGGACTCGTGCGTGGCCTCCTACTGGATTGATACCTTGGTTCTCAAAAACTGAGGGAAATACTTACGCTACTTTGCTGCATCACCCTTTCCTCTTCAAGGGAAAACCAACGCAATGCTCAAGAGGTAGCAGGGCGCACCAAGGAGGGGGAGGAGTCCTCCTCCTAGTAGGAGTAGGACTCCCCCTTTCCTAGTCCAACTAGGAGGAGGAAGGGGGAAGGAAGGAGAGGGAGAGGAGAAGGAAAGGGGGCGCGCCCCCCTCCCTAGTCCAATTCGGACTCCCTATAGGGAGGGGGTGCGGCTGCCCCTTGTGGGCAGCCTCCCCTCTTCCCTATGGCCCATGTAGGCCCAATAGTTCCCCCAGGGGTTCCGATAACCCCCCCCCCCGGCACTCCGATAATTATCCGGTGACCCCCGGAACTCATCCAGTGTCCGAATATAGTCATACAATATATCAATCTTTATGTCTCGACTATTTAGAGACTCCTCGTCATGTCCGTGATCATATCCAGGACTCCAAACTACCTTCGGTACATGAAAACACATAAACTCATAATACCGATCGTCACCGAACGTTAAGCGTGCGGACCCTACGGGTTCGAGAACTATGTAGACATGACCGAGACACGTCTCCGGTCAATAACCAATAGCGGAACCTGGATGCTGATATTGGTTCCCACATATTCTACGAAGATCTTTATCGGTCAAACCGCATAACAACATACGTTGTTCCCTCTGTCATCGGTATGTTACTTGCCCGAGATTCGATCATCGGTATCTCAATACCTAGTTCAATCTCGTTACCGGCAAGTCTCTTTACTCGTTTCGTAATGCATCATCCCGCAACTAACTCATTAGTCACATTGCTTGCAAGGCTTATAGTGATGTGCATTACCGAGAGGGCCCAGAGATACCTCTCCGACAATCGGAGTGACAAATCCTAATCTCGATCTATGCCAACTCAACAAGTACCATCGGAGACACCTGTAGAGCACCTTTATAATCACCCAGTTACGTTGTGACGTTTGGTAGCACACAAAGTGTTCCTCTGGTATTCGGGAGTTGCATAATCTCATAGTCATAGGAACATGTATAAGTCATGAAGAAAGCAATATACTAAACGATCAAGTGCTAAGCTAACGGAATGGGTCAAGTCAATCACATCATTCTCTAATCATGTGATCCCGTTAATCAAATGACAACTCATGTCTATGGCTAGGAAACTTAAACATCTTTGATTAACGAGCTAGTCAAGTAGAGGCATACTAGTGACACTCTGTTTGTCTATGTATTCACACATGTACTAAATTTTCGGTTAATACAATTATAGCATGAATAATAAACATTTACCATGATATAAGGAAATATAAATAACAACTTTATTATTGCCTCTAGGGCATATTTCCTTCAGAATCCATCCGGCGGCCACGACCCGTACGCGTCCTGGAGCCAGGAAAGCATCGGGTCTCCGGCCGGCTTCTCGTCGTCGCCACAACCCTGGGTCTGCACGCCGTCGCCGGGCTACGCCCACGGCGACGCGCATGGTGGGTTCAACCCCAACATCACCTTCCTCCATGGTCACCCGACCCAGCCCACGCCCTCGCCCGCCTTCACCGGCGTGTTGTACCCTCCATACACCTACTCGTCACCGGCCTACGCATCCTCCCCAACGCCACCTCTTTGCCGAGGCGCGCTGCCCTTCTCACAAGGCTCCTCGTCGCATCTCGGCGACACCGACACGACGGAGGCCGACATGGACAACATCATCACGACCGACTCGGCCGCCGCCGCCGCGTCCCCCGGGTTCACTGCCCAAGACGACACAATGGACCTCAATGGCGACATGGACGGCGAGCTCGACTATGGCAAGGAGGAGCCAGAGGAAGAGGAGGAGGAGGAGGAGGAAGAGGAGTCGGCGCCTGCCCTGATGAGGAAAAGGAAGAAGAATAAGCGGGCGGTCAGGACCGGCGAGCCGCGCATCAAGTGGGCGTCCAAGGAGGATGAGTGCCTCGCCGAAGCGTGGAAAGTCGTCTGCCTCGACCCGATCACCGGCACGAACCGGAGCATCGACACGTATTGGGACCGCATCAAGGCCGAGTTCGACGAGCGCAAGCTCGTCGACCCTACTTCAAAGGCGTCCACATGCAGCGCGGGTCGAAAGCAATGGCGAACCATTGGGGGCTCATCCAAATGGCGTGCAACAAATGGCATGGGATCGTCGAGGAGATCGTGGCTCGCCCGGAGAGCGGCGCCAGCATCGAGGATCAGGTATGGCACGCCGGCCTCTCCCTTTTCTTTTCGCCTTGTGCGCGTCCGCCGACTGTTGTTCCTCGGCGCAGCTGGTGCAGATGTTCGCCATGTTTCGCCAGGACAACAGCGACCAAGATTTCAAGTACCTCCACGTCTTCAAGCGGATCCAGAAGTGCGAGAAGTGGGCGGATACCAGGCGCACCCTCGCCAAGGCCAAGGAGACGTACAAGCCGGACATGCCGACGCCGGGCGCGTCTGACGGGCGCCCGGACGGCAACAAAGGGGCCAAGAAGGGGAAACACGCCGAGTCGGCTACCGCTCGCGTGCAAGAGTCCATCGAGCATTGCCTCGTCGACGCCAAGACCCGGGCCACCCAGCGGGAAGAGAAAACTGAGGCGCGGTGGTCGGCGTTGATGACGAACAGCGCCGCCAAGCTCGACCTGCTCCGGACCAACGTCGCCGTGAATAAGAGGAACGCCGACCTAGCTTTCCTGATGGGCGGGGCGGACATGTCGGCGACGGACGAGCAGGTCAAGGCGTGGTACCTGGCGGAGCGCGGCCTCATCCTGAACCAGATGACGTCGACGCCGCCGCCAACTCCCACGCCACGCCAACGCCGCCGCCAAGCCCGAGCGATGATGCCTCCACGACGCCCAGCAGCACAGAAGCCGCGCTGACGCCGCCCAGCACAGAAGTCGCGCCGACGCCGCCCAGCCCGCGCACACCGACTCCTCGGACGCCGGAGGCCGACACCGCCGTCTGATGCGTTGCCTACGAGTTCCTTCTTTTTGCACGCCGAACTTTTCATTTGATCGCCGAGCTGGTGATCAAAGAACTGTGGCGCTGATCGCCGCACTTGTGGCGTTTTTTAGGGGCGGGAAATGGACTGCGTTTGAATGTGCGACGCCTTGAGGGCAGCAACTGGAGGCGTGGCTGGGACCTAGATCGCCCCCAGGGCCTAAAAATGACCGGGCGAGCGCCCGAAAAAGCGCCGGCCTATGCGCTGGAGGGCCGAACGAGTGGAGATGCTCTAAAGGAGGAACGTTAACATTATAGTTCTTGTAAACCCTATAGTTGATCCGACAGAATATGGGGTGTTACCTCCCTCGATGGCCCCAAACTTGGGTGTCATGTCATGTTTTTTGGCCTAAAACAGGGTTCATTTTAGACCGGGATTAGAGAGCTGAGTGTACTGATTTTCAGGATTTGGAGTTCGGTGTTTGTTTTTTTAACACAGTACAGACGCAAGCACTCATATATATACACACGCATACACTCACCGCTATGAAATTTACGAAGTCGCCGTAGGCAGCTCGTCGTCGACGGGAACGTCTCCTCCCACTGAATGCGTCTCGCCGGAAATCCTGAAATAAACCCAGGAATAAATGCAAGCACCAAGATTTAAACCCTGATGGACTGGGGATACCACAGTCCGTTTAACTATTCAACCACAGGTTGGTTCGCATCCGCGGCTTGATTTAGCCATCGTCTACATGTCCATGGTTTATTTTGGACATTTTCTGTGGAAAAAAAGGGCGCGAATAACTACGCAAACGAGGCCTCCGCATGCAGCTGCACGAGCGGTCATCTCGTGAGCAGCACGTACGCTGCACCGCGCGCGCAGGCAGGCGAAACGTGTAGCAGGACCGACCAGCAGGAGCCGTCCCGTCGGCCCGCCGGGGCCCCGCTCGCCGCGCCATCGTCAGGTCCCGTCGTGTCGGCGCTCCTCCCCCGCCCGCCTTTCCACGCAGCGGCACCGCAGCTGGTAAAAGCAGGAGGAGGAAACGGCGGGGCCTCCGTGTCGCCAGCGTCGGCCGTCGGCCATGCATGGAGCGTCGTGGCGTGGGCGGTGAGAAGAGAACGCGAGGCCGCGGTCGGTTCGCGTGCACGGCAAAGCGGTACCGGTAGTCCGGCACTTACGTGCCCACATTAGCCGTGCCCGTGGCCGTGGAGAGCACATGATGGAGTGCGTCATTGGTCCGGCCCAGTAAGTACAATTTTTTTTCCGAGGTACCGGTAAGTACAATTCCCTGAACCGATATACTCTTTTTTTTCGGAGAACTTTAAAGAGCTTTATTTAAACGAAGGCATTCGCTGGGCAGTCAGCCAGAAGGTTGCTGACCAGGAAGCTAGGAATGGTGTCCAGCCAGCTTTCAGTCCCATTCAGCGTACATGCACGCTTAGCACACAAATGTGCGGGACCGTTAGCGGATCGAGTTACATGAGTAATACTGAATGAAGAAAAACTATCAGAAAGCTCTCTAATTTCAGCTAGAATGGGTGCTACGACCGAGCGATCGGTGTAGCCAGAGTTCCAGAGGTCAACTGCCTCTAGACAGTCGGATTCCAGTTGCACGTGCGTGTAGCCGCGGAGACGGGCGAAGATGGTACCCTCTCGAATGGAGAGCACCTCAGCAATGAACGGATCAGTGACCCCTAGATGGGGTTTGCACCATGCACCCAAGAATGTCGAGGAAGAACGGGCTAGGCCTTCAATGCCTGCAGTGTCTGTGTCTCGATGGATCGCTGCATCTGTGTTGATCTTGATGTAGTTTCCCTCTGAAGGTCGCCAACCATGGTATGAAAGCCTGTCCGGGTATATCCAGCAGCGCAAGATCTTCTCGAATTCTTCTGACCGAGCTGGCAGGATCAATGATCTCCTGATCATGCGTACATCTGTTGTGGGACATCCAAATCGCCCACATAACCGTGATGATCGTGGCGCGGTCCTTGTCAGAAAACCGCTGATCACACAATATGTCTCTTGCCCAAGAATTGGGGTGAAGCTGCGGGAGTCTGATCTCAAAGAGCAGCCTCGCCTCTTCCCAGATCCGCCCTGCGTGAGAACAATGGATCAGAGCATGCATCAGGTCCTCATCCATGGCAAGGCACAGCTTACATATACTTGTTTCTTTGATATGTCGGTGTTTGAGTGTACACTCATCCGGGATGATCCCACGAACCACTCTCCACCAAAAAACCCTAACTTTAGGGACCACTTTTAGTTTCCAAAGAGCACTCCACATCTGTTGTTCGTTCGTTGATGGTTCCGCTATCTGCCCTTCTTCTAGAGCTAAACGCTCTTTTTTATTCATTAGAGCTCGATCGGCCGTTTTGACAGTGTAGATGCCCGATCGTTCGTGTGCCCATGCTAGGTAGTCTGCACCGCCGCCTTGCCTGAGAGGAATGTTCAGGATTGCCTCTGCATCCGGCGCGACGAAAGTTGAGCGAATGAGGTCACATTTCCAGGTCCCGTTCTCATGATCAATGAGTTCCCCGACTGTGAGAATCGGCGTATTGGGAGGCCTGAATAACGGTGTCATGGTGACAGTCGATGGGATCCATCGGTCGTTCCAGACCGAGGTGGATGCACCATCACCGATCCGCTTGATGAGGCCAACTTTGAGAGCTTCTCGTCCGACAACAATGGCTCGCCAAGTGGCTGATGCTGATTTCGGGGTGGTAGCTTGCATGAAATCTGAGTCCGGAAAGTATCTCCCCTTCATCACTCTAGTACACAGGGCTTCTGGATTCGTCATGAACCTCCAACCATGTTTCCCTAGCAGGGCTAGGTTGAACTGTAGAAGGTCGCGGAAGCCCATCCCGCCCTTAATTTTGGGTGTGGCAAGTTTGTCCCACGCTATCCAGTGCAAGGAACGCCGATCCAGCGAGCTCCCCCACCAAAATTTTGCCATACTCGATCTCAAGTTCTTGCACACCTTTTTTGTAAGGAGAAAACAGGTCATACTGAAAGTTGGAATTGCCTGGGCGATGGATTTGATCAAGGTCTCTCTACCTGCACAGGC
Source organism: Aegilops tauschii subsp. strangulata (assembly GCF_002575655.3). Taxonomy (NCBI): domain Eukaryota; kingdom Viridiplantae; phylum Streptophyta; class Magnoliopsida; order Poales; family Poaceae; genus Aegilops; species Aegilops tauschii. The sequence continues at coordinate 48,860,327 of NC_053039.3, forward strand.
AAACAATCTTTCTGACCAGCCCTGCATCTTATCCCTTGCCCTGTCTACTATGTGGTTGAACGTACCGCTGGTAATTCTTCCAACAGCAGTGGGTAGGCCAAGATATCTTTCTGAAAAAGCTTCTGAGTGAACATTTAGGATCTGTTTCAGATTTCCTTTGAGAGCAGCCGGCGTATTGGGACTGAAGTAAATAGAACTTTTTGCTCCGTTGATACATTGGTCGGAAGCCTCTCCATAAATCCTGAGAATCTCATTTAGTCGAGATGCACTTTCGGAGCTCGCCTTGATGAATCAGACTACCATCAGCGAATAGCAGGTGACTCACCCACGGCGCTCTGAAGCTAACTCGGATACCACGATCAATGTAGTTCCCATAGTACTTCAGCAGCGAAGAGAATCCTTCGGCACATAACAGGAAAAGATATGGTGATATAGGACAGCCCTGCCGAAGGCCTCTGGAGGGAGTAAAAAAAGGCAACAACTCCCCATTAACTCGAACAGAGAATCGAACTGAGGTAACGCATTTCATAATTAGTCTTACCAGATTGCCGGCAAAACCAAGTCTCAAGAGCATGGCCTCAAGAAAAATGCCACTCGACGCGATCATAAGCCTTCATCATGTCCAGTTTGATGGCGCACGAGTAGTTTCTTCCTTTCTTCCGTCTTTTCATCGTATGAACACTTTCATATGCCACCAGGACATTGTCCGTGATCAAACGACCCGGGACGAAAGCACTTTGTTCTTCACTCACAATCTCGTCCATACATGGCCTTAGCCGATTGGTGATCGCCTTGACGGCAATTTTGTAAAGGATTGGGCATAATGCAATGGGACGATATTGTGAAATACTCTGTGGATGGCGTACCTTTGGAATTAACGTGATGGAAGTGTCGTTTAGTCCAGCTGGTAGCTCACCACCATTTAGAAAATCAAGCACTGCCAGAATTATGTCATCTTTCAATAGGTTCCAGTGGCGCTGATAAAACCCCGCGGTGAATCCGTCTACCCCGGGCGCCTTCGACGGCGCCATTTGGAAGAGTGTAGTGGTTATCTCCGAGGCTTCATACGGTTTGGACAACAAGTCATTCATGGCCGGTGTGACCCGGCTGGGTACATGTGATAACAAATCATCACTATTGCTAAAACCTTGGGAGGTGTATAGTGCTTGGTAGAAAGCAAGAATTTCCTCCTTATCTTCATCTCCCGAGGCGCAAACCGAGCCATCCGATCGCTGCAGATTTGCGATCTTGTTAATGCGTTTACGTTGCTTTGCTTGCGCTTGAAAGTAAGCCGTATTTCGATCCCCCTCACGCAGCCAGGGGACACGAGAGCGTTGTTTCAACCATATCTCCTCTAGTCGTAGCGCTTCTCGGAGCTTTGACATGGTTGCCTTCTCCTCATCGGATGGGCCACGTCCCACAGATTGGCAACGTACTCTATCAAGTCGTTTTTGAAGTTGCCTGACATTTCTGCTCAAGCACCCAAATTCACGGACACCCCATGGTGCTAGTTTACGCTGTAGGGATTCAAGTGAGTCCATTACGCCATATAAACCTGGCTGCCGAACTTGATCACGCCAAGTGTCAGAAACCAGCTGCTCATAATCACTATGGGACTACCATACATTCTCGTAGCGAAAGGGTTTATGCATATGCACTAGTAGAAAACAGGGCTTTGGTCACAGGGCAGTATTCACATTAGTCCCGGTTCAGTCACGAACCGGGACTAATGTGAGCATTCGTCCCGGTTCGTGCGGCTAAGGCATTAGTCCCGATTCACCTGGGCCCTTTAGTCCCGGTTGGTGCCACGAACCGGGACTAAAGGGTGCGATGCCCATTAGTCCTGGTTGGTGGCACCAACCGGGACTAAAGGTTAGACCTTTAGTCCCGGTTGGTGCCACCAACCGGTACTAATGGGCTTTGAGGCATTAGTACCGGTTCATGGCACGAACCGGTACTAAAGGTCCCATTTTCAAACTCTACCCCCCCCCCCCCCGCCCCCGGTGACCGCCTTTTCAGTTTTAGAAAAAACAAAAGAAAATGATGGAAATGTCAAAAAAATAAAATAAAATATGTTTCCGATGTGATATGTGCTAGTTGTTGGGAAAATTTACAAATATGAATTTTGACTTTATTTGCAAAATCTCTCTGCAATTTGTAAAATGGGCATAACTTTTGCATACGAACTCGGATGAAAAAGTTTTTTATATGAAAAATCATCTACTCGAAAAGTTACATCCGAATTTAACGGGGGGAACCCCGTTAAACATTTTCAAAATCCTCAAAAACCTAACAGAAAAAAAGTTACGGGGATTTTAAGATCTAGAGTGGAAAAAATCGAAAAAATTTCAAACTTACTAGTGGCGCACCATTTGCTAGGTGCGCCACTAGTAACAGAAAAAAATATAGTTTCAATTTTTTTTGGAAAAAATGTGGTCAAATCTGGTCAAACTGTGGTCAAACAATGGTCAAACTAATTATTCTAGAATATTAGTGTTACTAAATAATTATTCCAGTTATTTTGAATTTTGGTCAAATCTGGTCAAACTATGGTCAAACTAATTATTCTAGAATATTAGTGTTACTAAATAATTATTTCAGTTATTTTGAATTTTGGTCAAATCTGGTCAAACTATGGTCAAACTATGGTCAAACAATGGTCAAACTAATTATTCAAGAAATATTAGTGTTACTAAATAATTATTGTTTTTAAAAATAATAGTTTCAAACTCAAACAGTGAAATGTGTCACTTCATGCTCAAGCAAAATTCCTGAGGGTTAATAGGATTGACATCTTACTATTGTCAGGAAAACAACAAGTGCAGACTTAGAAACGAGGGAGAATAGAACCCGGAAGTTAAGCGTGCTCAGGCTGGGGGAGTGGGAGGATGGGTGACCGTTCGGGATGTTAGATGATTTGGATTGATGAGGGGTGATTAGAGATTAGAGGATAAATTGAGCAGTGATGAGGGGTGATGATTAGAGATTAGAGGTTAAAATAATTCAGAAATTTGAAAATCAAAAAAAAAATCAAAAAAATCATAAAATTTCCTTTAGTCCCAGTTGGTAACACCAACCGGGACTAAAGGTGGAGCTCCACGTGGTCATGGCCTTTAGTCCCGGTTCGTGTAAGAACCGGGACTAAAGGGGAGAGGCATTAGTAACGACCCTTTAGTCCCGGTTCAAAAACCGGGACTAAAGGGCCTTACCAACCGGGCCAAAAGCCCCTTTTTCTACTAGTGATGTGAGTTGTTGTTGGAGTTTTGCCGCCATAGATCGACCACCACAAAGCAGTGGTCAGATTCTACTGAGCACACATGGCGCACACGAGTGTGTTCAAATCTCTGTCTGAATTCCTCGTTGGCAAAGGCCCGATCCAGCCGGGCTTTAACATTAGCATCTCCGGATTGCCGGTTATCCCAGGTGTACGGAACTCCCGACCAACCAAGATCCTGGAGAACTCTCATTTGCCAGTCCGGTCGTGCTGCACGACTGAAATGCTCACTCCCATAAAGGGTTTCGTTGAAATCACCCATACATAACCACGCTGAGTGTGGCAGGCCATGTAGGGTACGGAGGAACCGCCAACTGTGATGTCTATTCTCAGCTCGTGGCGCTCCATAGAAGCCAGTGAATCTCCAAGTAGCAGAGTTATCAAGGCCATCGCACACCACAACATCGATGTGGGCCGAACTGTAGTTCTTGAGCTCGACAGAAACATCTTTGGACCAATAGAGACCGATGCCCCCACTGAGTCCATCGCTGTCCACTGCGAAGCAGCCAGCAAACCCCAAGGTCTGCTTCAAATTCTCAACACGTTTCCTTTTGATCTTCGTCTCCATAACAAAGACCAACACAGGCCCTTCTTGCTTCACAACATTGCGAAGCTCGCGAACTGCCTCGGGCTTCCCAAGCCCCCGGCAGTTCCAGCTTAGGCAGATCATTGGGACGGGCAGGGCTGTCCAGCAGCCTCTGCCGAAGTTCCTGAGTTGCTTGGTGTGGGCTTCTTCTTTTTCGGTTCAGTCACCACATCATCATCCTCCTTGCCATCGCCCTCATGAGGCATAGACTTCGCCGTGGTATCCTTCCCCTCACTGTCTGTCGCAGCGTGGTTTGTCAGGAGAGGAAGATCCACTCTGCGATAAACCTGCGTGGGAGGCCCGCCTTTCCGTTTAGGTGCAGTTTTGCGTTTCATGGGTGAGGTTACCTCCGCTCCACTGATACGTCTCCAACGTATCTATAATTTTTGATTGTTCCATGCTATTATATTATCTCTTTTGAATGTTTATGGGCTTTATTAAACACTTTTATATTATTTTTGGGACTAACCTATTAACCCAGAGCCCAGTGCCAGTTTCTGTCTTTTTCCTTGTTTCAGTGTTTCACAGAAAAGGAATATCAAACGGAGTCCAAACGGAATGAAACCTTCAGGAGCGTGATTTTTGGAACGAACGTGATCCAGGAGACTTGGAGTTGAAGTCAAGGAAGCTTCGAGGTGGCCACGAGGCAGGGAGGCGCGCCTGCCCCCTGGGCGCGCCCCCACCCTCGTGGGCCCCTCGTGACTCCCCTGACCGACTTCTTTCGCCTATATATATCCATATACCCTAAAAACTTCGGGGAACAGAATAGACCGGGAGTTCCGCCGCCGCAAGCCTCTGTAGCCACCAAAAACCAATCGGGACCCTGTTCCGGCACCCTGCCGGAGGGGGGATCCCTCACCGGTGGCCATCTTCATCATCCCAGCGCTCTCCATGACGAGGAGGGAGTAGTTCACCCTCGGGGCCGAGGGTATGTACCAGTAGCTATGTGTTTGATCTCTCTCTCTCTCTCTCTCTCTCGTGTTCTTGAGGTGATACGATCTTGATGTATCGCAAGCTTTGCTATTATAGTTGGATCTTATGATGTTTCTCCCCCTCTACTCTCTTGTAATGGATTGAGTTTTCTCTTTGAAGTTATCTTATCGGATTGAGTCTTTAAGGATTTGAGAACACTTGATGTATGTCTTGCCGTGCTTATCTGTGGTGACAATGGGATATTCACGTGATCTACTTGATGTATGTTTGGTGATCAACTTGCGGGTTCAATGAACTTATGCATAGGGGTTGGCACACGTTTTCGTCTTGACTCTCCGGTAGAAACTTTGGGGCACTCTTTGAAGTACTTTTGTGTTGGTTGAATAGATGAATCTGAGATTGTGTGATGCATATCGTATAATCATACCCACGGATACTTGAGGTGACATTGGAGTATCTAGGTGACATTAGGGTTTTGGTTGATTTGTGTCTTAAGTGTTATTCTAGTACGAACTCTATGATAGATCGAATGGAAAGAATAGCTTCATGTTATTTTACTACGGACTCTTGAATAGATTGATCAGAAAGGATAACTTTGAGGTGGTTTCATACCCTACCATAATCTCTTCGTTTGTTCTCCGCTATTAGTGACCGTGGAGTGACTCTTTGTTGCATGTTGAGGGACAGTTATATGATCCAATTATGTTATTATTGTTGAGAGAACTTGCACTAGTGAAAGTATGAACCCTAGGCCTTGTTTCAACGCATTGCAATACCGTTTGTGCTCACTTTTATCATTGGCTACCTTGTTGTTTTTATATTTTTAGATTACAAATACCCATATATCTACCATCCATATTGCACTTGTATCACCATCTCTTCGCCGAACTAGTGCGCCTATACGATTTACCATTGTATTGGGTGTGTTGGGGACACAAGAGACTCTTTGTTATTTGGTTGCAGGGTTGCTTGAGAGAGACCATCTTCATCCTACGCCTCCCATGAATTGATAAACCTTAGGTCATCCACTTGAGGGAAATTTGATACCGTCCTACAAACCTCTGCACTTGGAGGCCCAACAACGTCTACGAGAAGAAGGTTGTGTAGTAGACATCATCCACCATCTGCTGTAGTGCTGGAGTTCCTGGTATCATTCTTGCTTGATCTTGCCTGTTGTGGTTTTGAAGAACTCTCAGAGGATGCAGCTCCCTTTTTCTCTTCCGGCGGCCTGAGTCCTTTGCCAAACGGCAGATCTCCGTTCTCATCTCTTGTGCCAGGCGTCGGGCAGAATAGATCAGAGTGGCCTAGACGACCACAGGAAAAGCAGAAGTGGGGTGTGTTTTCATATTGGATGTCAAAAGGATCTGTGATACCCCTCCTTGCCGAATCAATCAAAATCCACCTCCTGAGAGGTTTGGCTACATCCAAAGTAACTCGGGCTCGCAGGTAGCCGCCCTCATGATCGAAGTGGATTGAAGTGGCCTCCTCATCGATCTATTTTGCAATAGCTTTGCACCATGCGTTGTTCCGCAGATTGAATGGGTGGTTAACAACACGAGCCCAAACTTTAATTTTGTCGAACTTGAGTTCAGAAGGGCACATGCACTCGTCGAAATCCGACAGTACAACTGCGTTCTTGCTGATGTGCCATGGGGATCCGTCCCACACACGATCATGGTCGCGCCGCGTAGCGAACTCCGCGACGAATGTGTTCTCCCCTACTATGCGAAAAACCAGGCCCTTAGGGTTCCCCATGCAGGCCGGAGAGCGTTGGAGATGGTGTTGATATGGAGTTTGTTGCGGTGGAGGATCTTTCCGGCCACCATCCACCTCTCCGGCGCCTCCTCAACACGATCATCTAGAACCAGAGGCGTTGCCTCCTCCTCGGAGATATCGAGTTTTCCCAGCTGTTCCTCCAAGTGCACTCTGGCTGATCTAGGCGACAAGGCGCCCCTCGCCGCCGCTGCCGGAAGGTGTCGCCATCTCCGGCCGGCGGAAGTCCCGGTGCGCCCCGCCGATCTGGTCCGTGGGCGCCGTCAGGTCCGCCAAACCCTAGTCGCCAGAGCTTTTTAGGGTTTCCGGAAAAACCTGTGTTTCTCTATAAATCTCTCCCTGAACCGATATACTCTTTACTTGAGTTTACTACATTGTACATCTTCGATTGATGTATTTGGCATCTGCTACCAGTTGCCTGAACGTACTGTTCCTACGAGACCAAATAAAATTGTGACACCATGTAAATACAAGATGCAAGAAGAAACCTACTCCATTTTCTTCTGCAGAAAATATCATGCCACAGTACGATGAACACTAGAATAATAAAAATTACATTTAGATCCATAGACTAACTAGCGACGATTACAAGCACTGAAGTGAGCCGAAGGCGCGCCGTCGTGATCCCCTTCACTGGTCGGAGCCGGACAGAACTTGTTGTAATAGACAGTCGAAAAGTCATGGTACGAAGGCCTCGTAGAACCAGCACACCAGAATAACAACTGTCGCCGATGAAGAGTAGTGTAGATTGAAAGGATCCAATATGAGGACACACGAACGAAGACGAACGACAACTAGACCCGAGCAAATCCACCAAAGACAGATTCGCCGAAGACACACCTCTGGACATCCACCGACGAGGCTAGACGCACCATCGAAACGGGAATTAGACGGGGAGAATCTTAATCCATCTTCAGATAGTCGTCGCCATCTCGCCTTCCGAGCAAGACACAAACCCTAACAAAAGTCGATGAAACGTTTAAAAATGAAACCCTCCCACCGGCAAGAGACGACATCCACTGCACCCCATGACCTTAGGCCACCAAAGACGAGGCGGACCGATGACGACGTCGTCGATAGGTAGAGGAACCCTATTTTTTTATGAGAGGAGGCGGTTGCGTGGTACTCCGTCTGTTCCATTATGTACATAAGGTAGTGCATATAATTTTCTTAAAAAGTCAAACTTTACCAGAAAAAGTTGCGAGAAAAACTTTATAAACTTTAACCAAATTTAAAAAGAATCCCCGCAATTTTTTTTTAAAGAAAACCATTTATATCTACAACACAAAAATGTGTACATCTTGTGATGTATCTAATGAAATGTATTTGATATTTTAGATGTATATGTTTTTTCTCTACAAACTTGATCAAAGTTAGTAAAATTTGACTTCTTAAAATATTTATACGTGGACGGGGAGAGAAAAAAAAAAGAACGGAGGGAGTACACTAACACTTGGGAACCGGCGGTGCGATCTCTAAAAGTTAACATGGGTTATCATGGTGAGGTACCATGGAATGGATCAACATAAGTCAGCATGCAACCCCATCACCACAGGGGAGGATCACCAGCGGTGCACGTCCACGCCACCCCAAGCCCAGCCCGGTGCAGTGAGCCAGTGACCCACCGCCGGGAGAAGCACTGCACGGAGTACGAGCGCGCACCCGTTCCACTCCGCTCCGCCCGCTGCCCCCTCGTGCAACCGGTCGCCCCGACCGAGGTACCCTGGCCCGTCCATCGCGCATCGGACGGCGCGGGTACGCCCAGCGCCCGCGGTCATGGTCCGCGCGCGGGCCCGCCAGCCCCCGTGAGGAAAGGGACGAATCCTCGTACGACGAGAGGGGGCCCGGGGCCGGGAGTGGAGACAATGACGGGACTGCCCCTGCACGTGCTCGCGTCAGCCTCAGTCGCTCCGCGGCGGGGGCCGGCGGGGGCCGGCGGGGGGCGGGACGGTAATTTTCCCCAGCGCCGGTGATTGGTCTGGTGATTTCCAGCGTTCTCGTGTCACACGTACCGACGTACGCATACGAGGGCTGGGGTGGTGGTTTTTGGCTTGGCGCCTCGGTTGTTCTATTATTTGCATCCACAGCCCTGGGTTCATGTTCTTTTCGTTTCCATGAATGATTTTCTGAAAGCTGTTTGGCCGTACGCATGGCAAATGTACAAAAGAAAAGTTGAAAGTCATATGTGTAGATAAGAAAAACTATCTGCGGTGTTGGACTGTGATAGTCAAGCGAACAACATGTATTTTGAGGTCACCCGCACATCAACAACGCCTGTTAATGCATCTTGACTCACTTGTCATTTCCACATTCAAGGTGGAAAAGAAGTTTGAGAAAAACGACCATCGACTAGTTATCGACAACACACTAAAACCTCATTTATACGGATGCTCCTACCTTTTCTCATAGACGACTAGACAAACTTTATTGTGCTAACTCTTTTTTTGTTTTACGCACATCATCTCTGGTCGTTTACTGTATTGCGTCAATATCATAAATATTTAACATTTTAGTGGCTTTCTGCCGGTTTTACCTTGCTCCACTTTTGAACCCAATAATGCAAACGTGAACATCATGTTGGGGTGACTCACACATCAGTGTGAATGCCTAATGCATCTTGACTCACCCATTGACTCGGCTTTTGAGGTGGAAAAGAAATTTGAAGTAAAAATAACACCCATCCACTATCAATGCCATGCTGGAACCTAAATTTATTTTGACAATCCCACCTTTTCTCGTAGAAGACTAGCAAGACTTGACCGCACTAGCATTTTTCTTGTGTTTTATGCACATCATGTTAGGCAGAGGCGGAGGACAAAAAAAATTAAGGTGTGGCAAACTGTCAGCTAAAAAATCTGATGCAAAAACATAAAAGTCAATTCACGCTGCACAGAAGCTCTCAACGGCGTCTAGAAGACGCATGCAATGGCAGTGCCCTATCCTCCTACTGAAAAACTTCCTTTACTGTACCAATAACAACTTATGAATATCATAAATTTTCAATATTTTAGTATTTTTATTTGCCGATTTTTACCTTGCTGCACTTTTGAACCCGATAGTGCAAAGGTGAACAACATGTTGGGGTGACTCACACATCAGTGTGAATGCTTAATGCATCTTGACTCACCTGTTGACTCGACCTTCAAGGTGGAAAAGAATTTTGAAGTAAAAATAACAACCATCCACTATCAGTGAGACACTGGAACCTAAATTTATTTTGACAATCCTACCTTTTCTCGTAGAAGACTAGCAAGACTTGACCGTGCTAGCATTTTTCTTGTGTTTTATGCACACCGTGTTAGGTGTGTTTATTGTACTCCACCGGGGATTCTTACTTTGCAACATTTTTTACCCCCGATAAGATAGGATGACTTTTTTTTTACGCGCAAGATAAGGCCATCTTAATATGTTTTTTTGACTATGTGGCAAGTGTCAGACTAGGGTAGCTAAGCTAGCAACATGTGGCAGTGACTCGTAAGCAATAGACAAAGTTAGTTCAATGCATCTTGACTCATCACTTCCGTGCTCAAGGTGAAACGGAAAGTTGAAATCACGCGACATCTTGTCTTATGTAGACACCCCCGAGCCAAAACATTGATTACGCCGATGTTTGGTAGTTTGGTTCTACGTAAAAAGTATCTCTACTCATTTATTTGTGTATCATAAAGTATGCTGGATCTGAAAAGCTCGACTCATACAAGTAATTACGAAGTACAAAGCTTAAGTTTGAATGTTTCTGTTGCATACAATTAATGCTCTTGCAAAGGGGCAAACCATCAAAGAAATGCCAAGTACAAAGCCTAAGCCTAAATATTCTTTTACATAGACAAACCCAATCAACATTTTTGTGTGTGATGAGAAGAAAAACCAGCAAAAATCCCCAGAGCAACCAAAAACGTAATTCAAGCTATTGCGAGGGGGCAAAGCAGAAAAAGAAATTCATCCGATCGTTTTTTTACACCCGCTACGAGAAGAGAGAACCTCTTCCCTCCTCCGCTGCACACTCACTAAACCCGAAACGAAAAAAAAGAAAAGAAATTCCCACCACTTCTCGGCCTCCGCTCCCTCGATCCAGCCATGGCCGCCTAGCCCGCCCTCCCCGCCCCGCTAGGGTTCCGCCCGCACCGACGCGCCCTCCGCCTCCGCGGCCGCCCTCCCCGCCTCCGCCGCGCCCCCAGCTCCCGCCCCGTGGCCGCGGCGCCCGATTCGGCCGCCGTGGTGTCTGGTCTGGTCTGGTCTGCCGCCGTGGCCTGGTCCTGAGCGCGCGCGAGCAATGGCGATTCGAGGGGGCGAGTGGTCGCGGTTCTCGGTCAGCGGCGAGCTGTGCCTCCGCGAGCCGCGCTACTTCTGCTTCTGGAGTTGAATGAGCTCGGGCCGGCTGCCTTCCTCGGTTTCTCCGTGCTCGGTGGGATCGGGTCTGGAGCGGTGAGCTGTGCTGCTGGGTTGGCGCCTCTCTCCTGTTCACCGGGGAGGATTCGGATCGGTGAGCGGGCGGGCGCATCCCCTGTCCGGCTTGGAGGTTCGTTGGAGTGGCTGGGATTTGGGGCGCGCTGAGGTGAGTCGGCAATGGCGAGGGTTTGCCTGGGTGGCTCGGGCTTCGGTTAGGGCCCGCTTCAAGCTGAGGCGGCTGCTGCTTCGTGGCGGAGGGGCAATAGCAGGTTGGACGAAGCAGCGGCGGAGGATGGAGGAGCTGTTCTGGGCGCAGAGGGAGAAGTCGGGCGTTGCTGCCGGGAGCCCGGCGTGGCTCTGAGCAGCCAGCTGCTTCGTGTCCCCGCCGCATCACGGCGGAGTTCGGTGTTCTCGGCGTCGGTCGCATCCCTGGATGGAGAGAAAGCTCTCCATGTCCGAGATGCCGCAGTCCCTCCCGGAAAACGATGGTACATCTCGTCCCACGGTCCCCTCATTAATTCAGCTGTTCAATTCTCAACTTGTACCTCTGTCTGCATCTCTAGTGGATTACGGATTGTGGAATGTGCTGATTGTGCGTGCACTTGAACCACCGAAGATGCTAAACAAATATGCAAATTCAGCTTGCTTGTGTTTGCGCATGATTGATCGCATACATGTAGCTCCATTGCTGGCCTGCACAAACAAATGCTTTGCATTGGTTGCTTTTATTTATTCATCCTTCTCATGTTATGGCATTATTGTCACTCACTGTGCCTCCTCCCCGTCGTGACTTCTTGTCTGTGTCCCAAGTACGAATAGTAGCTTCACATGAGCTTTGCTTTCTGGTGGTTTCTGTTCGCTCATGTGTGCTTGGCACTTTTCAGGGGAACAAAGGTGTCTGAACTCGGAGCTATGGCATGCATGCGCTGGGCCCCTTGTGTCTCTGCCCGCGGTTGGGAGCCGGGTCATCTATTTTCCACAGGGCCATAGTGAGCAGGTCCGTAGGTTTTATCAGTTTGTACCACCAATACATATATTATTATGTTTTTCAAAAAGATAAAGATAAAGATAAAGTATAGTTTGTGCCTGTGCCATGAGTGCTCAGGAGGTTCTTATTCTTTGCATAATGCAGCATGTAAGCATCATACGGTTTGCGATTCTACTGAGACATAGCTTTAGTGAAATATCAAAGGTGTCATTATATGAAGAATCAGTTTTGTTGCATGGATGTTGCCCAATTACAGTTTTCTAAAGTCATTTTTAGTGCAGTTCTCTAAAGTGATTTTACTTTTGTGTAGGTTGCCGCATCAACTAATAAGGAGGTTGATTCTCAAATCCCTAATTATCCAAATCTTCCCCCTCAGCTGATCTGCCAGCTTCATAATGTCACCATGCATGTAAGTTTACACTTCGCACATAGAAGGGACCATCATGTAGTTTTTTAAGAGGTGCCCTGAGATCATTTCTTGATGCCAACGCAGGCCGATGCAGAGACTGATGAAGTTTATGCCCAAATGACACTGCAACCGTTGAGCCCGGTATTAATCACATTTCCCTGTTCTTGTAGCCTGGATTCTGATAATAGGTTATATAGGTTAAAATATATTGAAATCATTATGTATTCATCACGAGGTTCCAATGACAGGAAGAGCAAAAGGAACCTTTTCTTCCAATCGAGTTGGGTGCTGCTAGCAAGCAGCCGACTAATTACTTCTGCAAGACTTTGACTGCAAGTGATACAAGTACACATGGCGGATTTTCTGTTCCTCGCCGGTCTGCTGAGAAAGTCTTCCCTCCATTGGTAACGTCCAGTGAAATTTAGTTTGTTTTTCTCAATGCATTTATAAGAACTGGTCATATTTTGTGCATTTTACATTGTGTTAATTAGATAAATGACACGTTCAATTTTCTACAGGATTTTTCTCTGCAGCCTCCATGCCAGGAGCTCATTGCAAAAGATCTGCATGATAATGAATGGAAATTTCGCCACATATTCCGTGGTATGTACTCAAGTTGTCTCAGATTATGTGCAGCATGTACATAGATGATAATGATTATTATTGATCAACTAAAAGCTAGTAGTTTATAAGAATCCTAGAAAGACTAACAAAAAGTATATTTTGCAACTTTTAGATTAGAAGGTTCTAGCACCTTCTTGTTAGTCCCTAGAATTGTTCATTTCCTTCTGCCAGCTGGACTTAGTGGGGTTTTGCTTGGCTGGGGAATTTCTCTGGAAAACGTTGTTATGATAACTCTTTCATCTATTATAGTTCCCATGTTGCAGAGTTCTTGATGTATTTAATTTTGTTCTAGGATATATTGGACTCTTAGTTGGCCTGTGCTCTTAGCCCTTGCACTTGTTATGCAGGTCAGCCAAAAAGGCATCTCCTGACTACAGGTTGGAGTGTCTTTGTAAGTGCAAAGCGACTAGTAGCAGGGGATTCTGTTATTTTCATCTGGTACCGACTACTTTATTACCTAACCAATTTTACGCTGTTACCCTAGTTGTTCGTGTTACACCTTGATCACACATAACACTTTTCCATGTTCCAGGAATGATAATAACCAACTTCTCTTGGGGATTCGTCATGCAAATCGTCCTCAGACAATTATGCCGTCTTCTGTGCTGTCAAGCGACAGCATGCATATAGGCCTTCTTGCAGCAGCAGCTCATGCTGCGGCCACAAACAGTCGTTTCACTATTTTCTATAACCCCCGGTATATTCATCACAATCCCAATTCAACTAATAGATAACTCCATTTCTTTACCTAATTAACATGTTTGCCTTTTATCAGGGCTAGCCCTTCTGAGTTCATCATTCCACTGGCTAAGTATGTCAAATCTGTTTACCACACACGTGTGTCTGTTGGAATGCGGTTTAGAATGCTTTTTGAGACAGAGGAGTCAAGTGTCAGACGGTAAGTCAAAAATTGAACTGAGTAACAGCATGAAAACTGTGAACTGACAGTTTGTTCTTCTTTCAGATACATGGGTACAATCACAACCATAAGTGATCTTGACTCTGTGCGTTGGCCAAATTCACATTGGCGTTCTGTGAAGGTAACTATGTCATGATTCCAGAGTACCTGCTGTTATCTTGTTTTGTTATTCACCTCAACCTATTAGCTCTGTTGCCACATGCTTCACAGTTTCCTTTGTGAGAACATGTTCAACCTTAAATGGTAATGGCTGAAATTTTATTTGTTCTAGGTTGGTTGGGACGAGTCCACCGCTGGTGAGAAACAACCAAGAGTGTCACTCTGGGAGATTGAGCCATTGACAACCTTTCCAATGTATCCAACTGCTTTTCCTTTAAGACTGAAGCGTCCATGGGCTTCAGGGCTGCCTTCTATGCATGACATGTTCAATGGTAGGCTGATCAATGTGACAAGAATAGCAGTATACGTGGTTCTGCTTTTATACAATTCAACCAAGTGTTCTTTTAATCAAGTTTTGTTCTGTATCATATGCGCAGGTGTCAAGAATGATGATTTTTCTCGTTATTCTTCTCTCATGTGGCTCGGAGATGGGGATAGAGGGGCTCAGTCGTTGAACTTCCAGGGAGTTGGAGCGTCACCTTGGCTTCAGCCAAAAATGGATTCTCCATTGCTGGGTCTTAAGCCAGACACATACCAGCAAATGGCTGCAGCAGCACTGGAGGAAATTAGAACTGGGGATCCTTCGAAACAGTCCTCGGCTCTCTTGCAATTCCAACAGACTCAGAATCCGAACGGTGGGTTGAATTCTGTGTATGCCAATCATGTTCTGCAGCAGATGCAGTATCAGGCTCAGCAGTCGTCTCTGCAAACTGTTCAGCACGGCCATAGTCAGTACAGTGGTAATCCTGGGTTTCTTCAAAGCCAGTTTCAGCAGCTGCATTTGCATAATCCTCCGGCACCATCGCAGCAAGGGCATCAGGTTATACAACAATCTCACCAGGAGATGCAACAGCAGCTTTCATCTGGTTGTCATCGTATTTCCGATGTAGACTCTAGCATGCCTGGTTCCGAGTCTGCTTCGCAGTCACAATCTTCATTCTACCAGCAGAACCTCTTAGAAGGAAACAATGATCCATCGTTGCATCTGCACAATGGTTTTCGTAACTTCTCTAGCCAAGATTCCTCAAACCTTGTTAGTTTGCCTCGAACTGACCAATTAATGGCGCCGGAGGGATGGCCTTCAAAGAGGTTGGCTGTGGAACCCCTTGGTCATATTGAATCTCGGTCTGTGCAACCCAAACATGAGAACGTAAATCACCAGAGTAATATGTCCCACTTTGCTGGCACCTTGGCCCCACAGTCAGCGAGAGACTCATCCAGCGTCCAGGCTTATGGTGCAAATGTTGACAACCAGTTTCTGTCATCATCATTTGCATTCCAGGACGGAATGGCAGGTGCAAGGGGTGGCAGCAGCAGCGGAACTGTTTCTATGGCCATACCTTTGTTGAGGTATAGTGGCGAAGATTTGCCACCCGCAGACACCTTAGCAACTTCCAGTTGTATAGGCGAATCGGGAACCTTCAACTCTCTTGATAATATGTGTGGTGTAAACCCATCACAAGATGGAACCTTTGTGAAGGTATGCATTTTCTACTTATGTATTATGTTCTTTAAATTCTTCAATGCACATTCTTCAAAGTGGATCTGATGAAGTAAGAGGTAATGTGGATCGGTAATGTGGATCTGATGACTTTAAGAGGTAAAGAGTTCATATTAGGTTGGCTTAGAGGCAAAGAGTTCATATTAGGTTGGCTTAGAGGCAAAGAGTTCATATCAATTACTGTACTTCTTAAAGTTTTGTGTGAAGTCTTACAATATCTTGAGCACAATTGTTGGGTCGCTAATGACACCATTTTGATGAGTGCCAACACACAGTTACCAGCTAATCCATCTTATTATGCATAGTTCTTCTGCATGAACTGAAGGCTGAATACTTTTGATATTGGTTTCATTAGGTTTACAAATCAGGGTCCCCTGGAAGATCGCTCGACATCACCAAATTCAGCAGCTACTACGAGTTACGTGGTGAGCTGGAGCATCTATTTGGCCTCGAAGGCCAACTGGAGGACCCCGTAAGATCAGGCTGGCAGCTTGTATTCGTCGACCGAGAAAATGATATTCTTCTCGTCGGCGACGACCCATGGCAGTAAGTGACCTAGAAAAACCATCTCCGATTGCATGCACATACAATAAATCCGATCTCCTCTTCGTGCGTAACATGTTCGAATGCCGTTCTTTCCCAGGGAGTTTGTGAATAGCGTAGGGTGCATCAAGATACTCTCGCAGCAGGAGGTGCAGCAGATGGTCCGCGGCGGCGGCGAGGGCCTTCTGTCTTCTGCACCTGGAGCGAGGATGGCGCAGGGCAATGTCTGCGACGGTTATTCTGGGGGCCACGACCTGCAGAATCTCACCGGCAACATGGCCTCCGTACCGCCACTGGACTACTGAAACGGAGATCGGAGTCCAGAACTAAACCAGCACTCCAGGATCGCATCATCATCACGGTATTGCGACGTGTTCGGTTCACCAACCTAGCTAGCCCTCTCCTCGCCATGAACTTTAGTCAATAATATAGTTAGACGATCTACCAACATCATTCCGATCATGGATATGTTGTGTGATCGCTGCTTCGGCTCTATGATAGCCTAGTCTCGGAATGGCAGACAAGAACCGCTCTTATGAATGTGAGGCAGTATGGTACCGTGGAAGTGACCACCTTATTATGTAGCAATATGAATGACCTAAAACCGAGTATTCCGACTGGGGACCTAAAACTGATTATCCCGGCTGGAGCCTAGACTTTTCGCTGTGAATTAAGTGTGGTTGATCCGCCGTGTTGGGAGTCAAAGATTATGTTCTGTTTGTGAGCTTTGACCTGTAAAGTGGTTGTTTGATATGCTGGACAGGATCATGATTCCATGCGTGCCAAAGTGGGGATACAGACTTTTTTAGAGGCCATTCGCTTCCCTCTCTGTTTGGCACGTCAAAAGTTTTGTTCACGAAGAAATAACCGTCGAACATAGTGTTAAAAAGTTTGTGGATAGTTGGTAATCTGAGGTGTTTCTCTTATGTTGAAACGGCTCCCTTAAAATAGGCTTTCATCTCGTTTTATAGATAGGACCCTGATAAGTCCTGAACTTTTGAATTTTGCCTATGAGAAACGAACGTTTTTTATGGCAACTTTAGTTTACGCCATGGGCAAAATCACAACCTTCAGAATTTATAATTTCCGTACTAAGTAAGCAACCACCATGTTCGTACATAAAAGACGGGAAGTGCATGTCCAAGAAAAATAAAATAAAAGGTTAGCTGGGCACCAACATAAACACACCCAAAAGCAAAAGTATTAGATATGCCTTAGATACAAAACTTCCGAGAGCCAAAAGATCTGCAGGGTAGAGGGAGATCATCAATCATGCCACCTAGCCGAGGCAAGAAAGCTACAAATTTAAACAAATTTGCGCGTAGTCCCTAGGGTCTAAGTCATCGTCGCCAATACTAACCACGTGGGCAAGTTCTTGGAGGCTCGAGCCAAGCATACCGGTAGAAGGAGGCGCATTGTCTCATTGCCTGCATAGCGAGTGCCATCGCTGCAAAAAAACTACAAATTTGAACACAAATACAAAAACATGTCACAGAAAGACCCGCTCGATAGCCATCTGGGTCCAAGTCATCGTCGCAAACACTAACCACCTGGGCGAGTTCCTGGAGGCTCGAGCCGACCATACCAGTAGGAGGAGGTAGTCCATAGGGTCCAAGTCATTGTTGCAAACACCAACCACCTCGGCGGGCGCCTCCTTCTACCGTTATAGTATCAAACACTGTTTTGATATATATCATTTTCAGTGGAGACCAGTGAAGGTTGGACATCCGCCTAGAGCAAATAGCTACACTTCTCCACAACCAAACCATGGACTTTGCATTGAATTGTCAGTTTGGCATAAAGAAGTATCACTGATTGTCTTAGTGGTACTAAGCTGCCGAAGGCTAACCCCACGGTTGGAGCATATTAGTCACACTCGTGGCCTATTCATGAGCCTATCTCATAGAACTAGATCGGGATCGCGCCAAGCCGGTCCCAATGTTTTGGTAAAGCAGGTAATGCTAAGTCAAAATTAATTCAGGTTTAGCATATGCATTCATACAAAATAACGATACAGTGAAGAAGAAACATTTAATTGTGATAGGAGCGAGACATAGTGGTGCTCAATATCGCCATGAGACTATAAGGCAAAATCAATTCCAGTGCGTTCATGAGACCACTCGACAGGAAGTTCGAAACCAAAAGACCCTAAGACCACCCGACAGAAACTTCAAAACCAAAAGACTATCGGCATGAGATTATAAGGCAGAATCAATTTCAGTGCGTCCATAAGACCACTCGACAGGAAGTTCGAAACCAAAAGACCACCCAATAGGAAGTTCAAAACTAAAAGCGCAGCCACTCGACAAGAAGTGCGGCTTGCCGCACCCAACCTGACCCTATCATATCCAACCCGTCGAAACAATAATACAGGTGGGTAAAACACTATTAATAACAACTACAACAACCACAATGAGTCTTCCATTGCATGTATATACTTACACCACAATGAGCTTTACATTGCAATATATACAGTTACACATTGGCTAATAACACGTTTTAAGCTGGACAGGTAGGACGAAACTCAATACAACTTATCAACCACTATCATTATCACTTATCATCTCAAAAGTGGTATGCTGAGCAATAAAAAATGGGAAACTCCTGTTACAAAAAGACAGTGGCCCTGTTTGGATACTCTAACTCAGTGAGAGGTTAGAGTTAGACTCTAACTGTCGTGGAATTGTCACGGCAGATGTCCTTAGTGTCAGGACTTAGTCGCGAGGCCAGCGCATCTATGTGGTAGCTTGAGAGGGATTGGGCGGAATCGAGAGACGCAACACAAGACAAGGATTTAGACAGCTTCGGGCCCCGGGAAACATCATCCGGTAATAGCCCTACATGCTGTTTGTGGCTAGGTCTCATTATGCTCATGAGAGAGTCGCCGGTAAGCCGACTCTTTGTGTCTAGCCCTAGAGATTGTTTCTTGTTGCTTGTCCCTCTTTGGGGTGCCCTGCCCCTCCTTATATAAGTTAGAGGGGCGGGTTACATGTGGAGTCCTAGTAGGACTAGGACTAGTCTATCTTCTCTTACAAGTTAATTACAAGTCCGGGTCTTGCTTCCTCGTAAAGGAAATATTCGTCATCCCTTTCCTTTTAATCCGGCCCATCATAACGTGAGCCGGCCTTCTGGACTTTAGGCCTTGTTGTCCATCTGACCCGCCCGCCGGGTTACTAATGAGTCGCCAAGATCGGGCAGGTTATCTGTGAATCGCCAAGCTCCGGGCGGGTCACCAGTGAGTCGCCAAGTCTGGCCGGTTCATACCGCGGGGTATATCCCCGACATTAGCCCCCAGTTTAATTTGGATTTATCCATGTTGAACTGATCCTGCAAAATAACTCAAGAACAAATTTGACAGGTTGTGCTCCGGGTTAAATATTCTTGTAAGCCGGCACCTGATCATCCTTCAGCCCTTGACATTTTCTCCTGAAATATCCGGGTCAATAGGCCAGCTTCATAATCCGTTTGCTGACATTGGCTCTTGTAAAGAAATATTATAAGAAATAATCCATTTGAGTCGGCCTTCAATGCTCTGATTTGACAAAAATATTGGTTTTGAAATATTCAACTGATATTCAGCCGGCTTAAAGATGTAGATCTTGCCGATTTATGATTGCCAAAATTGCCGGGTTATAAATAAATGATGCCGGGTCATGATTGTTGCAGACACCGGGTTAATCTGGTCTGCTCCAAACTGAGAATTTGAAGATTTTTTCTCCCTTATATGCATATCACCTGTAGCCCCCCAAGTGCCGGGTTGTCATGCTTGCAGCAACCTGGGACTTGTAATTGCCTTATGCTCATTAAAACTTCAACCAGTGTAGCCCCCAAGGGCCGGGTCATTATGCAATAATTGTTGGAAATATGCCCTAGAGGCAATAATAAATGGTTATTATTATATTTCTTTGTTCATGGTAATTGTCTATTGTTCATGCTATAATTGTGTTATCCGGAAATCGTAATGCATGTGTGAATACATAGACCACAACGTGTCCCTAGTAAGCCTCTAGTTGACTAGCTCGTTGATCAACAGATAGTCATGGTTTCCTGACTATGGACATTGGATGTCATTGATAACGGGATCACATCATTAGGAGAATGATGTGATGGACAAGACCCAATCCTAAGCATAGCTCAAAGATCGTGTAGTTCGTTTGCTAGAGCTTTTCCAATGTCAAGTATCTTATCCTTAGACCATGAGATCGTGCAACTCCCGGATACCGTAGGAGTACTTTGGGTGTGCCAAACGTCACAACGTAACTGGGTGACTATAAAGGTACACTACGGGTATCTCCGAAAGTGTCTGTTGGGTTGGCACGGATCGAGACTGGGATTTGTCACTCCGTATGACGGAGAGGTATCTCTGGGCCCACTCGGTAATGCATCATCATAATGAGCTCAATGTGACTAAGGAGTTAGTCACGGGATCATGCATTGCGGTACGAGTAAAGAGACTTGCTGGTAACGAGATTGAACAAGGTATTGGGATACCGACGATCGAATCTCGGGCAAGTAACATACCGATTGACAAAGGGAATTGTATACGGGATTGATTGAATCCTCGACATCGTGGTTCATCCGATGAGATCATCGTGGAACATGTGGGAGCCAACATGGGTATCCAGATCCCGCTGTTGGTTATTGACCGGAGAGGCGTCTCGGTCATGTCTGCATGTCTCCCGAACCCGTAGGGTCTACACACTTAAGGTTCGGTGACGCTAGGGTTGTAGAGATATGAGTATGCGGAAACCCGAAAGTTGTTCGGAGTCCCGGATGAGATCCCGGACGTCACGAGGAGTTCCGGAATGGTCCGGAGGTGAAGAATTATATATAGGAAGTCCAGTTTCGGCCACCGGGAAAGTTTCGGGGATTATCGGTATTGTACCGGGACCACCGGAAGGGTCCCCGGGGTCCACCGGGTGGGGCCACCTATCCCGGAGGGCCCCATGGGCTGAAGTGGGAAGGGAACCAGCCCTTAGTGGGCTGGGGCGCCCCCCATGGGCTTCCCCCTGCGCCTAGGGTTGGAAACCCTAGGGTGGGGGGGCGCCCCACTTGACTTGGGGGGGAAGTTTCCCCCCCTTGGCCGCCGCCCCCCCATAGATGGGTTCTTGGCCGGCGCCCCCTCCCAGGGGGCCTATATAAAGGGGGGGGGAGGGAGGGCAGCAAGTACACAGCCCTTGGCGCCTCCCTCCTCCCCTGCAACACCTCTCCCTCTCGCAGAAGCTTGGCGAAGCCCTGCCGAGATCCCGCTACATCCACCACCACGCCGTCGTGCTGCTGGATCTCCATCAACCTCTCCTTCCCCCTTGCTGGATCAAGAAGGAGGAGACGTCGCTGCTCCGTACGTGTGTTGAACGCGGAGGTGCCGTCCGTTCGGCACTCGGTCATCGGTGATTTGGATCACGACGAGTACGACTCCATCAACCCCGTTCATTGGAACGCTTCCGCTCGCGATCTACAAGGGTATGTAGATGCACTCCCTTCCCCTCGTTGCTAGTATACTCCATAGATGGATCTTGGTGATGCGTAGGAAATTTTAAAATTCTGCTACGATCCCCAACAGTGGTATCAGAGCCAGGCCTATGCGTAGTTACTATGCACGAGTAGAACACAAAGCAGTTGTGGGCGTAGATGTTGCCAATTCTTCTTGCCGCTACTAGTCTTATCTTGTTTCGGTGGTATTGTGGGATGAAGCGGCCCGGACCGACCTTACACGTACGCTTACGTGAGACAGGTTCCACCGACTGACATGCACTAGTTGCATAAGGTGGCTAGCGGGTGTCTGTCTCTCCCACTTTAGTCGGAACGGATTCAATGAAAAGGGTCCTTATGAAGGGTAAATAGAAATTGGCATATCACGTTGTGGTTTTACGTAGGTAAGAAACGTTCTTGCTAGAAACCTATACAAGCCACGTAAAAACTTGCAACAACAATTAGAGGACGTCTAACTTGTTTTTGCAGCATGTGCTATGTGATATGATATGGCCAGAAGATGTGATGAATGATATATGTGATGTATGAGATTGATCATATTCTTGTAATAGGAATCACGACTTGCATGTCGATGAGTATGACAACCGGCAGGAGCCATAGGAGTTGTCATTATTTTTGTATGACCTGCGTGTCATTGAATAACGCCATTTAAATTACTTTACTTTGTTGCTAAACGCGTTAGCCATAGAAGTAGAAGTAATCGTTGGCGTGACAACTTCAAGAAGACACAATGATGGAGATCATGGTGTCATGCCGGTGACGAAGATGATCATGGTGCCCCGAAGATGGAGATCAAAGGAGCAAAATGATATTGGCCATATCATGTCACTATTTGATTGCATGTGATGTTTATCATGTTTTGCATCTTATTTGCTTAGAACGACGGTAGTAAGTAAGATGATCCCTTATGATAATTTCAAGAAAGTGTTCCCCCTAACTGTGCACCGTTGCGAAGGTTCGTTGTTTCGAAGCACCACGTGATGATCGGGTGTGATAGATTCTAACGTTCGCATACAACGGGTGTTGACGAGCCTAGCATGTACAGACATGGCCTCGGAACACACGCAATACACTTAGGTTGACTTGACGAGCCTAGCATGTACAGACATGGCCTCGGAACACGGAGGACCAAAAGGTCGAGCATGAGTCGTATAGAAGATACGATCAACATGGAGATGTTCACCGATCTTGACTAGTCCGTCTCACGTGATGATCGGACACGGCCTAGTTAACTCAGATCATGTTTCACTTAGATGACTAGAGGGATGTCTATCTGAGTGGGAGTTCATTGAGTAATTTGATTAGATGAACTTAATTATCATGAACTTAGTCTAAAATCTTTACAATATGTCTTGTAGATTAAATGGCCCACGTTGTCCTCAACTTCAACGCGTTCCTAGAGAAAACCAAGCTGAAAGATGATGGCAGCAACTATACGGACTGGGTCCGGAACCTGAGGATCATCCTCATAGCTGCTAAGAAAGATTATGTCCTAGAAGCACCGCTAGGTGAAGCACCAATCCCAGAGAACCAAGACGTTATGAACGCTTGGCAATCACGTGCTGATGATTACTCCCTCGTTCAGTGCGGCATGCTTTACAGCTTAGAACCGGGTGTCCAAAAGCGTTTTGAGAAACATGGAGCATATGAGATGTTCGAAGAGCTGAAAATGGTTTTCCAAGCTCATGCCCGGGTCGAGAGATATGAAGTCTCCGACAAGTTCTTCAGCTGTAAAATGGAGGAAAATAGTTCTGTTAGTGAGCACATACTCAGAATGTCTGGGTTACACAACCGCTTGTCTCAGCTGGGAGTTAATCTCCCGGATGACGCGGTCATTGACAGAATCCTTCAGTCGCTTCCACCAAGCTACAAGAGCTTTGTGATGAACTTCAATATGCAGGGGATGGAAAAGACCATTCCTGAGGTATATTCGATGCTGAAATCAGCGGAGGTGGAGATCAGAAAAGAACATCAAGTGTTGATGGTGAATAAAACCACTAAGTTCAAGAAGGGCAAGGGTAAGAAGAACTTCAAGAAGGACGGCAAGGGAGTTGCCGCGCCCGGTAAGCCAGTTACTGGGAAGAAGCCAAGGAATGGACCCAAGCCTGAGACTGAGTGCTTTTATTGCAAGGGAAGTGGTCACTGGAAGCGGAACTGCCCCAAATACTTAGCGGACAAGAAGGCCGGCAACACCAAAGGTATATGTGATATACATGTAATTGATGTGTACCTTACCAGTACTCGTAGTAGCTCCTGGGTATTTGATACCGGTGCGGTTGCTCATATTTGTAACTCAAAACAGGAACTGCGGAATAAACGGAGACTGGCAAAGGACGAGGTGACGATGCGCGTCGGGAATGGTTCCAAGGTCGATGTGATCGCCGTCGGCACGCTACCTCTGCATCTACCTACGGGATTAGTTTTAAACCTCAATAATTGTTATTTAGTGCCAGCTTTAAGCATGAACATTGTATCTGGATCTCGTTTAATTCGAGATGGCTACTCCTTTAAATCCGAGAATAATGGTTGTTCTATTTATATGAGAGATATGTTTTATGGTCATGCCCCGCTGGTCAATGGTTTATTCTTGATGAATCTCGAACGTGATGTTACACATATACATAGTGTGAATACCAAAAGATGTAAAGTTGATAACGATAGTCCCACATACTTGTGGCACTGCCGCCTTGGTCACATTGGTGTCAAGCGCATGAAGAAGCTCCATGCAGATGGACTTTTGGAGTCTCTTGATTACGAATCATTTGACACGTGCGAACCATGCCTCATGGGTAAGATGACCAAGACTCCGTTCTCCGGAACAATGGAGCGAGCAACCAACTTATTGGAAATTATACATACCGATGTGTGCGGTCCAATGAGTGTTGAGGCTCGCGGAGGATATCGTTATGTTCTCACTCTCACTGATGACTTAAGTAGATATGGGTATGTCTACCTAATGAAACACAAGTCTGAAACCTTTGAAAAGTTCAAGGAATTTCAGAATGAGGTTGAGAATCAACGTGACAGAAAAATAAAATTCTTACGATCAGATCGTGGTGGAGAATATTCAAGTCACGAATTTGGTGCGCACTTAAGGAAATGTGGAATCGTTTCACAACTCACGCCGCCTGGAACACCTCAGCGAAACGGTGTGTCCGAACGTCGTAATCGCACTCTATTGGATATGGTGCGATCTATGATGTCTCTTACCGATTTACCACTCTCATTTTGGGGCTATGCTTTAGAGACTGCCGCATTCACTTTAAATAGGGCTCCGTCGAAATCCGTTGAGACGACACCGTATGAATTATGGTTTGGGAAGAAACCTAAGCTGTCGTTTCTAAAAGTTTGGGGATGCGATGCTTATGTCAAGAAACTTCAACCTGAAAAGCTCGAACCCAAGTCGGAAAAATGCGTCTTCATAGGATACCCTAAGGAAACTATTGGGTATACCTTCTACCTCAGATCCGAAGGCAAGATCTTCGTTGCCAAGAACGGGTCCTTTCTGGAGAAAGAGTTTCTCTCGAAGGAAGTGAGTGGGAGGAAAGTGGAACTTGATGAGGTGATAGTCACCCCTTCCGAACCGGAAAGTAGCGCAGCACGGGAAGATGTTGCTGTGGTGCCTACACCGACTGGGGAGGAAGTTAATGATGATGATCATGAAGCTTCGGATCAAGTTACTGCTGAACTTCGTAGGTCCACAAGGACACGTTCCGCACCAGAGTGGTACGGCAACCCTGTCCTGGAAATCATGTTGTTAGACAACGGTGAACCTTCGAGCTATGAAGAAGCGATGGCGGGCCCGGATTTCGACAAATGGCTAGAAGCCATGAAATCCGAGATAGGATCCATGTATGAAAACGAAGTATGGACTTTGACTGACTTGCCCGATGATCGGCGAGCCATAGAAAATAAATGGATCTTTAAGAAGAAGACAGACGCGGATGGTAATGTGACCATCTATAAGGCTCGACTTGTCGCTAAGGGTTATCGACAAGTTCAAGGGGTTGACTACGATGAGACTTTCTCACCCGTAGCGAAGCTGAAGTCCGTCCGAATCATGTTAGCAATTGCCGCATACTATGATTATGAGATATGGCAGATGGACGTCAAAACGGCATTCCTTAACGGCTTCCTTAAGGAAGAATTGTATATGATGCAGCCGGAAGGTTTTGTCGATCCTAAGGATGCTAACAAAGTATGCAAGCTCCAGCGCTCAATCTATGGGCTGGTGCAAGCATCTCGGAGTTGGAACATTCGCTTTGATGAGATGATCAAAGCGTTTGGGTTTACACAGACTTATGGAGAAGCCTGTGTTTACAAGAAAGTGAGTGGGAGCTCTGTAGCATTTCTCTTATTATATGTGGATGACATACTATTGATGGGAAATGATATAGAATTCTTGGAAAGTATAAAGGCCTATTTGAATAAGTGTTTTTCAATGAAGGACCTTGGAGAAGCTGCTTATATATTAGGCATCAAGATCTATAGAGATAGATCAAGACGCCTCATTGGTCTTTCGCAGAGTACTTACCTTGACAAGATATTGAAGAAGTTCAATATGGATCAGTCCAAGAAGGGGTTCTTGCCTGTATTGCAAGGTGTGCAATTGAGCACGGCTCAATGCCCGACCATGGCAGAAGATAGAGAAAAGATGAGTGTCATCCCCTATGCCTCGGCCATAGGGTCTATTATGTATGCCATGCTGTGTACCAGACCTGATGTAAACCTTGCCGTAAGTTTGGTAGGAAGGTACCAAAGTAATCCCGGCATGGAACACTGGACAGCGGTCAAGAATATCCTGAAGTACCTGAAGAGGACTAAGGATATGTTTCTCGTTTATGGAGGTGACGAAGAGCTCATCGTAAAGGGTTACGTCGACGCTAGCTTCGACACAGATCTGGATGACTCGAAGTCACAAACCGGATACGTGTATATTTTGAATGGAGGAGCAGTAAGCTGGTGCAGTTGCAAGAAAAGCGTCGTGGCGGGATCTACATGTGAAGCGGAGTACATGGCAGCCTCGGAGGCAGCACAGGAAGCAGTCTGGATGAAGGAGTTCATTACCAACCTAGGGGTGATTCCCAATGCGTCGGGCCCGATGACTCTCTTCTGTGACAACACTGGAGCTATTGCCCTTGCGAAGGAGCCCAGGTTTCACAGGAAGACCAGGCATATCAAGCGTCGCTTCAACTCCATTCGTGAAAGTGTTCAAAATGGAGACATAGATATTTGTAAAGTACATACGGACCTGAATGTAGCAAATCCGTTGACTAAACCTCTCCCTAGAGCAAAACATGATCAACACCAGGACGCAATGGGTGTTCGGTTCATCACAATGTAACTAGATTATTGACTCTAGTGCAAGTGGGAGACTGTTGGAAATATGCCCTAGAGGCAATAATAAATGGTTATTATTATATTTCTTTGTTCATGGTAATTGTCTATTGTTCATGCTATAATTGTGTTATCCGGAAATCGTAATGCATGTGTGAATACATAGACCACAACGTGTCCCTAGTAAGCCTCTAGTTGACTAGCTCGTTGATCAACAGATAGTCATGGTTTCCTGACTATGGACATTGGATGTCATTGATAATGGGATCACATCATTAGGAGAATGATGTGATGGACAAGACCCAATCCTAAGCATAGCTCAAAGATCGTGTAGTTCGTTTGCTAGAGCTTTTCCAATGTCAAGTATCTTCTCCTTAGACCATGAGATCGTGCAACTCCCGGATACCGTAGGAGTACTTTGGGTGTGCCAAACGTCACAACGTAACTGGGTGACTATAAAGGTACACTACGGGTATCTCCGAAAGTGTCTGTTGGGTTGGCACGGATCGAGACTGGGATTTGTCACTCCGTATGACGGAGAGGTATCTCTGGGCCCACTCGGTAATGCATCATCATAATGAGCTCAATGTGACTAAGGAGTTAGTCACGGGATCATGCATTGCGGCACGAGTAAAGAGACTTGCTGGTAACGAGATTGAACAAGGTATTGGGATACCGACGATCGAATCTCGGGCAAGTAACATACCGATTGACAAAGGGAATTGTATACGGGATTGATTGAATCCTCGACATCATGGTTCATCCGATGAGATCATCGTGGAACATGTGGGATCCAACATGGGTATCCAGATCCCGCTGTTGGTTATTGACCGGAGAGGCGTCTCGGTCATGTCTGCATGTCTCCCGAACCCGTAGGGTCTACACACTTAAGGTTCGGTGACGCTAGGGTTGTAGAGATATGAGTATGCGGAAACCCGAAAGTTGTTTGGAGTCCCGGATGAGATCCCGGACGTCACGAGGAGTTCCGGAATGGTCCGGAGGTGAAGAATTATATATAGGAAGTCCAGTTTCGGCCACCGGGAAAGTTTCGGGGGTTATCGGTATTGTACCGGGACCACCAGAAGGGTCCCGGGGGTCCACCGGGTGGGGCCACCTATCCCGGAGGGCCCCATGGGCTGAAGTGGGAAGGGAACCAGCCCTTAGTGGGCTGGGGCGCCCCCCATGGGCCTTCCCCCTGCGGCTAGGGTTGGAAACCCTAGGGTGGGGGGGCGCCCCACTTGACTTGGGGGGGAAGTTTCCCCCCCTTGGCCGCCCCCCCATAGATGGGTTCTTGGCCGGCGCCCCCCCTCCCAGGGGGCCTATATAAGGGGGGGGGAGGGAGGGCAGCAATTACACAGCCCTTGGCGCCTCCCTCCTCCCCTGCAACACCTCTCCCTCTCGCAGAAACTTGGCGAAGCCCTGCCGAGATCCCGCTACATCCACCACCACGCCGTCGTGCTGCTGGATCTCCATCAACCTCTCCTTCCCCCTTGCTGGATCAAGAAGGAGGAGACGTCACTGCTCCGTACGTGTGTTGAACGCGGAGGTGCCGTCCGTTCGGCACTCGGTCATCGGTGATTTGGATCACGGCGAGTACGACTCCATCAACCCCGTTCATTGGAACGCTTCCGCTCGCGATCTACAAGGGTATGTAGATGCACTCCCTTCCCCTCGTTGCTAGTATACTCCATAGATGGATCTTGGTGATGCGTAGGAAATTTTAAAATTCTGCTACGATCCCCAACAATAATGAGCAGGGACTTTGTAGATATAACCATGTAAACTTGAACAACAACGTGTAGCCCCCAAGGGCCGGGTCAGTAAGATAATACTGAGCTGGGACTTTGTATATAATTTATTGATAATAACATCATATAATATAATCTCCACCATGGGGCTTGAACCCACGTCCACAAGGTTAATAGCTTTGTACTCTACCAACTGAGTAGTGGACCGTTCAATATAATGGATTAATCTTGTGTACCTTGAATGTTTGACAGGAGCAATCGGTAGCCCCCAAGGGCCGGCTCATTACAATGTGATGAGTCGGGTCTTCAATAAGTTGAGCAAAAAATGTCTTTACATTAGCCCCCAAGTGCCATGGTGCTTGCTGGCAGTGACATGGGACTTGCATATTTGATGTGATCTCAATTTAAATAATGTAGCCCCCAAGTGCCGGGTCGTGAGCCTGCAGTGACTCGGGACTATTCTTTTCATTGTAGAATAAATCATATCCACTGATAAAATAATAGCCATTGCGCCAAAGCGACTTTGAATACCTCATCTGCTGATAAGTCAATCCGGAGTTTAAATACCCGACGGCTCTTGGCCGATGGCGATTTAATACGCCTCCATTGTAAGCCGGAATTTGTACAACCCGGCGGCTTATAGCCTTTGAGAAAATCAAGAATTGATAACCCTTTTGAGACACCAATTTCAATCTTTGATGATGGGCTTGAACTTAATCATTTATGTAAGTCATAACTCTGTAAATCCTGCACAGAGATTAAACAACATATGCCCTGGCGACTTAACGTCAAAAGCCAGCACGGGTAACCACCCAAATGTTGTCTTATCCTGCACACAAGTAGATCATAAAATCCCTTGACGGTTTATCGCAGGGCGGGTCATAATATCTCACATATAACCATTGTGATATTGAATTTGTACTGCCGGTTTACATGACCTGTGCAGTAAGGGTGATAACCCAATCTTTAGAAGCCAACGCTTCCAAATAGATGATGATTGTCATAAGCTGGCGATTTATCATTGAAAATCAAGCCGGGTTAAATAGAAACCACTCATACACACCTTAGATATGATCAAAAGAACTTCAAATAAAATCCAAAAAATTGTTTGCAAAAAGGGACTTCAAATTTTTTGAGGCTTCTGATTCGAATACGATCAGAAAACCGTCCCAAAGGGATTAAGCTAAGATTCGAATACGATCATATAGCCCCCAGTGGCTTTGGCGTTTCCGATCAAGAGGGTACCGACAGCTATGTTCTCTTTGGTTCGAATACGACCTATGTTTGAACAGGAAGCCCCCAAATGACCTTGAGAGTTGTTTAACGACGCTGATTCGAATACGATCCACGTCGGTTCCCAAAAGGGGTTGAGCTATGATTCGAATACGATCAAGAAGCCCCCTAGTGAGCTCGGCAGTGTGCCGATCAAGAGGGTACCGACAGCTATGTTCTCTTTGGTTCGAATACGACCTATGTTTGAACAGGATGCCCCCAAGTGACGATAATAAGATAAGCCGTAAAGCGGGATACCCATGTTTGAACCGTGCATCATGGCAGCAAGCCCTTTTTGGCACCCTTTAATCTTTCTGAGAACTCGAACTTGCGGGAGATTAATTCTTTTTAAACCGGAACCTTAAACCGGATTTGAAAGTTTAAAACTTTGTGAGAGGTAAATTTACCTTGAGCCGGATTTTGAACCGGATTTGAGAGCTTCAAAGCTTTGTGGTAAATAAATTTTCCTTGAACCGGATTTTAAACCGGATATTAAGAGCTTTAGTGCTTTGTGGGAGAGAGATTGTCCTTGAACTGGATTTTGAACCAGAATCCTTATTTTGAGCCAGAAATCTTCTGACGGCCCTTAAATTTTCATCGATCTGGCAGTAATCCCCGGGGTCGGGTTATTTTTCGCTTCAATGACCCGGACTTCTTGAATTCATTGAAACCGGCTAACTTTGCCGAGTCATACCATTGTAGCCCCTGAGTCTCGGGACGACTCGAGGAGTTGGCTCGAGATTCTCCATATTTGACCATAGCAGAAGGTGTATATCATTGGCGTTGATAGCGCGATGTGAATCCACAGAAGGTTGAGGTGACTGCGGCGGGTTATAAATGATCCCGTATGAGCCGTGTCAGCAACTCGGCCAATGGTTCCTTCCAACTGGCTGTTTGAAGTTAACCAAACCGTAGTGGCGGCGACTTGTGCACCTACCCATTGAGCCATCCAGTGCAGACGGCGGCTGATAAGATATGATAACTTGCCTCCAATTTGTTGAAAGAAAACCGGGCTGCCCAAGCTGTGACTTGCTCATACTCAATAAACAGCTCATGCAGACAGGTGCGGCCCGGTATGTTGATGTAGACCAGGCCGCGAGAGACGGATGGTAAAAAACAACCGTAGCATCAGAGGTGGTACAAACAGATGAGTTGGTCACGATGTTGTAAACCGGTGTGATCGGGCGAGTCAATCGCCGGCGCGGTAAGCCGCGCGGATGGGCGAATCAACCACGTCGTGTTGATGTAGTGAACAATTGTCCTACATCAAAAACATCGCAAGCCAGAGTAATTGCTCTTTTTTAAAGAAAATAATATATAATATATCAAAATTTACTAGATTGATTTCACCTGATATGTTAGGCCAGAAATTATCCACCGCGGAGTTGATGATCATCACGGTAAAGCTGAAACCAATCACGACCGAGTCGGCCACGGGAGCAGACAGATGAGCCGGCCAGGGCGTTGTAAGCCGGTGCAGACGAGCGAGTCAATCGCAGGAGCGGTAAGCCACGCGAACGCCGAGTCGGCCGCGGGGGCGGACGGGTAAGTTGTCCGTCACATTGTAAGCCGGCGCAAACGTGTGAGCCGGCCCCACGGGTGGACGGCAAGTCGTCCGTGGCATTGTAAGGCGGCGCGGATGGGCGAGTCGGCTGGCACGTTGATGTAGCCCGGACCGCAAGACACTCGTCCGTGAAGCTATACTGATGTTTGTGAACGATAGATGATAGTAATGCTCCATATGGTCGGGCGAGTTAATTGTGGGCGCGGTAAACCGCGCGGACGGCGAGTCAATCGCGGGCGCGGTCCCGGCAAATGTATGTAAACCGGCGTGGACGGGGGGAGTCGGCAGCGGCATTGTAAGACGGCGCGGACGCATCAACCGGCCGCGAGGGCAGACGGGCGAGTCGTCCGTAGCGTCATAAGGCGGTACGGACTTATGACGCCACGGACGGGCGAATCAATCGCAGGAGCAGGTAAACTGCGCGGACGCCGAGTCAATCGTGGGCGTGGTTCCAGCGAGTTGATGTAGATCGAGTTGCACGGGCGGCGGCTTGCGCACACCCGTTTAACAGCAAACGGGCGCGGACGCCAATGCATGATGTACACTCCATAGGCACAGCATGGCACCACCTTGATAATGGATCATTGTCCTGCACAAAATATATTGCGGACCGGAATAATTGTTCTTGGAAAAAACAATATATGCGCTAATAAAATAAACTTTAGATAGATATAACCTGATTGTAGCAGAAAACTCCACCGGGCGGCGGCGGCGGCTTGCTATGGACGCACGGTGATCATGAACAAACGCCAGTCGGGGGTGGCTCAGCGTAATATCATAGCGGCCACAACGAAGGCAGCGGTTTAAGCGCGCGGCGGCTTGCAACGGACGCGTGGTGGTTTACCAATACCTCGGACTTGGTGGCGACGGGACGGACCCGCCTAGGGGCGAGGATAGGCTACGGTTACTCAGCAGGGTGACGGCTCGAGGAGTTGAGAACCATGCTTACTCAATCGATCTCACAGCTTCGACGCGTTGCACTCTGTAGTTCCTCCCGTGAGATGTAAATTGCTCCTGCCCATACATGCACCGAACGGGGCTAGCTGGCACAAATCTCGAGCACGTCTCCGCCTGGGTGTGTTATTGTAGCCTAGGAGTAGCAGTCGACCATGACCATAGAAAATCAGCAGCAGCAACTTGTGGCAGTAGATCGATGCATAGGTACAGGCGGAATCTTTTTGGGACTTGAAACACCAGGCACAGTGAAGGGAAAAATTCCAGCGACCGTCGAGATTAACCTGACAGTCTCGACTATAGCAGACACCAATCCGTCCTCTGACTGATGGATCCCCATAGACACGTGCGGTGGTGCACACGCGAAACCTCAAATTCTCTTGATTTTAATTTTGATCGCAAAACAATGAGTTTGCTGGCTTTGTCAGAGGCTGTCCCATGCCGTGTTATGCTGCACGATTGTTTCGCGTCGGCTTCTCCATCTAACCAATCATGCGTTCTTGATCCCTAAAGAGCTCCCTTCAAGAACTCATCACCACCGTGCGCAAGCCCCACGGTGGGCGCCAACTGTCGTGGAATTGTCACGGCAGATGTCCTTAGTGTCAGGACTTAGTCGC
This sequence comes from Aegilops tauschii subsp. strangulata, assembly GCF_002575655.3. Taxonomy (NCBI): domain Eukaryota; kingdom Viridiplantae; phylum Streptophyta; class Magnoliopsida; order Poales; family Poaceae; genus Aegilops; species Aegilops tauschii. Next base: position 48,893,410 of record NC_053039.3, read on the forward strand.
GAGGCCAGCGCATCTATGTGGTAGCTTGAGAGGGATTGGGCAGAATCGAGAGACGCAACACAAGACAAGGATTTAGACAGCTTCGGGCCCCGGGAAACATCATCCGGTAATAGCCCTACACGCTGTTTGTGGCTAGGTCTCATTATGCTCATGAGAGAGTCGCCGGTAAGCCGACTCTTTGTGTCTAGCCCTAGAGATTGTTTCTTGTTGCTTGTCCCTCTTTGGGGTGCCATGCCCCTCCTTATATAAGTTAGAGGGGCGGGTTACATGTGGAGTCCTAGTAGGACTAGGACTAGTCTATCTTCTCTTACAAGTTAATTACAAGTCCGGGTCTTGCTTCCTCGTAAAGGAAATATTCATCATCCCTTTCCTTTTAATCCGGCCCATCATAACGTGAGCCGGCCTTCTGGACTTTAGGCCTTGTTGTCCATCTGACCCGCCCGCCGGGTTACTAATGAGTCGCCAAGATCGGGCAGGTTATCTGTGAATCGCCAAATTCCGGGCAGGTCACCAGTGAGTCGCCAAGTCTGGCCGGGTCATACCGCGGGGTATATCCCCGACACTAACCCTGAACTAACCCTGAACTAACTCTAACCAAAGAGGTGTTTGGATGGCAGGGTTAGATTGACAATAAATGCTCTTTCTCAATCATTTGGCTACTTTGGACCCTATTTCCTGCCGGATTTGGCAGTGCGAGCCCTGGTTGAGGCAGACGGGGACGCCCTCGGCAAGGAGCCGCGCTGGCCTCTCGCGCAGCCCGTCGACCGAATCCGTCGTCCTTGCGCAAGGAGTCGCGCTGGCCGAGGCCGACGGGGACGGGCCGCGCAAGGAGCCGTGACTGCTTACCGGCGGGCGGACGGGCAGCGGGGAGACGAGGGGCTGCGGGGAGAGTGAGAGAAAAAGGTGTTTTTAGTGGTCCCAAGAAGAACTAACCCAAATAAGCACCTCTTGGGTGGGGTAGATGTATCTAACCCAAACTAACCCTCCCGTTTGGATATTTTTGGGTTAGTTGAGTCCAAACTAACCCAAACTAACTCTAACTCATGGAACCAATCAGGGTCAGTAACTCTTTAGTAGGGTAAAGGGCAAGCTTTGCTAAAGTCACTTCGTGTGGGTCAATCGCGAGGATCTCTATGCTCATAGCAAATAAAAAAGCATGTGACAATGATATTGTGGAGTTGTTTCATGGGGAGCAAGTTCTTGATGTTTTTTCTTGTAGTTTGTAATGTATTCCAGGATGTTGCAGTTCCAATTCCTTATTTCAAACTGCAAAACAGAATCACAATGAGAAAATGATTAGTGAATTGGTTCAAGAATATCAAACAAAAATACCAACTTTCGCTTTAGCTTATCTTTGATATCTACTAATGCTATTTTGTTGGTTTACCGATGATTTCTTTTGCAAGTCAAGTCATATAAGAACAAAGATAAATCACATATGACATATAGGACAAAATATTATATAAATATAGAAATAATAACTGATTGAAATAGAAAGCTACTTAAAAACGCTTAATTAGACTGAGAACATACATAACTGGAAGGGAAATGAATTTGCCTTAGACAATGAAATTTCATTATAAGATGAAACAACACAAGATAACTATCTGGCTAAAGATAATTGTTTTGCTCATTTACCTGTTGAAATATCCCTAGTTGGACTGTCTTGGATCTTCCTGGGTTCTGCCATTGCGGACAAGTGCAACAGGGACGGCCAGAAAACCATAGTTGCACCCGCACCCAGACGTCGGTTGTAGTTCCTGTAGCGCGCGTACTTTGCATCAGACAAACAAATCTTGCTAAGAATCACATTGAGCATAGCCCTTGGCCTGACCGGGATAGCAGTCATCTCCTTCAAAATGCAAATGAAGTAATCAAATCGCAATGGCAGTGGTATAAAAGTACTGCTTACACAGACCAGTTCTAAGATGGGAATATATATATATATATATATATATATATATATATATATATATATATATATATATATATATATATATATATATGTATTCCCTCCATTCACAATATGAACTACGTACGAACTGAAGCGAGTGAACAAACCAGAATGGATAACAAAATTGAGGGCCAATAATGCCTAAATAATGTAAGTGTATTTAGCTAATCATGCATGTATGTACACGGATATAAATACATTAATATTATTCTTAAGCCAATGTAAGTTGTACATTCATAAACAATTTAGCTCAAATCAATTTGACATAAGGCATAACTGGTATAAAAAGTTGGTGAGATTATATAGGTAGAAGGTCAAAAGTGGCATGGAACATAAATCAAAATAAAGCGGCAAAGTTAATGTCCAGTTGAGATCTTTGGAGAAATATCCTTTCGATTCATTAATTCCTCGTCGACAAATCAGTAGAGAAGTAGTACCAAAATCTAAGCAGTAGAAGACAACAAATGTCAAAGCAACTTGTATACCGAAAAAGGCTTTCGCCCCACTTTATATATAAAGCAAACCGCCAAGAGCACACATACACGGACTAGTTCAGAACACACACACCCAAGTCACAAAACGAGAAGTACAAAGGTTCTGCTGAGGGCACAGCTCAACAAGCCCAAAATAAACAAAAAGGACGCGGCCGAGGCAAGGCGTCTAATCCGGCTCCGGGGGTGGCGGAGGGGGCGGCGGCGACAGACGGACGGCCATCGAGCGAAGGTCGGCGATGAAGGCGGTGATGGCGTCGCGGTCCTGAGGGCGGCTAAGCGGCCGCCAAAGCTGCAAGTAACCATATGAAGTAGGGCGATGAAGCCTTGCCCTTGCTCAGTTGTAATGACAACAGGCATGCTACAAAAAGATTTTTTTTCAGTGCTTAGATAGTAGTGGTGTTCTCTAAAATGGGAAACATATTTTCTAGGTACTACAGAAAAAGGAAACTTCTAAAGCACCTGATGGTTTATGCTTGGGTTTTTTAGCTTTCTATCCCTTTGAGTCCTTGAAATGTCTATACAGTGCATCATTGGTTGGGGGAGATGGGAGGGAATGAACATAGTTGCTAAAAGCGGTAGTGTGGTAAATACAATCCAATATCAGGGTTTAGTTTTTAGAATGAATTAAACTGGAGACCCCACAGAAGTATTTTCAGTCCAATTCCAATCTGACAAGTACAAAAAAGATTTGGCCTCTGTGAAAAGTTTGTATTATTAACAATCTTTGCTCTATGAGACAACCCATCTTCCATCAAATAATACAACAGCCAAAATTCTTAAAAACACCTGTTTCTAGCTAGCACTTAGAGATCACCAATCGGTGCATGATTTTAAAAGGCACCAAAGAAACCGCACCATGTGGTGGATGATTCGGTGCGGAACTTGAACCTGAGGAATCCAGGGAAGCTAGCATCACGGGTTTGATCGGTGGTTGGTGAAGGAGGGGGGGGGGGGGGGGGGGGGTGATCCAGTGCGAGGTAGAAATGGCAGTGGTGGCACAAGAGGCCATGGACGACATATTCGATGTTGCGGCCTGGTCCAAGGCGTCACGGCCAAGGCCATGACATGCAAAACCTTCTACTTGGCGTTAAAAAACTAATACTACTGCTTTGAGACATCAACACCCTACAAAATATACAGAGGGGGTAAAATGAATTGGATATGTTACTGCAAAATAATAACCGAATGATTATCGGCGCAAGAAAAAAATCAATTCCCTTTGGATGTTCACTTTATTCATATGACAAGTATGGGTTTAATCAGCAGTACGCAGAAACTTGTGTGAATTAAAATACCAAGTTCACTATGGGAAGTATAGTTTCTCTATATGTCATTGTGTCAAGATAAAGCATGTTATTTCACACCCACTTAGAATCATAAGTTCCAGTGAACTTTCCATGTAGCAATAGAAAATAAGAAGTCCTTTCATCTTTACCTTCGATAGAACAGGCAAGTGGTTGAGCCTAGCCCTTGCATGATGTGAACCCGTCGATTGTAGAACTGAAGCTCTATTAAAAGTAACACAAGTTTTAGAGTGGTTGGGCTTTTTTAGAACCGTTCGTTGATGTCGATCTAACGGCAGACAAATATGAAGTACTGGGTAGTACTCCGATGAAAGTACGCGAAAGTACTAAAACGAGTGGGGCCGGTACTCGTGACAAGGTGGGGACGCGTTTTAATATTGGGGCAGTTTAGTCCTAGGAAAATTTGCACGCGCCGCCCCTCTCGTCGAATGCAAAACCGCCGCCATGGTGCTACACCTTCCACAATTACTCATCGACGGCCATCTCCGCCCTCTCCTCCAAGTCCACCGCAGTCATCTCCTCCTTCTCGCCGCTGCAACTTCTCTCCACTCAGGCAAACCCCCCCACCCACCCCACCCCCTCTTCCATCGAAGAAAAAATCGGCAGATCGAGCTGATGGCCGGCAGCGAGAACACCGACTTCGTGCAGATCGCCGGCGGCGACCAGGTCAAGTTGGCCAGGTTGAGGGAGATCCGTTCTTGGTTTGACAACACAAGGCAGATGAGCTGGACGGCAATGGCCACTCTCAAGAATTTGACGAAGAAGGAGAGGGCAAAGCTTTGCCCCCCGCCCGCACAACCGATTCACAAGATCGAGATCCTCCTCTGGGCGATGGAGCAGGCCAATTCTTCCAGCAAGTGGACCAGGCGGAGGTGGTGGGCGTTCAGATCCAGGGTAGAGCATCCACTGGATCAGGAACCCACCGTGCACGAGGTGCCGTTGCAGATTGTGCAGCCTCCAACCGAGTCATCGGAGACTCCGAAGCACAAGATGAGGAGGACAGTGGTCGCGACCTCGCTTCCCCGCCGTTCTCCACGCTTCCCTCGCCGCTCTCCTCGTCTGAACGGCGGCGGTAGCTATGTTTAGAGTAAGCTTCCCCACTCCTCATCTTCCTACTGCTCGTGCTTACATCGTGGTGATACTGATCGTAATAGCTCAGAGAGGGAATGCTATATGGCATTTTAATCTCAATGAATTGCATGAATATTTGAGTACATGGATTTGGAGGATGATTATGATGTATGTGAACCCTAGGCATCATATGAACCCTAGGAAAAATTAGTAATGTTCTAGTGGTAGACACTGAAATATTTCGGTACACACCGGTAGGCACTGAAATATTTCGGTACTGCCCTAGGCAAAATTTGTAATGTTGTAGTGGTGGACACTGAAATATTTTGGTACACACCGGTAGGCACTGAAATATTTCGGTACTGCCCTAGGCAAAATTTGTAATGTTGTAGTGGTGGACACTGAAATATTTTGGTACACACCGGTAGGCACTGAAATATTTCGGTACTGCCCTAGGCAAAATTTGTAATGTTGTAGTGGTAGACACTGAAATATTTCGGTACACACCGGTAGGCAATGAAATATTTCGTTACTACAATTTCAGTACACACCGATGCACACTGAATTATTTCAGTACTGCAGTTTCAGTACACACCGGTACACACTGAAATATTTCAGTACTGCAAATTCTATACAAAGTTGGCATTTTGTCATTTATTTGTGAATTAATCCATGCATCATATGGCCTAACTTTGTACATGAGTTTGGGTCAATTTCATGTCTATTTATTGTTAAAATTATTGTCATGCCATGAAACACAAGACAAGTCACTGACCCAAGCTTGCAAAGATTCCATATCAATGTTGCTGATATGAATATGCATGTTTTCACCAAGTCTTGTGTTTGAATTAAAACTGAGCATTTTTTCTTGATGGTATCCATGGATCTAGAACTCCTATGAATTTGCTCATGTTGGATGTTTTGTTCTCCATCATTTGTACTAGCATTTCGTGCGATTAGATGCCATGACAAGACCCCTGGCAAATTTATTTTCTTGCCTCCAACATCCCATGTGTGTTTTGCAGGAAAAAACCTGGAGTTCACCAGGCTGGCTGAAGTTGTGAGGCTGGGAGGCTGATGGTGCTGCTACTGGCTGATCCTTCTTCTTTCAGCTTTTGTTCGTCCTTTCTCAAGCCGTTGGACCAGGGCTACTTCCCTATGTGCTGTTAATGTATTAAGTAGTTCCTTCGAATTTGTAGTATTAGTTAGTTTGAATGTGGAAGTACCTTAATTTTTAGGAACGAAATGTTGCTTTGTATGACCAAGGGTTTGATACCTTAATCTTTGGATAATTAATTATGTGAACTGTTGGATGTGACGCACAACGAAACGCCTCTACCATTGATACTAGTTCAACATGTCGGTCCAATTAGAGACCAGCCACTACCATATAGAACAGTTAGCATTTCATACTACAACCTGGCACGTACAAAACATCACACAGTGGAATAATCCCAGCGAGTAGACCATTAATTACCGAAAACATCACAACATGTCAGAAGTGTTTTAAGCATTTTATCGTTGCAAAAACCTTAGAAATCCATACAGAAAAACCTCTATTTTTCTAAGCACATCCCTAAGCACCTTGCATTGTACAAGGTCTTAGAGACCAGCCTCTACCATATATAACAGTTACCATGTCACACTACAGCCTATAAAACATCATACAGTGGAATAATCATAGCTAGTAGAGCATTAGTTACCAGTTAATAATAGTTTCAATCCATCATAAGCAATAGTACCTAGATATGAGTAGATATAGGTACGGTAATACACGACAAGTACTCGCAAACAAGAGCTAACGTAACAAGTTCATTTCACATTGATACATGGCCCACCCCAGTTCTAAATGAGGTGGATGGTGATCATCATCCTCAAGTCATGGCGACGGGTGTTCGCAACAGTGAGTAGGATGGCCTGTCCTACCCGAAGATTCTTGGCACGAAGGAACTTCTTCCACCCTGCCCTGCTCAAGACAGTGCGACCATCCGTGTCCACTGCATAGGCACAGCTGGTGATGGAGCCCGTTCTGGTAAGGCGTAGTCTAGCAGCCATGCCTTCTTCGTCCGGGTCGATGCCACAGCTATCAAGTAACCTCTTAGGTAATTTCTGAAAACAGTTGACATGATATATGATCATGTCACGTGCAATTATCAAGAAAGCATACACTTCAAGACACATATATCATTGGATTCAACACTGAGCATATATATCATCACTACACTATACGCCAAGCATCAAATTACTACAGTAATTAGGCATATCATTAGATTACTGCATACACTAAGCATATCATCGCATATTACTACACTACATGCATGTCATAAAATTCTTCACTAAATGAATTCTAAACTAGGCCTCTCATCACAGTACTACAACATGCATATCATATGAACTACTACACTAACTAAGCATGCATATCATGTAATTACCACACTAAGTAACATACCATGATATGCCGTTTAACATTCGTCCTTGTGAGGCGGGTCACGAATGGCTTCCCTAGGTAGTCTTCACGTAGCGGAAGCATGTCCCAGAGGTTGCCGATTTCCTCGTCGCCCAGTCTGAGTCCTTGGGCATACAGGTATTCAACAAGTGGGTTCTCATCATCATCTGAATCGTCATCATCTGAATCAGCACCATCTTCCTCCTCATGAACTTCATCCTCACTATCCGAAATCAAATTTTAGATAGATAACAGAAATCCTGGGCCTATCTCTTCTGAAGGAGAAGCTGATCAATTCACCCCCACTAAGACGCATGCGGGCGATGAAACGATCCCAATCATCTCCTCCTATCTGGGTTATCTTTCGCCCCTTCTCGACCTGCATAGTGTATGGGCCCCCAAGAGCGTCGAAGGTCACGGTGTCTCCGATGAGCTCATTGAATGCCAATCTCACATTGCATGGTACGATCTGTGTAAGATAAAAACAAATAACAGACACAATACATTAGTGGAAATAGCAAAAAAAGAATGTACTGTCAGAAGGTTCATATAAATTGTTACTGCTGCAACAACAAAAGAAGGCTGGAAGTAGATGCCGAACAGCGTGGCAGTAGAAAGGCTGGTCCGGCACCGTGAGTTGCAGCGTCCACATGGTGCTTCCTCCATTCTACACAGAACATGTTGAACTCTAAGTTGAATTGTACATAGTACAATACAAAGATCATACATATAATAAATCATAGTGATAACCTATACTGGCAATGGCCAATCAATCTATTTACTATCATCTACGTAATAAAGCAATGCCAATGACAATGGCAATGCCCGTCTCATCTAAACCTGGGAATAGTTCGGCATCCAAACTAAAACCAGTCCAATCCACGGCACACATCAAAACCAAACCAATCCAGATATTTTCATTTAGAATCTAGACCAACCGAACTATACATGCTCGTCATCCAACCCAGTCCAAACCGTTTTCAACTTTTGGATTGAATCCAAAGGTTCAAACCGTGGACAAAGCCATATGCGAGGGCACGTCATGAATCTAGATCAGACATGGCGTCAAAGCTCGAGAGAGCCGACGAGCTCCGGCCGGCAACAGCGGCTCTTGGATTTGAAGCAGTAGTAGGTGGAAGTGGCGGCTCAAACTAATTGATTGATTTGGTCTCAAACCATAGAAACCAAATCAAGATCCAATCCAAAAACTAAGTTTCAGTCCAAACCAATCGGCTCAGATCCGCCTCCGTAGGGAGACGCGGTTGGGAAAGGGAAGAAGAGGGGAGATCTCACGTACTTGCCGGAGTTGGCGGCGGCCGCGCACCGGCAGCGAAGAGAGGGGTCGTCGGGAGATGGCTGCGGCGGCGACGCTGGTCGTGAAGGGGAGAAAGAAAGATGTGGAGTGGTCGAGACGGGGAGAAAGAAAAATGTGGTACATGTGGTGGCGCGGTTGTGTGGATGACAAGGGGACCTACTTGTGAGACCGATAGGAATTGATGGCAAACCGCAGGAGGTGCACGACCGCGTGCACGACCGCCACGTCCCCACGTGGAATGGGGACGGCCGGGTGGGTGTGTCAAGTCAAATCGGCACCCGCGGCTTCTCGGTAACTCCAAGAGGCAGGAGCAGTGCATTTCTTCCCCAAATCGGGTAGAAAACCCTCGTCCTCTCCCAAACCTAACCACCCTCTCTTCCTTCCTCACCACCTCACCACCCTCTCCTCCTTCCTCACCACCCTCCTCCCTTCCTACGCCTCCCTCCTCCTGTCTTCGACTGACGATGAAACGCGGGCGGGAAGATGCGGCGGACGAGCCGGAGGCAACCATCGGAGCAGAGCAGTCTGCTGCCGTGGCTGCAGCCGTGGGTGGAGCGGCTGAGTCCGTCGTAGCGGTGAAAGCTGGCGGTGCAACGACCGTTGTGCCTGCTCCCGCTGCCATCGCAGCCGTCGAGGCACCCGTCGGCGAGCACAAGGTCGGGGAAGATCTGGAGGAGGAGGAGATGAGAAGGCTTAAGCGCAAGGTGCATGACGAAATCGAAGAGCTCTACGAGGAGAACGCCATAAAGGAGTTCGACGTAGATTGCAGGAAGGGCAGCGACTTCGACGAGGATGCCATCGACGAGCTATCTGAGGTAGTACTCTGTTTTTTGCTCTGTTTTTTTCATGGCATTGGGGTTTGTCTTGTTAACTAGATGAGCATAAGTTTCACAAGGGATACATTAATGAAAGAAGTGGGGTAATGAACCCAAATACAAGAAAATGTTCATGGCAGGGATACATTAATGAAAAAAGTGGGTTAAACAATGGATATATGGCAGGATTCTCCATTGGCTTCCCCAGGACAGTGACAAAATGCTGCAGTTCCTGATTCATTTTAGTTTATGTAGATGAATTAATTTGCACACATGTTCATAGATGATCAGTTTGCACACATGTTCATAGATGATCCATTTGCAAATTCTGTACAGATTTCCATTTTGCAAAGGAAGTGATTGCTCCCTTAATAATTATGGGCTGACACTACATATCCACTGGATACCAAAAAATCAAAACATTTCATGTAGCCAATTTTCCCCAGTATATTATCTAGATGATCACAGCCACATCTCTCATCAATATGAGCAGTGAGACACCCCATAGCTCCTTTACCAATTTCCTTCTGAAACTTATCAGGGTCTAACAATGTTGGAGAAGCAGTATTGCCGCTGTCAGAAAGAATAATGGTTTCTTCATTCCAGTAGATAGAACAAACCCCCCTTGTGTGAAACATGGAGGAGTATAATGAAGCCATTTTTCTGATTCCAATCAGAATTACACCTGTAACAAGTATCAAATATCATTAAACCAAGCCAGTTCATGAAGTCTTTCATGTGTTAATTATGTACTACTTGTGCACTAATCTATAAATGCAACTATTCCACCGTCCATATTTATGCATGTCAATTTCTTTGGCTCAATTATGTATGTGCACATACGCCTTATTTCTAGCAAATAGATAGTTGCCATGTTACACATGTGTACTTTCAAAACATTGTAATTAAGGCAATGTACCATAATAGATTAGCTGAGTTCTTCTATGTGTACTAATTCACTAATTCACAGGAGGATGACGACGACGTGGACTACGACATGGACAGCAGGCACAGCAAGAGCCGCTACACCCTGAGGCATCTGATTGCTGGCAAGATCAAGTACCGTTTCTTTGGAAAGATTGGGTGCCCTTTCTGTTGCAAGGTGATCGGTGGCGGCATAGATGGCATGATCCAGCATGCCATCAGCACTGGTAATGGACATGGTATGAAGCATAAGGCCAGTACTCAGGCTAAACATGCGGCCTACGCACGCTTCCTCGAGATTGTCAAAGTCAATGAGCCCTACAACCTCCATTGAAGAAGGGAGAGAAGTGGTGTGCTGCTAGAGTGCTGCTGCTGCCCCAGGACCGCCGTGTCCTCTTATGTTATCTATGTTTCTTTGTTGTTCGACTCTAAAACTGATGTCCTATGGTGTGTCTGAACCTATGCTATGCGGTGGTTGATCTGCCGTTTATCTTAAGAGTTTGCTGCTACTCTGGTTTAGTGTTCCAAGTTGTTAATACTATTTTGGTGATGCATGTTAAGCCTTGTACAATGCTAGATGCTTAGGGTGGTGCTTAGAAAAATAAATAGGGTTTTTCTGAAGCACCGGTGCCTATTTCTACAGGAGAGACGCCTAGTTATGCGTCTACCCTGTACAAATAAGCACCTGTGCTTAAGAAAAGCCTAGTTTATTTCTATAAGCAACTCCCCTAAGCACCTTGCATTGTACAAGGCCTTAGCAACTCAAGTATCGTATGGTGGTCTATGTTATGTTTGCTATGTTATTCTGCCGTACGGTGATGCATGCTAGGAACTCTACTACTATGACTATGGTAGTTATAGCTTGGCATGATTATGTTTAGTGTATAACTCAGCATGATTATAGCTTCACAAAATTAAAGCATGCAAATGATTGCCGATTCCACCTATTGCCAAATCAAGCTTTGTACTGATGATGCAGTAGATATTGCTATAAGTAGAGGATGCTCATGATTGCCAAAAGTACCTATTTCCACTTTCTGATAAGAACTAAACATGTATGAAATGATGCTAAAAGTATAGCATGAGCATGAGCATGTATCAATTGATGATCAATTGATGCTACCTATTTGTGTTTGAATGGGCTCAATAAAGCTGGTGCTGGTTTATGCTCTCTGCGTGACCGTGATGGTAACGAAGACACTTGGTTGGCTATGGTCTTGCTGTCAAATTTAAGTTTCAGTTCTTTAAGACTCTTTGTTTTTGCTGCTTCCTCGGGATCGACTAGCTTTCTCGGGCGTCCACGTGCTCTCTTCCTTTTTGGGGAGTTGGGTGCACCACTTTTGGGGGAGTTGGGTGCACCGGTATCCTTCTGGGAGTTGGATGTGTCGGGTTCGTTGGAACCATCAGGATTGTTGACTAACTGTACGTCGTCTTCTGAACCATCAGGTAGAACTGCTTGCTGGGCATCATACACCTCCTTCTGTATAAGAGAGAGTGCTGCGTTAGTTCTAATCATGAGACTTATGAAATAAATGATATATTCTTGATGTAGCACTAACCGTTATGGGGAACTTATATGATTCGAGATGAAGCGCGTTGCAATTTGAATGCAGTAAGGCTGTACATATTTTCCACCTGAAAATATCTATCCTTGCCTATATTTGATAACCGACACTTACGTCAGCATAGCTTTCAAGCTAAACAAAGTACAAATGTAAATTAGGCATTCAATTACCTGGTTCAAAATATCGGTCATTTCATCCCCGTTCCATGACAACATGTACTGCAGTGTCCAAACCGCACAGGAAGTCCTGCGATGTTTAGTTAAAGATCAGTAATCTTATTCGTGTAGGCAAATAATAATTTATGAGGCCATGCGTACCCATCGGTCTGTTGTGGTATGTTCTCATAGCGTTTTTTGGTCCATTCGGCAAAATTGATGTTCTTAGCTGGTGATATCAACCCATTCTTGACAGCTTCGTCGATGCAGAACTGAATCGAGTCCACCTAGGGTACGACGAGTTATACATAGGGTTACGGTACTTTGAGAGCTCATGTGCCATGCGGATCAAAAGAGGCAGCAAGAGAACACTTACAAGAGAATCTTCCTTGGTCTTCTCGCAATGATAATTCATGGAGTTCAGAGTCTGAATTTCTTTTTTGTCAAAATTAAACATCATTAGCATCCAATGGTTTTGGTGTACATTCAGTGGGACATGCACCTGCAGTAAAATTTGGGTTGGGTTGAGAACCGAAATTTGTCATGTACAGTGTGTACATAAACTATGAAAGTGAGGAAAACATGTACCTTTTGGCGCCCTACAAATTTTTCTGCTACACGAGCTGACCATGAGGCTGCACGTCCAATAGGAACCACCCCCTTCATTTGTAACAGCTTTTCGGTTTCTTGAGGGGATATGATTGAGGTAGTATCATTCTCAATTTGGCTAATGCGAGCATATGCCATAATAACCTGCCAAATTTTCAATCATACAATAATAAGAAATTTGTTGCAGTAATGATGTAGACTAGAGTATAATGGGCTTACATCACCATAAATGTATTTGTCGTCCAAATTTCGCTTCAGTTTTTCTGCTGTGAGGGTAATGTCTCCGATTCTAGCTATTTCAACAGGGTCGTATGTTCCGCGGATGTAAACTGCTGTCTCTATGTCCTCATCCGTGAACTTGTAATCATTACCAAAGACAGGCTTCATCGGAGTTAATTGTGGTTTCTCATTGTTTTCCGTCACATGTCTTGCACTTGGTGTAGTCGAAGTCCCTGCTGTGAATTGGCTAGCCCTAGGAGTTCCTGTCAGGGATGAATTGCACACATTGACTTGATCCTACAATGAACAAAGGTAGTTCATCATTAGTTTGTTACTTTTAGATATTAACGTGTTGGGCCATAAAAATCACCTGCATGCCTCCTTTCTGTGACACTGATTGTCGGTTGCTTGTAAATTCGTATTTTAATTCCTGTAACAATGCAAACAATAATGAACATGAAGGAACATATTCATACAAAATACAAAATGCACAGTATGACATACATGTAGTTCCCTCCTTAAGTCTTTAATTTCGTCCTCGGCCTTCGACAACCTAGGATTGGTGCCAGTTTTAGTCTTCATGTCGATCAAGTCTTCAACTAGCGTCTGGTATTTGACATCAAATCTGTGCTCAATTTCCATTAACTTCCTGCCTACCTTCTTTTCATGATCAGCAAAGCGTGCATTCATGGCTTCAACTACCATGTCAATCTGTGTAAACAAAATAAAACCCCATTGATAACAATAGCTAAATGAATGAGGTTCCATGACACCTATTTGTGATATTTCAAAAACAAATAGTCTTTGGAGTACATACTTGCTGGCTACTAAATTGCTGTCCTTGTGATGGTGCTCGATACGAATCATGTTGATGCACATGTTCATCATTTTTTCTTGGAAAATTATTAGAATTCTCAGACGGTCGTTGAGGAGCACAAATTTCCATGACAACCTTTTTTTATAAAATATAATGAACCATTAGTACCAAATAAAAAATCAGATATAGAAAGTTCAATTGTAGATAGGTACCAGCCCGTTATGAAGACCTCCTTTCTCGTAAGCATCGCTTCTTAAAGTAGCCATCATTTCGTCCCATCGTGCGATCAATGGAGGGGGTCTAGAAGCATACATCAATCGGCCACTACGCACGTGCTCCCAGTACCAATACTACATAATAAATTAGTTCATCACCATACAGATATGCAACAGAACAATAATTAAAGGACATTAAGTAGTGATCTAGCACTAACCTGGAGCAGAATTAGATTTCCTTGTAGATTTACGTGATCTCGATTTCTAAACTTGTGAACGGACTTGAAGAAGTGATTAAGTGTGAAACATCCCCAGTTAAATTTCCGAAGGTTTTGAAGATCTGTAACAAGGTTGAGAAATTTCGAGTCCACATAATGTTGTGCTGTTGGTGCTAGAACAGTACCAATTGCGTACAGAATGAACCGTCTCAGGAAATCGCCGTCTGGGGCTTTGGAAGCTCGGATCGCCGTTTCAAGGTCAGAAATCAAAATTTGCCCATTGTTTGCATAGGCGGTAAACAATTCTGTGTTAGTTTGCATTTCCAGATGTGGCTCTATATCCTCCCCTTCTATCGAAATGCCAAATATACACTGCACGTCCTCTTTTGTTATAGGAATTGGCGTTTTTCCGATGGTAATGGATTGGGTGTCCATATCTATGCTCTTGGCTAGTCTAACCAACATTATGCGCCGTAGAGTCACTTCATGCATCTGGGTTAGACCGCCAAGACTGGTTTCTGATATGATGTACTTTTTGTGGTCTAGTGACAACAGTTTCATGGTTTTTCCGAACCTTGTCTGTGAGCATACTAACTTCATATGACCATGCTTTTCGCCGAGTTCCTGTTACATGCCATTAAATTATACTGAGTACACATGAATTATGTGTACGAAACGATTGTACACAAACAGTCAATTACTTACCGCATCGGTAATTTCAGAGATGGGCTTTTCTCCATTATGAAGGTTTGTATCTGAAACTGACATTGCTGGCTCATATGCAATGATAAAATCCGGCTCAATTAATCTGAACAAAATTGGAAAATGTATAACAAAATTAGCAGCGAATTAATTTTAACAAAATTAAGTGGGTCATTTAACATATGATCCACTTATGGGTTTAAGCACAGAACCTATTTGGGTGCAAAACCTATGAGGGTTCAACTACTAAAGGAGCGGCCGACAACGATTATAAAGAGTTACGATCAGGTAATACCTTCTCTCGGAGACAGTGCCACCGAGTAGATGGCGGCGGTTAGTGCGTCGCAAACTATAAGTGCCGGTATAGCGCGGTCGACGGCGCAAAGGAAAAACGGCGCGTTCACACGAGGAGGAGGCGGCGAGAAGAACACTGACGTCCGACCCCTCAGATCACGTTGGCGGTGGGCGGCGAGTGGTGGCCGCCGACTCCTGTATTCCGTGGGCGACCGGCGTCTCCGATCTGATCTTGCAGCAGTCGTGGGAGGTGCGGACGGCCCGGGTGGTTAGAATGCGGAGCTGTAATCGCGGGATTTAGGGAGGGGTGGGCCGCGTGAGTTATGTGAGATTTGGATAAATGATATAAAAAAAATAAGAAAATCTTGTCAACTCGTTTAGGGGTTTAGGGGTTTAGGGGTTCAGGGTTTAGGGTTTAGTGGGGGGGGTTAGGGTTATCAGGGTTCAGGGTTTAGGGTTTAGTGGGGGGGGGTAGGGTTATCAGAGTTTAGGGTTTAGTGTTGACATGCAAGCCCGGAAATGCGCGTGTCAGAGATCGTACTTGCGTGTACATGTACTAATGATCCCAAACTTTCTTAATGGCATCCCATGACCACATAGAGAATGCATGCATAATGGTTTCCATGTGGGGCAAAATTTTGAATGTTTTTACGGTTTAGTGGGGGGGGGGTTAGGGTTATCAGGGTTTAGGGTTTAAGGGTTTTAGGGTCGACGGAACTATGTTTGTCTTATAGTGGACGTAGCACACACACCGGACATTGGTGGAGCGTTGGTCTATAATGGATTCCCTCCGGTAGCATCGATCCGGTCCGTTGACTGGCTCGGCCGACAAACTTCGTGCCACATAGAGCATGCATCCATCCACTGGACCGGATCGATGTTGGGTTGGTTTCATACAAGTGAGGAACCCAACTAGTGCTTTCGGGGTGTTGACATGCTAGGCCGGAAATGCGCGTGTCAGAGATCGTACTTGCGTGTATAATCCCAAACTTTCTTCATGGCATCCCATGACCCCATAGAGAATGCATGCATAATGGTTTCCATGTGGGGCAAAATTTTGAATGTTTTTACGGTTTAGTGGGGGGGGGGGGGGTTAGGGTTATCAGTGTTTACGATTTTAGGGTTGACGGAACTATGTTTGTCTTACAGTGGACCTATCACACACACCGGACATAGGTCGAGCGTTGGTCTACAATGGAATCCCTCCGGTAGCATCGATCTGGTCCGTCGACTGGCTCGACCGACATACTTCGTGCCACATAGAGCATGCATCCATCCACTGAACCTGGATGAACCTGGATCGATGTTGGGTTAGTTTACATGTACATGTACAGGGACCGGAAATGCGCGTGTCAGAGATCGTACTTGCGTGTACATGTACTAATGATCCCAAACTTTTTTCATGGCATCCCATGACCCCATAGAGAATTCATGCATAATGGTTTCCATGTGGGGCAAAATTTTGAATGTTTTTACGGTTTTGTGTGTGGGTGTGGGGGGGGGGGGTTTAGGGTTATCAGGGTTTAGGGTTCAGGTTTTTTTTTGGTTTTTTGGGTTTAGGGTTGGTTTACAATGGATTCCATCTGGTACCATCGATCCGGTCCATCCACTGGCTCGGCCGACAACCTTCGTGCCACATTGTTCACATTGTCCAATTAACACTTTGTATAGATTTTTTGGGTAAAAAATGAACGAAATAATGCAACTAATCTGAACGTAACATTTGGCATGTATCAAACCAAGTAGCCACTATTCCTCAAAAAAACTAGTTAGCCACTAATTGCGCCAAACATATCACGTAATTACCAACGAAAATGGGTTGACAATTATTTCTGGAAATTCTTGGAAGGAATTTATTGCTCTTCCTTTTTTAGAGAACAGTAAGTTACAAATTTTATTTTGGAAACAAGAAATCAGTTTTCAATTTTATTTGTCCTTTCCAATAGATTTCAAATGAGCTTTTCCTTGGTCTGGTCATACAAGGCATTAAGCACACATGACATTGCTTATACAGAAGCTGACTGAAATAATTTGTTAACAACTACTAACGACTGATGATCAACAAGTAAACAAATCCCACAACAATTATTGAAAAATAAAATCCCGCGGCCATCAGATTTGCGTGCTTCTTCAGATCGATCAACTGCCTTAAGTTCTTGTTGATCTTCTTCAATTCCACCTTGAGTTCCGCATCCGCCACCATCGGAGGAACATTGGCATAGCCCTTATTATCCACCGCCGATGGCAGATCTACCTCTAGGGTTGCCCCGTGCCTCAAATCAATTAGGCCATCCGTTTGAAGCCTCTCAACGTATTCATCCAGCCACTCAAAATGCTTGCATGTTTTCAGCTTCTGAAAAAGGGAAGGGAAACCCTAAATACCAATTCCAAGGAAATATAAATAAATCCGGGGTCAGAATTCATAGCAAAAAGACACAACAGAACAAAAATTTAACCTTCCCCGCTTCTGGTTTGCTCTCGCATTTCACAAATTCCCGCCCATGGTTTCCATTCTTCTCCGATATGGTTGTCAAACGCTTCAGTGGCGCGATGCATGGGCAGTCGGGGCATCTGGTCATCGGTAGTGAACCATACCGCGGCCATGATGACGGAGAGGCCGAACTGGACATGGACATCTCTCGTCTCTCACTGTCCGCCGGCGATGGCAGGCTTCGTCGCCGGAGAAGAATAACAATTTGGTGGGGCAAGGGAAAGGGAGGCAATGGTGGGCCGCGGGTTGGCACGGGCACGACGATGGCTCGGGCTTCTGTGATATGTGGTTGGAGCCGCGGTCAGTGCACATGTTTTGGAAGCCCCCAAAAGATCGTGCTCGTTAAAAAAAACTTGCATCGAAGCGCATTACTTCAAAATAACTAATTAACCTTACAATCACGGATATATACCTTCCCATTCTACCGCATATCAACCCTATCCTAACCACCCCCATCTACCTTGTTTCTCCTCACATAGCCATCGCCGGGATCGCGCCATCGCTTCTCAAGCGACCACGCCGACGCCGGATTAAAAAGGTCTCCTCCACGGCTCCGCCCATCTTCGATTGCAGTGCTGATTATTTTTTCCATTGATTCGACCAAGAAGTCATTTCCGAAGAGATTAGAAAATACAGCCTTTGCCATAGTTGAGTAGTTCTGGTGTAATTGGAGTACAGGATGTCATGCAAGAGCTTTTTGATTGATAGTTTGTAGTAGTTGTTCGTACGAACTGGTTATGAATATATTTTCTCGGTGGTATTGTTAGGAATTATTTGGATGAGGTTGTGGATACAGTTTTCATACTATGGGTATATGTGTTGTTGTAGGGACCATGGTCTCAGAGGCGCATAACAACCGTGCGGAGTACGACAAGTCTTTGCATGAAGCGCGCCGGGAGATCGACTTGAAGGTGCAAAAGGATCGCGCTGAGGTAGATAAGAAACTCAAAAAAGAACGTTCATACGTGGACAGGATGATAAAGGAGGAGCGTGAGGAGTTTTCCCATAAGATGGCGAAGATGTGTCTTGAGATTGAAGAAAAGTATAAGCGGGACTGTGAGGACATGGAAAAAAAGTTTTTCCTTGGCTACAAGGAAATGCATCAAACGTTACAAAAGGACCGGAAGCTTGTGGACAGTATTATACAGACAGAGCGAGTCAGGATGGATGCCTATGTGTTGCAGGCACGTTCGGAAATGGACAGTAAGCTGCTACAGGAGCGGTCGGACATGGATTATAAGGCCATGCTGGAGAAGGTCCGTTTGGAAGGACATATGTTAGAAGCCCGTGCGATCTCACGGCCACCCCGACAACATGTCTTCAATTTTTCTCCCCCTGTAAGTATCTCGCACCGATTCTATATATTAAGGACCTACGTATTCTATGATACAAACATCTTCAATTTGTGGCAACCTTATGTCGGCGATTGTATGTAGGCTAAGCATCATGAGACGGCACAGTCGCCATCCACTCGAGACATTGCGATAGAGTCATCCGTTCAATGCCACATCACTCCACCCCAACAACATATCTTCAATTCTCCGCTTGTAAGTACCTCGCAACGATGCCATACCCAAGATATGGTATGACCTTTTAAAATTTGTGTGTAAACCCACTGTCGACGTTTCATACGCAGGATAAGAAACCTGTGATGGCAGAGTCCCCAGTCACACCACATGAAGGATACATTCCACATAACAAGGTGAGAAGGTTTGAGATGGCACAATCCCCAGTCACTCCACATGAAGGATACATTCCACAAAAGCAGGTAACAACACCGCAATGTTGCTATGCACATAAAAAATTATGTTTGCCCCTTTACTCATTGAATGTATTAACTCTGATGTGAGATACTAGGTGCTGGTCATGGAATTTTTTGTTAGTAGGGATGATGAGATGTCACATGTCCCGAGAGCATACTTTGATGAACACCCGGCAGAAGTCAGAATTTTTGAACCCGCCAAAGTGACCTACGATCTCATTATGAGTGAAATGAGAGATACTTTTGGTTGCAAACTGGGAGCAGAACTGTACTACTTCTTACCCGGGTCTGCGTGGAAGCTGCCAGAAGGAATGTTCTTGATAGCAGGACCAGATGATGTAGAAAAAATTGCTTTCTAATCTGAATGGCAGCAAGACATGTCACCTGTACATTGTGTACAATAGAACTACGGGTTGTTTTCCCGAGGATGACATTTATCCAGAGGTTCAAATTTTACATGTTACATGCATCTAGTTTATGGCTACGTCATTTTTAAGTTCTTCCTAAATTCCTATGGTTTTCTATAGGAAGTGAGAATCCAAGAAATGGAGGGTCTTGCTAGAGAGTTGGCGGAGAAAGAACAAGAACAACTTCAGTTGTATGGTTACATTGATGTTAAAGAGAAAAATATTGAAGCACATGGGTCGTCGCCAAGCCCGACGCAATCTCCAACGTCGCAACGCAAGAGGTCACTGGATTTTGGCAGTGCAGAAGACCATATGGAGTAGGCTCAATTGTTTTTCAACCAGTTTAAGCTTCAAACCAGGATTATTTTGTTGCAAACAAATATTTTTTTTCTGTTTCACACTATGTTCGCAATTATGGTACAATTTATTCATGAGACAGTTCTTTGAACAACAATGCATGTGTTTTATGATCAATCATACAGTTGTTTCTGAGTTGTTTGTGAGATGGCATTGCATCTAAAGAAGTTTCCATCTATAAAACTTGTAAAAAATCATTTATGTTGGCACACATGATCTCTTGCACAAACAATGCTAGGTTTCCAAGGTTTTGTATTTTTTTGAATTTATAATGCCCTCTAGACTGACTGCTCAAAACATCGGTCTATGCCTCAAGGGGGCATTGTAAAATAAATTTTTTCAAAAATTTCTTTCATAGACATGTTTGGCACATGTGGGTCACCATGTACAAGAAAATTTGGGTGATTTGGAGGTGGTGGAAAAATTCACCTTTTTTCACTGGCTTAAGTTAGACCAAATGGTCCCTCCGGAATGCGGGCATTTTTTCGACCACCTCCAAATCACCTCAAATTTGGCACACATGATCTCTTGCACAAACAATGCTAGGTTTCCAAGTTTTTGTACTTTTTGATTTTTTTTGAATTTATAATGCCCTCTAGACTGACTGCTGAAAACATCAGTCTATGCCTCAAGGGGGCATTGTAAAATAATTTTTTTCAAAAATTTCTTTCATAGACATGTTTGGCACATGTGGGTCACCATGTACAAGAAAATTTGGGTGATTTGGAGGTGGTGGAAAAAATTCACCTTTTTTCAAAAACTGGCTTAAGTTAGACCAAATGGTCCCTCCGGAATGCGGGCATTTTTTCGACCACCTCCAAATCACCTCAATTTTGGCACACATGATCTCTTGCACAAACAATGCTAGGTTTCCAAGGTTTTGTATATTTTGAATTTTTTTGAATTTATAATGCCCTCTAGACCGACTGCTCAAAACATCGGTCTATGCCTCAAGGGGGCATTGTAAAATAATTTTTTTCAAAACTTTCTTTCATAGACATGTTTGGCACATGTGGGTCACCATGTACAAGAAAATTTGGGTGATTTGGAGGCGGTGGAAAAATTCACCTTTTTTCAAAAACTGGCTTAAGTTAGACCAAATGGTCCCTCCGGAATGCGGGCATTTTTTCGACCACCTCCAAATCACCTCAATTTTGGCACACATGATCTCTTGCACAAACAATGCTAGGTTTCCAAGGTTTTGTATTTTTTTGAATTTTTTATGCCGTGGGCAATGTCAGTTCGAAACACTCTAGAGATACTTCCTCAACAATTGATGCGACCCAAGGACCTTCATGCAAAAACCAGGCACCTGCATGCAAGAGTCGGGGACCTGCATGTGAATAGTGATTCATCAAGGCCTTCACAGCTGCTGGCACAGCGGCTGCCGCCCGATTTGCATGCAGCGAAGATGAACATGCATGGAGGTTTCTCAAATATTTCCAAGCACACCCCACTGGGCCCCGCTTATTTAAAAAATATGTCAGTCATTAATGATCTCTAAATGAAGAATATGCATGATGATTATGAATATGCATGACAACCATAGTAAGGGTGAAGAATCATATTCATCCTACAATGAGGACCAACGCTTGCTAAAATCACCTCGATGAAGGTATTTAAGCAGGTAAAGGAGCCGGTCGAGGGGCGAGGTGGGACTATTTTTAGTTACACGAGAACAACGCGCGAGATCGTACGTGACGTGGGCCGTCCGGAGCTGCAACCTCGGATGGGCCGGTGTTTGGGTCGACGTAGGAAAACGGCCTGCCATGCATGAGCCATGCAGACCGTGGGATCGCACGGGAGATCCGTCTGGCGGCCGTGCGTGCGTGCAGAAATACATCACAAAAATTATTCTACTCGATAATAACAAGTGCTCCATGCTAGCCCTTATTCCTGTTCAAAATACATCATCATTCTTAAAGTTGGACATCAAATGATACACACAGAAAATGGAAACGAAAGATGTCGAACTAATACAGTAACATGGCAGTACAACCGCACTTCACTAAATTACTGTCACGATGAAATAGAATGTAAAGACCACGTCACACAAAGCTGAATGGCACACGACTTTCTCTGGCTCATCGTCGGTTCATGCTGTATGTAGACATCACAGTTCAGCCTCGAGATCCTACACAGAAGAATAGAATAAATCACATGGACATCAATTATGAGTAAAACACATGCAAAAAATAAATATGAACATATTCCGTACCTCTAGCAATTTAGCGCATTTACGTCAATTGTGACCAGGATTCTTGCAATAGCCACAGATATTCTGTGATCTTGACTTCTTTGTCTTTGCCTGCAGCCTTTTCTTCGGTGCACCTCGGCCTGGCACATGCACGGGATCCAGAACCTTATCAACTTTCTCCGAGTGCGGCATCAACGGGCCAAACCTAATATTGTTATGCTGAGCATTAGTTGACTCCTTGCTGTCAGCTTGTTCAAAACTTGATTGCTTGCCATGATGTTGTGCTTGCAAAAGCATATTTAGATGGTGATAGTCCTCATCAGAGTGGCATGCCTTGAAACTTGCGGCGTGACTACAATTCCGCAACTCGCGGTACCTCTGCAGGCTTACCGAATAGTCATACATCTGGTTTTTTCTGGTAGGTGCGTATGCACATTTTGCATTCATAGTCCACCTAGTGGGAACGCAACAACTGGGCAGAATTGTTTGTTTTAAAATCCCCAATATGTAAAAAATGTGGGAACATGGTGTGCCTGCGCATTCCAGCTTACGGCAAGAACAACTCACCCTGTGCAAAAGACCTCCTTGCTCTTCAATGCGCACTCCAAACTTTTTATCCATTCTTTCCTGCTTGGACACAACATAAGTGGAATCTTCTGATCCATCTAGTATCTCTCTGATCTGACATTTGCTGACAGCATCTATGCTCCATAAGACCATCTTAAAGACACTAGGTGTGAAAACTGTTGCGGCGTGTTTCTCAAGCGGCGAAGCATTTTCCTCTATAAATGGAACGGACTGCAAGGCTTCGACGTCATGGAGAGCTTCATTAATCCGTCGCGACGCAAGGCAACGCTCATAGTGCTCTAGCATTTCAAACAACGACATCTTACCCTCAAGATGCGTATGTAGCACAGAGTTCAAGCTCTCACTCCTCTGATTGCTGCTCAATCCTAGGAAACAACGCCCCTCAAGATATGGAGCACACCACAACTTTCTCATTTGATACATCTGATGCAGCCAAGACTCCTCACTGGTTACTTTATTCCGTTGTAAGAAGTATATCCATTCTATCTCATGCTCTTCAATGGAAGAAGTATCATAAATGAAAGATCTGAATTCCTCCTTTACGTCGTCATCATGCAGATGGCGTACAATGTTCTGCTGAATGTGCCATATACATAGTCTATGGTTTGAGTCTGGCCAGACCACCCTGATTGCTCTCTGCATTGCAAGGTCCCCATCTGTGATCACAGATATCGGATGCTTCTGTGCCATGCAATCAGAAATGGTCCGCAACATCCACTCGTATGCCTAGCTTGTTTCATGAGAAATTATACCACAGCCAAAAATGACAGTGCTCCGGTGGTGATTCAACCCTACAAACGGCACGAATGGCAGATTGTATTTGTTGGTTCTGTATGTGCTATCGAAAACAATGACGTCTCCGAAAGCCTCGTAGTCAAGTCACGATTGACTATCAGCCCAGAACAGTCCCCTCAGATGGCCATGCTCGTCTACCAAGTACTTGAAGAAAAAAATCCACATCTCGCTCTCGCCTCGCCATCATGTGCATGATCACCGTATTAGCATCACCGGCACTGATTGTCTCCTGCTTATTAGCATGGCAGAAATTATAAATGTCCCTCTTTATGCATCCAACCTTATCAAATCCACCGTATTGAAAGCACAAAATATCCATAATACGGTATTTGCGGATCCCACATTTTTCCATGTCCGCAATGTCCGCTTTCTGCTCATCGCTAATTCGTCTGTGCGAACGCAACAGACAAGAAAGATCCCGTGGGGCTAGAGGATGGCTGTGCTCATCGATGAAATCCTTGACAAACCACCGACTGGTTTCCTCCTGTCTCGTAATGACCAATTTAGCATTACACCCAACACGAGTTAAACTTCGTGGCCTCCTCTTTCTATCTTCCATCTTTCTTTTCATGTGCTTCTCTTTGCGAAACCCTTGACGACTACACACAATTTTCCTTAAAATTATGTATTTGTTGGATCCATCCCACTCAACGTAGCTTTTCCTCACACTAAAACCTTTTTCAAGAGCATATTTGTTGTAGAATTCATAGCCTTCAGCCTCACTATCAAACATCTTGCTGACAACATTTAGATACTCGAACATACTCTCATCACTTGCATACGCCATGTCTTCCTGCATATGACATGTGAGGGAAACCAATCATCAACATCTTTCTGTTTATCAATGTTGCAGGTGTAAAATAGCTCATAGGCAAAGACAAGTGCATGGAAAAGACTTTGCTCGTTTGACATGTGAGGGAAACCAATCATCAACGCCCAACAAGTAGTATCTCATCTTCCTTTAAACTATATTTCACGCACTATGCAAACCTAAAGTGATGATGACTTTAATAAACTAAATTAAGTCAACTATGGAACCAGTATCTCATCTTCCTTTAGTATATCTCATCTCAAACGTCAAGTATGTCACTTTTTTTCTGCGGTACCAAAGGAAGTAAGCAATGCCCTCAACATCTTATTTAAACTAACATGATGCGATTAGCTCAAGAGAAACTATGCCACGATGAAGCTTTCCATTCGTTGTTCTAGTCCGTACAAATCTCGCATACTGCTAAATTACCCGGATCTTGTGGGGTTGAGGTTGTACTGCATGCACGGTGGAGGGGCGCAACGGCCAAGAGAACGAGCAGAACGCCAAGCCGAATTCATACCTTAAGGATGGTACGCGCGAAGAGATGGGATCGCCCGCCGCCGTCGCCGCCGATTCAGCCGGCGCAGATCCGGCCTTCTTCTTCTTCGGTGACGGCGTGGGGGCTGGGGTTGGTTGGGTGGAGGACGAGGACGATGAATTTATTCCTCTCACCAGGCAGGTCGAGGATGGAGAAGGTCAGGAGCGGCGAGCGGCGACGAATACATCGGAGGAGGATTCTGAACTGGATCGAGTAGACATGGATCTGGTCCTCAGGTGATCGGTTCAAGAAAAGATATTTCCCCCTGGACCATTATGCCCTTATCGCAATTAACATATTAAATTTAATCAATTAAAATTCCCCGCAAGATCGGACGGCTAATAAAAATCAGACGTGATCAGACATGTAAGTACTGCTAAGTACTCCAAGTACTAACCCAATCACCGTAAAACAGCTCTAAAAGTAATTACATCTGGAAACAAGAAGTAGAAATTGGCAAGATACTAAGAAGCACAACACAAACTGATCAGTAGTATAATCGTTACAAAGTGAGAAGCAAAAATGACATTATTGGAAACAATAAGCGATGCAATAATCTTAATGAAATAATCACATAGTAAACCGAATATGATGTTCTACAGGCTTCAGACGTCTTGTATTTCGTTTGTTCCATGAAAGAATCAAATCATTGAATTGTTAAAAGTCGAACGACAGTAAAGCACTAAGTCACATAGGAACATATGTGTTTTAAAATTATATATCAGAGAGAATGTCATCCTTTATTATCTAGCTAGCTATATTTCTAACAAAATGAAAAAGACCAATATACCAGGTGAAAAAGGAAGCACAATTTTCAGTGAGTCATTGATCAAAGTTTCATATGCATGCTTTACTTTTCTGTAAAGAAATAGGAACATGGTGTCTCTAATATACCCTTCATTTTAGTTATATCGAATGCAAAACAATAGAACCGATTGTAAGAGAAAAAAGGATCTTCCAAGACAAATAATCAGAAATAACAGAAAACTAAGATATGTGACCTACTTACATGTTGCGATAATTACCTGTTACATTGATGGTCTGAGGTCTAGGCCCCTGGATCAGAGTCCTCTGGACACCTGATTTCTCAGAATCATTCTTGTCACTTTCAATAGTATAAACCTGACATAAATAGTCTGTGAGATACACAACATAGAAGTGACTTTGTGAGTTGGCAGGTAATATGAACCTGGCATAAATGATCACTACTTATTTATTCTTGCATATCAGACCGAGGTAAAGTAATAATATGATTTTCACTAATTAGTTATTCCCGAATATCAGACTATAATACTTGGTATGGAATCATTAACCATTCATGCAACGAATACATTAGTTGCAAAATCAAACATTTGCCTTTCTAACATGGTGACGTTTGCGGCGGTGTCTGTCTGGTCATCGGAGACGGTGTAGACCTAGCCGTCGTCGGCGCGGACGGCAGCGGTGCCGTGGGTGTCCTGGACGAGGTCGTAGGGGAGGAAGAGCGAGTCGGCAAGGGCCCGCACGTAGGGAAGGACCTGGCGAGGAGGTCGAGCATGCGGGAGAAGACCTTGGCCGGGTGGCGTGCGGTGATGCCGGCCGCCTCTTAGCCGTGTCCACGCCCGCGCTCCTCCTCCTCCTCTGCCTAGCCCCGATGGGGAGGAGGAAGGGTGACGGCAGCGCGCGCCTGACGACGGGGAGAGGATGCAGGAGGAGGAGGAATTGAAGTACAAATATTTCTGTCAGCCAAGACTCTAGTGATTTAGTCAATAATCAAACAAGGTGCAAGTGCATCCTACCCTCTGAGGGGGTCCAGCACGACGAAAGTGAACCCCCGCCAGCTATTCTTTTGAACAACAACCTGTAATAGCAAAGCTACTTGTAAATCTACCATTAACTACAATAACCCAGTAAAGAGTACAAACATTGAGAAAACTTTATACCGTTTGTGGTACAGTGTCATCTTCATTGACAAAATATTGCCTGGTACCGTTAAGAACAGAAGTTTCAGTGTTACATATACAGCATGCATACTCAGAACAAAGGTTGGAAAATCAAATAAACAATATGTATGCAACACAAGCCTTACTTGACAGTTGAATATGCTGGGTGGTCCTGTAATGGGTTTGGGAAGTCTGAAAAAAGAACAACAAGCCATAAGCTCAATTCTCATGGATCATGGTTTCACCTTTCAATCAAAGTAAATTAAGCATGGTTGGGAAAACATTGACTAACATTGCTGATAAGAAAATCCACTTTCTATGAATTTTAATAAATTGGCTGTGACAACTTTAACTGAATATGGCAGGGAGAAGCAACAAGCCAATAGTAACTGGTAACTACTTCTCCGATGAGGACATCCAGTGTATCCAATCAAAACTCCCATTCCCAAAAGCAGAGACAACGACAATAACTTATGGAAATATGAATTCATAGAATAGCCATAACTTTGATAGTATTCATCAGAGTTGCCTGGTACTCCCTCCGTCCTGTAATATAAGACGTTAGTATTTGTGGATCGTAACTAACTAATTAGCTCATTGCATGCTCTCAGTTTGAGTTTGGTATCAAAAGTACAGTATCCAAGAATGGATCTCCACAACAGAAATTCCAAAATTGACTGAACCCGGCAAACATCACGGTTAGGGTTCCTCCAAATCAGCAATCCCCCGCCCCGAATCATTTTGCTGCTCATGCCTCACTCACGGTCACTTAGCTAAAGCTGCGCCGCACTAAACCCACCAGCAAAAACAAAACTAAGCTCTTTATCTGAAACATTAGGTGCAATTTTTTCAGCAAATAAAGTTAGTATACAAACCTAAAACACACTTTGGCCTTCAATCATTATAAGCGTTCATATTTGCTCATAGAAACATGGAAGTGAAACATCACGCACAAACGGATCCCCAATATAGGAAAAGGACAAGATTCAGTAAAGGCAAGCTCTACATCAAAACTATTCTTTTCGTGGTAAACAAATACACAACTAACTGAATTAAGACCTTCATTCATATTACTGTAGAAAACAAGAAAATAGTCATATTTTTATATGGCTATTCTTAATTGCCCAAATTTACTTGCATATTTGAATTGACAAATCTCAAAACAGCGGGCAATGTATTTAATTATTCTCATATGCATTAGTGATGGTCAAACACAGCAGTTGCAAGCTTCACAAAATTCCAAAGTCAAAACAGAGTTTGCTACTGAATTCTTCTGGAGCTACACATATTTATCATGGACTTTCATATTTAGCCCTTAACGTTTAAAAGCCTTGCTGGAAGTGTTACGCCCCTTGTCCCTCTATCAAAATATATGTTGAGCCTGCCATTAATTCTAGATTCCGCACTTTTCTTTCGTAAAGGAAAACAAATTTACCTTATTTATCCAAAGAGTGAAGGAAGATGTTGCCATTGCAGTAAATAAGAAAATGATAAAATCAATAGAAAAGTGACGCACCTTGTATTTTTCTTGTACTCTAGCTTGTAGGTTCATCTCAACTGCAAGATGAGCAATTTGTTTGGTCCTGAGCACCTAAAAAAGCAAACAAATACACGTTAAAATACAAAAACAAAGATGCCATAAGGCTAAAAGTTACAATGATGCCCATGGTTGCATCAAAAGCACATCTGAGGATTACCTTTTAAGAAAAGATTCTGTAATGAACCTAAACCAGAATATTAGATGTGCTAAACCAGGATATTTGATGTGCCAGCGGAAAGCAGGGGGATGCGGCGAGGTTGAGAACAAGCAGCACACGTGCGGCGTCCAGAGCTACCGTTGTACAACATTGAGAAACAAAATCTGAAGCCAACAATGAAGCTACAGATGAGCCATACTTCTAAATACCAGCATCTCTGCACTCTTTGTATTCCAAGAAAAATAGAGCGATAGTTGTACATCATTTTTAACAGGATAGTGAAATCTCTCGGGCGAAGAGGGAACAATTGGTAGAACAGAATATAGGAAAAGCATGTGTCCAATTGTTTGGAAAAGACAATGGCTTGGAATCATAGGCATTGATCACACACGCAGAGGAGAAGCATAACTGATGGTGAAGGAAATATGCCCTAGAGGCAATAATAAAGTTGTTATTTTATATTTCCTTATATCATGGTAAATGTTTATTATTCATGCTAGAATTATATTAACCGGAAACTAAATACATGTGTGGATACATAGACAAAACACCGTGTCCCTAGTGAGCCTCTACTTGACTAGCCTGTTAATCAAAGATGGTTAAGTTTCCTAACCATAGACATGTGTTGTCATTTGATGAACGGGATCATATCATTAAGAGAATGATGTGATGGACAAGACCCATTCGTTATCTTAGCATATTGATCGTTCAGTTTTATTGCTATTGCTTTCTTCATGTCAAATGCATATTCCTTCGACTATGAGATTATGCAACTCCCGGATACCGGAGGAATACCTTGTGTGCTATCAAACGTCACAACGTAACTGGGTGATTATAAAGATGCTCTACAGGTATCTCCAAAGGTGTTTGTTGGGTTGGCATAGATCGAGATAGGATTTGTCACTCCGAGTATCAGAGAGGTATCTCTGGCCCCTCTCGGTAATGCACATCATAAGAAGCCTTGCAAGCAATGTGATTAATGAGTTAGTTGTGCGATGATGTAGTAAGAAACGAGTAAAGAGACTTGCCGATAACGAGATTGAACTAGGTATGAAGATACTGACGATCTAATCTCGGGCAAGTAACATACCGATGACAGGGAATAACGTATGTTGTCATTACGGTACGGCCGATAAGATCTTCGTAGAATATGTGGGAACCAACATGAGCATCCAGGTTTCGCTGTTGCTTATTGACCGGAGAGGTGCCTCGGTCATGTCTACATAGTTCTCGAACCCGTAGGGTCCGCACGCTTAACGTTCGATGACGATTTTGTATTATATGAGTTATGTGATTTGGTGACTGAATATTGTTCATAGTCCCGGATGAGATCACGGACATGACGAGGAGTCTCGAAATGGTCGAGAGGTAAAGATTGGTATATAGGACGATAGTATTCGGACACCAGAAGTGTTCCGAGGGTACCGGGTACATATCGGGTCACCGGAATGGGTTCCGGACACCCCCGACAAAAGATATGGGCCTTATGGGCCAAGAGGGGAAACGCACCAACCACAAGGGGCTGGTGCGCCTCCCATATGGGCCTGCCAAGAAGGAGAAGGAAAGAGGGGAAGGGAAAGGAAAAAGAGGGAATAGGATTCCCCCTTCCTTCCCTCTCCCCCTCTCTTTCCTTCCCCCTCCGACAGATAAGGAAAGGGGGGGGGGGGCGCCGGCCATAGGAAGGCCCCAAGTAGGATTCAGCCTACTTGGGCGCCTCCTTGGGTGCCTCCCCTCTCCCCCACCTATATATATATATGTGTGTGTGTGGGGGGGGGCGCCCCTAGCACAGACCAGACTATTGCCTAGCCGTGTGCGGCGCCCCCTCCACCGTTTACTCCCACGGACATATCTTCGTAGTGCATAGGCAAAGCCCTGCGCGGATCACTTCACCATCACCGTCACCGCGCCGTCGTGCTGACGGAACTCATCTACTTCCTCAACACTCTGTTAGATCAAGAGGTCGAGGGACGTCATCGAGCTGAACGTGTGCAGAACTCGGAGGTGCCGTACGTTCGGTACTTGATCAGTTGGAGCTAGAAGAAGTTCGACTACATCAACCGCGTTGTCAAACGCTTCCGCATTCGGTCTATGAGGGTATGTGGACACACTCTCCCCTTCTCGTTGCTATGCATCTCCTAGATAGATCTTGCATGAGCGTAGGATTTTTTTTTGAAATTGCATGCTACGTTTCCCAACAGTGGCATCCGAGCCAGGTCTATGCGTAGATGCACGAGTAGAACACAAAGAGTTGTGGGCGGTGATAGTCATACTGCTTACCACCAACGCCTTATTTTGATTCGGCGGTATTGTTGGATGAAGCGGCCCAGACCAACCTTACATGACCATGTTCATGAGACCGGTTCCACCGACAGACATGCAACTAGTTTTGCATAAAGGTGGCTGACGGGTGTTTGTTTCTCCTACTTTAGTTGAATCGAATTTGACCGCGACCGGTCCTTGTTGAAGGTTAAAACAACAAACTTGACAAAACACCATTGTGGTTTTGATGCGTAGGTAAGAACGGTTCTTGCTAGAAGCCCGTAGTGATACGTCTCCAACGTATCTATAATTTATGAAATATTCATGCTGTTTTATTATCATTCTGGGATGTTTTACAATCATTTTATAGCAACTTTATATCATTTTTTGGGACTAACCTATTGACCCAGTGCCCAGTGCCAGCTGCTGTTTTTTGCTTGTTTTTTACATCGCAGGAAATCAATACCAAATGGAGTCCAAACGCAACGAAACTCCACGGCGATTTTTTATGGACCAGAAGACATCCATTGGGCCAGAGCAGCACCTTGGGGGTGCCCCGAGGGGGGCACAACCCACCAGGTCGCGCCAGGGCCCCTTGGCACACCCAGGTGGGTTGTGCCCGCCTCGGTGGCCTCCCGCACCCCCTCTTTGCACTATAAATTCCCAAATATTCTGAAACCCATCGGGGTTAACCTAGATGAGAAGTTTCGCCGCCGCAAGGCTCAGTAGGCACCGAAAACCAATCTAGACCCTGTTCCGGCACCCTGCCGGAGGGGGGAATCATCTCTGGTGGCCATCTTCATCATCCTGGCGGCCACCACGATGAGGAGGGAGTAGTTCACCCTCGGGGCTGAGGGTTTGTACCAGTAGCTATGTGTCTAATCTTTCTCTCTCGTGTTCTTGAGATGTCACGATCTTGATGTATCGCGGGCTTTGTTAATATAGTTGGATCATATGGTGTTTTTCCCTCTCTATCTTGTTGTGATGAATTGAGTTTTTCCCTTTGAAATTTCGTTGCTATCGGATTGAATACTTTTATGGATTTGAGAACACTTGATATATGTCTTGCAATTGAATACTCATGGTGACAATGGGGTATCGTATTGATTCACTTGATATATGTTTTGGCACTCAACTCGCGGATTCCCGAGGTGACATTGGGGTAATCTATGCATAGGGGTTGATGCACGTTCTTGTCTTTGTTTCTCCGGTAGAAATCTTGGGGCACTCTTTGAAGTTCTTTGTGTTGGATTGAGTATTATGAATATGAACTTGCTTTGGTGTTATTTTAGTATGAACTCTAGGATAGATCTAATGGAAAGAATAGCTTTGTGTTATTTTAGTACGGACTCTTGAATAGATCGAACGGAAAGAATAGCTTTGAGGTGGTTTCGTACCCTACAAACAATTTCTATCCTTTGTTCTCCGCTAATAGGAACTCGGGAGTGATTCTTTATTTCACTTTGAGGGATAATCATATGATCCAACTATGTTAGGACTGTTGAGAGATTGCACTAGTGAAAGTACGGACCCTAGGCCTTGTTTTCAAGCATTGCAATACCATTTTTGTGCCCGTTTACTATTTGCTACATTGTTGTTTTTATTTATTCAGATTATAAAAATATATTTCTGCCATCCATATTACAGTTTTATCACCATCTCTTCGCCGAACTAGTGCACGTATACAATTTGCCATTGTATTGGGTGTGTTGGGGACGCAAGAGATTTCTTGTATTTGGTTGCAGGGTCGTTTGAGAGAGACCATCTTCATCCTACACCTCTCACGGATTGATAAACCTTAGGTCATCCACTTGAGGGAAAATTGCTACTGTCCTACAAAACTCTGTGCTTGGATGCCCAACATGTGTCTACAAGAATAAAGTTGCGTAGTAGACATCACGTAGCAGCCACGTAAAACTTGCAACAACAAAGTAGATGACGTCTAACTTATTTTTGCAGGGCATGTTGTGATGTGATATGGTCAAGAAATGATGTGATATACGTTATTGTATGAGATGATCATGTTTTGTAAAAGTTACTGGCAACCGGCAGGAGCCTTATGGTTGTCTCTTTATTGTATAAAATGCAAACGCCATGTAATTGCTTTACTTTATCACTATGCGTTAGCGATAGTTGTAGAAGAAATAGTTGGCGAGACGACCACGACGCTACAATGGAGATCAAGGTGTCGAGCCGGTGACGATGGAGATCATGACGATGCTTTGGAGATGGAGATCAAAAGCACAAAATGATGATGGCCATATCATGTCACATATTTTGATTGCATGTGATGTTTATCTTTTATGCATCTTATTTTGCTTAGTACGGCTGTAGCATTATAAGATGATACCTTAACTAAATTTCAAGGTATAAGTGTTCTCCCTGAGTTTGCACCGTTGCGACAGTTCGTCGTGTTGAGACACCACGTGATGATTGGGTGTGATAGACTCTACGTTCACATACAACGGGTGCAAGACAGTTTTGCACATGCGGAATACTTGGATTAAACTTGACGAGCCTGGCATGTACAGACATGGCCTCGGAACAGTGGAGACCGAAATGTCGAACGTGAATCATATAGTAGATATGATCAACATAGAGATGTTCACCATTGAAGACTACTCCATCTCACGTGATGATCGGACATGGTTTAGTTGATTTGGATCACGTATCATTTAGATGACCTGAGGAATGTCTATCTAAGTGGGAGTTCTTAAGTAATTTGATTAATTGAACTTAATTTATCATGAACTTAGTCCTGATAGTATTTGCAAATTATGTTGTAGATCAATAGCTCGCTTTGTAGCTCCCCTATGTTTTTGATATGTTCCTAGAGAAAACTAAGTTGAAAGATGATAGTAGCAATGATGCGGACTAGGTCCGTGATCTAAGGCTTATCCTCATTGCTGCACAGAGGAATTATGTCCTTGATGCACCGCTAGGTGACAGACCTATTGCAGGAGCAGATGCAAACGTTATGAATGTTTTGACAAGCTCGGTATGATGACTACTTGATAGTTTAGTGCGCCATGCTTTACGGCTTAGAACCGGGACTTCAAAAACGTTTTGAACGCCACAGAGCATATGAGATGTTCCAAGAGCTGAAATTGGTATTTCAGACTGATGCCCATGTCGAGAGGTATGAGACCTCTGACAAGTACTTTGCCTACAAGATGGAGGAGAATAGCTCAACCAGTGAGCATGTGCTCAGAATGTCTGGGTACTACAATCGCTTAAATGAAGTGGGAGTTAATCTTCCAGATAAGATAGTGATTGACAAAGTTCTCTAGTCACTATCACCAAGCTGCTAGAACTTCGTGATAAACTATAATATGCAAGGGATGGCAAAAATGATTCCCGAGCTCTTCACGATACTGAAATGGGCGATGGTACAAATCAAGAAGGAGCATCAAGTGTTGATGGTTAACAAGACCACTAGTTTCAAGGAAAAGGGCAAGGGAAAGAGAGGGAACTTCAAGAAGAATGGCAAGCAAGTTGCCACTCCCGTGAAGAAGCCCAAAGCTGGAACCAAGCCTGAAACTGAGTGCTTCTACTGCGAAGGAAATGGTCACTGGAAGTGGAGCTGCCTCAAATACTTTGCGGATAAGAAGGACGGCAAAGTGAACAAAAGTATATTTGATATACATGTTATTGATGTGTACTTTACTAGTGTTCATAGTAACCCCTGGGTATTTGATACCGGTTTAGTTGCTAAGATTAGTAACTCGAAACAAGAGTTGCAAAATGAACAGAGACTAGTTAAAGGCGAGGTGACGATGTGTGTTGGAAGTGATTCTAAGGTTGATAAGATCACCATCGCACACTCCCTTTACCTTCGGGATTAGTGTTGGACCTAAATAAATGTTATTTGGTGTTTGTGTTGAGCATGAATATGATTAGATCATGTTTATTGCGATACGGTTATTCATTTAGGTCTGAGAATAATTGTTGTTCTGTTTACATGAATAAAAACTTCTATGGTCATACACCCAATGAAAATGGTTTGTTGAATCTCGATCATAGTGATACACATATTCATAATATTGATGCCAAAAGATGCAAAGTTGATAGTGATAGTGCAACATATTTCTGGCACTGCCGTTTAGGTCATATTGGTGTAAAGTGCATGAAGAAAACTCAATGCTGATGGACTTTTGGAATTACTTGATTATGAATCATTTGATACTTGCGAAACCATGCCTTATGGGCAAGATGACTAAAACTCCATTCTCTGAAACAATGGAGCGAGCTAATGACTTATTAGAAATAATACATACCGATGTATACGGTCCGATGAGTGTTGAAGCACGCGGCGGGTATCGTTATTTTCTCACCTTCACAGATGATTTGAGTAGGTATGGGTATATCTACTTGATGAAACACAATTCCGAAACATTTGAAAAGGTTCAAAGAATTTCAGAGTGAAGTAGAGAATCATTGTAACAAGAAAATAAAGTTTCTACAATCTGATCGCGAAAGCAAATATTTGAGTTATGAGTCTGGCCTTCACAATGTGGAATAGTTTCACAACTCACGCCACCTGGAACACCACAGAGTAATGGTGTGTCCGAACGTCGTAACCATACTTTATTGGATATGGTGCATTCTACGATGTCTCTTACCGATTTACCACTATCGTTTTGGGATTATGCATTAGAGACAACCGCATTCACGTTAAATAGGGCACCGTCTAAATCCGTTGAGATGACTGATGTCTACTACACAACTTTATTCTTGTAGACACGTGTTGGGCCTCCAAGCGCAGAGTTTTGTAGGACAGTAGCAATTTTCCCTCAAGTGGATGACCTAAGGTTTATCAATCCGTGAGAGGTGTAGGATGAAGATGGTCTCTCTCAAACGACCCTGCAACCAAATACAAGAAATCTCTTGTGTCCCCAACACACCCAATACAATGGCAAATTGTATAGGTGCACTAGTTCGGCGAAGAGATGGTGATAAAAGTGTAACATTGATGGTAGAAATATATTTTTATAATCTGAATAAATAAAAACAGCAAGGTAGCAAATAGTAAACAGGCACAAAAACGGTATTGCACTGCTTGAAAATGAGGCCTAGGGTCCGTACTTTCGCTAGTGCAATCTCTCAACAGTGCTAACATAGTTGGGTCATATGATTATCCCTCAAAGTGCAATAAAGAATCACTCCCGAGTTCCTATTAGCGGAGAACAAAAGATAGAAATTGTTTGTAGGGTACGAAACCACCTCAAAGCTATTCTTTCCGACCAATCTATCCTAGAGTTCGTACTAAAATAACGCAAGCTATTCTTTCCGATCGATCTAATCAAGAGTTCATACTAAAATAACACCATATGACACACATCAACCAACTCTAATGTCACCTAGATACTCCAATGTCACCACGAGTATCCGTGAGTTAATTCTACGATATGCATCAAACAACTTCATGATCATAATATTCAATCCACACAAAGAGCTACAAAGAGACCCCAAAGTTTCTATCGGAGAAATGATAATAAAAACATGCATCAACCCCTATGCATAGATTACCCCAATGTCACCTCGGGAATCCGCAAGTTGAGTGCCATAACATACATCAAGTGAATAAATATGATACCCCATTGTCACCTCAAGTGTTCATACCACAAGACATACATCATGTGTTCTCATATCTGAACATTCAATCCGACAAGATAAAACTTCAAAGGGTAAAGATTCAATTCATCACAACAAGAGTATAGAGGGGAGAAACATCATATGATCCATCTATGTTAACAAAGCCTATGATATAGATCACGAGAGAGAGAGAGAGATTAAACACATAGCTACTTGTACAAACCCTCAGCCTCGAGGGTGGACTACTTCCTCCTCATCATGGTGGCCACCGGGATGATGAAGATGGCCACCGGAGATGATTCCCCCCTCCGGCAGGGTGCCGGAACGGGGTCTAGATTGGTTTTCGGTGGCTACAGAGGCCTGCGGCGGCGGAACATCTGATCTAGGTTGACCCCGATGGGTTTCGGAATATTTGGGAATTTATAGTGCAAAGAGGGGGTGCGGGAGGCCACCGAGGTGGGCACAACCCACCAGGGCGCGCCAGTCTTCTTCTTGAAGATCCGCACTTTGTTCTCATACATGGATCCCATCTCTGATTTCATGGCCTCAAGCCATTTCGCGGAATCTGGGCTCATCATCGCTTCCTCATAGTTCGTAGGTTCGTCATGGTCAAGTCACATGACCTCCAGAATAGGATTACCGTACCACTCTGGTGCGGATCTTACTCTGGTTGACCTACAAGGTTCGGTAGTAACTTGATTAGAAGTTTCATGATCATCACCATTAGCTTCCTTACTAATTGGTGTAGGAATCACTGGAACTGATTTATGTGATGAACTACTTTCCAATAAGGGAGCAGGTACAATTACCTCATCAAGTTCTACTTTCCTCCCACTCACTTCTTTCGAGAGAAACTCCTTCTCTAGAAAGGATCCATTCTTAGCAACGAATATCTTGCCTTTGGATTTGTGATAGAAGGTGTACCCAACAGTCTCCTTTGGGTATCCTATGAAGACACATTTCTCCGATTTGGGTTCGAGCTTATCAGGTTGAAGCTTTTTCACATAAGCATCGCAGCCCCAAACTTTAAGAAACGATAACTTGGGTTTCTTGCCAAACCACAGTTCATATGGTGTCGTCTTAACGGATTCAGATGGTGCCCTATTTAACGTGAATGCAGCCGTCTCTAAAGCATAACCCCAAAACGATAGCAGTAAATCAGTAAGAGACATCATAGATCGCACCATATCTAATAAAGTGCGGTTATGACGTTCGGACACACCATTACGCTGTGGTGTTCCGGGTGGCTTGAGTTGTGAAAGTATTCCGTATTGTTTCAAATGAAGACCAAACTCGTAACTCAAATATTCACCTCCACGATCAGATCGTATAAACTTTATTTTCTTGTTACGATGATTTTCCACTTCACTCTGAAATTCTTTGAACTTTTCAAATGTTTTAGACTTATGTTTCATCAAGTAGATATACCAATATCTGCTCAAATCATCTGTGAAGGTCAGAAAATAACGATACCTGCCGCGAGCCTCAACACTCATCAGACCGCATACATCAGTATGTATTATTTCCAATAAGTGTGTTGCTCGCTCCATAGTTCCGGAGAACGGAGTCTTAGTCATCTTGCCCATGAGGCATGGTTCGCAAGCATCAAGTGATTCATAATCAAGTGATTCCAAAAGCCCATCAGCATGGAGTTTCTTCATGCGCTTTACACCAATATGACCTAAACGGCAGTGCCACAAATAAGTTGCACTATCATTATTAAACTTATATCTTTTGGCTTCAATACTATGAATATGTGTATCACTACTATCGAGATTCAACAAAAATAAACCACTCATCAAGGGTGCATGATGATAAAAGATATTACTCATATAAATAGAACAACCATTATTCTCTGATTTAAATGAACAACCGTCTCGCATCAAACAAGATCCAGATATAATGTTCATGCTTCGCTGGCACCAAATAACAATTATTCAGGTCTAAAACTAATCCCGAAGGTAGATATAGAGGTAGCGTGCCAACGACGATAACAATCACCTCGTCCTTAGCCAATCTTTGCTTAATCCGTAGCCCGTGTTTCGAGTTGCAAATATGAGCAACAGAACCAGTATCAAATACCCAGGCGCTACTACGAGCATTAGTAAGGTACACATCAATAACATGTATATCAAATATACCTTTCACTTTGCCATCCTTCTTATCCGCCAAATACTTGGGGCAGTTCCGCTTCTAGTGACCAGTCCCTTTGCAGTAGAAGCACCCAGTCTCAGGCTTAGGTCCAGACTTGGGCTTCTTCACTTGAGCAGCAACTTGCTTGCCGTTCTTCTTGAAGTTCCCTTTCTTCCCTTTGCTCTTTTTCTTGAAACTAGTGGTCTTGTTAACCATCAACACTTGATGCTCCTTCTTGATTCTACTTCCGCAGCCTTTAGCATCGCGAAGAGCTCGGGAATCGTCTTATCCATCCCTTGCATATTATAGTTCACCACAAAGCTTTTGTAGCTTGGTGGCAGTGATTGAAGAACTCTGTCAATGACACTATCAACCGGAAGATTAACTCCCAGTTGAGTCAAGTGATTGTGATACTCAGACATTTTGAGTATATGTTCACTGACAGAACTATTCTCCTCCATTTTGCAGCTGTAGAACTTATTGGAGACTTCATATCTCTCAATCCGGGCATTTGCTTGAAATATTAACTTCAACTCCTGGAACATCTCATATGCTCCACGATGTTCAAAACATCGTTGAAGTCCCGGTTCCAAGCCGTAAAGCATGGCACACTGAACTATCAAGTAGTGATGTCTACTACACAGCCTTCTTCTTGTAGACGTTGTTGGGCCTCCAAGTGCAGAGGTTTGTAGGACAGTAGCAAATTTCCCTCAAGTGGATGACCTAAGGTTTATCAATCCGTGGGAGGCGTAGGATGAAGATGGTCTCTCTCAAGCAACCCTGCAACCAAATAACAAAGAGTCTCTTGTGTCCCCAACACACCCAATACAATGGTAAATTGTATAGGTGCACTAGTTTGGCGAAGAGATGGTGATACAAGTGCAATATGGATGGTAGATATAGGTTTTTGTAATCTGAAAATATAAAAACAGCAAGGTAGCAAGTGGTAAAAGGGAGCGTAAACGGTATTGCAATGCTAGGAAACAAGGCCTAGGGTTCATACTTTCACTAGTGCAAGTTCTCTCAACAATAATAGCATAATTAGATCATATAAGAATCCCTCAACATGCAACAAAGAGTCACTCTAAAGTCACTAATAGCGGAGAACAAACAAAGAGATTATTGTAGGGTACGAAACCACCTCAAAGTTATCCTTTCTGATCGATCTATTCAAGAGTCCGTAGTAAAATAACACGAAGCTATTCTTTCCGTTCGATCTATCCTAGAGTTCGTACTAGAATAACACCTTAAGACACATATCAACCAAAACCCTAATGTCACCTAGATACTCCAATGTCACCTCAAGTATCCGTGGGTATGATTATACGATATGCATCACACAATCTCAGATTCATCTATTCAACCAACACAAAGAACTTCAAAGAGTGCCCCAAAGTTACTACCGGAGAGTCAAGACGAAAACGTGTGCCAACCCCTATGCATAAGTTCACAAGGTCACTGAACCCGCAAGTTGATCACCAAAA
The DNA here is from genome assembly GCF_002575655.3 of Aegilops tauschii subsp. strangulata. NCBI lineage: Eukaryota > Viridiplantae > Streptophyta > Magnoliopsida > Poales > Poaceae > Aegilops > Aegilops tauschii. Next base: position 48,933,563 of record NC_053039.3, read on the forward strand.
CATACATCAAGTAGATCATGTGAATATCCCATTGTCACCACACATGCAAGACATACATCAAGTGTTCTCAAATCCTTAAAACTCAATCCGATAAGATAACTTCGAAGGGAAAACTCAATCCATTACAAGAGAGTAGAGGGGGAGAAACATCATATGATCCAACTATAATAGCAAAGCTCGCGGTACATCAAGATCGTGCCAAATCAAGAACACGAGAGAGAGAGAGATCAAACACATAGCTACTGGTACATACCCTCAGCCCGGAGGGTGAACTACTCCCTCCTCGTCATGGAGAGCGCCGGGATGATGAAGATGGCCACCGGTGATGGATCCCCCCTCCGGCAGGGTGCCGGAACAGGGTTCCGATTGGTTTTTGGTGGCTACAGAGGCTTGCGGCGGTGGAACTCCCGATCTAGGTTTCTTTCTGGGGGTTTCTGTATTTATAGGAATTTTTGGCGTCGGTCTCACGTCAGGGGGGTCTCCGAGTCATCCACGAGATAGGGGGACGCGCCCTCCACCCTCATGGATGGCTCGGGACTCTTCTGGCCCAACTCTTTTACTCTGGGGGCTTCTTTTGGTCCATAAAAAATCATCAAAAATTGGCACGTCAATTGGACTCCGTTTGGTATTCCTTTTCTGTAAAACTCAAAAACAAGGAAAAAACAGAAACTGGCACTGGGCTCTAGGTTAATAGGTTAGTCCTAAAAATCATATAAAACAGCATATAAATGCATATAAAACATCCAAGATGGATAATATAATCGCATGGAACAATAAAAAATTATAGATACGTTTGAGACGTATCAAATAGTCATCAGCTTTGCTCTGCCAGGCGTTCACAACGTCTGGTGTTGCTCCTGCAGCGGGTCTTGGACCTAGCGGTGCTTCCAAGATGAAATTCTTCTGTGCAGCAATGAGGATAATCCTCAAGTTACAGACCCAGTCCGTGTAGTTGCTACCATCATCTTTCAACTTAGCTTTCTCTAGGAACGCATTAAAATTCAAAGGAACAGTAGCACGGGCCATTTATCTACCACAACATAGACATGCAAAATACTATCAGGTACTAACTTCATGATAAGTTAAAGTTCAATTAATCATATTACTTAAGAACTCCCACTTCGATAGACATCCCTCTAATCATCCAAGTGATCACGTGGTCCATATCAACTAAACCATGTCCGATCATCACGTGAGATGGAGTAGTTTTCAATGGTGAACATCACTATGTTGATCATATCTACTATATGATTCATGCTCGACCTTTCGGTCTCAGTGTTCCGAGGCCATATCTGCATATGCTTGGCTCGTCAAGTTTAATCCGAGTATTCTGCGTGTGCAAAACTGGCTTGCACCCGTTGTATGTGAACGTAGAGCTTATCACACCCGATCATCACGTGGTGTCTCGGCACGACGAACTGTCGCAACGGTGCATACTCAGGGAGAACACTATACCTTGAAATTTAGTGAGAGATCATCTTATAATGCTACCGCCATACTAAGCAAAATAAGATGCAGAAAAAGATAAACATCACATGCAATCAAATAAGTGATATGATATGGCCAGCATCATCTTGTGCCTGTGATCTCCATCTCCAAAGCACCGTCATGATCACCATCGTCACCGGCTTGGCACCTTGATCTCCATCGAAGCATCGTTATCGTCTCGCCAACTATTGCTTCTACGACTATCGCTACCGCTTAGTGATAAAGTAAAGCAATTACATGGCAATTGCATTTCATACAATAAAGCGACAACCATATGGCTCCTGCCAGTTGCCGATAACTGTTACAAAACATGATCATCTCATACAACAATATATATATCATCACGTCTTGACCATATCACATCACAACATGCCCTGCAAAAACAAGTTAGACGTCCTCTACTTTGTTGTTGCAAGTTTTACGTGGCTGCTGCGGGATTAGCAAGAACCGTTCTTACCTATGCATCAAAACCACAACGATTTTTCGTCAAGTGTGTTGTTTTAACCTTCAACAAGGACCGGGCGTAGTCACACTCGATTCAACTAAAGTTGGAGAAACATGCACCCACTAGCCACCTGTGTGCGAAGCACGGCGGTAGAACCAGTCTCATGAACGCGGTCATGTAATGTCGGTCTGGGCCGCTTCATCCAACAATACCGCCAAATCAAAGTATGACATGCTGGTAAGCAGTCGTGCATATAACATCTACGCATAGACCTGGCTCGGATGCCACTGTTGGGGAACGTAGTATTTCAAAAAAATTCCTACGATCGCGCAAGATCTATCTAGGAGAAGCATAGCAATGAGCAGGGAGAGTGTGTCCACGTACCCTCGTAGACCGAAAGCGGAAGCGTTTTATCAACGAGGTTGATGTAGTCGTACGTCTTCACAATCCTACCGATCCTAGCACCGAACGTACGGCACCTCCGTGTTCAGCACACGTTCAGCTCGATGACGTCCCTCGTACTCTTGATCCAGTTGAGGCCGAGGGAGATTTCCGTCAGCACGACGGCATGGCGACGGTGATGATGAAGTTACCGGCGTAGGGCTTTGCCTAAGCACTACGACGATATGACCGAGGTGTGTTTCTGTGCAGGGGGGCACCGCACACGGCTAAAAGATCAACTTGTGTGTTCTAGGGTGCCCCCTCCCCACGTATATAAAGGAGGGAGGAGGGGAGGGCTGGCCGGCCCCTAGGGCGCCCCCAAGAGGGGAGTCCTACTAGGACTCCAAGTCCTAGTAGGATTCCACCAAGAGGGAGAGAGGGGGAAGGAAGGAGAGGGAGAGGGAGTAGGAAAGGGGGGCGCCGCCCCCTTCCCTTGTCCTATTCGGACTCCAAGGGGGGGGGGGGGCGCGGCCTGCCCTGTCTGCCCTCCTCTCTCTCCAACAAGGCCCATGGTGGCCCATTAGTTCCCCCGGGTGTTCCGGTAACCCCTCCGGCACTCCGGTTTTACCCGAAACTATCCGGAACACTTTCGGTGTCCGAATAACATGGTCCAATATATCAATCTTTATATCTCGACCATTTCGAGACTCCTCGTCATGTCCGTGATCTCATCCGGGACCCGAACAACCTTCGGTCATCAAATCACATAAACTCATAATACAAATCGCCATCGAACGTTAAGCGTGTGGACCCTACGGGTTCGAGAACTATGTAGACATGACCGAGACACATCTCCGGTAAATAACCAATAGTGGAACCTGGATGCTCATATTGGCTCCTACATATTCTACGAAGATCTTCATCGGTCAAACCGCATAACAACATACGTTGTTCCCTTTGTCATCGGTATGTTAGTTGCCCGAGATTCGATCGCCGGTATCCTCATACCTAGTTCAATCTCGTCACCGGCAAGTCTCGTTACTCGTTCCGTAATGCATCATCCCGCAACTAACTCATTATTCACATTACTTGCAAGGGTTATAGTGATGAGCATTACCGAGAGGGCCCAGAGATACCTCTTCGATACATAGAGTGACAAATCCTAATCTCGATCTATGCCAACTGAACAAACACCATCGGAGACACCTGTAGAGCATCTTTATAATCACCCAGTTACGTTGTGACGTTTGTTAGCACACTAAGTGTCGTGGAATTGTCATGGCAGATGTCCTAGTGAGAGGACTTAGTCGTGAGGCCAACACATCTATGTGGTAGCTTGAGAGGGGTTGAGTGGAATCGAGAGACGCAACACAAGACAAGGGTTTAGACAGCTTCGGGCCCCGGGAAACATCATCCGGTAACAACCCTACATGCTGTTTGTGGCTAGGTCTCATTATGCTCATGAGGGAGTCGCCGTAAACTGGCTCTCCTCTACTTGTGTCTACCCCTAGAGATTATTGAGCTTCTTACTTGTCCCTCTTGGGGTGCCCTGCCCCTCCTTATATAAGTATAAGGGGTGGGTTACATGTAGAGTCCTAGTAGGATTAGGACTAGTCTATCTTCCCTTACAAGTTGAATACAAGTCCGGGTCTTGCTTCCTCGTAAAGGAAATATCCGTCATCCCTTTCCTCTTAAACCGGCCCATCATAACGTGAACGGGCCTTCTGGGTTTTGGGCCTTGTTGTCTATCCGACCCGCCCGCCGGGTTACTAACGAGTCGCCAAGATCGGGCGGGTTATCTGTGAATCAATAAGCTCCGGGCGGGTCACCAGTGAGTCCCCACGCTCCAGCCGGGTCATACATCCGGCGGGTTACACCGCGGGGTATATCCCCGATATTAGCCCCTAGTTTAATTTGGATTTATCCATGTTAAAATGATCCTGCAAAATAACTCAAGAACAAATTTGACAGGTTGTGCTCCGGGTTAAATATTCTTGCAAGCCGACACCTGATCATCCTTAAGTCCTTGACTTTTTCTCCTGGAAAATCCGGATCAATAGGCCAGCTTCATAATCCATTTGCTGACATTGGCTCTTGTAAAGAAATATTATAAGAAATAATCCATTTGAGTCGGCCTTCAGTGCTCTGATTTGACAAAAATATTGGTCTTGAAATATTCAACTGATATTCAGCCGACTTAAAGATGTAGATCATGTTGGAAATATGCCCTAGAGGCAATAATAAATGGTTATTATTATATTTCTGTGTTCATGATAATGGTCTATTATTCATGCTATAATTGTATTGTCCGGAAATCGTAATACATGTGTGAATACATAGACCACAACCTGTCCCTAGTAAGCCTCTAGTTGACTAGCTCGTTGATCAACAGATAGTCATGGTTTCCTGACTATGGACATTGGATGTCATTGATAACGGGATCACATCATTAGGAGAATGATGTGATGGACAAGACCCAACTTAAGCATAGCATAAAAGATCGTGTAGTTTCGTTTGCTAGAGCTTTTCCAATGTCAAGTATCTTTTCCTTAGACCATGAGATCGTGCAACTCCCGGATACCGTAGGAGTGCTTTGGGTGTGCCAAACGTCACAACGTAACTGGGTGACTATAATGGTGCATTACGGGTATCTCCGAAAGTGTCTGTTGGGTTGGCACGGATCGAGACTGGGATTTGTCACTCCGTGTGACGGAGAGGTATCTCTGGGCCCACTCGGTAATGCATCATCATAATGAGCTCAATGTGACTAAGGCGTTAGTCACGGGATCATGCATTGCGGTACGAGTAAAGAGACTTGCCGGTAACGAGATTGAACAAGGTATTGGGATACCGACGATCGAATCTCGGGCAAGTAACATACCGATTGACAAAGGGAATTGCATACGGATTGATTGAATCCTCGACACCGTGGTTCATCCGATGATATCATCGTGGAACATGTGGGAGCCAACATGGGTATCCAGATCCCGCTGTTGGTTATTGACCGGAGAGGCGTCTCGGTCATGTCTGCATGTCTCCCGAACCCGTAGGGTCTACACACTTAAGGTCCGGTAACGCTAGGGTTGTAGAGATATATGTATGCGGAAACCCGAAAGTTGTTCGGAGTCTCGGATGAGATCCCGGACGTCACGAGAGGTTCCGAAATGGTCCGGAGGTGAAGATTTATATATGGGAAGTCTTATTTTGGTCGCCGGAAAAGTTTCGCGCTTTATCGGTATTGTACCGGGAGTGCCGAAAGGGGTCCGGGGGTCCACCAAGGGGGTCCAACAGCCCCGGGGGGCCACATGGGCTGTAAGGGGTGCGCCTTGGCCTATATGGGCCAAGGGCACCAGCCCCAAGAGGCCCATGCGCAAGAGATAAGAAAGAAGGGAGAGTCCTAAAAGGGGAAGGCACCTCCGAGGTGCCTTGGGGGGGAAGGACTCCCCCCTGGCCGCACCCTTCCTTGGAGGAAGGGGCAAGGCTGCGCCCCCCTCTCCCTTGGCCCTATATATAGTGGGGGGAAGGGAGGGCAGCAACATCTAAGCCTTGGGCGCCTCCTTCCTCCCCTGCAACACCTCTCTCTCTCTCGCAGAAGCTCGGCGAAGCCCTGCCGGAGACCCGCTACATCCACCACCACGCCGTCGTGCTGTTGGATCTCCATCAACCTCTCCTCCCCCCTTGCTGGATCAAGAAGGAGGAGACGTCGCTGCACCGTACGTGTGTTGAACGCGGAGGTGCCGTACGTTCGGCACTCGGTCATCGGTGATTTGGATCACGGCGAGTACGACTCCGTCATCCGCGTTCATTGGAACGCTTCCGCTCGCGATCTACAAGGGTATGTAGATCCACTCCTTTCCCCTCGTTGCTAGTAGACTCCATAGATGCATCTTGGTGAGCGTAGGAAAATTTTAAATTATGCTACGATTCCCAACAGATCATGCCGATTTATGATGCCAAAATTGTTGGGTTATAAACAAATGATGCCGGGTCATGTAATTGTTGCTAATGCCGGGTTAATCTTATGATGACGCGGGGTCATAAACTTTGCAGATTTCTCCGATAATAATATAATACCTGATTCGCTCAAAACTGAGAATTTGAAGTTATTCCTCCCTTATATGCATATCACCTGTAGCCCCCAAGTGCCGGGTTGTCATGCTTGCAGCAACCTGGGACTTGTAATTGCCTTATGCTCATAAAATTTTCAACCAGTGTAGCCCCCAAGGGCCGGGTCATTATGCAATAATGAACAGGGACTTCGTAAATATGATCATGTAAACTTGAGCAGCAACGTGTAGCCCCCAAGGGCCGGGTCATTATGCAATAATGAGCAGGGATTTTGTAAATATGATCATGTAAACTTGAGCAGCAACATGTAGCCCCCAAGGGCCGGCTCAGTAAGATATTACTGAGCTGGGACTTTGTATATGATTCATTGATAATAACATCATATGATGTAATCTCCACCATGGGGCTTGAACCCACGTCCACAAGGTTAAGAGCTTTGTACTCTACCAAATGAGTAGTGGATCTTTCAGTATAATGTATTTTTGACAGGAGCAATGGGTAGCCCCCAAGGGCCGGCTCATTTAGAATGTGATGAGTCGGGTCTTCAATAAGTTGAGCAAAAAATGACTTTGCATTAGCCCCCAAGTGCCATGGTGCATGCTGGTAGTGACATGGGACTTGCATATTCAATGTAATCTCAATTTGAATAATGTAGCCCCCAAGTGCCGGGTTGTAAGCCTGCAGCGACTCGGGACTATTCCTTCCATTGTAGAATAAACTATATCCATTGATAAAATAATAGCCATTGCGTCAAAGCGACTTTGAATACCTCTGTTGATAAGTAAATCCGGAGTTTAAATACCCGGCGGCTCTTGACCGATGGCGATTTAATACGCCTCCATTGTAAGCCAGAATTTTTATAACCCGGCGGCTTATAGCCTTTGAGAAAATCCAGAACGGATAATCATTTTGAAGCATCAATTTTAATGATGAGCTTGGATTTAAGCATTTATATAAGTCATAGTTCTACAAATCCTGCAGAGTTTAAACAATATATGCCCTGGCGACTTAACGACAAAAGCCAGGGCCAACTTAAACATAATCGTGTATAAACAATATCATACCTGTGATATTGAATCGTACTGCCGGCGTATGATACCTGTGCAGTAAGGGTGATAACCCAATCTTTAGAAGCCAAAACTTCCAAATGTTTATGATTGTCATATACTGGTGACTTATCGTCCAAAGTCAAGCCGGGTTAAATAGAAACCACTCATATATGCTTCAGATATGATCAAAAAAGTCTCAAGACAAACCCAAAAGACTGTTTAAAAAAACTTAAGCCAAACAGAGAGAAAAAAGGCGAGGCTTCTGATTCGAATACGATCAGTAAGCCGGACCAAAAGGGGTTAAGCTATGATTCGAATACGATCAGTAAGCCCCCTATTGGGTTTGGCATTGCGCCGATCAAGAGGGTACCGACAACTATGTTCTCTTTGGTTCGAATACGACCTATGTTTGAACAGGAAGCCCCCAAATGACCTTGAGACTTTTTTAACGACTCTGATTCGAATACGATCAAAGTCGGACCAAAAGGGGTTAAGCTATGATTCGAATACGATCAAGAAGCCCCCTAGTGGCCTTGGCATTGCGCCGATCAAGAGAGTACCGACAGCTATGTTCTCTTTGGTTCGAATACGACCTATGTTTGAATAGGAAGCCCCCAAATGACCTTGTGAGCTGTGCTCAAGGGGCACCTATGTTTTGATCTGTGCTTTTGCAACAGACTCTCTTTGGTCCCTTTAATTTTTCCTGAGAACTCGAACTTGCGAGAGATTATTCTTTTGAACCGGAAATTTTTAAACCGGATACTAAGAACTTCAAAGCTTTGTTGGAGACAGCCTTCCCTTGAGCCGGATTTTAAACTGGAATCCTTCTTTTTAAGCCAGAAATTTTCTGACGGCCTTCAAATTTGCACCAATATGGTGGTTTAGGGTCCTGCATTAGATAACTTTGCAAGCCGGAGTAATTGCTCTTTTAAAGAAAGCAATATATAATATAAAAATGTACTGGATGGATTTCACCTGATATGTTAGGCCAGAAATTATCCACCGCAGAGTTGATGATCACCACGGTGAAGCTGAAATCAACCACGGCCGAGTCGGCCACGGGAGCAGACAGATGAGTCGGACGCGGTGTTGTAAACTGGTGCGGACGAGCAAATTGTCCTCTGCGTTGTAAACCGGCGCATACGCGTGGACCGGCCGCGAGAGCGATCGGGCGATTCGTTCGTGGCGTTGCAAGCCGGTGCGGTCGCGAGAGACGGCCACGGCGTTGTAAGCCGGTGCGGTAGTCCGTTGAGTAAGGATGACCTCCTGTGCCGAATGATGTTGGCACACCTCCATCTCCGTGGTATAGTGACACTTTGTAATGAATAATTCTCCTGCATATAAAATACAGCAGGGCACAGTAGTCTTGCTCGGATAAATTAATATATGCTTTAAAAATAAATAGGGTAAATAGCACCTGTTATTTTTACATCTGAGGCGCTCATACTGGATAGGCACATTTTGTTCCTGGACTGTGCATGCGCTTGGTCCAGTGACTTGCGCCCAGCCTCTGTGTTTCCTCTGAATACGTTCTATCAATCCCAATGGTTGGCTTGATCGCCATAGTAATATAGTAGTTGATTTTTGCTTGCTTTTGCCAGCAGTTTTGAGACGATAGCTCCATCATAGATACAACCATCTCTGAAGATCTGCAGTGCGGGTACCTCATGTTCAGTAGCACTGCTTCTCTAGATTTTGAGTGTGACTGTAGCCGAACAAGTGCTGCATTTTTCTTAGCATCCAAAATTAAATCCTCCAGAATAAGGCATAGCTTGACATTCAACTTATTGAAGATTCAAACTGTTGTAGAGCTCATTCACTGCTTCTGTATCTCACACATGTTGCTCCAGCAAAGACAACTCGCAAGGGGTGAGGGCGACTCGAGGTAGGAGCGGTGACTCGGCGCGGCAGTGATGCACGGCAAAAGCGGGTGAACGAGGTAAGGGCACCTCGGGAACGGAGGCAGCGCACTGGCGGCTTAAGACCGGGCCGGCAGAGGAGGAGCAAGGGCGCGGGCATGAGCGGTGAGGCGGCGCGCGTGCACAGCAGCAGCAGTACTTTCAATTAGCACTCGTGGTAGGAGTAGCTGGTTTTGGTTTCAGTTTTCATGCGAACAATATTACCAGCTATTACGCGGCAGCAGGCGACTTGGCAATTCGAGGCACAGCAGGAGCCGAGGAAGGGTTGGAGTCGAGGGCGGCTTGGAGTTCAGGCCGCGGGGTCGAGGGCAACTCGGAACAGGCCCGGTGGTGAGTCGGCGAAGCGGGGGACCGCGACAGCGGTTTGAGGCAAGGCGGCCGTGAGCGGCTCGCAGCAGAGGCAATTGATGCCGCGGTGGATCACTGGTGGCTCATGGCTTGAGGTGCATCTTCGTGTGACGAACAGTAGTACAAAAGTAGTACCTTAATTGATCTTTGACGTTAGCACTTAACTAATCCTTGGTGGATGAATTGCTTTTTCTTCACGTGGAGGAAACAGACGAGGCGATTCAGGCATGGCAAGGTCCGACAGCGCAGTCGAGCAGAGGCGAGCGGGCACAGCCGGCCAGCGTCGACGGGTCAACGGAGCTGCTGCTCAGGGCGTCTCAAGGCGGAAACGGAGTCCAGGCTCGGCGTGCTACAGCAAAGGGCGGCCTGGGCGGTGGCAGCTTGAAGCTCGGGTAAGGCAGGAACAAGTCCCTGGCGGCTCAAGGAAAAAAGTATGCGACGGCGACGATGACTTGGCGGTGCGGTAGTGCGGCGGCTCTCCCACAGCAGCTGAAAACGGGCGGCTCAAGCAGAAACGGCGAAGCTCGGCTGAGCCAGCGGCGGGTTGAAGCACCGGTGCAGCGGGGGCCGCAGCCGAGCGACCGTCGGAGGCCCGTCCGGCGATAGCGGCTCAGAGACCGAAACTGAATCCGTATTGACCAAGGCTTGTAAGACGTGCGGTGATAGTTTGCCTCTGATCGATCTCTTCTTTCCTTGGTATTCACTTGTTGAACTCACATAGTAGCTTTTTCTTTCTGGTAGATTCCTTGTGGGCATGTAGCAATCAAAGTTAACAAAAGGAAAAACCGATTTGGCTTCTGGTGACGGTCTCGACGACTCCTGTACGCGGTAGCAGCGACTCGGCGAATCAAACAAAGCAACCGTAATTTGATGACTTCGATACGTACAGACCAAAACCCCCTTTGCACTTGGCTTTCTCGCGGCGATGAAGAAAAAAAGTGATCCGGCCACGACGGATCGCCTGCTTGCATGCGACGACACACACAGATTTTAATTTTCTCAGACCTTATAGATTATAAACTTTGAAGTTGACGCAGATCTTTTCAACCCGGCTCTTCTTCATCCGAAAAATCACGAACTTCTCGATCCCTGGGAGAGATCCCTCCAAGAACTCAACACCACCGTGCGCGAGCCCCACGGTGGGCGCCAACTGTCGTGGAATTGTCACGGCAGATGTCCTAGTGAGAGGACTTAGTTGTGAGGCCAACACATCTATGTGGTAGCTTGAGAGGGGTTGAGCGGAATCGAGAGATGCAACACAAGACAAGGGTTTAGACAGCTTCGGGCCCCGGGAAACATCATCCGGTAACAACCCTACATGTTGTTTGTGGCTAGGTCTCATTATGCTCATGAGGGAGTCGCCGTAAACTGGCTCTCCTCTACTTGTGTCTAACTCTAGAGATTATTGAGCTTCTTACTTGTCCCTCTTGGGGTGCCCTGCCCCTCCTTATATAAGTTGAAGGGGCGGGTTACATGTAGAGTCCTAGTAGGATTAGGACTAGTCTATCTTCCCTTACAAGTTGAATACAAGTCCGGGTCTTGCTTCCTCGTAAAGGAAATATCCGTCATCCCTTTCCTCTTAAACTGGCCCATCATAACGTGAACCGGCCTTCTGCGTTTTGGGCCTTGTTGTCTATCCGACCCGCCCGCCGGGTTACTAACGAGTCGCCAAGATCGGGCGGGTTGTCTGTGAATCACTAAGCTCCGGGCGGGTCGCCAGTGAGTCCCCATGCTCCAGCCGGGTCATACATCCGGCGGGTTACACCGCGGGGTATATCCTCGATACTAAGTGTTCCTCCGGTATTCAGGAGTTGCATAATCTCATAGTCATAGGAACATGTATAAGTCATGATGAAAGCAATAGCAATAAACTAAACGATCATAGTGCTAAGCTAACGGATGGGCCTTGTCCATCACATCATTCTCTAATGATGTGATCCCGTTTATCAAATGACAATACATGTCTATGGCTAGGAAACTTAACCATCTTTGATTAACGAGCTAGTCGAGTAGAGGCATACTAGGGACACTCTGTTTGTCTATGTATTCACACATGTACTAAGTTTCCGGTTAATACAATTCTAGCATGAATAATAAACATTTATCATGATATAAGGAAATATAAATAATAACTTTATTATTGCCTCTAGGGCATATTTCCTTCAGGTTTATCACTCTTTATGGCATACATGTCATCATAATAATCATCATATATAGCAACTTCATTGTCATAATCAATTGAAACCTCTTCCAAAATAGTGGATGTGTCACTAAATAAAGTCATGACCTCTCCAAATCCACTTTCAATCAATATTCTAATAAGATTCAACACCCTCCAAAATAGTGGGATCACTACTACCTAGAGTTGACACTCTTCTAAACCCACTTTTATCAATGTAATCATCATACATAGGAGGCATGCTATCATAAAAATAAATTTTCTTATCGAAAGTAGAAGGAATCAAAGGATCATATTCATTAAGCAAAGCATCCCCAAGCTTAGGACAAGCATTATTTCGAGCAACTAAATCTTCAAACATGTCACACTCATTAAACATAGCATCCCCAAGCTTGTGGTTTTGCATATCATCACAATCATTCTTATCAATAGCATGAATGGTGATGACCCACAAGTATAGGGGATCTATCGTAGTCCTTTCGATAAGTAAGAGTGTCGAACCCAACGAGGAGCAGAAGGAAATGACAAGCGGTTTTCAGTAAGGTATTCTCTGCAAGCACTGGAATTATCGGTAACAGATTGTTTTGTGATAAGGTAATTTGTAACGGGTAGCAAGTAACAAGAGTAAATAAAGTGCAGCAAGGTGGCCCAATCCTTTTTTTAGCAAAGGACAAGCCTGGACAAACTCTTATATAAAGTAAAGCGCTCCCGAGGACACATGGGAATTATCGTCAAGCTAGTTTTCATCACGCTCATATGATTCGCGTTCGTTACTTTGATAATTTGATATGTGGGTGGACCGGTGCTTGGGTACTGCCCTTCCTTGGACAAGCATCCCACTTATGATTAACCCCTCTTGTAAGCATCCGCAACTACAAAAGAAGTATTAAGGTAAACCTAACCATAGCATGAAACATATGGATCCAAATCAGCCCCTTACGAAGAAACGCATAAACTAGGGTTTAAGCTTCTCTCACTCTAGCAACCCATCATCTACTTATTACTTCCCAATGCCTTCCCCTAGGCCCAAATAATGGTGAAGTGTCATGTAGTCGACGTTCACATAACACCACTAGAGGAAAGACAACATACATCTCATCAAAATATCGAACGAATACCAAATTCACACGACTACTTATAGCAAGACTTCTCCCATGTCCTCAGGAACAAACGTAACTACTCACAAATCATATTCATGTTCATAATCAGAGGGGTATTAATATGCATAAAGGATCTGAACATATGATCTTCCACCAAATAAACCAACTAGCATCAACTACAAGGAGTAATTAACACTACTAGCAACCCACCCATAGGTACCAATCTGAGGTTTTGGGACAAAGATTGGATACAAGAGATGAACTAGGGTTTGAGAGGAGATGGTGCTGGTGAAGATGTTGATGGAGATTGACCCCCTCCCGCTGAGAGGATCGATGGTGATGACGATGGTGACGATTTCCCCCTCCCGGTGGGATGTTTCCCCGGCAGAACAGCTCCGCCAGAGCCCTAGATTGGTTCCGCCTCGAGACGGCGGCGCTTCATCCCGAAAGCTTCCTTCTGATTTATTTTCATGTGTGAGATACTTGTTTTGTATGCGAGCTAACTCAATCATCTTGAAAGCTTCAATCTCAGTTGGGGGTAAGAAGATTGTGATGAGGTTGAAGGATGTCTTCTTCTTCTGCTGCTGGAGCTTGATCCTACATGGCCTTCTTGATCCTATCATCCTTGTTGGTCTCCCCGGGTTCTTCTCTCTTCAGCTCTATCTTTATTAGCCAAGCATCGTTGCCCTCATTGTTGGAGAAGGGGGACGACATGATGCCTGGCCTTGACAATTCTGACAGAAAACAGCTCGAGACAAAAACAGAGGATGTTTGCGTGATACGAGGGTCATAACCTTCAGGAGATTATATAATGAATTTTTACCGACCAAAAGAAGTATCGTGCAAGAAAACGGAGTCCGGAGAGCACACGAGGTGCCCACGAGGCAGGGGGGCGCTCCCTCCACCCTCGTGGACGCCTCGTGTCCTTCTCGGACTACTTCTTATTTTCCTACTTTCTTAAATATTCCAAAACAGAGAAAAAAATGCTATTAGAACTGTTTTGGAGTCGGTTTACTTACCGTACCACATACCTATTCCTTTTTGGAGTCTGAAACGTTCTGGACAGTGTCCCTTATGTACTCCTCCGGGGTTACGGTTTCAATAACATTAGTTTCAACATTTATGGGATTACCTGAGATATAATGTTTGATTCTTTGCCCGTTCACCACCTTCGGATTTGTGCCTTCGAAGTTGTTGATTTTTATGGCACCGGAATGATAGACCTCCTCGATAACGTAAGGGCCTTCCCACTTAGAGAGAAGTTTTCCTGCAAAAAATCTTAAACGAGAGTTGTATAGCAAAACATAATCACCTACATTAAACTCACGTTTTTGTATCCTTTTGTCATGCCATCTTTTAACTTTTTCTTTAAACAATTTGGCATTCTCATAGGCTTGGGTTCTCCACTCATCAAGTGAGCTAATGTCAAATAGTCTCTTCTCGCCGGCAAGTTTGAAATCATAATTGAGCTCTTTAATGGCCCAATATGCCTTATGTTCTAGTTCAAGAGGTAAGTGACATGCTTTTCCATAAACCATTTTATATGGAGACATACCCATAGGATTTTTATATGCAGTTCTATAGGCCCATACTGCATCATCAAGTTTCTTGGACAAATTCTTTCTAGATCTATTAACAGTCTTTTGCAAAATTAATTTAATCTCTCTATTAATCAATTCTACTTGACCACTAGACTGTGGGTGGTATGGAGATGCAATTCTATGATTAACGTCATACTTAGCAAGCATTTTATGAAAATCACCATGAATAAAATGTGAACCACCATCAGTCATTAAGTATCTAGGGACTCCAAACCTCGGAAAAATAACTTCTTTAAGCATCTTAATAGAGGTGTTATGATCAGCACTACTAGTTGGAATAGCTTCTACCCACTTGGTAACATAATCAACATCAACTAAAATATGTGTATACCCATTAGAGGAAGGAAACTGTTCCATATAATCAAAGCCCCAAACATCAAATGGTTCAATAACAAGTGAATAGTTCATAGGCATTTCTTGACGTCTACTAATATTACCAATTCTTTGACATTCATCACAAGACAAGACAAACTTACGGGCATCTTTGAAGAGAGTAGGTCAATAAAAACCGGATTGCAATACCTTATGTGCAGTTCTATCTCTAGCGTGGTGTCCTCCATATGCCTCAGAGTGACACTTGCGTAGGATCTGTTCCTGTTCATGCTCAGGTACACAACATCTAATGACACCATCTACTCCTTCTTTATAAAGGTGTGGGTCATCCCAGAAGTAATGTCTTAAATCATAGAAAAACTTTTTCTTTTGCTGGTATGTGAAACTAGGTGGTATAAATTTAGCAACAATGTAATTGGCATAATCAGCATACCATGGAGCAGTACGAGAAGCATTTATGACAGCTAATTGTTCATCAGGAAAGCTATCATCAATAGGTAGTGGGTCATCATGAACATTCTCTAACCTAGACAAGTTGTCTCGAACGGGGTTCTCAGCTCCCTTTCTATCAATAATATGCAAATCAAATTCTTGTAGCAAGAGAACCCATCTAATAAGTCTAGGTTTAGCATCTTTCTTTTCCATAAGATATTTAATAGCAGCATGATCAGTGTGAACAGTTACTTTAGAATCAACAATATAAGGTCTGAACTTATCACAAGCAAATACAACTGCTAAAAATTCGTTTTTAGTAGTAGCATAATTTCTCTGGGCACTGTCTAGAGTTTTACTAGCATATTGAATAACATTTAATTTCTTATCAACTCTTTGTCCTAGAACAGCACCTACAGCATAATCACTAGCATCACACATAATTTCAAAGGGTAAATTCCAATCAGGTGGCTGAACAATGGGTGCAGAAATCAAAGCTTTCTTAAGTATTTCAAATGCTTCTACACAATCATCATCAAAGACAAAAGGAACATCTTTTTGTAAGAGAATAGTCAGAGGCCTAGAAATTTTTGAGAAGTCTTTAATGAACCTCCTATAAAAACCGGCATGACCAAGGAAACTTCTTATACCTTGAATGTCCTTAGGACACGGCATCTTTTCAATAGCATCAACTTTAGCTTTATCAACTTCAATACCTCTTTCAGAAATTTTATGCCCCAAGACAATACCTTCATTAACCATAAAGTGGCACTTCTCCCAATTCAAAACAAGATTAGTTTCTTCACATCTCTGCAAAACTCGATCAAGGTTTCTTAAGCAATCATCAAAAGAAGTTCCATATACGGAGAAATTATCCATGAAAACCTCAACAATCTTTTCACAAAATTCAGAGAATATAGCCATCATGCATCTTTGAAAGGTAGCAGGTGCATTGCATAAACCAAAAGGCATACGTCTATAAGCAAAGGTACCGAAAGGGCAAGTAAAAGTGGTCTTTTCTTGATCCTCTTTTGACACAGCTATTTGAGAGAAACCAGAATAACCGTCTAGAAAGCAAGAATGTGTATGTTTGGATAGCCTTTCTAGCATTTGATCAATAAAAGGTAAAGGGTAATGATCCTTTTTAGTAGCTTTGTTTAATTTGCGGAAATAAATTACGATTCTATAACCTGTAACAATTCTTTGTGGGATCAATTCATCTTTATCATTAGGAACAACAGTAATACCTCCCTTCTTAGGGACACAATGGACAAGACTTACCCACTGACTATCAGCAACAGGATAAATTATACCTGTCTCCAGAAGCTTTAGTATTTCTTTTCTTACCACTTCTTTCATCTTAGGATTTAACCGTCGTTGGTGATCAACAACCGGTTTAGCGCCTTTCTCCAATTTTATTTTGTGCTGGCATAGAGTGGGACTAATGCCCTTAAGATCATCAAGAGTATATCCAATAGCAGCACGGTGCTTCTTCAGAGTTTTCAATAATTTCTCTTCTTCTTGCTCTGAAAGGTTAGCAGTAATAATAACAGGATATATCTTCTTTTCATCAAGATAAGCATATTTAAGAGTATCAGGTAATGGTTTAAGCTCAAACACGGGATCACCCTTGGGTGGACGAGGATCCCCTAGGATTTCAACAGCCAAGTTGTGTTTCAAAATAGGTCCCTGTTTAAAGAATACTTCATCTATTTCCCTTCTTTCATTCATAAACATATCATTTTCATGGTCTAGCAAATATTGTTCTAAAGGATCATTAGGAGGCACAGCAATAGAAGCAAGACCAATAATTTCATCTTGACTAGGCAATTCTTTATCATGGGGTTGTCTACGAAATTTAGCAAAATTAAACTCATGAGACATATCCCCTAAACCAACAGTAACAATGTCTTTTTCGCAGTCCATTTTAGCATTAACAGTATTCAAGAAGGGTCTACCAAATATAATGGGACAAAAGTCATCTTGTGGGGAACCAAGAACAAGAAAATCAGTAGGATATTTAACTTTCCCACACAGGACTTCAACATCTCTAACAATCCCAACTGGTGAAATAGTATCTCTATCGGCAAGCTTAATTGTAACATCAATTTCTTCTATCTCAGCAGGTGCAATATCATGCATAATTTCTTTGTATAAGGAATGAGGTATTGCACTTGCACTAGCACCCATATCACATAAGCCATGATAACAATGATATCCTATTTTAACAGAAACAACAGGCATGCCAACAACAGGTCTATGTTTACCCTTAGTATCGGGTCTAGCAATTCTAGCAGCTTCATCACAGAAGTAAATAACATGCCCATCAATATTATCGGCCAAGAGATCTTTAACCATAGCAATGCTAGGTTCAACTTTAATTTGCTCAGGGGTGTAGGTGTTCTAGTATTACTCTTACGAACCACAGTTGAAGCTTTAGCATGATCCTTTATTCTAACAGGGAAAGGTGGTTTCTCAATATAAACTGTAGGAACAACAGGATCAACATTATAAGTGATAGTCTTTTCTTCAACTTTAATAGGTTCAGCTACTTTTACTTCAATGGGAGGATGATATTTAAGTCAATTCTCTTTAGGGAGATCAACATGAGTAGCAAATGATTCATAGAAAGAAGCTACTATCTCAGAGTCAAGTCCATATTTAGTGCTAAATTCACGGAAAACATCGGTATCCATAAAAGATTTAACACAATAAAACTTAGGTGTTATACCTGACTCCTTACCTTCGTCGAGATCCCAATCTTCAGAGTTGTGTTTAATTGTTTCCAATAAATCCCATTTGAACTCAATAGTCTTCATCATAAAAGAACCAGTACAAGAAGTATCGAGCACGGAGCGATTATTGAGAGAAAGCCGAGCATAAAAATTTTGAATAATAATTTCTCTTGAGAGCTCATGATTGGGGCATGAATATAACATTGACTTAAGCCTCCCCCAAGCTTGAGCGATGCTTTCTCCTTTGCGAGGCCAAAAATTATATATATAATTACGATCACGATGAACAAAATGCATAGGATAAAACTTCTGATGAAATTCCAATTTCAATCGGTTGTAGTTCCATGATCCCATATCATCACATAGCCTAAACCATGTCAATGCCTTTTGCTTCAAAGATAAAGGGAAGACCTTCTTCTTGGTAACATTCTCGGTCATACCTGCAAGCTTAAATAATCCACAAACTTCATCCACATAGATTAGGTGCAAATCGGGATGCAATGTTCCATCTCCTGTAAAAGGATTAGCTAGCAGTTTCTCTATCATACCCGAAGGAATTTCAAAATAATCATTTTCAGTAGGTTCAGTAGGTTGAGGAGCAACTATTTGCTATACTGTTCGGGGTGAAGATACCCCGAACAAGCCCCTCAAAGGATTACTTTCCATAGTAACAAGTGACAGTAAATTTCAGCACACTATATAAATTTTTCCTTACCAAATTCCACTTACCAAAGGTGCTTCACTCCCCGGCAACGGCGCCAGAAAAGAGTCTTGATGACCCACAAGTATAGGGGATCTATCGTAGTCCTTTTGATAAGTAAGACTGTCGAACCCAACGAGGAGCAGAAGGAAATGACAAGCGGTTTTCAGTAAGGTATTCTCTGCAAGCACTGAAATTATCGATAATAGATTGTTTTGTGATAAGGTAATTTGTAACGGGTAGCAAGTAACAAGAGTAAATAAAGTGCAGCAAGGTGGCCCAATCCTTTTTGTAGCAAAGGACAAGCCTGGACAAACTCTTATATAAAGGAAAGCACTCCCGAGGACACATGGGAATTAACGTCAAGCTAGTTTTCATCACGCTCATATGATTCGCGTTCGTTACTTTGATAATTTGATATGTGGGTGAACCGGTGCTTGGGTACTGCCCTTCCTTGGACAAGCATCCCACTTATGATTAACCCCTCTTGCAAGCATCCGCAACTACAAAAGAAGTATTAAGGTAAACCTAACCATAGCATGAAACATATGGATCCAAATCAGCCCCTTACGAAGCAACGCATAAACTAGGGTTTAAGCTTCTCTCACTCTAGCAACCCATCATATACTTATTACTTCCCAATGCCTTCCCCTAGGCCCAAATAATGGTGAAGTCTCATGTAGTCGACGTTCACATAACACCACTAGAGGAAATACAACATACATCTCATCAAAATATCGAACGAATACCAAATTCACACGACTACTTATAGCAAGACTTCTCCCATGTCCTCAGGAACAAACATAACTACTCACAAATCATATTCATGTTCATAATCAGAGGGGGTATTAATATGCATAAAGGATCTGAACATATGATCTTCCACCAAATAAACCAACTAGCATCAACTACAAGGAGTAATCAACACTACTAGCAACCCACCCACAGGTACCAATCTGAGGTTTTGGGACAAAGATTGGATACAAGAGATGAACTAGGGTTTGAGAGGAGATGGTGCTGGTGAAGATGTTGATGGAGATTGACCCCCTCCCGCTGAGAGGATCGATGGTGATGACGATGGTGACGATTTCCCCCTCACGGAGGGATGTTTCCCCGGCAGAACAGCTCCGCCAAAGCCCTAGATTGGTTCCGCCTCGAGACGGCGGCGCTTCATACCGAAAGCTTCCTTCTGATTTTTCAGGGCAAAAGACACCTTATACCAGAAGATGGGCATCAGAGGCCTGCCAGGGGCCCACGAGACAGGGGGCGCGCCCCCACCCTCGTGGCCAGGGTGTGGGCCCCTCTGGTTGATTCTTTCGCCAACATTTTTTATTAATTCCAAAAAGTGCCTCTGTGCCGTTTCAGGACTTTTGGAGTTGTGCAGAATAGGTCTCTAATATTTGCTCCTTTTCCAGCCCAGAATTCCAGCTGCCGGCATTCTCCCTCTTTTTGTAAAACCTTGTAAAATAAGAGAGAATAGGCATAAGTATTGTGACATAATGTGTAATAACAGCCCATAATGCAATAAATATCGATATAAAAGCATGATGCAAAATGGACGTATCAAATGGCACCAATAGTATAGCAAACATTATTATCATATTCTTCCAAGCAAGTGCTAAAAAGATTTTCAAGATCATAAGGGATATCGTTGTCTTCCCAATCATAATCATCACAACAAGTAATAGGCATAACAAAATCATCATCAAGTGCATCCTCTTCCACAATTATTTTTGATTCATTTTCATGAGGCACAACAATAATAGGAGCAACATTATTTGGAAGAGATACCTTTTTACCTCTATTCTTTCTTCTTTTCTTCTTCTTCACCACATCATGTGTGGGTTTAATTAATCTTTTCAAGCTTCTTATTGATGAGATTGGTTGGATAGGAAGCTCCTCCTCGTTACCTGATTCATCGTAATAAACACTAGGAGGGTATTGGGAAATATTTTCCCTTTCATTAGTACTCTCTTCATATTCTATTTATTTTCTTGACTTTAGATAGTTGGCAATATAAGGATTCTCAATGCAATTTACCACACAAAACATATAATTTTCCTCTAGATCAAAATCTAGAAATCTTTCGAGATTAAATTTTGGAATACCCTTAGTTATACATTTCATTTCTTCATACCCCAAAAGAAGACTAAGCTCTTTATGATGCTCAAGGGAAATCAAGTTATCACAATTTTTGGACACGATTTGATCATGAAAGAATTTGCATTGGAGATTTAATTGACCATGTTCATTGCAAAGTTCACAAGGATGGCGAAAAAATTAAATCTTTCAGCACAATCATCTAGCCTGTCTTGCAACTTTTTTGTTTCTAAATATTTATGCTTCTTACAAAATATATCTTCCCTTGTTGGTGTGCAGTTGCACTCCCAATTCACTCCACAAAAAGTGACATGCTTATAAGAAACATTTTTGTCATGACTTGTGCAATCATCATTAGCATTTTGGATATTCAAAGAATTCACACTAGATATTGCAATCATGCTCATCATTCAAATATTTTGTGTCAAGCATTTTATTGGCTTCTTCTTCTAACAATTGAGCACAATTTTCTGAACCATCATTTTCGTGAAAGATATTATAAAGATGATCAATAATATGATGCAACCTAAATTCCATTTTTTGTAGTTTTCTTTTATAGACCAAACTAGTGAAAAAACAAGAAACTAAAAGATTCAATTGCAAGATCTAAAGATATACCTTCAAGCACTCACCTCCCTGGCAACGGCGCCAGAAAAGAGCTTGATGTCTACTACGCAACTTTATTCTTGTAGACACGTGTTGGGCCTCCAAGCGCAGAGTTTTGTAGGACAGTAGCAATTTTCCCTCAAGTGGATGACCTAAGGTTTATCAATCCGTGAGAGGTGTAGGATGAAGATGGTCTCTCTCAAACGACCCTGCAACCAAATACAAGAAATCTCTTGTGTCCCCAACACACCCAATACAATGGCAAATTGTATAGGTGCACTAGTTCGGCGAAGAGATGGTGATAAAAGTGTAATATTGATGGTAGAAATATATTTTTATAATCTGAATAAATAAAAACAACAAGGTAGCAAATAGTAAACAGGCACAAAAACGGTATTGCAATGCTTGAAAATGAGGCCTAGGGTCCGTACTTTCGCTAGTGCAATCTCTCAACAGTGCTAACATAGTTGGATCATATGATTATCCAATAAAGAATCACTCCTGAGTTCCTATTAGCGGAGAACAAAAGATAGAAATTGTTTGTAGGGTACGAAACCACCTCAAAGCCATTCTTCGATCAATATATCCTAGAGTTCATACTAAAATAACGCAAGCTATTCTTTCCGAGCGATCTAATCAAGAGTTCGTACTAAAATAACACCATATGACACACATCAACCAACTCTAATGTCACCTAGATACTCCAATGTCACCACGAGTATCCATGAGTTAATTCTACGATATGCATCAAACAACTTCATGATCATAATATTCAATCCACACAAAGAACTACAAAGAGACCGCAAAGTTTATATCAGAGAAAAGATAATAAAAACGTGCATCAACCCCTATGCATAGATTACCCCAATGTCACCTTGGGAATCCGCAAGTTGAGTGCCATAACATACATCAAGCGAATAAATATGATACCCCATTGTCACCTCAAGTATTCATACCCCAAGACATACATCATGTGTTCTCATATCTGAACATTCAATCCGACAAGACAAAACTTCAAAGGGTAAAGATTCAATTCATCACAACAAGAGTATAGAGGGGAGAAACGTCATATGATCCATTTATGTTAACAAAGCCCATGATATAGATCACGAGAGAGAGAGAGATTAAACACATACCTACTGTTACAAACCCTCAGCCCCGAGGGTGGACTACTCCCTCCTCATCGTAGTGGCCGCCAGGATGATGAAGATGGCCACCGTGATGATTCTCCCCTCGGGCAGGGTGCCGGAACAGGGTCTAGATTGGTTTTCGGTGGCTACAGAGGCCTCCGGCAGCGGAACTTTTGATGTAGGTTGACCCTGATGGGTTTTGGAATATTTGGGAATTTATAGTGCAAAGAGGGGGTGCGGGAGGCCACCGAGGTGGGCACAACCCACCTGGGCACGCCATGGGGCCCTGGCGCGCCCTGGTGGGTTGTGCGCCCCTCGGGGCACCCCCAGGTGCTGCTCTGGCCCAATGGATGTCTTCTGGTCCATAAAATATCTCCGTGGAGTTTCGTTGCGTTTGGACTCTGTTTGGTATTGATTTCCTGCGATGTAAAAAACAAGCAAAAAACAGCAACTGTCACTGGGCACTGGGTCAATAGGTTAGTCCCAAAAAATGATATAAAGTTGCTATAAAATGATTGTAAAACATCCAAGAATGATAATAAAACAACATGAAAACTTCATAAATTATAGATACGTTGGAGACGTATCAATGACACCGTACGAACTGTGGTTTGGCAAGAAACCTAAGTTGTCATTTCTTAAAGTTCGGGAATGCGATGCTTTTGTCAAAAGGCTTCAGCCTAATAAGCTTGAACCCAAAGCGGAGAAGTGATTCTTCATAGGATACACGAAAGAAACTATTGGGTATAACTTCTACCACAGATCCGAAGGCAAGATCTTTGTTGCTAACAATGGGTCCTTTTCTAGAGAAGGAGTCACTACAGGAATCAGCTACTTTGCCGTCTGCCGCGGACAGCAAAAGGCTCCGGCAAAGTAGGCTACGGTAAAGAGCTTCTTTGCCGTATGATTTCTGAAGCGGACGGCAAAGGGGCCTTTGCCATCAGCGGCGGACGGCAAAGAAAGCCGACAACAATAAATTCGTTGTTAGTCCGTTAGGCGTCTAACGGCAGCCTTTGCCGTCCGCCGCTGACGGCAAAGAGCATCAAGCCTTTGCCGTCTGCCACTGTAGGCAAACTGACCAAATGGGTCAGCTGCTAGGAAGCACAGGTGGTTGCCACGTGGCTTCTTTGCCGTCCGCGGCGGACGGCAAAGAGCCCGTTGCCGTTGGTGGCAGACGGCAAAGAGCCTGCATTGCCTCTTTTTTCTGTTTTTTCTTATACCCAACCATTTTCACAGCAAATAGATGATACATATTTTTTTTTCACATGGCAAGTTCACAGCAAACATATGAGATATCCAACACATATAATTTCATCATACATGCATAGTCCATCAACCATACATAGCAAGTTCCACATACATGCATCCAACCATACATATTACGATAGTGTCATCCTACCATACATGCATAGTTCATCGATACAAAAGAAACATAGTTCATCCAAACAAGCACTCCATCTATAAAAGCACAAATGGAAAAGAAGCACTCCATCCATGCAAGCTTCCGTGAATTAAATCAAATCTGCAAAATGATAAACAAGATGTTAGAAAAAGAAGAAGAAGAAGAAGAAGAAGAACACTATAAGAAGTAAGCATACTTAAGTAAAATGGAGCTAACCTAGAAGAAAATGAAGAAGAAGAAGAAGACTAGAAGAATACTAGAAGAAGACTAGAAGAATACTAGAAGAAGAAGAAGAAGACTATAATTAAGCTTATTATGTAAACTTGGTCATTTTGTGCTAACATAAGTAATTTTATAGTTAACCTATAGGAAACTAAGCATATTAGAGATAACTTAGCATATTAGAGCCAACTTAGGTAAAATGGAGCCAACCTAGCTAATTATGCCATCTTTGAGTGAACTAAGCATATTAGAGCTAACTTATAGCTAACTTATGTTATTTTGGAGAAGAAGAAGAAGAAGAAGAAGAAGAAAATGAAGAAGAAGAAGAATGTATGACATTTATGAGCTAATTTAGGTGAAATTGATCGTTTGTGAGCTAACCTAGGTGAAATGGATCGTTTATGAGCTAATCTAGGTAAAATGGGTCATTTTAGAGCTAACTTGGGTAAAATGCATCATTTTGGAGCTAACCTAGGTAAGATGGGTCATTTTGGAGCTAACCTAGGTAAAATGGGTCATTTTAGAGCTAACATAGGTAAAATGGATCATTTTGGAGCTAGTCTAGGTAAAATGGGTCATTTTAGAGCTAACTTGGGTAAAATTGATCATTTATGAGCTAACTAAGGTAAAATGGGTCATTTTAGAGCTAACTTGGGTAAAATGGATTGTTTATGAGCTAACTAAGCTAATTATGCTAAGTCTAGGTCATTGTGGTAAGCATATTGGAGGAAATAAGGCTAAGTCTAGGTCTTTATGCATTTGTTAAGCAAAACACTAGAGAAACTTACCATGATCATGGAGGTGTAGGAGCGGGCAGGCTCGTGCCGGTAGCTGGAGAAGGATCGTGTGATGCTTGTCTGGAGTTACGCTGCACCAAAGATCATTTCCAATGTCTCGTTAGCATGATGACACTCAAATGTTAAGACTAGCAAGTAATGTCCATTCAAATTAAACTCACCGTGGTCCCAGGAGCAATCACTGGCATCGGCGGAGCGGTCTGACCGGTCTTCTCGCACACAGACTGCACATTTGGTTTTGACGACTCAGTCATACTAGTTAGTAATGAGACAAACACTACATGAATGTTTTGGCTAATCTGCAGAAGAAACTTACCACAAGGAGCTCGTACATGGCCCTTGCCTGCATGTCATTCCATGCCCTCTCCTCCTCCAACATCTTTGTCGTCCTCTCCTCCAACTCCCGCTGCCTCTCCGCCGCCTCCACCAGAAGATTCTTCGTTCTATCTCTCTCACTCTGTATAGCAACCTGCAACACCACTCCTCATTACCATTTGTAATCATTGATGGAAGCACACACAATGTAATGGAGAAAGATAGCTGAGTACGTATAACTAACCTTGATGGCGAGTTGGACTGGCCGTTCACGAGGCCTTATCTCAGGAGCGGAGCTCGACTGGCGCGCCTTGATCTCCGGGAGAGTGCTAGGACAACGGATAAGTCCATCTCCAATGGCTATGGAGCCATGGGACCTCCCGCCACCAGATATCATCACCAGCTCTGGATCAATGGGACCCTGGCTCGGGTTAAAGTCCTCCCCTTTCCTCGCCTTCCCCTCATCTCTATATTTCACGAGCTTGTCCTGGGAGGAGATGTTGGTGAAGTTGTTTGCATCATCGAGGTCAGACGGAGAGAATGCCTTGACTTTCTTGAAAGAGGCAGTGTGGGCCATGGCATACAGGTCGTACACCTCTGGCACCTTATCCGCCTTATTGTAGCGTGCCTGAAAGAGAGAAACAAAGTAAATTAGTAATTAAAGGGCTCAAGCTAGCATGATGAATGAATTGCATGAATCATGAAGCAAACCACATACCCAGTTCCGCCCGAACTGATATGAGTTGGAGCTGCCTTGATGGTGTGGCACACCTTCCATTTGGGCACGTTTGTCCTTGGCCGCGTTGTGGACGGTTAGCCATTCTTTTGAGCACCACTCATTGACCAACACCTCCCAACAATCCATCTGATCCGCACACCATCTCGGAGGCGCCTAAGTTAGCAAATAGAAACTTGAGCGCTACGGCTATGAATTACTAAATGAAGGAAGTAAGTACAAGGCCTTAAGAATTACCTTCATGTACTGCTCCTTACTTAGGAACTTATCGCGGCACGCCGGCTTGGGCTTCTTGATACCACACAAGGCGTAGTAGTCTCGAACAGCCTGCACCCGAGCCTCGTGCCGTAAGTTCTGTAGTAGGCGCATGCAGACGTTCTCGATAACATTTGCCAGCTCCTCCTCGTATCCCTCCTCACACCTGTAGAATGTCTGCAATCAAATGAGACAATATTGATTAGTACAATTAATAACTAGCTAGTTGAAGATTTTTAAATGTGTAAAGGAGAAATTACCCAGAACTTTCTGATCACCACGTCTGCCCTCATGTCGCACAAGACACCGTCAATAATCTCACCCGGCGGGGCCGGGGCAGCCAAGTAGTGCTCCCAGCTCAATCCAAGCTCTGGAAGCCGACCCTCACCAGGCAACGTGACAAACCCCGGGAAGTTTTGCCGGCAAAGCACTCCAAGGACGGAGTTGGGCCGGCGGACACTATGATGGTGGTCCCAACCCCTACAACATGACAAGGCCAACGCATTAGATATTTGAAGAAACGTGAATGCAGAAGGTACAAAAAGATTAAATGCACTTACCTCTCCCCATCAGGGTAAATCAACCACCTCTGCTCGCGGGTCGCCGACACGGACGGGAGCCGTGTACAACCACGCTGGTAGACGGTGGCCCCCTCCTCCTCAATATCAGTCGGCTCCCCGCCATCATCAGCATGGCCACTCGGCCCCTCAGGCTCATCCGGCCAGGTACCCCATCCAGACGTGTGCTCCTCCGGGGTCTCGTGGGCCAAAGGCCTGTCGACCCAAGGCTCGTGGACCGAAGGCTCGTGGACCGGAGTCCGTGTAGCCTCCTCCTCGGACAAGTCCACCCTAGCAGTCACGTGCTCGGGTGAAACACGTGGGGGTGGCGGCGAGGAAGGCGCCCTAGCAGTCACCCTCCCGCGACCACGTGCTCCTCTCTTCTTCCCTCCCTTACCTCGTCCCCTGCTGGGCACCGCTGTCGACGAAGAAGGGCCCAGCGGTGTCGCCATACTGTCCAGCAACGCTCGGCGGAGAGGTGCGTGTGGAATGGCAGACCTCCCACCACGCGCCGACGAAGAAGGGGCCTCGGAGCGCTCCCGACCAGCGCCCACCATCTTTCAACACCTGCCATGACAAAGAGTAAACGAAATTAGTACAACATAAAAAAAATACCGACATGAATAATAATATATTATGTTTTTCATAACAAAATCAAAAAATATATATGATGTTTAAATCTACCCGATCAACACAATTATATATGATGTTTCTCATAACAAAATCAAAAAATATATGATGTCAGGGTGTCGGGGGTCGGGGTCGGGGTGTTGTGCCGGGGTGTCGGGGTGGCGTGTTAGGGTCGGGGTGCCGTGTCGGGGTCGGGGTGCTGTTTCGGGGTCTGGGTGTCGGGGGTCGGGATGTCGTGTCGGTGTCGAGGTGCCGTGTCGGGGTCGGGGTGCTGTTTCGGGGTTGGGGTGTCGTGTCGGGGTCGGGGTGTCGGGGTGTGGTGTCGGGGTCGGGGTGTCGGGGTCAGGGGGTCGGGGTGTGGTGTCGGGGTTAGGGTGTCGGGGTCAGGGGGTCGGGGTGTCGGGGTGTGGTGTCGGGGTCGGGGTGTCGGGGTCGGGGGGTCACGGGGTCGGGGTGTTTCCTTCTCTCCTTCTTCTTCTTTCCTTCTCTTCTTCTTCTTCTTCTTCTTCTTCTTCTTTCCTTTCTTCTTTTTCTTTTTTCCTTCTTTTCTTCTTCTTTTATTTCTTCCTTATTTTCCTTTTTCCTCTTCTTCTCATCTTCTCCTCTTTTTCTTCTTCTTCTTCTTCTTCTCCTCCTCCTCCTCCTCTTCTTCTTCTTCTTCTTCCCCCTTCTACATATTCTTCTTTTCTTCTTCTTCTTCTTTTTTCATCTTTTTTCTACTTCTTATAATTATATAACTAATTAACTAAAACCCATGCACTAGTCTAATCTAATATAATCTAGCACTAAATCTAACACTAACACATATCTAGTCTAATCTAACAATTAAACAGCAAAAAAGAAAAAACAGAAAAAAAAACTCACCGGAGATGGCGTTGGCCGGGGCTTCGCAGCGGCAAGGTGGCGGTGGCGACGGGGGCCGCAGGGCTTCGGGGCGGTGGCGCCGGGGGCGACGGTTGCGCCGGGGCGCTGGGTAGGTGGTGGAGGTGGCGGGGCGCCGCGGCGGTGGGCTGTTCGGGCGGTGGGGCGGCGGGGCACCGCGGCTGTGGGCCGTTCGGGCGGCGGGCGACGGGGCGGCGGGGCGACGGGGCAAGGGGGCGGCGGCGGGTGGTGGGGCAAGGGGGGCGGCGGGTGGTCGGGGCGACGGAGCGAGGGGCGATGGGTAGGCGGGTGGCGGGGCAAGGGGGCGGCGGCGGGGCCGGCAGGTGGGCGGGTGGCGGGGCAAGGGGGCGGCGGCGGGTGGTGGTGGTTGTGGGGAGGAGACAGAAACAGAGAGATGGGGGGGCGGGGTGGGGCTCGGCCGTTAGTTAGGTTAGCTCTTTGCCGTCCGCCCCACCTTTGCCGTCCGCTTTTTTTCTCTTTGCCGTCTGCTGGCAGACGGCAAAGAAGGGGGCCCATTAAGTTTTTTATGATCAGCTCGTTAGCGGGGGCCACCTCTCTCTTTGTCGTCTGCCAGCTGACGGCAAAGAATTGGCTGACGGCAAAGACCTTCTTTGCCATCAGCCAGTTCGTTGCCGTCCGTTTTCCTGAAGCGGACGGCAACGACCTTCTTTGCCGTCAGCCAGCAGACGGCAAAGAACTGGCAGACGGCAAATAAGCTAATTCCAGTAGTGAGTTTCTCTTGAAAGAGGTGAGTGGGAGGAAAGTAGAACTTGATGAGGTAATCGTACCTTCTCTCGATTGGAAAGTAGCACATTAGAGAAATACGTTCCCGTGATGCCTACACCGACTAGAGAGGAAGCTAATGATGATGATCATGAAACTTCGGATCAAGTTACTACTGGACCTCGTAGGTCGAACAGAGCATGTTCCGCACCAGAGTGGTACGGTAATCCTTTTCTGGAAGTCATGTTACTAGACCATGGCGAACCTACGAACTATGAAGAAGCTATGATGAGCCCAAATTTCGACAGATGGCTTGAGGCCATGAAATCTGACATAGGATCCATGTATGAGAACAAAGTGTGGACTTTGGTTGACTTGTCCGATGATCGGCGAGCCATAGAGAATAAATGGATCTTCAAGAAGAAGACTGACGTTGATGGTAATGTTACTGTCTACAAAGCTCGACCTATCGCGAAAGGTTTTCGACAAGTTCAAGGAGTTGACTACGATGAGACTTTCTCACCCGTAGCGATGCTTAAGTCCGTCCGAATCATGTTAGCAATTGCCGCATTTTATGATTATGAAATCTGGCAAATGGACGTCAAAACTGCATTCCTTAATGGATTTCTTAAAGAGAGTTGTATATGATGCAACCAAAAGGTTTTGTTGATCCTAAAGTTGCTAATAAAGTGTGCAAGCTCCAGCGATCCATTTATGGACTGGTCCAAGCATCTCGGAGTTAGAATATACGCTTTGATAAGGTGATCAAAGCATATGGTTTTATACAGACTTTTGGAGAAGCCTGTATTTACAAGAAAGTGAGTGGGAGCTCTGTAGCATTTCTAATATTATATGTGGATGACATATTGTTCATTGGAAATGATGTTGAATTTCGGGATAGCATAAAAGGATACTTGAATAAAAGTTTTTCAATGAAATACCTCGGTGAAGCTGCTTATATATTAGGCATCAAGATCTATAGAGATAGATCAAGACGCTTAATAGGACTTTCACAAAACACATACCTTTGACAAGATTTTTAAGTAGTTCAAAATGGATCAGTCAAAGAAAGGGTTCTTGCCTGTGTTGCAAGGTGTGAAGTTGGGTAAGACTCAAAACCCGACCACTGCAGAAAATAGAAAGAGAATGAAAGTCATTCCCTATGACTAAGACCATAGGTTCTATAAAGTATGCTATGCTGTGTACCAGACCTATTGTGTACCTTTCCATGAGTTTGGCAAGGGGGTACGATAGTGATCCAGGAGTGGATCACTGGACAACGGTCAAAGTTATCCTTAGTTACCTATGAGGACCAAGGAAATATTTCTTGGTTATGGAGGTGATAAAGAGTTCGTCGTAAAGAGTTACGTCAATGCAAGCTTTTACACCAATTCGGATGACTCTGGGTCTCAATCTGGATCATATTGAAAGTGGGAGCAATTAGCTAGAGTAGCTCCATGCAGAGCATTGTAGACATAGAAATTTGCAAAATACATACGGATCTGAATGTGGCAGACCCGTTGACTAAACCACTCTCACAAGCAAAACATTATCACACCT
The DNA here is from genome assembly GCF_002575655.3 of Aegilops tauschii subsp. strangulata. Taxonomy (NCBI): domain Eukaryota; kingdom Viridiplantae; phylum Streptophyta; class Magnoliopsida; order Poales; family Poaceae; genus Aegilops; species Aegilops tauschii. Next base: position 48,964,256 of record NC_053039.3, read on the forward strand.
TAGTACTCTTTGGTTGTTAATCACTTGGCGATGTGAACTAGATTACTGACTCTAGTAAACCCTTTGGATGTTGGTCACATGGTGATGTGAACTGTGGGTGTTAATCACATGGTGATGTGAACTACTGGTGTTAATCACATGGCGATGTGAACTAGATTATTGACTCTAGTGCAAGTGGGAAACTGAAGGAAATATGCCCTAAAGGCAATAATAAAGTTGTTATTTTATATTTCCTTATATCATGATAAATGTTTATTATTTTCATCCTAGAATTGTATCAACCGGAAACTTAATACATGTGTGGATACATAGAAAAAACACTGTGTTCCTAGTGAGCCTCTACTTGACTAGCTCGTTAATCAAAGATGGTTAAGTTTTCTAACCATAGACATGTATTGTCATTTGATGAACGGGGTCACATCATTAGGAGAATGATGTGATGGACAAGACCCATCCGTTAGCTTAGCATATTGATCGTTCAGTTTTATTGCTATTGCTTTCTTCATGTCAAATACATATTCCTTCGACTATGAGATTATGCAACTCCCGGATACCGGAGGAATACCTTGTGTGCTATCAAACGTCACAACGTAACTCGGTGATTATAAAGATGCTCTACAGGTATCTCCGAAGGTGTTTGTTGGGTTGGCATAGATCGAGATTAGGATTTGTCACTCAGAGTATCGGAGAGGTATCTTTGGGCCCTCTCGGTAATGCACATCATAAGAAGCCTTGCAAGCAATGTGACTAATGAGTTAGTTGCGGGATGATGTATTACGGAACGAGTAAAGAGATTTGCCGGTAACGAGATTGAACTAGGTATGAAGATACCGACGATCGATCTCGGGCAAGTAACATACCGATGACAAAGGGAATGACGTATGTTGTCATTACGCTACGACCGATAAAGGTCTTCATAGAATATGTGGGAACCAACATGAGCATCTAGGTTCCGCCGTTGGTTATTAACCGGAGAGGTGTCTCGGTCATGTCTACATAGTTCTCGAACCCGTAGGGTCCGCACACTTAACGTTCGATGACGATTTTGTATTATATGAGTTATGTGATTTGGTGACCAAATATTGTTCGGAGTCCCGGATAAGATCACGGACATGACGAGGAGTCTCAAAATGGTCGAGAGGTAAAGATTGATATATAGGACGATAGTATTTGGACACTGAAAGTGTTCCGAGGGTACCCGGTACATATCGGGTCACCGGAAGGGGTTCCGGACACCCCGGGCAAAAGATATGGGCCTTATGGCCCAAGAGGGGAAACACACCAGCCACAAGGGGCTGGTGCACCCCCCATATGGGCCGACCAAGAAGGAGAAGGAAAGTGGGGAAGGGAAAGGAAAAAGAGGGAATATGATTGAGAAAATTCCTCATATAACACTATTTGACACTCAAATTCTTTTCTTCCTTATCTAAGACCGTGTCTAAATTTTTATGCCCTTTATAACACTTTCGTCCATTTTTAGCCTTAATGGTGTTAAATGACACCTGAAAAGACCTATTTGCCCCTCATATGTGACAGAAAAAATTATATGGTAATTTAGCTTCAGTATATGCGACTCTGTCTGGATGGCAAGCCTGGTAGATCTACCATTTTATATTCTTAACCCCAATATACTAGTGTGCCGAGTACATACGGGAAGTTTTGTCATCGATTGAGTGCTCCATTGAACCGACTTTAAGTCAGGCTGCCATTCAAAAGGCTGGACGCAACATGTTGCATACAGCCTCCCTTGCATGCTCCCCGGCGAGACCTGACAAATCGATTTACACCCGTACACACCTTGTTGTTTTGCAATTCAGTATAAATTTTTCGGACCAATGCTTCTTGATGTCAGTATAAATTTGTTTAGATCATGAATAGCTACAAAAAATGCTAGGTGCAACGTAGTGTATATATGTATGTACCCAGCCCCTTTATAACAACCCTGAGTTGAGATCGAAAGAAAGACCGTGTGGCCATCATCAATCGCCTCGTGTGTTCGTGTTACGGTGTTTGCTAGCTTCCTCCAATACATATAGCTGGTTAGCTAGCCAGCCAAAGTAGAATCATCAAGCGAGAGAACGGCTGCTAGCTAGCTTCCTCTGGTACGTACATAAGTATACGTCCAACTAGAATCAATCCACCTGCCCGCCTACTTGTTTCTTGTGTACGTGCTAGCCTCGTACGGAACCCATTAGCTCGGAAAGTACCATGAATGTACGTCGGAAAGCACCCTGCTACAATGCCGTCGAGGTCAGGACCAAGGCCAACACAAAACGAGTCGGCCCGATACACACACGTAATTTTTTGGTCACATGCACATTAGGGGCAAATACGTCTTTTCAGGTGTCATTTAACACGACTAAGGCTGGACGAAAGTGTTATAAAGGGCATAAAATTTAGACTCGGTGTAAAATAGAAAAGAAAAAAATTTCCAGTGTTAAATAAGGCAACAAATTTTAAGACGGTGTTAAATAAGGAATTCTCTCAATAGGATTCCCCCTTCCTTCCCTCTACCCTTCTCTTTCCTTCCCCCTTCGGCAGATAAGGAAGGGGGAGGGGGGCGCCGGCCATAGGAAGGCCCCAAGTAGGATTCGGCCTACTTGGGCGCCTCGTTGGCTGCCTCCCCTCTCCCCCCACCTATATATATATATGTTGGGGGGGGGGGGCGCCCCTAGCACAAACCAGACAATTGCCTAGCCGTGTGCGGAGTCCTCCTCCACCGTTTACTCCCACAGTCATATCTTCGTAGTGCTTAGGCAAAGCCCTGCGCGGATCACTTCACCATCACCGTCACCACGCCTTCGTGCTCTGACGGAACTCATCTAATTCCTCAACACTCTTTTGGATCAAGAGTTCGAGGGACGTCATCGAGCTGAACGTGTGCAGAACTCGAAGATGCCTTACGTTCGGTACTTGATCGGTCGGAGCTAGAAGAAGTTCGACTACATCAACTGTGTTGTCAAACGCTTCCACTTTCGGTCTACGAGGGTACGTGGACACACTCTCCCCTTCTCGTTGCTATGCGTCTCCTAGATAGATCTTGCGTGAGCGTATGAATTTTTTTTAAATTGCATGCTACGTTTCCCAACAGATGGGTGGTTGTCCACGTATGATTTACTGAAGATTATTTCATTTTGATATTCCCCTATGTCCAGGTATCATAGTAGATAAGTCCCTAACAAACATGAAGGCATAGGATGATGGTTAAGAAAGCCAATAGCTGATAAGTACTAAGAAAATATGCCACCTCACTTACTTGCAATATACAAATGCTCAGAGCCAAACCTCAACCGGCTGCAAGAAACAACAACGAATCGACGAAGGAGCTCCATGTTTCCGTTGAGCACGAGGGAGGGAACCCCAAATTGTTGGAGATGCCCTCAGCGATCTCTTTCTTGCCAGATCCGGCAACATCGTGCTCGTCCACACTGGCATTGCTCGTCCACACCTGACATTCAAGGCAATTCAGATGAGTAACACCGAACCATTGGTAAGAAAAATAAATAAAGCTACCTAACTTCCATCACCCAACATGTTTCCTCTTGAACCAAAAAATCTGAGATGCACGTCACTCAAACCCAATAAAACTAACCTAAACTAAAGTATCCATATTCCTTCAATCTATCCCTATTCTCTGTACTAAGCAACAAAACAATGGAGATGAATCAATCAAGATAAGCAAAAGTTATCACATGCGGGCTAGGGATTTCCAACTGATGCAAGCAACGAGCCTTCCCTGCTGAATCACGCCTACCTGAGGAAGATGAACCATGAGGAAGAGATTGGAAGAAGAGTAAAACATTGGGCCTCACCTCAGGGAGGAGTAGCACCTGAGCTGGGACCAGCCACCAACAACCAAATCCCTGATGTGTAAACATATTGCAGAACAATATCAGAAGTGCATCTGAAAAATGGATTAGAGATTTTAACAATACATACATGCAGTTCCCAATACACATGTCATAACAATACGGGCATGCAGTTCAAAAAGTGAGAATTGTAATATCTACAAACCTAAGAACAAAGTTAAATAACCAACAGAACCTAGCAGATTGAGGCCAACAGTGCAGAAAGTAAGAAACTGAATAGGTGGCCACCTCCAAGATCACAAAGCAAATATGAAAACTGAATTTTATCTAACATGAGGCCAAAAACTGAATAGCCTTGCCGCACACAAAGCAAGCTCCTGCCACGGAATTGAGCGGAGCAGAGAGGAGAGGTGTCCAGTAATGCGACGACGAGAGAACACCTACAACAATCGACGAGTGAGCATAGGCCTAAAATTCATATAGTTGCATTCTGCAGGACCCATGTTGTTATTCAAAACTCATAAAGTGGTAGGCCTGACAAATAGATTCTCTATGAAGAGCAAGAGCATGTAGAAATCATCTGATCTATATATATAGAAAAAAGCAGAGTAAATGTAGTCAACTATAGCCTATAGATCGAAAGGATATAACCTACAAACTGGCGGCATGTCAAATTTTTAACTTGTTCAGAATAAGAATTCATGTGCCTGACAGAAAGATGGCATCCCATAGCAAAGCTTTTCTCTGCTCGTCTCTGTTACCTTGAGTTGTTGCATCAGCTTCTCATTTAATTATTTCTGCTATATGATGAGAAGCACTATTTTAATAGATATGTTTGGCAGAACTGAGAATAGTTCTTTCAACTCAAGACATAAAATAGACAAGCCTTCCAGTATGGGGACTGGTATTTCCTAGTTGCAAGCATTTAGCACCATTGACAGAACTACTAGTCTATTTAGTCACAGAAATCAGCACATATGTAAACAACAGATCTAGATGTAAGAACACTGCAACCACATGAAGCATAGACTGATAATATCTAATAATCTGCAAATCATACTTGCTATGGTATAATTTTTAAGAGATGCGTGTGATTTGATTGAGAAAAACACCTTGTGTGGCCATTCTGCTTGTGTGGCCACCCCGGCTCCTCACTAATGCAAATATTGATTAAACCATAATTGCTATTCAAGATTTGGAAACTCAGATCATGGCACCCTTGCCTCAGTTATTGTTGAAATCATAGGAGCACAGTAAAAAGAAATAATAAATAAAACAAGCAAATGAACAAAACCACCAACATTCCATGCACAAAGGTGAAAGGACCAACAATCATAGGCCCTACCAGGATGCAGACAAGGAATAAAAGACATATATCTAGACTCCACTAAAAACAAGCAGTGAAGAAAGGAAACCACAAACATCCAACACACAAAGACAAAAATACCTTTGGCTTTTACTAGAAAAGACATGACTGACAAGCAGAACAGAGCGAGGTCAAAAATGCATATTGCCATACAATCCTACACCTAGGTCTGGAAAGAAGAGGGGAAAGGAGGAGAAGAGGGGTTGACCTAAAGATCCGTGAAAGAAGACGCGCGAGGATGCTAATAGATGACGTGCACGCACAGATCGAAGGAGGCGCCTACCAGGGGTTTGACCAGAAGGACGAGAACCAGGTAATTGTGGACCAATCTGCATGAAAAGGAAAGCAAAAATGAAAGATTAGCAGCAGCCAATGACCAAGAACAGAACAAAATAGTGAACGAAATATGCCCTAGAGGCAATAATAAAGTTATTATTTATTTCCTTATTTCATGATAAATGTTTATTATTCATGCTAGAATTGTATTAACCGGAAACATAATACTTGTGTGAATACATAGGCAAACAGAGTGTCACTAATATGCCTCTACTTGACTAGCTCGTTGATCAGAGATGGTTATGTTTCCTAGCCATTGACATGAGTTGTCATTTGATTAACGGGTTCACATCATTAGGAGAATGATGTGATTGACTTGACCCATTCCGTTAGCTTAGCACACGATCGTTTAATATTCTGCTATTGCTTTCTTCATGACTTATACATGTTCCTATGACTATGAGATTATGCAACTCCCGTTTACCGGAGGAACACTTTGTGTGCTACCAAACGTCACAACGTAACTGGGTGATTATAAAGGTGCTCTACAGGTGTCTCCGAAGGTACTTGTTGGGTTGGCGTATTTCGAGATTAGGATTTGTCACTCCTATTATCGGAGAGGTATCTCTGGGCCCACTCGGTAATGCACATCACTTAAGCCTTGCCAGCATTGCAACTAACGAGTTAGTTGCGGGATGATGTATTATAGAACGAGTAAAGAGACTTGCCGGTAACGAGATTGAACTAGGTATTGAGATACCGACGATCGAATCTCGAGCAAGTAACATACCGATGACAAAGGGAACAACGTATGTTGTTATGCGGTCTGACCGATAAAGATCTTCGTAGAATATGTGGGAGCCAATATGAGCATCCAGGTTCCGCTATTGGTTATTGACCGGAAATGTGTCTCGGTCATGTCTACATAGTTCTCCAACCCGTAGGGTCCGCACGCTTAAAGTTTCGATGACAACTATATTATGAGTTTATATGTTTTGATGTACCGAAGGTTGTTCGGAGTCCCGGATGTGATCACGGACATGACGAGGAGTCTCGAAATGGTCGAGACATGAAGATTGATATATTGGACGACTTTATTCGGACACCGGAATGGTTCCGGGGGTTATCGGACATATACCGGAGTACCGGGGGGTTACCGGAACCCCCCCCCCCCCCCCCGGAGGTTATTGGGCCTCATGGGCCCAATTGGTGGAAGAGGAGAGGTGGCCAAGGGGCAGCCGCGCGCCCCTCCCCCCAAGTCCGAATTGGACAGGGAGGGGGCGGCGCCCCCCTTTCCTTTCCCCCTCTCTCTCCTTCCCTCTCCTCTCCTAATCCAACAAGGAAAAGGGAGGGAGTCCTACTCCCGGTGGGAGTAGGACTCCTCCTGGCGCGCCCCTCCTGGCCGGCCGCCTCTCCCCCCTTGCTCCTTTATATACGGGGCAAGGGGGCACCCTAGAGACACAACAATTGATCTCTTGATCTTTTAGCCGTGTGCGGTGCCCCCCTCCACCATAGTCGACCTCGATAATACTGTAGCGGTGCTTAGGCGAAGCCCTGCGTCGGTAGAACATCATCATTGTCACCACGCCGTCGTGCTGATGAAACTCTCCCTTAACACTCGGCTGGATCGCAGTTCGAGGGACGTCACCGGGCTGAACGTGTGCTGAACTCGGAGGTGTCGTGCGTTCGGTACTTGATCGGTCGGATCGTGAAGACGTACGACTACATCAACCGCGTTGTGCTAAACGCTTCCGCGGTCTACGAGGGTACGTGGACAACACTCTCCCCTCTCATTGCTATGCATCACCATGATCTTGCGTGTGCGTAGGAATTTTTTTGAAATTACTACGTTCCCCAACGGTGGCATCCGAGCCTGGTTTTATGCGTAGATGTCATATGCACGAGTAGAACACAAGTGAGTTGTGGGCGATATAAGTCATACTGCTTACCAGCATGTCATACTTTGGTTCGGCGGTATTGTTGGATGAAGCAGCCCGGACCGACATTACGCGTACGCTTACGCGAGACTAGTTCTACCGATGTGCTTTGCACACACGTGGCTGGCGGGTGTCAGTTTCTCCAACTTTAGTTGAACTGAGTGTGGCTACGCCCGGTCCTTGCGAAGGTTAAAACAACACCAACTTGACAAAGTATCGTTGTGGTTTTGATGCGTAGGTAAGAACGGTTCTTGCTAAGCCCGTAGCTGTCACGTAAAATTTGCAACAACAAAGTAGATGACGTCTAACTTGTTTTTGCAGGGTATGTTGTGATGTGATATGGTCAAGGCATGATGCTAAATTTTATTGTATGAGATGATCATGTTTTGTAACCAAGTTATCGGCAACTGGCAGGAGCCATATGGTTGTCGCTTTATTGTATGCAATGCAATCGCCCTGTAATGCTTTACTTTATCACTAAGCGGTAGCGATAGTCGTAGAGGCATAAGTTGGCGAGACGACAACGATGCTACGATGGAGATCAAGGTGTCGCGCCGGTGACGATGGTGATCATGACGGTGCTTCGGAGATGGAGATCACAAGCACAAGATGATGATGGCCATATCATATCACTTATATTGATTGCATGTGATGTTTATCTTTTATGCATCTTATCTTGCTTTGATTGACGGTAGCATTATAAGATGATCTCTCACTAAATTATCAAGGTATAAGTGTTCTCCCTGAGTATGCACCGTTGCGAAAGTTCTTCGTGCTGAGACACCACGTGATGATCGGGTGTGATAGGCTCTACGTTCAAATACAACAGGTGTAAAACAGTTGCACACGCGGAATACTCACGTTAAACTTGACGAGCCTAGCATATAACAGATATGGCCTCGGAACACTGAGACCGAAAGGTTGAGCGTGAATCATATAGTAGATATGATCAACATAGTGATGTTTACCATTGAAACTACTCCATCTCACGTGATGATCGGACATGGTTTAGTTGATTTGGATCACGTGATCACTTAGAGGATTAGAGGGATGTCTATCTAAGTGGGAGTTCTTAAGTAATATGATTAATTGAACTTAAATTTATCATGAACTTAGTCCTGGTAGTATTAGCATATCTATGTTGTAGATCAATAGCTTGCGTTTTGCTCCCCTGTTTTATTTTGATATGTTCCTAGAGAAAACTAAGTTGAAAGATGTTAGTAGCAATGATGCGGACTTGGTCCGTGATCTGAGGATTAACCTCATTGCTGCACAGAAGTATTATGTCCTTGATGCACCGCTAGGTGACAGACCTATTGCAGGAGCAGATGCAGATGTTATGAATGTTTGACAAAAGCTCGGTATGATGACTACTTGATAGTTTAGTGCACCATGCTTTACGGCTTAGAACCGGGACTTCAAAAATGTTTTGAACGCCACAGAGCATATAAGATGTTCTAAGAGTTGAAATTGGTATTTCATACTCATGCCCGTGTCGAGAGGTATGAGACCTCTGACAGTACTTTGCCTACAAGATGGAGGAGAATTGCTCAGCTAGTGAGCATGTGCTCAGAATGTCTCAGTACTACAATCAGTTGAATCAAGTGGGAGTTAATCTTCCAGATAAGATAGTGATTGACAGAGTTCTCTAGTCACTATCACCAAGTTACTAGAACTTCGTGATGAACTATAATATGCAAGGGATAACGGAAATGATTCCCAAGCTCTTCGTGATGCTGAAATCAACAAAGGTAGAAATCAAGAAAAACATCAAGTGTTGGTGGTTGACAAGACCACTAGTTTCAAGAAAAGGGCAAAGGGAAGAAGGGTAACTTCAAGAAGAACGGCAAGCGAGTTGAGCAGAAGAAGCCCAAGTCTGGACCTAAGCCTGAGACTGAGTGCTTCTACTGCAAAGGAACTGGTCACTGGAAGCGGAACTGCCCCAAGTATTTGGCGGATAAGAAGGATGGCAAAGTGAACAAAGGTATATTTGATATACATGTTATTGATGTGTACTTTACTAGTGTTTATAGCAACCCCTCAGTATTTGATACTAGTTCAGTTGCTAAGATTAGTAACTCGAAACGGGAGTCGCAGAATAAACAGAGACTAGTTAAGGGTGAAGTGACGATGTGTGTTGGAAGTGGTTCCAAGATTGATATGATCATCATCGCAGACTCCCTATACTTTCGGGATTAGTATAGAACCTAAATAAGTGTTATTTGGTGTTTGCGTTGAGCATGAATATGATTTGATCATGTTTATTGCAATACGGTTATTCATTTAAGTTAGAGAACAATTGTTGTTCTGTTTACATGAATAAAAACCTTCTATGGTCATACACACCAACGAAAATGGTTTGTTGGATCTCGATCGTAGTGATACACATATTCATAATATTGAAGCCAAAAGATGCAAAGTTAATAATGATAGTGCAACTTATTTGTGGCACTGCTGTTTAGGTCATATTGGTGTAAAGCGCATGAAGAAACTCCATGCTGATGGGATTTTGGAATCACTTAATTATGAATCACTTGATGCTTGCGAACCATGCCTTATGGGCAAGATGACTAAAACTCCGTTCTCCGGAACAATGGAGCAAGCAGCTGGCTTATTGAAAATAATACATACTGATGTATGCGATCCGATGAGTGTTGAGGCTCGCGGCATGTATCGTTATTTTCTGACCTTCACAGATGATTTGAGCAGATATGGGTATATCTACTTGATGAAACATAAGTCTGAAACATTTGAAAAGTTCAAAGAATTTCAGAGTGAAGTGGAAAATCATCGTGACAAGAAAATAAAGTTTCTACGATCTGATCGTGGAGACGAATATTTGAGTTACGAGTTTGGTCTTCAATTAAAATAATGTGGAATAGTTTCACAAATTCATGCCACCTGGAACACCACAGCATAATGATGTGTCCGAACGTCATAACCGTACTTTATTGGATATAGTGCAATCCATGATGTCTCTTACCGATTTACCACTATCGTTCTGGGGTTATGCATTAGAGACAACTGCATTCACATTAAATAGGGCACCGTCTAATCCGTTGAGACGACACCGTATGAACTATGGTTTGGCAAGAAACCTAAGCCGTCGTTTCTTAAAGTTTGGGGTTGCGATGCTTATGTGAAAAAGTTTCAGCCTGATAAGCTCAAACTCAAATCGGAAAGGTGTGTCTTCATAGGATACCCAAAAGTTACTGTTGGGTACACCTTCTATCACAGATCCGAAGGCAAGATATTCGTTGCTAAGAATGGATCCTTTCTAGAGAAGGAGTTTCTCGAAAGAAGTGAGTGGGAGGAAAGTAGAACTTGATGAGGTAACTGTACCTGCTCCCTTATTGGAAAGTAGTTCATCACAGAAATCTGTTCCTGCGACTCCTACACCAATTAGTGAGGAAGCTAATGATGATGATCATGTAACTTCAGATCAAGTTACTACCGAACCTCATAGGTCAACCAGAGTGAGATCCGCACCACAGTGGTACGGTAATCCTGTTCTGGAGGTCATGTTACTAGACCATGACAAACCTACGAACTATGAAGAACCGATGGTGAGCCCAGATCCCGCAAAATGTCTTGAGGCCATGAAATCTGAGATGGGATCCATGTATGAGAACAAAGTATGGACTTTGATTGACTTGCCCAAATGATCGGCGAGCCATTGAGATTAAATGGATCTTCAAGAGGAAGACGGACGCTAATAGTAGTGTTACTATCTACAAAGCTAGAATTGTCGCAAAAGGTTTTCGACAAGTTCAAGGTGTTGACTACGATGAGAGTTTCTCACTCATATCTATGCTTAAGTCTGTCCGAATCATGTTAGCAATTGCCGCATTTTATGAAATCTGGCAAATGGATAAACAAAACTGCATTCCTTAATGGATTTATTAAAGAAGAGTTGTATATGATGCAACCAGAAGGTTTTGTCGTTCTTAAAGGTGTTAACAAAATGTGCAAGCTCCAGCGATCCATCTATGGATTGGTGCAAGCATCTCGGAGTTGGAATATACGCTTTGATGAGTTGATCAAAGCATATAGTTTTATACAGACTTGCCGTGAAGCCTGTATTTACAAGAAAGTGAGTGGGAGCACTACAACATTTCTGATAAGTATATGTGAATGACATATTGTTGATCGGAAATAATGTAGAATTATTCTGCAAAGCATAAAGGAGTGTTTGAAAGGAGTTTTTCAAAGAAAGACCTCGGTGAAGCTACTTACATATTGAGCATCAAGATCTATAAAGATAGATCAAAACGCTTGATAAGTTTTTTCAATGAGTACATACCTTGACAAGATTTTGAAGTAGTTTAAAATGGAACAGTCAAAAAAAGAGTTCTTGCCTGTGTTACAAGGTGTGAAATTGAGTAAGACTCAAAGCCCGACCACGGCAGAAGATAGAAAGAGAATGAAAGTCATTCCCTATGCCTCAGCCATAGGTTCTATAAAGTATGCCATGCTATGTACCAGATCTATTGTATACCCTACACTGATTTTGGCAAGGGAGTACAATAGTGATCTAGGAGTAGATCACTGGACAGCGGTCAAAATTATCCTTAGTGGAATAAGGATATGTTTCTCGATTATGGAGGTGACAAAAGGTTCGTCGTAAAAGGGTTACGTCGATACAAGTTTTGGCACTGATCCAGATGACTCTAAGTCTTCATCTGGATATATATTGAAAATGGGAGCAATTAGCTAAAGTAGCTCCGTGCAGAGCATTGTAGACATAGAAATTTGCAAAATACATACGGATCTGAATATGGCAGACCCGTTGACTAAACTTCTCTCACAAGCAAAACATGATCACACCTTAGTACTCTTTGGGTGTTAATCACATAGCGATGTGAACTAGATTATTGACTCTAGTAAACCCTTTGGGTGTTGGTCACATGACGATGTGAACTATGGGTGTTAATCACATGGTGATGTGAACTATTGATGTTAAATCACATGGCGATGTGATCTAGATTATTGACTCTAGTGCAAGTGGGAGACTGAAGGAAATATGCCCTAGAGGCAATAATAAAGTTATTATTTATTTCCTTATTTCATGATAAATGTTTATTGTTCATGCTAGAATTGTATTAACCGGAAACATAATACTTGTGTGAATACATAGACAAACAGAGTGTCACTAGTATGCCTCTACTTGACTAGCTCGTTGATCAAAGATGGTTATGTTTCCTAGCCATTGACATGAGTTGTCATTTGATTAACGGGATCACATCATTAGGAGAATGATGTGATTGACTTGACCCATTCCGTTAGCTTAGCACACGATCGTTTAGTATTCTGCTATTGCTTTCTTCATGACTTATACATGTTCCTATGACTATGAGATTATGCAACTCCCGTTTACCGGAGGAACACTTTATGTGCTACCAAACGTCACAACGTAACTGGGTGATTATAAAGGTGCTCTACAGGTGTCTTTGAAGGTACTTGTTGGGTTGGCGTATTTCCAGATTAGGATTTGTCACTCCGATTGTCGGAGAGGTATCTCTGGGCCCACTCGGTAATGCACATCACTTACGCCTTGCAAGCATTGCAACTAATGAGTTAGTTGCGGGATGATGTATTACAGAACGAGCAAAGAGACTTGCCGGTAACGAGATTGAACTAGGTATTGAGATACCGACGATCGAATCTCGGGCAAGTAACATATCGATGACAAAGGGAACAACGTATGTTGTTATGCGGTCTGACCGATAAAGATCTTCGTAGAATATGTGGGAGCCAATATGAGCATCCAGGTTCCGCTATTGGTTATTGACCGGAAACGTGTCTCGGTCATGTCTACATAGTTCTCGAACCCGTAGGGTCCGCACGCTTAAAGTTTTGATGACAGTTATATTATGAGTTTATATGTTTTGACGTACCGAAGGTTGTTCGGAGTCCCGGATGTGATCACGGACATGACGAGGAGTCTCTAAATGGTCGAGACATGAAGATTGATATATTGGACGACTTTATTCGGACACCGGAATGGTTCCGGGGGTTATCGGATATATACCGGAGTACCGGGGGGGGGGTTACCGGAACCCCCCTGGAGGTTATTGGGCCTCATGGGCCCAATTGGTGGAAGAGGAGAGGCGGCCAAGGGGCAGCCGTGCGCCCCTCCCCCCAAGTCCGAATTGGACAAGGAGGGGGGACGGCGCCCCCCTTTCCTTTCCCCCTCTCTCTCCTTCCCTCTCCTCTCCAAATCCAATAAGGAAAAGGGAGGGAGTCCTACTCCCGGTGGGAGTAGGACTCCTCCTGGCGCGCCCCTCCTGGCCGGCCGCCTCTCCCCCCTTGCTCCTTTATATACGGGGGCAAGGGGGCACCCTAGAGACACAACAATTGATCTCTTGATCTTTTAGCCGTGTGCGGTGCCCCCCTCCACCATGGTCCACCTCGATAATACTGTAGCGGTGCTTAGGCGAAGCCCTGCGTCGGTAGAACATCATCATCGTCACCACGCCGCCGTGCTGACAAAACTCTCCCTCAACACTCGGCTGTATCGGAGTTCGAGGTACGTCATCGGGCTGAACGTGTGCTGAACTCGGAGGTGCCGTGCGTTCGGTACTTGATCGGTCGGATCGTGAAGACGTACGACTACATCAACCGCGTTGTGCTAAACGCTTCCGCTTTCGGTCTACGAGGGTACGTGGACAACACTCTCCCATCTCGTTGCTATGCATCACCATGATCTTGCGTGTGTGTAGGAACTTTTTTGAAATTACTACGTTCCCCAACAAATAGACACATACCTATGGATCGTTGGGCGTGCTAGAGAGGAGGCAGGGGCTGGCCGTCGTTGCTCCTTTTGCCGCTCTCCATGGTTTGAGCAGCGCTAGATCGGAGGGGTGGAAGGAGGAGGACGTGAGGGGAGGAGGCCGGGCGACGGCGGGGAAGGAGGCAGGGGCAGCGGCGCTAGGGGCGAGAGGAAGAGGAGAAGGAGGCCGGGCGGCGGTGGGGAAGGAGGCAGGGACAGCGACGCTAGGGGCGAGAGGAAGAGGAGAAGGAGGCCGTGCGGCGGCGGGGAAGGAGGCAGGGGCGACGACGTTTGGGGAGAGAGGAAGAGGAGAGGAAGGCGCGGGTGCGAGAGGAGGAGGGAGGCGCGGGTGCGGGAGAAGGAGGAGGCCGCTAGGTCATCTCCACATGAGCCGTCGCCTTTTATACACCTCTAGGCGAAATGACGAAAATGCCCTCGACGGCCACCCAATTTACACGCTGTGGCACGACGGGGGCGCATACTGTTCATTGCAGCCGTCTCGGTTTTGATCCGACGGACGAGATCGATCGGGAGCGAGATCCGACGGTCCAAAACGCATCAAGCAAACGAAATGGACGGCTGGATCGCTCAAATCGCTGAGAGCAGCTCTAGCTCGACTCGTCTCATATTTCTGGATGTGAGCAACACTCTCATATAGGTGTTCTTTTTCAAACATTACTCTATATGATAACATCATTATACAAACCCCAGAACACAATAAGACAAAATCAGCCAGCCAAACAGCTCTCGACAGTACTACATTTTCAACAAAGTGGTTAGTAAGGTTACACTCATCAGTTAGCCAGTAGCTTGTTTTCCTAATTCTATTTCATGGGATCTCTGATCACATAGGTTGAGTTACGACATGGCAACTCAGGTGGGTCTCATACCCATCTCCCTCAGATTTTTTAAAATATATTGCTTTTAAGAAATCATAAAAATGTATACTTATTTTAGATATTTCAATTTTATGACCCCGTCATCCACGTGTAGCTGAAGATGATCACTCCGTCCAGCGCGTGGCCGGAGATACCTTTTTGGTCGCCTATGGACCGAAAAGTAGCCGGTTTGGGCCGAAGAGCTGTCGTCACTGGGCAGTGCGTCGAAGAGATGACCTTCGGCCGCGTGAGACTGAAGAAATGGTCTCCGCTCAACACACGAAGAAAGAATTCGGGATACAGGGTCGCGACCGTCTTCTTCCTCTCGACGCTTGCTCATTCACCTGTCTCTCTTTCTCTTTAGTTCACGATTTTCGCTGGACCCGCCTCCATTTCGCGAGTCAAGATTCTCGTTTCCAACACCAATTGGTTTCACTAAAGAATGATGTTGTAGGTAGTGTTGGAGGATGTCTTTAGGTTGGTTAAGTTGTATGGTCAATCACTTAGACTGCTGGCGAGCTCCTTCATGACTACGTTTGCTCTGGTTTCATTCAATAAAATGGGTGGATTTCAGGAAGAAAAAAAAGAGCTACGAGGCTGCCATGTGGAGCCAGGATGAGGTGGCAGCCCACAAAACAATCTCACTCGCTAGGGGCGAGAGGAAGAGGAGAAGGAGGCCGGGCGGCGACGGGGAAGGAGGCAGGGGCGACGATGTTAGGGGAGAGAGGAAGAGGAGAGGAAGGCGCGGGTGCGAGAGGAGGAGGGAGGCGCGGGTGCGGGAGAAGGAGGAGGCCGCTAGGTCATCTCCACATGAGCCGTCGCCTTTTATACACCTCTAGGCAAAATGACGAAAATGCCCTCGACGGCCACCCAATTTACAGGCGGTGGCACGAGGGGGGCGCATACTGTTCATTGCAGCCGTCTCGGTTTTGATCCGACGGACGAGATCGATCGGGAGCGAGATCCGACGATCCAAAACGCATCAAGCAAACGAAATGGACGGCTGGATCGCTCAAATCCCTGAGAGCAGCTCTAGCTCGACTCGTCTCATATTTCTGGATGTGAGCAGCACTCTCATATAGGTGTTCTTTTTCAAACATTACTCTATATGATAACATCATTATACAAACCCCAGAACACAATAAGACAAAATCAGCCAGCCAAACAGCTCTCGACAGTACTACATTTTCAACAAAGTGGTTAGTAAGGTTACACTCATCAGTTAGCCAGTAGCTTGTTTTCCTAATTCTATTTCATGGGATCTCTGATCACACAGGTTGAGTTACGACATGGCAACTCAGGTGGGTCTCATACCCATCTCCCTCAGATTTTTTAAAATATATTGCTTTTAAGAAATCATAAAAATGTATACTTATTTTAGATATTTTAGTTTTATGACCCCGTCATCCACGTGTAGCTGAAGATGATCACTCCGTCCAGCGCGTGGCCGGAGATACCTTTTTGGTCGCCTATGGACCGAAAAGTAGCCGGTTTGGGCCGAAGAGCTGTCGTCACTGGGCAGTGCGTCGAAGAGATGACCTTCGGCCGCGTGAGACCGAAGAAATGGTCTCCGCTCAACACACGAAGAAAGAATTCGGGATACAGGGTCGCGACCGTCTTCTTCCTCTCGATGCTTGCTCATTCACCTGTCTCTCTTTCTCTTTAGTTCACGATTTTCGCTGGACCCGTCTCCATTTCGCGAGTCAAGATTCTCGTTGCCAACACCGAT
This sequence comes from Aegilops tauschii subsp. strangulata, assembly GCF_002575655.3. Lineage (NCBI taxonomy): Eukaryota > Viridiplantae > Streptophyta > Magnoliopsida > Poales > Poaceae > Aegilops > Aegilops tauschii. The sequence goes on from NC_053039.3 coordinate 48,981,023, forward strand.
TGGTTTCACTAAAGAATGATGTTGTAGGTAGTGTTGGAGGATGTCTTTAGGTTGGTTAAGTTGTATGGTCAATCACTTAGACTGCTGGCGAGCTACTTCATGACTACGTTTGCTCTGGTTTCATTCAATAATATGGGTGGATTTCAGGAAGAAAAAAAAAGAGCTACGAGGCTGCCATGTGGACCCAGGATGAGGTGGCAGCCCACAAAACAATCTCACTCGCCAAACTGCTGGTAGTTCTCGTCTCTGTTCCCGACTTCCCTCCCTCCCTTCGCCCCACCCCCCTCCCCTCCCCTCCCAGATCCGATCCGCCCCGGCGGTCGCCGGCCGGAGCACCGCCATGGCGCTCAGCCTCCGCAAGAAGCAGCTCGGTAAGCTCCGAAGCGTCCCGCGGCGCTCCCCCCTGCCCCACCACCACCGGTGGCTGTTCCCTGATTGACAACTCTGTTGCGTCTCTGATCCAGATTTGATCACGCGGATGCTCCACCTGAACCAGCAGCAGCCGTCGCCGGACGGCGGCGGCGGGGAGGGGGACGAGGAGGCCTACAAGATCCTGGTGATGGACGGGCCCTGCATCTCGCTCCTCTCGCCGGTGCTCCGCGTCGGCGACCTCCGCAAGCACGGCGTCACCCTCCACCTCAACATCGACAAGGCGCGCCAGCAGGTCGCCGACGCGCCCGCGGTCTACCTCGTCCGCCCCACGCCCGCCAACGCCGACCGCATCGCCGCCGACGCCGCCGCGGGGCTCTACGCCTCCTTCCACGTCAACTTCTCCACCTCCGTCCCGAGGCCCGTCCTCGACCGCCTCGCCGCCGCCACCGCCGCGTCCCGCTCCGCGCACCGCGTGGCCCGCGTCGCCGACCAGTACCTCGACTTCGTCTGCCTCGAGGACGGCCTCTTCTCGCTCGCCCAGCCGCGCGCCTACGTCGCCCTCAACGACCCGGCCGCCGCCGATTCCGACATCACCTCGCTCGTCGAGGCCGTCGCGCTCGGCCTCTTCTGCGTCGTCGCCACGCTCGGCGCCGTGCCCATCATCAGGTGCGCCCGCGGCGGGCCGGCCGAGATGGTGGCCGCCGCGCTGGACGCCCGCCTTCGGGATCACCTCCTAGCCAAGCCAAACCTGTTCACGGAGGCTGCATCCAGTGCCGCCTCATCGTTCCAGCGCCCGGTCCTCTGCCTGTTTGACAGGAATTTCGAGCTGTCGGTGGGGATACAGCACGATTGGAGCTACCGCCCGTTGGTCCATGACGTGCTGAGCTTCAAGCTGAACAAGCTGAAGCTGCCGACAGAGAAGTATGATCTGGATGACTCGGACCCATTTTGGGTGGCAAACAGCTGGTCGCCATTTCCCAAGGTGGCTGAGGAGATAGAAGCCCAGCTCGCCAAGTACAAGCAGGATGTGGACGAGGTGAACCAGCGCACGGGTGGTGGTCGGGATGGGGTTGAGTTTGATGGAACAGATCTTATTGGCAACACCAAGCACCTCATGAATGCGGTGAACTCACTCCCGGAGCTGACCGAACGGAAGAAGATGATCGATAAACACACGAACATTGCAACCGCGCTGCTTGGGCACATCAAGGAGAGGTCTCTGGATGGATACTATGAGTGCGAGAATGATATGCTCGTGAATGGTACTGTGGATCGGAACATGCTGCTGAGTCTGCTCAGAGGGAAGGGCACCAAGGAGGATAAGCTCCGGCTGGCCGTCACCTACCTGCTATCCTTTGAGGCACCACCAGCATCTGAACTTGAGCAGGTTGAGGCTGCGCTGCGGGAGTCAGAAGTAGATATGTCTGCATTCCAGTATGTGAAGAGGATAAAGTCGTTGAACACACAGTTTGCCGCTGCATCAAGCACGGCAAGCAGGAGCAACATTGTTGATTGGGCAGAGAAGCTTTACGGACAGTCCATTAGTGCCGTGACAGCAGGCGTGAAGAATCTCTTGTCGGATGGGAGGCAGCTGGCTCTGACTAGGACTGTTGAAGCCCTCATGGAAGGGAAACCAAACCCAGAGGTGGACAACTACCTATTGTTCGATCCACGGGCCCCTAGGTCAGGAACTGGTGGGCAGTTTAGAGGACCCTTCAGAGAAGCCATTGTTTTCATGATTGGTGGTGGAAATTACATCGAGTATAGGAGCTTAGTTGAGCTAGGGCAACGCTCACAGCCTTCAAAGCATGTCATATATGGAGCAACAGAGATTCTCAATGGGGTGGAGTTTATTCAGCAGCTCGCAGAACTGGGACAGAAAGCGGGATTAGGTGGTGGCAGCAGCAACCTACCACCACAGTAAATATGCTCTTACCAGATGTTTTGATGCTATGGTGGGATTGAAGCTTCACAGGTTGCAGTAAATAGTCTCTTGCCGACACTTGATGCTACTAAGGAGTGATCCAGGCTGCATAGACTAATGTGTAATGGTATCAAATTTCTCTGTTGTCGGGTTTATGGCGCTGCTTTGAATGAGTTATCAATACAAAGATTTCTTGCCAGAGTTCCAACTGTTCCAGAAGCCCAATATGTTGAAATGTCCATGTATGCTCGTTTATTTTTGTTTCTTTTTTCCTTTTGCCCCCTTTTGAGAAATGTTAGTGGAATCTTGTTTGAACACCCCTACAATCAGTTCATGGAATCTTAGAACACCTGTTCGGATTTTTTTGAGAAATTGAGTTTGTTAGCGTTTCTTATGAATATCAGTCAAATGGTTGTGCATAGCCATGCTGGACCTTCTGGTCTTATGCAGCTTACATGAATTCCTTCTGGGACAATATGCACGGTTCACCACTCTGGGGATTTCTGTGTGCCTGTGGCAATAGTAACATATAGGCCTCCAATGCTAACCAAGCAGAAGAGCATATTACTTGAAGAATGTAGCAATGAATTAGTTGCCCTTGAATAGAAAGGCATTAACAGCTGTATGTTTCAGGTGAGTTGTGATGTGTGCAGCACAATATATCTTGTTCTGTGGAGTTAAGGGATTAGTATGTAGTGGCACATTTTGTGAGGATGTCATTCCTCAGCATGCTATTTGCTGCATATTTTTAGCTTTGTTTCCAGAACCCTATTAATTACGCTGATTTTACATATATTTCAGGAGAAAATGCTAGAAAGACAATATTATTTTGTGCACAACCTCTGGAATCCAATTCATGGTATGTAAATGAGGGACTACGAGAAATCCTCACTACGGGGATGTCTAACTGAAGGACTAGGTAATATAGGGGTTGTTTCAGTTGTAATTGTGACTGCAAATTGTATGGAAACACATGAATTAGTTATGTTCTCCGAATGATAATATTACTGAAAGAGCATGATCCTTCCTAGCTGTTGGCTGATACACCATGCAAACTTCTTTTGGTTTTGATCGTGGATGGTTCTCATGTGGTTGCTGATACATCATATGCTGAAGTGGTGGAAGTCATGAAAATGTGCATGCCACTGTTACTACCGGCCTCTGGTGTCATTCACTTTGTCATGTCTGAGGGTCAGGCCATGCAGGTTCGTTTCTTCACTCCCCCCTTGGTTGCATGTTCACAGCGCTAATTGTACATTCTGGCTAAAGTAATTTATGCTTGTAATGTAATATGCGTGCATCTTTCAAATATGAGTTGAAATGGCTGTCTTTGTGCAGGCGAGTGGCCTCATAGCAAGGTGGGATCTTGTTGGCCCATCTTCTGGTAGGAGCGCTGAACCATTTCATGGCACTTTTCCAAAACTTGAACCTCCAACTGCTATTTCTGGCAAAGTTCATCAAAAGTTTGCTGCAAGTGCGAATTCTGCGCACATGATCCTTGCAGGATATGAACGTAGTATCAATCACGTAAGAAATACAATTCTTTCACTGTATAGTTATTCTTCCACTTTTGTTTCCCTTTGTCTATCTCGTTGCCACTTTCCTCGTCTACAGAGTGAAACTAACATCTTAATTTGTGGCAAACTGTGCTATCTTTCTTCAATCAATAGGTTCCTGGCTGTGCCTTCTCTTTCAGGTTGTACAAGATTTGCTAAACTGCCTAGACAGCCCTGAGCCCCCTCTTCTACAGTGGCAAGAACTCATGTCCGTTTTGGCAAACCTGACTCCTGGAAGATCTTAGGAATGATGTGATTAAGTGTCCTACTTTTTTTTTTACATGTCATCACTCAATTTTTCACTTTGGCTGCATATATCAAATGGGTAACTAATCTGCCTGTACTCAGTTGGATAGTGGAAAACCAATGAATTGAAAATAATAAAAAAATTGAAAATTGATCATACCAATTGGAAAAAGTTTGAGATAATGGGAAAAATTGTGAATTCGAAAAAAGTTCATGATTTAAAAAAAGTTTATGAATTTAAAAAAATCATGAAATTATATAAAGTTCATCAATTCGAAAACTAGTTCAAAATAGTTAATTGATTTGATAAAACGTTCATCAATTTGGACTTAAAAATAACGAATTTGGAAATAGTTCACGGGGTATTGAAAAAAGTTCATCAATTTTGAATTATAAAAATCATGCATTCGAAAATAGTTCACCGGCTTTTGAAAAAAAGTTCACAAATTTAAAAAAATCACTAATTTTGATAAAATAGTTCATCGAATTTTGAAAAAAATTCATTGATTTGAACAAAAGTTCATCAAATTTGAAAAAAGTTCATAGGATTTTTAGAAAAATTTCACCGAACTCAAAAAAAGTTCATCGATTTTGAAAAAAATTCACCGACATTGATTTGTTTTCTCAAATTTGGAAAATGTTCATCGAAATTGAAAAAGTTCATCAATTTTGAAAAAGAGGTCATGGATTTTTGAAAAGAAATAGCAAAAATCGCATTTGCAAAATAAACAGAAAACAAAAAATAAACAGAGAAAAGTAAGTAAAAGAAAAAATCCATAGGCATTGCGATCTATAGAAAGAATGAAAGGCAAAAAAGATGTAAATTGACACATGCGGGTTGTTGTCCGAGTGGTTTTCGGAGAGAGGAGGAAAATCGGTGGGAGGGAGATCGCAGGGTAGGGCCATATATCGATCGATGGAAGGGTGGGAAACGAACGAAACCAACGAACGACCTACGTTCTTGAGACATTAAGAGTAGAGATATAGTACTTTCACAATAAGATTTGTTTTTCATGTTTAACTTGTTAATTTCCTTAAAATCCATTATTTGTTTTCCTAAAAATCCATTATTTGTTTTCCTAAAAATCCATTATTTGTTTCCTAAATACTTGTTAATGAGAGATCGGTTGATTTCGATAAGTTAGGAAAGTTAGATTTGTGATCTTTTCTACGTTAGGAAAGTTATGATTTTTTGAAAGAAAAGAGTGGAGAGAAATAAACCAATAAAATAGAAAACCAGTGGGAGGGGGTGATGTGAGGTGGGACGAAAAAAAATCGTACCAGGCTACCAAGTGCTCCATTAAAAGTAGAGATTTTTATACATATGAATTTTAACATGTATTATATTTATATGTAACTTCGGCAAATTATTTTAAGTGCCCGTGGCAAGGCACGGGCATTCTACTATGACTTTAAATGACATGGTAGCTGCATATAGCCAACAATTAGCTATACTATTAACCATGATCTAAGGCTAGTATACATGAGATCATACTTTATTTTATAAATATACTTGTTTTTTCTGCGAATAAACATATTGTTAGCACGATGAATAATGTCATGTACATGTGTGGGCCCCTGTGCTAGTTTGTCAAACAATTTGTTCATTGCAAGTAACGAAATTATTTCGCTCTAGTCATAGTTTGTGTTCACCGTGGCCATATATTTTTTGATCGGGTCCTTATCTACTATGAACAAAAATAGAAGTTCTATGAACCAAATAATTATACAAATGGACAACTTCTTTTGTTACCGAGGACCCTTTTCTTTCCTCAAAAACATTAAAAAATATAAGAAAAAGAAAAGAAGTACGAAGACAACGTTTATGTTTTCTGGTGGTTGGAAGGTTTTTATTTTCTGTTTTGATCTGGCGGCTTCTGCATGCAGGCGCGCGTGACTTGATTTTCTCCGGTGGTTGCGCCCTCAATATCGGGTGGTGCAGCGAGGACAAGTAGTAGATCTTTGGCTGCGCCATCTTGGCAACAGGCAATACGAGCAAGTTGATCCAGATTCCGCCGGCCGGCGATGATGAACCGCCGGCTTGTGCATCTGGTAGCCCGCGCCACCATCGGCGGCCGCCAAGCCTACACGCTGCACCCCATCGATCCGTCGACCTTCTTCCATGACCGAACGAAACCAAGCGGCGCCGACGATGGAACGGCGACGATGGAGGAATTCCAGCCGCCCCCACCGGCCACGACCTTCCTCGGACCCGACACGGAACCCCAAGACATGGATTTCATGCCCGTCGGCCGCGGCGGCGAGAAAGGCGTCCTCGCCGTGGACTGCGAGGGTTGTGCCGCCCTCTACTCCGCCTCATCGCAGACCCTGAGCACCATCCCCACGCTGCGCGCTCCAAAGGTCCAGCCCATCTTTTTCCCCGTCGGTGACAGCCGCCTGTACGTCATGGACCGGAAACCTCGGCGAGACCCCCGCCGCTGCTTCGTGGCCCTCATCCGTGGGCGCGAATCCGGCCTCCGCTGTCGGATGGCATGGCACTGGCGATCTCTCCAGCCGCCCCCCTACCTGCCCCCGACCCGCTGGGACGACGACGACGACGACGACGACTCTGACTTGAACGATGACAGGCAAGCCATGGTAGACGACGGGTCCAAGTCCAGTATGGTGGTGGAGGGCGAGCTGGGCGACATAGCGGGGCACACGGTCGTGGGCGACTCGAAGATCTGGATATCCACGGCCGGCGCCGGCACCTACACCTTCGACACGGGCAGGCCCGTCGATGGAGGGGCCAAGGTGGGCGACCGCCGAGGGCCCCCCAAAATTTGGGGCCCCCAAATTACTGGGTATTAGTAGGATGTGTATCAATATAATCACATTTTACCATTTAATCCAGCGGCAAGGCCTAAGCAAAGTACGCAGCAACGAAAAGCCAGCCCGCGAGGCCTTCTTAAGTGTTCCCATCGATCGCTAACACGCCGCCGGTTCGCCTGCTTCCGCCAAACGAGCAGATGCCATCTCCTGCCTTCGGCCAATCGCCCGCCTCCTGCTTTCGCGGTTCCGCCAATCGCCCAAGGTGCCGTCCGCTGCTCCCTTCGCCAATTGCTCGCCTGGAACGTCGTCAGCTGACCGCTGCTGCCTTTCGCGTCTGCGGTTCCGCCATCGGCTATAACCCAGGTATCCATCTACTAGGTATACAACTTAATTTTATCATCCCTATACTTGGTAGATTTCTAATTTTGATCCCCCTGGCCCAGGTTAGGAGCAGGCCCTAGTTAGGAGCAGCCGAGTAGGATGATATTATCATCATGTGTCCATGGGCTGGGCATTGATAAATGACAATGAATTGATAAATGACAATGAATTTATTTGTCAACGGTGCTAAGTTAGGAGTAAGATATAACAGACTGAAATTGTTAATAGACTGAGAGTACGCCTCGGTTATATTAGTTCTCATGTTATATGACTGTTTTTAGGCCCAATTTTGATTCTCGTCCCGGGGCCCCGAATTTCTGGAGACGGCCTTGACACGGGCAGCGGCGCGTGGGCGCCCCGGCCGTTGTACTGGCCGCTGCCGTTCCGCGGCCGCGCCGAGTTAGTCCCAGAGCACGGCCTTTGGTTCGGCTTCTCGTCCCACAACAACAAGCTGACCTCGCCGCCGCTTCCGAGACGAGGCCGCCCGTGCTGAGGGGCGAGTGGGAGGACGTCGCGCAGGGCGAGGGGTGGAACCCGGTGGCGTCCTACCTCGTGCCGCTGGGCTCCTGCAGGTTCTTGGTCGCCAAGTTCTTCGAGACGAGAGAGTGGCAGCAGTTCAAAGACGGCGGCGGGGATTACGGAAAATGCGACAACTTTGCGGTGTTTGCCGGCGTGGAGCTGCTGCCCATGCCCAAGGCCGGCGGAGGGCTGAGCATGATCAAGCACCGGTCCAAACGTTACTCCCACGTCTGCGCCGCGCCGGATTGGGTCATTTGATGATGGCGCGCGGATCAGTTTGTCTTGGAATGAAATAAAGAGGGACCTCCCCTAAACAACAACAAAACAAATAAATAGAGTGATTTTCATGGCACATAAAAGAGAATAGCCATTTCGATTGTTTCCAGTACGTGTTTTTTTTTTCAGGAAAGTTTCCAGTACGTGTTTGTGAGACTGTTTCGCAAAAGAAAAAAAAACATTGAGATCCCGTTTTAAGAGATTTATTACTTTTTTCGCGGTGAAATTAAGAGATTTATAACTCATACCGGTTATTAATTTGTTATGCGTACACTCCTAGCAAAAAAATTTTTGGATACAAAGAAGATTTCATACTATATTACGTCTCATATAGATTGATCTGTCAAGAAAATTATATTGAGTCTGTCTAAACCTCATCTAGATGTGACAAAAGGATGTCATCTAAATGTCATGTCAGCAACAGCTCATCCTAAAATAAACCCCACCTCCGCTCTTTGTCTTTGTTTTTTACTTTGTTTGTTTGTATTTTTCTTTTCTTCTGTGTATCCTCCGGCCCACTACAAACAACCCCGACACCCCAGCTCATCCTAAAATGTTGTTTGTTACTGGTCAGATCCGGGCTGCACCTGTATATATTCATACACATGTATATGTATTTGTACTCATCGTTATGTCTTTTCTCTGGGTGCCACGCACACCACGCAAGTAGCCCTGCTAGCTGCTTCTTTATCTTCAGTTTAACCGCACATGCATGCATGCACATACGTGCGCTCGCTCACGCAACAAAATGTTAAGCTAACTAAGCTTCATATATAATGAATCTCTCGCTCTCACAACACGTACATGTACCTGTACCACCATATTGCATTTGTCTACCGTTGATTAATTAATAGTCCAATATTCTCTTTAAAAACATATCTGTGCACGAAGGGCCAAAAGACACATGCATGAAAAAACTTCTAATCTATATCTATATTAAAAAAATACTTCTCTAGTTTGATGTAAATCCTATTTACAAAAATAAACGAAGATGAAAATATAGTCATGTATTGCATGAAGATTTTTTTTTGTAGAAGTGCTCAAGTTTTTTTTAAAAAAAACTGTTGACATATTTTCACAATACACGATGAATCTTTTTGAAAGATGCATGATGAACATTTTTAACATACACAGAAAACATTTTCTAAAAAAACACCATTAATATTTTTTAAATAGGATCGGCGTTTTTTAGAAGAAGGCAATTTTTTTAAAAAAATATGATGAACATTTTATAAATACACGATGAACATTTTTTTAAACACGGTAAACATTTTTTAAAACACAAAAAACCACATGGTGGAGGAAAATCAAAAGGGGAAAAATGATAAGCTAAGGGTGGATATGAACTGAGTCGGGGCAAGTTGTGCGTCGAGAGTGGACAAACAACTAGGTCTGGCAAGTTTCGTGTCGAGGGTGGACATGGAACTAGATCGGGGTCGGGGCAAATTGCATGTCGATGGTGGACATGCAACCGGATCAGGTCAGGACGAGTTGTGTACCGGTGGTCGACAAACAACTGGGTCTGGCAAGTATCGTGTCGAGGGTGGACATGGAACTGGATCTGGGTCGGGGCAAATTGCATGTCAATGGTGGACATGCAACCGGATCAGGTCAGGACGAGTTGTGTACCGGTGGTCGACAAACAACTGGGTAAGGCGAGTTGCATGTCGTGGGTGGACATACAACTAGGTCAGGCGATTTGCGTGTCTAGGGTGGACATGCAACTTGGCCGAGTCGGCAAGTTGCGACTTGATGTTGGACTTACAACTGAGACAACTACACAAAACTACGACACCAGTTGCGAGCCGATGGTGAATGTGCAACTAGGAAAACTATAAGCCTAGTTGCGAGTCGAGGGTCGGCATGCAATTGGGGACCCTCGACGAACACACACCCAACCATAGTTAAGAGTCGATGGTCAGCATTCAACTAGGGACCCTCGACAAACACACAATCCCCTAGTTATGAGTCGATGGTTGACATGCAACTATGGGCACCGACAAACACACACTCCCCTAGTTGCAAGTCGATGGTCAGCTTGCGAGTCGATAGCTGACATGCAACTGGGGACCCTCGCCAAACACACACACACACACACACACACACACACACCTAGTTGCGAGTCAATGGTCGCCATGCAACTGGGGATCCCCGACAAACACACACACACACACACACACACACCTTTAGTTGCGAGTCGATGGTTGACATGCAATTGGGGACCCTCGACAAACATACACTCCTCTAGTTGCGAGTCGATGGTTGACATGTAACCGGGGACCTTCAACGAAACGCACGCCCACACACACACACACACACACACACCCACACCTAGTTGCGAGTCGATGTTCGGCTTGCAAATGGGGACCCTCGACAAACACTCACACCTTTAGTTGCGAGTCGATGGTCAGCTTGCAACTGGGGGCACCGACAAACACACACTCACCTAGTTGCAAGTCGATGGCCGGCATGCAACTGGGCTCCTCGACACACACACCCTCCCCTAGTTGAAAGTTGATGGGCGGCATGCAACTGGGGACCCTCGACAAAAGTGCCTTGTAAATTTTATTCTATCAAAAAAGAAAAGAAAAAGTGCCTTGTAAATTTTTATTCTATCAAAAAAGAAAAAAAGTGCCTTGTAAATTTTTATTCTATCGAAAAAAATCTATCAAAAATGTAATACTTGCAACTGGGGATCCTCGACACACACACACACACACCCTTAGTTGCGAGTCGATGGTTGGCTTGCAACTGGGGCCACGAAAAAACACACACCCACTAGTTACGAGTCGATGCTCGGCTTGCAACTGGGGACTCTCGACAAACACACAACCCTTAGTTGCGAGTCAATGGTGGACTTGCAACTGGGGGCCATGACAAAATTCACACACCCCCTAGTTGTGAGTCGATGGTCGACATGCAACTGGGGACCCTCAACAAACACACACACTCCTAGTTGCGAGTCGATTGTGGACATGCAACTGGGGACCCTCGACAAACACCCCCCCTTAGTTGCGAGTATATGGTCGGCTTGCAACTGGGGGCCATGATAAAACACACACACACCCTAGTTCCAAGTCGATGGCCAGCTTCTAACTGGAGGCCTAAACAAACACACACCCCACCTAGTTGTGAGTCGATGTTCACATGCAACTAGGGACCCTCGACAAAACACACACCGCCTAGTTGTGAGTCGATGGTCGGCTTGCAACTGGGGACCCTCGACAAACACACACACCCTTAGTTGCGAGTCGATGGTCGACTCGTAACTGGGGTACCGACAAACACCCCCTAGTTGCCAGTTGGTTGTCGACATGCAACTGGGGACTCTCGACAAACACACACACACACACACACACACACACACACACACACACATAGTTGTGAGGCGATGGTGGCTTGCAACTGGGGGGCCATGACAAAATACCCTCCCAATTGCGAGTCGATGCTTGACATGCAACTGGGGACCCTTGATAAACAAACACACACACCCTTAATTGCGAGTCAATGGTCGACATGCAAATGGGGGCACCGACAACACACACACACCCTAGTTGCATGTCGATGGTCGGCTTGCGATTGGGGACCCTCGACAAACAAAAAACACACACTCTAGTTGCGAGTCGAGGGTGGGCTTGCAACTAGAACAACTACGGGCCCAGTAGCGAGTCGATGGTGGGCTTGCAACTGGAACAACTACGGGCCCAGTTGCGAGTCAAGGATGAACCTGCAACTGGGAGGAAAATAGAAAACACATGCCAGTTGCGAGTTAAGAGTAGGCTTGCAACTGGGATGAAACAAACTATGAGGCTAGTTGTGAGTTCAAGGGTGGACTTGCAACTGAGACACCTATATTGCGAGTCGAGGGTGGACTTGCAACTGAGTTAACAACACAAAACTACGATACGAGTTGCGAGTCAAGGGTGGATTTGCGACTGGATAAAACAAACTACATACCTAGTTGCGTATCAAGAGTGGACTTGCAACTAGGACAACTATACAAAACTATGATACCATTTGCGAGTCGAGGATGGACTTGCGGCTGGGACAATAACAAACTATTGTTGTGACCGTAGCAGAAATTTAAAATTTTCTACGCATCACCAAGATCAATCTATGGAGTTTACTAGCAACGAGAGGGAAGGAGTGCATCTACATACCCTCGTAGATCGCAAGCGGAAGCGTTCAAGTGAACGGGGTTGATGGAGTCGTACTCGTCGTGATCCAAATCACCGATGACCGAGCGCCGAACGGACGGCACCTCCGCGTTCAACACACGTACGGTTGGGGAAGACGTCTCCTCCTTCTTGATCCAGCAAGGGGGAAGGAGAGGTTGATGGAGATCCAGCAACACGACGGCGTGGTGGTGGAAGTAGCGGGGATCTCGGCAGGGCTTCGCCAAGCTCAGCGAGAGGGAGAGGGAGGCGCCAAGGGCTTGGGTGCTGCTGCCCTCCCTCTCCCCTCTTTATATAGGGGTCCAGGGGGGGCGCCGGCCCCCAGAGATCCATCTCAAGGGGGGGGGGGGGCGGCCAAGGGGGGGACTTGCCCCCCAAGTCAAGTGGGGCGCCCCCCCACCCCTAGGGTTTCCAACCCTAGGCGCAGGGGAGGCCCAAGGGGGGCGCACCAGCCCACCAGGGGATGGTTCCCTTCCCCACTTCAGCCCATGGGGCCCTTCGGGATAGGTGGCCCCACCCGGTGGACCCCCGGGACCCTCCCGGTGGTCCCGGTACAATACCGGTGACCCCCGAAACTTTCCCGGTGGCCGAAACTGGACTTCCTATATATAATTCTTCACCTCCGGACCATTCCGGAACTCCTCGTGACGTCTGGGATCTCATCCGGGACTCCGAACAACTTTCGGGTTACCGCATACTAGTATCTCTACAACCCTAGCGTCACCGAACCTTAAGTGTGTAGACCCTACGGGTTCGGGAGACATGCAGACATGACCGAGACGACTCTCCGGTCAATAACCAACAGCGGGATCTGGATACCCATGTTGGCTCCCACATGTTCCACGATGATCTCATCGGTACGTTACTTGCCCGAGATTCGATCGTCGGTATCCCAATACCTTGTTCAATCTCGTTACCGGCAAGTCACTTTACTCGTACCGTAATGCATGATCCCGTGACCAAACACTTGGTCACATTGAGCTCATTATGATGATGCATTACCGAGTGGGCCCAGAGATACCTCTCCGTCATACGGAGTGACAAATCCCAGTCTCGATTCGTGCCAACCCAACAGACACTTTCGGAGATACCCGTAGTGCACCTTTATAGCCACCCAGTTACGTTGTGACGTTTGGCACACCCAAAGCACTCCTATGGTATCCGGGAGTTGCAAAATCTCATGGTCCAAGGAAATGATACTTGACATTTGGAAAAGCTCTAGCGAACGAACTACACGATCTTTGTGCTATGCTTAGGATTGGGTCTTGTCCATCAAATCATTCTCCTAATGATGTGATCCCGTTATCAATGACATCCAATGTCCATAGTCAGGAAACCATGACTATCTGTTGATCAACGAGCTAGTCAACTAGAGGCTCACTAGGGACATGTTGTGGTCTATGTATTCACACATGTATTACGATTTCCGGATAACACAATTATAGCATGAACAATAGACAATTATCATGAACAAGGAAATATAATAATAACCATTTTACTATTGCCTCTAGGGCATATTTCCAACAGTCTCCCACTTGCACTAGAGTCAATAATCTAGTTACATTGTGATGAATCGAACACCCATAGAGTTCTGGTGTTGATCATGTTTTGCTCTAGGGAGAGGTTTAGTTAACGGATCTGCTACATTCAGGTCCGTATGAACTTTACAAATATCTATGTCTCCATTTTGAACACTTTCACGAATGGAGTTGAAGCGACGCTTGATATGCCTGGTCTTCCTGTGAAACCTGGGCTCCTTGGCAAGGGCAATAGCTCCAGTGTTGTCACGGAAGAGAGTCATCGGGCCCGACGCATTGGGAATAACTCCTAGGTCGGTAATGAACTCCTTCACCCAGATTGCTTCTTGTGCTGCCTCTGAGGCCGCCATGTATTCCGCTTCATATGTAGATCCCGCCACAACGCTTTGCTTGCAACTGCACCAGCTTACTGCCCCACCATTCAAAATATACACGTATCCGGTTTGTGACTTAGAGTCATCCAGATCTGTGTCGAAGCTAGCATCGACGTAACCCTTTACGACGAGCTCTTCGTCACCTCCATAAACGAGAAACATATCCTTAGTCCTCTTCAGGTACTTCATGATATTCTTGACCGCTGTCCAGTGTTCCATGCCGGGATTACTTTGGTACCTTCCTACCAAACTTACGGCAAGGTTTACATCAGGTCTGGTACACAGCATGGCATACATAATAGACCCTATGGCCGAGGCATAGGGGATGACACTCATCTTTTCTCTATCTTCTGCCGTGGTCGGGCATTGAGCCGTGCTCAATTGCACACCTTGCAATACAGGCAAGAACCCCTTCTTGGACTGATCCATATTGAACTTCTTCAATATCTTGTCAAGGTACGTACTTTGTGAAAGACCAATGAGGCGTCTTGATCTATCTCTATAGATCTTGATGCCTAATATATAAGCAGCTTCTCTAAGGTCCTTCATTGAAAAACACTTGTTCAAGTAGGCCTTTATACTTTCCAAGAATTCTATATCATTCCCATCAACAGTATGTCATCCACATATAATATGAGAAATGCTACAGAGCTCCCACTCACTTTCTTGTAAACACAGGCTTCTCCATAAGTCTGTGTAAACCCAAACGCTTTGATCATCTCATCAAATCGAATATTCCAACTCCGAGATGCTTGCACCAGCCCATAGATGGAGCGCTGGAGCTTGCATACCTTGTTAGCATTCTTAGGATCGACAAAACCTTCCGGTTGCATCATATACAATTCTTCCTTAAGAAAGCCGTTAAGGAATGCCGTTTTGACGTCCATTTGCCATATCTCATAATCATAGTATGCGGCAATTGCTAACATGATTCGGACGGACTTCAGCTTCGCTACGGGTGAGAAAGTCTCATCGTAGTCAACCCCTTGAACTTGTCGATAACCCTTAGCGACAAGTCAAGCTTTATAGATGGTAACATTACCATCCGCGTCCGTCTTCTTCTTAAAGATCCATTTGTTTTCTATCGCTCGCCGATCATCGGGCAAGTCTGTCAAAGTCCACACTTTATTTTCATACATGGATCCTATCTCGGATTGCATGGCTTCAAGCCATTTGTTGGAATCTGGGCCCGCCATTGCTTCTTCATAGTTCGAAGGTTCACCGTTGTCCAACAACATGATTTCCAGGACAGGGTTGCCATACCACTCTGGTGTGGAACGTGTCCTCGTGGACCTACGAAGTTCAGTAGTAACTTGATCCGAAGTATCTTGATCATCATCATTAGCTTCCTCTCTAGTCAGTGCTGGCACCACAGGAACATCTTCCTGAGCTGCGCTACTTTCCGGTTCAAGAGGTAGTACTTCATCAAGTTCCACTTTCCCACCACTTACTTCTTTCGAGAGAAACTCTTTCTCCAGAAAGGACCCGTTCTTGGCAACAAAGATCTTGCCTTCGGATCTGAGGTAGAAGGTATACCCAATGATTTTCTTAGGGTATCCTATGAAGACGCATTTTTCCGACTTGGGTTCGAGCTTTTCAGGTTGAAGTTTCTTGACATAAGCATCACATCCCCAAACTTTTAGAAAGACAGCTTAGGTTTCTTCCCAAACCATAATTCATACGGTGTCGTCTCAACGGATTTCGACAGAGCCCTATTTAAAGTGAATGCAACAGTCTCTAAAGCATAGCCCCAAAATGAGAGCGGTAGATCGGTAAGAGACATCATATATCGCACCATATCCAATAGAGTGCGATTACGACGTTCGGACACACCATTTCGCTGAGGTGTTCCAGGCGGCGTGAGTTGTGAAACTATTCCACATTTCCTTAAGTGTGTGCCAAATTCGTGACTCAAATATTCCCCTCCACGATCTGATCGTAAGAACTTTATTTTCCTGTCACGTTGATTCTCAACCTCACTCTGAAATTCCTTGAACTTTTCAAAGATCTCAGACTTGTGTTTCATTAGGTAGACATACCCATATCTACTCAAGTCATCAGTGAGAGTGAGAACGTAACGATAGCCACCGCGAGCCTCAACACTCATTGGACCGCACACATCAGTATGTATGATTTCCAATAAGTTGGTTGCTCGCTCCATTGTTCCGGAGAACGGAGTCTTGGTCATCTTACCCATGAGGCATGGTTCGCACGTGTCAAATGATTCGTAATCAAGAGACTCCAAAAGTCCATCTGCATGGAGCTTCTTCATGCGTTTGACACCAATGTGACCAAGACGGCAGTGCCACAAGTATGTGGGACTATCATTATCAACCTTACATCTTTTGGTATTCACACTATGAATATGTGTAACACTACGTTCGAGATTCATTAAGAATAAACCATTAACCAGCGGGGCATGACCATAAAACATATCTCTCATATAAATAGAACAACCGTTATTCTCGGATTTAAATGAGTAGCCATCTCGAATTAAATGAGATCCTGATACAATGTTCATGCTCAAAGCTGGCACTAAATAACAATTATTGAGGTTTAAAACTAATCCCGTAGGTAAATGTAGAGGTAGCGTGCCGACGGCGATCACATCGACCTTGGAACCATTCCCGACGCGCATCGTCACCTCGTCCTTTGCCAGTCTCCGTTTATTCCGCAGCTCTTGCTTTGAGTTACAAATATGAGCAACCGCACCGGTATCAAATACCCAGGAGCTACTACGAGTGCTGGTAAGGTACACATCAATAACATGTATATCACATATACCTTTGGTGTTGCCGGCCTTCTTGTCCGCTAAGTACTTGGGGCAGTTCCTCTTCCAGTGACCACTTCCCTTGCAATAAAAGCACACAGTCTCAGTCTTGGGTCCATTCTTTGGCTTCTTCCCGGCAACTGGCTTACCGGGCACGGCAACTCCCTTGCCGTCCTTCTTGAAGTTCTTCTTACCCTTGCCTTTCTTGAACTTAGTGGTTTTATTCACCATCAACACTTGATGTTCCTTTTTGATCTCCACCTCCGCTGATTTCAGCATTGAATATACCTCAGGAATGGTCTTTTCCATTCCCTGCATATTGAAGTTCATCACAAAGCTCTTGTAGCTCGGTGGAAGCGACTGAAGGATTCTGTCAATGACCGCGTCATCCAGGAGATTAACTCCCAGCTGAGTCAAGCGGTTGTGTAACCCAGACATTTTGAGTATGTGCTCACTGACAGAACTATTTTCCTCCATCTTACAACTGAAGAACTTGTCGGAGACTTCATATCTCTCGACCCGGGCATGAGCTTGGAAAACCATTTTAAGCTCTTCGAACATCTCATATGCTTCGTGTTGCTCAAAACGCTTTTGGAGCCCCGGTTCTAAGCTGTAAAGCATGCCGCACTGAACGAGGGAGTAATCATCAGCACGCTACTGCCAAGCGTTCATAACGTCTTGGTTCTCTGGGATGGGTGCGTCACCTAGCGGTGCTTCTAGGACATAATCTTTCTTGGCAGCTATGAGGATGATCCTCAGGTTCCGGACCCAGTCCGTATAGTTGCTGCCATCATCTTTCAGCTTGGTTTTCTCTAGGAACGCGTTGAAGTTGAGGGCAACATTAGCGTGGGCCATTTGATCTACAAGACATATTGTAAAGATTTTAGACTAAGTTCATGATAATTAAGTTCATCTAATCAAATTATTCAATGAACTCCCACTCAGATAGACATCCCTCTAGTTATCTAAGTGAAACATGATCCGAGTCAACTAGGCCGTGTCCGATCATCACGTGAGACGGACTAGTCAACATCGGTGAACATCTTCATGTTGATCGTATCTTCTATACGACTCATGCTCGACCTTTCGGTCTTCCGTGTTCCGAGGCCATGTCTGTACATGCTAGGCTCGTCAAGTCAACCTAAGTGTATTGCGTGTGTAAATCTGGCTTACACCCATTGTATTCGAACGTTAGAATCTATCACACCCGATCACCACGTGGTGCTTCGAAACAACGAACCTTCGCAACGGTGCACAGTTAGGGGGAACACTTTCTTGAAATTATTGCGAGGGATCATCTTATTTAAGCTACCGTCGTTCTAAGCAAATAAGATGTAAAACATGATAAACATCACATGCAATCAAATAGTGACATGATATGGCCAATATCATTTTGCTCCTTTTGATCTCCATCTTTGGGGCGCCATGATCATCCTCGTCACCGGCATGACACCATGATCTCCATCATCGTGTCTTCATGAAGTTGTCACGTCAACGATTACTTCTACTTCTATGGCTAACGTGTTTAGCAATAAAGTAAAGTAATTTACATGGCGTTATTCAATGACACGCAGGTCATACAAAAAATAAAGACAACTCCTATGGCTCCTGCCGGTTGTCATACTCATCGACATGCAAGTCGTGATTCCTATTACAAGAACATGATCAATCTCATACATCACATATATTTCATTCATCACATCCTTTTGGCCATATCACATCACAAGGCATATGCTGCAAAAACAAGTTAGACGTCCTCTAATTGTTGTTGCATGTTTTTACGTGGCTTCTATAGGTTTCTAGCAAGAACGTTACTTACCTACGTAAAACCACAACGTGATATGCCAACTTCTATTTACCCTTCATAAGGACCCTTTTCATCGAATCCGATTCGACTAAAGTGGGAGAGACAGACACCCGCTAGCCACCTTATGCAACTAGTGCATGTCAGTCGGTGGAACCTGTCTCACGTAAGCGTACGTGTAAGGTCGGTCCGGGCCGCTTCATCCCACGATGCCGCCGAAACAAGATAAGACTACTAGTGGCAAGAAAATTGACAACATCTACGCCCACAACAAGTTTGTGTTCTACTCGTGCATAGAAACTACACATAGACCTAGCTCATGATGCCACTGTTGTGACCGTAGCAGAAATTTAAAATTTTCTACGCATCACCCAGATCAATCTACGGAGTTTACTAGCAACGAGAGGGAAGGAGTGCATCTACATACACTTGTAGATCGCGAGCGGAAGCGTTCAAGTGAACGGGGTTGATGGAGTCGTACTCGTCGTGATCCAAATCACCGATGACCGAGCGCCGAACGGACGGCACCTCCGCATTCAACACACGTACGGTTGGGGAAGACGTCTCCTCCTTCTTGATCCAGCAAGGGGGAAGGAGAGGTTGATGGAGATCCAGCAGCACGACGGCGTGGTGGTGGAAGTAGCGGGGATCTCGGCAGGGCTTCGCCAAGCTCAGCGAGAGGGAGAGGTGTCACGGGAGGGAGAGGGAGGCGCCAAGGGCTTCGGTGCTGCTGCCCTCCCTCCCCCCTCTTTATATAGGGGTCCAGGGGGGCGCCGGCCCCCAGAGATCCATCTCAAGGGGGGGGGGGGCCAAGGGGGGGGGACTTGCCCCCCAAGTCAAGTGGGGCGCCCCCCACCCCTAGGGTTTCCAACCCTAGGCGCAGGGGAGGCCCAAGGGGGGCGCACCAGCCCACCAGGGGCTGGTTCCCTTCCCCACTTCAGCCCATGGGGCCCTCCGGGATAGGTGGCCCCACCCGGTGGACCCCCGGGACCCTTCCGGTGGTCCCGGTACAATACCGGTGACCCCCGAAACTTTCTCGGTGGCCAAAACTGGACTTCCTATATATAATTCTTCACCTCCGGACCATTCCAAAACTCCTCGTGACGTCCGGGATCTCATCCGGGACTCCGAACAACTTTCGGGTTATCGCATACTAGTATCTCTACAACCCTAGTGTCACCGAACCTTAAGTGTGTAGACCCTACGGGTTCGGGAGACATGCAGACATGACCGAGACGACTCTCCGGTCAATAACCAACAGCGGGATCTAGATATCCATGTTGGCTCCCACATGTTCCACGATGATCTCATCGGATGAACCACGATGTCGAGGATTCAATCAATCCCGTATACAATTCCCTTTGTCAATCGGTACGTTACTTGCCCGAGATTCGATCGTTGGTATCCCAATACCTTGTTCAATCTCGTTACCGGCAAGTCACTTTACTCGTACCGTAATGCATGATCCCGTGACCAAACACTTGGTCACATTGAGCTCATTATGATGATGCATTACCGAGTGGGCCCAGAGATACCTCTCCGTCATACGGAGTGACAAATCCCAGTCTCGAATCGTGCCAACCCAACAGACACTTTCGGAGATACCCGTAGTGCACCTTTATAGCTACCCAGTTACGTTGTGACGTTTGGCACACCCAAAGCACTCCTATGGTATCCGGGAGTTGCACAATCTCATGGTCCAAGGAAATGATACTTGACATTTGGAAAAGCTCTAGCAAACGAACTACACGATCTTTGTGCTATGCTTAGGATTGGGTCTTGTCCATCACATCATTCTCCTAATGATGTGATCCCGTTATCAATGACATCCAATGTCCATAGTCAGGAAACCATGACTATCTGTTGATCAACGAGCTAGTCAACTAGAGGCTCACTAGGGACATGTTGTGGTCTATGTATTCACACATGTATTACGATTTCCGGATAACACAATTATAGCATGAATAATAGACAATTATCATGAACAAGGAAATATAATAATAACCATTTTATTATTGCCTCTAGGGCATATTTCCAACAACTATGAGTCCAGTTGCGAGTCAAACGTAGATTTACAACTCGAATAAAAATAAAAAACTTGCCGTGTTGCTACTTGAGGGGTGGACTTGTAATTAGGACAACTACAAGAACATTTATGAGTTGAGCATGGACTCTACTAATTCTCCACCGGCCCACAAAAAACGCATATCAAAAACCCACAAAAGAGAAACGAGTCACACCCCTCAAACCTCAAACAACAACATATATGGGCTCATGTGAAGAAAACATGAGAACAAGCCGACATAAAATAGAACGGGACAAGAGGACAAGTGACAAAAAATACCGATTGCATGATCAAGTTTGTGTGATCTTTAAAACAAACAAATTGGATGATTATAGACTCAGACGAGACATCACCAAGATGAGATTTAGCAAATCCAAAAGCAAAAAAAATCTCTTCTTTAGCCACACAGTCAAACCAAAATAAACAAAAACAGAGAATACATAGACATGTAGCCCTCCACAAAAAAGCTACAGCCCACATAAAAAACTAATACACAAAATGTAAAAACGGCCCACTAAAAAAGTCATATCAGGCCTCACTGCTTCACGAGGGACGAACGAAAAACACGACACAACAACAACGAGTACGACTCAGAAGCACGTATATCTAATGGTATATGAGTTAAATGAGACATTGTTAACTCTGATCTAAATGCGAATTAGCAAAACCTATCCAAAACAGGCCCAGGTCGCGTCGTGAAAATGTTCCAATAAAAGACGCACATGCAAGCAGACCAATAAGTAGACACCAGACGCACAATGCGACACGGGACGCGCGACAAAATAACCCACGATCAAGATTTGCGCGATATTTAAAGAAAATAAATAACATAGTAAAAAAAATCATGAATTTAAAACAAATAAATGAATAAGAAAAAAATAAAAAAGAGAAGAAAAAAGAAAGAAAAATAAAACAAGAAAATAAAATAAAAATAAAATACAAAGAAAAATAGGAGCGGAAAAATCACTTACTTACACTCCTCCCTTCTCACTACAACCCACTCGTCGCACGAAGGATAGGGAAATGAATTTTGTTTTGAGAACCGTAGGGAAATGAGTGGGCACCGTCCCCTCTCCTCTCGAGAGAAAAAAATAACGGCCGCTCTCTCAACATGTTCTTCTACCACCGTACAATGAAGCCTGCAACTAAGACAAACAGACGAAAGCCCACAAACGCATCGAGTGGTGCAGACCTGCTCGAGCTCGCGAAAAAAACAACAACAACAGGAATTGGACACAGGCCGACGAGCGTGCGAGGAACGATCAGGTTGCACGAGATTTAAAGACAAATAAGATCTAACGGCGCTAGATTTAGATGTGAATCCTTAAGAAACATCTAGATATGAATTAGTCATTCTGAATTATATTTGTGGTTCTTCAGCTATTTTGATTCTGTTGGTCCTTTTTCGAGTATTCTGTTTATTTTCAAGGTTCAAGTCTGACTATTATATTGATCTCATCACAGAATATCTTGCAAATATTAGAATAAAAATAAACCATATGTATGTTCAATTCATACTCTCATATTATTAATTAAAATAGTTCATGTCCATACAATCAAAACCTCACTAAAGAAAATTGCAACCAATTCCTTCAGTTATACATTGATAGTAGTTCATTCCATGTCTATGGATCATCACTAGGAAGCATCCACACCGCATTACTATTTGGCCCAGTGATATCTTTGCATGGATCGTGCACTCCATGCGTTCCCTCATTCCCGTCGATGGGGAAGACTCGCAGCAGGTTGTCGCCACACAGCCCCATCCAATAGACGCAGTTGGGTCTCAACCCGGAGGCGGTCGCAGAGCAGCAGCCACCGAAATACTGAGGGCACATGAGGAAGGCTCGGTCGCCGATGTCGCAGACCTTGCGCCACCTCTTCCCCGCCATGTCCAGCTCGTACACGCCGCAGCCGAGAACGCTTGTGGCGCCACCAATGTCGTAGTGCAAGAAGGCGGTCACCAGGTAGAGCTCGCCGCCGAGCTCGACGAAGGAGAGCGCCATGGAGGTGGTCGTGGTCCCCGGGGGGCGCTCGATGTCGGGTACCGGCACGGAGCCGAGGACCGGCGCAGGGGAGAACTCGAGCACGCCGAGCCCACCCTCCGACTTGAAGTAGAACTTGCCTCCGACCGCCGTGAGCCGGGTGATGAACTTCTTCGCCTGCATGCTCCTGCCGTTGATCACCGGGGACGTGACGCTTCCCATGTCGTACTCGTACCTCACCCATCCACGTTCGTCGGCGTCGCCGCCGACGTGGCAGTACCATACCACCGTGTCCTCCGGCTCGACGGCCACCACCGTGAAGCCGGCGGCGTTACCGGTGGTGGGCTTGCCGGACAGGGAGCAGGCGGAGTGCGATGGTATCTCCTGCTCCGGCGTGAGGGGCGGCAGGTCGATCTTCTCTGAGGTCTGAAGGCTCCACAGGAAGGTGGCGAGGGTGGAGGTGTCCCACGATAGAACCCACCCGTGCGGCGTCATCCATCTCCGGAACCGCCTGCTCCCAGGGTCGTCGCATGCGTGGTGTTGGTATTGTTCCCCTTTGGAGATGTCGACTAGGGTTGTGCAGGGCTCTCCTCCGGCCCCGACGTGGTCGATGACGAGGCACGGCAACGGCAGCGGCACCGGCGCCGAGAATTCCATGTCGGCGTTGCCGGTCGATCCTGTAGATGTCGTCGTTGCGATCGATCGACTTCTCTCGACTCTGCACGAGTTAACAAGCACGTCTTCGAAGGTGCGTGCGTGCGTGCTTTTTGGTCTTAAATAAGCGTGTTAGGAGGCATACGTGCCCGGACGTACGTGTTGGACCCCGACTCGAATCCCTCCTCTGCATACGATCGGAGTCGTGCAGAGCCTTGTTTTTACGATCCGGCCAGGTAGCCGATAGATAGTGGATTTCAAAAGCATGTTTTCCATAGTAGTGTGCCTTTTGCATCAATATTGTTAGGAATTAATTAATTAGATTAATTAATTATAAATCCATGCTATGTCGGTGGCCATCAGAGAGTGATTTGTAACTGCCTTGTAATGAGGGTATAAATACCCCAATCTTCAATCAATGAAACAACTGTTCCATCATTTGCTCCATCCTCTCTCGTTTTTACTTTCACACGTTATCAGCACGCTCGTAACCGAGAGTGATTTGGCCGCAGAGAAGAAAGCGAAGGGGAAACAGCGGCGAGGCGGCTCTCTCGCATCTGGAGGCAGAGACACGGCCGGCGCGTGGCTCTCCGGCAACAGAGTCCTCGGGCGCGTGTCTATGGCACACCATGGACGGCCCGGCGAGGCCACTCTCAAGCGCGGTGCTCGCGCCCGCAGTACCCATCGGCGTCGAGCGGCGACCGCTCTTCTGGTGCGGCGCCCTACAGCAGGCGGCTCTCGGCGCAGCAACCACCGGCCGAGTATCCTCTCAGGCGACACAGCGACCGCGGCGGTCTCCGGCGCACCGGTTACTCCCAGCAGCGCGTTGGAGATGTCTCCCGGCCCGGACAGAATGGCAGCAAACGCGACGTGTTCCGGAGATGCGGCGGTGGCCATCGGCCGGCGCGCGGCAGCACGGTCCTCGGCCTGGGCGGAGGCAGCCCACGAGGCACAAGACGCGGCGGCGCAACCACCGGTCTGCCCGCAGCCTCGCATGAACAGCGGCAGCGGTTACCACAACGCACGCACGGGAAAGACATTGGGGAATCTTATCCCTTTGGCTGTTGTTCGATTTTGTCCTCAGACTTCATCCTAACTACTTATAAATCCCTGTAACTTGGAGACAGGCCCTTTTGGCTAATTGTCTTATGCAGATTAGAGCCTAGTACTGTTCTGTATTTTAGGCCATCAGGTTTTAATGCTACTTGAACACGAGCCCTCCAGATCATTGCTATTACAGATTATGGTTGAGTCCCAAGGCATCGACTTATGTTATTGACTGCGTCGATCATTCCATCTGGAATGCACCACAATATATTAGAATTCTTTATTGTAAGTGTAACAACTATGCTTTGCAATTGATTTTTCTTGCAAATCTTGATGAAATCCAAGAAAAAGGATTATGAAGTGTCATACTTAATATGACCACCTCAAATCGCGTTTGTGGATCACAAGGTATTGATGGCATCTACTGCGCTATTTGCAGATTATCCATCACTACTGCGAGGTCTATATCTTGTCATTTTGATAAGATGACTACCTTCAACGTGCTCTTTAAATTATTAACGTGATTACCCAAAATGTTATTTGTGAATCACAAGGTATTGGTGGTATCTACTGCACTATTTGCAGATTATCCACCACTACTGTGAGGTCTACATCTTGTCATTTTAACAAGATGACTACCTTCGAAGTGCTTTTCTAAATATTAATATTAAATGTGACTACCTCGAGATATCATAAGGTAATAGTGGCATCTACTGTAAATTTTTACAGACTATCCACTATTACTGCAAGGTCTACATCATGTCACTTTGACAGATGATTACCTTTCTTAAATATAGCATAACATAAGGTAATAGAGATATGAACATCTACTGACAAAAGTCAGACTATGTTTTCTATTACTGCGAGATCTACACCGCATCCGGTGACTATCTTCAAAGTGTTATCCTATATAAATGAAGGTCTACACATATGGCTATAAGGCATCAGCCAAATTAAAACTTGCTCATCCGAAGCATTTATTGTTGTTGTTCACTAAAATGATTTACTCTCATAGTAAATATTATTCATGCGCAATCACTATCTGCCGAAAATGGTATCTTGTACTAATTCAAGTCTCACTTTGCTTGAATATGTCATATAAAATTACGCAAATATTTGCATACCTCGATGATTACCTTCTACTACATTGGTAAAATACATGGCAGTGAAGCCTATGTCACTATTTCTATTTCTAATTATAGTGTCGTCCATCCATCAAGATGGATACCATAATTTATAGCAAGTGTCTCAAACATTGTTGCAATGTCCACATCACATTGTGGTTATACTTTCGTCGTGACTAACCAATGTCAAACATGCAAAGTCTATACGTTTTGGCAGTGACTCTAAAGTCACACACTTCCTCAAGAATGAAGTCCAAAATATTAACAATGATTTCATCACATGCGTTGTATTGAAGGATACACCTAGGTTCACCAAGGATTACCTTGGCCATGATTGTTCTCAAACAAATCATTTTCATTGCTTACATTTTCAAATGCACTAAATTCATAATTAGGTGGGAGAATTTATTTTAAGATGATTCATGACATCAGTCATTGTATCCACCTGTCGCATTGTTGCCACTATAACTCCACCGACGGGATAATATGTCATGGCTATTCTCTTAATAGCTAATGAGCACATCGCGGATGACCACCATTCAGTTTTCAAGACCTCAAGTCTATCGCAGCTCACAATTTTATCACTTAATCAACTTCAAGTTGAGTTCTCATGATCAAATATTTTCCTATATATCCAGTTGAAAAGCCCTTAATGCACTTTACATCCTCTTAAGATGGTACTACCATTTTTATGATTAAGAAACATCGAATTTCTTAAAATCATCAGATTCACCCAATAGGTGCTATACCACAATTTAAAATTCTTGCTAGTACCTAGAATACTATGCAACTTAGTGCTCACTAAATAGAACCATGAGGAATTCAAAGTAAAGTGGAGGCAACTGAAGACAGAATTACCTCTAATAGGGAATAAATCGTTTTCAAACGATCACAAAGACAACTCTCAAGTTTGTCAAATGTGTGGTTATACAAACATCGTGCCTATGATTACCAAACCCTCAAATACATAGTCAAACCACACCACACATTTGGGATAAATTTTAAATTTTGCAAACTTACAACCAGAAAATATTCTGGTAAACGATCGTTCTCAAATCTTCATCAGAAGGTGAGAACCAAAAACCTAGTGCAATAAAAGGATGGTGAATTCCATTGCAACGATGATATGTTTGCGTAATAATTTTTTCAATAATATAGTAGACCTCATGTAATCTCTTAATTATCCCAAAATAATATTAACCTATACTTGTTGTACTACAAGTAGTGCGATGTTCAATATCTTATTTCTCGGACATGATATTCGATAAATTTTTGAATGTATGAATCAAGTCATACTCAATATTGTTGCGTACACAATAATTTTCTAGATCTTAATAAATTAAATATTTGGCTTGGTAGCCTTAACCATCCTGGTTTGGGGATGATTAGAAAATTATTGACAATCTTGTTGGTCACAACTTATCAAGTAACAAATTTTCCCAAATCATCAGATTTTATGTGCACCGCATGTGTCATTGGGGAAATAAGTTTTAAGGCACTCTCACCTTAAAATTCTAAGCAGGACACTTATTCTTCCTTGAACACATTCAAAAGATATGTCTGGATTGCTTAACCATTATCTGGGATAATTTAGATACTTCATGGTACTCATATACACATTCATAAAATGTTTTTAAGTGTGTCTCTTATCACACACAACCATGCATGATCTTACTAAAAAAATTGCTCAACTTATCAAAGTAAGAGCAAATTCTCCTGAAAACAGGATCCATAAACCCATTCGAATGAACAATGTTGTTGAACTCATTCAATGAGCATTTTTTGCATTAAGTACTTTCTGTGCATACCCAGAATGGTTTAGCTAAATTTCTTATCAAAGAGACTTAAATGAATTACATGACCACTTTTAAAGAATTGTAAATTTACCAGCCTCTTGTTGGACACATACGGCCTTACACACCGTAAGTATGATCTAAATCATACCAACTGCATATCATACTACCTTTCCCTTGTAGTTACTACGTGGAAATCAACAAAGTATTTCCTATCCGCAATAATTCGGTTACATAGCGATATCACCACTCCAGCGTACATCAATGGGCACTCACAGAAAATTAGGGATCTATTTGAGGAATAAAAATTTATCCTCAATCAAAATTATTCATAGCCCATATGCTGATTGCATCAGCAATAAGGATATTTTCCGGCATTAGGGGGAGATAAGTACCACAAAGAATGCCGAGAAATAAATTATAAATGTTATTGACATTCAATCCTTATATCCACGTACTCAAAGAATCTGAACTATAAGTTTAGAGAATCATATATTTGCAACACATTGCAAATTTGCCACATACATTTACTGATGACAAGGTGTCACTAAATTCTATATTCCCGCAGTAAAGTGTCAGAAAGAGTGGAGGTACCTGATAAACCACTCTTCTCCCCAAATGAGAGCAAGAGGGGGAGAAAGTCTGACAACACAAGATATAACTTCTCATATGCTTCCGCGGAAACAGAGGAAATCAATTCCTCAACCAGTAAATGTAATTCAACATCAAGTTGAAAGACACCTCAATGGATGCTCATCATCCAAAGCCCGGCATAAATGTGCACAAATGTTTTGGTGCCGGGACATCGAAACACCTTGCCTCCATTTGTTGTAGGAAATCACAAGGAGTTAAAAAGGAATAAATATATTATCCACAAACTTCAATGATTCCATCAGAATCATATAAACTAAAGACTACATTTGTCGACATATATTTCTTCTCAAATTGCTAAACCTTTTGGGCCCCAAACCAAAATCCATGGTAGAGTGCCTCTTGCACTCATATTGGTTCACATAACAGGAAGTAAGTAATGAAGAATAGCACTCGCTCTACAAATGAGTAGTATTTACCGCAGTAATACCTACTCCTCATAAGTATCTTCCATATGGAATACTAAAAACTTCTCATTCATACGTTTCAAAAAAAAACTTCTCATTCATAGACAAAGTCATTGAGGTGGTGAGAAAGCAAGGCTTGTAGCAAAAGGGCTCATGCAGAGACCCGACATCGATTATGATGTAACATACCCTCTTGGTATGAGTGGAATTATGTTTCGATACTAAATATTATTGGCAATAAAAATAATAACAATATCCATGCAGTTGATGGATGAAGTGGCTACATACTCATATGAGTCTCTCATTTCGGAAATCTCTATTCAAGTCCCTGAAGGGCTTATACTTCCGAATCCAAAAGAAAATCACAAAAAAATTTGTGTAAAACTTCATAAGTCACTCTATGACTTGAAATAGTCGGAAATCATATGGTACTACCGACTAAATGAGTTCCTTCTTCAAAAGGATTAATGGAATAATGGTGATTATTTACATGTTTAATAAAGGAATCCCAAATTTGATTTCCTTTCATCACCTCAGTGTATATTGATGACCTCATCATCAATGTCTATACAAGACCTAAACATACACATAATCATCTCAAGACGGGAAATTTGGATTCAACCAAATTTAGCTTAAGCTTACAACTTGAGCATTCTCTCAAGAATACATATCAGTCTACATATATCCAAGACATATACGAGAAGTTCAATGTGGATATATCAAACCAATAAAAGACATGTAATATGGTCATAGTACCCCTGATAGGGTACAAATCCATTCATACCTAGGGGTGATAATGAAGTGATATCAGGACCTGAAGTTCTATCTCACTAATGTCAAAGCACTCATATAATTGCAAAACTACGTCAGGCCTGACACTAAATTTGCTATCTTTGTTCAGAGTGTAACCCACAACAAAAGGTATATGGCCGATATAAGAAATATTAGCTTATATCTCAAGCTCACAGTAAAGCTTGGATATTTCCATCAGGAAATACAAGATATGACCATGATATGATATAATGATATTGGCTCTTTCTTTGATCCCAACAATGCCATATCAATGACTGAATTTGCGGGAATAGCCTTCATATGGAAGTCATCTAAATGAGCATTAATGGCTATTTCTAGTTATCATTTTGACATAATTGCTTTATCTAAAAGCATTGCAAAATATGCATGGCTTAGCAGAATGATTAACCACATTCAAAATCATGTGGTTGAGATTCATTAGAATCACATAACTTGATTTATCAAGACGCTACCACTTGTGTTACTCAATACCTGAAGGTTATATGAAGAGCAATATCATAAAGCACATTGCTCGAAAATTACTTATCCTCACAAATTATAGAAAGTGAGGAAACAATATGCAAAAAACATACTTTGAAAATCCTACATATTATTAATAATGTCTTGATCATATCAATGGAATTTGTATTACACATTCTCCAGGTTTGCAAAGTTCAGGGGAGTAATTTCCCAAATCTATAACATGTTAACAATCATGACACTGCATATATTGTACTCTTTTTCCCTTCATGAGTTTTTCCCTAATGGTTTCTCATAAAAGGTTTTTAATGAGACAATAGAAGCACAAGTGTACATATATGCCATATCATTTCTCCTTATATTTTTCCCACTGGGTTTTAAAGAAGTTTTCAATGGTATATATAATCGCACTCTTTTTCTTTATGAGTTTTCTCTCAAAGTTTCTCATAATGGTTTTTAATGAGGCTATATCTTCTCAAAGATCATATGTCATACTTTCTATTTTCCCTATAGGGGGTTTTTAAAGGAAGTACTCAAGACATATTTATTGGTCTCTATACTCATTTATGAGTTTTATCCTTCTCCGAAGGTTTTTTTCATATGGGTTATCAAGAGACATAATCATTATATGTTGCCTCATTTTCTCCTTATTTTTCCTACTGGGTTTAAAGGAGTTTTAGGAACATATCAAATACAATTATCCTCATATTTTTCCCACAGGGTTTTTGGAGGAGCCTTTTCCAAGATGAAGATGATGAACGTTCAAGGAAAATACATACTAGGAGGAGTCTTTATCAAGATGATGTATATTCATAAAGACAAGCATTGATTAGGGGGCCATCCTCTCTCGTTTTTACTTTCACAAATATAATCCGGATATTCCCACCGTTTCAATCAAATAAATTAACGGAAATGCTATTTGGCGAACGCTAGCCAGAAGGGTGGTTCCACTGAACACCACCTCTCAGGGCATCTCCAAAATAGACCCTTAAACTGCCCGCAACTGTTGGTCCGGACTGTGCGGTCTAGACGTACTTTTTCTGGCAAATCCAAAACAAATTGGGGAGGGGGGACTTTGCGGGAGTCCGTACAGCAACCACGTAGGACTCCGAGACCCCCAGCCGACCCAAAACCCCTTCCGGACCCCACGCCTCCATCCACCCATTCTCGCTCCTTTCTTTTCTCTCTCTTGCTTTCATCGTTGCTCCACCACCCCAGCCGCTGTTGGGGAACGTAGCAGAAATTCAAAATTTTCTACGCATCACCAAGATCAATCTATGGAGTAATCTAGCAACGAGGGGAAGGGGAGTGCATCTACATACCATTGTAGATCGCGATGCGGAAGCGTTGCAAGAACGCGGATGAAGGCGTCGTACTCGTAGCGATTCAGATCGCGGTTGATTCCGATCTAAGCACCGAAGAACGGTGCCTCCGCGCTCAACACACGTGCAGCCCGGTGACGTCTCCCACGCCTTGATCCAGCAAGGAGAGAGGGAGAGGTTGAGGAAGACTCCGTCCAGCAGCAGCACGACGGCGTGGTGGTGGTGGAGGAGCGTGGCAATCCCGCAGGGCTTCGCCAAGCACCGCGGGAGAGGAGGAGGAGGGAGAGGGGTAGGGCTGCACCGAAAGAGAGACGTTCTCATGTCTTGGGCAGCCTCAAACCTCAACTATATATAGGGGGGGGGGAGGGGGCTGCGCCCCCTCTAGGGTTCCCACCCCAAGGGGTGGCGGCCAGCCCTAGATCCCATCTAGGGGGGTGGCCAAGGGGGGAAGAGAGGGGGGCGCCACTAGGGTGGGCCTTAAGGCCCATCTGGACCTAGGGTTTGCCCCCTCCCACTCTCCCATGCGCCCTGGGCCTTGGTGGGGGGGCGCACCAGCCCACCTGGGGCTGGTCCCCTCCCACAATTGGCCCACGCTGCCTTCTGGGGCTGGTGGCCCCACTTGGTGGACCCTCGGGACCCTCCCGGTGGTCCTGGTACATTACCGATATCACCCGAAACCTTTCCGGTGACCAAAACAGGACTTCCCATATATAAATCTTTACCTCCGGACTATTCCGGAACTCCTCGTGACGTCCGGGATCTCATCCGGGACTCCGAACAACATTCGGTAACCACGTATATCTATTCCCTATAACCCTAGCGTCATCGAACCTTAAGTGTGTAGACCCTACGGGTTCGGGAACCATGCAGACATGACCGAGACGTTCTCCGGTCAATAACCAACAGCGGGATCTGGATACCCATGTTGGCTCCCACATGTTCCACGATGATCTCATCGGATGAACCACGATGTCGGGGATTCAATCAATCCCGTATTCAATTCCCTTTGTCTATCGGTATGCTACTTGCCCGAGATTCGATCGTCGGTATCCCTATACCTTGTTCAATCTCGTTACCGGCAAGTCTCTTTACTCGTTCCGTAACTCACATCATCCCGTGATCAACTCCTTGGTCACATTGTGCACATTATGATGATGTCCTACCGAGTGGGCCCAGAGATACCTCTCCGTTTACACGGAGTGACAAATCCCAGTCTCGATTCGTACCAACCCAACAGACACTTTCAGAGATACCTGTAGTGCACCTTTATAGCCACCCAGTTACGTTGTGACGTTTGGTACACCCAAAGCATTCCTACGGTATCCGAGAGTTGCACAATCTCATGGTCTAAGGAAATGATACTTGACATTAGAAAAGCTCTGAGCAAACGAACTACACGATCTTGTGCTAGGCTTAGGACTGGGTCTTGTCCATCACATCATTCTCCTAATGATGTGATCCCGTTATCAACGACATCCAATGTCCATGGTCAGGAAACCGTAACCATCTATTGATCAACGAGCTAGTCAACTAGAGGCTTACTAGGGACATGGTGTTGTCTATGTATCCACACATGTATCTGAGTTTCCTATCAATACAATTCTAGCATGGATAATAAACGATTATCATGAACAAGGAAATATAATAATAACCAATTTATTATTGCCTCTAGGGCATATTTCCAACAGCCGCCACACCATACCCTGCCAGAACTCGATGAGTCCATCACGTCCAACGGCACACCCAAGCTCCATGCCATGTCTCCTCCGCCACCGACACGAGCCTCTCCTCCGACTGCCATTCAGGTACCATCCGCTCCTACAATGCTCACCATGCCCGGCAGCTGTTCGGTGAATTCCCTGAGCTAATTTTTGTGGCATTATTCTTTGAAGCAATGGATTCGTTTATGGGGTAAATATATGAGCACTATGTTGACTCGTCCGATGAGGAGGACTACACGGATGAGACGGCGATGATGCAGGCTGTGCTTGTAAACGCGGAGCATGCGGAGGAGTATGTTCTCAATTTCAAGGGATTGATCAAGGGTCATCGACTGCTCAAGCGCAACCGGGCGCGCGACCATTTGACGCTGATGGACGAGCCCTTGATGCCCTCTTCGCTGACTATCTCCACTGGCGCTTTCGCATGCGCAAAAATGTCTTCGTCCGTCTCTACCATAGCGCCTGACCCTTTGATGACTACTTCATCCTGAAGAAGGACACCGTGGGAAGGATTGGTTTCTCTGGTTACCAGAAGTGCACGGCCACACCAGGGATGCTAGCATATGGCACGGCCACTGATTATGGGACGAGTACATGCGGATGTCCGAGAGCACATGCAGAGATGCCATGGTCAGGTTTGCAACTACCGTGGTCGCGGTGTTTGGTCCTCAGTACCTGAGAGAACCAACTGTGGCAGACACCGAGAGGCTCTTGGCAATCTCGGAAGCAAAAGGGTGGCTAGGTTTGCTTGTATCACTTGACTGCATGCACTGAAAATGAAAGAACTGCCCAAAAGCTTTGCAAGGGCAATATCAGGGTCATGTTAAGAAGTCCACCATCATTCTTGACGCAGTTGCATCACAAGATCTTTGGATTTGGCATGCTTTCCTTGGCATGCCCGGGTCTCACAAGTCACAATGACATCAATGTGCTGTAGCGATCACCATTTTTTTGTTAGCCTAACTGAAGCAAAAGCTCATCCTTGCCATTATACCGTCATGGGCATGAGTACAACATGGGCTACTATCTGGTTGACGATTTCTATCCTGGTATTTTCACGGCAGATGTCCTCGCCAGGAGAACTTAGGTGTGAGGCCATCACAACTAGGTGGTAGCTTGAACGAGGTTGGTCGGAATCGAGAGACGCGTGTTTTACCCAGGTTCGGCCCCTCGCGGTGGAGGTAAAAGCCTACGTCCTACTTCATTGATATTGATGATGATGATCTCGGTTACAAGGGCGGTGTTTCGCTACCTCTAATCTCGAGAGCTCTTGATTTGTCTGTCTATCTAGACTTGTAAAACTCGTCCCTCTTGGGGTGCCCTACCCCTCCTTATGTAAGTTGAAAGGGTGGCTTACATGAAGAGTCCTAGTAGGATTGGGACTACTCTATTACAAGTGGAATCCTAGTCTTGCTTCCCTTGTAAGGGAAATATTCCTTATGCCTTTCCTCTCAAGCCGGCCCACCGGATATCGTACCCTGAGCAGATCTTCTCAGCGATCCACCTTTTAGGCCTTGGGCCTTGTCATTCGTCTGACCCGCCAACCAGGTCACCAGTGAGTCGCCAAGCTTGGCCGGGTTACAAGTGAGTCACCAAGTCTTGGGCGGGTTACAAATGAGTCGCCAAGTCTTGGGCGGGTCATACCACAGGGTATATCCCCAACAGGTACCTTTGTGAACACCATCTCTAACCCGGTTGGTCAGAAAAAGTCTCACTTTGCCCGAAGACAAGAAGCAACTAGAAAGGATGTTGAGAGGGCTTTTGCAGTTCTGCAGGCATGTTTTGTAGTTGTTCGTGGACCCGCTAAATAATGGGATCCGAAGACCTTGTGGGAAGCGATGACTGTTGTGTGATCATGCACAACATGATCGTGGATGATGAAGGTGAGGATGTTGTCGCAGGTCTTGAATTTGAGAACATTGGTGATCCTATCAAACTTTCCGACCAAAATCCGGCCGCATCTGAGGACTTGTTCAAATGCATAGTGGACAGTTAAGAGGGACACAATGTTGGTGTGTGATATTTAAACCTTTTTATTTAGAACTACTGATGCATTTGAACATTTGGACTGTTTTAGACTATATATGCGGCCGTTTGAACGTGCAGACTTAAAAACATAGGATCGGATGTATGCGGGCAGTGTTGGCTCGCCGGCTCCCGCATCCGTGTCCCAGACCCCCGTGTCGGTAGGGATGGCACCCGCAGGGTTTGGGGACGGGTACAGCCACCCTGTACCCTTACCCGTCCCATTAGATCTTACCCATCACCCGTATCCATACCCGCTAATGGGTACAATTTTTTCCCATACCCGTCATCCGACAGGGTAAATGGTTATCCACGGGTAAAAATACCCACATTTATTAACATTAACTTGAGCATCACATAATTATAAACAACATATAATCATAATTTATAAACAACAACACATAATAACATCAATGCATACTTATAAACAACAACACATCCTATAAAAATCAACACTTTTTGGTAAACAACAACACATCAAAATATCAACACACAGCCATAAATAATAGCACATAGTCATACATTTTAAATTGACAAACTCACGACAAAGTGGAGGTAATTTGTCAATATTCATTAGATTTTTTAAGGGTACATGGGTACGTGGGTATGGGTTATGTGATCCCATACCCCGTACCCGCTATACCCGATGGGTTTGATATTTGTCTATTTATATACCTATGGGTAACGTTTTGTCCCATACCCTAATAGAGTTTTTACCCGCAGGGTACGTGGGTAATGGGTACCCATTGCCTGTCGGTACACGGATGTCGAAGCAAATTTACGGGTCCCTTAGTATAACACGGTTAAGAAACAAAGGCATTTTCTAAAAGGCATTAAAAAGTGCCTTAGATGACCCCTCTTAAAGGCGTTCTAGATAAAACGCCTTCGAAGGTCTCATGTTAGGATACACATATGAGCACCCTAAAAAACAAAGGATACACTTATGAGAACGCCTCAAAAAATGATTAATTAATAGCGTTTTGAAAAAATGCAGTAATATGAATTTTCCCTGTAAAGAAACATAAAAACATTTAGATCACTAATAGTTTAAGCAGCATTTTGCAGAACCCCACTGCAGATTTAGAGGCATTTTCAGAAAAATGTCGTAATATAACAAAGCATAGGGAGCGTATTGAAAATTGCCAGCACACACTTGAAGGCGTTCCCGGGAGCCCCGCAAAAAAAGGGCGTTCTGGAGAGAAAAACCCCTTGAATTCTTGGTTAGATTTTCGATTTAGTACCTGTTGTAGGAATATGTACCTGTACCAGCTTCCACTCCTGTGAGCGACCTGCCAGATGGTGGTAAGGGCATCTTCAACGTTGACCAGCATATTTGCTCCCGCATCCAATAGCCGCATATGTTGGGTTACATTTCAAATGAAATTCATTGAAAATGAATAAATTTGATTCAAACTCAAACAAACGAGACAATATTCATTTACACTTTGATGATTTTTACATAAAACCTTTTCAGCTAAATTGGAGCATATTCATTACATTTAGACATTTTTCAACTAGACCGGACTCTAAACCTAGACTAAAATAACCATCGGTGCCCATTCCCCATCTCCGGCCGGTCGTGAGCCCCAGAAAATGAAGCCACGCCCCCTCCGCAGCCCTTCGTGTCTTCCCCATGTTTGGCAGCCCGCTCGTTGAACTGTCGGATGCCTTGGAGGGATATGCTTCGGCAAGAGGGGAAGAATAGCCTCTGCTTCCCCCGTATCTTCCCTATGTCTAGCTGCACCGCTCATCGGAGTGGCCTCCGCTTTCGTGAGGCACGAATCATAGTTGGTTTTTGGGGCGGTGGACGCCGGTGGTCTGCGAAGAGGGAAAGCTACCCGTTGTCCACACCGGTGATACGTCTCCGGCGTATCAATAATTTTTTATTGTTTCATGCTATTATATTATCAATCTTGTATGGTTTATATGCCATTCTATATCATTTTTGGGAACTGACATATTAACCTAGTGCCCAATGCGAGTTGCTGTTTTCTGCATGTTTTTGGATTTTTACAGAAAATCCTTACCAAACGAAATCCAAACATGATGAAACTTTTTCACGATTTTTT
Organism: Aegilops tauschii subsp. strangulata; assembly: GCF_002575655.3. Classification (NCBI taxonomy): domain Eukaryota; kingdom Viridiplantae; phylum Streptophyta; class Magnoliopsida; order Poales; family Poaceae; genus Aegilops; species Aegilops tauschii. The sequence continues at coordinate 49,017,865 of NC_053039.3, forward strand.
CTGGACCAAAAGATACCCTAGAAACTTCGGGGGGAGACCATACGATGCACGCAAAAGCGATAATGCAGGGGGCGCCCCAGGGTGGGAGGCGTGCCCTGCCCCCTTGTGCCCCCTCCTGCTCTGATTGTCCTAATTCCCGACCTACGAATTCACATATATTGCAAAACGCTCAGATGGACATCCGAAACAATTCTTCCGTCGCCGCAAGCCTCTATCCTTCCGCGATCCCATCTAGAGGCCTTTTTTCGGTGCTAATAATAAAGGAATTATTGCTTATGCCTGTCTATCATAGGAATTTCCCTCAAAGTTGCAAAGTATTACCCATCGATACCACCTATAAATGACAAAAAAACATTTCACACAAGACTATACTACGCCTGGGCCGGCCCACGCAGTAGAGACCTCCTATACTACACTCTCCATGCTGGGAGAAGATGCAGCGCGCCTGTTTGGGCTAGCCCATGTCTGAGCAACCTGTTTTTTAAATTTCATTTTTCATTTTTTTATTTTTTGTTCTACTTTAAATAATTTGGGACTTCAAAAAAGTTCCGAAAAAATTAAAATAGAATTTTGAAATAACATGTTCAATAAATCATAAAATATTTGCGGATTCAAAAAATGTTCGCATATTCAAGAAAAAGGTTCGCCATTGTGAAAAAAAAGTTTGAGAAATAAAAAAAATCATCCTTTTTCAAAACAGTTCGTGTACTGATTTTTTTAATGAAATTGAACAAAATGTTTGCCGATTCAAAAAATGTTAATGAATTGAAAAATATCCTAAAAAAACAGTTCGTGAATTACCAAATAGTTTATTGATTCATAAGATGTGCGCTGATTCAAAAAATGATCATGTATTTCAGAAAAATTAATAAACTAAAAAATGTTCATGAATTTCATAAATTGTTCCACAAATTTCCAAAAAAATGTTCGTCGACTCTAGAAATGTTTGTCGATTCTAGAAAATTGTTTTAAAAAATGTTCACTATTTTTAGAAAAATGTTTACAATTGCATAAAAAGTTCATGATTCAAAAATGTTAATGATTTTGGAAAATGTTCAAATGTTTGTAAAAATGTTCACGAATTCAAACAATATTCATAATTTGAAAAAATATTCATGATTTCTCATATGTTCACGAGTTTCAAAAAAATGTTCATAATTTGGAAAATTTGTTCACAATTTCACGAAAAATGTTAACAAATTTGTAAAGATCTTTAAAGAAGAAAAAAACTAAGAAAGGAAAGGAAAAGAAGAAAAAAATGAAAAGGAAAAAACAGAAGGAAAACAAAAAAAGCCGGTATTTCTGAACATTATTTGAAAACATGAATATTTTTAGAATTTATGAGCATTCGGTAATTTTTAAGATTTATAGGACCGATGTGAAAACAAGGCCATAAGCAAATCTGTAATCACGAATGGGCACTTGTTAGCTTGTATGAATTGAACATCAATTTCTTATTTGTCTGTTTTCTTTGTTTCCGTGCATAAATGTACAATCCTCAAGATTTTAGGCTCTCATTAATATATCAACTAATGAAGGTAATGGCTCTTTACACATGGTTAATTAACTTGAAGATTAATTTAGGTATTTAAATCAGCCAATTATTTATGATGGGAATGAACATGTCACCTTTTCTTTTGTTAGTCTCTGTCTGACACGAACACAAATCCAAGGCACGGAGAAGTTGTTCCATGCTTTTATGGTTGAAGTGTAACACTTCATACATGCACATTGTGTGTAAAATACATTACATGAATAATGCTCTTATGGGGCCGCGGTGGCTGGTGAGAGATTTGGTGGCTCGATACTTGGTTGGTGGCTTGTGGTTGCAGATATGATGATTTTTCTTCGACTTTGTCGAATGGAGGTGCTGGGGCTGGAGCCGAGGAGATGCACGGGGTTGATCCCCAGTCGACGTGCCTCAACGGCAAGGCAACGCCTCTTCGTTCGCGGCAGGGTTCATATTCAACTCAGAAAGCCGATTCAGATGATGGTGTGCCCTCGGTTCAAGATTTGGTGGCTTTCAACATTTCGGTTGTTGTTAGTCTCAACGGCGGCGACAATTAGCAACTGTGTTGGCTTGGTTTGCGTTAGTCTTCTTTTTTGCAAAATATATACAACTATTTAAAAAAAAGGAATGTCTCCATGAGAAAGAGCTTAATAGTGTATCTCAGTGATGCAGCAAAATATGCCCATGGCCATTGGTGATTATGATATTTTTTCGGTTGCAACGCACGGGCCCTTTTGCTAGTAAACAGAAAAGAACTACAAGAAAAAGCTAGATCAACTAGTGGACAGTGTTATCCCCTACCCATTATGGCTCAAATCCTTGTGCTCGCATTTATTCTGGATTTATTTTAGGATTTCCGGCGATGCACCTTCGGTGAGACATTCCCGTCAACTACGAGGTGGCTACAGTGACTTCGTAAAATCACAAGATGATATGCGGGCTCAGAGTCTCGGAGGTGCTCATAGAGGTAGGGTGTGCGTGTGTGCGTTCATAGGGGAGAACTTCAAATAATCATGACGATATCCAGGAAATGATCATTATATAGGCATCTCGTTCAAGATTAGTAGACCGACTCCTGCCTGCATCTACTACTATTACTCCACACATCGGACGCTATCCAACATGCATCTAGTGTATTAAGTTCATGGAAAAATAGAGTAATGCAATAAGAACGATGACATGATGTACACAAGATCTATTTATGTAGAAATAGACCCCATCTTATTATCCTTAATAGCAACGATACATACGCGTCGGTTCCCTTTCTGTCACTGGGATCAAGCACCGTAAGATCGAACCCATCACAAAGCACCTCTTCCCATTGCAAGATAAATAGATCAAGTTGGCCAAACAAATCCCAAATATCGGAGAAGAATACGAGGCTATAAGTAATCATGCATATAGGAGATCAAAAGAAGACTCAAATAACTTTCATGGATAAAAAGATAGATCTGATCATAAACTCAAAGTTCATCGGATCCGACCATTGTATTGAGAATCAAACAAGAGAGAGAAAGCCATCTAGCTACTAACTACAGACCCGTAGGTCTACAAAGAACTACTCAGACATCATCGGAGAGGCACCAATGGACATGATGCACCCCTCCGAGATGGTGTTTAGATTGGATCTATGGTTTCTGGAACATGCGGCGGCTGGAATTGATTTTCATCGACTCCCCTAGGGTTTCTCGAATATTGGGGGTATTTATAGTGCAAAGAGGCGGTTCGGGTGGCACGCGAGGTGGGCACAACCCACCTGGGCGCGCCTGGGCCCCCAGGCGCGCCCTGGTGGGTTGTGCTCCCATCGGAGCACCCCCCAGGTGCTTCTCTGGCCCACTGGATGTCTTCTGGTCCAAAAAAATCCACAAAAAGTTTCACTGCGTTTCCGTTTGGTATTGATTTCCTGCGATGTAAAAAACATGCAGAAAACAACAACTGGCACTTGGCACTATGTCAATAGGTTAGTAGCAAAAAATGATATAAAATGACTATTAAATGATTATAGAACATCCAAGAATGATAATATAACATCATGGAACCATAAAAAATTATAGATACGTTGGAGACGTATCAGCATCTCCAAGCTTAATTCCTGCTCGTCCTCGAGTAGGTAAATGTTAAAAACAAATTTTTTGATGTGGAATGTTGCCTAACATATTCATCACATATTATTTTCTTTGTAGCATGGACATTTGGACTTTTATATGGTTCAAAGCAATAGTTTAGTTTTGACATGAGACTTAAATACTCAAGCATATCAACAAGCAACCATGTCTTTCAAAATATCAACGCTAAAATAAGTTATCCCTAGCCCATCATGTTCAATCATTAATCCATTCATGAAACACACTTGCATATTAGCTACACCCAATGCTCAAGTACGACCATATTGCCTCCTAGTTGGTGCTTTATAAGAGAAGATGGAGACTCAAATTAAAAATAAAAATTGCATAAAGTAAAAAGAAAGGCCCTTCGCGGAGGGAAGTAGGGATTTGTAGAGGTGTCAGAGCTCAAAGTGAAAAACTTAGAGATAAAAACATTTTGAGAGGCATACTTTTCCCACCAACCAAAACGACTTAGAGCTCCCAACACTTTCCATGCTAGATATATCATAGGCGGTTCCCAAACAGAAAAAGTTTATTCCTTTTTAAACCATACTTTCACTTTCCATGGCTAGCTGTATCCACGGTTGCCCTCCATACCAACACTTTCCAAGGACTTTATTATTTGAAAAGATAAAGTAAATTCATTTTCATTTCGGGACTGGGCATCCCTAATACCTTTGCCTTACTCTCGTGCAATGACAAGTGAATAAACACTCATCGTGAGAATAACACATCTAGCATGGAAAATATCAGCCACCCCTCACCGCCTCGTGATGACCCACAAGTGTAGGGGACCTATCGTAGTCCTTTCGATAAGTAAGAGTGTCGAACCCAATGAGGAGCAGAAGGAAATGATAAGCGGTTTTCAGTAAGGTATTCTCTGCAAGCACTGAAATTGTAGGTAACAGATAGTTTTGTGATAAGATAATTTGTAACGGGTAACAAGCAATGAAAGTAAATAAAGTGCAGTAAGGTGGCCCAATCCTTTTTGTAGCAAAGGACAAGCCTGGACAAACTCTTATAATGAGAAAAGCGCTCCTGAGGACACATGGGAATTATCGTCAAGCTAGTTTTCATCACGCTCATATGATTCACGTTCGTTACTTTGATAATTTGATATGTGGGTGGACCGGTGCTTGGGTACTGCCCTTTCTTGGACAAGCATCCCACTTATGATTAACCCCTATTGCAAGCATCCGCAACTACAAAATAAGTATTAAGGTAAACCTAACCATAGCATGAAACTAGTGGATCCAAATCAGCCCCTTACGAAGCAACACATAAACTAGGGTTTAAGCTTCTGTCACTCTAGCAACCCATCATCTACTTATTACTTCCCAATGCCTTCCTCTAGGCCCAAATAATGGTTAAGTGTCATGTAGTCGACGTTCACATAACACCACTAGAGGAGAGACAACATACATCTCTTCAAAATATCGAACGAATACCAAATTCACATGACTACTAATAGCAAGACTTCACCCATGTCCTTAGGAACAAACGTAACTACTCACAAAGCATATTCATGTTCATGATCAGAGGAGTATTAATATGCATTAAGGATCTGAACATATGATCTTCCACCAATTAAACCAACTAGCATCAACTACAAGGAGTAATCAACAATACTAGCAACCCACAGGTACCAATTTGTGGTTTTGATACAAGATTGGATACAAGAGATGAACTAGGGTTTTGAGAGGAGATGGTGCTGATGAAGATGTTGATGGAGATTGACCCCCTCCCGACGAGAGGATCGTTGGTGATGACAATGTCGATGATTTCCCCCTCCTGGAGGGAAGTTTCCCCAGCAGATCAGCTCCACCGGAGCCCTAGATTGGTTCCGCCAAGGTTCCGCCTCGTGGCGGCGGAGTTTCATCCCGAAAGCTTGCTTATGATTTTTTCCAGGGTAAAAGCCTTCATATAGCAGAAGAGGGGCACCGGAGGGCCACCAGGGGGCCCACGAGACAGGGGGGGCGCGCCCAGTAGAGGGGGCGCGCCCCCACCCTCGTGGACAGGGTGTGGGCCCCCTCTGGTACTTTCTTTGCTCAATAATTCTTAATAATTCCAAAAATGACTTTCGCGGAGTTTCAGGACTTTTGGAGCTGTGCAGAATAGGTTTCCAATATTTTCTCCTTTTCCAGCCAAAATCCCAGCTGCCGGCATTCTCCCTCTTCATGTTAAACCTTGTAAAATAAGAGAGAATAGCCATAAGTATTGTGACATAATGTGTAATAACAGCCCATAATGCAATAAATATCCATATAAAAGCATGATGCAAAATGGACGTATCACCTCGCGAGCGGTACGAGCACACAAAAGAGAAATTTATTTTGAAAATTAGAGACGACACATACAAATTTGCTTAGAATGGCAAAAGAATACCGCACATAGGTAGATATAGTGGACTCATGTGGCAAAACTGGTTTAAAGGATTTTGGATGCACAAGTAGTGATCATACTTAGTGCAAAATGAAGGCTAGCAAAAGATTGAGAACCGACCAACCAAGAAAGGAATAATCTCATAAGCGAGCATTAAGCATAATTAATACCGAATAATGCACCAGAAGTAGGATGTAATTTCATTGCATGACTATTGACTTTCGTGCTTGCATAGGGAATCATAAACCTTAACACCAATATTTTTACTAAAGCAAAATTACTCATCAACATGACTCACATATCACATCATCATATCTCAAAACTATTACAAGGAATCAAGTTTATTTTGTCCAATGATCTTCATGAAAGTTTTTATTATATCCTTCTTGGATATCTATCACTTTGGGACTAATTCTCATGTGTTGCTGTTGATAAGTTCAAACAAATATAAGTGAAGATCATGAGCATAATATTTCTTTCCCTCAAAATAATTTAAGTGAAGTAAGAGAGAATTTCTTAAAAAAATTACTAACTCTCAAATAAATCTAAGTGAAGCGTGAGAGCATTTCTTCAAAAATACTAAAGCACACCGTGCTAAAAAAGATGTAAGTGAAGCACTAGAGCAATTCCATAGCTCATAAAGATTTAAGTAAAGCATAGAGAGCAATTCTAACAAGTCATGGCATAATTTTGGCTCTCTCAAATAGGTGTGTCCAGCAAGGATTCAAGACTTAAAGCAAAAAGCTAAACAAGTAAAGACTCAAATTATACAAGACGCTCCAAGCAAAACTCATAGTATGTGACAAATAAAAATATAGTTTCGAGTAAAATACCGATGGTCGTTAGAAGAAAGAGGGGATGCCACTCGGGGCATCCCCAAGCTTAGTTGCTTGCTTCTCTTTGGATAATAGCTTGGGATGCCATGGGCATCCCCAAGGTTTGGCTCTTCTTAATCCTTATTCCTTCATCCAGTGTAACATCACTCAAAACTTGAAAACTTCAATTACACAAAACTCAACAAAACCTTCGTGAGATCCCTTAGTATAAGAAAACAAATCACTACTATAAGTACTGTAGCAAACCAATTCATATTTTATTCTTGCATTATATCTACTGTATTCCAACTTTTCTCTGGCAAAAACTCATAAAAAACCATAGAATCATCAAAACAAGCACACAACGCAAAGAAAACAGAATCTGTCAAAAACAAAACAGTCTATAGCAATCTGGATATTTTGAATACTTCTGAAACTCCCAAATTCTAAAAAATCAGGACGATCTGAGCAATTTGTATATTAATCTTCTGCGAAAAGAATCAGACCGAAAGCACATTTCTGTGATTTATGAAAATTATTTTCGTGAATGCAAAAGTTTCTGTTTTTCACCAAGATCAAACAACTATCACCCAAGAAGATCCTAAAGGCTTTGCTTGGCACTGTCGGCGTTCTGGGAATAGGGGTCCCCAGACTTGCCTGCCTACGGCCCACGGCGTGGCTCTGCGAGCGGGCCCGTATGCCCCATCTTCACCAACAAGCTTTCAAGACCCTCGCGAGGGGCCAAGCCTCGCGAGGCGGATGACACAAGACCTCCTCGGGAGCGGCCTCACTAGGCTGGCTCACGAGGGGCAGAGAGATCAAGGCAAGGCAAACCTCGCGAGGTTCTCGTGACGTAAGCCATGATGATCGAGGCCAAGCGGGCGCCAGCACGCGCAGTGTCCTTGTTTCCTCTTTGGTGCTAAGGAGGCAAGTGCAGGCGAGGAGTACCGAGGCATCAAGCAAAGGTTTCCCTATCGGTGCAACGAGACCAAGACCAGCAGGATGGAGGTCACCGTGGAGCCCAAGGCGGCGTCACCACCAGAGCCTTTAGCAGGCGAAGACTACTTTTGTCAGGATAAGCTGTACTAGCAGTCCCCTTTCAAATTGGCCGTTGTGGGATCCCTTCCCGCTCAATATTTGGGAAGAGGACCGGGGCCTCTATAAATAGGACTAGCCACCACAGTAGGAGAGACGGAAGAGAGAGCAATCCCCTCACACCCTCAAGTTCACCAAGCACAAGAGCACGTCTCCTCAGGAGGCTATTCTTCCCATTGTACTCTTCATCCTCAGCCCAAGAGGCAATCCACCACCACCACACTTGAGTAGGGTATTACACCACAACGGTGGCCCGAACCAGGAGAAATCTTGTGTCCCTTGTGTTGCAAGTTCGTCGAGCTAGCCTAGAGATCGCGAAGCGTGTGAGGGCGTAACTTGTGAGGGAGAGATCTTCGCGCGCACCCCAGAGTTCGAACCTTAAGGGTTTTGCCGGAACCCGAGATCCGACAGGCACAAACACTAATTAAAACACAAAAACACAATCATAATATTAGAATAATTGTGCAAACACTTAAGAACAGAAAGCAAAAAACAAAAATAAATTTTATTCATTGGGTTGCCTCCCAACAAGCGCTATTGTTTCACGCCCATAGCTAGGCATAAAGCAAGAATCTAACTTTTGTCATCCTTGTCCAACTCTTCAATCAAACACTTAGAATTCTTCAAGGATTTAGCATAAAGATTTTCAATGACAATACTCCTAGGAACAAATTTAAAGAATTCATTCTTGCCCAAGGGATCTCTTATAAGTTCAACAAAATCTGGGTGAATACTAATCATCTTAAGATCCTCTTTATTATTATTACTAGAAGTTGCACCCTCAAAAAATAAGTTGCACCCTTGTTCTTAGTGACTTGAGTAGTCTTGCCAATGTTTACATGAGTTTTTTCTATAGTTTTAGCAGAGGCAAAAGCCGTGCTTAAATTACTAAAGATTTCTTCCTGTTTGTTAATCCGAGACGGGCTTTCTTCAATTATCTCATGAATTACAGTCCCCTTTTCTTTCAACAACTTAAAAACTTCTCTCGCTTTTGACCCAATTTTAGTGGCAAAATAATGCATCTTTTTATCCAAATTTTCAATGTGATCTTCGATAAGCATTTTCTTTTAAATAGCATCTAATCTTTCCATGACATGCTCAAGAGTCAAAGTTGTTTCATAATCATAAGAGGTGGTGAGCCCACTAAATTTCCCATAGCATTAAAAGCATCAAGAGAAGGACACATCAAGAAATTTTCACCGGTAATCGTATCAAGGACCAAATCCTGCAAATAATCATGACGATATCCAGGAAATGATCATTATATAGGCATCACGTCCAAGATTAGTAGACCGACTCCTGCCTGCATCTACTACTGTTGCTCCACACATTGACCGCTATCCAGCATGCATCTAGTGTATTAAGTTCGTGGAAAAACGGAGTAATGCAATAAGAACGATGACATGATGTAGACAAGATCTATTTATGTAGAAATAGACCCCATCTTGTTATCCTTAATAGCAACGATACATACGTATTGGTTCCCCTTCTGTCACCGGGATCAAGCATCGTAAGATCGAACCCATCACAAAGCACCTCTTCCCATTGCAAGCTAAATAGATGAAGTTGGCCAAACAAACCCAAATATCGGAGAAGAAATACGAGGCTATAAGTAATCATGCATATAAGAGATCAAAAGAAGACTCAAATAACTTTCATGGATAAAAAGATAGATCTGATCATAAACTCAAAGTTCACCGGATCCCAACAAACACACCGCGAAAAGAGTTACATCATATGGATCTCCAAGAGACCATTGTATTGAGAATCAAACGAGAGAGAGAAATCCATCTAGCTACTAACTACGGACCCGTAGGTCTACAAAGAACTACTCACACATCATTAGAGAGGCACCAATGGACATGATGCACCCCTCCGAGATGGTGTTGATTGGATATGTGGTTTCTGGAACTTGCGGCGACTGGAATTGATTTTCGCCGACTCCCCTAGGGTTTATGGAATATTGGTGTATTTATAGAGTAAAGAGGCGGTTTGGTGGGCACCCGAGGTGGGCACAACCCACCAGGGCGCGCCTGGGCCCACTGGATGTCTTCTGGTCCAAAAAATCCACAAAAAGTTTCACTGCATTTGGACTCCGTTTGGTATTGATTTCTTGCGATGTAAAAACATGCAGAAAACAGCAACTGGCACTTGGCACTATGTCAATAGGTTAGTACCAAAAAATGATATAAAATGACTATAAAATGATTATAAAACATCCAAGAATGATAATATAACAGCATGGAACAATAAAAAATTATAGATACGTTGGAGACATATCAGTGTTCCCGTGCAACCCTTAGCCAAAATAGCGGAGACGTAAGGGGCAGACATAGGAGGCAACCCGGCTTGACCAAAGATATGTTGATAATCAGAGCATAGAAAGTTGGCAAAACGACCAAGGAAGAATTCACACTGGCCGGAGAATGACATGGATGAGGGCGAGGGATTTAACAGCGTGAGCTTGATCCAATGCAGGAAACAAGGAGAGTTGCCTCGAGATCCGATCTGGCACCGACCTCGAAAAAGATTCCGCGCGTTCCTCCTGGGCGTGATCCGAAATCAAGGCCAGGTGAAGCGCCTTCTAGGTCCTATATGGGATTGATCCCGGAAGAAAAATCTCACATTCATCCGGAACGTTATCTGACATCAGGGTTGAGACAAGCGATTCGTGCTGCTCCTTGACTTGGCACGACACCAAGTTCGCGAAGATCATTTCTCCACGGGAATTTGCGGTGTACTGCATGCTGCCGAACCTGATGGTCCGACCAGGAGCGAAGGACTTGACTTGATTGAGGTGGCCAACCGAGCTGCCAATGAAGGCGACGCTGCCAAAGACAATGATCTGCCCCGATAAGAAGACTACACCAACGCCGACCTGAGCATTGATCTTCAGTCCCAACATCCGCAACGATCACCCATCAGGACCTATATGGGCCACCATTGACGGAACCTAAACTGGTAGATCTAAAGGTACATATCCTAAGCTAGGCGTCTAAGAGAGATGGTAACAAGGACACATGATTTCACCCAAGTTTAGGCTCTCCGAAGAGATAATACCCTACGCCATGCTTGTGTTTATTGCGTTCGAGTGTAGTATAGAGTACATGTATGTACGAAGAGATTCTAATGCGCCCTCTATGAGCCTGGACCCTGAGTTTATATAGGTGTCGGGTTTTTTTAGGGTTACAAGTTCCTAGCCGGCTATGTATGAGAAGACAGGGTTCTCCACGGAAACAATGTCTTGGAGTATACGTCAAGTCTTCTAGATATTCCTTGTAATCATCATGGGCTGCCCCCAAAGTGGCCTAGGACAGAACCGACATGGGGGTCCTCAGCCCGGCCCAACAGGCTGGGAGTCGACATGGCGGAAGCCCACTAGCCGGGACACCGTCATTAGTGGTGTGGCGATGGGAGTAGTACTTATGCAAGACAACCACCGACTTGCTTATATTAGCAAGGTTATGGGGCCCAAGACAATAAGAGCATAATTGGTTTGCTGCCAAAAATTGGCATGCCAATGTTTGGCAGTGTGACAAATATTGGCTACTACTTGGTTGGTTACCGAGTTGTCTTGTCTATCTCACATAAAGTTGCCAGTAGTTGGCAAGCTTGGTGTTGCAAATATTTGGCAATGCCAAATGTTGGCAGCAAACCAATCATGCTCTAACACTTTTAATCTATGACAAAGATTATCTGCCATATTGATGGCCATAGAACAATAGAGGTCAAATCTATTAGTGAAGGATTTTGTGATTAAAACTAATCAAAAAAGTTTAATCTATCTCAGTGATCAGTGATTGTGCATTGAATGGCAACAAAAAGCTCTTACTAAGCCCCATGTGGTTATCCTATAAAAAAGGGTGTGGAAAATTCTGCATATGACTCCTTGTCAAGAAGGCCTCACGCAGAGGATCGTCTATTGATAACTATTTTGCATCCTAAATTCTTAGAAGAGGTTATCCAAGGTTGTCATAAATACCAGTAATCTTGGGACTTGATCCAAGAATTAGCCATCAAACCCGATTCATGTTAACATTACTAGTTGCATAATGGTGTTTTGAGATATCAGGGGTGTATGGATTGGCAACAACCAAACATTACATTAGATTTTTTTTTCTCCGTGTTTCATGACAGCCCAGTAGAAGGGCATTCAGGATTTCTAGTTACCTACAAAAGTATTCATTATTTTTTCAGATGTAAAGCTATGAAATCCTTCCACGAGGAAAGTTGTGCTTCTTGTTTGATCTGCCAACAAGCTAAGCCAGAGAGAGTTGCATATCCGAGGCTATTATCTCCTCTTCGTATGCCATCTGGAGTTTGGCATACAGTCAAAATGGATTTTACCTTTGGCTTGCCTACATTTGGTATTTTATTCCTTTAAAGCACATTTTCCCTGCTCATAAGATTGTTGATGTGTTTAATGAAAACATATACAAATTGCACAGTTTGCCAAAATATGTAGTTTCGGACAAAGATATTATATTCACTAATTCATTCTCACAAACTTTTAAAAAAAATTCTACATGAATTGAAAATGAGTTCTGCTTATCATCCCTTCACCGATGGTCAAACATTGAGAGTGAAAATTAGCAGATTGAGTGTTATCTCAAATGCCTCGCCAGTGGTTATCCTAAATAGTGGAATGTTTATCTCTTTCTAAATTGTGGTACAACACTAACTGGCATTCATCAATTGACAAGTCACCCTTTGAAGTATTGAATGGACATAGCCCTAGGTATTTTGGATTCTCTACATATGGTACAGTGGCCCTTGTGGATGTTCAACAGTGGTTGGCAGACAGAGTTGTTGTTACTGAATAAATTAAACGACATTTCTATAAAGATCAACATCACATGAAAACTCAAGCTGACAAGAAACAGACTGGACGAACTTCTTAGGTTGGAGAACAAGATTTTCTCAAGTTGCGGCCTTATGTCGAAGAATCAACTATCCATCATGCTCACCACAAATTGGCATTTCGATACTATGGACCTTTCACTATCCTGGCGAAAATTGGTACTTTCACTATCCATGTTACGCAGTTCAAGAATATGTCGATCCTAAATATCAAGTGCTTCCTTCACTACCTTCCGACTCTGATCATACTCAAGTGTCTCTTCTTGTGTTGCAACATCATGTTCGTCAGCAGGATCACCACAATTTGGCGCAAACATTGCTCAGGTGCAGTGAAGGTGACATTAAAGAAACAACTTGGGGTAGATTTTGAAGGAAATATGCCCTAGAGGCAATAATAAAGTTGTTATTTATATTTCCTTATATCATGATAAATGTTTGTTATTCATGCTAGAATTGTATTAACCGGAAACTTAGTACATGTGTGAATACATAGACAAACAGAGTATCCCTAGTATGCCTCTACTTGACTAGCTCGTTAATCAAAGATGGTTAAGTTTCCTAGCTATAGACATGTGTTGTCATTTGATGAACGAGATCACACCATTAGAGAATGATGTGACGGACAAGACCCATCCGTTAGCTTAGCACTATGATTGTTTAGTTTATTGCTATTGCTTCCTTCCTGACTTATACATGTTCCTATGACTATGAGATTATGCAACTCCCGAATACCGGAGGAACACTTAGTGTGCTATCAAACATCACAACGTAACTGGGTGATTATAAAGATGCTCTACAGGTGTCTCCGATGGTGTTTGTTGAGTTGGCATAGATCGAGATTAGGATTTGTCACTCCGTGTTTCGGAGAGGTATCTCTGGGCCCTCTCGGTAATGCACATCACTATAAGCCTTGCAAGCAATGTGACTAATGAGTTAGTTGCGGGATGATGCATTACGGAACGAGTAAAGAGACTTGCCGGTAATGAGATTGAACTAGGTATGATGATACCGACGATCGAATCTTGGGCAAGTAACATACCGATGACAAAGGGAACAACGTATGTTGTTATGCGGTTTGACTGATAAAGATCTTCGTAGAATATGTAGGAGCCAATATGAGCATCTAGGTTCCGCTATTGGTTATTGACCAGAGATGTGTCTCGGTCATGTCTACATAGTTCTCGAACCCATAGGGTCCGCACGCTTAACGTTCGATGACGATTTGTATTATGAGTTATGTGTTTTGATGACCGAAGTTTGTTCGGAGTCCCGGATGAGATCACGGACATGAATAGGAGTCTCGAAATGGTCAAGACATCAAGATTCATATATTGGAAGGTTACATTCGGACACCGGAATGATTCGGGTCGTTTCGGATAAGTTTCGGAGTACCGGGGGTTATCGGAACCCCCCGGGAAGTTAATGGGCCACCATGGGCCTTAGTGGAGAAGAGACAGGGCTGGCCAGGAGGTGGCGCATGCCCCCTTGCCCCAATCCGAATTGGACACGGGGAGGGGGCGGCGCCCCCCTCCTTTCTTCTCTCATCCTCCTCCTCCCCCCTTCTCCCACTTGGAATAGGAAAGGGGGGGCAAATCCTACTAGGTTTGGAGTCCTAGTAGGACTCCCCCCCATGGCGCGCCTCCCCTTTGGCCGGCCTCCTCCTTCCCCTCCTTTATATATGTGGGGAGGGGGGCACCCTAGGACACACAAGATGATCTTTTAGCCGTGTGCGGTGCCCCCCTCCACAGTTACACACCTCGGTCATATCGTCGTAGTGCTTAGGCGAAGCCCTGCGCCGGTAACTTCATCATCACCGTCGCCACGCCGTCGTGCTGACGAAACTCTCCCTCGGCCTCAACTGGATCGAGAGTACGAGGGACGTCATCAAGCTGAACGTGTGCTGAACACGGAGGTGCCGTACGTTCGGTGCTAGGATCGGTCGGACCATGAAGACATACGACTACATCAACCGCGTTGATAAAACGCTTCCGCTTTCGGTCTACGAGAGTACGTGGACACACTCGCCCCGGTCGTTGCTATGCTTCTCCTATATAGATCTTGCGTGATCGTAGGATTTTTTTTTTGAAATTACTGCGTTCCCCAACAGTGGCATCTGAGCCAGGTCTATGCGTAGATGTTATATGCACGAGTAGAACACAAAGAGTTGTGGGCGATAATAGTCATACTACTTACCAGCATGGCATACTTTGATTCGACGGTATTGTTGGATGAAGCGGCCTAGACCGACATTACATGACCACGTTCATGAGACTGGTTCTACCGACGTGCTTGACACACAGGTGGCTAGTGGGTGTCTGTTCCTCCAACTTTAGTTGAATCGAGTTTGACTACGCCCGGTCCTTATTGAAGGTTGAAACAACACAATTGTGGTTTTGATGCGTAGGTAAGAACGGTTCTTGCTAAGCCCGTAGCAGCCACGTAAAAATTGCAACAACATAGTAGAGGACGTCGAACTTGTTTTTGCAGGGCTTGCTGTGATGTGATATGGTCAAGACGTGATGATATATAAATTGTTGTATGAGATGATCATGTTCTGTAAAAGTTATCGACAACTGGCGGGAGCCTTATGGTTGTCTCTTTATTGTATGAAATGTAGTCGCCATGTAATTGCTTTACTTTATCACTAAGCGGTAGCGATAGTCGTAGAAGCAATAGTTGGCGAGACGACAACGATGCTACGATGGAGATCGAGGTGTCAAGCCGGTGACGATGGTGATCATGACGGTGCTTTGGAGATGGAAATCAAAGGCACAAGATGATGATGGCCATATCATATCACTTATATTAATTGCATGTGATGTTTATCCTTTATGCATCTTATTTTGCTTAGTACGGCGGTAGCATTATAAGATGATCTCTCACTAAATTTCAAGGTACAAGTGTTCTCCCTGAGTAGGCACTGTTGCTACAGTTCGTCGTGCCGAGACACCACATGATGATCGGGTGTGATAAGCTCTACGTTCACATACAACGGGTGCAAGCCAGTTTTGCACACGCACAATACTCGGGTTAAACTTGACGAGCCTAGCATATGCAGATATGGCCTCGGAACACTGAGACCGAAAGGTCGAGTGTGAATCATATAGTAGATATGATCAACATAGTGATGTTCACCATTGAAATCTACTCCATCTCACGTGATGATCGGACATGGTTTAGTTGATATGGATCACGTGATCATTTAGATGACTAGAGAGATATCTATCTAAGTGGGAGTTCTTAAGTAATATGATTAATTGAACTTTAATTTATCATGAACTTAGTACCTGATAGTATTTTGCATGTCTATGTTGTTGTAGATCAATGGCCCGTGCTACTGTTCCTTTGAATTTTAATGCGTTCCTAGAGAAAGCTAAGTTGAAAGATGATGGTAGCAACTACACGGACTGGGTCCGTAACTTGAGGATTATCCTCATTGCTGCACAGAAGAATTACGTCCTGGAAGCACCACTAGGTGCAAGACCCGCTGCAGGAGCAACTCCGGACGTTATGAACGTCTGGCAGAGCAAAGCTGATGACTACTCGATAGTTCAGTGTGCCATGCTTTACGGCTTAGAACCGGGACTTCAACGACGTTTTGAACGTCATGGAGCATATGAGATGTTCCAGGAGTTGAAGTTAATATTTCAAGTAAATGCCTGGATTGAGAGATATGAAGTCTCCAATAAGTTCTATAGCTGCAAGATGGAGGAGAATAGTTCTGTCAGTGAACATATACTCAGAATGTCTGGGTACCACTACCACTTGACTCAACTGGGAGTTAATCTTCCTGATGATAGTGTCATTGACAGAGTTCTTCAATCACTGCCACCAAGCTACAAAAGCTTCGTGATGAACTATAATATGCAAGGGATGGATAAGACAATTACCGAGCTCTTCGCGATGCTAAAAGCTGCAGAGGTAGAAATCAAGAAGGAGCATCAAGTGTTGATGGTCAACAAGACCACTAGTTTCAAGAAAAAGGGTAAAGGGAAGAAGGGGAACTTCAAGAAGAACGGCAAGCAAGTTGCTGCTCAAGTGAAGAAGCCCAAGTCTAGACCTAAGCCTGAGACTGAGTGCTTCTACTGCAAAGGGACTGGTCACTAGAAGCGGAACTGCCCCAAGTATTTGGCGGATAAGAAGGATGGCAAAGTGAAAGGTATATTTGATATACATGTTATTGATGTGTACCTTACTAATGCTCATAGTAGCGCCTGGGTATTTGATACTGGTTCTGTTGCTCATATTTGCAACTCGAAACAGGGGCTACGGATTAAGCGAAGATTGGCTAAGGACGAGGTGACGATGCGCGTGGGAAATGGTTCCAAAGTCGATGTGAACGCCGTCGGCACGCTACCTCTACATCCACCTTCCGGATTAGTTTTAGACCCGAATAATTGTTATTTGGTGCCATCGTTAAGCATGAACATTATATCTGGATTTTGTTTGATGCGAGACGGTTATTCATTTAAATCAGAGAATAATGGTTGTTCTATTTATATGAGTAATATCTTTTATGGTCATGCACCCTTGATGAGTGGTCTATTTTTGTTGGATCTCGATAGTAGTGACACACATATTCATGGTATTGAAGCCAAAAGATATAAATTTAATATTGATAGTGCAACTTATTTGTGGCACTGCCGTTTGGGTCACATTGGTGTAAAGCGCATGAAGAAACTCCATGCTGATGGGATTTTGGAATCACTTGATTATGAATCACTTGATGCTTGCGAACAATGCCTCATGGGCAAGATGACTAAAACTCCCTTCTCCGGAACAATGGAGCGAGCAACAGACTTGTTGGAAATAATACATACCGATGTATGCGGTCCGATGAGTGTTGAGGCTCGCGGCGAGTATCGTTATTTTCTGGCCTTCACAGATGATTTGAGCAGATATGGATATATCTACTTGATGAAACATAAGTCTAAAACATTTGAAAAGTTCAAAGAATTTCAGAGTGAAGTGGAAAATCATCGTAACAAGAAATAAAATTTCTACGGTCTGATCGTGGAGGAGAATATTTGAGTTACGAGTTTGGTCTTCATTTGAGACAATGCAGAATAGTTTCGCAACTCACGCCACCCGGAACACCACAGCGTAATGGTGTGTCCGAACGTCGTAACCGCACTTTATTAGATATGGTGCGATCTATGATGTCTCTTACTGATTTACCGCTATCATTTTGGGGTTATGCTTTAGAGACGGCTGCATTCACGTTAAATAGGGCACCATCTTAATCCGTTGAGACGACAGCTTATGAATTGTGGTTTGGCAAGAAACCCAAGTTGTCGTTTCTTAAAGTTTGGGCTGAGATGCTTATGTGAAAAAGCTTCAACCTGATAAGCTTGAACCCAAATCGGAGAAATGTGTCTTCATAGGATACCCAAAGGAGACTGTTGGGTACATCTTCTATCACAGATCCGAAGGCAAGATATTCGTTGCTCAGATTGGATCCTTTCTAGAAAAGGAGTTTCTCTCGAAAGAAGTGAGTGGGAGGAAGTAGAACCTGATGAGGTAATTATACCTGCTCCCGAATTGGAAAGTAGTTCATCACAGAAATCAGTTCCAGTGATTCTTACACCAATTAGTGAGGAAGCTAATGATAGTGATCATGAAACTTCAGATCAAGTTACTACCGAACCTTGTAGGTCAACCAGAGTAAGATCCCCACCTGAGTGGTATGGTAATCCTGTTCTGGAGGTCATGTTACTTGACCATGACAAACCTACGAACTATGAGGAAGCGATGATGAGCCCAGATTCCGCGAAATGGCTTGAAGCCATGAAATCTGAGATGGGATCCATGTATGAGAACAAAGTATGGACTTTGGTTGACTTGCCCGATGATCGGCAAGCCATAGAGAATAAATGGATCTTCAAGAAGAAGACTGACGCTGACGGTAATGTTACTGTCTACAAAGCTCGACTTGTTGCGAAATGTTTTCGACAAGTTCAAGGAGTTGACTACGATGAGACTTTCTCACCCGTAGTGATGCTTAAGTCTGTCCGAATCATGTTAGCAATTGCCGCATTTTATGATTATGAAATTTGGCAAATGAATGTCAAAGCTGCATTCCTGAATGGATTGCTAGAAGAGTTGTATATGATGCAACCAGAAGGTTTTATCAATCCAAAGGATGCTAACAAAGTGGGCAAGCTCCAGCGATCCATTTATGGACTGGTGCAAGCCTCTCGGAGTTGGAATAAACATTTTGATAGTGTGATCAAAGCATATGGTTTTATACAGACTTTTGGAGAAGCCTGTATTTACAAGAAAGTGAGTGGGAGCTCTGTAGCATTTCTAATATTATATGTGGATGACATATTGTTGATTGGAAATGATATAGAATTTCTGGATAGCATAAAGGGATACTTGAATAAAAGTTTTTCTATGAAAGACCTCGCTGAAGTTGCTTACATATTGGGCATCAAGATCTATAGAGATTGATCAAGATGCTTAATTGGACTATCACAGAGCACATACCTTGATAAAGTTTTGAAGAAGTTCAAAATGGATCAAGAAAAGAAAGGGTTCTTGCCGGTGTTACAAGGTGTGAAGTTGACTCAGACTCAATGCCCGACCACTACAGAAGATAGAGAGAAAATGAAAGTCATTCCCTATGCTTCAGTGATAATCCCCAAGTGCAGGGAATCATCGTAGCAATTCCCAAAGGTGGAAGTGATAAGTATGGAGTGTCGAACCCACAAGGAGCTAAAGGTAAGATCAATATTCTCTCAAGTCCTATCTGCCACTGATACGACTCTACGTACACCGAACGTTTGCTTCCAACTAGAAACGAGAAATAAAACTACGTTGTGGGTATGAAGAGGATAACTTTGCATGGTATCGGAGAGCTAAAATATAAAAGTAGGTGCTGTTATCATAAAGTTAGAATATATTACTAAATATTATAAATAGCGAGTGTGGAATAATGATGGGTCGGTGTGCGGAATTATCCTAGGCAATCGTTAGCAAGACCGGTAGTCGTCATTGCAATTTCATATGAGGGAGAGGCATAAGCTAACATACTTTCTCTTCTTGGATCATATGCACCTATGATTGGAACTCTAGCAAGCATCCACAACTACTAAAGATCATTAAGGTAAAATCCAATCATAGCATTAACATATCAAGTCCCCTTTATGCCATACGCCACAACCCCCTTACTCGGGTTTATGCTTCTGTCACTCAAGCAACCCACTATAAGTGAATCATGAACATATTGCAACACCCTACAGCGGGAATCCCTCACGCTTGCGCGACACGGAGGGCACAATAGGACAGCACCAAAATAAAACATACAACTCATACCAATCTAGATCATCAATCAACCCAAAGACAAAGGATATCTACTCAAAACATCATAGGATGACAACACATCATTGGATCATAATATGTGGCAAAGCACCATGTTCAAGTAGGGATTATAGCGGGGTGCGGGAGAGTGGACCATGTAAAATAGATGAGGATGGTGATGTTGATGAAGACGATCACCGCAGCGATGATTCCCCTCCCGATGGCACTCCGGCGCCAACGAGAGAGAGGAGGAGAGGTTCTCCCCCTTGTGCTTCCTCCTCCATGGCCTCCCCCCTGGATGGGGAGAGGTTCCCCCTCTAGTCCTTGGCCTTCATGGCGATGCTGGCTGAGGGAGTCCTGGACTAAGGGCTCCTCGGGCGTCCGACCTGTTAGACATGGGCCGGACTGATGGGCTGTGAAGATACGAAGACCGTAGACTTTCTCCCGTGTCCGGATAGGACTCTCCTTGGCCTGGAAGGCAAGCTTGGTGATCAAATATGAAGATTCCTTTCTCTGTAACCGACCTTGTGTAACCCTAGATCCCTCCGGTGTCTATATAAACGAGAGGGCTAGGTCCATAGAGGCCAATCATCATAACCATAGTCATACAGGCTAGACTTCTAGGGTTTAGCCATTACGATATCGTGGTAGATCAACTCTTGTAACACTCATATTCGTCAAGATCAATCAAGCAGGAAGTAGGGTATTACCTCCATAGAGAGGGCCCGAACCTGGGTAAACATTGTGTCCCCTGTCTCCTGTTACCATCAACCTTAGATTCATATTCGGGACCCCCTACCCGAGATCCGCCGGTTTTGACACCGACATTGGTGCTTTCATTGAGAGTTCCACTATGCCGTCGTCGAAAGGTTTGATGGCTCCTTGAATCATCTACAATGATGTTGTCCAAGGGGAAGTCTTCCTCCCCGGACAGATCTTCGTATTCGGCGGCTTCGCACTGCGGGCCAACTCGCTTGGCCATCTGGAGTAGATCGAAAGCTACGCCCCTGGCCATCAGGTCAGATTCGGGAGCTTCAACTAAGTCGCGGATATCCGCGGAGACTTGGTCTTCGACGGATTCGAGACCACGGTAGCCGCTCCCTGCCACCACGATGAACATGACGTAAATCTGTCATCGGACCACACCCAGGAAATAGTGCCTGTAACTGCTCTGTCCTTAGATCCGGAGCAGATCGCGCCATCCGAGGACGGGAAGCTCAACCCCACCACAGAAACCACAGACTCAGCGGCGTTGGAGCCACACATAGACCTAATTTCAGGTGATGTCTGTGCCACCGGAACCATGGACTCGTCTCCGGCTACAGGTTCCAAACCTTGCGCGTCCGCGTACGTCGAGCTTGATCGGTCATCGATCGTCGAATTCAGCTCTGCGGAAATCTTCCGGCACTCGCCCTTGGGCGACGTGCTAAACTCATTAAAAAGTCTATCCTTAGCGGGGGACTCACAACCGAATTATATCCGGTTCGAACTGGAGGCTGATGACGGAGAATTTCGTTTCCCACCCACCGCCCACTTCATAGCCACTGTCGAGGACTTAACCGACACGCTCGATTACGGCTCCGAAGACATCAACGATATGGACGACGATGCTGGAGAAGAAGAGGCCCTAAACCCGCCGTTTACCGGACGTTGGACGGCCACTTCTTCGTATGACGTATACATGGTGGATTCACCAAAAGGGAACAGCGGCGATGACAAGGAAGATCCAGTTAAGGATGACCCTCCTAAGATACCACCAAAGCGCCGGCATCAGCGGCGCCGCTCTAAATCACGCCGCAGTAAAGACAACAACACCGCCACAGGAGAAGCTAACACTCCGGACAGCCCCGAAGATAATGAAGACCCCGTTGCGGCAACCTCCGAACAGGACGAACGGGAAGATGGGCAAGTTAGCCCTGATGAACATGCCATAAACGAAGACTCGGTGGACAGTAATTATTTTCCGCTCTCTGAGGAGGAGGTGAGCCTCGACAACGAGGATTTTATCGTGTCTGAGGAACCTCTCGAGCAGGAGCGCTTTAAGCGTCAGCTAATAGCTACTGCAAGGAGCCTAAAAAAGAAGCAGCAGCAGCTTCAAGTTGATCAAGATCTGCTAAACGATAGATGGACTGATGTCCTGGCAGCCGAGGAATACGGCCTCAAGCGCCCAGCCAAAAGCTACCCAAAGCGTGAATTGCTACCCCAGTTCGATGAGGAGGCACTGGAGCCCATACCATCACCGTACAATGCGGCTAACCGACCACCACGTGGTCGAGACAAGACGGCAACTCAAGCCAAACACCAGCCCACCCCACCTCGCCGTAAAGTCAGAGATAAAACAACTCGGGGTTATACATATGACCTTCGGTAGGACCTGGACAATAGAGCAGGACATACCAGATCGATCTTCAGATCGCGTGGACATGCCCCGACACGTGACGACGGCTATCTATTCGGACGTGACAAACCTAGTCACACCCGGGCCAAAAACCACAGACGGACTCCATCAGAGCTACGTCGCAATGTGGCCCAATATAGAGGTGCCGCACACCCTCTTTGCTTCACAGACGAAGTAATGGAGCACGAATTCCCAGAAGGGTTTCAACCCGTGAATATCGAGTCATACGATGGAACAACTGATCCTGCGGTATGGATCGAGGGTTTTCTTCTCCATATCCATATGGCCCACGGAGACGACCTTCATGCCATCAAATACCTCCCACTAAAACTTAAAGGGCCATCTCAGCATTGGCTAAACAGTCTGCCTGAAAACTCAATTGGCAGTTGGGAGGATTTGGAAGACGCCTTCCGCGACAACTTCCAAGGTACATATGTCCGGACACAAGACGCCGATGACTTAAGTCACATCGTCCAGCAGCCCGGAGAGTCAGTCAGGAAGCTCTGGACTAGGTTCTTAGTTAAAAAAAAACAAATCGTCGACTGTCCGGACGCGGAAGCCCTAGCGGCCTTAAAACATAGCGTTCGGGACGAGTGGCTCGGCCGCCACCTCGGTCAAGAAAAAACAAAATCCATGTCATCCCTTACCACTCTGATGACCCGCTTTTGCGTGGGAGAAGACAGCTGGCTCACTCGTAGAAGCAACAGCGCCAGCGATCCGGGCACTTCCGAAGTCCGGGACGGCAATGGCAAGCCATGACGTAGTAAACCCAAACATCACAATGATAAGGAAAGAACGCACAACACAGCGGTCAACGCCGGATTCAGCGGTCCCAAGCCAGGTCAACGGAAAAAGCCATTCAAGGCAAACAGATACGGACCATCCAATTTAGACAAGATATTGGACCGGCCCTGCCAGATTCATGGCAACGCCGATAAACAAGCCAATCACACCAACAGAAGCTATTGGGTTTTCAAATAGGCCGGCAAGCTCAACGCCAAACACAAGGGGAAGAGGCCGCCCGGTGATAGCGACGACGAAGAGACTCACCAACTAAATACCGGGGTTCAGAAGCAGTTTCCCCCCGAAGTAAAAACAGTGAACATGGTATACATGACACACACCTCTACAGGGGAGCACGAGAATCGCTCCCTCCGGACTGACGATCATACTACGGTTACTTCAGCCGAAGTGCAAAGCGGTCTTATTAAACCACATACCTTGTCGGCCATTAAGCCACCGGTCTCCATTCAGCATGACTGAACAATATCGGAGCTGGACTAGCAGTTCGGCTTCCGCCGTCTGCCTCATATACCCGCGAAATATGTACCGCGCATACATCACTATGCACTTAAAATACCTGGGCATCGGCGGAAGCACAATACGGACGGGCCTACAAGTACTCCAATAACCTCCTTCCTTTTTCTTTTCTAATTACTCTTTCTTTTTCATTATCCTTTATCACAGGTGGCTCAAAAGCTGGTCATCTCACTGACTCTATCAGGAGTTCGGGTTCGTATATTTACCCAAAGTCCACTCCCGTTAAGGAGCCCCTTGACCGAGGAAAGGCGGCGCAGACGTACGACAGGAGGTCCAAAATAACTTTTTGTAGACCGCACTCTCTATTTTTGAGCTTGTAAAGTGCCTTTTTCCTCAGCCGTCGACCCCTGGCATGTCAAATATCCAGGGTCATGGCGTTATTATTTATAAAATGATGATCGGCATATCACTCAGGTTCTAGTGAACATAATCCGTACGCAGTATTCACTTTTCTCTAAAGAGCTAATTTTTTCCGATTGTTTCACACTTGCACCTCGGCACAATCGCCAGGGGCCCGGTATGGGAACAAATTGAGTTGCCAACAAAGTTCGAACAGCTTTACAGCACACTTCGGCGTCACGAGTTTGGCCTTATATGCACCAGCTCCGAATCATGTGTTTGGTCAATAGTTGGGTTGCCCGGCTCCTGTGCTTACTACCTTACGTTCCGCTATATCGGCTAGGGTAGTAAAGGGAGAACTACTGTGATTGTGTCTCGGTTCATCCGGATGAGCACCTCAGTAGAGAAAGCCGAAAACTGACTGTCAATGCGAGAGCTGGTCAACCACTCGATGACTTACTAGAATCTTTCGCGATCCTTTCCGTACTAAACGAAGGGCCGTTCTTCAGGTCATACATGTAACGCACCGTATTCGGATAACCGCGTACATACCAGGGGCTATATCGTAGACCCACCATAAAACTCCTATGGCTAAGTGAAACTATTAATGCCCTATAGTTCGATTGCCTAGTTCGCCGCATTGACACCTTCTTCATGGACCAAGACGTTGGGGTAAGAGTAATCAAGTGCTTTTCCGAACACCCCCGTATTTTCTACGAGGGGGCTGAAGCCGACGACTGGAAAACTTTCAGATTATACAAAAATGGCCGCACAGGAGGAACTAAAGCTTTTTAAGCGACTGTCATAATATTATAATAATATTGTCTATTACAATTCTAATACATTTCATTCGAATATTATGTCTTTCGAGCACTGACCCTCTATCAAGTAGGCACCCTCTAACACGTCCTCGAAATAATGCCCTGATGCGTGATGGTCCTTGCCCTTAGGTGGACTCTTCGCTGCAACATCAGTGGCCTTCATCTTCACCCAATATGTCTTGACGCGGGCAAAGGCCATCCGTGCACCTTCAATGCACGTTGACCGCTTAACGGCGTCGATACGCGGCACCACATCAATAAGTCGCTGCAGCAAACCGAAATAACTATCCGGAATTGGCTCGGTCGGCCACATCCGGACCACGACGTCCTTCATGGTGAATCCGGACATCTTGCGGAGCTCTGCCCACTGGGCCATCTGTTCGTTCAGCAACAGCGGACGCTTCGGCATGCTAAACTGCGACCAGAACAGCTTTTCGGTTTCACGTCCTTCTTGCGCTTGGAAAAACTGGGTCGCATCGGAGACACTCTTCGACAAGTCCAACAATGCGTCTGGAGAACTCCACACTTGATTAAGCGGGGCATAATTCGGATCGCCGAACTTAGTTTGTAATAAAAAGGGCTTACCAGCCGCGATCTCCCTCGCTTGCCGGATCTCCTCGCGGGCCGCTCTAGACTCGGACCGCTCTTCTTTCGCCTCTTGCAAGGCCTTGTCAAGATCAGCCGTTCTGGCTTTATTATCCTTCTCGAGAAATTCGCAGCGGCTAGCGGCATCCTTTAGCTCAAGCGCCATCGTGGATATTTTCTCCTCGTATTGGCACCGAGCAGCCTGTTCGGCCTTTAACTCGGCAGATGCCTTTTCGGCAGCCGCATTACTAATCCTGGCCTGCTCCTTGGCCTGGGCTAGCTCAGCCCGAAGGATCTCAACTGCGGTGGCACCATCTGCAGTCATGCATATCTCAGTATACTATTCTTAGCGTCATGCTTATATTATACGCATGTGCATATAATGACTGCCCCAAAAAATACCTTGCGCCTCGTCAAGCCGCTTGTTGATAAGCGTGATGTCATCATCCGCCTCATCAATCTTCCGCTGCAGATCTGCAATCTCTGTAGTCTGGGCAGTAGCCAGGGAGGTAACAGCCTGTGTTACAATTAGTCAGATTATTTCCTGGGCATATCTTTTTGATCCTCCGATCGCCTCCCTTGGGAAGCCAATCAGAGTCTCAGGGGCTACTATCTATACACAGGCGCATTTTGTGAACAACACAATCGAAAAATATTACAGTACAAACCTCAAAGCCTCTTAGCAGGCTCGTGAAGGCCTCATTCAATCCGCTTTTCGCGGACAGGACCTTTTCAACCACTGTACCCATCAAGGTACGATGTTCCTCTGAGACGGACGCCTGTCGCAGCATGTTCATCAATATATCCGGCGCTTCTGGATCTCGGGAAGTTGCTATAGGAGTATGGCCTCCCTTTGAAGGGCTCCGTTTATTTGTCCCTGGAGTTGTCTCCGGCTGTAAGCCGGGCAGTCCGAGGTCTTTATTGTTGGCCCACGGACCCTGGGCCACCGAAGTATCACCTTCGGGTAGTGTCTTCATCATCCCTCGCACCACTTGTTGATCAGGGGAGACCCTCCGGGACGACACCTCGAAGTCGTCCGCCCTATTGGGCGAGGAGACAGGTGGAGGCGTCTCGCTTTCCATCATCTCCGAGAGAAGGTCCCCCAAAGAAGAGGATTGTTGAAGAAGACTGTGCGCCGAGCTGCAAATACATATATTCTAGATGTTACCTTGGTCACAGGAAAGGAACCGGATATGTTCAAAACACCCTTGTTCACTTATGATTTGGCTAAAGGCTTGTCCTCACTGCGGGCCTGCGCGATGACGTCGTCCTCCAAGCCCGAGCCACCCGACAGGGGCACTTTGCCTCGCTTAGGAGCCTTTTCCTCCCAACCATCGGAGGCGGCCCTTTTCTTACCGTGGGGAGAAGAGATGTTGGCTTCTCATCCACTCTTGTCTTCGGACGATGGAATTTTGATTTCCCCGGACGCATTGTCCGATATACCTTCGGGATGGAGGCCACCTTTGATCCTCCCGCTCTCCGCCTTGTCCTCCTTCGCAGGCATCTGGTATGGTGCCGGGGCCAGCATCCTTGTTAGGATGGGATCCGTTGAGTCTTTGGGGAGGGGAGCCGAACACCTAATTCGCTCCGCTTTATTTATCCAGCCCTGGAAGAAGATAGTTTGCTCAGTATCATATTACGACATACATGGTAAAAATCGTTCGGGAGTCGATCGCTTACCGAGGTATCCGGATGGTTGCAGTCGAGGCCGATGTCCTCGGTGGTGTCCGGCCACTGTTTTCGTTTCCCAAAAAAAAAACTTCCACATTCCTTTGTGCGTAGTGCCAAAGAAGTGTTGGAGGGTCCGTGGTCCTTTCGGATTAAACTCCCACATACGGAGAGGCCTACACTAGCATGGCAGGGATCGGCGGACTAGCATTACTTGAATCACGTTGACAAGATCGATGTCCTTCTCAAGGAGGGTTCGGATGCGGCTCTATAGAGTATGCACTTCATCAACTGATCCCCAGTCCAGCCCCTTATTAATCCATGATGCAAGCTGTAACGGAGGGCCAAAACGGAATGCAAGTATAGCTGCCCACATGGTACCGCGGGGTTCTGTAACGTAAAACCACTCCCGCTGCCATTGGTTGGAAGTTTCGATGAAAGAGCCTTTTGGCCAGTGAGTATTGGTAAGCTTGCTCACTATAGCACCACCGCACTCCGCCTGTTTCCCGTCGACTACCTTCAGCTTCACATTAAAGGTCTTGAGCCCTAAGACGAAGTGTGGGGGAATTCGGAGGAAGGCCTCACATGTGATGATAAACGCCGAGACGTGGAGGAAAGAATCTGGGGCTAGATCGTGAAAATCTAGTCCGTAATAAAACATGAGCCCCCGGACGAAGGGGTGAAGAGCGAATCCTAGCCCACTGAGGAAGTGAGAGATGAATACGACCCTCTCGGCGGATCTGGGAGTCGAAATAACCTGTCCTAGAGCAGGAAGCCTGTGGGGGATCTCCGCGGTCAGGTATCTGGCCGCCCGGAGCTTCGCAATGTCCTCCTCTGTAACAGAGGAAGCCACCCATCGGCCCTGTGGGCTGGGTCCGGACATGATTGGGAAGCTTGAAGCAATGAAGTCAAACCTTGGGTGCTAGAACTCGAGGTTGGAAAGGCTGAGGAGAGGTTTGGCATAAAAAGAGACGGCCCTTGGCTCCTTTATAAAGACGGGTATCGGACGCCTCCTCCTAAGCCTGAAAACTTGCCTATTCCTAAGGAATCATCAAAATGGGATGGTTGGGTTACCCACGCTCGTATTGATGAGAATCCCGCAATAAGGGGACACGATCTCTGCTTCGACAAGACGTGCCAATAAAAACCGCGCCTCGAAACGTGGAACGGCAGGACAAGAAACGGTTCGAAATAATGACCGGGCAGACATGATGTCATATTATAGAAAAGTCGTCAGCGGATTGGACTCATGAAATATTATACTCTCTGCGGTTGTGTGTGGTACCTCTGTTGCAGATTCGGATACATTCGTTGCGTTCGAAGACTATCCTAGAGTATTCGGAAAGGGGAACCCGCCTTGTAATGCCGAGGACAATCTACACGCCGGACACCTCGTCGTTGAAGCCTGGTTCAGGGGCTACTGAGGGAGTCCTGGACTAAGGGGTCCTCGGGTGTCCGACCTATTAGACATGGGCCGGACTGATGGGCTGTGAAGATACGAAGACCGAAGACTTTCTCCTGTGTCCGGATAGGACTCTCCTTGGCATGGAAGGCAAGCTTGGCGATCAAATATGAAGATTCCTTTCTCTGTAACCGACCTTGTGTAACCCTAGATCCCTCCGGTGTCTATATAAACCGGAGGGCTAGGTCCGTAGAGGCCAATCATCATAACCATAGTCATACATGCTAGACTTCTAGGGTTTAGCCATTACGATCTCGTGGTACATTAACTCTTGTAACACTCATATTCGTTAAGATCACTCAAGCAGGAAGTGGGGTATTAACTCCATAGAGAGGGCCCGAACCTGGGTAAACATTGTGTCCCCTGTCTCCTATTACCATCAACCTTAGACGCACAGTTCGGGACCCCCTACCCGAGATCCGCCGGTTTTGACACCGACAATGGCCCCTCCGAGATCCTTCCCCATGGCCTCCGGTGATGATGGCCCCCTCCGGCAGGGTGCCAGAGAGGGCCTAGATTGATTTCTCATGGCTACAGAGGCTTGCGGCGGAGGAACTTACGATCTAGGTTATTTTCTGGAGGTTTGGGCATTTATAGGAGAGGTTGGCGTCGAGAACAAGTCAGGGGGCCCCACGGGAAGTCCACGAGGCACAGGGGCGCGCTCCAGAGGGGTGGGCGCGCCCCCACCCTCATGGGGCCCACGGGACTCCCCTCCGGTAGATTTTTGTTCAAGTATTTTTCATATTTTCCAGAAAAAATCTCTGTTGATTTTTAGCGCATTCCGAGAACTTTTATTTTTGCACAAAAACAACACCACGGTAGTTCTGCTGAAAACAACGTCAGTCCGGGTTAGTTCTAATCAAATCATACCCAAAATCATATAAAACTATTGTAAACATGGCATGAATACTTCATAAATTATAGATACGTTGGAGACGTATCAGGATCCCCAAGCTTAATTCCTGCTCGTCCTCGAGTAGGTAAATGATAAAAGAAATAATTTATGAAGTGTGAATGCTAGCAAGTTCATAAGTTTGATCAATATAGTTCCAATCACTTTTTCTAGCATCATTATATATCATAACAGTAGCTCAACTCATAAAACTTCTCATGATCAAGTAACAAGCTATTCACACGTTAAAGTGTAGATCATAAACTTTCTTGAAAACTAACAAACTGTGCTCTTAGTCATCAAATAATTGCAATTCATCTTATTTTTGGGAAGGGTCTATGTAAGAGCTTTGATTCAGCAAACTCCACATACTCAACTATCATTTAATCTTTCACAATTGCTGACACTCATGTGATATTTATGGGTTCAAAGTTTTGATCGAACACAGAGAAAGATAGGGGCTTATAGTTTCGCCTCCCAACCTTTTACCTCAAGGGTAATGTCAATAGTAATAATTTATGAGAACCTACATCCAAGTGGATATATATATCCGGATCGCTCCAACACAAAGTGCTTGCCAAAGGAAAATGTAAAAAGGGAAGGTGATGATCACCATGATTCTTGTATAAGGGTAGAAGATAAAAGTAAAAGATAGGCCCTTCGCAGAGGGAAGCAGAGGTTGTTATGCGATTTTATGGTAGAATGCACAAAATCTTAATGCAAAAGAACGTCACTTTATATTGCCGCCTGTGATAAAGACCTTTATTATGCAGTCCATCGCTTTTATTTCTTCCCTATCACAAGTTCGTATAAAGCTTATTTTCTTCACACTAATAGATCATCATATTTAGAGAGCAATTTTTATTGCATGCACCGATGACAACTTACTTGAAGGATCTTACTCAATCCATAGGTAGGTATGGTGGACTCTCATGGAAAAACTAGTTTAAGGGATGTTTGGAAGCACAAGTAGTATTTCTATTTGGTGCAAAGAATTTGGCTAGCATGAGAGGGAAAGGCAAGCTCAACATGTTGGATGATCCAAGACAATATAACGTTTCAGATATAGGAAAACATAACCCATTAAGTTGTCTTCCTTGTCCAACATCAACCTTTTAGCATGCCATATTTTAATGAGTGCTCACAATTACAAAAGATGTCCAAGATAGTGTATTTATATGTGAAATCTCTCTTCCTTTAATATTCTTTCATGAATTGTTCAAGTGACCAATTCCGTGTTTGCTAGCTTTCAATAAATTTACCACCTATACTTATTATGTGTGAAGTCATTACTCCCCATGGTATAAGCATATGAAACATATATAAATTCAGATTTATGATATTCAATTCATTCAACCATTTACTCATAGGATATACGTGAAGCACGTGAGTAAACAAGAAACTACTCCAAAAAGATATAAGTGAAGAACACTGAGTAGTCAAATAATTAACTAGCCATGGGAGGATTCTTTTTCTTTCAAGATTTCAGATCCAATGATTTTATTCAAACAGCAAGTAAAATTGAAAATACTCTCCAAGCAAAACACATATCATGTGACGAATAAAAATAAGCTCCGAGTAAGGTATACCGATAGTTTTGAAGACAAAAGATGGGATGCCTTCCGGGGCATCCCCAAGCTTAGGCGCTTGAGTATTCTTTGAATATTACCTTGGGGTGCCTTGGGCATCCCCAAGCTTAGTGTCTTTCCACTCCTTATTCTCCTCATATCGATATCTCACTCAAAACTTGAAAACTTCAATCACACAAAACTTAATGGAACTTCGTGAGATGGGTTAGTATCATAAACCATTCACTTTGGTACTGTTAGAGACAAGGTTCATAATTGTTCTCACACAATGCCTACTGTACCATATCATTTCTACAAATTATATTGAGAAATATAAGCCATAGAAACTAGAAATCAAGCAAACTATGCAATGAAAACAGAATCTGTCAGAAACAGAACAGTCTGTAATGATCTGAACAGAAATCATACTTCTGCTACTCCAAAAATTATTAAATAAATTGGTGGACGTGAGGAATTTGTCTATTAATCTTCTGGAAAAAGAATCAACTCAAAAGCACTCTTCTGTAAAAAATGACAGCTAATCTCGTGAGCGCAAAGTTTCTGTTTTTTACAGCAAGATCACATTAACTTTCACCCAAGTCTTCCCAAAGGTCTTACTTGGCACTTTATTGAAACAAAAGCTACAAAACATGATTACTACAGTAGATTAATCATGTGAACACACAAAAATAGTAAGGGTAAATATTGAGTTGTCTCCCAACAAGCGCTTTTCTTTAATGCCTTTTAGCTAGGCATGATGATTTCAATGATGCTCACATAAAAGATAAGAATTGAAACATAAAGAGAGCATCATGAAGAATATGACTAGCACATTTAAATATAACACACTTCCTATGCCTAGGGATTTTGTGAGCACACAACTTATGGGAACAAGGATCAACTAGCATAGGAAGGCAAACCAAGTATAACTTCAAAACTTTAAGCACATAGAGAGGAAACTTGGTATTATATTCCTCCCTCGTAGTAATTTTCAGGAGCATCATGAATGAATTCAACAATATAACCATCACATAAAGAATTCTTTTCATGATCTACAAGCATAGAAATTTTTCTACTCTCCACATAAGCAAAATTCTTATCATTCGGAATAATGGGAGCAAACTCAACAGAATAACGGTCATGTCAGGCATAATCCAATTGAAAATTAAAATCATGATGAAAAGTTTCATGGTTAACATTATTCTTTATAGCATACATGCCATCACAATAATCATCATAGATAGCAACTTTGTTCTCATAATCAATTGGAACCTCTTCAGAAATAGTGGAATCATTACTAACTAAAGTTGACACTCTTCCAAATCCACTTTCGATGATAGTCTTATTCATACTCCAAAAGATATAAGTGAAGTTCATGGAGCATTCTACAATTAATATAGACTAACCAATATCCAAGCTCAAAATATATAAGTGAAGCACACGAAGCATTCCCATACTCAAAAGATTTAAGTGAAGCGCAAAGAGCCTTCTATAAGATCATACTCAAAGGATTGTATAAATCAACGAAGCATTCTATAAATAAATGAAGGGCTATCTCATACTAGCATGGTTCCTAAAGAAAAAGAAAAACACACAGGACACAAATCATGTGAACAAAACAAAAACCGAGGTATACCGATAATTGTTGAAGAAGAAAGATGGGATGCCAACCGGGGCATCCCCAAGCTTAGATGCTTGAGTATCCTTGAAATATTTACTTGGGGTGCCTTGGGCATCCCCAATCTTGAACTCTTGCCTCTCTTTATTCTTCTCATATTGATAGCTCCTCGATCTTTGAACACTTCATCGACACAAAACTTATACAAAAACTTTGTGAGATCCGTTAGTATAATAAAGCAAATCACTACCTTTAGGTACTGTTGCAAACTCATTCCAATTTCATATTAGAACTATATCTACTGTATTCCAACTTCACCATGGTTCATACCCCCCGATAGTACCCATAGATTCATCAAAATAAGCGAACAACACATAGAAAACAGAATCTGTCAAAAACAGGACAGTCTGTAGTAATCTGGAAATTTAGTATACTTCTGTAACTCTAAAAATTCTAAAAAATATATGAAAATTTAAACAAATTTTACAGAAGTAATGTGAAGAAAGTTTCAGACCCATTTGACTCTCCAGTAAGAAACGTAAATTCATGCGCTACAGCCAAAGTTTCTGTTTTTGTACTGCTCAAAGTAAACAAGCAATCTAATCATCCTAAAACCAAAGCTTGGCACATTATTTTTATAATACAATGGATATATACAAGGGGATAATTATTTACAGAGAAACTTCCATGAAAAATTCTACATTGTTTCCATGAGCATGAACACAAGTGCTCAAGGTCGACCCTCACTTCTTCAAGGCATAACTTTCCAATCACTTCACTTTTTGAAAAACCTTTTAGGCAGAAGAGGCAAGTAATTTTTTCTTGTATTTTCATTCTTTAAAAAAATATATGTTTCACCCACAACTAAACAGAAACAAAAAGGAAAAACAAAATCTACTTAGTGAAGAAAGCAAACAAGCACACACGAGAATATCAACCCCACGCTATTGCTCCCCGGCAACGGCGGCAGAAAAGAGCTTGATAATCCCCAAGTGCAGGGAATCATCGTAGCAATTCCCAAAGGTGGAAGTGATAAGTATGGAGTGTCGAACCCACAAGGAGCTAAAGGTAAGATCAATATTCTCTCAAGTCCTATCTGCCACTGATACGACTCTACGTACACCGAACGTTTGCTTCCAACTAGAAACGAGAAATAAAACTACGTTGTGGGTATGAAGAGGATAACTTTGCATGGTATCGGAGAGCTAAAATATAAAAGTAGGTGCTGTTATCATAAAGTTAGAATATATTACTAAATATTATAAATAGCGAGTGTGGAATAATGATGGGTCGGTGTGCGGAATTATCCTAGGCAATCGTTAGCAAGACCGGTAGTCGTCATTGCAATTTCATATGAGGGAGAGGCATAAGCTAACATACTTTCTCTTCTTGGATCATATGCACTTATGATTGGAACTCTAGCAAGCATCCGCAACTACTAAAGATCATTAAGGTAAAATCCAATCATAGCATTAACATATCAAGTCCCCTTTATGCCATACGCCACAACCCCCTTACTCGGGTTTATGCTTCTGTCACTCAAGCAACCCACTATAAGTGAATCATGAACATATTGCAACACCCTACAGCGGGAATCCCTCACGCTTGCGCGACACGGAGGGCACAATAGGACAGCACCAAAATAAAACATACAACTCATACCAATCTAGATCATCAATCAACCCAAAGACAAAGGATATCTACTCAAAACATCATAGGATGACAACACATCATTGGATCATAATATGTGGCAAAGCACCATGTTCAAGTAGGGATTATAGCGGGGTGCGGGAGAGTGGACCATGTAAAATAGATGAGGATGGTGATGTTGATGAAGACGATCACCGCAGCGATGATTCCCCTCCCGATGGCACTCCGGCGCCAACGAGAGAGAGGAGGAGAGGTTCTCCCCCTTGTGCTTCCTCCTCCATGGCCTCCCCCCTGGATGGGGAGAGGTTCCCCCTCTAGTCCTTGGCCTTCATGGCGATGCTGGCTGAGGGAGTCCTGGACTAAGGGCTCCTCGGGCGTCCGACCTGTTAGACATGGGCCGGACTGATGGGCTGTGAAGATACGAAGACCGTAGACTTTCTCCCGTGTCCGGATAGGACTCTCCTTGGCCTGGAAGGCAAGCTTGGTGATCAAATATGAAGATTCCTTTCTCTGTAACCGACCTTGTGTAACCCTAGATCCCTCCGGTGTCTATATAAACGAGAGGGCTAGGTCCATAGAGGCCAATCATCATAACCATAGTCATACAGGCTAGACTTCTAGGGTTTAGCCATTACGATATCGTGGTAGATCAACTCTTGTAACACTCATATTCGTCAAGATCAATCAACCAGGAAGTAGGGTATTACCTCCATAGAGAGGGCCCGAACCTGGGTAAACATTGTGTCCCCTGTCTCCTGTTACCATCAACCTTAGATTCATATTCGGGACCCCCTACCCGAGATCCGCCGGTTTTGACACCGACATTGGTGCTTTCATTGAGAGTTCCACTGTGCCGTCGTCGAAAGGTTTGAGCTAAAATATAAAAGTAGGTGCTGTTATCATAAAGTTAGAATATATTACTAAATATTATAAATAGCGAGTGTGGAATAATGATGGGTCGGTGTGCGGAATTATCCTAGGCAATCGTTAGCAAGACCGGTAGTCGTCATTGCAATTTCATATGAGGGAGAGGCATAAGCTAACATACTTTCTCTTCTTGGATCATATGCACTTATGATTGGAACTCTAGCAAGCATCCGCAACTACTAAATGTCATTAAGGTAAAACCCAACCATAGCATTAACATATCAAGTCCCCTTTATCCCATACGTCACAACCCCCTTACTCGGGTTTATGCTTCTGTCACTCAAGCAACCCACTATAAGCGAATCATGAACGTATTGCAACACCCTACAGCGGGAATCCCTCACGCTTGCGCGACACGGAGGGCACAATAGGACAGCACCAAAATAAAACATACAACTCATACCAGTCTAGATCATCAATCAACCCAAAGACAAAGGATATCTACTCAAAACATCATATGATGGCAACACATCATTGGATCATAATATGTGGCATAAAGCACCATGTTCAAGTAGGGATTACGGCGGGGTGCGGGAGAGTGGACCGCGTAAAATAGATGAGGATGGTGATGATGATGGTGATGTTGATGAAGACGATCACCGCGGCGATGATTCCCCTCCCGATGGCACTCCGGCGCCACCGAGAGAGAGGAGGAGAGGTTCTGCCCCTTGTGCTTCCTCCTCCATGGCCTCCCCCCTGGATGGGGAGAGGTTCCCCCTCTGGTCCTTGGCCTTCATGGCGATGATGGCCCCTCCGAGATCCTTCCCCATGGCCTCCTGTGATGATGGCCCCCTCCGGCAGGGTGCCAGAGAGGGCCTAGATTGATTTCTCGTGGCTACAGAGGCTTGCGGCGGCGGAACTTACGATCTAGGTTATTTTCTGGAGGTTTGGGCATTTATAGGAGAGGTTGGCATCGAGAACAAGTCAGGGGTCCCCACGGGAAGTCCACGAGGCACAGGGGCGCGCCCCCACCCTCGTGGGGCCCACAGGACTCCCCTCCGGTAGATTTTTGTTCCAGTATTTTTCATATTTTCCAGAAAAAAATCTCCGTTGATTTTCAACGCATTCCGAGAACTTTTATTTCTGCACAAAAACAACACCACGGTAGTTCTGCTGAAAACATCGTCAGTCCGGGTTAGTTCTAATCAATCATACGCAAAATCATATAAAACTATTGTAAACATGGCATGAATACTTCATAAATTATAGATACGTTGGAGACATATCATTCAGCCATAGGTTCTATCATGTATGCAATGCTGTGTACCAGACCTGATGTGTGCCTTGCTATTAGTTTAGCAGGGATGTACCAAAGTAATCCAGGAGTGGATCACTGGACAGCGGTCAAGAACATCCTGACATACCTGAAGAGGACTAAGGATATGTTTCTCGTTTATGGAGGTGACAAAGAGCTCGTCGTAAATGGTTACGTCGATGCAAACTTTGACACCGATCCGGATGACTCTAAGTCACAAACTGGATACGTGTTTATATTGAACGGTGGAGCTATCAGTTGGTGTAGTTCTAAGCAAAGCGTTGTGGCGGGATCTATGTGTAAAACGGAGTACATAGCTGCTTTGGAAGCACCAAATGAAGGAGTCTGGATAAAGGAGTTCATATCCAATCTAGGTGTCATACCTAGTGCATCGGGTCCAGTGAAAATCTTTTGTGACAATAATGGAGCAATAGCCTTAACGAAGGAATCCAGATTTCACAAGAGAACCAAACACATCAAGAGACGCTTCAATTCCATCCGCGATCAAGTCAAGGAGGGAGACATAGAGATTTGCAAGATACATACAGATCTGAATATTGCAGACCCGTTGACTAAGCCTCTCTCACGAGCAAAACATGATCAGCACCAAGACTCCATGGGTGTTAGAATCATTACTATGTAATCTAGATTATCGACTCTAGTGCAAGTGGGAGACTGAAGGAAATATGCCCTAGAGGCAATAATAAAGTTGTTATTTATATTTCCTTATATCATCATAAATGTTTATTATTCATGCTAGAATTGTATTAACCGGAAACTTAGTACATGTGCGAATACATAGACAAATAGAGTGTTCCTAGTATGCCTCTACTTGACTAGCTCGTTAATCAAAGATGGTTAAGTTTCCTAGCATAGACATGTGTTGTCATTTGATGAACGGGATCACATCATTAGAGAATGATGTGATGGACAAGACCCATCTGTTAGCTTAGCACTATCATCGTTTAGTTTATTGCTATTGCTTTCTTCATGACTTATACATGTTCCTATGACTATGAGATTATGCAACTCCCGAATACCGGAGGAACACTTAGTGTGCTATCAAACATCACAACATAACTGGGTGATTATAAAGATGCTCTACAGGTGTCTCCGATGGCGTTTGTTGAGTTGGCATAGATCGAGATTAGGATTTGTCACCCCGTGTGTCGGAGAGGTATCTCTGGGCCCTCTCGATAATGCACATCACTATAAGCCTTGCAAGCAATGTGACTAATGAGTTAGTTGCAGGATGATGCATTACGGAACGAGTAAAGAGACTTGCCAGTAACGAGATTGAACTAGGTATGATGATACCAATGATCGAATCTCGGGCAAGTAACATACCGATGACAAAGGGAACAACGTATGTTGTTATGCGGTTTGACCGATAAAGATCTTCGTAGAATATGTAGGAGCCAATATGAGCATCCAGGTTCCGCTATTGGTTATTGACCGAAGATGTGTCTCGATCATGTCTACATAGTTCTCGAACCCATAGGGTCCGCACGCTTAACGTTCGATGACGATTTGTATTATGAGTTATGTTTTTTGATGACCGAAGTTTGTTCGGAGTCCCGGATGAGATCACGGACATGAGGAGGAGTCTCAAAATGGTCAAGACATAAAGATTCATATATTGGAAGGTTACATCCGGACACCGGAATGGTTTGGGTCGTTTCGGATAAGTTTCGGAGTACCGGGGGTTATCGGACCCCCCCCCCCCCCGGAAGTTAATGGGCCACCATGGGCCTTAGTGGAGAAGAGAGAGGGCTGGCCAGGAGGTGGCATGTGCCCCCCATGCCCCAATCCGAATTGGACAAGGGGAGGGGGCGGCGCCCCCCTCCTTCCTTCTCTCCTCCTCCTCCTTCCCCCCTTCTCCCACTTGGAATAGGAAAGGGGGGGCAAATCCTACTAGGTTTGGAGTCCTAGTAGGACTCCCCCCCATGGCGCGCCTCCCCCTTGGCCGGCCTCCTCCTTCCCCTCCTTTATATACGTGGGGAGGGGGCACCCTAGGACACACAAATTGATCTTTTAGCCGTGTGTGGTGCCCCCCTCCATAGTTACACACCTCGGTCATATCGTCATAGTGCTTAGGCGAAGCCCTGCGCCGGTAACTTCATCATCACCGTCACCACGCCGTCGTGCTGACGAAACTCCCCCTCGGCCTCAACTAGATCAAGAGTACGAGGGACGTCATCGAGCTGAACGTGTGCTGAACATGGAGGTGCCGTACGTTCGGTGCTAGGATCGGTCAGATCATGAAGACGTACGACTACATCAACTCAATTGATAAAACGCTTCCGCTTTCGGTCTACGAGGGTACACGGACACACTCTCCCCGCTCGTCGCTATACTTCTCCTAGATATATCTTGCGTGATCGTAGATTTTTTTTTGAAATTACTGCGTTCCCCAACAGATTTGGTGTTGTTTGAAGCAAAAGTTTCATCGAGCTCTGGCTTGGGTATAAGACGGTCCATCAGGGCGGGGGGGGTGCAGCAAGTCAGCTGGCAGCCAACTAGAACAACACCGACAGGAAGGCGTGGGAGACATAAGTCAAGACATGGGCCACGACAAGCTTGTTCTAAGGTCTCAAACAACAAAAAGTTGCCAAGTTGGCTTGCAAGCCACGATTAGGCCCGTTAGGCCTTGTAGTAGCACTATATTAGCTACCGCAACAATTTCTACAAGTAGCGACAGATGAAATGGCTACTCACTGAGTGGCTTGTAAAATGAATAAGTTGTGAGGGAGGTTGGGAGGAACAACAATGGAACATGCCATGTTCCCCTGTATTTCGAATTCCAGCTAGAACCCTAGATCGAGAGGAGAGGAACCTGACACAAGTCAAATATGTGTGTGGGCCGCCGCGAGCCCCTTCGAATTTCTCGTGAAATCTAAATAAAAATAACAAAATCCTCACTCTTCAAACCTAGCTACCCAACTGATGTTAACATCAAACCCCAAATTTGAAATTTTTAGCGGGAAAAGTTATAGCCTCCTTAGTTTCGTTCTACGATTTTTTTCCTTATTGATAACTAACGAACGGTCGCCAGGAGGCCAAACCCAGCAAACGCCTTCCCCGCCGTGGCATGTACCTTGGCGCAAGACCGATGCCACGTAGATCAGCTGAAGCAGTGCACTATCTCCCATTTTCCTGGCGAACACTCTCTTTTTTTGTCCAAAAAATTCAGGACCAAGGTGCGCTAGGAGGGGTTTGAATTCGCGACCTCCTGCATAGGGGGCGAGGACGCTTAGTACTCGACTGAAGTGAGGGGTTGTGAACACTTGTGTTTAAACTATATAGTATATTTTAAAGCTACATTTGTTTTAAATTCAACTTTTTATTTGAAACAAATGCCAAAATCTCGATCTTTTTTCCATTTTGAAAGAACAAAAATCCCTATTTTTACACTACTAGGGAAAAGCCTAGCAGCAGCGCGGGTTTTAGGCCTATCAGTAGCGCGGGACGATGCGCTACTGATAAGGCGCTACAGCTAACGTATAGCAGTAGCCCCTATCGTCCCACTCTACTGCTATACATGGATAGCTGTAGCGCGCTTCAGGGAAGAGCGCTGCTGATATTATTTGCAGCGCTTTTTACAGGGAGGCGCTACTGGTAAGGCGGCGCTACTGCTAACTTTTTTCCCCTCGCTACTACTAGTTTTATTAGTTTTTTTGTTTTGTATTTGAATAGGCTTTATACAATAATCTTTAGCATATCATACACATACAAATGTAATCATAGCATATACATACAACTAGTCTCATCAAATCATGTCATCATCATAATCATCATCCAACACAAAGTGGTCTCTCGTCATCATCTCGAAAATAGCGATACAAGTCTCGATTACTTGCAAATACATCGTCATCCATCTAAACAATGATATATGCGAGAAGAGCTATCACTTTGAGTGAGAGCGGAACTATGCAGTACATGAGTTCGTATCCCTCTCTCGCATTAGCGTGAACCTAAACTAACTACTACCTGTCGCTCAGAAAAAGGAAACCGGTACACCTGGGCCTGACACTCTAGCCACTCGTCGTATATATACTCCTGGCGTAGCACTTCTTCGCCATCGATGATCTATGCACCTGCATCGTCATATGAGTCGATGATATGCAACATATATAGTTGAGCAACAGAAAGAGACAGACTTGGCAAAAATAGAAACAACATATCATAAGCATAAATAACAAAGTTCATCATACCCAAAATGCCCTAACTAGAGTGATCTTCGCTAGTTAAGGAGGAGGACGGTTTAATTACATCACAAATAAAGTTTCGCCGTGCATAACTCAAAGTTTTGTCATGCAGAAAGTATGGACTAAACGGACACATTGTTATATATCGACAATCACTCCAACATGTCGTGCCATCCATCCATGTCAGGGAGATAGTCCCCGAGCTTAGTGAAAGGCTTCATGTCGAGACGCTGAGAGGCTACCCATGTTCGGACGTCTTCCCGCGACATTTGTCCTCCGTAGAACATCCCTGTTTTTCCGACGACCTCCTTCATGATGATTTGGGCAAGTTCGCGCTGGATGTTATAGAACTCAGCTCGAAGTCGATGATCCTCGATATCTCCTATGTCCTTTGCCCATTGCAGAATATGGGCATCGCCGGATCTAGGTGATATGCGAAGGTTCTGGTGATCCCGTCTGTACTCCAGCATGTGGTGTAGGATCCACAGCCTGTCCTGGAGGGTGGGGGCGCGCCCCCTGTCTCCTGGGCCCCCTGGAGCTCCACCGACCTCAACTCCAACGCTATATATTCCGTTTCACGGACAAAAAAATCAGAGAGAAAGTTTCATTGCAATTTAGGATACGGAGCCGCCGCCAAGCCCTAATCTCTCTCGGGAGGGCTGATCTGGAGTCCGTTCGGGGCTCCGGAGAGGGGGATTCGTCGCCGTCGTCATCATCAGCCATCCTCCATCACCAATTTCATGATGCTCACCGCCGTGCGTGAGTAATTCCATCGTATGCTTGCTGGACGTTGATGGGTTGGATGAGATTTACCATGTAATCAAGTTAGTTTTGTTAGGGTTTGATCCCTAGTATCCACTATGTTCTGAGATTGATGTTGCTATGACTTTGCTATGCTTAATGCTTGTCACTAGGGCCCGAGTGCCATGATTTCAGATCTGAACCTACTATGTTTTCATGAATATATGTGAGTCCTTGATCCTATCTTGCAAGTCTATAGTCACCTATTATGTGTTATGATCCGACAACCCCGAAGTGACAATAATCGGGATACTTCTCGGTGATGACCGTAGTTTGAGGAGTTCATGTATTCACTAAGTGCTAATGCTTTGTTCCGGTTCTCTATTAAAAGGAGGCCTTAATATCCCTTAGTTTCCACTAGGACCCCGCTGCCACGGGAGGGTAGGACAAAGATGTCATGCAAGTTCTTTTCCATAAGCACGTATGACTATATTCGGAATACATGCCTACATTACATTGATGAACTGGAGCTAGTTCTGTGTCACCCTATGTTATAGCTATTACATGAGGAATCGCATCCGACATAATTATCCATCACTGATCCAATGCCTACGAGCTTTTCACATATGTTCTTCGCTTATTTACTTTATGTTGCTACTGTTACAATCACTACAAAACCCAAAAATATTACTTTTGCTACCGTTACCTTTATTTCCATATTACTTTGCTACTAAATACTTTGCTGCAGATACTAAGTTATCCAGGTGTGGTTGAATTGACAACTCAACTGCTGATACTTGAGAATATTCTTTGGCTCCCCTTGTGTCGAATCAATAAATTTGGGTTGAATACTCTACCCTCGAAAGCTGTTGCGAACCCCTACACTTGTGGGTTATCAAGACTAATTTCTGGCGCCGTTGCCGGGGAGCATAGCTCTATTCCTTGAGTCACTTGGGATTTATATCTGCTGGTCACTATGAAGAACTTGAAAGACAACAAAACTAAAATTTATCCCTCAACTACGAGGGGAGGTAAGGAACTGCCATCTAGCTCTGCACTAGATTTTCCTTCTGTTTTGAGTAAGCTTGCGACACCTAAACCTGCTACTGCTATGAATTCTGATATGTCGCATGTTATTGATGATGCCACTTCTGCTATACATGATACTTATGATGAAACTACTTCTGTGCGTGATACTACCTTGCCATTAGGTGAATTTCTTGATGAACAACTTGCTAGGGGTAGAGAGAATGAAATTATTGAAGATGCTATTATTGATGATAGTGATGATGAAAGTTCTCCCCCTGATTATGAATTACCTGTTGTCCCTGAGGGTTATGTTATGAATGAGGAAGCTGCTAGAGCTATCTTTGCTTGTAGAGATAGATATGATCTTAAAAGGTTATTAGCTAAATGGAAGCAGCAATCTCTTAATGCTAGAATGAAACCTGACCCTGCTTTTGCTACTTCACCTATCTATGTTACTGATAAGGATTATGAATTCTCTGTTGATCCTGAGATAATTACTTTGGTTGAATCTGATCCTTTTTATGGCCTTGAATCTGAAACTGTTGTAGCACATCTTACCAAGTTAAATGATATAGCCACCCTGTTTACTAATGATGATAAATCTCGCTATTATTATATCCTTAAGATATTTCCGTTCTCATTAAAGGGTGATGCTAAGACTTGGTTTAATTCTCTTGCTCCTGGTTGTGTGCGTAGTCCCCAGGATATGATTTATTACTTCTCTGCTGAATATTTCCCTGCTCATAAGAAACAAGCTGCCTTGCGAGAAATATATAACTTTGTGAAAATCAAAGAAGAGAGTCTCCCACAAGCTTGGGGGAGGCTTCTCCGATTACTTAATGCTTTGCCTGACCATCCTCTTAATAAAAATGAAATACTTGATATCTTTTATAATGGACTAACCGATGCTTCCAAGGACCACTTGGATAGTTGTGCTAGTTGTGTTTTCAGGGAAAGAACAGTCGAAGAAGCTGAATTACTATTGAATAATATGTTGACTAATGAAAATAATTGGACTCTTCCTGAGCCAATTCCTGAGGCAATTCCTGAACCAATTGAGCCAACTCCTGAGCCTATTCCTAAACCCACTCCGAAGAAGAGAGGTGTTTTATTTCTCAGTCCTGAAGATATGCAAGAGGCAAAGAAATCAATGAAAGAAAAAGGTATAAAAGCTGAAGATGTTAAGAATTTACCACCTATTGAAGAAATGCATGGTCTTAATAAACCGCCTGTTGAAGAACCACATTGTCCTGATAACCCGACACAGGTAGTAAAGGTAAATTCTCTCTATAGATATGATAAAGTTGAAATCCCCTCTACTAAATTTCATAGCCCATGCCTAGATGAATTTGATGACTTTATGGCTAGACAAGAAAGTTTTAATGCTTATGTTGGTAGAGAGTTAAAGAATAATGCTTTCGAGATAGGACGCGTGAGTGATCATATGGCTAGAGTTAAAGGTGAACTTAGACTCATTAGCAAATATGCTTCTATGGTTGCTACTCAAGCTGAGCAAGTACTTAAAGCTCAAAATGATTTGCTTGATGAATTAAATAATAAACCTGACCTTCCTGTTAGAGTGGCTACTAGAACTGGTAGAATGACTCAGGAACCTTTGTATCCTGAAGGCCACCCTAAGAGAATCGAGCAAGATTCTTAGAGAAATAATTTAGATGCACCTAGTCCTTCTAAAAAGAAGAAAAAGAAAAATGATAGGACTTTGCATGCTTCTAGTGAACCTGTTGTAGACACACCTGAGAATCCTAATAATATTTCTATTTCTGATGCTAAAACACAATCAGGTGATGAACATGAACCTAGTGATAATGTTAATGGTGATGTTCATGTTGATGCTCAACCTAGCAATAATAATGAAGTAGAGATTGAACCTGCTGTTGATCTTGATAACCCACAATCAAAGAATCAACGTTATGATAAGAGAGAATTTGTTGCTAGGAAACACGATAAAGAAAGAGAACCATGGGTTCAGAAACCCATGCCCTTTCCTCCTAAACCC
The DNA here is from genome assembly GCF_002575655.3 of Aegilops tauschii subsp. strangulata. Lineage (NCBI taxonomy): Eukaryota > Viridiplantae > Streptophyta > Magnoliopsida > Poales > Poaceae > Aegilops > Aegilops tauschii. The sequence goes on from NC_053039.3 coordinate 49,062,432, forward strand.
TCCAAAACAAAGGATGATGAGGATTTTGAGCGCTTTGCTGAAATGATTAGACCTATTTTCTTACGTATGCGCTTAACTGATATGCTTAAAGTAAATCCTTTTGCTAAGTATATGAAGGATATCATTACAAATAAAAGAAAGATACCGGAAGCTGAAATTTCCACCATGCTTGCTAATTACACTTTTAAGGGTGGAATACCAAAGAAACTAGGAGACCCAGGGGTACCAACTATACCATGCTCCATTAAAAGAAATTATGTTAAAACTGCTTTATGTGATCTTGGAGCCGGTGTTTGTGTTATGCCTCTCTCTTTATATCGTAGACTTGAATTGAATAAGTTGACACCTACTGAAATATCTTTGCAAATGGCCGATAAATCAACTGCTATACCTGTCGGTATTTGTGAGGATGTGCCTGTTGTAGTTGCAAATGTCACTATCTTAACGGACTTTGTTATTCTTGATATTCCCGAGGACGATGTATGTCGATTATCCTTGGTAGACCTTTTTTGAATACCACAGGGGTTGTTATTGATTGCAACAAAGGCAATATCACTTTTCATGTTAATGGTAATGAGCATACGGTACACTTTCCGAGGAAACAACCTCAAGTTCATAGCATCAATTCTATTGGAAGAAGTCCAACTATTATTATTGGAGTTACGTCGATGCGAACTTTGACACTAATCCGGATGACTCTGAGTAGTAAACCGGATTCGTATAGTAGAGCAATTATTTGAAATGGCTCCAAATAGCGCATGGTAGCATCCACAAGATGACATAGATATTCGTAAAGCACACGGTTCTGAAAGGTTCAGACCCGTTGACTAATAACCTCTCTCACAAGCATAACATGACCAAACCAGAACACATTGAGTGATAATCACATAGTGATGTGAACTAGATTGTTGACTCTAGTAAACTCTTTAGATGTTGGTCACATGGTGATGTGACCAGTGAGTGTTAATCACATTGTGATGTGAACTAGATTATTGACTCTAGTGCAAGTGGGAGACTGTTGGAAATATGCCCTAGAGGCAATAATAAATGGTTATTATTATATTTCTTTGTTCATGGTAATTGTCTATTATTCATGCTATAATTGTATTGTCGGGAAATCGTAATACATGTGTGAATACATAGACCACAACCTGTCCCTAGTAAGCCTCTAGTTGACTAGCTCGTTGATCAACAGATAGTCATGGTTTCCTGACTATGGACATTGGATGTCATTGATAACGGGATCACATCATTAGGAGAATGATGTGATGGACAAGACCCAATCCTAAGCATAGCATAAAAGATCGTGTAGTTTCGTTTGCTAGAGCTTTTCCAATGTCAAGTATCTTTTCCTTAGACCATGAGATCGTGCAACTCCCGGATACCGTAGGAGTGCTTTGGGTGTGCCAAACGTCACAACGTAACTGGGTGACTATAAAGGTGCACTACGGGTATCTCCGAAAGTGTCTGTTGGGTTGGCACGGATCGAGACTGGGATTTGTCACTCCGTGTGACGGAGAGGTATCTCTGGGCCCACTCGGTAATGCATCATCATAATGAGCTCAATGTGACTAAGGCGTTAGTCACGGGATCATGCATTGCGGTACGAGTAAAGAGACTTGCCGGTAACGAGATTGAACAAGGCGTTAGTCACAGCCTTGGGCGCCTCCCTCCTCCCCTGCAACACCTCTCTCTCTCGCAGAAGCTTGGCGAAGCCCTGCCGGAGACCCGCTACATCCACCACCACGCCGTCGTGCTGCTGGATCTCCATCAACCTCTCCTTCCCCCTTGCTGGATCAAGAAGGAGGAGACGTCACTGCACCGTACGTGTGTTGAACGCGGAGGTGCCGTCCGTTCGGCACTCGGTCATCGGTGATTTGGATCACGGCGAGTACGACTCCGTCATCCACGTTCATTGGAACGCTTCCGCTCGCGATCTACAAGGGTATGTAGATACACTCCTTTCCCCTCGTTGCTAGTAGACTCCATAGATGCATCTTGGTGAGCGTAGGAAAATTTTAAATTATGCTACGATTCCCAACAAGAACACTGCAGAAGGGGCAAGCACCTGGCCAGGAGGGTCCAGCGCGCGCCCACACCTATAGGGCGCGCCCCTATCTCCTGGGCCCATGGTGGCTCCCCTCCACTTATGCCAGCACCCACACACTCCATCTTCTTCCCAAAAAAATCCCCATCCAGCTCAAGCACGAGTTCCAGCTCATTTTGCTGCGATTTTCGATCTCCTTGCTCAAAGCTCCACTCGAAAAACTGCTTTGGGAGATTGTTGCTTGGTATGTGACTCCTCCATTGGTCCAATCAGTTTTTGTTCTAGTGCTTTATTCATTGCAAATTTTTGCTGCATAGGTGACCCTGTTCTTGAGCTTGCATGTCAAATTTATGAGGTCCCAAGTAATTCTAATGCATGATATAGGCTCTAGACACTTGTAGGAGTAGTTGCTATCAATCCTGTTTAGTTTAATTCACTTTTATTTTGAAGTTACTAAAATTTCAGAAATTTTTCAGAGGAAGAAATATGTCTAGGAAAATGTACCAAGGTGGTTCCTCAACAAAGAAAGGACCCAGGCGCGCAATGCGTGAGCAAGACGATGAACCATCAAGGGAAGCTATGTGCGGCCTTGTGAATGGCCGTCAGAAGAATTTATGGTCAATGCAGGCATTAAGGAAGAATTTGATGCATATGTGCATAACGCCGACCTTGAGGACTTCATGCAAGATAAGTGTCCTCAGTACTACTATTTGACTGATGCATTCGTGAGAAGGTTTAAATTTTCATCTTCGCGTAATTCTCAAACTGTCCTGTTTGATATATATGATCAATCTTATACCATGGACTTAGAAGATTTCACTACTGCTTGCAAACTCCCACAGTGGGGTAATGTTAATGAACCCCGTAAATATGAATATAAAGACTTTCGTACTAGTATTACTATGGGAGAATCTAGGGATATAGCACAAGCTACTATAGGGAGCATTCATTTTCCTGCTATACATTATTTTGCTCTCTTCATTGGTAGATGCATAAATGGTAAAGACGAAGCTTGTCACATGTGTGTCCCTGATCTCTGTGTCCTCAAGAGTGTTGTTTTAGGTAATAAAGATTACAACTTGGGGGGCAATAGTTGCACGTAGGTTGCATAATAATGGTTTGTCTGGAGATTTATTTGGAGGGATTTATGCGACTCACGTTGCTAATTATCTTGGTATACCTCCACGTGAGGGTGACATGCTGTTACCTTCCGCTTATTTAGATTATGACGCTATGGTCGGTCATCGTTTTCTTGGGGGGAATGAACAATTCCTCCAATATCGACTAATCTTTGACAGACGTCACGCTGTCCCTGTCACTCTCCCTGCTCCTTCCCTTTTTGATTACCAGGCAAAACGAAGATATGTTGTAACCAGGGAGGAGGCAACCGAATACGAGAGGAGAGCGGAGGCAGCCCGCCAACATGCCGCAGCTCAGGAGGCATTGGCTGCTGCATCCCAGTACGACCCCAGTTACAACTATGGATATCAGCCAGGCTATCCTTGGCATTAGACCAACTTAGGCCAAAAGCCTAAGCTTGGGGGAGTACGTATTTCTCACCGACTTTACATTCATGTTCACACACTATTTTGGTCGTCGGTGCTCATACTCTTTCATTGTATTATCCATGCTAGTTTAAATTTCCTTTTCTAGCTTTCTTCTTGTGTGTTTGATAAAATTTAGAAAAACCAAAAATATTAGTTAGTTTAATTTCCATGCTTGTAGTAGAAGTTAAAATGAAAACCCAAAAAGATTCCTCATTCTTCTTTTACTTGTTGGGAGCTTTCCCGTGTAAATAGTTTTATTCTTTTCTTTCCTTTGGGGGTTGAGAGTGGAAGACCGTATTGAAAATGTTTAGTGGCTCCCATATGCATGATTGTTTATTTAACTTAGAGCCCATTTTACCTTGTCTTCTCTCTTGAGTTGAATGCTTGCAGATTCCAGCTTAGTCCAATACACGTGCACTCTTATTATTATACACATCGTTCGGTCGTGCAAGTGAAAGGCAATAATGACGATATATGATGGACTGATTGAGATGAGAGAAGCTGGTATGAACTCGACCTCTCTTGTTTTTGTAAATATGATGAGTTCATCATTCCTGGTTCAGCTTATTATGAAGTAAACATATTTGCAATGACATTTAGAGATTATAGTCGCTTGTGCCATGCTTGATTAGCTATGAGTTTACCTTGCGTGCCAACATGCTATTAGAATGATTGTGATGTGGTATGATGGGATGGTATCCTCCTTTGAATGAATCGAGTGACTCGACTTGGCACATGTTCACGCATGTAGTTGAAAACAAATCAACATAGCCTTCATGATATTTATGTTCATGGTAGATTATATCCTACTCATGCTTGCACTCGGTGTAAATTAATTTTAATGCATGTTCATGACTGTTGTCACTCTCTCAGTTGGTCGCTTCCCAGCCTTTTGCTAGCCTTCACTTGTACTAAGCGGGAATACTGCTTGTGCATCCAAATCCTTAAACATCAAAGTTATTCCATATGAGTCCACCATACCTTCCTATATGCGGTATTTACCTGCCGTTCCAAGTAAATTTGTATGTGCCAAACTCCAAACCTTCAAATGAAATTCTGTTTTGTATGCTTGAGCAGCTCATGTATCAACTAGGGCTGTCTGTATCTTCCATGCTAGGTGGGTTATTCTCAAGAGGAGTGGAATCCGCTCCTCATTCACGAGAAAATGGCTGGTAACTGGGATGCCCAGTCCCATGCTTTATGCAAATCAAATCAAAATAATTTCAAACAAAACTCCCCCGGGACTCTTGTTAGTTGGAGACACTCGTTGTCTCGAGCAAGCCATGGATTGATGCTTGTTGGTGGAGGGGGAGTATAAATTTTACCATTCTGTTTGGGAACCGCCTATAATGTATGTAGCATGGAAGATATTGCCATCTCTTGGTTGTTGTGTTGATAGTGAAAGTATACCGCTCAAAATATTATTCAATCTCTATTTTAAAATCGAGCTCTGGCACCTCTACAAATCCCTGCTTCCCTCTGCGAAGGGCCTATCTATTTACTTTTATGTTGAGTCATCACCCTCTTATTAAAAAGCACCCGCTGGAGAGCACCGCTGTCATTTGCATGCATTATTATTAGTTTATATTGGGTATGACTTGACTGGATCTCTTTTACCATGAATTACAATGTCTAGTCAGTCCTTGATCTTTAAAGGTGCTCTGCATTTATGTTTTGCGGTCTCAGAAAGGGCTAGCGAGATACCATCTTGTTATATCATATTATGATTGTTTTGAGAAATTGTTGTCATCCGAGTTTTATTATTATTGCTCGCTAGTTGATTATGTCATTGATATGAGTAATTGTAAGACCTGGGTGTTATTATGAGTATGGTTAGTTCATAATGTGCTGAAACTTGAATACTGGCTTTGCATGTTTACAACAACAAGAGCAAACAGAGTTTGTAAAAGTTTTTCTTTATCACTTTCAGTTTATCAACTGAATTGCTTGAGGACAAGCAAAGGTTTAAGCTTGGGGGAGTTGATACGTCTCCAACGTATCTACTTTACCAAACACTTTTGCCCTTGTTTTAGACTCTAATTTGCATGATTTGAATGGAACTAACCCGGACTGACGCTGTTTTCAGCAGAATTACCATGATGTTGTTTTATGTGTAGAAAACAAAAGTTCTCGGAATGACCTGAAAATCCACGGAGGCACTTTTCGGAAAATATAAAAAATACTAGCGAAAGAATCAAGGCCAGGGGCCCACAGCCTGTCCAGGAGGGTGGGGGCGCGCCCCCTGTCTCTTGGGCCCCCTGGAGCTCCACCGACCTCAACTCCAACGCTATATATTTCGTTTCGCGGAGAAAAAAATCAGAGAGAAAGTTTCATCGCGTTTTACGATACGGAGCCGCCGCCAAGCCCTAATCTCTCTCGGGAGGGCTGATCTGGAGTCCGCTCGGGGCTCCGGAGAGGGGGATTCGTCGCTGTCGTCATCATCAACCATCCTCCATCACCAATTTCATGATGCTCACCGCCGTGCGTGAGTAATTCCATCGTAGGCTTGCTGGACGGTGATGGGTTGGATGAGATTTACCATGTAATCAAGTTAGTTTTGTTAGGGTTTGATCCCTAGTATCCACTATGTTCTGAGATTGATGTTGCTATGACTTTGCTATGCTTAATGCTTGTCACTAGGGCCCGAGTGCCATGATTTCAGATCTGAACCTATTATGTTTTCATGAATATATGTGAGTTCTTGATCCTATCTTGCAAGTCTATAGTCACCTATTATGTGTTATGATCCGACAACCCCGAAGTGACAATAATCGGGATACTTCTCGGTGATGACCGTAGTTTGAGGAGTTCATGTATTCACTAAGTGCTAATGCTTTGTTCCGGTTCTCTATTAAAAGGAGGCCTTAATATCCCTTAGTTTCCACTAGGACCCCGCTGCCACGGGAGGGTAGGACAAAAGATGTCATGCAAGTTCTTTTCCATAAGCACGTATGACTATATTCGGAATAGATGCCTACATTACATTGATGAACTGGAGCTAGTTCTGTGTCACCCTATGTTATAGCTATTACATGAGGAATCGCATCCGACATAATTATCCATCACTGATCCAATGCCTACGAGCTTTTCACATATTGTTCTTCGCTTATTTACTTTTCCGTGCTACTGTTACAATCACTACAAAACCCAAAAATATTACTTTTGCTACCGTTACCTTTATTTCCATATTACTTTGCTACTAAATACTTTGCTGCAGATACTAAGTTATCCAGGTGTGGTTGAATTGACAACTCAACTGCTAATACTTGAGAATATTCTTTGGCTCCCCTTGTGTCGAATCAATAAATTTGGGTTGAATACTCTACCCTCGAAAGCTGTTGCGATCCCCTACACTTGTGGGTTATCAAGGGCGTCGAGCTCAGCGAAAGACGAAGCACCGCCGAGCACGTCCGGTGCCGGAGCCGGTGCGGGAGCAGGTGCGGGAGCAGGTGCTGGTGCAATGCTAGTCGAGCTGCTCCCCAAGAAGTCAGCAAGGGGAAAGTCCTCTGCATTTTTTTCTGGATTTTGCCTGGTCCAAGTGAAAATGGCCGGAAGCAAGGAAGTAGATATATCTGCAACCACCTGTTTTGCGGTTTGCGGCAGCTACCGCTGTTGCGACTGTCTGAGATGATTTCTTCTCAACCGCAATCTCAACCTTCTTGTCGATGTTTTCTTCAGTTAACCTTCGTCTTTCCTTTCTCTCCTCCGTGGTCTCACGGTAGTACTTCTTCCACGTGGCGCCGTCTCCGACACCGTGCACGCGTCCATACGACGATCGAGTATCCATCGGGAGTCGTTTCAATATGTTCAACGCCCGGTTGAATGGAGTGTCCCACTTGGGCCTCGCCAATGCCTCAGACGGCGAGGCTTTCCGCCGCAATCCTGTGCTGCTCTCTCTGCAAAAGGCACAAGGATCGTTTACAAATATGACTAACGTGTGCAGTCGAATTGATCAGAAACTAAAATTACCAGCAGTCTCATGAACTCCGTCGTGACCGGCTTTGTCTCGTAAACCTTCTTCACTGGGTCCCAATGGTGCCGGGCCCTGAGGACGTCACGCTCCTACGGGACGGTGAACTCCGCCAAGGGGTCTGGGATGCCCAGACTCGCGGCTTCCGCGTCCTCCTTGGCCCATTTGGACATCTTTCCGCCGTAACCACGGCTTCCGAGGTGGTGGCTCCCAATGTTCCTCTCTTGAAGCCCCTTCATGTACTTAGACTTTTTTGGCAGCTTCGGCCTCGCAAGCCTCCTTGAATATTTGAAACTGCTCTTCCGTGATTGTCGGATTATCCTTTACAATCTCGGAGTAGGGTTCCTTGTCGATGATCCTTGCTTTCACCCTTGTTTTCCAGGCAGCCAACGCGTCGCTAAACTTGGTCATGGCGTGTTTGTTTATCTTCTTCATTGTTGGGTCCTTATCTGGATCTTCATAATCCTTCTCATTCCGGCCCGGGAACAAGAATATCTGGTGAAACTTCTTTAGGAGGGAGGGCCTCATATTATCTATCTTTTGTAGTTTCTCATCGTTGATGGTGGCGGTTGTCCGTACGATGCAGCCTATTTGATTGCTGTAGCACGAGCGCGCTTCCTCGGGCGCCTTTGGCTTAAAATTGCCGTCGTCCACCTCCGTGACCACCAGTCTAGTAGTCCTGAGTTTGTTAGGAAGCCGTTGCCTCTTTGCTTTCGGTTCTACACCGGCTCCGCTCCCCGAGGCAGCGCCGGTCTCAGTCTCAGCGCCGGTCTCGATGCCGGTCTGGGTCTCAGCGCCGGTCTCAGTCTCAGCACCGGTTTGCGTGTCGGTCTCAGTCCCCGATGCCACCGGTGGGCCCAACAACAACATCGGTTGATCGTCGGCAAGGCTCAAAAATTCGTCTGCCGCCCTGTAGACGTCGTCGCAATCACCAGAACCCTGTCCTTCATCGTTGCTAGCCATGTTTCCTATGATTAAATCTAGTCAATTAATTCTAGACCTAATAAAATGAATAATGACATAAAAAGGCCTATTGTTTTGCAGGAACGTTGACTCCTTCCTGGTGCGGCAAATCCCGGGCACTCGATATGTCCTAGTTTGTAGCACAAGTCATGCCGAAATTCACGGAAAATTTCGGCATGACCTTTTCTAAAAAGTGGACAAATCGAGAACCTGAAATTTGCCAGAACGGAAATGAATCAACATTCCGGCAAAACATAGGCCACTCAGCTTCATTCCCTGAAAACAGTGTTCAAATATCCCTCTTCGACACAGCAACACATGTCCAGATATACACGAGCAACCACATGTCCAAATTTCACAAGCTAATTCAAAAACAAAGTGTAGAAGAAAATTCATTTAACTACTAATAGAACAAAATTCAGTTAACTTTAGTGCTCTATAATGATGAAAGGAAAAAAATTCAGTTAACTACTAATTTCATTCATTTAGGTTATTCATTTAACTTCACCTAATTAACCTACTGTACCACTACTACTAGCAGCACTACTAACCTAATTAACCTAGCAAAACTCTACTACCCTAACTGAAAAACATCTAATTAACATCTACTAGTACCACTACTGCCCTAACCTAATTAACATCTACTAGTATCACTATATACTACAAGCAACATCTACCCTAATTAAACCCTACTGCCCTAACTAACTTTTGCTGTAAACCAAATTTTTTGCTCTAAACTAATTTTTGCTCTAACATCTACTACTTAACATCCTTTGCTCTAAACTAAATTTTTTGCTATAAACTAACTTTTGCTCTACTAATTTTTGCTCTAAAATGCAGAGAGAGAGGAGTGGGGGGAGGGGTGGGGGACTTACAGAGAGGGGAGACGGTGGCGGGGAGGTGCTCAGCGACGGAGGCAGGGGCGGAGAGGGCGGGCTCGGGCACGGGCAACGGCGGTCCTGGGCGGGCTCGGGCAGCGGTGAGGTGGAGGGCGGCGACGGTGAGGTCGAGGGCGGCCTCGGGCGGCGGCGGTGAGGATGACGGCGGCCTCGGGGGGAGACGGTGAGGTTGCGGGCGTCCACGCCGGCAGGAGACGGCGGCGAAGTGGGGCAACGGCGAATTGGGGAGACGGCGGAGAGGGCGAGGGATTTGGGGAAGAAGTGGTGGCCGGGGGAGGGAAACCGCTGTTTAAGTGGAACGTAACGGTAGCGCGTTCTTAAAACGTGCTATAGCTAAGTTAGCTACAACGCGATTCCTGAAACGCGCTACTGCTATTCCTTTCTCCTTTTTCCCTTTTTTCATTTATTTTTCTTTACATTTTATTTTTTTCCTTTCTCCTTTTTCTATTTCTTTCATTTTCATTTACTTTTCTACTTGTTTTTCATTTTATTTTATTTTGGTTAGCAGTAGTGCCTTACACATAAATGCGCTGCTACAATAAAATTAGCGGCAGCGCTGTTTCTGAAAGAGCGCTACTACTATGTGTAGCCGATCGGCTTAGTGGTGGGAATTTTTACAGCGGGACGCGCTACTGCTATATATGTATCGGCAGCGCGGTTATTCCGCGCGCGCTACTACTGTCTAGCAGTAGTACCCTTTTTTAACATGCGCTACTGCTAAAGTTCTGTGTATAGGCTTTTCCCTAGTAGTGTTAGAGAGGTTTTTTTTCTAAACTTGCCATGTGCATTTTTAATTATAGGTAGCATGGCAATTGTTTTTTATTTTAAACCATGACATTTTTGTCTACCAAACATGGCGATTTTTAGGTCTTTTTGTAATGCCCCATGGCAAGCTTTGGGAAATTTTATCACTTTTTCATGGCAACTTTGGAAAAAAATTAACTTTCTCGCATGACAATTTTATTAGTAAGAGCATTGCATTTTAATAATTAATAACATGGCATTTTTATTATTAAAAGGATGGCAGCTTTATTATTTAGAGCATGACATTTTTTAATGATTTTTGCACACTGTGTCAAATCAATCCAAAATTTAGAACATGGCATTTTGTTTTTGGTCCATGGCAAAAAAAAGAAGAAATATGTTCTCTAAAACATGGAATTTTGCACAGTGAAACATCTCCACATCGAAATTCATACATTTATTTTCTTGTAGATCACACAGCAGTTTTTCCAATCATACTACTGTAAATTTATAAATTTGAGAAATGGCAGTTTTATAAAGTAGCATGGCAGTTTTCATATTTTCAGATCATGGCAATTATAAACTTATGTTTTCTCTGTTTTTTTTTAATATGTAAAAAAATTGGTTCAGTGGGAGCTGCTCTCTGGCAACTGGTCGCCAGATATTAGAGATCTACGAATTTGAATTAATTTAGTTGAGTTTGAATTACGGGAGAACCTACCAAATCGTGCGAACTGAAAACAATCATCATAGGAAAGTGTCACACCTGCATCGCCAGGAGGTGATGCGGTGGACGCGTGATGGTGGGACCCCTCGGCCAGTTGGCATGGACCCACCGGTCAGGCAAGGCGGACAAGTGGAGCGCACCTATTTAGCCAGCTGTAGGCCAGTAGGCAGGGCATGCGATGTGTGTGTTGTATCTCTGAACCTCTCCCACCTAATCTGTACCTCCTCCCTTGGAAGGAACCTTCTCTCCCAAGTCTCGATCTCACCCCCTTCCCCTCTTCGATCCAATTCTACGAGGATAAGTTCGTGACAGTTGGTAATCAGAGCTCAGGTTTTGCCCACCTAAAAATTTTCCCCGTTGCCACTCATCCCTCTCGATCGAGCAGTAACATCCACCGCTGCGGGTGCGGCCTCGCTCCGGCGAGATCCGCTCGAAATCCCCAGCGGGGTTGGCCTGATTTGGAGCGTGTGCGACGGCGCCGCCCAGCAAACCCTCAGCTCAAACTCGCCACATCATCACCGCCATGGCAGAGTCCACGGGAGAGCTCAAGACGATGCTGCAGGCGCTCCTGAAGCGCTTCGACGAGACCACGCTCGCGGGCGACAAGCAGCGCGAGGCCCAGATCGCATTCAACACGCAAGTCTCCGCGGATCTGGCGCACATCCGCAAGCAGCTGGACCTTACCCAAGCCGACGTTGACGAGGTGCGGCAGCAGCGCGAGCTACCACCTTCACCGTCCGCTGCCGCGCGCCACCGACCGATCGACGCCGACCACCACAACGGCGACACCCAGGCCTCCGCGGTGACGTCGTTGGAGCACGCACGCGGGCCTCGTCCTTAGGGCCCCGCCGTTTGCCTCACCAACAACGGGCCGCCCCTGCTTCCTACGCGGCATCCTCTCCAGTTCGCGGGCGCCGGGCAGCCTGCAGCGTTCATGGCGGGCCGCGATGCTCACAACGGACCGCGCGAGGAGTACACGGTCAAGCCGCCCAAGCACGATTTCCCTCACTTCGACGGCGACGCGCCCAGTCTCTGGATCGATCGCTGCATCACCTACTTCGACCTGTACCGAGTTCCGCCGCACAGTTGGGTGACCACGGCCTCGCTCTACATTGATGGCCACGCCGCGCACTGGTACCAGGCGTACCGCCAGACTCACCGCTCGCCGACCTGGGACGAGTTCACCGCGGCCATCATCAGCGAGTTCGCACTAGATGAATTCGAAGTGGAGATGCATGAATTGCTTCAGCTTCGCCAAACCGGCACCGTCGCCGAGTACAGGACGGCGTTCGAGGCTCACAGGTACCACCTGCTCGCCCTCGACGCGTCGCTCAACCCCAAGCTGTTCATCACGCAGTTCCTGCTGGGCTTGCGCGACGATCTGCGGGCGGCCGTCCGTCTTCGGGAGCCGTCCAGCATCACACGCGCGGCGGTGTTGGCCCGGATCGTCAAAGAGGAAGCGGGCACACAACGTGCTCGACCGCGCATCATTCCAGCGGGACGACCACCACCGCCACCGCCATTACCGCTTCCTCCTCGGGCGGTTGGGGCGTCACGACCCGGCGGCGCTGCCGTGCCCAACGACGACCTGGCACGCGAGCGGCAACTTCGAGAGCACCGGCGCGCCAACGGGCTCTGCTTCAAGTGCGGCGATCGCTACTCCCGCGACCATCGATGCAAGCCAGCCACTCAACTGCTCACAATTTAAGTCGGCGACTATGGAGAAGTTCCCAACGATGATGCGGTTCATGCCCTGGACCTGCTCGACGCACCAGCAGAGCAAGAGCCTGCGCCCGAATGCTGCCTGCTCTACACGCACGCAGTTGCCGGTACCGAGTCGCCACGCACCATCTGTCTGCGCGCGCTCGTTGGCAATCAAGTCATGTTGCTCTTGGTGGACTCAGGGAGCACGCACAGCTTCGTCTCCAAGGTGTTCGCCGAGCGCGTGCGCGCTGCATCTGTGCCCGTGCCCGCGGTGGAGGTTCGGGTGGCCAACGGCGAGCGCATGACCTGCAACAGCATGGTGCAAGGGCTGAACTGGTGGATTCAGGGGCACACGTTCACCACCGATATGAGGCAACTGGACTTGGGCGCTTACGACGGCGTGCTCGGCATGGACTGGCTGGAGCAGTTCAGCCCGATGAGTTGTCACTGGCTCGAGAAGACGCTGACCTTCAAGCACCACGGCACCATGATCACACTGCAAGGTGTTTGACCCAAGCAGAACGACAAGATGGAAGAAATCGAGCCCGAGCAATTGCGCAAATGGCAAGCAGGCAACGACATTTCGTACATGGCCGTCCTCGACTTGCCACGTACACCGGAGCCGCAAGCTACAAAGGTGCCACCCAGTGTGCAGAGCGTCCTGACGGACTTCGCCGACCCCAAGGGCTTGCCTCCTCATCACCGCTATGATCACGCCATTACCTTGGTCGACGACGCGCGCCCTGCCAACTCGCGTCCCTATCGCTACTCACCACTGCAGAAAGACGAGATCGAGCGTCAGGTACAGGAGATGCCCCAGTCAGGCGTCATCGAGCACATCATGAGTCCCTTCGCCGCGCCCGTGCTGCTCGTCAAGAAAAAGGACGGAACATGGCGCTTTTGTGTCGATTATCGCCGGCTCAATGACACCACGGTCAAGAACAAGTTTCCCCTGCCCATTGTGGATGAACTGCTCGACGAGTTGGCTGGCGCGGCCTTCTTTTCCAAGCTAGATCTCTGCGCTGGTTATCACCAGATACGCATGCGCGAGGGCGATGAGGAGAAGACGGCGTTCAAGACCCACCATGGCCACTTCCATTTCAAAGTCATGCCGTTCGGGCTGACGAATGCCCCGGCAACCTTCCAGTGCCTCATGAATGCAATCTTCGCCAAGTACGTTCGTAAGTTTGTAATCATATTTCTTGATGACATCTTGATCTTCAGCGAAACCTTGGAAGAGCACCTGGAGCACCTTCGCCTCGTCCTCGCCCTACTCCGGGAGCACCAGCTATACGCCAAGGAGTCCAAGTGTTCGTTCGCCCAGGACAGCATCTCCTACCTCGGCCACATCATATCCAAAGATGGCGTCGCCACGGACCCCGAGAAGACGCAAGCTATGGTGGCATGGCCTACCCCAACCAACGCGACTGAGCTTCGCGGCTTCCTCGGCCTCACCGGCTACTATCGCAAGTTCATTGCGCACTACGGCATCATCGCCAAGCCACTCACGAGCTTGCTGACCAAGAAGGGCTTCGAGTGGACGGAGAAAGCGCAGGTGGCGTTCGATCTCCTCAAGCGCGCCATGGTGACCGCGCCCGTGCTCGCGCTTCCAGATTTCGCGCGCCCGTTCGCGATCGAGACGGACGCCTGCGACACCGGCGTCGGCGCGGTGCTGGCACAGGAAGGGCACCCAGTGGCGTTCCTAAGCAAGGCCTTGGGCGTGCGCAATCAGCGGCTGTCGGCGTACGAAAAGGAGTTCATCGCCGTCATGATGGTCGTCGAGAAGTGGCGCGCGTACTTGCAACGGGGCCCGTTCACCATCATCATGGATCACAAAAGCCTCTGCAACCTACAAGATCAGCAGCTTGCCACCGACCTGCAACACAAGGCCATGGCCAAGTTGGTGGGGCTCCAATTCAAGTTCCGCTCCCGTTGCGGCAGCGACGGAGCTGCGGATGCGCTCTCTCGCGTGGGTGCGTCTCTGAACCTGGATGCGCTCTCCATTTGCCAGCCAGCATGGGTTCAAGAGGTGGCAAACTCCTACGCCACGGACGCCGATGCGCAGGATTGCCTGGCGCGGCTCGCGATCCACAGCCCCGACGACGACGGGTACGAGCTCTACAAGGGGCTCATTCGCAAGTAGGAGCGCTTGTGGATCGGCAAGAACACGGCCTTGCGCACCAAGATCATCAGCCCTCTGCATGACAGCGCGGTCGGTGGTCACTTCGGCGCTACGGCCACCTACCAGTGCATCAAGAAACTTTTTGTGTGGGACGGATTGAAGACCGACGTCACCGACTACGGGCGGCAGTGCCCAGTGTGTCAGCACGCCAAACACAAGCAATCCAAGCCGGTGGGCACGCTCGCACCCTTGCCCGTGCCGACCGCTCCCTGGCGCGACCTCACCATGGATTTCGTGGAAGGCTTGCCGCCGTCGGAGGGCTTCGACTCCATTATGGTGGTCGTGGACCGGCTCACCAAATCAGCACACTTCATTCCGCTTCGTCACCCTTTCAAAGCTCCTCAGGTGGCCAAGATCTTTTGGGATCACGTCGTCAAGCTGCACGGCATCCCGAGCTCCATCGTCTCCGACCGAGATCGCGTCTTCACCAGCGCTCTCTGGCGCGAGCTCTTCGCCAGTGCGGGCACCAAGCTGCTCTTCTCCATAGCGTACCACCCCCAGATGGATGGCCAGAGTGAACGCGTCAACCAGTGCATGGAAATGTACTTGCGTTGCGCGGTGCACGACGCGCCCCGGCAATGGCGTCGCTTGCTGCCGACCGCAGAATTCTGGTACAACTCGTCGTTTCATTCCTCGATCAAATGCTCCCCCTTCAAAACTCTGTACGGCGTCGAGCCCAACCTAGGTGCCATGGCACTCTGGGACGACAAGACAGTGCCCATGGTCGACGGCGAGCCTTGGGATTGGGGCGTGCACACGGCACGGCTACGTGATCACATTCTTCGTGCCCAGCACAGATTCAAGAAGCAGGCCGATCAGCACCGCACGGAGCGCTCCTTCAAGGTGGACGACAGTGTTCTCCTCAAGCTCCAGCCCTATGCACAGTCGTCGGTGGCGAACCGGCCCTGTGCTAAATTGGCGTACAAGTACTTCGGGCCCTTCTCGGTGCTCGACGGGATCGGCAAGATGGCGTACAAGCTGGAGTTGCCGGCGGACAGCAGGATACACACAGTCTTTCACGTGTCCCAGCTCAAGCCATTCACCCCCAACTACACTCCGGTCTTCTCCGAGCTGCCACGACCCCCAGACCTCGCCGGCCACGAGACGAACCGGTGGAGATCCTGGAGAGGCGCATGGTCAAGCGCGGCAACAGCGCCCTGGTACAGATCAAGGTGCGCTGGCGCAACGACGAGACGGCGACGACGTGGGAGGACTACGACACCCTACGCCGCCGTTTTCCGCAAGCACCGGCGTGGGACGCACCAATCACCGGCGACGCGGAGCAGCACACTGAACGTGAAGACAGCGCCCGTTCGGAAGGAATGGGGAATGTCACACCTGCACCGCCAGGAGGTGATGCGGTGGACGCGTGATGGTGGGACCCCTCGGCCAGTTGGCATGGACCCACCGGTCAGGCAAGGCGGACAAGTGGAGCGCAGCTATTTAGCCAGCAGTAGGCAGGGCATGCGATGTGTGTGTTGTATCTCTGAACCTCCCCCACCTAATCTGTACCTCCTCCCTGGGAAGGAACCTTCTCTCCCAAGTCTCGATCTCACCCCCTTCCCTTCTTCGATCCAATTCTGCGAGGATGAGTTCGTGACAGAAAGTGAACAAGTTTCAGAACAAAACCGTACGCATGCAGTGAGAACTACGAAGAACCAATTACTAGCACATTTGATTTGATACATTCTTTACATACCAGAACCACGAGTACACCATCATGCACATAATCATACATCCAAGTTCAAGAGACTATGTGAGAGAACTGAGATGTAAGTTTTCATCGGTATCTCAAAGAGCGCCACCGTCGGCGCCGGCGGGGGGCCGTCACCGCGACAGTGAGCGGCAGGACGAGGTCGTCCCGGACGTGGGTGTAGAGGGAGCCGAGGAGGTCGCAGAGCTCCGGCAGCAGTGCGGTGAGGTTGCGGCCGGACGGCACCAAGGCGGGGAACGGGCAGAGCAGGAACCCCACCGCGAACAGCGTCGCCGGCGGCAACATCGACGCTTCGACGGTCGATTTTGCACTCCTGTTGTGTGAAGTATCCTCGCGATGCTGTTGAAGGCAATCAGTGTGTAGTATATAGAGGTTAGAGGGTCGTCGTTATTCATTGGGTTGGGTGAGGGCGTGCTTGACTCGCAGGTGAGGAGAAAGTTAGCTGCGTTTCATGGGCCCTGGGCAGCTCCGATTCGCGTGGCCATCGTTGTGCGAGGCGGTGGCCCGGAGCATAACCAGTCGAGGTGAAGCCTACGTACGATAGTAACACCAGAGTATAGTGATGATGTCTACATGGCTCTGCCGAGTGCGTCCAGTGCCAAGTGCCATTTATCTTTTGCTGTTTCTTATGCAACGGAAATGGAGATTTCCTTTTTTGCGAATGGAAAAAGATACTCCCTCCGTCTCAAAATAAGTGTCTCAACTCTAGTACAACTTGCCCCTCGAGCGACTCCCGTGTCGCTCCCGCGGGCGGCCCGGGAGTAAACCCTAGCCGTCGCCGCCAGCACCACTCCACCAACCTTTCTCCCCTCGCCGCCGCCGGCACGGGTCGCTGGGCAAAGCCCGCGCGGCCTGGCGGGGGCGGGGCCCTATCCACCTCCGTCTCGGGGCAAGGCGGCGCGGGCCGTTGGTCTCGGAGGAGCTCGTGTGGACGCGCGTGCTCGAGCCTGCGCGACAAGACGGCGTCGCGGCGCTGGTTGGCTCGGGCGCGCAGGTCGCGGTGCGGACGCGCGTGGATCTGGCGCCTGGAGGGCGCGCGGTGAGCGGGGTGACTGCGCCTGGTGGGCGCGCTGTGGCACGGCCTCGTTGTGCAAGAAGGTGTCGGGCATGGGCGCTAGGTGTTCGGGCGGCCCAGATCTGGCGCATGTTGTCGCGCAGCGGCACCGGTGGTCGGCAGCGCGGCTCCCCCTCACTTCCCTTGACGGGATCTCGTCCGCGGAGCTTCTGGCGGCGCGGCGCGCCTAGGCTCTGGTGGTAGCCCTGTTCAGCGGAGGTGGTGGTGGGCTTCTGCTTCGTCCGGTGGTGCTGGGTGACAGCGGTGTCGGGCGGCGCGACTTCTCCTCCCTACCTCAGATGGGATCTCGTCCGGCGGAGCTCCTGGAGGCGCGGCGCGTCCAGGCTTCGGTGGCAGCCCTGTCCGGCGGTGGTGGTAGTGGGCAGTGGCAACGTCCAGTGGAGTTGCCTGTGAAGCAACGACGCGGGGGCGGGGCTCGCAGCGGGGTGTGTGTGCTGGCGGCGGTCGTCTGGAGCCTGGCGTAGGGCGCAACAGGCTGGTAGGAGTTGATGGTGCACCGGCACCGTTCGTGGCGGCGGCGTGAGCGCAGCCATGGAGGCGGCGGCGCTGCGAGGCCCTGCTAGGAAGGGTCCTGGCAGGCAGCGGGCGCTCGGCTGCAGCCGTGTGAGGCGCGCGGTGAGGCCTCGACGTAGTTGGTGCCGGAGAGTGGTTCGAGGTGCGGGTCAGATCGGATAGGTTGGCAGTCCCCTGGTGCGGGCGAAGGTCGTCGTGGTGGTTTGGTCCTTGCACCGCTCTGTGGATGCTGCGGTTCTTCGTTTGTGTTGCAGGCGGTGGCTTGAGGCGTCCTCCCTCGGCAGTGAGGTTGGAGTGGTTCTCGTTGGTGTGGCTTCGATGGCATGCTGCAGCAGCGACAGCGGTGCGAGGCTTCGGTCAGGGCTGGCCATGATCTTGGCGGCGTGGAGATGTGCAGCGCTACGGATAAAAATCCTGTTCGGCTTTGGTCGGACCGGCGTCGATGGCATCCGTGGATGTCATTTCCCTTCTGGAGGCGTCGCCGTGTGTGTTGCCATTTGTTTCGTTGCCCGGTGGCGGCAATTGTCTCCGGGGCGAAAGCCTTGATTCGCAGGATCGGCATGATGGCGGTGTCTTTGAGGCCGTTCCTCTATTGAGAGCATTGTGCTGGGAGACGAGAGGCCCTTTGTTGCACTCCTCCGGTGTTCGCGGCTGCCCGGATAGCTCCTTTCAGGCGCTATGTACGGTCGTTGCTGGTTTATCCAAAGAAGCTGGAGTTGCTGTTCTTCGGAGATGACCGGTGTTGGTCGAGACGCGGCGAGGTTCGCGGTTTTGGGTAGGCTCATTGGCATCGTAGTTGTGTGTGTTGTCTGTGGTGTTGCTACGCTCGTTGTTCGCAGCGAGTGGTAGATATTGTTGTAGATTTGTTCTTCTCTCCTTCTATAAAGTTAAGGTACACAATTTGCATACTCTCCAAAAAAAACTCGAGTACAACTTTATACTAAAGTTAGTACAAAGTTAAGACACTTATTTTGGGACGGGGGAGTATTACCGGGACCAAAAATGTAAAATAACAATACGACGATTCTTTTTTGTTTTTTAGGGAACAAATACGACGTTCATATTCAGGCCAGAAGAACTGAAGAAGGACTGCGCCTGATTAAGGATGGCAATTTTACCCATGGACATGGATACCCATGGATATCCGACCCAAATGGATAGGGTTTGGATATGCTTTTGTGCCCATGGACGGTGCCCAAACCCGACCCGATTGCTCGTGGGTAGGGCATGGATATAATCTTGTGCCCGCGGATATACTCAAACCCGACCCGATAGTATGCATTAATGGGAAAAAATCTACTATCCCTACCCCACAGTCACATGTCCCACTGCAATTTTACACCTTTTTATGTAAAACATGCAAAATAAATTGCACAATTCCCACCGTAACTTTTATTAGTTGACATTCAATAGCGCCTCTTCCTTTATTTTTTATCTCCTCGTTAAAATGACTCGTCATTCTCATCTTTAAAAAAAATACTAAATGATATTAGGTTGTTCGTGGACGTTGATTTACCATAAGTTGATGTTTACAATAAGTGAAGCCTAGCTTGCCACGAGGTGAAGAATGGAAAAATATTATGTTAACATTGTCTTATGTCTTATTTATATGTCTTGAGAAGACCCAATGGATATCCAGTGGGTATGGATATCCATCGGGTTTGGATATGGACACAACTTTACATCCGTGGATTTTTTCATGGGCGGGCAAAGAGTGTCATCATGCATATGGATATGGATTTGATATTGTTCAACCCGATCTAAACCCGACCCATTGCCATCCTTACGCCCGATGGCCACCTCGAGGGAGGCCACCATGGCCCTGCATTTCCTATTCGGCGCTTTATGCGCCAGTTACACGCTATTCTGTTAACCGGCGCCCACACCTGATCCACCCTCGCCAGAAATGGGCCAGCCCATATATAAGGATCGTAGTGGGATTCGCCTAGTTTTTGGAAGGAAGAAGCTTCAGTCCGATTTTGGGAAGCTTCCAACGTTTAATTTTCCCTTTCTGATTTTTTTGTACCGGGTCTTGTCTGTTTTTTTATTTCTTATTTTCTTTTATCTTTTATTTTCTGATATTTTGGTTTTCTTTTCCAAACTCATGATTTTTTAATTTTTGTGAACTTTTCTTCAATTTTTGCATTTTATAATTTGCGAAAACAAATTAAATTTCGTAAACTCTTTCTTAAAATTTAGAAATTTTTAATTTCGGTAATTTTTTTATTTTTTCCCATTTGTATGATTTTTTTTCAGATTTGGTGAACTTTTCCCAATTTCAGAACATTATAAATTTCTAAAACCTTTCCTTTTTTGAATATTTGAAAATTTTCTAATATATATATATTTTTTGAATTTTTTCCCATGTTCAATGGTCTACCAGTCAACCGGTCAACTACAACCAAGAAAAAATTATAGGCGAGATAACAGTAGCCACAGATTTTGATGGGCTAGCCCATGCCAGCGGCTTCGGGCGCTATAGAGACAAAGTGGCGCCTGGAGCGCTTTATAGGAGGTCTCCCAGGGCCCCACACATCCGTACCATGTGATCAAAACCTAGGCCGCGTTGGCCGACCACGTGGAAGCCCCTGGCCCTCCTCTCCACCGCTAAGTGGCACCATGTCTCTATATAAGCTCAAAAACCCTCAACGTATTTTTATGCAATTTTCCTGGTGTCGTTTCTTTGTGTTCCAAGGCATCTAATCTAGCCCTTTTCCGACGAGAGATAATTCATCATCTTCGACCTCTCTATTGGGGCCTTGTTGCTCCCATGATAATGTGGGAGTAGTCCTCTCTCGGGGTCGAGCTTTTGTAACTGTAGCTATGTGTCCTCTCTCTTTCTCCCTTGATCATGTGAGTTTCAATCTTAATTCTCATTATGGGTATTGTTAATGGAATTGAACTATATGAGTATCTCCTTTTTTTGATTTTCTTTATGTTGGGTTCATTCTTGCTCATATTGTGTATTGGACTTTGAGAATAATTAGATTATATGATGCATGCCTGGTATAATTCCTGGAGACATCAAAGGTGACACTGAGATGACTCTATGGATTAAGATAATAAGGTGATTGTTTGCTATAATTTTTGTTGTTGTCTGAGGTGACATTAGAGTGCGCTCTATGGCAAGGCTTTAGCGAGCTCGCCAGCGGATAGGCGTGCGACCTTTGCCTGCAACCTTGGTTGTCATGTCCGTATAGGTTGCAGGCTCCTTTGCGGCGGGGCGAGAGTTGCAACGTAGGTCCTTGGCAGTGTCCTGGATTCACTTGTCGCGCACACGAAGCTTGTGGTGTACCACCTCATGTAGTGCAGCATCGCCAGTCATTGGAAGAGGGGCGTCAAATGATGATGCCATAACAGAGAACACTCTCTTAAAGAAGTCAATGTCAGTGAAAGACTGCACCATCGAGCTGGGGTAAGGGCAGGGACTGCTAGCAGTCGGCAACGTAAGTGGGCTATTTTTTTTAATAATACATTTTTTATTAATTTTCATAAATATTACGCTGGGTAATTTTTTTTCAAAAATAATACACCGTCGGTCCGCTGCAGGCCGACTGGGCCTAGTCGGCCCACAGCAGGCCGATTGGACTCCAGTCGGCCTACAGCTGGCCGACTGGCCTCTGTCGGCCCACTGTGGGCTGATTGGGTCCATGATAAAAAAAAGTAAAAGGTCTCGCGAAGAAAATAATACTATTTGACCCCAACTCTGCCTTACGTAAAGTTGCCAGAGTACGATTAACCTCTGGATTTGAAATCACTGCTTATATACCTGGTATTGGCCATAATTTACAAGAACATTCCAATATCTTCTTGTCATTTTTTCCACACTTCCTTTTTTTTGAATTCTTTTTTAGGATTTCCTTTGTAAAAAGAGTTTATTAAATCCAAATTCTGACTGGAGCTAATTGGCTCGATGTGGGCTAATTGTTTTTGCAAAAAAAGTAGGCATAAAAAATATATGTTTAAAAAAATATTAATTATGTAATTAAAAAATGTTAAACGTGTATAAAAAAATGTTCCTGATGTATACAAAAAATGTACAATATATAAGAAAAAAAGTTGACTAAAAATATGTTTTACAAAGTGTTAATCATGTATTTAAAAACTGTTAAATGTGTGTATAAAAAATGTTCCTTATCTATACAAAAAATATAGAATGTGTATGAAAAAAGTTGACATCAAAAAAATATGTTTGAAAAAAAATGTTAATCATGTATTTGAAAAAATATTCCTTATCTATACAAAAAATATAGAATGTGTATGAAAAAAAGTTGACACCAAAAAATTATGTTTAAAAAAATGTTAATCATGTATTTGAAAAAATGTTCAATGAGTACACAAAAATGTTTCATGTATTGGAATGAAAGGTTAAACGTGTATAAAAAAATGTTCCAGCTCCGGATCCGGTATGGGAGCATCACGGACCTAAGCATGATTGGTTGCTCTTTTTTATGGAACTGGAACATTTTTTTCAAACATATTTTTTTGGTGTCAACTTTTTTTCATACACATTCTATATTTTTGAATAGATAAGAAACATTTTTATACACACATTTAACAATTTTTAATCATGTATTTGAAAAAATGTCAACTTTTAAACATATTTTTTTGGTATCAACTTTTTTTCATACACATTCTATATTTTTTGTATAAATAAGGAACATTTTTTATACACACATTTAACAATTTTTAAATACATGCTTAACACTTTTTAAAACATATTTTTTATGTCAACTTTTTTGCATATATATTGTACATTTTTTGTATACATCAGGAATATTTTTTTATACATGTTTAACATTTTTTAATTACATGATTAACATTTTTTTAAACATATACTTTTTATGCCTACTTTTTTTGCAAAAATAATTAGCCCACAGCGAGCCAATTAGCTTACGCAATCAGTCCACAGTGGGCCGACAGGGGCCAGTCGGCCAGCTGTAGGCCGACTGGAATCCAATCGGCCTGCTGTGGGCCCACTAGGCCCAGTCGGCCTGCAGCGGGCCGACGGTGTATTATTTTTAAATTTTTTTTATCCAGCGTAATATTTATGAAAATTAATAAAAAATGTATTATCTAAAAAAAAATAGCCGTAAGTGGGGTGTGAATCTACACATCCACGAGTGTCGGTGATGGTGGCAGGTCAAGGGTAGGCTCTTGACCAGTAGGTTTGGAGAATAGGTGCGTGCGTCTCTGAGGATTTGCGTGTCGGCCAATGGTTGCCGGTAAGCAACTCGAGGGCGACGCAAATGGCGGAAAACAGATTGATAAGCATGATCTTTTTGGTTATCTATTCGTATCTACTCCCTCCGCTCATACATACAAGATGTTCTACCTTTTATTTGACTAGCACAATGCCCATGCGTTGCTATGAGATTATAAATATAAAGAGTTAGGTCACTGGCTTAGTAAATTGTCAAAATAGGCTGGCATCATGTGGTCTTTGTGCGCGGTTCACTATTAAAAAGAGCAAAAATACAAGAAAAAAATATATCATGTCTCAAGCGTTAAACAATCTCAAGTAACCATAGTATGTCCTTTGACAGACAAAACATTTTGAATGTTGAAACGTATAAGAATAAACATTGAGAATTGACTGCACAAGGTCGTGGGCCGGATAGGAGGACAAGATCCATCGTCATTTTAAAATTACAATTTGTTAACTCATTTGTTCTGTGATATAACACTGAAATTACTTGGTTGGGAAGAAAAATTGAAAAGCAAGAGCATTATTTTAAGTTGGAGTCACATTTCCGCATTTGTTAATTATGCCTTCTGTAAGTGTTGGTTTCAATGAAAATAGTAATGCATTTGTTTATTTGTGTTAGGTCTCATATGTGAGTAGAAATACATTTGTTTATTTATATTCTTGAAAGATTGGTATAGCCAATGTGGATAGAGGTTCATTTGTTTATTTGTGAAGGTTATTGGTCCCACATGTAAATTCATCATCAACTCCAACCTTTATAAATAGGAAAGATTCAGATGTATATACACGAATTCCAGTGTGTTTGTTCAGTCATTTCAGTCGGCGTCTTGTTTATATTTGCGAAGGGAGGGAGTAGCTGTCATGTAGTATCTCTTAAGTAATTCAGAACAAGTTTTCTCAAAAACAATATGGAAAACGGTGCGAGCCGACAGACCGGCCGAACTTTCGTCCGGCTCGCTCTCTTCGCTGGCTCCAACACCCACGAAACAAACCCCAGCGTAAGACATGTGTATGTGGTGGACCTCACACAACCGCCCCCACTCCTATCCTTATCCTTTCCCTAGCCTTTCCTTTTGGCTTTTCTTCAACCTCCAGCTGCGGCACCCTCTACTCTTCACAACCACGATTTTCTCTCCTCCACGCTACTCACGAACCACCACAAGCTTCGCTCACCAGCGGCCATTGTTGTCGCAAACAGCAGCTGCTGGCGGCGGAGAGGGGGCAGCTCTGGAGATGCTGGAGCCAGAGTCCACGCGTGCTGCAACCAGCACGATCGGCGGTGAAGACGACGAGCTCCGATGCTGCAACTAGAGATTTTTATTGCTGGAACCAGACGGTAGAAAAGCTCCAACCACTTTTGGCAGGTGCTGGAACCGGACGGCGTTGAGTTCGTTTTTGCTGGAACTGGGAAAAAATGCTAGAACTGGCAACATTTTTTGCTGCAGGGCAGGTGAGAGTTCTTCCTATGACCGGCGGCGACGATGTGTTTTTGCTGGAAACATGGATAATTTTTGCCACAACCCGCATGTGTTTTTGCTACTGCCGGAAAATCAATAGATATTTTGTTTTGGCTGACATTTCTTTCGCAGGGGAACACGATGGTCTGAGCGGACGATGGCGACGAGTGGAGGTGGTGACGCGTGGAGATGCTGCAGCCACAATGGTTGCCAGCTAGAACCAGCCGGTGGGTGAGCTGCAGTCACCAATGTAAGAAGCATGGGGCGGCCGAGGGACGAGCGTGGTCGACACGGGTGGCCGACTAGCAGGAGCGGCAAAACGGCGGGCATGGGTGGCAAGGGGGACGAACGCGGCGGCCGGCGAACACAGAGGATTTCTTTTTTGTTTCCAAATCACGCGCATTGACAGAAGGGAGGAAGGAGAAGGACCCGGATCTGACGGTCGTAACAGGGCAAATCGGACGATAGGGCAGCGACCGGCCCAAATTTGGGCCGGCGCACTGGTGCCTATCTTTTTTTGCGGGAATCATTGAGCTTTTATTCAAACATTTCCAGCTCCAGCGCGGTCAGCCAGCAGGCTGGTCACGAGGAAACCGGGAGGGGAGTTCATCCAACAATCAGTCACACCCAATGTGCTTGCATGTT
This sequence comes from Aegilops tauschii subsp. strangulata, assembly GCF_002575655.3. Classification (NCBI taxonomy): domain Eukaryota; kingdom Viridiplantae; phylum Streptophyta; class Magnoliopsida; order Poales; family Poaceae; genus Aegilops; species Aegilops tauschii. The sequence continues at coordinate 49,087,828 of NC_053039.3, forward strand.
TTGCACACAGGTGAGCTGAAGTGTTGGCCTGTCTAAATACATGTTGAATATCAAAACTAGGAAAAGAGGAGGCTAGCTCTTCGATATCGAGAAGAATAGGCGCTATAACAGAGCGCGTAAAATGTTGCGAGTTCCATAGTTGGACCAACTCCAAGCAATCAGTTTCGAAGACCACTCGCTGGAGACCTTGAAGCTTGCCAAATATGACTCCATCTCGCAGGGCCGGTGCTTCTGCAGTGAGTGGATCCGTGACGTTGAGGTGCGGCTTACTCCAGGCAGCAACAAAGGTGGAGGAGGTTCTTGCCAGTCCGCCCACTCCACTTCTGTTTTCAGTCATTGAGACACTTGCATCCGTGTTGATCTTGACATATTCCAACTCTGGCGGTCTCCAACCAAAACCAGGCATGATCCTGGTATGTTCCAGTGGGAGTTCAAGCAGCATTAAGGTTTCTCTGATGCGTTTCAAAGCCTGAGCGGGCTTCAGACTCTCCTTGTCATGTGTGATATTATTGCGTGAGGTCCAGATGGCCCACATGACTGTGATAATCTTTGCCCGATCTCCCTCGTTGATGCGAAAGTCGCACAAAATATCCTTACACCAGGTGCTTGGATGTAGTTGTGGCAGTTTGATTTAAAGCCACTTTTTAGCTTCGGTCCAGAAGCTTTGAGCATGGGTCACTTGGTAAGTGCATGGACCATGTCTTCGTCTGCACCCTTGCAGACCTTGCAATGAGCTATGGTCGCAATGTGTCTGTGCCTTAGTGTTGATTCCACCGGTAAAATACCACGGAGGACTCGCCACCAAAAGACACGAACCTTGGGCAACACCTTGAGCTTCCATAGTCGAGTCCATAACTGTTTGTCACTCTCTGAAGCTTCTGTGACCGTCCCTTCCTCTAGAGCCAAATGCTCGTTGCGAGTCATTAGAGCACGATACGCGGATTTTACAGTATAGGATCCCGACCTCTCGTGAGCCCACGCCCAGAAATCATCACCACCTCCCTGCCTGAGAGGTATGTTTAAAATTGCATCAGCATCTGGTGGTGTGAAGTTAGTCCTAATGAGATCAGTTTTCCAGGTCCAATTCTCATTGTCTATTAAGTCTAAAACCATATGGAGAGCGGCGCCCCCAATCTGAACTGATGGTCTCAGTGATAGTTTCCTGGGGAGCCACCGATCAGTCCAAATGTTCACGGAGGTGCCATCACAAATTCGCTTCATTAGCAGAAGCGCTCTGTAGCGCTGTGGCACTCATAAAATCAGTCGTTGGGAAATAACGGCCTTTTAGTATCCTAGCACATAAGGAGTCCGGGTTTGTGATCAACCTCCAGCCGCGTTTACCCAACAGCGCAATGTTGAAGCATTCCAAGTCTCGAAATCCCATGCCTCCTTTGCACTTTGGAAGTGACAGAGATTTCCAGTCCATCCAATGCAAGGATTTGCGGTCAATGGAGCTGCTCCACCAGAACTTTGCCATCGGCGAGGTAATGCTTTTGTAAACCTTTTTGGTCAGCTTGAAGCAGCTCATAGTGAAGGTCGGTATGGATTGGGCCACCGACTTGAGCAGAACTTCCCTCGCCGCGCACGAGACCAGACGCTCGGTCCCCCCATTCATCCTTGATCTCACTCTATCACCAATGAAATTAAAGGATCCTGAGGTGATTCTCCCAATTGCTGCCGGTAGGCCCAATATCTCTCATTAAACCAATATCTCTCATTAAAGGCCTCCACAGAAATGCCAAGTGCTTCTTTTAGTGATGCTCTCATAGGTTCTGGAGTGTTTTGGCTGAATAGGATGGAACTCTTGTCCCTGTTGACGCATTGGCCCGAGCACAGACCATAGACCCGCAAGATATCATTCAGTCTAGCAGCACTCTCCTCCTTCGCTTGCATAAAGATGAAGCTGTCATCCGCGAAAAGCAGATGATTGATCCAAGGTGAGTGAATGCTGACTCGGATTCCTCTGTCCACATGAGCTCCACCATAACTATTGAGTAATGTTGTGAAACCCTCTGCACAGAGGAGAAATAGGTAAGGTGACACCGGGCAACCTTGCCGTAAACCCCTAGAGGGGGTGAAGTACGGCAAAAGGTCTCCATTCACGCGAACTGAAAATCGGACTGACGAGACACACTTCATGATCAGCCGAACGAAAGAAGCGCTAAATCCCAGCTTAGACATGATAGCCGCAAGGTAGTGCAATTCTACACGGTCATATGCCTTCATCATGTCTAGTTTGACAGCGCAGACAGAATTCTTTCCCTTTTTCCTTTTCTTCAATGTATGAACACTCTCATGAGCAATGAGCACGTTATCCGTGATGAGTTGCCCTGGCACAAAAGCACTCTGCTCCTCGCTCACAATAACATCAAGAAAGCCCCTTATTCTGTTGACAATGCATTTTGCTGCAATTTTGTATAGTACAGAACATAGGGAGATAGGTCTATACTGATTGATGCATTGTGGGTGCCGTACCTTGGGTATAAGTGTGATAGCAGTGTCATTCATACCCTCCGGCAGTTCGCCACTGTTGAGAAAACCCAACACCACCGGGATGATATCTTCTTTAAGCAGAGACCAATGCCTCTGAAAGAAGCCCGCGGTAAAACCGTCCACACCCGGTGCTTTTGACGGTGCCATTTGGAATAGCGCCGTTTTGACTTCCTATGCTGTGTAAGGCATGTCAATGCATGTATTCATTTGTTCAGACACACGGACTGGAACCAAATCAAGGAGCTCATCTAGTTGGTTGAAGCCTTGAGATGTATATAGAGCTTGGTAAAACTGCCGGACTTCCTCCTGATCGTCCTCAACTGTTTGGCAAACAGAACCATCCGCATGCTCAAGTCTCTCTATTTTATTCAAGCGCCTCCTCATAGCAGCTTGCGCGTGAAAATTTTTGGTGTTCCGATCACCGTGACGCAGCCACGGTACTCGCGATCGTTGTCGCATCCATATTTCCTCCTGACGAAGTGCCTCGTGCAGCTTTTTAACTGTGGCCTTTTCTTCGTCCGAGGGCCCTCTGCTGATAGCCTGACTCCGTAAGCGGTCCAGTTTTGCTCGGAGCTTTTTTATGGTGGCGGTTAGGCTACCAAATTCCTTCGCACCCCATGCTGATAACGTGCTCTGCATGTTCTTGAGTGCGCTGATCACACCGGCCAAACCTTGCTGACCTGACCCCCTTTGCCAATTCTCTATCACCACTTGGTCATAATCTGCATGTGTTTGCCAGACATCCTCATAGCGAAATTGCTTCGCTCTCCTTGTCCTGTACTCGACCTCGTCCGCCCTCAGTTCCAGCAGCAGAAAGCAGTGGTCTGATTCGGTCGTACTTATATGTCTCACTCGCGAACGGCCGTACAGGTGAATTAGGTCTGGATTCCCAAAAGCCCTATCCAACCTAGCTTTTACGTTATCATGGCCCAACTGTCCGTTGTCCCATGTGTATTCTGTCCCCGTCCATCCCAGGTCCTGGAAGAGGCATTCATCAGTGACTTCCTGGAATGCTCGCATTTGCCATTCAGGCCTTGCCGCTCGCGAGAAGTGTTCCGAAGCATAGAGTGTCTCGTTGAAGTCACCAACACACAACCAGGCCGTGTGTGGTACTGCCATCAACGTACGAAGAAACCTCCAACTGTGGTGTCGATCCCCCGCTCTGGGGGCGCCATAGAAACCCGTGAATCTCCATGGGTTAGTGTTTTGATCAATTTTCTGCACCACAACATCAATATGGCCAGAACTGTAGTTCCTGAGCTCAACCTTGACATCGGCTGACCAGAATAAAGCAATTCCTCCACTCAAACCCTCGCTATCCACCGCAAAACAGCCTGCAAACCCGAGGGTGGTCTGCAGATTTTCTACTCTCTTTGCCGAAATTTTGGTCTCCATCACAAAGAGGAGACCGGGCCCTTCCTGCTTCACAATGCTGCGAAGCTCTCGAACTGCCGCTGGGTTCCCAAGCCCGCGGCAGTTCTAACTGAGGCAATTCATTGCCTCTGCCGAATGCCCTGAGTTAACCGGGGTAGGTTTCTTCTTCTTGGGAACTCTCTCCCCATCTTCATCTACAGAGGTGTCTGAAGGATCTCCCCCTATACTCTTTGCGACTTGTTCTGTAGGTGCAGTTTCAAAAGCCTCATTGGTCAGCAAGGGCACTTCAACCCTTCTGTAGACCTGTTTATTGATCGGTGGTCCTCCCTTCCGTTTGTTCTGGTTTCTATGCTTTATGGGGGAGTTTACCTCAGCTCCTTTTTCAGCAGCAGTGGTTGAACCTCTAGTCTCAGCTTTGTTATTCTGATTAGCAGCGTGCTCTCTGGACGTGTTCTCACTGGAGCTTCCTTTTTTTGCGCTCATCTGAAGCCCGCAACCCCTTCCCAAAAGGTAGGTCACCATTTGCATCTCTGGTTCCCGGGGTCGGGCAATACAGGTCAGAATGGCCTAGACGGCCACATGAGAAGCAGAAGTGCGGGATGTTCTCGTACTGAATATCGTAAGGATCCACACTCTTCCTCCGGGCCGATTCAATCACAATCCAGTGCCTCAATGGCTTGCTCACTTCCACTGTGACCCTGGCCCTCAAGTAGCCATTAACATGATCGAAGTTCACATCAGTAGCGTGCTCATCGATCTGCTTGGCTATTGCAGCACACCACTTTTCATTACGTAGGTTGAAGGGTAGATTGACAACCCGAGCCCACATCTGAAGTCTGTCAAAACGCAGTTCGGAGGGGCGCATGCACTCGTCAAATTCTGAGAGGATGACTGCGTGTTTGCTCACATGCCACGGCGCCCCTTGCCAAACGCGATCGCGATCTCTCTTGTTCGCAAATTCAGCCACGAACGTATTCTCCCCCACAGATTTGAAATCCAAACCTCTAGGGTTTCCCCAAGCCGGACGGAGCGCATTGGTTATGGTCTGGATGTGTAGGAGATTCCTATGCAGCACTTTCCCCGCCAGCAACCACTTCTCCGGCATACCCTCGTCCGCATCATCCAGCACAAGCGGTGTGGCCTCCTCGTCGGTGATGTCTAGTTTCCCCAAGGCCTCCGCTAGCTTTGCCCTCGCCGCCCTTGGCGACAGGGGGTCCTTCCCTCTGCCCTGTCCTGACGGAGACGCCATCAGCGGGATCCAAGCCTGTCGCCTCGCTGAGTTTCAGCGCGCGCCGCCGTGTTCCACCCCCAAAACCCTAGATCGCCCTTGGTAGGCGCTTCGGGAGTTGCGGAGGAAAAAAATACCTGTTGAGTTGGACGAATAAAAAAAACTTGCCCCACCGGCGCCTATCGTTGCCCAAACAATATTGTGAAAATTTACAGTATATGTACTCTCGAGAAAAAGAATTACAGTATAGTTAGAATAAGTAGACATATCTTTTTATCTCGCATCCCATCGCGTCATCCTCGGCGGCAAAAAATTCTACCACTCATCCACTCCGCCATGGCGCCTTCCACCCTCTCCTTCCTCCCCGCGCACGCGCAGCCCCTCTTCCCCCTTCACCCCCGCCGTCTCCGCCATCTAGGCGCCGCGCCGACCACTCCCAAACCCCTCACACTCGCCGTCCGGTGCGCCGCGAAGGCGGCGGCGTCGCCGGCGCCGGCGAGGCCCATCCCGCCGCCGAAGCTGGTCCGCTGCCCGGCGCTGGACCGGCAGGCGGCGCGCGCGAGCCGGCTCCGCTTCGCCCGCAAGCTCCTCACCCTGCTCCTCTCCAAGCCGCGCGGCTTCCTCCCGCTCCGCGTCCTCCTCCGCTGCCGCCGCTTCCTCGGCCTCCCGCGCCGCCGCCCGCTCGTCCCCTTCGTGCTCCGCTACCCGACCCTCTTCCGCCTCTTCCAGGCGCCCATCTCCCGCCCGCTCTCGCCCTCCCTCTCCACCCTCGCCGTCGCGCTCACCCCCGCCGCCCATGCGCTCGCCGCCGACCTCGCCGCCCTGCGCGGGGCCGAGCTCGCGCCGGGCCTCGCGGACAAGGTGCACCGCCTCCTCCTCATGACCCCCCGGCGCAGCCTCCTGGTGTCGAAGCTCGCGCACATCGCGCCCGACCTCGGCCTCGCCATGGACTTCCGCGCCACGCTCTGCCCCCGCCACCCGGACGTCTTCACCTTCGCGAACACCTCCCACGGCCACGCGCTCCAGCTGGTCGACCCGCCGCCGCCGCCCCCTTCACCCCTCCCCCCGCCGCTCCGCCCCGCCGTGCGGCCCGACCGCCTCATCGACCGGCCGCGGAGGTTCCCGCACCTCCCGCTCCGCCGTGGGCTCAACCTCCGCCGCGCGCACCGGGACTACCTCCTGCGATTCCACAGCCTGCCCGAGGCCTCCCCGTTCGAGCCGCTGGAGGAGGGCGCGAGCGCGGAGATGGCGGAGCGGCGGGCGTGCGCGGTGGTGCGGGAGGTGCTGGCGATGACGGTGGAGAAGCGGACGCTGGTGGACCATCTCACGCACTTCCGCAGGGACTTCGGGCTGCCCAACCGGCTGCGCGCGCTGCTGGTGCGCCACCCGGAGCTGTTCTACGTGAGCATCAAGGGCGTCCGGCATTCGGCGTTCCTGGTGGAGGCGTTCGACGACGATGGAAGGCTTCTAGTGGAGGATGGCATGCTGGTTGGGAGGGACCGGTTGGAGGAGCTTGTCCGTGAGGGCAAGAAGATCAGAAGGGCTCAAAAGAAGGGTGTTTTTCCGGTTGATGGCGATAGTGATGAGGAGGATGAGGAAGATGATAATGTTGCAGAGGGTTCGTCGGAGGTGGATGGTGAATTTGGTGACCTGTTTGAAGAGGAAAGTGTCACCGGGGAAGACTGGAATGAGGTGGGTGATGGAGGCGGGATCGAGGGGGACGACGACGAAGATGATCCTGAATCGGATGCCATGGAGGAGTTTTGGGTGAAGAAGGCTGCGGAGGAAGGGCTGGTTGACAGTGGCACCGAGCATGATGTTTGGTGAGGAGTGTCGAGATGCTAGGATTATTGCCCACGCTGTTAACGAGGACCACAAATTGCTCAAATGCATTCCTCTCAGCCATCTTCAGTAGCCCGAAGCTGTAGTACATAACTTGGAAGCTTCGATATTGAAGGTGAGGGTGAAGGGTATGTTCTTGTTACTTGTGTCGCTCACCCATCGAACTGTACTTCGAAGAACAACTTTTACCTTTCGATGTATTAACCTTCTAGCATAACTTGTACTGACCTGTTTAAGAAAAATAAATATGAAGCCTGTACATTGGACTGGTATCAATACAAGCATACCAGTTTCTTGTTAAATTTAGTTCCCAAAATAAGATCCTTGCATGTTGTCCTCTGGTAATTCTTGCATTTTCCTTGTCCTTACAAGCCATGTTTTCGTTTCCTCATTATGAGTTTTCCTGCACCTAAACAATGAGTTCTCAAAAGCGAAGTTCATAGTATTCGCACAGGAATGGAACATGCCTTGTAACACGTGCAACAAAAAAAAAAGTATGGGCTTTGTTGGCAGGATGCGAACTTGTCGCTTAAATGTAAAACTAGAACCAGTTCTCTCAAGAACTAGTCTATTAATTGTGTCCTCCAATTGTTTAGGTCTTTTTGATATTGGTGGGTACATACATTTTTGTTACTTGCAATCTTCACCAATCAGATTGTGTGCTGTGCTACATTGATAATAATGTTGCATATTTTCAGGTGGTTCAAATACTATGGCCTGTCTGAGGCATAAGTTTTCACTTTCCTCTGTTCATGGAGGCATCCCCCTCTAGGACAACAATGTCCTCGCTTCTGTTGACGCTGTCAGCACCATCAACAAGGACGCTGTAGAGTCTGTGATGACCACTCCCAAGCTACGACATACAGAATATGGTCGTCAATATTGCATCCGTGCCACCTCTGGAGTACCAATATGAAGACCTCAATTGGAAACTAAACCAGCACTCGAGGACCGCAGGATCACCGCTCGTGAAAGCCTGTAATTCAAGTGTTCCTTATACTACAATGTATGTATACATTTATTTCTTTTCTACAGTTAATTGATGGTCATATTTTTGCATGTACTTCTGGAAGTGTATATTTCATGGCACGATGCGCACCTATGATTTTGTTTTGCTATTATATAAGTTTGTGGACATCTGAAACCACAGAAGTCTTGTATGCGCTCATTTTTAGGGAGGTTTAGAGGTTCCACTACTGGAAACAAGCACTATTTGAGCTAAGATGAACATGCTACGGTTCACCACTGGAAGTCTGGAACTACTTTATGCAGAATGAATTTGAATCATGTCGGTAGTGAATCCTGATCAAGTTCCCTAGGCACTTCTTGTAGGAGAAATCTGTGAAGGCCGTCATAAAGCACGGCGCACAAGCACCCACTGCTATGGAAATGCTGATGCTTGTCAACCTGCAAACAGGGAAATAATTTCCATGACATTTCTATTTGGTTCTTATGATTCATCGGAAACAGACGGGCAAGCTGCTCACCATCAATGTAGTTGTCATGTCCCGCCAGTGTCTTTTCCTTCTCGGTTTGGTACTCAAGACTTTTCCTTCTCCGGTTGGTACTCAAGAATATCTTTGACGACAAACATGTCTTCCTCTTCAGAAAGCTAAATGCCATCACTCCAAAGTATTGAAAGAGACCCAAACACATAAGGTTTGAAAACAAAGGTTCCCCAAACAAATACAAACAAATAGCATGGTATCTACAAGAGCAGGTGCATTCTTCAATCACCGCAGTTACCTAAACTTTGTGACATTCAAACTTAAACCCAACGCCTATCTAATCACCTATATGTCAGCTTAGTACCTGAAGAATTGTAGCTACTTTTCAGTACTTGTGAATAATATTTTTTAAAGTCGCATTGGGATAGAAACTATACCTTGATTCACGGATGATCCTCTTTACTTCTTTCATGATTGGATCAACTTGTGCATGTATCTGTTGTTGTTCCACCAGTGTGAAATTAGAACTCCCTCTTTGTCCAGTATTGCTGTTCTTCTGGTCTTTCCAGTTCCTACTGTTACTAACTCCACAGTGTTGATCTGTTCGATTTTAATGCTGTTACTCTTCCACCACCTGGGCCATGATTACCAGTCTTATTGTTCCCTCCATCAGAGGTAGATGGTCCCATCCAACTCGGGTTACCATCTTGCTGTGTTGCATATGAGCTCCAGTTACTGGTAGGCCGCATTATCTGGTAAACTTCCCTTTTAGGACTGCCCCAGTTCCATGCACCAGTGGCAATCGATACTGTGACAATGTGTTCATCATCTTGCCAATTTTCAACTGGGCACCAGTTACTATTAATTTGGCTTGTTTGGTGCTCTGGTCCAGGCATCCTGTTCTGAAGATGATGCAACAGGGGATCTAGTTTTGGCCTGTCTGTCCAAGAAATTTGACTGTTTCCTCCCAAACATGACACTTCATCTTCTTGAAGGTTGTCAACATCATACAAGCAGCAGGGACCAATTGTGTTATCTTTGGTGGATCCTGTTATTTCTACTGCTGCAAGGAAATCATATAAACCATACCCTCCATGGTTTCCGTGGCTCACTGACTGCACAAACGAGAGTGGCATAAGCAAGTAAAATGCTCAGCACGAGGTTCTCATCATTCGAGTGGATTTTGAAGGCTGAACCAGTTGGTGCAGGATTCACCCGAGCAGGTGGACACAATACTATCCAGCCGATCAGAGTAGACCTTCTTTGCACCCTCCTCAAAGCACTGCAAATTGGCACATAAAATTGAGGAGTTCAACATAAAATGCAACTGAGAACTAACAGAGTGTAGCCTTCATGAAGGGTGCCCGAATCTTCTTCAGGGACTGGAATGTGGCCTTTGACCATATCTGTTGAAACCGTGCAAGCTACCTGTGCAGGTCATGCTGATTCCAACAATCGTCAGCTGCTCTTTGAGAACTGATCTTATTACAATTCCAACTATCTTGGAAAGGTGCTGGAAGGATGACCGAAAGGATAAAAAGAAGATCAAAACATGAGCAATGCTTGAAATAGAAAGTATATATAGTTGATCTGAATTAATCAGAGAGGTAAAAAGGCAAGAAGTTGCTGAACTTGCTGTGCCTGTGTGACTCGACCGAACACGGAGGAAACTTCCAGACACTTGCTGAATTTGTTGGATGCTGTAAGGCACAGACCTTGCAAGTATCCATTAGATCCATCACTGGGATGCATGCGTCCCCAGGTATCACCACTCTCCATTTGAGGCTTTCTCCGGTGTGATTTCCACCGCCAGTTCACCCTTCTGATCTGTAGTCTGTACCCAGTTCAGATTTTGGCCTAATTTGGTTGCCGTTGATACCTGAAACAAGGCAATGATTCTAGCTGTATAATGCGGTTTACTCCCTCCGTCCCAGAATATAAAATCATTTTTGACACTACACTAGTGTAAAAAATGCTCTTATATTATGGAACAGAGGGAGTAGAACTGAATTGGACTGACTATTAAGTGTAATAATATGTCAAGGAACCGATAGATTGTTACTCTTGTTCAGGTTTACGAATCACTTGGAATGAACAACACTCAAATGCATATTTCAGCCTGATAGTCTTAACTTAGAGCATAAATAAAATTGCAGTGTCACAAATAATTAGAAAAAGCATGAAGGACAAATGCTTGATCGACAACTCAGTAGCACTCGTCTACTTTGATCCTCTTTAAGCAGGCTTCTTCCCATGCAAAATTTACTCCCACGAGAGCATTTGTTCCGATACAAAACCATCTTTTGGCCATTTTGACGAGTTCTAGAGCTAGCTCTAGCAAGTAAATGTAACATATACTGTAGGAGTCAAAACATATGAACTCAAAGCCTTAGATGGGGACTGTTCATTCAAATGAGCATCTCACCTTCACTGAGTCCGATGAGGCCCAGGCCATGCTGTTCTGATCTGGATCTCACTTACACTGCCTCGTGTGCAGCATTTGCAACTGCAGTAGCTGCCAAGATACCAACAGGACCAGAGACATGGACAGGCAAGCAATCCTACAGTAAGCTGCTAGAGTATAGCCCTCCGATGCGCTGTTGCCGTTGCCCGATGGCTCAAGAAACCAATCTGCACCACTGCTTTGTTCATGGCTGGACCACTCTTTTGATCAACCAACCGACGAATTTTGCTGGGAAAACAAATGATCATGGAGTCCACAATTGGTTTCCTCTGGACGACGCCGACTTTGTCTTTTGGTATTGGATTTTTGGACAACGAAGTCTCTCAGGCATTATGCTGAAAACCACCAGTAAATGGTGATTCAGAAGATTCAGAAATACCAGACCTTGGCTGAATCAGCCTCTTCGTTGTTGGCTTAAGCAGAAAACGAAACAGTGGAGTAGCAAGCACAAGCTTCTCACAGATCACAGCCTATAAGATCTCATAGGACAAACGGTGGGTTTTTTTTTTTTTTTTTGAAAAACAAAAGGTGGAGTTATAACAAGCCCTAACAGACTCACACGTGAAATCGCATTCAGATCGTAATCTCTGACATCAAATTTTAGGCGAACAGAAGAACACAAACAAAGATATCAAGTTTCATTTCAGAACAGATTATAATATCCACTCCGCTTTTCCAAATTTGTTTCTTTGTTACTTTGTTCCATGCCACCAGATCCAACGGCTCACGCGCCCTACCCCCAATAACCCGGTAGTGACCGTGGGCCAGTTAATGCACGCCTGGTCCAGCTCAGACGCTCAATGGCACGCATGCATCAATCCCTGCATTGCTGCATGTTTTTTTCTTCCAAAAAGGAGGTCGAAACCCCCAGCCTCTGCATTATTGTAATGTACACAATCTTATTTTATTATAGTTAATATAGGCTCTGAAATAAAAAAACATCAACAAACAGAGCACATAATATAATAAACACAGTCAAACCATTAGAACATATGGAGTTAAAACCAATGACTAAGTCGAGTTTCTCTGCAGCAACAAACGCCCTTGCATCGTCGTTGCAATGTCCGATCAAAGACGATCTGGACAAGAGTTTTCATCATGGTTGCCGAGACCAACCAGTAAATGCCAATACAATAGTAAGGAGACAACGCCTTCAATAAGGTAACGATGCAAGTTTACAATTGTTGAGTTTAACCAATGAAAGCCAGAACAAGAGTTTTCACCCGAAGATGAAATGGTGCTCCAATCAACATCTTGAAGTTGGAACTTCCAGTAGTTGCACCTGTTGGTACTCCACGTCAGGCCGGAAAGACACTAGCAAATTTGTAGGATGTCCTCCCATCTTAGATCACCACCACAACCATCGGGATAGGGATAGAATTTCACTTCCCGTCCTCTGCACCATTTAGGGATGCACACAACTTTTATAGTATGGGTACCAAGATTTTATCTTGACGAGTGATGTCACCACACATTAAGTTTGATCCTTGATAAATGTGGAAAACCCCTATGAATCACCGTCAATTCTAAGAATTAAAACCATGTGGTTAGGCTGCACAACCTCATGACAAACCACTGAACTAAGACTCCACATGATACGTTAGTCTTTTTTGAAAACAGGATAACCCTCGACGACCTCCGCATCGATTGATGCACATAAAAAATCTTATGGTAAAGCAAAGCGTTGTGATTTGCCAATTAAATAAACAGTTTAAGACGTGGTCTCAAGAAAGAATGAAAAGGAACCAAGGATGGCAAATAGCGCAGACAAAGATGAAGAAACCAATTGGAGATTCATGGAGATAATTGCAAAGCTAGAAAAGATTGGGGGGGGGGGGGGGTAAGCACGCTCGTCTCTGCCTTTTGGTGAACTGGTAGGCTGGTGGCGTCCTACACACATTGTATTGTTCTTTTGTTGCGCGATTGGTAAAAGTAGGGTTCATTCGGCATAAACCGGAAACTACACCGAATTAGCTAGTTAACTGAATTTTTGGTTATCTACTTTGAATTGTCATATTTGGTTTCTAGTTTCACTAACCGAACTAAGAAGAAACGAATGGTAGAAACCAAAATTTTGATTTATACCAAACACCCACCTATCTAAGTAGCGGGCAAATGTGTATACCCATATGCTTATCCCACGGCTAATCTAGACCACACTATAAGTGAGGCATGTTTTCTCGCCCGCCACTGGTATCTGGCTAGATTATCAGTGGCGATTGTCATTACCTGTTCATCACTCGTGAGACCCCACCTATAAGCAGTTTCCCAGTAATGGTCTTCGGTGAGAAGATGTCCCACCAATCCGCTAGTGCCTTTTCGGCCTGTTGTGGAGTATGGTTGATGCGACTATCGAAGGACCGCTTTTAAGATGTTGATTGGTACACCACCGGGGTGAGAACTTTTTATCCCGGCCTTTATTGGTCGAGCTCAACAGCAACAGGCTTGCATCCTTACCTTCTTGAAAATGTTGGCTACTTGTGTTAAACATGTCAACATGTCACATACATGACCGGCGCATCTAGCCCAGAGATATGTGGCATAGGAGATAGTCAGGTTGTTAGGGTATTGTGTTTATCTCATGTAACCTCTTATCTCTATCTCCTTTCTTGATCTCCAAGATTGTAATCTCAACCACATGTATGCGCTATCATGGGAGGTGCGCCCCATCTATTTAACACGAACCCGTCGGCCTGAGCGAGGCAAGACGTTCCGCTAGATCGCACATGGTAATCAGAGCCTCATCTCTTCCCATCTACTGAGATCCCATCTACCCCGAGCCTAGCCATGTCTTCCTCCTCCGGCTCCTCCCAACCTACCCTCAATGGACAAGAGTTGTCATTTGATGAACGGGATCACATCATTAGAGAATGATGTGATTGACTTGACCCATCCGTTAGCTTAGCACTATGATCATTTAGTTTATTGCTATTGCTTTCTTCATAACTTATACATGTTCCTATGGCTATGAGATTATGCAACTCCCGAATACCGAAGGAACACTTAGTGTGCTATCAAACGTCACTACGTAACTGGGTGATTATAAAGATGCCCTACAGGTGTCTCCGATGGTGTTTGTTGAGTTGGCATAGATCGAGATTAGGATTTGTCACTCCGATTGTCGGAGAGGTATCTCTGGGCCCTCTCGGTAATGCACATCACTATAAGCCTTGCAAGCAACGTGACTAATGAGTTAGTTACGGGATGATGCATTACGGATCGAGTAAAGAGACTTGCCGGTAACGAGATTGAAGTAGGTATGATGATACCGACGATCGAATCTCGGGCAAGTAACATACCGATGACAAAGGGAACAACGTATGTTGTTATGCGGTTTGACCGATAAAGATCTTCATAGAATATGTAGGAACCAATATGGGCATCCAGGTTCCGCTATTGGTTATTGACCGGAGATGAGTCTCGGTCATGTCTACATAGTTCTCGAACCCGTAGGCTCCGCATGCTTAACGTTCGATGACGATCGGTATTATGAGTTTATGTGTTTTGATGTACCGAAGATTGTTTGGAGTCCCGGATGTGATCATGGACACGACGAGGAGTCTCAAAATGGTCGAGACATAAAGATTGATATATTGGATGACTATATTCAGACACCGGATGACTTCCGGGCGTCACGGGATATATATCGGAGTGCCGGAAGGGTTATCGGAACCACCGGAGAAGTAATGGGCCTTATTGAGCCCCCCCCCCATGGGCCTAGTCCGAAGTGGACTAGGGGGAGGGGCGGCGCCCCCTCCTTCCTTCTCTTTCCCCCTCCTTCCTTCTTCTCCTAGTAGGACTAGGAAAGGGGGGAGTCCTACTCCTACTAGGAGGAGGATTCCTCCCCCCTTGGCGCGCCTATGAGGGCCGGCCGGCCTCCCCCTCCCTCCTTTATATACGTGGGGAGGGGGGCACCCTAGAACACATCAAAGTTGATCTTAGCCGTGTGCGGTGCCCCCCTCCACAGATTTCCACCTCGATCATATCGTTGCAGTGCTTAGGCGAAGCCCTGCGCCGGTAACTTCATCATCACCGTCACCACACCGTCGTGCTGACGAAACTCTCCCTCGGCCTCAGCTGGATCAAGAGTACGAGGGACGTCACCGAGCTGAACGTGTGCAGATCGCGGAGGTGCCGTGCGTTCGGTACTTGATCGGTTGGATCGCGAAGACGTTCGACTACATCAACCGCGTTACATAACGCTTCCAATTTCGGTCTACGAGGGTACATGGACACACTCTCCCCGCTCGTTGATATGCATCACCTAGATGGATCTTGCGTGTGCGTAGGATTTTTTTTAAAATTACTGCGTTCCCCAACAAAAACACATTGAGATAGATTTTTACTTTGTCAGAGAGAGAGTTGCTCAAAAGCAACTTGATATTCGTTTTGTGCATTCCAGAGACCAAATTGCAGATGGATTCACAAAGGCATTGCCTATCAAGAGCTTTGAGAACTTCAAGTATAATCTCAACTTAATGCAGTTGTGATTAAGGGAGGTGTTAAACATGTCAACATGTCACGTACATGACCGGCGCATCTAGCCCAGAGATATGTGGCATAGGAGATAGTTAGGTTGTTAGGGTATTGTGTTTATCTCATGTAACCTCTTATCTCTATCTCCTTTCTTGATCTTCAAGATTGTAATCTCAACCACATGTATGCGCTATCATGGGAGGTGCGCCCCATCTATTTAACACGAACCCGTCGGCCTGAGCGAGGCAAGACGTTCCGCTAGATTGCACAACTTGTTGTGCTGATCTTCACTGACAGGTCTTGGCAATCAGGATGAATTTTTTTGTCGAGTCCATCTCCAGCTGGATGTGGCGACAATGGCGGGAAAATGTCTATCCCTTCTTAAATGCATGGACGTGGAAGAAGCTGACTTAGTCGTATGTGTTTATTTTATTTCTTGTAATAATTCACTTGTGGTTTCTTTTATTTTGTACCCTACTCAATAATTAATTAAATGGTTGTTGTTTTTCAAAAAACTAGAAAAATGGCCCGCTCGATGCGCGGGCTAGAACTTGAAAATTTAATAATGACAACATATTATTTCATCCGTATAAAGAAAAAATGGGACCAAGTGTGATGAAATTTGCAAATATAGTTTTGTCTTAGGTATGTTTCATTGATGCAAACGTGATAAAATGTGTAGTTCTATGAACTTCTCCCATTAAAAGTTTTCCATCATAAAGCAATGATAAACATTTCTGTTTAGGGCAGTCGACAAACAGTGACTTTGAAGACTTTTGCACCTTCTACTCCCTTCGTTCCTAAATATTTGTCTTTCTAGACATTTTGTGGCAGCTTGATGGACGAAGTTGTAGGGTCTTTTATTTTAGTAGGAAAGGTTTTCTATGGTGGCAAATAAAATATTTTTTTTACATAATGGCAAAGGTGGGTAATTTTCCTAACTCTTGTTAGTAAAATAATATCCAATGGTCATGTTTTACTGATGTGTCAAATAGACGATCAGATGTTACTGATTTTTGTGGGATTTTCTAGATAATTATCTTTTTTCTGGTTAGCCCGTAAAGCACTTTTTATATATAAATAGATAATAAATAAACATGGTTGTATGCACCACAATGATGCATAGGCCGGGGTTTAACCTCCTCTTCGAAAAAATGAAGATAATTTGCAAAGACAGGCATCATTGCATAAACGCAAGAAAACAAGGGGGCAATAAGCACGCTGATCTCCGCCTTTTGGTAACTGGATCGGCCGGTGGCGTGGTTCACATACTATTAGTATGTACGTACTAGCTAGTGTTCTTGTGTTGCACGAGGCAGGACCAGAGCCTTAATTCGTAACCTCCTGTCTCTCTCATACAGCACAGGCACAAGCACACGCTCCATCGTGCTGTGCTGTACGATGGATGCCCTTTCTGTTTGGAGATCATCTCGTCCTTTAATTTCGACCTCCTCATTATTAAGTTTGAGGAACCTCTTCTTCTCCCTCCTCCCTTCCACCGGGTTTATCGGCTAGCTGGCAGCTGCCCGCACGGGAAAGAGAGAACCTTTTGCTGAGGCTTGAGTTCGGCAGCTTAAATTTGAGAGAGAAGAGACACTTCTTGTAAACATTTTGAGGAGTTAAACCAAACAAGAGTTTGGTGATGTGCGGCTTAACTCCTCAAAAGTGAATCCTTTGAGGAGCTAAGCTCTTTTAGTACTAGTTCGGCTAGAAATGCTCTTAATGGGACTGCTCAAATGAGCACCTCACCTTCGATGAGCCACATGAGGCCATGCTGTTCTGATCTGGGTCTCACACTGCCTTGTGCCTTGTGTGCAGCATTTGCAACTGCAGTAGCTGCCAAGATATCAACAGGACCAGAAACATGGACAAGCAATCCCACAGTAAGCTGCTAGAGTATAGCCCTCCGATGCGCTGTAACCGACGGCTCAAGAAACCAATCACTACTGGAATCGCCCTATACGCCGAGTGCCACGGACACTCGGCAAAGACCCAAAAACCGCCGGCAACGCCTTTGCCGAGTGTTACCTTCGGCAAAAGCCACCCGGCGTACACCTCTTCAGCAAACAGGAATTTGCCGAGAGCCATAACACGGGCACTCGGCAAAGCCTTTACCGAGAGCTAAACAGCCCGTGTCGGCAAAATAAAGCAGCTAACGGAAAAGTCCGTTAGCTCCAGACATGTGGGACCACGTAAACTTTGCCGAGAGCCACTCTCGGCAAAAAGAAATACTAGGAGGCTGACATGTGTCGTGCCCTGACATGTGGGTCCACGACAACAGCCCGAGCCCCGACTTTGCCGAGAGCCACTCTCGGCAAAGGGAATCATTAGGAGGCTGACACGTGTCGCCTCCTGACATGTGGGCCCACGACCACAGGCCGAGGGCCAACTTTGCCGAGAGCAACTCTCGGCAAAGAAAACCAGTAGGAGGCTGACACGTGTCGCCTCCTGACATGTGGGTCCACGACAACAGGCTGAGGGCCAACTTCGCCGAGAGCCACTCTCGGCAAAGAGAACCAGTAGGAGGCTGACACGTGTCACCTCCTGACATGTGGGACCACGAGAGCAGGCCGAGGGCCAACTTTGCCGAGAGGCCCTCTCGGCAAAGGGAACCAGTATGAGGCTGACACGTGTCACCTCCTGACATGTGGGACCACGAGAGCAGGCTGAGGGCCAACTTTGCCGAGAGGCCCTCTCGGCAAAGGGAACCAGTACGAGGCTGACACGTGTCACCTCCTGACATGTGGGACCACGAGAACAGGCCGAGGGCCAACTTTGCCGAGAGCACCTCTCGGCAAAGAGAACCACTAGGAGGCTGACACGTGTCACCTCCTGACATGTGGGACCACGAGAACAGGTCGAGGGCCAACTTTGCCGAGAGCGCCTCTCGGCAAAGAGAACCACTAGGAGGCCGAGGGCCAGCTTTGCCGAGAGCCAACCTCGGCAATCCTTTTCCCTTTACCGAGAGCCCCTCTCGGTAAAGTTGTCAGGGGCACCACAGGTTATTATCGTTTACCGAGAGGCCTCTCGGTAAAGGTGTCAGGTTCTACTGGTTGGTACACGTTTATCGAGAGGCCTCTCGGTAAAGGGTGCATTCTGGTCCAGTTTCACAGTCATTGCCGAGAGCCACCCTCGGTAATGGTGTGCCCAGGAGCCTTTTTTTCTTGTTTCTGTTTCTTTCCTGCAGCGAAACATATACAACAGCAGCATATAGTTCATCACACATAGAACATTCACATATAGGCATCATTGAACAAAAGAAGCAATGATTGATTCTGAAAAACATTCCACATAAAAGCAACAGTGCATAAAAGGTGAAATAGTAGTGAAGACACTCGACTACCACAAGTTTACAAGTCTCAAGATGCAAGAGTTCTCAACACACAAGGAACAGTTTCAAACATAACATAACATGAAGTTCACGCGATTTTGGAGATTGGAGTGATAACATCAACATTAGAAGGCATTCCTTTTGCTGCCCCAACTCCATCAACCGGAGTGATAACATCAACATTAGAAGGCATCATTCCGTTTGCTGTCCCAACTCCACCAACTTGAGGTGGAACTACCAGAACATTGTTCGACCCTTTTGTGATGGGTTGAGCTGTGATGGATTGACCCAATAGTGAGATGAATGCATATGGTCATGCCGAAAATGGTGATAGAAATAGTTTGAACAAAACTCACAATGTTCCACTCTGGCGTCGGTGGCATCTCTGGCACTGGTTGGCCTTGCATGGAATAAAGATTGGCCACCATATGTTGTAAAGACTTCACTAGATCATCTTGTGCCTTCAGCTTGGCCCAGTTTTCATCTCGTTCTTTCTCGGTGTCAATCAGTCGAGTCTACAATATGGCAATGCAAATGTCATTCATGTTGAAATGCAAATATGCAGGACCATGAAGGATCAATGAAGAAGCACTGACCTGAATATCCTCAATAATGCTCACGGAATGTGGTACGTGACGCTCTACGGTAGGAGTAGAGCCAGTACTCATAGCACGGAGCGTGTTGACTCTCGGAAGGCAGGAGGTTATGACAGAATCAAGGTGAACCGCCATCCGGCCTCTACCGCCTGCCGCGGCAATGGCCACAAGAGGGTCAAACGGTAGCACGTGAGGATCAGCGTCAGGCCCGTACGTCTCCTTCAATTTTTTGGTGTAGTTCTCTCCATCTGACCGGGCTTTAGAGCTGATCCAGTCCCTCTCCGGGTGGAGAGGGTCCTTGTCCTTGTCGTCTTTGGTACGTTTGATGGTCCATGCCTCGAAGTAAGTGGTATCCTTGCCAGTGTCTTCTTTCTGCAGAAGAAAGCGATCCAAACAATCAAGGGAATGCTCACAAATGAAAGAGAACATGATGAAAAGAAAAGGATGTGGTTGCCTACATGTTTTGAGACGACACCTGGGATGGTGAGGTTGCCTTGACGGTGTCCTCGACCCCCATCAACTTACGCCGTTCAGATATTGCTTTGTGTTCATCCTGCCACCCTGGATCTGTCCACCGTTCGACGATCTTCTCCTAGCACGGACGTTTGTCAGTGCACCACCGAGGAATCACCTCTAAATTAAACAAATGCATCTTAGTAAGGATTCTAATTTTGCGGTAATGTAGGGAATAGCAAGCATCCATCGTCACTTGCCTTGAAGTAATTGTCCCGTGAAAGATACGTCCCTCGAGCCTCCTGTTTGGAAATCCTATGGTTGAGATAGTCCACGTGATACTTGACCACTAACCGGACGCGCTCCTCATAGTGCATGTCGTGGACTAGTTTCTTGGCAATATTCTCAACCACCACATTTGCACCATCCTTCTGACCCTCAACGCATGTATAGAAATCCATCAAACATGCATACATGTGAGAAGGGTTAAATCATGACTATGGCAAATTTAAACCTTTTGGTATTGACATTTAGGTGTTTGAAAGGACTTACCCAGAAATCGTCGACCACTCGCATGGCTCTGTTATCATAAACCCTCTGACGCATATCCAGGAAATCCGGTGCAAGTTTGTAGTGATCCCATGACCAAGCTGGCTCAATGATACCGTTTGGTAAAGTGACCAGTCCAGGATAATTTAACCTACAAAGACCCCCAATGATGACACTCGGTGACCGTGGCAGACGCCTCTCACCACCTTTTACTAAGCTTTTGCATTACGAAGAGTGAAGTCATATTATATGTGAGGAAATGACAAAAGGTACAATTTATATGGGATGAGTCGAGATAACCACTTACTTCTCTCCCATTGGTTTAATCAACACGTCTCTATGCACATATGGACGTCTTGGAAGCTTTGAAGGACCACGCAGCCACACTTTCCCTCTGGAAGTAGTGCTGATAGTCGAACCGCTCACCTCGTGGTGCTCTGTCACCCGTGAGGGTCCATCCCCACCCTCAGAAACCTGACGAACAACCAGCCTCCTCTCGGCGGCGTCGTCCTCCACCACCTCCTCCTCCTCATCCTCCACCACCTCCTCCGCAAAATACTCCTCGTCCTCCTCCTCACACGTCTCATCCCCATCCTCTGTTTCCTCCTCCTGAGCACGGTGAAGCACTGCATCAGAGGGTCGAGGAGAAGAAAGAGGTGCTCTATTCCGGGCTGCTTTACATACTCCTCGTCCGCCTCCTCCTCCTGCCTCACCTACTCCCCCTCCTACTCCCCCTCCTCGTCCCCCTCGCCCCCCTCCTCGTCCGCCTCCTCCTGCTGCCTCACCTACTCCCCCTCCTCGTCCGCCTCCTCGTCCGCCTCCTCCTCCTGCCTCACCTACTCCCCCTCCTCGTCCGCCTCCTCCTCCTGCCTCACCTACCACCCCTCCTCGTCCGCCTCCTCGTCCGCCTCCTCCTCCTGCCTCACCTACTCCCCCTCCTCGTCCGTGATGGGGAACGTAGTAATTTCAAAAAAATTCCTACGCACACGCAAGATCATGGTGATGCATACCAACGAGAGGAGAGAGTGTTGTCCACGTACCCTCGTAGACCGATAGCGGAAGCGTTATCACAACGCGGTTGATGTAGTCGTACGTCTTCACGATCCGACCGATCAAGTACCGAACGCACGGCACCTCCGAGTTCTACACACGTTCAGCTCGATGACGTCCCTCGAACTCCGATCCAGCCGAGTGTTGAGGGAGAGTTTCGTCAGCACGACGGCGTGGTGACGATGATGATGTTCCACCGACGCAGGGCTTTGCCTAAGCTCCGCAACGGTATTATCGAGGTGTAATATGGTGAGGGGGGCACCGCACACGGCTAAGAGATCTCAAGGATCAATTGTTGTGTCTCTGGGGTGCCCCCCTGCCCCCGTATATAAAGGAGCAAGGGGGAGGCAGCCGGCCAAGGGGAGAGGTGCGCCATAGGGGGGAGTCCTACTCCCACCGGGAGTAGGACTCCTCCTTTCCTTGTGGGAGTAGGAGAAGGGAAGGGGGAAGGAGAAAGAAGGAAGGGTGCGCCCCCCTTCCCTAGTCCAATTCGGACCAGACCATGGGGAGGGGTGCGGCCACATTTTGAGGCCTTTCTCTCCTTTACTGTATGGCCCATTAAGGCCCAATACGAATTCCCGTAACTCACCGGTACTCCGAAAAATACACGAATCACTCGGAAACTTTCCGAAGTCCGAATATAGTCGTCCAATATATCGATCTTTACGTCTCAACCATTTCGAGACTCCTCGTCATATCCCCGATCTCATCCGGGACTCCGAACTCCTTCGGTACATCAAAACTCAATAAAACTGTCATCGTAACGTTAAGTGTGCGGACCCTACGGGTTCGAGAACTATGTAGACATGACCGAGACACGTCTCCGGTCAATAACCAATAGCGGGACCTAGATGCCCATATTGGCTCCTACATATTCTACGAAGATCTTTATCGTTCAGACCGCATAACAACATACGTTGTTCCCTTTGTCACCGGTATGTTACTTGCCCGAGATTTGATCGTCAGTATCTCGATACCTAGTTCAATCTCGTTACCGGCAAGTCTCTTTACTCGTTCCGTAACACATCATCCCGCAACTAACTCATTAGTCACAATGCTTGCAAGGCTTATAGTGATGTGCATTACCGAGTGGGCCCAGAGATACCTCTCCGACAATCGGAGTGACAAATCCTAATCTCGAAATACGCCAACCCAACAAGTAACTTTGGAGACACCTGTAGAGCACCTTTATAATCACCCAGTTACGTTGTGACGTTTGGTAGCACACAAAGTGTTCCTCCGGTAAACGGGAGTTGCATAATCTCATAGTCATAGGAACATGTATAAGTCATGAAGAAAGCAATAGCAACATACTAAACGATCAAATGCTAAGCTAACGGAATGGGTCAGGTCAATCACGTCATTCTCCTAATGAGGTGATCCCCTTAATCAAATGACAACTCATGTCTATGGCTAGGAAACATAACCATCTTTGATTAACGAGCTAGTCAAGTAGAGGCATACTAGTGACACTCTGTTTGTCTATGTATTCACACATGTATTATGTTTCCGGTTAATACAATTCTAGCATGAATAACAAACATTTATCATGATATAAGGAAATATATAATACTTTATTATTGCCTCTAGGGCATATTTCCTTCAGTCTCCCACTTGCACTAGAGTCAATAATCTAGTTCACATCGCCATGTGATTTAACATCAATAATTCACATCACCATGTGATTAACACCCATAGTTCACATCTCTATGTGACCAACACTCAAAGGGTTTACTAGAGTTAATAATCTAGTTCACATCGCTATGTGATTAACACCCAAAGAGTACTAAGGTGTGATCATGTTTTGATTGTGAGATAATTTTAGTCAACGGGTCTGTCACATTCAGATCCGTAAGTATTTTGTAAATTTCTATGTCTACAATGCTCTGCACGGAGCTACTCTAGCTAATTGCTCCCACTTTCAATATGTATCTAGACCGAGACTTAGAGTCATCTAGATTTAGTGTTAAAACTTGCATCGACGTAACCCTTTACGACGAACCTTTTGTCACTTCCATAATCGAGAAACATATCCTTATTCCACTAAGGATAATTTTGACCGCTGTCCAGTGATCTACTCCTAGATCACTATTGTACTCCCTTGCCAAAATCAGTGTAGGGTATACAATAGATCTGGTACACAGCATGGCATACTTTATAGAACCTATGGCCAAGGCATAGGGAATGACTTTCATTCTCTTTCTATCTTTTGCCGTGGTCGGGCTTTGAGTCTTTACTCAATTTCACACCTTGTAACACAGGCAAGAACTCTTTCTTTGACTGTTCCATTTTGAACTATTTCAAAATCTTGTTAAGGTATGTACTCATTGAAAAAACTTATCAAGCGTCTTGATCTATCTCTATAGATCTTGATGCTCAATATGTAAGCAGCTTCACCGAGGTCTTTCTTTGAAAAACTCTTTTCAAACACTCCTTTATGCTTTGTAGAATAATTCTACATTATTTCCGATCAACAATATGCCATTCACATATACTTATCAGAAATGTTGTAGTGCTCCCACTCACTTTCTTGTAAATACAGGCTTCATCGCAAGTCTGTATAAAACTATATCCTTTGATCAACTTATCAAAGCGTATATTCCAACTCCGAGATGCTTGCACCAGTCCACAGATGGATCGCTGGAGCTTGCATATTTTGTTAGCACCTTTAGGATTGACAAAACATTCTGGTTGCATCATATACAACTCTTCTTTAATAAATCCTTTAAGGAATGCAGTTTTGTTTATCCATTTGCCATATTTTATAAAATGCGGCAATTGCTAACATGATTCGGACAGACTTAAGCATAGATACGGGTGAGAAGGTCTCATTGTAGTCAATCCCTTGAACTTGTCGAAAACCTTTAGCGACAATTCTAGCTTTGTAGATAGTAACACTACTATCAGCGTCTGTCTTCCTCTTGAAGATCCATTTAATCTCAATGGCTCGCCGATCATCAGGCAAGTCAACCAAAGTCCATACTTTGTTCTTCATGCATGGATCTCATCTCAGATTTCATGGCCTCAAGCCATTTCCCGGAATCTGGGCTCATCATCGCTTCCTCATAGTTCGTAGGTTCGTCATGGTCTAGTAACATAACCTCCAGAACAGGATTACCGTACCACTCTGGTGCGGATCTTACTCTGGTTTACCTACGAGGTTTGGTAGTAACTTGATCTGAAGTTACATGATCATCATCATTAACTTCCTCACTAATTGGTGTAGGAGTCACATGAACAGATTTCTGTGATGAACTACATTCCAATAAGGGAGCAGGTACAGTTACCTCATCAAGTTCTACTTTCCTCCCACTCACTTCTTTCGAGAGAAACTCCTTCTCTAGAAAGGATCCATTTTAGCAACGAATGTCTTGCCTTCGGATCTGTGATAGAAGGTGTACCCAACTGTCTCCTTTGGGTATCCTATGAAGACACATTTCTCCGATTTGGGTTTGAGCTTATCAGGATGAAACTTTTTCACATAAGCATCGCAACCACAAATTTTAAGAAACGACAACTTTGGTTTCTTGCCAAACCACAGTTCATAAGACGTCGTCTCAACGGATTTAGATGGTGCCCTATTTAACGTGAATGTAGCTGTCTCTAATGCATAACCCCAAAACGATAGTGGTAGATTGGTAAGAGACATCATATATTGCACCATATCTAATAAAGTACGGTTACGATGTTCGGACACACCATTACACTGTGGTGTTCCAGGTGGCGTGAGTAGTGAAACTATTTCACATTGTTTTAACTGAAGGCCAAACTCGTATCTCAAATATTTTATCTCTGCGATCATATCGTAGAAACTTTTATTTTCTTGTTACGATGATTCTCCACTTCACTCTGAAATTCTTTGAACTTTTCAAATGTTTCAGACTTGTGTTTCATCAAGTAGATATCCCCATATCTGCTCAAATCATCTGTGAAGGTCAGAAAATAATGATACCTGCTACGAGCCTCAATATTCATCGGACCACATACATCTGTATGTATGATTTCCAACAAATCTGTTGCTCTCTCCATAGTTCCGGAGAACGGCGTTTTAGTCATCTTGCCCATGAGGCATGGTTCGCAAGCATCAACTGATTCATAATCAAGTGATTTCCAAAATCCCATCAGCATGGAGTTTCTTCATGCGCTTTACACCAATATGACCTAAACGGCAGTGCCACAAATAAGTTGCACTATCATTATTAACTTTGCATCTTTTGGCTTCAATATTATGAATATGTGTATCACTACGATCGAGATCCAACAAATCATTTTTGTTGGTGTGTATGACCATAAAAGGTTTTTATTCATGTAAACAGAACAACAATTATTCTCTAACTTAAATGAATAACCGTATTGCAATAAACATGATCAAATCATATTCATGTTCAACGTAAACACTAAATAACACTTATTTAGTTTCAACACTAATCCCGAAAGTACAGGGAGTGTGCGATGATGATCATGTCAATCTTGGAACTACTTCCAACACACATCGTCACCTCGCCTTTTTACTAGTCTCTGTTTATTCTGCAACTCCCGTTTCGAGTTACTACTTTTAGCAACTGAACCAGTATCAAATACCAAGGGGTTGCTATAAACACTAGTAAAGTACACATCAATAACATGTATATCCAATATACCTTTGTTCACTTTGCCATCCTTCTTATCCACCAAATAGTTGGGGTAGTTCCGCTTCCAGTGACCAGTCCCTTTGCAGTAGAAGCACTTAGTCTCAGGCTTAGGACCAGACTTAGGCTTCTTCACTTGAGCAGCAACTTGCTTGCCGTTCTTCTTGAAGTTCCCCTTCTTCCCTTTGCCCTTTTCTTGAAACTAGTGGTCTCGTCAACCATCAACACTTGATGTTTTTCTTGATTTCTACCTTCGTCGATTTCAGCATCACGAAGAGCTCGGGAATTACTTTCGTCATCCCTTGCATACTATAGTTCATCACGAAGTTCTACTAACTTGGTGATGGTGACTAGAGAATTCTGTCAATCACTATTTTATCTGGAAGATTAACTCCCACTTGATTCAAGCGGTTGTAGTACCCATACAATCTGAGCACATGCTCACTAGTTGAGCGATTCTCCTCCATCTTTTAGCTATAGAACTTGTTGGAGACTTCATATCTCTCAACTCGGGTATTTGCTTGAAATATTAACTTCAACTCCTGGAACATCTTATATGGTCCATGACGTTCAAAACGTCTTTGAAGTCCCGATTCTAAGCCGTTAAGTATGGTGCACTAAACTATCAAGTAGTCATCATATTGAGCTAGCCAAACGTTCATAACGTCTGCATCTGCTCCTGCAATAGGTCTGTCACCTAGCGGTGCATCAAGGACATAATTCTTCTGTGCAGCAATGAGGATAATCCTCAGATCACGGATCCAATCCGCATCTTTGCTACTAACATCTTTCAACATAATTTTTCTCTAGGAACATATAAAAAATAAACACAGGGAAGCAACAACGCGAGCTATTGATCTACAACATAATTTGCAAAATACTATCAGGACTAAGTTCATGATAAATTCAAGTTCAATTAACCATATTACTTAAGAACTCCCACTTAGATAGACATCCCTCTAATCCTCTAAGTGATCACGTGATCCATATCAACTAAACCATGTCCGATCT
Organism: Aegilops tauschii subsp. strangulata; assembly: GCF_002575655.3. Classification (NCBI taxonomy): domain Eukaryota; kingdom Viridiplantae; phylum Streptophyta; class Magnoliopsida; order Poales; family Poaceae; genus Aegilops; species Aegilops tauschii. The sequence continues at coordinate 49,114,771 of NC_053039.3, forward strand.
GTTGGGGAACGTAGTAATTTCAAAAAATTTCCTACGCACACGCAAGATCATGGTGATGCATAGCAACGAGAGGGGAGAGTTGTCCACGTACCCTCGTAGACCGACAGCGGAAGCGTTATCACAACGCTGTTGATGTAGTCGTACGTCTTCACGATCCGACCGATCAAGTACCGAACGTACGGCACCTCCGAGTTCTACACACGTTCAGCTCGATGACGTCCCTCGAACTCCGATCCAGCCGAGTGTTGAGGGAGAGTTTCGTCAGCACGACGGTGTGGTGACGATGATGATGTTCCACCGACGCAGGGCTTCGCCTAAGCTCCGCAACGGTATTATCGAGGTGTAATATGGTGGAGGGGGGCACCGCACACGGCTAAGAGATCTCAAGAATCAATTGTTGTGTCCATGGGGTGCCCCCTGCCCCCGTATATAAAGGAGCAAAGGAGGAGGAGGCCGGCCCTAGGAGGAGGCGCACCAAGTGTGGAGTCCTACTAGGACTCCCTAGTCCTAGTAGGATTCCACCTCCCATATGGAATAGGAAAAGAGGAAGGGAAAAAGAGAAGGAAGGAAGGGGGCGCCCCCCTTCCCTAGTCCAATTCGGACCAGACCAAGGGGAGGGGTGCGGCCACCCTTGAGGCCCTTTTTCTTCTTTCCCGTATGGCCCAATAAGGCCCAATACGTATTCCCGTAACTCTCCGGTACTCCGAAAAATACCCGAATCACTCGGAACCTTTCCGAAGTCCGAATATAGTCGTCCAATATATCGATCTTTACGTCTCAACCATTTTGAGACTCCTCGTCATGTCCCCGATCTCATCCGGGACTCCGAACTCCTTCCGTACATCAACATACATAAACTCATAACAAAATTGTTATCGTAACTTTAAGCGTGCGGACCCTACGGGTTCGAGAACTATGTAGACATGACCGAGACACGTCTCCGGTCAATAACCAATAGCGGGAACTGGATGCCCATATTGGCTCCCACATATTCTACGAAGATCTTTATCGGTCAGACCGCATAACAACATACGTTGTTCCCTTTGTCACCGGTATGTTACTTGCCCGAGATTTGATCGTCGGTATCTCGATACCTAGTTCAATCTCGTTACCGGCAAGTCTCTTTACTCGTTCCGTAACACATCATCCCGCAACTAACTCATTAGTCACAATGCTTGCAAGGCTTATAGTGATGTGCATTACCGTGTGGGCCCAGAGATACCTCTCCGACAATCGGAGTGACAAATCCTAATCTCGAAATACGCCAACCCAACAAGTACCTTTGGAGACACCTGTAGAGCACCTTTATAATCACCCAGTTACGTTGTGACGTTTGGTAGCACACAAAGTGTTCCTCCGGTAAACGGGAGTTGCATAATCTCATAGTCATAGGAACATGTATAAGTCATGAAGAAAGCAATAGCAACATACTAAACGATCGGGTGCTAAGCTAACGGAATGGGTCAAGTCAATCACGTCATTCTCCTAATGAGGTGATCTCGTTAATCAAATGACAACTCATGTCTATGGCTAGGAAACATAACCATCTTTGATTAACGAGCTAGTCAAGTAGAGGCATACTAGTGACACTCTGTTTGTCTATGTATTCACACATGTATTATGTTTCCGGTTAATACAATTCTAGCATGAATAATAAACATTTATCATGATATAAGGAAATATATAATACTTTATTATTGCCTCTAGGGCATATTTCCTTCACGATCATCACGTGAGATGGAGTAGTTTCAATGGTGAACATCACTATGTTGATCATATCTACTATATGATTCACGCTCGACCTTTCGGTCTCCGTGTTCCGAGGCCATATCTGTTATATGCTAGGCTCATCAAGTTTAACCTGAGTATTCCGCGTGTGCAACTGTTTTGCACCCGTTGTATTTGAACGTAGAGCCTATCACACCCGATCATCACGTGGTGTCTCAGCACGAAGAACTTTCGCAACGGTGCATACTCAGGGAGAACACTTATACTCTGATAATTTAGTGAAGGATCATCTTATAATGCTACCGTCAAACAAAGCAAGATAAGATGCATAAAGGATTAACATCACATGCAATCAATATAAGTGATATGATATGGCCATCATCATCTTGTGCTTGTGATCTCCATCTCCGAAGCATCGTGCTTGTGATCTCCATCTCCGAAGCACCGTCATGATCACCATCGTCACCGGCGCGACACCTTGATCTCCATCGTAGCATCGTTGTCGTCTCGCCAACTTATTGCTTTTATGACTATCGCTACCGCTTAGTGATAAAGTAAAACTATTACATGGCGATTGCATCTCATACAATAAAGCGACAACCATATGGCTCCTGCCAGTTGCCGATAACTCGGTTACAAAACATGATCATCTCATACAACACATTATATCACATCATGTCTTGACCATATCACATCACAACATGCCCTGCAAAAACAAGTTAGACGTCCTCTACTTTGTTGTTGCATATTTTATGTGGCTGCTACGGGCTTAGCAAGAACCGTTCTTACCTACGCATCAAAACCACAACGATAGTTTGTCAAGTTGGTGCTGTTTTAACCTTCGCAAGGACCGGGCGTAGCCACACTCGGTTCAACTAAAGTGAGAGAGACAGACACCCGCCGGTCACCTTTAAGCAACGAGTGCTCGCAACGGTGAAACCAGTCTCGCGTAAGCGTACGCGTAATGTCGGTCCGGGCCGCTTCATCTCACAATACCGCTGAACCAAAGTATGGCATGCTGGTAAGCAGTATGACTTATATCGCCCACAACTCACTTGTGTTCTACTCGTGCATAGCATCAACGCATAAAACCAGGCTCTGATACCACTGATGGGGAACGTAGTAATTTCCAAAAAAATTTTACGCACACGCAAGATCATGGTGATGCATAGCAACGAGAGGGGAGAGTGTTGTCCACGTACCCTCGTAGACCGATAGCGGAAGCGTTATCACAACGCGGTTGATGTAGTCGTACGTCTTCACGTCCGACCGATCAAGTACCGAACGCACGGCACCTCCGAGTTCTACACACGTTCAGCTCGATGACGCCCCTCGAACTCCGATCCAGCCGAGTGTTGAGGGAGAGTTTCGTCAGCACGATGGCGTGGTGACGATGATGATGTTCCACCGACGCAGGGCTTCGCCTAAGCTCCGCAACGGTATTATCAAGGTGTAATATGGTGGAGGGGGGCACCACACACGGCTAAGAGATCTCAAGGATCAATTGTTGTGTCTCTGGGGTGCCCCCCTGCCCCTGTATATAAAGGAGCAAGGGGGAGGCAGCCGACCAAGGGGAGAGGCGCGCCATAGGGGGGAGTCCTACTCCCACCGGGAGTAGGACTCCTCCTTTCCTTGTGGGAGTAGGAGAAGGGAAGGGGGAAGGAGAAAGAAGGAAGGGTGCGCCCCCCTTCCCTAGTCCAATTCGGACCAGACCATGGGGAGGGGTGCGGCCACCTTTTGATGCCTTTCTCTCCTTTCCCGTATGGCCCATTAAGGCCCAATACGAATTCCCGTAACTCTCCGGTACTCCGAAAAATTCCCGAATCACTCGGAACCTTTCCGAAGTCCGAATATAGTCGTCCAATATATCGATCTTTACGTCTCGACCATTTCGAGACTCCTCGTCATATCCCCGATCTCATCCGGGACTCCCAACTCCTTCGGTACATCAAAACTCAATAAAACTGTCATCGTAACGTTAAGCGTGCGGACCCTACGGGTTCGAGAACTATGTAGACATGACCGAGACACGTCTCCGGTCAATAACCAATAGCGGGACCTGGATGCCCATATTGGCTCCTACATATTCTACAAAGATCTTTATCGGTCAGACCGCATAACAACATACATTGTTCCCTTTGTCACCGGTATGTTACTTGCCCGAGATTTGATCGTCGGTATCTCGATACCTAGTTCAATCTCGTTACCGGCAAGTCTCTTTACTCGTTCCGTAACACATCATCCCGCAACTAACTCATTAGTCACAATGCTTGCAAGGCTTATAGTGATGTGCATTACCGAGTGGGCCCAGAGATACCTCTCCGACAATTGGAGTGACAAATCCTAATCTCGAAATACGCCAACCTAACAAGTACCTTTGGAGACACCTGTAGAGCACCTTTATAATCACCCATTTACGTTGTGATGTTTGGTAGCACACAAAGTGTTCCTCCGGTAAACGGGAGTTGCATAATCTCATAGTCATAGGAACATGTATAAGTCATGAAGAAAGCAATAGCAACATACTAAACGATCGAATGCTAAGCTAACGGAATGGGTCAAGTCAATCACGTCATTCTCCTAATGAGGTGATCTCGTTAATCAAATGACAACTCATGTCTATGGCTAGGAAACATAACCATCTTTGATTAACGAGCTAGTCAAGTAGAGGCATACTAGTGACACTCTGTTTGTCTATGTATTCACACATGTATTATGTTTCCGGTTAATACAATTCTAGCATGAATAACAAACATTTATCATGATATAAGGAAATATATAATACTTTATTATTGCCTCTAGGGCATATTTCCTTCAGTCCGCCTCCTACTCCTCCCCCGCGTGGTACTCGACCTTGTTTCGCACGTTTTGTTGGACGGGTGTCTAGACCCGCCAATCCTTTGGCCTTCTTGGCGGTTGTGGCAACCGATGAAGGAGCGCCCACCGCTTTCACCGCTCGAGCAATTTGATCATTGTACAGATCATTCACTTTTTTCAAACTTTCCTTTGGAATCTTGTTGCTACCTGTCATGTTTCAATCACCTGATACGAAGAAGAACAAACCAGTTAGTACAGATGATACAACTTGATGTAAATACAATAAATATATCACATATGAAGAATAAATGGAATTTTCACAATAATACATATAGTTGTTACACAAACAAATACATAGAGTTGTTGCACACATGAATACATAGAGTTGTTGCACACACGAATACATAGAGTTGTTACACACACACGAATACATAGAGTTGTGACACACATACATAGAGTTCTCACACGATTACATGGAGTTGTTAGAAATAAGGGTCAATATTAGGTGCAACATTTGGATCAGGGCTTTCATCATCGCTATCACGCCCGTTTGTACATTCATCCTCGAAGTCTTCAGGGGGGCCCTCATCCTCATGTTTTTTTGCTTTCATTTTGAAAATGACCCCCTCTTGGATGCTTGTCACGCTCCGCCACTGCCACTAGGGGCTAGTAATTGCAAGTAGGCACCATCTTGCCGAGGAATTTAATACCATGGCAAAACTGGCTACAAAACAACCAAACCTGAAATTGTGGGTCAAGTTCATCATAATATGCTGCTGTATACTACTGTAATGTACAGTTTTCAGCCTATTTTTCCTGTTTTTGAGGAGTTGATATTGTCCAATGCATGATAATATGCCCATGTTGCTTATGTATATTTTCAGCTATTGTAATGTATAGTTTTCCGCCTATTTTTCATATATTTGAACAATTCATATTGTCCAGTGCATGATAATATGCTCCTGTTGCCTATGTACTCTTTTCAGTCAATTTTTCATGTATTTTGGACAAGTGGTATGGTTAATATTCACCATATATATTTTGTTTTTCAGATTCTGATGGGAGCACTGGTAGTAAGTACCAGAGAGTCCCAACTGGTAGGACCGAGTCATCCGCCTCCCATCAGGCCACAACCGAGGCATCGTCATCATCGGATGGCGATGCCGAAGTGGACTTAGATGCACCAGATCCGATGGTGGAGGCCGACATGGAGGCCTCGGACGGCTCGGGGTCTACCTCGAGCAACACTGCCAAGAGGAAGAAATCCGGGCGTGGTCCGGGGGGTCCCGGAACCAACTGCTGCCAGCAACCGTCCTGTCATTTGCCCGACAGGAGAGGGGTAAGCGAGCATTACCTACACAACAAGGATGAGCACGATGTCACCATGGCCACTCGGGACATCAATGCTTTTTTTTGTAAGTATCTTGACTCCGACCACTGCATTTTTCCATATCCAAATCCTTGCTTGCGTGGATGGTGAGAAGATGCCATATGCTTTCTTGTAGCAAACATTTGCTTGCGTGGATGGTGAGCAACAGAAGGCGATCAAAGGCATCGTGAAATCTGCCCGAAAGATACTCTCTGACACCAAGCACACGCTGCGGTACAAAGCCGTGATGCAGTGTCGGCCGCTCGATGACAAGGGAGAGAAGATGACAAGGAAGACTGCTTGCCAGACCAACTTGTCGCGAGAAGAATACCTGTCAGTGGTAAGTGACTACATCGGTTGCTAGTACTTTGATTCATCCCTCTTGTTCCTCAATTATTCGATTTTGTCTGACTAGGTGAAGAACCCTGGATGAAGGACGATTGTTGGGAGGCCCTGGTTGACATGTGGTGTGACCCAGCATGGCAGGCGCAACATGTGGAGAAGGGAAACGATCGAGCCAAAATGCCAGGCCCGGCTCATGTCTAGGGGAGCCGGAACCTAACCGCTCTCAAGCAACACATGGTATGTGGATTAAGATGTTAAGTTTTTCGCACGGTGCATCTTGGTTCATTAAACTTGATGGTTAATTTTGCAGGAGGCGAAGGTTGGTCGCCCGGTCCACATCCTGGAAGCCTGGAAAGAAGGCCACAAGGGGAAGGATGGTGCCGAGTTCTGCAGCAAGTCGGCGGAGGAGAAGTGAGGGACCTTCAAAGAGGTTTTCCAGGAGGTGCACGGGCAGGAAGCAGAACCTATGTCCAAGCCCCTTGATCCTGAGCTTCTCATCATTGCTGGCGAGGGGAAGGGCCATGGCCGCCACCTCCTTTGCAACGGGGCGATCGCCACCTCCTCGCATCGCAAGTTGCACGAGATACGCGCGTCGAGCACCAGCTCAACTCCGTCCATACGGAGTCGCCCAACCGCCGCATCACGTGAGATAGCGCGTCTCAAGGTTAGCATCCTAACCTTTCATTTATGTCCATGCCTCGAAATAGCACCGTTCCAACCTATATGAGCCTAATGCCATGTTACAGGATTTAATGGCGCAGCGGGCTGTTGAAGAGGAGCAAAGGCGGCAGGCTGGGCAGGAGTCCAGTGAAAAGGAATGGGAAGACACGAACAAGAGGTTGAAGCTGCTTGAGGATCAACTACAGGTAGAACATTATCTAAACTAGAGTAGAAGATTCATTACATAGGGACGAACCGCCCTCAAGTGACTCTACTCTTATAGGTTCTTATGCAATCTCGAAGCAGTGCAAGTGATGCCCCTCCTCCTCCTCTGGAATGTTAACTCGATGGCCTCTCCTCCTTAAGATGATCTATATATGAACAAGTGTACTTCTATTGTGACGTGCATGTGTTTTGCAAGTAGTGACAATATGTATGAATTTGCGACTTGTGTGTGACGTTTACTAGGATAATACATTCGACTTGTGTGTGACAATATGTGGACTATCCCTAATTATGCCTATATATATGTGGACTAGATCAAATTATGCCTATATATGATCAAATTATGCCTATATATGTGTGGACTAGATCAAATTATGCCTATATATGATCCTTCTACCAAGTACTTATTTTTATCTGTAGGGATCAGAAAAGAAATAGCTTAAACAGCAGAATGGATGGGAAAGATTTCCGAGAGCAACACTCGGAAAACTACATATTACCGAGAGCTACTCTCGAAAACATGGTCGTCTGGGAGACCTCCTGTTGTGCCACAACTTTTCCGAGAGCAGCTCTCGGAAAAGAAGGCGACATTGCCGAGACCAGCTCTCGGCAAAGCTATGTAAACTGTCAGCTCCCATGTGGACCACGCTGTCCTACTGGTCAGGAGGATCGCCGAGAGCAGCTCTCGGCAAACATATCGTCATTTTTTTTCAAGAATATTTAGGAAGTTATTTAAAACTTTTACTGATAAATGTGACCAGTGGGACCACATGTCAGTTAGAAAGAACACACACAAAAAAAGAAAATATATAGGATGTTGCATATGCTTTGCCGAGTGTCGGGCTGCGACTCTCGGTAAAGTACGCAGTAACTGACGGAGCCGTCTGTTGCGGACGGGCATGCCGCGTGGCTCCTCTTTGCCGTTAGCGGCTCTCGGTGTCTGCAGGGTTTGCCGTGCGGTGCCTCTTTGCCGTGAGGCAGTGACAGCAAAGATGGCAGTTTGCCGTGAAGCTGGGTTTGCCGAGAGTGACACTCGGCAAAGTTTGCTTTGCCGAGTGTCCGTATTTTAGCACTCGGCGAAGAGTATTACACCCGGCGTACGTGAAAATTCCAGTAGTGAATGTGCTCCACAGCTTTGTTCATGACTGGACCACTCTTTTGATCAACTAACCGACGAATTTTGCTATGAAAACAAGTAATAATGACGTCCATAATTGGTTTCCGGAAATTGTCTTTTGGTACTCCCTACGTCTAGGTGCATACGTCATCTTAAGTTGTGCACCGCGACCTAAGATGAGGTGCATAAGTCAAAACGGAGATAATTGATAAAGAACTTAATGTTTATTTGTTAATTAATAACATTGCATGCAATGAACTAATCACTGCATGTCGTGTTTGGTAGTCTCAAGTCATTGAAAGCATACATGTCCCACATATCTTATTGGTTGTTTTTTCTTTTTTTTTCCCGAAAAGGGGGGATTCCCCGGACATATCTTATTGGTTGATTCCTTTATTTATTTCAAGAACAAGAAACGAAGTGTGAGTTAATGCGCCGTGCCTAAGTGTTTTTAAATTATTTGATTTTTGTAACGTGACTTATACACCTAGAAGGAGGAAATATTGGATTTTGGACAGCGAAGTCTCTCAGGCTTTATGACGAAAACCACCCGTAAATAGTGATTCCATTAGTAGGGTGTGCAGAATATTCAGAAACACCAGACCTTGGCCAGATTAGCTAATTCGGTGTTGTTGGCTTAAGCAGGAATCAAAAACAGTAGAGCAGCAAGCACAAGTCTCTCACAGATGAGAGTCTATAAGATCTCATAGGACAAACGGTGGATTATTTATCTTTTTGGAAAACAAAAGGTGGAGTCATATGTGAAAATGCATTCAGATCGTAATCTCAAACATCAAACCTAAGGCGAAAAGAAGGAGACAAACAAACATGACATGGTCTCAAGAAAGAAGGAAAAGGAACCCAAGGACGTATATATGGTAAGCACCGTTGACAAAGATGAAGAAATCAAAACGGAGATAATTGCAAAGCTAGAAAACAAGGCAGGGGGAAATAAGCACGCCTGCCGATCTCTGCCTTTTGATCAGCTGGATCGGCCGGTGGCGTTGCTCACAAGTTATACTATTCTCGTGTTGCACGAGGCAGGAGGAGTACGTAGGACCAGAGCTCCAATTTGTGGCCTCCTGTCTCTCTCACACAGCACAGGCGCAGGCTTGGTCGTGCTGCGCTGTTCGATGGATGCCCTTTTATTTTGGAGGAGCTCGTCCTTTCGTCCTCCTCATTAAGTTTGATGCACCTCTTCTTCCTCCTCCCTTCCACCGGAGCCGGGTTTATCTTTGGCTAGCTGCCACCTGCGCCTCTGCGCGCCATGAACTCCACTCTCTTCATCATCGGCGTCATAGGTATGCCGGCATGCGCATGCATGAATTCCTCTCTCTCTCTCTCTCTCTCTCTCTCTCTCTCTCTCTCTCTCTCTCTCTCTCTCTCTCTCTCTCTCTCTCTGTTCTTTGACCATACGGCTTGGATCTTTGTGTGCTGCAGGGAACATCATCTCGGTTCTGGTCTTCATTTCTCCCATGTAAGAAGAGAATCAGATCAGTTCATGCATGCATTTATACGTACAGAAGCATTTCTTTTGTTTCCCTTGCTGCTTACACGGCTGCCTGCCGGCGTATATGGTGGCACAGCCCGACGTTCTGGAGGATCGTGAGGAGCAGGTCTACGGAGGACTTCGAGGCGGCGCCGTACGTGCTCACGCTGCTCAACACGCTGCTATGGCTCTACTACGGCCTCACCAAGCCCGACGGCCTGCTCATCGCCACCGTCAACGGCTTCGGGGCCGTCATGGAGACCATCTACCTCGTGCTCTTCCTCGTCTACGCCGCCGACAAAGGCAAAAGGGTACGTAGTACGTACGTGAGGTCACACGGTCTACAAATACAACCCATCTGTTTCTTTTTAGGCAGCAATTTACTCCTGAATTTGCTCTTTCTATCCGAATTAATTGACGCAACCTCTATACAATGTCCATTTTACATTATATACACTAGAGGCTGCGTCAATTAATCCCGGTCAGATGGAGTACTTCTTCTTTGAACACATAAATTGTATTACTACGAGTACAATCAGGATTATATCCCCTAAACTGTTTGGTTAATTGAACGTTTCTCGTTAAGGGAGTTATAGGAGTCGCTTCCCCGTAAATGGGAGTAGCTTGTCTTGACCGAGTTAGTTGCTTCCTCATTAAGGGAACAATTAATAAGGGTGCTCATGTAATTTCATACTCTAACGTATTATATAAACCAAAGTATAAAAAACTACAGTAATTTTGCATGTAGGTGTGAGATATCATAGTTTTATCAAAACAGAGTATTTTTGGAGTATTCACAATACATAGAACCTGTTTGGCTGTTGCCGCATAATGCTGTAAATTTTGCTGTTTAGCCGTTGCGTTTAAGCACTCAGTAGCTCTGTTTTTTAAAAAGAGGTTTGGGATACTTTTTTTTATGCAGAGAAAAAAACTGCAGTTTGTCCAATACTACAGTATTAAAAGCAAAGTTGTTAGGGGCAACCAAACAGCTCATTGTAAATAAAACTATGGTAATCTAAAAAACTGTAGTATTCTCAAAATACTTAGAAAATACTTTGCTATCAAATGGGGCGTAAACTATTTAATTAGTGGCTACCTTTAGTCGCAACATATCTTTCATATGAATTGTGTGTGTTGAGTCGCATTCTTTCCCTTCCGTCGACTTGTTTCAGTTGTGTTAATGTTGTTACTTTTTATACCTTTTCTCAAGTTACTCTAACAGTACACTACTGTATTTCTTTTTGCCAATTTTATGATATAGTTTGTTTGTGGGAATGTCATTAATTTTACAGGTGAAAACCGCAAAGTTGGTGGCAGTGTTGGACATTGGGTTTTTCGGGGTCGTTTTCGCAGCCACAACATTTGCCATTGGTGGGCTGGACATAAAAATCATGGTTATTGGCTTGATATGTGCATGCCTTAGCGTGTTCATGTACGGGTCCCCACTCGCTGCCGTGGTAAGGTCATTCAACAAACAAATAAATTGATCACCATACTTTACTTAGCTATTTAGGTTTCTATATGTACTGGATTGTGATGATTTTTTTAGAAATATTTTCTGTTTTTCTATTGTTCCGGTGACTGACGTAGAGTGGCCTTGGGATATAGGGTGTTTAATTGCGCTACGTGGACAATTTATTTTCTAAAGGACATATGTAATTGAAAAATAATTGTTTAAGTAGTTAAATCCTAGCAAATAACTCGCTTTGAAACAATGCTAGCTAGGAGCAAAACTACTCAACTTTAAGGAGTACTAGCTGTAATTTTCCCACAGAAAAATAATCCCTAGATATAACCAACACCCATAAACATCTTCTTTCAAGTTGTATAGTACTCCAAAAGTATGGATGTGTGCATCGGAAGATGCAGAGGCCGGGGCTAAACCCTCCTTTTTTTTGAAAAAACTACAAAAGTTATACCAATATAAGCATCTTTCGGACAAAAGTCAAATGGTATGTTTGTTTTTGCAACATAAAACTTATATTGTGTAAGTAAATTGTGTGGTCAAATTTAGGCTCAATTTTTTTAGGTGGCCTTGTATATCTTCACAGCGGAGTTGAACAATAAAATGTACTAACAATCCTGCACAAAACTATAGTACAATATGGAATATACAACGAATAGTATTTATAAAAGATTGATCCATATTTTTATGCAACCAGATCTTAATTCGATGTGGGAAAGTACTACAAGATCATCTCTAATCATATACTACATACATACATACACACACACACATCATGAGATAGCCATTTTGTTGGGATACGCAAGATTTTGGTTAAACTATACAGGTTCCACTAGCTAACACTTTCTTGTACGGCATGTGTACACCTTGCGTCCAGACAAGAGATGTACATATGGGTAGATCAAGATATATAAGTCGTCTTATAAAACGAAACCGTAGGTGGGAACACGGTATGTGGAATGTAATCCATGGATGTCATGTTGAATCTTCTATTTTATTTTCTTGGCTGGGAGATCTGATGCGGGTTGTTTGATTGGACGCTGAAGTCTGAGCTACTATTTCCAGAGGAAACAGCCAGCCAAAGCAGTAGCTGGCTGACAGATATCTTTGTGCTGCATGGACCTAAGCTAGCGAATAATTATAGTAGTAGTTGGCGAATTGCAGTACAGATTTTCTTTCCTAAAGCTCACCGCTACGTGCATATCATCACTATCATCCGGACAACGATGAATTTTAGCATGCCCACTCTCAGCCGTAGCTACGTGCAAGTGGGCCAGGAGCTTGATTGAAAAGGCCGGCCAGCTGCACGGGCTGTTTTCGTTTTCGCGGGCTTGGTTGTCACTTCCACGTCGCCTGTCTGCCCCGCTAATAATTCTCTCTCGACCATGGTACTGCTCCTGATAAACGTGTGTAAATTTGTGGCGGAGCAGAGAAGGGTGATCACCTCAAGGAGCGTGGAGTACATGCCCTTCTTCCTCTCCTTCTTCCTCTTCCTCAATGGAGGAGTCTGGGCCACGTATGCCATACTCGACAAAGATGTCTTCCTTGGGGTAAGATCAGAAGCACTTACATGTCTTATAGGAGTACTTATAATCAGGTTACTGAAAACGGCAGAATGTTAACCCTCTTCATGCAGGTCCCTAATGGAACAGGCTGCTTCTTGGGCGCCATCCAGCTGGTTATCTATGCGGTGTACATGAACAGTAGGGTCGCCTCTCACTCTCATGGCAGCGACGAAGCAGCTTCCCTTTTGTCCTCTGAGGCCAGCAAACATGGCCAGCACGATGCATCCACTCGTGTTTAGTGATTGTGTAAAATTATGTAATTTTCGCCGAGTAAAGCCCAATTCTTATCACATACTTTGATATTTTTTAAAGCTAGTTAGAGCATCTTCAACCGGAAATCTCACTTTATCCCCATTTGTTCGGACGAGCAGCCCGAATATGGCCCGGACAGGAGAGAATGAAAAATTTCACCCAACTGGACCCCCTCCCACCCACTTTATCCCTATATGCCCCCTTCAACTGGATCTCTCCTCAACGTTGTTTGTAGACCCTCAAACTTAGCCCATATGTGAGGAGCATATGAGGGTGTCCGGGCATGTCCAAGCAGTCCGCCATGTCGGATCCGGCCCACCCGGACCACTTTCTCTTTATTCTTTCTTCCATCCCTCTCCCTCCCCTCTCTCCGCCCCTCTCTTCATCCTCACCAATCATATGCATGTGATTCTTATGGTCCTTGCTTCGGATCTTGCCTCCCCCCCTCCCCCCGTTGCAAAAGCAGTTCTTCTGTAGTATTAATCATAGGACAAGTGGATTGAGTTGCTGAAATGGGGGGCTGATGTTGTATGATCAATGGAAGTAGAAGGTGTGGAATTAGTGGATCAGGACCACGACCAGGGGTCAAGGGCTGTTGTACTGGGTCCACAAGTTGAGCGGGTTGGCTGGAACCTGAGGAGGTTTAAAAGAGAGAAAAACAACAAAAAATACCAATAGAACTTTGAAAGTTTGTCCTATCAGCATTAGTTAGCTTTCGCTAATCCCGAGCTTGAACAAAAGTGAATGCCTGTGGGGAAACGAAGAAGCCCTAGTTGCTGCCCTAGCCAGAAAGAATGCGAGAGTGAGCCATTCATACGTCAAAGAGTGATTAGTTTTTTAAGTTAGCCCATCAAATTAAGAGGAAAAAGTTGGAAGCACCAAAGTTAGAGAAGGCCCAAGACAAACAAGAATAGTCAGTCAACACCGATCAGGCAGGAGACAAACAATGAGCGCTCCATCATGTAATGGTTTAGAAGAGTCACAACCCTGCTCCCGCCCAGGTTTTTCCCCTTTTCATTTATTTCCCTCGGAGCGCAAGGGGAAACAGGATTGAGAATGAGTTAAAACACAGGGAGCATCAAGCATAGGCAATAGTTTTTGTAGGGGTGGGGCGCAAGCAAGCGTTTTCAGGCTTAGCTAGCTATCCTACTCACCAAAGACTAGAGATTTGCCTTTGGAGCGCCAGTAGCACAGGGCGACTGGGCCAGCCCCAGACATATAGGGAAAAGGTATGGGGTCATGGCTGCGTGCACGGACAAATGAGGGCTTGGAGTGGACACACTCGGACACTATCTAGGTGCGCCAACTAACGTATAGGGTGGCAAATTAGCCCATCCCGCGAACTGTTTTCATCTGATTTCCCTATTTACTGAAAGTTTTATCTGTTTTTATTTTGTTTAGCAAAAGTTTCACTAGTTTTCCGCAAGTTTGAGAGTGGTCTAGGTGGGCCTCAGTCGTTTGATAAATATGACATGCCACGTTGTGGTTTCTCCTTGTGTATTTTTTTCGTGTGTGGATTGGTTTGCACCTTAATAAGCTGAACTTGTCCCACACACCGACATGCAAATGTTTAGCAAAACCAATTGAACGATGTCGGCTGTATGTGCACCTGACCACTATGAAGAAAACCATGTCTAACTAAGTTATTCAGTCGGTTCATGTGAGGAAACCGCTAGACGAAACCATGGCATGGCATGTCACATATACCTGTTGACAAGACCCGTCTGTTAGGTCACTCTCCAAATTTTATGAAGGAGAAAATTGGCAATCCTTTCTCTAAATGGGGAAATCCGAATGAAAACTAGTTAGCGTAAAAATGTCAAAGTAAAGGGTAAAAGTTAGAAGCACTTTTTTTTGACAATATGACCATGTGTAAAAACTATATATGTACATATTTACTGATGCAACAAAAAACATGCTGATTGGGCCACATTGCTACGTCTCGCTCTTTGCAAACAATACACATCGTTCGCCCGCACTCCGTCTCACACGGGCCTGCCCATTATGCCATTTCCCCCTTCAGCCCTCGCTAGCTCCCAAGGGCTAAATCGTCAAACATAGTGCATTTTGGTATTCAGCGCCTACATCCCTCCCGGTCACTTCCATAGTGGGCCAGCCCTTATAGCATTTCTTTTTTGTACCGGTTGGTAACCTTCTACAAGGTTCCATCGGTTTTCTATCATGGTTTTCCCGGGATGGGTTTGGTTGTTTTTTCTTGTTATTTTTACTTATAGTTTCCTTTTTTTCTTTTTTACTTTCTTGTCCTTTTCGTTTTCTAATTCGCAAACCCTTTTCAATTTTGTCAACATTTTTTCAAAATCAAGAATATTTTTTCACATCAACAAACGTTTCCAAATTTATGTTGTTTGCAAATTTGTTAAAAAAATCAAATTCACAAAACATTTTTCAAATTTGTGAACTGTTTTAAATTGATTAATTTTTTAAAAATTGCAAAGTTTATAAATTTCATGAACTTTTGTAAAATTCTTGAGCTTTTTTAAAAATTCACGATTTGTTTTGAAATGTGTGAACATCTTTTAACTCTTTTGAACATAGGATATTTTAATCTATAAAAAACAGATTTTTTTAGGCTGTAGTTTTTCTCTTCAGAACTACGCAACGTTTTGGGGGAAAGAACTATGCTACGCGGGGGGGGGGGGGGGGGGGGTAAGCTTTTTTCAAATTTGTGTACTTTACTAAAAATCTTGAACATTTGTTTTACGTTGTAGAAACCTCACAAATATATTTTTGAAACACGTGAATATTTTTTTAAATGTTACAAATATTTGTTTTGAATGATATGAAACATTTTTCTAAAGTTATGCAGTTTTTTTAATATTCTTTAATCATTTTGTAATGTGCGATATATATTTTCGAAAATTGAGTAAGTTGCTTTCTGAAATATATATTAGAATATTTGAAAATAGCAGCAAAATTAAAAAGGAAATAAATGAACGAACCAACACATGTGTAACGAATCAAGACATGTGTAACTCCCTACTAGGGCGACTCATTAGAGTCGTTCTTGAGGCGACGACACGTTCGGTCTCGCTGCAGGCAAGATTTAGACACACCTCCACCAACTCCTACATGGATAGAACAACACTACAAATATGTTGATCTAAATTAAAATACTACTACCTCCGTTCCTAAATATAAGTCTTTTTAGATATTTCAATATAAACTACATACAAGTGTATATACACATATTTTAGAGTGTAGATTCACCCATTTTGCTTCGTCTGTTCCTAAATATAAGTCTTTCATGAGTTCTAGAGCTAGCTAGCTCGAGTACATAGTACTTCTTGTAAATATAAAAAACAGAGGTCAAAACATATGGACTGAAATCTTAGAGAACTGCTCAAACGAGCATCTCGCCTTCGTTGTGTCCCATGTGAGGGCAAGCCATGCTGTTCTGGTTTGGATCTAACACTGCCTTGTATGCGACATTTGCAACTGCAGTAGCTGCCAGGATACCAATGTTGAAATATATTGCCCATCTCCCTCCATCAGTTCGGATTTTTGGATGAGTTGACTGGAGCATGAATTCAATATGGTATCAGAGCGAAGAGGTCTTGAGTTGAAGACCCTGCCAACGCAGTATTAAATAAACCGATTATGCGGCCTACATCGAACCCGCGTCTAAGGATTAAAATAGTCTAGACGTGAGGGGAAGTGTTGAAATATATTGCCCACCTCCCTTCATTAGTTCGGACTTTTGGATGAGTTGGCTGGAGCATGAATTCAATAACCAATAGGACTAGAGACTTGGATAAGTAATCCTATAGTGCTGTCCTCGGATGCGTTGTAGCCAACAGCTCAGGAAACCAATCTGCTCCACTACTTTGTTCATGGCAGAACCATTGTTTTGATCAACCAACAGACGATTTTTGCTAGAAAAACAAGTAATAATGGAGTTCACAATTTGTTACCGGGACTTGTCACTCATGCTGCATTGTCTTTTGGTATTTGGAGTTTGGGCACCGAAGTCTCTCAAGCTTATGCTGAAACCATCAGTAAATAATGAGATTCCATTAGTAGGGCTGCAGAAGATTCAGAAATACCAGACCTTGGCCAAATCAGCTTTTGTGTCGGTGGCTTAAGCAGAAAACAAAACAGTAGAGTAGCAAGCGCAAGTCTCTCACAGATCACAGTCTATAAGATCTCATAGGACAAACAGTGGAGTTGTAGGAAGCCTTGTAACAGGTCAAATTGCATCCAGATCGCAATCTCAAACATCCAACTTAGGCAAACACAAGAAAATAAACATGAAAATAAGGCACACACAACAAAACAAACATGACACTGTTTCATTCCAGAATAGATCTGCATGGAGTAATCCAAGACGTCTGAGAGATGGCGACTCGGGTGGCTCGGGCGACATTGGTGGCGACCGCGGTGGCGCCCGCGCATGTCGACGGGGGCCCCTCCGCTCCCTTCCTCGCCGGCCCTCCGCTCCTGCTCTGCCCGTCCTTCCCCTGCTCGCCGGCCCCCTTCCCTCGCCGCCGCGCTCCTCTACTTCGGTCCCTGCCCACTACTAGGAAAACGGCTATAGCTAATATGGACATTAATGGCGCACCATGTATGTGGTGCGCCACTGCTATATAGCAGTGACGGACCAGATACAGGTGCGCCATTATTGACATGTTACTAATGGCGCACCTGGTGTGTGGTGTGCTATTACTAGTTTGGAAAAAAAATTGTTAGCAGTGGCGCACCAGGGGAGTAATGGTGCACCTGTACAAAGTACGCCATTACTATGTGTATGACGGGATCAAACCTTGGTCAAACTTAGTAATGGCGCACTTTGCATAGGTGCGCCATTACTATGTCAAACTTAGTAATGACGCACCTACACAAAGTGCACCATTACTAACTTTGACCAATGTTTGACCAAGTCATACACATAGTAATGGCGCACTTTGTGAAGGTGCGCCATTACTAACTTTCTTTGCACCCCCGACCGCCTTTTTAGTTTTAGAAAAAATAAAAGAAAATGATGGAAATGTCAACAAAATAAAAAAAATTAAGTTTCCCATGTGATATGTGCTCTAGTAGTTGGGAAAATTTACAAATATGAATTTCGACTTTATTTGCAAAATCTCTCTGGAATTTAGTAAAATGGGCATAACTTTTGTATACGAACTCGGATTAAAAAGTTTTTATATGAAAAATCATCTACTCGAAAAGTTATATCCGAATTCAACCGGGGGAACCCTGTTGAAGATTTTCAGAATCCCCAAAAACCTAACAGAACGAAAGATACGGGGCTTTTAAAATCTAGAGGGGGGAAAATGGAAAACGTTTCAAACTTACTAGTGGCGCACCATTTGCTAGGTGCGTCACTAGTAGCAGAAAAAAAATTGGTTTCAAATTTTTTTTTTTGGATTTTTTTTTTCAAAATATGATACATAATATGACCGGGAAGTTTGAAATATTTTTTTAAAATTTCATCACACTCATGAACATGAACAAAGTCATAGACATCAACAAGGTTTAATAGGATTGATATGATAGATATATCAACAATTGTCTGTTAAGTGAGGTGGTGCTGGGGTTGGATAGAACTGCGAAGTTAAGCGTGCCTGGAGTAGTGTGAGGATGGGTGACCTTCCGGAAAGTTTGACCACTTAGTGCGATTTGACTTGAGATTAAGCCATAGTGACCCGAGATTAAGAAAAAAAAAGAAAAAAATTAAAAAAAATTCTGAAAAAAATTTGAAAAAATTTGTTAGTAATGGCGCACTATAGGTGCGCCATTACTATCTGTGATAGTAATAGCGCACCTATAGTGCGCCATTACTATTTGTTACTAGTGATGTGGTAATAGTGGCGCACCTATAGTGCGCCATTAATGGCCAAAACAGGTGCGCCACTAATTAACCTTTTCCTAGTAGTGCTAGCCCCGCTCGGCCGGACTTGCTGGGCCGACTGGACGGCCGAGGAGGACCGGGCCGAGGCTGTGGCTGTTGCGGCGGGTCTCCCCCGGTAGCCCCGCCGGTTTGGCGACCGGCTGGCTGAGATAGCCGCGATGGAGTTAGTGCTGCCTCCCTCGACTGCCTCGCCCCCCTCCTTCCCCTTCCTTTGCCGGTGAGGCCCCGCGCCCACCGCGCACCATCTTCCCCATCGTTGCCGGAAGCGCGCCGTGAGGCCGGACGACGCGGCGGTGGGGCTCGAGCCCGTGCTTGGGGGGTGGCCGGAAGGTCGGAAGTCGGCCGCCGCTGGTCTCATGGCGGTGCCCCTCGCCGGCGCTACTTCCCGGGGCGCCTATGTCGGCGTGGATACGCCCGGCGGAGACCATGCTGGTAACCCGGGGGGCCAAAATTCCGCGCTTTCCGCCCCTCCGCGGCGGCGCCGGCCGGTGGCTCGGTGGCATCGGTGATACGTCTCCAACTTATCTATAATTTTTGATTGTTCCATGTTATATTATATTCTGTTTTGGATGATTAACGGGCTTTATTATACACTTTTATATTATTTTTGGGACTAACCTATTAACCGGAGGCCCAGCCCAAATTGCTGTTTTTTTTTGCCTATTTCAGTGTTTCGTAGAAAAAGAATATCAAACGGAGTCCAAACGGAATGAAACCTTCAGGAACGTGATTTCGAAACAAACGTGATCCAGAGGACTTGGAGTGGACGTCAAGCAACAGACGAGGAAGCCACGAGGTAGGGGGGTGCGCCTACCCCCCCAGGGCGCGGCCTCCACTCTCGTGGGCCCCTCGTGGCTCCACCAACCTACTTCTTCCTACTATATATACCTACGTACCCCCAAACCATCAGAAGAGCCCATGAAAACCTAATTCCACCGCCGCAGCCTTCTGTACCCGTGAGATCCCATCTTGAGGCCTTTTCCGGCGTCCTGCCGGAGGGGGCATCGATCACGGAGGGCTTCTACATCAACACCATAGCCTCTCCGATGATGTGTGAGTAGTTTACCTCAGACCTTCGGGTCCATAATTATTAGCTAGATGGCTTCTTCTCTCTCTTTGGATTTCAATACAAAGTTCTCCTCGATTCTCTTGGTGACCCATTTGATGTAACTCTTCTTTTGCGGTGTGTTTGTCGAGACCGATGAATTGTGGGTTTATGATCCAGATTATCTATGAACAATATTTGAATCTTCTCTGAATTCTTTTATGTATGATTGGTTATCTTTGCAAGTCTCTTCGAATTATCAGTTTGGTTTGGCCTACTAGATTGATCTTTCTTGCAATGGGAGAATTGCTTAGCTTTGTTGGGGAACGTAGTAATTTCAAAAAAATTCCTACGCACACGCAAGATCATGGTGATGCATAGCAACGAGAGGGGAGAGTGTTGTCCACGTACCCTCATAGACCGACAGCGAAAGCGTTATCACAACGCGGTTGATGTAGTCGTACGTCTTCATGATCCGACCGATCAAGTACCGAACGTACGGTACCTCCGAGTTCTACACACGTTCAGCTCGATGACGTCCCTCGAACTCCGATCCAGCCGAGTGTTGAGGGAGAGTTTCGTCAGCATGACGGCGTGGTGACGATGATGATGTTCCACCGACGCAGGGCTTCGCCTAAGCTCCGCAACGGTATTATCGAGGTGTAATATGGTGGAGGGGGGCACCGCACACGGCTAAGAGATCTCAAGGATCAATTGTTGTGTCTCTGGGGTGCCCCCTGCCCCCGTATATAAAGGAGCAAGGGAGGAGGAGGCCGGCCCTAGGAGAGGGTGCACCAAGTATGGAGTAGGATTCCACCTCCCATATGGAATAGGAAAAGAGGAAGGGAAAAAGAGAAGGAAGGAAGGGGGCGGCCCCCTTCCCTAGTCCAATTCGGACCAGACCAAGGGGAGGGGTGCGGCCACCCTTGAGGCCCTTTTTCTTCTTTCCCGTATGGCCCAATAAGGCCCAATACGTATTCCCGTAACTCTCCGGTACTCCGAAAAATACCCGAATCACTCGGAACCTTTCCGAAGTCCGAATATAGTCGTCCAATATATCGATCTTTACGTCTCGGCCATTTCGAGACTCCTCGTCATGTCCCCGATCTCATCTGGGACTCAGAACTCCTTCGGTACATCAAAACTCAATAAAACTGTCATCGTAACGTTAAGTGTGCGGACCCTACGGGTTCGAGAACTATGTAGACATGACCGAGACATGTCTCCGGTCAATAACCAATAGAGGGACCTGGATGCCCATATTGGCTCCCACATATTCTACGAAGATCTTTATCGGTCAGACCGCATAACAACATACGTTGTTCCCTTTGTCACCGGTATGTTACTTGCCCGAGATTTGATCGTCGGTATCTCGATACCTAGTTCAATCTCGTTACCGGCAAGTCTCTTTACTCGTTCCGTAACACATCATCCCGCAACTAACTCATTAGTCACAATGCTTGCAAGGCTTATAGTGATGTGCATTACCGAGTGGGCCCAGAGATACCTCTCCGACAATCGGAGTGACAAATCCTAATCTCGAAATACGCCAACCCAACAAGTACCTTTGGAGACACCTGTAGAGCACCTTTATAATCACCCATTTACGTTGTGACGTTTGGTAGCACACAAAGTGTTCCTCCGGTAAACGGGAGTTGCATAATCTCATAGTCATAGGAACATGTATAAGTCATGAAGAAAGTAATAGCAACATACTAAACGATCGAGTGCTAAGCTAACGGAATGGGTCAAGTCAATCACGTCATTCTCCTAATGAGGTGATCTCATTAATCAAATGACAACTTATGTCTATGGCTAGGAAACATAACCATCTTTGATTAACGAGCTAGTCAAGTAGAGGCATACTAGTGACACTCTGTTTGTCTATATATTCACACATGTATTATGTTTCCGGTTAATACAATTCTAGCATGAATAATAAACATTTATCATGATATAAGGAAATAAATAATAACTTTATTATTGGCTCTAGGGCATATTTCCTTCAGTCTCCCACTTGCACTAGAGTCAATAATCTAGTTCACATCGCCATGTGATTTAACATCAATAGTTCACATCACCATGTGATTAACACCCATAGTTCACATCGTCATGTGAGCAACACCCAAAGGGTTTACTAGAGTCAGTAATCTAGTTCACATCGCTATGTGATTAACACCCAAAGAGTACTACGGTGTGATCATGTTTTGCTTGTGAGATAATTTTAGTCAACGGGTCTGTCACATTCAGATCCGTAAGTATTTTGCAAATTTCTATGTCTACAATGCTCTGCATGGAGCTACTCTAGCTAATTGCTCCCACTTTCAATATGTATCTAGATCGAGACTTAGAGTTATCTAGATTAGTGTCAAAACTTGCATCGACGTAACCCTTTACGACGAACCTTTTGTCACTTCCATAATCGAGAAACATATCCTTATTCCACTAAGGATAATTTTGACCGCTGTCCAGTGATCTACTCCTAGATCACTATTGTACTTCCTTGCCAAAATCAGTGCAGGGTATACAATAGATCTGGTACATAGCATGGCATACTTTATAGAACCTATGGCCAAGGCATAGGGAATGACTTTCATTCTCTTTCTATCTTTTGCCGTGGTCGGGCTTTGAGTCTTACTCAATTTCACACCTTGTAACACAGGCAAGAACTCTTTCTTTGACTGTTCTATTTTTGAACTACTTCAAAATCTTGTTAAGGTATGTACTCATTGAAAAACTTATCAAGCGTCTTCATCTATCTCTATAGATATTGATGCTCAATATGTAAGCAGCTTCACCGAGGTCTTTCTTTGAAAAACTCCTTTCAAACACTCCTTTATGCTTTGAAGAATAATTCTACATTATTTCCGATCAACAATATGTCATTCACATATACTTATCAGAAATGCTGTAGTGCTCCCACTCACTTTCTTGTAAATACAGGCTTCATTGCAAGTCTGTATAAAACTATATCCTTTGATCAACTTATCAAAGCGTATATTCCAACTCCGAGATGCTTGCACCAGTCTATAGATGGATCGCTGGAGCTTGCATATTTTGTTAGCACCTTTAGGATTGACAAAACCTTCTGGTTGCATCATATACAACTCTTCTTTAATGAATCCATTAAGGAATGCAGTTTTGTTTATCCATTTGCCAGATTTCGTAAAATGCGGCAATTGCTAACATGATTCGGACAGACTTAAGCATAGATACGAGTGAGAAACTCTCATCGTAGTCAACACCTTGAACTTGTCGAAAACCTTTTTGCGACAATTCTAGCTTTGTAGATAGTGACACTACTATCAGCGTCCGTCTTCCTCTTGAAGATCCATTTAATCTCAATGGCTCGCCGATCATTGGGAAAGTCAATCAAAGTCCATACTTTGTTCTCATATATGGATCTTATCTCAGATTTCATGGCCTCAAGCCATTTCGTGGAATCTGGGCTCACCATCGCTTCTTCATAGTTCGTAGGTTCGTCATGGTCTAGTAACATAACCTCCAGAACAGGATTACCGTACCACTCTGGTGTGGATCTCACTCTGGTTTACCTACGAGGTTTGGTAGTAAGTTGATCTGAAGTTACATGATCATCATCATTAACTTCCTCACTAATTGGTGTAGGAGTCACAGGAACAGATTTCTGTGATGAACTACTTTCCAATCAGGGAGCAGGTACAGTTACCTCATCAAGTTCTACTTTCCTCCCACTCACTTCTTTCGAGAGAAACTCCTTCTCTAGAAAGGATCCATTCCTAGCAACGAATGTCTTGCCTTTGGATCTGTGATAGAAGGTGTACCCAACTTTCTCCTTTCGGTATCCTATGAAGACACATTTCTCCGATTTGGGTTTGTGCTTTATCAGGATGAAACTTTTTCACATAAGCATCGCAACCCCAAACTTTAAGAAACGACAACTTTGGTTTCTTGCCAAACCACTGTTCATAAGATGTCGTCTCAACGGATTTAGATGGTACCCTATTTAACGTGAATGCAGCTGTCTCTAATGCATAACCCCAAAACGATAGTGGTAGATCGGTAAGAGACATCATATATCGCACCATATCTAATAAAGTACGGTTACGATGTTCGGACACACCATTACACCGTGGTGTTCCAGGTGGCGTGAGTAGTGAAACAATTTCACATTGTTTTAACTGAAGGCCAAACTCGTAACTCAAATACTCTTCTCCACGATCAGATCGTAGAAACTTTATTTTCTTGTTACGATGATTTTCTGCTTCACTCTGAAATTATATGAACTTTTCAAATGTTTCAGACTTCTGTTTCATTAAGTAGATATACCCATATCTGCTCAAATCATCTGTGAAGGTCAGAAAATAATGATACCTGCTACGAGCCTCAATATTCATCGGACCATATACATCTGTATGTATGATTTCCAACAAATCTGTTGCTCTCTCCATAGTTCCGGAGAACGGCGTTTTAGTCATCTTGCCCATGAGGCACGGTTCGCAAGCATCAAGTGATTCCAAAATCCCATCAGTATGGAGTTTCTTCATGCGCTTTACACCAATATGACCTAAACGACAGTGCCACAAATAAGTTGCACTATCATTATTAACTTTGCATCTTTTGGCTTCATTATTATGAATATGTGTATCACTATGATCGAGATCCAACAAACCATTTTCGTTGGTGTGTATGACCATAGAAGGTTTTATTCATGTAAACAGAACAACAATTGTTCTCTAACTTAAATGAATAACCGTATTGCAATAAACATGATCAAATCATATTCCTGCTCAACGCAAACACCAAATAACACTTATTTAGTTTCAACACTAATCCCGAAAGTATAGGGAGTGTGCGATGATGATCATATCAATCTTGGAACTACTTCCAACACATATCGTCACCTCTCCTTTTACTAGTCTCTGTTTATTCTGCAACTCCCGTTTCGAGTTACTACTCTTTAGCAACTGAACCAATATCAAATACCGAGGGGTTGCTATAAACACTAGTAAAGTACACATCAATAACATGTATATCCAATATACCTTTGTTCATTTTGCCATCCTTCTTATCCACCAAATAGTTGGGGTAGTTCTGCTTCCAGTGACCAGTCCCTTTGCAGTAGAAGCACTTAGTCTCAGGCTTAGGACCAGACATAGGCTTCTTCACTTGAGCAGCAACTTGCTTGCTGTTTTTCTTGAAGTTCCCCTTCTATCCCTTTGCCCTTTTCTTGAAACTAGTGGTCTTGTTAACCATCAACACTTGATGTTTTTCTTGATTTCTACCTTCGTCGATTTCAGCATCACGAAGAGCTCGGGAATTACTTTCGTCATCCCTTGCATATTATAGTTCATCACGAAGTTCTACTAACTTGGTGATGGTGACTAGAGAATTCTGTCAATCACTATTTTATCTGGAAGATTAACTCCCACTTGATTCAAGCGATTGTAGTACCCAGACAATCTGAGCACATGCTCACTAGTTGAGCGATTCTCCTCCATCTTTTAGCTATAGAACTTGTTGGAGACTTCATATCTCTCAACTCGGGTATTTGCTTGAAATATTAACTTCAACTCCTGGAACATCTCATATGGTCCATGACGTTCAAAACATCTTTGAAGTCCCGATTCTAAGTCGTTAAGCATGGTGCACTAAACTATCAAGTAGTCATCATATTGAGCTAGCCAAACGTTCATAACGTCTGCATCTGCTCCTGCAATAGGTCTGTCACCTAGCGGTGCATCAAGGACATAATTTTTCTGCGCAGCATTGAGGATAATCCTCAGATCACGGATCCAATCCGCATCTTTGCTACTAACATCTTTCAACATAATTTTTCTCTAGGAACATATAAAAAATAAACACAGGGAAGCAACAACGCGAGCTATTGATCTACAACATAATTTGCAAAATACTATCAGGACTAAGTTCATGATAAATTTAAGTTCAATTAATCATATTACTTAAGAACTCCCACTTAGATAGACATCCCTCTAATCCTCTAAGTGATCACGTGATCCATATCAACTAAACCATGTCCGATCATCACGTGAGATGGAGTAGTTTCAATGGTGAACATGACTATGTTGATCATATCTACTATATGATTCACGCTCGACCTTTCGGTCTCCGTGTTTCGAGGCCATATCTATTATATGCTAGGCTCGTCAAGTTTAACCTGAGTATTCCGCGTGTGCAACTGTTTTGCACCCGTTGTATTTGAACGTAGAGCCTATCACACCCGATCATCACGTGGTGTCTCAGCACGAAGAACTTTCGCAACGGTGCATACTCAGGGAGAACACTTATACTTTGATAATTTAGTGAAGGATCATCTTATAATGCTACCGTCAAACAAAGCAAGATAAGATGCATAAAGGATTAACATCACATGCAATCAATATAAGTGATATGATATGGCCATCATCTTGTGCTTGTGATCTCCATCTCCGAAGCACCGTGCTTGTGATCTCCATCTCCGAAGCACCGTCATGATCACCATCGTCACCGGCGCGACACCTTGATCTCCATCGTAGCATCGTTGTCGTCTCGTCAATCTTATGCTTCTATGATTATCGCTACCGCTTAGTGATAAAGTAAAGCATTACATGGCGATTGCATTGCATACAATAAAACGACAACCATATGGCTCCTGCCAGTTGCCGATAACTCGGTTACAAAACATGATCATCTCATACAACAAATTATATCACATCATGTCTTGACCATATCACATCACAACATGCCCAGCAAAAACAAGTTAGACGTCCTCTACTTTGTCGTTGCAAGTTTTACGTGGCTGCTACAGGCTTAGCAAGAACCGTTCTTACCTACGCATCAAAACCACAACGATAGTTTGTCAAGTTGGTGCTGTTTTAACCTTCGCAAGGACCGGGCGTAGCCACACTCGGTTCAACTAAAGTGAGAGAGACAGACACCCGCCAGTCACCTTTAAGCAACGAGTGCTCGCAACGGTGAAACCAGTCTCGCGTAAGCGTACGCGTAATGTCGGTCCGGGCCGCTTCATCTCACAATACCGCTGAACCAAAGTATAACATGCTGGTAAGCAGTATGACTTATATCGCCCACAACTCACTTGTGTTCTACTCGTGCATAGCATCAACGCATAAAACCAGGCTCTGATACCACTGTTGGGGAACGTAGTAATTTCAAAAAAATTCCTACGCACATGCAAGATCATGGTGATGCATAGCAACGAGAGGGGAGAGTGTTGTCCACGTACCCTCATAGACCGACAGCGGAAGCGTTATCACAACGCGGTTGATGTAGTCGTACGTCTTCACGATCCGACCGATCAAGTACCGAACGTACGGCACCTCCGAGTTCTACACACGTTCAGCTCGATGACGTCCCCCGAACTCCGATCCAGCCGAGTGTTGAGGGAGAGTTTCGTCAGCACGATGGCGTGGTGACGATGATGATGTTCCACCGACGCAGGGCTTCGCCTAAGCTCCGCAACGGTATTATCGAGGTGTAATATGGTGGAGGGGGGCACCGCACACGGCTAAGAGATCTCAAGGATCAATTGTTGTGTCTCTGGGGTGCCCCCTGCCCCCGTATATAAAGGAGCAAGGGAGGAGGAGGCCGGCCCTAGGAGGGGGCGCACCAAGTGTGGAGTCCTACTAGGACTCCCTAGTCCTAGTAGGATTCCACCTCCCATATGGAATAGGAAAAGAGGAAGGGAAAAAGAGAAGGAAGGAAGGGGGCGCCCCCCTTCCCTAGTCCAATTCGGACCAGACCAAGGGGAGGGGTGCGGCCACCCTTGAGGCCCTTTTTCTTCTTTCCCGTATGGCCCAATAAGGCCCAATACGTATTCCCGTAACTCTCCGGTACTCCGAAAAATACCCGAATCACTCGGAACCTTTCCGAAGTCCGAATATAGTCGTCCAATATATCGATCTTTACGTCTCGGCCATTTCGAGACTCCTCGTCATGTCCCCGATCTCATCTGGGACTCCGAACTCCTTCGGTACATCAAAACTCAATAAAACTATCATCGTAACGTTAAGTGTGCGGACCCTACAGGTTCGAGAACTATGTAGACATGACCGAGACACGTCTCCGGTCAATAACCAATAGCGGGACCTGGATGCCCATATTGGCTCCCACATATTCTACGAAGATCTTTATCAGTCAGACCGCATAACAACATACGTTGTTCCCTTTGTCACCGGTATGTTACTTGCCCGAGATTTGATCGTCGGTATCTCGATACCTAATTCAATCTCGTTACCGGCAAGTCTCTTTACTCGTTCCGTAACACATCATCCCGCAACTAACTCATTAGTCACAATGCTTGCAAGGCTTATAGTGATGTGCATTACCGTGTGGGCCCAGAGATACCTCTCCGACAATCGGAGTGACAAATCCTAATCTCGAAATACGCCAACCCAACAAGTACCTTTGGAGACACCTGTAGAGCACCTTTATAATTACCCATTTACGTTGTGACGTTTGGTAGCACACAAAGTGTTCCTCCGGTAAACGGGAGTTGCATAATCTCATAGTCATAGGAACATGTATAAGTCATGAAGAAAGCAATAGCAACATACTAAACGATCGAGTGCTAAGCTAACGGAATGGGTCAAGTCAATCACGTCATTCTCCTAATGAGGTGATCTCGTTAATCAAATGACAACTTATGTCTATGGCTATGAAACATAACCATCTTTGATTAACGAGCTAGTCAAGTAGAGGCATACTAGTGACACTCTGTTTGTCTATATATATTCACACATGTATTATGTTTCCGGTTAATACAATTCTAGCACGAATAATAAACATTTATCATGATATAAGGAAATAAATAATAACTTTATTATTGCCACTAGGGCATATTTCCTTCAAGCTTTGGGTTCAATCTTGCGGTGTCCTTTCCTAGTGACAGCAAGGGCAGCAAGGCACGTATTGTATTGTTGCCATCAAGGATAAAAAGATGGGGTTTATATCATATTGCATGAGTTTATCCCTCTACATCATGTCATCTTGCATAAAGCATTACTCTGTTTTTATGAACTTAATACTCTAGATGCATGCTGGATAGCGGTCGATGTGTCGAGTAATAGTAGTAGATGCAGAATCGTTTCAGTCTACTTGTCGCGGACGTGATGCCTATATACATGATCATACCTAGATATTCTCATAACTATGCTCAATTCTATCAATTGCTCGACAGTAATTCGTTTACCCGCCGTAATACTTATGCTCTTGAGAGAAGTCACTAGTGAAACCTATGGCCCCCGGGTCTATTTTCCATCATATTAATCTTCCAACGCTTAGCTATTTCTATTGCCGTTTATTTTACTTTGCATCTTTATTACTCTTTATCATAAAAATACCAAAAATATTATCTTATCATATCTATCAGATCTCACTCTCGTAAGTGACCGTGACGGGATTGACAACCCCTTTATCGCGTTGGTTGCTAGGTTCTTATTTGTTTGTGTAGGTGCGTGGGACTCGAGCGTAGCCTCCTACTGGATTGATACCTTGGTTCTCAAAAACTGAGGGAAATACTTACGCTACTTTACTACATCACCCTTTCCTCTTCAAGGGAAAACCAACACAGTGCTCAAGAGGTAGCAAGAAGGATTTCTGGCGCCGTTGCCGGGGAGGTGTGCGCCAAGTCAAGTCAAGATTTGACTCCCGCCAACGTAGGATTTCTGGCGGCGTTGCCGGGGAGTCTACGCACAAGTCAAGACATACCAAGTACCCATCACAAACTCTTATCCATCGCATTACATTATTTTCCATTTGCCTCTCGTTTTCCTCTCCCCCACTTCACCCTTGCCGTTTTATTAGCCCTCTTTTCCGTTCGCCTCTTTTTTGCTTGTTTCTTGTTTGCTTGTGTGTTGGATTGCTTGCTTGTCATGATGGCTCAAGACAATACTAAATTGTGTGACTTTGCCAATACCAACAACAATGATTTTCTTAGCACTCCGATTGCTCCTCTTACCGAA
Organism: Aegilops tauschii subsp. strangulata; assembly: GCF_002575655.3. Taxonomy (NCBI): domain Eukaryota; kingdom Viridiplantae; phylum Streptophyta; class Magnoliopsida; order Poales; family Poaceae; genus Aegilops; species Aegilops tauschii. The sequence continues at coordinate 49,144,679 of NC_053039.3, forward strand.
GCTGAATCTTGTGAAATTAATGCTGTTTTGTTGAATCTTGTCATGAAAGATCAATTCGCCGGCCTTCCTAGTGAAGATGCCGCTACCCATCTAAATAGCTTCGTTGATTTGTGTGATATGCAAAAGAAGAAAGATGTGGACAATGATATTGTTAAATTGAAGCTATTTCCTTTTTCGCTTAGAGATCGTGCTAAAGCTTGGTTTTCGTCTTTGCCTAAAAATAGTATTGATTCATGGAATAAGTGCAAAGATGCTTTTATATCTAAGTATTTTCCTCCCGCTAAAATCATCTCTCTTGGAAACGATATCATGAATTTTAAGCAACTTGATCATGAACATGTTGCACAAGCTTGGGAGAGGATGAAATTAATGATACGTAATTGCCCTACACATGGTTTGAATCTTTGGATGATTATACAAATTTTTTATGCCGGATTGAATTTTGCTTCTAGAAATCTTTTAGATTCGGCCGCGGGAGGCACTTTTATGGAAATCACTTTAGGAGAAGCTACTAAACTCCTAGATAATATTATGGTCAATTATTCTCAATGGCACACTGAAAGATCTACTAGTAAAGAGGTGCATGCGATAGAAGAACTTAATGTTTTGAGTGGAAAGATGGATGAACTTATGAAATTATTTGCTAATAAGAGTGTTTCTTCTGATCCTAATGATATGCCCTTGTACACCTTGATTGAGAATAATAATGAATCTATGGATGTGAATTTTGTTGGTAGGAATAATTTTGGTAACAACGCGTATAGAGGAAACTTTAATCCTAGGCCGTTCCCTAGTAATTCCTCTAATAATTATGGTAATTCCTACAACAAATCTTATGGAAATTTTAATAAGATGCCCACTGAATTTGAGACTAGTGTTAAAGAATTTATGATTTCTCAAAAGAATTTCAATGCTTTGCTTGAAGAAAAATTGCTTAAAGTTGACGAATTGGCTAGGAACATGGACAGAATTTCTCTTGATGTTGATTCTTTGAAACTTAGATCTATTCCACCTAAGCATGATATCAATGAGTCTCTAAAAGCCATGATAATTTCCATTGATGAGTGCAAAGAAAGAACTGCTAGGATGCGTGCTAAGAAAGATTGCTTTGTGAAAGCGTGTTCTTCTAGTTTCTATGAGAATAAAGATGAAGATCTAAACGTTATTGATGTGTCTCCTATTAGATCTTTGTTTTGCAATATGAATCTTGATAATGATGGGATTGGAAATGAGTCAACTTTAGTTAGAAGGCGTCCCAAAAATTCGGAGTTTTTAGATCTTGATGTAGAAATTGGTAAAAGTGGGATTGAAGAGGTCAAGACTTTAGATATCAATGCACCCACTATTTTGGATTCCAAGGAATTTAATTATGATAATTTCTCTTTGATAGATTGTATTTCCTTGTTGCAATCCGTGCTAAATTCTCCTCATGCTTATAGCCTAAATAAAGCTTTTACTAAACATATCGTTGATGCTTTGATGCAATCTTATGAAGAAAAACTTGAGTTGGAAGTTTCTATCCCTAGAAAACTTTATGATGAGTGGGAACCTACTATTAAAATTAGGATTAAAGATCATGAATGTTATGCTTTGTGTGATTTGGGTGCTAGTGTTTCCACGATCCCAAAAACTTTGTGTGATTTGCTAGGATTCCGTGAATTTGATGATTGTTGCAAATAGGATTGTTCCATGCTATATTATATTCTGTTTTGGATGATTAATGGGATTTATTATACACTTTTATATTATTTTTGGGACTAACCTATTAACCAGAGGCCCAGCCCAAATTGCTGTTTTTTTGGCCCATTTTAGTGTTTCGCAGAGAAAGAATATCAAACGGAGTCCAAACGGAATGAAACCTTCGGAAACGTGATTTTCGGAACAAACGTGATCCAGAGGCCTTGGAGTGGACGTAAGCAACGGACGAGGAAGCCACGAGGTAGGGGGCGCACCTACCCCCCAGGGCGCGCCCTCCACCCTCGTGGGCCCCTCGTGGCTCCACCGACCTACTTCTTCCTCCTATATATACCTACGTACAACCAAACCATTAGAAGAGCCAACGAAAACCTAATTCCACCGCCGCAACCTTCTGTACCCGTGAGATCCCATCTTGAGGCCTTTTCCGGCGTCCTGCCGGAGGGGGCATCGATCACAGAGGGCTTCTACATCAACACCATAGCCTCTCTGATGATGTGTGAGTAGTTTACCTCTCTTTGGATCTCAATACAAAGTTCTCCTCGATTCTCTTGGAGATCTATTTGATGTAACTCTTCTTTTGCGGTGTGTTTGTTGAGACCGATGAATTGTGGGTTTATGATCCAGATTATCTATGAACGATATTTGAATCATCTCTAAATTCTTTTATGTATGATTGGTTATCTTTGCAAGTCTCTTCGAATTATCAGTTTGGTTTGGCCTACTAGATTGATCTTTCTTGCAATGGGAGAAGTGCTTAGCTTTGGGTTCAATCTTGCAGTGTCCTTTACCAGTGACAGCAGGGGCAGCAAGGAACGTATTTTATTGTTGCCATCGAGGATAAAAAGATGGGGTTTATATCATATTGCATGAGTTTATCCCTTTACATCATGTCATCTTGCTTAAAGCATTACTCTGTTCTTATGAACTTAATACTCTAGATGCATGCTGGATAGCGGTCGATGTGTCGAGTAATAGTAGTAGATGCAGAATCGTTTCGGTCTACTTGTCGCGGACGTGATGCCTATATACATGATCATACCTAGATATTCTCATAACTATGCTCAATTCTATCAATTGCTCGATAGTAATTCGTTTACCCACCGTAATACTTATGCTCTTGAGAGAAGCCACTAGTGAAACCTATGCCCCCCGGGTCTATTTTCCATCATATTAATCTTCCAACACTTAGCTATTTCTATTGCCGTTTATTTTACTTTGCATCTTTATTACTCTTTATCATAAAAATACCAAAAATATTATCTTATCATATCTATCAGATCTCACTCTTGTAAGTGACCGTGAAGGGATTGACAACCCCTTTATCACGTTGGTTGCGAGGTTCTTATTTGTTTGTGTAGGTGCGTGGGACTCAAGCGTAGCCTCCTACTGGATTGATACCTTGGTTCTCAAAAACTGAGGGAAATACTTACGCTACTTTACTGCATCACCCTTTCCTCTTTAAGGGAAAACCAACGCAGTGCTCAAGAGGTAGTAGGCGGCGGCAAGCCTCCTCTGGATGGGCTGGGCCGTCCCGGGCCTGCTGGGCCGCCTGTGACGGGGGAGTCTCCTGGGCCGTCTCGAGGCCCAGTTGCTGGACCCTCCCGCACTCGGCTCTCCCCACCCCCTCGGGCCGAGGCCCAGGTCCAGTCGGACGGCCCACCGCCGCCCTCTTTAGGGTTTGGCCTTGTGCGGCCGCTCCTCTCCTCGTCCCGACTCCTCCCTGCGCCGCACTCGCCACCCTCCCCTCCCCCCGAGGTACCGGCCACCATGGTCCGTGAATCGGGAGATGGGCCCCCCGCCCCAAACGTAGCGCCAGGGGCCGGGACGCGCCTCCTCCTCCGGATGTGCGCCGCCCTTCGCCGGATGGCTCTCGGTGGGAAGCCAAGCTCCGCGACGACCTGCTCCGTGGCAAGGGGTTGGCCACGGCCGACGGTGCCGACTGGCGCCCCTTTCGGGGCCGGGACCGGTCTCCCGAGGAGTGGCACAGCCGCGGGCGGGACCGGGACCGACTCTCTTCCCCCCGCCGCTCCCGTTCTCCCCCTCGGTCCAAGCGTGCGCCGGCCTCTCCCCGGCGGTGCTATGACCCTCCCCGTCGCCAAGCCCAATTCCCCCCGGCCGGCCCCAACAACAACAACAACCGCAACGGTCGGGGGGCGTTCACCAAGAAGAAGAAGCGGGGTGCCCAACCTCAGCCGGGTGGCCCGGCTTCCTCGGTCACTAACCCGACGGTGGTGGCGGCGCCTCCTTCGACCGCGGCCGTGGCCACCTCCTTCAACTGTGGGGTGGCCAGGCATTGTCAGGTGGATTGCACCGAGCCACCGGCATGCTACCTCTGCAAGAAGACGGACCATCCCGCCGCCCTCTGCCCGGACCACCAGTCCACTGGGACTCTTGGGTTGTTTGGTTATGCGTTGGATGACTTGGGCCTCTTCCAGATGGACCTTCCTGAGACCCGGGCCACCCCACTCATGACTACTCTCATCTCGGTCTTGGATGGTCGGACGGCGTCCCCGGCCATCCTCTTTGAGGAGCTTCGCCACTTGTTCAACCCGGACTGGGATTGAGAGGTGACCCTGATCTCAGACTGGGAGTTCACCACGATCTGCCCCGACCTGGTCAGTCTCCGTTACGGCACCCACATCGCCATACTCACGCTCGCCCTCAACCAGCTCTCCGTCCGCATCTCGGTCCCGTCGGTGGACCCACTTGCGGTGGCCACCCTGTCCACGGTGTGGGTGCAGATCCATAGGCTCTCCCCTACTGCTAAGGATGAGGGTGTCATCCGTGGCTTGTCCCGTCTGCTGGGCAAGTTTGTGGCCGTCGACAGCGCCTCCCTGTCCAAGGGCCCTGCCGTTCGGGTGCAGATCAAGTTATCAGAACCCTCCAAGCTCAAGACGACGATCAGTATGTTGTTCAACGACGTCGGTTACGACCTCCGCGTCTCGGTTGAGGGTGGGACTCCCACTGATCCCCTCAGCCCGGATGTTGGGGGCGGAGCCGACCCTGAGCCGGGCGCTGGCGGGGGCGCTGCGCCTCAGGGCTCCCCCCGTCGCTCCTGCGGCCGCTCACCCCGCTCCGAGGCTTCCGACGATGAATCGACAGACCCTGGGGATGCTCCTCCCCCAGCTGGCTCCTCCCACCCCTCGTCCACCCACTGCTCGGGACTCGGCTCTCGCGACGACTGCTCCGGGGAGGAGTCTGAGGACATCGAGGCCATTGCGGCCATGCTCGACGAGGCTGCCACCCTCCCACCCGGTGCCACCCTTCCCCCTCCCTTCCTCCCTGCTCCGCTGTCTTCATCTGATTAGGAGGGGAGTGGTGACAGTCGGGGGCGCATGGATGTGCGTCCTCCCTCCTCCCAACGGCTCATGTCCCCGGTGCGCATCCGGGAGGACCCTTCGGCGCCGTCTACCCAGGAGCCAGGACCTGCGGCTGTCTCCTCTCCCGCGTCTTCCCAGCCGCCCAAGTCCCGGGGCCGCCCCCGCTCGGCCTCTACACCGGCCTCGTCGGCCCGGAAGAGTGCCCGGCTCGAGGCGGCTCCACGGCTGGGGGTGCCTCGCCGACCGCGGTGGAGAAGGCTTCGCGGCGAGCCGCCATCCGCAACCTCGACACAGGTCCGTCCGACTCCCAGTCCTGATTCTGATGATATTTGCGTCGCTTCCTTCTCTGCACTTGCTGGTGTTCCACTTGGCCATCTGGCCAAGGTAGCAGCCGATTCGGCTATAGTTTTCCGGGGTGAGAAGGGCCCGGTCTTAGAGCAGCTTGCGTCCCTCCAGGCCAAGGAGGTTCTGGAGGGCCACCTCGCGGCCACCCGTGCCCGCGAGGCAGCAGCAGCTGCAGAGGTTCCCCCCTATGCCCTGCCCGGTTGATGCTCGGGGCCTCTTTGCGAACGATCCGGGCGACGTCCGTGGTCAGACGCGTTCCCGTACTGCCCAGTTGCGTCGGTCCCTTAGTGCTACTACTAAAATAGGGTCCAGGGAGGACCCGTTAGGTGAGTGATCATGCGCGCTCTATTTTGGAACCTGTGGGGCTTCGGTCACGATGGCCACCGCACAGGCAGCTCATTGAGTACATGCGCGATGAGTCCATAGATGTGGTAGCGATTCAGGAAACAATGCGCACTGAGTTCTTTCTCGTAGAACTTGAACGTCTTAGCAGACATCTGTTTGCATGGCACTGGTTGCCATCTAGTGGAGTGACGGGTCACTCTGGTGGCATCCTTCTAGGTGTGAAGGATGCCACCTTTGAGGTGGGATCCATGGATCGTGGAGCCCACTTCGTCAGCATGGAGGTTTGGGAGAGTGATATGAACTTCAAGTGGGAGATCATCGTGGTCTACGGCCCGGCCGACCATAGTCGCTCCGAGCTCCGCACCAAGATAGCCTCCGCAACCCTGCCGGTGGTGGTTGGGGGAGACTTCAACCTCCTCCGCTCCGCTGCGGAAAAGACCAACTCGCGTGTCGATCTTGCGGAGATACGTCGATTCAACGATTGGGTTGCGGACTTAGGCCTTCTGGAGCTAGACAGGATCAGGGCGAGATTTACCTGGACTAATAAATAGGTTGCCCCGACCCTTAGTGTGCTTGACCGAGTATTTGTCTCTCCTGACTGGGAACTTCGGTTCCCTTTGGCCTCTCTCCAGGCTATTACTCGCATCGGGTCCGACCACGTACCCCTTCTATTGTCCTCTAGGGATGAGAGACCCCCCCCCCGTTTCGATTCGAGGCTTTCTGGCTCCGGCAGCCAGGCTTTATGGCGGCCGTCCAGGCTCACTGGGTCTCAGCTTTGGCCGAGCCCCATAGGCAGATGTCTATCTTGGACGAATGGCATCACCTGTCCAACCGGTCCAGACAGTTCATGAAAGGATGGGGGGCTAATATAGGGAGGGACCTTCAGATCCAGAAGGCCTCCCTTTTAGAGGAGATCCGAGCCCTTGACCTTCACGCGGACATTTCAGGGATCTCCGCAGAAGAATGGGCTCATAGATATAATCTGGAAGACTCTCTCATGGATATCTACTCCAAAGAGGAGGAGTTTTGGCGCCAGCGAGGATCTATAAACTGGGTGCTGTTTGGTGACGCCAACACAGCTTACTTCCAGGCCATCGCTAATGGTCGTAGGAGACGTTGTTCCATTCCCCTTTTATGGGAAGGAGGTCAGCTCTTTCAGGACCCCGCTGCAATCCGCTCGCTGGTTGACGACTTCTACAAGTCGTTATTTGTCGGGCGCCCTCGGGGAGGGATCACCCTTGCAAACCACATTTGGTTGCCCGGCCAACAAATCTCCCCGGAGGAGAATGCTGCGCTTCTCGCCCCCTTTGATGCCCCGAAGGTGGAGGCTTTTGTCAAGGCCATGAACCCAACCTCGGCCCGGGCCCTGATGGCCTGCCGGTTCGCTTTTTCTAGGCATTCTGGCCGATGGTCAAGGAGATCATCCCAGACCTATTCCGTGAGTTTTCTAGGGGTACATTGGATGTGTCCCGGCTCAACTACGAGATCATCTCCCTGATCCCAAAGGTGTCGGGAGCCGCTGACATTCGGCATTTCCATCCTATCACAGTCCTCAATATGTTATTTCGGATTTTGGGCAAGGGGTACGCCACTAGGGCGGCCCTAATCGCCCCCCGGATCCATCACCCGAACCAGTCAGCCTTCACGAAAGGCCGGTATATTCTGGATGGGATCCTCGATCTCCACGAGGTCATCCATGAAGTCAAGAGCAAGCACCTTCACGTTGTGTTCTTCAAGATCGACTTCCATAAAGCATACGACACTGTCCATTGGTCCTTCCTTCGGGAGGTGTTGCTAAAGCGTGGCTTCGACCCCCACTGGGTAGCCCGGGTTATGCAGCTAGTGACGAGTGGCCGTACGACTGTTAACATAAATGGGGAGATCGGGCCTTACTTCATGACAGGCCAAGGAGTACGACAAGGCGATCCAATCTCCACATTTCTATTCAATCTTGTGGTCGTTGCTCTAGCTTCGATCCTAGATTTGGCTAAGTGGGCCGGCCACATTAGGGGGATTTGCCCCCATCTTGTGGCAAATGGAGGTCTGACCCACCTCCAATATGCAGATGGCACCATTATGATGGTGGAAGGATCGGATGAGGATATTCAGAACCTCAAGTTCCTCCTCCTCTGCTTACAGGAGATGTCGGGCCTCACGATTAACTTCGCCAAAAGTGAAGTGATGGTCCTTGGGTACTCCCAGGCGGAAGCCCAGCGAATCGCCAATCGCTTGAACTGTCGCTTGGGATCCTTCCCGACCACATACGTCGGCATGCCAATTAATGACGCCCGTCTACAGGAGAAAGACTTCCGCCCAATAATCTCCAAGCTCCAACCTAGGATGGAGCCTTGGCAAGGGAGGTGGCTATCCAAGGCCGCTCGAGTGATTCTGATGAACTCCTCCCTTATTAGCCTATTGATGTACATTATGGGATTCTATAGTCTACATGAATCCCTTCATCATGAGGTCATCAAACTCCTCTCCAGATTCTTCTGGGCTGGAGAGAACAATAAACAGAAGTATCACATGGTAAAGTGGTCTGAGATTTGTAAGCCTAAGGACCAGGGCAGCCTCGGGGTCATTTCATCCAAGCGGATGAATATTGCCCTCCTCTCCAAATGGCTTTGGCGTATTCAGACTGATGAGGGTTGACTGTGGCTAGAGATTATCCGCGTAAAGAACCTTCGAGGGCAACCGCTGGCCTTCACCTCTAGATCTGGTGGGTCCCAATTCTGGCAATCGGTGATCCGACTGATGCTGGTCCTGTGTATTGGGACCTCCATGAAAGTGGGCTCCGGGTCCGGCACCCTGTTCTGGCTTGATAGGTGGGCTGGGACCCGACCTTTTGGGGAGAGGTTTTACGCGTTATTCTCGATTTGTGCCCTCCCACAGCTTTCTGTGGCCGTGGCTTTGGCTGACATGGGCGCTATCGCCTTCCGCCGTACCTTCGGGGCGGTGGAGCTCGTGCAATGGGAGGAATTACTTGAGTGTGTTGCCCTCCACTCCCCCTCCCTTGAGCCCGACTCGCTGTCTTGGCATCTCGAGCCAAGCGGCCGATTCTCTACTAGGTCCCTATACCAGGCGATTGCACCCACTCCTGGACCGGTTGAACTATCAGTGATTTGGGAGATCAAACTCCCCTTGAAGATCCGCATATTTCTCTGGCAATGGGTCAGAGGCCGACTCCCCTCGGGCACGGAGGTACGAAAGCGTAATGGCCCCGGGGACGGCCTCTGTCCCATTTGCATGGTACCGGAAGACTGCAACCACATCTTCTTCCGGTGCCCAGTGGCGCAGTTCGTATGGAGCTGCTTCCGTGAGGTTGTTGGCGGCAGTTGGTGCCACGACAACCTCCCGGACTTGTTTGGGGAGATCCTTAGGCTCCCCGGTCCTAGTCGCGCCCCCACTTGGGTGGCTATGGGTACCCTGGCATGGACCCTCTGGTGTACCCGCAATAAACTAGTCATCGAACGCGTGATTTTGTGCCGTCTGACTGATGCAATCTATAAAATGTGTAGCTTCTTACAGCTCTGGAGACCGCTTAGCAAGCGGATCGGGACGTCATCGACAACATCATCGCGTGTCTTCGTTCCTCGGCTACGGCTTTAGCTCCACCACCGCCACCACCTCCTGAGCCGGATTAGCTTCTCTTTCTCTTTGTTTGGGGTTTGTCTTGTTGTGCCCCAGCGCGACTTTATGACTTGATTATACTTTGAACTGACTTGTTGGATGCTTGGGTCGTTGCTTTATAATATAAAGCGGGGGGAACCTTTTTTCTTATAGATCTGCAGCATGCCATTATCCAGCCTGCTGGTTTTCCATTTGTTCTATCTTTTCCACTTTGTTGTATGCTACTGGATCAACGGCTCACGCTAATCCAGCCCTACCCCAATAACCCGGTAGTGACCATGGACACATCGCATGGTAAGACAACCTTTTTCTTTCTTCCAAAAAGGACGATAAAGATTACAACATCCACCAGCGGATGCGGATTTGATGAACATGATTCCACACACACCCTTTATAAATAGTAAATTCAAAAAATATTAGAAATATAAAAACAATTAATTTGTTTTCAAACATAAATGATCGACCGGTATACTCGTGTATGAAATTTCACAAAGAAATGACATCCATGGACCATGGTATTCTGGGCAAAAATGACAAAATCGAAGCTATGTTAAAAAAACACCGTTTGATGAATAGTAAGAGCATCTCCAGCAGTTCGGCCCCCCAGGGCGCCAAAAAACTGCGCCCTGGGGGCGAGCCGGCGCTAGTTCGGCCCCTGGGGGCGGCCTAGCTCCCAACCACGGCCCCAGGCGCCCCCCAGCCTTGGCAAATTCAAACGTAGTTCATTCCCGCGCCCAGAAATAAACGCCACAATCCGGTGATCAAGCGGTGATCGGCGATCGATGAAAAGTTCGGCGTACAAAAATCAGAACAGAAACGCGCATCAGACGGCGAGGTCGGCCTCCGGCGTCAGCGGAGTCGGTGTGCGCGGGCTTGACGGGGTCTCTGTGCTTGGCGGCGTGGCTTCTGCGCTGCGGGCAGTCTCGGCGGCATCATCGGTCGGGCTTGTTGGCGGCATCGGCGTGCGCGTGGGCGTGGGCGGCGTCGTCGTGGGCGTGGGCGTGGGCGTCGTCGTCGAGGGAAGCTGGTCCAGGATGAGGCCGACATGCGCCCTGTACCACGCCTTGACCGCCTCGCCGGTGCTCTGGAGCATGTCCGCCCCGCCTAGCAGGAAAGCCAGGTCGGTGTTCCTCTTCTTCGCGGTGACGTTGGTCCGGAGTAGGTCGAGCTTGACGGCGCTTGTCGACATCAAGGCCGACCACCGCGCCTTGGTCTTCTCTTCACGAAGGACGGCCTGGGCCTGTGCGTCGGCGAGGCAGTGCTGGATGGATTCCTGCACGCGAGCAGTGGCCGCGTCGGCGTGTTTCCCCTTCTTGGCACCTTTGTTGCCGTCCGGCCGCCCTTCTGACGCGCCCGGAGCCGGCGCGTCCGGCTTGTATGTCTCCTTGGCCTTCTCGAGGGTGCGCCGGACTTCCGCTCACTTGTCGCACTTGTCAATGCGCTTGTAAACGTGGAGGTACTTGAACTCGGCGTCGTTGTTGCTCTGCCTATACAAGCCGAACATGCGCAGCAACTGCGCGGGGACGAATAAACAGTTGGCGGGCGCACACGGCGAAGAGAGACGGGAGACCGGCGTGGCATACCTGATCCTCAATGCTGGCGCCGCTCTCCGGGCGAGCGGCCACCTCCTCGACAACACCATGCCATTTGTTGCACGCCCCCTGGATGCGCCCCCAATGGTTCGCCATCGCCTTCGACCCGCACTGCATGTAGACGCCTTTGAAGTAGGGGTCGACGAGCTTGCGCTCGTCGAACTCGGCCTTGATGCGCGCCCAGTACGTGTCGATGCTCTGGTTCGCGCCGGTGGTCGGGTCAAGGCAGACGACTTTCCATGCCTCGGCGAGGCATTCCTCCTCCTTGGACGCCCACTTGATGCGCGGCTCGACTGACCTGGCCGTCCGCTTCTTCTTCTTGCGCCTCCTCGCCGGCTCCTCCTCGTCCTCGTCCTCCTCCTCGTCCTCTTCCTCCTGCTCCTCCTGCTCCTCGTCGCCGTAGACGTAGCCGAGCTCGCCGTCCGTGCCGCCGCTGAGATCCACCGCCTCATCCGCGGTGAACCCGGGAGACGCGGCGGCCGCGGCTGATCCTTCCGCGATGATGTCGTCCATGTCGGTCTCGGTCTCGTCGGCGTCGCCGAGGTGCGAGAAGGGCAGTGCGCAACGGCGGAGAGGGGGCGTCGGGGAGGACGCGTACGCGGATAGCGAGTAGTTGTATGGAGGGTACTGCACGCCGGTGAAGGCGGGCGAGGGCGTGCGCTGGGCCGGGTGTCCATGGGGGAACGTGACATTTGGGTTGAACCCACCGTGCCGTCCCCGTCGGCGTAGCCCGGCGATCCCCATGGCTGCGGCGTCAGAGACCCGACACCTTGCTGGCCCCAGGGCGCGTACGGCGCGTGGTTGCCGGGGGGATTCATCATCCCCGCGCGTGCCGCCTCGTCCTCGGCCTGGTCCGCGGAAGCGGCAGCAGCAGCGGCACCCGCAGCCGCGCGTGCCGCGTTGTCACGGGCCTTCTTGGCGAGGGCCCTGTTCTGCTGGTCGACGGTGACGGCCTCCCGTCGCTGTACTTCTACCCTCCAATCGGCGTTTGTCATGCCCGGCGGCTTGGACGGCGGCGCCCTCGGCTTCCTCTGCTTCGGCTGGGCGACGGAGGCGGTCGTGGTTGCCGCGGCGCGGGGGACGACGTACTTCTCCGGTGCCATGGCGGCCGGCTGGGAGGCGAGCGGGAGAGAGAATGGCGGGAGGAAAGGAGAAAATGGGAGGGAACTGGGGGAAAAGCGGGGAGAAACGGCGGGAAGAGGCGCTCGACTCGCCGACAGGGCGGACCCACGCGCACCTTTTCGCTTGTGCCGGCGCCCCAGGCGCCCCCCAGGGCGCCGGGTTCTGCCTGGGTCCGCCGGCACCAGATTCGGCCCGAGCCGGCGAAAAACGGGCTTCTGGGAGGGCGACTGGGCGTTTTTCGGCGCTGGCGCGGCAAAAACGCCTGGGGAGGGCCTGTTGGGGGCGCGGCTGGAGATGCTCTAAGGTGCCAATTGTATTTTGTTCACTAAGAATACCATGGATGTCAATATTTTAAGAAACTTCACACGTGAGTAGAATGGTTGATCAAGTTTAATACCCAAAATTTTAGACTATTTAAGTTTTCCTAGTATTTTTTTAGTCTACTATTCATGTTGGCATGTGAGGAACCATATTCACCTTTGTATTTTCGATCCACCAGTCTGCTAGTTTTCCATCTTATTCTTTGTTAATTTATTTTTGGCGAAAATGCAGCATTACTGCTTTCATTGTGGTTAGGAGGAGTAAATGTTACAAATGAAGAGAAGAGGATGGGAACAGATCATCAAAGGAAAAATGAGAGTAAAAAAGACAATTTAGAGTCTTAGTCTGGCTCTAGAGGTCTTTCAATAAGGGCTGTCACCCTACCTACGTCCCCCTGCATCAATCCATTCCATAGCTTCGAGCTGAAGCATTTGGAAACATATCCGAGTCGAAGCGGTGGTGTTCTGGAAAATCATGTCCTTCCTCTCTTTCCACAGATTCCACCAGACCAGAGCAATGATCGACCGCCATGCTTTAGCAGACTCCTTCATGTTTGCTGAGGTGCGCTGCCACCATTGGACAAGGTTCTCATTGCCTGAGTGCAGCAAAGCAATATTCAAATTCAGCCTGTCAAGAATGACTTCCATAGCTCTTGAGAGTAGGGGCAAGCAGCAAACAGGTGGGTGGGGTTGTTTGGAGCTTGCAAACAGAAGGGGCAACTTGGATTGTGAGGCCACCCACGCTTGGCCATATTAAATAAACAATTCAGGAAATGTTCTCAAGAAATACCAAAAAGGAACCAAGGACGACCGCAAGTACAGTAGATAAAGAACACTAAATCAAATGGGGATTCATGAAGATAATTGCAAAGATATGCATCTCAGTTATGGCGTCCTCTAAAGAAGAGGGAGGACAGTGAAGCGACGGCCGGAGTTCTGCTCGAGATCAAACAACGTGTCCACTCTCTTCACAAGAGCGTCTCCTCTTGAAACCTACCTTATCCTTAATATCTTTTGTAATGATGGGCTTAGTCAGTTGTTCACACTTCGGTTTCCAGCTCAATCCAGTCATGGCTTCATTTCTTGTAATCGTTTGTACGACCTTGTTTCGTCTGACCTTCTTTGGTTTATTAATTAAAAGCCGTGTGTCTCTTGCGTCTTTTATCAAAAAAAAAAAGCACGCATACTACATCAACCTCCACGCCATCGCATGGTAAGACAACCTTTTTGTTCTTCGAAAGGAGGATAACAAGGGGCCTATGTATCTATAAATGCACACAGGCTTATTACCATAAGACGATCTTGCGTGCATGTGGTGAAATGATTTGCCGATTAAATAAAAAATTCAGAAAATGTTCTCAAGAAAGAATAAAAAGGAACCAACGGACGACAGCAAGTACATCAAGTACAGCATAGATAAAGAAAATGAAATCAAATGGGGATTCATGATGATAAATGCAAAGATATACACCTCATTACATGTCTGCAAGAAAACAAGGGAGAAATAAGCACGTCGATCTCTGCCTTTTGGTCAACCGGATCTGCAAGGTAGGCAGGTGGCGTTCTACACAACATCAACATATTGGGTTATTATAGTGTTCTTGTGTTGCACGAGGCAGCTATCTCAGGCCCAGCTTCGAATTAATTCGTAACCGCCTGTCCCTCTCATCCAGCAGCGCAGGCTCGATCGTGCAGTGTTTTCTCCGCATTAAGTACGATGGACGTCCTCCTAGTTTGGAGATCATCGTCCTTTAATTTCGACCTCCACATTAAGTTTGATGCACCTCTTCTTCATCCTCCCTTCCACCGGGTTTCTCGGCTGGCAGCTGCGCGCCATGAACTCCACTCTCTTCATCATCGGCGTCATAGGTATGCCGGCATGCGCATGCATGAATTCCTCTCTCTCTCTCTCTCTCTCTCTCTCTCTCTCTCTCACACACACACACACACACACACACACACACACACACACACATCTTTTGTCCTTCGTTCCTTGTTGTTTCACCATAGAGCTTCTTTGCGTGTTGCAGGGAACATTATCTCGGTTCTGGTCTTCGTTTCTCCCATGTAAGAGCATCCGATCATGCATGCATTTACAGAGGCGTGTATTTTGTTTCGGCTTATTCTTGTTTTCTTTTTGAAAAGGACGATCAACGACCCCTGGATTTTATTTCTGTTGTTGCTTCCATGCATGGCTCATTATTGCTGTTGCTTTACATAAATGGTGCAGCCCGACATTCTGGAGGATCGTGAGGAGCAGGTCAACGGAAGACTTCGAGGCGGCGCCGTACGTCCTCACGTTGCTCAACACGCTGCTATGGCTCTACTACGGCCTCACCAAGCCTGACGGCCTGCTCATCGCCACCGTCAATGGCTTCGGCGCTGTCATGGAGACCATCTATATCGTCCTCTTCCTCGTCTACGCCGCCGATCATGCCAAAAGGGTATGTGAGGCCACACGGTCTGCGAATCGCAAAAAAAAGAAAGGCCACACAGTCTACAAAAATAACCCAATTGTATCTTTAGACAACAATTTACTCCTGTATTTGTACATTCCGCATTGAGGGAACTATAGGAGTAGCTTTCCCAATCCCCATTAAGGGGAGTCGTAGCTCGTCTTCACCGAATTAGTTGTATGTTTCCCCATTAAGGCAACAAGAAGGGTGCTCAAGTAATTTCATACCCTAAACTATTTAATTAGTGGCTATCTTTAGACGCAACATATCTCTCATATTAATTGTTTCTGTCGAGTCGCATTCTTTCCCTTTCGACCCACTTTTATTTTGGTGTTCCTGTTTCAGTTGCCTTAATTAATGTGGTTATCTTTTACTTTTTCTCTAGTTACTCTAAGAGTAGCTTCATTGTCATATTTTTTTTGGCAATTTTATGATATAGTTACAACTATATATTTATATATATGGATGATTGCGTGGAAAACACAATCAGCCATCTCAGAGTTTCCAATCAATCATATCATATCCCCCCTTTGCAGGTTAAAACCGCAAAGTTGGTGGCAGCTTTGGACATCGGGTTTTTTGGGGCCGTGTTCGCGGCCACAACATTCTTCATTGGTGGGCTTGACATGAAAATCGTGGTCATTGGATTGATATGTGCTTGCCTTAGCGTGTTCATGTACGGGTCCCCACTCGCCGCCGTGGTAAGGCCATATTACACCCAACAAATAAATATGTCAATATATTTTTCTTATCTATTTAGGCTTTTATAAATATACTTTATTGCGGTGAATTTTTCAGATCTATTTTCTATTTCTTTTCTTGTTCAAGGTGTGAGTAATTAATTTGCGCTACGTAGACAACTAATTTTCGCCCATGCAGTTATAATGAAAAATAAATTTTAAATAGTTAAACCCAAGCAAATAATTCGCTTGCGAGAATGCAGAGAGCAAAACAGTTCAATTTTAAGGAGTAGTGGGTGCAATTTTCTCTAGATATAACCAACACCCATAAACATATTCTTTGAAGCTTACTCCAATAATTATACTACTGGAAACATCTTTCAAATAAGAATCCAATGGTATACTTTTGTGACATGTAACCTATATTTTGTTAGTAAAATTCTTGTTCATACTTATGCTCAAAATTCTAGCTAGACGGCCTTATATATTTGGACGGAGGGAGAGTAGCAAAAAGTATATGTACTGATGATCCTCCCATAAGACTATAATACAGTACAGAATATAGAACAAATAATATTCATAAAAGATTGATCCTTATTTTTATCCAGTTAGATCTTAGTTCGACGTGGGAAAGCACTACCAGATCATCTCTAATCATATACATACATACATACACATCGTGAGACAGCCATTCAGTTGGGATACGCAAGGTTTCGGTCAAACTATAGAGTTTCCACTAGCTAACACTTTCTTGTACGGCATGTGCACACCTTGCGTACGTACCTCCAGACAAGAGATATGCTATACATATGTGTAGGTCAACATATACACCCGCATTTAACAAATATAGATGCAGTAAATGTACACGGATATGATAGACATGTAAGTCGTCTTTAAATAAAATTATAGGTGGAAACACGATTGGGAATATATCCACCACATTACATTATACAAAGCATGGATGGCATGTCGAATTTTCTATTTATTTTTTTGGCAGGGAGATCTCATGTGGGTTGTTTGATTGGACGCAGAACCACTATTTTTCAGAGGAAACAGCCAACTAATTACTACAGTAGCTGGCTGATCGATTGATATCTTCGTGCTGTACTTATCGTATCAATATGGGGTTATAATATTGTAGTCCTACATCTTTTTGCTTAATTAAGCTCATAGCTACGTGCTGATCACTATCTAAATCATTCCAAAACAAGTCAGAGACACATTCTTGCACCGTCACATGTGAATGAATGAATGAATGAGGAGTATACGGTCCTACTACTATAGTCATCATGTTAATTAGTTGTGCGAGTGGGCCAAGATCTCGATTGAGAAGGCAGGCTGGCCAGCTGCTGTTTTCGTGGGCCTGGTTGCCACATCCTTTAGTTGCTGCTCCGCTAATTGATTTCTTGTTCCTGAAAAACGTGTGTAAATTTGTGGCGGGAACAGAGAAGGGTGATCGCCTCGAGGAGCGTGGAGTACATGCCCTTCTTCCTCTCCTTCTTCCTCTTCCTCAACGGAGGCGTCTGGGCCACGTATGCCATACTCGACAGAGATGTCTTCCTCGGGGTAAGCCTTACACTTATTTAGGTTAATGAAAATGAAAGAATGTTAGTGATCTTTAAGTGGAATGTTAATGAAAATGCAGGTCCCAAATGGGATAGGCTGCTTCTTGGGAGGCATCCAGCTGGTTATCTACGCGGTATACAGGAACAGTAAGGTCGGCTGTCAGTCTCAGGGCACTCATGAAGCATCATATGATGCTTCGACATCTCTTCTGTCCTCCTATGCCGGCAGACATGGCCAAAACGATGTATCCACTCACGTTTAGTGATTTCGAACGATGTGCCGAATATTACTACTATAGTGATTGTGTAAAATTAGTAGAGTGAAGTCCAATTTTTACCTCTCTACTTGATATTTGTAAAGCTAGCTAGTTATCCCATTTATCAGTTTTCATCCGAATACCCTATTTAACAAAAGTTTCGCAAGTTTGTATCCCAATTACCGAAAGTTTTCCCTGTTTTTGTCCCATTAAAATTTATATTTTAAGGGTGATCTGCTATGTGGGCCTTAGCCGTTTGGTATATGGTGTGATACATTGCGGTTTTCCTCCTTGTATATTTTCCCCGCGCATGGATCGATTCGCGTCCATAAGCTAAGCTGTACTCATCCCAAATACCCGCATGCAACTGTTTAGCGGAACCAGTTGAACGAGGCAGTGCGTTTGTACAGCTGGCGACCGTTAGAAAATATCATGTCTAACTAAGCTATTCGGCTTGTTCGTGGGAAGAACATCGTTGTGTAAAAAACGATGGCATGACATGTCACACGTAGATAGAAACAGGACACATGTTTGCTCTCAAACATTATAAAGGATAAAACTGGTAAAACTTTCCTTAAATGAGGTAATTCAGATGATACCAAATTAGCGTAAAAATGTCAAAGTAAAGGGTGAAAATTAGAATCACTCTTTTTCTTTCATATGATCATGCATAAAAACTGTGGACATCTTTACTAATGCAAAAAATAATGTACATAGTTCTAATAAAGATGTACATTGCAACATCTTTACTTTTTTTTTTTTGAGAATCTGCAACATCTTTACTAATGTTAATTTAGCCATATTGTTGCCTCTTGCTCTTTGTGAGCAATGCACGTCGCGGGCCTGCAGTCCAGCGGGCCTACATCATACAGTATGACTCAAAGCACACTGGGCCGAAAGAAACCAGCACGCCAAAAGTCAGAACGGCGCTACCTGCGCACAGTCTTGCTGGGTCTAAGCCATTGTGGGATCGCTGAAGGCGAGACAGAGTTATGTCCCATGGTAATGATAAATAGCTCATGCTCTACTACAGTAGGCCTCCCTAAAATAATTTATTCCCTCTTATCCAAAATAAGTGTCACGGTTTTGAACTGGGGTTAGTTTAAAACTGTGACACTCATTATGGATCAGAGATAGTACTACAGTAAGCAGGGTTTCTATTTTTATTTTGTGTCCATTTCATTTTTTCTCTATAATACTCAAGTGCATTTTTTTCATTTCTACTTTTCCTTTTTATTTATGAACAATTAATTTACATAAAATTATTTTTAATCTACATATATATTGTTTCTTCCAAAAAGATATAAACCTATTTGTTAAAAATGCATGAAGGCCTTTACTGAAGGTTTACTACAAAAATGTCCACTGTCTATTAATAATATGCCTGTTGTGTTTAGAAAAACTGTTAGTCGCATATTTTGGAAACGTTTGTTGCGAACTAAAATAGGTTCAGCATATTTAAAAAAAAAGGTACATTGTGTATCTGAAAAACGATCATCACATATTACAAAATGTTCATCTGTATTGAAGATCAGTACATTGTGTTAAAAATAATTCACCGTGTACTAATAGAGTGTTCACCTCATACTAAAAAACTGTTGAACATCAATTCAAAAAAACATTTAGTGTGTACTCCAAAAAATATGTTCACTTTGTATTTAGAAATATTTTTCGTCCATTTAAAAATATTCATCACATATTTCAAAATAAATGCTGAGTGTGTACTAAAAAATGTTTATCATTGTTTAAAAAGGTTTGATGTGCATTTTAAAATGCCCATAGCATATTTCAGAAAATTCTGCACGTCTTACAAAAAACGGTCATCACGTGTTTTAAGAATATTCCATTTTAATTTTAATTTTAAAAAATACAGAAACATTTCTTAAAAGGTGCGATTAATTAAATCATGAATAATTTTAAAAATACACAAAAAATAATTATTGACAATTTTCTTAAAATCACTGTCTATTAATAATTTCTTAAAAGATAATTCTTCTAAATTGACACGACGGAAAATTTTAAAATACAGGGCAAGTATTTTCAGTTTACCATAAAAGGTACACGCGATAAATATTTAATGCACAACCAACATTTTTTATATACACAACGAATTTTAAAAAACATGATGGATATTTTCAAAATAATCAATACATGTTTTTTAAATACCTGATTAACTAATAATTTTAAATAATATGAACATTTTTTAATAGACATGTATGAACCTTTTTGAATACACATGACCGTTTTTTATATCTGTGAACATTTTCCACATGGCTAGAAGCGATGGATCCACTTTCAAAAAAACATTTGTTATGGTTTCCTCATGGCACTCGTTGCGTTGTTATCATGCACATTTTATTTTATTTTAAATTACATGAAAAATATTTTCAATATACCATAAATATTTTCCAACATTTTTATATACACAATGAACTGTACGTAAGATGAACATTTTTATAATAGACATGTATGAACCATTTTGAAATATACATGACCATTTTTTATATCCGTGAACATTTTTCACATGGCTAGAAGCGACGTATCCACTTTGAAAAGACATGTGTTATGGTTGGCTCATGGCACTCATTGCGTTTTTATCGCACACATTTTATTTTATTTTAAATTGTGTGTGACCCACCTCCACGGCGCGCATTTTATGCGGCGTGTGCGATGACGCCCCCTCCCCCAATCGCACATCAACCCGCACCGATGGTTCGCGGATGATGACCTAAACTAACTAGTGTAAGTTTGGATATGTCCAAGTCAGACATGTTTTGATACCTAACTAGCCTAATCCCTCCTCCAGTTGTAATATCTTGTTGCTGCCATAAATATCATATACTCCCTCCGTCCCAAAATAACTGTCTTAACTTTGTACTAGCTCTAGTATAAATTTGTACTAAGCTCAAGACATTTATTTTGGGACGAAGGGAGTACTACGTAATGGGCAACGCAGATGTATACTCGACTCAGTTAGTTGCCTCCAACATGGCAGCGACTACTAACGTAACCGTTGCACATACATGTCCTCTCAGCAGTTCTCATAATGGAAACTGCACCCCCAGCACGATCAATTAGAAAAACACGAAAGACAAGCAAAATTCCTTGCAACTTGGCACTCCATTGACCAGTGTAGAGTAACGACACCACGC
This sequence comes from Aegilops tauschii subsp. strangulata, assembly GCF_002575655.3. Taxonomy (NCBI): domain Eukaryota; kingdom Viridiplantae; phylum Streptophyta; class Magnoliopsida; order Poales; family Poaceae; genus Aegilops; species Aegilops tauschii. Next base: position 49,165,161 of record NC_053039.3, read on the forward strand.
GTGCTGTAACCGGCCTGTATTTCCGGTCAATTGCCCTGCTTGCATCCAGCAGCAAATTAAAACAGATAATGCCATCTTGCCGATCTTCATGAGTGGATGCAAGCTAAGCATAGGAGCTATTATCCATGATCGTCGGTGCGCTGCGCTGCTATATATACTCCTCCACCTTAAGCTACCGAAGCACACGGACCACAGCAGCAGTTTATCTTAGCAAACTACTAGCTAGGAGACATCGAATTAAGATGGCCAAGGTTAACGCCGGCGCCGCCCTGTTGTCTCTGTGCCTGTTGCTGGCCTGTTCTGCCGGAGGCACACAGGCCGCCTACGTGGACGTGGAGGGCACCGTGAGGACAGAAGTAGAGAAGGCCATCAAGAGCAACCCCGGCATCGGTGCCGCCCTCGTCCGTCTGGTGTTCCACGACTGCTGGGTTAATGTAAGTCCCCATCAATTGATTTCATATAAGCTGATCGATCGCTTAATCTGTCTTGTTTCACCATGGACTATATCTTAGGCTAGCCACAATGGGTCTCATAAATAGTACTCCCTCGCATGCCATGTTGGCAAAAATCCGATGTGGTACAACAATTAATAAAGAAAAAGATGAGAGTGGTATCATAGCACGTAAAACTATCGATAGTTTTTACGAGGAAAACTTTCGATCTATTCATCAAATACCATGGCAATACAAAAAACATCAGAAGCAATAAAAATTGCATCCATACCAAGATATTTTAATGACAAGTCGGTCTTGTACACATATTTGTATTGGAATTCTACAAACAAATAAATAAGATGTGATTATAGTACTACTATATGATACTATATGCATTACAGGGTAGTGTCTACAAACAAATAAATAAGATATGATTATGATACTACTATATGATCCTATGTCACACTCCATTACAAGAGGGGGAAAAACTCCTAGCACTAAAATCAAGCAAAAAAATATATTTTTTCTCACACAAAAACACATGAAATGATACAATCCATTGAAATGCATATGATACTCCTTTTCAATGCATTGGAACTGCCCTTAGTCCTGGCTCATTTGATCGATGAGGAATGCATGGATGCATGTGTTAACTTCCAGGGTTGCGATGGATCGGTGCTCTTGGACAAGACGACATCCGGTGGCAATACCGAGAAGAAGGCGATCAACAATATCGGCCTGGACGGCTTCAACCTGATCGACACCATCAAGTACAAACTGGGCAACAGCGTCTCGTGCGCTGACATCGTCGTCTTCGCCGCGCGTGACGCGGCCAGATACCTGAGCGGCGGCAAAATCACCTACTCCGTTCCCTCAGGGCGCAAGGACGGCATCGTCTCGTCTGCCGCTGCCGCAGACGCCATCCTCCCGCAATCCACCTTCGAGTTCCAACAGCTCGTGGACAACTTCGCCAAGAAGAACTTCACCCAGGAGGAGCTCGTCATCCTCTCCGGCGCGCACTCCATCGGCGTCTCCCACCTCTCGTCCTTCCAGGACCGCCTCAACGATTCAACCGCGACCCCGATCGACGACAACTACAAGCAGGCTCTTGTCGCAGACGTCGAGGCCCAGAAGAAGAGCCAAAATACGCCGGATCCGATTGAGAAGAACAACATCCGCGACATGAGCTCGAGCTTCCAGACCACCGCCGGGTACGACCCCACAGGTGTGAACACCGCGGCAAAGGGCGCTCTGGACAACAGCTACTACCACGCCAACCTCCAGAACAGGGTGCTCTTCAAGTCCGACTGGGTTATGCGCACGGACAGCAAAGCCGGGGACGACATGGCCGAGTACATGAACAATGCCACCAAGTGGAACAACGACTTCGCCGCTGCCATGGTCAAGCTCAGCAAGCTGCCGGCCGAGGGTAGTACTCGTTACGAGATAAGGAAGAACTGCAGAGTCACCAACCAGAACTACTATTACTAGAAGCAACGGCATCACCTACAGGCTACAGGTGCCATGGATGCAATGATTTGTATTTTGAAGGCTCTGTTCCATCCCTAATTTGTATAACCACAATACTCACTGCAAAATAAACCACAATAAAAGAACGAAAAATATATTTGGCAACCCTGTGACAGATTGCAAAACGGTGCTGCTAAATCTCAGTCGACTGAGACTTCGCGAAGTCTCAGTCGACGCGTCCACCGTTTGATTGGTATTAGCTTTAAGATTCGCGCTGTTAGTGGGTTTGTCTCGTTCTGGCCTGTTAATGCAGCCGGTTCTTTTTTCTTCAGGTTTTCTGGTTGTCTGGACTCTTTTTCTCGCGGGCCAGAGGGTTTGCGTGGTGGGTGGAGGAGGTGTGGGGGGCCTTTTCAGTGTCTTTCCTGTGATTTGTTCTTTTTCTTCATTTTAATTTTGCTTTTTTTGTGGTACAGCGGCTGTGAGCTTGGCCTTGTTTTCTTTGCCTGGGTTGTTATGTTTTAGGGAGAAAATGGTATTCGTCCATTTCTTTTCATGTGCGATCCTCCAAAAAAGAATCTTTTCATGTGCTGTTATGTTTGTCTTTTTTGTTTTTCCATTTCTTCTTTTCTAAATAATTTTTGTAAATACATGAATAATTGTGGAATTATATGAAGATTTTTTGTATAAATATTTTTCTTCTTGTAAAATTACATGTTTTATAAAGAATATAAAACTTTGATATTACACGTATATTTATGTAATTTCGCTTGCGTAACAATAGTTGCACACTCATTTGCTACGCGTAGCTGGATGTTTATCATCCATGTGAAACTCCTTCAAAAATTATTCAATATAATTAGTTTATCAATAATTGTTTATATTTTTAGGTTCTACTTTATTTGTATTTCTAGTTTCTATCTTTTTGTTGTATTGGGTTTTTCCGTTGTTGTTGTTACGGCTACACTAAATTTCAGTCGACTGAGATTTAGCAAAGTCTCAATCGATGGCACTAAGATTCATGTGTACCTATTACGTTGGCTCGAACGAGCTCTTTTCTTTGTCGCTGCACAGGCCGGTGGAGATGAGAGAGCCTTTCTTTTATTTTTCTTCTTGGCCTTGTTCCCTTTGCTGTGCAGCCCAAGTTTCCCGAGAGTGTTCTTTTAGTTATTTTTGTCAGCCTACAAAAAAGTACTTTGTTTTGTTTCTTTTACTCACCCTACACAAGTGAGTTTTACCTGTAGGAGAGGAAGTCTCGGTGGCTTCACTTTTTCCCAAAAGAAATTTTCATTTTCATTTTCATTTTTCCATTTTCTTTACCTTTTTCTTCTTTTTATGGTTTTACTTTTCATTTACTTTTTATAAGTCTTTAACTTTTCTTTTATTTATTTTTATTTTTTTCTTGCTCGTCCCGTTTTATATTTTTTGTTTTGTTTTTCTTCTTGTTTATTTAATTTAATATTCCATTTTTCATTTTGCCCTTGCTTAATAATGTTTGTGTTTTATTCTATTTGAAGCATATTTTCCAACTTTCTAGCAGCCCTATTTTAGCAACGAAATTGCTTAACAATTTTTTTGTTAATCATTTTCAGTTGCACATCCATTAGATGTTTTGTAAGTAAATGTTGGATGCAATAGTTGAATTTTTTTTTAGCGGGATTGCTAAAATTCAGTCGATTGAGTTTAACCGAAGTTGACTAGAGGGGGGGGGGTGAATAGGCAACTAACAATTTTTTTAGCTTTTCTTTACCAATTTAAACTTTGCATCAAGGTACGTTGTCTAGATATGCAACTAAGTGAGCAACCTATATGATGCAATGACAACAAGCACACAAGCAAGCAAGGGATTTAACACAAGTAAGCTTGCGAAAGTAAAGGGACGAGATAACCAAGAGTGGAGCCGGTGAAGACGAGGATGTGTTACCGAAGTTCCTTCCTTTTGAGGGGAAGTACGTCTCCGTTGGAGCGGTGTGGAGGCACAATGCTCCCCAAGAAGCCACTAGGGCCACCGTATTCTCTTCACGCCCTCACACAATGCGAGATGCCGTGATTCCACTATTGGTGCCCCTGAAGGCGGCGACCGGACCTTTACAAACAAGGTTGGGGCAATCTCCACAACTTAATTGGAGGCTCCCAACGACACCACAAAGCTTCACCACAAAGGACTATGGCTCCGCGGTGACCTCAACCGTCTAGGGTGCTCAAACACCCAAGAGTAACAAGATCCGCTAGGGATAAGTGGGGGGAATCAAATTTCTCTTGGTGGAAGTGTAGATCGTGGCCTTCTCAACCAATCCCGAGCAAATCAACAAGTTTGATTGGCTAGGGAGAGAGATCGGGCGAAAATGGAGCTTGGAGCAACAATGGAGCTTTTGGGGGAAGAGGTAGGTCAACTTTGGGGAATAAGACCTCCTTATATAGTGGGGGGAACAAACCAACCGTTACCCCCCACACCAACCCCGCAGAGAGCGGTACTACCGCAGGAGGCAGCGGTTCTACCGCTGATCATAGCGGTACTACCGCTCCCCCGGGCGGTACTACCGCTGATCCCAGAGCGGTACTACCGCGGTGGTCAGGGCGGTACTACCGCATATGAGCGGTACTACGGCCCCCACTACCGCGACTAGTTCCGTAAAACCCGACACGAAAAAAGACCGCTTGAATCGAGGCGGTACTAGCACGAGACCGCAGCGGTACTACGGTTCGGGGCTACCAGCGGTACTACGGCTCTAGAGCGGTACTACCGCTCCTAGAGCGGTACTACCGCTTGTAGCCATAAGCGGTACTACCGCCCCGGCCCGCGGTACTACCGCTGGGACCAGAGAAGGCACACTCAGAAGGGGAACAAGCCCATCATAGAAGCGGAAAGGCTCGGAGGGGGGCAAAGGAAGTGTACGTGATGATTCCACCCTAGCCTTTTCAAAGCGGACCCCCTCTTGATAGTACGGTGATCCCTATGAAACTAGTCCACCAAACTAATTCGAAAGGACTACACCGTCTTCGCTTCAAGCTTCCAAGGGGAGGGAATCGTCTCGTGCCAAAAGGATGAATATCTGAAAACACTCAATGCACACGATTAGTCTGCAAAAGTATTGTCATCAATCACCAAAACATCTTAGGGACAAATATGCCCTTACAGACACCTTCAGTGGCACTAGTCCCTGGTGGTGAAGAAAACATTTGTGCTTCTTTTCCCTCATCTTTTTCCTTTCTTGCTTTCTTTAGCTGCCTCTTTTTTAGTGCATCCATGTCGTCTCTGAAAGCATTAACATGTTTCCTTGCCAATGCCATCCCTTCATCAGTAGTGCAAGCGTCTTTTGCTTGTTCCTTGAAATCATTCAGAATAGATGTATATCTCATGATAATTTTTCCTTCCTCTGTCATTCCCTTCTTAACTGTTGGCTGTTGGTAATCAGGCTGAACAAGATCCTCTTCTGGATCCCATGTCCACCTATCCAGGATATACCTCCTCGGTATCTCGTAGACTCCAATCTGTTCCATTACTCGTAGTATGTGTGCGCACAATAGCCCATCGCGATCAAACTTGCAGCAAGTGCATGAGTATACCCCTTCATCCTTGTTCGCCTGCACATGGTAGTCCCTATCCCCATACTTTGGTAGTATGCCTCGGAGCGACCACATCCTGAAGGTTCCATCTTGCAAAGTGTCGCATCCGTAAGCAGTCTTTAGCTTCATCTCTACCTGGAACTTGGAGAACAGATTTTGTGTGTATATCCCTCGCATCTGTAACTCGATTGGGTTCAATGAATACATGTCTGCCTCTTTGTAAATTGTGTCCACTTGCTCTTTCGCCACAGCCACCATTACTTTCTCCTGGATTGCAGTGTATTGAGTTGCGAATTCAATCAATGAGTTGTTGGGGTTCATGTACTTCTTGAGCACAGCATTGAATCCCTCGCTCCTTGCAGTTGTCTGCAAGAATGGAAAGAAATGCTTCATGTAGTACATTGGGGCCCAACATTTCCTATTTTCCCACAGCCATTGAAAATGTTCGTTGTCGATCTGGCCATATTCATCCATCATTGTCCATCATTTTTTTTCAAACTCTTCCTCTGTGATACACAAAACATGAGACAATTACAACATCATACACAATCATTAGTAATTAAAGTACAAGTATGCTGGTAACTTTTCTTAGTTGTTAGATGGTAACTTTATTGAACAGTTTCTCCATATCTGGTAACTTTTCTAAACCACAAGTTGGTATCAACATATGTATCTGCCCCCTGGTAATATAGCCAACAAGATCATGGTAACTTGTGTAGACCCACACATGGTAACTTGTGCATCACATATATTCATATGGCTTCTCAAGTTTGCTGCATGGTAATTAAAATGGGTCAACAGATTAGGTACGTACCACTCAAGCTGTTGTCGACACAGTCTTTGAACGCTTTGTTTAGTGGTTTATCATCAGCCATAAGTTTTCCAAGTTTCTCCTGCGCCTTCTTCATTATATGCCAGTGGCAATTTCTGTGTATTATGTTCAAGAAGACCTCGTCGATCGCACTCCTCATTGCAAAGTCCTGGTCTGTGATGATGTTTTTAGGGGCAACACCACCCATTGCATGGAGGAATGTGTTAAACAACCACACAAAGTTTTCCTTTAGTTCGTTTCGAACGAAGCCACACCCAAACTGGATGGATTGACCATGGTTATTAATTCTAATGAATGGTGCACCCGGCATCTTGTACATGTTTGTCATGTATGTCGTGTCAAACGACAAACAGTCATTATACTTTGCATATGCCCTGCGTGATGCGCCATCTATCCAGAACAAGTTCTCAACCCTGTCCTCATCATCAAGTTTGATTCTCCAGTAGAAATATGAATCTTGGCCCTCATCTCTTGGAAGTATGCAATTGTGCTCCCAACGTCCTTGTGGCGGTGCTCTAAGCGGAACTTAGCTCGTTGATTAGCAATGTCTTGTGTCGTGTAGGGTACGTCTTTAGCGCTCCCGTAGAACCATGACATCAAATGCATCTGCCTCGCAGTCTCAACGTTGCATCCGTGCAGAACCCTCAAGAAGTCCTGGTCCTCCTTCGGAATGTACCGATGTGATGATAAGAATTTTGTTAGGGACGGCTTTTTGATCAGGGAGTGATTGGGGGTGTCCTCGAAACGGTCAACAGTCCACCATGCATCATCGTGGGATAGGTACATGTGCGCTTCACATTCAGTCCTAACAACTTTCTTTTTTTTTCCTCTTCTTGACAATGCTGGCTGGGTTTTCCACATCTTGCAGCTCATCCCTGTCCTTGCGTCGTTTGCCATATTTTGTACAAACTAGTAGCACCCTGCTTATAGTTCCATCAACGCTCTCTTTCTTGAATTGCTGCCTAATTGCAAAGCCAGTCCTGCGCGCGTAGGTGCTGTAGTGGTCACGTGGGCTCTCCAGGGTGTCAAATTTTGTCCCTTGTAAAGGTGGCTTAGGTGTGGAATATGCCTCCATGTTGCTGCCTTCCATATCAGCATCGATCGCAACAGATTCTGGAGTTGCTGGTTCGCTTATTGTCTGCTCTCCAAGGCTCCCAGCTCCTGTGCTTGCATTTGTTCCAGCACTATGTGCACTTGTTCCACCACTGGGCAAGCTGTTGTTTGCGCTGATTGCCCGAGCACCTGCAATTTGGCCTGGTAGATTAGTGGAATATTACATGATAAATAACAGTTTTCCATCATGGTAGTTTTCTGAAGATTCAGTGAATGTATCTTTCTTTTCTGCCTAAACAACCCTGATAATTTGCATACTCTGAACCTGGTATTATGAGTGCACTAATGCTGGTAATTTTCAAACCCACTTCAACAATAAAGCATTCTTTCTGCCTAAAAAACCCTGGTAATTTGCATCCTCTAAACATGGTAATATGTGTGCATCAATGATGGTAAGTTTCAAACCCACTTCAATAGTAAAGTATTCTTTCTGCCTAAAAAAACCCTGGTAATTTGCATTTTTTGGACCTGATAATATGTGTGCACCAATGATGGTAAGTTTCAAACCCACTTCAATAGTAAAGTATTCTTTCTGCCTAAAAATCCCCTGGTAATTTGCATTTTTTGGACCTGGTAATATGTGTGCACCAATGCTGGTAATTTTCAAACTCACTTCAATAGTAAAGTATAAGACTGGGTTTTTCATTCCATGATGATATGTAAACGGTAATGTTGGTAATTTTACCTATCCCCATGATGTTTGGGTATGCTGAATTGATGCTTGGTGTGCGCGCTGCATCGCCTTCTTCATGCATTCTACCTCCTCCTCCATCCTCTGCATTATCTCCTCTGCTAGCATCCATTTATCTACTCCTGCTTGATTTGTTTTTACGTTTGCACGTTAGTATACATTTACACGTGTTCACTCTTCTTTTGAAACTCATTGTTTTGTTTACTCTTTACACGGGTGTTTGAAGGCAAGAATCGCAGGGGTGATTGGGAAGAACACTAAACAGGACAATTACAGTACAACATGAGCATCTCCATTAAAAGGCAGCACTTTTCTTTATCCAATGTTAGTACTTAGCTAAAGTGGATGATAACTTTTACTATGTACAGATTGATAACTTATTTACTTCATGCAGTATAACATTCTTGTAAACTGAAAAATGAACCCTTTTTGCAATGCATCTTCCATTGTATGAGAGAATGATTTTTGTGGTCAATAAAGGTTCCTCTTTCCTTTATTTGTCTTTATTTTTCCATGGTAGACACAAAATCTATGTTTAGTGTAGCAAGGGAATGGGGTATTTTTTTGGGTACTCTGTTTTGTTGCATAAAGTTGGTAACAAAAACTACGGGGGGCTGGTAAATTTGCACTTAGTTGATTGGTAAGTCACTGCAATAGGCAAAATTATGAGAGAAGTCTGCTTATTCTGTTTTCTAGAGGTGAAAGGATGGTAATTTTTTGCACAGATTGGGAGGGGGTGGGGTGGGGGTGGGCTAAGTCTTTGTATTAAGCAGAATTTTTTGGAGATTTTGGATGAGTCTTGATTCTTACCAGGGTGAGGTGATGTTGCCTGGTGATTTCTTCGCCGTATCCCTGGTAATTTCCACCTCTTCCCTGATGATCTGCTCTTGTTTGATCCAGATCTGGAGGAGGGGTAGGTCTTTGGTGTTGATTTTGAGCAGCTGTGTAGGGGGGAGGGGCGGGTGGGTGGTGGGGAGGGGCGTGTGGGTGGTGGGGAGGGTGAGAGAGGGTATACTTGCGTGGGAGGTAAGGGGGGTGGGGGAAAGTTGCGGTCTGGAAAGTTCGTCGTGGGAGGATGGCAATTTCTGTTGGGCCTTGTACAGCGATCGGCCTGGTTAGCTGGCGGGGTGATCGTCCTGGTTAGCTGGCGGGGTGATTGGCCTGGTTAGCTGGCGGGTGATCGACAGGTAAGGTATGGTAAGGTAAATTTCCTATCGGGCACACTGTTGCCAAATATCACTGTCGTAAAATAATGGGTTTTTATCAGTTTTGCCATCGGTTGTATAACACTACTCAGTTTTGTCACTAAAAATTTTCACTTCTCAAAAATGCCATTGTTCCGATGGACACAACCTCGAAAAGACCATTTTTCACCGTTACCGTCAGGTTAGTAGACACTGACTAAAGGTAGATGATGAAAATACACTTATCCCATTTGTCAACTCCCCTTTCTCTCTCTTTTGACTTGTGGGCCCATCTGTCAGGGCCTGCACGTCGCAAGAGCTAACCAGCTGAGCTACAGAAATCTTTTTAGGTGAAAGGAGATACATCCCTCATATCGTGTAGATGGAATAGTATTCCAACACAGTAGCGTGTCGTGTCTTTTCTTGTTGCTAGCTAGCACGCGGTTATAAATAGAGAAAAGTCTATTTTTAGTCCCTCAACTAATCACACATATGGTGCGGATTTCATCTCTCAATTTTCAAACCAGACAACTTGCACCCTAAACTTTCAAACCGGACAAATTTCGTCCTCCGAACCCGCCAAAGCGGTTTTCCTGCTGACTCAGCGTGGTTTTGCCCATGTGGCATTATTTCTCCATCTTATTCATTCCATCTCTTCTTCCTTTCTATTCTGTCTCTAGTGAGCATTTCATCGATCAATTAGTGTGCGCCGGCTACCGAGGCACTGCGGTGGCATGCTGACGGGCTGTGCTAGCGCTCGAGAGGCTCCGTCGCGCGACGTGTCCCTGCTGCTGTGCCGGCCGGAGGGCGTCATGCTGTACCAGCAGCACCTCCTCCGTAGCTCGTCTCTGTAACAGCATGGGGTGCCGGCCGCCGCGCAAGTGCCGGTACACCGAGGAGGCCTGCCAGCAGGGGGTGGCCAAGAAGCCGACGAGGCCAGCGTGGGGCACAGTTACTGTCAGTCTGTCAGCGAGAGCCTCTGAAGCCGAAGCTTAAGTTCGTTCAGCGAGAGCGCTCGTGTTGGTCGTCGTACCGCCGTCACGGTCACACGACCAAGGGCAGTGGCAGCGAAGCCGCTGAACTGCCGACCGTAACTCCGCCTCCTGCCGGCCACCGTATTGGTAACGATGACCCGGAGACCGGCGCCGCCGCCGAAGCGTCGATGGTTGAGCCCGGGGTGTGGACGAGTGCGACATCTCCTCTGGCCGGTGGGTTTACGAGTACAACGAGGAGCTCTGGGCACCGCGTCGCTGGCCGCACCGTGCGCGCCGTCTCCATCTTTAACCACACCACGCACTGTTCCGCCGCCGACGTGCTCGTCTTTTAACTCCTACCTCTGATGGCACCGACGTCCTCCACGGCTCGTCCGCAGACCGCAGCTGCACGAGGCCCCTCACGCTGTGTGCGTTCGGCATGGCGCTCCTCCTCGGGTACGTGGGCGCGTGTGCGGACGACGAGGCTGGAGCGTGCGCCGTTGGGGAAGCCGTCGAAGACGCACTTGTGGGAGGTTGTGAGGCACGGGAGCGCCCGCACGAGAAGATGCCACTGCTCGCTGCTCGGCCATGGACAGCATGTGCCAGTGCATGCCACTTGTTTGATGAAATGCCTCAGTAAGCTAATGTGAGAAGGAAGAAGAAAGTGGAGAGAAATACCGTCACGTGGATGAAGACCGGTCAACACATCGCTGAGTCAGCAGTGATACCGGTTCAGCCAAGACAAGGGACTAAACTTGTCCGGTTTTAAGAACTACAGGGGTGCAAGTTGACTGGTTTATGAGTTAAAAGACAAAATCTAGACTTCCTAAAAAGTTGAGAAATAGAAAATAGACTTTTCTTTCCATAATATTAAAGGGAAGATTGTTGCTCCACCTTTTTTTGTCCATGATGGGGCCATCAGATTTTTCGTCCGTCTTGGGTGCCTACGTCGCTAGCCTTGGTACGTACGGGTACCTGTGTTGGTCCTTCGTTTTAAGAAGAAGAAAAAAAGTGCCTATGTCGCTAATCTTGGTACGTACGGGTACCTGTGTTGGTCCTCCGTTTTTAAGAAGAAAAAAAGTGCACCTGTGTTGGTCCTCCATTTTTAAGAAGAAAAAAAGTGCCTACGTCGCTAGCCTTGGTACGTACGGGTACCTGTGTTGGTCCTCCGTTTTTAAGAAAAAGAAAAAAAGTTCTTACGTCGCTAGCCTTGGTACGTACGGGTACCTGTGTTGGTCCTCCGTTTTTAAAAAGAAGAAAAAAAGTGCCTATGTCGCTAGTCTTGGTACGTACGGGTACCTGTGTTGGTCCTCTGTTTTTAAGAAGAAAAAAGTGCACCTGTGTTGGTCCTCCATTTTTAAGAAGAAAAAAAGTGCCTACGTCGCTAGCCTTGGTACGTACGGGTACCTGTGTTGGTCCTCCGTTTTTAAGAAAAAGAAAAAAAGTTCTTACGTCGCTAGCCTTGGTACTGCTTGGTCGGTACTCGCGCTGTGAACCAACTCAGCTGTGCTGCTGTTTGTGCTTGAAATAAGCGCATGTATATTTTGATAGAGGAGTGGTCGTGCGGAAATAAAGTACTACAAAAGTCACGCGAGGAGAGTTACGTAATTTTTTTTTTTGAGGGGCGGATTAGGTACTTAATATCGTTCACTGCAATGAGGCCGGCCCAACTAATCAACCACCTGGCCTCAACCTGTTTAACAATGCAGCCGCATTTAATCGATTATTGGCCTCAAATTATTAAACAGTCCCATCTTGTTTTCTTATATTCAATCCTTCTAATTTATATATCTCTTTCAAGTTCTTAGGTATTAAGGGAGTGTTCCGGGAATCAGTAAGGTTGAATAACAAGGGATGAGGAATACTTTGGCCCAGCCACGTGATGCAATGATTCGGAAGGCGGCCGTTTGGTCGGTTACTACCACTGCCGTTATTTGGCAGTCTTTACGAGATAGGAGGTTTCGTGACTACTGTAAGGATTGATGGCATGTGGACATCATGTTTATGTATGTTCTTCAAAATTGTAGCTGCCATATTGTTAAGGCATATCTCTCTAGATGTAGTTTTTGGTGATTGATGACAACATGTTTGCGGACTAATTGTGTGCTTTGAGCATTTCAGAGATTCATCATTTGGCACGAGACGATTTCTTTCCCCTCGGAGTGTCATTCAAGACGGTGAGCTCTTTCGCTTCTTTTGGTGGATTAGTTTCGTAGGAGTCACCGTACTATCAAGAGGGGGTCCGCTTTGGTAAGGCTAGGGTGGAATCAACACGTACACATCCTCTTTGCACCCTCTGAGCCTTTCCGCTTCATTGGAGATATCTTTCCTCTCTCTTTGGGCTGAGTCTGGTCCCAGCGGTAGTACCGCGGTACCTAGCGGTAGTACCGCTTAGGGGTCACAGGCGGCAGTACCGCTCCGCAGCGGTAGTACCGCTGGTGGGTCCTCAGCAGTAGTACCGCTACGGTACCAGGCCCCTACCGCGTCGACTCGAGGGGTCATTTTTCGTGTCGGATAGTGCGGTACTTTGCAGCGGCAGTAGGGCGGCAGTACCGCTCATGAGCGGTAGTACCGCCCTACCACCGCGGCAGTACCGCTCGAGTCTGTCACTCTCCTGCCCTCCAGACTCCACGGTAGTACCGCCCGGGGGAGCGGTAGTACCGCTGTGATCAGCGGTAGTACTGCCCTCTACGGGGCTGTTGTGGGGGTAACGGTTGGATTGTTCCCCCCACTATATAAGGAGGTCTTCTTCCCCAAAGTTGACCAACCTTTTCCCCCAAAAGCTCCATTGTTGCTCCAAGCTCCATTTTCGCCCGATCTCTCTCCCTAGCCAATCAAACTTGTTGATTTGCTCGGGATTGGTTGAGAAGGCCCCGATCTACACTTCCACCAAGAGAAATTTGATTCCCCCACTTATCCCTAGCGGATCTTGTTACTCTTGGGTGTTTGAGCACCCTAGACGGTTGAGGTCACCGCGGAGCCATAGTCCATTGTGGTGAAGCTTTGTGGTGTCGTTGGGAGCCTCCAATTAAGTTGTGGAGATTGCCCCAACCTTGTTTGTAAAGGTCCTGTCGCCGCCTTCAAGGGCACCAATAGTGGAATCACGGCATCTCGCACTGTGTGAGGGCGTGAGGAGAATACGGTGGCCCTAGTGGCTTCTTGGGGAGCATTGTGCCTCCACACCGCTCCAACGGAGACGTACTTCCCCTCAAAAGGAAGGAACTTCGGTAACACATCCTCGTCTTCACCGGCTCCACTCTTGGTTATCTCGTCCCTTTACTTTCGCAAGCTTACTTGTGTTAAATCCCTTGCTTGCTTGTGTGCTTATTGTCATTGCATCATATAGGTTGCTCACTTAGTTGCATATCTAGACAACCTACATTGATGCAAAGTTTAAATTGGTAAAGAAAAGCTAAAAAAATTGTTAGTTGCCTATTCACCCCCCCTCTAGTCAACTATATCGATCCTTTCAATTGGTATCAGAGCCTCGTCTCTTTATTAAGGACTTTACCGTCCGAAGAGTATGGTTGACGTCGTAGACGGTGTGGAGGAGCACTCCGGTGTGAATCCGGTCTCGTCTACGGGAGATGAGGGAACCGCGGTCTCTCGTGAGGAATTTAATGTGGCGTTGGACACATTGAAAACCTCCATGACTACCGAGGTCGAAAGCAGGTTTAATAAATTCTTAGAAGGGCTTAAACTTTCCACCGCACCGTTGAAAGTGGGTGATCCCGCCAACAAGGTGACGGATGCTACCTCCGACAAAGGGGAAGCTACTAGCGAGAAAGCTCCTTCTTCTAGTGGTAAAAATGGCACCGGCATCTTTGCCCATGTGGAACCTCCACTTGTCTATGGTGGACCGCTCCCTTCCACTCATTTGAATCATGCCGGCCCGGCCCCTAAGATTGAGAAGAATGTAGATTTTGATTCTTGGGTCTATCGTTTTAAGCGTCATTTAAAACATGTGAACACTAACCTTTGGAGAATCATTGAAGAAGGTTTCTATCCGCATGACCGAAGTAGCTTCACTCCTAGAGAAGTTGTGGATCATCAATTCAATGAGAATGCTCTCTTCATCATCCAAGAAGCAATCCCACCGGAAGATCTTCCTCATCTCCGGCCCTACACCGTGGCCAAAGATGCTTGGCTCCAAGTTGTTTCCCTCTATCGGGGAAGCGCAAGCATTCAACGCTCCAACTATGAAGTGGTGCAAGATGAAGCCGACGAGTTTGCAATGAAAGAAGATGAAGAACCTCGTGAGCTTTTTCGGAGAGTAACCAAACTCGCGGTCTCTCTCCGAGATCATGGAAGTAAGGACACAGATGACAATTGGATCAAGCGCAAATACCTCAAGGCAATGATGCCCTACCGCAAAGCCATGTCCTCCGTCATTCATCAAAGGCCGGACTTCCACACCTTGTCCTCAAGTGAAGTGTTGGATGAGTTCGTTGCCATGAGCATCTTGGACAAGACCGCCGACAATGCGGTTCTTCGCTCTCAAAGAGTAAAGAAGCCCAACCTTGCTCTAAAGGCCAAGGTTAGTATGGAGGAAGAGGATGAAGAGGAAGAAGAAGAGAGCAACCTCGAAGATACGAAGTATGCCTATCATGAACACACGGCCCTTGCTTCAGGGCAATTTTGGAGCAAGAAGAACACAAGGCCAAACTTCAACAAGAACAAGTGGCGCAAAGGGCAAGCAACAAGTGAGGACTTGCTTCAATTGTGGCAATGTGAGCCATTTTGTTGCAGAGTGCCCTTACGAGAAGAGGGAAGACAATGGTGGCAAGCTCATTCGAAAGGACAAGGCCAAGTCGTTCCCCAACCAGAGCAACTTCACCAAGAAGACTCCTCCCAAGGCATTGGTGGTACAAGAAGAGTACAATGAGGATGATGACGATGATGAAGATGGTGAGTCGGTTGCCATGGCCTCCGTTGCCATTGCGATGACTCCACGGATGTCTCTCTTCGACTCACCCAATGAGAACATCACCGCCAAGTGCCTCATGGCTAAAGCCACCAACAAGGTAACCCCCAACATCAAAACTACCATTATTAATCATCCTTCTTCGACGGATAGCATTGATGAACATGAGGGGACAAATGTGGAGGAAAATGAGTTTGAGACCTTTATGGGTAAACGCAAGGGTAAATCCAAGAAGCACTTCGTTGCTCTCTTGAAACAACTTGGTGAAGCCAATGACATGATCGAGGCTCACGAAGATACCATCTCTAAGATGGAGGGGCATAGTCGTGACTATGCCGATGAGATTTCGGATTCCAATGCTCTTGACGAAGAGCGTGGTCTTCGTTTGGCTCTTGAGGAGGCATACAACAATGATCATGCTAAGTTGAAGAAAGATCTTGATCATGCTCTTGTTGTGTCTCGTGTGCTAAACTCCGAGAAGGCAAAGCTTGGGGTTGATCTTGCTAGACTCAAAGAGGAGTTTGACATTCTCGACAAGGCACACAAAGTCTTGAAGGGTGTTCATGCTAGCCTCAAGGAGTCTCATGATCAACTCCAAGTGAAGCTAACTAAGGATAAATCCACCTTTCCTCATATGGTGTTAATTGATAATGCAAATGCTACTAACCCTTGTTGTGAGCATGTGCATCTTGTTGAGGAGAATGCTAAGTTGAAGGAGCATCTTGAGAAAGGCCTTGTGTCATGCATACAAGGTGAGAAGAACCTCAACGACCTTTTGAGCAATCAAAAGGAAGTTGTGGCCAAGGAGGGGATTGGGTTCGCACCCAAGCCCAAGAACAAGAAGAAGAATGACAAGACCAAACGACCTCCTCCTCTCAAGCAAACTTTTGTGAAGGAGGGAGAGGGTGCTTCCAAGGAGAAGAAGAACAATGCGAAGGGTGACGGTGTCAAGAAGGGCAATGCCACCCCTTCCAACAAAGCCGGCGACTTTAATCCTTCTTATGTGCTATGCCGTGCTAGTGATGGGCATGTTTATGCCAAATTTGTTGGTTCTCCTCATGAGTATATTGAATGGTCTATTTGGGTTCCTAAGACCCTTGTTACTAACATCAAAGGACCCATTACAAAATGGGTACCTAAAACCAAGCATTGATCTCTTGTAGGTGTTTGCTTCCGGTGGGGGATCATGGTTGCTCGATAGTGGAGCTACAAATCATATGACCGGAAGCAAGGACTTGGTGGTGGACGTGCACAAGATTCCATCTATGCCCACCAATGTAGAGTGGGGTGATGCCTCGTCTTCTAAGGTATTGGGACTCGGCAAAGTAGTCATTTCTCATGATCTCACGATCGAGAAAGTCATGCTTGTTGAGTCCCTTGCATACAATTTACTTTCCGTTCGTCAACTTGCAATCATGGGTTTTGCCACCTTCTTTGATATTGATACCGTGGCCCTCTTGTGGAGCAAGACTCTTGAAGTAGCCTTTGTTGGGCATGTCGAGAACTGTCTCTATGTGATTAACTTTTCGGAGCGACCCACTAAGACCGCGACATGCCTAATGGCTAAAGTTGACGTGGGATGGCTTTGGCATCGCCATTTAGCTCATGTCAATATGAGATCTTTGCAAAGTCTTCTCAAGGGGGACCATGTCCGTGGACTAACAAACGTTAGTTTTGCTAAAGATCGTGCTTGCAGTGCTTGTATCGAAGGAAAGCTTCATGAGAAGGCTCACCCTCCCACGACTCTCATTTACTCGAAGAGGCCTTTGGAGCTCCTTCATTTGGATCTCTTTGGGCCTCCATCCTTTGATAGTCTTGGGGGTAGAAAATATTGCTTGGTGATTGTGGATGACTATTCAAGATACACTTGGGTGTATTTCTTCAAGAGGAAGAGTGAGACCCAACAAACCGTCATTGACTTTGCAAATGAAGCCCAACGTCAACACAATGCAAAGATCTTGACAATAAGAAGTGACAACGGCACCGAGTTCAAGAACTACACCTTGGATGAGTTTCTTAGTGATGAGGGGATCAAGCATCAATATTCCGCACCTTACACCCCTCAACAAAACGGTGTTGCGGAGAGGAAGAACCGGACGTTGATGGATGCCGCAAGGACCATGATGGCGGAGTTCAAGTCTCCATACAACTTTTGGGCCGAAGCCATCAACACCGCGTGTCATGCATCCAATCGGCTCTATCTCCGCAAGGGCTTGAACAAGACTCCATATGAGATACTCACCGGTAACAAGCCCAACCTCAAGTACTTTCGGGTGTTCGGGTGTAAGTGTTTCATTCTCAAGAAAGGTGTTCGGTTGTCTAAATTTGAGGCTAGAGCTTATGAGGGCATATTTGTTGGTTATGCTACAAACTCTCATGCTTACCGTGTCCTCAATAAATCCACGGGACTTATTGAGGAGACGTGTAACGTGGAGTTTGATGAGAATAACGGCTCCCAAGTGGAGCAAAGTGGCACTTGTGATGTAGGTGATGAAATTCCTCCTCAAGCCATAAGAAGAATGGGTGTTGGTTTTATCCTACCCATTGAGGAACCCCTTGTGGCTGAAGGAGAAGGACAATGCTCCACTCAAGTGGAGCCATCACCAACCCAAGGCCCACATGCTTCCGAAGAACAAAGTGAAGGCCCTCAACCTCATGAACAAGACCAAGGGCAAGATCATCCTCAAGACGGTGGTGACACACCAAGTGATGCCCAAGGTCAAGTTCTCTCCTCCGAGCAAGTTCAAGATCAAGAACAAGCTCAAGACGGCGCTCAAGATGATCAAGTGACCACTCCTCAACTCACCACCGAGGAGGAATTGGAGCGTCGTGCCGCCAAGATTGCTTCCAAGCTCTCCACCAAGGGTCATCTCATGAAGAATGTGCTTGGAAGCATTCAAAAGGGGGTAAGCACTCGTAGACAATTGGCAAACTATTATGAACATCACGCGTTTGTCTCTTGTGTGGAACCCCAAAAGGTATATGAAGCACTCGAAGATCCGGATTGGCTCAATGCCATGCATGAAGAACTCAACAATTTCGAGTACAACAAGGTGTGGAGATTAGTGCCAAGGCCAACGGGGAACCACAATGTCATTGGAACCAAGTGGATATTCAAGAACAAGCAAGATGCTCATGGGACCATCATCAGCAACAAGGCACGATTGGTGGCACAAGGCTACTCCCAAGTCGAGGGTATCGTTGCTCGCCTTGAATCTATTCGTTTGTTGATTGCTTATGCTTCTCATCACAACTTTAAGTTGCAACAAATGGATGTGAAGAGTGCTTTTCTTGATGGTCCTATTAATGAGTTGGTTTATGTCAAGCAACCCCCCGGGTTCGAGGATCCCTACTTTCCCGATCATGTGTATCAACTCGATAAGGCACTCTATGGCCTTAAGCAAGCCCCACGTGCGTGGTATGACCATCTTACCGAGTTGTTACAAGATCGTGGGTTTGAAGTTGGGCTAATCGACCCCACTCTTTTTACTAAGAAGGTCAAAGGGGAGTTGTTTGTGTGCCAACTATATGTTGATGACATTATCTTTGGTTCCCCTAGCAAAGCTTTCAATGGGGAATTTGCCGCACTCATGACCTCAAAGTTCAAGATGTCTTCCATGGGAGAGTTGAAGTTCTTTCTCGGTTACGAAGTAAAGCAAATAAGAGAAGGAACCTTCATCAACCAAGCCAAATACACTCAAGACATGCTCAAGATATTCAAGCTAAGTGATGTCAAGCCGGCGTCCACTCCAATGCCCACCAAGTGCCAACTTGACATCGATCCCAATGGTAAAGCGGTGGATCAAAAGGTATATCGCTCCATGATTGGTTCCTTACTTTACCTTTGTGCATCTAGACCGGATATCATGTTGAGTGTGGGAATTTGTGCATGTTTTCAAGCCGCACCTAAGGAAAGCCACTTTGTGGCGGTCAAGCGAATCTTTCGATATTTGGCTCATACCCCAAACTTTGGCTTATGGTACCCAAGAGGATCAAACTTCAAGCTTGTAGGGTATTCGGATTCCGATTGGGCGGGAGACAAAGTGGATAGGAAGTCCACTTCCGGAGGGTGCCAATTCCTTGGTTGCTCTTTGGTAAGTTGGTCTTCTAAAAAGCAAAGTTGTGTGTCTCTCTCGTCCACCGAAGCGGAGTATGTGGCGGCCGGGAGTTGTTGTGCACAACTCTTATGGATGAGGCAAACTTTAAAGGATTACGGTGTCATTTGTGACAAAGTGCCTCTTTGGTGTGACAATGAAAGTGCCATCAAGATATCTCTCAACCAGGTGCAACACTTCAAGACGAAGCATATTGAGATTCGGTATCACTTCATTCGGGATCATATTAGGCGAGGGGAGATCGAGCTCAACTATGTCAACACTCATGATAGCCTTGCAGATATTTTCACGAAGCCGTTGGATGAAGCAAGATTTCGCGAGTTAAGGCATGAGGTAAATATCATTGATTCGAGCAATGTTGCTTGAACACTTGCACTCCCCACCATACTCAACTTGTTATCTTGTTTAGGTATAGGCATGGACATAGGGTAGTGTTGTTCTCTTAATGAACTCTACCTCCCCTTATTATGCATAAATTGATCAACTCTTTCACATTAGCCATTTTCGATGGTACTTGTGCTTCAAAGACAAGTTTTGGTCATGGGCCCAAGGATAATTCTTCGCGGTGCCATACCAATTGACTCAAACATAGGTGGCTCCGGCCACCGCCCTCCCCTTTGGAGAGGCTGTGTCTTGTAGTTGGTCCTCGTTCTCTCTTGCTTCTCTTTCTCTCTGCCTTGTCTTAGTCTCCTTTTCTTGCCTTTTTGTTTTTTCTTTCTCTTTGAGCTAAGCCTTTGTGTCTAGTCTTTGGGGTATTGGCTGGGCGGTACTACCGCTGGTGGTGCGCGGTACTACCGCTTATGTTGACAAGCGGTACTACCGCCCACCCGAGCGGTACTACCGCTGGGGGGCGGGATCAGGGGGTTATGTCGGGGCAGGGGGAGGTTTCTCCTCCCCCATACCCATTCGCACCGCCCCCTCGTCCCTCTTCCTCTCTCCAGCGACTCCTCGCCGCGGGAGGGCTCCGGCGGGCCGCCGTCTCCGGGCCATCCATCTCCATTCCATTTGGTGGAGTCGATCCCCACCTCGTCCTCTTGCCATGGATGCCGGTATTGCCCTCGTTCCTTCTCTCTTTTTGTCTAGTTCTTAGATCTAGCGTTTTGGGGCAATAGTGGTTGCATCTCTAGATTTTTGGCTAAATCTCGGCTTGAGTAGTTTGGAGAAGGCGCCTAGACTGTGTGGATTAAGTTTTGGTAGGATTATTTTTGAATTTGACAGTCCAGTAGTGCCGAATCTGACCACGGCAGTAGGAACCGCCGGTTCCCAGTCTTGCGCGGTACTACCGCTTGCGCGGTACTGCCGCCTATGGCCAGCGGTACTACCGCTGCCTGCCAGATTCTATCATTCCTCTACCACTGTTTGATCCATGTTGTTTTGTTTGGAGGCTTACGCTTTTTCTTTCGTGTTGGTTTTTCTGTTCGTGTGTTTGGTTCCAGGTGGTGAACGTCCTGAGGAGCAAGTCCGCCGTGTCAACCCCGGTCGTGCAACATCAAAGCGCTACCGCACCTCTGAGTCAGTAGGTGCTTCCTCAAGTGCGGCTCCTCCGCCTCAACATCGGAAGAAACTTGCCAACAGGCCGAAGCCAAGAGGCAAGACTGTGACTGAGTTGTCTGCTAAGGAGTTCTGGGAAAGGCGTCGCCGCAACCCCTATGCGGAAGACCAAGAACCCAATTTTGTCAACCGCCCGTTCTGGAACCGCTTTCAGTTTGCCATCTACTTTGATGTGATAAAGGCCAAGAAGAATCTCTTTGTTGATGTTCGCTCCATCGACACGGATGCCATGGAAAAGGATCCTGAATACTTTGGTAAAGCTCTTCAGATGTGTGCTCAGCTAAACATTCTCAGAATCATGCAGTTCAACAAGGATTTTGATGCAGATTTGGTGGCTCAATTCTATGCCACTGTCCATCTCGGCACTGATGAAGAAAGGACTCTGACCTGGATGACAAATGGCAAGTTACTGTCTGTCAAGTGGAAGGCCTTCATGAAGTTACTTGAGGTGGAAGATCGCGGGCTTGAGACTCCTGTCGGCTTTCGCCCTCACCGCAACGTCAACTCCACTCACAAGCAAGCCCTCTGGCCCTACTGCACTGTGAAGGTTCACCCTGTGACTAAGAAGGAAACCTATGAGTTGTCTACCTACCTGGACATCCTTCATCGTGTCTTTCGAGAGACCCTCTTTCCTAGCATCGGGAATCTGGATATGGTCCACTCCTATCTCGTGGATATGCTTCTCTTCTGCCAGCATGAGAAGGAAGCAAACACTGGCGAGTCCCTGGACATTTCTCATGTTATGTGGTCTGAACTTCTCACTGCCGTTTCTGAGCGCAAGTGCCCGATCTATGGTCCGTTCATCATGCTGCTCATTGAGAAGGCCTGGGCATGTGTCTATCCCCAGGTGATGCTGGAAACTGGAGAATTGGTTTCTCTTGAGATCAAGCGTCTAAGGAAGAAGGACAGTTGGGGCGTCCCAGCCCCTAAATCCGGGGGTCCATCTACTGCTGCTGACATGGAGACCAAGGACGGGGCTGAGGCCGATGATGACGATGAGGATTATGAGCCTTCTGGGACAGAGCCCTCTTGGGCAAAGAAGATCAAGCGCAAGATGAAGAATCTCTTCTGCATGGAGTCTCGTGGTCAGTACATGACTCATGTGGTTGAGAAGAAGGCCAGGGGGCGTCACAAGGAGCTCATGCGTCAGCTGGGTGCGACCGTTGTTAGTGGGTCTGAGGGCCAGATCACTGAGGAAGAAGAGTGGATTCAGCAGCACTGTCCGTGGACCGATTCCGACACCGAGCAGTTTCCGACTAAGGATGGCAGTGCAGATGACCCTGCCGGGATGTGATGAGAGAGCTCCTCAGTTTGCCTTCACCTGGAGCCGTAGCGTCGCTCTTTGCCCTTTTGGTGTCTCGATGCCAAAGGGGGAGAGAGCTTAGGGATTTGCTTTATGGTGTGCTTTATGGTGTCGTCGTTTTCTTTGTTGTGTCGTTGTGTTTTCTCGCGATTTGCCTTGTTTGGTTGTGTGCCAGTGAGACTTAAGTTCCAGACATATGGTTGTTTGGTTGTGTGCCAGTGAGACCTAAGTTCCAGACATATGGTGTAAGACATATGCTACCTTATCTTTATCTATGTCTTTCTAGTACTTTGGTATCTTATGAGTTGCTTGTCTATCCTGTTATATTACATGCTCTCATGTATCCTATGCTTAGGTTGTTGGACTATAAAATATAGGGGGAGTGTTGATCCTAATGTGTGTGTCCTACATTCCAAAGGCACTACTAACTAGGTGCACACATTCAGGGGGAGCCCGTCTATATTTTGTAGTTCTAAGTATCTTTACTTTCATGATATATCCTTGTGCAAATCCCTGGTTGTCATCAATCCACCAAAAAGGGGGAGATTGTTAAGGCATATCTCTCTAGATGTAGTTTTTGGTGATTGATGACAACATGTTTGCGGACTAATCGTGTGCTTTGAGCATTTCAGAGATTCATCATTTGGCACGAGACGATTTCTTTCCCCTCGGAGTGTCATTCAAGACGGTGTAGCTCTTTCGCTTCTTTTGGTGGATTAGTTTCGTAGGAGTCACCGTACTATCAAGAGGGGGTCCGCTTTGGTAAGGCTAGGGTGGAATCAACACGTACACATCCTCTTTGCACCCTCTGAGCCTTTCCGCTTCATTGGAGATATCTTTCCTCTCTCTTTGGGCTGAGTCTGGTCCCAGCGGTAGTACCGCAGTACCTAGCGGTAGTACCGCTCCGCAGCGGTAGTACCGCCGGTGGGTCCTCAGCAGTAGTACCGCTACGGTACCAGGCCCCTACCGCGTCGACTCGAGGGGTCATTGTTCGTGTCGGATAGTGCGGTACTTTGCAGCGGTAGTAGGGCGGCAGTACCGCTCATGAGCGGTAGTACCGCCCTACCACCGCGGCAGTACCGCTCGGATCTGTCACTCTCCTGCCCTCCAGACTCCACGGTAGTACCGCCCGGGGAGCGGTAGTACCACTGTGATCAGCGGTAGTACCGCCCTCTGCGGGGCTGTTGTGGGGGGTAACGGTTGGATTGTTCCCCCCACTATATAAGGAGGTCTTCTTCCCCAAAGTTGACCAACTTCTTCCCCCAAAAGCTCCATTGTTGCTCCAAGCTCCATTTTCGCCCGATCTCTCTCCCTAGCCAATCAAACTTGTTGATTTGCTCGGGATTGGTTGAGAAGGCCACGATCTACACTTCTACCAAGAGAAATTTGATTCCCCCACTTATCCCTAGCGGATCTTGTTACTCTTGGGTGTTTGAGCACCCTAGACGGTTGAGGTCACCGCGGAGCCATAGTCCATTGTGGTGAAGCTTTGTGGTGTCGTTGGGAGCCTCCAATTAAGTTGTGGAGATTGCCCCAACCTTGTTTGTAAAGGTCACGTCGCCGCCTTCAAGGGCACCAATAGTGGAATCACGGCATCTCGCATTGTGTGAGGGCGTGAGGAGAATACGGTGGCCCTAGTGGCTTCTTGGGGAGCATTGTGCCTCCACACCGCTCCAACGGAGACGTACTTCCCCTCAAAAGGAAGGAACTTCGGTAACACATCCTCGTCTTCACCGGCTCCACTCTTGGTTATCTCGTCCCTTTACTTTCGCAAGCTTACTTGTGTTAAATCCCTTGCTTGCTTGTGTGCTTGTTGTCATTGCATCATATAGGTTGCTCACTTAGTTGCATATCTAGATAAGCTACCTTGATGCAAAGTTTAAATTGGTAAAGAAAAGCTAAAAAAATTGTTAGTTGCCTATTCACCCCCCCCCCCTCTAGTCAACTATATCGATCCTTTCACATATTTTATTAAGTTCTTTATTATTTATCGAGTCCAAACGTTTACTTTCTTTGGTAGATCTATTCACTATTCTGATCCGTGCTTGACTCTTTCAAATGAAGTGCACTAAAGTGGCTGTACTAGCTATGTGGTTTGCTGTTCACTAATGTGTATTTGAACCATTGAATATGTTTAACTATAACAGTGGTATGAGGAAGACATGCATAAAAAAAGTTGTTCTTCTCACTAACTTGATTTTTTTGTTTATTTAAATCCTTCATTTTAGAAGAGAATTAAATAGATGTTTCAATTGATTTTATGTGTTATAATTGGGCTAGGTCCAAATGATATTTTATGTAGTTTTCTTATAAAGAATGCTTTTATATTTTTTCCTTCTTTCCACTGTCACTCTGAATATTTGGATGTACTGAATAATACGTCTTTCAGTTTCAAACTTTTTGTCTCAGTGGTAACAGCTAATCAAACTTTTGCTAGCTTTAAGAAAAAATATATTATTATTTCTCAATTCAACCATAGTTGACATAATTTGCATTCTTCACTGTAGCAAAAAAATTAGGTAGATATTTATCAGTTTACATGTATTCTGTTCTTTAAGACGAGGCTGGGCATGGGGATAACTCTTTCCATTGCGATACACCGTAAGGTCTTTCGAAAGTAGCGTGCTAGAGTCTGATGACGAAGCTCATTACCTTGAGATTGTCATGTTTGTCGTGAGGTGGACAATGGTGGCCAAGAGAGTGGTAACATGGATAAATCACTTGGAGCGTGCGAGGATTTTCTTTTGTCCCGTTGCAACGCACGGGCATATGTGCTAGTCTCTTATCAATAAGGCAACGTCAGCTACTACAAATTCTACACAAGAATTTTGACCTCTACAAGCTATATTGAACCACACACGCACACTGAGAATTAGTATACTCACAATGGAGAAATTTCAGCCTATGCCATGTTGGGGCGTCCGGTGGCCGATGGAACCCTCCGATTTGGGCCTGCTGTTCGTCGCCATTGCCGTGGAACAATTGCACTTCAAGACCCAGGAGAAGCGTCGGAGCTGCCTGCTGGGCCGGAGACAGAGCTGAGCTGTGGCGGGTGGCGGCACTCGGTTAGCAGTACGGCGGCGCACGGCCGGAGGCGCCGCAGCTGCAGCGAGTGGAGGCGCGCCGGAGCTGGGCGGTCAGCCCGGCGACCGGCGGTGCCAGGTGAGGGGTTAGGCAGGCGGTGGCGGCGGCTAGGGATTGTGTTTCCGACTGGGAAAACTGGCATGAGCAGGTTGTGCAAAGGATTATGTTCTCTAGTTAGGACAAGGTAGATTACACTATCAGAACAGAATTCTATTTTTGAACGGATGCTTGGGTTGGTTGGAATGGTAATCATGCGTCCCCATCGACAGCGAGGTGTCGGGTTTGAAACCCGATGAGATCAGGGGTATTCCCGTCATCTACCTTCGGTCAACGTCCCTTGACCTGACGGTAACATTGAAAAATGGTCTTTTTGAGGTTGTGTCCAACGGAACAATGGCATTTTTGAGTAGTGAAAAATTTTAGTGGCAAAACTGAGCAGTGTTATACAACCGATGACAAAACTAATAAAAACCAATAATGATACACATGCTTACATACATTTTCTTCTCGTCCTAGATTTCTAGTTAGATGTTGTTCTACTCCTGCTGAGAAAGATGCAGGGGGCAAATATTGTTAAATACACAGGAGTTCTTGGGTGCTCCACCCCCGGATTTCAAACATGGGCGTGCAATCTATTCCCGTGTGAAGTTTTGTGAAAAATACTAGAAAATGTATCCATGGCCAAGAAAATAGTCTGAGCTACGATCCATCCAAACAGTTTTCCCTTTCTATACATAGATTTAGTGAGAATGCGTTTTCCCGTTTTTTTTTAGAAACTTCACACAGGAGTAGATCGGGCACCCAGATTTGATATCCCAAAATTTCAGTGTTTCTTGAATTTTTCCGGTTTGTTTTCTGAATTTATTACTCATATAGGGGCGGAGCACCCGAGTGTGCCAAATCCTCTTCCACAAATATCTTGTTACTTTGCATATTTGATGTTTATGAACTAATGTCTTACACCATGGTGAGAAAGTGTTCTTATGGTGCAGTTATACATGAAATATTAATGTGCTCTTCAGTTTTCATTTCCTGTAATTTTCGTCATGAGTTTAGGACCTTGAATGTTGAGGCTCATAGTCTTGCAAAACATGCTCTAGCTTTAGGGGTTGGCCGTCACGTGTGGTTAGGTCATCCTGGAAACCTTGCCTTCGTCCCGATCACGGTGATGACTGAGTAATAGAGTTTGCATGTTTACCTAAAAAAAAGGAAATTCCGCACAATAACCTTGAAACAACACGAATCTTGACAAAAGAATAAATGGTGAGAAAATTTACTTCTACAATTTTTTTACAATGGAGACAACTTACATATAGCTAAAGTGAGTCCTAGCTAAATGTTCTTTTCTAGAACGGAGGCTTGAGACGAGCCTAACTTTGAATTTAAAAAGCCAACAACCAGCTAGAAATTACAACAAACAACACGCCAAATTGAGCGAACCATACAAAGGGGCTGACTGGATAGCTTACAACGCATCACACATTAAAAGCACCAAGGTAAATTTAAGAAAGGCGAGCACAACAAGGAAAGGAAGCAGGACGAGGACTAGCCATTGATACATAGACAAAGTTGTTGAAAGTAACGTGGTGCCTTTTATCCTTAAAACATAGTACTAAGTAATATCTTGCTAAAATCAAGTGTTCAACCCCTTAAAAATAATGATCATGTGTGAGAAACAAACCACTTACAACTAGCAGAAACTGATGCACAATTTGCTCCGGTACACGTGCTGCAGCTTGTCTTTGGTCTTGTTTGAAGCAGCTGATCCTTCAGTACACGTGCTGCATCTTATTCTTCTCCTTCCCCACTATCACCCACCCTAGGATCCTGTAGTTCCAGCGCTGCTGCACGTAGACCAAGAACGCGAGCGCTGCCGCGACGAGGGGCACCACCACGCCACCAACCTTGGGGTACAAGTCCATGGCGCCGTCTTGGGCCTCCTCAGGGACAGGGTACATGTCAACCGCGGGAGGCGGGCGGAGGAACCCATAGACGTGTGGCAGCAGCGACATGCCGGTGATTCCGGCATAGTAGCTCTTCCTCAGAGGCCGGCAGTTGACGCGCCACACGGCGTTTCCCATGACCTGCGGCAGCAGGAACCATTCCCTCGCCAGGCTGATGCACCGCTCGACAATGGCGGCCATATTGTACGAGGGCCGGCTATAGAATCCCCCCTGGCCCTGTGCTTGCATGGTGTACGCCACATGCGGCGGCTGCTTGGTCGACGCGCCGCCGTACGTGGCCAGCAGCCAGTGCACGGCGAGGACGAACAGGAGGCCGCCAAGGTGCAGCCCGGCTCCGTCCCTCGGGACGCGTCCTGGCTCAAGGGGCGTCCGCGCCCGCGCGCGGACCCTCGACCGCCGCACCTTGCGCGCCAGGCGCAGCGTGAGGAGGAGCGCCGCTAGGGCGAGGGCTTTGATGGAGCAGTCCATGTCCCAGTGCAAGCGCCGGACGTGCGTCCTGTAGTTGCCGTCGCCGTCGTACATCCTCGGCCACGCGGGTAGGATCATGGCGTCCGTGACCAGCACCGCGCTGTAGCAGAGCGCCTGGGCGCCGAGCATAGCGAGGGAGATGTACGGCACGACGTCCGGGTGGGAATCCATGTAGCGCAGCTGGCTCATGGCGGCGACGATTGTGGCCGACAACATGGCGAGGCAGACGATCCCCCCCACGTTCTGCCCCACGAATCCGTCAAACCTCGTCCCGGGGTAAAAGGATTGCAGCGCTGGGAGCTCGGTCCGGTTGAAGTGCAGCGGGTCGCCGGCCGCCCTTGTGCTGGACATGTAAACCTTGGCCGATGGGCTGAACAGCCACCGCATCTTCGTCGGCGGGTACTCCACTTGCAGCTCGATGGAGCAGTCCATCCCGCTTTCAAGGTCGCTCATCTTTGACATGACCTGCCATGGGGCCTCGACGTCTCGGCAGCCCACCAGGTGCATCCGCCCGTCCTCCGGGTTGTACACGCCCTCCAGCGACATCACCGGGCGCCATCCAAAGACCCCGCCGGACTCCGTGAGCACGGCCGACACGTTCACTAGTTCCTGCCGCTGCTCCACGCCATCTTGATCTTGCCATCTCTCTTGCTGCTGGCGGGGCACGTAGCTGACGAGCGGGCCAATCGAGAATATCTGCAGCTCAAAGAAGCGCTCAGAGGATTGTCCCTTGATGATCCATTCTGGTACAGGGTGAAGCTTTGGCACGACCCGGAATCGGAGTTGGAGATCTTGGGAGAGGCTCGCCGTGTCACCATGGGCACGTTTCCTTGGGTAGCTAATCAGAGACATGGCGGCAAGGTTGCTGGAGATCCTGGAGGGCTTGGTCCTCCAGAGAAGCTCCATGGCCTGCTCCACCTTGTTGTAGCTGTACGTCATGCGCACCCACTCGTCGGAGCCGCCAGCCTTGTTCCAGGCCTGTCTGGGATGCAATGCTCGGTGGAACGACAGCGGGAAATGACTGCCATCCATGGATGTTATCTGCCCCATGAGGATGCCGCGGCGGGTGATGGAGAATGTGGTGGGGATGTACAAGGAGACACGGTGCTGGCACGCAGCCTTGCCGGTGCCGGTGCCGGTGCCCAGGCAGGCCGTCATGCAAAGCCGCCCGGTAGACACTCTCCACACGCCCTCCGCCGACAGCGTCATGCCGCTCAGCCCAGCACGCTTCACCGCAGTTTCCTGGTCCTCCCATGGCGGCATGGCGCGGAACACGGCCGACACCAGAACGGCCGCCTTGCCGTCCAGCCCGCTCGTCGGCTCGCACCGAACGCCTTGCATCACGATGGCAAAACCCGTGAACGCCCTGTCCGTCGTGTTCACAAAGGGTCCCAGTCGACCGCAGAACTCATCGGTGGAGTCGCAGTTCCAGTTGGGGACGACGGCGAGCACGCCGTGCTCGTTGGCACGAAGGATGTCGCAGAAAGGGACGTCTTCGTGCAGGTCCCCTGCACAGCCACCGGCGACGTCGTCGTCGCAGAAGAACAAGGGAGACGTGCTGCACCCAGTTGTGTCTTCCTCCTCCGGCCGGAACCGGTAACTGGCGTATGGGCCGCCGAACTGCGAAACCAGCCGGACAGTGTCGAAGTACACGCTGTCCGACTTGGCGCTCGTGCTCATCATCTCGCCGTGCACCGCCCGGGTTGTCAATGTCTGCGCCTTTGGGTACCGTAGAATGAGCACTATATTGTCATCGGCGACGACCGGCAGGTCGAAGTTGTTGCTGCCATCGCCGATATTCTTGGCCCAGTCCCACGGCCCCTCCGTGGTGTTGCCGCCGCCGCCCCCGCCGCGCATGGGGAGGGGAGCATTCCCGACCATGCACAGCACCCTCTCGCCACCACCAGCCTCCGTGTAGACGCCTTCCAGCAGTATCTTGAGCTTGGCAATACGAGGAAGGAGCTTGAACTCCGGTGACGGACGCCGGCCACTGTGTGGATCCATCATCTCAGACTTGTCGTCGGAACAGCAGCAGTTGCGGCTGATGGTCAAGGTGAGCACCCCGCTGACGTTGAGGGAGCGTCTCGCGCGCTGCCGCTGCACTGTGTCGGCGTGCGTGAGCATGAAGGTCGCGAGAGGGGTGGCCAACTCGGTACCGGCACCAACGTCGCCGCTGGCAGTGCCAGGGAACGGCATCAGCGGTGCGTGGCCGGCGTCTTGGCGCCAGTCGCCGTTGGCGAAGTGTAGATCCTGAACCATGGGGCCGTCAGCCGTAAGCTCGGCCCCTGAGGAGAGCACGGACCGGCACTGCTGCGCCACGTCGGCTGCCCGGAGGTAGTCATGGGGAACGACCGGACGTCCGAACGACGTGGGGAGCTCGCCTCGGCGGGACGGCTGGACCGCGGACGAGGTGACGCAGCAAAGACAGAGACAAAAGACGCCGAGAGGACTAATCCGCCGCGAGACGGGGATCCTCTTGCTAATCTCCATCGACATGCACTAGGTTGGTTTTAGCAGCCGTTGGCACGAACCATGCTTCCTTGCTTCCATTCATGTACCCTTGAGCTTCATCGTGGAAGAAGGCTAGATCAGAGGCGTTGACTTGGAGTGTTTGTTGGTCAGTACGGATGAGTTGGCTCCGAGAAGGCACATTATTCCCGTATAAGTGCGATCATGTGCTTCGAGCATCCCAACGGCCGGACCGGGTCGAATCAAACTTAGAAGGCCAGATCGAGACAATGACAATACCTTGAACTGAACCGGATGATTGAAGATGTATTTTTTTTAACACAGTACAAATGCAAATGCTCATACATACATTCACTCCTATGAACGCTGTTAGAGATACGACACGCAATCGAAACACGATGAAGAGCGAAAACAAGCAAGGAACACGAGATTTTAACGTGGAAACCCCCTCCAACACGAAAGAGAAAAAACCACGGGGCCAGCCAACCAAACTTCACTATATCGGGGGAGGTTACAAACGCCGGGGATTTACAACTAATCAACTATCCCGTGCGGTGGCTTACAAGAGGTATATATAACACAAGTGACCTAGGTCAATACTGATCCGTACCGCGGGGCGATGGGTCTCGCTCCGCTCGCTCGTGAGAAGTTAGCCTTTCTCTATATACTTGAATTTTGAGCATAACATAACAAACACAAGTCCAGTGTTAAGTTTAGGACTTGAACACTGGTGGGCTGGGATACCATGTGTTAGCATACTCTATGCAAGAGGCATGTTTATACATGCATGATCCCCGTCTCCCACATCTCAACCACATAAAATGTATCCTTAAGTATATCAAAGGGACTCTCGATCATGGTCTCTCCATTACTCCCTCTGATCCTACCTCACTCACTGCGTACTCTGATGTGGACTGGGTAGGATGTTCGGATACTCGACGATCTACTTCTGGTTACTGTGTGTATTTGGGTGATAATCTGATTTCTTGGTCTTCAAAAAGGCAGCTAACCGCTTCCAGGTCTTCAGCCGAAGCAGAGTACCGCTCTGTTGCTCACACTGAGACAGTATGGCTTCGTCAACTCCTAGCTGAGCTACATCGTCCCATTCAACAAGCTACCATAGTTTATTGTGACAATGTATCAGCTGTGTATCTGTCATGTAATCGTGTTTAGCATCGTAGAACAAAACACATAGAGATAGATATTCACTTTGTTCGTGACAAGGTAGCACTAGGAGAAGTTCGTGTTATTCATGTCCCGACAAGTGCTCAGTTTGCTGACATCTTCACCAAGGGACTGCTGCTCGCATCCTTCCTTGACATATGTGCCAGTCTCAATGTCGTGGAGCCCGACGTTGACACTGCGGGGGGTGGGTGGGTGGGGGGGGGGGGGGGTGTTAGTCAGCATGCAGTCTTGGTCAGATGGCCACGATCGCCAGTGCCTCAACCACGATCGCCCACGTTCTCCACTTGTCCTTGCGGCTGCAGTTTGTACTCTGAACCTATATGTATCACTTCATGTACTTTGAATGAATCAAGCAACGCATTCCGCTAAACTTCACCACGGTCCACCTAACTATCTAACCACAGAATGTTCGTATTATTATTATTATTATTATTATTATTATTACTACTACTGCTGCTGCGCTAAAAAGACAGTCCCTCTTCATGACGTGCATGTGATCACGGCCAATCTAGAATCTCTGGCATCAATTTGCTCAGACTTTAATTGTCAGCTTGTTGGTACCAGCTTACACTACAGTGCCAGCCAACAGTTTGTATATGCTATTGCCGGTGGTCGTTCCATGTCAACTGATGTTTAAGTATTGTCAACTGCTATCTCCAATGATCGATCTTTAACCCTTGTTATTTTTGTCAAGACAAGAGGTCACCCGATTCACAGTTCAAGGCAATGGGCATGCGAGCGAACTCTACTCTTGTTGTCTCGATCCGGCCTTCTTATTCTAAGTTTGATTCGACCGTACCCGGCGACATCATGCTTGCATGCATGAGCATGATTCAAGCAGACGGCAGTTGGCTTCCTGACACCAAGCAACGAGTCCGTACTGACACCTCTGGTTAGCAGCCAAACTCCAAGTCAACACCTCTGGTTAGCAGCCAAATTTTGTTGTTTGGCCTGCTTGATGCATATATTGATATCAGCAATGCTACACTCACGAAGGGATCTATTACGGGGTTCACAGACTAGCTGGCGTGGGCGATTGGGATTGGGGACAAAGAGAGGATGGGCCCCACCCCCACTGAAATCAGGGGGGCTGAGAGATTAGTTAGAAGGAAATTAAATAAAAGCCCGTAATGGGTCCGTGTGTGTAGGATTATTGTATTGATGTATATATATACCCGCAATTTCATAACTGCGGGCGCCAAAAATGAAGTGCTTGCGGCGGTGCATTCGATAATACTACACACACGGGCTCTCACGACGGACATTCACGGACCCTGCTGCATGCGCTTATCTGATTGGCCCTTCCTGATTTTCACGGGTGGGCCTGCCTCACTTCATCAAATTTCAACCAATCACACATTAACAACCACGTAAACCCCCCGTAGAAACCCCGTGCGTCTAGCGATGCTGCGGTGCATTAGTCGTCTCGGCCTGTTCTGGCTCTGTCTGTGTCTCTGCTACGTCACCTTGTCGGCGGCCCAACCGCTCGTGAGGTCCTTCAGACTCCCGGTGGTTCCTCATGACCACCTCCGGGCCGCGGATGTGAGGCGGCAGTGCCGCTCCGTGCTCTCCTCAGCCGCCCAGCCAACGGCTGACGGCCCCGTGGTCCATGATCTGCACTTCGCCAATGGCGACCGGCACCAGGACGGCGGCCACGTGCCGCTGATGCTGTCTCCTGGCGTCGCCGGTCCCGATCCCGAGCTACTCCAGCAAGCCACCCCTCTTGCGACCTTCACGCTCACGCACGCCGACGACACTGCACAGCGAAGACGTCACGCCAGACGCTCCCTCAAAGTCAGCGGGGTCCTCAGCTTGACCATCACCCGCAACCGCTGCAGCTCGGACGGCAAGTCCGAGATGATGGATGATCCACACCACGACCTGTGTCGGTCGCCGGAGTTCAATCTCCTTCCTTGTGTTGCCAAGCTCAGTGTGGTGTTGGAAGGCATCTACACAGAGACTGGCGATGATGGCGGTGGTGGCGACAGGGTGATGCGCATGGTCGGGGATGCTCTCCTCCCCATGCGGGGCGGCGGCAACAGCACCAGCACCGGCGGCCCCTAGGACTGGGCCAAGAATATCAACGATGGTAGCAACAACTTGGAGCCGCCGGTCGTTGACGATGACTAACATATTGCTCATTCTACGATACCCAAAAGTGCAGACGTTGACTACCCGAGCGGTGCACGGCAAGATGATGAGCACGAGGGCCAAGTCGGACGACGTCTACTTTGACACTGTCCGGCTAGTTTCACAGTTCGGCGGCCCATATGCTAGTTACCGGTTCCGGCACAGTAGGAGGTCACAGCTGGGTGCAGCAAGCTTCCCCTGCTATGTGACGACGACGGCGACGTCACGGGTGGATGTGCAGGGGAACTGCACGAAGACGTCCCTTTTCTGTGACATCCTTCGTGCCAATGAACACGGCGTGCTCGCCGTCGTCCCCAACTGGAACTACGACTCCACCGAAGAGTTCTGCGGTGGACTAGGACCGTCCCCAACTGGAACTACGACTCCACCGAAGAGTTCTGCAGTGGACTAGGACCGTTCGTCGTGAACACGACGAACATGGCATTCACGGATTTTGCCATCCTGATGCAAGCCCTCCGGTGCGGAACGACGAGCGGACTGGACGGCAAGGCGGTCGTGCTGGTGACGGGCTTGTTCCGTGCCGTGCCGCCGTGGGAGGATCGGGAAATGGCGGTGAAGCATGCTGGGCTGAGCGACATGACGCTGTCGGCCGAGGGCGTGCCATATATTTCCATGTACGTTCCCACCACCCGCCGCGACATCCTGATGGGGCAGATAACCTCCATGGACGGCAGCCACTTCCCGTTGTCATGCCGACGAGGATTGCATCCCCGAGAGGGCTGCAACAAGGTTGGCCGCCCCGACGAGTGGTTGCGCATGACGTACAACTACAAGAAGGTCGGGCAGGCCATGGAGCTTCTCCGACGGACCAAGACGTCCAGAATCTCCAGCAAACTAGTTTCCATGTCTCCGATAAGCTATCCGAGGAAACGCGCCGGCCATGATGACACGGCGAGCCTCTCTGAAGATCTGCACCTCCGTTTCCGGGCCGGGCCAGAATGGATCATGAAGGGAGGACAATCCTCTGAGCGCTTCTTTGAATTGCAAATAATCTCGATTGGTCCGCTCGTAGGCTACGTGCCCCAGCCAAGCATGTCGGTAGCACAAGATCAAGATGGTATGGGCGACCATGGCGTGGAGCGGCAGGAACTTCTAAACGTGTCCGCTGCGTTCACGGTGTCCGAAAGTTTCTTTGGGCCGCGCTCGGTGATGTCGCTGGAGGGCGTGTACAACCCGGAGGACGGGCGGATGCACCTGGTCGGCTGCCAAGGCGTCGAGGCCCCATGGCAGATCATGTCAAAGATGAGAGGCCTTCGAAGCGGGATGGACAGCTCCATCGAGTTGGAGGTGCAGTACCCGCCGACGAGGATGCGGTGGCTCTTCAGCCCGTCAGCGAAGGTCCACCTGTCCAGCACAAGGGCCACCGGCGACCCGCTGTACTTCAACAGGACCGAGCTCCTAGAGCACCCCCTCCTATTATGCCCGGGAGATGTCGAACAGATTCATGGAGCAGAAGGGGGTCGTCTGCCTCGCCATGCTATCGGCCACCATCGCTGCCGCCTTACGCCAGCTGAGCTACATGGAGTCCCACCCGGACACCGTGCCGTACATCTCCCTCGCCATGCTCGGCGCCCAGGCGCTCTGCTACGGCGCGGCGCTGGTCACCGACGCCAGTATCCTACTTGCGTGGCGAAGGACGTCCGATGACGACGGCAACTACAGGATGCAGGTCCGGGGCCTGCACTGGGACATGGACTGCTCCGTGAAAGCCCTCGCCCTCGCGGCGCTCCTCCTCATGCTGCGCCTGGCGCACAAGGTGCGGCGGTCCAGGGTCCGTGTGCCGCTCGAGCCAGGCGCGTCCCGAGGGACGTGGTCGGCCTCCTATTCACCTCACGTCGACCAAGCCGCCGCCGCATGTGGCGTACACCCAGCAAGCACAGGGCCAGGGAGAGTCCTATACCCATAGCCGGCCCTCCCTCGTACAATATGGCGGCCATGGCGGAGCAGTACATGGGTCTGGTAAGGGAGTGGTTCCTGGCTTCCTGCTGCCGCAGGTTATGGGCAACGCCTGCCTCTGAGGAAGAGCTACTACGCCGGGATCACCGGCAATGTCGCTGCTGCCGCACGTCTACTGACTCCTCCGGCCGCCTTCCGCGGTTGACATGTACCCTGTCCCTTACGAGGTCCAAGATGGGGTCACCATGGGCTTGTACCCCAAGGCTGGTGGCGTGGTGGTGCTCGCGCTCTTGGTCTACGTGCAGCAGCGCTGGAACTACAGGATCCTAGGGTGGGCGGTTGTAGACAAGGAGAAGAATAAGCTGCAGCATGTGTACTGAAGGGCTAGCTGGCTGCTTGAATCAAAACGTCACTACAAATTGTGCTTTCTCAGATTGAGTTTTACTAGTTCAATAAAATTTGTAAATTTGTGTGGTTTGTTTGGAACACACATAGATAATAACTCTATGGGAGTTCTATGATTATATCATTATATATGCAGTCACTGGAAATCAAGGGTCGTTACCTAGTGAGCAAAATACGAATGCCGGATAATAATTCAAATCATACACGGCCAGTTTCCACTTTCCGCCCTTGTTACTGTCTGCTGACGCCCAGTTACAGACACATAGATAACCATTCTAAGTAGAGCTCTGCAAAATCCAGGGTAATGAAGCTATAGCTCCTTTCTGAATATAATAGTCGTTACGCTACACCCGTCGAGAAGATCAGGAGAAGGACTATTCTTTCCTTACTCATCTTGTGGTGGGTGACGAATAAGAATAAGATGGGCAAAGTACGTACCGGCCATCTGTGATACGGATTTTGCGTCTCTGTTCGTGAGCGCCACCAGGAGGCAACACGTTGCCAAGGACATTGATTAATCAAATGGCATCTGAACAAATGTGAAAGTGTGAAACTATTAGTTGTTTGTTGCTGCTTGGATGAGCTATGATGTGAAACAGGTCTTTGCATAACCTCAGTTCTCTATCTTCTTCTCCTGGCTTGCTCTTGCGACTTTTGGGAGGCACCTAACCAATCTCAATGACTCACCTAACCATGACATAGACAGACACCACTGCCTTGGTACGTGCAGGAAGCCGATTATGTACAAGGTTACATAACCTCAAGGAATCAGATATAGAATAATCTGGAGGTTACATGACCTGAAAAAAAGGGTGAAACAAAATTAGAGGAAAAAAACTGTGCGTACAAAGAAATGAGCAAGATCATTGGCCTAATAGACAAGATTAGATCGTTTCACCTGAAGAAAATTTTCTTTGCTCAGAGAGTGTTGGTAAAAACAGATCTCTGGTGGATACAAACAACACGGAAGAGCTTCGCTCCTAGCAGATTGAATTGAAACACGTTCAGTTCGTGGTTTTCTTAACATACTAGCACTGGAACACATAACTAAAACAAACAACAGAGCTCTAGTATCTACTGGAATCCATTTTTCCTCTCAGAGAAGATTGTGAACAAACACACCTTCGAGGACAGCCTTTAGCTTGTCAAACACCCATGCATACTTGAATGACCTGTTGTTCATCTCAGCAGCTTCCTTCTTGGATAGATCAGATGCCCAGTGATGGTTGACATGGCCAGTGACCACGATGTTGATGTGAGTCTTGTCCTTACCCATGGCTGAAACTGCAAGATCAAAGTAGTTGTCGAGCGATGGGTTAAATCAGATACTCAGACACACAAGCCAATCAAACTGCAGGCACTAGTTAGATACACATAACAGAGAATGCAGGCACAAATGCTTTTAATTCTACTCAGGACTCACAGATCCTAGAACCAAACAGAAGTAAAACATAAGTCTTTTTTTTTAATAAAGAGGGCAAGTAAAACATAAATCTGACTAACAATAAATCCAAAAGCTTGCCGATGAGCATGAGCAACGAAACCAACCAGAGATATCCTACATGGGCATGAGCAACTCCTTTAAGTTACGGCAAAAAACAACTTGCATCAGCGCATAAGAGAATCTGAAAGTTTCAGATTTGCAGCTACTAGAAGCAAGCCTCGGCTGGAAGATGTCAGCGTACCGCTCCGGTTATGGCTAGGGTCTATACAAATGTAAAATGAAGAGACGAAGTTTAATCTATATGGATGTAAATGAAGAGATGAAGTTTTGTTTATAGAACCCTGATTCCCCACAATTTGTTTTCTCGCCAACTTGATAAATTTTCTTTGCTCAGACAGGGTTGCTAAAAACAGATCTCCGGTGGACACAAACAACACAGAAAAGCTTCCGTTCATAGCAGATTGAATTAAAACACATTCAGTATGAGGTTTTCTTAGCATACTAGCACTGGAAACTCACAACTAAAACAAACAACATATTTTTAGTATCCCCTGAAATGCATTTGCCAAGTAGTTGTTCCTCTTTTCTGTCTAGTCTTTTGCTTTCTTATTTTGGTTGCGGCATCCCCTGTTATGGGAAATAAACATGTTGATTCTAGGTTAGATCACCCGTGGTGGAACTAATTGCTATCTTTTCTTTACCTCAAAACATACCTCTTTATTCATTCATAAACAGGGTTACATCATTAATAAGAGGTACAATATGAATTTCTGGCAAGAACGACAATTTGTGAGCTACAGTATTTGGTTCTCTGTTTTCATGGACAAATTCCACCTTGGCAAATTCTCTTGAGACGAAGTAACAATCTCTGAAGATTGCCGCTGCAACCCCTGCTGAATGGACCTCATCTTGCATCGTCGTAATGACATTCATGCTATCTGACGGTGATCCTGGTGCAGCCCAGGGGTTCAGCAAAACAGCAATCCTTCTTGTAAGAACTATAATGCTTCCGTCGACAAACCATCAAGCACCGAGTCTAGTTTGAAATTTTTTGCTGCCATGAACCTTCCTTTGTTATCTCGGATCACTACCCCAGTAGTGCCAGTAAAACTATCTTCATCGAAGGAGGCGTCCACATTGATTTTGACAACATATACCCATTGTGCTAAGGTCATCTTTTACCTGTGTATCCACTTCTTGGTTAAGCAACGGCTAGAGTATCACAAGAAACATGTCGATTCTAGGTTAGATCACCCGTAAGAAAAATGTAACGACATGTATAGTGTGTATCACTGTTTGCTTAACCGATAGCTTTTGGTATTAACGCTTCTGGCGCTTCTGAGGGCATTTCTTGGCTTTGTGGCCTTCTTCATTGCATAAGGAGCATATAAACACTCGTGTTGGACAGCTCCTGGCCCTGTGGCCTTCTTCATTGCATATGGAGCATATAAACACTCGTGTTGGACAGCTCCTGGCCCTGTGGCCTTCCTGACCACAGCTAACACATCGAAGAACCGATGCCGGTTTCATTTTTGATGATTGTTTAGCACTACCAGTACCAGGGTCCCGTTCTTCTAATTCTTTGGACAGGTTGGAGGATTTAGCTATGGTGCTCCTCTCTTCAAATTCTTTGGATAGGTCGAGCAATATTGATCTTCTTTTCTGAGGACAGTAAAAGGCAACATGACCTTCTTCACGGCATGTAAAGCATATCCTTGTCCTTAAGTTGTATTCCCTGGCTATTGGACTGCAGGTCCGTTTAGATAATGTGTTGACTTGTTTTGATAGTGCAAGCCACAGAGCAGCTTGGAAGTTCTCTCTCTGATCCTGAAACGCTGCATTCAATACCCAATTCAAGGGGCACTGAGCAGGATAATGATCCTGACTTTCACAAATAAAGCATTTAACTTTGCTCAATCGACACTCTCCATGCGGATGATATTCGTCACAGCTTGAGCAACTGAGGAGACCATGTGTACTAGTACTATGCCCTATCTCTCCACAGCGGGTGCAAGCGCGATTCTGTGACTTGTTCTGCTGGCAACACGATATGCTCCAGTGGCCATTTTTGCTACAAACTGTGCAAATAACTTTGTGTTCCTGATCCTTGAAAGGCCGGTCACAACTGTAATGTCCTTCCTCGCCACAAACCAAACAAGTGATTATCCCATTCATTTTGTCCTGATGCTCTGTTGTACCGCCTTCCCATGGACTTTCATGTTGGTTACTGCCGCAGCGGCGGCTGAGATCTGCAGTTGTCTCCCACTTCCTTTTTGACCTGATTTCCTGAGTCTTGAGTGATAACCCATTGGTTTCCATTTGAATTATTTCTGACCAGGGATAACAGATACGAGGGGAAAACATGAGACAAGGCAGAATCTAGTTTTGAGGAGTAGTATAAAAATGATATTGTAGAAGTCATTGTGTAGATGCAACAGAATATAGCCCAAACAGCTAAACAACATCCACTGATGTACATGCATACAAGGCCTCAACTATACAGGTGCAAACAATGCCTCAACTATATAGTTCTGTTTGAGCACAGGTGTCGATATCCTCCTACTGCCAATGTGAAAAACTGAAAATCTAACATGTGAAGAGAGGGGGTTAATCAGGTTGCCTGTGTTGACATACTGCCAAGAGAGAGACTGTAACAATATAACTTTGTGATGTACAAAGCTCCCTCCTTTGAAAAGAAAGAAAAGACTAAACAGGGCAATGCGTGAGCTGCAGTCAATTGCTTAATGAGCACACTAGTGTCAAAAACGTTCTTATATTATGGGACGGAGGGAGTAGTACAGTACTCCCTCTGTCCCAAAATAAGTGTCTCAACTTTACACGGAGGGAGGGAGTATTCGATAAGATGTGCATAAGAAGAAGTGGCTGATGAACACATGGTAGGATTGAAGGCCTGCCTAATCACGATGCAGAAGAAAGAGGGTTCGGTGGGACTGCTCTGCTATGTAGGCTTGGAATTCACTCTCTGTTCCACCGAACGCACGCACCAAATCAGCTACCTATACTATATCGAGGATCTAAACGGAAGGGGAACTGGATCAACAGAATATGAGTGAGATCCACGGTGAGATACCTGAGGGGCGATGAGCAGGAGAAGGGAGACCCGGCGACGGTGACGGCTACGGCGGCGGCAGGGTCAACAAACGGGCTTAAGAACCGGCGGCGCCGGCGGCGACGGCGGCGACGGAGACCCGGCGGCGGCGGTTAGAGTAAACTAGGCTTCAATATCGCTTCGTTCCTTTTCTTTATCCGTACAGCGTGTTTGGTAACGACAGGAGAGGGAACGGGAGTTTAGAGTCGAGAGTTTGCCAAGGAAATAGACATGGGAAATATTTTATGTCTCATTCCTCTATTTGACATGTAAAGGTAATTAAAAGGGACGTCGATAACTGCCACACGTGTGGTGTATCGGAGGTTGTGTCGCATGTCCTGTGTGGCACGGAAACGAACCCGCCCGCACGACCGCGTCCGGGCGCGCGCAGCCACAGCCCGCACGCCCGGTATGTGGCAAAATCGTTCACACGTTCGGGCAAACGACCGCGCTGCCCTCACGACCCCGCACGCCAGTCGTCCCGGCCTCCTTTCGATCCCCGGACCGACGTGCCGCCGTCGTCTCCTACCTCTCGATCCCCTACCTCCATCGCCTTCCTTCTCTGGTTGCATGGCAACCAGAGCAGATCCCTAACGTCTTCCCACCGCTAACCACCCACCCTCCGCCCCCCACCCCCCTAACCCCATCCTCCGAAGACGACGAGCTAAAAAACAAGTGGATCTCTGATCTCCTTCTGTTTCTCGTCCTTCTTCTGTCCAGAAAATTGAAATTGCAAATTTGCCCACGAAGATGGCCACTGGATCCACGCTATCAGGGCAAACACCCCACGGATTTGTGTGTATTCGCATTTGCCCACCAACATACGCCAATTCTGCCATGTACTATGCTAGAGTTGAGCAAAGCTTCTGGGTTGGCTAGGTGCGAGTAGTTGGTAATGAAGGATGCGTAGGGATCACTAAAAATAGGGAGAGAAAGGAGAAATTTGGCATAGGGAGGGAGGAAAAATAGTTGCCACATGTATCTAACATCAGTTGCCACCTATCGTTGTCGGTAGCTGCCACTATGTTATCTTGTTGCTTGCCATCCTATTTTATTGGTTGTTGCCATCGCTTCAAAATGATAGCTGGCATCTAGAATTCAGAAAAAAGAATGAATGTGTGTGTCCTACTTGCCATGATGTGTTGGTTGCCTACGCAGGAAATGTGATAGGATTGCCGTGTTATCTTCTACGTGCAAACAACAAGAATGCATTTTGCAAATTTTTGATGCATTCTTGTTCATGCAGTGACTGAAAACATAGTGGCAGAAAAAAGCAGAAGAATGAATCACGAAGACGGCACTGATCCTTAGTTTTCTCAAAGGCCGGAAACGCCCCCGTGGGATGCAGCAGAGTACAATCAACTCATTTCTGCAGGGCCGTTGCTGCCACTACTAGAGCAGTACGCGGGCATCGGTACGATGCATGATAACAAAAGAACAGTTGCCATGTTTGTGACGATGAAGATGTCATTCTAGTTATGTCCTACAATGTCATTTTTCGCAGGTTCTTATGACCAAAATACTGACGGCAAGTTCAGTCACAGGGCGCTAACAATGACAAATGTACGGGCAACCAACTTCAACTAGCTAATGTGGCAAATCAAGGTAACACATACGAAAAAGAAACATACTGGTGTGGACATGAAAACTAAACTTGCAAGGATGGCAAAAAGACTCACGAGTTATATCGGAAAAATGTAGGACCTTCATGCAGCACGTGGCATCAGGCGGCAGCCATGTACCTGCCATCGACGTCATACATAGGTGAGTCCATGAATTGAAGTTGTGGACAGTGAATTAGGAGAAGGAACATAGCTGACAGCTGCAGTTGCCATGCCTGGACAGCTGGAGTTGCCATGCCTGGACAAC
The DNA here is from genome assembly GCF_002575655.3 of Aegilops tauschii subsp. strangulata. Taxonomy (NCBI): domain Eukaryota; kingdom Viridiplantae; phylum Streptophyta; class Magnoliopsida; order Poales; family Poaceae; genus Aegilops; species Aegilops tauschii. Next base: position 49,207,360 of record NC_053039.3, read on the forward strand.
TGGAGTTGCCATGTGTCATTAAATGTGATTGCAAATGTCCAAAACAACTGTGGACAACACGTGTGAACAAACATGTGTGGCATGGATGCACCGCTACATGTGCCATGTTGAACAAACTACAGTTGCCATGCATTGACCAACTGCTAACATGATCACAGGTTGTTACGGTGGAACCACATCGGCAAACGTCTCATGGCAAGCTTCACAGTTGCAGGACAGCGCTATTGCAGATAGAGCACATCAAATTGGAATGACAGACCAGATAAGATCAGCGCATGTGGCACAACAAGATAAAAAAATGTGAACCAGAAAACAGTACTGCATTTGCTTTTGTGCGAATAGCATGTGAGGAAAAGTAGATTTGTAACGGTGGTGGTGGGAAAAACAAACAAAAAATGCTACCAAGCGGTCATGTGCAAAGAGTCATCTATTGTCTTCGGGATTTGCCAATTGATATAAGAGTGTGTGCAACATTCATGATTGATCGCATTTGCCTAGTGAGCTCGAACCTAGAATACAAGTTTTGATGCTAGAAGATACTGGTTGCCATGTATTGGCAGCAGTAGTTGCCATGTATGTTGGACTGTAGTTGCCATGGCTATAGAATCCAAGTGTTGATGCTAGAAGACGCTGGTTGCCATGTCTTGGCAACAGTAGTTGCCATGTGTGTTGGACTGTAGCTGCCATGACCGAAGAACTACAGTTGCCATGCATGGCCATATGCAGATTCATGGTTTGCTGTGTGAATGGTGTCATGCCAAATCACATGCAGTTGCTATATTTCGTTACAATAAACATGCCATTAAAGCAAATGCTTACGCTCGTACCTGTTTTTTTATTGCAGGACCTTCAACTACAATGAACAGCGGCGCGGGGACATCTACTGCGGGGAGCTCTGAGCGCACGGAAGAAGCGTTCCACCAGCCAGCCAACAATCATGCCACAAACAATACAGAGTCAGTGTCGGAAATGGCAATCGTTCCAGCAAATCCGACAAGCACACCTTTGCACACCATCACAAGCAACACTCAAGCAGATGAAACAGCCGCCGATACTGAAGTGAATGATGAAACTGATGACGAAGCACAAGGGGATGCAGAAGATGGGCAATCAGAAATCATGGTACCTAAGCCACCGTATGTTGGGCAGAGATTTGATTCGTTTGAAGATGCAAAGGAATTCTACCAAACATATGCAAAGTTCCATGGGTTTGCGGTCAACACCGAATACCATAGAAAAATTAAAAAAACTAACGAGTACAGCAGAGGTGAGATGAGGTGCTACAAGGCACGAAGGAACAAGAAGGGTAAAGGTGTTGCGCCTGTCGTTCCGGAACGAAAGAGATGTATCATTGTCAAGACGGAATGCCCTGTCCGGTGTAAGCTGAACGTAGATGGAGCACGGGGGGTGGTCACTGAATATTTTGACGAGCACAACCACGAACTCATAAAGAAGTTTGACCTGGTAAAATTTCTGACCGCCCACAGAGGATTCACCCCCCTCGAGAAGAAATTCATAAAGCTGCTACATGATTGTAACGTCGGTCCATCAAGAATGGTCCAGATACTGTCCCTCATCCACAGCAAAAATGGGACTCTGAGTAGCATGCCGTACATACCAGCAGACGTCACAAACCTAAAGGCAAAGTACCGTAGAGAGAGTAGGTTGGCTGACATAGAAGACACGATAGCCTACTTCGATGAGAAAGCGAAAGAAGATCTAGATTTCTTCTACAGGATAAGATTGGATGATGAGGACCGTGTCAGGAACATGTATTGGGTGGATGGTGCTGCAAGAAGAGCCTACAAACATTTCCGAGATTGCATTTCGTTCGACGCGACATATCTCACTAATATGTACAAGATGCCATGCGCTCCATTCATAGGAATAAATAACCATAATCAGTCATTGCAGTTCGGATGCGGGCTCGTTCGGAACGAGGACACGGATGGGTACACTTGGCTATTCAAGACCTTCTTGGAGTGCATGGGTGGACTTGCTCCGATGAACATAATAACAGACCAGGATTTTAGCATGCGTGCATGCATAGAGGAGGTCTTTCCGTTGGCAGTGCATAGACACTGCAGGTGGCACATTATAAAGAAGGCTGAGGAGACGCTAGGACCGTTCTTTGCTGACCGTCCAGATCTGCACAAGGCATTCGAGCTGTGCGTGGACCACAGCTTGACGGTGGAGGAGTTTGAACGGAGCTGGATGGCTATGATTGAAACATATCACGTCCAAGACAATGAGACGCTTGCTAGCCTGTGGGAGAAGCGAATGTACTGGGTGCCGGCCTACTTCATGCACTGCTTCTTCCCATTTCTGCAGACTACGCAACGCAGCGAGGGGTTCAATGCTGTGTTTGAAGCGGTACGTGAGCCCTGGCAACTCATTGTTGCAGTTTGCCAAGCAATACACGGCTTTGCAACAAAAAATAATGGGATCTGAGCTACAGCAAGAAGCAAACACCGCGCTAAAGCAGCCTAAATTGCTAACATATTTACCAATGGAGAGGCAGATGAGCAAGACATATACCAACAAGATTTTTAACAAGTAAGTCAGTGTGTGTTACAGTCTTATTTGCACAAGCATGAAGGTAAAAAGGTGCCATATAGAAATGCAATGCAGTTGCCAACTTTTTTGGAAATGCTGATATATTGAAAGTGGCCATTGAGTACAGGGTAACCATGATGTGTAGTTACCATGTTTAATGTACTGCAGTTGCCATGTGAAGTCAACTACAGTTGCCATGTTTAATGAACTACAGTTGCCATGTATAATGAACTACAGTTGCCATGTGTAATGAACTGTAATTGCCAAGTTTAATGAACTGTAGTTATCGTGTGAAATCAACTATAACTGCCATGTTTAATGAAATGTAGTTCCATTTGCCATGATGGTATGGAATGCACTTGCCAATTAAAATGTTATGCATTTGCCATGTGAAAAATATCATGCAGTTGCCATAGCCATCATTCATTTTAGATGCCTTTCCTACGTTACAGCCTACATCAACATAAGGTGCTACAAAAAACATCATATAAGAGTTTTACGAAACCACACAAAACTTGCAGATTCTAAGAAGAAATAAAGCGTGCCAGCATGTACACGACTTACCAGGTGGACGAACATACGTTCAAGGTGTGTTCTCTCTTGGGCATGTCGGATTCAGAACCTGAAGACCCAGACAAAGGAAGGAACTACTTTGTGAAGGCCTTGATAAGCAAAGGCGAATACTACTGCCAATGCTGCAAATTTGAACGGGACGGGATTGTGTGCTGTCACATACTAAAAGTAATGGACATGAACGCGGTGACACGAATGCCCCGCCATTTCATACGGCGGCGATGGACTTGGGACGCTGACGACGCATCGGGGCCGCAAACATCAAATGGAGTTTTTGGCCGTGCATGATGAGAGACCATAGTCAACTATGGAAGCCGTGAGGCACGTTGTGTTGACAAAGAACTATGTTGAACTGATAGATGAAGCGTGCAAGAGTGATGAGACAGCGAGGGTTGCAGAAAAACACAGGAAGGCCCTGAAAAGAGAGCTTGATGAGATCAAGAAGAGGAAAGATAAGGAAGCCTTACACAGGTTCCCCCGCACCTCAAGTGTGCCTTCGTCCACGGGGCCATCATCTGAAAACTCGGAGGTAGGATCTGGAACAGCAAGCACACAAACCCAGGTCAGGAACCCGCCCCGTTCCATCACAAAGGGGCGTCCAAAAGAGATAAGATACAAATCCGGATTGGAGATTCAAGCAAAGCACAAGAAAAAAAGAAAGGGACAGGCAATCCATAAAGCAACATTGGAGCACTGTGACTTGGTGGTTGGTGACATTTTTTGCAAGCTAGATGTTCTAAAATTTGTAAAAATGGGAGAATGACTCTTGAGGGGAATCAGAATCTGAAAGGAAAATGCCATGAATCAATGACTGCAGTTGCCACGTGTGTGGTACTGAATTTGCCATGTTATTTCAACCGAATCTGTCGTGCCTTTTCTACTGAATCTGCCATGTTATTTCAACTGAATCTGCCATGTCTGTTCTACTGAATCTGCCATGCCTTTTCTACTGAATCTGCCATGTTAGTTCTACTGAATATGCCATGTTATTTTATACTGAGTCTGCCATCGCGTAGATTTCCGTGTTCAGTCAACACATTTTAGTCCACACATATTGTATTGTGTGCAAAAACTATGGAAAACAAGTTGAAACGATCACGTGCAAAAACCGTAAAGGTTACGGCTGCGTACAAACTACCATGCTAGCTGATACAGTTAACAGTGCAAAAAAACCCAAAAAGCCAAACGAGAAAGAGCGATAACTTTCAGTAACCATGACTGATCAACTACATTTGCCATGTTTTCAGACATCAAGGACGCATTCAAAACACCATACTAGTACTACCAACCCACATACACATAATAATACTGAAAACACATAAACGTATCTACTGTCACACCTAAGTAGGTTCACATCCACACATATATTACAAACTATTAAAATGTCGCTCACACGCCACCACTATATACTAGGCTACGGGGAGATGCAGTCATAGCATATTACACGGACATAGTTTTGAAAGAACAAGGTAATACCTTACATTCCTCGGCAACAGAATGTAAGGTAAGCGTTCGGTGTGGAGCACCACGTGATCACTTGTACTTCTTGGTGGCTTTCTTGACGGCTTCCTCTATAAACTCTCGTGCGTTGGACCGCATGTTGAAATCTTCAGTCATCAACCAGTTCCATGTGTAAATTTTGCGGAGCTCGACGACCATTGCAGCTGTGACGACAGGGACCCGTCGACCTTCCCACTTTGCAAGGTATTCCAACGTGTGAGAGCCACAGTCGTGCCTATACAAGAAAAGAATCAGGTGAACTCACGAGAATAGAGAAAAATCGTAAACTTCAATTCAGATGTGACAAAGAGGGTTAGCATTGGTGTACAGGACACATGAAGAAAAGATAGTAATTACTGGTTTCCTTGCTTCGTAGTCGCCACGTACTCGATTGGAAAATGTCCGATCTGGACCTTTGAGTTTTCGTAGTGACGGTTCCATGTCTCTTTGAGGTTGTTGATGAAGTATTCAGCATGCGTAGTAAGGTCTGCATCAGCTTCTGAACGCATTGAATCAAGCACCTCAAAACGTTGGTTCTTCAGGTCAAGGCAAATCGCGCAGTGGTGACCACACTTGTCATGTGGGTCCTGTGGTGCAAGCTCCTAGAACATGGGGAACAATACCTGCAAGTAAAATCAAGGAAAGAAAAAGCAGAGTTCACATCAAGAACAGAAATGATGTAGTTGGAAAATGATGTGTAAAGATATCACCGGTTGCACTAAGAGGCACGTGAATGACATAAAGCAGCAAGTGTCCAAAAATAAACCCACATAGAATATTTAGTTACAGTGTGTAATTAAAAGAAGTTTCCATCCATGTATGAACAAAGTTGCCCTGTATTTTAGTTTGAAGTTGCCACATAGGTTGTATTAAGAAGCAAATCAAACTCATTTTACATGGCAGCTATTGCCACATGAAACAGCTGTCACAAAATAGGGTGTAGCCCACATGTGAAGCGTAGCTACTGGCAAAACATACCATGGAAGGAATACTCACACATTTCTTCATTGTGAGCTTGAAATCACCATGCGCATCAAAATGCTTCCTCACGATTTTGTGGTGGAAGTCACCATCCCATATTTTGCAGGTCACACTGTACTGCATGATTGTTTTGTCGGGAGACATGTCCATATGCCTGTTGATGAAGTCAATCCCACATGCAACTATATTCTTCGACATTTTACCGAGTGGCCTCACAGACTCGGCAAGATCACCCAGGTCAACGTATGTCGCATCGCATTGTATGATCTTGGTTCTGTCCAAACATGAGTTGTATGAAAATGATATAACATGAAAGAATCATGTCTACTAAGTAAAAAAACGTAAACAGAGCATATCTAGAATAGCAAAAGGAAGAAAAGTAAAAAGAGGAAAGAAAATGAGAGGTTATGTGGTGTGGTCATTACGCTTTCAGCTCCTTCATGTGCTTGCTATTGGACCTCGCATTTCCAAACCGTTTGACAATATCGTATAACTGGTTCTGATCCTTCGTGGCCTTGACTTCTGGCTCATAGTCATCCGCGGGTGGTGTGTGAACTACCCTATGCTGTCTCACAGAACCAGGGGTGGCACTTCTAACGGTATCCTCAGATACCGACTCAGCAGGCACGTTAGAACTTGATTGCCCCTGACCTCGTGAGGACCTCCTCTGCAATGCTGCCTCCTCAATCCTGCGGTAAGCTTCATCAAGTGACGGTGTAATCTCCTCAGGGGTGGCTGCAATGATCAAAAAAGTGGGTTAGGATACCTGGGAAATAAAACAAGTTTAGTGCGCAAAGAAATGGTGTAGAATGTGAAATGTATGTGCGTAAGGTAGGGAGTTGTCGTGTGGAGGCAACTCCAGTTGCCATGTGTGGTGCACTGTGGTTGCCATGTGGCAACAACTACAGTTGCCATGTGGGTTGAACTGCAGTTGCCATGTTGTGGAATGTATGTGCATAAACTAGGGAGTTGCCGTGTGGAGGCAACTCCAGTTGCCATGTGTGGTGCACTGTAGTTTCCATGTGGCAACAACTACAGTTGCCATGTGGGTTGAACTGCAGTTGCCATGTTGTATCAACTCCAGTTGCCATGTGCTTGCCGAATGGAAAATGCAACATGGCAACAAAATGTAGCTGACATTGTGCAGCAAAAATCCAGTTGCCATGTCATCAAATAACATTCGCCATCACCAGTGAGAAGCCAAAAAAAAGGCTTGGGACAAAATTCAAACTAGAAAAATGTGTACAACAAAATGATAAACGCATAAAAAGTGTACCTTGCACAATCGGCTCTGCAAACTTCACAGCCTTCCTGCCCTCATCCATTGGCTGCGCCATCATTGGGGCTATGCCTGCCGGGAAAGCAAAGGCAACTGGCATAGGATCTTGCACCACTGGTTCATCTTGAGTGCGATCGATGCCAAGGCTAAAGCTCAGCGGGGTGAAGGCCATTGGGTGCCTCTCCTGCCTACTAGCCGGACCACGAACAACTTGCTGGGCAGAATCCAGGGGTGAAAGATCAACAAACATTTCTGCCTCGTCTGCTGCAGAATCATCACCTTATTAGTAGGGCGGGGCATGTGGTCAGCAGTATCAGTCGCAACTTTCTTGCCAATCTTCTTGTTTGGGCTGTAGGGGACACCAATGTTGACTGGGAGCTTAGAAGTGCATAGATTTAAGTTGGGGTTCTCCACGGCGGGTAAAGACGCAGTCTGCTCCGGACGTTCACCTCTGTCAGTCGTGCCCGACTTGCCACCTGGGTCAGTTGTACTCCGGTCTTCCGTTTTCTCCATAACATTGCTTTTGGCAGGTGGTGGGAACAGTGTGGACGCAGACACGTAACCAGAGTCATCTCTGCTGCTCCTAGCTACAGCTGGTGCGTTGGGTATATCTGCAGATTGCTTGCGGGGGCTACGACGCCTAGGTGGAAGACCAGCTCGCGAAACGGTCACCTTAGCAACCTCTGGAACACTAGAAGCTGGAGTTGTTGTGCCAAGACTCTCACCTGTGGATGGCATATCAATCTGAACTGTCGCCTCAGCCCCTTCTTTCGTGGACGCAGAAGTGCCACCACCCATGCGATTGGAATCCGTATCAGATGAGCGGGAATCTTCCTTGCTTAGGTTGATCTCGGGGGCGTCCACTTCAACACTTGCTGATCGGGTGGCATGGCTCACAGCAGCATCCTTCATTGCCAGCAGAGTGGGCAATATCTCAGCAGTCCTGGCAGATATTGACTCATCACTCCCAGATGTACGGATGCCTGTTGTTGTAGCCTGCACATCTGCAACCGGCGGAGATGGTCGGCCGCTTGCATCAGAGCTAGTGGGAACTATGGACGGTGCAGCAGCAGCTTTGTCGACTCGCGCCTCATGAGATTCTGAGTTGCCACCTGTCAACAACTTTGAGTGTATGCGTTCAAGTGGGTCTCTGGGGTTCTGCTTGGTCACGCGTGTGGTAGTCTTCTTCACCCTGCAAAAAAGCACGTGAACAGTGTTAAAAATTAAGCAAAATAGTTGCCATGGTAGCCATCTTGAAAAATGAAAAAATGTGTGATGTGCCAGAGCTGCCATTTCAGAACTAGGTATGGGATGAGCACACAAGACAAATGTATAGGGGGGGTGGAAGCCAGTGGAAAGTTGGTAGTTGCCATATATGTGGAATAAGAATTGCCATGTGGCCTAGTTAGCAGTTGCCATGCAGAACAAGCAGGAATTGCCATGCAGAAAAAAAGATCATGGGAAAACAGCAGTTGCCATGTGGGACTGATGGCAGTAGCCCATGTGGCAAGCTGGACAGCTGCATTGAAAAGCAAAAATATAGCACTATGACAATGAAATAACAGGGATAACCTACTTCTTGACTGTCTTCCTCAAGTCTACCAACACGACAGGATCCCCAGTGTTGGACGTCGACGTACAAGGAGGTGACCTAGTGGAAGGGGTCTCACCAGCAATGGGGGCACCCTTGTTCAATCGAGCAGAAACATGGGTTGGCGTTGGTGCTTGTTTCTTCATAACTGCTCGTCCACCAGCTGTCGCCTCACTGCATGTATAAAAAAATGACAAAAAGGTACCAAGTGTCAGACACGAAAATCATTGCCACGCTTAGCAAACAAATGGAAAAAAGGGGTCAGTCTGTTCAAAAGGAGAGACAAACAAGACACTAAAAATAGATGTCGAACCTCCTCCTAGCAGCTAAGGGATCGGTCCTAGACCTCTTGCCAAGAGAGCCCTGCCCAACATCCTCTGGAGCCCTCCCCCTCTTTGAGGGCGACACCCCCTTGTCTCTCGCAGCGGTCTGTTCTTTGACTTTCTCCGGTGGGGGGACATCTGGTGAAGCCTTGCCCTTCTTACCACCTGCACGAACTTCAACATGTTCATCATCGTATGTGTCATGTTGCACGTTCTCCATGTCATCATCATCGTCCTTGTCGAGAGAAGCATCTCCATCTAGTTCATCTTGCGTGTCAGGAAGCTCCTGGGAGCTGTTGTAGTCGTACCGACCACGGCAACCAGTTGGCCGATGGGTTCGTTCTGCAACAAATGGAGTGAACTGCCTCGCAACCGCGTCGCTGTCAGAGCCATTAAGGGACGTCCAACCCTCAACCAACTTCCCGAGCAAGCCAGTCATTCTGGAAGCAAACTGCCCAATTAGATGCTCAACAGGTGCCCTCGCCTGTGCACGAAACAAGATGCAACAGTAACCAACCATATTGGACTCATGTGCACACGATCAAATAAAGCAAAACAACCATAGAGATATATCAAAAAAAGAAGAAGAGAAAAACAATTTGAGAAAACAAAATAAAAATCCTTGATTACCTCAGCAGGACAAGACGGAGCTGAGTGCACGTCCATCCACTTGCCAAAGTTTTGAGGCCCACCAAACACGCTGTAGTCTATAGCATGCTTGGCCATCAGCTAGAAATCATCAAAAACAGCTAGGGATGTAAGAGAGAAAATAAGGAACACTAACTAACAGCTCATGTATTGCAAAAAAGAGAGGGAGAGAATAGAAGTTTCAACATGGATGGCGGAGTTGCCGTGTGGCGTCAGACATGGATGCCATGTGCAGACAGCCATGGCTAACAAGGGTATTCATATCTTGGTAGCCACAGACGGTTGCCGTATGCGGATTTTTTTCATATGTTATGCAACATCGAAATTGAAGAATGTCGTGCAAAGAAAGGAGGCAGAACTAACCTGCAATTTCCCGTATTTCTTATCAGTTATCTTGTCTGCGGCAAGCACAACCTTGACAGCATCGTACGTCCACGCAGAGACCGCAAACTTATGTGGAGGTGGCGTACCTCCTATCCCAGTAAAGTCAACGGTGGACAGATCAAGACGATCGACGTACATCAGCTGGTGTACACAATAGAAAGGAAAAAATATGTCAGTTGCCATCATGCTATGTTGAAAAAGAAGCTAATGTATATTCCTTCAGTCATCAAGTTGATGGGGATTAAGAAAAAAAGAGTTGCCATCTATCTGTGTTAGTTGCCATCATGATGTGATGGCAGTTGCCATATTGTTGTGATGATAGTTGCCACAAGGTCAACATCATGGTTGCCATGCATATTGTATAAAACAGAGAGTGGATGTATGAAATGAATTTATTTTTTTGTATGTTGTTGACAAATGATATTTCCTTGTAGGCAGCAACCACGGATGCCATGGATCAAATAGAAGTCGCCTTCACACATAAACAAAAATCATATAAAAACAAATGAAAACAAAACGGGTTGCCATGCATTATCTTGTATGGTTCACACTTATCAACAACTGACATGTTGATTTGGGAAAACATTCAATGTGCTTAGAGTGTTTGCAAAGGAGCAGGGGAAAAATACCATTAAATGGAGTCGACAACCCTTCTGGTACATCTTGTTTGAGAATGCATCATGCAGGAAGTCCGCGATGAACTTACATCAATTCATGTTCTTCACATCTTTCAGCTTCACCTGGACGACACAAATTTCAGGACAAGAAGTTGCCGCATCAGCATTCAAATGAAGGCATCAAAAAACTGCCAATGACTAGCTTACAGATGACATCAGAATAAAAAAAATTGAAGGAAGAAAGGAGTAGAGACAGAGCATTCACCAGGATGGGGAAGCACTTGTTGCTTGGGCGAAGAGATGTGTTAGGCGCAAAAACAGCTGAGATCAGGTACATGAGTAGCTTCATCTTAAAAACCTCGCCATGGGTTTTCATGCCCTCCAGCGAAGTTGCCAGCACAGTCATATTCGGCATGGATGCCATCCCAGGAAACAAACGGGCGAACAATGTTTCCTCAATCTTATTATTGACCTCATACGGTGAAAAGATCGATATAGTTGACTAGAGGGGGGGGGGGGGTGAATAGGCAACTAACAATTTTTAGCTTTTCTTTACCAAATTAAAGTTTGCATCAAAATAGGTTGTCTAGATATGCAACTAAGTGAGCAACCTATATGATGCAACGACAACAAGCACGCAAGCAAGTAAGAGATATAACACAAGTAAACTAGCTAAAGTAAAGGAACGAGATAACCAAGAGTGGAGCCGGTGAAGACGAGGATGTGTTACCGAAGTTCCTTCCTTTTGAGGGGAAGTACGTCTCCGTTGGAGCGGTGTGGAGGCACAATGCTCCCCAAGAAGCCACAAGGGCCACCGTATTCTCCTCACGCCCTCACACAATGCGAGATGCCGTGATTCCACTATTGGTGCCCTTGAAGGCGGCGACCGGACCTTTACAAACAAGGTTGGGGCAATCTCCACAACTTAATTGGAGGCTCCCAACGACACCACAAAGCTTCACCACAATGGACCATGGCTCCGCGGTGACCTCAACCGTCTAGGGTGCTCAAACACCCAAGAGTAACAAGATCCGCTAGGGATAAGTGGGGGGAATCAAATTTCTCTTGGTGGAAGTGTAGATCGTGGCCTTCTCAACCAATCCCGAGCAAATCAACAAGTTTGATTGGCTAGGGAGAGAGATCGGGCGAAAATGGAGCTTGGAGCAACAATGGAGCTTTTGGGGGAAGAGGTGAGTCAACTTTGGGGAAGAAGACCCCTTTATATAGTGGGGGGAACAAACCAACCATTACCCCCCTTCTGCCCCGAAGAGAGCGGTAGTACCGCTGTGCCAGCGGTACTACCGCTTGCCACTATAAGCGGTACTACCGCTACACAATGCGGTACTACCGCTTGGCCCACAGCGGTATTACCGCGGAGGGAGGGCGGTACTACCGCACAGGAGTGGTACTACGACCCCCCACAGCCGCGGCCAGTACCGTAAAACCCGACACGAAAAAGGAGCCCTCGAATCGAGGCGGTACTAGCACGAGACCACCGCGGTACTACGGCTTGGGGCCACTAGCGGTACTACTGCTCTGGAGTGGTACTACCGCTCCGAGAGCGGTACTAACGCTTGTGGCACCCAAGCGGTAGTACCGCTCCGTCCCACGGTACTACCGCTGGGACCAGAGTTAGTACACACATGGGGGCTACTAGCGGTACTACTGCTCTGGGCGGTACTACCGCTCCAGAGCGGTATTACCGCTTGTAGCACCCAAGCGGTACTACCGCTCTGGCCCGCGGTACTACCGCTGGGACCAGAGAGGGCACAAAGAGAGGAGAACCAAGCCCATCATCGAAACGGAAAGGCTCGGAGGGAGGGGCAAAGAAAGTGTACGTGATGATTCCACCCTAGCCTTTCCAAAACGGACCCCCTCTTGATAGTACGGTGATCCCTATGAAACTAGTCCACCAAACTAATCCGAAAGGACTACACCGTCTTCGCTTTAAGCTCCGAGGGGAGGAAATCGTCTCGTGCCAAAAGGATGAATCTCTGAAAAACACTCAACGCACACGATTAGTCCGCAAAAGCATTGTCATCAATCACCAAAACATCTTAGGGATAAATATGCCCTTACAATCTCCCCCTTTTTGGTGGATTGATGACAATACGGGATTTGCACAACTGGGAAAAAACAAAGGACATAAGCAAACCCCAAATCTCTAAAATATAGACGGGCTCCCCCTAGATGTGTGCCATCAAGATAAGTGCTTTGAACTGCACGACACACATACTAGGATCAACACTCCCCCTGTATTTTAGAGACCAACAACCTAAGCGAGATACAAGATAGCAGGATATATAACATAATGAAGCATATAACTCATGAGATATCAAATGACTAGAGACAAAGATAAAGATATGATAATGATAGGGTAGCATATGTCTCACACCATATGACTCGAACTAAAGTCTCACTGAACACAAAACCAAGCAAAGCACAAGGTCCAAGCAAAGCACAAAGTAGCACATAACGAAAGCACAAAGGCAAAGACACACTCGCAACACAACGACGCAAATCCCTAAACTCTCTCCCCCTTTGGCATCGAGACACCAAAAGGGGCAAAGAGCTCCCCTACGGCTCCAGGTGAGAGCATGCTGAGGATCTCGAACATCAGGACTCTGCGTGATCATCTGCACTGCCGTCCTCACCCAGAAACTGCTCGGCATCTGAGTCGGTCCACGGACAGTGCTGCTGGACCCACTCCTCCTCCTCAGTAATCTGACCCTCAGAGCCGCTGGTGACTGTCGCACCCATCTGACGCATCAGCTCCTTGTGACGTCCTCTTGCCTTCTTCTCAGCCACATGAGTCATGTACTGACCATGAGACTCCATGCAGAACAGCTTCTTCATCTTGCGTTTGAGCTTCTTTGCCCAAGAGGGCTCTGCTGCAGAAGGCTCTGTCCCAGGAGGCACATAATCCTCATCATCATCACCGGCATCAGCCTCGTCCTCGGTCTCCATGGCAGCAGCAGAAGATGGAGCTCCAGATCTACCCCAATTATCCTTCTTCCTCAGACGCTTGATCTCATGAGAGACCAACTCTCCAGTTTCCAGCTGCTCCTCATGATAGGTATGTCTCCAGGCCCTCTCAATAAGCAACATGATGAACAGACCATAAATTGGGCACTTGCGCTCAGAAACAGCCGCCAGAAGCTCAGACCACATGACGTGAGAGATGTCCAGGGACTCGCCGGTGTTTGCGTCCTTCTCACGCTGGCAGAAGAGAAGCATGTCCACAAGGTAAGAGTGTACCATGTCCAGATTCCCAATACGAGGGAAGAGAGTCTCGCGGAAGATACGGTGAAGGATGTCCAGATAGGTAGACAACTCATAGGTTTCCTTCCTGGTCTCAGGGTGGACCTTCCGAGTACAGTAGGGCCAGAGGGCTTGCTTGTGAGTGGAGGTGACATTTTGGTGAGGACGAAAACCAACTGGAGTCTCGAGCCCTTGATCTTCCACCTCAAGCAGCCCCATGAAGGCCTGCCACTTGACAGCTAGCACCTTTCCATTTGTCATCCAAGTCAGAGTCCTGTCTGCGTCAGTTCCTAGGTGAACAGTGGCAAAGAACTGTGCCAGCAAATCTGCATCAAAGTCCTTGTTGAACTGCATGATCCTGAGAATGTTCAACTGAGAGCACATCTGTAGGGCATCACCAAAGTACTCAAGGTCCTTCTCCACAGCATCCGTGTTGATGGAATGAACATTGACAAAGAGATTCTTCTTAGCCTTGATCACATCAAAGTATGTGGCATACTGAAACCGGTTCCAGAACGGGCGGTTGACAAGATAAGGTTCTTGGTCTTCCTCATAGGGGTTGCGCCGACGCCTGTCCCAGAATTCCTTGCTAGACATCTCAGTCACTTTCTTGCCACTTGGCTTCGGTCGGCTGGCAATCTTCTTCTTGCGAGGAGGATTAGCACTTGAGGAAGCACCCCCTGCCGGTTGTGGAGCACTGGAAGAACCACCTGCAGTCTCAGATGAGCGGTACCGCTTCGACGTTGAACGCCCGGGGTTGACACGGCGGACTTGCTGCTCAGGATGTTCATCACCTGGAACCAAACACACGGACACAAGAAACAACCAGAAGGAACGATCAAAACCAAATAAACACAACAAAGATGGATCAACATGTGGTAGGAAACAATGGAACTGGGCATCCAGCGGTAGTACCGTGCCTGCTCAGCGGTAGTACCGCTTAGCCACATAAGCGGTAGTACCGCTCCAGCGGTAGTACCGTGCCAGATGGGCGGTAGTACCGCCCGAGACGGGGCACGGCGGATCCCTACTGCCGTGGTCAGATCCGGCACTACCGGGGATGCCAAATTCAAAAATAAACCTACCAAACATCAATCCAAAGAGTCTAGTTGCCTTCTCCAACCTACTCAAGCCTAGATTTGGCCAAAAATCTAGAGATGCAACTACTATTGCCCCTAAAACGCGAGATCTGAAAACTAGACAAGAAGAGAAGAGGAACAGGGGCAATACCGGCATCCATGGCAAGAGGACGAGGTGGGGATCGACTCCACCGAAGGAAATGGAGAGGAACGGTCCGGAGACGGAGGGCCGCCGGAGCCTTCCCGCGGCGAGATGGCGCTGGAGAGAGAGGAAGAGGAACCAGGGGACGAAGCAAATGGGTATGGGGTGGAGGAAACCACCCCTGCCCACGACTTAACCCCCTGGCCCCGCCCCTCAGCGGTAGTACCGTGGTGAGGGGCGGTAGTACCGCTTAGCCGTATAAGCGGTAGTACCGCTCCGTGGAGCGGTAGTACCGCTCCAGCGGTAGTACCGCTCCTGCACAACGGTAGTACCGCCCAGCGCAACTCAAACCAGACTCAACACATATGGTGCAAAACGAAAGACGGGAAACACCGGCAAGAAGACCAACAAGAGCACTAGCAAGAGAACAAGAATCACACGCCTCTATACGAGAGGGCGGTGGCCGAGGCCACCTATGTTTGAGTCACTTGGTATGGCACCGCGAAGAATTATCCTTGGGCCCATGACCAAAGCTCGTCTTTGAAGCACAAGTACCATCAAAAATGGCTAATGTGAAAGAGTGAGATCAGTTTATGCATTGTGGGGGGAGGGAAAGTTCATTGAGAGAACAACACTCCCCCTACGTCCATGCCTACACCTAGACAAGAAAGCACAATGAATGGGAGGGGTGTGCAAAGGTTCAAACCACATTGCTCGAATCAATGATATTTAGCTCATGCCTTAACTCGCGAAATCTTGCTTCATCCAATGGCTTCGTGAAAATATCTGCAAGGTTATCATGAGTGTTGACATAGTTGAGCTCGATCTCCCCTCGCCTAATATGATCCCGGATGAAGTGATACCGAATCTCAATATGCTTTGTCTTGACGTGTTGCACCGGGTTGAGAGAAATCTTGATAGCACTTTCATTGTCACACCAAAGAGGCACTTTGTCACAAATGACACCATAATCCTTTAAAGTTTGCCTCATCCATAAGAGTTGTGCACAACAACTTCCAGCCGCCACATACTCCGCTTCGGTGGACGAGAGAGACACACAACTTTGCTTTTTAGAAGACCAACTTACCAAAGAGCAACCAATAAATTGGCACCCTCCGGAAGTGGACTTTCTATCCACTTTGTCTCCCGCCCAATCGGAGATAACCTACAAGCTTGAAGTTTGCTCCTCTTGGGTACCATAGGCCAAAGTTTGGGGTATGAGCCAAATATCGAAAGATTCGCTTGACCGCCACAAAGTGGCTTTCCTTAGGTGCGGCTTGAAACCGTGCACATATTCCCACACTCAACATGATATCCGGTCTAGATGCACAAAGGTAAAGCAAGGATCCAATCATAGAGCGATATACCTTTTGATCCACTGCTTTACCATTGGGATCAATGTCAAGTTGGCACTTGGTGGGCATTGGAGTGGAAGCCGGCTTGACATCACTTAGCTTGAATCTCTTTAGCATGTCTTGAGTGTATTTGGCTTGGTTGACGAAGGTTCCTTCTCTTCTTTGTTTGATTTTGAATCCGAGAAAGAACTTCAACTCTCCCATCATAGACATCTTGAACTTTGAGGTCATGAGAGCGGCAAATTCTTCATTGAAAGCTTTGTTAGGGGAACCAAAAATAATATCATCAACATATAGTTGGCACACAAACAACTCCCCTTTGACCTTCTTAGTAAAAAGAGTGGGGTCGATTTTCCCGATTTCGAATCCACGATCTTGTAACAACTCCGTAAGATGCTCATACCACGCACGTGGGGCTTGTTTAAGGCCATAGAGTGCCTTGTGGAGTTGATACAGATGATCGGGGAAATAGGGATCTTCGAACCCGGGGGGTTGTTTGACATATACCAACTCATTTATGGGACCATTAAGAAAAGCACTCTTCACATCCATTTGTTGCAAAGTGAAATTATGATGAGAAGCATAAGCAATCAACAAACGAATAGATTCAAGGCGAGCAACGGGGGCAAAGGTTTCACCGTAGTCGATACCCTCGACTTGGGAGTAGCCTTGTGCCACCAAACGAGCCTTGTTGCGAACAATGATTCCATGAGCATCTTGCTTGTTCTTGAATATCCACTTGGTTCCAATGACATTATGATTCCCGGTTGGCCTTGGCACTAACTTCCACACTTGGTTATGTTCGAAGTTGTTGAGTTCTTCATGCATGGCGTTGAGCCAATCCGGGTCCTCAAGCTCTTCATAAACCTTTTGGGGTTCGACACAAGAAACAAACGCATGATGTTCACAATAGTTTGCTAATTGTCTACGAGTGCTTACCCCCTTTCTTAGGCTTCCAACCACGTTCTCCATGAGATGACCTTTGGTGGTGAGCTTGGAAGTGATCTTAGCGGCACAACGCTCCAATTCCTCCTCAGAAGTGAAGTGAGGAGGGGTTACTTGATCATCTTGAGCTTGTTCTTGATCTTGAACTAGCTCGAGGGGAAGAACTTGACCTTGGGCATCATTTGGTGGATCACCACCATCTTGAGGTTGATCTTGCCCTTGATCTTGTTCATGAGGTTGAGGGCCTTCACTTTGTTCTTCGGAAGCGTGTGGGTCTTGGGTTGGTGATGGCTCCACTTGAGTGGAGCATTGTCCTTCTCCTTCGGCCACAAGGGGTTCCTCAATGGGTAGGATATATCCAATACCCATTCTTCTTATGGCTTGGGGAGGAATTTCATCACCTACATCACAAGTACCACTTTGCTCCACTTGGGAGCCGTTATTTTCATCAAACTCCACGTTACACGTCTCCTCAATAAGTCCCGTGGACTTATTGAGAACACGGTAAGCATGGGAGTTTGTAGCATAACCAACAAATATGCCCTCATGAGCTCTAGTCTCAAATTTAGACAAACGAACACCTTTCTTGAGAATGAAACACTTACACCCAAACACCCGAAAGTACTTGAGGTTGGGCTTGTTACTGGTGAGGATCTCATATGGAGTCTTGTTCAAGCCTTTGCGAAGATAGAGCCGATTTGAAGCATGACACACAGTGTTGATGGCTTCGGCCCAAAAGTTGTATGGAGACTTGAACTCCGCCATCATGGTCCTTGCCGCATCCATCATCGTCCGGTTCTTCCTCTCCGCAACACCATTTTGTTGAGGGGTGTAAGGTGCGGAATATTGATGCTTGATCCCCTCATCACTGAGAAACTCATCCAAGGTGTAGTTCTTGAAGTCGGTGCCGTTGTCACTTCTTATCTGTCAAGATCTTTGCATTGTGTTGACGTTGGGCTTCATTTGCAAAGTCAATGATGGTTTGTTGGGTCTCACTCTTCCTCTTGAAGAAATACACCCACGTGTATCTAGAATAGTCATCCACGATTACCAAGCAATACTTTCTACCCCCAAGACTATCAAAGGATGGAGGCCCAAAGAGATCCAAATGAAGGAGCTCCAATGGCCTCTTCGAGTAAATAAGAGTCGTGGGAGGGTGAGCCTTCTCATGAAGCTTTCCTTCGATACAAGCACTGCAAGCACGATCTTTGGCAAAACTAACGTTCGTTAGTCCACGGACATGGTCCCCCTTGAGAAGACTTTGCAAAGATCTCATATTGACATGGGCTAAACGGCGATGCCAAAGCCATCCCACGTCAACTTTAGCCATTAGGCATGTCGCGGTCTTAGTGGGTTGCTCCGAAAAGTTAATCACATAGAGACCATTCTCGACATGCCCAACAAAGGCTACCTTAAGAGTCTTGCTCCACAAGAGGGCCACGGTATCAATATCAAAGAAAGTGGCAAAGCCCATGATAGCAAGTTGACGAACGGAAAGTAAATTGTATGCAAGGGACTCAACTAGCATGACCTTCTCGATCGTGAGATCATGAGAAATGACAACTTTGCCGAGTCCCAATACCTTAGAAGACGAGGCATCACCCCACTCGACATTGGTGGGCATAGATGGAATCTGGTGCACGTCCACCACCAAGTCCTTGCTTCCGGTCATATGATTTGTAGCTCCACTATCGAGCAACCATGATCCCCCACCGGAAGCAAACACCTTATTGGTGGCTTTAGCCATGAGGCACTTGGCGGTGATGTTCTCATTGGGTGAGTCGAAGAGAGACACTCGTGGAGTCTTCGCAATGGCAACGGAGGCCATGGCAACCGACTCACTATCTTCATCATCATCATCATCCTCATTGTACTCTTCTTGAACCACCAACGCCTTGGGAGGAGTCTTCTTGGTGAAGTTGCTCTTGTTGGGGAACAACTTGGCCTTGTCTTTTCTAATGAGCTTGCCACCATTGTCTTCCCTCTTCTCGTAAGGGCACTCCGCAACAAAGTGGCTCACATTGCCACAATTGAAGCAAGTCCTCATCCGTTGCTTTCCCTTTGCGCCACTTGAGTTGCTTTTGTTGAAGTTTGGCCTCGTGTTCTTCTTGCTCCAAAATTGCCTTGAAGCAAGAGCCATGTGTTCATGATAGGCATACTTCGTATCTTCGAGGTTGCCCTCCTCTTCTTCCTCTTCATCCTCTTCCTCCATACTAACCTTGGCCTTTAGAGCAAGGTTGGGCTTCTTTATTCTTTGAGAGCGAAGAACCACATTGTCGGCGGTCTTGTCCAAGATGCTCATAGCAACAAACTCATCCAACACTTCACTTGATGACAAGGTGTGGAAGTTCGGCCTTTGACGAATTACGGAGGACATGGCTTTGTGGTAGGGCATCATTGCCTTGAGGAATTTGCGCTTGATCCAATTGTCATCCGTGTCCTTACTTCCATGATCTCGGAGAGAGACCGCGAGTTTTGTTACTCTCCGAAAAAGCTCACGAGGTTCTTCATCTTCTTTCATTGTAAACTCGTCGGCTTCATCTTGCACCACTTCATAGTTGGAGCGTTGAATGCTTGCGCTTCCCCGATAGAGGGAAACAACTTGGAGCCAAGCATCTTTGGCCATGGTGTAAGGCCGGAGATGAGGAAGATCTTCGGGTGGGATTGCTTCTTGGATGATGAAGAGAGCATTCTCATTGAATTGATGATCCACAACTTCTCTAGGAGTGAAGTTACTTCGGTCATGCGGATAAAAACCTTCTTCAATGATTCTCCAAAGGTTAGTGTTCACATGATTTAAATGACGCTTAAAACGATAGACCCAAGAATAAAAATCTACATTCTTCTCAATCTTAGGGGCCGGGCCGGCATGATTCAAATGAGTGGAAGGGAGCGGTCCACCATAGACAGGTGGAGGTTCAACATGGGCAAAGATGCCGGTCCCATTTTTATCACTAGAACAAGGAGCCTTCTCGCTCGAAGCTTCCCCCTTGTCGGAGGTAGCATCCGTCACCTTGTTAGCGGGATCACCCACTTTCAACGGTGCGGTGGTAAGTTTAAGCCCTTCTAAGAATTTATTCAACATGCTTTCGACCTTGGTCGTCATGGAGGTTTTCAATGTGTCCAACGCCACATTGAATTCCTCACGAGAGACCGCGGTTCCCCCATCTCCCGTAGATGAGACTGGATTCTCACCGGAGTGCTCCTCCGCACCGTCTACGACGTCAACCATACTCTTTGGACGGTAAAGTCCTTAATAAAGAGACGAGGTTCTGATACCAATTGAAAAGATCGATATAGTTGACTAGAGGGGGGGGGGTGAATAGGCAACTAACAATTTTTAGCTTTTCTTTACCAAATTAAAGTTTGCATCAAAATAGGTTGTCTAGATATGCAACTAAGTGAGCAACCTATATGATGCAACGACAACAAGCACGCAAGCAAGTAAGAGATATAACACAAGTAAACTAGCTAAAGTAAAGGAACGAGATAACCAAGAGTGGAGCCGGTGAAGACGAGGATGTGTTACCGAAGTTCCTTCCTTTTGAGGGGAAGTACGTCTCCGTTGGAGCGGTGTGGAGGCACAATGCTCCCCAAGAAGCCACAAGGGCCACCGTATTCTCCTCACTCCCTCACACAATGCGAGATGCCGTGATTCCACTATTGGTGCCCTTGAAGGCGGCGACCGGACCTTTACAAACAAGGTTGGGGCAATCTCCACAACTTAATTGGAGGCTCCCAACAACACAACAAAGCTTCACCATAATGGACTATGGCTCTGCGGTGACCTCAACCGTCTAGGGTGCTCAAACACCCAAGAGTAACAAGATCCGCTAGGGATAAGTGGGGGGAATCAAATTTCTCTTGGTGGAAGTGTAGATCGTGGCCTTCTCAACCAATCCCGAGCAAATCAACAAGTTTGATTGGCTAGGGAGAGAGATCGGGCGAAAATGGAGCTTGGAGCAACAATGGAGCTTTTGGGGGAAGAGGTGAGTCAACTTTGGGGAAGAAGACCCCTTTATATAGTGGGGGGAACAAACCAACCGTTACCCCCCTTCTGCCCCGAAGAGAGCGGTAGTACCGCTGTGCCAGTGGTACTACCGCTTGCCACTATAAGCGGTACTACCGCTACACAACGCGGTACTACCGCTTGGCCCACAGCGGTACTACCGCGGAGGGAGGGCGGTACTACCGCACAGGAGCGGTACTACGGCCCCCCACAGCCGCGGCCAGTACCGTAAAACCCGACACGAAAAAGGAGCCCTCGAATCGAGGCGGTACTAGCACGAGACCACCGCGGTACTACGGCTTGGGGCCACTAGCGGTACTACTGCTCTGGAGCGGTACTACCGCTTGTGGCACCCAAGCGGTAGTACCGCTCCGTCCCGCGGTACTACCGCTGGGACCAGAGTTAGTACACACATGGGGGCTACTAGCGATACTACTGCTCTGGGCGGTACTACCGCTCCAGAGCGGTACTACCGCTTGTAGCACCCAAGCGGTACTACCGCTCTGGCCCGCGGTACTACCGCTGGGACCAGAGAGGGCACAAAGAGAGGAGAACCAAGCCCATCATCGAAACGGAAAGGCTCGGAGGGAGGGGCAAAGAAAGTGTACGTGATGATTCCGCCCTAGCCTTTCCAAAACGGACCCCCTCTTGATAGTACGGTGATCCCTATGAAACTAGTCCACCAAACTAATCCGAAAGGACTACACCGTCTTCGCTTTAAGCTCCGAGGGGAGGAAATCGTCTCGTGCCAAAAGTATGAATCTCTGAAAAACACTCAACGCACACGATTAGTCCGCAAAAGCATTGTCATCAATCACCAAAACATCTTAGGGATAAATATGCCCTTACATACGGGACTTTAATTTCTCCACGGGGCACACCCAAAGTGCAGAACACAGATTCTTTGTCCAACAGGAGTCTTCCACATCCCGGAATCACAGATTCCCTGGAGGCGGTGTCGTAAATCTCACCGAGCCAGTCGCATACAGGGTTCACTAGGTTCTTGCACCGAACATCCATTAGAGCCTGCATACCCATCTCAGCAGCGGCTCCCTTCTGCTCATCGGTAAATCCCTCGGTCAATATAGTCAGGCGTTCCTATGAAGCCCTGTTGCGATAACGTTTCCTCTTCTGCAAAACAGACAAATGATCATTTGTTGCCATGTTTCGGTATCATGAAAATTTAGTTCCTAACAGACGATTGCAAACTAAATGTGACATTCAAAAACATATGGGGGGTGGAAAAGTTACCTCATCGCCATCTTTTGTCCGTCCAGTTGCGCGATTCTGTTGCGGTAACTCCATGAAATCATCATCATCATCTTGATGGTCGCCGCGAGCCATTGTGCTGAGATAAGAACGAATCAAAATGTCAGGGTGAAAATGAACTTGTGAATGAAGCAGTTGCCACCTAACAGAATGTACTTGCCACATGGGCTCAATTGAAAGTGGCAAATAGATTACGCAATATCATAGGAACACCCACACCCCTATGATTGTTCAACAAGAAAAGTGGCAACTAAACACATTGGCTTCATTTGAAAAATGTACAGATCATAAGGCACTTACACAAATGTTCAAGTTGCCATGTTAGCACAAGACAGTACAAAGAAAGGAACACATCGTCCACTGCACAAACATATAATGTGGCAACTCACACGCTGTCCTCATAAAAAAATGAGTTGCCATATGTTCAAAGGCAAATGTACTAGGTTGAAATTGCCATGTTAAAATGGAAGACAATTCAAAAAGTGCTGAAAACATCAACTAAACAACCTGTAATGTGGCAATTCACACACTGGCCTCATATTAAAACTGAGTTGCCGTGTAATACAGCCAAATATGTTCAGATATCACTAATCAGCATGGCAAAATACAAATTGGGTCTATAGTACAGTGAAGTTGCCACGTTATCCTGCCTACAACATGGCAACAGCCATAGTGTGTTCACAAAAATAGTTGCCACATGGAAAGCATATTTGTGGCAACTGACACATTTGATCAGGAAATTAGTTGTCATCCATTGCAGATAGTTCCTGAAAACTGCCATGGCTGCCTTTATACTACACTTTGCAGCATGGCAACAGCCATAGTGTGGTCACAAAAATAGTTGCCACATGGAAAGCATATTTGCGGCAACTGACACAGTTGATCGGGAAATTAGTTGCCATCCATTGTAGATAGTTGCTGAAACTGCCATGGCTGCCTTTATACTACACTTTGAAATACAACTACCTAGATCTAGGGTTCATTGGCAACTATCATAACCTCAAATTCAACAACGAAAAACTTCCCTCACTGATCGCAAATAGCATTTCGATGCAATACATACCTAACAACTAGAAAAACGTCGGCTCAATCGCAAGGCAGAACCAGGATGTGGCTGCGGACAGGCCGAGTCACACCGGCATGACTGCCACCGCGGCGGCGATGAAACTGCGCAATGCCACCCAAAACGGCAAGCACGGGACTCCGCGGCCGACGGGAACGCCGAAGCACCACGTATCCGCCGGAATCTCGATGAATCTCGAGCGGAACATTGTCCATGGAGGAGAGGGGGAATGTAGGCAAGGAAGGTGAGCGTGGGAAGGAGCGTTACCTTCAATCTGCAGGCACTCCGGCGAAGACGCTCCGGTCCGGCGAGTCCCACCGACGGCCGCGAATGTCGTCGACTCTTCCGCCTCCGCCGCCGCCTTCTCCTCTCGGCTTCTCTTCCAATCAAATGAACTGCGGGGTGGGTTGGGTGAGTAATGAATGTTGGGGAACGTAGCAGAAATTCAAAATTTTCTACGCATCACCAAGATCAATCTATGGAGTTTACTAGCAATGAGAGGGAAGGAGTGCATCTACATACCCTTGTAGATCGTGAGCGGAAGCGTTCAAGAGAACGGGGTTGATGGAGTCGTACTCGTCGTGATCCAAATCACCGATGATCCTAGCGCCGAATGGACGGCACCTCCGCGTTCAACACACGTACGGAGCAGCGACGTCTCCTCCTTCTTGATCCATCAAGGGGGGAGGAGAGGTTGATGGAGATCCAGCAGCACGACGGCGTGGTGGTGGAAGTAGCGGGGATCCCGGCAGGGCTTCGCCAAGCACTAACGGGAGGGAGAGGTGTCACGGGAGGGAGAGGGAGGCGCCACGGGCTAGGGTACTGCTGCCCTCCCTCCCCCCACTATATATAGGCCCCCTGGGGGGCGCCGGCCCTGGAGATCCCATCTACAAGGGGGGGGGCGGCCAAGGGGGAAACTTGCCGCCCAAGCCAGGTGGGGCGCCCCCCACCCCCAGGGTTTCCAACCCTAGGCGTAGGGGGAGGCCCATGGGGGGCGCACCAGCCCACTAGGGGCTGGTTCCCCTCCCACTTCAGCCCATGGGGCCCTCCGGGATAGGTGGCCCCACCCGGTGGACCCCCGGGACCCTTCCGGTGGTCCCGGTACAATACCGATAACCCCCGAAACTTTCCCGGTGGCTGAAACTGGACTTCCTATATATAATTCTTCACCTCCGGACTATTCCGGAACTCCTCGTGACGTCCGGGATCTCATCCGGGACTCCTAACAACTTTTGGGTTACCACATACTAATATCTCTACAACCCTAGCGTCACCGAACCTTAAGTGTGTAGACCCTACGGGTTCGGGAGACACGCAGACATGACCGAGACGACTCTCCGGTCAATAACCAACAACGGGATCTAGATACCCATGTTGGCTCCCACATGCTCCTCGATGATCTCATCGAATGAACCACGATGTCGAGGATTCAATCAATCCCGTATACAATTCCCTTTGTCAAGCGGTATGTTACTTGCCCGAGATTCGATCGTCGGTATCCCGATACCTTGTTCAATCTCGTTACCGGCAAGTCTCTTTACTCGTTTCGTAACACATCATCCCGTGATCAACTCCTTGGTCACATTGTGCACATTATGATGATGTCCTACCGAGTGGGCCCAGAGATACCTCTCCGTTTACACGGAGTGACAAATCCCAGTCTCGATTCGTGCCAACCCAATAGACACTTTCGGAGATACCTGTAGTGCACCTTTATAGCCACCCAGTTACGTTGTGACGTTTGGTACACCCAAAGCATTCCTATGGTATCCGGGAGTTGCACAATCTCATGGTCTAAGGAAATGATACTTGACATTAGAAAAGCTCTTAGCAAACGAACTACACGATCTTGTGCTAGGCTTAGGATTGGGTCTTGTCCATCACATCATTCTCCTAATGATGTGATCCCGTTATCAACGACATCCAATGTCCATGGTCAGGAAACCGTAACCATCTATTGATCAACGAGCTAGTCAACTAGAGGCTTACTAGGGACATGGTGTTGTCTATGTATCCACACATGTATCTGAGTTTCCTATCAATACAATTCTAGCATGGATAATAAACGATTATCATGAACAAGCAAATATAATAATAACCAATTTATTATTGCCTCTAGGGCATATTTCCAACAGTCTCCCACTTGCACTAGAGTCAATAATCTAGTTCACATCACCATGTGATTAACACTCACAAGTCACATCACCATGTGACCAACATCCAAAGAGTTTACTAGAGTCAACAATCTAGTTCACATCACTATGTGATTAACACTCAATGAGTTCTGGTTTGATCATGTTATGCTTGTGAGAGAGGTTATTAGTCAACGGGTCTGAACCTTTCAGATCCGTGTGTGCTTTACGAATATCTATGTCATCTTGTGGATGCTACCACGCGCTACTTGGAGCCATTTCAAATAACTGCTCTACTATACGAATCCGGTTTACTACTCAGAGTCATCCGGATTAGTGTCAAAGTTCGCATCGACGTAACCCTTTACGACGAACTCCTTTTCACCTCCATAATCGAGAAAATTCATTAGTCCACTAGATACTAAGGATAAGTTCGACCGCTGTCATGTGATCCATTCCCGGATCACTATTGTACCCCTTGACCAACTCATGGCAAGGACACTTCATGTGCGGTACACAGCATA
This sequence comes from Aegilops tauschii subsp. strangulata, assembly GCF_002575655.3. Classification (NCBI taxonomy): domain Eukaryota; kingdom Viridiplantae; phylum Streptophyta; class Magnoliopsida; order Poales; family Poaceae; genus Aegilops; species Aegilops tauschii. Next base: position 49,233,591 of record NC_053039.3, read on the forward strand.
GCATACTGTAGAGCCTACGTCTAAAGCATAGGGGACGACCTTCGTCCTTTCTCTCTCTTCTGCTGTGGTCAGGTCTTGAGTCTTACTCAATACTCACACCTTGTAACACAACCAAGAACTCCATCTTTGCTGATCTATTTTTGAACTCTTTCAAAATCATGTCAAGGTGTGCGTTCTTTGAAAGTATCATCAGGCATCTTGATCTATCTCTATAGATCTTGATGCCCAATATGTAAGCAGCTTTATCCAGGTCTTTCTTTGAAAAACTCCTTTCAAACAACCCTTTATGCTTTCCAGAAATTTTACATCATTTCGGATCAACAATATGTCATTCACATATACTTATCAGAAATGTTGTAGCGCTCCCACTCACTTCATTGTAAATACAAGTTTCTAACAAACTTTGTATAAACCCAAAAACTTTGATCACTCCATCAAAGCGTATATTCTGACTCCGAGACGCTTGCTCTAGTCCATGGAAGGATCGCTAGAGCTAGCATACCTTTTAGCATCCTTAGGATGGACAAAACTTTTCTGATTGTATCACATACAACCTTTCCTTACGAAAACTGGTAAGGAAACTTGTTTTGACATCCATCTGCCAGATTTCATAAATGCAGCTAATGCTAACATGATTCCGACGGACTTAAGCATCGCTACGGATGAGAAAATCTCATCGTAGTCAACTCCTTGAACTTGTGAAAATACTCTTTGCCATAAGTCGAGCTTCATAGACGGTAACATTACCGTCCATGTCCGTCTTCTTCTTAAAGATCCATTTATCTCAATAGCTTGCCGATCATTGGGCAAGTTCACCAAAGTCCATGCTTTGTTCTGATACATGGATTCTATCTCAGATTTCATGGCCTCGAGCCATTCGTCGGAATCCGGGCCCACCATCGCTTCTCCACAGCTCATAGGTTCATCGTTGTCCAACAACATGACTTCCAAGACAGGATTACGCATTACTCTGAAGTAGTACGCATCCTCGTCGTCCTACGAGGTTTGGTAGTGACTTGATCCGAAGTTTCATGATCACTATCATAAGCTTCCACTTCAATTGGTGTAGGTGCCACAGGAACAACTTCCTGTGCCCTACTACACACTAGTTGAAGTTATGGTTCAATAACCTCATCAAGTCTCCAACATCCTCCCACTCAATTCTTTCGAGAGAAACTTTTCCTCGAGAAAGGACTCGTTTCTAGAAGCAATTACTTTTGCTTCCAGATCTGAAATAGGAGGTATACCCAACTGTTTTGGGTTTTCTATGAAGATGCATTTATCCGCTTTGGGTTCGAGCTTATCAGCTTGAAACTTTTTCACATAAGCATCGCAGCCCCAAACTTTTAAGAAACGACAACTTAGGTTTCTCTAAACGGTGTCGTCTCAACGGAATTGCGTGGTGCCCTATTTAAAGTGAATGCGGTTGTCTCTAATGCCTAACCCATAAACGATAGTGGTAATTCGATAAGAGACATCATGGTATGCACCATATCCAATAGGGTGCAGTTATGATGTTCGGACACACCATCACACTATTGTGCTCCAAGCGGTATTAGTCGTGAAACAATTTCCACAATTTCTCAATCGTGTGCCAAACTCGTAACTCAGATACTCATCTCTATGATCATATCACAGACATTTATCCTCTTGTCACGACGATGTTCAACTTCACTCTGAAATTACTTGAACCTTTCAATATTTCAGACTTGTGTTTCATCAAGTAAATACACTCAGCATCTACTCAAATCATCTGTGAAGTAAGAACATAACGATATCCACTGCATGCCTCAGCACTCATTGGACTGCACACATCAAAATGTATTACTTCCAACAAGTTGCTCTCTTGTTCCATCTTACTGAAAACGAGGCCTTTCAGTCATCTTGCCCATGTGGTATGATTTGCATGTCTCAAGTGATTCAAAATCAAGTGAGTCCAAACGATCCATCTGCATGGAGTTTCTTCATGCATATATACCAATAGACATGGTTCGCATGTCTCAATCTTTTCAAAAACGAGTGAGTCCAAAGATCCATCTACATGGAGCTTCTTCATGCGTTCTATACCAATATGACTCAAATGGCAGTGCCACAAGTATGTGGTACTATCATTACTATTTTATATCTTTTGGCACGAACATGTGTATCACTATGATCGAGATTCATTTTAGGTGCAAGACCATTGAAGGTATTATTCAAATAAACAGAGTAACCATTATTCTCCTTAAATGAATAACCGTATTGCGATAAACATAATCCAATCATGCTCAACGCAAACACCAAATCTCGATGGTAGAGGGAGCATGCGATGCTTGATCACATCAACCTTGGAAACACTTCCAACACATATCGTCATCTCACCTTTAGCTAGTCTCCGTTTATTCCGCAGCTTTTATTTCGAGTTACTAACACTTAGCAACCAAACCGGTATCTAATACCCTGGTGCTACTAGGAGTACTAGTAAAGTACACATTAATATAATGTATATCCAATATACTTCTGTCGACCTTGCCAGCCTTCTCATCTACGAAGTATCTAGGGTAGTTCTGCTTCAGTGACCGTTCCCCTCATTTCAGAAGCACTTAGTCTCGGGTTTGGGTTCAACCTTGGGATTCTTCACTAGAGCAGCAAATGACTTGCTGTTTCATGAAGTATCCCTTTTGCCCTTGCCCTTCTAGAAACTAGTGGTTTTACTAACCATCAACAATTGATGCTCCTTCTTGATTTCTACTTTCGCGGTGTCAAACATCGCGAATAGCTCAAGGATCATCATATCTATCCTCGATATGTTATAGTTCATCACGAAGCTCTAATAGCTTGGTGGCAGTGACTATGGAGAACCATCACTATCTCATCTGGAAGATTAACTCCCACTTGATTCAAGCGATTGTGGTACTCAGACAATCTGAGCACATGCTCAACGATTGAGCTTTTCTCCCTTAGTTTGCAGGCTTAAGAAACTTGTCAGAAGTCTCATACCTCTTGACGTGGGCACTAGTATGAAAATCCAATTTTAGTCTTCGGAACATCTCATATGTTCTGCGACGTTTCAAAAACGTCTTTGGTGCCACAATTCTAAACCGTTAGCATTACGCACTGAACTATCAAGTAGTCATCAAAACGTGTATGTCAGATGTTCCGCAACATCTACAGACGACACTGAGGTTCAGCACACTGAGCGGTGCATTAAGGACATAAGCCTTCTGTGCAGCAATGAGGACAATCCTCAGTTTACGGACCCAGTTCGCATAATTGCTACTACCAACTTTCAACTAAATTTTCTCTAGGAACATATCTTAAACAGTAGAGCTAAAGCGTAAGCTATGACATAATTTGCAAAGACCTTTTGACTATGTTCATGATAATGAAGTTCATCTGATTATTTAATGAACTCCCACTCAGATAGACATCCCTCTAGTCATCTAAGTGATACATGATCCGAGTCAAACTAGGCCGTGTCCGATCATCACGTGAGACGGACTAGTCATCATCGGTGAACATCTCCATGTTGATCGCATCTACTATACGACTCATGTTCGACCTTTCGATCTCTTGTGTTCCGAGGCCATGTCTGTACATGCTAGGCTCGTCAAGTCAACCTAAGTGTTTCGCATGTGTTCCGAGGCCATGTCTGTACATGCTAGGCTCGTCAACACTCGTTGTATTCGAACGTTAGAATCTATCACACTCGATCATCACGTGGTGCTTCAAAACAACGAACCTTCGCAACGGTGCACAGTTAGGGGGAACATGTCTCTTGAAATTTTAGTGAGGGATCATCTTATTTATGCTACCGTCGTTCTAAGCAAATAAGATGTAAACATGATAAATATCACATGCAAATCATAAAGTGACGTGATATGGCCAATATCATCTTGCGCCTTTTGATCTCCATCTTCGAGGCGCGGCATGATCACCTTCGTCACCGGCATGACACCATGATCTCCATCATCATGATCTCCATCATCGTGTCTTCATGAATTTGTCTCGCCAACTATTACTTCTACTACTATGGCTAACGGTTAGCAATAAAGTAAAGTAATTACATGGCGTTTTCATTGACACGCAGGTCATACAATAAATTAAGACAACTCCTATGGCTCCTGCCGGTTGTCATACTCATCGACATGCAAGTCGTGATTCCCTTTACAAGAACATGATCAATCTCATACATCACATATATCATTCATCACATCCTTTTGGCCATATCACATCACATAGCATACCCTGCAAAAACAAGTTAGACGTCCTCTAATTGTTGTTGCATGTTTTACGTGGCTGCTATGGGATTCTAGCAAGAACGTTTCTTACCTACGCAAAAGCCACAACGTGATATGCCAATTTCTATTTACCCTTCATAAGGACCCTTTTCATCGAATCCGATCCGACTAAAGTGGGAGAAACAGACACCCGCTAGCCACCTTATGCAACTAGTGCATGTCAGTCGGTGGAACCTGTCTCACGTAAGTGTACGTGTAAGGTCGGTCCGGGCCGCTTCATCCCACGATGCCGCCGAATCAAGATAAGACTCATAACGGCAAGTAAATTGACAACATCGACGCCCACAACTACTTTGTGTTCTACTCGTGCATAGAAACTACGCATAGACCTAGCTCTGATACCACTGTTGGGGAACGTAGCAGAAATTCAAAATTTTCTACGCATCACCAAGATCAATCTATGGAGTTTACTAGCAACGAGAGGGAAGGAGTGCATCTACATACCCTTGTAGATCGCGAGCGGAAGCGTTCAAGAGAACGGGGTTGATGGAGTCGTACTCGTCGTGATCCAAATCACCGATGATCCTAGCGCCGAACGGATGGCACCTCCGCGTTCAACACACATACGGAGCAGCGATGTCTCCTCCTTCTTGATCCAGCAAGGGGGGAGGAGAGGTTGATGGAGATCCAGCAGCACGACGGCGTGGTGGTGGAAGTAGCGGGGATCCCGGCAGGGCTTCTCCAAGCACTAACGGGAGGGAGAGGGAGGCGCCAGGGGCTAGGGTACTGCTGCCCTCCCTCCCCCCACTATATATAGGCCCCCTGGGGGGCGCCGGCCCTGGAGATCCCATCTACAAGGGGGGGGGTCGGCGGCCAAGGGGGAAACTTGCCCCCCAAGCCAGGTGGGGCGCCCCCCACCCCCAGGGTTTCCAACCCTAGGCGCAGGGGGAGGCCCATGGGGGGCGCACCAGCCCACTAGGGGCTGGTTCCCCTCCCACTTCAGCCCATGGGGCCCTCCGGGATAGGTGGCCCCACCCGGTGGACCCCCGGGACCCTTCCGGTGGTCCCGGTACAATACCGATAACCCCCGAAACTTTCCCGGTGGCCGAAACTGGACTTCCTATATATAATTCTTCACCTCCGGACCATTCCGGAACTCCTCGTGACGTCCGGGATCTCATCCGGGACTCCGAACAACTTTCGGGTTACCGCATACTAATATCTCTACAACCCTAGCGTCACCGAACCTTAAGTGTGTAGACCCTACGGGTTCGGGAGACACGCAGACATGGCCGAGACGACTCTCCGGTCAATAACCAACAGCGGGATCTGGATACCCATGTTGGCTCCCACATGCTCCTCGATGATCTCATCGGATGAACCACGATGTCGAGGATTCAATCAATCCCGTATACAATTCCCTTTGTCAAGCGGTATGTTACTTGCCCGAGATTCGATCGTCGGTATCCCGATACCTTGTTCAATCTCGTTACCGGCAAGTCTCTTTACTCGTTCCGTAACACATCATCCCGTGATCAACTCCTTGGTCACATTGTGCACATTATGATGATGTCCTATCGAGTGGGCCCAGAGATACCTCTCCGTTTACACGGAGTGACAAATCCCAGTCTCGATTCGTGCCAACCCAATAGACACTTTCGGAGATACCTGTAGTGCACCTTTATAGCCACCCAGTTACGTTGTGACGTTTGGTACACCCAAAGCATTCCTACGGTATCCGGGAGTTGCACAATCTCATGGTCTAAGGAAATGATACTTGACATTAGAAAAGCTCTTAGCAAACGAACTACACGATCTTGTGCTAGGCTTAGGATTGGGTCTTGTCCATCACATCATTCTCCTAATGATGTGATCCCGTTATCAACGACATCCAATGTCCATGGTCAGGAAACCGTAACCATCTATTGATCAACGAGCTAGTCAACTAGAGGCTTACTAGGGACATGGTGTTGTCTATGTATCCACACATGTATCTGAGTTTCCTATCAATACAATTCTAGCATGGATAATAAACGATTATCATGAACAAGCAAATATAATAATAACCAATTTATTATTGCCTCTAGGGCATATTTCCAACAATGAAGTGGAGCGAGTAAATGGAACTGCGAGGGGAGGGGGGCGAAGTGCGAGACGTGGTTGACGGCAACCGCAGTCGGGCGAGGCGTGCGGGCGCTAAGCAGTTCCACCACACGCCCCCGAGTGGCAACCGTTGACCGCGGAGAGGAAACCGGTGTGTGGGCGAGCTCTCTCACGCACCACACACGCGAGTTGTCCTACGTGGCACACAAAATCAGCCAAAACGTGCAGAAATTGCTGAACGGCGATGGAGGCGTGTGGGTGAGTTGGCTAACGCCCACACGTGTGGGCGTTGGTGTTTTGGGAATTTAAGAGGGAGTTACAGCATAAATAGTCGGGCGTCTTAAATCCGCCTCATACGTCCGGGCAGGCCGCTAGGTCACTGACCGGTCATGTTTTTCTGACCGGCCCCTTTAAACGGGCCAAAAACGCCTGGGCTGATCGCCACCGCTCATATCTAGCCCAAATAAGGGGCGGATATGGGGCGCTCAGGCATGCCCGTCATGTAGGACTGACGAAGGGGTCCCACGCAGACTCGCCCGGAAACTCGGTGGTCCGACAGACGCCTCCTCTGTTGCCGCGGTGTGAAAGCCGCGTGGCGCCGCTTCGGCTCACCGCCTGAGAGCAAATCCGCCTATTTAACCCGGTCGAAGTCCCGCAACCCTAGTCCATCCACCTCCCCCCTCTCCGTGCCGCCGGTCCGAGCCCATCCACCTCCTCCCTCTCCCGCTTCGATGCTCTGCCCATGCTCCGGTGGTCCGCCATGGTCCGGAGTAAGATAACCTACTACGCAATGCTCACGCCGGGGCGCCGCGCCAAGATCCAGCAGGAGATCCGGGCAAGACAAGCCGCGCGCACAGCCCGCATCATTGTCGGGCTGCTTCCGGACTCGCGCGGAGATGGAGGAGGAGGAGCAGCTGAGGGAAGAGGAGGACAAGAAGCTGGCTCCGATGGAGGTGAAGGAGGCGGAGGAGGTGGAGCAGCAGCTACCGGGATTCAACATGGAGCAGGCGGAGGCGGACTTCGCCGCCGTCCAGTCCGATGAGATGGCGGAGCAGCAGGCCATCCTGGAGTCCATCCAGGATGAGGCCTATGTGGAGGCCAACCGGGCGTTCCTCCGACGGGAGCAGGCGGCTGATACGTCTCCGTCGTATCTACTTTTCCTAAAACTTTTGCTCTTGTTTTGGACTGTAATTTGCATGATTTGAATGAAACTAATCCGGACTGATGTTGTTTTCAGCAGAACTACCATGGTGTTGTTTTTGTGCAGAAATAAAAGTTCTCGGAATGGAACGAAACTTTTTGGAGAATCTTTATACAATAAAAGAAAAATAGAGGTCTTGCACCGTAGAGGTGAAAGGTAGGCGCCCAAACTCCGCCAGCCGGCTCCCGCATATCGGCGGCCTGAAGCGTAAGAGGCAAAGCTCGTGGAAATGCTCCCATGGGGGCATGCCGCCCTCGTCTTGCTCGAGGGGGTAATACCATGTCTGTGCGGCGCCCTGCTACCTCTTGAGCTTGCGTTGGTTTTTCCCTTGAAGGGGAAAGTGTGATGCAGCAAAGTAGAGTAAGTATTTCCCTCGGCTTTTGAGAACCAAGGTATCAATCCAGTAGGAGACAACGCGCAAGCCACCGAATACCTGCACAAATAAACACCAACTTGCACCCAACGCGGCAAAAGGGTTGTCAATTCCTTCAGGGTTATTTGTAAAGTGAGATCTGATATAGATGGATAAACAGTAAAGTAATATTTTTGGTATTTTTGGTTTATGGAACAGAAAGTAAAAGATTGCAAGGGCAGTAAATAAGAAACTAAAATTCTAGATAGAAAACCTATATGATGAAAAGTAGACCAGGGGACCATAGGTTTCACTAGAGGCTTCTCTCAAGATAGAAAATATTACGGTGGGTGAACAAATTATTGCCGAGCAATTGACAGAAAAGTCCAAAGTTATGACGATATCTAAGGCAATGATCATGAATATAGGCATCACGTCCGTGTCAAGTAGACCGAAACGATTCTGCATCTACTACTATTACTCCACACATCGACCGACTCCTGCCTGCATCTAGAGTATTAAGTTCATAATAACAGAGTAACGCAGTAAGAAAGATGACATTGTGTACTGGAATTAACTCAAGCAATATGATGAAAACTCCATCTTTTTATCCTCGATGGCAACAATACAATACGTGTCGGTTCCCCTTGCGTCACAAGGATCGAGCACCGCAAGATTGAACCCAAAGCTAAGCACTTCTCCCATTGCAAGAAAAACCAATCTAGTTGGCCAAACCAAATCGATAGTTCGAAGAGACTTGCAAATATATCAAATCATGCATATAAGAATTCAGAGGAGATTCAAATAATATTCATAGACGAGCTGATCATAAATCCACAATTCATCGGATCTCGGCAAACTCACCGCAAAAAAGTATTACATCGAATAGATCTCCAAGAACATCGAGGAGAATATGGTATTGAGAATCAAAGAGAGAGAAGAAGCCATCTAGCTACTAGCTATGGACCCGTAGGTCTGTGGTAAACTACTCACGCTTCATCGGAGAGGCAATGGTGTTGATGTAGAAGCCCTCCATGATCGAATCCCCCTCCGGCAGGACGCCGGAAAAGGCCCCTAGATGGGATCTCACGGGTACAGAAAGTTGCGGCGGTGGAAAAGTGGTTTCGTGGCTTCCCTGAAAGGTTTTGGGATATTTGAGAATATATAGGCGGGTGAGATCCACGGTGAGATACCTGAGGGGCGGGAGCAGCGGTGAGCAGGAGAAGCGAGGCCCGGCGACGGCGGCGGCGGTGGCGACGATGGTGATACATCAACAAGCTCAGGCGGCGGGTCAACAACCGGATGAGGAACAGTAGGGTAAACAAGAACACTGCTTTTTTTAGCGGTACAAGAACACTGCTATACACACGACAGACCAATGCAAAGTAGAGTAGAGACTAGAGTGGGCTTCAACCTTCCTTCCCTTTTTTTAAGGTTCCTTCCCTTTTCTTATTACTACCAAAACGGCTCGTGCGTTGCAACCACATTTTGCTACATCACCGAGATACACTATCACTTTCATTTTCATGAAATCATGAACAACTTTTTAAAATCGTGAACATTTTTTAAACCAGTAAACATATCTGAAACTATGAACATTTTTACAGGTTTTCGAATATCTTCTAAAATCATGAATATTTTTTGAATTCATGGATATTTTATACTATTTCCAAAAAAAATATTGTAAACATTTTTTAAAATATTTTTCTTGAATAGGCAAACATTTCTAGGACATATATTTTTGGAAATTGTTTGGTAGAATTCTTTTAAAAAATTCATGAATACTTTTTCGATTCAAGGAATTGTTTTTAAATGCATGAACATTTTTTGAATCAGAAAACATTCTATGAATCAATAAATTATTTTGTGTGTCATCAACAGTTTTTGAATTTGTAGGATATTTTTCATTCATGAACATTTTTTGAATTTTTGAAATTTTGTTCAATTTAATTAACATTTTTAATACACAATTTTTTTTAAAATTCATGAACATTTTTTTATTTCCTGAATAGTTTTTCATATGGAAACATTTTTTAAAAACCGTGAACATTTTCTGGATCCATAAACATTTATGAAATATTAAACATTTCATTTCAAAATTCACATTTTTATAGTTTCTGTATATTTTTTTAAAATTCCCAAATTATTTAAAGTAGAAAAAACAAAAAACAAAAACAAAAAACAAAATTTTAGAAATAGGCTGCCCGAACATGGGCCTGCCAAAATAGGCGCGTGTAGAGCGCAGTATAGAAGGTTCCTACTGTAATGGCCGGCCCAGGCGGGGATTCCCCTGTGTGATACATTTTTTTCACTTATTGATGGCATCGATGGGTAATATTTTGCAACTTTGAGGGTAATTTCAATAATATACCACCAGAAGTAATAGCCCCTTTATTATTAGGTGTGGACTAAAAGAAAAGTCATCGACCTGATAATTATTATTAAGGAAAATAAAAGGCAGTAAAATACAAAGACGCAGTGTCAGTGTCGGCCCAGCAGAATGCTTTCGCCGTTGGTGTTCTTTCCGGTTTGATGTACAACGACTACTAAAGAATATAATTAATTAAAAATCATACTAGCTTTCTACTTCCTTTGATTGTACGCAGCAGTAAAGTGCAAAGACAATTGAATGTAGAACCAACGCTGAAGGAAAGGGTCACCTTCAAACGCTCTCTCCATACCAGGCTTTAAAGATTGCAATAGTCACTCGCTGCATATTGGTTGGAACATCACTCACGTAGCACCTTGCAATGCATCACCACCGTTCAAAGAGTTGGAGAAACTGGATCATCATGCAGAACAACACGATAAAATGTGTCAAAGTCGCCGCACCAATAGTCAGTCAATTGCTCTCGTTGATAGACACATCAACTGCCAAGATCCGAAGAGAGCCCACATATCTAGCGACACAAATTCTCACAGAGCCTTCGTCGACGCCGAGTCAGATGTCGTGTAGATATATAGGGAAATGCTCGAGAGACCTTATTCCAACATGCGGTCGCCACTGCCACCCTGTCGAATCGATGCTAGCAGGAAAACAAAACCTAAGGAAAAGAAAAACATAACGGAGTGTCCCCCACTCCTTTTGCCAACGACGAGGCAACCAGACGACGGAAAGGAGGAAGACCAAGGTGGCAGTGTGGAGGAGATGCAACTGCTAGGGTTTTCTTGGTTGGAGTCGGTTACTATCGGTTCCTTATCCTACTTCAGGTGCATCCACCTTTAGTGCACGTGGGATATAGCCGGTTCTAAAAAACTAAAACAACAACATTTGAATACACTTTCCCTCTTGTCGGGTTTTTTCCTTCTCTCGATGTCTTCGCTAGCGTAGAGCTTTCTCTCCTCCTATTCATCGATCCTCACCATGACTTTTGCTTGGGTTGATCTAGGGGCAATCTCTACACTGATGCCCGGCCTTGGTGATACGTGGCGGCGACAGGGTTCAAGGAGTTTCTCCGAGTAGATTGATTACTGTTCTGATGATCAGCGATCCATCAGATTTTTCATCAGGTAAGAGGGGAATGGATGATCTTGAGGGTATGGTGGAATGATTGGGTCTCTTGGAGGAAGACATCGACGGTGTTGTGTTCGAGATGGGAGTGACGGTATCCCATGTTTTGGAAATTTTGAACTTTTTTGAAAATTGTGAACCTGCAGAATATGGTGCTCTTCAAGCCCGACTGGGTTATGCGCATGGACATCGATGTTGGGGATGATCTGTCCAAGTACATGAACAATGCCACCAAGTGGAACAACGACTTCGCCACTGCCATGGTCAAGCTCCCGCCCGAGGATACTCGTTTCGAGATAAGGAAGAACCACAGAGTCACGAACCAAAACTACTATAAATAGAAGTTCACTTAAATCGATTGGTATTACCCTGAAAGAAGAAATAAAACAGAATAACAACTAAAATAAAATCAAAATAATAAAGTTCCCTAATAAAGAACGAATTAGTGGTTTTACCCTTTAAGAAGAAAGATAATAGAAAACAAACTTAACAATACTCGCACGCACTCTTTGCACTGAAATTGCACTTTTGTAATATGCAATTAATAAGCATATAATAGTGCAATTTCCACTCTAGTGTAATATACGTACATATTGCATAATACATGTGTGTATACTTACACAGATACAAAATGATGTTCTCTAAGAAAGAATGAATTACTGGCACTGGTAAATTTACAAATCAATTCTAGTTTTTTTAATAATATGCAAGCATAAGCACATAATAGTGGAAATTTTGCAAAAAGAAAAGTTTTCTAGGAAGGAATGTATTAGTGGCATTGGTATTACCTTTAAAAAGGAAAGAAAAATGTAAATTAAAACAATATTGAAAAAATGTTTTTTCTAAACAAGAACGAATTAGTGCCATTTGTATTACCCTTTAAGTAGAAAAAAAATTGCACACAACTTTGTACTGAAATTGCAGTTTTTATAACATGCAAAGAATAAGCATATAATAGTGCAGTTTTTGCACTCTAAATAACTTACACACATATTATATGGTACTTGCTTGAATACATTTACAATCACCAAACACCCTAAATATACCCATAAAGAAAATGGAAATGACTAAAACGAATAAAAAGAAAAAATCCGATGAATAACGGGCTTCAAGCCCAATAAAAATCAACTGAACTCAAACAGAGGCAAGTCAGAAATTCCACACAATAACCTTGACATAACACGAGAAAAAAACATGAATCTTAATAAAGGAAAAAACGGTGAGAAAATTTACTTACACAAATTTTCTACTCCCTGTGTCAAAAAACGCGTTACATTATGAGACGGAGGGAGTAGAACAGAGGCAACTTACATATAGCTAAAGTGAGTCCTAGCTAAATGTTCTATTCTATAACGGCTCGAGACGAGCCTAACTTTGAATTTGAAAATCCAACAACTAGCTAGAAATTACAACAAACAACACGCAACCAGCTAGAAATTACAACAAACAACACACAACACAACAACGAGCGAATCATACAAAGGAGCTAAGAGCATCTATCCCGCAAATTTTCTCACTCGTCCATCCGCAGACAGGGGGGCTAGTCCGCAGACTCGGATGCGGGAGGACGCCATCCAACCGTAGCCACTGATGGCCCACAAGTATAGGGGATCTATCATAGTCCTTTCGATAAGTAAGAGTGTCGAACCCAACGAGGAGCAGAAGGAAATGACAAGCGGTTTTCAGTAAGGTATTCTCTGCAAGCACTGAAATTATCGGTAACAGATAGTTTTGTGATGAGGTAATTTGTAACGGGTAACGAGTAATGAAAGTGAATAAGGTGCAGCAAGATGGCCCAATCCTTTTTGTAGCAAAGGACAAGCCTGGACAAACTCTTATACAGAGAAAAGCGCTCCCGAGGACACATGGGAATTATCGTCAAGCTAGTTTTCATCACGCTCATATGATTCGCGTTCGTTACTTTGATAATTTGATATGTGGGTGGACCGGTGCTTGGGTACTGCCCTTCCTTGGACAAGCATCCCACTTATGATTAACCCCTATTTCAAGCATCCGCAACTATAAACGAAGTATTAAGGTAAACCTAACCATAGCATGAAACATATGGATCCAAGTCAGCCCCTTACGAAGCAACTCATAAACTAGGGTTTAAGCTTCTATCACTCTAGCAACCCATCATCTACTTATTACTTCCCAATGCCTTCCTCTAGGCCCAAACAATGGTGAAGTGTCATGTAGTCGACGTTCACATAAAACCACTAGAGGAGAGACAACATACATCTCATCAAAATATCGAACGAATACCAAATTCACATGACTACTTATAGCAAGACTTCTCCCATGTCCTCAGGAACAAACATAACTACTCACAAATCATATTCATGTTCATAATCAGAGGAGTATTAATATGCATAAAGGATCTGAACATATGATCTTCCACCAAATAAACCAACTAGCATCAACTACAAGGAGTAATCAACACTACTAGCAACCCACAGGTACCAATCTGAGGTTTTGGGACAAAGATTGGATACAAGAGATGAACACGGGTTTGAGATGAGATGGTGTTGGTGAAGATGCTGATGGAGATTGACCCCCTCCCAATGAGAGGATCGTTGGTGATGACGATGGCGATGATTTCCCCCTCCCGGAGGCATGTTTCCCCGACAGAACAGCTCCGCCGGAGCCCTAGATTGGTTCCGCCTCGTGGCGGCGGTGTTTCGTCCTGAAAGCTTGCTTGTGATTTCCAGGGTAAAAGACTTCATATAGCAGAAGATGGGCCCCGGAGGCCTGCCAGGGCGCCCTCACCCTCGTGGCCAGGGTGTGGGCCCCCTCTGGTTGATTCTTTCTCCAGTATTATTATATATTCCAAAACTTGCCTCCGTGAAGTTTCAGGACTTTTGGAGTTGTGCGGAATAGGTCTGTAATATTTGCTCCTTTTCCAGCCCAGAATTCCGGTTGCCAGCATTCTCCCTCTTCATGTAAACCTTGTAAGATAAGAGAGAAAGGGCATAAGTATTGTGACATAATGTGTAATAACAACCCATAATGCAATAAATATCGATATTAAAGCATGATGCAAAATGGACGTATCAACTCCCCCAAGCTTAGACCTCGCTTTTCCTCAAGCGGAAGTCGATAACGAAAAATATGTCCACATGTTTAGAGATAGAGGTGTCGATAAAATAAAATACAGACATGAGGGCATCATGATTACTCTTATAACAGCAACATAAGTAGATATTGTCATATGATTTCTTATGCTCAAGTAATAATCTATTCACAATGTAAAGTGTGAATCAGAAACTTCATTGAGAACTAACAAACTATAATCTCGGTCATTGAAGCAATCGCAATTTATCATAACATCGGAAAGAGTCAATATAAGAGCTTTTCAGCAAGTCCACATACTCAACTATCATTTAGTCTTTCACAATTGCTAACACTCACGCAATACTTATGGGTATTGAGTTTTAATCGGACACAAAGAAAGATAGGGGCTTGTAGTGTTGCCTACCAACCTTTTACCTCAAGGGTAATGTCAACAATAATAGTTCATGCTAACTTATATCCAATTGGATATATATATCAGGATCTTTCCAACACAAGGTGCTTGCCAAAGGATAAAATGTAAAAAGGAAAGGTGAAGATCACCATGACTCTCGCATAGGGTATAAGACAAAAGTAAAAGATAGGCCCTTCACAGAGGGAAGCAGAGGTTGTCATGTGCTTTTATGGTTGGATGCACGAAATCTTAATGCAAAAGAATGTCACTTTATATTGCCACTTGTGATATGGACCTTTATTATGCAGTCCGTCGCTTCTATTTCTTCCACATCACAAGATCGTATAAAGCTTGTTTTCTTCACACTAATAAATCATACATATTTAGAGAGCAATTTTTATTGCATGCAACAATGAAAACTTACTTGAAGGATCTTACTCAATCCATAGGTAGGTATGGTGGACTCTCATGGCAAAACTGGGTTTAAGGATATTCGGACGCACAAGTAGTATCTCTACTTGGTGCAAAGAATCTGGCTAGCATGAGGGAGAAAGGCAAGCTCAACATGTTGGATGATCCATGACAATATACTTTATTTCGGATATAAGAAAACATAACCCATTATGTTGTCTTCCTTGTCCAACATCAACCCTTTAGCATGTCATATTTTAATGAGTTCTCACAATCATAAAAGATGTCCAAGATAGTATATTTATATGTGAAAACCTCTCTTTCTTTATTACTTCCTATTAATTGCAACGATGACCAAAACTATGTTTGTCAACTCTCAACAACTTTTATTCATCATACTCTTTATATGTGAAGTCATTACTCTCCATAAGATCAATATGATCTCTTTATTTCTCTTTATTCTCTCTTTTTCTTTTATTCCCTCACGATCATAGCAAGATAATCAAGCCCTTGACTCAACACTAATCTTTATTATATATATAGCTCACAGACTCGATTACATAGAAGGATCGTAAGACAAAACTCAAAACTAAATCATACTAAAACTTTTATTCTACTAGATCAAGATATTACCAAAAGGATCGAACTAAGAAAAAGGTAAAGATAGGAGTGTGATGGTGATACGATACCAGGGCACCTCCCCCAAGCTTGGCAGTTTGCCAAGGGGAGTGCCCATACCCATGTGATTATCGCTCTCTCTTCGGAGGTGGTGATGTGATATTCTTGGCGATGATGCCCCTCAAGATACGATTCTCTTCCTCGAGCTTATTGACTTGTTGCTTGAGGTCCATAATTTCCTTACGGAGCTTACCCGTGATGGGTAAAGCTCCTTTCACCCATGGATGTTGCATAGCTGCGGGAGAACAAGTAACACTCTTTTTCATATTTTCATAAGAGAGAAATTTAACGTTGGAGGGGATGACCGAGTTTGGAATAGCTGAGCTCTGTAGTTCCCCCATCGTGAATCCAGCTCGGAAACGGGAAGTGACTTCTTGATCCTCCTCCATGGCATCTATCCTTTTCAAGTCAGCATCCATCTCTTCCTCCGTTGATGGCCCAAAGTGGTCAGCATCACTGTTTGCTCTTGGTCCTAGTGTCGGATTAGACACCCGACTCTCCTCGACTGACTCTTGAGAAGACATCTTTCTCTAATCTGCGGTAGAAACAGCTCGAAACAAAAACAGAGGATATTTGCATGGTACGGTGGTCAAAACCTTCAGGAGATTATATAATGAATTTTTACCGACTAAAAGGAGTATCGTGCAAGAAAACAGAGTCCGGAGCGCACACGAGGTGCCCACGAGGCAGGGGGCGCGCCCAGGGGTAGGGCGCGCCCTCCACCCTCGTGGACGCCTCATGACCTTCCCGGATGACTTCTTATTTTCCTATTTTCTTAAATATTCCAAAACGGAGAAAAATTGCCATTAGAACTGTTTTGGAGTCGGTTTACTTACCGTACCACATACCTATTCCTTTTCGGAGTCTGAAGCATTCTGGAAAGTGTCCCTTATGTATTCCTCCGGGGTTACGGTTTCAATAACATTAGTTTCAACATTTATTGGATTACCTGAGATATAATGTTTGATTCTTTGGCCGTTCACCACTGATATGTCCATTTTGCATCATGCTTTTATATTGATATTTATTGCATTATGGGCTGTTATTACACATTATGTCACAATACTTATGCCTATTCTCTCTTATTTTATAAGGTTTACATGAAGAGGGAGAATGCCGGCAGCTGGAATTCTGGGCTGGAAAAGGAGCAAATATTATAGACCTATTCTGCACAACTCCAAAAGTCCTGAAACTCCACGGAAGTTATTTTTGGAAATAATAAAAAATACTGAACGAAGAAAATACCAGAGGGGGCCCACACCCTGGCCACGAGGGTGGGGGCGCGCCCTACCCCCTGGGCGCGCCCCCTGCCTCGTGGGCCCCCTGGTGGCCCTCCAGTGCCCATCTTCTGCTATATGAAGTCTTTCGTCCAAGAAAAAATCATAAGCAAGCTTTCGGGAAGAAACTCCGCCGCCACGAGGCGGAACCTTGGCGGTGTTGGGGATCGTTGCAGAAATTAAAAAATTTCTACGCATCACCAAGATCAATCTATGGAGAGACTAGTAACGAGAGAAAGGGGAGTGCATCTTCATACCCTTGAAGATCGCGACGCGGAAGCGTTACAAGAACGCGGATGAAGGAGTCGTACTCGCAGCGATTCAGATCGCGGTTGATTCCGATCTAAGCGCCGAACAACGGCGCCTCCGCGTTCAACACATGTACAACCTGGGGACGTCTCCTCCCTCTCGATCCAGCAAGGGGGAAGGAGAAGTTGGGGAAGAGCTCCGGCAGCACGACGGCGTGGTGGTGGAGCTTGCAGTTCTCCGGCAGGGCTTTGCCAAGCTCAACGGAGGAGGAGGGGGTGTTGGAGAGGGGGAGGGCTGCGCCTTGGATGTGTTGCTGCTGCCCTCCCTCCACCCCTCTATTTATAGGGCGAAGGGGGAGGGGGCCGGCCCCTCTAGATGAGATCTAGAGGGGGGGCGGCGGCCAAGGGGAGGGGGCTTGCCCCCCAAGCCAAGGGGGCGCCCCCTTTAGGGTTCCCCCCCAACCTAGGCGCATGGGCCCTAGGGGGGATGGCGCCCAACCCACTTAGGGGCTGGTTCCCTTCCACATACAGGCCATAGGGCCCTCCGGGGCAGGTGGACCCTCCCAGTGGACCTCCGGAACCCCTTCGGTGGTCCCGGTACAATACCGATAAACTCCTCAACACTTCCGGTGACCGTATGATGACTTCCCATATATAAATCTTCACCTCCGGACCATTCCGGAACTCCTCATGACGTTCGGGATCTCATCCGGGACTCCGAACAACATTTGGTAACTACATACTATTTCCCATAACAACTCTAGCGTCACCGAACCTTAAGTGTGTAGACCCTACGGGTTCGGGAATCAAGCAGACATGACCGAGACATCTCTCCGGCCAATAACCAATAGCAGGATCTGGATACCCATGTTGCCTCCCACATGTTCCACGATGATCTCATCGGATGAACCACGATGCGGGGATTCAAATAATCCCGTATACAATTCCCTTTGTCTACCGGTATGATACTTGCCCGAGATTTGATCGTCGGTATCCCTATACCTTGTTCAATCTCGTTACCGGCAAGTCTCTTTACTCGTTCTGTAACACATCATCCCGTGATCAACTCCTTGGTCACATTGAGCTCATTATGATGATGTCTTACCGAGTGGGCCTAGAGATACCTCTCCGTCACACGGAGTGACAAATCCCAGTCTCGATTCGTGCCAACTCAACAGACACTTTCGGAGATACCCGTAGTGTGCCTTTATAGCCACCCAGTTACGTTGTGACGTTTGGCACACCCAAAGCATTCCTACGGTATCCGGGAGTTGCACAATCTCATGGTCTAAGGAAATGATACTTGACATTAGAAAAGCTTTAGCACACGAACTATACGATCTTGTGCTATGCTTAGGATTGGGTCTTGTCCATCACATCATTCTCCTAATGATGTGATCCCGTTATCAACGACATCCAATGTCCATGGTCAGGAAACCGTAACCATCTATTGATCAACGAGCTTGTCAACTAGAGGCTCACTAGGGACATGTTGTGGTCTATGTGTTCACACATGTATTACGATTTCCGGATAACACAATTATAGCATGAACAATAGACAATTATCATGAACAAGGAAATATAATAATAACCATTTTAGTATTGCCTCTAGGGCATATTCCCAACAGTCTCCCACTTGCACTAGAGTCAATAATCCAGTTATATTGTGATGAATTGAACACCCATAGAGTTCTGGTGTTGATCATGTTTTGCTCGTGGAAGAGGTTTAGTCAACGGATCTGTGACATTCAGGTCCGTATGCACTTTACAAATATCTATGTCTCCATCTTGAACATTTTCACGAATGGAGTTGAAGCGACGCTTGATATGCCTGGTCTTCTTGTGAAACCTGGGCCCCTTGGCCAGGGCAATAGCTCCAGTGTTGTCACAAAAGAGAGCCATCGGGCCCGACGCATTGGGAATAACTCCTAGGTCGGTAATGAACTCCTTCATCCAGATTGCTTCATGTGCTGCCTCCAAGGCTGCCATGTACTCCGCTTCACATGTAGATCCCGCCATGATGCTTTGCTTGCAACTGCACTAGCTGACTGCCCCACCATTCAAAATATACACGTATCCGGTTTGTGACTTGGAGTCATCCAGATCTGTGTCGAAGCTAGCATCGACGTAACCCTTTACGACGAGCTCTTCGTCACCTCCATAAACAAAGAAACATATCCTTAGTCCTTTTCAGGTACTTCAGGATATTCTTGACCGTTGTCCAGTGTTCCATGCCGGGATTACTTTGGTACCTTCCTACCAAACTTACGGCAAGGTTTACATCAGGTCCGGTACACAACATGGCATACATAATAGACCCTATGGCCGAGGCATAGGGGATGACACTCATCTTTTCTCTATCTTCTGTCGTGGTCGGGCATTGAGCCGTGCTCAATCTCACACCTTGCAATATAGGCAAGAACCCCTTCTTGGACTGATCCATATTGAACTTCTTCAATATCTTGTCAAGGTACGTGCTTTGTGAAAGACCAATGAGGCGTCTCGGTCTATCTCTATAGATCTTGATGCCTAATATATAAGCAGCTTCTCCAAGGTCCTTCATTGAAAAACACTTATTCAAGTAGGCCTTTATGCTTTCCAAGAGTTCTATATCATTTCCCATCAATAGTATGTCATCCACATATAATATGAGAAATGCTATAGAGCTCCCACTCACTTTCTTGTAAACACAGGCTTCTCCATAAATCTGCTTAAACCCAAACGCTTTGATCATCTCATCAAAGCGAATGTTCCAACTCCGAGATGCTTGCACCAGCCCATAGATTGAGCGTTGGAGCTTGCATACCTTGTCAGCATTCTTAGGATCGACAAAACCTTCCAGCTGCATCATATAGAATTCTTCCTTAAGGAAACCATTAAGGAATGCCGTTTTGACGTCCATTTGCCATATCTCATAATCATAGAATGCGGCAATTGCTAACATGATTCAGACGGACTTCAGCTTCGCTATGGGTGAGAAGGTCTCATCGTAGTCAAGCCATTGAACTTGTCGATAACCCTTAGCGACAAGCCGAGCTTTATAGATGGTCACATTGCCATCCGCGTCCGTCTTCTTCTTAAAGATCGATTTATTTTCTATGGCTCGCCGATCATCGGGCAAGTCTGTCAAAGTCCATACTTTGTTTTCATTCATGGATCCTATCTCGGATTTCATGGCTTCAAGTCATTTGTTGGAATCTGGGCCCGCCATCGCTTCTTCATAGTTCAAAGGTTCACCGTTGTCCAACAACATTATTTCTAGGACAGGGTTGCCATACCATTCTGGTGTGGAACGTGTCCTTGTGGACCTACGAAGTTTAGTAGTAACTTGATCCGAAGTTCCTTCATCATCATCATTAATTTCCTCTCTAGTCGGTGCAGGCACCACAGAAACATTTTCTTGAGCTGCGCTACTTTCCGGTTCAAGAGGCAGTACTTCATCAAGTTCTACTTTCCTCCCACTTCTTTCGAGAGAAACTCTTTCTCTAGAAAGGATCCATTCTTGGCAACAAAGATCTTGCCTTCAGATCTGAGGTAGAAGGTATACCCAATAGTTTCCTTAGGGTATCCTACGAAGACGCATTTTTCCGACTTGGGTTCGAGCTTTTCAGGTTGAAGTTTCATGACATAAGCATCGCATCCCCAAACTTTTAGAAACGACAGCTTAGGTTTCTTCCCAAACCATAATTCATACGGTGTCGTCTCAACGAATTTCGACGGAGCCCTATTTAAAGTGAATGCGGCAGTCTCTAAAGCATAACCCCAAAATGATAACGGTAGATCGGTAAGAGACATCATAGATCGCACCATATCTAATAAAGTGCGATTACGACATTCGGACACACCATTTCGCTGAGGTGTTCCAGGCGGCCTGAGTTGTGAAACAATTCCACATTTCCTTAAGTGCGTGCCAAATTCGTGACTCAAATATTCTCCCCCACGATCTGATCGTAAGAACTTTATTTTCCTGTCACGTTGATTCTCAACCTCACTCTGAAATTCCTTGAACTTTTCAAAGGTCTCAGACTTGTGTTTCATCAAGTAGACATACCCATATCTACTTAAGTCATCAGTGAGGGTGAGAACATAACGATAACCACCGCAAGCCTCAACGCTCATTGGACCGCACACATCAGTATGTATGATTTCCAATAAGTTGGTTGCTCGCTCCATTGTTCCGGAGAACGGAGTCTTGGTCATTTTGCCCATGAGGCATGGTTCGCACGTGTCAAATGATTCATAATCAAGAGACTTCAAAAGTCCATCTGCATGGAGTTTCTTCATGCGTTTGACACCAATGTGACCAAGGCAGCAGTGCCACAAGTATGTGGGACTATCATTATCAACCTTACATCTTTTGGCATTCATACTATGAATATGTGTTACATCACGTTCGAGATTAAATAAGAATAAACCATTGACCAGCGGGGCATGACCATAAAACATATCTCTCATATAAATAGAACAACCATTATTCTCAGATTTAAATGAGTAGCCATCTCGCATTAAGCGA
The DNA here is from genome assembly GCF_002575655.3 of Aegilops tauschii subsp. strangulata. Classification (NCBI taxonomy): domain Eukaryota; kingdom Viridiplantae; phylum Streptophyta; class Magnoliopsida; order Poales; family Poaceae; genus Aegilops; species Aegilops tauschii. Next base: position 49,255,571 of record NC_053039.3, read on the forward strand.
GATCCAGATACAATGTTCATGCTCAAAGCTGGCACTAAATAATAATTATTGAGGTTTAAAACTAATCCCGTAGGTAAATGTAGAGGTAGCGTGCGAACGGCGATCACATCAACCTTGGAACCATTCCCGACGCGCATCGTCACCTCGTCCTTCGCCAGTCTCCGCTTATTCCGCAGCTCCTGTTTTGAGTTACAAATATGAGCAACCGCACCGGTATCAAATACCCAGGAGCTACTACGAGTGCTGGTAAGGTACACATCAATAACATGTATATCATATATACCTTTGGTATTTCCGGCCTTCTTATCCGCTAAGTACTTGGGGCAGTTCCGCTTCCAGTGACCGTTTCCCTTGCAATAAAAGCACTCAGTCTCAGGTTTGGGTCCATGCTTTGGCTTCTTCCCGGCAACTGGCTTACCGGTCGCGGCAACTCCCTTGTCGTCCTTCTTGAAGTTCTTCTTACCCTTGCCTTTCTTGAAACTAGTGGTTTTATTGACCATCAACACTTGATGTTCCTTTTTGATCTCCACCTCCGCTGATTTAAGCATTGAATATACCTCAGGAATGGTTTTCTCCATCCCCTGCATATTGAAATTCATCACAAAGCTCTTGTAGCTAGGTGGGAGCGACTGAAGGATTCTGTCAACGACCGCGTCATCCGGGAGATTAACTCCCAGCTGAGACAAGCGGTTGTGTAACCCAGACATTTTGAGTATGTGCTCGCTGACAGAACTATTCTCCTCCATCTTACAACTGTAGAACTTGTCAGAGACTTCATATCTCTCGACCCGGGCATGAGCTTGGAAAACCATTTTCAGCTCTTGGAACATCTCATATGCTCCGTGCTGCTCAAAACGCTTTTGGAGCCCCGGCTCTAAGCTGTAAAGCATGCCGCACTGAACCAGGGAGTAATCATCACTACGCGACTGCCAGGCGTTCATAACGTCTTGAGTTGCTGGGAAAACAGGTGCGGCACCTAGCAGTGCTTCAAGGACATATGCTTTCTTGGCAGCTATGAGGATGATCCTCAAGTTACGGACCCAGTCCGTATAGTTGCTACCATCGTCTTTCAACTTGGTTTTCTCTAGGAATGCGTTGAAGTTGAGGGCAACATTAGCGTGGGCCATTTGATCTACAAGACATATTGCAAAGATTTTTAGACTATGTTCATGATAATTAAGTTCATCTGATCAAATTATTTAAGAACTCCCACTCAGACAGACATCCCTCTAGTCATCTAACTGATACATGATCCGAGTCAACTAGGCCGTGTCCGATCATCACGTGAGACGGACTAGTCATCATCGGTGAACATCTTCATGTTGATCGTATCTTCTATATGACTCATGTTCGACCTTTCGGTCTTCCATGTTCCGAGGCCATGTCTGTACATGCTAGGCTCGTCAAGTCAACCTAAGTGTATTGCGTGTGTAAATCTGGCTTACACCCGTTGTATGCGAACGTTAGAACCTATCACACCCGATCATCACGTGGTGCTTCGGAACAACGGACCTTAGCAACGGTGCACAGTTAGGGGGAACACTTTCTTGAAATTATTGCGAGGGATCATCTTATTTAAGCTACCGTCGTTCTAAGCAAATAAGATGTAAAACATGATAAATATCACATGCAATCAAATAGTGACATGATATGGCCAATATCATTTTGCTCCTTTTGATCTCCATCTTTGGGGCGCCATGATCATCACCGGCATGACACCATGATCTCCATCATCATGATCTCCGTCATCGTGTCTTCATGAAGTTGTCTCGCCAACTATTACTTCTACTACTATGGCTAACGGTTAGCAATAAAGTAAAGTAATTACATGGTGTTTTCAGTGACACGCAGGTCATACAATAAATTAAGACAACTCATATGGCTCCTGCCGGTTGTCATACTCATCGACATGCAAGTTGTGATTCCTATTACAAGAACATGATCAATCTCATACATCACATATATCATTCATCACATCCTTTTGTCCATATCACATCACACGGCATATGCTGCAAGAACAAGTTAGACATCCTCTAATTGTTGTTCCAAGTTTTTACGTGGCTGCTATAGGTTTCTAGCAAGAACGTTTCTTACATACGCCAAAACCACAACGTGATATGCCAATTTCTATTTACCCTTCATAAGGACCCTTTTCATCGAATCCGATCCGACTAAAGTGGGAGAGACAGACACCCGCTAGCCACCTTATGCAACCAGTGCATGTCAGTTGGTGGAACCTGTCTCACGTAAGCGTACGTGTAAGGTCGGTCCAGGCCGCTTCATCCCACGATGCCGCCGAATCAAGATAAGACTAGTAACGGCAAGTTAATGACAAAATCGACGCACACAACAACTTGTGGTCTACTCGTGCATAGAAACTACGCATAGACCTAGCTCATGATGCCACTGTTGGGGATCGTTGCAGAAATTAAAATTTTTCTACACATCACCAAGATCAATCTATGGAGAGACTAGCAACGAGAGAGAGGGGAGTGCATCTTCATACCCTTGAAGATCGCGACGCGGAAGCGTTACAAGAACGCGGATGAAGGAGTCATACTCGCAGCGATTCAGATCGCGGTTGATTTCGATCTAAGCGCCGAACAACAGCGCCTCCGCGTTCAACACACGTACAGCCCGGGGACGTCTCCTCCTTCTTGATCCAGCAAGGGGGAAGGAGAAGTTGGGGAAGAGCTCCGGCAGCACGACGGCGTGGTGGTGGAGCTTGCAGTTCTCCGGCAGGGCTTCGCCAAGCTCAACGGAGGAGGAGGGGGTGTTGGAGAGGGGGAGGGCTGCGCCTTGGATGTGGTGCTGCTGCCCTCCCTCCACCCCTCTATTTATAGGGCGAAGGGGGAAGGGGGCCGGCCCCTCTAGATAAGATCTAGAGGGGGGCGGCGGCCAAGGGGAGGGGGCTTGCCCCCCAAGCCAAGGGGGGGCGCCCCCTTAGGGTTCCCCCCAACCCTAGGCGCATGGGCCCTAGGGGGGATGGCACCCAGCCCACTTAGGGGCTGGTTCCCTTCCACATACAGCCCATCGGACCCTCCGGGGCAGGTGGACCCTCCCGTTGGACCCCCGGAACCCCTTCGGTGGTCCCGATACAATACCGATAAACTCCCAAACACTTCCGGTGACCGTATGATGACTTCCCATATATAAATCTTCACCTCTGGACCATTCCGGAACTCCTCGTGACATCTGGGATCTCATCCGGGACTCCGAACAACATTCGGTAACTGCATACTATTTCCCATAACAACTCTAGGGTCACCGAACCTTAAGTGTGTAGACCCTACGGGTTCGGGAATCATGTAAACATGACCGAGACATCTCTCCAGCCAATAACCAACAGCGGGATCTGGATACCCATGTTGGCTCCCACATGTTCCACGATGATATCATCGGATGAACCATGATGTCGGGGATTCAAACAATCCCGTATACAATTCCCTTTGTCTACCGGTATGATACTTGCCAGAGATTCGATCGTTGGTATCCCTATACCTTGTTCAATCTCGTTACCGGCAAGGCTCTTTAGTCGTTCCGTAACACATCATCCCGTGATCAACTCCTTGGTCACACTGAGCTCATTATGATGATGTCTTACCGAGTGGGCCCAGAGATACCTCTCCGTCACACAGAGTGACAAATCCCAGTCTCAATTCGTGCCAACTCAACAGACACTTTTGGAGATACCCGTAGTGTGCCTTTACAGCCACCCAGTTACGTTGTGACGTTTGGCACACCCAAAGCATTCCTATGGTATCCGGGAGTTGCACAATCTCATGGTCTAAGGAAATGATACTTGACATTAGAAAAGCTTTAGCAGGCGAACTATACGATCTTGCGCTATGCTTAGGATTGGGTCTTGTCCATCACATCATTCTCCTAATGATGTGATCCCGTTATCAACGACATCCAATGTCCATGATCAGGAAACCGTAACCATCCATTGATCAACGAGCTAGTCAACTAGAGGCTCACTAGGGACATGTTGTGGTCTATGTATTCACACATGTATTACGATTTCCGGATAACACAATTATAGCATGAACAAGGAAATATAATAATAACCATTTTATTATTGCCTCTAGGGCATATTTCCAACAGGCGGAACCAATCTAGGGCTCCGGTTGAGCTGTTCTGCCGGGGAAACTTCCCTCCGGGAGGGGGAAATCATCGCCATCGTCATCACCAACGATCCTCTCATCAGGAGGGGGTTAATCTCCATCAACATCTTCACCAGCACCATCTCCTCTCAAACCCTAGTTCATCTCTTTTATCCAATTCTTGTCTCTAAGTCTAAGATTGCTACCTGTAGGTTGCTAGTAGTGTTGATTACTCCTTGTAGTTGATGCTAGTTGGTTTATTTGGTGGAAGATCATATGTTCAGATCCTATATGCATATTAATACTCCTCTGATTATGAACATGAATATGCTTTGTGAGTAGTTACGTTTGTTCCTGAGGACATGGGAGAAGTCTTGCTATAAGTAGTCATGTGAATTTGGTATTCGTTCGATATTTTGATGAGATGTATGTTGTCTCTCCTCTAGTGGTGTTATGTGAACGTCGACTACATGACACTTCACCATTATTTGGGCCTAGAGGAAGGCATTGGGAAGTAATAAGTAGATGATGGGTTGCTAGAGTGACAGAAGCTTAAACCCTAGTTTATGTGTTGCTTCGTAAGGGGGTGATTTGGATCCATATGTCTCATGCTATGGTTAGGTTTACCTTAATACTTCTTTTGTAGTTGTGGATGCTTGCAATAGGAGTTAATCATAAGTGGGATGCTTGTCCAAGTAAGGACAGCACCCAAGCACCGGTCCACCCACATACCAAATTATCAAAGTACCGAACGCGAATCATATGAGCGTGATGAAAACTAGCTTGATGATAATTCCCATGTGTCCTCGGGAGCGCTTTTCTCTATATAAGAGTTTGTCCAGGCTTGTCCTTTGCTACAAAAAGGATTAGGCCATCTTGCTGCACTTTATTTACTTTTGTTACTTGTTACCCGTTACAAATTATCTTATCACAAAACTATCTGTTACCTATAATTTCAGTGCTTGCAGAGAATACCTTACTGAAAACCGCTTGTCATTTCCTTCTGCTCCTCGTTGGGTTCGACACTCTTACTTATCGAAAGGACTAGATAGATCCCCTATACTTGTGGGTCATCAAGACTCTTTTCTGCCGCCGTTGCTGGGGAGTGAAGCGCCTTTGGTAGGTGGAACTTGGTAAGGAAATATTTATATAGTGTGCTGAAATTTACTGTCACTTGTTACTATGGAAAGTAATCCTTTGAGGGGCTTGTTCGGGGTATCTTCACTCCAACCGGTAGAGCAAATAGTTGCTCCTCAACCTACTGAACCTACTGAAATTTTTTACTTTGAAATTCCTTCGGGTATGATAGAGAAACTGCTAGCTAATCCTTTTGTAGGAGATGGAACATTGCATCCCGATTTACACTTAATCTATGTGGATGAAGTTTGTGGATTATTTAAGCTTGCAGGTATGCCCGATGATGTTATTAAGAAGAAGGTCTTCCCTTTATCTTTGAAGGGAGATGCATTGACATGGTATAGGCTATGTGATGATATGGGATCATGGGACTACGAGCGATTGAAATTGGAATTTCATCAGAAGTTTTATCCTATGCATCTTGTTCATTGTGATCGTAATTATATATATAATTTTTGGCCTCGCGAAGGAGAAAGCATCGCACAAGCTTGGCGGAGGCTTAAGTCAATGTTATATTCATGCCCCAATCATGAGCTCTCAAGAGAAATGATTATTCAAAAAAATTATGCTCGGCTTTCTGACAACAATCGCTCCATGCTCGATGCTTCTTGTATTGGTTCCTTTATGATGAAGACTATTGAATTCAGATGGGATTTATTGGAAAGAATTAAACACAACTCTGAAGATTGGGATCTCGATGAAGGTAAAGAGTCAGGTATAACACCTAAGTTTGATTGTGTTAAATCTTTTATGGATACCGATGTTTTCCTTAAATTTAGCACTAAATATGGACTTGACTCTGAGATAGTAGCTTCTTTTTGTGAATCTTTTGCTGCTCACGTTGATCTCCCTAAGGAGAAGTGGTTTAAATATAATCCTCCCGTTGAAGTAAAAGTAGTTGGACCTATTAAAGTTGAAGAAAAGACTATCACTTATAATGATCCTATTGTTCCTACTACTTATGTTGAGAAACCACCTTTCCCTGTTAGAATAAAGGATCATGCTAAAGCTTCAACTGTGGTTCATAAAAGTAATATTAGAACTTATACACCCCCTGAGCAAGTTAAAGTTGAACCTAATATTGCTATTGTTAAAGATATCTTGGCTGATAATATTGATGGGCATGTTATCTATTTCTGTGAGGAAACTGCTAGAATTGCTAAACCTGGTGCTAAAGATAAACATAGACCTGTGGTAGGCATGCCTGTTATTTCTGTTAAAATAGGAGATCATTGTTATCATGGCTTGTGTGATATGGGTGCTAGTGCTAGTGCAATACCTATCTCTTTATATAAAGAAATTATGCATGATATTGCACCCGCTGAGTTAGAAGAAATTGATGTCACAATTAAACTTGCCAATAGAGATACTATTTCACCAATTGAGATTGTTAGAGATGTTGAAGTCTTGTGTGGGAAAACTAAATATCCTGCTGATTTTCTTGTTCTTGGCTCCCCACAAGATAGCTTTTGTCCCATTATATTTGGTAGACCCTTCTTGAACACTGTTAATGCTAAGATAGACTGCGAAAAGGATGTTGTTACTATTGGTTTGGGTGATATGTCTCATGAGTTTAATTTTTCTAAATTTCGTAGACAACACCGTGAAGAGGAATTGCCTAGTAAGGATGAAATTATTGGTCTTGATTCTATTGCTGTGCCTCCTAATGATCATTTAGAACAATATTTGCTAGACCATGAAAATGATATGTTTATGAATGAAAGAAGGGAAATAGATGAAGTATTCTTTAAACAGGGACCCATTCTGAAACACAATTTGTCTGTTGAAATCCTAGGGGATCCTCCTCCACCCAAGGGTGATCCCGTGTTTGAGCTTAAACCGTTGCCTGATACTCTTAAATATGCTTATCTTGATGAAAAGAAGATATATCCTGTTATTATTAGTGCTAACCTTTCAGAGCATGAAGAAGATAAATTATTGAAAACTCTGAAGAAGCACCGTGCTGCTATTGGATATACTCTTGATGATCTTAAGGGCATTAGTCCCACCCTATGTCAACACAAAATAAATCTAGAGAAAGACGCCAAACCAGTTATTGATCACCAACGATAGTTAAATCCTAAGATGAAAGAAGTGGTAAGAAAGGAAATATTAAAGCTCCTTGAGGCAGGTATAATTCATCCCGTTGTTGATAGTCAGTGGGTAAGTCCTGTCCATTGTGTCCCTAAGAAGGGAGGTATTACTGTCGTTCCCAATGATAAAGATGAATTGATTCCGCAAAGAATTATTACAGGTTATAGGATGGTAATTGATTTCCGCAAATTAAATAAAGCTACTAAAAAAGATCATTACCCCTTGCCATTCATTGATCAAATGCTAGAAAGATTATCCAGACACACACATTTTTGCTTTCTAGATGGTTATTCTGGTTTGTCTCAAATACCCGTGTCAGCTGATGATCAAGCAAAGACCACTTTTACTTGCCCTTTCGGTACTTTTGCTTACAGACATATGCCTTTTGGTTTATGTAATGCACCTGCTACGTTTCAAAGATGCATGATGGCCATATTCTCTGATCTTTGCGAAAAGATTTGTGAGGTTTTCATGGATGATTTCTCCGTTTACGGATCCTCTTTTGATGATTGCTTGAGCAACCTTGATCGAGTTTTGCAGAGATGTGAAGACACTAACCTTGTCTTGAATTGGGAGAAGTGCCACTTTATGGTTAATGAAGGTATTGTCTTAGGGCATAAAATTTCTGAAAGAGGTATTGAAGTTGATAAAGCTAAAGTTGATGCTATTGAAAAGATGCCATGTCCCAAGGACATCAAAGGTATAAGAAGTTTGCTTGGTCATGCCGGTTTTTATAGGAGGTTCATTAAGGACTTCTCAAAAATTTCTCGGCCTCTGACTAATCTATTACAAAAAGATATTCCTTTTGTCTTCGATGATGATTGTGTAGAAGCATTTGAAATATTTAAGAAAGCATTAATTTCTGCACCTATTGTTCAGCCACCTGATTGGAATTTACCCTTTGAAATTATGTGTGATGCTAGTGATTATGCTGTAGGTGCAGTTCTAGGGCAAAGAGTTGATAAGAAATTAAACGTTATTCAATATGCTAGTAAAACTCTAGACAGTGCCCAGAGAAATTATGCTACTACTGAAAAGGAATTCTTAGCAGTTGTATTTGCTTGTGATAAGTTCAGACCTTATATTGTAGATTCTAAAGTAACTATTCACACAGATCATGCTGCTATTAAATATCTTATGGAAAAGAAAGATGCTAAACCTAGACTTATTAGATGGATTCTCTTGCTACAAGAATTTGATTTGCATATTATTGATAGAAAGGGAGCTGAGAACCCCGTTGCAGACAACTTGTCTAGGTTAGAAAATGTTCTTGATGACCCACTACCTATTGATGATAGCTTTCCTGATGAAAAACTAAATGTCATAAATGCTTCTCGTGCTGCTCCATGGTATGCTGATTATACTAATTACATTGTTGCTAAATTTATACCACCTAGTTTCACATACCAGCAAAAGAAAAAGTTTTTCTATGATTGAGACATTACTTTTGGGATGACCCACATCTTTATAAAGAAGGAGTAGATGGTGTTATTAGACGTTGTGTACCTGAGCATGAACAGGAACAGATCCTACGCGAGTGTCACTCCGAGGCTTATGGAGGACACCACGCTGGAGATAGAACTGCACATAAGGTATTGCAATCCGGTTTTTATTGGCCTACTCTCTTCAAGGATGCTCGTAAGTTTGTCTTATCTTGTGATGAATGTCAAAGAATTGGTAATATTAGTAGACGTCAAGAAATGCCTATGAATTATTCACTCGTTATTGAACCATTTGATGTTTGGGGCTTTGATTATATGGGACCTTTTCCTTCCTCTAATGGGTATACACATATTTTAGTTGCTATTGATTACGTTACTAAGTGGGTAGAAGCTATTCCAACTAGTAGTACTGATCATAACACTTCTATTAAGATGTTTAAAGAAGTTATTTTTCCGAGGTTTGGAGTCCCTAGATATTTAATGACTGATGGTGGTTCACATTTTATTCATGGTGCTTTCCGTAAAATGCTTGCCAAGTATGATGTTAATCATAGAATTGCATCTCCATATCACCCACAGTCTAGTGGTCAAGTAGAATTGAGTAACAGAGAGCTCAAATTAATTTTGCAAAAGACTGTTAATAGATCTAGAAAGAATTGGTCCAAGAAACTTGATGATGCATTATGGGCCTATAGAACCGCATATAAAAATCCTATGGGTATGTCTCCGTATAAAATGGTTTATGGAAAAGCATGTCACTTACCTCTCGAATTAGAACATAAGGCATATTGGGCCATTAAAGAGCTCAATTATGATTTCAAACTTGCCGGTGAGAAGAGGTTATTTGACATAAGCTCACTTGATGAATGGAGAACCCAAGCCTATGAGAATGCTAAGTTGTTTAAAGAAAAATTTAAAAGATGGCATGACAAAAGGATACAAAAGCGTGAGTTTAATGTAGGTGATTATGTGTTACTATACAACTCCCGTTTAAGATTTTTTCCAGGAAAACTTCTCTCTAAATGGGAAGGTCCTTACATTATCGAGGAGGTCTATCGTTCCGGTGCCATAAAAATCAACAACTTCGAGGGCACAAATCCGAAGGTGGTGAACGGTCAAAGAATCAAACATTATATCTTAGGTAATCCCATAAATGTTGAAACTAATGTTATTGAAACCATAACCCCGGAGGAATACATAAGGGACACTTTCCAGAACGTTTCAGACTCCTAAAAGGAATAGGTATGTGGTACGGTAAGTAAACCGACTCCAAAATAGTTCTAATGGCTATTTTTCTCTGTTTTGGAATATTTAGAAAAATAGGAAAATAAGAAGTAGTCTGGGAAGGACATGAGGCTTCCACGAGGGTGGGAGGCGCGCCCTACCCTCCTGGGCGCGCCCCCTACCTCGTGGGCACCTCATGTGCTCTCCAGACTCCATTTTCTTGCACGATACTTCTCTCGGTCGGTAAAAATTCATTATATAATCTCTCGAAGGTTTTGACCACCATGTCACGCAATTATCCTCTGTTCTTGTTTCGAGCTGTTTTCTGTCAGGATTGTCAAGGCCAGGCATCATGTCCTCCCCCTCCTCCAACAATGGTGACAATGATGCTTGGCTAATGAAGATAGAGCTGAAGAGGGAAGAACCCATGGAGATCAATAAGGAGGAAGGGATCAAGAAGGCCACGGAGGACCAAGTTCTGACAGCAGAAGACATCCTTCAACTTGATCACAATCTTCTTACCCCAACTGAGATCGAAGCCTTCAAGATGATTGAGTTAGCTCGTATACAAAACAAGTATCTCACACGTGAAAATATTTTGTTGAAGGAGCATATCATCGCACTCAAGGGCATTATCCGCAAATTGGAGGACCTCCTACGCTTGATGTGCGACTATCCATCATCACCTCCATCTCCTTCACCAGCAAAGAAGATATAATCACATGGGTATGGGCACTCCCCTTGGCAACTGCCAAGCTTGGGGGAGGTGTCCCGGTATCGTATCATCATCACACTCCTATCTTTACCGTTTTTCTTAGTTCGATCCTTTTAGTAATATCTTGATCTAGTAGAATAAAGTTTTTGGTATGATTTAGTTTTGAGTTTTGCTTTATGATCCCTCTATGTAATCGAGTCCGTGAGCTATACATAATAACGATTAGTGTTGAGTCAAGGGCTTGATTATCTTGCTATGATCTTGAGGGAATAAAAGAAAAGAGAAAGAATAAAAAGAAATAAAGAGATCATATTGATCTTATGGAGAGCAACGACTTCACATAGAAAGAGTATGATGATTAAAAGTTGTTGAGAGTTAACAAACATAGCTTTGGTCATCGTTGCAATTAATAGGAAGTAATAAAGAAAGAGAGGTTTCACATATAGATATACTATCTTGGACATCTTTTATGATTGTGAGCACTCATTAAAATATGACATGCTAAAGAGTTGATGTTGGACAAGGAAGACAGCGTAATGGGTTATGTTTTCTTACATCTGAAATAAAGTATATTGCACGGGTCATCCAACATATTGAGCTTGCCTTTCTCCCTCATGCTAGCCAAATTCTTTGCACCAAGTAGAGATACTACTTGTGCTTCCAAATACCCTTAAACCCAGTTTTGCCATAAGAGTCCACCATATCTACCTATGGATTGAGTAAGATCCTTCAAGTAAGTTGTCATCGGTGCAAGCAATAAAAATTGCTCTCTAAATATGTATGATTTATTAGTGTGGAGAAAATAAGCTTTATACGATCTTGTGATGTGGAAGAAATAAAAGCGACGGACTGCATAATAAAGGTCCACATCACAAGTGGCAATATAAAGTGACGTTCTTTTGCATTAAGATTTTTTGCATCCAACCATGAAAGCGCATAACAACCTATGCTTCCCTCTGCGAAGGGCCTATCTTTTACTTTTATCTCTTACCCTTATGCAAGAGTCTTGGTGATCTTCACCTTTTCTTTTTACATTTTATCTTTTGGCAAGCACATTGTGTTGGAAAGATCCTGATATATATATGGCAAGCACATTGTGTTGGAAAGATCCTGATATATATATATATATATATATATATATATATATATATATATATATATATATATATATATATATATATATATATATATATATATATATATATCCAATCAGATGTAAGCTAGCATGAACTATTATTGTTGACATTACCCTTGAGGTAAAAGGTTGGGAGGCGAAACTATAAGCCCCTATCTTTCTCTGTGTCCGATTACACTACAAAAAAAAGACACATCCGTGACATTTTGGGCCGAACGAAATTTTTTTCTGTCATACATATGACACTTCTATGACGATAATTGTGAAAAAACCCGGTATCATCATAGATGTGGTGGGCTCCTACTTCTATGACAAAAATCATGACAGAAAATGGGCTTTTTGTCCTGGGCGGGCCGGAGACGCTGCTGCATGACATTCTTTGGGCCGTCCATGATGGAAAAAACCGTGGTAGAAGCGAGGGGGAGAAAAATTTCGGGGAGTTCCCGGTTACGATGGGAGGTCGGGGCCGAGCGATGCGCGTTTCTCTCGTACACGTACGCGCATGTGTGCGAGGCATTGGCTCTAACTGAACCCGAGCGAGGCGTTGGGCTCTAACTGAACCCGAGCGATTGCACTGCAGGCTATGCGTTACTGAACCCGAGCGATCGATCATGGCTGTTAACTGAACCCGATCGAGCGATTCCTTCGCTACTGCTGCTAACTGAAGCCGATCGATTGGATGAATAGTGAGCATTGCGGGGGGGGGGGGGGGGGGGGTTGGATGAACAGTGAGCGGTGGCGTTGCCTCTGGATGAACAGGACCCCGTGGTGTGGAGGGCTGGATGAACAGTAGAGGGTGGAGGGGTGCCCGTGGAGGGGCGGTTGAACAGGACCCCGTGGTGTGGAGGGCTGGATGAACAGTAGACGGTGGAGGGGTGCCCGTGGAGGGGTGGTTGAACAGGACCCCGTGGTGTGGACGGCTGGATGAACAGTAGACGGTTGAGGGGTGGTTGAACAGTAGCCGGTGGAGTAGCGCGCGGTGGAGGCTGGATGAACAGGAGCCCGTGGAGGCTAGAGGAGGTCGACAGTGGAGATAAATAGTATCCCGTGGAGTCCCGTTTTGCGGTACGCCACACCCCTCCCGATCAACAGGACCCCCGTTTCGACCGTAGCGCTCCAACACAAGTTCGTTTCCTCCGTTTTGCGGTACGCCACACCCCTCCCGATCAACAGGACCCCCGTTTCGACCGTAGGAGGTCCGTTTCCTCCGTTTTGTGGTACGCCAGACCCCTCCCGATGAACAGGATCCCGTTTCGAACGTGGCCGGTCGAACACAAGGCCGTTTCCTCCGTTTTGCGGTACGCCAGGCCTCGTTTCCATCGCCTGTTCCGTCCAAGCCCTCCCGATGAACACGACCACGCATTCCGTTCCGACCCAGCCGGTTGGCTCCCACGCGTTCCGTTGCCTCCCGATGAACACGACGCATTCCGTTGCCTACCCATGAACACGACGCATTCCGTTGCCTCCCCATGAACACGACGACGACGCTGTTTCTCCGTTCCGACCCAGCCATGTACACGAGCCCTGGCCGTACGTATGCGCGAGTAGGCGTTCGAGACCCTGCCCGTATGTACGTACGTGGCCGTATTTTCTTTCTTGCACCCTGGCCGCTGTACGTACGTGTACATGCTACGTGCGCGCCTCTACTACGACACGTACGCGCCTCTACTACGACACGTGCGCGCCTCTACATCGACCAGTATATATGTACGTACACGTTCGCGACCAGAATGACAACGCTACGTACGCTTCGACCAGGTGGGTCCCGACTGTCAGGCACTTCCTTGCCTGCGAAGATGTAGCTGGTGGGTCCCAGCAGTCAGGGGGGCGAATCGTTTTTTTGCTCGGACGCACTTCCTTGCGTGTGAAGGTGTAGCTGCTGGGTCCCAGCAGTCAGGGGGGAATCTTTTTTTTTGCCTGGACGCACTTCCTTGCGTGCGAAGATGTAGCTGGTGGGTCCAAGCAGTGAGGGGGGCGAATCATTTTTTTCGGACGCACTTCCTTGCGTGCGAAGATGTAGCTGGTGGGTCCCAACAATCAGGGGGAAACATTTTTTTCACGAAATACGGTGGCCCGTCCGGTGGGTCCCCGCTGTCAGGTGGAGGAATAATTATTTTGCGCATAATAAGGAGGCACTTCCTTGCTGCGACCGTGGACCCAGCTGTCAGCCTCTCCACGTACAGTCCACGTCCGATGGAAGCCATTCCTTGACCACGTTGACCACGCCGCGCCGAGAGCACCAGGGCGGTGGACGACGGCGAGGCCTAGGAAGGGGACGACGCGGAGCCGGGGAAGACGCGGCAGTGGATGCCCACGCGTAGAGGAGTATGAGGGTGCACTCGTTCATCTGCGGTGTGAGGCTGCCGTCGCTGCAGAATAACAGGGGTGTGGGTGCGTAGAAGGATGGCCTAGCCAGCGGTGGGAGTAGTAGGGGGCGGTGAGGCCTCCGCGGCATCACAGCCGGCCATGGGCGGCAGGAGCAGGCGGCACGACCGGCGCTGCTTTGGGCGGCTGGAGCAAGAAGACCAGAGGTTGAAGAAGCACTACGGCCGTTGGATGGACATCGTACGGTCACTGGAGCTAGAATCGTTCATATATTGACTAAAGTTGACAAAGGCCTCTGTCCCAGTCAACTTAGTAGGCCCACAAGTCAGCCTCCCACCAAGGTGGGTCCCAGCTAGCAGGGGGTATTCATTTTTTGTGCGTAATAAGGAGGCACTTCCGGTGGGTCCGAGCTGACAGCGGGGGGAACATTTTTTCGTGAAATAAGGTGGCCCGTCCTGTGGGTCCTAGCAGTCAGGGGGAAACGTTTTTTTGCGAAATACTGGTGGCCCGTCCGGTGGGTCCCTGCTGTCAGGTGGAGGAATAATTATTTTCCACGTAATAAGGAGGCACTTCCTTGCGGCTGCCGTGGACCCAGCTGTCAGCCTCTCCACGTACAGTACACTTCCGATGGAAGTCGGTCGTTGACCACATTGACCACGCCGCGCCGAGAGCACCACGGCGGTGGACGACGGCGAGGCCTAGGAAGGGGACGACGCGGAGCTGGGGAAGACGCGGCAGTGGAAGCCCGCGCGGAGAGGAGTACGAGGGTTCACCGGTTCGGCTATGGTGTGAGGCTACCGTCGCCACAGAATAACAGGGGGTGTGGGTGAGTAGAGGGATGCCCTGGCCAGCGGTGGAAGTAGTAGGGGGCGCTGAGGCCTGCGTGGCAGCACAGCCAGCCACGGGAGGCAGGAGTAGGCAGTCCCGCCGGCGCTGCTTTGGCGGCTGGAGCAAGTAGATCAGAGATTGAAGAAACACGACGGCCGTTGGATTGACATCCAACGGTTACGTCTGCTAGAATCGTTTGTTAACGTATATAATAACTAAAAAATCTTGCATACACGTCAACTAAACAGGCCCACAAGTCAGACCACTCCCTCTTTTTTTAATAATTTATATATAGCTCATGGCAACTTCTTATGCAATTTATTGTAGTCGTTTTTTTGGTTGGCCAGGGCCAATTTCGCATATTTCTGTGGGTTCCAAACTATTTTTAATACCGAAATGTCAAGCCAGATTTAAAGTACTTTGAAGATATATTTAAATTAGGTTAATGCCCAGTGAAATAGGAATCTGAAAATATGAAAAAATTCAGAAATTATAAAGCAATTGTCAATTTGTCATCTGTTTTTATATTTACAACCCATTTCATATTACTTTCAAGATTTGCAGGCGTCTTGAAAGAGTTGCAGCCCATCAGGGCGTAGAAAAATAAGTAGGCCTGGATTGGGTATTCTTCAGAAAAAATAAACTGGGCTCATTTTCACAAAGAAAAAATAGTTGGGCTGGTCACATGGTGAACATAAAATATAAGCCTGGGCTAGACGGGCCACAGCCCAGTTCAAACCCTGCTCCGTCTCAACAATACCAAACAAAAAAAATACTGCTCGAGTAGCTACGTCCCAGGTGTCAGCCAATCTTGTGATGTTCTCTTGTCTATTGACTATATACGCTCACAATGTCGTGGGTCCCAGATGTCAGGAAAACACTAGGAGGAAGCATTTTATTTTTCCATACGCTGACGTGGTGGGCCCCTACTGTCATCCTCTCCACGTACTTCTGCCGATTCATGTTGTTTGTTGACCATGTTGACAACGAGAGAGGGCGGCGCCGCGGCGAGCGCACCAAAGCGCGCGGAGGACGTCGACGTTAACAATTTAGGAGACGGTGGGGCGGTGATGCGTGCGCTGAGGCGCAGCCAGCCGTGGGAGGCGGAAGCAGGCGGCCCCGCCGGCGCTGGTTTGGTTTTGGCAGCTGGAGGAAGACAGGACTGAAGAAACACGACAGACTGTAAAAGCAGCAGGAGTACTTAACAACCTTAACTGAAACCAGCAGGGGCACTTAACAACCAAAGCTGAAAGCAACGTGGTCAATAAACAGGATATTCGCTTTAGAGCCATGGAAAAGCATGAACATAATCTTCTGTCCTATTCTCCAAGATGGACGGGCCTTCATTATTTGAGACCACCCATGAATAAGTATCTTTTCACCTCCAAGGGGAATTGAGTAGGTCGACATAAACATCATGTTGTGACCAAGCGCAAGTCTGACCCGACCATGGTCAGGCATCTGTATAGGAACAATAGAAATCGGCAGTTCCTGTTTCAAGAAGACCACAGCTGTAAAACTGTGTATAAGCAATAGTTTATGAACAACATATATAACAGAAAATAGCTCGTACCATAAGTTTCTCGACACAGTTGGACCTGTTCAACGAGTGCAGCAGTGGCACACATATCCCACGTGGCCTTCCACCATTGAAACGCCCCACAAGGACCTCAAGACGATCAATAAAGTGTAGGAACTTCTGGATGTCGATCCAGTCAACTTTAGTGCCATTAGTAACAACCGAGTTATTACAGAGTAACAAACGAGCAGACTGCTTAACTCTGAAAAAACCTACACGTGCCACCAATTATAAGAAAATATTAGTTAGAAGTAGCATCTTCGTGAGAGATTCGTTGCTACTTGTAAAGTTAAATTGTGATTAGTTAGACAAAATAGGTGGATTAAGAAGTAATCGAGGCAACAAGCAAGAACCAAATACAAAACTAACATGGATGAACAATTGGAACGACGTCGGGGTGGAAGATCGCAGTGAAGATGAGACCAGGTTCTGCTATTTCCATCAACATTCGTGCGCCAACTTTCAGTCCGTAACACTTGAGAAAGTTTATCCAAGTTCGGCCATAAAAAAAGCAGCGATCTTCTTGGTTCATGAACCTAACTCGGAACTTATATCCATGGCTTGTCTTCACTGTGACCATTAAACTAGTGTATTCAGTTATGGCAAGGCCGAGCATCTTGAGTAGATGTGTTCTGGCAGGGCAAATAATACACTGCAGGAAAAATAATATGAGAACACAGCATGTTCAAAAAAACCCCACCCTCCTGGATAGAAAAGAGGATTTTAGGAACATACTGTGCGCGTTTCAAAATGCTGTGTTAGGATGAGAAGGAACAAGTGTGGCGTCTCGCCGAGGGCGCAGAAACCTGTAGGGTCCTCACACTTTGGGCACTGCAAATGAAACACAGAAGATTCAGTAGGAAGAAAAATGCATCAACGGCGGCGGCTGCCATCCTAGGATTACCTGCGACCAAGGGACTTGGATTTATCGGGGATGGATGAAGAATTCGTACCTGGTTCTCCATGAGAAAACCCTATGCAATCGCCGAGAGGGGGTTTTCTCTGAACAAGCAGACGAGGGAGAAGGGGATTCAGGCCCAGTGAAATATTGCCGCTTCGTCCGTCCAGCTTACTGCTAAAGCTGGAAAGGGGGGTTGTGATTTGACGGCTCATTGGGCATTACTACGGCGCTACGACCGGGGTGTGTCTACCGTGAAGTTGTGCACTCTAATTTGTGCATATGGCACGTGGACCCCATTGCCGGTTGCCCCACATATCAGCGAAAGGAAGTAGAAAGACAGGAGTAACTAGTTACACATAAATATATATTTTGACAGAGAGATACTCCCTCTGTAAAGAAATATACAAATCTTTTATATCACAGGCTCACCTTGCCGAGAAATATACTCCCTCTGCAACGCACGGGCATTATGGGGGTTCCGCTTTTTTATGGGGGTTCAGCTGAGAATATAATACTCAGATAGGCTCACGGTTCTGGACTTTGGGCCGCAGGCCGACCCTGCATGTTTGGGGGCCCATGTGTTCTACCTCAGCGCTTTTCATATTGCAAGCGATTGGTACGGCGCTGGTTTTAGATGCTGTCGCAAGGCGAATACACAAAATTGAATAAAGCACGGCAGCTGTTGGAATGAAATCGAACGACAGTTCCTAACCAGCAATCAGAGTTGCAATTCTATCAACGATATACCATGTGATAAATAATACTGTCGTACTACTTATACACACAGGACACTTGTTTCACCATGCCAGATTATTATATCAAAATCTCTCGGAGGATAGATCAGTTTGGCAGTTGCGTGCTGCTACTGAAGAATTTCAAAATTGATTTGGACCAGCTCTCCTTGCCGAGAAAGTTCGATTTTGACATCATCCCCTACCGCAAGATATGATTTAGATTTGAACCTTGACCATCCTTTAGCATCAATCATCATGCGACCATCCTTTGTACTTACGGTATATTGAGCAGGTTCATTCACACCAAGGCTGCGCATGGTAAGAGAAACTTGGCCGCGATCGCCTGGATTGTTGAACGACTCCCTCGTTGCTCTAGGAATTCTCTGTTTGCAAACAAGAAGACATACTCAAACAGTTAGATCAACACAGTGAATCATGTGAAACAACATGAAAAGAAAAAAGAACGAAGCACTTGGGCGGCCAATGCTTACGAAGAAGGTGGAGATGTCGGTTTTTGTAAGGACTTTGGTATATGAAGTGCGAACTGCAGCCCAGTCTGTTGCCGGTGCAACTGCACGGGCCGGAGCAGATGCAAGTGCAAGTGTTGGTGCAGGTGCCGAAGCCGCTGTTGCTGCCGGAGATGGTGCTCCTTGTAGAGCTGGTGCCGGTGTCGGAGCAGGTGCCGGTGTCGATGCCCGATCCTCCGGTAGATCAGACTGATCCGCTGACGCGGTCGGTGCCCAATCCTCAGCTGGATCAGACTGAGCTGCTGCCGCTGTCAGTGCTAGAGCAACTGCCGGTGCTTGATCTGTGCGAGACAGCGGCGATCGTGTCTGGTCTGCTATGATCAACTTTCTAACTTGACTAGGATCCGTGACCGTGATCCAGTTTTTTTCTTCATTTCTTTTAAACGCGAGAAGGACTAATTGTGGCATTTTGTTAAACCAAACTGCAGTTCATCATAGGGATTCAGCTTGTACTCGGACAACAGACTGATCCAATTTTTTCCAGTAATATAAGTGATGGACAGTGCCTTTGTTACTGACACGACATAAGAAGTGAAACCTGCAAAAATAGCCATCGTAGAGCAAACCAAACGGTTTATTCTGTGATGAATGTCACATGGCAAAACCTGCATCGTAAAATTGCAGGAAAAGAAAGAAAACATGACATTAAATCAATAAGATTTAGACAGTAAATCAATAAGATTTACTTGATGTGACACGAGTGAATCCTTACCAGGAAATCACTATGTTGAAGTACTAAACAGAAGATTGATTGTCCAACTACGCGTGGCATGCAGGGGCCCCGCCTACTCCCACAAGCAGGACAGTCCAAAGGTCGTGACAAATCGTATGGACCGAACATCCATGGGACTGGAAATCCTGGTGGGTGCGATAAACCCTGCAATGCATACAGATATTGGAGTGTAACCATAATTGATAAACCGTCCTCACAAAAAATATGATCTGGATACTTCAAAATATACAGACTGAATTGAGTGGACAGACATTAACATAGACCGTTCACACACCAAAAGCGGCAGTACTAATAAACAATACAGGGTTCACAAACACAAATCAAGTACTGAACAATAGTACTTACTACAGACAAGCAAAGTTGCACTAACTAAACTCTGCAGACTATTTCTTGCCACCGACCTACGGGATGAACCCCGCATAACTGACTAGGTCATGGACTTCGTGTGAGATGTCTACATGCACCATCACCATCTTGTCAACCTTGGAGAACCTAACAGAGTGGTCTTTCCACTCATAAACATGATGATGAAGACAGGCCGCATCAGATTTTTTGGGAAGCTTTACAAGAACCACGTAATCGAAGGCACAGCCAGGAAATTGTTGTGGTCAAGTACAGCCTCGAGAACACGCCTGACAACAATGCTACAGGAAAACACTAGTTCAGGACACGTGGCGACAAGGACACAGCAGCTGGATAGTTCAGCAGTAGAACTCATCATCAGGTCTTCCAGTTCACACGGCATGACTTTGAGAACTTCATCTCCACCGCGGACCTGGTTCTAATTCAAACAGAAACCATATTTTATTACTACCTCCGTTCAGAAATATAAGATGATTTTCGATATTATACTCCATATATGACTACATATACGCACAGAAATGAGTGAACAAAGACACTAGAACATGTCTTCAAAGGCATGAGAGCAGAGGGATTACATGCAATATCCATAACACAAGTTACTGAGGCAAATATACCCTCTTAAAAGGTAGCATTGATGTTCATAAAGTACTCCCTCCGTCCCAAAATTCTTGTCTTAGATTTGTCTAGATACGGATGTATCAAGTCACATTTTAGTATTGGATACATCCGTATCTAGACAAATCTAAGACAAGAAATTTGGGACAGAGGGAGTAGTTGAAAGTAATCTATAAGAAATCAGTGTCAACCTCTCGCATGTTTTGGTCAAAAGAGGAATGTAGAACCGTCATTTGGCACACTAAAATCACATGCAAGATCACCCAGAAAGTTGTACTACCAGTACTAGTACTGCATGTTAGATGAAAAAACACGATCAAGATCGAGAAAAAGATCGTCAACAAGAGACATTACCTGGACTTGCTTAATGAGGGATCCCGGAGAGGGGGCTTGGACAGGGCGATGGCTTTGAGCTTGTCTGCGGTAGTCTCGGCGGGGTGCTTGCGCTTCTTCGTACCATGAGCCTCGACGGTTTTGGCCAGAGCCATAGACATCACGTCGGCCGGTGCTCCGGCGTCCATCCAAGAGAGGAAGCTGAGAGAGAAGAGTGAAAGGAGGAACGAGATGAGGGAGAAGCGAAGCGAGTGGGGGTTTTCTTCAAGAGAGGAAGTTGAGAGAGAAGAGTGAAATGATGGTTGCTTCGTCCGTCCAACTTACTACTGGAAAGGAGGGGGTTTTGTGATTTGACGGCTCATTGGGCATTACTGCGGCGCTTCGATCGGGGTAGTCTACCGTCACTCTACTACGGAGTAATTTAGTGCATGGCTGGTGGACCCAGGTGCTGGCTGTCCCACACGTCGGCGAAAGTGAGTAATTTAGTGCATGGCTGGAGGAGGATCCGCACGGTAGAGCGTGTCCACTGTTTTTCTGAAGAAAAAAATGATTACAGCAAGCGTTTCCATTCTTACGACGGAGGAGTGCGAAACACGGCAGCCACTTGAACATACACAATGCTCCTACTACTAGGCATGTGCAGTGGTTCATACGTCAGTACTACACAATCTTTTTGCTAGTGCAGTAAGATATGAGGATAACAAATGATGTTGTGCGCATGTCAACTACTCCTATATGTAACATAGTACCGCTTTTTCGACTGCCCGGTCGAGAATGAACGGTGAGATCAATGTTAACAGAACTAGGTCCACAGCGCACGGAGAGTATGGTGCTACAGTACTCCACGAAACATGAACCATATGAAGCACGAATAGTGTTAGGCAGGGTGTATGAAGGGTGCACAGGATGGGAGCAAAAGTTCCCTTCTCGACCCACTTTTGGGTGTTTGGCAGAGTGCATGAAGGGTGCATGAGTCCACACTAGTAGGTTGACAAAAATACACCAAGAGGAAACAACTATATTGAGATGAGAATGCAACCAAACACACCCACATGCTTTGTGCTACAGTGACTGATCTACACTGTCTGAGTTTGATCCAGCGGTCATGTTGCGCCGAGACATGGACATGCCCATGCAGAGGGCGCCTAAACACCACCGAAGTCCCTCTGCTTCTCGAGGCGCACGACGTTGGTGATGCAGGGTGCAACCGCCCGCAGAGCCCGCTCCCGATCAACGGGAGCCAGCTCGTCAAAGACGGCGTCCAATGGCACGAATGGATTCCGGTGACGGAGCCCTGAAAGGATTCGCCCGGCAACGGCGACGGCAGCCCGCAACCCCTCCTTGTCCAGCTCAGCCCCCACCATCGCGCGGAGATGGCTCAGTTCCTCGGAGATATAGGTGAAGAAGGAGACCAGGTCTGGAAGCCGCAGCTCGTTGAAGTCGACCGGGTGGTCGAACGGGTTTAGCCCGATGGCCGGCATCGTCGCGCTGGCACGACGGTAGGCATCGCGCAGATGCAACACGTGCGTGGCAACTTGGTTCACCAAGTGGCTGAGGCGATCCTGGACCTCGTCACGATCGGCCCGCTCGTGCTCCAGCCGGCTCCCCTGACGGCCTATCGTATCTCCCGCTTTCTGCAGCAACGCCGCCGACGCCTCGAGCATCTTTGTGGTGGACGCCTGCCGCTTTTGAAGCTCCGTGAACTCCCGCACATAACGGAGGAGCATGGCACTCCTCTCCTCCTTGAGCTCACGGAGCTCCACGTCCTTGGCCCTGAGCTCCGCATCCTTGACATGGAGCTCCTGTGTCAGGCGCCTCACCTCGGACTCCGTGATCTGCTGCGCCGCCATGGCACCAGGTAGAAGCAATGGGGAGAGGAAGCAAAGGGGGCGAAACGGATGAAAGGCAATGCAATCTACGCGAAGGCGGAGGGAGCGGGGGATCTTTTGGTTTTCACCACGGTAAAACACCAGTCGACGACTTCTCACATCAGGGAGCAGTGGGTTTTTACAGGCGGAGTCATCGTGACAAATTGCTGCCGCGCCTGCTCCCATCAATCAAAAAATTAAAAATCCTGCCGCGCCTGCTCCCGTCAATCAAAAAAATTAAAAATCCTGCCGCACCCAAACACCAGAGCAACGCCGCGGTGGATATTGAAATTTACATGCCGACAATTAGATAAAAAAAAGGGGTGAAAAAACAAATGTGGCGGCGGCCTAGCTAATGGTCGAACTAGCCCAACTAGCTAGCCACCGTGTTTCACTGATGTACTCGGCGGGAAAGGTTGTCTTTCGTGATTTGACGACTCATTTACTTGCTTCGGCGCTACGACCGAGGAGGACCCAGAAAACGTGCGGTAGGGCGTCCCACGTCAGGAAGAATATATGCGTGCACCACCCGGGAGGACCCCGAAACCACGCGGTAGGGTGTGCCACGTCTCGGCACGGAGGAAAAATGTGCGTGTAAAAATATACTGTATCAGACGTAGTACCTATGGTTTGACCTCGAGACCCAGCCAGTCGGTCGAAAACACACCACTAGCCACACAGCTTCATCATGCAAACGTGGCACGGAGGATAGATGTGGTTAGCTCCGTCTTGACCAGCCACAACGTCTCTTGTTCTAGGCGATTCTTCTATTTTCCAAGCTTTTGTTTTGTTGTAATAACACCACGGCAAGCTAGCGCTGCTCTTCGTGTGTGCCCGTGCAAAGGTTAGACGATGGAGAGAAGAGAGATTGAGATCGCAGACCTGGGACCCACCAGTAAGTGAGACAACGGTCATGCACATGTTGACGAGGCACTCCCTCTACTCTACTCAACGCAAGTACTGTATAAAATCAAGTTATGGGACAAAGCCAACAACCGTTCGTTTTTTCAGGCTATCGACTTACGCTTTGTAGTCCAGGTTGCCAGTTCGAATCTCGTCTTTCAGATTTGTTAGTTTTAGGTCCAAATTTGATTAATGACAAGTGGGGCCCCCGTGTGTTGTTTCGATATTTCAGTGTAGGATGGTTTTTTTGAACAAACACTTTGCGCGGTTAGACAAGTAACGGCACGAGTTACACGTATTTTGCAAGTTTACGAACAAAAATGATAGCGGCATAGAATATCACATCCACCCCGCAGCTTAGATACCATGGTGATACGAGTTTTTACACCATTGGAAGTGAGATCCAATGGCTTGGGAGTAGTCTTTGTAATTATGCGCAATTTCCAAACTCTCCAAAGGTTTTTTTTGCAAATAAAACATTTAGGCCTCGTGTGTGCCGCTGCATCTTCGATCCAACGGCTCCCCGGTGCTCATACTAGGTGCTCCCCGTAGTTTAATTACCCGCTACGGTGATATGAGCATCTAGGTCGTATGATCAGTGATCAGATGGCACATGCGTAGTACTTGTACTTTCTGCGCATTTCCCAAACTCTATCAGTCGTATATTGCAAAAACATTCAAACCTCCCACTGTGGGCCGTTAGATCTCAGTGAACTCGTATCACCATAGAATCTATGGTGCGGGAGCACCTCATACTCTCCCGTGCGAGAAAACATAAGGTGCTATCGCAGCTTGGATGCTACGGTGATACGAGCTTGGAGGTTGTTTGATCTGAGATCCAATGGCATCTGAGCAGTCTTTGTGCTTGTAAGCAGTGGCCGAACTCTTTTGGAGCTTTTCTGCAAAAAACCATTCGAACCACCGAGGAGGTGTTGGGTCACAAATCCAACGCCTCCGAAGAGCTTGTATCACCAAAGCATCTAAGGTGTGGTAGCACATGATATTCTTACATACAGGAGAATATGATGTCCTCCTTCATCTTAGATGCTACGGTGATACGAGCTTCGAGGTCGTTGGATATGGGATCAAAGGGCATCTAAGTAGTTTTTGTACAAATTGTGTGCAATTCTCAAACTCATCAAGGTTTCCTGCAAAAATATTAAGACACATCATGTGAGCTGCTATATCTCAGATCTACAAGCTCCAAGCAACTCGTATCGGCATATAGCATCTAAGGTATGGGGGCACATGATATTCTCCCGGGGAGGAGGGGTGGGGGTGCACAACCAATCGGTGGTTGGGAGGGTGGGGACAAATATAATCTAAACAAGCCTAAACAGAGCTCCACAATTTTATCTAAGGTCGAGGGGTTGACCCCCGGCAATCATAGCTCCGCCTAAACACAACATTTGCATGTACTGTAGTACTAGACTTAATATTCATGTTTCAGTTTCATGTTCATTTTAAATATGAACTGAGGACCATGGATGTCTTACATTTTACTCCCTTCGTTCCTAAATATTAGTCTTTTTAGAGGCTTCAAATGGACTGGCACATACGGATGTATATAGACATATTTTAGAGTCTAGATTCACTCATTTTGCTTCGTATGTAGTCACTTGTTGAACTCTCTAAAATACTAATATTTAGGAATAGGAGTATTTTTGAATTCGTGTCATACATGCATGGTTTGGAAAAATAGATGCACTATACTTATTGGATTGTTGTTGTGTTCATGTGTGTGTGTGTGTGTGGTCATATGCTTGATACATACAAAGTTTTCTCACCTCCATATTATTCATCTTTTAAATTTGAATTTGCATTGGAAAACTTACTAGGGATACCATGAAATGTGAAATCCACGTTGAGATCACTATATCACAAACTCACTCTAATTCAACAACTCGTCATAAATCAATTACCACGTTGAGATTAGTATTTGCAAGGAAAATACGGGTATTGTAATACACATAGATTCGTTCAGTAATTTAAAAGGTTCCTTTCGTATTCTCGAATGGTAGGACCCAACGGCCTACCAGCCAGACCTTGGCTCGTGTTGATCTAAAAAAACGGGCTCGTGTCCTTCGGTGGCGTGCGTGGTACGCACATTAGGCAACCCCAACCAGTTGAGCCTCAGCGTTTCAAGTCGAAATATCTGGCGGCCAAAATTCCAGCCCTAGGAAATTCCCCTCATGTCCCCGGTCCATAATGACTACCGATGAACAATGGAGGGATGCTTTAGTAACTAGACAACGTTACCTACCGTGCCGAGCACGGTTCAATTCCCTCGGTCGCCACTCGTCAAGGTCACCCGTCAACTGCATTGCCTAGTATTACTACTACTACTACACCAGGATGAGCACAGAATTGAGCCCATTTGTTCGTGCCCAGTACTTGAGTTAATATATCAGGCAATGCACTAGTACGGAGGGATTATCCTTTTACTCTGCATATATAACTTGTCTGAAGTCTAACTAAGCAAAATGTTTGACCAAATCATTTCTTAAGAAATACAACAGGACAGATGTACGGCTTGAAAATTTATTGCATGATGCAGGTTATGATATTGTTTCGAATCCTGGATCTTAAATTTCAGAAAATCCAAAAGTGAGCATAAATTCTTGAAACTAAGCATGGTCACGTGATATGGCACAAATATTACTTCGTAAGTTTTTTCTTCAATTTGAGACAAGCTGCTTATGACAAGTTGCACAAATGAAGAGCCAAGGTATTTTGGAACAAAGACCTGTCACGTTAAGGCGAACGCTTTCACTATTGAAACCGTGGGTGTTTACGTGCCGCCACGAGTCCCCGCTTCTCATCGGCAAGTGCCGTCCGAGCAAGCGTGTGAGTCGATGGGAGGTGTGCGAGCAGACCGCTGCGCCGGCTGTCAGGGAGGCGTGCGAGCAGACCGCTGTGCAGGCTCACCGGGAGGCGAGCCCTTTGACCAGGCTCCGCCACCCACCATCGTCCCAACTGCTCCCACTTTTAATGTCGCTGACGCCGCAGTTTAAAATCAACCCCGCACTACCCGGTATTGCTACAATCCTCTCTCTTCCTCTCCGATTCTCCTGTCATCTACCTCCAACTAGCCTGACCTAAACGTACGCCATGCCGCATCACGATGGTCTGCCCTTAGTGTTCCAGTTTCCTGAGGAAGACACCCAGCCGGAGTCTCAAGAACATAAGGCGCTTTGGGATGAGCTTGAACTAGCCTTGCGGGAAGACGCCGCGCCTGTCCCCGCTCCCGTTCCGGCTCCCGTCGCCCCGACTGCGCCAGCGCCCATCCCCGTGGCATTGATGGGCTGGGAGCCGCACATTGTCGCCGAGCTTGATCCCACGGGGTTCCATGAGGTCCCCGCCGACTTTCACGCGCCCGTGCACCTGCCAGCGCATGCGCCTACGCGTGCACTGACGCGCACGCCCGTGCCGGTGCCTGTGCACCTGCCAGCGCATGCGCCTGCGCGTGCACTGACGTGCGCGCCCGTGCCGGTGCCCGTGCACACGAATGTCTCCGCCGCGCCGTTGACAGCGCATGTCCCCGCGCGGGTGCCAGTGCCCCCCTCAGCAGCATGGATGGCCGTCGTCGACCACTTCCTTGCACCAACGCCAGTCGCCTCCTCCCGCCAGTTGACTCGCTCCGAAGTCCAGAACATTTTGGCCTTCCTTGAAGCTAGGCCAACGTCCAAGAGTACGCCAACAACGTCGCAAGACGCCGCCCGTCGGTCAGTGGCCCGACGACACACAGAGCACGGCAGAGGAGCCGCTTCCCACAGCGAGACGCCCCCACCGCCGCCGCGTAATCTAAATTTGCCATGAAAAACGTTTGGATTGCCATGCTTAAAATCCGAACGTTTATCATTTCCATTTATTTTATATCGATCGTCGTATAATTTAAAGTCGGAGTCAGACTGAACGAAATGTATGGTTTGATCGATTGAATGTTCTGCTAGAGCCGTATCAAATTAAATATAAAACGTCATCAAGCCACATGTATTCCTTGTCATCCAACGACCTAGACTGCTTCAATGTTGAGCGCTCAACACGTTTAGCGTGCAGTTAATTTCATGCCAAAAATAGTGCTAATCACATGACAACACGC
Organism: Aegilops tauschii subsp. strangulata; assembly: GCF_002575655.3. Taxonomy (NCBI): domain Eukaryota; kingdom Viridiplantae; phylum Streptophyta; class Magnoliopsida; order Poales; family Poaceae; genus Aegilops; species Aegilops tauschii. Next base: position 49,283,235 of record NC_053039.3, read on the forward strand.
AAATAATATCCTAGTAGTTAATATCCGCATGCACTTAATATACTTCCAAATTAACGTGCATTGCACGTACACACTGACTAGTGCTGCTAGTACGTGAAACTGGTGCCGTGACTTGTGAACGCGTCCAGATATGGTCAACGGCAACATCACCCGCGAGTTCTTCTTGTTTGTCTGTGCGTCTAAACGCAGAAGGGGAGGAGAGAGAGAGCACACATGGAACCCACCAGTAAGTGAAGGCGAATAGTACTAAAAATAATATTACATGTTATCCATTAATTAGGCTGTGTTAATATAAAAACATTATGTGAACAAAGGGGGTACAACAAACATTGCTATTCTACGTATGTTGTCTATTGACGTGCGGCTTGAAGGCCCGGTCGCATGTTCGATCCTCGTCCTTTATTTTTTAATTTGTATATGGGTCCAAATTTGTTTCATGACATGTGGGCCCCTCGGTGTGTAGTTTGTAGCACTTTAATTTGTGGGTCGAAATTTGTTCCATTCCAAGTGGACTATCGGTGTGTAGTTTTGTAGCTTATTTATAATAATTAAAGAGAACAACATAGTTTTTTCAATAATACCATGGTGCGACGTTGAAGGCGAGAAAGGACGTGCGAGAGAGCGATGACCGAGCCAGAGAGAAATCAACTAGGGGAGTTGCGTGGGTTGCAACGGTGTTTGGAGTAGTTGTGGGCCGAATGCTACGAAAATATAATCTAAACCGACCGGAATAAATGCCTACACAAATTAATCCAAGGTTGGAGTGCCCCTCGCAATGTAAATAGCTCCGGCTTTGCGAGGGATGGAGAGGTAGTAGCTTCAACGCGTGGAAGATACGGTGTGAGAAAGCGAGGTCAATCGAGAGACATATAGATAGAGAGACAAAGTGAGTGTGGTCCGACATTCATTGAACAAATATATATGCTCTGGAGAGATATTGTCCGATTGAGCTTTTTGGCAAGGGTGAGGGCTGTAAGATAGAGCTTGAGAGATGATCCAGTCACAGACGTGTAGATATATTTTGTGCGTGGGAGGAAGCAAGGTCAACCGATCACATAGGGTCGTCGTGCGATCGAAAAAGTGAGACGGGTTGGAGAGAGTGACCTAGATAGACGATGTGTGTGAGAGAGTATACAATGTGAATAGGTCGAATTGGGCTCAAACATGGTGATATATCGTTTTTGTCCGAGAAAGAGCGAGGTCAATCGAGACATACGGAGAGAGAGAAAGAGAGAGAGAGAGAGATTGAGTGAGCGTGGCCCACCATGAGCTCGAAAGAGTGGCGGCGGCTTGGATGAACTGACCTAGATAGACAATCTGCATGAGAGAGTATAGAGTGTGTCGATCGAGGCCCGAACAGGGAGATATATCATTTGTGTGTGAAAGAAAACGAGGTTAAATGAGACTCAGATAAAGAGAGCGAGATTGAGCGAGTGTGGCCCGCCATGCGGAAGAAAGAGTGAGACAGTCTCGAGGGAGTGACCTAGATATACAACGTGTGTGCGTGCGCACGAGAGGTTGGGGGGCTAGATAGGCAATGCATGTATTTAGCGCGAGAGGGTGAGAGGGAGAGGGGGAGAGAGAGAGAGAGAGCTCGGCATGGGGTGCAATGGCGGGTGTGTGAGGTAAATACATTTGGTAACAAAGTGGAAAAAGGGGTTGTGTAGTTGAGAGACTTAGAGATCGAAACATGGAGAGAAAGAATGAACGTGTGTTGTAAACCGATAGTTTCCTAAGGTGGTTAGGAGAGGAAGATTGACCGATACAGGAAGTATGTAGCGTTTGTGCGGGGGGGGGGGGCTAAAAACAACATTTGAATGTACATAGTACGAGACTTAATATCGATGTTTCAATTCGGTGTACATTGTAAGATTTGAATCGAGGACCAGGCATACGGGTAATTATTTCGAATTCGTGCCATACTAAGTTTCGAAAAGTTGACATTGACTCAGTTTGTTGTGCTATTTTGTAGGTCATATGTTTGAATCCATCCAAAAGTTTTCTCACTACCATGGTGTTCATCATATACATATGAATTTGTATTAAAAAAGTAGCGTGGATACAGTGAAATGCGAAATCCACGTTAGAATTGGAGATCGCTACGTGACACACACTCTAATTCAAATAACTAACTACGTGACACACACTCTAAGTCAAATAACTAATTATGTGAAACACACTCTAATCCACGTTAGCGTGGGTACCGTTTTGATTTTTTTTCAAATAACTCCTCATTAATTAATTTATAGTACTCCCTCTGTTCACTTTTATAAGACCTTGAAGACATTTCAGACAATGTGCAAAATAGTTCATTTTAAGTTGTCTGAAACGACTTACAAAAGGGAACGGATGGAGTATCTCGTTTCGAATGACTAATTATTGCAAGGAAAACACGGGCATGGTAATACATACAGATTCGTTTGCAAATGAAAGAAGATTCGTTTGCATTCTCAAATGTAGGCGCACCAGGCAGACCAGGGTCGTGTCGGGGTGGACGCTGCTTCGGTGCCTTAAAGGCAACTGTCTTTGGGTCACTGACATGTGGGCCAGCCACCTGTTGGGCCCACATGTCATGGAAACAAAGGCAGGTGCCTTAAGGCACCGAAGCATAGTCCTGTCGGGGTGGTCGCGTGTGTCGGACGGATGCGTAGCACCCAGCCACCCACCCCCCTCTCCCCCAAAAAAAGGACGACGACAATATAAGTTCGCGCTTCCACGTTTCGGATTGAAATATCTGGCGGCCCCAATTCCAGCCCTGCAAAATCTCTCTTCTCCACCGTCCCCTTCCGCGCCCAGATTGCTCAAATCCCTAATTCGTCGCCAACCCTCGAATCGCCCCTCGTCTCGTCTCTTTCCCCACCGTTCCCCACCTCTGTGTCGGACGACGACGACGAAGACGACGGTTGCGCTTCACCACCGCACCGGAGCTACCTCATCTACGCCCTCGTCCACTACACCGGGTGGTCCACCGACAACGTCGGCCGCCGCAACCGACGTGCCTCACAGACACCGAGCTCCACCGCATCAGGTGCGCTTCACCGACGCCGTCTCCCAGCTCACCGGGGCTACTTCACCGAGCACATCGTCGCACCTCCGCCCCCCGAGGCCGTTGGGGCTTCACCAACGGTCTCGTCCACCGCATCGTAGCGCTCCGCTGCCACTCAAGATCTGCATCCGTGCGCGGCCAGCCAACGCCAGCGCATCACCCTCAACGGCTCTGAAGTGACCCGCACTCTAGCTAGGCAAGCATGCCCAAACGCCGGCCCGAACTAGGTATCCACACATCACTCCCTTGTGCACTGTTCTGACGATGTTCGGATATCCTTTCTCTGCCCTCTTAGCTTACACGCCTATGCAACTCTGACTTTAACTCTTATTTCTTCTGGAGATATCATCTGAAACAAGCAAATCCATTTTTTAGCGAAGCATGACGGCGCTACGAGATCTGGTACACATCCTGCACACCCGTATAACCTTGTAAGTATCTGTCCTCCGGTACAACATCAAGGTCGATTCCTCTTATTTGATCAACCATTCGCCGTGTCAAAAATGCAGAGGGGGATGCAAGGAGCACAAGGCCTGCACATCCAAGCAAGTGGTAACATGGACTTGTACATGGAACATCCCAAGCGCAAGCAGAGCTGCATTGAGCCTGTACAACGAGCTAGCGTAAGTCCCTGCATTTCATTTAATTCGTACTGGCATTCGTGTATGATTTGTGTGTAGTGGCTGATCCACGAATTCAAGTTATCAGGGGCGAACATTTAACTTAAAAAATACGAAGGCACTTGCACTCCGGAAATCAACATAACTTGACAAATGTGAAGCTACATGCACTTTGAAAACCAGCTAATGATCCAAAGTAGTTCAGATTATAAACACTAAATGATGCAAGCACCAAAAAACACAAAATGCAACATGGTGTACAAGGACTACAAACATGGTCTGTACCTGCTTGAATTATTCGTTCTCTGGCTGAAAATATCGAAGTGTAATTGCACGTATAACCAGTGCGCAAACTGCATATCAATATATCTATCCTGCACAAATATGGCAATAGTTTCAAACAACAGATTAGAAAAGTATTTATGCTATGTTGTCATGATACGGGGACTTTCTGGTAGATGGCCTCAACGTTTCCTCAAGCTATAAAAATGCACTATAATTTGCTTGTCATCAATGCCTGCAAATCTCTGCCTCTCTCAACATAGTAGATCATCATTAGACACTAAATCCTTCAATGAGCTTGCAAAATGCTTGCATTAGATCCCTCATTAGACACTATATGTTCATCACCAGGAGCATGTAAAATGTTGCATCAAATCCTTCATTAGCAGTCTGTTCATTAGACACTTCTGGCTCAAGAACAACATGAGCTTGTATGTTCGCACCGGAAACTTGATTAGATACATCAGATTCAGTCAGTTCAGTATTGATTGGGGGAGTTATAAAATAAGTAGAAATTGGTTTCATTTTCTCATAGATTCCCTACATACAAGCAGTTTTACAACACCGTCAGGTTTAACTATTGGCCAGAAATTGAAGAGTTGAATTAGATATAATCAGGGATGTGATGTACCTGCTCGTTGCGCATGCTACTCTTGCAAGCTGCGACTGTCCGTTTGCGCAAGCTCGATGCCATGCCCGTGCTGCCGTCGCTGCCTCCCACGCAGGCTACACCTAGGGTTGGATCTTCATCTTCTTGTCCTTCCGTTCGCTTGAAGCCCGGCGACCGCCCTCCAACGAGGGCGCGAGGAAGTGTTGTGTCGGTCTGTCCAGCGGCGGCTAGGTTAGGAGTGAACCAGACTGGAGGCTGGAGCGAATGAATTGGGATTTTTCCTCCTGTCGATCGATATGGGAGGCGCTCGTTTGGGCCGCGAGCCTGCTATAGGGCCTGCCTTGCACTTATGTTATTGGCCCATCCAAATTGAAACATTTTTCTTCATTTTTACATTGCCTGCTCGTGCGTTGGGACGAACAAAACTAGCGTGGGCCAACCTGGACGACTCAAACTAGGTGCACACTTTCCAGCCACCTGAGGCGGCCGCCCATACCAGCCCCTATGGTGGCGTCGCCCCTTTTTGCGTGTATGATTGGATAGTGAAAAATATTCCAGTGGCGCTTTTGATTTACCCACAGAATGGTTGAATTGCTTGTTTCTATGAACTGAGTTCACCAATAATGTGAAGGATGCCAGTCTTTTCATCCTATTGTAGATTGCTTAGATCTTGATATGCCAAAAGTAATCACATGAAATATACAGTAAAAGCCAGTGTGATGTGTTTGGCTACAACTAGTCTGACTACACGTCCTCATATAACATATCAAGGACGCACCATCTTACCAGATTAACCATTCGACTTACCCATGCAGTGTGGGAAGAAAGAAGTATTGGGACTGCGTATCAAAGCAATTGATGCCATGGACTCCTTCGTACAACCTTGTAAGCGAAAAAGAAGTTGCAGTGTGCCTGTACAAAGAACTAGCGTAAGTTCAGTTACCTGCTTCTCGGAATTTTAGTTAGCCACTTATTGCAAAATTGTTCAATTACGTTGCTTGGCTTAATTTAGTTTGCTACTGATTACATAATGGCACAGCCTGTTAATCATATTGTAGACTACGCCTATCTATGTGTTTGATATTTACTGTTAAGAATTACCTGTTTGCCTTAACTTAAATATCTACTTGTTTGTTTAACTGCTTTGCTGCTGCAACAGCGGGTTACAATGATGTTAATAACTACTTTTCAGCATCCAATTGAAACTCTTTAATTCCTTGTTTGTTTAACTGGTTTGCTGTTATAACTCCCAGTTGAGATGTTTTGCTAACTTCAACTTTTCTGAATCCAATCGGAACTTTAATGGCAAAATAGGTTAGCCCAAGATCAAAGAGCGAGGTCCCCATGGACGTTGCATCATCCCACAGCAGTGGCACCGGCCCAATCGTGCATTATGAATTGCCAACTGCTGATGCTCTAGAGGCTAAACTAGTGGTAGAAAGAGATTCTGCTTCTGCACTTAGAGATGAAGTTGACATGTTGAGGAAGCAAACAGCACAATCACAAGCAGTACTCAAGACAACCATTAAATATTTGATGGATTTCAAAACGAAGCAAGCTAAGACTGACCAGATTGTTAAGGTCCTGAAGGAAAAAAGGAAATTAAATTCCTACTTGGTAAATCATAGTTGAAATGTTCTTTCCATAGTTGAATAACCTTTGTGTTGTCTGTTCATGTAATCAATCAAACCATTTGTTTTAGAGATCATGTAATAATTGTTTTTTTTGTTTTTTGGTTTGTAATTTTATTTGAGCACAAGTCTGTATCAATTGATAAGACTCGGAGACATTTCATTTGGATTGCTGTGCTAGACCTACAAATATGCCAATCGGGCTGAATGTGCATTCAGCAATAGTATTAGTATAGATGGATCATAAGTGGCACGCATTGGAAAGGGCTAAGATGCTGGCTAAAAAGGATGATGTTGTAGCCAAAAAAAGTACAGCGGCCTGGCTTATGTATGTTAGTTGATATTATTGATCCATATACTCTATAAGTGTTTATATGTCTGTTAGTTCTGTACATTCTTGGTTGATTGACTCGGTATTTGAATCTTGATACATCGCTTGTGTACATATCTAAATGGGAGTACACATTATGTTGCGTGTGACATTTGAGTTGGACATGAAGTGTTCCAAATATTCGAATTCACCTTAAACTGGATTCTAGTTTCTGAATTTGAGTATCAGCATTTGTAAACCATATTCGTATATGACAGTGGAATACATCTTTGTCGTCCTTTTGAAGATATATAAAAACACATAGAATGATTTATAAAGATTCATATAGGAATACAAAATGGATTCGAATTTAGTTGCCAGGGTAAACGTGGATGCTTATTGTCCCAAAATTCGAAAGAAGCAGCAAAATGTCCACTCCCACGTCGGCTGCCCGAAGCCAAGTGTTTGGAAGATGGAAATTACTGTCTACCCATTACACAGATAATCCATCGGCCCGATTTCCACTGCTTTAAATAGGGGTAGGTTAGTAACTTCAATTAGACGTGACACGACCGCCTCTGAGCCCATTCCGACATGGTGGGCGTCAAACATGGGCGGCAAAACTCATTTGATTCAAGCTCGTCCGAAAGACCTCTGTTTCTCCCTCCATTCCCCGTTCATACACGGTGGGCGGCAAAACAAACTTGACTCGGCCCGAAATCGATGTAGGCAAATATTTTCAATAGGGGCAGGTTTGTAACTTCACTCAGACATGACACAACCGCCCTACCTGTCAGCCCCGTTCATACACCGTGGGCGCCAACCATGGGCGCCAACCACCCTCTCCTCGCCCGAAATCGCTCTGGGCAAATATTGGCGAGATGCGAGATTACCGTCCTATCCCCAACCGACGAGACATCCAAATTTTAAACGGGGGCTAAGTTCGTAACTTTCCCATATTTCAGACAGGCGCGTCCATGGTTCCCCGTACCTCTCCCTCCATTTTCCCATTCATACACCGTCCGCGCTAGAACACCCCATCCCCACACTAGCCTCTGTCCGCCATCCCATCCATCGCCGCCGTCCTCCACCACATCCATCACCACCGTCCTCCACCATGCCGGAGCGCCTACCAAGACCGCGTCGTCCACTGCTAGAGATGGAAGTTTCTCATCCACGGCGACGGACCATTAGCCTTGCATCGCGTCCTCTCGCTTCATCGGCGTCGTCGTCCTCTTTGCCGGGGCCGCTCACATGACCTTCTCTTCCACCGCAACGGGACTTATCCCCCGATGCACCCGTCTACCGTCGCAGATCTGCTTCAACGCCACCGATAGCCATCGCACCCCCGATGCCTACACGGCGCCGCAAGAGAGGTGGTACTTCATATCTCCTCAACTTTTTGATCTCAACCAGAAAATAGATCTTAACTTGGTTACTCTACTTTCTTTTCAGCTCTTAGAATTTAGTTCTTAGTTCGAAGCAAACAATGGATGCTAAATATCATTTCTCCGGTTTGCAGCTTCAAATCTGCCATGGCACAGCCATAATACGGTTTAATTGATCATGCTTAGGGTTTAATTGATCATGTTGGTTCCATGGTGGTTTCTTTAATAGAAATCGGAGGGGAAACCCTCTTTTGCTAAAAAAAATATGCTTAGAGTTTCCCCCTTTTATGATCACTATACGATCAGAATACGTGCTTCGTGTCATAATAACACTGCTCCACCCATCAAGCTAAACAAGCTTAGTTGTTCAAATATGAATCTGATATTATTAAAACAGAGTTGTTTAATTGGTCAGCTAAATGTTCCTAAATTAGTTTCGAAAATGCCTGTTCGCCGCTTGGGTGTGTATCTCTACAGGGTGCCCACGGTGGGCCGGCCCACCCTGGGATTTTGGGTCGTCCCAGGCCCCGATTCCCCTCTGTTCTGCTGCGCGCTTCCGATCTCTACTCGCCCCCAGCCGCCTGCCTCGCCGGCGACTTGTCGTCCCTGGACGGCATGACTCTAGGAGGAGACGCCGGACTAACAGGAGGCCAGGAGCCGCTCGCCCAACAGCGTCACCGCTGCCCGGGCGCGCCGCCGTGCCTACCTTCCCAGTCCGTTCAGGGCTCAGGCGTGCAGCACCCACCAAGCCAACCCGATTTATCCTGAGATACGTCCTCAACACTCAGCAGCCACTCCTCATCACCCATTTTCTAATTGATTCATTACTCATTAGGCAGGACTGTCATTAGGGTTTGTTGTGTGCTCAGTGCTACCTACACTTAATGGTTCAGATGTATTTCAGTAATCTTTAGTACCTCTAAAGTTCACAGGGTTTTCAAAATTCCGGCCCTCGGAACATAAACTAGTCATTTTGGATTGTTGGTCGTAGTGACATTGACCCAGATTACTACTGCAAGCCAGGTTTGTTGACAATTTTACTTGTCTTTCTTACTCATTCGATATAATATCCAATTATTCACGTCGATTAGTTGCAAACAATAAGTGCTAGGAACTTCTTCATTCAGATTTTGGACGGTCTCTTACTGCAGTTACAATTCTGCATACTTGTCCTAGTAAGCTCACAAGTAAATGATTGATTCACTACATCTATGCTTGCCTTGTCATATTTGTTGTCCATATTCTTTTAGGGTGGACCACCCTGTTTCTAAATACTGGAACCGTAGACATGAGTGAATAGTATTTGTCTATGTGATCTCTTCCATCATGTGTGGGTAACGAACACTGCATTGTATAGAAAGAAAGTGTCATTTCCAGCTTTTACATAGGTTTTGATCTTTTACATGGAATACAATCTGCCTACTTGCTTTGTGTCGCACTACCAACACTCCACCCTTGAAGCTAAACATTACGCCACTCATAATTTCTTAGTTTATTTGTTCAAATATGAATTTCATATGATTCTAATGTTCCTACTTCAGTTTTGAAATGTGTGTCTGCCTGTTATAGAGACGTAAGGGGTTTGTATTTCTGTGTGTGGTCTGGTCAGCACGATTGGGGAGGTGAACTTTGCATATGCAGGGGTTTATAGGGAAACACTCTCCGAGTTGAATCCGCAATGCATTCCATAGATAATCTGACTACTTTTTATGTTTTCATGAATCTCAGATTCTGAACAGCATCATAATGATTATGAGCTTGCGCGCATGAAAAGAATAAAGCAGAACAATGCCATGGCTGTCAAACTTGGCATTAAGGGACTGAAATCAAGTCTGGATGCAATGCAATGCAAACGCTCTCCACCTACAGATTCATGCTCAGAATATGATCCTAACAGTGATTCTGAGCTAGAGGGAGACCCAAGTCAATGTAGCTCCCTAGTGGAGGAGTCAAAGGAAGATGCCCTATCTTATTCACCCATCAAGGTACTTGCTCTAACTTTCCAAGGTTACATTGCTCGCACATATCTTGCAACTGATGCTTTGCATTGCTTCTACTTTGTTGAACTGCCATTAGCTTAGTTTACACATCGTGTATGTGAATACGCCATGCCTATCCATTTTCAGGACATATTCCATCTGTCATCATACCATATTTATCCATTCAAATATTGTTCTTGTGTATCAGACGTTCAAAAGGAAGAGGGCGATTGCTGATCGTGGAGGAGCACAAGCAAAGTATTTGGAAAAGGTAGTGGCACCTGATAAATCAAATAGCCCATTAGGTGTAGTTGCAATATCACCTGACCCACAAAATACCCCAACTCTAGCAGACTCTAGCCCTACTACACTGGTCATTTCTGATGCCCCAACTCAGCAGACCCCAACTGCAGCAAACAGTATGATTGTGCCAGTTGACATAGCACCAGTTGTACGACGCAAAACCCCCATTCCAGCAAAGAGTACACCAAATCCAGTTGCCAAATCACTTTTCGAACCAGAGAGAGCCCCAATTGCAGCAAATAGGACCCCTGTTCCATTTCTTCCCAGTTTAGAAGACGAAGCTTATGTTGTTGTCAGGAACTTTGTGCGCATCTTTCCTTCATGGAAAGATTATACCGCAGACACAGAACAATTTCCAGTCTTCCTCCACAACTTACGCGTAAGTAATGTACTAATGTTATTCATGGTCATTACTGCATATGTTTCTGCTGACAGAAGACACAAGATTTCATTCTTTTAAATGGGCGAGGAGCAAACTGGATTGTGATGACGAGCAAGGGTTGGTTGCGCTTTTCAAGCACTCATTGATGAAGTATCGTTCCTACCTGAGGCAAGCGCACTTCGATGGCAAACCTCTAAACGAAATTTCTGTAAAGTCTCCGGTGCTACATTTATCCGACGATGACTGGAATAATCTTGTTACACATTGGTCTCGGCTGCAGCGTAAGGTATTGTCTATGATATCACATCACAATTTGAACTACATTTCTGCATTTGCCTTAATGTCTCACTTGTACAAAAACTGTTAGCAGAAGAACATTCGTTCTCAAGGGACCACAGAATCTCGCAACTATACTGCACACTGCTTTGCTCTTGTGAGTACCTCTTGCCCTGTATGACCATACTTACTTTCATAGTTGTTTGATTATGTAGCATCACTGCACATGTTAGCCTCGTAATCGTCCATTTGGTGGACATTATAAGATCTATATGGACTCTTACATAAATTTAGAATCAACCCAATGCTTTTGAAGAGGTTTAGCTCTGCAGTCCTCTTGTAAGGACTGAACGTGGTCTATCACTGTACTTACATTAACAGCTACTCCCTCCGTCCCATAATATAAGAACGTTTTGTACAGTACACCAGTGTTCAAAACACTCTTGTATTATGGGAAGAGGGATTGGTTCATTTTGTAGCATTCTGCATCTTATCTCCCTCGCCCACCATTTACTAAAAAAGATCAGATCTATATTTAATCTTACCAACAAGTAGAATACACAGACAATGCCAGTGCAGAAGTGTAGCCCATTGCTCTTGTCAGTACATTTTGTCCTGTAACGCTTGTACTTCCAGGGATTGGTAGTTGATTATGTAGCATCAATCTGCATCTTATCTTCATTATCCTCTATCCCTTCCAGTATTATCATATCTATAATTACTCTCTACAAAATGTAGAGTACAGGCAATGCTTATGAAGAAGATTATGTGCTGAAATTCTTGAGTTATCCTTCCCTTGACATGGAGAAGGGCATTATAAAGCCGGTGTTAACTGTTAATGTAAGTCAGTCCTTCTAAAGCCTTTATCCTCAACTGCTGTTTAGTTTGCTGTTTCTACCAAAATGCATGTTCGTAAGAACCGTAAGTTCTAAGTTTTACTTGTAAAACCAAATTCCTTATTCATACCATGCACATTACTTAATACTCCCTATATGTATGCTTGTTTTTGTGGATCTATAATCCAGTGTGTGGTGAAGCAGCCCACGTTTGCACCTTGTCATCTCCTGTTTTATCTTACTGATGTGGCTGATGATATGAACAACATGCCATGCACATTATCCAAAATAGATACAATGATTTTCTTTGCCCTTCATCTATGCTTGTTATGTTGACATGGTAATCCAGTAGTGTGGTGAAGCTCCCCGCATTATGAACAATGCCAAATTATGCTATTGATATTTTGAACTTACTCTTTATTTTCTAATTTGAAATTGGATAGAATTGACAGAACAGTTATCATCTTTGTTTATACACGTGCAAAACCTGTCATCTCTCTGCTTTGTTTCAGGGTGATATGCCTGATGGCATGCACAAGTCTGCTGAAGGCTGTGAGACAAACCCAACATATATTGCAGCAAAGAAGGCAAAACATCTTGAAGATAGCGAGACAACCCCAAAGTCTTGTCTTGATGCAGTGTTCAAGTTACTTGAGACTAACAGTCAGACAAGCTCACAGAATTCGTTGTCTGAATCAGTTCGACTTCTTCAGTCCCAAGTTCTAGCAGAAAGGCATTCTGCAACTCAACTTTGACTTGAAGTCCTATCTCTAAGAAAGATTGCGGAGAACACCAATGAGAACCTCATCGCTAAACAGCTACACCTGGAAGCTATGACCGACATGCTAGGCCGGTCTCACAGCCTTGCTCAGCAGCTTGCGCAGCAGTTCCCCCGCAAGGCTAACCTTTCTTGAACTGTCTTGGAAGTGGTCTTGGTTTAGTATTATTTTGTTACGCTGCAATGGTGCCCAGTTTTTGTAATCTGCTTCTTCGTTGCGCTTTATGATCACTGGTGGCGAACTTTGATGCCCAGTGGATGTAATATGTGTAATAGACGTGATAGCCTAGCATAAGTTGCTTGCTTATTTATTTCCTTGTTGTCTTGTTTATTTGTTTGCTTGTAGTCAGTGTAGTTCTTTTTCCGCGGTTTGCTAGTGGCTGCAATAACCTATTTTTTAAAACTAGGCCACAATAACCATGGGCTAATATTTACTGTAGTGACACTGGGCCTCCTACGGGCCGTAGAAACAGTGGGCCTTCTACGGGCCATAGAAACAGTAGGCCTTCTACGGGCCGTAGAAACAATGGGCCTTCTACGGGCCGTAGAAACAATGGGCCTTCTACGGGTCGTATCATCAATGGGCCTTATACGGGCCGTATGATCGATTGGCCAAACATGGGCCAATAACAGGCCGCATTATGGCCGTAAACGGGCTAGAGTTGGAATCGTCCATTCATGGGCTGACCATAACGGGCCATCGTTAATAGGCCGTATTTCATGACGCTATGAAAACGGCCCAACGTATTAACGGACCACAAACGGGCCGACTATAACCACGGGCTGAATTTGGCCCACAAGAAGAAAATGACAGTAACGGGCCGTAAGTAAACGAATGCTGGAAATGAGCCCAAGAATAAATGGGCTCTGAGAAGGCCGAAAGATAACATGGGCTGGAAACGGCCCAACGGAATAACGGGCCGTTAATGGGTATAAAGTGATACACTGTTCATTACGGGCCAGTTTCACCACGGGCCGTTAATGGGTGTAAAGTGATACACTGTTCATTACGGGCCAGTTTCACCACGGGCCGTTAATGGGTGTAAAGTGATACACTGTTCATTACGGGCCAGTTTCACCACGGGCCGTTAATAGGCCAAGAGTTACATAGGGCCTCATATGGGCCGAAAGACGTCATGGGCCATACATGGGCCAGAAGTGAAAACGGGCTGGAATCATATTGGATGGCCCAGGTGACGCTACTGGGCCTAATTCGGATAGGGCGTAACGGGCCTGGGGTTAGCGGGCTGTAAATGGGCTATATGCGAACAGGTCGTTAACAGGCTTTTCATGGGCTGGCCCGCCACCTTTTGACCAAGTCAAACGGGCTGGCCTTTTCACAGGAATGGGCCTCTATTGGGCCGTGCCACGTGTCGACGTATCATAGGCGCCTTCTGTCCAATGAGTGGATGCCATCTGTCCCAACGATGAGCCGACACGTGTTTCCTCCAGCCAATGATGATTTTACACGTGGAAAATCCCCATTGGTCGGGGCTGTTAACGGGTTATCGGATCCAAAACCCTGACCCGATAGCTTAACGGCGTTCCGTTACGGTGGATGCCACGTGTCGGTCACCCTTGACGAAAGCACTTCTGTGACGCGCGATTTATCGTCATGGAAGTGGACACTTCTGTGATGATAATTTTGGTAATGTCATGGAACACTTCTACGACAGCACAGGTATGACTATCTTGATTCTGTCATAAATTTGTCATGGATGTACATGCATCACAAAAAAACGCGACCTACTGTGACAAACACGTATCATCACGGAAGTGTATTTTTTTGTAGTGTTAAAACTCCGTAACCACAAGTATTGTGTGAGTGTTAGCAATTGTGAAAGACTAAATGATAGTTGAGTATGTGGACTTGCTGAAAAGCTCTTACATAGACTCTTTCTGTTGTTATGATAAATTGCAATTGCCTCAATGACTGAGATTATAGTTTGTTAGTTCTCAATGAAGTTTCTGATTCATACTTGACATTGTGAATAGATTATTACTTGAGCATAAGAAATCATATGACAATATCCATATATGTTGCTGTTATAAGAATGATCATGATGCCCTCATGTCCGTATTTTATTTTATCGACACCTCTATCTCTAAACATGTGGACATATTTATCGTTATCGGCTTCCGCTTGAGGACAAGCGAGGTCTAAGCTTGGGGGAGTTGATACGTCCATTTTGCATCATGCTTTTATATTGATATTTATTGCATTATGGGCTGTTATTACACATTAGGTCACAATACTTATGCATATTCTCTCTTATTTTACAAGGTTTACATGAAGAGGGAGAATGCCGGCAGCTGGAATTCTGGGCTGGAAAAGGAGCAAATATTAGAGACCTATTCTGCACAACTCCAAAAGTCCTGAAACTCCACGGAAGTTACTTTTGGAAATAATAAAAAAATACTGAGCGAAGAAAATACCAGAGGGTCATCCTATGCAAAACCGAACCGAAAACCAAAAACCGAACCAAAAAATCGGTTTTTTCAGGTTTCAGTTTCCAAACCTGGAAACCATTTAACAATCGGTTTTTTCGGTTAAACCGAAATAAACCGAAACTAGCTTCGTTTCTTCTGTGTTGAACAACCGACAACTTGAGCTCAACCCTCCCGTCACCCCCTCCTTTTATAGTGATCCAGCCATCTCCTTGCTGCTGGCTCCGGGAGGTGGTACTAAATTTTGCGACACAGCTGGTGCACGCTGGCGCCTGGCGCTTGGGCCTGGGCCTTGGGCTGCCTAGCGCAAGAGCCAGAGGCTGGCGCTGCGCTTGGGCCAGGACCTAGGAGCATGGACGCTAATCCTCAAAAGAAAAAAAGGAGCCTGGAGGCTACAAACTAGCGTTCTGGTGTTTCATGCCATATTTTTTCCATGTAAAAAACCTGGAGGCTAGTGCATGCGGTGCTCTTTCCTTGTCTTGTCCTTAGATTTTGCTAATACGTAGATACATCTTTGTGAATGCTTCAGCGGTCATATATTGCCTCGATCTGGTGCACGTCGTATGTACATAATACACCAAATCATGCCTGCCATCTAATGATTTAATCTACGTACACAGTTCTCAAAAGAAAAAACTAACCTGCATACACAGATTGAATCATGTGATAAAAAAAGTATGCATTATTCAAAAATTCGCGTTAACTTTGGTTATTTTGGTTATTACCGAAACCAAACCGAAATTAAATGGTTATTACCGAAACCGAACCGTATCTATGTATAAAACCGTATAAACCGAACCGAATCAAACCAAAAAAACCGAATGCACACCCTGACCAGAGGGGGCCCACACCCTGGCCACGAGGGTGGGGGCGTGCCCTACCCCCCTGGGCGCGCACCCCTGCCTCATGGGCCCCCTGGTGGCCCTCCGGTGCCCATCTTCTGCTATATGAAGTCTTTCGTCCAAGAAAAAATCATAAGCAAGCTTTCGGGACGAAACACTGCCGCCACGAGGCGGAACCTTGGCATCTAGGGCTTCGGCGGAGCTGTTCTGCCGGGGAAACATCCCTCCGGGAGGGGGAAATCATCGCCATCGTCATCACCAACGATCCTCTCATCGGGAGGGGGTCAATCTCCATCAACATCTTCACCAACACCATCTCATCTCAAACCCTAGTTCATCTCTTGTATCCAATCTTTGTCCCAAAACCTCAGATTGGTACCTGTGGGTTGCTAGTAGTGTTGATTACTCATTGTAGTTGATGCTAGTTGGTTTATTTGGTGGAAGATCATATTTTAGATCCTTTATGCATATTAATACTCCTCTGATTATGAACATGAATATGATTTGTGAGTAGTTACGTTTGTTCCTGAGGACATGGGGTAAGTCTTGCTATAAGTAGTCATGTGAATTTGGTATTCGTTCGATATTTTGATGAGATGTATGTTGTCTCTCCTCTAGTGGTGTTATGTGAACGTCGACTACATGACACTTCACCTGAAGGAATTTCAAAGTAAACATTTTCAGTAGGTTGAGGAGAGACAACATACATCTCATCAAAATATCGAACGAATACCAAATTCACATGACTACTTATAGCAAGACTTACCCCATGTCCTCAGGAACAAACGTAACTACTCACAAATCATATTCATGTTCATAATCAGAGGAGTATTAATATGCATAAAGGATCTAAAATATGATCTTCCACCAAATAAACCAACTAGCATCAACTACAATGAGTAATCAACACTACTAGCAACCCACAGGTACCAATCTGAGGTTTTGGGACAAAGATTGGATACAAGAGATGAACTAGGGTTTGAGATGAGATGGTGTTGGTGAAGATGTTGATGGAGATTGACCCCCTCCCGATGAGAGGATCGTTGGTGATGACGATGGCGATGATTTCCCCCTCCCGGAGGGATGTTTCCCCGGCAGAACAGCTCCGCCGAAGCCCTAGATTGGTTCCGCCAAGGTTCCGCCTCGTGGCGGCAGTGTTTCGTCCCGAAAGCTTGCTTGTGATTTTTTTCTCAGGGTAAAAGACTTCATATAGCAGAAGATGGGCACCGGAGGGCCACCAGGGCGCCCATGAGGCAGGGGCGCGCGCCCAGTGGGTAGGGCGCGCCCCCCACCCTCGTGGCCAGGGTGTGGGCCCCCTTTGATATTTTCTTCGCTCAGTATTTTTTATTATTTCTAAAAGTAACTTCCGTGGAGTTTCAGGACTTTTGGAGTTGTGCAAAATAGGTCTCTAATATTTGCTCCTTTTCCAGCACAGAATTCCAGCTGTCAGCATTCTCCCTCTTCATGTAAACCTTATAAGATAAGAGAGAAAAGGCATAAGTATTGTGACATAACGTGTAAAATAGGTCTCTAATATTTGCTCCTTTTCCAGCACAGAATTCCAGCTGTCAGCATTCTCCCTCTTCATGTAAACCTTATAAGATAAGAGAGAAAAGGCATAAGTATTGTGACATAACGTGTAATAACAGCTCATAATGCAATAAATATTGATATAAAAGCATAATGCAAAATGGACGTATCAGCCACATACATTTCAAACTCTTTTTCAACAAACCGGATGAAGTTCGTGCAAATAAGGCCGGATTTCATATAAACATGACGGATTTCATACAAACACGGCGGATTTTCATTACATTTTAAACAAGAAAAACAACTCGGCCCTAAACCTATCCTACGGCGGCGGCGCCCGATGTCCAAGCCCATGTCGTCCTCTATCCGCCATCTCCATGAGCACCGGCGATAAGACCGATGAAGTAAAAGTGCGGTCTCCGACGAGAAAAAATAGAACATGGGACATAAGGCACCGCCACCTCCAGAAGTGCATTGGGATTCATGGTGGAACAACTCGCTATGTAGAAGTCGTACCTCCAGAAGAAGCACTCTTTGCCCCTGGAGTCGGACCGATGCCAGTGAGGATAACCCTCGCCTCCTACCTCATCATCAGGTCGTGGAGGCAGGCTGGCAGTGCCCTAAGTTCAACATACCGACGGTCCCTGACTCCGCGCACATGAATCATCCATGCTTACCAATGATTAATGTTGTTGTTTGCACAGTGAGATTTGTTACAACAGATAGAATAGACAGCAAAACATAATTGGCAGTGACATACTAGTAGACTTTGGTTACTTGAACAATAATGCATGAAGAAATGAAGAAACATGGATTAGTAAGTAGAGTAGAAACCAAAACCTCATGACCAATACGCTCTCCGATCATGGTACCAAGTTCAGACTTCACCCTTCTGATCCACCAGCTATCAAATACAGATGCTTCAGCGTATCCTAGAAAAAAAAAATACAGATGCTTCATGTACAAGATGTGTTATCCTCCATTAATGTCAATATATAGGTGTTGTAAATATAAAGGAGGACTTTCAATTCTAACATAACTTGAAAGAATAAAAACAAATCAGTGATAAGAAAAAACTCTGAATCATCTTCAGTACCATATAGTTGTGTTATTTACCAAGCCACAAAAAAGAATCTCAAGTCCATTTGATCCATTTTGTATTATTGACTTCACTACTAAATATTCTCAGAAATGAAGACAAAGAAGCAGTGGGGCCTGGAGACACGGCTACAGAGGTGGTTCTGCACATTAGCCCATAAATAGATAATCAAATTCTTATTTTTCACATATGTTCTCTTAATGCAGACATGTGTTGCTACTACCATCATTAAGGCATCATTATTATAATAACTAAGCTATCAATCTTTAGCAACTATTCTTTACAAGATATTTGTTGTTGTCTGTAGAAAAAAAGAAGCTATATTTATATTTGGAGTCTATTGCTACAATCTTCCTGTGCCGATTGCTACAGAACATTATTTGAAGTGTCTGAAGCTAGAAAAAAAAATTATGTACAACTTGTCAAGCATCCAGTGCAGCTAGCAAGAACATTATTCATCACAGTTTGTCAAACATCCAGTTCAACCATCGAGCTCAGGACAGTTTACAACTCAAAAACTACTGTAGATATTAAATATCTCCGATGCACTGGTGCTATCTCAGAACAACCGGGTGCCAATTAGGAATTTCAAGAAACCGACCCACACGCGGCACGCCATGCAGAACCGATATGGCACCATGGATTTGCCTGCACCTCCATGGTCGTCCAAAGGTTCATCGAGTATAGCATGCCTGCAACGGAAACGTCAATCGAACAAAGGACACCGCACACACACATCACCAGGCAGGGCGAGTCCTCTGGTATTATCATGGACAACGATCCCAGACCGAGCCTCAACACCATCAGTGAGGACCTCCGACATCGCCTTAACTGCCGCTCGTTGCGACAGTCATCGACGCTCTGCCGGCCGTTGCCCAGGAGCGTCTGCTCTAGCCGTACGGAGGGAAGGAGGCTGAGTCAGGTGGTCCCATCCTAGCCCTGAGGCAGACACTCAAGGGGAGGATTGGACAGTGATGCTCAGGGTGAGGGCTGTGGGAAACGAGCACGGAGACGGCAATCGACGGAGGTGCGCAGAGGCAACGTGGGTTTGGGAGGAAACTGAGCACGAAGGGCAGGCAGACGAAACACAGGTGGAGCGAAACAGGGAACACTATGTCTTCAACAGCTATGAGTATCACAAGAAATAGTAACTGTGCAGCAACTTCTTGGTCAAAGGTGGAGGTCTGGCTCAGCTCAGCGAGTATCTTACTGAGCTTCCTTTGTTGTATCTTAGTGTCAACGTCTCTTTCCCATCTGCTTCTCGGCGTGATTGAAAATGTAACGACATATGTATGGTGTGTATCACTGTTTGCTTAACCGGTAGCTTTTGGTGCGGCAGTCTTAACGCTTCTGGCGCTTCTGAGGGCATTTCTTGGCTTTGTGGCCTTCTTCATTGCATAAGGAGCATATAAACACACGTGTTGGACAGCTCCTGGCCCTGTGCCCTTCCTGACCACAGCTAGCACATCGAAGAACCCACTTCATATCTGATGAATGTTTAGCAGTACCAGGGTCATGTTCTTCCAATACTTTGGACATGTTGGAGGATGTAGCTATAGTGCTGCTCTCTTCTAATTCTTTTGACGTGTTGCCAGATATAGCTCCGAACTTCTGCGGACACATACGGGCATAGTGACCTTCTTCACGGCATGTAGAGCACATCCTTTTCTCCCCTTCTGTTTTTGTTTTACATGTTCTAACCATTGGACTAGACTTGTTGGAGGTCAGTACTTTTGCTTTTGAGGGGCAACACTGATCGTACAATATCGGCTTCGTTTCTGATGATTGTTTGGCAGTACCAGGGTCCTGGCCTTCTAATTCTTTGGACAGGTTGGTGGCTGTAGCTATAGTGCTGCTCTCTTCAAATTCTTCGGACATGCTGGGGCTGTTCTGAGGACACTGAAAGGCAAAGTGACCTTCTTCACGGCACGTAAAGCAAATTGGACTAGACCCATCGGCTCTAAGTACTTTTCCTTCTGATTTTGCGGAACACTTGGCAGGTGCAGATGATGTGCTGCCTCGTTTTGATAGTGCAAGCCGCAGAGCACCTTGGAAATTCAAGGGGCACTGAGCAAGATAATGATCCTGACATTCACAAACAAAGCATTTAACTTCGCTCAGTCGGCACTCTCCATCCAGATGATATTCGTCACAGCTTGAGCAACCGAGACCATGTGTACTAGCAGTATGCCCTATCTCTCCACAGCGGGTGCAAGCGCGACTCTCCGACTTGTTCTGCTGGCAACACCACATGCTACAGTGGCCATTTTTGCTACAGAATGTGCAAATGACTTTGTGCTCCTGATCCTTGAAAGGGCAGTCACAACTGTAATGTCCTTCCTTGCCACAAACCAAACAAGTGATTATCCCATTCATTTTGTCCTGATACTCTGTTTTGCCGCCTTCCCATGGACTTTCACGTTGACTACTGCAAAAGTGGAAATCTTTTTGCCTCCCTAGTGAGGTAGTGAGCGAACCATAATTCCGTGGAGGCCACTCTTGCGAATAGTGGCCTTGGTACCCAGAGGAATGGCATGCGATGTGCTCTGTTTGGCCGCCTTCCGAAGGACTTTCATGTTGGTTACTGAAAAAGCGGAAATCATTTTGCCACCCTAGCAAGGTAGTGAGCAAACCATAATTCCATAGAAGCCACTCTTGCGAATATTGGCCTTGGTACCCAGAGGAATGGCATGCGATGTGCTCTGTTGTGCTGCCTTCCCATGGACTCTTATGTTGGTTACTGCTTTGCCTCCCTAGCGGGGTAGTGAGTGAACCATCATGCCGTGGAGGCAACTCTTCTACTACTTTTGACAGGTTGGCAGACATAGCTCTTAACTTTTGAGGACACTGACGGTCATAGTGACCTTCTTCACGGCATGTAAAGCATATCCTTCTCTTCCCTGAGTTTTTTGTTTTACATGCTCTGAATATTGGACTAGACTTGTCGGGGTCCAGTACTTCTCCTAGCGTGGTAGCGAGCGAACCATCATTCCATGGAGGCCACTCTCGCTAAGAGTGGCCTTGGTACCCAGAGGAATGGCATGCGATGTGCTTCGCTGTACCGCCTTCCCATGGACTTTCATGTTGGTTACTGCAAAAGCGGCGGCTGAGGTCTGCGGCTGTCTCCCACTTTCTTTTTGACTCGATTTCCTGAGTCTTGAGAGATAACCCATTGGTTTCCATTTGAACTGTTTCTGACCAGGGATAACAGATAAAGAGGGGAAAATATGAGACAAGGAAGAATCTAGTTTGAGGAGTAGGATAAAAATGATATTGTAGAAGTCACTGTGTAGATGCAACATAATATAGCCCAGAACAGCTAAACAATATCCACTGATGTACATGCATACAGGGGCTCAACTATACAGGTGCAAGCAATGCCTCAACTATATACGCAGTTCTGTTTGAGCACAGGTGTCGATATCCTCCTACCGCCGATCTGAAAATCTAACATGTGAAGAGAGGGGCTAAACATTCATGAATGGCTAACGATTCCTTAAAAGTTAATCATACAAGAGTCAGACAAATCTCACACCTCACATCATTGTTATAAGAGCATGCAGAAAGGTTCAAGGAGTCTGAAACCTATACAATGCATAACCCACGCATATGCCTTCAGGACAGAGAACAATTATTTTTAATACACGACATGCGCTCGGATATTGGAATTTTACCTTCGCTGTCACTGATGCATATCGGATCGCCTTCCCTCGACCCTTTCATGATGCGGTTGCTGCCAGTGCTCTAGGAAGAGCTATATTAATAATAGTTCTGAAAAACACTTGGTGTTTGAAAAAAGCAAAGTTTACATCACATAAAAGACCCGGTTAACTAATATGGTGTCAGAATCGAAAATTGTGTATACTGCTATATATATAAGCATCTTCGTAAGACCGAGGTAAAGCAAAAATCTGATTTTCATTATTTATTTATTCATGAATACCATACTATAATGTTTGCTGGGGAATCGTCAACCATTCATGCAACAAATACATTAGTTGCGAAATCTAATATGTGTGTGTTGGACATACTACTGTATATTGATATGATATGCATAAAAAGAAGGAAGGAAAAAGTGGCTGATGAAACACATGGTATGGTTAGGATTGAAGGCCGGCCTAATCACGAGGCAGAAGAAAGATGGTTCAGTGGGGCTGCTCTGCTATGTAGGCTCGGAATTCACTCTCTGTTTCCGCCTAACGCACGCACCAAATCAGGTACCTATACCTAAGAAGATCTAAACGGAAGGGGAACTGGATCAACAGAAGACGAGTGAGTGAGATCCGCGGTGAGATACCTGATGGGGCGTCAGCAGCTGTGAGCAGGAGAAGGGAGACCCGGCGGCGGCGACGGCGGCGGCGGGGGCGGGGTCAACAACCGGAGTGCCGCCTTGCGTTTCGGTTCGGAACTTTTGTTGGGAAATAGAAGCAGCAACGAGTGGGGATGAGGAGATAATTACACCATAGTACCACACTTTTGGAAATTTTTACGTGGTCTAACCATTGCAAATCGAGCTAATCTTCGTATTTCTACGTATTAACGCTGGAACTGACCGCCCAGGCCCGCGCGTCAGCTGCCACGCTGGCGAATCGGCACCCGCCCGCTCGCTCGATACGTGCGGTCCGGCTCGAACCGGACCGGCCCGTGCTCTGTCTCTCCCTCTCCTTTCTTCTCTTCCTCTGTTCGTCGACGAACCCTAGCTCCCTCGCACGTGTCTCTACAGCGATGGCGGCAGCGACCCCGGGCGGTGGTGGCGGCAGCGGCGATGGCGGCAACGGCGATGGTGGCGGCGCAAACATTCCCCTCTTCGGCAGCGGCGCGGCAGGAGGAATCGAGGGGAGATCTCCAATCGAGGGCGGCGACTGCTACTCGAGCTCTGAGTATTCCAGCGACGACGACGAGTTCATGGAGCCCGCACTGTCCATGGAGCAGCGGGTACGGCTGGCACAACAATGGATGGCGAACCCTAGCAATAGCCACGAGCTGACCCACGGGCTCGGCGGCGTCCTGTAAGTTTCTGTTTCTGTCTTTTTTTTCTTCTCATTTATTTGCTAATTAGGGTTATAGTGTACTGATTAGGCAAATTGCATGTGAATTGTAGTTTATATGGAGACATATGGAATTTTAGGATCCATTTTGACAATAATGATCTATTAGAGAGGAAGTTAAGTTGTTCAGATGTGACATATCTGAATATGGTTGCATTGATGGAAACATAAGGCTTTAGTATTGATAATTCACTGCTGTTTTACATGGAGACCCCCAGGAGAGCAGGGTTTGGAATTGGTTGATAGTAATGTTAAACTACAGTTGATCAAGAGGCAGGATGAGGAGAGTTTGGTGCTTAATTTTCTATTTAGGGCTTGTCCACCAGCTGTCAGTTTAGCACAAAAGGGTTTTGTAGAGAAGCAAAAATTAGATGCAATTGTTTATTCTGAGCTTGTGGTTTATGATCTGGCTGATCCTTCTGTGTATGCTGTTGATCAGCAAGGTGTAGCTTATGAAGGTCAGAGTAGCTGCTCTATTGCAGCTGTAGGCCCTGTTGTTTTAACACAAGAGAGCAGGAGTGTTCTAAATCCAAAGTTAAAAGAAGTTGTGAAAGAAGAACAAGATGGCTATGATGGCAGTTATGCATCTTCATCTGAAGGGCAATATGACAGTGACACTAACCCTTATTATATTGGGGATTTAAGGCCTAACTATAATGAGGAAATGAATGATGCTGAAGACATGGAGATGGAACAGGGAAACAGACAGATAGAGGAAGAAGTAGAAGAACAACATGAAGAAGAAACAAAGGATGAAGAATCAGAAGAAGAAACAGAGGAGGAAGAACAAGTGCATTATGAGGGTGACACAGAGGTAGAGGAATTATTTGATTTGGAGGATGATGACCCTATTGTTCCAGAAGAGGAAGAAAAAATATATGTGCCAGCAAAGAAGAAGCAGAACCTGCAAGTAAGGAGGGGACCAACAACAAGGTCACATTCCAGTGTTTTAGAAGAAGTGCAACCTGATTGGAAACCATCATCAAATGAAGAAGATAATAGTTTACTGAAGGACAGTGAAGATGATGGGTTTCAGCCACTAGCATTTGTGCTACCTAAAGGAAGGAAGAGCAGGGCAAAGAAGAGGCCACCTAGAGTATGGTACAATGAGGATTTGGAGCAACCACACCAACAACTACAACTGCAAATGTGTTTCATAGATCAACATCAATTCAGAGATGCTTTGTTGAGCTTGCACATCACTCAGTGCAGAGACTTCAAGTATCACAGGAACTCAGATAAGAGGATCATTGTGCATTGCAAGAATTCACAATGCAAGTTCTGCATTGTGGCAGCTGTTATAAAAGGGGAAAACACTTTTGCAATTAAGAAGATGAGATTACAACACACTTGCCCTAGTTCAACTGAAACAACCAGGGTAAGTGCCAAGTGGCTTGCAAAGCAATATGAGCCACTATTCAGATCTGATGTCACTACTAGCATACATACACTTATTGATGCATGCATGGAAAAGTATGGTGTGGATGTGCCCAAGGCTATGGCATATAGGGCAAAAAACCTAGTTGTTGAGGCTGTGTTGGGAGATCATAAGAAGCAATACCCAAGGCTGAGAGACTATGCTCAGACTGTCATGGATACAAACCCTGGGAGTAGAGTTGTAGTCAGCACTGTAACTCCAAGAGCCACTGAAAAAATCCCACATCCAGGACCCAGATTCCATGCCATGTTTTACTGCATCAATGGAGCAAGGGAGGGATTTCTACAGGGGTGTAGACCATTCATTGGTTAGTTTATTTTAGCTTGTACACTACTTTGATGTTGTTAGTTTCAATAGCTTGCACATATAAATGCATTTAACATGTTATGTTTACTTCCTGTTTTAGGTATTGATGGATGTTTTATCAAGCTAACCACTGGTGCACAAATCCTTGCTGCCACTGGTAGAGATGGCAATAACAACATATACCCACTGGCATTTGGCATTGTTGGACAAGAGGACAAAGCAAACTGGTGCTGGTTTCTACACCAACTGAAAATTTGTCTTGGAGGAGAAGTTGGACAGTATGGTCCATATACTATAATGTCTGACAGACAGAAGGTATGTCTATCCACCTTGCATTGCCTGCTAAATATGTGTTTACATGTGTATTAGACAGTAGCTTAGCTGTTTAAATTGTGTGCACCAGGGGCTACTGTTTGCAGTTGATAGAGTTTTTCCTAACAATAATCAAAGATTCTGCTTAAGACACATATATGCAAACTTCCAAAATGCTGGCTTTAGGGGGGGAGACCTTAAGAAGTGCATGGATAATGCCAGTTATGCATATAATGAACACAAATTTAATATAGCAATGGATGATCTCAAAGCTGAGAGTGAGGAAGCTTGGCAGTGGCTTAGTGCAATACCCAAGAAAACCTGGGCTAGGCATGCATTTGACACAAATTGCAAGACTGACTTGGTTGTCAACAATTTGTCTGAGGTGTTTAACAAGTACATCCTAGATCATAGGAAAAAAAACCAATAAGAACTATGTGTGATGGCATAAAGGATAAGCAGATGGTTAGGTGGCATAGGAATAGAGAGAGTGGAAAGGAAGCTAGATGGGAGATCACACCACATTACAGTGAGAAGTTGGAGATTGAGAAGGAAAGGGCCAGGTACTGCAAACCCATTCAAGCAGGTGTTAACTTGTGGCAAGTAACTAGTGGGGAGCAAACACATGCTGTCAATTTGGAACTTGAAACCTGTGGTTGCAGAAAGTGGGACCTCAGTGGAGTCCCATGTAACCATGCCATCTCAGCAATTAACAAGGCAAAAAGGTTTCCAGAGGACTATGTAAGCAAATTTTTCAAGAAACCATATTACTTGGCAGCATATGAACCAATGATATATCATGTCCCTGGTGAGCATGACTGGACAAAGACCCCAGGTCCAGACATAGAACCTCCAGCATTTAAAGTCAAGAAAGGAAGAAAGAAAGAGAAGAGGATAAAGGGAAAATTTGAAGTTCCAAAGCCAAAGTCCACCTCAAGAATGGGGACAATAACTTGTAGCAATTGTGGATTACAAGGGCATAAATACACAAGCTGCCTTAAACAGTTGAAACCTGAGTTGGCCTTAAGAAAGAACAAACATGTGGTAAGCCCTTTGAACTAGTTTTTCACTTTGATGTTTCTGTAAATTACCTTTGTCCCTTGTACATTTCTTACTTGTAGTATTATTAAGTGTGTTTCCTTTGAATTGTTTTCCAAGCCTGCTGCAAGGAATTCACAAGGAAGAGGTGTTGCTCCTACAGCTCCTGCAGCAACACCTAGAGCTGCTTCAGCAACACCTAGAACTGCTTCAGCAACACCTAGAGCTTCTGCTAGTGCTGGCAGAGGTGGTGGAAGTGGTGCTAGCAGAGGTGCTGGAAGAAGGGCTGGTGGTGGAAGAGCATCTTCTAGTGCTCAATCTACCGCTCGGAGAGGTGCTCATTCTTCAAGGCCTTTCTCTGCCCCAAGGCAGTATGGTGCCTCAACTTCTAGTGCTCCTCCTCCACCAACTGATGGCACACACACACTAGATGGATGACCTGGTTCAATGCTGTAGAGGTGGCAGAAGGTGATGCAAACTTCTGCTGATGCTACAATGTGCACCTACTACAATGTGGAATGTTATCTTTTGGTTTGATGTCACTCCAGTAACTACTGCTGATGCTTTATTTTGGTTTGATGCCACTACAACAACTTGTGCTGATGATACATTGTGCTTTATTTTGCTTTGATGATACATCAGCAACTTGTATTCATGGTACAATGTGTATTATTTAGAGTTTGATGCCACTACAATGTGTTTTCTTTTGTGTTTGATGCCACTAAAGCAACTTGTGCTGATGCCAATGGATATCTTGATGGTTCTGTTGGGGATAACTTGATGGTTCATGGATTGATGCCACTTGGGTGGATAACTTGATGGTTTATGTTCATACTTTAACGGCATTGTTTTGCTATTTGGTCATATGGATGAACCAACCTAAACCTAAGCATTAGTGTTTATGGTGGCTATGGTCATATGGATGAACCAACCTAAACCTAACCTTTAGGGTTTACAGTGTCTCGGGGTCGACGGAGCCACCCAAACCTAACCTTTAGGGTTTACGGTGCCTAGGGGTCGACGGAGCCACCTAAACCTAACCATTAGGGTTTACGGTGCCTAGGGGTCGACGGAGCCACCTAAACCTAACCTTTAGGGTTTACGGTGCCTAGGGGTCGACGGAGCCACCTAAACCTAACCATTAGGGTTTACGGTGCCGAGGGGTCGACGGAGCCACCTAAACCGAACCTTTAGGGTTTACGGTGCCTCGGAGTCGACGGAGCCACCTAAACCTAACCATTAGGGTTTATGGTGCCTAGGGGTCGACGGAGCCACCTAAACCTAACCTTTAGGGTTACAGTGTCTCGGGGTCGACGGCGCCACCCAAACCTAACCTTTAGGGTTTACGGTGCCTGGGTCGACGGAGCCACCTAAACCTAACCATTAGGGTTTACGGTGCCTAGGGGTCGACGGAGCCACCTAAACCTAACCTTTAGGGTTTACGGTGCCTCGGAGTCGACGGAGCCACCTAAACCTAACCATTAGGATTTACGGTGCTAACATAACCATCAAATAGTCTTCCAATGCTAACATAATCATCTAATATAAAACCTAGTGCATGAGAAATCATAATCTGAAGTCTAGCAAGCATAACACAGAATATCTGATCCATCTTCCAATGCATGATATAACATCATTTCAAGTCTAGCAAACATAACACACAATAGTTACTGGAGTTCAACATATTATAGGGTACACAACCATTGTTCACAATACATAGTGGAGTTTAGATGCATAGTTCATCCTTTTCTCACAAAAAGATGAAAAGCATATTTACTACATACATACACAGCCATAGTTCATCTTAGAGAAGTTCACATTTAGTAGAGCCATACACTACACAACCATCATGCCCAAAAGGTCAGCATTGCCCACTAGCTCATATTCATTTTCTTCACTTCTCTAAGATGGCCTGGATCCCCTTGATCTTCTCCTTCAGCTTCTCCTCTGCCTTCATCAGCTCAGCAAACTGAAGCTCTAGCTGCACCATCTCTTCACCATGCTTTTCCTTTCCCTTAAGCAAATCTGAAACCTAAAACTTCAACTCTAGCTTATCTTGGGTGAGCTTCTCCTCAGACTTTGTGAGCTCTGCATTCTTCAACTCCAAGTTCATCTTAGCTTCACTAAGCAATTGCTTGTCTGTAATATGCTTCAACTTCAGGTTCTGGATGACTGTAGCTTGAGCTCTTGTCAGGTTCAGTAGCACTTCATAATTCTACTTAAGCTTCTCAGACTCTGCATCTCTCTTTGCCATATGTGCCTTCATATCAGCCACTAGTTCACTTCTGCATTCATGCTGATATGTAATGGCAGATTGCAGATGTCTGAAATCCACCACCCTCTCCTCCTGGAAGCTCATAAGCTCATGCACATCTTGGACTAGTTTGTCATAGTTGACCTCCAACTTGTTCTTCTCTTCTGTCAGATGGTGGATAGTGAAAGAACTTTCAAGATTATCATTCACCCTAGCACTCTTGCTATCTTCAACCATTGCCCACAGCTTCAACAATGCATTTTGCATTGTTGGGGGCCATTGATGATCAACCCATTCAACAAACCCACAATTCTGCCCTTCCTGCAAAAAGAGCAAAAAGATAAATAATAAACAAGTTAGTTCATACCACAGGTAAATAACTAGTGCACTAAGCTACATTAGTTCCTACCACTATTTTTCCTTTCTAAATTGGTAAAAATAGCAGCACTAAGCTACACTGGTAATTGAGATGTACCTACCCACTAAATAACAGCATGACAAATTACAACACCACTCAGCTACAGATTTGAACAGATTTGCACTCAATATTTAGTTCCAAACAGGAGTAAAGTGTAACAGCAACATAATTAACAGTGCACTGTATAAAAATGCCACAACAGCAACATAAAACTTGTAGAAGTCCTAAACTGAATATTTCACATGATACCAAGAACAATGCCACTGCTAAATAACAGTACCATTGTCATGAAACTACTGCCACTGCTGTTGCAAAAGTGAATATGCCCTAATAATCAGGCCTTGTAGTCATGTTCAATATGCCACTGTCAAACCAACAATAAAATGACACTATCAACCAAAATATAATATCCAACTATCACCCTACAATTCATACCGGCTCTGCACATGCTAAGAACCTTCTCCCTGTGTCTGTTCCTTCAAATGCGACAAGCCTCTCAGATGCCTTCCCGTGCTTCTCACATGGCGACATCGTTTCCAGCTCAAGCCCCTGGTAATCTGGATCTTCAACGCTGAAAGGGACCTGCCGAACCTCATACAAACAAAATGCCCAAATCAAAACCCAGCAAAATCAACCAAATCAAAAAGCCCCAAATCTGAAACCCTAACCCTAAACCTAGCTCAAGGGAAATCACCTGGTTAAGCCCGTCCGTGGATGAGGTCGAGTGCATGTACGGCAGGCTGGACGTCTCCTCACTGCTTTCGTCTTCGAAAACCATGGCGGGCAGCGGCGGTCCGGTCCGGCAACGCTGCGGGCGGCGACGAGGGCGGCGAGAGAGGAGCGAGGAGGAAGGCACGAGCGAGGAGGGAGAGACAGAGCACGGGCCGGTCCGGTTCGAGCCGGACCGCACGTATCGAGCGGGCGGGCGGGTGCCGATTCGCCAGCGTGGCAGCTGACGCGCGGGCCCGGGCGGTCAGTTCCAGCGTCAATACGTAGAAATACAAAGATTAGCTCGATTTGCAACGGTTAGACCCAAACGTGGTACTGACACGTAAAATTTTTCAAAAATGGTACCAATTCGCCACCACCGCCCCAAATGTGGTACTATCGTGTAATTATCTCGAGATGAGGGAACGAGGAGCAGTAAGGTAAACTGTTTTTTTTTTGAGAAATACTAGTAAGGTAAACTGGGTTGGTTCGGATTATGAGCCTGAATATAGATATAGAGTAGACTGGGTCACTGGGCTTTTTTTAGCGGGGAAGAGTAAATTGGGCTTCAATACGGATATTCAATTCGGTGCCCAGGCTTATCTGCACCAGGCGAACAGTAAATAAACTCAAAAAAAATACTAAACAAATTTATAAAATTCTGAAATTTCTTAGATGGAAGATGTTTCAATACGTGATGTTCATGTCAAATTTCAATTTGTTTGGACATATGAGGAGCTCAGGCAAAAAAAAATCAATCAAAACAGTACGTGAATGGTACACTTTCTTACAGCTCCAAAATTTATTTTTTTTGCTGAGAGCTACTGAAATTTCCAAACTCCATGAAATTCGGCATGGACTTCACGCACGTGAGCATCTAGCATCACAAAAGAATAAAAAATAAAAACTTTTTTACTATTTTAAATGAATTTACTGTAAAGACAATTATAATGCAAAGACAATTGGATGTAGAATGACTACTAAAAAATTAAAATAAAATCATACTAGTCTTCTACTTTCTTTAATTGTATGCAGCCTGTCGGAGTAAAAATTGCATTTGAATTTGTACCAACGGTAAATAAAAGGGTCACCTTTAAACACTTTGTCGTACCAGGCTTTAAAAATCACACTAGTCACTCACCTCTTGAAGCAAGATCTATAAAATCACTGAATAAATATTGGCTGAAACATCATCCCACATAGCACAAGCTTGCAATCAAAGATATTTGATGGGCTAAGATTCGACATGAGAACCGTCTTCCTTCCCCTTCTCTTTGTTTGCTCTCACGACAGGCGAAAGGGAGGCGACTCATGTGCCATCGCTCTCTGTCAGCCACTCCGGCAGCGGGATGATGGGGGAACCTTCTCATCTTATTCATGGTGTGTGGATAGGTTAGGGCTAGGTTTTTTGTGGTCTGTTGTTTTGGTTTCGACGGTTATGGCGGCGGCGCTGAATAAAGGTGCTCCGGATCTCTTCCCTGTGGCTTGGGTGCGGAAGTCGTCGGTGGATCTGGAAACAGGTTTTCCAATCGAGGCAGGCATGGCAGCGACTGCTGCCTTCTGGTTCGTTTTCTACTCTAGCTTCGCTGCCGCGGTGAGGCGTGCTCCGGCGTCCTTGTGGAGCCTTGGAGCTTTTACAGGAGCATTGCGCCGGCGGTGCTGCGACTGCAGATATTCGTCGATGGTCAGGTCCACGCCAGATTTTCCTCTCTCTCTCTCTCTCTCTCTCTCTCTCTCTCTCTCTCTCTCTCTCGATCGCCGGCAAGAGAGGTGATGTTTCCAAACCGGTGGTGCCCTGATACAATGCTTCTTCGGCGTGTTGGTTCGTGTGGACTGAAGCTGTCAACTTCCCGCTCGCGAAGATTGTCTTTTGCTTTGGATTCCTTTGGTGAATCTGCCGGCATTCCTTCATACGAACTCAATTTTTGACGTTCTTGGGCTTATTAGATTTGTATGAACGATGCCGATGCACCGGTAGTGTTGGATATTCAAATTGAGCACTTTGCAAAATGTCATACTTGACACTCCAAAATGTGCAAGCCTGGTAACTGAAGGTCCTCCTTTTTTTTATCTCAATCTTGACCATTTCATCGTGCTTCGTCCATGATTTCTCACCTATAGACACAATAAACAAAGAAAACTATAAAACCACAAATTATGTAATGCTCACAATGAAAAGTGTATAAACGGAGAAGCATGCATAATGGACATGTAATTGGCTCAGTAGGACATGATATACGGAGACAATATGCAACAAATGAGCTCCCAAAATGCGTACAAAATAGAGCCATCAACATGGAAATATAATAATGACTATATTATTGCCTCTAGGTCATATTTCCAACAATAATACCATCATAATATTGCAGAGGTAGCGCCTTAAAATCATACTGGAATTCATGATCATTTGAGCGCAGTCCATTTACAGCGAGGAATAACTTGAGTGGAAGTAGATGCCCACCACCAGCTATACGGACCTTTTGCATCTTAGGTAGTGGCTCTTGTCCTACTAGTTGTGTTGCCAAGCGAGCACTGACCAAGGAATGAGAACTGCCAGAGTCCACTGTATGCTCAGCTATCTGACAATCTACGCGAATGGCACCATTTGTTGTTTGCGCCTCTGCTGACAAAACCTAAGTTCAATATTGCTGCCCTCACAATCAGCATTGTCAACTGAATAGAATTCAAGTATTTCTTGGACAATATGCAACTCAACAGTAGTATTGCACTTCGCCACAGATGAAGCAAATCCCTTTGCTCTTCGGTAAGCCTTCAATGTTGCCAGCTTGTCATCTCCAACAGGGCTGCTCTTGAAATTGTCATTTCTCTTTGGCTATCCAGGAATTCGAGTGCTGGCTTGCTTGCTCTGACAGTAAGACTTAGAAGTAACACTGGACCGACGATTGGGCGAATAAAAGTCAGCATCAAACTCCCCCATCTCTTCGTGCACAACAGCAATAGGATATGCAGCATCTGAATCGGCGGGCCTTTGAACAACAACAATCGTACGAACATTGTATCCTAAACAAATCTAGTCATATAATGAGGCATATCAGGATCAGGCTCATAGGCTGTCAACTGGTCCATAAGTTCAGAAAATTGTCCGATATAATCTTCGACAGAAAATTGTTCAAAGATATAGCCAAGGCACGCCAAGGATCCTCATAGCAGTCCCCATCGATCTGCCGACGCCTAACCTGCATGTACTACGTGCTTCCTCCATCTCGAAATAAGTGTCGCTAATTTAGTACTGTCAGTCTATCACCTTATTTTGGGACGGATGGAGTACAAAGCAGACAAAAATTTGGATCTGGCAAAAGCCTCGCAAAGTAGTAAGGAAATTGGAGAGGAGCCATTGAATCATCCATGGTGGGCATCCCAACGGCCAGGTCCAGTCATACCTCAAACCCAATGACGCCATGCCTTGAACTGGATGATAAAAACAACAAGGACAAAACATCATTAGAGATAACTGCACTTGGCACAAGTATACAGCAACATGGAACCAATCGCGATAGTTCATCATTGCTGCAATGCATGTAAGATCCGTATAAATATTTATGGCATGGTTTGCTGTTGCTGTTCCTAAAGGGGTCCTGTAGATTCCTTGCATATTTTTTTCCTGGGAAGGTTTGCGTTGGATTGCATCCTGTCAAGAGAACACGGATGAGAATGTACTAGTATGAAACCAAGTTGTTCCAAATGAACATTGCAAATGGAGGTGCAAAACCAAGTTGTTCCAAATGAACATTGTAAATAGAGGTGCGACTGACCAGCGAACCGGAGAACTAGACTCGAAATGTCCTTGCAATGCTGCAAACTAGGCAGAGAACAGCAGTTGAAAGTAACATGGACCAGTTGGTGAGCTACTGAACAACAGGTGCATGCACAACTATAATTTCTTCATATCAAACTGCAGTGCGGTCTCGTTATGTTCTTCAGAAAAGGATGGTGCTCTGGTTGAGCCTTTGTGAAGCTGTGGTTTACCATTCAGCAATGCATCTTTTTTTTTTTGGTAGCGTAGCTGCACTGAGTTAGCATATCTATTGTTTTTTCTTGAAAAATAATGTCAGTTTGTTCACTTGGTAGACGATTAGTGGTTCAGGGGTGAATTTGCCCTGTGCCTAAATTGAGTTACAAGGTAACAGTATTGAGCAAGAAAGAGTAACTTTTTCTCTTCAGCAACTAATTATTACGAATGCGCTATGCATTGAGAAGGTAAGCCATACCAAGCAAAGCAGTCAATCCCCCAGGCAATGTGTTCAAATGTTGGTTCAGCTTGTTCAAACACACTCCATCCTCCGGAAACATTCTATACCTAAATTACATTACAAGGTAACAGCCACAATTTACAAGCTGTCAAAATCTGGCGGTTTATAATCAAAAGCTGCTAACTAACAGGCTGTACTCTACTTCTACATTTCTCAGACCAATATTCAAACTTCTTTGACTAAAACAGGCAATGAAACTATGGATAACTCATATATACAAGCACAATGTAGGATTTCCATGTTTTCAGTTAGATTGGAGTTCTATGATTATATCATTATGTAGTCACTTCAGATCAAGGGCTGTAAAGTGCAGCTCGACAAATTAACCGCAATATAACTAGGGGTCAACATTATATATGTTTCAGCAATCGAGCATCCATGTACTGAGCAACAATGAGTAACTTTTTCTCTTAGCCAAGTCTCTATTCGAAATGCACGGTTATGTAAAGGTTAAATGGAGAGCTTCTTTTGGATCTTTCAGAAGACAACAGCAGTATGTATTTTAATATCAATAACACTTATGCAGAGTATTCGTTTGAAAGAATGTAATTCCAGAAAATGAAGGTCATTAGTTAATGCAGAACTAGTAAACATTTAGTCTGCCAGCACTGGTGTTAAGACTTCATCTGCCTAAGTTTGTTATGTGTGCTCCTGCCAAAAAACGTAACTAGGTCCTCTACCGGAAGAGCCCCAGGGTTACAACTATTTCGAAATCATCAACACGTCTTTAAAAAAAAAACAGGTAAATCTTGGCATTCCCAAGTATCAATGCAACTCCTTCTGCAGACATATCTTGTACTACGAAGTAAGAAGGCAACTTGCCATCATTCAGACTTCACACATGATGAACTCATCATTTAAATGGTTCCAAAACTTCTCCAGTACCAACTCATGGTGTTTACGGAACTTTCCAGTACTAACTAAGATGTCCTATGCATTCTTCAGATATTACAGAATATTGCCGCAACTTACCCAGATGTATTCCTTACACTTCTTCATCAAGTTCATTTAGTATGGATAAGCATTTATTAAACCAAGGAACATGCCAGTAACTTGCACAGTCCGGCAGTTGTGAACGCAGTCTTGGGAATGTCTCTTCATCAGATCTTCAATTGGCACCACCAACTTCATAGAAAAGGACATTCTAAAACACATATCATAAATAGACCGATCCTTGAAAACTTTCAACAGCTAGAATATCACAAGAAAAAGCTCTTCACCAGCTGCTTCTCGGCGTGAGTAACTCTGCAACAACTTCTTGGTCAAAGGTGGAGGTCTGGCTCAGCTCAGTGAGTAACTTTGCGAGCTTCCTTGGTTGTATCTCAGTGTCAAAATCTCTTCACCAGCTGCTTCTCGGCGTGATTGAATATGTAACGACATGTATAGTGTGTGGCACTGTTTGCTTTACCGACAGCTCTCGGTGTGGCAGTCTTAACGCTTCTGAGGGCAATTCTTGGCTATGTGGCCTTCTTCATTGCATTTGAAGCATGTAAACACTCGTGTTGGACAGCTCTTGGCCATGTGCCCTTCCTGACCACAACTAACACAGTGGACATTCGATTTAGGCTTCATTGCTGATGATTGGTTCTGAGGGCAATTCTGGGATGTGTGGCCTTCTTCATTGCATTTATAGCATGTAAACACCCATGTTGGACAGCTCTTGACCCTGTGCCCTTCCTCACCACACCTTACACAGTGGACATTCGATTTAGGCTTCATTTCTGATGATTGGTTCTGAGGGCACTTCCTGGATATGTGGCCTTCTTCATTGCATTTGTAGCATATAAACACCCGTGTTGGACAGCTCTTGGCCCTGTGCCCATCCTCACCACACCTTACACAGTGGACATTCGATTTAGGCTTCATTTCTGATGATTGGTTCTGAGGGCAATTCCTGGATGTGTGGCCTTCTTCATTGCATTTGTAGCATGTAAACACCCGTGTTGGACAGCTCTTGGCCGAGTGCCCTTCCTGACCACACCTTACACAATGGACAACCGATGCCAGCTTCATTTCTGATGACTGTTTAGCAATACCAGGGTCCTGTTCTTCTAATACTTTGGACATGTTGGAGGATGTAACTATAGTGCTGCTCTCTTCTACTTCTTTTGACGTGTTGCCAGATATAGCTCCGAACTTCTGCGGACACATATGGGCATTGTGACCTTCTTCACGGCTTGTAAAGCAAATTGTACTAGAGTTGTTGGCGGTCAGTACTTTTCCTTCTGATTTTGCGGAACACTTGGCAGGTGTAGATGATGGGTTGCGTTGTTTTGATAGTGCAAGCCGCAGAGCAGCTTGGAAGTTCTCTCTCTGACCCTGAAATGCCTCAGTCAATACTGAATTCAAGGGGCACTGAGCAAGATAATGATCCTGACATTCACAGATAAAGCATTTAACTTCGCCCAATCGGCACTCTCCATCGTCATGATGCTCGTCGCAGCTTGAGCAACTGAGACCATGTGTACTGGTACTATGCCCTATCTCTCCACAGCGGGTGCAAGCGCAATTCTCCGACTTGTTCTGCTGGCAACACCACATGCTACAGTGGCCATTTTTGCCACAGACTGTGCAAATGATTCTGTGCTCTTGATCCTTGAAACGGCACTTACTACTGTAATGTCCTTCCTTGCCACAGACCAAACAAGTGATTACCCCGTTCTTTTTGTCCTGAAGGTACCTACTTTCTACATCTTGTTCGTATGGGTTGAATGTCAGAAAGAATTGACCTCCT
Organism: Aegilops tauschii subsp. strangulata; assembly: GCF_002575655.3. Taxonomy (NCBI): domain Eukaryota; kingdom Viridiplantae; phylum Streptophyta; class Magnoliopsida; order Poales; family Poaceae; genus Aegilops; species Aegilops tauschii. The sequence continues at coordinate 49,320,122 of NC_053039.3, forward strand.
GAAACATGGAAATCATTCCTCTCTGGTGAGGGGGTGAGTGAACCACCATTCCGTGTAGGCCACTCTTGTGAAGAGTGGCCTTGGTACCAAGAGGGATGGCATGCGATGTGCTCTGTTGTGCCGCCTTCCCATGGACTTGTATGTTGGTTACTGCAAAAGCGGAAATCATTTTGCCTCCCTAGCGAGGGGGTGAGTGAACCACCATTCCGTGTAGGCCACTCTTGTGAAGAGTGGCCTTGGTACCAAGAGGAATGCCATGCGATGTGCTCTGTTGTGCCGCCTTCCCATGGACTTTTATGTTGGTTACTGCAAAAGCGGAAATCTTTTTGCCTCCCTGGCGAGGTAGTGAGCGAACCATAATTCCATGGAGGACACTCTTGCGAAGACTGGCCTTGGTACTCAGAGGAATGGCATGTGATGTGCTTCGCTGTACCGCCTTCCCATGGACTTTCATGTTGGCTAGTGCAAAAGCGGCGGCTGAGGTCTGCGTTAGTCTCCCACTTTCTTTTTGACCCGATTTCCTGACTCTTGATAGATAACCCATTGGTTTCCATTTGAATTGTCTCTGACCAGGGATAACAGATAAGAGGGGAAAACATGAGACAAGGAAAAATCTAGTTTGAGTAGTAGGATAAAAATGACATTGTAGAAGTCACTGTGTAGATGCAACAGAATATAGCCCAAACAGCTAAACAGCATCCACTGATGTACATGCATACAAGGCCTCAACAATACAGGTGCAAACAATGCCTCAACTGTCGATGTGAAAATCTAACATATGAAGAGAGGGGCTAATCATCAGGTTGCGTGTGTTGGATATTACTGCTAAGAGAGAGATTGTAAGAAGATAACTTTGTGATGTACAAAGCTCCCTCCTTCCAAAAGAAAGAAAAGCTAAACAGGGCAATGCTTGAGCTGCAGCCAATTGCTTAATGAGCAGTGCGATATATGCTCCCTCCGTTCCTAAATATAAGACCTTTTAGAGATTCCAAATATGGACTACGTATGGAGCAACATGAGTCAATCTACACTCTAAAATATGTCTATATACATCCGTATGTAGTCCGTATTGAAATCTCTAAAAGGGCTTATATTTAGAAATGGAGGCAGTATTTGATAAGATATGGATAAGAAGAAGAAAAAAAAAGTGGCTGATGAAACACATGGTAGGATTGAAGGCCTGCCTAATCACGAGGCAGAAGAAAGAGGGTTCAGTGGGACTGCTCTGCTATGAACTCTTGGAATTCACTCTCTGTTTCCACCCAACGCGCGCACCAAATCAGCTGCCTATTCTGAGGATCTAAACGGAAGGGGATTGGATCAACGGAAGATAAGTGAGATCCACGGTGAGATACCTGAGGGGCGTGAGCAGCGGTGAGCAGGACAAGGGAGACCCGGCGGCGGCGGCGGCGGCGGCGGCGATGGTTGCGCAGCAGCAAGCTCGGGCGGCGGGGTCAACAACCGGAGTGCCGTCTTGCGTTTCGATTCTGAACCTTTGTTGGGGATGGGAAATAGAAGCAGCAACGAGTAGGGATGAGGGATTGAGGAAAGGGTAAACAAGAACACTGTTGGAGCATCGACTTTGCAAATCCGGCCAAACGTCCTCTTTCGAGTTTCTCATATTTTAACCCTTAAGATCCATCAGAGATAGCCCCGCGGTGATCCGGACTTGCGCGTAGCCTCCGGCAGTAGAAATGGCTCGCTCTTCACCCGGCAGCATAGGGGCATGGCTACTAGGCGGAAGGGGGTGGAAAGTGGCAGCGGCGGTGGACAGGCGGAGAAAAATATGGATGGTAGGGTTTCAGCGTCGCCGGTCGACTTAAATAGCCGGACTAGGCACTACTCGGCCGCCGAAGCGGTGACATCGGTCCGACGGAGGAGACAAGCTTTGGACCACTGGGTTTCCGGGCGTTTCCGCATGGGACTCTGCTGTCAGTCCGATGTGGTGGGCGCCCCCGGGTGCTCCCATATCTGCCTCATATTTGGGCTAAATATGAGGGGTGCCGGAGCTAGTGTAAGAGGTTCGGATTCGACCTCTCGATGATAAAGTATATTTGATTCGTCTCGAAGCGTATCTATAATTTTTTTATTGTTTTATGCTATTATAATATCAATTTTAAATACTTTTTATAGCATTTTTTTCTGGGCTAACCTATTCATTCAGTGCTCAGAGCGAGTTGTTGTTTTCTACATGTTTTTGACTTCGGAGGTCAAAATATACCAAGGATTTAATATGATTTTTCCAAGTTACGAAGATTCTAGAAAATGCCGAGAGAGGCCAGGGTGCCATACTAGGCCCCCACGCGGCCAAGCCACGCGACCAGGGGCCCACCCACATGGAGAGGCCGTGTGGGGTCAATGGGCCCCTCGGTCCGTACATTTGCTGGCGTTTTGAGGGTCCGCATTGGAGATGCCCTTAGCAGGGTCTCGAAAAATTGAACATTAAAAAAAGGGAGAGGCCAAAGATATTTACACATGAATTTGGTTTTTGTTGTTGTTGTGGAGCTCAACTCTTCAAGTATTCATCATGAAACTTTAAACACATGTAGAATACATCCTTGTGTACTTCTGTATACTTTCAGATATTTTGTAAACTTTAAAAATATGATTTGCAATTAAAAAAAATAACAGAAAGGGGCTCCAAAACACCTCACTCCCAAAGATGAGCCCTCAAGAGCGCACAGTTTCAGCCCTTATACAGACAAGCCATGAAACCTAGTGAGCAAAATACGAACGCCGGATAATTCGAATTACACATGGCAAGTTTCCACTTTCCATCCTCTGTCCTGTCTACTGATGCCCTGTTACAGACACATAGATAATAATCATAAGTAGAACTCCGAAATATTCAAGCAAATGAAGCTAGCCCCTTCTTTCTGAAGATAACAGAAGTGACACGATAACTATACGTTCATCTTCAATGATAACTTGAAAGTAAGCCTTAGTAAGCAAAGCAGTGAATCGCCCAGGCGATGGACTAGTGCTCAAATGTTGGTTCTATACCTAATTTTACGCTACTGTACAAGGTAATCTGCTAAGTGCTAATCTGGCGCTTTATAAGCAAAAGCTGGTAAATGCAAACTAACAGACAGTACCCTACATTAGCATTTTTCAGTTCAAAGCAACGAAACTTGGGGCATACTCATGTACAAGCACAATGTAGGGTTTCCACATTATATCAACATTATATATGTTCCAGCAATCGACCCCCCCCCCCCTGTATTGAGCAAGGATGAGTAACCTTTTTCTCTTCGGCAAATTGTTATTCTGAATGCATGTTATGGAATGGTTAAGTGGAGAGCTTATTTTGGATCTTGAGAAGACAGCAGTAGTACGTATTTCGATACAAATAAAACTTATACAGAGGATTCGTTTGAAAGAAAGTAATTGCAGTACTTTGAAGGTTATTAGTTAGTGCAGGACTAGTAAACATTCGGTCTGCCAACACTGGTCTTTTTAAGCCTTCATCTGCCTAAGTTTGTTATGTGTGCTCCTGCCAAAAAACTTCACTAGGCCCTCTACCAGAAACAAAACAAAAAGGTCCTTACCCAGATGTATCCCGTACACTTGTTCATCAAGTGCATGAAGTATGGAGAAGCATTTACTACCAAGGAATATGCCAGTAAACTTGCACAATGCAAGTGGTTGTGAATCCCATCTTGGGAATGTCTTCTCATCAGATCATCAATTGGCACCAATATCATCTCAGAGAAAGACATTCCAAAAACACATGATATAAAATGCCCTTCCTTGAAAACTTTTCAACCGCTAGAGTATCTAAAGAAAAAGACGGTAACTGTGCAGTAACTTTTTAGTCAAGGGAGGAGGTCTGGCTCAGCTCAGTGAGTATCTTTTCCCTTGGTTGTATCTTTAGTGCCAAGATCTCTTCCCAAGCTGCTTCTCGGCGTGATTGAAAATGTAATGCCATGGATAGTCATTATGAGTACTACTGTTTGCTTTACCGATAGCTCTTGGTGGAACAGTCTTAACGCTTCTGGTGCTTCTGAGGGCATCGATTGGCGCAGTGGCCTTCTTCCTTGCAACGGAAGCATGTAACCACTCGTGTTGATGTGTTGTCTACTGTAACCAAAGGACTAGACTTGTGGACGGTCTATGATTGATGTTTCAACGGACACTTCTTGCGCCTGTGCCCTTCCTCACCACACCTTACACATCGGACATTCGATTTACGCTTCATTTCTGATGATTTCTGGCCCTTCTGAGGGCATTTCTTGGCTTTGTGGCCTTCTTCATTGCATAAGGAGCATATAAACACTCGTGTTGGACAGCCCTTGGCCCTGTGCCCTTCCTGACCACAGCTAACACATCGAAGAACCCACTTCATTTCTGATGAATGTTTAGCAGTACCAGGGTCCTGTTCTTCCAATACTTTGGACATGTTGGAGGATGTAGCTATAGTGCTTCTCTCTTCTAATTTTTTTGACGCGTTGCCAGATATAGCTCCGAACTTCTGCGGACACATACGGGCATCGTGACCTTCTTCACGGTATGTAAAGCACATCCTTTTCTTCCCTTCTGTTTTTGTTTTACATGTTCTAACCATTGGACTAGACTTGTTGGGGGTCAGTACTTTTGTTTTTGAGGGGCAACACTGATCGTACAATATCGGCTTCCTTTCTGATGATTGTTTAGCAGTACCTGTATCAGGGTCCCGTTCTTCTAATTCTTTGGACAGGTTGGCCGATGTAGCTATAGTGTTGCTCTCTTCAAATTCTTCGGACTGGCAGGGGCTGTTCTGAGGACACTGAAAGGCAAAGTGACCTTCTTCACGGCATGTAAAGCAAATTGGACTAGACTTGTTGGCGGTCAGTACTCTTCCTTCTGATTTTGCGTAACACTTGGCAGGTGTAGATGATGGGTTGCGTTGTTTTGATAGTGCAAGCCGCAGAGCCGCTTGGAAGTTGTCTCTCTGGCCCTGAAATGCCTCAGTCAATACTAAATTCAAGGTGCACTGAGCAAGATAATGATCCTGACATTCACAGATAAAGCATTTAACTTGGCTTAAACGGCACTCTCCATCGTCATGATACTCGTCACAGCTTGAGCAACCGAGACCATGTGTATTGGTAGTATGCCCTATCTCTCCACAGCGGGTGCAAGCTCGATTCTCCGACTTGTTCTGCTGGCAACACCACATGCTACAGTGGCCATTTTTGCTACAGACCGCGCAAATGATTTTGTGCTCTTGGTCCTTGAAATGGCACTCAGAACTGTAATGTCCTTCATTGCCACAGACCAAACAAGTGATTACACCGTTCTTTTTGTCCTGAATGTACCTACTTTCCAGATCTTGTTGGTATGGGCTGGACGTCAGAAAGAATCGATCTCCTGAAACATGGAAATTATTTTGCCTCCCTGGCGAGGGGGTGAGTGAAGCACCATTCCATGGAGGCCTCTGTTGCGGATAGTGGCCTTGGTACCCAAAGGAATGCCATGCGATGTGCTTCGCTGTATGTTGGTGTTGGTTCTCCCACTTTCTTTTTGACCCGATTTCCTGACTCTTGGCAGATGATCCCATCTGGTTAATTGTTTCTGACCAGGGATAACAGACAAGAGGAGAAAACATGAGACAAGGAAGAATGTAGTTTGAGGTGTACGATGAAACAATTGATATTCTAGACGCTGCTGTGTAGATGCAACAGAATATAGCCCATACAGCTAAAGAGCATCCGCTGATGTGCATGCAAACAAACAAATTGTCTTTTTTGAATCTCCAAATGTACATCGAGTTTTTAGCTGAATTTTTTCGGAGTTGTAGACATACCCCACATGAATGTTACTATCAAACAATTTCAGATTTTTTTGAAATGACTAGATGGTGTTGATCTCCCTCACGATCTCACCTAAATGTGAGATCTCATACAAGTCTCCCCCACTATATAGTATAGGTGCAAAACAAATGCCTTAACCATATATTTGTGTTTGAGCAAAGGTGTTGATATCCTCCTACTGCCGATGCGAAAAATCTAACATGTGAAGAGAGAGGCTGTAACAGCATAATTCTGTGATGTACAAAGCTCTGTCCTTTGTAAAGAAAGAAACGACTAACAGGGCAATTGCTTCAGTAGCAGTCAATTTTGCTTGTTTTGTGCTGCCAGAAGCAACAGCAAATTGCTTAATGAGCAGCGTGATATACTAAGATATGAAAGAGGGGGGATGAACAAATCGGATTCAGGACCTAATCATGGGGAAGAATTCATTCACCGTTTCAACCTACCGCATGCACCGAATCACCTGTCGAATTAGTGGATGCAGGCGGGATAATAATCGATCTAAAATCTAAAATCTAAATGGAAGGGGAATGGATCAAGAAAAGACGGGGGAGACACACGAGGAGATGGGAAGCGTAAGGCCTACTACCTGAGGGCAGGGGAGCAGGAGAAGGGAGCCCCGGCGGCGGCGGCGACGACGACGGTGGTGAACTGGTGGCGGCGGGGTCGACAGCCGGCGGCGGCTGCTCTGCTGTTTTGGTTGGGAATTGAAGCAAGCAGGCCGTGGTGGGGATGACGAACAGGGTAAACAAGGCTTTCTTCTTCTTTTTCTTTTTTTTTTGTGGAGACAAAGTTCCTTCTTTTTGTGGTGCTCGCTACGTTTTTTTTCGTTTTTGGTTCCTTCTATTCTTTCTTCGATTTGTTTTGTTTTTCACTGGTTTTCTTCGGGTTTTTTTTTATTTTTTTCTTCGCTTTACTTTGGTTTCTTTGTTTTCTCATTGATTTTATTTTGGTTTATTCTTTCTTTCGCTATGCTTTGGTTTCTTTGTTTTCTCAATACAATAGGTTTTCTTTTTCTTTTTAGTCGGGTTTTATCTGGGTTTTTTTTTCAACGCATGTCTACTTTTTCCCAGTACACAGTGTACATTTTATAGCACACATGATACAATTTTATGATACACGCTACACATTTTCCAAATGGGTGACAAATAACTTTTTAAACTCATGTTTTGAACAGTTTTTAAATCCATGGATTTTTTTTCAAATACACAAAAATATTTCTTTTAAACTAATCCCTCCGATCCATATTAATTGTCGCTGATTTAGTATAAATTTGCACTAGATCGGCGATGATTAATATGAATTGGACGGCATAAACATTGCTTTTACATTGTATAATTTTTTTAAAAAATCATAGAATTTTTTTGGAAACATGCGGATATTTATTGAAAGTCATGATACGATTTTTCGTGGAAATGTTTTAACCAACATGAATTTTTCTTACATATTTTATATATCATTTTTTAAATGCGTGAACATTTTCATGATATGCGGGAATGTTTCCATCAAATTTGATATACATTTTGAGTGGCATGAAACAATTTTTTTTGCATTATCAAAAATAAAATAAAATTTTGTACGCACTTTTTAATAATTTCGCATGCATTTGTTTTTTAAACACGGGAAGTTTTTTATTGCCACAAATATTTTTTTGAATGTTGTCAACTTTTACATTTTTTAGGGATATCAACATTTGAATACACTATCCCTCTCGCCAGGGTTTGTTCCTTCTCTCGCTGACTTCGCTGGTGTAGAGCTTTCTCTCCTCCTATTCATCCATCCTCACTGATGAGGACATCCCAACCATGGACACCACACCACCAATCATCAACGGGTCAATTACAAGAAGTCGCGCAATGCAAATATATGATCAAGTGAACACTAACTTAAGTTTACCATTTGACCTTGAAAACATGGTTGTGCCTTCACCTCCTTTGTTGTTGGTTGAACTCAGGTGCAATGTCGAAGAAGGCCAAACACATTTCAATTCGTGCAAAACAATGTTTTATGGTGAAGAAACAAAGTTAGGAGTTCATGAAGAAATGAGTTGTCTGCTGAAGAAACATTGTTCCGACTCTGGCGAAACAATGTTTTGCACGAGTTTGGATATCCCAACTTGTGAAAGGTTTTCAGAACTCGAGTTTGTTGCTGAAGGAAACATTGTTCGACCCCAGTGAACAATGTTTGGTCGGGAACTGCCAACCACCTCCGATGAGAGATTTCCAGAAGATACCTCATCAAGTCTCGAAACCATTTAGTCCTACCAAAGTTGGTTCTCTTTCACATCTAAGCTGGTTCCCAAAGCTAGTTTTGTTTTCACACCTATCAAGGGGGGTTGTCCCGATTATAAATAGGCTAGCTCTTCCCTTGTTGGGGACTTTTGCCATTTCTATCAAAGACCCAAGACATAGACTCCTCCTGAGATTGGAGAGCTCTTGTTATCCTTATTCTCGTGATTCCTTGAGAAATTGCTCCTAATTCGTGCTCCACGACTAGATCGTATTGTGTGGGTTAGAGTTCGTGATTTCCCTTGCGGATTGCACCTATCCCGTGCTCCATGACTTGAGCGTGGTTGTGTGAGGTAGTATTGCGGGTTGTGGATCAGCGAATGTTCGGATTGCAGGATTCGGTGAGCATCCTCCTCGTCGCGTCATAATCTCTTATTTTCTGTTTTTCGGCTGCTTGCAACTTGTTATCCGCATCCATTTATCGATCCTACGCCGTGAAGATCGGACCTCCCCTTGTACACCCTCTTGTCCGAACACGGTGTCGCATCACTCACCATGACTTTCGCTCGGGTTGATCCAGGCGGTCTCTGCAATGATGCCCGACCTTGGTGATACGTGGCAACGACGGGGTTCAAGGAGTTTCTCCGAGTAGATTGATTAGTGTTTTGTGATTAGCAATCCGTCAGATTTTTCATCACAGAAGAGGGGAATGGATGATCTTGAGGGTATAATGGAAAGATTGGGTCTCTTGAGGAAGACATCAAAAATGTTGTGTTCGAGAGGGAGGACCACCATCGAAAAATACTTCACGGCGGGTTGATTTAGCCAAGATCCAAAAAATAAGGAATACTTCCAGTTTTGCTTTTTCAAAAATACGCCTTCAGTCAGGGAGCTAGTGTAGGAGGTTCGGATTCGACATCTCGAACATAATATATACTAGTAGAGTGCCCGTGCGTTGCCACGGGCTCTTGAAAAAGTTTGCAGGAGTTACATGTTAAATTCCACACGTACAAACAATATAACAGAAACATAATTATTTAATAACTGAAGTCCGTTTTTGCAATGTAAATTGATAATATAAGAAAAATTAACGACATGTCCATGTAACAAACTGAGCGATGTTCCAACTAAACATCTATTACAAAACTATTAATATCTAGATGATGCGCTTAAGAAATTCTTTCACAATATCCGGTAAGTTTCCTTTAGCTTCATTCCCACGATGTTTTAGCAAGTATAACAAAAACTGATTCCTCAATTCATACCCATCCTGCATAAACGCATACATGTAGTTAGTATGAAAATTTCACGCTGAAGGTCTTAAAACATGTAACGGATAATACTCACCGCGCAAATCGGCTTGACCAAATCTTCACCGTTCCACCAAAGCATAAAATGAAAAACAAAATAGCCAGACAAATTCCTGTAAAACTTTAAATTAACAATGTAAAGAATATAGTAATAACAAAAGTAAATATTTTTGTTATGAATTCATTACCCATCTATACTCGTTGGAACACCGGACGGAAATAAACGTTGCCATTTAGATAGATCATAATTCCAACCAGGCAGCTTTATTTCGAGTGCTTCTTTGAAATCCCTTGCAAAAGTGCATGCCTCAATTTTTTCTCCTCTAACGATTGTGATGTTTGAATATGATCCATAATATATAGACGACGTGCCTCTTTGTCGATGACGTACAAGATGTATCGACCGATGGATGCATAGGGAAGATAAATCTACAAGTGGAGGTATTAGAAACAACAATAAACCATGATAACAATGGACAAAATACTTTACTTAACTTGTTGCACGATGAGATGTCGTTGTCCATCTCAGGCCAGCTATCAAATAATGTTGCCAACCTCTGGATAGTTTCCTTCTCGCAAAACTTCTGACCTCGTGTTGACTCTAGCATCATGAACTAAATAAAAAAACAAATATTTTTTCAACATGTTGATAGTAATGACACATAGAATTAAGAGTTAAGATGATTTACACAAAATCGTAGATCCATGTAGTGCACAGGAGGGTCTGTGAATAATACTCCCTCGTCACATGCCAGCATACGCACGGCTGTGTTGAAGCAGTCATTGTCCATGGTCTGCTCCATGTTAAGTATGCACTGAAGTTTCTTAAGACTTAAGCCCATTGGATCGGGTGTCGAGGTCCGGACCCATACCTTCCTATAAATTGGATGATAAGAAGAATACTATTATAAATCCGCACATTAAATATTGATACATGATACTTACTCCAAACACCCGGCATCATCGATAGACATGATGTAGTTGCAGAGGCCGGCAAGTAATTCATGTTGGTCCGTGGGTATTGTAGTGATTGGGGCAGGACGTTTGTCTTTGACTACGTCAGATGGATTCTCCAGGATCTCGATATCAGAATTAGCTAAAGTTTCTTCATCGTCAGGTTGATGGTATATGGGATCTCCTTTTAGCTTATTCAGCTCTGAATCGAGCAAAATGACAGCTAATTTTTTTCGAAAATGTTTCATATCCTCCTACAAAATATATTCATCGATTAGCTGCTAGATAATAGCATGTGACATTTTTAGTCGAAGTGAGTGGCATCGTGCCTTCTATTAGAGCGGGTCACATCCAATTTCGATATGGCTCACCTTTGAATCACTTGTTGGTAATTATTCCATAGAAATGACTTATTAGGATACGTGATATTATTCACTATATAAAAAATGTGTGACATTTCTTTCAAAGCAAACAGTGGCTTTTCCCATAAAAAAGCAATCAACAACTCATTTTCTTCTTATCTAAAAAAGGCGATTCACTCTCTCAGCCCACAACACATTGCTCACACTCATATCTCATTCCCCCAACCTACTCACCCCGCGCCGTCGCCATCTCTCCCCACCATGGAAAATCATATCCAAATAAATGCCAGCTCTATCAAAAAAATGAAAAAAAAATCTAAAGATACTTTAACATTGTTATCTACCTTGGTACTGCTGCTCATCTGACTTGAAAAGAATATTTACAAATGATAATACTTTTGCTCATATCTCTTCTAAGCAACCTGATGAACATTGTAGTCAATGATACATCCTTGGTGCTCAAATGGTGAAGCTTCTACTTCACTCCTTGCTTTCTTTAAGAATTGGCACATATTACAATCAAGGACTCCTAATCTCTTGGGCATATATCACATCAAACGATAGGGCATTCTACACAATTGTTTCCCTCCCACTGAACCTGAAGTTATTAGCCCTACACAAAGGAGTTATTCATGTTGATTTTAACCATGATGGTATACCTGGTGGATCTACCATTGAATATATCAGACTGCATATGAGGATATATGTGCCTGAATGTGATAGGGACCTGCATCCTTGATCCCAGGCTTATTAATCTCGGTGGACTCGATGAGGTCAATGTTGGCAATACTGCCATCACGAATCCACATTTTATAATGGAAGCAACATGGTGAGACTCAAATATTGTATTAGGATTTGCGAGCAGCATGTTGAACCCCAAACTGGAGTCATTCTTGTCCTTGAGGCTGAGGTACAGCTTGGTAGCAATCTCTTCAAAGCAGAAGTGGCGGAACTTGATCTTGTCTTCGCCGGTCTTTTATTGGATCAGCTGTTGGAAATATGCCCTAGAGGCAATAATAAATGGTTATTATTATATCTCTTTGTTCATGGTAATTGTCTATTATTCATGCTATAATTGTATTGTCCGGAAATCGTAATACATGTGTGAATACATAGACCACAAAGTGTCCCTAGTAAGCCTCTAGTTGACTAGCTCGTTGATCAACAGATAGTCATGGTTTCCTGGCTATGGACATTGGATGTCATTGATAACGGGATCACATCATTAGGAGAATGATGTGATGGACAAGACCCAATCCTAAGCATAGCATAAAAGATCGTGTAGTTTCGTTTGCTAGAGCTTTTCCAATGTCAAGTATCTTTTCCTTAGACCATGAGATCGTGCAACTCCCGGATACCGTAGGAGTGCTTTGGGTGTGCCAAACGTCACAACGTAACTGGGTGACTATAAAGGTGCACTACGAGTATCTCTGAAAGTGTCTGTTGGGTTGGCACGGATCGAGACTGGGATTTGTCACTCCGTGTGACGGAGAGGTATCTCTGGGCCCACTCGGTAATGCATCATCATAATGAGCTCAATGTGACTAAGGCGTTAGTCACGGGATCATGCATTGCGGTACGAGTAAAGAGACTTGCCGGTAACGAGATTGAACAAGGTATTGGGATACCGACGATCGAATCTCGGGCAAGTAACATACCGATTGACAAAGGGGATTGCATACGGATTGATTGAATCCTCGACACCGTGGTTCATCCGATGAGATCATCGTGGAACATGTGGGAGCCCACATGGGTATCCAGATCCCGCTGTTGGTTATTGACCGGAGAGGCGTCTCGGTCATGTCTGCATGTCTCCCGAACCCGTAGGGTCTACACACTTAAGGTCCGGTGACGCTAGGGTTGTAGAGATATATGTATGCGGAAACCCGAAAGTTGTTCGGAGTCCCGGATGAGATCCCGGACGTCACGAGAGGTTCCAGAATGGTCTGGTGAAGAATTATATATAGGAAGTCAAGTTTCGGCCACCGGGAAAGTTTCGGGGGTTACCGGTATTGTACCGGGACCACCGGAAGGGTCCCGGGGGTCCACCGGGTGGGGCCACCTATCCCGGAGGGCCCCATGGGCTGAAAGTGGAAGGGAACCAGCCCCTAGTGGGCTGGGCGCCCCCCCATGGGCCTCCCCCCATGCGCCTAGGGTTGGGAACCCTAGGGTGGGGGGACTTTCCCCTTGGCTTGGGGGGCAAGGCAACCCCTTCCACCCCTTGGCCGCCGCCCCCCCAACCCTAGATGGGTTTTGGCCGCCCCCCCTCCCAAGGAGGCCTATATAAAGGGGGGAGGGAGGGCAGCAACCTACAGCCTTGGGCGCCTCCCTCCTCCCATGTTGCACCTCTCCGTCTCTCGCAGAAGCTCGGCGAAGCCCTGCCGGAGACCCGCTACATCCACCACCACGCCGTCGTGCTGCTGGATCTCCATCAACCTCTCCTTCCCCCTTGCTGGATCAAGAAGGAGGAGACGTCGCTGCACCGTACGTGTGTTGAACGCGGAGGTGCCGTCCGTTCGGCACTCGGTCATCGGTGATTTGGATCACGGCGAGTACGACTCCGTCATCCACGTTCATTGGAACGCTTCCGCTCGCGATCTACAAGGGTATGTAGATGCACTCCTTTCCCCTCGTTGCTAGTAGACTCCATAGATGCATCTTGGTGAGCGTAGGAAAATTTTAAATTATGCTACGATTCCCAACATCAGCATGCTACCACACTTGTCAGAACGACCCTCTATGAAAAAATATATTTTAAGAGACATTGGAACAATGCTTTGATAGTACAGGGTTTGTTAGCATGCACTAATCCACTAATCTTTAAAATGAATAAATGTTAGTAATTATATCAAAACCAGAAGATGAACAACACTACTGCTCTCTCCACGACATAAACCGACGAATTCTAGACTCTAACACTACTGCCAGCAAAAAGTTCATTATACTCGGTCACTCGTCTGTTGCGTGCCATGATTTTTCCGTCTTTATTGACCATCATTACTTTGATCCGTCTAACTTGTTTAGCATGTAGCATGTATTCCCATATTGTATGGCTCAATCATTCAAACCTCTATATCGATCATTTACTTGCTTGTGTGGTCTGGGATGCCTTGTGTCCTGTCTATTTGTAATATGATTTTGCTGGCAGGATTTGCTTGTCTTTCTGGAAGGACTGGTTTATCGAGCGATTCTGATCAAGGTGGCCCTTGTCAGCTATTCACGTCCATAGCGATGAATGACTCAATCACTTGGCGCTCCTGTCTAGAAAAAAAATCATTATAAAGTTGGCCCTAGGCGTTTCTAGTGATTTTACAAGAAGAATCAATATAAAGTCTTATAGTCTTCCTGTAGTTGTCATTCTCACGTTTGAAATTTTCAATCTTCTTCCGGACTTAGTCTGGTCCACTTAACCATGTACGCGAGGTTGTACTTCAGGGATGGACATTCCTTATGTGAAATCCAATATGGGATACATAGTAACATCAACATGTCAGGCAAAGAGTCACATCGAAGAAAAAACACAAGAAAACTATGAACAGGTTTGTTTCTGTTGAAGACAATCAACAATAGATCATCATTTTTCTGTTTATCTGTTTTTATTTCATTTTAACAACAGGTCATCATTTTTCCATAGGCTATTCACTTAATTGGTCTCAATGAAATCATTTTGACAACACCCTAAAGGTAAAACAGAACTTGCCATGGTTTTCCATTGAGCTGAAGAATAAAATAAACCACATGCCTAGGAAGTAGATTGATACTGTTGAGTCCAAGAAGATCCATTAGAAACAGCTGATTTAGTGGCCCAAGCTTCTATAGTATATGGTGCAGTATTGCCGATGAATGTAGCAGAAATGCTTTCCTCCAATTTAGCCATTTTTAAATCAAAATCAACAATATTTTCACTGCATTTCACCACATTCAGTTATATTAAAATTTCAGGAATACAAAGTAATAATTTGACAATGGTGCTAAATAAATAAATTATTTCACTCGTAGAGTGCTAGTTCTGGTATCCTAGCAAAGTAAGCTAAATCAAAGTGTCATAGCTAAGAAAGCATACTCAAAACCTCTCTCGATTTTTTTACACCATTACCATACGTGTTTCCAGACTTGATTTTGCTGTTAGGAGCCAGCAACAGCAGCCAGAAGCATTGGCATTATTGATGATATAACTGAACCTTTATGTAGCAAGTGTTTCAGAGATTTATATTCGACACAACAACTTGCTGAATACTACTTTGAACTTAAAAGGTGAGGGAGAAATCAAAACTTGAGTCACACAGTCACATCAATGATACGATGAGAATGAAAAAATCAATGGAAAAGTACCGCTTAATATTTCACAGTTTCATCATGGTCATCAACACCGTTAAGTTGGAATTCGAGAGTTTTAGGAAATGTGACTGTGATTCAGTAGATTTCCCTTCTGCCATAAATAATGATGTATGGATAGCTGCAACTTTTCTTCATACTATCCCAACGCATGGACACATGTAGGACAAAAAAATGACAGCAATCATGGGAAAACATACCATTACCAAAATCAAAGGTATAACATAATATATTGTCAACATGATAAAAATGAGATCATGTTAATTTCCCTATAAAACTGAGATCAAAGGTATATATTTCACAGGAATTTGACAACCACGATCATAAGTTCTGAATGGCTCTTCAAGGATTAAAAAAACATATTGCCCTACAAAAATAAATAAATATTCAAGGAAGACAACTGATGGTTGAATCCTGAAAGTCTAAAATCACTAGATCACATATCTAGCATCTGATACTTACATCCCTAGTAAAATATAATTTTAAAATTTCCTAGAATACGAAAAGAGCCCTATATAGCTACAAGAGATATGTATGAGGTGACAAGCTCTTACACATGTATATATGTATGAGGTGGTCAGGAGTGAATCCCTTTTCTGATCTCTTTCTTTCATCCATTGTTCTCTGTCTCGCTTGATCCAGTCATGTTCCAGCACTCCTCACAAAAGTATCACTTCCAGACTCCTAGTATGGGCCGAAAGGAGGAGTTTTATTTTTTCTGATTATACATGCAACAGGGAATAGTTAAAAAACAATAACAAATTAAATGATCATGTGGTGAACCGGCTTCTTCTCCACTGCATTTGCTGATGACATAGGAAGTCACTGCAATATGGTATTATGAAATTATTTTTCATGAAAAAATGATGATACACTTTCATCTAACCAACTTGAATACTCACTTTCCTCAAGAAAACAATCTGAATAGTCTTGTGCATGGCATGATCCAAATTCAGACGACACACTTCCTTATATGCCTTATATGCTAGGCACTGGGGGGACGGCATGAACAGCAGCATCGGCGGGAACAGCCTGACGAAGCATTTTAAAAGCATTCATACAGAATATAATCTTCTAGATGATAACAATAAAAAATACAAGTGCAATAATCCACCAAATGTAGGAAAGCATTGTTACAGAATATATATTCTAATCCGTGATAAATAGAGATCTGAAACCATTGATCACATGCAAGAAAACAGGAGGAGGAGGTGCACAACTACATGTAGGGCGTGCAGACGCCGCTGAATTCATGAGTCGTTGGCTCCTGTTGCTTCCGTCGATCTCGTCATCCCCAAAGTCAAGTATAGTGCATAACATCAATCATATATGTGTTGGCATTTTACTGTACCTGTTATGACAGGGATGGCCTTGCTTTAAATAGAGCATGTTCAAAGTGTGAGAGTTCAATCAAACTCGACGAACTCATTGATGGTGTCCAATTTACCAGGAATTGGGTTCTCTCATCCAAAGCGGCCACAACTACTTAGTTTTACCTAAACAAGGAAGGCATGGTCAAACAATTTAATTCCACGCGTTGCACATTCATAAATCACATGACAGATGTACCACGCATTCATAATTGTACAAAGTAACTACCAAGTGTTCCCGAAAGAATAAATCCACACACGCAATCAGCTAAACATAAAAATTTACCTCAAAAAAATAGGATGTATGGTGAGTTAGTGCTTGCACGGGTTCATATTTTCCTTACTTCTGATTCGCTCTCCCCAATATACTTGTTCAATTGATCAGGCCCCTAAAGTTCCAGAAAAGGAAACATTGTACAGTTTATACAGAACACAAATTAGGTAGAAAGAATATGGCAATCTCAAAATAAATTGTCATTAGTGTTTTCCCACAACCTGGAGATCCAAGCAGAAAAAGACCAGCTCGCATGACTGGCACCAAAAAGGGAAGATGAAACCATAATTAGGTATTTAAAGCAGTAACATGAAACACTAAAACTTATAAAATGCAAATAAAAACCGCAGATCTTGGTGAACTACCTTCGATATGAATTCAGAGGTGGCTAACGGTTTTAATCTACCAATCACTATGATGACCAGATGACACATAGTTAACTGCAATACCACACGCCCTGCCCTGTTCATCGCTTAGGGTAGCAATGTGGTCACTGGATAAAGATTAAAAAAATTCAGGCGCCTGGTTTGAACAATAACACACGCCCTCCCCTGTTCCCAAAAAATACCATCAACATGGCCACTGGCTAAAGTTTCAGGAGTACCCATTCTTGGAGTCGCCCACTCGAGTCCTAAATGTTTTAGCAAAGTATAAAGTACAAAGATTAATCATGTGTCGCTGCATGTTTCAGCAATTATATGGTAAGGAATCAAGCTATGAACTCAGGCATACCTTGGTATCTTGGCCTTCTAGTTCATCAAAGATCAGGTTCAGCCTTTCAGGTACCTAATAAGAAATAAGAACAGATTTGTCAGGTGGCAACTTAGATACCAACGATGACCGTGTATGCCTGAGACCAACAAGCAGCTCAGCAGAACAAGATGTGGTGTGGTGAGACTGCAATAACAGGCTCATTGCCCATAACCGTGTGGCGGACATACGAAATTCAGTTTGTTCCTAGCTACTCCCTCCGTTCCTAAATATAAGACCTTTTAGATATTCTAATGTGGACTACATACAAAGCAAAATGAGTGAAACTACACTCTAAAATACGTCTATATACATCCGAATGTAGTCCGTATTGAAATCTCTAAAAAAAGGTTTATATTTTGAAACAAAGGGAGTAGATTTTATGTCTTGTATATAAATGGACCCGAGAGATGAAATTTAGTCCTCTCCCCAACCAGACATACCAGCCCCGGCTTCTTCCCAGCGGTTGTCGGATCATGCTCCAGGACAAGTTTTTTTACGAGGATTGAAATGCAAACCCTTGTGTTGCTATGCTGCCACCCAAGATAGTATTCTTGGATGAAAGTTATCAAATACCAGAATGTAACAGAACTAAACATTACATTTGTGAGATTTGAAATCACTCACCACAGAACAAGCCTATCGTCGCAAGAAAGTGCTAATGAAACACAAGTTTTATAGCAACCACGGTTTAATCATCATTTGGGACACGGTAAAGACCAACCACAAACCTAGTCACGGAAGCAGCTTCCCGGCCATGAAGCACGCGAACTTATTGCTCCGGGAGTACTCATATGGCACCCCAGCCATGGTGAGCAGCCGCTCCAGGACCTCCTTGGCCTGGTCGGGCTCCGCGGTCTCGCACTCCAGCTCGTAGTTTGTGCCGAAATCGAAGTGTGTCTCGTCGAGCTCTAGCACGAGCCCCTGCCCCTCGCCCTCCTCGAGCTCATACACACCGCGGGTGTTCCGGAAGCCGCCGAGGCAGACGAACGGCGCTTTGTCCCCGCCGACGCCGTACTCGTCGGAGACGAGCCGGACGATGGGGGAGTCGACCGCGTCAAGACGGGCGGGGTTGTCGACGCAGGTGAGGGCGAGGGCGGGGTCGAGGGGCTCCACGACCTCCTCAACGCGGCTAACGCCGGCGTCGATGCGCGGGCGGCGCTTGAGCGTGAGGACGGCGCGGGAGGGGTCGCGGTCGTCGGTGCCGTAGAGGCGGACGTCCCGCTGGGCGGCGAGGGGCCGCGCTGGGGCGTCGGTGCGGAGCAGGCGGGGCGCGAGGAAGGAGGAGAGGCGCCGGTGTGCAGCCGCGTCGGGGAGACGGAGCTTGATCTCGACCTCCATGGGGTTGGGGTTGCGGCTAGGGCTGGGGGGGGGGGGGGGGGGCGGCGGCGGCGTCTACTCTGGGAGTTCTAGGGATCGAGAGGAGCGGACAAAAAAACCTACGAAAAAAACCAGTGGAAGGGTGCTGGTTTTTGGACTGTGCGTGGGTGGGGTTCGGTGGGTGGGCGTGGGGATGGAAAAAAACCGGTTGAAAAAAACCAGTCAAAAAAAACCAGACGAAAGTGGGGGACTATTCAACCAACTCGTCCATTAGGAGTAGAGATTTGATGTGTCTCAAACGTATCCATAAAATTTTATTGTTTCATGCTATTATAATATCACTTTGAATACTATACATAGCAAAAAGAAAATCCCAAACTAACCTATTAATTCAGTGGCTAAAGCGAGTTGTTGTTTTCTACATGTTTTCGACTTTTCAGAAAATCCATATCTAGGAAGGTCAAATTATACCGGGGATTTAATATGATTTTTTCCAAGTTATGAAGATTTCAGAAAATTCCGAGAGGGGCCAGGTGTGGTCCCCACACGCCAAGCCAAAAAGCGAGGGGCCCACATGCATGGGGCAGCCATGTGGGGTCCCTCGGTCCGGATATTTGCTGGCGTTTTGAGGGTCCACATTGGAGACGCCCTTAGCGGGGTTTCCCCTGGAAAATTAAACATTTAAAAAAGGAGAGGCCAAAGATATTTACACATGAACTTGTTTTTTGTTGTTCCTGTGGAGCTCAACTCTTCAAGTATCTCATCATGAAACTTTACACACATGTAGAATACATCCTTAAGTACTTGTGTATACTTTCATATATTTTGTAAACTTTTAAAAAAATGATTTGTAATTAAGAAAAAAAAACAGAAAAGGGGCTCCAAAACACCCCACTCTCAAAGATGAGCCCTCAAGAGCGCACAGTTTCAGCCCTTATACAGACAAGCCATGAAACCTGGTGAGCAAAATACGAACGCCGGATAATTCGAATACACACGGCGAGTTTCCACTTTCCATCCTCTGTGCTGTCTGCTGATGCCCTGTTACACACACATAGATAATAATCATAAGTAGAACTCCGAAATATTCAAGCAAATGAAGCTAGCTCCTTCTTTCTGAAGATAATAGAAGTGACACGAAAATAACTTTAAAGTAAGCAGCAAGCAAATCAGGGAATCGCCCAGGCGATGGACTAGCGCTCAAATGTTGGTTCTATACCTAATTTTACATTACTGTACAAGGTAATCTGCTAAGTGCTAATCTGGCGCATTATAAGCAAAAGCTGCTAAGTGCAAACTAACAGACTGCATCCTACATTAGCATTTTTCAGTTCAAAGTTCAAACTTCTTTGACTATACAAGCAACAAAACTTGGGGCATACTCATGTAGAAGTTCAATGTAGGGTTTCCACGTTTTCAGGCTAGAATGAAGTTGTATGATTATATCATTATGTAGTCACTGAAAATCAATGATCCTAAAGTGCGGTTCTACAAATTAACCACAGTATAACTTATGGATCAACATTATCTATGTTCCAGCAATCGACCCCCCATGTATTGAGCAAGGATGAGTAACCATTTTCTCTTCGGCAAATCGTTATTCTGAATGCATGTTATGGAATGGTTAAGTGGGGAGCTTATTTTGGATCTTTGAGAAGACAACAGCAGTATGTATTTCGATACAAATAACACTTATACAGAGGATTGGTTTGAAAGAAAGCAATTGCAGTACTTTGAAGGTTATTCGTTAGTGAACATTCAGTCTGCCAACACTAGTCTTTTTAAGCCTTCGTTAGGGCCGGGTCCAAGGCCAGGTCCGGATCGGCCCGTTCCCATCCTGATGCCTAAGTTAGTAAGTTTGTTATGTGTGCTCCTGCCAAAAAACTTCACTAGGCCCTCTACCAGAAACAAAACAAAAGGTTCTTACCCAGATGTATCCCGTACACTTGTTCACCAAGTACATGAAGTATGGAGAAGCATTTACTACCAATGAATATGCCAGCAAACATGCACAATGCAAGCGGCTGCGAATCCCGTCTTGGGAATGTCTTCTCATCAGATCGTCAATTGGCATCAACATCATCTCAGAAAAAGACATTCCGAAAACACATGATATAAATGCCCTTCCTTGACAACTTTCAACCGCTAGAGTATCACAAGAAAAAGACAGTAACTGTGCAGTAACTTTTTGGTCAAGGGAGGAGGTCTGGCTCAGCTCAGTAAGTATCTTTCCCCCTTGGTTGTATCTTCAGTGCCAAGATCTCTTCCCAAGCTGCTTCTCGGCGTGATTGAAAATGTAATGCCATGTATAGTCATTATGAGTACCACTGTTTGCTATACCGATAGCTCCTGGTGGAGCAGTCTTAATGCTTCCGGTGCTTCTGAGGGCATCGTTTGGCGCAGTGGCCTTCTTCCTTGCAACGGAAGCATGTAACCACTCATGTTGATGTGTTGTCTACTGTAACCAAAGGACTAGACTTGTGCACGGTCTACGATTGATGTTTCAACGGACACTTCTTGCGCCTGTGCCCTTCCTCACCACACCTTACACATCGGACAATCGATTTAGGCTTGTTGGCGGCCAGTACTTTTCCTTCTGATTTTGCGGAACACTTGGGAGGTGTAGATGATGGGTCGCGTTGTTTTGATAGTGCAAGCCGCAGAGCAGCTTGGAAGTTCTCTCTCTGACTCTGAAATGCCTCAGTCAATACTGAATTCAAGGGGCACTTAGCAAGATAATGATCCTGACACTCACAAAGAAAGCATTTAACACCGCCCAATCGGCACTCTCCATCCTCATGATACTCGTCACAGCTTGAGCAACTGAGACCATGTGTACTGGTACTGTGCCCTATCTCTCCACAGGCATTTACGACTGTAATGTCCTTCCTTGCCACAGACCAAACAAGTGATTACCCCGTTCTTTTTGTCCCGTGCAGGCCTCTGTTGCGGATAGTGGCCTTGGTACCCAAAGGAATGCCATGCGATGTGCTTCTCTGTATGTTCATGTTGGTTCTTCCACTTTCTTTTTGACCCGATTTCCTGACTCTTGGCAGATGATCCATTGGTTTTCATCTGAATTAACTGTTTCTGGACAGGGGTAACAGATAAGAGGGGAAAACATGAGACAAGAAAGAAAATGTAGTTTGAGGAGTATGATAAAATGAATGATATTCAAGACGCTGCTGTGTAGATGCAACAGAATATAGCCCATCAGTGGCGGAGCCAAGGAGGGACGAGCAGGGGCCAGCCCATCCCCCCCCCCCCCCCCCCCCCCCCCCCCGATACTCTTGGAGCTGGTGTACGCAACCAGCAAAATCACACGTACAAGCATAGACGGCTACGGCGCCGTGTGCCCTTTCCGCCGCCGCCGCCCATCAGCTTCTGATCTCCCCGCTTTGCCGCTCACGATCTGATTTGTACGACGACTCAGCGACACAACCTACTTCATAGCTTCAGCCAACGAACTAGCAGGTTCACACATCACACTATACTAATCTCTCTCACTTCTCATCTCAGTGTTGAAACTATATATATCAGATTTTATTTGTTTTGTTTTCTCATTTGAGATTCTATCAAGAATTCATACCTTGTACGTGTTCTAAAATTACCGTGATGCAAATTATCTTGTATGAGTTTATATTTATTGATGCAAAAAAATTCTATGGGGACCTTAGACAGTAGCTAATTCTGAAATTGAAATTCTTCAACTATGAGGAGAAAAATGCAGCCAAACACCATTAATATTAATTCATTTTTTAAGCTAGTTACTTCTAAAATTGAAATTCCTCAACCATGAAGAGAGATAACGCTGCCAAACCGCATTAAGATTAATTTGTTTTCGAAGCCAGTTGCTTCAAATTCTTGACATACTGAAATTGTTAATGAGGCTGACGTGCTATAATTATCTTTTACACTGGATTTTTTTTATCTACTTAGCTTGGCCCCCCCTATACTCAAATCCTGGCTGCGCCCCTGTAGCCCATATAGCTAAACAGCATCCACTGATGTGCGTCCATACAAGCATGCCTCAACTAGTATAATATAGGTGCAAAACAATGCATCAACCATATACTTGTGTTTGAGCACAAGTGTTGATATCCTCCTACTGCCGATGCAAAAAAATCTAACATGTGATGAGAGAGATTGTAACAGCATAACTCTGTGATGTACAAAGCTCTGTCCTTTGTAAAGAAAGAAGCGACTAAACAGGGCAATTGCTTCAGGAGCGGAGATATGAAAGAGGGAGGGGGGGAATCATGGGGGAGAAGAAGAGGGTTCAGTGGGAGGGACTGCTCTGGCCGGTAGGCATGGAATTCAATCACCGTTTCAACATACCGCATGCACCAAATCACCTACCGAATTAGTAGATGAAGGCGGGATAATAATCGATCTAAATGGAAGGGGAATGGATCAAGAAAAGACGAGGGAGATACGCGGGGAGATGGGGAGCGTAAGGCCTACTACCTGAGGGGACTGGAGTGGGTAGCGGGGAGCAGGAGAAGGGAGCCCGGCGGCGGCGGCGGCGGCGGTGGCTAATTGGTGGCGCCGGGGTCAACAGCCGGCGGCGGCTGCTCTGCTGTTTTGGTTGGGAGTTGAAGCAAGCAGGCAGGCAGTGGGGAATTACCTTACGGACGACTAGCGGGCCTGCCCATTTTAGCGCGGGTGCTTCGCTCGCTCCCGGTTATTTATTTTTCTTTTTGGGTTCCTTTTATTTTTTTTCTTTGATTTGTTTTTTTCACTAGATTTCTTTGGTTTTTTTGTCTTCACTTCACTTTGGTTTGTTTGTTTTCTCATTGGTTTTCCTTTTTTTTATTCTATCTTCCGCTATACTTTGGTTTCTTTGTTTTCTCATAGGTTTTCTTCGTTTCCTTTAGGGGTTTCTTCGTATTTCCTTTTTGTTTCTTACTCGGTTTTTACTGGATTTCTCTTTTCAACACATGTCTAATTTTTCTCATTACACAATGTACATTTTAGAGCACACGGGATACAATTCTATGATACAAGCTAGACATTTTTCAAATGCATGATATACCTTTTTAATTGCATGCTTTCAACACTTTTTGAATATGTGGGAACATTTTTTTTCAAATACACGTAAACATTTTTAAACATACTTGTAAATCAACAATAATTAATATGAATCAGATGTCATGAACATTGCTTTTACATTGTATAATTTTTTTAAAGATCATGGATGTTTTTCGGAAACACACGAATATATTTTGAAAATGTCACGATACGATTTTTTTAGTGGA
Source organism: Aegilops tauschii subsp. strangulata (assembly GCF_002575655.3). Taxonomy (NCBI): domain Eukaryota; kingdom Viridiplantae; phylum Streptophyta; class Magnoliopsida; order Poales; family Poaceae; genus Aegilops; species Aegilops tauschii. The sequence continues at coordinate 49,344,075 of NC_053039.3, forward strand.
TTTTTTTAATCAACATGATTTTTTCTTACATATTTTATATATCTTTTTTTTAAATGCATGCACATTTTTTGGATATGTGGGAATGTTTCTATCAAATGTGATGTACATTTTTTAATGGCACAAAACAATTTTTTACATTATGGAAAAAAAATAAAAATTGTACACATTTCTTAATAATTTCGCATACATTTGTCTTTTAAAGACGGGATTTTTTTATATTGGCACAAACTTATTTTTTGAATGTTATCATCTTTTACTTAAAACCATGCCAACAAAAAATTAAATTATACCAGGTTAAACAAAATTGAATGCATGTACGATGAACACTTTAAAAACTAAAAGGAAAATTGGAATGGAAATTAAAAAATAAGAGAAAAATAGAAAAAAATTATAAGAAGAAAAGGCGGGTGTGACATCGGCGCTACTGTGCTAGCCCATAATCGGTTGCCTTTTGGCGAAGCAAGCTACCCACGTCAACAACTCTACCACGACCGAGTCGTCCGGCTCCCATCAGCTCGCTACCGACGAGGACTCGACAACGGATGACGATGTCGGAGGGGCCTTTGAAGGACAGGATCCGCTCGCTACCGAGTCGGCCGACGTGGTGGCCTCGGACGGCTCGGGGTCTACGTCGAGCAACACTTCCAAGAGGAAAAATCCGAGCGTGGTCCGGGGAAGGTCCCGGAACCAATGGTTGCCGGCGACCGTCCTATCATAACAGGAGAGTGGTAAGTATTTGATTTGCAAAGTATTTTGGATACCCCAACTTTTCCACTCACATATGCTTGTCTTTTTCATTATGCAGTTAGTGGGAATTTCTCCCTGCCAAGCCTAAGGGGGCGCGACTGCCGAACCACATCATCGACTCCCTCGTGAGGAAGTACTTCCCCGGGTTGGCCAAGCCGGGTGATGACGACCCGCCGTCGCCAGGTTTCACCTGGGAGCACTACCAGCACACCAAGGATGAGCACGATGTCACCATGGCCGCCTGGGTCATCAACAGTTTTCATGTAGTATCTTTGCCACTGCATTGTTCCGTATTCAAATTCTTGTAATTAACTGCCATATGCTTTCTTGTAGGAAGCATTTCCTTGCGTGGATGGTGAGAAAGAGAAGGCGACAAAAGCCCTCATGAAATCAGCTCGGATGATACTCTTTAAGGTACAAGGGCGTGATGCAGTGTTGGCAACTTGATGACAAGTGGTTGAAGATGACGAGGAAATTTGCTTGCCAGACGTACTTGGAGAGAGAAGAATACTTGTCAGTGGTAAGTCACACTATTGGTTGTTAGTACTTTGAGTCATCCGCCGCTTGTTAGATGCATTAGTCAATGATTCGATTTTGTCTGACTAGGTGAGGTAACCGAGGTAACCCTGGATGAAGGAAGATTGTTGGGAGGCCCTGGTTGACATGTGGTGTGACCTGGCATGGCAGGCGCAATCAGTGGTGAATCTAGCACAAAATTGAAGGGTAGGCCCAAAACATCACGTTTCTAAGTCTAATTAGCAAATACATTGCAATTTACATGTTAAACATCTGAGTAAAATTGTCAAGTAGTATGCTTAGCTGAAATAGGATATTTGGAGGGTAGACTTAAGCCTATTGAAGCCCCCTAGTGGAATCGCCACTGGGCACAACATGTGAAGAAGGGTAACGATCGCGCCAACATGTGGACAGAGTTAATCAAAACTAGCCGACCTCCAACCAAGAGCATCTTGCTCAACCGTTTCTCTAAACGCCCCTCTACATGTTTTCACTCCGCAATGATGAGACGCTGATAATGAATCGGCATTTTCAGATATTTAATCGGAAATTGGCCATGTGCGCAACCAAACAGGTCGGCATAATCAGCAGCCGCCTCACCAGCAGCATCTCCAAAGCAGAAATGCCAAATACTACCACTACAACAGTAGTAGTACAAAAGAAGGCCTAATGCGTTCAAAAGAAATGCGACAAATCAACGGTGGCAATTGATCTGGTGAACAAATCAACCGCGGGAATGCGAAATACTACCACTACAACAGTGAGAGCTGGAGCAACGCCACCAGCAGGGCGGCCGCCACCGGCGCCACGCCGAGCCGCGTGACCGCCGCCCCCGAGGTGGCTATCTGAATGGTGAAGTTGCACGTCGCCGTGGAGGGATCCGTCTGGGTGGGCAGCGCGAGGCCCTGGAAGTCACAGGCCTCGTCCTCCTGGCTCTGCGTCTGGTAGTAGGCGTTGAAGGCGTAGGAGGCGTTGCCCTTGGCGTCCATGCCGTTGCACGACGACCCGTATCCCAGCGTCGTGCAGTCGGCGTTGCTGCACGCGTAGTCGATCTTGGCGCCCAGGAGCTTGCCGAGGTCGTCCCTGCTGGCCTTGGGGTTGAGCGCGCACCACGTTCTCGACAGGTACTGCACCCCCTTGGCCGGCACCAGCGTCGCGTCCCGGCGGCCCTGCCCGCTGAGGTCCATGCCGAACTTGGGCTGCCCGTCGTACCGGAAGATGCCCCAGTGCCGCTCGAAGCTGCCCGGCTGCACGCTCTTCCGGTCCTCGTCCACCACCCCGAACAGGTACGTCTCGACGTGCCGGTTCGGCCTCGCCGGCGTGCCACGGTTGGCCGCCAGCCGCTTCAGCAGCCCGTCGTAGAAGCGGTGCGCATAGGACGCCTTGGCGTGCCTGTCGCCGTCGGTGGGCCAGCCCACCTCGCCCACGATGATCGGCATGTCGCCGTGCCCCACCGCCGCCAGCGCCGCCACCAGCGTGTCGAAGTTGGCGTCGTACACGTTGGTGTACATGACGCCGTTGTCGTTCACCGGCGCCGCGCCGCCGTCGAAGAAGGCGAAGTCCAGGGGGAAGTTGTCGTCGAGGTAGAGGCTGAGGAAGGGGTAGATGTTGACGGTGAAGGGCGCCTTGTTCTTGGCCAGGAACTTGACCATGTCCGTCATGACGCCGGAGATTTCGGCGCGGAAGCGGCCCGCCGACGGCACGGGGTTCCTGGCCGGGGAGCTGTACACGTCGGCGTTGAGAGGGACCGTCGCCTTGATCCGGTCGCCGACGCCAGCGTCATTGAGCGCGTTCTGGATGTTCTCCAGCGCCGGCAAGGTGACCTTCATGAACGAACCGTTGTACGCCTCCAAGAATGGCTCGTTGCCCACGGCCACGTACCTGCATTGCAGCACACCATGACAATTCATTCAGTCACAATTGATGGCATAACTCCAGCCAAAAATAAAATATAAAAAAACCATGTCGTGGCGGGGCACTCGCATTATGACGACTTTGCTAGAGTGATTTTCGGTCGAAATCGCCATATCGACGGTTATTATGTCAATCGGCCCAATATAGCGAGACATGCTATGGTTTTCTTTCTCTGTTTTTCAAACATCACACACACACATGACACATCTCCGTTATCCTGCATCCCAATATGTCCTAAAGGCCTAAAGCTACCACTGTCAGTGAAGAAGCATATATAAATCGCACTACCAATCTGTCAAAAAAATTGATAGAACTCTATTGAGTTTCAACAAACTAATTGTCAAACCATGACAAATTGACAGCCAGCCCACATTATCCATGCTGTAAGATGGCCCGCCAAAAGAATATGATCCCTTGGGTTGCACACCACGACCAACCAAAACGTCCCACCAACCTCCTCCACAGACCAGTGTCCCCCTCCAACCCTCATTCTATAAGCACATTGATGTTCTGAAGATCTTCACCGGATTAAGTAGTAAGTACAATTTTGTGCAGGAAGAAGAGGAATCTGAAGCTATCGCTACTCTGTGTGGTGTGCTGTGCTACACCCAAATTGTTGGTGACAGTATCACGGCGAATGTTTGCATACTAAGATAAGGTGGTAGTGGCGACGGGTGAGAGAAAGGGAAGGGAAGGGGGAGCTGAGCTTACTTGATGACGACGCCGCCGTCGAAGTCGAAGCGCTTGACGTTGCGCTTCACCCAGTCCTTGGCGGCGCCCGAGTCGCCGGCGATGCGGTGGAGCAGGTTGTTGGGGATGGCGAGCATGACCTCGACCCCGCTGCCGGCGAGCGCCTTCATGGCGTCGATGTTGGTCTCGAAGAGCTTCACCTTCTTGATGCCGTTGTCCTTGAGCAGCTGCACCACCACCTTGGGCGGCAGGGGGTGCGACGCCTGCGTGCCCCAGTTCACCCCCAGCCCCTCCGCCGCCCCCGCCAGCACCAGCACAGCCGCCGCCGCGGCCAGCAGCAGCGCCGCCGCCTCGAGCCTCCTCATGAGCTCGATTCGAACTAGATGCAATGCGCACTAGTGCGGTGGCGAGATGGAACGAAGAGAACCAGCAAGCAAGGGCGGGGGGGATGGAAACACGGGAGCCGTAGTGGCGACTGGCGAGGGATTCAAGATGGGGAATTTGAGGCAGGTCCACACCACCAGAACCCAGCTCACCAATGCTGGGAGTCTGTCTGGGCAACTGGCCACCAAAACGAAAGTAAGAATTTGAGTATTTGAATCGAGCAAAGAGGAGGAGGACGGCCACGGCCCACGGGGGAAGCTCAATCAAACGGGCGGGCGCCGGCGGCCAGAGTCCAACCAGTGCAGATGGATCTGATGGTGTTTGCATTGATTTTGCTTGGGTAGGACGGGAGGGGCGTTTCGGTCTATTCGCTCATGTTTAGAATCGGGCGCACGCGGTCACGTGGGGACTGGGGACTTATCAACTCTCACAAACAAAGGCCTTTTCGCCTGATTTTCCAGAGACTTCGTGCACAGTCATATTCGGCCGTTGGGCTGGGTGAACACCTCCCAACATAAGGTGATACCAATTCTTAAATGCTCCCATGATACAAACTCAAAAAATGTCAAATTTAATCGTTTCAAAAAATTCTGAAAAAAATCATGGATGTTCACGACATATATGTTGACATCCCCTAAAAAATTCATATCCAAATCCGAAATATATACCGAGAAATAAAAAATGTCAAACTTAATGGTTTTGGGTCGGGGCATGCACCCGACGCAGGCCCGGCGTAATTTTTTTTGCGCGTGGACTAAAAAAAGAACCTAGCATTTGAATTCCAAACAACCATAATTAAACATTAAAACTCTGGTCAAACGCTGACCAAAGTCCACTTAAACCTAAATAAACATAAAAAAACGCGCCTCACCGCGCGCTGCCCTAGGCACATAACTCAAGCACATTATTTCTACGAGTCACAAAAAGTTTGAGGCCAAAAGGAGTTGTCTAACCATTTTTAAAAATTGAAAAGGCCAATTTTAAATGTTGGCAGACCACTAAATAAATTTCCAGGGGCACTTGGGAATCCAAAAGAGGTTGGTTCCAACATGACAAATAACTAGAGAATATTTGCCACACTTTGAACATTTTAGCTTTCATGTTTGAAAACTTTGAGTTTTGGACTTTAATTTGAATTTGAAATTTGAACCGGTTTCGAACCAATGCGAGTTTACCAAGAGTAATCATGGTGACGTGGCATCATTAGCAGAGGATTACTGTAGCTTAATTATTCGGGCGTCACAATTCTCCTCCACTACAAGAAATCTCGTCTCGAGATTTAAGGGGTGAAGTAAGGGGGAAAGACTCGAGAAGGACGGAGCTCAACACAAGATAGGTACCTGGGGGCTATCTCAGTGAACATGGCAAAGAGGCATCTCTCGAGTTGAAATTTAAGAAAGACGTCGAGAGTAAGGTAAGAAGGTGCAATAAGAAGCTTCAAGCGGATGGACAACCGTTCGATGTCTGAAACAGAGTGTGAAAGGGGTTCAGAGCATCGCGAATAAGTATTGCATCTGATACCAGAACAGATCACAGGAAGGTGGCTCGTGAATTACATACGAAGCCAAGCGTGAGGAACAATTTTGGAAGACAGGGATGTACAGGAGAGTCAGGTTTCGATCCTGTGGAACTATGGGTTATGGGCCCACCATGTGGGTTAAAAGCAGGAAGGCGCTAATCATTTTGCATGGTCATGATAGCAAGGCATGTCAGAGGGTAGCATGTCAATTATGTTGGCAACAACGTTGGTACCAAGGGCGAGGGACGAAGAGAACCATTTTCCTGCTTGTTAAGACGAGGCGGACCAATAGGCAAAGTTCTGGTCCATCGGTGGCTACCGGAATGTCATCAATAATAGTAACAAGGTCTTACTGACAGAGTTTGTACACCGAGGTGTTTACATAAGCAGGGAATTATCTCTGCTCAGATATGATAGGCTACAAGAAAGTTTAAACAAAACAATGAAAGGGAAAGTGTAGACTCGAATCAGTTATCGGTGTTCCCGAGTGTCTAACAACTCAGAACACGTCGAAAATTTGAATCAGCGAGAAATAATAATTGATGAAGAACTCATAAGAAGTTACGTAGTTCCGTGATATTCTCGAGATACCAGAGGGTGATACTCGAGGGTAGAGCAGAATAGAGGTTGGACAAGTGAAAAAGATCTGCAGAAGACAAGTACTTTAACTTGTCCGAGAAATGGGATCAAAGAAGAACAATATGGTCGGAACCACGGTGGCAAAGGACCAAATATAGATACCAGTATCACAAGGGGATTATTATTATAACAAGAAGCTTCCATGATAAGTTCCACATCGGGTCCATGGGCATGAACACAAAGGTCCAAGGTCGACTCCCACTTCTCTAATGCACAACCTTCCATTCACTTCTCGCATTCGAAGAAGTTGTAGCGTTGAAATTTTACCTGACGAAAAGCCAGCAAAGTATAACCCGCATAACTTTTGAGTTCACACGGATTTAGGGAAGACATAGATTCAACCCATCGGGGCATCTTAGGAACAAATAACGCAAACTTCATGAGTACATAAAGCCCGGAAGCAGAGTATGGTTGACAAGAGCGGGGGATACAATTTACCAAAGGCATTATGTATCCGAGCAAAGGCTCACAAGGTTATTGAAAACGAAGGACGTTGTCAGATAAAACCCAACAAAGGATCTGGTGGTCCACGAGGGATCTGATGTGAGTATCGGTACTCAACCAGAAGAAGAAAGCATGCAAAGAAATCAGATTATAGAAACAACTGACTAATTCAAAGCGCAAATGCAAAGGAATTATGATTTCCAAAACGGGGGATCAGACGCAGAGGCTTGATGACCCACAAGTATAGGGGATCTATCGTAGTCCTTTCGATAAGTAAGAGTGTCGAACCCAACGAGGAGCAGAAGGAAATGATAAGCGGTTTTCAGCAAGGTATTCTCTGCAAGCACTGAAATTATAGGTAACAGATAGTTTTGTGATAGGATAATTTATAATGAGCAACAAGTAACAAAAGTAAATAAAGTGCAGCAAGGTAGCCCAATCCTTTTTGTAGCAAAGGACAAGCCTGGACAAACTCTTATATAGAGAAAAGCGCTCCCGAGGACACATGGGAATTATCGTCAAGCTAGTTTTCATCACATTCATATGATTCGCGTTCGGTACTTTGATAATTTGATATGTGGGTGGACCGGTGCTTGGGTGCTATCCTTACTTGCACAAGCATCCCACTTATGATTAACCTCTATTGCAAGCATCCGCAACTACAACAAAAGTATTAAGGTAAACCTAACCATAGCATGAAACATATGGATCCAAATCAACCCCTTACGAAGCAACGCATAAACTAGGGTTTAAGCTTCTATCACTCTAGCAACCCATCATCTACTTATTACTTCCCAATGCCTTCCTCTAGGCCCAAATAATGGTGAAGTGTCATGTAGTCGACGTTCACATAACACCACTAGAGGAGAGACAACATACATCTCATCAAAATATCGAACGAATACCAAATTCACATGACTACTAATAGCAAGACTTCTCCCATGTCCTCAGGAACAAACGTAACTACTCACAAAGCATATTCATGTTCATAATCAGAGGAGTATTAATATGCATAAAGGATCTGAACATATGATCTTCCACCAAATAAACCAACTAGCATCAACTACAAGGAGTAATCAACACTACTAGCAACCCACAGGTACCAATCTCAGACTTAGAGACAAGAATTGGATACAAGAGATGAACTAGGGTTTGAGAGGAGATGGTGCTGGTGAAGATGTTGATGGAGATTGCCCTCTCCCGATGAGAGGAGCGTTGGTGATGACGATGGCGATGATTTTCCCCTCCCGGAGGGAAGTGTCCCCGGCAGAACAGCTCTGCCGGAGCCCTAGATTGGTTCCGCCTCGAGGCGGCGGAGTCTCGTCCCGAAAGCTTGCTTATGATTTTTCTTCGGACGAAAGACTTCATATAGCAGAAGATGGGCACCGGAGGGCCAACAGGGGGCCCACGAGGCAGGGGGCGCGCCCCCACCCTCGTGGACAGGTGGAGGCCCCCCTGACGTATTTCTTCCGCTCAATATTTTTTATTATTTCCAAAAACAACTTTCGTGGAGTTTCAGGACTTTTGGAGTTGTGCAGAATAGGTCTCTAATATTTGATCCTTTTCCAGCCCAGAATTCTAGCTGTCGGCATTCTCCCTCCTTATGTAAACCTTGTAAAATAAGAGAGAATAGGCATAGGTATTGTGACATAATGTGTAATAACAGCCCGTAATGCAATAAATATCGATATAAAAGCATGATGCAAAATGGACGTATCAACTCCCCCAAGCTTAGACCTCGCTTGTCCTCAAGCGGAAGCCGATAACGATAAATATGTCCACATGTTTAGAGGTAGAGGTGTCGATAAAATAAAATACGGACATGAGGGCATCATGATTATTCTCATAACAGCAACATATATGGATATTGTCATATGATTCCTAATGCTCAAGTAATAATCTATTCACAATGCAAAGTATGAATCAGAAACTTTATTGAGAACTAACAAACTATAATCTCAGTCATTGAAGCAATTGCAATTTATCATAACATCAGAAAGGGTCTATGTCAGAGCTTTCTAGCAAGTCCACATACTCAACTATCATTTAATCTTTCATAATTGCTAACACTCACGCAATACTTGTGGTTACGGAGTTTTAATCGGACACAGAGAAAGATAGGGGCTTATAGTTTCGCCTCCCAACCTTTTACCTCAAGGGTAATGTCAACAATAATAACTCATGCTAACCCACATCCAATTAGATATATATATCAGGATCTTTCCAACATCCTGTGCTTGCCAAAGGATAAAATGTGAAAAGGAAAGGTGAAGATCACCATGACTCTTGCATAAGGTAGAAGGTAATAGTAAAAGATAGGCCCTTCGCAGAGGGAAGCAGAGGTTGCCATGCGCTTTCAGGGTTGGATGCACAAAATCTTAATGCGAAAGAACGTCACTTTATATTGCCACTTGTGATATGAACCTTTATTATGCAGTCCGCCGCTTTTATTTCTTCCACATCACAAGATCGTATAAAGCTTATTTACTCCACACCAATCAATCATACATATTTAGAGAGCAATTTTTATTGCTTGCACCGATGACAACTTACTTGAAGGATCTTACGCAATCCATAGGTAGGTATGGTGGACTCTCATGGCAAAACTGGTTTAAGGGTTTTTGGAAGCACAAGTAGTATCTCTACTTGGTGCAAAGAATTTGTCTAGCATGAGGGGGAAAGGCAAGCTCAACATGTTGGATGATCCATGACAATATACTTTATCTTAGATATAAGAAAACACAACCCATTACGTTGTCTTCCTTGTCCAACATCAACTCTTTAGCATGTCATATTTTAATGAGTGCTCCCAATCATAAAAGATGTCCAAGATAGTATATTTATATGTGAAACCTCTCTTTCTTTATTACTTCCTATTAATTGCAACGATGACTAAAGCTATGTTTGTCAACTCTCAACAACTTTTAATCATCATACTCTTTCTATGTGAAGTCATTACTCTCCATAAGATCAATATGATCTCCCTTTCTTTTTCTTTTTATTCTTTTCTCTTTTCTTTTGTTCACTCAAGATCATAGCAAGATAATCAAGCCCTTGACTCAACACTAATCTTTATTAAATATAGCTCACGGACTTGATTACATAGAGGGATCATAAAGCAAAACTCAAAACTAAATCATATCAAAACTTTATTTTACTAGATCAAGATACTACTAATAGGATCGAACTAAGAAAAACGGTAAAGATAGGAGATGTGATGGTGATACGATACCGGGGCACCTCCCCCAAGCTTGGCAGTTGCCAAGGGGAGTGCCCATACCCATGTGATTATGTCTCCTTCTTCGGGGATGGTGATGTGATATTCTTGGCGATAATGCCCCTCAGGATACGATTCTCTTCCTCGAGCTTATTGAGTTGCTGCTTGAGATCCATTATCTCCTTACGAAGCTTCCCTGTAACGGCTAAAGCTCCTTGCACCCAAGGGTGTTGCATAGCTGCGGGAGAACAAGTGACACTCTTCTTCATATTTTCATAAGAAAGAAATCTAACATTGGAAGGGATAACCGAGTTTGGAATAGCTGAGCTATGTAGTTCCCCCATCGTGAATCCAGCCCGGAAGCGAGAAGTGACTTCTTGATCCTCCTCCGTGGTATCTATCCTCATCAAATCAGCCTCCATCTCTTCCTCCGTTGCTGGCCCAAAGTGGTCAGCATCGCTATTTGTCCTTGGTCTCGATGCCGGATGAGACACCCGGCTCTCTCCGACTGACTCTTGAGAAGACATCTTTCTCTAATCTGCAGCAGCAACAGCTCGAAACAAGAACAGAGGAAAATTGCGTGATACATGAGTCAAAACCTTCGGGAGATTATATAATGAATTTTTACCGACCAAAATATGTATCGTGCAAGAAAACGGAGTCCGGAGAGCGCACGAGGTGCCCACGAGGCAGGGGGCGCGCCCAGGGGGGTAGGGCGCGCCCTCCACCCTCGTGGAGGCCTCGTGTCCTTCCCGGACTGCTTCTTATTTTTCTATTTTTCTAAATATTCCAAAACGGAGAAAAATTGCCATTAGAACTGTTTTGGAGTCGGTTTACTTACCGTACCACATACCTATTCCTTTTCGGGGTCTGAAACGTTCCGGAAAGTGTCCCTTATGTATTCCTCCGGGGTTACGGTTTCAATAACATTGGTTTCAACATTTATAGGATTACCTGAGATATAATGTTTAATTCTTTGACCGTTCACCACCTTCGGATTTGTGCCTTCGAAGTTGTTGATTTTTATGGCACCGGAACGATAGACCTCCTCGATAACGTAAGGGCCTTCCCATTTAGAGAGAAGTTTTCCTGAAAAAAATCTTAAACGAGAGTTGTATAGCAATACATAATCACCTACATTAAACTCACGCTTTTGTATTCTTTTGTCATGCCATCTTTTAACCTTTTCTTTAAACAACTTGGCATTCTCATAGGCTTGGGTTCTCCATTCATCAAGTGAGCTAATGTCAAATAACCTCTTCTCACCGGCAAGTTTGAAATCATAATTGAGTTCCTTAATAGCCCAATAAGCCTTATGCTCTAGTTCGAGAGGTAAGTGACATGCTTTTCCATAAACCATTTTATATGGAGACATACCCATAGGATTTTTATATGCAGTTCTATAGGCCCATAATGCATCATCAAGTTTCTTGGACCAATTCTTTCTAGATCTATTAACAGTCTTTTGCAAAATTAATTTGAGCTCTCTGTTGCTCAATTCTACTTGACCACTAGACTGTGGGTGATAGGGAGATGCAATTCTATGATTAACATCATATTTAGCAAGCATTTTTCAGAAAGCACCATGAATAAAATGTGAACCACCATCAGTCATTAAATATCTCGGGACTCCAAACCTCGGAAAAATAACTTCTTTAAGCATCTTAATAGAAGTGTTATGATCAACACTACTAGTTGGAATAGCTTCTACCCACTTAGTAACATAATCAACAACAACTAAAATATGTGTGTAACCATTAGAGGCAGGAAAAGGTCCCATATAAACAAAGCCCCAAACATCAAACGGTTCGATAACAAATGAATAGTTCATAGGCATTTCTTGACGTCTACTAATATTACCTATTCTTTGACATTCATGACAAGATAAGATAAACTTACGGCATCCTTGAAGAGAGTAGGCCAATAAAAACCGGATTGCAATACCTTATGTGCAGTTCTATCTCCAGCGTGGTGTCCTCCATAAGCCTCGGAGTGACACTTGCGTAGGATCTGTTCCTGTTCATGCTCAGGTACACAACGTCTAATAACACCATCTACTCCTTCTTTATAAAGATGTGGGTCATCCCAGAAGTAATGTCTTAAATCATAGAAAAACTTTTTCTTTTGCTGGTATGTGAAACTAGGTGGTATAAATTTAGCAACAATGTAATTAGCATAATCAGCATACCATGGAGCAATACGAGAAGCATTTATGACATTTAATTGTTCATCAGGAAAGCTATCATCAATATGTAGCGGGTCATCAAGAACATTTTCTAACCTAGACAAGTTGTCTGCAACGGGGTTCTCAGCTCCCTTTCTATCAACAATATGCAAATCAAATTCTTGTAACAAGAGAACCCATCTAATAAGTCTAGGTTTAGCATCTTTCTTTTCCATAAGATATTTAATAGCAGCATGATCAGTGTGAATAGTTACTTTAGAATCAACAATATAAGGCCTGAACTTATCACATGCAAATACAACTGCTAAAAATTCTTTTTCAGTGGTAGTGTAATTTCTTTGGGCACTGTCTAGAGTTTTACTAGCATATTGGATAACATTTAATTTCTTATCAACTCTTTTCCCTAGAACAACACCTACAACATAATCACTAGCATCACACATAATTTCAAAGGGTAAATTCCAATCAGGTAGCTGAACAATAGGTGCAGAGATCAATGCTTTCTTAAGTATTTCAAATGCTTCTACACAATCATCGTCAAAAACAAATGGTATATCTTTCTGTAATAAATTAGTCAGAGGCCGAGAAATTTTTGAGAAGTCCTTAATGAACCTCCTATAAAAACCGGCATGACCAAGGAAACTTCTTATACCTTTGATGTCCTTGGGACATGGCATCTTTTCAATAGCATCAACCTTGGCTTTATCAACTTCAATACCTCTTTCAGAAACTTTATGCCCCAAGACAATACCTTCATTAACCATAAAGTGGCACTTTTCCCAATTCAAGACAAGGTTAGTTTCTTCACATCTCTGCAAAACTCGATCAAGATTGTTCAAGCAATCATCAAAAGAGGACCCATAGACGGAGAAATCATCCATGAAAACCTCACAAATCTTTTCACAAAAGTCAGAGAATATAGCCATCATGCATCTTTGAAAGGTAGCAGGTGCATTACATAAACCAAAAGGCATACGTCTATAAGCAGAAGTACCGAAAGGGCAAGTAAAAGTGGTCTTAGATTGATCATCAGCTGACACAGGTATTTGAGAGAAACCAGAATAACCATCTAGAAAGCAAAAATGTGTATGTTTGAATAATCTTTCTAGCATTTGATCGATAAAAGGTAAGGGGTAATGATCCTTTTTAGTAGCTTTATTTAATTTGCGGAAATCAATTACCATCCTATAGCCTGTAATAATTCTTTGCGGGATCAATTCCTCTTTATCATTAGGAACGACAGTAATACCTCCCTTCTTAGGGACACAATGGACAGGACTTACCCACTGACTATCAGCAACGGGATAAATAATACCTGCCTCAAAAGCTTTAGTATTTCCTTCCTTACCACTTCTTTCATTTTAGGATTCAGCCGTCGTTGGTGATCACGAACTGGTTTGGCATCTTTCTCCAAGTTTATTTTGTGTTGACATAGAGTGGGACTAATGCCCTTAAGATCATCAAGAGTATATCCAATAGCAGCACGGTGCTTCTTCAGAGTTTTCAATAATCTTTCTTCTTCATGCTCTGAAAGGTTAGCACTAATAATAACAGGATATATCTTTTTCTCATCAAGATAAGCATATTTAAGAGTATCAGGCAACGGTTTAAGCTCAAACACGGGATCACCCTTGGGTGGAGGAGGATCCCCTAGGATTTCAAGAGGCAAATTGTGTTTCAGGATGGGTTCCTGTTTGAAGAATACTTCATCTATTTCCCTTCTTTCATTCATAAACATATCATTTTCATGGTCTAGCAAATATTGTTCTAAAGGATCACTAGGAGGTACGGCAATAGAAGCAAGACCAATTATTTCATCATTACTAGGCAATTCCTCCTCACGGTGTTGTCTACTAAATTTAGAAAAATTAAACTCATGAGACATATCACCCAAACCAATAGTAACAACATCCTTTTCGCAGTCTATCCTAGCATTAACGGTGTTCAAGAAGGGTCTACCAAATATAATGGGACAAAAGCTATCTTGTGGGGAACCAAGAACAAGAAAATCAGCAGGATATTTAGTTTTCCCACACAAGACTTCAACATCTCTAACAATTCCCATTGGTGAAATAGTATCTCTATTGGCAAGTTTAATTGTGACATCAATATCTTCTAACTCAGTAGGTGCAATATCATGCTTAATTTCTTTGTATAAATCAATAGGTATTGCACTAGCACTAGCACCCATATCACATAAGCCATGATAACAATGATCTCCTATTTTAACAGAAATAACAGGCATGCCTACCACAGGTCTATGTTTATCTTTAGCATAAGGTTTAGCAATTCTAGCAGTTTCTTCACAGAAATAAATAACATGCCCATCAATATTATCGACCAAGAGATCTTTAACAATAGCAATATTAGGTTCAACTTTAACTTGCTCAGGAGGTGTATAGGTTCTAATATTGCTTTTACGAATCACAGTTGAAGCTTTAGCATGATCCTTTATTCTAACAGGGAAAGGTGGTTTCTCAACATAAGTAGTAGGAACAATAGGATCATTATAAGTGATAGTCTTTTCTTCAACTTTAATAGGTGCAGTTACTTTTACTTCTATGGGAGGATGATATTTAAACCACTTCTCCTTAGGGAGATCAACGTGAGCAGCAAAAGATTCACAGAAAGAAGCTACTATCTCAGAGTCAAGTCCATATTTAGTGCTAAATTTACGGAAAACATCGGTATCCATAAAAGATTTAACACAATCAAACTTAGGTGTCATACCTGACTCCTTACCTTCGTCGAGATCCCAATCTTCAGAGTTGCGTTTAATTCTTTCCAATAAATCCCATTTGAATTCAATAGTCTTCATCATAAAAGAGCCAGCACAAGAAGTATCGAGCATGGTGCGATTGTTATCAGAAAGCCGAGCATAATTTTTTTGAATAATCATTTCTCTTGAGAGCTCATGATTGGGGCATGAATATAACATTGATTTAAGCCTCCCCCAAGCTTGAGCGATGCTTTCTCCGCAAGGCCAAAAATTATATATATAATTGCGATCACGATGAACAAGATGCATAGGATAAAACTTCTGATGAAATTCCAATTTCAATCGTTTGTAGTTCCATGACCCCGTATCATCACATAGCATATACCATGTCAATGCATCTCCCTTCAAAGATAAAGGGAAGACCTTCTTCTTGACAACATCATCGGGTATACATGCAAGCTTAAATAATCCACAAACTTCATCCACATATATAAGGTGCTCATCAGGATGCATTGTTCCGTCTCCTGCAAAAGGATTAGCTAGCAGTTTTTCTAACATACCCGAAGGAATCTCAAAGTAGAAATTTTCATTTTCAGTAGGTTCAGTAGGTTGAGGAGCAACTCTTTGCTCTACTGGTCGGGTTGAAGATACCCCGAACAAGCCCCTCAGAGGATTACTTTCCATAGTAACAAGTGACAGTAAATTTCAGCACACTATATAAATTTTTCCTTACCAAATTCCACCTACCAAAGGCGCTTCACTCCCCGGCAACGGCGCCAGAAAAGAGTCTTGATGGCCCACAAGTATAGGGGATCTATCGTAGTCCTTTAGATAAGTAAGAGTGTCGAACCCAACGAGGAGCAGAAGGAAATCATAAGCGGTTTTCAGCAAGGTATTCTCTGCAAGCACTGAAATTATAGGTAACAGATAGTTTTGTGATAGGATAATTTGTAACGAGCAACAAGTAACAAAAGTAAATAAAGTACAGCAAGGTAGCCCAATCCTTTTTGTAGCAAAGGACAAGCCTGGACAAACTCTTATATAGAGAAAAGCGCTCCCGAGGACACATGGGAATTATCGTCAAGCTAGTTTTCATCACGTTCATATGATTCACGTTCGGTACTTTGATAATTTGATATGTGAGTAGACCGGTGCTTGGGTGCTGTCCTTATTTGGACAAGAATCCCACTTATGATTAACCTCTATTGCAAGCATCCGCAACTACAAAAAAAACATTAAGGTAAACCTAACCATAGCATGAAACATATGGAGCCAAATCAGCCCCTTACGAAGAAACGCATAAACTAGGGTTTAAGCTTCTATCACTCTAGCAACCCATCATCTACTTATTACTTCCCTATGCCTTCCTCTAGGCCCAAATAATGGTGAAGTGTCATGTAGTTGACGTTCACATAACACCACTAGAGGAGAGACAACATACATCTCATCAAAATATCGAACGAATACCAAATTCACATGACTACTAATAGCAAGACCTCTCCCATGTCCTCAGGAACAAACGTAACTACTCACAAAGCATATTCATGTTCATAATCAGAGGAGTATTAATATGCATAAAGGATCTGAACATATGATCTTCCACCAAATAAACCAACTAGCATCAACTACAAGGAGTAATCAACACTACTAGCAACCCACAGGTACCAATCCCAGACTTAGAGACAAGAATTGGATACAAGAGATGAACTAGGGTTTGAGAGGAGATGGTGCTGGTGAAGATGTTGATGGAGATTGCCCTCTCCCGATGAGAGGAGCGTTGGTGATGACGATGGCGATGATTTCCCCCTCCCGGAGGGAAGTGTCCCCGGCAGAACAGCTCTGCTGGAGCCCTAGATTGGTTCCGCCAAGGTTCCACCTCGTGGCGGCGGAGTCTCGTCCCGAAAGCTTGCTTATGATTTTTCTTCGGACGAAAGACTTCATATAGCAGAAGATGGGCACCGGAGGGCCAACAGGGGGCCCACGAGGTGTATCACCCAAAAAAAAATTATTTGGTTTTATTAATTTCCCTTTTAGGGGAAGGAGGTTATTTTTTTTTAAAACCTCTCCTTCTCAAAAACCTTTAAGGCAAGTATTTTATGTGTTCTTCCCAACATTTACTTTGGTCTTGAGGGCTTTTCATTTAGTGTTGACTCAACACAAATATTTTTTTTGGGAAAGTCTTTGAAATCCTTTCTTTTAAAAATAACCATATGACTTATGAATTGATTCTTCCTCATTCAGAAATTTTTTCTTGCCAGGACCTAGGTTGAAAATTTTCTTCCAAAACCCCTCCCTCCACTTTGAGTCAAGTCATATATCCAATCCCAGCAAGTTCAACCCATTTTGATTTTGACTCTATTTATTTTATCCTCAAAACTATTTCTGTCATTTATTTTGAACCTTAGTGATTTACAAAGGAACCACCAGATCCCTTTTGAGTTTTGGTTCCAAACAAACTCCTCTGACTAGTCCTTAGTACCCCCAACCTAGATCCCTCAAGATCCACTTGTCCACAATTCAAATTTTTCAAATTTTGCTTGCTGCAAGTTTGGACCAGATTTGCCATTTTGGGTGAAATTCATTATTTTTCTTCTCCAAAAATTCCGAGATAAATCAGGCAACCCCCAGATGCATTGAGAGACCACCTCACCAAAGATCAGCTCCAGAAATTTTTTCCACATGCCAGAATCATTTCATCGAACAGTTGGCATGCACTGTTTCTGTTCAAATTCAGAAAATTCAGAGTTTCAGTGTTGGGTTCAGTCGACAGCGTCATTTTCTTCAGAGCCTCGGCGTCAATCTCACCAGTGCTCGCTCTGGCCTCTTGCTCACTGCTCCTTCTTCTTATCCATCGCGCCGCACGGTCGTCTGGACGGTTGCGAGCGTCGGCGGTGAGCTGGCAGAGGTACACCGCCCCCGTGAGCGGCGACAACAACGCTCGCTGCGGCCGCCAGAGAAGCTCAGCGAGGTACGGCGCCGTCCAGCACCGCCCACACCACCAGGAGTCTCCGCGTGGCCGTCCTCTTCTTTGGACGCGCTGCAGCACTGTCGCCGTGGCCTGAGATGCGCAGAGCGCGCTCTCTGCCGCCGAGGAGCCCGTGAGGCCGTTCCGTCGAAGGCCTGGAGTATCGCCCAAGTTGTACCAAGATCGGCCTCTGGATGGGACCAGTAGACCAATCCGTAGCTGCCCAGTCGCCTAAAACCCCCGTTCGACCGCTGCCTCGCCGTAATCATCGCCAGAGTTATCCCGTTCTTGGCAACCGCCTCGGACCGGCTATGAAAG
Organism: Aegilops tauschii subsp. strangulata; assembly: GCF_002575655.3. Taxonomy (NCBI): domain Eukaryota; kingdom Viridiplantae; phylum Streptophyta; class Magnoliopsida; order Poales; family Poaceae; genus Aegilops; species Aegilops tauschii. The sequence continues at coordinate 49,362,332 of NC_053039.3, forward strand.
GGAGCCTCGAGCTCGCCTTCGACCCAGCACCACTCCTACACCTCACTAGAGCCACGCCTAGCTACTAGGGAGACCTCGGGGAGGCCTTCTTCCCCGACTCCGGCCGCCCCGATCCGCTTTGGGCTCCGGCACGATTCCCTCTGGTGAGACCACCCCCGCCTCCCAAACCTTGCCAGCAGCCTCATCATGCACCCACTCTTCTAACCCGAGCCCCAATTTGATGGTTGCAGCCCTCCTCGGCGAGATCCATCACCACCCGAACCACCGTCCGCCGGAGTAGAGGCCGCCGTCGACGTGGTGCTCACCGACGACCAACTCCACCACCCACAGGTGCGGAAGAGCACCGAGAGTCCGTAGGTACCAACCACTTCCCCTACCTCGCCGGAGATCGACGCCGGCGGCCACCGCGGTCCTCGGGCGCCGGTGTGCTCTGTTTGAACTTCAAACCTGACGGGTGGGACCCCCTCGTTAGCTTTTTCTCTTTTTCGAAACATTTTCTGAAAACGCCTTCGGGCAAAATACGTTTTCTGTCCTTTTTATGAACTAGCCCTGGAAAGTTTCTGTTTCATTACAGATGGGTCCCTGGACTAAAACCTTAATAACTTTTAAACAAAAGATGATTTTGAGTTGATTCTTTTTCTGCCAGCTTTATTTTTCTGTCTAGTTTTTTATCATATTTATTTGAAAAATATTTGGAACAACTTTTATGCACACTCGGTATTTACGTTAGTACGCATTCTCTTTATACCGTAGATACCGGAGGAGGTGACGGAGCCGCAAACTTCACCGAGCTAGACACCGACTGCTCCGAACCAGGCAAGCATGTTTGAACCTTTTATATGATGAGTGTTTTGCATGTTTTCTTGAATAGTTAGTTCATGGCATGTTTATATGAGCATCAGTGAGTGTTATATTGCATGCAAGGCAACTACCAGTATGCTTCGAAACTTGATGTGATCATTTGATGGGAGATAACATGATCATGTGGTGACATGAAAGGTGGTAAGATGGTATTGTTGAAGCATGCCAGTCTTATGTCAACCGTTAAACTCCAGTGTTAACGTGGATCAAGCCACGTTACCGTCCGTCCCCTTTTCGTGCTGCCACATGTTTTCTGCAAAGAATACGGTTCAGTAAGTTGCAAACCTCTTTCCTCGTACACACCAAATAGAGGGGCCGTGATGAGGGTTCCATGGCCCTGGATTAAAGTCCGTCATCCGGTCAGGGGGCATGGGTGTTTCCGATTGGGACCGAGAGGGGGGCACCCCTTAGAGCGCGCGATATAAATTTGATCCCATGCTACTCGAGGTTGTGGCCTCCCCGTCTTAAAGTTTTTCTTGAACGTTGCCTAGGGTGATCCCTGGCAGTGGAATGTGGAATGGGTGTGTACTGGTTAGATGTGTTTCTCCTAAAATACCGTAAACGGAACTAGTCCTTTGTGACTACTGAAATCCGTTGGCTGTGGTTAAAGTGTACAAACTCTGCAGAGTCAAAACCCATCCGAGTAACCGTGTCCATGGTCAAGGATCGTGGTCAACATATCCATATTAGTATCAGTATCAGTCTCAACGTCCGTCTCAGCGTCAGTCTCTGTGTCAATCTCAGTGAAAATCCCCGGTGAATAAACATGAATGGTAAACCCGGCTGAATGTTATTCCTGTGGATGGACTAACCAGTTTATTATTACATACATGAGTATTCCCTTGAGATGATTTAAATTCATGAGCTACTTGAATTCGAATAATGAAATATAAGCCCTTTACGTGATGTCGCTCAGACGTCCGACTGTGGCACTCTTGTTATTTACTTTTGATATAAGCCCTTTATGTGATGTCGCTCAGACGTCCGACTGTGGCACTCTTGTTATTTACTTTTGATATAAGCCCTTTATGTGATGTCACTCAGACGTCCGACTGTGGCACTCTTGTTATTTACTTTGATATAAGCCCTTTATGTGATGTCGCTCAGACGTCCGACTGTGGCACTCTTCTTATTTACTTTTGATATAAGCCCTTTATGTGATGTCGCTCAGACGTCCAACTGTGGCACTCTTGTTATTTACTTTTGATATAAGCCCTTTATGTGATGCCGCTCAGACGTCCGACTGTGGCACTCTTGTTATTTACTTTTGATATAAGCCCTTTATGTGATGTCGCTCAGACGTCCGACCGTGGCACTCTTGTTATTTACTTTTGATATAAGCCCTTTATGTGATGTCGCTCAGACGTCCGACTGTGGCACTCTTGTTATTTACTTTGATATAAGCCCTTTATGTGATGTCGCTCAGACGTCCGACTGTGGCATTCTTGCTATTTACTTTTGATATAAGCCCTTTTCGAGATGTCGCTTAGACGTCCGACTGTGGCACGCACTGTCGTTTACATTTCAATATGAGCCCTTTATGTGGTGTCGCTCTGACGCCTGACTGCGGCATTGTTAATTTATTTTACCTTTCGAGGCGTCGCTTCAGACACCCGATCGGTCTTCAGCTATTTTATTGGGATTTCGGGAGGACTACCGCCTGACTTCCTTTTTATTTATCATGCAGTGCAATTTATTATCTGAGTGCGCATTACTAATCTGCTCATGTGCATCATGTTTGCATTTGTTATATCTTATGTCCATACTGTCTTGCGAGTACATTCAAAGTACTCACCTGGCTTGTTGGTTTGGCCAGATGTTGACGAAGGCGATCTTATGGATGAAGAGTTCGATAGCGAGTCCGACGCCTAGAGGAGTCCCAGTCAGTTCCGTGCGATCCTGGAATTGGTCACTTGTGTTATATACGCTTCCGCTACACCAATAAAATCATCGAGCCTCACTCCGGCGCTCGATGAGCTGTAAAATTTAGGAGTCTTGTCACCCATTTCGCTGACATATCCACCACCACTTTTATTACGAGTCAGTAGTTATGCCACCATACTCCTTGTGTCATATCCGCCCTTATGTATTATATCGGCGTGCTTGTAATAAATTGTTGAGCAACCTCAGCTCAACCTTGTGTAATATTTAGTACTTCTGGATTTCTGTATCAAGGATTTGTCCACCAGTAAGAAGGATTCTTCTATACTGGTTTGATATAAGGGTCGGTTTCTCAATAAATGTTTTATTGGAAAACTGGTCCTGACATGAGGCAGGGGGCGCGCCCCCACCCTCGTGGACAGGTGGAGGCCCCCCTGACGTATTTCTTCCGCTCAATATTTTTTATTATTTCCAAAAATAACTTTTGTGGAGTTTCAGGACTTTTGGAGTTGTGCAGAATAGGTCTCTAATATTTGCTCCTTTTCCAGCCCAGAATTCCAGCTGCCGGCATTCTCCCTCCTTATGTAAACCTTGTAAAATAAGAGAGAATAGGCATAAGTATTGTGACATAATGTGTAATAACAGCCCATAATGCAATAAATATCGATATAAAAGCATGATGCAAAATGGACGTATCAAGGCTCTGATCAAAGACATGTAAGTTGAATAGACATAGATTTACAATCAATCAAGGTTTGATTTGTCGAACACGAGCTCATGTCCGGGGTGACGTCTGAGCCGAAAGGAAGAATTCTAATTAGGACTGATGATCGCGAACATTCACAAACAATTTGAATCAAATGCTCAAAATTACGATGACAAAGGATGCTAATGAGTATTGCTAGACATATGGAAGTAACCATAATGCAAGCAGATAAGGAGGAACAAGAGCAATAGGCTACTAAGTATTTTCGGAAGATCAAATAGTATTTCAGGGCATCTTGTAATAACAAGAGCAACTGGGGACGAAGGTATGAACGACAAATGTAGGTAGTTACTCATAAGGATTTATCGGTGGTAGGGATTGCAATGACGAAGGGCACAAGGGTCTCGGGAAACATCGGAGAGTATCTTCAGAATGTTCTGGTGCACCAAGCAATCATCTGGAGTGAGTGGCTCTCCAGGAGAAAGTATTTACGAGGACCTAGAGTTAGAGTTAGCAAAATCATTTAACCTGAATAGAAGAGAGATCAGATTCCCAGAGTATAGACGAGGAATAAAAGATCCTAATAGCACCCAATGGCGACGTGGGCCCGTAAGCCACACAGCCATGTTAGTAAATTAGTTTTTCAAAGACTAGACTCAACATCGGCCAAAGAGTTGGAAAGGGGGGGGTTCCTACAGGCAGTCGGCTCTGATACCAACTTGTGACGCCCCTGACTTGACCGTACACTAATCATACACGCAAATGTGTACGATCAAGATCAGGGACTCACGGAAAGATATCACAACACAACTCTAGACACAAATTGAAATAATACAAGATTCATATTACAAGCCAGGGGCCTCGAGGGCTCGAATACATAGCTCGATACACAAGCGTCAGCGGAAGCAACAATATCTGAGTACAGACATAAGTTAAACAAGGATGCCTTAAGAAGGCTAGCACGAACATCAACGAACGAAGAGGCAAGGCCTCCTGCCTGGGACCTCCTAACTACTCATGATCTTCGGCGGCCTCCATGTAGGGATCCACCATCTGGTTGCATCAACCGGAAAGAGGAAAGAAGGGGGGAAAGGGGTAGCAAAGCAACTGTGAGTACTCATCCAAAGTACTCGCAAGCATCAGATCTATACTAAGTATGCATTGGTATTAAATGGAAGGTTTGTATCTGTGGACTGAACTGTAGAAAGTGAGAATAGAGGGGAAAGCCTAGCCTATCAAAGACTAGCATCTTCAAGTATCTCCAAGCATCTTGCAGCATGTAGAAGAGTAAAGACTAGCATCTTCAAGTATCTCCGACTGTGGCACTCTTGTTATTTACTTTGATATAAGCCCTTTATGTGATGTCGCTCAGACGTCCGACTGTGGCATTCTTGCTATTTACTTTTGATATAAGCCCTTTTCGAGATGTCGCTTAGACGTCCGACTGTGGCACGCACTGTCGTTTATATTTCAATATGAGCCCTTTATGTGGTGTCGCTCTGACGCCCGACTGCGGCATTGTTAATTTATTTTACCTTTCGAGGCGTCGCTTCAGACACCCGATCGGTCTTCAGCTATTTTATTGGGATTTCGGGAGGACTACCGCCTGACTTCCTTTTTATTTATCGTGTAGTGCAATTTATTATCTGAGTGCGCATTACTAATCTGCTCATGTGCATCATGTTTGCATTTGTTATATCTTATGTCCAAACTGTCTTGCGAGTACATTCAAAGTACTCACCTGGCTTGTTGGTTTGGCCAGATGTTGACGAAGGCGATCTTATGGATGAAGAGTTCGATAGCGAGTCCGACGCCTAGAGGAGTCCCAGTCAGTTTCGTGCGATCCTGGAATTGGTCACTTGTGTTATATACGCTTCCGCTACACCAATAAAATCATCGAGCCTCACTCCGGCGCTCGATGAGCTGTAAAATTTAGGAGTCTTGTCACCCATTTCGCTATGACATATCCACCACCACTTTTATTACGAGTCAGTAGTTATGCCACCATACTCCTTGTGTCATATCCGCCCTTATGTATTATATCGGCGTGCTTGTAATAAATTGTTGAGCAACCTCAGCTCAACCTTGTATAATATTTAGTACTTCTGGATTTCTGTATCAAGGATTTGTCCACCAGTAAGAAGGATTCTTCTATACTGGTTTGATATAAGGGTCGGTTTCTCAATAAATGTTTTATTGGAAAACCGGTCCTGACAACCTTGGTACCAGAGCTAGGCTGACTGTAGGAAGCCACTAGGTGCGATCGCTAATCAGTTATTAGTGTAATAAGCGCTAGTTTAACATTTTGCAAACGTAGCAATTTTCTGTTGGTCATCATAAATTTATGATTTGACTATCCAGAATTTTTGTCTACTTTTGTAGATGGCTGGCAACGACTGCGAGTCACAGGTGTTCGCCAATGTGCCTGAGGGGTTTATCAAGCTTCTCGTCTCCATCACCAAGCTCGCGATCGGGCCATCGGCTCGTCCAGAGTTCACACTCTACCAGCACAAGATCAGCGACAGCGTGTCTATGCACCAGGCCGTGGTGCACTTCAAGGGAGGACATTCTGAGTCACGCCACTTCCGTTTTGTGGGAAGGGCCATGCCTACGGAGAGGCATGCCATGCAGATGGCTGCCCGTGAGGCGATAGCTCGTCTCCGGGATGCGCTCCCTTCGATGAAGACTCGCCGCTACCGCTACCTCCCATGCCACGTGCCTTACACATGTCACTATGCATTCGCTTGTGCTAGGGGAGAGAGAGATGAGGCTATTGAGATGCTTGTTGAGTATCTCAAAGCTCTTGAGGCAGCTTTTGATAACCTCGTGGACGACTTTGTGGCTGCTCGTATGGACTTCGTGCAGGGTTGTTCCGCCAACAGGAGGGAGCTCCTCCATACAGCACCACCACTGACTTACGTCTCGTCCTCAGCATCCTATGCACCTGCCATCCTAGCCACCGCTCGCCGCCTGCCTACCACTCAGGAGTTTGACCAAGTCATTGCTCCTACTCCAGTCAGAGCTGCACCACCTACCGCACCCGCACCAACTCCTCAACGCAGTACTTCGCGCCTGGAGCCTATTAGTGAGGAGGAGGTTGAGTCTCCTGCACCACTGGGTCTTACCCTCGGCAGGCTGAGGGAAGTTTTCACCATCTCCGACTGAGTGCGCCTAGCAGCCGTGCGATGTGCCAGCTTGTATGATATGTTTATATGTACATAGGTTTGGTGAGAAGTAGTTTGTGTGCGCATCATGTAGGAACTCGGAGAAGTGCACTAGCCTAAATAACATGTCAGGAATGTGTACGCACATCCTGAGTGATGTATTGTATAATTACGACTCGCGTGTAAGATATGTACTGAGCAGTCCTTCTCCATGCGCAATCAAGTATTTTTCTTGAAAAATCTTGGAGTCTTTAAAAATTCCGCCTTTGCAAAATTATTCATTTTGCCACTCGGTTTTTCTCATGAGTTTTGCAAAAATACCCCAGAGTGGAAAATGCCTCGTCCCTGGACTCGTTCCATGCCAAGTCCGCCGGAAGAAAATTATGGTACCCAGACAAGCCACAATTTCACACAGGGGCAGTCAAGTCAGCAAGGCAGTGAAGCAGCATTTTCTCAAGTATGCCGCCTTTATGAGCAAAGCCAGTAGCAGCATCAAGAAATGATGAACCATGTTATCAATATGGGAAATCACCGTGAACCATACCAGCAGCATTCCAAATTGTCTGAACTACAAAAGACACGTCCCCCAACATTCTCTCACACTGATAGACCTCTCGAGGCCGATGATTGGCTTCGAGACATTGAAAGGAAATTAATTATTGCACAATGTTCGGACCGTGAGAAGGTACTTTATGCACCTCACTACCTCACTGGAGCAGCTGCATCGTGGTGGGAAAATTTTCTACACATGCACCCCAATGAAAATAACATCACCTGGGAAGAATTTAAAGAAGGTTTTCGTGGGGCGCATATTCCCAGAAGCATTATGAAGATCAAGAAAAGGGAGTTTGATGACCTCAAGCAGAGAAGCATGATAGTGACTGAGTACAATAGTCAGTTTACTGAATTATCTCGTTATGCCAACGAAGAGCATATGACTGAAAATAAAAAGATGGAGAAATTTTCGGACGGTCTGGCACTAGCACTTAAATGCCAGCTGGTCGTACACACCTTTCCAGATTTCAAAACACTTGTGGACAAGGCTATTACATTGGAAAATGAGCGCCGCAGCTTGGAGGATTTTCGCAAGCGCAAAAGGGACAAGACTACTCATGCTCGCAACAACCGGAACAAGACTGGTTTTCAGAAAAATGGAGCGAACAAATCCACGACCAATGTTCCAAGCCCAACCAAAAATTTTCATGCAAGGGACAAGGATTTTACGTATCGCCCAGGTGTTACTTGCTATGCTTGTGGAGAGGAAGGACACTATGCCAAAAAGTGCCCAAAACCAAGGAACTCGGCCCCCAAGCCGAACAACGGTGGAAATAATCCAGCTCCCAAGCGTAACAACTTCAACCCCAATAACAATCACAAGAAGGGTCACTTGAACCATGTGACCAAGGAGGAAGCACAGAATGCCCCGGATATCGTACTCGGTACGTTCCTTGTCAACACAATACCTGCCACGGTTTTGTTTGATTCTGGAGCTTCTCACTCGTTCATTTCAAAGAGTTTTGTTTTGCAACATGATTTTTCGATGCTTCCTTTGGAAAAATCCATGATCATCAAGTCCCCCGGGAATAAGCAAATCACTCAGAGTTACTGCCAAGATGTGGTTATTGAGTTTGAAGGACTAAAGTTTCAGGCAAAACTCATTGTATTGGAAAATAAAGGACTAGATGTTATCCTAGGAATGGACTGGTTAACCACCAACAAGGGATTTATCGACTGCTTCAATCGGACGGTAATTCTTACTCATCATCACGGCAAGACGATAAAAGTTGCAGCTCAAGAAAGACCAATGTCACGACAACCAAAGTTGAACAATGTGGACATTTCAGAGTTAAGAAAAGTTCCAGTGGTGTGTGAGTTCCCTGACGTATTTCCCGAAGAACTACCAGGCATGCCACCAGACCGGGAAATAGAGTTCATCATTGAACTAGCACCTGGAACCACCCCCATTTACAAGAAACCTTACAGAATGGCACCCTCCGAGTTGGTAGAATTAAAGAATCAAATAAAAGAATTACTGGACAAAGGATTTATACGAGCCAGCTCCTCACCTTGGGGTTCACCAGTATTATTTGCAAAGAAAAAAGATGGGACACTGAGGTTATGTATAGACTATCGAGCACTCAACATGGTCACCATCAAAAACAAATATCCGATGCCACGGATAAATGATTTATTTGACCAGCTCGCACAAGCCAAGGTTTTCTCGAAAATTGATTTAAGATCGGGGTATCATCAATTAAAGGTACGGACAGAAGATATCCCCAAGACAGCATTCACCTCCAGATATGGATTGTATGAATTTACAGTAATGCCGTTTGGACTGACAAACGCCCCCGCATATTTTGTCCACCTCATGAACAAAGTGTTTATGAAATTTATGGACAAATTTCTTGTGGTGTTCATTGATGATATTCTGGTATACTCAAAGACACCGGAAGAACATGCTGAACATCTTAGAATTGTACTGGGAGAATTGAGGAAACATCAATTATACGCCAAGTTCAGCAAATGTGAATTTTGGTTAAGACAGGTTGGTTTTCTAGGCCATGTATTGACCCAAGAAGGTGTTGCCGTAGACCCAGAAAAAGTCAAGGCCGTACTTGGCTGGAAACCACCAGCCAACGTAACAGATGTACGAAGTTTCCTAGGAATGGCTGGATATTACCGAAGGTTTATTGAGGGATTCTCCACCATAGCAAAACCAATGACACAGTTACTCAAGAAGGATAAGAAATTTGTATGGACTGAAGCGTGCGAGAAAAGTTTCCAAGAACTCAAAAGGAAATTAACAACAGCACCTGTATTGGTTGTGCCAGACATACACAAAAGTTTTGAAGTGTATTGTGACGCATCCCGGAAGGGCCTCGGGTGCGTATTGATGCAAGACGGCAAAGTTGTCGCATATGCTTCCAGGCAACTACGAAAGCATGAAGAAAATTATCCCACTCATGACTTGGCGTTGGCAGCAGTCATCCATGCACTCAAAGAATGGAGGCACTTTTTGCTTGGGAATCGTTGTGAAATATATACGGATCATAAAAGCCTCAAATATATTTTCACACAACCAGAACTCAATTTACGGCAACGACGCTGGTTGGAATTAGTCAAAGATTATGATGTTGGCATTCACTACCATCCAGGAAAAGCGAATGTAGTGGCAGACGCTCTTAGTCGAAACCCCAGCTCGGGCAACGACAGTCTACAGAACTTGAGGCCTGAATTTCAGCAGGAGTTCGCCAAACTCAACTTGGTGATGGTCACTGAGGGCAATGTGTCAAATCTGGAAATACAGCCCACCCTAATGGAACAGATTAAGAAAGCTCAGCATGGACATCCCAGCATTGAAGGCATAAAGAAAAAAGTGAGTCTGGGCAGAGCTTCAGAATTCGTCGTAGACGATAAGGGAATATTATGGTACGAGGACAGACTTTGCGTACCAAACATAGAGGGCCTCAAACATCAAATTCTAACCGAAGGCCACACCGCTCCATATTCAATCCACCCTGGAGGGACCAAAATGTACAAGGACATCCAGGAATTTTTTTGGTGGCACGGTATGAAGAGGGATATAGCCACATTCATTGCATGTTGTGATTCATGTCAACGTATTAAAGCAGAGCATCAAAAACCAGCAGGGCTATTACAGCCAAACAGGATACCTGAGTGGAAATGGGACGAAATTGGAATGGATTTTATTGTCGGACTACCTCGGTCACAACACGGAAATGATGCCATATGGGTCATCACCAATAGATTAACTAAAGTGGCACATTTCATCCCGGTAAAGACAACCCACACCACTCAGAAGCTTGCCAAGCTTTACCTCTCCCGTATAGTTTGCCTGCATGGAGTTCCAAAGACTATAATATCCGACAGAGGCACTCAATTCATCTCTAGATTTTGGGATCATTTACAACAAGCTCTGGGGACTCGACTAGCATTCAGTACAGCATACCAGCCCCAGACTGATGGACAAACTGAACGCGTGAACCAAATTCTAGAGGACATGCTGAGAGCATGTGTTCTCACCTATGGAACCAGTTGGGAAGAAAGCTTGCCATATGCCGAGTTCGCATACAACAACAGTTACCAAGCTAGTCTACAAATGGCACCTTTTGAAGCCTTGTACGGGCGGAGATGTCGTACTCCATTAAATTGGTCAGAAACAGGAGACAGTCGTATCTTCGGCCCAGACATGCGCAAGGAAGCCGAGGAGAAAGTTAGACTAATCAGGGACCGACTCAAGACAGATCAAAGCCGACAAAAGAGTTATTACGATCGAAAGCATCGTGAAGTCAGCTTTGAACCCGGTGAATATGTGTATCTACGAGTATCTCTTGTGAGGGGCCTGCAACGGTTCAAAGTTAAAGGAAAGCTAGCCCCAAGATTTATTGGACCCTTCTGTGTAGTTACACGAAGAGGCACAGTAGCCTACCAGCTAGACCTACCCAAAGAGCTGTCAGACGTCCACGACGTGTTCCACGTCTCACAGTCAATGAAATGTGTAAGCAACCCCGAGAAGCAGGTGTCTCATGAGAACATTGACGTGCAACCAGACCTCACCTACATGGAACATCCAATAAAAATACTGGAGGAGTCTGAAAGGAGGACCCGTCAGAAAACAATTAAGTTTTTCAAGGTTCAGTGGAGCAATCACACCGCGGATGAAGCAACATGGGAAAGAGAGGATTTTCTTCGGACAGAGTACCCACACCTATTTAAGGATCAGATGAAATCTCGGGGACGAGATTTTTCCTAAGGGGGTAGGTGTTGTAACACCCCAAAAAAATTTATTTGGTTTTATTAATTTCCTTTTTAGGGGAAGGAGGTTATTTAATTTTTTTTAAAACCTCTCCTTCTCAAAAACCTTTAAGGAAAGTATTTTATGTGTTCTTCCCAACATTTACTTTGGTCTTGAGGGCTTTTCATTTAGTGTTGACTCAACACAAATATTTTCTTTGGGAAAGTCTTTGAAATCCTTTCTTTTAAAAATAACCATATGACTTATGAATTGATTCTTCCTCATTCAGAAATTTTTTCTTGCCATGACCTAGGTTGAAAATTTTCTTCCAAAACCCCTCCCTCCACATTGAGTCAAGTCAAATATCCAATCCCAGCAAGTTCAACCCATTTTGATTTTGACTCTATTTATTTTATCCTCAAAACTATTTCTGTCATTTATTTTGAACCTTAGTGATTTACAAAGGAACCACCAGATCCCTTTTGAGTTTTGGTTCCAAACAAACTCCTCTGACTAGTCCTTAGTACCCCCAACCTAGATCCCTCAAGATCCACTTGTCCACAATTCAAATTTTTCAAATTTTGCTTGCTGCAAGTTTGGACCAGATTTGCCATTTTGGGTGAAATTCATTATTTTTCTTCTCCAAAAATTCTGAGATAAATCAGGCAGCCCCCAGCTGCATTGAGAGACCACCTCACCAAAGATCAGCTCCAGAAAAATTTTCCACATGCCAGAATCATTTCATCGAACAGTTGGCATGCACTGTTTCTGTTCAAATTCAGAAAATTCAGAGTTTCAGTGTTGGGTTCAGTCGACAGCGTCGTTTTCTTCAGAGCCTCGGCGTCAATCTCACCAGTGCTCGCTCTGGCCTCTTGCTCACTGCTCCTTCTTCTTATCCATCGCGCCGCACGGTCGTCTGGACGGTTGCGAGTGTCGGCGGTGAGCTGGCAGAGGTACACCGCCCCCGTGAGCGGCGACAGCAACGCTCGCTGCGGCTGCCAGAGAGGCTCAGCGAGGTACGACGCCGTCCAGCACCGCCCACACCACCAGGAGCCTCCGCGTGGCCGTCCTCTTCTCTGGACGCACTGCAGCACCGTCGCCGTGGCCTGAGATGCGCAGAGCGCGCTCTCTGCCGCCGACGAGCCCATGAGGCCGTTCCGTCGAAGGCCTGGAGTATCGCCCAAGTTGTACCAAGATTAGCCTCTGGATGGGACCAGTAGACCAATCCGTAGCTGCCCAGTCGCCTAAAACCCCCGTTCGACCGCTGCCTCGCCGTAATCATCGCCGGAGTTATCCCGTTCTCGGCAACCGCCTCGGACCGGCTATAAAAGGGAGCCTCGAGCTCGCCTTCGACCCAGCACCACTCCTACACCTCACTAGAGCCACGCCTAGCTACTAGGGAGACCTCGGGGAGGCCTTCTTCGCCGACTCCGGCCGCCCCGATCCGCTTTGGGCTCCAGCACGATTCCCTCTGGTGAGACCACCCCCGCCTCCCAAACCTTGCCAGCAGCCTCATCATGCACCCACTCTTCTAACCCGAGCCCCAATTTGATGGTTGCAGCCCTCCTCGGCGAGATCCATCACCACCCGAACCACCGTCCGCCGGAGTAGAGGCCGCCGTCGACGTGGTGCTCGCCGACGACCAACTCCACCACCCACAGGTGCGGAAGAGCACCGAGAGTCCGTAGGTACCAACCACTTCCCCTACCTCGCCGGAGATCGATGCCGGCGGCCACCGCGGTCCTCGGGCGCCGGTGTGCTCTGTTTGAAATTCAAACCTGACGGGTGGGACCCCCTCGTTAGCTTTTTCTCTTTTTCGAAACATTTTCTGAAAACGCCTTCGGGCAAAATACGTTTTCTAACTGAGGCGTTTTCTGTCCTTTTTATGAACTAGCCCCTGGAAAGTATCTGTTTCATTATAGATGGGTCCCTGGACTAAAACCTTAATAACTTTTAAACAAAAGATGATTTTGAGTTGATTCTTTTTCTACCAGCTTTATTTTTCTGTCTAGCTTTTTTATCATATTTATTTGAAAAATATTTGGAACAACTTTTATGCACACTCGGTATTTACGTTAGTACGCGTTCTCTTTATACCGTAGATACCGGAGGAGGTGACGGAGCCGCAAACTTCACCGAGCTAGACACCGACTGCTCCGAACCAGGCAAGCATGTTTGAACCTTTGATATGATGAGTGTTTTGCATGTTTTCTTGAATAGTTAGTTCATGGCATGTTTATATGAGCATCAGTGAGTGTTATATGCATGCAAGGCAACTACCAGTATGCTTCGAAACTTGATGTGATCATTTGATGGGAGATAACATGATCATGTGGTGACATGAAAGGTGGTAAGATGGTATTGTTGAAGCATGCCAGTCTTATGTCAACCGTTAAACTCCAGTGTTAACGTGGATCAAGCCACGTTACCGTCCGTCCCCTTTTCGTGCTGCCACATGTTTTCTGCAAAGAATACGGTTTAGTAAGTTGCACACCTCTTTCCTCGTACACACCAAATAGAGGGCCCGTGATGAGGGTTCCATGGCCCTGGATTCAAGCCCGTCATCCGGTCAGGGGGCATGGGTGTTTCCGGTTGGGACCGAGAGGGGGCACCCCTTAGAGCGCGCGATATAAATTTGATCCCATGCTACTCGAGGTTGTGGCCTCCCCGTCTTAAAGTTTTTCTTGAACGTTGCCTAGGGTGATCCCTGGCAGCGGAATGTGGAATGGGTGTGTACTAGTTAGATGTGTTTCTCCTAAAATACCGTAAACGAAACTAGTCCTTTGTGACTACTGAAATCCGTTGGCTGTGGTTAAAGAGTACAAACTCTGCAGAGTCAAAACCCATCCGAGTAACCGTGTCCATGGTTAAGGATCTTGGTCAACATATCCATATTAGTATTAGTATCAGTCTCAACGTCCGTCTCAGCGTCAGTCTCTGTGTCAGTCTCAGTGAAAATCCCCGGTGAATAAACATGAATGGTAAACCCGGCTGAATGTTATTCCTGTGGATGGACTAACCAGTTTATTATTACATACATGAGTATTCCCTTGAGATGATTTAAATTCATGAGCTACTTGAATTCGAATAATGAAATATAAGCCCTTTATGTGATGTCGCTCAGACGTCCGACTGTGGCACTCTTGTTATTTACTTTTGATATAAGCCCTTTATGTGATGTCGCTCAGACGTCCGACTGTGGCACTCTTGTTATTTACTTTTGATATAAGCCCTTTATGTGATGTCACTCAGACGTCCGACTGTGGCACTCTTGTTATTTACTTTTGATATAAGCCCTTTATGTGATGTCGCTCAGACGTCCGACTGTGGCACTCTTGTTATTTACTTTTGATATAAGCCCTTTATGTGATGTCGCTCAGACGTCCAACTGTGGCACTCTTGTTATTTACTTTTGATATAAGCCCTTTATGTGATGCCGCTCAGACGTCCGACTGTGGCACTCTTGTTATTTACTTTTGATATAAGCCCTTTATGTGATGTCGCTCAGACGTCCGACCGTGGCACTCTTGTTATTTACTTTTGATATAAGCCCTTTATGTGATGTCGCTCAGACGTCCGACTGTGGCACTCTTGTTATTTACTTTGATATAAGCCCTTTATGTGATGTCGCTCAGACGTCCGACTGCGGCATTCTTGCTATTTACTTTTGATATAAGCCCTTTTCGAGATGTCGCTTAGACGTCCGACTGTGGCACGCACTGTCGTTTATATTTCAATATGAGCCCTTTATGTGGTGTCGCTCTGACGCCCGACTGCGGCATTGTTAATTTATTTTACCTTTCGAGGCGTCGCTTCAGACACCCGATCGGTCTTCAGCTATTTTATTGGGATTTCGGGAGGACTACCGCCTGACTTCCTTTTTATTTATCGTGCAGTGCAATTTATTATCTGAGTGCGCATTACTAATCTGCTCCTGTGCATCATGTTTGCATTTGTTATATCTTATGTCCAAACTGTCTTGCGAGTACATTCAAAGTACTCACCTGGCTTGTTGGTTTGGCCAGATGTTGACGAAGGCGATCTTATGGATGAAGAGTTCGATAGCGAGTCCGACGCCTAGAGGAGTCCCAGTCAGTTCCGTGCGATCCTGGAATTGGTCACTTGTGTTATATACGCTTCCGCTACACCAATAAAATCATCGAGCCTCACTCCGGCGCTCGATGAGCTGTAAAATTTAGGAGTCTTGTCACCCATTTCGTTGTGACATATCCACCACCACTTTTATTACGAGTCAGTAGTTATGCCACCATACTCCTTGTGTCATATCCGCCCTTATGTATTATATCGGCGTGCTTGTAATAAATTGTTGAGCAACCTCAGCTCAACCTTGTATAATATTTAGTACTTCTGGATTTCTGTATCAAGGATTTGTCCACCAGTAAGAAGGATTCTTCTATACTGGTTTGATATAAGGGTCGGTTTCTCAATAAATGTTTTATTGGAAAACTGGTCCTGACACGAGGCAGGGGGCGCGCCCAGGGGGGTAGGGCGCGCCCCACCCTCGTGGACAGGTGGAGGCCCCCCTGACGTATTTCTTCCGCTCAATATTTTTTATTATTTCCAAAAATAACTTTCGTGGAGTTTCAGGACTTTTGGAGTTGTGCAGAATAGGTCTCTAATATTTGCTCCTTTTCCAGCCCAGAATTCCAGCTGCCGGCATTCTCCCTCCTTATGTAAACCTTGTAAAATAAGAGAGAATAGGCATAAGTATTGTGACATAATGTGTAATAACAGCCCATAATGCAATAAATATCGATATAAAAGCATGATGCAAAATGGACGTATCAAGGCTCTGATCAAAGACATGTAAGTTGAATAGACATAGATTTACAATCAATCAAGGTTTGATTTGTCGAACACGAGCTCATGTCCGGGGTGACGTCTGAGCCGAAAGGAAGAATTTTAATTAGGACCGATGATCGCGAACATTCACAAACAATTTGAATCAAATGCTCGAAATTACGATGACAAAGGATGCTAATGAGTATTGCTAGACATATGGAAGTAACCATAATGCAAGCAGATAAGGAGGAACAAGAGCAATAGGCTACTGAGTATTTTCGGAAGATCAAATAGTATTTCAGGGCATCTTGTAATAACAAGAGCAACTGGGGACGAAGGTATGAACGACAAATGTAGGTAGTTACTCATAAGGATTTATCGGTGGTAGGGATTGCAACGACGAAGGGCACAAGGGTCTCGGGAAACATCGGAGAGTATCTTCAGAATGTTCTGGTGCACCAAGCAATCATCTGGAGTGTGTGGATCTCCAGGAGAAAGTATTTACGAGGACCTAGAGTTAGAGTTAGCAAAATCATTTAACCCGAATAGAAGAGAGATCAGATTCCCAGAGTATAGACGAGGAATAAAAGATCCTAATAGCACCCAATGGCGACGTGGGCCCGTAAGCCACACAGCCATGTTAGTAAATTAGTTTTTCAAAGACTAGACTAAACATTGGCCAAAGAGTTGGAAGGGGGGGGGGGGTTCCTACAGGCAGTCAGCTCTGATACCAACTTGTGACGCCCCTGACTTGATCGTACACTAATCATACACGCAAATGTGTACGATCAAGATCAGGGACTCATGGGAAGATATCACAACACAACTCTAGACACAAATTGAAATAATACAAGATTCATATTACAAGCCAGGGGCCTCGAGGGCTCGAATACATAGCTCGATACACAAGCGTCAGCGGAAGCAACAATATCTGAGTACAGACATAAGTTAAACAAGGATGCCTTAAGAAGGCTAGCATGAACATCAACGAACGAAGAGGCAAGGCCTCCTGCCTGGGACCTCCTAACTACTCATGATCTTCGGTGGCCTCCATGTAGGGATCCACCATCTGGTTGCATCAACCAGAAAGAGGAAAGAAGGGGGGAAAGGGGTAGCAAAGCAACCGTGAGTACTCATCCAAAGTACTCGCAAGCATCAGATCTACACTAAGTATGCATTGGTATTAAATGGAAGGTTTGTATCTGTGGACTGAACTGTAGAAAGCGAGAATAGAGGGGAAAGCCTAGCCTATCAAAGACTAGCATCTTCAAGTATCTCCAAGCATCTTGCAGCATGTAGAAGAGTAAAGAATAGCAGTTTATATTTAACAAACATGTTGTAACGTTAACGCCCAGAGATCCTTCCTCGACTCCATGCGAGAAAGCAATCCCAGAGCCACATATCCATCACATGTCTCAAGTATCCATTTCTAGTTATATAAGATCAGGATACAAGTCTGAACGTCCATTACCGTGGACACGGTATTCGAATATATATCTTCCCTGTAGGGGTGCACCATGTTACCCAACACGCTTGATTACTCTGGCCGGACACACCTTTCTAGGGTCAATGCTCGGCCTCGGAAGATCAACACGTCGCAGCCCTACCTAGGCTCAGCAGAGAGGTCCCCGCCGGTCTACATCCTAAGCACTCCGAGGTCTTGGGCCCATCGCCCGTTGCACTTCGGGTCATTGTGAGCAGGGTGGATACCAGCACCACCTCGGATGACCAGCATGATTCGACCGTGCCGCAATGCTGAACTGGATGTCTGACAAAGCTTCGACTGATACTGCGACGCCGAGGCCCATAACTATTCTCGCATGGTGGTTAGTGCGTAAAGTCCAGAGGCCAACTCAGAACAAATACCCAAACCTGTTAGTGCATTGGGGGCTCGTGAAGACGAGCAGAGACTCACGATAATGTGACCCCGTCACCCCGTCTCATGGACTTACGGCAAGGGCCCAGACTGCCCGGCCGTGCCACGTAGAAAACTCGCGGGTGCTCTACGGGCCCGCCCGACTTTCACATCAACTCGCGGGTACCCCTCAGGGCCGACCCGACTTCAACAATGGCCCCAAGTAAAGTCAAGGTAACCATGTGTCCAAACATCAAGGGGAAAACCCGAGGAATCACCCTCGGTGGATTCCACTCGATGTAATCATCAAGGTGAACATATGAGGAACCACCCTCGAGGTTCACCCTTGAGGTGTTGCACGACAGAGCCGTATCGGGAATGGTGAAGGAGGAACCACCCTCGTTGACCACGACCGAATAGCTACACTACAGAATTATCATCAGGAGTGCGTTATGAGGTACCACCCTCGGCACTCGATAGTAGCTCTGCAGAGTCGAGCAACAAAAGGGGCGTGATGTGATGTGAGGTGTTGGGCTCTGGTCGTCGATCACGTTGATTGAGTCGTCGATGATGAAGCAAGGGCAACAAGGACAAGGTGGGGGTCACTGATGGGTCACTATCCAACCTATACTAAGTAGTTTAGGATAAGCAGGTAAGGTACAAAGAGCAGTGTCGGGGATATACCCCGTGGTGTAACCCGGCCGGATGGGTAACCCGCCCGGAGCTTAGCGACTCACTGGTGACCCTCCCGGAGCTTGGCGACTCACGGGTAACTGATGTCTACTACGCAACCTTCTTCTTGTAGACGTTGTTGGGCCTCCAAGTGCAGAGGTTTGTAGGACAGTAGCAAATTTCCCTCAAGTGGATAACCTAAGGTTTATTAATCCGTGGGAGGCGTAGGATGAAGATGGTCTCTCTCAAGCAACCCTGCAACCAAATAACAAAGAGTCTCTTGTGTCCCCAACACACCCAATACAATGGTAAATTGTATAGGTGCACTAGTTCGGCGAAGAGATGGTGATACAAGTGCAATATGGATGGTAGATATAGGTATTTGTAATCTGAAAATATAAACACAGCAAGGTAACTAATGATAAAAGTGAGCGTAAACGGTATTGCAATGCTAGGAAACAAGGCCTAGGGTTCATACTTTCACTAGTGCAAGTTCTCTCAACAATAATAACATAATTGGATCATATAACTATCCCTCAACATGCAACAAAGAGTCACTAATAGAGGAGAACAAACGAAGAGATTATTGTAGGGTACGAAACCACCTCAAAGTTATTCTTTCGGATCGATCTATTCAAGAGTTCGTACTAGAATAACACCTTAAGACACATATCAACCAAAACCCTAATGTCACCTAGATACTCCAATGTCACCTCAAGTATCCGTGGGTATGATTATACGATATGCATCACACAATCTCAGATTCATCTATTCAACCAACACATAGAACCTCAAAGAGTGCCCCAAAGTTTCTACCGGAGGGTCAAGACGAAAACGTGTGCCAACCCCTATGCATAGGTTCATGGGCGGAACCCGCAAGTTGATCACCAAAACATACATCAAGTGAATCAATAGAATAACCCATTGTCACCACGGTTATCCCACGCAAGACATACATCAAGTGTTCTCAAATCCTTAAAGACTCAATCCAATAAGATAACTTCAAAGGGAAAACTCAATCCATTACAAGAGAGTAGAGGGGGAGAAACATCATAAGATCCAACTACAATAGCAAAGCTCGCGATACATCAAGATTGTATCACCTCAAGAACACGAGAGAGAGAGAGATCAAACACATAGCTACTGGTACATACCCTCAGCCCCGAGGGTGAACTACTCCCTCCTCGTCATGGAGAGCGCCGGGATGATGAAGATGGCCACCGGTGAGGGTTCCCCCTTCCGGCAGGGTGCCGGAACAGGGTCCCGATTGGGTTTAGGTGGCTACAGAGGCTTGCGGCGGCGGAACTCCCGATCTATTCTGTTCCCTGAAGGTTTTAGGGTATATGGATATATATATATAGGTGGAAGAAATGCGTCAGGGGAGCCACAAGGAGCCCACGAGGGTGGAGGGCGCGCCCAGGGGGGGTGGGCGCGCCTCCTGCCTCGTGCCCTCCTCATTGATTCCATGACGTGCACTCCAAGTCCCCTGGATTGCTTCCGTTCCAAAAATAACTTTCCCGAAGGTTTCATTCCGTTTGGACTCCGTTTGATATTCCTTTTCTGCGAAACACCGAAACAAGGGAAAAAAACAGAAATTGGCACTGGGCTCTGGGTTAATAGGTTAGTCCCAAAAATAATATAAAAGTGTATAGTAAAGCCCATTAAACATCCAAGATGGATAATATAATAGCATGAATACTTCATAAATTATAGATACGTTGGAGACGTATCAGCATCACCAAGCTTAATTCCTGCTCGTCCTCGAGTAGGTAAGTGATAAAAGAAATAATTTATGAAGTGTGAATGCTAGCACGTGCATAAGTTTGATCAATGATAATTTCAATCACCTTTTCTAGCATCATCATATGTTATAACAGTAGCTCAACTCATATAACTTTTCACGATCAAGTAACAAACTATTCACATGTTAAAGTATAGATCATAAACTTTTTGAAAACTAACAAACAGTTCTCAGTCATCAAACAATTACAATTCATCTTATTTTCAGGAAGAGTCTATGTCAGAGCTTTGATTTAGCAAATTCCACATACTCAACTATCATTTGGTCTTTCACAATTGCTAGCACTCACGCGATATTTATGGGTTCAAAGTTTTAATCAGACACAGAGAAAGATAGGGGCTTATAGATTCGCCTCCCAACCTTTTACCTCAAGGGTAATGTCAACAATAATAGTTCATGATGCCTTACATCCAATTGGATATATATATCAGAATCTTTCCAACACGAGGTGCTTGCCAAAGGATAAAATGAAAAAGGGAAAGGTGAAGATCACCATGACTCTTGCATAAAAGTAAAAGATAGGCCCTTCGCAGAGGGAAGCAGAGGTTGCCATGCGCTTTTATAGTTGGATGCACAAAATCTTAATGCGAGGGAACGTCACTTTATATTGCCACTTGTGATAGGGACGTTTATTATGCAGTCCGTCGCTTTTATTTCTTCCATATCACAATGATCGTATAAAGCTTATTTTCTCCACACTAAAAGATCATACATATTTAGAGAGCAATTTTTATTGCATGCACCGATGACAACTTACTTGAAGGATCTTACTCAATCCATAGGTAGGTATGGTGGACTCTCATGGCAATACTGGTTTAAGGGATGTTTGGAAGCACAAGTAGTATCTCTACTTGGTGCAAGGAATTTGGCTAGCATGAGGGGGAAAAGCAAGCTCAACGTGTTGGGCGATCCATGACAATATACTTTATTTCGGATATAAGAAAACATAACCCATTACGTTGTCTTCTTGTCCAACATCAACCTTTTATCATGTCATATTTTGATGAGTGCTCACAATTACAAAATATGTCCAAGATAGTATATTTATATGTGAAACCTCTCTTCCTTCAATATTCTTTCATGAATTGTTCAAGTGACAAATACAATGTTTGCTAACCTTCAATAAATTTACCACCTCTAATTCTTATATGTGAAGGCATTACTCCCCATGGGATAATCATATGAAACATATATAATTTCAGATTTATGACATTCAAATCATTCAACCATTTACTCATAGGATATAAGTGAATCACACGAGTAAATGACAAACTACTCCAAAAAGATATAAGTGAAGATCAATGAGTGGTTAAATAATTATGTAGCTATGTGAGGACTCCCTCTCATTTAAGAATTTCAGATCTTGGGATATTATTCAAACATCAAACAAAACTAAAGAAAATAAAATGACGCTCCAAGCAAAACACATATCATGTGGTGAATAAAAATATAGCTCCAAGTAAAGTTACCGATGAACGAAGACGAAAGAGGGGATGCCTTCCGGGGCATCCCCAAGCTTAGGCTCTTGGTTATCCTTGAATATTACCTTGGGGTGCCTTGGGCATCCCCAAGCTTAGGCTCTTGCCACTCCTTATTCCATAGTCCATCGAATCTTTACCCAAAACTTGAAAACTTCACAACACAAAACTCAACAGAAAACTCGTAAGCTCTGTTAGCGAAAGAAAACAAAACACCACTTCAAGGTACTGTAATGAACTCATTCTTTATTTGTATTGGTGTTAAACCTACTGTATTCCAACTTCTCTATGGTTTATAAACTATTTTACTAGCCATAGATTCATCAAAATAAGCAAACAACACACGAAAAACAGAATCTGTCAAAAACAGAACAGTCTGTAGTAATCTGTAACTAACGCAAACTTCTGGAACTCAAATAATTCAGCCAAAATAGGAAGACCTAGACAATTTGATTATTGATCTGCTGCAATTGGAATCAGTATTTTATCACGTTCTGGTGATTTTCAACAATTGTTTTTCGTGAACAGAAAGTTTCTGGAATTTTCAGCAAGATCAAATAACTATCATCCAAGAAGATCCTATAGGTCTTACTTGGCACAAACACTAATTAAAACATAAAATCACATCTAAACAGAAGATAGATGGGTTATTTATTACTAAACAGAACCAAAAAGCAAGAGACTAAAATAAAATTGGGTTGCCTCCCAACAAGCGCTAACGTTTAACGCCCCTAGCTAGGCATGATGATTTCAATGATGCTCACATAAGACATAAGAATTGAAACATAAAGAGAGCATCATGAAGAATATGACTAGCACATTTAAGTCTAACCCACTTCCTATTCATAGGGATTTTGTGAGCAAACAACTTATGGGAACAATAATCAACTAGCATAGGAAGGCAAAACAAGCATAACTTCAAAATTTTAAGCACATAAAGAGGAATCTTGGTATTATTGCAATTCCTACAAGTATATATTCCTCCCTCATAATAATTTTCAGTAACATCATGAATGAATTCAACAATATAACCAGCACCTAAAGCATTCTTTTCATGATCTACTTGCATAGAAAATTTACTACTCTCCACATAAGCAAAATTTTTCTCATTCGGAATAGTGGGAGCAAACACAACAAAATAACTATCATGTGAAGCATAATCCAATTGGAAACTAAAATCATGATGAAAAGTTTCATGGTTATCTTTATTCTTTATAGCATACGTGTCATCACAATAATCATCATAGATAGGAGGCATGCTTTCATCATAATAAATTTGCTCATCAAAGCTTAGGGGACAAAAAATATCATCTTCATCAAACATAGCTTCCCCAAGCTTGTGGCTTTGCATATCATTAGCATCATGGGTATTCAAAGAATTCATACTAACAACATTGCAATCATGCTCATCATTCAAAGATTTAGTGCCAAACATTTTAATGCATTCTTCTTCTAACATTTTGGCACAATTTTCCTTTCCATCATACTCACGAAAGATATTAAAAAGATGAAGCGTATGAGACAAACTAAATTCCATTTTTTAGCTTTCTTTTATAAACTAAACTAGTGATAAAACAAGAAACAAAAAGATACGATTGCAAGATCTAAAGATATACCTTCAAGCACTCACCTCCCCGGCAACGGCGCCAGAAACTGCTTGATGTCTACTACGCAACCTTCTTCTTGTAGACGTTGTTGGGCCTCCAAGTGCAGAGGTTTGTAGGACAGTAGCAAATTTCCCTCAAGTGGATGACCTAAGGTTTATCAATCCGTGGGAGGCGTAGGATGAAGATGGTCTCTCTCAAGCAACCCTGCAACCAAATAACAAAGAGTCTCTTGTGTCGCCAACACACCCAATACAATGGTAAATTGTATAGGTGCACTAGTTCGGCGAAGAGATGGTGATACAAGTGCAATATGGATGGTAGATATAGGTATTTGTAATCTGAAAATATAAACACAGCAAGGTAACTAATTATAAAAGTGAGCGTAAACGGTATTGCAATGCTAGGAAACAAGGCCTAGGGTTCATACTTTCACTAGTGCAAGTTCTCTCAACAATAATAACATAATTGGATCATATAACTATCCCTCAACATGCAACAAAGAGTCACTAATAGAGGAGAACAAACGAAGAGATTATTGTAGGGTACGAAACCACCTCAAAGTTATTCTTTCGGATCGATCTATTCAAGAGTTCGTACTAGAATAACACCTTAAGACACATATCAACCAAAACCCTAATGTCACCTAGATACTCCAATGTCACCTCAAGTATCCGTGGGTATGATTATACGATATGCATCACACAATCTCAGATTCATCTATTCAACCAACACATAGAACCTCAAAGAGTGCCCCAAAGTTTCTACCGGAGGGTCAAGACGAAAACGTGTGCCAACCCCTATGCATAGGTTCATGGGCGGAACCCGCAAGTTGATCACCAAAACATACATCAAGTGAATCAATAGAATAACCCATTGTCACCACGGTTATCCCACGCAAGACATACATCAAGTGTTCTCAAATCCTTAAAGACTCAATCCAATAAGATAACTTCAAAGGGAAAACTCAATCCATTACAAGAGAGTAGAGGGGGAGAAACATCATAAGATCCAACTACAATAGCAAAGCTCGCGATACATCAAGATCGTATCACCTCAAGAACACGAGAGAGAGAGAGAGATCAAACACATAGCTACTGGTACATACCCTCAGCCCCGAGGGTGAACTACTCCCTCCTCGTCATGGAGAGCCCTGGGATGATGAAGATGGCCACCGGTGAGGGTTTCCCCTTCCGGCAGGGTGCCGGAACAGGGTCCCGATTGGGTTTTGGTAGCTACAGAGGCTTGCGGCGGCGGAACTCCCGATCTATTCTGTTCCCTGAAGGTTTTAGGGTATATGGATATATATAGGCGGAAGAAATACGTCAGGGGAGCCACAAGGGGCCCACGAGGGTGGAGGGCGCGCCCCCTGCCTCGTGCCCTCCTCGTTGATTCCCTGACGTGCACTCCAAGTCCCCTGGATTGCTTCCGTTCCAAAAATAATTTTCCCAAAGGTTTCATTCCGTTTGGACTCCGTTTGATATTCCTTTTCTGCGAAACACTGAAACAAGGGAAAAAACAGAAATGGCACTGGGCTTTTGGTTAATAGGTTAGTCCCAAAAATAATATAAAAGTGTATAGTGAAGCCCATTAGACATCCAAGATGGATAATATAATATCATGAATACTTCATAAATTATAGATACGTTGGAGACGTATCAGTAACCCGCCCGATCTTGGCGACTCATTAGTAACCCGGCGGACGGGTCAGATGGACGACAAGGCCCAAGGCCTAGACGGCCGACTCATGTTATGGTGGGCCGGCTCGAGGAGAAAGTATAAGGAAACTTCCCTTACAGAGGAAGCAAGACTAGGACTGCACTTGTAATAGAGTAATCCTAATCCTACTAGGACTAGTCATGTAACCCGCCCCTTAAACTTATATAAGGAGGGGCAGGGCACCCCAAGAGGGATATGAGAGATAATCTTAAAAGGCTAGACACAACTAGAGGAGGGTCATTCTATGCGGCGACCCCCTCATGAGCATAATGAGACCTAGCCACAAATAGCATGTAGGGTTATTACCGGATGATGTTCCCGGGGCCCGAAGCTGTCTAAACCC
Source organism: Aegilops tauschii subsp. strangulata (assembly GCF_002575655.3). Taxonomy (NCBI): domain Eukaryota; kingdom Viridiplantae; phylum Streptophyta; class Magnoliopsida; order Poales; family Poaceae; genus Aegilops; species Aegilops tauschii. The sequence continues at coordinate 49,387,978 of NC_053039.3, forward strand.
TTGTCTTGTGTGATGATCCGCCTCACGTCTCTCATCCCGATCAACCCCTCTCAAGCTACCACATAGATGCGTTGGCCTCACGACTAAGTCCTCACACCAGGACATCTGCCGTGACAATTCCACGACAGTTGGCGCCCACCGTGGGGCCTGCGCATGGTGGTGTTGAGTTCTTGGAGAGATTTCTCTCAGGGATCTAGAAGCTCGCGATTGACCGGGAGAAGAAGAACCAACATTGGAAAGAGTTTGCAAATTTATCATCAAAGAAGTTAGGGTTTGCTGCTGAGCTGCCGCCACCGGTTGTATAATCCATCAAGTTGCCGTGTTTTTTGCTGCTGTCTCCGCATCATAACAAAAGGAATCACTAAGCCGCCTGCAACCACGGCGATAAGTACTACTGTCAACAGCCATGGAGGAGTTCTACGATTTTTTGATCTAATGTGTGTTGGCGTGAAGAAAAGATTCAATCTACGTGTGAATTTCTACCGAAGGAGACTAGAAGTCGTCAGCTACGACGAGTTAAACAAAACAAGCGGTCGGTTTGACCAATCCAAGTTCGATCTAATCCACAACGAAGACAAATTGGAAAAGAAAAAAAAACAAAAAGGAGCAGGACCGAAGTACGACCCGGAGAAGGACTCAGACTTACATCGAATCCCCTCCTCTGGTTTCCGCTCGATGGCCTCCCAACCGCGGCCGCGGCCTCTCCGTCCTGCTCGGCCACGGCCTCCAATCTGTTTCTGCTTCTGCTGCACTCCAACGCCGGCCAGTTGCCGTAGCTCCGCCTCGCTGGGGGCATCCTTGAGCCGCCCCTGGCTCGTGTCTACTTCCGCTGCTCAAGCCGCCGCGCTGCCAATTCACCGTTGCCGTCGCATGTTCTTTGCCTTGAGCCACTGGATGCTTTGGGCCACTACAAACCGCTGCAGCCTCGCGCCACTTCGAGCGCCGCCCCTGTGCTGTTCCTCGCTGAGCTGCCGTTCGCCTCGAACTCCGTCGCTGGCCGGCCGCTCCCTGCCCCGGGCCGCGCCGGGCCCTGCCTCTGCGCTATCCGAGCTACTGTGGACTCCCTGAATATTCACCGAGCCGCCCTTCGCTTGAAGCCGCTGAGGCCGTAGCTTGCCGGCGCCCCTGCTGAGCCGCCGCTGTTCTCCACCTATGTTGGGGTTCTGCGCCGAGCCACCGTCATGGCCTTGAGCCGACGCCTCCGCTGTGGCTAGTCCTGAGTCGCCACGCTGCTCCAAGCCGCCTTTGCCTCCGCGTGGGCCGCCTCTGAGCCTGCAGGGGCCACTTTGAGTCGCTGGAGCATTGTGAGTCGCCGGGCTTCGAGCTGCCGAGTACTGTGCCAAGCTGCCGCTGTGGCTCACTGGTCTCCTCCTTCCCAGACTCATTTTAAGTCGCCGCTGTGGTATGTACGCCGAGCTGCCAGGGTTTCGTCTTGGGCCTTGACCTCCCGCATGGAGTGTAGGCAAAGCTCCCAAAATTTGCTGAACTACAGCGTTCTGGATCCTAAGTGATCTATCAGATGCCAAATTGGACAAAGTCCGCCGTTGCATGAAAGAGATGCACCAACAGAAGAGTTAAACAGAACCTCAAAGGATTATGAATACGAGTGAATGTGTTGCCCAGGGATGCGCTCTTCAGTGTGTTATACCTCGTCCCACGATTCAAAGTGCGGGAGTTCCAGTAAAGGTGAGAAGGCAATAGCAACGGTGGCTACGCTTAAGCCTACCCCAAAAAACAGTATGGAGCACTACCATTGCTACATGCAAAGATTCTTCATGGATGCTACATACGGACCATCTGATGTCTGACCAAGACAGGTGATATCCATCTAAGTCTATTTTATTAGCACATATTAATTTTGTCAAAGAACGGTTTATCTTTGCCTTGGTTTGCAATATTGTTTATGTAGGACAATGGTTCACTGCAAGAGCGATGGTCGTGTCATGGATGTATAGCTCGCGCCATCATTATCATGTGCTAGCATCTGACCGTGCCATGATGCTCGACGAATATATGTGCAAACCGCCACTTTTATGACCCAATTTACATCAACATGACATGGTTGACTTGCCCGTCCGCGCGGCTTACTGCGCCTACAATTGACTCGCCCGTCCGCACTGGCTTACAACACCGTGGACGGCTCATCTGTCTGCTCTCGCGGCTGACAATCCCCAAGGGCAGGGAATCATCGTAGCAATTCCCAAATGTGGAAGTGATAAGTATGGAGTGTCGAACCCACAAGGAGCTAAAGGCAAGATCAATATTCTCTCAAGTCCTATCTGCCACTGATACGACTCTACGTACACCGAACGTTTGCTTCCAACTAGAAACGAGAAATAAAATTACGTTGTGGGTATGAAGAGGATAACTTTGCATGGTATCGGAGAGCTAAAATATAAAAGTAGGTGCTGTTATCATAAAGTTAGAATATATTACTAAATATTATAAATAGCGAGTGTGGAATAATGATGGGTCGGTGTGCGGAATTATGTTAGGCAATCATTAACAAGACCGATAGTCGTCATTGCAATTTCATATGAGGGAGAGGCATAAGCTAACATACTTCACTTCCTGGATCATATGCACTTATGATTGGAACTCTAGCAAGCATCCGCAACTACTAAAGATCATTAAGGTAAAACCCAACCATAGGATTAACATATCAAGTCCCCTTTATCCCATACGCAACAACCGCCTTACTCATGTTTGTGCTTATGTCACTCAAGCAACCCACTATAAGTGAATCATGAACGTATTGCAACACCCTACAACGGGAATCCCTCATGCTTGCGCAACACGGAGGGCACAATAGGACAACACCAAAATAAAACATACAACTCATACCAATCTAGATCATCAATCAACCCAAAGACAAAGGATATCTACTCAAAACATCATAGGATGGCAACACATCATTGGATCATAATATGTGGCATAAAGCACCATATTCAAGTATGGATTACAGCGGGGTGTGGGAGAGTGGACCGCGTAAAAGAGATGAGGATGGTGATGTTGATGAAGACGATCACCACGACGATGATTCCCCTCCCGATGGCACTCCGGCGCCACCGAGAGAGAGAAGAAGTTCTCCCCTTGTGCTCCCTCCTCCATGGCCTCCCCCCCTAGATGGGGAGAGGTTCTCCCTCTGGATCTTGGACTGCATGGCGATGATGGCCCCTCCGGGATTGTGACGCCCCCGATTTGACCGTACACTAATCATGCACGCAAATGTGTACGATCAAGATCAGGGACTCACGGGAAGATATCACAACACAACTCTAAAACATAAATAAGCCATACAAGCATCATAATACAAGCCAGGGGCCTCGAGGGCTCAAATAAAAGTGCTCGATCATAGACGAGTCAGCGGAAGCAACAATATCTGAGTACAGACATAAGTTAAACAAGTTTGCCTTAAGAAGGCTAGCACAAACTGGGATACAGATCGAACAAGGCGCAGGCCTCCTGCCTGGGATCCTCCTAACTACTCCTGGTCGTCGTCAGCGGACTGCACGTAGTAGTAGGCACCTCCAGTGTCGTAGGAGTTGTCGTCGACGGTGGCGTCTGGCTCCTGGACTCCAGCATCTGGTTGTGACAACCAGATAGAAAGGAAAGGGGGAAAAGAGGGAGAGAAGCAACCGTGAGTACTCATCCAAAGTACTCACAAGCAAGGAGCTACACTACATATGCATGGGTATATGTGTAAAGGGGCATATCAATGGACTGAACTGCAGAATGCCAGAATAAGAGGGGGATAGCTAGTCCTGTCGAAGACTACGCTTCTGGCCATCTCCATCTTGCAGCATGTAGAAGAGAGTAGATTGAAGTCCTCCAAGTAGCATCACATAGCATAATCCTACCCGGCGATCCCCTCCTCGTCGCCCTGTTAGAGAGCGATCACCGGGTTGTATCTGGCACTTGGAAGGGTGTATTTTATTCAGTATCCGGTTCTAGTTGTCATAAGGTCAAGGTACAACTCCGGGTCATCCTTTTACCGAGGGACACGGCTATTTGAATAGATAAACTTCCCTGCAGGGGTGCACCACATAACCCAACACGCTCGATCCCATTTGGCCGGACACACTTTTCTGGGTCATGCCCGGCCGCGGAGGATCAACACGTCGTAGCCCCATCTAGGCTCAACAGAGAGGTCAACACGCCGGTCGAAATCCTATGCGCGCAGGGGTCTGGGCCCATCGCCCATTGCACACCTGCACGTTGCGAGGGCGGCCGGAAGCAGACCTAGCCTAGTAGGCGTTCCAGTCCAATCCGGCGCGCGCCGCTCCGTCGCTGACGTCAAGAAGAGCTTCGGCTGATACCACGACGCCGGGATACCCATAACTACTCCGCGTAGATGGTTAGTGCGTATAGACCAAATGGCCAGACTCAGATCAAATACCCAGAACTCGTTAAGCGTGTTATTTATCCGCGAACACCGACCAGGGCCAGGCCCACCTCTCTCCTAGGTGGTCTCAACCTGCCCTGTCGCTCCGCCATAAAGTAATAGTCGGGGGCCGTCAGGAACCCAGGCCCACCTCTACCGGGGTGGAGCCACCTGTCCTTTCAGCCCCCTCATCAGAATCACTTGCGGGTACTCCTCGAGCCGACCCGACTTTAGTCACCACATGTGTCATGTATATAATCTATATAGTATATACCCGTGATCACCTCCCAAAGTGATCACGGCCCAGTAGTATAGCATGGCAGACGGACAAGAGTGTAGGGCCACTGATGGAACACTAGCATCCTATACTAAGCAGTAGGATAGCAGGTATGGGTAACAACTGTAGCAACAATGACAGGCTATGCATCAGTATAGGATTAACCGAAAACAGTAACATGCTACACTACTCTAATGCAAGCAGTATAGAGAAGGAATAGGCGATATCTGGTGATCAAGGGGGGGCGGGGGGCTTGCCTGGTTGCTCTGGCAAGTAGGAGGGGTCGTCAACTCCGTAGTCGAACTGGGCAGCAGCAGTGTCGGTCTCGTAGTCTACCGGAGAGAAGAGGGGGAAGAAACAGTAAATACAATGCAAACATAAGCATGACGATGTGTGACATGACAATGAGCAGTGCTAGGTGTGTCCTAACGCGACAGTAGGTGGTACCGGCGAAGGGGGGGAACATCCGGGAATGTATTCCCGCTGTTTCACGTTTTCGGATAGACGGACCGGAGGGGGAAAGTTGCGAGTTCGATAGGTTAGGGAGGTGTGGTGGATGAACGGACTGCGTATCCGGATTTGTCTCGTCGTTCTGAGCAACTTTCATGTAGAAAGTATTTTCATCTGAGCTACGGTTTAAAAGATATGATTTTCTAAAGATTTACTAATTTCTGGAACTTAATTAATCATTTAATTTAGTTCGAAATTGGATTTATGACATCAGTATGATGTCATGCTGACATCAGTAGTCAACAGGGGTTGACTAAGTCAAACTGACATGTGGGTCCAGTGGGACCCACCTGTCATTCTCTGTTTAGGTTAATTAGGGTTTAGCTAAACTAATTACTGTTTAATTAAATTAGCTAATTAATTAGATTAATTTAAACAGGATTAATTAACTTAATTAATTTAGTTAATTAATTAATTAAATTTATTTTTATTATTTGCTTTATTTATATTATTTATTATTATTATTATTATTATTATTATTATTTTTAATTCTTTTTTTAAACACGTTCTCTGGGCGGGGCCCATGTGTCGTAGGCCCCAGGGGGCCATAGTGGTTTTGGGCGGGTGCGGGCACGCAGGCCCGTGGCCACCAGAGGGGCACCGGCGACAGCAGGGCACGGCGAGGCCGGCCGCCGGAGGCGACAGCGGTGAGGCCTCGGTGGGGCGGCGCCAGGGCGCGGCGGAGAGGCCTCAGCGGGGTGAGGCGCTGGGCGCGGCCAGCGCGCGGGAGCGCGTACAAGCACGCGCTGGGCGCGGCGGGGGGGGGGGACGGCGCCGGCAACAGTGGCGAACGAGCTAGGGGAGGGGAGGCCGGAGCACAGGGGAAAGAGGAGGGCGCGGGGCTCACAGTGAGCCAGAAGGGGATGGCAGCGGCTCGTGGTGGTGCTTGAGGCAGCGAGGTCGGGGGCGACGGTGACGAGGAGGAGGCAGTCCGTCGAAGGCGGAGGCGCGTCGAGCTCCGGGCGGCGAGGATCCAGCGACCGGGGCGGCGGGGTGGTTCGGTTCCAGGCGTCGAGCGGCGGGGCGGTCCTGCTTGAGGTGAAGCTGCGGGCGCACGGGGCCTCCATGGCCGGTGGGTCGGGCGCGTCGGGGAAGGCCGTCGCCATCGGGCGGCGATGGGAGGCGCTGGTCAGCGCCAGCGCGGGAGAGGCGGGGTCGGGGTCAGGGGCGATGGGGATCGCCCGGATCCAGCACAGAGAGGGGAAGGAGTGGAGGAAGGTGGGGCGGCGCTGGGGGTGGGCGTCGAGTGGCGGCGTTGGCGACGGGGACAACGAGCGCGTCGGGGGACGGGGGCGCCGGCTGCCCCGATCCAGATCGGGTCGGGGGGGGGGGGGGGAAAGGAGCGAGGGAGAGAGGGGAGTGGGGTAGTGGGGGGGCGACGGGGTGGATAGGGTTTCACCGACAAGGGGATAAGGGGAGTGGTGTTGGGCCGCAGCTGGGCCGGCCTGTTGCTGGGCCGGAGCCCAGTTGGGGGGTTGCTTTCCTCCTTTTTTTGTCTTTACCTTTTCTTATTTTTTTTGTAGTTTTACAAAAATTACCACTAGTGCCTAAATTTGTATTTATCAACAAACTACTGTGAGATTAATCCTTAACCCATAATAAAATAGTTTTAGCATTTTATAAATTCAATAGGCATTTGTTTAATTGTTTTCACTATTGTTTTAATTGTTTTAGAGCCTTTAAATATTTTATCAAAGCTTGTTTTCTCCACCATGATTACTTACGATTTATTTGACACAACCCGAACATTTTAGTTTTGATATTTGAAAATTTTACTGTTTGCCTATATTTTAGATTTTAATTTGAATTGTTTTTGAACTAACTCCAGTTATCAACAGTAACCGAGGTGACGTGGCACCATTAGCAGAGGTTTACTGTAGCTTGATTATCCGGGCGTCACAGGGATCCTCCTCCATGGCCTCCGGTGATGATGGCGCCCTCCGGCAGGGTGCCAGAGAGGGCCTAGATTGACTTCTCGTGGCTACAGAGGCTTGCGGCGGCGGAACTTTCGGTCTAGGTTATTTTCTGGAGGTTTGGGTATTTATAGGAGAGGTTGGCGTCGAAAACAAGTCAGGGGTCCCCACGGGAAGTCCACGAGGCACAGGGGCGCACCCTAGGGGGGTGGGCGCGCCCTCCACCCTCGTGGGGCCCATGGGCCTCCCCTCCGGTAACTTTTCATTCCAGTATTTTTTATATTTCCAGAAAAATTCTCCGTTGATTTTCATCGCATTCCTAGAACTTTTATTTCTGCACAAAAACAACACCACGGTAGTTCTGCTGAAAACAACGTCAGTCCGGGTTAGTTCTAATCAAATCATATAAAACTATTGTAAACATGGCATGAATACTTCATAAATTATAGATACGTTGGAGACGTATCAGCATCCCCAAGCTTAATTCCCGCTCCTCCTCGAGTAGGTAAATGATAAAAGAAATAATTTATGAAGTGTGAATGCTAGCAAGTGCATAAGTTTGATCAATGATAGTTCCAATCACTTTTTCTAGCATCATTATATGTCATAACAGTAGCTCAACTCATGAAACTTCTCATGATCAATGATACGTCTCCGTCGTATCTATAATTTTTGATTGTTCCATGCCAATATTATGCAACTTTCATATACTTTTGGCAACTTTTTATACTATTTTTGGGACTAACATATTGATCCAGTGCCCAGTGCTAGTTCCTGTTTGTTGCATGTTTTATGTTTCGCAGAAACCCCATATCAAACGGAATCCAAACGGGATAAAAACGGACGGAGAATATTTTTGGAATATTTGGGGAACATGGGAAGAAGATTCAACATGAGACGGTGCCCGAGGGGGGCACGAGGCAGGGGGCGCGCCTGCACCCCTCGTGGCCCCCCCGTAAGGCGGTTGCTGCTCTTCTTTGGCCGCAAGAAAGCTAATTTTCAGAAAAAAATCTCGGCGAAGGTTTCAATCCAATCGGAGTTACGGATCTCCATATATATATGAAACGGTGAAAGGGCAGAACACCAGAACGCAAAAACAGAGAGAGACAGAGAGACAGATCCAATCTCAGAGGGGAAACCCTTCTCCCATATAGGGAGGAGGTCAAGGAAGAAGAAGAAGAAGAAGGGGGCCCCTCTCCCCCTCTCTCCCGGTGGCGCCGGAACGCTGCCGTGGCCACCATCATCATCACCGCGATCTTCACCAACACCTCCGCCATCTTCACCAACATCTCCATCACCTTCCCCCCTCTATCTACAGCGGTCCACTCTCCCGCAACCCGCTGTACCCTCTACTTGAACATGGTGCTTTATGCTTCATATTATTATCCAATGATGTGTTGCCATCCTATGATGTCTGAGTAGATTTTCGTTGTCCTATCGGTGGTTGATGAATTGCTATGATTGATTTAATTTGCTTGTGGTTATGTTGCTGTCCTTTGGTGCCCATCATATGAGCGCGCGTGTGGATCACACCATAGGGTTAGTTGTATGTTGATAGGACTATGTATTGGAGGGCAAGAGTGACAGAAGCTTCAACCTAGCATAGAAATTGATGCATATGTGATTGAAGGGGGACCAATATATCTTAATGCTATGGTTGGGTTTTGCCTTAATGAACGTTAGTAGTTGCGGATGCTTGCTAATAGTTCCAATCATAAGTGCATAGAATTCCAAGTTAGGGATGACATGCTAGCAGTGGCCTCTCCCACATAAACTTGCTATCGGTCTAGTAAAGTAGTCAATTGCTTAGGGACAATTTCGCAACTCCTACCACCACTTTTCCACAATCGCTATATTTACTTTATTGTGTCTTTATCTAAACAGCCCCTACTTTTTATTTACTCGCTCTTTATTATCTTGCAAACCTATCCAACAACACCTACAAAGTACTTCTAGTTTCATACTTGTTCTAGGTAAAGCAAACGTCAAGCGTGCGTAGAGTTGTATCGGTGGTCGATAGAACTTGAGGGGATATTTGTTCTACCTTTAGCTCCTCGTTGGGTTCGAGACTCTTACTTATCGAAAGAGGCTACAATTGATCCCCTATACTTGTGGGTTATCAAGACCTTTTTCTGGCGCCGTTGCCGGTGAGTTATAGCGTGGGGTGAGTATTCTCGTGTGTGCTTGTTTGCTTTATCACTAAGTAATTTTTATTTGCTGTTCTTACTTGTTCTTTATCTTTAGTTATGGATATGGAACACGAAATACCAAAAAAATTAGGTGTACTTGCTACTCATGGAGATGGGGAACCTCCTAAAACCCTCGATGATCATTATGTGAAAAATATTATGTACCACTTTGATAATCCTGAGAAAACCTCATTCAATTATGTAATGGGAGACACGTTGGACCAACGTGAATACTTTAGGGATTATCGCTTGACTCAAAAAGGGAAACTATTATGGGATCATATTTATATGTTGAAGTGGTATGCTCGGCAAGTATGCTTGAGATATGATTATACTTGTTGCTCTAGGATGAAGGCTCCACACCTTCCCTTTTCATGCAAATTTAATGATAATGAAACCTTGGCTTCTTATGCTAGAGGTATATATGATTACTATGATGTGGAACAAATAGAAGAATTTGTTGCTTTTATGGGTGCTTATGAAATTGAATCTATGTTCAAAGAATTTGAAAATCTTTATGATGCTGTTTATAGACCTGAAAATTTAGCTATCCTTAAATATTGCTATGCCAATTATGAATTCAATTCCGATATTGATGCATTTATTGAGAAAGTCTCCGCTGTCCAAGAAGAGACTAATATTTTGCAGGAATCTATGGAAGAAGAAATTGATGAAACTGTGAGCTCATTGGATGAAAAATATGAGGAGGAGAGCGAAGAACAAAAGGAGGAAGAGCGGATTAGCTACCCGTGCCCACCTTCTAATGAGAGTAACTCTTCAACTCATACATCGTTTAATTTCCCTTCATGCTTACCGAAGGATGATTGCTATGATAATTGCTATGATCCCGTTGATTCTCTTGAAATATCCCTTTTTGATGATGCTTGCTATGCTTGTGGCGAAGATGCCAATATGAATTATGCTTATGGAGATGAACTTTCTATAGTTCCTTATGTTAAATATGAAATTGTTGCTATTGCACCCACGCATGATAGTCCTATTATCTTTTTGAATTCTCCCTACTACACTATATCGGAGAAGTTTGTGCTTATTAAGGATTATATTGATGGGTTGCCTTTTACCGTTGCACATGATAATTTTGATAGATATAATATGCATGTGCTTTCTGCTCCAACTTGCAATTATTACGAGAGAGGAACTATATCTCCACCTCTCTATGTTTCCAACATGATAGAATTGCAAGAAACTGCTTATACTATGCATTGGCCTTTACTTCGTGTGCATGAATTGTTCTTCTATGACATGCCAATGCATAGGAAGAGATTTAAACTTTGACATTGCTTGATATATGTTGCTTTGTGCTCACTACTAAATGCCAAATCATTGCTAATTAAAATTGGCTTTGATATACCTTGGGATCCGGGTGGATCCATTACTTGAGCACTATATGCCTAGCTTAATGGCTTTAAAGAAAGCGCTGCCAGGGAGACAACCCGGAAGTTTTAGAGAGTCATTTATTTCTGTTGTGTGCTTTTATATAGTCTAAAAACAAAAAAAATAAAGAGGGGAACCCAAAACTTTTCAAAAAGAAAAGTGAAAGTGAGATAGACGAGCATTGTGGAAGTGGGGGACGTTTTTGAACTTTGTTCATGCCCATGGAAACTTTGTGAATTTTAATTACAGAAACTTTTCAAAAATAATAATTATCCCCTTGTAAAATTCCATTGTATTATAAAAATAATGTTCCAAGGTTTGCCTTTAGGATGTTTACAATGCTTGTTGGTTTGTACGGTGCAGGACAGAAACTTTGGCTGTAGTGCGTGATTTTTAATTTTTTACTGGAACGTCAAACGATTCTGAAACTTTTTCTAATGTCTTTATATACAATTTTTTTATTTTTCCTAATTTTGGTAGAATTGTTGGAGTACCAGAGGTATGGTGAATGTTCAGATTATTACAGACTGTTCTGTTTTAGACAGATTCTGTTTTTTGATGCATAGTTTGCTTGTTTTGATGAAACTATCAATTTCTATCAGTGGATTAAGCCATGGAAAACTTATATTACAGTAGCTATAATGCAGTACTTGGAGTAGTGATTTACAGTAGCTATAATGCAAAAACAAAATATGAATTGGTTTTCAACAGTACTTGGAGTAGTGATTTGCTTTATTATACTAACGGATCTTACCGAGTTTTCTGTTGAAGTTTTGTGTGGATGAAGTGTTCGATGATCGAGGAGGTCTCGATGTGAGGAGAAGGAGGAGAGGCAAGAGCTCAAGCTTGGGGATTCCCAAGGCACCCCAAGTAAATATTCAAGGAGACTCAAGCTTCTAAGCTTGGGTATGCCCCGGAAGGCATCCCCTCTTTCTTCAACAAGTATCGGTATGTTTTCGGATTCGTTTCGTTCATGCGATATGTGCAAATCTTGGAGCGTCTTTTGCATTTAGTTTTCATTTTTCTTTTATGCACCATGCTGGTATGAGGTAGTCCTTGGTTGATTTATAGAATGCTCTTTGCACTTCACTTAAATCTTTTGAGTATGGCTTTATAGAATGCTTCATGTGCTTAACTTATATCATTTGAAGTTTGGATTGCCTGTTTCTCTTCACATAGAAAACAGCCATTTGTAGAATGCTCTTTTGCTTCACTTATATTTGTTAGAGCGTGGGCATATCTTTTGTAGAAAGAATTAAACTCTCTTGCTTCACTTATATCTATTTAGAGAGTTGACAGGAACTGGTCATTCACATGGTTAGTCATAAAATCCTACATAAAACTTGTAGATCACTGAATATGATATGTTTGATTTCTTGCAATAGTTTTGCGATATAAAGATGGTGATATTAGAGTCATGCTAGTGGGTAGTTGTGGATTAGTAGAAATACCTGTGTTGAGGTTTGTGATTCCCGTAGCATGCACGTATGGTGAACCGTTATGTGATGAAGTCGGAGCATGATTTATTTATTGATTGTCTTCCTTATGAGTGGCGGTCGGGGACGAGCGATGGTCTCTTCCTACCAATCTATCCCCCTAGGAGCATGCGCGTAGTACTTTTTTTCGATGACTAATAGATTTTTGCAATAAGTATGTGAGTTCTTTATGACTAATGTTGAGCCCATGGATTTTATGCACTCTCACCCTTCCATTATTGCTAGCCTCTTCGGTACCGTGCATTGCCCTTTCTCACCTCGAGAGTTGGTGCAACCTTCGCCGGTGCATCCAAACCCCGTGATACGATACGCTCTATCACACATAAGCCTCATTATGTCTTCCTCAAAACAGCCACCATACCTACCTATCATGGCATTTCCATAGCCATACCGAGATATATTGCCATGCAACTTCCATCATCATCATATACATGACTTGAGCATCATTGTCATATTGCTTTGCATGATCGTAAGATAGCTAGCATGATATTTTCATGGCTTGTCCATTTTTTGATATCTTTGCTATGCTAGATCATTGCACATCTTGGTACACTGCCAGAGGCATTCATATAGAGTCATATCCTTGTTCTAGTATCGAGTTGTAATATTGAGTTGTAAGTAAATAAAAGTGTGATGATCATCATTATTAGAGCATTGCCCCAGTAAGGAAAGGATGATGAAGACTATGATTCCCCCATAAGTCGGGATGAGACTCTGGACTTTACAAAAAATAAAAGAGGCCAAAGAAGCCCAAAAAAAGAGGCCAAAGAAGCCCACCAAATAAATAAATAAATAAATATATATATATATATATATATATAAAAGAAAAAAATGAGAGAAAAAGAGAGCAGGGGCAATGTTACTATCCTTTTACCACACTTGTGCTTCAGAGTAGCACCATGTTCTTCATATAGAGAGTCTCTTTAGTTATCACTTTCATATACTAGTGGGAATTTTCATTATAGAACTTGGCTTGTATATTCAGATGATGGGCTTCCTCAAATGCCCGAGGTCTTCATGAGCAACCCATTTAGTTTCCAGTTTGAGCTTTCATACACTTATAGCTCTTAGTGCATCCGTTGCATGGCAATCCCTACTCCTCACATTGACATCAATTGATGGGCATCTCCATAGCCCATTGATTAGCCGTGTCGATGTGAGACTTTCTCCTTTTTTGTCTTCTCCACACAACCTCCACCATCATATTCTATTCCACCTATAGTGCTATGTCCATGGCTCACGCTCATGTATTGCGTGAAAGTTGAAAAGGTTTGAGAACGTCAAAAGTATGAAACAATTGCTTGGCTTGTCATCGGGGTTGAGCATGATTTGAATATTTTGTGTGGTGAAGATGGAGCATAGCCAGACCATATGATTTTGTAGGGATAACTTTCTTTGGCCATGTTATTTTGAAAAGACATGATTGTCGGGGGTTGGGTGCGACATATGCCAATGGATGGCTTATCATGGTGGGAGCGAGTAGAACGTCGCCGGTGCCTGGAAGCGGGATAAGGCGTAGACACGAACGCCGGCGCACTTTACCCAGGTTCGGGGCTCTCCTAGGAGATAACACCCCTAGTCCTGCTCTGCGGGGTCTCCGCATGATCACTAGGGCACAAGTGAATACAATGGTGCTCCTTGAGCCGTATGCTAGAGGTAGGAGAAGGCAAGGCTAGCTCTCTCCTTTCTCTATGGGTTGGTCTAGTTCTAACAGGTTTGGAACCCTTTGCATGGGTGCCCTGGGGGGTTTATATAGGCCTGCCCCCCAGGGGTACAATGGTAATCTAGCCGGGTGTAGGACCCGACTGTCAGTCTCTCTGGCTGCCGGCTTCTCCGCCGTCTGCTGGGGCCCGTCGCCTGGTGGCCCCCGCCGACTGGTCTGGTACGGGGCCGACAGGCCGCCCCCGCCGCTCACGGGTCTTGTCGGCTACTGATCACTGTTGCCGTGATGCTGATGACGCAAGAACGGTCAGGGGAGCGTGGCTAGAGCTCCGCCGCCTGGCGGGCGATTACTGTAGCCACTCTGCATCTCGTCTGGTTAATGGCGCGTGGGGCCCGAGGAAGGGGCGGGCCGACTGCTGGCGGCCGACCTCCCTCGGGTCCGATTGGTGGGGCTCTATCCGTCTTCCGGGCTCTCGCTGGTCTGCGGGGCCCGTCGACGTTGGGCCGTACCGACAGGCCATCGTGAGAGCAGGGCTTCGCCTGCTTGTGGTGACGTCAGGGGTGGGGTGGCAACAGTGCCGCCCCGGGCGGAGATCTCCGCCGGTACGGTGCACTGTGGCCACGCCCATCCCGGGATTTGGGAGGGATGGGCTGTACTGTAGCCACTTCCTGTCTTGTCTTCCTTGATGGGGGCGCAGGCGTCGTTGACGCCTCTGGCCGACTGCTAGGGGCCGGCTTCTCTGGAAGCCGCCCGCTAGGAGTCGGCTTGTCTTGATGCCGGCCTCTAGAACTCGCCGTTTACGGGAAGCCGGCTATTCCTTCAGCCGGCCACCAGAAGGCGGCACTTCGTCTTGGTGCCTTGAGGGGTGCAACCTGCCCCGATGTCCTGAAAGGTTCTGGGTCTCGGGTTAGCCTACCCGTGGCCCATTACTCCGACAATGATTGCTTTATTAGTATACTTGAAGTATTATTGTCTTAATGTCAAATGATAGACTATTGCTTTGAATCACTCGTGTCTTAATATTCATGCCATGATTAGATACATGATCAAGATTATGCTAGGTAGCATTCCACATCAAAAATTATCTTTTTTATCATTTACGTACTCGAGGACGAGCAGGAATTAAGCTTGGGGATGCTGATATTGAAGGAAATATGCCCTAGAGGCAATAATAAAGTTATTATTTATTTCCTTATATCATGATAAATGTTTATTATTCATGCTAGAATTGTATTAACCGGAAACATGATACATGTGTGAATACATAGACAAACAGAGTGTCGCTAGTATGCCTCTACTTGACTAGCTTGTTAATCAAAGATGGTTATGTTTCCTAGCCATAGACATGAGTTGTCATTTGATTAACGGGATCACATCATTAGGAGAATGATGTGATTGACTTGACCCATTCCGTTAGCTTAGCACTTGATCGTTTAGTATGTTGCTACTACTTTCTTCATGACTTATACATGTTCCTATGACTATGAGATTATGCAACTCTCGTTTACCGGAGGAACACTTTGTGTGCTACCAAACGTCACAACGTAACTGGGTGATTATAAAGGTGCTCTACAGGTGTCTCCGAAGGTACTTGTTGGGTTGGCGTATTTTGAGACTAGGATTTGTCACTCCGATTGTCGGAGAGGTATCTCCGGGCCCACTCGGTAATGCACATCACTATAAGCCTTGGAAGCATAGCAACTAATGAGTTAGTTGCAGGATGATGTATTACGGAACGAGTAAAGAGACTTGCCGGTAACGAGATTGAACTAGGTATTGAGATACCGACGATCGAATCTCGGGCAAGTAACATACCGATGACAAAGGGAACAACGTATGTTGTTATGCGGTCTGGCCGATAAAGATCTTTGTAGAATATGTGGGAGCCAATATGAGCATCCAGGTTCCGCTATTGGTTATTGACCGGAGACGTGTCTCGGTCATGTCTACATAGTTCTCGAACCCGTAGGGTCCGCACGCTTAACGTTTCGATGACAGTTATATTATGAGTTTATATGTTTTGATGTACCGAAGGTAGTTCGGAGTCCCGGATGAGATCGGGGACATAACGAGGAGTCTCGAAATGGCCGAGACGTAAAGATCGATATATTGGACGACTATATTCGGACTTCGGAAAGGTTCTGAGTGATTCGGGTATTTATCGGAGTACCGGAGAGTTACAGGATTCGCCGGGGAGAAGTATTGGGCCTTATTGGGCCATACGGGAATAGAGGAGAGAGGCCAAAAGGAAGGAGGCGTGCACCCCCCCTCTGGTCCGAATTGGACAAGGCGTGCAGCCCCCTTTTCCTTCTCCCTCTCCCCCTCTTTCCTTTTCTCCTACTCCAACAAGGAAAGGAGGAGTCCTACTCCCGGTGGGAGTAGGACTCCCCCCTTGGCGCGCCCACCTCCTTGGCCGGCCGCCTCCCCCCTTGCTCCTTTATATACGGGGACATGGGGGCACCCCATAGACACAACAATTGATCGTTTGATCTTTTAGCCGTGTGCGGTGCCCCCCTCCACCATAGTCCACCTCGATAATACTGAAGCAGTGCTTAGGCGAAGCCCTGCGTCGGTAGAACATCATCATCGTCACCACGCCGTCGTGCTGACGAAACTCTCCCTCAACACTCGGCTGGATCGAAGTTCGAGGGACGTCATCGGGCTGAACGTGTGCTGAACTCGGAGGTGCCGTGCGTTCGGTACTTGATCGGTCGGATCGTGAAGACGTACGACTACATCAACCGTGTTGTGCTAACGCTTCCGCTTTCGGTCTACAAGGGTACGTGGACAACACTCTCCCCTCTCGTTGCTATGCATCACCATGATCTTGCGTGTGCGTAGGAATTTTTTTTTGAAATTACTACGTTCCCCAACAGTGGCATCCGAGCCTGGTTTTATGCGTAGATGTCATATGCACGAGTAGAACACAAGTGAGTTGTGGGCGATATAAGTCACACTGCTTACCAGCATGTTATACTTTGGTTCGGCGGTATTGTTGGATGAAGCGGCCCGGACCGACATTACGCGTAAGCTTACGCGATACTGGTTCTTCCGACGTGCTTTGCACAGAGGTGGCTCGCGGGTGTCAGTTTCTCCAACTTTAGTTGAACCGAGTGTGGCTACGCCCGGTCCTTGCGAAGGTTAAAACAGCACCAACTTGACAAACTATCGTTGTGGTTTTGATGCGTAGGTAAGAACGGTTTTTGCTAAGCCCAGTAGCAGCCACGTAAAACTTGCAACAACAAAGTAGAGGACGTCAAACTTGTTTTTGCAGGGTATGTTGTGATGTGATATGGTCAAGACATGATGCTAAATTTTATTGTATGAGATGATCATGTTTTGTAACCGAGTTATCGGCAACTGGCAAGAGCCATATGGTTGTCGCTTTATTGTATGCAATGCAATCGTCCTGTAATGCTTTACTTTATCACTAAGCGGTAGCGATAGTCGTAGAAGCATAAGATTGGCGAGACGACAACGATGCTACAATGGAGATCAAGGTGTTGCTCCGGTGACGATGGTGATCATGACGGTGCTTCGGAGATGGAGATCACAAGCACAAGATGATGATGGTCATATCATATCACTTATATTGATTGCATGTGATGTTTATCTTTTATGCATCTTATCTTGCTTTGATTGACGGTAGCATTATAAGATGATCCCTCACTAAATTATCAAAGTATAAGTGTTCTCCCTGATTAAGCACCGTTGCGAAAGTTCTTCGTGGGTGTGATAGGCTCTACGTTCAAATACAACGGGTGCAAAACAGTTGCACACGC
This sequence comes from Aegilops tauschii subsp. strangulata, assembly GCF_002575655.3. Classification (NCBI taxonomy): domain Eukaryota; kingdom Viridiplantae; phylum Streptophyta; class Magnoliopsida; order Poales; family Poaceae; genus Aegilops; species Aegilops tauschii. Next base: position 49,405,587 of record NC_053039.3, read on the forward strand.
GGAATACTTAGGTTAAGCTTGACGAGCCTAGCATATAACAGATATGGCCTTGGAACACGGAGACCGAAAGGTCGAGCGTGAATCATATAGTGGATATGATTAACATAGTGATGTTCACCGTTGAAACTACTCCATCTCACGTGATGATCGGACATGGTTTAGTTGATATGGATCACGTGATCACTTAGAGGATTAGAGGGATGTCTATCTAAGTGGGAGTTCTTAAGTAATATGATTAATTGAACTTTAATTTATCATGAACTTAGTCTTGGTAGTATTAGCATATCTATGTTGTAGATCAATAGCTCGCGATGTTGCTCCCCGTTTAAATTTTTATATGTTCCTAGAGAAAACTAAGTTGAAAGATATTAGTAGCAATGATGCGGATTGGATCCGTGATCTGAGGTTTATCCTCATTGCTGCACAGAAGAATTATGTCCTTGATGCACCGCTAGGTGACAGACCTATTGCAGGAGCAGACGCAGACGTTATGAACGTTTGGCTAGCTCAATATGATGACTACTTGATAGTTTAGTGCACCATGCTTAACGGCTTAGAATCGGGACTTCAAAGATGTTTTGAACATCATGGACCATATGAGATGTTCCAGGAGTTGAAGTTAATATTTCAAGCAAATATCCGAGTTGAGAGATATGAAGTCTCCAACAAGTTCTATAGCTAAAAGATGGAGGAGAATAGCTCAAGCAATGAGCATGTGCTCAGAAATTTGGGTACTACAATCGCTTGAATCAAGTGGGAGTTAATCTTCCAGATAAGATAGTGATTGACAAAATTCTCTAGTCACCATCACCAAGTTAGTAGAACTTCGTGATGAACTATAGTATGCAAGGGATAACGTAAACGATTCCCGAGCTTTTCATGATGATGAAATCTGAAATCAAGAAAGAGCATCAAGTGTTGATGATTAACAAGACCACTAGTTTCAAGAAAAGGGCAAAGGGAAAGAAAGGGAAGTTCGTGTAGAACGGCAAGCAAGTTGCTTCTCAAGTGAAGAAGCCCGAGTCTGGACCTAAGCCTGAGAGTAAGTGCTTCTACTGCAAAGGGACTGGTCACTGGAAGCGGAACTGCCCCAAATAATTGGCGGATAAGAAGGATGGCAAAGTGAACAAAAGTATATTTGATATACATGTTATTGATGTGTACTTTACTAGTGTTTATAGCAACCCCTCAGTATTTGATACTGGTTTAGTTGCTAAGAGTAGTAACTTAAAACAGGAGTTGCAAAATGAACATAGACTAGTTAAGGATGAAGTGGCGATGTGTGTTGGAAGTAGTTCCAAGATTGATGTGATCATCATCGCACAATCCATATAACTTTCGGGATTAGTGTTGAACCTAAATAAGTGTTATTTGGTGTTTGCGTTGAGCATGAATATGATTGGATCATGTTTATTGCAAAACGGTTATTCATGTAAGTTGGAGAATAATTGTTGTTCTGTTTACATGAATAAAACCTTCTATGGTCATACACCCAATGAAAATGGTTTGTTGGATCTCGATCGTGGTGATACACATTTTCATAATATTGAAGCCAAAAGATGCAAAGTTAATAATGATAGTTTAACTTATTTGTGGCACTGCCGTTTAGGTCATATTGGTGTAAAGCGCATGAAGAAACTCCATGCTGATGGACTTTTGGAATCACTTGATTATGAATCACTTGATGCTTGCGAACCATGCCTCATGGGCAAGATGACTAAGACTCCGTTCTCCGGAACAATGGAACGAGCAACTGACTTATTGGAAATAATACATACTGATGTATGCGGTCCGATGAGTGTTAAGGCTCACGACAAGTATCGTTATTTTTTGACCTTCACAGATGATTTGAGCAGATATGGGTATATCTACTTAATGAAACAGAAGTCTGAAACATTTGAAAAGTTCATATAATTTCAGAGTGAAGTGGAAAATCATCGTAACAAGAAAATAAAGTTTCTACAATCTGATCGTGGAGAAGAGTATTTGAGTTACGAGTTTGGTCTTCAGTTAAAACAATATGAAATAGTTTCACTGCTGACGCCACCTAGAACACCACAGTGTAATGGTGTGTCTGAACATCGTAACCGTACTTTATTAGATATGGTGCAATCTATGATGTCTCTTACCGATATACCACTATCGTTTTGGGGTTATGCACTAAAGACAGCTGCATCCACGTTAAAAAGGGCACCGTCTAAGTCCGTTGAGACAACACAATATGAACTGTGGTTTGGCAAGAAACCAAAGTTGTCGTTTCTTAAAGTTTGGGGTTGCGATGCTTATGTGAAAAAGTTTCATCCTGATAAGCTCAAACCTAAATCGGAGAAATGTGTCTTCATAGGATACCCAAAGGAGACAGTTGGGTACACCTTCTATCACAGATCCGAAGGCAAGACATTCGTTGCTAAGAATGGATCCTTTCTAGAGAAGGAGTTTCTCTCGAAAGAAGTGAGTGGGAGGAAAGTAGAACTTGATGAGGTAACGGTACCTGCTCCCTTATTGGAAAGTAGTTCATCACAGAAATCTGTTCATGTGACTCCTACACCAATTAGTGAGGAAGCTAATGATGATGATCATGTAACTTCAGATCAAGTTACTACCGAACCTCGTAGGTCAACCAGAATGAAATCCGCACTAGAGTGGTACGGTAATCCAGTTCTGGAGGTCATGTTACTTGACCATGACGAACCTGCGAACTATGAGGAAGCGATGATGAGCCCAGATTCCGCAAAATGGCTTGAGGCCATGAAATCTGAGATGGGATCCATGTATGAGAACAAAGTGTGGACTTTGGTTGACTTGCCCGGTGATCGGCAAGCCATAGAAAATAAATGGATCTTCAAGAGGAAGACGGACGCTGATAGTAGTGTTACTATCTACAAAGCTAGAATTGTCGCAAAAGGTTTTCGACAAGTTTAAGGTGTTGAATCATGTTTAAGTATGTTCGAATCATGTTAGCAATTGCTGCATTTTATGAAATCTGGCAAATGGATAACGAAACTGCAATCCTTAAATGGATTTATTGAAGAAGAGTTGTATATGATGCAACCAGAAGGTTTTTTCAATCCTAAAGGTGCTAACAAAATATGCAAGCTCCAGCGATCCATCTATGGACTGGTGTAAGCATCTCGGAGTTGGAATATACGCTTTGATAAGTTGATCAAAGCATATAGTTTTATACAGACTTGCGGTGAAGCCTGTATTTACAAGAAAGTGAGAGGGAGCACTACATCATTTCTGATAAGTATATGTGAATGACATATTGTTGATCGGAAATAATGTAGAATTATTCTGCAAAGCATAAAGGAGTGTTTGAAAGGAATTTTTCAAAGAAAGACCTCGGTGAAGCTGCTTACATATTGAGCATCAAGATCTATAGAGATAGATCAAGACGCTTGATAAGTTTTTTCAATGAGTACATACCTTGACAAGATTTTGAAGTAGTTCAAAATGGAACAGTCAAAGAAAGAGTTCTTGCCTGTGTTACAAGGTGTGAAATTGAGTAAGACTCAAAGCCAGACCACGGCAGAAGATAGAAAGAGAATGAAAGTCATTCCCTATGCCTTGGCCGTAGGTTCTATAAAGTATGCCATGCTGTGTACCAGATCTATTGTATACCCTACACTGATTTTGGCAATGGAGTACAATAGTGATCTAGGAGTAGATCACTGTACAGCGGTCAAAAATTATCCTTAGTGGAATAAGGATATGTTTCTCGATTATGGAGGTGACAAAAAGGTTCGTCGTAAAGGGTTACGTCGATGCAAGTTTTGACACTGATCCAGATGACTATAAGTCTCAATCTGGATACATATTGAAAGTCGGAGCAATTAGCTAAAGTAGCTCCGTGCAGAGCATTGTAGACATAGAAATTTGCAAAATACATATGGATCTGAATATGGCAGACCCATTGACTAAACTTCTCTCACAAGCAAAACATGATCACACCTTAGTACTCTTTGGGTGTTAATCACATAGCGATGTGAACGGGATTATAGACTCTAGTAAACCCTTTGGGTGTTGGTCACATAACGATGTGAACTATGGGTGTTAATCACATGGTGATGTGAACTATTGGTATTAAATCACATGGTGATGTGAACTAGATTATTGACTCTAGTGCAAGTGGGAGACTGAAGGAAATATGCCCTAGAGGCAATAATAAAGTTATTATTTATTTCCCTATATCATGATAAATGTTTATTATTCATGCTATAATTGTATTAACCGGAAACATGATACATGTGTGAATACATAGACAAACAGAGTGTCACTAGTATGCCTCTACTTGACTAGCTTGTTAATCAAAGATGGTTATGTTTCCTAGCCATAGACATGAGTTGTCATTTGATTAACGGGATCACATCATTAGGAGAATGATGTGATTGACTTGAACCATTCCGTTAGCTTAGCACTTGATCGTTTAGTATGTTGCTACTGCTTTCTTCATGACTTATACATGTTCCTATGACTATGAGATTATGCAACTCCCGTTTACCGGAGGAACACTTTGTGTGCTACCAAACGTCACAACGTAACTGGGTGATTATAAAGGTCCTCTACAGGTGTCTCCGAAGGTACTTGTTGGGTTGGCGTATTTCGAGATTAGGATTTGTCACTCCGATTGTCGGAGAGGTATCTTCGGGCCCACTCGGTAATGCACATCACTACAAGCCTTGCAAGCAATAGCAACTAATGAGTTAGTTGCGGGATGATGTATTACGGAACGAGTAAAGAGACTTGCCGGTAATGAGATTGAACTAGGTATTGAGATACCGACAATCGAATCTCGGGCAAGTAACATACCAATGACAAAGGGAACAACGTATGTTGTTATGCGGTCTGACCGATAAAGATCTTCGTAGAATATGTGGGAGCCAATATGAGCATCCAGGTTCCGCTATTGGTTATTGACCGGAGACGTGTCTCGGTCATGTCTACATAGTTCTCGAACCCGTAGGGTCCGCACGCTTAACGTTTCGATGACAGTTATATTATGAGTTTATATGTTTTGATGTACCGAAGGTAGTTCGGAGTCCCGGATGAGATCGGGGACATAACGAGGAGTCTCGAAATGGCCGAGACGTAAAGATCGATATATTGGACGACTATATTCGGACTTCGGAAAGGTTCCGAGTGATTCGGGTATTTATCGGAGTACCGGAGAGTTACGGGAATTCGCCGGGGAGAAGTATTGGGCCTTATTGGGCCATACGGGAATAGAGGAGAGAGGCCAAAAGGAAGGAGGCGTGCACCCCCCCTCTGGTCTGAATTGGACAAGGGGTGCAGCCCCCTTTTCCTTCTCCCTCTCCCCCTCTTTCCTTCTCACCTACTCCAACAAGGAAAGGAGGAGTCCTACTCCCGGTGGGAGTACGGAGTAGGACTCCCCCCTTGGCGCGCCCTCCTCCTTAGCCGGCCGCCTCCCCCCTTGCTCCTTTATATACGGGGGCAGGGGGGCACCCCATAGACACAACAATTGATCGTTTGATCTTCTAGCCATGTGCGGTGCCCCCCTCCACCATAGTCCACCTCGATAATACTGAAGCGGTGCTTAGGCGAAGCCCTGCGTCGGTAGAACATCATCATCGTCACCACGCCGTCGTGCTGACGAAACTCTCCCTCAATACTCGGCTGGATCGGAGTTCGAGGGACGTCATCGGGCTGAACGTGTGCTGAACTCGGTGGTGCCGTGCGTTCGGTACTTGATCGGTCGGATCGTGAAGACGTACGACTACATCAACCGCGTTGTGCTAACGCTTCCGCTTTCGGTCTACGAGGGTACGTGAACAACACTCTCCCCTCTCGTTGCTATGCATCACCATGATCTTGCGTGTGCGTAGGATTTTATTTTTGAAATCACTACGTTCCCCAACAGATACGTCTCCGTCGTATCTATAATTTTTGATTGTTCCATGCCAATATTATGCAACTTTCATATACTTTTGGCAACTTTTTATACTATTTTTGGGACTAACATATTGATCCAGTGCCCAGTGCCAGTTCCTGTTTGTTGCATGTTTTATGTTTCACAGAAACCCCATATCAAACGGAATCCAAATGGGATAAAAACGGATGGAGAATATTTTTGGAATATTTGGAGAATATGGGAAGAAGAATCAACGCGAGACGGTGCCCGGGGGGGCACGAGGCAGGGGGCGCGCCTGCCCCCCTTGTGGGCCCCCCCGTAAGGCGGTTGCTGCTCTTCTTTGGCCGCAAGAAAGCTAATTTTCAGAAAAAAAATCTCGGCGAAGGTTTCAATCCAATCGGAGTTACGGATCTCCATATATATACGAAACGGTGAAAGGGCAGAACACCAGAACGCAGAAACAGAGAGATAGATCCAATCTCGGAGGGGCTCTCGCCCCTCCCATGCCATGGAGGCCAAGGACTAGAGGGGAAACCCTTCTACCATCTAGGGAGGAGGTCAAGGAAGAAGAAGAAGAAGGGGCCCCCTCTCCCCCTCTCTTCCGGTGGCGCCGGAATGCTGCCGTGGCCACCATCATCATCACCGCGATCTTCACCAACACCTCCGCCATCTTCACCAACATCTCCATCACCTTCCCCCCCCCTCTATCTACATCGGTCCACTCTCCCGCAACCCGCTGTACCGTCTACTTGAACATGGTGCTTTATGCTTCATATTATTATCCAATGATGTGTTGCCATCCTATGATGTCTGAGTAGATTTTCGTTGTCCTATCGGTGGCTGATGAATTGCTATGATTGATTTAATTTTCTTGTGGTTATGTTGCTGTCCTTTGGTGCCCATCATATGAGCGCACGCGTGGATCACACCATAGGGTTAGTTGTATGTTGATAGGACTATGTATTGGAGGGCAAGAGTGACAGAAGCTTCAACCTAGCATAGAAATTGATGCATACGGGATTGAAGGGGGACCAATATATCTTAATGCTATGGTTGGGTTTTGCCTTAATGAACGTTAGTAGTTAAGGATGCTTGCTAATAGTTCCAATCATAAGTGCATAGAATTCCAAGTCAGGGATGACATGCTAGCAGTGGCCTCTCCCACATAAAACTTGCTATCGGTCTAGTAAAGTAGTCAATTGCTTAGGGACAATTTCGCAACTCCTACCACCACTTTTCCACACTCGCTACATTTTCTTTATTGTGTCTTTATCTAAATAGCCCCTACTTTTTATTTACTCGCTCTTTATTATCTTGCAAACCTATCCAACAACAACTACAAAGTACTTCTAGTTTCATACTTGTTCTAGGTAAAGGGAACGTCAAGCGTGCGTAGAGTTGTATCGGTGGTCGATAGAACTTGAGGGAATATTTGTTCTACCTTTAGCTCCTCGTTGGGTTCGACACTCTTACTTAGCGAAAGAGGCTACAGTTGATCCCCTATACTTGTGGGTTATCAATCAAGTAACAAGCTATTCACATGTTAAAGTATAGATCATAAACTTTCTTGAAAACTAATAAACCGTGCTCTTAGCCATCAAACAATTGCAATTCATCTTATTTCCGGGAAGGGTCTATGTAAGAGCTTTGATTCAACAAACTCCACATACTCAACTATCATTTAATCTTTCACAATTGCTAACACTCATGTGATATTTATGGGTTCAAAGTTTTAATCGGACACAGAGAAAGATAGGGGCTTATAGTTTCGCCTCCCAACCTTTTACCTCAAGGGTAATGTCAACAATAATAATTTATGAAGACCTACATCCAAGTGGATATATGTATCCGGATCGCTCCAACACAAAGTGTTTGCCAAAGGAAAAAGTGTAAAAAGGAAAGGTGATGATCACCTTGACTCTTGTATAAGGGTAGAAGATAAAAGTAAAAGATAGGCCCTTCGCAGAGGGAAGCAGAGGTTGTCATGCGCTTTTATGGTTGGATGCACAAAATCTTAATGCAAAAGAACGTCACTTTATATTGCCGCTAGTGATAAAGACCTTTATTATGCAGTCCGTCGCTTTTATTTCTTCCCTATCACAAGTTCGTATAAAGCTTATTTTATTCGCACTAATAGATCATACATATTTAAGGAGCAAAATTTTATTCCATGCACCGATGACAACTTACTCGAAGGATCTTACTCAATCCATAGGTAGGTATGGTGGACTCTCATGGCAAAACTGGGTTAAGGAATGTTTGGAAGCACAAGTAGTATCTCTACTTGGTGCAAAGAATTTGGCTAGCATGAGAGGGAAAGGCAAGCTCAACATGTTGGATGATCCAAGACAATATAAGGTTTTGGATATAGGAAAACATAACCCATTAAGTTGTCTTCCTTGTCCAACATCAACTTTTTAGCATGTCATATTTTAATGAGTGCTCACAATTACAAAAGATGTCCAAGATAGTATATTTATATGTGAAATCTCTCTTCCTTCAATATTCTTTCATGAATTGTTCAAGTGACCAATTCTGTGTTTGCTAACTTTCAATAAGTTTACTACCTATAATTATTATGTGTGAAGTCATTAATCCCCATGTTATAAGCATATGAAACGTATATAAATTCAGATTTATGATATTCAATTCATTCAACCACGTACTCATAGGATATACGTGAAGCGCATGAGTAAATGACAAACTACTCCAAAAGATATAAGTGAAGAACACTGAGTAGTCAAATAATTAACTAGCCATGGGAGGATTCTTTTTCATTCAAGATTTCAGATCCAATGATTTTATTCAAACAGCAAGTAAAATTGAAAATACGCTCCAAGCAAAACACATATCATGTGACGAATAAAAATATAGCTCCGAGTAAGGTATACCGATAGTTTTGAAGACGAAAGAGGGGATGCCTTCCGGAGCATCCCCAAGCTTATGTGCTTGAGTCTTCCTTGAATATTACCTTGGGGTGCCTTGGGCATCCCCATCTTAGGGTCTTTCCACTCCTTATTCTCCTCATATCAATATCTCACCCCAAAGCTTGAAAATTTCAATCACACAAAACTTAACGGAACTTCGTGAGATAGGTTAGTATGATAAAGCGTAAACCATTCACTTTGGTACTGTCAAAGACAAGGTTCATAATTGTTCTCACACAATGCCTACTGTACCATATCATTTCTACAATTTATATTGAGAAATATAAGCCATAGAAACTAGAAAACAAGCAAACTATGTAATGAAAACAGGATCTGTCAGAAACAGAACAGCCTGTAATGATCTGAACAGCAACCATACTTCTGCTACTCCAAAAATTATGAAATAAATTTATGTACGTGAGGAATTTGTCTATTAATCTTCTGCAAAAATAATCAACTCAAAAGCACTCTTCTGTAAAAATTGACAGCTAATGTCGTGAGCGTAAAGTTTCTGTTTTTACAGCAAGATTACATTAACTTTCACCCAAGTCTTCCCAAAGGTCTTACTTGGCACTTTATTGAAACAAAAGCTATAAAAAATGATTACTACAGTAGCTTAATCATGTAAACACACAAAAAAGTAAGGTTAAATATTGGGTTGTCTCCCAACAAGCGCTTTTCTTAAATGCCTTTTAGCTAGGCATGATGATTTCAATGATGCTCACATAAAAGATAAGAATTGAAACATAAAGAGAGCATCATGAAGAATATGACTAGCACATTTAAATCTAACCCACTTCCTATGCCTAGGGATTTTGTGAGCACATAATTTATAGGAACAAGAATCAACTAGCATAGGAAGGAAAAACAAGTATAACTTCAAAACTTTAAGCACATAGAGAGGAGACTTGATATTATTGCAACTCCTACAAGCATGTATTCCTCCCTCATAATAATTTTCAGTAGCATCATGAATGAGTTAAACAATATAACCATCACATAAAGCATTCTTTTCATAATCTACAAGCATAGAAATTTTACTACTCTCCACATAAGCAAAATTCTTCTCATTCGGAATAGTGGGAGCAAACTCAACAAAATAACTGTCATGTGAGGCATAATCCAATTGAAAATTAAAATCATGATGACAAGTTTCATGGTTAACATTATTCTTTATAGCATACATGTCATCACAATAATCATCATAGATAGCAACTTTGTTCTCATAATCAATTGGAACCTCTTCCGAAATAGTGGAATCATTACTAACTAAAGTCGACACTCTTCCAAATCCGCTTTAGATGATAGTATTATTCATACTCCAAAAGATATAAGTGAAGTTCATGGAGCATTCTACAATTAATATAGACTAACCAATATCCAAGCTCAAAATATATAAGTGAAGCACACAAAGCAATCTATAAAACCATACTGAAAAGATTTAAGTGAAGCGCAAAGAGCATTCTATAAGGTCATACTCAAAAGATATAAGTGAAGCACATGAATCATTCTATAAATCGATGAAGGGATATCTCATACTAGCATGGTTCTTAAAGAAAAAGAAAAAGAAAAATACAAAGGACACAAATCATGTGAACAAAACAAAAGCCGAGGTATATCGATAATTGTTGAAGAAGAAAGATGGGATGCCAACCTCCCCAAGCTTAGATGCTTGAGTATCCTTGAAATATTTACTTGGGGTGCCTTGGGAATCCTCAAGCTTGAACTCTTGCCTCTCTTTATTCTTCTCATATTGATAGCTCCTCGATCTTCGAACACTTCATCCACACAAAACTTTAACAAAAACTTTGTGAGATCCGTTAGTATAATAAAGCAAATCACTACCTTTAGATACTGTTGCAAACTCATTCCAATTTCATATTAGAACTATATCTACTGTATTCCAACTTCACCATGGTTCATACCCCCCAATACTACCCATAGATTCATCAAAATAAGCGAACAACACATAGAAAACAGAATCTGTCAAAAACAGGACAGTCTGTAGTAATCTGAAAGTTTAGTATACTTCTGTAACTCCAAAAGTTCTAAAAAATGACAATTTAAACAAATTGTACAGAAGTAATGTTCAAAAAGTTTCAGACCCATTTGACTTTCCAGTAAAAAATGTAAATTCAAGCGCTATAGCCAAAGTTTCTGTTTTTGTACTGCACAAAGTAAACAAGCAATCTAATCATCCTAAAACCAAAGCTGGGCACATTATTTTTATAATACAATGGATATATACAAGGGGATAATTATTTTTAGAGAAACTTCCATGAATTTTTTTACATTGTTTCCATGAGCATGAACACAAGTGTTCAAGGTCGACCCTCACTTCTCCAATGCATAACCTTCCAATCACTTCTCTTATTGAAAAACTTTTTAGGCATGAGAGGCAAGTAATTTTTTTTTGTATTTTCATTCTTTTAATTTTTTTGTATGTTTCACCCACAACTAAGAAAAACTAAAAAGAAAAAAAACTACTTAGTGAAGAAAGCAAACAAGCATACACGAAAATATCAACCCCACGCTATTGCTCCCCGGCAACGGCGCCAGAAAAGAGCTTGATAATCCCCAAGTGCAGGGAATCATCATAGCAATTCCCAAAGGTGGAAGTGATAAGTATGGAGTGTTGAACCCACAAGGAGCTAAAGGTAAGATCAATATTCTCTCAAGTCCTATCTGCCACGGATACGACTCCACGTACACTGAACGTTTGCTTCCAACTAGAAACGAGAAATAAAACTACGTTGTGGGTATGAAGAGAATAACTTTGCATGGTATCAGAGAGCTAAAATATAAAAGTAGGTGTTGTTATCATAAAGTTAGAATATATTACTAAATATTATAAATAGCGAGTGTGGAATAATGATGGTTCGGTGTGCGGAATTATCTTAGGCAATCATTAACAAGACTGATAGTCGTCATTGCAATTTCATATGAGGGAGAGGCATAAGCTAACATACTTCACTTCTTGGATCATATGCACTTATGATTGGAACTCTAGCAAGCATCCGCAACTACTAAAGATCATTAAGGTAAAACCCAACCATAGCATTAACATATCAAGTCCCCTTTATCCCATACGCAACAACCCCCTTACTCGTGTTTATGCTTCTGTCACTCAAGCAACCCACTATAAGCGAATCATGAACGTACTGCAACACCCTACAGCGGGAACCCCTCATGCTTGCGCGACACGGAGGGCACAATAGGATAGCACCAAAATAAAACATAGAACTCATACCAATCTAGATCATCAATCAACCCAAAGACAAAGGATATCTACTCAAAACATCATAGGATGGCAACACATCATTGGATCATAATATGTGGCATAAAGCACCATGTTCAAGTAGGGATTACAACGGGGTGCGGGGGAGTGGACCGCGTAAAAGAGATGAGGATGGTGATGATGATGGTGATGTTGATGAAGACGATCACCGTGGCGATGATTCCCCTCCCGATGGCACTCCGGCGCCACCAAGAGAGAGAAGGAGAAGTTCTCCCCCTTGTGCTTCCTCCTCCATGGCCTCCCCCTGGATGGGGAGAGGTTCTCCCTCTAGATCTTGGCCTTCATGGCGATGATGGCCCCTCCGGATCCTCCTCCATGATCTCCGATGATGATGGCCCTGATACGTCTCCAACGTATCTATAATTTATGAAGTATTCATGCTATTATATTATCCATCTTGGACGTTTAATGGGCTTTTATATGCTATTTTATATGATTTTTGGGACTAACCTATTAACCTAGAGCCCAGTGCCAGTTTCTGTTTTTTCCTTCTTTTTGAGTTTTATAGAAAAGGAATACCAAACGGAGTCCAATTGACGTGCCAATTTTTGATGATTTTTTATGGACCAAAAGAAGCCTCCGGAGCAAAAGAGTTGGGCCAGAAGAGTACCGAGATGTTCACGAGGGTGGAGGGCGCGCCCACCCCCCTGGGCGTGGGCCCCTGCCTCGTGGACGACTCGGGAACCTCCTTGACGTGAGACCTACGCCAAAAATTCCTATAAATACTGAAACCTCCAGAAAATAGAATAGATCAGGAGTTCCGCCGCCGCAAGCCTTTGTAGCCACCAAAAAGCAATCGGGACCCTGTTCCGGCACCCTGCCGGAGGGGGGATCCCTCACCGGTGGCCATCTTCATCATCCCGGTGCTCTCCATGACGAGGAGGGAGTAGTTCACCCTCGGGGCTGAGGGTATGTACCAGTAGCTATGTGTTTGATCTCTCTCTCTCGTGTTCTTGAGGTGATACGATCTTCATGTATCACGAGCTTTGCTATTATAGTTGGATCTTATGATGTTTCTCCCCCTCTACTCTCTTGTAATGGATTGAGTTTTCCCTTTGAAGTTATCTTATCGGATTGAGTCTTTAAGGATTTGAGAACACTTGATGTATGTCTTGCCGTGCGTATCTGTGGTGACAATGGGATATCACGTGATCCACTTGATGTATGTTTTGGTGATCAACTTGCGGGTTCCGCCCATGAACCTATGCATAGGGGTTGGCACACGTTTTCGTCTTGACTCTCCGGTAGAAACTTTGGGGCACTCTTTGATGTACTTTGTGTTGGTTGAATAGATGAATCTGAGATTGTGTGATGCATATCATATAATCATACCCACGGATACTTGAGGTGACATTGGAGTATCTAGGTGACATTAGGGTTTTGGTTGATTTGTGTCTTAAGGTGTTATTCTAGTACGAACTCTTGAATAGATCGATCCGAAAGAATAACTTTGAGGTGGTTTCGTACCCTACCATAATCTCTTCGTTTGTTCTCCGCTATTAGTGACTTTGGAGTGACTCTTTGTTGCATGTTGAGGGATAGTTATATGATCCAATTATGTTATTATTGTTGAGAGAACTTGCACTAGTGAAAGTATGAACCCTAGGCCTTGTTTCCTAGCATTGCAATACTGTTTACGCTCACTTTTATCGCTTGCTACCTTGCTGTTTTTATATTTTCAGATTACAAAAACCTATATCTACCATCCATATTGCACTTGTATCACCATCTCTTCGCCGAACTAGTGCACCTATACAATTTACCATTGTATTGGGTGTGTTGGGGACACAAGAAACTCTTTGTTATTTGGTTGCAGGGTTGTTTGAGAGAGACCATCTTCATCCTACACCTCCCACGGATTGATAAACCTTAGGTCATCCACTTGAGGGAAATTTGCTACTGTCCTACAAACCTCTGCACTTGGAGGCCCAACAACGTCTACAAGAAGAAGGTTGCGTAGTAGACATCAGGCCCCCTCCGGCAGGATGCCAGAGAGGGCCTAGATTGATTTCTCGTGGCTACAGAGGCTTGCGGCGGCGGAACTTCCGGTCTATGTTATTTTCTGGAGGTTTGGGTATTTATAGGAGAGGTTGGCGTCGAGAACAAGTCAGGGGGCCCCATGGGAAGTCCACGAAGCACAGGGGCGCGCCCTAGGGGGCTGGGCGCGCCCTTTGCTACCTCTTGAGCACTGCGTTGGTTTTCCCTTGAAGAGGAACGGGTAATGCAGCAAAGTAGCGTAAGTATTTCCCTTAGTTTTTGAGAACCAAGGTATCAATCCAGTAGGAGGCTACGCGCGAGTCCCTCGCACCTACACAAAACAAATAAACCCTCGCAACCAACGCGATAAGGGGTTGTCAGTCCCTACACGGCCAATTACGAGAGTGAGATCTGATAGATATGATAAGATAATATTTTTGGTATTTTTATGATAAAGATGCAAAGTAAAATAAAGGCAAAGGAAAATAACTAAGTATTGGAAGATTAATATGATGGAGAATAGACCCGGGGGCCATAGGTTTCACTAGTGGCTTCTCTCATGAGCATAAGTATTTTACGGTGGGTGAACAAATTACTGTTGAGCAATTGACAGAATTGAGCATAGTTATGAGAATATCTAGGTATGATCATGTATATAGGCATCACGTCCGACACAAGTAGACCGACTCCTGCCTGCATCTACTACTATTACTCCACTCATCGACCGCTATCCAGCATGCATCTAGAGTATTAAGTTCATGAAAACAGAGTAACACTTTAAGCAAGATGACATGATGTAGAGGGATAAATTCATGCAATATGATAAAAACCCCATCTTGTTATCCTCGATGGCAACAATACAATACGTGCCTTGCTGCCCCTGCTGTCACTGGGAAAGGACACCGCAAGATTGAACCCAAAGCTAAGCACTTCTCCCATTGCAAGGAAGATCAATCTAGTAGGCCAAACCAAACTGATAATTCAAAGAGACTTGCAAAGATAACCAATCATACATAAAAGAATTCAGAGAAGATTCAAATATTGTTCATAGATAAACTTGATCATAAACCCACAATTCACCGGTCTCAACAAACACACCGCAAAAGAAGATTACATCGAATAGATCTCCACGAGAGAGGGGGAGAACCTTGTATTGAGATCCAAAAAGAGAGAAGAAGCCATATAGCTAATAACTATGGACCCGAAGGTCTGAGGTAAACTACTCACACTTCATCGGAGGGGCTATGGTGATGATGTAGAAGCCCTCCGTGATCGATGCCCCTTCCGGCGGAGCTCCGGAACAGGCCCCAAGATGGGATCTTGTGGGTACAGAAGGTTGCGGCGGTGGAATTAGGTTTTTGGCTCCGTCTCTGATCGTTTGGGGGTACGTAGGTATATATAGGAGGAAGAAGTACGTCGGTGGAGCAACAGGGGGCCCACGAGGGTGGAGGGCTCGCCCTAGGGGGGGGTAGGCGCGCCCCTACCTCGTGGCCTCCTGGAAGCTTCTCTTACGTAGGGTCCAAGTCTCCTGGATCATGTTCGGTGAGAAAATCACGTTCCCAAAGGTTTCATTCCGTTTGGACTCCGTTTGATATTCTTTTTCTGCGAAACTCTGAAATAGGCAAAAAACAGCAATTCTGGGCTGGGCCTTCGGTTAATAGGTTAGTCCCAAAAGTAATATAAAAGTGAATAATAAAGCCCAATAATGTCCAAAACAGTAGATAATATAGCATGGAGCAATAAAAAATTATAGATACGTTGGAGATGTATCGAGCATCCCCAAGCTTAATTCCTGCTCGTCCTCGAGTAGGTAAATGATAAAACAGAATTTTTGATGCGGAGTGCTACCTGGCATAATTTCAATGTAATTCTTCTTAATTGTGGTATGAATATTCAGATCCGAAAGATTCAAGATAAAAGTTCATATTGACATAAAAATAATAATACTTCAAGCATACTAACTAAGCAATTACGTCCTCTCAAAATAACATGGCCAAAGAAAGTTTATCCCTACAAAATCATATAGTTTAGTCATGCTCCATTTTCGTCACACAAGAACTCTCTCATCATGCACAACCCCGATGACAAGCCAAGCAATTGTTTCATACTTTAGTAATCTCAAACTTATAAACCTTCACGCAATACATGAGCGTGAGCCATGGATATAGCACTATGGTGGAATAGAATACAATGATGGGGGTTATGTGGAGAACACAAAAAGGAGAAAGTCTCACAACAACGAGGCTAATCAATGAGCTATGGAGATGCCCATCGATTGATGTTAATGCAAGGAGTAGGGATTGCCATGCAACGGATGCACTAGAGCTATAAATGTATGAAAGCTCAACAAAAGAAACTAAGTGGGTGTGCATCCAACTTGCTTGCTCACGAAGACCTAGGGCACTTGAGGAGGCCCATTGTTGGAATATACAAGCCAAGTTCTATAATGAAAAATTCCCACTAGTATATGAAAGTGACAAAACAAGAGACTCTCTATCATGAAGATTATGGTGCTACTTTGAAGCACAAGTGTGGTAAAAGGATAGTAACATTGTCCTCTCTCTTTTTCTCTCATTTTTTTGGGCCTTCTCTCTTTTTTTATGGCCTTTCTCTTTTTTTTATTCCTCACTTGGGACAATGCTCTAGAAAATGACGATCATCACACTTCTATTTATTTACAACTCAATGATTACAACTCGATACTAGAACAAGGTATGACTCTATATGAATGCCTCCGGCGGTATACCGGGATATGCAATGAACCAAGAGTGACATGTATGAAAGAATTATGAACGGTGGCTTTGCCACAAATACTATGTCAACTACATGATCATGCTAGCAATATGATAATGATGAATGTGTCATGATGAACGGAATGATGGAAAGTTGCATGGCAATATATCTCGGAATGGCTATGGAAATGCCATAATAGGTAGGTATGGTGGCTGTTTTGAGGAAGATATAAGGAGGTTTATGTGTGAAAGAGCGTATCATATCACGGGGTTTGGATGCACCGGCGAAGTTCGCACCAACTCTCAATGTGAGAAAGGGCAATGCACGGTACCGAAGAGGCTAGCAATGATGGAAAGGTGAGGGTGCGTATAATCCATGGACTCAACATTAGTCATAAAGAACTCACATACTTATTGCAAAAATCTACAATCATCAAAAACCAAGCACTACGCGCATGCTCCTAGGGGAATAGATTGGTAGGAAAAGACCATCGCTCGTCCCCGACCGCCACTCATAAGGAGGACAATCAAAGAACACCTCATGTTTCAAATTTGTTACATAACGTTTACCATACGTGCATGCTACGGGACTTGCAAACTTCAACACAAGTATTTCTCAAATTCACAACTACTCAACTAGCACAACTTTAATATCACTACCTCCATATCTCAAAACAATCATCAAGCATCAAACTTCTCTTAGTATTCAACGCACTCATAAGAAAGTTTTTACTATTTTGAATACCTAGCATATTAAGATTATTTAAGCAAATTACAATGCTATTTAAGACTCTCAAAATAATCTAAGTGAAGAGTGAGAGATGAATAGTTTCTATCAAACAAATCCACCACCGTGCTCTAAAAGATATGAGTGAAGTACTAGAGCAAAAACTATATAACTCAAAAGATATAAGTGAAGCACATAGAGTATTCTAATAATTTCTGAATCATGTGTGTCTCTCTCAAAAGGTGTGTACAGCAAGGATGATTGTGGTAAACTAAAAAGCAAAGACTCAAATCATACAAGACGCTCCAAGCAAAACACATATCATGTGGTGAATAAAAATATAGCTCCAAGTAAAGTTACCGATGGAAGTAGATGAAAGAGGGGATGCCTTCCGGGGCATCCCCAAGCTTTGGCTTTTTGGTGTCCTTAGATTATCTTGGGGGTGCTATGGGCATCCCCAAGCTTAGGCTCTTTCCACTCCTTGTTCCATAATCCATCAAATCTTTCACCCAAAACTTGAAAACTTCACAACACAAAACTCAGCAGAAAATCTCGTGAGCTCCGTTAGCGAAAGAAAACAAAAGACCACTTCAAGGTACTGTAATGAACTCATTATTTATTTATATTGGTGTTAAACCTTATGTATTCCAACTTCTCTATGGTTTATAAATTATTTTACTAGCCATAGATTCATCAAAATAAGCAAACAACACACGAAAAACAGAATCTGTCAAAAACAGAACAGTCTGTAGTAATCTATAACTAATGCAAACTTCTGTAACTCAAAAACTTCAGCCAAACTAGGAAGACCTAGGAAATTTGTTTATTGATCAGCAGCAATTGGAATCAATATTTTATCGCGTTCTGGTGATTTTTAACAATTATTTTCGTGAACAGAAAGTTTCTGGAAATTTCTGCAAGATCAAATAACTATCATCCAAGAAGATCCTATAGGTTTAACTTGGCACAAACACTAATTAAAACATAAAAACACATCTAACCAGAGGCTAGATCAAATATTTATTCCTAAGCAGAAGCAAAAATAAAAAAAACTAAAAAAAAATTGGGTTGCCTCCCAACAAGCGCTATCGTTTAAGGCCCCTAGCTAGGCATAAAAGCAAGGATAGATCTAGGTATTGCCATCTTTGGTAGGCAATCCATAAGTGGCTCTCATGATAGATTCATATGGTAGTTTTATTTTCTTCCTAGGGAAGTGTTCCATGCCTTTCTTTAATGGAAATTGGAATCTAATATTCCCTTCCTTCATATCAATAATTGCACCAATCGTTCTAAGGAAAGGTCTATCAAGAATAATAGGACATGAAGGATTGCAATCAATGTCAAGAACGATAAAATCTACAGGCAAATAGTTCCTATTTGCAACAATAATAACATCATTAATTCTTCCCATAGGTTTCTTAATGGTGGAATCCGCAAGGTGCAAGTTTAAAGAGCAATCATCAAAATCATGGAAACCTAGCAAATCACACAAAGTTTTGGGAATCGTGGAAACACTAGCACCCAAATCACACAAAGCATAGAACTCATGATACTTAATCTTAATTTTAATAGTAGGTTCCCACTCATCATAAAGTTTTCTAGGGATAGAAACTTCCAACTCAAGTTTTTCTTCATAAGATTGCATCAAGGCATCAATGATATGTTTGGTAAAAGCTTTATTTTGACTATAAGCATGAGGAGAATTTAGCACGGATTGCAACAAGGAAATACAATCTATCAAAGAGCAATTATCATAATTAAATTCCTTGAAATCCAAAGTAGTGGGTTTATTAATATCTAACACGTTTTGATTTCTTCAATCCCACTTTTATCAATTTTAGCATCAAGATCTAAAAACTCCGAATTTTTGGAACGCCTTCTAGGTAAAAGTGGATCATATTCAATCCCATCATTATCAAGATTCATATTGCAAAACAAAGATTTAATAGGGGACACATCAATAACTTTTAGATCTTCATCTTTATTTTCATAGAAATCCGGTTTAGTGGCCATCTTATTAACTAAGGTAGCCTGCTTATCCGATATTTCAGCTATCAATTTTTCAAGATGAGCAATTTGGGATCTCAAACCATCAAATTCTTTAGACATATGATCGAGCTCTTTATTCATATAACTCATAAAGCCTTTTTGTTCCTTAAGCTCGTTTCTGAAGAAATTATTATGCTCAAATTGTAAAACCATAAAACTCCTGACGTTGCTTTCGATCTCTTCTAACCTTTTAAGGTGAATATCACCAAATCTAGGGAGAGCCATCGTGACAGACAAGCAATCCAACACACGAGCAAACAAGAAGCAAGCGACAAAGAGGCAAACGGAAAAGAGAGGGCGAATAAAACGGCAAGGGTGAAGTGGGGGAGAGGAAAACGAGAGGCAAATGGCAAATAATGTAATGCGGGAGATAGGGATTGTGATGGGTACTTGGTTTGTTGACTTTTGCGTAGACCTCCCCGGCAACGGCGCCAGAAATCCTTCTTGCTACCTCTTGAGCACTGCGTTGGTTTTCCCTTGAAGAGGAAAGGGTGATGCAGCAAAGTAGCGTAAGTATTTCCCTCAGTTTTTGAGAACCAAAGTATCAATCCAGTATGAGGCTACGCGCGAGTCCCTCGCACCTACACAAAACATAAATCCTCGCAACCAACACGATAAGGGGTTGTCAATCCCTACACGGCCACTTACGAGAGTGAGATCTGATAGATATGATAAGATAATATTTTTGGTATTTTTATGCTAAAGATGCAAAGTAAAATAAAGGCAAAGGAAAATAACTAAGTATTGGAAGATTAATATGATGGAGAATAGACCCGGGGGCCATAGGTTTCACTAGTGGCTTCTCTCATGAGCATAAGTATTTTACGGTGGGTGAACAAATTACTGTTGAGCAATTGACAGAATTGAGCATAGTTATGAGAATATCTAGGTATGATCATGTATATAGGCATCACGTCCGACACAAGTAGACCGACTCCTTCCTGCATCTACTACTATTACTCCACTCATCGACCGCTATCCAACATGCATCTAGAGTATTAAGTTCATGAAAACAGAGTAATGCTTTAAGCAAGATTACATGATGTAGAGGGATAAATTCATGCAATATGATAAAAACCCCATCTTGTTATCCTCGATGGCGACAATACAATACGTGCCTTGCTGCCCCTGCTGTCACTGGGAAAGGACACCGCAAGATTGAACCCAAAGCTAAGAACTTCTCCCATTGCAAGAAAGATCAATCTAGTAGGCCAAACCAAACTGATAATTCGAAGAGACTTGCAAAGATAACCAATCATACATAAAAGAATTCAGAGAAGATTCAAATATTGTTCATAGATAAACTTGATCATAAACCCACAATTCATCGGTCTCAACAAACACACCGCAAAAGAAGATTACATCGAATAGATCTCCACGAGAGAGGGGGAGAACCTTGTATTGAGATCCAAAAAGAGAGAAGAAGCCATCTAGCTAATAACTATGGACCCGAAGGTCTGAGGTAAACTACTCACACTTCATCGGAGGGGCTATGGTGATGATGTAGAAGCCCTCCGTGATCGATGCCCCTTCCGGCGGAGCTCCGGAACAGGCCCCAAGATGGGATCTTGTGGGTACAGAAGGTTGCGGCGGTGGAATTAGGTTTTTGGCTCCGTCTCTGATCGTTTGGGGGTACGTAGGTATATATAGGAGGAAGAAGTACGTCGGTGGAGCAACAGGGGGCGCACGAGGGTGGAGGGCGCGCCCTGGGGGGTAGGCGCGCCCCCTACCTCGTGGCCTCCTGGAAGCTTCTCTTACGTAGGGTCCAAGTCTCGTGGATCATGTTCGGTGAGAAATTCACGTTCCCGAAGGTTTCATTCCGTTTGGACTCCTTTTGATATTCTTTTTCTGCGAAACTCTGAAATAGGCAAAAAACAGCAATTCTGGGCTGGGCCTTCGGTTAATAGGTTAGTCCCAAAAGTAATATAAAAGTGAATAATAAAGCCCAATAATGTCCAAAACAGTAGATAATATAGCATGGAGCAATAAAAAATTATAAATACGTTGGAGACGTATCACCCTCCACCCTCGTGGGGCCCACGAGCCTCCCCTCCGGTAACTCTTCATTCCAGTATTTTATATAATTTCCAGAAAAATTCTCTGTTGATTTTCATCGCATTCCGAGAACTTTTATTTCTGCACAAAAACAACACCACGGTAGTTCTGCTGAAAACAGCGTCAGTCCGGGTTAGTTCTAATCAAATCATACCAAAATCATATAAAACTATTGTAAACATGGCATGAATACTTCATAAATTATAGATACGTTGGAGACGTATCAGCGGCCGACTTGGCCGTGATTGATTTCAGCTTCACCGTGGTGATCATCAATTCTGCGGTGGATAATTTCTGGCCTAACATATCAGGTGAAATCCATACAGTATATTTTTATATTACATATTGCTTTCTTTAAAAGAGCAATTACTCTGGCTTGCAAGTTCTCTAATGCAGGACAAGTTGTCTACTACAAAAGGGACTGTTAATCACTGAGCTGTTGAATGACTCATACCGTTTTATATCGCGGTCAAATATGAGGAATATCAAGCCAACTCCTCGAGTCATCTTGAGACTCGGGGGCTAGATGGACATGGCGCAGTAAATGTTGCCAGTTTCAGCAAATTCAAGAACTCCGGGTCATTGGCGGGAAAAATAACCTGGTCCCGGAGGCCACTACTATATTGATGAAAATTTAAAGGCCGTCAGAAAATTTCTGGCTCAAAATGAGGAGCTCCGGTTTGAAATCTGGTTCAAGGGAAATCTGTTTTCTCACAAAGCTTTGAAGCTCTCAGTATCCGGTTTAAAATTCCAGTTCAAAAAGAATCCATCTCTCGCAAGTTCGAGTTCTCAGAAAAATTAAAGGTTGCCAAAGAGAATTGCTGCCATGATGCGCGGTTCAAACATGGGTATCCTGCCTTATTGGCTTATCATATTATTGATCACTTGGGGGCTTCCTGCTCACTGAGCATAGCTATGACTACCCTTTTGATCCGGCTTGAACTCCATGATTACAAAATACTTGGGGGCTTCCTTGCTCATTGAGCATAGCTATGATTACCCTATCGATCCGGCTTGTATGCCTGGAATGAAATATTAGTTGGGGGCTCTTTGTTCAATGGACAAGAGTTTTTATGACCCTTGTAATAGGCTTGGAAGCCAGGCTTGGAAGCCAGGTGTATTCAGGGTTATCCTGCCTTTTTAAGTCTGCCACTCCGCCCAGGTTGACTGGAATGACTCGCCGTACTTTTGACAGTCAATCTTATACAGACCCTGAACTTGTCAAAGTTAAAACGACGATTGGTCATGTGAGGCCCGGCTTATAAGGTTGCATGAAGGTTTAACTCAGCGGCTGTGCGACCCTTTGAAAGCACTTGACTTGAAGGTTTGGCAGCCTGTGAAAGCCTTGTTTTTGCTTTCTAAATTTCTATTTGATTTGAAAGGTTCATTTTTTGTACATATTAATACATGGTGGACAACCGATGAGGGCTATTTTGCCTTATGGTTCATATGTGAATCTGCCCGGTGTTTATTTACCCGGCCTGGCTTTGGACTTTAAGTCGCCGGTGTATGATGATTATGTGCTTGGAGTTCTGGCTCTAAGCTTTGGGATGTTACCCCTTACTACCTTTGGCTTTGTAAGCCGGCGGTATAAACAAATTGAATATGGCATTGTGCTCGCAATATTTGGGTTGTAACCCTTACTGCATGACATATGAAGAGTCGGCAATATTAACAAATATCACCGGTATGACATTTATTTTGTTATAACTATATGAGGTTTTTCTAAACCGGCCCTGGCTTTGGACGTTAAGTCGCCAGTATATTTTGGATTGCGCCATTGGAATCATGCGCTTATGAATAATTGGATTGTTCTCTCACTGGATATGGCGATGTAAGCCAGCCGTATAAATCAATCCTACAGGTATGTTTTCCTGGTTATATGAATATGTGAGGTTTGATAACCCGCCCTGGCTTTTGACATTAAGTCGCCAATATGTTTAGGCTTGAATGACCTTAATGATAGTTTTTTTATAATTGCATAAGACTATGTTATGTTTGGGTTGTTACCCGCCCAGGCTTTTGCCGTTAAGTCGTCAGGGCATATGTTGTTTAAACTTTGTGTAGGACATGCAGGGTTTTACACATAAGTAAGAATACGACTATTGCTCATATGAATCATTGAGTTTACACCCGTCATCTGGCCATCTGAAGATATTGCTGGGTTATCCAATTTCGGGTTATATTGTTCAATATTGAGTTTATTAAGGCTATGAGCCGCCAAAGTGATCTTGTCAAAAACAGGACATGACTATGAGCCTCTTGTTGGGGAACACAGTATTTCAATTTTTTTACCTACGATCACACAAGATCTATCTATGTGATGCATAGCAACGAGCGGGAGAGTGTGTCCATGTACCCTCATAGACCGAAAGCGGAAGCGTTAAGTAACGAGGTTGATGTAGTCGAACGTCTTCGCGATCCAACCGATCAAGTACCGAACGCACGACACCTCCGCGATCTGCACACGTTCAACTCGGTGACGTCCCTCGAACTATAGATCCAGCTGAGGCCGAGGGAGAGTTTCGTCAGCACGACGACGTGTTGACGGTGATGATGAAGTTACCGACGCAGGGCTTCACCTAAGCACTACAACGATATGACCGAGGTGGAAATATGTGGAAGGGGGCACCGCACACGGCTAAGACAATAACTTGTGTGTCTATGGGGTGCCCCCTCCCCCGTATATAATGGAGTGGAGGAGGGGAGGGCCGACCTCATGGGGCGCGCCCAAGGGGGGATTCCTACTCCTAGTAGGAGTAGGTTTCCCCCCTTCCCTAGTTGGAGTAGGAGAAGAAGGAAGAGGGAGAGGGAGAGAAGGAAAGGGGGGCCGGCCCCCCAAACCCTACCCCAATTCGGATTGGGCCTAGGGGGCGCGCGCCACACCTGACTGCCTCCTCCTCTCTTCCACCATGGCCCATGAAGGCCCATTAACTCCCCGGGGGGTTCCGGTAACCTCCCGGTACTCCAGAAAATGCCCGAACCTATCCGAAACCTTTTCGGTGTCCAAACATAACCTTCCAATATATCAATCTTCATGTCTCGACCATTTTGAGACTCCTCGTCATGTCCGTGATCTCATCCGGGACTCCGAACAACCTTTGGTACATCAAAACACATAAACTCATAATACCGATCGTCATCCAACGTTAAGCGTGCGGACCCTACGGGTTCGAGAACTATGTAGACATGACCGAGACTCATCTCTGGTCAATAACCAATAGCGGAACCTGGATGCTCATATTGGTTCCGACATATTCTATGAAGTCTTTATCGGTCAAACTGCATAACAACATACGTTGTTCCCTTTGTCATCGATATGTTACTTGCCCGAGATTTGATCATCGGTATCACTATACCTAGTTCAATCTCGTTACCGGCAAGTCTCTTTACTCGTTCCGTAATGCATCATCCCGCAACCAACTCATTAGTCACATTGCTTGCAAGGCTTATAGTGATGTGCATTACCGAGAGGGCCCAGAGATACCTCTCCGATACACGGAGTGACAAATCCTAATCTTGATCTATGCCAACTCAACAAACACCTTCGGAGACACCTGTAGAGCATCTTTATAATCACCCAGTTATGTTGTGACGTTTGATAGCACACACTGTGTTCCTCTGGTATTCGGGAGTTGCATAATCTCATAGTAAGAGGAACATGTATAAGTCATGAAGAAAGCAATAACAATAAAACTAAACGATCATTATGCCAAGCTAACGGATGGGTCTTGTCCATCACATCATTCTCCTAATGATGTGATCCCGTTCATCAAATGACAACACATGTCTACGGTGATGAAACATGACCATCTTTGATAAACAAGCTAGTCAAGTAGAGGCATACTAGGGACACTCTGTTTTGTCTATGTATTCACACATGTACTAAGTTTCTGGTTAATACAATTCTAGCATGAATAATAAACATTTATCATGATACAAGGAAATATAAATAACAACTTTATTATTGCCTCTAGGGCATATTTCCTTCAGTCTCCCACTTGCACTAGGGTCAATAATCTAGTTCACATCGTCATGTGATTTAATACCAATAGTTCACATATTTAGGTGATTAGTTCACATCGCCATGTGACTAACACCTAAAGGGTTTACTAGAGTCAATAATCTAGTTCACATTGCTATGTGATTAACACACAAAGATTACTAAGGTGTGATCATGTTTTGCTTGTGAGAGAATTTTAGTCAACGGGCCTGTCACATTTAGAGCCGTATGTATTTTGCAAATTTTCTATGTCTACAATGCTCTGCACGGAGCTACTCTTAGCCAATTCCTCCCACTTTCAATATCTATCCAGATTGAGATTTAGAGTCATCCGGATTGGTGTAAAAGCTTGCATCGATGTAACTGTTTACGACGAACTCTTTATCACTTCCATAACCGAGAAATATATCCTTATTCCACTAAGGATAATTTTGACCACTGTCTAGTGATCTACTCCCAGATCACTATTGTACCCTCTTGCCAAACTCATGGTGAGGTACACAATAGGTCTGGTACACAACATAGCATACTTTATAGAACCTATGTGTGAGGCATAGAAAATGACTTTTCATTCTCTTTCCATTTTCTGCCATGGTCGGGTTTTGAGTCTTTACTCAACTTCACACCTTGCAACACAGGCAAGAACTCCTTCTTTGGCTGTTCCATCTTGAACTAATTCAAAATCTTGTCAAGGTATATACTCATTGAAAATTTTATCAAGCATCTTGATCTATCTCTACAAATCTCGATGCCCAATATATAAGCAGCTTCACCGAGGTCTTTCTTTGAAACACTCCTTTCAAACACTCCTTCTTGCTTTCCAGAAAATACTACATCTTTTCCGATCAACAATATGGCATTCACATATACTTATGAAAAATGCTATAGTGCTCCCACTCACTTTCTTGTAAATATAGGCTTCACCGCAAGTCTGTATAAAACTATATGCTTTGATCAACTTATCAAAGCGTATATTCCAACTCCGAGATGCTTGCACCAGTCCATAGATGGATCGCTAGAGCTTGCACATATTGTTAGCACCTTTAGGATTGACAAAACCTTCTGGTTGCGTCATATACAACTCTTCTTTAATAAATCCATTAAGGAATGCAGTTTTGTTATCCATTTGCCAGATTTCATAAAATGCGGCAATTGCTAGCATCATTCGGACAGACTTAAACATCGCTACGAGTGAGAAAATCTCATCGTAGTCAACACCTTGAACTTGTCGAAAACCTTTCACGACAAGTCGAGCTTTGTAGATAGTAACACTATCATCAGCGTCCGTCTTCCTCTTGAAGATCCATTTATTCTCAATGGCTTGATGATCATCGGGCAATTCCACCAAAGTCCATACTTTGTTCTCATACATGGATCCCATCTCAGATTCCATGGCCTTAAGCCATTTTGCGGAATCTGGGCTCATCATCGCTTCCTCATAGTTCGTAGGTTCGTCATGGTCGAGTAACATGACCTCCAGAACGGGATTACCGTACCACTCTGGTGCGGATCTTACTCTGGTTGACCTACGAGGTTCGGTAGTAACTTGATCATAAGTTTCATGATCATCATCATTAGCTTCCTCACTAATTGGTGTAGGAGTCACTGGAACTGATTACTGTGATGAACTACTTTCCAATAAGGGAGCAGGTATGATTACCTCATCAAGTTCTACGTTCCTCCCACTAACTTCTTTCGAGAGAAACTCCTTCTCTAGAAAGGATCCATTCTTAGCAATGAATATCTTGCCTTCGGATCTGTGATAGAAGGTGTACCCAACAGTCTCCTTTGGGTATCCTATGAAGACACATTTCTCCAATTTGGGTTCGAGCTTATCAGGTTGAAGTTTTTTCACATAAGCATCGCAGCCCCAAACTTTAAGAAACGAAAACTTGGGTTTCTTGTTAAACCACAGTTCATATGGTGTCGTCTCAACGGATTTAGATGGTGCCCTATTTAACGTGAAAGCAGCTATCTCTAATACATATCCCCAAAATGATAGTGGTAAATCGGTATGAGACATCATAAATCGCACCATATCTAATAAAGAACGGTTATGCCATTCAGACACACCATTACGCTGTGGTGTTCTAGGTGGCATGAGTTGTGAAACTATTTCACATTGTTTTAAATGAAGGCCAAACTCGTAACTCAAATATTCGCCTCCGCGATCAGATCGTAGAAACTTTATTTTCCTGTTACGATGATTCTCCACTTCACTCTGAAATTCTTTGAACTTTTCAAAATGTTTCAGACTTGTGTTTCACTAAGTAGATATACCCATATCCGCTCAAATCATCTCTGAAGGTCAGAAAATAATGATACCCGCTGCGAGCCTCAATACTCATTGGCCCGCATACATCAGTATGTATTATTTCCAATAAGTCAGTTGCTCGCTCCATTGTTCCCGAGAACGGAGTCTTAGTCATCTTGCCCATGAGGCATGGTTCACAAGCATCAAGTGATTCATAATCAAGTGATTCCAAAAGCCCATCAGCATGGAGTTTCTTCATGTGCTTTACACCAATATGACCTAAACGGCAGTGCCACAAATATGTTGCACTATTATTATTAACTTTGCATCTTTTGGCATCAATATTATGAATATGTCTATCACACGATCGAGATTCAATAAACCATTCACATTGGGTGTATGACCATTGAAGGTTTTATTCATGTAAACAGAATAACAATTATTCTCTGACTTAAATGAATAATCGTATTGCAATAAACATGATCTAATCATATTCATGCTCAACGCAAACACCAAATAACATTTATTTAGGTTCATCACTAATCCCGAAGGTAGAGGGAGTGTGCGACGGTGATCTTATCAACCTTGGAATCACTTCCAACAGACATCGTCACTTCGCCCTCAACTAGTCTATGTTCACTTTGCAACTCCCGTTTCAAGTTACTACTCTTTAGCAACTGAACTAGTATCAAATACTGAGGGGTTGCTATAAACGCTAGTAAAGTACACATCAATAACATGTATATCAAATATACCTTTGTTCACTTTGCCATCCTTCTTATCCGCCATATGTTTGGGGTAGTTCCATTTCCAGTGACCATTCCCTTTGCAGGAGAAGCACTCAGTTTCAGGTTTAGGTCTAGCTTTGCCCTTCTTCATGGGAGTGACAACTTGCTTGCCATTCTTCTTGAAGTTCCATTTCTTTTCCTTTGCCCTTTTCTTGAAACTAGTGGTCTTGTTAACCATCAACAATTGATGCTCTTTCTTGATTTGTACCTTCGCCGATTTCAGTACCGTGAAGAGCTCGGGAATCGTTTTCATCGTCCCTTGCATATTATAGTTCATCACGAAGTTCTAGCAACTTGGTGATAGTGACTAGAGAACTTTGTCAATTGCTATCTTATCTGGAAGATTAACTCCCACTTGATTCAAGCAATTGTAGTACCCAGACAATCTGAGCACATGCTCACTGGTTGAGCTATTCTCCTCCATCTTGTAGGCAAAGTACTGTCATAGGTCTCATACCTTTCGACACGGGCATGAGTATGAAATACCAATTTCAACTCTTGGAACATCTTATATGCTCCGTGGTGTTCAAAACATTTTTGAAGTCCCGGTTCTAAGCCGTAAAGCATGGTGCACTAAACTATCAAGTAGTTATCATACCGAGCTTGTCAAACGTTCATAACGTCTGCATCTGCTCCTGCAATAGGTCTGTCACCTAGCGGTGCATCAAGGACATAATTCTTTTGTGCAGCAATGAGGATAATCCTCAGATCACGGACCAAGTCCGCATCATTGCTACTATCATCTTTCAACTTATTTTTCTCTAGGAACATATCAAAAATAAACGGGGAACTACATCGCGAGCTATTGATCTACAACATAGTTATGCAAATACTATCAGGACTAAGTTCATGATAAATTAAAGCTCAATTAATCATATTACTTAAGAACTCCCACTTAGATAGACATCCCTCTAGTCATTTAAATGATCACGTGATCCAAATCAACTAAACCATGTCCGATCATCACGTGAGATGGAGTAGTTTTCATTGATGAACATCACTATGTTGATCATATCTACTATATGATTCACGCTCGACCTTTCGGTCTCCAGTGTTCCGATGCCATATCTGCATATGCTAGGCTCGTCAAGTTTAACCCGAGTATTCTACATGTGCAAAACTGGCTTGCACCCGTTGTATGTGAACGTAGATCTTATCACACCCGATCATCACGTGGTGTCTCAGCACGACGAACTGTTGCAACGGTGCATACTCAGGGAGAACACTTATACCTTGAAATTTAGTGAGAGATCATCTTATAATGCTACCGCCGAACTAAGCAAAATAAGATGCATAAAGGATAAACATCACATGCAATCAATATAAGTGAGATGATATGGCCATCATCATCTTGTGCCTTTGATCTCCATCTCCAAAGCACCGTCATGATCACCATCGTCACCAGCTTGACACCTTGATCTCCATCGAAGTATCATTGTCGTCTCGCCAACTATTGCTATCACGACTATCGCTGCCGCTTAGTGATAAAGTAAAGCAATTACATGGCGATTGCATTTCATACAATAAAGCGACAACCATAAGGCTCCTGCCAGTTGCCGATAACTGTTACAAAACATGATCATCTCATACAACAATTTATATATCATCACGTCTTGACCATATCACATCACAACATGCCCTGCAAAAACAAGTTAGACGTCCGCTACTTGTTTTGCAAATTTTACGTGGCTGCTACGGGCTTAGAAAGAACCGTTCTTACCTATGCATCAAAAACCACAATGATTTTTCGTCAAGTGTGCTGTTTTAACCTTCAACAAGGACCGGGCGTAGTCACATTCGATTCAACTAAAGTTGGAGAAACAGACACCCACTAGCCACCTGTGTGCGAAGCACGGCGGTAGAACCAGTCTCATGAACGCGGTCATGTAATGTCGGTCTGGGCTGCTTCATCCAACAATACAGCCGAATCCAAGTATGACATGCTGGTAAGAAGTATGACTATTATTGCCCACAACTCTTTGTGTTCTACTCGTGCATATAACATCTACGCATAGACCTGGCTCGGATGCCACTGTTGGGGAATGCAGTATTTCAAAAAATTTACCTACGATCACGCAAGATCTATCTATGTGATGCATAGCAATGAGCGGGAGAGTGTGTCCACGTACCCTCATAGACCGAAAGCAGAAGCGTTAAGTAACGCAGTTGATGTAGTCGAACGTCTTCGCGATCCAACCGATCAAGTACCGAACGCACGACACCTCCGCGATCTGCACACGTTCAGCTCGGTGACATCCCTCGAACTCTAGATCCAGCTGAGGCCGAGGGAGAGTTTCGTCAGCACGACGGCGTGTTGATGGTGATGATGAAGTTACCGACGCAGGGCTTCGCCTAAGCACTACAACGATATGACCGAGGTGGAAATATGTGGAGAGGGGCACCGCACATGGCTAAGACAATAACTTGTGTGTCTATGGGGTGCCCCCTCCCCCGTATATAAAGGAGTGGAGGAGGGGGAGGGCCGGCCTCATGGGGCGCGCCCAGGGGGGGGGATTCCTACTCCTAGTAGGAGTAGGTTTCCCCCCTTCCCTAGTTGGAGTAGGAGAAGAAGGAAGAGGAAGAGGGAGAGAAGGGAAGGGGGCCCGGCCCCCCAAACACTACCCCAATTCGGATTGCGCCTAGGGGGCGCGCGCCACACCTGGCCGCCTCCTCCTCTCTTCTACCATGGCCCATGAAGGCCCATTAACTCCCCGGGGGGTTCCGGTAACCTCCCGGTACTCCGGAAAATGCCCGAACCTATCCGAAACCTTTCTGGTGTCCAAACATAACCTTCCAATATATCAATCTTCATGTCTCGACCATTTCGAGACTCCTCGCCATGTCCGTGATCTCATCCGGGACTCCGAACAACCTTCGGTACATCAAAACACATAAACTCATAATACCGATCGTCATCGAACGTTAAGCGTGCGGACCCTACGGGTTCGAGAACTATGTAGACATGACCGACACTCATCTCCGGTCAATAACCAATAGCGGAACCTGGATGCTTATATTGGTTCCGACATATTCTATGACGATCTTTATCGGTCAAACCGCATAACAACATACGTTGTTCCCTTTGTCATCGGTATGTTACTCGCCCGAGATTCGATCGTCGGTATCACTATACCTAGTTCAATCTCGTTACCGGCAAGTCTCTTTACTCATTCTGTAATGCATCATCCTACAACCAACTCATTACTCACATTGCTTGCAAGGCTTATAGTGATGTGCATTACCGAGAGGGCCCAGAGATACCTCTCCGATACACGGAGTGACAAATCCTAATCTTGATCTATGCCAACTCAACAAACACCTTCGGAGACACCTGTAGAGCATCTTTATAATCACCCAGTTACGTTGTGACGTTTGATAGCACACAAGGTGTTCCTTCGGTATTCGGGAGTTGCATAATCTCATAGTCAGAGGAACATGTATAACTCATGAAGAAAGCTATAGCAATAAAACTAAACGATCATTATGCCAAGCTAAAGGATGGGTCTTGTCCATCACATCATTCTCCTAATGATGTGATCCCGTCCATCAAATGACAACACATGTCTATGGTCAGGAAACATGACCATCTTTGGTAAACAAGCTTGTCAAGTAGAGGCACACTAGGGACACTCTGTTTTGTCTATGTATTCACACATGTACTAAGTTTCTGGCTAATACAATTCTAGCATGAATAATAAACATTTATCATGATACAAGGAAATATAAATAACAACTTTATTATTGCCTCTAGGGCATATTTCCTTCACCTCTATGGATGGGGTTATCAGTTCTTGATTTTTACAAAGGTTATAAGCCGCCGGGTTGTATCCCGGAGGACAATGGATGCGCATTAAGTCGCTATTGGCCAAGAGCGGCCGGATTATGTTATTCCAATCTTTAATAACCAACTTGGCTGGATTTTCATTATGATATTGAATGATTGAGGTTTTCAAAGTCGCTTCAGCGCAATGGCTATTGTTTCTTTATCAATGGATATGATGTATTCTGCAATGGGAGGAACAGTCCCGAGTCGCTGCAGGCTTACGACCCGGCACTTGGGGCTACATTATTCAGATTGATATTACATCAAATACGCAAGTCCCATGTCACTGCCAGCATGCACCATGGCACTTGGGGGCTAATGCAAGATCATTTTTTACTCGTGTTATTGAAGACCCGACTCATCACATCGTAATGAGCCAGCCCTTGGGGGCTACCAATTGCTCTTGTCAAAAAATTCAAAGTACACAAGCCTTAATCCATTATATTGAAGGGTCCATTGCTCAGTTGGTAGAAGAACAAGGCTCTTAACCTTGTGGACGAGGGTTCAAGCCCCATGGTGGGGGTTACATTATATGATGTTATTTTCAATGAAGTATATGTATAAAGTCCCAGCTCAGTATTATCTTACTGAGCCGGCCCTTGGGGGCTACATGTTGCTGCTTAAGTTTACATGATCATATCTACAAAGTCCCTGCTCATTACTGCATAATGACCCGGCCCTTGGGGGCTACATTGGTTGAAATTTTATGAGCATAAAGCAATTATAAGTCCTAGGTTGCTGCAAGCATGACAACCCGGCACTTCGGGGCTACATATGTGGAATATTCAGTTTATGACTAGTGATTGAGATGAACAAACTCGGATTTCTTCAAAGTTGTGACGTTTATATTGAAACAAGTCTTAATCTCTTACTACACTCCTTTCTTAAGACTTGGGGGCTACAAGTGATATGCGTATAATGGAGGTACACTTTTAAGCTTGGTGTTAGCAACAGTTGTGACCTGGTGTTATCAATATTTACAAGCCGGCGGATCACCAGATGAATATCTTGAGTCCAATATTTTATTAAGCCAGGGCTTTGGAAACCGACTCAAATGGATTATTTTTTATAATATTACTCTACAAGAGACCAATGTCAGCAAATTTATTATGAACCTGGCTTATTGACCCGGATTTTTCAGAAGAAGTGCCCGGATTTTGTGCATTGGCAAAGTTTGAACATGTCTGCTAAAGGAGGTTTGCTATGAGATCATGGAAATGCATCCAGGAGGAAATGACAAGGACTTAAGGATGATCAGGGGCCGGCTCAGGAGAACTTTTAAACCGGAGCACAACCTGTCAAAATTGTTCTTGTGTTTATTTTGCAGCATAAGTTTACCATGGATAAATCCAAGCTAAACTGGGGGCTAATGTCGGGGATATACCCCGCGGTGTAACCCGGCCGGATGGGTAACCCGCCCGGAGCTTAGTGACTCACTGGTGACCCGCCCGGAGCTTGGCGACTCACGGGTAACCCGCCCGATCTTGGCGACTCATTAGTAACCTGGCGGACGGGTCAGACGGACGAAAGGCCCAAGGCCCAGACGGTCGACTCATGTTATGGTGGGCCGGCTCGAGGAGAAAGTATAAGGAATATTCCCATACAAAGGAAGCAAGACTAGGACTCCACTTGTAATAGAGTAATCCTAATCCTACTAGGACTAGTTATGTAACCCGCCCCTTCAACTTATATAAGGAGGGGCAGGGCACCCCAAGTGGGATAGGAGAGATAATCTTAAAAGGCTAGACACAACTAGAGGAGGGTCGTTCTATGCGGCGACTCCCTCATGAGCATAATGAGACCTAGCCACAAACATCATGTAGGGTTATTACCGGATAATGTTTCCCGGGGCCCGAAGCTGTCTAAACCCTTGTCTTGTGTGATGATCCGCCTCGCGTCTCTCATCCCGATCAACCCCTCTCAAGCTACCACATAGATGCGTTGGCCTCACGACTAAGTCCTCACACCAGGACATCTGCCGTGACAATTCCATGATAAGCAGGTTGCAAAAGCAGGCTATGCATCAGAATAGGAGCAAACAATAATAGTAGCAAAATCTAATGCAAGCATGAGAGAATGGAATGGGCGATATCGGGATGATCAAAGGGGGGGCTTGCCTGGAAGCTCCGTTGAAAAGTACTGATTGTCAGGGCGTAGTCGTACTCGGCGGCAGCGTCAGTCTCGAGGTCTATGGGAGAGAAGAGGGGGAAGAAACAGTAAACACAGAGCAAACTGATGCATGGCAGGCAATAAGCAGCGCAAGGAGTGTTCTAACGCAGGGCTACGCGGTACCGGGGAAGGGGGGAAACATCCGGGAAAGTTTTCCCGAAGTTTGGCATTTTTGGACAGACGAAACGGAGGGGGAAGGTTGCATGTTTGCTATGCTAGGGACGTGTGGATGACGAACGAGTTGCGTATGCAGATTCGTCTCGTCGTTTTGAGCAACTTTCATGTATAAATTTTTTCATCCGAGTTACGGATTATTTTTTGTGAATTATTAAAGTTTTAGCAATTTCCTGAAAATATTATTAATTGTTAAAATCGACATAAAAGGAAATAATGACGTGAGCATGAGGTCAGAGTGATGTCAGCAGTAACCGGGACATTGACTAGTCAACCTGACAGCCGGGGTCCGTGTGTCATAGGCATAGATTAATTAAACAGTTTTAATTAGCTAACCTAGTTAATTAGGGTAATTAAGCAAGGTTAATTAAGTTAATTAATTACCCACTTAATTAATTAATTAATTAACTATCTTTATTTTTGTTTTTTTTGTTTTTTAACATTAAAGGGGCCGTGGGGCCCGTTGTCATAGGCCCAGGCCACAAACAAGCACTGGGCGTTAGCGGGCAGCGGGCGCTGGGCGCCGACCCGACTAGGTGCTGGCCCAGGCCAGCCAGGACCGTGGCGGGGGCACGAGCGCGCGGCCCGGCGACGGCGTCCGGACGACGCGGGGTGCAGTGGAGCACAGGCGCGAGAGGCCAGGCGGGCCGCACGCGCGACGTGAGCTGGGGCCGCTGTGGTGGAGGGAGCAGCGGGCGGGCGGAGCCGGCGAGCGGCGCCGGAGCGGGGGGCAGCTCGGCAGCGGCGGGGCGGAGGCGGCTGGACGCGCGCGGGAGGGCGGGTAGGCGGCTGCAGCAGCGGTGCGGCAAGCACGGTAGGGAAGCGGCAGCGATGGCAAGGGAGGCGAGGGCGAGAAGCAGGCAAGGCCACACGCAAGCGGACGTGGGGCGCGGTCGGCGGATGCGGCCATGGTGCGGTGGAGCGGAGGCAGCGGCAGCGGGCATAGGCGCGAGCGGCAGCAGCAGGAGGCGGCGATGGCAGCGGCGTCGCGGGGCTGCGGCAGCGGCAGTAGGCAGCACAGGCAAGCGGCAGCGGCCGTAGTAGCAGAGCAAGCAGGAGCTCAGCAACAACACGTAGCAGCAGTGACACGAGAGGTCGGCGGCGGAGTTCGGGCGACAGCGAAAACGGTGAGGCAGCGCGCAACAGCTCGACTAATTGGGGTAGGGGTGACCTACGCGTGCGTGCGAGCTCAACGGACACCGGCGCATGACCAGTTGGTCACCCGAAGGCTGCCGGCGACGAGCTCAAACGGACGCAGGCTCGGGCACAACGGGGAAGGAAGCTACGGCAACGAACTAAGCGCGAGAATAGAGGGGAAAGAAGCGGTGGCTCACCAGGCGGCGCAAGGAGGCCAGCGAGTGGATTAGTAGCCGCAGAGGTGGCCGGAGTTGAGGAAGACGACGGCGACCAAACGGGGAAGGTGGCGTCGATCCGATTGATGTGGTGGCGCCGAGCTCGAGCTCGTGGTCGAAGAGGGAGTAGCATCGACGGTGGAGTTCAAGGACCCGGCGGCAAGGCGATACGGTGACGGTGGCCACGGGTTCGACCAGTGCATGGCGGCGGCGACGCTCGGGTGAGGGGGAGCGGCAGAGAGAGAGAGTGAGCGAACGAGCGAGGGGGAGGGGAAAGTGGGCGCTAGGGTTCGAGGGAGGCCGCGGGGTGGCCTTATCCGCCGCGAGGGATCGCCGGATAGCCGACGCGTGCCCAGCGGCGCCATGGATGGCGTGCAGGCGTCCACCCCGCCTCTAATGGACAGGAAAAGGAAGGAGCCGGTGTGGGCTGGGCCGTCTATTGTCAGCAAGCCATAAGTGCACCGCAGCACTACTCATTTTTCCTTTTCCTCTTCTATTTATTTATTTATTTATTTATTTCTCCTTTGTTTTGCATTTAGTTTAAGTAGCAAATGAATTTTTGTGAACAAGAAACTTGGCACATAACTCAAGCACATTATTTCTAGGAGTCACAAAAAGTTTGAGGCCAAAAGGAGTTGTCTAACCATTTTTAGAAATTGAAAAGGCCAATTTTAAATGTTGGCAGACCACTAAATAAATTTCCAGGGGCACTTGGGAATCGAAAAGAGGTTGGTTCCAACATGACAAATAACTAGAGAATATTTGCCACACTTTGAACATTTTATCTTTCATGTTTGAAAACTTTGAGTTTTGGACTTTAATTTGAATTTGAAATTTGAACCGGTTTCGAACCAACGCGAGTTTACCAAGAGTAATCATGGTGACGTGGCATCATTAGCAGAGGATTACTGTAGCTTAATTATTCAGGCGTCACATAAATCAACAAGGGCGTGGAGTCCCATTAACGCCAATGGCAAGTTGAGTATAGAGTATAGACCATAACCCTATACCATACTCTTACTCGTCGTAGAAATATTGGCAACATGAGACGTTGCAGCTGTGTAGGTCAGTACATTGAATGTACCGGCAAGATCACCATAAGAGAATAGATGATAAAACTATTCTATATGCAATATGGCTTTGGTGCTCTGTGTCTGAGTTTTTTTTTGCGTAAAAGCTGGTTTTATTTTCCCACAACAAAAGAGTATCAGGAGTCTTCTCTAATGAGTTATCTACTATCACATGGTTCCGCCAACCGATGTCTCATAGCCCAAATCATATGAGTTGCCCAAAATTAATTATTAGTCTGGTGTTGAGAGTTCAGAGATAGATCCAAGTCCAAAGGCTCAAATTGTCCGTAACTGGGAACACGGCAAATCGATTAGGTTTTATAACTCTGTAGAGTGTTGTGCACTTTACCCATAAGAATCGTTCCCTCCTTTTATGTTCTCGCACTGCCAAGTGTTTGAGAACGGGACAAACGAAACATGGTCTTTCAGAGATGCTTCCCTAACCATGGACAGTGCCCATCCAATCCTATCTTTCAACTACATGTGCTAGCACTGCCCCGCCAGAGTCACGGCTAAGATCAACCAAGCCAGAGCCCATAATGACTTGTGGCTGCACAGGTAAGCTTCCAGGCATAAAGTATTCTCCCGTCTCTTTGATTCTGGATGAAGCTTTCCACAAGATGCCATGGCGCTTCTCCATGCATCCCGGGTCATCCACTGGTTGCTCCAGGGTGCCCATCAAACCATCCTCCACCCAGTAGTGTCTATTGAATTCTTATCTCGAGTCTCGAAGTCTTGTGCTCTTGTAGATGCCGGCCTTGTAGTTGCCATCATGAAGTTGTCGTCATTGACGTAGAGTCCTCCTTCTCACACCACTCATGAACACTCATACCAATCCCCATCTACTATAGCGTAGCATTAAAATAAATAACATTTCCGGGGCTTGATAACATGGGTGTGGGTTCCTACCTCATGCTTCTACAAGATTCAATATACTAATGGAGGAATTGATGAAATGGTGACACTAAATGCAATAAAATATAGGTATGAACAATATGGTCAAATTGAACTTGCCTGGTAAGTTGATGAAGATTATAACGCTCTCAGAAATAACTTGATAGTACTATATGTCACACTCTGATGAAATCTATTAAGTCAACATAGCATTCATATAAACAAACATATTAGCAAGCATGTCTATCAATAAAAAATACAATTCAACAAATAAAAACAATAAAGAAATTAAAAGGAAAAACTAAATAGAATTCCAAATAAGATTTCAAGAAAACTATAAAGAAAAACTACTAAAGAACCAAAATTTTGTCCTAATTAAAACTCAAAAGGAAAGTAATACAACTAAGGTAGCAGAAAATAAAATCTAAATCTAATAAATAAACAAAAATTAGTTTAATAAATAAACAAAAAATAGTTTTCATAAAAATTTATTAGTAAAATTAAAGAAAGAGAAGCTTTTATAAAACCCTATTTATGACCTATATAACTTTTAGTACAAAACAAAAGAATCAAAGTAATAAAAATTATTTTAACTACAATTAAAGTGGCTACTCGTAACTAATATAAACAACGTAAAACTTGTCAAAAGTGACAAAATAAAATAATTTAAAACTATTAAAAACAACAAAGAAATGACTAAAACCAAACTATAAGTAAAGATAGTATTTTTTTTTGCTAAAACCCTAATTTAAATTATTCTAAAATTACTCAAACTAATCATATTGCAAAAGAATTCAACAAGTGACCAGGAGCAAAAAGAATCAATTCAAAATCTATTTTAATCTGAAGTTATTCACAAACTAGTGTTTGAACCAAATTTGATATATTTCAAATTTAAACTATTCAAATTTGAAATTGCACCAACAGAAGCTACAAGAAATTATAAAACTAATGCAAGAAGAATCACTCAATTTGGACTTAAAACATAAAAGATATTCAAATTTTAAAAGCAAAACTATTTCCGAAAAACTAAAAGAAAACAGAAAAGAAAAAAATACTACCGAACGGCCAGGGGCTACGTGGCGCTTCCCTATTGGCCGAGGGGGTGAGCGCGTTTTGGGCTACCGGCGGACGACCAAAGTTTAATAGAAAATGATTCTGCTAAATGAAAACAAAAGAAAACCAACCGGTTCACTTAAACTAACCGAAACGGTACGGGGGCGGGGGGGGGACCTAATCTACACCGTAGATTTCAAATCGGACGACGAGGCTCACCGGCGGGTTAGGTCGGGGCCGAGGTGAGGAGGTTATCGTCGGCGAGGCTCCGGTGGTCGGCGACGTCGTCGGAGGGCAAGTGTGGGTGCAGCGTTCTGTTGGGTAACGTTGCACGGAAAACAAAAAAATTCTACGCACACGCAAGATCTATCCACGGAGATGCATAGCAACGAGGGGGGAGTGTGTCTACGTACCCTCATAGACCGTAAGCGGAAGCGTTTATTAACGCGGTTGATGTAGTCAAACTTCTTCACGATCCAACGTACCGAACGTACGGCACCTCCGCGTGCAGCACACGTTCAGCTCAGTGACGCCCTCGCCTTCTTGATCCAGTAAGACGGCGAAGTAGTGGATGAGTTCCGACAGCACGACGGCGTGGTGACGGTGATGCTATCTCTGCTTAAGCACTACGAAAATATGACTGATGGACGAAACTGTGAAGAGGGACGCCGCACATCATGCTTTATGTGGCGCCCCCTCCCACACGCACACACACACATATATATATATATAGGTGGGGGGAGAGGGAGCAGCCAAGGAGGCCGAATCCTCCTTGGGTTCGTTCCCTAGCCCCCCTACCATATTTGCCGGAGGGGGAAAGCAAAGGGGAAGAGGGAAGGAAGGGGGAGGCTGAATCCTCATCAGAGGCATAGAAATCTGGATACAACATGTCTTACAGACACAACACAAACCCTGCCGTTTTCATGGGTTACGACAGTTTCACTATGATTGTGCAAATTGGGAATGGAAGTTATCAGCACAAATACGGGAAACAATTGATGCAACTGTAATAGAAAAATAATAAAACAGGGAGAAGCAGCCATGGAGAGACAGAAACGGCGAGACGAAGGCATACAGTAAACAGCACAAGTTTTCATTCACTGTCATCGACAAGTCTCCTTGTCCTCGGGTCTTCCAACTTCCAAATGATGCAGCTATGGGTTCCTGCGTGCTCGCCTATTATTTCATTACCCTTGAGCCTTGAAGAACAAAACATGATCAACACAGAAAATTTGGCAACAAAAAATACTTTCAACTTAACACATGCAACACTCGCACATAAGGAATTACTGGAAACATCACACTTTTCAAAATAGTACCCAAGGAATTACTGTAAACATCACACTTTTCTTGTGGGAAGTACTAGGAACAGATCAAAACTCTATACGGACTAAACACAAGCAGAAACACGACACACATGTAGAGTTCATCAACAAGCAAGCTCAGCGTACTTTAGTACTTAACTACGACATAGGTTGGATTGCTACTGCGTAATACACATGTAGAGTCATTTCAAGTGTATTGGTAATTTCGAACAAAAGAGAAGTAAAAGCTTGTGAGGAACTTGCATATAGCTCTCTCGTTCTAAGGATTCATGGCAGATTGAACTACGAATTTGAATTAGATAGAGGCATTCCTCCCAGCCTCCCACACCTCTATTCAGATACAAGACCGGCCTCAACTGTCCAAATCCTAGCCAAACTGAGACGAAGGAGTCAATGGCTATTTGTAATGCGTACACCTGCTTAGCGGGCCCAGTTTGGGCTTGCAAGCCACTAGGGAGGCCTCTTGAGCCGAGTCGACTTGGGCCTGTCTTGGTTTACTGTAGCCATCATGCGCTTGTCGACAACCACCTCGTCCTATTCACCATCCTGGTCGCTAGAAGTGCCGTTGCTGTCCATCGGGTCGCTGACACCCCCCCTCCCGTTGAGAAGCGGCTTGTCCCCAAACCGGCGCACGAGGGAATTGCTGACGAATAGAATCGATGTCTTCCCATGTAGCCTCTTCCAGCGAAGTGCCACTCCACTGTACAAGGCCTTGAGCAACGGTGTGTTTGCCATTTTAACGCACACGTCGCTGCAGAATCTTGACAGAAACCTGCAAATGAGCAGTAACAGAGGGAAGCACTTTCTGGATTGTGCAGTCAGGGTGTACAACCTGTTTTAGTTGTGAGACATGAAAAACAAGATGTATTTTACTGCTTGGTGGAAGTGCCAGACAATAAGCCACTTCTCCAATCTTCTCCAAAACCTCATAAGGCCCAAAGTATTTGAACGCAAGCTTGTGGTTGGATCGATGCACAATGGAAGATTGAACATAAGGCTGAAGCTTCAGAAACACTTTGTCTCCCCCTGCAAATTGCCTTTCTGTTCTATGCTTATCCACCTGAGTTTTCATGCGTTGTTGTGCTCTCAGCAAATGTTGCCTGACAGATTCCACTACTACTTGTATTTCTTCCAGCCACACTTGAATATCAACAGGAGCCATAGAGTCTGATGCAGATATACCAAAGTATCATAGAGGGTGTCCATAGAGCACTTCAAAAGGTGATTTCCCCACAGCTGAATGCCAGTTGGTGTTATACCAGAATTCACACATAGAGCCACTTGCTCCATTTTGTAGGGTGAGAACTGATAAAGCTGTGTAGATACCCTTCCACTTGTTGATTCACTCGCTCTGTCTGCCCATCTGTTGTTGGGTGATACGCAGAACTCATATTGAGATGACCAGTTCTTTTAACAATCAATTGCCAAAAAGAGCTAGTGAATATAGGATCTCTGTCTGACACAATAGTTGCTGGCATTCCATGCAATTTGTAAACATTGTCCAAGAAAATTTCAGCAACTTTCTGAGTAGTGTAGGGATGTTTAAGGGCCATAAAGTGACCATACTTAGTAAACTTGTCAATAACCAGCAGGATGCAGTCATATGAAAAGGAAGAGGGAAATCCTGTAATAAAATCCATGGTAACAGTTTCCCAGGCCTGTTTAGGAACTGGCAGAGGTGACAGAAGTCCTGGATAGTTAACTCTCTCTGCTTTAGATTGCTGACAAGTCATGCAAGATTGTACTCTGCTTTTAATTAACTGCTTCATCCCAACCCATCGAAAGAGGGAGTGTATTCTTCTGTAAGTTACAGGAAAACCTAAATGCCCCCTGGACTATCATGGAATGCAGAGAATACCTTGGCATGTGGTTCAGGGTGATTACCAATCCATATACACCCCTTGTACCTAATAATCCCTTGGATTAATTGATATTTAGGTTTTGCGTCTGGATCAACAAAAAGTTGTTGCAATAATTCAGTTTCCTTATCATCATTATCATAACTGGCAATGATTTCTTCCATCCACACAGGCTAAGCTCTAGAAATACTGAGCACTTGGGAATTAGGTGGTCTTCTGGACAAAGCATCAGCAGCTGAATTTTCAACCCCTTTCTTGTACACAATTTGATAATTAAGCCCCATTAATTTGGTAAGAGCCTTCTGCTGCCAGACTGTGTGAAGTTTCTGGTTCTGCAGATAAACCAAACTTTTCTGATCAGTTCTAATAGTAAACTGTTGCACATGCAAATAAGGTTTCCATTGTTCCACTGCAAGGAGAATGGCCATGTATTCCTTTTCATATACAGACAGAGCCCTGTTTTTTGGTCCAAGGGCCCTGCTGACATATGCTAGGGGATGCCCTTCCTGCATGAGTACAGCTCCAATCCCTATATCACAGGCATCTATTTCAATAACAAAAGGTTTCTCAAAATTAGGGAGAGCCAAAACTGGTGCTTCCACCAGAGCCTCTTTCAGAACATTAAATGCTTGTTCTGTAACTGGGGTCCACACAAAAGGAACTCCCTTCTGGAGCAACTCTGTCAAAGGCCTGCTAATGATGCCATAGTGCTTAATAAATTTTCTGTAATATCCACTGAGCCCTAGAAATCCTCTGACCTCAACATTTTCAGGAATTGGCCACTGTTGCACTGTCTGAATCTTACTGGGGTCTGTAGCCACACCAGCAGCACTAATGACATGCCCCAAATAAGCAATTTGTTCCTGTGCAAAAGCACATTTGGATAACTTGACATGCCATTGATCAGCTTGCAGAATAGAGAGGACCTGCCTGACATGGAGTACATGTTCTTTATAAGTCTTGCTAAATACCAATATATCATGAAAGAAAACCAAGGTATTTTTCCTGTTTACAGGGAACAGGGAAGTGTTCATTGCTCCTTGGAATGTGTTTGGTCCACCTGTGAGACCCATGGCAAGCACTGGGAACTCAAAGTGACCATGATGTGTTTGGAAAGCTATCTTATATTCCTCTCCAGGTGCAAGGCGAATTTGATGGTAACCAGCTCTAAGATCCAATTTAGTAAACTATGCTGCTCCAGCTAATTCATCAAGCAACTCATCAATCACAGGTATAGGATATTTTCCCTTAGTTGTAATAGCATTTAACATCCTATAGTCAATGACCAATCTCCATTCTCCACCTTTCTTTTTCACTAGAAGAACTGGGGAGGAAAATGGGCTTGTACTGTGTCTGATCAAGCCAGCTTTGAGCATTTCATCTATCTGCTTTTCTAATTCATCCTTCAAATGGGGTACAATTCTGTAAGGCCTGACAGAGACTGGTCTAGCTCCTGGTATCAGTGTAATTGTGTGATCACAAGCTCTTCTAGGAGGAAGACCTGTTGGTTTTTCAAACACTGTAGCGAACT
The DNA here is from genome assembly GCF_002575655.3 of Aegilops tauschii subsp. strangulata. Lineage (NCBI taxonomy): Eukaryota > Viridiplantae > Streptophyta > Magnoliopsida > Poales > Poaceae > Aegilops > Aegilops tauschii. The sequence goes on from NC_053039.3 coordinate 49,449,519, forward strand.
GTTCTATAAGTTGTTGTATCTCAGGAGGAATAGGTAACTGTTCATCTGACTGTACAACAGATATAGACACACAAGTATATGTAAATTCTTCTGGCACTGTGCTGTGCAGAGTCACCATTGAACCTTTATGATGGAAAGACAACCATTTCTGAGCCCAGTCAACATACATAGGACTATGTTGAGCTAAGCAATCCAGACCTAAAATGCCATCATAGTTCTGAAGTTGAAGAACTCTCAAATAAGACTGAAACTCATGTCCATTGCAGTTCCACTGACAGCCTATCAGTTTACTCTTACATTGTATGGTAGTTCCACCAGCCACTAGAATTGACATAGGTGCAGTGGCTGTCACTCCTGGTAATTCACTATACTTATGATCAAGGAAAGAGTGTGTACTGCCAGAGTCTACTAGGAATTGCATGAGATGGCCTTGTAAAGAGATTTCTAGTTGGAGGACAGGTGATTCAGGTTCTCTGCCTACTGAAGTAGCAAAAAGTTTCATAGAATGCACTGAGGAAGGAGATTCAGTATCAGAAGTTTCAGAATCTTCAGATGACTGTGACTGTAGCTGTTCAATTAGTTCCTGCACAAAATGAAGTTGCACAGTGGACTTGCACACATGATCCTTTGCCCACTTTTCACCAATAACAAAGCAAAGACCCTTAGATTTCCTATAATTCCGCAGCGCTGCCCATTTATCATCAGTACTGGCTGTAGATGTTGCAGTAGAAGGCCGCTGCTCGTCAGTAGAGCGAGTTCTGTTGACTGAAGGAACTGATGATCTCTTCTGGGAAAAACTGTTCATAGGAGTGACTCCCTCTCCCAATTCTTCATGCAATAGGGCTAATTCATATGCTGCGTCAAGGTCCTTCGGTTTTTGCAATGCTACTGCAATTCTGACACCTGGTTTCAAACCGTCAAGGAAACGAGTTGTGTAATGCAAAGAATTAGGTGCATCCACATAAGCAGTAAGTTGATCATACAGTTTAGAGAATCTGTCAACATAATCTTCCACAGTAGTAACTTGGGCAATGCGGAATAACTTGCGAAGCAGTGTCTGATGCTGGTTCCGGCCAAACCTGCTCTGTAGCGTTACTGAAAATTCAGTCCAGGAAGAATTTGGCATCCATCTCTGCACTGACTCAAGCCACCTGGCCGCTGCGCCCTCAAAGTGTGCCGAAGCTATAGAAATCCAACGGTGATTCGGAATGTTCCACAATCAGAATTCATCTTTACAGCGATTCTGCCACAGCCTTGGGTTGGTACCATCTAATTTTGGCAACTCCATATGCAGAGAATAAGACGAATGCTCAGCAGTATCCAGAACAGAGGAATTGCGGCCGAAAAAATTTCTGGGGGAAGGATTGTGTTCACGCGCACCTCTGGCCGGGGGAGGAACATAGATGTTGTGTGATTTTCCCTGGTGCTCGTGGTCGAAGCCTGCGTCGTCATTGACGGCACCGCCCTGACTCTACAGAGATGGCGAATTCCCGCCTTCCTTGGGGCTTGGTTCCGGTGACTCCCTGCTCAGATCCGCCTTGAGTTGCTCCAGATCTAGCGCCAACTCCTCGCGGATGCCGTCGGTCCGTGACGACATGAGGTTGTCGAGCGCAGTGTTGTTCTCCTTGATGAGCTTGCTCATGGACGAGATCAGCGACTCACTGTGCTCCTTAAGTCGCTGATCCATGTCGTTGGCGAGCTCGTGGCGCAGGAGATCGTAGACGGCGCGTCCGTCCGTGCTGAGGCTCTCCATGGCTTGCCGACGCCGGCGGTCGCCGAACCTGGTCCGATGGTGGTGCAGGGGAAACTCCAGGACGAAGGCTCTGAATACCAGATGTGAGGAACTTGCATATAGCTCTCTCGATCTAAGGATTCATGGCAGATTGAACTACGAATTTGAATTAGATAGAGGCATTCCTTCCCAGCCTCCCACACCTCTATTCAGATACAAGACCGGCCTCAGCCGTCCAAATCCTAGCCAAACCGAGGCGAAGGCGTCAACGGCTATTTGTAATGCGTACACCCGCTTAGCGGGCCTAGTTTGGGCTTGCATGCCACTGGGGAGGCCTCTTGGGCCGAGTCGACTTGGGCCTGTCTTGGTTTACCGTAGCCGTCATGCGCTTGTCAACAGCCACCTCGTCCATCCTGATCGCCAGAAGTGTCGTTGCTGTCCATCGGGTCACTGACAACGCTAGACAGGAAACAAGTGCTTGCAGAAATACCTTCGATGGGGACTTCTATTGATCTGCTCTGCTTCCTTTAACTTTGCACAGTTGTGTATCCTCACCTCCTTTATTTTTGCAACTGCCTTTGCTCCACCAATTGAAACAAGGTCTGGACAGTCAGAAATCCTCAGTTCCTCAAGTGATGCACCATTACTGCGCCAAATGGTCATCGCCGGCTGCTGGAAACGCGGGTGGTGCTCGACGCAATGCAGCCCCTGGACGCTGCAGTTCCAGCACGGCCGGTATGCATCATTGTACAAACCACAAAGTTTTGAGATATAATCATAGTTCAGATCTTCAGATTTTTTTTCGAAAAGGGGGATCTCCCCGGCCTCTGCATCAGAATGATGCATACGGCCATCTTATTACCAAAATAAAAGGTTCCAACAAGGTTCCAAAGTCTCCGACTGAAAAGTAATAAAAAGACAGCTCACACAGAGCTAAAAGAGGCTGAACACACAGACTAGCCAAGATAAAGACGCCACAACCGGCTGGCTAAAGATAGATAGGGAAACTAATTGCCTATCCTATTACATGACCGCCATCCAAACCGGTTGAAGATATCCCGAGCTACCATCTCCCAGCGGATAGATCCAGTAACCAAATGCTCCCTGGCCTCCATCGGAGTGAGTAGCGACCATGAACGGATCACGGCCGTGGCTCGGAAAATAACCTGCAAAAAGTGAATATGTGATGTTCTGTTAAAAACCAAATCATTCCTGCAAGTCCAGATAGTCCACAACAAAGCGCAAACTCCAACACGAATATGTCTCGCTAATTCAGGCTCAATCCCAGTGAGCCATGTCCCAAATAACGTAGTGACAGAATTCGGTGGAGTAATATTAAAAGCAATGTGAACCGTCCGCCAAAGTACTCTGGCAAATGGGCAATCAAAAAAGAGATGTTTGATCGTCTCGTCCCGATCACAGAAGTTACACCTCGTAGGTCCTGTCCAATTACGCTTAATCAAATTATCCTTGGTTAAAATAACCTGTTTATGGACAAACCACATAAACACTTTTATTTTCAAAGGAACTTTGACAGCCCAAACATGCTTGGAGGTAGGAATGGAGCTCGAATTAATTACATCAATATACATTGATTTAACCGTGAATACTCCAGACCTAGTCAGTTTCCAGCGTAATTCATCGGGGTGTTGAGAAAGCTGGACATCCATTAGTCTCCGAACTAAACGAAGCCAATCTTCCCAACGATTGCCCATTAACGACCGTCTGAACTGAATATTAAGGGGGGTGGATTGAAACACCGTAGCAACGAACACCTCACGTCGTTGAACAATGCGATATAAAGACGGATATTGAATGGCTAAGGGTGTCTCGCCGAGCCAAGTATCCTCCAAGAAGCGCGTAGTAGTGCCGTTGCCAATAACAACCTTTGTCCTATTAAACAGAGATTGTTTGACTTTCATCAGGCCTTTCCAGAAAGGCGAGTCAGTTGGCCTGACTGTGACCTGGGACAAGGACTTTGTCTATAGGTACTTGCTGCGAAGGATCTGGGCCCACATGGCATCAGTCTCAAAAGAAAGCTTCCACAGCCACTTGCTAAGAAGGCATCTGTTCTTAACTTCAAGATTCTCAATACCAAGACCCCCCTTGGTCTTTCGGTCGACAGATGATATCCCATTTTGCAAGTCTGTATTTTCTTTTGAGATCATCACCTTGCCAAAAGAAACGCGATCGATAAAAGTCCAGTCTTTTCCTAACACCAACTGGGACTTGAAAGAACGATAAGAGAAATATAGGCATACTCGTGAGCACCGAATTAAGCAGAATTAACCGGCCTCCATATGACATGAGCTTGCCCTTCCAGCAACTCAGTTTCTTCTCAAACCGGTCTTCGATGCATTTCCATTCTCTATTGGTCAACTTTCTATGGTGGATTGGAATACCTAGATACGAGAAAGGTAAATCCCCCAAGTCGCACCCAAACAATTGCCGATAAGCCTCCTGTTCGTCTTTGGCTCTACCAAAGCAGAACAGCTCGCTCTTATGAAAGTTAATCTTTAACCCGGTCAATTGTTCGAAAAGGCATAACACCAGCTTCATATTTCTCGCCTTGGCTAGGTCATGCTCCATAAAGATGATTGTATCATCAGCGTACTGAAGGATGGATACACCTCCATCAACCAGATGAGGTACCAAGCCACCCACTTGACCATTCTCCTTAGCCCTTCCTATCAAGATTGCTAACATATCAACCACAATGTTAAACAAGATAGGGGACATCGGATCTCCTTGTCTTAGGCCTTTATGTGTCTGGAAGTAATGACCGATATCGTCATTCACTTTAATTCCCACACACCCTTTTTGCGTAAATGATTCAACCTGGCGTCGCCAGACTTCATCAAAACCTTTCATTCGCAATGCCTGTTGGAGAAATGGCCATTTAACCTTATCATACGCTTTCTCGAAATCCACCTTAAAAATGACACCATCTAACTTCTTGGAATGGATTTCATGGAGCGTTTCATGAAGGACGACCACCCCTTCAAGGATGTTTCGGTCCGGCATGAAAGCAGTTTGGGAGTGCTGCACCACAGAATGCGCAATCTGTGTGAGCCTATTAGTCCCGACCTTGGTGAATATTTTAAAACTAACATTGAGAAGGCAGATCGGCCTGAACTGCTCAATTCTCACAGCGTCTGTCTTCTTAGGAAGCAGTGTGATAGTTCCAAAATTCAAGTGAAATAATTGAAGCTGTCCAGAGAACAGATCATGAAACATAGGTAACAAATCCCCCTTAATAATATGCCAGCACTTCTTGTAGAACTCCGCCGGAAATCCATCCGGTCCGGGAGCCTTATTATTTTTCAACTGTGCTATAGCATCAAGCACCTCCTTCTCCGAAAACGGGGCAACCAGAATATCATTTTCAGCAGCCGAAAGTTGAGGCACATCCTCAGTTCTGGACTCATCGAGAGATACACAATTATCCTCCGGAGGTCCAAATAACTGCCTATAATACTCGGTTATATATGTTTTTAGGTTATCCTGTCCTACAATAGTGCCCTCATCTTGTTCAAGTTGGAATATTCTCTTCTTTCTGTGCTTACCATTAGCAATCAGATGAAAGAATTGAGTATTCGCGTCCCCTTGGACCACTTTGCGAACCTTGGCCCGCAAAGCCCACTTCAATTCTTCTTCGCGGAGAAGTTCTTTCAACCTCTTCTCTGCTACAGTTTTAACCTGGAGCTCAGCAGGCATCAAAATCGTGGATTCGGCCTTAACGTCCAGATTCTGTATAAGAGAGAGGAGCCTGTCCTTTTCAATCTTATATACCCCACTAAGGTGCTTAGCCCAACCCCGTAAGAAGCTTCGCAAACTCCTAATCTTATTTTGCCAACGCTCAACCGCGGTCCTACCGCCTACACCCTTCGCCCATTCACTAGCGATCAGGTCTAGGAACCCTTCGCGTTCGAACCAGGCCATCTCAAAAGAAAAGGTGTTTTTGTTTCCCACGTGGTTCGGCTCCCCTGAGTCAACGAACAGGGGTGTGTGATCGGAAAAACCCCGTGAAAGAGCTTGAACCGTCACAAGCGGGAACTTCTGTTCCCACTCCACACTCGCAAGAACGCGATCAAGCTTCTCGTAAGTCGGGTTGGGCAAAGAGTTAGCCCAGGTAAACTTTCTACCAGAAAGCTCTATCTCCCTCAGATCCAAGCTTTCAATAATAGTATTGAACATGAACGACCACCTGCCGTCAAAGTTATCATTATTCTTCTCCTCTCTCCTCCTAATGATGTTGAAATCACCCCCAACTAAGATTGGAAGCTGTTCGGACCCACAAATCCAAATAAGATCCGCCAAAAATTCCGGTTTAAGCTCGGGCTGTGCGGCACCATAAACCGCCACCAATGCCCAGTTGAAACCATCAACCTTAGACCTAACTCGAAACTTAACCGCGAAGTCACCCATCACTACACTCCGGACTTCAAGCGAATCGCATCTCACACCCAGCAAGATACCACCCAATCTTCCTCGCGGAGGGAGGCAATGGCAATCAAAATCAACACCACCCGCAAGAGAGGAAAGGAACTGGGGCGCAAAGTTGTCTCTACCAGTTTCCGATAGAGCAATAAAATCTAAACGATGCTCCAGAGAAGCCTCAGCAAGAAACCTTCTTTTAGCCAAGTCTTTCAGACCTCTGCTATTCCAAAAGATTCCTTTCATCACTCATCATGAAATTTTTTAGTCGTCCGAATCCTAGCACTCCTATGAACTGCAGAAGCGGGGTAAATTTTCCGTTTCCACTTACGCTTGGGTTTTACTAAGTCCTGACTCCCGATCCTCATAACCGGGCTCAGCGGAACAAACAACTGCATTCTCTAAGGGCATATCATCGTCCTCCGACTCATGATTGGATGGTGCTAGATCCACACACATATTATCGAGCACTCTAACCCCTAATGCATTAATCTCATTGTCATTCATGGGTTTAACCGCTGCAATATTACGAATAGTTTCTAAGGCATGCTCCGCCTCCAAATCTAACAAATCATTCACCGAAATGGAAATCTCACTATCTGTAGCCCCAAGTGAAACTCCTAATTGGTTTGCATTATTTATAATTTCCTCAGGAGAAAAATGCAATAAAGAATTAGATATGTTGACGGACATACCAGTAGAGATCGCAGCATCATGAAGCTTGGCCGCCCTCATAGCGCACCTCTGCTGCATGTCATCAACCTCCGGAAGCTCCTGATAAGGGGTGAAGATATATACGTAAGTGCTGTTAAACAAGGTGTCAGCCATCTTTTGTTACTAATATACTTCATCAGTAAAAGTAATGTTAATGAATGTAGTCCTAAGGTGCCGCGTTTTGTCAGTGAAGAAATGTATTGGAAAAAACAGTAATGTAACTTGAGAGTAAACTGCAGTCTTAGCCACCAAATTCTTTTAGGTAAAAGCTATCTAATTTTTTTTCAAGCTGCAGAAAACAACAGTCCGGCATAATTGGATCAAAGGGGTTGCTGCCCAACTGTTTTATGCAACTTACTCAAGAGTATAAACAAGTGCATCTTGAAAAATACGATGGTGCAATGTAAATTGAGGAAATAGAGGCTGGGATTTCGTGATGTACTACACATAAATCACTAACTAAGCGGGATGAGTTTTCTATCCCTCCGGACTCAGGTTCTTCTCCTTGAGACCTCGAGTTCCGGTTCACCATCAATAGGAACATGTGGTCGTTTCTTTTCATCGCCTAAGAGCTGAATAGACAGGAATAATGTACAGATTAGAAGCAATGTATCAGTCCAAGACTGAAGAGCCAAATTCAGCCCACACAAAATTAGACAATTTGATACGTATGGATCGAACGAAGTTTGTTAGCACCTTCCCTACCTTTTCACCCGCCTCCTCCTCGTCCTCGTCCTCGCCCTCGCTCTGGTACACGACCTCAGCGGGATCCAATCTTGTACTCCCTCCGTCCCATAATATAAGAGCGTTTTTGACACTACACTAGTGTCAAAAACGCTCTTATATTATGGGACGGAGGGAGTACATTATTGAACATGCAGGGGATCAATTGAGGTTTACTGATCCAACACGCAGGGGCTCAAGAATTAAAGCGATCTTGAGTCAAAAGGGAGACCTGAAATCTGAATGGGAGAAAAACTAGACGAGAGAAGGGATCGAGCGCACCTCGCGTAAGCGTCCCATCTTTCATGTCAAAGTGTCGGAACAGGTAGATCAGGCGAGGAGGAAGAGGCGTTGCCGCCTCATGCGGCGCACGAAAGAGGTGGCAACGGTGCATTCACCGCCGTGTCGTCTGCCAGCCATGATTGCCGGAGGGGAACGGCGGCGGCGCGGCTAGGGTTTTGACTTGGGGCTGGTTTCTTTATTCGGGGAGAGGAGACGTACATACATATTCGGGAATTTAGTGACTAGGAACAAATAACTATGCAGATAGAATGGCCTTCCCTCACAAAAAAAACTATGTAGAGAGAAATTTTAGCTTCCCAAACATTGTAGTCCATTTTTCAACATCCAAAGTTTTTTTTAAACATACAATCTTTATTCCATCGAGATAACTGATACTCCCTCCGTCCCAAAATGTAAGATCATTTTGACACCGGAGGGAGTACATCATAGTATCTATCTATTTGTTTCATAGTGCAACTTAGTTTTTCGTGACTAAGAGTGAAACTAATAAAATGTTGCATCGTATATGCAGTGCAAATTAAATACATATTCTACAATAGTGATATGAGACTAGAGCAAAAGTTCGTAGGAACTTTTCATAAATTGGAAAAGGAAAAAAATGCTATCCAATAATAAGGCATGCCTATTTTGTATGGAGACATCTCGTGAATATTCGGCATCCAAAGCAAAAAAAAAAGTAATTGCTATAATTAAAATAGTATGCATAGTCAAATTTACCGTTCATGCATGAATGGATGGCTTAGATTAAATATTTCTCTTGCCTCCTAGAAGGTAAGAGAGGATAATCTTAAAAGAGCCCAAATTGAAAATCTACCATTGTGGTTACTCAACACATGATTTTCTACATACATGTGATGGTAGCATGCACCGATGGTAACGTGTGCTGCTAACTTAGTGGTAGATCTATCGGCAACGTGGCCATGCTTATCGCTACCATGTGTCCCATCACATAACACGAGCGTTACTAGTTCATAGATGATGACAACATTGCTTCCCTTTCGGGACTCCCTTTATATCTATCTCTCGCAGGCACAATAGAACACAAGCACACCAGTCCCCTTTCTCTTGTTCCTTGCTCCCACATCACCTATCTCTTCCTCTCTCATCCCTCACCAAGTCTGTGACCAAGATCTCATGGCCGCCAACGCCAACTGCATGTCCACGAACCGACATGCTGATGACCAGCCTTCGCTACCACCAGCGATCTCGCTAGCATCCTCCACACACCACCCTAACCGCGGACTCAGCTCCGAGGAGGAGAACCTCGCCTTCTCTCTGATGATGCTGGCTAGTGGCATCCGTGACGAGCATCCTGCATCCCTCGACCATGTTACAACGCCGTCATCGCCTCTGCCACCACACGTGACAGATGTTCCAGCGGGTGTATCCCAGGGTGCACCGGCGACCGAGGCGACCAGCCAAACACCCGCTTCGGTGGTTGTGGTCGCTTCAAGGCAAGTTCCCACACAAGTGCCTTCACCGTCATCGGCAGTCGCTGTCAGGCCAAATATGGTGCTGGAGCAGGTGGTTCCACCGAGCCAAGCGACAGGCCTGGTGACCGTGACTCAACCAGCCCCTGGTCTGGCATTGGCATCAACCCAAGTGCATCCGATTGTCGCGACGGGCAAAGCACCATTCAGCAAGCCCAACAAAGTATCCACACGGCCGATCAAGACCGTGGCCACGATGGCGGAGAATCAGACACCACAACAGGAGAGCCAACAGCTGTTGCACGAGTGCCCGTTGTGTCTCAAGAGGTTCAAGAAGTCTCGGGGCCTTAATGTGCACATGAAAACCCATCCAGATGGGAGGATGCACCCGTGTGTGTGGTGCACGAGCACTTTCCCAACCTCCTCCGCGCTTCGCTCACACGTCAGGCGCAGCAATACCTGCGGTGGAAACAAGCCGAGAAGGCTTGCACCCATAGCCGCGGCGGCGATCGCATGGCACACCATCGACCTGAACATGCCGGAGATTTGATTAGTTCGGCGATGGAGAAGGAGGAGGACATCGACAAAGAACTTGCGGTTGGTGTGTTAATGCGGCAATAAATGTCAGTTTCTAGTCCTCATATTAGAGTCCGGCAGTTTCCAGTTGATGAACAGCTGTAGTATTTAATTTTGGTGGCTAGCTTGGGCTTTTATTGTCGGTCCGTGTTTTTATCTTGTGCTTGTTGATTGGTTCACCATGGTCCGATCTTTCTTTTTTGTATGCCCTTTGTCTTGGTCATGTATTTGCATTTACATGATTGAATAAACTTTATTAGCTTTACTAATTCTTAGCCGCCTAACAGTTTCCTAACTCTTGGTTAAGGTTGCATATTAGTTTATTCTAAATTTGGCCTATTCAAATCGTGCAGTTTTGTGTACCCATGTTAGATCAAGTTTCAATACTATTTAGTTTGCACATGTATGAAGTGAGTGATATGCTAATGGTTGGATGCGGATCCAGAAACATAGGGAAAAGACTTGAGATATGATTATTTTTGTGGACAGCTTATGAATAGATACTCCCATTATTGCAAGTGAGCTACATCTATAGAATTTTCTCATGGAGGAAATTTACAGACTGAGGTGGAGGACTCGATGAAATTTAGAGTGGCAGGTGGTAGAGTGAAATTCAGAGGGAGAAGTCCTTGTTTGGATGGCAGACAGGACTTGCCTTACCAAATTGTAGGCATTAACCAACAGGTAAGGCATGCTTTTGGGTAGCTCCCAAATTTTCGTATCCGAGTCAAAAAATTGGCCACCGCTTTTGATTGTGTCTCCTGCGCGGGAGATCCTAATGATGGCGAAATTCTTCGCCAATTAATTGACGCCCCGCTTGGAAAGGCGAGTGAGGGCACAGTACAAAGAAGCCCTTACAAACTACATACCCCACGTCTTGGATTCAGATTTCTCATCAGGACTTCAAATCGGATGATTTTGGTATTTTCAGAAAGATTATCTCATGCATTTTCCAATGCATCCACGGCCGATTTCAGACAGGCCCTAATCTTTCCTGTTTTGGTTAATTGATGAGGGGGAAAAGTGCCACGCGGCCGGGGCCCCCACCGTTGGAAGAGGGGGGGGGGGGGGGGGGAGGGAAAAGATTAGGATCGAGCGCTCTAGCTGTCGGTCGCGTAGGAGTAAAACCGCTTAAAATTCCTTGGGCTTTTCGGAAACCAAGGGGAAAACAGTAGATGCTGCGGAGTATCCATCGCTATAAAATCTCAGATTCAGGAATGATCCAGCACAAGCCAGTGCGAGGCATCTTATAGCCAGCTACGTAAACAGCTACCTCGCGACCATAGTAAAAAAGTACACACTGCATTAAGCGGCGGGGAGCGAAGCGAGCCGTTGGATCCTTCTCGCCAGCATCCATCCAAGGCGTTCGTTAACTTAACTGAAGAAACATAGACTGCACGCCGTAGTCCTGACACTCCAAATCCCATTTGATTGGTTATCACTTTTTTCCAGACTGACCAGTGGCAGTACTGGTATGAGCACTTTGTGTACCACGAGGGTGGTCTTCAAGGAGGTGCAGCAGATCCTCCTCAAGCCATACATTTTCTTTATGCGGGAACCTAAACCTCAAGCCATACTTCAAACAACATAGACTTCAACAGTTCAAACAACGTAGCCCATAAACCATATGCTTAAATTGAATCCCAGACCGAACGCATTGAAGTCGGCCGCCATTTTGATGGCGAGCACTGATGCTGGTATGCTACCATCATATAAATTATTCTGCGAAGTTTTTAGGCTTCCATATAATCAGAGTCCAGACAACGTGTAAAGCTAACTATGTGTCATTTTAACAGCCATCTATTGTTAATACTTCAGCAGTAAAAGTAATGCTAATGACTAAGTTTTTTTTTCCATGAGGCCTTGTTTGGTACTAGTGTATTTTAGGGAATTGGTGGGGATTATCCCGGTCAAACCCCTAAATCCCCACATATCCCAAAACACCATTTGGTTCTAGTGTATTTGACATGTTTCATCCCCATATTTCCCCATAAATCCTCACAACTCTAGTGCATTTTTCTCAATACAATACACTACCCCTACCTAGTGGATTGGGGATAAATGGGGATTTGAAGGGATTGGGTGAAGGTTGGGGTTTCACCCAATCCCTGTGAGGATTATCCCCATCAATTCCCTCAAAAACCCTAGTACCAAACAAGGCCTGAAGAAATGTATTGGAATAATTAGTACTGAGTAAACTACAGTCCGAACTGCAGCTTACTCTGAAGTATAAACAAGTGAAACTCTAAACATTTTAGATTGTCCAAACCGCAGCTTACTCAAGAGTATAAACAAGTGCATCTTGAAATATGTCGGTGCAATGTAAACTAAGAAAACAGAGGCTGTGTGATTCATACAGCACACATAAATCACTAATAACTACCGTGAGGAATTCTCTGTCCGTCCAGCCTCAGGTTCTTCTCATAATCGGCACCTCAAGTCTTGTGCTGTCTTTGGCTTCTTGCATTCCAGTTCGCCTTCAACAGGAGCATGTGGCCGTTTCGCGATATCTGGTTTTTCTTCATCTTCATCACCTAAGAGCTGAATTAATAGACAGAAATAATGTACATATTAGAAGCAGGTATTAGTAGCTCAAAAAGAAGAAGCAGGTATTAGTCCAAGACTGAAGAGGCATATTCGCCCAACACAAAATTATATATCTCTATCTCTACCTAATATTAAAGTACGAATTGTTTCTCCACTACAAATTGTTTCTCCACTATTTTTGGTCCATCGATGTTTTTCGTATGTTTTTTGTTTTTCGTCCGTCGCTGTTTTATGTTAAAAATTAAAAATAAAAATTAAAAAAGCTCATGTAACCCCTGCCACTTATGTCCGGCCGCAATGCAACAACCAGTGCACCTAGACAAAGTGTTTGCTGAGAAAACAGAGGAATGTATACTTATATATACATCTCTCCCGCGCGCCCTATTGGGCCGGCAGATTAGCGGGGAGGGACTTCCCTTTTTCCTATTTCGTTTTTTTTCTATTTTCCTTACTTAAAATAATTTGGGATTTCAAAAGAAAATGTGAATATTGAAAAATGTTTTAGAAACCATGCGCCCTATTAGGCTGGCCCATGATTGGGGAGAGACGCCACTGTTTTTTTATTTCGTTTTTTCTTCTTCTTTAAATAACTTGGGACTTCAAAAAAATTCCAAATTAAAAAAATGTGAATTTTGAAAAATGTTTCAGAAGTAGTAAAATGTTTATAAATTTAACAAAAATTCTGTGAATTCAAAACATGTTCATTCATTTTTTAAACAATGTTCACAAAAACAAAAAATTATCATGAATTTCAAAAAAAGTTCATCGATTCAAAAAAATGTTTGCTGTTTCAAAATCTTCATGCATTAAAAAATAATGTTCGTCAAACAAAAAATGTTCACCCATTCCAAAAATGTGTGCCTGTTGAAAAAATGTTCAAAAGTTATAAAAAAATGTTCATCCATTCAAAAAATAATCATCTTGCTCTGTGAGAAAATTTCCAATTACTCACAACAATATTCACTGAGATGCCGTCAACCTCCTAGATTTTGTTGATGGTTTGGTTGTTGTTGTTGGCTGCATGCAACATGATCCGTGCAATCCATGGTCATGAACTAGATGTTGCAAACTCGGTCATCGCCTTGATGAGGTCATCAAAATTTTGCCCCGATGTAAAATTCGTGTCGCTTTGTTGCCCTAATCCCCTTTTTATATATACTAATTATTAAATTAAAATTCGTACCACAAACCTTTTATGTTTCTCTGACGCGTGGGCCGACCTAGGCTGCTCCACACTTTTTCTTTCTTCGATTCAATTGTGGAGCAGCGAAAAATAATACGTTTCTATTTCTCCCCTAGGTCGGCCAAGATGGGCCTATTCTGAAACATTTTTTTCTTTCTTCTCATTTGATTGTGGCATGGAGGCGAGAATGAAACTATGAAGCCGCAAACTGAACTGTGATCATTTTGCAAAGATGGTATGACTGAAAGCATAATTCTTTTTCATTTTGAGAACAATTTTCGTGGATCATAAATTAAATAATAGTTTATATTTTAGTCTATGCTAGGGAAGTTAAATTTTCTCCCGTTGCAACACACGGGTATTTTTGCTAGTACATTTAATATATGGATCGACTGAACAAAAAAAGTTTGTTACCATCTGTCCTACATTTTCAACCGTCTCATCCTCGTCCTCGTACTCGTCGTCATCGTCGACCTCGACCATGTAGAATATGTCACGAGCATGTTCGAAAGCATCCAGTTCCTGAATAGAGTAGAAGTTAAGGAGAATATATCTTGCAAGATTGACTGGGGTTTACAGATCCAGCACAGGGACGATGAATCATAACGATCTTGAGACAAAGGGGAGACCTGAAATCTGAATGGAAGAAAAACAAGATGAGAGAAGGGATGGATGGGTGGTCGATCCTCTGCTGGAACGTCTTGCCATCGGGACGGTTCATGATATCGCCGATCTTGTCCAGGCCGAACTGTTGGAACAGGTAGGTCAGGCGAGGAGCAAGAGGCGACGACTGCGGATAGGGTGAATAAATCACACCACAGTGGCCTTCGCCGCCGGGTGGTCTGCCACTGCCAGGGCCAGCCATGGTTGGCTTGCCACAAGGGAACGGCGGCGGCGCGCGTGGCCAAGGGTTGAAGAGTGGATGGTTTCTTTATTCGGGAATCGGACAGGAGACAGGCAGTATTTATTTGGGATTTAGTCATTAGGCCCAAATAAGTATGCAAAGCGAACTTTAAGGATAGGCCCAATTAATATGAACCGTCCATTTTGCAACATCCGCTGGCTAGTATATCACCTCTTGAAAATTTTCCCTTTATGCAAGTAAGAAAAGAAATTATTATGTCATTAAAATATGATGTTAAATTAGGAAATAAAATATAGCATGCGGTGCTCAAATTTCCATGTCACTTTTCTACATGCCACGTCTTTGCCATTACATTTTTTAGCTAGATTAATAGGTAGTCAACTTGGATAGTGAATATAATGTCACTTTCATCACACAAAGTATATAAATTGCATATTCATGTAGTGAGTAAAACGCAGCTAATTCTTAGTAACTTTTTTTAAGGAAAATTCTTGGTAACTTCAGAATCTTTTAATTATAAAATCTAAGTACTCACTTGAATACCATAAGTGAAACAAAATAACTTTGAAGTGAAAACTAATTCAGTTGATGTGAAACAAAATTCCAACATAGAAAAATAAATCCGCCTACAATCAATTTTTTTGATATGTTCAACTTATGTCGATGTACCGTTTCATGCTGAAATTTTGGATCTCCGACTGATTAGATAGTTCTCTGTAACTAACAGTGAAACTAATAAAATGTTACAAGGTATATTTAGTATGAACTAAATATATATTCTACAATGGTAATACAAGATTAGAGCAAAAGTTCATATTTCTTAAAAAAATGATAAATAGAGAAAATAAAAATGTGTTATCCAATAATAAGGCAGGCATATTATGTATGTATGCATTCCATGAATATTTGGTATCAAAAGCAAAATAAACAAGTAGTTGCTATAATTAGAATAGTATGCATGGTCCTCTTGTCGAGGAAATAAATAAGATGCTGTCAGGCGTAACCGAGTATTGAGTGGCTTGGGCCAGGCGAACAACGAACAAAGTTGCTCATAACTTAGCTAGGGAGGATTGCCTTTTAAATTTATGCAAAACTTGGTTTAGTGTTTCTCCAGTTTGTATTCGAGATGTTTTAGTGGCTGATGGTGCCATGTACTAAGTAATAATAAGGCAGTTGTTTCCTCTAAAAAAAAGTATTGTTGATGAATGGACAACTGAGATTAAACATTTCTCTTACCTCATACTCCGTTGATGAATGGTCAAATATACTGTTGATGAATGGTCTCGGGGTAGAAGGTAAGAGGGGTCATCTTAAAATAGCTTGGTAGAAAAAATCAACCACAGTAATTACTCAACACATGATTTTCCAACGTGTGATGCTAACTCTAGTGATAGATCTATTGGCAACGTGGTCATGCTTATAGCTGCCATGTGTCACGTCTTATAGCTCAGGCGTTACTAGTCGATAGATGATGACAGCATTGCTCCCCTTTCGGGAGGCACAATACAACACAAACACACTAGTCACCTTTCCCTTGTCCATTGCTCCCACACCATCTATCTCTTCCGCTCTCGTCCCTCATAAGGTCTGTGACCAAGATCTCATGGCCGCCAGCGCAGGCCGCATGCCCACGAACCGACTTGTTGATAACCAGCCTTCGCTACCACCAACAATCTCAATACCATGCTCCACGCTCCACCCTTGTCGTGGACTCAGCTCCGAGGAGGAGAACCTCGCTTTTTCTCTGATGATGCTGGCCAACGGCATCCGGGATGACTATCATGTATTCCTTGACTATGATACAATGCGACCACCGCCGCTGCCTTTGCCACCACACATGGTAGATATTCCAGTGAGCATAGCCCGCGATTTAGCCCAGGGTGTACTGGCGGCCGAGGTGACCAGCCAAACATCGGCTTCGGTGGTCGTGGTTGCTCCAAGGCAAGGTCCCACACAAGCGCCGTCACCGTTGTCGGTAGTCGTCGTCGGGGCAAATCTGGTGCTAGAGCAGGTGGTCCCGTTGACCCAAGCGCCACACCTGGTGATTATGACTCAAGCGGCCCCTGCTCTCGCATTGGCATCCACCCAAGCACGACAAGTTGTCGCGAAGAACAAAGTGCCATTCAACAAGCCCAACAAAGCGTCCACACAACCAATCAAGCCATGCAAATCGCTCAAGGCTGTGGTCACGACGGTGGAGAACCAAGTGCTGCAGCAGGGGAGCCAACAACTGTTACACGAGTGGCCCGTGTGTGTCAAGAGGTTCAACAAGTCTCGGGGCCTTAATGTGCACATGAAAACCCATCCAGATGGGAGATTGCACCCATGTGTGTGGTGCATGAGCACTTTCCCCAACTCCTCTACGCTTCGCTCACACGTCAGGCACAACAATACCTGCGGTGGAAACAAGCCAAGAAAGCTTGGGCCCGTGGCCGCGGCGGTGATAGCATGGCACACCATCAACCTGAACATGCCGGAGATTTAATTAGGCCGACAATGGAGAAGGAGGAGGAGGACACCGACAAAGAACATGTGGTTGGTGTGTTAATGCGATAGCAGATGTCAGTTTCTAGTCCTCATATCAGAGTCTGGCAGTTTCAAGTTGATGAGCAGCTGTAGCTTTTAATTTTGGTGGCTAGCTGTAAAACGTAGGTTTTGGGGGAACTGGCTCAACCCTCTATGGGGTGGCCTATCACATATATATAATGGTGTCATACAAGTCCTATACCAATACGGTATGGATTACACAGTGGGGCTACAATACGAAGTCTAACACCCTCCCTCAATCTCAACTCATGCATGAAGCATCTAGGAGGTTGAGATTGCGCCTACAGACCTCAAGCATGGGAGAAGGTAGAGGCTTGGTGAAGTTGTTTGCAAGTTGATCTTTTGAAGAGATAAACCTGACTTGTAGTAGCTTCTGCTTTATATATATCTCACGCAGGCACAATACAACACAAACACACTAGTCCCCTTTCCCTTGTTCCTTGCTCCCACACAATCTATCTCTTCCGCTCTCGTCCCTCATAAGGTCTGTGACCAAGATCTCATGGCCGCCAGCGCAGGCCGCATGCCCACGAACCGACGTGTTGATAACCAGCTTTCGCTACCACCAGCAATCTCGATACCATGCTCCACGCACCACCCTAGTCGTGGACTCAGCTCCGAGGAGGAGAACCTCGCTTTTTCTCTGATGATGCTGCCCAACGGCATCCGGGATGAGTATCATGTATTCCTTGACTATGATACAATGCGACCACCGCCGCTGCCTTTGCCACCACACATGGTAGATATTCCAGTGAGCGTAGCCCACGATTTAGCCCAGGGTGTACTGGCGGCCGAGGTGACCGGCCAAACTTCGGCTTCGGTGGTCGTGGTCGCTCCAAGGCAAGGTCCCACACAAGCGCCGCCACCATCGTCGGTAGTCGCCGTCGGGGCAAATCTGGTGCTAGAGCAGGTGGTCCCGTTGACCCAAGCGCCACACCTGGTGATTGTGACTCAAGCGGCCCCTACTCTGGCATTGGCATCCACCCAAGCACGACAAGTTGTCACGAAGAACAAAGTGCCATTCAACAAGCCCAACAAAGCGTCCACACAACCAATCAAGCCATGCAAATCGCTCAAGGCTATGGTCACGACGGTGGAGAACCAAGTGCTGCAGCAGGGGAGCCAACAACTGTTACATGAGTGGCCCGTGTGTGTCAAGAGGTTCAACAAGTCTCGGGGCCTTAATGTGCACATGAAAACCCATCCAGATGGGAGATTGCACCCATGTGTGTGGTGCATGAGCACTTTCCCCAACTCCTCTACGCTTCGCTCACACGTCAGGCGCAACAATACCTGCGGTGGAAACAAGCCAAGAAAGCTTGGGCCCGTGGCCGCGGCGGCGATAGCATGGCACACCATCAACCTGAACATGCCGGAGATTTAATTAGGCCGACAATGGAGAAGGAGGAGGAGGACACCGACAAAGAACATGTGGTTGGTGTGTTAATGCGATAGCAGATGTCAGTTTCTAGTCCTCATATCAGAGTCTGGCAGTTTCAAGTTGATGAGCAGCTGTAGCTTTTAATTTTGGTGGCTAGCTGTAAAACGTAGGTTTTGGGGGAACTGGGTCAACCCTCTATGGGGTGGCCTATCACATATATATAATGGTGTCATACAAGTCCTATACCAATACGGTATGGATTACACAGTGGGGCTACAATACGAAGTCTAACACCCTCCCTCAATCTCAACTCACGCATGAAGCATCTAGGAGGTTGAGATTGCGCCTACAGACCTCAAGCATGGGAGAAGGTAGAGGCTTGGTGAAGTTGTCTGCAAGTTGATCTTTTGAAGAGATAAACCTGACTTGTAGTAGCTTCTGCTTTATATATATCTCACGCAGGCACAATACAACACAAACACACTAGTCCCCTTTCCCTTGTTCCTTGCTCCCACACAATCTATCTCTTCCGCTCTCGTCCCTCATAAGGTCTGTGACCAAGATCTCATGGCCGCCAGCGCAGGCCGCATGCCCACGAACCGACGTGTTGATAACCAGCCTTCGCTACCACCAACAATCTCAATACCATGCTCCACGCACCACCCTAGTCGTGGACTCAGCTCCGAGGAGGAGAACCTCGCTTTTTCTCTGATGATGCTGGCCAACGGCATCCGGGATGACTATCATGTATTCCTTGACTATGATACAATGCGACCACCGCCGCTGCCTTTGCCACCACACATGGTAGATATTCCAGTGAGCATAGCCCGCGATTTAGCCCAGGGTGTACTGGCGGCCGAGGTGACCAGCCAAACATCGGCTTCGGTGGTCGTGGTTGCTCCAAGGCAAGGTCCCACACAAGCGCCGCCACCGTTGTCGGTAGTCGTCGTCGGGGCAAATCTGGTGCTAGAGCAGGTGGTCCCGTTGACCCAAGCGCCACACCTGGTGATTGTGACTCAAGCGGCCCCTGCTCTCGCATTGGCATCCACCCAAGCATGACAAGTTGTCGCGAAGAACAAAGTGCCATTCAACAAGCCCAACAAAGCGTCCACACAACCAATCAAGCCATGCAAATCGCTCAAGGCTGTGGTCACGACGGTGGAGAACCAAGTGCTGCAGCAGGGGAGCCAACAACTGTTACACGAGTGGCCCGTGTGTGTCAAGAGGTTCAACAAGTCTCGGGGCCTTAATGTGCACATGAAAACCCATCCAGATGGGAGATTGCACCCATGTGTGTGGTGCATGAGCACTTTCCCCAACTCCTCTACGCTTCGCTCACACGTCAGGCACAACAATACCTGCGGTGGAAACAAGCCAAGAAAGCTTGGGCCCGTGGCCGCGGCGGTGATAGCATGGCACACCATCAACCTGAACATGCCGGAGATTTAATTAGGCCGACAATGGAGAAGGAGGAGGAGGACACCGACAAAGAACATGTGGTTGGTGTGTTAATGCGATAGCAGATGTCAGTTTCTAGTCCTCATATCAGAGTCTGGCAGTTTCAAGTTGATGAGCAGCTGTAGCTTTTAATTTTGGTGGCTAGCTGTAAAACGTAGGTTTTGGGGGAACTGGCTCAACCCTCTATGGGGTGGCCTGTCACATATATATAATGGTGTCATACAAGTCCTATACCAATACGGTATGGATTACACAGTGGGGCTACAATACGAAGTCTAACACCCTCCCTCAATCTCAACTCATGCATGAAGCATCTAGGAGGTTGAGATTGCGCCTACAGACCTCAAGCATGGGAGAAGGTAGAGGCTTGGTGAAGTTGTTTGCAAGTTGATCTTTTGAAGAGATAAACCTGACTTGTAGTAGCTTCTGCTTTATATATATCTCACGCAGGCACAATACAACACAAACACACTAGTCCCCTTTCCCTTGTTCCTTGCTCCCACACAATCTATCTCTTCCGCTCTCGTCCCTCATAAGGTCTGTGACCAAGATCTCATGGCCGCCAGCGCAGGCCGCATGCCCACGAACCGACGTGTTGATAACCAGCTTTCGCTACCACCAGCAATCTCGATACCATGCTCCACGCACCACCCTAGTCGTGGACTCAGCTCCGAGGAGGAGAACCTCGCTTTTTCTCTGATGATGCTGCCCAACGGCATCCGGGATGAGTATCATGTATTCCTTGACTATGATACAATGCGACCACCGCCGCTGCCTTTGCCACCACACATGGTAGATATTCCAGTGAGCGTAGCCCACGATTTAGCCCAGGGTGTACTGGCGGCCGAGGTGACCGGCCAAACTTCGGCTTCGGTGGTCGTGGTCGCTCCAAGGCAAGGTCCCACACAAGCGCCGCCACCATCGTCGGTAGTCGCCGTCGGGGCAAATCTGGTGCTAGAGCAGGTGGTCCCGTTGACCCAAGCGCCACACCTGGTGATTGTGACTCAAGCGGCCCCTACTCTGGCATTGGCATCCACCCAAGCACGACAAGTTGTCACGAAGAACAAAGTGCCATTCAACAAGCCCAACAAAGCGTCCACACAACCAATCAAGCCATGCAAATCGCTCAAGGCTATGGTCACGACGGTGGAGAACCAAGTGCTGCAGCAGGGGAGCCAACAACTGTTACATGAGTGGCCCGTGTGTGTCAAGAGGTTCAACAAGTCTCGGGGCCTTAATGTGCACATGAAAACCCATCCAGATGGGAGATTGCACCCATGTGTGTGGTGCATGAGCACTTTCCCCAACTCCTCTACGCTTCGCTCACACGTCAGGCGCAACAATACCTGCGGTGGAAACAAGCCAAGAAAGCTTGGGCCCGTGGCCGCGGCGGCGATAGCATGGCACACCATCAACCTGAACATGCCGGAGATTTAATTAGGCCGACAATGGAGAAGGAGGAGGAGGACACCGACAAAGAACATGTGGTTGGTGTGTTAATGCGATAGCAGATGTCAGTTTCTAGTCCTCATATCAGAGTCTGGCAGTTTCAAGTTGATGAGCAGCTGTAGCTTTTAATTTTGGTGGCTAGCTGTAAAACGTAGGTTTTGGGGGAACTGGGTCAACCCTCTATGGGGTGGCCTATCACATATATATAATGGTGTCATACAAGTCCTATACCAATACGGTATGGATTACACAGTGGGGCTACAATACGAAGTCTAACACCCTCCCTCAATCTCAACTCGCGCATGAAGCATCTAGGAGGTTGAGATTGCGCCTACAGACCTCAAGCATGGGAGAAGGTAGAGGCTTGGTGAAGTTGTCTGCAAGTTGATCTTTTGAAGAGATAAACCTGACTTGTAGTAGCTTCTGCTTTATATATATCTCACGCAGGCACAATACAACACAAACACACTAGTCCCCTTTCCCTTGTTCCTTGCTCCCACACAATCTATCTCTTCCGCTCTCGTCCCTCATAAGGTCTGTGACCAAGATCTCATGGCCGCCAGCGCAGGCCGCATGCCCACGAACCGACGTGTTGATAACCAGCCTTCGCTACCACCAACAATCTCAATACCATGCTCCACGCACCACCCTAGTCGTGGACTCAGCTCCGAGGAGGAGAACCTCGCTTTTTCTCTGATGATGCTGGCCAACGGCATCCGGGATGACTATCATGTATTCCTTGACTATGATACAATGCGACCACCGCCGCTGCCTTTGCCACCACACATGGTAGATATTCCAGTGAGCATAGCCCGCGATTTAGCCCAGGGTGTACTGGCGGCCGAGGTGACCAGCCAAACATCGGCTTCGGTGGTCGTGGTTGCTCCAAGGCAAGGTCCCACACAAGCGCCGCCACCGTTGTCGGTAGTCGTCGTCGGGGCAAATCTGGTGCTAGAGCAGGTGGTCCCGTTGACCCAAGCGCCACACCTGGTGATTGTGACTCAAGCGGCCCCTGCTCTCGCATTGGCATCCACCCAAGCATGACAAGTTGTCGCGAAGAACAAAGTGCCATTCAACAAGCCCAACAAAGCGTCCACACAACCAATCAAGCCATGCAAATCGCTCAAGGCTGTGGTCACGACGGTGGAGAACCAAGTGCTGCAGCAGGGGAGCCAACAACTGTTACACGAGTGGCCCGTGTGTGTCAAGAGGTTCAACAAGTCTCGGGGCCTTAATGTGCACATGAAAACCCATCCAGATGGGAGATTGCACCCATGTGTGTGGTGCATGAGCACTTTCCCCAACTCCTCTACGCTTCGCTCACACGTCAGGCACAACAATACCTGCGGTGGAAACAAGCCAAGAAAGCTTGGGCCCGTGGCCGCGGCGGTGATAGCATGGCACACCATCAACCTGAACATGCCGGAGATTTAATTAGGCCGACAATGGAGAAGGAGGAGGAGGACACCGACAAAGAACATGTGGTTGGTGTGTTAATGCGATAGCAGATGTCAGTTTCTAGTCCTCATATCAGAGTCTGGCAGTTTCAAGTTGATGAGCAGCTGTAGCTTTTAATTTTGGTGGCTAGCTGTAAAACGTAGGTTTTGGGGGAACTGGCTCAACCCTCTATGGGGTGGCCTGTCACATATATATAATGGTGTCATACAAGTCCTATACCAATACGGTATGGATTACACAGTGGGGCTACAATACGAAGTCTAACACCCTCCCTCAATCTCAACTCATGCATGAAGCATCTAGGAGGTTGAGGTTGCGCCTATAGACCTCAAGCATGGGAGAAGGTAGAGGCTTGGTGAAGTTGTTTGCAAGTTGATCTTTTGAAGAGATAAACCTGACTTGTAGTAGCTTCTGCTTTATATATATCTCACGCAGGCACAATACAACACAAACACACTAGTCCCCTTTCCCTTGTTCCTTGCTCCCACACAATCTATCTCTTCCGCTCTCGTCCCTCATAAGGTCTGTGACCAAGATCTCATGGCCGCCAGCGCAGGCCGCATGCCCACGAACCGACGTGTTGATAACCAGCTTTCGCTACCACCAGCAATCTCGATACCATGCTCCACGCACCACCCTAGTCGTGGACTCAGCTCCGAGGAGGAGAACCTCGCTTTTTCTCTGATGATGCTGCCCAACGGCATCCGGGATGAGTATCATGTATTCCTTGACTATGATACAATGCGACCACCGCCGCTGCCTTTGCCACCACACATGGTAGATATTCCAGTGAGCGTAGCCCACGATTTAGCCCAGGGTGTACTGGCGGCCGAGGTGACCGGCCAAACTTCGGCTTCGGTGGTCGTGGTCGCTCCAAGGCAAGGTCCCACACAAGCGCCGCCACCATCGTCGGTAGTCGCCGTCGGGGCAAATCTGGTGCTAGAGCAGGTGGTCCCGTTGACCCAAGCGCCACACCTGGTGATTGTGACTCAAGCGGCCCCTACTCTGGCATTGGCATCCACCCAAGCACGACAAGTTGTCACGAAGAACAAAGTGCCATTCAACAAGCCCAACAAAGCGTCCACACAACCAATCAAGCCATGCAAATCACTCAAGGCTATGGTCACGACGGTGGAGAACCAAGTGCTGCAGCAGGGGAGCCAACAACTGTTACATGAGTGGCCCGTGTGTGTCAAGAGGTTCAACAAGTCTCGGGGCCTTAATGTGCACATGAAAACCCATCCAGATGGGAGATTGCACCCATGTGTGTGGTGCATGAGCACTTTCCCCAACTCCTCTACGCTTCGCTCACACGTCAGGCGCAACAATACCTGCGGTGGAAACAAGCCAAGAAAGCTTGGGCCCGTGGCCGCGGCGGCGATAGCATGGCACACCATCAACCTGAACATGCCGGAGATTTAATTAGGCCGACAATGGAGAAGGAGGAGGAGGACACCGACAAAGAACATGTGGTTGGTGTGTTAATGCGATAGCAGATGTCAGTTTCTAGTCCTCATATCAGAGTCTGGCAGTTTCAAGTTGATGAGCAGCTGTAGCTTTTAATTTTGGTGGCTAGCTGTAAAACGTAGGTTTTGGGGGAACTGGGTCAACCCTCTATGGGGTGGCCTATCACATATATATAATGGTGTCATACAAGTCCTATACCAATACGGTATGGATTACACAGTGGGGCTACAATACGAAGTCTAACACCCTCCCTCAATCTCAACTCGCGCATGAAGCATCTAGGAGGTTGAGATTGCGCCTACAGACCTCAAGCATGGGAGAAGGTAGAGGCTTGGTGAAGTTGTCTGCAAGTTGATCTTTTGAAGAGATAAACCTGACTTGTAGTAGCTTCTGCTTTATATATATCTCACGCAGGCACAATACAACACAAACACACTAGTCCCCTTTCCCTTGTTCCTTGCTCCCACACAATCTATCTCTTCCGCTCTCGTCCCTCATAAGGTCTGTGACCAAGATCTCATGGCCGCCAGCGCAGGCCGCATGCCCACGAACCGACGTGTTGATAACCAGCCTTCGCTACCACCAACAATCTCAATACCATGCTCCACGCACCACCCTAGTCGTGGACTCAGCTCCGAGGAGGAGAACCTCGCTTTTTCTCTGATGATGCTGGCCAACGGCATCCGGGATGACTATCATGTATTCCTTGACTATGATACAATGCGACCACCGCCGCTGCCTTTGCCACCACACATGGTAGATATTCCAGTGAGCATAGCCCGCGATTTAGCCCAGGGTGTACTGGCGGCCGAGGTGACCAGCCAAACATCGGCATCGGTGGTCGTGGTTGCTCCAAGGCAAGGTCCCACACAAGCGCCGTCACCGTTGTCGGTAGTCGTCGTCGGGGCAAATCTGGTGCTAGAGCAGGTGGTCCCGTTGACCCAATCGCCACACCTGGTGATTATGACTCAAGCGGCCCCTGCTCTCGCATTGGCATCCACCCAAGCACGACAAGTTGTCGCGAAGAACAAAGTGCCATTCAACAAGCCCAACAAAGCGTCCACACAACCAATCAAGCCATGCAAATCGCTCAAGGCTGTGGTCACGACGGTGGAGAACCAAGTGCTGCAGCAGGGGAGCCAACAACTGTTACACGAGTGGCCCGTGTGTGTCAAGAGGTTCAACAAGTCTCGGGGCCTTAATGTGCACATGAAAACCCATCCAGATGGGAGATTGCACCCATGTGTGTGGTGCATGAGCACTTTCCCCAACTCCTCTACGCTTCGCTCACACGTCAGGCACAACAATACCTGCGGTGGAAACAAGCCAAGAAAGCTTGGGCCCGTGGCCGCGGCGGTGATAGCATGGCACACCATCAACCTGAACATGCCGGAGATTTAATTAGGCCGACAATGGAGAAGGAGGAGGAGGACACCGACAAAGAACATGTGGTTGGTGTGTTAATGCGATAGCAGATGTCAGTTTCTAGTCCTCATATCAGAGTCTGGCAGTTTCAAGTTGATGAGCAGCTGTAGCTTTTAATTTTGGTGGCTAGCTGTAAAACGTAGGTTTTGGGGGAACTGGCTCAACCCTCTATGGGGTGGCCTGTCACATATATATAATGGTGTCATACAAGTCCTATACCAATACGGTATGGATTACACAGTGGGGCTACAATACGAAGTCTAACACCCTCCCTCAATCTCAACTCATGCATGAAGCATCTAGGAGGTTGAGATTGCGCCTACAGACCTCAAGCATGGGAGAAGGTAGAGGCTTGGTGAAGTTGTTTGCAAGTTGATCTTTTGAAGAGATAAACCTGACTTGTAGTAGCTTCTGCTTTATATATATCTCACGCAGGCACAATACAACACAAACACACTAGTCCCCTTTCCCTTGTTCCTTGCTCCCACACAATCTATCTCTTCCGCTCTCGTCCCTCATAAGGTCTGTGACCAAGATCTCATGGCCGCCAGCGCAGGCCGCATGCCCACGAACCGACGTGTTGATAACCAGCCTTCGCTACCACCAACAATCTCAATACCATGCTCCACGCACCACCCTAGTCGTGGACTCAGCTCCGAGGAGGAGAACCTCGCTTTTTCTCTGATGATGCTGCCCAACGGCATCCGGGATGACTATCATGTATTCCTTGACTATGATACAATGCGACCACCGCCGCTGCCTTTGCCACCACACATGGTAGATATTCCAGTGAGCATAGCCCGCGATTTAGCCCAGGGTGTACTGGCGGCCGAGGTGACCAGCCAAACATCGGCTTCGGTGGTCGTGGTTGCTCCAAGGCAAGGTCCCACACAAGCGCCGCCACCGTTGTCGGTAGTCGTCGTCGGGGCAAATCTGGTGCTAGAGCAGGTGGTCCCGTTGACCCAAGCGCCACACCTGGTGATTGTGACTCAAGCGGCCCCTGCTCTCGCATTGGCATCCACCCAAGCATGACAAGTTGTCGCGAAGAACAAAGTGCCATTCAACAAGCCCAACAAAGCGTCCACACAACCAATCAAGCCATGCAAATCGCTCAAGGCTGTGGTCACGACGGTGGAGAACCAAGTGCTGCAGCAGGGGAGCCAACAACTGTTACACGAGTGGCCCGTGTGTGTCAAGAGGTTCAACAAGTCTCGGGGCCTTAATGTGCACATGAAAACCCATCCAGATGGGAGATTGCACCCATGTGTGTGGTGCATGAGCACTTTCCCCAACTCCTCTACGCTTCGCTCACACGTCAGGCACAACAATACCTGCGGTGGAAACAAGCCAAGAAAGCTTGGGCCCGTGGCCGCGGCGGTGATAGCATGGCACACCATCAACCTGAACATGCCGGAGATTTAATTAGGCCGACAATGGAGAAGGAGGAGGAGGACACCGACAAAGAACATGTGGTTGGTGTGTTAATG
This sequence comes from Aegilops tauschii subsp. strangulata, assembly GCF_002575655.3. Lineage (NCBI taxonomy): Eukaryota > Viridiplantae > Streptophyta > Magnoliopsida > Poales > Poaceae > Aegilops > Aegilops tauschii. The sequence goes on from NC_053039.3 coordinate 49,476,701, forward strand.
CGATAGCAGATGTCAGTTTCTAGTCCTCATATCAGAGTCTGGCAGTTTCAAGTTGATGAGCAGCTGTAGCTTTTAATTTTGGTGGCTAGCTGTAAAACGTAGGTTTTGGGGGAACTGGCTCAACCCTCTATGGGGTGGCCTGTCACATATATATAATGGTGTCATACAAGTCCTATACCAATACGGTATGGATTACACAGTGGGGCTACAATACGAAGTCTAACACCCTCCCTCAATCTCAACTCATGCATGAAGCATCTAGGAGGTTGAGATTGCGCCTACAGACCTCAAGCATGGGAGAAGGTAGAGGCTTGGTGAAGTTGTTTGCAAGTTGATCTTTTGAAGAGATAAACCTGACTTGTAGTAGCTTCTGCTTTATATATATCTCACGCAGGCACAATACAACACAAACACACTAGTCCCCTTTCCCTTGTTCCTTGCTCCCACACAATCTATCTCTTCCGCTCTCGTCCCTCATAAGGTCTGTGACCAAGATCTCATGGCCGCCAGCGCAGGCCGCATGCCCACGAACCGACGTGTTGATAACCAGCTTTCGCTACCACCAGCAATCTCGATACCATGCTCCACGCACCACCCTAGTCGTGGACTCAGCTCCGAGGAGGAGAACCTCGCTTTTTCTCTGATGATGCTGCCCAACGGCATCCGGGATGAGTATCATGTATTCCTTGACTATGATACAATGCGACCACCGCCGCTGCCTTTGCCACCACACATGGTAGATATTCCAGTGAGCGTAGCCCACGATTTAGCCCAGGGTGTACTGGCGGCCGAGGTGACCGGCCAAACTTCGGCTTCGGTGGTCGTGGTCGCTCCAAGGCAAGGTCCCACACAAGCGCCGCCACCGTCGTCGGTAGTCGCCGTCGGGGCAAATCTGGTGCTAGAGCAGGTGGTCCCGTTGACCCAAGCGCCACACCTGGTGATTGTGACTCAAGCGGCCCCTGCTCTGGCATTGGCATCCACCCAAGCACGACAAGTTGTCACGAAGAACAAAGTGCCATTCAACAAGCCCAACAAAGCGTCCACACAACCAATCAAGCCATGCAAATCGCTCAAGGCTATGGTCACGACGGTGGAGAACCAAGTGCTGCAGCAGGGGAGCCAACAACTGTTACATGAGTGGCCCGTGTGTGTCAAGAGGTTCAACAAGTCTCGGGGCCTTAATGTGCACATGAAAACCCATCCAGATGGGAGATTGCACCCATGTGTGTGGTGCATGAGCACTTTCCCCAACTCCTCTACGCTTCGCTCACACGTCAGGCGCAACAATACCTGCGGTGGAAACAAGCCAAGAAAGCTTGGGCCCGTGGCCGCAGCGGCGATAGCATGGCACACCATCAACCTGAACATGCCGGAGATTTAATTAGGCCGACAATGGAGAAGGAGGAGGAGGACACCGACAAAGAACATGTGGTTGGTGTGTTAATGCGATAGCAGATGTCAGTTTCTAGTCCTCATATCAGAGTCTGGCAGTTTCAAGTTGATGAGCAGCTGTAGCTTTTAATTTTGGTGGCTAGCTGTAAAACGTAGGTTTTGGGGGAACTGGCTCAACCCTCTATGGGGTGGCCTATCACATATATATAATGGTGTCATACAAGTCCTATACCAATACGGTATGGATTACACAGTGGGGCTACAATACGAAGTCTAACACCCTCCCTCAATCTCAACTCGCGCATGAAGCATCTAGGAGGTTGAGATTGCGCCTACAGACCTCAAGCATGGGAGAAGGTAGAGGCTTGGTGAAGTTGTCTGCAAGTTGATCTTTTGAAGAGATAAACCTGACTTGTAGTAGCTTCTGCTTTATATATATCTCACGCAGGCACAATACAACACAAACACACTAGTCCCCTTTCCCTTGTTCCTTGCTCCCACACAATCTATCTCTTCCGCTCTCGTCCCTCATAAGGTCTGTGACCAAGATCTCATGGCCGCCAGCGCAGGCCGCATGCCCACGAACCGACGTGTTGATAACCAGCCTTCGCTACCACCAACAATCTCAATACCATGCTCCACGCACCACCCTAGTCGTGGACTCAGCTCCGAGGAGGAGAACCTCGCTTTTTCTCTGATGATGCTGGCCAACGGCATCCGGGATGACTATCATGTATTCCTTGACTATGATACAATGCGACCACCGCCGCTGCCTTTGCCACCACACATGGTAGATATTCCAGTGAGCATAGCCCGCGATTTAGCCCAGGGTGTACTGGCGGCCGAGGTGACCAGCCAAACATCGGCTTCGGTGGTCGTGGTTGCTCCAAGGCAAGGTCCCACACAAGCGCCGCCACCGTTGTCGGTAGTCGTCGTCGGGGCAAATCTGGTGCTAGAGCAGGTGGTCCCGTTGACCCAAGCGCCACACCTGGTGATTGTGACTCAAGCGGCCCCTGCTCTCGCATTGGCATCCACCCAAGCATGACAAGTTGTCGCGAAGAACAAAGTGCCATTCAACAAGCCCAACAAAGCGTCCACACAACCAATCAAGCCATGCAAATCGCTCAAGGCTGTGGTCACGACGGTGGAGAACCAAGTGCTGCAGCAGGGGAGCCAACAACTGTTACACGAGTGGCCCGTGTGTGTCAAGAGGTTCAACAAGTCTCGGGGCCTTAATGTGCACACGAAAACCCATCCAGATGGGAGATTGCACCCATGTGTGTGGTGCATGAGCACTTTCCCCAACTCCTCTACGCTTCGCTCACACGTCAGGCGCAACAATACCTGCGGTGGAAACAAGCCAAGAAAGCTTGGGCCCATGGCCGCGGCGGCGATAGCATGGCACACCATCAACCTGAACATGCCGGAGATTTAATTAGGCCGACAATGGAGAAGGAGGAGGAGGACACCGACAAAGAACATGTGGTTGGTGTGTTAATGCGATAGCAGATGTCAGTTTCTAGTCCTCATATCAGAGTCTGGCAGTTTCAAGTTGATGAGCAGCTGTAGCTTTTAATTTTGGTGGCTAGCTGTAAAACGTAGGTTTTGGGGGAACTGGCTCAACCCTCTATGGGGTGGCCTATCACATATATATAATGGTGTCATACAAGTCCTATACCAATACGGTATGTATTACACAGTGGGGCTACAATACGAAGTCTAACACCCTCCCTCAATCTCAACTCACGCATGAAGCATCTAGGAGGTTGAGATTGCGCCTACAGACCTCAAGCATGGGAGAAGGTAGAGGCTTGGTGAAGTTGTCTGCAAGTTGATCTTTTGAAGAGATAAACCTGACTTGTAGTAGCTTCTGCTTTATATATATCTCACGCAGGCACAATACAACACAAACACACTAGTCCCCTTTCCCTTGTTCCTTGCTCCCACACAATCTATCTCTTCCGCTCTCGTCCCTCATAAGGTCTGTGACCAAGATCTCATGGCCGCCAGCGCAGGCCGCATGCCCACGAACCGACGTGTTGATAACCAGCCTTCGCTACCACCAACAATCTCAATACCATGCTCCACGCACCACCCTAGTCGTGGACTCAGCTCCGAGGAGGAGAACCTCGCTTTTTCTCTGATGATGCTGCCCAACGGCATCCGGGATGAGTATCATGTATTCCTTGACTATGATACAATGCGACCACCGCCGCTGCCTTTGCCACCACACATGGTAGATATTCCAGTGAGCGTAGCCCACGATTTAGCCCAGGGTGTACTGGCGGCCGAGGTGACCGGCCAAACTTCGGCTTCGGTGGTCGTGGTCGCTCCAAGGCAAGGTCCCACACAAGCGCCGCCACCGTCGTCGGTAGTCGCCGTCGGGGCAAATCTGGTGCTAGAGCAGGTGGTCCCGCTGACCAAAGCGCCACACCTGGTGATTGTGACTCAAGCGGCCCCTGCTCTCGCATTGGCATCCACCCAAGCACGTCAAGTTGTCGCAAAGAACAAAGTGCCATTCAACAAGCCCAACAAAGCGTCCACACAACCAATCAAGCCATGCAAATCGCTCAAGGCTATGGTCACGACGGTGGAGAACCAAGTGCTGCAGCAGGGGAGCCAACAACTGTTACACGAGTGGCCCGTGTGTGTCAAGAGGTTCAACAAGTCTCGGGGCCTTAATGTGCACATGAAAACCCATCCAGATGGGAGATTGCACCCATGTGTGTGGTGCATGAGCACTTTCCCCAACTCCTCTACGCTTCTCTCACACGTCAGGCGCAACAATACCTGCGGTGGAAACAAGCCAAGAAAGCTTGGGCCCGTGGCCGCGGCGGCGATAGCATGGCACACCATCAACCTGAACATGCCGGAGATTTAATTAGGCCAACAATGGAGAAGGAGGAGGAGGACACCGACAAAGAACATGTGGTTGGTGTGTTAATGCGATAGCAGATGTCAGTTTCTAGTCCTCATATCAGAGTCTGGCAGTTTCAAGTTGATGAGCAGCTGTAGCTTTTAATTTTGGTGGCTAGCTGTAAAACGTAGGTTTTGGGGGAACTGGCTCAACCCTCTATGGGGTGGCCTATCACATATATATAATGGTGTCATACAAGTCCTATACCAATACGGTATGGATTACACAGTGGGGCTACAATACGAAGTCTAACACCCTCCCTCAATCTCAACTCACGCATGAAGCATCTAGGAGGTTGAGATTGCGCCTACAGACCTCAAGCATGGGAGAAGGTAGAGGCTTGGTGAAGTTGTCTGCAAGTTGATCTTTTGAAGAGATAAACCTGACTTGTAGTAGCTTCTGCTTTATATATATCTCACGCAGGCACAATACAACACAAACACACTAGTCCCCTTTCCCTTGTTCCTTGCTCCCACACAATCTATCTCTTCCGCTCTCGTCCCTCATAAGGTCTGTGACCAAGATCTCATGGCCGCCAGCGCAGGCCGCATGCCCACGAACCGACGTGTTGATAACCAGCCTTCGCTACCACCAACAATCTCAATACCATGCTCCACGCACCACCCTAGTCGTGGACTCAGCTCCGAGGAGGAGAACCTCGCTTTTTCTCTGATGATGCTGGCCAACGGCATCCGGGATGACTATCATGTATTCCTTGACTATGATACAATGCGACCACCGCCGCTGCCTTTGCCACCACACATGGTAGATATTCCAGTGAGCATAGCCCGCGATTTAGCCCAGGGTGTACTGGCGGCCGAGGTGACCAGCCAAACATCGGCTTCGGTGGTCGTGGTTGCTCCAAGGCAAGGTCCCACACAAGCGCCGCCACCGTTGTCGGTAGTCGTCGTCGGGGCAAATCTGGTGCTAGAGCAGGTGGTCCCGTTGACCCAAGCGCCACACCTGGTGATTGTGACTCAAGCGGCCCCTGCTCTCGCATTGGCATCCACCCAAGCATGACAAGTTGTCGCGAAGAACAAAGTGCCATTCAACAAGCCCAACAAAGCGTCCACACAACCAATCAAGCCATGCAAATCGCTCAAGGCTGTGGTCACGACGGTGGAGAACCAAGTGCTGCAGCAGGGGAGCCAACAACTGTTACACGAGTGGCCCGTGTGTGTCAAGAGGTTCAACAAGTCTCGGGGCCTTAATGTGCACACGAAAACCCATCCAGATGGGAGATTGCACCCATGTGTGTGGTGCATGAGCACTTTCCCCAACTCCTCTACGCTTCGCTCACACGTCAGGCGCAACAATACCTGCGGTGGAAACAAGCCAAGAAAGCTTGGGCCCATGGCCGCGGCGGCGATAGCATGGCACACCATCAACCTGAACATGCCGGAGATTTAATTAGGCCGACAATGGAGAAGGAGGAGGAGGACACCGACAAAGAACATGTGGTTGGTGTGTTAATGCGATAGCAGATGTCAGTTTCTAGTCCTCATATCAGAGTCTGGCAGTTTCAAGTTGATGAGCAGCTGTAGCTTTTAATTTTGGTGGCTAGCTGTAAAACGTAGGTTTTGGGGGAACTGGCTCAACCCTCTATGGGGTGGCCTATCACATATATATAATGGTGTCATACAAGTCCTATACCAATACGGTATGTATTACACAGTGGGGCTACAATACGAAGTCTAACACCCTCCCTCAATCTCAACTCACGCATGAAGCATCTAGGAGGTTGAGATTGCGCCTACAGACCTCAAGCATGGGAGAAGGTAGAGGCTTGGTGAAGTTGTCTGCAAGTTGATCTTTTGAAGAGATAAACCTGACTTGTAGTAGCTTCTGCTTTATATATATCTCACGCAGGCACAATACAACACAAACACACTAGTCCCCTTTCCCTTGTTCCTTGCTCCCACACAATCTATCTCTTCCGCTCTCGTCCCTCATAAGGTCTGTGACCAAGATCTCATGGCCGCCAGCGCAGGCCGCATGCCCACGAACCGACGTGTTGATAACCAGCCTTCGCTACCACCAACAATCTCAATACCATGCTCCACGCACCACCCTAGTCGTGGACTCAGCTCCGAGGAGGAGAACCTCGCTTTTTCTCTGATGATGCTGCCCAACGGCATCCGGGATGAGTATCATGTATTCCTTGACTATGATACAATGCGACCACCGCCGCTGCCTTTGCCACCACACATGGTAGATATTCCAGTGAGCGTAGCCCACGATTTAGCCCAGGGTGTACTGGCGGCCGAGGTGACCGGCCAAACTTCGGCTTCGGTGGTCGTGGTCGCTCCAAGGCAAGGTCCCACACAAGCGCCGCCACCGTCGTCGGTAGTCGCCGTCGGGGCAAATCTGGTGCTAGAGCAGGTGGTCCCGCTGACCAAAGCGCCACACCTGGTGATTGTGACTCAAGCGGCCCCTGCTCTCGCATTGGCATCCACCCAAGCACGTCAAGTTGTCGCAAAGAACAAAGTGCCATTCAACAAGCCCAACAAAGCGTCCACACAACCAATCAAGCCATGCAAATCGCTCAAGGCTATGGTCACGACGGTGGAGAACCAAGTGCTGCAGCAGGGGAGCCAACAACTGTTACACGAGTGGCCCGTGTGTGTCAAGAGGTTCAACAAGTCTCGGGGCCTTAATGTGCACATGAAAACCCATCCAGATGGGAGATTGCACCCATGTGTGTGGTGCATGAGCACTTTCCCCAACTCCTCTACGCTTCTCTCACACGTCAGGCGCAACAATACCTGCGGTGGAAACAAGCCAAGAAAGCTTGGGCCCGTGGCCGCGGCGGCGATAGCATGGCACACCATCAACCTGAACATGCCGGAGATTTAATTAGGCCAACAATGGAGAAGGAGGAGGAGGACACCGACAAAGAACATGTGGTTGGTGTGTTAATGCGATAGCAGATGTCAGTTTCTAGTCCTCATATCAGAGTCTGGCAGTTTCAAGTTGATGAGCAGCTGTAGCTTTTAATTTTGGTGGCTAGCTGTAAAACGTAGGTTTTGGGGGAACTGGCTCAACCCTCTATGGGGTGGCCTATCACATATATATAATGGTGTCATACAAGTCCTATACCAATACGGTATGGATTACACAGTGGGGCTACAATACGAAGTCTAACACCCTCCCTCAATCTCAACTCACGCATGAAGCATCTAGGAGGTTGAGATTGCGCCTACAGACCTCAAGCATGGGAGAAGGTAGAGGCTTGGTGAAGTTGTCTGCAAGTTGATCTTTTGAAGAGATAAACCTGACTTGTAGCAGCTTCTGCTTTATATATATCTCACGCAGGCACAATACAACACAAACACACTAGTCCCCTTTCCCTTGTTCCTTACTCCCACACAATCTATCTCTTCCGCTCTCGTCCCTCATAAGGTCTGTGACCAAGATCTCATGGCCGCCAGCGCAGGCCACATGCCCACGAACCGACGTGTTGATAACCAGCCTTTGCTACCACCAGCAATCTCGATACCATGCTCCACGCACCATCCTAGTCGTGGACTCAGCTCCGAGGAGGAGAACCTCGCTTTTTCTCTGATGATGCTGCCCAACGGCATCCGGGATGAGTATCATGTATTCCTTGACTATGATACAATGCGACCACCGCCGCTGCCTTTGCCACCACACATGGTAGATATTCCAGTGAGCGTAGCCCACGATTTAGCCCAGGGTGTACTGGCGGCCGAGGTGACCAGCCAAACATCGGCTTCGGTGGTCGTGGTCGCTCCAAGGCAAGGTCCCACACAAGCGCCGCCACCGTCGTCGGTAGTCGCCGTCGGGGCAAATCTGGTGCTAGAGCAGGTGGTCCCGCTGACCCAAGCGCCACACCTGGTGATTGTGACTCAAGCGGCCCCTGCTCTCGCATTGGCATCCACCCAAGCACGGCAAGTTGTCGCAACGAACAAAGTGCCAGTAAAATTTCGTGTTTTGACCCTTTGCACGTATAAAATCGGGATCTGACCCTAGTTTGGAATTTTTTTGAAATCTGACCCTTTTGCTACCGCCAAAAGTCCCGGCGGTAGGGTCAGGCAACCTACCGCCAGGGGTTCTGGCGGTGGCATGGACGGCCCACTGCCGTTACCTAACGGCCAGCTCAACACCCTACCGCCGCAGGATTCGGCGGTAGGTTGCCCGACCCTACCGCCGGGCCCTTTGGCGGTAGGGTATTGTAGTTTTGGGTTTTTACAAGTTTTTGTGATTGTTTTTTAAGTTTTATCGCAGGTTTCACACAGTTTCACAAATAACAAAATATGAGCTCAAATATTAGCAACTATCAAATAGTTTGACAAACACGCACATAATTTCACAAGTAGGAAATAGCAAATAGCAAACTTGTCCACATAGTTTGACAACCCCCACTAACGCAAGTAGTTTCGCAAATAGCTTTCGCAAAGCCAACAAGCGGTGCAACAAGTTCTTAAGACAAGTTTATAGAGCGGGCAGACATCTTCAGAGGTCCTTGTATGTTAGGCCTAGCCGTGGAGACAGATACGGCAGCGGATCCACCGGTTCAGGCGAAGGCGGAACGCTGGTTTGCATCCGACTGTTCAAGCACTCCCACCTTGTCTTGCCCGCTGAAGTTTTCGCCTCCGCCCATCCCCAGCTGATGATATCGAACGCCGATGCACTCGGGGGCGACATCTTGGCTCTCTCCTCCGCATTGCTCTCGAAGTAGATCCTCCGGCCCAAATTGCGCAGCTCCCAGTTGGAGTGCTGCTTGGCAGCTTCAATGGTCCCTTCCCGGTGGACACGGGAGATAGTTGGATCTCCCTCCATCTCTGCAATCACTCTCTTCCACTCCTTCACACTCTACGACCAACACTTCACATCGTCGAGGATCTGCTCTGCCCTCTTGTGCCACCGCATTGCCCTCGTCGCCTCTAGGACCTCATCTGAAACAGCTCCCACCAGCTGAAGAAGCTCGGGGAGGGCCTCGTACAGGTACGGCAGTGGCAAGGCAGACGGGTCGTGTTGGAGATGAATGGCTGATGGTTGCGCCACAGTTGCAGACCTAAACATATGGATGCATCAGACATTAGGGTTCATCGTCTCCAAAAAAATCTAAACCTAGGGTTCATCATATGGTCAAAAATTCTAAACCTAACTTGTATTCAATTAGGGTTCATCACCTTCAAAAAAACCTAGCTTGTATTAGGGTTCATCATGTGTTCAAAAAATATCAACTAGGGTTTCATCATATTTCATAAGGATAGATCATCAAAAAACATCAACTAGGGTTCACCATGAACATGAACATGAACCATTCTTAGGCTATAAAAGAGGAGTGATTTGACTCAAAGTAATTGGGGGATCAGAGGAGCTTACTTTCCTCTTTTCGGGGCCATCTTGATCCGCAAAATCCGTGAAGAAACAAAGAAGATCGGAGGGGGAAGCGGAGGAGATGAGAAAGGGGCGAGAGGAAGAAGAAGGCGGCTGGGTGGGGGGATAAGGGGTGTGGTGGGTTTGGGCGGGGCCGTTGGGTTTGTAAATGCCCAAACCCTACCGCCAGTGGCCACGGCGGTAGGGTTAGATAACCTACCGCCACAGGGTTTGGCGCTAGGGTCGGAGCCTCTGGCACCCCTTCTGTGACCAAAACTGGTAGCACCTCAGCGGGAGGGTTGCACCCGCTACCACCACGCTCTTCGGCAGTAGGGGCCTACCGCCAAGACGCCTGGCGGTAGGGTGTGCAACCCTCCCACTGAGTTGTTGCCAGTTTTGGTCACAGGAGGTAGGCGTGCTGGGGGGGGGGGGGCTACCGCCGTAGGGTGTGGCGGTAGGCTGTACAGACCTACCGCCGTAGGTTCTGGCGGTAGGGTGGCCCATAGTGCATTTTTTGCACCTCCTAACTTCTCTTGTCTTTATTTTTTGGCACACAACAATTAAATACTTGTAAACATGAAGCATATGTATGACATATCAAGCACACATCCACAAATCCACAAATAAGATAGGTTGGATACATAGCAAACAGACATCCACAAAGGTTTTCACCAAGTTTTACATAGCAAATTCACGAAACAATTTCACGGGCAAATCCATATGGTTCACGAAGCAAACATGAAAGTTTTTAGTTCAACGACACGGCAGCAACTTCAATCCCTCCTTACCCTCTTCGCGGTCCGGTCCTCGTTGTTCTTTGATTGCTTCTCGGCCGCCTTCTTGCGATGAGTAGGACGCGCTTTCTAAAATGGGGATGGACTCTTGCAATCCTTCTTCGACACATTCCTCTTCTCACGTTGGGTTGTCTGAGTTGCTGGAGGTCCGTCTTGATCATCGTACTCCTCCTCCTCATCGTCCTTTTCTTCATCGTCCTCTTCCTCTTCTTCACCATGTTCTTCTTCTGCTCCCTCTTCCTCGCCCTCTTCTTCATCTTCCTCTTCATCATCATCGTCCTCGCCCTCCTCCTCGTCATCTTGAACCGCCATAGACGATGAAGCGGCCTGGCTCGATGAAGCGAGGCTACGCATCGGTGCTGCAGGAGCAATCACATCAGCGGAGGAGGTGGCACACCCCAGGCCCACAAGCTTCCGACATTTTTTGACGAACTTCTGCAATGAGAACGAAATAATAAGCACAATATGGATCAACTTTATGATGAACATAAGCAAATGAACTCCATGTTACCTTCACCGTTCCCCTCAACTTGTTCTCACTAGCTCGAGTCCTGGGGATAGAACTAAGCACATCAGAGGCATCGAAAATGCTTTTGTTCAGCTCCGAAGACTGCAATGTAATAAAATGAGTCAGTAGCACTAAAGTTGATTTCATCCAAACGTCGGTTGAAAACAGATAAAAACAAATTACCACTCTGTTCATGATGGGTCCGTACTCCCTAAATCCGCCCTGTAGCTCTCTGATGTTGTCATTGTAGGCTTCATTCTCGGAGTCGTTGTCGTACAAACTTTCGGCGTTTGCTGTCGTCCATTGTGGCCTTAGGCGCAGACGATGCTTGATGCCATCGTCGAACCACAGCAGGTGATCCGAGTACTCCTCCTAGTCAATCACTCTTCTCTCCACATCTTTGCGAGTTTTCCACTGGTTCCATTCAGTCACGTATTTGGCATGTTGCGCTCCCCAATCGGTGATAGACTGATTCTTCTTCCTGCTCAGCCTGCAAAGCACAAGAAAGATTGTAAAACACCATTAGGAAGAATGTAAAACATCAAAACGAAAGTTGGTAACGACGAGAATGGGCGGTGGTACTCACAAGTGCAGGTCGTAGCCACCGGTATCTTTGACGATGCCGGCTGGTGGTGTACGTTGCGCCTTACCAAATTGCGCGGCAACGCGCCGTGGCAAGTGGTACTCAAAGGCATAGACACATATCATGGGCACGATGCACCGCCAGAGAAGCCGATCCTGCTTGCACATCACGTTCAGCTCGAACCCCCACTCTCGGTCGTCAGTATACGGCCGCCAGTTAACCTAGTACCAAAAGTGGTAAGCTCAAGTGAAAGTGTTGTCGACCACATTCGAAATCTATGTCTTATACCTGGAGAGGCGTCAGAGCATCAAGCTCGTTGATGAAGATCTTGTACAAGGCCTTGGATTCACCCGAGATTGTACCCACCACGTCCCAAGCGTATGTGGCGGTCGGGTATCGAGCATCATCGCCATCTTCACCATAGTCAGTCCATGCACGCGCTCTAAGCTTCTCCGGACGCCCCACCGGGATTCGCTCCCACATCCAAATGGAGAGGCCCCATACACATCCACACATACCGGACGTAGCTTCCGTGCTCCGGGTTGCATCGTCAAGCTACAAAATAAATGTAGATGATAAGATGCCAAAATCAAAGCAGCGCACGTCCATGATATTTGAAACAATGATGTGATATTCACTTACCGAACAGTATAGGTAGGCGAGGTCGGCGGCCCCCCAGCTGTACCCCGCATCCCAGTCCACCAGGAAGTCGAGATACATCCAGAGGGCAGTGTCCCCAGAGTAGTCTGGAAACACTACCTCCGTGAGAAGATACCACAGGTAAGCCCTGGCGTACCGCTCCACCACCCGGGGTTCGGCCCCTTCCGGGCACTTGCTCCGGTACTTCAGGAGCCAGGGCAGCGGGACGCCGGAAGTCCGGTTCTTCTTATCTGGGGGCAGTCGCCGATGAGGGCGATAACCCTGTCATGCCAGTTCTTCCTCTCCACTCGTCCTGTCAGAGCATGACCCTCGAGCGGTAGGCCCATAATCATCCCCCAATCCTCGAGTGTAACTGTCATGTCCCCACATGGAAGATGGAAGCTATGCGTCTCTGGCCGCCACCGATTGATCAAAGCCATGAGAGCTGCGTGGACGAGCGTCGGCGGCTTGCGCTTGAACTGCAGGACGAAACCCAGCAGTCGGGCTCTCCTGTAGAATGGCGCGTACTGCTCTTCGTACTCCATCTTCACGGTCGCCCCGTGACCCCTCATCCGCAGTGGCGGGAGCATATGTCGAAATGAAGACCCAAACAATTAGTAATTTTTTTTCATCGATTAGAAATATTTGTTTTAAGAAAGTTACTTACCACTCTGTTCTCAATCAAACGGGCATGATGGCCCTTGTCGAACGTAGGATCAAGCATAGTATACTTGATGCCAATGTCATCCGCAAGAGGTGGCCTCCTAAAAAAATTGCATAAACATAAGCATAAGCATATCAAAAGAATTTTTAACATGAACTAGGGGACATATAGATGCATAACAAAGGCTCATCAAGGTTCAAATGCATCATATCATATCATATTTCTCCAACAACATCCAACATGCATCATCTCATATTTTCTTAAAAAAACAAAAAACATGAACTAGGGTTCATCTTGAGGGGTTCACCATTTTTACCCCGACAAAATCCAGTATTTGCATCATATAACATCCACTACATGCAACAAATATCTCCAATATTCATCATATAATAAAAAAAAATTATAACAAAAAAATATGAACTAGGTTCATCTTGAGGATCCAACACTTTTTCTCCAACTACATCCACTACTTGCATAATAGCATATGAACATGCACCATCACATCACAACAAATGCCTCCAACATGCATCATATCAAAAAAAAACATTCAAATCAAATATGAACTAGGGTTCATCTTCACACAACCATACCAACTAGTGAATAGAGTTCATATCTAACACAATATAACATCTAGAATAAACCTAAATCAATCCTAGGTTAAAAAAATCAATCTAGTTCAAAAGGGAGTGATTTGAATCGAATAATGCGACGAATCGGAAGCTATTTGACTCAAACCAATTGGAGGGATCAGAGGAGCTTACTTTTCTCTCTTCGGGGCCATCTCGATCCGCAAAAAGGATGAAGAAACAAAGAAGATCGGAGGGGGAGATGGAGGAGATGAGAGAGGGGCAAGAGAGGCAGTTCCTCTCTGTTCTTGGGGGTTGGGGGCGGGTGGGTGTGTGTGGGGAGAAGGGGGTGGGGCGTGCGGCCGCACCAAATACCTATTCGCACCCTACCGCCAGGGTACCTGGCGGTAGGATCAGACAACCTACCGCCACGACCTGCGGCGGTAGGGTGCGACGGAGGGGGGACGGCGGCAGTTTGCGTGCTGACGTGGACAAGTTTCCTACCGCTGAGCCATTTGACGGTAGCCTACGTATCCCTACCGCCGTGCCCTTTGGCGGTAGCAAAAAGGGTCAGATGTCGAAAAAATTTGAAACAGGGTCAGATCCCCAATTTAGACCACAAAAGGGTCAAAACACGAAATTTTGCCCAAACTGCCATTCAGCAAGCCCAACAAAGCGTCCACACAACCAATCAAGCCCTGCAAATCGCTCAAGGCTGTGGCCACGATGGTGGAGAACCATGTGATGCAGCAGGAGAGCCAGCAACTGTTACACGAGTGCCCCCTATGTCTCAAGAGGTTCAACAAGTCTCGGGGCCTTAATGTGCACATGAAAACCCATCCAGATGGGAGATTGCACCCATGTGTGTGGTGCATGAGCACTTTCCCCAACTCCTCTGCGCTTCGCTCACACGTCAGGCGTAGCAATACCTACGGCGGAAACAAGCCAAGAAAGCTTGGACCCGTGGCCGCGGCGGCGATTGCATGGCACACCATCAACCTGAACATGCCGAAGATCTAATTAGGCCGACGATGGAGAAGGAGGAGGAGGACACCGACAAAGAACATGTGGTTGGTGTGTTAATGCGACAACAAATGTCCGTTTCTAGTCCTCATATCAGAGTCCGGCAGTTTCAAGTTGATGAGCAGTTCTAGCTTTTAATTTTGGTGGCTAGCTTAATAAGCTTTTAAATTTATTTGACCATGCTTGTTAATTAGTTCAGCATCTTTCAATCTTTATCTCTTTTCTGTCCTTCGTCTTGGATATGTAGTGGCCTTTACATGCTTGAATAAACTTTATGTTGCTTTTACTAATTTGTAGTCTCCTAAAGTGTTCCTTACTCTCCATAAGAGGTTGTATATTAGTTAGTCTAAATTTGGTCTATTCAAATTTCACAGCTTTAGTCTACGTAAGCTAGATCTAGTTTCAGATGTAGTTTACTTGATTTGGAAGTGAGATGAGATGATAATGGTTGGATGTGGATCCAAAAACATTGGAAAACGGCTGCGATATAAAAATATTGTAGACAACTTATGAATAGATGCCATCAGAAGGGACCAAAATGGATGTCGACCGTGTCACACATGTAGGGTGGGGGGGGGGGAGCAAGTCCAATAACCCCTCTAAATATTTATATGGTATTAACAGAGAGATGACATTTGAAAAGAATATGAGCGACCATTTCTGCTCTTTCATACATAGCTAACAAATGACACAATTAGGCAATCCCTTCTCTGTAGCCTATCAGCACTCCAGACTCTATTCTGAAATATGAGTCATGCGAAAAATTTGCACTTGGGATGCACTCAATTGCTCTAAATCACCAACCGTGGAGATGATCCCCTCAAGCTAGGCATGGTAGGTCGAGGACCATGATGAGGACCAGTGGCCATACACAATGAGCTCCATGTGGTGTCACCGGCCGTTGCATCATTGAACTACACTATCTGAAGCATCATCCGAAAGGAAAAGAACCGCTGCAGCTGGATCATGGTGATTCCCCTAGTGGTTATGTTTCTTATCCAAGCGTTGCTCAAGAGGACCCTTATGACATTTCTGTTCATTGGTTTGGAGATTGAATGGCCGGAGTAACCTGCTTTGGTAGTTGCATTAGTTTTTTTTTGCGAGAACAGTGGCATTAGTTTATGTGTATAGTAATAGTAGTAGGAGCTCTTTTAACATGGTCCCTCTTACCTCTTAGGAGGCACTAGTTCATACTTAATCTCTGTCGTTGATTATAGTGATTAGCTGGTACAAGTCATTAGGAGATGTAAATTAATCAACCTCAGCTAGCCACCTTTCCCAGTTGCTTAACACACAAATAAGGAAAGAAACTGAAAATATCATCTCCGAATCATGCTCTTCCCTAATTCTCTCATCAAACTGATCTCTCCCTCCCAAAAATCCTTTCACAATCACTAGTTCATTGGAATCTCTCTCTACAGATCTCTTTCCCAAGGCTCCGACCTCAAACTTTTTTGGCGTTGCAAGCGATGAGAAATTCAAATAAAAGAGATGGATGGACGACATCTAGATGTTGTCCAGGATTTTCTTCGCCTTGCAACAAATGGGACGACGTATGCTAATTTCCAGGACTTTCTTTCTCCTCCAACCATTCCCTCTTCCATAAAATTGTCTTACCTAAATTGCAAATCCAGTCATTACATACCTTCCAATTAATGTTATTGAACCATCAAATGTTAGGGGGTGTTTGGTTCAGGGACTTTTTAGTCCCAGAGACTAGAAAAAGTCCCTAAAAAGTCCCTAGGAACCAAACGGGAGGGACTTTTTCTACAGGGACTAGAAAAAGACTCTACTAAAGAGTCTTTTTTTATTAGTCCCTGGGACTAGAAAAAGTCCTAGAACTTCTGAACCAAACACCCCCTTAGACAAGTGAGGCGGGTCACCACGTTCAGTCTATACCCTCGGATCAAAAATAATGGAAGGTCCACAATAGTTGGGACCATCTTAAAATTTGAGTTGCACCACGGGTGCATTAACTTGTCCGTTGCGGTCAGTTTAGTGCCTAAACTTGTAAAATACACAAAAACAGTGCTATAACTTGTCACACGGTGCATATACGGTCCCTCCGCCCGCATGCCACCGTATGTGATGTCCACGTGGATAGCTGGTGGCTGACCCACATGTCAGTGGGTGTGAGCGATGCCTGCGCTGGGTGAAATGCGTACGAGTTTTTTTCTTCAGAAAATCCCCTAAATTTTAACTAAAGTCACAAGTCAGCCCTTGCTCTGTATATGCTAATAACAGAAAAAAGAAAACTGTGTCTTTGAATTGGTTTCGACCCTGGATCATCCACGTTACATAACTAGTACGCACGCTAGCCACCAAAACTAATAGTACTTTGTGTACAGCTGTTAGATGGAAAGTCTATCTATCGCTCTACAATTTCTATTATGTTTTTAAGTTACTGTTTGGTTTTTATGATATAAAATATTATAATACTAAAATATAATAATTATCAACATGCAATTATTGTCTATTTAAATTTTAATTCTATTTTTATTATTTGTAGTTCAAAGATTTAACCATGAACTTTTTCTAAAATTTATGTTGATTTAAACAGTTCAATGTATATTATAAAATATTACAAATTTGTTTTGCATCTTCATTCAGGACCAGAAACACGCAGAATTATTTTGTATCTGTGTTGTATTTTTAGAATACATAATTATTCAAAATCAACAACGTTGTATTCTGAAAATTGTTCAACATGTATTAAAAATCATTGTGTAGAAACAATAAATTCTATAAATGTGTTAACACATGTTAGACGTGTTAGTAGAAATGTAAGAATAATTTTACACTAATTTTTTAATACATATTGAACATTTTATGAAATAGATGCTGTAATTTTTGAATGCATGACAGACATTTTTGAAAAACATGTCTACAATTTCTTAATGCACTAACACCTTTTTAAGTTCATGGCAGGTAATATGTTGAATAGTTCTTTTTTTCAAAGGTGAGAATTTCTTTTAATTTCCCACGAATCAACTTTTTCTTTTTTATTTCTTTTTATTATTTCGCCCGGTTTCTTGACAAATAGAAGAGTATTAGGATATTGCACAGTCAACTATTTTAGGCGTAGTGATTAGCACATGTGTTCGAATCCTGTCGGGTGCTCTTTTTTTGTTATTACTATTTTATCCCATGTGCTGACATGCGAGACCTAGATTTGACAGGTGGAATCAATGTAGTTTGACGTATTTAAATAAAATGTCAAGAGCTTTTGCAAAAATTATATAAAGTACAAGGATTTTCTGTGGAACAACCAGCACACTCCTCTCACTCCCATTGACATGTGGGCTGATGCCACGTTGGCACGCCATGTGGGTAGTGCATCTGCCCGGATACGGATGGAGGCACCATATTTGAACGCTCGGACAAGTTACGACACCGGTTTCGTGTATTTTACAAGTTTAGGCACCAAAGTGACCGCACCGAACAAGTTGAGGCACCCGTGGTGTATTTGACTCTGAAAATTTCTAGTAAGTAACACTGATTGTTCAATGTTGCTACCTGTCTATCTATATAGAGTCAATTACACTGGTGGTGTTAGCACTTGCCACAAATGGTTACTTTGGTGCTGGAAGTTGCGGTGTACGTCGAAGTGGTGCAAAAACTTGGCTCAACTGTGCAAATACAGTGCTAATCGCGTTGGTATACAGAATCTGCGCTGACTAGGCGTGTGGGTCCCGCCGTCAACCACTTGACCTGGGAGAGGGGGCGTGTGCCTGATTTTTTTGAAAACCCCCTCTAAATATATCTTTTTACAAAAAAGTCCATATCGACGTTTCATCTCTAACTAGCGGGTCCTGCTGATAAAAATTAACACAAAAATGGGAATGCCTGGACTCGAACACGCAACCATGGGAAGAAAGCAAACCTATCCAACCAGTACGCTGTTGCTCTTAAAACATATTGAAGGATAACTATAATATATGTATTTTACAAGTATTTTTCTAGCAACATGTATTGAACAAGTACGCATCTGAAGTTTAAGTGGCCTGCAGTTATTGCAGCCCATTTTGCACGAGCTATTTTTTATAGATATATTTATAAAACTTAGTGATAAAAATTGTGTTTAAATGTTTGTGTGCTATAAATTTTATACAAATAAACCATGATTAGTAAAAAAAAGCATTTAAATATACATACATGTACTATATAAATATTTACTTAATACGAAAATTTAAAATTAAAATTAAATAAAAATGTTCATGTTTTTATTTTCAAAACATTGGTATATTTATTTTAAAAACTACTATGCATATAAACGAAATAACTTATTTTTAAAACTTGTTCGTGTATTATTTAAAAACACTTTCTTATATTTAAATTAACATTTATTAATTGTTAAAAAATTATATTTAAAAATATTATTTTAATTATACAAAAATTCATTAATTATAATCACTTTTGTAGTTCAATTTTTCATAATTAAAAATATTTATAATTTTAATTTTAAACTGTTGATATAGATATTCAGTCGTGTATAATATTCAAAATATATACTGTTTTTGAATATAAGTCATGAGTTAAAAATATACACATGCGAATACTTATAGCTACTAAGTAAAATTCATCATTTTAAAATTTAAACATAAGCCATGGGTGTATACTTTTTTGTATTCATTAAACATTATATCTAATATATACATTTTAAATGTCCATTTTAAGTAAATAATTTATATATACACGGGTATGTATTTCATTTTTTGTATTTACATAATATTGATAACACACAAATATTGAAACATAATTTTTATTACTTACGTTTTAAAATATCTTATAAAAATAGGTTGTGCAAAATGGGCTGCAGATGGCTGCAATATCTGCAGCCCATTTAAGCTCCACATGCGTCCTTCCTAAATATTTAGACGTTGTTATAATTATTGCACCAGTCAATGTGTGGGTTGGATTGGTTTGCTGTTTGTTTTGGTAGCCTGCGTTTGCGGGTTTGAAACCTGCCTAAAATCTTTTTCAATTGTAATATTATTTATTTATTTACATGCAGGGCCCACTAGGCATAGAGAAGAAAAATGCCACGTACATATGGTCTTTCTTGTCAATAATATTTTTTGAGGGGGTTTAAAAAAACAATCTTCCTGGTTCACTGGCTGACAGCAGACCCCACGCGCCTTGTCAGCACAGATTATGTATACAAAATGGGATATGCTCTGTATTTGCACGCCCGAGCCAAGTTCTTGCACCACTTCGATGTACACCGCAACTTCTAGCACCAAAGTGACCATTTGCGCCAAGTTCTAGCACCACCAGTGTGTGCACAACACCTGACGAAGTAAAGACTGAGATATTAAGCTTCTATGAGGAGTTGTACGTACCACACTCAGGGATACACTCTGATGGATGAGCTACTGGACTGTGTCCAACCTCGGGTGACTGAGGCTATGAATGATTTGCTAGAGAAAGATTTTGTTGCCCAGGAGGTGAAGGACGCACTCTTTGAGATGGCACCCTCGAAGGCCACGGGGGTCGACGGTTTTACAGCAGGATTCTATCGGCATTGGGATGTCATTGGGGAAGACATTACTGCAGCTGTCTTGGGATTTCTGAATGGGGGAGAGCTTCCTTTGGGTCTGAATGATACATCGATCACACTAATTCCAAAGGTTCGCAATCCCCTAAAAATCTCTCAATACAGACCGATTGCTCTATGCCCTGTCTTATACAAAATTGTAACAAAAGTCGCAGCCAACAGGACACGACTTATCCTTGATGAGGTCATAGGAGAGGAACAAAGCGCTTTTGTACCGGGCCGTCTAATTAGGGATAATGTGTTGGTTGCGTACGAAACGGTTCACGCTATCAGAAAGAGGAAGAAGGGAAAGAACTCTTGCTGTGCGGTGAAATTAGATATGCTTAAAGCCTACGACAGAGTTGAATGGCACTATCTTGAGGCAATGTTGACAAGGCTAGGCTTTGAAGATCGCTTTATCAGATTGGTTATGAAGTGTGTATCCTCTGTGAGGTTTACAATTAAAGTAAATGGAGAGTTATTGCCATATTTCACTCCTACTAGGGGATTACGGCAAGGCGATCCGTGGTCACCCTACCTCTTTCTCATTTGTGCATAAGGCCTAACTTCACTCCTGAATAATTATGGAGGGATTCGGGTAAGTATTCATGCACCGTGGGTTAATCATCTACTATTTGCTAATGATAGTCTCATCTTTCTCAGTGCCAAAACTCAGAGTGCAGAACGGCTAAATGAAGTTCTCCGAATCTATGCGGACTATTCGGGTCAAGCTGTGAATCGTGAGAAAAGTTATATTTTCTTCAGTGCAAATACAGGGCAGCCACTTCGAGAGGAGTTAAAATCTTCTCTTGGGATCTCCAAGGAAGTGTTTTCAGAACGCTATCTAGGGCTACCTACTGCTATTGGAAGAATAACCAGCGGCACCTTTTCTCATATTGTGGAGCGGGTGCGCGGCAAAATTAGTGGCTGGTCGGAAAGAAACTTAGCTTGTGCAGGGCGGGAGGTGTTGCTGAAGTCCATTGCCCAAGCAATACCAACCTACAGTATGAGTTGTTTCTTGCTGACAAAGAAGGTATGTAAGAAGGTCACTTCACCCATGGCTAAATACTGGTGGGCAGCTCTATTGACAGGCGATCCCTCCAGTGGCTATCGTGGAAGAAACTAACCAAGCCAAAGATCAAAGGAGGGATGGGCTTTAAGGATCCTGAACTGTTTAATCTCGCCATGCTCGGCAAGCAAGGCTGGAGGCTGTTGACACATCCCAACAGTTTATGTGCGCGTGTACTAAAAGGAAAGTATTACCCAAACACCGATTTTCTGCATGCCACGGTTCCCACTCGAGCTTCCTCAACCTGGAGAGTGATCGTGGCGGGTAGAAAAGCTCTGGGCTCTGGACTAATTCATAGGATTGGAGATGGTTTCTCTATATCCATATGGACTGATCAGTGGATCCCCAATACAATAAGTCTGAAACCCATGGGCCGAATTGGTTCTGCACCTTTGGAAAGGGTCTCAGACTTGATTGATGACTACACAGGAAATTGGAACGTGGACTTGGTCCGTGAAAACTACCTTCTCCCGGATGCGGAGGTAATTCTGAATATCCCTCTGAACCCGACTGGGGGTGAAGATACTTTGGTGTGGGCCTTGGAAAAATCAGGTCAGTATACTGTTAAATCGGCGTATCGCTCTCTAATGACTCGCAACGAGCTTAGCACTCCAGAGGAAGGGACGATCACGGATACTTTATCATCAAACAAACAGTTATGGTCTGCTTTGTGGAAACTGCATGTCATACCAAAGGTCCGAGTGTTCTGGTGGAGGGTGCTCCGCGGTATCCTACCGGACGCTGCAACTCTGAAGTACAGACATATAAAACCTATAGGCCGGTGCGATATATGCCTGGCCATGGATGAAACGCTTATGCATGCACTCATATTGTGCACACATGCTAAGTCGTTGCCAAGGATCGGCTTTACCTGAATCTACCCAAGCTAAGTCCACATACTTGGGCACGTGATATCTTGCTAGACCAGCAATTTTCTACAGATGACAGATGCAAGATCATCACCATTATGCACTCCATTTGGTCATCTCGTAACAGATGGACTCATGACAAAGAAGGGTACGATCCGGTCGCGGCCATCAAATGGGTGACTCTTTCACCCCTTGAGCTACCGCCAAGAAGTTCGAGACCCACCGCACCAAACTCGTGGCGTCCACCGGACGCGGGTTGGATCATCATCAACACCAATGGTTCAGTATTACCAGGTGCCCTCTCCGCAGGAGCAGGTGGAGTAGCTCGCTCGCACCTCGCATTCTTGGGAGCATGGTGCAAGCCATTGTCAGGAGTTTCAGATCCTTTTGTCTCTGAGCTGTTGGCGTTTCGGGAGGGAGTGATTTTTGCTCAGCTCCGGGGATACTCACATGTGATAATACAAGTTGATTGCTTGGAGCTGATCAACCTCTGGAATACGCGCACCACCACAAGATCAATTGCGGCGCCTATCTTGAGAGAATTGGAGGCTATTTTACCCAGTTTTGTTTCTTTTTAGTTCAGCATGTCAGTAGGGAGTTAAATTGTTCGGCTCATAAGTGTGCGCAACGCGCGTGTTCACTAGATGGGACGGAGAGCTGGCTAGTTCAGAGCCCGGATTTCCTTTTCAGTTGCCTACGGGGATTGTAATCGGTTACTACTTTGCTGAATAAAGTTCTCCTTTCGTTGCCAAAAAATAGCACCACCAGTGTAATTGACTCATCTATATATTATATCACTAAGCTCCCTAGGAATGGAGGCCTCTCATTCGATTGAGGTCACCAATTTGAAATTGGGTTATCGATTTTGACCGGGTCAACAATCTCCCACTCGAATATTTTAATTCACTATGCTCTTCAATTTTGAAGCTCTCTCAATGTATTGAGAAATTCAATTGGATTTGATTCATGATTTTGACTGGATCAACAATATTTCAAATCAATCAGAAGCAGCCAGCTTATAAAAACATATCAACCCCGCGCACCGTCTCATCACCTATAAAAAAGAGGCCTCAACATATGATACTTTAGCACCAATATAGTATATGCAACCACCACCGCAGAAATTTTCCCTATATAAGTATGGGTTGATTAGCAGACAACATAAAATCACATCGTGAAAGGCCCACCTAAACATCGCGTTATATGTGAATAAATAAGAAAACACACTCCATCATCTTCCCCACTAACCAAACCAAATACTCACTTCATTCCAAAATATAAGGTGTATTAGTTTACTGAAAAGTCAAATTTCTTTAACTTTGACTAAGTTCAGAGCCAAAAAAAGGGCGTCCACAATATTAGATAAATAAAATATGAAAATTCATTTCATGATGAATCTGAAAACCAGATTTGATATTACGGATATTGATACATTTCTACACAAATGTGGTCAAACTAAAGAGGTTTGACTTTTCAAAAAACTAATACACCTTATATTTTGAAATAGATGGAGTAAATAAATTAAAAAAATCCAATAACATCAACATCAACAGCGCAGCAAAGCGCGCCCGACCCTTCTAGTAAAGATATTAAGCTCCCTAGAAAGAAAGCTCTTTGATGCGTCGTGGGTGGATTGAATGAGGGGTTAATTATCCTTTTGCCCTCAGTGGTATCCATGTGCTCAGTTTTGCCCTCAGATGTGAATTGCCCTCGGTTTTGCCCCTAGTCCATGCACAGCTACTATGACGAGGCCAAACGGCCAGATTTGAGTCCATTCCGTCCGCCGGCGTTAGTGGTTGTGGGTCCGGAGCTTACACGTGGGACCGCGTGGACGCGGGTCCGGAGCTTACATGTGGGCTCGTGCAATAAAAATCCCCAAATCATTCGTAGGATTCTAGCCGGCCAAATCGACGCCCACTCTGCCCATCCGCCGGCCGGCCGTCCTGCGCCGCCGCCCCCACCTGCCCCGCCACCAGCTGCACGGCCTGCTCCGCTGCTACCGTCCTGCGCCGACGCTCCACCGCTACCTACGACGCCCGCCACCTTCCTGTGACGCCACGGGTGGGGTGCCCGCCACCTGCTCGACCCACGACGCGGCCTCCTTCCGTGCGCCCGGCCGGAGCGCTCAAAGGTGGGGGCTGCTGGAGCTGTTTGAACTAGGAGGAAGAACCCCAGGGCGAAACGGCGAGCAGCGGCGACCCCGGAGTATTTGGCAAGGCAGGCATCGGGCCGGAGATCCGCCGCATCCACGTACGACTGGGTTCCCGAGGGGTAAGTCACGCCTCCTGTTTAGATTGAGCTTAGTTGTGCATTTGAACAGTCGATTCGAGTAGGTTTGCCCAATTAGTGTGCTGATTGCGTCTCTGTTTTCGTCGGTTAGGATGGAGTTGCGGTTTGGTTTCTTGGTGCACATTAGAAGGGACCGGTACATGTTCGATGCAAAGGATAAGAAGAAATACCAAGGAGATTTTGATTACGGGTTGCCAATGGCTAGTAATTGGAGTTTTAGACAATTTGGGGAGGTAATTTGTAGCCAATATCCTTGGGGTTTGCTTGATGAAGTGGTATACAAATACTATGATGGGGAAAAGAAATGGGTGACAGTTAGTAATGATGAAGAGCTGGCTACCATGTTTGCTAGACATAAAGAGAAAGATAATTTTCATGTGAGGCTGTAAATTGATGTGCTTGAGCAAGCATTTGGACCTAGGATGACGGGTGCAACATCTCGGGGAGAACCAAGTCGTCGTAATGGCATCTCTAGCCAGAACAGTTCAGTTGGTGCACGGCGACGTGGTGGCTCGACAAGTGTGGGCAACGGCAGTAGGGTCCCCCTTGAAGTGGATCCTGATGACTACAATTCTGGGGTTGATGAAGAGAAGCTATATTCTGATGTTATTCAGAATTTACGATGGGCACCTCGGGCTGAAAACCAAGATGAGGCTCACAATGCAGTCCGTGTAGATGATGACGCGGTGGGTGAGGACGAAGACCTTGCAGCTATTGAATGGGACCCTTTGAACCCTCATATGGAAGAAGGTACCGTTTTTGCATCCATGACTGAGTGTAGAAATTCACTTGTGAAATACTGCATCAAGGTAGAACGTACTTCCAAGTTGACAAGAGCGATCAAGTACGTTACAGAGTGCACTGTCCGACTGAGGGTTGTCCATGGAGGCTGCTCGCATCTAAAATGCGAAATAACACTAATGTTCAGGTCAATGTGAACCCTTTTAAGCACACATGCCAGGAATCAACCCTTAGGAAGGATACAATCAGTAGAGCCAAGTCAAGATGGGTGGCAGAAGAAGTAAAGAGGTGGGTGAAAGAAAACCAGCAAGTGGGTCCAAAGGAATTGCAGAAGAACATCAAAGATAAGTTCAAGATAGATTTACCATACATGAGGTTGATCAATGGTAAACAACAAGCTATGGATTCTATTTATGGTAACTGGCAGGAAAGTTTTCAATTGTTGTATTCATTCAAAGGTGAAGTGGAGAGGACCAGCCCAGGTAGTATTGTAGATATTGATCACCACACCGTGGAGTACACATTCAGGGGAGTGACAAAGACCAAGGAATGCTTTAGGAGGGTTTTTGTCTGCTTTGAGGCTTGTCGCCGGGGTTTTTTGGCAGGTTGCAGGCCTTATTTGGCTATTGATGCCACTTTTCTCACCGGAAGGTTTAAAGGACAGTTAGTAGCAGCTTGTGCGGTTGATGCACACAGTTTTGTATTTCCAGTTGCCTACGGTGTGCTGGAGACAGAGTCTGAGGAGAGCTGGACTTGGTTTTTGCATAATCTCTGCGCTGGGCTATTGCACATCCCAATGGGTTGGTCATTCATACAGATGCCTGCAAAGGTTTAGAAGTGGTCGTGGACAATGTGTTCCCTGGAGTAGAGCATAGGGAATGCATGCGTCACCTTGCTGCAAATTTCATGAAGAAATTCAAAGGAAAGGTGTATACCGACAATTTACGGCCAACATCTTTGACTTGCAGTGTGAAGAAGCACAACTACCACTTGAGGCAGTTATACATGAATCCCAAAGTGAAAGAATACTTGGAAACACACCACTCCAAGTTATGGGCCAGAAGCCAATTCGGTGAACTGAGCAAAGTTGACTATGTGCACAATAATCTAGCAGAGTCTTTCAACTCAACGATCCAGAAACTAAAGGGTCATTATGTGGTGGATTTTCTTGATAGGATAAGGATAGAATACATGCAGAAATTTCATTATCGTGCAGGAATAGCCGAGGCAAAATTCATGGGCCACATTATCATCCCTGCCGTGATGAATGAACTGAAGCAGAAAACAACAGGCTTGGAAATGAACATGACTCTTTGCTCGGGTACCACAGCAGAGATATCATATTTGGATAAAGAGAAGAGGGATGGAGATATCCAGTGGATTTAGAAGCTAGAACTTGCAGTTGTAGGCAATGGCAGATAACTGGGTTGCCATGCATTCATGCCTTGTTTTTCATCACTTCTCTCCCAGGTC
This sequence comes from Aegilops tauschii subsp. strangulata, assembly GCF_002575655.3. Classification (NCBI taxonomy): domain Eukaryota; kingdom Viridiplantae; phylum Streptophyta; class Magnoliopsida; order Poales; family Poaceae; genus Aegilops; species Aegilops tauschii. The sequence continues at coordinate 49,503,110 of NC_053039.3, forward strand.
CAGCAGGGAACATACAGCAGTATGTGCATGATTACTACTCTGTTGCAAGGTTCAAAGCCACATATGCTTATGCCTTGCCTGCTATGGAGGGAAAACAACAATGGGACATGGTGGACCCTGGATTCAAGCTTTGCGCTCCTGTTCTGAAGAGAGCAGCAGGTAGACCAAGGAAGAGTCGAATTAGACCTCGCAGCGAAGGGGTTGGACTTGGAGCGAGGAAGCAAGTGCACAAGGTGTGGTGGGTCTGGTCATTTCGGTAAGTATTGTGATAACACAGTAGATCCAGCGTTCGGAGAGAGTTTCGATGAAGGATTCGATGAAAATGTTGGTCTGCAGCCGGTTGCCTCAACAGATGATGAAAATGATGGTCAACGGCCGGTTGCATCAGATGAGGATTTTGACGAGGTTCCAAATGATGATGGTCAACAACTGCATGATTTTGACGATGATCCAAAATATCCTCCAAATAATGATTCAAGTGAGGCTCGAAATGGTGATCCAAGTGAGGCTCCAAATGGTGATCATGGTGATCCAAGTGAGGCTCCAAATGATGGTCCAAATGAGGCTCCAAATGGTGACCAACCTTCTGTTGTTGTGAGTTCTGCTAGGTATGTAAATCTTGCAAGGGTCAAATACTACTGTACATTTATCACTTGACATGATCTCATTACCCTTTATGTTTTGCACAGCTCTATGGTAGGTTTGAAGAAGACACGCAAGGTACCGACAACCAAGAGGAGAAGAGAAGAAGCAATGAGCACAAGGTGCACGAGGAGCAAAGTGATGGCAAGAAGCTCAAGGAATAGACAGAAGCCCCAACGCTATTTATGTATAATTATGAAACATTATGAATAATGTTGTATTTCTGTTGGATGATGTTGGACCTATGTTAGAAGGGTACCCATGTTAGAACTATGTTTGAATGATGTTGGACCTATGTTAGAACTTCAAATTTGACATGCTATATGGATGTTGGAATTCTTTCGTAACTTTGGTAAACTCACATTCATGAAAAATGTGCTAAAAAGAGCTCGAAAGGTAGGGTAAACGGCTTCATTTCTAAGCAAGATTTTTTTGACCTTGTCTAAATGAGCCAAATAACTTTCCTACACATATATATATTCTATATACACAGACTATGTGCGCTGGTTTTTCCTTATTTTGAATTTTTGAATTTTGTTTTGCTCATTTGAATTCTGGTCAAACCTAACTTTGATCAAGATTTAAACAAGTCTAAAACATCAAAATGAAAAACTAAGCCTGGATCCTTCTTAATCAATCCAAAGTGAAGCTGTGGTGAGGTTTTTGAAATTTTCATGAAAAATGTGCTAAAAAGAGGGGTCCAAAAGGTAGGGTAAACGGCCTCATTTCTAAGCAAGGTTTTTTTCGACCTTGTCTAAATCAGCCAAGTAACTTTCCTACACATATATTCTATATATACAGACTATGTGCGCTGGTTTTTCCATTTTTTAATTTTCTTTAATTTGTTTTGCTCATTTGAATTCTGGTCAAACTTAACTTTGACCAAGATTTAAACAAGTCTAAAACATCAAAATGAAAAACTAAGCCTGGATCCTTCTTAGTCACTCCAAAATAAAGCTGTGGTGAGTTTTTTTGAAATTTTCATGTTCATGTCCCCAAAACACTTCTCTTCACTTCATACAAGAGAGTTTGAGATACTCGAGATATCACATAAGACACATGAACTTATCGTTTAAATGTATGTAAACCTTGTTTATCAACTTAAATCGTTAGTATATGACATAAGAAGACTATGTACGCAGGTTTTTCATTTTTCTGTTTTTTATTTAATTTATTATGCTCATTTGAAATCTGGTCAAACATATCTTTGACTGCTCCAAACCCCTCCAGAACCCCGCTAACCCTAGCGCTGAACAAGGACCGTCCATCTAACCCTACCGGCGATCAAGGGCCGTCGATCTAACCCTTCTAGAAGGAATCTGCGGGGAGGAGGGGCGCGATCCGCGAGATGCAATCTGATTGGCCGGGAGATTGTTTTTTCTAAACAAGTACCGGGTGCGCTGGATGGACCGTTGGGCCGTCTCGTTGTCTGGGCCTGAGACCGTAGTTAATAGCCCGTCTCAGCCTTTCCAGGCCTGCATGCATGGGAAGGGCGGCGACATGGGTTTGCATGAGCGGGAGGTGGACGTGCATGCATGCGAGCGAGGCGAGCGAGGAGCACTAGGCTAGCGAGGCGAGCTACGTGGCCATGCACTTATTGATTCAGAGTTAGGCCATTACGGCAGTGGTTCGGATTACGGCAGCGAGTCAGATGCACGGGCCCGGTCAAAGAGCTTCGCTATGCAGTGATTCAGATGCACGCACGCGCCCCATGCATCATTTTCGTGCAAAAATTTAAGGGTCCAAAACGTAACGGATACACACACGCGTCCGGATTCACACACGCACCGTTCTCATCCTTTCTCTCTTCCTCTCCCACCCACAGGCCTATAAATTGGGCGCCTCTCTTCCTCTCCCACCCACAAGCCAGATCCGATCCATTCTCTCCAACTTCAAACACCCAAGCGACCGAGCCCTCTCCAAGCGACCAAGTGAAGATGCAGTTCAATGGGCCGACCTTCAACTGTCCGCCTGTCGTGCCGGAGCTGCGCTACCCACCGGGCGTGCTCGTGGAGAGGGAGCTCCGTGTGTGTGCGATTTCAAGGTGGAGGGGTTCCGTCGAACTCACCCGCGCCTTCCTTAGAGCCGGCTATGCCCACCTCCGACGGGGCTCGCCTAGGATGTTCACCCTCAACGAGGTTCGTGACCGCGGCGGCATCCTCCTCCTGCTCACGGTCACCTTCACCAACCCATTTGACGCGCGCGAGCTCCTCGGCCAAGTCTTTTGGTGCAGCTGCGAGGCCATCTTCTTCATGGTGTAGAACATCTACACCAACTGCGAGAGCATCTTCCCACTCCAGGCCAGATGCACTCCCTTCCCTACGACGAGGAGGAGGAGGAGGTGTGAAGTTGAAGACTGTGTTGAAGGGGCGCGCGGCCAAGGTGGAAGAAGGAGGTCAAGATGAAGATGTTCAAGCCCGAAGTCAAGCTCGTCATGTTTCGTTTTTATTTTGTTGCTTTTCTATGTCGTGCGTGCCGTGTCGTGTAGTGTCGTGTCCGTGAACTTATGGGTCCAAGTTATTATTGCTTAATGTAAGGGTATGGTGTGTTGCATCTTATCTAAGTTATTATGTGTGTTAAAAAATGTTCGTGCCCAAACATATCATTTCTTCCCTAAACCAAGTCATGAAGTTCGAGAACTTGTGGTTTTCATTAATGAAAATCGGAGGGGGTGAGAATCCCTCTCTTTCATTAAAAAAACCAAGTCATGAACTAACATGCAAATTTGTTCCCTTTAAATCCTAAACCAAGTGCCACTCTAACCCTAAACCAAGTGCCACTCTAACCAAATCATGTGGCAGTGCAAACATACGTTTCCAACCCTCCAAAATTTCAATGCAAAACAAAGGAAAACCACTCTCACGCGTGTGCAAACATTCACGGTCTCACTATGTATACCTTCCTTCCCTACCCATCTCAAAGTCTTTCCATCTGTCCTAGCGGTTACCAGCGCAACACTAAACGCCACAAACCCATGCGGTCCTGGGTTCGAGTCCCCAGCCGCACCAATTTTTTGTGCATTTTCCACCCTTCATTTTTTAGACAAATTATTTTTTCTCAATGTAATGCCCTTAAAAAATGTACATTTATTTTGGCACCAGGTGTAAACCTCTACCAGAGCTGAGGCGCATTTTCCATGACAATTTGGTCTTTGATTTAAATCACGGTGTATTTGAATTGGAGTAATTAAATTGCTATTAAATATTTAACAGCTGCAAAAAAAATTCTAAACTTAATTGTTTGGCTCTGGAATAATTCAATTAACTTCCACAAAAAGTTTCAGCATTATGATTTACTGCCTAAATTAAATCAAAACAGAAAACAGAAAAACACGCAAGAGAACCCCCGAATGGGCCTAATTGGATGCAGTTGGCCTATTAGTCTAGCCTGCACTTGGCTCTACGCTCTGAATTTGGCCCACAGAGGAACCTTTTTTTTGACAGAAAGGCAGAGCAGAGAGCTGCATTTCATTCATCAAAAGTTTATGAATTCCTCATTTCTTCTCCATTTTTTCAACATATTTAAATGTTGGTCACTTCTTCTCTTTTTTTCAACATTTAAACAACTTTGACCAACATTTAAACTAGGTGAATTTCTCATACAATTTCAAGCTTACAAATTCCTCCATAATTCATGCCTTTCCATACATTTTCAACATTACAACCAGTGCGATTACCATACCTTCAAATGCCCAAAAGTAATTGCAAATGGGTATTGGTATATGTGCTTGATCTTCAAGCTTCCTAACCTTCTTCTTCAACATCCTAAGCTCAACAGCTAGCTCTCTGTCAGTGCGTGCTTCGCCCTCTATCTCTTCTTCCGGAGCTCGTGCTGCGGCCACTGCCGTTCGTGGCAGCATGCACAACCATTCTTCATGCTCTTCTTGCAGTTCATTCATCAGAGTCTTGGCCAGAGCATCGACCCAAAGAAAGAAGCATGTCATCTGCATGAACACCAAACAGATCAACCCATTGCTCAAAGATCCCGACCACGAAAATGGTGCAATTGCCCCAATTCTTACCCCATTCTCGCTGCACACGTAGAACGGACGATTATGGTTCCTCGGTGTGTGAGAAACCCTCCGATCAACGGCCGCCCGGCACCGCGGACAAACGAAGACAGGCATGTCCACACACGCCCAGCTCTGCATCCGTGAGGTGGTGCGGGAGCTTGAGGAAGACATGGAGCTCGGAGCCGAAGGGGATCTCAACGCCACCGCACCCTCCACAGCTAGCTTCCCACCGCCATGCTCTCTCTCTCTCTCTCTCTCTCTCTCTCTCTCTCTCTCTCTCGCCGTGGTCACCGCCGTGCTCTCTGTCGCCGTGGTCACCGCCGCTGTCGCCCGCTTATATAGCACACCCACAACGGCTCTCTGCTCAACGGCTCTCTGCTGGGTCCCACAAGCCACGCGTGCAACGGTCTGAATAGAATTGGCCATCTCTGCCGCCTGGTCCCACCTGTAAGGGCCAAGTCAAAAGGTTGACCTGACGGAGATGGCAGAGTTCACCGAACGAGTCGGTGCGCATGGACTAGGGACAAAACTGAGCACAATTCGCATCTGAGGGCAAAACTGAGCACATGGACACCACTGAGGGAAAAAGGATAATTAACCCTTGAATGACTGGGTCCCGGTTGTAAGAAGGTCTTCGTTGTTTCAGCTGCTTGGATCTAGATATTGGTGTGCATGGTTGGCATCTGCTTGACACCCTCTTCCTTAATTGTTTGGAGACATAGTCGACGGACATTGCTTGCTACGAACCTAGCCTGCTGAAAACCCAATGTTGTCATATGGTTCTCCTTGTTTGACAAAAAATTAGTGGTTGGGGCGCACCCTTGGTGTGTGCTACCTCTTGAGCACTGCGTTGGTTTTCCCTTGAAGAGGAAAGGGTGATGCAGTAAAGTAGCATAAGTATTTCCCTCCGTTTTGAGAACCAAGGTATGAATCCAGTAGGAGACCACGCTCAAGTCCCACGCACCTACAAAAAAAAATAAGAACCTTGCAACCAACGTGATAAAGGGTTTGTCAGTCCCTTCACGGCCACTTGCAAAAGTGAGATGTGATAGAGATGATAAGATAATATTTTTGGTATTTTTATGATAAAGACTAAAAGTAAAGAAAGCAAAATAAACGGTAATAGAAATAACGGTAGATTAATATGATAGAGAATAGACCCGGGGGCCATAGGTTTCACTAGTGGCTTCTCTCAAAAGCATAAGTATTATGGTGGGTGAACAAATTACTGTCGATCAATTGATAGAATTGAGCATAGTTATGAGAATATCTAGGTATGATCATGTATATAGGCATCACGTCCGTGACAAGTAGACCGACTCCTGCCTGCATCTACTACTATTACTCCACACATCGACCGCTATCCAACATGCATCTAGAGTATTAAGTTCATAAGAATGGAGTAACGCTTTAAGCAAGATGACATGATGTAGAGGGATAAACTCATGCAATATGATACAAACCCCATCTTTTTATCCTCGATAGAAACAATACAATACATGTCGTTTCCCCTACTGTCACTGGGATCGAGCACCGCAAGATTGAACCCAAAGCTAAGCACTTCTCCCATTGCAAGAAAGATCAATCTAGTAGGCCAAACCAAACTGATAATTCGAAGAGACTTGCAAAGATAACCAATCATACATAAAAGAATTCAGAGGAGATTCAAATATTGTTCATAGATAATCTTGATCATAAACCCACAATTCATCAGATCTCGACAAACACACCGCAAAAAGAAGAGTTACATCAAATAGATCTCCAAGAGAATCGAGGAGAACTTTGTATTGAGATCCAAAGAGAGAGAAGAAGCCATCTAGCTAATAACTATGGACCCGAAGGTCTGAGGTAAACTGCTCACACATCATCCGAGAGGCTATGGTGTTGATGTAGAAGCCCTCCGTGATCAATGCCCCCTCCGGCGGAGCGCCGGAAAAGGCCCCAAGATGGGATCTCACGGGTACAGAAGGTTGCGGCGGTGGAAATAACGTTTTGGCTCCTCCTCTGATGTTTTCGGGGTACGTAGGTATATATAGGAGGAAGAAGTAGGTCGATGGAGCCACGAGGGGCCCACGAGGGTGGAGGGCGCGCCTTGGGGGGTAGGCGCGCCCCTGCCTCCTGGCCTCCTTGTTGATTGATTGACGTCCACTCCAAGTCCTCTAGATCACGTTTGTTCAGAAAATCACGTTCTCGAAGGTTTCATTCCGTTTGGACTCCGTTTGATATTCCTTTCCTTCGAAACACTGAAATAGGCAAAAAACAATTTGGGATGGGCCTCGGTTAATAGGTTAGTCCCAAAAATAATATAAAAGTGTATAATAAAGGCCATTGAACATCCAAAACGGATAATATAATAGCATGGAACAATAAAAAATTATAGATACGTTGGAGACGTATCAAGCATCCCCAAGCTTAATTCCTGCTCGTCCTCGAGTAGGTAAATGATAAAAACAGAATTTTTGATGTGGAATGCTTCTTAGCATAATTTTCAATGTAATTCTTTTTATTGTGGCATGAATATTTAGATCCGAAAGATTCAAGATAAAAGTTTAATGTTGACATAAAAACAATAGTACTTCAAACATGCTAACCAAGCAATTATGTCTTATCAAAATAACATAGCCAAAGAAAGCTCATCCCTACAAAATCATATAGTTAGGCCATGCTTCAATTCGTCACACAAAACGTTCTCATCATGCATAACCCCGATGACAAGCCGAGCAATTGGTTCATACTTTTTAATGCGCTTTAGCCTTTTCAACCCTTACGCAATACATGAGCGCAAGCCATGGTTATAGCACTATGGGTGGAATAAAGTATAATGATGGGGGTTATGTGAGAAGACAAAAAGGTAGAAAGTCTCACACTGACGCGGCTAATCAATAGGCTATGGAGATGCCCATCAATTGATGTCAATGAGAGGAGTAGGGATTGCCATGCAACGGATGCACTAGAGCTATAAATATATGAAAGCTCAACAAAAGAAACTAAGTGGGTGTGCATCCAACTTGCTTGCTCACGAAGACCTAGGGCATTTTGAGGAAGCCCATCATTGGAATATACAAGCCAAGTTCTATAATGAAAAATTCCCACTAGTATATGAAAGTGACAACATAGGAGACTCTCTATCATGAAGATCACGGTGCTACTTTAAAGCACAAGTGTGGAAAAATGATAGTAACATTGTCCCTTCTCTCTTTTTCTCTCATTTTTTTCTCTTTTTTTCTTTTTTTTGTTGGGCCTTCTCTTTTTCTTTGGCCTTTTTTTTCAGTACGGAATCTCATCCCGACTTGTGGGGGAATCATAGTCTCCATCATCCTTTCCTCACATGGGACAATGCTCTAATAATGATGATCATCACACTTTTATTACTTACAACTCAATACTTAGAACAAAATATGACTCTATGTGAATGCCTCTGGTGTGCCGGGATATGCAATGCATCAAGAGTGACATGTATAAAAAATTATGAAAGGTGGCTTTGCCACTAATACGATGTCAACTACATGATCATGCAAAGCAATATGACAATGATGGAGCGTGTCATAATAAACGGAACGGTGGTAAGTTGCATGGCAATATATCTCGGAATAGCTATGGAAATGCCATGATAGGTAGGTATGGTGGCTATTTTGAGGAAGATATAAGGAGGTTTATGTGTGATAGAGCGTATCATATCACGGGGTTTGGATGCACCGGCGAAGTTTGCACCAACTCTCAAGGCGAGAAAGGGCAATGCACGATACCGTAGAGGCTAGAAAATTGTGGAAGGTTGAGAGTGCGTATAATCCATGGACTCACATTAGTCATAAAGAACTCATATACTTATTGCAAAAGTTTATTAGCCCTCGAAGCAAAGTACTACTACGCATGCCCCCTAGAGGGATAGATTGGTAGGAAAAGACCATCGCTCCTCCCCGACCGCCACTCATAATGTCACACAACTTTTACCATACGTGCATGCTACGGGACTTGCCAACCTTAACACAAGTATTTTTCAATTTCACAATTACTCAACTAGCACACTCTAATATTACCACCTTTATATCTCAAAACACTTATCAAGTATCAAACTTCTCATGATATTCAATGAAATCAATATGGAAGTTTTTATTATGCTCATCTTGGATGCCTATCACATTCGGATTAATTTCACAATTAAAGCAAATTACCATGTTGTTTAAGACTCTCAAAATAATATAACTGAAGCATGAGAGATCACTAATTTCTATAAAATAAAACCATGTGACGCCCAGATAATTAAGCTACGGTAACATTCTGCTAATGATGCCGCGTCACCTCGGTTACTGTTGATAATCTCGCGATGGTTAAAAAATGATCCAAATTCAAATTTAAAATAAAGGCAAACAACAAAAGTTAAAAAATTTAAAACAAATGTTCGTGAGATGACATATAATTCATAGGTAATTATGGTGGAGAATCCACATCTTTATAAAGTAATTAAAGGCTCTAAAATAATTAAAACAGGGTAAAAACTGTAATTTAAAATGCTTTTCCAAATTATAAAATTTCAAAACATTTAGTAACTCTCAAACCTTTTTGTGGCATAGTCGAAATTAGCAACACTATTTATGGACCAAGTTTCACATTTTATAAAACTAGTTTACTATTAAATTGAAGTCAAAACAAAAAGTATAAAAGTTAGAGAACTATAAGAAAAGAAAAAGAGCTAAAGTGCAATGCGCACTTGAGCCCACTAGCTACAGTACCAGCCCAGCCCACCACAGCGGTCATCTCCTTCCCCTGTTCACCAGAGGCGCCGTGGACGCAGCACGCACGTCGACGCCGCCGATGCACACGCGTCGTTGATCCTGCGGTCCTATGGATGGGATAAGACCACCCTTGCCTCCCCAAGCGAACCCTAGCGGCATTCCCTTCCTTCCCCGCGCCGTTTTTGCTCCTTCTCGAGCTCCACCGAGAGACCCATGGCCGCGCCGTCACCACCACCGTGGCTACTACCCTCCACATCGTCTAGGATTGAGCCAAGAGGTCTGCCTGGCTCTGCTGCTTCCTCTACGCTGAAGAACACGAGATGAATGCCTCTGCTTCGAACGGATCGAGTCGGGAGCTACCACGACGTCGTCATCGACCTCGGCTTCGTCTTCGGCCACCGGAGCTCTGCCGCGCCGGTCCACACCTCAGCTGCTCCTAAACCTCCACCGAGCCATTGTGTGCTCTCTAGGTGAGCACCGCACCACTTCCCCTCATTCCTCTTCTCGAATTCGAGCTATGCGTAGCCGTCGCCGTTGATGCCGTAGCCCGCCACCACTGTTCGCCTCGCCCTGCTTCCCCCGCTCGTGAGTCTGCACCCTCGCGCTGCCCTCACACCGCGCTCCCCTGCTGCTTCCTGTCGTTGCTGCTGCTCATATGCCTGCTGCTACTGCTACTCATAGGCCTGCTCCTGCTGTTCTCCTCGCCCGCGTGCTCCCCGGCCATTGCTGATTGTTTCTGTCGCTCCGCTGCTGTGCTGCTTTGCTGTTGCCTGCCTGCGCTGCTCACTGCTTGCTACCTCTTGAGCACTGCATTGTTTTTCCCTTGAAGAGGAAAGGGTGATGCAGTAAAGTAGCATAAGTATTTCCCTCAGTTTTTGAGAACCAATGTATCAATCCAGTAGGAGACCACGCTCGAGTCCCACGCACCTACACAAACAAATAAGAACCTCTCAACCAACGCGATAAAGGGGTTGTCAATCCCTTCGCGGTCACTTACGAGAGTGAGATCTGATAGAGATGATAAGATAATATTTTTGGTATTTTTATGATAAAGAGTAAAAGTAAAGAAAGCAAAATAAACGGTGCCAGAAATAGCTTGTTGACGAGAGATTAATATGATGGAAAATAGACCCAGGGGCCATAGGTTTCACTAGTGGCTTCTCTCAAGATAGCATAAGTATTACGGTGGGTAAACGAATTACTGTCGAGCAATTGATAGAATTGAGCATAGTTATGAGAATATCTAGGTATGATCATGTATATAGGCATCACGTCTGTGACAAGTAGACCGACTCCTGCCTGCATCTACTACTATTACTCCACCCATCGACCGCTATCCAGCATGCATCTAGAGTATTAAGTTCATAAGAATGGAGTAACGCTTTAAGCAAGATGACATGATGTAGAGGGATAAACTCATGCAATATGATATAAACCCCATCTTTTTATCCTCGATGGCAACAATACAATACGTGTCGTTCCCCTACTGTCACTGGGATTGAGCACCGCAAGATTGAACCCAAAGCTAAGCACTTCTCCCATTGCAAGAAAGATCAATCTAGTAGGCCAAACCAAACTGATAATTCGAAGAGACTTGCAAAGATAACCAATCATACATAAAAGAATTCAGAGGAGATTCAAATATTGTTCATAGATAATCTTGATCATAAACCCACAATTCATCAGATCTCGACAAACACACCGCAAAAAGAAGAGTTACATCAAATAGATCTCCAAGAGAATCGAGGAGAACTTTGTATTGAGATCCAAAGAGAGAGAAGAAGCCATCTAGCTAATAACTATGGACCCGAAGGTCTGAGGTAAACTACTCACACATCATCGGAGAGGCTATGGTGTTGATGTAGAAGCCCTCCGTGATCAATGCCCCCTCCGGCGGAGCACCAAAAAAGGCCCCAAGATGGGATCTCACGGGTACAGAAGGTTGCGGCGGTGGAAATAGGGTTTTGGCTCCTCTGCTGATGGTTTGGGGGTACGTAGGTATATATCGGAGGAAGAAGTAGGTTGGTGGAGCCACGAGGGGCCCACTAGGGTGGAGGGCGCGCCCAGGGGGTAGGCGCGCCCCCTGCCTCGTGGCTTCCTCGTTGGTTGCTTGACGTCCACTCCAAGTGCTCTGGATCACGTTTGTTCCGAAAATCACGTTCCCGAAGGTTTCATTCCGTTTGGACTCCGTTTGATATTCTTTTTCTGCGGAACACTGAAATAGGCAAAAAAACAGCAATTTGGGCTGGGCCTACGGTTAATAGGTTAGTCCCAAAAAAATATAAAAGTGTATAATAAAGCCCATTAATCATCCAAAACAGAATATAATATAGCATGGAACAATAAAAAATTATAGATATGTTGGAGACATATCAAGCATCCCCAAGCTTAATTCCTACTCGTCCTCGAGTAGGTAAATGATAAAAACAGAATTTTTAATGTGGAATGCTACTTGGCATAATTTTCAATGTAATTCTCTTATTTGTGGTATGAATATTCAGATCCGAAAGATTCAAGATAAAAGTTTAATATTGACATAAAAGTAATAATACTTCAAGCATACTAACTAAGCAATTATGTCTTCTCAAAATAACATGGCCAAAAAAAGTTCATCCCTACAAAATCATATAGTTTGGTCATGCTCCATTTTCGTCACACAAGAATGCTCTCAGCATGCACAACCCCGATGACAAGCCAAGCAATTGTTTCATACTTTAGTAATCTCAAACTTTTTGAACTTTCACGCAATATATGAGCATGAGCCATGGATATAGCACTATGGGTGGAATAGAATATAATGATGGGGGTTATGTGGATAAGACAAAAAAAGGAGAAAGTCTCACATCGACGCGGCTAATCAATGGGCTAGGGAGATGCCCATCGATTGATGTCAGTGACAGGAACTCGTAGACGCGATGAAACTCCAAATTGGCCTGGACAGCCTGGCAGCAGGGGCAAATACGACAACCAGCACCGCGGAGAGAATCAAGCTGGCGCCAGATAGCAGAACTCTGTGCATAAAAGTCATCAACAGTAGAGTCACCCTGCTGAAGAGCATGCTCCTGACGAACCACAGAAAGGTATAAGGCATCACCAGAGGGCTCATAGCGCTGACGAAGGCAGGTCCACATCTGGAAGACAGTAGGAAGACCCAGAAACCCAGAAGCAAACTGAGGCAGAACACTAGCAGTGAGAACAGCTGCAGCACGAGCATCATCATCAAGCCACTGGGTGTAAACAGACAAAGCACCATGATACGTCTGAAGAGCCTCCTCATAAGCCAAAGCCCTCTCATCATAGGCACGATCAGCAGCCTCATCAGCAATCTTAGCCGCATCCTTGGCGGACTGAGGAGCGTCCGGAGGAAGAACCAGTGGAGTCGGCGGAGTAGGGGCCATCGGAGGGACCGGACGTGGCGGACAGCAGACCTCGCCAGAAAGAACACCCCAGAGACGAATGCCACGCATGTGAATGCGCATGAAGCCAGCGAACTCGGTGTAGTTGGTACCATCGAAGATCACCGGACAGCGAGGGACAGCAACGTAGCCTGATGCAGCAGACATTTTTTTTTGCAAAGATCCGAAAATAGCAGAGGCCGGATGAGGACGGCGGCTGGGGGCGAGATCCGGCGCAGCAGACCTCAGACGACAGCAGTAGACGATCGGGAGGAGAGGGACCTGGCGATCCACACAGCAGGAGACGCGGCTGCGAGCCTAGCGGGCCTGGCGAACAGCGCCTGGGCGGGAACAACGTCCTGGCGGGAGCGGCGCTGGGCGGGAGCGGCGTCCTGGCGGGAGCGGCGCTGGGCGGGAGCGGCGTCCTGGCGGGAGCGGCGCTGGGCGGGAGGGAAGGGCGCCTGGCGACCGCGAGCTTGCGGGAGGAGCGGACGACGGGAACGGCGCCGACCTGGAGCGGCGCCTGGGCGAGAAGGAACGACGCCTGGCGAAGAGAAGACGCGGCGGCGGCGAGATGGGATCGGAGCACGAGCGTGCGAAAAAAGAGACCTAAAGCTCTAATACCATGTTAGGAATAAGCAACTTGTATCCCATGAGGCCATAGGCCGATATATATATACATGTACATGTGTGGTACATATGCAGGAAACCCCTTATACTACGGGATAAATACAAAGGGGTATACATGACTTATATTATAACTCTAACAGGTTCCATCTGAGAACGGTATCATCATCAATTTCGTTATTCTGCGTCGGCGTAATCTGTAAGTAAGATATTTTATCTTATTGCAACTACAATGGATTCATATAGTTTTGTACACCCGAATTACCAATCTCATAATTGTATAGAGCCTATGCAGAGTACGAGTTTTAGTCATGCTAGCAATATGCAACAAGAATTTTTCGACTCTAGTACATCGGCAATGTTTATGACACCTATATCGTCACAAATGCACATGCCGTTGTATAATCATGATGGCCAATATAGTAAACATTTATTCGGCCAGTTGTTTTGTACCTAACACTAATAATCCTACTGTCTTAACTTCGGTTTCACAAAATCTCATATATAACCGAAGTGTTGGCTTTAGTTCTAATATGCAACAACCCTTTTATCAAAAAGTAGCTTGTAGCACACCACCTTCGCCAACTATAGGTACCGGGGTTCTGTATGAGCCGGTTCCAAATCTGTATTCTAATGTATCTCTGCACCATAACTCGCATGCTAAACCCTCTTTGCCAGAGTTACAATCACAAACCTATGTTGCATCTGTGCCACAACCTAATTCTCTAGAGCCATCTCAATGTTTTAAGGACCTAATTGACAATATTCTTATAGAATGTGGTTTCAAACCTCATGCGAGTTTAAAAGAAAATAAAATGGATTCAGATATGGATGATAATTCGGTTATTGAAAAAGCCGAAGAAAACAATACTTGTTACGATTCAATTATATTAGAAGACATACATCTGGCTATGCAAGAACATGAAGAAGAGAGCAAGGAGGCTGCAATCGACCCCGACAATGTCACCGCTGTCACGCTCGATGATCTATCTGAGGATGGACGGCGAGAAATTGAACAGGAGCTTGAGGAAGAGAGGCAGGAGAGTCTACAGAGAAAATTAGCAGGCCTTCAGAATACGAAGAACATCGTCGTCACAAAGGTAACGACATCAGACCACTCTGCTTCACCTAGCACTGAGGTAAGTAGATCACTTTCCTCCAACGAATTCAAAGAGGTACGGATCACAAATACATTCCCTATCTCTCAATTTAATCAAGTCTTTATATTAGATAAATCCGGAGATTATCCTAGGAGTTCTCAGTTATATGTGCTAGCCAATAACATTTTTGTGAACTCCACCTTATGTGTTCCAAAGTCAATAAATGCTTTCTCACAATTAAGCGACATGTTTTATGATAAACTTGCTACTAGGAACATGAATTTGATAACTGATAAAGTAAAAGAGTCTGATTTTGATGGGATCAAATACGCTTCTGAGTTATCAAACAATGCAAGTTCAAGAAAGGTTCAGATAGCCGAATTAGGGAGTAATTCGGGTGGTGTTAAAAGTAGTGATAAAAATCTGAAAATTAGTGAAGATAAAAAGGCCGATGTTAGCAATGTGAAAGAATGTAATTCTGGAGCATCGGACAGTGTTCCATCAGCTATTGTCAAAGGTCGGTTCGATTCCATAGAACCTCAAGGGATTGGGGGGCAAATATCAATTGAAAAACCTAACCCCAAACATGTAATTAATTTTGAGGATAAAAAGGTGTTGATTCGGCCAGAACAGGCAGTTTCAGCAAAAGGCAAGAAAGTAGTGTTGTCTAGTGAAATCAATAGTGACCTTTTTCATGATAAGATAGAAAAGCCTAGCAAAGTTGTGAGCCAAAAAGAGAAAATGGTTTGGGTCCCTACAATTAGCAAAGATATTAAGTGTGCATCCCAAACATCTGCCCCTAACACTACGAAGTCAAGAAAGCCAAAGGTGACGTTCCAACAGCTTCTGGCTAAATATGAAAAAGAAAAGGCCGACAAAGGTTCTAATCGGCCTAATTATTTCAGGCATACTAAATCATTTTCTAGACAACGTTTTGATGATTACAAGCATTGGAAAGAAAATGAGTACACGCAAATGCCATATTTTCCACTTGAGCATATGTAATGGGAATGTCCACCTAATATGCCAATGTCATGTCCATCACGTAGATTAACTGCCAAAATCCGGACTTTACAAAAAATGCACATCTCCTCCATCATGGTTGGCAACCCGCAGGGCAGTTGTTTGGGCACCAAGTGCATAACAAAAGGAGACGGATGCAATAGCAGAGCACTGGAATGTTTCCATATCAAGATTACAGACCAAGATATACTATATTTGTTGGTGGGGAAGAGATTCCAGTTAGTGAAGCTTTTAATTCAGAAAGATATAGTGTGGCTGGAAGTACAAAATCGAGAAGTCATGCTTTGGGTGCCAGGAGGGTGCCGTCTAGGTATGATGCTGGTCGTGGAGCATATAGAGTTGTTGGACTACCCAGGCACAATGTTGATGGGCTGATCCAAATTGGTCGACAACAGTTTAAGTGGGTGCCAATCAAGTCCAGAGATTGTGATCAACCAGTGACAGGTTTAGATGCGCTAGGTGTTGTTCATGGTAAAACCGACAACATCTTGATTGATAAACCTGAACTGGCTGCCGGTGTTAATTTGAACATAAATAGAGCTGTTAGATTTCAGTATGGTTCTATTCTGAAACATGGAACAGGTTCAGGGGATTCTTGGAATGATGCAAGGCAGCAGCAATGAGGCTTTGATGCGTTTCAGAAAAAAGATATTGTAGTAGAAAACGATGGCTTGCTTGCTGATTTCGAATGTGATTCACAGAACAATTCAGAGAAGCCAGTTGCTATTACTAGTACTAGTAGTCAAGAATCCGACTCGTCCAGTATTCCTGTCAATTCAGTCATGAGAAGTAGTAGCACAGCGAACCCCAAGGACGTGATTTCTGCAGGATTTAAATTGAACACTGGTACGCTTATTCAGCATAAGAATCTAGAAAGCAGCATCAAGGAAGTTGTGCTTGGTGGGATGTCTGACCAATGGAGAAAGTTTTCGGCCAACTACAATTTGTTTAGGCCAAAAACAACAGCACTTATCTACCGACCAAGGTTCTTGGGGGGCAGCAGAATTAGGTCGGTTGCATCAGGAACCAAATCGAAACCACAGTGGTGCCCGGTGGGCCTCACACATACACAAAAGCGACGAGTACAACGACTTCGAGCAATAGAAATAATGGAAGAGAAAAAATTGGCAATTTGGGATTTGACAAAAAGAAAACTATGATGTCCATTAAGAAGGTGTGGAGGCCAAAAGAAGTGAAGATGTTGGCTAGCGATGATGAAAATAGAAGCTTTGTCGATGGAGGTTCATTGTCGAACTAGCATGGTACTCCGCATCACAAAGGTATGGATACGTTTTGTTGTGAGCGAAACTACATGAACACCTAAATTAAAGCCGATGCTTTATTTATCACCATCCCGAGGAAGCTAAATATTATATTGCTTGTAGTTATATTAATTTTTATTGAAAAAAATGTCATATATAGTTTAGGCTGAATTACACTGACAAGATGATGATTAATCGGTCCATTAGTTAGTGCAGCTACTAAACATTATTTGACCGGATTAGTTCATTAATTGCTAATTAATTGGCCTGTTATATGATTTAGTAATGATTCAACATATGTTGCAGCGACTGATTCTTAGTGGTAGAATTGGAAAGTGGGTTTATGCACTAGTAGAATGTGGTTTAACATACGAATCGTTGCTTGCTATGAGAGGTCATAGAATAAAAGATGAAGAGGATATTTACCTTGATAGTGTATGCCCATCGAAACTTTATTTTGATGAATCGGTTTGTGGAGATGGACAAGGCGTCGATAATATTTTGATTTCTCCAAAGAATGTAACTTATGAAACATCGATTCACTTAGAATATCCTTGCACTGATAATTAAATTGGGTATGAGGCATTGTTGTTTGGCTTGCAAAGTTTAGTTGATATATGGGTGTGAGGGATGCTTTTGGAGATTCTCCTTTAATCGTTCAGCAGAATTTCAATGTTTCGATGATGGATTGCTGAATAGTTACTTGGACCGATGTTTAGATATAATTGAGTATTTGGACACTTTTACTATCAGCCGTATATCTAGAGAAATTTTAGAGCTAATCATTTCTCCAAATAAGCATCTGGTTTCCAGGTTACTAGTGGAAAGTTTTTAATAATAGAATGCCGATGCTAGCTGTTGTCGAAAGGGAGACCGATCTGCAAGTTGCTAGTTCGGTTCTAGGTCAATTTGGGAGTTCCGGAGTGAACAGATTAGTAGTTTTGGTGTACAGGGTGCATCGATGCTAGTTTAGTCCAGCAACAATCAATACAGGGCAAAGAAGATTCGGTACAAGGTTCACAAATAACCGAATCTGTTAGTGAGTTAGAGGCTGGTGATTGGAGAGGCCCTATAGTTAATTATTTAAAGAATTTAAGTCAAACAAGAGATAGAAAAGTTCGACGACAAGCTTTAAAATATACTTTGTTAAATAATGAATTATACTGCCGAACCATAGATGGATTACTCTTGAAGTGATTGGGTTCTGATCAGTCTAGAATATCTATGGGTGTAGCGCATGAAGTCTTTTGAGGCATTGACGGAACTCTCAGGTAATGGCTTACATATATATGGCCGATGATAGTTCATCGTTGCCTCTAGAAAATATGGGGTCATGGTTCATCATTTATACAATTGAATATCGATCTAGGTAAAAAAATGCAAGATTGGCCATTGTGCCATGTAAGCATGTTCTGAGAAAAAGAAAATAGTAAAGCCGTTGCATTAGTCATCATGGCTTTCAGATTTTGATGCATGCTTGTGCTGGTTCAGAAGTAGTAGTAATAAAGAATTATTTGAGCCGGCTCAGGTGAGTTTGTTTTTGCATAGAACTTAAGATTCTGTCTTTAGATTTTGCCAAAGTCATCTATTAAACATGATTATGGTAGCTAGACCATGACCGAATTTGTGAGTAAGAGCTTCTACGTCTTGTGTTTTTGGTAAATGCAATATCTCTGTGATAGACAAGATGGTTATTCGGCTGTTTGCTACATGATAAGTTGTTTTTGCCGAACGATAACAATATAAAATCTTAGTGTTATTGGCAGGATGATTGAAAATATTTGCTGAGATATTACCTCACATACATATATATGGCCGATACTAGCTCATCATTGCCCTTGAATGAAATGTGGGTCATGAGTTTGCACTAATTTTATGAAAACAAATTGGCCGATATATGATGGAATATCGTTCTAAATAAAAGAAACAAATATAGCCGATGTGTTAGTCATCATGGCTAAGGTTTTGATGTTTATAATGAGGTTGCTAATTTTGTATGAACTGCATGTGAATGGTGTCCTTTAGTCTGTTCATAATTGACGGGAGCATCGATGAGGTTACTTTACTGTTAGACATAACCTAAACATTCGGTCGTCGATGTGGCAAAAGTTGTGTTAATTTACTGCTGTATTGATCAAATTATTACCACTAAATTTGTGGACAAATTTGATACTTGTCAAAGTGTTTTCGGTAAATGCAATTGTACCGAAAACAGGGGGGCATGTGTTGATGGTGTAATTTGGCTAGAGAATATGATCTGCCAAATTATATAGGTTATTGATCAAGCTAATAAGCTAATATATTGCTTCAAGTGTTGTAACATGTGTTTTATAAGGACCGGCAGTTACATGGGGCAAGTCCTGCCCAGATCCTGGTTTACGTCGAGCTAGTAAGCTACTACTTCCAAGGACAAGTCCTAACCGGTCTCAGATGCCAAGCTGAAGTTTCAGGTTTGCAAAGGCTATCATGCAAGGATACAGCAAAAAGTAAAATTACATCTGCACGGTGATGCATCAGGCGTATGAGATCTCCATTAGCTGATATAATTACATTGTGGCTGGATATTTTATTCCTTTCCTTGTGGGCTAAGAGGGATTTGTACGTGGCCTTGTTTGGATTTGTTAAGTACGGGCCAGCAAGTAGATTAGGTAGGCATCGACTCATACATAGTAAACCATGGTAACCTAATTAGGAAGGGCAAGTCAGGTTCGGTCTAGCTTTAAAGTTTTATTCTTGTACGCCAAGTCCTGCGTGCTTTTAAATAGGCCACGGCCGATTGAGTAAAAAGAAGCAATCGATCTATTCAACAAAACCAATCTATTTTTTCACGTATGTTTTATCTATCGTTCTTTTCTCTACCGAGCCCTAGCAACCCTAGGGTTTGGTGACCTTTGCCATTTTGCATCGAAAAACGGTCGTCCCTCCTCTACGAAAGCGAGGGGATCTTTGTTGCTTTACCCGGAAAGCAATCGTTCATCGTCACGAAAGCACGACGGTTATCTTGGTGTTGCGCGGCGATTTCGCGTGCCAACAGACAGTTGACTGGCCCCACCTGTCAACCTCATGTACACTTTCATTGGGTACACTTTTGGGTATCCTTATCCATTTAGCTATTTACTCGAATTATTAAACGAATCCAGGAAATCCCATAATATAATTAAAACTTCTAAAATTCATAGATATTAATCCGTAACTCGGATGAAAAAGTCTTATGCATGAAAGTTGTTCAGAACGACGAGACGAATCCGGATACATAGCCCGTTCATCCTCCACACATCCCTAGCATAGCGAACACGCAATTTTCCCCCTCCGGTTCATCTGTCCGAAAACGCGAAACACCAGGGATACTTTCCCGGATGTTTCCCCCCTTCGTCGGTATCACCTCCTACCGTGTTAGGGCAGACCTAGCACCGCGCATTGTCATGTCATGCATCGTCATGCATATGTTTGCATTATATTTATTGTTTCTGCCCCCTCTTCTCTCGTTAGACACCGAGGCCGACGCCGTTGCTACCCAGTACGACTACGATGTTGACGACCCTCCTTCTCGGCTGAGATTCCAGGCAAGCCCCCCCCCCCCTTGATCACCAGATATCGCCTATTCTTCTCTCTAATGCTTGCATTAGAGTAGTGTAGCATGTTACTGCTTTCCGTTAATCCTATCCTGATGCATAGCCTGTCCTTGCTACTACTATTGTTACCTTTACCTGCAATCCTACATGCTTAGTATAGGATGCTAGTATTCCATCGATGGCCCTACATTCTTGTC
Organism: Aegilops tauschii subsp. strangulata; assembly: GCF_002575655.3. Lineage (NCBI taxonomy): Eukaryota > Viridiplantae > Streptophyta > Magnoliopsida > Poales > Poaceae > Aegilops > Aegilops tauschii. The sequence goes on from NC_053039.3 coordinate 49,523,673, forward strand.
CGTCTGCCATGTTATACTACCGGGCTGTGATCACTCAGGAGATGATCACGGGTATATACTTACATACATATTATACGATACATGTGGTGACTAAAGTCGGGTCGGCTCGTAGAGTACCCGCAAGTGATTCCGATGAGGGGGGGGGGGGGGGCTGGAAGGACAGGTGGCTCCATCCCGGTAGAGGTGGGCCTGGGTTCCCGACGGCCCCCGACTGTTACTTTGTGGCGGAGCGATAGGGCAGGTTGTGGCCACCTAGGTGAGAGGTGGGCCTGGACCTGGTCGGCGTCCGCGGTTACTTTAAAATAACACGCTTAATGAGATCTTGGTGTTTGATCCGAGTCTGGCCACTGGCCTATACACACTAACCAACTACGCGGGAACAGTTATGGCACTCGACGTTGTGGTATCAGCGGAAGCCTTCTTGACGTCAGCGACTGAGCGGCGCGCGCCGGATTGGACTGGAACGCCTGCTCTTGTATTAGGGAGGCTAGGTCTGCTTCCGGCCGCCCTCGCAACGTGTAGGTGTGCAATGGGCGATGGGCCCAGACCCCTGCGCCATAGGATTTAGACTGACATGCTGACCTCTCTGTTGTGCCTAGGTAGGGCTGCGACGTGTTGATCTTCCAAGGCCGGGCATGACCCAGGAAAGTGTGTCTGGCCAAAGGGATCGAGTGTGTCGGGTAATGTGGTGCACCCCTGTAGGGAAGTTTATCTATTCGAATAGTCGTGATCTTTGGTAACAGGACGACTTGGAGTTGTACCTTGACCTTATGACAACTAGAACCGGATACTTAATCAAACACACCCTTCCAAGTGCCAGATACAACCCGGTGATCGCTCCCTAACAGGGCGACGAGGAGAGGATCGCCGGGTAGGATTATGCTATGCCATGATACTTGGTGAACTTACCTTCTACTCTCTTCTACATGCGGCAAGATGGAGGCTGCCAAAAGCGTAGTCTTCGACAGGATTAGCTATCCCCCTCTTATTCTGGCATTCTGCAGTTCAGTCCACCGATATTGCCCCTTTACACAGATACCCATCCATAAGTAGTGTAGATCCTTGCTTGCGAGTACTTTGGATGAGTACTCACGGTTGCTTTTCTCCCCCTTTTCCCCCTTTTCCTTTCTTACTGGTTGTCGCAACCAGATGCTGGAGCCCAGGAGCCTGAAGCCACCATCGATGATGACTCCTACTACACCGGAGGTGCCTACTACTACGTGCAGGCATCTGACGACGACCATGAGTAGTTTAGGAGGATCCCAGGTAGGAGGCATGTGCCTCTTTCGATCTGTATCCGAGTTTGTGCTAGTCATCTTATGGCAACTTGTTACTTATGTCTATACTCAGATATTGTTGCTTCCGCTGACTCATCTATGATCGAGCACTTGTATTCAAGCCCTCGAGGCCCCTGCCTTGTATTATGATGCTTGTATGACTTTTATGTCATTAGAGTTGTGTTGTGATATCTTCCCGTGAGTCCCCGATCTAGATCGTACACGTTTGCGTGCATGATTAGTGTACGATTGAATCGGGGGCGTCACAAGTTGGTATCAGAGCCGACTGCCTGTAGAAATCCCCCTTCCAACTCCTTGGGCGAAGTCGAGTCTAGACATTGCAAAACTTTTACTAACATGGCTGTGTGTCTTACGGGCCCACGTCGCCATTGGGTGGTATTAGGATCTTTTATTCCTCGTCTATACTCTGGGACTCTTATCTCTCTTGTACTCGGGTTAAATGGTTTTACTAACACTAACTCTAGGTTCTCGTAACTACTTCCTCTCGGAGAGCCACTCGATACAGATGATCGCTTGATGCACTAGAAGATTCCGAAGTTACTCTCCGATGTTCCCTCGATACTTTGTGCCATCGCTTTTGCAATTCCATTCCATCGATAAACCCCAATGGATAACCAAGTACCCTTGCCATTCATAAATTCATTTCCTGTTGATCTTGTTATTACAAGATACCCCGAAATTCTCCCCAATGTTCCGAGAATACTTTGTGCCTACTGCCTTGCAGTTCTTTGTCACATGAATACCCCTATGGATAATTTCTCGCACTTACCGAGTATCCACTCATCCCCAGTTGATTCGTCTATGTCACCAATCCTCGAATTACCATTCGATCTTCCGAAAATCCTCAGCAGCCTATTGCTCTTGAAATTCTTGCTTGCTTACATTATGGTTAATCCCATAAGTCTAGTAATCTTATTGGCATCCTTTGTCACTATCATATTGAGTCGCTCCCAATCCTCAGGATTTATCCTTCCGGCTCAGACATCATTTTAAACATGAGCTGGTTCTCGACCAATCGGATTGCCATCGATTGTACCCCTAAGCCTACGCAACTTATCCATCCTTAATCAGAGCATTTTCTTCTATTCCCTTGATCAGAAATCATAATTCTATTGCATTTGAGCTTTGAATTAGTCAGTTGTTTCTATAGTCTGATCTCCTTGCATTATTTCTTCCTCCGGTTGAGTACCGATGCTCACATCAGATCCCTTGAGGACCACCGGATCCTTTGTTGGATTTTATCCGATAGTGTCTTTCATATTCAATCACTTTGGAAGTTCTTTCTCCATTGGTAAATCCTATCCTCTGACTGACCAACCATGCTCTGCTTTCGAGCTTGTGTTATTTACTCCTGAAGTTTGTGGTATATGTTTCTAAGAGACCCTGATGGGTTGAACCCATGTCTTTTTCTAATCTGTGTGAACCCGGAAACTACTACGGGTCATACTCTACTGTTGTTATGTCAGATAAAATTTCAACACAACTTCGTCGAAGGCGAGAAGTGAATGAAAGGTTATGCATTAGAGAAGTGGGAGTCGACCTTGAACTTTGTGTTCATGCCCATGGACACGATGTAGATCCTATCATGGAAGTTTCTTGCAATAATAACTATTTCCTTGAAAATATCATCTGGATCTGTGAATTGATCCTTTGCAATCGTGGTTCCGACCATATTTTCTCTTTGATTCTATTTCTCGGGCAAGTTAAAGTACTTGTCCTCTGTAGATCAATACATCTCCGCAACCTCTATTTTGATCTTCCTTCGAGTATTACCCTTCGGTATATCAAAAATATCAAAGAACTGTGTCGCTTCCTATGAGTCTACATCTAGTATTGCATCTCACCGATTTCAGATTCCCCCTAGGTTTTGAGTTATTAGTCACTCGAAAACACCGATAAGTGAATCGATTCCGCACGCCGATTCAATAACTCCAAGTAATTTTCATTGCTTACAAGTTTAATAATCCTTCAAGTCATTCCCTAGCCTGATCGGCTATATCATTATTGTGCTAAATTTTAACTGTGCTACCTGGTCCTTATTCCCAGAGCACAATTTTCGGCGATGAGCTAAACTTGCATCGATCTTCCTTGTCTTATCATTTCACCTCGAACAGCAAGCTTGATTCTGAGTTAGTGTCGTATATGTGGTTCCAATAATCTTTCTGTGCATTACTCCTGTTGCTTGATGTAGCCGCTGTTCAATTGATTCTTCGTGGAGCCTCTCAACAAAATTTGTCATGATCATCATCAGCATTCTGAGCTCTTCCAGGATATCAATTGAATTCATGAGGAGAAATACCATCCTTGCCCTCGATGATTTGTGTTATCATCGACCACTTTATTGCCTTCCGTGCAACACAAACTTGTTCGCGTTTTGTGTATACATTGAGATCCTTGCTATCCATCATTTGTTCTCCTTTACCTTGGAGTATTACCATCTTTTATGTCAAGAAGGTCGTGGGAATTTCACCACCTCTGAAGATTTCTTGATATAGTAATACTTCTCACCATCACAATTCTTTCTTGGTACCCGTGTTAATTCTAACCGGGTTACCAACAGGTGAACAATGCTATTTGGATTCGGCCCTTCTAGCAACCCTATTGCTTTGAAGTTAATGGTCGACCGTTCATTCTTAGACTATCGATTACTGAATCACCATTCTAACATTGATCATGCTACCTAAGGCCATATTTCGGGCGCACCTTTCAACCAATGTTTAATTGTGTATGATTTCCTCAAAGCATACATCATTACATTATTTGATCTGACAAATGTGATCTCCATGTTCACATAATTGTGGAAATCTCGATGGATTGTCACTGAGTCCATTAGTGATAACCCACAAGTATAGGGGATCGCAACAGTTTTCGAGGGTAGAGTATTCAACCCAAATTTATTGGTTCGACACAAGGGGAGCCAAAGAATATTCTCAAGTATTAGCAGTTGAGTTGTCAATTCAACCACACCTGGATAACTTAGTATCTGCAGCAAAGTATTTAGTAGCAAAGTAATATGGAAGTAACGGTAACGGTAGCAAAAGTAATATTTTCGGGTTTTGTAGTGATTGTAACAGTAGCAACGGAAAAGTAAATAAGCGGAGAACAATATGTGAAAAGCTCGTAGGCATTGGATCAGTGATGGAGAATTATGCCGGATGCGGTTCATCATGCAACAGTCATAACATAGGGTGACACAGAACTAGCTCCAATTTATCAATGTAATGTAGGCATGTATTCCGAATATAGTCATATGTGCTTATGGAAAATAACTTACATGACATCTTTTGTCCTACCCTCCCGTGGCAGCGGGGTCCTATTGGAAACTAAGGGATATTAAGGCCTCCTTTTAATAGAGTACCGGACCAAAGCATTAACACATAGTGAATACATGAACTCCTCAAACTATGGCCATCACCGGGAGTGGTCCCGATTATTGTCACTTCGGGGTTGCCGGATCATAACCCATAGTAGGTGACTATAGACTTGCAAGATAAGATCAAGAACTCACATATATTCATGAAAACATCATAGGTTCAGATCTGAAATCATGGCACTCAGGCCCTAGTGACAAGCATTACGCATAGAAAAGTCATAGCAACATCAATCTCAGAACATAGTGGATACTAGGGATCAAACCCTAACAAAACTAACTCGACTACATGATAAATCTCATCCAACCCATCACCGTCCAGCAAGCCAACAATGGAATTACTCACGCACGGCGGTGAATCATGGAATTGGTGATGGAGGATGGTTGATGATGACGATGGCGACGGATTCCCCTCTCCGGAGCCCTGAACGGACTCCGGATCAGCCCTCTCGAGAGAGTTTAGGGCTTGGCAGCGGCTCCATGTCGTAAAACGCGATGAATCCTTCTCTCTGATTTTTTTCTCCCCGAACACGAATATATGGAGTTGGAGTTGAGGTCGGTGGAGCTCCAGGGGGCACGAGGCAGGGGGGCGCGCCCCCCACCCTCGTGGAAAGGGTGTGGGCCCCCTGGCCTTGATTCTTTTGCCAGTATTTTTTATTATTTCCAAAAATAATCTCCGTGAAGTTTCAGGTCATTCCGAGAACTTTTGTTTCTGCACAAAGATAACACCATGGCAATTCTGCTGAAAACAGCGTCAGTCCGGGTTAGTTCCATTCAAATCATGCAAGTTAGAGTCCAAAACAAGGGCAAAAGTGTTTGGAAAAGTAGATACGACAGAGACGTATCAACTCCCCCAAGCTTAAACCTTTGCTTGTCCTCCAACAATTCAGTTGATAAACTGAAAGTGATAAAGAAAAACTTTTACAAACTCTGTTTGCTGTTGTTGTTGTAAATATGTAAAGCCAGCATTCAAGTTTTCAGCAAAGATCATGAACTAACCACATTCACAATAACATTTAGGTCTCGTGTTTACTCATATCAATGGCATAATCAAGTAGCGAGCAATAATAATAAATCTCGGATGACAACACTTTCTCAAAACAATCATAATATGATATAACAAGATGGTATCTCGCTAGCCCTTTCTGAGACCGCAAAACATAAATGTAGAGCACCTTTAAAGATCAAGGACTGACTAGACATTGTAATTCATGGTCAAAGAGATCCAGTCATAGTCATACCCAATATAAATTAATAGTAATGGATGCAAATGACAGCGGTGCTCTCCAGCTGGTGCTTTGTAATAAGAGGGTGATGACTCAACATAAAAGTAAATAGATAGGCCCTTCGCAGAGGGAAGCAGGGATTTGTAGAGGTGCCAGAGCTCGGTTTTGAAATAGAGATCAATAATATTTTGAGCGACATACTTTCATTGTCAACATAACAACCAAGAGATGGCGATATCTTCCATGATACACACATTATAGGCGGTTCCCAAACAGAATGGTAAGTTTATACTCCCCCTCCACCAACAAGCATCAATCCATGGCTTGCTCGAAACAACGAGTGCCTCCAACTAACAACAGTCCCGGGGGAGTTTTGTTTGTAATTATTTTGATTTGATTTGCATAAAGCATGGGACTGGTCATCCCAATGACCAGCCATTTTCTTGTGAGTGAGGAGCGGAGTCCACTCCTCTTGAGAATAACCCGCCTAACATGGAATACGGACATCCCTAGTTAATACATGAGCTATTCGAGCATACAATACAGAATTTCATTTGAAAGTTTAGAGTTTGGCACATACAAATTTACTTGGAACGGCAGGTAGATACCGCATATAGGAAGGTATAGTGGACTCATATGGAATAACTTTGGGGTTGAAGGGATTGGATGCACAAGCAGTATTCCCGCTTAGTACAAGTGAAGGCTAGCAAAAGACTGGGAAGCGACCAACTAGAGAGCGACAACAGTCATGAACATGCATTAAAATTAATAAACATTAAGTGCAAGCATGAGTAGGATATAATCCACCATGAACATAAATATCATGAAGGCTATGTTGATTTGTTTCAACTACATCTGTGAACATGTGCCAAGTCAAGTCACTTGAATCATTCAAAGGAGGATACCACCCCATCATACCACATCACAACCATTTTAATAGCATGTTGGCACGCAAGGTAAACCATTATAAACTCCTAGCTAATTAAGCATGGCATAAGTAACTATAATCTCTATTGTCATGGCAAACATGTTCATTCATAATAGGCTGAATCAGGAACGATGAACTAATCATATTTACAAAAACAAGAGAGGTCGAGTTCATACCAGCTTCTCTCATCTCAATCAGTCCATCATATATCATCATAATTGCCTTTCACTTGCACGACCGAACGATGTGAATAATAATAATAGTGCACGTGCATTGGACTAAGCTGGAATCTGCGAGCATTCAATAAATAGGAGAAGACAAGGCAATACGGGCTCTTGGTTAAATCAACAATAATGCATATAAGAGCCACTTTAACATTTTCATTATGGTCTTCTCCTATCGACCCCCAAAGGAAAGAAAAGAAATAAAAAATATTTACACAAGAAAGCTCCCAACAAGCAAAAGAAGAACATGAAATATTTTTGGGTTTTCTTTTTAGTTATTACTACTACAGCAAGAAAGTAAACTAGCTAAAAGCTACTACTAATTTTTTTGGTTTTCTTAAGGTTTTTCAAACACACAAGAAGAAAGCAAGAAAAAGAAAATAAACTAGCATGGATATTACAGTGAAAAAGTATGAGCACCGACAACTAGCATGAGTGTGTGAATATAAATGTAATGTCGGTAAGAGATACGTACTCCCCCAAGCTTAGGCTTTTGGCCTAAGTTGGTCTATTGCCACGGCTGGCCTGGCGGATACCCAAAGCTGTAGCTGGGGTCGTACTGAGATGCAGTAGTTATTGCATCGTGGGCTGCAGTTTGGAGGCGAGCTATCTCAGCCCTCCTCTCGTACTCGTTCGCCTCGTCCCTGGTTATGAAATATCTCCCCTTCGCCTGAAAGTCAAAGAAAGTAGAAGCAGGGAGAGCGACATGATAGGTGCGTCATCTGTCAAAGATTAGTCGGTACTGGAGGAACTGATCATTCCTCTCAACAAAACGATGACGAGCCATAGCCTCATAATCTAAATAAGCAGGAGGCAACTCAATATCATCCTCACGTATGGCTAGACCAAGAAAATTAGCTAAACGGGTCGCATAAATTCCACTAAAGATATCTCCATTAAATCTATTACCTACGTGCAACAATGGCTCCCAAATTATAGTGTTTATCTCCTAATACAGCACTCCTTAGAACACTGAGGTCGGGGACACACATGTGACATGCTTCATCCTTACCATTTATGCACCTACCTATGAAGAGAGCAAAATAATGTATAGCAGGAAAATGAATGCTCCCTATGGTAGCTTGTGCTATGTCTCTAGATTCCCCCACAGTTATACTAGCAAGAAAATCTCTAAATTCAGATTTGTTCACTAGGACTACCCCATTGTGGAAGTTTGCAAGTAGTATTAAAATCCTCTAAATCCATAGTATAAGAATTTTCATAAAGATCAAACAGGACAATTTGAGAAATGCGTGATGATGAAAATTCAAACCTCCTGACAAAGGAATTAGTGAGATAGTGGTACTGACGGCATTTCTCTGCCTCGAAGCTCACAAGATCAGCGTTACGCACATATGCGTTAAATTCCTCCTTGATTCCTGCTCGATCCATAAAGTCTTATGAAGGCCATTCACAAGCCCGCACTTGAGCATCCCTTGGTGGTTCATCGTCGGCATCGCGCATTGCGAGCCTAGGTCCTTGCTTCCTTGAAGGGCCACCTTGGTACATTTTCCTAAACATGTTTCTTCCTCTGAAAAATTTCTGAAAATTTTAGTAACTTCAAATAAAAGTGAACCAAGCTCAACAAAAGTGATAGCAACTACTCCCACAAGTGCCTAGAGACTATATCATGCATTAGAACTACTTGGAACCATATAAATTTGACATGCAAGCTCTAGAACATGGTCACCTAGGCAGCACAAATTTGCAATGAATAAAGCACTAGAAAAAAACTAATTGGACCATTGGAGGAGTCACATACCAAGGAACAATCCCCCAAAGCAGTTTTGTGAGAGATGCTTTGAGCAAGGAGATCGAAAATCGCAGCAAAATGGGCTAGAACTCGTGCTTGAGCTGGTTGGTGATTTTTTTGGGAGGAAGAAGGAGTGTGTGGTGGCTGGAATAAGTGGAGGGGAGCCACCATGGGCCCACGAGGCAGGGGGCGCCCAGGGGGGGTGGGCGCGCCCTGGACCCTCGTGGCCAGGTGCCAGCTCCCCCTGATGTGTTCTCAGTGCCAGATATTCTCAAATATTCCAGAAAAAACCATATTTCAATTTCAGGGCATTTGGAGAACTTTTAGTTTTGGGGTATTTTTTATTGCACGGGTAATTCAGAAAACTGACAGAAAATACTATTTTTACTTTATTTAATCTAAATAACAGAAAGTAAAAGGAGGGTACAGAAGGTTGTGCCTTCTAACTTCATCCATCTCATGCTCATCAAAAGGAATCCACTAACAAGGTTGATCAAGTCTTGTTAACAAACTCATTCCGAATAACATGGAACCGGAGAAATTTCGAATAACACTATGTTACCTCAACGGGGATATGCACATCCCCAATAATAAGAATATCATATCTCTTTTTGACAGTAGGTAGAGGAAATTCAAAACCTCCAAAAATAATCGATGGAATTTTTCCAATAGAGTTGATACTATGAACTTGAGGTTGTTTCCTCGGAAAGTGTACCGTATGCTCATTGCCATTAACATGAAAAGTGACATTGCCTTTGTTGCAATCAATAACAGCCCCTGCAGTATTCAAAAAGGGTCTCCCAAGAATAATAGACATACTATCGTCCTCGGGAATATCAAGAATAACAAAGTCTGTTAAAATAGTAACGTTTGCAACCACAACAGGCATATCCTCACAAATACCGACAGGTATAGCAGTTGATTTATCAGCCATTTGCAAGGATATTTCAGTAGGTGTCAACTTATTCAAATCAAGTCTACGATATAAAGAGAGAGGCATAACACTAACACCGGCTCCAAGATCACATAAAGCAGTTCTAACATAATTTCTTTTAATGGAGCATGGTATAGTTGGTACTCCTGGATCTCCTAGTTTCTTACGTATTCCACCCTTGAAAGTGTAATTAGCAAGCATGGTGGAAATTCAGCTTCCAGTATCTTTCTCTTATTTGTAACAATATCTTTCATATACTTGGCATAAGGATTCATTTTGAGCATATCAGTCAAACGCATACGCAAAAAGATAGGTCTAACCATTTCAGCAAAGCGCTCAAAATCCTCATCATCCTTTTTCTTGGATGGTTTGGGAGGAAAAGGCATGGGTTTCTGGACCCATGGCTCCCTTTCTTTACCGTGTTTCCTAGCAACAAAGTCTCTCTTATCATAACGTTGATTCTTTGATTGTGGGTTATCAAGATCAACAGCAGGTTCAATTTCTACATCATTATCATTGCTAGGTTGAGCATCAACATGAGCATCATCATTAACATTATTACTAGGTTCATGTACATCACCAGATTGTGTTTCAGCATCAGAAATAGAAATATCATTAGGATTCTCAGGCGTGTCTACAACAGGTTCACTAGAAGCATGCAAAGTCCTATCATTTTTCTTTTTCTTCTTTTTAGAAGGACTAGGTGCATCAATATTATTTCTCTAAGAATCCTGCTCAATTCTCTTGGGATGGCCTTCAGGATACAAAGGTTCCTGAGTCATTTTACCAGTTCTAGTAGCCACTCTAACAGCAAAATCATTATTCTTACTATTTAATTCATTGAGAAAATCATTCTGAGCTTTAAGTACTTGTTCTACTTGAGTGGTAACCATAGAAGCATGTTTACTGACGAGTTATGTTCACCTTTAACTCTGGACATATAATCACCCAAGTGTTCAATCATATAAGCATTTTGTTTTAATTGTCTACCAAAATCAGCATTAAAATCTTCTTGCTTAACCATAAAGTTATCAAACTCATCTAAGCATTGGCTAGCAAACTTAGTAGGAGGAATTTCAGCTTTATCATATCTATAGAGAGAATTTACCTTCACTACCTGTGTCGGGTTATCAAGACTGTGTACTTCTTCAATAGGTAATGGATTAAAACCATGTATTTCTTCAACAGGCGGTAAATTAAGACCATGTATTTCTTCAACGGGAGGTAAATTCTTAACATCTTCAGCTTTTATACCTTTTTCTTTCATAGATTTCTTTGCCTCTTGCATATCTTTAGGACTGAGAAATATAACACCCCTTTTCTTCGGAGTTGGCTTAGGAGTTGGTTCAGGAAGTGTCCAATTATTTTCATTGGTCAACATATTATTCAATAGAATTTCAGCTTCATCTGATGTTCTTTCCCTGAAAACAGAACCAGCACAACTATCCAGGTGGTCTCTGGAAGCATCGGTTAGTCCATTATAAAAGATATCAAGTATTTCATTTTTCTTAAGAGGATGATCAGGCAAAGCATTAAGTAATTGGAGAAGCCTCCCCCAAGCTTGTGGGAGACTCTCTTCTTCAATTTGCACAAAATTATATATTTCCCTTAAAGCAGCTTGTTTCTTATGAGCAGGGAAATATTTAGCAGAGAAGTAGTAAATCATATCCTGGGGACTACGCACACAACCAGGATCAAGAGAATTAAACCATATCTTAGAATCACCCTTTAATGAGAACAGAAATATTTTAAGGATATAGTAATAGCAAGTTTTCTCATCATTAGTGAACAGGGTGGCTATATCATTTAATTTAGTAAGATGTGCCACAACATTTTTAGATTCATAGCCATAAAAAGGATCAGATTCAATAGAGTCGATAGAGAATTCATAATCCTTATCAGTAACAAAGATAGGTGAAGTAGCATAAGCAGGATCATATTTCATTCTAGCATTCAGAGTTTTTTGTTTCAGCTTAGCTAATAATTTCTTAAGATCACTTTTATCATTCCAAGCAAGAAAGTCTCTAGCAGTTTCTTCATCCATAACATAGCCCTCAGGCAGAACAGGCAATTCATATCTAGGGGGAGAATCTTCATCATCACTTTCATCAATATTAGCAGGTTCAATAATTTCATTCTCTCTAGCCCTAGCAAGTTGTTCATCAAGAAATTCACCAAGTGGCACAGTAGTATCAAGCATAGAAGTAGTTTCATCATAAGTATCATGTATAGCAGAAGTGGCATCATCAATAACATGCGACATATCAGAATTAATAGCAGAAGCAGGTTTAGGTGTCGCAAGCTTACTCAAAACAGAAGGTGAATCAAGTGCAGAGCTAGATGGCAGTTCCTTACCTCCCCTCGTAGTTGAGGGATAAATTTTTATTTTTGCGTCTTTCAAGTTCTTCATAGTGACCAGCAGATATAAATCCCAAGTGACTCAAAGAATAGAGCTATGCTCCCCAGCAACGGCGCCAGAAAATAGTCTTGATAACCCACAATTATAGGGGATCGCAACAGTTTTCGAGGGTAGAGTATTCAACCCAAATTTATTGATTCGACAAAGGGGAGCCAAAGAATATTCTCAAGTATTAGCAGTTGAGTTGTCAATTCAACCACACCTGGATAACTTAGTATCTACAGCAAAGTATTAAGTAGCAAAGTAATATGGAAGTAACGGTAACGGTAGCAAAAGTAATATTTTTGGGTTTTGTAGTGATTGTAGCAGTAGCAACGGAAAAGTAAATAAGCGGAGAACAGTATGTGAAAAGCTCGTAGGCATTGGATCAGTGATGGAGAATTATGCCGGATGCGGTTCATCATGTAACAGTCATAACATAGGGTGACATAGAACTAGCTCCAATTCATCAATGTAATGTAGGCATGTATTCCGAATATAGTCATACGTGCTTATGGAAAAGAACTTGCATGACATCTTTTGTCCTACCCTCCCATGGCAACGGGGTCCTATTGGAAACTAAGGGATTTTAAGGCCTCCTTTTAATAGAGTACCGGACCAAAGCATTAACACATAGTGAATACATGAACTCCTCAAACTATGGTCATCACCGGGAGTGGTCCCGATTATTGTCACTTCGGGGTTGCCGGATGATAACACATAATAGGTAACTATAGACTTACAAGATAAGATCAAGAACTCACATATATTCATGAAAACATAATAGGTTCAGATCTGAAATCATGGCACTCGGGCCCTAGTGACAAGCATTAAGCATAGCAAAGTCATAGCAACATCAATCTCAGAACATAGTGGTTACTAGGGATCAAACCCTAACAAAACTAACTCGATTACATGATAAATCTCATCCAACCCATCACCGTCCAGCAAGCCTACGATGGAATTACTCACGCACGTCGGTGAGCATCATGAAATTGGTGATGGAGGATTGTTGATGATGACGATGGCGACGGATTCCCCTCTCCTGAGCCCTGAACGGACTCCATATCAGCCCTCCCGAGAGAGTTTAGGGCTTGGCGGCGGCTCCGTATCGTAAAACGCGATGAATCTTTATCTCTGATTTTTTTTCTCCCCGAACACGAGTATATGGAGTTGGAGTTGAGGTCGGTGGAGCTCCAGGGGGCCCACGAGGCAGGGGGCGCGCCCGGGGGAGCAGGCACGCCCCCACCCTCGTGGAAAGCGTGTGGGACCCCTGGCCTTGATTCTTTTGCCCGTATTTTTTATTATTTCCAAAAATAATATCCGTGAAGTTTCAGGTCATTCCAAGAACTTTTGTTTTTGCACAAAGATAACACCATGGCAATTCTGCTGAAAACAGCGTCAGTCCGGGTTAGTTCCATTCGAATCATGCAAGTTAGAGTCCAAAACAAGGGCAAAAGTGTTTGGAAAAGTAGATACGACGGAGACGTATCAATCAGCCACCCCCTCATCCCCTCCTTGGTTTAATGATGAAGTCTTGTTTTGGGACTCGCTTACACCTTTTCTTCTCAGGCATCCCAAGTCTGAGGTATCCTAACACCAAGCAGATCTGAATCTTGGTCAGATATGATGGTTGGGATGCATTTCCAAGAGTTATAACGTTGGTCTTTATATATGACCCGGTAAGGTGATGCCGTGCCTAGCACACCTGGTTAGAGGCCCTATTGTTATAGATTCCTTTTCAGCAAGGTTATCCATTCTTCCATGAGAAAATTGTAAGACTTATTCTATAAGTTGTTTCCGATGGATCCTTTGTATCCAAAGTTTGACCTTTGCTTGAAGACCATGCCAATGCTATCTCGAAGCATGTCTGTGGTACTCCGATTTTCAATAAGAGCATTTGAAGAACAATGCTAAATTTTCTTTGTCCATTATCCAAACACCGTTGTTTGGGTTATATCATGAAATTTATCCCCCCTTACCTAAAGGGTTTTCTACTTTATACCCTGTCATGGATATCATGCTCTGCTTGTCGTTGGGAAGGAAATACCCTTGAAATATGTGTTTAAACACATTTTCCTTTACATTGCTCTGTTGAAACTGATAATCATATTTTCCTTTCCATTGTTTGGTTTGACCTTTCTGGTGATATATATGCTTTAAGCAGTAATATTCTCTTGCTTATGTAACCACCTCGGTGTACAATTCTGTCAGCAAGACCCTGTTACTATTGTTGATGACATTCCGGTAGCCACCGATGGACGAGAACCTTGCATATTGGTCCGCCTCGTTCAACGAGCAGGAAAAATGGTTATCTTCGTCCCTCACCCTTGGTACCAATGTTGTTGCTGACATAACTGACAGGCGATACTCTGACCTGCCTTGCTATCTTGACCGTGAAAATTGATTAGCGCCTTCCTGCTGCTAACCCACATGGTGGGCCCATAACCCACAGTTCCACAGGATCGAAACCTGACTCTCCTGTACACCCCTGTTTCTAAAGTTATTCCTCATGCTTGGTTTTGTATGAAAGATCACGAGCCACCTTCCTAGTGATCTATTCTGGTACCAGGCGCAATACTTATTCCCATTGCTCTGAACCCCTTTCACCCTCTGTTTCAGGCAACAGACGGTTGCCTACCCACTTGGAGCTTCTTGTTACCCATCCTCACCTTGCTCTCAATAACTTTCTTGAATTTCAACTCGAGAGATGCCTCTATGCCATGTTCACTAAGATAGCCCCCAGGTACCTAATATATGTTGAGCTCCGTCCTTCCCGAGTTTTCCCCCTTAGCTTCCCGTAAGTACGATTGACATCCTCAAGGAAGAATGACGACTTCATCAGCATAACCTAAAGCAGACATATGAAGACGTCAATGTAATGGATCGACCTCTTCGAGAAGAGCAACCAACACCGAGAAAACCAGTTAGAATTTCGTAACCAAACCCCTTCCCCCTTACTCCCGCTCCTAAATCTCGGGACGAGATTTCTTATAGTGGAGGAGAATTGTGACACCCGGATAATTAAGCTACAGTAACATTCTGCTAATGATGCCACGTCACCTCGGTTACTATTGATAATCTCGCGATGGTTAAAAAGTGATCCAAATTCAAATTTAAAATAAAGGCAAACAACAAAAGTTAAAGAAAAATTAAAACAAATGTTCGTGAGATGACATATAATTCATAGGTAATTATGGTGGAGAATCCACATCTTTATAAAGTAATTAAAGGCTCTAAAATAATTAAAACAGGGTCAAAACTGTAATTTAAAATGCTTTTTCCAAATTATAAAATTACAAAACATTTAGTAACTCTCAAACCTTTTTGTGGCAGAGCCGAAATTAGCAACACTATTTATGGACCAAGTTTCACATTTTATAAAACTAGTTTACTATTAAAATTAAAGTCAAAACAAAAAGAATAAAAGTTACAGAACTATAGGAAAAGAAAAAGAGCAAAAGTGCACTGTGCACTTGAGCCCACTAGCTACAGTACCAGCCCAGCCCACCACAGCGGTCATCTCCTTCCCCTGTTCACCAGAGGCACCGTGGACGCAGCACGCACGTCGACGCCGCCGATGCACTCGCCTCCCCAAGCAAACCCTAGCATCATTCCCTTCCTTTCCCCGCGTCGTTTTCGCTCCTTCTCGAGCTCCACCGAGAGACCCATGGCCGCGCCATCGCCACCACCGTGGCTACTGCCCTCCCCATCGTCTAGGATTGAGCCAAGAGGTCTGCCTGGCTCTGCTGCTTCCTCTACGCTGAAGAACACGAGCCGAATGCCTCTGCTTCGAACGGATCAAGTCGGGAGCTACCACGACATCGTCATCGACTCGGCTTCGTCTTCGGCCACCAGAGCTCCGCCGCGCCGGTCCACACCTCTGCTGCTCCTAAACCTCCACCGAGCCATCATGTGCTCTCTAGGTGAGCACCGCACCACTTCCCCTCATTCCTCTTCTCGAATTCGAGCTATGCGTAGCCGTCGCCGTTGATGTCGTAGCCCGCCACCACTGTTCGCCTCGCCCTGCTTCCCCCGCTCGTGAGTTCGCGCCCTCGCGCCGCGCTCCCCTGCTGCTTTCTCCCATTGCTGCTGCTCATACGCCTGCTGCTACTGCTACTCATAGGCCTGCTGCTGCTGTTCTCCTCGCCCGCGTGCTCCCCGGCCATCGCTGATTGTTTCTGTCGCTCCACTGCTCCGCCGCTGCGCTACTTTGCTGTTACCTGCCTGCGCTACTCGCTGCTACTTCTCCTCTTTGCTGCTGCTGCTCGCCTGCTCCTGCTGCCGCCGCCTCCGCCTGTCGCTCGCTCCGGCACCGCCGCCCCGCACGCCCGCGGCTCCGGTCCCCTCCGCCTCCGCCCGTCACCAGCTGTGACGCCCCTGATTCAATCGTACCATAATCATACACGCAAACGTGTACGATCAAGATCAGGGACTCACGGGAAGATATCACAACACAACTCTAAAAAATAAAATAAGTCATACAAGCATCATAATACAAGCCAGGGGCCTCGAGGGCTCGAATACAAGTGCTCGATCATAGACGAGTCAGTGGAAGCAACAATATCTGAGTACAGACATAAGTTAAACAATTTGCCATAAGATGGCAAGCACAAACTGGGATACAGATCGAAAGAGGCGCAGGCCTCCTGCCTGGGATCCTCCTAATCTACTCCTGGTCATCATCGGCGGCCTGCACGTAATACGAAGCACCCTCTGCGTAGTAGGGGTCGTCGTCGACGGTGGCGTCTGGCTCCTTGGCTCCAACATCTGGTTGCGACAACCAGAAGAATGGAAAGGGGGAAAAGAGGGAGAAAGCAACCGTGAGTACTCATCCAAAGTACTCGCAAGCAAGGATCTACACTACATATGCATTGGTATCTATGTAAAGAGGCAATATCGATGGACTGAACTGCAGAATTCTAGAATAAGAGGGGGATAGCTAGTCCTCTCGAAGACTACGCTGCTGGCAGCCTCCATCTTGCAGCATGTAGAAGAGAATAGATGGTAAGTTCACCAAGTAGCATCGCATAGCATAATCCTACCCGGAGATCCTCTCCTCATCGCCCTGTGTGAGAGCGATCGCCAGGTTATATCTGGCGCTTGGAAGGGTGTGTTTTATTAAGTATCCGGTTCTAGTTGTCATAAGGTCAAGGTACAACTCCAAGTCGTCCTGTTACCGAAGATCACGGCTATTCGAATAGATAAAATTCCCTCCAGGGGTGCACCACATTACCCAACACGCTCGATCCCCTTCGACCGGACACACTTTCCTGGGTCATGCCCAGCCTCACCTAGAATAAGATCAATACGTCGCAGCCCCACCTAGGCACAACAGAGAGGTCAGCACGCCGGTCTAAATCCTATGCGCGCAGGGGTCTGGGCCCATTGCACACCTGCACGTTGCGAACGCGGCCGGTAAGCAGACCTAGCCTCCCTAATACAAGAGCAGGCGTTCCAGTCCAATCCGGCGCGCGCCGCTCAGTCGCTGACGTCAAGAAGGCTTCGGCTGATACCACGACGTCGAGTGCCCATAACTGTTCCCGCGTAGTTGGTTAGTGCGTATAGGCCAGTGGCGAGACTCACATCAAATATCAGGAACTCGTTAAGCGTGTTAATTGAAGTATCCGCGAACGCCGACCAGGGCCAGGCCCACCTCTATCCTAGGTGGTCTCAACCTGCCCTGTCGCTCCGCCACAAAGTAACAGTCGGGGGCCGTCGGGAACCCAGGCCCACCTCTACCGGGATGGAGCCACCTGCCCCTTCAGGCCCCATCTCCGAATAGTATCATAAGTAATGTAACAGTATAAAGTTTATAGCATATGCCCGTGATCACCTCCCGAGTGATCACAGCCCAGTAGTATAGCATGGCAGACGGACAAGAATGTAGGGCCACTGATGGAATACTAGCATCCTATACTAAGCATTTAGGATTGCAACAATGACATGCCATGCAGCAGAATAGGATTAACCAAATGCAGTAACATGCTACACTACTCTAATGCAAGCAGTAGAGAGAAGGAATAGGCGATATCTGGTGATCAAGGGGGGGCTTGCCTGGTTGCTCTGGCAAGAGAAGGGTTCGTCGTCGATGTAGTCGATCACAGGGGTACCGGCAGCGGTCTCGAGGTCTATCAAAAAGAAGTAACGGAGGGGGAACACAATAAATAACAGAGCAATCAAAGCATCACAAAGCATAACATGGCAATACGCGATGCCAGGGTGCCAGGGGTGAACTAACGCAAGGATAGGTGATACCGGTGAAGTGGGGAAAACATCCGGGAAAGTATTCCCGGTGTTTGACATATTCGGACAGATGAAATGGAGGGGGATTGTTGCATGTTCTCTATGCTAGGGACGTGTGGCGGACGAACGAACTGCATACTCGGATTCGGCTCGTCGTTCTGAGCAACTTTCATGTACAAAATATTTTCATCCGAGTTACGAATTATTTTATATGTTTTTCTAAAGTTTAATGTTTTTTGAACTTATTATTAATTCGAATTAAAAACAGAATATACTTTTGTTACCTAGTGCTATTATAGCCACAGTGTATGACAGTGGGGCCAGTGGGCATGGTTTGACCCAGTCAAAGATTAACTAGTCAATATATGAACAGTGTATGCGGGTCCAATTGTCATTGACTTTAGTTTAACAAAATTTTAATTAACTGAGGTGGTCCCTCACGTCACTTTCTATGCACTAAGTAATCAACAATTTAATCCTAAGCTAAACTAATCTAACTAATCAAGGGTTGGCCTCACATCCAATGGATGTGCCACAGGCTGTGGTAGGCATGGGCGCACAAGCCACAACAGCCATTGCCATCAGTAGCAGCAGCAAAACGCATCAACAAGGCAGTGGCTAGCATGAACATTAGTAGTAGCGAGGAGCAGGCCCGTTGTGCCAGCAAGCAGCAAGCAGCAGCTCTAGCGCAGCAGCAGTGGCGACAGGGAGCAGCAGAGCAATGCAGTAGCAATGCAGTAGCAAGAAAAACAGCAGGCAGGGCCGCGGGAGCACGGACGCGCGGGGAGTCGCAGGGGAGCAGTGGCGTGGGTGCGCGCGGGGCGCAGCCAGGGCGCGGCCACCGGCAAGAGCAGGCAGGCGCGTGCGCATACTCAGAAGCTCGAACGCGGCCATGGACGAGGACGAACGAGCTCGGGGATGACGGTAAACGGCGACAAATCAAAGGGGAAAGGTGGGGAATCGGCAGAGGAGCTCACGTTGAGGCCGTGGGCGAGCTCGAGGAGGTCGGGGATGGCCGGGAGCAGCGGCATCTGGCGACGGACGATGGTGTATGCGAGGAAGACGACGGCGATGGCGGGCGAACGGGGCTCCTAGCTTGACCCCTTTGTCGAGGGTGAAGAAGACGACGACGATGGAGCCCCTGGATGTATTCTCAGGCGCCGGGGAGGTCGGGGCGCGCTTGAGTGGTGGTTCCGACGAAGACGACCGGCGGCAAAGGTTGAAGGTTGAAGGAGGGTTCGATCCCGTTGATGGAGAGGGCCTCGGCTTGAGCTGAAGGGCGGAGCCGACGTGGACGACAACGGTGGTCCTCCGGGACGTCTCCGTGAGGCGCGGGGTGGATGGAGGCCACAGGATCAACAGCGCCGCAGCGCCAGAGGCGTTCGGGAGAGAGTGACAGGGAGTGAGGGAGGGAGTGGTTGGTGCTAGGGTTAGGAGGGGATCGAGGGAGGGAGGCTGGCGATGTTAAGTAGGGCGAGGGGGCGCGGATTTGCGCCACGACGTCATGGCGTCCGTGGATGTGCTCCACGATGCCCCTGCTACAGATTGAACGAGGGAGAGATGGGCTGACCAGGGTAAGTTGCTAGATGGGCCAAAAGTGCCCAGTAGCTTAGGTCTTTTGTTTTGTTCTATTGTTGTTTTGTTTTATTTTAGTTTCTGTTATTTTAGTTAGTTTCTTTTTTAATACCAAGTTAGCACCTAAATTAGTATCATCAAATATCTCACCGCCACATTAATTTGCTACCCAAGCTAAAATAGTTTCGTAATTATTTGATATTTAAAAGTACTTAAATAATAGTTTTCGCTACTGTTTTGTTCAGCTTATAGTATTTAAACATTTTATAAAGGTGTGGTTTCTCCACCATAATTTCCTATGAAATATTTGGTTCACTCCGAACATTTTAGTTTTAATATTTGAAAAATTTTAATATCTGCTTGATTTTGAATTTGAATTTGAATCGGTTTCGAACTAACGCGAGATTAGCAACAGTAATCGAAGTGACGTGGCATCATTAGCAGAGTGTTGCTGTAGCTTAATTATCCGGGCGTCACAATTCTCCTCCACTACAAGAGTCTCGTCCCGAGATTTAGGAGCGGGGGTAAGGGGGGAGGGATTTGGTTACAAAATTCTAACTAGTTTTCTGGTGTTGGTTGCTCTTCTCGAAGAGGTCGATCCATTATGTTGATGTCTCCATTTCTCCGCTTCAGGTCATCATGATGAAGTCTGCATCCTTTCTTCGGGAACTCCATTGTACTTACGAAAGAATAAAGGGTGGGTGTTCCGGGAGAACGGACCTCCGTAAGGCTGTCTATCTGGTAGCTAACAGCGGGAAAGGTGGCGAAAAGTAACTCTCGAACTGAAAACTTAAGAAAAGATCAAGAGCAAAGTAAGAAGGTACCATGAGAAGTTTCGAGCGGGGAGGCAATCGTTTGATGCCTGAAACAGGGCGTGATAGGGGTTCAAGCAACAGGAATACATATTGTGTTCGATAGCAGAATTAAGGATCTCTCGGAAGGTGGCTCGTGAATTAGATACGAGGCCATGCCCGAGGAACAACCTTGGGAACAGGAGGAGTACAGGAGAGTCAGGTTTCGAACATGTGGAATTGTGGGTTATGGGCCCACCTTGTGGGTTAAAAGTAGGAAGAGCGCTGACATTATGCACGGTCTTGAAAGCAAGGCATGTCAGAGGACAGTCTATCAATAATGTTGGCAACAACGTTGGTACCAAGGGCGAGGGACGAAGAGAACCATTTTCCTGCTCGTTGAACGAGGCGGGCCAGTAGGCGAAGTTCTCGTCCACCGGTGGTTACCGGAATGTCATCAAGATTAGTAACAAGGTCTTACTGACTGAGTTGTACACCAAGGTATTTACATAAGCAACAGAATATTACTGCTTAGGTCATATAGATCACCAGAAAGGTTAAACAAAACAATGGAAGGGAAAATGTGAGTATCATTTTGAACAGAACAATGGAAAGGAAAATGTGTTTAAACACATATCTCGGGGGTATATCCTTTCCAAGGACATGCAGAGCATGATATCCATGACAGGATACAAAGTAGAAAACTATTTAGGTAAGTGGAATGGAATTTCATGTCGTTACCCATACAGCAGGGTTTGGCTAATTGAGCAGGAAACATTTAGCATTGGGCTTCAAATGTTCTTGTTGAAAATCGGAGTACCATAGACATGCTTCGAGATAGCATCAACATGGTCTTCAAGCAAAGCTCAGACTTTGGAAACACAAAGCATCCATCGGGAATAACTTGTGGAATAAGTCTTACAATTTCCTTATAGAAGAATAGATAACCTTGCTGAAAAGGAATCTATAACAATAGGGCCTCCGGCCAGGTGTGCTAGACACGACATCACCTTACCGGGTCACATAAAGGCCAATGTTATAACTCTTGGAAATATGTTCCAACCATCATATCTGACCGAGATTCAGATCTGATTGGTGTTAGGATAACTTAGATTCAGGATGCCTGAGAAGAAAGTGCAACACAAATTGTCGAGATGACATTGTAAGATTCTCGGGAATTGAACTATGGAAGCGAGTTCCGAAACAAGAGTTCGTCATCAAACCAAGGAGAGGACGAGGAGGTGACTAAGGGACTCAGCGACAATTCATCAAGATTTCCGACAAGATGGATTTCCACAATTATGTGAACAAGGAGATAACATTTGTCGGATCAAATGATATAATGATGTATGCTCGAGGAAAACATACACAATTAAACATTGGTTGAAAGGTGCGCCCGAAATATGGGCATGGGTAGCCTGATCAATTGTTAGAATGGTGATTCAATAACCGATAGGCTAAGAATGAACTATTGATCATTAACTTCAAAGCAATAAGGTTGCTAGAAGTATAGAATCCAAGCAGCACCGTTCACTTGTTGGTATCCCGGTTAGAATCAACACGGGGACCAAGAAAGAATGGGTATGGCGAGATGTGTTACTATATCAAGAATTCTTAAGAGGTGGAGCAATTCTCACCACATCTTGACATCAAAGATGGTAATACTCCACGGTAGAATATAACATAAGTTGGATAGCAAGGAACTCAAGGTACAACACAAAACAAGAAGAAGTTTCGTGTTGGAGGGAATGCAATAATGTTGTCGATGATAACCCAAATTATCAAGGGGTAAGGATGATATCTCTCATCATGAATTCGATTGATATCCTGGAAACGCTCAGAATGTAGATGATGATCACGACACATTTGTCGAGAGGTTTCATGAAGATGTAATCGAACAGCGATGACATCAAGTCAAAGGACTGATGAAGCAAAAGTTATTGGAACCAAGGGTATGACTCGAACTCGAAATCAAGCTTGATGTTCAAGGCGAAATGATATGACAAGGAAGATTGACGTAAGTTTAGCTCATCGTCGAAAGTTGTGCTCCGGGAAGGACCAGGTAGTACAGTTAAAATTGGCACAATAATGATGTAGCCGATCAGGCTAGGAATGAGTTGAAAGATTACTAAACTCATAAGCAATGAAAATTACTTAGAGTCATTGAATCGGAGTGCGGAATCAATTCACTTATCGGTGTTCTCAATTGAAATAACTCAGAACCCGGGGGAAATCTGAAATCGGTGAGAAGCAATACTAGATGAAGACTCATAGGGAGCAACACAGTTCTTTGATATTCTTGAGATAGTGGAGGGTATTACTCGAAGGAAGATCGACATAGGGGTTGTGGAGATGTATTGATCTGTAGAAGACAAGTGTTTTCACTTGCCTGAGAAATGGAATCAAGGAGAATATATGGTCAGAACCACGATTGCAGAGGATCAATTCACAGATACCAGATGATATTATAACAAGGAAATAGTTATTATTACAAGAAGCTTCCATGATAGGATATACATCGTGTCCATGGGCACGAACACAAAGTTCAAGGTCGACTCCCACTTCTCCAATGCATAACCTTTCATTCACCTCTCGCGTTCGATGAAGTTGTAGTGTTGAAATTTTATCTGGCAAAATACCAGAAGAGTATGACTAGTGAAAACTTTCGCGTTCACACATATTAAAGAAGGCATAGGTCAACCCATCGGGGCATCGTGGAAACATATACCACAAGATTCAATAGTAAATATCACCAGCTCGAAAGCAGAGCATGTTCGACAAAGCAGAGGATACAATTTACCAAAGGCATTATGTATCCGAGAAAAGACTCACAAAGTTATTGAATATGAAGGACGTTGTCGGATAAAATCCAACAAAGGATTTGATGGTCCACAAGAGATCTGATGTGAGCATCGGTACTCAACTAGAAGAAGAAACAATGTGAAGGCATTGGATTATAGAAGCAACTGGCTAATTCAAAGCTCACATGTAAAGTAATTATGATTTCCAAATCAAAGGATCAGAAGCAAACGCTCTGATTAAGGATGGATAAATTGAGTAGGCTTAGGGTACAATCGACGGCAATTGGATTGGTTGAGAACCAGCTCACGTTTAAAATGACGTCTGAGCCGGAAGGATAATTTTCAGGGAATAACTGATGATTACGTGCATTCACACGCATGTTGAATCAACAGGATCAGAATGTCAATCACAAGGATTTTAATGGTTATTGCTAGACAAATGGAATTGTCCAGATTGCAAGCAGACAAGTATTTGCAGAGCAATAGTTGGCAGAGAATTACCGGAAGATCGGGTAACATCTTAATGTATCTTGTGCATCATATGAACAACGGGGGAAGAACGGATACTCGGAAGTGCGAGGAATTATCCGTAGGGGGTATTCATGAGGCAAGAACTGCAGGGCAGTAAGCTCAAAGTGTTCTTGGAACAATAGAGAGAATTTCGGGGTATCTTGTACTAACAAGATCAATGGGATTGAATGTAGGCAAGTGTACGTAGTTATCCATACGGATATAAGTGGTAGGGAATTTGCAAGGGCGGTGGGCACAAGCGTCTCGGGAAAACATCGAATAGCATCTTCGGAACTTTCTGGTGCAGCAGGCGATCATCTATAATAAGGGGAACTCTAGGTGGATGTGATCACGAGATCCTAATGTTAGAGTTAGTAAAACCATTTTAACCCGAATAGAAGAGAGATCAGAGTCCCAGAGTATAGACGAGAAATAAAAGATCCTACTACCACCCAATGGCGATGTGGGCCCGTAAGCCGCACAGCCATGTTAGTAAAAGTTTTGCAATGTCTAGACTCGACTTCAACCAAGGAGTGTGGAAGGGGCATTCCTACAGGTAGTCGGCTCTGATACCAACTTGTGACGCCCCCGATTCAATCGTACACTAATCATGCACGCAAACGTGTACGATCAAGATCAGGGACTCACGGGAAGATATCACAACACAACTCTAAAAAATAAAGTAAGTGATACAAGCATCATAATACAAGCCAGGGGCCTCGAGGGCTCGAATACAAGTGCTCGATCATAGACGAGTCAGCGGAAGCAACAATATCTGAGTACAGACATAAGTTAAACAAGTTGCCATAAGATGGCTAGCACAAACTGGGATACAGATCGAAAGAGGCGCAGGCCTCCTGCCTGGGATCCTCCTAAACTACTCCTGGTCGTCATCGGCGGCCTGCACGTAGTAGGAAGCACCCTCTGCGTAGTAGGGGTCGTCGTCGAAGGTGGCGTCTGGCTCCTGGGCACCAACATCTGGTTGCGACAACCAGAAGAATGGAAAGGGGAAAAGAGGGAGAAAGCAACCGTGAGTACTCATCCAAAGTACTCGCAAGCAAGGATCTACACTACATATGCATGGGTATCTGTGTAAAGAGGCAATATCGGTGGACTAAACTACAGAATGCCAGAATAAGAGGGGGATAGCTAGTCCTCTCGAAGACTACGCTTCTGGCAGCCTCCATCTTGCAGCATGAAGAAGAGAATAGATGGTAAGTTCACCAAGTAGCATCGCATAGCATAATCCTACCCGGCGATCCTCTCCTCGTCGCCCTATGTGAGAGCAATCACTGAGTTATATCTGGCACTTGGAAGGGTGTGTTTTATTAAGTATCGGTTCTAGTTGTCATAAGGTCAAGGTACAACTCCAAGTCATCCTGTTACCAAAGATCACGGCTATTCGAATAGATAAACTTCCCTGCAGGGGTGCACCACATAACCCAACACGCTCGATCCCATTTGGCCGGACACACATTCCTGGGTCATGCCCGGCCTCGGAAGATCAACACGTCGCAGCCCCACCTAGGCACAACAGAGAGGTCAGCACGCCGGTCTAAATCCTATGCGCGCAGGGGTCTGGGCCCATCGTCCATTGCACACCTACACGTTGCGAACGCGGCCGGTAAGCAGACCTAGCCTCCCTAATACAAGAGCAGGCGTTCCAGTCCAATCCGGCGCGCGCCGCTCAGTCGCTGACGTCAAGAAGGCTTCGGCTGATACCACGACGTCGAGTGCCCATAACTGTTCCCGCATAGTTGGTTAGTGCGTATAGGCCAGTGGCCAAACTCAGATCAAATATCAAGAACTCGTTAAGCGTGTTAATTGAAGTATCCGTGAACGTCGACCAGCGCCAGGCCCACCTCTCTCCTAGGTGGTCTCAACCTGCCCTGTCGCTCCGCCACAAAGTAACAGTCGGGGGCCGTCGGGAACCCAGGCCCACCTCTACCGGGATGGAGCCACCTGCCCCTTCAGGCCCCATCTCCGAACAGTGTCATAAGTAATGTAACAGTATAAAGTTTATAGCATATGCCCGTGATCACCTCCCGAGTGATCACGGCCCAGTAGTATAGCATGGCAGACGGACAAGAATGTAGGGCCACTGATGGAATACTAGCATCCTATACTAAGCATTTAGGATTGCAACAATGACAGGCCATGCAGCAGAATAGGTTTAACCGAATGCAGTAACATGCTACTACTCTAATGCAAGCAGTAGAGAGAAGGAATAGGCGATATCTGGTGATCAAGGGCGGGCTTGCCTGGTTGCTCTGGCAAGAGAAGGGTTCATCGTCGATGTAGTCGATCACAGGGGTACCGGCAGCGGTCTCAAGGTCTATCGGAAAGAAGTAACGGAGGGGGAACACAATAAATAACAGAGCAATCAAAGCATCACAAAGCATAACATGGCAATACGCGGTGCTAGGGGTGATCTAACGCAGGGATAGGTGATACCGGTGAAGTAGGGAAAACATCCGGGAAAGTATTCCCGGTGTTTAACATATTTGGACAGATGAAATGGAGGGGGATTGTTGCATGTTCGCTATGCTAGGGACGTGTGGCGGACGAACGAACTGCATACTCGGATTTGGCTCATCGTTCGAGCAACTTTCATGTACAAAATATTTTCATCCGAGTTACGAATTATTTTATATGTTTTTCTAAAGTTTAATGTTTTTTGAACTTATTATTAATTCGAATTAAAAACGGAATAAACTTTTGTTACCTAGTGCTATTCTAGCCACGGTGTATGACAGTGGGGCCAGTGGGCATGGTTTGACCCAGTCAAAGATTAACTAGTCAATATATGAACAGTGTATGCGGGTCCAATTGTCATTGACTTTAGTTTAACAAAATTTTGATTAACTGAGGTGGTCCCACACGTCATTTTCTATGCACTAAGTAATCAACAATTTAATCCTAAGCTAAACTAATCTAACTAAGCAAGGGCTGGCCTCACATCCAATGGATGTGCCACAGGCTGTGGTAGGCATGGGCGCACAAGCCACAACAGCCATTGCCATCAGTAGCAGCAGCAAAACGCATCAACAAGGCAGTGGCTAGCATGAACATTAGTAGTAGCGAGGAGCAGACCCGTTGTGCCAGCAAGCAGCAAGCAGCAGCTCTAGCGCAGCAGCAGTGGCGATAGGGAGCAGCAGAGCAATGCAGTAGCAAGAAAAACAGCAGGCAGGGCTGCGGGAGCGCGGACGCGCGGGGAAGCGCAGGGGAGCAGTGGCGTGGGTGCGCGCGGGGCGCAGCCAGGGCGCGACCACCGGCAAGAGCAGGCAGGCGCGTGCGCATACTCGGAAGCTCGAACGCGGCCATGGACGAGGACGACCGAGCTCGGGGATGACAGCAAACGGCGACAAATCAAAGGGGAAAGGTGGGGAATCGGCAGAGGAGCTCACGTTGAGGCCGTGGGCGAGCTCGAGGAGGTCGGGGATGGCCGGGAGCAGCGGCATCTGGCGACGGACGACGGTGTATGCGAGGAAGACGACGGCGATGGCGGGCGAACGGGGCCTCCTAGCTTGACCCCTTTGTCGAGGGTGAAGAAGACGACGACGATGGAGCCCCTGGATGTATTCTCAGGCGCCGGGGAGGTCGGGGCGCGCTTGAGTGGCGGTTCCGACGAAGACGACCGGCGGCAGAGGTTGAAGGTTGAAGTAGGGTTCGATCCCGTTGATGGAGAGGGCCTCGGCTTGAGCCGAAGGGCAGAGCCGACGTGGACGACAACGGTGGTCCTCCGGGACGTCTCCGTGAGGCGCGGGGTGGATGGAGGCCGCAGGATCGACGGCGCCGCGGCGCCAGAGGCGTTCGGGAGAGAGTGACAGGGAGTGAGGGAGGGAGTGGTTGGTGCTAGGGTTAGGAGGGGATCGAGGGAGGGAGGCTGGCGATGTTAAGTAGGGCGAGGAGGCGCGGGTTTGCGCCACGACGCCATGGCGTCCGTGGATGTGCTCCACGATGCCCCAGCTACAGGTTGAAGGAGGGAGAGATGGGCTGACCTGGGTAAGTTGCTAGATGGGCCAAAAGTGCCCAATCGCTTAGGTCTTTTGTTTTGTTCTATTGATTTTTTGTTCTATTTTAGTTTCTGTTATTTTAGTTAGTTTCTTTTTTAATACCAAGTTAGCACCTAAATTAGTATCATCAAATATATCATTGCCACATTAATTTGCTACCCAAGCTAAAATAGTTTCGTAATTATTTGATATTTAAAAGTACTTAAATAATAGTTTTCGCTACTGTTTTATTCAGCTTATAGTATTTAAACATTTTATAAAGGTGTGGTTTCTCCACCATAATTTCCTATGAAATATTTGGTTCACTCCGAACATTTTAGTTTTAATATTTGAAAAGTTTTATTGTCTGCTTGATTTGAATTTGAATTTGAATCGATTTCGAACTAACGCGAGATTAGCAACAGTAATCGAACTGACGTGGCATCATTAGCAGAGGGTTGCTGTAGCTTAATTATCCGGGCGTCACACCAGCGCCGTTCCCGGCCACCCCCATCCTCTCGCGGCCGCGTCCGCCGCCGCTCCCAGGGGCCCCGACGAGCCACTCCGCGCGTGCCCTAACCCCCGTCCGCTCCCTGGCCGTGCACCGGTGTGCGCCGCGCCACTTCCTGGCTCTCTGCCAAGGGCTACCGTGCTCGCTCGCATGCGTGCCCGGTCGGCTGGGCTCTGCCAGTAAGGCCGGCCCCTATTTGGACTTAGAGTAGGATTAGTTAGTATCTAATTAGCTTAATAGCCAATGACATGTGGGACCATTGCTAATTTAAAATAGATAATTAAAACATGTTAAAAATTTAGTGTATGACAAAGGGTCCCACTGGACCGTTGACTGGTCAAACATGGACCAGTTAACTGCTGACTGCACAGTTGACTGGCCCCACCTGTCAACTTCATGTACACTTTCGCTGGGTACACTTTTGGGTATCCTTATCCATTTAGCTATTTACTCGAATTATTAAACGAACCCAGGAAATCCCAGAATATAATTAGAACTTTTAAAATTCATAGAAATTTATCCGTAACTCGGATGAAAAAGTGTTATACATGAAAGTTGCTCAGAACGACGAGACGAATCCGAATACGTAGCCCGTTCATCCGCCACACATCCCTAGCATAGCGAACACGCAACTTTCCCCCTCCGGTTCATCTGTCCGAAAACACGAAACACCGGGGATACTTTCCCGGATGTTTCCCCCCTTCGTCGGTATCACCTCCTACCGCGTTAGGGCACACCTAGCACCGTGCATTGTCATGTCATGCATCGTCATGCATATGTTTGCATTATATTTATTCTTTCTTCCCCCTCTTCTCTCGTTAGACACCGAGACCGACGCCGCTGCTACCAGTACGATTACGGTGTTGATGACCCCTCCTTCTCGGCTGAGCTTCCAGGCAAGCCCCCCCCCCCCACTTGATCACCAGATATCGCCTATTCTTCTCTCTACTGCTTGCATTAGAGTAGTGTAGCATGTTACTGCTTTTCGTTAATCCAATCCTGATGCATAGCATGTCCTTGCTACTACTGTTGTTACCTTTACCTACAATCCTACATGCTTACTATAGGATGCTAGTATTCCATCGATGGCCCTGCATTCTTGTCCGTCTGCCATGCTATACTATCGGGTCGTGATCACTCGGGAGATGATCATGGGTATATACCTACATACATATTATATGATACATGTGGTGACTAAAGTCGGGTCAGCTCGTAGAGTACCCGCAAGTGATTCCGATGTGGGGGGGCTGGAAGGACAGGTGGCTCCATCCCGGTAGAGGTGGGCCTGGGTTCCCGACGGCCCCCGACTGTTACTTTGTGGCGGAGCGACAGGGCAGGTTGTGGCCACCTAGGTGAGAGGTGGACCTGGCCCTGGTCGGCGTCCGCGGTTACTTTAAAATAACACCCTTAACGAGATCTTGGTATTTGATCTGAGTCTGGACACTGGCCTATACGCACGAACCAACTACGCGGGAACAGTTATGGGCACTCGACGTCGTGGTATCAGCCGAAGCCTTCTTGACGTCAGTGACTGAGCGGCGCGCGCCGGATTGGACTAGAGCGCCTTGTCTTGTATTAGGGAGGCTATGTCTGCTTTCGGCCGCCCTCGCAACGTGCAGGTGTGCAAAGGGTGATGGGCCCAGACCCCTACGACATAGGATTTAGACCGACGTGCTGACCTCTCTGTTGTGCCTAGGTAGGGCTGCGACGTGTTGATCTTCCAAGGCCGGGCATGACCCAGGAAAGTGTGTCCGGCCAAAGGGGATCGAGCGTGTCGGGTAATGTGGTGCACCCCTGCAGGGTAGTTTATCTATTCGAATGGCCGTGATCTTCGGTAACAGGACGACTTGGAGTTGTACCTTGACCTTATGCAACTAGAATCGGATACTTAATAAAACACACTCTTCCAAGTGCCAGATACAACCCGGTGATCGCTCTCTAACAGGGCGACGAGGAGAGGATCGTCGGGTAGGATTATGCTATGCGATGATACTTGGTGAACTTACCTTCTACTCTCTTCTACATGCTGCAAGATGGAGGCTGCCAGAAGCGTAGTCTTCGACAGGATTAGCTATCCCCCTCTTATTCTGGCATTCTGCAGTTCAGTCCACCAATATTTCCCCTTTACACAGATACCCATGCATAAGTAGTGTAGATCCTTGCTTGCGAGTACTTTGGATGACTACTCACGGTTGCTTTTCTCCCCCTTTTCCCCCTTTTCCTTTCTTCCTGGTTGTCGCAACCAGATGCTGGAGCCCAGCAGCCTGACGCCACCGTCGACGACGACTCCTACTACACCGGAGGTGCCTACTACTACGTGCAAGCCGCTGACGACGACCAGGAGTAGTTTAGGAGGATCCCAGGCAGGAGGCCTGTGCCTCTTTCGATCTGTATCCCAGTTTGTGCTAGCCATCTTATGGCAACTTGTTACTTATGTCTGTACTCAGATATTGTTGCTTCCGCTGACTCGTCTATGATCAAGCACTTGTATTCGAGCCCTCGAGACCCCTGGCTTGTTTTATGATGCTTGTATGACTTTTATGTCATTAGAGTTGTGTTGTGATATCTTCCCGTGAGTCCGTGATCTTGATCGTACACGTTTGCGTGCATGATTAGTGTATGATTGAATCGGGGGCGTCACAAACCACCACCGTGCTCTAAAAGATATAAGTGAAGCACTAGAGCAAAAACTATATAGCTCAAAAGATATAAGTGAAGCACATAGAGTATTCTAACAAATTCCAAATCATGTGTGTATCTCTCAAAAGGTGTGTACAGCAAGGATGATTGTGGTAAACTAAAAATCAAAGACTCAAATCATACAAGATGCTCCAAGCAAAACACATATCATGTGGTGAATAAAAATATAGCCCCAAGTAAAGTTACCGATAGACGAAGACGAAAGAGGGGATGCCTTCCGGGGCATCCCCAAGCTTAGGCTTTTGGTTGTCCTTGAATTTTACCTTGGGGTGCCTTGGGCATCCCCAAGCTTAGGCTCTTGCCACTCTTTGTTCCATAATCCATCAAATCTTTACCGAAAACTTGAAAACTTCACAACACAAAACTCAAAAGAAAATCTCATAAGCTCCGTTAGCGAAATAAAACAAACCACCACTTTAAGGTACTGTAATGAACTCATTCTTTATTTATATTGGTGTTAAACCTACTTTATTCCAACTTCTCTATGGTTCATAAGCTCTTTTACTAGCCATAGATTCATCAAAATAAGCAAACAACACATGAAAAACAGAATCTGTCAAAAACAGAATAGTCTGTAGTAATTTGTATCTAACGCAAACTTCTGGAACCTAAAAAAATCTACCAAATTAGGAAGTCCTAGCTAATTTTTTTATTGATCTACTGCAAAAAATAATCAACTGAAAAGCACGTTTCTTTGATTTATGAAAACTAATCTCGTGCGCGCAAAGTTTCTGTTTTTTACAGCAAGATCAAATAACTATCACCTTAGGTTATCCTAACGGTTTAACTTGGCACAAACACTAATTAAAACACAAAACCACATCTAACCAGAGGCTAGATTAATTATTTATTGAATAACAGCAAGGAAAAATATTGGGTTGTCTCCCAACAAGCGCTTTTCTTTAAAGCCTTTTAGCTAGGCATTGATAATTTTAATGATGCTCACATGAAAGACAAGAATTGAAGCACAAAGAGAGCATCATAAAACATGTGACAAACACACTTAAGTCTAACATACTTCCTATGCATAGGTATTTTATAAGCAAACAAATTATCAAGGAAAGCAAAAACTAGCATCTGCAAGGAAGAAGAAAGAGACGATAGCAATCTCAACATGAAGAGAGGTAATTTAGTAACATGAAAATTTCTACAACCATATTTTCCCCTCTCATAATAATTACATGTAGGATCATAATAAAACTCAACAATATAGCTATCACATAAAATATTCTCAACACGATCCACATGCATGCAAAGTTGACACTCTTCCAAAATAGTGGGATTAACATTAACTAAAGTCACGACCTCTCCAAACCAACTTTTATCAAAAACTTCATAAGATTGAAAATTCTCCAAATATGTGGGATCTAAAGTTGACATTCTTCCAAACCCACTTCCAATATTATTGCAAACATTTTCAATCTCATATTCATCATGGGGCTTAAATAAATCTTCAAGATCATAAGAGGAATCACCCCAATCATGATCATTGCAACAAGTAGTAGACATAGCAAAACTAGCATCCCCAAGCTTAGGGTTTTGCATGTTATAAGCACAATTGACATTAATAGAATTTATACTATCATCATTGCAATCATTCTTTTTATTCAAAGATTCATCGTGAATCACTTCATAAAGTACTTCATCACAATTTTCAGATTCACGAATTTCAAGCAAAACTTCATAAAGATAATCTAGTGCACAAAACTCACTAGCAATTGGTTCATCATAATTGGATCTCTTAAAAATATTAGCAAGCGGATGAGGATCCATAGATCTTAGGTTCTATGTTTAGCAATAAATAAACAACTATTCCAACCAAATGAGCAAACGAGCCAAGTAAGACATCAAGGCAAA
The DNA here is from genome assembly GCF_002575655.3 of Aegilops tauschii subsp. strangulata. Taxonomy (NCBI): domain Eukaryota; kingdom Viridiplantae; phylum Streptophyta; class Magnoliopsida; order Poales; family Poaceae; genus Aegilops; species Aegilops tauschii. Next base: position 49,556,790 of record NC_053039.3, read on the forward strand.
CGAAAAGACGAACAGAAGAAGGGTGAATAAAACGGCAAGGGTGAAGTGAGGGAGAGGAAAACGAGAGGCAAATGGCAAATAATGTAATGCGAGGGATAAGAGTTTGTGATTGGTACTTAGTATGTCTTGACTTGTGTGTAGACTCCCCGGCAACGGCGCCAGAAATCCTTCTTGCTACCTCTTGAGCACTGCGTTGGTTTTCCCTTGAAGAGGAAAGGGTGATGCAGTAAAGTAGCGTAAGTATTTCCCTCAGTTTTTGAGAACCAAGGTATCAATCCAGTAGGAGACCACGCTCAAGTCCCACGCACCTACACAAACAAATAAGAACCTTGCAACCAACGCGATAAAGGGGTTGTCAATCCCTTCACGGCCACTTGCAAAAGTGAGATCTGATAGAGATGATAAGATAATACTTTTGGTATTTTTATGATAAAGACTAAAAGTAAAGAAAGCAAAATAAACGGTAATAGAAATAACGGTAGATTAATATGATAGAGAATAGACCCGGGGGCCATAGGTTTCACTAGTGGCTTCTCTCAAGAGCATAAGTATTACGGTGGGTGAACAAATTACTGTCGAGCAATTGATAGAATTGAGCATAGTTATGAGAATATCTAGGTATGATCATGTATATAGGCATCACATCCGTGACAAGTAGACCGACTCCTGTCTGCATCTACTACTATTACTCCACACATCGACCGCTATCCAGCATGCATCTAGAGTATTAAGTTCATAAGAACGGAGTAACGCTTTAAGCAAGATGACATGATGTAGAGGGATAAACTCATGCAATATGATATAAACCCCATCTTTTTATCCTCGATGGCAACAATGCAATACGTGTCGTTTCCCCTACTGTCACTGGGATCGAGCACCGCAAGATTGAACCCAAAGCTAAGCACTTCTCCCATTGCAAGAAAGATCAATCTAGTAGGCCAAACCAAACTGATAATTCGAAGAGACTTGCAAAGATAACCAATCATACATAAAAGAATTCAGAGGAGATTCAAATATTGTTCATAGATAATCTTGATCATAAACCCACAATTCATCGGATCTCGATAAACACACCACAAAAGAAGATTACATCAAATAGATCTCCAAGAGAATCAAGGAGAACTTTGTATTGAGATCCAAAGAGAGAGAAGAAGCCATCTAGCTAATAACTATGGACCCGAAGGTCTGAGGTAAACTACTCACACATCATCGGAGAGGCTATGGTGTTATGTAGAAGCCCTCCGTGATCAATGCCCCCTCTGGCGGAGCGCCGGAAAAGGCCCCAAGATGGGATCTCATGGGTACAGAAGGTTGCAGCGGTGGAAATAGGGTTTTGGCTCCTCCTCTAATGTTTTCAGGGTACGTAGGTATATATAGGAGGAAGAAGTAGGTCGTTGGAGCCACGAGGGGCCCACGAGGGTGGAGGGCGCGCCCCCCTGCCTCGTGGCCTCCTCGTTGATTACTTGACGTCCATTCCAAGTCCTCTGGATCATGTTTGTTCAGAAAATCACGTTCCCGAAGGTTTCATTCCGTTTGGACTCCGTTTGATATTCCTTTCCTTCGAAACACTGAAATAGGCAAAAAAACAACAATTTGGGCTGGGCCTCCGGTTAATAGGTTAGTCCCAAAAATAATATATAAGTGTATAATAAAGCTCATTGAACATACAAAACAGATAATATAATAGCATGGGACAATAAAAAATATAGATACGTTGGAGACGTATCAGTGTGCCGCTTCAGACGAAGCTGGGGCGGTGCCAAGTGGGGTGCGCCCCTTTTCACTTTCTTATGTGTACAAGCAAAGCTTGCTATAAATAATTTGTGGGTATAAATAACTTGCTAACAAACAATCCTATATAATTATTTTGTGTTGCAAAACAAACCGCTGAATATATGTATCCTACACTATCTTGCAGGTTTCCAACCATGTGTAATTCTAGAGATTGATGGATCTATTCTACAGGAAAACCATGTGCTTGCTTAATCAGTTCCTGGCCTACTTATAGACGATCGCCTGGTCTTTCACATTGCTGGACGACCAGGAGAATCAACATAATTCATATGGCTACGCAGCTGCTTCGGGCACTGGCAGAAGCCATTGTTTCGCAAGATTTGACGAGGAGAGTCACTGCAATTAAAATCTGAACTATATGATGCATGATTACCCAAATTGACACAAACTAAACACAATAAGAAGTCTAAAGCTGCCAAAAAGCAATAGTTTTATAAAAATGAAAATGAGAATTCAAATCAGAAGATTTACACATGACAATGATCCATGATAACTAAGTTACAAACAGCAACACTAACATCAGAGTACAAGTGATACTAACATTTAAAGACATTTCTATTACGGAATTGCTTCAATCCCCCAAAAATAATGATTTTGCATCTAGTGTATTGATGTTTTGAAGTACCATCTGAATGTCTAAGCACATGAGATTAAAGTACCCACTATGATAAAGTAAAAAAGACATTATATACACACTATACATTGATAAGACGTAAATTCAAAAGACCCAATGATGGAAAATTAGAGAGACCAGAACTCAATTTTACACACACTAATCTCCTGAGAAAGTTATATGTCAAATGAACCATAATATGAAACCATAACGTACAAGTGTACGTAGACCGAGCTAAAATTCCAGTGACTTCTCATAATTCGATTGCAAACAGGTAAACCATGTCCTTCTCACGGGAAGTAATTCTATCAATAAATTAATTGAAATAATAAATGAGAGTAACCGCACTTTCCGCTCATGAACTGGTTGAGCTGCTGCTGGAGGTCGTAGAGGAAGGCCTCGAGCGCGAGGGACATGCAACTCCTGGCGTTGGCACAGCGGCCCGCGAGCTTGCTGACGATCTTGAGCTTGAGGACGCAGCCGTCGGGGTTGGGCACGAGCTCGACCTCGCCGAGGTAGACAACCCTGGAGGATGCTCACGGCAGCTAGAAACCTAGATTGTATATTTTACAAAATAACAAAATATTAACTGCCTGTTGATTTTATTTTGAACACCCAGATCAACTAAGGGACTACATGTGCCTTGTGTACACACTACATACCATGAGCTCTGAAAATGTAATGTGTAACTTCAAGAACCTAGTAACATCGTGTTGCTAATTTGAACAACAAATATCCAAAGAATACCGATGATAACTTCATTTGGTAGTTAAACAGAGCAAAAAGGCTCAACACTAAGGTTTTCTTGGAGCCATCTGGAGTTCTTGGGGGTTATATGGCATGGAACATGTCGATGTAGGAGATAATGATATTTGAACATTTGCGTTGTAAACTGTTTGTTGGCAATTGAGATGTTGAGTGAGGTTCGATGGAAAAGGAAGTGTAAATAGAACAAATTTTATTAACTGGTCTGTGAAAGATGAGTAATGAGCATTGGAAGTAAAAGTAACAATAATTAGATTTGACATATAGAACACAAATTGAGCATATAAAGCAACGGATGAGAATCTAATCATGCTCGATTAGAAAACAATCATTGAAGCTGTAAGGCGAAGTATTTCACCTATTTATTTGTGTGTATATGCACGGAAAATAAAGGTTGTGCAAACTAAAAGTAGGTTGTAGGATTATTTAATAGATTGAAGTATTGTATGGAACCAATCTAATTTGTTCATCTGAATTCTGAACTTTCATTCTTAGTGTGTACCACGATGTATAAAAGTAGAAATAGAACGTCAAATCTGGCTTATTTGGAACAACATGCAAAGGCACCAGAAAAGAAAGGAAGGGGCCATGAGGAGACATGCGTTTGCTTGAAGGTGGCCATGGAAGACTTGACGCAAAGAAATATAACAACCAAAATGTCTTTCAAATCATCAGGCCCAATGTCGCGGCCTTGAGACCCCTTAATGCATGTCAGCCATCTAGTCGAACAAAAAAGTCAGTTCTTGTCGCAATATCAAGAAGGCAAACAAATGGTTGGAAAGCTACCTGTTTAAGCCATCAATTACATCAGGGTTGCTTGGATCACACTCCAAACCCTCAATGTATGTTGTCCGAGCACTTTCATCGATGCACCTCAGGGCTTGAAACTTCGCTTGACACACATAACCCATTAGAAAATTAGGAACCAGCTCAATACATTTTTCTGCATCTTCAAAATCTTCGGGCACAGCTCCCAGGAAGATTTGACATTGAGCTCTATTGCTAAAATCATGGATGGTCCATCATAACAATATCATCAAAGTAAAACACTACAGTAATCAGGATGTATTACATTTAACATTGTATAACAAAAAATACAACTCATAAATGATATGTTCTGTGACTGAATTTGTATTAACGAGTGGCTCATGTAACTTGAAGGCAGAACCAAATTTAACCAATTGAACAGAGAATCAAATTTAACCAATGAGCTGAAGTTGCCTTCAAATGATATATAAAGCATAATCACTGTAAACCAAATCCTTACCGCGGGCTCATTTGGATTCTTTTCCATAGCTCTGGTATAGTGAGTTGCTGCTTCCTGGTACTTTCTCTGCAACATGCATAGCGGTGTACATTCAGATTCCAGAAGCAGCAGTATTTGTCAACCAACTTGACATCATAAGTATATCATTTGCTCATTCCCGAGTAGGTCATGTCACCGCCGTCGCCTCGTGCTTCGGACCATGAATCCAAAGGGCACCAAGCAATATGTACATAGCATCAAACCTACGTTAAGAGAAATTAGAGGGTGAATCAACTACTTGAACTCCCAAGAAACATGTAACCAACTGAAGCCGACGGAGACACGAGGCAACAATCGACACCAAGATCAGCACCTGTGAAACAATAGTGTCAAGGCAAAGGCAAAGCAAAGAAAAATCTAAGAAGGAAGATGAAGAAGAAAAAAGGGATAGCTAAAATTCAAGGAATAAACGCCCAACAATATCAGGACCTCTCAGGTCTCTTTTTTCTCAGCTCACTGAAACAGAGTATAATAATTTAAAAAAATGTCTACCGCATAGAGGATCACATGATGCAATAACCAAACTGCTAATTTAACATGGATACAAACAAATGTAAACAGAACCTCAAAAAGAAAAACCAAGGCCTGCAGTGGGATTTTCTTTTGAGAAATACAGAAGGCTCATTCTTACCTATCAGTTGCTTCTTCTAAATCCTCACCTATCGTGCCTCCTCTTAATAAACAAACACACCAGGACTCTCTCAATTATACCATCCGATGCTAACCAACAAGCAACTGGAAGAACAGTAGTCATCAAATTGGTAATTAAGAGAGAGAAAATTGTTGTTTACAGTTGCATTTTCAGAGTTCCAAAAAAAATTGGTAGAGCTACTTCAGGTGCTCTTATTTAGTTTCTGTGGCCTACAAACTGCATCGCTTTTGACTTGCTAAGTAAACTCACCTCGTGCAATTCATCTTGTACTATATATTGCATATGTGAACCATCAACCTTGGTTCATGTGATGCTATCCATGTAGAATAGTAAACTCACCATGATTTTTGTGACTACATTAATGATTCATAATATAATGAATAGTAAGCCTTTGGTTTCAAACCATAAATCTGCAGATAAGATTTGGGTTATCCATTATAAGCCCCGTAAATCGATCATGGTTTGAGATGTCATGAAGCTAACTGAGCCTAACTCTGTTTTTTTAGAAATGAAGGAGGACCCCTGGCCTCTGCATCTGGACGATGCATGCAGCCACTTTATTAATTATTCACACAAGACCTTACAAAGTCATACCACAGTAAGACTGAAGCCACCGTCTAGGCAACAAACTGTTGCTACTCCTATCCAATTGATGAAGGGATGCTGATAGTCTGGGCCTAATACCAAATAGACCTCGCAGCCAAACCTAACATCTAAGACCTGAGGTCCCAACCAGGACGCCTGCCGGGTATGGGGCACCGACCAGTCCGGCACACTCCTCAACCAGGACGCCTGCCGGGTATGAGACCGCCGCAGCCACCTGCCACCAATCCATCCTCAGTTATTGTTGCATCTACCTTGCCCGGTCTAGCTGCCGTCGACGCCACCACGAAGCCAGACAACGCCACCATCCTGCGCGAGTCCATCTCCACGCATCGAGCGCCGAGTCTCCACTGCGCCACGTCGCCGAGATCCGCCGCCATAAATGGGCAAGATGAAACACCGCTGTTCCTCTTGCCCCCTCTAGCCAGCACTTGCTCCAAAACGATGCCCCCAGGAGGGAGAACGACACCGAAAGCGCCGTCATCGTCCGATCCGGTAGATCCAGATCTAGGGTTTCCCTCGGAACATCCGGATCAGGTTGACGTGACCTGCAACGACGATGCCTCAAGAAGGGAACGACGTCCAAGGCGCCGCCATCATCCGCCAAGACCGTGGTCAAGCGCGATTTTCACTGGAAGCCACGTCGTCCCGATCTCTCTTGGCTGGCTGGAACCGAGCGGAACCTCGCCACGAAGACGTACGCCGTCGTCGGTACTCCGGCGAAGATCCGTCATCTCCTCACCGGTCCCTCCACGCACCGTCGGTCGGCGCAAGGCCACCCCGCGACGGATCCGATCGGGGCGTTGGATCCGCAGCCACCACCGTCACCACCCGCACAGATCAGCCAACCCCGCCGGATGGGGCACTGCCACCGTCGTCATCCATCTCAGGGCCGCCGCTCCGCCGGCCATGGAACTGCGGCCACCGCCGCGCGGCATAGGGTCGCCGCCCTAGCCGCCGCCCTCGAACTCCCACGAGAGGTGCCACCCCTGCTGCCTCAGACGGGATCCCACAGCCTCCGCCCGCCCAGGTGCCTTCGGCGCAGGGCCCGCCGCCACCGCGGCCCATGCCGGCGGCAGCGGCGGCAGGAGGAGGCGTGAGGGGCGGCCTGCGGCGCTAGGGTTGAGGGGCTCCTGGCGTCGCCTAGGGGAGGCGACGCGAGGGGAGGGTCCAGTAAGGTTCCACTGAGCCTAACTCTGTAACTACAGATGCAGCAAACAAGTGAGAACACATCACCTATATACCGCTCTATCTGAAACAACCTCTGTCCTCAATTTATGAAATAAATCCACACCTAAATGTGCCCATGCGTCACCCTCTATTTTGTGTGTGCCAAAAGCGTACATGAAACAATATATGCATAGCATCAAACTGAGTAAAATATATCTAAAAAGAACTTAAGTAAAAGAAACCAGGGCCTAATGCAGGTAACTGAACACCCAAGCCTGACGAAAATGTGATGCCCCAATCCACACCAAGATTAAGAGCAACTCTTGCAGACCCCTCAAAACACGGACCTGTAAACTCAGTTTACGGTCGGCTCGCTGCCTCGGATACGGGCCGAAAACCTCCGCGGAAGATCAGAAACCGTAAACAAAACTGTAAAATTTGAATTCAAGACTTCGCGGGAGAAATAGAACTTGTTCCATAGTGATCAGCATACATAGTTCATACATACACTACAAATTACACTAATTAGATGAGGATAGGCGATGGCCACCGTAACCCTAAAGCCAACATTAGGCTCACCTGAGCCATCCGGGTTTGGTGGCAACGCTGCGGCGGCGGGGGGCTTCAGTCGTCGTCGTCGTCGGAGACGAGGTCGACTTAGATGGCGTCATGTGCCTTCTTCTCGTGGTGCCTCGCGTCCTCGCTGTCGCGGAATTCCTTCTCCTTCACGAGCCCCTGCTCGAGGAGGACGTCGTCGAGTTCGGCAAGGGTTCGTCGGCGCCACTCCTCCTCCTCCCGGGCACTGTGCGACATGATTGTCCGCTCGAAGATGTCTGCCTCGGCTGGAGGGAGGAAATCCTCCGGCCCGATGACTCCGCCGCCCCGCAGCACCGGCGACGCATCGAGCTCATGCTTCACCAGAGTGAGGAGTGGCGTGCGGGGACCCCCCCCCCCCCCCCCGGCGGAACTGCCCGCGGCAGAGGAGGAGGTCAGCCCGTGGCGGAGGTCGTACTCCTCCGTCTCGCGTCGGAGGAGCGACTCCGGCGGCTTGAGGCCCCAGTTTGTGTACTTTCGTGCCGCGTGCTTCCTCGCGCCGTCCGAACGGACACGGCGCTGGCGCTCGGGGTCGTCCCACCTGCCGGATCTTGCGGCCAGAGCTCCACATGGTGGCGTTCGGTGGCAGGATTGGGCTCGCCAACGCCGTCAAATCGGAGGTGGGATTGGGGAATCGCGGGAAAACGCGGCGGCGGGGGGGGGGGATAGGGTTTCGACCCGTATCTACCTCGCAAACTCGTACATATACCGTTCCGGTGGGGGGGTGTTTGCGGGCCACTGCTAATTGTTTTACGGGCCAGGCGGATATATGGGCTCTGCTCTGGCCAAAAAATTGGGTCGGGCCCGTATACTCGCCGGATTTTTGCGGGTTCGCGAGATTTGAGGGGTCTGCTAGAGTTGCTCTAAGCCCCTGTGAAATAAATTGAGCAGCACATGAATAATACAATGTCAATCAGGCGAAGAAAAAAGAAAGGAAAAGGAAATAAGATAAGAGGAGAAAAGGACATCGCAAAGCAACAATCAAAGAAAGAAACGCCCGACAAGCAACCAAAACAACCCAAGAACATCAGGATCACAGCCATCTGCAAGCATCTTGTTCATGAAAATCATGGCACCGTTCATATCCTGGGATGCATTAATAATTGTATTGTATTGTATGTCAAAGAAACGGTTATTCACCATGTCCCATTCCAACCTTCCTTCTCTGCAAAAACCATCAATCAGAATGTTGCTTGTGAAAACACCAGGAACAAGACCACTCTGCCTCATCGTCTGCTCTAGTTTCAGTGCTTCAGCCACATGGCCGACCCAACAAAACGCAGATATAAGAAGTTGTAAGTAATATTGTTCGGAACAAGAACTCTTCTTGTCATCTATACAAATGCCCGATATGCCTAGTTTACATGATCTCATCTGCAAAGGCCACTGATATATGCAGAGAAGGCTATAAAATCCGGCTGCGCACCAAACTTTCACCATATCATCCCAGCATTTCAAGGCACCTTTTACGTTACCAGACATGAAGCATGAATCCATGTAAACGGTAAATGAGGTACCAACAGAATATCCCTTACTAATCATATGTTCTAGCAGAAGTTGTGCATAATCTAGTCTTCCTTGATTGCACAGACCCAGGATCAAGTGATAAGTTCTGGATAATCTAGTCTTCCTTGATCTGCAAAGACCCTATCTTTTTCATAAATCTATATAACTCAAGAGTGTCTTTCGTCGAATGATGTTATGTAGCAGGTTAAAACCACTGTGACTGGTCAGATGCTTGATGGTTTCTCTAATGGAAATCGGAGGGGAAACCCTCTTTTGCTTAAAAAAAAAACTCAAGAGCTTCTTCTTCAAATCTCACCTTGCTATATGCAGCAATCAAAGCATTAAAGCCTGCAGCGCTCACTGGAACACCCTGCTCAACTGCACTACACACAAGGTGCCGGGCATGCATCATCCAATCGTCCACCCCAACAAAGCCTACAGATCACCATATCTATGCTGTCTGCAGATATCTGTGAACCAAACATTTCTACAGCTCCTGCTGCTCATGTGCTAAGTGCACAGCCTTTCTAAGCTTGTATGCTCAAGCAGAAAGAATGTTGAAAGTGCAGTGTTGGGTCTAACCCTAGCAAGTTCTAGACGACAGTGGAGAAAGAACGAAGATAGAAGAAGCAGTACAGGGACAGACTTTTTTCCCTTGGCGACGAACGCCACCGGCTGCTCGTACAGCCCCTGATTTTTACTCAGCTCCAACCGCCTCACTACAAACATGATTACAGCCGGCTTTGTAGCCCTCGGCAGCGACGCAGCGCCCACGCTTCTAACGCCCACGCACGCACGCACGAACTACTGGCTGTTGCATGCATGCGATCCGCTCGGCCTCACGCAGCGCACGCTTCTAACGCCCAAAGTAGGCTCTCGTGCTGGGAACCTGCACGCAGTATTGTGCAGGGCCAACCAATGCGCAACACATGTATTGATAGGCCCCACTTCTCAAAAACTGTTTTTCTTTTTAATTACTGAAATTTCCTTATCTCCTCTCCTTACGGAGGGGTCCGACTCCGGCATGCCTTTGATGCGAACGTCTCTGGCCCTTCGATGTCTCCTGACACCACCGGCGTCGTCTAGGTAGGGACTCGTGTCGCCGGCCAGTCCATGGATAGCACTTATGCGCCGCCGCAGCCACCGCTAGTGTCGTCTTCCTCAAGACGGGCTCTTCCCCTCTACCATCCTCTCCATGTCCCTGGACCCCTCGACCGGCGCGCTCGCTGGCTTCGGCGCAGGCGGCGTCCTTGCCGCAGATATTGCCCAAACCACCACGGACACGCTCACTAGCTGAACTAGAAGCAGACGCTGCTGGAGTGCGACATGGTGGCCGAGCGACATGTCAGGCACATAGTCCAGGACTTCGGGCGGCCAGTCTGTCGTCGCCATCTCAGGCGCGAGCGACATCAGGTGCTATACCTGCCTCCTTGCTATCAGCCATGACTGCGGCCCCATGCGACGGGCGCTACGAGCAAGCGAAGCTCACAGGAATCGACTCAGGAAGCTCTAATGGCTGCTGCATGCTCCGTGAGAAGATGAGCCAAGGGAATTTTGTTAGTATTAAAAACGTTATTGAAGGTGGGGCCTATTAGGATAGGTGTCGCACATTGGTGGGCCCTGCACAATACTGCGTGCAGGGTTCCCAGCACGAGAGCCCGACCCGCTGGACGCGGCTCGATCCATCTGATCGTAACGGCCTCCCAACTGCATGGTGCATGGCTGCATGCACAGCTCCTCCACGCTAACACACACATGCTACTGCCTAGCTATTCAGCACGAGCGCACACACGCACGCACACACACCATGCTTCCGCTGCGTCCCGCACGCCCCGCACGCACCCGACGAGCCCGACTGCACCAATGCGTCCCGCACATCCCGCACGCACCCGACACGCCCGACCACTCACACGCGCCGTGGCTTATTCCAACATGCAACAATCTGGCAACACTCCCCTCGCCTTCATCTCTCTGCAGGCGGCATCAGCCTCGTCCATTCTCCAGGCTTTGCATACCCATCGATTAAAACATTGAAGGTGGTTGCATTTGCTTTGACCCCCACCATCGCCATCTCATCGAACAGCCTCCTTGCCTCAACAATATTCCCATCACGGCACCGTATATTCACCAAAATGTTATACGTCACAACAGTCGGCTCGCACCCTAACTTGTGCATTTTGTCAAACATCTCAAAAGCATCCCCTGCCCGCCCAAACACGCAGTGACCCTTGTTATAGCTGCACGCATGAGGGATTAGATGGAACCTCCACATGATACCAAGCAATCCTGCAGATACAGGGACGAGCGCCCTGTGGCATAACCCTAGGATCATGGCGTTGAATATGGCGAGGCTCGGCCGTGGCCCCATCGCGGTCATTACCACGAACACCTTCCACGCAGCCTGGACGTTGCCCTCGCGGAACAGGAGGCGCAGCAGCGTCGCGAGCGGGCAGAGGCTGGGCGTTTTTCCCGCAGCTGCGGACGCGCGCGAGAACGGCAAGCGCCTCGGACGGCATGATGGCAGCGAGGAAGGCGCCGGGATGGTTTCCCCGCTGCGGCGAGGTGGCGCATCGGGCGCCGGCGGCGGGGGAGGGTGGGAGAGGGAAGCTGAGGTATACTTGTTGACTGATGCCAACTCACTCACTGAGTACCGTCGGATTCATGACGGAGCGACCAGATCGAACCGAGTGGTCGCCTGGTCGGGCTATGGCTTATGCAATCTACACACAAGCCAAAGATTTGTCCTGCCGTAGAATTTGACCTGCCAATTTGCATAGCTTTTTTTTTTGCGGAATTGCCAATTTGCATAGCTGACTAGTGCTATATATATTTTTTGAATAGTTTGGATTGCTTACTACATGTGTCACGTGGTGCTGACTAGTGCTATATCATTGGGAAACGTTTGGGGCCGGGGCACCGGCGGAACATTGGGCCGGTCGCTCCCTCTTCCTCGCGTCTCCTTCATCCCGTCTCCCCGCAGGCCGCATCTCCTGCACATCTCACGCATCTCCCCAGCATCTCGCGCGGCTCGTCAGGGGCGCGCGCCGCCCTCTTCTTCTGCCCCCTCCTTCCCATCCCCCCCTCCCCCCCCCCCCCCGCGCCCCCGGTCGCAGCACCACGCCTCCCCTCCCCGCTCGAAGCTCGCCATGGCTCTGCGTCGTGACCATCCCATCTCGCCGGCGCCCGAGGGGGGTGACCACGGGAGATGCTGCAACCGGGGCGACGGGGTGCTACCACGACGACGCTGATGCAACCCCGCGGAGGCCAGGGCGTGTGACTGCGATGACCGAGGTGACCGCGGGCTACAACCATGGCTTTTCCATCGCCGGTAGCCGGTTGAAGCTTTTCCTATATACGGTTGAAGCTTTCTCTGTCAATGTTTGCAACTTTTTCTCTGGTCGCAGGTTTGGTTGAAGCTTTTTTTCTTAACGGATGAAGCTTTTTTATACATTATTGAAGCTTTTCCAAACCACAGTCAAAGCTTTTCTGAAAATGATGGAAACTTTTTTTCTTTTTTTGTGTTTGCTACAACCACGTCATTTTTTTGCTGCAATCGGCAACCACAGAAGCTACATCCGGTTAACATTTTTGCTACAATGACGACGGCGGGCTGCAGTGGTAAGCTTTTTTGCTGGAAGCGATAAACTTTTTTGCTACAACCGGTGTCGTTTTTTGTTGGAACCAGCAAGAGCCTCGGGTCGGGTGGGCACACGGCGAGGTACAGCGCGAGCACAACGACAGGTGTTGCGGTCGGCGGCCGGCGCCACCGGAGATGCGGCCATCTCCCCTGGAGCTGCAAGCCTGCAACCACAAGTGCAACCATGGGCGCACGCTGTTGCATCCACGGAGGTGAGAAACGCATGAAGGCGGCATAGGTGAGGGCGGCGACCAGCAGCGAGGGCGGCGACCGGCGGTGAGGGCGACCGGCGGTGAGGAGGCGAGGCGGTTGGCGCGTGCGGAGGCGGGCCTTTCCCTTTTCCGTGCGGGAGGTTGAAGATGGGAGAGGTTGGGGACGAAAGGATCTGACGGCTCGGGGGGCCCAGATCTGACGGCTGGGGCTTGACCGGCCCAACGATTGGGCCGGTGCGCCGGCGCAGATCGCTGCCCTATATCATTTGTCATGATTCACGGTCGAGGTTAATTTGTTAAGCATGTTTTTTTAGTTACTAGTGCATAGAACGGAGGTAGGCATATGGCGTGGTAAAATTTTTGAAGCTTACATGTCTGCTTTTTTTTAATTACTCCATGGCTAGTTTTGTGAATTTACAACTTTTTTTAACCAATAGCAGCCCCAAGTTTTTTTCAATAGTTCACATTGCTTACCACATGTGTCATGTGGTAGCACCCCCAAACCTAACATCAATTGATGCAGGCAGCCTTCTATTATTCCATAGTTATTTTTATTTTATTTTTTGTGGGGTATTGCATAGTTATTAAGGATCTAATATTACCAAAGGTGTGCAAGTTGCAAGAAAAAGGCCATAACCAAGCTGAAACAACCAAAAAGAAGAACAAGATTAAAACAAGGTGAGATTCAGACCTAGTTCAGAATACAGAAAACTTCGCAATAATTTGGAAACAGTTAAGGTACCGTGAGACATCCTGGAACTGGGAAAGATTTTAAGTTCCAAAATAGTCCTTAAGTCCAGATATTTTCTTGTGAGTTTTGCCTTTGGCCATCTGAACTTTATGTATCTTTCCGAGTTTAGAGTCCCAGACCAAGATGACTTGTGGCAAAACAGCAAGCAACCAAGCCAGATTCCATCGTGTGTGCAAGTCAAAGGTTTTGTCCACTTTGTAGGGTTTGACCTGTCAATTTGTAGGTGGATGATGTTGTTCATGTAAAAGCGTGTAACAATGTCGTGGAGGGGCTTTTTACCCTCATTCCTTTTTTTATAATATTCTTTATAATATAGTACGCACACTCGTGTGTATTCAAGAAAATCTGTCAATTTGCCTACTTCTATGTCAGCTAGCATGATTCATGGAGCACTCGAAAAAAAAAGCATGATTCATGGAGGAGGTTAATTTTGCAAGTATTGTAGACCAATCATCGTGATTCTGGCATGCCTATGTCCCAGAATCCCTATGCCTTTGGTGGGAATAATACTGTTGGACTCCTGCTTAGCTTACCGAAAAAGGCTTTCATCCCGCTTTATATATAAAGCACTGAACCTCATACATCTGAACCATACAACCCGACACCCCAAACGCACGCACCCAAAGTAAGATACAAAGGTGCCGAAGATCAGCTAAGCCAACTCAAAGCAAACAACAGATGTACAACAAGCATCACTACGAAGATGACGGAGCCCTCCACCGAGACCAAGCCACCGTGAAGAACGTAGCTGACCACCGATGAACCGTGCGCCCCAAGGTAGTGCCTTCAGGAAGGACACGACACCATTGCGCCGCCACCACCCGATCCAAAGGATCGAGATTTTCATCGGGAACAACACGGAGGATCAGGAGAGACCGCGACGGAGCCTACAAGAAGGGGATGACGCCCGTGGACGCCACCACCGTCGGTCTGACCACGGTCAGACAGGGATTTCACCCCGGCATACCACTCCACCTCCGATCAGGGTGCGCCCGGTCGAGAGGCCGCCGCACCACTGCCACGGATCGCCATGCCAGAGCCAACCCGCCGCCCACGCGACCGGGGTCGCCAGTCCGCACCCGAGCTTCGAGCTCCGCCCATGAACATCGCAACTCCCACCGCAGAGCCGCCGCCCTACCACCCGACACCCCCAATGGCCGCCCAGAGGAGCGAATCTCCACCACCAGCAGACCCCTAACAGCGTTAGAGCCGCCAGCGCTAACAAGCCTCGACAGATGGGGCCGGAGGCAACCAGGCCCGGGGAAAGAGGAAGGGGCGGAGCGGTGCGAGACCTCGACCGGCACACCCCCACGCCGGTGACGAGTGGGCAGACCATCCATCCCTCCAGCCAGCTTCCTCACGTTGCGCCCTGCAACGCCCCACCGCGGCCTCCAGACAGATCGCGAAGAGCAAGCCGGACACCCGCCCGACAACGAGGACGCCCGGATGGTCAAGATCGGCCCCATAGACGGCGACAGGAGGTGCCCTGGCGGGCCTCACACACCGGCCACCGGCAGCCGCGCGAGCAGCAGCAGACGCGCCCGCGCCCCGCCGGCAGGCGCCCCGCGCCGTTCGTGGCCACCAGGCAGCAGATCTGGCCGAGCCAGACCAGGTCGCTGCCGCTCCTGCCAAGGACGCACGCGCACCCACGAAGCCCACAACGCCGCTGCCACGCACTCGCGACTGTGACGCCCGGATAATTACGCTACAGTAATTCCACGCTAATGATGCCGCGTCACCTCAGTTACTGTTGTTAATCTCGCGTTAGTCCGAAACCGATACAAATTCAAATTTAAAAATCAAGGCAAACATCAAAAGTTTTCAAACTTTAAAACTAAAATGTTCGAGAGGTGACAAATAATGCATAGGTAATTATGGTGGAGAATCCACAATTTTATAAATTATTTAAATACTCTAAAATGAACAAAACAGTAGCGAAAACAAATATTTAAAAGCTTTTATAATAAGAAACCATCGCAAACTATTTTACTTTGTGTGCCAAGTTAAATGTGGTTGCGGCATATTTACATATACTAAATTAGGTGCAACTTTGATATTTTATTAAAACTAAGGTATATTGAAAATTAGAGAAAACAACAAAAAGAAGATAAATAAAAAGAAAAATGAAAGGTCTAACAAAAAAACAGAATAGACCCACCCCCACTGGACTTCGGCCCACCGGGCCGCCTTGCCGGCCCAACCGGCCGCACCCCCCACTCTCGTATCCTATCCCCACTCCCCCTCGAACCCTAACCCACTCCCCACTCCCCCACTCTCCTCGCCCTCCTCCCCGATCCAGATCTGGATCGGTGGACCGAACCGCCGCCGACGCCGCCAGGAGGCCTCCAGCGCCCAACGCCGCCGCTCGGAGCTCGTTGTCCGTCGCTGCCTCCTCCCCACTGGCGCACGTCCCCATCCTCCTCCTCAACTCGGCTCCTGCAAGCCTCGCCACCCGATCCCCTGCATGCGCACGTGAGCGCCCCCCCTCCTTCCCCCTTCCCCGCCTCTGCCCGTGCCGGCCGCGCCGGTACTCGCCCCTGTCTCCCACGTGCTCGCCGCGGCCCGTGCGCGCCCGCATCGCCCCGGCGACCTCCGCTCGCCCGCGCATCCCACTGCCGCTGCTCACCCCGCTCCAGCCTCCTCCGCCGTGCGCACGCGCGCTCACCGCGCCCACTCGTGGTTCGGCCAGCCTCCCTCGCTCGTCCCTGCCGGCGCCCTGCCTCGTCCTTGCCCGTCTCTGCGTCCCACCGCGCGAGCCGCGCCCGCCGCTACCTCCTGCTTGCCTGGCGACGCCCGCGTGTGCTCTCCTGCGTGTGGCCGCGCCCGTTGTCGCCGGCAGCCAGGCCGCCGCGTCCGCCACACTCATGGCCGCTCGCCCGCCCCGCTCCGACCTTCCCCGCGCGCGCCCGCAGGCGCCGCCCCCCCTCTCGCGCCTGCCTTTGTTGGCGCCGCCACCGCGCCGACCGCCCCCACCACTGCTGCCCCGCGCCGCTCCTCCCCCACTTGGCCTCGCCCGCCGGCCGCCGGCGCCCAGCCACCCGCGGGCCCTACTACCTTCGCCGCGGCCGGCGCCCTCCCCTGTCCGGCGCCCGGTTGGGTTCGGCCACGCCCAGGCACCCGCACCCGTATGCCCGTGCCTGCCCCGATATGCCCCCAGGGCCTATGACACGGGGCCCCACGCCCTTTTTTTAAGATAAATAATAATAATAAATTTAATTAATTAATTAACTAAGGTAATTAACTTAATTAATCATGTTTAGTTAACCTAATTAGTTAGTTAGTTTAATAAAACCGTAATTAGGTTAGCTAAATCCTAATTAACTAAACAGTCAATGACGAACGGGACCCACACGTCAGTTGACCAGTCAACTCCTCTGTTGACTGCTGACGTCAGCGTGCACTGTTCTGGATAATGTTGTTTTAAATTAATTAAATAAATCCTAAAAATGATTTAAATCTTTTAAAATTAATATAAATTAAACTGTAGCTCGAATGGAAAAACTTTGTACATGAAAGTTGCTCAGAACGACGAGACGAATCCGGATACGCACCCCGTTCGCCCGCCACACATCCCTAGAATAGCAAAGACGCAACTTTCCCCTCCGGTTCATCTGTCCGAAAACTCGAAACACCGGGGATACTTTCCCGGATGTTTTCCCCCTTCACCAGTATCACTTACTGCCGCGTTAGGTCACCTCTAGCACCGCACATTGCCATGTTATACTTTGATTGCTCTGTTATTTATTGTGTTCCCCCTCCGTTACTTCTTTCTGGTTGACCCCGAGACTGCCGGCGACCCCCAGTTCGACTACGGTGTTGACGACACGTCCTTCTTGCCAGAGCAACCAGGCAAGCCCCCCCTTGATCACCAGATATCGCCTATTCTTCTCTATACTACTTGCATTAGAGTAGTGTAGCATGTTACTGCTTTCCGTTAATCCTATCCTGATGCATAGCCTGTCATTGTTGCTACAGTTATTACCCTTACCTGCTATCCTACTGCTTAGTATAGGATGCTAGTGTTCCATCAGTGGCCCTACACTCTTGTCCGTCTGCCATGCTATACTACTGGGCCGTGATCACTTCGGGAGGTGATCACGGGTTTATACTATATACTTTATATACATGACACATGTGGTGACTAAAGTCGGGTCGGCTCGTTGAGTACCCGCAAGTGATTCTGATGAGGGGGCTGAAAGGACAGGTGGCTCCATCCCGGTAGAGGTGGGCCTGGGTTCCTGACGGCCCCCGACTGTTACTTTATGGCGGAGCGACAGGGCAGGTTGAGACCTCCTAGGAGAGAGGTGGGCCTAGCCCTGGTCAGCGTTCGCGGATACTTAACACGCTTAACGAGATCTTGGTATTTGATCTGAGTCTGGCCATTTGGTCTATACGCACTAACCAACTACGCGGGAATAGTTATGGGCACTCGACGTCGTGGTATCAGCCGAAGCTCTTTTTGACGTCAACAACTGAGTGGCGCGCGCCGCATTGGACCGTAAGCTCGCGCTTCTATTAAGGGGGCTAGGTCTGCTTCCGGCCGCGTACGCAACGTGCAGGTGTGCAATGGGCGATGGGCCCAGACCCCTGCGCGCATAGGGTTTAGACCGGCGTGCTGACCTCTCTATTGAGCCTAGGTGGGGCTGCGACGTGTTGATCTTCCGAGGCCGGGCATGACCCAGAAAAGTGTGTCCGGCCAAATGGGATCGAGCGTGTTGGGTTATGTGGTGCACCCCTGCAGGGAAGTTTATCTATTCGAATAGACGTGTCCCTCGGTAAAAGGACGACCCAGAGTTGTACCTTGACCTTATGAGAACTAGAACTGGATACTTAATAAAACACACCCTTCCAAGTGCCAGATACAACCCGGTGATCGCTCTCTAACAGGGCGACGAGGAGGGGATCGCCGGGTAGGATTATGCTATGCGATGCTACTTAGAGGACTTCAATCTACTCTCTTCTACATGCTGCAAGATGGAGATGGCCAGAAGCGTAGTCTTCGACAGGACTAGCTATCCCCCTCTTATTCTGGCATTCTGCAGTTCAGTCCACCGATATGGCCCTTTACACATATACCCATGCATATGTAGTGTAGTTCCTTGCTTGCGAGTACTTTGGATGAGTACTCACGGTTGCCTCTCTCCCTCTTTTCCCTTTCTACCTGGTTGTCGCAACCAGATGATGGAGTCCAGGATCCAGACGCCACCGTCGACGACGACTCCTACGACACTGGAGGTGCCTACTACTACGTGCAGCCCGCTGACGACGACCAGGAGTAGTTAGGAGGATCCCAGGCAGGAGGCCTGCGCCTCGTTCGATCTGTATCACAGTTTGTGCTAGCCTTCTTAAGGCAGACTTGTTTAACTTATGTCTGTACTCAGATATTGTTGCTTCCGCTGACTCGTCTATGATCGAGCACTTGTATTCGAGCCCTCGAGGCCCCTGGCTTGTATCATGATGCTTGTATGACTTATTTATGTTGTAGAGTTGTGTTGTGATATCTTCCCGTGAGTCCCTGATCTTGATCGTACACATTTGCGTGCATGATTAGTGTACGGTCAAATCGGGGGTGTCACAAGTTGGTATCAGAGCCAACTGCCTGTAGGAATCCCCCTTTCCAACTCCTTGGCCGAAGTCGAGTCTAGTCATTGAAAAACTTTTACTAACATGGCTGTGTGACTTACGTGCCCACGTCTCCATTGGGTGGTATTAGGATCTTTTATTCCTCGTCTATACTATAGGACTCTGAACTCTCTTCTATTCAGGTTAATTGATTTTGCTAAAAACAAAACTAACTTTAGGTTCTCGAAAATACTTTCTCCCGGAGAGCCCCTTCAGTCCAGATAATCGCCGACTGCACTAGAAGATTTCGAAGATACTCTCCGATATTCTCTTGAGACCTTGTGCCCGTTGCTTTTGCAATTCCCTACCACCAAAATATCCCTATGGATAAATACTTACACCTGTCATTCTTACTTTTATTCCCAGTCGATCTTGTTATTACAAAATACCCCAAGAATACTTTGTGCCTACTGCCTTGCAGTTCTTTGCCACCTGAATACCCCTACGAATAATTTCTCGCACTTATCGAGTATCCGCTCATCCCCAAATGATTCATGTATTTCACAAAGTCTTCGACATACCATTCGATCTTCCGAAAATCCTCAGCAACCTATTGCTCTGGAATTTCTTGCTTGCTTTAATTATGATTAATCCCATAAGTCTGGTAATCTTATTGGCATCCTTTGTCATTATCATTTGAGTCTGTTGATTCAATATGTGGCGATGCTCGCATTCCTCAGTCGAATCTTAGAATTCATCCTTCCGGCTCAGATGTCATTTGAACAGGAGCTGGTTCTCGACTAATCAAATTACTGTCGATTGTATCCCTAAGGCTATTCAACTTATCCATCCCTAATCAGAGCATTGCTTCGGATCCCTTGATTTGGAAATCATAATTCCTTTTCCTTTGAGCTTTGAGTTAGTCAGTTGTTTCTATAATCTGATCTCCTTGCATTCTTCTTCCTCTGGTGGAGTACCGTTGCTCATGTCAGATCCCTTGTGGACCACCAGATCCTTTGTTGGATTTTATCCGACAGCGTCCTTCATATTCAATAAGCCTGTGAGCCTTTCCTCGGATACATAATGCCTTTGGTAAATTGTATCCTCTGCTTTGTCAACCATGCTCTACTTTTGAGCTTGTGTTATTTACTCCTGAAGTTTGTGGTATATCTTTCTACGATGCCCTGATGGGTTGAACCTATGCCTTCCTTAATCTGTGTGAACCCGAAAGATTTCGCGGGACATACTTATCTGGTATTGCACCAGGTAAAACTTTCGACAACTAATGTCATTATCAAAATACGAAGGGCGAATGGAAGGTTATGCATTGAAGAAGTGGGAGTCGACCTTGAACCTTTGTGTTCATGCCCATGGACACGATGTAGATCCTATCATGGAAGCTTCTTGTAATAATAACTATTTCCTTGATATAATATCCATTGGTATCGGTGAATTGATCCTTTGCAATTGTGGTTCCAACCATATGTTCTTCTTTGATCCCATTTCTCGGGCAAGTTTAAGTACTTGTCTTCTGCAATGGTCAACATTTCATTCTTAGACCATTGGTTATCGAATCGCCATCCTAACATTGTTTGGGCTACCTAAGTCCGTATTTCGGGTGCACCGTCAACCAATGTTCAATCGTGTATGTTTCCTCGAGCATACCTCATTATATCATTTGAACTGACAAAAGCTATCTCCTTGTACACATAATTGAGGAAATCCATCTTTTGAAAATCTCAATGGAATGTCGCTGAGTCCATCAGCCACCTCCTAACCCTCTCCTTGGTTTAATGATGAACTCTTGTTTCGGAACTTGCTTTCATATTTCATTTCCCGAGAATCTTACAATGTCATCCCATCAATTTGTGTTGCACCTTTCTTCTCAGACATCCTGAGTCTGAGGTATCCGGACACCAATCAGATCTGAATCTCGGTCAGATATGATGGTTGGAACATATTTCCAAGAGTTATACATTGGTCTTTATATGACCCGGTAGGGTGATGTCATGCCTAGCACAACTGGCCGGAGGACCTATTGTTATAGTTCTTCCTTTCAACAAGGTTATCCATTCTTCCATGAGGAAATTGTAAGACTTATTCTATAAGTTGTTCCTGATGGATCCTTTTTGTTTCCAAAGTCTGATCTTCACCTGTTGACCATGTCAATGCTATCTCGAAGCATGTCTCTGGTACTCCGATTTTCAACAGGAACATTTGAAGCCCAATGCTAAATGTTTCCTGCTCAATTATCCAAACACCGTTGTATGGGTAATGTCATGAAATTTCTCTCCCCTACCTAAAGAGTTTTCTACATTATATCATGTCATGGATATCATGCTCAGCTTGTCCTTGGGAAGGATATACCCTTGAAATATGTGTTTAAACGCATTTTCCTTTCCATTGTTCTGTTTAATCTGATGATCACCCTTTTCCTTTCCATTATTTTATTTAATCTTCCTTGTGATCTATATGATCTAAGCAGTAATAATTCACTGCTTATGTAAACACCTCGGTGTACTACTCTGTCAATAAGACCCTGTTACTATTGTTGGTGACATTCCGGTAACCACCGATGGATGAGAACTTTGCCTATTGGTCCGCCTCGTTTCAACGAGCAGGAAAATGGTTCTCTTCGTCCCTTGCCCTTGGTATCGACGATGTTGCTGACATATAACTGACAGGCTACCCTCTGACATGCCTTGCTATCATGATCGTGCAAGATGTCACCGCCCTTCCTACTTTAACCACATGGTGGGCCCATAACCCACAGTTCCACAGGATCAAAACCTGACTCTCCTGTGCACCCCCTGCTCCCAAACTTATTCATCGCGCGTGGCCTCGTATGTAATTCATGGACCACCGTCCTACTAATCTATTCTGGTATCAGACGCAATACTTACTCTCGCTGCTTGAACCCCTTTCACACTTTGTTTCAGGCATCGAACGATTCACCCGCTCGAAACTTCTCATGGTACCTACTTACCTTGCTCTCGATAATGTCTTAAGTTTCAATTCGAGGGTTACCTCCCGCCACCTTCCCTGATGTTATCTACTAGATAAGCAAACATTGTAGCGGCCCGTTTTTTCGTAATGCCCCCTTATCCTTCCGTAAGTACGATGGAGTTCCCGAAGAAAGGACGACGACTTCATCATGATACATTGGAATAAAGAATTGAAGACATCAACCAAAGGATTAACTTCTTCGAGAAGATCCGTTAGAATATCGTAACCAGAACTTTCCCCCTTACTCCCCTCTTAAATCTCGGGACGAGATTTCTTGTAGTGGAGGAGAATTGTGACGCCCGGATAATTACACAACAGTAATTTCACGCTAATGATGCTACGTCACCTCGGTTACTGTTGTTAATCTCGCGTTAGTCCGAAACCGATCCAAATTCAAATTTGAAAATCAAGGCAAACATCAAAAGTTTTCAAACTTTAAAACTAAAATGTTCGAGAGGTGACAAATAATGCATAGGTAATTATGGTGGAGAATCCACTATTTTATAAATTATTTAAATACTCTAAAATGAACAAAACAATAGCGAAAACAAATATTTAAAAGCTTTTATAATAAGAAACCATCGCAAACTATTTTACTTTGTGTGCCAAGTTAAATGTGGTTGCAACATATTTACATATACTAAATTAGGTGCAACTTTGATATTTTACTAAAACTAAGGTATATTGAAAATTAGAGAAAACAGCAAAAAAAAGATAAATAAAAAGAAAAATGAAAAGGTCTAACAAAAAAACAGAATAACCCCCCCCCCCCACCCCCCCCCACACACACACAGGACTTCGGCCCACCGGGCCGCCTTGCCGGCCCAACCGGCCGCACCCCCACTCCCGTATCCTACCCCACTCCCCCCCGAACCCTAACCCACTCCCCACTCCCCCACTCTCCTCGCCCTCCTCCCCGATCCAGATCTGGATCGGGGGACCGAACCGCCGCCGACGCCGCCAGGAGGCCTCCAGCGCCCAATGCCGCCGCTCGGAGCTCGTCGTCCGTCGCTGCCTTCTCCCCACCGGCGCACGTCCCCATCCTCCTCCTCAACTTGGCTCCTGCAAGCCTCGCCGCCCGATCCCCTGCATGCGCACGTGAGCGCCCCCCGTCCTTCCCCCTTCCCCGCCTCTGCCCGTGCCGGCCGCACCGGTGCTACATGCCTGCGGCCGCGCCCCGCGCCCCTCCACTCTCTTCCCTGTCTCCCACGCGCTCGCCGCGGCCCATGCGTGCCCGCATCGCCCCGGCGACCTCCGCTCGCCCGCGCATCCCACTGCCGCTGCTCACCCCGCTCCAGCCTCCTCCGCCGTGCGCACGCGCGCTCACCGCGCCCACTCGTGGTTCCGCCAGCCTCGCTCGCTCGTCCCTGCCGGCGCCCTGCCTCGTCCTTGCCCGCGTCTGCGTCCCACCGCGCGAGCCGCGCCCGCCGCTACCTCCTGCTCGCCTGGCGACGCCCGCGTGTGCTCTCCCGCGTGTGGCCGCGCCCGTTGTCGCCGGCAGCCAAGCCGCCACGTCCGCCACACTCATGGCCGCTCGCCCGCCCCGCTCCGACCTTCCCCGCGCGCGCCCGCAGGCGCCGCCCCCCCTCTCGCGCCTGCCTTTGCTGGCGCCGCCGCCGCGCCCTCCCCTGTCCGGCGCCCGGTTGGGTTCGGCCACGCCCGGGCACCCGCACCCGTATGCCCGTGCCTGCCCCGATATGCCCCCTGGGCCTATGACACGGGGGCCCCACGCCCCTTTTTTTTTAAAAAAAAAGATAAATAATAATAATAAATTTAATTAATTAATTAGCTAAGTTAATTAACTTAATTAATCATGTTTAGTTAACCTAATTAATTAGTTAGTTTAATTAAACCGTAATTAGGTTAGCTAAATCCTAATTAACTAAACAGTCAATGACGAACGGGACCCACACGTCAGTTGACCAGTCAACTCCTCTGTTGACTGCTGACGTCAGCGTGCACTGTTCTGGATAATGTTGTTTTAAATTAATTAAATAAATCCTAAAAATGATTTAAATCTTTTAAAATTAATATAAATTAAGCTGTAGCTCGGATGGAAAAATTTTGTACATGAAAGTTGCTCAGAACGACGAGACGAATCCGGATACGCAGCCCGTCCGCCCGCCACACATCCCTAGCATAGCAAACACGCAACTTTCCCCCTCCGGTTCATCTGTCCGAAAACGCGAAACACCGGGGATACTTTCCCGGATGTTTTGCCCCTTCACCAGTATCACTTACTGCCGCGTTAGGTCACCTCTAGCACCGCACATTGCCATGTTATACTTTGATTGCTCTGTTATTTATTGTGTTCCCCCTCCGTTACTTCTTTCTGGTTGACCCCGAGACTGCCGGCGACCCCCAGTTCGACTACGGTGTTGACGACACGTCCTTCTTGCCAGAGCAACCAGGCAAGCCCCCCCTTGATCACCAGATATCGCCTATTCTTCTCTATACTGCTTGCATTAGAGTAGTGTAGCATGTTACTGCTTTCCGTTAATCCTATCCTGATGCATAGCCTGTCATTGTTTCTACAGTTATTACCCTTACCTGCTATCCTACTGCTTAGTATAGGATGCTAGTGTTCCATCAGTGGCCCTACACTCTTGTCCGTCTGCCATGCTATACTACTGGGCCGTGATCACTTCGGGAGGTGATCACGGGTTTATACTATATACTTTATATACATGACACATGTGGTGACTAAAGTCGGGTCGGCTCGTTGAGTACCCGCAAGTGATTCTGATGAGGGGGCTGAAAGGACAGGTGGCTCCATCCCGGTAGAGGTGGGCCTGGGTTCCTGACGGCCCCCGACTGTTACTTTATGGCAGAGCGACAGGGCAGGTTGAGACCACCTAGGAGAGAGGTGGGCCTGGCCCTGGTCAGCGTTCGCGGATACTTAACACACTTAACGAGATCTTGGTATTTGATCTGAGTCTGGCCATTTGGTCTATACGCACTAACCAACTACGCGGGAATAGTTATGGGCACTCGACGTCGTGGTATCAGCTGAAGCTCTTTTTGACGTCAGCGACTGAGTGGCGCGCGCCGCATTGGACCGTAAGCTCGCGCTTCTATTAAGGGGGCTAGGTCTGCTTCCGGTCGCGTAGGATTATGCTATGCGATGCTACTTAGAGGACTTCAATCTACTCTCTTCTACATGCTGCAAGATGGAGATGGCCAGAAGCGTAGTCTTCGACAGGACTAGCTATCCCCCTCTTATTCTGGCATTCTGCAGTTCAGTCCATCGATATGGCCCTTTACACATATACCCATGCATATGTAGTGTAGTTCCTTGCTTGCGAGTACTTTGGATGAGTACTCACGGTTGCCTCTCTCCCTCTTTTCCCCCTTTCCTTTCTACCTGGTTGTCGCAACCAGATGCTGGAGTCCAGGAGCCGGACGCCACCGTCGACGACGACTCCTACGACACCGGAGGTGCCTACTACTACGTGCAGCCCACTGACGACGACCAGGAGTAGTTAGGAGGATCCCAGGCAGGAGGCCTGCGCCTCGATCGATCTGTATCCCAGTTTGTGCTAGCCTTCTTAAGGCAGACTTGTTTAACTTATGTCTGTACTCAGATATTGTTCCTTCTGCTGACTCGTCTATGATCGAGCACTTGTATTCGAGCCCTCGAGGCCCCTGGCTTGTATTATGATGCTTGTATGACTTATTTATGTTGTAGAGTTGTGTTGTGATATCTTCCCGTGAGTCCCTGATCTTGATCGTACACATTTGCGTGCATGATTAGTGTATGGTCAAATCGGGGGCGTCACAGCGACCCCGCCGCCAGCGCCCATCGCCGCGCCGCCACGCCCCTCGTCAGCGCGACGCCACTCCCGCCGCCGCAGACGCCGGCAGGCTTCGCCCGTCAGCGTGCTCCGGCGGCAGTGAGGAAAGGAGGAGAGGAGGAGGGAGGACTGAGGCGGCGGCTAGGGTTTCCCTCCGGGTCGCTCGCGGAGCGACACGGGAGGGGGGAGCGTTGTCCAGGTTAAAACGCCCCTCCTCAAGATTTTTCAAAGGCAGAAGTTTTGGAGGACGCCGCACCCCTGCTTAGCTTATATGCCTATTCATCACTATCATCTGAAAAAAAAAATCATCACTATCATTTTTTTTCGCTGTCACTATCATTTGTTAACTACAGTACTACCTTTCTTTTGACAGTAACCAAAATACTACTCTAGAGTAGAGCAAGCATCTCTTGGTACTTTAGTCAAAGGTTCAGGACGGAGCCCTCTCACAAAGAAAAACGATTCAGAATGGGGCACGGCCCAGCTAGGTGTACACTTTTTTCCGAAACGGGGCCCAGCTATACACTTCGGTGCGAGAACTCAAAGAGCGAGGCGAGGGCGACTGTCATTCGTCCATGCGTGGTTCATTCGTTCATTTAGTCCCGTATCGGAAAGCCGAGCACACACTCTCCTCCTTAAATATGCTGAGAGAGCAAGCAGGGCGTGCCAAATGGAAGCACACCCCGAGCACGAGGTCGATGAGACTCTCGTGCTGGTGGCCACGTGCGCGGCATGCGCACTTAGCAAACCAAAAATTGTTAATCAACATCAAAGTACGAGGCTGACCATCAGCCAGCAACACGGCCATCAAGATCAGATGGAGCGCATGACAAATGCGCTTGGCAATACTTTTTTTTTAGTTTCTTCAACTATTTTATTACTTTCTTGGTTGAGCAAATCAGAAACCGCTGAAAGCGCCTGGGATGATGGTCCCTTTCAGCGGCGAATCTATAAAAAAATTGAAGGGTGGGCTTAAAGTTTACGCCGAGAAAATTGAACACTTTTTTAAAAAAAATGATTATCTCCTAATACTTATGTGCAAATAAACTGAAATTTTCCTAGATTACTAATGGAAACATCTAGTACTAACTAGAATTTTTTTCTAAGGTTTTCAAAAATATCATAGAAAAAATTAAAAAGAATCGAACTTAATTAGCGAGATAGCCATTATCTTCAAATCCATTTGTCCAAATAAGATCAAACTTTCTCAGATTAGCCTTCTTTCTCTTTATCTTCATTTCTTGAACGGCTTGGAAACCAACTGTGTAATGAAACAAGGATAGAAATTAGTTATATTTGACAACAGAGTACCATGCTACAACACATCACTGAACAAACATCAAAAGAAAGCAAAAAAAAAAAAGCCAGGTTACAGAGAAGAAATCTACCAGCAGGGGAGCCTCGATTGCCACGTGCGCGGTATGCGCACTTAGCAAACCAAAAATTGTCAATCGACAACCAAGTACGCGGCTGATCATCAGCAACACGGCCATCTCAAGATCAGATGGAGCGCATGACAAATGCGCTTGGCAATAATAATACAACATTTTTTAGTTTAATAATTAGGTGCTGCAATTCCACTGGTGTGTTTTAGCTGCAACTCCAATGGTGTTGAGTGCTCGGTGTGTTTTTTCCACCGGTAATGCTTCTTGGGCGAGGATTTGTAGCACGCAGGTCTCGCGGCACCGAGTCTCTCGCTCGTGCTTTTATTTTTTGTTTTCAATTTTTAAACTTTTATATCATTTGAACGAAAAGGCTAAATTAAGTTTTGTTTTCATATTTGTTTCTCGTGATGAGGGCTCTCAAATAAGATCCATTTTGAATATTTTGATGAATTTTGAAAATAAATGTTAAGTTTTAACTCTCGAAACTTAGTACAAGCGACTGATAAAAATATGATTTTTGTGCCTACAACCGACAAAAAGATGTCTATTTTTTTATGTATGAAACTTGCTAAGAGCAAATTTTAACATGGTATCTCTTACCTCCTTTTTTTTACATGTGTGATAAAAAGGTAAGAATTAATTAGACCACTAATTAATAAGATTAACGACTCAATCTATTATTTACTCTTACCTCTCATGTGAAAAGAAGAGGTAAGAGGGATCATGTTAAAATGCTTGCTTTTTTTAAGTCTTAGTGGAATGGTCAAAGTAACCTTCAAATTGTCTTCTACCTCTAGCGCACGGTCTACCCCTTCCCCAATCCAATCATCTCATGCCTCTCCTCCAGTCGTTGATGTACCTTGCTGGCAATGTTGTGGCAGGCTGCGGCATCCCCATCTTCAGGTCGGCTCCGTCGAATTCGACAGGAGTAAGCACAAAAAGACCCTCACCGAACCTATCAAGTTTTGGACTCGTCTCTGCCTGCGACAACGCAAGCAGCATCATCATCGCCGGCTCTGGCTCGGCCTTGCCAGTGTCCCTGCGCCTCGCTGCAGCTCACTATATGGCGCCCCAGGCATCGCCTTCTCTCCGATCCAAAATCTCGCACAAATAATATTTTCGTGGATTTTTCAGCTATAGTAATCTGGAAAGAAATTGGTTTAGAATCCGGGAGTTTAATAAAAATACCGAAATTTCTCAACAATTTAGAAACAGCTAAGTTGTTGTGAGAAATCCTTACTAGAAAACCAATTAAGCCACAACCAAAGATGACTAATGGCTAAACATCAAGCAAGCAAAGCCAGATTCCACAATGAACTGGTCACTGTTTTTCTCTTGGTGGCATGCCATGCCTTAATGTCGTTGTGAGCTTTGCACTAAGAAAAAGAATCAGTATTGGGAAAATCCATCTCTGCACCCGAGCTCATCTGCACCCACGCTAACGAAAAAAATCAAAACAAATGGTAGAAAAATTCAAAAAATTCCAATTTTTTTAGTGCAGTAGATAATTTGTTGCGTGAGGTACGCTCCAATTTTCACATCATTTGGACATCTGAGGAGCTCTCAGCAAAAAAGACAAATTGAGGGTCTATAAAAAATGTTTACTGTTCAAGTACTGTTTTGACCCGATTTGTCTTTTTTGCTGAGAGCTGCTCAGAAGTCCAAATGACTTGAAATTTGGAGCGGGCCTCACGCATCGAATTTTCTACTGCACAAAAAAAATTAGATTTTTTTGAATTTGTTTTATATTTTTTACGATTTTTTCTAAGCGGGTGCAGATAAGCCTGAGCACCGAAACGCCCTACTCGTTTTGCACAATCTCAATCGACAGTGGATTGCGTAGTCTTTTAATCTTCGTGCAGAGATTTGTGCTAGACTGAGCACTGTCCAAAACTCTTGCATCAGGTTGTCCCGTCGCTCACTGC
Organism: Aegilops tauschii subsp. strangulata; assembly: GCF_002575655.3. Lineage (NCBI taxonomy): Eukaryota > Viridiplantae > Streptophyta > Magnoliopsida > Poales > Poaceae > Aegilops > Aegilops tauschii. The sequence goes on from NC_053039.3 coordinate 49,586,065, forward strand.
GCCTGTCATCGCCGGTTGTTGTATGTCGTCTCACCGGTCAGAGCGTCCGCCCTCATTGCTCGCAGGACGTCGTCCCATTGTCATTGCCTCTTGCATCATGTAATCTCATCGGTTGCAACATCCGCCATCGTTTCTCACATCATGTCTAATAGTATCTGCAATTGCCGTTTGCAACATGTCATCCCACCGATCGCAACGGCCAACCATGCCGCTCATAGCACCACAACTACGTTGACATCACTCAAGTGAGACTTTGTTAAGTCTTTGTACACTGAGTTATATATAGACCCAAAAGAATACACCCTAGATGAACAGGACGCAACGCGGACCCTATGGTTCAGGCGATGATTCACAGTTGTTATCAGGTAGCTGAGATATGTTTCACAGGTTCTACCATCACCCTCTAGTTGAGAATTTCAGATGAAATTGAGCAATTGTGAGTAAGCCGACCTCGGTGTGTCTCCTCTTGGCTTCAGAAGAAATAAAATTCGAGGGTTGGTTTTGGATTCAAATGTGGATTTCTTATCTATTTGTTGCCTGCTACAAATCCCTCATATCACTTTTTATCATGATAGAGAAAGCAGGAATTGGATAAGTGATGTATTTTTCTATTTTAGGTTTTGTTCTTTTTGTATGTATAATTTAATTAAATAAAAATATACAATAGAACTATTGTTCTTTTGGGGTCAAAAGAAGTTGGGTTCATCATGTATGAGGCACCAGCTACTCCTCACCATGACAACGGTAAATGCAGTGCACGTTACGCATGCATCCAAAACGTGGCGGTCGGCAGGAAACGGGACATTAATGGACGTGGGCAGTTGGTACACAGCCGACCACCATTAATTGGCTCGCTTCCCGATGCAACGACGTCTTCTGCCGTTTGCGCCATCGACTAGGTCGGGAAATGGGCCGCGCGGGAGGATGAGGAGGGAGCTAAGACTTCCATCCCGCCCAGACGGTTGGCTGATGGCGCTCCATATCGAGGCCCCCAACCTCCAAATATTGTCTCGTGGGTCATATATGAAGTGTGCTCCAGAAATTATGGTGGTCGAGGGTCGGATGATGACTCTGCTAGAGTGGTATTTTTAATCAAAATCATCACATTAAAGTTTAGGGTTTTTATCATTTATGCCACCAGTTGTATCCCACTACTCAGTTTTGCCACTAAAAGTTACAACCGCTCAAAAATGTCATCGGTTCGTGAGATGCTTACTCAAAATGCCATTAGATATATAAAAAATGCCATTGTTTCGTTAGATGTTTGCTCAAAAATGCCATTAGACATTGTTATTTTCATGTCAAACTTGTTAACCATCCAATATGACAAAAAAAGCCTAGACCCACATTTCAGTTTTCTCTATCACACAATGATAAGTGTGGCCTCACTTGTGAGGAGTAAGTAAGTGAATAATTTTACAGGAAAATAAGAACGCTGTTGGGATCAAGTGGACCCCATACTTTATTATAGTGAGATAAAAGGAGAGCTGGCATGTTGGTCCATAGGTATTTATGCCATTATAACATGTCAAAAGAGATTTGAGATCCCAGTAATGATGTCTAGTGGCATTTTTGAGCATGTGTCTAACAAAGTGATGGCATTTTTTAACAGTTGAAATTCCTAGTGGTGATACTGAGTAGTGGGACACAACTGGTGGTATAAATGATAAAAACCCTAAAGTTTATTATGTCAGTCGGGCCGATATGGCGACTCTGCTAGAGATGCTCTAATGTGTTAGCTTTTTGACAAAGGGTGGATTCTATCTGCTTAAATGGAGCATCAAGAGGATGCAAAACACTATCAGCGTACATCCGCCCTCTGTGTAGTTAGGATGCACACAACGAAGACCAACACGCACACAAACACGCCGACAACTAGCAAAGTCATATAAGATCAAAGTTATGTTAGGCAAGAAAAAAAATATGATATGTTAATTACACTTGGACCTTGTTCGAAACACTAAAATTACAAAAATAAATAAATTTGAAACTATTAAGTTGCAGCTGAAATCATGTAGACTCCCGAGCTCGAGATGTCTTAATCTAGATAATGTGATGGCGGGGTTCTTGGAGGTTTATCTTTGTGTCAGCTAAACTTGTTTTTCATTGGTACGTCGTGCCGCCTCCTCCTTCTCCACAACAAAAGCTAGGGTTTCTGCCTCCCGCCGACGTCGCCGCAGGTCCGCCTCCTCTCCGGTGGCCCTAGGGCAATGGGAGCACGGTGGATCTCGGCAAGGGCCGGCGGGAGGGCTCCGTTTTTTGTCGTTTCTTTCAGTTTTGCTAGGGTTTGTGCCCTGCTCAGGAAGACGAGACAGCGGCGGCTTTCTGAAGATGGAGTAAAGGTCTCCCCGCCTAGGCCCCATGGCGGCGGTGCATCTAGCATCGTTGGTGGGCGTGTGGATGTGCGTCTCTGGCGGATCTATCTTTGGTGGATTTGCTTGGATCTCGTCATTGTTCATCTACGTTCATGTGTCTTTGGATTGGATCTTTCTGATCTACGCTATTCTTCATCTTCGGCGGTTGCTGTTCTGGTGCGCTGGTCCTACGGGGCCTTAGCACGACGACTTCCCGACTATCTACTACAACAAATTGTGCCCGACTCCGGCGATGGAGGGGCGATGACGGCAGCGCGCCTTCGGCTCACTTCAGTGGTGGTAGTCGTCGCTAGGTGGTCTACGGATCTGGATGTAATTTCTATTATTTCTGGTATTCGTTATACTGCCATGATTGAAGATGAATAGATCAGAAATTTTCTCGCAAAAAAAAACTTGTTTTCCATTTTGGGCTATCATAAATTCATGATCTTAATTACACGGCTAATTCAATCCCGTACCAAAATGGCTTACGCTGCGTTTGGATGTCTCCATTGGTGAGCTCCGTATTGAATTGGTCTGGAATTCCCAATCAATGAGGAAATTGAAATGGCATGAATATGAATTCGCCTGTTTGGTTGTTCACTGAATTGCCCCTTGAAATGCCTCTGAGGTTTCAATACCAAATCCTGTTTGGATGACGAACTTTTGGAATTGCACTATATTGCCATGAAAATTATACCTTGTTCTACATGACTCAAAAATGAAATCTGGTCACATGTGACTATAATTAAATGAATATATAGCAGTGAGATAATAAATATTCTAGCGATGCATCTCCTTTGGCCATGGAGCAGAAGAGGAGCAGCACCATGGAGCAGAAGAGGGGCGGAGGACGGCGGGCCGGGAGGACGGAGGGGCGTGGCCGTGGAGGGCGGGGCAAGGTGGCCGGGGAGGACGGCGGGGCGTGGCACAAGGGAGCGGAGCGGGGCGCGCCGGTCCTGGCCCGTTGCCGACCTCCTTGGCGGGGTGTGGCTCAGTGGGGCGGAGAACAGGAGTTGGGGAAGAGGGAAAGGACCGGGGAGGAGGGCACATGTGCCGCCGTCGGACTCCATGGTGGTTACCGCCGCCACCTACCTGCTAGGTCGCCGCCGCCGCCCGCCTACTACTCGTCGCAAGGTCGCCTTCTCGTATCCCCTCCTTTCTTCTTCTATTTTCTGGTCGCGGGCTCGAATAGGTACGTTTTGCATGAGGTTGGCCATTTCAGTCCAATTCGAAGGGGTAGCCCTCCGAAACGTGCTAGGGGTATTTACGTGGTAGCCAAAACAGGACGGAATTGGTTTTTCATTTCCAATACGAATTCAGTGTCTAGCCAAACAGCAGTATTGATGTGAGATGATTACCAAATCCGTTTCCAGGGCTCCAGCCTCCAATGGAGACATGACATCCAAACGCAGCGTTATGGCAAAGCAGCAGCCAGCAAGCAAAGCCAGGCTCATCCTGGAACTGGACAATTGATATACAGAATTTTCCTTTCTTGATGAACCCTGTTTCAGTGTTTCTACAAGTACTACACGAAGTAAAAAGCAAAAAAAAAAAAAAAGATGATTCCAAGTGCTCCAGACATTAGTCAGTAGGCGCACAGCTCCACCCGTCAAGTAGTCCCGAGGTCGGAGACGGGGCACGGCCCAGCTAGCTAGCTACACACACTCTGTCGAAACGGAGCCCAGCACGGCGTCAAAACTCCAAGTGGAAAGCGACTGTCGTGCATTCGTGGTCCATTCGGTTTGTTTAGTCCCATACCGGAGAGCCGAAGAGCCGATCTCCTCCTCAAATACGCTCCGAGAACAGGAATGGCGTGCCGAATGGAGGCACACCCCGAGCACGAGGAGACTCGTGTGCTGGTGGTCCCGTGCACGGTACGTGCACTTAGCGAACAAAGAATTATGGAATTTGCAATGACCCCAATATGGGCCACCAACCAGCTAGAGCGCATGACATATGCGCTTGGTGATCCAAAATATTTTTTAAACCCTTTATTTTTCTTCTTGATGATTTTCTTGCAGGGAAAAAAGGATAATGATATTTTTTGCAGGAAAAAAAAGGATGATGATAGAATTAAACAAATGGGGCGCATTGCATTGCATGCGCTCTTGGCAATCTCTTTTATGGTTCTTCTTTTTTACACATGTTTTGTTCCTGATGTTAGTGATCCTTTTGTGTATGATGATGATCCCTGTTCCCTCCTTTAGGGGTTACGAGGATGTTACTGATCCTTTGAGTACATAACGGGTTCACAAAAGTTTGCAATGGTATACTTGTTTTATGGTACTCCAATCAGCGACAATTAATATGGATCAGAGGGAGTACATCAATTTTTTGCGGGGATATGATGCACAATTTTTATTGGTTTATTTATGATCAAATTAAATCTCAAAAATGCATGCTGACCTTAGAATGGGGAAATAATTAGGAGCTGCAATTCTAGTGGTGTTTAAAGTGCACACGTGATCTTTTACCTTTACGTCGGCAATGTTTAATTTTTTGCGGGGATATGGTTCACAATTTTTATTGGTTTATTTCATGATCAAATTAAATCTAAAAAATGCATCTGACCTTAGAATGGGGAAATAATTAGGAGCTGCAATTCTAGTGCTGTTTAAAGTGCACACGTGATCTTTTACCTTTACGCCGGCAATGTTTAATTTTTTGCGGGGATATGGTTCACAATTTTTATTTGTTTATTTTATGATCAAATTAAATCTCAAAAATGCATTTGACCTTAGAATGGGAAGTAATTAGGAGCTGCAATTCTAGTGCTGTTTAAAGTACACACGTGATCTTTATCTTTACGCCGGTAATGTTTATTGTGTGCGACTTGACACATAGATCCTATCCTTAACACTCGGTCAATACTGGACGAAGAGGTTCGTAACAATTTTGATAAAAAGTCAAGGTTTCAAATAATGTGTGCCCCTCAAGAATCATCGGTTGATTTATTCATGGTTCAAATCCACAACATTCATACAACAACAAAAAATTAATCACTCTAGTGGCTACGGGTATGTGAATTTTTAACTCTAGTAACTAAGCAATTTTCCTGTGTGCTAGCATGGAAATTCAAGGCTTAATTTAAGATGAATTATGTATGAAGGAAATGACCTGAATCAAAAGCTATTTTCGGAAAATAGAAATGGTGCGTACTTACTTTGTGTGCAAGCAAAAGAGTATGCATGTACGTTGGGCAGTAGCAGCTGCAAAAAATAAATTGGGTCTACATGGGCTAAAAATAGTGTTAGTGGATGTTAATGTGGCACATTTGGTGAGATGGAAGGTTACATGTTGAGAAAATTAAATATAATTGGAGATCAATGGTTCAGAGATATAGAATTCGAAAGGGGAACAACAGGTGTTACGGTACCCCTTCATTGGCGACCTAAAGCAAACAGGCGACAAGTTTCCCTGTCTCCCGTTGGCGGCACCGCCGATCTGCCTCATCTTTTGTGGCCTCGGGGCCATGTAGACACGATGGATCCAACCCTTGTTGGCGCGAGGGCTTTGTTTTTAGGTCTTTTTTGTTTGGTTAGGGTTTGTGTCCTACTCAGCAAGGAGAGGAGGCGGCGACTCCCTGAAGATGAAATAAGGTTCTCCCTACCTAGCCATAATCATGATGGTGCGTCTATGGTCTCGGAGGGCGTGTGGAGGTTTATCTCAAGCTAATATCGCAGGTTTCGGTCGGCGTTGGCCTCCAGTGGATCTTCTTGGATCTAGTCTTCGTTCGTCTACGCTCGTGTGTCTACAAGTTGGATCCTTCTTATCGCTTCTCTTCATCGACAATGGTTGTTCTGGGGTGCTGGTCCTTTGGGATTTTAGCATGACGACATCCCAACTATCTAGCACAACAAGATTTGCCCGACTCTGGTGAGCAAGGGGCTATGAAGCCAACACGTCTTTGGCTCACTCCAATGCTTGTAGCCATCGTTAGGTGATCTACGGACCTGAATATAATTTGTATTACTTCTTTTGTTTTTCGTACTATCATGACAGTTGATGAATAGATCAAATATTTTTCCCGCAATGATAACAAATAATTAAAAGGCTTAAGTTATCGAGGATTTTACGCTGGTAATGTTTATTGTGTGCTCTATGACTTGACACCTAGATCCGATCCTTATCGCTGGCTCAATACTGGATGAAGAGGTTCGTCGCAATTCTGATGAAAAGTCGAGGTTTCAAATAATGTGTGCTCCTCTTTTTTTCCTTAATGAAAAAAGGCGCAACCCATGCCAAGAATCATCGGTTGATTTATTGATGGTTCAAATCCACAACATTCACATAACCAGAAAAAATTAATCACTCTAGTGGCTACGGGTTTGTGAATTTTCAACTCTAGTAACTAGGCAATTTTCCCATGTGCTAGCACGAAAATTCAAAGCTTAATTCAAGATGAATTATGTATGAACGAAATGACCTGAATCAAAAGCTATTTTTGGAAAATAGAAATGTTGTGTACTTACATTGTGTGCAAGCAAACGAGTATGCATGTATGTTGGGCAGTAGGAGCTGCAAAACTTAAATTTGGGTCTGCATGGGCTAAAAATAGTGTCAGTTGATGTTGATGTGGCACATTTGGTGAGATTGAAGATTACATGTTGAGAGGATTAAATATAATTAGAGACAATTATTTAGAGATACAGAATTCGAAAGGGAGACAACGGGTCACTTACGGTACCCCTTCATTGGCGACTTGAAGCAAACATGCGACGAGTTTCCCTATCTCCTTCGTCGGTAGCACCGCCGATCTGCCTCGTCTTTTGTGGCCTCGGGCCATGGAGACACGATGGATCCCGACCCTTATTGGCGGGAGGGCTTTGTTTTGTAGGTCTTTTTTGTTTGGTTAGGGTTTGTGTCCTACTCAGGAAGGCGAGGAGGCGGTGACTCACTGAAGATGGAATAAGACCCCCCCCCCCCCAGCCACCGCCACGATGGTGCGTCTATGGTCGTCGGAGGGCGTGTGGAGGTTTGTCTCAGGCTAATATCGTGGGATTCGGTCGGCGTTGGCCTCCAGTGGATCCGCTTGAATCCTTAGTATATGCTCGTGTGTCTATAGGTTGGATCCTTCTTATCGCTTCTCTTCATCGACAATGGTTGCTGTTCTGGGGCGCTGGGATTTTAGCACGACGACTTCGCGACTATCTAGTACAACAACATTTGCTCGACTTCGGTGAGCAAGGGGCTATGACGGCAAGGCGTTTTCGGCTCGCTCCAGTGCTTGTAGTCGTTGTTAGGTGATCTACGGACCTGGACATAATTTGTATTACTTCTAGTGTTCTTCGTACTGCCATGACAATTGATGAAAGATCAAAAGTTTTTCCCATAAAAATAATAATAATAATAAGGGTTAAGTTGTCGTGAGAAATGAGAGGGATGGTCTTCAGTTTCAAAAGAGGTCTCAAGTCCAAATATTCTGGTTGGTTCCTTCCAGTTTTTGCCTCTGAAATTTTTATATTTTCCCAATTTAGACTTGGTCATAAGCCCTAGAAAGCTTGTTAATCCCCGGTAGCCCAGACAAAGATGACTTATGGTAAAACAGCAAGCAAGCCAGATTCCATTCTAAGGTTAGATTGATCGTGTGCAAGTCAAAGATTTTGTCCTATTTGTAGGGTTTGAGCTCTCAATTTGCCTAACTCCATGTCAGCTAGCATGATTCAAGGAGGTGGTTAAATTGTTAAGTATGTTGGACCAAATCATGGTTCCATGCATGCCAAAAGGGCAGGCTATTGAAGGGCCAAAATACCACCCTATGTCCCTATTAGCCAGCACCAGGCATGTGGTGGTACTACTAATGCTGTCTGACTCCTGCTTAGGATGCCTATGAATGATAATTTGTTAACTACTACTCAGACCTTGTTCGGGGCCAATAGCTCCTGTGCAACGTTTTTGATCTGAATTAGAAGGAGTGCGATGTTGTTGGAATGAATGGTTGTGATGCGACAAATTTGAGCGTGTAAATAGCCCAGGGCCACATGGGGTGTTAAATGTGGTTAAATTGGTCGTCAACAGACAAACCTGTTTATGTTAGGACATGTGGGTCCAACTTAATTGGTCCTCAAAACAGCTGACCGTGCCCTGCCGCCCGACCGTGCCGGGCCCGCCACTCTGCACCCCCCTTCTTCTCCGGTGGCGGCGGATCTTGCGTTCTCGGTGGCGGTGGCGGAGCCCTTGTTCTCAACGGCGGCGGAGCCTTTGTCCTCAGAAAATGGTGGGTGAATTCGAACCCTAGTCGCCCTCCCGTTCCTCTCTCGGACCCGTAGATCTCAGCTCGTTTCCTCTGTTTTCGCTTGTTGAATCGATACCTTGTGAGGGGAGCCCGTGGGCATACTGAGATGGAGCCGCCAGATCCAACTTCGAATAGGTAATGCGCCTCTCTCCGATCCAATTTTGCATGCAATTAGGGCCTCGTCTGCTCTTTCTCACGGGCTCACACTGTCCGCCACTGACAGGGATGCTGCCGCGAATTGACAGTCAATTTCTTTCCATCAAAGGCAAAATTAGTTGATGGTAGCATACAGAACATTGAGAGAGACACAATTGTTAAATGGGAGGTTGAGTTTACAGAGATTGATCCACAAGTTCTACAGAACATGGGAGAGACGGCAGTGAAGAAATGGGTGGAAAAATTGGGGAGAATATTGTTTGGGGTCCAGAGCAAGAAGTATCACTGTTGCGGTTTGATGATTGGAAAGGAGAGTATGTGAGAATAGAAGATGGTGAACAGATTGTTGAAGAAATCGATCGGCAAAACGGTTGGACAAGCAAACGGGCTAATTTTGTTGCTGAGCTCGTTGATCTGAACATTTTTTTCGAAGGTTGGATATGTGCCATCACAATTGGATGCGCAGATGGTAGATGATGATTGGGCTACACAGAGGCCATTGATTCCCATGTGTACTGAACTTACAGTAATAGCCGAAGAGGGACAGGTGACTGGAACTGAAACTGAAACTGCAGCAACTGTTGATTGGAATGTAGTTGAATTAGATGAGCCTACTGATTTGGTCATTGCACCAATGCCTGACATTGAGATGGCCAAACTTTTTGGCATTCCAGTCGATGACATAGATAACCAGGAGAGGGGCGAATCTAGTTTGCCTGCTAATGCTGATGAAGAAGTAGATGGACAGTTGATGGAACAAGCTGCAGATGAAGTAGATGATGCACATGATGATGAGCTGGTGCATGTGTATGACAAAGAAAACCCTGTCATTGAAGTAGGCGAGTTGTTCCCAAGTATGAAGGAGTTTAGGATGTGTTTCAAGACTTATGCAGTGAAACATGAGTTTGATGCCAAGACTGTTTGGACTGATAGAAAGAAGTTTTATGCGAGGTGCAGAGGATTTGATGGTAGTGTGAAGCCTTGGATTTGATGGTAGTGTGAAGCCTTGCAAGTGGTACATATCTGCTAGACTGCAACCTGATGGAAGTACTGTCAGGGTTAACCAAATCCCCAATCAACATACTTGTATTACAAGTTCACAGAGAGTATCAACCATGACATCACAACTTTGGGTTGTAGAAAAGATCACCCCAATTTTAGCCAAAACACCAAACACTACTGCCAAGAAACTCAAAGTAGACTTGGAAAAGATGTACCCCATTAAACTGAAATATACCACAGTGTGGAAGGCAAAACAAAGGGTAATGAAAAATTTATATGGTGATTGGGCAAATACATTTAGGATGCTTTACAACTTCAAAGCAGAGGTGGAAAAGAGGTCACCTGGCAGTGTTGTGGAGATAGATACAGAGGTATCAGCCGAAGGTGAAGTCAAGTTCTCCAAGTTTTTTATGGCTTTGAAGCCTTGCATCGATGGGTTCAAAGCAGGGTGTCGTCCATATTTGAGCATAGACTCATCATTTTTGACAGGCAAGTGGAATGGTCAGTTGGCAGCAGGCAATGCTCTAGATGGACACAACTGGATGTTTCCTATTGTTGTTGGCTTGTTTCAGTCAGAAACAGAGGCTTCATGGACATGGTTCATGATCCAGTTGAAAAGATGCCTAGGGTCAGTGTCACCTTTGGCTATACACACAGATGCATGTAAGGGGCTTGAAAATTCAGTGAAAAATGTTTTCCCACATGCTGAGCAGAGGGAGTGCTTCGGTCATTTGTGGATGAATTTGATCAAAAAAATTAGAGGAGAAGAATTTGGGCGCATGTGGCCAGCAGCAAGATCTTACACTAGACAGACACACAAATATCATCTTGATAAGATAATGGCAGCATGTGATGAGTTTGGTCCATGGTTGAACACCTACCATTCTTTGTTATGGTACATGTCAGCATTCAACACTGCCATCAAGTGTGACCACATGAACAACAATTTGGCAGAGAGTTTCAACAACAAGGTGAAGAAGTTAAAAGATTTGCCTGTGCATGACATGGTTGACCAAATCAGGATCATGCTCATGCGGTTCTGGGAATTGAGAAGAAGGATAGGTGATTGTCTGCAAGGTGATAAGCTTCCAGCAGTGGTACAACAGGTGGTCAATAGGAGCAGATGTCTTTCACATTTGTTTGTTGAAAAATCTTCACCTTGGGGTGCTGAAGTTAGAGATAACAAAACTGGAAGGAGACATGTTGTTAACACTGAATTGCATGATTGCACTTGCCTCGAGTGGCAACACACTGGTAAACCATGTGAGCATGCCATTCTTTTCTTAGCATCCCAACCGAAGATAAACATGCAACCATATTTGCATGAATATTATTCGGTAGCAAGATTCAAAGCTGCATATGCTACTCCAATTCCAGCACTTACAGATCAGTCTCAGTGGCCTGAAGTGGACATTGAATTTTCCATGTGTCCTCCCTTGACGAAAAGAAAGGCTGGCAGGCCTAAACAGAGTAGATTCAAGGCATGGTTTGAAAAAGGTGGGAGTAGTAAGAAGGGAAAGAAAGATGGAAAGCCAAAAAGGGCCCAAAAAGGTAACAAAAACAAATGCAAGTTGTGCCAGGAACTTGGGCACAGAGTGGGATCTGTCAAATGCCGTTACACTCCTGATAAGCCAAAGTATGTTCTTGTTTATTTGTCTGTGTTTTGATTTGGTGCTTTTTTCCAATTACTATATCTATAACATTTTCCCAATGGCCAGGAGGAAGCGAGCAAGTCAGCACCTTGTTGTTGAACAATGTTGGCCAACAAGAAAAGCAAGAGTCAATGGCGGTAGAAAGAAGAGAAGTGTGCCTGAGCCTGAGCAGACTGAAGAAAATCCTGCTGCAGTCAACATTCAGACTGAAGAAACTGATGTGGAGGTGCACACCGAAGAAACTGAAATTGCAGTCAACATTCAGACTGAAGAAACTGCTCTCGAGGTTGAAACTGAACCTGAGCGTGTTGAGGTTCAGACTGAAGAAACCCATGTTGAGGTACACACCAAAGAAACTGAAACTGTTGTCAACATTGAGACTGAAGACACTGATCACGAGGGTGTTGGCGAGGTGTTGAAAAGACCAGTGAAGAAAACCAAGATGATCAGTGAACTTGTGTGTGTAGTAGAACCAAAAACAAGAAGTGCTAAGGCGAAGAAGGGCACGCGACGTGGTAGGAAGAGGTAGAACAGAGAACAGTTTGAAAATTTGGGGCATGTAATAATATTTGTAACTTGGTGCGTACTGGTAGTCACTATGTATCCCTGTATTTCTATTCGAACTTGTTTGTTGGTACCTTGTCTAAACCAGCCAAATAAAATTCAAATTTAAATTCAAATTTGGGCTCAAATTTGAATTAGGGATGGGGTATTGATGTTTTAATGCTATCTAAAGTATCTCAACTGAAATATGTTTGCTTGTTGATCATTCCGAGCCCTTTTGGTAAGTTGAACTCATAGTCATGAAAAGTGTGTTTCAAATGACCTCCAAAGGTAGGGTAAACGGCCTCATATTTAAGCAAGTTTTTTTGGCACCTTGTCTAAACCAGCCAAATAATTTTTCTACACATCTATTCTACCTATATAGTGTAAATCTAAAGTCTTACTATTTATTGAATTAATTTTCTATTATTTTCTTTTATTTTTGAAAAAACAAGGTTTAATAGAAAATTATATATAAAACAAGTTTAAAACATGAAAATGAGAAAAGTAAGTTAAGATCTTTCTTAGTCAATCCAAAATGAAGTTTTGGTGAGGTTTTCACACTTTTCATTTTCAAAACCCCACCTACTCTCGGGTGCCCACTACTCTCCCTTGAACTCCATACTACATTGTTCGAGGAATGACAATTTTGTGAAGGATTTTTCGTAAAAATGTATGTAAACCATATTTATATTATTTTTTCTCGTTACTATACGACATAATAAGACTATGTGCGCAAGTTTTATATTTTTTTGATTTTTTTGAATTAGTTATGCTCAACCCTAATCAGTCAAAACCCCTCAAAACCTCTCAAAACCCCTCAAAACCCCGCACACTACGGGGTCGTCGATCCTTGTGCGTGGACGGTTGAGATCAGGCGCTAGGGTTAGCTACAGTGTGCATCGATCCGCATGAGACGCGTTGATTGGCTGAATCGGTGGGGTTTGGATCAGCCTCTCTAGTTGGGGCATCAGGACCGTTCATTTGAATCCAACGGCAAGAGTTGACGCGGTGCATGGACCAAGCCTACGCAGTGCCCTTTGAAGGAAATAGGCCCTAGAGGCAATAATAAAGTTATTATTTATTTCCTTATTTCATGATAAATGTTTATTATTCATGCTAGAATTGTATTAACCAGAAACATAATACATGTGTGAATACATAGACAAACAGAGTGTCACTAGTATGCCTCTACTTGACTAGCTCGTTAATTATAGATGGTTATGTTTCCTAACTATAGACATGAGTTGTCATTTGATTAACGGGATCATATCATTAGGAGAATAATGTGATTGACTTGACCCATTCCGTTAGCTTAACACTTGATCGTTTAGTATTCTGCTATTGCTTTCTTCATGACTTATACATGCTCCTATGACTATGAGATTATGCAACTCCCGTTTACCGGAGGAACACTTTATGTGCTACCAAACGTCACAACATAACTGGGTGATTATAAAGGTGCTCTACAGGTGTCTCCGAAGGTACTTGTTGGGTTGGCGTATTTTGAGAGTAGGATTTGTCACTCTGATTGTCGGAGAGGTATCTCTGGGCCCACTCGGTAATGCACATCACTATAAGCCTTGCAAGCATAGCAACTAATGAGTTAGTTGCGGGATGATGTATTACGGAACGAGTAAAGAACCTTACCGGTAACGAGATTGAACTAGGTATTGAGATACCGACGATCGAATCTCGGGCAAGTAACATACCGATGACAAAGGTGTTGGAAATATGCCCTAGAGGCAATAATAAATGGTTATTATTATATTTCTTTGTTCATGGTAATTGTCTATTATTCATGCTATAATTGTATTGTCCGGAAATCGTAATACATGTGTGAATACATAGACCACAAAGTGTCTCTAGTAAGCCTCTAGTTGACTAGCTCGTTGATCAACAGATAGTCATGGTTTCCTGACTATGGACATGGGATGTCGTTGATAACGGGATCACATCATTAGGAGAATGATGTGATGGACAAGACCCAATCCTAAGCATAGCATAAAAGATCATGTAGTTTCGTTTGCTAGAGCTTTTCCAATGTCAAGTATCTTTTCCTTAGACCATGAGATCGTGTAACTCCCGGATACCGTAGGAGTGCTTTGGGTGTGCCAAACGTCACAACGTAACTGGGTGACTATAAAGGTGCACTACGGGTATCTCCGAAAGTGTCTGTTGGGTTGGCACGGATCGAGACTGGGATTTGTCACTCCGTGTGACGGAGAGGTATCTCTGGGCCCACTCGGTAATGCATCATCATAATGAGCTCTATGTGACTAAGGCGTTAGTCACGGGATCATGCATTACAGTACGAGTAAAGAGACTTGCCGGTAACGAGATTGAACAAGGTATTGGGATACCGACGATCAAATCTCGGGCAAGTAACATACCGATTGACAAAGGGAATTGCATACGGGATTGATTGAATCCTCGACACCGTGGTTCATCCGATGAGATCATCGTGGAACATGTGGGAGCCAACATGGGTATCCAGATCCCGCTGTTGGTTATTGACCGGAGAGGCGTCTCGGTCATGTCTGCATGTCTCCCGAACCCGTAGGGTCTACACACTTAAGGTTCGGTGACGCTAGGGTTGTAGAGATATGTGTATGCGAAAACCCGAAAGTTGTTCGGAGTCCCGGATGAGATCCCGGACGTCACGAGAGGTTCCGGAATGGTCCGGAGGTGAAGAATTATATATAGGAAGTCAAGTTTCGGCTACCGGGAAAGTTTCGGGGGTTACCGGTATTGTACCGGGACCACCGGAAGGGTCCCGGGGGTCCACCGGGTGGGGCCACCTATCCCGGAGGGCCCCATGGCCTGAAAGTGGAAGGGAACCAGCCCCTAGTGGGCTGGGCGCCCCCCCCATGGGCCTCCCCCCATGCGCCTAGGGTTGGGAACCCTAGGGTGGGGGGCTTCCCCCTTGCCTTGGGGGGCAAGGCACCCCCTTCCCCCCTTTGGCCGCCCCCCCCCCCTTGAGATCCCATCTCCAGGGATGGCGCCCCCCCCAGGGGGCCTATATAAAGGGGGGAGGGAGGGCAGCAACCTACAGCCTTGGGCGCCTCCCTTCTCCCCTGCAACACCTCTCTCTCTCTCTCGCAGAAGCTCGGCGAAGCCCTGCCGGAGACCCGCTACATCCACCACCACGCCGTCGTGCTACTGGATCTCCATCAACCTCTCCTTCCCCCTTGCTGGATCAACAAGGAGGAGACGTTGTTGCACCGTACGTGTGTTGAACACGGAGGTGCCGTCCGTTCGGCACTCGGTCATCGGTGATTTGGATCACGGCGAGTACGGCTCCGTCATCCACGTTCATTGGAACGCTTCCGCTCGCGATCTACAAGGGTATGTAGATGCACTCCCTTCCCCTCGTTGCTAGTACACTCCATAGATGCATCTTGGTGAGCGTAGGAAAATTTTAAATTATGCTACGATTCCCAACAAAAGGGAACAATGTATGTTGTTATGCGGTTTGACCGATAAAGATCTTCATAGAATATGTGGGAGCCAATATGAGCATCCAGGTTCCGCTATTGGTTATTGACCGGAGACGTGTCTCGGTCATGTCTACATAGTTCTCGAACCCGTAGGGTCCGCACGCTTAAAGTTTGATGACGGTTATATTATGAGTTTATGTGTTTTGATGTACCGAAGGTAGTTCGGAGTCCCGGATGAGATCGGGGACATGAAGAGGAGTCTTGAAATGGCCAAGACGTAAAGATCGATATATTGGACGACTATATTCGGACTTCGGAAAGGATCCGAGTGATTCGGGTATTTATCGGAGTACCGGAGAGTTACGGGAATTCGCCGGGGAGAAGTATTGGGCCTTATTGGGCCATACGGGAATAGAGGAGAGAGGCCAAAAGGAAGGAGGCGCGCACCCCCCCCCCCTCTGGTCCGAATTGGACAAGGGGTGCAGCCCCCTTTTCCTTCTCCCTCTCCCCCTCTTTCCTTCTCTCCTACTCCAACAAGGAAAGGAGGAGTCCTACTCCCGGTGGGAGTAGGACTCCCCCCTTGGCGCGCCCTCCTCCTTGGCCGGCCGCCTCCCCCCTTGCTCCTTTATATACGGGGGCAGGGGGCACCCCATAGACACAACAATTGATCATTGATCTCTTAGCCGTGTGCGGTGCCCCCCTCCACCATATTCCACCTCGATAATATCGTAGCGGTGCTTAGGCGAAGCCCTGCGTCGGTAGAACATCATCATCGTCACCACGCCGTCGTGCTGACGGAACTCTCCCTCAAAGCTCGGCTGGATCGGAGTTCGAGGGACGTCATCGAGCTGAACGTGAGCTGAACTCGGAGGTGCCGTACGTTCGGTACTTGGATCGGTCGGATCGTGAAGACGTATGAATACATCAACCGCGTTGTGATAACGCTTCCGCTTTCGGTCTACGAGGGTACGTGGACACACTCTCCCCTCTCGTTGCCATGCATCACCATGTTCTTGCATGTGCGTAGGAATTTTTTTGAAATTACTACGTTCCCCAACACCCTTTCCATCGTTGCATGCGTGCCCGTGCCTACCCACAGCATGCATGCCCACCCGCAGAACTGCGCCCGTGCGTTGCATGCATGCCCTCGACGTAGCCCTGCTCCGCCACCCCTATCGACGCAGTAAGCTGTCGCATGCCTACCATTAGAACCGATGCAGCGTCGCATCAAAGCATGCACCCGGCCACAATGCAACAGCCCGATGAAGACAACCAAAAAGCCAACGCTGCATGGCGTGCTGTGCATGGCGTGCTCCTCTTTGAGGACGCAATACTGGCATGGGGTATCGATGTGGGTATCGATGCAGTTCAAACGGCGTGCTGCCCGTTACAAGATGGGCAAATGAAGGCGTCCATTATTGTCACGTCTCCCATTGACCGAACGTTGCCCTCTAGCCAGGCCCTAGCAAGATGGGTAAATTAATGGGCTACGGCATGAATGCACGGGCGGCGCACGCAGAGAACTCAGGGCAGGCGTGTCCCCTTGACCCACGACGGCACAGACGCGTGCGTGAGCCCGTCCCCCTTGACCCGCAACCGGTGGCACAGAAGGATCGCAGCCCGTTTCCCACGCTCGTGTACACACTTTCATGGGGCGCCACCAAACGCCTGCCCATTAATTCTACGGGGTGAAACCACGTCGCACTTGGGCTATTTAAGCCGGGCACTATCGTCTTCCTCTCCCTCCTCATCCACACCCCATCCTCTGCCTCCTCTGCCCTTCTTCTTCCTTCTTCTCCATCAAACCCGATCGAGCCCTCGAGCCACCCCGCCACCATGCAGTACAACGCCCCCACCTACCGCTTCCCCCCAACCGTGCCGGAAAGGCTCTACCCGGCCGGAGTGTATGTAGAGAGAACCCTTAGGGTTTGGGCGATCTCGAGGTGGAGGGGCGCAAGGGAGTTAATGGAGTTCTTCCTTGCGGCCGGCTACCACCACCTCCCCCGCGGCTCTCCTCGGATGTACCATCTTGAGGAGTTCAACCAGAACGGTGTTGTGGTTGGGCTCATCGCCACGTTCACTAACCCTTTTGATGCTTTCCATCTCCTCGGGCGAGCGTATTGGGTTGGTTGTGAGTTCATAGCTTTCACCACCTACAATATCTTCACCGACTTCAACGGCATCTTCCCCAACAACGGCGTTGTGCACACGCTCCCGTACCCCATCAAAAACGGGGAGGAGTGAAGGGCGGCGCCCGGAGGAGCGAGGTGGCGTTGTTCACCCGGAGGAGGAGGAGAAGAAGAACCCGAAGAAGAACCCGCGTTTGGTGCCCCCGATCTATCTAGCTTGCTATAGATCTATCGTATTAGTTTTTTTAAGTTGTAATCGGATGCTACTATTATTAAGTTGTATTAGTACTTTAAGTTGTAAGGCTATCATGGAGTTGTAAGGCTATCGTGGAACTATGGTCTTATGCTTCTATATAATCGTTATGCTACTATATATTGTGTGTTTCGTGCTATTATTTGTGGATTGCCATGGGTTGTTCTTGCTTATTATTCGTGTATTGCTATAGGTTGCTACGGGCCCGGGTTGCTACACCCCAATCACCACACACACCATCTTCAAAATATTGGCCAAACCATGGACATGCAACTAGGAGCCCCATGCAAACCCACTATGGATATGCAACTAGGAAATGCAAACTAATTTACTTCGGGCACTTCATGCAAGCATGCAACTCATTTAGTTCATGGAACCATAGACATGCATAAAAACAATTAACATTTAGTTTTAGTGCATCAAAAAATGATCCATCACAAAATTTAGTCCAAAAAAGGCCAAAGTAAAAACAAGTAACATTTTATTTGCTAAAGTTAGAGGTGGGCTGGTGCCCCTACGCGGGTGGGCTGGTCTTGGGCATGGTTATTTTCTCAGGGCCCATTTTCTCACGGCCCAACATCTATTCGGCAGCCCAGTTTTGTATTTTACTAGAAACTGAATTTGGGTGTGTACTCTGTTAACTGAAGAACAAAAACAGAGGAAACAGAGCATGAACACTGAATAGGGCCCCTGAGAATATCATTACAATAATTCAAGCAAGTTTTGCTTCACACAAATTCAAATTCATCTAACAAATGATCCCTGGCTAACTCAAACTACTGGGCACCCCTGAAACTAGCTGACACACTAACTGAAACTCTAACAAATTCTAGCGATTGATGAACATCAAGTAAAATAAACCCACAGCAATGACACAACCATAAAATGCTCCAGCCATCATATTTGCTTGCTGCTTCAAATCGATCAGATGCTTTAGTTGCTTGCCAATTTTCTTCAATTCACACTTCAGTTCTGCACTGTGCATCATCGGATCGGCTCTGTCCGCCAAATTGGGGGCTTGTTCCACGACAAGCCGCCCCCCAAAATTGAGTTCTTGGGTTCGGGTTGATCCCTCCAATTTCAACCTTTCAACATAGTCATCGAGCCACTCAAAATGCCCACATTTCTTCAGAACCTGAAAAACAGGGGGCCGGCGGCGCATGAATCCTAGATCCACCACCCAGATCCACCGCCCTAATTCGAGGAAAAAAGAAAGAAATCGGGAGAAATTAGACCATAGGATTGGTCAAGAACACAGATCTAACCTGCCCCGGCTGTGGCATTTCACAAACTCGCGCCCACGGTTGCCATTTTCTTCCCTCACACAAGTCAAACACTTCAGAGGCTCCATGCGCGGGCAATCGGGGCATCTTGTCAACGGCAGTGGACTATACTGCGTCCATGATTGGCGGGAGGCCGAAGTCGAGCTAGACATCACTCGCCGGCGGCGCGCTTCGTTGCCGGAGCAGAGGAAGAAGAAGGTGGGAAAGGAAAGGGGCAGGGCAAGCAATGGAGGGCGGGGGGCGGGGTGGGCTGGCTCGGGCTCGTGGCTGGCTCGGGTCGGGGCACGCTGATGAGCACGGGCATGCTTGGGTGGATAAGTTGTGGGTCCCACCCGCATGCGAGTAACTGCTAGGTCCCGCGTGTCATAACTCGAATCGCTAACCCCTCGTATTTTTCAATTCATGGTTAAACAGAGCCATGTCGCATTGGAGCGATTGTTTGCTTCTAAAATGTCGCATCACAGCCATTCATTCGAACTACATCGCACTCCTTCCAATTCGCATGAAAAACGTCGCACAGGAGCTATTGGCCCCCTTGTTCGGGATACCGAGGGCTCCTTTGATTTAAAGTAATTCCATAGAATTTTTGGAGGATTTGAATCCTTACGAATGGAAACATTAGAAAAAAAGTTTGTAAGGGTTGCTTTGCACACTAGTTCGAAAGAAATTTTCCATCCACTAAAAGCTCTTTGCTCAATTTCTTTGTTTCTCATGTGGTATCAAACACTGTTTGGTCTAAAATTCCTACGTGTTTCTAATTCTACAGGATTCAAAAGGACATGTCATTTCAATCATGTATGTTTCCTATTCCTACATTTTGAGAATCCTGCAATTCAAAGAGGCAATGAATTTCTTCACAAGAAATTTAGAAACATTAAGTTGCGGCCAGAAATGTGAATTTTTTTTACAAATTCGAGAAAGGTGTCTTAGTCTGAATATTGTGGTGAGTTCTTGAAGGTTCATCTTTGTGTTGGCTATTTTTTTCATTTTGAGATATGTTTCTACAGAGTGAGAGAGAGAGAGAGAGAGAGAGAGAGAGAGAGAGAGAGAGAGAGAGAGAGAGAGAGAGATGATTTCGAGTGCTCCAGACATACATTAGTGAGTAGGCCCACAGCTCCACCCGTCAAGTAGTCCCGAGCTGAGACGGGGCACGGCCCAGCTAGCTAGCTATACACTTTGTCGAAACGAAGCCCAGCATGGCGTCAAAACTGAAAGTGGAAGGCGACTTTCATGCATTCGTCCATTCTGTTTGTTTAGTCCCATACCGGAGAGCCGAAGAGGCGTCTCCTCCTCAAATAAGCTCCGAGAACAGGAATGGCGTGCCGAATGGAGGCACACCCCGGGCACGAGGAGACTCGTGTGCTGGCGGTCCCGTGCACGGTACGTGCACTCAGCGAACCAAAAAATATGGAATTTGAAATCACCCCAATATGGGCCACCAACCAGCTAGAGCGCATGACATATGCGCTTGGTGATCCAAAATATGTTTTTAGACCCTTTACTAGGAAAATTGCCCGTTTCGTCAATGCCTAGTGAAAGGAATACCACATCGTCCTAGTAGCTGGTATAAGTTCGTGAGGGACACAAACATAGTCAAATTCAATCTTAAAATAAAAATATATAGCACCAAATCCGACAACGCATGCAGAGTTTGGAGCATAATTCGGAGAATAAGCACACATGTACACGCTAAGAGCATCTGCAGCCAGCCAGGCACCCTATATCACTGCAATAAAAATTCCCTGCGGTAGCTGCCCATCGGCGACGATCAGTCGGAGTCGGAGCCGAGGTCGACGAAGAGCTTCGCTTGCTCCTCCTTCATCACGCGCAGGTCGGTCTCCTTCAATGTCTGCGCCTGTGATGTCGTGAGGCCCGAATCAAGGAAGAGCCGCCCGTACTCGAGCTCGCGCCGGATGCGCTCTTCCATCTCCTCCTGATCCCTTGCCGACCGCTCGAGGACGACACGCTCGAGGAGCTCCTCCTGCCCCGGTGGGAGGTAGTCCTCGGGTCCGATGACGCCTCGGCGCGGCGGAGCATCGGGCACGGCCTCCTCCGGCTCCCTCTTCACCGGAACGAGCCGCGAACTCGATGCGCCCGCGGATGAGCTCCCCGCGGACCAGTTGCCGGAGGAGGCGCGGCGGCGACGGGCGCGCTCGAGCTCGAACTCGTCGAGCTCGCGCCGGTCGAATGCTGGCGGCGGCCGGGCACCCTGGTTGAGCCACCGACGCGCCCCCCGCTTGCGCGCGGCGTCAGATCTGGCGCGGCGGCGGCGCTCCGCCTCATCCCCCGAGTCGGCCATGGTGGTTCAAGGCTCGCCGGCGGCGAGAAATCGAGCGGCGCGATGGGGAATTGGAGGGGAACGCGGCGGCGGGAGGATAGGGTTTCGACCCGCATCTGCCCCGCAAACCCGCAATTATAGTGGCTCTGGGGTTGCGTTTGCGGGCTGCGGCAAAAAAATTTACGGGCCAGACACCGATGCGGGCTCTGGTCTGGCCAGAAAAATGGGCCGAGCCCGTATAATCGCCGGAATTATGCGGGTTTGCGCCGGATGCGGGGTCTACTAGAGTTGCTCTTAAACATATGCAGACACTCCCGGTGAGTGACCGAGAGAGAGGGAAAAAGTTAATGCAATCATACACCTCATATATCATTACTATATGTTCGAATTGTCCGTGAATCCTCATATTAAGAAAAAATGTAGAGAGGATATGTGGGCTTGCGGACACGCCCGATCAGTCTACCACATAGCACGCCGCCCACC
The DNA here is from genome assembly GCF_002575655.3 of Aegilops tauschii subsp. strangulata. Taxonomy (NCBI): domain Eukaryota; kingdom Viridiplantae; phylum Streptophyta; class Magnoliopsida; order Poales; family Poaceae; genus Aegilops; species Aegilops tauschii. Next base: position 49,607,876 of record NC_053039.3, read on the forward strand.
TCAGACCACATTTTGTCTATCTTTATTCATTGTTTTGTTTTTCTTTCTTCATCTTTACCAATCACGCATATCTGACCGGACATACAAAGGAAAAAATGAGAAGTGTGACTGTATGAACAGACAAATAAGTGTTCAAAACGTACACATCCCATCACTGATCGGACGTATCTGCATACGTTTAGGAAATGGATTTGCTAACTCCGACTGCATATGCTCTAACACGTCCAAGTTTGTGTTACAAACAGGGAGATATTTACTCGGTGAAGGATCTACATCTTTAATTTAAAAACAGAAATTTCAACATGCGTGCACGCTAGCTAGCTAACTGATCGGCTGTTTTTTTATAAGAAATCAGCCGCGCTTGATCTAAAAAAAGGAAAAGGGAATCAGCGGCCTCCTGGGTCCTGGCGCTCCAGGATCATCGTTATTACGCTTCTCGTCGGCTGGTAGCAAAGTTTATTCTGACCTCCCCCATATCGATATCTCCGCCACCTTCGCCCGGAAGGCGCTGCCGCCTGCACCCACCGCCGCCGGGAGATCCATCCCTCGCGCCCCACTCCCCCCCACGTCGACACCGGGCCCCGCGCGCCGCCGGGATCCCCACGTCCGCGGCGGCCATGGCGGGTACCCACCCGGGATTCCCACGGCGGCCATGGCTCCTGCGCCGCCAGGCGCCATCACCGTCGGGACCCCTCGCTCTCCCGGCGCGCGCCCTGCCCCGCACACCCCTGCTCATTCCTGCCGTCCGTCCCCTCGTGTGGCTGACCACGCCGCTTTTATTTCGATTTCATCCGCCTCTTCAGATCTTTATCTCTGAATTCTTTGATTTCATGCGCCTCTTCAGATCTTTATCTCTAGCCTCTGGGCTGATTCATATCTTATCCTCTTTTTCTTGGCTTGTTGATTTTGACAACTACAAACGTATATAACTTGCTAAGATTTGATCTAGAGGGGCAGTGTGAGACTATTAATTAGAATCTAAAATTGTAGCATAGGTCTAAGGAAACTTTTGTCCCTGCAGCCGTAAGGGAGGTGGGGCTGGTGGTGAGGATGAATTCGGCAGAAAACTGGCCCATTGACGTGCGAAGAGCTGGTGCCAAACGGAACAAAAATTATAGGGCGATGCTAGGCGCCGGTGCGTTTCGGCCGGTCGCAACCTAGCCGTCAGATCGGCCCGTCCCGAGCCATTGGATCCTTATCCAATCAGATCGTCATCTTCCTCTCGCGAGCGCGTAACGAGCGTTGTCTTGCTCTCGCGAACCCCTTCTCGCCGGCCGCACGCGTCCCCCCTCGTCGCCGCCCCTCCCTCGCCTGCCCTCCTCGCCCCTGGTCGCCGTCCTCGCCGGCCGTCTTTCCCGGCCGCCCTGGTCGTCGGTCCCAGTCCTCGGCGGCCATCCTCGTCACCGGCTTCGCCCCATGCAACAGCCCACCCCCTGCGATTGAAGCTTTCATGGCCACTATTGCAGCTCCGGTGGCGACGACCGGAGCTCACCGGCGTGCTGGCTCGCCGCCGGAATTCACAGAAACCCGTGCCGGGTCGCAGCTCGGCCGTGATGGATATAGCAAAACATTATGCCGGTTGTAGTAAAAAATGATGCTAGTTGTAGCAAAACCGCGACGCCGGCTGTCTGTTGTAGCAAAACTGTGATGCTAGTTGTAGCAAAATGTTATGCCAGTTGTAGCAAAAATCTATGCCGGTTGAAGCATGTAGCAAAACTACAGCATTTTATCATCTTCTTCCACCTCCAGCCGTTGCTGGTTGAACCTTTCTTATTTTTATAGTGTCTAGTTGTAGCTTTCTCTTTCAATGGTTGGAGCTTTTTCCAACAACCGTTGAAGCTTTTCTACCAAAAGTTGTAGCTATTTTCTTTTTAGCAGCACTTGGTCAAGGCTTTTTGTGTCGTTTCGGTTGAAGCTTTTTTAATCGAAGGTTGTAGCATTTCATGTCAACGGTTGTAGCTTTCCGGCGATGGCGCTGACCGCTTGTAGCTTTCTCTACATCCGGTTGAAGCTTTTCATCTAGGGGGATGAAGCTTTTTTTTAAACGGTTGCAACATGAGGGGGTGCGACGATTCTGCAGAAGCCTCCGGGATCCACATGCAGCAAAAACTTCGCCCATGGGTTGCAGCTCCCCTCGCTGGTGATGGTCACGGCTCCGGCAACGCCAGTCGCCGGTTGCAGCTCCGGCAGCTTGCAGTCGCGTGCCCCGCCACTTGCAGTCCAGCGCCCCCGCCGGACCCCCTGATTAAAGGTTGTAGCAAAATTCATCAACGGTGGCAGCAAAAAACACCGCCGGTTGAAGCTTTTTTTCCAACTGTTGATTCCGGTTGTAGCAAAACTCGACGCCAATGATAGCACGGCAAAATGCAGGTTGTAGCAAAATTGGACGCCGGTTGCAGCTCCTGGTCGTAGGTTGCAGCTATCTGCTGTCGCCGGCCACAAGTTTGCCGTCGTTGGTTGCAACACGTCAGTCCGATAGTTGTAGCTTTTTTGTTGCCGGTCATACCTTTTCACGGCGTGGGTTGCAACTTTTCTGATCTCCCAGTTGCAGTTGTTTGTCGTCATCGGCCAAACTACACCGCCGAAAAGATTGTAGCAAATAGAGACGCCGGATGTAGCAAAAAAATGATATAGTTGTAGCAAAAACTAGCTGTGTTTCCAACTCGCTTATTGGTTGCAGCAAAAAACAGCTGTGGTTCCAGCTATGGATTTCGCTAGTTGAAGCAAAACAAAATGATGGCTCCAGCATCGTTGTCCGCTCGTTGGCGACGCAACCTTCACCGTGGTCATCCATGGAGGCTCGTCGGCACGGCTCGGCATGGTTCCCCCGGCGCGGTCCCAGCACCTCCGTTGCGGCGCCCCGATACAGTCCATAACAGCTTGTTGGAGCCCCAGTCGCAGTCCGGCCCGAGCTCGTAAGCCATGGCCGCCCTGACCTTGAGCTCGCAGGCCATGGCGCATGGGAGCAGCACCCCCATGGAGGAGGTGCAGCTGTGGGGTGTGAAGGGAGGAGTGCTCGGAGCTGCCTGGTGCTATGACGGAGGAGGCGAGGCGGAAAGCGAGGTCACAGCCGCGAGGAAGAAGAAGTGGATGCGGGCGTTGGGGAGAGGATAAGGTACACGTGTTCACTTCCTGGTGGCTAGCGCCAGCGTGGCGAAAGTGACCGGCCAGAGCGTTCCGCCGGCGCCCCGGCGTGAAACGTTTCCCAAAATTATAAGAGGAGGTGGACCGACGTATGAAACCAAACAAAAATGATAAGAGGAGGTGGACGGACCAAAAACGGACGAAATTATAGTGGTAAGAAGCGATAGCCCTTTTATTAGTAGGTATAGATATAGATATAGATATATAGATTTTCTTCTTCATGATTTTCTTGCCGAATGTGTTTTTTTTTTGCCGGAAAAAAAATGATGATGATAGAATTGAACAAATGGGGCGCATTGCATTGTATGCGCTCTTGGCGATCCCTTTTATGTTTCTTCTTTTTTGCACATTTTTTGTTCCTGATGTTACTGATCCTTTTGTGTATGGTGATGATCCCTAGTCCCTCCTTCCGGGGTTACGAGGTTTTTTAAGCCTTAATTTTCTTCTTGATGATTTTCTTGCCGAAAGTGTTTTTTTTGGAGAAAAAAAAAGGATGATGATAGAATTGAATAAATGGGGCGCATTGCATTGCATGCGCTCTTGGCGATCCCTTTTATGTTTCTTCTTTTTTACACATTTTTTGTTACTGATCCTTTTGTGTATGGTGATGATCCCTGGTCCCTCCTTCCGGGGTTACGAGGATGTTACTGATCCTTTGAGTACATAACGGGTTCACAAAAGTTTTCAATGGTATACTTGTTTTATGGTACTCCCTCTGTTTCATATTAATCGTTGTACTAAATCAGCGACAATTAATATGGATCAGAGGGAGTACATACATTTTTTTTGCGGGGATATGATGCACAATTTTTATTGGTTTATTTATGATCAAACTAAATCTCAAAAATGCATGCTGACCTTAGAATGGGGAAATAATTAGGAGCTGCAATTCTAGTGGTGTTTAAAGTGCACATGAGATCTTTTACCTTTACGCCGGCAATGTTTAATTTTTTGCGGGGATATGGTTCACAATTTTTATTGGTTTATTTTATGATCAAATTAAATCTCAAAAATGCATCTGACCTTAGAATGGGGAAATAATTAGGAGCTGCAATTCTAGTGGTGTTTAAAGTGCCGCGTGATCTTTTACCTTTACGCCGGTAATGTTTATTGTGTGCACTAAGACTTGACACCTAGATCCGATCCTTATCACTAGCTCAATACTGGACGAAGAGGTTCGTAACAATTTTGATAAAAAAAAGTCAAGGTTTCAAATAATGTGTGCCCCTCCGCAACCCATGCCAAGAATCATCGGTTGATTTATTCATGGTTCAAATCCACAACATTCACATAACCAAAAAAAATTAATCAATCTAGTGGCTACGGGTATGTGAATTTTTAACTCTAGTAACTAAGCAATTTTCCTGTGTGCTAGCATGAAAATTCAAGGCTTAATTTAAGATGAATTATGTATGAAGGAAATGACCTGAATCAAAAGCTATTTTTGGAAAATAGAAATGGTGCGTACTTACTTTGTGTGCAAGCAAAAGAGTATGCATGTACTGTTGGAATATTAGGCAAGTTCATGATTAATTCCAGTAAATAATTCATGACTAGAAGAGATACTAGCATGCAATAATCTAGCAAACTAGAAGAACAGCAAGACATGCATAACAGCAGCAAACACGTAACAATAGCTGTAGAAACAGACATGAACAGAGGATGTTGGACGTACTGATCGTTAGCTATTATGGGTGCGACAGTGTTGATGACGATGTTGGCGACGATCTGCTGCTGACGGCGATGAATACGACGATGAGTAGCACCGCCCGACTTGGACGGAAGACGACCCGTGATGACGAATTTGAGCAGTCGCGCACAGCGCTTCCCAAAAACCTAATTCGTCCTCTCCCGGTGCAGGATCGCAAAGACGAACGGTTCCGGAGACCTGCTCTCCCACGCGCCGATGCACGCCGGCGTTTGGGATGGAGTAGACTACGATGGTGGCGCAAGTTGTGAGATGAGGCAAAACCCTAGGTGTTTTTCGGTGTGTCTCTGGCCGCAGCCGGTAGCTGTATATATATATATTAGGACCAGAGGCGGTATTGTGTCGCGACCACAATCCCAAACCGACTCGGTTTCTAATTCGTATACTTACCAGACAAGAAATCAAAAACTTGTCTGCCAAGACATAAAAATAAAACGGCAAAAGGAAGCTGCGCTCCTGCAAGGAGACGGACCGGATTTCGGCGGACCATTCACGCGCATGTCGCATGTACGCCTCGCCTCGCCGCGCCCCGGCCCGGCCCGGCCAGGCCAGGCGAGCGCGCGTGTGGTTTTCCCTTTCTCTTCTCACACACCACTTAGAGTGGTGGAGAGAACCCACTATATAAAGAGGTCCAACTCTTCTTCAACTTCCAAGGTGGGACTAAACTTAGCACCACCACTTGCCATTTTACACATGGGCTTTGAGATTTCAGAAATTGCTATGGGCCTAGCCCATTAATTCTAACAATCCCCCGCCAGATCTCAAATACCTATTTAGAGATTTGCCTTCTCTCACCACTTGTTTAATATACCAGTGTTTCAGCAGAGACTGTTAAGTTGAACTTCTGCCTAGAACTTTAAGCTACATCCATTCACAACTTGACAATGGACTATGCCTTGAATTGCTAGTTTTGTGTGAACAGGTTTCACTCAATGTCTTAATCAGTACCTGACCGCCAGTAGGCTACCCCGCGGTTTGGAGCTTATACGTCATACTCCCTGGTCTCTTCGTGAGCTTACTAGAGATCACCCAAATCTCATAGACTGCGACGTTTACAGTCAGAACTCATATAGGTGTGTTCTTTCAAGACTGCTCTGTAGGACAGCATCTTTGCTAATTATAGCCAATAGAACCACATTAAGGCATGTTGCCAACCTGCCTTACAGATCTGAGCCTTACAGCTCTGAGAGTTTTGCATCTTCACTTGGAGACGATCATAAGTTATTACTCTCCTCAGTTAACCAATAGCTTGTTCTTCCCAGATCCTAATTCACGGGATCTCCGATCACAAAGGTTGGGTTACTACTATGGTGTAAGATCTATGGGTCTCATACCCATCTCCCTCGATGCAATATCTATCACATTTCGTGATAGTCCCTTTGTAAAGGGATCTGCCAGGTTTTTGTCTGTTTGTATATACGTAACAGTTATTACTCCGGAGTTTCTCAACTTCCTGACAGACTTCAAACGTCTTTTCACGTGTCTTGATGACTTTGCATTATCTTTAGAATTGTTCACTTTAGCGATAACCGTTTGGTTATCACAATTCATAAGAATAGCCGGTACAGGTTTTTCAACAACCGGCAAGTCCATCAAGAGCTCACGCAGCCATTCTGCCTCAACAGTAGCTGTGTCCAAAGCAGTTAATTCTGCTTCCATAGTTGACCTCGTCAATATGGTTTGCTTGCAAGACCTCCATGACACTGCGCCACCACCATGAGTAAATACATACCCACTTGTTGCGTAAAGTACATCAACATCGGAGATCCAATTTGAATCACTATATCCTTCTAGCACAGCAGGATGCCCTGAATAAGTAATTCCGTAACTCATAGTACCTCTTAGATAGTGCAAGACCCTTTCTAGTGCATGCCAATGATCATCACCCGGGTTGGACATGAACCTACTCAGTTTGCTCACAGCAAAAGAGATATCTGGTCTTGTAGCGCTAGCTAAGTACATGAGTGAACCGACAATTTGAGAGTATCTTAATTGATCTCTCGTTTCTTTCTTGTTCTTTCTGAGTGTCACGCTGGGATCATAAGGTGTTGGAGAAGGCTTGCTATCCATAAAACCGAATCGGTTCAAGACCTTCTCAACATAGTGAGATTGCGTTAATGTAATCCCACTCTCATCCTTAATAAGTTTGATGTTTAGAATTACATCGGCTTCTCCCAGATCTTTCATGTCAAAACTTTTTGATAGAAAAGACTTGACCTCATTAATTGCATTAATGTTTGTATCAAAGATCAGTATGTCGTCCACATACAAACATAATATGACACTATTGCCCCCACCATGGCGATAGTAAACACACCTATCAGCCTCGTTAATGACAAATCCTGCAGAAGTCAGAGTTCTTTCAAACTTCTCATGCCATTGCTTAGGTGCCTGTTTCAGACCATACAAAGATTTTAACAACTTGCACACCTTTCTCTCTTCACCCTTTACCACAAACCCGTCAGGCTGATCCATATAGATCTCCTCTTCCAACTCTCCATTGAGAAAAGTTGTCTTTACATCCATTTGATGAATGATAAGACCATAAGAGGCAGCCAAGGAAAGTAACACTCGAATGGTGGTCATTCTAGCAACGGGTGAATAGGTGTCAAAGTAATATTCGCCTTCTTTCTGAGTGTAGCCCTTGGCCACTAGCCGCGCCTTGTACTTATCAATAGTACCATCAGGCTTTAGCTTCTTTTTGAACACCCACTTACAGCCCACAGGTTTACAACCATATGGTCTATCAGTTAGTTCCCAAGTTCCATTAGAAAGAATTGAGTCCATCTCATTATGAACAGCTTCTTTCCAATCATCTACATCCGGAGATGCATATGCTTCTGCAATCGTCTTGGGTGTGTCGTCCACAAGGTATACAATGAAATCATCACCAAAGGATTTTGCAATCCTTTGTCTCTTGTTCCTTCTAGGAACTTCATTGTTATCCTTCTCAAGGACTTCCTCATGTGATTGTTCGAAATATTCATCAGTTGTACTAGATTCAGGAATTATCTCAGAAGAAAATCTAGCAATGCTATGCATATCTTTCATAGGAAATATGTTCTCAAAAAATGTTGCATCACGAGATTCCATTATAGTATCAACATGCATATCAGGTACTTCAGATTTTACCACTAAAAACCTATAAGCAATGCTCCGTTGAGCATACCCTAGAAAGACACAATCCACTGTCTTTGGTCCAAGTTTGCGTTTCTTAGGAATAGGAATATTGACCTTTGCCAAACATCCTCAAGTGCGCCAATAAGAAAGTGATGGTTTTCTCCCAACCCACTCCTCATAAGGGGTTTTCTCTTTATTATTGTTGGGAACTCTATTCAGGACATGACATGAAGTCAATAGAGCCTCCCCCCACCATGCCTTAGATAAACCAGCAGTGTCTAACATGGCATTCACCAAGTCAGTCAATGTGCGGTTTTTCCTCTCGGCCACTCCATTTGATTGAGGTGAATAGGGAGGTGTCCTCTCATGAATAATACCATGTTCCTCACAAAATTCATCAAAAACTTTTGGAAAATATTCTCCACCACGATCGGACCTAAGACGCTTGATCTTTCTCTCTAGTTGATTTTCAACTTCAGCTTTATAGATTTTAAAGTAGTCTAATGCTTCATCTTTAGTTTGCAACAAATAAACATAGCAAAATCTAGTCGCATCATCAATCAAAGTCATGAAATATCTCTTTCCACCTTTTGTCAACACACCATTCATCTCACAAAGATCAGAATGTATGAGTTCTAGAGGTGCCAAGTTTCTCTCCTCGGCAGCCTTATGAGGCTTTCGAGGTTGCTTAGATTGCACACAACTATGGCACTTAGAACCTTTGGCAACTGTGAAGTTCGGAATTAAACTCATGCTGGATAGCCGAGACATTAAACCAAAATTAATATGACATAAACGAGAGTGCCAAATACTTGCATCATCATTAACATTAGCACAAATTTGGTTTATTGACTTATTGCAAAAATCTGAAAGAGAAAAGCGGAACAAGCCTCCGCACTCATAGCCTTTTCCTATAAATTGTCCAAATCTTGACACGATTACTTTATTGGACTCTAAAACTACCTTAAATCCATCTCGACATAGAAGGGAGCCGCTAACTAGATTCTTGTTCATAGTAGGGACATGCTGCACGTTCCTTAGTTGCACGATCTTTCCCGAAGTAAACTTCAGATCCACCGTGCCAATGCCACGAACAGAAGCATGTGACCCATTCCCCATTAGGACGGAAGAATCCCTTGCGACCTGATAAGAAGTAAACAGGGAGATGTCAGCACACACATGAACGTTAGCACCCGAATCAATCCACCACGAAGATGATTGAAATACTGAAAGCACAATAGGTAAATTACCATACCCATCAGTATTGCTAGCGGTCACCATGTTGACAGTCTTGGAGCTTGTTTTCCCTCTGCGGTCTGCACGTTCAGGGCATTCCTTGGAAAAGTGTCCAGGCTTCCCACAGGCGTAGCACTCTAGCTCAGCCTTGTTGAACTTCTTCTTCTTGAAGGTAGTAGTCTTGGTAGGCTTGTTGAAAACAGGTTTGTTCTTCCCTTTGTTCTTGTTCTGTGGGTACCTCTGCACCATGTTAGCAGTAGGCTGAACCTCACCTCCTTTTTCAGTGGTATCTTTAGCCCGAGCTTTTTCTTCAACATCAAGAGATGCAATTAGATTTTCAACTGATATCTCCTGTCTCTTATGCTTCAGAGTTGTGGCGAAATTCCTCCATGAAGGAGGCAACTTTGCAATCATGCACCCAACCACGAATTTGTCGGGTAGAACACATTTAAGGAGTTCAAGTTCCTTCACAATGCACTGTATCTCATGAGCTTGTTCAACCACAGAACGGTTATTCACCATCTTGTAGTCATGAAAACTCTCCATGATGTACAGTTCACTGCCTGCATCTGTTGCACCGAATTTTGCATTCAGTGCATCCCACAGAATTTTTCCGTCGTTTATGTGCATGTACACATCACACAGACGGTCAGCAAGAACACTCAGAATGCATCCCACAAACATAGTATTGGCTTCCTGGAATTTTCTCCGATCTTCGTCGGTCATTCCCTCTGGGGCACCAACACTAGCGTGGAAAACTTTCAGAGCAGTAAGCCAGAGCGTGGTCTTCACCTGCCACCTCTTAAAGTGCACACCGGCAAACTTATCCGGCCTCAGTGCATCAGCGAATCCAGCCATAGTTAACTCAGGAAATTGCCTATAATTAGGTTTTTGGATTGTTGGAATATTAGGCAAGTTCATGATCAATTCCAGTAAATAATTCATGACTAGAAGAGATACTAGCATGCAATAATCTAGCAAACTAGAAGAACAGCAAGACATGCATAACAGCAGCAAACACGTAACAATAGCTGTAGAAACAGACATGAACAGAGGATGTTGGACGTACTGATCGTTAGCTATTATGGGTGCGACAGTGTTGATGACGATGTTGGCGACGATCTGCTGCTGACGGCGATGAATACGACGATGAGTAGCACCGCCCGACTTGGACGGAAGACGACCCGTGATGACGAATTTGAGCAGTCGCGCACAGCGCTTCCCAAAAACCTAATTCGTCCTCTCCCGGTGCAGGATCGCAAAGACGAACGGTTCCGGAGACCTGCTCTCCCACGCGCCGATGCACGCCGGCGTTTGGGATGGAGTAGACTACGATGGCGGCGCAAGTTGTGAGATGAGGCAAAACCCTAGGTGTTTTTCGGTGTGTCTCTGGCCGCAGCCGGTAGCTGTATATATATTAGGACCAGAGGCGGTATTGTGTCGCGACCACAATCCCAAACCGACTCGGTTTCTAATTCGTATACTTACCAGACAAGAAATCAAAAACTTGTCTGCCAAGACATAAAAATAAAACGGCAAAAGGAAGCTGCGCTCCTGCAAGGAGACGGACCGGATTTCGGCGGACCATTCACGCGCATGTCGCATGTACGCCTCGCCGCGCCGCGCCGCGCCGCGCCGCGCCCCGGCCCGGCCCGGCCAGGCCAGGCGAGCGCGCGTGTGGTTTTCCCTTTCTCTTCTCACACACCACTTAGAGTGGTGGAGAGAACCCACTATATAAAGAGGTCCAACTCTTCTTCAACTTCCAAGGTGGGACTAAACTTAGCACCACCACTTGCCATTTTACACATGGGCTTTGAGATTTCAGAAATTGCTATGGGCCTAGCCCATTAATTCTAACATGTACGTTGGGCAGTAGCGGCTGCAAAAATTAAATTGGGTCTACATGGGCTAAAAATAGTGTTAGTGGATGTTAATGTGGCACATTTAGTGAGATGGAAGGTTACATGTTGAGAGAATTAAATATAATTGGAGATCAACGGTTTAGAGATATGAAATTTGAAAGGGGAAGGGCAGGTGTTACAGTACCCCTTCATTGGTGACTTGAAGCAAACATGCGACAAGTTTCCCTGTCTCCCGTCAGCGGCACCGCCGATCTGCCTCGTCTTTTGTGGCCTCGGGGCCATGGAGACATGATGGATCCAACCCTTGTTGGCGGAGGGCTTTGTTTTTTAGGTATTTTTTGTTTGGTTAGGATTTGTGTCCTACTCAGCAAGGAGAGGAGGTGGCGACTCCCTGAAGATGGAATAAGGTTCTCTCCGCCTAGCCATAATCACGATGGTGCGTCTATGGTCTCGAAGGGTGTGTGGAGGTTTATCTCAGGCTAATATCGCAAGATTCGGTCGGCGTTGGCCTCTAGTGGATCTGCTTGGATCTAGTCCTCGTTCGTCTATGCTCGTGTGTCTATAAGTTGGATCCTTCTTATCGCTTCTTTTCATCGACAGCGGTTGTTCTGCGGCGCTGGTCCTGTGGGATTTTAGCACGACGACTTCCCGGCTATCTAGCACAACAAGATTTGCCTGACTCTGGTGAGCAAGGGGCTATGAAGGCAACGCGTCTTCGGCTCACTCCAGTGCTTGTAGTCGTCGTTAGGTGATCTACATACCTGAATATAATTTGTATTACTTCTTGTGTTCTACGTACTATCATAACAGTTGATGAATAGATCAAATGTTTTTCCCGCAAAAATAATAATAATTAAAAGGGTTAGGTTGTCGTGAGAAATGGGAGGGATAGTCTTCAGTTTCAAAAGAGGTCTCAAGTCCAAATATTCTGGTCGACTTCTTCCAGGTTTTGCCTCTGAAATTTTTATATTTTCCCAATCTAGACTTGTCATAAGCCCTAGAAAGCTTGTTAATCCCCAATAGCCCAGACCAAGATGACTCATGGTAAAACAGCAAGCAAGCCAGATTCCATAAGGTTAGATTCATCGTGTGCAAGTCAAAGATTTTGTCCTATTTGTAGGGTTTGACCTCTCAATTTGCCTAACTCCATGTCAGCTAGCATGATTCAAGGAGGTGGTTAAATTGTTAAGTTTGTTAGACCAAATCATGGTTCCATGCATGCCAAAAGGGCAGGCTATTGAAGGGCCAAAATACCATCCTATGTCCCTATTAGCCAGCACCAGGCATGTGGTGGTACTACTAATGCTGTCTGACTCCTGCTTAGGATGCCTATGAATGATAATTTGTTAACTACTACCCAGACCTTGTTCGGAATACCGAGGGCTCCTTTGATTCAAGGTAATTCCATAGAAATTTTGGAGGATTTGAATCCTTATGAATGGAAACATTAGAAAAAGTCTGTAAGGATTGCTTTGCACACTATTTTGGAAGAAATTTTCCATCCACTGAAAGCTCTTTGCTCAATTTCTTTGTTTCTCATGTTGTATCAAACACTGTTTGGTCTAAAATTCCTATGGTCTTCTAATTCTGCGGGATTCAAAAGGACATGTCATTTCAATCATGTATTTCTCCTATTCCTACATTTTGAGAATCCTGCGATTCAAAGAGGCCATGGATTTGTTCACAGGAAATTTGGAAACATTAAGTTGCGGCCAGAAATGTGAAGAAAATTACAAGTTCGAGAAAGGTGTCTTAGTCTGAATATTGTGGTGAGTTCTTGAAGGTTCATCTTTATGTTAGCTAGTCTTTTTTCTTTCATTTTGAGCTGTAATGAGCTAATGCAGTCCCAGACCAAAATGGCTTATGGCAAAGCAGCAAGCAAGCCAGATTCCATCCTGGAGCTGACCAATTAGTATATATCTTTCCTTGATAAAATGCGATATTTTTCCATTTTCTACAATCACTACCGAGTTAAAAAAAAAGATGATTTCAAGTTCTCAGTACATTAGTCAGCAGGCCATTAGCATTAGCTCATGTTTTCAATGGCAACATGCCACTGTAGCTCAGGTCACAGCAATTCAGATTGTACAGACTACAGAGCAAAGCAACACCTAGGCAAATTGATTCAAATAATTTCATGTACATCTTCAGACTTCTTCAGTCAGGTTGCATTTCAGAGGCAATCTGAATTTTGTTTGGTTTTCAGCAGAGGAACCAGCTGCAGCACCGGAACCGGGACGGCACGCGGCCGGTCTTCCGGATGCGCTCCACCTGCCGGGCCAACCGGACCGCCCGCCGGTTCCGCCTCGCCTCGACCCTCGCCTGCTTCCCCTCCACCTTGTGGCTCAATGTGGACAGCCTCTTGGTCAGGCTGTTCTTCGCCCGCGCCTTCATTTGATCGGCCTGCACCTGAAATGAAGTTTGCACAATTACATTCTGTAAATTTGTAGAATGCATGATCAGAATTTGTTGACAGACAGCTGGGATTTGTTTCACAGTTTTGTCTGGACAGTGCAGCAAGTTCAGGAGTTCAGATGGGAGCTGACCTCTGCATGCCTCATCTTGGCTTCGAATTTGGATTTCTGGCAGTTCTCCCACTCCTGAATCTTCACCTCCTTCCTCTGATATCTGAGCCATCATCATGAGCAAAACATCATAAGATTCAGAAGAAAATGGTGTTTTTGAATGAAACATTCAGGCACAAAGATCAGGAGAAATATGTGGAGATTTTGTTCGTGCCTTGATGCAAATTTGCACTTCTTTGACTCTGCCCATGCCGCGGCTCGAGCTTCGAACTCCTCCTTCTTGGCTTCGTCTTCTTCGCCGGCGCTCTTCTCCGGCGAGGTGCGTATGCGATCCTCCTTGCTCGCCCACGAGGCGATGCTCATTTTGCCCAGCTGCAGCCCGAGCGCGGCGATCTCCCGGCGCGTCCTGATCTGCAGCTCCCGCTCCGACGCGGACGGCGAGGCCGGCACCGAGCAGAGCGGGCTGAGGGACGGCGTGGCGGCGCCGGCCGGGGTGCCGCTCCTCGACTGCTCCTGGCTGGCGATCGGGGTCATCTCCGTGCCGACGTCCCTCATCGACACCGACGACGACTGCGCCGCCGCCGGAGCGCTCACCTGGGTGCGGAGCTTCGTGTCGCGACGCTGCTTGCTCGCCGGCCCGGTCACCGACGACAGCGACGACGACGGCGAAGGCGACCGCGGCAGCTCTGTCAGCGCGCTGCCGCCGCTCACCTTCTTCGCGTCCGGCGGCGGCGGCGCAGACTCCGGCGCGACGCGCACGCAGCCTCCGCCGACGCCGCTGTGGCCGTGCGCGGCGGCGGCCTTCTTGGAGAAGATGGGGTTGGAGTGCACGACGTGCCTCCCGGCGATCCACTTCTCCGCGTCGTTCCACTTGGACGGCACCTGCCTGAAGAAGGGGCCGAGCCCGGCCACCGCCGCCCTCTCCTCCATGTGGAACTCGAAGCTGCCGCCATTGCCGGAGTGAGCAGCAGACCTGCCGTGGCTCCCGCTGGAGCGCGACCGGGAAGAGGAATCCGAGCGGTCCTTGGGGTACTCCGAGGAGCCCTCGTCGAGCTCCTGGGGCGGCAGGAGGCTGTTCTTGGGGTGGTCGTCGGCGTGGAGCCTGGACGGCGACTTGCTGGCCGCCTCGTCCTTGTTGGCGGCTCCGTGGGGATGGGATCCCATCCCCAGCAGCTTCATCCTCAGCTTCGTCGGAGACATGACCCCCATCTGCATCCCAATCACACACACACACACACAAATCAAATCATAATCTGATATGCTGTTAATTTCAGTGCTAAAACTGATATGAATGTGTGGGAATTTGTGGTGGTAGATTGGCTGCAGAAATCTGTGCCTTTGTTTCCTCCGCAGAGGAGGGAGGGGTTGACAGCTCCGCTGCTGCTAGCGAAGCTGCCATTGGAGTGCGATGGTGTGAGCAGAGTGAACCTCTACCCACCAACACCAAACCTCACTGAGCTCACTCACTCACTCGCTGTGGACTGTGGAGAATGAACTGAGCCCCCACTCTGAGGAGCATGGAGCAGCAAAGCATGGCCATAACTCCATACAGGGAAAGGAAAGAAGGAAAAAGCAAAAACAAAACAAAAGAAGGTGACCCTATACTACAGTGTTAGTGTAGTGCCTGCCATGTTACCCATGGCCATGGGACAACAAATCCAATCCAAAGCCCCATAAACGGGCGATGCACTACAGTGCCCAATGCTGGAAACAGCTTTGACCCACACAGTGCTACTAACTCATGAACAGAGATACTAGGGAGACCCCCCAAAAGACCCTCTGATGGAAAAAGGATTTAGCATCTTTGCTGTGGGTAAAAACCCAAATGCTGCTAGCAAGGATGGATGAACACGGATAAATACATCGAGCAAAGAAAATTACCGCTACCTGAACCTTGTGTATCCTCTCATACTCCATGGTGACAGTGCCCCTCCCTCACTCACTCTCTCTCTCTCTGATACTGATGTTGATGCTGATGCTGGTGCTGCAAGTGGAGCAAAGGCAGGATAAGATTTGCTTTGTTAATTCTGTGGGGTGGGAGGAGCGGCGCAGAGCAGGTGTTGGTAGTTGAAGCAGCAAGCGGGCTGTGCCGAGGGAGAGCGAGCTTTATATAAACGGAGGAGGGAGGAAGGCGCGTGGCGGTTGGCGACGAGGAAGAGAGAGGCGGGGAGCGCGTGCCGCTGGGCCGTGCGATCGACACGTCGCCGGATCGGACGGACGCTGTCGGGACAGGGGCGCGTGGGGGGAAGCAGTGCGCACGCCGAACCGAGCTGCAGCTCGTAGCTAGACTTGCACGCACGAACGTGGTACAGTATGCCACACGCGCGTGCCGTCGCTCCTTTCTACGCTGCGCGCGCCGGATCTTTCCAGCCTCTTGTCTCGTGTCTTCTTTTCTACGAGTGGCATACGGTATTTTTATATTTTTTAATGTTATTTTGCGTTTCTTTTTCCCTCGCCCAGCTTCGTCCTTCTTACAGCACGAACGAAACAGCAGAAGCGTGGCCGCCGTGTGGATTCTGCGGCGGCCTGTCTATCATCGATCGCTGCGTGCGCACGGGCAATCTCGGTACCGGTACGTGACGGGTCGCAGCATTTCCGGCTCGAGCGCCGTGTCCGGCCACGCCCAGCAGCTGCTCTACTCCCACGTGTGGTAGGACTAGTATGAATTTTTCCGATTCAACTTTGAATTCTGCTGATTCTTACGACACGAAAATGGTATAACCGATCAAGAGCTACTCCCTCCGTCCCATAATATAAGAACGTTTTTGACACAACTAGTGTTGATGTCAAAAACGTTATTATATTATAGGACGGAGGGAGTATTTTGTTGTTGTTCGCGGGACAATAAAAACACACAGGAATAGGAAAACGAGGAATGCGGTGGCATGTCCGCTCAGATCCTAGAGAGTGTGTTAGACTGAACCATGGAAAAACAATAAAAATGTTCGCATGAGGTTGCAGTGGATGCAAATTTTCCTTTGAAATGCAATGCAACAATTTCTTTTGGAAAAAAAAATCCTATGTATGAAAAAATCAACAAAGAAAAAAATTTCTAACGATTATGTAATCCTCCAAGGTCTTTCAATCGAAGGGACCCTTGGAGCAACTCTAGCAGAGTGGCCATAGCACCATAAGATTTTGAAGGCTGCCAAGGCTTTCATAATTTTTCTTACAAGTGGGGCGCACCTGTCATTGGGTCATAGGTTCCTACCCAAGAATTAAAAATTCTGAAGAACACATTCAATACAATCAATTCCATTCTTACAAGCGGGAGCAAAAATCTAGTTAAGCCATGCTAAATAATTAATTAACTAGCTCCCATATGGCCATGACCACGGTCAACATAGAATGAGGCAAGGCGAGCCTCCATTGGCCCAGAAATGTGCCTCAGCCGTCTAGTCCTTCCCCGGCCAAGCCACTCCTCAGAGGCGTCGACCGAGGCCGGCCATCCATTGATATTGGTGGCAAGGCGGGCGCGGGATCTCAAATTCACCTCTCCCTTTCCGCCTCCTTCTGCCGCCACGCCTCTTTGGCCACCTCATAGTTGGCCCAATCTTTGACGAGGGGATCCAGCTGCTCCTCCCTCACCTCATCCCCAAAATTGAAGACGAGGCAGAGCTCCTACGGGTGCACCATTCATGAGAAAGCAGGTGGTGGATTGGAGGCGGTCGAGATGAGAATGAGAGGCGCCGGAGAGAGGATTAAGGGCCTGTTTGGTTTATGCCCCCAACACACCCTACCAAAATATTGGTCATGCCAAATTCCTTATGTGTTGTTTGGTTTGTTGCCAAATATTTGGCTGCCAACGAATCCATTGTTGCTTCCTTCACAGATTCTTACCAAATCTTTGGCCAACCCTGGGCGTTGGAATCCCACGCCAAATAATTGGCAAGCCAATATTGGCAGGGCAGCTATAGGCAAGAACCAAACATACCCTAAAATGATAGAGCGATGGGCATCGGCCTTTTTATAGGCTGCCACACGCGCCATTAAGGAGTCAGGTGGGGAGGCAGAAGGCGGCTGCCGACGGGCGGTCAAAGAATCCATCTCCCGGTGAGAATGTTGCGGCGACCTGCTCACACGCTTCCCGACTCCCCACTTGGGTCCTCCCAGCTTGCTCACACGCAAGCCAGGAGATGATGTCGCGTGGCGGCCATCCGATTAGCTGCCATGGGAAGACGAGGGAGCGAGGTCTGCGCCCGTTGCCGATGGTGAGTGTGAGATCAGGTTGCTTCAAATCTCGCACGCAATGCGAGGATGGAGAAGCTGGAACTTCCCTCCCGCGCTGACAGATGGGTTTGGAGCGAGCACTATAGTGGACCTCCACGGCCTCCAAATATGGAGGCTGCAAGCTCATTTTGAGCGAGCTTCATAAACTATGACGACCAGGAGGCATATGACAACTCTGCTAGAGTGTCATTTTGGGCCAAAACACCATATTGACAATTATTATGACAATCAGGGTCATAAGGCGACTCTCCTAGAGTTGCTCTTAGTTTTCATTAATGATACTAATCTTTTATCACCATCTGAATTGGTGGTGTGAAAATCGTTGACTAATTTATCCTTACAAGATACTACTCCCTTCGTCTAGGTGTGTAAGTCATATTAGGAAGAGCAGCGCGACCTAGGTGGCTGGAGATTGGACAAGGAGGAGCGCCTCGACCAGGAAACCTCCAATCACAGCGCTTTTTTAAACGGAAGGAAAACCAGCATTGATTCGCTAGTTATTAGCTGCCGTTTGAGCTGGCCATGCACGCCCGCGTATGTAGTTGCATGCAAAACCGTTTTAATCTCTTGCCTAATCAACACCCAGCCACGATGCATGCAGTGGTCCTTACCTTGCGGGCGCCTCCTCTTCCTGTTTTTCTACGAGGCTGGGAGAGAAACGAGGAAGGAATTTAATGTATTGCGCCTAAGGCTTTTGGGAATACCTAATTTTCGTAAGGTGACTTATACACCTAGACGGAGGGAGTACTCTTTACACATTCACATTGATATTTACACATTAGAAAATCCCTTTATTTTTTAAATTCAGAAATATATTATAGTACAGATTATCTGTAGAAGTTTTGTTTTTCAAGACGGTGCAAATGCAGAAAATGGCATTGGCTTGCAATTGGATGACATGAACGCATTTCTTATGTTGCTGTATTTTCAGAGGCATTTGGCTTGCTGAAATCCTTGACTTGGAGTCTCAAGGAGATGGTATTTACACACCATTTCAAATTTTCTAAGAGACATGTGAATTATTTCAATTATTTATTATGTTTGTACTAAAATCCCCTCTAGTCTACAGCATGCCCACCCTACCTCTTACCAACAACATCTTTTATCAACAATAGAATTGGCAGTGTAAAATCATTGATTGATTTATCTTGAAAAGGTACCACTCTCTACACATTCATATTCATATTTATACATATTCAAAAAATATCCTTCTATTTCTTAAGTTCAGAAATATGTTATAGTATGAATTATCTATGAAGTTTATTTTCCAAGACGGTGCAAATGCCGAAAATGGCATTGGCTTGCAACTGGATGACACAAAAGCATTTCTTAAGTTGTTGTATTTTCAGAGGTATTTGGCTTGCTGAAATCCTTGACTTGGAGTCTCAAGGAGCTGATATTTACACACCATTTCAAATTTCCTAGGAGACATGTGAATTATTTGAAATATTTGGATTATTTTATATGTTTGTACTAAAATCCCCTCTACCCTACTGCATGCCCACCCTATCCAGCACCAGACCCCATGCACACCCCAAAGATAAAAGCCACAAAGAAAAGCGAGGGAGAGAAGACTCCAAAGCCCAAACCCCCACGCAAAGCCTGCTTTGTTAACTGATTTGCTCCTCCTAAGAGGACACAAACCACAGGTTAGCCTCACCTTTTCCTCTTGGGTTTAGCAAGGCCATCAGCTCATGTCCTCCCCCACACACAACATTATCAGTTTCCCTAAGAAAAACACACAATATTAGCCTCTGTCCATCAAACCCATTTCTGTTACTAACCAAACCTTTTTTAATATAAATAAATATATTAATATAAGGTGACACACTCCTGTGGTTTCTTGTCCTGTTCCTTCTAGTTAGTTTCGCCCATGTAGTGTAGTTTATTTAGCCCTTACAGTTGTTAATATCCGTTGGGCTTTTTTAGGTCACATTGCCCAACGCTTGATGTCACCATCCTGCAAATATTCATGTGAATTGGAGTGCTTGTCCCAAGGATGATAAGTTTCAACAGTAGGTGTGCCATGGGAAATTCCAATTTGTCTCCTGGGATGGACTTTGGCGCCAAACCTGCTTGGTTCAAATTGGGGGACATCTTAGTACCACAGCTAGTGCTGCTAGTCAACATAATGCTTCTTCTTCTGCCATGGCACCATGGAGGACTAGTTAATCATTTAGAGCTTGGGGTGCTATGCTTTTAAGAATGCTAATCATTCCAAAGTGTCCATGCCCTAAATACGTTAGGTGTGCCCTTTTATGCCAACATTTGAATGGCAGCAGAGGCGATCATGACGTTTGGGGCATAGTTTTGTACAGTATCAGCAGACGAATGGCCAGTGGCAGGTCACGCTGCCAGAGCTTTGGCTTGCTTGCAACCCAAGGGAAAGAGATCTGCAAAAGGTGTACGTCTTCATTTGTAGTAGTACGTACGTACGTACATGTTGGAAACCCCACTCAATCTAGCTAGCTATAGTAGCCAGCAGTCTTGCTTGCTTGCTTGCAGCAGGTGAAGTCTCTCGTCTCCTCCTCGTGCTGTACTGTTGTGGCATGCGGGCAGTTATGGTGATGTGTGAGGTACAGGCCAGCAGCAGCAGTTCTTGGGAGTTTTGTGAGGTACAAGTCACCGGGTCAGATGACCAAACAGTTATTTATTCGGAGTTTGAATGGGTTCCTCGTCAGGCCAACTCCGGAGCACGACTCCAAACGTAGGTCCATTCTATCCGAATTTCGTCCGTTTAGGATGGCAATAGATAGTAAAATGGACATGTGCGTCCGCTCGTTGTTGGAGGCGCCCAACACGGCGGCCGAACACAAAATGTCCGCCTGCACTTCAGCGCCTCGCCCACTCACCACCGCGCGCTCGCCATGCCCGCGCGTCCGCACCCTGCAGCAGCCCGCCACGCCCGCTCGCGCTGCTCGCCGCGCCAGCCCGCAGCTGCAGCCCTCGCCCCCCGCCGCGCGCGCCCCCGCCTGTCACCTGCTGCCGCGCGCGCCCCGTCGCGCCCGGCGCCACGCGCGCCCCTGCCTGCCGCCGCCACGCCCCGGCCGCGCCCCGCCTCGCCCTCACCCTGCTCAGCCCCGCAGCCGCCGCGCCGCGCCTCGCCCCGCCCCTGCCTCGCCCTCGCCCCGCTCACCTCGCCGCGTCGCGCCCGCCTCGCCCCGCCGCCTGTAGACGCGCCTCGCCGCCCGTCGCCCACCACCACGCCCAGCAGCCGCGCCCCCGCCGCCCGTCGCCCACCACCACGCCCGCAGCCGCGCCTCGCCGCCCACCACATCGCCCCGTCGTGCCCGCACCCCGGTGCTGCAGCTGGAGCTCGCCTTCGAGCTCCCGCACGTGGAGGTGGCCGCCGGCTGCAAAAGGGGAGAGAGAGGGACGGGTGGGCGGGCAGCCGGGCCCATCTGGTTCCAATGACAGATGGGTCAGGGGTCACATGTAAAGAACACAGCCGGACAAGGACCACGCTGAGAATCGTCCGTTCGTGTCCGTTCCAGACGCAAATCCGGCCTAACTTTGCTCCCAGGATGGGGCGAGACGGACCAGAAACGGACACTTTTTACGGATAAGATTGCGCGTTGGTTCGTCACATTTGTCCGTTTAACCCCAAACGGACATACCCGGACATTTTGGGGTCGCGCGATGGAGATGGCCTCACACCTCTTTTCTTTCTCTGCATTGTTGCAAACAGTTCTTCAGAGGAGTTTGAATGGATTCTTTGTTTCTTGCAGTACCTCCTGATTCCTTAATGGCACAGATAAAAATTAAAATCATCTAAAAAAAGGTAAAACTTAAATAATAAAAAGGTGTGTGCAGTTTCAGCCGCACGCGCGTTTATCACTTGGAATTGTTTTTCCAGATTGAACATTTGTAATTATTCAGAGTTTCAGATAGATATATGTATGGAACTGACAGCAGCATATGTAGAGGAGGCATAGGATCAGTCCAATCAGAGAAGAGAAGAAAAAAAACATCTTTCTTTCTTTTGTGAAACCCAAAGGAGATCCCTGGCAGGGAGAAAGACATGGGTGCGCTCACGGACCAGGATGTGTATACAGCATCTTCATCAGGATGCGTGAATGCTCTCTGGTCTTTCAGCTCCTTTGATGCTTTGACATGATGACATGAGTAATCCACGTTCGCTGTTCTCTCTGTCTCTCCCTCTCTCTGCTTCACAAAACCTGTGCTAAAACCAAGGCTCCTCCAAGAGAGGTAGGTATGGAGAGAAACCTCCATGAAATCCAAAGGAAAAACTTTCTCTGCATTGAGTCCAGATTTTGTAAGCTTGCAGTGCACACATGCATGCACAGGCAGAGAAGGCAATTCTTCCAGGGGGCAGACCAGGCATGGGCATGGCCACAGTGCATGCAGCATGCCAATACAAGGCGCCATGGAGGTGACCTGTCTTAGGTTTCCATAGGTTAGGCCACAGCCTCACAGGTTGTGTGTGCTAGCCACTGTTAGCCACTGTAGGATGCTAGTATAGGTTGCTGCAGCGGCACATCTCCTCCTGCCTGGCTTTGGTCTGGGAGGATCTTGACCGCCATGGATTGAGTGAGTGAGTGGAGCACTGGACTGGACCGGCAGCAGCAGCAGCAGCAGTGGGATCGGCTCAAGTTTATCTTGACTGAATTTGAACTGGGTCAGGCTGTTCAAAGATAAGGCCACTCAGATGCTAGATGCTGATATGCTGATGCAACCATCATCATTACCACCATCATTGCCATGGAGTTTGCTCCAATGTTGCTGTGGTCATCATGGCAGGCAACAGACAAGAGGCACTCTCTTCACAGCAATCAGCTCTGTTTCTGCTTCTTCTCCCTCTGTCTCTGTGTGGAGACTGCAGCTTTGACCCTTTGTGTGGACTGGCCCCCCTGTGCGCGTGCTGTCCTGGGCAATGGGCTAAGCAAATGGAGGACCAACTCAGGCCCAAGGTCCACCCACCTAGTAGTACACAGAAGCAACCTTCTGATGCCTTGATGGCCTGGCCCAGCTGCTCATGCAGCTGGCTTAGCTAATATACATGATGTCTGCTGTTTCTCAAAAAAAGAAAATGACGTCTGCTAAAAAAAGCTAACACTGTAATACATGATGTTGTTTAAAAAAAGCTAAGGGCTCCTTTGATTCAAAGGAATTTTATAGGATTTCTGGAGGATTGAAATCCTTAGGATTTTTTTTCTATGTTGGTTCTTGATTCATAGGATTGAATCCTATAGGAATTTTTTCTATGGATTCTTTTGTACTACATTTCATAGGAAATCTAACATCCACTCCGATCTCTTTTTATATTTCCTTTGTTTTTCATGTGCCATCAAACACTCCTTGTTAATCCTATAGAATTCAAGTGGGCATGCCACTCCAATCCTATACTTTTCCCATTCCTACGTTTTCAAAATCCTACGAATCAAAGAGGCCCTAATACATAATGCTCCATAATATAATGTATTCTTTTTGAAAATTAATAACCTCACTTCAAACAGATGGCTTCGCATTTTCTGTGATATAAAAGAGTAGCAGTCTGTACTAACCGTAAATCAGGGACAGAGAACTTTGCAATTTCTTTGAAGTAGTAGAAAGGGTGCAGTCTGTACTAACGGTTAATCAGGGAGATATGATTTGTAGCTCAGTTGTGCCACAAATAAAATGCAACTCCCTCCGTTCACTTTTATAAGATCAACTTCACCGCACGATCCCAAACGGACGTCCGTTTTGTCCGGATTCTGTCCGTTTGGGTAGGGCGATGGGGTCATGTCCGGGCCTGTCCTGGGATGCGGTGACCATGCGCCCAGCGCGCGGACGCATCCCGGCCGCATCCTGTCCGCGTGCATTTTTCTTTGCAAGTCCTTAACTTCTTTTCATCGTCATTCATTTTCGGTACATAAAAAATACATCATCACATTTTGACTAGTAAAGCAAGACCAAAGAAAACAAAAACAACAAGAATACATTTTAGAAGATACCCAACTTCCATAACTGCTCCCTTAAGTTGGGTTAGGGCCTTCTCGATGCACTCATTATTGATTTGTGGAGGAGGCTCGATCTGGCATCCTCCTTTCTTCTTCAAGCCAGAAGTCGATGTTGCTTCCTCACACCTAGTCTCGTGTCTAGCCTCTAATCTAGCAACAAGTGCACTTGTCTCATCTACAGCCTCTATGCTAGCTAAAAGTGCACGAACATGTACTAAATTTCGCTCTATCAATATATCGATGTACTCTTCTTTCCAATACCAAAACTTGCATCCATGCTACACAATAAAATTTGTAGTTAGCACAACTAGTCAAAACCAGAGCACAAACCGAAGCTAAAAAGAGCACATACCCCATCGTTTAAGCACTTGATGAACACCCATCCGGGATGTTTCGGCGTTGTAGACACGCGGCGCATGACCATCCTTGGGCAGTGGTCGCACTTAATGAGTGGCAACGGTGCGCCGGCGAGCTTTTGGGCAAGCACCGAGCCCGGCCGACCGCCATTCGTGTATCTGCCGGCGGACCACCGACGGTGCAGATCCGAGCGGCTAGAGGAGGAGCCACTGCCTGCATGTGGCCTTGCGGCCCTGCCAGGGCCTTCCGGCGAGGTGCCCGGCCAGTCCATGGCGCGGCCCGGCCTCCCACAGCCAGGCGAGCGCAAGACCAACCGGATCCGCCCCAAATCCGGCCAGCGGGTGCGCAAACCAGGTGGCCGTGGTTGGGTAGCTCGGCGGCGCCGAGGGGAAGGGGCTGGGCGAGCGTGCGTCCGAACTGCACGGCTGCAATGACAACGGCGGCGGTAGCGAGGGGAAGAGTGGGGAAGAGTGGAGGGGGGTGCGGCCGGAGGGAGGGAGGGGGGCGGATAGAAAAAGGCCCGCCCTGTGCCGCCGACGGGCGGGCCAGGGAGGACACGCGCAGACGACCCACGCTTCTGTGTGGTGTCCGTTTCACCCCAAAAACGGCGCAAACTTGGGCCGCGGATGGGTAGAAAGCGGACACAAAACGGACAAAAGTCCGTTTGCTCCCGCGCGCTGGGCCACCTCGTTTGTTCGTTTTACCCCAAACGGACGGGGGCGGACAGGATAGGGTCGCGCGGTGGAGTTGGCCTAAGACCCTTTATAAGACCCTTTATACGTCGACCATCACGTTCGCCCACGTTTATGGAATGTCCGTGTTTTCTAAATATACCCTCGGTGTCAGTCGCTCTGTCGGATTCCCCTTCACCCGCTCGCTCGCCTTCGACCTGTGGTGAGCGAGTGGCGATGGCATCGTCGGAGGCCAATCGAGTGAGGCTGTGTGCGGCTGAACTGACGCGTGAGGCAAGCGAGGGCACGGATACAGTATGGCCATGGCGGAAAGCGGCGGCAGCAACCTGGCGCGGCCGGACGGGCACTGACGCTCCGGATCTAAGCAGTTGATATTTTCCAGCGGGAGCACGACGAGCGGATGTGCTTCCCATTGGTTCATCACAAACGTAATTTGAAATTCAAACTGAAAAGCGGTAGAAATGTCTTTTCGCACTGTTTTGGGCGGTGAGTACTATGCAGTAATGTTTCATTTCGCATTAGCATAGCCAAAATGGCACATCAAATCCAACTGATCACGCCTGACCTAGCTGCTCATGCAGGTAATACATGATGCTCAATTATATCCTCTTGTAGTTCTTAAAAAAAAATTCTCTTGTAAGCTGAAAAACAGTATGTCCTCTTGTTAGATTGAAAAATTATATCCTGCTAGTACTAACAGAATATAACATTATATCCTCTAGCTACACCTGTCCCTGGTTTCCTTTCAAAATATAAAATAAAAATAGAATATATTTTCTTTCAAAAATAACAGCCTCAGTTGAAAGTTGATCAGTCTGATGTAAAAGAGTGCAGCAAACCAGGGACTGGCAGGTGCTGCAAGAGGCATGACAGCGAGTAAAACGATACTATGTAGTAATATTTCATTTCCCATTGGCATGGCCAAAATGGTACCTCCCACTGAGTCCATTACAAAATTCTGATGACTTAACAGAGCATGCGGCATAACAAAAAGGGCAGGATACAACAATTCAATGTTTTCGCTTCTTCGCTGCAAAGCAGGCATGCCTTCACTTCTTCCTTTCAGCAAGACTGACCGAGTAACGAGGGCAAGAATGGAAAATGGCGCACGACTTGCACCAACAATGCGATTACTCGTCATCTGAATTGTTAAACTTAATCGAGTGGGTTTGTAGATCAATGAACCCACCCTTGTAGGTTCCGCGCTTCTTCTTGGTCTTCTCGTGCCTAAAATCCCTGCAAAAAGAATTGAACACCAATCATGAAACCATGTTCAGCAGTACAGAATTCAGCAAAATACAAAGAAAACAAGAGCAAGTCTCCAACCTTCCTCTAACTTGTCCAAGAATCTCCTGTGCCTTTGCACCGTACCCAGAGTCGGCACCACCCTGTGAGGAGATAAGTACAGATCAACCAAGCAAGTTTAGCATCATTGAGAAATGCTCGAATTGCTATGAGCTTATGATCAATAAACCTCAGGGAGATATCTTCCAACAGTAAGTACCTTGGCCCAATATGAATTATCTTGTAGTCTTTCATCAGCAAATTTAATACCTTCAGTCTTTACCCGTTGGAATGCAATTTTAGGCTGCAGTGAATGAACAAGACATGGATAATCAAGATCTAGCCAATTCTCAGAATGCTTATGCAAGCTTTATCTTCAGAACATCAAGCAAAAGATAATTATCAATACTGAGAGGTCAGCATATCCTAAAAGCCCTAGAAAATTATCATAGCAAGTACCACTGGTCAGTGGTCACATCAGCCTCTTGGGTAGTGAACTTTTACTTACCGGTAGCTTCTAACTGAAACATATTTCTTAGTACAAAATAATAACAATAACAATAATGATAACAGGAACAACAACAACAATAATAAGTACTTTCGGTATTAGCAATATATATACAAATTCTAACACAAATATGTACAGACTTAGCATGATAATGTTAATAGATACAATTACCTACATAATATATAAGAAGACTAAATAAGGTTTCATGTAAGAGAATGTAAGAAGCTACCAGAAAATACGGTTGAGACTTTCAACTGTCAGGGTGATTAACTGTGACGTGACAAACTGACAAACAAGCAATGCTCAAAGAAATTGGAGAGATATTAAACATCACACGCAATTGGAGAGGCAGCAAACATCATACCTCAGAAAGTTTCTGCCTTTTATTTGATTTCGATGCGGTGCTGGGCTCCTTCATATCATCTTCGGTGGCAGTGATATCTTCTTTGGCAGGGGGTTTGCTTCCTTCAACTTCTTCCAGTTTCCTCTTCTTGCTAACAACTGCATCATCAGCTGAAGCCTTTCCATCTTCTCCGTTCTCAATGTCCATCGCAGTCTTGTTTTGATCATCTGGTTTGGGAGCTGAATCTTTCCCTGCAACTTGTTTATCTTCTACCTGAACATTTTCTTCAGAACCTGACTTCTTTTTCTTCTTCTTACTTTTCTTCTCATTGACATCTTTCCCTTCTCCTACAGCATTATTATTTTCACTGGCACCATTAGATTTCACCTCGGCCTCGGCAGGTGCAGTTCCTGCATCAGTCTTATCTGAGGTCTCAGAAGTTGATTTACTCTTCTTCTTTTTCTTCCCCTTATCCAGAGGAGCACCATCACTCAAACCATTCTCGTTAGCCTCATCATTCTGAGTCTTAGGTTCATCCTCTCCAGATTTCTTGTCATGATCCTTGAGTTTCCCTGCCGCCTCTAACTTGGCTTTTACTGCTAATTCCACCTTTTCCAACCTAGCTTCAACATCCTCATTATCTTCCTGTTTCTTGCTTTTCTTTTTCTTGCCATCAGTCTTCTGATCATCAGTCTTCACTACAGCATTTGCCTCGCCATCATCCCCCGCTAATGAGCTATCCTTCTTCTTCTTCCGTTTCTTTTCTTTAGTCTCATCATCCGCCTTTTCGCTGGGCTTTTCAGGGGCAGAGGGCTCACTTGCCTTACTCTCAGACTCATGAACTTCAGCACCGCCTTTCTTGTTCTTCTTTTTCTTGCCCGCACCTTTCTCCTCTGCTACGGCATCATCTGTTTTCTCTGCATCAACAAATTCAAGTAAGCACCAATCAAAAGGGAATACAAGGTCAACAACCAAACCAGGACAACTCATAACAAACAAAGATGCAGCTACCTTGCTCATTGCCGGCGGCAATATCAGCTCCTGGAGCAGAAACGCTGCACACAACAACCAAATTGCATTAAAAGTCAGCAATTCCAGTTTCCAGGGTAGCATAGCTCACCAACAGAAGCAATTTAACAACAACGAAGGATCTCTCGTGACAGAGGTACCTTGATTCCAACAACTTGGAAACCGCGTCCTCCAGGTTCACCGGCGACGACCTCCAAGCATCTCCCTGGAAGTAGCCAATTCACAGCCTCCCGACGTAATAATCTCCCACCGAAATGACAATACACGCGGATGCGTCTGGGAGAGAGAGAGAGGTGGCGTGGCGTACCTCGAGGTTGGCCTCGGACTGGAGGGCGGCGAGCGTGCGGGGGAGGCCGCTGGACTCGAGGAAGGCGGCGACAGCGGCGAGGACCCGCGCGTCGGGGGCGGGGGAGGCCTTGGCGGCGGCCCCCTTGCTCTTGCTCTTCTTCTCCTTCTTGGCCTCCTCCTTGGCCATGGCGGCGGCGGCGGCGGGGATGGAGGGTAGGGAGGCGAGTGCTACCTGGCGCGGGACGAAGAGCATCAAAGAGGGGGAAAGGCTAGGGTTTGGTGGTCGGGGTTTATACACCGGGTCAGGACTTGGGTTGGACTTTGGGTCTGGGTGTGGTGTGTGGGCATGACATGTGGGACCGCGGGTTTGGTGGGCCCGGGTGACCAATGGGAGTGAATACTTTCCTTTTGTTTGTCCACACGGGGAATGAATTCAAATTTGGAAGTGTTTTTTTTTTGACATGTGGAAGAGCTTTTTTTTTCGGAAATGATAAAATTATAAGTTGCCGCAAAAATCGTTCGATTTGCCATGGTCAAATCTTGACGTTCGGGACTTATCGGCGTCCTTTTTTTTAAACACAATACATATGACGAAGTTTGTCACTGACGCCTTCGTAATCGACGGAACGTCACCTCCCACTAAACGCACATCGTTGGATGGCCTGGAATAAATCCAAGAAAAATCGAACATCAGTGTCAGGACTTGAATTCTAAATGACTTCCAATTTAGAATTTGAAGGAGCTTTCTTAAAAGCATAAGTACACTATAGATCCACCTCTTCATCTTTTCAACAAACCCCAACGTCCACTCATGTAACTCTTCGTCATTGCTTTATCTGGAATAGAAACCCTAGACACAAAGAGGGTGTTTGGAGACACGAAAAGACTCCCAACCCTAGCCGCCGCCACAAGTTCCCTACACGCCGCCCCTTTGGCCCCTTCAGTTTCGCCGTCCGACGGTCTAGTCGGCGGCAAGAGGAATGAGGGCCCATCTATTTATTTTCCTTCCCATAGGTTTTTGTTTCCCCGACGACGTTAACGAGGTGGCGGCGGCGATGACATGTTGGAATAAGGTCTATTGGATCTCTCCATACCTCGACAATGTCCGATCGTGCGTCGACTAAGACTGTGAAAGTTTCTGTCACCAGATCTGTTGTTTCCCTTGGGATCTTGACAATTGGTGCGTCTTTCAAGGAGAGCTATTGGTTGAATATTTGTGTGACAACTTCAGCATCTTCTTCTGTATTGTTCTGTGGCATGGTTCGTCTTCTCCAACCCTCTAAACTAGTGATGATGGTTTGCAAGCATGTACTGCACGGGGTGATGCTCCAACTGATGTTGCTTCAGCGGTGTTTAGATCTCTCTACAAGCTACGAGTGGCTATTACGGTTTTCAAAGCCTCGTAGAGAGGGTGCATTTGCAGATTGTTGGAAATGTGCCCTACAGGCAAGTATTGTATTATTATATTTTCGTTATTTATAATTAAGAGTTTATATTTCATGCTATAACTACTATGATTCTGGAATATGCGATTCGATGGAAAACTGAAGAAAATATGCCCTAGAGGCATAAAGTTGTTATTTTATATTTCCTTATATCATGATAAATGTTTATTATTCATGCTAGAGTTGTATTAACCCGAAACTTGATACATGTGTGGATACATAGACAAAACAATGTGTCCCTAGTAAGCCTCTACTAGACAAGCTCGTTAATCAAAGATGGTTAAGTTTCCGAACCATAGACATGTGTTGTCATTTGATGGACGGGGTCACATAATTAGGAGAATGATGTGATGGACAAGACCCATCCGTTAGCTTAGCATAATGATCGTTAAGTTTTATTGTTATTGCTTTCTTCATGTCATATACATATTCCTTTGACTATGAGATTATGCAACTCCCGGATATCGGAGGAATACCTTGTGTGCTATTAAACGTCACAATGTAACCGGGTGATTATAAAGATGCTCTACAGGTATCTCCGAAGGTGTTTGTTGGGTTGGCATAGATCGAGATTAGAATTTGTCACTCTGAGTATCGGGGAGGTATCTCTGGGCCCTCTCGGTAATGCACATCATGATAAGCCTTGCAAGCAATGTGACTAATGAGTTAGTTGCGGGATGATGCATGCCGGTAACGAGATTGAACTAGGTATGAATATACCGATGATTGAATCTCGGGCAAGTAACATACGGATGACAAAGTGAATAACGTATGTTGTCATAACGGTTCGACCGATAAAGATCTTCATAGAATATGTAGGAACCAATATGAGCATCTAGGTTCCGCTATTGGTTATTGACTGGAGAGGTGTCTCGGTCATGTCTACATAGTTCTCGAACCCGTAGGGTCCGCACGCTTAACGTTCGATGATGATTTTGTATTATATGAGTTATGTGATTTGGTGACCGAATGTTGTTTGAAGTCCCGGATGAGATCACGGACATGACGAGGAGTCTCGAAATGGTCGAGAGGTAAGTATTGATATATAGGATGACGGTATTCGGACACCGGATCGAGAGGTAAATATTGATATATAGGATGACGGTATTCGGACACCAGAAGTGCATCGGTATGCACCGGGTACTTATCGGGTCACCGGAAGGGGTTCCGGGCACCCCCGGCAAAAGATATGGGCCTTATGGGCCAAGAGGGGAAACACACCAGCCACAAAGGGGCTGGTGCACCCCCATATGGGCTGGCAAAATTGGAGAAGGAAAGGAAAAAGGGAAGAGGATTCCCCCTTCCCCCTCTTCCCTTCCTACTCCGAATAGGAATAGGTAAGGGGGAGGCTGAATTGGGAGGACCCCAAGTAGGATTCCTCCTACTTGGGGCGCCCCCTTTGCTGCCTCTCCTCCCCTCCAACCTATATATATGTGAGGGGGGCACCGCTAGAACACACACCAACAATTGTTAGCCGTGTGCGGCGCCCCCCTCCATAGTTTACGCCTCCGGTCATACTCACGTAGTGCTTAGGCGAGGCCCTGCGCGGATCACTTCACCATCACCGTCACCACGCCATCGTGCTGATGGAACTCTCCCTCGACACTTTGCTGGATCAAGAGTTCGAGGAGCGTCATCGAGCTGAACGTGTGCAGAACTCGGAGCTGTCGTATGTTCGGTGCTTGATCGGTCGGAACAAGAAGAAGTTCGACTACATCAACCGCGTTGTTAAATGCTTCCGTTTTTGGTCTATGAGGGTACGTAGACATACTCTCCCCCTCTCATTGCTATGCATCTCCTAGATAGATCTTGCGTGAGCGTAGGATTTTTTTTGAAATTGCATGCTACGTTTCCCCATAAAAACTCATATGCACGTGTCAAATGATAAATGGTAAACAATATGTCTCGCCTCTAAGACTGGCTCAAGTGTTGTTGGTGATCACGTTTTCCGGATCTTAGGATATCGTTAAGTGTAACGATAGTCCTAAAACAACATTGAGGGTATGATGTTAGAAGAACGATCATATTGAATCGACCCAAACTTGTCTGTTATACTTTGTGATTATATCGTCTGAAATCATCTGTTGTAACACGGAGTGTTGATACGTCTCCAACGTATCTATAATTTATGAAGTATTCATGTCATGTTTATAACAATTTTATATGGTTTTGGTATGATTTGCATGGAACTAACCCGGACTGGCGCTGTTTTCAGCATAACTACCGTGGTGTTGTTTTTTGTGCAGAAATGGAAGTTCTCCAAATGAGCTGAAACTTTTTGATGATTTTTTTGGAACAAAAGAGACCCCCAAAGCTTCGAGGGAGGGCCAGAAGAGCCACGAGGAGGGCACAACCCACCAGGGCGCGCGGCCTGGCTTGCCCCGGTGGGTTGTGCTCACCTCAAGGCCCATCTTAGCATGAAACCAACGCCAAAAATCCTATAAATAGAGAAACCATCAGAAGTTAACCTAGATCAGAAGTTCTGCCGCCGCAAGGCTCTGTATTCACGAGAAACCAATCTAGACCCTTTCCGGCACCCTGCCGAAGGGGGAGATCATCACCGGTGGCCATCTTCATCATCCCAGCGGCCACCACGATGAGGAGGGAGTATTTCACCCTCGGGGCTGAGGGTTTGTACCAGTAGCTATGTGTTTAATCTCTCTCTCTCGTGTTCTTGAGATGTCACGATCTTGATGTATCGCGGGCTTTGTTAATATAGTCGGATCATATGGTGTTTTCTCCTCTCTATCTTGTTGTGATGAATTGAGTTTTTCCCTTTGAGATTTCGTTGTTATCGGATTGAATACTTTTATGGATTTGAGAACACTTGATATATGTCTTGCAATTGAATACTCGTGGTGACAATGGGGTATCGTATTGATTCACTTGATATATGTTTTGGCACTCAACTTGCGGATTCCCGAGGTGACATTGGGGTAATCTATGCATAGGGGTTGATGCACGTTCTTGTCTTTGTTTCTCCGGTAGAAATCTTGGGGCACTCTTTGAACTTCTTTGTGTTGGATTGAGTATTACTAATATGAATTTGCTTTGGTGTTATTTTAGTACGAACTCTAGGATAGATCGAATGGAAAGAATAGCTTTGTGTTATTTTAGTACGAACTCTTGAATAGATCGAACGGAAAGAATAGCTTTGAGGTGGTTTCATACCCTACAAACAATTTATTCTTATGTTCTCTGCTAGATAGGAACTTTGGAGTGATTCTTCATCGCACTTTGAGGGGTGGTTATATGATCAAATTATATTAGCATTGTTGAGAGATTGCACTAGTGAAAGTACGGACCCTAGGCCTCATTTTCAAGCATTGCAATACCGTTTTTGTGCCCGTTTACTATTTGCTACCTTGCTGTTTTTATTTATTCAGATTATAAAAATATATTTCTACCATCCATATTACACTTGTATCACCATATCTTCGCCGAACTAGTGCACCTATACAATTTGCCATTGTATTGGGTGTGTTGGGGACACAAGAGATTTATTGTATTTGGTTGCAGGGTCGTTTGAGAGAGACTATCTTCATCCTACGCCTCCCATGGATTGACAAACCTTAGGTCATCCACTTGAGGGAAAATTTCTACTGTCCTACAAAACTCTGCGCTTGGAGGCCCAACACGAGTCTACAAGAATAAAGTTGCGTAGTAGACATCAAGCTCTTTTCTGGCACCGTTTCCGGGGAGGTTAGGTAAGCAGCACTCACATCCCGTCAACGAAGCTCTTTTCTGGCGCCATTGTCGGGGAGGTGAGTGCATGAAGGTATATCTTTAGATCTTGCAATTGAATCTTTTAGTTTCTTGTTTTATCACTAGTTTGGTTTATAAAAGAAAACTACATAAAAAATGGAATTGAGGTTGCATCATATTTTGATCATCTTTATAAAATCTTTCTTGAAAATGATGGATCAAAAAATTGTGCTCAATTGTTAGAAGAAGAAGTCAATAAAATGTTTGGCACAAATTATTTGAATGATGAGCATGATTGCAATGTTGTTAGTATGAACTCTTTGAATATCCATGATGCTAATGATATGCAAAGGCATAAGCTTGGGGATGCTATATTTGATGAAGATGATATTTTTAGTCCCCCAAGTTTTGATGAGAAATTTATTATGATGATTGCATGCCTCCTATTTATGATGATTATATTGATGAAAGTGGATTTGGAGAGGTCGTGACTTTATTTAATGATGAATCCACTATTTTGGAAGAGGTTCCAATTGACCATGACAACAAAGTTCCTATCTATGATGATTATGGTGATGACATGTATGCTATAAAGAATAATGATAACCATGAAACTTGTCATCATGATTTTAATTTTTAATCCCATGATAGTTATTTTGTTGAATTTGCTCCCACTACTATTCATGAGAATAAATTTGCTTATGTGGAGAGTAATAAATTTTCTATGCTTTTGTGTCATGAAAAGAATGCTTTATGTGATGGTTATATTGTTGAATTTCTTCATGATGCTATTGAAAATTGTTATGAGGGAGGAGCTTATGCTTGTAGGAATTGCAATAATATCAAGTTTCCTCTTTATGTGTTGAAAGTTTTGAAGTTATGCTTGTTTTGCCTTCCTATGCTAGTTGATTCTTGTTCCCATAAGTTGTTTGCTCACAAAATCCCTATGCATAGGAAGTGGGTTAGACTTAAATGTGCTTGCCATGTGATTCATGATGCTCTCTTTACATTTCAATTCTTATCTTTTATGCGAGCATCATTGAAATCATCATGCCTAGCTAAAAGGCATTAAAGAAAAGCGCTTGTTGGGAGACAACCCAACACTTTTACCTATTGTTTTTGTGTGTTCACATGATTATGCTACTGTATTGATCATGTTTTATTGCTTTTGTTTCAATAAAGTGCCAAGTAAAGCCTTTGGGATCATGTTGGGTGATAGTTGATTTGATCTTGCTGAAAAACAGAAACTTTTGCGCTCATGAAAATAATTCTTATTTTTAACGGAAGAGTGATTTTTACTTTATTATTTTTTCAGAAGTTTAATGTACCAATTTCTCATGCGGTCCTGATTTTTTCATAATTATTGGAGTAGCAAAAGTATGGTTTGAGTACATATTACTACATACTATTCTGTTTTTGACAGATTCTGTTTTCAATGCATAGTTTGCTTGTTTTCTAGTTTCTATGGCTTATATTGCTCAATATAAATTGTGGAAATGATACGATACAGTAGGCATTGTGTGAGAACAATTATGAATCTTGTCTTTGACAGTACCAAAAGTGAAATGTTTTGCTCTTTATCATACTAACCTATCTCACAAAGTTCCGTTAAGTTTTGTGTGATTGAAGTTTTCAAGTTTTGGGTGAGATGTCGATATGAAGAGAATAAGGAGTGATAAGACCCTAAGCTTGGGGATGCCCAAGGCACCCCAAGGCAATATTCAAGGAAGATCCAAGCAACTAAGCTTGGGGATGCCCCGGAAGGCGTCCCCTCTTTCGTCTCCAACATTATCGGTAACCTCACTTGGAGCTATGTTTCATTTGTCACTGAAGGAAATATGCCCTAGAGGCAATAATAAAGTTATTATTTATATTTCCCTATATCATGATAAATGTTTATTATTCATGCTAGAATTGTATTAACCGGAAACTTAGTACATGTGTGAATACATAGACAAACAGAGTGTCACTAGTATGCCTCTACTTGACTAGCTCGTTGATCAAAGATGGTTAAGTTTCCTAGCCATAGACATGAGTTGTCATTTGATTAACGGGATCACATCATTAGAGAATGATGTGATTGACATGACCCATCCGTTAGCTTAGCACGATGATCGTTTTGTTTGTTGCTATTGCTTTCTTCATGACTTATACATGTTCCTATAACTATGAGATTATGCAATTCCCGAATACCGGAGGAACACTTAGTGTGCTATAAAATGTCACAACGTAACTGGGTGATTATAAAGATGCTCTACAGGTGTCTCCGATGGTGTTTGTTGAGTTGGCATAGATCGAGATTAGGATTTGTCACTCCGATTGTCGGAGAGGTATCTCTGGGCCCTCTCGGTAATGCACATCACTATAAGCCTTACAAGCAATGTGACTAATGATTTAGTTGCGGGATGATGCATTACAGAACGAGTAAAGAGATTGCCGGTAACGAGATTGAACTAGGTATTGAGATACCGACGATCGAATCTCGGGCAAGTAACATATCGATGACAAAGGGAACAACGTATGTTGTTATGCGGTTTGACCGATAAAGATCTTCGTAGAATATGTAGGAACCAATATGAGCATCCAGGTTCCGCTATTGGTTATTGACCGGAGATGAGTCTCGGTCATGTCTACATAACTCTCGAACCCGTAGGGTCCGCATGCTTAACGTTCGATGGCGGTCGGTATTATGAGTTTATGTGTTTTGATGTACCGAAGGTTGGTCGTAGTCCCGGATGAGATCACGGACATGACGAGGAGTCTCAAAATGGTCGATACATAAAGATTGATATATTGGAAGGTTATATTCGGACACCGGAAAGGTTCCGGGGGTCACCGGATAAATACCGGAGTACCGGGGAGTTACCGGAACCCCCCGGGGGGGTCAATGGGCCTTCATGGGCCTTAGTGGATATAGAGGGCTGATACGTCTCCAACGTATCTATAATTTTTTATTGTTCCATGCTATTATATTATCCATCTAGGATGTTTTATATGCATTTATATGCTATTTTATATGATATTTGGGACTAACCTATTAACCTAGAGCCTAGTGCCAGTTTCTGTTTTTTCCTTGTTTTTGAGTTTTGCAGAAAAGGAAAACCAAACGGAGTCCAATTGACCTGAAATTTGACGGAGATTATTTTTGGAACAGAAGAAGCCCATGGAGCATCAGAGATGGGCCAGAAGAGTCCCGAGGCACCCACGAGGGTGGGGGGCACGCCCTACCCCCTGGGCGCGCCCCCTACCTCGTGGTCGCCTCGGAGACCCCACTGACTTGTTCCCAATGCCAAAACCTCTTATATATACAGAAACCCCCAGAACATAACCTAGACCGGGAGTTCCGCCGCTGCAAGCCTCTATAGCCACCAAAAACCAATTGGGACCCTGTTCCGGCACCCTGCCGGAGGGGGGATCCCTCACCGGTGGCCATCTTCATCATCCCGATGCTCTCCATGACGAGGAGGGAGTAGTTCACCCTCGGGGCTGAGGGTATGTACCAGCAGCTATGTGTTTGATCTCTCTCTCTCGTGTTCTTGATTTGGCACGATCTTGATGTATCGCGAGCTTTGATATTATAGTTGGATCTTATGATGTTTCTCCCCCTCTACTCTCTTGTAATGGATTGAGTTTTCCCTTTGAAGTTATCTTATCGGATTGAGTCTTTAAGGATTTGAGAACACTTGATGTATGTCTTGCATGTGCTTATCTGTGGTGACAATGGGATATTCACGTGGTCTACTTGATGTATGTTTTGGTGATCAACTTGCGGGTTCCGTAACATTGTGAACTTATGCATAGGGGTTGGCACACGTTTTCGTCTTGACTCTCCGGTAGAAACTTTGGGCACTCTTTGAAGTTCTTTGTGTAGGTTTGAATAGATGAATCTGAAATTGTGTGATGCATATCGTATAATCATACCCACGGATACTTGAGGTGACATTGGAGTATCTAGGTGGCATTAGGGTTTTGGTTGATATGTGTCTTAAGGTGTTATTCTAGTACGAACTCTTGATTAGATCGATCCAAAAGAATAACTTTGAGGTGGTTTCGTACCCTACAATAATCTCTTCGTTTGTTCTCCGCTATTAGTGACTTTGGAGTGACTCTTTGTTGCATGTTGAGGGATAGTTATATGATCCAGTTATGTTATTATTGTTGAGAGAAATTGCACTAGTGAAAGTATGAACCCTAGGCCTTGTTTCAACGCATTGCAATATCGTTTGTGCTCACGTTTATCATTAGTTACCTTGCTGTTTTTATATTTTCAGATTACAAAAACCTATATCTACCATCCATATTGCACTTGTATCACCATCTCTTCGCCGAACTAGTGCACCTATACAATTTACCATTGTATTGGGTGTGTTGGGGACACAAGAGACTCTTTGTTATTTGGTTGTAGGGTTCCTTGAGAGAGACCATCTTCATCCTACGCCTCCCACGGATTGATAAACCTTAGGTCATCCACTTGAGGGAAATTTGCTACTGTCCTACAAACCTCTGCACTTGGAGGCCCAACAACGTCTACAAGAAGAAGGTTGTGTAGTAGACATCAAGCTCTTTTCTGGCGCCGTTGCCGGGGAGGTGAGTGCTTGAAGGTATATCTTTAGATCTTGCAACCGAATCTTTTTGTTTCTTGTTTTATCACTAGTTTAGTTTATAAAAGAAAACTACAAAAAATATAATTGAGGGTGCCTCATATGCTTCATCTTTTTAATATCTTTCATGAGAATAAGGATTCCGATAATTGTGCCAAAATGTTAGAGGAAGAATGCATTAGAATGTTTGGCACTAAATATTTGAATGATGAGCATGATTGCAGTGTTGTTAGTACGAATTCTTTGAATATCCACAGTACTAATGATGATTGCACTAGTCATGATGAAAATGTCTCTTATAAGCATGTCAACTTTTGTGGAATACATGGTGCTTACAAGTACACACCAAATAGGGAAGATAGATTTTGCAAGAGGCATAAGTATTTGGAAACTAAATGGTTGCAAGAAAGGCTAGATGATTGTGCTGAAAGATTCAATATTTATCGCCATCGTTGTGAACTTTGCAATGAACATGGTCATTTAAAGCTCCAATGCTATTTGTTTCATGATCAAATCGTGTCCAAAAATTGTGATAACTTGATTACCCTTGAGCATCATAAAGAGCTTAGTCTTCTTTTGGGGTATGAAGAAATGAAATGTATAACTGAGGGTATTCCAAAATTTAATCTTGATAGATTTCTTGATTTTGATCTAGAAGAAATTTTTATGTATTGTGCGGTGAATTGCATTGAAAATCCTTATATTGCCAATTACATAAGGATAAGAAAACAAATAGAAGATGAAGAGAATACTAATGAAAGGTAAGAGACTTCCCAATATCCTCCTATTATTTCTTATGACGAATCAGGTAACGAGGAGGGGCCAACCAATCTCATTAATAAGGATCTCAAAAGAGAGGGTTAAACCCACACATGATGTGAAGAAGAAAAAGAAAAGATGGAGAAGCAAAGGTAGAAAGGTATCCCTCCCAAATGATGTTGCTCCTACTACTCATTGTGATGATGATAATTGCTATACTATTGGTGCTATCCATACTATTAATGATGAGAGTGATTATGCTTATGATGTGAAAAGGCCCAAGCTTGGGGATGCTATGTTTGATGAGAATGACATGTTTGAGAATTTATTTGCTTTAATTAATGTTTGTCCCAAGCTTGGGGATTCTATGTCTAATGAAGATGATATTTTTAGCCTCCCGAGTTTTGATATGCAAATTTGTTATGATGATAGCATGCCTCCTACTTATGATGATTATATGGATGAAAGTGGGTTTGGAAGAGTGTAAACTTTAGGAAGTAATGATCCCACTATTTTGGAGGATGTTGAATCTTATTGTGATAATTATGAAAGTGGATTTGGAGAGGTCATGACTTTATTAAGTAATGATTCCACTATCTGGGAAGAGGTTTCAATTAATTATGATGAGAACAAAGTTGCTACTTATGATGATTATTGTGATGACACTTATGCTATAAAAAGTAGCAATGATTATATTTATAAAACTTTTCATGATTATGATTACCCTTTTTCTGAACATTACTCTTTTAATGTGGAAACAATTTATAGTATTCGAGTCTCTTATGATACTCCCACTATTCCGAATGAGAAGAATTTTGCTTATGTGGAGAGTAATAAAATTTCTATGCTTGTAGATCATGAAAAGAATGCTTTAGGTGCTGGTTATAATGTTGAATTCATTCATGATGCTACTGAAAATTATTATGAGGGAGGAATATATGCTTGTAGGAATTGCAATAATATCAATTTTCCTCTCTATGTGCTTAAAGTTTTGAAGTTATGCTTGTTTTGCCTTCCTATGCTAGCTGATTATTGTTCCCATAAGTTATTTGCTCACAAAATCCCTATGCATAGGAAGTGGGTTAGAATTAAATGCGCTAGTCATATTCTTCATGATGCTCTCTTTATGTTTCAATTCTTATCTTTTTTGTGAGCATCATTGAAATCATCATGCCTAGCTAGGGGCGTTAAACGTTAGCGCTTGTTGG
This sequence comes from Aegilops tauschii subsp. strangulata, assembly GCF_002575655.3. Lineage (NCBI taxonomy): Eukaryota > Viridiplantae > Streptophyta > Magnoliopsida > Poales > Poaceae > Aegilops > Aegilops tauschii. The sequence continues at coordinate 49,647,883 of NC_053039.3, forward strand.
GAGGCAACCCAATGCTTTTTGCTCCTATTTAGCAATAAATAATCTATCTAGCCTCTGGTTAGATGTGGTTTTATGTTTTAATTAGTGTTTGTGCCAAGTAGAACCTTTGGGAAGACTTGGGTGAAGTCTTTATGATCATGCTATAAAAAACAGAAACTTTAGCGCTCACGAGATGTGCTGCCATTTTTTACTGGAGAGTGATTTTAGGTTGATTATTTTTGCAGATTATGAATAGATAAATTTCTCACGTCCACCAATTTATTTCAGAATTTTTGGAGTTCCATAAGTATACGTTTGATACAGATTACTACAGACTGTTCTGTTTTTGTCAGATTCTGTTTTCTATGTGTTGTTTGCTTATTTTGATGAATCTATGAGTAGTATCGGAGGGTATGAACCATAGAGAAGTTATAATACAGTAGATATTACACCAATGAATTTAGAATGAGTTCACAACAGTACCTAAGTGGTGATTTATTTTCTTATGGTAACGGAGCTTACGAGTTTTCTGTTGAGTTTTGTGTTGTGAAGTTTTCAATTTTTGGGTAAAGATTTGATGGACTATGGAATAAGGAGTGGCAAGAGCCTAAGCTTGGGGATGCCCAAGGCACCCCAATGTAATATTCAAGGACAACCAAGAGCCTAAGCTTGGGGATGCCCCGGATGGCATCCCCTCTTTCTTCTTCGTTCATGGGTAACTTTACTTGGAGCTATATTTTTATTCACCACATGATATGTGTTTTACTTGGAGCGTCATTTTATTTTATTTTTTTCTTGCTGTTTGAATAAAATATGAAGATCTGAAATTCTTAAATTTTAGAGAGTCTTCACATAGTTTCATAATTATTCTACTACTCATTGATCTTCACTTATATCTTTCGGAGTAGTTTGTCATTTGCTCTAGTGCTTCACTTATATCTTTTTAGAGCATGGCGGTAGTTTTATTTTGAGGAAATAGATGAACTCTCATGCTTCACTTATATTATTTTGAGAGTCTTAAACAGCATGGTAATTTTCTTCGGTTATGAATTTAGTTCTAATATGATGGGCATCCAAGAGGGATATAATAAAAACTTTCATATGAAGTGCATTGAATACTATGAGAAGTTTGATGCTTGATGATTGTTTTGAGATATGAAGATGATGATATTAGAGTCATGCTAGTTGAGTAGTTGTGAATTTTAGAAATACTTGTGTTAAAGTTTGTGATTCCCGTAGCATGCACGTATGGTGAACCGTTATGTGATGAAGTCAGAGCATGATTTATTTATTGATTGTCTTCCTTATGAGTGGCGGTCGGGGACGAGCGATGGTCTTTTCCTACCAATCTATCCCCCTAGGAGCATGCGCGTAGTACTTTGTTTCGATAACTAATAGATTTTTGCAATAAGTATGTGAGTTCTTTATGACGAATGTTGAGTCCATGAATTATACGCACTCTCACCCTTCCACCATTGCTAGCCTCTCTAATACCGCGCACCTTTCGCCAGTATCATACACCCACCATATATCTCCCTCAAAACAGCCACCATACCTACCTATTATGGCATTTCCATAGCCATTCCGAGATATATTGCCATGCAACTTTCCACCGTTCTGTTTATTATGACACGCTTCATCAGTTTCATATTGCTCTGCATGATCATGTAGTTGACATCGTATTTGTGGCGAAGCCACTGTTCATGATTTTCATACATGTCACTCTTGATTCATTGCACATCCCGGTACACCGCCGGAGGCATTCGTATATAGTCATGTTCTGTTCTAAGTATCAAGTTGTAATTCTTGAGTTGTAAGTAAATATAAGTGTGATGATCATCATTATTAGAGCATTGTCCCAATGAGGAAAGGATGATGGAGACTATGATTCCCCACAAGTCGGGATGAGACTCCGGACGAAAAAAAGAGGCCATAAAAAAAAGAGAAAAGGCCCAAAAAAAATGAGAGAAAAAGAGAGAAGGGGCAATGCTACTATCCTTTTACCACACTTGTGCTTCAAAGTAGCACCATGATCTTCATGATAGAGAGTCTCCTATGTTATCACTTTCATATACTAGTGGGAATTTTACATTATAGAACTTGGCTTGTATATTCCAATGATGGGCTTCCTCAAAATGCCCTAGGTCTTCGTGAGCAAGCGAGTTGGATGCACACCCACTTAGTTTCCTTTTGAGCTTTCTTACACTTATAGCTCTAGTGCATCCGTTGCATGGCAATCCCTACTCACTCACATTGATATCTATTGATGGGCATCTCCATAGCCCGTTGATATGCCTAGTTGATGTGAGACTATGTTCTCCTTTCTGTCTTCTCCACAACCACCATTCTATTCCACCTATAGTGCTATGTCCATGGCTCACGCTCATGTATTGCGTGAAGATTGAAAAAGTTTGAGAACATCAAAAGTATGAAACAATTGCTTGGCTTGTCATCGGGGTTGTGCATGATTTAAATATCTTGTGTGATGAAGATAGAGCATAGCCAGACTATATGATTTTGTAGGGATAACTTTCTTTGGCCATGTTATTTTGAGAAGACATGATTGCTTTGTTAGTATGCTTGAAGTATTATTGTTTTCATGTCAATATTAAAATTTTGTCTTGAATCTTATGGATCTGAATATTCTTGCCACAATAAAGAAAATTACATTGATAATTATGTTAGGTAGCATTCCACATCAAAAATTCTGTTTTTATCATTTACCTACTCGAGGATGAGCAGGAATTAAGCTTGGGGATGCTTGATACGTCTCCAACGTATCTATAATTTTTGATTGTTCCATGCTATTATATTATCCATCTAGGATGTTTTATATCCATTTATATGCTATTTTATATGATATTTGGGACTAACCTATTAACCTAGAGCCTAGTGCCAGTTTCTGTTTTTTTCCTTGTTTTTGAGTTTTGCAGAAAAGGAAAACCAAACGGAGTCTAATTGACCTGAAATTTGATGGAGATTATTTTTGGACCAGAAGAAGCCCACGGAGCATCAGAGATGGGCCAGAAGAGTCCTGAGGCACCCACGAGGGTGGGGGCGCGCCCTACCCCCTGGGCGCGCCCCCCTACCTTGTGGCCGCCTCGGAGACCCCACTGACTTGTTCCCAATGCCAAAACCTCTTATATATACAAAAACCTCCAGAACATAACCTAGACCGGGAGTTCCGCCGCCGCAAGCCTCTGTAGCCACCAAAAACCAATCGGGACCCTGTTCCGGCACCCTGCCGGAGGGGGGATCCCTCACCGGTGGCCATCATCATCATCTGGCGCTCTCCATGACGAGGAGGGAGTAGTTCACCCTCGGGGTTGAGGGTATGTACCAGTAGCTATGTGTTTGATCTCTCTCTCGCTCTCTCTCTCTCTCTCTCGTGTTCTTGATTCGGCACGGTCTTGATGTATCGCGTGCTTTGCTATTATAGTTGGATCTTATGATATTTCTCCCCCTCTACTCTCTTGTAATGGATTGTGTTTTCCCTTTGAAGTTATCTTATCGGATTGAGTCTTTAAGGATTTGAGAACACTTGATGTATGTCTTGCATGTGCTTATCTGTGGTGACAATGGGATATTCACGTGGTCTACTTGATGTATGTTTTGGTGATCAACTTGCGGGTTCCGTAACATTGTGAACTTATGCATAGGGGTTGGCACACGTTTTCGTCTTGACTCTCCGTAGAAACTTTGGGGCACTCTTTGAAGTTCTTTGTGTAGGTTGAATAGATGACTCTAAGATTGTGTGATGCATATCGTATAATCATACCCACGGATACTTGAGGTGAAATTGGAGTATCTAGGTGACATTAGGGTTTTGGTTGATATGTGTCTTAAGGTGTTATTCTAGTACGAACTCTTGATTAGATCGATCTGAAAGAATAACTTTGAGGTGGTTTCGTATCCTACAATAATCTCTTCATTTGTTCTCCGCTATTAGTGACTTTGGAGTGACTCTTTGTTGCATGTTGAGGGATAGTTATATGATCCAGTTATGTTATTATTGTTGAGAGAACTTGCACTAGTGAAAGTATGAACCCTAGGCCTTATTTCAACGCATTGCAATATCGTTTGTGCTCACTTTTATCATTAGTTACCTTGCTGTTTTTATATTTTCAGATTACAAAAGCCTATATCTACCATCCATATCGCACTTGTATCACCATCTCTTCGCCGAACTAGTGCACCTATACAATTTACCATTGTATTGGGTGTGTTGGGGACACAAGAGACTCTTTGCTATTTGGTTGCAGGGTTGCTTGAGAGAGACCATCTTCATCCTACGCCTCCCACGGATTGATAAACCTTAGGTCATCCACTTGAGGGAAATTTGCTACTGTCCTACAAACCTCTGCACTTGGAGGCCCAACAACGTCTACAAGAATAAGGTTGTGTAGTAGACATCAAGGGCAGCAAGGGAGCTGTGGGGCGCGCCCCCTAGGCCCAAACCAAATTGGTTTAGGGCTTGGGGGCCGGCCCCCTCTTTCCTTCTCCCCTCCTCCTCTTTCCTTCCCCTCCTAATTGGACTAGGAAAGGGGGAACCTACTCCTAGTAGGAGTAGGATTCCCCCCTTGGGGTGCACCCTATGAGGCTGCCGACCCCCTCCCCTTGCTCCTTTATATACGGGGGCAGGGGGCACCCTAGGACATACAAGTTGACAATTGTCTTAGCCGTGTGTGGTGCCCCCCTCCACAGATTTCCACCTCGATCATATCGTTGTAGTGCTTAGGCGAAGCCCTGCGTCGGTAACTTCATCATCACCATCATCACGCCGTCGTGCTGACGAGACTCTCCCTCGGCCTCAGCTAGATCAAGAGTACGAGGGACGTCACCGAGCTGAACGTGTGCAGGTCGCGGAGGTGCCGTGTGTTTAGTACTTGAGTTGGATCGCGAAGATGTTCGACTACATCAACCACGTTACTTAACGCTTCCGCGTTCGGTCTACAAGGGTACGTGGACACACTCTTCCGTTCATTGCTATGCATCACATATATAGATCTTGCGTGATCGTAGGTAATTTTTTTGAAATACCGTGTTCCCCAACAGTGGTATCAGAGCAATGTCTATGCGTAGATGTTATATGCACGAGTAGAACACAAGGAGTTGTGGGCGATAATATTCATACTGCTTACCAGCATGTCATACTTTGATTCGGCGGTATTGTTGGATGAAGCGGCTCAGACCGACATTACGCGTACGCTTACGCGAGACTGGTTGTACCGACGTGCTTCGCACACATGTGGCTAGTGGGTGTCTGTTTCTCCAACTTTAGTTGAATCGAGTGTGACTGCGCCCGGTCCTTGTTGAAGGTTAAAACATCACACTTGACGAAAAATCATTGTGGTTTTGATGCGTAGGTAAGAACGGTTCTTGCTCAGCCCGTAGCAACCACATAAAATTTGCAACAGCAAGTAGAGGACGTCTAACTTGTTTTTGCACGGTATGATGTGATGTGATATGGTCAAGACATGATGCTAAATTTTATTGTATGAGATGATCATGTTTTGTAACAGAGTTATCGGCAACTGGCAGGAGCCATATGGTTGTCACTTTATTGTATGAAATGCAATCGCCATGTAATTGCTTTACTTTATCACTAAGCGGTAGCGATAGTCGTAGAAGCAATAGTTGGCGAGATGACAACGATGCTATGATGGAGATCAAGGTGTCACGTCGGTGACGATGGTGATCATGACGGTGCTTTGGAGATAGAGATCAAAGGCACAAGATGATGATGGCCATATCATATCACTTATATTGATTGCATGTGATGTTTATCCTTTATGCATCTTATTTTGCTTAGTTCGGCGCTAGCATTATAAGATGATCTCTCACTAAATTTCAAGGTGTAAGTGTTCTCCCTAAGTATGCACCGTTGCGACAGTTCATCGTGCCGAGACACCACGTGATGATCGGGTGTGATAAGCTCTACGTTCACATAAAACGGGTGCAAGCCAGTTTTGCACACGCAGAATACTCGGGTTAAACTTGACGAGCCTAGCATATACAGATATGGCCTCGGAACACTGAGACCGAAAGGTCGAGCGTGAATCATATAGTAGATATGATCAACATAGTGATGTTCACCATTGAAAACTACTCCATCTCACGTGATGATCGGACATGGTTTAGTTGATATGGATCACGTGATCACTTAGATGATTAGAGGGATGTCTATCTAAGTGGGAGTTCTTAAGTACTATGATTAATTGAACTTTAATTTATCATGAACTTAGTCCTGATAGTATTTGCATATCTATGTTGTAGATCAATAGCTCGCGATGTAGTTCCCCGTTTATTTTTGATATGTTCCTAGAGAAAAACTATGTTGAAAGATGATAGTAGCAATGATGCAGACTAGGTCCGTGATCTGAGGATTATCCTCATTGCGGCATAGAAGTATTATGTCCTTGATGCACCGCTAGGTGATAGAACTATTGCAAGAGCAGATGCAGACGTTATGAACGTTTGACAAGTTCGGTATGATGACTACTTGATAGTTTAGTGCACCATGCTTTACGGCTTAGAACCGGGACTTCAAAAATGTTTTGAACGACATGGAGCATATGAGATGTTCCAAGAGTTGAAATTGGTATTTCAGACTCATGCCCGTGTTAAGAGGTATGAGACCTCTGACAAAGTACTTTGCCTACAAGATGGAGGAGAATAGCTCAGCTAGTGAGCATGTGCTCAGAATGCCTGAGTACTACAATCGCTTGAATCAAGTGGGAGTTAATCTTCAAGATAATATAGTGATTGACAGAGTTCTCTAGTCACTATCACCAAGTTACTGGAACTTCGTGATGAACTATAATATGCAAGGGATAACGAAAACGATTCCCCGAGCTTTTCGCGATACTGAAATCGGCAGGTAGAAATCAAGAAAAACATCAAGTGTTGATGGTTGACAAGACCACTAGTTTCAAGTAAAAGGGCAAAGGGAAAGAAAGGGAACTTCAAGAAGAATGGCAAGCAAGTTGCCACTCCCATGAAGAAGCCCAAAGCTAGACCCAAGCCTAAAACTGAGTGCTTCTACTGCAAAGGAAATGGTCACTGGAAGTGGAACTACCCTAAATACTTGGCGGATAAGAAGGATGGCAAAGTGAACAAAAGTATATTTGATATACATGTTATTGATGTGTACTTTACTAGTGTTTATAGCAACCCCTCGGTATTTGATACTGGTTCAGTTGCTAAGAGTAGTAACTCGAAACGGGAGTTGCAAAATAAACAGAGACTAGTTAAGGGTGAGGTGATGATGTGTGTTGGAAGTGATTCCAAGGTTGATAAGATCACCATCGCACACTCCTTTTACCTTCGGGATTAGTGTTGAACCTAAAATAAATGTTATTTGGTGTTTGCGTTGAGCATGAATATGATTGGATCATGTTTATTGCAATACGGTTATTCATTTAAGTCAAAGAATAATTGTTGTTCTATTTAAATGAATAAAACCTTCTATGGTCATACACTCAATATAAATGGTTTATTGAATCTCGATCGTAGTGATACACATATTCATAATATTGAAGCCAAAAGATTCAAAGTTAATAATGATAGTGCAACTTATTTGTGGCAGTGCCATTTAGGTCATATTGGTGTAAAGTGCATGAAGAAACTCCATGCTGATGGGCTTTTGGAATCACTTGATTATGAATCACTTGATGCTTGCGAACCATGCCTCATGGGCAAGATGAGTAAGACTCCGTTCTCCAGAACAATGGAGCGAGCAACTGACTTACTGGAAATAATACATACGGATGTATGCGATCCGATGAGTGTTGAGGCTCGCGGCGGGTATCGCTATTTTCTAACCTTCACAGATGATTTGAGCAGATATGGGTATATCTACTTGATGAAACATAAGTCTGAAACATTTGAAAGGTTCAAAGAATTTCAGAGTGAAGTGCAAAATCATCGTAACAAGAAAATAAAGTTTCTACGATCTGATCATGGAGACGAATATTTGAGTTATGAGTTTGGTCTTCATTTGAAACGATGTGAAATAGTTTCGCAACTCACGCCACCTGGAACACCACATCATAATGGTGTGTCCGAACATCATAACCATACTTTATTAGATATGGTGCTATCTATGATGTCTCTTACTGATTTATCACTATCGCTTTGGGGTTATGCATTAGAGACAGCTACATTCATGTTAAATAGGGCACCATCTAAATCCGCTCAGACGACACCGTATGAACTATGGTTTGGCAAGAAACCTAAGATGTCATTTCTTAAAGTTTGGGGTTGCGATGCTTATGTGAAAAAGTTTCAACCTGATAAGCTCGAACCCAAATTGGAGAAATGTATCTTCATAGGATACCCAAAGGAAACTGTTGGGTACACCTTCTATCACAGATCCGAAGGCAAGATATTCGTTGCTAAGAATGGATCCTTTCTAGAGAAGGAGTTTCTCTCGAAAGAAGTGAGTGGGAGGAAAGTAGAACTTGATGAGGTAACTGTACCTGCTCCCTTATTGGAAAGTAGTTCATCATAGAAATCAGTTCCCGTGACTCCTACACCAATTAGTGAGGAAGTTAATGATGATGAGCATGTAGCTTCAGATCAAGTTACTACCGAACCTCGTAGGCCAACCAGAGTAAGATCCACACCAGAGTGGTACGGTAATCCTGTTCTGGAGGTCATGTTACTTGACCATGATGAACCTACAAACTATGAGGAAGCGATGATGAGCCTAGATTCCGCGAAATGGCTTGAGGCCATGAAATCTGAGATGGGATCCATGTATGAGAACAAAGTGTGGACTTTGGTTGACTTGCCCAATGATCGGCAAGCCATAGAGAATAAATGGATCTTCAAGAAGAAGACTGACGCTGACGGTAATGTTACTGTCTACAAATCTCGACTTATTGTGAAAGGTTTTCGACAAGTTTAAGGAGTTGACTACGATGAGACTTTCTCACCCGTAGCGATGCTTAAGTCCGTCCGAATCATGTTAGCAATTGCCGCATTTTATGATTCTGAAATTTGGCAAATGGATGTAAAGACTGCATTCGTGAATGGATTTCTGGAAGAAGAGTTGTATATGATGAAACCCGAAGGTTTTATCAATCCAAAGGATGCTAACAAAGTGTGCAAGCTCCAGCGATCCATCTACGGATTGGTGCAAGCATCTCCCGAGATTAGATCTGTCTCTCTGTTTCTGCGCTCTCGATTCTGGCCTTTCACCGTTTCTTATATTCCCGGAGATCCGTAACTCCGATTGGGCTGAAATTTGGACACAATTTTTATCCGGGTATTGGCTTTCTTGTGGCGAAAGAAGGGCACCAACCGCCTTACGGGGTGTCCACGAGGGTCAGGGGCGCGCTCACCCCCCTGGGGCGCGCCCCCTGCCTCGTGGCCCCCTCGGGCATCGTCTCGTGCTGATTCTTCTTCCCAAAAATCACATATATTCCAAAAAAAATCTCCGTGAGTTTTTATCCCGTTTGGACTCCGTTTGATATGGATTTTTTGCTAAACAAAAAAACATGCAACAAACAGGAACTGACACTGGGCACTGGATCAATATGTTAGTCCCAAAAATAGTATAAAAAGTTGCCAAAAGTATGTAAAATTTGTAGAATATTGGCATGGAACAATAAAAAACTATAGATACGACGGAGACGTATCAGCATCCCCAAGCTTAATTCCTGCTCTTCCTCGAGTAGGTAAATGATAAAAAAGATAATGTTTGATGTGGAATGCTACCTAGCATAATCTTGATCACATAATCTAATCATGGCATGAATATTAAGACACGAGTGATTCAAAGTAACAGTCTATCATTTGACATTAAGACAATAATACTTCAGGCATACTAATAAGGCAATCATGTCTTTTCAAAATAACATGGCCAAAGAAAGTTATCCCTACAAAATCATATGGTCTGGCTATGCTCCATCTTCACCACACAAAGTATTCAAATCATGCACAACCCCGATGACAAGCCAAGCAATTGTTTCATACTTTTGACGTTCTCAAACCTTTTCAACTTTCACGCAATACATGAGCGTGAGCCATGGACATAGCACTATAGGTGGAATAGAATATGATGATGGAGGTTGTGTGGAGAATACAAAAAGGGAGAAAGTCTCACATCGACGCGGCTAATCAACGGGCTATGGAGATGCCCATCAATTGATGTCAATGCGAGGAGTAGGGATTGCCATGCAACAGATGCACTAAGAGCTATAAGTGTATGAAAGCCCAAACTGGAAACTAAGTGGGTGTGCATCCAACTTGCTTGCTCATGAAGACCTAGGGCATTTGAGGAAGCCCATCGTTGGAATATACAAGCCAAGTTCTATAATGAAAATTCCCACTAGTATATGAAAGTGATAAATCAAGAGACTCTCTATATGAAGAACATGGTGCTACTCTGAAGCACAAGTGTGGTAAAAGGATAGTAACATTGTCCCTTCTCTCTTTTCTCTCATTTTTTTCTCTTTTTTCTTCTTCTTTTTTTCCTTTTTTTAATTTTTTTGTAGGCTTCTTTGCCCTCTTTTTTTTGGGGCTTCTTTGGCCACTTTTATTTTGATAACCTCACATGGGACAATGTTCTAATAAGGATGATCATCACACTTTTATTTACTTACAACTCAATATTACAACTCGATACTAGAACAAAATATGACTCTATATGAATGCCTTTGGTAGTGTACCAGGATGTGCAATGATCTAGCATAGCAAAGGTATCAAAAAATGGACAAGCCATGAAAACATCATGCTAGCTATCTTACGATCATGTAAATCAACATGACAATGAATGCTCAAGTCATGTATATGATGATGATGGAAGTTGCATGGCAATATATCTCGGAAGGGCTATGGAAATGCCATGATAGGTAGGTATGGTGGCTGTTTTGAGGACGATATAAGGAGGCTTATGTGTGATAGAGCGTATCGTATCACGGGGTTTGGATGCACATGCGAAGTTTGCACCAACTCTCGAGGTGAGAAAGGGCAATGCACGGTACCGAAGAGGCTAGCAATGATGGAAAGGTGAGAGTGCGTATAATCCATGGACTCAACATTAGTCATAAAGAACTCACATACTTATTGCAAAAATCTATTAGTCATCGAAACACAGTACTACGGGCATGCTCTTAGGGGGATATATTGGTAGGAAAAGGCCATCGCTCATCCCCGACCGCCACTCATAAGGAAGACAATCAATAAATACCTCATGCTCCAACTTTGTTACATAACGGTTCACCATACGTGCATGCTACGGGAATGACAAATTTCAACACAAGTATTTCTACAATCCACAACTACGCACTAGCATGACTCTAATATCACCATCTTTATATCGCAAAACTATTGCAAGGAATCAATTCAGTGATCTACAAGTTTTATGTAGGATTTTATGACTAACCATGTGAATGACCAGTTCCTGTCAACTCTCTAAATAGATATAAGTGAAGCAAGAGAGTTTAATTCTTTCTACAAAAGATATGCCCACGCTCTAACAAATATAAGTGAAGCAAAAGAGCATTCTACAACTGGCGGTTTTCTATGTGTAGGGAAACAGGCAATCCATACTTCAAATGATATAAGTGAAGCACATGAAGCATTCTATAAAGCCATACTCAAAAATATAAGTGAAGTGCAATGAGCATTCTATAAATAAACCATGGACTATCTCATACCAGCATGGTGCATCAAAGAAAATTGAAAACTAAATGCAAAAGAAGCTCCAAGATTTGCACATATCACATGAACGAAACGAAACCGAAAACATACCGATACTTGTTGAAGAAAGATGGGATGCCTTCCGGGGCATCCCCAAGCTTAGACGCTTGAGTCTACTTGAATTTTTACTTGGGGTGCCTTGGGCATCCCCAATCTTGAGCTCTTGCCTCTCCTCCTTCTCCTCATATTGAGACCTCCTCGATCTTTGATCACTTCATCCACACAAAACTCAACAGAAAGCTCAGTAAGATCCGTTAGTATAATAAAGAAAATAACTACTCTAAGTACTGTTGCAAACCAATTCATATTTTTCTTTTGCATTGTAGCTACTGTAATATAACTTTTCCATGGCTTAATCCACTGAGAAATCGATAGTTTCATCAAAACAAGCAAACAATGCATCAAAAACAGAATCTGTCTTAAACAGGACAGTCTGTAGTAATCTGAACATTCACCATACTTCTGGTACTCCAAAAATTCTGAAAAAATTAGGAAAAATAATTTTTTTATATAAAGACATTGCAAAAAGTTTCAGAACCATTTGGCGTTCCATTAAAAAATGTAAAATCGCGCACTACAGCCAAAGTTTCTGTTTTGCACCGCACAAACCAACAAGCAATGTAAACATCCTAAAGGCAAATCTTGGCACATTATTTTTATAATACAATGGAATTGTACAAGGGGATAATTATTTTTGTGGAAAAGTTTCTGTAATCAAGATTCACAAAGTTTCCGTGATCATGAACAAATTTCAAGGAGCTCTCCCACTTCAACAATGCTTGTCTCTCTCACTTTCACTTTCCTTTTCGAAAAGTTTTGGGTTCCCCTCTATATTTTTTTGTTTTTAAACTTTATAAAAGCACACAACAGAAATAAATGACTCTCTAAAACTTCCAGGTTGTCTCCCTGGCAGTGCTTTCTTTAAAGCCATTAAGCTAGGCATATAGTCCTCAAGTAATGGATCCACCCCGATCCCAAGGTATATCAAAGCCATTTTTAATTAACAATGATTTGGCATTTAGTAGTGAGCACAAAGCAACATATATCAAGCAATGACGAAGTCTAACTCTCTTCCTATGCATCGGCATGTCATACAAGAACAATTCATGCACACATAGTAAAGGCCAATGCATAGTATAAACAGTTTCTTGCAATTTTATCATATTGGAAACATGGAGAGACGGAGATGTAGTTCCTCTCTCATAAAAATTGCAAGTATGAGCAGCAAGCACATGCATATTATATCTATCAAAATCATCATGTGTAGTAGTGAAATGCAACCCATCAATATAATCCTTAATAAGGGCAAACTTCTCCGATATAGTGTAGTCGGGAGAATTCAAAAAGATAATAGGACTATCATGAGTGGGTGCAATAGCAACAATTTCATGTTTAACATAAGGAACTATAGCAAGTTCATCTCCATAAGCATAATTCATATTGGCATCTTGGCCACAAGCATAGCAAGCATCATCAAAAAGGGATATTTCAAAAGAATCAACGGGATCATAACAATCATCATAGCATTCATCCTTCGGTAAATTCGAAGGGAAATTAAACAATGTATGGGATAAAGAGTTACTCTCATTAGATGGTGGGAACGGGTGATCAATCCGCTCTTCCTCCTTTTGTTCTTCGCTCTCCTCCTCATCTTTTTCATCCAATGAGCTCACAGTTTCATCAATTTCTTCTTCCATAGACTCCTGCAAAATATTAGTCTCTTCTCGGACAGCGGAGACTTTCTCAATAAATTCATCAATATCATAATTGTATTTATAATTCTCATAGCAATATTTAAGGATAGCTAAAATTTCAGGTCTATAAACTGAATCATCAAAATCCTCAAACTCTTTAAACAAAGATTCAATTTCACATGCACCCTTAAAAGCAACAAATTCTTCTATCCATTCCACATCATAGTAATCATATATACCATTAGCATAAGAATCTAAGGTTTCATTGTCATTAAATTTGCATGAAAAGGGAAGATGTGGAGCCTTCATCCTAGAGCAACAAGTATAATCATGTCTCAAGCATACATCCCGAGCATACCCACGCAACATATAAATTTGATCCCACAATAGTTTCCCTTTTTGAGTCAATCGATAATCCCTGAAGTATTCACGTTGATCCAACGTGTCTCCCATTATATAATTGAATGGGGTTTTCTCAGGATTATCAAAGTAGTACATAATATTTTTCACATAATGAGCATCGAGGGTTTTAGGAGGTTCCCCATCTCCATGAGTAGAAAGTACACCTAATTTTTTTTAGTATTTCGTGTTCCATATCCATAAGTAAAGATAGAGAACAACTTAGAACAGCAAATAAAATCTACTTAGTGATAAAGCAAACAAGCACACACGAGAATATTCACCCCACGATATAACTCCCCGGCAATGGCGCCAGAAAAAGGTCTTGATAACCCACAAGTATAGGGGATCAATTGTAGCCTCTTTAGATAAGTAAGAGTGTCAAACCCAACGAGGAGCTAAAGGTAGAACAAATATCCCCTCAAGTTCTATCGACCACCGATACAACTCTACGCACGCTTGACGTTCGCTTTACCTAGAACAAGTATAAATCTAGAAGTACTTTGTAGGTGTAACGGGATAGGTTTGCAAGAATATAAAGAACACGTAAATAAAAACTAGGGGCTGTTTTAGGTAAAGAAGCAATAAAGTTAGTATAGCGAATGTGGAAAAGTGGTGCTAGGAGTTGCGAAATTTTCCCTAAGCAATTGACTACTTTACTAGACCGATAGCAAGTTTTATGTGGGAGAGGCCACTGCTAGCATGTCATCCGTGACTTGGAATTCTATGAACTTATGATTGGAACTATTAGCAAGCATCCACAACTACTAACGTTCATTAAGGTAAAACCCAACCATAGCATTAAGATATATTGGCCCCCCTTCAATCCCGTATGCATCAATTTCTATGCTAGGTTGAAGCTTCTGTCACTCTTGCCCTCCAATACATAGTCCTATCAACATACAATTAACACTATGGTGTGATCCGCTCGCGCGCTCATATGATGGGCACCAAAGGTCAGCAACATAATCACAAGCAAATTAAACCAATCATAGCAATTCACCAATTACCGATAGGACAACGAAAATCTACTCAGACATCATAGGATGGCAACACATCATTGGATAATAATATGAAGCATAAATCACCATGTTCAAGTAGAGGGTACAACGGGTTGCGGGAGAGTGGACCGCTGTAGATAGATGGGGGAAGGTGATGAAGATGTTGGTGAAGATGACAGAGGTGTTGGTGTAGATTGCGGTGACGATGATGGCCCCGGCGGCGTTCCGGTGCCACCGGAAGAGAGGGGGAGAGGGCCCCCCTTCTTCTTCTTCTTCCTTGACCTTCTCCCTAGATGGGAGAAGGGTTTCCCCTCTGTTCCTTGGCTTCCATGGCATGGGAGGGGCGAGAGCCCCTCCAACATTGGATTTGTTTCTCTGTCTCTCTCTGTTTCTGCGCTCCAGATTCTGGCCTTTCACCGTTTCTTATATTCCCGGAGATCCATAACTCCGATTGGGCTGAAATTTGGACACGATTTTTATCCGGGTATTGGCTTTCTTGCGGTGAAAGAAGGGCACCAACTGCCTTACGGCGCGCCCACCCCCCTGGGGCGCGCCCCCTGCCTCGTGGCCCCCTCGGGCATCGTCTTGCATTGATTCTTCTTCCCAAAAATCACATATATTCCAAAAAAATCTCCGTCAGTTTTTATCCCATTTGGACTCCGTTTGATATGGATTTTCTGCGAAACAAAAAAACATGCAACAAACAGGAACTGGCACTGGGCACTGGATCAATATGTTAGTCCCAAAAATAGTATAAAAAGTTGCCAAAAGTTTGTAAAAGTTGTAGAATATTGGCATGGAACAATAAAAAATTATAGATACGACGGAGACATATCAACGTTCCCCAATAGTCACATGATATGAGTTTTACTTGGAGCGTCAATTTATTTTGTTAGGATTTGCTTTCTGTTATTTAGAATAATGTTCTGCATCTTTTATTTTAATAAAAGTGGCAATGATAGCCTTTACTATGCTTATTTTACAAGTCTACATGTTGCTGTTTGAAAACAGAAAGTTTCCCGCTGTTGCAAAAATTCCCTAGAAAAGTTAGAATGTGATAAAATGTTGAAACTTTTTGAAAATTAAGCTCTGATAAATTTTCTACAGTGTGGTAGATTTTCATGATATTTGGAGTTAGAGAAGTATTGATACCCTTGCATTCTTTACAGACTGTACTGTTTTGGCATATTGCTGTTATGTTTGCATTGTTTGGATATATTTGCTTGTTTAATGATTCTATTTGAGGATAGGAGTATTAAATATGCAGAGGCATTTAGTATGCAATGTTGAATAATAATTTTAGTGATTTGCTATAGTAGAGAATGATAAGGTTTTTGCATTGGTTTATACTAACTTATCTCACAAGTTCTTGTTGAGTTTTGTGTGGATGAAGCTTTTGAGATTTAGGAAAACCATGATATGATAGGAATTAAGGAGACACAAAATCTCAAGCTTGAGGATGCCCAAGGCACCCCAAGATAATATTTCAAGAAGTCTCAAGCATCTAAGCTTGGGGATGCCCCGGTAGGCATCCCACCTTTCTTCTTCAACAATTATCGGTTAGTATCGGTTGAGCCTAAGTTTTTGCTTCTTCACATGAGTTGTGCTATCCTTGAAATGTCATTTTATTTTGTTTTGCTTGCTGTTTTAATAAAGTACTTAGATCTGAAAGTTCTTAAATAAAATAGAGTCCTCAAATAGTTGCCAGGGAGGCTAGGTAAGCGGCATGCACATCCCATCAACGAAGCTCTTTTCTATGGAATTGCGCTAGTGCTTCACTTATATCTTTTTGAACATGGTGTGCTTTAGTATTTTGAAGAAATTCTCTCCTGATTCACTTAAATTAATTTGAGAGAAATAAATATTATGCTCATGATCTTCACTTATATTTGTTTGAGCTTATCAAAAGCAACACATGAAAATTAGTTCCAAAGTGATAGATATCCAAGAAGGATATAATAAAAACTTTCATGAAGATCATTGGACAAAATAGACTTGATTCCTTGTAATAGTTTTGAGATATGATGATGTGATATGTGAGTCATGTTGATGAGTAATTATGCTTTAGTAAGAATATTGGTGTTAAGGTTTGTGATTCCCTATGCAAGCACGAAAGTCAATAGTTATGTAATGAAATTACATCCTACTTGTGGTGCATTATTCGGTGTTAATTATGCTCAATGCTCGCTTATGAGATTATTCGTTTCTTGGTTGGTCGCTTCCCAATCTTTTGCTAGCCTTTATTTTGCACTAAGTATGATCACTACTTGTGCATTCAAAATCCTTTAAACCAGTTTTGCTAGCCTTCATCTGTCCAACAAGCTTGAGTTTGCTCAATACGGAGCTCATTTGCAGAAGTTGTGGTAGTTCTGGTTTTCCCGGAGCATCTGTTTTGCTTGGAAGTGGCATAAGGGAGGCGCCAGCGGTAGTACCGCGGCTCCGGAGCGGCAGTACCGCTGAAAGCCATAAGCGGTAGTACCGCTGTTTCACAGCGGCAGTACCGCCCACGGCCACATGTGGTAGTATGGCTCTGGTTCCACGCTAGCTAGTACCGCCTCAACTCGAGACATGCGTGTCTCGTGTCGGGTTCAGCGGCAGTACGTAGTAGCGGCAGTAGGAGCGGTAGTACCGCTTGTAAGCAGTAGTACCGCCCTACTACCGCTACTAGTGTCGCTCAATGGCCCTCCTCTCTGTTCCTTCTCCCTTAGGCATTGTGCGAGGTCCGAGCGGTAGTACCGCTGGGCTGAGCGGCAGTACCGCTGCGGCCAGCGGTAGTACCGCTCCCTAAAGCGGTAGTACCGCCCGCTGCGGGCTGAGAATGGGTATAACGGTTGGAATTTTTCCCACCTATAAAAGGGGGTCTTCTTCCCCATTGAGCCCTATCTCTTGAGCTCGTGTTCTTCCCCCATTGTTGACCTTATTCGAGCTTGCTATCTCTCAATCCCTCCATGGATTCTTGCTAGTTTTTGGGGAAAAAGAGAGAGGAGATCTAGATCCACATTTCCACCAATCACTTTCTTCTTTATGTGAGGGGAACCCCTTGGATATAGATCTTGGAGTTCTCCTTCTTGTTCTACCTCTCTTTTTCCTCCATAGCTTTCATTGATTTGGTGGGATTTGAGAGTGAGGGACTTGGGCACTCTGTGTGCCCTTGCCATTGCATTAGTTGCATCGGTTTGAGTTCTCCATGGTGATACGTGGAAGTTACAAGTTGAGAAGCTTATTACTCTTGGGTGCTTGGTACCCTAGAGCTTGTTCCTCTTGGGTGCTTGGGCGCCCTAGACGGTTGGTGGTGTTCGAAGCTCAATCATTGTGGTGTAAAGCTCCGGGCAAGCGTCGGGGTCTCCAATTAGGTTGTGGAGATCGCCCCGAGCAATTTGACGGGTACCGGTGACTACCCCAAGGGTTGCTAAAGTGTACCGGCTAGGTGACCGCCCCCAAGGGTTGCCATTTGTACGGGTTCGGTGACCGCCCTCAAGGGTCCCTTAGTGGAATCACGACATCTTGCATTGTGCGAGGGCGTGAGGAGATTATGGTGGCCCTAGTGGCTTCTTGGGAAGCATTGTGCCTCCACACCGCTCCAAACGGAGATTAGCATCTGCAAGGGTGTGAACTTCGGGATACATCATCGTCTCCGCGTGCCTCGGTTATCTCTTACCCGAGCCCTTTACTTATGCACTTTACTTTGTGATAGCCATAGTGTTTGATGCTATATATCTTGCTATCACATAGTTGTTTATTTATCTTAGCATAAGTTGTTGGTGCACATAGGTGAGCCTAGTTGTTGTAGGTTTTGTGCTTGACAAATTAACAGCTAGGTTTATTCTGCATATATTCAAGCCTAAATTGTAATTATTTTAAAGCGCATATTCACCCCCCTCTAGGCGACATCCTCGATCTATCAACAGAGAAGATCCCCCAAGTGGATTCAAGACCCCTCACGGGAATACCCCTCAAGACGTCCTCACGGAGAAGAACTACCGCCTCTTGTATCGTCCTTTGTTGCATTTGGATCTTGTATCACCCGTTATGTTCATGGATCTAGCACATGTGTGATTGTTCTCGTTGATTTGAGTGTCTTTCTCTCGTGTTTTCCCCTCGTGTTCTTCGTGTTCTTCATAGGATCCCCTCCATTTTGTGAAAGATCGGCCCTAGGGTTTCCACCCTACATCACTGGTCCAATACAGAATGGTCAACCATTTTGTAATCATGGAATTGCTACACAACATACAACTCGCTTCCAGCATCGGTTGCACCGAATTTAGCTTTGAGTGCATCCCACAATTTCTTGGCAACGCGCATTTGGAGATATGCGTCAACCAGCTTGTCTTTGATCACAGTAAGAACGGCTCCCACGAAGATGGTGGTTGCCTCCCTAAACGCAGTCTCCTATTCAGGAGCAATCGTTACCGTGGGAGACACACCACCAACCCAGAACATGTTCAGCGCTGTGAGCCACAAGGTGGTCCTAGTCTGCCAACGCTTAAAATGCGTCCCGGTAAACTTTTTCGGTTTCAGAGTAGCGGAGTAGCCATGAGTCAAAAAGTGCCTAAAATAAGGTTTTTGGATTGTTGGAAATATTAACACTTTTCCGACTAATCTAATCCACGAGTAAACAGTAAGCATGGCAAATACGGTATGCATATGATACGTCTCCAACGTTGATACGTCTCCAATGTATCTATAATTTTTGATTGTTCCATGCTAATATATTATCCATCTAGGATGTTTTATATGCATTTATATGCTATTTTATATGATTTTGGGACTAACCTATTAACCTAGAGCCCAGTGTCAGTTTCTGTTTTTTTCCTTATTTTTGAGTATCGTAGGAAAGGAAAACCAAACGGAGTCCAATTGACCTGAAACTTCACAGAACTTATTTTTGGACCAGAAGAAGCCCACAGAGCATCGGAGATGGACCAGAAGAGTCCCGAGGCCACCACGAGGGTGGGGGGCGCACCATACCCCCCTGGGCACGCCCCCTGCCTCGTGGCCGCCTCGGGGACCCCCCTGACTTGTTCCCGACTCCAACACCTCTTATATAACCCCAAACTTCTAGAAAGAAACCTAGATTGGGAGTTCCGCCGCTGCAAGCCTTTGTACCCACCAGAAACCAATCTAGACCCGTTCTGGCACCCTGCCGGAGGGGGGGAACCCTCACCGGTGGCCATCTTCATCATCCCGGCGCTCTCCATGACGAGGAGGGAGTAGTTCACCCTCGGGGCTGAGGGTATGTACCAGTAGCTATGTGTTTGATCTCTCTCTCTCTCTCTCTCTCTCTCTCTCTCTCTCGTGTTCTTGATGTGGCACGATCTTGATGTATCGCGAGCTTTGCTATTATAGTTGGATCTTATGATGTTTCTCCCCATCTAATCTCTTGTAATGGATTGAGTTTTCCCTTTG
Organism: Aegilops tauschii subsp. strangulata; assembly: GCF_002575655.3. Taxonomy (NCBI): domain Eukaryota; kingdom Viridiplantae; phylum Streptophyta; class Magnoliopsida; order Poales; family Poaceae; genus Aegilops; species Aegilops tauschii. Next base: position 49,668,071 of record NC_053039.3, read on the forward strand.
AAGTTATCTTATCGGATTGAGTCATTAAGGATTTGAGAACACTTGATGTATGTCTTGCATGTGTTTATCTGTGGTGACAATGGGATATTCACGTGATCTACTTGATGTATGTTTTGGTGATCAACTTGCGGGTTCCGTAACATTGTGAACTTATGCATAGGGGTTGGCACACGTTTTCGTCTTGACTCTCCGGTAGAAACTTTGGGGCACTCTTTGAAGTTCTTTGTGTTGGTTGAATAGATGAATCTAAGATTGTGTGATGCATATCATATAATCATACCCACGGATACTTGAGGTGACGTTGGAGTATCTAGGTAAGATTAGGGTTTTGGTTTATATGTGTCTTAAGGTGTTATTCTAGTACGAACTCTTGAATAGATCAATCCGAAAGAATAACTTTGAGGTGGTTTCGTACCCAACAATAATCTCCTCGTTTGTTCTCCTCTATTAGTGGCTCTGGAGTGACTCTTTATTGCATGTTGAGGGATAGTTATATGATCCAATTATGTTATTATTGTTGAGAGAACTTGCACTAGTGAAAGTATGAACCCTAGGCCTTGTTTCGAAGCATTGCAATACCGTTTGTGCTCACTTTTATCATTAGTTACCTTGCTGTTTTTATATTTTCAGATTACAAAAACTTATATCTACCATCCATATTGCACTTGTATCACCATCTCTTCGCCGAACTAGTGCACCTATACAATTTACCATTGTATTTGGTGTGTTGGGGACACAAGAGATTCTTTGTTATTTGGTTGCAGGCTTGTTTGAGAGAGACCATCTTCATCCTAGGCCTCCCATGGATTGATAAACCTTAGGTCATCCACTTGAGAGAAATTTGGTACTGTCCTACAAACCTCTGCACTTGGAGGCCCAACAATGTCTACAAGAAGAAGGTTGCGTAGTAGACATCCAGCTCTTTTCTGGCGCCGTTGCCGGGGAGGTGAGTGCTTGAAGGTACATCTTTAGATCTTGCAATCGAATCTTTTAGTTTCTTGTTTTATCACTAGTTTATTTTATAAAATAAAACTACAAAAAAATGGAATTGAGAGTGCCTCATATGCTTCATATTTTAAATGTCTTTCTTGAAAATAAGGATTCCGATAATTGTGCTCAAGTGCTAGAAGAAGAATGCATTAGAATGTTTGGCAGTTAATATTTGAATGATGAGCATGATTGCAATGTTGTTAGTATGAATTCCTTGAATATCCATGATGCTAATGATATGCAAAGCCACAAGCTTGGGGAAGCTATGTTTGATGAAGATGATATTTTTTTGTCCCCCAAGTTTTGATGAGCAAATTTATTATGATGAAATCATGCCTCCTATTTATGATGATCATATTGATGAAAGTGGATTTGGAGAGGTCATGACTTTATTTAGTGATGAATCCACTATTTCGGAAGAGTTTCCAATTGATTATGATAAAAAAGTTGCTATTTATGATGATTATTGTGATGACACGTATGCTATAAAGAATAAAGATAACCATGAAACTTGTCATCATGATTTTAATTTTCAATTGGATTATGCTTCACGTGATAGATATTTTGTTGAGTTTGCTCCCACTACTATTGATGAGAATAAATTTTCTTATGTGGAGAGTAGTAAAATTTCTATGCAAGTAGATCATGAAAAGAATGTTTTATGTGCTGGTTATATGGTTGAATTCATTCAAGATGCTACTAAAATTATTATGAGGGAGGAATATATGCTTGTAGGAATTGCAATAGTTTCAAGTTTCCTCTCTATGTTCTTAAAATCTTGAAGTTATGCTTGTTTTGCCTTCCTGTGCTAGTTGATTATTGTTCCCATAAGTTGTTTGCTTACAAAATCCCTATGCATAGGAAGTGTGTCAGACTTAAATGTGCTAGTCATATTCTTCATGATGCTCTCTTTATGTTTCAATCATCTTTTAGGTGAGCATCATTGAAATCATCATGCCTAGGTAGGGGCGTTAAACAATAGCGCTTGTTGGGAGGCAACCCAATTTTATTTTTGTTCCTTGCTTTTTGTTCCTGTTTAGTAATAAATAAATCATCTAGCCTCTGTTTAGATGTGGTTTTATGTTTTGATTAGTGTTTGTTCCAAGTAAGACCTATATGATCTTCTTGGATGATAATTATTTGATCTTGCTGAAAAAGACAGAAACTTTCTGCTCACGAAAACAATTGTTAAAAATCACCAGAAAGTGATAAAATACTTATTCCAATTGCAGTAGATCAATAATCAAATTATCTAGGTCGTCCTATTTTGGAAGATTTTTTCTGAGTTCCATAAGTTTGCGTTTGATGCAGATTACTACAGACTGTTCTGTTTTTGACAGATTCTGTTTTCTATGTGTTGTTTGCTTATTTTGATGAATCTATGAGTAGTATCGGAGGGTATGAACCATAGGGAAGTTGGAATACAGTAGATATTAAACCAATATGAATTTATAATGAGTCCACAACAGTACCTAAGTGGTGATTTATTTTCTTATACTAACGGAGCTTACGAGTTTTCTGTTGAGTTTTGTTGTGAAGTTTTCAAGTTTTGGGTAAAGATTCGATGGACTATGGAATAAGGAGTGGCGAGAGCCTAAGCTTGGGGATTCCCAAGGCACCCCAAGGTAATATTAAAGGACAACCAAGATCCTAAGCTTGGGGATGCCCCGGATGGCATCCCCTGTTTCGTCTTCGTTCATCGATAACTTTACTTGGAGCTATATCTTTATTCACCACATGATATGTGTTTTGCTTGGAGCGTCATTTTATTTTCTTTTGTTTTTCTTGATATTTGAATAATATCTCAAGATCTGAAATTCTTAAATGTTAGAGAGTCTTCACATAGTTGCATAATTATTCGGCTACTCATTGATCTTCACTTATATCTTTCGGAGTAGTTTGTCATTTGCTCTAGTGCTTCACTTATATCCTTTTAGAGCACGGCGGTGGTTTTATTTTGAAGAAATAGATGAACTCTCATGCTTCACTTATATTATTTTGAGAGTCTTTAGAACAGCACGGTAATTTGCTTTGGTTATAAATTTAGTCCTAGTATGATAGGCATCCAAGAGGGATATAATAAAAACTTCATATAAAGTGCATTGAATACTATGTAAAGTTTGATTCCCTATGATTGTTTTGAGATATGAGGATGGTTATATTAGAGTCATGCTAGTGAGTAGTTGTGAATTTGAGAGATAGTTGTGTTAAAGTTTGTGATTCCCGTAGCATGCACCTATGGTGAACCGTTATGTGATGAAGTTGGAGCATGATTTATTGATTGATTGTCTTCCTTATGAGTGGCGGTCGGGGACGAGCGATGGTATTTTCCTACCAATCTATCCCCCTAGGAGCATGCACGTAGTACTTTGTTTCGATAACTAATAGATTTTTGCAAAAAGTATGTGAGTTCTTTATGACTAATGTTGAGTCCATGGATTATACGCACTCTCACCCTTCCACCATTGCTAGCCTCTCTAATACCGCGCACCTTTCGCCGGTATCATATACCCACCATATATATTCCTCAAAACAGCCACCATACCTACCTATTATGGCATTTCCATAGCCATTCCGAGATATATTGCCATGCAACTTTCCACCGTTCCGTTTATTATGACACACTCCATCTTTGTCATATTGCTTTGCATGATCATGTAGTTGACATCGTATTTGTGGCAAATCCACCGTTCATGATTTTCATACATGTCACTCTTGATTCATTGCACATCCCGGTACACCGCCGGAGGCATTCATATAGAGTTATATTTTGTTCTAAGTATCGAGTTGTAATTCATGAGTTGTAAGTAAATAAAAGTGTGATGATCATCATTATTAGAGCATTGTCCCAGTGAGGAAAGGATGATGGAGACTATGATTCCCCAACAAGTCAGGATGAGACTCCGGACGAAAAATAAAAAAAATAAAAAAAAGAGGCCAAAAAAAGAGAAAAAAGAAGAGAAGGCGCAAAAAAATGAGAGAAAAAGAGAGAAGGGACGATGCTACTATCCTTTTACCACACTTGTGCTTCAAAGTAGCACCATGATCTTCATGATAGAGAGTCTCTTATGTTATCACTTTCATATACTAGTGGGAATTTTACATTATAGAACTTGGCTTGTATATTCCAATGATGGGCTTCCTCAAAATGCCCTAGGTCTTCGTGAGCAAGCAAGTTGGATGCACACCCACTTAGTTTCTTTTGTTGAGCTTTCATACACTTATAGCTCTAGTGCATCCGTTGCATGGCACTCCCTACTCACTCACATTGATATCTATTGATGGACATCTCCATAGCCCTTTGATACGCCTAGTTGATGTGAGACTATCTTCTCCTTTTTGTCTTCTCCACAACCACCATTCTATTCCACATATATTGCTATGTCCATGGCTCACGCTCATGCATTGCGTGAAGATTGAAAAAGTTTGAGAACATCAAAAGTATGAAACAATTGCTTGGCTTGTCATCGGGGTTGTGCATGATTTAAATATTTTGTGTGATGAAGTTAGAGCATAGCCAGACTATATGATTTTGTAGGGACAGCTTGCTTTGGCCATGTTATTTTGAGAAGACATGATTGCTTTGTTAGTATGCTTGAAGTATTATTGTTTTCATGTCAATATTAAACTTTTGTTTTGAATCTTTTGAATCTGAATATTCTTGCCACAATAAAGAAGATTACATTGATAAATATGTTAGGTAGCATTCCACATCAAAAATTCTGTTTTTATCATTTACCTACTCGAGGACGAGCATGAATTAAGCTTGGGGATGCTGATACGTCTCCAACGTATCCATAATTTTTGATTGTTCCATGCTATTATATTATCCATCTAGGATGTTTTATATGCATTTATATGCTATTTTATATGATTTTTTAGACTAACCTATTAACCTAGAGCCCAGTTCCAGTTTATGTTTTTTTTCCTTGTTTTTGAGTATCGTAGGAAAGGAAAACCAAATGGAGTCCAATTGACCTGAAACTTCACGAAACTTATTTTTGGACCAGAAGAAGCCCACGGAGCATCGGAGATGGACCAGAAGACTCCTGAGGCCACCACGAGGGTGGGGGCGTGCCCTACCCCCTAGGCGCGCCCCCTGCCTCGTGGCCGCCTCGGGGACCCCCCTGACTTGTTCCCGACTCCAACACCTCTTATATAACCCCAAACTTCCAGAAAGAACCCTAGATCGGGAGTTCCACTGCCGCAAGCCTCTGTAGCCACCGAAAACCAATCTAGACCCGTTCTGGGACCCTGTCGGAGGGGGGAACCCTCACCGGTGGCCATCTTCATCATCCCGGCGCTCTCCATGACGAGGAGGGAGTAGTTCACCCTCGGGGCTGAGGGTATGTACCAGTAGCTATGTGTTTGATCTCTCTCTCTCTCTCTCTCTCTCGTGTTCTTGATGTGGCACGATCTTGATGTATCGCGAGCTTTGCTATTATAGTTGGATCTTATGATGTTTCTCCCCCTCTACTCTCTTGTAATGGATTGAATTTCCCCTTTGAAGTTATCTTATCGGATTGAGTCTTTAAGGATTTGAGAACACTTGATGTATGTCTTGCATGTGTTTATCTGTGGTGACAATGGGATATTCACGTGATCTACTTGATGTATGTTTTGGTGATCAACTTGCGTGTTGATACGTCTCCAACGTATCTATAATTTTTTATTGTTCCATACTATATTATATTCTGTTTTGGATGTTTAAGGGCTTTATTATACACTTTTATATTATTTTTGGGACTAACCTATTAACCGGAGGCCCAACCCAAATTGCTGTTTTTTTGCTTATTTGAGTGTTTCGCAGAAAAAGAATATCAAACGGAGTCCAAATGGAATGAAACCTTCGGGAACGTGATTTTTGGAACAACCGTGATCCAGAGGACTTCAACCCTACGTCAAGAAAGCAACCAGGAGGGCACGAGGTAGGGGGGGCGCCTACCCCCTGGGCGCGCCCTCCACCCTCGTGGGGCCCATGTTGCTTCACCGAGGTACTTCTTCCTCCTATATATACCTACGTACCCCCAAACCGACAGCGGCATCCACGAAAACCTAATTCCACCGCCGCAACCTTCTGTACCCGTGAGATCCCATCTTGGGGCCTTTTCTGGCATCCTGCCAGAGGGGGCATTGATCACGGAGGGCTTCTACATCAACACCATAGCCCCTCCGATGATGTGTGAGTAGTTTACCTCAGACCTTCGGGTCCATAGTTATTAGCTAGATGGCTTCTTCTCTCTCTTTGGATCTCAATACAAAGTTCTGCACGATTCTCGTGGAGATCTATTCGATGTAATCTTCTTTTGCGGTGTGTTTGTTGAGACCGATGAATTGTGGGTTTATGATCAAGTTTATCTATGAACAATATTTGAATCTTCTCTGAATTCTTTTATGTATGATTGGTTATCTTTGCAAGTCTCTTCAAATTATCAGTTTGGTTTGGCCTACTAGATTGATCTTTCTTGCAATGGGAGAAGTGCTTAGCTTTGGGTTCAATCTTGCGGTGTCCTTTCCCAATGACAGCAGGGGCAGCAAGACACGTATTGTATTGTTGCCATCGAGGATAACAAGATGGGGTTTATATCATATTGCATGAGTTTATCCCTCTACATCATGTCATCTTACTTAAAGCGTTACTCTGTTCTTATGAACTTAATACTCTAGATGCATGCTGGATAGCAGTCGATGTGTGGAGTAATAGTAGTAGATGCAGGCAGGAGTCGGTCTACTTGTCACGGACGTGATGCCTATATACATGATCATACCTAGATATTCTCATAACTATGCTCAATTCTGTCAATTGCTCAACAGTAATTTGTTCACCCACCGTAATACTTATGCTCTTGAGAGAAGCCACTAGTGAAACCTATGGCCCCCGGGTCTATCTTCCATCATACTAATCTTCCAACATTTAGCTATTTCTATTGCCTTTTATTTTACTTTGCATCTTTATTATAAAAATACCAAAAATATTATCTTATCATATCTATCAGATCTCACTTTCGTAAGTGACCGTGAAGGGATTGACAACCCCTTTATTGTGTTGGTTGTGAGGTTTTTATTTGTTTGTGTAGGTGCGAGGGACTTGGGCGTGGCCTCCTACTGGATTGATACCTTGGTTCTCAAAAACTGAGAGAAATACATACACTACTTTGCTGCATCACCCTTTCCTCTTCAAGGGAAAAACCAATGCAGTGCTCAAGAGGTAGCACGGGTTCCATACCATTGTGAACTTATGCATAGGGGTTGGCACACGTTTTCGTCTTGACTCTCCGGTAGAAACTTTGGGGCACTCTTTGAAGTTCTTTGTGTTGGTTGAATAGATGAATCTGAGATTGTGTGATGCATATCGTATAATCATACCGACGGATACTTGAGGTGACACTGGAGTATCTAGGTGACATTAGGGTTTTGGTTGATATGTGTCTTAAGGTGTTATTCTAGTACGAACTCTTGAATAAATCGATCCGAAAGAATAACTTTGAGGTGGTTTCGTACCCTACAATAATCTCTTCGTTTGTTCTCCGCTATTAGTGGCTTTGGAGTGACTCTTTGTTGCATGTTGAGGGATAGTTATATGATCCAATTACGTTATTATTGTTGAGAGAACTTGCACTAGTGAAAGTATGAACCCTAGGCCTTGTTTCGAAGCATTGCAATACCGTTTGTGCTCACTTTTATCATTAGTTACCTTGCTGTTTTTATATTTTTAGATTACGAAAACTTGTATCTACCATCCATATTGCGCTTGTATCACCATCTCTTCGCCGAACTAGTGCACCTATGCAATTTACCACTATATTTGGTGTGTTGGGGACACAAGAGACTCTTTGTTATTTGGTTGCAGGGTTGTTTGAGAGAGACCATCTTCATCCTATGCCTCCCACGGATTGATAAACCTTAGGTCATCCACTTGAGTGAAATTTGCTACTGTCCTACAAACCTCTACACTTAGAGGCGCAACAACGCCTACAAGAAGAAGGTTGCGTAGTAGACATCAAACGTATCTATAATTTTTTATTGTTCCATGCTGTTTTATTATCAATCTTGGATGTTTTATAATCATTTTATAGTCATTTTATATCATTTTTTGGTACTAACCTATTGACATAGTGCCAAGTGCTAGTTGCTGTTTTTTCCATGTTTTTTACATCGCAGGAAATCAATATCAAACGGAGTCCAAATGCCACGAAACTCCATGATGATTTTTTATGGGCCAGAAGGAAGGCAATGGGCCCTGGTTGCACCTGGGGGGTGCCCCGAGGGGGGCACAACCCACCAGGGCGCGCCATGAGGCCCAGGCGCACCATGGTGGGTTGTACCCACCTCGGGTGTGCCCCGGACCGCCCCTTTGCTATATAAATACCACAATATTCCAGAAACCCTAGAACAAGCGTCAAAATATTCATCCAGCCACCGCAGAGTCCAGAACCATCAGATCCAATCTAGACACCATCACGGAGAGGTCCACCACTTCCATTGGTGCCTCTCCGATGATGCATGAGTTGTTCTTTGTAGACCTTCGGGTCCGTAGTTAGTAGCTAGATGGCTTTCTCTCTCTCTCTCTCTCTCTCTCTCTCTCTCTCTCTCTCTCTCTCTCTCTCGCTGGATTCTCAATACAATGGTCTCTTGGAGATCCATATGATGTAACTCTTTTGTGGTGTGATTGTTGGGATCTGATGAACTTTGAGTTTATGATTAGTCATATCTTTTTATATCCATGAAAGTTATTTGAGTTTCTTTGATCTCTTATATGCATGATCTCTTATAGCCTCGTATTTCTTCTCCGATATTTGGGTTTTGTTTGGCCAACTTGATCTATTTGTCTTGCAATGGGAAGAGGTGCCCGGTAGTGGGTTCGATCTTACGGTGCTCGATCCCAGTGACAGAAGGGGAAACAACATGTATGTATTGTTGCTACTAAGGATAAAAAGACGGGATCTATATCTACCGCCATATAGATAAACGGATCTTGTCTACATCATGTCATCATTCTTATTGCATTACTCCGTTTTTCCATGAACTTAATACACTAGATGCATGCTGGATAGCGGTCGATGTGTGGAGTAATAGTAGTAGATGCAGGCATGAGTCGGTCTACTAATCTTGGATGTGATGCCTATGTAATGATCATTGCCTGGATATCATCATGAGTATTTTAATTTCTATCAATTGCCCAACAGTAATTTGTTTACCCACCGTTTGCTATTTTTCTCGAGAGAAGCCACTAGTGAAACCTATGGCCCCCGGGTCTTCTTCCTCATATATTTGTCTTGCGATCTACTTTTCCTTTGCATTTTTATTCAGATCTATTAAACCAAAAATACAAAAATACCTTGCTGCGTTTTATCTTTATTTATTTTATTTGGCGTTCGATCTATCAATCTACTACAATTTACCTCACGTCCACTAGCCTATCTTGAGGCGCCGTACCCCGAAAGGGATTGACAACGCCTTTAACTCGTCGGGTTGCGAGGTGTTGTTGTTTGTGTGCAGGTGTTGTTTACGTTGTATTGCTTGGTTCTCGTACTGGTTCGATACCTTGGTTTCATAACTGAGGGAAATACTCTACCGTCGCTGTGCTACATTATCCCTCCCTCTCCGAGGAAATACCGACGTAGTTCCAGCTGCCATTAAGGAGAATTTCTGGCGCCGTTGCCGGGGTGGATCTTCAACATAACCAGGTTCCTAATCACAAATCTCATCTCCTTGCAATTTACATTAATTTCCATTTTCCTCTCTTTTTCCTCTCCCCCACTTCACAATAATTTGCCGTTTTATTCGCCCTCTTTTTCGTTTGCCTTTTTCTCGTCAGATCTCATGTTTGCTTGTGTTGCCATGTGCCTTCTATTTGCTTGCATCTTTGCTTGCTAAAAATTTATTGATATGGATCCTCATCCACTTGCTAATCTTTTTAAGAGATCCAATTATCATGAACCAATTGCTAGTGATTTGAGTGCACTAGATTATCTCTATGAAGTTTTGCTTGAGATCCGTGAATCTGAAAATTGTGATGATGAAATTTGTAAAGTGATTCATGATAGCTTCTTGAATGAAAAGCATGATTGCAATGATTTTAATATAAATTCTATTAATGTCAATTGTGCTAATAATATGCAAAACCCCAAGCTTGGGGATGCTAGTTTTGCTATGTCCACTACTTATTGTAATGATCATGATTGGGGTGATTCTTCTTATGATCTTGAAAATTTATTTAAGCCTCATGATGAATATGTTATCTACAATAATATTGAAAGTGGGTTTGGAAGAGCATCAACTTTAAGTAAAAATAATCCCTCATATTTGGAGAGTGTTCAATCTTATGAAATTTTTGATGAAAGTGGGTTTGGAGAGGTCATGACTTTATTTGATGATAATCCCACTATTTTGGAAGAGTGTCAACTTTGCATGCATGTGGATCATGAAGAGAATATTTTATGTGATAGTTATATTGTTGAATTTGATTATGATCCTACATATAATTATTATGAGAGGGGAAAATATGCTTGTAGAAATTTTCATGTTACTAAATTACCTCTCTTCATGTTGAGATTGCTATTGTTTTCTTCCATGCATATGCCAGATCTTGCTTGTCTTGCTAATTTGTTTTCCTATAAAATTCCTATGCATAGGAAGTATGTTAGACTTAAATGTGTTCATCACATGTTTTATGGTGCTCTCTTTGTGTTTCAATTATTATCATCCTTGTGGCATCAATAAAAATTATGCCTAGCTAAGGGCGTAAAACTATAGCGCTTGTTGGGAGGCAACCCAATGAATAAAATTTATTTTTGCTTTTTGCTTTCTGTTCTTGTGTGTTAAAACAATTATGCTACTATTATGATTGTGTTTTTATGTTTTAATTAGTGTTTGTACCAAGTAAAGCCTTTAGGATCTTCTTGGGTGATAGTAGTTTGATCTTGCTGAAAAAGACAGAAACTTTGTGCTCACGAAAATAATTTTCATAAATCACGGAAAAGAGCTTTTGCTCTGATTATTTTTGAAGAAGATTAATATACAAATTACCCTGGTCGTCCTAATTTGGTAGAATTTTTGGAGTTCCACAAGTATTCGCAAAACTCAGATTGCTACAGACTGTTCTGTTTTGACAGATTCTGTTTTCTCTGTGTTGTGTGCTTATTTTGATGGCTCTATGGTTTTCTTTGATGAGTTTTTGCCATAGAAAAGTTGGAATACAATAGATATAATACAAAAACAAAATATTAATTGGTTTGATACAACACTTATAGTAGCGATTTATTTTCTTACACTAACGGATCTCATGAAGGTTTTGTTGAGTTTTGTGTGATTGAAGTTTTCAAGTTTTGGGTTATCTTATGATGGATGAAGGAAGGATGTAAGAGCCTAAGCTTGGGGATGCCCCGGCATCCCAAGCTATTATCCAAGAATGAGCAACTAACTAAGCTTGGGGATGCCCCCGAGTGGCATCCCGCTTTCTTCCAACAACTATCGGTATTTTACTTGAGGCTATATGTTTATTCGTCACATGACACTACAAAAAAAAGACACTTCCGTGATGATACGTGTTTGTCATAGTAGGTCACATTTTCTGTCATGCATGTACATCCATGACAAATTTATGATAGAATCAAGATAGTCATACCTGTGCTGTCGTAGAAGTGTTCCATGACATTACCAAAATTATCATCACGGAAGTGTCCACTTCCATGACGATAAATCGCGCGTCATAGAAGTGCTTTCGTCAAGGGTGACCGACACGTGGCATCCACCGTAACGGAACGCCGTTAAGCTATCGGGTCTGGTTTTGGATCTGATAACCCGTTAACAGCCCCAACTAATGGGGATTTTCCATGTGTAAAATCATCATTGGCTGGAGGAAACACGTGTCAGCTCACCGTTGGGACAGACGTCATCCACTTATTGGACCCAAAGCGCCTATGATACGTCGACACGTGGCACGGCCCAACAGAGGCCCATTCCTGTGAAAAGGCCGGCCCATTTGACTTGGTCAAAAGGTGGCGGGCCGGCCCACGGCAAGCCTGTTAACGGCCTGTTCGCATATAGCCCATTTACAGCCCACTAACCCAGGGCCCGTTTACGGCCTATCCGAATTAGGCCCAGTAGCGTCATCTGGGCCGTCCAATATAATTCCAGCCCATTTTAACTTCCGGCCCATGTATGGCCCATGACGTCTTTTGGCCCATATGAGGCCCTTAGTAACCCTCGGCCCATTAATGGCCCGTGGTAAAACTGGCCCGTAATGAACAGTGTATCACTTTATACCCATTAACGGCCCATTATTCCGTTGGGCCGTTTCCAGCCCATGTTATCTTTCGGCCTTCTTAGGGCCCATTTATTCTTGGGCTCATTTCCAGCATTCATTTACTTTCGGCCCGTTACTGTCATTTTCAGCTTGTGGGCCAAATACAGCCCGTGGTTACAGTCGGCCCGTTTGTGGCCCGTTAATACATTGGGCCGTTTTCATAGCGTCATCAAATACGGCCTATTAACGACGGCCCGTTATGGTCGGCCCATGAATGGACAATTTCAACTCTAGCCCATTTACGGCCATAATGTGGTCTGTTATTGGCCCATGTTTGGCCAACCGATCATACGACCCGTAGAAGGCCCATTGATGATACGGCCCGTAGAAGGGCCATTGTGTCTATGGCCCGTAGAAGGCCCATTGTGTCTACGCCCTGTAGAAGGCCCATTGTGTCTACGTCCCTTAGAAGGCCCATTGTTTCTACGACCCGTAGGAGGCCTACAGTAAATATGTAGCCCATTGTTAATGTGGCCTAGTTTTAAAAAATAGGTTATTCCGGCCACTAGCAAACCGCGGAAAAAGAACTACACTGACTACAAGAAAACAAATAAACAAGACAACGGAAATAAATAAGCAAGTAACTTACGCTAGGCTATCACGGCTATTACGCATATTACATCCACTGGGCATCAAAGTTCGCCACCAGTGCAAATATAGGGAACAAAACAGCATATAAACGCCGCAGCAAAACAAGTCCAGAACTGAAACCACTTCAGAAGAGCTCAAGAAACAATATCCTGGGTACCCATAATGCTGGCAAGATGCTTAGCAAGCTTATTAACTTTCTCTTGTTTGGCGCTTAAATCCTCCAGCACTTGCTGTTGCACCAGAAAGTATGCATTTGAATTCTGCAGGGACTTCCTCAGTCTTTCGGCTTCCTATCGCATAACATCTGATCGATGTATTTTAACTTGAAGTTGAGACTCAAGAAGCCGAACTGATTCAGGCAGCGAGTACGAAGAGCTGGTGCCAGCAGTAGTAGCCAGTAACTCGAACACTACAACAAGACAGGACTTTGGGGTTGTCTCAGTGTCTTCAATATAGTTTTTATCAGCTTGCTTGGAGAACAACAGGGATGTCTCACTATCTTGAACCTGATCTGCATTACTTCCTTTACCATTGCATAACGGGGTACTCTTCTCTAATATTTTATCCGTGTTCTAAAGGAGAAAGAAACAAACACATCACATGTTTACAATGTAGTATATGAAACTCATTTTGGTAAACCAGTTCAGTAGTAAGGTGGACAGGATAACAGCATGAAACAAACATATATCTATGTAGTATGGTCACTGTATGGTCTATATCATTCTAGTTTATGTTGCCAAATCAAGATAGATACAGTTCGAATCATATCTATCTAAGACAAAGCAGCACAGACATAATATAAGTGTGGGAAACTACACAGCAATAACAACACTTGTAATGTGCATGGCATGAGAACATAACTGTTTATTCAATTGAAACTGAAATCAACATAGAGCAAGTTACAATAGCAAACACGTTAAAGAAACAGGTTTAAAACATACCTGTTGCGCCATTGGAGTTTCAATTGCATCCTTCAAATTTGAAATTAGTTGATATGAGTAAATACAGTGATGCAAGAGCAAAGTAGTATGAACCATAGCTACGGAACCTGACCTGAGAACAATTCTTCTTCTACTTTAAGCGTTGACTTGGGGTTCGGAGTGGTGGTCCTCGTGCTTTGGGCACTGCAGTTGCCTTACTAACTGCTCGTGTTTGGGTGCTCTGTGGTGGAGACGGTGTTGTGTCAACGGGAACTGGGTTACTATCTGCTGGGGTTGGGGTTAGAAGGGGTGTAGCTGGTTCTCTGTCCAACTGGGTAGGGGTACAATCTGCGTGAGTCTGGGTTATGTGTGGTGGGGCTGGTTCTTGGGCAAGTACAACCGTGGTTCTATCTCCATCGACAGGTAGCACGATCTTTTCTGAAGACCGTGTTTTTACGCCCACAGATACTGCCATCACCCCCTCCAATTGAAATGGCTGATAAACAAGAAAAGTAATTGAATGTACAGACATTGTAAGATAGACAGGTGCAATGGATAGTAGGGAAGAAAACAGGGCATGAAATAATTCACATTTATGTTGTCTAACCAAACAGAATAGCAGGACATAATTTCAAATATATGATGGCTAATTAAACAGGATAGCATGACACAATTTCACATGTATGATGGCTAACTAAACAGGATAGAATGACATACTTCAAAATATGATGACTATGTAAACAGGATGACATGTGTGTCTATTAAAGTGGTTGGCATGCCATAAATCACAAACATGCCGTCGATGGAAACATGATGGCGTGATATAATTCACGGATAAAATGACATAATTCAAAATATGATGACTATGTGAACAGGATGAGATGATATAACTATATTATGTGTTTAGAAAATGGGTTGGCATGCCATAATTCAGATACATGCTGTCTATGTAAACATCATGGCATGATATAATTCAAATATATGATTTATATACTAAGGAAGTGAGCAGAGGGCAATCGCATATATGATGTGTCAACTAAGGAGATGGCATTCAACATCGTGTATATGATGTAAAAACTAAGCATTGCAATACAACATATGCATGATATGAGTAATATAACCCTGCCAAGTTTGAGCATACACCTCAGGGGGATAATAGGACTGGTCATCTGCCTCTGAATCCTCCTCTGAAGAGCTATCTGTAACCAACAATATATCTGCTTCACCAGGTAGCATTGTCTACTCTGAAGACCTTGTTTTCACTCCAGATTTCTCCATCACCAATTCAAATGGCTGATGCACAGGAAGAGCAGTTGAATATACAAACATTGTCGACAAAAGCAATGAGAAATACAAAAAAAAGGACGGCATGATATAATTCACATATATGACGCTTGGCTAAACAGCATGGCATTGCATAATTCACATATATAATGCCTTGCAACAAGATAGCATTGCATAATTCACATATATAATGTCTAGCAAAAAGATGGCATTGCATAATTCACATATATGGTAATTAGACACTAAACAGGTGGCATTCACACAAATCATGTCTAAACTAAGCAAATGACATAGCAATGGAAGATACCATACGCACGATATGAGCAACATAACCCTGCCAAGTTAGAGCATGCACCTCGGGGGGGGGGGGAATAGGACTGATCATCTGTCTCTGAATCCTCCTCTGAGGAGCTATCCGTAACCAGTGAGATATGCGCTTCGTCAGATAGCATAGTCTACTCTGAAGACCTTGTTTTCACTCCAGAATTTTCCATCACCGTGTCAAATGGCTGAGCACACGAAGAGTAGTTGAATGTACTAACATTGTTGACAAATGTAATACGTAACGAAAAAAAAGGATGGCCTGATATAATTCACATATAAGATGACTGGCTAAGCAGGATGGCATTGCAAAATTCACATATATGATGCCTGGCTAAACAAGATGACATTGCATAATTCACATAAACGATGAATAAACTAAACAGATGGCATTCACAGAAAGCATGTCTAAACTAAGCAGTTGACATATTTGATGTATAAAGTAAGCAATGCAAGGCACCATATGCATGATATAACCAACATCAGCATGCCAAGTTAGAGCGAAGACCTCATGGGGTAAATAGGAGTGGTCTTCTGCTTCTGAATCCCCCTCAGAACAGTTATCTTCCTCCTGATTACGATCCGAAATGGGTGGAGGGGGGCTGCCTTTGCACCCACCATGGAGCGACGTCTGCATGAAATTTTATTGCCATGTAAGGCTCGTCTCTTTTGCTCTACATGTTCAGTTCCATTGTGTACAATAACTGACATGCGTAGGAATAAAACATAGTTAGATTATGTAAGGAGTGCAAGCACAAATCCAGAGTGATGGTAGCAAACTGTGGATAGACCCAAAACCAATGATAGCAGGCAGATAATAGCTTTAGTTAAAAAATACAGATAATGGCTCCTTTAATGTTTGTTTGCAACCAACATGAAACTCATAGTAGACACCCGAGATTAACCAGATAGTAGACAGATAGTACTGATTGTTGCCCCAATATGTACCCCACAACCATTTAAAAACTTAAGTTTCAGCATAAGTTTGGACCTGAGCCGGAGTCTAATAGGTGAACACGACGATAAAGTAGCATGTCATCATATTAAGCGATGCATAACGTAAGCAGACACGGAAGAGTGCGACCTCTCTTGCGGACCCGTGTAGTCCTCAAGGTCATCTGCTCAGTTGATGATGGTAATGCAGTTGTCGTGGCTGCCGGCGGCGGGGAAGAAGATCTGAGGCGGCGAAAGACAGTCTGGAGAGCGGATCCCTGCTGTGGTGAACCCTTCCGTCGTTGGAGCAGCTGAGCTGGGGTGGAACACAACACCGCAGGAGCAGGACAAACCACACAAGGTTTTCTTTGACACATATCTGTAACAGAAATAATTGTGTAAGGGCTTGTTTGAATTTGAGGATTCTAACAATGCAGGGATAGGAAATAGATAGGAATAGGATAGGAATGCACGTGCAAAACAGAGAATTTAAAAACACAGGATTTCTGCCAATCTGGGTGTTTGGTTCACAAGAATTGAAAGATCACAGGATGCAAAGAAGTATGGTGAGATTAAGTCAAACCACAAGAAGTGTACAACCTCTTTGGCGAAGCCATGTCGATCTCAGCGTGATTGGGTTGGCCGGTGAGGATGCTCCGGCTGACTTGGCTGTCGGAGGAGGGGAAGAAGATCTTAGGAGTTTGGAGATGGAGCCCGAGGTACTGCTCCGCTGTGATGGATGGTTTCATCGTTGGAGCAGCTCCGGTGAGTTGTACGACGCCGAGGCTGAAGCAGGACAAGAGAGACAATGTTAACCTGAGTGGAATTCTAATAGCATCTCCAATAGATGACGTAAAATACATAACCACAAAGTGCTAGATGTATACATCAGCCGCTCATCTCTGAACTTAACTATCGAAACTTAATTTAACTGTCGAAACTGAACTTAACTGTCGAAACTGAATTTTGCTGTCGAAACTGAATTTTACTATCGAAACTGAACGCACTAGAGGTGAGGCTACACGTCAGTCGACTAACTTTTTCATCTCTGGTCAGTCGATTTTGCAGCCGTTGGATACGAAATGAAGGGCCTGCAGTTCATCTTCAACCTCCACCCCCCTGAGCCGCCAGCCACCACCGGCCAAACAGCCGCCCCGCCTGCCCCAAAAACACTCCCCACCGCCGGTCCGCCGCCGCCCCGGCCATCCCTCTAGGCCCCCCGTGCCGAGCTTTTTCTCCGGCGATCCCCACGCCACCGCCCCACTACCGTCGGCGACCACCGCCCCACCCTGAACCCTAAGATAGATAGTGGGGTACTTCTCCGGCGAGCCCCCCTCCCCGCTGCGGCTGGTTCTTCCTTAACTCCGGCGAGCCCCCCACCCCCTGAAAATCGACTGACCCAAAAGTCGATTTAGTCGACTGAAGTGTAGCTAAATCGGAGCAGCATCGCAAGCAAGAGCAAGACCGAGAGCAGCAGTGCGAGCAAGAGCAAGAGAAAGAGCAGACCAGGCAGGGGACCGAGAGCAAGAGCAGAGCAGCAGCGCGAGCGAGAGCTAAAGCAGCAGCAGCTCCTACTGATGTGGACGTCGCCGCCGAGGGAGCGACGCCGTGGAGGAAGTGGCCGGCGATGCCACGGTGGATGGAGCCGCGCCGTGTCGGCTCGGGACCGAGCGTCGGCAGCACCGTGAGATCGAATCAAGAAGAAAATGCGGCGATTAGTGTACAACCTCTTTGGTGGCGCCGATTAGGCCACAGCTTCATCTGAGGAAACGGTGATGCTGATGCTCTTCCGGTGGTGTAGGTGAAGACGGCGGTGTGGGAATGGAGGTGGCGCAAAAGACGAGGGGAACGTCGGGGCAGCTCCTTGGAGGTGGAGGACGGGGTGGCTGAACCGGCGGGACGACCAGATCGACGACAGATCCTCATCCGGTACGGTGGATGAGGGACGTCGAGGTGTTGCTGTGGACGACGTCGTCGGGGAAGAGGCTCCGGTGTACGAATGGGTGGGCGGATGGGATGGGAGTGGGGAACCATGGCTTAGGGACGCGCTTGTCCAAAATGTGGGGTAAGTTACGAAAGTACCCCCGCCGATTTGAGGCGGTTCTTTCGGTTCAGGGGTATCATGGACATTTCGCGTGTCGGGATTCACAGGAGGTGGGAGTTTTCGCGCGTGTTGTAATTTTGGAATAGCAAGGCGCGGGTTGAGATGGAGGGAGTTGTCGGAGCACAACGAGACAAAGATATATCTTAAATATTTCAGGCTAACAAGGCGCGGGTTGAAATTTCCGGACAAGCCTAACGTGTACTATACCAAATCAATACGCACTACAAATGTCATTCAAAACTTTGAATTCATGTTATGTTCAATTAAAATATTTCGCTACGTGTATAATGCATGCAACCTAGTACTCAAATGAACGTTTTAGTGCATTCCAAACGTATATACTATCGCGTCAATATGAACTAAATTTGAATTCGTTTCTCTATTTGAATAAGATCTACAATAATGTTTGTTGTGAAGTCAAAGCGTTTGAATTCATTTCTCTGTTTTAATAAGATCTACAATCGTCATTATTGTCAAGTTAAACCATCGTTTGTGTATTATCTTCACAGCACACCACATGATTAGTCTCGAGTTACATATGAACTATGTGTACTATATGAACTCGAACTCGATTTTTTGAATCCACTTTATGTTGATTTCAAATCATAGTACATTTCAAGCTCTAGCTAGATCTTCACAAACTAAACCATGTCTCATATGTATAATGTGTTTATCACATTATGTTTGGTGCCCCGCCCCCTACGCCTACAAGTATTTAGATGTGAGTTGGAAACACCACACATTACCACAAATTCAAATAAAATTTGAGAATGTTCGATATATAGTATTGTTTAGATTGTTCGATATTTAGTTGTAAGTTGCAAACGCCACGCATTATCACAAATTCAAATAAAATGTGAGATTGTTCGATGTATAGTATGGTTTAGATTGTTCGACATTTAGCTGTGAGTTGCAAACGCCATGCATTATCACATTGTGGTATAACATGTGCAAAACCACAACATGCGTATCACCGCTATATTCATGCATGCATATGTTTAAAACACTATGATCTCCTATTCAAATATATGGATCCACTTTCATATCAAATTATGATCTTTGTTAGTCTCTTACACCCACACAATCCTCTAACCTTTGTAGCTACCACTAACTTTCTCTCGTGCATGCACACGCCCTCCTCGCCCTCCCCCTCCCTCAGCATTCTATCAATCGCGCACATTCATTTTTTTCTTCTTTAGGTCGTTCTCCCACAGTCTCCACAACTCCTTTCCGACACACACCGATCGATAAACCTCTCCAGCGATGTCTGCCTACAACATACACACGCACCTTCAATCTCCTCCTTTATGTGTCCTTGCCTCGTGTCTCTTATACGGTCCCACTCACGTGTAAACTCTCGCCCCTCTTTTCATCGATCTCACAACCGCACACTCCTCCCACTATCTAGCTAGTAGCTGGGCCTCTCGCACCACCTCCTAGCTCCATTCTCTCTGTCTATCCATCTTGTCGGGCCTTATTTGCCTCTAACAAATGGACGTACACCGACCGATCTCCCGCTATACATATAGCTAGCTTGGTCCTTATAACTCATTTTCCCCCACACGTCGATCGATCTACCTCATTAGTTATGTCTCTCCCATCCTCTGACAAACAACAATTGATCTACCGATCTAGTTAGGTTTGCTTACCAAACACATGGTTCCCCTTCATCATCCATGGATGTGTCCCGACAGATCTATCACGCACAGGCACACACAGAAACACATCCCCACTCTTATTGATAATATTGCAGTTCCACCCTCAGTTTGTCTAGTAGGCATCTCCCACCATCTTCGAGAAGCAACTCCATCACCCATCCAGCATTCTACCCCTCTCCCTCCCCCTCTCTATCCTCTCTCTCTGTCCCATCCTATTTCCTGTCCTTTAGTTATGTATGGATGTCGACCGATCTCCCTCAAGACATAGCTGGGTCTCTCCTTCTCAACACATATACGAGTCGTTCTACCTCTATAGTTAGGCCTCTGCCTACCCCTCCCCCACCCACTCGCACACACACACACACACACACACACACACACACACACACACACACACACACACACACACACACACACACACCGATACATCGAGCGCTCTAGTCGTGTCTCCTTGCCACACACAAACTTGACCTGTGCCCTCTGACGTTCCGGTAGCTAGGTCAGTCGCCCTATATCTTTGACTTGCACACACACAATTTCGATGGCTCTCTTCATCGATCTCGCACCCACCCACTTGATCCTCTCTTTGACTCTATCGATATCTATGACCCCTCCCTCTCTTCTCGTGGATCGCCCGACCCTCTATATATGATATGGATAGGCCTCCATTTCACACACATTGAATGCAAAATTTTGTTTGAGATGTCATCGACACATATTCCCACAAATACATTCATGAAATCAACCTCCCCCCCCAAAAAAAACACTCACGAACGCACAAGCCATTTGTCTAGGTTTGTATCTCTCACACACACCCACGTAGGTGGGGGACGTGCACGAGGAGAAGAGGTGCACGCAAGGCGCACGTACTCCCGTCTCTTTCCCAACCACACCCGCGCGGGTACACGGTGGAGCTCATTTCTGTATGAAAAGGCAACCCACGTGGTAACTTGACACGTGTACTGGTTGTCCACTAGATGGAGGGAGGATCGTCTACCACGGGTGAACAAACAAATTGCGACTTGACGCGCTATGTTAAAAAAGAGGCAAACCATGTGGGGCCTACCTTAGAGGCAAGGCTCTATACACTGGAGTACTTTTGATGTGTCCTGTCAACTCGCAGAACGAGGAGAAGCTTGCTTAGTACGCCATCTCCCCCACCCACGGGCGCGGTGGCTCGCAGGATGAGGTGAAGCTTGCTTACTATGCCTTACGCCCGCTCCCTCTCCCACGCGCGCGGTGGCTCGCAGGACGAGGAGAAAATTTTACTAGTACTCCCTCCGTTTACTCCTCGTCCCTACTACCTTGGTTAGAGAGATTATCATATTGTTTGGAATATATGTCCTTTAGTAGATTTCAATATGAACTACTAGTACATACTCCAAACACTGATGTATATAGACGTATTTTAGAGTGTAGATTCACTCATTTTGCTCCGTATGTACTCCATATTGAAACGGACGTAATAGTACGCACTCTCCCTCGCCCCTCGACCCTCGCCACATGGTGGACGTGCAGCAATTCATTCGGTTTCATATAGCCAGAATGATATATACTGCAGTACCATTATTGCTCGACTTCCCGAAGAGGCGAAGAGCCAATCGCGAGGTTAATAGTTTGGAGATGCCAAGCGCAAGGTTTATAGGAGAACGAGCAGTAGGTGCCGCGTCATTTATAAATAATTTTTTTTCTTGAGTGGCACGTATGCAATATAAATAGGTTCATATGGAGAGAAAAGGGAACTGCTCCACTATATACATAGGCAGGACGAGCCTACACGGTTGCTTGCTCGGGTTGCTCTCTTCAGTTTTCACACTCTCTCGCACAAAACCACTGTGCCCACATCTCTAACATCCCGGCGGATCACGTCCGCCGGGGGAAGGGGTGGATGCTTAGTGTAGATGCGGTCGCTGTCGCCGACGGCGAAAACCCACTGTCGGCAAGTCCCGATCAGGGGTCCCCGCCATTCTCTCTCACAAAGCCGGTGAGGTTGCCTTCGTCCATTGCTCACTGCTGCGACGTGGGTAGTTGCCTCCTCCCGCCGCTCTCCTCTAGGTTGAGCTACGTCCCGACATCCCTCAGGTACAACTCCCTTTACAGCCGGCTTGCACCACTGCTCCAGCTGCCCACATCACTCCATGTGGATATTTCTCTACTTCTTTGCCCCGCACATACCTCTACTGGCTTCTACGTACTGTATTTGTGATGAGTTTATGTCTCATCAAGTAGTCCCAGTAATCTTATTCTAGCCACGCTTCTTCAATTTCTTTGCCACATGGATGCTCATCTCGATTTTGGTGAAACTGCACAAAATGATCCGATGGTCAAAGGGTTGCAAACTTCATTTCTTAGGAACCGCCGATGTTGCCAGCAAATTAAAGCCTGGTTAGGGTTTACGGTTCAAGGGCTACACTACAAAAAAAGACACATCCGTGACATTTTGGGCCGAACGAAAATCTTTTTTGTCATACTTATGACACTTCTGTGACGATAATTGTGACAAAACCCGGTATCATCATAGATGTGGTGGGGTCCTACTTCTATGACAGAAAATGGGCTTTTCGTCCTGGGCGGGCCGGAGACGCAGCTGCATGACATTCTTTGGGCCGTCCATGACGAAAAAAACCGTGGTAGAAGCGAGGGCGCAGAAAATATCGGGGAGTCCCCGGTTACGGTGGGTGGTCGGGGGCCGAGCGATGCCCGTTTCTCTCGTACGTACGCGCGTGTGTGCGAGGCATTGGGCTCTAACTGAACCCGAGCGAGGCGTTGGGCTCTAACTGAACCCGAGCGATTGCACTGCAGGCTACGCGTTACTGAACCCGAGCGATCGATCGATGGCTGTTAACTAAACCCGATCGAGCGATTCCTTCGCTACTCCTGCTAACTGAAGCCAATCGATGCTGCCTCTAGATGAGTGAGCGTTGCTGTGGGGGTTTGGATGAACAGTTCCCGGTGGGGGTGGATGAACAGGACCCCGTGGCGTTGCCTCTGGATGAACAATGAGCGTTGCTGGGGGGTTTGGATGGACAGTTCCCGGTGGTGGTGGATGAACAGGACCCCGATCGTCCGAGCCGGTTGGGGCTGGATGAACAAGACCCCGTGGGGGGCAGGATGAACAGGACCACCCCATGGAGGGTAGTATGAACAGTAGATGGTGGAGGGCAGGATGAAAAGTAGCCCGTGGAGGGGTGGTTGAACAGGAGCCCGTGGAGAGGGCTGGTTGAACAGTAGCTGGTGGAGTAGCGTGGGGTGGAGGCTGGATGAACAGGAGCCCGTGGATGAACAGTCGCAGGTGGAGGCTGGAGGAGGTCGACGGTGGATGAATAGTAGCCCGTGGAGGCTGGAGGGGGTCGACGGTGGAGATGAACAGTATCCCGTGGAGTCCCGTTTTGCGGTACGCCACACCCCTCCCGATGAACAGGACCCCTGTTTCGACCATAGCGCTCCAACGCAAGTCTGTTTCCTCCGTTTTGCGGTACGCCACACCCCTCCCGATCAACAGGACCCCCGTTTCGACCGTAGGAGGTCCGTTTCCTCCGTTTTGCGGTACGCCAGACCCCTCCCGATGAACAGGATCCCGTTTCAAACGTGGCCGGTCGAACACAAGGCCGTTTCCTCCGTTCTGCGGTACGCCATGCCTCGTTTCCATCGGCTGTTCCGTCCAAGCCGGTTGGCTCCCACGTGTTCCGTTTCCTCCCGATGAACACGATGCATTCCGTTGGCTCCCCATGAACACGATGACCACGCTGTTTCTCCGTTCCGACCCAGCCATGTACACAAGCCCTGGCCATACGTATGCGCGAGTAGGCGTTCGAGACCCCGCCCGTATGTATGTACGTGGCCGTATTTACTTTCTTGCACCCTGGCCGCTGTACGTAGGTGTACATGCTACGTGCGCGCCTCTACTACGACACGTGCGCGCCTCTACATCGACCAGTATGTACGTACACGTTCGCGACCAGAATGAGAACGCTACGTACGCTTCGACCAGGTGGGTCCCGACTGTTAGGCACTTCCTTGCGTGCGAAGATGTAGCTGGTGGGTCCCAGCAGTCAGGGGGAAACATTTTTTTCGTGAAATACGGTGGCCCGTCCGGTGGGTCCCCGCTGTCAGGTGGAGGAATAATTAATTTGCGCGTAATAATGAGGCACTTCCTTGCTACGGCCGTGGACCCAGCTGTCAGCCTCTCCACGTACAGTCCACGTCCGATGGAAGCCGTTCCTTGACCACGTTGACCATACCGCGCCGAGAGCACCAGGGCGGTGGACGACGGCGAGGCCTAGGAAGGGGACGACGCGGAGCCGGGGAAGACGCGACAGTGGAAGCCCGCGCGGAGAGGAGTACGAGGGTTCACTGGTTCGGCTGCGGTGTGAGGCTGCCGTCGCCGCAGGGCCTGGCCAGCGGTGGGAATAGTAGGGGGCGGTGAGGCCTCCGCGGTAGCAAAGCCGGCCACGGGAGGCAGGAGCATGCGGCACGACCGACGCTTCTTTGGGCGGCTGGAGCAACAAGACCAGAGGTTGAAGAAGCACTACGACCGTTGGATGGACATCGTACGGTCACTGGAGCTAGAATCGTGCATATTGACTAAGTTGACAAAGCCCTCCGTCCCCGTCAACTTAGTAGGCCCACAAGTCAGCCTGCCACTATACTGGGTCCCAGCTAGCAGGGGGAGTATTCATTTTTTGTGCGTAATAAGGACGCACTTCCTTGCGTGCGAAGATATAGCTGGTGGGTCCGAGCTGTCAGTGACGGTAACATTTTTTTCACGAAATACAGAGGCCCTTTCGGTGGGTCCCAGATGTCAGGTGGAGGAATCATTATTTTGCGCGTAATAAGGAGGCATTTCCTTGCGTGCGGCCGTGGACCCAGCTGTCAGCCTCTCCACGTACAGTCCACTTCAGATGCATTTCGGTCGTTGACCACGTTGACCAGGCCGCGCCGAGAGCACCAGGGCGGTGGACGACGGCGAGGCCTAGGAAGGGAACGACACGGAGGCAGGGAAGACTCGGCAGTTGTTTCCCACGCGTAGGGGAGTACGACTGTACGAGGGTTTACTGGTTCGTCTGCCGTCGCCGGAGAATAACAACAGGTGTGGGTGAGTAGAGGGATGGCTAGGCCAGCGATGGGAGTACAGTGGGGCGGTGAGGCCTGCGCGGCAGCACAGCCGGCCGCGGGGAGGAGGGAGCAGGCAGTCCCACCGGCGCTTGTTTGAGCGGCTGGAGCAGGAAGAGCACAGATTGAAGAAGCACGACGGCCGTTGGATGGACATCCAACAGTCGCTGCTTGTGCATCAACCTTTTTTTAGGAAAGCCTCAAATCTGTGGAAAACAACATACAACCCATCTGCCATTATTTCTAATAATTTACAGCCCATTTGCTAATTCTTAAGGTTTTTTGAGCCCATATTCTTTTTGTTAGCATTACAGCCCATATTGTGGCCACGGTTAAAAAATTATACGAAATTTTGCATATTTCGGTGCGGTCCGAACTGTTTTTAATCCCGAAATTTCGAGTCACATTCAAACTGATTGTAAAAATAAATGTATATCAATATAAAATCCAACAAATTGTCCATGCATAAAAATTAATGCAATTTAAAATCTCGAAATGAAAAAAAGAAATTTGAAACTAATTGCCGGTTTGATGTGTTTTAAAAATGTACAACCCATTTCTCATTACTGATAGGCCATTTTCTCGTCCAGCCGAATGAAGCTCTCCCCGTCTTGAAAGATTTGCAGCCCAACAGGCCTGACAAAGCGACTTACTTGGCAAATCACAAACAAAACTGGGCTAGCCATTTTCAGAAAGAAAAAAAACTACTGGGCTGGTATGTGGTAAACATAAAAGAGAAGGCTGTCTAGACAGGCCAGAGTGCCTCGCACAGCCCAGTTGACACCCTGCTTCCGTCTCAAAAACAAATTAGATAAATGCCACTCCAATTATGGCGATTCATGAAAATGCCACTGCAATTTCCAAACTTTGAAAAATGCCACTGCAATTTTTGCAAACTTTGGAAAACGGCACTGCAATTTTTAAACTTTGAAAAACGCCACTCCAGACTTCGAAAAATGCCACTGGAAATGGCATGAAATGGCATTTTTCAAAGTTTAGAAATTGCAGTGGCATTTCTCGGAAACACCAGATTTGGAGTGGCATTTATCCAATTAACCCCTAAAAAATAACTGGGCGAGCTGCTGGGTCCCTGGTGTCAGCCGCTCGTGGTGCAATTCTCTCGTTTATTGACTACGTTGACAATGGCATGGGACCCAGATGTCAGAAATCCATTAGGAGCAGCCATTTTTTATTGGCTTGAAATAAGGAGGCACTTTCTTGCGTACTGCCATGACCTTGGCGGGTCCCTGCTGTCATCCTCTCCACGTACAATCATCACGTGATTGTGTATGCGTCAACTTGGTAGGCCCACAAGTCAGCCTCTAAACCCGTGGAGGACAAATACAACCCATTTAAAAAAATAACAGCCCATTTCATACGTTCAAACGGAAAGTTCAACATTCAGAGCAAAGTAACAGGTCTGATCCATATAGAGTACTGAACTTCCACGTTGACAACCATCATAGCCAAGTTAACTATCTACTCCCACTAATACTATAGTAGCGTACAAGTACTAACTAGACGATGCCGGCCGCCATCTGCGGTACATGCTAAACGCCGGCACCGGCGTCCTCCGCCTCGCCTCTTGCCAGAGGTGCGATAGGGCGCGTAGCTCGCGTGCGTTGGCCCTTTCCATGCCGGCGTGGGCCACCGAAGCTTCGGCTTCTAAGCGGGAAACCCACTTGACGAGCTGGTAGTAAAAATCGGCGTCGTGAACGCGTGCGTGCCCGACAGCCTCCAGGGCTATTTTCCGGGCGCTGGCCTCCACGTAGTTGGCCTAGTTGCGGGCGCTTTGCTCGCGGCTCAGAGCGTCGGTGCGCTGCTGCTCCATGTCCCGCTAGGGGCGCAAATCGGCGATACGCTGCTCCTCCGCCAAGTGGTCGCGCTCCAACAACTCCTGCTCCTCCGCCAGGCGGCCGCGCTCCAACAACTCCTCGATCTCCGCATTGCCATCTAAAGACCGATAGAATGCCTCCTCCCTCCGTCTGCCTTCCGGTGAAAAACCGAACACTAGTTCCGGCGGTGACCGCCTCCGGTGTCGCCTATCGCGGACGGGCGGGGGCATGGCGGACGTGGCGAGAGTGAGGATAAGTGGCGAGCGATGTCAGGCCGCTGGGGGCTTATGAGGATAGGGCTAGTTGGGTGATGGTGCCACCGGAGAAGCCCGGGAAACAGTAATTATAGGCGGAAGGTAGGCGAACTAGCGTGTCGCGGGAAACGCGACGGTCATCGCGGTCATCGGAATTCAATGCATAAGTAGGCATGGCTTAGCGCGCCAGCTTGCCGTGGAAAACTAGAAAAACTGAAATTATGACTGTGCCGTCCCGTCCCTTCAGTGGTGCGTCCCGTCCGTGCTGGGTCGCACGCCGGCATGACGGTCAAACGAGTGCACTCGAATCATCCAGATGAGGTACTCCCTCCTTGTCAAAAATGATTCCACCACTCATCATCTACCTTGGTTGGTTAGATTTTTGAATTAAGCCCTGCAAACCGGAAAGGAGGT
This sequence comes from Aegilops tauschii subsp. strangulata, assembly GCF_002575655.3. Lineage (NCBI taxonomy): Eukaryota > Viridiplantae > Streptophyta > Magnoliopsida > Poales > Poaceae > Aegilops > Aegilops tauschii. The sequence goes on from NC_053039.3 coordinate 49,695,795, forward strand.
AGTACGTTCGTGATCCGCTATTTATTCGTGTAGGATCGAGTGAGTATGATGTAAGAGTTAGGGATACGACAGGACAACACAGTAAAAAACACTGAAAACCCACTACAGAACCAAAGTAATCAAACCCACTGATATGAGATAGTACACTCATGCAGCTCCGGATGCAAAACTACCAGGCAGTTTTCCTAACAAAAATCAACATTATGGCCCTTCTTGTCTGTATACAGCCCACTGCTGATGTTACTACTAAGGAAGCAGGTGTTGTCTCCCATGGTTGCACTCTCCGGACCTATTCCAACAGCCGTTGCATGGTATTCGGGATGGATACTACTGTGCTAGCGCCAACACCTCTCCCTGGTACAGTATTGATAGTCTTGGAGAAAACTCGCTGTTCCTTGGACAAAACTATCCAATGATGGTGAAAGCCGATCCAGCTGCTGTTGACACAACGTTACTACCATTTATGAGAAGCAACTGTATCTATACGTCGGACATTTCAGTGGTTACCTACCCTGGTCCTGATATAGTAGGCCGCTTCAGCCTGGATGATTAGTCCTGTGTTGGCCTCGAGATTTACAATAGCTGGCCCTTCCCAGAGAATCACTTGTGGTTCAAAGCAAGCATTTCCAACGCCGAGGATTGGTTGAGTTGAAGTTCATTTCATTGCTTGTTATTTGTTGTGTGATGAAAACTTTAGTATTTATAATGTATCCTCGTTGTCGTTGTGGGTTGATGACCTGTTGTATGTAATAAAATGATATGCCTGTGATAAACTTACTAAATTTATGAATGGCTATCGAGTCGCTTCTCTGAGTGGGTGCTGCGACGAGGCAAAAAATATATTTTCTGAATACATAATTGTACGTGCATTGCAACAGGTTTTCGGATGAGGCCAATCAACAATAGTACACTATTTGTACTAGCTTCACATGCTGCACTATCTCTACGTCTACGTACGTAATACAACAAGTTTTAAACTTGAGACCAGCCAGCCATCCTCACAAAGAACACTTTTTAACCTAGCACAGACTCCAGGAAATTTGGCCACTGTGTGAGGTGGGCCATATGTTAATGTGTTCGTTGTACGTAACCAGCACCTCGAATCCTCGATAGGAGTAGTGTAGTAGTAGGAGTAGTAGGGTGGCATGGTCCAGAACAAGCATTCACGTCCGGGAGTACGGCACACGCCACCAGCACGACTTCCATCTGACACCATATTTCTTGGAGTCCGTGCTACAATAATCTCTTCAACCTCGTCGTTTCTCTAACTCAGCCATCGCGCGACGGGCGAGGTGGGGTTTTGCCGGTAGTCGGTTTCCTCAACTACGGTCCCACTTGTAAGGCCAACTCCAACGCGCGACCCCAAGCGGACCTCCGTTTTGCCTGGATTCTGTCCGTTTGGGTAGGGCAATGGGGTCGTGTCCGGGCCATTTCTCGGATGCAGTGGTCGTGCGCCGAACGCGCGACCGCATCCCGGCTGCGTACATCTTTCTTTGCAAACACATATCTTTTTTATATCATTGATTTTCTGGTACCTGGAAATACATCACCAAAATTTTGACTAGAAAAGCAAGACCAAAGAAAACAAGAACCACAAGAATACATTTTAGAAGATATCCAACTTCCATAACTGCTCCTATAAGTTGGATTAGTGCCTTCTCGATGCATTCATTGTTGATCTGCGGAGGCTCGATCTTGCGTGCTTCTTTCTTCTTTGAGTGTAAAGAAGTAGACGTGTCTAGCCTCTATTCTATCAACAAGTGCACTAGTCTCATCTGTAGCCTCTATGCTAGCTAAAAGTGCTAGAACATCTACTAAATTGCGCTCTATCAATATATCGTTGTACTCTTCTTCCCAATACCAAAACTTGTATCCATTCTACACAATAAAATTTTAAGTTAGCACAACTGAAGATTTGGTCGAGTTCTTCCTCCTTTTGCCGACACGTGGGACATCCAGCATCCAGGTCGTGTCATGCAAGAAAATAGAGTGGTAGGTGAAGCCACGTGATGTGCATCTTGGGTTAAACTGTAAATAGAACCTTACTACTCTTGAGTAACTCCAAAAGCGGCCACCGAAGATCTTTATTGGATTTGTTTTCCATCACCGGCACGTCGAGGTGAAAGATGTGCAGCTTCAGTGGGTCCTCTTGCGTTTTCACTGACATGTGGGACCGCATATGAGCAAACAGACGATGGGCTCCGCGCGTCTGCTGGCTGGCTGAGAAGAGAGATAGAGGAGGGCTGAGCACGGACTCCCGGAAATTTGTTCTACGTACTCGATATAGTGGAGTAACCAGCACCTTGATATAGTGGGGTGGCATGGGCCATAACTAGCATTCATGTCTAGCAGTACATCACACACCACCCACACGAGTCCCATCCGACACCAATTTTCTTGGAGTCCGTGCTAGCTACAGCCATCTCTTCTCCCTCCTGTTTTCTCAGCCATCGCGCGGTGGGCGGGGTGGGGGTTTGCCGATAGTCGGTTTGCTCAACTGCGGTCCCACTTGTAAGTGAAAATGCAACACATCACGCATTACCCCTTGAGCGGCGTGCCGGACAAACCGTGTGGGGGTGCGACGCGAACACGGCAGGCTTTTCCTTTTGAACTTGTAACTTGTAAAATTTGGTTCTGCTCCATGGGGTGACCAATAGATAGAAATAATGATTTTCCCTAGAGTAATGAGAAGTTTGGTTCTGGCGCGGTTCATGCATGGAGTACGTAGGAAAATTATGAAGTTGATGCGAAAGGTAAGATAATTACTAGTAGTACCATATACTACTACATGGATTTGACAGAAAGATAAAGATACATACGGATCCATCAACGACATCCTCACGCCCTAGTGCACCGGGTTACCAACCGACGTGTGAGGAGCAGCGGCGTTGGCGGCAAGCTCAACGTGCTTCTGAACAATGCCGTCCAAGGTTACCCTGCGGTCCAAGAAGGCCAGTGTCCTATCGTCCTCCTCTTGCATGTAGTAGTCCTTGTGGATGATTTGCGCATAGACGTGGGTGATTATGTCGATGGTGTCTTGCTGCGCCAGGCGCTGCGCGGCGAGCGCGACCTCGAGGTGGACATTCTCTGGCGCGACGGCGGGCAGTCGCAGGGCCACCAGTCCGTCGAAGAGGTTGTCACCATAGAGGCCGTTGAGGGTGGCAGGCATCATAGAGCCTGGGCGCGTGGGCTGGAGGCGTACGTCAAGGTCGTCCGCGAGCTTCTTCACGACGGTGAACTTGTCGAGGAAGCCGACGAGGACCTCGTCGAACAAGGAGACGAAGCTATCGTCCAAGCGGCCCCTTGCCCTGGCGACCTCAAGCACTACCTGGAGACGTTCCTCGGTGCCGAGCCGCAGGCCGGTGTTGTGGACCATCTGGCATAGCTGGCTGATGCTCGCGCTCATCGCCTCCATGGGTCTAGCTTCTAGTCAAGTGATCTTGCAATTGGAGTGATCACTCTTGCCCTTGGGTGCGTAGGTGCGTAGGATTTCGTAGATTGGACTGGCGGGAGCCTTTATATGAGAAGTGTAGACTGCGTTGAATTCACGTGCATGTTGGCCATCTACTCCTCGCCCCTCTACTGCACCTGCCTTTGGCTGTATGACAGGTTGGCCAGCTACCCGTTGGACCCACGTGTCATACACCCAAAGGCAGGTGCAGTAAGTCAATGAAGCTGGGTCCCCCTCCGTGCCCGTGCATGCTTTCAATGACTTGAGACTACCAAACATCACATGCGGTGGTTAGTTCATTGCATGTAATCCTATTAAGTAGCAAAAAGACATTAAGTTACCTCGCCGATAGGAATAAAACAATACAGCATGTATTTATTTAGAGAGGGAGTAGTACATTTTTTGTGACATGCATTACTAGATATTGCTAGTCAAATACTAAATCCAGATGGACGTGGTAGTACTAGTAAATCCAGACGGTGGTGCTAGTACTAGTAGTAGTAGTACTACCAATGTAGTAGCACTGTACTACCCGTTGGTCAAATTATTATGTGCTGCTCCTCACAGTGAAGTGACAAGACCCTACGCCAGAGATGACACCTGAGTATAGGCGCCGTGTTCGGCATACCATAGTCAACCTCACCGTCTGCAGTCACTATCATCATGGCTGTAGACCTAGCCTGCTTACAACTAGCCGTGTTCGACATAATTTCCCGTGCGTAGATGCCCGTGCATTGCACGGAACACCAAGATTGGGGGGTGGACGGCGCCGGCAGCGGCCATCGCGCCAGATTTTTCCATGGCCTTCTAGATGTGGTGGGGAGGAGATAAGGCTGATTGTGAGAGACAAGGAGTTGTTTGTAAATAGGGAACAAGTGCGGGCATCTTTTTGCAAAACTAGAGAAGTTTGGTTTGTATGCGTCAGATCTAGATCCGACGGCTATTGGTGAAAGACGACAGGCACAACATCATCACCAACTCAGGACCTGTTTGATTCGCAGGATTTTGAAAATGCAGGAATAGGACACGGCAATATTACAAGTTTCAAACTGATATTACAAATGTTAGGAGTAATGTTGCACCTACGAAGATGGAATTACTAGGAAGTTTACGTAAGAACTTTCGTTACTTTAGGTGGATGTAGCATTATCGTCCAAACAAAAATCCACCGCCCTAACAAGTCACTAATGGGCAAATAAGTTTTTGAGTCTCTGGCCACTTGATGTTTCAAAAACAAATTCAGCTTCTGCGGAGACTTTGTCATTTAGGCTTAGACGCTTGCGGTGATCAGCACGCCATTCATTGTTGCGCCAGAGAACGCCAAACCTCATTAACTTGAGCACACTTGCCTCCAGAACAAAGAACCTGACCAATTTAATCTCAGATGTGCTGCCTCGGTAGTCGATCAAATCAATTTCTGTAAGATGGAGATCAAGGCATTCGATGAGATTGTTATAGTGCAGCACATTTTTCACTTTCGGGTCTTTTTTTATCTGCAAAAGAAGAGAACATATTAGAGCAGCTGGCTGTATAAGATTGTCGTGTCATCAAGAGGTACCAATATCATTCGCTCATACGATAGGGTTGGCTGGCTAGTGATATTTTCTCTCTCTCTCTCTTTCTCTTTCCTCTCATTTACCTAGGAGTACGTGAAGAGCTTGGGCATTTGTTGCCTTCCACTATGTGGCCGATGCCATATTTCGCAAAAGTATGCAACATAATACGCATCGATGTCAAATCAAAAGATTTTGGCACCGCTCGCGCAATGTGAGAGAGTTGGCACCGCTGTGCACACAGACCCACATGTATAAACAAATCAATCAAACCAACAACACCAGCCTCTCACTCTCCCAAACAAGTGTTTTTATTGCCTCATTTCTCTCTCTCTCCCACGCAAGTGTTTTTTCATTGCGTGAGTTAATTTGGCACCGGAGCAAAGTAGGTGATCCAGATTGGGGCACCAGGTGAGCAATGGAGGGGCATCGATGCCAAATGCATCACAAGTGAATTTGGCACGTGTTTTTTCCTACATAGTGGAGGGCCGTTATAGCCCACTTTTGTACTACCTCTTATTTAGTATAAAATTTTGACCATATATTTATGTAAGAAAATGCCAATGCATGTCACTAAAAATTACACCATTTGAAATTATGTTCAAATACGAATCCAATGATATAGTTCTTAGTGACATGCATTAACATTTTGTCAGTTAAATCTGTGGTCAAATTTTCATACTATAAAATAGGAAGAGTAAACCAGGACGGAGGTAGTACTTGCTCTTAGGGTAACCATAGAGTTACCGGAGTAGTCTAAGTTACTTTCCACTATAACTAGCCTAGGCTACTGTAGTAGTACAACAAAAAAACGATACAGGTGATCACGTGAGAAAAAATACTAAAAACATTTCTTTCGGTGCAGTGCGTAGATGCAGTTTTGAACACTACACTTGTCATCGTAATTTGGGAAAATTACGAAAAATTTGAGCTACATTGTGATTACCGTTTACTAATAGGAAAGAAGTTTCACCTCGATGAGTAGCTTCTCTGTGCACGGAAAGCATGTAAGGAATCCAACAACTTGATCCAGATTGGGGCCGACAGATTTTATTGCCAAGATCTTCACTGTGTGCATAGACTGGGTCAAGTTTGTGGGAATCATTTTCTGGAAGACGGTCATAAATACATCAAGAAGAAATTTAAAAATGTGAATTTCAAGAAGACGGAGAAGAAGATGAGTGCTGTACCTGAACGATTACGGATCCAATAAAGAGTTTGGAGAATTTGGCAGATGAGTGCACCAACGCTGTCAATTTCGGCGCGTCAATGACCATGATTTTTGTTGGACCTTCTAGATCTGATACAAGCAATCTCTCAAGGAAAGGCGCATTCTCAATGACCATAACGTGGAACGGCTGGAGTGATCTCTTCCCAATTGATGTCTTGTTGTGGGGCCAGCAAGACACATAAATCCATCGGAGATTCCTCGAGTCAATGTGGAGGCTAATGAACTCGTGGATCTGCTCAAGACGAAGGTACTCGAGCGCAGTACAGCTGCGGAGCAGGTGCTCCATAGCCTTCTTTGAGATGACAACGTCGAAGAGGTCGAGCTGCTTGAGTTGAGGGAGAAGAAGGGCGGGCGCGACATTAATCTGGGGAAGATAGCAGGAGCTGAAGCTGGCGTGGCGCAGCATTGGCGCAAGGCGGAGCGCGGACGGCGACAGAGAGCGACATCGTCCAGCTTCAAAGCTGAGCTCCTTGAGCTGATCTAGGGCGGGGGATAAGAACCACTCGTCGAACTTGGGTTGGACCTTGCAGTTGGTACTGAACATGCGGATGTCAAGGCGTCTGGCTGGCCCAGGGTGCGATGAAAGGATCTTGGAGACTGCGGCCATGCGTTTGCAATCCCCGTCGCAGAGGCAGCTGTCGACAGTGAGGTTGAGGGGGACGTGGCGCCAGAGGGGGCGCCACCGCCGGGAGAGCAGGGCGGTCCGCACGGCTGATTTGGTGGGGAGGAGGCCGATGATGATGAGCAGCATGTCACCGGGGAGGCTGCTGATGAAGTCCAGGCTCGCTGGATGCGGTTTTGGCTCGAGTCGCCTCCGCTTGTTGGCTGCCTCGCCGTCCATCTCAACCGGCAGCGACGCCGGTGTATACGTGTGCCGGTGTGTGTTATGTGCTGGGTGTGCGCGAGTGCGTCCTTCTGTGCATGCCGCCGCGCAGTAGTGGATTGTGCGCGAGTGCGTCCTCCACGCGGAAGAAGTGTGTCCTCAATGCACCCTCAATTTACTAGCGTGCGGGGTGCTACCCCGAGTGGTTTCAACTTTGTTTACTTCACCGCGTGTCAGATGGGCCTCTAGTTTACTTATTTTCACCCACTGCCACATGGGCCAGCACATGAAGATACAAAACACGAGCTGACAAGGCAGCATGTGGACTGGTTGACCGGTCAACTAAACAATATACGGAGCTATACGCTGACACAGTGAGCGTATAATCCGTCGGTATAGAGTGTTCGTGTGAGAGGGGAGGCCCGTGAGAGATAGCAGAGAGAGAGAAAGAGCTACTCCCTCCATTCGATAATGTAGTTCCAACATTTTTTTAAAAGTCAAACTTCTGAAACTTTGACCAAGTTTATAAAGAAATTACTTACATCTACAATACCCAAGATAAATGATAGTATGAAGTAAGTACATGTTGTGATGAATCTAATGATCTTTCCAGATGTAAATGTTTTTCTCCACATATACCTGGTCAAACTTTTCTGAGGTTTGACTTTTCAAAACATACATATGCTTATGGGCGTGAGACAGTCCCTAACTAGAGAGAGAGAGAGGGAGAAATAGAAAGAGTGAGTGAAAAAAGTGTGTGTGCGTGTGTGAAATAGACATGGACAACACTTGATAAAAGTCGAGAAAAAACGTGTGTGTCTTATGCAAACATATCACAGATGCATCTTCGACAATGGAAGCAAGGTGAGGAGATAGTGTGTGGTTGTTTGCAACCGAGAGAGCAAGACCCCTAGCACGTGGCCAAGAGGGGTCTGACAAACAAGGGAGAGAGGTCAAGAGAGACGTACGGAGAAAATGCAGACATGGGGAGGAGAGAGTGTATGTTTGTCATAGAGATCCCCTGGAGATTGTGATGGGACCACATGGGTGGGAGATCGAGTGAAAGGTGTGTGCGCGATAGAAGATACCCCGAGAGATGTCGAGATAGACGTATGGATGGAAGGAGACAATACGTGTGTTCCTGATGGCTACTGAGAGATAATCATACTTAGGGGGGGTGCTTGCGCCTATGATGGAGTGAGGGATTATGGTACTTATTAGGGGGGTGCGTGTCACATAGAGAGAGAACAAGGGCGAAGAGTGTTGGATGGGTCTATATGTATAGCGCGAGCGAGACGTGTATGTGTGAACCAGGGAGATATAAAGTTTGAGAGAGATTGAGGAGCCCCGATAAGGCTGAGTGGTGCGTCAGATAGCTGAGAGGGGGGAAAGAGATATTCCATCCGCTCAATAATGCAGTGCATGTAACTTTTTTAGAAGTCAAACTTTGGAAACTTTGATCAGGATTACACAAATGTTATTTATATCTTCAATACTAAAGATACATCATACGAAACTACATCTCATGGTGAATCTAATGGTATATGTCTGCCGTTCCAGATGTAATTTTTTTTCTCCATGTACATGGTCAAACTTTGTGATGTTTGACTTCTCAATAAATCAATATGCTATGGACCGAGGAGAGTGCCTAAGTCGAGAGGGATCAAGTGCGTGTGAAGGAGAATGAGTAAGTGTGCAAAAAGAGTATGTGTGTGAAAGAGAAAGTGACAACAACCGATAAATTAGAGAGAGTGTGTGTTTTTTCGTTTCTTAGGCAAACATATCACGCATGCATCTCCGAGATAGAAAAGCGAGGCGAGGAGATACACGAAGATAGCTAGTGTGTGATTGTTTGCAATGGAGAGAGACACCCCTATAGCACATGTCCAATAGAGGTCTGGCCAACAAGGAACAAAGGTCGATAGGGACACATGGAGAACATGGACGCATGGGGAGGGCGAGAGGGTGTGTTTGTGATAGAGAGACCCCCTCGAGATCGTGAGGGGACTATATGGGTGGGAGATCGAGGGAGGTGCGTGCGCGATAGAAAGATGCCCCGAGAGAAATCGAGATAGACCATGCACATGTTTGTGATGGAGACTAAGATTAGCTAGTCATATACATATAGGGGGGGACTGCGTGTGCCTACAATTGAGTGAGAGACCATCATACTTGGCTAGCTAGGCATGAGATTGTGTGTGTGTGCGTGTGAGATGGAGAGAGAACGAGGGAGAGAGATACAATTTTAGATGGGCCTATCGAGTGCGAGTGAGATATGCATGTGTATGTGTGACCCAGGTAGATGGAGAGTTTGAGAGAGAGGAGGAAGAGCTCCGAGACGACAGAGTGGTGCGTGAGAGAGTTACAGGCAACGAGCCAAGGAATTTGTGTGCGTACGATGAGTGCACCCAAGATATCTAGCTTGGACTAGAGAATCATACATAGTGTGCGAGAGAGACCTATAGATGGAGTATATATGCATGCAAATTAGAAAGACCCCCCCACCCGCGCACACACACAAAGAGAGAGAGAGATGGAGAGAAAGAGAGAGGACCAACAAGGTTTGTGTGTTGGATGCGTGCGACATAATTGAAGATTGTCGGCAAGAGAGAGAGAGGGAGAGCAGGAGTCCGGGAGAGGGGGAGGTCGCGTTTTATGCATTAAAGACTGATATAAACCATGTTTCGATATAAACTTGTATTCAAATATTTAAATTGGAGAACATGTTGTCTGCAATCCACACATGAACGGATATATGCGTATATCAAACAAGTTCATTAATTTGACTTTGAACATGTTCATGGAGTACTATAATACTGTACAACATGCTATTCGATTGAGGTGTTCAATTTTGGATTTAGTTCACTATTTTAACCTGGTGAACGAGCTATTTCATTGAATCGAGATATTTCATTTTGGGTTTGATTCCCGTTTTTGAGTGGGTCAACTATTTTTCATACAGTAAATCGCTAGCAATGAGCATGTAAAAACACATTACTCCCGAGCATCATCTCTCCATCTAAAAAAGAAGTGGCAAGCTAATATTTCTAAATTTGATTCGAATCGACTTGGTAAGATAGACGTGGATGCTCGTTCTCCCAAATTTTGAACGAACCGTTATAAATCCTTTGCTCGGTGGAATTCGCCCGAGCAAATAAATGGGAGACGCGAAATTACCGTCCTATGTGGGAGACGCATTAATTGGCCCGTTGTGCATCGAGGGTAGGTTCGTAACTTCATCCAAGCGCGGCTTCTCCTCGGCCGAAATGACATGTGCCGAATAATTCATAAACCATGGTCGGCAAAACACGCTCTCCTCGCCCGAAATAGCTCGCGCCCACTATTTCAAAACACGCTCTCCTCGCCCGAAATCGCTCGCGCCCACTATATTTCGAAACACGCCCTCCTCGCCCGAAATCGCTCCCGCCCACTATTCGGGGAGAAGCAAAGTTACTCTACTATCCCCAACCCTCAGTACATAGACCCAAGCCGAGAAGCCTAAAGGCAGGGGTTGAACTGTAACTCCCCCTCATATTTCAGACATGCGTCCGTATCCCAATCCCCCCATTCATACCTCGTGGGCGCCAAATCACCTTCTCCCCGGAAGCTCCCTTCTCCCGAGCCGCGAAACCTCAGCCCCTCCTCCATGGCGCCCCCCACGGCACAATTTCACAGCCGCCCTCCTCCCTAATGCAGGAGACGCTGTCCATTTGCCATCGTGCACTGGGCCGTGTGCTTCTTACTCCGTGCTGCTGGAGCTGCCTCGACGACGGCCGCGTGAACCGTACCGGAGCCGATTCACCTCCGCCGTTGTTCACGGCGCCGGAGCGGCTCCAACTTCGGATCTGTCCAGAGTCCTGGCGCTGCTTCCCCGTAGTCGTCGACCGTCGCGACATCGTTGTTTCCCTGCCGCCGGTGGCCACCGCAACCGCGCCGGCCTCACTGACTCGGCAGCTGGACCTGCCTACTTCACCATGCCACCAGATAGGTCGCACCTTCATCTCAAATCACTTTATTTAGGCGTCAGTTGTCTGAATTTTTATTCTGGGCCAATCGATTCCCACTGGGAAGCAGCACCCCTCGAGACACTCTCCACTATCAATAATACAAGCCTGCCAAAATCGCCATCTGAATCTGTTCAGTATCCTCTGTCTCGAATGCAACGGAAAAAATGTATGTTTGTGAACCAATTAATGGCTGAAGGAATGATGGAAATGGTGGAGGTATCAGAGGTGCAGAGTCGTGCGACACAACAACTGATCAGTGTTTTCAGAGATAGTGTAGCAAAGCAGCAAGAACTTGCCCACATGCTTATGGGCATCATCTGTGCTGAGGTTGCAGATTGTGACGTTGTAGATCGTTAGGTTCTGTTCATTTATTTGCACTGGCATCAATCTTTGATTGCCTAGTGGATGTAATTTCCTGTAATATATGCCGGATGTGCAACGTTTTTCCCTGTATGTCGTACCTTCAATTGATCGTTTTTGGTCTTGTGCATAATTGCTCGTCGTAATGGCCTCAAATTATCTAATTTGGCCTAAAGACATGTACGAACTTTAGTGGGCCCATTAAGTTAATGGGCCGTTACCAGGCCGAAAGTTAATGGTCGGCCCTCTTAACTCCCGGGTCGTTAACAGGCTGACATCGAAGCGGGCAACAGGTGGGCCCAATTGATTTCACGGGCCATTAACAGGCCGTTACTAAGTTCGGGCTACATATGGACCAACTATACTGTGGGCCTTTAGCAGGCCGAAAGAGACAGCGGACTTGTATTGGATCATGTAGAGCATGGGCCGCTAAGAGGCCGAAAGTCAGGTCGTATTGTAAATGGCCCAACTGTGTTTTTTTGACCTGGGAGACTGCAGGGCTTACACCCCACAGCATTTTATTGAAAGTAATAAAAGAATATACAAAAGGTTCCTCAAGGAAAGGAACAGAACAGAAAAGAACAAAAAAGAAAGACTATACAATCTAGGCTAAACTAAGCACTAGGAGCTAACAAGAAGAAAGAAAAGATTACATTTGAGAAACATCTCAAGGATGCAGGAAATCAATCCATTTCATCAAAGCTTCTCTGTGTCTGGTCTTGATCCTGTGTGCTACGAGAGAGATGTCATGGATAAATCCATTCCTCCACTGCCTGAAGGTAGGTCTGATATGCCTAAAGGCTCTGTCATTCCTGACTTTCCAAATATTCCACCATGTAAGGAAGACCACTTCTGAGAAGAATGGTTTATTAAAATCCTTCCTGGCATGAAGCGAAATGTGCACCATGTCCTGACTATTCGACCAGGATATTTGAAGATAGTTCCACACTCTGATGCTAAAGTTGCATTGGAAAAATAAATGGTTCCTGTCCTCAAGCACTCCCATACGGCAAAGTACACATTCAGGCCCATCATTAATTCTCCAATGCCTGCGCTGAATCATATCCTTGGTGTTTACTATGTCCATAATGACAAGCCAGGCAAACATTTTAATTGTCATTGTACAACAAGATTTCCAGACCCAACTCAGAATAGGGTTGGCAGTCATTGGCTGGTGAACAAAATCATAGTACTTCTTTGTTGTATACTCAGCTTTCTTCCCATATCTCCAGGCCCAAGTGTCATTACAATCAGAATCTAGGGAAAACCCTGTCAAAATGTCAGAAAGCTGGTTGAGCTCCCTAAAAGCCAATTCAGATAAGGGTAGAGAGAACATGTTCTACAAGTCACCAGCATGTAACACATCCATAACAAAGCAATTCTTCTGTAGGCAGAAAGAAAATAGCCTGGGAAATCTTTCCTGGAGAGGGATGCATGAGTTATCAATCTCCCAAGAATTAGACCAGAAAAGCAGAGAATCTCCTCTTCCAACAGTAACCGAAGTAACAGCCCTGAATTTATCCATTAATTTGCAGATATCTCTCCACCAAAAAGAACCACACAAAGTAGTGTCATGAGGAATTCTCTGAAAATAATAAGAGTCCCAAATCAAATGAACCCAAGGCACATCTACTTTGTTATAAAATTTGTTGAGAAATTTCAGAAGCAAAGCCTCATTTTGTAGACCCAGATTGAGTATTCCAAGCCCACCCTTAAGCTTAGGCCTACAGACCAGAGGCTATGCAGCCAAAGAATGTCCCTTCTCCTGACCATATTTTCTCCACAGACATTGCCTCTGAATTCTTTCCAGTTGCTTCAGTATTCCCTATGGTATAGATAGACTGCATAGGAAATATATGGGCAATGAAGATATAACAGAGTTTACCAACTACAGCCTACTACCTTGTGGTAGAAACCAGGAGCTAGCAGTTAACCTTCTTTCCATACAGTCAACTATAGGTAGCAAATCCACAATTTTGGGCCTAGTTGTTCCAACTGGCAACCCTAAGTATGTGAAAGGCATTACACCTAACTGACACCCAAATTGTGCAGCAAGAGCATTGGCCACATTGGCTTCCACATTAATGGGGTACATTGAGGATTTGTGAAAGTTGATCTGCAATCCAGTTGCCAAAGAGAAAGAATTAAAAACTGTTCTAAGCACCTCCAACTGAGCTGAATCAGCAGACACAAAAAGCAAAGTATCATCTGCATACTGTACCACTGGATAGTCAGGGTCATGAGTTGCCAGAGGCAAAGAAAGAAGGCCATGATTCAGATGATCAGTAATCATAGTCTGCAACAGATCAGCAGCAATCACAAACAACAATGGTGAGATAGGATCACCTTGCTTCACACCACACTTGCACTTGAAATGCTTTCCTGGTACACCATTGAGTAAGATTGAGGAAGTTGCAGATGACAACAACTGTTGAATCCAGGAGATCCATTTGTTATCAAAACCTTTTGCCACCATGATTTTTATAATTGCCTCATGCTGAATAGAATCAAATGCTTTTTCAAAATCGAGCTTGAGTAACATGATTGGCTTTTTTGACTGGTTGCACTGATGGATGTACTCAAAGGTCCAGGCAATACAATCCTGAATTGTTCTTGACTTGATAAAGCCATATTGATTCTTATGTACACATTTGGTGATTTCATCTTGAAACCTGTTAGCAGCCAGCTTAGTGAGGAATTTCAACCCCACACTTGTCAAAGAAATTGGTCTAAACTCTCCAGTAGTCTCAGGGGATAACTTCTTAGGGATCAATGTAATGAAGGCCTCATTGAGATTTTCTAACTGAGAAGTTCCAGCATGGAACTCATTCACCAGTGTAATGAAATCACTGGAAATGATCGGCCAACACTTCTTCATAAAAAGGCCATTAAAGCCATCAGGTCCCGGAGCCTTGTCAGTTGGCAAATCCCTAATAACATGTTCAATTTCTTTAACTTCAAAGGGCTTTGTGAGCACTTCTAGTCCCTACACCCGAGGAATAAGAGAAAGAATGTCATTGCCCATCAAAATTGGCTTGACAGTTCCCATTCTGCTCTTAAAAATCTCCAGAAATTCCTTGGCAATCATTTCATGGTCTGAAGAAACTATTCCATCAGACAACTACAGACTGGTAATTGAATTTTTTATACATCTTTCAGTTGCCATGGATTGGAAGAATTTTGAGTTTTGTTCACCAACTTTGATATATCTAATAGTGCATCTTTTCTTCCAATATAAAAACTGCAAATGTAGAAGATGTTCATGATGCATCTTCACCAATTTTCTGAAATTGGATTCAGTTCTGAACAAGGACCTGAAGTCTTCCAAATTATCTAACCATAGGATCACCTAGTTGCATTTCTCAATCAGTATTTTAATATGTGACAAACCCTTCTGCCATTTCTGAAGTGCAAACCTCAAAGACTTTAATTTGTCCATTATAATTGCTGATATATGAGTTTTGCGGGAATGTTTTTGCGAAACCTCCTGAACACACTCCATAAAGCCAGGTTGATGTACCCAATAATTTTCAAATCTAAAGATGTGAGCCTTTGGGATGGTGGTGCAGATTGAAACTACACAAGGAACATGATCTGAGGCAGTTTTAGCAAGTGGTGTGACTTGCGTATTAGGGTACTGACTAATCCAACTGGCAGAGGTAAAAAACCAATCCAATTGTTCAATGAGTGGGAAATCCTGCATGTTATACCATGTAAATCTTCTCCCCTTGAGTGGCAGTTCCAACAGACCTAAATGACCTATGATCTCATTGAAGATGAAGATATCATTGACATTAGCACCAGCAAGATTTCAATTATCCAAAGATCTTATGAAATTAAAATCTCCCAACAGCATCCAGTTCTGCTCAGGTTCTACTTTTAGATTGTAGAGCCAATTAACAAACTAATCTCTTAAAACACCCTGGCAAGGCCCATAAACATTCACCAGATACCATTGATCATCATTATGCACAGATTTAAAACTAATCACAATTCCAAAGGGTTTAACTTTTATTAAAGTACCCGAGAAAAAATCTGAACAGTCAAAATTCCACCAAAAGCTCCTCTTGAAGGAGATTCAATGAACTGATCAAAACCCACAGGACAAATGCTCTTAATTAAATTACGAGGGCAATCCGAGAGCTTAGTTTCCTGCAGGCATACAACTGCACACTGACTTTCAGTCACTTTCTATCTAACCGCACGCTACCTTGTTTCAGAGTTCAATCCACGGACATTCCAACACAGAACCTTCCAGTTACGCATTGACATTCGATTCATAAAATAACATATAATAGCGTAGCTGAAACAGTAGGACACCCAGTGCCATACAACCCAAGCCACAACAGATCAAAAGTGCCAAGTCTCGACCAAACTGCATAAGTTCAGTAACGACATAAAAGAAAGCAAATTTAACAGGCTCGCTACACCTGGATAAAATGTTAAACATTAACATTAAGCACTATCAGAGGAGGAGGAGTCCTTAGTATTAGCCATAAGCTTCTCCCGAGAAAGCATCTTGGGGTCAATTTCCAGCTCAGCACCAATTGCTTGCAACACCAAGATAGGCGTCTGTGGAGGAACATCTTCAGACTTGTCATTGCTCATATCTTCAGACTTGTCCATGCCAGCAGCATCTTCAGAATTGGGCCGGGCCTTCTCTTGAATGGGCTTGGAACGAGGGCGTCTTTTGGTAGGCTGAAGTGAAAGTTGCTCAAAGATGACTGGTTTGAAACCATCCAGCTTTGCCGCGCTTCTCGTACACCTTCTCACCGAAGTGTCCACCAAGGGAGCAGATACCTTCCATCTGCCACGTTGATTCTTCTGCCGGTTCTTCGACTCCACTGCAAAGACCACAGGTGAAGAAATTTCCTCCAAGCCACTGGACTCCACAGCCTCAGACACACTAGCTGTCATAGCTGCAGACACAGTCACTCCAGCCATGGCATTTGTAGAAACACCATTACTAGAACCAGATAACACATCATCTGATAAATCTCCAAACAAGGATCTGGCAACTGGGCGCGTAGTCACAATAGATTTACTGTGAGGCAGAGTACAAGGCAACCTTGGCACCAACAAAGACATCCTCTGTGAATCATCAAAAGCAATTGACCACTTGCACTTGGAATAGGTGACTGTACCCAGGGGCTTAAAGAAGATAGACCTGGGCACATCTTTAACTGAAAAATCAGACATCAAATTTTCAAAAGATCTCTTCCAAATCATCTTAGGTGGAAGAGGAGGTCCAGCCACAATCCTGGCCATCCCAATGAAGATCTGATGGTGATGAATGACAGGTGGCTGGTAAGGGACACTAGCCAAAGGATTTTCCATAGCTGCAGGATGATCTTGAACCTGAAATAGCTGTTCAGGCATAGGCTGATGCTGCTGCTCATTTACATGAATATGCTGCTCAACAGACCCAGAGCCCTCAGGTTGATCAATGACAATGGAGATTTGATCCTATTCTGACACAGTGGGCTGCGGGGGATGGTTCATCTCCTCATCATTTCCCCCCAGTGAGCATTTCCCCAGTCAGCATCCACAGCGTTATCAGGAGGCGGGGGTGGGGCAAGAGGTGCATCATTCCACCCTAGCATTGGGTAGGGAGGAAGAACAAATGGTATGTTATCAAGAATTAAATGACCAGGCATTGGATGAGGATTACCATCCAATGGCATTGGATCCTCATCATTGGGCATTTGATCAGCAAAGTCTGCCCCAAGCACATAACACGCAGCCGTCCAAGAAACCTGAGAACCCCCCATTCAGCATAATCTCCAAAGACAACATCTCTTGGCACCAGAGGCGTATCAAGAAAACTTGCCTCAACCAAAGTACGGACTAGGTACGGATCTTCACTATCCCAAGAGTGAAATTTCCCAAAAGTACCTACTGCTTGTGAAATATACTCTGTCGTGCGGTAATCTTGAGGAATCCCAACAAACATGATCCAGCCCTTACGAAAACCATGATTTCCCTTGAAATTCTCTCCCTCGTCATGCTTCATGAATCTAACAAACCGATCATTGCCCAGAGCAAAAGGTGGATGCTGAATCAAAGTATATCTGACAGACGGATCCCGCACCTGGAATAAGCCAACCCCATGAAACCATGGCTGAGCAGAGCGGACAAGGGTACCTCTGTTCTGAAGGAACTGAACAACCTCCTCTCTGACGGGCCCGAGAGGCCCCTCTGGAGCAGGCATGACCTCAGCAACCATGTAATCTTCATGGCGACGAGGCGGACGAGCAGCAGGCGTGAAGAAGGTGCGTGGGAGATGCCGATCCCCACCATCAATGATGTGATGCCCTGCCGGCACTAGGCGATGCGGGTCAAGCTCAAAGTTCGCCATGGCCGGTTGTAGCAGCGAGGAGCAGAGGGTTTCTTTGGAAGGGAGAAGAGGAGATTGGAGCAATGTGGGCGGCGGCGATGTGACAGGGCAAGCTATCCCAATAACTCCGGCTCCCTTCCCCTGATCAGCTGAGGATTCCGAAATACTCGTGTTTTGTTGCAGAGAGCTCTGCCAACAAACCAATCCATGGGAGTGTGCGAAATCATTAGACTCATGCCTAGAGTGACGAACAAGAGAGCAAGCCGAGCAGACCGCTCGCATTCCACAAGAGACTACCAGGTGGCCCCTCTGAGAGCAAATAGTACAGGTTAAAACCCTGTCCACCATGTCGTCGACCATAGCATCAAACTGTCGAGCTGCCTCTTGTGTAGATGGGATTTCTAATGAGTCGACCGTCGGGCTGGGGCTGAGTGATGAATCCAGCCCAAGAGAAGATGGCCCAGTAGGAGTGCATGCAGATACCGGCCCAACAGAAGCTTGGTAATCCTGACTCACTTGGGCCGCGCACCGCGGGCTATCCAAGTGTGATGGGCCCGTCCCCAAACATCCATTTTGAATCAAAGAGGTTCCCGCCTCCGCAAATCGCATCGAGAGATTCCCGAAAACCACGGGTTGCGGATCCACAGATACCGAACGACACGGCGCTACGGCCTGCCGGTGCAACTCCGGCAACGGGTTGACCGTACCAAACATGATGGGTGGCCAAGCCACCGTCCAATGCAAGTCTAGAGCAGGCGATTGCGAAATCACAACACGCTCATGGGCAGAAAGACATACCCTCCATCAAGTATAGTATCAATGCAATTCTGAGTAGCCGGATATCTATAGCCTTTGCAAGCAGAATACTGTTCAAACGTAGCAAAAGATAGCTTCTTCCTTACTAAACTTGAAGATTTTAAAGAGGATCTAACAGGGGCTTATGCATGGCCATTAAACCTAGCGAGGACCTACGCTTGGTAGGACTAATCAAAATCCATTCTGCATCACATTCCTTTTGCCAGATCTTAAGTTCCCTAACCCAATTAGGTCCTCCATTACCCCAAAGGTGGAAATAACACTTGAATAGATCACAAGCAAAAGAACGTAGATCCATAAAAATAAAACCAACTTGCTTGCATGAGACTTGGAAAGAAAAAACTTTGTCCTTGACATGACTAACCCGAAGATCAATTGCCAATCCACCAAGCGCAGCTTCCAGCGCCGCCGCCACAGAATCTTCCGACAAACGAAAGGCATGCCTACTGAAAGACACAATCACAATGAAGGCCCTCCCTCGTCCCAATGGATGGATCGTGTGACCCGTAGATCTGAAAACCTCATCAGAAAAAACCCTACCCTTGGAGAAATCCAAGCCAAGGGTAGATCCACCATATGAACCCATAAGAGATGGGTATTGCCTTGATCCAGAGAAGACGCCGGGAAAGATAGCCGGAAAGGATCAACAAATCAGTGGAGGGGGTGGAGATCGCCAGTGGAGGAGTCAGCGCCGAGGTGGGAGGTGGGAGCGCCATTGCCGGGGAGGCTATGAAGAGCGATGGTTATCAGAACTCCGGGGTAACATGGCCCAACTGTGTTGTGGGCCTTTAGCAGGCCGAAAGAGAAACCGGGGTGGTATTGGACCATGAAGGGCATGGGCCGTTAAAAGGCCAAAACTCAGGTCCGACTACAAATGGACCAACTCATTTATGGTCCGTTAACAGGCTGAAAGGCACACAGGGCCGGGAATTGGCCCAACACTTAAATGGGTCGCTAAAAGGCCAAAACTCAGGTCCAACAACTACAAATGGCCCAATAGATATATGGGCCATCACCAGGCTGAAAGACACACCGGGCCGGAAATTGGCCCAACACTTAAATGGGTCGCTAAAAGGCCGAAACTCAGGTCCGACTACAAATGGCCCAACTGCTTTATGGGCCGTCAACAGGCTGAAAGACACACCGGGCCGGAAATTAGCCCAATATTTAAATGGGTCGCTAAAAGGCCGAAAGATGTACATCGTGAAAATTGGCCCATCCACTGAATGGGCCGTTAACAGGCCGAAATCTCATCAGGCCGATATAGAGCCCAAATATATAGCGGGCTGTTAACGGGCTCGAACTGACGATGGGTTGCAATGGTGTCAAATCTTTAACGGGATGTTGACGGGCCGAATTGGCACATCTCGTATGGGCCGTGGGCTTAAATGGACCTGACACAAGTAGGCCTTATATGGGCCGGCCTGCTATTTTTTACTGGGCCGGCCTTTTTCACCGGAATGGGCCACTGTTGGGCCGTGCCACGTGTTGACCTATCATAGGCGCCTCCTGTCCAATGAGTGGATGACATCTGTCCCAACGGTGAGGCAACACGTGTTTCCTCCGGCCAATGATGATTTTACACGTGGAAAATCCCCATTGGTCCGAGCTGTTAACGGGTTATCGGATCCAAAACCGGACCCGATAGCTTAACGGTGTTCCGTTACGGTGGATGCCATGTGTCAGTCACCCTTGACAAAAGCACTTCTGTGACGCGCGATTTTCGTCATGGAAGTGGACACTTCAGTGATGATAATTTTGGTAATGTCATGGAACACTTCTACGACAGCACAGGTATGACTATCTTGATTCTGTCATAAATTTGTCATGGATGTACATGCATGACAGAAAACGTGACCTACTATGACAAACACGTATCATCACGGAAGTGTTTTTTTTGTAGTGCTAGGGACTGCATGGATCGTTTTTTTCTTTAGCTGTCTCTGTTTCAATGGCTAGGGACTGCATGAGTAGTAGTAGTACTGTACGCCTTACGCCCGCTCCCTCGCTCACGCGCGCGGTGGCTCGCAGGATGAGGAGAAATTTTTACTACTCACTCCGTTTACTCCTCGTCCCTACTACCTTGGTTAGAGAGATTATCATATTGTTTGGAATATATATGTCCTTTAGTATATTTCAATATGAACTACTAGTACATACTCCAAACATTAATGTATATAGACGTATTTTATAGTGTAGATTCACTCATTTTGCTCCGTATGTAGCATAAAGTTGAGACACTTATTTTGGAACGGAGGGAGTACATATTTGCTATGATCTGTCAATCATTGAGATGCAATAGCATACATGTTAGTCTCCTTTGTATTTGATGAAATGTTGCAACGGGCAACCTTGGACGCAAGATACATGTAACAGAAGCTGGAAGCTTCATAGCATTGTACTATCTCGCTGATAAATTATAGTACGTACTATACAAGTAGTACTATGTAAAGAGTTAGGTGTCGCACGGTGTCCAGAAAATATGGTGATAGTGTGAGGTGGGCCATGTAATCACTGAGCCTGCGTGTTTTCACTGCTCTTGCACTCCTCCGCCGTAAGAATGGAGAAAATTGTAATCTAGTAGTACCTCCTTTCATCGAAAGCTTGGGACATCCAGCAGTCCTACCACCTCAGTAATAATGACCAATGAGCCGTCAAATCACATAGACCCAGCAGTAAGTTGGACGGACGAAGCAACCATCACTCTTGAATCCGCTTCTCCCTTCAACGCAGGCGCCAGTGAGAGGTCGTGTCCGCTCTGCCCGAGCATGAATGTGGCACCGATTCTTTGGAGCGGCGCTGACCGTTTCGGGCGGGAAGCATGCGTGGGCGATGGAGGGGCTTTGGGTGGGCCAGGCTGGTCAAGAGTGGGCATGGCAGCTGTCCGCCTGTCCCTACCGGACGCCCGGAAACGAGAGGATCCACCGACTCTCGGCTAAAATCGTACACTACACACCATCTCTCTGTAGGAGTAGGTCGATCTGTCGCTCTCTCTAACACACACATGCTGTTAAACACACACACGCACACGCACACGCACACACAGGTTCATAGCATAGGAAAATCGTGCGAGTGCGAAGCCACATGAAGTGAGATACAAATGGAGTACGTACAAGAAGAGAAGAGGCATCTCTTAGTTGTTTGGATTAATTGTTGCATTTAGAGACAAAAATCTGGGCTTTGATTGGAGGAATGACCGGTCAAGTTTCTCCTTCTCCTCCAATCTGCTTGCACCTTGGTCCCGCTGCACCTTCTAATGTGACTTATTACACCTAGACGGAGGGAGTCGTACGAGATACGGTGGCACACTGACTTAGTCGAATGCAAGTGCCCAAAATTGTGTGCATGTTATAATAAGGATTCACTTAAAATAGTACGTGAGCGAACAGAGGGATCAATTGGACAATGTTCCCGAGCAGTAGCGAGATGTGTGAGGTAAGATACACCGCTGGCGCTTTTAATTTTTCTTATTAATTTCTTTGCTTCACCCTCTGTCTGGTTTGACCCAACGTACTACGTGGAGAGAGGTAAGGTGACTAAGGTTGCATTATTTCTGCACCACTGTGGATAGTCTTACCACCAAAGCCACATGACATGATTATGATTTAAACCCCAATGACTCCCACACACAAAAAAACACGGCATGCTTGTCACACGAATGCAGGAATGTATAAAAGGTTATTTTCCTTCATTGAACATAACGGGAGGGTTGTGTAGCTGGTTAGCCTGTCCGCTCATCAAACTTGAGGTCTCGGGTTCGATAACTACACTTGAGCATAATTCGTGCCAGGAGGATTCTTTGACTGGTCAAAATGGATGGATACGGAGCTATGCGATCTCGTAGTGATCGTATAATCACCTCATCACGTATAAGCTGCAGCCTCGGCGCTTGTTTTCTAGGGTTTGCACTCTTCACACTCTCTCCAGTATATATATACACGCTGGAGCCTCAACGCTTGTAGTTGCTGTCTTCACACTCTCTCACCCTCTCCAGATCTAAACAAGACTTCGTTGGCCTCTCTCTCTCCCCTCACTGCTGGTCTGCTTGCAGTTGCTCTCTTCACACTCTCTCACCCTCTCCAGATCTAAACAAGACTTCGCTGGCCTCTCTCTCTCCCCTCACTGCTGGTCAAAGAGCCGTCCGCCGGGAAGGGAAGGAGGCTTAACGCTGTCGCCATCGGCGAGGGAGGGAATCCACTACCGGCGCAGCTGTTCACTTTCACCTAGCGGCGGCGCGGGAGGGCCTCCGACCCCTTCTTCTTCGCCGCCGTACATAGTGTGGGTCGAACGGCCTCCGGTCGCCCACCAAACCACACCCCAAGAACCTTAAGGTATAATTTACTTATTCCACATGCATTGCTCTAGCTGCATGTGGGCTTTTTCCGCTTCTGCACTCGAATCTAGGTGTTGGACCAAACATGAAAGTAGTGGGGAAAGTTGTATACCATGAATCTAGGACGTGGTTCAAAGAGGAAAGGAATGGGGGAAAGTAGTGGGAAAAGTTGTATAGCATGAATCTAGGACATGGTTCAAAAAGGAAAGGAAGGGGGAAAGTTGTATCACATGAATCTAAGACGTGGTTGAAAGAGGACAGGAATGGGGGAAAGTTGTGGGGAAAGTTGTATTGCATAAATCTAGGACGTGGTTCACAGAGGAAAGGAAGTGGGGAAAGTACTAGTACAGACTGGCTATCCAGCACCTACGTTGGTTGAAACAGGAAAACAATGACAAATGCAGTACGCACATATGTAACGAACTGATCTTTTGTTTTGGGGGACAAGGCTGTAGAGTTCGAGCAGGACTAGATTTGTTGCGCTCACATAGGGAAAGGTGTCTAAAGATAACAAAACTGGGACCAACACAAATATGCTCCTTGGTTGTTTGTTCTTTGTTCCAACAGACCATGCATCACCCCAGTACGTCGGTAGATGCACATGGTGCTGGTGCGTCCACTGTCCCGTGCAACTCTTTAGCTGTTGTTAATCTAAGACCCTGTTTGGTTAAAAACTCCCTAGTCCCTACATGCTTGGTTCCAGGGACTAAACATGGACTAGAGGTTATTAAATGACATGCTAAAAGACCATGTTACCCCTAGTAGTGAACTAATAGAGACAAGGTGCAATCCGTGGCAGAGGCAATTGTTGGAAAAAGTCCCAAAAAGACTCCCTCGGGGTCTTCTTTCTTTAGTCCCAAATGCCCACTTTTACTCCCTAAAAGTCCCTCCTGTTTGGTTTAGATGGGACTGACACGGAGTTTTTTTTAGTCCCTCCACCAAAATGTCCCTGTAAACAAACACCCTCTAATAATGCCGCTGGAAAATTGATGCAATGCCACAGTTAAAACCAAATTACATGTTTAACCAATTTTATTGTTAATATAATATCTCTGTTAATATTAATCAATGCCACCGTTTGAGAAATGCTACTGTCTTGCTTTCTTTCCCATTTAGATAAGGTAGATGCTTCTTTTTGTTGGCTTCTGTGTCATCCACCGTTATTGACCACTAATTGTTTCCTTTGCACCTCTGTGTAAACAGGTTATCTACTTCACCTTGTTGCCATTGTGAACTTTTGTTGCATTGCACAAAACACTTTTGTTTTAAGAGTGTTTTGTGCAGTTCAACCAAAATTTCACACCGACAATGTTGCTTGATTGCTTGATCTTAGTGGAACTGCACAAGAGGAGATCTTACTTCCTATCCGTGTTGGCAAATTTGGTTCAGATCTTCTTCTTGTGAGTTGTTTGAATTCCGCGTCATGAGAGGTCAGTACTAGCATTCTTTCACATGATTCTGCAATGTGCTTTCATATGTTGTGCTACTTGTATGGTAATGTTGCTTGATTTTAGTGAACTGCACAAATGGAGAAAAGACTTCCAATCTGTATGTGCACCGTAATATCCCATTGAGGTAAGATAAGGCTATTTCACAACTGTTGGCCTGTTTTTTGCCACTTTCATCAGAAAATTAATGTCATTGTTTAGTGCTATACTTGTGCAACCTAATTGACATGCCAAATCTTACATTGAAGGCGAACTTGTCCGTTATTGAACCAAGTGATGAAGGGGAAGAACAAGCGGAAGAAAAACAAAAATCAACTCCTGGTGCTATAATGAAGCACTGGAACTGTGATGACACAAGTAATGATATAGTTTTGCATCTTAATTTATTGCTATGGCTGGAACGAGCAATTTTTTTGCCACTGATTTGATGCCACTCTTAATGTAATACGTAATTATCTCTACTTGTGCAAATAGGGATCTTCTTTGAAGATACCATATATTTTAGTGGAACTGCACAAGAAGATGTTGGAAACATTAATCTAATCGAGGAGTATATAGTAAGCATGGCCACCACAGTAGATAGCAACATATGGTTCCGGAGAAGTGCTTCATCTGTATGCTCTACAGAATAAGCCTCCTGACAAAGGTTGGTACTCGCGCACTGATTTCATCCATATGATTGAGCTTTGTCATCTCTATTGGTGTTGTGCTACTGTTTAGATGCTGTCATCAAAAAGTGGTATTGTCCTTGTGTCAGGACCGGTTTTCCAATAAAACATTTATTGAGAAATTGACCCTTATATCAAACCAGTATAGAAGAATCCTTCTTACTGGTGGACAAATCCTTGATACAGAAATCCAGAAGTACTAAATATTATACAAGGTTGAGCTGAGGTTGCTCAACAATTTATTACAAGCACGCCGATATAATACATAAGGGCGGATATGACACAAGGAGTATGGTGGCATAACTACTGACTCGTAATAAAAGTGGTGGTGGATATGTCACAGCGAAATGGGTGACAAGACTCCTAAATTTTACAGCTCATCGAGCGCCGGAGTGAGGCTCGATGATTTTATTGGTATAGCGGAAGCGTATATAACACAAATGACCAATTCCAGGATCGCACGGAACTGACTGGGACTCCTCTAGGCGTCGGACTCGCTATCGAACTCTTCATCCATAAGATCGCCTTCGTCAACATCTGGCCAAATCAACAAGCCAGGTGAGTACTTTGAATGTACTCGCAAGACAGTTTGAACATAAGATATAACAAATGCAAACATGATGCACATGAGCAGATTAGTAATGCGCACTCAGATAATAAATTGCACTGCTCGATAAATAAAAAGGAAGTCAGGCGGTAGTCCTCCCGAAATCCCAATAAAATAACTGAAGACCGATCGGGTGTCTGAAGCGACGCCTCGAAAGGTAAAATAAATTAACAATGCCGCAGTCGGGCGTCAGAGCGACACCACATAAAGGGCTCATATTGAAATATAAACGACAGTGCGTGCCACAGTCGGACGTCTAAGCGACATCTCGAAAAGGGCTTATATCAAAAGTAAATAGCAAGAATGCCACAGTCGGACGTCTGAGCGACATCACATAAAGGGCTTATATCAAAGTAAATAACAAGAGTGCCACAGTCGGACGTCTAAGCGATATCACATAAAGGGCTTATATTAAAAGTAAATAACAAGAGTGCCACAGTCGGACGTCTGAGCGACATCACATAAAGGGCTTATATCAAAAGTAAATAACAAGAGTGCCACAGTCGGACGTCTGAGCGACATCACATAAAGGGCTTATATCAAAAGTAAATAACAAGAGTGCCACAGTCGGACGTCTGAGTGACATCACATAAAGGGCTTATATCAAAAGTAAATAACAAGAGTGCCACAGTCGGACGTCTGAGCGACATCACATAAAGGGCTTATATCAAAAGTAAATAACAAGAGTGCCACAGTCGGACGTCTGAGCGACATCACATAAAGGGCTTATATTTCATTATTCAAATTCAAGTAGCTCATGAATTTAAATCATCTCAAGGGAATACTCATGTATGTAATAATAAACTGGTTAGTCCATCCACAGGAATAACATTCAGCCGGGTTTACCATTCATGTTTATTCACCGGGGATTTTCACTGAGACTGACACAGAGACTGACGCTGAGACGGACGTTGAGACCGATACTGATACTGATATGGATATGTTGACCAAGATCCTTGACCATGGACACGGTTACTCGGATGGGTTTTGACTCTGCAGAGTTTGTACTCTTTAACCACAGCCAACGGATTTCAGTAGTCACAAAGGACTAGTTCCGTTTACGGTATTTTAGGAGAATTACATCTAACCAGTACACACCCATTCCACATTCCGCTGCCAGGGATCACCCTAGGCAACATTCAAGAAAAACTTTAAGACGGGGAGGCCACAACCTCGAGTAGCATGGGATCAAATTTATATCGTGCGCTCTAAGGGGGTGCCCCCCTCTCGGTCTCAACCAGAAACACCCATGCCCCCTGACTGGATGACGGGCTTTAATCTAGGGCCATGGAACCCTCATCACGACCCCTCTATTTGGTGTGTACGAGGAAAGAGGTTTGCAACTTACTAAACCGTATTCTTTGCAGAAAACATGTGGCAGCACGAAAAGGGGACGGATGGTAACGTGGCTTGATCCACGTTAACACTGGAGTTTAACGGTTGACATAAGACTGGCATGCTTCAACAATACCATCTTACCACCTTTCATGTCACCACATGATCATGTTATCTCCCATCAAATGATCACATCAAGTTTCGAAGCATACTGGTAGTTGCCTTGCATGCAATATAACACTCACTGATGCTCATATAAACATGCCATGAACTAACTATTCAAGAAAACATGCAAAACACTCATCATATCAAAGGTTCAAACATGCTTGCCTGGTTCGGAGCAGTCGGTGTCTAGCTCGGTGAAGTTTGCGGCTCCGTCACCTGCTCCGGTATCTACGGTATAAAGAGAACGCGTACTAACGTAAATACCGAGTGTGCATAAAAGTTGTTCCAAATATTTTTCAAATAAATATGATAAAAAATAGACAGAAAAATAAAGCTGACAGAAAAAGAATCAACTCAAAATCATCTTTTGTTTGAAAGTTATTAAGGTTTTAGTCCAGGGACCCATCTGTAATGAAACAGAAACTTTCCAGGGGCTAGTTCATAAAAAGGACAGAAAACGCCTCAGTTAGATAACGTATTTTGCCCGAAGGTGTTTTCAGAAAACATTTCGAAAAAGAGGAAAAAACTGACGAGGGGGTCCCACCCGTCAGGTTTGAATTTCAAACAGAGCACACCGGTGCCCGAGGACCGCGGTGGCCGCCGGCGTCGATCCCCGGCGAGGTAGGGGAAGTGGTTGGTACCTACGGACTCACGGTGCTCTTCCGCACCTGTGGGTGGTGGAGTTGGTCATCGGCGAGCACCACGTCGACGGCGGCCTCTACTCCGGCGGACGGTGGTTCGGGTGGTGATGGATCTCGCCGAGGAGGGCTGCAACCATCAAATTGGGGCTCGAGTTAGAAGAGTGGGTGCATGATGAGGCTGCTGGCAAGGTTTGGGAGGCGGGGGTGGTCTCACCAGAGGGAATCGTGCCGGAGCCCAAAGCAGATCGGGGCGGCCGGAGTCGGGGAAGAAGGCCTCCCCGAGGTCCCCCTAGTAGCTAGGCGTGGCTCTGGTGAGGTGTAGGAGTGGTGCTGGGTCGAAGGCGAGCTCGAGGCTCCCTTTTATAGCCGGTCCGAGGTGGTTGCCGAGAACGGGATAACTCCGGCGATGATTATGGCGAGGCAGTGGTCGAACGGGGGTTTTAGGTGACTGGGCAGCTACGGATTGGTCTACTGGTCCCGTCCAAAGGCTAATCTTGGTACAACTTGGGCGATACTCCAGGCCTTCGACGGAACGGCCTCACGGGCTCGTCGGCGGCAGAGAGCGCGCTCTGCGCATCTCAGGCCACGGCGACGGTGCTACAGCGCATCCAGAGAAGAGGACGGCCACGCGGAGGCTCCTGGTGGTGTGGGCGGTGCTGGACGGCGCCGTACCTCGCTGAGCTTCTCTGGCGGCCGCAGCGAGCGTTGCTGTCGCCGCTCACGGGGGCGGTGTACCTCTGCCAGCTAACCGCCGACGCTCGCAACCGTCCAAACGACCGTGCGGCGCGATGGATAAGGAGAAGGAGCAGTGAGCAAGAGGCCAGAGCGAGCACTTGTGAGATTGACGCCGAGGCTCTGAAGAAAACGACGCTGTCGACTGAACCCAACACTGAAACTCTGAATTTTCTGAATTTGAACAGAAACTGTGCATGCCAACTGTTCGATGCAATGATTCTGGCATGTGGAAAATTTTTCTGGAGCTGATCTTTGGTGAGGTTGTCTCTCAATGCATCTGGGGGCTGCCTGATTTATCTCAGAATTTTTGGAGAAGAAAAATAATGAATTTCACCCAAAATGGCAAATCTGGTCCAAACTTGCAGCAAGCAAAATTTGAAAATTTTGAATTGTGGACAAGTGGATCTTAAGGGATCTAGATTGGGGGTACTAAGGACTAGTCAGAGGAGTTTGTTTGGAACCAAAACTCAAAAGGGATCTGGTGGTTCCTTTGTAAATCACTAAGGTTCAAAATGAGAGAAATAGTTTTGAGGATAAAATAAATAGAGTCAAAATCAAAATGGGTTGAACTTGCTGGGATTGGATATTTGACTTGACTCAAAGTGGAGGGAGGGGTTTTGGAAGAAAATTTTCAACCTAGGTCATGGCAAGAAAAAAAATTGAATGAGGAAGAATCAATTGATAAGTCATATGGTTATTTTTAAAAGAAAGGATTTCAAAGACTTTCCCAAAGAAAATATTTGTGTTGAGTCAACACTAAATGAAAAGCCCTCAAGACCAAAGTAAATGTTGGGAAGAACACATAAAATACTTGCCTTAAAGGTTTTTGAGAAGGAGAGGTTTAAAAAAATTAAATAACCTCCTTCCCCTAAAAAGGAAATTAATAAAACCAAATAATTTTTTTGGGGGTGTTACAACACCAACCCCCTTAGGAAAAATCTCGTCCCCGAGATTTCAGCTGATCCTTAAATAGGTGTGGTTACTCTGTCCGAAGAAAATCCTCTCTTTCCCATGTTGCTTCATCCGCGGTGTGATTGCTCCACTGAACCTTGAAGAACTTAATTGTTTTCTGACGGGTCCTTCTTTCAGACTCCTCCAGTATTTTTATTGGACGTTCCATGTAGGTGAGGTCTGGTTGCACGTCAATGTTCTCATGAGACACCTGCTTCTCGGGGTTGCTTACACATTTCCTTAACTGTGAGACGTGGAACACGTCGTGGACGTCTGACAGCTCTTTGGGTAGGTCTAGCTGGTAGGCTACTGTGCCTCTTCGTGCAACTACACAGAAGGGTCCAATAAATCTTGGGGCTAGCTTTCCTTTAACTTTGAACCGTTGCAAGCCCCTCATAGGAGATACTCGTAGATACACATATTCACCGGGTTCAAAGCTGACTTCACGATGCTTTCGATCGTAATAACTCTTTTGTCGGCTTTGAGCTGTCTTGAGTCGGTCCCTGATTAGTCTAACTTTCTCCTCGGCTTCCTTGAGCATGTCTGGGCCGAAGATACGACTGTCTCCTGTTTCTGACCAATTTAATGGAGTACGACATCTCCGCCCGTACAAGGCTTCAAAAGGTGCCATTTGTAGACTGGCTTGGTAATTGTTGATGTATGCGAACTCGGCATATGGCAAGCTTTCTTCCCAACTGGTTCCATAGGTGAGAACACATGCTCTCAGCATGTCCTCTAGAATTTGGTTCACGCGTTCAGTTTATCCATCAGTCTGGGGGTGGTATGCTGTACTGAATGCTAGTCGAGTCCCCAGAGCTTGTTGTAAATGATCCCAAAATCTAGAGACGAATTGAGTGCCTCTGTCGGATATTATAGTCTTTGGAACTCCATGCAGGCAAACTATACGGGAGAGGTAAAGCTTGGCAAGCTTCTGAGTGGTGTGGGTTGTCTTTACCGGGATGAAATGTGCCACTTTAGTTAATCTATCGGTGATGACCCATATGGCATCATTTCCGTGTTGTGACCAAGGTAGTCCGACAATAAAATCCATTCCAATTTCGTCCCATTTCCACTCAGGTATCCTGTTTGGCTGTAATAGCCCTGCTGGTTTTTGGTGCTCGGCTTTAATGCGTTGACATGAATCACAACATGCAATGAATGTGGCTATATCCCTCTTCATACCGTGCCACCAAAAATTTTCCTGGATGTCCTTGTACATTTTGGTCCCTCCAGGGTGGATTGAATATGGAGCGGTGTGGCCTTCGGTTAGAATTTGCTGTTTGAGGCCCTCTATGTTTGGTACGCAAAGTCTGTCCTCGTACCATAATATTCCTTCATCGTCTATGACTAATTCAGAAGCTTTGCCCAGACTCATTTTTTCTTTATGCCTTCAACGCTGGGATGTCCATGCTGAGCTTTCTTAATCTGTTCCATTAGGGTGGACTGTATTTCAAGATTTGACACGTTGCCCTCAGTGACCATCACCAAGTTGAGTTTGGCGAACTCCTGCTGAAATTCAGGCCTCAAGTTTTGTAGACTGTCGTTGCCCGAGCTGGGGTTTCGACTAAGAGCGTCTGCCACTACATTCGCTTTTCCTGGATGGTAGTGAATGCCAACATCATAATCTTTGACTAATTCCAACCAGCGTCGTTGCCGTAAATTGAGTTCTGGTTGTGTGAAAATATATTTGAGGCTTTTATGATCCGTATATATTTCACAACGATTACCAAGCAAAAAGTGCCTCCACTCTTTGAGTGCATGGATGACTGCTGCCAACTCCAAGTCATGAGTAGGATAATTTTCTTCATGCTTTCGTTGTTGCCTGGAAGCATATGCAACAACTTTGCCGTCTTGCATCAATACGCACCCGAGGCCCTTCCGGGATGCGTCACAATACACTTCAAAACTTTTGTGTATGTCTGGCACAACCAATACCGGTGTTGTTGTTAATTTCCTTTTGAGTTCTTGGAAACTTTTATCGCACGCTTCAGTCCATACAAATTTCTTATCCTTCTTGAGTAACTGTGTCATTGGTTTTGCTATGGTGGAGAATCCCTCAATAAACCTTCGGTAATATCCAGCCATTCCTAGGAAACTTCGTACATCTGTTACGTTGGCTGGTGGTTTCCATCCAAGTACGGCCTTGACTTTTTCTGGGTCTACGGCAACACCTTCTTGGGTCAATACATGTCCTAGAAAACCAACCTGTCTTAACCAAAATTCACATTTGCTGAACTTGGCGTATAATTGATGTTTCCTCAATTCTCCCAGTACAATTCTAAGATGTTCAGCATGTTCTTCCGGTGTCTTTGAGTATACCAGAATATCATCAATGAACACCACAACAAATTTGTCCATAAATTTCATAAACACTTTGTTCATGAGGTGGACAAAATATGCGAGGGCGTTTGTCAGTCCAAACGGCATTACTGTAAATTCATGCAATCCATATCTGGAGCTGAATGCTGTCTGGGGGATATCTTCTGTCCGTACCTTTAATTGATGGTACCCCGATCTTAAATCAATTTTCGAGAAAACCTTGGCGTGTGCGAGCTGGTCAAATAAATCATTTATCCGTGGCATCGGATATTTGTTTTTGATGGTGACCATGTTGAGTGCTCGATAGTCTATACATAACCTTAGTGTCCCATCTTTTTTCTTTGCAAATAATACTGGTGAACCCCAAGGTGAGGAGCTGGCTCGTATAAATCCTTTGTCCAGTAATTCTTTTATTTGCTTCTTTAATTCTACCAAATCGGAGGGTGCCATTCTGTAAGGTTTCTTGTAAATGGGGGTGGTTCCAGGTGCTAGTTCAATGATGAACTCTATTTCCCGGTCTGGTGGCATGCCTGGTAGTTCTTCGGGAAATACGTCAGGGAACTCACACACCACTGGAACTTTCCTAATCTCTGAAATGTCCACCTTGTTCAACTTTGGTTGTCGTGACATTGGTCTTTCTTGAGCTGCAACTTTTATCGTCTTGCCGTGATGATGAGTAAGAATTACCGTCCGATTGAAGCAGTTGATAAATCCCTTGTTGGTGGTTAACCAGTCCATTCCTAGGATAACATCCAGTCCTTTATTTTCCAATACAATGAGTTTTGCCTGAAACTTTAGTCCTTCAAACTCAATAACCACACC
This sequence comes from Aegilops tauschii subsp. strangulata, assembly GCF_002575655.3. Taxonomy (NCBI): domain Eukaryota; kingdom Viridiplantae; phylum Streptophyta; class Magnoliopsida; order Poales; family Poaceae; genus Aegilops; species Aegilops tauschii. The sequence goes on from NC_053039.3 coordinate 49,728,397, forward strand.
TTGGCAGTAACTCTGAGTGATTTGCTTATTCCCGGGGGACTTGATGATCATGGATTTTTCCAAAGGAAGCATCGAAAAATCATGTTGCAAAACAAAACTCTTTGAAATGAACGAGTGAGAAGCTCCAGAATCAAACAAAGCCGTGGCAGGTATTGTGTTGACAAGGAACGTACCGAGTACGATATCCGGGGCATTCTGTGCTTCCTCCTTGGTCACATGGTTCAAGTGACCCTTCTTGTGATTGTTATTGGGGTTGAAGTTGTTACGCTTGGGAGCTGGATTATTTCCACCGTTGTTCGGCTTGGGGGCCGAGTTCCTTGGTTTTGGGCACTGTTTGGCATAGTGTCCTTCCTCTCCACAAGCATAGCAAGTAACACCTGGGCGAAACGTAAAATCCTTGTCCCTTGCATGAAAATTTTTGGTTGGGCTTGGAACATTGGTCGTGGATTTGTTCGCTCCATTTTTCTGAAAACCAGTCTTGTTCCGGTTGTTGCGAGCATGAGTAGTCTTGTCCCTTTTGCGCTTGCGAAAATCCTCCAAGCTGCGGCGCTCATTTTCCAATGTAATAGCCTTGTCCACAAGTGTTTTGAAATCTGGAAAGGTGTGTACGACCAGCTGGCATTTAAGTGCTGGTGCCAGACCGTCCAAAAATTTCTCCATCTTTTTATATTCAGTCATATGCTCTTCGTTGGCATAACGAGATAATTGAGTAAACTGACTATTGTACTCAGTCACTGTCATGCTTCTCCGCTCGAGGTCATCAAACTCCCTTTTCTTGATCTTCATAATGCTTTTGGGAATATGCGCCCCACGAAAACCTTCTTTAAATTCTTCCCAAGTGATGTTATTTTCATTGGGGTGCATGTGTAGAAAGTGTTTCCACCATGATGCAGCTGCTCCAGTGAGGTAGTGAGGTGCATAAAGTACCTTCTCACGGTCCGAACATTGTGCAATAATTAATTTCCTTTCAATGTCTCGAAGCCAATCATCGGCCTCGAGAGGTCTATCAGTGTGAGAGAATGTTGGGGGACGTGTGTTTTGTAGTTCAGACAATTTGGAATGCTGCTGGTATGGTTCACGGTGATTTCCCATATTGATAACATGGTTCATCATTTCTTGATGCTGCTGCTGGCTTTGCTCATAAAGGCGGCATACTTGAGAAAATGCTGCTTCACTGCCTTGCTGACTTGACTGCCCCTATGTGAAATTGTGGCTTGTCTGGGTACCATAATTTTCTTCCGGCGGACTTGGCATGGAACGAGTCCAAGGACGAGGCATTTTCCACTCTGGGGTATTTTTGCAAAACTCATGAGAAAAACCGAGTGGCAAAATGAATAATTTTGCAAAGGCGGAATTTTTAAAGACTCCAAGATTTTTCAAGAAAAATACTTGATTGCGCATGGAGAAGGACTGCTCAGTACATATCTTACACGCGAGTCGTAATTATACAATACATCACTCAGGATGTGCGTACACATTCCTAACATGTTATTTAGGCTAGTGCACTTCTCCGAGTTCCTACATGATGCGCACACAAACTACTTCTCACCAAACCTATGTACATATAAACATATCATACAAGCTGGCACATCACACGGCTGCTAGGCGCACTCAGTCGGAGATGGTGAAAACTTCCCTCGGCCTGCCGAGGGTAAGACCCAGTGGTGCAGGAGACTCAACCTCCTCCTCACTAATAGGCTCCAGGCGCGAAGTACTGCGTTGAGGAGTTGGTGCGGTAGGTGGTGCAGCTCTGACTGGAGTAGGAGCAATGACTTGGTCAAACTCCTCAGTGGTAGGCAGGCGGCGAGCGGTGACTTGGTCAAACTCCTCAGTTTGCAAAATGTTAAACTAGCGCTTATTACGCTAATAACCAATTAGCGATCGCACCTAGTGGCTTCCTACAGTCAGCCTGGCTCTGGTACCAAGGTTGTCAGGACCGGTTTTCCAATAAAATATTTATTGAGAAACCGACCCTTATATCAAACCAGTATAGAAGAATCCTTCTTACTGGTGGACAAATCCTTGATGCAGAAATCCAGAAGTACTAAATATTATACAAGGTTGAGCTGAGGTTGCTCAACAATTTATTACAAGCACGCCGATATAATACATAAGGGCGGATATGACACAAGGAGTATGGTGGCATAACTACTGACTCGTAATAAAAGTGGTGGTGGATATGTCACAGCGAAATGGGTGACAAGACTCCTAAATTTTACAGCTCATCGAGCGCCGGAGTGTGGCTCGATGATTTTATTGGTGTAGCGGAAGCGTATATAACACAAATGACCAATTCCAGGATCGCACGGAACTGACTGGGACTCCTCTAGGCGTCGGACTCGCTATCGAACTCTTCATCCATAAGATCGCCTTCGTCAACATCTGGCCAAATCAACAAGCCAGGTGAGTACTTTGAATGTACTCGCAAGACAGTTTGGACATAAGATATAACAAATGCAAACATGATGCACATGAGCAGATTAGTAATGCGCACTCAGATAATAAATTGCACTGCTCGATAAATAAAAAGGAAGTCAGGCGCTAGTCCTCCCGAAATCCCAATAAAATAACTGAAGACCGATCGGGTGTCTGAAGCGACGCCTCGAAAGGTAAAATAAATTAACAATGCCGCAGTCGGGCGTCAGAGCGACACCACATAAAGGGCTCATATTGAAATATAAACGACAGTGCGTGCCACAGTCGGACGTCTAAGCGACATCTCGAAAAGGGCTTATATCAAAAGTAAATAGCAAGAATACCACAGCCGGACGTCTGAGCGACATCACATACAGGGCTTATATCAAAGTAAATAACAAGAGTGCCACAGTCGGACGTCTAAGTGATATCACATAAAGGGCTTATATTAAAAGTAAATAACAAGAGTGCCACAGTCGGACGTTTGAGCGACATCACATAAAGGGCTTATATCAAAAGTAAATAACAAGAGTGCCACAGTCGGACGTCTGAGCGACATCACATAAAGGGCTTATATCAAAAGTAAATAACAAGAGTGCCACAGTCGGACGTCTGAGTGACATCACATAAAGGGCTTATATCAAAAGTAAATAACAAGAGTGCCACAGTCGGACGTCTGAGCGACATCACATAAAGGGCTTATATCAAAAGTAAATAACAAGAGTGCCACAGTCGGACGTCTGAGCGACATCACATAAAGGGCTTATATTTCATTATTCAAATTCAAGTAGCTCATGAATTTAAATCATCTCAAGGGAATACTCATGTATGTAATAATAAACTGGTTAGTCCATCCACAGGAATAACATTCAGCCGGGTTTACCATTCATGTTTATTCACCAGGGATTTTCACTGAGACTAACACAGAGACTGACGCTGAGACGGACGTTGAGACTGATACTGATATGGATATGTTGACCAAGATCCTTGACCATGGACACGGTTACTCGGATGGGTTTTCACTCTGCAGAGTTTGTACTCTTTAACCACAGCCAACGGATTTCAGTAGTCACAAAGGACTAGTTCCGTTTACGGTATTTTAGGAGAAACACATCTAACCAGTACACACCCATTCCACATTCCGCTGCCAGGGATCACCCTAGGCAACATTCAAGAAAAACTTTAAGACGGGGAGGCCACAACCTCGAGTAGCATGGGATCAAATTTAGATCGCGCGCTCTAAGGGGTGCCCCCCTCTCGGTCACAACCGGAAACACCCATGCCCCCTGACCGGATGACGGGCTTTAATCCAGGGCCATGGAACCCTCATCACGGCCCCTCTATTTGGTGTGTACGAGGAAAGAGGTTTGCAACTTACTAAACCGTATTCTTTGCAGAAAACATGTGGCAGCACGAAAAGGGGACGGATGGTAACGTGGCTTGATCCACGTTAACACTGGAGTTTAACGGTTGACATAAGACTGGCATGCTTCAACAATACCATCTTACCACCTTTCATGTCACCACATGATCATGTTATCTCCCATCAAATGATCACATCAAGTTTCGAAGCATACTGGTAGTTGCCTTGCATGCAATATAACACTCACTGATGCTCATATAAACATGCCATGAACTAACTATTCAAGCAAACATGCAAAACACTCATCATATCAAAGGTTCAAACATGCTTGCCTGGTTCGGAGCAGTCGGTGTCTAGCTCGGTGAAGTTTGCGGCTCTGTCACCTCCTCCGGTATCTACGGTATAAAGAGAACGCGTACTAACGTAAATACCGAGTGTGCATAAAAGTTGTTCCAAATACTTTTCAAATAAATATGATAAAAAACTAGACAGAAAAATAAAGCTGACAGAAAAAGAATCAACTCAAAATCATCTTTTGTTTAAAAGTTATTAAGGTTTTAGTCTAGGGACCCATCTGTAATGAAACAAAAACCTTCCAGGGGCTAGTTCATAAAAAGGACAGAAAACGACTCAGTTAGAAAACGTATTTTGCCCAAAGGCGTTTTCAGAAAACATTTCGAAAAAGAGGAAAAAACTGACGAGGGGGTCCCACCCGTCAGGTTTGAATTTCAAACAGAGCACACCAGCGCCCGAGGACCGCGGTGGCCGCCGGCGTCGATCCCCGGCGAGGTAGGGGAAGTGGTTGGTACCTACGGACTCACGGTGCTCTTCCGCACCTGTGGGTGGTGGAGTTGGTCGTCGGCGAGCACCACGTCGACGGCGGCCTCTACTCCGGCGGACGGTGGATCGGGTGGTGATGGATCTCGCCGAGGAGGGCTGCAACCATCTAATTGGGGCTCGGGTTAGAAGAGTGGATATTTGACTTGACTCAAAGTGGAGGGAGGGGTTTTGGAAGAAAATTTTCAACCTAGGTCATGGCAAGAAAAAAATTTGAATGAGGAAGAATCAATTGATAAGTCATATGGTTATTTTTAAAAGAAAGGATTTCAAAGACTTTCCCAAAGAAAATATTTGTGTTGAGTCAACACTAAATGAAAAGCCCTCAAGACCAAAGTAAATGTTGGGAAGAACACATAAAATACTTGCCTTAAAGGTTTTTGAGAAGGAGAGGTTTTAAAAAAAATTAAATAACCTCCTTCCCCTAAAAAGGAAATTAATAAAACCAAATAAATTTTTTTTGGGGTGTTACACCTTGAGAAGTGCTTCATCTGTGCTGTTTTAAATATTTCCTTTCCTTTTTTTCGAGCAAACAGGGATGCTAGCATTTAGTTATCCTCTTGTCTTTGCACAACAGGATCATCCTCCTCTGAAGAAGAATATGGAGTACGTGAAGTGACTAGTTCCGATTATGCCAGGATGAAGAAGCCCTGTCTATCTTCTCATCAGAAGGAGCAGTTGAAGGATGGTTACATTCCCCCCCCCCCCCCGCCCCACAAGACCAAACTAACTTCGGCTCAGAAGGACTGACAAATCTCCATTTTCTTGCTGTGATGCGCGAGTACAATGTTGTTCTAGGATTCTTTCCGGTGAGTTCCATTTTTGTAAAAGTGTGCTCTACATGGACCATGTAGGTGCTTGTTTAAACTGTCAATTCATAGTACAGTTTGCTTTATACTAATCACTTTTTTGCATTTGTGCAAACATGGGTGCTCAGCTTGATTTCAATGGGAACTGCACAAAATGTTCATGAATACATTGAATCATTCATTTCCACCACAAGAAAGGAGGTGCCAATAAGATCAAGGCGTTGCAACATATAAGGGCGAAATCATACAAGCTACGCGCGAATTTGGTTGATTTTGGTGGAACTGCACAAAAACAACATCTGGTTTATTTAGCACGAGGTGCCATGTCAATGTCCGAACTGATGGCAGACCCTGCCCATTCCACAATCGTAGGCATTTGATATTTTGGAATGGGAAAAACTTGACAAATTTTGCTCATTGATTTTAGCAAGAAGACATGCGTTTGATATTGTCGAATGGGACGCCCTTTGCTGTCAGCAGCGTCGATCCATTTTTTCTTTATTCTTTAGTTGTGAAGTAAATATTGGCTCTGACATGTGAATCGCTGAGATGCATAATCATCGATTGTTTTGAATGTTCTCTATGACATGTGAATCGCTGTGATGGCAATGTACAGGAACGCTAAAAAGCTGCTCAAACTATTTGTACTCCTTTTGTTCCTTTTTACTTCGCACATTGTCCGGTAGCATACAACTGAAGTGCTCAAGTTCTCTAGCAAATGATTGTATCTCATGAGCTTGCTCAACCACGGAGCGCTCTTCAATCAGCCTGTAATCATAGAATTGCTCCATGATGTACAGCTCAGTGCCAGCAACCGGAGGGTAGCAGCGGTGGCCTTACTTGGACCCGAGCGGCGGCGACCTACCGTGTTCTACTCTTCCTCGTTTTCTGTGTGGCGCGGCCTCGGCGGAGCCGGCGATGTCCTCTATCTCGTTGCCGGCGGGCAGTGCCTCGGCGGAGCGGGGGGAAATCCTCCCCTCGTTGCCGGCAGGGTGGGGCCTCGGCGGAGCCGGCGGTGTCCTCTGCCTCATTGTTGGCGCCGTGGGGCCTCGGCAGAGCAGGGCCTCGTCGACGCCAGCGGAGCGGGGACTCGTCGGAGCCGGCATTGTCCTCTGCCTCGTCCTCGGTCTCGCCAAATGGCGCCTCGGCCGCTTCATCGCCCTGTTTGTAGGCGGTCGCAACCTCCGCCACCCGCATGCGGTACCGCCAGCGCTCAAGGCGGCCCTCGCGGGTGGAGTGGTACGAGTCGAGCAGCACCTCCCGCTCTGCCCGCTCCGCGGCGATCTGCTCCTCCGCCTGCAGGTGCTCCTGGAGGAGATGGTGGTTGTAGGCGGCGTCGGCTTGCGCCTCCCGGAGCTGCTCCTCACGCTTCTGCCTCACCGTGTCCATATATTGGGCACGGGCCTCACCGATGGTCATGGTGCAATGCACCGGCGAGGATGGCGTGGAGGAGGGGGCTGGCGCCGGATCGTTGACTACCATGTTGTCCATTGGGATGTCGTCGTCCTCCGACTGCCTGCCGGCTAGCCAGTCGGCAGCAATGGCTGCCATCTCCTTGTGGTCCGTCGTCCGCCCGTCCCGAAGAGCGCTGGAGCGCGAGGAAGCCATGGTGGGCAGTAGTGGTGTGGACAGAAGAATAAGAACGGATGCGGATGACTGCGGCTATGGCCGGCGCAACAGTTTATATAGCAATGGTGGGCGGCGGAGGGACGGACGTGTGGCGCCGGAGTAGCCGCCTCGGCAACCGCGTATCATTAATGTGGGCGGCAGAAGGACGGACGGACGGCACTTGTATCGTTTGAAGGCGGAGCAATCGCATGCACCGGGAAGCGGGGCGGGCGGCGCTGATCGTTTCGGGCGGAAAGCACGCGCAGGCGAGGGAGGCGGTCTGGGTGGGCCAGGGCAGTCAGACTCGTGCTTTGCAGCGGGTCGGTCCAGCAGCCGAACATGCTGGCTCGCCAGCTACCTCGCCGAACTGAGCGACGACAATCAAACGATGGACGTAGCTTCCGACCAGGAGCCGGCGTCACTGTCCCAGCCGGTTCATGCCGTGTTCACCATAGAGCAGGTGCGGCCGCACTTCGACGCCCTAATGGCGAAAGAGCTACCAGCACAGGAGGACCTGTGCTGCAACCTCCGTCTCCTCAACGAGCACCGGTGAACAAGCGAACGACAATGCCGTCGCGGACATGTGGCCCCATGATCCTGGCTTCCCGAATGAGCAGCGGGCGCTGTATCAGACCATCCGTAGGGCCCGCGAGGCCCTCTCCGTCGTCCTTCGAGTTGTTGTGCTCGCCGTGGCGCCGCCGTCTCGCATTGTCAACATGGTCAATGGACATGAGGATGAGGAGATGACTTTACTAGGAGAGGATGACAGCCAGTGCCTCCTTATTAGTATATAAAACTATAATTTTTTTGCTTCCTCCTGGTTTCCTGACATCACGATCCCACACCATTGTGAACCTATGTAGTCAATAAACGAGAGAACTGCACGAGAAGCGGCCGACAGCTGGGACCAAGCAGCTCGAGCAGTATTTGTGTTTTTGAGGTGTGAGCACTGCAGAGTTTTTCTTGAGCGATGCTTAGCCCAGATATTAATTTTTCTCCTCTGAACAACAACGAAAACATCGCTACAGCTATTAACTGGGCGGGCTGTGGCCCGTCTAGCCCAGATTAGATATCCAGCCTAGATATTAATTTTTTTCAAGCTGAAAATGGCTAGCCCAGCTATACTTTTTTTAGGAATATCCAGGCAAGGTCAAGTTGTTATTCTCCGCGCCGCTGGGCTGCAAATCTTTCCTAGGAGGGATGCATTAGGCTTAACAAGAAAATGGGCTTTAAGAAATAATAAATGGGATGTAATTATAAAAACTGGGTAGTAACTATAAAAAATGCACCAAACACGTAATTACTTTATAAAATATTATTTTTGGATATTGAAAATTTTAATTTCATTAATTGTTGCGTGCGCAATGTTTCGTTGGATTTTTACGTAATATAAATTTATATTGAAATTGTATTTAATCTGACTAGAAATTTCGGGATAAAAATATTTCGGATCCCATCAAAATGTGGGAAATTTTATTGAATTCTGTTTTGAAAGGTTGGTTGAAATGGGTTGTACTTTTAACAAACAGTAAATGGGTTGTAGTAAATTCCTATAGAATTCAAAAATTGGCTGCACATTCTTACAAATCACAAATGGGCTATAAGTTCTCTGCCACACACTTGTGGCCTTACTAAGTTGACGCGTCCCCTAAAAAAAGAGAGTTGACGCATATGCAAGGCTTTGTCAACTTATAGTCAACACACGGTTCTAGCAACAGTGGCCGTTGGATGTCCATCCAACGGATGCCGTGCTTCTTCTGCAATCTCGGATATTCTAGCTTCACCGCCCAAAAAATGATTCCTCCCCCTGACATCTGGGGCGCACCGTTTCGGAAGCTGACCTATGGGCCTACTAAGTTGACGGGGACGGAGTGCTTTGTCAACGTAGTCAATATGAACGATTCTAGCTCCAGTGACCGTACGATGTCCATCCAACGGCCGTAGTGCTTCTTCAACCTCTGGTCTTGTTGCTCCAGCCGCCAAAAGTAGCGCCGGTCGTGTTGCATGCTCCTGCCTCCCGTGGCCGGCTGTGCTGCCGCGGAGGCCTCACCGCCCCCTACTATTCTCACCGCTGGCCAGGCCCTGCGGCGACGACAGACTCACACCGCAGCCGAACCAGTGAACCCTCGTACTCCTCTCTGCGCGGGCTTCCACTTCCGCGTCTTCCCCGGCTCCACGTCATCCCCCTCCTAGGCCTCACCGTTGTCCATCGCCCTGGTGCTCTTGGCGCGGCGTGGTCAACGTGGTCAAGGAACGACTTCCAGCGGAAGAGTACTGTACGTGGAGAGGCTGACTGCTGGGTCCATGGCGGCCGCAAGGAAGTGCCTCCTTATTACGCGCAAAATAATTATTCTTCCACCTGACAGCAGGGACCCACCGGACGGGCAACTGTATTTCATGAAAAAAAATGTTTCCCCCTGACTGTTGGGACCTACCAGCTACATCTTCGCACGCAAGGAAGTGCGTCCGGGCAAAAAAAACGATTCGCCCCCCTGACTGTTGGGACCCACCAGCTACATCTTCGCACGCAAGGTAGTGCCTGACAATCGGGACCCACCTGGTCGAAGCGTACGTAGCATTGTCATTCTGGTCGCGAACGTGTACGTACATACCGTTCGATGTAGAGGCGCGCACGTGTCGTAGTAGAGGCGCGCACGTAGCATGTACACGTACGTACAGCGGCCAGTGTGCAAGAAAGAAAATACGGCCACGTATGTACATACGGGCAGGGTCTCGAATGCCTACTCGCGCATACGTACGGCCAGGGCTCGTGTACATGGCTGGGTCGGAACGGAGAAACAACGTCGTCGTCGTGTTCATGGGGAGCCAACCGGCTGGGTCAGAACGGAATGCGTCGTCGTGTTCATCAGGAGGGCTTGGACGGAACAGCCGATGGAAACGAGGCCTGGCGTACCGCAGAACGGAGGAAACGGCCTTGTGTTCGACCGGCCACGTTCGAAACGGGATCCTGTTCATCGGGAGGGGTCTGGCGTACCGCAAAATGGAGGAAACGGACCTCCTACAGTCGAAACGGGGGTCCTGTTGATCGGGAGGGGTGTGGCTTACCGCAAAACGGAGGAAACGGACTTGTGTTGGAGCGCTACGGTCGAAACGGGGGTCCTGTTCATCGGGAGGGGTGTGGCGTACCACAAAACGGGACTCCACGGGATACTGTTCATCTCCACCGTCGACCCCCTCCAGCCTCCACGGGCTACGGTTCATCCACCGTCGACCTCCTCCAGCCTCCACCCGCGACTGTTCATCCACGGGCTCCTGTTCATCCAGCCTCCACCACGCGCTACTCCACCGGCTACTGTTCAACCACCCCCTCTCCACGGGCTCCTGTTCAACCACCCCTCCACGGGCTACTGTTCATCCTGCCCTCCACCGTCTACTGTTCATCCTGCCCTCCACGGGGTGGTCCTGTTCATCCTGCCCTCCATGGGGTCCTGTTCATCCAGCCCCAACCGGCTCGAACGATTATGGTCCTGTTCATCCACCCCCACCGGGAACTGTTCATCCAAACCCCCCAACAACGCTCACTATTCATCCAGAGGCAACACCATGGGGTCCTGTTCATCCACCCCCACCAGGAACTGTTCATCCAAACCCCCCAGCAACGCTCACTGTTCATCCAGAGGCAGCATCGATCGGCTTCAGTTAGCAGCAGTAGCAAAGGAATCACTCGATCGGGTTCAGTTAACAGCCATAGATCGATCGCTTGGGTTCAGTAACGCGTAGCCTGCAGTGCAATCGCTTGGGTTCAGTTAGAGCCCAACGCCTCGCACACACGCGCGTACGTATGAGAGAAACGCGCATCGCTCGGCCCCGACCACCCATCGTAACCGGGGACTCCCCGATATTTTCCGCGCCCTCGCTTCTACCACGTTTTTTCCGTCAAGGACGGCCCAAAGAATGTCATGCAGCTGCGTCTCCGGCCCGCCCAGGACGAAAAGCCCATTTTATGTCATGATTTTTTGTCATAGAAGTAGGACCCCACCACATCTATGATGATCCCGGGTTTTGTCACAATTATCGTCATAGAAGTGTCATAAGTATGACAGAAAAGATTTTCGTTCGGCCCAAAATGTCACGAATGTGTCTTTTTTTTGTAGTGTGATATGTGTTTTGCTTGGAGCGTCTTGTATGATATGTGTCTTTGGTTGTTTTTATTTAGTGTTTTAAGTCATCAATCCTTGCTGGACACACCTATTTGAGAGAGCCAAAATTATATCATGACTTGTTAGAATTGCTCTCTATGCTTCACTTAAATCTTTTATGAGCCAGGACTTGCTCTAGTGCTTCACTTATATCTTTTTGAGCACGGTGTGCTTTGTTATTTTTGAAGAAATGCTCTCTTGCTTCACTTAGATTTATTTGAGAGTTAGTAAAATTTTGAAGAAATTCTCTCTTGCTTCACTTAAACTATTTTGAGAGAAAGAAAAATTTGTTATGCTCATGATCTTCACTTATATTTGTTTGAGCTTATAAAAAGCAACACATGGAAATTAGTGCCAAAGTGATAGATATCCAAGAAGGATAAAGTAAAAAATGTCATGAAGATTATTGGACAAAATAAACTTGATTATTATTAATAGTTTTGAGATATGATGATGTGATGTGTGAGTTATGTTGATGAGTAATTGTGCTCTAGTAAGAATATTGGTGTTAAGGTTTGTGATTCCCTATGCATGCACGAAAGTCAATAATCATGCAATGAAAATTATATCCTACTTGTGGTGCATTATTCGGTGTTAATTATGCTTAATGCTTGCTTATGAGATTATTCATTTCTTGGTTGGTCGCTTCCCAATCTTTTGCTAGCCTTCATTTTGCACTAAGTATGGCCTCTACTTGTGCATCCAAAATCCTTTAAACCAGTTTTGCCACATGAGTCCACTATATCTACCTATATGGGGTATTCTTTTGTCGTTCTAAGCAAATTTGCATGTGCCATCTCTAATTTTCAAAATAAACTTCTCTTTTGTGTGTTTGTTTCGCTCGCGGAACGGAAATAGGTGGCTAATATTTTCCATGCTAGATGTGTTATTCTCAAGATGAGTGTTTATTCGCTTGTCATTGCACGAGAGTAAGGCAAAGGTCTTAGGGATGCCCAGTCCCGAAATGCAAAAAAAAATATTTACTTTATGTTGTCAAATAATAATTTCCTTGGAAAGTGTTGGTATGGAGGGCACCAGTGGATACGGCTAGCCATGGAAAGTGAAAGAATGGTGGAAAAAGGAATAACCTTTATTATCTGTTTGGGAACCGCCTATGGCATATCTAGCATGGAAAGTGTTCGTAGCTCTGAGTCGTTTTCGTTGGTGGGATGGATACACCTCCCAAAATGTTTCTATCTCTAATTTTTCGCTTTGAGCTCTGGCACCTCTACAAATCCCTACTTCCCTCTGCGAAGGGCCTTTCTTTTACTTTATGCAATTTTTATTTTTTGAATTTGAGTCTCCATCTTCTCTTACAAAAGCACCAACTAGGAGGCAATATGATCGTGCGCAAGTATTGGGTGTAGTTAATATTCGAGTGTGTTTCATGAATGGATCAATGTTTGAGCATGATGGGCTAGGGATAACTTATTTAAGCGTTGATATTTTGAAAGACATGGTTGCTTGTTGATGTGCTTGAGTATCTAAATTATTATGTCAAAACTAGACTATTGCTTTGAATCACATAAAAGTCCAAATGTCCATGCTATAAAGAAAAGAATATGATATGACTTGATGAACAACACTCCACATCGAAAATTCTGTTTTTTTCACTTACCTACTCGAGGACGAGTAGGAGCTAAGCTTGGGGATGCTGATACGTCTCCAACGTATCTATAATTTTTTATTGTTCCATGCAGTTTTATTATCAACCTTGGATGTTTTATAATCTTTTTATAGTCATTTTATATCATTTTTGGTACTAACCTATTGACATAGTGCCAAGTGCCAGTTGTTGTTTTTTCCATGTTTTTTACATCGCAGGAAATCAATATCAAACAGAGTCCAAATGGGACGAAACTCCATGATGATTTTTTATGGGCCAGAAGGAAGGCAATGGGCCCTGGTTGCACCTGGGGGTGGCCCGAGGGGGGCACAACCCACCGGGGCACGCCATGAGGCCCAGGCACGCCCTGGTGGGTTGTGCCCACCTCGGGTGCCCCCCGGACCGCCTCTTTGCTCTATAAATACCACAGTATTCCAGAAACCCTAGAAGAAGCGTCGAAATATTCATCCAGCCGCCGCAGAGTCCAGAACCACCATATCCAATCTAGACACCATCACGGAGGGGTTCACCACTTCCATTGGTGCCTCTCCGATGATGCATAACTAGTTCTTTGTAGACCTTCGGGTCCGTAGTTAGCAGCTAGATGGCTTTCTCTCTCTATCGCTGAATTCTCAATACGATGGTCTCTTGGAGATCCATATGATGTAACTCTTTTGTGGTGTGTTTGTTGGGATCTGATGAACTTTGAGTTTATGATCAGTCATATCTTTTTATATCCATGAAAGTTATTTGAGTTTCTTTGATCTCTTATATGCATGATCTCTTATAGCCTCGTATTTCTTCTCCGATATTTGGGTTTTGTTTGACCAACTTGATCTATTTTTCTTGGAATGGGAAGAGGTGCCCGGTAGTGGGTTCGATCTTACGGTGCGCGATCCCAGTGACAGAAGGGGAAACGACACGTATGTATCGTTGCTGTTAAGTCATGTCTCTCTCTAAGTAGTTTTGGTGATTGATGACAACGTCTTTGCGGACTAATCGTGTGCATTGAGTATTTAAGAGATTCATCCTTTGGCACGAGATGATTCCCTCCCCTCGAAGTTTGAAGCAAAGACGGTGTAGCTCTTTCGATTCAGTTTTGGTGGACTTGTGTCGTAGGAGTCACCGTACTATCAAGAGGGGGTCCGCTTTGGTTAGGCTAGGGTGGAATCAACACGTACACATCCGCTTTGCACCCTCTGAGCCTTCCCGCTACGATGGAGGCTCCCTTGTTGTATTCTCTGTGAGATCTGGTCCCAGCGGTAGTACCGTGGACCCCAGCGGTAGTACCACTCGAGAGCTACAGGTGGCAGTACCGCTCCACAGCGGTAGTACCGCCTGGAGCTCTCAGCCGTAGTACCGCTGTGGCTCCGCGCTCCTACCACCTCGACTCGAGGGTGTCGCCTCTTGTGTCGGGTTTTGCGGCACTGGCAGCGGCAGTAGAGGCGGTAGTACCGCTCGTAAGCGGTAGTACCGCCCTTACCACCGCTGCTAGTACCACCCTGGGTCCAGGTCCTGCTCTGCCTCTTGCCTTCGTCTGTCTGCGCTGCAGTACCGCGAGGGCGAGCGGTAGTACCGCTGGCCACAGCGGTAGTACCGCTGCCCCCAGTGGTAGTATCGCTGCTCCCAGCGGTAGTACCGCTCTGTGCGGGGCTGAGCGGGGGTAACGGTTGGATTGTCTCCCCCCTTATAAAAGGAGGTCTTCTTCTCCAAGTTGACGTACTGATGTCTACTACACAACCTTCTTCTTGTAGACGTTGTTGGGCCTCCAAGTGCAGAGGTTTGTAGGACAGTAGCAAATTTCCCTCAAGTGGATGACCTAAGGTTTATCAATCCGTGGGAGGCGTAGGATGAAGATGGTCTCTCACAAACAACCCTGCAACCAAATAACAAAGAGTCTCTTGTGTCCCCAACACACCCAATACAATGGTAAATTGTATAGGTGCACTAGTTCGGCGAAGAGATGGTGATACAAGTGCAATATGGATGGTAGATATAGGTGTTTGTAATCTGAAAATATAAAAACAGCAAGGTAACTAATGATAATAGTGAGCACAAACGGTATTGCAATGCTAGGAAACAAGGCCTAGGGTTCATACTTTCACTAGTGCAAGTTCTCTCAACAATAATAACATAATTGGATCATATAACTATCCCTCAACATGCAACAAAGATTCACTCCAAAGTCACTAATAGCGGAGAACAAACGAAGAGATTATGGTAGGGTACGAAACCACCTCAAAGTTATCCTTTCTGATCTATCTATTCAAGAGTCCGTAGTAAAATAACACGAAGCTATTCTTTTCGTTCAATCTATCATAGAGTTCGTACTAGAATAACACCTTAAGATACAAATCAACCAAAACCCTAATGTCACCTCAAGTATCCGTGGGTATGATTATACGATATGCATCACACAATCTCAGATTCAGCTATTCAACCAACACAAAGAACTTCAAAGAGTGCCCCAAAGTTTCTACCGGAGAGTCAAGACGAAAATGTGTGCCAACCCCTATGCATAAGTTCACGGAACTCGCAAGTTGATCACCAAAACATACATCAAGTGAATCAACAGAATACCCCATTGTCACCACGGGTATCCCATGCAAGACATACATCAAGTGTTCTCAAATCCTTAAAGACTCAATCCGATAAGATAACTTCAAAGGGAAAACTCAATCCATTACAAGAGTATAGAGGGGGAGAAACATCATAAGATCCAACTATAATAGCAAAGCTCGCGATACATCAAGATCGTATCACCTCAAGAACACGAGAGAGACAGATCAAACACATAGCTACTGGTACATACCCTCAGCCCCGAGGGTGAACTACTCCCTCCTCGTCATGGAGACCGCCGGGATGATGAAGTTGGCCACCGGTGAGGGATCCCCCCCTCCGGCAGGGTGCCGAAACAGGGTCCCGATTGGTTTTGGGTGGCTACAGAGGCTTGCGGCGGCAGAACTCCCGATCTATTCTGCTCCCCGATGTTTTTAGGGTATATGGATATATATATAGGCGAAAGAAGTCGGTCAGGGGAGCCACGAGGGGGCCCACGAGGGTGGGGGCGCGCCCAGGAGGGCAGGCGCGCCTCCCTGCCTCGTGGCCACCTCGAAGCTTCCGTGATGTCTACTCCAAGTCTCCTGGATTGCTTCCGTTCCAAAAATCACACTCTCGAAGGTTTCATTCTGTTTGGACTCCGTCTAATATTCCTTTTCTGCGGAACACTGAAACAAGGGAAAAAACAGAAACTGCCACTGGGCTCTGGGTTAATAGATTAGTCCCAAAAATAATATAAAAGTGCATAGTAAAGCCCATTAAACATCCAAGATGGACAATATAATAGCATGAATACTTCATAAATTATAGATACGTTGGAGACGTATCATCTACCTCTTTTCCCCCAAGCTCCATTGTTGCTCCAAAGCTCATTTCCGCCCGATCTCTTCCCCTAGCCAATCAAACTTGTTGATTCTTTGGGGATTGGTTGAGGAGGCCCAAATCTACACTTCCACCAAGAGAAATTTGATTCCCCCACTAATCCCTTGCGGATCTTGTTACCCTGGGTGTTTGAGCACCCTAGACGGTTGAGGTCACCTCGGAGCCATATTCCATTGTGGTGAAGCTCTGTGGTTTCGTTGGGAGCCTCCAATTCGGTTGTGGAGAGAGCCCCAACCTTGTTTGTAAAGGTCCGGTCGCCGCCTCCTAGGGCACCAATAGTGGAATCATGGCATCTCGCATTGTGTGAGAGCGTGAGGAGAATACGGTGGTCCTAGTGGCTTCTTGGGAAGCATTGTGCCTCCACACCGCTCCAACGGAGACGTACTTCCCTTCAGAAGGAAGGAACTTTGGTAACACATCCTCATCTTCACCAGCTCCACTCTTGGTTATCTCGTACCTTTACTTGTGCAAGCTTATTTTGTGTTGCATCTCTTGCTTGCTTGTGTGCTTGTTGTTGTTGCATCATATAGGTTGCTCACCTAGTTGCATATCTAGACAACCTACTTTGATGCAAACTTTAAATTGGTAAAGAAAAGCTAAAAATTGTTAGTTGCCTATTCACCCCCTCTCTAGTCAACTATATCGATCCTTTCAATTGGTATCAGAGCCTCTCTCTGTGCGGGGCTGAGCGGGGGTAACGGTTGGATTGTCTCCCCCCTTATAAAAGGAGGTCTTCTTCTCCAAGTTGACCTACTGATGTCTACTACACAACCTTCTTCTTGTAGACGTTGTTGGGCCTCCAAGTGCAGAGGTTTGTAGGACAGTAGCAAATTTCCCTCAAGTGGAAGACCTAAGGTTTATCAATCCGTGGGAGGCGTAGCATGAAGATGGTCTCTCTCAAACAACCCTGCAACCAAATAACAAAGAGTCTCTTGTGTCCCCAACACACCTAATACAATGGTAAATTGTATAGGTGCACTAGTTCGGTGAAGAGATGGTGATACTAGTGCAATATGGATGGTAGATATAGGCTTTTGTAATCGGAAAATATAAAACAGCAAGGTAACTTATGATAATAGTGAGCACAAACGGTATTGCAATGCTAGGAAACAAGGCCTAGGGTTCATACTTTCACTAGTGCAAGTTCTCTCAACAACAATAACATAATTGTATCATATAACTATCCCTCAACATGCAACAAAGAGTCACTCCAAAGTCACTAATAGCGGAGAACAAACAAAGAGATTATGGTAGGGCACGAAACCACTTCAAAGTTATCCTTTCTGATCTATCTATTCAAGAGTCCGTAGTAAAATAACACGAAGCTATTCTTTCTGTTCAATCTATCATAGAGTTCGTACTAGAATAACACCTTAAGACACAAATCAACCAAAACCCTAATGTCACCTAGATACTCCAATGTCACCTCAAGTATCTGTGGGTATGATTATACGATATGCATCACACAATCTCAGATTCATCTATTCAACCAACACAAAGAACTTCCAAGAATGCCCCAAAGTTTCTACCGAAGAGTCAAGACGAAAACGTGTGCCAAGCCTTCACGGAACTCGCAAGTTGATCACCAAAACATACATCAAGTGAATCAATAGAATACCCCATTGTCACCATGGGTATCCCACGCAAGACATACATCAAGTGTTCTCAAATCCTTAAAGACTCAATCCGATAAGATAACTTCAAAGGGAAAACTCAATCCATTACAAGAGAGTAGAGGGGGAGAAACATCATAAGATCCAACTATAATAGCAAAGCTCGCGATACATCAAGATCATACCACCTCAAGAACACGAGAGAGAGAGAGAGAGAGAGAGAGAGAGAGAGAGAGAGATCAAACACATAGCTACTGGTACATACCCTCAGCCCCGAGGGTGAACTACTCCCTCCTCATCATGGAGAGCGCCGGGATGATGAAGATGGCCACCGGTGCGGGATCCCCCCCTCCGGCAGGGTGCCGGAACAGGGTCCCGAATGGTTTTTGGGGGCTACAGAGGCTTGCGGCGGCGGAACTCCCGATCTATTCTGCTCCCCGATGTTTTTAGGGTATATGGATATATATAGGCGAAAGAAGTCGGTCAGGGGAGCCACGAGGGCCCCACGAGGGTGGGGGCGCGCCCAGGGGGCAGGCGCGCCTCCCTGCCTCGTGGCCACCTCGAAGCTTCCCTGATGTCTACTCCAAGTCTCCTGGATTGCCACCATTCCAAAAATCACGCTCCCGAAGGTTTCATTCCGTTTGGACTCCGTTTGATATTCCGTTTCTGCGGAACACTGAAACAAGGGAAAAAAAACAGAAACTGGCACTCGGCTATGGGTTAATAGATTAGTCCCAAAAATAATATAGAAGTGCATAGTAAAGCCTACTAAACATCCAAGATGGATAATATAACAACATGAATACTTCATAAATTATAGATACATTGGAGGCGTATCACCTACCTCTTTTCCCCCAAGCTCCATTGTTGCTCCAAAGCTCATCTTCGCCCGATCTCTCTCCCTAGCCAATCAAACTTGTTGATTCTTTGGGGATTGGTTGAGAAGGCCCAGATCTACACTTCCACCAAGAGAAATTTGATTCCCCCCACTAATCCCTTGCGGATCTTGTTACTCTTGGTGTTTGAGCAGCCTAGACGGTTGAGGTCACCTCGGAGCCATATTCCATTGTGGTTAAGCTCCGTGGTTTCGTTGGGAGCCTCCAATTCGGTTGTGGAGAGAGCCCCAACCTTGTTTGTAAAGGTCCGGTCGCTGCCTCCAAGCGCACCAATAGTGGAATCACGGCATCTCGCATTGTGTGAGGGCGTGAGGATAATACGGTGGCCCTAGTGGCTTCTTGGGGAGCATTGTGCCTCCACACCGCTCCAACGGAGATGTACTTCCCTTCAGAAGGAAGGAACTTCGGTGACACATCCTCGTCTTCACCAGCTCCACTCTTGGTTATCTCGTACCTTTACTTGTGCAAGCTTATTTTGTGTTGCATATCTTGCTTGCTTGTGTGCTTGTTTTTGTTGCATCATATAGGTTGCTCACCTAGTTGCATATCTAGACAACCTACTTTGATGCAAACTTTAAATTGGTAAAGAAAAGCTAAAAATTGTTAGTTGCCTATTCACCCCCTCTCTAGTCAACTATATCGATCCTTTCAATTGGTATCAGAGCAACGTCTTTTCTTTATTAAGGACTTTGCCATCTGAAGAGTATGGTTGACTCCGTAGACGGAGAGGAGGAGCACCCCGGTGTGATTTCGTCCTCATCTACGGCCACTGGGGGAACCTCGGTCTCACGCGAGGAGTTCAATGTGGCTTTGGACACATTGAAAACTTCGATGACGGCCGAGGTCAAAGGCATGCTTAAGAACTTTCTTGATGGTCTTAAAGTACCCACCGCACCGTTGGAAGTGGTCGATTCCACTAACAAGGTGACGGATGCTAACTCCGACAAGGGGGAAGTTACTAACGACAAAGTTCCTTTATCTAGTAGTAGAAGTGGAAATGGCATCTTTGCCCATGTGGAACCTCCGCTTACTTATGGTGGACCGATTCCTTCCACTCATTTGAATCATGCCGGTTCTCCCCCTAAGATTGTGAAAAATGAGGACTTTGATGCTCGGGTGTATCGCTTTAAGGTGTATCGCTTTTAAGCGTCATTTAAACCATGTTAATACTAATCTTTGGAGAATCATTGAAGAAGGTTTCTATCCGCATGACCGAAGCAACTTCACCCCTAGAGAAGCCGCGGATAATCAATTCAATGAGAATGCTCTCTTCATCATCCAAGATGCAATTCCACCCGAAGATATTGCTCATCTCCGACCCTTCACCGTGGCCAAGGAAGCATGGCACCATGTCGTTTCCCTTTACAAGGGAAGTGCAAGCATTCAACGCTCCAACTATGAAGTGGTGCAAGATGAGGCTGATGAGTTCGCAATGAATGAAGATGAAGAACCTCGTGAGCTTTACCGGAGGCTAACCACTCTCGCGTTGTCACTCCGAGATCATGGGAGAAAGGATACGGATGACAATTGGATCAAGCGCAAGTTCCTCAAGGCCATGATGCCTTACCACAAGGCCATGTCGTCTGTCATCCGTCAAAGGCCGGACTTCCACACCTTGTTCTCAAGTGAAGTCTTGGATGAGTTTGTGGCAATGAGGATCTTGGACAAGACCGCCGACAATGCGGTATTGCGTTCTCAAAGAGCTAAGAAGCCTAACCTTGCTTTGAAGGCCAAGGTTAATGTGGAAGAAGAGGATGAAGAGGAAGAAGAGGAGAGCAACCCCGAAGATACAAAATATGCTTACCATGAGCACATGGCTCTCACTTCAAGGCAATTTTGGAGCAAGAAGAACACAAGGCCAAACTTCAACAAAAGCAACTCAAGTGGCGCAAAGGGCAAGCAACATGTGAGGACTTGCTATAATTGTGGCAATGTGAGCCACTTTGTTGCGGAATTCCCATACGAGAAGAGGGAAGACAATGATGGCAAGCTCATCCGAAAAGACAAGGCCAAGTCTTTCCCCAAAAAGAGCAACTTCACCAGGAAGACTCCTCCCAAGGGGTTGGTGGCGCAAGAAGAGTACAATGAGGATGATGATGACGATGAAGACGGTGACTCGGTTGCCATGGCCTCCATGGCCATTGCAACAACTCCATGGGTGTCCCTCTTCGACTCACCCAATGAGAACATCACCGCCAAGCGCCTCATGGCTAAAGCCACCAACAAGGTAACCCCCAACATCAAAACTACCATCATTACTAATCCTTCCTTGACGGATTGCATTGATGAAAGTGAGGGGCCTAATGAGGAAGAAAATGAATTTGAGTCTTTTATGAGTAAGCTCAAGGGTAAGTCCAAGAAGCACTTTGTTGCTCTCTTGGAACAACTTGGTGAAGCCAATGACATGATCGAGGCTCACGAAGAAACCATCTCTAAGATGGAGGAGAATAGTCATGACTATGCCGATGAGATATCGGATCTCTCGAACGCTCTTGAGGAAGAGCGTGGTCATCGTTTGGCTCTTGAGGAGTCATACAACGATGATCATGCTAAATTAAAGAAAGATCTTGATCATGCTCTTGTTGTATCTCGTGTGCTAAATTCTGAGAAGGCCAAACTTGGGATTGATCTTGCTAGACTCAAGGAGGAGTTTGATATACTTGACAAGGCTGATACGTCTCCAACGTATCTATAATTTATGAAGTATTCATGCTATTATATTATCCATCTTGGATGTTTAATGGGCTTTACTATGCACTTTTATATTATTGTTGGGACTAACCTATTAACTCAGAGCCCGGTGCCAGTTTCTATTTTTTCCCTTGTTTCAGTGTTTCGCAGAAAAGGAATATCAAACGGAGTCCAAACGGAATGAAACCTTCGGGAGCGTGACTTTTGGAACGAACGTGATCCAGGAGACTTGGAGTTGAAGTCAGGGAAGCTTTGAGGTGGCCACGAGGCAGGGAGGCGCGCCTGCCCCCCTGGGCGCGCCCCCCACCCTCGTGGCTCCCCTTACCGACTTCTTTCACCTATATATATATCCATATACCCTAAAAACATCGGGGAACACAATAGATCGGGAGTTGCGCCGCCGCAAGCCTCTGTAGCCACCAAAAACCAATCGGGACCCTGTCCCGGCACCCTACTGGAGGGGGGAACCCTCACCGGTGGCCATCTTCATCATCCCGGCACTCTCCATGATGAGGAGGGAGCAGTTCACCCTCATGGCTGAGGGTATGTACCAGTAGCTATGTGTTTGATCTCTCTCTCTCGTGTTCTTGAGGTGGTACGATCTTGATGTATCGCGAGCTTTGCTATTATAGTTGGATCTTATGATGTTTCTCCCCCTCTACTCTCTTGTAATGGATTGAGTTTTCCCTTTGAAGTTATCTTATCGGATTGAGTCTTTAAGGATTTGAGAACACTTGATGTATGTCTTGCATGTTCTTATTTGTGGTGACAATGGGATATCACGTGATCTACTAGATGTATGTTTTGCTGATCAACTTGCGGGTTCCGTGACCTCGTGAACTTATGCACAGGGGTTGGCACAAGTTTTTGTCTTGACTCTCCGGTGGAAACTTTGGGGCACTCTTTGAAGTTCTTTGTGTTGGTTGAATAGATGAATCTGAGATTGTGTGATGCATATCGTATAATCATACCCACGGATACTTGAGGTGACATTGGAGTATCTAGGTGACATTAGGGGTTTGGTTGATTTGTGTCTTAAGGTGTTATTCTAGTACGAACTCTATGATAGATCGAACGGAATGAATAGCTTCGTGTTATTTTCCTACGGACTCTTGAATAGATCGATCAGAAACAATAACTTTGAGGTGGTTTCTTACCCTACAATAATCTCTTCGTTTGTTCTCCGCTATTAGTGACTTTGGAGTGACTCTTTGTTGCATGTTGAGGGATAGTTATATGATCCAATTATGTTATTATTGTTGAGAGAACTTGCACTAGTGAAAGTATGAACCCTAGGCCTTGTTTCGTAGCATTGCAATACCGTTTGTGCTCACTTTTATTATTAGTTACCTTGCTGTTTTTATATTTTCAGATTACAAAAACCTATATCTACCATCCATATTGCACTTGTATCACCATCTCTCCGTCGAACTAGTGCACCTATACAATTTACCATTGTATTGGGTGTGTTGGGGACACAAGAGACTCTTTGTTATTTGGTTGCAGGGTTGTTTGAGAGAGACCATCTTCATCCTACGCCTCCCACGATTGATAAACCTTAGTCATCCACTTGAGGGAAATTTGCTACTATCCTACAAACCTCTGCACTTGGAGGCCCAACAACGTCTACAAGAAGAAGGTTGTGTAGTAGACCTCAAAGGCTCACAAGGCCTTGAAGGGTACTCATGCTAGTCTTAAAGAGTCTCATGATCAACTCCAAGTGAAGCTAACCAAGCAGAAAGCCACTTTTCCTCATATGGTTTTAATTGATAATGCAAATGCTACTAACCCTTGTTGTGAGCATGTGCATCTTGTTGAGGAGAATGCAAAGTTGAAGGAGCAACTTGAAAAGGGCCTTTTGTCGTGCATACAAGGTGAGAAGAACCTCAATGACCTTTTGAACAATCAAAAGGAAGTTGTGGCCAAGGAAGGAATTGGGTTCGCACCCATGTCCAAGAACAAGAAGAAGAATGACAAGGCCAAACGACCTCCTCCTCTCAAGGAAACTATTATGAAGGAGGGAGAGGGTGCTTCTAAGGAGAAGAAGAACAATGTGAAGGGTGGCGGTGTCAAGAAGGGCAATGCCACCCCTTCCAACAAAGCCGGTGACTTTAACCCTTCTTATGTGTTATGCCGTGCTAGTGATGGACATGTTTATGCTAAATTTGTTGGTTCTCCTTATGAGTACATTGAGTGATATATTTGGGTTCCTAATACCCTTGTTACTAACATCAAAGGACCCATTACAAAATGGGTACCTAAAATCAAGCATTGATCTCTTGTAGGTGTTTCCTTCCGGTGGGGGTCATGGTTGCTCGATAGTGGAGCCACAAATCATATGACCGGAAGCAAGGACTTGGTGGTGGACGTACACAAGTTTCCATCTATGCCCACCAATGTCGAGTGGGGTGATGCCTTGTCCTCTAAGGTATTGGGACTTGGCAAGGTTGTCATTTCTCATGATCTCACGATCGAGAAAGTCATGCTTGTTGAGTCCCTTGCATACAATTTACTTTCCGTTCGTCAACTTGCACTCATGGGCTTTGCCACTTTCTTTGATATTGATACCGTGGCCCTCTTGTGGAGCAAGACTCTTAAAGTAGCCTTTGTTGGGCATGTCGAGAACGGTCTCTATGTGATTAATTTCTTGGAGCGACCCAGTAAGACCGCAACATGCCTAATGGCTAAAGTTGATGTGGGATGGCTTTGTGATGAGGACATCAATACCATTGTTACACCCACATCCCCTACTGCCACATATACTGGACCAATTACTAGAGCTCGCGCACGCCAATTAAATTTTCAGGTACTTTCGTTTCTTGGTAATGATTCTAATGTTCATGAGAATATGATGTTGCCTAAATTGGATACATTTGTTTTGCTTACAAATGAAGGGCCTGGCATGGATAAGAGGGATGAACACTGGAGCAAGACCAAGCATGGAGAGGATGGCATGCGCAAGGGGAACAAGAACGGAGTTACAAGTGATGATTTCAGGGCTTTGAAGCCACCATAATGAGTGCATGAAGCCTTGGATGAAATATACAAGATGCCACTTCATAAATTTCGTCCAAAGGCTATTCTAGGTGCTGCGTCACCTTATTATTGGGCCAGGCCCATGTAATTTCGCAATACATAAGTATAGGTTGTTTTTAGAGTCTGTATGTGTGGGGAAACAAGAGATAGGGTTGGTTTCGGACCCCTTCCCCAAGGGCCACAAAATTCCCCCCTCTTCCTCCATATATACAGCCCTTAGGGCACCGTTTAGACTTTGGGTTTTGTTTAGATTGAAGTTCGCCATAGCTGCAACTTCCCGTACTTCGTTTGTGTTCAACGACCAGACAAAGGCGTCACAGAACCCCACCTTGATCAATAAATCTTTCCTCTTATATTCGCAATATCCAGATTGCAATCTTAGTTTCTTGCTTGTTCTTCGTTTGCCTGCAGAAAACAGACCTTCCTGGTCAGGTTGATCGTGCTCCGGCGTGGTCAATAACCTCTTCGAGTTAGTTTAGCGATTGCTAAGGCGCAACGTCCTCGCACGTTCGTAGTCGGATCGTCAAAGTCGACTTCCTCCAAAACGATAGCCACCATCTCATCGCAACATCGGGACAGCTTCACCTCTATCAAGTGGTATCAGATTTCCAGGTTGCTCGGTGAGATTTTACAATTTTTCATAGTTTAGATCGAGTCTGTTCTTCATACCTACAGTCCACGAAAAAGCCAAAAAAATAGGGTTAGTTCATCATATCCGAACCAGTCTGAGCCCTTGCATAGTCTTTTCAGTATTTTGCTTTGTTGAATTTGCGGTTGCATCATCGTGTCAAGTTGCTGGTCTTAGCGTCTAGTTTCCCTTAGAGTTTCGAGTTCTGTTCACAAGTTGTCACGCCGCCGCCGCACCATCGTCATCGTTCCTGCCATATACCACCACCACCACCAACATATTTCTTACCGCTGCCATATACATCTGCCTGTCCACCACCAATCTGAGTCCACATATATACATCCGCCTGTCCACCACCAATCCGAGTCCACATATACATCCGCCTGTCCACCACCAATCCGAGTCCACATATACATCTGCCTGTCCACCACCAATCCGAGTTCTTTTCATATTAGGTTTGTTTTCGCACTCCATCTATTTTCCGTTTCGTGTTTCCTTGCCTGAGTAGGTCTCAGAAAAAAAAAGAGTCTGGAGACCCCCGGACAGTTTTTAGGCCAAAATTTCGGCGACCAAAAATATTTTTTCCCTATCCTATTTTTAGGCTTTTCTGAGTCTTTTGAGCCACGTGCCATCATAGTGATTTTTTGTTGCACTTTTTCATCGTCGCTGCCCTGATTTTTTGAAAAAAAATAATCAAAAAATTTCGTGCCCATCCTGTCATTTTGACCTGGGAAGAGTTTTGAGACACTCGCCATTATAGTGATTTTTCAAAAAAAAGAGGAGCGCAGAAAAAAAGAGCGCCAATTTTTTTTCCAGAGTGTGCTTTTCCCTTGTTTACGTGCAGCGCCGTGATTTTGTTCGTGTTCTAGGCTCACGTCTCTAGTACGGTCTAACCTAGGACCAGCACAGTACCGTCGTTGAGCGTTTATTCAACTTTGCATCTCTGAATTGATTATTGATGACCCTTTTTGCTACCATATTATAAGCCTTCCCAGCTCCACATACATCTACGTCGTGCGTTTGACTCTCCCTGGTAATCACTCTATCCAAGCTTTGAGAGTTTTGGCTACAACGGTTGCCGATCACCACCTGCTGCTTGGTAAGAACTGGTAAGAATTTGTGATTTGCTTGACGGATTTGTGACGCCCCACCACCACCATTTTCTAGTAGTCTGTAGGATCATATTCTTGTGTGTTTCTATTGCTTCTAACCATGGCAGGATCACAAGTCGATGAGACTGACCGGGAGAACATGACGAATAAGGAGTTGCATGATAAATTTCACCAAATGATGACTGAACAGGTGCAAGATGTGTTGAACAATTTTGAAGAGGCCATTGATAAGATAACTGGCTTTGAGAAGACGTTCGAAACAAAGCTCGATAACAAATTTAATGAAGTGCTTGCGCGTCTTCCACAACCACCACCGGCTGCACCTGCCGCACCTCTGCCACAACAACAACAACAACAACAACAACAACAACAACAACAATGACTACCTCCACGTCGCGAAACATCCCTCCGCCGAGCGAGCCATGTCCCTCTTGAGCCTGGCCAAACTGTTGGTGCTGCTGTTGATACTTCTGTGGCTCCTGCTGCTGATGAGGAGGATGATTATGCGGGAGATTACGAGGATGAGGTTGATCAAAATCAGAACTACGTGCAACCACCAGCACCAGGTCGTCCACATGCAAATAATCGCAATGGTAGGGCTACATTACCAGCTCAGGTACGAGATCATGACCATCTTCCTAAACTGAAATTGAATATTCCACCATTTGAGGGTAGATATGTTCCTGATATATATCTTACTTGGGAGTTAGAAACCGAACAACTTTTTACATGTTTAGAATATCCCGAGGAGAGACGTGTTGCTGCTGCACTTTGTGCTTTCACTAGTTTTGCTTGTGTGTGGTGGTCTGAACATCGTAGATTATATCCGAATAATATTCCAACTACTTGGGCTGCTTTCAAAACTACTATGCGTACTCGTTGGGTCCACCATATTATCAACATGAATTACTTCAGAAATTGCAGCATTTAAGGCAAGGAAAAAATTCTGTAGAGGAATATTATCAGGAATTACAAACTGGCATGATTAGATGTGGTATTGTTGAGGATAATGAAGCTATGCTTGCACGTTTTATGGGTGGATTAAATAGAGAGATTCAGACCATTCTAGAGTATAAGAAGTATAATAATATCACTCATTTATTTCATCTTTCTTGTAAAGCTGAACGTGAAGTGCAGGATCGACAGGCATTGGCACGAACTAACTTTTCTGCAGGTCGACCTTCATCATGGACACCACGTGCATCCTCTACTTCCACTGCACCATCACCTCCATCAGGTGCCACCTCCAACCGTGATACAAGAAAGCAGGCACAACCACCACTATCTACCAAGAGCACACCTGTCAGGCCTACACAGAGCTCTTCTTCTTCCATGGCATCAACAGGGCACACAAGTGATATTATTTGTCGTCGTTGTAAGGGAAGAGGTCATTATGCGAGAGAATGAAAATCTCAGCGTGTGATGATTGCTACTGAGGATGGTGGGTATGAGTCTGCTAGTGACTATGATGAGGAGACTTTGGCTCTTATTACACGTGAAGAACACGGTGGAGATGATTCTGATCATGAGACGCACTACATGGCTCCTGAAGATGCTGTCAGGTGTGAATGTTTGGTTGCTCAACGTGTTTTGAGTGTGCAGGTTACACAAGCTGACAAAAATCAGAGGCATAATTTGTTCCATACAAAGGGAGTTGTGAAGGAACGTTCTATTCGCGTCATCATAGATGGAGGGAGCTGCAACAACTTGGCTAGCATGGAGATGGTGGAGAAGCTATCTCTCACCACAAGACCACATCCACATCCTTACTACATCCAATGGTTCAACAACAGCGGCAAGGTTAAGGTAACACGTATTGTTCGTGTGCATTTTAGTATCTCTACATATGCTGATTATGTTGATTGTGATGTTGTACCTATGCAAGCATGTTCCTTATTACTTGGTAGACCATGGCAATTTGATAAAAATCCTGTACACCATGGTAGAAACAATCAGAATACTCTTGTTCATAAGGATAAAAATATTACTTTGCTTCCTATGACTCCTGATTCCATTTTGAAATATGAAATTAATAGAGCTAATAAAGCAAAATAGGAGAAAAATAAGAGTGAAAATCAGATTGTGGCAAAAGAATTTGAGCAACAAATGAAGCCTAATAAGAAACCATCTAGTGTTGCTTCTGAAATTAAATTGAAAAGTGCATGTTTACTCGCCACCAAATCTGATATTGATGAGCTAGATTTTAGCAAATCTGTTTGCTATGCTTTTGTGTGCAAAGAGGCATTATTTTCATTCGAGGACGTGCCTTCCTCTTTGCCCCCTGTTGTCACTAACATTTTGCAGGAGTTCGCTGACGTCTTCCCACAAGACGTGCCACCGGGATTACCACCTATTCCAGGGATTGAGCATCAAATTGACTTAATTCCCGGTGCATCGCAACCCAACCGTGCACCATACCGTACCAATCCAGAGGAGACGAAGGAGATTATGCGTCAAGTACAGGAGCTGCTCGACAAAGGTTATATACGCGAATCTCTTAGTCCTTGTGTTGTTCCTATTATACTAGTGCCTAAAAAGGATGGTACGTCACGTATGTGTGTTGATTGTAGAGGCATTAATAATATTACTATTCGTTATCGTCATCCTATTCCTAGGATAGATGATATGCTTGATGAATTGAGTGGCTCTACAATATTCGCCAAAGTTGATTTGCGTAGTGGATACCATCAAATTCGTATGAAATTGGGAGATGAATGGAAAACAGCATTTAAAACTAAGGTTGGTTTATATGAGTGGTTAGTCATGCCTTTTAGGTTAACTAATGCACCTAGTACTTTCATGAGACTAATGAACAAAGTTTTACGTGCTTTCATTGGACGATTTGTGGTAGTCTATTTTGATGATATACTGATTTATAGCAGATCTTTGGAGGAACATTTGGAACATTTATGTGCTGTTTTTATCGCTC
The DNA here is from genome assembly GCF_002575655.3 of Aegilops tauschii subsp. strangulata. Lineage (NCBI taxonomy): Eukaryota > Viridiplantae > Streptophyta > Magnoliopsida > Poales > Poaceae > Aegilops > Aegilops tauschii. The sequence continues at coordinate 49,757,541 of NC_053039.3, forward strand.
TACGTGATGCACGTTTGTTTGGTAACCTTGGGAAGTGCACCTTTTGCACCGACCGAGTATCTTTTCTTAGCTATGTTGTTACTCCACAGCGAATTAAAGTTGATAAAGCCAAGATTGAAGCTATTGAGAGTTGGCCGCAGCCCAAAATGGTCACACAAGTGAGGAGTTTTCTTGGCCTCGCTAGATTCTATAGGCGTTTTGTGAGAGATTTCAGCACCATTGCTGCACCTCTCAATGAGCTTACAAAGAAGGATGTGCCTTTTGTTTGGGGTACCACACAGGAAGAAGCCTTCACGATATTGAAAGATAAGTTGACACATGCTCCTTTACTCCAACTTCCTGATTTTAATAAGACTTTTGAGCTTGAATGTGATTCTAGTGGAATTGGATTAGGAGGTGTGTTATTACAAGATGGCAAACCTGTTGCATACTTTTCTGAAAAATTGAGTGGGCCTAGTCTGAATTATTATACTTATGATAAAGAATTATATGCTCTTGTTCGGACTTTAGAGACATGGCAACATTATTTATGGCCCAAAGAATTTGTTATACATTCTGATCATGAATCTTTCAAACATATTAAAAGTCAAGCTAAACTAAATCGTAGACATGCTAAATGGGTTGAATTCATTAAGACTTTCCCTTATGTCATTAAACACAAGAAGGGTAAAGAAAATTTTATTGCTGATGCATTGTCTCGTCGCTATACTATGCTTTCACAACTTGACTTCAAAATATTTGGTTTGGAGACCATCAAAGATCAATATGTGCATGATGCTGATTTTAAAGATGTAATGCATAATTGTAAAGAAGGAAGAACATGGAACAAGTTCGTTATTAATGATGGCTTTGTGTTCCGTACTAACAAGATATGCATTCCAGCTAGCTCTGTTCATCTTTTGTTGTTGCAGGAGGCGCATGGAGGAGGATTGATGGGACACTTTGGCATGAATAAGACGGAGGACGTACTTGCTACACATTTCTTTTGTCCAAAGATGAGACGGGATGTTGAGCGTTTTGTTGCTCGCTGCACTACATGTCAAAAACCTAAGTCACAACTCAATCCTCATGGTTTATATATGCCTTTGCCTGTACCTAGTGTTCCTTGGGAGGATATATCAATGGACTTTGTTTTAGGTTTACCTCGAACAAAGAAGGGGAGGGATAGCATATTTGTTGTCGTGGATAGATTCTCGAAAATGGCACACTTTATACCATGACATAAAAGCGATGACGCTGTTAATGTTGCTGATTTGTTCTTCCGTGAAATTATTCGCTTGCATGGTGTCCCAAATACTATTGTTTCAAATCGTGATACTAAATTTCTTAGCCACTTTTGGAGATGTTTATGGGCTAAGTTGGGGACTAAACTGCTTTTTAGTACTACTTGTCACCCCCAAACTGATGTAGTCAATAGAACTTTGTCTACTATGCTTAGGGCTGTTTTGAAGAATAATAAGAAAATGTGGGAAGAATGCTTGCCTCATATTGAATTTGCTTATAATCGTTCATTGCATTCTACTACTAAGATGTGCCCTTTTGAAATTGTGTATGGTTTCCTACCTCGTGCACCCATTGATTTGTTGCCTCTTCCATCTTCGGAGAAGGTTAATTTTGATGCTAAACAACGTGCTGAATTGATCTTAAAATTGCATGAGTTAACTAAGGAAAACATTGAGCGTATGAATGCTAAATATAAACTTGCTGGAGATAAGGGTAGAAAATGTGTTGTGTTTGCACCTGGAGATCTTGTTTGGTTACATTTGAGTAAGGATAGATTTCCTGATTTGCGCAAATCAAAGCTAATGCCACGTGTTGATGGTCCATTTAAGGTGTTAGAGAAAATAAATGATAATGCATATAAACTTGAGCTGCCTGAAGAATTTGGGGTTAGTCCCACTTTTAACATTGCAGATTTGAAGCCCTATTTGGGTGAGGAAGATGAGCTTCCGTCGAGGACGACTTCATTTCAAGAAGGGGAGGATGATGAGGACATCAATACCATTGTTACACCCACAGACCCTACTGCTACATATACTGGACCAATTACTAGAGCTCGCGCACGCCAATTAAATTTTCAGGTATTTTCGTTTCTTGGTAATGATTCTAATGTTCATGAGAATATGATGCTGCCTAAATTGGATACATCTGTTTTGCTTACAAATGAAGGGCCTGGCATGGATAAGAGGGATGAACACTGGAGCAAGACCAAGCATGGAGAGGATGGCATGCGCAAGGGGAACAAGAACGGAGTTACAAGTGATGATTTCAGGACTTTGAAGCCACCATAATGAGTGCATGAAGCCTTGGACGAAATATACAAGATGCCACTTCATAAATTTCGTCCAAAGCCTATTCTAGGTGTTGCGTCACCTTATTATTGGGCCAGGCCCATGTAATTTCGAAATACATAAGTATAGGCCGTTTTTAGAGTCCGTATGTGTGGGGAAACAAGAGATAGGGTTGGTTTCGGACCCCTTCCCCAAGGGCCACGAAATTCCCCCCTCTTCCTCCATATATATAGCCCTTAGGGCACCGTTTAGACTTTGGGTTTTGTTTAGATTAAAGTTCGCCATAGCTGCAACTTCGCGTACTTCGTTTGTGTTCAACGACCAAACAAAGGCGTCACAGAACCCCACCTTCATCAATAAAGCTTTCCTCTTATATTCGCAATATCCAAATTGAATCTTAGTTTCTTTCCTTTTCTTCGTTTGTCTGCAGGAAACAGACCTTCGTGGTCAGGTTGATCGTGCTCCGGCGTGGTCAATAACCTCTCGGAGTTGGTTTAGCGATTGCTAAGGCGCGACGTCCTCGCACGTTCGTAGTCGGATCGTCAAATTCGAATTCCTCCAAAACGATAGCCACCATCTCATCGAAACATCGGGACAGCTTCACCTCTATCACTTTGGCATCGCCATTTAGCCCATGTCAATATGAGATCTTTGCAAAGTCTTCTCCAGGGGGACCATGTTCGTGGACTAACAAATGTTAGTTTTGATAAAGATCGTGCTTGCAGTGCTTGTATCGAAGGAAAGCTACATGAGAAGGCTCACCCTCCCACGACTATCATTTGCTCGAAGAGGCCTTTGGAGCTCCTTAACATGGATCTCTTCGGGCCTCCATCCTTTGATAGTCTTGGAGGTAGAAAGTATTGCTTGGTGATTGTGGATGATTATTCAAGATAGACTTGGGTGTACTTCTTCAAGAGGAAGAGTGAGACCCAACAAACCGTCATTGACTTTGCAAATGAAGCCCAACACCAACACAATGCAAAGATATTGACGATAAGAAGTGACAACGGCACCGAGTTCAAGAACTACACCTTGGATGAGTTTCTTAGTGATGAGGGGATCAAGCATCAATATTCCACACCTTACACCCCTCAACAAAATGGTGTAGCGGAGAGGAAGAACCGGACGTTGATGGATGCGGCAAGAACCATGATGGCGGAGTTCAAGTCTCCATCCAACTTTTGGGCCGAAACCATCAACACCGCGTGTCATGCATCCAATCGGCTCTATCTCCGCAAAGGCTTGAACAAGACTCCTTATGAGATACTCACCGATAACAAGCCCAACCTCAAGTACTTCCGGGTGTTCGGGTGTAAGTGTTTCATTCTCAAGAAAGGTGTTCGTTTGTCCAAATTTGAGGCTAGAGCTTATGAGGGCATATTTGTTGGTTATGCTACAAACTCTCATGCTTACCGTGTCCTCAGTAAGTCCACGGGACTTATTGAGAAGACGTGTAACATGGAGTTTGATGAGAATAACGGCTCCCAAGTGGAGCAAAGTGGTACTTGTGATGTAGGTGATGAAATTCCTCCCCAAGACATAAGAAGAATGGGTGTTGGTTTTATCCTACCCATTGAGGAACCCCTTGTGGCCGAAGGAGAAGGACAATGTTCCACTCAAGTGGAACCATCACCAACCCAAGACCCACACGCTTTCGAAGAACAAAGTGAAGGCCCTCATCCTCATGAACAAGACCAAGGGCAAGATCGACCTCAAGATGGTGTTGAACCACCAAGTGATTCCCAAGGTCAAGTTCTCTCCTCCGAGCAAGTTCAAGATCAAGAGCAAGCTCAAGATCAAGAACAAGCTCAAGACGACGCTCAAGATGACCAAGTAACCGCTCCTCAACTCACTCCTGAGGAGGAATTGGAGCTTCGTGCCGCCAAGATTGCATCCAAGCTCTCTACCAAGGGCCATCTCATGACAAATGTGCTTGGAATCATTCGGAAAGGGGTAAGCACTCGTAGACCATTGGCAAACTATTGTGAACATCACGCGTTTGTCTCTTGTGTTGAACCCCAAAAGGTCTATGAGGCGCTCAAAGATCCGGATTGGCTTAATGCCATGCATGAAGAACTCAACAATTTTGAGCACAACAAGGTGTGGAGATTGGTGCCAAGGCCATCGGGGAACCAAAATGTCATTGGAACCAAGTGGATATTCAAGAACAAGAAAGATGCTCATGGTATTATCATTCGCAACAAGGCTCGATTGGTAGCACAAGGCTACTGCCAAGTCGAGGGTATCGACTACGGTGAAACCTTTGCTCCCGTTGCTCGCCTTGAATCCATTCGCATGTTGATTGTTTATGCTTCTCATCATAACATGAAGTTGCAACAAATGGATGTGAAGAGTGCTTTTCTTAATGGTCCTATTAATGAGTTGGTGTATGTCAAACAACCCCCGGGTTCGAGGATCCCTATTTCCCCGATCAAGTGTATCAACTCGATAAGGCACTCTATGGCCTTAAACAAGCCCCACGTGCGTGGTATGACCACCTTACCGAGTTGCTACAAGATCGTGGGTTTGAAATTGGGAAAATCGACCCCACTCTTTTTACTAAGAAGGTCAAAGGGGAGTTGTTTGTTGATGATATTATTTTTGGTTCCCCTAACAAAGCTTTCAATGAGGAATTTGCCGCTCTCATGACCTCATAGTTCAAGATGTCCTCGATAGGAGAGTTGAAGTTCTTTCTCGGGTTCGAAGTCAAGCAAAGAAGAGAAGGAACCTTCATCAACCAAGCCAAATCCACTCAAGACATGCTCAAGAGATTCAAGCTAAGTGATGTCAAGCCGGCTTCCACTCCAATGCCCGTCAAATGCCAATTTGACATAGATCCCAATGGTAAAGCGGTGGATCAAAAGGTATATTGTTCCATGATTGGCTCCTTGCTTTACCTTTGTGCATCTAGACCGGATATCATGTTGAGTGTGGGAATTTGTGCACGGTTTCAAGCCGCACCTAAGGAAAGCCACTTTGTGGCGGTCAAGCGAATCTTTCGATATTTGTCTCATACCCCAAACTTTGGCTTATGGTACCCGAGAGGAGCAAACTTCGATCTTGTAGGCTATTCGGACTCTGATTGGGCGGGAGACAAAGTGGATAGGAAGTCCACATCTGGAGGGTGCCAATTTCTTGGGTGCTCTTTGGTGAGTTGGTCTTCTAAGAAGCAAAGTTGTGTGTCTCTCTCGTCCACCGAAGCGGAGTATGTGGCTGCCGGTAGTTGTTGTGCTCAACTTCTTTGGATGAGGCAAACTTTAAAGGATTATGGTGTCATTTGTGACAAAGTGCCTCTTTGGTGTGACAATGAAAGTGCCATCAAGATTTCTCTCAACCCGGTGGAACACTTCAAGACGAAGCATATTGAGATCCGGTATCATTTCATCTGGGATCACATTAGGCGAGGGGAGATCGAGCTCAACTATGTCAACACCCATGATAATCTTGCAGATATCTTCACGAAGCCCTTGGATGAAGCAAGATTTTGCGAGTTAAGGCATGAGCTAAATATCATTGATTCGAGCAATGTGGCTTGAACCTTTGCACACCCCACCATACTCTTTGTGATGTCTTGTTTAGGTGTAGGCATGGACATGGGGGGGTGTTGTTCTCTCAATGAACTCTCCCTCCCCCCATTATGCATAAATTGATGAAGTCTTTCACATTAGCCATTTTTATGGTACTTGTGCTTCAAAGACGAGTTTTGGTCATGGGCCCAAGGTTAAAATCTTCGCGGCGCCATACCTCTTGACTCAAACATAGGTGGCCTCAGCCACCGCCATCTCTTGAAGAGGTGTGTGTTTCTTGTCCTCTCGCTAGCGTTCTCGTTGCTTTGTGTTTGTTCCCTCTTCTTGCCGTTTGTTTTTTCCTTTCTTTCTGAGCTTAGCCTTTTTGTGTCTAGTCTTTGGGGTCTTTGTTGGGCGGTACTACCGCTGGTGGTGCGCGGTACTACCACTTGTGTTGACAAGCTGTACTACCGCCCACCCGAGCGGTACTACCGCGGCAGGGCGGGACCAGGGGTTATGTCGCGGCAGGGGGAGGTTTCTTCTCCCCCATACCCATTCGCACAACCCACTCGTTCTTCTTCGTCTCTCCAGCACCGACTCGCCGCGGGAGGGCTCCGGCGGGCCGCCGTCTCCGGGCCGTCCCTCTCCATTCCCTTCGGTGGAATCGATCCCCACCCCGTCCTCTTGCCATGGATGTCGGTATTGCCCCCGTTCCCTTTCTCTTCTTGCCTAGATTTCAGATCTAGTGTTTTAGGGGCAATAGTTGTTGCATCTCTCGATTTTTGGCTAAATCAAGGCTTGAGTAGGCTGGAGAAGGCGACTAGACTATTTGGATTGATATTTGGTAGGAGTATTTTTGAATTTGGCATCCCGGTAGTGCCGGATTTGACCACGGCAGTAGGGAACCGCCGTTTCCCCGTCTCGAGCGGTACTACCGCTAGGGCGGTACTGCCTCTTATTGATCGCAGTACTACCGCTGGATGCCCACTTCCATCATATTCCTGCCAATTTTTGATCCATGTTGTTTTGTTTGGTGGCTTATGCTCTTTCTTTCGTGTTGCCTCTTCTGTCCGTGTGTTTGGTTCCAGGTGATGGTCCCTCTAAGCAGCATGTCCGGCGTGTCAACCCCGGGCGTTCAACTTCAAAGCGCTATCGTACCTCTGAGACTGCGGCTGCTTCCTCAAGTGTTCCTCCTCCTTCTCAGCACAAGAAGACTACTGCCCACAGGCCAACACCTAGGAGCAAGACCGTGACATAGATGAATGCCAAGGAATTCTGGGAAAGGCGTCGGCGCAACCCCTATGCGGAAGATCAAGAACCCACTTTGGTCAACCACCCGTTCTGGAACCGTTTTCAGTATGCCATCTACTTTGATGTGATCAAATCAAAGAAGAATCTCTATATTGATGTTCGCACCATTGGCATTGACTTTATGGAGAAGGATCTTGCTTACTTTGGCGAGGGCTTACAGATGTGCTCTTAGTTGAACATCCGCAGGATCATGCAGTTCAACAAGGATTTTGATGCAGACTTGGTGGCTCAGTTTTATGCCACGGTCCATCTTGGAACAGATGAGGATAGGACTCTAACTTGGATGAAAAATGGGAGGCTTCTTTCCGTCAAGTGGAAGGCCTTCATGGAGCTACTTGGTGTTGAAGATCACGGACTTGAGAACCCAGTTGGATTTCGCCCTCACCGCAATGCAACGTCCACTCACAATCAATCTCTCTGGCCCTACTGTACTTTGAAGATTCACCCCGTGACTCGGAAGGAGACCTACGAGCTGCCTGCCTATCTGGACATTCTTCATCGCATCTTCCGAGAGAATCTCTTCCCTCGCATTGGGAACTTGGATATGGTTCACTCCTTTCTCGTAGACATGCTTCTTTTCTGCCAGCATGAGAAGGAAGAAAACACTGGAGAAACATTGGATATCTCTCATGTCATGTGGTCTGAACTCGTCTCCGCCATCTCTGAGCGCAAGTGGCCATCTATGGTCCGTTTATCATGTTACTCATTGAGAAGGCTTGGGCTCGCGTGTATCCTAATGTTATGCTAGAGACTGGTGAGTTGATCTCCCATGAGATCAAGCGTCTGCGGAAGAAGGAGAACTGGGGCACCCCGGCTTCCAGGTCTGGGATTCCATCTGGAGCTGCTGACATGGAGAACGAGGTTGAGGCTGATGCTGATGATGATGCGGATTATGAGCCCTCTGGAGTGGAGCCCTCATGGGCAAAGAAGATCAAGCGCAAGATGAAGAAACTCTTTTGCATGGAGTCTCATGGACAGTATATGGCTCATGTTTCTGAGAAGAAGGCCAAGAGCCGTCACAAGGAACTCATGCACCAGTTGGGTGCCACTGTTGCCAGCAGCTCTGACGGAAAGATCACTGATGAGGAGGAATGGGTTCAGCAGCACTGCCCGTGGACCAATTCAGACACCGAGCAGTTTCCTATTGACGATGGCAGTGCAGACGATCCCGTCGGGATGTGATGATGGAGACCCTTAGTTTGCTATCACCTGGAGCTGTAGCAGCGCTCTTTGCCTTTTTGGTGTCTCGATGCCAAAGGGGGAGAGAGCTTAGGGATTTGTTGTTGTCGAGTTGCGAGCGTGTGTTTATGTGGCGTGTTTGCCTTACCTGTCTTTCTTGCAAACTATTTTCTCATCTTTGGCGCTTGTTTGGTTTATGTTTGTGAGACCCGGTACCCTATCATATGGTGTGAGACATATGCTACCTTATCCTTTTATTATCTAGTTTGTCAAGTACCTTGGTAGTTTGTGAGTTGCATGCTTATCCAGTTATATTCTTTGCTCACTCCTACTCTTATGCATCCAAGCTCTATATGTTCCATTACCTGTTGCTAATGTTGTCTGACTATAAAATATAGGGGGAGTATTGATCCTAATGTATGTGCTTTGCTTTCCATAGACTCCTCTAATTAGGTGCACACATTCAGGGGGAGCTTCGTCTATATTTTATAGTTTTGGGATTCATTTACCTTCTTGTCTTACCTTTTGTGCAAATCTCGTGTTGTCATCAATCCACCAAAAAGGCGGAGATTGTTAAGGCATGTCTCTCTCTAAGTAGTTTTGGTGATTGATGACAATGTCTTTGCGGACTAATCGTGTGCACTGAGTATTTCAGAAATTCATCCTTTGGCACGAGACGATTCCCTCCCCTCGGTGTTTTAAGCAAAGACGGTGTAGCTCTTTCGATTCAGTTTTGGTGGACTTGTGTCGTAGGAGTCACCGTACTATCAAGAGGGGGTCCGCTTTGGTTAGGCTAGGGTGGAATCAACACGTACACATCCCTTTGCACCCTCTGAGCCTTCCCGCTTCGATGGGGGCTCCCTTGTTGCCTTCTCTGTGAGATCTGCTCCCAGCGGTAGTATCGCGGACCCCAGTGGTAGTACCGCTCGAGAGCTACAAGCGGTAGTACTGCTCCATAGTGGTAGTACCGCCTGGAGCTCTCAACCGTAGTACCGCTGCGGCTCCGCGCTCCTACCGCCTCGACTCGAGGGTGTCGCCTCTCATGTCGGGTTTTGCAGCACTGGCAGCGGCAGTAGAGGCGGTAGTACCGCTCGTTAGCGGTAGTACCGCCCTTACCACCGCTGCTAGTACCGCCCTGGGTCCAGGTCCTGCTCCGCCTCTTGCTTTCGTCTGTCTGCGCGGTAGTACCGTGAGGGGGAGCGGTAGTACCAGTGGCCACGGCGGTAGTACCACTGGCCATAGCGGTAGTACCGCTGCCCCCAGCGGTACTACCGCTCTGTGCGGGGCTGAGCGGGGGGTAACAGTTGGATTGTCTCCCCCCTTATAAAAGGAGGTCTTCTTCTCCAAGTTTACCTACCTCTTTTCCCCCAAGCTCCATTGTTGCTCCAAAGCTCATTTTCGCCCGATCTCTCTCCCTAGCCAATCAAACTTGTTGATTCTTTGGGGATTGGTTGAGAAGGCCCAGATCTACACTTCCACCAAGAGAAATTTGATTCCCCCCACTAATCCCTTGCGGATCTTGTTACTCTGGGTGTTTGAGCACCCTAGATGGTTGAGGTCACCTCGGAGCCATATTCCATTGTGGTGAAGCTCCGTGGTTTCATTGGGAGCCTCCAATTCGGTTGTGGAGAGAGCCCCAACCTTGTTTGTAAAGGTCCGGCGGCCGCCTCCAAGGGCACCAATAGTGGAATCACGGCATCTCGCATTGTGTGGGGGCGTGAGGAGAATACGGTGGCCCTAGTGGCTTCTTGGGGAGCATTGTGCCTCCACACTGCTCCAACGGAGACGTACTTCCCTTCAAAAGGAAGGAACTTCGATAACACATCCTCGTCTTCACCGGCTCCATTCTTGGTTATCTCATACCTTTACTTGTGCAAGCTTATTTTGTGTTGCATCTCTTGTTTGCTTGTGTGCTTGTTGTTGTTGCATCATATAGGTTGCTCACCTAGTTGCATATCTAGATAACCTACTTTGATGCCAACTTTAAATTGGTAAAGAAAAGCTAAGAATTGTTAGTTGCCTATTCACCCCCCCCCCTCCTAGTCAACTATATCGATCCTTTCAGTTGCTACTAAGGATAAAAAGACGGGATCCATATCTACCGCCATATAGATAAACGGATCTTGTCTACATCATGTCATCGTTCTTATTGCATTACTCCACTTTCCATGAACTTAATACACTAGATGCATGCTGGATAGCGGTCGATGTGTGGAGTAATAGTAGTAGATGCAGCCAGGAGTCGGTCTACTAATCTTGGACGTGATGCCTATGTAATGATCATTGCCTGGATATCGTCATGAGTATTTGAAGTTCTATCAATTGCCCAACAGTAATTGGTTAGCCACCGTTTGCTATTTTTCTCGAGAGAAGTCACTAGTGAAACCTACGGCCCCCGGGTCTTCTTCCTCATATATTTGTCTTGGGATCTACTTTTCCTTTGCATTTTTATTCAGATCTATTAAATCAAAAATACAAAAATACCTTGGTGCGTTTTATCTTTATTTATTTTATTTGGCGCTCGATCTATCAATCTACTACAATTTACCTCACGTCCACCAGCCTATCTTGAGGCGCCGTACCCCGGAAGGGATTGACAACCCCTTTAACTCGTCGGGTTGCGAGGTGTTGTTGTTTGTGTGCAGGTGCTGTTTACGTTGTGTTGCTTGGTTCTCCTACTGGTTCGATACCTTGGTTTCATAACTGAGGAAAATACTCTACCGTCGCTGTGCTACATGATCCCTCCCTCTCCGGGGAAATACCGACGTAGTCCCAGCTGCCATCAGCATCTTATACCGATACGTAAGCATGTGAGCACGTACAGTACATAGAACTGAAACATCTATGAACATCATATATACGCCCAGCACATGAACAAACAAATAGGGGATGAGTCATTCCCTTCGGTTGGCCATCGAGTAAGCGACTCGTTAATTAACCATTCCCGACCGGCAAAAATAAGCCTTGTCTCGGCTCATTCCCGCAACCCGCGGTATGCGCGTGCATCGTGACAAGGCGTGGCGTGGTGAGGCAAGGCGGGTGGCGGCGGAGGAGGAGCACTCGTGTACAACTCTTATTCCCAAGCTCCCAGTATAGCAAGTGGTAGAGCAGCCCTTATAAAGAGGTCTCACTCGAGTAGGGTGTTTCGGTGCCCAGGCTCATCTGCACTCGGTTAGAAAAAAAAAATCATAAAAAATTCAAAACAAAATCAAAAAATACCATTTTTTGTGCGGTAGACAATTTGATGCGTGACGTCCGCTCCAAATTTCAAGTCATTTGAACATTTGAACAGCTCTCAGAAAAAAGACAAATCAGGCCAAAACAGTACATGAACAGTAAACATTTTTACAGACCCCAAATTTATCTTTTTTGCTGAGAGCTCCTAAGATGTCCAAATGATATGAAAATTGGAGCGAACCTCACGCATCAAATTGTCTATCGCACAAAAAAATTGGAATTCTCGAATTTTTCTAGTATTTGTTTTGATATTTTTCGTCAGCGCGGGGCTAGATGAGCTCGGGTGCAGAGATGGATTTTCGATGTCACTCTTCTTACTATAGAAGTATGGTACTAAACGAGAAATTGAGTGATCCAGGATTCGATCACTGGTCTCCAAGTTGATCTCAGGTGTCGCTAACCACTGCACCAAGGTCCCAATCGTGGAAAGTAATAGAGCGCAGCCTACTTGAGGCTATTCGAGCCGTTTTTCTGTTTCTTTTAATTTTCTTCTTCATTTTTTTCATTCTTTCCTGCATTTTGTTTCTTTGTTTTTTGTTTTCTTGTATTTTGTTTCTTCTCCATTTTTATTTGGTTTTCTTTTTTTGTTCTCCATTTTCTGTTTTTCTTTTGTTTTTTCCTATGTTTAATTTCGTTTTCACTCTACATTTTTGTACGTGTCAACAGACATTTTCTTAATAAGTGATCAATATTTTTTGTATACACATTCAACATTACTGTTCAAACGTTTTGTTTTCAAATACTTGTTCAACTTTTAATATGTATTTCAACATTTTTTAAATACTTTTTCAACATTTTTTTAATACTAGATTAACATTTTTATTACTAATGCAATATTTTTCAAATACTTGTTCAACATTTTTGGTACTTATTTCAACATTTACAAATACTTGTTCAACATTTTTCAAATACTCGTTCAATATTTTTTAATACTTTTTCAATATTTTATATTTGGTTTCTTTTTTCTTCTCAAATTTCAAACATTTGTTTGTTTGTTTTTTCTTCTCCATTTTTTGTTTTTCTTTTGTTTTTTCTTATTTTTGTTTTCGTTCTCTCTACATTTTCGTTTGTGTGAAAAAATATTTTTTAATAAGTGATCAAATTTTTTTAATATTCTTTCAACAATGTCCGTGCTTTTTTTAATACTTGTTCAACATTTTAATGCTTATTTCAACATTTTTTAAATACCCGTTCAACATTATTCAAATACTTGTTGAACATTTTTTATACATGACCAATATTTTTTCAAATACTTGTTCGACATTATTTATACACTTGTACAACATTTTTAAAACACTTGTTCAACATTTTTAAAATAATTGTTCAATATTTTTAAAATACTTGTGCTACATTTTTTTAAATCTTTGATTAACATCTTTGTATACGTGATCAACATTTTTTAAAATAATTCTTCAACATTTTTCACATACCTATTCAATTGTTTTCAAATACTTGTTCAACATTTTTCAAATGTTTCAATAGAGTGTTTATTCTATAATATATACAATTATGTTATGTTAAAATATAAACAAAAGTAAGAAAAGGGAAAAAACGAAACAGAAAACGTAAAAAAACGAAGAAAGGAGGTTGTGGCCCCCCGTAATGGTGGGCCGGCCATCTACGTCCCCCTTCAGCGAGGGTTTCCTCCCTGCTGGCTGAAGGCGAGGAATAGGGGTGCCCCCGTTTCTCTGCCTAGTCGAGGTCCCATGCGAAGCCGTGAGCGCCGCGTCCATGGCCACCATGGTCGCGAGTGTTAGAATTAAACATGACGGTGTACCGGCTACACGTTTGTATGCATGTCCGAGTAGTACATGTATATCATACCGAGTAGGATTAGCATTGGGACACCAAGTCGGTTAGCTTCTAGCTATCTTACGCATATGTGTGTGTGTGTGTGTGTGTGTGTACCCCAGACCTTGTAACACAACGAAAAAGCAATAAAGAGAAAGCCAGGAGCGACACACCCCTGTAGCTATCAACAAAAGTCTCTCGTCCCGATCAGTTTTTCCGTTTGCTAAAGTTACGCCGAGACGTTCCGCCGAGGCTGCCGGCCAGGTCAAGTTCACGTATACATCTACGTTTACGTGTGTGCTGCTTGAGAATCAATCAAGCTCGTCTAGCTAGCTTTGCACTTCCTGTGCATAGTTCCTGGGTGATTTGATCTAGGGATCAAAAGCCAACAATTGTATTATGAGTTTTTTTGTTTTGATGTACGGAAGGTTGTTCGGAGTCCTGGATGTGATCACGGACATGACGAGGAGTCTCGAAATGGTCGAGACGTAAAGATCGATATATTGGACGACTATGTTCGGACACCGGAATGGTTTCGGGGAGTTTCAGACATATACCGGAGTACCGGGGGTTACCGAAACCCCCCGGGGAGTTTAATGGGCCAAGACGGGCCTTAGTGAAGAAGAGGAAGGGCGGCTAGGGCTGGCCGCGCGCCCCCTCCCCTCTAGTCCGAATTGGACAAGGAGGGAGGGCAGAGGGGGTCCTACTCCCGGAGTAGGACTCCTCCCTGGCTGGCCGCCTCCTCCTCCTGGTCCTTTATATACGAGGGCAGGGGGGCACCTCTAAACACAACAATTGATGTCTTGATTTCTTAGCCGTGTGCGGTGCCCCCCCACCATATTCCACCTCCATCATATCGTAACGGTGCTTAGGCGAAGCCCTGCGTCGGTAGCATCATCATCACCATCACCACGCCGTCGTGCTGACGGAACTCTCCCTTGAAGCTCTGCTGGATCGAAGTTCGCGGGACGTTATCGAGTTGAACGTGTGCTGAACTCGAAGGTGCCGTACGTTCGGTACTTGGATCGGTCGGATCGTGAAGACGTACGACTACATCAACCGCGTTGTGCTAACACTTCCGCTTTCGGTCTACGAGGGTACGTGGACAACACTCTCCCCTCTCGTTTGCTATGCATCACCATGATCCTGTGTGTGCGTAGAAATTTATTTTGAAATTACTTTGTTCCCCAACAGGTGGCCTGGCAGTTAGTAGCACAACCATGCCCGGCGTACGGTATGGTTCAGTCCTGCGGTGTAGCTTTGCCTCAAGAGACTCTCGAGTTTTAGAAGAAATGCCAGGTGCACGCGCACATCGCTCCACTGAGAAGTGGAACCTGTTATTGGGCAGAAATGCAAACTTGTTAGTGAGCAAGCACACGAACTGTCGTCAACAAAACTTTGCTGCTTGGAATAGCCATCTCAATGGAATGGATGCACACTTCAATAAGGAGGGTTCCTGAAGAAACTGCATATGCTCAGTTTATGACAAATCACTGGGTGAAGTGAACCAAATCATCTTCCAGAATCTCAATGACATGCAAAGCTTGCAACATTTCACACATAATTTCACACATACTACAGATACATATATTTTCCACAACAAAATTCTTCAGAAAATAGCTTATTTACCAAAACTCTGTTTGCCCAATATCAGAAAATAGCTTATTTACCAAAACTTGAAACAGAAAATTTATCAGAAAGTTTGGCCAATATCAGCAACAAAGTTTGCCCAAAATACAGTCACCCCCAAGAAGTCCAGTTCATGTTGTACCAACAGTGCTTAACACAGTAGGGCAAACAAAAAATATATAACAATGAGGTGCATTGATTTCTGCTTTAAAAGGTTATGCTTGAAGAACTAAGATCCAGGCCCGCTACTACAAGTTTCTGTTTCAAGTTTGGCACTTGCTGTCCGACACAAGTAGGGCCATGAACAAGTTTCTGTTTCAAAAAACTTCGTGTACCCATCATTTTCAGTATGCATGTACTGTACTAGAAAATGTGAAGCACCAATCACTTTAAGAACAGTAGCCGGGATGCCCTCGAACAGAGGGAATCATTATGGACAGAAGCACAAGCCTACAGTGCTACTTCAGCAACAAGATCACTTTGCAACTACGAATCCTACAACGCATCACATGAACTACCAGATAGGGCTACAAGCTACTTTGCAGAGATCGCCATAATCACCCATGTCGCCCTTGCTCTAGTATCACAAAGTAAACTATACCAGGTAGCGGCAAGCAGATCTGAGATGGGTGGTAACCTTCGTGCTGGACGGACTGGCGCTGGCCAGGCAGGGTGCGCTGGGCGACGGTGCGGGCGACGAAGACGATGAACTCGCGTGCGGCGCCGCGCCGGAAGAAGCTGAAGTGGCTGACGTCCGTGGCGTTGGCCAGCAAGAGCGCCTCGGAGCCCTGCCCGCCGCTGGAGGAGGAGCCCCCGGTGCCTCCGGCCGACGGCTTCAGCACGACGAGCCCCATAGATGTCGCCCGCCGCAGCAGCAGCAGCCAAGGCCGTGGCCACGAGGCCGAGGAGCAGCAGCAGCGGCCCTCTCCTACGGTCGTCGTCGTCCCATCCAGGGGACTGGGCGCGGCGGTTGGACCAGCGAGGGGGCGAGGGGAGGGCGAAGGCGGCTCTCCTGCCCTTTTCCAACGTGCGGTGTGCGTGGATCTGGGCAGCGCGAGAGCACGGATCTGGGTGGCGGCGGCGATGGGGAAAAGAGAGCAGCAGTGAAGATTGGGAGAAGGGAGCTAGGGTTTCGTGTGTGGACGAGGATGAGAGGGACACGGGTTGATTCAGGAATCGGTAGGGGGTGAGAGCGACGAGGGGGCTGTGGGCTGCCGTTGGATCTGGGCGCATCCGACGGACCTTAATCCATGATCCGCATGATATGATTTTGGACCAATCAGAACGTAGTACCTCCTTTGATGAGGTTAAGACCATTTAAATTGGTCATAATGGATTGAAAATAAGATGCCAAATCATGTATGCTATTCGAAAGCCTAGAAAATTTATAAAAATAAATAGAAAAGAAAAACCTTCGCGTTGTGACACCTAATGTGACCTACTTTTTTCAGTAAAAATAACAAACTTTGAATAATACCAATATCTTAAAAAAGTGTTCTCATAAATGAGTTCTTTTTAAAAGAATCATTTTCCGAGTGCCCAAAATGAGTTTTTTGTGAAGGACCTACCATATATTTGTTGCAAAATTGGATCAAATCAATTTTCTAAAATACTAGTACATATTTAATGCACAATTGACCAAATGGTTGGGTGTCAAAAGTCTTGATCCACCTCTAGTGAAAAAGATAAATTTCCGCCGGTTCAGCAGGAAGCGGGTTAATTTTGAACTGCAGCTGTCTCATAGTTTGCTCTTTATTTTTTTCAAAAATCATTTCTAGGTACATAAGTATCTATTTAATCAGAGAAACATAAAAAAAAAATCCAAGATTCAACCACTAGCTAGGAACGGTCAAGCCCGCCGTTTTGACCGCATTTTAAAACGGGCATAAAAAATTCAAAAAAAATCAAACAATTGGAAAACCTTCGCATTGTGTCATTACATGTGACCAAGTTTCCAGGAAAAATAATAAACTTGTAATACGGCAATTATTTCAAAAAAGTGTTTTCAGAAATGAGCTATCATGCGTGAAGATTCATGGCTTTCAAGCCAAATGATCAATTTTATGGCCACATTCATGGCATAGTTTGTTCAAATGATCTCATATTGTGCACAAGGGTGCATCTTGAAATTCCAAACAATGTTGTCTAAGGGAGTTTTCATTTTCTTTGCACGGAAAATTCATTTTCCATTTTTCGAGTGCCCGAAATGAGTTTTTTTTGTGAAGGACCTACCATATATTTGTTGCAAAATTGGATCAACTCAATTTTATAAAATACTAGGACATATTTAATGCATAATTGACAAAATGGTTGGGTTTCAAAAGATTTGATCCACCTCTTGTGAAAAAGACAAATTTCCGCCGATTTAGTAGGAAGCGCTTAAATTTTGAACTGCAGCTGCCTCATAGTTTGCTCTTTATTTTTTCCAAAAATCATTTCTAGGTACATAAGTATCTATTTAATCAGAGAAACATCAAAAAATTTCCATGATTCAACCACTAGCTAGGAACGGTCAAGCCCGCCGTTTTGACCGCATTTTGAAACGGGCATAAAAAATTCAAAAAAAATCAAAAAATTGGAAAACCTTCGCATTGTGTCATTACATGTGACCAAGTTTCCAGGAAAATAATAAACTTTTAATGCGGCAATTATTTTAAAAACGTGTTCACAGAAATGAGCTATCATGCGTGAAGATTCATGCCTTTCAAGCGAAATGATCAATCTTATGGCCACATTGATGGCATAGTTTGTTCAAATAATCTCATATTGTGCACAAGGGTGCATCTTGGAATTCCAAACAATGTTGCCTCAGGGAGTTTTCATTTTCTTTGCACGGAAAATTCATTTTCCATTTTTTGAGTGTCTGAAATGAGTTTTTTTGTGAAGGACCTACCATATATTTGTTGCAAAATTGTACCAAATCATTTTTCTAAAATACCAGGGCATATAGAATGCACAATTGACCTAATGGTTGGGTGTCAAAAGTTTTGATCCACCTCTCGTGAAAAAGACAAATTTCCGTTGATTCAGGAGGAAGCGGCTCAAATTTGAACTGCAGCGTCCTCATAGTTTGCTCTTTATTTTTTACAAAAATTATTTCTATGTACATAAGTATCTATTTAATCAGAGAAACATCAAAAGTTTTTCCAAGATTCAACCACTAGCTTGGAACAGTCAAGCCCGCCGTTTTGACTGTATTTTGAAACGGGCATAAAAAATTCATGGCATAGTTTGTTCAAATGGTCTCATATTTTGCACAAGGGTGCATCTTGCAATGAAGAACAATGTTTCCTAAGAGGAGTTTCTATTTTCTTTGGACAAAATATCAATTTTTCCATTTCTTTTGTGCCCAAAATGAGGTTTTTGTGTGAAGAACCTATCATATATTTGTTGTAAAATTGGACCAAATCAAATTTCTAAAATAATAGGCCATATTTAATGTACAATTGACCAAATGGTTGGGTGTAAAAAGTTTTTGATCCACCTCTGGTGAAAAAGACAAATTTTCGCATATTCATTTTCCATTTTTCGAGTTCCCAAAATGAGTTTTTTTTAAGAACCTAACAAATATTTTTTGTAAAAAAAACTTCTACATTTTTCAAGAATATTATACCACATTTTATGAATAAATTTGTGTACACTAGAAGCATTTTTTATAGATATTAAACGGCTTTTAGTTACATCATTAACATTTTTAATAAAGATTTTGATGTCTAATATTTTGAACACATGTCTACATTTTAAGACACATTTTACATATTGTTTATATATGTTTAACTTTTTTAAATACATGATTAACATATTTTCATATATTCACAACAAAAAAACATCTTTTCATACATACGTTTTGATGTCTATATTTGTTTTTACACATTGTACATTTTTGTGTACATATAAAACATTGTTCATATTGGTTAGAAAAATTTAAATACATGAAAAACTTGTTATTTTCCCATTTTCGTTGGGCCGAATATATGTTTTTTTGAGTAATATGTGGGCATCCCACATTTCTTCCTGGATGGGCCGAGGCCTACATGGCACACAGATTTTTTTAAAGAAGGCGACCTCGTTCCACCGAGGCCCAAGCCCACCTTGAGCGACACCTTGAGTAACAATGCATCCACGTTCACAACCTCATGACCATTTATATTGGTCATAATTAGGTAGAAATAAGGTCGTTGACCACTCTTGTCTGCTTTATGACCATTTGGTGTAAGGAAATTTCAGGGCTTGTGCCCTTCCAAGCGAAATGGCTGTGGATTTATGACCAATTCTGCCGGGGTCACTGAGAGAAGGTCACAAGTTGACATATTTCTTGTAGTGAGGCTGCAACGGAGATGGAACACAAGCTGAAGGTTCGCGCTCTACGGACAGATCGCGGCGGAGAGTTTACGTCGAACGAGTTCAACAACTACTGCGAGAAGATTGGCATAAAGAGTTTCCTCACGGCAGCTTATACGCCGCAGCAGAACGGGGTTGTTGAAAGGCGCAATCGAACCGTCGTTGACATCGCAAGGAGCTTACTCAAGATCAAGAATCTGCCGGGGACTTTTTGGGGAGAAGCTGTCTCGACAGCGGTCTATCTTCTCAACCGGGCTCCAACGAAGGCAGTGATCGGCAAGACTCCGTATGAAGCAATTTATGGACGGAAGTCGAATGTGTCTCATCTACGGACATTTGGGTGCATGGCGCATGTGAAGACGGCAGAGCCGCATCTCTCAAAGCTTGCCGATCGCAGCACCAAGATGGTGTTCATCGGATACGAGAGGAGTTCCGGCACCAAGGCATACCGCTTCTACGATCCACGAACCAAGCGTCTACGGATTTCACGCGACGTTGTGTTTGAAGAAAACCAAGCGTGGAATTGGAGCGCAACAGCCGACGATGCTCCAAACGGTAACATATTCACAGTTGAATTCCCAACTGATGATGATGCAGGGGAGGACGTCCAGGTGGTTGGCAAGACGCCCAACCAAGGTGACCACAATGGTAGTGATCATCATGGTGCCGACACCGACGACGACGCGCATGGGTCGCAAGGTGATAGCGACAACGAATTGCAAGACACAGGTAGAGATCTCGGCAACGACATCGACAACGAGGCACATAGTGATGATGACAATCAAGATGATGGTCACGATCACGACGACTACGCCGACGACGCGGATGCCAACGACCCGGCATCTACCACGTCCGAGACTCAACTGTCTTCCTCAAGTGCATCGATGCCGACATAATTTGTGTCGCCTCCTTCGCAAGCCACAACGGATTCTTCCGGGCCTCGTCGCTACAAGATCCTCAAGAAAGTCTACAAGTACGCAAAGCCAGTTACGCTCGAGTACTCCGATTTGTGTTTACTCGGAGTTGAGGAGCCGGCGAACTTCGTAGAGGCGAGCAAAAGTTCAAGTTGGATGCATGCCATGGATGAGGAGATGAAGGCGATCGAGAGCAATGGCACGTGGACTTTGGCAACCCGACCTCCGAACCAAAAGGCGATAGGTTTGAAGTGGGTTTACAAGTTAAAGAAGGACACAAAGGGTGCCATTGTGAAGTACAAGGCAAGACTCGTTACAAAGGGCTACGTACAACGTCAAGGAGTTGACTATGAGGAGGTGTTTGCACCGGTTGCTCGAATCGAGACGGTGAGAGTGCTCCTAGCTTTGGCAGTACAAGAGGATTGGAAAGTTCATCATATGGATGTGAAATCCGCTTTCCTCAATGGCGACCTCAAAGAAGAAGTGTACGTGGAACAACCCCTCGGCTACGAGAAGAAAGGCGAAGAAGAGAAAGTTTACAAGCTCAAGAAGGCACTTTACGGGCTGAAGCAAGCGCCAAAAGCTTGGAACTCAAAGTTAGACCAAAGTTTGGTCTCGATCGGGTTCAAAAGATATTCCCTCAAGAATCCGAAAGACAGTCTACCAAGCACCGATGAACAGGTAAAGGTTGAAGACGCGACCAAGGAGGAGCGCTGGCGTCAAGCTACGGACGAGCCGACGATAGTAAAGACGGTCCCTGAAATGCTGCAAGAAACGACAAAAGAAATGCCAAGGATATTAGCTATGAGTAGTAGTCGTCGCATTTGGGATCCAGGTCGCATCGAGGACGTCATGTTTAAGGGGATGAATGTTAGAATTAAACATGACGGTGTACCGGTTAGCTTCTAGCTATATATATATATATATATATATATATATATATATATATATATATATATATATATATATATATATATATGCGCGCGCGCCCCTCAGACCTTGTAACACAACGAAAAAGCAATAAAGAGAAAGCCAGGAGCGACACGCCCCTGTAGCTATCAACAAAAGTCTCTCGTCCCGATCAGTTTTTCGTTTGCTAAAGTTACGCCGAGACGTTTCGCCGAGGCCGCCGGCTAGGTCAAGTTCACGTATACATCTACGTTTACCTGTGTGCTGCTTGAAAATCAATCAAGCTCGTCTAGCTAGCTTTGCACTTCCCGTGCATAGTTCCTAGGTGATTTGATCTAGGGATCAAAAGCCAACAGCGGGCACGCACTCGAGCGCCTGTACCAGCGCATGCCCGCACGCGCTCCCCCGCGCCCCTGCCGATCGCCCGTTCTTCCCCTCGCCGCGATCACTTCTCCCCTGTTTCAGCCGTACGTCGCCATGGCCCGAGCCGAGCAAGAGCTGGAGGCTCGAGCCCCTGCGCGTTCTGCCGCTCGCGCATGCACACGCCTGCACCTGCATATCAGCGCCTCGCTTGCCGCAGCACCTGGGGCGCACCCTGCTTGCTCCTCGCATGCACACTGCCGGCCCCGGTTCAGGTCGTCTTTCTCTTTGGCTGTTGGTAGAAATCCGTCTGGCTCTACCTCGTATATGGCCACGCTGGTCAGCTATCACACAGACGAGCGTGTGTACTCCCCGCTGCACACAGACGCATCCGCACGCGGACGCTGCCGTGCATGCCCAGCCACGACCACAGAGCAACCTGTCCCTGTTCGTTGTTCTTCAGTTTAGTTCAGGTCAGGTCGGGTTGATGGGTCATTTAGGCGCCAATCCGTACGGCCTATGGGGCGCCGAGTAGAGATGCTCTAAACAAAGGAAAAGGCTTAAAAACATGCTAGGCGTAAGCCGGCTGATCTTTGAAAAGATCAGCCGCCTGCGCAGCCGTCTGATTTAGGCATAGGTGGCCGTTAGATCGTAGGCTCCCAACAACGCATCTTCCTCTTCTTCCTTCGCATTCTTCTCTCGCAGTGCTCAGTCGTTGGAAGCAGCAGCCCCTCCTCAGCAGGCAATGAAGCGCTGCCGTTTGTCGGAGTCTCGTCTGGTCGCAGCAACCCCGTCATTGGCCACAGACGATGTTCCGACGCAACATTGGCCGCCCGGCGATGCTGCAACACAGCACCGGAGCCTCGACAAATGCTTCATTGCAGCACCGGCGAACCTGACGATGCTTCGTCGCAGCTCTGGTGCCTCGGCAATGTTTCATCGCAGCACCGGTGCCTCGGCAATGCTTCATCGCAGCATCGGCAAACCCGACGATGCTTCATCGCAGCTCTGGCGCCTCGGATATGCTTCATCGCAGCACCGGCAAACCCGGCGATGCTTCGTCGCAGCTCCGGCGCTTCGGCAATGCTTCATCGCAGCACCGACGAACCCGACGATGCTTTGTCGCTGCTCCGGCGCCTCGGCAATGCTTCATCGCAGCACCGGCAAACCAGATGATGCTTCGCCGCTGCTCCGGCTCCTCGGCAGCACAAGGCGACGATGGATGCAGCGACAGCACGAGGCGGCGACGGCGACGGATGCTGCTACGCAGCACGCGGCGGAAATGACGGATCCAGCGACAGCACGCGGCAGCGCATGCTGCGATGCAGCGACGGTGACATCGGATGCAACGACAACACGCGGCGGCGATGGCGGATGCAGCAACAGCATGCGGCGGCGATGGAACATGCACCGATGCAGCACGTGGCGACGGCGGAAGCTTGCTACCATGCTGCGGCGCTGCGGCGGCGACGGCGCATGCTGCTATGCAGCGCGCAGCAGTGGCGGGCACATGCTGCGATGCAGCGACGACGATGGATGCAACGGCAGCACGCGGCGCCGACGATGGCGCGGTTCCAATGTGGTAGTGCTGGTGGCTACGGATGGGAAGCAGCCATCGCTGCCATGCACTTGGAGAAAGACCAGAGCAGTTTGAGAAGACATGCTCGCGTCGAAGGATAAGGTTGAGGCGGCTTGGTTGGGTCCATGGGAAAGAGAAGCGTGTGTATCGCACGATGAGCTTAATCGGATGGCTTGGGACGCGGCTTACGCAACGCAAAGATCAGTCGGTTTACACAAAGAGTTTTTCTAAGTGTTTGGCACCACCGTGTCCGAGAAATACAAAACATAACCGACTCCTATCTGAAATCGAGCCCCGCACGTCATATTTACAAGAAGAGATAAATACACTGGTGATCATCGAAGTTGTGGCTGAAGCACACTATGATCACTAGACTTCAAAATACGCTCAATACGGTCGCTGAATACGAGTTGCGGTGATTATACGGTGACTAACTCACCATAGAGCTCCGTATTTTGTCCAGTTGACCGGTCAAATAGTTTATTGTGGCACCAAGGCAGCACCATCAGCGTTTTGTTGTCTCTCTACTCTATGGGTCCCACCTGCAAGTGAGTATAAGAGATAAATGAACAAAAATAAACTACTCCAATGGCCGGGAATCGAACTTAGCGTCGTAGAACTCACGCGCAACCCACTAGGACCGTCGTGTTTTAGGGTTGATAACCTGAGGGTTAATCAATACAATGTCTCGATGTAACCCGTTTGTGTACGATTGCTTTAACCACACTTTTTCTTTGACTGCTAATGCGTGATGTTTTCTTTTGCTAGCGCGTGCATATTAGTGTGTGCTTCGTGTTTTTTCTCATTTCTGTTGTGCATGTTAGTGTGTGTTCTTTTTATTATTTCTGTTATGCGTGCGTATGGTGTGTGCGTGTTAGCGTGTCCGTGCGTGCGTGCGGCCTCGACGTCGACAACGTGATGCTCCATGGAGACGGACCAGCGCGGTTGAGACGGGACACCTCTTGTCAGCACCAGACCTCCACCCGCGCCATGTTTGACAAGCTGGACAGCGCCGTCGTCTCGACCGATGCCATGACGTGCCTTGCCGCAGGCAACCCCTTTATCG
Source organism: Aegilops tauschii subsp. strangulata (assembly GCF_002575655.3). Lineage (NCBI taxonomy): Eukaryota > Viridiplantae > Streptophyta > Magnoliopsida > Poales > Poaceae > Aegilops > Aegilops tauschii. The sequence continues at coordinate 49,781,654 of NC_053039.3, forward strand.
TCCTTGACATGCTCATGTTTTTTTAATGCTCAAAAACCTGCTGCGGTGAACGTGCTCCTGCTCGACATGTTCGTCGTTGATGTGCTCCTGGATGGAGTCCTGCTTGTGCATGAGCCGCTCTTGATCACATGTCGTTTCAGCCCCTCAAAAGAACCTCCTCACGTACGTCCTTGTGCACGCGCGTGTGTTCCACTGATGCTCTAAGGCCGAGGATGTGATCGCCTTTGTCTCCATCCAACCATCGAACAATGACGACAAGGAGGAGCCGCAGGAGATGGCACAGGGCGCCGTTGTGGGTGAACTTCGCCGTAGCACGACGAACCAGACGTTGCCGTAGATGATGCACGCCTCCATGTAGGGCTGCAAACGAGTCGAGCTCGAGCGAGTTGGAGTTGGTTCAGCTCAACTCATATGAAAATTCGAGCGAGCTCAAACTGAGTGAAGCTCATGATCGAGCTGTGGAACATGACTTGTGCTCAGATTGTAACGATCTCGAGTCGATCTCGAGCTAGTTTTGAGCTAAATGAGATGGTAAAAAATATGAATCTATGGATGAAAAACTAAAAAATTAAGGTGAATATGCTGGGAACCTTTGCCAAAAATATAGGTTATTTAACACATAGTCGACCACGTGCCATAATTAGGCTTAAATCTTCTCTGCACTTAGTTAAGATTCCGTGTTCGTTGGTAAATAAAATGGAGAAAAATTATGGACAGCATAGATGGTAATAAATTATCGTATTTCCATTTAATATAAGGCATGATCATTTAACATAATGATATTCTGTCGAGCTATCGAGCTAAAATCGAGCGAGCCAACATTGGCTCAAGATCGGCTCGTTTCTTGGTCGAGCTACATAAAGTGTTCAAACTCAGCTCGTTTCTTTTCGAGTCGATCTCGAGTCGAGTCAAAAAACAAGTCGATCTCGAGCAGCTCACGAGCCTCGAGCTTTTCTTGCAGCCCTACCTCCATGCACCCGAGTGTGTGTGCATGGATGCGTTGTATATGTGTGTGGTGTGCGCCTGGTGCATGCGTTGTGTGCGTGCTGTGCACCTGGGTGCATGCTTTGTGTGCGCCTGTTCGTACGTGCTATGTACCTGATCTGGCTGCATGGGTTGTGTTCGACCGTGCAGGGTGCATGCATTCATGTTTATATAAAATCAGAAAGATACTGCTGCATCCAATTGTGTTTTATCAAGGGCCGGTGCTAGGCGTAAACCGGTTGATGGCAGGAACTTTTAAACCACCTTGCCAGCCGTCTGATCTGCCTACTAGTGGCCGTTGGATTACAGCAACGCAATGACAGGAGTACATGCGACTGCTTCAACGCTACGCAGCTGCATCCCGACAAAAAGCTCCAGCGCAGCTTTCATGGCGCACCGCCGTCGTCCGGCGAAGTTCCAACGCAGCACCAAAGAATTCCAGCGAAGCTCCAACGCAGCACCGGTGCGCCCGGCGAAGTTCCATAGCAGCACCGGCGGAGCTCCAACGCAGCACCGGCGTGACCGGCAAAGCTCCATTACAGCTCCGGCGAGGCTTCATTGCAGCACCGACTATGCTTCCGGCGGTCCGGCGAAGTTCCATTGCAGCACCGGCGAAGCTCCAACGCAGCACCGGCGCATCCGGCGAGGCTTCATTGCAGCGTCGGCTATACTTTCGACTGTCCGGCGTTGCTCCATTGTAACACCGGCGGTGCTCCCACATCTTCAAGGCAGCATCGCCGAAGTTGCAGCGCCCTCGTCGGCCACTCTCTGCTGTCATCGTCGCAGCGCCGCGCGCTCCATTGCATCTCCGGGCGGTGCTCGCCGGATTGAGCCCGCTCCAATGCAACTCCGGCAGAGCTCCAATGAAGCACCGGCGGCTCCGGTGAAGCTTGGCGTGGCAGCACCGGCGACGTGGTGAAGCTTCATTGCAGCCGGAATTGAGGAGAGATGCCCCGTCGCAACAGCAGCTCCGCTGCCCACCGGCGTGCTGTACTGCAGCTCCGCCGTCCGTCGAGATCTGGGAGGACGCAACACCACTCGTGCTGCCTGGAAGCATCCCCGCCGCCGATGAGATCCACCAATTGCAGCACTCCTCGTCAATAGCACCGGCGGCGCTGCATCCGACATGCTCGGCAACACCAGCCACATCGGCGGTCGACGACGCTCGGGGAACACTGACCGCAGCAAAGGCCGGTGCGGGTGCTGCGGGGTGCTGGGCGCGCCACCGGCTCGCAGCATCAGTCCACCACTGTGGCATCATGCGTCGGCGGCGGTCCCTCCCAGTTCCGGATGTGCAGGTAACGTGGGTGGTTCACGCCGAGTACGACGAGGCGGCGGTGCACGAGCCGTACCGCCCGCTGCTCCGCTCCGGCCAGGCCCTGGGCGCGCGCCGCTGGCTCGCCTTGCTGCAGCGCCAGTGCGAGTACCACGCCATCCTCTGCTCCAACCCGCACCCCAAGCACGGCGACCGCCACGAGGCCATCTCGCCGGCGGGGCGCCGCTGCATGCTCAGGCTGGCGCAGCGGATGGCCGACAACTTCTGTGCCGGGGTGTGCGCCACGGCGGCCCAGAAGTGGCGCCGCCTCAACGAGTGGCGCGTCGAGGGCGCCGGCGGCCGGGAGCAGTCCTCCGGCGGGGAGGACAAGGTGCGGATGATGGCCAGGCAGAGCGTGGGTGCGCCCGGCGAGCCCCCCGGCGTTGTGCTCAGTGCCACCACCTCCGTGCGGCTCCCCGGCACGCCGCCGCAGCGCGTCTTCGACTACCTCCGCGACGAGCAGCGCCGCGGAGAGTGGGACATCCTCACCAACGGCGAGGCCATGCAGGAGATGGACCACATCGCCAAGGGCCAGCACCACGGCAACGCCGTCTCTCTCCTCCGTCCTCATGGGATTGCTGGCCTCTCCCCTGGCAGTGGTGAACGAGGAAGACAGGGGAAAAGAGAGAAAACGAGTGGAGAAGACGGGTTGCGAGGAGATAAGGCTGGGATGGAGCGGTGGGTGGCCTGGGACACGTGTTGCACGCAGGAGTCGGTTTAAAGGAGGAGAAAATCAGTCGGTTGGAAGGAAGCGTTTTCCTTTATCAAGTGGTTAGCCTTGGTGATCTCCAACTGGGAGATCTTGGGTTCGAATCTATGTCCTGGTGCGCAGGGTTTTTTATTTTGCCACCAGCTGACAAGTCGGCCCTACAGGATAGAGAGGACGTGGCGGTGACCATGCATCACTAGGTGACAGTTTGACTGGTCAACTGGACAAAATACATAGCTCTATGATGATGCAGTGACAGTATAATTATCATAACTCGTATTCAGTGACCGTATTGAGTGTATTTTGAAGTTCAGTGACCGTAGTGTGCTTTGACCTCAACTTCGATGACCACAGGTGTATTTATCTCTTACAAGAACAGCACAAATCCCCCGTCTCCACCCAGGGCAGGGGCAATCTAATTCTAATCCCACGCGATCCGATCGACCAAGCTCCACCAACATACGGAATCGCCGCCACCGCGTCTCATGGCCAACCACGAGGATCTCTCCCCGCCGACCGACAGCCGCTCCCAGCAGCAGGTTCGCACCTCCCGCCGATTTCTCGCATACTATTGGTTGGTTTCACTCCCAGGGGCCAGGGATTTCCCCACGCCCACGGGGAGAAACAAATATAACATGATGATATATTCTGGGAAAATGCTTCTTTCCAACCGACTGATCTCTCGCTCTCGTAAATCTCCTCGCGCACCGTCCGATCGCGAGAGATCCGACGGACCCGGTGTAGCGCCCGACGCGAGAGATCTATCGGGTCGACGTTTTCCCTCACCCGCACCCCCTTCCGAACACCGCAACATTTCCCCTTTCCCCTTCGTTCCTCTCGCCCTCGCTCCAAATCTCCGATGCGACGGTCGTCGCGGCGTCCAGCTCCCGGGGCGGCGAAGCTGACGCGAGGTCGACGAGGGGAGGCGCGCGAGGAGGTCCGCGAGGAGGCGGCTGAAGACATGGACGGCGACAATCTGCAGGACAGGTACCTCGGATCCTTCTCCAAAATAATATGGAAATCCGCAGCAGAAATTCGTAGTAGAAAGGCCAGACGATCTATTTTAGGGGAGGCGGATCGCCGGCTCGCCGGAGTTTTAGGGGCGGGCTCGTCGGTAGACATCTATTTTTGGGAGAGGCGGGGTGGTCTTTGTTCTGGATCTGGAGCAGGAGTTTTGCCAGAGCCCATACACTCTCTCCGGGATCTCGCGCTCGCAACTGCCTCTGTTTCAAGCTTGTTGCAATCTTCCACGTCTTTTGCACTGCACCTTGCTGAAGGTCATCAGTGATGGCATGTGTGTGTGTGCTGCTGCTTTTTTGACAGGTTTCGGTGGTGCTCACGACTAATGCTGCAATGTCGTCGACTGCATGTGGATTTATGCAGACGGTTGCTGCTGTTTTTATGTGTGTAGCAGGTCTGATGATGCAGAGATATGATTAGACGGTTTTTTGCATTTGTAGTACTTGCGAGTTGTAGATTTTAGTGTAGTTTTGTCTGTTGTTGTGTTTGTTCAGGAGGTAGTTGTGTTGCATTGCAGTACGTGTTACCCCAGGATTTTTACCCATATTGCATGGAAATTGCAGAAGTAGTTGTTTGTGTTTGTTTTTATTTGATATCTGTTAGTCATAGCTATATAAGTTTTCCCTTTCAGAAGTTAGTGAAGATGCTACATTGCATTTTTTATGTGGCCTCCTAAAATGAATGACCAACCAGCATTTTCATGCAATGACCAAGTACATTTCAATTTTTTTTCACGAGTTTCAGATTTTTCATGCATTCCTTCTCTATAGCTTTAAGTGTTGTTAATGGGTGTTCTGAACATTTCCTTTTTGTTCTTTTTTTTGCAGTGATCCAAAAATGGATGATGATGAATCTTCCGATGGGTCGTTTTCAACGCGCTTTTCAGCTAGCCGTTTGCGTGAGGTTGCAGAGAAGGAGCTGAATGCTAACAAGAGGGCAGTGCTAGAGAAGTCGAGTTTTGGTTCGTTGTTGAAGATCAGACCATTTTCTGTACCTCTTGAGCTGATTGACTGGGTAGTTATGAGAATTGACACTAAGCATTCTTTGTTCAGGTACCTTCAAATCACCCTCTGGCATATTTCATTTTGTGTGTGTCTCTGTTGCAATGTTCTTTATTTGGAATTGCATAGCAATGTTCTTCGTCCTCAAATTTGACATGTGCCTTTTGGTCAGCCATAAAAAGAAGACTATATTGTTCACTAGAGACATGGTGCAAAAAAAAATTAATGTCCCATCCGGACCAAGGGTAGTGGAGCTGCTGAAGAGGAACGAACGTTGCGAGCTGCGCGACATATATCGAGAAGGCACAAGGGCTCCAATTAAGAAATCCATTTCTGTAATCAAGAAAGCATCGGATAATGATGTTGTTACTTTATAGAGGACTTGGGTTCTTTTATGCCTTGCTCTCGTGCTAGTTCCTGGCACCGGCAACATGGTCTCGTTGGACTACCTTGCTAGCTTGAAGGACTTGGATGAACTAAATGAGTTTGCGTGGGACGAGCATGTGTTGGCAACTGCGTTGAGGGAGGCGAGGAATTACCAACTAAAGAGGGAGGCTGGGGCAAGTGGCTTCTGGATAGGGGGTTGTCTACCTATGTTCGTGGTATGCCAAACGCAAATCATTTTTGTCTATGTTTTCATTGGTTCATATTTTTGCTTTACTTTATTTTATTTTATTCTGCTCGCAACAATCATATGTACGATACAACCTTCTGATTTGTTTTCTTTTTCAAAAATATATGTAGTTAATTTACATGGATTTCCTGGATGTGCCTCGGTCATTGATTAGTGAGGAGACGTTCAACTACTCGCTGCCCAGGGCTTGCTTTGTGTGCAATGCAGATTTTGAGCTTGTTAAAGAATTTGACAGGAACAAGCTCACCCTCAAGAAGGTTGATTTTGGAAAGCGCAATGTAAGAGCAGACCCAATCTTCCTTTTTTAAAGATTTCTTTCGGTGATAAACATCTTACTTTCTTCTTTTTGGTGATTGTTGTATGCAGCATCGTCCTTTGTCTCAAACGCCATATGCAGTACTGAAGGCGGACAAGCAATGTGAGGGTCAGAATCAACATCATCCGGCAAATATCACTAATAGAGCTGACAAAGCCAACACTCAAGTCAGTGTTGAGGGTGATTTAGGTGCCAAGTTTCGCGTCTCTCTGGATGAGTGGCTGCAGCCGCTCCCTTCCTGCCAAGAGTTAGAGGTAGAAATGCACTACCTTTTGTTAGTGCATGATTTTGCTTCTTTGTGTTCTTTTGATCTTCTTTTTTCATTTTTATTTATGCTTACCCCCATTTGTTTGTTTCTTATTTTCTGTGCCAGATACCTTTGCACTTGAAGCCTATATATGAGAAGCACAAAAATCTCTATACGGCAGAGTTGAAGAATGTTGTTACGTCTTTTGGGCAGGTCCTGCAGTCAACTTTCTGCAAGCGGTTGGGTCTCATGTTGATGGAAGCGCACTCCAATGCAGTGTCAACCCATGAGCACACGAGTGAAGGTTTTGTCGCCCCAAGAGTCATTGCAACAAGCAGTGTCGAGCGCACGGGAGCGGTGACTTTTGGCACCCCAACAGCCACTGCAGCAGGCATTGCTATCCACTCTTCCAAGTGTCCATTATCGGATCCTGATTCCCGGGCAGAAGCAGGTGCTGATGATCAGAACAAGGCACAACCTGGTGGTGTAGTTGCTGCTCCCAAAGTAGTGGAGACCGGTGCATTAGCTGAGAAGGTTGGGGTGGAAGCGGAACAGGGGGCGGGTCAAAGCACAAGCGTTGCTAAGCGTTCCAGGGCTGCTGCGTTGCAACAAGGTGAGAGTAGCAATCATTCTCATGGGAAGGATTGTGTGGAGCAGGAGGAAGTTATACATCAGGGCGGAAAGGTGACCCCCAAAGATGCTTGCAACATGGATCCTTCGGGAGCTTCTGATAAGGTTGAAACACCAGTTCTTTCCCAGGGCACGGTGCATGCAATGATGGTAACTGCCTTGGAGTGGGAAGATGGCCCATCTTGTGCTCTTTTCTCGGAGGGGACCGAAGACTATGAGTGGATGAATCAAAAAGTAGACATACCAGTCAAGTATGTGCAGACAGCAAATGCTTCTAGCTCTGATGTGCAGAATTCAATCCCATCAGTGCCAAACTTTGACAACACTCCTCAAGTTGAAAGGCCTAGCAACCTCCCAACCGCAACATTTGACACAGCTCCAAAGCTCCCTAGGGCAAACGACATTCCGGGGCCTGTGTTTGATGTGTCCCCCATCTCATTCAAAAACGCTTCCTCCGATGGACCTCAAGGTTTTTTCTTGCTTCAGAACACAAGCTCCTTTTTATCTAAGAGTTTTCTCAGTGCGTTTCCTTTTTGCATTCTCATTTTTCTTTCTTTTTTTGTGTTGTTGCAATGTTGTGCAGTAGTAGTGGATTTGCATGAGACAACCGAGGCGAATGTTGAGGTCAGGGGTGAGTCCAACAGTCTTGGTAAACAGTCAAAGAAGAAAAGGGTGGCTGTCTCCCCAGACAATGTGCCAACGATGAAGAAGATTAAGGTTGATGCACACGGTGATGCCTTACACCATCAGTATGTAATGACCAGATACAAGACAAGAAAACCAAAGAAAAACGAGCTTCTGTGAGTCATATGATGATGCTTTTCTATTACTCATTTTTGCCTGAAATCTTTTTTTTTTGTGTTTCCATAGATGAAAGAGTTTGATATGTGAGCATATCTCTTGCTGTTTTTATCTAAAATCAACACAAATTTTCTTTTGCAGGCCCGACTTCATTGAAATAGATGGCTTCCATACATCTCTCGAGAATTTTCATGCATCTCTAAAGCCAAGAGCGGAGATTGACAATGAGGTCATGACCTTATACCTGAAGACATTCAACTATGATCAGTGAGTGAAGAAGAAGAAGCCAAAAAAATTTGTTTTCTCAGTGTTGATGAGTGTTAGTGTTCAAATCTGTTTTTTCTATCTGTTTGTTTCAATGCTTTTTTGATTTTTTATATAGTTGTGGTCTGCCCTCTAATATTTTTGTTTTGTTTTGTGATTTTCTCCATCAGTTGAAACTCAGTGCTGAGCCAGATGTGTTTGATCCAAAGGTGTGCAAAAAAGAATTTAAGAATGCTTGCTTACAAAATCACATTTCAAAATCTGACCTGGTAAGTTCTTATCTTGTTCCATCTTGCATTCTTTTTCTATTTTTTTACATTTTTTTTCTAAATGGATTTTCTGGTTCTGCTTTGTTTTGATGCATTGCAGCTATTCTTCATGGTTGTACACAAAAGGCACTGGGCAGTAGTAGTTGTTAACATCACCCAAAAGGAGTTCAATATCTTTGACTCCATTAGGAACTCGGAAGACCTTTTTGAGATGGACAGGATCACTAAGAATGTGGTAATGCTCCTGTTGGAGTTTGGCGCAACAAATCTTTTTCTTCTTTTTGCTTTTCCACACCGCACACTTATGCATTTTGTTTGTCCATGTTTTATCGGGTTTGATCAGGTCACAAACATCAAGAGTGTTGCAATGAGGGAGCCACTTTTTAAGCACAATCTCGAGTCTTACTCCCTATTCACCCCACTTGATTACCCTCAACAAAAAACTTAGTAAGCATTTTTATCCCAGCAGAATATGTGTTTATTTTGCATTTAGAGACATTTTTCTCTTTTTTCACCTAAAGCTGCTTTTGCATTTTATAACTATATACCTTCTATTTTTTCAGCTATAACTGTTCTACTATAGTATTTATACGTGGAGAATTGGGATGGCCTTGTTATGCTGTCATTTGGCGAGGTATTTTCTTTAGATAGCAAACCATATTTTTTTTGTGTAATTCTTCTCAACTTGATTGGGATCTGTTTCATGACTAAATTTTTACTTGTTTCCTGTCTTATTGCTTCCTAGGATTACATCCCAAACCTTCGGAAACGCATTGCAGCAGATCTGTTGAGACACCCAAGCAACAAGTTGGACCCCGCGCATCAGCTGAAGCTGCTTCTTCAGCGTTAGATGGGTGTTTTCGAGCTTCTGCAACAGGAGGAGTCATGGCGGCGGTGGCCTAGTACTGCTGACGCGAGCTATTGTAGCTAGCTAGAGTGTAGTTGGGAGCATGTTCTTGTCGCCAGCTCGAGTGTAGTTGAGAGCTTGTTCTTCTAGCCAGCTCAACTGAACTTTTTTCACAATGCAACTCTGAATGAAGCACAGGAATGTTTCAGTGTGTGACTGTATGCAAGGATTTGTTTTTTGTGAAGCCTATTCAAGATTGTTTGTCAGCTTATGCAAGGATTATTTGTTTTTTACTTGCCTTTTCAAGAAGATTGTTGATATACTTTGACTGTACCTGGCTTGAGATCTTTTTTTTCTCACAAGTAGTTACAGTGTATCTGCTAGTATCTCTATTACTCATATGGAATTAGTAATTACAGTGAATATACACCTTTTTTATATGGATTTAGTAATTACAGTGAAGTTCGACATCATCAATGAAAGTCAATACACTGTACTCACACATGTAATCGTGTGTGAAGTTGAATAATCGCAATAGGGTGGGGTTGGGGCGATTGTCGGGCTGTTGTTTCTCTTCATCTTCATAACTTTTCAATCTCACTAAAACAAAAGGAAATGTAATGCAATATCCTTTCTGTGTGGCAACGGGCATGTCAAAAGTTTTTGCTGCAGTTTCTCCAGTGTGTTTTTTATGGAAAAGTTTTTAAAACAGGATGCTTCAATGTACTTGTATGTTTAAGTAGCCAGCAACAACATCATGCATTGTTGTCCCAAGGAAACCTTTCAAAATAAAAGCTACAATGGTGGAAGTACAATGAGCCAGCAACAATATCATAAGCAACAAGGGGAATTGTAATTTCAGAAAAAGAAGAACATTATATCAGGCACAACTCAATGCATGATGAAATAACTACTTTTTGTCCTCTAATGTAAATTGCACCATTCTCTTTGTCAAGAAACTAATCTATGTAACAAATATTACAAATGTGTAGTAGCAAGAGAGTTTTCTTTTTCTTTTTCTGGTCGAAGTTGATCACAGCCTAAGCTCTGTTGCTCTAGCCATGCTAGCATCTGTCTTCATTGCAGCTTTTAGGTAGGGACATTCTTGCACAGCATGACCTTGCTCTTCACAGTAGGGACATTTTTTGACCCCCATTGCAGCCTTCAAGTACTGGCATGTTTGGACACCGTGACCTTCTTCGTTGCAGTACGAACAAGGAGGCGCTTTCTTCTTTGGTCCAGGTTTTCCTCTGGGCTTGGTTTGCTTCTTTTCATCTTTCTTAGCTTTATTCTTATGTGCATCTTCTCGTTGCTCAAGCAGAGTCTTTCTCCTCTTTGATTTTTCAGTCGGACGCCCTTTTTTTGGAACACGTGCGGGGTTCTGAAGCATGGCATCGCCATCAGGTTGCGGCACAGTGGTTGGCTCGGGGGTTTGTTGTTGCTGTTGCATTGCTTGCGGCTGATTTGCTTCCTGTTGTTCTGGGAGCGCCCCTTGCTTTGCTGCAGCTATGAGGGGCTCAAGTTGGTGAGCTGCATCATTCATTATTTTGTAGGCAAGATCGTTGCTGCAAGCTTGTGAAGCCAACCATGTATACTTTCTGCACAAGGCATTGTACTTGAGAGTGTTGGTTGCAGGGTGCCCAAAATCTAGGAGACATCCACCACCGCTCATTGCCGTTGTCGCAGCTTCTGACCACCTCTCTAGCATGTATCTTTGTGGAATTTTTTGGACATTGAGATGCACCATTACCCTTATGATGTGTGCACAAATAATCCCATTCATCTCAAAACAGTTGCAGCTGCATTCAAACTTCTCCTCTGCCAACACAACATTCACTGAAAATATTCGGGGGTTCTCAAAGTAATTTGAGTGCAGCTCAAACCTCACGCTTGCATTGTCAAGAGCAGGGGCCAGGTTCATGATGAAGCCTGTTGATGCCATGACCTCTTTTTGAAACTTGAGAAACACACTTCGGGTATAGAAGTGAACTGCTTGGCGCTCAAAGTTGTACCTGAATGTTGCAATGAAAAGGTCAATGATTTCGAGTTTTTCAAGTTCCCTATTCTAACTTTTTCTCTCTACAAAGCACACACATACCTTGAGTAAAGTGGTGCAGTTGTTTCATGGCCTATGAAAGCTTGATTGTCTTCACGGTCCAACATTGTTTCTTGAAGCACCTCATATTGTTGTACAAATCTCCAGACAGAGTCTTGAGGGTTGACAAATGTCTTGAAGTAGGAGTTGAGACCCTCAGACCGCCCTGTAGTGCTTGTAAATGGGAAGAAGTTCTTTCGGAAGTATGCTGGAGCCCATGTCTCTCGCTTACGCCACATGTTGCTTAGATGTCTGTTGTCAACCAATTCAAAGCAATGCAGCATATGCTGCCAATTCTCCTCGAACTCATCCACCGTCTCCGAATCATTGATAACCCCATAGAAAACCTGCTCAAAATTTTCATCCATGCTCAGGATCCTACCCAACTTTTCCCTTGCTTTTCGCTGGACGTGCCATTTGCAACACCTATGCACTGTGTTTGGGAAGACATCTTTTATTGCTGTTTCCATTGCCTTGTCCTGGTTAGTCATTAGGTTCAACGGGTGCTCATTATTCATTGCAATCATCCAATGTTGAAACACCCACTTGAAAGTTTCTATTTGTTCATTTGGCACCAAGGCACAACCTAGCAGCACGGTTTGCAAGTGGTTGTTCACACCAACAATAGGAGCGAAAGGCAGATTGTACCGATTTGTGCAAAATGTTGTGTCAAAGAACACACAATCTTTGTACTTTGGGTACAATGCTCTTGTCCTTCCATCCACCCAAAACAGAGTTGTCACTTCGTTTCTTTCTTTGTCAACTTCTGTTGCGTAGTAGAATTGAGCATTCTCAGCTTGACGCCTCTTAAAGTAAGCAACCGTCATATCCATGTCCTGAAATGACTGATTTTGTCGCAGCTTGGAACGCGCATTTGAAACATCCCTCTTCACATATGGCAGTTTCCTCCGGTCTCCGCCATGGACCATTCCAAGCATTCCCATGCAATTTGTAGTTGACAAGTTTACATCATGCATTGTCATCAGTAGTTGGTAATCTTCTTCTGGAATTTTGCGGTGTGAGCGGTAGAACCTCACAATCTCCTCATGCTGCATCAAAGGGTGTGTATGCTGTGCAACAAAGTAGGTAACAACCCACTTATTGCCCCTGAGGCCAACAATCATATGAGCTTTGCAATCATAACGCATAATCCGATTCCTCTGACGCTTGACTGTCACATCCATTTCAACCCCGGCCTGCTTGCTTGATGAGCTTCCCCCTGCTGCAATTCCTTCCGACTGGCTGCTTGTCTCACATGTAGTCTCCGGTTTGCCAGCATGCACACATTGGAAGACCCTCTTGATAAGTTGTTGTGGACCTTTCTTTTGGCTGTTCTTTGAGGAAGCTATGCGTGAGCCAAAACCCGTTCCAAATGCGTAGTCATTATAGAACTTTTGGGCATCTTCAATCGAGTCAAATTCCATGCCAACATAGGGCAAAAGTGGCTGAGATGAAATATCATCATCCTCATCTGCATCATGCATTCCACCGTGAGTGTTTAGGACACCACCTGAATCCCCACCACCATGACTTGTGAAAGGTTGCTGAACAAAACTCTCCTCATTTGCCGCCCCATCTTCGGTATGCTACATCATTGCAACAACAGTAGAACAACACCATCAGTAGCAGTTGAACAGTATTTGAGGTCAACATTTCTTTGCAAGAGAAACATTTTTTATAGATGAAACATCAACATGTATATCAGTAGTATATTTTTTCATTGCAGCATGTTTATAAGATCTATAGGTAGTACTGTAGTAGTACATTTTACGACATTTTTTGGTGCTGCATAACTTTTTTATCAACTTCAAATAACCTTTTTTTTTCATCATAGAGTTTTTGTGCTTGCTGAAATCCATAGACTAACACCACTATAACATGCATAAGATCTCTAATCTACTACTGTTTTTTGCTATTTTCAGCAGCAAAAATATTTTTCTGAAGCTGAATTTTCAACATTTTTTTTGCAATATCTGAAATCTAAAGCAAAGCAAACATTCAGTAGTCTTACACCCTCTGAATTTAAAGCAAGCAAACATGCAGTGCTGTTGCATTCTCTGAATCAAAGCAACATTCAGGGTCACTGAAAGTAACCTTTTCCAATTTTACACAACCTTTTTTTCTTGTTACTGAACTGAACCAAAGCAACATAATGTGTAGTTTCAAACATTTTTGTTTTTTCTACTTTTTGTGAATTAAAACCAATTAGCATAGCAACATCCAATGAGCATAACTGGCAAATGTCAATGCAGCACATAAACAAGTGGAGGATTTCAGAGGATTTGGCAGCAGGGGAAGGTCACCCAATTTGCAGCGGATCCAGCCGGAGGAACATCAGATAAAACAATTGGAGGATCTCGGTACATGCGCGTAGCAGAACTTTGTCGCCTGAGATCGAAGGCGCTCGCCGGAGCTGAAGTCGTCCGCCGGGGAACAGCCGAACCCTCGCCGGAGCTACCACCTATGGCGGAGTAGGCCATGTCTCTGGCGATGTGGTGCGCCATCGCGGGCAGGGGGTGGGGGTGGGGTTGGGGAAGAGGTGGAGGGAAGGGGAGGCGGCCGCCGGATCGCGACCGATCCCCGGTGGGGCGAAAGCGCCCGCGATCTGCGGGTGGGGATCGACCTATCCCCGTTTCATTGCAACCGCTCGCGTGAAGGTGGGAGCGTGCGCGTGGTTCAGCTCGCGTGGATCGGACGGACCAGCTTTGTTCGATCGGACGGACGCGAGGGCGGTTTACAAATCCAGCGTATCACCCGACCTACGCCTAGCTGCGGCCCTTGATTCCTTCAATTCTTCTACTGCCACTGATATATTTGTGCGCGCTGCAGGGCACTCCGCTTTCCTTTGTACTCTACTACACGCCACTTCCTCCAAGTGCTGCTACTCCTCCTGTAATTCTTACTAATTCACCTCCTCCTCTTGTCCTTTCACGTGTCCAAGTTCAAGAATTTGTTCAGTAGAATCAGTTTCTCACCGACGATCTATCTGATTAAGCAGAGCCCCGTGCACCAAGATGGAGCCACAAAGGTGCTCTGCTTGACCCGCATGTTTTCACCCGATCGGCTCGCGGACGATGTGTATTACCGCAACTTTTGCTGGTGGATGACGGTAGAAGGGCGGAGACACGGTGGTAAGCTGGTGAGAGCCGTGGTCCCACGGCCTGACCCCGGCGGCGCTCCGGTCGCCGGAGTTGGCAAGGTGAGCGAGCACAGTTTAGTCTTTGATTTATACGGAGTACTACAGTAGTTTATTTTGACAGATGATGAGATGAGATCTCGCAACAGAGGGAAATTAATCAGCCCTTTTGTGTTGCATTGCATTGCATTGCAGGTGTTTCTCGAGTACGCGGATCTCGACAGCTCAACACATTCAAAGACGATGTTGCACATGACGTGGTTTCGCGGGAGGCAGGTGATTGCCGTGTTTTACCCCGAGGACAAGTTTGCTGATGGGAACTACGACGGATAAAACGTGATTATTCCCCTGTGTGTGGCTTTTACGCTCGATATGCTGTCAATGACATTGAGCTATGGGCTCGCCGGTTTTGCTCTTCTCACGATAGAACAGAGGCTCTCCACTCCTGGACGAATTTCCTAATTTCCCGCCTAAGCGGGCCGTAATCTAGTTGTATTCATGTTTTCTTTCTGTTCCCCATCTTGTAACCTGCTGCTGATGGCCTCGGCCTAACATTATGTATGGCTGCCCAGCCTCTTCGAGTTGGCAATATAAAAAATGGCGAGGAGCCTGTGGACATACACTTGAGTCTATCAACTAAGCCACAAATTTATCAGTACGAATGGCTCTGCAGCTAAAATGACAGACTCTTGAGCTAAACCAGTTTCATCAAGGTCACATAAAGAAAGTTGACATATTTTTTCAAGGCAGCGAAAGTACAGATATTTGAAATTTATGTTTGCATTCAGTTTTCTAACTACTCCCTCCGTTCCTAAATATTTGTCTTTTTAGAGATTTCAAATGGACTACCACATACGGATGTATATAGACATATTTTAGAGTGTAGATTCACTCATTTTGCTCCGTATGTAGTCACTTGATGAAATCTCTAGAAAGACAAATATTTAGAAATGGAGGAAGTAAAATTTTCTATCAAGCAAGTCCTGACGCTCGTGATGACTCATACGAGGATTTTTTTTCCAGGAGTACACAATCGGGTATCATACCTTTATACTCCCTCCGTCTCATAATATAATAACTTTTTTGACACTACACTAGTGTTATAAACGCTCTTATATTATGGGACGGAGGGAGTAGAAGATAGCAGCACAAGTTTACAAGATTGCAGGCAATGCGTGCTGACAGCACCCACCCACACCTCCAAGGAACTACTCTCGCGAAACTGTTGCTCCCACTCTTCCAGAATGCTATCCACTAGACAGCAAACTGTCTGTTCCTATATTATGAAAAACACTAACATCAAACTGTACGTTCCTATATTATGAAAAACACGGGTGCTGTCTGTGTTGCTTCCAAATCCTCCAGCTGATGAGAATCGTGAGAGAGTCGAAGCAGCGCTTGTCCTTCCTGCTGAAGAGTTTCCTCGTAATCGACCACCACGACTGTGTTGGAAATATGAGCAATTTACCAAATAATTTTATTAACAGAAATACTAGATAAAGCATGACTAATATAGTAGAGATAGAACAAGTCATGCGTTCTGACAAAGAAAAAGTAAATAGCATCTGCATATATGAACTTGAATTAAACACATCTAGAACAGACACTAGATGAAGTTGCATATATGAAGTAGAACCTAACATATGTAGGGCAGAAACTAGAGCGAAGAACTGTGACAGGACATTTAACAGAAAGAACAAGAACACGTACGGGACAGCAGCAGCAGAAGCACTGGACTTGGGATCGACATCCTCTCCAGCCATGTCGTTGCTGAGGTAGTCGACGTCGGGGAAGAAGTCGTCGTCGGGGAAGTAGTCGTCGGAGTCCGTGATGAAGAAGCCAGTAGTCGCGCTCCCCAAAAACCTTATCACCCTTCTCCCGTACAGGACCCAAAAGGTGCGGTTTCGGAGGCCTACTGTCCCGGCCTGCGGTGCACGCCGCAAGCTGGGATGAGGAAGTTCTGGTGTGTCTCCCTTTTATAGGCACAGGAGAGGGACGCGAAGATGCTGCGACGGAAGGTGAAGCAAAGGAGGGAGACGAAGCGAACAGGCTTCGAATTCAGTGTCCACTACAGAAAACGTTTCAGCTCCCGCGTGACCTTTCGTATACCCGTCGTGCGTGGCTCGGCTCATGCCCGCGGCACATCGTGACGAGGCGAGGCGAGGCGTGGCGTGGCGTGGCGTGGCGAGGCGGGCGGCAGAGGAGGAGCGCGCGTGGATGTCCCTCTTGTTCTCATCCTCATACATGTGGAGAAAGAGCCTCCCTTATAAGGAGGTCAAACTCCCTCTAAACTAGCAATGTTGGACTAAACTTTTATTCCACCTCTTGCCTTGCACGAATGGGCTGCGTGGGCCTCTAGGATTTATTAGGAATTTCTGAACCAAAATAGACAAAATTCCAGCAATCCCCAACCAGATTCCAGAGGCACACAAAATTTTCCTTTGGTTCCAAAACACTGTTTTATATACCGGTACTGCAGTGGAGACTGTTAAGTTGAACTTCCACCTAGAACTCTATGCTATACTAGTAAGCAACTTGAACAGTGGACTGGGCCTTGAACTGCAAGTTTTCAGCGAATCTAGCTTCACATAAAGCCTTGACTGATACGTGGCTACCGTGGGTCTTCCCCTCGGGTGGAGCTTATGCGTCATACTCCGAGACCTTTCATGAGTTTAGTAGAGAGAACCCTACTCTCATAGATTGCGACGTTTAACAATCAGACTCATATAGGTGTGTTCTTCAAAAGATGTTCTGCAGGACAACATCTCTGCTTAAAAGAGCCATTTAGAACACATTAAGATATACATCAACCTGCCATGCAGATTAGAAGAGTATTGCATCTTCATGGAGTGGTATTGTTAATAGTAAGGAGTCTCTCCTCTCAGTTGACCAACAGCTTGTCTTCCACATCTAATTCACGGGATCTCCGATCACAAAGAATAGGTTACCACTATGAACAACTCATATTGTGGGTCTCATACCCATCTCCCTCGATGCATTATCTATCACATTACGTGATAGACCCTTAGTAAAAGGATCTGCCAGATTTTTAGACGTTTGGATATAATCCAATGCAATAACTCCATAGTTTTTCATTTTCCTGACAGACTTTAACCTTCTCTGAACGTGTCTTGATGACTTCATGTTATCCTTTGAGCTGCTCACTTTCGTGATCACAGTTTGATTGTCGCAGTTCATAAGGATACCCGGTACAGGTTTCTCAACAACCGGCAAGTCATTCAAGAGCCGACAAAGCCAATCTGCTTCGACCGTAGCTATATCTAGTGCTGTGAGTTCTTCTTCCATTGTTGACCTCGTTAAGATGGTCTGCTTGCAAGACTTCCAAGAAACAGCGCCACCTCCATGAGTGAATACATACCTGCTCGTGGCCTTTATCTCATCAGCATCTGAGATCCAGTTTGAGTCACTATACCCTTCAACCACCTTTGGGTGCCCAGTGTAGTGAATTCCATAATTCGCAGTGCCTTTCAAATAACGCAAAACTCTCTCTAGAGCTTTCCAATGCACATCTTCTGGTTTTGAAACAAACCGACTCAGTTTGCTAACAGCAAAAGAGATGTCAGGTCTTCTAGCATTGGCTAAGTACATAAGCGAGCCAATAATATGAGAATACTTCAATTGGTCTCTAGCAATTCTTCGATTCTTTCGAAGCAACACACTATCATCATATGGTGTTGGAGAGGGCTTGCAGTCACTGTAGCCAAAGCGACTCAAGATCATTTCCACGTAGTGAGATTGAAGCAATGTAATCCCACCATCATCGTCTCTCAACAACTTGATGTTCAGAATGACATCAGCCACTCCTAAATCCTTCATCTCAAAACAGCGAGATAGGAAATCCTTGACCTCCTTAATAACATTCAGATTTGTTCCGAAAATCAGTATGTCATCAACATACAAGCAAAGGATAACTTCCTCGCCCCCACCATGGCGATAGTACACACATTTGTCAGCTTCGTTTACAACAAAGCCTGCAGCTGTTAAAGTTCTTTCAAACTTCTCATGCCACTGTTTGGGTGCTTGCTTAAGTCCGTACAAAGACTTCAGCAACTTGCACACTTTCCCTTCGTGACCATCTATTACAAACTCATCTGGTTGTTCCATATAAATTTCCTCGTCCAACTCTCCATTTAGGAAAGCAGTCTTAACATCCATTTGATGAACGAGAAGACCATGTGAGGCAGCTAGTGAAAGTAGAACTCGAATAGTGGTCAGTCGAGCCACAGGTGAGTAAGTATCAAAGAAGTCTTCACCTTCATTTTGGGTATAACCCCTAGCCACGAGCCGAGCCTTGTATTTTTCAATAGTACCATCAGGCCTAAGCTTCTTCTTGAATACCCATTTGCATCCTATAGGTTTGCACCCATAAGGATGATCAGTTATCTCCCAAGTTTCATTCGCCAAGATGGAATCCATCTCGCTACGAACCGCTTCCTTCCAGTAGTCGGCATCTTCAGATGCATAGGCCTCTGAAATAGAACTGGGAGTGTCATCTATGAGATACACCAGAAAATCATCACCAAAGGACTTTGCAGTCCTCTGTCTCTTGCTCCTAGTAGGAACTTCATTGTTTTCCTCCACAGGACTTTCAAAGTGTTCCATCAAAATGGCAGGTTTGATAATTGTAACTGGTTCCTGATTCGATGAACTAGGCATCTCCTGATTAGATGAGGTAGCCATATCCTTCATGGGAAAGATATCTTCAAAGAAAGTCGCATCATTCGACTCCATGATCGTACCGACATGCATGTCAGGTACCTCAGATTTTACAACCAAGAATCTATAGCCAATGCTATGAAAAGCATATCCCAGAAAAACACAATCCACAGTCTTTGGTCCAAGCTTCCGCTTCTTTGGAATTGGAACATTGACTTTCGCCAAACAACCCCATGTTCGCAGATAAGAGAGTTTTAACCTTTTCTTCTCCCATTCCTTGAATGGAGTTATCTCTTTGTTCTTTGTGGGGACTCGGTTTAGGACATGACATGTTGTCAATATCGCCTCCCCCCACCATGCCTTGGAGAGACCCGATGTGTCTAACATGGCGTTAACCAAATCAGTTAGAGTACGGTTCTTTCTTTCGGCCACCCCATTTGACTGAGGTGAGTAGGGAGGCGTCCTCTCATGGATTATACCATGTTCCGCACAAAAAGCATCAAATTCATTGGAAAAATACACTCCACCACGATCGGACCTAAGCCTCTTGATTTTTTGATCAAGTTGGTTTTCCACTTCAGCTTTATAGATCTTCAAAAAGTTCAAAGCCTCATCCTTAGATTTCAAAAGATACACACGACAGTTGTTGGAAATATGCCCTAGAGGCAATAATAAATGGTTATTATTATATTTCTTTGTTCATGGTAATTGTCTATTATTCATGCTATAATTGTATTGTCCGGAAATCGTAATACATGTGTGAATACACAGACCACAATGTGTCCCTAGTAAGCCTCTAGTTGACTAGCTCGTTGATCAACAGATAGTCATGGTTTCCTGACTATGGACATTGGATGTCATTGATAACGGGACCACATCATTAGGAGAATGATGTGATGGACAAGACCCAATTCTAGGCATAGCATAAAAGATCGTGTAGTTTCGTTTGCTAGAGCTTTTCCAATGTCAAGTATCTTTTCCTTAGACCATGAGATCGTGCAACTCCCGGATACCGTAGGAGTGCTTTGGGTGTGCCAAACGTCACAACGTAACTGGGTGACTATAAAGGTGCACTACGGGTATCTCCGAAAGTGTCTGTTGGGTTGGCACGGATCGAGACTGGGATTTGTCACTCCGTATGACGGAGAGGTATCTCTGGGCCCACTCGGTAATGCATCATCATAATGAGCTCAATGTGACTAAGGCGTTAGTCACGGGATCATGCATTGCGGTACGAGTAAAGAGACTTGCCGGTAACGTGATTGAACAAGGTATTGGGATACCGACGATCGAATCTCGGGCAAGTAACATACCGTTTGACAAAGGGAATTACATACGGATTGATTGAATCCTCGACACCGTGGTTCATCCAATGAGATCATCGTGGAACATGTGGGAGCCAACATGGGTATCCAGATCCCGCTGTTGGTTATTCACCGGAGAGGCGTCTCGGTCATGTCTGCATGTCTCCCGAACCCGTAGGGTCTACACACTTAAGGTCCGGTGACGCTAGGGTTGTAGAGATATATGTATGCGGAAACCCGAAAGTTGTTCGAAGTCCCGGATGAGATCCCGGACGTCACGAGAGGTTCCGGAATGGTCCGGAGGTGAAGAATTATATATAGGAAGTCAAGTTTCGGCCACCGGGAAAGTTTCGGGGGTTACCGGTATTGTACCGGGACCACCGGAAGGGTCCCGGGGGTCCACCGGGTGGGGCCACCTATCCCGGAGGGCCCCATGGGCTGAAAGTGGAAGGGAACCAGCCCCTAGTGGGCTGGGCGCCCCCCCATGGGCCTCCCCCATGCGCCTAGGGTTGGGAACCCTAGGGTGGGGGGACTTCCCCCTTGCCTTGGGGGGCAAGGCACCCCTTTCCACCCCTTGGCCGCCGCCCCCCCCCCAACCCTAGATGGTTTTGGCCGGCCCCCCCTCCCAAGGGGGCCTATATAAGGGGGGGAGGGAGGGCAGCAACCTACAGCCTTGGGCGCCTCCCTCCTCCCCTGCAACACCTCTCTCTCTCTCGCAGAAGCTCGGCGAAGCCCTGCCGGAGACCCGCTACATCCACCACCACGCCGTCGTGCTGTTGGATCTCCATCAACCTCTCCTTCCCCCTTGCTGGATCAAGAAGGAGGAGACGTCGCTGCACCGTACGTGTGTTGAACGCGGAGGTGCCGTCCGTTCGGCACTCGGTCATCGGTGATTTGGATCACGGCGAGTACGACTCCGTCATCCACGTTCATTGGAACGCTTCCGCTCGCGATCTACAAGGGTATGTAGATGCACTCCTTTCCCCTCGTTGCTAGTAGACTCCATAGATGCATCTTGGTGAGCGTAGGAAAATTTTAAATTATGCTACGATTCCCAACAGTGGCATCATGAGCCAGGCCTATGCGTAGTTACTATGCACGAGTAGAACACAAAGCAGTTGTGGGCGTTGAGTTTGCCAATTCTTCTTGCCGCTACTAGTCGTTTCTTGTTTCGGCGGCATTGTAGGATGAAGCGGCCCGGACCGACCTTACACGTACACTTACGTGAGACAGGTTCCACCGACTGACATGCACTAGATGCATAAGGTGGCTAGCGGGTGTCTGTCTCTCCTACTTTAGTCGGAACGGATTCGATGAAAAGGGTCCTTATGAAGGGTAAATAGAAATTGGCAAATCGCGTTGTGGTCATACGTAGGTAAGAAAACGTTCTTGCTAGAAACCTACAAACCACGTAAAAACTTGCAACAACAATTAGAGGACGTCTAACTTGTTTTTGCAGCAAGTGCTATGTGATGTGATATGGCCAGAAGATGTGATGAATGATATATGTGATGTATGAGATTGATCATATTCTTGTAATAGGAATCACGACTTGCATGTCGATGAGTATGACAACCGGCAGGAACCATAGGAGTTGTCTTTATTATTTTGCATGACCTGCGTGTCATTGAATAACGCCATGTAAATTACTTTACTTTGTTGCTAAACGCGTTAGCCATAGAAGTAGAAGTAATCGTTGGCATGACGACTTCATGAAGACACAATGATGGAGATCATGATGATGGAGATCATGGTGTCATGCCGGTGACGAAGATGATCATGGTGCCCCGAAGATGGAGATCAAAGGAGCATGATGATATTGGCCATATCATGTCACTATTTGATTGCATGTGATGTTTATCATGTTTTTGCATCTTATTTGCTTAGAACGACGGTAGTAAGTAAGATGATCCCTTATAATAATTTCAAGAAAGTGTTCACCCTAACTGTGCACCGTTGCGAAGGTTCGTTGTTTCGAAGCACCACGTGATGATCGGGTGTGATAGATTCTAACGTTCGAATACAACGGGTGTTGACGAGCCTAGCATGTACAGACATGGCCTCGGAACACACGCAATACACTTAGGTTGACTTGACGAGCCTAGCATGTACAGACATGGCCTCGGAACACGGAGGACCGAAAGGTCGAGCATGAGTCGTATAGAAGATACGATCAACATGGAGATGTTCACCGATCTTGACTAGTCCGTCTCACGTGATGATCGGACACGGCCTAGTTAAACTCGGACCATGTTTCACTTAGATGACTAGAGGGATGTCTATCTGAGTGGGAGTTCATAATCAGATGAACTTCATTATCATGAACATAGTCAAATAGGTATTTGCAAATTATGTCATAGCTTGCGCTTTAGTTCTACTGGTTAAGATATGTTCCTAGAGAAAAATTTAGTTGAAAGTTGGTAGTAGCAATTATGCGGACTGGGTCCGTAAACTGAGGATTGTCCTCATTGCTGCACAGAAGGCTTATGTCCTTAATGCACCGCTCGGTGTGCTGAACCTCAGCGTTGTCTGTAGATGTTACGAAACATCTGACATACACGTTTTGATGACTACGTGATAGTTCAGTACGGTTTAGAATTGTGGCACCAAAGACGTTTTTGAAACATCGCAGAACATGTGAGATGTTCCGAAGACTGAAATTGGGATTTCAGACTAGTGCCCACGTCAAGAGGTATGAGACCTCTGACAAGTTTCTTAAGCCTGCAAACTAAGGGAGAAAAGCTCAATCGTTGAGCGTGTGCTCAGATTGTCTGAGTGCCACAATCGCTTGAATCGAGTGGGAGTTAATCTCCCAGATGAGATAGTGATAGTTCTCCATAGTCACTGCCACCAAGCTAGTAGAGCTTCGTGATGAACTATAACATATCAAGGATAGTTATGATGATCCTTGAGCTATTCGCGATGTTTGACACCGCGAGAGTAGAAATCAAGAAGGAGCATCAATTGTTGATGGTTAGTAAAACCACTAGTTTAAGAAGGGCAAGGGCAAAAGGGATACTTCATGAAACATCAAGTCGTTTGCTGCTCTAGTGAAGAATCCCAAGGTTGAACCCAAACCCGAGACTAAGTGCTTCTGTAATGAGAGGAACGGTCACTGAAGCAGTACTACCCTAGATACTTGGTAGATGAGAAGGCAGGCAAGGTCGACAGAAGTATATTGGATATACGTTATATGAATGTGTACTTTACTAGTACTCCTAGCAGCACCAGGGTATTAGATACTGGTTCGGTTGCTAAGTGTTAGTAACTCGAAATAAAAGCTGCGGAATAAATGGAGACTAGCTAAAGGTGAGATGACGATATGTGTTGGAAGTGTTTCCAAGGTTGATGTGATCAAGCATCGCATGCTCCCTCTACCATCGAGATTTGGTGTTTGCGTTGAACATGATTGGATTATGTTTACCGCAAAACGGTTATTCATTTAAGGAGAATAATGGTTACTCTGTTTATTTGAATAATACCTTCAATGGTCTTGCACCTAAAATGAATCTCGATCGTAGTGATACACATGTTCATGCCAAAAAGATATAAGATAGTAATGATAGTACCACATACTTGTGGCACTGCCACTTGAGTCATATTGGTGTAGAACGCATGAAGAAGCTCCATGTAGGTGGATCTTTGGACTCACTCATTTTTGAAAAGATTGAGACATGCGAACCATGTCTATTGGTATATATGCATGAAGAAACTCCATACAGATGGATCGTTTGGACTCACTTGATTATGAATCACTTGAGACATGCAAATTATACCACATGGGCAAAATGACTGAAAGTCCTCGTTTTCAGTGAGATGGAACAAGAGAGCAACTCATTGGAAGTAATACATTTTGATGTACGCAGTCCAATGAGTGCTGGGGCATGCAGTGGACATCGTTATGTTCTTACTTCACAGATGATTTGAGTAGATGCTGAGTGTATTTACTTGATGAAACACTAGTCTGAATTATTGAAAGGTTCAAGTAATTTCAGAGTGAAGTTGAAGATCGTCGTGACAAGAGGATAAAATGTCTGTGATATGATCATAGAGATGAGTATCTGAGATACGAGTTTGGCACACAATTGAGACATTGTGGAAAGTGTTTCACAATTAATATCGCCTGGAACACCATAGTGTGATGGTGTGTCTGAACATCATAACTGCACCCTATTGGATATGGTGCATACCATGATGTTTCTTATCAAATTACCACTATCGTTTATGGGTTAGGCATTAGAGACAACCGCATTCACTTTAAAAGGGGCACCACGCAATTCCGTTGAGACGACACCGTTTATAGAAACCTAAGTTGTCGTTTCTTAAAAGTTTGGGGCTGCGATGCTTATGTGAAAAAGTTTCAGCCTGATAAGCTCGAACCCAAAGCGGATAAATGCATCTTCATAGAATACCCAAAAACAGTTGGGTATACCTCCTATTTCAGATCTGGAAGCAAAAGTAATTGCTTCTAGAAACGAGTCCTTTCTCGAGGAAAAGTTTCTCTCGAAAGAATTGAGTGGGAGGATGGTGGAGACTTGATAAGGTTATTGAACCGTCGCTTCAACTAGTATGTAGCAGGGCACAGGAAGTTGTTCCTGTGGCACCTACACCAATTGAAGTGGAAGCTTATGATAGTGATCATGAAACTTCGGATCAAGTCACTACCAAACCTCGTAGGACGACAAGGATGCGTAATACTTCAGAGTAGTACGTGATCCTGTCTTGGAAGTCATGTTGCTAGACAACAATGAACCTACGAGCTATGGAGAAGCGATGGTGGGCCCATATTCTGACGAATGGCTCGAGGCCATGAAATCCGAGATAGAATCCATGTATCAGAACAAAGCATGGACTTTGGTGAACTTGCCCGATGATCGGCAAGCCATTGAGATAAATGGATCTTTAAGAAGAAGACGGACATGGACGGTAATGTTACCGTCTATGAAGCTCGACTTGTGGCAAAGAGTATTTTCACAAGTTCAAGGAGTTGACTACGATGAGTTTTTCTCATCCGTAGCGATGCTTAGGTCCGTTGGAATCATGTTAGCATTAGCTACATTTATGAAATCTGGCAGATGGATGTCAAAACAAGTTTCCTTACCAGTTTTTCGTGAGGAAAGGTTGTATGTGATACAATTAGAAAGGTTTTGTCAATCCTAAGGATGCTAAAAGGTATGCTAGCTCCAGCGATCCTTCCATGGATTAGAGCAAGCATCTCGGAGTCAGAATATACGCTTTGATGGGGTACTGATCAAAGTTTTTGGGTTTATACAAAGTTTGTTAGAAACTTGTATTTACAATAAAGTGAGTGGGAGCACTACAACATTTCTGATAAGTATATGTGAATCACATATTGTTGATCCGAAATGATGTAAAATTTCTGGAAAGCATAAAGGGTTGTTTGAAAGGAGTTTTTCAAAGGAAGACCTGGATAAAGCTGCTTACATATTGGGCATCAAGATCCATAGAGATAGATCAAGACGCCTGATGATACTTTCAAAAGACAGCACACCTTGACATGATTTTGAAAGAGTTCAAAATAGATCAGCAAAGAAGGAGTTCTTGGCTGTGTTACAAGGTGTGAGTATTGAGTGAGACTCAAGACCTGACCACAGCAGAAGATAGAGAAAGGACGAAGGTCGTCCCCTATGCTTTAGACGTAGGCTCTATAGTATGCTATGCTGTGTACCGCACATGTAGTGTGCCTTGCCATGAGTTGGTCAAGAGGGTACAATGGTGATCCGGGAAAGGATCTCATGACAGCGGTCGAACTTATCCTTAGTACCTAGTGGATTAAGGAATTTTCTCGATTATGGAGGTGGAAAGGAGTTCGTCGTAAAGGGTTACGTCGATGCGAACTTTGACACTAATCCGGATGACTCTGAGTAGTAAACCGGATTCGTATAGTAGAGCAATTATTTGAAATGGCTCCAAATAGCGCGTGGTAGCATCCACAAAGATGACATAGATATTCGTAAAGCACACGGTTCTGAAAGGTTCAGACCCGTTGACTAATAACCTCTCTCACAAGCATAACATGACCAAACCAGAACACATTGAGTGATAATCACATAGTGATGTGAACTAGATTGATGACTCTAGTAAACTCTTTAGATGTTGGTCACATGGTGATGTGACCAGTGAGTGTTAATCACATGGTGATGTGAACTAGATTATTGACTCTAGTGCAAGTGGGAGACTGTTGGAAATATGCCCTAGAGGCAATAATAAATGGTTATTATTATATTTCTTTGTTCATGGTAATTGTCTATTATTCATGCTATAATTGTATTGTCCGGAAATCGTAATACATGTGTGAATACACAAACCACAATGTGTCCCTAGTAAGCCTCTAGTTGACTAGCTCGTTGATCAACAGATAGTCATGGTTTCCTGACTATGGACATTGGATGTCATTGATAACGGGACCACATCATTAGGAGAATGATGTGATGGACAAGACCCAATTCTAGGCATAGCATAAAAGATCGTGTAGTTTCGTTTGCTAGAGCTTTTCCAATGTCAAGTATCTTTTCCTTAGACCATGAGATCGTGCAACTCCCGGATACCGTAGGAGTGCTTTGGGTGTGCCAAACGTCACAACGTAACTGGGTGACTATAAAGGTGCACTACGGGTATCTCCGAAAGTGTCTGTTGGGTTGGCACGGATCGAGACTGGGATTTGTCACTCCGTATGACGGAGAGGTATCTCTGGGCCCACTCGGTAATGCATCATCATAATGAGCTCAATGTGACTAAGGCGTTAGTCACGGGATCATGCATTGCGGTACGAGTAAAGAGACTTGCCGGTAACGTGATTGAACAAGGTATTGGGATACCGACGATCGAATCTCGGGCAAGTAACATACCGTTTGACAAAGGGAATTGCATACGGATTGATTGAATCCTCGACACCGTGGTTCATCCGATGAGATCATCGTGGAACATGTGGGAGCCAACATGGGTATCCAGATCCCGCTGTTGGTTATTAACCGGAGAGGCGTCTCGGTCATGTCTGCATGTCTCCCGAACCCGTAGGGTCTACACACTTAAGGTCCGGTGACGCTAGGGTTGTAGAGATATATGTATGCGGAAACCCGAAAGTTGTTCGGAGTCCCGGATGAGATCCCGGACGTCACGAGAGGTTCCGGAATGGTCCGGAGGTGAAGAATTATATATAGGAAGTCAAGTTTCGGCCACCGGGAAAGTTTCGGGGGTTACCGGTATTGTACCGGGACCACCGGAAGGGTCCCGGGGGTCCACCGGGTGGGGCCACCTATCCCGGAGGGCCCCATGGGCTGAAAGTGGAAGGGAACCAGCCCCTAGTGGGCTGGGTGCCCCCCATGGGCCTCCCCCCATGCGCCTAGGGTTGGGAACCCTAGGGTGGGGGGACTTCCCCCTTGCCTTGGGGGGCAAGGCACCCCTTTCCACCCCTTGGCCGCCGCCCCCCCCAACCCTAGATGGGTTTTGGCCGGCCCCCCCTCCCAAGGGGGCCTATATAAAGGGGGGGGGGAGGGAGGGCAGCAACCTACAGCCTTGGGCGCCTCCCTCCTCCCCTGCAACACCTCTCTCTCTCGCAGAAGCTCGGCGAAGCCCTGCCGGAGACCCGCTACATCCACCACCACGCCGTCGTGCTGTTGGATCTCCATCAACCTCTCCTTCCCCCTTGCTGGATCAAGAAGGAGGAGACGTCGCTGCACCGTACGTGTGTTGAACGCGGAGGTGCCGTCCGTTCGGCACTCGGTCATCGGTGATTTGGATCACGGCGAGTACGACTCCGTCATCCACGTTCATTGGAACGCTTCCGCTCGCGATCTACAAGGGTATGTAGATGCACTCCTTTCCCCTCGTTGCTAGTAGACTCCATAGATGCATCTTGGTGAGCGTAGGAAAATTTTAAATTATGCTACGATTCCCAACAGCAGTATCTAGTGGAGTCGTCAATTAACGTCATGAAATATTTCTTTCCACCTTTTGTCAAAACACCATTCATTTCACATAGATCTGAATGTATGAGCTCTAGTGGTGCAAGATTTCTCGTTTCTGCAGTCGTGTGAGACTTACGAGGTTGCTTAGCTTGCACACAAACTTGACACTTAGATCCCTTGGTGGTGGTGAAACTAGGGATTAAGTTCAACTTTGCTAGTCGCGACATGCAACCAAAGTTAACATGACAAAGACGTGAATGCCACACATTTGATTCACTATTGTTGCAAACATGATTAACAACTTTATTGCAAACATCTGATAAGGATAAACGAAACAGGCCTCCTGACTCATAACCTTTACCAACAAAGGTTCCATACTTGGATATTACAAATTTATTCGACTCAAAGACAAGCTTATAGCCATCTCTACACAGAAGAGATCCGCTAACAAGATTTTTATTGACGGAGGGGACATAATGCACGTTCTTCAGCCGCACGATCTTCCCCGAAGTAAACTTCAGATCGACCGTGCCAACACCACAAACCGAAGCACTTGAACCGTTGCCCATCAGCACGGTTGAAGTCCCTGCGGTCTGATAAGACGAACACATGGAAATATCACCGCATACATGCACATTAGCACCCGTGTCAATCAACCAATCAGGAGAATGACATACTGAAAGAATAGTGGGAAATATATCATACCCAGCATCCTTCATGTCAGTGTCTCCAATGACAACATTAGCGGTCTTGTCGCCTTTCCCGGGATGACGCTTGGCATAGCAATTAGGGCAACTAGGAGCCCAATGATCAGGATCTCCACACACATGACAAACACCTTTCTTCTTGTCATTCTTCTTCTTGAAATTTGTGTGTTGCACAGCCTTGTTCTTCCCATCAAACTTGCCCTTGTTCTTGAACTTATGGGGTTGGAAGTTCTTCTTCTGTACCAGATTGGCATTAGATCCTCCCTCAATACCTCGAGCACGTGTGTCCTTTGCTCTCGCCCTTTCTTCCACATCAAGAGTGCCAATGAGATCCGGGACGGAAAACTCATATCTCTTATGTTTCAGTAAGCTAGCAAAGTTCCTCCACGAAGGAGGAAGCTTAGTGATGATACCTCCGGCAACAAACTTGTCCGGTAGCATACAACTGAAGTGCTCAAGTTCTCTAGCAATGACTGTATCTCATGAGCTTGCTCAACCACGGAGCGCTCTTCAGTCATCCTGTAATCATAGAATTGCTCCATGATGTACAGTTCAGTGCTAGTATCCGAGACCCCAAACTTGGCCTCGAGTGCATCCCACATATCTTTTCCATTATCAATTGACGCATAAGCATCAACTATGTTCTCACCAAGAACACTCAAGAGAGCAGCCTTAAACAGAGTATCCATTTTCTGAAAAGCTTGTGCCTGTTGAGCATCAAGCTCTCCTTCAGGTTTGCCAAGAGTGGCGTCATAGCAACTCATGGTCTGAAACCATAAGACTGCTCTCACGCGCCACCTCTTATATTGGATACCCTCAAACATAGGAGGTCTCATGGAAGCAGCAAAACCACTTGGTGTAAATTGCCTATAATAAGGTTTTTGGATTGTTGGAAATATGAGCAATTTACAAATGATTTTATTAACAGAAATACTAGATAAAGCATGACTAATATAGTAGAGATAAAACAAGTCATGCGTTCTGACAGAGAAAAGGTAAATTGCATCTGCATATATGAACTTGAACTAAACACATCTAGAACAGACACTAGATGAAGTAGAACCTAACATATGTAGGACAGAAACTAGAGCAAAGAACTGTGACAGGACATCTAACAACTGGACTTGGGATCAACATCCTCTCCAGCCATGTCGTTGCTGAGGTAGTTGAAGTCGGACTCAAAAGGTGCGGTTCCGGAGGCAGCTCCCGCGTGACCTTTCGTATACCCGGCGTGGCGTGGCGGGCGGAGGAGGAGCGCGCGTGGATGTCCCTCTTGTTCTCATCCTCATACATGTGGAGAAAGAGCCTCCCTTATAAAGAGGTCCAACTTCCTCTAAACTAGCAATGTGGGACTAAACTTTTGTTCCACCTCTTGCCTTGCACGAATGGGCTGCGTGGGCCTCTAGAATTTATTAGAAATTTCTGAACCAAAATAGACAAAATTCCAACAGACTGAAGCCACTCCGGTGGGCGACAGGGTCCGAACCTGCACACCTAGTTTCTGAAAACAGCTGAACCAGACTCGCCTTAAATAGATACACCCCGCCAGCACATGATCAACCGAGTCTTCATCTTGTGAACACGTGAAACACGTCGATGTTTCCTCCTGCAGCCCATGCCGAACTTCAACTGTCAGAGGTCCATAGTCTGTACTCTAAAGCGAGCCAAGCAAAAAAAAATTACATTTGAAGAACAACAACACTCTGATATTTGTAAATTACCACTTTGATGCTGGACTCGACAAGTTATCCCACTAAGGTATGGGGTACGGTCCTGGCCAGATCCAGAGTTCCACCATTCTTGACCACCTCCAAGCTTCCACCCGCTCTCTAGCCAACCAAATTCACATTTATTGTGAGAAAAATAAAGAGGAGCGCTAAATTCGTGTTTCCACCAAACTAATCTTGAACCCCCAAGTTCTTTGTGTGATTTTTTACTCTTGGGTTCATGGGAATTCTGTGTGGATTGGAATCACGGGGAGCTTTCGTGTTTTGGATTTATGCTTCAGGCTTGTTTGTGAGTGCATTAGGGCATCTCCAACGGGGACCCTCAAATTTCCTCCCCCGTCTGTCCGCAGACAGGGGACCAGTCTGCAGACACGAATGCAGGAGTCGGCCATCCAACGTTGCCTGCATATATTTTAAACACTTTTTCAACAAAATGGACAAAGTTTATGCAAACATGACGGATTTTCATATAAACCGGACGAGATTCATGAAAAGACGCCGGATTTTCGTTACAAGAACAAAAAAAGAAACCCATCCTAAACTATCCTACAGTTTGACCACCGGCGGTAAGACCCGTGAAGGGAAGGTACGATCTCCGACGAGGAAGAGTAGAACACGGGAGACAAACTGGCCCACATGGGACACAAGGCCCCGCCGCCTCCCATGCCCTACTCATCCTTGGAGGAGTCCGCGACCTGTCCGTCGAAGGTGGACATGAGGTCCACGATGGAGATGGTGGCACTATCGCTGTCGTCGTCCAACCGGGCCGCCCGATAGTTCACCGAAGGCGCATAGGAGGCGCAGCTGGCGTTGTTCTCATCCACGATCGTCTGTAGCCATGCCTCCACGGCCGCTTATTGGTGAGCGGTGGCTTGAGCCCGGACGGCCTCGTAGATCGCACGCTTCTCCGCGACGAAGTTGGGGTTCGCCGTGGCCATGGCCTCCACGGCCTTCTCGTTCACGCACTCGGCATCGATCTAGCCCTCCACTAGCCGGTGATGCTCTAGGAGGAACAGGTTGTAGCGCTACTCCTCCCGTGCTTGCCGGAACCCCGACAGAGGAGCTGACACAGGCTGCTCCTCCTCCACCATGACGGCGTCGTAGTGCTCCTACGCCTGCTCCATGGTCAGGCCGGCATGCACCGACGCTAGTCCGGCGCCATGTCGTCGTCGAAGCACGTGGGGTCGTCGTCGGAGACCTCGGGCG
Organism: Aegilops tauschii subsp. strangulata; assembly: GCF_002575655.3. NCBI lineage: Eukaryota > Viridiplantae > Streptophyta > Magnoliopsida > Poales > Poaceae > Aegilops > Aegilops tauschii. The sequence continues at coordinate 49,813,471 of NC_053039.3, forward strand.
AACTGGCCGGCATGCCCTGCTCGATCCAACGCGGTCTTGAGGGTCGGCGTTGAGGGTGCCCTTAGTTGGTTGAGGCACTTGGAGACGTAGGTGAGACATTCGCAGTCATGAGGGCATTCGTTTGCCTTCACCTCTCCAACGGAGATTAGTGCCCACATACATCTTCCTTTCGAACACTTATGATTTATCTATCTCCGTTAGGTTTACGATGTGTAGCTTATCGCAGTTTGCTTGTGTGTAATGGAACATCATATAGGTTGCTCATCCTAACTATTTTCATAGAGAACTTACTATTTAGCATTGCCTCTAAAATGAACTAAGAAAAAGACAATTTGGTAATTGCCTATTCACCTTCATCTAGTCGACATCTTTAATCCTTCACTTAGCGAAGGTTGCAGCCTCATTGCAAGTATGTAGATATGCATGGTTTCATGATCCACTGGGCATTATTTGTATAATCTTGATTATTGAGCAATAAAATTACATGTTAATCAAAAAAAAACTATAAGCACAAAAAATCCAAAAAACCTACAGGATCCTGCAGGCTTTATTTAAGAGATTTCGCATGAACATCTCTTTTCTACAGAGGGGATATTTAATCTTTGATAGAGAATAACACTCTAGATTGAGGTAGCTTATTAGAGGTAGATGAAGTAGCACCCTGCGCCTCTCTCCCATCAGGATGAACTCTGATGTGAGGGGGAGAACCATTATGTACCGGATTCTCACCACTTGGAACGTCGTGCATGGTACGGTAAACCTCACGGGGAGGAGGTGAATGGCTCTGCCCGAGGTTCCCATGGATCCGATCTGCGCTTCTGTGGAAGGTAAGAAACGTTACACTTGCTCACTTGCTCCGAAGAATGAAGGTGGGCAATGCAGTGAAGGAGTCTCTCGTGCCACTGTCGTCACGACGACCCCGAAGCTAGCGATCAGTAGGAGAATGCAACCGGACTCCATTTGCGATGTATGCATGCATAAATTGTTTGTGACCTTGCTCCGTTGGGCCTGGAATATATATAGGATGATCAACGGCGTGGCACACACCTTGTTTAAAATTATGTACCATCAATGCTGGGATGATAATTTAGCGATATACAATTATGCTGGTGTATCAACTTTACATACAATGATACATGGCGTCGATATCAAATCACCGACAATTAATCTTGGTTTTCTCTATCACGCAAATAAAGGTGATGTATGTAACCTGTTTCCTGCATACACAACACATAATTGAAGATCAAGCTTCAGCTACCCAAAATTAAATAGATTTCTTACTAGGCCAGTATGGTCATGAACTCATGATATCATATATTCATACATGAGTGGTTTCATTGCATGCTGGCATCACAACTGAATCTGTCATCACTCGCCAGATCCACATCATCAGAACAAATCACGGAAATTAAATCAGACAAGATCGAGAACGTAAATGGATTTCCATCACAAGACACATATGTATATATGAAGTAATCAGCAGAGAATCCCATTGTGCTAATTTAGTTAGTCAGACATAGTGATTGCCGTGGTCTGCCCCATAGGGCTTGCTTTGTAGTATTTGCTCCAAAGAAACCGCAGCAAAGCCGCCATTTGAACTCTTATCATCAACACAGCCTGCCCAATCCGCATCCAGAATACTCTCAGCAAGGTTGACGACGAGCACCGAACGGTTAGCCCGGCAGACACAACCCCCTTCACAAACCGAACAATTCTCTTCACAGCCTCCCAATGAACATCAGTGGGCCGAGACAAATACTGACACATCAAGATTATAGTTTCATAAAAGCAGTCAATACAAGAGTTACAATTCATAGATAATGCAACAGGTTCTACAGTACAAAATGGGAACCTTATCATACTGCCTAGCTCGCTTGAGGAGCTTATCAAAATTGGTATAGTAATAAGTGAAAGAAGTTTCTAGCTGTTGACTGTGATTTTTGTTCATGGAGTATTGACTTAGTGTTTAGCAGAGATCAGATATAATACAACGCACTTCATAGTAAATAAGATACTGCAACATGCATTTCCCTCATCAAATATTTCTTAGTTATACAGGACAGAAGTTTCCAGATTTACATCCTACAAAAGTGGTCAGTAGACCGCGATGATAACTACATATTCTTTCATCAGCTTGTAAGAAAATATAGCACATACCAGCATAACCAGACAACTCATAAAGCTTCAACTGCTCCAATCTAGCAAAAGTAATGGACACATATCATGGCTTCTGACTGAAGATACGAAGAGGAAGGGCATTTTGACATTTGTACAAAAAATAGTTTGATTATTACAGAAAGCATGTAAATGCCTGTCATGTACAATATATAAGGTGGGCAAAAACATTTCACAGTTTCTTTTGTTAGCAGAGTTTGAATCAGAAAGTGGGCATCCGGGCATATTTTCCAAGTAAAATAAGAGTGTTAGGAGTCTTCATGCAAGGAACTGTTGTCATTTACTCAGAAACTTCGAATGGCAGATTATAAAGGTCACGGAGCAAACATATAAACACACCGACGTATATCGTTCGTGCATGTTGTCGAATTGCACGCATGACCATGGCATCTTCAGCGCCAATTCTTTCCTGGGCTTTTCTTCTTTGCGACCTCTGTACCGTCCTTCGAGTCCATATACAGAGTTCACAGCTACCTCATTTGGATTGTAAGATTGACCTCTCAACATCTCATATTTGAAATGTTTCATGACTGCTCTAGTCAATGTTGCGTTCATGTCTACCTACTGGCCAGCCTCCCCTCTCTTTGCAATTACGCTGCCAACCAAATACAAACTGTCAAGTGCAGATTTGGTCTGACTTGTTAGAATGAACACAATTTTAGCATCACACAAACCTGCTCTTCAGAATCTTCAGTCCTGTTCATCTCTTTTAGAAGAGGATTCCTTGGTCGGACAGGGGGCTGGTTGTGGTCTGCACTATGCAATGCTACAACCAGCCATGGTTCATGAGAATCATTGTCAATACCCTGCAAGACAACCTGAACTGCCTAATTCGTCGCTAGCATGGTACTAATTACAAAATGAGCAACTATATCTAGAATTTACCTCAAGCAGGCATACAAGGTCCTGGGAGGAGCAGTTATTGCCACCGTTGGTGTATTTACATCCCCGTAACGAATATTGTAACAAACTTAACAAGAATATAGGTTCTAGAATTCATAAGCGGATATGTCTCTGCCAGGGAATCAAATTTAGTTACCATTTGTATTTACAAGTATTTTACATAGCCACTGAACACCCAAAGTTTCTCACCGGCTGAAAGACAAAATACGAAGGGTCTGGACAGGGAAACTAGCTGGCGGGAGAAGAGACGAATCCCCGCCTTAGTAGATACAGAGAGAAGCTTGACCAACAATGGCGCCGCTGGCTACTCACCCAATAATCTCACAAGCCTTCTACACCGGCTGCAAAAGTCAGAAGGAACTGGGAACAAATCGTCATCAGATACCGCTTCTTCCCAGCTTCTGCGAAGCGCGCAACCTGAATCAATGTGGAACAGGATAGGGGGATATCTGGGCCATACCTGAGGAAGAAAGTGCAAGACGGTGGTGGAGTCGAAACCCACATCGCACGATTCACGGGAGGGGGCAGTCAAAAGTTACAAGACGATGTGAAAATTTACAGGGGATGAGTTGACGTAATGTGAAAAGGTGCTAGCTGCAGAAATAATGTCGCATGAATCTTGAACAACACCATGCGGATAGGATAGCTCATGTAGCATGTGTTCATGTATAAAATCTGTGTTGCTGTCTCAATCTGACTCACTCAACATTTTCAATTAAATGAGGATTCAATAAACATTTTCTCTTCCCATAATACCCTCTATGATCAAAATTCATGAACAGAAAACTATTGCATGTAATTTTTTTTAACTGTACATAATTCATGTATAGTATCTTTCCAAGCGAAACATAAAAAAATTGGTAGTATATTCCATCTTTGTTGGGTTAGTCAACCATGCCAAGAAACCATTTGTAACTGTCTCTAATTAAAACCTAGCATTTAGCAGTCAAATATAAGTTTTTCATACATGTAAAACAGATCATCTCAAAGGATTTTCATTCTTCACATAAGCCAGACACTAAAGTAAAAAGGGCAACGAGTGAGCTACCATTGATTCATATGTACTTATATCAGACGGGCTAACCAATACATTGGAGACATACATTTTATAGAACCAACTGCTTCCTCCTAAAGATCTCTGGAAACTTCAAGTGATGGCAACCTCATCTCATGTGGCTGTGTAAAAAGTAACTGGATAGAAGCTAAGCCAGGACGGGCATGCTAAATTCAGAAAGACTTAATTACTTTCTCCAACCCAACATAACTGATTTGCCTCCAAAGATCTATCAGAACGGAAGGATAAACAATAGCTCATACCAGGTTGGCGTACTAAATTTTGCGGGACTTGGCTGCCCTCTCCAACACATCTACAATGATATCAGGCGAAGATCTTTTGAGTTGTACATACCCTTGACTTGCGATCACATCATTCATTCTATTCGAAGAGAGCATAAATTCAATGCAAGCATCTTTGAGATTTCTGCAATTATGCTGGTCAGCTAGAGCTAATATGGTCGCCACATTCTCAACATCAAGACTCTTGCATAACATGTGTTCACATACCATCTTCATCCTTTCCATGGCATACTTATCTGCAGCCACAAGTACGTGCTTAACCATTTCTCTTTTGTCATCAGCCTCGAGATCGTCCATGGAAGGCATTGAATCCGTGTAGATGAAGTGAAGAAATGCCTTGAAAACAGCAGGCTGCATGTCATCAATAGTTATTTCATGTGTCCCTTTGTCCCCCATCGGCCCGTAGTACTCCGCATCGAAGACCGCCGACCGCGTCGCAAGCAAAATCTTATGAGCAGAAAAAACCTCCCCTCGAACCTTGAAAGTCAGGTCTGCTCCTTTCCCCTCTAGCAATTTTGCAAGATTATCCGAAAGGTCTGAGGGTGGCACATGGATCTCGAGTGTTTCCTTGATAACACTGACTTCGCACTCGATCACGAGACAATCGTTCCGCAGGTACAGGGACTCTACTTCAGGGGTGCTCTTTATGAACTTTAGCAGGCCCCATGATGGCCATTTACCGTTAAACACTCGTGGTTCCTTGAAAGAGTGCACCACAATCGACTTCTCTTTAACCGGATCCACAAGCATAAAGCTGCAGAGCGCCCTCACCTCGGCGTTCTTGGTCAAGAGCTCGAGGTAGACAGAGACATGGCCTTCGCTCTCCTCGGCATCGGGGTAGTAGCGGACGCACCATTCGTAGCCGCCGATGGAGAATGCAGGAGAACGGAGGAATTTGCCTCTAAAAAGGCCCTTGTGCCGGCTGTAGCCGGCGATCTCGAACGCGACCGTGGCCCGCGCCGTCTCTGCTGTGCACCTTGACGGCACCCTCGCTATTGATGCCATTGTGGGAGTTGGAAGGAGGACGGGGGTCGGCGACGGTTGGAACTCTCGATTAGGGCCAGCGGCGATGGCAGAAGCGGTTGCCTCCAAGGGGGGACTGGGAGGCGGCGGCGCGACGGAAAAGTGAGCGGACGGATTGGGGATGGTTCCACAGCGGAGAGAAGAGGGTTTGGACAAGGGACAGTTAAGTTTTGTGAGAGCGCTGCTATGCAGACGATGTTTTGCTGACGATTTGTGCACGACAGCTAAATCAAGCCGTCCATGCATATGACTAAAGTGGGGCCAACGGATGGATTAGCCATCGTTTCGCTGTCGTGCAGGCCGTGCGTCGTCCGCACAGCAGTTTCGGTTTTGTGATGAGGTAGCGGTTTTTTTTAGTAGTATTTTCGTATGCCAATTTTTTTAACTTAAGACGGTACAAACATAGACCCTCATACATACGTATATACATTTATCTTTATAAATGCACACATGCACGCTCTAACTCTATGAGCATCTCCGAAAGAATGAGCCGGCACATCCTCTTAAGATCGACGAAGTCACCGCATGCACCTCCATAATCGACGGGAATATATTCTCACACTAAAAGAACATCGCCGTAAAGGTCTGGAAAAAAAATCAAAAAAATATGAGCGTCAATGTCAAGTCTAGGACATTCATAGGGTAGTGTGCGTGTGTGCATTCATATAATAAGTATATGTGTGTGTGTGAGCGTCTACGTCTGTATTGTATTAAAAAACAACTAACCATCTGAGTTGGGCTCCCGTGGTTGATGCCGGGCAGGAGTGAAAGGAGACGTCTTTACTCCTCCTGCTATGGTGGGTGCACCATGATGTGGGCGGTTGGTGGTGTCTCGGACATGGATACCGGGGTGGTGACCCCAGATGATGGTCCGCATGGTTGGCTTTCTGGCGGGCACCATGGCAGCGGTGTTGGCCTTACCCTTTTGGTTGTGCGGGCGGCAAGAAGTGGAGTGGCGGGTGGCTCAGGCGCGCTTTCTGTCACCTGGCAGTGGCTCCGCCCCGACCTGGATCTGGAGTTCTGACTTCGACGCACTCGTTTCTGGAGCCTTCCTCTTCTGTTCATGGTGCTAGGAGAGATGCATTCATATAGGGCTAGTTTGGATCGCTTCCTCGCTGTGGATGGCCGTCCTGGAGGCTGCCTAAGATCTGCCTGGTGTTTGTTTGGATGGAGTCCTGAAAAATCAAGAGCTAGCCTGGCCTGAAATACCCAGGCAGATGGGTTAGCCTCCCAGGCGTCCCATTCCAGTAGCCTGGATGGTGGACTGCAGCTGCCTGGCATTAAACAAATAATTTCCTAGATGGTTGTGGATCGGGCTAGGGGCTGATGCTTCAATTATATATATTTTTAAAGCCTTTGAGAATCTTCCAGGCGAAGCCACCATCCAAACAGCCACCAACCCAGGCTGCCTAACCAGGCTAGTAAATTTGGAATCTCAGGCACAAGTCAGGCATGACATTTTCTCAGGCACGGAGCCCAGGGTGGCAACCAAACTAGCCTGATGCGGACATCAACACCATTATTACACCCACAGCCCCTACTACCACATATACTGGACCAATTACTAGAGCTCGCGCACGCCAATTAAATTATCAGGTACTTTCGTTTCTTGGTAATGATTCTAATGTTCATGAGAATATGATGCTGCCTAAATTGGATACATTTGTTTTGCTTACAAATGAAGGGCCTGACATGGAGAAGAGGGATGAACACTGGAGAAAGACCAAGTCTGGAGATGATGGCATGCACAAGGGGAACAAGAACGGAGTTACAAGTGATGATTTCAGGACTTTGAAGCCACCATAAGGAGTGCATGAAGCCTTGGACGAAATATACAAGATGCCACTTCATAAATTTCGTCGAGAGGCTATTCCAGGTGTTGCGTCACCTTATTATTGGGCCAGGCCCATGTAATTTCGAAATACTTAAGTATAGGCTGTTTTTAGAGTCCGTATGTTGGGGAAACAAGAGTTAGGGTTGGTTTCAGACCCCTCCCTCAAGGGCCACGAAATCCCCCCCCCCCTCTTCCTCCATATATATACAACCCTTAGGGCGTCGTTTAGACTTTGGGGTTTTATTTAGTTAAAAGTTAGCCATCGCTGCAACTTCGTGTACTTCGTTTGTGTCCAACGACCAGACCAAGACCGCTTGTGAAACCCCACTTTTATCAATACTTCATCCATATTCGCAATATTCAGATTGCTTAATCATATTCTTGCTTGTTCTTCGATTGCTTGCAGGAATAGACCTTTGTGGTCAGGTTGATCGTGCTCCGACGTGGTCAATAACCTTTCGGAGTTGGTTTAGCGATTGCTAAGGCACAACGTCGTGCACTTTTGTAGTCGGATCGTCAAAGTCGACTCCACCAAATCGATAGTTATCATCTCATCGAAAGATCGGGACCCTCACCTCTATCAAGTGGTATCATATTTTTTAGGTTGCTCGATGAGATTTTACAGATTTTCGTAGTTTAGATCGAGTCTGTTCTTCATACCTACAGTCCACGAAAAAGCCACAAAAAATTAGGGTTAGTTCATCATATCCGAACCAGTCTGAGCCTTTGCATAGTCTTTTCAGTATTTTGCTTTGTTGAATTTGCGGTTGCATTGTCGTGTCAAGTTGCTGGTCTTAGCGTCTAGTTTCCCTTAGAGTTTCGAGTTCTGTTCACAAGTTGTCACGCCGCCGCTGCACCATCGTCATCATTCCTACCATATACCACCACCACCACCAACATATTCCTTACCGCTGCCATATACATCCGCCTGTCCACCACCAATCCGAGTCCACATATACATCTGCCTGTCCACCACCAATCCGAGTCCACATATACATCCGCCTGTCCACCACCAATCCGAGTCCACATATACATCTGCCTGTCCACCACCAATCCGAGTTCTTTTCATATTAGGTTTGTTTTCGAGATCCATCTAGTTTTTTTTTGTGTTTCCTTGCCTGAGTAGGTCTCGAAAAAAAGTCTGGAGACCCCCGGGCAGGTTTTAGGCCAAAATTTCGGCGACCAAAAATATTTTTTCCCTATCGTATTTTTAGGTCCCACGGAGCGTTTTGAGACACTCGCCATCATAGTGATTTTTTGTCGCACTTTTTCGTCGCCGCTGCCCTGATTTCCGAAAAAAAATTGTCAATTTTTTTATGCCCATCCTGTCAGTTTGACCTGGGAAAAGTTTTGAGATACTCTCCATTATAGTGATTTTTCGCAAAAAAAAGAGTGCAAAAAAAGAGCGAAAAAAAATCCAGAGTGTGCTTTTCCCTTGTTTACGTGCAGCGCCGTGATTTTGTTAGTGTTCTAGGCTCGCGTCTCTAGCACGGTCTAGCCTAGGACCAGCACAGTACCGTCGTTGAGCGTTTATTCAACTTTGCATCTCTGAATTGATTATTGCTGACCCTTTTTGCTACCATATTATAAGCCTTCCCAGCTCCACATACATCTACATCGTGCGTTTGACTCTCCCTGGTAATCGCTTTACCCAAGCTTTGAGAGTTCTGACTACATCGGTTGCCGATCACCGCCTGCTGCTGGGTAAGAACTGGTAAGAATTTGAGATTTGCTTGACGGATTTGTGACTCCCACCACCACCACCACTTGTTAGTAGTCTGTAGGATCATATTCTTGTGTTTCTATTGCTGCTAACCATGCCAGGATCACAAGCCGATGAGATTCACTGGGAGAACTTAACGAACAAGGAGCTTCATGATAAGTTTCAGCAAATGATGACTGAACAGGTGCAAGATGTGCTGAACAATTTTGAAGAGGCCATGGAGAAGATCACTGGCCTTGAGAAGACGTTCGAAACAAAGCTCGATAACAGATTTAATGAACTGCTTGCGCGTCTTCCACCACCGGCTGCACCTGCCGCACCTCTGCAACAACAACAACAACAACAACAACAACAACAACAACAACAACAACAACAACGACGACGACGACGACGACGATGACGACTACCTCCACGTCGCGAAACAGCTCTCCGCCGAGCGAGCCATGTCCTTCTTCAGCCTGGCCAAACTGTTGGTGCTGCTGTTGATACTTCTGTGGCTCCTGCTGCTGATGCGGAGGATGATTATGCGGGAGATTACGAGGATGAGGTTGATCAAAATCAGAACTACGTGCAACCACCAGCACCACCACCACCAGGTCGTCCACATGCAAATAATCACAATGGTAGGGCTCTCCCTCAGGTACGAGATCAGGACCATCTTCCTAAACTGAAATTGAATATTCCATCATTTGAGGGTAGATATGTTCCTGATATATATCTTACTTGGGAGTTATAAACCGAACAACGTTTTACATGTTTAGGATATCCCGGGGAGAGACGTGTTGCTGCTGCACTTTGTGCTTTCACTAGTTTTGCTTGTGTGTGGTGGTCTGAACATCGTAGATTATATCCGAATAATATTCCAACTACTTGTGCTGCTTTGAAAACTGCTATGCGTACTCGTTGGGTTCCACCATATTATCAACGTGAATTACTTCAAAAATTGCAGCGTTTAAGACAAGGAAAAAATTCTGTAGAGGAATATTATCAGGAACTACAAACTGGCATGATTAGATGTGGTATTGTTGAGGATAATGAAGCTATGCTTGCACGTTTTATGGGTGGATTAAATAGAGAGATTCATACTATTCTAGAGTATAAGGAGTATAATAATATCACTCGTTTATTCCATCTTGCTTGTAAAGCTGAACGTGAAGTGCAGGATCGACAGGCATTGGCGCGAACTAATTTTTCTGCAGGTCGACCTTCGTCATGGACGTCACGTGCATCCTTACTTCCACTACACCATCACCTCCATCAGGTGCCACCTCCAACCGTGATACAAGAAAGCAGGCACAACCACCACTATCTGCCAAGAGCACACCTACCGGGCCTGCACAGAGCTCTTCTTCTTCCATGGCATCAACATGGCACACAAGTGATATTATTTGTCGTTGTTGTAAGGGAAGAGGTCATTATGCGCGAGAATGCAAATCTTAGCGTGTGATGATTCCTACTGAGGATGGTGGGTATGAGTCCGCTAGTGACTATGATGAGGAGACTTTGGCTCTTATTACACATGAAGAACACGGTGGAGATGATTCTGATCATGAGACGCAATACATGGCTCCTGAAGATGCTGACATGTATGAATGTTTGGTTGCTCAACGTGTTTTGAGTGTGCAGGTTACACAAGCTGAGCAAAATCAGAGGCATAATTTGTTCCATACAAAGGGAGTTGTGAAGGAATGTTCTATTCGCGTCATCATAGATGGAGGGAGCTGCAACAACTTGGCTAGCATGGAGATGGTGGAGAAGCTATCTCTCACCACAAGACCACATCCACATCCTTAGTACATCCAATGGTTCAACAACAGCGGTAAGGTTAAGGTAACACATACTGTTCGTGTGCATTTTAGTATCTCTACATATGCTGATTATGTTGATTGTGATGTGGTACCTATGCAAGCATGTTCCTTATTACTTGGTAGACCATGGCAATCTGAAAAAAATTCTGTACACCATGATAGAAACAATCAGTATACTCTTGTTCATAAGGATAAAAATATTACTTTGCTTCCTATGACTCCTCATTCCATTTTGAAAGATGATATTAATAGAGCTAATAAAGCAAAACATGAGAAAAATAAGAGTGAAAATCAGATTGTGTCAAAAGAATTTGAGCAACAAATGAAGCCTAATAATAAACCATCTAGTGTTGCTTCTGAGATTAAATTGAAAAGTGCATGTTTACTTGCCACCAAATCTGATATTGATGAGCTAGATTTTAGCAAATATGTTTGCTATGCTTTTGTGTGCAAAGAGGCATTATTTTCATTCGAGGACGTGCCTTCCTCTTTGCCCCCTGCTGTCACTAACATTTTGCAGGAGTTCGCTGACGTCTTCCCACAAGACGTGCCACCGGGATGACCACCTATTCGAGGGATTGAGCATCAAATTGACTTAATTCCCGGTGCATCGCTACCCAACCGTGCACCATACCGTACCAATCCAGAGGAGACGAAGGAGATTATGTGTCAAGTACAGGAGCTGCTCGACAAAGGTTATATACGCGAATCTCTTAGTCCTTGTGTTGTTCCTATTATACTAGTGCCTAAAAAGGATGGTACGTCGCGTATGTGTGTTGATTGTAGAGGCATTAATAATATTACTATTCCTTATCGTCATCCTATTCCTAGGCTAGATGATATGCTTGATGAATTGAGTGGCTCTACAATATTCTCCAAAGTTGATTTACGTAGTGGATACCATCAAATTCGTATGAAATTGGGAGATGAATGGAAAACAACATTTAAAACTAAGTTTGGTTTATATGAGTGGTTAATCATGCCTTTTGGGTTAACTAATGCACCTAGTACTTTTATGAGACTAATGAACGAAGTTTTACGTGCTTTCATTGGACGATTTGTGGTACTCTATTTTGATGATATACTGATTTATAGCAAATCTTTGGAAGAACATTTGGAACATTTACGTGTTGTTTTTATTGCTCTACGTGATGCACGTTTGTTTGGTAACCTTGGGAAGTGCACCTTTTGCACCAACCGAGTATCTTTTCTTGGCTATGTTGTTACTCCACAGGGAATTGAAGTTGATAAAGCCAAGATTGAAGATATTGAGAGTTGGCCGCAGCCCAAAACGGTCACACAAGTGAGGAGCTTTCTTGGACTCGCTGGTTTCTATAGGCATTTTGTGAGAGATTTTAGCACTATTGCTGCACCTCTCAATGAGCTTACAAAGAAGGATGTACCTTTTGTTTGGGGTACCGCACAGGAAAAAGCCTTCACGGTATTGAAAGATAAGTTGACACATGCTCCTTTACTCCAACTTCCTGATTTTAATAAGACTTTTGAGCTTGAATGTGATGCTAGTGGAATTGGATTAGGAGGTGTGTTATTACAAGATGGCAAACCTGTTGCATACTTTTCTGAAAAATTGAGTGGGCCTAGTCTGAACTATTCTACTTATGATAAAGAATTATATGCTCTTATTTGGACCTTAGAAACATGGCAACGTTATTTATGGCCCAAAGAACTTGTTATACATTCTGATCATGAATCTTTGAAACACATTAAAAGTCAAGCAAAACTGAACCGTAGACATGCTAAATGGGTTGAATTCATTGAGACTTTCCCTTATGTCATTAAACACAAGAAGGGTAAAGAAAATGTTATTGCTGATGCATTGTCTCGTCGTTATACTATGCTTTCACAACTTGACTTTAAAATATTTGGTTTGGAGACCATCAAAGATCAATATGTGCATGATGCTGAATTTAAAGATGTATTGCAGAATTGTAAAGAAGGTAGAACATGGAACAAGTTCGTTGTTAACTGTGGATTCGTGTTTCGTGCTAACAAGCTATGCATTCCAGCTAGCTCCGTTCGTCTTCTGTTGTTGCAGGAGGCGCATGGAGGAGGACTAATGGGACACTTTGGCATGAAGAAGACGGAGGATATACTTGCTACACATTTCTTTTGGCCAAAGATGAGACGGGATGTTGAGCGTTTTGTTGCTCGCTGCACTACAGGTCAAAAAGCTAAGTCACGACTCAATCCTCATGGTTTATATATGCCTTTGCCTGTACCTAGTGTTCCTTGGGAGGATATATCTATGGACTTTGTTTTAGGTTTACCTCGAACAAAGAAGGGGAGAGATAGCATATTTGTTGTCGTGGATAGGTTCTCAAAAAGGCACACTTTATACCATGTCATAAAAGCGATGATGCTGTTAATGTTGCTGATTTGTTCTTTCGTGAAATTATTCGCTTGCATGGTGTGCCAAATACTATTGTTTCAGATCGTGATACTAAATTTCTTAGCCACTTTTGGAGATGTTTATGGGCTAAGTTGTGGACTAAACTGATTTTTAGTACTACTTGTCATCCCCAAACAGATGGTCAAACTGAAGTAGTCAATACAACATTGTCTACTATGCTTAGGGCTATTTTGAAGAATAATAAAAAAATGTGGGAAGAATGCTTGCCTCATATTGAATTTGCTTATAATCGTTCGTTGCATTCTACTACTAAGATGTGCCCTTTTGAAATTGTGTGTGGTTTCTTACCTCGTGCACCTATTGATTTGTTGCCTCTCCCATCTTCGGAGAAGGTTAATTTTGATGCGAAACAACGTGTTGATTTGATCTTAAAAATGCATGAGTTAACTAAGGAAAACATTGAGCGTATGAATGCTAAATATAAACTTGCTGGAGATAAGGGTAGAAAACATGTTGTCTTTGCACCTGGAGATCTTGTTTGGTTACATTTACGTAAGGATAGGTTTCTTAATTTGCGCAAATCAAAGCTAATGCCACATGCTGATGGTCCTTTTAAGGTGTTAGAGAAAATAAATGATAATACATATAAACTTGAGCTGCCTGCAGATTTTGGGGTTAGTAAAGGGGAACGCGACAGAAAACAAAAAATTTCCGACCTACGCACCAGCCCAGGACCACTATGGAGACTGCATACATGGTTTGATCTTTTTCGTTACCGACTCGTAGCGCAGCGGGAAGTAGAGTCGATGACGATCGGCGGTGCAGATCCCCGCAGCTAGGATTTACAACCTCCCAACCGCGAGGATGTATACCCTCATCTGCTCCTCAGACAGCCCTCCGGGAGGCGGTCGAACAGCCCCCGGACGGTGTCGCGGACAGCCCTTCGGGAGGACCTTCGAAACTCGAACGGTCACTCGGACAGCCCTTCGGGAGGACCTTTGAAACTCGGACGGTCACACGGACAGCCCTTCGGGAGGCACTCACGAACTAAGACCGAAACTACGATCTCTCTACAGAGTTGCACACATACAGTGTCATCTATCCGGCAGGGCTTCGCCGTCCAGAACTAGTTCCTGCCGGAACCCAGACAGCCTTACGGCTCTACGAAACTCTTTTCGTGGGAGGGAGAGAAGAAGCCAGATAATGCATGGCATGTGTATGAGAGCAAGGGATGAGTGTGGAGGGCTGCCCCTCCACCTCTATTTATAGGAAATCCCAAGGGGGTAGGGTAGTTTCACAAAAAACCCAAAATGCACATGAATGAAGTCCTTCCACAAGGACCTAGGAGTGAAACCAAGGAACAAGAGGGTCCCCAAGGGGGGATACCCCATGTGGCCGGCCACACCCCCATGAGGGGCCCAAAAAATGGCTCCTATCCATCCATGTCATCCCCAAGATCTTTTGGAGCAAAGCCCCAAAAGGTGGCTTTCCATAAAGTAACCATAAAGCTGATTTTCACTATTCACGACGACATTTTTCAGCGTCTGATCGAACTGAAAATATTTATGTGGGCTAAGAACATTTCCAGTACCCACTAAAATGATTTTCAATGCGTTCCGAAACAATTCCGGTTTTAGTGATTTTCATCTGCGAAACGCATCTGAAGTGGCTCCGGCAGCTCCGGAACATTTCCGGTTTTTATCTCAGAAAATTCCAAAAAGCTTCCAGAATGATTCTGGCATCCTCCAAGAATTATCAGGCATGTGCCGAAACCAATTTGACTTAATGGTGTATCCCGAAACAACTTTTCGGTATCATCGAAACTTATCCGATGACCTCTCTCTGCGGTACGATTCCGCTGTCCGAAACTTTTCGGTGTCCGAAACCTTTTTCGGTGATTTTCTCTCAGACTCCCTGTCTAGTATTCAGCAGATAGATGACCCTTAAGCGTGTGACCCTATAGGTTCGGTGAAGTATAGACATGACCCGGAACCCCTTCCGATCAATGATCAACATCGGAGCCGTGGACACCCATATTGACCCCTATACCCACACGAATAAATATTCGAGTGAACCTCCAGTTGCCGTGTGCTATTCCTGTTGCTTCGCGATATGTTACAAATACCCTAGGTGAGACATGTTGGCATTCCCGTGGATCAACAACTTGTCCACTATGCTAGTTACCTCGTTACCGGTATTGTTCTCTTTTCTCGTTATCGTGTTCCGGCATCCCCGTGATCAAATCACAAAGTGTCTGGCCAGACGATGATGGATACCGTAACACCGAGAGGGCCCAGAGATATCTCTCCATCGTCGGAGGAGCAAATCCCAATCTTGAGCTATCAAGTTACTTGACACACTTTTCCATGAACCCGTAAGCCGCCGTAATAGCCACCCATTTACGGATGACGTTTAACAAACCCCAAAGTTCATGAAGCAAGCATGAAGAAACTCGATACTCTCATGGTCTAAGGAATCATGCAAACGTTAACCATCTCTGTGTTATGTACCAATAAACTTGTGACGAATGAATCTCATAGCATAACATCAATCCGGGTCGATTCAACACAAATGTTCTCTTAACATTGTGCCCTCAAAGTTGCTGGCATAGACATGCCCATGACCAGGAAAACAGAATCATCATGCAACACTTGAGCTAGTCTTAGAGGCCAGACTAGGAATACTTCTTACCGTTTATTATTCCACACGTGCATTTGAGTCTTCCTCCGAGCCTCGTGGATATTGTAGACTCGAGAATCATTGCAGTTATAGCATGGAACATAAACATAATTATGAACTCGGAGATAAATAATATCATTTATTATTGCCTCTAGGGCATATCTCCTACAGACTCCCACTTGCACTAGAGTCAATAATCTAGCTTATGCTAATGCACTTCACACCTGTGGCACACCGGTGTAAATATGCTTCGCTTCTGGTATAGCCTGATGTCCAACGGATCTGACGACTTCAGTTCCGTGTGTATCTTTGCATGTCCTCGCGTTTTCACGTTTTCACAAAATTCATATTTTGTGTGGACTTGGCTTTGTATGTATGTGAATCACAGGTCGAACCTGGATTCCTCAGACTGAGTTATGGAGCAACTACCTGCAGTAGTGTCCCATTGTCAAAAGCCATCTTGGAACTATACTAAGTTCATGAATGAACTATATGATTCAACATCTTCTTTGTCGCTTCTAAAGCGTCAACATACTTAGCCCTTGTTATAGAATTCGCCACAGTAACTAGTTTGAACAAATTCCAACTAACTGTGCCACCACATTGTGTGTTACACAAAACCCTTAATTTAAATCGAAAATCGCATGGAGAAAAGATGAAGACTCTATCGATGTAACATTTTACAACGAACTCTTCATGATCTCTGCTTGCGAGAAAACCATGTCATCAGTACTTACTCTAGTACTCTGTGACATCTTTCACTGTTGTCCCATGATCAGTAATTTGATCACTTTGGTATCCATACTCGCAACACCTTGGGAGTATCGGACATATCTGGTTGTTTTACATACCATGGAATACATGATTAATCCAAACACAAAAGTGTGTGGAATCTGCATCATGTATTTTACTCATCAGTGTTTTGGGACACCGAGTCTTGCAAAAACTCTTTCCATGTGACTTTGGCAAGAATCACTCCTTGGCGTTTTAAATGCTAAAAGGTTTTAGCATCTTGTCAATATGTATTCATTGCTTAGCCCCATTAGGTAAATCTATCTCCATAGATCATCATGCCTAATATTGAGGCTATTTAGCCTAAGCACTTCATCGAAAAACTATTTTCAAATGAAGTCCTAATTTGTGTCAAGAAATTTATTTCCAGTTACCAATGTGCCAAGCACATAAGGTTTATAGAAATATTATTACGCTCCCACTTACTTTCTTGAATTACAAGCATCTTCGTTACCCATTGATGAAGTCAAAACCCCTTTGACCATTTCATCAAAACACGAAGATTCCAACTCCATTTTGCTCTCTTCTGTCCATTGCTGGAACTCTGAAGTTTGCATACCTACTAGCATCCTCTGGATCGACAAATTACTTTGGACTGTATCATATACAAGTCCTAGCTTTCATTTCCATTAGATGGAAATCCTTTTATCATCCATGTTTCATATCTCATGATTGAAATATGTATTAATTGCTAGTTCAACCCGAACCGACTTTAAGCATCGCTACGATGAAAACAACCTCATCGTATTATTTCAACAAGTCGAGCTTTATGGATAAAACATTTTATCCGTATCAGTTTTAAGTTCCATAAATATTCGTTAGACTCTAAGTCTTCCGAAAGGTGTATCAAGGTTTCAATCTTGAATCACTTATATGGAAACTAACTCGGGTTGTATTGGCATTTAGCCAATTCCGGAGTCAGGGCCCATCAACGCTTCCTTGTGTATCGTAGGTATAATGTTGTCTAACAACAATATCTCGTTTGCGCACTTGAGAGGTTTGCATGAGCCTTGCCTACGTGGTTCAGCTGCAAGTTCGACCGAAGTTCATACATTTTATTGTAGAGACTTCTGTATCAGTCGCAGTAGGAAACTCTGGAATTTCTTCCAAGGTCTCTTTCCTTTGATCTGATGAGATACTGTTTATCTCGTCGAGTTGCACTATTCTCCCACTCACCTTTTAGAAAGAACCATTCTCTTTAAAAGCACACCGTTTCGCGGCAAAACTATTTGCCTCGGTATAGTGAGGGAGGAATACCCAACATTTTGGTATAACCTACAAAGTAGCACTTGTCTGATTTGGAATAGGTTTGTAACCTTTTACACAAGCCCCATATTCCAAATGTTAAGAAAAGATATAACATGGTTGGGAGTACCATACCATGGCTTCATTTCAACAGACCCGATGTAGCTCTTTTCAGTGTAAAAGCCGCAGTCTCTAAAGCATCACTTTAAAAGGGATAATGGCAAATTTATTTATGTCATCTTTGACCTTACCATGTCATAAATGGTTTGATTACATCTCCACGGACTTTCCACTTGCAGTGGTGTTCCGGGAGGTGCAAGTTTATGAAACCCCTTTCACAACTCATCAGACATTCGCTAAACATGTAACTCAAATATTCCTTTGTGCAATCAAATTGCAGAAACATAATTTTCTTGTTACAATAACTTCTACTTCATTTTTGAGAACCTTTCGAATGATTTCAAAAGATCCAGACTTACGTCTCATCAAGTAAATATTCATATATCTACTTGAGTCATTTCTGAAGATAAATAAATCCACCACTAACAACACTTATCGGACTACACACATCAAATGTATGATCACTAATAAGTTTGTTGTTCGTTCCTTATGGCCTGTGAACGGTATTTTAGTCACTTCACTTTTCGGAGGAAAGTTGCAAGTGTCAGATGATTCAAAATCAAAAAGACTTCAAAATCCATCATAATGGAATTTTTGCATGCGGGTTTCTCCAGTGTGACCAAATGTAGTGCCACACTTGTGTGGTATTCTTTTAGTCTTGCGACATTTAGCGTCAGTGTTATGGATGTATCATATTACCCTCAATATTCATAACATACGTCCCATCGATGATGGAAGTATGGCCCTTATGTTATTCATAATACTTAACAACAATTGTTCTTTTTATGAACAACTCTTTTGCAACAAACATTGTGCAATGGGCTAGAGTGTATGAAACTCTAAAATGAATTATGAAAGTAAACCCAGAGGTATTGTATTATTATCAATATTCATAACATACATCTCATTCATAATGAAAGTATGGCCCTTGTGTTATTCATAACATCGAACATAAAAAGTTCTCTTATGAACAACCTTCTTGCAAGATGCCTTATGCAATGGGATAGAGTTTGTAAAACTCTAAATGAATTATGAAAATAAATACAGACGGCAATACACCGATGGAAGTTATAGTAACATTTACTATGTTCCCTGTGTATACCTTAACCTCATTTCTAGCTAGTCTTTCAGGCCATAGTAGTTCTTACATCGAGTTGCAACAGAATGCAATCGAGCGGGAATTTTTGTGATGAACTCACAATACCCAAGAATTAGTGATTAACATGTTTAACCATAATTCGCAAGAACTATATCTTTGACCAGCCTTCTATACATCAAAAACTTGTATGACATTCATACATGAGCTGGATATTCCAGTCTTCTTTCCTTTTGCCTTTATACTTCTAGCAGTTTAACTTTTAGTATTTCTCCTACTCTCAGAAGAAGCACCCAACTTAAGAGTGGCATTAGCCCCGGACTTCCTAGGCGTGTAAGTCATACTAACACCCTTTGGACACTTCCTTTCTCTTTAAGTTGTTGTTTTATTCACCTTTCATTATATGACAGGCGTTCTTCTGGATCCCTTTCCCAACAGTCAAATGCATAGTAAACACTTTTACTAATACTTGCAAACAAACATTGCTTTGTTTGTATCTGAAAATAATTTTCAGTTCCATGAATATCATATAACTATCCCAACTTTCGAAGTTTGGATTTCATGGAAGCAAACATATTCCACTTGACCGTAACAGAATTCTAGCTTTTGGATCAAAGGACGAGAGTCACATGATCCATAGCATTAGCGGGAGGATACGGAAAGCATGCGATAGGACAAAGTCCTTCTCGGCACTTTTGAGGACAATCCTCATATTACGGTACCAATCGTAAAGTTTTAACCAGATATTTAACAGCTATTCAATTTTAATAGGGAAGGTGGAAACGCGAGCCATTATTCTACAACTATTTTGCATATAACACTTAGACAATGTTCATAATTAATTGCACTAAGAATTAAACATGTTAATTCAACAGTGCGCTCCCACTCAAATCAATATCTCTCAAAATTGATTGTGAGTGATACAAGACCCACATTTCAATTGTTCGCCATTGGTGTAACACCACTGATGACGAAAAATCTCAACCGGTAGGCCAACTTGCCAATCACATCTCTATGTGACTCTTGTTCATCTTTCGATGCGTGTGTTCCGAGCTCATGACGGTCATGCCTGAACGTCAAGACAACCAAGTGATCTTGCTGCGAGGTCTCAACTCACCCGCCTCACACTTCTCTAATCGTTCGTACCCGTGTGACACGGCGCACCCCGAAAAGATAGGTGCCGTGACGGTGCTACACTTGGGAGAACACTAACTACTTGGTATTTTAAGTGAGAGATCACCCTAATAAAAGCGACTACCGCGCAATCAAGAAGGGTGCATCATAAGGGATAAACATCTCAGGCAATTCATAATAGCATGATATGGTATAGCCCTTTCTGACGGAGAAGTCTTTCATTTCTTCGTCTTCGGCATTCGCGTCGGTGTTCACCTTCGCGAAGATTGCCACCACCTTGTCGATGCACCAGATAATATTGCTATCTCTATAGCTAACAAAATAATGCATTACAACAAGGTTGACACGCAGGTCATTAAAGTGCAATCATATGGCTCCAACCATCATGCCGAATCATGACACGCAGGTCATGTTAATCAAATTACATCATATAGTCATCTCATACATAATCGAATTAGTATGAGCACTGCTATACCACATCATATGCACATTCTGCAAAACCAAGTTAGACGCCTCTAATCGGTTTATGCAAAATTTATTTTACGTGGCTTCTAAGGTTTTGACTTAAACCGCAGCGACCAACGTTTTATCATCAAGTATGATTATTCAAGTTGCTAGATTAACATCTCGGGGTGTATGAAACACGGGATAATTAAATCTCGAGCCCCATACTAAACTTCGTCATACGCATGACCCCCGTGCAGATCATATCTGCAATGCCCTTTCATCTGCGAATTTCATCTTTCTTTTGACTACGGCAGAACCCAAAGAACTAATAGCACTTCCATGATCAATCAGGATCACGGATTGCCAGAACTTTGTCAAATTCCACCATGCTGTCTCGAGATTGAGCAAATGCAAATTCTAGGGAAGCAAGAAGAACCTCGGGTAACAGATTTCATCTGTCACCCGCATAAATAATTTTCAGCAATAGATCTCATCCACTACCTAATTATATTATGCAATACCCATACATCTCCATGTATTCTCGATCGAAACCTGCATCTACGCATAGCACGGCTCTTGATGCCACTGAAGGGGAACGCGACAGAAAACAAAAAATTTCCGACCTACGCACCAGCCCAGGACCACTATGGAGACTGCATACATGGTTTGATCTTTTTCGTTACCGACTCGTAGCGCAGCGGGAAGTAGAGTCGATGACGATCGGCGGTGCAGATCCCCGCAGCTAGGATTTACAACCTCCCAACCGCGAGGATGTATACCCTCATCTGCTCCTCAGACAGCCCTCCGGGAGGCGGTCGAACAGCCCCCGGACGGTGTCGCGGACAGCCCTTCGGGAGGACCTTCGAAACTCGAACGGTCACTCGGACAGCCCTTCGGGAGGACCTTCGAAACTCGGACGGTCACACGGACAGCCCTTCGGGAGGCACTCACGAACTAAGACCGAAACTACGATCTCTCTACAGAGTTGCACACATACGGTGTCATCTATCCGGCAGGGCTTCGCCGTCCAGAACTAGTTCCTGCCGGAACCCAGACAGCCTTACGGCTCTACGAAACTCTTTTCGTGGGAGGGAGAGAAGAAGCCAGATAATGCATGGCATGTGTATGAGAGCAAGGGATGAGTGTGGAGGGCTGCCCCTCCACCTCTATTTATAGGAAATCCCAAGGGGGTAGGGTAGTTTCACAAAAAACCCAAAATGCACATGAATGAAGTCCTTCCACAAGGACCTAGGAGTGAAACCAAGGAACAAGAGGGTCCCCAAGGGGGGATACCCCATGTGGCCGGCCACACCCCCATGAGGGGCCCAAAAAATGGCTCCTATCCATCCATGTCATCCCCAAGATCTTTTGGAGCAAAGCCCCAAAAGGTGGCTTTCCATAAAGTAACCATAAAGCTGATTTTCACTATTCACGACGACATTTTTCAGCGTCTGATCGAACTGAAAATATTTATGTGGGCTAAGAACATTTCCAGTACCCACTAAAATGATTTTCAACGCGTTCCGAAACAATTCCGGTTTTAGTGATTTTCATCTGCGAAACGCATCTGAAGTGGCTCCGGCAGCTCCGGAACATTTCCGGTTTTTATCTCAGAAAATTCCAAAAAGCTTCCAGAATGATTCTGGCATCCTCCAAGAATTATCAGGCATGTGCCGAAACCAATTTGACTTAATGGTGTATCCCGAAACAACTTTTCGGTATCATCGAAACTTATCCGATGACCTCTCTCTGCGGTACGATTCCGCTGTCCGAAACTTTTCGGTGTCCGAAACCTTTTTCGGTGATTTTCTCTCAGACTCCCTGTCTAGTATTCAGCAGATAGATGACCCTTAAGCGTGTGACCCTATAGGTTCGGTGAAGTATAGACATGACCCGGAACCCCTTCCGATCAATGATCAACATCGGAGCCGTGGACACCCATATTGACCCCTATACCCACACGAATAAATATTCGAGTGAACCTCCAGTTGCCGTGTGCTATTCCTGTTGCTTCGCGATATGTTACAAATACCCGAGGTGAGACATGTTGGCATTCCCGTGGATCAACAACTTGTCCACTATGCTAGTTACCTCGTTACCGGTATTGTTCTCTTTTCTCGTTATCGTGTTCCGGCATCCCCGTGATCAAATCACAAAGTGTCTGGCCAGACGATGATGGATACCGTAACACCGAGAGGGCCCAGAGATATCTCTCCATCGTCGGAGGAGCAAATCCCAATCTTGAGCTATCAAGTTACTTGACACACTTTTCCATGAACCCGTAAGCCGCCGTAATAGCCACCCATTTACGGATGACATTTAACAAACCCCAAAGTTCATGAAGCAAGCATGAAGAAACTCGATACTCTCATGGTCTAAGGAATCATGCAAACGTTAACCATCTCTGTGTTATGTACCAATAAACTTGTGACGAATGAATCTCATAGCATAACATCAATCCGGGTCGATTCAACACAAATGTTCTCTTAACATTGTGCCCTCAAAGTTGCTGGCATAGACATGCCCATGACCAGGAAAACAGAATCATCATGCAACACTTGAGCTAGTCTTAGAGGCCAGACTAGGAATACTTCTTACCGTTTATTATTCCACACGTGCATTTGAGTCTTCCTCCGAGCCTCGTGGATATTGTAGACTCGAGAATCATTGCAGTTATAGCATGGAACATAAACATAATTATGAACTCGGAGATAAATAATATCATTTATTATTGCCTCTAGGGCATATCTCCTACAGTTAGTCCCACTTTTAACATTGCAGATTTGAAGCCTTATTTGGGTGAGGAAGATGAGCTTCCGTCGAGGACGACTTCATTTCAAGAAGGGGAGGATGATGCGGACATCAATACCATTGTTACACCCACAGCCCCTACTGCTACATATACTGGACCAATTACTAGAGCTCGTGCACGTCAATTAAATTATCAGGTACTTTCGTTTCTTGGTAATGATTCTAATGTTCATGAGAATATGATGCTGCCTAAATTGGATACATTTGTTTTGCTTACAAATGAAGGGCCTGGCATGAAGAAGAGGGATGAACACTGGAGCAAGACCAAGCCTGGAGATGATGGCATGCGCAAGGGGAACAAGAACGGAGTTACAAGTGATGATTTCAGGACTTTGAAGCCACCATAAGGAGTGCATGAAGCCTTGGACGAAATATACAATATGCCACTTCATAAATTTCGTCCGGCGGCTATTCTAGGTGCTGCGTCACCTTATTATTGGGCCATGCCCATGTAATTTCAAAATACTTAAGTATAGACTGTTTTTAGAGTCCGTATGTTGGGGAAACAAGAGTTAGGGTTGGTTTCGGACCCTCCCTCAAGGGCCACGAATTCTCCCCCCTCTTCCTCCATATATACAGCCCTTAGGGCGTCGTTTAGACTTTGGGGTTTTATTTAGTTAAAAGTTATCCATCGCTGCAACTTCGTGTACTTCGTTTGTGTCCAACGACCAGACCAAGACCGCTTATGAAACCCCACTTTTATCAATACTTCATCAATATTCGCAATATTCAGATTGCTTAATCATATTCTTGCTTGTTCTTCAATTGCTTGCAGGAATAGACCTTCGTGGTCAGGTTGATCGTGCTCCGGCGTGGTCAATAACCTCTCAGAGTTAGTTTTAGCGATTGCTAAGGCACAACGTCGTGCACGTTTGTAGTCGGATCGTCAAAGTCGACTCCACCAAATCGATAGTTATCATATCATCCGAAAGATCGGGACCCTCACCTCTATCATAGCCCATAATCAGTAACACGCCTTTTCACTTTATTCGAAACAGGGATAGATGGTACATGAACTTTTGTAGTAAAAAGATGTTGAAAGTATTCACTGATCAGACTTCTCATGGACTCATTGTCTTCCTTGCAAACGCCACCATCATCCAGCAACTGCCTAATGTGATTTTTCTTCTTCCTGGCGGACGCAAAGTTATGGAAAAATTTAGTATTGCGATCGCCAAACTTTAACCAGTTAGCACGACCACATTGGATCCAGTATATTTCCTCCTTCTTTAGATTTCCTTCAATTTTTATTAGCAACTCACGTTGTCGGTTCGACGACTCGTCAAAAAGTAGGCCGGATCACAACAATTCCAGCTCCGTGTTAAGTTCCTTCAAACACCAACAGGCCCGTATCTGAGCAGGTGCATCCGGAGTGTTAGAGTAGTCATTATGGTATACGACTTCTAGTCCAAGTCAGTTTTGTACCCCTACCCCAAGTCGGTTTGTACCCTCTTATATACTCTTGTATGCCGCACCAAATCAATCAATAAGCAATAGTTTTATTCAGCTTTCATGGTATCAGATACCGGTTCCAGGGTTTAGGGTATGGCTCCGCCAACGCCACCGCCGCCGCCGCCGCCCGGCTACTTCGAGCGCCGGGCCGCACTCATCGCCAAGGCTGCCAACGCCAGGGCCGCTTCTCTCTCGGCCCTCACCATAGCTCCACAAAACTACCCTGCACCCATCCTCGCCGCACCAATATCTCTTGCTGACACAATCTCCGACGTCAGCCCCTACATCCCCATAGTTCTTGATCTCGCCGCCCACAACTACTACCATTGGAGACATCTCTTCGATCTCCACCTCGGCCGCTGCAACCTGCGCTCGCATGTCGCCGCCAACTGTCTTCCCCGCCCCGACGATCCGCAATGGTTGAAAGATGATCTCGCGATCGTCCAGTGGTTCTACACCCGCATCACCACTGAGATCTTCAACATGCTCGATCACGACGGCGCCACCGCTGCCAACATCTGGCACTCCCTCCGTCAGCTCTTCCAAAGCAACACCGACGCTCGGAAAAACGCACTCCACACCGAGCTTCGCAATATGGTGCAAGGACATGCCCCGGTGAACCTGTTCTGCCAGCGCGTTAAGACCATTGGTGATGAGCTCCGCGAACTCGGTGATACAGTTAGCGACTCACAGCTAATCAATATCGTCGTCGGCGGCCTCAGCGAAGACTTTGACAAGCAAGCCTCGTTCATACCGATGATACGACCCCCTCCTACCTTCGCTGAAATTCGTTCCTTGCTACAACTCGCGGCGGAAACACAAGCTCGCAAGGACTCTCGCCCCAAGGTCTTTCATGCTGCGGCTCGTCCTCCTCTGTCGTCTCCACCAGCGCCGCCTTCCATGTCGGCTCCTGCCGCCGGGCCGTCCGCATCATCATCTGTTCAACCGCCCCCAGGCTGGCGTCCTAGTCCGAACTACCGCGGCAAAAACCCTATCTACAGGCCACCGTCGACTCGTTCGGTTCCGCCTACGACATCACCAGCACCGAGTCCTGCACCACCCACCAGTGCTCCATGTTCGGTTGCATGGCGGCCTCCTCATGATCCTTGGACGGGGCTTGTTCAAGCATGGCCCATGCCCTGGTCCGCTCCGTCCACCCTCGGTGCTCCGCCGGCATACTCAGGTGCCTGGCAACCCGGCCTTCGGCCGCCTACTGGTGCTCCCGGGGTTCTCAACCCCCGACAGCCGGCCAATGCCTATCACGCCGCCCCGACGTATGCTCCTTATGGTCGTTACACCACCGACGGCGGCGCCTACTACACACCTCAGCCGGCCCTGCTCCCGACGCCACCCCCACCACAGCCGGCCAATGCCTACTACACTCCCCAGCCGGCCCTACCGCCTTCACCATCGTATCCGCCGGCATTGCTTCCGACGCCACCCTCACCTGCGACGCCGAGCTGGGATCAAGCTGCCTTTCTCCAGGCCATGAATAACTTTGCTGCACAAGGAAACTCAGGTACGGATTGGATCTTTGATTCAGGGGCCTCTAGTCATATGTCTGCATCTAGTAATTGGTTATCTTCTTGCACTAAATCTCCTTTCCCTTCCATTATCCTTGGAGATGGATCATCTATTCCTATATATTGTGTTGGTCAGGCTCAACTTCCCTCTTCCACCAAACCTCTTTTACTTCGCGATGTTCTAGTTGCACCCGCCCTCATTAAAAATCTTATCTCTGTTCGCCAATTTACTTGCGACAATCTAGTTTTGGCTGAATTTGACCCTTTTGGTTTATCTGTGAAGGATTACCTGACCAAGGCCGAGATCGCTCGCTTCAATAGCTCCGGTGATCTTTATTCTCTTAATGGAGTTCCTGCCGCCACCCCTCCAACATCCATGCTGGCCTCCGTCGATCTCTGGCATCGTCGCCTGGGCCATCCCAACCCCGCCGTCTTAGCTTCTATGCTTAGTGAATTTACCATACCATGTAATAGGGACTCTCATAATTCTGTGTTTTGCGAGTCTTGTCAATTAGGCAAACATGTGCGTCTTCCCTTTAGTTCCTCTAGTTCTTGTAGCACTTATCCCTTTGAATTAATACATTGTGATTTATGGACCTCTCCCATTGCAAGTGTTTCGGGTTTTAAATACTACCTTGTTATCCTAGATGATTTCACCCACTTTGTCTGGACTTTTCCTCTACGCAACAAATCCGAGGTCCATTCTCTTTTCCTTAATTTTCAACGCTATGTGTATGTTCACTTCTTCCTCCCAATTCGCTTTATCCAATGTGACAATGGTCGCGAGTTTGATAACATTAAAAATCATACTTTCTTCTTACAACATGGCATCCTGCTTAGGTTCTCATCTCCCTACACCTCCCCTCAAAATGGTAAAGCAGAACGCTCTCTTCGCACCCTCAATGATATAGTTCGCACTCTCCTCATTCAATCATCTATGCCTCCCAAGTTTTGGGCTGAAGCCCTACACATGGCCACCTTCCTTCTAAATATTCGACCTTCTAAAACTAAACCCAACACTACTCCCTATTATTCCCTCTTTCTTTCCCACCCCGACTACTCCGCGGTTCGTGTTTTCGGCTGTCTCTGTTTTCCCAATGCCTACGCCACTTCTGTAAATAAATTGTCACCACGCTCTATCCCATGTGCTTTTCTCGGCTTCTCTGACGAGCACAAAGGCTATCGCTGTCTCGACCTTCACACCGGACACGTTCATGTCTCTCGTCATGTCACGTTTGCTGAGCACATTTTTCCTTTCTCACAACGCACTACTACACCATCCAACACCCCTAGCTCCGCAAACACCCCCTCTCCTCATCCTTTCCAACTATATACTCCCCTACCTGCCGAACACAACTTCTCACCACCACCATTAACACCCACCATAGCCAATCCCAACCATACACTCACCCCACCCGAGACGTCCCCAACACCCCGGACCCCTGCTCCCTCCCCAACACCCCCGGCCCCTACTCCCACTCCACCACCCAGCCCTGCTCCCACTCCACCACCCGGCCCTACTCCTTCATCCGACTCTTCCGCTGCACCGGACTCACCAATACCCACCTTACCCCCTCGTGCTATTCCTACAGTAGCCCCGATTAATGATCATCGCATGCGTACTAGGGCCAAATCAGGATTTCATCAACCCCAAGACCGCCTAAACCTTCATACCTCCGTATCTCTCACTTCTCTTCCAAACAATTACAAAACTACTCTACTTTATCCCAATTGGGCCGCTGCCATGCAAGAAGAATATAATGCTTTACTTCAAAACAACACCTGGCAACTTGTTCCTCGTCCTCCCAATACAAATATTGTTTCTGGCAAATGGATTTTTCGCCAAAAGTTCCACTCCGATGGGAGCCTCTCACGATATAAAGCCAGGTGGGTTTGTCGTGGCTTTTCTCAGCAACAAGGAATTGATTACGAAGAAACCTTCTCTCCTGTTGTTAAACCCAGCATCATTCGCACCGTTCTTAGTGTTGTTGTCTCCTCTTCATGGCCCATTCACCAACTTGATGTTAAAAATGCTTTCCTCCATGGTTCCCTTCAAGAAACTGTCTACTGCCAGCAACCTCTGGGTTTTGAAAATCCATCCTTTCCAACTCATGTATGTCTTCTTCAGAAATCTCTCTACGGTCTTAAACAGGCCCCACGAGCTTGGTTTCAACGCTTCTCCTCCTTCATTCAAACAATAGGCTTCACTCCATCTCTCTCCGACACCTCTCTTTTTGTGTATCATCAAACTTCTGACACTGCCTATTTACTTCTCTATGTAGATGATATCATTCTTACCGCCTCCTCTCAAAAGTTCTTAGATCATATTGTCTCTCTTCTTCGATCTGAATTTTCTATGACTGACCTAGGACTCCTTCATCATTTCTTAGGCATTGCTGTTGTTCGAGATTCCTCCAGCCTTTTTCTTTCCCAACGCCAGTATATTCTTGATCTTCTTAATCGTGCTGGTATGCTTGACTGTCAATCATCTCGCACTCCTGTCGATACTAGTTTTAAACTTTCGGCTACCGGTGAACCCTTTTCCGATCCTACTCTCTATCGTAGCCTAACAGGTGCTCTCCAATATCTCACCATTACTCGTCCTGAAATCTCTTTTGCTGTTCAACAAGCATGTCTCTATATGCATGATCCCCGGGTTCCTCACTATAATCATGTTAAACGCATTCTTCGGTATTTAAAAGGAACTCTCAATCATGGTCTCCACCTCAATAATTCTTCTCCAAACTCGCTTACCGCGTACTCTGATGCAGACTGGGCTGGTTGTCCTGACACTCGAAGGTCTACTTCCGGTTTTTGTGTTTTTCTTGGTAACAATTTGATTTCTTGGTCTTCGAAAAGACAGGTTACAGTCTCACGTTCGTCGGCCGAGGCTGAGTATCGCGCTGTGGCACATGCCGTTGCAGATACAATCTGGATTCGGCAGTTACTCTCCGAGCTACACAGGCCTATTGAGCAGGCCACTATTGTCTACTGTGACAACATATCAGCAGTCTACATGACCAGCAATCCAGTTCAACACCGACGCACAAAGCACATTGAGATTGATATTCATTTTGTTCGTGAAAAGGTTGCTCTTGGTCAGGTTCGGGTGCTTCATGTTCCCTCTACGGCTCAGTTTGCTGACATTTTCACCAAGGCACTGCCTACTAAGCCGTTTCAAGATATCTGTTTCAGTCTCAACGTCGTCGAGCCTGCCGTTGATACTGCGGGGGGATGTTAGAGTAGTCATTATGGTATACGACTTCTAGTCCAAGTCAATTTTGTACCCCTACCCCAAGTCGGTTTGTACCCTCTTATATACTCTTGTATGCCGCACCAAATCAATCAATAAGCAATAGTTTTATTCAGCTTCCACGGAGCAATGGTACAGGGCCCCAAAAAATTAGGGGCCCCAAAATTTTCCTAAGTACTAGTATTTCTATAATTATCAAGGGGTTAACTGATTCTAGAAATTGGTTAATTAAAGTCTAATGAGCCATTAATCAGTACGGTTGAAAGATGTAACATTGTTACTAATCAGAAAATACTAAGATTTCATATAAATATGAAAAGATAGTACTACTTTTCCTATTTGGCAAAGGGTAATTCTTGAAACACGTATGCAAACAAAAAACATTTTTAGGCTTTTTAACCCATGGGGCCTAATTTTAATTTTGCACAGGGCCCCATGTTTTGGAGGTACAGCCCTGAACACCAATGTGGCGCCTTTAGGATAGGTCGATCCCATTGTTCGCACGGCAAAAGTCGTCAAGGGATGAGTATGTTCCCAAGCTTCTGAAATGAGCTCCGCCAAGCCTGGACAAATGGGCCAGCCAGCCCGGCCTGGCAGGAATTAAACGGGTCAAGCACGACACGACCCGACCAGGCACGCTAAATACACAGGCTGTGCCGGGCCGGCACGACGCGTACTGCCCTTCCTTGCCCAAGCACGGCCCCTCGCTACACGGGCCAACACGGTGGCCTGTTTGACACGCCTGCACGGTTGGCCCAAGCACGGCCCCTCGATACACGGGCCAACACGGCGGCCTGTTTGACGAAGGGCATGCTTCACAGATCGCCTCGTCCGCTTGTGGCATCGAGGCACAATTGTGCGCTCATGCAGCCTGCTAGGAGGACACATGCCTCCATGTCCTTTTTTCTTTTGACAATACGCCTCTCTGTTCTTGCTCTCTATTACTTCCAAAAACTAATAAAATAAAATACATATATCATTAAACGGGCCGTGCCGTGCTGGCACTTGTACCCTCATGGCCCAAGCACGGCCCTAGGCGAGCGCCTTGCCGGCATGACCCGATTATAAATGCGTGGGGCCAGGCCCACACGGTCGGGCATGCGGGCTATCGGGTCGACATGCTAAGACTGACCCATTTGGCCAGGTTTGGGCTGCACCACGTTCTCCTCTTGAAACCACCTCGACTCAAATTTCTTTTGATGTACACGTTGTTGGTCCCCCTATCACCTCTCCTTCTGTATCAACAAAAACAGGTCTGTGGTCAGACTTTGTATGCTCTGCGTTGATCACCCTAGCATGCGGGGAAAGGCCATGAAACTGGCCATTACAGACTGCTATATCCAAACATTCCCGAAGCCTCCTTCTTCGCCAGGTAAAAGGATCACCCGCGAAGCTATGTCATCAAGTTCACAATCTACTAGGGCATCTCGGAAGCTTTGCATCATGTGCATCGGCCGTGGCGCGCCGCCCTCCTTCTCATTAGAATATAGGACTTCATTAAAGTCACCAGCTACCAACCTTTTATTACCCCTTTGCTAAATTAAATCGTTCAAATATTTTAAACTATAAGTTTATTTTTGAAATAATTTATATATTTGAACTCCTCATGTCAAAGCCTAAAACAAGACCAATCTTGAATACATTTCAAACACATATAAATTTCAAATGTTTCACATTTCATATGAAACATACCCATTTCATATGAAACATACCCATTTCACTAATATTCTTTTGAAAAAAACTTTTTTTAATAGAAATATGTAAACCAATGTATTTCACTAGAAACCTATTAAACCCAAATATGAAACTGAAATGTCAACTTTGTGAAATTGATTTTTTGAAATGTGTAACAAATTTTTTTAACGAAGTGAACATGCTTTTTGAAATATGTGCATTTTTTGTGAAATAGTCCAGTGAAATGTAAAATGTAGGTTCTAAATTGTGAAATAGTAAACACAAAAAATGAATTATAACGTACCAATGTGAAATTGCTTATTTCAAAAGAGTGAAATATGTTATTTCAAAAAATGTGCAATTGAAATAGATGCGATTTCTGTGAAACAGGACAATGAAATGTAAAATGTAGGTTCTGAATTGTGAAATCGTAATCACAAAAAGTGAAATTATAATGTATCAATGTGAAATTGCTTATCTCAAAAAAGTGAAATATGTTAGTTCAAAAAAATGTGTAATTGAAAATTTGAAATAGATGTCATTTCTTTGAAACTGGCTAGTGAAATGTAAAATTTAGGTTACGAATTGTGAAACAGTAACCACAAAAAAATAAAATTATAATATAGCAGTGTGAAACTAATTTATTCAAAAGAGTGAAATATGTTATTTTGAAAAATGTGCAATTGAAACAAGCCGGTGAAAAGGAAAATGTAGGTTCTGAATTGTGAAATAGCAACTACAGAAATTTTGTAATGTATCATTGTGAAACTGTTTTTGAAATGTGAAATATATGTCCGATTTGAAACATGGTTGAAAATATCCAAGATCCTATTTTAAAGGTTTTGATGCAAGGAGTTCAAACATATGAAAATTTTGAAAACGAATATACGCTTTAAAAGATATAGATGTTTTAACTTAGCCAAGATGGAAAAATTATTGGATTTATTTCGAGAGAAGAGAGAGAGAGAGAGAGAGAGAGAGAGAGAGAGAGAGAGAGAGAGTTGTTCTGCCATATTACTGTGATGCATACATGTGATGTACAATGGTGAGGTTGAAAAGAGAGAGCAGAAATACGGAGATGAGAAATAGAAAAAGAAGTGCAATACAAAGATACTTGACCCACAAAGGGTTAGGTGTCCGCTTTCTATTGGAGCCAACCTTGCCCGTACATAGCATTACCGTGCAATTTTCATTTCAGTCTCCCGTTTGGCCTAGTTTGACCCGGTCAAACCAAAAAATTTCCCCTCACTAGTCACTACGGCAGCGAAAGACCGTACGAAGCCGATCGTGAGACCCTCTCTCGCGTGCGACGCGTGGCTATATACGAATCTTTTGACGCGTGTTATATACGAATCTCAAAGCAGCAGCCGTCTGGTTCCCCCCTTCCTCGTTTGCAAATCACGATTCAAGGTGTGTTTGATTTGTGCCCAAGATTGCCCTACCAAAGCATTGGCTAGCCAAAATTTTGGTTGAGGTTTTGGTTGCCCAAGATTTAGCGAACATTGGTAAGAAAAATGAACTAGAGTTGGCTAGAGTTCATTGACATGCCATAAAATTGGCAACCATTCAAACAAAAACCAATTTTTAAGTCATGACCAAAATTTTAATAAGATGCACTTTGGCCACAATTCAAACACACCTTCAATCTCTAGAACGCCCCCAAATTCCAGCCGCCGGTGTGATACTCCCCGATGCTCACCACATCGCCGCCGATGAGCTCCTCGACACCAAGCACACACCCCTGGTGCGATTCATCCCCGTCGGGCGGCCCAACTCGCAGCACCGCCCAGCTACTTCTCCCCGCCGGCCACGGCGATGCTCACGGGCGCCTCCACTCGCGGCATCGCCAGCGCATATACCCCTTGGCTGCGGCCAAGCTACTCACGTGCAGGTGTGTTACTCGCCGTCCATGGCCACCCTCCTCAGTTTGGCTCTGCTGGCTACCCTACTCTACATTGACCTGCTGGTTGTATCTTAGTAAAAGGATAACTTCAAGTTCAGAGCATGTTTGCTCATCTGCAGGTTGCAACACAAGCACATAGCTATGTGCTCTGTCCATTTGCATCCTTTTATTCTGCTGAATATGCTTGTGTTAAAGTTATCCCCTTATTCATTGACAATGGAGCAAAAACAAACTGCACAGAGCATGCTGTTGTGTCGACACTGACGGAAGACGATCAGCAGGACGGCAAAAGGAAGACGGAAGAACCAAAAAACTGCTGATGCGCATGCCTCCGGCGATCAGGATTAAGTGCTTTCCAGAAATGCCCGTGAGATTTGTTTCGCCCAGCAAGACCAAACAATCAGGAACTCAAGTCAAAGTAGCTTGGAATAGTTGATGCCGTGTTTACTTTTCTTCAGAATTTTCTCCTCAAGTGAAGATAGGATAGTTGATTCAGATTGTGGGGCTTTTCTGTTGTATAAATGAATTTGGTGTAGACTGAATAAAAGCTCCTGGTATTTGAAGATCCTTCTGAAATTTGCACCGTATATTTGTTGTTATCCACTCTATTGATAACAATGATGTGCAATATGCAGTGTGCTGGTGCTATATATCCACCCATTGCCATGGAATTTGGAGTATCCATCCGTTTTTGTTCCACCTATTCCAGGAGAATTTACAAGACTACTGCTTAAACCTCATGGAGATGGCACAACTCCACCGGTTGCTCGTCAATTAGATTTCAGTGGAGGTGCTAGCACATCAAGGTTTCAGCTGCGACGTCCGGGTAGTGCGCTGATGGTTCCTATCTTCTTGTTTCCTTAATGCTAGTTAGCTGGGCATATCAGCGAAATGGTGAAATTTACTTTAAGTTATCCTTTTATTCTATAGCTATATGCTTGTGTTGCTACCGGAATATTAGTGAGCATATATTGTCAAACCTTGTGTGTTTATCTCCTTGGCAAAATTAATTTTCTGTTCATGCCAAATGGTTGTATACACTTGTTGTAACATTAAACCGATGCTTTCCCTTTATTCTGTAATTATGTTCATTAGAATGATCATTTTTATTTATCTGAAAGTAATGACTATATGCAATCTAATTTGCGGCACTGAAGAAGTATAGATGTTCTCCTCAATACAAAATTATATGTTTCAAGGTAGATACACTATTTTCAGATATGGATATGCGTGTGAGCTTGTTGAATCAACATATAGGCATACATGCTAGTAGGTTCACAGTGTACATCAAATTCATTTATAGAACAGAAAAACTTCACAATATGCATCAACTATCCTATCTTGACTTGAGGATAAAAACCTGAAGAAATGTGAACAAGAACCAACTAACCCAATCTACTTGACTTGAACAAAGCTCCACAATCTCTCTTCCTTTTGCCGTCCTACTGATCGTCTTCCACCAGTGTTGACAGCAATGTCTGTGCATTTTCCTTTTGCTCCATTGTCAATGAATGAAAGGATAACTTCAACACAAGCATATATAGCAGAATATAAGGATGCAGAAAGACAGAGCACATAGCTATGTGCTTGTGTTGCAGCCAGCAGATGAGCAGACATGCTTTGTACTTTTGCAAAGATGCGGCCAGCAGGTCAATGTCGAGTAACTAGACCACATCCAGCGGAGCCGAGCTGAGGAGGTGGCCATGGACGAAATGCCGGCGGTTAGCGGCATAGCGAGC
Source organism: Aegilops tauschii subsp. strangulata (assembly GCF_002575655.3). Lineage (NCBI taxonomy): Eukaryota > Viridiplantae > Streptophyta > Magnoliopsida > Poales > Poaceae > Aegilops > Aegilops tauschii. Next base: position 49,848,532 of record NC_053039.3, read on the forward strand.
GCCGGTGGCTGCCGGGGTGCCAAGGAGCCTGGTCATGGACGACAGGGACAGTAGCAGGGCCAGAGCTTCGGTGCTTCCGCGGCAAAACGAGCTTCCGGCGGCAGCAACGAGCGAAAGTGGACGCCGGAGAAGGAAAAGGGGATTCAGATTTTTTTTTTGGGAGGTTACGGCGGCGACAAGCGAGCATGAACGCCGGAAAAGAAAGGGGATCCGGATTTGATAGATGGGGCGGCTGGATGTTTGCAATGGGAACGGGGTTAGTGTTTTGTTATTACTGCAATTAGAGGATTAATGGCAGGCTGCGTTGAGATTTCTTTTGTCAAGTGTCCTATGCTGAAGAGGGTCGCATGGCTGGAGCGTACGACCCAGGTCAGAGAATTGCTAGCAGCTTAGTATTAGAAAAAAAAATAAGAAGCTTTCAAAACACCGCGATCGAAGTACAGAGGTCAGAATAAATAGAATAATGATCAATGGAAAAAGAAAAAAAAATCCTTTAGCTGGATAAGGGGCGCTTATTTTCCAGGCAACTCAAGATCACATTAAATTCAAACCAAGAAACTTCCAGAGGAAATTCGGAGTGACACCTTTGCAAAGAATCCAAAGAAGCAAACTGTACAGTTCGTCAGTGGTGATTTTAGCTGCATATGTAGAAGTATCTGGTGGCCACAAAAAAACTGAGAGGCACCTATATTATGTTAAACAGAACAATTCAGAAAAATGAAGTGGCAATATGAGGGAAACTAGTATACTCTTTCATAATCCAGAGAGCTTTACTGAACTGCAAAAACCAAACTTTTACTGCATGGATCACATAAAAACAATGAAGAGTTTCGTTTCACGAAATCAGAATATCACTCCATCAGATTTTGAAAAAGTGCATTTCAAACAAGAAATGGGCCAAAAAAGATAAGAGATCAATCACATTTGGGACAGAATATTCCAAGAAAAATCATCAAGCAGTGGGCTTTTCTCGGAATAGAAATGACAGATACAAAACGAAATTGTGTACAAAACAAATGAAATTACCCATATGCAGCTATCGCGGACACATTACCTGACATTTCTCATAAGCTACTAGATTATGTCGGCAGAGCAAGATCCACGAGCCAGTGCAATAATCGCCTTGCCAGGGCAAATCCAGCTTCGGGCGGCGCAGGAGCGGAGCTAAACAGAGGGGCACACAGCACACGAATCCACATTAGGCTTTGTTCAGTTGATGGGGCTCTAATACCCTCGGGGATTTCAGTCCACCCAGCAGTAGGGTGATCCCAACACCCTCACCCATTCCCTGTAGGGATTAAACCTCCAGATTCTTCTCAACCCCTCTCTCAATTTTTGTACGGTTAACCCCTCCTCAATTATGTACCTACTAGTACAACGTATGTGCTTTGCACGTCATTTAAATATATATAAAAAGCATGGGAACATACATTTGAATGTGTATTTTCTTTCCTAGAATCGTATTGGACAAGATCCAACTTGGTTCTTATCTCTCTAGAATCCAAATTGTTCTAGTCTCCTTTTATTAGAGTACCAGATAAGCATGTGGATAGATGCTTCTAGAACACATGAGATGGTAGAGGTGGGAGTTCAATTAGAAGGCCACAGAATCCTATGAGTTGACAACTATATCCAACGGATGATAATGCTCGGATTTGCCATCTCTTGACCGTTGGATGAGCATATCCGATGACTAATATTTGAAGCTATTGGCACACTATATAGTGGTATAGATATAGATTTCTTATAGGATTGCGCTTGTGTAACTAACATACACAGAGACTTCACTGAACATATGCTTGTACAATAGAAGTACTACTAACTGAAAATTAAATTTACAAATGCCTGCTCCTGATCTCAAAGTAGTTTGGTTCAAGACTTCAACTTCATTTTCTAACTGAAATTTTCAGAATCAAAGAAAACTGCTGTGCAACCAAGGTTCATGTCAAGAGACCATTTGTAAATGTCACAAATTAAAATTTAACAGCTGGCATTCAAAATGTAAGTTTTTCATATAGGTAAAAAACAGATTATCTCAAAAGTGATAGCCAAGAACTCGAAGTTTTATCATTCTTCACATGAGCCAGATATTAAACTGAGCAGATAACAAAGGCAACTAGAGAGCTACCATAGATTCATATATACTTATATCAGACGGGGCAACCAACACACTTGTAGACATACATTTTATAGAACCAACTGCTTACTCCAAAAGATCTCTGGAAACATGGACATGACAATCTCTTCTAAGGTCAATATTTAGCAAAAGTAACTAGATAGAAGTTAACCCAGGATGGGCACTATACTATAAATTTAGCATGACTTTGCCTTCTTCAACCCAACATAAGGCATTTGACTCCAAAGATCAATCAGAACGGAAGGATAAGCAGTAGCTCATACCAAGTTGGCATTCTAAATTTTGCGGGACTTAGCTGCTCTCTCCAACACATCCACAATGATATCAGGAGAAGATCTCTTGAGTTGTACATACCCTTGGCTTGCGATCACATCATTCATTCTATTCGAAGCGAGCATAAATTCAATGCAAGCATCTTTGAGATTTCTGCAATGATGCTGGTCAGCTAGAGCTAAGATAGTTGCCACATTCTCAACATCAAGACTTTTGCATAGCATGCCTTCACATATCATCTTCATCCTTTCGATGGCATACTTATCTGCAGCCACAAGTAAGTGCTTAACCATTTCTCTTGTCATCATCCTCCAGATCGTCCATGGAAGGCATTGAATCCGTGTAGATGAAGTGAAGAAATGACTTGAAAACAGCAGGCTGCATGTCGTCAATAGTTATGTCCTGCGCCCCTTTGTCCCCCATCGGCCCGTAGAACTCCGCGTCGAAGACCGCTGATTGCGTCGCAAGCAAAACCTTATGAGCAGAAAAAACCTCCCCTTGCACCTTGAAAGTCACGTCTGCTCCTTTCTTCCCCTCTAGTAATTTTGCAAGATTATCCAAAAGGCGGGACTGCAGAACATGGACCTCGAGTGTTTCCTTGATAACACTGACTTCGCACTCGATCATGAGACAATCATTTCGCAGGTACACCAACTCTACTTCAGTGGTGGTCTTCATGAAGTTTGTTACGCCCCAAGATGACCTTGTAGGGTCGAACACTAGTGGCTCTTTGAAGGAACACACCAAAATCGACTTCCCCTCAACCGGCTCCACAATCATGAAGTTGAAAGTGGCCCTCACCTCGGCCTTTTTGGTAAGGAGCTCGAGGAAGAGGGAGACGTAACCTTCGGCTGCCTCGCTTTGGTTACCGTCGGGGTAGTAGCGAATGCACCATTCGTAGCCGCCGATGGAGAATGCTGGAGAACGGAGGCATTTGCCTCTACCGTGGCCCTTGAGCAGCCTGTAGCCGGCGATCTCGAACGCGACCGTGGCCCGCGCCGTCTCTGCTGTGCACCTCGACGGCATCCTCGATATTGAACCCTGCGATGCTGCCATTGTGGGATGTGGGGTGGGTGCGCCGGGTTGGAACTTTGGATTAAGGCCGGCGGCGCCGGGAGAGGTGGTGTTGCCTCCGACTCCGAGGGGAGCGGCGGCGCGACGGAAGAAAGTGAGCGCCGAGATCGGGGGAAGGTTCGAGACGAGGGTTTGGACAAAGGATCGAGATAGATACTCGCCTCAGGCTACTGCAGCAGAGGGACGTGATGTGCGTATCCACCGTTCGTAAGCCATCCGACGGCGGAAGCATCCACTGGCAGTGAGAACCAGCGACGCCTCGGCCCATAAGCAGCCCACAATCACCACATAAAAGAAAAAAGAAAAAAAGCTCTCTCCTCCCCGTCTCCGAACGAGCTGCGCCACGCCATCGTCGCGCCGCTGCAGGCCGATTAGTTTTTTTTTTTAGAATCTGCAGGCCGATTAGCCGATGACTGAATTTAGCTTTCAGACTTTGAATTAACCCATGTCGCTGTAGCATTTCCACTTTTGCTACTTGTACATTTTCAGACATGATAACTGAATTCAGTTTGGCAAAAGAGATTAAGCATTCCATTTGCCACTTGTACATCTTCAGCCTTGATAACTGAATTTAGTTTGGCAAAAAGAGATTGAGCAATCCAATCAGTGTTCTACTTAGTAAGCTGCTTGTGTAGAATTGAACAGAACCGAATGGAATTTGAGCATCTGCAAACTTCTGGACTAAACTGGATGCCAAATGTTGCCCAGAACTGAAATTCTAATGAAGTGAATGCAATTGTTGCCTGGAACTGAACCTAAACATAACTGAATGGCAACTAGTGCCCATAATTGAACTGAACTGGTGCACAAGTTAGAGTACATGATTGCCCAAAGAGAGTAGTATTTCACCAGAATCTATTAATAATAATGTCGTCTGTGATTGGTCCCTGTTAATTAAATACAGAAAGAAGGTTATTTTAAAAATTAGAATGTCTACAATTGTAAATTAACCCTCGTTGTCTTTTACGGTCCCACTCCTTGCTTCTCATGTCCATCGCTTTAACAACACATAGTGTGGAGGTAGAGACTTGATATTCATCAAATCAAGAACTTTAAGATAAGAGCATGACCACACAATATCCTCATCCTATCAAATTCTCAGCAGCTGCATGCAACTGTTTGCTTCAAAGGATCACGGATAACTTTATACTCCTCAAAGGTAAAATCTCCTACTAGATATTCGTTACAACCATCCAATGCCTTGGTGCAAGCTGCCAGGGATCTTTCATATTCAGCTTGAAAAGCTTCAGATATACTATGTGTATAGAGCTTGCTAGCCTGCACCAACATAGGTGGTGGTCTCCTCATACATATTTTAGGCAATCTTTTCCTTGAATCAAATTCCGAATTCAGCTCATTATTCCTTTTTCCCTGCACCACCCTTTCAAAATGATTAAAGAACACGACATATCAAAATCAGATTTGAAATAGGTTTTCAAGTCATTGTTCAGGCACTCCCTCAACCATTCCCTCCAGATTCCTCCCAATCCCTCTCTCAGTTTTTGTACGGTTAACCCCTCCCTCAATTATGTACAAATACAAGTACAGAGGCTTAAGTAGTGCCTATTTCTTACAGGATTGTGCTTTTGTAGCTAACATACGCGGAGGCTTCACTGAACATATGCTTGTACAATAGAAGTACTACTAACTGAAAATTAAATCTACAATTGCCTGCTCCTGATCTCACAGTAGTTTGGTTCAAGACTTCAACTTCGTTTTCTACTGAAATTTTCTGAATAAAAGACAAACTGATGTGCAAGCAAGGTTCATGTCACGAAACCATTTCTAAATGTCTCTAACTGGAAATCTAACAGCTGGCATTCAAAATGTAAGTTCTTCATATAGGTAAAACAGATTATCTCAACAGTGATAGCCAAGAAACTCAAAGTTTATCATTCTTAACATAAGCCAGATATTAAAGTGAGCAAATAACAGAGGCAACTAGTGAGCTACCACAGATTCACATATACTTATATCAGACGGGGCAACCAATACACTGTAGACATACATTTTACAAAACCAACTCGCTTCCTCCAAAAGATCTCTGAAACTGAAAGAGATGGCACCTCATCTCAGGTGGCTATGTATCAAAACGTAGCTAGATGGATTGATGGGAAGCTAACCCAGGATGAGCATGTTAAATTTAGCAAGACTTGGTTGTTTTCTTCAACCCAACGTTAAGGCGAAGATCAGGACTGAGAGATTAGCAGTAGCTCATGCCATGTTGGCGCACTAAATCTTGCAGGACTTAGCTGCTCTCTCCAACACATCCACGATGACATCAGGAGAAGATCTTTTGAGGTGTAGATAACCTTGGCTTGAGATCACATCTTTCATTCTATTTGAAGAGAGCATAAATTCAATGCAAGCATCTTTGAGGTAGTTGCAATGATACTGGTTAGCCAGAGCTAATATGGTCGCCACAGTCTCAACATCAAGACTCTTGCATAGCATGCTTTCACATATCCTCTTCATCCTTTCCATGGCATACTTGTCCGCAGCCACGAGTAAGTGCTTAACCATTTCTCTTTTGTCATCATCCTCAAGACCGTCCATGGGAGGCATTGAATCCGTGTATATGAAGTGAAGAAATGCCCTGAAAACAGCAGGCTGCATGTCGTCAACAGTTATGTCCTGCGCTCCTTTGTCCCTCATCGCCCCGTAGAACTCCGCGTTGAAGACCGCCGATCTCATCGCGAGCAAAATCTTGTGAGCAGAAAAAATCTCCCCTTTAACCTTGAAAGTCACGTCTGCTCCTATCTTCCCCTCTAGCAAGGTTGCAAGATTATCCAGAATGTCAGAGGGCGGCACATGGATATCGAGTGATTCCTTGATAACACTGACTTCACACTCGATCATGAGACAATCGTTCCGCAGGTACACCGACTCTACTTCAGCGGCCGACAACTTTCGAAAGCCCCAACATGGATTTTCACTGGTGAACACTCGTGGGACTTTGCAGCTCACCCCAATCGACCGCTCGCTAGACGGCTCCACAAGCACCAATTTGTAGAGCACCCTCACCTCGGCGTTCTTGGTCAAGAGCTTGAGGAAGGCAGAGACGTGACCTTCGCTCCCCTCGTCCTCGTAACCGTCGGGGTAGTAGCCGATGCACCATTCGTAGCCGCCGACGGAGAATGCAGGAGAACAGAGGAATTTGCCTCCTCCGAGGCCCTTGTGCAGGCTGTAGCCGGTGATCTCGAACGCGACCGTGGCCCGCGCCGTCTCTGCTGTGCACCTCGATGGCACCCTCACCATTGAACTCTCCGACACTGGCATTGTGAGATTTGGGAGGAGGACGGGGCTCGGCACAGGTTGGAAATCTCAATTAAGGCCGGCAGCCGTGGGAGAGGTGGTGTTGCCTCGGCGACGGGATTGGGGAGCGGCGGCGCGACGGAACAAAGGCACTTCGGCGGCCAGATTGGGTGTGGGTGTGGGGGGGTGGTGGACAAGGGGGGAAATTGATTATCTACGCATTTGTTTTAACACAAAAATAGAACCCAGAGGGACTCATCAGAAAGTAGCAGGGCCCAAAAGAAAAAAGAAATACACACATCAATCCATGCATTTTACAGGAAGGACCCCATAAACAGAAGGAAAATGATTCGTTCCGGCCAACCGGCCGATACATCCGCCGGTTGCACGTGCAGCGTTCGATCATTTGTAATCCTACCGCTCCAGTTGCGCCAACGTTATCCACACGCGTGGCCTGAGGGGCCCACACATTGCTCGCAACCGCACCTTATCCCTTCTCTTCCCCAGCGCACCGGGCCGTCCGGGCACCTCCCCCGGCTCTAGATGGACAAAGGCCATGGCTAGCACCCCCCTACTCTAGATCAACAAAGGCCATGGCTAGCGCCCCCCCCCCCCCCCCCCCCCGCTCTAGATCGACAAAGGCCATGGCTAGCACCTCCTCCTACTCTACATCGACAGAGGCGCATTGCAACCGGCCGATGTAGAAGTGCATGGCCTAGCCAATGCAACCAAAATACCGATCTGATGGAAGAGACTAGGCAGCACATTATACGTCAACACTCCTCCTCACGTGTGGCTTCCTCAGACCTAAACGTGGACCGAAAGTGGGCTACAATTTAATTGCGCCAGCCGGGTCTTGAACTCAAGACCTCTTGGCTTTGATACCATGTAGAAGTGCATGACCTAGCCAATGCAACCAAAAAACCGATCTGATGGAAGAGACTAGGCATCAAATTATACGTCAACAGCCGCCATGGTCGTGCCCTCTCGTCCCTCTTCTTTTTCCCAGCCACAACGGAAGCTGCAACTACAACACCCACGTTGCGACCGTACCGTTTTTGAGACTCGGTGAGCTGCAACCCGTTGGGGGTAGTGCTATGGTGCCAAATCGTGGTGCCGCAGGGGAGGATGGCGGGGCTCGAGAGGGCTGCAACCGGTAGGGGTAGAAGCTAGAACAGACAATTTGTTGCAACCGTAATGGGAGTGGTTCTGCTGCGACGACAGGAGGTGAGTCCTGGACGGCTGATTTTGCTGCAACCGGCACCTGTGGTGCTTCCACCGGCGTTGAGAGAAGCTACTACCGACGAATTAAAAGTTGGAACCGACGAATCAAGCTGCTACTGGCGAAGGAATTTGCTACGATCGATGACATAACTGGAACCCGCAGTGCAGGAAAACTGCAACCCCAAGTCGTGGTGCTAGAATCAGGGTTGCATATCACTGATGGGGGCAAGTTTTTGCTGGGACCGGGGAGGCGTTTCTGTTACTACTGGCGGGGCATTTTGCCGTGCCCAAAATGCTACCACCATTGTTGGTTGGGAGCCACGGCGCTGTCGCCACTGGTGTTGCTTCGGTCAATGTTTTGTTGCGATTGACGAAGGCGAGTGTCGGCAGCGATTCTCGATGGCGAGGCAAATAGGCGAGGGCGGCACACTGAATTCTAGAGGAATTGAAAACAGGCGAATCTACATCATGGGGAAACACAAGAAATTTCCTTCAAAATTTGGCGCATGGTCTAATTGTCACATAAAACAAGGTGTAGCATAAAAAAAACATAAAACACGGTTTGAAAATATTCCTCTAGAATTGCATGCAAAGGGGAAAATTCATATAGTTTCCAATCCTAGAAACCAAATAACCTCAACAGGAATATTCCAAAAATCCTATAAATTCCTTTGAACCAAAAGGCTTAAATGATAAATCTCACAACTTTTCTTATAATACAAGTATGTCAGCAACAACTGAGAATGGTGCGCGCATTTCCTTCTAATACGCTCCTATGTAAGTGCATTCACCTGAAAGAGGAACGGAGATAATGACACACAGAGTAACAATGTTGATAATAGAATAAAACTGAAGGGGAAGAAGAGGACTGAGAATCAGAAGTTAAGCTAACAAAATTTATCAATTTAAATTAAGCTAATCTCAATACTTTTTGTCGCCAGCGAAGAAACTTTCCCTACTTACATCAATTTTTTTTAGTACTTGCCATTTGCATCAAATTACCGAAACATAATGAGGCACATCGTTACCTTCAAATAGTATACTTTCAGGCCAATATCCTACCTCAGAAAAACAAAATCAGACATGCAACCGTGACTTGCCTCAGAAGGCTGCATCAACGACATTAGCATCTTTCACTGCTTGTTTCATGGGAAATGCAAGTTGTTGTTTCAATCTGATTCACTCGCTATATTAAATTCAGAAAAAGATTAACCCCACAATTCTCTTCCCACGACATCCTGTATGATCGAAGTTCATGAACATGAAGTAAGTGCATAAAAGAATTTATCTGTGCAGATTCATGTACAGTGCCTTTCAAAGGGGAAAATAAATCTGATTGTTAATTCCATCTTTTTTGGGTCAGCCAACCATGTCAAGAAACCATTTGCAACTGTCTCTAATTCAAAATACAGCAGTTAGCATTCAAATATAAAATTTTCATACAGGTAAAACGGATTGTCTCAAAAGTGAAAGCCAAGAACTCAAAATTTTATCATTCTTGACATAAGCCAGATTGTCTCAAAAGTGAAAGCCAAGAACCCAAGGTATAAACATTCAACATCGCATATAGACAGTCAAAATTATCAACAAATTAACATCTTAGAAAAGAGAATCTACAATGGACTAAGCAAAGAAAGAAAACCATTCTCGCTTCCTCGGTGAAGAGTCTAGCACACAATTCTGCCACTGATAGATCCCGATAGCCTGCTAGCCAGCACTATAATCTTATTGAACTTAGAACCAGACTGCATACTAACTCAGTTTGGGCAGCACTGGTAGAAAAAAGAGTTTGGACAGAGGCAAAATAATTGTTTCCCGTTAAAGGCCTCTTTGGTTTGCATATAATTCTAAAAATTCAGAACTATAAAAATATAGGATCCGGATGTCATGCCATAATGAATTTTAGAGAATTCAGAAACACATGAATGGATCTGTAATAGAAGGTGTTCTGTTGCAGCACAAGAAAAAACACAGGAGTTTCTTAAAAGATTAGGTGCATGGTATAGTTGTCACAGAAACAAAGGTATGGGAATTTCCTTTGAAACCGCATGCAAAGTCAACCATAGGAAAAATTCCTCTACTTTCCGATCCTACAAAGCAACAATCTCCATATCTTACTAGAACACACAGGTATACCACTGATAGATCCAGAGCACTACAATCATATTGTACTCTGAACCAAGAAACTTCCAATATGTAAAAGGAAACAATCGAGAGAGGAAATTGAGTGACATCTTTGCAATCAATCCAGAGAAACAAACTGTACAGCTGTCAATAATGATTTTAGCTGGATACGCAGAAGTATCTGGTGTCCACGAAACACTTAAGAGGCACTTACGTTGAACCCCTTCATGATACAATTCAGAAAAGTGAAGTGGCAATATGACGGAAACAAGTATACCCCTTCATGATACAGAGAGGTTTATTGAACTAAAGAAACCAAACTATTACTGCATGGATCACATAAAAACAATGAAGGGTTTAGTTTCAAATAAAATAGTATCAGTGCATCAAATTTTGCAATGCCCACTGCATAGAAGAAAGGCACACAAAAAGGTGTAGAGATCAACCACATTTGGAACTGAATATTCCTAGATAAATATGGTCAAGCAGTGGGCTTTTTTTTTGGCATAGAAACAACGGATGCAAAACGAAATTGTGTACAAACTTAACCGAAATCACCCATATGAAGGTATCACGAACATATTACCTCACTTCTTTTCTCGTTGACTGCTAGATTTTGTCGGCAGAGCGAGATCCACGAACCGGTGCCATTATCACCTTGCCAGGGGAACTCCAGCTTCGGGCGTAGCGCTAAATACCGTAGGGGATTCGATCCACCCTCAATACCTAGGGATTAAACCTCTAGATTCCTCTCAATCGCTCTCTCGGTTTTTGTACACTTAATCCCTCCCTAAATTATGTACAAATACAAGTACAGAGGTTTAAGTAGTTGCCTATTTCTTACAGGATTGTGCTTCATGGGGGGCTTGGCTGCGGGTGGTAGGCGGAGCGGGGGTGTCGGAGGGGTGTGATCGCCGGGGTCCATCACTTGCCCAGTCCTCGTACTGGCCGGCGGCAGCGGCGTCCACGGACGTCGTATCCTTCTTGAAGGCTCCGCCGCGGTGCTCCCACTCCTCCGTGTGGCTCCGGGTGAAAACTTGATCTTCGGATCGGACGGTGGCGGCTATCCGTGGTCGTACCCTTCTGGGAGGCACCGTCCTGGAGTCCTTGCTTCGTCATTGTCCGTCTCACCCCTCCTCGGTGGCTCCTAGTAGTTCTTCTTGGTTCATCTCTAGTTTGCTTGGTTGTCGTCCGAGTGGTGTGTCGGTGCCCGGCACCTTTGTATCTTGCCTTGAGTGTGTGCTGTGTGTCGTGGTGGGTGTGTTTGTATCGGTTCGCTCGGATGTATGTGGTGATGTTTGCTTTATAATATAAAGCGGGGGGCAACCCTTTTTCGGTACAGGATTGTGCTTGTGTAGCGAACATACACAGAGACTTCACTGAACGTATGCTAGTATAATAGAAGTGCTACTAACTGAAACTTAAATCTACAATTGCCTGTTCTCTGATCTCAAAATAGTATAATAGAAGTGCTACTAACTGAAACTTAAATCTACAATTGCCTGTTCTCTGATCTCAAAGTAGTATAATAGAAGTGCTACTAACTGAAACATAAATCTACAATTGTCTGTTCTCTGATCTCAAAGTAGTATAATAGAAGTGCTACTAACTGAAACTTAAATCTAAAATTGCCTGTTCTCTGATCTCAAAGTAGTTTGGTTCAGTTCATTTTCTAACTGATTTTCTGAATCGAAGACACTGCTGTGCTACCAAGGTTCATGTCAAGAAATCATTTGTAAATGTCTCTAATTAAAATCTAACAGTTGGCATCCAAATGTAAGTTCTCCATACAGGTAAATAGATTTACCTCAAAAGTTATGTCCAAGAACTCAAAGTTTTATCTTTCTTCACATAGGACAGAAATTAAAGTAAGCAGATGAAAAAGGCAACTAGGTGAGCTACCATAGATTCATCTATACTTATATCAGACAGAACAACCAATACAACAGAGACATACATTTTATAGTACCAACTCAGTTCCTCCAAAAGATCTCTGGAAACTGAAAGACATGGCAACCTCATCTCAGGTGGCTATATGTGCCAAAAATAACTAGATAGAAAATGAGCGTGCTGAATTTATCAAGACTTAATTGCCTTCTCGAACCCAACATAAGCATCCACCTCCAAAGATCTACCGAGACTGAAGGATAAGCAGCAGCTTATACCAGGTAGGCGTACTAAATTTTGCAGGACCTAGCTGCTCTCTCAAACACATCTACAATGACATCAGAAGAATATCTTTTGAGGTGTGCATACCCTTGGCTTGCCATCACATCATTCATTCTATTCGAAGAGAGCATAAATTCGATGCAAGCATCTTTGAGGTTGCTGCAATGATGCTGGTCAGCTAGAGCTAATATGGCAGCCACAGTCTCAACATCAAGACTCTTGCATAGCATGCCTTCACATATCCTCTTCATCCTTTCCATCCCATACTTATCTGCAGCCACGAGTAAGTGCTTAACCATTTCTATTTTGTCATCCTCCTCAAGATCTCTCATGGGAGGCATTGAATCTGTGTAGATGAAGTGAAGAAATGCCCTGAAAACAGCAGGCTGCATGTCATCAATTGTTATGTCAGGGCTGCTTGGTTTGCTGCCAAAATTTGGCTTGCCAATAGGTAAGCAAACCAAAATTTTGTCTAGCAATTGGTTGGCACCTAGCCAACCTCTTAAAACTAGCAAAATTTTGGCAAGTTTTAGAGCTGTCACTTGTTGGAAATGCCAAATGTTGGCTTGCCAATTTTTGTCTGCCAGCCAATCATGCCCGTTCTGCGCCCCCTTGTTCCCCAGCGGCCCATAGAACTCTGCTTCGAAGACCGGCGATCGCATCGCAAGCAAAATCTTATGAGCAGAAAATACCTCCCCTTGGACCTTGAATGTCACGTCTGCTCCTTTCTTCCCCTCTAGCAATGTGGCAAGATTATCCGAAAGGTCAGAGGGCGGCACATGGACGTCAAATGTTTCCTTGATAACAGTGACCTCACACTCGATCACGAGACAATCGTTCCACAGGTTCGCCCACTCTACTTCAGCAGTGGTCTTCATGAACCTCCGCAAGCCCCAGGATGGCCTTTCGCGGTCGAACACTTGTGGCTCTTCGGAGGAGAGCACCACAGTCGACTGCCCCTTAACCGGCTCCACGAGCATCAAATTGTAGGTCGCCCTCACCTCGGCGTTCTTGGTCAAGAGCTTGAGGAAGACAGAGACGTAACCTTCGCTCGCCTCGTCTGGGCTTCCGTCGGGGTAGTAGCGGATGCACCATTCGTAGCCGCCGATGGAGAATGCCGGAGAACGGAGGTATTTGCCTCTACCGAGGCCCTTGTGCAGGCTGTAGCCAGCGATCTCGAACGCAACCGTGGCCCGCGACGTCTGTGTCTCTGCTGTGCACCTCGCCGGCACCCTCGCTATTGAACTCTGCGAACCTTCCATTGTGGGAGATCGGGGGAGGGGGGTGGGGGTAAGGATGGGGCGGGTCGGAACTCTCGATCAAGGCCGGCGGCGGTGGAAGAGGTGGCGTTGCCTCCGAGGCCGGCGGTGGTGGAAGAAGGTGCGAGACGAGGGTTTGGGCAAAGGGGAAAGTTTTGTGCGGAGGTGAGAAATTGAGATGTACTACCAGTACTTCTCAAGTTCATGTAAAAAAAACATTTCTCAAGAAGTTCTCATGTTTTTCTCCTTTTCCTGCATTCCAAACGGCTGCAAAAGTTTTACTATTTGGTTTCCAACACTCTATTATATTTCCTTTTCTTTTTTCAAAGAAGTACAAAAGTAAACAGTGTGTTATTAGTACTAGCAAAATGGCCCGTGTGTTGCAATGGATTTTTTTTCATAATCTCTAATGTCCATGACCACATTTTTTTGCATCACCAAAATATACTATCACTCTCATTTTCGTGAAATCGTGAACAATTTTTGAAAAATCATGAATATTTTTTAAACTCGTGAGCATATCTGAAATCGTGAACACTTTTACAGATTTTCAAACATTTTCTGAATTCTTGAACATTTTATAGTATTTGCAAAAAATAATTGTGAATATTTTTTAAAACTTTTTCTTGAATAGCCGAACACTTCTAGAATCGACGAACATTTGTTGGAAATTGGTGGAATAATTTTAAATTCATGAACATTTTTTTGATTTAACGATCATTTTTTGAAATGCGTGATCAATTTTTTGAATCAGCAAACATTTTACGAATCAATAAACTATTTTGTAAGTCACAAACAGCTTTTGAATTTTTAGGACATTTCTCAGGTCATGACCATTTTTTGAATTGGCGGAATTTTGTTCATTTTCATTAACATTTTTTAATACATGATTTTTTTTATTTCCCGAACATTTGTTTCCAAAATTATGATTTTTTTAAAAAAAATAGAAACTTTTTTAAGTCCGAAATTATTTTAATGTAGAAAAAACAAAGACGGAAAAAGAAAACAAAAAATAAAAAACAGGCCGCCCGGACATGGGCCAGCCCAAACAGGCGTGTTGTGTAGAGCGCATGGGCCGGCCCAGGCGGGGATTCCCTGTTTGTAACTTTTTTTACCACTTGTAGGTGGCATCGGTGGGTAATATTTTGCAACTTTTATGGGCAATTCGATGACGTAGCAATACCCCCTTTATTATTAGGTATAGATTTAGTTTTGCGAAGTTTTGTTGACAAGACTTAATCAACTTGAGTTTCTCCTGCTTCAAAGGCCAAGATAGTATAATAAAATTGTCCAACCAAATAAGACCATACTTACAAAATACTCCCTTTGATGTTTTGGTAGTTCCATTTAAACTACCAAAATGTATATATTTAGGAACAGAGGGAGTAGAAAATAACATACTAGTTATTGGGTATATCAGTGATGTCTTCCTTCTGCACTCGGCGCGTGAGAAGAGCTCGATGCCACCTCTGGATCTCCGAAACACCCTCAGATCCAGGGATACATTCTTGGTGAAACAGATGAGAAGTCGTCGGTCAAAGCAGAAATCGGCGACAACGAACTAAAGATCGGATTGTTGTCCCAGAGAAGAAACCATTGAGGAGGGCTAGCCAATCACCCCTGATATTTCCAGACAAAGCTGGGGAGGCCTAACCTCACTAGCTTACCGACGAAGGCAAAGTTGGTTATGCTTCGCCAAACAGAGAAGCCAGATGACTAAAATAGAAATAGTCACTATCCACTCCCCTGAACGATGTCGTCGAAGACCACCTAAACGAAACAGACAAAAGCAGGGCCCTGTTCTGGCCCTGACCAAATCTCCACACGTTCTCCATCTATGCCAATCAACATCACCGAAACGTAGATGGGATGGGAGAACTTATTCCATGTTGTTGATGACGCCATCGCCTCTGCACCACGAGCCAGACACCTAGACTAAAACCCATTCAATGCTAGGACGGCTCAAACTCCAATACCAATCATATTAGGTCGGGGTTTTCCTCCGCATCGCCAGCGCACCAAGGCACCCGGAAGTGAGAGTAACCAGTGGCGGTGGTGATTCATATATATATGTGTGTACCTATTTAATAAAGGGGGAAGTGTTTCTGCCCGTCCCTTGCAATTTTATAGAAAAGCCCCTGTTGTTTCTCAAAATCAACTCGTGGTCCTACTTTGAGTGAGAAAAAAGGTTAGCTTTTCTTTTGCAGAGAACTCCCTGATCTCTTGGTTAATCAACGTGCGATCCTTTTTTAAGTGAGTCCAGAAATGTTATGTTTTTTTGCAAAAAAACACTGATATTTATTTAATCAAACCGCGGTCCTATTTTAAGTGAGTTCAAAATGAGTTTTAAATATCCATATCTTTTAAGCTCTAACACCAAATTTTACATTTTATATATGAAAATTGATTAAAAAATATATAGAATATGAATATGATGTTGTTTTACCTGTTAAACATTTTTCAAAAACTATTTAGGGTGCAACCTTAATCAATAGTGCATGGTTCGTCTTTCTTTCGTACCGGTGTAGAACCAGATTAGAAATCAACACCTTAGTAAAATCAATTTGAAGACGAAGAATCCATCTATAACCACACATGCATGTCTTGGTAAGAACCTCCGGGATGAAAAAAGAAAGAAGATTTCTCATCTTATGTGGAAAGAGACACACATTGTAGTTGACCACATTCAAACACGTTGTGATTGTGTGAGCACTGAGGCCACCATCGACGAGGGTGGGAAAGAGGGTAAGAGGCAACACAGATGTGATGCACGTGGACATGTTGGATCTTCAATCATGGTTATTGTATTAGGGACGTGTAGTATTTTTTTCCGTTGCAACACATAGACTCTTTTGCTAGTTAAAAGGCAATTAGGCAATTAGTGGTGACAATGACCTAAGTCTAATGTAATCCAAGTAATATTATTCTCTTCTCTTCCGTTAGAGGCTGCCCATAAATTTGGAATTATCATCGCTTAAAAAACATAACACACGCTGTCCCTCCTCGTTCTCCTTCTCCGTTTTGATTTTTTCCATCCATCTCTAATTTTTAACAGTGTACTCTGAAAAGGCGCACCCCTTTTTTGTGTGAGAGACTTTCAATCACCATGGCGCCCTATGACAGGGTGACCCCCTGTTTACAAAAAAGGCTTTCGTCCCGTTTTATATATAAAGCCATGATCAACAACAACCTGATACAAATGCACGTCACCATGACACACACACCCAAGGCATGATACATAGGCGTTAAGCGCAGCCACACCACCCCTAGCACTATCACCACGAAGAGATGGAGCCACATACGACGAACCGTGGGCTCCTAGACGGCGAGCACCGCCACCGCCTGATCAAAGGATCAGAGTTTTCCCCGGAGCCGCACGACGGGCAATGAGAGCCGTGACGACGCCTTCAATAAGGGAACGAGCTTCGCCACCGCCGGTCCGTCCGAAGATAGAACAGGTTTTCACCCCGGCCAATACTCACCGCCACCGAACGCCACACCCCGGCTGCCATGCCACCCACACGACCATGGCCACCGGGCAACACCAAGCCACAACCTCTGCACAAGAGCACCGCGCAACCACCACCAGGGCCGCCGCCCCGGCATCCAACACCTTAACACCACCTCACCCGTGACCCCCTGTTTCATGTTCCTATTCCAGTCTATGGTAATATTTTGGCAGATAACATTGATCTATGGATTAGATTCATTTGAACGCATTTATGATAGGTGGGTCTTGCCCGTCAGGAGCTGATTTGGCAAAAAAATGCCACTTAGACGCGTTGACTATTTCTACTTTCTTTCCCTCTCTCGTGCACTACGTCGAACACATTGTGTGTGCTGGTAGCGGCATTTGGGGACGACGATGTCGGCCTACAGGTATTCCTTGCAAGTAGCTGGTTTTGGCCTGCTTGATGAGGTCGTTGGCCAAACGTGTGACTATAGGGCTGGCGAACGCTGTTGGTCATGATGCTCGTGATACGTCTCCAACGTATCAATAATTTATGAAGTATTCATGCTGTTATTTTGTTATTCTTGAATGTTTTACAATCATTTTATATCAAATTTATACCATTTTTGGGACTAACCTATTAACTCAGTGCCCAGTGCCTGTTGCTGTTTTTTGCTTGTTTTTTACATCGCAATAAATCAATATCAAACGGAGTCCAAACACTGCGAAACTTTTTGGAGATTTTTTATGGACCAGAACACTCAGGATGGGCCAGAGCAGCACCTGGGGGGTGCCCCGAGGGGGGGGGGCACAACCCACCTGGGCCTGTGCCCACCTCGGTGGCCTCCCGCACCCCTTCTTTGCCTTGTCAATTCATAAATATTCCAAAACCCTTCGGGGTTAACCTAGATCAGAAGTTCCGCCGCCGCAAGGCTCTATAGCCACCAAAAACCAATCTAGACCCCGTTCCGGCACCCTGCCGGAGGGGGGAATCATCTCCGGTGGCCACCACGATGAGGATGGAGTAGTCCACCCTCGGGGCTGAGGGTTTGTACCAGTAGCTATGTGTTTAATCTCTCTCTCTCTCTCTCTCTCTCTCTCTCGTGTTATTGAGATGTCACGATCTTGATGTATCGTGGGCTTTGTTAATATAGTCAGATCATATGGTGTTTTCCCCTCTCTATCTTGTTGCGATGAATTGAGTTTTTCCCTCTTAGATTTCATTGTTATTGGATTGAATACTTATATGGATTTGAGAACACTTAATATATGTCTTGCAATTGAATACTCGTGGTGACAATGGGGTATCGTATTGATTCACTGATATATGTTTGGCACAATGGGGGAATACTTTTTTTATTTCTCTCAAAATAATTTAAGTGAATCAAGAGAGAATTTCTTCAAAATTTACTAACTCTCAAATAAGTCTAAGTGGAGCAAGAGAGCATTTCTTCAAAAATACTAAGCACACCGTGCTCAAAAATATATAAGTGGAGTACTAGAGCAAGTCCTAGCTCATAAAAGATTTAAGTGAAGCACAAAGAGCAATCCTAACAAGTCATGAAATAATTTTGGCTCTCTCAAAAAGGTGTGTCCAGCAAGGATTGATAAGTTAAAACACAAATAAAACAAGCAAAGACTCATATCATACAAGACGCTCCAAGCAAAATACATATCATGTGACGAATAAAAATATAGCTTCGAGTAAAATACTGATAGTTGTTGGAAGAAAGCGAGGATGCCACTCGGGGGCATCCCCAAGATTAGTTGGTTGCTCATTTTTGGATAATAGCTTGGGACGCCGGGGCATCCCCAAGCTTAGGCTCTTCCATCCTTCCTTAATCCATTGTAAGATAACCCAAAACTTGAAAACTTCAATCACACAAAACTCAACAAAACCTTCGTGAGATTCGTTAGTATAAGAAAGCAATCCACTACTATAAGTACTGTATCAAACCAATTCATATTTTGTTTGGTATTATATCTACTGTATTCCAACTTTTCTATGGCAAAAACTCATCAAAGAAAACCATAGAGCCATCAAAATAAGCACACAACACAAAGATAACAGAATCTGTCAAAACAGAATAGTCTGTAGCAATCTGACTATTTTGAATACTTCTGTAACTCCACAAATTCTGAAAAAAGGACGACCAGGGTAATTTGTATATTGATCTTCCGCAAAAAGAATTGGTATTTTATCACGTTCTGGTGATTTTTAACAATTGTTTTCGTGACTGCATAAGTTTCTGTTTTTCAGCAAGATCAAACAACTATCACCCAAGAAGATCCTATAGGCTTTACTTGGCACACACTCTAACTAAAACACAGAAAACACAATCATACAAGTAGCATAATTGTGCAAACACACAAGAACTGAAAGCAAAAAGCAAAAATAAAATTTATTCATTGGGTTGCCTCCCAACGAGCGCTATAGTTTTACGCCCTTAGCTAGGCATAAAGCAAGGATCTAAGTATTGCCATCTTTGGTTCGAGATCCATAATATGCCCTCATGATTGATTCATAAGGTGGCCTGATTTTTTTTATAGGAAAGTGTTCCATACCCTTCCTCAAAGGAAATTGGAACTTAATATTGCCTTCTTTCATATCAATCACGGCACCAATAGTGCGTAAAAACGGTCTACCAAGAATAATTGGACAAGACGGATTGCAATCAATATCAAGAACAATAAAATCTATGGGCACATAATTCCTATTTGCAAGAATAAGAACATCATTAATTCTTCTCATAGGCTTTTTAATAGTAGAATCCGCCAAGTGCAAATTCAAAGAACATTCTTCAAGATTAGTAAGACCAAGCACATCACATAAAGATTTCGGAATAGTAGAAACACTAGCACCCAAGTCACACAAAGCAAAACATTCATAATTTTTAATCTTGACTTTGATAGTAGGTTCCCATTCATCATGCAATTTTCTAGGAATTGATACTTCTAATTCCAACTTTTCTTCAAAAGCTTTCACCATAGCATCAATAATATGTTTAGTAAAAGCTTTATTTTGTTCATAAGCATGGGGCGAATTTAACATGGATTGCAACAAAGAAATACAATCTATCAAAGAGCAACTATCATAATTAAAGTCTTTGTAATCCAAAAGAGTGGGTGCATCACTAGCTAAAGTTTTAACCTCTCCAAACCCACTTTCATCAATGTTCTCAACAAGATTTTCACCCTCCGAAATATTGGGACGCAGGGCCGTCTCCAGAAATTTGAGGGCCCGGGGCGAAATGCAAAATGTGGCCCAAAATTTGAAAATTTTCATACAACTAAAAACTAATATAAGTAAAATATACGTTCATTTAATAAAATTACTTCAAATGTATGTAATTTTGTATAATATTTAGAAATATTTCCAAAGTTAGTGCTAAAAGAGTAAAGGTGATACAAGTAATAAACTAAACCTGTGTTCCTACGAAAAGAGCAAAACAAAAATAACGAAAATCTTTTATGATTGTGTAATTATTTTCGAAAACCCTATCTTAATAAAATTTATATAACACCTGCCTTGCATTATAAAGAAAACTATCTCCAAAACAGCTTTAGCAATCCATGTGAAATTTGAAGTTTTGACAGTAAAGCATAAAACAATTTATTATTTATCAACCTAGCCGAAGTACAATGGCTAATGCTATTTTATTAATTATCAATGTGATAATTTTCTGTACCAAAATTTAGAAAACAGAGAGCAAATCTGCATACATATGATATTGTTAGCAGGACTGAAGGAGTGTGCACCTTTCTTGTTGCGATACGTAGATGCAGAGCCGTTTCGGTTTTCTATACCAAAATTCAGAAGTCTATTTTGTGAAGCAAATGGGGTCCAACCTGTAGCATATAGGCCTCCAGCACTCACGTGGGGATTGCTTAGGTTGGTGAACTAGCCAACTAGCATGCACCATCCATGGCGTCTGGGGAGGTCCGGGAGGACATGAGGAGAACTGGACGAGGGCGACGGAGGCAAGGTGAGCAGCACAAGCGGTCAGATCGGCGGACGGAATCAGGTCCTGTGCGTAAGAGGGGATCGGGAGTGGGGGCAGAGATAGGGCGTGTACGACCTGGAAGACGTGCGACAGGAGATCGGGAGTTTCGCTGGGTTCCTCGTTGGGCTACCGGGCCTTCTTCTTTTACGAGATTATAAAGAAGTACTGGTGATTTGGGGGGCCCAAAATACTGGGGGCCCTGTGCGGTCTGCCAATTTGGCCTGCCCCATCGACGGTCCTGTTGGGACGCCTTCTACCTAAAGTTGACTCTTCTCCAGTCCCTTTTTCATCAATCTTAACTTTACTAAACAAGGAATCAATAGAAGAAACACCAATCATTTTAATATCTTCATCACTTTTATCTTCTAACGAGATTGGTTTAGCAGCCATTTGATTTACTAAGGTAGCATGTGCATCGGATATTTTTCCTAGCAGACTTTCAGCAAAAGCATACTTAGATTGGAGATTGCAAACTTCTCTACTAATATCATCAATTTGTTTTGTAATAGCATCTAGCACAACGGAGTGCTCCTTAAGTTCTTCGGTAAAATACTTATTATGCTCAAATTGTGTAGTCATATATTCCTTAGTACTTTTCTCAATTTCAAGCAAAATATTGGGGTAAGGAATATCATAATATTTTCTTTGAGGCATCATGACAACGCAAACAAGAAAGCACACAAAAGCAGATCCGGCAAGAAAACGACGAACGGAAAAGAGGGGCGAATAAAACGGCAAATTTTTGTGAAGTGGGGGAGAGGAAAACGAGAGGCAAATGGCAAATAATGTATATTGCGAGGAGATGAGATTTGTGATTAGGAACCTGGTATATGTTGAAGATCCTCCCCGGCAACGGCGCCAGAAATGGCGTGTTGACGGGAGGCTATCTTGACTTGATTCTCCCCGGCAACGGTGCCAGAAATTCCTTTATGTCGCTTGAAGCTACGTCAGTATTTCCCCAAAGAGGAAGGGATGATGCAGCACAGCGGCGGTAGGTATTTCCCTCAGAAATGAAACCAAGGTTATCGAACCAGTAGGAGAACCAAGCAACACAAAGTAAACAACCCCTACACACAAATAGCAGCCACTCGCAACCCGACGTGTTAAAGGGGTTGTCAATCCCTTTCGGGTAACAGCGCCAGAAATTGGCATGGAGACGGGAGAAAATTATAATAGATTGAATAAATAGATCGCAAATAAAATAAAGTGCAGGAAAATATTTTTGTATTTTTGGTTTAATAGATCTGAATAAAAAGTGCAAATAAAATAGAACGCAAAGCAAATATATGAGAAAGAAGACCTGGGGGCCGTAGATTTCACTAGTGGCTTCTCTCGAAAAAGGTAGCAAACGGTGGGTAAACAAATTACTGTTGGGCAATTGATAGAACCTCAAATAATTATGACGATATCCAGGCAATGATCATTACATAGGCATCACGTCCAAGATTAGTAGACCGACTCCTTCCTACATCTACTACTATTACTCCACACATCGACCGCTATCCAGCATGCATCTAGTGTATTAAGTTCATGGAGAAACTGAGTAATGCCATAAGAACGATGACATGATGTAGACAAGATCTATCTATGTAGAGATAGACCCCATCGTTTTATCCTTAGTAGCAACAATACATACGTTTCGTTTCCCTTTCTGTCACTGGGATCAAGCACCGTAAGATCGAACCCACTACCGGGCACCTCTTCCCATTGCAAGATAAATAGATCAAGTTGGCCAAACAAAACCCAAATATCAGAGAAGAAATACGAGGCTATAAGCGATCATGCATATAAGAGATCAAAGAAACTCAAATAACTTTCATGGATATAAAAAGATATGACTGATCATAAACTCAAAGTTCATCAGATCCCAACAAACACACTGCAAAAAGAGTTACATCATATGGATCTCCAAGAGACCATTGTATTGAGAATTCAGCGAGAGAGAGAGAGGAAGCCATCTAGCTACTAACTACGGACCCGAAGGTCTACAAAGAACTACTCACGCATCATCAGAGAGGCACCAATGGAGGTGGTGAACCCCATCCGAGATGGTTTCTAGATTGGATCTGGTGGTTCTGGACTCTGCGGCGGCTGGATGAATATTTCGTCGACTCCCCTAGGGTTTCTGGAATCCTGGGGTATTTACAGAGCAAAGAGGCGGTCCGGGGGCACCCGAGGTGGGCACAACCCACCATGGTGCGCCTGGGCCTCCTGGCGCACCCTGGTGGGTTGTCCCCTCCTCAGGACTCCCCCAGGTGCAACCAGGGCCCATTGTGTTCCTTCTGGCCCATAAAAATTATTCATAAAGTTTCGGGGCAATTGGACTCTGTCTGATATTGATTTCCTGTGATGTAAAAAACATGGAAAAGACACCAACTGGCACTTGGCACTATGTCAATGGGTTAGTACCAAAAAATGATATAAAATGACTATAAAATGATTATAAAACATCCAAGATTAATAACAAAACAGCATGGGACAATCAAAAATTATAGATACGTTGGAGACGTATCACACCTCTACAAATCCCTACTTCCCTCTGCGAAGGGCTTTTCTTTTTACTTTATGCAATTTTTATTTTTAGTTTGAGTCTCCATCTTCTCTTATAAAGCACCAACTAGGAGGCACTATGATCGTACTTGAGCATTGGTTGTAGCTAATATGCGAGTGTGTTTCATGAATGGATCAATGATTGAGCATGATGGGATAGGGATAACTTATTTTAGCGTTGATATTTTGAAAGACATGGTTGCTTGTTGGTATGCTTGAGTATCAAAGTCCTCATGTCAAAACTAGACTATTGCTTTGAACCATATAAAAGTCCAAATGTCCATGCTACAAAAGAAAAGAGTTTATGATGAATATGATAGGTAGCATTCCACAACAAAAAATCCCATTTTCAATTGCAACTTTATCATGATAAGTTTTATGAGAAAGAGTTGCTATTATGATGCTAGGAAAAGTGATTGAAATTATCATTGATCAAACTTATGCACTTTGCTAGCATTCACACTTCATAAATTATTTCTTTTATCATTTACCTACTCGAGGACGAGTAGGAATTAAGCTCGGGGATGCTGATACATCTCCAACGTATCAATAATTTAGGACACCGATAACTGCCACACGTGTGGTGTATCGGGTGGTTGTGCCGCACGCCTCGTGTGGCATGGAGAAGAACCCGCCCGCACGACCGCGTCCGGGCGCGCGCAGCCACAGCCCGCACGTCCGGTGTGTGGCAAAACCGCCCACACGTCCGGACCAAACGACCGCGCTGCCCGCACGACCCAGCACGCCAGCCGTCCCGGGCTCCTTCCGATCCTCAGTCCGCCCTGCCGCCATTGTCTCGCGCCTCTCGATCCCCTACCTCCGTCGCCTTCCTTCTCTGGTTGCCATGGCAACCAGAGCAGATCCCTAGCGCCTTTCCCACAGCTAACCACCCACCCCACCCCCACCCCCTCCCACCCCTTCCCCGCCCTCCCAAGACGACGAGCTAAAATAGGTGGATCCCCGATCTCCTTCTGTTTCTCGACCTTCTTTTGTCTAGAAATCTGAATTTGCAAAATTTGCCCACGAAGATGGCGACTGGATCCACGCTATCAGGGCAAACACCCCACGAATTTGTGTGTCTTTGCATTTGCCCACCAACATACGCCAGATCTGCCATATACTATGCTAGACTTGTGCCAAGCTTCTGGGTTGGCTTGATGCGAGTAGTTGGTAGCGTAGTAATCACTATAAAATAGGGAGAGAAAGGAGGAATTTGGCATGGGGAGGGAGGAAAAATAATTGCCACTTGTATCTAACGTCAGTTGCCATCTATCGTTGTCCGTAGTTGCCACCATGTTATATTATTGCTTGCCATCCTATTTTATTTTCTGTTGCCATCGCTTCAAAATGATAGATGGCATCCAGAATTCAGAAAAGAAAAATGGATGTGCATGTCCTACTTGCCATGAGGTGTTGGTTGCCTACGCAAAGAAATGTTATGAGATTGTCGTGTTATCTTCTACGTGCAAACAGCAAGAACGCTTTTTGTGGATTGTTGATGCGTTCTTGTTCATGCAGTGACTAAAAGCACAGTGGCAGAAAAGAAAAAGCAGAAGAATGAATCACGAAGATGGCACTGATCCTTGGCTTTCTCAAAGGCCGGAAATGCCACCTTGGGATGCAGCAGAGTACAATCAACTCATTTCTTCAGGGCCATTGCTGCCACTACTAGAGCACTACGCGGGCATCGGTACGATGCATGATAAACAAAGAAGAAACAGTTGCCATGTTCGTGACGATGAAGATGTCATTCTACTTATGTCCTACAATCTATTTTTAGCAGGTTCTTATGACTAAACCATAATCAGGGGGCAGCATGGCAAGTTTCGTCACAGGGCGCTAACGCTGACAAATGTACTGGCAACCAACTTCAGCTAGCTAATGTGGCAAATCAAGGTAACGCATACGAAAAAGGAACTTATTGTTGTGGACATGAAATTAAACTTGCAAGGATGGCAAAAGACTCACGAGTTATATCGGAAAAAATGTAGGACCTTCATGCAGCACGTGGCATCAGGCAGCAACCATGTACCTGCCATCAACGTCGTACACAGGTGAGCGCATGAAAGTTATGTTGTGGAAAGTGAGTTAGGAGAAAGGAACATATATGAAAGCTGCAGTTGCCATGCCTGGACAACTTCGGTTGCCACGGCTGGACAAACTGCAGTTGCCATGCCTGGACAACTGCAGTTGCCATGTATAATCAAATGTGACTGCAATGTCTAAACAACCATGGATGACAAGTGTGAACAAATCTGTGTGGCATGGTTGGACCACTACATGTGCCATGTTGAACAAACTACAGTTGCCATGCAATGACCAACTGCTACCATGATCGCAGGTTGTTACGGTGGAACCACATCGGCAAACATCTCATGGCAAGCTTCACAGTTGTAGGAAAGCGCTATTGCAGATAGAGCACATCAAATTGGAATGACAGACCACACAAGATCGGCACATGCGGCACAACAAGGTAAAAAAAAGTGAAAACAGAAAACAGTACTGCATTTGCTTTTGTGGGGAATAGCATGTGAAGAAAAGTAGATTTGTAACGGTGGTGGTGGAAAAAACAAAAAAAAAATGCTACCAAGTGGTCATGTGCAAAAGAGACGTATATTGTCTTCGGGATTTGCCAATTGCTATAAGAGTGTGTGCAACATTCATGATTGTTCACATTTGCGTATTGAGCTCAAGCCTAGAATACAAAGTTTTGATGCTAGAGTATACTGGTTGCCATGTGTTGGCAACAGTAGTTGCCATGTATGCTGGATTGTATCTGCCATTGCTATGTGCTGCAATTTCTGATGCTGAAAGAAGCTGGTTGCCATGTGTGAGCTATAGTAGTTGCCATGTGTGTTGGACTATTTTTGCCATTGCTATATGCTACAAGTTCTCAAGCTAAAAGACGCTGGTTGCCATGTGTTGGCAATGGTAGTTGCCATGTGGTTGGACTGTAGCTGCCATTACTAGAGAATTACAGTTGCCATGCATGGTCATATGCAGATTCACGGCTTGCTGTGTGAAATGATGTCATGCAAAATCACATGCAGTTGCTGTACTCCGTTACGATACACATGACATTCAAGCAAAATCTTACACTCATACCTGATTTTTTAATGCAGGACCTTCAACTACAATTAACAGCGGCGCGGGGACATCTATTGCGGGGAGCTCTGAGCGCACGGAAGAAGCGTTCCACCAGCCAGCCAACACTCATGGCACAAACAATGCCGAGTCAGTGTCAGAAATGGAAATCGTGCCAGCAATACCGACAAGCACACATGTGCACACCAGCACAAGCAACACTCGAGCAGGTGAAACAGCCGCCGATACTGAAGTGAATGATGAAACCGATGATGAAGCACAAGGGGATGAAGATGGTGGGTAATCAGAAATCATGGTACCCCAGCCACCGTATCTTGGGCAGAGATTTGATTCGTTTGCAGATGCAAAGGAATTCTACCAGACATATGCAAAGTTCCATGGGTTTGCGGTCAACACCGAATACCATAGGAAAATTAAAAAAACTAACGAGTACAGCAGAGGTGAGATGAGGTGCTACAAGGCACGAAGAAACAAGAAGGGCAAAGGTGATGCGCCTGTCGTTCCGGAACGAAAGAGAGGTATCATTGTCAAGATGGAATGCCCTGTTCGGTGTAAGCTGAACGTAGATGGAGCACAGTGGGTGGTCACTGAATATTTTGACGAGCACAACCATGAGCTAATAAAGAAGTTTGACCTGGTAAAATTTCTGACCGCCCATAGAGGATTCACCCCCCTCGAGAAGAAATTCATAAAGCTGCTACATGATTGTAACGTCGGTCCATCAAGAATGGTGCAGATACTCTCCCTCATCCATAGCAAGAATGGGTCTCTGAGTAGCATGCCCTACCTACTAGCAGACGTCACAAACCTAAAGGCAAAGTACCGTAGAGAAAGCAAGTTGGCTGACATAGAAGCCACGATAGCCTACTTCGATGAGAAAGCGAAAGAAGATCAAGATTTCTTCTACAGGATAAGATTGGACGATGAGGACCATGTTAGGAACATGTATTGGGTGGATGGTGCTGCAAGAAGAGCCTACAAACATTTCCGAGACTGCATTTCTTTCGACACGACATATCTCACTAATATGTACAAGATGCCATGCGCTCCATTCATAGGAATAAATAACCACAATCAGTCATTGCAGTTCGGATGCGGGCTCATTCGAAACGAAGACACGGATGGGTACGTTTGGCTGTTCAAGACCTTCTTGGAGGGCACGGGTGGACTTGTTCCGATGAACATAATAACAGACCAGGATTTTAGCATGCGTGCAGGCATAGAGGAGGTCTTTCCATTGGCAGTGCACAGGCACTGCAGGTGACACATTATAAAGAAGGCCGAGGAGACACTAGGACCGTTCTTTGCTGACCGTCCAGACCTGCACAAGGCATTCGAGCTGTGCGTGGACCACAGCTTGACGGTGGAGGAGTTTGAAAGGAGCTGGATGGCTATGATTGAAACATATCAAGTCCAAGACCACGAGACGCTTGCTAGCTTGTGGGAGAAGCGAATGTACTGGGTGCCGGCCTACTTCATGCAATGTTTCTTCCCGTTTCTGCAGACTACACAGCGCAGTGAGGGGTTCAATGCTGTTTTGAAGCGGTACATGAGCCCTGGCAACTCATTACTACAGTTTGCCAAGCAGTACACCGCTTTGCAACAAAAAATACTGGGATCCGAGCTACAGCAAGAAGCAAACACCGCACTCAAGCAGCCAAAATTGCTAACGTATTTACCAATGGAGAGGCAGATGAGCAAGATATACACCAACACGATTTTTAACAAGTAAGTCAGTTGTGTTACAATCTTATTTGCACAAAGCATGAAGGTACCAGGTGCCATGTAGAATGCAATGCAGTTGAAATGCTTAGTTGAAAATGATGATTGTGTTGAAAAGTAGCCGTTAGGTACAGAGTAAACATGATATGTAGTTGCCGTGCTTAATGAACTACAGTTTTCCATGCTTAATGAACTACAGTTTGCCACGTTCACTCAACTGTAGTTATCATGTTTGCATAACTGCAGTTGCCATGTTTGATGAACTGCAGTTGCCATGTTTAATGAACTGCAGTTGCCATATTTAATGAAATGTAAATTCCAATGGCCATGATGGTATGGAATGCAAATGCCAAATTGAGGTTGTTATGTAGTTGCCATGTTTAAATGAAATGCAGTTGCCATGTTTAATGAACTGCAGTTGCCATGTTTACTCAACTGCAGTTGCCATGTTTAATGAACTGTAGTTGCCATGTTTGAACGAATTGTAATTCCATTGGCCACAACAAACAAAAGGTGCTACAAAAAACTTCACACAAGAGTTTAACAAAAATCACACAAAACTTGCAGATTCCAGGAAGAAATAAAGCGTGCCAGCATGTACACGGCTTTCCAGGTGGACGAACATACATTCAAGGTGTGTTCTATCATGGGCATGTCGGATTCAGAACCTGAAGACCCAGACAAGGGAAGGAACTACTTTGTGAAGGCATCGATAAGCGAAGGCGAATACTACTGCCAATGCTGCAAATTCGAACTGGACGGGATTGTGTGCTGTCACATTCTAAAAGTAATGGACTTGAACGCGGTGACACGATGCCCCGCCATTTCATAAGGCGGCGATGGACTTGGGACGCTGAGGACGCATTGGCGCCGCAAACATCAAACGCAGTTTTGGCCGTGCATGACGAGAGACCAGAGTCAACCATGGAAGCCGTGAGGCACGTTGTGTTGACAAAGAACTATGTTGAACTAATTGATGAAGCGTGCAAGAGCGATGAGACAGCAAGGGTCGCAGAAAAACACAGGAAGGCCCTCAAAAGAGAGCTTGATGAGATCAAGAAGAGGAAAGCTGAGGAAGCCTTACACAGGTTCCCCCGCACATCAAGTGTGCCTTCGTCCACAGGGCCATCATCTGAAAACTCGGAGGTAGGATCTGGAACAGCAAGCACACAAACACATGTTAGGAACCCGCCTCGTTCCATCACAAAAGGGCGTCCAAAAGAGATAAGATACAAATCGGGATTGGAGATTCAAGCAAAACATAAGAAACCAAAGAAAGGGACGGGCAATCCGTAAACAACATTGGAGCACTTTGACTTGGTCCATGGTGGCATTTTTTTTGTAATCTAGATGTTCTAAATTTTGTAAAAACTGGAGAATGACTCTTCGGGTGCATCAGAATCTGAAGTAAAAATGCCATGAAGGAATAGCTACAGTTGCCACGTGTATGGCACTGAATTTGCCATGTTACTTGAACTGAATCTGCCATGCAATTTCTACTGAATCTGCCATACCATTTCTACTGAATCTGCCATGCCATTTCTACTGAATTTGCCATGTTATTTTTACTGAATTTGCCATCTTATTTTTTACTGAATATGCCATGTTAGTTGTACTGAATCTTCACCGCGTAGATTTTCATGTTCAGTCAGCGCATTTTAGTCACACATATTGTATTCTGGTGCAAACTATGGGAAACAAGCTGAAACGGTCTCGTGCAGCAACCGCACAGGTTACTGCTCCGTGATCAAACTACCATGCTAGCCGGTACAGTTAGCAGTGCAAAAAACCCAAAAATCCAAACAAGAAAGAACGATAACTTTCACTAACCATGACTGATCAACTACATTTGCCATGTTTTCAGACATCAAGGACGCATTCAAAACACCATGTTGGTACTACCAACCCACAAGCACATAATAATACTGAAAACACATAAACGTATCTGCTGTCAAACCTAAGTAGGTTCACATCCACACATATAGTACAAACTATTCAAATGTCACTCACACGCCACCACTGTATACTAGGCTACGGGGAGATGCAGTCATAGCATATTACAAGGACATAGTTTTGGATAAACAAGGTAATACCTTACATTCCTCGGCAACAGAATGTAAGGTAGGCGTTCGGACAGGAGCACCACGTGATCACTTGTACTTCTTGGCGGCTTTCTTCATAGCTTCCTCTATGAACTCACATGCGTTGGACCGCGTGTTAAAATCTTCATTCATCAACCAGTTCCATGCGTAAATTTTGCGGAGCTCGACGACCATTGCAGCTGTGACGTCAGGAACCCGTCGACCTTCCCACTTTGCAAGGTATTCCAACGTGTGGAAGCCGCAGTCGTGCCTAAACAAGAAAAGAGTCAGGTTAACTCACAAGAACATATAGAAAAAATCATAAACTTCAATTCAGAGGTGACAAAAAGAGAGGGTGAGCATTAGTTTGGAGGACACATGAAGAAAAGATGGGAAAATACCGGTTTCCTTGCTTCGTAGTCGCCACGTACTCAATTGGAAAATGTCTGATCTGGACCTTTGAGTTTTCGTAGTGACGGTTCCATGTCTCTTTGAGATTGTTGATGAAGCATTCACCATGCGAAGTAAGGTCTGCATCAGCTTCTGAACGCATTGAATCAAGCACCTCAAAACGTTAGTTCTTCAGGTCAAGGCAGATCGCGTAGTGGTGACCACACTTGTCGTGTGGGTCGTGTGGTGCAAGCTCCTGGAACATGGGGAACAACACTTGCAAACAAAAATGAAGGAAAGAAAAGAATCAGAGCTCACATTAAGAACAGAAATGATGTAGTTGGGAAAATGACATGTAAAGATATCACCGGTTACACTAACAAGGCACATGAGTGACTACGAAAGCATCAAGGGTCCAAGAAAAGTGGACCAACGTATAATGTTTAGTTGTAGTGGGTAATTAAAAGAAGTTGCCGTCCATGTATGAACAAAGTTGCCATGTATTTTAGTTTGAAGTTGCCACATAGGTTGTATTAGGAAAGCAAATCAGAAGTCATTTTACATGGCAGCTGTTGCCACATGAAACAGCTGTCACAAAACAGGGTGTAGCCCACATCTGAAGCATAGCTACTGGCAAAAAAATAACATGGGAGGAAAAAATGTGCAAAAAGGAAGGAGTACTCACACATTTCTTCATTGTGAGCTTGGAATCACCATGCGCAGCAAAATGCTTCCTCATGATTTTGTGGTGGAAGTCACCATCCCATATTTTGCACGTGACAATGTACTGCATGATTGTTTTGTCGGGAGACATATCCATATGCATGTTGATGAAGTCAATCCCACATGCAACTACATTCTTTGACATTTTATCGAGTGGCCTCACAGACTCGGCAAGATCACCCAGGTCGACGTACGTCGCATCACATTGTATGATCTTGGTTCTGTCCAAACATGAGCTGTATGAAAATGATATAACATGAAAGAATCATGTCTACTAAGTGAAAAAAAGAAATAAAACGTAAACAGAGCATATCTAGAAATATCAAAAGGATGAATAGTAAAAGAGCAAAGCAAATGAGAGGTTTATGTGGGTGTGGTCATTACGCTTTCAGCTCCTTCATGTGATTGCTGTTGGACCTCACATTTCCAAAGCGCTTGACAATATCGTACAGCTGGTTCTGATCCTTTGTGGCCTTGACTTCCGGCTCATAATCATCCGCGGGTGGCGCGTGAACTACCCTACGCTGCCTCACAGAACTAGGGGTGGCACTTCTAATGGTATCCTCAGATACGGACTCAGCAGGCACGTTGGAACTTTGATTGGCCCTGACCTCGTGAGGACCTCCTCTGCAATGCTGCCTCCCCAATCCCGCGGTAAGCTTCATCAAGTGACGGCATAATCTCCTCAGGGGTGGCTGCACTGATAAAAAAAGTGGGTTGGGAATCCTTGGAAAACAAAACAAATCTAGTTTGAAATAAAGGTTGCAGAAATATGAGATGTAGGCACAGAAAGTAGGGAGTTGCCATGTGCAATGCATTGTAGTTGCCATGTGACAACAACTACAGTTGCCATGATGTATCAACTGCAGTTGCCATGTGCTTGCATAATGGAAAATGGAGTATGGCAACAGAAAAATGTAGGTGACAGCGTGCAAGCAAATCCAGTTGCCATGTCCATCATATAACATTTGCCATCACAAGTGAGAACCCAAAAAAATGCTTGGAACAAAAGTCAGACTAAAAAAGATGTATACACGAATATGATAAACGCATAAAGAAATGTACCTTGCACAACCGGCTCTGCGAACTTCACAGCCTTCTTGCCCTCGACCATTGGCTGCGCCATCATTGGGGCCATGCCTACCGGGAAAGCAAAGGCAACTGGTGAAGGATCTTGCACCACTGGTTCATCTTGACTGCGATCAATGCCAAGGCTACAGCTCGGTGGGGTGAAGGCCATTGGGTGCCTCTCCTGCCTACTGGCCGGACCGCGAACAGCTTGCTGGGCAGAATCCAAGGGTGAAAGATCAACAAACATTTCTGCATCGGCTGCTGCAGAGTCATCAGGCTTATTCGTAGGACGGGGCACGCTGTCAGCGGTATCAGTCGCAGCTTTCTTGACAATCTTCTTGTTTGGGCTGTAGGGGACATCGATGTTGACTGGGAGCTTAGAAGTGCGCAGATTTAAGCTGGGGTTATCCACCGCGGGTAAAGACGCAGTCTGCTCCGCACGTTCACCTCCGTCAGTCATGCCCGGCTTGCCACCTGGGTCGGTTGTACTCCGGTCTTCCGTTCTCTCCATAACATTGCTTCTGGCAGGTGGTGGGAATAGTGTGGACGCAGGCACATAACCAGAGTCATCTCTGCTGCTCCTAGCTACAGCAGGCGCGTTGGGTGTGTCTGCAGATTGCCTACGGGGGCTACGACGCCTAGGTGGAAGACCAGCTCGCGCAACGGTCACCTTGGCAACCTCTGGAGCACCAGAAGCTGGAGCTATTGTGCCAAGAGTCTCACCTATGGATGGCATATCATTATGAACTATTGCCTCAGCCCCTTCTTTCATGGACGAAGAAGTGCCACCACCCACGCGCTTGGAATCCGTGTCAGATGAGCGGGAATCTTCCTTGCTTAGGTTGATCTCGGGGGCGTCCACTTCAACACTTGCTGATCGGGTCGCATGGCTCACAGCAGCATCCTTCATTGCTAGCGGAGTGGGCAATATTTCAGCAGTCCTGGCAGATACCGACTCGTCACTCCCAAATGTACGGATGCCTGCTGTCGTAGCCTGCACATCTGCAACCGGCGGAGATGTTCAGCCGCTTGCATAAGAGCTAGTGGGAACAGTGGACGGTGCAGCAGCAGGTTTGTGCACTAGCGCCTCATGAACGTCTGAGTTGCCACCTGTTGACAGCTTTGAGTGTATGTGTTCGAGTGGGTCTCTGGGGTTCTGCTTCGTCACGCGTGTGGTAGTCTTCTTCACCCTGAAAAAAACACACGAACATTGTTAGATGAACAGATGATAGTTTCCATGTAGGTAGAATAAGAGTTGCCATGTGGACCAGTTAGCAGTTGCCATGGTAGACATCTTAAAAAATGTAAGAAATGTGTGATGTGCCAGGAATTCCATTTCAAAACTAGGTGTGGATGAGTGCACAAAACAGATGGAAAAGCTGGTAGTTGCCATGTAGGTGGAATAAGAGTTGCCATTTTGCCTGGTTAGCAGGTGCCATGCAAAAACAGGCAGGAGTTGCCATGTAGTAAGAAGAAATAGAGCATGGGAGAAACAGCAGTTGCGATGTGGGACTGATGGCAGTAGCCCATGTGGCAAGCTGAACAGCTGCATTGAAAGGCAAAAATATAGCAATATGGCAATGAAGAAAGAACATGGATAACCTACTTCTTGACTGTCTTCCTCAAATCTGGCAACACGACAGGATCACCGGTGTTGGACGTCGACGTACGAGGAGATGACCTAGTGGAATGCGTGTCACCAGCAATAGGGGCACCCTTGTTCAATTGAGCAGAAACACGGGTTGGCTTTGGTGCTTGTTTCTTCGTAACTGCTCGTCCACCAGCTATCGCCTCGCTGCACATATAAGAAAGAGGCAAAAAAAGGTGCCAAGTGTCAGACAAGAAAATCGTTGCCACGCTTAGCAAAAACAAATGGAAAAAGGGGGTCGGTCTGTTCAAAAGGATAGACAAAACAAAACACTAAAAAAGAAGTCGAACCTCCTCCTAGCAGCTAAGGGATCGGTCCTAGGTCTCTTGACAGGAGAGGCCTGCCCAACCTCCTCTGGATCCCTCCCCCTCTTTGAGGGCGACACCCCCTTGCCTCTTGCAGCTGTCTGTTCTTTGACTTTCTCCGGTGAGGGGACATCTGGTACACCCTTGCCCTTCTTACCACCTGCACGAACGTCGAAATGTTCATCATCGTCGGTGTCATGTTGCACGTTCTCCATGTCATCGTCGTCATCCTTGTCAAGAGCAGCATCTCCATCTAGTTCATCTTGTGTGTCGGGAAGCTCCTGCGAGCTGTTGTAGTCGTACCGACCACGGCAACCAGTTGGCCGATGTGTCCGTTCTGCAACAAATGGAGTAAACTGCCTCGCAACCGCGTCGCTGTCAGAGCCATTAAGGGACGTCCAACCCTCAACCAACTTCCCGAGCAAGCTGGTCATTCCGGATGCAAACTGCCCAATTAGATGCTCAACAGGTGCCCTCGCCTGTGCACGAAACAAGAAGCAGCAGTAACCAACCGTATTAAAGTCACGTGCACAAGATCAAAATAAACCAAACACAACCATAGATATATATATCCTTGATTACCTCAACAGGACAAGACGGAGCTGAGTGCACGTCCATCCACTTTCCAAAGTTTTGAGGCCCACCAAACACGCTGTAGTCTATAGCATGCTTGGCCATCAGCTGGAAAAAACCAAAAAAACAGCTAGCATGTAAAGAGAAAAAACAAATGAACACTAACTAACAGTTCATGTATTGCAAAAATAAAAATAAAAAAGAGGAAGAGGATAGAAATTTCAAAATGGATGGCAGAGTTGCCATGTGACGTCAGACATGGGTACCATGCGCAGACAGCCATGGCTAACAAGGTAGTCATCTCTTGTTAGCCACAGACGGTTGCCGTATGGGGATTTTTTCATATGTTATGCAGCGTCAAAATTAAAAGAATGTCGTGCAAAGAAAGAAGCCAGAACTAACCTGCAGTTTCCCGTATTTCGTATAAGTTATCTTGTCCGCGGCAAGCACAACCTTGACAGCATCGTAAGTCCACGCAGAAACATCAAACTTGTGTGGAGGCGGCGGGCCTCCTATCCCAGTAAAGTCCACAGTGGACAGATCAAGACGATCGACGTACATGAGCTGATGTACAACTATTTAAAAAGAAAAAAATATCAGTTGCCATCATGGTATTTTGCAAAAAAGAAGCTAACGTATGTTCCTTCAATCATCAAGTTGGAGGGCATGAAGAAGGAAAAGAGTTGCCATGTATTTCTGTTAGTTGCCATCTAGTTATGTTGCCATTTGCCATCTAGTTATGTTGGCAGTTGCCATCTAGTTATGTTGGCAGTTGCCATTCTAGTTATGTTGGCAGTTGCCATCTTGTTATGATGGTAGTTGCCACAATGTCACCATCATGGTTGCCATGCATGCTCAAGGAGCTAGGAGTGTTTGCAAAAGAGTAGTACAAAAATACCATTAAATGGAGTCGACAACCCTTCTGGTACATCTTGTTTGAGAATGCATCATGCAGGAAGTCCGCAATGAACTTACA
Organism: Aegilops tauschii subsp. strangulata; assembly: GCF_002575655.3. Lineage (NCBI taxonomy): Eukaryota > Viridiplantae > Streptophyta > Magnoliopsida > Poales > Poaceae > Aegilops > Aegilops tauschii. The sequence goes on from NC_053039.3 coordinate 49,884,646, forward strand.
CCAATTCATGTTCTTCACTTCTTTCAGTTTTGCCTGCACGACACAAATTTCAGGACAAGAAGTTGCTGCATCAGAAATCAAAATGGGAAAACATCAAAAAACTGGCAGTGACTAGCTTACAGATGATATAGGAGTCAAAATATTGAAGGAAAAAATGAAGGAGTAGAGATAGAGCATTCACCGGGATGGGGAAGCATTTGTTGCTTGGGCGAAGAGATGTGGTCGGCGCAAAAACAGCTGAGATCAGGTACATGAGTAGCTTCATCTTAAAAACTTCACCATGGGTTTTCATGCCCTCCAATGAATTTGCCAGCACGGTCGTGTTCGGCATGGATGTCATCCCAGTTAACAAACGGGCAAACAATGTTTCCTCAATCGTATTATTGACCTCATACGGGACTTTGATTTCTCCACGGGGCACACCCAACGTGCAGAACACGGATTCCTCGTCTAACGGCAGTCTTCCACGTCCCAGAATCACAAATTCCCTGGAGGCGGGCTCGTAAATCTCACCGAGCCAGTCGCATACAGGGTTCACTAGATTCTTGCACCGAACATCCATCAGAGACTGCATCCCCAACTCAGCAGCAGCTCCCTTCTGGTCGTCGGTGAATCCCTCGGTCAATATAGTCAGGCGTTCCTGTGAAGCCCTATTGCGATTACGTTTCTTCTTCTGCAAAACAGAGAAATGATCATTTGTTGCCATGTTTCACTATCATGAAGGTTTAGACCCTATCAGACGATTGCAAACTCAACATGACATTCAAAACATATGGGGAAAGGGGGCTGGGGGGTGGACAGTTACCTCATCGCCGTCTGTTGTCCATCTAGTTGCGCGATTCTGCCGCGGTAACTCCATGAAATCATCATCATCGTCTTGATGATCGCCGCGAGCCATTCTGCTGAGGTAAGAACAAAGCAAAATGTCAGGGTGAAAATGAAAGTATGAAGTAAGCAGTTGCCACCTAACAGAATGTACTTGCCACATGGGCTCAATTGAAAGTGGCAAAAAGTTTAGGCAATATCGTATGAACACCCACACCCCCTATGATTGTCCAACAATAAATGTGGCAACAAAACACATTGGCTTCATTTGAAAAATGTACAGATCATAAGGCACTTGAAACAAAATGCTGAAGTTGCCATGTTAGCACAAGATAGTACGAAAGAAAGGCACAAATCTTCGGCTGCACAAACATATAATGTGGCAACTCACACTCTGTCCTCATACAAAAAATGAGTTGTCATATATTCAAAGGCAAATGTACTAGGTTGAAATTGCCATATGTTAAAATGCAAGACAATTCAGAAATTGTTGAAAACATCTACTGAACAACCTGTAATGTGGCAACTCACACACTGACCTCATATTAAAAATGAGTTGCCATGTAGTACGGCCAAATATGTTCAGATATCACAAGTTTGCATGGCAAAACACAAAATTGAGTATATGGTACAGTGAATTTGCCACATTATCCTGCCTACATCATGGCAACAACCATAGTGTGTTAACAGAAATACTTGCCACATGGAAATCATACTTGTGGCAACTGACACATTTGATCAGGAAATTAGTTGTCATCCAGTGCACATAGTTGTCATATATTCAAAGGCAAATGTACTAGGTTGAAAATGCCATGGTAAAATACAAGACAATTCAAAAAGTGTTGAAAACATCTACTGAACAACCTGTAATGTGGCAACTCACACACTGACCTCATATTAAAAATGAGTTGCCATGTAATACGGTCAAATATGTTTAGATATCACATGTCAAGAAGGCAAAACACAAAATTGAGTCTATTGTACAGTGAATTTGCCACATTATCCTGCCTATATCATAGCAATAGCCTTAGTGTGTTAACAGAAATACTTGCCGCATGGAAATCATATTGTGTGGCAACTTACACATTTGGTCAGGAAATTAGTTGCCATCCAGTGCACATAGTTGCTGAAACTGCCATGACTACCTATTTACTACACTTTATCATGCCTACAGCATGGCAACAGCCATAGTGTGTGCACAAAAAAAGTTGCCACATGGAAAACAAATTTGTGGCAACTGACACAGTTGATCAGGGAATTAGTTGCCATCCAGTGCAGATAGTTACTGAAACTATCATGTCTACCTTCATACTGCACTTTGAAATACAACTACCTAGATCTAGGTTCATTGGCAACTATCATAACCTGAAATTCGTCAACAAAAAACTTCCTACACTGATCGCAAATAGCATTTCGAGACAAATACATAACTAATGGATAGAAAAACGCCGGCTCAATCCCAAGGCAGAACCAGGATGTGGCTGCGGGCAGGCTGAGCCACACGGGCATGACAGCCGCCGCCGCGGCGGTCAAACTGTGCAATGCCACCGAAAACGACCAGCACAGGTCTCCGCCGCCGGCGGGAATGCCGGAGCATCGCGAATCCGCCTGAATCTCGATGAATCTCGAGCGAAACATTGACCATAGAGGAGAGGAGCAAAATGCAAGGAAGGAACGTTACCGTGGGAAGGAGCATTACCTTCACTCTGTAGGCACTCCGGTGAATACGCTCCGGTCCGGCGAGTCCCACCGACGGGCGCGAATGCCGTCGACTCTTCCGCCTCTGCCGTCGCCTTCTCCTCTTGCCTTCTCTTCCAATCGAATGAACTGCGGGGTGGGTTGGATGAGTAATGAAGTGGAGAGTAAATGGAACCGTGAGGGGAGGAGGGGCGAAGTGCGCGACGTGGTTGACGGCAACCGCAGTTCGGGCGTGGCGTGCGGGCGCAGAGCAGTTCCACCGCATGCCTCCGAGTGGCAACCGTTGACCGCGGGGGGGGGGGGCAACCGGCGTGTGGGCGAACACTCTCACACACCACACACGCGACTTGTCCTACGTGGCACACAAAATCAGCCAAAACGTGCCAAGATTCGTGCAGAAACTGTTGAACGGCGATGGAGGCATGTGGTTGAGTTGGCTAACGCCCACACGCGTGGGCGTTATCTTTTTCGATAATTTATGAAGTATCCATGCTGTTATTTTATCATTCTTGGATGTTTTACAATAATTTTATAGCAACTTTATACCATTTTTTGGGACTAACCTATTAACCCAGTGCCCAGTGCCAGTTCCTGTTTTTTGCTTGTTTTTTACATCGCAGGAAATCAATATCAAACGGAGTCCAAACATCGCGAAACTTATTGGAGATTTTTTATGGACCAGAACACTCAGGATGGGCCAGAGCAGCACCTGGGGGGGTGCCCCGAGGGGGGCACAACCCACCTGGGCGCGCCTGGCGCGCCCAGGTGGGCTGTGCCCACCTCGGTGGCCTCCCGCACCCCTTCTTTGCCCTATAAATTCACAAATATTCCAAAACCATTCAGAGTTAACCTAGATCAGAAGTTCCACCGCCGCAAGGCTCTGTAGCCACCGAAAACCAATCTAGACCCTGTTCCGGCACCCTGCCGGAGGGGGGAATCATCTCCGGTGGCCATCATCATCATCCCAGCGGCCACCATGATGAGGAGGGAGTAGTCCACTGCTACCTCTTGAGCATGCGTTGGTTTTCCCTTGAAGAGGAAAGGGTGATGCAGCAAAGTAGCGTAAGTATTTCCTTCAGTTTTTGAGAACCAAGGTACCTGCACAAACAATCAAGAACCTTGCAACCAACGCGATAAAGGGGTTGTCAATCCCTTCACGGCCACTTGCAAAAGTGAGATCTGAAAAAGATAATAAGATAAATATGTTTGGTATTTTTGTTGTATAGATTGGAAAATAAAGATTGCAAAATAAATGGCGGCAAAAATTGGCAAGTTGACAGGAAACTAATATGATGTAAAATAGACCCGGGGCCCATAGGTTTCACTAGTGGCTTCTCTCATGATAGCATATATTGCGGTGGGTGAACAAATTACTGCCGAGCAATTGATAGAAAAGCGCATAGTTATGAGAATATCTAGGCATGATCATGAACATAGGCATCGCGTCCGTGTCAAGTAGACCGAAATGATTCTGCATCTACTACTATTACTCCACACATCGACCGCTATCCAGCATGCATCTAGAGTATTAAGTTCATAAGAACAGAGTAACGCATTAAGCAAGATGACATGATGTAGAGGGATAAACTCAAGCAATATGATATAAACCCCATCTTTTTATCCTCGATGGCAACAATACAATACGTGTCGGTTCCCTTTCTTTCACTTGGATTGAGCACCGCAAGATTGAACCCAAAGCTAAGCACTTTTCCCATTGCAAGAAAGATAAATCTAGTAGGCCAAACTAAACCGATAATTTGAAGAGACTTGCAAAGATATCAAATCCTGCATATAAGAATTCAGAGAAGAATCAAATATTTTTCATAGATAATCTTGATCATAAACCCACAATTCATCGGATCTCGGCAAACACACCGCAAAAAGTATTACATCGAATAGATCTCCAAGAACATCGAGGAGAACTTTGTATTGAGAACCAAAGAGAGAGAAGAAGCCATCTAGCTAATAACTATGGACCCGAAGGTCTGTGGTAAACTACTCACACATCATCGGAGAGGCTATGGTGTTGATGTAGAAGCCCTCCGTGATCGAATCCCCCTCCGGCAGATCGCCGGAAAAGGCCCCAAGATGGGATCTCACGGGTACAGAAGGTTGCGGCGGTGGAAAAGTGGTTTCGTGGCTCCCCTGGATGTTTTCAGGGTATAAGAGTATATATAGGCGAAAGAAGTAGGTCGGTGAAGCTACGAGGGGCCCACGATGGTGGGGGGCATGCCTACCCCCTGGGCGAGCCCTCCTGCCTCGTGGCCGCCTTGTTGCATCTCTGACTTCCACTCCGAGTCTCCTGGATTGCGTTTGTTCCAAGAAAGATCCTCGCAAAGGTTTCGTTCCGTTTGATATTCCTTTTCTGCGAAACGCTGAAATAGGCAAAAAAACAGCAATTTGCACTGGGCCTTCGGTTAATAGGTTAGTCCCAAAAATAATATAAAAGAGTATATTAAAGCCCATTAAACATCCAAAACAGATAATATAATAGCATGGTACAATAAAAAATTATAGATACATTGGATACGTATCAAGCATCCCCAAGCTTAATTCCCGCTCGTCCTTGAGTAGCTAATTGATAAAAATATAATTTTTGATGTGGAATTCTACCTAGCATAAGTTTCAATGTAATTCTCTTTATTGTGGCATGAATGTTTAGATCCAAAAGATTCTAGACAAAAGTTTAATATTGACATAAAAATAATAATACTTCAAGCATGCTAATCAAGCAATTATGTCTTATCAAAATAACATAGCCAAAGAAAGCTTATCCCTACAAAATCATATAGTTTGGCCATGCTTCATTTTCGTCACACAAAATGCTCCCATCATGCACAACCCCGATGACAAGCGAAGCAATTATTTCATACTTAGCCTTTTCAAACTCTTTCAACTTTCACGCAATGTATGAGCGCGAGCCATGGACATAGCACTATGGGTGGAATAGAATATGATGATGGAGGTTGTGTGAGAAGACAAAAAAGAGAAAGTCTCACATTGACGCGGCTAATCAACCGGCTATGGATATGCCCATCAATTGATGTCAATGCAAGGAGTAGGGATTGCCATGCAACGGATGCACTAGAGCTATAAATATATGAAAGCTCAACAAAAGAAACTAAGTGGGTGCTTGATACGTCTCCAACGTATCTATAATTTTTATCGTTCCATGCTATTATATTATCTGTTTTGGATGTTTAATGGGCTTTATTATACACTTTTATATTATTTTTGGGACTAACCTACTAACCAAAGGCCCAGTGCAAATTGTTGTTTCTTTGCCTATTTCAGTGTTTCACAGAAAAGGAATATCAAACGGAATCCAAACGGAATGAAACCTTCGGGAGAGTTATTTTTGGAACAAACGTGATCCAGGAGACTTGGAGTGGAAGTCAAGGAAGCAACGAGGCGGCCACGAGGCAGGGAGGCGCGCCCAGGGGGGTAGGCGCCCCCACTCTCGTGGGCCCCTCGTGGCTCCACTGACCTACTTCTTTCGCCTATATATACTCATATACCTGATACGTCTCCAACATATCTATAATTTATGAAGTATTCATGCTATTATATTATCCATCTTAGATGTTTTATATGCATTTATATGCTATTTTATATGATTTTTGGGACTAACCTATTAACCTAGAGCCCAGTGCCAGTTTTTGTTTTCTCCTTGTTTTACAGTATCGCGGAAAAGGAAAACCAAACAGAGTCCAATTGACCCGAAACTTGACGGAGCTTGTTTTTGGACCAGAAGAAGACCACAGAGCATCGGAGTTGGGCCAGAAGAGTGCCGGGCTGCCCACGAGGGTGGGGGGCGCGCCCCCTGCCTCGTGGACAGCCCGAAGACCCCCCTGACGTGAAATCAACGCCAACTTCTCCTATATATACCCAAACTTCCAGAAAGAAACCTAGATCGGAAGTTCCGTCGCCGCAAGCCTCTGTAGCCACGAGAAATCAATCTAGGCCCTCTCCGGCACCCTGCCGGAGGGGGCCATCATCACCGGTGGCCATGGAGGAGTATCCTAGAGAGGCCATCATCGCCATGAAGGCCAAGGACCAGAGGGAGAATGATACGTCTCCGTCGTATCTACTTTTCCAAACACTTTTGCCCTTGTTTTGGACTCTAACTTTCATGATTTGAATGGAACTAACCCGGACTGACGCTGTTTTCAGCAGAATTGCCATGGTGTTATTTATGTGCAGAAACAAAAGTTCTCGGAATGACCTGAAACTCCACGGAACTTATTTTTGGAAAATATTAGAAATACTGGAAGAAGAATCCACGTCAGGGGGGCCTCCACCTGTCACGGACGGTGGGGGCGCGCCCCCTGCCTCGTGGGCCCCCTGACGCTCCACCGACCTTAACTCCAACTCCATATATTCGTGTTCGGGGAGAAAAAAATCAGGGAGAAGGATTCATCGCGTTTTACGATACGGAGCCGCCGCCAATCCCTAAAACCTCTCGAGAGGGCTGATCTGGAGTCCGTTCGGGGCTCCGGAGAGGGGAATCCGTCGCCATCGTCATCATCAACCATCCTCCATCACCAATTTCATGATGCTCACCGCCGTGCGTGAGTAATTCCATCGTAGGCTTGCTGGACGGTGATGGGTTGGATGAGATTTATCATGTAATCGAGTTAGTTTGTTAGGGTTTGATCCCTAGTATCCTGTATGCTCTGAGATTGATGTTGCTATGACTTTTCTATGCTTAATGCTTGTCACTAGGGCCCGAGTGCCATGATTTCAGATCTGAACCTATTATGTTTTCATGAATATATGTGAGTTCTTGATCCTATCTTGCAAGTCTATAGTCACCTACTATGTGTTATAATCCGGCAACCCCGAAGTGACAATAATCGGGACCACTCCCGGTGATGACCATAGTTTGAGGAGTTCATGTATTCACTATGTGTTAATGCTTTGGTCCGGTACTCTATTAAAAGGAGGCCTTAATATCCCTTAGTTTCCATTAGGACCCTGCTGCCACGGGAGGGTAGGACAAAAGATGTCATGCAAGTTCTTTTCCATAAGCACGTATGACTATATTCGGAATACATGCCTACATTACATTGATGAATTGGAGCTAGTTCTGTGTCACCCTATGTTATGACTGTTACATGATGAGCCGCATCCGGCATAGTTCTCCATCACCGATCCAGTGCCTACGAGCTTTTCACGTACTGTTCTTCGCTTATTTACTTTTCCGTTGCTACTGTTACAATCACTACAAAACCCAAAAATATTACTTTTGCTACCGTTACCGTTACTTCCATATTACTTTGCTACTAAATACCTTGCTGCAGATACTAAGTTACCCAGGTGTGGTTGAATTGACAACTCAACTGCTAATACTTGATAATATTCTTTGGCTCCCCTTGTGTTGAATCAATAAATTTGGGTTGAATACTCTACCCTCGAAAACTATTGCGATCCCCTATACTTGTGGGTTATCAAGACTATTTTCTAGCGCCGTTGCCGGGGAGCATAGCTCTATTCTTTGAGTCACTTGGGATTTATATCTGCTGGTCACTATGAAGACCTTGAAAGACGCCAAAACAAAAATTTATCCCTCAACTACGAGGGGAGGTAAGGAACTGCCATCTAGCTCTGCACTTGATTCACCTTCTGGTTTCAGTAAGCTTGCGACACCTAAACCTGCTTCTGCTATTCATTCTGATATGTCGCATGTTATTGATGATGTTGTTGGGGATCGTAGCAGAATTTTAAAATTTTCCTACGCTCACCAAGATCCATCTATGGAGTATACTAGCAACGAGGGGAAAGGAGTGCATCTACATACCCTTGTAGATCGCGAGCGGAAGCGCTCCAATGAACGAGGTTGATGGAGTCGTACTCGCCGTGATCCAAATCACCGATGACCGAGTGCCGAACGGACGGCACCTCCGCGTTCAACACACGTACGGTGCAGCAACGTCTCCTCCTTCTTGATCCAGCAAGGGGGAAGGAGAGGTTGATGGAGATCCAGCAGCACGACGGCGTGGTGGTGGATGTAGCGGGATCTCGGCAGGGCTTCGCCGAGTGTCTGCGAGAGGGAGAGGTGTAGCAGGGGAGGAGGGAGGCGCCCAAGCCTGTTGTCTTGCTGCCCTCCCTCCCCCCTTTATATAGGCCCCCTGGGAGGGGGGGGGGGGCGCCGGCCAAGACCCATCTAGATGGGGGGGCTGCGGCCAAGGGGGGTAACTTACCCCCCAAGTCAAGTGGGGCGCGCCCCCACCCTAGGGTTTCCAACCCTAGGCGTAGGGGGGAGGCCCATGGGGGCGTCCCAGCCCACTAAGGGCTGGTTCCCTTCCCACTTCAGCCCATGGGGCCCTCCGGGATAGGTGGCCCCACCCGGTGGACCCCCGGGACCCTTCCGGTGGTCCCGGTACAATACCGATAACCCCCGAAACTTTCCCGGTGGCCGAAACTGGACTTCCTATATATAATTCTTCACCTCGGGACCATTCCGGAACTCCTCGTGACGTCCGGGATCTCATCCGGGACTCCGAACAACTTTCGGGTTTCCGCATACTCATATCTCTACAACCCTAGCGTCACCGAACCTTAAGTGTGTAGACCCTACGGGTTCGGGAGACATGCAGACATGACCGAGACGCCTCTCCGGTCAATAACCAACAGCGGGATCTGGATACCCATGTTGGCTCCCACATGTTCCACGATGATCTCATCGGATGAACCACGATGTCGAGGATTCAATCAATCCCGTATACAATTCCCTTTGTCAATCGGTACGTTACTTGCCCGAGATTCGATCGTCGGTATCCCAATACCTTGTTCAATCTCGTTACCGGCAAGTCTCTTTACTCGTACCACAATGCATGATCCTGTGACTAACGCCTTAGTCACATTGAGCTCATTATGATGATGCATTACCGAGTGGGCCCAGAGATACCTCTCCGTCATACGGAGTGCAAATCCCAGTCTCGATCCGTGCCAACCCAACAGACACTTTCGGAGATACCCGTAGTGTACCTTTATAGTCACCCAGTTACGTTGTGACGTTTGGCACACCCAAAGTACTCCTATGGTATCCGGGAGTTGCATGATCTCATGGTCTAAGGAGAAGATACTTGACATTGGAAAAGCTCTAGCAAACGAACTACACGATCTTTGAGCTATGCTTAGGATTGGGTATTGTCCATCACATCATTCTCCTAATGATGTGATCCCGTTATCAATGACATCCAATGTCCATAGTCAGGAAACCATGACTATCTGTTGATCAACGAGCTAGTCAACTAGAGGCTTACTAGGGACACGTTGTGGTCTATGTATTCACACATGTATTACGATTTCCGGATAACACAATTATAGCATGAACGATAGACAATTATCATGAACAAAGAAATATAATAATAACCATTTATTATTGCCTCTAGGGCATATTTCCAACAGATGCCACTTCTGCTATGCATGATACTTATGATGAAACTACTTCTATGCTTGATACCACTGTGCCACTTGGTGAATTTCTTGATGAACAACTTGCTAGGGCTAGAGAGAATGAAATTATTGAAACTGATAATATTGAAGATAGTGATGATGAAGATTCTCCCCCTAATAAATATGAATTGCCTGTTGTGCCTGAGGGTTATGTTCTGGATGAAGAATCCGCTAGAGCTATTCTTGCTTGCAATGATAGAAGTGATCTTAAGAAGTTATTAGCTAAATGGAAGCAGCAATCTCTTAATGCTAGAATGAAACCTGACCCTGCTTTTGCTACTTCACCTATTTGTGTTACTGATAAGGATTATGAATTCTCTGTTGATCCTGATATAATTACTTTGGTTGAATCTGATCCTTTTTATGGCTGTGAATCTGAAACTGTTGTGGCACATCTTACTAAATTAAATGATATAGCCACCCTGTTCACTAATGATGAGAGAACTCGCTATTTTTATATCCTTAAAATATTTCCGTTCTCATTAAAGGGTGATGCTAAGATATGGTTTAATTCTCTTGATCCTGGTTGTGTGCGTAGTCCCCAGGATATGATTTATTACTTCTCTGCTAAATATTTCGCCGCTCATAAGAAACAAGCTGCCTTAAGGGACTGATGTCTACTACACAACCTTCTTCTTGTAGACGTTGTTGGGCCTCCAAGTGCAAAGGTTTGTAGGACAGTAGCAAATTTCCCTCAAGTGGATGACCTAAGGTTTATCAATTCGTGGGAGGCGTAGGATGAAGATGGTTTCTCTCAAACAACCCTGCAACCAAATAACAAAGAGTCTCTTGTGTCCCCAACACACCCAATACAATTGTAAATTGTATAGGTGCACTAGTTTGGCGAAGAGATGGTGATACAAGTGCAATATGGATGATAGATATGAGTTTTTGTAATCTGAAAATATAAAAACAGCAAGGTAACTAATGGTAAAAGTGAGCGTAAACGGTATTGCAATGCTAGGAAACAAGGCCTAGGGTTCATACTTTCACTAGTGCAAGTTCTCTCAACAATAATAACATAATTGGATCATATAACTATCCCTCAACATGCAACAAAGAGTCACTCCAAAGTCAGTAATAGCGGAGAACAAACGAAGAGATTATGGTAGGGTACGAAACCACCTCAAAGTTACTCTTTCGGATCGATCTATTCAAGAGTCCGTAGTAAAATAACACGAAGCTATTCTTTCCGTTCGATCTATCATAGAGTTCGTACTAGAATAACACCTTGAGACAAAAATCAACCAAAACCCTAATGTCACCTAGATACTCCAATGTCACCTCAAGTATCCGTGGGTATGATTATACGATATGCATCACACAATCTCAGAGTCATCTATTCAAACCAACACATAGAACCTCAAAGAGTGCCCCAAAGTTTCTACCGGAGAATCAAGACGAAAACGTGTGCCAACCCCTATGCATAGGTTCATGGGCGGAACCCGCAAGTTGATCACCAAAACATACATCAAGTGGATCAATAGATTACCCCATTGTCACCACGGGTATCCCACGCAAGACATACATCAAGTGTTCTCAAATCATTAAAAGACTCAATCCGATAAGATAACTTCAAAGGGGAAACTCAATCCATTACAAGAGAGTAGAGGGAGAGAAACATCATAAGATCCAACAATAGTAGCAAAGCTCGCGATACATCAAGATCGTATCACCTCAAGAACACGAGAGAGAGAGAGAGATCAAACAGATAGCTACTGGTACATACCCTCAGCCCCGAGGGTGAACTACTCCCTCCTCGTCATGGAGAGCGCCGGGATGATGAAGATGGCCACCGGTGAGGGATCCCCCCTCCGGCAGGGTGCCGGAACAGGGTCCCGATTGGTTTTTGGTGGCTACAGAGGCTTGCGGCGGCGGAACTCCCGATCTATTCTGTTCTTCGATGGTTTTAGGGTATATGGATATATATAGGCGAAAGAAGTCGGTAAGGGGAGCCACGAGGGGTCCACAAGGGTGGAGGGCGCGCCCAGGGGGTGGGCGCGCCCCCTGCCTCGTGCTCTCCTCGTCGATCCCCTGACGTGCACTCCAAGTCTCCTGTATTACTTTCTTTCCAAAAATAACTTTTCCGAAGGTTTCATTCCATTTGGACTCCGTTTGATATTCCTTTTCTGCGAAACACTGAAACAAGGAAAAAAAACAGAAACTGGCACTGGGCTCTGGGTTAATAGGTTAGTCCCAAAAATAATATAAAAGTGTTTAATAAAGCCCATAAACATCCAAAACAGATAATATAATAGCATGAATACTTCATAAATTATAGATACGTTGGAGACGTATCAGGGACATATATAATTTTGTGCAAATTGAAGAAGAGAGTCTCCCACAAGCTTGGGGGAGGCTTCTCCAATTACTTAATGCTTTGCCTGATCATCCTCTTAAGAAAAATGAAATACTTGTTATAATGGACTAACCGATGCTTCCAGAGATTACCTGGATAGTTGTGCTGGTTCTGTTTTCAGGGAAAGAACACCGGATGAAGCTGAAATTTTATTGAATAATATGCTGACAAATGAAAATAATTGGACACTTCCTGAGCCAACTCATGAGCCTATTCCTAAATCAACTCCGAAGAAGAGGGGTGTTCTATTTCTCAGTCCTGAAGATATGCAAGAGGCAAAGAAATCTATGAAAGAAAAGGGTATTAAAGCTGAAGATGTTAAGAATTTACCTCCTATTAAAGAAATACATGGTCTTAATTTACCGCCTGTTGAAGAAATATATGATTCATCACCTATTGAAGAAACTCATGGTCTTGATAACCCGACATAGGTAGTAAAGGTAAATTCTCTCTATAGATTTGATGAAGGTGATATTCCTCACTATAAGTCTGCTAGACAGTGCTTAGATGAGTTTGACAATTTTATTGTTAAACAAGAAAATTTTAATGCTTATTTTGGTAGACAATTGAAATACAATTCCGATATGCTTGAACACTTGGGTGATTATATGTCTAGAGTTAAAGGTGAACTTAAACTCATTAGTAAACATGCTTCTATGGTTACCACTCAAGTAGAACAAGTACTTAAAGCTCAAAATGATTTGCTCAATGAAATGAATAGTAAGAATAATGATTATGCTGTCAGAGTGGCTACTAGAACTGGTAAAATAACTCAGGAACCTTTGTATCCTGATGGCCACCCTAAGAGGGTTGAGCAAGATTCTCAGAGAAATAATATTGATGCACCTAGTCCTTCTAAAAAGAAGAAAAAGAAAAATGATAGGACTTTGCATGCTTCTAGTGAACCTATTGCTGAAACACCTGAGAATCCAAATGATATTTCTATTTCTGATGCTGAAACACAATTTGTTAATGAACATGAACCTAATGAAAATGTTAGTGATGACGCTCATGTTGATGCTCAACCTAGCAGTGACAATGATGTAGAAATTGAACCTGCTGTTGATCTTGATAACCCACAATCAAAGAATCAACATTATGATAAAAGAGACTTTGTTGCTAGGAAACACGGTAAAGAGAGAGAACCTTGGGTTCAGAAACCCATGCCTTTTCCTCGCAAACCATCCAAGAAAAAGGATGATGAGGATTTTGAGCGCCTTGCTGAAATGATTAGACCTATCTTCTTGCGTATGCGATTAACTGATATGCTCAAAACAAATCCTTATGCTAAGTATATGAAGGATATTATTACAAACAAAAGAAAGATACCGGAAGTTGAAATTTCCACCATGCTTGCTAATCATACTTTTGGTGGAATACCTAAGAAACTAGGAGATCCAGGAGTACCCACTATACCATGCTCCATTAAAAGAAACTATGTTAAAACTGCTTTATGTGATCTTGGAGCCAGTGTTAGTGTTATGCCTCTCTCTTTATATCGTAGACTTGACTTGAATAAGTTGACACCTACTGAAATATCTTTGCAAATGGACGATAAATCAACTGCTATACCTGTCGGTATTTGTGAGGATGTGCCTGTTGTGGTTGCAAACGTTACTATTTTGACGGACTTTGTTATTCTTGATATTCCCGAGGACGATAGTATGTCTATTATTCTTGGAAGACCCTTTTTGAATACTGCAGGAGCTGTTATTGATTGCAACAAAGGCAATGTCACTTTTCATGTTAATGGCAATGAGCATACGGTACACTTTCCGAGGAAACAACCTCAAGTTCATAGTATCAACTCTATTGGAAAAATTCCATCGATTATTTTTGGAGGTTTTGAATTTCCTCTTCCTACTGTCAAGAAGAAATATGATATTCTCATTATTGGGGATGTGCATATCCCCGTTGAGGTAACATAGTGTTATTCGAAATTTCTCCGGTTCCATGTTATTCGGAATGAGTTTGTTAATAAGACTTGATCAACCTTGTTAGTGGATTCCTTTTGATGAGCATGAGATGGATGAAACTAGACGGCACAACCTTCTGTACCTTCCTTTTACTTTCTGTTATTTAGTTGAAATAAAGTAAAAATAGTATTTTCTGTCTGTTTTCTGAATTATCCGTGCAATATAAAAATACCCCGAAAATAAAAGTTCTCCAAATGCCCTGAAATTGAAATATGATTTTTTCTGGAATATTTGAGAATATCTGGTACAGAGAACACAGCAGGGGGAGCAAACACCTGGCCACGAGGGTCCAGGGCGCGCCCACCCCTATAGGGCACGCCCCCTGCCTCGTGGGCCCATGGTGGCTCCCCTCCACTTATTCCTGCACCCACACACTTCTTCTTCCTCCCAAAAAACTCACCATCCAGCTCAAGCACGAGTTCTAGCTCTGCTGCGATTTTCGATCTCCTTGCTCAAAGCACCTCTCACAAAACTGCTTTGGGGGATTGTTCCTTGGCATGTGACTCCTCCACTGGTACAATTAGTTTTTGTTCTAGTGCTTTATTCATTGCAAATTTGTGCTGCCTAGGTGACCATGTTCTTGAGCTTGCATGTCAAATTTATATGGTTCCAAGTAGTTCTAATGCATGATATAGTCTCTAGGCACTTGTAGGAGTAGTTGCTATCAATTTTGTTGAGCTTGGTTCACTTTTATTTGAAGTTACTAAAAATTTCAGAAATTTTCAGAACATAATGAAGAGATTTTTGAGGGGCTCATCGAGCCGAAGCTCGAAGGAAAAGCAAAAAGAAGAAGCAGAGAGGCCCAAATATAATCTGCCTCGCACCGCGGAGGTTCGGCCGTGTGAATGGCCTTCCAATGATTTCTTGAGAGCAGCCTGGATTTATCATGATTTTTATGAATTGGCTGAGAATGCAGGCCTCACCGACTTCCTCCGCGACCAAGGCGAACAGTATCTCTTACTCACCAATACTTTTGTGCAAAACTTCTACTATTATCCTAAGGAATCACCTCCTTCAGTAGAGTTTCATTTATATGATGTGGTTAAGAAGATGTCACTATATGAATTTTGCAGGGTTTGTAAAATACCTTACGAGGGTAGCTTAGAGGAACCACATTGTAAAGATGTGGACGGGTTTATTGACACTATCACTGTAGGGGAAACTAGGAAGGTTTCCGATGCAAGAATCACTAGCATACATTTTCCTGTTTTACGCTACTTTGCTATATTTGCTTGTCGTTGCTTAATTGGTCGCGGAAACTGTGGAAACCTTAGTGTTCCTGATATTATTATTTTGTTCCATGGTTTATTCTGTGATAACTCTGTTAGTATGGGCGGTATTATTGCTAAACGTTTAAGTCTGAACCGTACAAAGGGCCCCATCTTTGGAGGTATTTACGCTTCACGCCTTGCTGCACACTATAACATACCTATTACGCACTATGAAAAAGAAGAAAAATTACTGCCCACTGCTTATTTAGATTATAAGAGTATGGTAGCGCATGAATTCATTGTTAAGAATAGGGAAGGGGCGCTTAAATACAAACTATTCTTTGATAAATATCACCCTGAGACTATTACCTTGCCTGCTCCTTCCTTGTTTGATTTATCTGCAGGTCCGTATCTCGTTCCACTGGCAGCCATTCACGCCTACCGGAACCCTACATCAGCCACGGAGCCGGAACCATAATTTGATCCTCCACGACAGTCTAATTACCAGTGGGATCCGGAGATGATTGCCAATCAGTGGCAATCAGGAGCTTCTTCATCTCAGTATGACCCCGGCTACAACTATGGATATCCGCCAGGCCATCCGTGGCAATAAACCAACTTAGGCCAAAAGCCTAAGCTTGGGGGAGTACGTATTTCCCACCGACATTACATTCATGTTCACACACTCATTGCTAGATGTCGGTGCTCATACTTTTTCACTGTAATATCCATGCTAGTTTATTTTCTTTTTACACTTTCTTCTTGTGTGTTTAATAAATCTTAAGAAAAACCAAAAAAATTAGTAATAGCTTTAGCTAGTTTACTTTTCTTGTTGTAGTAGTAATAATTAAAAAGAAAACCCAAAAATATTTCCGGTTATTCTTTTGCTTGTTGGGAGCTTTCCTGTGTAAATAGTTTTATTTCTTTTCTTTTCTTTGGGGTCGATAGGAGAAGACCATGATTAAATTGTTGACGTGGCTCCTATACGCATTATTGTTGATTTAACCAAGAGCCCATATTGCCTTTTTTTCTCCTGTTTATTGAATGCTCGCAGATTCCAGCTTAGTCCAATGCACGTGCACTCTTATTATTTTCACATCGTTCGGTCGTGCAAGTGAAAGGCAATAATGACGATATATGATGGACTGATTGAGATGGGAGAAACTGGTATGAACTCGACCTCTCTTGTTTTTGTAAATATGATTAGTTCATCGTTCCTGATTCGGCCTATTATGAATGAACATGTTTGCAATGACAATTAGAGATTATAGTTACTTATGCCATGCTTAATTAGCTACGAGTTTATAATGGTTTACCTTGCGTGCCAACATGTTATTAAAATGGTTGTAATGTGGTATGATGGGGTGGTATCCTCCTTTGAATGATTTAAGTGACTCGACTTGGCACATGTTCACACATGTAGTTGAAACAAATCAACATAGCCTTCACGATATTTATGTTCATGGTGGATTATATCCTACTCATGCTTGCACTCCATGTTTATTAATTTTAATGCATGTTCATGACTGTTGTCGCTCTCTAGTTGGTCGCTTCCCAGTCTTTTGCTAGCCTTCACTTGTACTAAGCGGGAATACTGCTTGTGCATCCAATCCCTTAAACCCCAAAGTTATGCCATATGAGTCCACCATACCTTCCTATATGCGGTATCTACCTGCCGTTCCAAGCAAATTTGTATGTGCCAAACTCTAAACCTTCATATGAAATTCTGTTTTGTATGCTCGAATAGCTCATGTATCAACTAGGGATGTCCGTATCTTCCATGTTGGGCGGGTTATTCTCAAGAGGAGTGGACTCCGCTCCTCACTCACGAGAAAATGGCTGGTCACCGGGATGCCCAGTCCCATGCTTATGCAAATCAAATAAAAATAATTGCAAACAAAACTCCCCCTGGGACTATTGTTAGTTGGAGGCACTCGTTGTTTCGAGCAAGCCATGGATTGATGCTTGTGGTGGAGGGGGAGTATAAACTTTACCATTCTGTTTGGGAACCGCCTATAATGTGTGTAGCATGGAAGATATTGCCTTCTCTTGGTTGTTATGTTGACAATGAAAGTATGCCGCTCAAAATATTATTTATCTCTATTTCAAAATCGAGCTCTGGCACCTCTACAAATCCCTGCTTCCCTTTGCGAAGGGCCTATCTATTTACTTTTATGTTGAGTCATCACCCTCTTATTAAAAAGCACCAGCTGGAGAGCACTGCTGTCATTTGCATCCATTATTATTAATTTATATTGGGTATGACTGGATCTCTTTTACCATGAATTACAATGTCTAGTCAGTCCTTGATCTTTAAAGGTGCTCTGCATTTATGTTTTGCGGTCTCAGAAAGGGCTAGCGAGATACCATCTTATTATATCATATGATGATTGTTTTGAGAAAGTGTTGTCATCCGAGATTTATTATTATTGCTCGCTAGTTGATTAAGCCATTGACATGAGTAAACATGAGACCTAAATGTTATTGTGAATGTGGTTAGTTATAATCTTTGCTGAAAACTTGAATGTTGGCTTTACATATTTACAACAACAAGAGCAAACAGAGTTTGTGAAAGTTTTTCTTTATCACTTTCAGTTTATCAACTGAATTGCTTGAGGACAAGCAAAGGTTTAAGCTTGGGGGAGTTGATACGTCTCCGTCGTATCTACTTTTCCAAACACTTTTGCCCTTGTTTTGGACTCTAACTTGCATGATTTGAATGGAACTAACCCGGACAGACGCTGTTTTCAGCAGAATTACCATGGTGTTATTTATGTGCAGAAACAAAAGTTCTCGGAATGACCTGAAACTCCACGGAACTTATTTTTGGAAAATATTAAAAATACTGGAAGAAGAATCCATGTCAGGGGGGCCTCCACCTGTCCACGAGGGTGGGGGGCGCGCCTGCCCCCTGGGCGCGCACCCCTACCTCGTGGGCCCCCTGACGCTCCACCGACCTTAACTCCAACTCCATATATTCGTGTTCGGGGAGAAAAAAAATCGGGGAGAAGGATTCATCGCATTTTACGATACGGAGCCGCCGCCAAGCCCTAAAACCTCTCGGGAGGGCTGATCTGGAGTCCGTTCGGGGCTTCGGAGAGGGGAATCCGTCGCCATCGTCATCATCAACCATCCTCCATCACCAATTTCATGATGCTCACCGCCGTGCGTGAGTAATTCCATCGTGGGCTTGCTGGACGGTGATGGGTTGGATGAGATTTATCATGTAATCGAGTTAGTTTTGTTAGGGTTTGATCCCTAGTATCCACTATGTTCTGAGACTGATGTTGCTATGACTTTACTATGCTTAATGCTTGTCACTAGGGCCCGAGTGCCATGATTTCAGATCTGAACCTATTATGTTTTCATGAATATATGTGAGTTCTTGATCCTATCTTGCAAGTCTATAGTCACCTACTATGTGTTATGATCCGGCAACCCCGAAGTGACAATAATCGGGACCACTCCCGGTGATGACCATAGTTTGAGGAGTTCATGTATTCACTATGTGTTAATGCTTTGGTCCGGTACTCTATTAAAAGGAGGCCTTAATATCCCTTAGTTTCCATTAGGACCCCACTACCACGGGAGGGTAGGACAAAAGATGTCATGCAAGTTCTTTTCCATAAGCACGTATGACTATATTCGGAATACATGCCTACATTACATTGATGAATTGGAGCTAGTTCTGTGTCACCCTATGTTATGACTGTTACATGATGAACCGCATCGAGCATAATTCTCCATCACCGATCCAATGCCTACGAGCTTTTCACATACTGCTTTTCGCTTATTTACTTTTCCGTTGCTACTGTTACAATCACTACAAAACCCAAAAATATTACTTTTGCTACCGTTACCATTACTTCCATATTAGTTTGCTACTAAATACCTTGCTGCAGATACTAAGTTACCCAGGTGTGGTTGAATTGACAACTCAACTGCTAATACTTGAGAATATTCTTTGGCTCCCCTTGTGTCGAATCAATAAATTTGGGTTGAATACTCTACCCTCGAAAACTGTTGCGATCCCCTATACTTGTGGGTTATCAGAGAACCTTTCCCCATCTAGGGGGGAGGCCATGGAGGAGGAAGCACAAGGGGGAGAACCTCTCCTCCTCTCTCTTGGTGGCACCAGAGTGCCATCGAGAGGGGAATCATCGCCGCGGTGATCGTCTTCATCAACATCACCATCATGATCTATTTTACGTGGTCCACTCTCCCGCACCCCGCTGTAATACCTACTTGAACATGGTGCTTTATGACACATATTTTGATCCAATGATATGTTTCCATTTTATGATGTTTTGAGTAGATATCTTTTTTCCTTGGGTTGATTGATGAGCTAGATTGGTATGAGTTGTATGTTTTATTTTGGTGCTGTCCTATCGTGCCCTCCGTGTCACGCAAGCGTGAGGGATTCCCGCTGTAGGGTGTTGCAATACGTTCATGATTCGCTTATAGTGGGTTGGTGAGTGTCTGAAACACAAACCCGAGTAAGGGGGTTGTTGAGTATGGGAATAAAGAGGACTTGATGCTTTAATGCTATGGTTGGGTTTTTACCTTAATGATCTTTAGTAGTTGCGGATGCTTGCTAGAGTTCCAATCATAAGTGCATATGATCCAAGTAGAGAAAGTATGTTAGCTTATGCCTCTCCCTCATATGAAATTGCAATGATGACTGCCGGTCTTGTTAACAATTGCCTAGGACAATTCCGCACACCGATCCACCAATGATTCCACACTCGTTATTTATAATATTTGGTAATATATTCTAACTTTATGATAACAGCACCTACTTTTATATTTTAGCTCTCCGATATCATGCAAGATTATCCTCTTCATACCCACAACGCAGTTTTATTTCTCGTTGCTAGTTGGAAGCAAACGTTCGGTGTACGTAGAGTCGTATCAGTGGCAGATACGGCTTGAGAGAATATTAATCTTACCTTTATCTCCTTGTGGGTTCTACACGCCATACTTATCACTTCCACATTTGGAAATTGCTACGATGATTCCCTACACTTGGGGATTATCAAGCTCTTTTCTGGCGCCGTTGCCAGGGAGCAATAGCGTGGGGTTGATATTCTCGTGTGTGCTTGTTTGCTTTCTTCACTAAGTAGATTTTGTTTTTCCTTTTTGTTTCTGTTTAGTTGTGGGTGAAACATACAAAAAAAATTAAAATAATGAAAATACAAAAAATTTACTTGCCTCTCATGCCTAAAAAGTTTTTCAAAAAGAGAAGTGATTGGAAAGTTATGCATTGAAGAAGTGAGGGTCGACCTTGAGAACTTGTGTTCATGCTCATGGAAACAATGTAGAATTTTTCATGGAAGTTCTCTGTAAATAATCATCCCCTTGTATATATTCATTGTATTATAAAAATAATGTGCCAAGCTTTGGTTTTACGATGATTAGATTACTTGTTTATTATGTGCAGAACAAAAACAGAAACTTTGGCTGTAGTGCATGAATTTACGTTTTTTACTGGAAGGTCAAATGGGTCTGAAACTTTTTGCACATTACGTCTGTACAAATTTTTCAAATTTTAAAATTTATTTAATAATTTTAGTAGTTACATAAGTTTGCTAAACTTCCAGATTACTACAGACTGTCCTGTTTAAGACAGATTCTGTTTTTGATGCATTGCTTGCTTGTTTTGATGAAACTATCGATTTCTATCAGTCGATTAAGCCATGGAAAAGTTATATTACAGTAGTTATAATGCAAAAACAAAATATGAATTGGTTTGCAACAGTACTTATAGTAGTGATTTGCTTTGTTATACTAACGGATCTCACAAAGTTTTTGTTAAGTTTTTGTGGATGATGTGTTCGAAGAACGAGGAGTTACCGATGTGAGAAGAATAAAGAGAGGCAAGAGTTCAAGCTTGGGAATGCCCAAGGCACCCCAAGTAAATATTTCAAAGGATACTCCAGCATGTAATCTTGGGGATGCCCCGGTTGGCATCCCATCTTTCTTCTTCAACATATATCGGTATACCTCGGTTTTTGTTTTGTTCACATGATTTGTGTCCTTTGTGTTTTTCTTTTTCTTTAAGAACCATGCTAGTATGATATGTCCCTTCATCAATTTATATAATACTTCATGTGCTTCACTTATATCTTTTAAGAATGATCTTATAGAATTGCTCTTTGTGCTTCACTTAAATCTTTTGAGTATGGTTTTATAGAATGCTTCGTGTGCTTCACTTATATATATATTGAGCATGGATATTTGTTAGTCTATGTTAATTGTAGAATGCTCCATGAACTTCACTTATATATTTTGGAGTATGAATAATACTATCATTTAAAGTGGGTTTGGAAGAGTGTCAACTTTAGGAATTGGTGATCCCACTATTCTGGAGGGTGTTGAATCTTAGTGTGATATTTATGGAAGTGGATTTGGAAGAGTGTCAACTTTAGCTAGTAATGATTCCACTATTTCAGAAGAGGTTCCAATTGAGTATGAGAACAAAGTTGCTATCCATGATGCTACTGAAAATTATTATGAGGGAGGTATACATGCTTGTAGGAGTTGCAATAATATCAAGTTTCCTCTCTATGTGCTTAATGTTTTGAAGTTATACTTGTTTTGCCTTCCTATGCTAGTTGATTCTTGTTCCCATAAGTTGTGTTCTCACAAAATCCCTAGGCATAGGAAGTAGGTTAGATTTAAATGTGCTAGTCATATTCTTCATGATGCTCTCTTTGTGTTTCAATTCTTTTCTTTTATGCGAGTATCATTGAAATCATCATGCCTAGCTAAAAGGCATTAAAGAAAAACGCTTGTTGGGAGACAACCCAATATTTACCCTTACTGTTTTTGTGTGTTTACATGATTAAGCTACTGTAGTAATCATGTTTTATAGCTTTTGTTTCAATAAAGTGCCAAGTAAGACCTTTGGGAAGACTTGGGTGAAAGTTATTGTGATCTTGCTGTAAAAAACAGAAACTTTGCGCTCACGAGAATAGATGTAATTGTTTACAGAAGAGTTCTTTTGAGTTGATTCTTTTTGAAGAAGATTAATAGACAAATTACTCACGTCCAACAATTTATTTAATAATTTTTGGAGTAGCAGAAGTATGGTTATTGTTCAGATCATTACAGACTGTTCTGTTTCTGACAGATTCTGTTTTCATTGCATTGTTTGCTTGTTTTCTAATTTCTATGGCTTATATTTCTCAATATAAATTGTAAAAATGATATGGTACAGTAGGCATTGTGTGATAAAAATTATGAACCTTGTCTTTGACAGTACCAAAGTGAATGGTTTACCCTTCATCATACTAACCTATCTCACGAAGTTTCGGTAAGTTTTGTGTGATTGAAGTTTTCAAGCTTTGGGTGAGATATCGATGAGGAGAATAAGGAGTGGAAAGACCCTAATCTTGGGGATGCCCAAGGCACCCCAAGGTAATATTCAAGGAAGACTCAAGCACCTAAGCTTGGGGATGCCCCGGAAGGCATCCCCTCTTTCGTCTTCAAAACTATCGGTATACCTTACTCGGAGCTATATTTTTATTCGTCACATGATATGTGTTTTGATTGGAGCGTGTTTTCAATTTTACTTGCTGTTTGAATAAAATCATTGGATCTGAAATATTGAATGAAAAAGAATCCTCCCATGGCTAGTTAATTACTTGACTACTCAGTGTTCTTCACTCATATCTTTTGGAGTAGTTTGTCATTTACTCATGTGCTTCACGTATATCCTATGAGTAAATGGTTGAATGAATTGAATGTCATAAATCTGAATTTATATATGTTTCATATGCTTATAACATGGGGAGTAATGACTTCACACATAATAAGTATAGGTAGTAAACTTATTGAAGGATAGCAAACGTAGAATTGGTCACTTGAACAATTCATGAAAGAATATTGAAGGAAGAGAGATTTCACATATAAATATACTATCTTGGATATCTTTTGTAATTGTGAGCACTCATTAAAATATGACATGCTAAAAGGTTGATGTTGGACAAGGAAGACAACGTAATGGGTTATGTTTTCTTATATCCGAAATAAACTATATTGTCTTGGATCATCCAACATGCTGAGCTTGCCTTTCCCCCTCATGCTAGCCAAATTCTTTGCGCCAAGTAGAGATACTACTTGTGCTTCCGAATATCCCTTAAACTAGTTTTGCCATGAGAGTCCACCATACCCACCTATGGATTGAGTAAGACCCTTCAAGTAAGTTGTCATCGGTGCATGCAATAAAAATTGCTCTCTAAATATGTATGATCTATTAGTGTGAAGAAAATAAGCTTTATACGAACTTGTGATAGGGAAGAAATAAAAGCGACGGACTGCATAATAAAGGTCTCTATCACAAGAGGCAATATAAAGTGACGTTCTTTTGCATTAAGATTTTGTGCATCCAACCATAAAAGCGCATGACAACCTCTGCTTCCCTCTGCGAAGGGCCTATCTTTTACTTTTATTCTTCTACCTTATGCAAGAGTCATGGTGATCTTCACCTTTCCTTTTTACATTTTATCCTTTGGCAAGCACATTGTGTTGGAAAGATCCCGATATATATATATCCAATTGGATGTAAGTTATCATGAACTATTATTGTTGACATTACCCTTGAGGTAAAAGGTTGGGAGGCAAAACTATAAGCCCCTATCTTTCTCTGTGTCCGATTAAAACTTTGAACCCATAAATATCACGTGAGTGTTAGCAATTGTGAAAGATTAAATGATAGTTGAGTATGTGGAGTTTGCTGAATCAAAGCTCTGACATAGACCCTTCCTGAAAATAAGATGAATTGCAATTGTTTGATAACTAAGAGCACTGTTTGTTAGTTTTCAAGAAAGTTTATGATCTATACTTTAACATGTGAAGAGCTTGTTACTTGATCATGAAAAGTTTTATGAGATGAGCTACTGTTATGACATATAATGATGCTAGAAAAGGTGATTAAAATTATCATTGATCAAACTTGTACACCTGCTAGCATTCACACTTCATAAATTATTTCTTTTATCATTTACCTACTCGAGGACGAGCAGGAATTAAGCTTGGGGATGCTAATACGTCTCCAGCGTATCTATAATTTATGAAGTATTCATGCTATTATATTATCCATCTTAGGTGTTTTATATGCATTTATATGCTATTTTATATGATTTTTGGGACTAACCTATTAACCTAGAGCCCAGTGCCAGTTTCTGTTTTCTCCTTGTTTTAGAGTGCCGCGGAAAAGGAAAACCAAACGGAGTCCAATTGACCTGAAACTTGATGGAGCTTGTTTTTGGACCAGAAGAAGACCACGGAGCATCGGAGTTGGCCCAGAAGAGTCCCGGGCTGCCCACGAGGGTGGGGGCGCCCCCCCCCCCCCCCGGGGGGGGGGCGTGCCCCCCTGCCTCGTGGACAACCCGGAGACCCCCTGACGTGAAATCAACGCCAACTTCTCCTATATATACCCAAACTTCCAGAAAGAAACCTAGATCGGAAGTTCCGCCGCCGCAAGCCTCTGTAGCCACGAGAAATCAATCTAGGCCCTCTCCGGCACCCTACCGGAGGGGGCCATCATCACCGGTGTCCATGGAGGAGTATCCCGGAGAGGCCATAATCGCCATGAAGGCCAAGGACCAGAGGGAGAACCTTTCCCCATCTAGGGGGGAGGCCATGGAGGAGGAAGCACAAGGGGGAGAACCTCTCCTCCTCTCTCTTGGTGGCACCGGAGTGCCATCGAGAGGGGAATCATCGCCGCGGTGATCGTCTTCATCAACATCACCATCCTCATCTATTTTACGCGGTCCACTCTCCCGCACCCCGCTGTAATACCTACTTGAACATGGTGCTTTATGCCACATATTATGATCCAATGATGTGTTGCCATCTTATGATGTTTTGAGTAGATACCTTTTGTCCTTGGGTTGATTGATGATCTAGATTGGTACGAGTTGTATGTTTTATTTTTGTGCTGTCCTATGGTGCCCTCCATGTCGCGCAAGCGTGAGGGATTCCCGCTGTAGGGTGGTGCAATACGTTCATGATTCGCTTATAGTGGGTTGGTGAGTGACTGAAACACAAACCCGAGTAAGGGGGTTGTTGCGTATGGGAATAAAGAGGACTTGATGCTTTAATGCTATGGTTGGGTTTTACCTTAATGATCTTTAGTAGTTGCGGATGCTTGCTAGAGTTCCAATCATAAGTGCATATGATCCAAGTAGAGAAAGTATGTTAGCTTATGCCTCTCCCTCATATGAAATTGCAATGACCACTGTCGGTCTTGTTAACAATTGCCTAGGACAATTCCGCACACCGATCCACCATTATTCCACACTCGCTATTTATAATATTTAGTAATATATTCTAACTTTATGATAACAGCACCTACTTTTATATTTTAGCTCTGCGATATCATGCAAGGTTATCCTCTTCATACCCACAACGCAGTTTTATTTCTCGTTGCTAGTTGGAAGCAAACGTTCGGTGTACGTAGAGTCGTATCAGTGGCAGATAGGGCTTGAGAGAATATTGATCTTACCTTTAGCTCCTTGGGGGTTCGACACTCCATACTTATCACTTCCACCTTTGGAAATTGCTACGATGATTCCCTGCACTTGGGGATTATCAATACCCCAAAAACATTCGAGAGCACTACGAAACCCTATTTCCACCGCCGCAACCTTCTGTACCCGTGAGATCCCATCTTGGGGCCTTTTCCGGTGCTCCGCCGGAGGGGGAATTGATCACAGAGGGCTTCTACATCAATACCATAGCCTCTTCGATGATGTGTGAGTAGTTTACAACAGACGTTCGGATCCATAGTTATTAGCTAGATGGCTTCTTCTCTCTCTTTGGATCTCAATAGAAAGTTCTCCTCGATTCTCTTGGAGATCTATTCGATGTAATTCTTTTTGCGGTGTGTTTGTCGAGATCCGATGAATTGTGGGTTTATGATCAAGATTATCTATGAACAATATTTGGTTCTTCTCTGAATTCTTATATGTATGATTTGATATCTTTGCAAGTCTTCGAATTATCAGTTTGGTTTGGCCTACTAGATTGATCTTTCTTGCAATGGGAGAAGTGCTTAGCTTTGGGTTCAATCTTGCGGTGTCCTTTCCCAGTGACAGCAGGGGCAACAAGGCACATATTGTATTGTTGCCATCGAGGATAAAAATATGGGGTTTATATCATATTGCTTGAGTTTATCCCTCTACATCATGTCATCTTGCCTAATGCGTTACTCCGTTCTTATGAACTTAATACTCTAGATGCATGCTGGATAGCGGTCGATGTGTGGAGTAATAGTAGTAGATGCAGAATCGTTTCGGTCTACTTGTCGCGGACGTGATGCCTATATACATGATCATGCCTAGATATTCTCATAACTATGCACTTTTCTATCAATTGCTCGACAGTAATTTGTTCACCCACCGTAGATTATGCTATCTTGAGAGAAGCCACTAGTGAAACCTATGGCCCCCGGGTCTATTTTCCATCATATAAGTTTCCGATCTATTTTATTTTGCAATCTTTACTTTTCAATCTATACAACAAAAATACCAAAAATATTTATCTTATTATCTCTATCAGATCTCACTTTTGCAAGTGGCCATGAAGGGATTGACAACCCCTTTATCGCGTTCGTTGCAAGGTTCTTATTTGTTTGTGTAGGTACAAGGCGACGTGTGTGTATCCTCCTACAGGATTGATACCTTGGTTCTCAAAAACTGAGGGAAATACTTACGTTACTTTGCTGCATCATCCTTTCCTCTTCAAGGGAAAACCAACGCATGCTCAAGAGGTAGCAGTGTGCATCCAACTTGCTTGCTCACGAAGACCTAGGACATTTTGAGGAAGCCCATCATTGGAATATACAAGCCAAGTTCTATAATAAAAAATTCCCACTAGTATATGAAAGTGACAAAATAAGAGACTCTTTATCATGAAGATCATGTTGCTACTTTGAAGCACAAGTGTGGAAAAAGGATAGTAACATGGCCCCTTCTTTCTTTTTCTCTCATTTTTTTATATTTTTATTTGGGCCTTCTCCTTTTTTAAGGCCTCTTATTTTTATTTGGGCTTCTTTGGCCTCTTTTATTTTTTTATTTTTCGTCCGGAGTCTCATCCCGAGTTGTGGGGAAATCATAGTCACCATCATCCTTTCCTCACATGGGACAATGTTCTAATAATGAAAATCATCACACTTTTATTTACTTACAACTCAAGAATTACAACTCAATACTTAGAACAAAACTAGTAAGATGCCCGTGCTACGCTACGCGGTCACAAAAGATCACGTGAAACATTATTGTTTATTTAAATTATGTCCAAAATCCAATTCATTGCTATGTCCCGCAAAAAATAGTTCCTAGACATTAATCAAACGATGTTATATTGTTGATAGGTAGGCATCGAGCACAATCAAACATATGGTTTCCGTCCGCCTTTTTAGTAGAAGCAATTCTTTCTTGCAAAGAACCCATTTCTATACACTATTTCGAGCAAAAATCGATGGAATTCTACATCTCTTGCCATTTGAGGCAATATAAGAACTTGTCTCCTTAGAGATTACATATACTGTTCGTCCAAGCCAAACCTTCTCTTCACCATCTTGACCTTGCAGGAAGATTTTTTGTTCTCCTTAGTCCTTACTCAGCTTTCTCATTACTGACTGCAAATAGAAAATCTGACCACACGTTTGGCAATCGGGACGACACTGGCCAGCTTTTTCTCCGAATTCAGGAGAACTCGGCATGAAGAGAGGAAACGCAAATAGAAACACGTTATAGATAACTTGCATACATACGAGAGTATTAAAATTCAAAAGTGTTGCATGTACAGGAATAATTGATTCCGCAATATAGAAAACATCATAAATGCCTGCCATCCCAAGTTATTCATACAATGTAAATATTTGACACATGACATGCAAGAACTGAGCTCGAACACAGATTCTAGTGTAGTGTTATACACTGCTATGGAACAACATCTGCATAAATATCGTATGACTAAATATTCATACAGTTTAATTAGAAGAGGTGATTTGCTATGAAACAACATTTGCATAAATATCGTATGACTAAATATTCAAACAGTTTAATTAGAAGAGGTGATTTGCTATGGAACAACATCTGCATAAATATCGTATGACAACATCGTCTTCTGATGTTCAGTGCCTTCATCTCTAACCGTCCTCTTCCTTCTATGTTCCAATCCTAGGTTACTGTAGCCATGCATACTACATAATACCGTATTAAAAGAAATCACATGTCACTGAGAAGGCAATTCAATATGGTGATATTAGTTTCCCTCTTTCCTTCTCATGTGCTCCTGCCAAACACTCAAGCATATTAAGCATTATAACTATGTAAATATTAATGAAGAAACAAAACATGTTGTGATCTGGAAGAAAAAAAATTGGTGCTCTTAAGTCTTAAAACACTTCCATGGGCACCACTTTTTCTAGCACAAATCAGTAAATATGGCGTTTCTTCAGGAAAAAATGTATTTTGTTAGAAGACACAAATATGTTTGTTGCAAAAAGTCCAGACTTTTTTATTCTTTTTTTTGTTTCACACCATTCATCCTAGAGCTGCTTTGGCTCCATATTGAATATTTGACTTTATTGTCAGCACTCACAATTCCCTCCAAATCTCTCTGCTCTCTCTCTCTATCACCCAAGGTGGAAGAAGAACAGAGGAAGAACACTGAAGTTTTGTGCAGCGCTCTGAATGTTGCTTTTCTGTTTCACTTTTATTATCTCTAACAGAAGGCAAACATGCCGCAGATCTTGCCCTCTTACCGGATCGTGCCATCCCACGACCGAGAACAAGTCCTTATAGGCCTACAAACGCGCCTCAGGATCGTACAGCCCAAGTCCTCAGCCGTCGCTAACAGTTTAACTGAAATTTCTGAAACTACTGAAGAAAACTGCTAACTGAAACTACTGAAGAAAGCTGCAGCTAGAAAAACGCTACCAAACTACTAATCAAGCCACACTGGTTTATTTGCTAACATTTATATCGCTGAATCTTAAGAAAAACAAAGAAGTAAGCTAGTCTAGGGAAAATCCAGTTTGTGAGGTAAACTTTGCATGACGGTTCTAACCAAAAGCTAAGAATCAAATAATTGATGTATTCCTTTTCGTTTGAGAAGGCAAGTTACGATTAGATTTCATGAGACACCTCAAAATTATCATTCAGCTTCTCAAGAGGAGCATCTGATGTGGCTCCGACCAAACAATACTAAAGTTTTTCAAAACTAATTAAAATAACATGAATATACCTTGTTCAAACAAATATTCTAAAAATTATGCAGGTTCACGTAGGTATATGAGTCTGAAGTCATATATTGTCTTAGGAAAAAATACACAGTTTCCCATGGGATTCTAATCATACAGACGTTACATAATATCAAAATTTACTTGCAGAGAATTAAAACAGATATATGAACTCATAGGGGTTTAGGGTAACACACGATGAGAAGGAAGGCACATGTTGAAGTCGTGAAAAATTTATCTACAAGCAACACAACACTCATTATCGGGCATCTCTCCCAGACCACATATTAGAAGGATATTACTAATGCTGCATACCTTTTTTCAATTAGCATTTCCAAATAGGAATCTTCTGCTAGTGGATGAGACGAAGACAATACTGCATGCCGTTCTTGCTCCATTAATCTCATACAACCACACAAGTGTATATATGCTGTTTTGTAAAAAAGGATTACTCAGATTCCGTTCAATACACAATAATTAATATACAGGGAAGTAAAATTACTTGATACAACAAAGTGGAAAAGCTTATCTTTAAAGTAGGGCTTGAGATCTTTTCCACTTAAGAAGACATTTAGCAAGAGCACTACTACACAGCCGACGGGTTCTGGACGATCTTCGGATGATGCAGCGCATCAAGCCATCGATGCGTAGAGCAAAGGTAAACAGCACCATTCAATTCTTCAATCGTCCAGAGTTCGGCCAGCAACTGTCGTGTGTAAAGTAATTCTGTTTAGCAATGCTTGATAACACTGCTCCATTTTCCTTGAGCAATAAATCTGACACAGATCACAATGGAAAAAAAATCTGAATATTGAATACAAAATCTAGTAACAACCCGAGGGGATGGTTCTCAGTAATTTCCCCAAGGATAAATCTGTAGTTCTCGAGGTACTTCGCAGATCCACAACCAATTAGTTTTTAAACATATTTAGGAGAGGCAATGGTTTCAATCACATAGCTGCACAAATCACACATCTCTGCTCCAAAACAATGACAAACTTCTTTGGGTCTGACAGAGAAACACAAAACTTATGGAGGGATGAACGTGGTTGGGATTTGGGAACAAACATAGTGGCTTGAGGTAGTTGGCACCGGCACTGCCGGGAACGAGTAGTTCGCCACCAGCCGAAATCCTCCGGCGGGCAGCAGTAGGTGGCGGCGCAGCCAGCGGCGTACTTTTGAAGGTCGATGTCGGAGGATACGGGGAGCGAGCGGAAGAGATGGCGATGAGGAGGATGATGTGGTGCCGGTGCGTGGTGGGGCTACTGCAACAAGAAAGGGAGGAAGCAAGAGAGGCGTCAGGGTACGGCGGCGGCAGCGGCGCACTTCCGGGCATTGGAACCGCAGGAGATGGGGGAGGGGGTGTAGGGATGACGTGGAAGAGGGCGTCGTGGTGGAGATGCTGGGCGGTTGTGCTGCGGCACAAGAGGAGGACGAGCCGGCGGACGGGTGGCGTCGGCGGCGTATGTGCTTGCCGAGCTCGGCGCCAGAGGAGACGGGCAAAAGGGGGTGGAGGAGATGGCGGGGAGGACGGGATTTTGCGGTGGTGGTGAGCGCTGGGGCTGATGAGAGTAGGCGTGAGAGGCTTGGGGGTGGATGGCGCCGACAACGGCCATCGAGCGAGATCGGTGGTTCTTCCAGCGCCTTCTTTTTCAGATGGATTTTGATGAGTTGGGGGCGCCAGTGCTGAACGGGAGAGATTGGACTTGGAGGGGCTATCTGCAAATGTGTGAAGTGAAGCGGGCGACTTTCTGTAAAATTGCACAGATTGCTTTGTGTTGTGCGTCGGATGCAGATCCGACGATCCGAAACGCAAGATGGCAGGCACACCATCATCACCAACTCAGATTTTTATAGGAGTAGAGATATGACTCTATGTGAATGCCTCCGGCAGTGTACCAGGATATGCAATGAATCAAGAGTGACATGTATGAAAGAATTGTGAAGGTGGCCTTGCCACAAATACGATGTCAACTACATGATCATGCAAAGCAATATGACAATGATGGAGCGTGTCATAATAAACGGAACGGTGGAAAGTTGCACGGAAATATATCTCGGAATGGCTATGGAAATGCATAATAGGTAGGTATGGTGGCTATTTTGAGGAAGATATAAGGAGGCTTATGTGTGATAGAGCGTATCATATCACGGTGTTTGGATGCACCGGCGAAGTTTGCACCAACTCTCGAGGTGAGAAAGGGGAATGCACGGTACTGAAGAGGCTAACAACGATGGAAGGGTGAGAGTGCGTATAATCCATGGACTCAACATTAGCCATAAAGAACTCACATACTTATTGCAAAAAACTACAAGTCATCAAAACCAAGCACTACGCGCATGCTCCTAGGGGGATAGATTGGTAGGAAAAGACCATCGCTCGTCCCCGACCGCCACTCATAAGGAAAGCAATCAAAGAACACCTCATGCTTCAAATTTGTCACACAACATTTATCATACGTGCATGCTACGGGACTTGCAAACCTCAACACAAGTGTTTCTCAATTACACAATTACTCAACTAGCACGACTCTAATATTACCATCTTTATATCTCAAAAAAACTATCAAGTATCAAACTTTTCATAATATTTAATGCACTCTATATGAAAGTTTTTATTATACCCATCTTGGATGCCTATCATATAAGGACTAATTTTATAGCCAAAGGAAACTACCATGAAGTTCTAAAAGACTCTCAAAATAATATGAGTGAAGCATGAGAGATCAGTAATTTCTATAAAAGAAAACCACCACTGTGCTCTAAAAAGGTATAAGTGAAATACTAGAGCAAAATTATCTAGCTCAAAAGATATAAGTGAAGCACATAGAGTATTCTAATAAATTCCAATTCATGTGTGTCTCTCCAAAAGGTGTGTACAGCAAGGATGATTGTGATAAACTAAAAAGCAAAGATTCAAATCATACAAGACACTCCAAGCAAAACACATATCATGTGGTGAATAAAAATATAGCCTCAAGTAAAGTTACCGATAGACGAAGACAAAGAGGGGATGCCTTCCGGGGCATCCCCAAGATTAGGCTTTTGGTTGTCCTTGAATTTTACCTTGGGGTACCTTGGCATCCCCAATCTTAGGCTCTTGCCACTCCTTATTCCAAAATCCATCAAATCTTTACCCAAAAACTTGAAAACTTCAGAACACAAAACTTCAACAGAAAATCTCATGAGCTCCGTTAGTGTAAGAAAACAAACCAGCACTTTACGTTACTGTAATGAACTCATTCTTTATTTATATTGGTGTTAAACCTACTGTATTCCAACTTCTCTATGGTTCATACCCCCCGATACTAGCCATAGATTCATCAAAATAAGCAATCAACACACGAAAAACAGAATCTGTCAAAAACATAACAGTCTGTAGTAATCTCTATCAAACTTATACTTCTGGAACTCCCCAAATTCTGAAATAAATTGGAGGACGTGAGGAATTTATTTATTAATCATATGCAAAAATAATCAACCTAAAATCACTCTCCAGTAAAAAATGGCAGCTAATCTCGTGAGCGCTAAAGTTTATGTTTTTTACAGCAAGATCACAAAGACTTCACCCAAGTCTTCCCAAAGGTTCTACTTGGCACAAACACTAATTAAACATAAAACCACATCTAAACAGGGGCTAGATGAATTATTTATTACTAAACAGGAACATAAAGCAAGGAACAAAAATAAAATTGGGTTGCCTCCCAACAAGCGCTATCGTTTAACGCCCCTAGCTAGGCATAAAAACAAGAATAGATCTAGGTATTGTCATCTTTGGTATGCAATCCATAAGTGGCTCTCATAATAGATTCATAAGGTAATTTAAGTTTCTTCTTAGGAAAGTGTTCCATGCCTTTCCTTAATGGAAATTGTAATCTAATATTTCCTTCTTTCATATCAATAATTGCACCAATCGTTCTAAGGAAAGGTCTACCAAGAATAATAGGACATGTAGGATTGCAATCTATATCAAGAACAATGAAATCTATGGACACATAATTCCTATTTGCAACAATAAGAACATCATTAATCCTTCCCATAGGTTTCTTAATGGTGGAATCCGCAAGATGCAAATTTAAAGAACAATCATCAAATTCACGGAAACCTAACACATCACAGAAAGTTTTTGGAATCGTGGAAACACTAGCACCCAAATCACATAAGGCATAGCATTCATGATCTTTAATCTTAATTTTAATAGTAGGTTCCCACTCATCGTAAAGTTTTCTAGGGATAGAAACTTCTAATTCAAGTTTTTCTTCATAAAATTGCATTAAAGCATCAACGATATGTTTAGTAAAAGCTTTGTTTTGATCATACGCATGAGGAGAACTGAACATGGATTGCAACAAGGAAATACAATCTATCAAAGAAGAATTATCATAATTAAATTCCTTGAAATCCAAAATAGTGGGTTCATTGCTATGTAAAGTTTTGACCTCTTCAATCCCACTTTTACCAATTTTTACATCAAGATCTAAAAACTCCGAATCATTGGGACGCCTTTTAACTAAAGTTGACTCGTCTCCAGTCCCATCTTTATCAAGATTCATATTGGAAAACAAAGATTTAATAGGAGACACATCAATCACTTTTAGATCTTCATCATTATTATCATGAAAACTAGAAGAACAAGCTTTCACAAAGCAATCTTTTTTAGCACGCATCTGTAACGTCCGGATAATCATGCTACAGTAATCTCACGTTAATGATGGCACGTCACCTCTGTCACTGTAATTAATCTCGGGTTAATTCAAAACCGCTTCAAATTTAAATCCTAAATAAGTCAAACGACAAAAGTTTTCAAATATTAAAATAAAAATGTTCGGGAGATGCCATATTTTGCATAAGTAAATATGGTGTGGTAAACACATTTTTATAAAATGCCTAAATAGTTTAAATTAAAATAAAACAGAAAAAGCAAATAAATAAAAGAAAAGAAATTACAAAAAAACAGAACAAAAAGAAAAAAAACAAAAAAGGAACCCCCCTCCCCCCACTGGACCCTGGCCCAACTGGGCCGACCCAGGCCCAGCCGGCCGGCCACCCACCACCACCGACACCTTATCCACTCCCCCCCCACTCACCACCGACACCTCCTCCCCACTCCCCCCCCCACTCCCCCGATCCCCTCCTGGATCGGGATCGTCCTCGACGCCCCGGCTCGTCCCCGCCGCCTCGCCGTTCGCCGGCGCCACCCGCCGGACCGCCTCATCCTCTTCTCCTCTCCATCGTCCCCTCGTCACCGGGCCCCACCCGCTCGTCGTCGCCGTGCACCACCGCCGCCGCCGTCCTCTCCGTCACCGAACCGCCCCCGAGCTCGTTGCCTCGTCCCCGTCGTCCTCCCCGCGCCCACTGCCATTTCCCTGCAACCGTCGGTGAGACGCCGCGCCTCCCCTCTCCCCCTGTCGGACGCCCTCCGCCGCGCCCTACCGCGCCGGTGCACGGGCCAAGCCCCGCTCACTGCTCCTCCCGTTCACGCACCGTCGCACCATGCCTGACCCCGCGACGCACCTCGCTGCCACACCCGCCGTGCTGCTTCTCCCCGACGCCTGCGCCCTCGCTCGCCTCTGTGCTGCCCGCCCCTCGCGGCCATGCCATCGCGCCACTCCCCACTGCCCCTCGCCTCGCAGCGCCGGGCCGCGCCCCGCGCGCGCTCTCATCGCTGCCGCTTTGGGCCGCGCGGCCCCCCCCCCCTCCGCCTCCGCGCCGCTCCGGCCGCCTGCCGGTGCCGTGGCCACCGGCGCCCCGCGGCGCTGGGCGGCACCCGTTGCGGCTGTGTCCAGGTGACCCGGTGCCCGCACCCGTAACCACTGCCCAGCGCCCGCTAAGGCCCTGGGCCATTGACACATGGGGCCCGCCCCTTTTAGATAATGTAAACAAAAAAATGATTTAAAAAATATATAAATAATAAAAATATAATAATAATAAAAATAATAAGTTAATTAATAAATATTAATAAATATATAAATAAAACAAATAATAAAAATCAATTTAATTAATTAATTAATTAACTAAATTAATTAAGTTAATTAATCCTGTTTAAATTAATCTAATTAGTTAGTTAATTTAATTAAACAATAGTTAATTAGCTAACAGCCCTGACAGGTGGGACCCACCTGTCAGGTTAACCAGGTCAACGGTCAACGTTGACTGCTGACGTCAGCATGACATCATGCTGATGTCATAAATCCATTTTCGAATTAAATTAAATAATTAATTAAATTCCAGAAATTAATAAAATCTTTAGAAAATCATATCTTTTAATCCGTAACTCGGATTAAAATATTTTCAACATGAAAGTTGCTCAGAACGACGAGACGAATCCGGATGCGCAGCCCGTTCGTCCACCACACATCCCTAACCTATCGAACTCGCAACTTTCCCCCTCCGGTCCGTCTGTCCGAAAACGCGAAACATCGGGAATACTTCCCGGATGTTCCCCCCCTTCGCCGGTACCACCTACTGTCGCGTTAGGACACACCTAGCACCGCTCATTGTCATGTCACGCATCGTCATGTTTATGTTTGCATTATATTTACTGTTTCTTCCCCCTCTTCTCTCCGGTAGACTACGAGACCGACACTGCTGCTTCCCAGTTCGACTACGGAGTTGACGACCCCTCCTACTTGCCAGAGCAACCAGGCAAGCCCCCCCCCTTGATCACCAAATATCGCCTATTCTTCTCTATACTGCTTGCATTAGAGTAGTGTAGCATGTTACTGCTTTCCGTTAATCCTATACTGATGCATAGCCTGCCCTTGCTTCTACTGATGTTACCTTTACCTGCAATCCTACATGCTTAGTATAGGATGCTAGTTTTCCATCAGTGGCCCTACATTCTTGTCCGTCTGCTGTGTTATACTATCGGGCCGTGATCACCTGGGCGGTGATCACGGGTATATACTTATATACTATATACATGACACATGTGATGACTAAAGTCGGGTCGGCTCGTAGGAGTACCCGCAAGTGGATCTTTGTGGCGGAGCGACAGGGCAGGTTGAGACCGCCTAGGTGAGAGGTGGGCATGGCCCTGGTCGACGTTCGCGGTTATTTAACACGCTTAACGAGATATTGGTATTTGATCTGAGTCTGGCCATTTGGTCTATACGCACTAGCCATCTACGCGGGAGTAGTTATGGGTATCCCGGCGTCGTGGTATCAGCCGAAGCCTTCGTGACATCAGCGACTGAGTGGCGCGCGCCGTGTTGGACCGCTTTGACGTAACCGCCGTGATCGTGTGGGTTGCTAGGTCTGCTCGCGGCCGCGTTCGCAACGTGCAGGTGTGCATAGGGCGATGGGCCCAGACCCCTGCGCGCTTAGGATTAGACCGGCGTGCTGACCGCTCTGTTGTGCTTAGGTAGGGCTGCGACGTGTTGATCTTCCGAGGCCGGGCATGAACCAGAAAAGTGTGTCCGGCCAAATGGGATCGAGCGTGTTGCGTTATGTGGTGCACCCCTGCAGGGAAGTTTATCTATTCGAATAGCCATGTCCCTCGGTAAAAGGACGACCCGGAGTTGTACCTTGACCTTATGACAACTAGAACTGGATATTGAATAAAATACACCCTTCCAAGTGCCAGATACAACCCGTTGATCGCTCTCTAACAGGGCGACGAGGAGGGGATCGCCGGGTAGGATTATGCTATGCGATGCTACTTGGAGGACTTCAATCTACTCTCTTCTACATGCTGCAAGATGGAGATGGCCAGAAGCGTAGTCTTCGACAGGACTAGCTATCCCCCTTTTATTCTGGCATTCTGCAGTTCAGTCCACTGATATGCCCCTTTACACATATACCCATGCATATGTAGTGTAGCTCCTTGCTTGCGAGTACTTTGGATGAGTACTCACGGTTGCCTTTCTCCCTCTTTTCCCCTTTCCTTTCTATCTGGTTGTCGCAACCAGATGCTGGAGTCCAGGAGCCAGACGCCACCGTCGACGACGACACCTACGACACTGGAGGTGCCTACTACTACGTGCAGGCCGCTGACGACGACCAGGAGTAGTTAGAAGGATCCCAGGCAGGAGGCCTGCGCCTCGTTCGATCTGTATCCCAGTTTGTGCTAGCCTTCTTAAGGCAAACTTGTTTAACTTATGTCTGTACTCAGATATTGTTGCTTCCGCTGACTCGTCTATGATCGAGCACTTGTATTCGAGCCCTCGAGGCCCCTGGCTTGTATTATGATGCTTGTATGACTTATTTATGTTGTAGAGTTGTGTTGTGATATCTTCCCGTGAGTCCCTGATCTTGATCGTACACGTTTGCGTGCATGATTAGTGTACGGTCAAATCGGGGGCGTCACAGCATCCTACGGTTCTTTCTTTGCACTCATCAATGGAAATTCTCATGGCTTTGAGGGACTCATTGATATCATGCTTAGGTGGAATAGATCTAAGTTTCAAAGAATCAACATCAAGAGAAATTCTATCCACGTTCCTAGCCAACTCATCAATCTTAGGCAATTTTTCTTCAAGCAAAGCATTGAAATTCTTTTGCGAAGTCATAAATTCTTTAACACTAGTCTCAAAATCAGAGGGCATCTTATTAAAATTTCCATAAGAGTTGTTGTAGGAGTTACCATAATTATTAGAGGAATTACTAGGGAACAGCCTAGAATTAAAGTTTCCTCTATACGCGTTGTTACCAAAATTGTTCCTACCAACAAAATTCACATCCATAGATTCATTACTATTCTCAATCAAAGTCGACAAAGGCATATCATTAGGATCAGAATAAACACTCTTATTAGCAAACAATTTCATGAGTTCATCCATCTTTCCACTCAAAACATTAATCTCTTTAATCGCATGAACCTTTTTACTAGTAGATCTTTCGGTGTGCCATTGAGAATAATTAACCATAATATTATCTAGGAGTTTAGTAGCTTCTGCTAAAGTGATTTCCATGAAAGTGCTTCCCGCGGCCGAATATAAAAGATTTCTAGAAGCAACATTCAATTCGGCATAAATTTTTTGTATAATCATGCATAAATTCAAACCATGTGTAGGGCAATTATGTATCATTAATTTCATCCTCTCCCAAGCTTGTGCAACATGCTCATGCTCAAGTTGCTTAAAATTCATAATATCATTTCTAAGAGAGATAATCTTAGCGGGAGGAAAATACTTAGAAATAAAAGCATCTTTGCACTTATTCCATAAATCAATACTATTTTTAGGCAAAGAAGAGAACCAAGTTTTAGCACGATCTCTAAGCGAAAACGGAAATAGCTTCAATTTAACAATATCATTATCCACATCTTTCTTCTTTTGCATATCACACAAATCAACAAAGTTGTTTAGATGGGTAGCGGCATCTTCATTAGGAAGGCCAGTAAATTGATCTTTCATGACAAGATTCAACAAAGCAGCATTAATTTCACAAGATTCAGCATCGGTAATAGGAGCAATCGGAGTGCTAATAAAATCATTGTTGTTGTTATTGGAAAAGTCACATAATTTAGTATTGTCTTGAGCCATCGTGACAAACAATCAATCCAACACACAAGCATAGAAGAAGCAAGCAAAAAGAGATGAACGGAAAAAGGGCGAATAAAACGGCAAGGGTGAAGTGGAGGAGAGGGAAACGAGAGGCGAATGTCAGATGATGTAATGCGAGGGATAAGAGTTTGTGATGGGTACTTGGTATGTCTTGACTTGAGCGTAGATCTCCCCGGCAACGGTGCCAGAAATCCTTCTTGCTACCTCTTGAGCATGCGTTGATTTTCCCTTGAAGAGGAAATGGTGATGCAGCAAAGTAGCGTAAGTATTTCCCTCGGTTTTTGAGAACCAAGGTATCAATCCAGTAGGAGACTACACACAAATCGCCTAGTACCTCCACAAACAATCAAGAACCTTGCAACCAACGCGATAAAGGGGTTCTCAATCCCTTCACGGCCACTTGCAAAAGTGAGATCTGATAAAGATAATAAGATAAATATTTTGGTATTTTTGTTGTA
Source organism: Aegilops tauschii subsp. strangulata (assembly GCF_002575655.3). Lineage (NCBI taxonomy): Eukaryota > Viridiplantae > Streptophyta > Magnoliopsida > Poales > Poaceae > Aegilops > Aegilops tauschii. Next base: position 49,924,394 of record NC_053039.3, read on the forward strand.
TAGATTGGAAAATAAAGATTGCAAAATAAACGGCGACAGAAATTGGCAAGTTGACGGGAAACTAATATGATGTAAAATAGACCCAGGGGCCATAGGTTTCACTAGTGGCTTCTCTCATGATAGCATATATTACGGTGGGTGAACAAATTACTACCGAGCAATTGATAGAAAGGCGCATAGTTATGAGAATATCCAGGCATGATCATGAACATAGGCATCGCGTCCGTGTCAAGTAGACCGAAACGATTCTGCATCTACTACTATTAATCCACACATCGACCGCTATCCAGCATGCATCTAGAGTATTAAGTTCATAAGAACAGAGTAACGCATTAAGCAAGATGACATGATGTAGAGGGATAAACTCAAGCAATATGATATAAACCCCATCTTTTTATCCTCGATGGAAACAATACAATACGTGTCGGTTCCCTTTCTGTCACTGGGATCGAGCACCGCAAGATTGAACCCAAAGCTAAGCACTTTTCCCATTGCAAGAAAGATCAATCTAGTAGGCCAAACTAAACCGATAATTCGAAGAGACTTGCAAAGATATCAAATCCTGCATATAAGAATTCAGAGAAGAATCAAATATTTTTCATAGATAATCTTGATCATAAACCCACAATTCATCGGGTCTCGGCAAACACACCGCAAAAAGTATTACATCGAATAGATCTCCAAGAACATCGAGGAGAACTTTGTATTGAGAACCAAAGAGAGAGAAGAAGCCATCTAGCTAATAACTATGGACCCGAAGGTCTGTGGTAAACTACTCACACATCATCGGAGAGGCTATGGTGTTGATGTAGAAGCCCCCCGTGATCGAATCCCCCTCCGGCAGATCGCCGGAAAAGGCCCCAAGATGGGATCTCACGGGTACAGAAGGTTCCGGCGGTGGAAAAGTGGTTTCGTGGCTCCCCTGGATGTTTTCAGGGTATAAGAGTATATATAGGCGAAAGAAGTAGGTCGGTGCAGCTACGAGGGGCCCACGAGGGTGGGGCGTGCCCTCCTGCCTCGTGGTCGCCTGGTTGCATCTCTAACTTCCACTCCAAGTCTCCTGGATTGCGTTTGTTCCAAGAAAGATCCTCGCGAAGGTTTCGTTCCATTTGGATTCCGTTTGATATTCCTTTTCTGCGAAACACTAAAATAGGCAAAAATAGCAATTTTGCACTGGGCCTTTGGTTAATAGGATAGTCCCAAAAATAATATAAAAGAGTATATTAAAGCCCATTAAACATCCAAAACAGATAATATAATAGCATGGAACAATCAGAAATTATAGATACGTTGGAGACGTATCATCCACCCTCGGGGCTGAGGGTTTGTACCTATAGCTATGTGTTTACTCTCTCTCTCTCTCTCTCTCTCTCTCTCGTGTCCTTGAGATGTCACGATCTTGATGTATCGCGGGCTTTGTTAATATAGTCGGATCATATGGTGTTTTCCCCTCTCAATCTTGTTGTGATGAATTGAGTTTTTCCCTTTGATATTTTGTTGTTATCGGATTGAATACTTTTATGGATTTGAGAACACTTAATATATGTCTTGCAATTGAATATGCGTGGTCACAATGGAGTATCGTATTGATTCACTTGATATATGTTTTGGCACTCAACTCGCGGATTCCCAAGGTGACATTGGGGTAATCTATGCATAGGGGTTGATGCACGTTCTTGTCTTTGTTTTTTCGGTAGAAATCTTGGGGCACTCTTTGAAGTTCTTTGTGTTGGATTGAGTATTATGAATATGAATTTTCTTTGGTGTTATTTTAGTACGAACTCTAGGATAGATCGAGCGGAAAGAATAGCTTTGTGTTATTTTAGTACGGACTCTTGAATAGATCGAATAGAAAGAATAGCTTGGAGGTGGTTTTGTACCCTACAAAAAATTTAATTTATTCTTATGTTCTCCACTAGATAGGAACTTTGGAGTGATTCTTCATCGCACTTTGAGGGATGGTTACATGATCCAATTATATTAGCATTGTTGAGAGATTGCACTAGCGAAAGTACGGACCCTAGGCCTCATTTTCAAGCATTGCAATACCGTTTTGTGCCCGTTTACTATTTGCTACCTTGCTGTTTTTATTTATTCAGATTATAAAAATATATTTCTACCATCCATATTACACTTTTATCACCATCTCTTCGCCGAACTAGTGCACCTATACAATTTGCCATTGTATTGGGTGTGTTGGGGACACAAGAGAATTCTTGTATTTGGTTGCAGGGTCATTTGAGAGAGACCATCTTCGTCCTACACCTCTCATGGATTGATAAAACTTAGGTCATCCACTTGAGGGAAAATTGCTACTGTCCTACAAAACTCTGTGCTTGGAGGCCCAACACGTGTCTACAAGAATAAAGTTGCATAGTAGACATCAAGCACTTTTCTGGCGCCATTGCCGGGGAGGTGAGTGCTTGAAGGTATATCTTTAGATCTTGCAATTGAATCTTTTAGTTTCTTGTTTTATCACTAGTTTGGCTTATAAAAGAAAACTAAAAAATGGAACTGAGGTTGCATCACATTATTCATCTTTATAATGTATTTTGTGAAAACGATGGAAAGGAAAATTGTGCTCAATTGATAGAAAAAGAATTCAATAGAATGTTTGGTATAAATGATGAGCATGATTGCAATGTTGTTAGTTTGAATTCTTTGAATATCCATGATGCTAATGATATGCAAACCTACAAGCTTGGGGATGCTACGTTCGATGAAGGTGATATTTTTATTCCCCCAAGATTTGATGTGCAAATTTATTATAATGATTGCATGCCTCCTATTTATGATGATTATATTGATGAAAGTGGATTTGGAGAGTTCATGGCTTTATTTAGTGATGAATCCACTATTTTGGAAGAGGTTACATTTGACTATGATCAAAAAGTTGCTACCTATGATGATTATGGTGATGACATGTATGCTATAAAGAATAATGATAACCATGAAATTTGTCATCATGATTTTAATTTTCAATCCTATGATAGTTACTTTGATGAGTTTGCTCCCACTACTATTCATGAGTAATAAGTTTTCTATGCTTTTGTGTCATGAAAATAATGCTTTATATGATGGTTATATTGTTGAATTTCTTCATGATTCTACTGAAAATTATTATGAGGGAGGAACTTTTGCTTGCAGGTATTGCAAGGATATCAAGTTTCCTCTCTTTGTGTTGAAAATCTTGAAGTTGTGCTTGTTTTGCCTTCCTATGCTAGTTGATTCTTGTTCCCATAAATTGTTTGATCAAAAAATCCCTATGCATTGGAAGTGGGTTAGACTTAAATGTGCTTGCCATGTGATTCATGATGCTCTTCTTGTGTTTCAATTCTTATCTTTTATGCGAGCATATCATTGAAATCTTCATGCCTAGCTAAAAGGCATTAAATAAAAGCGCTTGTTGGGAGACAACCCAACACTTTTACCTACTATTTTTATGTGTTAACATGATTAAGCTACTGTAGTAATCATGTTTTATTGCTTTTGTTTCAATAAAGTGCCAAGTAAAGCCTTTGGGATCATGTTGGGTGATAGTTGGTTTGATCTTGCTGAAAAACAGAAACTTTTACACTCACGAAAATCATTATTATTTTTAACAGAAGAGTGCTTTTGAGTTGATTCTTTTCGAAGAAGATTATATAAAAATTGCTCACGTGGTCCTAATTTTTTCATAATTTTTGGAGTAGCAGAAGTATGGTTTGAGTACAGATTAATACAGACTGTTCTGTTTTTGACACATTTTGTTTTCAATGCATAGTTTGCTTGCTTTCTAGTTTCTATGGCTTATATTGCTCAATATAAATTGTGGAAATGATATGCTACAGTATGAATTGTGTGGAAACGATTATGAATGTTGTCTTTTGACATTACCAAAGTGAAATGGTTTGCTCTTTATCATACTAACCTATCTCACAAAATTCCATTAAGTTTTGTGTGATTGAAGTTTTCAAGTTTTGGTTGAGATGTCGATATGAGGAGAATAAGGAGTGAAAAGACCCTGAGCTTGTGGATGCCCAAGGCACCCCAAGTTAATATCCAAGGAAGATCCAAGCAACTAAGCTTGGGGATGCCCCGGAAGGCATCCCCTCTTTCGTCTCCAACATCATCGGTAACCTCCCTTGGAGCTATGTTTTCATTCGTCACATGATATGTGTTTTGCTTGGAGCATCATTTGATTTTGTTAATATTTTCTTGCTGTTATTTAGAATAATGTTTTGCATCTTTTATTTCAATAAAAGTGGCATTGATAGCCTTTACTATGCTTATTTTACAAGTCTACATGTTGCTGTTTGAAAACAGAAAGTTTATCGATGTTGCAAAAATTCCCTAGAAAATGAAGAATGTGATAAAATTCTGAAACTTTTTGCAAAATAAGCTCTAATAAATTTTCTAAAGTGCGGTATTTTTTTCAGAATTTTTGGAGTTAGGGAAGTAGGATGAATATTGCATTCTTTACGGACTGTACTGTTTTGGTAGATTGCTGTTATGTTTGCATTGTTTGCATATGTTTGCTTGTTTAATGATTCTATTTGAGGATAGGAGTATTAAATATGCAGAGGCATTTAGTATGCAATGTTTAATAATACTTTTAGTGATTTGATACAATAGAAAATGATAAGGTTTTTGCATTGGTTTATACTGACTTATCTCACGAGTTCTTGTTGAGTTTTGTGTGGATGAAGCTTTCGAGTATTAGGTAAACCATGATATGAGAGGAATTAAGGAGACACAAAATCTCAAGCTTGGGGATGCCCAAGGCATCCTAAGTTAATATTCCAAGAAGTCTCAAGAATCTAAGCTTGGGGATGCCCCGGTAGGCATCCCACCTTTCTTCTTCTACAATTATCGGTTAGTATCGGTTGAGCCTAAGTTTTTGCTTCTTCACATGATGTGTGCCATTCTTGGATTGTCATTTTGTTTTGTTTTGCTTGATGTTTTAATAAAAAACTTAGATCTGAAAGTTTTTGAAAAAAAAGAGTCCTCAAATAGTTGCCAGGGAGGCTAAGTAAGCGTCACTCACATCCCGTCAACGAAGCTCTTTTCTATGGAATTGCTCTAGTGCTTCACTTATATCTTTTTGAGCATGGTGCGCTTTAGCATTTTGGAAGAAATTCTCTCTTGCTTCACTTAAATTAATTTGAGAGAAAGAACTATTATGCTCATGATCTTCACTTATATTTGTTTGAGCTTATCAAAAGCAACACATGAAAATTAGTCCCAAAGTGATAGATATCCAAGAAGTATATAATAAAAACTTTCATGAAGATCATTGGACAAAATAAACTTGATTCCTCGTAATAGTTTTGAGATATTATGATGTGATATGTGAGTCATGTTGATGAGTAATTATGCTTTAGTAAGAATATCGGTGTTAAGGTTTGTGATTCGTTATGCAATCACGAAAGTCAATAGTTATGCAATGAAATTACATCCTACTTGTGGTGCATTATTCGGTGTTAATTATGGTCAATGCTCGCTTATGAGATTATTCGTTTCTTGGTTGGTCACTTCTCAATCTTTTGTTATCCTTGATTTTGCACTAAGTATGATCACTACTTGTGCATCCAAAATCCTTTAAACCAGTTTTGCCACATGAGTCCACCATACCTACCTATATGCGGTATTCTTTTGCCGTTCTAAGCAAATTTGTATGTGCCATCTCTAATTTTCAAAATAAATTTCTCTTTTGTGTGCTCGTACCGCTCGCGAGGCAGTGAGGGGTGGCCAATATTTTCCATGCTAGATGTGTTATTCTCACGATGAGTGTTTATTCACTTGTCATTGCACGAGAGTAAGGCAAATGTATTAGGGATGCCCAGTCCCGAAATGAAAAACGAATTTACTAACAATAAATTCCTTGGAAAGTGTTGGCATGGAGGGCACCCGTGGATACGGTTAGCCATGGAAAGTGAAAGTATGGTGGAAAAAGGAATAAACTTTATTTTTTTTGGGAACCGCCTATGATATGTCTAGCATGGAAGTGTTGGGAACTCTAAGTCGTTTTCGTTGGTGCAAAAAGTATGCCTCTCAAAATGTTTTTTATCTCTCAATTTTTGCTTTGAGCTCTGGCACCTTGATGTCGCTTGAAGCTACGTCGGTATTTCCCCAAAGAGGAAGGGATGATGCAACACAGCGGCGGTAGGTCTTTCCCTCAGAAATGAAACCAAGGTTATCGAACCAGTAGGAGGACCAAGCAACACAACGTAAACAGCCCCTGCACACAAATAACAGCCACTCGCAACCCGACGTGTTAAAGGGGTTGTCAATCCCTTTCGGGTAACGGCGCCAGAAATTGGCACGAAAACTGGAGAAAATTATAATAGATTGAATAAATAGATCGCAAATAAAATAAAGTGCAGCAAAGTATATTTGTATTTTTGGTTGAATAGATCTGAATAAAAAGTGCAAATAAAATAGAACACGAAGCAAATATATGAGAAAGAAGACCCGGGGGCCGTAGATTTCACTAGTGGCTTCTCTCGAAAAAGGTAGCAAACGGTGGGTAAACAAATTATTGTTGGGCAATTGATAGAAACTCAAATAATTATGAAGATATCCAGGCAATGATCATTACATAGGCATCACGTCCAAGATTAGTAGACTGACTCCTGCCTGCATCTACTACTATTACTCCACACATCGACCGCTATCCAGCATGCATCTAGTGTATTAAGTTCATGGAGAAACGGAGTAATGCAATAAGAACGATGACATGATGTAGACAAGATCTATCTATGTAGAGATAGACCCCATCGTTTTATCCTTAGTAGCAACGATACATACGTTTCGTTTCCCTTCCTGTCACTTGGATCAAGCACCGTAAGATCAAACCCACTACCGGGCACCTCTTCCCATTGCAAGATAAATAGATCAAGTTGGCCAAACAAAACCCAGATATTGGAGAAGAAATACGAGGCTATAAGAGATCATGCATATAAGAGATCAAAGAAACTCAAATAAATTTCATGGATATAAAAAGATATGACTGATCATAAACTCAAAGATCATCAGATCCCAACAAACATACCGCAAAAGGAGTTACTCTCTCTGTAAACTAATATAAGAGTGTTTAGATCACTACTTTAGTATTCTAAACACTCTTATATTAGTTTACGGAGGGAGTACATCATATGGATCTCCAAGAGACCATTGTATTGAGAATTCAGCGAGAGAGAGGAAGCCATCTAGCTACTAACTACGGACCCGAAGGTCTACAAAGAACTACTCACGCATCATTAGAGAGGCACCAATGGAGGTGGTGAACCCCATCCGAGATGGTGTCTAGATTGGATCTGGTGGTTCTGAACTCTGCGGCGGCTGGATGAATATTTCGTCGATTCCCCTAGGGTTTCCGGAAGATTTGGGTATTTATAGAGCAAAGAGGCGGTCCGGGGGCACCCGAGGTGGGCACAACACACCATGGTGCACCTGGTGGGTTGTCCCCTCCTTGCGACTCCCCCCCCCCCCCGGTGCAACCAGGGCCCAATATCTTCCTTCTAGTCCATAAAAAATCTCTGTGAAGTTTCGTGAAATTTGGACTCCGTCTGATATTGATTTCCTGCAATGTAAAAAACATGCAGAAAACAACAACTGACACTTCGCACTATGTTAATAGGTTAGTGCCAAAAAAGATATAAAATGATTATAAAACATCCAAGATTGATAATAAAACAGCATGGAGCAATCAAACATTATAGATACGTTGGAGACGTATCAGCATCCCCAAGCTTAACTCCTACTCATCCTCGAGTAGGTAAGTGATAAAAACAGAATTTTTGATGTGGAGTGTTGTTTATCATGTCATATCATATTGTTTTCTTTATAGCATGGACATTTGGACTTTTATGTGATTCAAAGCAATAGTCTAGTTTTGACATAATAATTTAGATACTCAAGCATATCAACAAGCAACCATGTCTTTCAAAATATCGACGCTAAAATAATTTATCCCTAGCCCATCATGGTCAAACATTGATCCATTCATGAAACACACTCGAATATTAGCTACACCCAATACTTAAGTATGATCATATTGCCTCTTAGTTGGTGCTTTTGTAAGAGAAGATGGAGACTCAAATTCAAAAATAAAAATTGCATAAAGTAAAAGCAAGGCCCTTCGTAGAGGGAAGTAGGGATTTGTAGAGGTGCCAGAACTCAAAGCGAAAAATTAGAGATAAAATAATTTTGGGAGGTGTATCCATCCCACCAACGAAAACGACTTAGAGTTCCGAACACTTTCCATGCTAGATATGCCATAGGCGGTTCCCAAACAGAAAATAAAGTTTATTCCCTTTTTCACCATACTTTTACTTTCCATGGCTAGCCGTCTCCACGGTTGCCCTCCATACCAACACTTTCCAAGGAATTTATTATTTGACAACATAAAGTAAATTCATTTTTGCATTTCGGGATTGGGCATCCCTAAAACATTTGCCCTACTCTCGTGCAATGACAAGTGAATAAACACTCATCGTGAGAATAACACATCCAGCATGGAAAATATTAGCCACCCGTTACCGTTCCACGAGCGAAAAAAAATACACAAAACAGAAGTTTATTTTGAAAATTAGAGATGGCACATGCAAATTTTCTTAGAACAACAAAAGAATACCGCATATAGGTAGATATAGTGGACTCATGTGGCAAAACTGGTTTAAAGGATTTTGCATGCACAAGTAGAGATCATACTTGGTGCAAAATGAAGGCTAACAAAAAGATTGAGAAGCGACCAACCAAGAAACGAATAATTTCATAAGCAAGCATTAAGCATAATTAACACCAAATAATGCACCACAATTAGGATATAATTTCATTGCATGACTATTGACTTTCGTGCATGCATAGGGAATCACAAACCTTAACACCAATATTCTTACTAAAGCATAATTACTCATCAACATAACTCAAATATCGCATCATCATATCTCAAAACTATTACTAAGAATCAAGTTTATTTTGTCCAATGATCTTCATGAATTTTTTTATTTTACTTATCCTTCTTGGATATCTATCACTTTGGGACTAATTTTCATGTGTTGCTTTTCATAAGCTCAAACAAATGTAAGTGAAGATCAAGAGCATAAAATTTTTCTTTCTCTCAAAATAATTTAAGTGAAGCAAGAGAGCATTTCTTCAAAAATACTAAGCACACCGTGCTCAAAAAGATATAAGTGAAGTACTGGAGCAAGTCCTAGCTCATAAAAGATTTAAGTGAAGCACAAAGAGCAATCCTAACAAGTCATGAAATAATTTTGGCTCTCTCAAAAAGGTGTGTCCAGCAAGGATTGATAACTTAAAACACAAAATAAAACAAGCAAAGACTCATATCATACAAGACGCTCCAAGCGAAACACATATCATGTGACGAATAAAAATATAGCTTCGAGTAAAATACCAATAGTTGTTGGAAGAAAGCGAGGATGCCACTCGGGGGCATCCCCAAGATTAGTTGGTTGCTCATTTTTGGATAATAGCTTGGGATGCTGGGGCATCCCCAAGCTTAGGCTCTTCCATCCTTCCTTCATCCATCGTAAGATAACCCAAAACTTGAAAACTTCAATCACACAAAACTCAACAAAACCTTCGTGAGATCCGTTAGTATAAGAAAGCAAACAACTACTATAAGTACTGTATCAAACCAATTCATATTTTGTTTTGTATTATATCTACTGTATTCCAACTTTTCTATGGCAAAAACTCATCAAAGAAAACCATAGAGCCATCAAAATAAGCACACAACACAAAGAAAACAGAATCTGTCAATACAGAACAGTCTGTAGCAATCTGACTATTTCGAATACTTCTGTAACTCCACAAATTCTGAAAAAAGGACGACCAGGGTAATTTGTATATTGATCTTCTGCAAAAAGAATTGGTATTTTATCACTTTCTGGTGATTTTTAACAATTGTTTTCGTGACTGCATAAGTTTCTATTTTTTAGCAAGATCAAACAACTATCACCCAAGAAGATCCTATAGGCTTTACTTGGCACACACACTAATTAAAACACAAAAAAACACAATCATACCAGTAGCATAATTGTGCAAACACTCAAGAACAGAAAGCAAAAATAAATTTTATTCATTGGGTTGCCTCCCAACAAGCGCTATAGTTTTACGCCCTTAGCTAGGCATAAAGCAAGGATCTAAGTTTTGTGTTCCGAAGTTTTGGCAACTTTTGTAAGGGTTTTCTCAAACCCGGGAGGCTCTTTACGCTTCCCTAAATTCTCCGGAAAAGAAACCATCTTAAGATCCAAAATATCCAATCGCTTATTGCAGAGAGTAATAAGAGTATTCATGTGATTGATACTACCATTGAGGTGTTTGAGGGGTTCATTATATTTCTGTATTTCAACCATATGTTTATGCGAATCTCCAAGTTTGTCCAACATGTGAACTCCCTCAGGGGTAAAAGAAAACCCCTTCTTTTGATGAGGAATTCCCAAAATTCCCTCTAAAATTTCATAGGCAGCATTAGCATCAAGCTCAATAAAATTACCTTTAGCGGCAAAATCCAGAAGTTGTCTATGATGCAAAGCCAATCCTATGTAAAACTTATGAAGCAAAACCTTAGCATCCCCCTTTAAATTGGAAACACGATACGATTCCATAAGCCTATACCAGGCATCTTTTAGATTTTCTCCTTGTCTTTGCTTGAAGTAAAGAACTTCAAAATCTGGTGACAAAGGAGGAGTAGGGACGCTAGCCATTGGGACAAGAGACAAGAGATCGGCGAAAAAAGGAGAGGCGAATAAAATGGCAAATTTTTGTGAAGTGGGGGAGAGGAAAATGAGAGGCAAATGGCAAATAATGTAAATTACGAGGAGATCCTCCCCGGCAACGACGCCAGAAATTCCTTTTGATGTCACTTGAAGCTACGTCGGTATTTCCCCAAAGAGGAAGGGATGATGCAGCACAGCGGCGGTAGGTATTTCCCTCAGATATGAAACCAAGGTTATCGAACCAGTAGGAGAACCAAGAAACACAACGTAAACAACCCCTACACACAAATAACAACACCTCGCAACCCGACGTGTTAAAGGGGTTGTCAATCCGTTTAGGGGTACGGCGCCAGAAATTGCGTGTTGACGGGCGAAAGTTGTAATATATTGAATAAATAGATCGCAAATAAAATAAAGTGCAGCAAAGTATTTTTGTATTGTTGGTTTAATAGATCTGAATAAAAAGTGCAAATAAAATATATCGCAAAGCAAATTTATGAGAAAGAAGACCCGGGGGCCGTAGATTTCACTAGTGGCTTCTCTCGAGAAAGATAGCAAATGGTGGTAAACAAATTACTGTTGCGCAATTGATAGAACCTCAAATAATTATGATGATATCCAGAGAATGATCATTACATAGGCATCATGTCCAAGATTAGTAGACCGACTCCTGCCTGCATCTACTACTATTAGTCCACACATATCCAGCATGCATCTAGTGTATTAAGTTCATGGAAAAACGGAGTAATGCAATAAGAACGATGACATGATGTAGACAACATCTACCTATGTAGAGATAGACCCCCATCGTTTAATCCTTAGTAGCAACGATACATACGTGTCATTTTCCTTTCTGTCACTGGGATCAAGCACCGTAAGATCGAACCCACTACCGGGCATCTCTTCCCATTGCAAGATAAATAGATCAAGTTGGCCAAACAAAACCCAAATATCAGAGAAGAAATACGAGGCTATAAGAGATCATGCATATAAGAGATCAAAGGAACTCAAATAACTTTCACGGATATAAAAAGATATGACTGATCATAAACTCAAAGTTCATCAGATCCCAACAAACACACCACAAAAAGAGTTACATCATATGGATCTCCAAGAGACCATTGTATTGAGAATTCAGCAAGAGAGAGGAAGCCATCTAGCTACTACTACGGACCCGAAGGTCTACAAAGAACTACTCATGCATCATCGGAGAGGCACCAATGGAGGTGGTGAACCCCATCCGAGATGGCGTCTAGATTGGATCTGGTGATTCTGGACTCTACGGAGGCTGGATGAATATTTCGTCGACTCCCCTAGGGTTCTGGGATTTTTGGGGTATTTATAGAGCAAAGAGGCGGTCCGGGGGCACCCGAGGTGGGCACAACCCACCAGGGCGCGCCTGGGCCTCCTGGCGCGCCCTGGTGGGTTGTCCCCTCCTCGAGACTCCCCCAGGTGCAACCAGGGCCCAATATCTTCCTTCTGGTCCATAAAAATTCTCCATGAAGTTTCGTGACATTTGGACTCCGTCTGATATTGATTTCCTGCAATGTAAAAAACGTGCAGAAAACAAAAACTGGCACTTGGCACTATGTTAATAGGTTAGTACCAAAAAATGATATAAAATGATTATAAAACATCCTAGATTGATAATAAAACAACATGGAACAATCAAAAATTAGAGATACGTTGGAGACGTATCACGGCCTTGCTCCGCCTCTGCCACCGCCGCCCCAAGTCTCCTCCAGCCTCACTCCGCCTCCTCTCGCCGCCTCGATCATCCCCACTTCCGTCGCCCAGCCCTGCCTCCCATGCCGCCTTGACTCGCCTCCGGCCCCGCTCCGCTTCTGCCGCTGCCGCCTCGACTCTCCTCCGGCCTCGCTCTGCCTCTGCCACCGCCGCCCCAAGTCTCCTCCAGCCTCACTCCACCTTCTCCCGCCGCCTCGATCATCCCCACTGCCTTCGCCCAGTCCCGCCTCCCACGCCGCCCTGACTCGCCTCTGGCCCCGCTCTGCTTCTGCCGCCGCAGCCTCGACTCTCCTCCGGCCTTGCTCTGCCTCTGCCACCGCCGCCCCAAGTCTCCTCCGGCCTCACTCCGCCTCCTCCCGCCGCCTCAATCATCCCCACTGTCATCGCCCAGCCCCGCCTCCCACGCCGCCCTGACTCGCCACCGTCCCCGCTCCGCCTCCGCCTCCTCCGCCGCCGCCCCGACTCTCCTCTGGCCTTCTTCCGTCTCCGCCGCCGCCACCCCGACTCTCCTTTGGCCTTGCCCTGCCTCCCGACGCCGTCTCGACCCACTGCCACCGCCTAATCCCAATTGCCACCGCCAATATACATCTTGTATTGAAGTTGTTGTTTTACATCTCCAATATACATCTTCTGTTGGAGTTACCTCTTTTTTTGGAGATGTAAAAAACACTTTTTGGAGACGTAAATTTTTACATCTTCAAATTTGCATCTTCTATACGAAAAAGGGTTTTCCCCCGCTTTATATTATAAAGCACAACCGCCAAGCATCCAACAACATAAGAGTATTACAGGACAGAGTACAGAAAGCAAATAAACGAGGTCCGGCTGGGGGCACAGCCAAACAAGCCCCAACTACATGGAAAAGAACTCCAGTCAGGCTCTGGTGGTGGGGGTGGTGATGGCGGGGACATCGCGGCAGCCGAAGAACGAAGACCGGCGACGATGGAGTCAATGGAGCCACGATCACGCCGCTTGCTAAGCTGTCTCCAGAGCTGTAGAAATCCACACATTTTAAAGATGGCGTTAGTGACACGACAAGGAATGACGTGCTCGATCAATAATTTATTACGACAGTTCCAGAGGGTCCACGCCAGGGTGCCCATTGCGACCCAAAGGGACGGCCTACTAATAGGCGGGGAATCTAGGACCTCCCTGAATAGGTCAGGGAGGTTATCATGGCACCATGACCCGCCCACAACGTCTCGGAAGCAACTCCATAAGAATCGCGCCGCCGGGCATCGAAAGAAGATGTGGTTGGAGTCTTCCGGGATGCCACAAAGGGGGCATAGGCCATCATCTGGGCCATTCCGCTTCTGGACCTCCGTGCCCAAGGGCAGGCGGCCACGAACCCATTGCCACATGAATATACGTATCTTAAGTGGAAACTTGATTTCCCAAAGAACCGTAAGTTCATTGGGACCCGGAGCCAGCAAGATTGCCCGGTATAGGGACTTAGTCGAGAATGTGCCACTCGACTCAAGGTGCCAGGCCACAGAGTCTGGTTCGAGAGAGGGAGTGTGTAGATCCACGCATTCCAAAAGCTCGTCCCACTGCGCTCGCTCAAGAACCCCAAAGGTGCGACGAAAGGTGATGGTGCCAATGTCATGAAGGGCAGCTCCCAGTAAAATCTGTGGATGGGAGCAAATCGAGAATAAGGCATAGAACCTGTCCGCGAACAGTCTGGTTCCCGACCATCTATCCAGCCAGAATAACGTATTAGAGCCCGAGCCCACAACAGTTAACGTGCCGATCCAGAGAACCGACAGCAATTGAATAATTGACTGCCAGAATTGGGACCCCCCAACCCTGGGGGCAAAGGCGAGTGGTTGTCCATGCAGATACTTTGCGTGGATAATATCCAACCACAACCCACCGGCACCGGTCTCAATGCACCACAGCCACTTGGCGAGAAGAGCGATATGCATACGCTTCGAGGAGATCACACCAAGGCCACCCTGATCCTTGGTTTTGCAGATCTCAGACCATTTGACCATGTGGTATTTCTGCTTATTGTTTTCTCCCGCCCAGAAAAACCGGAAGAGGTATTTGGCAATCTCCTGGTGAAGGGATTCATGAAGACTATATAATCTCATAATATAATGAGAAGGCTAATAAGGTATGAGTTCATGAGAACCACCCAAGCTGCCTTGGAGAGCCACCACCCTTGCCACGGCTCTACCCGGAATTGGAGCTTGAAGACCGTAGGGCGGAGGTCTTTTTCCTGAAGGCGAACGTCACTAATAGGCATGCCGAGGTAAGTCGTCGGGAAGGATCCCAAGCGACAGTTAAGGCGGTTAGCTATACTGATCGCCTCCTCCATGGAGTAGCCAAGCACCATTACCTCGCTCTTTGTGAAGTTTATTCTTACCCCGGACATCTCCTCGAAGCACAGGAGCAAGAACTTGAGGTGTTGGATGTCCTCATCCGATCCCTCCACCATCAAGATCGTATCGTCTGCATAATGCAGGTGTGTGAGTCCCCATCCGCAGTGAGATGGGGACATATACCTCTAATGTGGCCAGCCCGCCTGGCCAAGTCCAGGATTGTAGCCAAGGCGTCGACCACCAAATTAAAGAGGAAGGGAGAGAGAGGGTCTCCCTGACGTACCCCCTGATCAGTGGGAAAGTATGGCCCCACCTCTTCATTAATATTGATCGCCATGCGTCCACTGGTCACTAATTGCATCACGCGCGTGACCCAATGAGGGTCGAAGCTGCGCTTCAACATTACTTCCCGAAGGAAGGACCAGTGGACTGAATCATAGGCCTTGTGAAAGTCAATCTTAAAGAAGACTGCCCGAAGGCGTTTACGCCTAACTTCATGCAGGATTTCGTGAAGGACAGGAAGAGAGAGGGGGGAGAATGAGAGATGGGAGAATAAAGAGTAGACCGGTCAAACAAATCCATGTGGCATTTTAATCCGTCATGCGGTCCTTTCTGCCAAAAGATTACGTGTTATTATACTAGTCAAAAATGTGTAGATCCGTGTTTTTAGATAACCTTGCCTTTAGTATGGTGGGTTGTTGCACTTAACTCACTCTGGTTGGACGAGCGAAACGCAAGGCAACAGAAGAGCAAACATCACCAAACCTGCGGCTCGGAAAGCCCCCTAGACCGATCTTTCTTCCTCGCGTAGGCACGCGCGCGGACTTGTCGTTCCTTCTCCCTGAAGGACTCGAGGCGTTGGAGATCCATCACATCACACCTGTCTCTTGCCCGCTCACCTCTCGATCGGGACGGAGAAAGATCGCCGCCGCGCGCGATGGATGAGGAGTACGACGTGATCGTGCTGGGCACGGGGCTCAAGGAGTGCATCCTCAGCGGCCTCCTCTCCGTCGACCGCCTCAAGGTGAGGCAGTATCATCCTCTCCTCCTGCTCTCTTCTCATCTCTGTTGATTGGAGATCTCGCGTATAGATTTTCAGTTCTTGCATGAGGCTTGGATCCAACTTCGTTTATTTGAACTGGATCCACCTCAGGCCTAGATCCACCCATGCCGCCGATCCGAGAATGGCGGCCGCCGTGCCCTGCCCTGCCCTCACAGCAGACATGCGGCGGCATCCCCTCAAGCCATGGGGTGCGCGGTGCCATGAAACAATTGGGCAGCGCCGTGCCTTGGGTTCTTGCCCATTTTCTCTCTTTGGGAATTGTTAATCGTATAGCTATCCGATAGAATGATCATGCAGCTGTTGTAGCAGGCATAGCTGTATCAGAGAAGTGTTTTTCATTTGCGGAGATAGATCTCGAATTCGCGTTAATTTATAGAGTTTTTCTGGAAAATGTGTAAAAAATACCTTAATTTTGTGTGTCATCAGGTGCTTCACATGGACAGGAATGACTATTATGGTGGAGACTCCACATCGCTCAATCTCAACCAGGTGACAGGTCTTCACTCTCTTTGTTCAGTATAGTTTGTCACGCTTTTTGACCACAGAAATTTTGTTAGAGTTGGCGGTATATTTTAGCACAGAGATGGTAAACCAGGAATTACGTACCTGTGTCTTGTGATCCAATGGGATTCTCTGAAACAATTTTCCATTATGCTCTCGTTCACAGCTGTGGAAGAGGTTCAAGGGCGACGAGACACCCCCTGCAAGTATAGGAGCTAGCAGAGACTACAATGTAGACATGGTTCCAAAGGTCTGTTCCTATTCCACTCTACGTAGCTCCTTTCCGAAACTCCAGGGACAGTAGGGATGCAACGCGAAGGCCCGCAAAATTGATAAGCCAACACTCTCCCTCCGCTCCAAAATTATTGTCGTCGTTTAGTTCAATGAAATTTGAACTAAAACCAAGAAAATAATTATGGAATGGCGAACAGTGTGTTTCAGCATGTCAGGTAGAGATATCCAGTATTTTCTGGACATCATTTGGCTGGCAATTGCTTGTTGAAACGAAAGATAATACAGTACAGTTCACTTATATCAGTAACAGTAGACAACTTGAATAACAATATTAATATTTCTCTTTTGAACCAATAAACGATGAATGTGACCTCACCTCCTTACTAACATAACAGTGTCATTTTGGCTAGTTTATGATGGCGAATGGTGCTTTGGTCCGTGTACTCATTCATACTGGTGTTACCAAGTATTTATCCTTTAAAGCTGTGGATGGAAGCTACGTTTTCAACAAGGGAAAGGTTCAGTGCTCTTTCTTATGCACGCACACTCCATCATATATATAATCAAGACATACCATCTAAAACATTTCTTCTATACCCACTATCTTGTTCCCAGATCCACAAAGTTCCCTCAACTGATATGGAAGCTCTCAAGTCTCCATTGATGGGATTGTTTGAGAAGCGAAGAGCAGGGAAATTCTTCCTTTATGTTCAAGATTACAAGGAAAATGACCCAAGTACTCACAAGGGGCTGGACCTTACAAAGATGACCAGTAAACAACTTATCTCGTGTGTACCTATCTTTACCGCTGCCATTTATATTTTCTTTTTAATTGAAGAAAAGTATAGTAGATGATATGACTCGAATTTTGCCTCAGTTATCAATGTCATAGGAAAAAACATCCCTGAAAACATCATGTTTTGAAAATAAATTTTGTTTGAAGTTCTGATATCTTCTATATTTTATTATTAGGTCACTGTTTTTTCTGCAGATCTCTATGTAGAGAGGGATAAAATTAGGACTACTTTGTTTAGAACTTATAAATTGACACATTATTGTTCGCATATCATAATCTAATTTCCGTTGCCCATGTTTAAAGGTACTGTTCTGATCTTCTATTCAGAAGCATTTTATATTTTTTGGAATCTCAAGTGCTAGCCGTTGATTATGATTCAATTTAACGTGATTCATCTGTTGCAATTTCGTGTTTCAGAAAATACGGTTTGGATGATAATACAATAGACTTCATTGGTCACGCGGTCGCTCTTCATAAGGACGATAGTTATCTTTCAGAACCTGCAATTGAAATTGTGAAGCGGATGAAGGCAAGTTTTTCTGACAGCAAAAGCATTCATTGATATCTTAGATACCTTCTAAAAATAATATCAATATCAGATACAAAGCTCATAATTTTCGTGTATTTTAACTGCTGATGAGAACTTTTAAACCAGCTTAGCTGGAAATTGGCCCTGACAGTATAACGAGCTTCCAAATTCCTGCCCAGATAGGTGTACACTTTAGTGTGTACTCCCTCCGCTCCATAATTCTTGTCGTGGTTTTAGTTGAACTAGAACCACAACAAGAATTATGGGACATATAGATAGTACAAACTTGAAAGAACGCCAAACTGGAATGCCTACATGCAAGGAATCACCATGCTAGTCACGTAAGTAGTCGTAGGGTATCACCACTATGGAACATATGTCAGTCACCTAAGTCACGTCTAGCCTAACAATAATTTTGAGAACTCTAGATTTGATGTTAGTTCAATATACTCCATGTTAATGTTTCATTGTATATATTAGTTTATGGTGTTAGGTCATCTCTTTGTTTCTCACAGTATTGATTGTTACCTAAACTTACTTTATCTTTGCAGCTTTATGCAGAATCAGTGGCTCGTTTTCAAGGAGGCTCGCCATATATTTATCCTCTTTATGGTTTAGGGGAGCTGCCACAGGTCAATGCTTTATTTACTCTCTTTTCTTGTCTGATTCCAGCAATTATATATGTCCGATGTATTTGATTTTGTAATTTCTTTTGTTTGGTACAGGGTTTCGCACGGCTTAGTGCTGTATATGGCGGGACATACATGTTGAATAAGCCAGAGTGCAAGGTACACAAATATGTTACGAAAAGTAGCATTTCACATATTATTTCTCTGGTGATTTGGGCATGGTGATGGTTACACCAAATGTTGCATGAATATGGTACAACATAAAACTAAATTTTAGGGTTTTAAGGTGCACAACACATGAATAATGATGTTTATAGCTTCAGAATGGAAATGTTGTAACCGACCACATTGCACTGTCAAGGGTGTAAGATAACATCTTGTTGGCAGAACCAAACAAAGTTCTAGTCCGTTCAAGCACTTGTACAGTACTCCCTCTGCCTCAAATTAATTAAAAATCTAGCTTTGTCCTAAGTCAAACCTATGTATCTTTGGCTAAGTATATATAAAAATATGCTAACATATGGAACACCAAATTAGTTTCATTAGAATCTTTATAAAATATATGTTTATGTACTCTATATATTTGATGTTGTAGATCTCAACACTTTTATCTATAGACTTGGTCAAATTTAAACAAGTTTGACTAGGAAAAATCTACCCCCTCCGTCCCACAATATAAGAGCGTGTTCGACACTACACTAGTGTCGAAAACGCTCTTATATTGTGGGAAGGAGGGAGTAGAACTTAAATTAAATTAGAATGGAGGGAGTAAATGGTAGTAGTTGATTCAAGAGTGTGTTTTGTGTGCGGTAACGCCCCCGCCCCCCATGTTATGTACATCCACCCACTAGCGAGAGTGGGCGCCAAGAGATGTAGGAAGGCTGAAGCCCAGTTATTGTCCAACACCCCCCCCCCCCCCCTCAAGTTGGATGATAGATATCTATCATTCCCATCTTGACACAAGCTTGGTTGCAATCCTTAGGTAGCTAAACCCTTTGACAGACAATTAGGAACCTGATGCCCTATACTCGCATCATCGATCTTGATGGTTCCAGCATCTAGGTCGAGGGAGATGTACCTCCCCGCAGTGCCAAAGTAGAACATACAAAACGAGGCCGTCGAGCTTGGAGGGGTCCGGGCATAGTCCCCGAATACGCACTGGACCCTCCCTCGGCATAGACCACTTGCTGATAGCCACCATCTTACCCATTCCGAGATTGGCAGCCAGCAAGGTCTCCTGCCTACACCCTGCCATCGCCCAGCTCCCTTGTAGCGGGTGGCACTGAGTAGGCAGCTCCGTCCGCTCCTCTTGGACTGGGGGAAGAGGGCAATATACACCTCGATGAGGGGATAATTTTGAACTTCGGGAGAGGGCGGTGTGGAGGCGATAGGGGCTCCGGCTCCATGGCCGCCTCAGGCGTCACCTCAATAGTCTGGCTATTTTCCCCATTCACCCATGCGTCCACGCCGTCGTCCTGGTACCCAGGACACACCCCTTTTCTGGTGGGATGACGTTGCTAAGGACGAGGACACAGCTGGGTCAGACATGTAGATCCCTGCGTCCCTCACTCCGATGACGCTCGACAACTTCCTTGCAATGGTCAAGAAAGTTCCTAGGCACAAGTCATGCCGACACTCCAACCAATCGCCGTACCCCGGTCCTAACCTCGAGTCGTCATGCTTGGGATCCTCTCTAGCCAAACTGTCACATCTCCGCTTCCACCCTCCTGTGGGATGCGAGAGGGTCACTGACGTCTACGGTGGTGCCGACGGGCCTTGTCTACTTCCTGCGTCGCTCGGGGCTCCTCTGCCCGCCGGACAGTGCACGTCGCGCCAGGCTGGTACACTCGTGTGTGGTGCCGCCGCTGCCATTGCAGAGGTCTGTGAGGGACGCGGTGCACATCGGGGCTACCCTTGGCCATCGTGGGTCAATTGTGGCATGCATAGCAGGTTAGCCCATATCGGACTAGCGCAGCCAGGACGTTTCCTCCTTCCGGATGTCGACACGTGTAGTTCGTTGATCCAGCCCTCCCCAGACCCTTCTCCGTTCGTATGTCGCCGCCATGATGGTTCGGGAGGCCGACGACACAGGATTTCGGCCAAAGTGCTCGCTTGATGGCGCGGACCCTTCTCGCTCGCCCGCCCCTTCAAGTGGACCTCCCCTTGGTTTGGAGGGTGGCCATAGGGGTGAATATGACAGGCACCTTGCCTCGCTGGGTGGAGACGACCGCTAGCCGCCTACCACTTGCCATTGCGCCATGCTCCATCGACCTCGCTCCTCCCCGTCCTACCTATAACCAGCCTGCATGGCCGGACCTTGCCCCCGTCTCCCCGGAGCTTGCCATTGCTCCATGCTCCAACGACCTCACTCCTCCCCGTCCTACCTATAACCAGCCTGCGTGGCCGGACCTTGCTCCCCTCTCCCCGGATCCCCAGGCGTGCTTCATTGGGAATCCGAGCTCACCCAACGTGAGGGTGTGTCTCCGGTCATGAGCAGGGCTCCCTTGCTTGGGAGGGAAGCAATTTCGAGCGCTCAGACAAAGAGGTGCTCCCTATGACCAGCGCCGTGAGGCCCCTTTTGGTCCTGAAGACTGGACCAGCCGGGATGAGTTCCACTCGGGCCGTGTGGCGCATTTTCCTCGGGAGCTTCATCGGGGTTCCATTGACCAACATGCTTCTTGTAGCGATGCCCTTGACTGGCAACTGGGCTAACCCGCGGTCTCCTGGTAGTCTGCCGCATGCCGGCCCGTCTGCGCCATCCAAGAAGTCTGGCGGTGATTTGGGGGAAGCCCACAAGTTGTCATGCCTACACCTCCGCCACCGGTGAGCTCCCTTACGGCAAGTGGCACGGAGCAGGTTGCTCCGTCCGCCCCTCTTGCTTGGGAGGCGCAGTTGTGCTTGAATCGCGACATTGCGGGCCACTTCTGTTATGAGTGCACGGCGCTCCCGCGGTGCTCCACGGTCCAGGAGTTTCTGGGCTATGGGGTGGATGGCGGGTTTTATTACTTCGACATTGTGTCGGAGGTGATACCCCCCGTATGCACCTGGCTGATATCTCGGTGGTGCCGGACTAGTAGGACCCACCCCCGTCGATGGAGGTCACTGCCGACGTCATCAGGACCGAGCTCTGCGCCATCCAAGAAGTCTGGCGGTGTTTTGGGGGAAGCCCACAAGTTGTCCTGCCTACACCTCCGCCACCGGTGAGCTCCCTTGCGACAAGTGGCATGGAGCAGGTGGCTCCGTCCGCCCCTCTTGCTTGGGTGGCGTAGTTGTGCTTGAATCGCGACATTGCGCGCCACTTCTGTTGTGAGTGCACGGCGCTCCCGCGGTGCTCCACGGTCCAGGAGTTTCTGGGCTATGGGGTGGATGGCGGATTTTATTACTTCGACATTGTGTCGGAGGTGATACCCCCCGTATGCACCTGACTGATATCTCGGTGGTGCCGGACTAGTAGGACCCACCCCCGTCGATGGAGGTCACTGCCGACGTCATCAGGGCCGAGCTCTGCGCCATCCAAGAAGTCTGGCGGTGTTTTGGGGGAAGCCCACAAGTTGTCCTGCCTACACCTCCGCCACCGTCACCCTTGCGACAAGTGGCATGGAGCAGGTTGCTCCGTCCGCCCCTCTTGCTTGGGAGGCGCAGTTGTGCTTGAATCGCGACATTGCGCGCCACTTCTGTTGTGAGTGCACGGCGCTCCCGCGGTGCTCCACGGTCCAGGAGTTTCTGGGCTATGGGGTGGATGGCGGATTTTATTACTTCGACATTGTGTCAGAGGTGATACCCCCCCGTATGCACCTGGCTGATATCTCGGTGGTGCCGGACTAGTAGGACCCACCCCCGTCGATGGAGGTCACTGCCGACGTCATCAGGGCCGAGCTCTGCGCCATCCAAGAAGTCTGGCGGTGTTTTGGGGGAAGCCCACAAGTTGTCCTGCCTACACCTCCGCCACCGGTGAGCTCCCTTGCGACAAGTGGCATGGAGCAGGTGGCTCTGTCCGCCCCTCTTGCTTGGGAGGCGTAGTTGTGCTTGAATCGCGACATTGCGCGCCACTTCTGTTGTGAGTGCACGGCGCTCCCGCGGTGCTCCACGGTCCAGGAGTTTCTGGGCTATGGGGTGGATGGCGGATTTTATTACTTCGACATTGTGTCGGAGGTGATACCCCCCGTATGCACCTGGCTGCTATCTCGGTGGTGCCGGACTAGTAGGACCCACCCCCGTCGGTGGAGGTCACTGCCGACGTCATCAGGGCCGAGCTCTGCGACTACATTACAGACACCTTTGCAAGGAAGGTTTGCAAGACCTCCCCATCGGTGTTCACGACGGCCTTCCCCGGCCCTCAACAAGATCAAGGTCACTGTTAGCTCCTCCACTCTTGATCCCGAGGCGACCTCCTCCCTCTTCCAAGTGTGAATCTGCACCCGTGAGATTCCAGAGGAGGCCAAGCAGGACCACGTCATGTCCCCCATTGTTCACTAGAGCGGTACTTTTCTTCTCTGCTTCTTGGTGCAATCACATGCTGTGTTTCTTTCCTGGACACCTTTCCTCTGCTTCCATGCACAACAAGTAGCAAGCACCCTTTTTCTTCTAGTATACAGCAAGCAGCTCCACACCTATCCACCCAAACAGGCAGCACATCAACAAGCAGCCAGACATCCTCCTTCTATTGATGCCACTAGCGCCATTCGCGTAGGCAAAATTTTTGATTTGGGTGTACATTTTTTAAAGCTTAGTGTTTTAACTAATTAAGTATAGGATTAATTTAGAGTCATGAGCTCTTCTTCACCAAATAATGGGTGTACATCTGTATACCCATGTCCTTAACCCGCTCCGCACATGACTAGGGCACTCACAGCTCGCAGCACCTGCCTGAGCTTCCGTTCCTTTGCTACAGCAGCGGCCAACTGCCTTGCTGTCGTCGCCTCCGGGTGCGGCTCCACACCACCACCAGCTAGGGTCCGCCCATCATTATTACCAGTGCTCTCGTACCACGAAGAGCGCATGGAATTCTCTTGATTCTATTTTCTTCAATTGCTAGTTACAGATATGAATACATATGTACACTAGAATGGGCTTTTGGGCCACGCACTCATACAGCCCAACACCGATTAAGATGAATTTCTGTAACAATCAACCATTACATGGAAAAGTAGATTTTTTTTTCTACGTGAATTTGTGTAAACTTCAAGCAAAGCATTGAAGCACCACAATGAATATTTATGTCGTATGTTCACTTATGTCATTTCAATCGTAAATATGTAACTGGTCAAACAATATGTATTTTCAGGTCGAATTTGATGATGAAGGGAAAGTTCGTGGAGTTACATCTGAAGGGGAGACAGCAAAAGGCAAGAAAGTTGTTTGTGATCCGTCTTACGTACCTGAGAAGGTAAAAGCCACTCATCTTCATTATTTGAACAAACAGATATGGAGTATTGTCCCGAAGAGATCCGATGTCACTAACATTATGCTATATATACTTTCCGTCAAACTGTTTCAACAGCGGTACAAATTATTTATGACAAAAATTTTATACCAATCAAAATAACTTTGCATAAACATCTTACAGTAAAGTTAAACAAAGGAAACATGGGGCGTATGAAGAAATTCTGCAACTGATGAGAATTATCTGCTCTAATAACAGGTTAAAAAGGTTGGAAAGGTTTTTCGTGCAATTGCTATCATGAGCCACCCGATCCCAAATACTGCTGAATCTCACTCAGTACAGATCATAATACCACAAAAGCAACTTGGCCGCAGATCAGACATGCAAGTATTCCATGCATTATTGCCCTTTTTATCTATTATTAATTCGTCATGTCACCTAACTTTTATTTTTTTGAATCATCACTAGGTATGTTTTCTGTTGTTCCTATTCTCACAATGTTGCCTCGAAGGGAAAATTCATAGCGTTTGTGTCAGCACAAGCAGAGAGTGACAATCCAGAGGCAGAACTGAAGCCAGGAATCGATCTTCTTGGGCCAGTTGACGAGTTGTTTTTCGACACATACGACAGATATGAACCTACTAATGACCCTTCTTCGGACAATTGTTTTATATCAACGGTAAGTTATAAGTGAAGTAACAATGTTCTGGTTTTCAATATTTAGCAAACGAAAAAGCATCTTCAAGAATATTTCAATCTATCTCAATTTAATTTTGTTCAGAGTTATGATGCCACAACACACTTTGAGTCTACCGTGATGGATGTTCTTTCGCTGTATACAAAGATCACCGGAAAGGTACATTTTTAAATGGAAACCTTAATGCAATTTCTGCATTAGAGCAGCGTATGAAATTGTATTACTCCGATCCAAAGTTGTACTAAGTGTGCGTCAATTAATTTGGATTGAAGGGAGTACTAGAAAATGTTTTTATCGCATTACATAAAAATAGTATCACTGTATTATATTAAAAAATGTGTTTTGTCTAAACTTCTATCATGATTCCTTGCTGTGCTATACAAATCTAAGGTTTCTTTTGTACAACATTTCTTAGGAGTGAGTTCTTTGTTTTAGCGGTCGTAGGAACTAGTTTTTTTTAGGGCAGGTCATAGGAACTTGTTTTTTTTTAAACGGAGGCAAAAGATTTACCTCATCTATTAATTAAGACAAGAAGAGAGTTTGTTACAGAAGTCACTCTTACACGGCATGAATGATTACTCGCGTAAAATAATAGCCCCTAATTTCTTTGCTCCGGCAGTGACCCAAAGGTTTGCCTCGCAAACGATGAAGTTCAGCAAGATTGGTGGCGGAGCGCTCTTCTGTCGGAAAACACATGGGCATTCCTCTCGTTTCAAATGGTCCATGACACGAGCATGGTAAGAGAGGCCATAGCCTTTCTATTGGGGACTCCGGCACCGGTTCTATTTGTCCACCACCCCTCTACTGAATCCTGTAGCTGCCAAGTAGTAGTGTCCAAGTGGTGAAGGCCGAATTTTGCGATGACCGAGTTCCATAGCCGAATGGTGTAGCGGCATTTGAAGAAGAGATGTGGTCCACTTTCTTGATCTCTCTTGCAAAGAGTGCAAAGCCCGTAGTTTGGCCAACCCCGCTTTGCAAGCCTATCCACGGTCCAAATTCTATCTTGGATAGCCAACCAAGCAAAGAATTTAGCCTTTGGCGGCGCCCAAGCCTTCCAAATCATTTGATCCATGGGGAGAGGACCAACCCTAGAAATTGGGCCTTGTAGGCGGAGGCCGCAGAGTAGTGCCCGCTTGCCGCGTGCTTCCACATAATGATGTCTTCGGCATGTTCATCAAGGTGGACCTCATTTATAAGCGCCCATAGGGGTTGTTTGGATAGCGAGGATTAGTGGTGGGGTTGTAGAAAACAAGTTTTTAGCTCATTTTTAGGGAAACCGGTTTTACTATTCATTTTATGAAAAACGTGTTTACAGGAATCTTTGTTTGGGTAGAGAATTAATAAACTAAGGTCCTTAGAGTTTTTTGTTTGGATAACAAACATTAGCTTTATCCTACCTCGTCCATGACCTTCATCCTTGCTTTCCCATTGACGAGACATACAAGCTCGACAACATGCCGTACGAATCCCATGCTGCTGCCGTACTTCGTTCCGGCCTCCATGACTCTGCATGCGGCCTCCTGCTGGCACTTCCCATGGTCTCCGAGGTCGTCGCCCCAGGCTAATTCTCGCATCCCCTCCGACCTCCACTGACTCCGCGCGCGGCTGACGGCGAGGGCATCCGTTGGCCCCTGGGTCGTCGCCCCCCTGCACTGACTCTTCCTCGGGTTGCTTCTCGCTTCCCCTCGACCTCCGTTGATTCCACACGCGGCCGCAGGCGAGGGCATCTGCTGGTTCCGGTCGTCCCCATGCACTGACTCTGCCGTCAGCTGCTTCTCGCGTCCCCTCCGGCCTGCACGACTCCACGCACAGCCGCCGGCGAGCGATTGCTCTGCTCCCCGAGGTCGTCGGACCAACCGCCTCGTCGCGTCCCCTCCGTCTTGCACGACCCGGCGTGCAGCTGCCGGCAAACACTTGCTCTGCTCTCAGTTGGGATCCAGTTTACGTAAATCTCGTTTATGAAAAAACGACTATTAGTCGTTTTTCTATATACCTGAAATCTGGGTTTTTGGAAAGCCAAGTTTTCTATATTCACGGATTGGTTAGAGTTGCCAAACAAGATTTTAGTTTGTTACACCGTTTCCCTCCCTGGTTTGTGGAGATCCGGTTTTGCATATACTGCCTATCCAAACAACGCCGTAGAGTGAAGAATTGTCGAATGTGTTCAACGGATACGACCGTGGAGGTGTTGATCTTGAGGATCCACGCATTATATTTTAGGGCCTCGCGCACCTTCCAATTCTTCCTCGAGGAGGCCTAAAAAACGAGCGGAGCGACGTCCTTGGGCTTGCACCCAATTCACCTTGCACTTGGCACCCGTCGTCTTGTCCGATCCGGACTATAGGAAGGCTCGCTCGAGTTTGTTGATGCTTTGAAGAATGCTCGGCGGTACGACCAACGACGTGATGGAGTAGATCGCTTGTGAGGTGAGGACGGACTTGACAAGGGTTGTGCGTCCAATGGTGGTGATATTTTGGCCATCATAGGTAACCAACTGGCTCGCAACCTTGTCCACAAGGAATTGCCAATCCACCATCTTAAGCTTCGAGACGGATAGAGGAAGGCCCAAATATCTTAAGGGGAAGGACGCCCTTTTCGCCGGCAAGCTTTGAAGGATGTGCTCTAGATTGAGGTGATTGCATCGAATGGCCACAACAGAGCCCTTATGGAAATTGGTGCATAGCCTGGTGACCTCCCCGAATCCGCGCAAGATGGCTGAGAGGTTGTCAATATCATTTTTAATTGGGGCCATGAAAATGGCTGCATCATCTTCATAGAGTGAAGTTCTCACCATGACCCCTCCCCCCCGCACCTTGTGAAGTAGCCCTTTTCGGGTTGCCAACTCAAGCAGTTGTTGGAGTGCATCAATTGCAATGACAAAAAGGAGCGGGGATAGGGGATCCCCTTGCCGGAGGCCCCGACCATGTTTGATGGGGTGGCCGGCCACACCATTCAGTAGGATCCTCGAGGATGATGTGCATAGAAGAGCCGCAATCCAATCCCGAAACTTTGGGGGGTGGGGGGGGGGCTTCGCTGTAGGAGATCAAGGATGTATTCCCATCTGACCGAGTCGAAGGCCTTGCGGATGTCAAGCTTGAACAACAGAGACGGGGTCTTGCATTTGTGCAGTCTACGGGCCAAGTTGCGAACACACAAAAAATTGTCGTGTATGCTTCTGCGCTTGATGAATGCGCTTTGGCGTTGGAGACCAGCTTGTCCATGTGCAGAGCAAGACGGATTGAGAGAATTTTTGTGATAATCTTAGCAATGGCATGAATGAGGCTGATGGGCCTATAGTCTGCAATCCCCTCGGGGCATTCTTTTTTGGGCTGAAGGACCACATTTGCGGAGTTGAGCCAATGAAGATTTGCCGTGTGGAGGGCATCAAAATGGTGTACCACCCTCATCATGTCCTGCTTCATGATGCCCCAACACTTCTTAAAGAACGCACCTGTGAAGCCGTCCGGGCCCGGTGCCTTATCACTTGGCATGCCATTGATTGCCTCCCGCATCTCCTCCTCGGTGATGGGTGAGTCGAGGCCGTGCAAGTCGTGCACCTCTAAGTTGAGCTTGTCCCAATTGAAGTCTTTGTCGCTTGTGCTCCCTTTTTTCATCACTTCAGCGAAGTGTTTCAGAATGAGCTTCTCTTTAGCGTCGTGCTCGGTGACCCAACCTTGGTCATGCTTTAGCCTATGGATATGATTCTTCCTCCTTCTAGCATTAATCCGGCGATGAAAGAACTTGGTGTTGGCGTCGCCCTCCTTGAGGTTAGCAATTCTTGAACATTGCTTTTTCCGAGCTCTCTCGAGTGCGGCCAAGCTAATAACTCTCCTCTTCAGCCGGGCCCTAAGGTCACTCTCATCGGAGGAGAGTTGCCGATTCTCTTGAGCAATGTCGAGGCGGAGAATCACCAAAAGAGCGGCATGAAGGTGAACTTTTGCCTTCGAGAAAAGGCCCCTACTCCATTCGGAGAGCCGGAGAGCCACCTTCTTGAGCTTATGGAATAAGACTTGATAGGAACTTGTAATTGCTACCTTTGGGGGCTCAAGTAGGCCTAAACAGCCCTAAATGATTTCCACTACTACTACTAAGGGCTCATTTGATTTGGAAGACCCGACCTGCAACATTTGGTCCAATTGGAGGCAGACTATATGGGGTTTTGATTGGTCCAATCCACATCATTTACCGGGGAAGATTTTCATGTGTCGGTAACTCGGTCGAAAATTCCTCATCTTTGGCTCTCGAGCCGTGCCCCATCAATTTTACATTCCAGTCGAGTCTGCTTTGCCTCCCTCTTTTTTGCTGGCACCGTTGATGTCTACACGTGCAATGTCTTCCTGGAGCGAGTGAATTGCAGAAAACTTCGACATTAAAGGCTAGGGTTGCAGGAACCACAGTTTTATAGTTTTATGCCAAAAATCACTAATTCCGAGCCTATTTTTTTGCAAAAAAAACTAGTTATCGGTTTTGGCCCATTTGACGACGATTATGACAGATGGAGCCCACAAAAGCTGACGTGGCATAACTATTCATGGCTAGACGTCGTTACATGTTCTTTTTCCAAAAACTCCTGCCTAAAACAAACTCTACAAAACAGCACCCCTCACCCCCCTACACGCTTGCAGGCCAGCCCCAACACTGGCCCCGCCGCCGGCAGGCGCCCACGCACTCACGTCGCCGGCCCTCCCTCCCCGAGCTGCTGCCGTCGTGTCCAGAGCCGGATCCAGCCACATCGGGCCTCCAACGCTCCGGCCGGCACTGGATCCTCTGAGAACGCGTCGGCTAGCTCCCGTGGCAGCTGTTGCTTCGACGCCGGCGAACGAGCTGCTGTTCCGGTTGGCGGGGCGACATGGCAACCCGCGCCAATGTGCCACCCGACTCCTCCGCTCCTTCTTCCGCAAGTGCCGCCGCCATGGACATCCCCGAGAACCTACCACTGTGATGCGCCTCCACCGTCCTCGACTGGATCTAGGAGCTGGCGCCGCCAACCTAGCCCCCTTCACGCCTAGAGCAACCGCCGAGGAGGGCACTGCCGGTCCACCAGTGAGCGAGAGGCGGCGGAGTGATGCGTGCAGGACCTTGACGGCCATGGCGACCTGCAGCACCGCCTTGACATGCGGTCGGCCTCACAGAGGGCGCCACCTCCAGGCCGAGCGCCGAGGTCGGGTTGTGGGCCTCGCTGTGAGGGGTCGTCCCTGCCGCCCTTGCTCGGTGTCCGCGACAGCGCCTTGAGGATGCCCTTGGGCCGCGGCGACCGGCGACGAGACCCATTGCCGGCGTGCTGCTGCTCTTCTCGACTGCTGGAGTGGATTGCTTTTTTGCTCTTTGATTGAAGGGTGTCCCTATAAAACTACAGGGCCCCTTTTGTAAATCTAGAAAATCCAGATGCTTAACGCCGTCCCCATGAACCAGTTATGCCACGTCACCTTTTGTGGGCTCCATCTGTCATAATTGTCATCAAATAGCCCAAAACCGATAACTAGTATTTTTTGCAAAAAAAATTAAGCTCGGAATTTGTGCTTTTTGGCACAAAACTCTAGAACTGTGGTTCTTGCAACCCTAGCCTTCAATTTCAATATTTTCTGCAATTCACTCTCCTGGGACAGATTATACGTCGGCGGCTACCAGCGGCATCAGCCTACGTTCCAAGGGAGGGTTCCTCCTCTGGTGTCTTCCCCGGCTGTTTTTCCGTGATGTCATGTCCAGATCGGGGCGATTAGTAAGATTCCGGAGGATGTGAGGGAAGTTTCATTGGATCAGCTCCAGCGCAAGAGACTCCGGCGAGCTTGGTCATGGCGACGGTGAACTGCACCATCAGGTTGGAGATGCCCACGCTTCGCCAATTGTTGAGGACAAGCTGTGCCAGCTGGTGACCGTCTTCTCTCTTTTGTGCGAAATTATGACATGGAATCGGTCTTTGGCGTGGTTTTCTCCCCCGGGTTCTTCAATGACCATCCGAAAAAAGAAAAGAAAAATGGTTCTTGAGTGACCAAAACAATTTTCACCCTTGGTTTGTTTGTCCTGCATGTTATTTCCCTCACAACCAAATGAGCTTAAGTGGTGCAAAAATCAGACATATCAGAATCACAACAATGAGGAATCTTATCTTATATATACCTTAGTAGTTGATCCCCGCTACTTCTATTTATCTTAACATGCAAGTATGCCACCTCGCCAAACATGCCACATCATCAAAGACTCACCTCAACATGCATGGAATTTTTGTCCGTTATTAGTTGATCTAGGGCCACTTCTTTTAAGCGGCTTAAAAAAATAAGCTGCCTCTTCCCAGCTTAAAAAATAAGCTGCTTCCATAATTTGTTGAGGCTTCTAGATTAGTAATCTCATAACTAGTTTAGAAGTCCAAATAAATGAGTGAGGCGGCTTATGGGAAAAGCTGGGGAAGAGACGGCTTATTTTTTAAGCCACCAAAATAATTGGCCCCTAGACTGCTTATATTTATCTATACATGCAAGCATCCCACATCACCTCACATGCTACATCATCACCGGGACACCGTAACATGCATGGAACAAGTTCTTCATTATATTATGCTTCTTATATTTAATAAGTATTTTTCAGTTATACAATAATCAGATACAATTAGTTCATATGTTATTAATCAAAATACATATATTTAATAAAACAAAATATCATCAAAATATATTGCAATCGATCCCATTAGTGCTAGGTAGGGTAACCTTACATTTGTTTATCTCGTTCTTGATATTATATCTATACTTGCTTATTCTAATTAATATGCCATTTTTATCAGACGGTTGATCTCAGTGTGGATCTAAGCGCTGCAAGTGCCCCCGAAGATGATTGACAATTCTAGGGCAGCTATATCTTGCAATTTGGAAACGATTTATGCTTTGTTTTGCAGTTCATCGTAGGTCCACCTTTGCCCTCCTTATTTTGAAATGTGATAGCTGAGCTATAGTCAGATAAAGTTGTATGATGTATAGTCTAATTTCCTAAATTTTCTATTGGGAGGTCGATAGTATGTTTAGGCTTCCAAGACAGCTTCGCCTCGGCCGCTACTTTTACTTTAAATTCTGATAAGACACAACAAGACAATAGATGATATTTTTTGGTTTGTTGATTTCAATTTGTCATCTCCTTTGTCTTTTTTTCTAGGAAACCAAAGCTTGCTCCTTGCTGCACTGCTAGATAAAGATTTACCTGTACAACCGTAAGAAGCAATCAAGCACTCAACACAAGACGACTACAAACATCCTCCAGATAAACGTTATAATTGGTGTCACTAAAAAAATTCAACTATATGCAATCCACACAAACACACATTATGCAACCACCGCTGAAGAGATAATCCAATTTTTTTAACTTTCAAAATAAGGTGAAGTTTTTTTTGAGGAATATCGCGCTTTATTGATCAAGTATAATCAAGAAAGAGTGTCTCTCGGATACAATCCGGGGTTACATGAAAAATAGTCACTAGAGGACTCACAACATCTAGCTAGAATATGTGCCGCACTTCGTGATGAGCTAATGTTTAGGTCAGTGTTGGCCGCGTCCTCCCATATATACCTCGTCCACCCAAGCGCAGCCACTGACATGGGGCCCGAGAAGAGAACACACAAGCCGTCAGGCTAGTCATAGTGGGAGTAACTTAACTATTGGAGCTCGATAACGTCCGAACGTCAGATTCTGGGGCATCTGGAACGAACGCTTCTTTCGCTAGGAGGGATCCCTCCCCACAAATGAAAACGTTTGATGGGGAACCTTCCCAGCCCGAACTGGGCTACCTGGCCTGAGCAACAACATTAGTTGCATGTTGAGCTAATTAAATTAGTGGGGCATGCATCATGGCATGGTGAGTTGGCATGGTTGCATGCTAAGATAAGTGAGTTAGTGTGAATCAATTATTTGATGGACCTACTTGATGATGTGGATATGTTGCATGTAAAGACGGATAAGATGGCGGGGATAAATCTTTTAGGTATATAGGATTTGTTTTTTGATGCAACTTCATTCGGATTTATGTGAATATAAGTCTAGTGGAAATGCTACAAAATCATTCTAGACGTGAGTATCCAGATCACACTATTGTCGGCCATCTCTACAACGGACTTCTGATAGACCCAAGCCATGGACTCATGTTTATTAACACAAACTGAAGCACCTCACGTTAGCTTGTATTCGCTTTTGAATCAACTGTAATGCATAATACATCCTAATGTTATAGCATAAGGCGTGACGGGGCGGCGCGGGCCGCTTCTTCGGGTGTGGGCGCGGTGCAGGCACGAGGCACCGCGGCGTGGCGGCGCGCGGCCTCCTGGCGGGCGTGGCGCTGCGTGGCCGGCTGCGCGGTGGAGCGCGCCTCGCCACGGCGGCCGGATCTGTCCGGCAGGCGGCGCGGGCTGCGGGCAGCGTGGGCGGCGGCTAGGGTCCGGCTTCGGGCCCCCGACGGCTGCGTTGGTTCCTCTCCGTTGCGGGCGTGCGGTGGTGGTGCGGCTCGGCCGGTGGCGGTCCGGCGGCCTGGGGGTGGTTGCCGGCGTTGCGCGTGGAGGTGGTGCTTCCACTTGGCGGTTCTCTGTGCGGGGAGGCAGGGAGCGGCTTGGACAGGGGCGGCGGCGCCGACGGCGTGCCGGCTGCAGCGCGAAGGCAGGAACTTTACGGGCCTCGGAGATCCCAGCCAGGCCTGTGTGGCCACAGGCCTGGTTTGTTCCTGCTATTGCGTCCGGTCAGCTACCGTCTTCGACGGTGGAGGTGGGGCCCTCCCGCGTGCCGACGGTGCTGTTGCCCTTGTCCCGGCTCCTCTTCTTCATTGTGCAGGCCATGCTTCACGGTGTCGTGGTGAGACAGCGTGGGAAGCTTCCTGGCCGGGTTGGCGCAGGGTGGTGGTCAGTTTGGTGGCGAGCTCCGGAGTGCCTGAGGTGAAGGTTGGGATCGGGAGAAATCTCTGTTGGCTTGGCCGACACCGACGCGGTGGCGCATGAGGGTGCCGCCGGACCTTCCTGGAGGGCGTCGGGGCTACCCTTTCTCTCTCCTCACCGCGTACCGGGGGAAACCCTTGGCAGCAGCGTCGTCATCGTCGCGTCCCTTCTTATAGGTGTTGATTGGTACCGGTGCTTCGGAGGCTCGGAGCTTGGTGGGCGATCTCCGGTGGATGCAGCGGCCACGAGGCTTCTTCGTTTTTTGTCAATCCGCCGTTGTCGGCATTTGTTTCTCTTGTATTTTCTCTTTCTTTTCTTTTGAGCGTGACTGTGCTGCTTCCGCCCCAGCATCTATTGTTGGCTGTCTCGGTTGGTTGCTTTGTATACAAAGCAGGGGGCCTTTTTTGGTAAGCGCATATTGATGTACATGAGTGAGACTAAGGACCAAACAAGGCAGCTGAATGTAAGGAGACAAGTTAAGTGCACACAGAGACACCTCAAACGATACCACACAGTGACGTCCCAACCACTAGTACACATCAAGTATAACTTCAAGGGAGGTCCTAAATTGAAGAAATGATTTATACGCACATGGCAAATGTACATGAAACAAAGTATACAACCATGACATATCACCTTTACGATTTGACATGGAACATGACTAATTTTTCTTACTCACACTGCAAATTTATTTTCTACAAACTAGGAATTTTATTTAAATAACATATCAAATTTAATATGTGTTTGCCATGGCAATTTCTGCCATCGACACCACCAGCGGAACATTTAATTTTTCCATTTTGAGATGAACAAAATTATTTTACATACATGGCAAATTTCTTATACATAGCATGACAATTTTTTAATAAAAATCCCATGGATAATTTTAATTTGCACCTGCCGTGGCAACTTTGGCCATTTTTTGTGTTATTTTACATTCATGGCAAATTTCTTACACAAAAGATGGCAATTCAAATTAAAATACCATGCCAAATTTTAATGTGCATCTGACATGGCAATTTTTGTTCATAACTTGTGTCATAGATGGCAAATTTTATAACAAACATGACAATTTTAATATGCATATATCATGGCAATTTAGTTCATAATTTTGTATTAATTTTCATCTTATTTATTCCATGGAAATTTCCGAACATGAGTTTTGCCAAGACAATTCTTGAAAATCACCATGTGAGCATTATCAGAAATGTTGTTAGAATATTTATTTGACATGCTTTTTTTAGAAATAAAAAATTAAAAAGAATCTGAAATTTTCCATGAGGGAAACAAAAATTATAGATTTGCCATGACATAATTTTTTCTACATTTTCCCTTGAATTAGAGATTTTTTTCTTTTCATATACCGTGCCAATTTCTCATTGCTAGAGCATGACAATTTTACTTTCAAATACATGGCAGCCATGGCATCTTAGTTTCTTACTGGACCATGTAAGTTATTTCCTAGACCATGGAAATTTTATTTTTCAAATACATGGCAACTTTATTTTCAGAGCATGGCATCTTAATTTCTTACCGGACCATGTTAAATTTATTTCCTAGACCATGGAAATTTTTATTTTCAAAGACATGCCAACTTTATTTTCATAGCATGGAAAATTTAGTTTTACCCGGACCCACAGGACACTCTCGTAGACCACGACAAATCTATTAATTAGACCATGGTACTTTTATTATTTAGACCATGTAGTTTATAAATCTGTCATGTGCACATGAAAAAATATTAATTTATTTAAATGGTACCATATTTTTTGAGAAAACAACTTTCCCATTTTTGTCATGCTCCCGTGGAAAAATACAAATTTTCCACCTATTTATCAAAGAACAATGGCCTTTTTGTAATTTTGCAATCCTTTTTTTGAATGAAAATAATCCTTTTTTTGAATGAACATAACCCTTTTTTAAAAAGTGAATTTGCCAATGCATAAAAAGCATAACAGAAAAATATGGATTTGCCTTGGTCCACTACCTGGTTTTGCTAGCAAAATCATGCACACAGAAAAATACAGTCCCACAAATATTAGGCCCGTTTTCAAAGATATTCCATGCGTGTTAGAAGAAAAAAAACACGACTTTTCTTTGCTTTTTAGCCATGATGAAGTTTTTCATGTAGCCATGTGGCATTTTCTTGTTATGTATCATGTCAATTTTGTGCTCGATTTGTCCCCTCACGTTTTCTACTTTCTGAAATTAATAGTCTTTTTTTCACCGCAAAAAAAAGATATATGAATAGTCTTTTTTTGAGTAATTTCTGGAAGGGAAACGTTTGTGGTTGGTGCGCCGGCTAAAACGTTCCGCCGGTCGCACGCACGCCCGCCACGCACCAGGCCCCCACTTCTTTCTCCACTATCTGCATCCCATCTCCGTTCTCTTTTATGCGATCGCGCCATGCTTCTTCCTCCTCCCCGCAGCAAACCACGACGAGGACCGCCCAAAATAGATCACCATGCGGCGCTGCCTTGCTGCTGCAAGCTCCATGGACGGATTCATCTGATGGGCGCAGGCCATGGCCGGATTCGAGCCATCTAGGAAGGGGATTTTTTGTGCCATGGACGAGCTGCGACGGCGTCATTGGGGAGGTTTTGCTGGGAGCGCCTCCTGCAGAAGGTACATTTGGCCATGGAGGTGCCGGAACGCCCACCATTAGTGCTACCTTCCCGCCCCGTCGATGCTGGAATCGTCAAACACCGGTGCTGGAACCGGCCCCTATGGCTGCTACAACCTGCCGTCACAAAATGTTGGAACCGGCCACCGTGGGTGCTACAAGCTGCCGGCGTCGTTGCTGGAACCTGTAGCAGGAGGAGCTACAACCGGCAATCTCCTTTGCTGCAACCAGCAAACTAGAAGCTAGAACTATGGAATTTTTTGCTACATCAGCGGAGTGGTGTGCTGGGGCGACGACGGGGGATGGCGCCGCGATTGCTACAACCAGCACAGAAAAAAGGTTCAACCGGCATATAAAAAAGCTACAACCAGCATAGAGGAAAAGCTTCAAATATGGAGAAAAGCTTCAATCAGCGTCGAGAAAATTAAGCTTCAACCCATGTGAAGAAAAGCTTCAACGCTTGTGAAGAAAAGATTCACTCGGAATCGGAAAAAGCTTCAACCATACAACAAAAATCTTCAACCGGTGTAGAAAAAGCTTCCACCGTGAATCTTCAAAAACCGGCGCCGTCTGCTAACGATGTATGAGCAGCGACGCCGGGAGCTACGGCAGACGGCATGGTGGTGCTGCGACGGACGGCAATGACGAGTTGCTGCAAGGATGGAGGCATCAAGCGTTCTACAAATGGCGGACGTTGCTACGAGGATGGCGACTGGATGCTGCGACGGCGCCCTGCTGGAACCGGTGGGAAAGGCGAGTGGCGGCGAGGAGGACGGCCGACAAGGGTGGGAATCGGGGACGAGGATGGCCGGCGAGGGCGCGGACCAACAAAGAGGACGGCCGGCGAGGATGGGGACAGGCGACGCGGACGGCCACCGGAGAGTGTGTGCGGCCATGAGAGAAGAAGATGACTTGGGTGGATAAAGATCCAATGCCTCAGGACGGGCCGATCCGATGGCTAGCGTGCAACCGGCCGAAACGGTTCGGCCCGCGCGCCGGCGCCTAGTGGTCATCATGTCAAAGAAAAAACATCCTCTACATGATATTTGCAGCAACAACAAGAAAAGCCTGCTACGTGTGTGCTCCAATCTGGGCTTTTTTTGGCCCAATTACTTTTTCTTATATAGGCTAGCGACCGAAAATCGTTCTTCGTCCCCGCTGCCCATGGGAACGATTCGTCCGATCCCGGGTCTCCAGAGGGCGAAGGTCAGCGCGATATCCGCGTCAGCAGAGGACCAGAGGTAGATAGAGAGATCGACGGGGAGAAAGAAGAATAATAATAAGAGGAAAAACAGCGGAGCTCGACTCCTTTTGGTGCCCTTGATTGCTCATATCAGTGGTGCCATGGGGCAGCTGCATCTCATGCAGCCGGAACGCCAAATCCAGATCCGTGGTAAACCGACTCTCATCCTATATATAGTTGTGAAGATGGTAAATTGGTGCCCTTTTAGATCGATGTATGTATGTATGTATAAGCTGGAATAAAAGGCTCACTTTTACTCACATGTCGCATCTTTTTCAGCCCCCAAAGATCACATTTGTTATTAAAAACATATATGTGTGTGTGATTTGGTTTGGAATTTAGGGCGAATGCGCTACAGATGAGGAACAACACCATTATTGCCTTTATATACTTATTACCATAACAATTCTGTTGCAGGTGGGTCGACTTCTTCATTGGCCATAAGAAACGGGCCACCTTGCCAAGAAGATGATGATAATTATCACGATGGCAAGATAAGGGAGTATTCAGGGACCGTACTTCCAGAGGTACATCATGGATTCCTTTGGATAATAGACATATGCTGCACAAATTGGGTTACAACCTATTGGTAGCTAACTGATATTTAACTAATTTTTCTGCTGCAATCTCCTGCAGCCCTGCTGCATTACTAGTTCTGTTCTATCCCAACTAAAACTGTTCCAGTATTATCTCTGCAAACTAAATCTGTCTGTCACTAGTCTACCCCCTTGTTATTCTATCTTGTTACCTTACCAGCAGTCGCAAGTCGCATTTGTATTTTATTAAGGTTCTTCCTCGATACTTTTCAAATCAACAAGCATTCCAATTTTCCAAATATCTCCATAGGAAGAAGGGGACCTATGCATAATTTCTGTGTTTTGATGCGTTTCTCTGTTACATTGATGCATGATAGCATGTTGTTCTGCGATAAAATATCCTCCCTGCATCTTGATTTACACAAATGCATATCAACTGATATTATTCTTTACCTAATTAATAATAAAGGGCTATTGCTTCTTCCTCCTTTAATTTTCGTCTGTGATTTTCGTCCACCATCAAATCGTTTTTCGTACGTCAAACGGTCATCCTCTGATCGTTTTTTGGTACGTCAAAAAGTGTCCGGCAGAAAAAGAAAAGATCAGGCAATCGAACCCACACGGCCAGCACAGGAGATAGCACATGCCTTACCACCACACCAAGAGACCATGTTGATGAACGCCAAGAGACCATGTTGATGAAAAGACTAGAATACCGAGACGAGATGAGACCAGGAGATAGCACATGCCTTACCACCACGCCAAGAGACCATGTTGATGAAAAGATAGTGGAATACCGAGACGATAAAACATGGTCGGCCGAGCGGACAAACAAGGGATAGCATGGGAGTCCTAAAAATGTCTGAGGCATTTCGGTCCGAACGATTGCATTATGGTCCAAAACTATATAAGGGCAAAATATGTGTTACCTTTACCTCGCATTGGAGATGTCCTTACCATTGGCACTAAGACTCATTTTGTGATCATTGTGCGGATGAGACCAAGTGGTCCACCAGTCTAATAATACCTTGCAAAGAGAGTAACATGACCCCCACAATTTTTATAAACCTCGATTCGTGCGCCTGCCTGCTGGCGGTGGCACCGTCCGGATGTTGTACTGCGTCGGTGGGAGTTTTTAAGTATGGGGCAATTAGCTGTTTCTTCGGACCGAAGCACGAGGTGTTGTGCTTGCAGATGCACGCCAATTTATCATTCCCGTTGCAACGCACGGGCATATGTCCTAGTGAATTATAACACTCCTAGGGAGAAAGTTTTGTAGAATGCTGCTACACACCGCCCTTCGCACCGATGAGGCTAAACATTTGATTTTACAATTCTAATGTGTTAACTCTTCTCCCATTCTTGTGCGTGCAGGACATTTGGTGTCATATACATTCACTAATGACGCCGCGAGATGTTGCCCGTGCTGCCTGTGTGTCTCGTGCCTTTCGACGTTCCTGGAGATGCTACTATCCCAACCTCATATTTAATAGTAAAACAATAGGCCTATCACGGGATGGCATGTATTTCACCCGCAAAGTTGATCAGGTTTTGGAAAAACACTCGGGCATTGGCGTGAAGACATTCGAGATTGATTGCTCCTGTTGCGACAAGCTCAAGGGCTATGAATATCTCCATAGGTGGCTTCAAAAAGTGGTTACACCGGGCATTGAAAAACTCACCCTTGTGATGCCTGAGAATGAGCCAGTCAACTTCCCATGCCCAGTTCTATCCAATGGGAATGGAAGCTCGATCTGGTATCTTCACCTTGTTAACTGTGTCTTCCATCCTACAGTTAGCCTTGGTTGTTTAGGAAATCTGACAGTGTTGCATCTTGACTGTGTGCGAATTACGGGGCTCCATTTAGGGTGCCTTCTTCCCAGCTGTGTTGTGTTGGAGCAGTTGAAACTCAGGAGATGCTACCAGATAACCTACCTAAAGATACCTTCCCGGCTGCAGCGACTCAGCTACCTGCAGGTGTTAGAATGCCATAGACTGCAGACGATAGAGAACAAAGCTCCAAATATTAACAGTTTTCACTTTATAGGTGACCGTGTTGAGTTCTTACTTGGGGAGTCATTGCGATTGAAGAAATTAGACGTGCTATGTTACCCCTTCCTCAGATATGCATTTGATGAGCTTCCGTCCATTGCGCCGAATCTTGAAACTCTTAGCATATATTCATGGGTGAGGTATATTCCAAAACCTTTTGTGACTGATTATTATGCATAGAGCAGTAGTGATAATTTGGAGTGTTATTAACATGTGGTATCTTTATGCAGGCGGTCAATACAACACTGACGCTCTCGCCTTCCAAGTTCCTCTATCTGAAATACTTGAGCATTTATATTAATGGGTCTTGCGATTGTCTTTCTCTGGTTTATTTTCTTGGTGCTGCTCCGTCCTTGGAGACATTCAAACTGCGCGTAAGTCACTGTTCACCATGCAAATCTATTTTTGGATGCACCCATTCTACAAATATAACAAGTTTCGGTGGCCAAATCATTAATTCATGTATTTAAAACATTATTTTTATCTCCAGGTACCGATACAGCTACAACAATCCATAGAAGAATTGCTTTCTGAAGACCCCTCTCATCTAAGGCAGATCCCAGGATACCGCCATGACAAGCTCCGGAGAGTGAGCATCTGTAGGTTCCCCTGTTCAAAGAGCGTGGTTGAGTTGACGTCCCATATTCTGGAAAATTCAGCATCACTCGAGTGCCTTACATTGAGCACCACCAATGACAGTTTCAGGTGTTCTGATGATCGATCTGCTAAATGCTCCTGCTTGATCAGACCCATGGAAGCCCATAAAGCAGCCTTGCTAATCGAAAGATACATCAGGGGGAAAGTTCCCTCTACAGTTCAGCTAGATGTGGTGGAGCCTTGCACGCAGCCTTCGCCGTGATGTTCAACTCTGAAATGTTTATCATTGATTTATCATGTGTTTGAACAGTCTAAGTTCTGTAATCTGAATATACTGGGATGCGCGTTGTTTCTTGGCGCACCATTATGTGCAGTGTTTAGCTCTGCAATACCTTAATGCAATCGCTTAAAGTTTGATGACCTCTCATATAACTCTGGACATCTTCATAATTGTTTGCTTGGTCCAAGGTGTCTGAATTGAACTGGTTCAGCGAGCGACCGCAGGTTGGCAGTCGCCACTGTAACGTGCCTGATCGGCAGAGGAGATCGAGAAGGAGGGGATCGGAGTTGGTAGGAAGAAGAAAGGGGAAAGTGGAAGGAGGAGATAACTTGGAGAGAGGGCAGCTCTGCTCCGATTCGTTTCAGCCAAGTAATACACCATACCCACACCAGCCACACGCGGCTGTACTTAAGCGCGCCAACCCAACCACCACACGCACACCTACTCGACTGCACTTGGGTCTTCATCAGGCCCCGCCTCTGCCAGGTGGGCCTCCTTGGATCTCATGCTCTTGGGGCCACCGTCAGTTGTGACATTCTCCCCCGTTGGAATCCGGCTTGTCCCCAAGCCAGTGACGTTGGAAAACGCCGCTGCAGCGCCTCCAGATTCTCCCAGGTCGCGAGTGAGGGCGGCCAGTCCCTCCACTGGACACGGACGTGCTGAGTGCGGACGCCGTTGCTGCTCACCTCCCTACTGTCGAGGACGCAGAGAGGTTCTTGCGCTGCCTGCAAAACATCATGCATCAGGAGGAGGTAACTCACTTGATACTGGCACATCCACTCCAACTGCCTTCTTGAGCTGCGATACGTGGACCACTGGGTGTATTCTGCTGGTTTCTGGAAGAAGAAGCTTGTACGCCACCTTTCCCACTCGTGCTTCAATCTTGTAAGGCCCGTAGTATCTGAATGCCAATTTCTGGTAAGGTCGCTGCGCCACCGAGGACTGGATAAATGGTTGCAACTTGAGAAATACCCAGTCGCCCACTTGGAATTCCCGATCCGTGCGGTGCTTGTCCGCCTGACGCTTCATGCGGTCTTGGGCGTGCTTGAGGTGTTGCTGTAACAGGTCTTGCATCACCTCCCGCTCGCGGAGCCATGCAGCAAGGTCTGGCACCGTGCATTCGTCCACTTGAGTTACACCTGATTCCCTCGGATGCGTCCCATAGATGACCTCAAATGGTGTGCGTCCCAAGGCTGAATGGAATGTCGTGTTGTACTAGTATTCAGCGAGAAAGAGCCACTTGTACCAGTTTTTCGGGCAGGAGTGAACTGAGCATCGGAGATATGTTTCCAAACATTGGTTCACTCTCTCCGTTTGGCCATCCGTCTGAGGGTGATAAGAAGAGCTCAGCCTCAACTCTGCTTTGGACAGTTTGAACAATTCTTGCCATAGCGCACTGGTGAAGATCCGGTCTCGGTCGGATATGATCGCCAGTGGTAGGGCGTGGAGGCGAAAGATGTGTTGCATGAATGTTGTGGCAACCGAGAAGGCAGTATACGGGTGCTTTAGCGGAACAAAGTGAGCATACTTGGAGTATTTATCGACGACAACTAGGATGACGTCATACCCTCCTGAACGGGGCAGCCCTTCGATGAAGTCCAGAGAAATGACTGCCCATGGCCTTTTGGGAATTGGAAGTGATTGTAGGAGTCCTGCCGGAGACACCCGTTCTGTCTTGGCTTGCTGGCATGTCAAACAGGAACGAACAAAACTCTTGACTGTGTCTTTCAGTCCTTTCCAAGCAAACAAGCGACGCACATGGTGGTACGTGGCGTGGAACCCCGAATGACCTCCTGTGGCACTGTCATGGAGAGCTCTTACCAAGGCCTCTTGAATTTCTGGGGCTTGCCCGATCCAAATTCTTCCCTGGAACCGGAGAACTCCTTCCTGTAGAGAAAACCCTTCATCAGCCAGCGGATCCAAAGCCAACCGGGCGAGTCACTGCTGCACTGTTGGGTCATCCTTGAAGCTCTGAAGGATCGTGTCCAGCCACAAGTTGGTATCAGAGCCGACTGCCTGTAGGAATCCCCCTTTCCACACTCCTTGGCCGAAGTCGAGTCTAGACATTACAAAACTTTTACTAACATGGCTGTGTGTCTTACGGGCCCACGTCGCCATTGGGTGGTACTAGGATCTTTTACTCCTCGACCTTTACTCTAGGACTCTGAAATCTCTTCTACTCGGGTTAAACGAATTTACTAACTCTAACACTAGGATCCCGTGAACGCATTCACCCCAAATTTGGATAAGCCATAGTTGTTTCTTAGAATAGTATTTTGAACAATTCACACACTGTCATTTGACTTCTTTGAAACGTCTTTGCTTTCAGATGGAACCCACGAGGCAGGTCGTGCGTCACACGACGGCCATTGGTGCCTCGGGATCACCGGCTGTGCTAGCTGAGATGATGACCTATCTGGGTTATCGCTGGCACCCTGAGTACACCGTCTACGAGGAGTACCAGGACTTTAACCAGGAGCAGTACCGTGCCATCGTCCACCTCTACTCGCGGGAGTATGACTCCACTACTGTGCTGCACACCCCTCATGGTGTTGGTGTGACCATCGATATGGCTGTCCACGATGCTGCCTATGCTGCTCTGACACGTCTTCGTGGAGAGTATCGGGAGTTGGACACCTCCCCTTTCAGGCACATTGCTAGCGCATCTGATGTTGGTGCGGAGGGATACTATACTGCTGCCTACTCCACTGTCACCCGAGAGCCCTTCTACCATCAAAACCTGGTTCTGCATGCTGATGGGCTGGATCGAGCTAACCGAGCTCTTCGCCACGAGATGTACACCACCCGTCAGCACCTTTACCGTGCTCTGACGCTGTTGCACCCCTTTGTCCGATCTGGACAGCTACCGCGTACTGCGATCTACCCAGCCAGGACCGTGATGCCCCACGGTGTCGGTTGGCCAGAGGTGGGAGGCTACTCTCCCGCACTTGGTCCTCTTCTGCCACCTGAGCGTCGGGCTCTACACCTGAGTATCCGCGGCCCCCAGTCTGCTGACGTGGAGGGCTATCCATTGCCTCACTACCAGCTGTCGGGCTACGATTACCTCCACA
Source organism: Aegilops tauschii subsp. strangulata (assembly GCF_002575655.3). Classification (NCBI taxonomy): domain Eukaryota; kingdom Viridiplantae; phylum Streptophyta; class Magnoliopsida; order Poales; family Poaceae; genus Aegilops; species Aegilops tauschii. The sequence continues at coordinate 49,968,325 of NC_053039.3, forward strand.
GTTCCTCTTGGGACTGATGTAGGCTTGCTTGTTAGTGTTAGATGCATTCGCCGCGAGCCTGTGTGCCGCCTATGATGTTTTAGTCTATGTACTGAACTCTATGCATGACCCCTTTTGTAAGTTATGCCGACTACTATGTAGTAGCTATCGTGCTCCTTTCATTATGCATGTTTCATCATGAATGATTCTTGTCTTTGCAAATTTCTCAATGCTGAACTACCCCTGTTATATATTAGCAGGATGGTTAGACCAGGTGGTCGTGGTAGTGGTGGCAATGCCCCACCACCACCTGAGTACATGGCTGGTATGATCCAACAGTTCGAACTGAACCGCCAATTCATGGAAAATATGATGGCTCAGTTTCCTCGCCCCAATATGGACCAGCAACCAACCCCAGTAACTCTGTAGGATTTCATGCGCCTGAACCCAACTGTGTACCGCAGCTCAACTCAGCCTCTGGATGCTGATGACTGGCTCCGTGACATCACCTATGAGATGGAGTCTGCCGATGTAGCTCCTGCCAGCTATGTCACCTTTGCTTCCTTCTTTCTGAAGGGACCCGCAGCTCAATGGTGGGACAGCCACAGGCGTACTCTGCCAGCTGGAACAATCATCACCTGGCCAGACTTCCAAGCTGCTTTCCGTGCCCGCTTCATTCCTCAGGGAGTCATGGACCGGAAGAAGCGTGAGTTCCGCAACCTCACCCAAGGCAACAAAACTGTTGAAGCTTATCAACGGGAGTTTCTGGACTTGTCTCGCTATGCTGAAGAGGACATTGCAACTGATGCACGCAGACAGGAGAAGTTCCGTGATGGCCTTCAAGCTGACATCAAGCTCGCACTTCTAGTGCATGACTTTGCTGATTTCGCCACCTTGGTGAACAAGGCCATCAATGTCGAAACTGGCCTACAGGAATACCAGAGTTCTCACAGGCGCAACCGTGACACGGGCTCATCTTCGGGCCCGCCCTCACAGAAGCGTAAGATATGGATCCCGAACAGCATGTACCGTTCAAATGCATCTGCCCCAAGGCAGACCTATGATGCACCTCGTCTGCCTCCACCACCATCTAGGAAGTCAAGACTTCCAGCTCCACCGTCCCAAGCCCCTGTTCCCACTCCCAATAATGGCTTGTGCTTCAGGTGTGGTCAACCAGGACACCGTGCTAGAGAATGCAACCAGAACCAGAATCAACTGGCCCTTCCAGCAACTGGCCGTGGTAACAACCAGCCCCGCAACAACAATGCTAAGTCTTATGGTCGTGCTCATGCCAACCACGTTGATCTCAACGAAGCTCAAGACCAGCCTGCTACTGTGATGGGTACACTCCTCGTAAATTTAGTATCAGCATCCGTTTTATTTGATACAGGTGCATCACATTCATTCATGTCAGAAGATTTTGCATTCATGCATGGCATTAGAAGCGAAGACATGAATGCTTCACTATTAGTACACACCCCTGCGGGCCAATGTCGAACCTCCATGATTTGCAACGACGTCCCCGTTGAAACCGAAGGACTGGAATTTCTTGTCTCTCCCATCGTACTGAAGTCCTGTAGCATTGATCTCATTCTGGGAATGAATTGGTTAAAAGCGCATACTGCTTCAATCGTTTGCACCACTAAGACCGTCCATCTGCTACACCCTTCAGATGAGATAGTTACTTACCAAGCCCATCTGGTGCAAAATGCCGAGGCAAGGCTCTATGCATTGAATGCATTGAATGCTGCACCACTCGAGGGCATTGAAAACATTCCCGCCGTGCGTGAATTCCTCGACGTCTTTCCTGAAGAACTTCCAGGGATTCCCCTGCTAGAGCTGTCGAATTCATCATCGACTTGAAACCAGGCACCACTCCTATAGCCAAGCGACCCTACAAGATGCCGCCGCATGAACTCCTTGAGCTTAAGGAGGAAATCGACAATTCTCTTCGCAAAGGATTCATTCGCCCAAGTTGCTCTCCTTGGGGAGCACCTTCTCTCTTTGTCAAGAAGAAGGATGGGACTAACCGATTGGTTCAAGACTACCGTCCTATAAACCAAGCTACCATTCAGAATAAATACCCTCTTCCTCGGATCAATGATCTGTATGATCAACTGGCGGGTTCGTCAGTGTTCTCTAAGCTCGACTTGAGGTTGGGTTACCACCAGATCCGTGTTCGCGAAGAGGATATCCCAAAGACTGCCTTCGTGACTCGATATGGTTCATACGAGTACACCGTCATGTCTTTCGGTTTAACCAATGCTCCAGCCACCTTCTCTCGTCTGATGAACTATATATTCATGGATTACCTCGACAAGTTCGTCGTGGTTTATCTGGATGATATCCTGGTATTTTCCAAGAACGAAGAAGAACATGCTGAACATCTTCGACTTGTGCTGGAAAAGCTACGAGAGCATCAACTATATGCCAAGTTCTCCACATGTGAATTCTGGCTACCGGAAGTAACCTATCTTGGGCATGTCATCTCTAAGGATGGTATTGCCGTCAACCCTGAACGAGTCCAGGCTATCCTTGATTGGACTCCTCCCAAGAACGTTAAGCAAGTCAGAAGTTTTCTCGGTCTCGCCAGCTATTGCCGCCGATTCGTCGAGAACTTCTCCAAGATCGCCAGGCCTCTGACTAACCTGTTGCATAAGGGCGTCAAGTTCCAATGGACAGACAAATGTCAGGAAAGTTTCCAGGCACTCAAAGACAAGTTGACTTCTGCCCCAGTTCTAGCTCCACCTGATACTAAGAAGGACTTCGTCATTTACTGCGACGCTTCCCGTCAAGGATTAGGCTGTGTCCTAATGCAAGACCGCAAAGTGATTGCTTATGCCTCTCGGCAATTGCGCCCTCACGAAGAGAACTACCCAGTTCACGACCTCGAACTTGCTGCTGTCATTCATGCGCTAAAGCAGTGGCGACATTACCTTCTCGGTAATCGTTGCGAGATCTTCACTGACCACCAAAGTCTGAAGTATCTGTTTACTCAGCCAGACCTGAACCTCCGTCAGCAGAGATGGATGGAGCTTGTTGTAGACTTTGACTTGGGTATTTCCTATACGCCAGGCAAGGCTAATGTAATGGCTGATGCCTTGAGCCGCAAGTCTTACTGCAACCACCTCCAGGTTCACAAAGTTCAGCCCTCGCTTGTTGAAGAATTCAGGAAGCTGAACCTCCATATTGTTCCTCCGGGTGCACTCGCTCCCCCTCCTAAGGAGTTTGGCAAGGTGAACCTCCACGTTGTTACCCAGGGTTCCCTCAATACCCTAGTTGCTAAACCAGATCTCGTGGACAGCATCAAAAGGCTACAGAAGTATGACTCTGAAGCCCACAAGATTAAGCGCTACCTCGCGGAAGGAAAGCCCTCATTCTTCACTGTTGCTGAAGATGGCACCTTATACTTCAAGGGCCGCCTAGTGGTGCCATGTGCAGAGAAAAACCTGGATATGACACAGGAAGTTATGAAAGAAGCTCATGATACGCCTCTATGTATCCATCCTGGTAGTACAAAGATGTACCAAGACATCCGTCAGAGATTCTAGTGGTCTAATATGAAGCAAGACATTGCTCGTTATGTTGCTGAGTGTGACGTTTGCCGTCGTATCAAAGCAGAACATCAAAGGCCTGCTGGAACTCTGCAACCTATCTCTATTCCTGAATGGAAATGGGACCATGTTGAGATGGACTTCGTCACTGGATTTCCCAAATCACAGAAAGGTAATGATGCTATTCTTGTCGTCATTGACCGGCTTTTCAAAGTTGCACATTTTCTGGCGGTCAAAGAAACGATCACTGCTAGCCAGTTGGCAACGCTCTATATGTCCAGGATTGTTTCACTCCACGGTATTCCATTGGTTATCAGCTCAGACCGTGGTAGCTTATTCACTTCAAGATTCTGGGCAAGTTTCCAAGAAGCTACGGGAACTCATCTGTCATTCAGTACTGCATTTCATCCTCAGTCGCAGGGGCAAGTTGAACGCGTCAACCAAGTTCTCGAAGACATGCTTCGAGCTTGTGTTATTTCCTTCGGCAAGAAATGGGAGGAATCTCTCCCGTATGCTGAGTTCTCTTATAATAATAGCTATCAAGCTAGTCTGAAGATGGCCCCCTTCGAAGTGTTATATGGACGAAAGTGCCGAACCCCTCTGAACTGGTCAAAAACTGGGGAACGTCCACTCTTCGGTCCGGATATTATCCAACATGCCGAAGAACAAGTCCGCATTATTCGTGAGAATCTCAAGGCTGCTCAGTCACGTCAGAAGAGTCAGTATGACCGTCATCATAAAGACATGGTCTATCAACCTGGCGAAAAGGCTTATCTTCGAGTCACACCAATGAAGGGTGCTCACCGCTTTGGAATCAAGGGCAAACTAGCTCCTCGATATATTGGCCCATTCACTATTCTCGAAAGGCGTGGAAAAGTGGCATACCAACTGGAGCTTCCGCCGAACCTTTCTCAGGTTCACGATGTGTTCCATGTGTCACAGCTCCGCCGTTGCTTCAAGGACCCAATCCGAGCAGTGGATCATGAAGTGCTCGAATTGCAGCAGGACCTCTCCTATAAGGAGCATCCGGTCCGCATTCTCGACCAAGCTGAACGCCACACACGTCAGAAGGCGATCAAGTTCCTCAAAGTCCAGTGGTCGCACCATTCTGAAGATGAAGCCACTTGGGAACGAGAGGATCGTCTGCGCGAAGAATACCCCGCATTTTTTCCTTCTACCTCCTAAATCTCGGGACGAGATTTCTTGTAGTGGAGGAGTTTTGTAACGCCCGGATAATCAAGCCACAGCAATCCCACGCTAATGGTGCCACGTCACCATAGTTACTGTTGCTAATCTACCGTTAGGTCAAACCGTTTAAAAATTCAAATTCAAATTAATGTCAACGATAAAAGTTTTTCAAAATTTAAAACAAAAATGTTGGGGAGATGCCAAATAAGGCATAGTTAATTATGGTGAAGTAAACACATTTTTAGAGAATGCCTAAATATTTTAAATTGAAATGAAACAGAAAAGAAAATAAATAAAAGAAAGAAATTACAAAAAAAGAAAACAGAACAAAAAAAAAGGAGGAAGAAACCCCCCCCACTGGGCGATCTGCGGCCCAGCTGGCCAGCCCAACTGGGCAAGGGCCCAGCCGGCCGGCCCACCCCGCCCCCACTCCCTTATCCACACCCCCAAACCCTAACCCTCCACCGACACCCCCACTCTCCCCCCTCCCTCCCCCGATCCAGATCGGATCGGACTCGTCCCCGTCGCCCCGCTCGCCCCCGACGCCGCCCCGCTCGCCCCCGATGCCTCCCCGACGGCCCCGTCGCCCCGCTCGCCCCCGATGCCTCCCCGACTGCCGCCGTCGCCCGCCGCCGCCAGGAGCACACGCCACCTCGCCCTCACCGGACCTCCCCGCCGGCCTGCCTCCCCGTCGCCCGGTCGTCGCCGTCGACCACCCCGAGCCCCGCTGCCCTGACCCTACGCCCGCAGTGAGGCCCTCGGCCGTGCTCATCCCCTCCCCTGCATCGCCGCGCTCCCCGCGTTCGGCCCGCGCCCGGGCCGCGCGTCGCCCCGCCCGGCGTGCCTACACACGCGCCGTGGCCGCGCCCTCTCCCCCGTGAGCCGCGCCCCTCCTCTCTCTCCCTCGCCCCCGCGCTCACCGTGGCCCTCGCGCCCGTTGGCCGCGCCTGGGCTCGCCCCTGGTCACGCCCGCGACCGCGCTCACCGCGCCCCGCGACCACCGCCCCGCCCTCCGGCTCCCGACGCTTCTCCTGCTCCGGCCACCTCGGCCATGGCCTCGCCCTCTCCCGTCTCTCCCTCTGTCCCGTGGCCGCGCCACCGCGCCTGCCCCTCCGCGCCACTCTGACTGCACCGGCGCCACCCCTCGCCTCCACCCGCCGTGGCCCCTGGTCGCGCCGGCGAGCCCCGCCATCGGTGCCCTGGCGTCCTCGTCCCGTCCTGCGGGCGAGCGCTCGCTCGGGTGCGCCCGCACCCGTTGGACCAAACCCGCTGTGGCCCCTGGGCCACTGCCAGGTGGGGCCTCGCACCCTGAGCCACTGCCCCTGGGCCCGAACCCCCGTGGCCCTATGACATATGGGGCCCAGCCCACAGAACGATAAAGAAAAAAATGATGATTAAAAAAAATATAATAATAATAAAAATAATAAAATAATTAATAAAATAAATAAATAAAGAAAATAAAAATAAATTTAATTAATTAATTAACTAAATTAATTAAGTTAATTAATCCTGTTTAAATTAATCTAATTAGTTAGTTAGTTTAATTAAACAGTAGTTAATTAGCTAACAGCCCTGACAGGTGGGACCCACCTGTCAGGTTGACCAGGTCAACGGTCAACGTTGACTGCTGACGTCAGCATGACCTCATGCTGATGTCATAAATCCAAATTTCGAATTAAATTAAATAATTAATTAAATTCCAGAAATTAATAAATTCTTTTGAAAATCATATCTTTTAATCCGTAACCCGGATGGAAATACTTTGTACATGAAAGTTGCTCAGAACGACGAGACGAATCCGGATACGCAGTCCGTTCGTCCACCACACCTCCCTAACCTATCGAACTCGCAACTTTCTTCCTCCGGTCCGTCTGTCCGAAACGCGAAACAGCGGGAATACTTTCCCGGATGTTCCCCCCTTCGCCGGTACCACCTACTGTCGCGTTAGGACACACCTAGCACTGCTCATTGTCATGTCACGCATCGTCATGTTTATGTTTGCATTGTATTTACTGTTTCTTCCCCTCTTCTCTCCGGTAGACTACGAGACCGACACTGCTGCTGCCCAGTTCGACTACGGAGTTGACGACCCCTCCTACTTGCCAGAGCAACCAGGCAAGCCCCCCCCCTTGATCACCAGATATCGCCTATTCTTCTCTATACTGCTTGCATTAGAGTAGTGTAGCATGTTACTGCTTTCCGTTAATCCTATACTGATGCATAGCCTGCCCTTGCTTCTACTGTTGTTACCTTTACCTGCAATCCTACATGCTTAGTATAGGATGCTAGTTTCCATCAGTGGCCCTACATCCTTGTCCGTCTACTGTGCTATACTATCGGGCCGTGATCACTTGGGCGGTGATCACGGGTATATACTTATATACTATATACATGACACATGTGATAACTAAAGTCGGGTCGGTTCGTAGGAGTACCCGCAAGTGGATCTTTGTGGCGGAGCGACAGGGCAGGTTGAGACCGCCTAGGTGAGAGGTGGGCCTGGCCCTGGTCGACGTTCGCGGTTACTTAACACGCTTAACGAGATCTTGGTATTTGATCTGAGTCTGGCCATTTGGTCTATACGCACTAGCCATCTACGCGGGAGTAGTTATGGGTATCCCGGCGTCGTGGTATCAGCCGAAGCTCTTTTTGACGTCAGCGACGGAGCGGCGCGCGCCGGATTGGACTGGAACGCCACTAGGCTAAGTCTGCTTCCGGCCGCCCTCGCAACGTGCAGGTGTGCAATGGGCGATGGGCCCAGACCCCTGCGCGCATAGGATTTAGACCGGCGTGTTGACCTCTCGGTTGAGCCTAGGTGGGGCTGCGACGTGTTGATCTTTCGAGGCCGGGCATGACCCAGAAAAGTGTGTCCGGCCAAATGGGATCGAGCGTGTTGGGTTATGTGGTGCACCCCTGCAGGGAAGTTTATCTATTCGAATAGCCGTGTCCCTCGGTAAAAGGACGACCCGGAGTTGTACCTTGACCTTATGACAACTAGAACCGGATACTGAATAAAATACACCCTTCCAAGTGCTAGATACAACCCGGTGATCGCTCTCTAACAGGGCAACGAGGAGGGGATCGCCGGGTAGGATTATGCTATGCGATGCTACTTGGAGGACTTCAATCTACTCTCTTCTACATGCTGCAAGATGGAGATGACCAGAAGCGTAGTCTTCGACAGGACTAGCTATCCCCCTTTTATTCTGGCATTCTGCAGTTCAGTCCACTGATATGCCTCTTACACATATACCCATGCATATGTAGTGTAGCTCCTTGCTTGCGAGTACTTTGGATGAGTACTCACGGTTGCTTCTCTCCCTCTTTCCCCCCTTTCCTTTCCACCTGGTTGTCGCAACCAGATGCTGGAGCCCAGGAGCCAGACGCCACCGTCGACGCCGACTCCTACGACACTGGAGGTGCCTACTACTACGTGCAGGCCGCTGACGACGACCAGGAGTAGTTAGGAGGATCCCAGGCAGGAGGCCTGCGCCTCGTTCGATCTGTATCCCAGTTTGTGCTAGCCTTTTTAAGGCAAACTTGTTTAACTTATGTCTGTACTCAGATATTGTTGCTTCCGCTGACTCGTCTGTGATCGAGCACTTGTATTCGAGCCCTCGAGGCCCCTGGCTTGTATTATGATGCTTGTATGACTTATTTATGTTGTAGAGTTGTGTTGTGATATCTTCCCGTGAGTCCCTGATCTTGATCATACACATTTGCGTGCATGATTAGTGTACGGTCAAATCGGGGGCGTCACACAGCCCTTCGATGAAGTCTAGAGAAATGACTGCCCATGGCCTCTTGGGAATTGGAAGTGGTTGTAGGAGTCCTGCCGGAGACACCCGTTCTGTCTTGGCTTGCTGGCATGTCAAACAGGAACGAACAAAACTCTTGACTGTGTCTTTCAGTCCTTTCCAAGCAAACAAGCGACGCACATGGTGGTACGTGGCGTGGAACCCCGAATGACCTCCTGTGGCACTGTCATGGAGAGCTCTTACCAAGGCCTCTTGAATTTCTGGGGCTTGCCCGATCCAAATTCTTCCCTGGAACCAGAGAACTCCTTCCTGTAGAGAAAACCCTTCATCAGCCAGCGGATCCAAAGCCAACCGGGCGAGTCGCTGCTGCACTGTTGGGTCATCCTTGTAGCTCTGAAGGATCGTGTCCAGCCACACTGGTCGGCACACCGAGATGGCCGCAAGTTCTGCATGTGGGTCTGCCACACGTCGAGACAGCGCATCAGCCGCTCTGTTCGATGTGCCTGCCTTATACTGGATTCGAAATTGGAGCCCGACAAGCTTGGTGAACGCTCGCTGCTGAATAGGCGTGTTCAATCTCTGATCCGTCAGGTTCAGGAGACTGCGCTGATCTGTCTTAATCAGAAACTCAAAATGTTGCAAGTACGGTCGCCAGTGATCCACTACCATTAGTAGCGCGAGGCACTCCTTCTCATACGCCGACAAACCCAAGTTCCGGGGAGCTAGAGCCCTGCTGAGGTAGGCGACCGGGTGCGAGTTTTGCATTAACACTGCGCCGATCCCTGTAGCATTGGCGTCTGTCTCGATCACGAATTGCTTGCTGAAATCCGGGAGAGCCAGTACGGGGGCCTCGATCAGCGCACGTTTGAGGGCTTGAAATGCTGCTTCAGTCGTAGGTGTCCAGACAAATAGGGTATTCTTCCGGAGGAGGTCGTTGAGAGGCCTTGCGAGAATACCGAAGTTGCGGACAAATTTTCTGTAGTACCCGGCTAAGCCCAAGAACCCGCGCAATTGCTTGACTGTGGTTGGTTGCTCCCATGTCTGAACAGCCTTGATGTGCTCATCCAATGTTGCCACACCATCCTTACTGATCTTGTGCCCTAAGTAGCTGATTTCTTGTTGCGCAAACGCGCATTTGGAAAGCTTGACTCTTAAGTCGTGCTCTTGCAGGCGCTGGAGCACTTGTCTCAGCAATACCAAATGTTCCGACATGGTTTTGGTATGCACTAGGATATCATCCATGAATACGAGCACCCCGTGCCTTAGGAGTGGATGCATCAAAATGTTCATCGCTCCCTGGAATGTCGGCGGGCCTCCTGTTACCCCGTATGGCAAGACCCGAAACTGGAAATGTCCCTGGTGTGTCGTAAATGCTGTCTTCATCTCATCTTCCTCCAGCAACCCGATCTGGTGGTATCCTGCTCGAAGGTCCAGTTTGGAGAACCAAGCCGAGCCGGCAAGTTCATCTAGAAGCTCCTCGATAATGGGCAGGGGGTAGGCACGCTTGAGGGTGATTGCGTTCAAGTGTCGAAAGTCCACGCAGAACCTCCAAGTCTGATCTTTCTTCTTGACTAACAGCACTGGCGACGAGAAGGGGCTGACACTTGCCACAATTAGTCCTGCCTTCAGCATCTCTTGGACTTGCGCTTCAATCTCCGTTTTCTTTTCTGGAGTGTAGCGGTACGCTCGGATGTTCACTGGCTTGGCTCCCGGAATCAAGGGAATGGCGTGATCCCACGGCTTGTGTTGTGGCAATCCAGTTGGTTCTGCAAATACTTGAGAGAACTCTTCTATTAACTCCATTATTGGAGCCGGTGCCTGCTCCTGACTGTCCCCCGTCGTAGCTTGCTCGACTGTGCGCAGGAGGATGATGTGTGCAATTTCCTCTCCTTCTTCCATAGCACTCAGTTGCTCGGCTGACACTTGAGCTACCTTGGTTGTTGTAGGGACTACCCCCCGCAACTCTATCAATTTGTTGTTGTGCCAGAACTGCAAGATTTTCTGCTTCCAGTCCACCCACATAGGCCCACATTGCTAGAGCCAATCCATGCCGACCACCATATCGTAACATCCCAGTTGCAGAACCCTCATGTCAGTCTTGAACTCAAACCCTTGTGTCTGCCAAGTACAGGCTGGTATCATGGCTGAACAAGAGAGTAGACCTCCATTGGCAATTTTTACAGAGATCTGGGTCATCGGTTGCACCTTATCAGACAGACGACTCGCCACTTCCTCGCTGATGAAACTGTGTGAACTACCAGAATCAACCAGAATAAGTATTTCCTTGCAAGCAATCCTGCCCAATAGCCTGACAGTGTGTGGTGTTGTCTGCCCTATAGTTGCGACTTTGGAAATAGACATGAGAACCTCTTCCTCCTCTGCAGCTTCTGGATCAGCAGGATCCGGATAGTCTGCTTGCAATAAGTCAAGCAGCTCTTCGACGATGTGTAGCTGAACTGTTGGGGCACATTGATGGCCTTGCCCCCAACGCTCACCGCACTTGAAGCACAAACCGCGAGCACGCCTGTAGTTTTGTAGTGCTGCTACCCGGTCGTCTCCATGAACGCCGCGTTCCTATGCGTGTGCCGCGTCGATGCCGCGGCGATCTTCTGCAGCCGCAGGTGGCCCAGGAAGAGGGGGTCGCACCAGCGGGGCCCCGAGCGCCAGCAAGGGCCGGACGGGACGTGGCTGCTGTACCTCTTGCCGTCTGAACTCACGGCGAGGGAGAGCTTCCACCAATTCTTCCTGCAAAGATGCCAAGGAAAATGCGGAGTCCAAGTCCTTGGGTTGATGTAACAGAACACCTACTCTAATCTCTTGCTTGAGCCCTTCAAGGAATTGCGTGGTAAAGAAGACATGATCAAATGCAGGATTGTGTGCTAGAAGTTGATGCATATGTTCCTCGAACTGCAGCATGTATGCATGCACTGTGGTCGTCTGTTTCAGAGTGCGAAACTGACGAAGATGAACCTGATACTGTTCCCGACCGAATTTCCCACACAGTGTTGTACACAACTCTCCCCAAGTCATGGTCGTTCCCCTCGACTCATGCAACTGCAACCATCTAGCAGCGTTCCCAGAGAAATGCAAGGTAGCTACCCGAACCCATAATTCAGGTGGAACACTATAGACATCAAAATATTTCTCACATCGGGTTTTCCAAAACCGTGGGTTATCCCCATCGAAGGACGGGAAATCCAGTTTTGGAAGTGACCAGCTAGACTGGGTAGCATGCGGTGTACGGGGCTCAAAATCCTTGACCAGTTCGGGCGGGCTCAGAGCAAGAGAATGGGAAAGGGGATCGGGATCGGTCAGAGACGTACTCTTGACCGGAGGGGGCAACTGGGTGGTGACCGGTGATGTCGCCCGCGCCGTGTCCATCTGGCCCGTGGTTCGTCTCGTGCACCACCGCGTCGCCGGCACAGCCCAGATCTGACTCCGGGGGCGCTGCCAGGACAGGATGAAGCGCGATGCGCCCGACCTGGGCGCGTAACTCATCCACTTGCTGCTGGATGTGAGTCACCGCAGGCCGCCACAACTCCAGGGAGGTCTGGATCGCCTCCAATCGCGCCTCCGTTGCCGTCCGACTGGCGTTGACGGACTGGATTAGCGCCGCCAACTGCTCCTCCATCGCCGCCGTCTTGAGAGCTTGCTTGGTGCTGTAGCGCGGTTTCGGATACACCGTCTTCAGGACGACCGACCTCTGATACCAGATTGTAACGTGCCTGATCGGCAGAGGAGATCGAGAAGGAGGGGATCGGAGTTGGTAGGAGGAAGAAAGGGGAAAGTGGAAGGAGATAACTTGGAGAGAGGGCAGCTCTGCTCCGATTCGTTTCAGCCAAGTAATACACGATACCCACACCAGCCACACGCGGCTGTACTTAAGCACGCCAACCCAACCACCACACGCACACCTACTCGACTGCACTTGGGTCTTCATCAGCCCCCGCCTCTGCCAGGTGGGCCTCCTTGGATCTCATGCTCTCGGGGCCACCGTCAGTCGTGACAGCCACGTCCATTTTCACTGGACCATCCAAGTTGTTCAGGTTGGCGAGCGCCACAGGATTATCAGCCGGGAGCTCGTTTTTTAGAACCTCGTTTTTCCTTTGCTTGTTAAGTTTGGAAAAACTGATCTCTGACTGAAATCTTTGAGTGCTCCCTGTCGACCGTGGGTAAGTGAAACTAATTAAATTAATTTCTTCAGCTGTCTTATTTAGGTCATCTTTGAGTGCGCCGTGTCCATGGACTGTGGCTAAGTGAATTTCCTTGATTCTATAAATGTACTGTTAGATTGAAATGCTGTTCATGTCTTATTTTTGTTTTTATGCTCTGGGGTTTCTAGATGGAATGGAAGAATGTGGTTTTGGGAGCGTTTTGCAGAGAGATTCAGTGCTGGTGAAACTTGAGTTATAAGTTGGGTATGCAATTACAGACATTTTCCGTTGCTTCACAGCTGACTAAGACGATTAGTTTGCCAATTTCTTTGATAAATTAGGATGATATTGATCCTGTTGTTTAGGCATCATGCTTTTGGAAAATGTTGCATCATGCTTGCTGCTGCCTTTTGTTAGGCCATCAGCTTTCACAATCTTGGGGGTTTTCTGAAATAGGCCATCAGCTTTCAGAAGTCTTTCATCAATTTAAACCCCACTTTTACAAACTAAGAAGAGGATTTCAGAAAGAAAAGATATACAATGACTTTGCACTAGTTGGTATACAACCTTTTTTACCAACATAGATACCTAGTTCTATTCGCTCATATGGTACAAAACTTAAATATTTTCTTAACCAAAAACCAAGGGAAGCTAGACGTAGCCTGTCAGCCCCAGCATTTCAACTTTCCAAAACAACTTCCAATGACAAAAAAAAAACTAAAAATCCGAGATGGAGTAGATCTTGGACCCAACAGACTGCATTGCATTGGCTCTCCCTAGTTGCAGCACTCACGAAGGAAATATACTTCAACAAACAAGCATTTTTCAAAAGTATACTACAATCAGGTCAAAAAAAATACATGTTCATTACTAGGGGAAAAAAATTAGATGTCTACATAGGGTAGCTAGATGATTCACTTATCTGTAGGATGCACAGAATGACAAGGTATATTTCTCACGAGGCAGTAAGAACAAGTTCCTCTACGTCGTCACGGTCAACAAATGAAACCACTACCAAAATGTAAGCAAACAGCAGTAAAAAGCTGTCTGGAACACATACACAAACAACTATACAGAAAAACAGTGTAAGACTTGTCTATTCATGTGGCCGGAGACGGCTTCCACTGGATTACTACTGGTTCTGTAACTGCGTCACTGGAGCTGGAAACATCTTTGACAGAGTCTTGATTATTTCTTCCACATGAAGCATCATCTGCACCAGTATTCTCTTCAACGAAAGCTCCCGCAGCCACTCCTTGAAATCCTCCACATTCTTCACCTTCGGCTTACCCGCATCCCTCTCAGTAATGATGAAGATCAAGGAAATGGCAGAGTGGATGCCCTGAGAGGTCACCATTCCACCCTCATCTTCCTCCATGACGATATTAACCAATTCCACAGCCTTTTCACACATCATGTCCAGCGCCTCTGGAGATTTCGGCAGACGGTCGAGCAGGAGCAGGAACTCATCAGTGGCCATGAAGCATTCCAGCAGCTTATCAGGCACGCCATTAACAGCAGCTGATAACTTGGCTTCCTCATCAGCTCAGAGTGCAAGGATTGACCAGTAACACGGCAGGTATTTTTCTGTGCAGCAGACCACTGTTGGCATGATTGGTCAACAGTCTGCAATCAAGCAAAGCAAAACGCGGTTACTGGGTCAATCTAAATCACGGGAGAGTTCCACAGGATAATGTTAGGAACCAACTACTATTCACTCAATCACCATGGTTTAGCTACAATTCGAGGATTACAGGAGGAGGAAGCAGATGAAAGGAGGAGACAGGGGAGGAAGAACACGAGCTACAGAGAGGGAGATCGCCAGCCAAGCCGCGCCAGGCCAAAGCCTTCCGTCCAAGCCGCCTCTTCTGTGGGCACCCGTGTGCCTTTTGTAGTTGGAGGCCTATGACCGGGTTGAGTGGACTTATCTGAAGGCAATTATGGACAAGTTGGGTTTTGCACCAACTTGGATAAGCATGATCATGGGTATGGTAAGCTCAGTTAACTTCTCAGTTATGTTTAATGGTAACAGATTGGAGAGTTTTAAACCTACCCGTGGGATCCGTCAGGGGGACCCTATTTCTCCTTACCTGTTTTTGTTGGCAGCGGAGGGCCTTTCGTGCCTCTTAAAAAATAACCAGTCATGGCACCTCAGTGGCATTCAAGTGGCCCAAACAGCCCCGTCTGTTAGCCATTTGCTCTTCGCAGATAACAGCCTGCTGTTCTTCAAAGCTCATGGCGATGGAGTGAATGAGTTGTCCTCTTGTTTGGATAGATATTGCAGTGCCTCTGGACAGAGAATAAACTTGTCGAAGTCTTCTATCTTCTTCAGCAAGGGATGTCCAGTCACTTTGAGGGATGAAATAAAACATATTCTGGAGGTTCCTAATGAGTCAATATCAGATAAATATTTGGGATTGCCTAGTGATGTAGGCACGTCCAAAAATGGAGCTTTTAAATACCTCAAGGACAGAGTATGGAGTAAGGTGAAAGGATGGATGGAGAAGCTATTGTCGGCGGGTGTAAAAGAGGTCCTCATCAAGTCTGTTGCCCAAGCTGTGCCGGTGTACTCAATGTCATGCTTCAAACTTCCTACGGGCCTATGTCTTCATATCACTTATCCGACAGTTTTGGTGGGGAAGTAAGGCGGGGAAACGCAAGGTGTGTTGGGTAGCTTGGGATATCATGACTCAACCTAAACACTTGGGAGGTCTTGGTTTCAGAGACATTGAGCTTTTTAATCTTGCCTTGCTAGCCCGTCAAGCATGGAGGATATTAATGGACCCAAACTCCCTTAGTGCAAGAATTTTAAAAGCTAAGTATTTCCCTCAAACTGATTTTTTACAAGCTGAAGTTGGAAGCGCTCCATCCCAAGTGTGGAGGGCAATTGTGGAAGGGAAAGACGTTCTTGCCCAAGGACTAATCAGAAGGATAGGCAATGGAGCTACTACACATATATGGCGAGACAACTGGCTGCCACGTGAACGGAACATGAGGCCCATCACAAGTTTACAACAGAACCCACCGCAGCTCGTGCATGAGCTTATTTCGCATGCTACAGGAGACTGGAACAGAGAATTGATCCATCAGACTTTTATTAAGTTCGATGCGGACGCTATACTATCAATTCCCATTTGCAACCGACCAGTTAATGATTTCTGGGCTTGGAGCAACGACAGCAAGGGAGTTTTCTCCGTTAGGTCCGCTTACAGGATGCTGGTTTCGACCAAATTAAGTCGCGAGGCTTGGCTGGAAGGAAGGGGGGAGGCCTCTAACACTGATGGAGAGCAGAAAGCATGGTGCAGTTTGTGGAAGACTCAAGTCCCCTCCAAACTAAAAATATTTTTATGACGACTAGCCCAGCAGTCTATCCCGTCGGCGGACGTACTACAGCACAGGAACATGGCAACCTCCAAATCATGTGTACTATGCGGCGTGGAGGATTCCTGGAAACATGCTTTAATGGAGTGTACATTGGCTAGATGTGTTTGGGCAATGGAGGCCGCTGATCTCTTAGATGCAGTAAGCTCAGCCACCGAACCAGACGCTAAACGGTGGATCTTCACTGTTATGGAAGCTCTTCCGCATGAAGTTTTTGTTCGAGGTCTCGTTATTCTATGGGCCATTTGGCATGCCAGACGAAAGGCAATACACGAGCACGACTTTCAGAGCCCAGCTAGCACTCATGCCTTCATTAACAGGTTCATTGCAGAAATAACTTCATGCAAACCAGCGTCAGGTTCACAGGGGAGCCGTGTTGCACAGGCGACTGCACCCCGATGGGAGGCTCCGCCCGCGGGCTTTGCAAAACTGAAAGTCGACGGAGCCGTGTCTAATGCGGGCAACCGTGGTGCAGTGGGAGTTGTGTGCAGGAATAGCGTTGGAGGTTACCTGGGAGCTTCTGCCAGAGTCTTCCCAGGAATCAGCGATCCAACAATGCTTGAGGCCATTGCATGCCGGGAAGCTTTGGCCTTAGCGGCTGACCTCGGACAGGAACTTTTGATCATTGGATCAGATTGCAAGGAGGTGGTAATGAACATCAGAGATGGCGAGATCAATATGATGGTTCCAGAGGTGCAGCACTGTTCCTTCATCTTCGAAGGAAGAACCTCGAATATCGAGGCACATAGCCTCGCTAGACATGCGCTTAGTCTTCCGGTAGGTCGCCACCTGTGGCTCCTAGACCGGCCTAATATCAATTGTATTCCTCAGATTTTGAGTTGATGAATAAAGCGTGTGTTCAGCCTCAAAAAAAAAAAGTTTCGGCTTGCCCTCAAGCCTGACTCCATGTTGAACCACCGGGATCCCAAGGAACTTGCATTCCAAACTGAACCCAATCAAGGACCTTCTCATCTGGATCCCAAGCCAGTTGTAGGTCTTGTAACATGAGCACATCAGGAACCAGAATTAGACACAAAGCACCTTGTTGACCAATTGTAGGCCACTGACTCAATCTTGTGACAATATAGTCGTCGCCATGACCAACAGGAACTTGGTCGACAAAGACATGGAGGTGGTAGTCTTGGTCGGAACAGACTTGGTCAACGTATAATGCACCGTCGAAGTAGTGGCTACAACAATATATCAGCACAACAAAAATCCACCATCCTCGCACCAACTGAACGATCCCCATGAAGTTTGGCTTGATCCCAAGCCGTCGACGAGTAAGACCACCAGGGTCCCAGGGCAAGTGCAGCAGAGAAATGGTACGGACAACTGAGCTTCTGATCTCAATCTTCAAGCAATAGATCACAGGAGAGCGCTCTTCGATCTGTTCTTTGTAACCATGGGATCTTCCATTGCATCAGTGCATGACCTCGTTGATTCAGTTCCGGAGCAGAGAAGTCAACCATTATTTTCATAAGAAAGTTGTCAGGATCACATGCCAGAATCGGAACAGTGCAACCCCTTGCAGCAAACATGAACATTATTAGTTGCTTCCACTTGCACAGATCACCTCCAGTCCTTAAATTTGTACAGGTAAGAATCACCCACTGCACCTTACACATGGAACTAGTAATGCAGCAACTCAACAAACCAATGACCCAAGGAAATTGGTCACTTCCGTGAAGTTCAATAGCTGCATATAATGAAGTACTTCCACCACTACAGTATAGCACCACTGAAGATAAAGTAGTCAGCTGAATTTTTCTTCCCAGGAGAAGCATTTTCAAGAAGCCCATGGCTTCAGCCTCACTAGTGCCACCTTCCTATAGGTTAGCCCAAGGAAACAAATGTTGGGCTAAACCTGTAGCATTCACTTGCAAGAAACTTCCAGAAACATAAAACACATGCCAAGGAGAAGCCTAAAAAATTTCAGCAGTTGGCTGCACATATTGATTATATGACAACCATTTCTCAATTCCTTCGAGAATTTGCATCTTATGCTCACCAAAATATGCATCAGTAGGTCTGAATCGTGTAAAGGACAAGTACCGAGCAGTAACATCACCAATACAATAGCAGATCTCCTGGCCCATTTTCGTGAGCCATAATTCCCTCAATTTCATATCAGCATGTTCATATACATCCCAGTCTAGTATCCAAGCAATTCTCCAATGGTTGATTTTAAAGGCACACTGAATAAGTTGTCCAGCAAAAAGGGATTTAACCCAAACTTGAATATAACGATCATGCAGTAGCTCTGCTCCAGAATAGTTCAAAACACATGAGAATTTATACCTCGTCAACATTCCAGGTTTTGCACCTAGTACAGAATAACTCCAAGAGCTCATAACTTCTGAGAATATGTCCAGAAGAATTTTGGTTGCAGAACCACTTGGAAGCCCTTCCACTCGTTCAACTTGCGAAACATCTCTAGTTGATTGTAATCTTGTGCAACAGAATGGTCCTGGTAAGAATAGCATGAAGAATAATTTTTTTGATTGACCGAGCAACTTACACCAGTGAATGATATGTCCACTCCCTCCAATATCTGAATAGGCACAAATAGTGTCCATTAGAACCCATGCAAAACATTCAGAATCATAGAGTGTAGCTTGCTCAAACAGGGCCTCTTTGCAACTGGGGTACTCCTTATTTAATTTTCCAAGGTATTGCAAACTGGTAATTCCTTCTCCTATCATCCACAGGAGCACCACTATACTGTGATGATTGTCAAATGTAACTCGCATCACTGTAGGAATCAACAAAATTTTATCCCAGCAAGGCCAAGTCACTCCCTCTGATACTAGTAAATAGATCTGTTTCCATTTCAATGACCAGGATGTCAATTCAACAGAGCACCATCTCGCAGCATGATCAACTTCTACTGCAGTACAAGAATACTTATCCTGCTCAGATCGCGGACAACAATAAGAACCTTGTCCCCCATGGTTAGATGTTTCCCAAAAATAGCAAACTATATAAGCTTGGGGAATGGTAATCTGTAGGAGAATATCTTGCAAGCCAAACTGTCCTCTCCATCCACACTTCAGCACTGCCACACTCGGAAAAAATCGCCATAATAAAATTGGGTGCAGATCCACTTAAAGGCATTTGCAATAGTGAACTGGAAGATATCTGTAGCAACCATCTAGCAGTGTAAATAAGAATGGTACTGCTCTCACCAACTGATAGATGCACGGGTATACCAGCTGAAGCAATCGTCAGTAGGCTCCCAAATTCTTCCATCAGCACCATTAGCTGCGGCGTAATTGATGATGTGGTAGCTAGACATGATTCGAGAAGATCATTTTGAAAGAACCACCCGTGTAAAATATTGCGGTCACCACTCGAGGATCTGTTGTCGCTAATACATGCCGGATCACTGAAAAAGGAAGGCCATGGCAGAGGTCGGAGTACCTGTACCTTTTGCTCAATAACTGAAGCTACGTCCTCGCTGAAGTCGAAGCAATCAGTTGAACACTTAGTGATTGCAAAGTTATCCAGATCAAAGACATGGAACAGCCAACGCAGTGGCATTGGCGAGGCTTCATGTGGCATTGTGAAGGATGTAGGTGCACTCCAGGGAACTAGGCACAATGCCATTGGGTCGTCTCTGTCAGTATTATGATAGAGGCCACATACAGGTGCAGCAAGCTCAGGAGCGATGTCGCCGACGATCATGGATGAAGGTAGTGTCGTGGACGAAGTGAGCGCCGACTCCTCGGGCGTGTCGCAGCTTGGGCACCCTGTCGAACAGGTGGTGGGCGTCGGAGCGGCGGCGTTGGTGTCAACTTCGAGCACCTTGTCACTCACACTAGCTCCAGGACGGCGTTGTTGGTGGCCGCGGACGGAGTTGGTGTTGTAGGCGCGGTGAGCTCGGACAGAGTCGCGCTGATGGCGCCCATGGACGCCTCGAGTTGGAGGTCGTCGGTGGATGTAGCGGGCGCCCCATCATGGCGCTCAACCGCGGTCGACGCTGCAGCCCACTCCGCGTAGGGAGTGTCGTCGTAGAAGTACGAGGGCGCCATCCCGTCGTCATCCGGCATGGTGATGGTGGTGTAGACCAGCGGGACGAGGTCGACGGCAAGGATGCAGCAGCCATCGCAGATAGCATGGCCATCCAGGGCATCTCGAGCTCGAGCCGCCGTCCATCGAGACGGGAACTCGACGTACGCCTCCACGGCTCCAGGCCATACATCCTGTTAACCACCCGCTCGTACGCGCAGATCACATATCCATCACCGGAGCGATGGAACAACTGGCGAATCGACTCGATGGTGACCACCTGGCGAATTTGTGGCTTGGCATTTTGTCGAACAGTTTGTAGGCAGTGGTGGAGAAAAATTTTGATTGGAAATTTGAGGCTAGGATCTATGGCTCTGAATACCAAGTGTTAGGAACCAACTACTAGTTTCACTCAATCACCATGGTTTAGCTACAATTCAAGGATTACAGGAGGAGGAAGCAGATGAAAGGAGGAGACAGGGAAGGAAGAACACTGAGCTACAGCTACAGAGAGGGAGATCGCCAGCCAAGCCGCGCCAGGCCGAAGCCTTCCGTCCAAGCCGCCTCTTCCGTGGGCACCCGTGTGCCTTTTCTAGTTGGAGGACATCCATCTTCTTGGCCAGATCGAGGTGAACAGGGCCGGCCCATAGCAAGGTCGCTCACAGATAATCACCAAAGCGAAAAACACTTTGAATAACAGTTCAATCAGTTCTTTCAAGCAAACCGTCTTGGATGTGTACAGAAATGGGCTGAGACTACTGAGTAGAAAGGTCCTAGCAAACCGTCTTGGATGTGTACAGAAACCGTCTTGGATGTGTACAGCAGAGATATTGCTTATGCCAGGTAGGCTATGTCTGCCACCTCCATAGACCATCTTCATTATATTTCTCTGCATATATCACGCAAGATCGTCACATTTTACACATACATGAGCAGAGTATTCACACCACAATCAGGAATAGACACAGTCAAAATCATAAGTCAAAATGTTTGAAAAGAGAATCTACGATGAGCTAAGCAAAAGGAGAACACCCTTCTCGCTTGCTTGATTACGTCGTTGGCTTCTCGGGGTCTCTTTTATAGACCACCGATCAGCGTCCATCCACCTCCCAATCCATTCCCGCATCGCCACTCACTGCATGCCTTGTCGTCGCAGCTCTCTCCTCTGTGTATTCCTCTCCCCGTCGCCGTGATATAGGAAAGGCGACGATTAGGAATGGGAGGAGCTGCTCTGTTAGGAAAAATAAGTTTGGACAAAGGCAAAATAGTCGTTCCTCGTCGAAGGGCTGTTTGGTTTGCACAATCCTACAAACCTCAGAAATAATGAGAATGTAGTGCCATACTGAATTTTAGGGGATTTAAAAACATATGAATGATTTTCCCCCCTATAATACTATAGGTGCATGGTATAGTTGTCACAGAAACAGAGGTACGGAAATTTCCTCTGAAATTGTGCATTCAAAGTCAACCATAGGAAAAATTCCTATATTTTAATCCCAAAATTCAAACAATCTATACATCTTACTAGAAGACACAGTTGTGCCACTGATAGATCCTGATAACCTCCTAGCCAGCACTACAAGCATATTGAATTCTGAACCAAGAAGTTTGCAATGTGTAAAAGGAAACAATCGAAACAAATTGTAGAGTTTGAAAAAGCATGAAGAGTTTCAACGGTGTGGCAGGCACCTCGAGCAATCTTTAAATCATTCAAAAAAAAACATGAAGGATTTCATTTCAAGGAACATACTATCACTGCATCAGATTTTGCTATGCAAATTGCATAGAAGATAAAAAAAAGGCAAATAGTGGGCCAATAGATTCATATATACATATACTTACATCGGACAAGCCAGCAATACAATGGAGGCCTACATTTTATAGAACTAACTCGTTTCTTCCTAAAGCTCTCTGGATAATTTTAGCGCATGCGGAGAAACTGTGTCAACAGCAAAACTTTCCCAATTTGCATTGAATCACCGACAATGTAATGGCACACATGGTTACCTTAGAATAGTATTCCTCTGTCAACTAATATAAGACGTTTTAGATCACGAGGGAGTACACTTTTAGGCCAACATCCTACCCCAGAAAAACAACTGAGACATGCAACCGTGATTTGCCCCAGAAGGTTGCATCACTGACATTAGCATATTGCACTGCCAGTTTCAAGGGAACGAAAGTTGCTGCTTCGATCTGATTCACACTATGTATTCAATTCAGGAAAAGATTCACTCAATATATTCAATTTAGAAAAAGATTCACTCAACATTTCTCTTCACATAATACCCTCTATGATCAAAATTTATGAACACGAAGCAATTGCATATAAGAATTTACCTGTACAGATTTCACATACAGTGCCGTTCAGAGTGGAACGGAAATTTGATGTTAATTCCATCTTTGTTGGGTCAGCCAACCATGTCAAGAAACCATTTGTAATTGTCTCTAATTAAAATATAGCAGCTAGTGTTCACATATAAGTATTTCATACAGGTAAAACAGATTATCTCAAAAGTGATACCCAAGAAAACTTTTATCATTCTTCACATAAGCCAGATTATAACAAAGGTGATAGCCAAGAACTCAAAGTTTTATCATTCTTCACATCAGCCAGATTATTTCAAAGCCAATAACTTAAAGTCTATCACTCTCCACATAAGCCAGCAATTAAAGTAATAACATAAAAAGGCACCTAGTGAGTTACCACAGATTCATACATACTTATATCAGACGGGATAACCAATACATTGGAGACAAACATTTTATAGAACCAACTGCTTCCTGCAAACGATCTCCGAAAACTGAAAGACATAGCAACCTCAGCTCAGGTCGCTATGTATCAAAAGTAACTAGATAGAAACTAACCCAGGCTGGGCATGCTAAATTTAGCAAGACTTAATTGCCTTCTCTGACCCAACATAAGGCATTCGTCTCCAAAGATCTTTCAAAACTGAAGGATAGCAGTAGCTCATACGAGTTTGGCGTACTAAGTTTTGCGGGACCTGACTATTCTCTCAAACACATCTACAATGAGAACAGGACAAGATCTTTTGAGGTGTGCATAGCCTTGGCTTGCGATCACATCATCCATTCTATTCGAAGAGAGCATAAATTCAATGCAAGCATCTTTGAGGTTGCTGCAATGGTACTGGTCAGCTAGAGCTAATATTGTCGCCACAGTCTCAACATCAAGACTCTTGCATAGCATCCCTTCACATATCCTCTTCATCCTTTCCATTGCATACTTATCTGCAGCCACGAGCAAGTGCTTGACCATTTCTCTTTTGTCATCATCCTCAAGATCGTCCATGGAACACTACAGGAATCAGCTATTTTGCCGTCTGCCATGGCGGACGGCAAAGACATGAACGGCGGACGGCAAAAGGCTCCGGCAAAGTAGGCTACGGTAAACACCTTCTTTGCCGTCTGCTTTTTGCACCGGACGGCAAAGAGGCCTTTGCCGTCAGTGGCGGACGGCAAAGAAAATGGATGGCAAATAGTGGGTGTTAGCCACGGTAGGTGCTAACGGAGGCTTTGCCGTCCGCCAAACTAATGTTTTGCCGTCTGCCGACTAATAACAGACAGCAAAAATGTCCATCTACACATTTATTACAATCAGAGACATCAAAGGATTTTGTTTATTAAAATATAGTGAACCAGCAGCCCAAGTGCACCACAGTATCCATCTACGCTTTGTTCCAACAATCGACGACGAATGAACAAATTTCACAATACCAAATTAGTCTATTTACACAGAATAGATTTGCATCTGCTCCATCTACACAAAATTACTCTATTTACATGAACACCACATTATCCATCTACACAAAGTCAGCACAAAAACCACAGTATCCACCGCCACCATGGACGCCCGAGGACCTACCGCTGCTCCTTGAGGCAGAATATGGTGCGGCGTCGAGGGAGGGTGACGGCGCCGGGGCCGATAGAGGCCTGGGGGGATGGGGACGACAGAGGCCTGGGGGGGCCGGGGCCGAGGCCTGCGGGGGCGATAGGCGACGGGGCGCGGAGGCCGCCGGTGGCGACAGGCGACGGGGCGCGGAGGTCACCCGGGCGAAAGG
Organism: Aegilops tauschii subsp. strangulata; assembly: GCF_002575655.3. Classification (NCBI taxonomy): domain Eukaryota; kingdom Viridiplantae; phylum Streptophyta; class Magnoliopsida; order Poales; family Poaceae; genus Aegilops; species Aegilops tauschii. The sequence continues at coordinate 49,992,432 of NC_053039.3, forward strand.
CGACGGGGCGAGGAGGCCGACGGGGGTGAGAGGCGACGGGGCGCAGAGGAATCAGCCGGGGGCGACAGGGCCGGGCCATGGCCGGCGGGCGCGATGGCGGCCAGCGAGGCCGGGGCCGGGCCATGGCCGGCGCCCGCGATGGCGGCCAGCGAGGCCGGGGACTGCCGGCGAGGTGGTGGCGAGCGCTTGCGGGGGAAGTGGATCGAGAGCAGGGAGAGAGATGAGAGAGAGATGTGGTGGGGTGGGGTGAGGTGGGGATAAGGGACAGAGAGAGAGAGACGTGGTAGGGTGAGGTGGGACGTGGTGGGTGCGTGCGTGGGTGTGCATCGTGGGTGCGTGCGTGGGTGTGCGTCCGATGGGGTGTGGGTGGGGATGCCATGTCATCGATCCGCATGATCGATCCAGGTGTTGTGCTTCTTCTTTGCCGTCCGCCCCGGCTTTGCCGTCTGCTATTTGATCTTTGCCGTCCGCTAGCAGACGGCAAAGGTTGGACATTGCCGTCCGCTAGCAGACGGCAAAAAAGTTAACCTCTTTGCCGTCCGCTGGCAGACGGCAAAGAAGTTGACCTAGCCACGCCGTGCCCCATGGGGCCCACTAGGCTCTTTGCCGTCTGCCTTTTCCCTCTTTGTCGTCAGCCAGCAGACGGCAAAGAGCCAGCTGATGGCAAACAGTCTCTTTGCCATCTGCCAGCTCTTTGCCGTCCGCTATCCCAAGGCAGACGGCAAAGAGCCTCTTTGCCATCAGCTAGCAGACGGCAAAGAGCTGGCAGATGGCAAAGTAGCAGATTCCAGTAGTGGAAGGCATCGAATCAGTATAGATGAAGTGAAGAAATGCCTTGAAAACAGCAGGCTGCATGTCATCAATAATTATGTCCTGTACACCTTTGTCCGCCATCGGACCATAGAACTCCGCGTTGAAGACCGCCGATCGCATCGCAAGCAAATTTTTATGAGCGGAAAAGACCTCCCCTTGAACCTTGAAAGTCACGTCTGCTCCTATCTTCCCCTCTAGCAAGGTTGCAAGATTATCCAAAAGGTCAGAGGGTGGCACATGGATATCGAGTGTTTCCTTGATAACACTGAGTTCGCACTCAATCACGAGACAATCGTTCCGCACGTACACCGACTCTACTTCAGCGGTCGTCTTCATGAACTTCCCTACGCCCCAAGCTGGAAATTCATGGTCGAAAGCTCGTGGCGCTTTGCTGGAGTGCACCACAATCGACCGCCCACTAACCCGATTCACAAGCATCCACTTGTGGAGCGCCCTCGCCTCGGCGTTCTTGGTCAAGAGCTCGAGGAAGACAGATACGTAACCTTCGTTCGCCTCGTCGTAGCCGTCGGGGTAGTAGCCGATGCACCATTCGTAGCCGCCGATGGAGAATACCGGAGAATGGAGACATTCGCCTCTACCGAGGCCCTTGACACGGCTGTAGCCAGCGATCTCGACCGCGACCGTCGCCCGCGCCGTGTGCGTCTCTGATGTGCACCTCGACGGGGGTCAGCGCGGGTTGGAAATCTCGATTAAGGCCGGCGGCGATGCGAGAGATGGTGGTGCCGCCGAGGGTGAGCTGGGGAGCAGTGGCGCGACGGAACACGAGCCGACAGGCGCGGCGGCGGCGGCCAGATGGGGGAACAAGGTTCAGGACGAGGGTTTGGACGAGGGGGGACAAGGTTTCAGGACGAGGGTTTGGTGTTTTTTTTTTAATTCTCAATAGGAAAAACTCGGTCGTTTTTTCTTTTCAAGTTTATGTAAAGGAAACTACTACTAGTAATGTGCAGTGTTATAACCAAGCCACTATTTCTAATCGGAAATCGTTTATTTTCATCCGGCTGATAACAGCAACGCGTAAGTCGCCTCGTCCTAGCGACGTGTGTCCCGCGTGGCGTGGACCTGGCAACCTTATCCTCTCCGCGTGCCCCTCGGCTTCCTCATCTCCTACCTCTGCAGAAGCAAATCCCCATCTCTTTCTCCGGACGCAGGATAAGCAAGCCGCCATCGGCCATTGGCCCGTCGTCGCGGCAGCCACCGCTGCATGAGCCAACCCAACCTGCTGCTGCAGGCACCACCAGCTGCCACCACCGCTCCACCTGCTTCTTCTCTTTTTTCTAGGCGCGACCAGTCCAACCACAGCAGAGCTGCGACCCCACGATCTCGCCGTCGACCAGTGACGCTGCAACGCGAATCGGCGGGGAGCTGCAGTACAGCAAGCGACATGTGACCCATGGAGCCGGAGCCGTCGGCGCTGCCTTGGACCACGCCGGGCTGCAATGGAGCTTCGCCGGAGCCGTCGGCGCTGCAGTGGAGCTCCGGCAGGGCTGCAATGGAGCTCGACCGGAGTTGCAATGGAGCTTCGCCGGAGCCGTCGGCGCTGCCTTGGACCATGCCGGGCTGCAATGGAGCTCCGCCGGAGTTGCAATGGAGCTCCGCCGGAGTTGCAATGGAGCTTCGCCGGAGCCGTCGGCGCTACCTTGGACCACGCGCGGGCTGCAATGGAGTTCCGCCGGAGTTGCAATGGAGTTTCGCCGGAGCCGTCCGCGCTGCGGTGGAGCTCAGGCAGGGTTGCAATGGAGCTTCGCCGGAGCCGTCAGAGCTGCGTTGGAGCTCCGCCGGGGCTGCATTGGAGCTTGGCCGGAGTTGCAATGGAGCTTCGCCGGCGCGTCGGTGCTGCGTCAGAGCTCCGCTGGGGCCGCAATGGAGCTCGCCGGAAGCCATCCGTGGTGCTGCGTTGGAGCTGCGCTGGGACTGCGAGTCTGCAATGGTGCTGCGTTGACTCGCTGCTACCGTGGCGTCGTGTAATTCAACGGCCACCAGTGCACCGATCGAACGGCTAAACAGGCGGATGATTTCTCTAAGAAATCATCCGGCTTATTTGTAGCAGCCCCCTTTATAATCAAGTTTTTCTAACCAGGAAACTACTACTAGTAATGTCACCCAAGCCTTAAAAATGGTGGCGACGCAGATGGGCACGTGGAGTAGAGAGGTGGTGGGAGAGCTGGAGGGGAGGATTAAGACGGCACGCAGGGAGCTGGAGAGGTGTATGAAGGAGCCGGTGTCGGAAGGAAAAATCAAGGAAGAAGCAAGACTCCGTGCACTAGTTCATGGTCTAAAGGAGAAGAAGCACACGAAGTTGAAGCAGAGAGCTCATATGTGGTGGTTGAAGGGGGGCAATCGCAATATCAAATATTTGCAATCTGTCGCGTCGGCAAGGAAGAGAACAAATAGGCTCAAGGAGATCAGAAGGGAGGATGGTGCTGTAGTAGAGGAGGGAGAGGACTTAGCTAATTACGTGTGTTCATTTTTTCAGGAACTGTTTGCGTCCTCCAACCCCCACCGATTGCCCGAACTAATTGACAAGGTCCAGTCGCGGGTGACTCATGACATGCATGCAATTCTTGATGCAGCGTTTACTCGGGAAGAAGTCAAGGCGGCGCTGGACCATATCGGTGACCTCAAGGCGCCGGGGCCTGATGGGATGCCGGCAGTTGTTTTTAAGCGGCATTGGCATTTTATGGGGGGCAAGGTAGTGGAAGAAGTGCTAGCTGTACTGAATGGAGGAGAAATCCTGAAAGGATGGAATGATACAATGGTCGTGCTCATACCAAAAGTCAAAAACCCGAGAAGAATTAAGGATCTACGGCCATTAGTCTCTGCAATGTGGTATATAAATTGGTGTCAAAAGTCATTGCGAACCGACTTAAGATAATTCTCCCTGACATCATTTCAGAGAACCAAAGCGCGTTTGTGCCGGGAAGACTCATCACGGATAATGTTCTTATAGCCTATGAGCTATCCCACTACCTGATGAATAAGAGAACCGGAAAAGTTGGATATGCGGCGGTCAAAGCAGACATGAGCAAAGCCTATGACAGGGTAGAATGGTGCTTCTTAGAGGCCATGATGAGCAAGCTAGGCTTCAGCAGAAGATGGGTTAACCTGGTAATGAAATGTGTGAGGGCAGTGCGATACCAGATCAAAGTAAATGGTGCACTTACTCAACAGTTCAGTCCATTGCAGGGCCTTCGACAAGGTGACCCGGCGTCCCCCTATCTGTTCGTGATTTGTGCTGAAGGGCTGTCAGCAGCGCTGATGGATGCGGAACGGAGGGGCGCATTGCATGGAGTCAAAATCTGCCCAAGGGCGCCGTGCGTCTCACATCTCTTTTTTGCGGACGACTCCATGCTGTTAATCAAAGCGGAACAGCGGGAAGTTGCGGCTCTCCATGATGTTCTACAATTGTATGAGGACTGCTCTGGGCAGTGCATCAATACGGAGAAGTCCGCCATCATGTTCAGCCCGAACACGAATGACGCTGAGAGGGTATTGGTTAAGGGCACCCTTGGAATACAGAGTGAGGATCGGAATGAGAAATACCTCGGCCTCCCGGTTCATGTTGGCCGTTCGAGGAGGCGGGCATTCAGTTACATCAAACGCAATATGTGTGGGAGAGTCAATGGATGGCAGGAGTGAAGGAAATATGCCCTAGAGGCAATAATAAAGTTATTATTTATTTCCTTATATCATGATAAATGTTTATTATTCATGCTACAATTGTATTAACCGGAAACATAATACATGTGTGAATACATAGACAAACAGAGTGTCACTAGTATGCCTCTACTTGACTAGCTCGTTAATCAAAGATGGTTATGTTTCCTAGCCATAGACATGAGTTGTCATTTGATTAACGGGATCACCTCATTAGGAGAATGACGTGATTGACTTGACCCATTCCGTTAGCTTAGCACCCGATCGTTTAGTATGTTGCTATTGCTTTCTTCATGACTTATACATGTTCCTATGACTATGAGATTATGCAACTCCCATTTACCGGAGGAACACTTTGTGTGCTACCAAACGTCACAACGTAAATGGGTGATTATAAAGGTGCTCTACAGGTGTCTCCAAAGGTACTTGTTGGGTTGGCGTATTTCGAGATAGGATTTGTCACTCCGATTGTCGGAGAGGTATCTCTGGGCCCACTCGGTAATGCACATCACTATAAGCCTTGCAAGCATTGTGACTAATAAGTTAGTTGCGGGATGATGTGTTACAGAACGAGTAAAGAGACTTGCCGGTAACGAGATTGAAATAGGTATCGGGATACCGACGATCGAATCTCGGGCAAGTAACATACCGATGACAAAGGGAACAACGTATGTTGTTATGCGGTCTGACCGATAAAGATCTTCGTAGAATATGTGGGAGCCAATATGGGCATCCAGGTCCCGCTATTGGTTATTGACCGGAGACGTGTCTCGGTCATGTCTACATAGTTCTCGAACCCGTAGGACTCCACACTTGGTGCGCCCCCTCCTAGGGCCGGCCTCCTCCTCCCTTGCTCCTTTATATACGGGGGCAGGGGGCACCCCAGAAACACAACAATTGATCCTTGAGATCTCTTAGCCGTGTGCGGTGCCCCCCTCCACCATATTACACCTCGATAATACCGTTGCGGAGCTTAGGCGAAGCCCTGCGTCGGTGGAACATCATCATCGTCATCACGCCGTCGTGCTGACGAAACTCTCCCTCAACACTCGGCTGGATCGGAGTTCGAGGGACGTCATCGAGCTGAACGTGTGTAGAACTCGGAGGTGCCGTACGTTCGGTACTTGATCGGTCGGATCGTGAAGACGTACGACTACATCAACCGCGTTGTGATAACGCTTCCGCTTTCGGTCTACGAGGGTACGTGGACAACACTCTCCCCTCTCGTTGCTATGCATCACCATGATCTTGCGTGTGCGTAGGAAATTTTTTGAAATTACTACGTTCCCCAACAGTGGCATCCGAGCCTGGTTTTATGCGTTGATGCTATGCACGAGTAGAACACAAGTGAGTTGTGGGCGATATAAGTCATACTCTTACCAGCATGTCATACTTTGGTTCAGCGGTATTGTGAGATGAAGCGGCCTGGACCGACATTACGCGTACGCTTACGCGAGACTGGTTTCACCGTTGCGAGCACTCGTTGGTTAAAGGTGACTGGCGGGTGTCTGTCTCTCTCACTTTAGTCGAACCGAGTGTGGCTACGCTCGGTCCTTGCGAAGGTTAAAATAGCACCAACTTGACAAACTATCGTTGTGGTTTTTGATGCGTAGGTAAGAACGGTTCTTGCTAAGCCCGTAGCAGCCACGTAAAACTTGCAACAACAAAGTAGAGGACGTCTAACTTGTTTTTGCAGGGCATGTTGTGATGTGATATGGTCAAGACATGATGTGATATAATTTGTTGTATGAGATGATCATGTTTTGTAACCGAGTTATCGGCAACTGGCAGGAGCCATATGGTTGTCGCTTTATTGTATGAGATGCTATCACCATGTAATAGTTTTACTTTATCACTAAGCGGTAGCGATAGTCGTAAAAGCAATTATTTGGCGAGACGACAACGATACTACGATGGAGATCAAGGTGTCGCGCCGGTGACGATGGTGATCATGACGGTGCTTCGGAGATGGAGATCACAAGCACGGTGTTTCGGAGATGGAGATCACAAGCACAAGATGATGATGGCCATATCATATCACTTATATTGATTGCATGTGATGTTAATCCTTTATGCATCTTATCTTGCTTTGTTTGACGGTAGCATTATAAGATGATCCTTCACTAAATTATCAAAGTATAAGTGTTCTCCCTGAGTATGCACCGTTGCGAAAGTTCTTCGTGCTGGGACACCACGTGATGATCGGGTGTGATAGGCTCTACGTTCAAATACAACGGGTGCAAAACAGTTGCACACGCGGAATACTCAGGTTAAACTTGACGAGCCTAGCATATAACAGATATGGCCTCGGAACACGGAGACCGAAAGGTCGAGCGTGAATCATATAGTAGATATGATCAACATAGTGATGTTCACCGTTGAAACTACTCCATCTCACGTGATGATCGGACATGGTTTAGTTGATATGGATCACGTGATCACTTAGAGGATTAGAGGGATGTCTATCTAAGTGGGAGTTCTTAAGTAATATGATTAATTGAACTTAAATTTATCATGAACTTAGTCCTTATAGTATTTTGCAAATTATGTTGTAGATCAATAGCTCGCGTTGTTGCTTCCCTGTGTTTATTTTTGATATGTTCCTAGAGAAAAATTATGTTGAAAGATGTTAGTAGCAAAGATGCGGATTGGATCCGCGATCTGAGGATTATCCTCATTGCTGCACAGAAAAATTATGTCCTTGATGCACCGCTAGGTGACAGACCAATTGCAGGAGCAGATGCAGACGTTATGAACGTTTGGCTAGCTCAATATGATGACTACTTGATAGTTTAGTGCACCATGCTTAACGGCTTAGAATCGGGACTTCAAAGACGTTTTGAACGTCATGGACCATATGAGATGTTCCAGGAGTTGAAGTTAATATTTCAAGCAAATACCCGAGTTGAGAGATATGAAGTCTCCAACAAGTTCTATAGCTAAAAGATGGAGGAGAAACGCTCAACTAGTGAGCATGTGCTCAGATTGTCTGGGTACTACAATCGCTTGAATCAAGTGGGAGTTTATCTTCCAGATAAAATAGTGATTGACAGAATTCTCTAGTCACCATCACCAAGTTAGTAGAACTTCGTGATGAACTATAGTATGAAAGGGATGACGAAAGTAATTCCCGAGCTCTTCGTGATGCTGAAATCGACGAAGGTAGAAATCAAGAAAAACATCAAGTGTTGATGGTTGACGAGACCACTTCAAGTGTTGATGGTTTACGAGACCACTAGTTTCAAGAAAAGGGCAAAGGGAAGAAGGGGAACTTCAAAAAGAATGGCAAGCAAGTTGCTGCTCAAGTGAAGAAGCCTAAGTCTGGTCCTAAGCCTGAGACTAAGTGCTTCTACTGCAAAGGGACTGGTCACTGGAAGCGGAACTACCCCAACTATTTGGTGGATAAGAAGGATGGCAAAGTGAACAAAGGTATATTTGATATACAGATTATTGATGTGCACTTTACTAGTGTTTATAGCAACCCCTCGGTAATTGATACTGGTTCAGTTGCTAAGAGTAGTAACTCGAAACGGGAGTTGCAGAATAAACAGAGACTAGTAAAAGTGAACAAAGGTATATTTGATATACAGATTATTGATGTGTACTTTACTAGTGTTTATAGCAACCCCTCGGTAATTGATACTAGTTCAGTTGCTAAGAGTAGTAACTCGAATCGGGAGTTGCAGAATAAACAGAGACTAGTAAAAGGCGAGGTGACGATGTGTGTTGGAAGTAGTTCCAAGATTGATATGATCATCATCGCACACTCCCTATACTTTCGGGATTAGTGTTGAAACTAAATAAGTGTTATTTGGTGTTTGCGTTGAGCATGAATATGATTTGATCATGTTTGTTGCAATACGGTTATTCATTTAAATTAGAGAATAATTGTTATTCTTTTTACATGAATAAAAACCTTCTATGGTCATACACACCAACGAAATGGTTTGTTGGATCTCGATCGTAGTGATACACATATTCATAATATTGAAGCCAAAAGATGCAAAGTTAATAATGATAGTGCAACTTATTTGTGGCACTGCCGTTTAGGTCATATTGGTGTAAAGCGCATGAAGAAACTCCATACTGATGGGATTTTGGAATCCTTGATTATGAATCACTTGATGCTTGCGAACCGTGCCTCATGGGCAAGATGACTGAAACGCCGTTCTCCGGAACTATGGAGAGAGCAACAGATTTGTTGGAAATCATACATACAGATGTATGTGGTCCGATGAATATTGAGGCTCGTAGCAGGTATCATTAATTTCTGACCTTCACAGATGATTTGAGCAGATATGGGTATATCTACTTAATGAAACAGAAGTCTGAAACATTTGAAAAGTTCATATAATTTCAGAGTGAAGCGAAAATCATCGTAACAAGAAAATAAAGTTTCTACGATTTGATCGTGGAGAAGAGTATTTTAGTTACGAGTTTGGCCTTCAGTTAAAACAATGTGAAATAGTTTCACTACTCACGCCACCTGGAACACCACAGTGTAATGCTGTGTCCGAACATCGTAAGCGTACTTTATTAGATATGGTGTGATATATGATGTCTCTTACCAATTTACCACTATCATTTTGGGGTTATGCATTAGAGACAGCTACATTCACGTTAAATAGGGCACCATCTAAATCCGTTGAGACGACATCTTATGAACTGTGGTTTGGCAAGAAACCAAAGTTGTCGTTTCTTAAAGTTTGGGGTTGCGATGCTTATGTGAAAAAGTTTCATCCTGATAAGCTCAAACCCAAATCGGAGAAATGTGTCTTCATAGGATACCCAAAGGAGACAGTTGGGTACACCTTCTATCACAGATCCGAAGGCAAGACATTCATTGCTTAGTATGGATCCTTTCTAGAGAAGGAGTTTCTCTCGAAAGAAGTGAGTGGGAGGAAAGTAGAACTTGATGAGGTAACTGTACCTGCTCCCTTATTGGAAAGTAGTTCATCACAGAAATCTGTTCCTATGACTTGTACACCAATTAGTGAGGAAGTTAATGATGATGATCATGTAACTTCAGATCAAGTTACTACCAAACCTCGTAGGTAAACCAGAGTAAGATCCGCACCAGAGTGGTATGGTAATCCTGTTCTGGAGGTTATGTTACTAGACCATGACGAACCTACGAACTATGAAGAAGCGATGGTGAGCCCAGATTCCGCAAAATGGCTTGAGGCCATGAAATCTGAGATAAGATCCATGTATGAAGAACAAAGTATGGACTTTGGTTGACTTGCCCGATGATCGGCGAGCCATTGAGATTAATGGATCTTCAAGAGGAAGACGGACGTTGATAGTAGTGTTACTATCTACAAAGCTAGACTTGTCGGAAAAAGGTTTTTGACAAAGTTCAAGGTGTTGACTACGATGAGATTTTCTCACTCGCAGCGATGCTTAAGTCTGTCCAAACCATGTTAGCAATTGTCGCATTTTATGAAATCTGGCAAATGGATAAACAAAACTGCATTCCTTAATGGATTTATTAAAGAAGAGTTGTATATGATGCAACCAGAAGGTTTTGTCAATCCTAAAGGCGCTAACAAAATATGCAAGCTCCAGCGATCCATCTATGGACTGGTGCAAGCATCTCGGAGTTGGAATATACGCTTTGATAAGTTGATCAAAGGATATAGTTTTATACAGACTTGCGGTGAAGCCTGTATTTACAAGAAAGTGAGTGGGAGCACTACAGCATTTCTGATAAGTATATGTGAATGACATATTGTTGATCGGAAATAATGTAGAATTATTCTGCAAAGCATAAAGGAGTGTTTGAAAGGAGTTTTTCAAAGAAAGACTTTAGTGAAGCTGCTTACATATTGAGCATCAAGATCTATAGAGATAGATCAAGACACTTGATAAAGTTTTCAATGAGTACATACCTTAACAAGATTTTGAAGTAGTTCAAAATAGAACAGTCAAAGAAAGAGTTCTTGCCTGTGTTACAAGGTGTGAAATTGAGTAAGACTCAAAACCCGACCACGGCAGAAGATAGAAAAAGAATGAAAGTCATTCCCTATGCCTCGGCCATAGGTTCTATAAAGTATGCCATGTTGTGTACCAGATCTATTGTATACCCTACACTGATTTTGGCAAGGGAGTACAATAGTGATCTAGGAGTAGATCACTAGACAACGGTCAAAATTATCCTTACTGGAATAAAGATATGTTTCTCGATTATGGAAGTGGCAAAATGCTCGTCGTAAAAGGTTACGTCAATGCAAGTTTTGACACTAATCTAGATAACTCTAAGTCTCGGTCTAGATACATATTGAAAGTGGGAGCAATTAGCTAGAGTAGCTCCATGCAGAGCATTGTAGACATAGAAATTTGCAAAATACTTACGGATCTGAATATGACAGACCCGTTGACTAAAATTATCTCACAAGCAAAACATGATCACACCTTAGTACTCTTTGGGTGTTAATCACATAGCGATGTGAACTAGATTACTGACTCTAGTAAACCCTTTGGGTGATGGTCACATGACGATGTGAACTATGGGTGTTAATCACATGGTGATGTGAACTATTCATGTTAAATCACATGGTGATGTGAACTAGATTATTGACTCTAGTGCAAGTGGGAGACTGAAGGAAATATGCCCTAGAGGCAATAATAAAGTTATTATTTATTTCCTTATATCATGATAAATGTTTATTATTCATGCTAGAATTGTATTAACCGGAAACATAATACATGTGTGAATACATAGACAAACAGAGTGTCACTAGTATGCCTCTACTTGACTAGCTCGTTAATCAAAGATGGTTATGTTTCCTAGCCATAGACATGAGTTGTCATTTGATTAACGGGATCACCTCATTAGGAGAATGACGTGATTGACTTGACCCATTCCGTTAGCTTAGCACCCGATCGTTTAGTATGTTGCTATTGCTTTCTTCATGACTTATACATGTTCCTATGACTATGAGATTATGCAACTCCCGTTTACCGGAGGAACACTTTGTGTGCTACCAAACATCACAACGTAAATGGGTGATTATAAAGGTGCTCTACAGGTGTCTCCAAAGGTACTTGTTGGGTTGGCGTATTTCGAGATTAGGATTTGTCACTCCGATTGTCGGAGAGGTATCTCTAGGCCCACTCGGTAATGCACATCACTATAAGCCTTGCAAGCATTGTGACTAATAAGTTAGTTGCGGGATGATGTGTTACGGAACGAGTAAAGAGACTTTCCGGTAACGAGATTGAAATAGGTATCGAGATACCGACGATCGAATCTCGGGCAAGTAACATACCGATGACAAAGGGAACAACGTATGTTGTTATGCGGTCTGACCGATAAAGATCTTCGTAGAATATGTGGGAGCCAATATGGGCATCCAGGTCCCGCTATTGGTTATTGACCGGAGACGTGTCTCGGTCATGTCTACATAGTTCTCGAACCCGTAGGACTCCACACTTGGTGCGCCCCCTCCTAGGGCCGGCCTCCTCCTCCCTTGCTCCTTTATATACGGGGGCAGGGGGCACCCCAGAAACACAACAATTGATCCTTGAGATCTCTTAGCCGTGTGCGGTGCCCCCCTCCACCATATTACACCTCGATAATACCGTTGCGGAGCTTAGGCGAAGCCCTGCGTCGGTGGAACATCATCATCGTCATCACGCCGTCGTGCTGACGAAACTCTCCCTCAACAGTCGGCTGGATCAGAGTTCGAGGGACGTCATCGAGCTGAACGTGTGTAGAACTCGGAGGTGCCGTACGTTCGGTACTTGATCGGTCGGATCGTGAAGACGTACGACTACATCAACCGCGTTGTGATAACGCTTCCGCTTTCGGTCTACGAGGGTATGTGGACAACACTCTCCCCTCTCGTTGCTATGCATCACCATGATCTTGCGTGTGCGTAGGAAATTTTTTGAAATTACTACGTTCCCCAACAAGGAGAGGCTCCTAGCAAAAGAAAGCAAAGAAGTGCTTGTGAAGGGGGTGGCTCAGGCTATACCCGCGTTCGCCATGTCATGCTTTGACCTCACCAAAACCTTTTGCGCAGAATTGAATACACTGATGGGTAAGTTTTGGTGGAGCCAACAAGATAAGCAAAATCCGATGCATTGGATAAGCTGGGACAAATTAGCTAGGCCGAAAGCAATGGGAGGCTTAGGATTTCGAGATATGCATAGCTTTAACATGGCGATGCTGTCTAGGCAGGGGTGGAGACTCCTCCAAAACCCCACCGGTCTCTGTGCAAGGGTTTTACACGCGAGATATTTCCCCGGACGGTCCGTTCTTGAGGCTCAAGCCCACGATGGAATCTCTTATTCGTGGCGAAGCATTCTGCAGGGTTTGGACCTTGTGAAGCAAGGATACATTAAGAGGATCGGGGACGGATCCACAGTGCACATCTGGTCGGACCCTTGGATACCCAGATCATGGTCACGGCGTGTCATCACACCACGGGGGGCAAATCTCCTCACTACAGTTAATGAACTCATTAACCCAGCGACAGGCAACTGGGATGAGACGCTTGTCCGGGACACCTTTTGCGAGCAGGACACGAAACAGATTCTGAACATTCCCCTCCGGGAGGGGGTGGATGATTTCAATGCTTGGCACTTTGATACAAAGGGAGAATTCTCAGTTAAGAGCGCTTACAAGCTTCATGTTGAGCTAGGTAAACAAGCACTAACAGGGGCGCCCGGGTCGAGCACTGCCGGTGCGGGACAGCTAGAGAGATCTGATGATCCGACCTGGAAACACATATGGAAGATGCGCTGCCCTGTTAAGTTGCAGATGTTTGTTTGGCGGATGAAACACCAATCCTTGGCACTATGCACTAACCTGACAAGGAGAGGTATGAAGCTTGAGAGCTCGCGTTGCTTTCTTTGTGGGCGGGCAGAGGAGGATGGGGCGCACTTGTTCATCAAATGCAAATCGGTTAAGGAGGGATGGCGAGCAATGGGCCTTGAGAAGGAGCGTATGCAGCTTGAAGGCCTCAGGGGGGTGCATGTAATGCTTGACAAACTGTGGGAGCTAGATGAAAAGAAGAGGTTGCTCATAGTAATATTCTGGTGGCATTGGTGGAATAATAGGAACAAGATACGGGAAGGGGAGCTGCCTGTCCAGATTCCGAAGATTCTTCGGCGAACAAGGTGTGATGCACTGGAATATGAGGAGGTGTACAACCAGTCAGACAAAGCGGCCCCAATCGCATGGGTACCACCCGCTAATGATGAGATCAAAATCAACCTAGATGGGGCCTTTATGCCGGGAGGAAGCATAGGTGGGTGGGGCGTCGTGGCCAGGGATGAGGGAGGACATGTGATCATAGCTCGGGCGGGTCGGCTCGATCATACGGCAGATGCCTTTGCTGCCGAGGTCGGAGCAATGACCGCGGCGGTGGCGACAGCGGCAGATCTCGGTGCCATTAGAGTCGCTTTTGAAACAGACTCGCAGCTGCTCGCGGATGCTCTGGACATTGGGAAGTAGACTCTTCACCATATGCTGTAGCTATCGAAGACATAAAACTACACTAGTAGAAAAAGGGCCTATTGTCCCGGTTGGTAAGGGCCTTTTGTCCCGGTTTTGGAACCGGGACTAAAGGGTCGTTCCTAATGCCCTAACCCTTTAGTCCCGGTTCTTACACGAACCGGGACAGATGGGCCTCCACGTGGCCGCTGCGGCCAGCCCAGGATGGGGGGCCTTTGGTCCCGGTTGGTGACACCAACCGGGACCAATAGGGATCCACGCGTCAGCATCTGGCTGGAGCTGAGGTTTTTGTTTTTTTTAAAGGGGCTGATTTATGGGTTTTGGGGGTTAATTTAGGTTGTTATTAGGTAGCTATTAGAGAGAAGTGTCCTCTCTTATATCTCCGTGCTTGGTTTACCAACGCTACGTACTACTATGCCTAAACATGGCTTAGATTGAAGTGAAGGCAATATGTGGTGCATGTCGAAAGTAATACTAATCCTAACTTGATCAAGTTTGGATTGTACTACTTTCGACATGCCACATGCATGTTGCCTTCACTTCAATCCAATCCATGTTCATTTCACCCGCTGATATATAATAACTCTGCATGCGCGCATCATGCATCATCATATATAATAACAAGTCCTACTAATCATCATCATACAACTTCTACTCGTTATTAATAACCAGTCATACGATCATCATCCTCATAGTCATCGAACCAACCCTACTTAATTGTTCTTAGCACATGATCATCAGTATTAGGTAGGACCAAAATACACTCTTTAAGGTAAAATAGCATAAAACAATATATACCCCGACTCTCCATTATGGAGAATGGAGATCATCCTGTCTCCAATTCTTGCGCTTCGCTTCCTTTTGCTTCCAAGAACCTCCTTGCGACTGTCCATACATTTTTTTCATTCTTTGATTTGCATGTCTCCACTTCTTTTAGAAATCCGGTATGGACAGTTGAGATTCGTAGGATGACCTGGTTGTATGTTCAAAACATCAAGCCTACCATTCTGATACATCAAATGAGGCACACAATCCTCTGGGATTATCTGTTGAAAAACATAGTAATAACTTCATAGTTAGCAATGATGTACTAGTTTTAGAAGTATGCAAAAGATGCACGGATGTCGTAATAGTAAGAATCTTACCAGGGTATCTCCATACTAGTTACCGTAGTTCAACACGTGCACTAGTGGCACGTATTGACCATAATGTGGAGGAGTTTTACAATAGATATTGTAATTCTCAAGATCAGTACAAAATCCGACCAGATGAGTTTTCTCATTATAAGTTAACTCAGAGCCATCGGCGTAGTAGGTTCTGTCTACCATGTTCCGCACATTGTTTGAACAATCAAAATAAGCTGTCAATGAAAATAAGCTGTCAACTATTTTGAAATGAACAATATAAATTAGCTAATAACTATGTTTGAGAAACTCACATAGCCGTAGAATTGGAGGCGTATCAACAAGGACCCAAATGTCCATATTGTCTTGCTCGATGTCAGGATCACCAAGATCCATGGTGACAAGCATACCCTCATCAAAACCATACATCTTGCAAAATGCTTCCCAATTTTTGCAACCAAAATGGGTTACCCTCTCAGAATTATACATATTTACTTCAAAATCTATATCATGATGGGTCCTTAGGTGAATTTTCTTGGTTTCCATACTTTCATGGTCTTCAAAACCCATCCTCTCCAAGACGTAGCGTCTTGCATGGCATGGGATAAGCTAGCCGAATTGTAAAAGATGAAAAGTACTCATTGAAATAGTTGAAGTCGTGCTTAATTATGAAAAATAACACTTGTCGTCGTTGCGTACCGTTTCAACATCGGAGGTCTCCTCCAGCTTAATACTGAAGTGCCGATCTTCGTCCAGGTGAGGCCTGTCGCACTGACCTTGGTCGTCGTGGCACCAGTCGCACTCCCCCGGGAGACTTTCGTCGTCCGAGTACGACATTTCCTATGCTCATAATTCAAATATTAAACGTCTACAATTAAATATATGTACTAAAAAACCTAAGTTAGATCATTATTATTCATCACGGTTTGACTATCGGTTTGTCGAGTCTTTTCTTGACAACTCTCAGATCAATCTAGGAGATGCTAGCAACGAGAGGGGAGGAGTGCATCTACATACCCTTGTAGATCGCGAGCGGAAGCGTTCAAGAGAACGGGGTTGATGGAGTCGTACTCGTCGTGATCCAAATCACCGATGATCCTAGCGCCGAACGGACGGCACCTCCGCGTTCAACACACGTACGGAGCGGGGACGTCTCCTCCTTCTTGATCCAGCAGCACGACGGCGTGGTGGTGGAAGTAGCGGGATCCCGGCAGGGCTTCGCTAAGCGCAAGCGGGGAGGAAGAGGTGTCACGGGAGGGAGGGAGGCGCCAGGGCTTGGGGTCCGGCTGCCCTCCCTCTCCCCCACTTTATATAGGGCCCCTGAGGGGGCGCCGGCCCTAGGAGATCCAGTCTCCAAGGGGGGGGGGCGGCGGCCAAGGGGGTGGCTTGCCCCCCAAGCCAAGTGGGGCACCCCCCCACCCCTAGGGTTTCCAACCCTAGGCGCAGGGGGAGGCCCAAGGGGGGCACACCAGCCCACCAGGGGCTGGTTCCCCTCCCACTTCAGCCCATAGGGCCCTCCGGGATAGGTGGCCCCACCCGGTGGACCCCCGGGACCCTTCCGGTGGTCCCGGTACAATACCGGTAACCCCCAAAACTTTCCCGGTGGCCGAAACTGGACTTCCTATATACAATTCTTCACCTCCGGACCATTCCGGAACTCCTCGTGACGTCCGGGGATCTCATCCAGGACTCCGAACAACTTTCGGATTTCCGCATACTAATATCTCTACAACCCTAGCGTCACCGAACCTTAAGTGTGTAGACCCTACGGGTTCGGGAGACATGCAGACATGACCGGGACGACTCTCCAGTCAATAACCAACAACAGGATCTGGATACGCATGTTGGCTCCCACATGTTCCACGATGATCTCATCGGATGAACCACGATGTCGAGGATTCAATCAATCCCGTATACAATTCCCTTTGTCAATCGGTACGTTACTTGCCCGAGATTCGATCGTCGGTATCCTAATACCTTGTTCAATCTCGTTACCGGCAAGTCACTTTACTCGTTCCGTAACGCATGATCCCGTGGCTAACTCCTTAGTCACATTGAGCTCATTATGATGATGCATTACCGAGTGGGCCCAGAGATACCTCTCCGTCATACGGAGTGACAAATCCCAGTCTCGATTCGTGCCAACCCAACAGACACTTTCGGAGATACCTGTAGTGCACCTTTATAGCCACCCAGTTACGTTGTGACGTTTGGTACACCCAAAGCATTCCTACGGTATACGGGAGTTGCACAATCTCATGGTCTAAGGAAATGATACTTGACATTAGAAAAGCTCTAGCAAACGAACTACACGATCTTGTGCTATGCTTAGGATTGGGTCTTGTCCATCACATCATTCTCCTAATGATGTGATCCCGTTATCAATGACATCCAATGTCCATGGACAGGAAACCATAACCATCTATTGATCAACGAGCTAGTCAACTAGAGGCTTACTAGGGACATGTTGTGGTCTATGTATTCACACATGTATTACGGTTTCCAGTTAATACAATTATAGCATGAACAATAGACAATCATCATGAACAAGAAAATACAATAATAACCATTTTATTATTGCCTCTAGGGCATATTTCCAACAGTCTCCCACTTGCACTAGAGTCAATAATCTAGTTCACATCACCATGTGATTAACACTCAAAGTTCACATCGCCATGTGACTAATACCCAAGAGTTTACTAGAGTCAATAATCTAGTTCACATCACCATGTGATTAACACTCAATGAGTTCTAGGGTTTGATCATGTTATGCTTACGAGAGAGGTTTTAGTCAACGAGTCTGCAACATTCAAATCCGTGTGTGCTTTACAAATCTCTATGTCATCTTGTAGATGCAGCTACCACGCGCTACTTGGAGCTGTTCCAAACAACTGCTCTACTATACGAATCTGGTTTACTACTCAGAGTCATCCGGATTAGTGTCAAAGTTTGCATCGACGTAACCCTTTACGACGAACTCTTTTACCACCTCCATAATCGAGAAAATTCCTTAGTCCACTAGATACTAAGGATAAGTTCGACCGCTATCATGTGATCCATTCCTGGATCACTCTTGTACCCCTTGACTGACTCATGGCAAGGTACACTTCAGGTGCGGTACACAGCATAGCATACTGTAGAGCCTACGTCTAAAGCATAGGGGATGACCTTCGTCCTTGCTCTCTCTTCTGCCGTGGTCAAGTCTTGAGTCTTACTCAATACTCACACCTTGTAACACAGCCAAGAACTCCTTCTTTGCTGATCTATTTTGAACTCCTTCAAAATCTTGTCACGGTATGTATTCATTTGAAAGTACTATTAAGCGTTTTTGATCTATCCTTATAGATCTTGATGCTCAATGTTCAAGTAGCTTAATCCAGGTTTTCCATTGAAAAACACTTTTCAAATAACCCTATATGCTTTCCAGAAATTCTACATCATTTCTGATCAACAATATGTCAACAACATATACTCATCAGAAATTCTATATTGCTCCCACTCACTTCTTTGGAATACAAGTTTCTCATAAACTTTGTATAAACCCAAAATCTTTGATCATCTCATCAAAGCGTACATTGCAACTCCGAGATGCTTACTCCAGTCCTTAGAAGGATTGCTGGAGCTTTGCATACTTGTTAGCATCTTTCAGGATTGACAAAACCTTCAGCTGGTTGTATCACATACAACCTTTCCTCAAGAAAATCGTCGAGGAAACAATGTTTTGACATCCTATCTGCAAGATTTCATAAATGATGCAGTAACTGCTAACATAATTCCAACAGACTCTTAGCATCGCTACGAGTGAGAAAGTCTCATCGCAGTCAACTCCTTGAACTTGTCGGAAAACATCTTAACGACAAGTCGAGCTTTCTTAATGGTGACACTTACCATCATTGTCTGTCTTCCTTTTAAAATCCATCTGCACCCAACAGCCTTACAACCATCAAGTAGTTCTTTCAAAGTCTATACTTTGGTTTTATACATGGATCCTCTCTTGGATTTTATGGCCTCGAGCCATTCATCGGAATCCGGGCCCACCATCGCTTCTCCATAGCTCGTAGGTTCATTGTTGTCTAGCAACATGACTTCCAAGACAGGATTACGTACCACTCTGAAGTAGTACGCATCCTTGTCGACCTACGAGGTTTGGTAGTGACTTGATCCGAAGTTTCATGATCACTATCATAAGCTTCCACTTCAATTGGTATAGGTGCCACAGGAACAACTTCCTGTGCCCTGCTACACACTAGTTGAAGTGACGGTTCAATAACCTCATCAAGTCTCCACCATCCTCCCACTCAATTCTTTCGAGAGAAACTTTTCCTCGAGAAAGGACCTATTTCTAGAAACAATCACCTTGCTTCCGGATCTGAAATAGGAGGTATACCCAACTGTTTTGGGTATTATATGAAGATGCATTTATCCGCTTTGGGTTCGAGCTTATCAGCCTGAAACATTTTCACGTAAGCGTCGTAGCCCCAAACTTTTAAGAAACGACAGCTTAGGTTTCTCTAAACCATAGTTCATACGATGTCGTCTCAACGGAATTGCGTGGTGCCCTATTTAAAGTGAATGCGGTTGTCTCTAATGCCTAACCCATAAACGATAGTGTAATTCGATAAGAGACATCATGGTATGCACCATATCCAATAGGGTGCAGTTATGATGTTCGGACACACCATCACACTATGGTGTTCCAGGCGGTATTAGTTGTGAAACAATTTCCACAATGTCTTAATTGTGTGCCAAACTCGTAACTCAGATACTCATCTCTATGATCATATCATAGACATTTTTATCCTCTTGTCACGACGATCTTCAACTTCACTCTGAAATTACTTGAACCTTTCAACAATTCAGACTTGTGTTTCATCAAGTAAATATACTCAGCATCTACTCAAATCATCTGTGAAGTAAGAACATGACGATATCCACTGCGTGCCTCAGCACTCATTGGACTGCACACATCAAAATGTATTACCTCCAACAAGTTGCTCTCTTGTTCCATCTCACTGAAAACGAGGCCTTTCAGTCATCTTGCCCATGTGGTATGATTTGCATGTCTCAAGTGATTCAAAATCAAGCGAGTCCAAACGATCCATCTGTATGGAGTTTCTTCATGCATATCTACTAATAGTCATGGTTCGCATGTCTCAATCTTTTCAAAAACGAGTGAGTCCAAAGATCCATCAACATGGAGCTTCTTCATGCGTTTTATACCAATATGACTCAAGTGGCAGTGCCACAAGTATGTGGTACTATCTTATATCTTTTGGCATGAACATGTGTATCACTACGATCGAGATTCAACAAACCATTCATTTTAAGTGCAAGACTATTGAAGGTATTACTCAAATAAATAGAGTAACCATTATTCTCCTTAAATGAATTACCGTATTGCGATAAACATAATCCAATCATGTCTATGCTCAACGCAAACACCAAATAACAATTATTTAGGTTTAACACCAATCTCGATGGTAGAGGGAGCATGCGATGTTTGATCACATCAACCTTGGAAACACTTCCAACACATATCGTCATCTCACCTTTAGCTAGTCTCCATTTATTCTGTAGCCTTTTATTTCGAGTTACTAACACTTAGCAATCGAACCGGTATCTAATACCCTGGTGCTACTAGGAGTACTAGTAAAGTACACATTAATATAATGTATATCCAATATACTTCTGTCGACCTTGCCTGCCTTCTCATCTACCAAGTATCTAGGGTAGTTCTGCTTCAGTGACCGTTCCCCTCATTACAGAAGCACTTAGTCTCGGGTTTGGGTTCTACCTTGGGTTTCTTCACTAGAGCAGCAACTGATTTGCCGTTTCATGAAGTATCCCTTCTTTCCCTTGCCCTTCTTTCCCTTGCCCTTCTTGAAACTAGTGGTTTTACTAACCATCAACAATTGATGCTCCTACTTGATTTCTACTTTCGCGGTGTCGAACATCGCGAGTTGCTCAAGGATCATCATGTCTATCCCTGATATGTTATAGTTCATCACGAAGCTCTAATAGCTTGGTGGCAGTGACTATGGAGAACCATCACTTTCTCATCTGGAAGATTAACTCCCACTCGATTCAAGCGATCGTAGTACTCAGACAATCTGAGCACATGCTCAACGATTGAGCTTTTCTCCCTTAGTTTGCAGGCTTAAGAAACTTGTTAGAGGTCTCATACCTCTTGACGTGGGCACGAGCCTAAAATCCCAATTTCAGCTCTTGGAACATCTCATATGTTCCGCGACATTTCAAAATGTCTTCGGTGCCTCAATTCTAAACCGTTCAACATTACGCACTGAACTATCACGTAGTCATCAAAATGTGTATGTCAGATGTTCGCAACATCCACAAACGACGCTCGAGGTTCAGCACACCGAGCGGTGCATTAAGGACATAAGCCTTCTGTGCAGCAATGAGGACAATCCTCAGTTTACGGACCCAGTCCGCATAATTTCTACTATCAACTTTCAACTAAATTTTCTCTAGGAACATATCTTAAACAGTAGAACCAAAGCATAAGCTATGACATAATTTGCAAAGACCTTTTGACTATGTTCATGATAATTAAGTTCATCTGATTATTTAATGAACTCCCACTTAGATAGACATCCCTCTAGTCATCTAAGTGATACATGATCCGAATCGACTAGGCCGTGTCCGATCATCACGTGAGACGGACTAGTCATCATCGGTGAACATCTCCATGTTGATCGTATCTACTATACGACTCATGTTCGACCTTTCGGTCTCTTGTGTTCCGAGGCCATGTCTGTACATGCTAGGCTCGTCAAGTCAACCTAAGTGTTTTGCTTGTGTTCCGAGGCCATGTCTGTACATGCTAGGCTCGTCAACACCCGTTGTATGCGAACGTTAGAATCTATCACACCCGATCATCACGTGGTGCTTCGAAACAACGAACCTTCGCAACGGTGCACAGTTAGGGGGAACACATCTCTTGAAATGTTAGTGAGGGATCATCTTATTTATGCTACCGTCGTTCTAAGCAAATAAGATGTAAACATGACAAACATCAAATGCAAATCATAAAGTGACATGATATGGCCAATATCATCTTGCGCCTTTTGATCTCCATCTTCGAGGCGCGGCATGATCACCTTCATCACCGGCATGACACCATGATCTCCATCATCGTGTCTTCATGAAGTTGTCTCGCCAACTATTACTTCTACTACTATGGCTAACGGTTAGCAATAAAGTAAAGTAATTACATGGCGTTTTTCATTGACACGCAGGTCATACAATAAATTAAGACAACTCCTATGGCTCCTGCCGGTTGTCATACTCATCGACATGCAAGTCGTGATTCCTATTACAAGAACATCATCAATCTCATACATCACATATGTAATTCATCACATCCTTTTGGCCATATCACATCACATAGCATACCCTGCAAAAACAAGTTAGACGTCCTCTAATTGTTGTTGCATGTTTTACGTGGCTGCTATGGGTTTCTAGCAAGAACGTTTCTTACCTACGCAAAAGCCACAACGGTGATATGCCAATTGCTATTTACCCTTCATAAGGACCCTCTTCATCGAATCCGATCCGACTAAAGTGGGAGAGACAGACACCCGCTAGCCACCTTATGCGTCAATTGCATGTCATTCGGTGGAACCTGTCTCACGTAAGAGTACGTGTAAGGTCGGTCCGGGCCGCTTCATCCCACAATGCCGCCGAATCAAGATAAGACTAGTAACGGTAAGCAAATTGAACAAATCATCGCCCACAACTACTTTGTGTTCTACTCGTGCATAGAATCTACGCATAGACCTGGCTCATGATGCCACTGTTGGGGAACGTAGCAGAAATCCAAAATTTTCCTACGTGTCACCAAGATCAATCTAGGAGATGCTAGCAACGAGAGGGGAGGAGTGCATCTACATACTCTTGTAGATCGCGAGCGGAAGCGTTCAAGAGAACGGGGTTGATGGAGTCGTACTCGTCGTGATCCAAATCACCGATGATCCTAACGCCGAACGGACGGCACCTCCGCGTTCAACACACGTACGGAGCGGGGACGTCTCCTCCTTCTTGATCCAGCAAGGGGGGAGGAAAAGTTGATGGAGATCCAGCAGCACGACAGCGTGGTGGTGGAAGTAGCGGGATCCCGGCAGGGCTTCGCCAAGCGCAAGCGGGGAGGAAGAGGTGTCACAAGAGGGAGGGAGGCGCCAGGGCTTGGGGTGCGGCTGCCCTCCCTCTCCCCCACTTTATATAGGGCCCCTGGGGGGGCGCCGGCCCTAGGAGATCCAATCTCCAAGGGGGGGCGGCGGCCAAGGGGGTGGCTTGCCCCCCAAGCCAAGTGGGCCGCCCCCCACCCCTAGGGTTTCCAACCCTAGGCGCAGGGGGAGGCCCAAGGGGATTGCACCAGCCCACCAGGGGCTGGTTCCCCTCCCACTTCAGCCCATAGGGCCCTCCGGGATAGGTGGCCCCACCCGGTGGACCCCCGGGACCCTTCCGGTGGTCCCGGTACAATACCGGTGACCCCCGAAACTTTCCCGGTGGCCGAAACTGGACTTCCTATATACAATTCTTCACCTCCGGACCATTCCGGAACTCCTCGTGACGTCTGGGATCTCATCCGGACTCCGAACAACTTTCGGATTTCCGCATACTAATATCTCTACAACCCTAGCGTCACTGAACCTTAATTGTGTAGACCCTACGGGTTCGGGAGACATGCAGACATGACCGTGACGACTCTCCGGTCAATAACCAACAGCGGGATCTGGATACCCATGTTGGCTCCCACATGTTCCACGATGATCTCATCGGATGAACCACGATGTCGAGGATTCAATCAATCCCGTATACAATTCCCTTTGTCAATCGGTACGTTACTTGCCCGAGATTCGATCGTCGGTATCCTAATACCTTGTTCAATCTCGTTACCGGCAAGTCACTTTACTCGTTCCGTAACACATGATCCCGTGGCTAACTCCTTAGTCACATTGAGCTCATTATGATGATGCATTACCGAGTGGGCCCAGAGATACCTCTCCATCATACGGAGTGACAAATCCCAGTCTCGATTCGTGCCAACCCAACAGACACTTTCGGAGATACCTGTAGTGCACCTTTATAGCCACCCAGTTACGTTGTGACGTTTGGTACACCCAAAGCATTCCTACGGTATACGGGAGTTGCACAATCTCATGGTCTAAGGAAATGATACTTGACATTAGAAAAGCTCTAGCAAACGAACTACACGATCTTGTGCTATGCTTAGGATTGGGTCTTGTACATCACATCATTCTCCTAATGATGTGATCCCGTTACCAATGACATCCAATGTCCATGGTCAGGAAACCATAACCATCTATTGATCAACGAGCTAGTCAACTAGAGGCTTACTAGGGAGATGTTGTGGTCTATGTATTCACACATGTATTACGGTTTCCAGTCAATACAATTATAGCATGAACAATAGATAATCATCATGAACAAGAAAATACAATAATAACCATTTTATTATTGCCTCTAGGGCATATTTCCAACAGCTCCTTCCATTTGTCCCCGAGTGCGTTACACCAAAATGTCTAGCACACGGGAACAAAGGAGAAGCGACCCCCACGACAACAGTCGGGATTCTTCGTCCTCTCATATATATATGGTGGAACTCTCCCTCACTGATTCCTCTCTGACATTTGTGACTGTCGGTGATGGTATGGTAGCTCCTCCTTTCGTTCTCGAGTGCATTACACCAAATTGTCTAGCACACGGGAACGAAGGAGAAGCTACCCCCACGACAACAGTCGGGATTCTTCGTCCTCTCATATATGGTGGAGACTCGACAGACTTACAGTCAACCCGAAATATCGTTTAATTATCTTTGTAAAAGAGGATTTGGCTACTCTCACCTCGATGTCGGAGGGGGCGGTGACAGGGACGACGAGGGGATGATGGAGGGGCCGGGGGCTCCTAGATTTCTGCGAAAACAAAAACCCTATAAGCTATCAACTAATCATATGCATACGCCTTGCATAGTGCTCTCCAATTTTAGCATTCAAAGTAGGAGTAGTTTTCCACTTTGAGCATTCAATAAGCAAAATCAAATCACAAAATAAAGTAGTATTCAAATTAGGATGCATTCAATTATAAGCAAAACTACATCATCTCCATGCGTCCGTACATCGTCGAATATTATCACTAATACACCTCGAATACTATCATACATATAGCATCGCTAGTACAGCTAGAACAGTAGCGCCCGACGGGTATCGGCGCGGGCGGTGGACACCTGTCACGCCCAAGATGCGACCCTATCCTAAAGGGACTCGAAGGTCCCACCAAGGATAGAAGCGCATCTTGAAGACGCTTTTGCAAGGTGGATATCATTACATCAACATTACATAATAATTCGGGACACATACAAGGCATACAAATGCCGCAAGAATACATCAATACATCATACATAAGATCAACATCCGGCTACGGATGAAACATAAACAGAAACTCAAACGACATCCACCCTGCTAGCCCAAGCTGCCGACCTGGAACCTAACCCCTGATCGAAGAAGAAGCAGAAGAAGAACTCCAAAACGGGTAAACATCGCTCTCGCGTCATGATCATCGCAAAAACCTGTACCTGCAACTGGTGTTGTAGTAATCTGTGAGCCACGAGGACTCAGCAATCCCATTACCATGGGTATCAAGACTAGCAAAGCTTAATGGGAAAGGAAGGGGTAAAGTGGTGAGGTTGCAGCAGCGACTAAGCATGATATGGAGGCTAACTTACGCAAATAAGAGCGAGGAGAGAAGCAAAGGAACGGTCGTGAACTAGCAATGATCAAGAAGTGATCCTGAACTCCTACTTACGTCAATCATAACCCAGAAACCGTGTTCACTTCCCGGACTCCGCCGAGAAGAGACCATCACGGCTACACACGCGGTTGATGCATTTTAATTAAGGTCAAGTGTCAAGTTCTCTACAACCGGATATTAACAAATTCCCATCTGCCACATAACCGCGGGCACGGCTTTCGAAAGATAATACCCTGCAGGGGTGTCCCAACTTAGCCCATTATAAGCTCTCACGGTCAACGAAGGATATTCCTTCTCCCGGGAAGACCCGATCAGTCTCGGAATCCCGGTTACAAGACATTTCGACAATGGTAAAACAAAACCAGCAAAGCCGCCCGATGCGCCGACATCCCGATAGGAGCTGCACATATCTCGTTCTCAGGGCAACACCGGATGAGCAATCCGTACAACTAAAACCAGACCTCAAGTTTCCCCGAGGTGGCGCTGCAAAGGGCTCTGGTTCGGACCAACACTTAGACAAGCATTGGCCCCGGGGGGGCTAAATAAAGATGACCCTCGAGAGAGCGACTCCCAAGGGAAAAGTAGGTGGTGGTGAGGCAAATGGTAAAACCAAGGTTGGGCCTTGCTGGAAGAGTTTTATTCAAGGCGAACTGTCAAGGGGGTCCCATAAATCACCCAACCGTGTAAGGAACGCAAAATCCGGGAACATAACACCGGTATGACGGAAACTAGGGCGGCAAGAGTGGAACAAAACACCAGGCATAAGGCCGAGCCTTCCACCCTTTACCAAGTATATAGATGCATTAATAACATAAGAGATATTGTGATATCCCAACATAAACATAATCCAACATGGAGCAATCTTCATCTTCACCTGCAACTAGCAACGCTATAAGAGGGGCTGAGCAAAGCGGTAACATAGCCAAACAACGGTTTGCTAGGAAGGGTGACAAAGGTTAGAGGTTCATGGCAATTTGGGAGGCTGAAGAGCAAGTGATAGGTAGCGCAGCAAAGCGATAGAACGAAGCAACTAGCATAGCAATGATAGTAATGAGATCCAAGGTGATGGTCATCTTGCCTGAAATCCCGCTAGGAAGAAGAACGAATCCATGAAGAAGATGAAGCCACAAAGACGAACGAATCCTCACGATCGCAACGACACGGGAACTATCGAGAAGAAGCACACAACAAGGTAAACACACCACACATGAACAAGGCATGATGCTCAACCAAGTATGATGCATGACAAGGCTATATGAAGCTCATCATGACAAAAGATGATGCATACCAGAACAACACATCAAAGCAAGTTTAAATGAGGCCGGATACAACATATAACTAATCCGGTAAGTCCTCATATGCAAATTTCGAAATTGGTCCAGAACTGAACAAGCATTAAGTTGAAGTTGTTAAACAGCAAGTTAAAGAGCAACATGATGATCTACACGAAATTCTAGTCAAGTTACATATAAAGTTCATTAGATTCGGAGCTACGACCTAGAACATATGAGCAAAACAAGGTAAACATGGCATTGATCCAAAATGCATACAAACATCAAGCAAACACCTCAAAACAAGGATGCAACATGATAATATGAGACTACATACAAATCTAAGCAAGTTTCATATAGAGCATGCTCGAAACGGAGCAACGGTGCAACACATACACTCCAAACAAGACATAGCAACAATCTGTCCAAAACAGCAACTAGTCAACTTGCAAGCATCACAAAAATAATCTACATCAACCTAACATGAACACAAAAGGCATGGACATGATGTACAGGTAAAGCACAACAAAACATGAACACTAAACTATCTCCAGAAACCAATAGAGCATGCTCAAAAGGACATGGCAAGATTGCAAATAATAACAGATTCACAGACTTAGCAGAAATACTGGACATGCCTGAAACAGCATCAGGTAGCAATGTTCAGAGCACGAAATCAACATGCTACAGGAAATTAACATGGCAAAGCAAGTCACGGAAGTATTCTACTAAATGCATATGACAAAAGTCCCTTACTGACCATAAGTCAAAAAGGACCAGAAGATATGATGGCAACCATGTAAACATAGCAAGTTTTGTTATCAGGTTTCAGACTTGGCAGAAAACAGAGCATGGCAGAAACAGACATTATGAGGGCATCTTTGAGAGCTTGATGCACTCACCACAAGGCAATGTACGACAAAAAAGCATACCTACAGCAAGATGGCATATTTATGAAGCTAACCATGGCAAGAACAAATACATATCATGTATGGATCAACTACAATAAACTTGGCAAAATTGAATAACACGTAAAACAATCTGCCAGGAACATTTTATAGCAAAATTAGAGCAAGATTGAGTCATGCTATGGCACTCCATAAATGCAAAAAAGGGCAGGAATGGATCAATTACAATAATATCTACAAAACATCCTTACTGTACATCTCCAAAATATGCATGGATCTCTCTGTAGCATCAAGTTTACATGGCAACAAAATAACAGCAGACAAAGACTTAGAGAAATCACTGTCCCTGAAATCAGAAACATTACAGAGCCTAGTTTGCATGCTTGTGATAGTCACCACAGAGACTACAAAAATACATGGCATACACCCTTGGAAATATGGTATGACATACAACAAAACACATATAGAGCTCATGCCCATAAGATGCACAGATTAAATGATATAAAAATAACAAATCTCCAAGTTCTGCTAAGTAACAGCAGACAACAGAAACTTGCACTCTTGCACGAGAGATTTGGGCATCAAGATGACCTCAAATGAACATGGTGCAATGGAACAAAATTAAGAGCATCACGAGACGAACAATTTGACATATAACACGCACAAATTGGAGCAGTATGCATGAAGTTACGATGCAATGAACCGGGGCATGTAATATGAAAATAAAATGACAAGAATTTCCGGGGGGGTCTCGGGGTCAACCTTAGGGTTTGACCCGATCTGGATCGGGCCGAGGGCTCGCGCGCGGATAACGAGGCAGGGCCGGCGGCTCGCCGGAGACGAGCGGCGCGGCGGCCGGCGGAGGCGGGGGAGGCCGGATCTGGTCCGGGGCGGCGGAGGCGGACGGCGGGAGCCGCGGCTCGGGCGCGGGGCGCGCCGAATCGGGCGGCGGCGTCGGGGCGGCGCCGGGCGGCGAAGTCGGCGCGCGGCGGAGCCGCGGGAGTCGGGCGGCGCTCCAGGGCGGCGGCGGCGCTAGGTCAGATGCGGGGCGCGGGGAGGCTCGGGCGGCCGCGCGGGCCTGGGTGGGCCGCGCCTAGGCCCGGTGGGCCGCGGCGGCGGGGCGGACGTGTCCGGCGCGGTGGGAGGAGATGGGCTAGGGTTAGGGGTGATTTCATCCGCGAAAATGGAAGGGGAGGGCCTATTTATAGATAGAGGGAGTTAGGAGAGTCCAAACGAGGTGTGGTTTTCGCCCACGCGATCTTGATCGAACGACCGAGAGCATGGCGGAGACTTAGAGGTGTTTTGGGGCTGTTTGAAGGGGGGGTTTTGCTGCAGCACACAAACGGACTTTGCGGTTACCCGGCTAACCGTTGGAGCACCAAACGACCTCCAAATGGAACGAAACTTGACCGGTGGTATACCAAGGCCACTTAGCAAGACTCGGTCCATTCCGAGAACATTCAACACCCGCTCACGAAAAGAAACAAGAGGGGTGCGCCGGAGGAGCTGGGAGTGCCGGATTGCAAAACGGACAACGGAGAAAAAGCTCGGATGCATGAGACGAACACGTATGCAAATGCGATGCACATGATGACATGATATGAAATGCAGATGATGACATGGCAAAATGCAACACGCAAGCAAATGACATGGCAACGACAGCGAATAACTGGGTGACACCTGGCACATCGGATCCGGGGCGTTACAACACCCAAAGGGACGGAACCATCACAGGATCATAGCTCCAGTGAGATCCCTGAAGAACCTGCCAGGTATAGTCGAACCTGCCCTCCAACGCAACCATGTAGCGACGGATGTGCTGGTCCTCCTCGCTGACACGGTGACATACCACCTCCGCGGTGTCCGGAAGCCTCGGCATCGTCACTAGCCCACGCGACCGCCACCAAACAAGGATCGGGTCAACGACGGGCTGGCTCCTCACCAACCTACGCCCACCGGAAGGTAGCACCTCCCAAAACCAGCCCGGCGGAGCCCAGTCCCGGACATGGCCCCTCTGATCAAGCCGGCCTCCTTCGCCGAGTCGACGACGAGGATGCGGGATAGGCATCGTCGACGTCGATGCGGGATTAATTGCTTGAACTAAAAAAATAAACTAGTTCTATTAATTTTCTTGCTAAAATAAAGTAGTTCAACTAGTTCAACTACTAAGCACTTACTATAAATAAATAAAATAAAGTAGTTCTTACTAAAAATAAACTACTTCTATATATAGTAAAATAAAGTAGTTTTATTAAATCAACTAGTTCAACTACTAATTAAGCACTTACTATAAATAAAATAAAGTAGTACTTACTAAAATAAACTACTTCTATAGTAAAATAAAGTAGTTTTATTAAATCAACTAGTTCAACTACTAAGCACTTACTAAAAATAAACTTGTTTAACTAGTTCATTTATATTTAACTAGTTCAACACAATTTTTTTCTAAATATGCACATATATATACATAAATTGACAAAAAAATATCTAATTCAACTAATCTAAAATACATGGAAAAACATCTAATTCAACTAATCTAACTAATTTTTATTAAACACTTACTAGTATATATACATGGAAAAAATACATATACAAAAAAAATGAAAAAAAAGGATTCGGGGCGGCGGCGGCTCACAGCGGGGCCGGCCGGCTAGGGCGGCGACGGTGTCGACGACGGCGACGGTGGGGGTGGCGGACGGCGACGGCGACGGCGGGGGTGGCGGACGGCGACGGCGTCGGCGTGGGCTCCGGGGCGGGGGCGACGGCGACGACGTCCGGCAGCCTGGCAGCGTCCTCTCCGCGCGCGTCGTCGGGTGCGAACTGCAAGATGCAAAACAAAATTTTCACAAGTGTGCCTTATATACGTGAAGCTTTAGTCCCGGTTCTTGTCACGGACCGAGACAAATGCACCTCTTTGGTCCCAGTTGGTACCACCAACCGGGACCAAAGGCCTCTTTTCAGCAGCCCAAAGGGCGGGAAGCAGAGGGCTTTGGTCCCTCCCGGTTGGTGGCATCAACCGGGACTAAAGGGTGGGCATTGGTACCGGTTAGTGCCACGAACCGGGACCAAAGGTGGGCATTGGTCCCGGTTCGTGGCACCAACCGGTACCAATGTCCTGCGCCTGCCAAAGCCGCGGTGCGGTGGGATGTTTAGTCCCACCTTGCTAGCCGAGGAGCGGCATGACCTGTTTATAAGCCCTGCCCCGCCATCTCCTTTGAACTCCTCTGAACTATAGGCCTCTGGGCCTAATCTTGCACTGCTATGCCTGTGGGCCTGCTGGGCCTTCTGCGGGCCTGAATCCTGGCCCATGGATGGGTTTCTAGTCGTATTCAGGCCGTGGTGGCGCAGCAGGTGGCATTTTTTTCCCAGTTATTTTGTTTTCTTTTTTACTTTATTTATTTTATTTTGTTTCTACTTACAACAAAATACTTATTAATTTTATTTTATTTTGTTTCTAATTATTTATTTATTTTACTTTATGATAATATTTTTTGCTATTAAAGTTTCTATCAAAAAAGTTCTTTATGAAAATTCTTTTTGCTTTTAATGATTTTGAACAGAAAATATTTCGATAATTTTAGTTGCATCAATTTTATATGATTTTAGTTTCAATAATACTAGAGGTTTCTTATAATGTTTTGAACAGAAAATACTTTGTTAATTTTAGTTTCGTAAATTTTATTAAAGTTTATTTTATTTTGTTTCTACTTATATATTTCAATAATCCTGACTTTTTGTGTGTTCAAAATGCACCATTCAAAGCCACATCATCATTTTTCAATCCTTTCTGACTTCATTTGTTATTTATCATGCATTTACTAATTATTTTGAGCTATAAGACCCTAAAATTGAAAAGCATTTCAAATGAACTCTGAAAATTAACAAAATGGTTGTCCCGGCAAAAGGTGGATGCACTTCGTGAACAAAATGGACAATCTCTTTCGAAGTATCAGGGTTTCGGACGAAAACTCATCATAAATTCCTATGAATTTCAGAGAAACTCACTATGAATTTAGGTCAAATTCCCTGTATAAGGGCATCTATTTTCATTTTGAGAAGAGCTCAACAAGGCAGAGAGGGACGGGCTTATAAACCGGTGTGAGCGCCCTTCGGTTGGCGAGGTGGGACTAAACTCTGGCCGCAACGAGGACCAATCCTTTAGTCCCGGTTTGTGGCACAAACCGGGACTAATGGTCATGGGCCAGGGGCGAGGCGCATTGGTCCCGGTTCGTGCGTTGAACCGGGACCAAAAGATCCAGACGAACCGGGACCAGTGGCCCACGTGGCCCGGCCGGCCCCCTGGGCTCACGAACCGGGACTAATGCACCCCATTGCTCCCGGTTCGTGCGGAACCGGGACTAATGGGCTGGCCAGGCCCGAACGAAAGCCCTGTTTTCTACTAGTGCTACAGCTTAAGATGTGGTTTTCGAAGTTCACTATAAGAGCCTGCCGTCGAGAGGCGAATTCTGTTGCACATGAACTAGCTCAAATAGGTCGCATGTGTTTGCCCGACATTTGTATGGAGTGGAACACCACTGTACCACCCATTGTGGCTGAACGTGTGTTGGGCGATATGCCCAGCCATCGTTGATTTATAAAGCAATGCTTTGCCTTAAAAGAAAGTTTTTCTAACCAGGTTTTCCCACTTGGTACGGTGGTAAACAGGGACCAATTTGGGCTTCACACGTGTAATAATTTGGGACCTGGTGGCGGGTAGGGTCGCGTGTGGACCTAGCGTTTAACTATGAATTTCCTTAACGTCTTCACGTGTGAACCTAGCGTTTTTGCATGCCGATTCGTTCCTTGTCAACGACTGTTTTCGAGTTGTTCTCCCCGCCGCTTTCTTCTCTCGGTGCGGCGGTCGCCCTGTCACCTCAATGATTCTCCTGAGCTTAACCCAGAAGTAGCCGAGGCAGAGGATGAGGCGTTCGACGCTCTGGATCATGAAGAGGGCGACACAGGCGTTGGTGAGGAACTGCAGGGCCGGGCCTAGGTAGGCGGCGCGTGCGCGCATCCAGGATGAGCAGACGGTGGCGAAGAGGCCCTTGACGGCCTCCAGGTCGGGGAGCGCGGCGAGGTGCCAACCCTGGGCGTGTGCGGCGACGTCGGCGGCGAGGAGGAGCACAGAAAGGAGGAGGAAGGCGCGGAGGAAGCTGTAGAACCTGGTGCGCAGCGCTGGGCTCTCCCCCGGTGCCGCGTCGGCGTCGGAGTCGGTCCGGTCCGCCGCCACCCGCTTTCGCGCGGCGGTGGTGGCCCCCGTGAGCTTCCGAGTTGCGCAGTGCACCTTGAGGAGCAACACCTAGGTGATCTACCGCGCGTTCTTGCCACAACCGTCCTTGCCCCCCGTGGCGGGCGACCCCAGTGGCGGCACCTCAGAGATGGCCCAGTCCGGGGTCTGCATCTTGACCACCACGGGCGTCCCCGTCACGCTCGGAAACCCTCCCCGCGCCTCCTTCCCCCACCACGGCGCCATTGCTGCCATGCCCTGCGACAGGTCCGGGGTCCACCACCGGACTGGCACCTCGGGAGAAGAACTGCAAGACTGTCATTTCCGTTCTCAACCTCATCGAAGAATCCCGTTTCCTCTCGTCTCCTGAACTGGCTCTCCGTCGTGTCATTATTAAAGTTCTCCAACGCACGCTTCGTGAGAAAGCCCTATATTGGATCTAGCGTGGAAAAATTCGCACCACCTTAGAAGGAGATGAAAACTCTCGCTTCTTTCACGCGTCTACCTCTGCCCGTCTCCGGAAAAATAAAATTAATACTCTTGTCTCAAATGGCTCGGAGTTCTGCTCCCACGATGCTAAATCCAACATTCTTTCTGACTTCTACGCCTCCCTTCTCGGCACGGCCTTTCAGCCAACCTGGTTCTTCGCTCTCACGGATTTATACCCAGAACCCGTTCCACAACTCTGCTCTCTGGATGCCCCCTTCACAGACGCCGAAATCACCAATGCCTTCCTCTCCATGAACAAGAATGCTAGTTCTGGACCGGATGGCTTCGGCCCAGGGTTCTGCCGCAAATTTTGGCACATCTTCAAAGAGAAGATAACTCATTTCCTTTCAGACTTTCACGCCCAAATCAGCGATATCTCTTGCCTTAACCGGGCCCTCATAATCCTCCTTCCAAAGCATTCCGATGCTCGCTCCCCCGCTGACTTCCGCCCCATCTCTCTTCAAAACTGTCCTATCAAAGGAGTCGCAAAACTTCTAACCAACAGGCTAAAACCCCTTATCCCCCTCTTGGTGCATGCTGACCAGACCGGTTTCCTGTCTGGTCGTAACATCTCTGAGAACTTCCTCTACGCTGCAGATATCCTTCACTGTTGTGCAAAAAGGAAAGCCCCCTCCCTCATAATCAAACTAGACTTTCGGAAAGCTTTTGACTCTGTTTGCTGGAAGACCCTCCTCCATACCCTTCAGGTTAGAGGTTTCCCCCCTCGGTGGTGCGACTGGATTAACTCTCTCCTTAACACTGGATCCACTGCCGTTATGCTAAATGGCATCCCGGGGAGGTGGATTCAATGCAAAAATGGCCTCCGGCAGGGCGACCCTCTCTCCCCTTACCTTTTCATTATTGTCGCCGATATCCTCCAACAAATGATCATCAAAGCCAACAGTGAAGGTAAGTTGTTGCACCCCCTAAGCCCTCGCCTTCCCTGTCCCGTCCTTCAATACGCCGATGACACGCTTATCATAGTTAAAGCTACGCCCGGGGCCGCAAAACACCTTAAGAGTATTCTAGATAGCTTCGCTGCGGCCACTGGTCTCCAGATTAATTTTGACAAGACCACCTTTATCCCTCTTAATGTTGATCCCACTGACGCAGCTCTTATGGCAGCTGACCTTGCCACTAATATCTCCTCCTTCCCGCAAACTTATCTCGGCCTTCCTCTCTCTCCCTACAAACTCCCCCCCTCAGCCTTCCAATCAGTCATCGATCGGTGTGATATCTACCTAGCTGGGTGGTGCGCGCTACTTCTCTCTCGTGGTGGCAAGCTTGTTCTCCTCTCCGCCGTTCTTGACAGCCTCCCTACCTATTTTATGCTCTGTTTCGCTCTTCCTGTCCAGGTTATTGAAGCTATCGACAAGAGACGACGTACCTTTTTCTGGTCTAACGACGACACTTGCTCTGGGGCAAAATGCCTGGTTGCTTGGGATAAAGTTTGTACCCCTAGAGAAGCTGGTGGTCTAGGTGTAAAAAACCTTCGCGCACAAAACTTTTGTCTACTGCTGAAATGTGCTTATAAATTTTTACACTCCTCAAACCTTCCCTGGAAGGATTGGGTCTTACACCATTCGCCTCTTCACATTGCACATGGCAAAAACAGCTCTTTCCTAGCTAAAACCATTTTCAAGCATCTTCAGAGTTTGAGAGAGATTTCCCAGTGCACTGTTGGAGATGGTTGCTCTACTTTTTTTGGTTAGATCGTTGGCTAAAGCCGGAACCCCTGGATTTAGTGTACCCAGCTCTTTTTTCTCACCACACAAACCAACATGGCCTGGTAGTCACTATTTTGCAGGATGGGATCGAACTTGCTCTTCGTAATCGACTAACCTCTACTGCGATTGCAGAACTTGCTTCTCTTAATTCCTTGTTGCAGGACTGTGCACTCTCTCAGGTACCGGACGATCGTCGCCTGCTTAACGGCGCTGCCTTTTCCACAAAGGGCGCATATGCGGCCCTCTCGGATCACCTCTCGGACCCCATGCTTAATGATATTTGGGACTCAATGGTTCCCAAGAAGGTTATGATCTTCGGTTGGCTATTCTACCTTGATCGCCTAAACACAAGGAAGAATCTGCATAAGAAGAACATTCTGGACTCTTCAGCTTGTCCTAGATGTACTCACTCGGTTGAGGATCGACAACACCTTTTTTTTACTTGTCCAGCAGCTCGCAGGATCTGGAGAGCAGCCGGCATCTGCCCTCTTTACACTCCTATCACAAGTCTCTTCAGCACGACGCTTCCGGATCCGCTGCCTACCACGGTCCGCCCCTTCATGCTCCTTTTGATTCTTTGGAAAATCTGGGACGCACGCAACAAGAAAGTTTTCCAAGTACTAGATGTTGTGGCCTCAAACTCCTTGAGAACTATCCTGGATGATTTGATTGTTTGGTCTCATAGACTAAAATCTGTAACTTTAAAGGGCCATGCCGGTCTGTGGCGTGAGTTCCTATCCTCGCAACACTCTTAACTCTGTAACACCTGGCAGGTTTTGAAATATATATTCAGGTGGGGAGCCTTTTCCCCCCGGTGAACATTTCAAAAATAAAAAGGTCCGGGGTCGTCAAGTGGAGCGCGTAGTCGGCCACGCAAAAGTTGCGCTGATGCCGGCGACTGGTCATCCCTGCTTTTGCCGTGGCTCGCGGGAGCTGCAGCTACAGGTCGGTGTAGGAACAATCATGCTGCCGCCACTCTTGACGCTCGTCGGTCCCCCAGACAAAGATCTAGCCAGATCTGGCCACCAGAGGACATGGACCTTACAGCCGCCGCACCCCGCCTAGGCATTACACATCGCCGCGCCGCCGCACAGAGACACGTCGCTGCCTAAACACTCGCCGCCGCACCACTGGGCCCCACAACGACCCAGTGCTCCTACCCAAGGAGCAGTCCCGCGCTGGCCCCAAGGTCAAGTGAGAGGGATCAAGGCCCCACCGCGACCTAAGTCAGCCAGGCTTTGCCCCGCGGTGCTACGCTGTGGCTACAGGGGAGGACGGGTGGGAGGCCGCGCGCTACGGTTGCCCCCCAGTCGGTCGCGGGAACGACGAGGGGGTGGGGGTGTTAAAAAACACAAGATTTTTCCTTGGGAATTTGGTGCATGTCATGATTGTCACATAAAACAAAGGTTTGAAAAAATTCCTCTCGAATTGCATGCAAAGTCGAGTAGGGGAAAAAATCATATAGTTTTCAGTCCTACTCCCTCCGTTTCAAATTAGTTGACTTGAATTTGTCTAAATACGGATGTATCTATACTTGTTTAGTGTCTAAATACAATCGTGTCTAGATAAATATGGGTCAAGTAATTTGAAACGGAGGGAGTACAAACTAAACAACCTCCCAAAATTCCTAAAAATATCCTTTGAACCAACGAGAGGCCTAAATTTCCAGCCCTAAATCTCATAAATTTTTCGATACAAACATGCTAGCAACAATTGAGAGGTGCGAACATTTCCTTAGTATGCTTCTACATAAGTGCATTCGCCGGAAAGAGCAACAGAAAGACGATGGCACACGGGGTAACAACGATGATAATAGAACAAAACTCAAGCAGGCCTGTGAATATCCTCCTGGCGATGGCCATAGCCCCCACAATCCTCAAGCAGGCCACCAGAATCATTCACGATTTCCTCTGGCATGGCCGTCGCGACGCCAAGGCGGGTTTCTGCCTTGTGTCTTGGCCCAAGGTGTGCCTCCCCACCGAGCTTGTGGGTCTCGGCGTGCGTGATCTACGTTGCTCTGGCATTGCGCTGCGGGGCCATCGATCCGACACGGCCATGGCGCCATCTTCACCTCCCCTGCCAGCCGAAGATTAAGAGCTTCTTCCAAGACACCGCCACCTGGATTCTTGGCAACGTCAAGACCTGCCTATTCTAGGAGGACCTTTGGCTCGACGGCCAGTTCATCACCAAGTTCGCCAGCCCCGTCCTTCCCCGCGAGCCACTCTGTAGTGCTCTGCTCCCAGGAACCCCAAACACAGCAACACCTCCTTGCCGGCTGCGTGGTATCACGCATTACATGGCATGAAATTCTCTCTTGGGCCCGCCTCCCTCCGCAACCGCCTGACGGCTCGTCGAGCTTCTTCGCTTGGTGGGTCTATCATCGCTAGCTCCACCACCCAGTCAGTGGAAAGGGTTGGGCTACCGCCTAGTTAATCTGGAAGCACAGGAGCGCGTGAATCTTCGACAGCGAGACCCTCCACCCACAAGGTCTTCGAGTCTGTCAAGGAGGAGGCACAGCGCTGGGCTGAGGCTCGCACTAAAGGCTTAGACATCATTTTACCTGTAACATAATTTTCTGTACTTGGGACTGAGCATGCCCCCTCTATCTGCTCATCGGCTCCCACATCGTCACCTGCTTGTGTACGGTGTTTATGGGCTGCCTAGCTGTTGTTTCTTTCCCCTATCAATGCAATGATACGTGGCTAGCGTATTTGCGAAAAGAAAATAGAACAAAACTGAAAATTGAAAGAAGAGGGAAACAGAGAAACAAAAGTTAAGCTAACAAAAGCATTCAATTTAAATTAAGCTAATCTCACTAATTTTGCGCATGCTGAGAAACTTTCCCCATTTGCATCATTTTTTACTTGACATTTGCATCAAATTACCAAAACATAATGCGGCCAACATTCTATCTGAGACAAACAAATCATACGTGCAACCGTGATTTGCCTCAGAAGGCTGCATCACTGACATTAGCATTTTTTTACTGCCTGTTTCATGGGAAATGCAAGTTACTGTTTCAATCTGGTTCACTCGATGTATTCAATTCAGAAAAAATTCACTCAATAATTATCTTCCCATAACACCCTCTATGATCTAAATTCATGAACAGGAACCAGTTGCATATAAGAACTTACCTGTACAGATTTCATGTACAGTGCCTTTCAAAGTGGAACATAAATCTGATTGTTAGTTCCATCATTGTTGGGCCAGCCAACCATGTCAAGAATTCATTTGTAGTCTCCAATTAAAATATAGCAGTTAGCATTCAAATATAAGTTTTTCATACAGGTAAAACAGATTATCTCAAAAGTGATAGGCAAGAACTCAAAATTTTACCACTATTCACATAAGACAGAAATTAAAGTAAGCAGATAAAAAAGGCAACTAGTGAACTACCATACATTCATATCGGACTGGCCAACCAATACACTTTGATACAATCAACTCGCTTCCTCCAAAAAATCTATGAAAACTGAAAGACATGGCAACCCTATCTCATGTGTCTATGTATCAAATAGTAATTAGATAGAAGCTAACCCAGGATGGGCATGCCAAATTTAGCAAGATATAATTGCGTTCTCCAACCCAACATAAGGCATTCGCCTCCAAAGATATATCAGAACTGAAGGATAAGCAGTAAGTAGCTCAGACCAGATTGGCATACTAAATTTTTGCGTGACTTAACTGCTCTCAAATTTTTGATTCGACATAATGTGAACACGGTGCCAGCTGCAAAAATAATGTTGCACAAATTTCGAACAACACCATGCTGACAAGATAGCTCAAGTAGCCATCTGTGCATGTACAAAATCTGTGTTTGCTGTTTCAATCTGATTAATTGAACATTTTCAATTAAAAAAATTCACAACAAATTTTTTCCATAATGCCCTCTATGACCAAAATTCATGAACAAGAAACGATTGCATAGAATTTACCTGTACAGATTTCAGTAGTGTCTTTCAAAGTCGAACATGAATCAGATTGTTCATTCAGTCTTCGTTGGGTCAACCAACCATGTCAAGAAACAATTTGTAACTGTCTCTAATTAAAATCTAGCAAGTTTTTCATATAGATAAAACAGATTATCTCAAAAGTATAGCCAAGAACTCTTAGTTTTATCATTCTTCACATAAGCTAGATGTTAAAGTAAGCAGATAACAAAGGCAAGTAGTGAGCTACCATGGATTCATATATACTTACATCAGATGGGGCAACAAATACACTGGAGACATACATTTTATAGAACCAACTGCTTCCTCCAAAAGATCTCTGGAAACCTAAAGACATGGCAACCTCATCTAAGGTCGCTATGTATCAAAAGTAACTAGATAGAAGCTAAACCAGGATGGGCATCATAAATTTAGCAAGACATATTTGCCTTCCCCATCCCAACATAAGACATTCGGCTCCAAAGATCAATCAGAACTGAAGGATAAGCAGTAGCTTATCAGGTTGGCGTACTAAATTCTGCGGGACTTAGCCGCTCTCTCCAATACCTCTACAATGATATCAGGAGAAGATCTTTTCAGTTGTAAATACCCTTGGCTTGCGATCACATCATCCATTCTATCCGAAGAGAGCATAAATTCAACGCAAGCATCTTTGAGGTTGCTGCAGTGATACTGGTCAGCTAGAGCTAACATGGTCCCTAGTGTCTCAACATCAAGAACCCTGCATAGCATCCCTTCACATATCCTCTTCATCCTTTCCATCACATACTTGTCCGCAGCCACGAGTAAGTGCTTAACCATTTCTCTTTTATCATCATCCTCAAGATCGTCCATGGAAGGCATTGAATCCGTGTATATGAAGTAAAGAAATGCCTTGAAAACAGCAGGCTGCATGTCGTCAATAACTATGTCCTGTGCACCTTTGTCCCCCATCGGACCATAGAACTCCGCGTTGAAGACCGCCGATCGCATCGCGAGCAAAATCTTATGCGCGGAAAAGACCTCCCCTTGAACCTTGAAAGTCACGTCTGCTCCTATCTTCCCCTCTAGCAAGGTTGCAAGATTATCCAGAATGTCAGAGGGCGGCACAAGGATATCGAGTGATTCCTTGATAACATTGACTTCGCACTCGATCAGGAGACGATCGTTCTGCAGGTACACCGACTCTACTTCAGCAGTTGTCTTCATGAACTTTGGTACGCCCCATGCTGGCATTTTTCGGTCGAACACTCGTGGCGCTTTACCCGAGAGCACCACAATCGACTGCCCACTAACCCCATTCACAAGCATCCAGTTGTTGAGCGCCCTCACCTCGGCGTTCTTGGTCAGGAGCACGACGAAAACAGAGACGTAACCGTCACCCGCCTCGCCTTGGCATCCGTCGGGGTAGTAGCGGATGCACCATTCGTAGCCGCCGATGGAGAATGCTGAAGAACGGAGACATTTGCCTCTACCTAGGCCCTTGAGACGGCTGTAGCCAGCAATCTCGAACGCAACCTTGCCCCGCGCCGTGTGCGTCTCTGCTGTGCACCTCGACGGCACCATCGCTATTGAACTCTGCGATGCTGCCATTGTGGGGGTTGGGAGGAGGAAGGGGGTCGGCGCGATTAAGGCCAGCGGCGATGGGAGAGGTGGTTTTGCCTCCGGCTCCGAGGGTGAGGTGGGGAGCGGCGGCGCGACGGAACACGGGCCGACAGGCGCGGCGGCGGCGGCCAGATTGGGGAACGAGGGTTTGGACGAGGGTTTGAGGAGGGGGGAAATTTGGTTATTGGACGCAGGTTGAGTGACTTTTGGTTTTTTTATGTGAGAGAGAGAGAAGGAAGAGTGACTCTGGATTATGTACCCAAATCTGTTTCAATCAACCAAAACTGTCTTCTGTAAAATAAAATAAACACATTTTATTTACTTGAGAAGATGGTTTACCCCTAGTACCCAAGTATTGCATTTGGTAATCAATATTATTGGTTTCTGTAAAAAAACTCGGTTGGTATTGGTTTTTCGAAGTTTATGGAAAGGGAACAAAATAGTGCAGCGTTATACGTATGCTATGAATTGTTTGGTACAAATGCTTTAATAGTTTTTTGATACAAATGGGCTAAGATGTGTTACCAATTGACACCACTGTGTTTTTGCACTTGACTGGGTGGACAGTTGACCGGAAGATAACTTCGATTCACCCGGCCAGCAGACGTGCGTATGAACTGACTCAAGAAATCTAGCCGACCTAGTAAGCTCATGAGCAACTTTATTTGCTTTTCTTTTACAATGCTCGAACCTTTTAAAAAGAAAATGACAAGCAAAATGAAAACAATCGTCAAAGACTGGTGCCGCAGCACTTGTCATCATCCTCCGTCCTTCATGATATCAATCACCTCCAGATTGTCAGAGTTAACAAGAAGATAATTGCATTCCGCTCTATGCGTAGGGGATAGACCGAATCTAAGAGCCAAAGCTAAAGCCATCAGGACACCCGCAAATCAGTATATCTTCTCATCCCCCTCCCCCCTCCCCCCTCCAACAAAGAATTTGCCTTTATCATCCCTCAGGACCGCCGCAACCGTGCACCTAAGCATGTCTTGATCAAAAGAAGGATCAACATTAGTTTGACAAAACTCATGGGTGGGAAAATCCAACCCCTCTTTTTATGGCAACCTTTGGAGAGGAAGTAATAACAAAGTTAGCCATAAGAGCACGAATTCCAATAGAAATTCGATGAGCACTCTGAATTTTCTCCTTATTACCTAGTTTACGCCTTTCCCACAACAAATACCAGGCAGAAATAGGAATCATTTCTCGGACATTCTGAAGACTCATTATAGACAAATCCTGATCCGACAAAAGAAGTAAGTATTTCAGAATCACCTCACCAACACCATCAACTTCACAAGCTTTATTAATAATATTGTCCAACACCGGCCTTCTCCAAACCTCCCTTACAATATTGTATAGGAATAACAAGTGATTTGTATATTATAGGCCTGAGGAATAAGGACATTGAGGTGAGACTTTCTTATATATGTCTATTGGCAAGCATGACACGACACGAGAGGTACCATGGAGTGTACACCAAATAAAAAAATACCTTCACCGGACACGATAGATTCCAAATCTTACACCAAATAAGATTAACTATGGTTTGTACGTTGTAGTTTCCTTCCATATTGACGATCCTATTCCACGAAATAGGCAGACCAAACCGAAAACATTCCACGTTTTGTATAACTCCAAGTGATAAAATCCGGCATATCATGTTGAGGGAGAGGGATTGCAAGGGCCTGTTGTGCATCGATATGCCACAAAGTTTGTCTAACCAGATCTTCATCCCAATTGTTAGAAACTGGGTCAATAATATTTGCCACCTAGATAACAGCAGATCCCCATTAGGAGTTGTAATTTTTCTATTAGCACAATTTAAAATCCAAGTGTCGTCTCAAATATTTATATTCGGACCATTCCCAACTCGTCGTATATAACCATGTCCGTCATAATACTTTGTCAAGTACAGGAGAATCTTTTTTTTACTTTGTGTTCATTAAATTACCATCATGATAGTACTTAACTCTCGAAATAGTAGCACGTAAACAATCAGGGTTCTTGAGAAGCCGCAAGGCCTATTTTGTCAACATTGCCAGATTGAAATAATGAATATCACGAAAATTCATTCCTCCTTGATTCTTTGAGACACACATTTTTCACCAAGTCATCCAATGCATCCTCCTCTGGTTATCCTCATCTCCCCAGCAGAAAATGCGACATCACATCAATAATTTCTTTGCAAAAAAATAGGAATTTTAATGATCGACATTGCATAGGTGGGAATAGCTTGAACAACAGACTCGAGGAGAATTTTCTTTCCTCCAAAGGATAATAATTTTTCATTCCAACCACTGTTTTTCATGATAAATATGATCAATCAAATAGTAAAACAATCAGTTTTATCTGACCCCACATTGGTTGGCAAACCTAAATATCTGTCATTTAGGAACTATGTGATGATATTTGGAGTGACACACATTTGTTCTCTAGTATCCACACCCATATTAGGCCTAAAAAAGGGATGTTGGATTTATCAACACTCGTCGTCTTCCCGGAAGCTGCACAATACGAATCTAGAACTAACTTCAAAGCCCCAACACTATGCATATTAGCTTTCATGAGGATTAACGAGTCGGCCAAGAGAAGATTGGTGATAGGGGCATCTTTGCAAATCTTCAACCCAGAACTTTTCCATTTTCCTCTGCACACGTCAGACCCTCAGTACATAACAAAAATTGATAAGGAGATAAAGGATCTCCCTTCCTTAACCCTCTCATAGGCTTGAAGATCTCACTTTCCTTCGCATTAAACTGGATC
Organism: Aegilops tauschii subsp. strangulata; assembly: GCF_002575655.3. NCBI lineage: Eukaryota > Viridiplantae > Streptophyta > Magnoliopsida > Poales > Poaceae > Aegilops > Aegilops tauschii. Next base: position 50,036,226 of record NC_053039.3, read on the forward strand.
CGGTATTCAATAGTGGATACATATTGCGTAATAAAATTTACCCAATTCTCTCTGAAGCCTAGTTTCAGCATAATCTCCTTCAACAAGGGTCACTCAACCCAGTCATAAGCTTGATGCATATCAAGTTTGATAGCGCACCAACCCTCTTTGGCTTCTCTCTTGTTCTTTATTGTATGGAAACACTCGTGACCTGCCAAAACATTGTTTGTATTCATTCTTCCAGGTACGAAAGCACACTGAGTTGGACTAACAATATATGGTAGAAAAATCTTCAAACGAGATACCACCATTTTTGCAATTATTTTATACACCACATTACACAAACTGATCTTCCTAAATTGGGTTATCTTTTCTAAAGAATTAACCTTTGGGATCATCACAATTGTTGTGTCATTCCATCCAGATGGGACAATACATGTATTAACCGCTTGAAGTACCTCCTCGATCAGATCATCCCCTAACATGGGCCTAACTCTTTATAAAAAAATAGCATGAAGTCCATCTAGTCCCGGGGCTTTTAAATCACAAATAACAAACAAAGCCTTACGAACATCTTAGCAATATGCAGACTAAGGCATAGCCTAGTGGTGGAAACGGGTTGATGTCTTCCCACCCACTCAGGTTCAAGGCATGGTACTTGCAATTTGGGTTTGTTGCACCAATTATACTGTAGGGGGTTCCCTTACAGTCATTCGTCAAAAAAACATCTTAGCAATATACAAAGCAAGGACAACATTATTCATCTCAATCGACACTCTTCTATGAACAAGGGATTAAACCTCCTGGTTAGGTTCCAAACTATGAGGTGAAAAGATTAGAAAAACAATCTGTTATATGATCTGCCAAACCCCCGAATCATCGAGAAGGTTCTTGATATTATTCCTATTTCTCCTCGTAGTGGCCGCATTATGAAAAAAAGATGTACTAAATCCACATGCATCAACAAATTTTCTTGACCTCTTTGTAACCAGAAATTTCTTCTTGATCCAAAAGATTCTCAGTTGAACTAGAATTTTCGTTTGCCAAGAGCAGGACTCGGCATTCAAAGGGCCACGCCGCAACTTCTCTAATTATTTTTTAAAATTTGTTGATTCTACATTTTGCTCCCTTCAGAATTTCGCTATCCGAAGAATGCAAATCAACATGCACCGAGAGACGGACCAACACCTACCACCTTGGCCTTTTCCCAAGCCGACTTGACAATTTCCTCAATGCTCTCTGCTTTGAGCCATCTAGCTTTAAATTGTTTTACATGGTCTTTCAGACGACTAAACATATTGCCATCAAAATAATCCATATCCAGAACCAACGAACGGTGGTCAGAATGTATGTGGTCCTCATTAAGCGCAGACGGAGGAAATCGATATGCCCACTCCACATTGCAAACTGCCTGGTCAATTTTCCCCCTGATTTCCGTTCTTCTCCAAGTAAAAGGATCACCAATGAAACCCAAATCGTCCAAACCACACTCTATGAGACAGTCACAAAAGTCTTTCGTCATTGAATTAGGTCTTACATTACCACCCTTTTTCTGAAGAGTACAAAATTTCATTAAAATCTTCTAAAACCACCCAAGGATGAGTGTCCTTATTATGCAAATTAGAAATATCACCCCAAGACAAATGGAGTTCACTATAAGCAGGATGGCCATAAATATCCGTGAAGCGCCATTGTACAACACCCTCATTCATAAAGAAAATATCAACAAAATTAGACGATTAGTTCAGTTCAACTCAACTTTATTCACTTTATGATAAAATAAAATGAGGCCATCAACCGACCATCACTCTCCACTACAAACATAGAATCAAAATCTTATATACGACGAAGCTCATCGGATTTACAATTATTTAAATGACAATAAAAAAATCAAAACCGCACCAATTCGCCCTTGGAGATCCAAGAGCTCATGAATTGCCATGGTAGAAAGCATACCACGACAGTTCCAACATAAGATTTTCATTTGGCGTAAGGGCTGAGAAGTCGTCGGTAGGAGCCAGAGACAACGAACTGAGGATCAAATCGTCATCCCAGAGATAAAATTGCTGAGGAGGGCTGGCCAACTATCCCTGATCTTTCTGTATGGAGCAGGGGAGGCCTAACCTCACTATATTCCCGACGAAGCCAAAGTTGGTTATACTTCGCTGAACGGAGAAGTAGCCAGACGATCAAAATACTGTTGGGGAACGTAGCATGCAATTTCAAAAATTTCCTACGCTCACGCAAGATCTATCTAGGAGAAGCATAACAGCGAGAGGGGGAGAGTGTGTCCACGTACCCTCATAGACCGAAAAGCAGAAGCGTCTGACAACGCGGTTGATGTAATCGAACTTCTTCTCGTTCCGACCGATCAAGCACCGAACGTACGACACCTCCCAGTTCTGCACACATTCAGCTCGATGACATCCCTCGAACTCTTGATCCAGCAAAGTGTCGAGGGAGAGTTCCGTCAGCACGACAGCGTGGTGACGGTGATGGTGAAGTGATCCGCGTAGGGCTTCGCCTAAGCAATACGTAAATATGACCGGAGGCGTAAACTGTGGAGGGGGGCGCCGCACACGGCTAACAATGTGTGTTGTGTGTTCTAGTGGTGCCCCCCTTCATATATATAGGTTGGAGGGGAGGAGAGGCAGCCAAGGGGGCGCCCCAAGTAAGAGGAATCCTACTTGGGCACCTCCCAATTCGGCCTCCCCCCTTTCCTATTCCTATTCGGAGTAGGAAGGGAAGAGGGTGATACGTCCATTTTGCATCATGCTTTTATATCGATATTTATTGTATTATGGGCTGTTATTACACATTGAAAGATCGAGGATGTCGCCTAGAGGGGGGTGAATAGGCGCTTTAAAATAATTACGGTTTAGGCTTGAACAAATGCGGAATAAACCTAGCGGTTAATTTGTCAAGCACAAAATCTACAACAACTAGGCTCACCTATGTGCACCAACAACTTACGCTAAGCAAGATAAACTACTAGGTGATAGCAAGATATATGACAAGAAACAATATGGCTATCACAAAGTAAAGTGCATAAGTAAAGGGCTCGGGTAAGAGATAACCAAGGCACGCGGAGACGACGATGTATCCCGAAGTTCACACCCTTGCGGATGCTGATCTCCGTTTGGAGCGGTGTGGAGGCACAATGCTCCCCAAGAAGCCACTAGGGCTACCGTAATCTCCTCACGCCCTCGCACAATGCAAGATGCCGTGATTCCACTAAGGGACCCTTGAGGACGGTCAGCGAACCCGTACAAATGGCAATCCTTGGGGGCGGTCACCGAACCCGTACACTTTGGCAACCCTTGGGGGCGGTCACCGGTACCCGTCAAATTGCTCGGGGCGATCTCCACAACCTAATTGGAGACCCCGATGCTTGCCCTGAGCTTTGCACCACAATGATTGAGCTCCGAACACCACCAACAGTCTAGGGCGCCCAAGTACCCAAGAGGAACAAGCTCAAGGGTATCAAGCACCCAAGAGTAATAAGCTTCTCAACTTGTAACTTCCACGTATCACCGTGGAGAACTCAAACCGATGCACCAAATGCAATGGCAAGGGCACACGGAGTGCCCAAGTCCTTCTCTCCCAAATCCCACCAAAGCAACTAATGCTAGGGAGGAAAATGGGAGGAAGAACAAGAAGGAGAACACCAAGAACTCCAAGATCTAGATCCAAGGGGTTCCCCTCACATAGAGGAGAAAGTGATTGGTGGAAATGTGGATCTAGATCTCCTCTCTCTTTTCCCTCAAAAACTAGCAAGAATCCATGGAGGGATTGAGAGTTAGCAAGCTCGAAGAAGGTCAACAATGGGGGAAGAACACGAGCTCGAAGGATAAGGTTCATTGGGGAAGAAGACCCCCTTTTATAGGTGGGGAAAATCCAACCATTATGCTCACAGCCCACACAGAGCTGTACTACTGCTTGCGAGCGATACTAAAAAATACATCTGTGCCTACCACGGCTGGACTTGTGACGGGTTTTGTCACGTCCCTAGCCTTGCTATGCACTTGGACTAGCTTGGTTGCTGCATCATGTCTAAATTTCATTTAAAGTTGAATTGGGGATTGTTAAACCCTAGCACCAAAAGAATTCAACTAGGTTCAAAATAAAAATATTTTCAATGAACCCAAAATGCCTTTCAAAAATGTTCATTATTTATGGAAAAAGGTTAAAACCTTTACCAGAGGTCATGCACATTTTTCCAAGCCATTTATGGTCATTGAATTAATCCATATTGTATTTGAATCGGGGCATTTAAATACTATTACTATTTTCTAATGCTCCAACAATTCTGAAAATAGTTAAGGGCCTCTGTAATAATTCATTTAATGCCCACAATTATTTTCAGGATTTATTAAAATAATTTGGGCTATAAACTAAATCAAAACGAAATAACAGAAATAGAAAACAGAAACAAATGAGAGAGAGAGAGAGAAGTGCTTACCTGTGCAGCCCACCAGAGCCGGCCCAGCTCCTGTGCTGGTCCAGCACTGTGCGGCCCAGCCCACCGCAGCCGCCACCGTCTTCAACCTCCTGCCAATAGGCAGGAGGGTGTGTGCTCGCCGCACGCGCGCGCCACCTCCACCCTGCCTGGCTGCCCCCTCGTTGCCCTGGGCGCCTCCCGCGACGCCACGCACACCCCGGACCCTCTCACTCTCTCTGGACCCCTCCTCCTCCTCTGCTCTCCCTTCCTCTCGTCACCGAACGCACCTGAGAGCGCCGCTCGCCGTAGCCATGACCACCGGGCACCCCTTGTCCCGTGATCGTGCCCAGCAGCTCCGCAATCGGGCACCACATCCCCAAGCCGAAGGAAACGAGCCGGAGGACTGTGCTTCGTCGCCAACGTCCTCGTCTTCACCGCCGGCGCCCGGAGATCGTCTCCGTCGATTCGTCGGTTTCCGTCTGTCCCCGAGGCCACTGACTTTCTGCGCCGCCTCCCTGTGAGCTCCTCATCTCTCCTCTTTGTTCGCCCCCTCCGTTCCCGTCCTCTAGCCATCGTTCCACAAGTGCCCGAAGCCCGGCTCCGCCGGCCATGACGCCGCCGTGGCCACTGTCACATAGAGCTGCAACCGAGCACATAGCCGTGCTCAGCGCAACGCCAGAAGCCCAAAACCCCCTCCAGCTGCCCCTGCCGTGCTTCGCAACACCGAAACCGCCGAGACCCGAACTCCGGCCGCCGCCTTGCTCGCCGCCGGCGCTGCTCCCGGCCACCCCGCTGCCTTTCGTCCGGTCCTTTGGATGCGGACGAGCAAGAGCTACTCCCCGGTGCCCTTAGCCCACCAAACCACCACCCGTAGCTCAAACCCGAGCCGAGCCGCCGTCGTTTTGGTCGCCGCCGGCAAGGCTCCGGCGACCGATGACGTGGCACCGTCATTAGGCGCTAACCCCGCTCCTTAAACTGCCCACAACCACTGACAGTGGGCCCCAGGCCTGGTCAAACCTCAGTCAGCGCTGGGTTTGACCGGGATTAGCCCTGTGTTGCTGACGTGTGGCCCCCACACGTCAGGTTTGACCTGGGTCAACCCAGGTGACTGCTGACACAGGCATGACGCAGTGCTGACGCAATTAATCCTTTTCTGGATTTAAAATAATTCAGGAAATTCCAGAAAATCCTATAAACTTCTAAAAATCATAGAAAATAATCTATAACTCAGATGGAAAACATTTATATATGAAAAATGATCAGAAAAATCCAATCTATCCATCTGTACCATTTCCATGCATGTTAGAACAACTTATGACTACTGTTTAGGACAATTCAATTAAATGGCATTTAAGAAATCACATATGGAGTTTGAATTTGAATCTTTGATTCAAGCCAACTCCATTTAACTTGCTGCTAATTGCATTAGCCCAAAACACAGAATATTGCCATGTCATGATCATGCATCATATTGTGCATTGCATTGATTGTATTTCTTCTCTGTTGCCGGTGTTTGTCCCCCCTCAGTAGACGATGTTCCGACGTTGTGATCGCTGACACTAATGAAGACTCAATGCTATCTTCAGAAGTGCCAGGCAAGCAAAACCCCCTTGTTCATTCCGATACAATCCCACTCTCTCGCTCCTGCTCTCTTTTACTGCATTAGGACAACAACGCTTCAATTGTTACTTGCTGCGGTAGCTGAACCCCTTTATCCTCTGCATGACCTGTCATTGCCACAGTAAATAGATGAAACCCACTAGCATGAGTAGGAGTTGTTTGAGCCCTGATGTGCCTACTCATTCATGCTTGTTTGTCATGCCTGCTATTGCTTAGAGTTGAGTCAGGTCTGATTCATCGGGGATGAATTGGAAAGTGGTGAACATGTCCTACTGTGTGAGAGCTAAGTGTGTGAACACGATTTGGTAAAGGTAGCGGTGAGAGGCCATGTAGGAGTACATGGTGGGTTGTCTCATTGAAGCCGTCCTCAGGAACTGAGTTCTGTGTTTGTGATCCATGAACAGTTACTACCACGCATTGGAATGCTTAAGTGCCCCTCTCGACTTATTAATCAACCTGATCTCTGTCCAGGAGTTGCAACTAGTTTCTGGTGTTTGTAGGTAGTGTTAGTAGTCTACCAAGTGGCACCCGGTACAGGTGGGCTTGGGACAGACTAGGCACCGTGGCACGGTGTACCAAGCGTAGATCCATCCGTCGAGGTGGGCTTGGGAACCCTGTTCACATCGTTTGGGGCCGTGAGCGACACCCCGGCCGGATCTCCTTGCGGATGGAACCCGAATAGGCGATAAACCTGGACTAGAGACTTGTGTGGTTAGTCAGGTCGTGGCCGACTCCCTCGCCAGGCTTCCGCTTGAAGGTTGCCGAGGTACACGACGCGTACATGGTGGTAAGTGGCGAGAGCGTGTGTGACGAAGTACATCCCTGCAGGGTTAACATCATCTATCCGAATAGCCGTGTCCGCGGTAAAGGACTTCTGGGTTGCCTGTACAGTTCATAGACAAGTGAAAGTGGATACTCTAAAATGCGCAAGATAAGCGTGAGTGCTATGGATGGCGTTCCCGTAGGGAGACGGGAGCGGATCCATAGTGGTGTATTGGTATGGTGAATATGTGGACTCGTGTGCGCCACCTCAAAAGAGTTACTTGCAGTCGTAGTTCAGGATAGCCACCGAGTCAAAGCTGGCTTGCTGCGGTTAAACTCCACCCCCCCTTTGTTGATACCGAAGCATATGTAGATAGTTCTGATGTAAGTCTTGCTGGGTACATTTGTACTCACGTTTGCCTATTTATGTTTTGCAGAGAGACGTCAGTCTCGCTAGTAGTTCCGTGTGGACTTCGACGTTTAGCTTGATACCTCAGCTACGATCTTGTGCCCTCGGCAGGATCTGGTAGATAGTCAGGCTTCCCAGCCTTTTTCATTTGTAGATGTCTGTACTCAGACATGTTAAGCTTCCGCATGTGCTTTGACTTGTATGCTCTGAATGTTGGGTCATGAGACCCATGTTTGTAATATCTGGCTCTTCGGAGCCTAATGAATAAATACTCTGAGTCGTAGAGTCTTGTTGTGATGCCATGTTGTATTTGCACATATCGAGCATATTGTGTGTATGATTGAAATGCTTGGTATGTGTGGGATCCGACAATCTAGTTGTCTATCCTTAGCAGCCTCTCTTATGGGGAAATGTAGTCTAGTGCCTCCTTGAGCCATAGTAGTCCGCTACAGCCCGGTTCACCGGAGTCCTGCTAGCCCAGCACTACTGCTCTGGACACTTGACTGGCCGGCATGTGTTTCATATCGTTCCTGTGTCTGTCCCTTCGGGGAAATGTCACGCGGTGACATCCGGAGTCCTGCCTAGCCTGCTACAGCCCGGGTTCCCAGAGTCCTGTTAGCCCAGTGCTACAGCCCGGATTCGCACGCTGCTGACCGACACGTTCGATGTCGATTCATGTATGCCTGTCCCCATACGTTAGTGCCGCTTTGGGTTCACGACTAGCCATGTCGGCCCGGGTTCTCTGTCATATGGATGCTAGCAACATTGTCATATACGTGAGCCAAAAGGCGCAAACGGTCCCGGGCCATGGTAAGGCGACACCCGTGGGAGTACCGTGCGTGAGGCCGCAAAGTGATATGAGGTGTTACAGGCTAGATCGGTGTGACTTGGAATCGGGGTCCAGACAGCTTTGGTATCAGAGCCTGACTGCCTGTAGGTTTACGAAGCCAAACTGGTCGAAGTTGAGTCTAGAAATGCTTTAGTTATATAAGGGAATTGATTGTGGAAGGGAACGTAAGGCTCTTTTTACTCCTTTACCTTATGCCCTTCTGATCTGAGTCACCCTCTTCTCTTCTACGGGGATTAAGAACTAGGCTTCTCATCTTTCTATCAGGATCACGTGTTACTAATCCGTAGACTCGTAGGATTGTTGGTCTGAAGCCTCAGTTCAGTTTCTACTACTTCCATGTGTTGACAGTTCATCCCAGAACCTTGATATGATGTTGTTTAGTGACTATGCAAATCCTTGTGAATGTCTCAAATCCTTTCTGAGCATTTACAGCCATTATGCTATCCGAGTCATCCCAGACTTCTAAATAATCTGACGCATTTGCAAATCCCTTCTTTCCGTTCTCGATGTCCCTTTGGGCCAGATTAAGCACACTACCGGTGCGTTGAGGCACTCTATTGCCTCGGTATATATGTTGGAGCTGTTATTATGACCCTAGGTGTTTTAGGGAGTCACCCAGTAATCTAGCCATGTTTTGTGTTCCCGGTGTGATGATTCTGGCCATTATTCTCGAAAGCATCCCGTGATGCCATTTAGTTGGTAGGCATTCTATTTCTGGGTTCTTGAATCCAAGATTCACTCTACTTAATTCGTGTAGGTAGTGTTTGCTCGTTCCTTTAGGTTATTAGTAACCTTTGCATTAGTCCTCGAGGTCCGTGGTATACCATTCTTCCAAATACCATGAACCATCCTTGGCAGAAATTCCTCGTTGAACCAAAGGATCATAACCAGAGTACTCTTGACGAGTTCTCCATTCTGCATTGTGAATCTGCCAGTCCTACCTTTCTGCATGGATTATCTGGAAGAAATATGTTGAACTTGTTTGACATACTAAATTTATGCATCCGCAACTCAGAAAACCATATGTTCCTTCGAGTTGTCTCCCTTTAGTTGTATTCTGACCTCTGTCTATCAATTGATAGTCAAGAGTAATTGTGCATTTGTGTTATCGATGCCTATTACTTGTGTGGTCTGTCAAGCCATTCTAATCCGGAATGACGAGGAGAAACAAACTCCAGAACCTCGTCCATATCTAGGATTGGGTCAAAGCAATTGTATCCCGCAGACCAAAATGCCAATCCAGCTTTTGCTCTGCTCTACCTTGGAGCGTTACCATCTTTATGTCAAGAGTGTCATGAGAATTGCACCACCTCTTATGAATTCTTGACGCAGTGATACTTCTCGCCATCATTATTCATTCCTCGGTTCCGTGTTGTCACAACCGGAATACCAACAAGTGAACCGTGATCTGTGAAATCAATACTCTGAGCAACTCGTTGCTTGGTAGTTAATGGCAATACTCTCATCCTTAGCGTGCTGGTTATTCAATCATCATCCTGAGATTGATCGTGTTACCTAGTCCATTTTTCCTGGTGCACTATTTGGTCAACGAGTTAGGATTGTATCAATTCCTCGCTCTTTTTGATCACATCGTCTTGCCCTGAAAAGCAAATTTGTTCTCGAGCTTAGTAACATATCGGTGGTTCGTGGTTTCTCGAATATCTTCTCGGAAGTGTTACCAGGTTGACACCTGACCGCTATGTTGAGCTCGTGATCAAATGGTTTTCCTATAAACCACTCTTTCTCCAAGAATCTGTGTTGGATACCTTGAGCTAGTTGGTTAAGCTAAACAACAACTTGGAGAGTTGGAAGATAAAAGCTTGCCTGACTTAGTTCTCTCCAAAGGATATCTCTTGTGTGTGTGTTTGTTGTAGAAAGATGATTTCATCATCGATTGGTCCTCGTGATCAATTAATGGACCTATCCTCTTAACCAAACTTTGATTTGAGTATGGGCTATTACCAAATCAAACCAGAACCAACGATGTTCGTAATGTTGTCTTACTCGTGGTTGATTCCTCGAGCATACACCATTACATCTTTTGGTCTGACCAATGCTATCATCATGTTCACATGGTGGTGGAAGTCCAGTGATATGGAAATTCCGATGGGTTGTTGTTGAGCCCATCAGCAGCATTTTGTCTCCCCCATGATTCATGTTGAACATCAACCTAGTGTTGAAAACTTTGTAACCATTGCCTTCATGTTGTTCATGAGGTATATGTTTGGTGCAAGAAGTGGCTTTCTCCAAGTTCACGTGCATTAGGTGCAAGTTGCCGTCGTGAATTCGAGAAAGTTAGTTTTGCTTCCTCTGGAATCATCCCAAGTCAGTCATGCACATGCGAAGTATACCATGGCTTGAGAGATTAGCTACCTCCATCCCATCGGTATTTCCTAGCACACCAAGCCACTGATTGATTTGTTCAAAGAAAAGAAGTTCATGCGCTACTCCTGAAGGGCCCGGACGGACATGCACAAGACTTCGTTATCTTAATGATGGTTCCCAACCAGAGCTCGGCAGTGTTTTCTTGTAAGACTACTATGTGGTCATGCTTGTCTGGGACAGCGTGTTCACATGTTGTAGCAGAACCAGCTCATGTTTTGGAGCTTGCTATTGTAGTTCATCCCCTGAGAATCTCGCAACGTCATCTCGTCAGTTGGTGTTGCAAACCTTCATTTTTCTTCCTAGACTCGATGAGTCTGGAATATCCTACCACCAACCAGATCTGAATCTCGGGCAGATGTGATGGTTGGAACGTTTCCCAAGAGCTATAATATTGGTCTCTCGGTAACCGGTAGAGTGGATGTCGTGGCCAACACACCCAACCGGAAGACCTATTATTATAGTATCTTGATTGAGGAAGTTGGCCACCTCCCCATAAGGATTTCGTAGGATTTACTTCCGTAGTTTTTCCTTATGGATTCTTGTGCTCCCGAAGTCCGACCTTTACTTGATGGCCATGTTGAGCTTTTAAGCATGACAATGGTAGCTAGAACATCAAGGAGAACATTAGAAGCGGAGTGCTAAATGTCTCTCGGTCGATCATCCAGATTCTGTTTCCTTAGCCTCGCTAAGGGGAAGTCTGAGAAGGTGTTATCTTCCTTTGTATCTGCATTGTCCATCACCGTTCATCATGGTAGTATGATGTGTTGCCAGGATCCTTGACACGGATGTCGGTAGAACCTTGATGAATATGGAATTGCTCAAGTTCTTGAGTGCACGCGCAAGCAAAATCATCCCTTGCGTTGTCTTCAACAAGGTAGTCCACGTCGTCCATTCTAGCCCGAGTGTGTCGTTCCTCCGAACTCCTTCAAACGGCCGTTTGCGAATTGCCTTAGGCTGGTATGAAGAGTTTCAATGATCTCTGAATCAAAAGTAATTCTTTTTGCCACTTAAGGGAATATTGCTACGAGTCACCTTCCTAAGGTGCCCCGTTATGGAGTCATGGCAATTAACTCCTCGCTGCTTTGGAACCCATGCACCATATTATCTAAGCGTGGGATTGTTGCCCACCAAATCAAACCTCATCGTTTGTTCTTCCATCCCTCTTGATGTGTTTTGTGTCTCAACTCGAGATGTTTCAACATCTCATTCTGCAAGTTGATCTTGTATAGCTCGATCTTCGAGAAGATCAATCCTGTAGAGTTTCCCTCTTTTCCGTCATCATAGTTGGATGAAGCTCTCGAAAGAAATGATGTCAAGATCAAAATGATGCAATGAATCAACATCTTCGAGAAGAACAATTGGATCGTGAAGATTATGTTACTTTGCGTTCCCCTTTCATCTTACCCTACGCTTGAATCTCGGGACGAGATTTTTGTTTAGTGGGGGTGAGTTGTCACGTCCCTAGCCTTGCTATGCACTTGGACTAGCTTGGTTGCTGCATCATGTCTAAATTTCATTTAAAGTTGAATTGGGGATTGTTAAACCCTAGCACCAAAAGAATTCAACTAGGTTCAAAATAAAAATATTTTCAATGAACCCAAAATGCCTTTCAAAAATGTTCATTATTTATGGAAAAAGGTTAAAACCTTTACCAGAGGTCATGCACATTTTTCCAAGCCATTTATGGTCTTTGAATTAATCCATATTGTATTTGAATCGGGGATTTAAATACTATTAATATTTTCTAATGCTCCAACAATTCTGAAAATAGTTAAGGGCCTCTGTAATAATTCATTTAATGCCCACAATTATTTTCAGGATTTATTAAAATAATTTGGGCTATAAACTAAATCAAAACGAAATAACAGAAATAGAAAACAGAAACAAATGAGAGAGAGAGAGAGAAGTGCTTACCTGTGCAGCCCACCAGAGCCGGCCCAGCTCCTGTGCTGGTCCAGCACTGTGCGGCCCAGCCCACCGCAGCCGCCACCGTCTTCAACCTCCTGCCAATAGGCAGGAGGGCGTGTGCTCGCCGCACGCGCGCGCCACCTCCACCCTGCCTGGCTGCCCCCTCGTTGCCCTGGGCGCCTCCCGCGACGCCACGCACACCCCGGACCCTCTCACTCTCTCTGGACCCCTCCTCCTCCTCTGCTCTCCCTTCCTCTCGTCACCGAACGCACCTGAGAGCGCCGCTCGCCGTAGCCATGACCACCGGGCACCCCTTGTCCCGTGATCGTGCCCAGCAGCTCCGCAATCGGGCACCACATCCCCAAGCCGAAGGAAACGAGCCGGAGGACTATGCTTCATCGCCAACGTCCTCGTCTTCACCGCCGGCGCCCGGAGATCGTCTCCGTCGATTCGTCGGTTTCCGTCTGTCCCCGAGGCCACTGACTTTCTGCGCCGCCTCCCTGTGAGCTCCTCATCTCTCCTCTTTGCTCGCCCCCTCCGTTCCCGTCCTCTAGCCATCGTTCCACAAGTGCCCGAAGCCCGGCTCCGCCGGCCATGACGCCGCCGTGGCCACTGTCACATAGAGCTGCAACCGAGCACATAGCCGTGCTCAGCGCAACGCCAGAAGCCCAAAACCCCCTCCAGCTGCCCCTGCCGTGCTTTGCAACACCGAAACCGCCAAGACCCGAACTCCGGCCGCCGCCTTGCTCGCCGCCGGCGCTGCTCCCGGCCACCCCGCTGCCTTCCGTCCGGTCCTTTGGATGCGGACGAGCAAGAGCTACTCCCCGGTGCCCTTAGCCCACCAAACCACCACCCGTAGCTCAAACCCGAGCCGAGCCGCCGTCGACCAAGGCTCCGGCGACCGATGACGTGGCACCGTCATTAGGCGCTAACCCCGCTCCTTAAACTGCCCACAACCACTGACAGTGGGCCCAGGCCTGGTCAAACCTCAGTCAGCGCTGGGTTTGACCGGGATTAGCCCTGTGTCGCTGACGTGTGGCCCCAACACGTCAGGTTTGACCTGGGTCAACCCAGGTGACTGCTGACACAGGCATGACGCAGTGCTGACGCAATTAATCCTTTTCTGGATTTAAAATAATTCAGGAAATTCCAGAAAATCCTATAAACTTCTAAAAATCATAGAAAATAATCTATAACTCAGATGGAAAACATTTATATATGAAAAATGATCAGAAAAAATCCAATCTATCCATCTGTACCATTTCCATGAATGTTAGAACAACTTATGACTACTGTTTAGGACAATTCAATTAAATGGCATTTAAGAAATCACATATGGAGTTCGAATTTGAATCTTTGATTCAAGCCAACTCCATTTAACTTGCAGCTAGTTGCATTAGCCCAAAACATAGCATATTGCCATGTCATGATCATGCATCATATTGTGCATTGCATTGATTGTATTTCTTCTCTGTTGCCGGTGTTTGTCCCCCCTCAGTAGACGATGTTCCGACGTTGTGATCGCTGACACTAATGAAGACTCAATGCTATCTTCAGAAGTGCCAGGCAAGCAAAACCCCCTTGTTCATTCCGATACAATCCCACTCTCTCGCTCCTGCTCTCTTTTACTACATTAGGACAACAACGCTTCAATTGTTACTTGCTGCGGTAGCTGAACCCCTTTATCCTCTGCATGACCTGTCATTGCCACAGTAAATAGATGAAACCCACTAGCATGAGTAGGAGTTGTTTGAGCCCTGATGTGCCTACTCATTCATGCTTGTTTGTCATGCCTGCTATTGCTTAGAGTTGAGTCAGGTCTGATTCATCGGGGATGAATTGGAAAGTGGTGAACATGTCCTACTGTGTGAGAGCTAAGTGTGTGAACACGATTTGGTAAAGGTAGCGGTGAGAGGCCATGTAGGAGTACATGGTGGGTTGTCTCATTGAAGCCGTCCTCAGGAACTGAGTTCTGTGTTTGTGATCCATGAACAGTTACTACCACGCATTGGAATGCTTAAGTGCCCCTCTCGACTTATTAATCAACCTGATCTCTGTCCAGGAGTTGCAACTAGTTTCTGGTGTTTGTAGGTAGTGTTAGTAGTCTACCAAGTGGCACCCGGTACAGGTGGGCTTGGGACAGACTAGGCACCGTGGCACGGTGTACCAAGCGTAGATCCATCCGTCGAGGTGGGCTTGGGAACCCTGTTCACATCGTTTGGGGCCGTGAGCGACACCCCGGCCGGATCTCCTTGCGGATGGAACCCGAATAGGCGATAAACCTGGACTAGAGACTTGTGTGGTTAGTCAGGTCGTGGCCGACTCCCTCGCCAGGCTTCCGCTTGAAGGTTGCCGAGGTACACGACGCGTACATGGTGGTAAGTGGCGAGAGCGTGTGTGACGAAGTACACCCCTGCAGGGTTAACATCATCTATCCGAATAGCCGTGTCCGCGGTAAAGGACTTCTGGGTTGCCTGTACAGTTCATAGACAAGTGAAAGTGGATACTCTAAAATGCGCAAGATAAGCGTGAGTGCTATGGATGGCGTTCCCGTAGGGAGACGGGAGCGGATCCATAGTGGTGTATTGGTATGGTGAATATGTGGACTCGTGTGCGCCACCTCAAAAGAGTTACTTGCAGTCGTAGTTCAGGATAGCCACCGAGTCAAAGCTGGCTTGCTGCGGTTAAACTCCACCCCCCGTTGTTGATACCGAAGCATATGTAGATAGTTCTGATGTAAGTCTTGCTGGGTACATTTGTACTCACGTTTGCCTATTTATGTTTTGCAGAGAGACGTCAGTCTCGCTAGTAGTTCCGTGTGGACTTCGACGTTTAGCTTGATACCTCAGCTACGATCTTGTGCCCTCGGCAGGATCTGGTAGATAGTCAGGCTTCCCAGCCTTTTTCATTTGTAGATGTCTGTACTCAGACATGTTAAGCTTCCGCATGTGCTTTGACTTGTATGCTCTGAATGTTGGGTCATGAGACCCATGTTTGTAATATCTGGCTCTTCGGAGCCTAATGAATAAATACTCTGAGTCGTAGAGTCTTGTTGTGATGCCATGTTGTATTTGCACATATCGAGCATATTGTGTGTATGATTGAAATGCTTGGTATGTGTGGGATCCGACAATCTAGTTGTCTATCCTTAGCAGCCTCTCTTATGGGGAAATGTAGTCTAGTGCCTCCTTGAGCCATAGTAGTCCGCTACAGCCCGGTTCACCGGAGTCCTGCTAGCCCAGCACTACTGCTCTGGACACTTGACTGGCCGGCATGTGTTTCATATCGTTCCTGTGTCTGTCCCTTCGGGGAAATGTCACGCGGTGACATCCGGAGTCCTGCCTAGCCTGCTACAGCCCGGGTTCCCAGAGTCCTGTTAGCCCAGTGCTACAGCCCGGATTCGCACGCTGCTGACCGACACGTTCGATGTCGATTCATGTATGCCTGTCCCCATACGTTAGTGCCGCTTTGGGTTCACGACTAGCCATGTCGGCCCGGGTTCTCTGTCATATGGATGCTAGCAACATTGTCATATACGTGAGCCAAAAGGCGCAAACGGTCCTGGGCCATGGTAAGGCGACACCCGTGGGAGTACCGTGCGTGAGGCCGCAAAGTGATATGAGGTGTTACAGGCTAGATCGGTGTGACTTGGAATCGGGGTCCCGACAGGTTTTTGGTCCGGAGCGGTACTACCGCTGTAGTAGCCGCGGTAGTACCGCTCTGGAGCGGTAGTAAAAAATTGCATGCGCTCCTGTCCGCGGTAGTACCGCTGCAGCCTTTTTAGAACACCAAAACTGCCACAACTTCTGCAAACGGACTCCGAATTCAACGAAACCAAGTTTGTTGGTAAGCTAGCGACAAGGGCTAACACAATCTTGATAGAAATAACAATAAGAAGCAAATTAGAGAAGTCCCATAAGAAAATGGTGAGAACCCTTCCTCGAATAAGACCGGTAAAACCTCCAACACCGAAAACGCAATAGAAGAAGCATGTGAACTCCGTTTTCGATGAACTCGAGCTTGTCAAGAAGATGACCATAAGCTCCAAGACTCACAAAGAGAACCAAACAAGAACCAAGAAAGATGGTGCAAGGATGCAATGGTTTGAGCTCTCTACGAACGATACGATCAAGCTACCAACTTGAGAGCCCCCTTGATAGTACGACAAACGATCCTAGAACCCGGTCTCCCAACTACCATCATGAGACCAGTAAAATAGAAAACCTATCAAGGGCAAACCTTTGCCTTGCACATGATCCACTTGAGCTAGAAGATGACGATCTTGTCCTCCTCAAGATGGACCACCTTTCTTGATTGCGTTGGGTCGATGGACACTAGATGATTGCTCCCCCATACTCCACTATGGGTGAGCCACTCTTCGGCACATCTTCACAAGTCCATTGACACCATAATGGATGGCAAGCTTCAAGCACTTGATCTCTTCGTGATGCTCCACTTGAACTTGCACACGACAATCTTGATGACGATCACCACTTGATATCATCCTTTCCATGGGTTGTATGATATCTTCCTCTTGACGCAAGCCCATGGACACGTACCTAACCCCACATAGAACTCTCTCATAGACCATCGGTTAGTACACAAAGTGCAATGGACAATGCTTACCATACCATGGGATCACTTGATCCCTCTAGGTACATCTTCTACGCTTTGTGAGTTGATCAACTTGATTCACTCTTGACTTAGTCTTGATCAACCTTGAATCTTTCCAACTCTCTTCATTTGGATGATGTCTTGAAGGTAAACATGAATGATCACGCAATCTCTTCTTCAAGACAAGCTTGCAATAAGCTCAACACTCACATGACCAATCTTTGGATAATTCCTTAATAGCACCTTGGTCAACTCATAAACTCCTTGAAACCAACACATGTACTTCAAGAAATGCCTATGGAAAAATCCTTCAAACATAACTCAGTGCAACCATTAGTCCATACAGAATGTCATCAATTACCAAAACCACACATTGGGGCACCGCATGTCCTTTCACACATTATGTCACAATACTTATGCATATTCTCTCTTATTTTACAAGGTTTACACGAAGAAGGAGAATCCCGGCAGCTGGAATTCTGGGCTGGAAAAGGAGAAAATATTATAGACCTATTCTGCACAACTCCAAAAGTCCTGAAACTTCACGGAGGCACGTTTTGGAATTAATAAAAAATACTGGCGAAAGAATCAACCAGAGTGGGCCCACACCCTGGCCACGAGGGTGGGGGCGCGCCCTACCCCCCAGGGTGCGCCCCTGTCTCGTGGGCCCCCTGGCAGGCCTCTGGTGCCCATCTTCTGCTATATGAAGTCTTTCGTCCTAGAAAAAATAAAATGGAAGTTTTCGGGACGAAGCGCCGCCGTCTCGAGGCGGAACCTGGCGAAACCAATCTAGGGCCCCGGCGGAGCTGTTCTGCCGGGGAAACATCCCTCTGGGAGGGGGAAATCATCACCATCGTCATCACCATCGATCCTCTCATCAGGAGGGGGTCAATCTCCATCAACATCTTCACCAGCACCATCTCATCTCAAACCCTAGTTCATCTCTTGTATCCAATCTTTGTCTCAAAACCTCAGATTGGTACCTGTGGGTTGCTAGTAGTGTTGATTACTCCTTGTAGTTGATGCTAGTTGGTTTATTTGGTGGAAGATCATATGTTCAGATCCTTTATGCATATTAATACCCCTCTGGTCATGAACATGAATATGATTTGTGAGTAGTTACGTTTGTTCCTGAGGACATGGGAGAAGTCTTGCTATAAGTAGTCATGTGAATTTGGTATTCGTTCGATATTTTGATGAGATGTGTGTTGTCTTTCCTCTAGTGGTGTTATGTGAACGTCGACTACATGACACTTCATCATTATTTGGGCCTAGGGGAAGGCATTGGGAAGTAATAAGTAGATGATGGGTTGCTAGAGTGACAGAAGCTTAAACCCTAGTTTATGCGTTGCTTCGTAAGGGGCTGATTTGGATCCATATGTTTCATGTTATGGTTAGGTTTACCTTAATACTTCTTTTGTAGTTGCGGATGCTTGCAATAGGGGTTAATCCTAAGTGGGATGCTTGTCCAAGGAAGGGCAGTACCCAAGCACCGGTCCACCCACATATCAAATTATCAAAGTAATGAACGCGAATCATATGAGCGTGATGAAAACTAGCTTGACGATAATTCCCATGTGTCCTCGGGAGTGTTTTCCTTCATATAAGAGTTTGTCCAGGCTTGTCCTTTGATACAAAAATGATTGGGACACCTTGCTGCACCTTGTTTACTTTTGTTACTTGCTACCCGTTACAAATTAAATTATCACAAAACTATCTGTTACCGATAATTTCAGTGCTTGCAGAGAATACCTTACTGAAAACCGCTTGTCATTTCCTTCTGCTCCTCGTTGGGTTCGACACTCTTACTTATCGAAAGGACTATGATAGATCCCCTATACTTGTGCGTCATCAAGACTCTTTTCTGGCGCCGTTGCCGGGGAGTGAAGCGCCTTTGGTAAGTGGAAATTGGTAAGGAAAAATTTATATAGTGTACTGAAATTTACTGTCACTTGTTACTATGGAAAGTAATCCTTTGAGGGGCTTGTTCGGGGTATCTTCACCCCGACCAGTAGAGCAAAGAGTTGCTCCTCAACCCACTGAACCTACTGAAAATGTTTACTTTGAAATTCCTTCGGGTATGATAGAGAAACTGCTAGCTAATCCTTTTACAGGAGATGGAACATTACATCCCGATTTGCACCTAATCTATGTGGATGAAGTTTGTGGATTATTTAAGCTTGCAGGTATGCCCTTGGATGTTATCAAGAAGAAGGTATTCCCTTTATCTTTGAAGGGAAAGGCATTGACATGGTTTAGGCTATGTGATGATATGGGATCATGGAACTACAACCGATTGAAACTGGAATTTCATCAGAAGTTTTATCCTATGCATCTTGTTCATCGTGATCGTAATTATATATATAATTTTTGGCCTCGCGAAGGATAAAGCATCGCTCAAGCTTGGGGGAGGCTTAAGTCAATGTTATATTCATTCCCCAATCAGGAGCTCTCAAGAGAAATTATTATTCAAAATTTTTATGCTCGGCTTTCTCTCAATAATCACTCCATGCTCGATACTTCTTGTATTGGTTCTTTTATGATGAAGACTATTGTCACATCCCTAGTTCTGGTTTGCTCTGGGCTAGCTAGTCATGTGTGCATCATGTTTAAAGTTCAATGAATTTGAATTGGGGACTTGTGAAAGCCTCAGAAATCATTTTTTAAAATGATCAAGATAAAAATTGCTTCAATTTGGCCCAAGAAAATGTTCCAGTTTTTCTCTAATAATATTGGCTAGAGTTAAAATTACCAATATTTTTGGGAGCTCAGAAGTATTTTTTTTAACATTTGAGTTAATCCAGTAAATATTTGCATTGGATATATATATGTTATATATATTATATATGTCCAATAATTCTGATTTTTACTGTGGGGCTTTGGAATAATCCAATTAGTTCCTGCATTAATTTTCAGAAGAAAATAAATTGGTTTAGTATTTTACTAAATCAGAAAAAAAATTACAGAAATAGAAAAGAAAACAAAATAGAAAAAAGGGGAGAGAGGCTTACCTGGGCCACCTACCAGCCGGCCCAGCAGCTCGGCTCAGCTGACTGGCCACGCCAGTCGTCCCTCTCCTCTCGCTAGGAGGATAGGGGCGCGTGCCCGCGGCGCGCACGCACGTGCACCGCCACCTCCTGCCTGCCTGCTGCCTCCCCGATGCCGCTACGAGCGCCACGCGACCCTCCCCGGCTCTCCCTCACTCTCTCTCGTCGCCATCCCCTCCCCTGGTTCTCTCCCTCGCACGCACCGAACGCAGCCGCCGCCGCCGCTCGCCGTTGCCGCGCCCAGAGCCTCTTCCCCGCCTTACCGACGCGTCCCAGGGATCCGAATCGTCGCCCTCTTCCACCTCGTTGAGCCACGCCTCGTCGAAAGCCCTGCTTCGTTGTCACCGCTTCGTCTTCAACCTCGGGATGCCGAGATCGCCACCGCCGTGCCTTCTGCTCCGAGCCTCCCCCGAGCCCATGTCGACGCCTCTGCAACCACTGTGAGCTCCTGCATCGGAACCCCCTCTCCCCGAGCTCGATTACACCCTCTAGTCGTGCCAGCCGCCGTACCCGAGCGCCGCCGTCCGCCATGGTCGTTGCTCTCGCATCCACCGTGCATCTCCGCTC
This sequence comes from Aegilops tauschii subsp. strangulata, assembly GCF_002575655.3. NCBI lineage: Eukaryota > Viridiplantae > Streptophyta > Magnoliopsida > Poales > Poaceae > Aegilops > Aegilops tauschii. The sequence continues at coordinate 50,056,808 of NC_053039.3, forward strand.
AAGCTTGTGCCTCCGGCGTGCTCTTGGACCAACGACGAGTCCAACGCAACCCCTAACTAGCTCTCCCGTGCGTTGGAACCACGGGCCCGCACTTGCCCGAACTCCGGCCGCCACCATAGCTCATCGCCGGGCTCGATTCCGGCCACCCTACGCCCAACCGCAGCCACCACTAGATGCGCACGAGCGCCAGCAAGCTGCAGCAACAAACCGCGCTCAAAACGGAGCCCCGTGGGCGATTTCCGAGCCCCTCCGGCGCGACTGCTGTCGCCGGCGACTAACCGCGACGGCTGCCGACGTGGCCTTGTCATTAGCTGCTAATGGTCGCGCTAATCACCCTAGAGCCACTGCCATGTGGGCCCCAGCGCCTATTTAGGTTAGCCTAATTTTTCTGTTTAGATTAGTGCTAAGCATGTGGCCCCACGTGTCAGCTTGACTTTGACTTAGTCAACGTTGATCGGGCCCACCTATCGGCGACCTAACTAACCCAGGGTCACTGACCAATGGATCCCGTAGGTCAGGTTTGACCTGGACCGCCCCTGTTGACCTGCTGACGTCACAGCGATGTCATGCTGACGAAGTAAAAGTTTTCTGGCGTTTTTATTAATCCAGGAAATTCCAGAAAATAGTTAAAACTTCTAAAATCATAGAAATTCGACCGTAACTCCAAATGAAAAGATTTATATATGAAAAATGATCAGAAAAATCCAATCTATCCATCTGTACTGGTTTCATGCATGTTTAAACAACTTAACCTTGCTGTTTAGATCAAACATGATAATGCACTTTATAAGTTCTTAGTTTGAATTTGAATTTGAACCTTTGGTTCAAATCAACTCAAACCCTTCTGTTCTTAGCTGCATTAGCTCAAATCACAACATATTGACATGTCATGATCATGCATCATATTGTGCATTGCATTGATTGTGTTCTTTCTCTGTTGCCGGTGTTGTTCCCCCTCGGTAGACATTGTTCCGACGCTATGATCGTTCACACTGATGAAGACCCAATGCTATCTTCAGAAGTGCCAGGCAAGCAAAACCCCCTTGTTCATTCCGATACAATCCCACTCTCTCGCTCCTGCTCTCTTTTACTGCATTAGGACAACAACGATTCAACTGTTACATGCTGCGGTAGTTGAACCCCTTTCCTCTGCACGACCTGTCATTGTCACAGTAAATAGATGAAACCCACTAGCATGAGTAGGAGTTGTTTGAGCCCTTATGTGCCTACTCATCCATGCTTGTTGTCATGCCTGCTACTGCTTAGAGTTGAGTCAGGTCTGATTCATCGGGGATGAATTGGAATGTGGTGAACATGTCTTACTGTTGAGAGCTAAGAGTGTGAACACGATTTGGTAAAGGTAGCGGTGAGAGGCCATGCAGGAGTACATGGTGGGTTGTCTCATTGAAAGCGTCATCAGGAACTGAGTTCTGTGTTTGTGATCCATGAACAGTTACTACCACAAGTTGGGCCCTGAAATATGACCCCGCTCGACTTATTAACCGCCCTTGTCCTCTGTCCAGGAGTTGCAACTAGTTTTTGGTGTTTGTAGGATATGTGTTGGAGGCTGTGCGTAGTGCTGACCCTAGGGGTGGGCTATGATGCGGTAGATACACCGTGCCACGGTGTACCGGGCGCCCGTTTGGTGTCTCGGGAACCCTGCACACATCGTTTGGGGCGGTGAGCGAAACCCCGGCCGGATCTCCTCGCGGATGGAACCCGAATAGGCGATAAACCTGGACTAGAGACTTGTGTGGTTAGTTAGGTCATGGTCTACACCCACATCGGCTTTCGCTTGAAGTCTGCCGAGCACATGTCGTGTGCAGACGCTAAGTGGTGGAAACATGTGTGAAGAAGTACACCCCTGCAGGGTTATAAATGATCTATTCGAATAGCCGCGTCCACGGTAAAGGACTTCTGGGTTGCCTGTACAGTTCATAGAAAAGTGAAAGTGGATACTCTAAAATGCGCAAGATAAGCGTGAGTGCTATGGATGGCGTTCTCGTAGGGAGACGGAAGCGGATCCATAGTGGTGTATTGATATGGTGAATATGTGGACTCGTGTGCGCCATCTCAAAAGAGTTACTTGCAGTCGTAGTTTAGGATAGCCACTGAGTCAAAGCTGGCTTGCTGCAGTCAAACTCCACCACCCCTTTGTTGATACCGATGCATATGTAGCTAGTTCTGATGTAAGTCTTGCTGGGTACATTTGTACTCACGTTTGCTTATTTTATGTTTTGTAGAGAGACTTCAGTCTGACTAGTAGTTCCGCGTGGACTTCGACGTTTAGCTTGTTACCTCAGCTACGATCTTGTACCCTTGGGAGGGTCTTGTAGATAGTCAGGCTTCTCAGCCTTTTTCATTTGTAGTTGTCTGTACTCAGACATGTTTATGCTTCCGCTTGTTGCTTGTATGCTCTGTATGTTGGGTCATGAGACCCATGTTTGTAATACTTGGCTCCTCGGAGCCTAATGAATAAATACTCTGAGTCGTAGAGTCTTGTTGTGATGCCATGTTGTATTTGCACATATCGAGCATATTGTGTGTATGATTGAAGTGCTTGGTATATATGTGTGGGATCCGACAATCTAGTTGTTTATCCTTGGTAGCCTCTCTTATGAGGAAATGTAGTCTGGTGCTTCCACTGAGCCTTGGTAGTCCGCTACAGCCCGGTTTACCGGAGTCCTGCTTGCCCAGCACTACTGCTCCGGAACACCTAGACTGGCCGGCATGTGATACACTTCGTTCCTGTGTCTGTCCCTTCGGGGAAATGTCACACAATGACATCCGGAGTCCTGCCAGCCTGCTACAACCCGGGTTCCCGGAGTCCTGTTAGCCCAGTTGCTACAGCCCGGATTCACGCGCTGCTGACCGACATGCTCGATGTTGTTTCATGTATGCCTGTCCCCGTAAGTTAGTGCCACTTTGGGTTCACGACTAGTTATGTCGGCCCGGGTTCTCTGTCATATGGATGCTAGCGACACTATCATATACGTGAGCCAAAAGGCGCAAACGGTCCCGGGCCAGGTAAGGCAACACCCGTGGGAATACCGTGCGTGAGGCCGCAAAGTGATATGAGGTGTTACATGCTAGATCGGTGTGACTTAGAATCGGTGTCCTGACAGTTTTGGTATCAGAGCCTGACTGCCTGTAGGATTACCAAGCCAAACTGGTCGAAGTTGAGTCTAGAAGTTCTTTAGTTATGTAAGGGAATTGATTGTGGAAGGGAACGTAAGGCTCTTTTTACTTCTTTACCTTATGCCCTTCTGATCTGAGTCAATCTCTTCTTTTCTATGGGGATTAAGAACTAGGCCTTCTCATCTATCTATCAGGATGACATATTACTAATCCATAGACTTATAGGATTGATGGATTCAAGTCTCAGTTCAGTTTCTAGTTCTTCTGTGTGTTAACAGTTGGTCTCGGAACCTTGATATTGTGATGTTGAGTGGTTATGCCACCATTTTGTAGGATGTCTCAAATCTTTTTGAGCATTTACATTCGTTATGCTGTCCGATTCATCCCTGGTTTCTAAATAGTCTGATGCATTTGGAAATCCCTTGTTTCCGATCCCGATATCCTTTTGGGCCAGATTAACCACACTAATCTCTGAGTTGAGGTACTCCATTGCCTCGACATACATGTTGGAGCTATTATTATGTCCCTAGGTGTTTTAGGGAGTCACCTAGTAATCTAGCCATGTTTTGTGTTCCCGGTGTGATGATTCTGGCCACCATTCTCGAAAGCATCCCGTGATGCCATTTAGTAGTAGGTATTCTACTCCTGGGTTCTTGAGCACAAGATTCACTCTACTTACCTCGTGTTGGTAGTGTTTGCTCGTTCCTTTAGGATCACTAGTAGAAAACTGGGCTTTGGTCACAGGGCAATATTCACATTAGTCCCGGTTCAGTCACGAACCGGGACTAATGTGAGCATTGGTCCCGGTTCGTGCGGCCAGGGGCCTGCCGGGCCTCGTGGGGGCATTGGTCCCGGTTCGTCCGGACCCTTTGGTCCCGGTTGGTGGGACAAACCGGGACCAATGGGCCACGCTCCTGGCCCACCACCCTTTAGTCCCGGTTCATACCACAAACCGGGACTAAAGGGCTGGTCCTAGTTGTGGCCAGTTTGTAGTCCCACCTCGCCAACCGAAGGGCGCTCACACCAGTTTATAAGCCCGTCCCTCTCTGCCTTGTTGAGCTCCTCTCAAAGTGAAAATAGATGCCCTTATACAGGGAATTTGACCTAAATTCACAATAAATTTCTTTGAATTTCATAGAAATTCATTATGAATTTAGGTTGAATTTTCTCTATAGGCGCATCTATGTTCATTTTTTTATAGTAAATAAAATAAATAAACCTTAATAAAATAAAATAAACTATAGTAACTAAAATAAATAAACCTTAATAAATTAAATAAAAATAGCAGCAGTAAAATAAATAAAAATAAAATAATTAAAGTAAAATACATAAGTAATTAGAAATAAAATAAATAAGTTTTTTGTTGTAAGTAGAAACAAAACAAAACAAATAAAGCAAAAGAGAAAACAAAAAACAGAGAAAAAAATTATGCCATCTACTGGGCCACCACGGCCTGAATACGACTTGAGACCCATCCATGGGCCAGGATTCAGGCCCGCAGAAGGCCCAGTAGGCCCCACAGGCAAAGAGAACGGTTAGGTCCGAAAGCCTGCAGTTGAGAGGAGCTCGAGAGGGTGGGCGCAGCAGCGCTTATAAACCACTCTCGAGCCCTCTCAACTAGCAAGGTGGGACTAAACTTTTGACGCGGGGCAGCACAAGGCCTTTGGTCCCGGTTGGTGGCACCAACCGGGACTAAAGGGGGTCATTGGTCCCGGTTCGTGGCACCAACCGGGACCAAAGGCCTTTAGTCCCGGTTGGTGCCACGAACCGGGACCAATGAGTTCCCTATATATACCCCATCGCCACAGCAGAGCACTCCACAGTGCTCTGTTTTTTCTGGCCGGCGAGGGGAGGGCATTTGGGTGCTCTAGCTCACCTCCTATGCACATGAGGTGTTCAATGAAATGTCTGAGCCACACTAGTTAATCTTTCTCCTCTCAAAACTCGACCTCCGAGCTCCATTTTCCCCGAGATTTGTCTAGGTTTAGCGGTCCGTCACGTTCCGTCCCCGTCTTCACCGCCGTCGATCGCCCGCGCCAATCTCATCGCCAGCACCACCGTGGTGAGCCTCTTGTTCTTATCTTCTTTCTAAAAGGAAAAAAATTCTTACTTTTGATAGTTACTTGTCTAATTTTGTTACTTTTATTATTCCTTCTTATTACATAGTGCGATGGTTTTGGTATCCGCCCCCGTCGGCCCTCGTCCTGTCTATGATTCGGATGTGGTATATATTATCTTTTTATAACTATTTGGTTCATTTATTGTTTATGACAAATATACCGACCAACGTGACATAGATTTTATTTATCTAGGAGGTTGTTGAACCGGAAATTCTAACCGACCCTATTGTCGAGAGGTTAAATTTAGTTGAAGAAGAAAACAATTACTTGAAGGAAAAAATAAAAAAAATTGAGGAGGAGAAGATGATATTGGAGTTGCATGTTGCGGATGTCGTCGATGATCACAAGATCAAGATGGATGCAATGCGCTTGAAGATTAGAAAGATTAGAAAATATGCCATTCATACCGAGGCTTGGTATCATTATGCCGTTGGATCAATTGTTACCTTGGTTGCGATTATGATCGCATTTGTTTTCGCATTGAAATGTTTTACATAGTTTCAATGTATGGTTTAATTAATTAGATGCTCTGGAGAGCTATATATATGTTGTTAGATGAGAACTATGTATGTACTTTGGTTTTAATGTGATGATGAACTTCTATTAATTTGGTCACTTAATTATCTATTCATGATGTTCTGTAATGGTTTTTGACACACTTAATTATATATAATGCACGCAGATGAACCGACAATGGATGTACGATGACAGACACACCTCCGAGTACATTAAGGGCGTGCATGATTTTCTCGAAGTGGCTGAGGCAAACAAGCAGAATGGTTTTATGTGTTGTCCATGCCCTATATGTGGGAATACGAAGTCTTACTCTGACCGAAAAATCCTTCACACCCACCTTCTTTACAAGGGTTTCATGCCACACTATAATGTTTGGATGAGGCATGGAGAAATAGGGGTTATGATGGAAGACGACGAAGAAGAAGAGGACGATGACAACTATGTGCCCCCTGAATACGGTGATGCTGCAACGGGGGAAGCTGCTGAAGATCAAGAGGAACCAGAAGATGTGCCCAATGATGTTGCAAGGGGGGAAGCTGCTGAAGATCAAGAGGAACCAGTGCCCGATGATGATGATCTCCGCCGGGTCATTGTCGATGCAAGGACGCAATGCGAAAGTCAAAAGGAGAAGCTGAAGTTCGATCGCATGTTAGAGGATCACAAAAAGGGTTGTACCCCAATTGCGAAGATGGCAACACAAAGCTCGGTACCGTACTGGAATTGCTGCAGTGGAAGGCAGAGAATGCTGTGCCTGACAAAGGATTTGAGAAGCTATTGAAAATATTGAAGAAGAAGCTTCCAAAGGATAACGAATTGCCCGACAGTACATATGCAGCAAAGAAGGTCGTATGCCCTCTAGGATTGGAGGTGCAGAAGATACATGCATGCCCTAATGACTGCATCCTCTACCGCGGTGCGTACAAGGATCTGAACGCATGCCCAGTATGCGGTGCATTGCGGTATAAGATCAGACGAGATGACCCTGGTGACGTTGACGGCCAGCCCCCCAGGAAGAGGGTGTTGGAAATATGCCCTAGAGGCAATAATAAATGGTTATTATTATATTTCCTTGTTCATGATAATTGTCTATTATTCATGCTATAATTGTGTTATCCGGGAATCGTAATACATGTGTGAATACATAGACCACAACGTGTCCCTAGTAAGCCTCTAGTTGACTAGCTCGTTGATCAACAGATAGTCATGGTTTCCTGACTATGGACATTGGATGTCATTGATAACGGGATCACATCATTAGGAGAATGATGTGATGGACAAGACCCAATCCTAAGCATAGCACAAAGATCGTGTAGTTCGTTTGCTAGAGCTTTTTCAATGTCAAGTATCATTTCCTTAGACCATGAGATCGTGCAACTCCCGGATGCCGTAGGAGTGCTTTGGGTGTGCCAAACGTCACAACGTAACTGGGTGACTATAAAGGTGCACTACGGGTATCTCCAAAAGTGTCTGTTGGGTTGGCACGGATCGAGACTGGGATTTGTCACTCCATATGACGGAGAGGTATCTCTGGGCCCACTCGGTAATGCATCATCATAATGAGCTCAATGTGACTAAGGAGTTAGTCACGGGATCATGCATTATGGTACGAGTAAAGTGACTTGCCGGTAATGAGATTGAACAAGGTATTGGGATACCGACGATCGAATCTCGGGCAAGTAACGTACCGATTGACAAAGGGAATTGTATACGGGATTGATTGAATCCTCGGCATCGTGGTTCATCCGATGAGATCATCGTGGAACATGTGGGAGCCAACATGGGTATCCAGATCCCGCTGTTGGTTATTGACCGCAGAGGCGTCTCGGTCATGTCTGCATGTCTCCCGAACCCGTAGGGTCTACACACTTAAGGTTCGGTGACGCTAGGGTTGTAGAGATATTAGTATGCGGAAACCCGAAAGTTGTTCGGAGTCCCTGATGAGATCCCGGACGTCACGAGGAGTTCCGGAATGGTCCGGAGGTGAAGAATTATATATAGGAAGTCCAGTTTCGGCCATCGGGAAAGTTTCGGGGGTTATCGGTATTGTAACGGGACCACCGGAAGGGTCCCAGGGGTCCACCGGGTGGGGCCACCTATCCCGGAGGGCCCCATGGGCTGAAGTGGGAAGGGAACCAGCCCTTAGTGGGCTGGGGCGCCCCCCCTTGGGCCTCCCCCTGGGCCTAGGGTTGGAAACCCTAGGGGTGGGGGGCGCCCCACTTGCCTTGGGGGGCAAGGCACCCCCTTGGCCGCCGCCCCCCCCTAGATGGGATCTCCAGGGTGGCCGGCGCCCCCCAGGACCCCTATAAATAGTGGGGGGGAGGGAGGGCAGCAACAACATAGCCCCTGGCGCCTCCCTCTCCCCCTGCAACACCTCTCCCTCCCGCTTGCGCTTGGCGAAGCCCTGCCGGGATCCCCGCTACTTCCACCACCACGCCATCGTGCTGCTGGATCTCCATCAACCTCTCCTTCCCCCTTGCTGGATCAAGAAGGAGGAGACATCGCTGCTCCGTACGTGTGTTGAACACGGAGGTGCCGTCCGTTCGGCACTCGGTCATCGGTGATTTGGATCACGGCGAGTACGACTCCATCAACCCCGTTCACTTGAACGCTTCCGCTCGCGATCTACAAGGGTATGTAGATGCACTCCTTTCCCCTCGTTGCTAGTATACTCCATAGATGGATCTGGGTGATGCGTAGAAAATTTTAAAATTCTGCTACGATCCCCAACAGAGGGTTCCTGCGAAGGTGATGTGGTATGCTCCTATAATACCACGGTTGAAACGTCTGTTCAGAAACGAAGAGCATGCCAAGTTGATGCGATGGCACAGTGAGGACCGTAAGAAAGACGGGAAGTTGAGAGCACCCGCTGACGGGTCGCAGTGGAGAAAAATCGAGAGAAAGTACTGGGCTGAGTTTGCAGCTGACCCAAGGAACGTATGGTTTGGTTTAAGCGCGGATGGCATTAATCCTTTCGGGGAGCAGAGCAGCAATCACAGCACCTGGCCGTGACTCTATGTATGTATAACCTTCCTCCTTGGATGTGCATGAAGTGGAAGTTCATTATGATGCCAGTTCTCATCCAAGGCCCTAAGCAACCCGGCAACGACATTGATGTGTACCTAAGGCCATTAGTTGAAGAACTTTTACAGCTGTGGAATGGGAACGGTGTACGTACGTGGGATGAGCACAAACAGGAGGAATTTAACATGCACGCGTTGCTGTTTGTAACCATCAACGATTGGCCCGCTCTCAGTAACCTTTCAGGACAGACAAACAAGGGATACCACGCATGCACGCACTGTTTAGATGACACTGAAAGTATATTCCTGGACAAATGCAGGAAGAATGTGTACCTGGGCCATCGTCGATTTCTTCCGACAAACCATCAATGTCGAAAGAAAGGCAAGCATTGCAAAGGCGAGGCAGATCACCAGAAGAAGCCCGCCATGCGTACCGGTGATCACGTACTTGCTATGGTCAATGATTTACACGTAATCTTTGGAAAGGGTCCCGGCGGACTAGCTGTTCCGAATGACGCTGAGGGACACGCACCCATGTGGAAGAAGAAATCTATATTTTGGGACCTACCCTACTGGAAAGAGCTAGAGGTCCGCTCTTCAATCGACGTGATGCACGTGACGAAGAACCTTTGCGTGAACCTGCTAGGCTTCTTGGGCGTGTATGGGAAGACAAAAGATACACCTGAGGCATAGGAGGACCTGCAACGTTTGCACAAAAAGACAGCATGCCTCCGAAGCAGTATGAAGGTCCTGCCAGCTACGCTCTTACGAAAGAAGAGAAAGAAATCTTCTTTGAATGCCTGCTCAGTATGAAGGTCCCGACTGGCTTCTCGTCGAATATAAAGGGAATAATAAATATGCCAGAGAAAAAGTTCCAGAACCTAAAGTCTCATGACTGCCACGTGATTATGACGCAACTGCTTCCGGTTGCATTGAGGGGGCTTCTACCGGAAAACGTCCGATTAGCCATTGTGAAGCTATGTGCTTTCCTCAATGCAATCTCTCAGAAGGTGATTGATCCAGAAATCATACCAAGGCTAAGGAGTGATGTGGCGCAATGTCTTGTCAGTTTCGAGCTGGTGTTCCCACCATCCTTCTTCAATATCATGACGCGCGTCCTAGTTCATCTAGTCGACGAGATTGTCATTCTGGGGCCCATATTTCTACACAATATGTTCCCCTTTGAGAGGTTCATGGGAGTCCTAAAGAAATATGTCCGTAACCGCGCTAGGCCAGAAGGAAGCATCTCCATGGGCCATCAAACAGAGGATGTCATTGGGTTTTGTGTTGACTTCATTCCTGGCCTTAAGAAGATAGGTCTCCCTAAATCGCGGTATGAGGGGAGACTGACTGGAAAAGGCACGCTTGGAGGGGACTCAATAATATGCAGGGACGGATATTCTTGGTCTCAAGCACACTACACAGTTCTACAGAACTCTACCTTGGTGACCCCGTATGTCGATGAACACAAGAACAGTCTGCGCTCCAAACACCCGGAGCAGTGTGACGACTGGATTACATGTGAACACATCAGGACTTTCAGCAGTTGGTTGGAAACACGTCTCAGAGGTGACACCACTGTTTGTGATGAGTTGTACTCGTTGTCCAGGGGACCATCTTCGACTGTATTGACTTACAAAGGATACGAGATAAATGGGAATGCATTTGACATGATCGCCCAAGATCAAAAGAGCACCAACCAAAACAGCGGTGTCCGCTTTGATGCAGCAACCGAGAGGGGAAAGGACACATATTATGGTTACATAATGGACATATGGGAACTTGACTACGGACATGATTTTAAGGTCCCTTTGTTTACGTGCAAATGGGTCAATCTGTCAGGAGGCGGGGTACAGGTAGACCCACAGTACGGAATGACAACAGTGGATCTGAACAATCTTGGGTACACTGACGAACCGTTCGTCCTAGCCAATGATGTGGCACAAGTTATCTATGTGAAGGACATGTCTACCAGACCGAGAAAAAGAAAAGATAAGGAAGCGAATACATCATACGATGAGCCAAAGCGCCACATAGTTCTTTCAGGAAAAAGGGACATTGTGGGAGTGGAGGGCAAGACAGACATGTCTGAAGATTATGAAAAGTTTCATGAAATTCCTCCCTTCAAAGTCAAGGCTGACCCAAGCATCCTGATAAACGATGAAGATTATCCATGGTTACGGCGCAATAAGCTAATGACACAAGCGAAGAAAAAGTGAAGACTTTCTCCCGCAACTATTATGATGATACCATGCCAACTTTGTAACAGACGAGTATGATACCATTGTCCATTTTGTACACGAAGTGCATCTAGTTTTTGCCGTAACCCTCTCAACTTTCTTGCACATGCTATGTGGATGAAATGATGATACCATGCCAACTTTCAACCTTTTCAGAGTTCATTTGAAATGCTTTTCCATTTTAGGGTCTTATAGCTCAAAATAATTAGTAAATGCATGAAAAATAACATGCCAAAAATTAAAAATTATGCCACCTACTGGGCCACCACGGCCTGAATACGATTAGAAACCCATGCATGGGCCAGGATTCAGGCCCGTAGAAGGCCCAGTAGGCCCACAGGCATGTACAGAGAGGTTAGGCCCGTAAGCCTGCTTTAGAGAGGAGCTCGACAGCTCAGGCGCACCGCACCTTATAAACAGGTGCGGCTCTCTCAGCTAGCGAGGTGGGACTAAACTCCCACCACCACGCCGCTGTGCAAGGCCATTGGTCCCGGTTGGTGGCACGAACTGGGACCAATTCCACCCTTTGGTCCCGGTTGGTGCCACGAACCGGTACTAATGAGGCTGTGGCCCCACGAGCACCTTTAGTACCGGTTCGTGGCACGAACCGGTACTAGAGTTTCTTAATAAGCAGTTTTTTAGTCCCACCTCGCTAGCTGAGAGGCACTAGGAGCGGTTTATAAGCCCTGAGTGCAGAGACGATGAAGAAGAGGCGCAATGCTCACCTTCACGTTGCTTAGCTTCAAGCCTTGAGGAATAAGGTAGACTGCATGGAGCTATGTGCAGTGCAGTCTACACTATTCCGAAAGGCTTGAAGCTAATCAATGAGCATTGCGCCTCTTTTTTATTTTTAATAACTTATTACAACTCCGGACTTCTTGTGTTACGACAAAATAAAATAAACTTTAATAAAATTTATGAAACTAAAATTAACGAAGTATTTTCTGTTCAAAACATTATAAGAAACCTCTAGTATTATTGAAACTAAAATCATATGAAATTGATGCAACTAAAATTATCGAAGTATTTTCTATTCAAAATCATTAAAAGCAAAAAGAATTTTCATAAAGAACTTTTTTTGATAGAAACTTTAATAGAAAAAAGAATTATCATGAAGTAAAATAAATAAGTAATTAGAAACAAAATAAAATAAAATAAATAAGTTTTTTGTTGTAAGTAGAAACAAAACAAAATAAATAAAGCAAAAAAGAAAACAAAAAAACTAAATACAGCAAAAAGAATTTTCATAAAGAACTTTTTTTGATAGAAACTTTAATAGCAAAAAGAATTATCATAAAGTAAAATAAATAAGTAATTAGAAACAAAATAAAATAAAATAAATAAGTTTTTTGTTGTAAGTAGAAACAAAGCAAAATAAATAAAGCAAAAAAGAAAACAAAAAAACTAAATACAGCAAAAAAATTGTTGGGGCGCTGCCCGCTGGGCCTTCCAACCCTCGGGTTTGTAAATACAGGCCCAGAAGGGCTAGAGGGCTCAACGGGCAGCGCGCCAAAGTTAGGCCCAGAAGCCTGCCATAGAGAGGTGTTCGAGACAGCAGCCGCGCCGGGGCTTTTAAACTGGTGCGGGCGCCCCTCGGCTAGCGAGGTGGGACTAAACTTTTGGCCTCGACGCGGGCAGCAAGAGGCCTTTGGCCCCGGTTGGTGCTACCAACCAGGACTAAAGGGGGGCATGCGTACCGGTTCATGGCACCAACCGGGACCAATGCCCCCCTTTAGTCCCGGTTGGTGCCACCAACCAGGACCAAAGCACCAACCGGGACCAAAGGCCGCCGCTTCCCGCCCTTTGGGCTGCTGAAAAGAGGGCTTTGGTCCCGGTTGGTGGCACCAACCGGGACTAATGCCAACCTTTAGTCCCGGTTGGTGCCACGAACCGGGACTAAAGGCTTTGCTATATAAGCAAACACTTAGGAAATTTTTCAGAGTTCATCTGCAGTTTGCCCCGACGACGCCGACGCCGCCCGCCGCCCCAACGCCACCAGGCTGCCCCGACGCCGCCCGCCGTCGCCGTCGCCCGTGCCCGTCGTCACCGTCATCGTTGCCCGCGCCCTCGCCGTCAGCCGCGCCCCTGCCCCGACGCGCGCCGCCCCGGCCCGTCCCCATCGTCGCCGTCGCCCTGCCCCGCCCTTCACCGCCGTCGCCCCTACGCCGAGCGCGCGCCCACTGCCCCGTCGCCATCCTCGCCGCCGACCCCGCGGTCCTCCTCGCCTTGGTCTGGCCGGCGCCCTTTTTTCATATATATGCTTGTTTTTATATATATATGATGATATGTTCATGTATGAGTATATGTATGTATATATGTTCTCTGTGTATATATATGTTCATGTATACATGCAAAAGATAGTTTTTTAGAAAAGTTAGGATTTTCTTTCTGTTCATAGATTTTTTTGGTGATATTAATTATTGTAGAATATGCAAATGTTTGTATATTCATATGAACAATGCATTAGGCAAAACCTTTACTTTTTTCGAAATTTTCTATTTGAACAATTTTTTATGAATGAGAGGAAAAAGGAAAATAAGAAGAGGAAGAAAGGAGAAGAAGAGGAGAGGAAGAAGAGGAGAAATAAATAAGAAGAGGAAAAAAGAAGAAAAAGAAGAGGAGAAGAAGAAAGGAATAGAAGAGAAGAAGAAAAAATAGAAAAAAAATTCTATTTTTTCTTCTTCTCTCCTCTATTCCTTTCTTCTTCTCCTCTTTTTTTTCTTCTTTTTTTCTTCGATCTTCTCCTCTATTCCTTTTCTACTTCTCCTCTTTTTATTTCTTCTTCGTTTTCTTATGTTTTATCGGGTCTGTCGTCGTCGATATACCCCTCTCCCGATAACTTCAACACGAGGTGGGGTCGATATACCCCCTCCCCGATAATATTATTTTCCCATGTACGTATGTCGTCGTTGTCGATATAACCCCCTCCCGATAACTTCAACACGTGGGGGGGGGGTCGATATACCCCCTCCTTGATAACATTATTTTCCCATGTATGTATGTCGTCGTTGTCGATATATATAACTCCCTCCCAGATAACTTCGACATGATGGACGGTCGATATTTATACCCCCTCTCGACCGTGATAACTTATACCGTGGGAGCACCCCCCCGGCCCTCTCGCTCGACCAAAACTCTCGAGGACACCCAAACCCTAGAAAAAAATGATGTCGGTCTCCTACCCCCTCCCGCCGCGCCCCTCCCCTTGAAGCGTTGCCGAGGCCACCCCAAACCCGGAATAAGCTAGGTCTATGTTTGCACTAACCACCTGCTGTCATGTTTGTGTAATAATTGCCATGTTGTAATATTTGCAGAAACAATGGAGCACGAACGAGACGAGCAAGCAGAAGAGGTGTTGGGGGACATAATCTTAGCCGGAGGTGATATCTTGTCGTATCTTAACGACAATGATGGTCTGGAAAAACAGGGTGAAGAAGCAGGCTACGGTGATCGAAGAGTGGAGGAGGAAAGACATGATTATGATGGCTCCGGTGACCCAATGCTGGTGCAAGAAGGAGCCCGTGGTGATGGCTCCGGTGACCGAACATAGTCCGGTCAGGTAAATATATTAGTTAAGCCTGTGCTGACTAGCTAATTGATGCATTCATTGTTTTGGTATGTACACATATTAATTAACACTCGTCTTTCTTCTTTTTTCTAGCCCTCCAGATCGAGCACAACTGCGGTAAAGAGACGAGGCCCGAAGAGAAAGTTGCGCTCGGATGAAAGGTTTGAGATCACAGCAATCGCGCGCGACGGCCAACCGATTGAACCCATCCGGACAAAGGATGCATTTGCTGCTCAGTGCGGGGTTCTAGTTAGGGACAAGATCCTGATCAGCATCCACCAATGGTATAAGCCTAAGAAGGAAGACCCTGAGGTGTCTTATGTCAATGATATGCAGAAAGATGATCTTTGGACTGAGCTGAAGGCAAATTTCACCCTACCGCGAGAGGAGGATCTGGAGAAGCCAGTTAAAGAGCAATTAATCAAGTCTCATGCTCTTAAGAAGATGGCACACCTATTCAGGAGGTGGAAGAATGAGCTGAAAATGTTTGTCGACAAAGAAGAGACACCAAAATTCATCGGCCGGTATGAGAAGATCAGAGATCACTGGCCCGCATTTGTGGCCCACAAGACATCGGAAAAGAGTAAGAAGATGTCAGCGACAAACAAGAAGAATGTTGCAAAGAAGAAGCTTCACCATCGCACGGGGTCAGGTGGCTACCTCAAAGCCCGGCCTAAGTGGGCCAAGGCTGAGAATGATCTGCTTGAAAAAGGGATCGAACCACAGACAATGAACTGGACAGACCGTTGCCGGACTTGGTTCTTCGTGGCTGGCGGAACCTTAGACCCTGTATCAGGGAGGTGCGTTTGGATGAACGAGCTTTTGAGAATACCAGTCAAGAAGATTCAGCAATATATCAATGCAGCGCAGGAAGGGACGTTCGTTCCAGACAGAGAGAACGACGAGCTCACAATGGCCCTCAGGAATCCTGAGCACCCTGGACGGACACGAGGCACGCCAGGCTCCGTTCCATGGAAGGCTGGTTTTCTGGACGCAGGCGGTTACAAAAGCCAGGAGAGGAGGAAAAAATGGAGCAGACCCAAATTCAGAAGCTGCACGAAAGGGTTCAAGCGCTAGAGGAACGAGACGGCAATCGACATGCCGAAACTACCGCCGAAGCTACCCCGCCATCTCAGCGGAGAAGCAGCGTGG
Organism: Aegilops tauschii subsp. strangulata; assembly: GCF_002575655.3. Taxonomy (NCBI): domain Eukaryota; kingdom Viridiplantae; phylum Streptophyta; class Magnoliopsida; order Poales; family Poaceae; genus Aegilops; species Aegilops tauschii. The sequence continues at coordinate 50,072,562 of NC_053039.3, forward strand.
CTTCCACCGAGCTGCTTCAGCTGGAGCATGTCTTGACGGCTCCTGCTAGCTACCCCGTGGATGCTATCATGGAGTCTCAACATTGCCACCTTATGGCGCAATGGCAGAACTTCAAAGTCAAGGCGGCTATTGGCTCTGTTTTACCTCCTGAACCCGGCGCAACCTACCACTGCCGGCCGATTCTAGAAGGATATGCTAGGGTGATGGTGGATGAAATAACGGAGGGATTTGAGGACCTCCAGCTTGACCACCCTACCGGTGAAGGGGAGACTCGGCTGGGTTTAGCTCTGAAGACTCCGTGCCTATGGCGGAAGGAGCTCATCAACCTTCCGAACTGGACGGCTCCGGCGAGTAAGGGCACTCCGCCTCCTCCTCCGCCTCCTCCTCCGGCGAGTGATCAGGGCACTCAGCCTCCTTCTCCGGCGCGTGGCGGCACTCCGCCTCCTCCTCCGGCGAGTGATCAAGGCACTCAGCCTCCTTCTCCGGCGCGTGGCGGCACTCCGCCTCCTTCTCCGCCTGCGCCGGCGCGCCAGAGCAGCCAGCCTCCTCCTTCTCCGCCTCGTTAGCAAGGGCGGAAGAGACCCGCCGCCGCTCCGGCTGCTCCGGCGCGTCGTAGTCCTTCTCCTCCGCCTCGTAAGCAAGGAAAGAAGACAGCCGCACCCGCTCCGTCTGCTCTGCCGGCGTCTAGCAGTACAGCTGCCAGAGGCGGGAGGCAATACAGATTCGGTCCTTCTCTGAAGACTCCAGAGAAGTTACCATACGAGAGGACCGAGGAGGAAACCAGGAAGATCGTGCGAGCCGAAGTGACAAGCTTCTTTGAAGGGGTGAAAGCAAAGAAACATCCACCTCCGGAGGAGAAGGTAGATCCGGCGAAAACAAAGCGCACTCTGGCTGCCCTGACAAAACCACCAAAGTCTCCGCCGAGAGGCAACTATGAGCGCATTCTTGCAACGACATATGCCGAAGTGGAGCGGTTGGGAAGTACTGTCAGTGATCAAAGGTTAAAAGAACGACGAGCTGGGAAAAAAATTGCCCAGCTCGGCGAACAAGCGAACCAATCGTGCCCCCCACTCAAGGTGTCAAAAGACATCGTCGCTAATGATCCGAGGATGGTGGCCGGTTATAGCAATCTTGGAGATTACCTGCCCGACGATGTACATTATGAAATCATGGAGGTGGACGTACACAAATACCATTACGGGAAGCCTCTCGTCAAAGATGAATGATCTCTAACAACGATGATGTGAAGATTACATGATTGGTACATGAAAACCTGCAGAGAGTCTGATGGGATGAATACTTTGACGCTGAGGGTTAAACCGGAGCATGACCTCGTTGGAATTGAACCGCTGAATGTTCCATTTGAGGATTTCTTCCAGTTTTACAATCAAAAGGCCCTCGATAAAACAACGATCACTTGCTACTGTCTGTAAGTAGTACTACTTCTGTCATTAAGTCTCTCTATATAGGTCAGCTCTTTCATCGCATGTATTTATAATTATCCTCACTATAATATGCAGATTGAAGATCGCCGAATTGAAGAAAAGACAAATCGGTGATATTGGGTTCATTAACACAAATATCATAGATGCATATACGGTTGAAAAACATGCCAAAGAAGCCGAGGCCAACTTGCTACGATCGTTGGTATTAAATCAAAACAAAAATATAATACTCTTTCCTTACAACTTCAAGTGAGTGTTACTGTCTTGTGCATATTCGGTTTCCCTTATTAGTCCAGGTTATGGTAATGTAATTGATGACTTATGCATGCATGCGCAGCTTCCACTATATTCTCCTAGAGATTAAGCTTGAGCAGGGAGTAGTAACCGTCTTAGACTCGAGACGAAAAGATCCCCAGGACTATGCGAACATGACTCAAATGCTCGAGAAGTAAGTTAAATCGATAATTATCCACCATATCAGCAACTTTGGTCATTTCCTGATATCAAGTAATTGTTTTCTTTGTCTGGCAGGGTTTGGAGAAAATTCACCACAAAAGCTCCGGGACTGCCGAAGAAGCTGCAATTTAAACACCCGAAAGTAAGTACTATAGTAGCATGTTCCGCGCATCTCCTAGTGATTCAAGCGCTAGTTTCATGAATACCATTTGGCATGCTTGCTTATCAGTTTGATTGACCTCTATTTCTTGTAAAGTGGTTGTGGCAGGAACCCGGGAATAATTACTATGGATACTACGTTTGCGAGTCCATCCGCTACACGACCTATGAGCGGGGCTACTCTGACGAACAATATGAAGTGCATAAGCAATAATATTCACAATTTTATTTTATTACCATCATTTGTGTTGAGTTTCATTTATTCATATATATATGTATTGACCCCCTTCTTCAAATTAGATGTTTCGGAAGCGGGATGAACTCCTAGCACCAGATCGTATGCGAGCAATTCAAGAGGAATTGGCGGCATTCTTCCTTGACCACGTGATCGCTGAAAACGGAGAATACTATGTGGACCCTGTGTTCTTACAATTTAATTAAGAGATTGTATTGTAAGAGATAATTATTGTATATATGTAGCCGGTAGTGTCGGATAGATATACGAGAACTTGTTGTCCGACCAATCTCTCGGAGAAGGAGAGGTGGTCGATATCACTTCTCTCTGTATGCATATGTTCATGACGATCTTCTGTTTCCTTCATTTGATTACTAGCTAGCGAGTCTAGTCCTCTCCATACGTATATAGTACGTAGCGTAGACCAAGCACGGAGATAAGAGAGGACACTTCTCTCTATTAATTAGCTAGCTAACATAATATATGAAACACCTAAATTAACCCCCAACCCCCCCTTTCAAAAAAAACAAAAACCCCAGCCCCTGAAATGCAGACGCGTGGATGCCTATTGGTCCCGGTTGGTGACAACAACTGGGACAAAAGGCCCTGCCTATTGGTCCCGGTTGTTGGCACCAACCGGTACCAACGGCCCCCCTGCCTGGGTTGGCAGCAGCGGCCACGTGGAGGACCTTCTGTCCCGGTTCGTGTAAGAACTGGGACTAAAGGGTTAGGGCTTTAGTAACGATCCTTTAGTCCCGGTTCGAAAACCGGGACAAAAGGCCCTTACAAACCGGGGTAAAAGCCCCTTTTCCTACTAGTGGATATTAGTAACCTTTGTGATAGTCCTTGAGGTCCGTGGTATTTCTTTCTTCCAAATACCATGAACTGCTTATGGCAGAAGATCTTTGAACCAAAAGATCACAATATGAGTGCTCTTGATGAGTTCTCTGTTATATTTGTGACTCTGCCAGTCCTACCTTTCTACATGGGTTATCCGAAAGAAATGTTGAGCTTTGCTCGACATACTAATCTATGCATCCACAACTCAGAAAGATATATGTCCCTTTGAGTTGTCCCTCTTTAGTTGTTATCTGACCTTCATCTGTCAATTGTTGGTCAGGAGTAGTTGTGCATTCGTGTTCATCGATGCCTTTCACTCTTGTGGTCTGTCAAGCCATTCTATTCCGGAATGACTAGGAGAAACAAACTCCAGTACCTCATCCATATCTAGGATTGGGTCAAAGTAGTTGTATTCCGCAGATCAAAATGCCAATCCAGCTTTTGTTCTGTTTTACCTGGAGTATTACCCTCTTTATGTCAAGAATGTCATGGGAATTGCACCACCTCCTATGAACTTTTGATACAATGATACCTCTCGCCATCATCGTTCTAACCTCGGTCTTCGTGTTATTGCAACCGGAATACCGACAAGTGAATTGTGATGTGTGGAATGAATACCCCTAGCAACTTCGTTGCTTGGTAGTTAATGGACAATAATTTCATTCTTAGCATGTTAGTTATTGAATCATCATCCTAAGAGTGATCGTGCTACCTAGTCCTTATTTCTGGTGCACTCTTCGATCAATGAGTTAGGATTGTGTCAATCCCTCGCTCTTTTGATCATATCGTCTTGCCTTGAAAAGCAAGATTGTTCTCCAGCTCAGTAACATATCGGTGGTTCGTGATGTTCCGAATATCTTCTCGGAAGTATTACCAGGTTGTCACCTGACCGCTATGTTGAGCTCATGATTAAGTTGGTTTCTTGTAAACCACCCCTTCTCCAAGAATCCGTGTTGGATACCCCTGAGCTAGTTGGTTAAGCCAAACAACAACTTGGAGAGTTGGAAGATAAAGCTTGTCCGACTTAGTTCATCTTAAGGGATATCTTGTATGTGTGTTGAAGAAAGATGGTATTTTCATCGATTGACCCTCGTGATCAGTTAATGGACCTATCACCTTATCCAATCTTTGATTTGAGTATGGGCTATCCTCAAATCAAATCAGAACCAACAATGTTCGTAATGTTATCTTACTCGTGGTTGATCCCTCGAGCATACACCATTATATCTTTTGGGTCTGACCAATGCTATCATCGTGTTCACATGATGGTGGAAGTCCAGTGATATGGAAATTCCGAGGAGTTGCTGTTGAGCCCATCAGCAGCATTTTGTCTCCCCCATGATTCATGTTGAACATCAACCTAGTGTTGAAAACTTTGTAAGCAATGCCTTCGTGTTCCGTTCATGAAGCTTATGCTTGGATGGAAGAAGTGACTTCCTCGAATTCATGTGCATTTGGTGCAAGTTGCCACCGTGAGTTCGAGAAAGATTGTTTTTGTTTCCTCTGGTACCATCCCAAGTCAGTTATGCATGTGCGAATGTATTCTATGGTTTGGTAGATTAATTACCTCCACTCCATATGTATTCCCTAGCACACCAAGTCACTGATTGATTTGTTCACGATAAAGGAGTCTGTTCTAAGGTGAATTATTTGGACTTCCACGCGTGGATACTTCGATATCATTAATGATGGTTCCCTACCAGAACTCAGTAGTGTTTTATTATAAGACTACTACGTGATCATGCTTGTCTGGGACAGCGTGTTCACATGTGTGTAGCAGAACCGGCTCATGTTTTGGAGCTTGCTATCGTAGTTCATTTCCTGAGAATCTCGCAACGTCATCTCGTCAGTTTGTGTTGCAAACTTTCTTTTCCAGACATGATGTCTAAAATATTTTGTTACCAACCAGATCTGAATCTCAGGCAGATATGATGGTTAGAACCTTTCCAAGATATATGATGTAGGCCCGACAAGGTTGATGTTCTGGCCGACACACCTAACCGGAAGATCTATCATTGTAGTATGTTGATTGAGCAAGTTGACAATCTTCTCCATGAGGATTTCGAGTGACTTATTATAGAAGTTGTTCCTTATGGATCCTTTGTATTCCGAAGTCCGGCCTTTACTTGATGGCCATGTCGATGCTTTTAAGCAGGACCGTGGTAACCAGTACATCAAGGGGAACATTAGAAGCGGAGTGCTAAATGTCTCTCGGTCGATCATCTAGGTTTTGTTCCTTGGCATTGCTAAGGTAAAATCTGAGAAAGTGTTGTCCTCTTTTGTATCTGCATCCTCCATCATGATTCATCAGGGTAGTATGATGTGTTGCCACGATCCTCGGCACGGATGTTGGTAAAACCTTGATGAATATGGAAATGCTCAAGTTCTTGAAAGCATGCTCAGTCACTAGGTTATATCCTTGGTATCAACTGGGATGTGCCTTCCATTTGCCGAGTTGTTTTATAACCATAGTTTCCTTTCCGAACTGAGTAAGCCATTTCTCTGAACCCCTTCAAACGATCATCGTGAATTGCTCGATCTCCGAGGAGATCGTTTCCTGTGGAATATCCTTTCATCGTCATTGAGTTGAGTGAAGATCTCGAGAGCAAGGATACCAAGATCAACATGAAGCAAGGAATCAACGTTCCAATGAAGGGCAGTTGGATCATGAAGATTGTAATAGTTTGAGTCCCCTCTTCCTTTTACCCTACGCTTGAATCTCGGGACGAGATTCCTGTTTAGTGGGGGTGAGTTGTCACATCCCTAGTTCTGGTTTGCTCTGGGCTAGCTAGTCATGTGTGCAAAATGTTTAAAATTCAATGAATTTGAATTGGGGACTTGTGAAAGCCTCAGAAATCATTTTGAAAATGGTCAAGATAAAAATTGCTTCAATTTGGCCCAAGAAAATCTTCCTATTTTTCTCTAATAATATTGGCTAGAGTTAAAATTCCAACCAATATTTTTGGGAGCTCAGAAGTATTTTTTTTGCCATTTGAGTTAATCTAGTAAATATTTGCATTGGATATATATATATATGTTATATATATTATATATGTCCAATAATTCTGATTTTTACTGTGGGGCTCTGGAATAATCCAATTAGTTCCCGCATTAATTTTCAGAAGAAAATAAATTGGTTTAGTATTTTACTAAATCAGAAACAAAATTATAGAAATAGAAAAGAAAACAAAATAGAAAAAAGGGGAGAGAGGTGAAAGGATCGATATAGTTGACTAGAGGGGGGGGGTGAATAGGCAACTAACAATTTTTAGCTTTTCTTTACCAAATTAAAGTTTGCATCAAAATAGGTTGTCTAGATATGCAACTAAGTGAGCAACCTATATGATGCAACGACAACAAGCACGCAAGCAAGTAAGAGATATAACACAAGTAAACTAGCTAAAGTAAAGGAACGAGATAACCAAGAGTGGAGCCGGTGAAGACGAGGATGTGTTACCAAAGTTCCTTCCTTTTGAGGGGAAGTACGTCTCCGTTGGAGCGGTGTGGAGGCACAATGCTCCCCAAGAAGCCACAAGGGCCACCGTATTCTCCTCACGCCCTCACACAATGCGAGATGCCGTGATTCCACTATTGGTGCCCTTGAAGGCTGCGACCGGACCTTTACAAACAAGGTTGGGGCAATCTCCACAACTTAATTGGAGGCTCCCAACGACACCACAAAGCTTCACCACAATGGACTATGGCTCCGCGGTGACCTCAACCGTCTAGGGTGCTCAAACACCCAAGAGTAACAAGATCCGCTAGGGATAAGTGGGGGGAATCAAATTTCTCTTGGTGGAAGTGTAGATCGTGGCCTTCTCAACCAATCCCGAGCAAATCAACAAGTTTGATTGGCTAGGGAGAGAGATCGGGCGAAAATGGAGCTTGGAGCAACAATGGAGCTTTTGGGGGAAGAGGTGAGTCAACTTTGGGGAAGAAGACCCCTTTATATAGTGGGGGGAACAAACCAACCGTTACCCCCCTTCTGCCCCGAAGAGAGCGGTAGTACCGCTGTGCCAGCGGTACTACCGCTTGCCACAATAAGCGGTACTACCGCTACACAATGCGGTACTACCGCTTGGCCCACAGCGGTACTACTGTGGAGGGAGGGCGGTACTACCGCACAGGAGCGGTACTACGGCCCCCCACAGCCGCGGCCAGTACCGTAAAACCCGACACGAAAAAGGAGCCCTCGAATCGAGGCGGTACTAGCACGAGACCACCGCGGTACTACGGCTTGGGGCCACTAGCGGTACTACTGCTCCAGAGCGGTACTACCGCTTGTGGCACCCAAGCGGTACTACCGCTCCGTCCCGCGGTACTACCGTTGGGACCAGAGTTAGTACACACAAGGGGGCTACTAGCGGTACTACTGCTCTGGGCGGTACTACCGCTCCAGAGCGGTACTACCGCTTGTAGCACCCAAGCGGTACTACCGCTCTGGCCCGCGGTACTACCGCTGGGACCAGAGAGGGCACAAAGAGAGGAGAACCAAGCCCATCATCGAAACGGAAAGGCTCGGAGGGAGGGGCAAAGGAAGTGTACGTGATGATTCCGCCCTAGCCTTTCCAAAACGGACCCCCTCTTGATAGTACGGTGATCCCTATGAAACTAGTCCACCAAACTAATCCGAAAGGACTACACCATCTTCGCTTTAAGCTCCGAGGGGAGGAAATCGTCTCGTGCCAAAAGGATGAATCTCTGAAAAACACTCAACGCACACGATTAGTCCGCAAAAGCATTGTCATCAATCACCAAAACTTCTTAGGGATAAATATGCCCTTACAATCTCCCCCTTTTTGGTGGATTGATGACAATACGGGATTTGCACAACTGGGAAAAAAACAAAGGACATAAGCAAACCCCAAATCTCTAAAATATAGACGGGCTCCCCCTAGATGTGTGCCATCAAGATAAGTGCTTTGCACTGCACGACACACATACTAGGATCAACACTCCCCCTGTATTTTAGAGACCAACAACCTAAGCGAGATACAAGATAGCAGGATATATAACATAATGAAGCATATAACTCATGAGATATCAAATGACTAGAGACAAAGATAAAGATATGATAATGATAGGGTAGCATATGTCTCACACCATATGACTCGAACTAAAGTCTCACTGAACACAAAACCAAGCAAAGCACAAGGTCCAAGCAAAGCACAAAGTAGCACATAACGGAAGCACAAAGGCAAAGACACACTCGCAACACAACGACGCAAATCCCTAAACTCTCTCCCCCTTTGGCATCGAGACACCAAAAGGGGTAAAGAGCTACCCTACGGCTCCAGGTGAGAGCATGCTGAGGATCTCGAACATCAGGACTCTGCGTGATCATCTGCACTGCCGTCCTCGCCCGGAAACTGCTCGGCATCTGAGTCGGTCCATGGACAGTGCTGCTGGACCCACTCCTCCTCCTCAGTAATCTGACCCTCAGAGCCGCTGGTGACTGTCGCACCCATCTGACGCATCAGCTCCTTGTGACGTCCTCTTGCCTTCTTCTCAGCCACATGAGTCATGTACTGACCATGAGACTCCTTGCAGAACAGCTTCTTCATCTTGCGTTTGAGCTTCTTTGCCCAAGAGGGCTCTGCTGCAGAAGGCTCTGTCCCAGGAGGCACATAATCCTCATCATCATCACCAGCATCAGCCTCGTCCTCGGTCTCCATGGCAGTAGCAGAAGATGGAGCTCCAAATCTACCCCAATTATCCTTCTTCCTCAGACGCTTGATCTCATGAGAGACAAACTCTCCAGTTTCCAGCTGCTCCTCAGGATAGGTATGTCTCCAGGCCCTCTCAATAAGCAACATGAGGAACGGACCATAAATTGGGCACTTGCGCTCAGAAACAGCCGCCAGAAGCTCAGACCACATGACATGAGAGATGTCCAGGGACTCGCCGGTGTTTGCGTCCTTCTCACGCTGGCAGAAGAGAAGAATGTCCACAAGGTAAGAGTGTACCATGTCCAGATTCCCAATACGAGGGAAGAGAGTCTCGCGGAAGATACGGTGAAGGATGTCCAGATAGGTAGACAACTCATAGGTTTCCTTCCTGGTCTCAGGGTGGACCTTCCGAGTACAGTAGGGCCAGAGGGCTTGCTTGTGAGTGGAGGTGACATTTTGGTGAGGACGAAAACCAACTGGAGTCTCGAGCCCTTGATCTTCCACCTCAAGCAGCCCCATGAAGGCCTGCCACTTGACAGCTAGCACCTTTCCATTTGTCATCCAAGCCAGAGTCCTGTCTGCGTCAGTTCCTAGGTGAACAGTGGCAAAGAACTGTGCCAACAAATCTGCATCAAAGTCCTTGTTGAACTGCATGATCCTGAGAATGTTCAACTGAGAGCTCATCTGTAGGGCATCACCAAAGTACTCAAGGTCCTTCTCCATAGCATCCGTGTTGATGGAATGAACATTGACAAAGAGATTCTTCTTAGCCTTGATCACATCAAAGTATGTGGCATACTGAAACCGGTTCCAGAACGGGCGGTTGACAAGATTGGGTTCTTGGTCTTCCTCATAGGGGTTGCGCCGACGCCTGTCCCAGAATTCCTTGCTAGACATCTCAGTCACTTTCTTGCCACTTGGATTCGGTCGGCTGGCAATCTTCTTCTTGCGAGGAGGATTAGCACTTGAGGAAGCACCCCCTGCCGGCTGTGGAGCACTCGAAGAACCACCTGCAGTCTCAGATGAGCGGTACCGCTTCGACGTTGAACGCCTGGGGTTGACACGGCGGACTTGCTGCTCAGGATGTTCATCACCTGGAACCAAACACAGGGACACAAGAAACAACCAGAAGGAACGATCAAAACCAAATAAACACAACAAAGATGGATCAACATGTGGTAGGAAACAATCGAACTGGGCATCCAGCGGTAGTACCGTGCCTGCTCAGCGGTAGTACCGCTTAGCCACATAAGCGGTAGTACCGCTCCATGGAGCGGTAGTACCGCTCCAGCGGTAGTACCGTGCCAGATGGGCGGTAGTACCGCCCGAGACGGGGCACGGCGGATCCCTACTGCCGTGGTCAGATCCGGCACTACCGGGGATGCCAAATTCAAAAATAAACCTACCAAACATCAATCCAAAGAGTCTAGTTGCCTTCTCCAACCTACTCAAGCCTAGATTTGGCCAAAAATCTAGAGGTGCAACTACTATTGCCCCTAAAACGCGAGATCTGAAAACTAGACAAGAAGAGAAGAGGAACGGGGGCAATACCGGCATCCATGGCAAGAGGACGAGGTGGGGATCGACTCCACCGAAGGAAATGGAGAGGAACGGTCCGGAGACGGAGGGCTGCCGGAGCCTTCCCGCGGCGAGATGGCGCTGGAGAGAGAGGAAGCGGAACCAGGGGACGAAGCAAATGGGTATGGGGTGGAGGAAACCACCCCTGCCCACGACTTAACCCCCTGGCCCCGCCCCTCAGCGGTAGTACCGTGGTGAGGGGCGGTAGTACCGCTTAGCCGTATAAGCGGTAGTACCGCTCCGTGGAGCGGTAGTACCACTCCAGCGGTAGTACCGCTCCTGCACAACGGTAGTACCGCCCAGCGCAACTCAAACCAAACTCAACACATATGGTGCAAAACGAAAGACGGGAAACACCGGTAAGAAGACCAACAAGAGCACTAGCAAGAGAACAAGAATCACACGCCTCTATACGAGAGGGTGGTGGCCGAGGCCACCTATGTTTGAGTCACTTGGTACGGCACCGCGAAGAATTATCCTTGGGCCCATGACCAAAGCTCGTCTTTGAAGCACAAGTACCATAAAAAATGGCTAATGTGAAAGAGTGAGATCAGTTTATGCATTGTGGGGGGAGGGAAAGTTCATTGAGAGAACAACACTCCCCCTACGTCCATGCCTATACCTAGACAAGAAAGTACAATGAATGTGAGGGGTGTGCAAAGGTTCAAACCACATTGCTCGAATCAATGATATTTAGCTCATGCCTTAACTCGCGAAATCTGGCTTCATCCAATGGCTTCGTGAAAATATCTGCAAGGTTATCATGAGTGTTGACATAGTTGAGCTCGATCTCTCCTCGCCTAATATGATCCCGGATGAAGTGATACCGAATCTCAATATGCTTTGTCTTGAAGTGTTGCACCGGGTTGAGAGAAATCTTGATAGCACTTTCATTGTCACACCAAAGAGGCACTTTGTCACAAATGACACCGTAATCCTTTAAAGTTTGCCTCATCCATAAGAGTTGTGCAAAACAACTTCCGGCCGCCACATACTCCGCTTCGGTGGACGAGAGAGACACACAACTTTGCTTTTTAGAAGACCAACTTACCAAAGAGCAACCAAGAAATTGGCACCCTCCGTAAGTGGACTTCCTATCCACTTTGTCTCCCGCCCAATCGGAGTCCGAATAACCTACAAGCTTGAAGTTTGCTCCTCTTGGGTACCATAGGCCAAAGTTTGGGGTATGAGCCAAATATCGAAACCGCCACAAAGTGGCTTTCCTTAGGTGCGGCTTGAAACCGTGCACATATTCCCACACTCAACATGATATCCAGTCTAGATGCACAAAGTTAAAGCAAGTATCCAATCATAGAGCGATATACCTTTTGATCCACCGCTTTACCATTGGGATCAATGTCAAGTTGGCACTTGGTGGGCATTGGAGTGGAAGCCGGCTTGACATCACTTAGCTTGAATCTCTTTAGCATGTCTTGAGTGTATTTGGCTTGGTTGATGAAGGTTCCTTCTCTTCTTTGTTTGATTTTGAATCCGAGAAAGAACTTGAACTCTCCCATCATAGACATCTTGAACTTTGAGGTCATGAGAGCGGCAAATTCTTCATTGAAAGCTTTGTTAGGGGAACCAAAAATAATATCATCAACATATAGTTGGCACACAAACAACTCCCCTTTGACCTTCTTAGTAAAAAGAGTGGGGTCGATTTTCCCAATTTCGAATCCACGATCTTGTAACAACTCCGTAAGATGCTCATACCACGCACGTGGGGCTTGTTTAAGGCCATAGAGTGCCTTGTGGAGTTGATACACATGATCGGGGAAATAGGGATCTTCGAACCCGGGGGGTTGTTTGACATATAGCAACTCATTTATGGGACCATTAAGAAAAGCACTCTTCACATCCATTTGTTGCAAAGTGAAATTATGATGAGAAGCATAAGCAATCAACAAACGAATAGATTCAAGGCGAGCAACGGGGGCAAAGGTTTCACCGTAGTCGATACCCTCGACTTGGGAGTAGCCTTGTGCCACCAAACGAGCCTTGTTGCGAACAATGATTCCATGAGCATCTTGCTTGTTCTTGAATATCCACTTGGTTCCAATGACATTATGATTCGCGGTTGGCCTTGGCACTAACTTCCACACTTGGTTATGTTCGAAGTTGTTGAGTTCTTCATGCATGGCGTTGAGCCAATCCGGGTCCTCAAGCGCTTCATAAACCTTATGGGGTTCGACACAAGAAACAAACGCATGATATTCACAATAGTTTGCTAATTGTCTACGAGTGCTTACCCCCTTTCTTAGGCTTCCAACCACATTCTCCATGAGATGACCTTTGGTGGTGAGCTTGGAAGCGATCTTAGCGGCACGACGCTCCAATTCCTCCTCGGAAGTGAAGTGAGGAGGGGTTACTTGATCATCTTGAGCGTCGTCTTGAGCTTGTTCTTGATCTTCAACTAGCTCAAGGGGAAGAACTTGACCTTGGGCATCATTTGGTGGATCACCACCATCTTGAGGTTGATCTTGCCCTTGATCTTGTTCATGAGGTTGAGGGCCTTCACTTTGTTCTTCGGAAGCGTGTGGGTCTTAGGTTGGTGATGGCTCCACTTGAGTGGAGCATTGTCCTTCTCCTTCGGCCACAAGGGGTTCCTCAATGGGTAGGATATATCCAATACCCATTCTTCTTATGGCTTGGGGAGGAATTTCATCACCTACATCACAAGTACCACTTTGCTCCACTTGGGAGCCGTTATTTTCATCAAACTCCACGTTACACGTCTCCTCAATAAGTCCCGTGGACTTATTGAGAACACGGTAAGCATGGGAGTTTGTAGCATAACCAACAAATATGCCCTCATGATCTCTAGTCTCTAATTTAGACAAACGAACACCTTTCTTGAGAATGAAACACTTACACCCAAACACCCGAAAGTACTTGAGGTTGGGCTTGTTACCGGTGAGGATCTCATATGGAGTCTTGTTCAAGCCTTTGCGAAGATAGAGCCGATTTGAAGCATGACACGCGGTGTTGATGGCTTCGGCCCAAAAGTTGTATGGAGACTTGAACTCCGCCATCATGGTCCTTGCCGCATCCATCAACGTCCGGTTCTTCCTCTCCGCAACACCATTTTGTTGAGGGGTGTAAGGTGCGGAATATTGATGCTTGATCCCCTCATCACTGAGAAACTCATCCAAGGTGTAGTTCTTGAACTCGGTGCCGTTGTCACTTCTTATTGTCAAGATCTTTGCATTGTGTTGACGTTGGGCTTCATTTGCAAAGTCAATGACGGTTTGTTGGGTCTCACTCTTCCTCTTGAAGAAATACACCCACGTGTATCTAGAATAGTCATCCACGATTACCAAGCAATACTTTCTACCCCCAAGACTATCAAAGGATGGAGGCCCAAAGAGATCCAAATGAAGGAGCTCCAATGGCCTCTTCGAGTAAATAAGAGTCGTGGGAGGGTGAGCCTTCTCATGAAGCTTTCCTTCGATACAAGCACTGCAAGCACGATCTTTGGCAAAACTAACGTTCGTTAGTCCACAGACATGGTCCCCCTTGAGAAGACTTTGCAAAGATCTCATATTGACATGGGCTAAACGGCGATGCCAAAGCCATCCCACATCAACTTTAGCCATTAGGCATGTCGCGGTCTTAGTGGGTTGCTCCGAAAAGTTAATCACATAAAGACCGTTCTCGACATGCCCAACAAAGGCTACCTTAAGAGTCTTGATCCACAAGAGGGCCACGGTATCAGTATCAAAGAAAGTGGCAAAGCCCATGATAGCAAGTTGACGAACGGAAAGTAAATTGTATGCAAGGGACTCAACTAGCATGACCTTCTCGATCGTGAGATCATGAGAAATGACAACTTTGCCGAGTCCCAATACCTTAGAAGACGAGGCATCACCCCACTCGACATTGGTGGGCATAGATGGAATCTTGTGCACGTCCACCACCAAGTCCTTGCTTCCGGTCATATGATTTGTAGCTCCACTATCGAGCAACCATGATCCCCCACTAGAAGCAAACACCTACAAGAGATCAATGCTTGGTTTTAGGTACCCATTTTGTAATGGGTCCTTTGATGTTAGCAACAAGGGTCTTAGGAACCCAAATAGACCATTCAATGTACTCATGAGGAGAACCAACGAATTTGGCATAAACATGCCCATCACTAGCACGGCATAACACATAAGAAGGATTAAAGTCGCCGGCTTTGTTGGAAGGAGTGGCATTGCTCTTCTTGACACCGCCACCCTTCGCATTGTTCTTCTTCTCCTTGGAAGCACCCTCTCCCTCCTTCACAAAAGTTTGCTTGAGAGGAGGAGGTCGCTTGGTCTTGTCATTCTTCTTCTTGTTCTTGGGATTGGGTGCGAACCCAATCCCCTCCTTGGCCACAACTACCTTTTGATTGCTCAAGAGGTCGTTGAGGTTCTTCTCACCTTGTATGCATGACACAAGGCCTTTCTCAAGTTGCTCCTTCAACTTAGCATTCTCCTCAACAAGATGCACATGCTCACAACACGGGTTAGTAGCATTTGCATTATCAATTAACACCATATGAGGAAAGGTGGCTTTCTCCTTTGTTAGCTTCACTTGGAGTTGATCATGAGACTCCTTGAGGCTAGCATGAACACCCTTCATGAATTTGTGAGCCTTGTCGAGAATGCCAAACTCCTCTTTGAGTCTAGCAAGATCAACCCCAAGTTTTGCCTTCTCGGAGTTTAGCACACGAGACACAACAAGAGCATGATCAAGATCTTTCTTTAACTTAGCATGATCATCGTTGTATGACTCCTCAAGAGCCAAACGAAGACCACGCTCTTCGTCAAGAGCATTGGAAAGATCCGAAATCTCATCGGCATAGTCACGACTATGCCCCTCCATCTTAGAGATGGTATCTTCGTGAGCCTCGATCATGTCATTGGCTTCACCAAGTTGTTCCAAGAGAGCAACGAAGTGCTTCTTGGATTTACCCTTGAGTTTACCCATAAAGATCTCAAACTCATTTTCCTCCACATTTGTCCCCTCATGTTCATCAATGCTATCCGTCGAAGAAGGATGATTAATGATGGTAGTTTTGATGTTGGAGGTTACCTTATTGGTGGCTTTAGCCATGAGGCACTTGGCGGTGATGTTCTCATTGGGTGAGTCGAAGAGAGACACCCGTGGAGTCTTCGCAATGGCAACGGAGGCCATGGCAACCGACTCACTATCTTCATCATCGTCATCATCCTCATTGTACTCTTCTTGAACCACCAACGCCTTGGGAGGAGTCTTCTTGGTGAAGTTGCTCTTGTTGGGGAACAACTTGGCCTTGTCTTTTCTAATGAGCTTGCCACCATTGCCTTCCCTCTTCTCATAAGGGCACTCCGCAACAAAGTGGTTCACATTGCCACAATTGAAGCAAGTCCTCATCCGTTGCTTGCCCTTTGCGCCACTTGAGTTGCTTTTGTTGAAGTTTGGCCTCGTGTTCTTCTTGCTCCAAAATTGCCTTGAAGCAAGAGCCATGTGTTCATGATAGGCATACTTCGTATCTTCGAGTTTGCCCTCCTCTTCTTCCTCTTCATCCTCTTCCTCCATACTAACCTTGGCCTTTAGAGCAAGGTTGGGCTTCTTTATTCTTTGGGAGCGAAGAACCGCATTGTCAGCGGTCTTGTCCAAGATGCTCATAGCAACAAACTCATCCAACACTTCACTTGATGACAAGGTGTGGAAGTCCGGCCTTTGACGAATTACGGAGGACATGGCTTTGTGGTAGGGCATCATTGCCTTGAGGAATTTGCGCTTGATCCAATTGTCATCCGTGTCCTTACTTCCATGATCTCGGAGAGAGACCGCGAGTTTGGTTACTCTCCGAAAAAGCTCACGAGGTTCTTCATCTTCTTTCATTGCAAACTCGTCGGCTTCATCTTGCACCAGTTCATAGTTGGAGCGTTGAATGCTTGCGCTTCCCCGATAGAGGGAAACAACTTGGAGCCAAGCATCTTTGGCCACGGTGTAAGGCCGGAGATGAGGAAGATCTTCGGGTGGGATTGCTTCTTGGATGATGAAGAGAGCATTCTCATTGAATTGATGATCCACAACTTCTCTAGGAGTGAAGTTACTTCGGTCATGCGGATAAAAACCTTCTTCAATGATTCTCCAAAGGTTAATGTTCACATGATTTAAATGACGCTTAAAACGATAGACCCAAGAATCAAAATCTACATTCTTCTCAATCTTAGGGGCCGGGCCGGCATGATTCAAATGAGTGGAAGGGAGCGGTCCACCATAGACAGGTGGAGGTTCCACATGGGCAAAGATGTCGGTCCCATTTTTATCACTAGAACAAGGAGCCTTCTCGCTCGAAGCTTCCCCCTTGTCGGAGGTAGCATCCGTCACCTTGTTAGCGGGATCACCCACTTTCAATGGTGCGGTGGTAAGTTTAAGCCCTTCTAAGAATTTATTCAACATGCTTTCGACCTTGGTCGTCATGGAGGTTTTCAATGTGTCCAACGCCACATTGAATTCCTCACGAGAGACCGCGGTTCCCCCATCTCCCGTAGACGAGACTGGATTCTCACCGGAGTGCTCCTCCGCACCGTCTACGACGTCAACCATACTCTTTGGACGGTAAAGTCCTTAATAAAGAGACGAGGCTCTGATACCAATTGAAAGGATCGATATAGTTGACTAGAGGGGGGGGTGAATAGGCAACTAACAATTTTTAGCTTTTCTTTACCAAATTAAAGTTTGCATCAAAATAGGTTGTCTAGATATGCAACTAAGTGAGCAACCTATATGATGCAACGACAACAAGCACGCAAGCAAGTAAGAGATATAACACAAGTAAACTAGCTAAAGTAAAGGAACGAGATAACCAAGAGTGGAGCCGGTGAAGACGAGGATGTGTTACCGAAGTTCCTTCCTTTTGAGGGGGAGTACGTCTCCGTTGGAGCGGTGTGGAGGCACAATGCTCCCCAAGAAGCCACAAGGGCCATCGTATTCTCCTCACGCCCTCACACAATGCGAGATGCCGTGATTCCACTATTGGTGCCCTTGAAGGCGGCGACCGGACCTTTACAAACAAGGTTGGGGCAATCTCCACAACTTAATTGGAGGCTCCCAACGACACCACAAAGCTTCACCACAATGGACTATGGCTCCGCGGTGACCTCAACCGTCTAGGGTGCTCAAACACCCAAGAGTAACAAGATCCGCTAGGGATAAGTGGGGGGAATGAAATTTCTCTTGGTGGAAGTGTAGATCGTGGCCTTCTCAACCAATCCCGAGCAAATCAACAAGTTTGATTGGCTAGGGAGAGAGATCGGGCGAAAATGGAGCTTGGAGCAACAATGGAGCTTTTGGGGGAAGAGGTGAGTCAACTTTGGGGAAGAAGACCCCTTTATATAGTGGGGGGGAACAAACCAACCGTTACACCCATTCTGCCCCGAAGAGAGTGGTAGTACCACTGTGCTAGCGGTACTACCGCTTGCCACAATTATCGGTACTACCGCTACACAACGCGGTACTACCGCTTGGCCCACAGCGGTACTACCGCGGAGGGAGGGCGGTACTACCGCACAGGAGCGGTACTACGGCCCCCCACAGCCGCGGCCAGTACCGAAAAACCCGACACGAAAAAGGAGCCCTCGAATCGAGGCGGTACTAGCACGAGACCACCGTGGTACTACGGCTTGGGGCCACTAGCGGTACTACTGCTCTGGAGCGCTACTACCGCTCCCAGAGCGGTACTACCGCTTGTGGCACCCAAGCGGTACTACCGCTCCGTCCCGCGGTACTACTGCTGGGACCAGAGCTAGTACACACAAGGGGGCTACTAGCGGTACTACCGCTTGTAGCACCCAAGGGGTACTACCGCTCTGGCCCGCGGTACTACCGCTGGGACCAGAGAGGGCACAAAGAGAGGAGAACCAAGCCCATCATCGAAACGGAAAGGCTCGGAGGGAGGGGCAAAGGAAGTGTACGTGATGATTCCGCCCTTGCCTTTCCAAAACGGACCCCCTCTTGATAGTATGGTGATCCCTATGAAACTAGTCCACCAAACTAATCCGAAAGGACTACACCGTCTTCGCTTTAAGCTCCGAGGGGAGGAAATCGGCTCGTGCCAAAAGGATGAATCTCTGCAAAACACTCAACGCACACGATTAGTCCGCAAAAGCATTGTCATCAATCACCAAAACATCTTAGGGATAAATATGCCCTTACAAGAGGCTTACCTGGGCCACCTACTAGCCGACCCAGCAGCTCGGCTCAGCTCACTGGCTAGGCCAGTCGTCCCTCTCCTCTCGCCAGGAGGACAGGGGCGCGTGCCCGCAGCGCGGACACACGTGCACCGCCACCTCCTGCCTGCCTGCTGCCTCCCCGACGCCGCTACGAGCGCCACGCGACCCTCCCCGGCTCTCCCTCACTCTCTCTCATCCCCATCCCCTCCCCTGGCTCTCTCCCTCGCATGCACCGAACGCAACCGCCGCCGCCGCTCACCGTTGCCTCGCCCAGAGCCTCTTCCCCGCCTCACCGATGCGTCCCAGGGATCCGAATCATCGCCCTCTTCCACCTCGTCGAGCCACGCCTCGTCGGAAGCCCTGCTTCGTCGTCACCGCGTCGTCTTCAACCTCGGGATGCCGAGATTGCCACCGCCGTGCCTTCTGCTCCGAGCCTCCCCCGAGCCCATGTCGACGCCTCTACAACCACTGTGAGCTCCTGCATCGGAACCCCCTCTCCTCGAGCTCGATTATGCCCTCTAGTTGTGCCAGCCGCCGTACCCGAGCACCGCCGTCCGCCATGGTCCTTGCTCTCGCAGCCACCGTGCATCTCCGCTCAAGCTTGTGCCTCCGGCGTGCTCCTGGACCAACGACGAGTCCAACGCAGCCCCTAACTAGCTCTCCCGTGCGTTGGAACCACGCGCCCGCACTTGCCCGAACTCCGGCCGCCACCATAGCTCATCGCCGGGCTCGATTCTGGCCACCCTACGCCCAACCGCAGCCACCACTAGATGCGCACGAGCGCCAGCAAGCTGCAGCAACAAACCGCGCTCAAAACGGAGCCCCGTGGGCGATTTCCGAGCCCCTCCGGCGCGACTGCTGTCGCCGGCGACTAACTGCGACGGCTGCCGACGTGGCCTTGTCATTAGCTGCTAATGGTCGCGCTAATCACCCTAGAGCCACTGCCATGTGGGCCCCAGCGCCTATTAAGGTTAGCCTAATTTTTCTGTTTAGATTAGTGCTAAGCATGTGGCCCCACGTGTCAGCTTGACTTTGACTTAGTCAACGTTGATCGGGCCCACCTGTCGGCGACCTAACTAACCCAGGGTCACTGACCAATGGGTCCCGTAGGTCAGGTTTGACCTGGACCGCCCCTGTTGACCTGCTGACGTCACAGCGATGTCATGCTGACGAAGTAAAAGTTTTCTGGCGTTTTTATTAATCCAGAAAATTCCAGAAAATAGTTAAAACTTCTAAAAATCATAGAAATTCAACCGTAACTCCAAGTGAAAAGATTTATATATGAAAAATGATCAGAAAAATCCAATCTATCCATCTATACTGGTTTCATGCATGTTTAAACAACTTAACCTTGCTGTTTAGATCAAACATGATAATGCACTTTATAAGTTCTTAGTTTGAATTTGAACCTTTGGTTCAAATCAACTCAAACCCTTCTGTT
This sequence comes from Aegilops tauschii subsp. strangulata, assembly GCF_002575655.3. Classification (NCBI taxonomy): domain Eukaryota; kingdom Viridiplantae; phylum Streptophyta; class Magnoliopsida; order Poales; family Poaceae; genus Aegilops; species Aegilops tauschii. The sequence continues at coordinate 50,092,577 of NC_053039.3, forward strand.
CTTAGCTGCATTATCTCAAATCACAACATATTGACATGTCATGATCATGCATCATATTGTGCATTGCATTGATTGTGTTCTTTCTCTGTTGCCGGTGTTGTTCCCCCTCGGTAGACGTTGTTCCGACGCTGTGATCGTTGACACTGATGAAGACCCAATGCTATCTTCAGAAGTGCCAGGCAAGCAAAACCCCCTTGTTCATTCCGATACAATCCCACTCTCTCGCTCCTGCTCTCTTTTACTGCATTAGGACAACAACGATTCAACTGTTACATGCTGCGGTAGTTGAACCCCTTTCCTCTGCATGACCTGTCATTACCACAGTAAATAGATGAAACCCACTAGCATGAGTAGGAGTTGTTTGAGCCCTTATGTGCCTACTCATCCATGCTTGTTGTCATGCCTGCTACTGCTTAGAGTTGAGTCAGGTCTGATTCATCGGGGATGAATTGGAATGTGGTGAACATGTCTTACTGTTGAGAGCTAAGAGTGTGAACATGATTTGGTAAAGGTAGCGGTGAGAGGCCATGTAGGAGTACATGGTGGGTTGTCTCATTGAAACCGTGCTCAGGAACTGAGTTCTGTGTTTGTGATCCATGAACAGTTACTACCACACGTTGGGCCCTGAAATATGACCCCGCTCGACTTATTAACCGCCCTTGTCCTTTGTCTAGGAGTTGCAACTAGTTTCTGGTGTTTGTAGGATATGTGTTGGAGGCCGTGCGTAGCACTGACCCTAGGGGTGCGCTATGATGCGGTAGATACACCATGGCACGGTGTACCGGGCGCCCGTTTGGTGTCTCGGGAACCCTGCACACATCGTTTGGGGCTGTGAGCGAAACCCCGGCCGGATCTCCTCGCGGATGGAACCCGAATAGGCGATAAACCTAGACTAGAGACTTGTGTGGTTAGTTAGGTCGTGGTCTACACCCACGTCGGCTTTCGCTTGAATTCTGCCGAGCACATGTCGTGTGCAGACGCTAAGTGGTGGAAACATGTGTGAAGAAGTACACCCCTGCAAGGTTATAAATGATCTATTCGAATAGCCGCGTCCACGGTAAAGGACTTCTGGGTTGCCTGTACAGTTCATAGACAAGTGAAAATGGATACTCTAAAATGCGCAAGATAAGCGTGAGTGCTATGGATGGCGTTCTCATAGGGAGACGGAAGCGGATCCATAGTGGTGTATTGATATGGTGAATATGTGGACTCGTGTGCGCCACCTCAAAAGAGTTACTTGCAGTCGTAGTTTAGGATAGCCACTGAGTCAAAGCTGGCTTGCTGCACTCAAACTCCACCACCCCTTTGTTGATACCGATGCATATGTAGCTAGTTCTGATGTAAGTCTTGCTGGGTACATTTGTACTCACGTTTGCTTATTTTATGTTTTGTAGAGAGACTTCAGTCTCACTAGTAGTTCCGCGTGGACTTCGACGTTTAGCTTGTTACCTCAGCTACAATCTTGTACCCTTGGGAGGGTCTTGTAGATAGTCAGGCTTCTCAGCCTTTTTCATTTGTAGTTGTCTGTACTCAGACATGTTTATGCTTCCGCTTGTTGCTTGTATGCTCTGTATGTTGGGTCATGAGACCCATGTTTGTAATACTTGGCTCCTCGGAGCCTAATGAATAAATACTCTGAGTCGTAGAGTCTTGTTGTGATGCCATGTTGTATTTGCACATATCGAGCATATTGTGTGTATGATTGAAATGCTTGGTATGTGTGGGATCCGACAATCTAGTTGTTTATCCTTGGTAGCCTCTCTTATGGGGAAATGTAGTCTGGTGCTTCCACTGAGCCTTGGTAGTCCGCTACAGCCCGGTTTACCGGAGTCCTGCTAGCCCAGCACTACTGCTCCGGAACACCTAGACTGGCCGGCATGTGATACACTTCGTTCCTGTGTGTGTCCCTTCAGGGAAATGTCACGCGATGACATCCGGAGTCCTGCTAGCCTGCTACAGCCCGGGTTCCCGGAGTCCTGTTAGCCCGGTTGCTACAGCTCGGATTCACACGCTGCTGACCGACATGCTCAATGTTGTTTCATGTATGCCTGTCCCCGTAAGTTAGTGCCACTTTGGGTTCACGACTAGTCATGTCGGCCCGGGTTCTCTGTCATATGGATGCTAGCGACGCTATCATATACGTGATCCAAAAGGCGCAAACGGTCCCGGGCCAGGTAAGGCGACACCCGTGGGAATACCGTGCGTGAGGCCGCAAAGTGATATGAGGTGTTACATGCTAGATCGATGTGACTTAGAATCGGGGTCCTGACAGCTATTGAATTCAAATGGGATTTATTGGAAAGAATTAAACGCAACTCTGAAGACTGGGATCTCGACGAAGGTGAGTCAGGTATAACACCTAAGTTTGATTGTGTTAAATCTTTTATGGATACCGATGTTTTCCATGAATTTAGCACTAAATATGGACTTGACTCTGAGATAGTAGCTTCTTTCTGTGAATCATTTTCTACTCATGTTGATCTCCCTAAGGAGAAGTGGTTTAAATATCATCCTCCCATTTTAGTAAAAGTAGTTGAACCTATTAAAGTTGAAGACTATCACTTATAATGTTGATCCTATTGTTCCTACTACTTATATTGAGAAACCACCTTCCCCTATTAGAATAAAGGATCATGCTAAAGCTTCAATTGTTGTTCGTAAGAGTAATACTAGAACACCTACACCCCCTGAGCAAATTAAAGTTGAACCTAGTATTGTTATGGTTAAAGATCTCTTGGCCGATAATATTGATGGGCATGTTATTTACTTCTGTAGTGAAGCTTCTAGAATTGCTAGACCCGATACTAAGGGTAAACATAGACCTGTTGTTGGCATGCCTATTGTTTCTGTTAAAATAGGAGATCATTGTTATCATGGCTTGTGTGATATGGGTGCTAGTGCAATACCTCATTCCTTATACAAATAAATTATGCATGATATTGCACCTGCTGAGATAGAAGAAATTGATGTTACAATTAAGCTTGCAAATAGAGATACTATTTCACCAGTTGGGATTGTTAGAGATGTTGAAGTCTTGTGTGGGAAAGTTAAATATCCTACTGATTTCCTTGTTCTTGGTTCCCCACAAGATGACTTTTGTCCCATTATTTTTGGTAGGCCCTTCTTGAATACTGTTAATGCTAAGATAGATTGCGAAAAGGATATTGTTACTGTTGGTTTACGAGATATGTCTCATGAGTTTAATTTTGCTAAATTTCGTAGACAACCCCATGATAAAGAATTGCCTAGTAAAGATGAAATTATTGGTCTTGCTTCTATTGTCGTGCCTCCTAATGATCCTTTAGAACAATATTTGCTAGATCATGAAAATGATATGTTTATGAATGAAAGAAGGGAAATAGATGAAGTATTCATTAAACAGGGACCTATTTTGAAACACAACTTGCTTGTTGAAATTTTAGGGGATCCTCCTCCACCCAAGGGTGATCCCGTGTTTGAGCTTAAACCATTACCTGATACTCTTAAATATGCTTATCTTGATGAAAAGAAGATATATCTTGTTATTATTAGTGCTAACCTTTCAGATCAAGAAGAAGAGAAATTATTGAAAACTCTGAAGAAGCACCATGCTGCCATTGGATATACTCTTGACGATCTTAAGGGCATTAGTCCCACTCTATGCCACCACAAAATAAAATTGGAGAAAGACGCTAAAACGGTTGTTGATCACCAACGACGGTTAAATCCCAAGATGAAAGAAGTGGTAAGAAAAGAAATACTAAAGCTTCTGGAGGTAGGTATAATTTATCGCGTTGCTGATAGTCAGTGGGTAAGTCCTGTCCATTGTGTCCCTAAGAAGGGAGGTATTACTGTTGTTCCTAATGATAAAGATGAACTGATCCCACAAAGAATTGTTACAGGTTATAGAATGGTAATTGATTTCCGCAAATTAAATAAAGCTACTAAAAAGGATCATTACCCTTTACCTTTTGTTGATCAAATGCTAGAAAGATTATCCAAACATATACACTTTTGCTTTCTAGATGGTTATTCTGGTTTCTCTCAAATACCCGTGTCAAAAGAGGATCAAGAAAAGACCACTTTACTTGCCCTTTCGGTACCTTTGCTTATAGACGTATGCCTTTTGGTTTATGCAATGCACCTGCTACCTTTCAAAGATGCATGATGGCTATATTCTCTGACTTTTGTGAAAAGATTGTTGAGGTTTTCATGGATGATTTCTCCGTGTATGGAACTTCTTTTGATGATTGCTTAAGCAACCTTGATCGACTTTTGCAGAGATGTGAAGAAACTAATCTTGTCTTGAATTGGGAGAAGTGCCACTTTATGGTCAATGAAGGTATTGTCTTGGGGCATACAATTTCTGCAAGAGGTATTGAAGTTGATAAAGCTAAAGTTGATGCTATTGAAAAGATGCCATGTCCTAAGGACATCAAAGGTATAAGAAGTTTCCTTGGTCATGCCGGTTTTTATAGGAGGTTAATTAAGGACTTCTCTAAAATTTCTAGGCCTCTGACTAATCTCTTACAAAAATATGTTCCTTTTGTCTTTGATGATGATTGTGTAGAAGCATTTGAAATACTTAAGAAAGCCTTGATTTCTGCACCTATTGTTCTGCCACCTGATTGGAATTTACCCTTTGAAATTATGTGTGATGCTAGTGATTATGTTGTAGGCGATGTTCTAGGACAAAGAGTTGATAAGAAATTAAATGTTACCCAATATGCCAGTAAAACTCTAGACAGTGCCCAGAGAAATTATGCTAATACTGAAAAAGAATTTTTAGCAGTTGTATTTGCTTGTGATAAGTTTAGACCTTATATTGTTGATTCCAAAGTAACTGTTCACACTAATCATGCTGCTATTAAATATCTTTTGGAAAAGAAAGATGCTAAACCTAGACTTATTAGATGGGTTCTCTTGCTACAAGAATTCGATTTGCATATTATTGATAGAAAGGGAGTTGAGAACCCCGTTGCAGACAACTTATCTAGGTTAGAGAATGTTGTTGATGACCCACTACCTATTGATGATAGCTTTCCTGATGAACAATTAGCTATCATAAATGCTTCTCGCACTACTCCATGGTATGCTGATTATGCAAATTACATTGTTGCTAAATTTATACCACCTAGTTTCACATACCAGCAAAAGAAAAAGTTTTTCTATGATTTAAGACATTACTTCTGGGATGACCCACACCTATATAAAGAAGGAGTAGATGGTGTTATTAGACATTGTGTACCTCAGCATGAACAGTAACAGATCCTACGCAAGTGTCACTCCGAGGCTTATGGAGGACACCATGTTGGAGATAGAATTGCACATAAGGTATTGCAATCCGATTTTTATTGTCCTACTCTCTTCAAGGATGCCCGTAAGTTTTTCTTGTCTTGTGATGAATGTCAAAGAATTGGTAATATCAGTAGACGTCAAGAAATGCCTATGAATTATTCACTTGTTATTGAACCATTTGATGTTTGGGGCTTTGATTATATGGGACCATTTCCTTCCTCTAATGGGTATACACATATTCTAGTTGTTGTTGATTACGTTACTAAGTGGGTAGAAGCTATTCCAACTAGTAGTGTTGATCATAACACCTCTATTAAGATGTTTAAAGAAGTTATTTTTCTGAGGTTTGGAGTTCCTAGATACTTAATGACTGATGGTGGTTCACATTTTATTCATGGAGCTTTTCGTAAAATGCTTGCTAAATACGACGTTAATCATAGAATTGCATCTCCTTACCACCCACTGTCTAGTGGTCAAGTAGAACTAAGTAATAGAGAGATCAAATTAATTTTGCAAAAGACTGTTAATAGATCTAGAAAGAATTGGTCCAAGAAACTTGATGATGCATTATGGGCCTATAGAACTGCATATAAAAATCCTATGGGTATGTCTCCATATAAAATGGTTTATGGAAAAGCATGTCACTTACCTCTCGAACTAGAACATAAGGCATATTGGGCCATTAAAGAGCTCAATTATGATTTCAAACTTGCCGGTGAGAAGAGACTATTTGACATTAGCTCACTTGATGAGTGGAGAACCCATGCCTATGAGAATGCCAAACTGTTTAAAGAAAAAGTTAAAATATGGCATGACAAAAGGATACAAAAGCGTGAGTTTAATGTAGGTGATTATGTTTTGCTATACAACTCGCGTTTAAGATTTTTTGCAGGAAAACTCCTCTTTAAATGGGAAGGTCCTTACGTTATCGAGGAGGTCTATCATTCCGGTGCCATAAAAATCAACAACTTCGAAGGCACAAATTCGAAGGTGGTGAACGGTCAAAGAATCAAACATTATATCTCAGGTAATCCCATAAATGTTGGAACTAATGTTATTGACACCGTAACCCCGGAGGAATACATAAGGGATACTTTCCAGAACGTTTCAGACTCCGAAAAGGAATAGGTATGTGGTACGGTAAGTGTCGTGGTTTTGTCACGGCAGATGTCCTAGGGAAAGGACTTAGTCGTGGAGCCATCGCTACGGGGTAGCTCAAAGGGGTTAAAGCGGACAAGGGACGCAGAGAGTTTATACTGGTTCGGCCCCTTGCGGTGAAGGTAAAGGCCTAATCCAGTTGTTGTGGAATTGCTAGGGTTTCGATGACCAGGGAGCGAATACGCTTTGCCTGAGTCTCGAGTTGTTGTCTGTTGTCCTTAAACCGCCGCCGGGTCGTCCCCTTATATACATGGGTTGACGCCCGGCGGTTTACAGAATCCCGAGGCCGGCTCATAAACGTGTCCGGCTTGGTCTCTGCTCTTTCTATCTTACAACAAAAGTTTACATATTAATGTCGGTTTATGTCTACAGGCCTTAAACCGGCTCTGGGCCCTATGCCTTCATAAAGCGTCACCGTCTTTGTCTTCATGGGCTTCAGATACAGTGAACCGTTATGGGGTTAACCCGGCCTCTCCTGGCCGGTTTACGCCCCATAGTAATATCCTCAACATTAGGCCCCGGATTGATTTGAACTGGTTCATGTCAATCGTCAACGCATCATCATCTTCACAAAAAACTTGTAAACCACCATGACGTCACCTTCCAGGACCATGATAAATTGCCATGACATCATCTATTTTTAAGAGTTGCGCATAACCCACCTTCCTTTATGGGCCTCCGATAATCGAGGCAACAGAGCTGTCACATATCCCATTTTTCGGGCTCCTCGATTCTCGCGCCTGCCACTTATCCATTCACCTTATAAATAAGGCCGTGGGGTCCTTTTCACTTTTTCCCCCTCGTGCCTCTTCGCATCGTCTTCTTCCTCGCGCCGAGCAAACCTTCGAGCTCTGCCGCCGCCGTCGATCTCGCATCTGCCTCAACAACGGCCGCTGCATCAACCTGACCGCACCAGAGAAACGCGGCGATCCTCCGCTGCTTCCTCAGCACCAGTAAGTTCCTCTTCTCCTCACTCCATATCCACCATTAGGGTTCAGTGTTCTTCGTAGTTCTCAGAGCTGTTCTTCCTTGTTCCTCTTCAGTAGTACCAATGGCTAGTTAGATCTGATATTTTTCAGCGCCCTTGTAGTTTAAACTTCTTTTTCCTCGTTAAGGCATCTGCTTTATATAAAACTCATCTGAACTTGCTGAAATCTTCGAGCACTTGAAATTAGGTCAGAATATATTTTGATTTTCCAACGCACGACAGATCTGAAGTTACCACGCCAAGCTGTGAAACTTGTTTTTCCTTCACTTAGATACCTTAGATCTGTACCTTTTCATACCAATATAGGCAGTTTAGCTTTTGAAAGAATGATAATCCGGTAGGTACCATTAGTCCCCTCTTAAACCGCCGATTCATTTATCTTTGCACTTTTTCCGTCGCAAGGTTCCGGTTTAGCAATATCAGACTCCGGTTTAGCAATGTCATATTCCGGTTTAACAATATGCGTACACCTCTGCTTTAACTTGCATCACCTTATACTTTCCTCACTATAAATCTTAACCTGGCAATAACTATTTTTCAGCTTCCGTTGAGATGGCCAAACAAGTCTATGAATGTAACTGGGCCCCTTCCCGGGTCACTGAAGATCAATTAAACAGATGTGTGATACGTCTCCGTCGTATCTATAATTTTTTATTGTTCCATGCCAATATTATACAACTTTCATATACTTTTGGCAACTTTTTATACTATTTTTGGGACTAACATATTGATCCAGTGCCCAGTGCCAGTTCCTGTTTGTTGCATTTTTTGTTTCGCGGAATATCCATTTCAAACGGAATCCAAACGGGATAAAAACGAACAGAGATTATTTTTGGAATATTTGGGAAATTCCGGAAGAAAAATCAACGCGAGACGGTGCCCGAGGTGGCCACGAGGCAGGGGGTGCGCCTGCCCCCCTGGGCGCGCCCTGACCCTCGTGGGCCACCCGTAAGGCGGTGATGCCCTTCTTCGGCCGCAAGAAAGCTAATTTTCGGTAAAAAATCACGGCGAAGGTTTCAGTCCAATCGGAGTTACGGATCTCCATATATATACGAAACGGTGAAAGGGCACCAGAGAGAACGCAGAAACAGAGAGAGACAGAGAGACAGATCCAATCTCGGAGGCGCTCTCGCCCCTCCCATGCCATGGAGGCCAAGGACCAGAGGGGAAACCCTTCTGCCATCTAGGGAGGAGGTCAAGGAAGAAGAGGAAGAAGGGGGTCCCTCTCCCCCTCTCCTCCGGTGGCGCCGGAACGCTGTCGTGGCCACCGTCATCATCACCGCGATCTTCACCAACATCTCCATCACCTTCTCCCCTCTATCTACAGCGGTCCACTCTCCCGCAACCCGCTGTACCCTCTACTTGAACATGGTGCTTTATGCTTCGTATTATTATCCAATGATGTGTTGCCATCCTATGATGGCTTAGTAGATTTTTGTTGTCCTATCGGTGGTTGATGAATTGCTATGATTGATTTAATTTGCTTGTGGTTATGTTGCTGTCCTTTGGTGCCCATCATATGAGCGCGCGCGTGGATCACACCATAGGGTTAGTTGTATGTTGATAGGACTATGTATTGGAGGGCAAGAGTGACAGAAGCTTCAACCTAGCATAGAAATTGATGCATACGGGATTGAAGGGGGACCAATATATCTTAATGCTATGGTTGGGTTTTACCTTAATGAACGTTAGTAGTTGCAGATGCTTGCTAATAGTTCCAATCATAAGTGCATAGAATTCCAAGTAAGGGATGACATGCTAGCAGTGGCCTCTCCCATATAATACTTGCTATCGGTCTAGTAAAGTAGTCAATTGCTTAGGGACAATTTCGCAACTCCTACCACCACTTTTCCACACTCGCTATATTTACTTTATTGTGTCTTTATCTAAACAGCCCCTACTTTTCATTTACGTGCTCTTTATTTTCTTGCAAACCTATCCAACAACACTTCTAGTTTCATACTTGTTCTAGGTAAAGCGAACGTCAAGCGTGCGTAGAGTTGTATCGGTGGTCGATAGAACTTGAGGGAATATTTGTTCTACCTTTAGCTCCTCGTTGGGTTCGACACTTACTTATCGAAAGAGGCTACAATTGATCCCCTATACTTGTGGGTTATCAAGACCTTTTTCTGGCGCCGTTGCCGGGGAGCAATAACGTCGGGTGAATATTCTTGTGTGTGCTTGTTTGCTTTATCACTAAGTAATTTTTATTTGCTGTTCTTAGTTGTTTTCTATCTTTAGTTATGGGTAGGAAATGCAAAATACCAAAAAAATTAGTTGTACCTACTGAACCAATGGTTGAAGAACCACTCAAAATCTATCACACTCCCGAAGCTTATTACTTGGATCATCTTCGATCCCTATGTGCTCGTGCTGAAACCCCAACTAGCTTAGTTGAGGGCAAATCTTTAGATGAGCATGCCTGTTATGTGCAACACCGTATATCTGAAAAAGGGAAACTTTTACTGGGTCAAATTCATTGTTTGCAATGCTATGCTTGGAATTTATGCTATATATATGATGTTACTTGTTGTTCTGAAAACCCTAAGAAACACCTTCCCTACCAATGTGAGCTTATTGATAATGGAATCTTATCTTCGTATGCTAAAGGTGTTTATAGTTACTATGATATTCAACAAATTGAAGAATTTGTTGCTTTTAAGGGTGCTTATGAAATTGCTTCTTTGATTGAAACGTATGATGCTACTCTTTACAAGTCTGGAAATTTTTCCATACTTAAATATTGCTATGATAATTATGCTTCTAATGCCTATGTTGAACCATATATTGAGGATTACCCCGTTGTCCAAGAAGAGACTAATATTTTGCAGGAGTCTATGGAAGAAGAAATTGATGAAACTGTGAGCTCATTGGATGAAAAAGATGAGGAGGAGAGCGAAGAACAAAAGGAGGAAGAGCGGATTAGCTACCCGTGCCCACCTTCTAATGAGAGTAATGTTGGGGATCGTTGCAGAAATTAAAAAAATTCTACGCATCACCAAGATCAATCTATGGAGTTTACTAGCAACGAGAGGGGAGGAATACATCTACATACCCTTGTAGATCGCGAGCGGAAGCGTTCAAGAGAACGGGGTTGATGGAGTCGTACTCGTCGTGATCCAAATCACCGATGATCCAAGCGCCGGACGGACGACACCTCCGCGTTCAACACACGTACGGAGCGGTGACGTCTCCCACGCCTTGATCCAGCAAGGAGGAGGGAGAGGTTGAGGAAGAAGGCTCCAACAGTAGCACGACGGCGTGGTGGTGGTGGAGTGACAGTTCTCCGGCAGGGCTTCGCCAAGCACACGCGGAGGAGGAGAGGTGTTGGGGAGGGGAAGGGCTGCGCCTTGGGAAAGGTGTGGCTGCCCTCCCACCCTTCCACTATATATAGGGGCAAGGGAGAGGGCGCCCGGCCCCCTTAGATCCCATCTGGTGGGAGGGGCGGCGGCCAGGGGGAGGTGGCTTGCCCCCCAAGCAAGGGGGGCACCCCCCTTTAGGGTTCCCCCCAAATCCTAGGCGCATGGGCCCTAGAGGGGTTGGCGCCCAGCCCACTTAGGGCTGGTTCCCTTCCACCTACAGCCCATAAGGCCCTCCGGGGCAGGTGGACCATCCCGGTGGACCCCCGAAACCCCTCCGGTGGTCCCGGTACAATACCGGTATACCCCCGAATATTTCCGGTGACCGTATGGTGACTTCCCATACATAAATCTTTACCTCCGGACCATTCCGGAACTCCTCGTGACGTCCGGGATCTCATCCGGGACTCCGAACAACATTCGGTAATCACATACAAACCTTCCTTATAACCCTAGCGTCATCGAACCTTAAGTGTGTAGACCCTACGGGTTCAGGAATCATGCAGACATGACCGAGACACCTCTCTAGCCAATAACCAACAGCGGGATCTGGATACCCATGTTGGCTCCCACATGTTCCACTATGATCTCATCGGATGAACCACGATGTCGAGGATTCAAGCAATCTCGTATACAATTCCCTTTGTCAATCGATACGTTACTTGCCCGAGATTCGATCGTCGGTATCCCAATACCTTGTTCAATCTCGTTACCGGTAAGTCACTTTACTCGTTCCGTAATGCATGAGCCCGTGACTAACTACTTAGTCACATTAAGCTCATTATAATGATGCATTACCGAGTGGGCCCAGAGATACCTCTCCGTCATACAGAGTGACAAATCCCAGTCTCGATCCGAGCCAACCCAACAGACACTTTCGCAGATACCTGTAGTGCACCTTTATAGCCACCCAGTTACGTTGTGACGTTTGGTACACACAAAGCATTCCTACGGTATCCGGGAGTTGCACGATCTCATGGTCTAAGGAAATGATACTTGACATTAGAAAAGCTTCAGCAAACGAACTACACGATCTAGTGCTATGCTTAGGATTGGGTCTTGTCCATCACATCATTCTCCTAATGATGTGATCCCGTTATCAATGACATCCAATGTCCATGGTCAGGAAACCGTAACCATCTATTGATGAACGAGCTAGTCAACTAGAGGCTCACTAGGGACATGTTATGGTCTATGTGTTCACACATGTATTACGATTTCCAGATAACACAATTATAGCATGAATAATAGACAATTATCATGAACAAGGAAATATAATAATAACCATTTTATTATTGCCTCTAGGGCATATTTCCAACAGTCTCCCACTTGCACTAGAGTCAATAATCTAGTTACATTGTGATGAATCGTACACCCATAGAGTTCTGGTGTTGATCATGTTTTTGCCCGTGGAAGAGTTTTAGTCAACGGATCTGCGACATTCAAATCCGTATGTACTTTACAAATATCTATGTCTCCATTTTGAACATTTTCATGAATGGAGTTGAAGCGACGGTTGATGTGCCTGGTCTTCTTGTGAAACCTGGGCTCCTTGGCAAGGGCAATAGCTCCAGTGTTGTCACAGAAGAGAGTCATCGGCGCCGATGCATTGGGAATAACTCCTAGGTCGGCAATGAACTCCTTCATCCAGATTGCTTCATGTGCTGCCTCCGAGGCTGCCCTGTACTCCGCTTCACATGTAGATCCCGCCACGACGCTTTGCTTGCAACTGCACCAGCTGACTGCCCCACCATTCAAAATATACACGTATCCGGTTTGTGACTTAGAGTCATCCAGATCTGTGTCGAAGCTAGCATCGACGTAACCCTTTACGACGAGCTCTTCATCACCTCCATAAACGAGAAACATATCCTTAGTCCTTTTTAGGTACTTCAGGATGTTCTTGACCGCTTTCCAGTGTTCCATGCCGGGATTACTTTGGTACCTTCCTACCAAACTTACGGCAAGGTTCACATCAGGTCTGGTACAAAGCATGGCATACATAATAGACCCTATGGCCGAGGCATAGGGGACGACACTCATCTTTTCTCTATCTTCTGCCGTGGTCGGGCATTGAGCCGTGCTCAATCTCACACCTTGCAATACAGGCAAGAACCCCTTCTTGGACTGATCCATATTGAACTTCTTCAATATCTTGTCAAGGTATGTGCTTTGTGAAAGACCTATGAGGCATCTCGATCTATCTCTATAGTTCTTGATGCCTAATATGTAAGCAGCTTCTCCAAGGTCCTTCATTGAAAACAGCTATTCAAGTAGGCCTTTATACTTTCCAAGAATTCTATATCATTTCCCATCAATAGTATGTCATCCACATATAATATGAGAAATGCTACAGAGCTCCCACTCACTTTCTTGTAAACACAGGCTTCTCCATAAGTCTGTGTAAACCCAAACGCTTTGATCATCTCATCAAAGCGAATGTTCCAACTCCGAGATGCCTGCACCAGCCCATAGATTGAGCGCTGGAGCTTGCATACTTTGTCAGCATTCTTAGGATCGACAAAACCTTCCGGCTGCATCATATACAGTTCTTCCTTAAGGAAGCCGTTAAGGAATGCCGTTTTGACGTCCATTTGCCATATTTCATAATCGCAGAATGCGGCAATTGCTAACATGATTCTGACGGACTTCAGCTTCGCTAAGGGTGAGAAGGTCTCATCGTAGTCAACTCCTTGAAATTGTCGATAACCCTTAGCGACAAGTCGAGCTTTATATATAGATGGTAACATTTCCATCCGCGTCCGTCTTCTTCTTAAAGATCCATTTATTTTCTATCGCTCGCCGATCATCGGGCAAGTCTGTCAAAGTCCATACTTTGTTTTCATACATGGATCCTATCTCGGATTGCATGGCTTCAAGCCATTTGTTGGAATCTGGACCTGCCATTGCTTCTTCATAGTTCGAAGGTTCACCGTTGTCCAACAACATGATTTCCAGGACAGGGTTGCCGTACCACTCTGGTGTGGAACGTGTCCTTGTGGACCTACGAAGTTCAGTGGTAACTTGATCATGATCGTCATCATTAACTTCCTCTCTAGTCGGTGCAGGCACCACAGAAACATTTTCTTGTGCTGCGCTACTTTCTGGTTCGAGAGGGGTCATCTCATCAAGTTCCACTTTCCTCCCACTTACTTCTTTCGAGAGAAACTCTTTCTCCAGAAAGGACCCGTTCTTGGCAACGAAGATCCTTCCTTCGGATCTGAGGTAGAAGGTATACCCAATGGTTTCCTTAGGGTATCCTATGAAGACGCATTTTTCCGACTTGGGTTCGAGCTTTTCAGGTTGAAGTTTCTTGACATAAGCATCGCATCCCCAAACTTTAAGAAACGATAGCTTAGGTTTCTTTCCAAACCATAATTCATACGCTGTCGTCTCAATGGATTTCGACGGAGCCCTATTTAAAGTGAATGCGGCAGTCTCTAAAGCATAACCCCAGAATGATAGCGGTAGATCGGTAAGAGACATCATAGATCGCACCATATCCAATAGAGTGCGATTACGACGTTCGGACACACCATTACGCTGAGGTGTTCCAGGCGGCGTGAGTTGTGAAACAATTCCACATTTCCTTAAGTGTGTGCCAAATTCGTGACTCAAATATTCCCCTCCACGATCTGATCGTAAGAACTTTATTTTCCTGTCACGTTGATTCTCAACCTCACTCTGAAATTCCTTGAACCTTTCAAAGGTCTCAGACTTGTGTTTCATTAAGTAGACATACCCATATCTACTCAAGTCATCAGTGAGGGTGAGAACATAACGATAGCCACCGCGAGCCTCAACGCTCATTGGACCGCACACATCAGTATGTATGATTTCCAATAAGTTGGTTGCTCGCTCCACTGTTCCGGAGAATGGAGTCTTGGTCATTTTTCCCATGAGGCATGGTTCGCACATGTCAAATGATTCATAATCAAGAGACTCCAAAAGTCCATCTGCATGGAGTTTCTTCATGCGTTTGACACCAATTTGACCAAGGCGGCAGTGCCACAAGTATGTGGGACTATCATTATCAACCTTACATTTCTTGGCATTCACACTATGAATATGTGTAACATCACGTTCGAGATTCATTAAGAATAAACCATTGACCAGCGGGGCATGACCATAAAACATATCTCTCATATAAATAGAACAACCATTATTCTCGGATTTAAATGAGTAGCCATCTCGCATTAAACGACATCCAGATACAATGTTCATGCTCAAAGCTGGCACTAAATAACAATTATCGAGGTTTAAAACTAGTGCCGTAGGTAAATGTAGAGGTAGCGTGCCGACGGCGATCACATCGACCTTGGAACCATTCCCGACGTGCATCGTCACCTCGTCCTTCGCCAGTCTCCGCTTATTCCGCAGCTCCTGCTTTGAGTTACAAATATGAGCAACCGCACCAGTATCAAATACCCAGGAGCTACTACGAGCGCTGGTTAGGTACACATCTATAACATGTATATCACATATACCTTTGGTATTGCCGGCCTTCTTATCCGGTAAGTACTTGGGGCAATTCCGCTTCCAGTGACCGTTTCCCTTGCAATAAAAGCACTCAGTCTCAGGATTGGGTCCATTCTTTGTCTTCTTCCCGGCAGCTTACTTACTGGGCGCGGCAACTCCCTTGTCGTCTTTCTTGAAGTTCTTCTTACCCTTGCCTTTCTTGAACTTAGTGGTTTTATTCACCATCAACACTTGATGTTCCTTTTTGATCTCCACCTCCGCTGATTTCAGCATTGAATATACCTCAGGAATGGTCTTTTCCATCCCCTGCATATTGAAGTTCATCACAAAGCTCTTGTAGCTAGGTGGGAGCGACTGAAGGATTCTGTCAACGACCGCGTCATCCAGGAGATTAACTCCCAGCTGAGACAAGCGGTTGTGCAACCCAGACATTTTGAGTATGTGTTCGCTGACGGAACTATTCTCCTCCATCTTACAACTGTAGAACTTGTCGGAGACTTCATATCTCTCGACCCGGGCATGAGCTTGGAAAACCATTTTCAGCTCTTGGAACATCTCATATGCTCCGTGCTGCTCAAAACGCTTTTGGAGCCCTGGTTCTAAGCTGTAAAGCATGCCGCACTGAACCAGGGAGTAATCATCACTACGTGACTGCCAGGCGCTCAGAACGTCTTGAGTTGCTGGGAAAATAGGTGCATCACCTAGCGGTGCTTCAAGGACATATGCTTTCTTGGCAGCTATGAGGATAATCCTCAGGTTACGGACCCAGTCCGTGTAGTTGCTACCATCGTCTTTCAGCTTGGTTTTCTCTAGGAACGCATTGAAGTTGAGGGCAACATTAGCGTGGGCCATTTGATCTACAAGACATATTGTAAAGGTTTTTAGACTAAGTTCATGATAATTAAGTTCATCTAATCAAATTATTAACGAACTCCCACTCAGACAGACATCCCTCTAGTCATCTAAGTGATACATGATCCGAGTCAACTAGGCCGTGTCCGATCATCACGTGAGACGGACTAGTCATCATCGGTTAACATCTTCATGTTGATCGTATCTGCTATACGACTCATGTTCGACCTTTCGGTCTCTTGTGTTCCGAGGCCATGTCTGTACATGCTAGGCTCGTCAAGTCAACCTAAGTGTATTGCGTGTGTAAATCTGGCTTACACCCGTTGTATGCGAACGTTAGAACCTATCACACCCGATCATCACGTGGTGCTTCGGAACAACGAACCTTCGCAACGGTGCATAGTTAGGGGGAACACTTTCTTGAAGTTTTAGCGAGGGATCATCTTATTCATGCTACCGTCGTTCTAAGCAAATAAGATGTAAAACATGATAAACATCACATGAAATCAAATAGTGACATGATATGGCCAATATCATTTTGCTCCTTTTGATCTCCATCTTCGGGGCGCCATGTTCATCATCGTCACCGGCATGACACCATGATCTCCATCATCGTGTCTTCATGAAGTTGTCTCGCCAACCATTACTTCTACTACTATGGCTAATGGTTAGCACTAAAGTAAAGTAATTACATGACGTTCCAGTTGACACGTAGGTCATAAATAAATTAAGACAACTCCTATGGCTCCTGCCGGTTGTCATACTCATCGACATGCAAGTCGTTATTCCTGTTACAAGAACATGATCAATCTCATACATCACATATATCATTCATCACATCCTTCTGGCCATATCACATCACATGACACTTGCTGCAAAAACAAGTTAGACGTCCTCTAATTGTTGTTGCAAACTTTTACGTGGCTGCTATAGGTTTCTAGCAAGAACGATTCTTACCTACGCCAAAACCACAACGTGATATGCCAATTTCTATTTACCCTTCATAAGGACCCTTTTCATCGAATCCGATCCGACTAAAGTGGGAGAGACAGACACCCGCTAGCCACCTTATGCAACTAGTGCATGTCAGTCGGTGGAACCTGTCTCACGTAAGCGTACGTGTAAGGTCGGTCCGGGCCGCTTCATCCCATGATGCCGCCGAATCAAGATAAGACTAGTAACGGCAAGTAAATTGACAAAATCAACGCCCACAACAACTTGTGTTCTACTCGTGCATAGAAACTACGCATAGACCTAGCTCATGATGCCACTGTTGGGGATCGTTGCAGAAATTAAAAAATTTCTACGCATCACCAAGATCAATCTATGGAGTTTACTAGCAACGAGAGGGGAGGAGTACATCTACATACCCTTGTAGATCACGAGCGGAAGCATTCAAGAGAACGGGGTTGATGGAGTCGTACTCGTCGTGATCCAAATCACCGATGATCCAAGCGCCGAACGGACGACACCTCCGCGTTCAACACACGTAGGAGCGGTGACGTCTCCCACGCCTTGATCCAGCAAGGAGGAGGGAGAGGTTGAGGAAGAAGGCTCCAACAGCAGCACGACGGCGTGGTGGTGGTGGAGTGACAGTTCTCCGGCAGGGCTTTGCCAAGCACACGCGCAGGAGGAGAGGTGTTGGGGAGGGGAGGGGCTGCGGCTTGGGAAAGGTGTGGCTGCCCTCCCACCCCTCCACTATATATAGCGGCAAGGGAGAGGGGGGCCGACCCCCTTAGATCCCATTTGGTGGGAGGGGCGGCGGCCAGGGGGAGGTGGCTTGCCCCCCAAGCAAGGGGGGCGCCCCCCTTTAGGATTCCCCCCAAACCCTAGGCGCATGGGCCCTAGGGGCGTTGGTGCCCAGCCCACTTAGGGCTGGTTCCCTTCCACCTACAGCCCCTAAGGCCCTCCGGGGCAGGTGGACCATCCCGGTGGACCCCCGGAACCCCTCCGGTGGTCCCGGTACAATACCGGTATACCCCCGAATATTTCCGGTGACCGTATGGTGACTTCCCATATATAAATCTTTACCTCCGGACCATTCCGGAACTCCTCGTGACGTCCGGGATCTCATCCGGGACTCCGAACAACATTCGGTAATCACATACAAACCTTCCCTATAACCCTAGCGTCATCGAACCTTAAGTGTGTAGACCCTACGGGTTCGGGAATCATGCAGACATGACCGAGACAGGTCTCTAGCCAATAACCAACAGCGGGATCTGGATACCCATGTTGGCTCCCACATGTTCCACGATGATCTCATCGGATGAACCACGATGTCGAGGATTCAAGCAATCCCGTATACAATTCCCTTTATCAATCGATACGTTACTTGCCCGAGATTCGATCGTCGGTATCCCAATACCTCGTTCAATCTCGTTACCGGCAAGTCACTTTACTCGTTCCGCAATGCATGATCCCGTGACTAACTACTTATTCACATTGAGCTCATTATGATGATGCATTACCGAGTGGGCCCAGAGATACCTCTCCGTCATACGGAGTGACAAATCCCAGTCTCGATCCGAGCCAACCCAACAGACACTTTCGCAGATACCTGTAGTGCACCTTTATAGCCACCCAGTTACGTTGTGACGTTTGGTACACCCAAAGCATTCCTATGGTATCCGGGAGTTGCACGATCTCATGGTCTAAGGAAATGATACTTGACATTAGAAAAGCTTCAGCAAACGAACTACACGATCTAGTGCTATGCTTAGGATTGGGTCTTGTCCATCACATCATTCTCCTAATGATGTGATCCCGTTATCAATGACATCCAATGTCCATGGTCAGGAAACCGTAACCATCTATTGATCAACGAGCTAGTCAACTAGAGGCTCACTAGGGACATGTTATGGTCTATGTGTTCACACATGTATTACGATTTCCGGATAACACAATTATAGCATGAACAATAGACAATTATCATGAACAAGGAAATATAATAATAACCATTTTATTATTGCCTCTAGGGCATATTTCCAACAAGTAACTCTTCAACTCATACATTGTTTAATTTCCCTTCGTGCTTACCGAAGGATGATTGCTATGATCCCATTGATTCTCTTGAAATATCCCTTTTTGATGATACTTGCTATGCTTGTGGCCAAGATGCCAATATGAATTATGCTTATGGAGATGAACTTGCTATAGTTCCTTATGTTAAACATGAAATTGTTGCTATTGCACCCACACATGATAGTCCTATTATCTTTTTAAATTCCCCAAACTACACTATATCGGAGAAGTTTGCTTTTATTAAGGATTATATTGATGGGTTGCCTTTTACCGTTGCACATGATGATTTTGATTAATATAATATGCATGTGCTTTCTGCTCCTACTTGCAATTATTATGAGAGAGGAACTATATCTCCACCTCTCTATATTTCCAACACGATAAAATTGCAAGAAACTGTTTATACTATGCATTGGCCTTTACTATGTGTGCATGAATTGTTCTTTTATGACATGCCGATGCATAGGAAGAGAGTTAGACTTCGTTGTTGCATGATATATGTTGCCTTGTGCTCATTACTAAATTACAAATCATTGTTAATTAAAATTGGCTTTGATATACCTTGTGATCCGGGTGGATCCATTACTTCAGCACTATATGCCTAGCTTAATGGCTTTAAAAAAAGCGCTGCCAGGGAGACAACCCGGAAGTTTTAGAGAGTCATTTATTTCTGTTGAGTGCTTTCATATAGTTTAAAAACAACAAAAATAAAGAAGGGAACCCAAAACTTTTTCAAAAAGGAAAGTGAAAGTGAGAAAGACAAGCATTGTTGAAGTGGGAGAGCTCCTTGAACTTTGTTCATGCTCACGGAAACTTTGTGAATCTTGATTACAGAAACTTTTCAACAAAAATAATTATCCCCTTGTGCAATTCCATTGTATTATAAAAATAATGTCCCAAGGTTTGCCTTTAGGATGTCTACAATGCTTGTTGGTTTGTGCGGTGCAGGACAGAAACTTTGGTTGTAGTGCGCGAATTTTAATTTTTTACTGGAACGTCAAATGGTTCTGATTCTTTTTGCACTGTATTTCTGTACAAATTGTTTATTTTTCATAATTTTGGAAGAATGGTTCAAGTACCAGAAGTATGGTGAATGTTCAGATTGTTACAGACTGTTCTGTTTTAGACAGATTCTGTTTTTGATGCATAGTTTGCTTGTTTTGATGAAACTATCGATTTATATCAGTGGATTAAGCCATGAAAAAGTTATACTACAGTAGACACAATGCAAAAATAAAATATGAATTGGTTTGCAACAGTACTTAGAGTGGTGATTTGCTTTATTATACTAACGGATCTTACCGAGTTTTCTGTTGAAGTTTTGTGTGGATGAAGTGTTCGATGATCGAGAAGGTTTCGATGTAAGAAGAAGGAAGAGAGGCAAGAGCTCAAGATTGGGGATGCCCGAGGCACCCCAAGTAAATATTCAAGGATACTCAAGCATCTAAGCTTGGGGATGCCCCGGAAGGCATCCCCTCTTTCTTCAACAAGTATCGGTATGTTTTCGGATTCGTTTCGTTCATGCGATATGTGCAATCTTGGAGCGTCTTTTGCTTTAGTTTTCATTTTTTTTGTTTTATGCACCATGTTGGTATGAGATAGTCCTTGGTTGATTTATAGAATGCTCTTTGCACTTCACTTATATCTTTTGAGTATGGCTTTATAGAATGCTTCATGTGCTTCACTTATATCATTTGAAGTTTGGATTGCCTGTTTCTCTTTACATAGACAACCGCCATTTGTAGAATGCTCTTTTGCTTCACTTATAATTGTTAGAGCGTGGGCATATCTTTTGTAGAAAGAATTAAACTCTCTTGCTTCACTTATATCTATTTAGAGAGATGACAGGAACTGGTCATTCACATGGTTAGTCATAAAATCCTACATAAACTTGTAGATCATTGAATATGATATGTTTGATTCCTTGCAATAGTTTTGCGATATAAAGATGGTGATATTAGAGTCATGCTAGTGGGTAGTTGTGGATTAGTAGAAATACTTGTGTTGAGGTTTGTGATTCCCGTAGCATGCACGTATGGTCGTTACGTAACGAAGTTGGAGCATGAGGTATTTATTGATTGTCTTCCTTATGAGTGGCGGTCGGGGACGAGCGATGGTCTTTTCCTACCAATCTATCCCCCTAGGAGCATGCGCATAGTACTTTGTTTCAATGACTAATAGATTTTTGCAATAAGTATGTGACTTCTTTATGACTAATGTTGAGTCCATGGATTATACGCACTCTCACCCTTCCATCATTGCTAGCCTCTTCGGTACCGTGCATTGCCCTTTCTCACCTCGAGAGTTGGTGCAAACTTCGCCGGTGCATCCAAACCCTGTGATATGATACGCTCTGTCACACATAAGCCTCCTTATATCTTCCTCAAAACAGCCACCATACCTACCTATCATGGCATTTCCATAGCCATTCCGAGATATATTGCCATGCAACTTCCATCATCATCATATACATGACTTGAGCATTTATTGTCATATTGCTTTGCATGATCGTAAGATAGCTAGCATGATGTTTTCATGGCTTGTCCGTTTTTTGATGTCATTGCTACGCTAGATCATTGCACATCCCAGTACACCGCCGGAGGCATTCATATAGAGTCATATCTTTGTTCTAGATATCGAGTTGTAAGTAAGTAAAAGTGATGATCATCATTATTAGAGCATTGCCCCAGTGAGGAAAGGATGATGGAGACTATGATTCCCCCACAAGTCGGGATGAGACTCCGGACGAAAAAATAAAAAAAAAAGAGAAAGGCCATAAAAAAGAAGAAGAGAAGGCCCAAAAAAATGAAAAAATGAGAGAAAAAGAGAGAAGGGGCAGTGTTACTATACTTTTTCCACACTTGTGCTTCAGAGTAGCACCATGTTCTTCATATAGAGAGTCTCTTGAGTTATCACTTTCATATACTAGTGGGAATTTTCATTATAGAACTTGGTTTGTATATTCCAACGATGGGCTTCCTCAAATGCCCTAGGTCTTCATGAGCAAGCAAGTTTTTTTTGACACCTATGAGCAAGCAAGTTGGATGCACACCCACTTAGTTTCAGTTTGAGATTTCATATACTTATAGCTCTAGTGCATCCATTGCATGGCAATCCCTACTCCTCACATTGACATCAATTGATGGGCATCTCCATAGCCCGTTGATTAGCCGCGTCGATGTGAGACTTTCTCCTTTTTTTGTCTTCTCCACACAACCTCCACCATCATATTCTATTCCACCTATAGTGCTATATCCATGGCTCACGCTCATGTATTGCGTGAAAGTTGAAAAGGTTTGAGAACGTCAAAAGTATGAAACAATTGCTTGGCTTGTCATCGGGGTTGTGCATGATGTGAATATTTTGTGTGAAGAAGATGGAGCATAGCCAGACTATATGATTTTGTAGGGATAACTTTCTTTGGCCTTGTTATTTTGAAAAGACATGATTGCTTTATTAGTAGGCTTGAAGTATTATTGCTTTTATGTCAAATGATAGACTATTGCTTTGAATCACTCGTGTCTTAATATTCATGCCATGATTAGATACATGATCAAGATTATGCTAGGTAGCATTCCACATCAAAAATTATCTTTTTTATCATTTACCTACTCGAGGACGAACAGGAATTAAGCTTGGGGATGCTGATACGTCTCCGTCGTATCTATAATTTTTTATTGTTCCATGCCAATAATATACAACTTTCATATACTTTTGGCAACTTTTTATACTATTTTTGGGACTAACATATTGATCCAGTGCCCAGTGCCAGTTCCTGTTTGTTGCATGTTTTTGTTTCGCAGAATATCCATATCAAATGGAATCCAAACGGGATAAAAACGGGCGGAGATTATTTTTGGAATATTTGGGAAATTCCGGAAGAAAAATCAACGCGAGACGGTGGCCACGAGGCAGGGGGCGCGCCTGCCCCCCCTGGGCGCGCCCCTGACCCTCGTGGGCCACCCGTAAGGCGGTTGCTGCCCTTCTTCGGCCGCAAGAAAGCTAATTTTCGGTAAAAAATCACGGCGAAGGTTTCAGTCCAATCGGAGTTACGGATCTCCATATATATACGAAACAGTGAAAGGGCACCAGAGAGAACGTAGAAACAGAGAGACAGATCCAATCTCGGGGGGGGCTCTCGCCCCTCCCATGCCATGGAGGCCATGGACCAGAGGGGAAACCCTTCTCCCATCTATGGAGGAGGTCAAGGAAGAAGAGGAAGAAGGGGGCCCCTCTCCCCCTCTCCTCCTGTGGCGCCGGAACGCTGCCGTGGCCACCATCATCATCACCGCGATCTTCACCAACACCTCCGCCATCTTCACCAACATCTCCATCACCTTCCCCCCTCTATCTACAGCGGTCCACTCTCCCGCAACCCGATGTACCCTCTACTTGAACATGGTGCTTTATGCTTCATATTATTATCCAATGATGTGTTGCCATCCTATGATGTCTGAGTAGATTTTCGTTGTCCTATCGGTGGTTGATGAATTGCTATGATTGATTTAATTTGCTTGTGGTTATGTTGTTGTCCTTTGGTGCCCATCATATGAGCGCACGCGTGGATCACACCATAGGGTTAGTTGTATGTTGATAGGACTATGTATTGGAGGGCAAGAGTGACAGAAGCTTCAACCTAGCATAGAAATTGATGCATACGGGATTGAAGGGGGACCAATATATCTTAATGCTATGGTTGGGTTTTACCTTAATGAACGTTAGTAGTTGCGGATGCTTGCTAATAGTTCCAATCATAAGTGCATAGGATTCCAAGTAAGGGATGACATGCTAGTAGTGGCCTCTCCGACATAATACTTGCTATCGGTCTAGTAAAGTAGTCAATTGCTTAGGGACAACGCAACTCCTACCACCACTTTTCCACACTCGCTATATTTACTTTATTGTGTCTTTATCTAAACAGCCCCTACTTCTCATTTACGTGCTCTTTATTTTCTTGCAAACCTATCCAACAACACTTCTAGTTTCATACTTGTTCTAGGTAAAGCGAACGTCAAGCGTGCGTAGAGTTGTATCGGTGGTCGATAGAACTTGAGGGAATATTTGTTCTACCTTTAGCTCCTCGTTGGGTTCGACACTCTTACTTATCGAAAGAGGCTACAATTGATCCCCTATACTTGTGGGTTATCAATGTGTCACAACTGGTGCTTTAGCCAAGAAAGAGGTCATCCATTGGAGGGCCCCTGGTCCGGAAAATCCTCCTGAGCCCGAAGACGGAGAAGTAGTCGTTTTTGTTGACCACCTGGCCCGAGGCTTTAGCCCTCCCGGTTCAAAATTCTTCCGAGATGTGCTTGCCAGTTTTCAGCTTCACCGTCAGGACATCAGCCCAAACTCTGTGTCCAACATCTGCCATTTCCAAGTCTTGTGTGAGGCTTATCTTCAAGAGGAGCCCACAGTTGAATTGTTTAGAGATTTCTTCCACTTAAACCGTCGCACAGAGTTCACAGATGGACCCAATACTGAACTTGGCGGAATGGCGGTTCAAAAAAGGAAGGAAGTCAGCTTCCCTCACACTAAGCTTCACAGTCACCCCAAGGAGTGGAACCAAACTTGGTTTTACTGCAAAGACACATCTCCAACTGACGAAAACCCCTTGCCGGGTTACCGGCCTCACCGTCTTAGCAATACACATCCCTTTCCTCAGAGGTTGACGGCAAAACAAATGGCCAACTATGCCCCACAACTGTCAAAGCTTAGAGCCTTCATGGCGAACGGTTTAACAGGTGTTGACTTTGCTCGTTGTTGGATAAGATGGAGCATTCTGCCCTTAAGCCGGTGCCCCGGTTTGATGTGTGAATACACATGGAGTTTGACCGATCCGCAACGACATATTAACATTCAGCTAACAGAGGCTGAAGTTGCAGAGGCTGTCAAGAAAATGTTGAATGAACCGGAGGCCGTCTGCAGCCAGACCGGATTAAGTCCTTTCTGCACCTCCAACAAACCGCCAGCTGTAAGAATCATATGACTTCTTTGTTTTCAGCTTAATCCTTTAAAACATTCTCTCAAAATTTTGTTCATCTTTGCCAGGGTGATGATCCGTTCTGGAAGAAAAAACTACCACAGGATAAACCGGCAAAACCACAAGACAAACCGGCAAAGCCACTTCACCTGAAGACCAAGGTTGTTAAAAAACCTGCCAAGAAAAGGACCACCGCGTCTTCTGAGCCAAATGCTGATGCTGATTTAACTAATCCGGACTCAGAGGTAGAACTTGAGTCTCTTGGTTCATTTTTCATACACCTCATTGACAATGACTATTATCAGGACGACGCTGAGGGCAGTCAAGTTGATGATGTAGAGGTAATCATTCTTTCCTCCGATTCAGATCCTCTGCCAACATCAAAAATCCGTCGAGCAAACCGGAAAGTAAAATTTTCTCACCCCCTTGCTTACTTGGACCCAAACTTTCTTTTGAAGACGCAGCAACACGAAGCTCGCCACACAACCCGGCACAGCGGCCAGGTAGTTACCTCCGCCGGTTTACCGAACACTCCGGTTCAGAAACGCCGATCAGAGGTCTCTAATACCCTTGACACTTCTTGCCCCAAGGCGGGTTGTTTTCGACAGCCTCTTAATCCGTCTGATTCGAATTATCAGGGAACACCTTACTCATCTTCTGGCGAGTCAACAGCTACACAACTTCCTGCCCTCAAGACAGTTCCTGGGTGAGTTATGCCTTAAACTGACTCTTAATACCTTATACTCAGCTGATGTGTTGACCTTTTTACATTTGCTCTTTTCAGTGCCAAGCCTCGACCCAGCAAGAAGGCTCGGTTGACTAAACCGACTGTCGATAATGTGGTTGTTGAACCGGAAAAGACTCCAGCTCCAGAAGAAACCGATGTTGAAGCCATGCTTAATGATCCGCCGCCTCAATATCATGACTTGTTTACTGAACAAGTAGAAATTGACACCACAAGCCATGTTGACAAATCGACCAGCCCGGCCCGACCTGATGATAAATCGGCCAGCCCAGCTAAGGATATTGACAAACCGCCAACTCCCGTCAAGGCTGTTGATGATAAAGAGGGTGATGTTATGGTCACCGGCATCAGCCACACCGCTCCTGGCAACCCGGTTGCATAGCACCAAGGATGAACTTTCTGCTATCAGCAAAGGCAAATGGAACACCGACTTATCAAGCTATGCCCATCTCAATGCTCAAGACATTCATTCTGGCTTCTTGAACCGTCTATACACCAGTCGTGATTACGAAGCCGGTTTAGTAAATCTGATGAAGGAGCGATATGAGGTAACCACACAACTATTTCTCTTATGTCCAATTTCAAATATCAACTCCAGTAACCCCCAAGTGACGGTTTATGATACCAATCTAAACCGGGACTTTGTAATATCTCAATTTGGCATACTTATCCGAGGGCCGGTTTATCTTAGTAAGATGAACCAGGACTGTGCAGAAGAATACCCAAAATGTCACTTTGAGCAAACATACATTAGCCCCCAAGTGCCAGGAGCAATACTTGTATTGTGCTTGGGACTTCGTAGAAATTTCTGATAAGGAACAAATATGCATTAGCCCCCAAGTATCAAGGGCGTAACTTGTTATGTGCTTGGTACTTCAAATATGTACTATCAACTCATTATACTTCTGTCTGTTACAGGCTGAGCTGAGCAAAAAGGAAGCTCAAACCGCTGATCTGCAAGAGAACATCAAATCTCAACAAGCCGAAACCTCCAAGGCCAAGGAAGAGTTGACCAGCACTTTAGGCGCTATGGAGAAACTGAAAGAAAGTTTCAACAAGGAGCGGGCGGATTGGGAGACAGAAAAATCCGCTTTGCGAAAAAAAGGCCGAAGACGCAGAAGCAGCGCTTAAACCGGTGGTAGATGAGCTGACTGGCGTAAAGCGGCAGATACATGCCATGACTGCTGCTGTGTTCGGTAAACATCATTGCTTTACACTTTCAACATATCTTCCCATGCATTGCCGGTTTACTGACGTTTGTCATGGTGTAGGGACTCGCATTAGCCATCTGGGCTCTGATGTACAGAAGAAGCTGAAGGCTGCCTATACTCTGATAGAACAGTTATATACCGGTGCGCAGCGGATCATCTATACTGCTTCACACAACAAGCCTCCCCCACTTTAATCAAGGAAACCTTAGAAAGGTTATCTATGCTTCCTGCCCGGGTAGAAGAGCTAAAAAAGTCTGCTGCAAGGGCGGGCGCTCTGACCGCACTAACCCGGGCAAAAGCATGGGTACCTGACCTTGATCCAATGGAAGTGGCCAAAGGCTATCCCATCTTAAAAGAAGACGGATCAGAATTTGGCAATGACTCCGAGCCATAAACCAAGAAGTACGTCCACTAGCGTGTCAACTGGCTGAAGAAGCGGATCTCTCATATTATCAGGCGAGCTATGATGACAAGAACAGACGGATTGCTGCACCAATTCCGGAAGCGCAAAATCTTATCCCACCAATCCGTAAGCACACCTATGCCCCTGACATTGAACCGTCCACCCTTATAAGCGATGAAGCTGTATTCCAAGCCCTAACTGGGATCGACTGGGCAACTATTGACTTCCAGCCACTGGGTAGAGAGGAGGGAGTTGAACCGGTGCAAGATGATCTGCAGCCGTTAGGTCAAGCTGGTGATGAATCATGATCCGGAGATTGGGTTAACCTTCTGCAAGCCACAACCCTGGCTGAAAAACAATTATTCTTTTGGGCACTGAAACACCTTGTAATAGACTAGTGCAAGTACTTGGTCTGTTATATCTTCGTGCATATTTATTTTGCCTGATACTTGTGAATTCGCCATGCTTTAAGATATTTGAAATTCATAATCCGTATCTTCTTCTGCATATAATAAGTTGAAAGTGTCCTGGCGGTTTACCTCCGGACGGGTCATGATGCCCAGATATATATGTATAGCCAGGGTTTAAAACCAATGCTGTAAAAAGATAATCAAACATAGAAATAATTGATACCTGTGACCTTGAGTCATAACGTTGGCTGACCAAGTGTTGTAGTGAGGGTGATAACCCTAATCCGGAGTAACAAGAACTCATGTCATATTGTGCCGGTTTATGATAAAATCGTTCCGGGTTACAACAAACACCGGTTTATCCATATTCATTACTGGCGACTCATAGTCAAAACCAGACCGGGTTGATAGTCTCCGGATTATAACTGATCATAAACTGACAACTTGTAGTTGAAAGTCAAGCCGAGTTAATGAACGCCGGTTTATCAAAAAACAGTATAAATCCCATCAAGGGAGAATAAAAAACTTGAAAAAGCAGATGAAAAACTTGTAGTCGAGGCTTTTCACGGGCTGCCAGGCCCCAAATTCGAGGCTTTTCATGGGCTGCCAGGCCACTAAGTTAAACCATTTCACAAAGCCTTTTAAGATGGTCCTCAATCCTTAACCAATCATCGTTTTAACTTGACAAGTTCAGGGTCTTATCAGAGTAACTTGTCAAAGTTCGAAGGGTCGTACCAGGTTTACCTGGGCGGAGTGACTTACTTAAATAGGCAGGCTAACCCGGGGTCTTAGGTGTATACACCAGGCTTCCAAGCCATGGCTTGATAGCCTATTACAAGTGTAGATTCTTTGTTCATTGCGATAGCAAAGAATCCCCAAGTAATATTTTGAGCTGTGCTCAGTAGGTACCTATGTTTGAGTTGTTCTTTTGCAACACTCTCTTTGGCCCTGAAGTAATATGGCTTTTAGCCGATCAAGAGGTGTGACTATGGTTCGAATACGACCAAGCCCCCAAGTGATTTTTCTGGTGGCTTTGCGCCGATCAAGAGGTGTAGCTATGGTTCAAATACAACCAAGCCCCCAAGTGATTTTTCTATAAAGCTTATAAGCTGAATCAAGGTGTAAACCGGACGCTGCATTATGAATAGAAGCCCCCATGTAACCACACATGATATAAGAAAAATAACAGATACCCCACTTTAGCTGAGGCTCCGGTTTATTATATTGATCATAGTATATACACTGTCATAACGATGTACATAAGCAGAGCCTATGGCTCAGGTATAGTAGGGCCGAAGATGAGCGATATTCCACGGCCGGTGGGTCTCCTCCTCCGATTTACGTGAGTCTTTGCGCTCTCGAACATCAATTAGGTAGTATGACCCGTTGTGCAGATTCTTGCTGACCACAAAGGGTCCTTCCCAAGGGGGGGATAACTTGTGCATATCCGTCTGATCCTGGATGAAACGGAGCACCAAATCGCCTTCTTGAAAGGTTCTTGTTCTAACCCGGCGGCTGTGATAACGACAAAGATCTTGCTGATAAATCGCCGAACGGGCTGCTGCCATGTCACGCTCCTCATCTAACAGGTCGAGAGCTTCCTGCCATGCCTTCTCATTGTCAGCTTCAACATATGCCGCCACACAGGGCGAGTCATGACGGATGTCACTAGGAAGAACCGCCTCCGCTCCATAAACCATGAAAAAAGGCGTGTAAACCGTCGATCTGTTGGGTGTGGTATTGATGCTCCATAACACAGAAGGTAACTCCTCTACCCAACAACCCAGCGTCCGCTGTAAAGGAACCATAAGCCAGGGTTTGATGCCTCTCAAGATCTCTTGATTGGCCCTCTCCGCTTGACCATTGGACTGGGGGTGAGCCACTGATGATACGTCAAGCCGGATGTGCTCACGTTGATAGAACTCCTTCATGGCACCCTTTGACAGATTGGTACCATTATCTGTTATAATGTTGTGTGGAAAGCCAAACCGGAAGATCACCTTTTTGATGAATTGAACCGCCATAGCTGCATCACACTTACTGACTGGCTCTGCCTCCACCCACTTAGTGAACTTAGCAACCGCCACAAGAAGGTGGGTCTTCTTGTCCTTGGATCTCTTAAAGGGTCCAACCATATCGAGCCCCCAAGTCGCAAACGGCCAAGTAATTGGAATCATCCTCAACTCTTGAGCCAGTACATGAGCGCGTCGTGAGAATTTTTGACATCCATCACACTTTTTAACCAAGTCCTCGGCATCAGCATGAGCCGTCAGCCAATAGAAACCATGACGAAACGCCTTGGCTACCAGAGATTTTGAACCGGCGTGGTGACCACAACCTCCTTCGTGGATCTCACGCAAAATTTCACGGCCTTCTTCAGGAGATACACAGCGTTGAAATGCCCCTGTAACATTGCAATGATGTAACTCTCCATTGATAATATCATGGACTTGGACCGCCGGATTATCTGCCTGGCCGAAGTTTCATCTTCTGGTAACTCACCCCGGTTCATATATGCCAAATATGGAACCGTCCAATCCGGAATAACATGAAGAGCCGCCACCAACTGAGCCTCTGGATCATGAACAGCCAAATCCTCTTCACCAGGGAGCTTGACGGACGGATTATGCAGTACATCTAGGAAGACATTAGGTGGAACCGGTTTACGTTGGGAACCCAAACGGCTTAAAGCGTCCGCCGCTTCATTTTTCCGCCGGTCCACATGATCCACCTGATAACCTTTGAAGTGACCTGCAATAATATCCACCTCACGACGATATGCCGCCATGAGTGGGTCCTTGGAGTCCCAAGTGCCGGACACTTGTTGAGCCACCAGGTCCGAGTCACCAAAGCACTTAACTCGGCTTAGATTCATCTCCTTAGCCATCCGAAGACCATGGAGTAAAGCCTCATATTCAGCTGCATTGTTAGTGCAAGGGAACATTAAATGGAGAACATAACAAAACTTATCACCTCGTGGGGAAGTTAACACGACTCCAGCCCCCGAGCCCTCCAATTGCCTGGACCCATCAAAATGAATAGTCCAATAAGTATGATCCAGCTTCTCTTCTGGTGCCTGTAATTCTGTCCAGTCATTGATGAAGTCCACAAGTGCCTAAGAGTTGATCGCCGTCCGGGGCACATACTTCAACCTGTGAGGCCCAAGCTCAATAGCCCACTTCGCAATCCGGCCAGTTGCTTCCCTGTTCTGGATTATATCCCCCAAAGGAGCAGAGCTGACTACCGTGATGGGATGACCTTGGAAATATTGCTTAAGCTCCCGGCTTGCCATAAAAACCCCGTACACCAGCTTCTGCCAATGCGGGTACCTTTGCTTGGACTCAATAAGTACCTCACTGATATAATAAACCGGCTGTTGAACCGGATACTCCTTTTCAGCCTCCTTGCGCTCCACCACAATAGCCACGCTAACAGCCCGGGCGTTAGCTGCCACATATAGCAACAATGGCTCCCTATCAACAGGAGCAGCAAGAACCGACGGATTAGCAAGCTGCCGCTTTAAGTCCTCAAACGCTTCATTGGCGGCATTACTCCAGACGAAGTTATCCGTTTGCTTCAGCATCTGATATAAAGGGATGGCCTTCTCACCAAGGCGACTGATAAACCGGCTCAACGCAGCAATCCGGCCTGCCAGGCGTTGAACATCATTGATACACTTAGGTTTAGCCAAGGAAGTTATAGCCGTGATTTTCTCCGGATTAGCTTCGATCCCTCTGTTAGATACCAGAAAACCCAAGAGCTTGCCTGCCGGTACACCAAAGACACACTTGGCCGGATTAAGCATCATTTTATAAACCCGGAGGTTATCAAAAGTCTCCTTCAAGTCATCAATCAATGTCTCCTCCTTTCTGAATTTCACCACAATATCATCCAAATAGGCATGAACATTGCGGCCGATCTGATCATGAAGACAATTCTGCACACACCGTTGATAAGTCGCCTGGGCACTCTTGAGCCCAAAGGGCATAGACACATAGCAGAAGGCTCCAAAGGGAGTTATGAAGGCTGTCTTCTCCTGGTCCTTAACTACCATTTTGGTCTGATGGTAACCAGAATATGCATCCAGAAAGCTCAAACGCTCGCAACCCGCCGTAGCATCAATAATTTAATCAATACCAGGGAGGGCAAAAGGATCTGCTGGACAAGCCTTGTTGAGATCTGTGTAGTCCACATACATACGCCAAGTGCCATTCTTCTTAAGGACCAGCACCGGATTAGCCAACCACTCAGGATGGAATACTTCGATGATAAATCCAGCCGCCAACACTATAGGAATCAGCTATTTTGCCGTCTGCCACGGCGGACGGCAAAGGCATGAACGGCGGACGGCAAAGGCCTTTGCCGTCAGCCGCGGACAGCAAAAGGCTTCGGCAAAGTAGGCTACGGTAAACAGCTACTTTGCCGTCTGCTTCCGGGCGGCTGACGGCAAAGGCCCTTTGCCGTCTGCCGCGGACGGCAAAGAGAGCGGACGGCAATAATTGCGCTGTCAGTCCGTTAAGTGGCTAACGGCAGGCCTTTGCCGTCCGCGGCAGACGGCAAACTTTCTAGTGTCTTTGCTGTCCGCCTTATGATGTCATCTACACGTCACTACATGGCAGGCCTTTGCCGTCCGCCGCTGACGGCAAAATTGTTTACTCTTTGCCGTCTGCCACTGTAGGCAAACTGACCAAATGGGTCAGCTCCCAGGAAGCACAGTTGGCTGCCACGTGGCTTCTTTGCCGTCCGCGGCAGATGGCAAAGAGCCCGTTGCCGTCGGTGGCAGACGGCAAAGAGCCTGCATATTGGCTCTTTTTCTGTTTTTTATTAAATCCAACAATTTTCACAGCAAATATATATGACATATATAGATATATTTCACAGGCATTCATATCACATATATCCTGCACATAAGTTCCATACATTCATACATAAGCAAGTTCAATCCATTCATACATAAGCAACTTCCATCCATACATATTACATAAGCAAGTTCCATCCATCAATTCATACATAAACAAGTTCCATCCATACATAAACAAGAAGACTAGAACAAGAAGACTAGAACAAGAAGAGTAGCTTCCATGAAGTGAATGAAATCTGCAAAATGGCAAAATAAGAAAGTTAGAAATAGGACTAGAATAAGAAGAGTAGAACAAGAAGAAGACTAGAACAAGAAGAGTAGAACAAGAAGAAGACTAGAACAAGAAGAGTATGTCATTTATGAGCTAACTTACGTGAAATGGATCATATATGAGCTAACTAAGTTGAAATGGGTCGTTTATGAGCTAGCTAAGGTGAAATGGATCATTTATGAGCTAACTTAGTTGAAATGGGTCGTTTATGAGCTAACTAAGGTCAAATGGATCGTTTTTGAGGTAACTAAGGTGAAATGGATCGTTGTTTAGCTAACTTAGGTGAAATGGATCATTTATGAGCTAACTTAGTTGAAATGGATCGTTTTTGAGCTAACTTAGGTGAAATGGATCATTTATGAGCTAATTTAGTTGAAATGGATCTTTTTGAGCTAACTTAGGTGAAATGGATCATTTAAGAGCTAATTTAGGTGAAATGGATCGTTTTTTAGCTAACTTGGTGAAATGGATCGTTTATGAGCTAAATTAGTTGAAATGGATCGTTTATGAGATAACCTAGGCAAGATGGGTCATTTTGGAGTTAACCTAGGTGAAATGGGTCATTTTAAAGCTAACGTAGGTAAAATGGATCATTTAGGAGCTAATCTAGGTAAAATGGGTCATTTTTGAGCTAACTTGGATGAACTGGATCATTTATAAGCTAACCAAGGTAAAATGGGTCATTTTAGAGCTAACTTAGGTAAAATGGATCGTTTATGAGCTAACTAAGCTAATTATGCAATTTTTGACATAAGTAAGCTAAGTACAGATCGTTTTAGAGCTAACTTAGGTAAAATGGATGGTTTTGGAGGTCAGTAAGCTTATTAAGTCATTTTGGAGGAGAAGAAGCTAAGTCTAGGTCTTTATGCATGTGTTAAGCAAAACACTAGATAAACTTACCATGATCCAGGAGGTGTAGGAGCGGGCTGGCTCGTGTCAGTAGCTGGAGAAGGATCGTGCGATGCTTGTCTGGAGTTACGCTGCACCAAAGATCATTTCCAATGTCTTGTTAGCATATTACACTCAAATGTTAAGACTAGCAAGTAATGTCCATTCAAATTAAACTCACCGTGGTCCCAGGAGCAATCACTGGCATCGGCGGAGCGGTCTGACCGGTCTTCTCGCACACAGACTGCACATTTGGTTTTGACGACTCAGACATACTAGTTAGTAATGAGACAAACACTACATGAATGTTTTGGCTAATCTGCAGAAGAAACTTACCACAAGGAGCTCGTACATGGCCCTTGCCTGCATGTCATTCCGTGCCCTCTCCTCCTCCATCATCTTTGTCGTCCTCTCCTCCAACTCCCGCTGCCTCTCCGCCGCCTCCGCCAGAAGTTTCTCCGTTCTATCTCTCTCACTCTATATAGCAGCCTGCAACACCACTCACATGACCATTTGTAATCATTGATGGAAGCGCACACAATGTAATGGAGAAAGATAGCTGAGTACGTATCACTAACCTTGATGGCGAGTTGCACTGGCCGTTCACGAGGCCTTATCTCAGGAGCGGAGCTCGACTGGCGCGCCTTGATCTCCGGGAGAGTGCTAGGACAACGGATAAGTCCATCTCCAATGGCTATGGAGCCATGGGACCTCCCGCCACCAGATATCATCACCAGCTCTGGATCAATGGGACCTCCCGCCACCAGATATCATCACCAGCTCTGGATCAATGGGACCCTGGCTCGAGTTAAAGTCCTCCCCTTTCCTCGCCTTCCCCTCATCTCTATATCTCACGAGCTTGTTGTGGGAGGAGATGTTGGTGAAGTTGTTTGCATCATCGAGGTCAGACTGAGAGAAAGCCTTGACTTTCTTGAAAGAGGCAGTGTGGGCCATGGCATACAGGTCGTACACCTCTGGCACCTTATCCACCTTATTGTGGTGTGCCTGAAAGAGAGAAACAATGTAAATTAGTAATTAAAGGGCTCAAGCTAGCATGATGAATGAATTGCATGAATCATGAAGCAAACCACATACCCAGTTCCGCCCGAACTGATATAAGTTGGAGCTGCCTTGATGGTGTGGCACACTTTCCATTTGGGCACGTTTGTCCTTGGCCTCGTTATGGAGGGCTAGCCATTCTTTTGAGCACCACTCATTGACCAACACCTCCCAACAATCCATCCGATCCGCACACCATCTCGGAGGCGCCTAAGTTAGCAAATAGAAACTTGAGCGCTACGGCTAAGAATTACTAAATGAAGGAACTTAAGTAGAAGGCCTTAAGAATTACCTTCATGTACTGCTCCTTACTTAGGAACTTATCGCAGCACGCCGGCTTGGTCTTCTTGATACCACGCAAGGCGTAGTAGTCTCGAACAGCCTGCACCCGAGCCTCGTGCCGTAAGTTCTGTAGTAGGCGCTTGCAGACGTTCTCGATAACATGTGCCGCGTCCTCCTCGTATCCCTCCTCACACCTCTAGAATGTCTGCAATCAAATGAGACAATATTGATTAGTACAATTAATAACTAGCTAGTTGAAGATTTTTAAATGTGTAAAGGAGAAATTACCCAGAACTTTCTGATCACCATGTCTGCCCTCGTGTCGCACAAGACACCGTCGATAATCTCATCCGGCGGGGCCGGGGCAGCCAAGTAGTGCTCCCAGCTCAATCCAAGCTCTGGAAGCCGACCCTCACCAGGCAACGTGACAAACCCCGGGAAGTTTTGCCGGCAAAGAACTCCAAGGACGGAGTTGGGCCGGCGGACACTATGATGGTGGTCCCAACCCCTGCAGCATGACAAGGCCAACGCATTAGTTATTTGAAGAAACGTGAATGCAGAAGGTACAAAAATATTAAATGCACTTACGTACCTCTCCCCATCAGGGAAAATCAACCACCTCTGCTCGCGGGTCGCCGGCACGGACGGGAACCGTGTAGCACCACGCTGGTAGACGGTGCCCCCCTCCTCCTCAATATCAGTCGGCTCCCCGCCATCATCAGCATGGCCACTCGGCTCCTCGGGCTGATCCGGCCAGGTACCCCATCCGGACGTGTGCTCCTCCGGGGTCTCGTGGGCCGAACTCTCGTGGGCCGAAGGCCAGTCGACCCGAGGCTCGTGGGCCCAAGACCCGTGGACCGGAGGCTCGTGGACCGGAGTCCGTGTAGCCTCCTCCTCGGACGAGTCCACCCTAGCAGTCACGTGCTCAGGTGAAACAGCTGGGGGTGGCGGCGAGGAAGGCGCCGTAGCAGTCACCCTACCTCCTCTCCCGTGACCACGTGCCCCACCTCCTCTCTTCCTACCTCGTCCCCTGCTGGGCACCGCGGTCGACGAAGAAGGGCCCGGCGGTGTCGCCATACTGTCCAGCAACGCTCGGCGGAGAGGTGCGCCTGGAATGGAAGACCTCAGACCACGCGCCGACGAAGAAGGGGCCTTGGCGCGCTCCCGACCAGCGCCCACCATCTTTCAACACCTGCCATGACAAACAGTAAACGAAATTAGTACAACATAAAAAAAAGACCGACATGAATAATAATATGTGTATCACTTAAGTGTATCATCATCAAGTACAACATAAAAAATTTAATACCTGACACTACTAATAATCTCGATCAGTATCATCAATAAATGCATAATCATCATCATCACTATAATCAATGACGGGCTCATAGGGTTCAGTGGCATCAACATGTGGAAGGCCACCTTGACGTAATCGGTCAAGCAATGACAGGTCATCCGCAGCAGTAACCTCTTCTTGTTCCGGCTCTTCTTGTTCCTCCTCTGGGGTGATGTCGGATTCACTGTCGCTGTCTACTTCAATGTTTTGGGGTGAAGTATAGCGGTTCTTGAAACGCTTTTTGGAAAGACGTGTCTCTTGCAAGAATTCTCCTTCATATGTGTCTGGGTTAATGTGAGGTTCATAATCCTCTTCCTTTGGGGGAGATAGTCTAGCACGTGGCGGCACTTCATAAACGACATCCCAACCTTTCAGATTTAGATTAGTTTGGCAGGCCCACGGTAGATAGAATACTTGGGTCGCCTGTTGAGCCGTAATATAGACATCAGGAACATCTAAATGGGTTCTTTGGTTGATTTCAACTAGCCCTATATGTTCATGAGTCCTTCTAGTCTCCTTCGGCTGAAACCAATAACATTTGAAGACTACGACATTCGGTGGGTTTTCACCATAGAATAGAAGTTCATAAATTGCTTCAACTCTCCCATAATACTCGGTACCTCCTTCGCCGATAGCAGATACACAACAATTTGTAGACTTTCGGTCGGCCATAGATAGCTCTTTGCCATAGGTACGAAAGCGATACCCGTTGATGTCGTATTTGTCAAATGAACGGACCTTATAGTCAAAACCATTAGCGACTTGTCTCAATTCGGCGTCCATAGACTCTGAATTAGCCTACAAGTTTAATATGAAAGGATTGTTGCATTACACACAAATTAGCGAATGAAATGAAATTGTCTAATAGAAATTACCGTTTGTTTGAACCAAGAGATGAAACCGGGATAGCCGCCTCCTTGCTTTGCGAGAAGCTCATACTCTTCGACAGAATCCTTTTGGATCACCGCTCCATACGAGAATAAGGCGACGTATCGACTGTATGAAATATCCAGGAATAAGAGCAGTTCAAAGGAAATAGAAGTTGCGAAACTATGTACCGAGAACTTACTCGATGTACGGCCGCACTTCTATCAGGTTGTTGAAGATATACAACGAAATGGTCCGCCATTGTTCGTTATCCAAAGATACTGGATTTGAAACACTGGCTGGTGCAAGATTCCCTTTGAATAGGCTGAGGTTGGATCCACCCTTTTTAGGGTCGTCAGCATTGTACCGAGGCTTCGGATTATGCAAATGATGATTTTTGGCTTCGTAGTGTGCTGTCACGAAGTTTGCCACCTACTCAGTGATGAATGCCTCAGCCATCGATGCTTCAATTCTAGTTTATTTTTACATTTTTGTCGAAGCGTCTTCTGCATCCTCTCAGTTGGGTAGCACCAACGATTTTGCACGGGCCCCCCCACTCTTGCCTCGGTCGGGAGATGCAAAATCAAATGTTGCATTGGATTAAAGAAGCCCGGTGGAAAGATCTTCTCTAACTTGCAGATCAACTCCGGTGCCAACTCTTCCATTTCTTCTAGCACGCCAGGCGATAGTTCTTTCGCACAAAGAACACGGAAGAAATAGCTGAGTTCTGCCAGTACTAGCCATTCATCCTCAGGGATGAAGCCACGCAACATCACCGGCATTACCCGCTCAATCCATATGTGCCAATCATGACTCTTGAGACCAAATATCTTCAATTTATCAAGACTGGCTCCCCTCTTTAGATTCGTTGCATACCCATCGGGGAACATCAACTGCATTTTCACCCACAAGATAATTTCCCTCATAGCTGGCCTTCCAAGATTGAACCATGCCTTTGGCTTCGTCCAGTTCTGCTTTCCTTTCGGTTCTTTCATGTTTTGTAACGGCCTATCACATAGCGCCTCCAGATCGACTCTAGCCTTAGTATTATCCTTTGACTTCCCATCTATGCCTAACAATGTACCAAAAAGTGCCTCGGCAATATTCTTCTTAGTGTGCATTACGTCGATGTTGTGTGGGCAGAGGAGGTCTTTGAAGTAAGGCAGATCCCATAAGCATGTTTTGTGAGTCCAGACGTGCTTAGAATTATACCCCTTGAAGTACCCTGGACGCTCTGTATCTGGCTCGAGAGCGTTTAACTGATCCAGGGTCTGTTGGCCTGTCAATGCAGGTGGTGCAGAGTTTTTGACAACTCTACCTCTGATGAAGTTCTTCTTGTCTTTCCTGAACTTATGGCGAGGATTCAGGAACTGTCTATGCATGTCGAAGCAAGAAAACATGCGACCGGCCTGAAGCCAATGAAACTCAAGAGCTCCCTTGCATGTGGGGCACGGAAACCTTCCATGCACACACCAGCCAATGAATAGCGCATACGCTGGCAAGTCATGCGTCGAGTACACGTACCAGACACGCATTATGAAGTTCCGTTTGCTATAGGCGTCGTATGTCTTGAACCCATTATCCCAGGCTTCTTGCAATTCGTCCTTAAGCGGCTGCATGTACACATTCATATTTTTCCCCGGATAGTTGGGCCCTGGAATTATCAACGTCAGGAAAATGTTCTTTCTTTGCATAATCTGTCCAGGGGGGAGATTGAGTGGAAAGACAAATACGGGCCAACAACTGTATTGGGCTGCCGACATACCAAACACACTAAACCCATCCGTGCTGATGCCGACTCAAGGATGCCTCGGATCTGCCGCTTTGTCACCATGTAATTCATCAAACTTTTTCCACGCAACACCATCCGATGTGTGTACAATCATCAGATTCCCATCTGCATCTAGTTCGGTTCTTTTGCCCGTTTTGTGCCATGTCATTTGTCTGGCCGTCTCTTCGACCATGAAAATACGTTGAAGTCTTGGTACGATTGGCATATACCGAAGAACACTAACGGGGATTTTGGTTTGTGTCTTCTCACCCATACCGTTGTCTACCACAACATACCTGGAAGACTTGCAAATGGGACAATAGTTCAAGTCCGCATAGTCAAGCCTAAACAAGACACATCCTTTCTCACAGGCATGTATCTTATCATAGGGCATCTTCAGTGCACGGAGGATTTTGTCCGACTGGTACAGGTTTGCAGGCATTACATGGCCTTTGGGTAGAAAGCGTCCAAATACTGTCATCATTGCATCGTAGCATTCTCTGCCCAAGTTGAACTGAGCCTTCAGAGCCATTACTTGTGAGATGGCATCCAACTGACAAAGCTCAGTGTGCTCATGGAGCGGACGTTTTGAAGACTCCAACATTTCATTGAAGGCCTTTGCAGATTCCTCCATCTCCTCGTCCGAATCCCGAGCATCATCGAAGTCTTGCACCATGTTTTCCATCCCGGTACCATGCTCGTCGGTGCGACGACGATCCACCTCAGCTCGGTCACGTTGGGCAGACTCACCATGAAATGTCCACACCGTATAATCAGGCGTAAAACCACTCTTCTGCAGGTGTTTGCCCATTTCAGCCTCTGCCCTCTTTTCCCAATTGCCGCACTGTAAACAGGGGCACCAGGTTTTCCTCTGGCCATTTGCAAATGCGGCTCGCACAAACCCCTTGGTTTTTGTGAACCATTCAGTGCTCCATTTGTTCTGACCAGTGTGACCGGTGTACATCCACGCACGATCACTCATCTTGACTTTCAGAGCTACTAGACACACAACAAATATATATATATATATAATTCACCATGTATATATTCATCAGTTGATCTACTTTGTCAATTTTATTACGTCCATGCAACCTACACTCTAATAGGTAATGATAGGTCCTAATCCCACCCGAGTATGTTTAGATTGGGTTCATTTTCCCATGCTATGCTCCGGATCCTACGCAAAATTTCGGCAGCACCTCCCCGCTGTTCTCCTGATACACGTCTCTGCAATAAACAGAGAGGATGTGTACCCGGAGAACAACAGGGGAGGCACTGACGAAATTTATGCGTCGGATCCGGAGCAAAGCATATGGGAAAACGAACCCAATCTAAACATACTCGGGCTGTCCATGGATAGCGTTGGACAATTCGAAAGAATCAAGGTTATAAATATGCAAATGCATGCATATTTATAACTATGACGCTTTCGAACGGGAGACACATATTGGTTACGCATACTGATGATTCAAGACACATATATAGCTAGCTATCAAGTTTCATCGGAATAGATCAAATAATTAATGGGGGAGGAGGACATGTCATTTGTGCTCACCCACGAACGAAGGGGCAGAGCTCGTCAAACGCACGGCGAGGTCGTCGAACACCAAACCTCGCAGCGATGAAACAACTGCACATTTAAAACTACCCGATCAACACAATTATATATGATGTTTTTCATAACAAAATCGAAAAATATATGACCTAACTAATAATTCACAAATATATGACCCCGTCGGCCTCTGGAAGGCCAAAGAACACCTTTTCGGGAGGTGTCGGGGGTCGGGGTGTCGTGTCGGTGTCGGGGTGCCGTGTCGGGGTCGGGGTCTCGGGGTCGGGGTGTCGGGTCAGGGTGCCGGGTCGGGGTCGGGGTGCCGTGTCGGTGTCGGGGTCGGGGTGTCGGGTCAGGGTCGGGGTGTCGGGGTCGGGGTCGGGTTGTCGGGGTCGGGGTCTAGGGGTCGGGGTGTCGTGTCGGGGTGCCGGGTCGGGGTCGGGGTGCCGTGTCGGGTCGGGGTTTTTTCCTCTTTTTTCCTTTTCTTCTTCTTCCTCTTCTTCCTTTTCTTCCTTTTCTTCCTTTTTTCCCTTCTTCTTCTTCTTCTTCTTCTTCTTCCTCCTTTCCTTTTTCCTCTTCTTCTCCTCCTCTCCTCTTTTTTCTTCTTCTTCTTCCTCTTCTTCTTTTTTCTTCTCCTCCTCCTCTTCTTCTTCTTCTTCCTTTCCTTTTTCCTCTTCTTCTTCTCCTCCTCTCCTCTTTTTTTCTTCTTCTTCTTATTTCCTCAAACTAAACTAAACCTAAATCTAAAACTAAAACTAAAACTAAAACTAAATCTAAACTAAACATAAACCTAAAACTAAATAAACAGAAAAAAAGGAAAAAAACTAAATCTAAACCTAAAACTAAACTAAAACTAAACCTAAAACTAAAACTAAAACTAAATCTAAACTAAACATAAACCTAAAACTAAAAAAACAGAAGAAAAAAAGGAAAAAAAGAGGAGGTAGAGCTCACCTGGGGCAGGGCCGGTGGAGGAGGTGGCCAGTGGAGGAGGGGGCGGGGCGGACTGGGGCGGCGGCGCCGGGCCCGGGGCGGTGGGCGCGGGGGGGGGGGGGGCGCGGCGCGGCGGCGCCGAGACGGTAAGGCGGCGGGGGCGACGGGGCGGGGGGCCGGTGGGGCGACGGCGCCGGGCGGCAGTGGCGACGAGGCGGGGGGCCGGTGGGGCGGCGGGGTGGTGGGGCGACCGGGCGGCGGCGAGTGGTGGGGGCGGCAGCGTGCGTGTGAAGAGCAGGGAGAGAAACAGGGCGGGGTGGGGCGCGGCCGTTAGATATGTTAAATCTTTGCCGTCCGCCCCCTTTGTCGTCCGCTTTTTTGCTCTTTGTCGTCTGCTAGCAGACGGCAAAGAGGGGGGCCGTTAAGTTTTTTTTTAAGCAGCTCGTCAGTGGGGCCCCCTCCCTGTTTGCCGTCAGCTAGCTGACGGCAAAGAATCTTTGCCGTCAGCTAGCGGACGGCAAAGAACTGGCTGATGGCAAAGAAAATCTTTGCCATCAGCCAGTTCTTTGCCGTCAGCTTTTGGGTAGCTGATGGCAAAGAGCTTCTTTGCCGTCTACTAGCTGACGGCAAAGAGCTGGCAGATGGCAAAGTAGCTGATTCTAGTAGTGCAAGAGCCTGGCTACTTCCTCACCGATAGCCTTGCGTCTTTCTTCATTGAACCGGCGAAGAAACTGCTTGACCGGTTTATACTTGGGATCGACATTGAGAGTGTGCTCAGCGAGTTCTCT
The DNA here is from genome assembly GCF_002575655.3 of Aegilops tauschii subsp. strangulata. Lineage (NCBI taxonomy): Eukaryota > Viridiplantae > Streptophyta > Magnoliopsida > Poales > Poaceae > Aegilops > Aegilops tauschii. The sequence continues at coordinate 50,135,071 of NC_053039.3, forward strand.
CGGTACACCTGGCATGTCAGAAGGCTTCCATGCAAAGATGTCTCGGTTCTCACGGATGAACTCGATGAGCGCGCTTTCCTATTTTGAATCCAAATTAGCGCTGATGCTAAACTGCTTGGATGAATCACCGGGAACAAAGTCAACAACCTTAGTCTCATCAGCCGATTTAAACTTCAAGGCCGGATCATGCTTAGTAGTTGGCTTTTTCAGGGAAGTCATATCTGCCGGATCAACATTGTCCTTGTAGAACTTCAGCTCCTCCGTCGCACAAACCGACTCAGCATAGGCCGCATCACCTTCTTCACATTCCAAAGCGATCTTGCGGCTCCCATGCACTGTGATAGTTCCCTTGTGACCCGGCATCTTGAGCTCTAGATAGACATAAGGGCCTTGCCATAAACTTAGCATAAGCCGGTCGTCCAAATAGGGCATGATACAGGATCTTGATCTTCACCACATCAAAGGTCCATGTCTTTGATCTTGAATCATGCTCATCTCCAAAAGCGACTTCCAGAGCTATTTTACCAACCGGATACGCCGATTTACCAGGTACCACACCATGGAAGACCGTGTTGGACGGTTTAAGATTTTTATCTGTTAACCCCATGCGACGGAAAGTTTCATAATAAAGGATATTTATACTACTCCCCCCATCCATGAGTACCTTGGTGAACTTGTAACCCCCCACCTGAGGTGCCACCACCAATGCCAGATGACCCGGATTATCAACCCGGCGTGGATGATCCTCTCGACTCCACAAAATAGGTTGTCCAGACCAGCGTAAATATCGAGGAACCGCCGGTTCAATGGAATTCACTCCCCTTTTATGAAGCTTCTGATTGCGCTTGTCCAGGCTAGTGGTGAAGACATGATACTGCACGCTATTCAACTGCTTCGGGTTGCTCTGGTAACCCGGCTGCTGCTGCTGTTGTTGCTGATTCCCTTGATTATTATAACCACCTTGGTTTCCCTGATTGCCTTGATTGCCATGCCCACTCTGATTACCGTGAAAACCTGAACCGGAACTGCCTCCACCGTAACTCGGCCCATGAGACCCAGGGCCTGAACCGCCGTCCGGTCCATGATCATACCGAAAGAAGTCGGAAGTTTTGAACTCCTGCATGATATAACAATCTTTCCAGAGGTGTGTGGACGGTTTGTCCTGCGTCCCGTGCTTTGGGCAAGGCTGGTTTAACAGATAAGACAGGCGCCCCGGATTAGGACTTTCCCCCGCCATGCTGGGGTGGTTTACCTTTACGCCGCTGGCCCTTGTCCTGCGCGTTGGTATTAGCCACAAAATTCAAACTGTTATCCGCTTTACGCTTACCGTTGTTTCCATGACCCGCCGGGTTGTGCTGCTGCCCAGTATTGCCGCTCTTCTTTCCCTTCCATGTCTTGTCATCGTCAGACTCGGGGTCCTTGGTACTATCAGAGTCGGCATATTTCACCAGAGCAGCCATGAGAGTTCCCGTGTCATTGCAGTGGCGTTTGAGCCGTCCCAACTTCAGCTTCAGAGGTGCAAACCGGCAATTGCCTTCTAATGTCAAAACTGCTGTATCAGCGTTAATGCGGTCCGATGAATGCAAAATCTCCGAAACCCGGCGCACCCAATGGGTTGTTGATTCTCCTTCCTCCTGGACACAGGCGGCTAAGTCCACAATTGACATGGGCTGCTTGCACGTATCCTTGAAATTCTGGATAAACTGGGCCCTTAACTCAGCCCATGACCCAATGGAGTTAGCCGGCAAGTTCTTCGGCCAAGTGCGGGCTGTCCCCTCCAGCATCATGGTGAAGTATTTAGCACACGCCGCATCGTCCACATCCAACATCTCCATCGCCATCTCATAGCTTTCAACCCATGACTCGGGGGATAAATCGGTGGTGTAATTCGGCACCTTACGTGGGCCCTTGAAATCCTTGGGCAGGCGCACGTTGCGCAGCGCTGGGACGAGACACGGTACCCCCAAAGAGCTGGAAGTGACCCCTGGTTCCACCGACGTGGTTGGACGAACCGGAGTAAATTGGCGAGCTTCATGTTGTGCTGCTAACTCGGCCTCTCGCCGTGCCCTAGCGCGATCCACCACGTCCTGAGCATCACCACCACCACCCGCTGGGTTATGACCACGGGGCGGATTACGGTTTCATGCGCTGCTCGATACGGCCGGTTCATCGATATGCCTGCTGTAACTCTGGCTTGGGCGAGGAGTAGAATGGATCCTCTCGCGACTATATGAATAAGCCTGCTGCTGAACCTAAGCTGTCTGAAGAAGCTCCCTAGCCCGTCTCGTCTCGACTGCCACCGGAGACTCGCCTTCGATCGGGAGGGCCGCCAGTCGTGAAGCGGCAGCGACAATGTTGTCCATCGGGTTAGAGTAATGACCCGGTGGTGTTCGGACATGCTGTGTCGAAACGTTGTTCTGACGAGGCGGATCCACCAAACGTGGCTAAACCGTCGCCCCCGCTCCAGGTGCCTCCGCCCGGTTTACCACTGGCGGATTACTGGTCCCTCCTCCTGGGGTATTAAAGAGGTTCCTGGCCTCATAAACCGGCGGCAGGTGAGATCGGTACCTCCTCTTTAGGACATCGTTTGACGCACTCTGATCCAGCATAAGCCGGTAAGCCTGTGCATCCAATGCGGCCCGTTCCGCGGCCATCCTGGTATCCTCAGCTGCCAAGTCGGCCTTGGCCTGGGTGATCTGATCTTTCACCTTCGCGATTTCCGCATTATGCGCATCTTGATCCGCCGGGTTAACCTCCGCCATCAGTGTCGCCAAAGCGTCAAATAGATCAGATAAAACCTGAGCCGACGGTCGTACAGGACCTCCTGCCCCGGCTGCCGTTGCTTCTACTGATCCGGAAATCATCGCCGCTGCGGTCAAAGAGTGGAGCACTGGCTGTGTACCGGCCATGAAGATCGCAACCCGGTTTGGCGGATCAAAGGGGTCCGGAATACTGTCGCCATCGGAACTGCCCCCAATCCGGCCATATTGCAACTCGTACAATGACTCGGTCTCTCCGGTTGATGACTCGTCGCCGGAATAAATGACGGTCTCACCACCAGATTCCGATCTATCCTCAGGTTCCACTCCGTGGATGACTCCCACGAAGGCACGCTTCATGGCAGGCTTAACCCGGGCAGATCTCGCACGCTGAGCCGTCTCGACGATGTCGGTGCAGATGTCCAGCTCAGGGCCCAGTTCGCCGATCTTGCCAATGAAAACGTGTATGCCGCCGAAAGGGACCCGGTACCCGTACTCGATTGAGCCGGCCTCGGGGCCCCAACCTGCATCGTCGATGTAGATCTTGCCGCGACGACTCTTGGTCATCCGGCCAACGGCGTATCCCTTGAGTCCTTCGAAGCTGCCCTCTAAGAACTCGATACCATCGTGCGATAGCCCCATGGTGGGCGCCAACTGTCATGGTTTTGTCACGGCAGATGTCCTAGGGAAAGGACTTAGTCGTGGAGCCATCGCTACGGGTTAGCTCAAAGGGGTTAAAGCGGACAAGGGATGCAGAGAGTTTATACTGGTTCGGCCCCTTGCGGTGAAGGTAAAAGCCTAATCCAGTTGTTGTGGAATTGCTAGGGTTTCGATGACCAGGGAGCGAATACACTTTGCGTGAGTCTCGAGTTGTTGTCTGTTGTCCTTAAACCGCCGCCGGGTCGTCCCCTTATATACATGGGTTGACGCCCGTCGGTTTACAGAATCCCGAGGCCGGCTCATAAACGTGTCCGGCTCGGTCTCTGCTCTTTCTATCTTACAACACAAGTTTACATATTAATGTCGGTTTATGTCTACATGCATTAAACCGGCTCTGGGCCCTGGGCCTTCATAAAGCGTCACCGTCTTTGTCTTCATGGGCTTCAGATACAGTGATCCGTTATGGGGTTAACCCGGCCTCTCCTGGCCGGTTTACGCCCAGTAGTAATATCCCCAACAGTAAGTAAACCGACTCCAAAACAGTTCTAATAGCAATTTTTCTCCGTTTTGGAATATTTAAGAAAATAGGAAAATAAGAAGTAGTCAGGAAAGGACACGAGGCATCCACGAGGGTGGAGGGCGCGCCCTACCCCCTGGGCGCACCCCCTGTCTCGTGGGCACCTCGTGTGCTCTCCGGACTCCGTTTTCTTGCACGATACTGTTGGGAATCGTAGCATAATTTAAAATTTTCCTACGCTCACCAAGATGCATCTATGGAGTCTACTAGCAACGAGGGGAAAGGAGTGCATCTATATACCCTTGTAGATCGCGAGCGGAAGCATTCCAATGAACGTGGATGACGGAGTCGTACTCGCCATGATCCAAATCACCGATGACCGAGTGCCGAACGGACGGCACCTCCGCGTTCAACACACGTACGGTGCAGTGACGTCTCCTCCTTCTTGATCCAGCAAGGGGGAAGGAGAGGTTGATGGAGATCCAGTAGCACGACGGCGTGGTGGTGGATGTAGCGGGTCTCCGGCAGGGCTTCGTCGAGCTTCTGCGAGAGAGAGAGAGAGGTGTTGCAGGGGAGGAGGGAGGCGCCCAAGGCTATAGGTTGCTGCCCTCCCTCCCCCCCCTTTATATAGGCCTCCTGGGGGGCGCCGGCCCTAGAGATGAGATCTCATGGGGGGGCGGCGGCCACAAGGGGGGGAAGGGGTTGCCTTGCCCCCCAAGGCAAGGGGGAACTCCCCCTAGGGTTCCCAACCCTAGGCGCATGGGGGGAGGCCCAAGGGGGGCGCCCCAGCCCACTAAGGGCTGGTTCCCTTCCACTTTCAGCCCACGGGGCCCTCCGGGATAGGTGGCCCCACCCGGTGGACCCCCGGGACCCTTCCGGTGGTCCCGGTACAATACCGGTAACCCCCGAAACTTTCCCGGTGGCCGAAACTGGACTTCCTATATATAATTCTTCACCTCCGGACCATTCCGGAACATCTCGTGACGTCCGGGATCTCATCCGTGACTCTGAACAACTTTCAGGTTTCCCCATACATATATCTCTATAACCCTAGCGTCACCGAACCTTAAGTGTGTAGACCCTACGGGTTCGGGAGACATGCAGACATGACCGAGACGCCTCTCCGGTCAATAACCAACAGCGGGATCTGGATACCCATGTTGGCTCCCACATGCTCCACGATGATCTCATCGGATGAACCACGGTGTCGAGGATTCAATCAATCCGTATGCAATTCCCTTTGTCAATCGGTATGTTACTTGCCCGAGATTCAATCGTCGGTATCCCAATACCTTGTTCAATCTCATTACCGGCAAGTCTCTTTACTCGTACCGCAATGCATGATCCCGTGACTAACGCCTTAGTCACATTGAGCTCATTATGATGATGCATTACCGAGTGGGCCCAGAGATACCTCTCCGTCACACGGAGTGACAAATCCCAGTCTCGATCCGTGCCAACCCAACAGACACTTTCGGAGATACCCGTAGTGCACCTTTATAGTCACCCAGTTACGTTGTGACGTTTGGCACACCCAAAGCACTCCTACGGTATCCGGGAGTTGCACGATCTCATGGTCTAAGGAAAAGATACTTGACATTGGAAAAGCTCTAGCAAACGAAACTACACGATCTTTTATGCTATGCTTAGGATTGGGTCTTGTCCATCACATCATTCTCCTAATGATGTGATCCCGTTATCAATGACATCCAATGTCCATAGTCAGGAAACCATGACTATCTGTTGATCAACGAGCTAGTCAACTAGAGGCTTACTAGGGACACGTTGTGGTCTATGTATTCACACATGTATTACGATTTCCGGACAATACAATTATAGCATGAATAATAGACTATTATCATGAACAAAGAAATATAATAATAACCATTTATTATTGCCTCTAGGGCATATTTCCAACAGTCTCCCACTTGCACTAGAGTCAATAATCTAGTTACATTGTGATGAATCAAACACCCATTGCGTCCTGGTGTTGATCATGTTTTGCCCTAGGGAGAGGTTTAGTGAACGGATCTGCTACATTCAGGTCCGTATGTACTTTACAAATATCTATGTCTCCATTCACGAATGGAGTTGAAGCGAGGCTTGATATGCCTGGTCTTCCTGTGAAACCTGGGCTCCTTCGCAAGGGCAATAGCTCCAGTGTTGTCACAGAAGAGAGTCATCGGGCCCGACGCATTGGGAATCACCCCTAGGTCGGTAATGAACTCCTTCATCCAGACTGCTTCCTGTGCTGCCTCCGAGGCTGCCATGTACTCCGCTTCACATGTAGATCCCGCCACGACGCTTTGCTTGCAACTGCACCAGCTTACTGCTCCTCCATTCAAAATATACACGTATCCGGTTTGTGACTTCGAGTCATCCAGATCTGTGTCGAAGCTAGCGTCGACGTAACCCTTTACGACGAGCTCTTCGTCACCTCCATAAACGAGAAACATATCCTTAGTCCTCTTCAGGTACTTCAGGATATTCTTGACCGCTGTCCAGTGTTCCATGCCGGGATTACTTTGGTACCTTCCTACCAAACTTACGGCAAGGTTTACATCAGGTCTGGTACACAGCATGGCATACATAATAGACCCTATGGCCGAGGCATAGGGGATGACACTCATCTTTTCTATATCTTCTGCCGTGGTCGGGCATTGAGCCGTGCTCAATTGCACACCTTGCAATACAGGCAAGAACCCCTTCTTGGACTGATCCATATTGAACTTCTTCAATATCTTGTCAAGGTATGTACTTTGTGAAAGACCAATGAGGCGTCTTGATCTATCTCTATAGATCTTGATGCCTAATATATAAGCAGCTTCTCCAAGGTCCTTCATTGAAAAACACTTATTCAAATAGGCCTTAATACTTTCCAAGAATTCTATATCATTTCCCATCAATAGTATGTCATCCACATATAATATGAGAAATGCTACAGAGCTCCCACTCACTTTCTTGTAAACACAGGCTTCTCCATAAGTCTGTGTAAACCCAAACACTTTGATCATCTCATCAAAGCGAATGTTCCAACTCCGAGATGCTTGCACCAGCCCATAGATTGAGCGCTGGAGCTTGCATACTTTGTTAGCATTCTTAGGATCGACAAAACCTTCCGGCTGCATCATATACAACTCTTCCTTAAGGAAGCCGTTAAGGAATGCTGTTTTGACGTCCATCTGCCATATCTCATAATCATAGTATGCGGCAATTGCTAACATGATTCGGACGGACTTCAGCTTCGCTACGGGTGAGAAAGTCTCATCGTAGTCAACCCCTTGAACTTGTCGATAACCCTTAGCGACAAGTCGAGCTTTGTAGATGGTCACATTACCATCCGCGTCCGTCTTCTTCTTAAAGATCCATTTGTTTTCTATGGCTCGCCGCTCATCGGGCAAGTCAGTCAAAGTCCATACTTTGTTTTCATACATGGATTCTATCTCGGATTTCATGGCTTCTAGCCATTTGTCGGAATCCGGGCCCGCCATCGCTTCTTCATAGTTCGAAGGTTCACCGTTGTCTAACAACATGATTTCCAGGACAGGGTTGCCGTACCACTCTGGTGCGGAACGTGTCCTTGTGGACCTACGAAGTTCAGTGACTTGATCTGTAGCTTCATGATCATCATCATTAACTTCCTCTCCAGTCGGTGTAGGCACCACAGGAACATCTTCCCGCGCTGCGCTACTTTCCGGTTCAGAAGGGGTGACTATCACCTCATCAAGTTCCACTTTCCTCCCACTCAATTCTTTCGAGAGAAACTCCTTCTCTAGAAAGGAGCCGTTCTTGGCAACGAAGATCTTGCCTTCGGATCTGAGGTAGAAGGTGTACCCAATAGTTTCCTTAGGGTATCCTATGAAGACGCATTTTTCCGATTTGGGTTCGAGCTTTTCATGTTGAAGTTTCTTGACATAAGCATCGCATCCCCAAACTTTTAGAAACGACAGCTTAGGTTTCTTCCCAAACCATAATTCATACGGTGTCGTCTCAACGGATTTCGACGGAGCCCTATTTAAAGTGAATGCGGCAGTCTCTAAAGCATAGCCCCAAAATGAGAGCGGTAAATCGGTAAGAGACATCATAGATCGCACCATATCCAATAGAGTGCGATTACGACGTTCGGACACACCATTTCTCTGAGGTGTTCCAGGCGGCGTGAGTTGTGAAACTATTCCACATTTCCTTAAGTGTGTACCAAATTTGTGACTTAAATATTCTCCACCACGATCTGATCGTAAGAATTTTATTTTTCTGTCACGTTGATTCTCAACTTCACTCTGAAATTCCTTGAACTTTTCAAAGGTTTCAGACTTGTGTTTCATTAGGTAGACATACCCATATCTACTTAAATCATCAGTGAGAGTGAGAACATAACGATATCCTCCGCGAGCCTCAACACTCATTGGACCGCACACATCGGTATGTATGATTTCCAATAAGTTGGTTGCTCGCTCCATTGTTCCGGAGAACGGAGTCTTGGTCATCTTACCCATGAGGCATGGTTCGCACGTGTCAAATGATTCGTAATCAAGAGACTCCAAAAGTCCATCAGCATGGAGCTTCTTCATGCGCTTGACACCAATGTGACCAAGGCGGCAGTGCCACAAGTATGTGGGACTATCGTTATCAACTTTACATCTTTTGGTATTCACACTATGAATATGTGTAACATCACGTTCGAGATTCATCAAAAATAAACCATTGACCAGCGGGGCATGACCATAAAACATATCTCTCAAATAAACAGAACAACCATTATTCTCGGATTTAAATGAGTAGCCATCTCGAATTAAACGAGATCCAGATACAATGTTCATGCTCAAAGCTGGCACTAAATAACAATTATTGAGGTTCAAAACTAATCCCGTGGGTAGATGCAGAGGTAGCGTGCCGACGGCGATCACATCGACCTTGGAACCATTCCCGACGCGCATCGTCACCTCGTCCTTTGCCAGTCTCCGTTTATTCCGTAGTTCCTGTTTTGAGTTACAAATATGAGCAACCGCACTGGTATCAAATACCCAGGAGCTACTACGAGTACTGGTAAGGTACACATCAATAACTTGTATATCACATATACCTTTGGTGTTGCCGGCCTTCTTCTTGTCCGCTAAATATTTGGGGCAGTTCCGCTTCCAGTGACCACTTCCCTTGCAATAAAAGCACTCAGTCTCGGGCTTGGGTCCATTCTTTGACTTCTTCCCGGTAACTGGTTTACCGGGCGCGGCAACTCCCTTGCCGTCCTTCTTGAAGTTCTTCTTACCCTTGCCCTTCTTGAACTTAGTGCTTTTATTCACCGTCAACACTTGATGTTCTTTTCTGATTTCCACCTCTGCTGATTTCAGCATCGAATATACCTCGGGAATGGTCTTTTCCATCCCCTGCATATTGTAGTTCATCACAAAGCTCTTGTAGCTTGGTGGAAGCGACTGGAGGATTCTGTCAATGACCGCATCATCTGGAAGATTAACTCCCAGCTGAGACAAGCGGTTATGCAACCCAGACATTCTGAGTATGTGCTCACTAACAGAACTGTTCTCCTCCATTTTACAGCTGAAGAACTTGTCGGAGACATCATATCTCTCGACCCGGGCATGAGCTTGAAAAACCAGTTTCAGCTCCTCGAACATCTCATATGCTCCATGTTTCTCAAAACGCTTTTGGAGACCCGGTTCTAAGCTGTAAAGCATGCCGCACTGAACGAGGGACTAATCATCAGCACGCTGCTGCCAAGCGTTCATAACGTCTTGGTTCTCTGGGATTGGTGCTTCACCTAGCGGTGCTTCTAAGACATAATCTTTCTTGGCTGCTATGAGGATGATCCTCAGGTTCCGGATCCAGTCCGTATAGTTGCTGCCATCATCTTTCAGCTTGGTTTTCTCTAGGAACGCGTTGAAATTGAGGACAACGTTGGCCATTTGATCTACAATACATAGTGTAAAGATTTTAGACTAAGTTCATGATAATTAAGTTCATATAATCAAATTATTTAATGAACTCCCACTCAGATAGACATCCCTCTAGTCATCTAAGTGAAACATGATCCGAATTTAACTAGGCCGTGTCCGATCATCACGTGAGACGGACTAGTCAAGATCGGTGAACATCTCCATGTTGATCGTATCTTCTATACGACTCATGCTCGACCTTTCAGTCCTCCTTGTTCCGAGGCCATGTCTGTACATGCTAGGCTCGTCAAGTCAACCTAAGTGTATTGCGTGTGTTCCGAGGCCATGTCTGTACATGCTAGGCTCGTCAACACCCGTTGTATTCGAATGTTAGAATCTATCACACCCGATCATCACGTGGTGCTTCGAAACAACGAACCTTCGCAACGGTGCACAGTTAGGGTGAACACTTTCTTGAAATTATTATAAGGGATCATCCTACTTGCTACCGTCGTTCTAAGCAAATAGGATGCAAAAACATGATAAACATCACATGCAATCAAATAGTGACATGATATGGCCAATATCATTATGCTCCTTTGATCTCCATCTTCGGGGCACCATGATCATCTTCGTCACCGGCATGACACCATGATCTCCATCATCATGATCTCCTTCATTGTGTCTTCATGAAGTCGTCACGCCAACGATTACTTCTACTTCTATGGCTAACGCGTTTAGCAACAAAATAAAGTAATTTACATGGCGTTATTCAATGACACGCAGGTCATACAAAATAATAAAGACAACTCCTATGGCTCCTGCCGGTTGTCATACTCATCGACATGCAAGTCGTGATTCCTATTACAAGAATATGATCAATCTCATACATCACATATATCATTCATCACATCTTCTGGCCATATCACATCACATAGCACTTGCTGCAAAAACAAGTTAGACGTCCTCTAATTGTTGTTGCAAGTTTTTACGTGGTTTGTAGGTTTCTAGCAAGAACGTTTTCTTACCTACGTATGACCACAACGTGATTTGCCAATTTCTATTTACCCTTCATAAGGACCCTTTTCATCGAATCCGTTCCGACTAAAGTAGGAGAGACAGACACCCGCTAGCCACCTTATGCAACTAGTGCATGTCAGTCGGTGGAACCTGTCTCACGTAAGCGTACGTGTAAGGTCAGTCCGGGCCGCTTCATCCTACAATGCCGCCGAAACAAGAAATGACTAGTAGCGGCAAGAAGAATTGGCAAACTCAACGCCCACAACTGCTTTGTGTTCTACTCGTGCATAGTAACTACGCATAGGCCTGGCTCATGATGCCACTGTTGGGAATCGTAGCATAATTTAAAATTTTCCTACGCTCACCAAGATGCATCTATGGAGTCTACTAGCAACGAGGGGAAAGGAGTGCATCTACATACCCTTGTAGATCGCGAGCGGAAGCGTTCCAATGAACGTGGATGACGGAGTCGTACTCGCCGTGATCCAAATCACCGATGACCGAGTGCCGAACGGACGGCACCTCCGCGTTCAACACACGTACGGTGCAGCGATGTCTCCTCCTTCTTGATCCAGCAAGGGGGAAGGAGAGGTTGATGGAGATCCAGCAGCACGACGGCGTGGTGGTGGATGTAGCGGGTCTCCGGCAGGGCTTCGCCGAGCTTCTGCGAGAGAGAGAGAGGTGTTGCAAGGGAGGAGGGAGGCGCCCAAGGCTGTAGGTTGCTGCCCTCCCTCCCCCCCTTTATATAGGCCTCCTGGGGGGGCGCCGGCCCTAGAGATGAGATCTCATGGGGGGGCGGCGGCCACAAGGGGGGGAAGGGGTTGCCTTGCCCCCCAAGGCAAGGGGGAACTCCCCCCCCCTAGGGTTCCCAACCCTAGGCGCATGGGGGGAGGCCCAAGGGGGGTGCCCCAGCCCACTAAGGGCTGGTTCCCTTCCACTTTCAGCCCACGGGGCCCTCCGGGACAGGTGGCCCCACCCGGTGGACCCCCGGGACCCTTCCGGTGGTCCCGGTACAATACCGGTAACCCCCGAAACTTTCCCGGTGGCCGAAACTGGACTTCCTATATATAATTCTTCACCTCCGGACCATTCCGGAACCTCTCGTGACGTCCGGGATCTCATCCGGGACTCCGAACAACTTTCGGGTTTCCGCATACACATATCTCTACAACCCTAGCGTCACCGAACCTTAAGTGTGTAGACCCTACGGGTTCGGGAGACATGCAGACATGACCGAGACGCCTCTCCGGTCAATAACCAACAGCGGGATCTGGATACCCATGTTGGCTCCCACATGCTCCACGATGATCTCATCGGATGAACCACGGTGTCGAGGATTCAATCAATCCGTATGCAATTCCCTTTGTCAATCGGTATGTTACTTGCCCGAGATTCGATCGTCGGTATCCCAATACCTTGTTCAATCTCGTTACCGGCAAGTCTCTTTACTCGTACCGCAATGCATGATCCCGTGACTAACGCCTTAGTCACATTGAGCTCATTATGATGATACATTACCGAGTGGGCCTAGAGATACCTCTCCGTCACACGGAGTGACAAATCCCAGTCTCGATCCGTGCCAACCCAACAGACACTTTCGGAGATACCCGTAGTGCACCTTTATAGTCACCCAGTTACGTTGTGACGTTTGGCACACCCAAAGCACTCCTACGGTATCCGGGAGTTGCACGATCTCATGGTCTAAGGAAAAGATACTTGACATTGGAAAAGCTCTAGCAAACGAAACTACACGATCTTTTATGCTATGCTTAGGATTGGGTCTTGTCCATCACATCATTCTCCTAATGATGTGATCCCGTTATCAATGACATCCAATGTCCATAGTCAGGAAACCATGACTATCTGTTGATCAACGAGCTAGTCAACTAGAGGCTTACTAGGGACACGTTGTGGTCTATGTATTCACACATGTATTACGATTTCCGGACAATACAATTATAGCATGAATAATAGACTATTATCATGAACAAAGAAATATAATAATAACCATTTATTATTGCCTCTAGGGCATATTTCCAACAGATACTTCTTTTGGTCAATAAAAATTCATTATATAATCTCCCGAAGGTTTTGACCCTCGTATCACGCAAATATCCTCTGTTTTTGTTTCGAGCTGTTTTTCTCACAGATCTAGTTCACCATGACATCTCCAAGTGCTCCCAAGGACAAGTTCTTCGAGAAGATCATCAACCCCTACCTCGCAGAGGTGTTGCAACACCCTCAAACCATTGAGATGCGTGAGGGGTTGCTGCACATCCGCGATGTTGAGGGACCAAGGAGGACCGGAAGCATGGAGACAAGACTCGAAGCAATGGAGCAACAAGTTTTCAAGTGCCAGGAGATGGTGGAACGTGGACTCGACGCCAACCACATAATGATCACGGAGTTCACCAACAACCACAAGCTAGATGCCCAGAACATTGGGGAGACCATCTTCAAGCTTCACGAGAGGATCGATCACCTCCAAGCCCAGATCTATGAACTGCAAAACCAAAATTGTGAGTATGAATATAGATTGAAGAGGATGAGTTTGGCTGCAGATTTGAGGATCCCGGAGACTCGATCATCCTTCTATGATGGTGAGCCTATGCCTTGGAAGATGGACGACAAGCCTATCATCAACAACTCCATCATCACCACCTCCGAGGAAAGAGACTTAATCACATGGGTATGGGCACTCCCCTTGGCAATTGCCAAGCTTGGGGGAGGTGCCCCGGTATCGTATCACCATCACACTCCTATCTTTACCGTTTTTCTTAGTTCGATCCTTTTGGTAATATCTTGATCTAGTAGAATAAAGTTTTGGTATGATTTAGTTTTGAGTTTTGCTTTATGATCCTTCTATGTAATCGAGTCTGTGAGCTATATATAATAAAGATTAGTCTTGGGTCAAGGGCTTGATTATCTTGCTATGATCTTGAGGGAATAAAAATAGAAGAGAAGAGAAAGAGTAAAAAGAATTAAAGGGACAGTATTGATCTTATGAAGAGTAATGACTTCACATATAAAGAGTATGATGAATAAAAGTTGTTGAGAGTTGACAAACATAGTTTTGGTCATCGTTGCAATTAATAGGAAGTAACAAAGAAAGAGAGGTTCTCACATATAAATATACTATCTTGGACATCTTTTATGATTGTGAGCACTCATTAAAATATGACATGCTAAAAGTTGATGTTGGACAAGGAAGACAACGTAATGGGTTATGTTTTCTTATATCCGAAATAAAGTATATTTTCATGGATCATCCAACAAGTTGATCTTGCCTTTCCCCCTCATGCTAGCCAAATTCTCCGCACCAAGTAGAGATACTACTTGCGCTTCCGAATATCCTTAAACCCAGTTTTGCCATGAGTGTCCACCATACCTACCTATGGATTGAGTAAGATCCTTCAAGTAAGTTGTCATTGTTGCATGCAATAAAAATTGCTCTCTAAATATGTATGATTTATTAATGTGGAGAAAATAAGCTTTATATGATCTTGTGATGTGGAAGAAATAAAAGTGACAGACTGCATAATAAAGGTCCATATCACAAGTGGCAATATAAAGTGACGTTCTTTCGCATTAAGATTTTGTGCATCCAACCATAAAAGCACATGACAACCTCTGCTTCCCTCTGCGAAGGGCCTATATTTTATTCTTGTCTTATACCTTATACAAGAGTCATGGTGATCTTCACCTTTCCTTTTTACATTTTATCCTTTGGCAAGCACATTGTGTTGGAAAGATCCTCGTATATATATATATATCCAATTGGATGTAAGTTATCATGAACTATTATTGTTGACATTACCCTTGAGGTAAAAGGTTGGGAGGCAACACTATAAGCCCCTATCTTTCTCTATGTCCGATTAAAACTCCATACCCATAAGTATTGCGTGAGTGTTAGCAATTGTGAAAGACTAAATGATAGTTGAGTATGTGGACTTGCTGAAAAGCTCTTATATTGACTCTTTCCGATGTTATGATAAATTGCAATTGCTTCAATGACCGAGATTATAGCTTGTTAGTTTTCAATGAAGTTTCTGATTCATACTTGACGTTGTGAATAGATTGTTACTTTAGCATAAGAAATTATATGACAATATATATATATATACATGCCCTCATGTCCATATTTTATTTATCGACACCTCTATCTCTAAACATGTGGACATATTTTTTGTTATCGGCTTCCGCTTGAGGACAAGTGAGGTCTAAGCTTGGGGGAGTTGATACGTCCATTTTGCATCATGCTTTTATATCGATATTTATTACATTATGGGCTGTTATTACACATTATGTCACAATACTTATGCCTATTCTCTCTCTTTTTACAAGGTTTACACGAAGAGGGAGAATGCCGGCAGCTGGAATTCTGGGCTGGAAAAGGAGCAAATATTAGAGACCTATTCTGCACAACTCCAAAAGTCCTGAAACATCACAGAGGCACGTTTTGGAATTAATAAAAAATAATGGCGAAAGAACCAACAAGAGGGGGCCCACAACCTGGCCACGAGGGTGGGGGCGCGCCCTACCCCCTGGGCGCGCCCCCTGTCTCAAGGGCCCCCTGGCAGGCCTCCGGTGCCCATCTTCTGCTATATGAAGTCTTTCGTCCTAGAAAAAATAAAAAAGGAAGTTTTCAGGACGAAGCGCCGCCGTCTCGAGGCGGAACCTGGGGAAACAAATCTAGGGCTCCGGTGGAGCTGTTCTGCCGGGGAAACATCCCTCTGGGAGGGGGAAATCATCACCATCGTCATCACCATCGATCCTGTCATCGGGAGGGGGTCAATCTCCATCAACATCTTCACCAGCACCATCTCATCTCAAACCCTAGTTCATCTCTTGTATCCAATCTTTGTCTCAAAACCTCAGATTGGTACCTGTGGGTTGCTAGTAGTGTTGATTACTCCTTGTAGTTGATGCTAGTTGGTTTATTTGGTGGAAGATCATATGTTCAGATCCTTTATGCATATTAATACCCCTCTGATCATGAACATGAATATGATTTGTGAGTAGTTACGTTCGTTCCTAAGGACATGGGAGAAATCTTGCTATAAGTAGTCATGTGAATTTGGTATTCGTTCGATATTTTGATGAGATGTATGTTGTCTTTCCTCTAGTGGTGTTATGTGAACATCGACTACATGACACTTCACCATTATTTGGGCCTAGGGGGAGGCATTGGGAAGTAATAAGTAGATGATGGGTTGCTAGAGTGACAGAAGCTTAAACCCTAGTTTATGTGTTGCTTCGTAAGGGGCTGATTTGGATCCATATGTATCATGCTATGGTTAGGTTTGCCTTAATACTTCTTTTGTAGTTGCGGATTCTTGCAATAGGGGTTAATCATAGGTGGGATGCTTGTCCAAGGAAGGGCAGTACCCAAGCACTGGTCCACCCACATATCAAATTATCAAAGTAACGAACGCGAATCATATGAGCATGATGAAAACTAGCTTGACGATAATTTCCATGTGTCCTCGGGAGCGTTTTCCTTCATATAAGAGTTTGTCCATGCTTGTCCTTTGCTACAAAAAGGATTGGGCCACCTTGCTGCACCTTGTTTACTTTTGTAACTTGCTACCCGTTACAAATTACCTTATCACAAAACTGTCTGTTACAGATAATTTCAGTGCTTGCAGAGAATACCTTACTGAAAATCGCTTGTCATTTCCTTCTGCTCCTCGTTGGGTTCGACACTCTTACTTACCGAAAGGACTACGATAGATCCCCTATACTTGTGGGTCATCAGAGGGGGAAGGGGGAATCCTATTCCCCTTTTCCTTTCCTCCTTCCCCTTTCCTTCTCCAATTTCGCGAGACCATATGGGGGGGCGCACCAGCCCCTGTGGCTGGTGTGTTTCCCCTCTTGGCCCATAAGGCCCATATAGTTTGCCGGGGGTAGCCCGGAACCTCTTCCGGTGACCCGATACGTACCCGGTAACCCCAGAACACTTCTGGTGTCCGAATACTATCGTCATGTATATGAATCTTTACCTCTTGACCATTTCGAGACTCCTCGTCATGTCTGTGATCTCATCTGGGACTCCAAACAACATTCGGTCACCAAATCACATAACTCATATAATACAAATCGTCATCGAACGTTAAGCGTGCAGACCCTATGGGTTCGAGAACTATGTAGACATGACCGAGACACCTCTCCGGCCAATAACCAAAAGCGGAACCTGGAAGCTCATATTGGCTCCCACATATTTGATACGTCTATTTTGCATCATGTTTTCTTACTGTTATTTATAATGTTTTTATCCATAATAATGCTTTTTGGAGTAATTCTAATGCCTTTTTTCTCATAATATGCAAGGTATACACCAAGAGGGAGAATTCCGGCAGCTACAAATCTGGACCTGGAAAAGCTACGTCAGGCTACCTATTCTGCACAACTCCAAACAAGCTAAAACTTCATGGAGATTTTTTATGGAATATTTGAGGAATATTGGAGCAAATAACTACTAGAGGGGGCCCACCAGGTGGTCACAACCCACCTGGGCGCGCCAGGGAGCCCAGCCGTGCCCTGGTGGGTTGTGCTCACCCCGGCCCACCTCCAGTGCCCATCTTCTGGTATATAGGTCATTTTGACCTAGAAAAAATAAGGAGAGGACTTTCGGGATGGAGCGCCGCCGTCTCGATGCGGAACTTGGGCAGGAGCACTTTTACCCTCTGGCGGAGCGATTCCGCCGGGGGAACTTCCCTCCCGGAGGGGGAAATCATCGTCATCATCATCACCAACAACTCTCCCATATTGGGGAGGGAAATCTCCATCAACATCTTCAATAGCACCATCTCATCTCAAACCCTAGTTCATCTCTTATGTTCAATCTTGTTACCGGAACTATAGATTGGTGCTTGTAGGTGACTAGCAGTGTTGATTACTATATGGTTTATCTGGTGGAAGATTATATGTTCAGATCCAATATGCTATTTTATACTCCTCTGATCTTGAGCATGATTATTATTTGTGAGTAGTTACTTTTGTTCTTGAGGTCACGGGAGAAATCATGTGAACTTGATATGTGTTCGATATTTTGATAGTATGTATGTCGTGATTCCCTTAGTGGTGTCATGTGAACGTCGACTACATGACACTTCACCATATTTGGGCCTAAGGGAATGCATTGTGGAGTAGCAATTAGATGATGGGTTGCGAGAGTGACAGAAGCTTAAACCCCAATTTATGCGCTATTCCGTAAGGGACCGATTGGATCCAAATGTTTAATGCTATGGTTAGAATTTATTCTTAATACTTTTCTCGTAGCTGCGGATGCTTGCGGGGGCGGGGTAATCATAAGTAGGAGGTTTGTTGAAGTAAGAACAGCACCTAAGCACCGGTCCACCCACATATCAAATTATCAAAGTAGCGAACACAAATCGAACCAAGATGATGAAAGTGACTAGATGAAATTCCCGTGTACCCTCAAGAACGCTTTGCTTATCATAAGAGACCGTTTTGGCATGTCCTTTGCCTTAAAAGGATTGGGCTACCTTGCTGCACTTTTGTTACTACTATCGTTACTTGCTCGTTACAAATTATCTTGCTATCAAACTACTCCGCTACTTACAATTTCAGCACTTGCAGACATTACCTTACTGAAAACCACATGTCATTTCCTTCTGCTCCTCGTTGGGTTCGACACTCTTACTTATCGAAAAGAGCTACAATTGATCCGCTATACTTGTGGGTCATCAAGGATATTTTCTGGTGCCGTTGCCGTGGAGTGAAGCGCCTTTGGTAAGTGGTATTTGGTAAGGAAACATTTATATAGTGTGCTGAAATTTATTGTCACTGGTTACTATGGAAAACAATCCTTTGAGGGGTTTGTTCAGGGTATCTTCACCTTGTCCAGAACCAAAATTAGCTACCCCTCAACCTACTGCACCTACTGAAAATATTGAATATGAAATTCCTTCGGGTATGATAGAACAACTGCTAGCTAATCCTTATGTAGGAGATGGAACCGAACATCCTGATATGCACTTGATATATGTAGAACAAATGTGTGGATTGTTTAGGCTTGCAGGTTTACCCAAGGATGAAGTTATGAAGAAGGTTTTCCCTTTATCTTTGAAGGGAATAGCATTGGCATGGTATAGGCTATGCGATGATATTGGATCTTGGAATTGGAATCGATTGAAATTGGAGTTCCACCAAAAAAATTATCCTATGCATCTAGTTCATCGTGATCGGAATTATATATATAATTTTTGGCCTCGTGAGGGAGAAAGTATTGCTCTACCTTGGGGGAGGCTGAAATCAATGTTATATTCATGCCCCAATCATGAGCTCTCAAGAGAAATTATTATCCAGAACTTTTATGCTCGGCTTTCTCGTAATGATCAAACCATGCTCGATACTTCTTGTGCTGGTTCTTTTATGAAGAAGACTATTGAATTCCGGTGGGATCTTTTGGAAAGAATTAAACGCAACTCTGAAGATTGGGAACTCGATGAAGGAAAAGAGTCAGGTATTAAGCTTAAGTATGATTGTGTTAAATCTTTTATGAATACCGATGCTTTTGAAAAGTTTAGCACTAAATATGGACTTGACTCTGAGATAGTAGCCTCCTTTTGTGAATCATTTGCTACTCATGCTGATCTCCCTAAAGAGAAGTGGTTTAAATATCACCCACCTGTTAAAGAAGAAATCAAAGAACCGGTACCAGGTAAAGAAGAAACTATACTTTATAGTGTTGATTCAGTTATTCCTTCTGCTTATATTGAGAAACCACCTTTCCCTGTTAGGATAAAGGAACATGCTAAAGTTTCAACTGTGGTTAACAAAAGCTATATTAGAACACCTAAACCTGAAGAACAAATTAAAGTAGAACCTAGTATTGCTATGGTTAAAGATCTCTTGGGCATGTTATTTACATCTGTGAAGAAACTGCTAGAATTGCCAAACCTGATAAAAAGGATAAACATAGACTTGTTGTTGGCATGCCTGTTATCTCAGTTAAAATAGGAGATCATTGTTATCATGGTTTATGTGACATAGGTGCTAGTGTGAGTGCTATTCCTTACACCTTATATCAAGAAATTATGAATGACATAGCACCCGCAGAGATAGAAGACATAGATGTTACTATTAAACTTGCTAATAGAGACACTATATCACCAATTGGGATTGCTAGAGATGTTGATGTCTTGTGTGGGAAAATAAAATACCTTACTGATTTTCATGTTCTTGGTTCCCCACAAGATGACTTTTGTCCCATTATCTTTGGTAGACCTTTCTTGAACACCATTAATGCTAAAATAGATTGTGAGAAACAAACTGTCGGTGTTAGTTTTGGTGATGAGTCTCATGAGTTTAATTTTTCCAAGTTTAGTAAAAAAACTTCATGAAAAAGAATTGCCTAGTAAAGATGAATTAATTGGTCTTGCTTCTATTGATGTGCCTCCTACTGATCCACTAGAACAATATTTGCTAGACCATGAAAATGATTTACATATGCATGAAAGAAATGAAATAGATAAGATTTTCTTTGAACAACGTCCTCTGCTTAAACACAATCTTCCTATTGAAACTCTAGGAGGTCCTCCTCCACCTAAAGGTGATCCTGTGTTTGAATTAAAACAATTGCCAGACACTTTGAAATATGCTTACCTTGATGAAAAGAAGATATATCATGTTATTATAAGTGCTAACCTTTCAGAACATGAAGAAGAAAGATTATTGCAAGTTCTAAGGAAGCACCGAGATGCTATTGGATATACTCTTGATGATTTAAAGGGCATTAGTCCCACTCTATGTCAGCACAAAATTAATATGGAACCTGATGCTAAACCCGTTGTTGATCACCAACGTCGGTTAAATCCGAAGATGAAAGAAGTGGTAAGAATGGAAATATTAAAACTTCTGGAAGCAGGTATAATCTATCCTATAGATGATAGTAGATGGGTAAGTCCTGTTCATTGTGTCCCTACGAAAGGAGGTATAACTGTTGTTCCTAATGATAAGAATGAACTTATTCCACAAAGAATTGTTACAGGCTATAGAATGATAATTGATTTTAGAAAATTAAACAAAGCAACTAGAAAAGATCATTTACCCTCTGCCTTTTATTGATCAAATGCTTGAAAGATTATCTAAGCACACACATTTTTGCTTCCTAGATGGATATTCTGGTTTTTCATAAATACATGTTTCTCAACCTAATCAAGAAAAGACCACTTTTACTTGTCCCTTTGGAACTTATGCTTATAGACGTATGCCTTTTGGTTTATGTAATGCACCTGCTGCCTTTCAAAGATGTATGCTATATTCTCTAACTTTTGTGAAAAGATTGTTGAGGTTTTCATGGATGACTTCTCTATTTATGGGAAGTCTTTTGATGATTGTTTAAGCAATCTTGATCGAGTTTTGCAGAGATGTGAACAAACAAATCTTGTCTTGAATTGGAGAAGTGTCACTTTATGGTTAATGAAGGCATTGTCTTGGGTCATAAAATTTCTGAAAGAGGTATTGAAGTGGACAAAGCTAAGGTTGATGCAATTGAGAAAATGCCATGTCTAAAAGATATAAAAGGTATTCATAGTTTCTTAGGTCATGCTCGTTTCTATAGGAGATTTATCAAAGACTTTTCTAAAATTTCTAGGCCTCTAACGAGTCTCTTGCAAAAGGATATTCCTTTTGTTTTTGATGATGATTTTTTCAAAGCCTTTGAAACACTCAAGAAAGCCTTAATTTCTGCACCTATTGTTCAACCACCTGATTGGAACTTGCCTTTTGAAATTATGTGTGATGCTAGTGATTATGATGTTGGTGATGTTCTAGGACAAACAGTTGATAAGAAATTGAATCTTATTCATTATGCTAGTAAAACTCTTGACAGTGCTCAACGAAATTATGCTACTACTAAAAAGAATTCTTAGCAGTGGTGTTTGCTTGTGATAAATTTAGACCTTATATTGTTGATTCCAAAGTAATTTTTCACACCGATCATGCTGCTATCAAATATCTTATGGAAAAGAAAGATGCTAAACCTAGACTTATTCGATGGGTTCTCTTGTTACAAGAATTTGATTTACAGATCACTGATAGAAAAGGAGCTGAGAACCCCGTAGCTGATAATTTATCTAGGCTTGAAAATGTGCCTGATGACCCACTACCTATTGATGATAGTTTTCCTGATGAGCAGTTAGCTGCAATAAATGTTGCTCATAGTACTCCTTGGTATGCTCACTATGATAATTACATTGTTGCTAAATATTTACCACCTAGCTTTACATACCAACAAAAGAAAAAAATATTCTATGATTTAAGACATTACTTTTGGGATGACCCACATCTTTATAAAGAAGGAGTGGATGGTATTATTAGACGTTGTGTACCTGAGCATGAACAGGGACAAATCCTACGGAAATGTCACTCTGAAGCTTATGGAGGGCATCATGCTAGAGATAGAACTGCTCACAATGTATTGCAATCTGGATTTTATTGGCCTACTCTCTTCAAGGATGCCCGTAAGTTCGTCTTATCTTGTGATGAATGTCAAAGAAAAGGTAATATCGGTAAGCGTCAAGAAATTCCTATGAATAATTCACTTGCTGTTGAACCATTGATGTTTGGGGATTTGATTACATGGGACCTTTTCCTTCCTCTAATGGGTATACACATATTTTGGTTGTTGTTGATTATGTTACTAAATGGGTAGAAGCTATTCCAACCAGTAGTGCTGATCACAACACCTCTATTAAAATGCTTAAGGAAGTTATTTTCCCAAGGTTTGGAATCCGTAGATATTTAATGACTGATGGTGGTTCGCACTTTATTCATGGTGCTTTCCGTAAAATGCTTGCCAAGTATGATGTTAACCATAGAATTGCATCACCTTATCATCCTCAGTCTAGTGGTCAAGTTGAACTTAGCAATAGAGAAATAAAATTAATTTTGCAAAAGACTGTCAATAGGTCCTGGAAGAATTGGTCTAAGAAATTAGATGATGCACTTTGGGCTTATAGAACAGCATATAAAAATCCTATGGGTATGTCTCCTTATAAAATGGTTTATGGAAAAGCTTGTCATTTGCCTCTTGAGTTAGAACATAAAGCATATTGGGCAATCAAAGAACTCAATTATGATTTCAAACTTGCTGGTGAAAAGAGGTTATTTGATATTATAGCTCATTAGATGAATGGAGAACCCAAGCTTATGAAAATGCAAAATTATTCAAAGAAAAAGTTAAAAGATGGCATGACAAAAAAATCCAAAAGCGTGAGTTTAAAGTCAGAGAATATGTTCTTTTGTACAACTCTCGTTTTAGATTCTTTGCAGGAAAACTCCTCTCAAAATGGGAAGGCCCATATGTCATCGAGGAGGTTTATCGGTCTGGAGCCATCAAAATAAATAATGCCGAAGGTACTAACCCGAAGGTTGTCAATAGGCAACGAATAAAACATTATATCTCAAGTGCGCCCATTAATGTTGAAAGTAATATTATCCAAACTTTGACACCGGAAGAACACATAGAAGAGTCCTTCCGGAACACTCCAGAATCGTGAAAATAAGGAGGTACTTGATACGGTAAGTAAACGGACTCCGAAAAATCCGCAAAAATATTTTTTATTAGTTTTGGAATATTTAGGAAATTAGGAAAATAAGAAACTTGCAGGAAGCGTACCCTGGTGGGCACAAGACACCAGGGCACGCCAGGCAAGCCTGGCGCGCCCAGGTGGGTTATGCCCACCTGGGACACCTTCCGGACTCCGTTTTTCTACAGTATGCTTGTCCTCCAAGATAAAAATTCTATATATACTCCCCGAAGCTGTTGACCACCGTATCGCGGAGAAATCCTCTGTTTTCTTTTCCTTGTTGTTTTCTAACAGATTCAACTAGACCAACGTCATGTCTTCCTCACCCTTCAACAATGGATAACGAGACATAAGGTTGGTTCAGGGAGATCTAAGGAGGGATGAAGCTGAAGAGGTTGCTATGGAGGAAGAAGAGGAAAGTCCCTTTGGGACTCACTCTCCGGCCCCCGAGAGGGGTACATTAGCTCGCATCTCTACTCACCCTAATCCTCATCAAGCCATGGGATCATCAAACAATCAAGCGAGCCTGGAAGAGCAAGAAGAGCTCCCACCGGGGAGGCCCTTACATAGGTTACATCGTAATAATTTCCGCAATTTTATTCACAATTATGGGTTCGAGAACACTCCTCGTAGGCACATACCGTCCAACTGGGACATATCCTGGCCAAGAGAAAACAGTGTAGGAACAAAACCGTGGGGCCTGGAGAATAAACACATAATGGCTGAGGTGAAGAAAAACAGTGAATTAATTCATCAAGCCCTTCGGGAGATTCAAGGTTTGAAGGATCTACTCATGGTTATATTGCAGAACACTACCTCATCACCACCACCATCTTCTTCACCACCAAAGGAGAATTGAGTGTCGGGTATGGGCACTCCCCTTGGCTTTCGCCAAGCTTGGGGGAGGTGCCCCGGTATCGTAGCATCCCACTATCTTTTTGCCTTTACTTATTTTAGTTTGATCCTTTGCTTTAGATGAATAAAAGTTTAGTTCGATCCTTTCTTCTTTCAGAGTTTGCTTAGTGATCTATCCTTGTAATCATGTGCAAGTTTTATAATAAAGTTTAGTTTGAGTTTTTGCTTTCTTTACTTTCATGTTGCAAATAAAAGAAAAGAAATAAAAAAGAAAAAAGAGAAAGGAAATAAATCAAGAAGATCATATGCTAATCTTCTGGTAGGTGATGACACCACGTAAGGAAAAAGTATAAGTAGAAAATTTTATTAGAGATTGACAAACATAGCATTAGTCAATGATGCAACTCATGAAAGAATTAATAAGGGAAGAGAAGATTCACATATAAATATACTATCCTAGAAATCTTTTGTGATTGTGATCCCTCATCAAAATATTATATGCCAAAATTGTTGACGTTGGACAAGGAAGACAACTTAATGGTTTATGTTTGTTTATATTCACATAGAAGTCATATTGTCATAGATCCTTCAACATGTGGTGCTTGCCCCTATCTTTGGTAGCCAAAAATTCTGCACTAAGTAGAGATACTACTTGTGCATCCAAAAACCCTTAAATCCAAATCTTATTTTCAAGTGTCCACCATACCTACCTAGGGATTGAGCAAGATCCCTCAAGTAAGTTGTCATCGGTGCAAAAAGGAAATAAAAATTGCTTCTAAATGTGTGAGATCATTTAGTGTAAGAGAAAATTGAGCGTTGCACGAACTTGTGATGGTGAAGAATAAAAGCGATAGACTGCATAATAAAGGTCGCTATCACAAGGGGCAATGTAACGTGACGTTCTTTTGCACTAAGGGGTTGAGCATACAAACAAATAAGCGCATGGCAACCTATGCTTCCCTCTGTGAAGGGCATGTCTTTTACTTTTATGTATTTACTTTTATGCAAAGAGACAAAGTTTTCCTTCTATTCCTTTTATTTTTCTCCTTTGGCAAGCATCATGTGGTGAGGAAAGATCTAGGTACATATGTCCAGTTGAATATAGGTAGCATGAGTTATTATTGTTGACATCACCCTTGAGGTGAATACGTTGGGAGGCGAAACTATAAGCCCCTATCTTTCTATGTGTCCGGTTGAAACGTTTTGCTCATGTGTATGCGGTGAGTGTTAGCAATCATAGAAGACTATATGATGGTTGAGTATGTGGACTTGCCTAAAGGCTCTGATACATGACCCTTCCTGAAAAGATGATGAATTGTAGTTGCAAAGTTGACTGAGAACATAGTTTGTTGGTTTTTAATAGAGTTTTTGCTTTATACTTCGATTGTGTGATGAATTGTCACTTATTCATGAGAAGTCTATGATAAAAGTTCTATAATAAAAGTCTTATGTTTAAATTTGTTGCTGTTATAATAATGAACATGATGTTTCTATGTCCGTATTTTTTTTATCGACACCTCTCTCTCAAAGCATGTGGACATGTTTTTCGATTTCGGTTTTCGCTTGAGTACAAGCGAGGTCTAAGCTTAGGGAAGTTGATACGTCCATTTTGCATCATGTTTTCTTACTGTTATTTATGATGTTTTTATCCATAATAATGCTTTTTGGAGTAATTCTAATGCCTTTTTTCTCATAATATGCAAGGTATACACCAAGAGGGAGAATTCCGGCAGCTACAAATCTGGACCTGGAAAAGCTACGTCAGGCTACCTATTCTGCACAACTCCAAACAAGCTAAAACTTCATGGAGATTTTTTATGGAATATTTGAGGAATATTGGAGCAAATAACTACCAGAGGGGGCCCACCAGGTGGGCACAACCCACCTGGGTGCGCCAGGGAGCCCAAGCGCGCCCTGGTGGGTTGTGCTCACCCAGGCCCACCTCCAGTGCCCATCTCTGGTATATAGGTCATTTTGACCTAGAAAAAAATAAGGAGAGGACTTTCGGGATGGAGCGCCGCCGTCTCGAGGCGGAACTTGGGTAGGAGCACTTTTTCCCTCCGGCAGAGCGATTCCGCCGGGGGAACTTCCCTCCCGGAGGGGGAAATCATCGTCATCAGCATCACCAACAACTATCCCATCTTGGGGATGGCAATCTCCATCAAGATCTTCAACAAAACCATCTCATTTCAAACCCTAGTTTATCTCTCGTGTTCAATCTTGTTACTGGAACTATAGATTGGTGCTTGTGGGTGACTAGTAGTGTTGATTACATCTTGTAGTTGATTACTATATGGTTTATTTGGTGGAAGATTATATGTTCAGATCCAATATGCTATTTAATACTCCTCTGATCTTGAGCATGATTATTATTTGTGAGTAGTTACTTTTGTTCTTGAGGTCACGAGAGAAATCATGTTGCAAGTAATCATGTGAACTTGATATGTGTTCGATATTTTGATAGTATGTATGTGTGATTCCCTTGGTGTCATGTGAACGTCGACTACATGACACTTCACCATATTTGGGCCTAAGGGAATGCATTGTGGAGTAGCAATTAGATGATGGGTTGCGAGAGTGATAGAAGCTTAAACCCCAGTTTATGCGCTATTCCGTAAGGGACCGATTGGATCCAAAAGTTTAATGCTATGGTTAGAATTTATTCTTAATACTTTTCTCGTAGTTGCGGATGCTTGCGGGGGGTTAATCATAAGTAGGAGGTTTGTTAAAGTAAGAACAGCACCTAAGCACCGATCCACCCACATGTCAAATTATCAAAGTAGCGAACACAAATCGAACCAACATGATGAGAGTGACTAGATGAAATTCCCGTGTACCCTCAAGAACGCTTTGCTTATCATAAGAGACCGTTTTGGCCTGTCCTTTGCCTCAAAAGGATTGGGCTACCTTGCTGCACTTTTGTTACTACTATCGTCACTTGCTCGTTACAAATTATCTTGCTATCAAACTACTCCGCTACTTACAATTTCAGCACTTGCAGACATTACCTTACTGAAAACCACTTGCTATTTCCTTTTGCTCCTCGTTGGGTTCGACACTCTTACTTATCGAAAAGATCTACAATTGATCCCCTATACTTGTGGGTCATCAATATTCTACAAAGATCTTTATCGTCGAACCGTTATGACAACATACGTTATTTCCTTTGTCATCGGTATGTTACTTGCCCGAGATTCGATCGTCGGTATCTTCATACCTAGTTCAATCTCATTACCGGTAAGTCTCTATACTTGTTCCGTAATGCATCATCCCGTAACTGACTCATTAGTTACATTGCTTGCAAGGCTTATTATGATGTGCATTACCGAGAGGGCCCAGAGATACCTCTCCGATACTCGGAGTGACCAATCCTAATCTCGATCTATGCCAACCCAACAAATACCTTTGGAGATACCTGTAGAGCATCTTTATAATCACCCAATTACGTTGTGACGTTTGATAACACACAAGGTATTCCTCCGGTATCCGGGAGTTGCATAATCTCATAGTCAAAGGAATATGTATAAGGCATGAAGAAAGCAATAGCAATAAAACTTAACAATCATTATGCTAAGCTAACGGATGGGTCTTGTCCATCACATCATTCTCCTAATGATGTGATCCCGTTCATCAAATGACAACACATGTCTATGGTTAGGAAACTTAACCATCTTTGATTAACGAGCTAGTCTAGTAGAGGCTTACTAGGGACACTGTGTTTTGTCTATGTATCCACACATGTATCAAGTTTCCAGTTAATACAATTCTAGCATGAATAATAAACATTTATCATGATATAAGGAAATATAAAATAACAACTTTATTATTGCCTCTAGGGCATATTTCCTTCAGTCTCCCACTTGCACTAGAGTCAATAATCTAATTCACATCACCATGTGATTTAACACTAATAGTTCACATCTTTATGTGATTAACACCCATAGTTCACATCGCCATGTGATCAACACCCAAAGGGTTTGCTAGAGTCAATAATCTAGTTCACATTGCTATGTTATTAACACCCAAAGAGTACTAAGGTGTGATCATGTTTTGCTTGTGAGAGAAGTTTAGTCAACGGGTCTGCCACATTCAGATCTGTACGTATTTTGCAAATTTCTATGTCTACAATGCTCTGCACAGAGATACTCTAGCTAATTGCTCCCACTTTCAATATGTATCCAGATTGAGACTCAGAGTCATCCAGATCGGTGTCAAAGCTTGCATCGACGTAACTCTTTACAACGAACTCATTATCGCCTCCATAACCGAGAAATATCTCCTTAGTCTTCTAAGGATAATTTTGACCGATGTCTAGTGATCTACTCCTGGATCACTATTGTACCCCTTTGCCAAACTCATGGCAAGATACACAATAGGTCTGGTATACAGCGTGGCATACTTTATAGAACCTATGGCTGAGGCATAGGGAATGACTTTCATTCTCTCTCTATCTTCTGCCGTGGTCAGGTTTTGAGTCTTACTCAACTTCATACCTTACAACTCAGGCAAGAACTCCTTCTTTGACTGATCCATTTTGAACTCCTTCAAAATCTTATCAAGGTATGTACTCATCGAAAGTCTTATCAAGAGTCTTGATCTATCTCTATAGATCTTGATGCCCAATATGTAAGCAGCTTCACCGAGGTCTTTCTTTGAAAAATTCCTTTCAAACACTCCTTTATGCTTTCCAGAAAATTCTACATCATTTCCGATCAACAATATGTCATTCACATATACTTATCAGAAAGGTTGTAGTGCTCCCACTCACTTTCTTGTAAATACAGGCTTCACCACAAGTCTGTATAAAACCATATGCTTTGATCACCTTATCAAAGCGTATATTCCAACTCCAAGATGCTTGCACCAGTCCATAGATGGATCGCTGGAGCTTGCACACTTTGTTAGCACCTTTAGGATCGACAAAACCTTCTGGTTGCATCATATACAACTCTTCTTTAAGAAATCCATTAAGGAATGCAATTTTGACATCCATTTGCTAGATTTCATAAAATGTGGCAATTGCTAACAGGATTCGGACAGACTTAAGCATCGCTACGAGTGAGAAAATCTCATCATAGTCAACACCTTGAACTTGTCAAAAACCTTTTTTGACAAGTCTAGCTTTGTAGATAGTAACACTACTATCAGCGTTCGTCTTCCTCTTGAAGATCCATTTATTCTATGGCTTGCCAATCATCGGGCAAGTCAACCAAAGTCCATACTTTGTTCTCATACATGGATCCTATCTTAGATTTCATGGCCTCAAGCCATTTTGCAGAATCTGGGCTCATCGTTGCTTCCTCATAGTTCGTAGGTTCATCATGGTCTAATAACATGACTTCCAGAACAGGATTACCGTACCACTCTGGTGCGGAACGTGCTGTGGTTGATCTACGAGGTTCGGTAGTAACTTAATCTGAAGTTTCATGATCATTATCATTAGCTTCCTCTCTTGTTGGTGTAGGCATCACGGGAACGGTTTTCTGTGATGAGCTACTTTCCAATTCGAGAGAAGGTACAATTACCTCATCAAGTTCTACTTTCCTCCCACTCACTTCTTTCGAGAGAAACTCCTTCTCTAGAAAGGATCCATTCTTAGCAACAAAGATCTTGCCTTCGGATCTGTGATAGAAGGTGTACCCAACAGTTTCTTTTGGGTATCCTATGAAGACGCACTTCTCCGATCTGGGTTCGGGCTTATCAGCCTGAAGCTTTTTCACATAAGCATTGTAACCCCAAACTTTAAGAAACGACAGCTTAGGTTTCTTGTCAAACCATAGTTCATACGGTGTCATCTCAACGGATTTAGATGGTGCCCTATTTAACGTGAATGCAGCTGTCCCTAATGCATAACCCCAAAACGATAGTGGTATATCGGTAAGAGACACCATAGGTCGCACCATATCTAATAAAGTATGGTTACGACGTTCGGACACACCATTACGCTGTGGTGTTCTAGGTGGCGTGAGTTGTGAAACTATTCCACATTGTTTTAAATGACGGCCAAACTCGTAACTCAAATATTCGCCTCTGCGATCAGATCGTAGAAACTTTATTTTCTTGTTACGATGATTCTCCACTTCACTCTAAAATTCTTTGAACTTTTCAAATGTTTTAGACTTGTGTTTCATTAAGTAGATATACTCATATCTGCTTAAATCATCTGTGAAGGTTAGAAAATAACGATACCCGCCGCGAGCCTCAACACTCATCAGACCGCATACATCGGTATGTATTATTTCCAATAAGTCAATGGCTCACTCCATTGTTCCGGAGAACGGAGTCTTAGTCATCTTGCCCATGAGGCATGGTTTGCAAGCATCAATGATTCATAATCAAGTGATTCCAAAAGTCCATCCGCATGGAGTTTCTTTATGCGCTTTACACCAATATGACCTAAACGGCAGTGCCACAAATATGTTGCACTATCATTATCAACTTTGCATCTTTTGGCATCAATATTATGAATATGTGTATCATTACGATCGAGATTCAATAAACCATTCACATTGGGTGTATGACCATAGAAGGTTTTATTCATGTAAATAGAACAACAATTATTCTCTGACTTAAATGAATAACCGTATTGCAATAAACATGATCAAATCATATTTATGCTCAACGCAAACACCAAATAACATTTATTTAGGTTCAACACTAATCCCGAAGGTAGAGGGAGTGTGCGATGGTGATCTTATCAACCTTGGAATCACTTCCAACACATATCATCACCTTGCCCTTAACTAGTCTGTGTTCATTTTGCAACTCCTGTTTTGAGTTACTAATCCTAGCAACTGAACTGGTATCAAATACCCAGGGGTTACTATGAACACTAGTAAAGTACACATCAATAACATGTATATCAAATATACCTTTGTTCACTTTGCCATCCTTCTTATCCGCCAAGTATCTAGGGTAGTTCCACTTCCAGTGACCATTTCCTTTGGAGTAGAAGCACTCAGTTTCAGGCTTGGGTCTAGCTTTGGGCTTCTTCATGGGAGTGGCAACTTGTTTGCCATTCTTCTTGAAGTTCCCTTTCTTTCCCTTGCCCTTTTCTTGAAACTAGTGGTCTTGTTAATCATCAACACTTGATGCTCTTTCTTGATTTCTACCTTCGTCGATTTCAGCATCGCGAAGAGCTCGTGAATCATTTTCGTCATCTCTTGCAAATTATAGTTCATCACAAAGTTCTAGTAGCTTCGTGATACTGACTAGAGAATTCTGTGAATCACTATCTTATCTGGAAGATTAACTCCCACTTGATTCAAGCGATTGTAGTACCCAGACATTCTGAGTACATGCTCACTGGCTGAGCTATTCTCCTCCATCTTGTAGGCAAAGTAATTGTCAGAGGTCTCATACCTCTCGACACGGGCATGAGTCTAAAATACCAATTTCAACTCTTGGAACATATCATATGCTCCGTGGCATTTCAAAACATTTTTGAAGTCCCGATTCTAAGCCGTAAAGCATGGTGCACTAAACTATCAAGTAGTCATCATACCGAGCTTGCAAAATGTTCATAACGTCTGCATCTGCTCCTGCAACAGGTTTGTCACCTAGTGGTGCATCAAGGACATAATTCTTCTGTGCAGCAATGAGGATAATCCTCAGATCACGGACCCAGTCCGCATCATTGCTACTATAATCTTTCAACTTAGTTTTCTCTAGGAACATATAAAAATAAAACAGGGGAGCTATACGCGAGCTATTGATTTACAACATAGATATGCGAATACTATCAGGACTAAATTCATGATAAATTAAGTTCAATTAATCATATTACTTAAGAACTCCCACTTAGATAGACATCCCTCGAGTCATCTAAATGATCACGTGATCCATATCAACTAAACCATGTCCGATCATCACGTGAGATGGAGTAGTCTTCAATGGTGAACATCTCTATGTTGATCATATCTACTATATGATTCACGTTCGACCTTTCGGTCACCAGTGTTCCGAGGCCATGTCTGTACATGCTAGGCTCGTCAAGTTTAACCCGAGTATTCCGCATGTGCAAAACTGTCTTGCACTCGTTGTATGTGAACGTAGAGCTTATCACACCCGATCATCACGTGGTGTCTCAACACGACGAACTGTCACAACGGTGCATACTCAGGGAGGACACTTATACCTTGAAATTTTAGTGAGGGATCATCTTATAATGCTACCGCCGTACTAAGCAAAGTAAGATGCATAAAAGATAAACATCACATGCAATCAAAATATGTGACATGATATGGCCATCATCATCTTGTGCCTTTGATCTTCATCTCCAAAGCAGTGGGCATTTTTTGGCATAGAAACGAGGAATATACAAAACAAAATTGTGTAAAAACTAACCGAGATCACTCATTGAAGCTATCGCAGACACATTACCTCACTTCCTTTCTCATTAGCTGCTAGATTCATGCCGGTGCCATCGCCGCCTTGCCAGGGCAACTCCAGCTTGGGGCGGCGTGGAAGCCAAGCTAAACGGCGAGGGGCGCACCATGCACAGACCCACGTTAGTGTTTGTTCAATCCACCCAGTGGCTGGGTGATCCCCACTTCCTCCGCCATTCGATTAAACCTCTTGATTCCCCTCATTCCCTCGCTCGGTTTTTGTTCAGTTAACCCCTTCCTCAATTCTGTACAAATACAAGTACAGTGGCTAGTGGTTGCTTATGTCTTACATGAATGAGCTTGTGTAGCTAACATGCACAGAGGCTTCACTGAACATATGCTAGTACAACAGAAGTACTACTAACTAAAAATTAAATTCACAATTGACTGCACTCTAACATCAAAGTAGTTTGATTCAGTTCATTTTCTAACTTAAAATTTCTGAATCAAAAAACTGCTACCAAGGTTCACGTCAAGAAACCATTTGTAATTGTTCTCTATTTAAAATAGGGCAGTTGACATTCAAATGTATCTCAAAAGTGATAGCCAAGAACTCAAAGTTGTATCATTCTTCACAAAACCAAAAAATTAAAGTAAGCAGATAAAAAAGGAAACTAGTGAGCCCATAGATTCATATATAGATATACTTATATCGGACTAGCCAACAATACAATGGAGAACATGCATTTTATAGAACCAACTCGTTTCCTCCTAAAGTTCTCCGAATAATTTTAGCCCACGCAGAGAAACTGTGTCAACGGCAAAACTTTCCAAATTTGCATCAAATTACCGAAATGTAATGGCACACAAGGTTACCTTAGAATAGTATACTTTTAGGCCAACATCCTACCTCAGAAAAACAACTGAGACATGCAACCGTGATCTGCCCCAGAAGGCTTCATCGCTGACAATTAGCATCTTGCACTGCCAGTTTCTGAGTTTCAAGGGAAATGCAAGTTGCTGTTTCGATATGATTCACTCAATATATTAAATTCATAAAAAGATTCACTCAGCATTTCTCTTCGCATAAAACCCTCTATGATCAAAATTTATGAACAGGAAGCAATTGCATATAAGAATTTACCTGTACAGATTTCATCGTACAGTGCCTTTCAGAGTGGAACAGAAATTTGATGTTAATTCCATCTTTGTTAGGTCAGCCAAACATGTCAAGAAACCATTTGTAAATGTCTCTAATTAAAATATAGCAGCTGTTCAAATATAAGTATTCACTAGTAGAAAAAGAGGCTTCCATACGCCCCCATTAGTCCCTAAAATAATCGAACCGCGACCAAAGGGGTCTTTAGTCGCGGTTCGGGAGGAGACCCGCGACCAACTATCTGGGCCCAGCGCGCTCGGTCGACAGCTGGCGGACGGGAGGGGCTTTAGTCCCGGTTGGCCTGGCCAACCGGGACTAAAGGTCCTCAGGCTGGCCCGAAGGCCTTTAGTCGCGGTTGGCCAGGCCAACCGGGACTAAAGGCCCATCCCTATATATAGGACTCAGCTCACTTCACTTAGCCACAATTCAGAAGGGGGGTGGTGGGTTTGCTTTTGGTTCCTCCTATGCACACAAGGTGTTCGATGAAATGCCCGAGAGCATGAAACAAACATGACATGAAGTGTCCGAGCCACACTTGAGCTTTCTCATTTATTTTTCCTCCGCGATCGCGGTTAGCAACTTGAACCTTTCATGTGTCATTGATAAAATATGCATGTGTGTAGTTCATTGTTTAATTTGTATTATTTCTAGCTAGTTAGTTTAACAAATGCATGATGGTTAATTATATACTTTATATAATAATAATGCAGATGAATCGGCAATGGATGTACGGTCCCCGACTCTCCGGCGAGTTCACTATGGGTTTGAAAGATTTCCTCGTAGTGGCAAATGCGAACAAGCAGCGAGGTTTTATTATCTGTCCATGTGCTGTCTGTAAGAATCAGAAGGGTTAATCCTCCTCAAGAGACGTTCACATGCACCTGCTTCGGCACGGTTTCATGCGAAGCTATAATTGTTGGACCAAGCATGGAGAAAGAGGGGTTAGAATGGAAGAAGATGAAGAAGGGGATGATATCGATGACAACTGTCATGATCATTTCGGTGATACTTTCATGGAGGATGATGCTGAAGGTGGGGAAGGGTTAGGTGAAGGTGAAGAAGAGGCACATGATGAGCCCGCTGATGATCTTGGTCGGACCATTGCTGATGCACGGAGACGTTGCGAAACTGACAAGGAGAGGGAGAATTTGGATCGCATGTTAGAGGATCACAAAAAGTCGTTGTACCCAGGATGCGATAATAGTCTGAAAAAGCTGGGCTGCACACTGGATTTGCTAAAATGGAAGGCACGGGAAGGTGTAGCTGACTCATCATTTGAAAATTTGCTGAAAATGTTGAAGAATATGTTTCCGAAGAATAACGAGTTGCCCGCCAGTACGTACGAAGCAAAGAAGGTTGTCTGCCCTCTAGGTTTAGAGGTTCTGAAGATACATGCATGCATTAACGACTGCATCCTCTACCGCGGTGAATACGAGAATTTGAATGAATGCCCTGTATGCACTGCATTGCGTTATAAGATCAGAGGCGATGACCCTGGTGACGATGTTGAGGGCGAGAAACCCAGGAAGAGGTTTCCCGCCAAGGTGATGTGGTATGCTCCTATAATACCACGGTTGAAACGTCTGTTCAGGAACAAAAAGCATGCCAAGTCGTTCCGATGGCACAAAGAGGACCGTAAGTCCGACGGGGAGTTGAGACACCCCGCTGATGGAACGCAATGGAGAAAGATCGACAGAGTGTTCAAAGATTTTGCAGCTGACGCAAGGAACATAAGATTTGGTCTAAGTACTGATGGCATGAATCCTTTTGGCGAGCAGAGCTCCAGCCATAGCACCTGGCCCGTGACTCTATGCATCTACAACCTTCCTCCTTGGTTGTGCATGAAGCGGAAGTTCATTATGATGCCAGTGCTCATCCAAGGTCCAAAGCAACCCGGCAACGACATCGATGTGTACCTAAGGCCATTAGTTGATGAACTTTTACAGTTGTGGGGCAGACCTGGTGTACGTGTCTGGGATGAGCACAAAGAAGAGGAATTTGACCTACGAGCGTTGCTTTTTGTAACCATCAACGATTGGCCTGCTCTCAGTAACCTTTCGGGACAGACAAATAAGGGATACAATGCATGCACGCACTGCTTACATGAGACTGAAAGTGTACGTTTGGGTAATTGTAAGAAGAACGTGTACCTGGGTCATCGTCGATTTCTTCCCCGAAATCATAACGTAAGAAAGAAAGGCAAGCATTTCAACGGCAAGGCAGATCACCGGCCGAAGCCTGCGGAACGTACTGGTGCTGAGATATTTGATATGGTCAAGGATTTGAAAGTCATCTTTGGAAAGGGTCCTGGCGGACAATCAGTTCCGCGGGGAGTTGACGGGCACGCACCCATGTGGAAGAAGAAACCTATATTTTGGGAGCTAGAATATTGGAAAGTCCTAGATGTCCGCTCTGCAATCGACGTGATGCATGTTACGAAGAATATTTGCGTGAACCTGCTAAGCTTCTTGGGCGTGTATGGGAAGACAAATGATACAAAGGAAGCACGGCAGGACCAGCAACTTTTGAAAGACCCAGATGACCGGCATCCGGAATGGTTTCAAGGTCGTTCCAGCTACGCTCTTACCAAAGAAGAGAAGGTCATTTTTTTTGAATGCCTGAGCAGTATGAAGGTCCCGTCTGGCTTCTCGTCGAATATAAAGGGAATAATAAACATGGCGGACAAAAAGTTCCTAAACCTGAAGTCTCACGACTGCCACGTGATTATGACGCAATTGCTTCCGATTGCTTTGAGGGGGCTCCTACCGGAAAATGTTCGAGTAGCCATTGTGAAGCTATGTGCATTCCTCAATGCAATCTCTCAGAAGGTAATCAATCCAGAAGATCTACCACGGTTACAGAACGATGTGGTCCAATGCCTTGTCAGTTTTGAGTTGGTGTTCCCACCATCCTTCTTCGATATTATGACGCACCTCCTGCTCCACCTAGTCGAAGAGATTTCCATTCTCGGTCCTGTATTTCTACACAATATGTTCCCCTTTGAGAGGTTCATGGGAGTATTAAAGAAATATGTTCGTAACCGTGCTAGGCCAGAAGGAAGCATCGTCAAGGGCTATGGAAATGAGGAGGTAATTGAGTTCTGTATTGACTATGTTCCTGACCTTAAGCCGATTGGTATTCCTCAATCGTGGCACGAGGGGAGACTAAGTGGAAAAGGCACGATCGGAAGGAAATCAACGATATGTATGGACGGTCATTCTATGACTGAAGCACACCACACAGTTCTGCAAAATTCCAGCTTGGTGGCTCCGTACTTCGAGCAACACAAGAATATTTTACGCTCGAACAACCCGGGGAAGCCTGAATCCTGGATTAGAAAGGCCCACATGGAGACTTTCGGCAGTTGGTTGCGAAAACATTTAATGAATGGCAATGATGTTGGAGATCAGCTGTACATGTTGGCCAAGACACCATCTTCGACTATAACGACTTTCCAAGGGTACGAGATAAATGGGAATACATTTTACACCATCGCCCAAGATAAAAAGAGCACCAACCAAAACAGTGGTGTCCGCTTTGATGCAGCAACCGAGAATGGGCAAAAGGTCACATATTATGGTTACATAGAGGAGATATGGGAACTTGACTATGGACCCTCCTTTAAGGTCCCTTTGTTCCGGTGCAAATGGTTCAAGCTAACAGGAGGTGGGGTAAAGGTGGACGAGCAATACGGAATGACAATGGTGGATTTCAACAATCTTGGTTACCTTGACGAACCATTCGTCCTTGCCAAAGATGTCGCTCAGGTTTTTTATTTGAAGGACATGAGTAGCAAACCAAGGAAACGGAAAGATAAGAAAACGATCAGTACATCATGCGATGATCCAAAGCGCCACATTGTTCTTTCAGGGAAAAGAAACATCGTGGGAGTGGAGGACAAGACAGACATGTCAGAAGATTATAATATGTTTGGTGAAATTCCGCCCTTCAAAGTGAACACTGACCCAAGCATTAAGTTAAATGATGAGGATGCTCCATGGATACGGCACAATCATAAGCAAGCAGGGACACAAGGGAAGAATTGATGTGTAATAATTTATTGTACCAAACTTTGTTGAATGGATCATGTGAATTAAAACGTACGATGGCGAATCCGGATGATTTGTATTTGGTCGATGAACTGAATGATGTATCAAACCTTTTGTCAAACCTTCAAGGGATCAAGGATGTAGAACAAAACAATCGGTATCGCCATCATACAGCCCTGCCGTGGCTACTGAGTGCATATATGCATACCAAATGCACGGCACGACGTATGATGGCGAATCCGGATGATTTGTATTTGGTCGATGAACTGAATGATGTATCAAACCTTTTGTCAAACCTTCAAGGGATCGAGGATGTAGAACAAAACAATCGGTCTGAATTTTTAAAATGAATTAGTTTTATTTTTTAGATTTTTTGATATATTATTTGTATTTTTAAGATTTTAAAATGAATTAGTTTTATTTTTTTGAATTTTTTGATATATTATTTGTATTTTTAAGATTTTCAAATGAATTAGTTTTATTTTTTTGAATTTTTTGATATATTATTTGTATTTTTAAGATTTTCAAATGAATTAGTTTTATTTTTTTGAATTTTTTGATATATTATTTGTATTTTTAAGATTTTCAAATGAATTAGTTTTATTTTTTTGAATTTTTTGATATATTATTTCTATTTTTAAGATTTTAAAATGAATTAGTTTTATTTTTCTGAATTTTTTGATATATTATTTGTATTTTTAAGATTTTAAAATGAATTAGTTTTATTTATTTTTTGAATTTTTGATACATTATTTCTATTTTTAAGATTTTAAAATGAATTAGTTTTATTTTTCTGATTTTTTTTGATATATTATTTGTATTTTTAAGATTTTAAAATGAATTAGTTTTATTTTTCTGAATTTTTTGATATATTATTTGTATTTTTAAGATTTTAAAATGAATTAGTTTTATTTTTCTAAATTTTTTGATATATTATTTGTATTTTTAAGATTCTAAAATGAATTAGTTTTATTTTTCTGAATTTTTTTATATATTATTTGTATTTTTAAGATTTTAAAATGAAAAGTATTTGAAAAAGGACCTTTAGTCGCGGTTCGTGACACGAACCGCGACTAAAGGCTCTTTCCGCGCGGGAACGAAAACGGCGCGAAAGAACCTTTAGTCGCGGGTCGTGACACCAACCGCGACTAACGGTACCCCTTTAGTCCCGGTTGGGGACACCAACCGCGACTAAAGGTACCCCTTTAGTCCCGGTTGGGGACACCAACCGCGACTAAAGGGTCCCCAACCGGGACTAAAGGCTTGCCCTATATATTCTCCGCGGCCCTCGTCTTCTCCGCGCTAACCACCAAACGCATCCGGCCAGGACCTCGTCTTCTCCGCGGCGCCGCCCTCGTCTTCTCCGCGCCGCCGCCCTCGTCTTCTCCGCGCCGCCCTCGTCTCCGGTAGGTGCCCGCCGCCGCCTGCCGTCCTCCTCGCGTGCCTAGAAGAAGAGGGGACCGCCGCCGTCGTCTTCTCACCCGCCTTCTCGCCCGCCGCCGCCTGCCGTCCTCCTCGTCGCCGCGTACTGGATGCGCGCCTTGCCGTCCTCCGCCGCCCGCCGCCGCCTGCCTACCGTCCTCCGCCGCCCGCCGCCGCCTGCCGTCCTCCTCAAACAAAAACTTCTATGCAAATTAGTGCTCAATAAAAAACTGAAAAGGAAAAAGAAAAGGAAAGAGAGAGCAGAGAGGAAAAAGAAAAGGAAAAAGAAAAGGAAATTTATTTGGGAATAATTGTATAAATCATTAAATTTGAGCGGCGGCGGAGGAAAAAGGAAAGGAAAAACAAAATACTTGGCAGTGCTCAAACAAAAACTTCTATGCAAATTAGTGCTCAATAAAAAACTGAAAAGGAAAAAGAAAAGGAAAGAGAGAGCAGAGAGGAAAAATAAAAGGAAAAAGAAAAGGAAATTTATTTGGGAATAATTGTATAAATCATTAAATTTGAGCGGCGGCGGAGGAAAAAGAAAAGGAAAAACAAAATACTTGGCAGTGCTCAAACAAAAACTTCTATGCAAATTAGTGCTCAATAAAAAAACTGAAAAGGAAAAAGAAAAGGAAAGAGAGAGCAGAGAGGAAAAAGAAAAGGAAAAAGAAAAGGAAATTTATTTGGGAATAATTGTATAAATCATTAAATTTGAGCGGCGGCGGAGGAAAAAGAAAAGGAAAAAGAAAAGGAAAAACAAAATACTTGGCAGTGCTCAAACAAAAACTTCTATGCAAATTAGTGCTTAATAAAAAACTGAAAAGGAAAAAGAAAAGGAAAGAGAGAGCAGAGAGGAAAAAGAAAAGGAAATTTATTTGGGAATAATTGTATAAATTTGACCAAAAAACATCAATTTTATTTTTTAATAGCTCTTAATCATTCAACCGTCGCTGCTCCTCCTCTATGTCCCCTTAATCTTATTTTTTAATTCCTTTATACTTAATTAATTTTTACTCCATGCAGGAGTGACATATGGCGGACGATAGAGCCGAGCCGCTTAGGGATCCGGAGGCTGAACGTTATTTAATGGGCATCATAAACAACGAGATTCCTTATGTGTCGGGCTCAGAATATGAGCAAGAAGAGGATGTAGTCTCTTCTTTTCTGAACCTTGACGGTGGAACAGACATTGTCGATGATCAAGAAGGTGAAGGAACGGACATTGTCGACGGAAGTCAACCGTCAACAAACGACGATCTCGAATTGCAAGTAGCAACCACCTCCGGCGAGGTATATATATACATTGAGCCTCTCGTGATACAAACTTACTGAAATGTGAATACATATGTATTAACGCGCGCGACTCTCTTTCTTTTTTTAGCCCTCGGCCGGATCGAGTACGACAAAGCGTGGCAAATCCAAGGCGATGAAAACAGGAGAAACATATACCATTGATTTTGTCAGTGAAACCGGCAAGCCCCTACAGCACACCTCAAAGTTTATCAACCAATGCGGAGTCGTTGTTAGAGACAACGTCCCGATCACCGTCCAGGAATGGAAGGAGCCAAAGAAGGCACGTCTTGGTTTCAGTTTTGTCGACAAGAGAACGAAAAAGGATTGCTGGAGAAAGCTTATGGAACATTTCATTCTACCTCCGGAATACAACAAAGTCGATGAATTCGGTAACGAGGTTCCGGGTGGACGTGAGAGGAGGAGGCTAGTTAAAGAGTTCGCTCTTCAGAAGATGGCCGAAGCATTCCGGAACTTCAAGAAAAATTTAACCCGTGACTATGTCAACAAGGGCAAGACTCCGGATTTCAATGGACAACATGAGAAACTGAAAGATGATTGGCTAGAATTTGTGAGGCAAAAGAAATCGGAGCATTTCAAGGAAATATCGAAAAAATAAGGATAATGCGAGTAAGAAAAAGTTCCATCATATTATGGGGCCAGGAGGATACCGCCTTTCGGAGCCTAAGTGGCAGAAGATGGAGGAGGACCTGAGGGTGCGAGGAATCCCTCTAGGTACAGAGGGATGGGACCCAAGGGCCAAAAGCTGGTGGTACGGGCATGGGGGATCGCCAGACCCGGAGACAGGGGTGTGTGTTCACCGGAAGAAAAAGTTTGCTCCCACCCAAGCCCTTATTGACGCAATGACCCAAGCTAAAGAGGGCTTGATCAAGTTCAACAGAGAGAAAGACGCACTGACAACAGCCCTCGGGAATGATGAACACGGAGGACGTGTACGAGGCAAAGGCAGAATTCCGTGGAAAGTAGGGTTTTCCCAGGACAATGACCCGTACTGTTACAGAAGCCGTAAGAGAAAGACGGACCGGGATGCAGATCTTTTGGCGAAGTTTGCATCGGAACTCCATGAGTTGAAGCAGACCGTGCATGAACTAGTAAAAGAAAAATCGGCTGCAGGGCCGCATGAAGATCATGAAGCGGATCGCGGAAGCCAGCAGCGGAGAAGCAGCGTGGCTTCCACGGATGCCCCGCCTGGTGCTAATGCACCGACGATCGAGATTCGTGCACCGGAGCCTCACTACCCCGTGGATGATGTAAAGGAGATGAAAGAATGTGATCTGCATTATCCCGTAGGGAACGTTTCCACGAAGGTAGCTACCGGCAGTGCTTTACCCTGTACACCTGGAGCACTCCACCACAACAACCCCATTGCATATGGCTATGCTCGTGTCACGGTGGAAGACATAGTCCAAGAGTTTGAGGACCTGGAGATTGACAAAGCTACGCCCGAAGGGGAGAGAAGACTTGGAGATGTCAAGCGCCAGATCATTCTATGGAAAAAGAAGTACATAGTGTTTCCAGGCGAGGCGCCAAGGCTAACAAGTCCACCCCCCTCCGATGGTGGTGGTGGTGGTGGTGGTGGCGGTGGTGGTGGTCGTGGTGGTTCACCTACACCTCCTTCACACCATTCGACGCCGTCCCCCGATCCACAACCTCCGGCGGGTAAGCAGCCGCCGCCCCCCAATCCTCCTCCGGCGGGTACAACGCCCCCCAATCCTCCTCCGGCGGGTACGACGCCCCCCAATCCACCTCCGGCGAAGAAGCAGAAGCAGGCGGACAGCAAGGAAACCCGCTCCTGGACTATTAACCCGGACCCTTATGTACCTAAGACCACAAGGGTACCGGAGCCATCACTGAAGCCTCTCCTCCCAAGGCCCTGGGAACTTAGTGAAGCTGAAACCAAATTGGCCGCGTCTGCTCATTATGAGAAATGGAAGGCGGATACGAAGGCGATAAAAGAGCCTGAGCCCAAGCAAGTATTCACTGAGAAGCAAAAGAAGTGGGCTAAGGATTTTTTGACGACACCGTCCCAAGCCGAGCTGAATATGCCTGACGACTATGGACATGAACTTCGTAGGCAAGCAAAAATATTGAAGGAGGAGAAAGAAGAAAGTAAAAAAAGCGGGAAACAAGTTGACCAGCTCGGGATGCAGAATAAACAATCGATCCCCCTGCTCATAGTGAAAGCCGGTCCGGAAGAGGACCCCGAGATCATAGCAGCTGCGGCAGCACTTGGATTGACTGTAGCGAGTGCCATGAAACAAGCGTCCGAGATGGGTTTGACTCTTCGTGCCTCGTTAGGCCTTGAGGATGCGCCAGTATGTGAGATAGCATTACAATATGTGCGGAATGGGCCTCTCGTCGAGCCTGCGCGGGAAAAGAGTCTACCACCACAAATGCGAAATCTGCTACGTTGGTACAAGCATTTCATAACATGGGCCGACAAAGAATATGTTTATGCGGATGTTACAGAGGAGCATCACACCAAACGGTACTCTGTACAAGTTCATATGAGTGAATTGTTCCAGTTGTTCAATCTGCGCGAGCTCG
The DNA here is from genome assembly GCF_002575655.3 of Aegilops tauschii subsp. strangulata. Taxonomy (NCBI): domain Eukaryota; kingdom Viridiplantae; phylum Streptophyta; class Magnoliopsida; order Poales; family Poaceae; genus Aegilops; species Aegilops tauschii. The sequence goes on from NC_053039.3 coordinate 50,178,148, forward strand.
ACAAATCTATCCTGAGTTGCTACGTTCTGTAAGTGATTTATTTCTACCTCATCTCGTTCTTCATTGCCTGCACTATATATATATATATATATTGTCCTAACTATATTGTTGCGTACGCTATTATGCAGATTGAAGATTTGGGAATGCAAAATAAGAAACATCCATGATGTTGGGTTCATTGACCCACATATCGTTAATGGACATGTGTTACAAAATCATCCCGAAGACGTGGAGAAAGACTTGTACAAGTTTCTTAGAAAGCATCAACTCAAAAGTCATATTCTATTTCCTTACCATTTTGGGTGAGTGTTTCTCTCTTGTGCCCATTCTCTTTTGTTTACTCCATGCATGGTATGTCTAATCGATGAGTTATGCATGACTGTGCATGTAACGTGTCCGCGGGTTCCACTGGATTCTACTAAATATTGAACTTCACACCTCCAGAGTTCTAATCATGGACTCTATGGATTCGGATTCAAAGCGTTGGGCCGACATGAGAAAAATGCTGCAAAAGTAATTATTTTCAATCATTTGAGCTCTATATCGATCGGTCTCTTTCGTTCATTTCCTAATATCAAGTAACTAATAACTCCCTTGTTCATTTAATTTTCTTTGCGCTGTAGGGTTTGGAGACGGTTCTCAGAAGAAATTGTCGGTGAATTCAAACATGAGCTAGATTTTAGAAGGTTAGTTAATGTGGATAAGCAGCCACCGGGGACCAATCTATGTGGATACTATGTTTGTGAGAACATCCGGAGACACACCTCTGAGCGGAAGGCATCGGATAGCGTGCGGAAGGCGACGGATAACTTGCGGAGGAGGCTTAGTCCAGAAGCTCGCTTCCGACCAATGCAAGATGAATTAGCAGGATTTTTCATGAGGGAAGTCATCAATCCTAAAGGAGAACACTATACCGAGGACGAAGAAATTTATATGCATACCCGAGATTGAAACTTGTTCGAAGTTGTATATGGTCATCCATCCTAATTGTGTATGGAAACTTGTTCGAAGTTGTATATGGTCACCCGAGATTGAATATATATTATATATTCCTCTTGAATTCTTCTTGTTTGAAATTTCATATGCATGTATATAGTAGCGTAGAATATGTGTACTGAAACTTCATCAAAATTAAAATAAAACACTATAAATTAAAAAGAAACCAGGTTTAGGGGGGCTAAAACCCTAAACTTGCGGAGGAGGCCTTTAGTCCCGGTTAGCCACGAGAACCGGGACTAAAGGTCCTCCGCCCCGACGGACTCCTGGCGCCCACGTGGACGGGCCTTTAGTCGCGGTTCGTAAGAGGCGCGACTAAAGGGGGGGAGCCTTTAGTCGCGCATATTTAGTCCCGGTTGCACAGCCGGGATTAATGGCCTTTGCGAACCGGGACTAAAGGCATATTTTCTACTAGTGATTTCATACAGGTAAAGCAGATTATCTCAAAAGTGATAGCCAAGAACTCAAAGTTTTATCATTCTTCACATATGCCAAATAATAATAAATGTGATAGCCAAGAACTCAAAGTTTTAACATTCTTCACATAAGCCAGATTATCTCAAAAGTTATAGCCAAGAATTTAAAGTTTTATCATTCTTCACATAATCCAACAATTAAAGTAAGAACATAAAAGGTTAACTAGTGAGTTACCATAGATTCATATATACTTATATCAGACAGGACAACCAATACATTGGAGACATACATTTTATAGAACCAACTGCTTCCTCCAAAAGATCTCTGAAAACTGAAAGACATAGCACCCTCATCTCATGTCGCTATGTGTCAAAAGTAACTAGATAGAAGCTAACCCAGGCTGGGCATGCTAAATTTAGCAAGACTTGATTCCTTCTCCGACCAAACAAGGCATTCGCCTCCAAAGATCTTTCAGAGCTGAAGGATAAGCAGTAGCTCAGACCAGGTTGGCGTACTAAATTTTGCGGGACTTAACTGTTCTTTCAAACATCTCTACAAAGAGACCAGGAAAAGATCTTTTGAGGTGTCCATAACCTTGGCTTGCGATCACATCATCCATTCTATTTGAAGAGAGCATATATTCAATACAAGCATCTTTGAGGTTGCTGCAATTATGCTGGTCAGCTAAAGCTAATATGGTCGCCACGGTCTCAACGTCAAGACACTTGCAAAGCATCCCTTCACATATCCTCTTCATCCTTTCCATCGCATACTTATCTGCAGCCACGAGTAAGTGCTTAACCATTTCTCTTTTGTCATCATCATCAAGATCATCCATGGAAGGCAACGAATCGGTGTAGATGAAGTGAAGAAATGCCTTGAAAACAGCAAGCTGCATGTCGTCAATAGTTACCCCATAGGGCCGTAGAACTCTGCGTCGAAGACCGCCGACCGCATCGCAAGCAAATTCTTGTGAGCTGGAAAAACCTCCCCTTGAACCTTGAAAGTCACGTCTGCTCCTTTCTTCCCCTGTAGCAATGTTGCAAGATTATCAAAGAGGTCGGAGGGCGGCACATGGATATTGAGTGTTTCCTTGATAACACTGACTTCGCACTCTATAAGAGACAATCGCTCCGCAGGTACACCGACTCTACTTCAGCGGTCGTCTTCATGAACTTCCATACGCCCTTTGCTCGCATTTTACGGTTGTGAATCGTTTCGCTGGAGAGCACTACAATCGACCGGTCCCTAACCCGATTCACAAGCATCCACTTGTGAGTCGCCCTCACCTCGGCGTCCTTGGTCAAGAGCTTGAGGAAGACAGATACGTAACCTTCACTCGCCTCGTCTTGGCCGTCGGGGTAGTAGCAGATGCACCATTCGTAGCCGCCGATGGAGAATGCCGGAGAACGGAGACATTCGCCTCTACCTAGGCCCTTGAGACGGCTATAGCCAGCGATCTCGAACGCAACCTTGGCCCGCGCCGTGTGCGTCTCTCCTGTGCACCTCGATGGCACCATCGCGATTGAACTCTCGGGTGCTGCCATGGTGGGAGTTGGGAGGACCGGGGTCGGCGCGGGTTGGAAATCTCGATTAAGGCCGGCGGTGATGGGAGATGGTTTTGCCTCCGAGGGTGAGCTGGAGAGCAGCGGCGGGCCGACAGGCGCGGCGGCCGCCAGATGGAGGAACGAGGGTTTGGACGAGGGTTTGGGGAAATTTGGTTATTTGACGCAGGTTGACTGACCTTTTTTTCAAGAAATTAGAGCAACCCCAACGGCGACCCAAACAGACACCGATTTTAACCGTTTTTGTCCGTTCGGGTTGCCCGTCCGCCTGTCCGCATCCGCTTTTTCATTTATATCGGCAGGTGCCCCGTGCCCCAACGGAAGACAGACGTGTTTTTTGCATTTTCGCGTCGGCATTCAGTCGAACACCTGATGGGCGAGCTCGCCTCCGGGGCAAGCTCGGCTGCCTCGCCCCCGCGCCCCGCGAGCTCGCCTCCGCCGTCTCGCCCGCAGCTCGCCTCACCTGCGCGCCCCGCCCGCTCGGCTGCCCCGTCCCCGTGCCCCGCGAGCTCGCCTCCGTCGTCTCGCCCGCCGCGCGAGCTCGGCTACTTCGGCCCGCAGTTCACCCGTCCTCCACGCTCCTCCGCGTGCCGCGCCCACCCCGCAGCTCACCTCGTCCTCCGCGCTCGTTCTCGCGCGCCCCGCCGCTTGATCGCGGCCCCGCGAGCTCGCCTCCGCCGCCGCCGGTACTCCACATCGCACACTCCGGTGCTCGCCTGTGCGCCGCGCGAGTGGTCCGGGTGTCGCACACGGCTAGCCAGCACGCATGGGGGGCAGCAGCACTAGCATGCATGCACGGCCAACGGCGACTAGCTAGCTAGCTAGCACGCCCGCGGCGGGCAGCAATGCATGCGTGCATAGCTAGCTAGCTAGCACACACGCGGCAGCAGCACCAGCGGTACTTGCGCGGCCAGCGGCGACGCCAGGCGCAGCCGGGCAAGGCGAGCCGACGGGCGCGGCCGGGCGCAGTCAGGCACGAGCCCACCACGGCGGAGCACCGGCGGCGGAGAAGGATGAGCGGGGTGGGTGGGTGGGAGGGATAAGAAAAATGAGGAGAGAGACGGGATGGGACAGATGGATGGATGGATGGCAAGTGGGCCAGCCGGCACATGCAGCCGGATAGAGGGGGGCGAAGAGGGCGGAAAGAACGTCCGCTTTGTGTCCGATTTTGACCCAAAATTTTTCCAGATTTGAGCCCAGAATGGGTCCGAGCGGACACCAAACGAACAACAGGCGGACGCTATGTCCGTTTGGGTCACCCCGTTGGGCTGAGTTTTGTGTCCGAATGACCCAAACTGACAAAAAGGTCGCCCCATTGGAGTTGCTCTTACTACTAGCGTCAAAAAAACATCTTGTATTATGGGACGGATGGAGTACTACTGTATGTGCTTCATTAGCAACATTTCAAAAGTACATGACCCACAAACACAAACATACACATTTTTTAAAACATACACATAACACGAGAGAGGGAAGAAATCTCGGCCCAAGTGCAAAGAAGACTCCCACAAAAGATACAAGAATACAATCAGATGGAAGTCTCTGGGCACACAAAGCCAAACGCTTAAATTCGCCCATCGCTACCAGCGAGACAAACGTCGGAGAGAGATGCAGGAAAGCCACCATTGAGAGTCCTGAACTAAGGGGTCTTCGGGCGTCTGGCCTGTTAACCATGCACTACTAGGAAAAGGGCTATAGATGATATGGACACTAATGGCGCACCAGACATGTGGTGCGCCACTACTATATACTAATGGCGCACCATGTGTTGGTGCGCCATTAGTAGGCGCACCACATCCACGGTGCGCCACTAGTAATTTTTTCATATTTTTTTTTATTTTTTTTCCAAAACTAGTAATGGCGCATCAGGGGATAGTGCGCCATTACTAGTTAAACTAGTAATGGCGCACCACATCCATGGTGGGCCACTAGTAAATTTTTTACAATTTTTTTTCAATTTTTTTTTATTTTTTTTCAAAACTAGTAATGGTGCATCGTGGGAGTGGTGCGCCATTACGGTGCGCCATTACTAGTTCAACTAGTAATGGCGCACCACTCCCACGGTGCGCCATTACTAACTTGATCCAAAAATTTCACCGAATGCACCCTCCCTGTGGACCGCCTTCTCAGTTTTAAAAAAATAAAAGAAAATGATGGAAATGTCAAAAAAAAGAAAATAAGTTTCCCATGTGATATGTGGTCTAGTTGTTGGGAAAATTTACAAATATGAATTTCGACTTTATTTGCAAAATCTCTCTGGAATTTTTAAAATGGGCATAACTTTTGCATACGAACTCGGATTAAAAAGTTTTTTATATGAAAAACCATCTACTCAAAAAGTTACATCCGAATTTAACTGGGGGAACCCCGTTAAACATTTTCAAAATCCTCAAAAACCTAACAGAAAAAAGTTACGGGGCTTTCAAGATCTAGAGGCAAAAAAATTCAAAAAATTTCAAACTTACTAGTGGCGCACCGTTTGCTAGGTGCGCCACTAGTAACAGAAAAAAAATTGGTGTTGAATTTTTTTTGGAATTTTTTTTAAAAAATGATACGTAATATGACCGGGAAGATTGAAATATTTTTCAAAATTTCATCATACTCATGAACATGAACAAAGTCCTAGACATCAACAAAGTTTAATAGGATTGATATGGTAGATATATCAACAAGTGCCTGTTAAGTGAGGTGGTGTTGGGGTTGGATAGAACTGTGAAGTTAAGCGTACTCGGGCTGGAGTAGTGTGAGGATGGGTGACCTTTCGGGAAGTTTGACCACTTAGTGCGATTTGACTTGAGATTAAGCATAGTGACCCGAGATTAAGAAAAAATGAAAAATAAATTGAAAAAAAAATTCTAAAAAAATATTTGAACAAAAATTGTTACTAATGGCGCACTTCTATGTGGTGCGCCATTACTAAGTAGTAATGGCGCACGATACTAATGGCGCACCAGTGGTGCGCCATTAGTATTTAATACTAGTGACGTGGTACTAGTGGCGCACCAGTAGTGCGTCATTACTAGGCAAAACTGGTGCACCACTAGTCGGCCTTTTCCTAGTAGTGATGGGCCGGACTGATGGGCTGTGAAGATACAAGGACCGAAGACTCTACATGTGTCCCGATGGGACTCTCCTTGGCGTGGAAGGCAAGCTTGGCGATCAAATGTGTAGATTCCTTTCTTTGTAACCGACCTTGTGTAACCCTAGATCCTCCCGGTGTCTATTTAAACCGAGGAGTTAGTTCGAAGGAGGGTATACTCATTACCTTAGTCATACAGGCTAGACTCCTAGGGTTTAGCCATTACAATCTCGTGGTAGATCAACTCTTGTAATACCCATATTCATCAAGATCAATCAAGCAGGAAGTAGGGTGTTACCTCCATAGAGAGGGCCCGAACCTGGGTAAACATTGTGTCCCCTGTCTCCTGTTACCATCGACCTTAGACGCACAGTTCGGGACCCCCTACCCGAGATCCGACGGTTTTGACACCGACAACCATCACATGAGCTAAGGTCGCACCATAACCGAATTGGCTTTCTTAGTCGAAGAAGAAGCCTGCCATAACATGCCAGGCCATTGTCGTTGTGGAGCGTCGACCGGGATCTATCCTCATGCACCTCAGCCCAGAAATGGTTCCTCCGTCCAATGAACATCCGCGGAGATTTGATCTTCGACGGATTCGAGACCGCGGCGACTGCTCCCTATCATCTCGATGAACATGACCTAAATCTGTCATCGGATCACGACCAGGAGATAGCTCCTGCAGCCGCTCTGACCTTAGATCCAGAGCAGATCGCGCCATCCAAGGACGGGAAGCTCAACCCCGCCACGGAGGCCACAGACTCTGCGGCGTTGGAGCCGCACGCAGACTTAACCTCACACGACATCTGTTTCACCGGAACACCGGACTCATCTCCGGCTTCGAGTTCTGAACCGTGTGCGTCCGCGGATGCCGAACTTGATCAGTTATTGATCTTCGAATTCAGCGCCGCAGACATCTTCCAACACTCGCCTTTTGGCGATGTGCTAAATTCATTAAAGAACCTGTCCTTGGCGGGGGACTCGCAGCCGAACTATGTCCGGTTCAAACTAGGGGCTGATGATGGAGAATTTCACTTCCCACCCCCCACCCACTTCATAGCCACTGTTGAGGACTTAACCGACATGCTTGATTACGGCTCCGAAGACATCGACGGTATGGACGACGATGCCGATGAGGAGCAGGGTCAAAACCCGCCATTTACTGGACGTTGGACGGCCACTTCTTCGTACGACGTGTACATGGTGGATACACCTAAAGAAACCAACGACGATGACAAAGAAGATCCAGTTGAGGATAAACCTCCTGGGACACAGTCCAAACGTTGGCGTCCTCGGCGCCGCTCTAAGTCACGTCGTTCAAAAGACAGCAATACCGGCACCGGAGAAAATAATACTCCGGACGATGTCGAAAACAAGGAAGACCCTGTTGAGGTAACATCCGAACAGGAGGAACAAGAAAACGGGCAAGATAGCCCTGACGAACAGGCCACGCTCAACGACTCGGAGGACAGTAGTTATCGTCCGCTCTCCGAGGATGAGGAGAGCCTCAACAACGAGGATTTCATCGTGCCTGAGGAACCTCTCGAGCAGGAGCGCTTCAAGCGCCAGCTAATAGCCACAGCAAGGAGCCTGAAAAAGAAGCAGCAGCAGCTTCAAGCTGACCAAGATCTGCTCATCGACAGATGGACTGATGTCCTGGCAGCCGAAGAATACGACCTCAATCGCCCAGCCAAGAGTTACCCGAAATGCAGATTGCTACCTCCGTTCGATGATGAGGCGCCGGAGCCTATACCTCCCTCGCGTAATGCGGCCGACCGACCACCACGCGGTCGGGACAGTGCGGCGGATCGACCACCACGCGGTCGTGATAAAGCGGCAACTTAGGCCGAGCAGCAGCCTGCCCCACCGCAACGTAAAAACAGAGACAAAACAGCTCGAGGTTATACATACGACCTTCAGCAGGACCTGGACAGCAGAGCAGGCTATACCAGATCGATCCACGGATCGCGAGGACATTCCTCGACAGGTGACGATGGCTATCTATTCGGACGTGACAAACCTAGTCACGCCCAGACCGACAACTGCGGACGGACTCCATCGGAGCTACGTCGCGATGCGGCCCGATATAGAGGCGTCGCACACCCTCTTTGCTTCACTGATGAAGTAATGAATCATGAATTCCCTGAAGGGTTTAAACCCGTGAACATTGAATCATACGACGGAACAACTGATCCGGCGGTGTGGGTCGAGGATTTCATTCTCCACATCCATATGGCCCGTGGAGATGACCTTCACGCCATAAAATACCTCCCACTAAAACTCAAAGGACCAGCTCGGCAATGGTTAAACAGTCTGCCTGAAAACTCTATTGGCAGCTGGGAGGACTTGGAAGAGGCGTTCCTTCATAACTTCCAAGGTACATATGTCTGGCCACCAGTGTTGGAGACCGTTGCAGAAATTAAAAAAATTCTACGCATCACCAAGAACAATCTATGGAGTCTTCTAGCAACTAGAGGGAAAAGAGTGCATCTACATACCCTTGTAGATCGCGAGCGGAAGCGTTCAAGTGAACGGGGTTGATGGAGTCGTACTCGTCGTGATCCAAATCACCAATGACCGAGCGCCGAACGGACGGCACCTCCGCGTTCAACACACGTACGGTTGGGGAAGACGTCTCCTCCTTCTTGATCCAGCAAGGGGGAGGGAGAGGTTGATGGAGATCCAGCAGCACGACGGCGTGGTGGTGGAAGCAGCGGAGATCTTGGCAGGGCTTCGCCAAGCTCAGCGAGAAGGAGAGGTGTCACGGGAGGGAGAGGGAGGCGCCAGGGGCTTTGCGTGCTGCTCCCATGCGCCTCCCCACAATATATAGGGGTGGAGGGGGCTGGTTTCTTGCCCTCCAAGTCCATTGGGGCGTTGGCAAAGGTGGGGGAAAGAAATCCCATCATTTCCCTTTGTTGGAAATATGCCCTAGAGGCAATAATAAATGGTTATTATTATATTTCTTTGTTCATGGTAATTGTCTATTATTCATGCTATAATTGTATTGTCCGGAAATCGTGATACATGTGTGAAGACATAGACCACAACCTGTCCCTAGTAAGCCTCTAGTTGACTAGCTCGTTGATCAACAGATAGTCACGGTTTCCTGACTATCGACATTGGATGTCATTGATAACGGGATCACATCATTAGGAGAATGATGTGATGGACAAGACCCAATCCTAAGCATAGCATAAAAGATCGTGTAGTTTCGTTTGCTAGAGCTTTTCCAATGTCAAGTATCTTTTCCTTAGACCATGAGATCGTGCAACTCCCGGATACCGTAGGAGTGCTTTGGGTGTGCCAAACGTCACAACGTAACTGGGTGACTATAAAGGTGCACTACGGGTATCTCCGAAAGTGTCTGTTGGGTTGGCACGGATCGAGACTGGGATTTGTCACTCCGTATGACGGAGAGGTATCTCTGGGCCCACTCGATAATGCATCATCATAATGAGCTCAATGTGACTAAGGCGTTAGTCACGGGATCATGCATTGCGGTACGAGTAAATAGACTTGCCGGTAACGAGATTGAACAAGGTATTGGGATACCGACGATCGAATCTCGGGCAAGTAACATACCGATTGACAAAGGGAATTGCATACGGATTGATTGAATCCTCGACACCGTGGTTCATCCGATGAGATCATCGTGGAGCATGTGGGAGCCAACATGGGTATCCAGATCCCGCTGTTGGTTATTGACCGGAGAGGCGTCTCGGTCATGTCTGCATGTCTCCCGAACCCGTAGGGTCTACACACTTAAGGTCCGGTGACGCTAGGGTTGTAGAGATATATGTATGCGGAAACCCGAAAGTTGTTCGGAGTCCCGGATGAGATCCCGGACGTCACGAGAGGTTCCGGAATGGTCCGGAGGTGAAGAATTATATATAGGAAGTCCAGTTTCGGCCACCGGGAAAGTTTCGGGGGTTATCGGTATTGTACCGGGACCACCGGAAGGGTCCCGGGGGTCCACCGGGTGGGGCCACCTGTCCCGGAGGGCCCCGTGGGCTGAAAGTGGAAGGGAACCAGCCCCTAGTGGGCTGGGGCACCCCCCTTGGGCCTCCCCCCCATGCGCCTAGGGTTGGGAACCCTAAGGGGGGGAGTTCCCCCTTGCCTTGGGGGGCAAGGCACCCCTTCCCCCCCCCCCCCACTTGGCCGCCGCCCCCCCCCCCCTTGGATCTGATCTCCAGGGGCCGGAGCCCCCCCCAGGGGGCCTATATAAAGGGGGGAGGGAGGGCAGCACACAACAGCCTTGGGCGCCTCCCTCCTCCCCTGCAACACCTCTCTCTCTCTCGTAGAAGCTCGGCGAAGCCCTGCACGAGACCCGCTACATCCACCACCACGCCGCCGTGCTGCTGGATCTCCATCAACCTCTCCTTCCCCCTTGCTGGATCAAGAAGGAGGAGACGTCGCTGCACCGTACGTGTGTTGAACGCGGAGGTGCCGTCCGTTCGGCACTCGGTCATCGGTGATTTGGATCACGGCGAGTACGACTCCGTCATCCACGTTCATTGGAACGCTTCCGCTCGCGATCTACAAGGGTATGTAGATGCACTCCCTTCCCCTCGTTGCTAGTATACTCCATAGATGCATCTTGGTGAACGTAGGAAAATTTTAAAATTATGCTACAATTCCCAACAGTGGCATCATGAGCCAGGCCTATGCGTAGTTACTATGCACGAGTAGAACACAAAGCAGTTGTGGGCGTTGAGTTTGCCAATTCTTCTTGCCGCTACTAGTCGTTTCTTGTTTCGGCGGCATTGTAGGATGAAGCGGCCCGGACCGACCTTACACGTACGCTTACGTGAGACAGGTTCCACCGACTGACATGCACTAGTTGCATAAGGTGGCTAGCGGGTGTCTGTCTCTCCTACTTTAGTCGGAACAGATTCGATGAAAAGGGTCCTTATGAAGGGTAAATAGAAATTGGCAAATCACGTTGTGGTCATACGTAGGTAAGAAAACGTTCTTGCTAGAAACCTACAAACCACGTAAAAACTTGCAACAACAATTAGAGGACGTCTAACTTGTTTTTGCAGCAAGTGCTATGTGATGTGATATGGCCAGAAGATGTGATGAATGATATATGTGATGTATGAGATTGATCATATTCTTGTAATAGGAATCACGACTTGCATGTCGATGAGTATGACAACCGGCAGGAGCCATAGGAGTTGTCTTTATTATTTTGCATGACCTGCGTGTCATTGAATAACGCCATGTAATTTACTTTACTTTGTTGCTAAACGCGTTAGCTATACAAGTAGAAGTAATCGTTGGCGTGACGACTTCATGAAGACACAATGATGGAGATCATGATGATGGAGATCATGGTGTCATGCCGGTGACAAAGATGATCATGGTGCCCCGAAGATGGAGATCAAAGGAGCATGATGATATTGGCCATATCATGTCACTATTTGATTGCATGTGATGTTTATCATGTTTTTGCATCTTATTTGCTTAGAACGACGGTAGCAAGTAGGATGATCCCTTATAATAATTTCAAGAAAGTGTTCACCCTAACTGTGCACCGTTGCGAAGGTTCGTTGTTTCGAAGCACCACGTGATGATCGGGTGTGATAGATTCTAACGTTCGAATACAACGGGTGTTGACGAGCCTAGCATGTACAGACATGGCCTCGAAACACACGCAATACACTTAGGTTCACTTGACGAGCCTAGCATGTACAGACATGGCCTCGGAACACGGAGGACCGAAAGGTCGAGCATGAGTCGTATAGAAGATACGATCAACATGGAGATGTTCACCGATCTTGACTAGTCCGTCTCACGTGATGATCGGACACGGCCTAGTCGAATTCGGATCATGTTTCACTTAGATGACTAGAGGGATGTCTATCTGAGTGGGAGTTCATTAAATAATTTGATTATATGAACTTAATTATCATGAACTTAGTCTAAATCTTTACACTATGTATTGTAGATCAAATGGCCCACGTTGTCCTCAATTTCAACGCGTTCCTAGAGAAAACCAAGCTGAAAGATGATGGCAGCAACTATACGGACTGGGTCCGGAACCTGAGGATCATCCTCATAGCAGCCAAGAAAGATTATGTCTTAGAAGCACCGCTAGGTGAAGCCCAATCCCTGAGAACCAAGACGTTATGAACGCTTGGCAGCAGCGTGCTGATGATTACTCCCTCGTTCAGTGCGGCATGCTTTACAGCTTAGAACCGGGTCTCCAAAAGCGTTTTGAGAAACATGGAGCATATGAGATGTTCGAGGAGCTGAAACTGGTTTTTCAAGCTCATGCCCGGGTCGAGAGATATGATGTCTCCGACAAGTTCTTCAGCTGTAAAATGGAGGAGAACAGTTCTGTTAGTGAGCACATACTCAGAATGTCTGGGTTGCACAACCGCTTGTCTCAGCTGGGAGTTAATCTCCCGGATGACGTGGTTATTGACAGAATCCTCCAGTCGCTTCCACCAAGCTACAAGAGCTTTGTGATGAACTACAATATGCAGGGGATGGAAAAGACCATTCCCGAGGTATATTCAATGCTGAAATCAGCTGAGGTAGAGATCAGAAAAGAACATCAAGTGTTGATGGTGAATAAAACCACTAAGTTCAAGAAGGGCAAGGGTAAGAAGAACTTCAAGAAGGACGGCAAGGGAGTTGCCGCGCCCGGTAAGCCAGTTACCGGGAAGAAGTCAAAGAATGGACCCAAGCCCGAGACTGAGTGCTTTTATTGCAAGGGAAGTGGTCACTAGAAGCGGAACTGCCCCAAATATTTAGCGGATAAGAAGAAGGCCGGCAACACCCAAGGTATATGTGATATACAAGTAATTGATGTGTACCTTACCAGTACTCGTAGTAGCTCCTGGGTATTTGATACCGGTGCGGTTGCTCATATTTGTAACTCAAAGCAGGAACTACGGAATAAACGGAGACTGGCAAAGGACGAGGTGACGATGCGCGTCGGGAATGGTTCCAAGGTCGATGTGATCGCCGTTGGCACGCTACCTCTGCATCTACCCACGGGATTAGTTTTAAACCTCAATAATTGTTATTTAGTGCCAGCTTTGAGCATGAACATTGTATCTGGATCTCGTTTAATTCGAGATGGCTACTCATTTAAATCTGAGAATAATGGTTGTTCTATTTATTTGAGAGATATGTTTTATGGTCATGCCCCGCTGGTCAATGGTTTATTTTTGATGAATCTCGAACGTGATGTTACACATATTCATAGTGTGAATACCAAAAGATGTAAAGTTGATAACGATAGTCCCACATACTTGTGGCACTGCCGCCTTGGTCACATTGGTGTCAAGCGCATGAAGAAGCTCCATGCAGATGGACTTTTGGAGTCTCTTGATTACGAATCATTTGACACGTGCGAACCATGCCTCATGGGTAAGATGACCAAGACTCCGTTCTCCGGAACAATGGAGCGAGCAACCAACTTATTGGAAATCATACATACCGATGTGTGTGGTCCAATGAGTGTTGAGGCTCGCGGAGGATATCGTTATGTTCTCACTCTCACTGATGATTTAAGTAGATATGGGTATGTCTACCTAATGAAACACAAGTCTGAAACCTTTGAAAAGTTCAAAGAATTTCAGAGTGAGGTTGAAAATCAACGTGACAGGAGAATAAAATTCCTACGATCAGATCGTGGTGGAGAATATTTAAGTCACGAGTTTGGTGCACACTTAAGGAAATGTGGAATAGTTTCACAACTCACGCCGCCTGGAACACCTCAGAGAAATGGTGTGTCCGAACGTCGTAATCGCACTCTATTGGATATGGTGCGATCTATGATGTCTCTTACCGATTTACCGCTCTCATTTTGGGGCTATGCTTTAGAGACTGCCGCATTCACTTTAAATAGGGCTCCGTCGAAATCCGTTGAGACGACACCGTATGAATTATGGTTTGGGAAGAAACCTAAGCTGTCGTTTCTAAAAGTTTGGGGATGCGATGCTTGTGTCAAGAAACTTCAACCTGAAAACCTCGAACCCAAATCGGAAAAATGCGTCTTCATAGGATACCCTAAGGAAACTATTGGGTATACCTTCTACCTCAGATCCGAAGGCAAGATCTTCGTTGCCAAGAACGGGTCCTTTCTAGAGAAGGAGTTTCTCTCGAAAGAATTGAGTGGGAGGAAAGTGGAACTTGATGAGGTGATAGTCACCCCTTCCGAACCGGAAAGTAGCGCAGCGCGGGAAAATGTTCCTGTGGTGCCTACACCGACTGGGGAGGAAGTTAATGATGATGATCATGAAGCTTCAGATCAAGTTGCTGAACTTCGTAGGTCCACAAGGACACGTTCCGCACCAGAGTGGTACGGCAACCCTGTCCTAGAAATCATGTTGTTAGACAACGGTGAACCTTCGAACTATGAAGAAGCGATGGCGGGCCCGGATTCCGACAAATGGCTGGAAGCCATGAAATCCGAGATAGAATCCATGTATGAAAACAAAGTATGGACTTTGACTGACTTGCCCGATGAGCGGCGAGCCATAGAAAACAAATGGATCTTTAAGAAGAAGACGGACGCGGATGGTAATGTGACCATCTACAAAGCTCGACTTGTCGCTAAGGGTTATCGACAAGTTCAAGGGGTTGACTACGATGAGACTTTCTCGCCCGTAGCGAAGCTGAAGTCCGTCCGAATCATGTTAGCAATTACCGCATACTATGATTATGAGATATGGCAGATGGACGTCAAAACGGCATTCCTTAACGGCTTCCTTAAGGAAGAGTTGTATATGATGCAGCCGGAAGGTTTTGTCGATCCTAAGAATGCTAACAAAGTATGCAAGCTCCAACGCTCAATCTATGGGCTGGTGCAAGCATCTCGGAGTTGGAACATTCGCTTTGATGAGATGATCAAAGCGTTTGGGTTTACACAGACTTATGGAGAAGCCTGTGTTTACAAGAAAGTGAGTGGGAGCTCTGTAGCATTTCTCATATTATATGTGGATGACATACTATTGATGGGAAATGATATAGAATTCTTGGAAAGTATAAAGGCCTATTTGAATAAGTGTTTTTCAATGAAGGACCTTGGAGAAGCTGCTTATATATTAGGCATCAAAATCTATAGAGATAGATCAAGACGCCTCATTGGTCTTTCACAGAGTACATACCTTGACAAGATATTGAAGAAGTTCAGTATGGATCAGTCCAAGAAGGGGTTCTTGCCTGTATTGCAAGGTGTGCAATTGAGCACGGCTCAATGCCCGACCACGGCAGAAGATATAGAACAGATGAGTGTCATCCCCTATGCCTCGGCCATAGGGTCTATTATGTATGCCATGCTGTGTACCAGACCTGATATAAACCTTGCCGTAAGTTTGGTAGGAAGGTACCAAAGTAATCCCGGCAAGGAACACTGGACAGCGGTCAAGAATATCCTGAAGTACCTGAAGAGGACTAAGGATATGTTTCTCGTTTATGGAGGTGACGAAGAGCTCGTCGTAAAGGGTTACGTCGACGCTAGCTTCGACACAGATCTGGATGACTCGAAGTCACAGACCGGATACGTGTATATTTTGAATAGAGGAGCAGTAAGCTGGTGCAGTTGCAAGCAAAGCGTCGTGGCGGGATCTACATGTGAAGCGGAGTACATGGCAGCCTCAGAGGCAGCACAGGAAGCAGTCTGGATGAAGGAGTTCATTACCGACCTAGGGGTGATTCCCAATGCGTCGGGCCCAATGACTCTCTTCTGTGACAACACTGGAGCTATTGCCCTTGCGAAGGAGCCCAGGTTTCACAGGAAGACCAGGCATATCAAGCGTCGCTTCAACTCCATTCGTGAATGTGTTCAAAATGGAGACATAGATATTTGTAAAGTACACACGGACCTGAATGTAGCAGATCCGTTGACTAAACCTCTCCCTAGGGCAAAACATGATCAACACCAGGACGCAATGGGTGTTCGATTCATCACAATGTAACTAGATTATTGACTCTAGTGCAAGTGGGAGACTGTTGGAAATATGCCCTAGAGGCAATAATAAATGGTTATTATTATATTTCTTTGTTCATGGTAATTGTCTATTATTCATGCTATAATTGTATTGTCCGGAAATCGTGATACATGTGTGAATACATAGACCACAACCTGTCCCTAGTAAGCCTCTAGTTGACTAGCTCGTTGATCAACAGATAGTCACGGTTTCCTGACTATGGACATTGGATGTCATTGATAACGGGATCACATCATTAGGAGAATGATGTGATGGACAAGACCCAATCCTAAGCATAGCATAAAAGATCGTGTAGTTTCGTTTGCTAGAGCTTTTCCAATGTCAAGTATCTTTTCCTTAGACCATGAGATCGTGTAACTCCCGGATACCGTAGGAGTGCTTTGGGTGTGCCAAACGTCACAACGTAACTGGGTGACTATAAAGGTGCACTACGGGTATCTCCGAAAGTGTCTGTTGGGTTGGCACGGATCGAGACTGGGATTTGTCACTCCGTATGACGGAGAGGTATCTCTGGGCCCACTCGGTAATGCATCATCATAATGAGCTCAATGTGACTAAGGCGTTAGTCACGGGATCATGCATTGCGGTACGAGTAAAGAGACTTGCCGGTAACGAGATTGAACAAGGTATTGGGATACCGACGATCGAATCTCGGGCAAGTAACATACCGATTGACAAAGGGAATTGCATACGGATTGATTGAATCCTCGACACCGTGGTTCATCCGATGAGATCATCGTGGAGCATGTGGGAGCCAACATGGGTATCCAGATCCCGCTGTTGGTTATTGACCGGAGAGGCGTCTCGGTCATGTCTGCATGTCTCCCGAACCCGTAGGGTCTACACACTTAAGGTCCGGTGACGCTAGGGTTGTAGAGATATATGTATGCGGAAACCCGAAAGTTGTTCGGAGTCCCGGATGAGATCCCGGACGTCACGAGAGGTTCCGGAATGGTCCGGAGGTGAAGAATTATATATAGGAAGTCCAGTTTCGGCCACCGGGAAAGTTTCGGGGGTTATCGGTATTGTACCGGGACCACCGGAAGGGTCCCGGGGGTCCACCGGGTGGGGCCACCTGTCCCGGAGGGCCCCGTGGGCTGAAAGTGGAAGGGAACCAGCCCCTAGTGGGCTGGGGCGCCCCCCTTGGGCCTCCCCCCCATGCGCCTAGGGTTGGGAACCCTAGGGGGGGAGTTCCCCCTTGCCTTGGGGGGCAAGGCACCCCTTCCCCCCCCCCACTTGGCCGCCGCCCCCCCCCCCTTGGATCTGATCTCCAGGGGCCGGCGCCCCCCCAGGGGGCCTATATAAAGGGGGGGAGGGAGGGCAGCACACAACAGCCTTGGGCGCCTCCCTCCTCCCCTGCAACACCTCTCTCTCTCTCGTGGAAGCTCGGCGAAGCCCTGCACGAGACCCGCTACATCCACCACCACGTCGTCGTGCTGCTGGATCTCCATCAACCTCTCCTTCCCCCTTGCTGGATCAAGAAGGAGGAGACGTCGCTGCACCGTACGTGTGTTGAACGCGGAGGTGCCGTCCGTTCGGCACTCGGTCATCGGTGATTTGGATCACGGCGAGTACGACTCCGTCATCCACGTTCATTGGAATGCTTCCGCTCGCGATCTACAAGGGTATGTAGATGCACTCCCTTCCCCTCGTTGCTAGTATACTCCATAGATGCATCTTGGTGAACGTAGGAAAATTTTAAAATTATGCTACGATTCCCAACACCCTTCCCCACCGATTGTTATCCCCTTTTTTAGGGATCTTGATCTTATCCCTTCGGGATATGATCTTATTCCTTCTAAGGTGGGATCTTGGTGCGCCTTGACCAGGGGTGTGGGGCCTTGCCCCCACTACCCACGTTCATGTGGGTCCCCCCATGCAGGTGGGCCCCACTTTGGAACCTTCTAGAACCTTCCCGGTACAATACCGAAAAATCCCGAACATTTTCCGGTGGCCAAAATAGGACTTCCCATATATAAATCTTTACCTCCGGACCATTCTGGAACTCCTCGTGACGTCCGGGATCTCATTCGGGACTCCGAACAAATTTCGGTTAACCGCATACTAATATCTCTACAACTCTAGCGTCACCGAATCTTAAGTGTGTAGACCCTACGGGTTCGGGAGACATGCAGACATGACCGAGACGACTCTCCGGTCAATAACCAACAGCGGGATCTGGATACCCATGTTGGCTCCCACATGTTCCATGATGATCTCATCGGATGAACCACGATGTCGAGGATTCAATCAATCCCGTATACAATTCCCTTTGTCAATCGGTACGTTACTTGCCCAAGATTCGATCGTCGGTATCCCAATACCTTGTTCCATCTCGTTACCGGCAAGTCACTTTACTCGTACCGTAATGCATGATTCCATGACCAAACACTTGGTCACATTGAGCTCATTATGATGGTGCATTACCGAGTGGGCCCAGAGATACCTCTCCGTCATACGGAGTGACAAATCCCAGTCTCGATTCGTGCCAACCCAACAGACACTTTCGGAGATACCCGTAGTGCACGTTTATAGCCACCCAGTTACGTTGTGACGTTTGGCACACCCAAAGCACTCCTATGGTATCCGGGAGTTGCACAATCTCATGGTCTAAGGAAATAATACTTGACATTTGGAAAAGCTCTAGCAAACGAACTACACGATCTTGTGCTATGCTTAGGATTGGGTCTTGTCCATCACATCATTCTCCTAATGATGTGATCCCATTATCAATGACATCCAATGTCCATAGTTAGGAAACCATGACTATCTGTTGATCAACGAGCTAGTCAACTAGAGGCTCACTAGGGACATGTTGTGGTCTATGTATTCACACATGTATTACGATTTCTGGATAACACAATTATAGCATGAACAATAGACAATTATCATGAACAAGGAAATATAATAATAACCATTTTATTATTGCCTCTAGGGCATATTTCCAACAGTCTCCCACTTGCACTAGAGTCAATAATCTAGTTACATTGTGATGAATCGAACACCCATAGAGTTCTGGTGTTGATCATGTTTTGCTCTAGGGAGAGGTTTAGTCAATGGATCTGCTACATTCAGGTCCGTATGTACTTTACAAATATCTATGTCTCCATTTTGAACATTTTCACGAATGGAGTTGAAGCGACGCTTGATATGCCTGGTCTTCCTGTGAAACCTGGGCTCCTTGGCAAGGGCAATAGCTCCAGTGTTGTCACAGAAGAGAGTCATCGGGCCCGACGCATTGGGAATAACTCCTAGGTCGGTAATGAACTCCTTCACCCAGATTGCTTCTTGTGCTGCCTCTGAGGCCACCATGTATTCCGCTTCACATGTAGATCCCGCCACAACGCTTTGCTTGCAACTGCACCAGCTTACTGCCCCACCATTCAAAATATACACGTATCCGGTTTGTGACTTAGAGTCATCCAGATCTGTGTCGAAACTAGCATCGACGTAACCCTTTACGACGAGCTCTTCGTCACCTCCATAAACGAGAAACATATCCTTAGTCCTTTTCAGGTACTTCAGGATATTCTTGACCGCTATCCAGTGTTCCATGCCGGGATTACTTTGGTACCTTCCTACCAAACTTACGGCAAGGTTTACATCAGGTTGGTACACAGCATGGCATACATAATAGACCCTATGGCCGAGGCATAGGGGACGACACTCATCTTTTCTATATCTGCTGCCATGGTCGGGCATTGAGCCGTGCTCAATTGCACACCTTGCAATACAGGCAAGAACCCCTTCTTGGACTGATCCATATTGAACTTCTTCAATATCTTGTCAAGGTACGTACTTTGTGAAAGACCAATGAGGCGTCTTGATCTATCTCTATAGATATTGATGCCTAATATATAAGCAGCTTCTCCAAGGTCCTTCATTGAAAAACACTTGTTCAAGTAGGCCTTTATGCTTCCCAAGAATTCTATATCATTTCCCATCAACAGTATGTCATCCACATATAATATGAGAAATGCTACAGAGCTCCCACTCACTTTCTTGTAAACACAGGCTTCTCCATAAGTCTGTGTAAACCCAAACGGTTTGATCATCTCATCAAATCGAATGTTCCAACTCCGAGATGCTTGCACCAGCCCATAGATGGAGCGCTGGAGCTTGCATACCTTGTTAGCATTCTTAGGATCGACAAAACCTTCCGGCTACATCATATACAATTCTTCCTTAAGAAAGCCGTTAAGGAATGCCGTTTTGACGTCCATTTGCCATATCTCATAATCATAGTATGCGGCAATTGCTAACATGATTCGGACGGACTTCAGCTTCGCTACGGGTGAGAGAGTCTCATCGTAGTCAACCCCTTGAACTTGTCGATAACCCTTAGCGACAAGTCGAGCTTTATAGATGGTAACATTACCATCCGCGTCTGTCTTCTTCTTAAAGATCCATTTGTTTTCTATCGCTCGCCAATCATCGGGCAAGTCTGTCAAAGTCCACACTTTGTTTTCATACATGGATCCTATCTCGGATTGCATGGCTTCAAGCCATTTGTCGGAATCTGGGCCCGCCATTGCTTCCTCATAGTTCGAAGGTTCACCGTTGTCTAACAACATGATTTCCAAGACAGGGTTGCCGTACCACTCTGGCGCGGAACGTGTCCTTGTGGACCTACGAAGTTCAGTAGGAGCTTGATCCGAAGTACCTTGATCATCATCATCATTAACTTCCTCTCTAGTCGGTGCAGGCACCACAGGAACATCTTCCTGAGCTGCGCTACTTTCCAGTTCAAGAGGTAGTACTTCATCAAGTTCCACTTTCCTCCCACTTACTTCTTTCGAGAGAAACTCTTTCTCCAGAAAGGACCCGTTCTTGGCAACAAAGATCTTGCCTTCGGATCTGAGGTAGAAGGTATACCCAATGGTTTCCTTAGGGTATCCTATGAAGACGCATTTTTCCGACTTGGGTTCGAGCTTTTCAGGTTGAAGTTTCTTGACATAAGCATCGCATCCCCAAACTTTTAGAAACGACAGCTTAGGTTTCTTCCCAAACCATAATTCATACGGTGTCGTCTCAACGGATTTCGACGGAGCCCTATTTAAAGTGAATGCGGCAGTCTCTAAAGCATAGCCCCAAAATGAGAGTGGTAGATCGGTAAGAGACATCATAGATCGCACCATATCCAATAGAGTGTGATTACGACGTTCGGACACACCATTTCGCTGAGGTGTTCCAGGCGGCGTGAGTTGTGAAACTATTCCACATTTCCTTAAGTGTGTGCCAAATTTGTGACTCAAATATTCCCCTCCACGATCTGATCGTAAGAACTTTATTTTTCTGTCACGTTGATTCTCAACCTCACTCTGAAATTCCTTGAACTTTTCAAAGGTCTCAGACTTGTGTTTCATTAGGTAGACATACCCATATCTACTCAAGTCATCAGTGAGAGTGAGAACATAACGATAGCCACCGCGAGCCTCAACGCTCATTGGACCGCACACATCAGTATGTATGATTTCCAATAAGTTGGTTGCTCGCTCCATTGTTCCGGAGAACGGAGTCTTGGTCATCTTACCCATGAGGCATGGTTCGCACGTGTCAAATGATTCGTAATCAAGAGACTCCAAAAGTCCATATGCATGGAGTTTCTTCATGCGTTTGACACCAATGTGACCAAGACGGCAGTGCCACAAGTATGTGGGACTATCATTATCAACCTTACATCTTTTGGTATTCACACTATGAATATGTGTAACACTACGTTCGAGATTCATTAAGAATAAACCATTAACCAGCGGGGCATGACCATAAAACATATCTCTCATAGAAATAGAACAACCATTATTCTCGGATTTAAATGAGTAGCCATCTCGAATTAAACGACATCCTGATACAATGTTCATGCTCAAAGCTGGCACTAAATAACAATTATTGAGGTTTAAAACTAATCCCGTAGGTAAATGTAGAGGTAGTGTGCCGACGGCGATCACATCGACCTTGGAACCATTCCCGACACGCATCGTCACCTCGTCCTTTGCCAGTCTCCGTTTATTCCGCAGCTCCTGCTTTGAGTTACAAATATGAGCAACCGCACCGGTATCAAATACCCAGGAGCTACTACGAGTGCTGGTAAGGTACACATCAATAACATGTATATCACATATACCTTCGGTGTTGCCGGCCTTCTTGTCCGCTAAGTACTTGGGGCAGTTCCGCTTCCAGTGACCACTTCCCTTGCAATAAAAGCACTCAGTCTCAGGCTTGGGTCCATTCTTTGGCTTCTTCCCGGCAACTGGCTTACCGGGCGCGGCAACTCCCTTGCCGTCCTTCTTGAAGTTCTTCTTACCCTTGCCTTCTTGAACTTAGTGGTTTTATTCACCATCAACACTTGATGTTCCTTTTTGATCTCCACCTCCGCTGATTTCAGCATTGAATATACCTCAGGAATGGTCTTTTCCATCCCCTGCATATTGAAGTTCATCACAAAGCTCTTGTAGCTCGGTGGAAGCGACTGAAGGATTCTGTCAATGACCGCGTCATCCGAGAGATTAACTCCCAGCTGAGTCAAGCGGTTGTGTAACCCAGACATTTTGAGTATGTGCTCACTGACAGAACTATTTTCCTCCATCTTACAACTGAAGAACTTGTCGGAGACTTCATATCTCTCGACCCGGGCATGAGCTTGGAAAACTGTTTTCAGCTCTTCGAACATCTCATATGCTCCGTGTTGCTCAAAACGCTTTTGGAGCCCCGGTTCTAAGCTGTAAAGCATGCCGCACTGAACGAGGGAGTAATCATCAGCACGCTGCTGCCAAGCGTTCATAACGTCTTGGTTCTCTGGGATGGGTGCGTCACCTAGCGGTGCTTCTAGGACATAATATTTCTTGGCAGCTATGAGGATGATCCTCAGGTTCCGGACCCAGTCCGTATAGTTGCTGCCATCATCTTTCAGCTTGGTTTTCTCTAGGAACGCGTTGAAGTTGAGGGCAACATTAGCGTGGGCCATTTGATCTACAAGACATATTGTAAAGATTTTCGACTAAGTTCATGATAATTAAGTTCATCTAATCAAATTATTCAATGAACTCCCACTCAGATAGACATCCCACTGGTCATCTAAGTGAAACATGATCCGAGTCAACTAGACCGTGTCCGATCATCACGTGAGACGGACTAGTCAACATCGGTGAACATCTTCATGTTGATCGTATCTTCTATACAACTCATGCTCGACCTTTCGGTCTTCCGTGTTCCGAGGCCATGTCTGTACATGCTAGGCTCGTCAAGTCAACCTAAGTGTATTGCGTGTGTAAATCTGGCTTACACTCGTTGTATTCGAACGTTAGAATCTATCACACCCGATCATCACGTGGTGCTTCAAAACAACGAACCTTCGCAACGGTGCACAGTTAGGGGGAATACTTTCTTGAAATTATTGCGAGGGATCATCTTATTTAAGCTACCGTCGTTCTAAGCAAATAAGATGTAAAACATGATAAACATCACATGTAATCAAATAGTGACATGATATGGCCAGTATCATATTGCTCCTTTGATCTCCATCTTCGGGGCGCCATGATCATCTTCGTCACCGGCATGACACCATGATCTCCATCATCATGATCTCCATCATCGTGTCTTCATGAAGTTGTCATGCCAACGATTACATCTACTTCTATGGCTAACGTGTTTAGCAATAAAGTAAAGTAATTTACATGGCGTTATTCAATGACACGCAGGTCATACAAAAAATAAAGACAACTCCTATTGCTCCTGCCGGTTGTCATACTCATCGACATGCAAGTCGTGATTCCTATTACAAGAACATGATCAATCTCATACATCACATATATTTCATTCATCACATCCTTTTGGCCATATCACATCACAAGGCATATGCTGCAAAAACAAGTTAGACGTCCTCTAATTGTTGTTGCATGTTTTTACGTGGCTTCTATAGGTTTCTAGCAAGAACGTTTCTTACCTACGTAAAACCACAACGTGATATGCCAACTTCTATTTACCCTTCATAAGGACCCTTTTCATCGAATCCGATCCGACTAAAGTGGGAGAGATAGACACCCGCTAGCCACCTTATGCAACTAGTGCATGTCAGTCGGTGGAACCTGTCTCACGTAAGCGTACGTGTAAGGTCGGTCCGGGCCGCTTCATCCCATGATGCCGCCGAAACAAGATAAGACTAGTAGTGGCAAGAAAATTGACAACATCTACGCCCACAACAAGTTTGTGTTCTACTCGTGCATAGAAACTACGCATAGACCTAGCTCATGATGCCACTGTTGGAGATCGTTGCAGAAATTAAAAAATTTCTACGCATCACCAAGAACAATCTATGGAGTCTTCTAGCAACGAGAGGGAAAAGAGTGCATCTACATACCCTTGTAGATCGCGAGCGGAAGCGTTCAAGTGAACGGGGTTGATGGAGTCGTACTCGTCGTGATCCAAATCACCGATGACCGAGCGCCGAACGGACGGCACCTCCGCGTTCAACACACGTACGGTTGGGGAAGACGTCTCCTCCTTCTTGATCCAGCAAGGGGGAGGGAGAGGTTGATGGAGATCCAGCAGCACGACGGCGTGGTGGTGGAAGCAGCGGGGATCTCGGCAGGGCTTCGCCAAGCTCAGCGAGAAGGAGAGGTGTCACGGGAGGGAGAGGGAGGCGCCAGGGGCTTTGGGTGCTGCTCCCATGCGCCTCCCCACTATATATAGGGGTGGAGGGGGCTCGTTTCTTGCCCTCCAAGTACATTGGGGCGTTGGCAAAGGTGGGGGAAAGAAATCCCATCATTTCCCTTCCCCACCGATTGTTATCCCCCTTTTTTAGGGATCTTGATCTTATCCCTTCGGGATATGATCTTATTCCTTCTAAGGTGGGATCTTGGTGCGCCTTGACCAGGGGTGTGGGGCCTTGCCCCCACTACCCACGTTCATGTGGGTCCCCCCATGCAGGTGGGCCCCACTTCGGAACCTTCTAGAACCTTCCCGGTACAATATCGAAAAATCCCGAACATTTTCCGGTGGCCAAAATAGGACTTCCCATATATAAATCTTTACCTCCGGACCATTCCGGAACTCCTCGTGACATCCGGGATCTCATCCGGGACTCCGAACAACTTTTGGTTAACCGCATACTAATATCTCTACAACTCTAGCGTCACCGAACCTTAAGTGTGTAGACCCTACGGGTTCGGGAGACATGCAGACATGACCGAGACGACTCTCCGGTCAATAACCAACAGCGGGATCTGGATACCCATGTTGGCTCCCACATGTTCCACGATGATCTCATCGGATGAACCACGATGTCGAGGATTCAATCAATCCCGTATACAATTCCCTTTGTCAATCGGTACGTTACTTGCCCGAGATTCGATCGTCGGTATCCCAATACCTTGTTCCATCTCGTTACCGGCAAGTCACTTTACTCGTACCGTAATGCATGATCCCGTGACCAAACACTTGGTCACATTGAGCTCATTATGATGATGCATTACCGAGTGGGCCCAGAGATACCTCTCCGTCATACGGAGTGACAAATCCCAGTTTCGATTCGTGCCAACCCAACAGACACTTTCGGAGATACCCGTAGTGCACCTTTATAGCCACCCAGTTACGTTGTGACGTTTGGCACACCCAAAGCAGTCCTATGGTATCCGGGAGTTGCACAATCTCATGGTCTAAGGAAATGATACTTGACATTTGGAAAAGCTCTAGCAAACGAACTACACGATCTTGTGCTATGCTTAGGATTGGGTCTTGTCCATCACATCATTCTCCTAATGATGTGATCCCGTTATCAATGACATCCAATGTCCATAGTCAGGAAACCATGACTATCTGTTGATCAACAAGCTAGTCAACTAGAGGCTCACTAGGGACATGTTGTGGTCTATGTATTCACACATGTATTACGATTTCCGGATAACACAATTATAGCATGAACAATAGACAATTATCATGAACAAGGAAATATAATAATAACCATTTTATTATTGCTTCTAGGGCATATTTCCAACAACCAGATGCCGATGACTTAAGCCACATAGTCCAACAGCCCGGAGAGTCAGCCAGGAAATTCTGGACCAGGTTCCTAACCAAAAAGAACCAGATCGTCGACTGTCCGAACGTTGAAGCCCTAGCGGCTTTCAAACATAGCATCTGTGACGAATGGCTCGCCCGCCACCTCGGCCAAGAAAAGCCAAAATCTATGGCAGCCCTCACGGCACTCATGACCCGCTTTTGTGCGGGTGAGGATAGTTGGTTGGCTCGTAGTAAAAACACAGCCAGCGAGGCAGGCCCCTCTGGGCCAAAAACAACAACGGCAAGCTCCGACGCAACAGACACAAACGCCGAAGCAATGGTGATAATACCGATGACACTACAGTCAATGCCGGATTCAGTGGCTCCAAGTCCGGTCAGCGGAAGAAGCCGTACAAAAGAAACAATCAGGGACCATCCAGCCTGGACCGCATACTCGATCGTCCGTGCCAAATACATGGCACCCCAGACAAACCAGCCAACCATACCAACAGAGATTGTTGGGTTTTTAAACAGGCCGGCAAGTTAAATGCCGAGCACAAGGAAAAGGGATCGCAAAGCGAGGACGATGACGAGGAGCCCCGGCAACCGAACACAGGGGGACAGAAGAAGTTTCCCCCTCAAATTAAAACGGTGAACATGATATATGCCACTCACATCCCAAAAAAGGAGCGCAAGCGCGCACTCAGGGGCGTCTATGCGATAGAGCCAGTCGCCCCAAAGTTCAATCCATGGTCGTCATGCCCGATCACCTTTGATCGTCGGGATCATCCGACCAGTATCCGTCTTGGCGGTTCAGCCGCACTGGTCCTCGACCAATCATTGATGGATTTCACGTGACACGCGTCCTCATGGACGGGGGCAGCAGCCTCAACCTGCTCTACCAGGATACAGTGCGCAAGATGGGTATTACTCCATCACGGATCAAGCCCACAAAGACTACCTTCAAAGGAGTCATACCAGGTGTAGAGGCCCGTTGTACGGGCTCAATCACACTAGAGGTTTTCTTCGAATCTTCGGACAACTTCTGAAGCGAGGAGTTAATCGTCGATATCGTCCCCTTTCGCAGCGGTTATCACGCCCTGCTCGGACGGACCACATTCGCTCGATTCAATGCAGTGCTACACTATGCTTATCTCAAGCTCAAGATGTCCGGTCCACGCGGCGTCACAACTGTCAATGGAAATACGGAACGCTCCCTCCGTACAGAAAAGCACACAGCTGCCTTAGCAGCAGAAGTACAGAGCGGCCTTCTCAAGCAGAAGCTTAATTCGGCTGCCGAGCCCCCAGACACCGTTAAGAGGGTCTGAACTACTCTGCAGCAGGACAGCTCGGCTCGTCAGGAGCTCGACTAGCAATTCAGCCTCCGTCTCAGTCCCGATCAAGTGGCGGCATTCATACCACGCGTACATAACTACGCACTCAAAATTCCATGGGCATCGACGGAGGCATAGCTAGCTTGTGATCCACAGTACGGCTCAACCGGCACCGGATACACACATACTTTCACTTTTCCTCTTTTCCCTTTTCAGGTTTCAATCCCACAGGCCCCATCTGATGGCCTGATCACCGGTCCTCTTGAAGGATAAACACACCAAGACGGCAAGAAACACAGACGTATGGGGGACTTTCAAGGTGGTTTCGTTAACGATCACTCTACCTGTTTTTCAGGACCCACATGCAGGTCTTCCTTGGTTTTGGCATGTTAAATAGCCTGTTGCTTATCGCACTATTTGTATCAATGCGCCTTGACGTATTAATCAAATTATAATGGAAACAGTTCCCGGCCCGAACTTTAGGGCCCCAGCTTATTACCTTTGCATCCTTTCTGTTTTCCTTTCATTTTTCTTCTGGTGGTAACCTCATCAGATAGCACCCGTACACTTTGGTATGTTTCATATTTGCCAGGGGCTTCATAGTACCCCGCACTACAGCAACAAAAGTCCGAACACTTTTTTATAGTATAGTTCGGCACCCCGAATTTAGCACTATATGCATTGGCTCTGAATCATGTCTTTGGTCAATAGTTGGGTTGCCCGGCTCCTATGCTTGCTACCTTACGTTCCGCTATATCGGCTAAGGTAGTAAAGGGAGAACTACTGCGATTGTGCCTTGGTTTACCCAAAGGAGCACCTCAGTAGAGAAAGCCGAAAACTGACTATCATGATACGGTGAGAGCCTGTCAGCTCTTCGGAGGTTTCAAATTGTTGGAGGTTTTTTCCGCTTTTAAGCGAAGGGTCGGTACTTCCCGATCAGGCGCTCACAACACTCTAGTTCGGATACTAGGGGTTGCGCCCACATTTTTTTATTTGTCAAACCCCTACGGCTAAATGAGGGTGTACAAGCCGCATAGTATGATTGCCTGGTTCGTTGCGCTAAACACCTCCTTTAGGGACCATACAATTGGATCAAGAGTGTTTAGATTCCATCCCGAACACCTCCGTACTACCTACGTGGGGGCAGAAGCCGACGACTGGCCAACTCTCAGATTTCATATAACACGGCCGCACATGAGGTAAAATTTTCAAAACATAACAACCATTATATTACATAACCACTTTGTCTTATCATACAAGGCAGAGACAACTCGAACATATTTTACTCAAAGATAATGTCTTGCGAACACTGTGTCACTACAATACGAGACCCCTCCAGGACGTCTCCAAAATACTGCTCGGTGTGCGGTGCTCCTTGCCCTCGGGTGGCCCCTCTGTCATGAGCTTGATGCATCCATCTTCGCCCACCATATCTTGACTCGCGCGAAGGCCATCCGCGCGCCCTCGATGCAGGTCGATCGCTTGACGACGTGCAGCCGAGGACAGGCACTCACCAGCCGCTTCACGAGGCCGAAGTAGCTGTTGGGTATGGCTTCGGCTGGCCACGGCCGGATTATCAAATCCTTCATGGCCAGTTCGGCCACCCCGTGCAGCTCGACCAGCTGTTTTAGCTGATCGTTGAAGGGCACCGGATGTTCTGGCGCAAGATATTGCGACCAGAACAGCTTCTCTATGGAGCTCCCTTCTTCGGCTCGAAAGAACTCCGCAGCGTCGGACACACTGCATGGCAGATCTACAAAAGCCCCTGGATAACTCCGAATCCGGGTTAGTAAAAGATACTTCTTCTTCACGTACTTGCTTTGCATACTAAACGCCTTACCCGCCGCGATCTTCCTGCCCTCCTGGATCTCCTGGAGGGTGCCCTGGGCTTCAATCTGGGCGGTTTCTGCGCTTTGGCGAGCCTTGGCGAGCTCAGTTCCCTGAGCCGAAGCATCACGCTCCAAGGTCTCGCACTTCTTCACAGCGTCCTGCAACTCTTGCTGGACCTCGGTCACCCTGGCCTTGAGCTTCTTCCAAGCTGCTTGCTTTTTGGCAGCTTTATCCTCGGCTTCGGCCAGGGCCTTTTTCAGGGCCTCGACCTCGGTCGTCGCTCCTGCACATATCATAACACTCCGGTTGTTCTTTCCGAGTACATAGCGAGGTACTACATACCTTGCTGCTCCTGGAGCTACCTCCTCGCCTGGCCGAGTTCTTCCTCGGCCCACTCAAGTCTCTGCTTCAGTCCAGAGACTTCGGCAGTGTGTGAGGCCGTGGCCAGCAGCGACGCCTGTTTATTCATACAAGACATACTTGGTTAGTTTCCTGTAGTCATGGATTGATCCCCTGTCCGGCCTTTCTTTCCGAACACCGGACAGTGTCTCAGTGGCTACTGTCTATATCGGGATTTCCTCTTTTTGCGTCGCTTACCTCAAAACCTGTCAGCAGGCTGCTGCAGGCTTCGGTTAGTCCGCTCTTGGCGGACTGAACCTTCTCAATCATCGTACCCATAAGGATACGGTGCTCATCCACGATGGCAGCGCCTCGTAGCGCTTCCAGCAGATTATCCGGTGCCCCTGGTTGGACAGGGGTCACCGATGGAAGGGGCATACCCTCTTCTGTCGAAGGAGGTGGCACTCCGGATTCTGGAGCCGTATTGGTCTCCGGAATCGTATTCGGCTGAGGGCCGAACTGAATACGGCCCTCATCTCCAGTCTCCATGGGGATTTGCTCCCCCTGGTGTCCGGCGACGGAGGTTTCGCCCTCTCGCACCTCCTAAACCTCTCCCCGGCCTAGGAAAGTCCTTTGGGACAGCACCTCGGCGTCGCCCTTGGCCTGGGGAGAGCGAGCGGCCTACGGTGACTCGCTGGCCATCGCCTTTGAATCCAGCGAACCTCCTGTTGAGGACCGCTCGGAGCTGTCGTGGGTCGAGCTGTAACAGCACAATTTGACATAATCAATACAATGAAGAGGCCAGATGTACGGACATGTACGGGTTTTAGCACTTACGATGCGGCTTGGGGCTTGGGCCGGGGGCGTCGCTCCGGACTGCTGTCGACATCCCACGCGGAGTTATCCGCAAGGGAGCCCTTCCCCTTCTTGGACGTCCCCGCCTCCAGACTTGTGGAGGCCGCCCTCTTCTTCTTCCCTTCTTCAGGGGGAGGGTTCTCCTCCTCCTCCTCGTCATCATCCTCAGCGGCGGAGGAGTGAGTCTCTTCGTCTTCGGACGTCACGTCCGAAGCACCCTTGCGATGGGGGTCGCCTTTGGCCCCCTTGGCCTTCTTCTTGGCCTTTTTCTCCGGCGGCTGATAAGGCGCCGGAACCAACATCTTCACCAGGAGTGGGATGGCTGGCTCTTCGGGCAGCGGAGCCGAACACTGGATTCGCTTCGCTCTCTCCGTCTACTCCTGAAACAACATAGTAAAGATTAGGCATCCTCCTTGAACAAACGAGTAGAAGGTACACCTTGAGAGGAGAAGGACTTACCGCATTGGCGGGATGGGTATGGTCGTGCCCACGGTCCGAATCTATGACCGGCGGCTTCTCGTTGCCCTTGAAGAGCAACTTCCAGGCATCTTCGTGAGTAGTTCCGAAGAGCCTCTCCAGGGTCTGGTGCTTCACCTGATCGAACTCCCATAAAGGGAAGCTTCGGCTTTGGCAGGGGAGGATCCGGCGAACCAGCATCACCTGGATCACGTCGACGAGCTTGATGTTTTTATCCAACATGCTCTGAATGCGCGTTTGCAGCGCAATCAGTTCGTCCGACGAAGACCATCGAGGCCCTTCTTCATCCAGGAGGTGAGCCGCATTGGGGCTCCGGCCTTGAATTCGGGAGCCGCCACCCAAGTGGCGCCACGTGGCTCGGTGATGTAGAACCACTGCTTCTGCCACTCTTTGACGGTCTCCACAAAAGTGCCCTTAGGCCAGGTGATGTTGGGCATCTTGCTCACCATGGCGCCTCCCCACTCTACGTGTTGGCCATCCACCACCTTCGGCTTCACGTTGAAGATTTTGAGCCATAGTCCGAAGTGGGGCTGGATGCGGAGGAAAGCCTCACACACGACAATGAATGCCAAGATGTTGAGGAAGGAGTTCGGGGCTAGATCATGGAAATCTAGTCCGTAATAGAACATCAGCCCGCGGACGAAAGGGTGGAGTGGAAACCCTAGCCCGCGGACGAAATGAGGGAGGAACACCACCCTCTCGTTGGGTTTGGGTGTGGGGACGACTTGTCCCTTGGTCGGGAGCTGGTGGGTGATCTCTTTCGCCAGATACCTGGCCTCCCGAAGCTCGGCAATGTCCTTCTCCTCGACGGAGGAGGCCATCCACTTGCCCTGACCTCCGGATCCGGACATGGTTGGGTGTTTGCTCGGAATGGAAAAGACAAGAACTTGGGCGCTGGAGCTCGAGAATGGAAGGATAGAGAGGGAGGGAAGGCGTGAGTAAAGAAAGGGGATCCTTACCTCCTTATAAAGGCAGTGAATATTGAACGCCTCCCCACTCGCCTTAAAACTCGCCTGTTCCCAAGGGCTATGTAAACGGCACGGTTGGGTTACCCACGCCCGTATTGATGAGAATCCCGCAATAAGGGAACACGATCTCTGCTTTGACAAGGCGTGCCAATAGCAACCGCGTCCCGAAACGTGGAGCGGCAAACGAAAAACGGTTCGAAATTATGACCGGGCGAACGTGATGTCATGTTGCAAAAAAGTTGTCAGCAGATTGGACTCATGGAATATTATATTCTCTGCGGTTGTGTGTGGTGTGTGTGTTACAGGTCCGGACACGATCACTATGTCCGAAGACTATCTTGGAGTTCGGAAGGAGGAACCCGCCTTGCAATGCCGAAGACAGATCTATGCGCCGGATACCTTGTCATTGAAGCCAGGTTCAGGGGCTACTGAGGGAGTCCTGGACTAAGGGGTCCTCGGGCGTCCGGCCTATTAACCATGGGCCGGACTGATGGGTTTTGAAGATACAAGGACCAAAGACTCTACTTGTGTCCGGATGGGACTCTCCCTGGCGTGGAAGGCAAACTTGGCGATCAAATGTGTAGATTCCTTTCTTTGTAACCGACCTTGTGTAACCCTAGATCCTCCTGGTGTCTATATAAGCCGAGGAGTTAGTCCGGAGGAGGATATACTCATTACCTTAGTCATACAGGCTAGACTCCTAGGGTTTAGCCATTACGATCTCGTGGTAGATCAACTCTTGTAATACTCATATTCATCGAGATCAATCAAGCAGGAAGTAGGGTGTTACCTCCATAGAGAGGGCCCGAACCTGGGTAAACATTGTGTCCCCTGTCTCCTGTTACCATCGACCTTAGACGCACAGTTCGGGACCCCCTACCCGAGATCCGACGGTTTTGACACCGACAACCATCACATGAGCTGAGGTCGCACCATAACCGAATTGGCTTTCTTAGTCGAAGAAGAAGCCTGCCATAACATGCCAGGCCATTGTCGTTGTGGAGCTTCGACCGGGATCTATCCTCATGCACCTTAGCCCAGAAATGGCTCCTCCGTCCAATGAAGTCGAAGGAGAGTCATCAGATTCGCCGCCACAAGTCACAAACCCAGCACGGGAACACGTCTTCTCGCGCACACCGTCGTATCCACCATCATGACGAACAACGTCGGCCACACATCTTCGATACAAGCGCCAATACGGAATGATGATGCCGGAGGCGGCACCACCCAGGCAGAGGCATGTTTGGGGCACACAACCGCCAACACTTGGTCACCGCCGCCGCCATGCCAACCAAGCAGCAAAACAGTGACACCCAGATCCGCCATTGACCACGCAAACTGCCTCGTCAAGGGAAGATCTGGAGCCTTATTCGACAACGCCGCCACAACCGTCGCCGGCACAAAAGCTAGATTGTTAGGCCCCATACCTACAACTATATATGATCCATGCACAACGCGACCCCGTCCACACCGCCAACCACGAAGGCCGTCAAGGGAGGGGAGTCACCGGGATCTGGCGCCGGAGGAGAGTCCGCACGAGGCGGAAGACGAGGTTGTCTCTTTCTCATTGGGAAAGGGGAATAGTGTTTTTACCGTGGAGCGAGTTTGTGCACACTTGTGGCGTACGTATTTGGGAAGCAAATGCATCCATGGTTTGTGTGTGTGAGAAGTGGATAAAACTAAATTATTTCGTGATTAGCCCAAACAGTTTTCTGTAATCTGTAAAATAAACACATTTTAACAATTTTTCTTGGTAAACACATTTGAACAAAATTATTTCACTTTTTTTGAAATGAACCAAATCTATTAAAATTTTGTTCAAATTACCCAAGCAGTGACTTTTCTTTTTGCAAAAATGGCCCAAATGTATTATAAAAGTTCACCATACGTTCAAAGCACCGCACACAAAATACAACTTACATTGAGCTCTCTGGACCATCAAGCGACCACTACCGCTGTCAGAACGAGCCGTTGTCGTTGCTCCCCAATGAAACCGACCTTGTCCCATCGATGATAGTCTTCGTGCATGTGCCTCTAAGGACCAACGTTTGGAGCCTTAGCCATCGACGTTGAACTCTTGAATTGATCTAAAGTGCCTGACACCGGATCTCACCATATCGCACCCACAAGCAAAAAACTTAACCACGTCGCCCCAAGGAGATGACAAAAATCTACGACGGAGCTCCATCAATTCCGTTCAGATGAACGAACTCAAGGAGGATCAAAGGCCGAAAGATCAACTCAAAGAAGAAGCATTGCGATCCGTCGGAGCCAAGACACCGGATTTCCTCTCCTCGCCACCAACCGCCGGAGCGACAGACAAAGGGGATGCGAATCTGCGGGCTGACCATCGAAGAATCTAAAGGAAGAATTTGCCCTAGTCGCAACTTATACAGGAAAGGGAAATAAATTGTATAGCTTTTCCTCGGAAGTTGCACGGACAGTCAAACATAGGGAAAAAAAGTTGTATATTTTCCAATCTTACAAACCAAATAGTTTTATAGCTCCTGTAAGAACCTTCCCGTAAAAGTGGCTCTATGGGAAGTCTGTGTAACTTAGGATAAGTTGTCTGGTCAGGTAATTTCTCAGTTTCCGTAAGCA
Organism: Aegilops tauschii subsp. strangulata; assembly: GCF_002575655.3. Taxonomy (NCBI): domain Eukaryota; kingdom Viridiplantae; phylum Streptophyta; class Magnoliopsida; order Poales; family Poaceae; genus Aegilops; species Aegilops tauschii. The sequence goes on from NC_053039.3 coordinate 50,212,576, forward strand.
TCTTCCCCGTATTATTTTTATTTCCCATTAAACAAGCCTAGGGCCCACAAGTCAGTGTCATGGACGACGTTGTCCGTCACATGACCGACAATGAGCTCCTATGTGTGACGGTGCAACGACGATAAGGTGCGGCGTGGCGGTGTGGCCACGGAGGAGGCAGGGTGACACGGGTTTGAGTCGGCATGGTCAGGCGGGGCGACGCGGCCCTGCAGGGGGTTGCACGAGGGTTTCTTGGGCACAGGGGTGGATTAAAAAGCTGCATGGCTCGTTAAGCTTAATGGGCCAAAAAATCATGCTCGGCTTCGTTCATTTAAAACTCGTTAAGCTCGTGAACACTCGCGAGGCTTCGTTAATGGACTATGATGTGTTATGGCCTATGTCATGAGAGTGTGGGTGTAATTCTTACGAAGGAATATGGTGTTTGTTGTCCGCTATAAGTTGGATTGAGTTGATTAGATTGAATAGATGGGTTGCATACTACAAAAATGTTGTTGCATAACAAATATGTTTTGTTTTATGTTAATGGGCTTAACGAGCTACTTGTGAAACTCGTTAAATTTAACAAGCTAAAATCAATGATTAACTCTGTTAATTAAGAATCGAGCTACGAGCTTAATGACCCTCTAACTCTCATGAACTTTTACGCGGTTTCCTGTCTGCCAAATTATACGGAAAGGGATATGCTTCCGTAAATATGAGGGGAGTTGGGAGAAATTTTTACGGAATCCTCAAGGAAAAAAATTAGGTTCACGTGAGCTATTGAAGTGTTTTTTTAGAAACTTTTGATCTATTTATTTTCAATTATGACATTATAGTGAACACTAGAAATAACTAAAATTACATCCAGTTACGTAGAACACCTAGCGACGACTATAGGCGCTGAAACGAGCCGAAGGCGCGCTGTTGTCATCGGCCCCACCCCCCCCCCCCCCCCCCCCCCCCCGCGCCCGTCGAAGCCGTGCACAACTTGTTGTAGTAGACAGTCAGGAAGTTATCATGCTAAGGCCCCATAGGACCGCACCAGAACAGTAACCACCACAAATGAAGAGAAGTGTAGATCGAAAGGATCCAACCTAAAGACACACGAAGAACGAGAAATAAAGACCTGATCCAAGCAGATCCACCAAAAGCACTCACCGACCGAAACCCGCGAGATCCGCCGGAGACACACGTCCACGCGCCCTCCGACGGTGCTAGACGCACTAACAGGACGGGGGCTAGCCGGGGAGAACCTTGTTCCATCTTCAAGTAGCCGCCGCCGTTTCGTCTTCCTGAGCAAGACACAAACCCTACAAAACTTAAAGAAACACCTAAAAACGAAGCCCTTCCGTGGACAAAGCCCGGGATCTACCGCGCACCCATGGCCCTAAGGCCACAGGAGACGTGGCAGATCGGCGGCGCCGCCGACGGGAGGCAGAAACCGTAGCGGTCTTTTCTTGGAGGAGAGACAAAGATATGGAAGTGCCATTTTTGTCTTAACTTTTCGTGGAGTGTAGTTTTTTTATGGATAGGGGAGCTATTGGAGTTACTCTTATAGAAATATTCTAAATGCCCATGAATTCCCTCGAACCATTTTCGCAAAAAAAAAAGCCCCTTGAACCAATAGACCCAAATTCTAGTCCTAAATCCTTACAAATTTTCTAATAATACAAAATGATATTTCGTCAAAAGTTAAATACGCAAAGTGCGCAAAAGCACGGCAGATTTTGTCGAATTTCTCGAGGGCCAAAACAAATCAAATCTCCTCTGCTTTCGGTGTGTCGACAGGGTGAACAGAAAAAAAAAAAACCAACACCCCCGCGGCGACTTTTCCTCTCCACCGTATCCTCCTCTCCCCTATGCTGCCCTGCCCTATCTCAAGCTCCAATCTACCGTGCCCTAGACCTGCCGCCGAACGTGCCCTAGCCCCAGCCGGCGCCCCCCGCGCGCGGCCACCGTCTCCGCCGCACCTCGCCGCGCCCCCGCCCCCGCCCCGTCTGCGGCCTTCGTCTCCGAGGTACGTACGAGCACGAGCTTTGTAGGCGTCGATCCGGTGGTTGATTAGTCGATCCCGAACTGACCTAGAGGAATTCCGGGTCTAGATCCGCATCCGTTCTGTTTGGCGGCAGGCGCTGTTGCTGTCGTTGTTGAAGGAGGAGGAGGAGGAAGGGGTGCCCTAGACTCCTAGGGCAAGGCTGAAGCAGATGGGTGCACCGAAGCAGAAGTGGACGGCGGAGGAGGAGGCGGCGCTCAAGGCCGGGATAGGCAAGCACGGGGCCGGGAAATGGCGCACCATACTCAAGGACCCCGAGTTCAGCAACATCCTGCGGTGCCGATCCAACGTTGACCTCAAGGTTCGTTCCTGCGTCCGTTTCCTCGGCTGTCAGACCATGCGCGCCTCTACTAGGTTGGAGACTCTGATGACTGTTGAGCGATTGCAGGACAAGTGGCGGAACATGAATGTCACGGTGAACGCGTCGGGCACTCGCGACAAAGTGAGGACGACGACCACGACGACTCCCACGGCTAAGAAGCCAAGGTCTGCTCCGAAGCAGGAAAGCCACTCAACGGCGATCACCACCATCACCTCTGACGGCGATGATGACGTCATTGACGTGAAGCCTATCATAAAGCCTATCGTAACGTTTACTACAGGTTCAGGGAATAAATCGCTATCCAGGTAGAGGTGCCCTGTTTGATATGCTGGTTTGGAATGCTTGTTTATGTCCTTTGTCCTACCAGTTTCTTGAACAGAAACTTGCAAGGTTTTGACTGCTTTAATATACCTCTATGGCGCCGTTCCTGCAGGCTAGAAAATATCATACTGGAGGCCGTGAAGACCTTGAATGAGCCTACAGGGTCATACAAAACAGCCGTTGCTAATTACATTGAGGTTTCTACGCTTCTTCTGTTTATGGTGTATACTTCATCACAATGAAATGTCAACAACAAACCTAATATATGATCCTTTACAAATGCCAAATCTCGTAGTCTTCATGAATAGAAAAACAGTACTCATTTATTTACGTCACCGATCACTTAATATAGTTTTGATAATTATTCAGGCAGTGATGCAGAAAATTCTGGGACAACATAGACATGCAGAAATGATTTCATTATAACCAGTGGCTATGAAATCGCATTCCATTGTGGTAGAGTTCTACCTAATCTAGTTTGTTATGTAGATTGCACCGTTCTTAACAATTTTCCATTCATGTAGGAACAATACTGGCCACCTGCTGATTTTGATCATGTACTGTCTGCAAAACTGAATGAGTTGACATCATCTGGGAAATTGATGAAGGTAGTAACGTTTCTTTCAACCGTAACTCCATTATTGTATAGATTATAAAGAGGTAGAAAAAATGCCCTGATATAGTAGCAAAGTCACACCTGTTACCATTGTTGTAGCATATAAATTAATTCTGATGATGCTCAATTGAATTGAACTAGGATGTTTTCATATTGTATGTTTACATATTATGTATGGATTTATCATTATATGGATGACTGTGCTTGATATGTTGTGCCCCCAAAATGCATTCGCCCTAGCAACACATGCGTGAGCACTCTTTGTTCCAAACATTGTTTGCCTGCTATTGGCATCTACTCCCTCCGTTCCTAAATATAAGTCTTTGTAGAGATTCCACTATGGACTACATATGGAGCAAAATGAGTGAATCTACACTCTAAAATGCATCTACATACATCCGTATGTGGTTCATAGTGAAATCTCTCCAAAGAATTATATTTAGGAACGGAGGGAGTACTTATCTATTCTATTATAATTTCTTTCAGTGTCGTAACATATCTAGTAGTACAGTATTTATCTAGTTAGTAAGATTCAAAATGTCATACTATATTTCAGAAAGATACTATTATACCTTTTGCTGGATCTCTTTGGTGCCAATGATATCTTTTGTATGCGTATTTTTTTTGCCATGGACCACCTGGAAATTGCTCTGTTATATATATTTTTAGTTGGAATGTAAGGTCCCTAAAACCATGAACCTGGATAATCTTTCTATTTTAGCCTTGAAAATTTGTATGTTCACACCTAGATAGGATAGGTTACTCTTTCAAAGAGTATAATCCATCTGCCATGCAGCCCAGTACTGAAGTTTAACAATTTTAGGTGAATCGGAAGTACAGGATAGCCCCTAGCTCGTCTTTTTTAGAAGGGCGAAGCTCCAAAATGCTGCTGCTTGATGATATAAAAAAGGAGCCAACCAAGGTAGAGAAGGTAGAGAGGGATGGCTTTACAGCCCACACTAAATCTCAGGTAGATGCTGAACTTGCACGTATGAGAAACATGAGTGCAGAAGAGGCTGCAGCTGCAGCCGCTCGTGCGGTTGCTGAGGCAGACGCTATCATGGCGGAAGCTGAGGCCGCAGTGAGAGAAGCGGAGGCTGCAGAAGCTGATGCTGTAGCTGCACAAGCCTTCGCGGAAGCAGCAATGTTGACTTTAAAAAACAGGAGTTCGGCAAAATTGGTAATTGTTCCAAGTACTTAAACTCTATGTTCAACTGTTTTTATTTTGCATGTTTTCAGTTGACATTTTGTTGCTTTTGCACACTTACACCACGCCACTTAAATGCAAGTAAATACATTCACTTTGCTTTAATATGAATTTGTAGCCCCCTCCACAAACAGTCGCATTCATATTGATGAGTAAACATTGAAACACATGAACACACATAATCAGAATCACTGCTTTCAAGCAATTTATATAGGAAAATGGGCACTTTAGAATCGTGAAAAAAACTATGTTATCTGCTTCAGCAAAAACTGAACGCTTTCATGCTCACATGCAGATCATTCGAGGTTGAGACATCTCGTGGGAGCTGCGTCAGCGTACGCTTTCCTCTGACCTTGTTGTGCGCGTGTGCATGCCTGCTGAATTCCAGCGCAAACTAACTGATGCTTTGGTGTTACTGGAGCCATCGAGCTGATGGCAATGCTGATCTGTTATTTTAATCCATGCAAGCTCATCCCAGATTCAAGCAGCGCAAACTTGCTTGGTTTTCTGACTTGCACCTTGAAGCTAGTTACCTTTCTCCCTCATGCTGGTTTGCCGAGGGATGGAGGAAGACAAACTCATATTTAACTCCCACATTGCAGAGCCGTAAATGCGATCTGCACGGGCTGTGGGATGATGAGGAGAAGTCCAATAAATATAGATGATGGTCATTCCATCTCTTGGGACCCTTGTTGCTGTCATGGTTTAGGTCACTGACATGTTGGAATTTTTTCACCGTGGTGTTGGATTACCTTACCCTCCCTTTATGGTGAATCTCCCCAGCAAAACAGTGCCTTTGTGCTCGCGGTGTGTGTGGATCTGGTCTGGCCCAGCTCAAGTTATTTGGCACCCAATAATTGTGGCATGTACAGAATTTATTCATGTATTCAGTCTATAATTTTTTATCCAATTTTGACCGAAGGAGAAAAATGTCTGTTCTTCTGTCGGCGTGCATTGCGGTGCCCAGTTGTTTTTGCACCCGCAGTTGCAAATGACAAAGTTCTCTCTGGCGTTCCGTTCAGCTTTCTTCCTTTGTTAGCTCTTGCCATTGTGCAGCTGCTAAAGATTTGTGTGCAGTACAACTAATTCAAGTTAAGTGAATTCCTAGTACTAACAGTTACTGTGATCATGGAGAAAACTAGAGGAAAGCAGGCAGCTTTCAATCAATTACAGCCACTACTGTTAGTTCCTGCATACTTGCTATTGCCAAAACGTCATATATTTAGGAACGGAGGTAGTAGATAGCAATGATCCATGAAATTCCAGACAGAACAGCCAGAGTCCTGTTTGGAACGAAGGGATTTTACGTGAAACAGTTTGTTTCTATACAAATTGACAAAAAAAAAAGACCAGACCTTGAAAACAGGGAAAATTGGAGTAATGATACTGATTCATTGCAAGTCCAAAACAGGCGCTAAGGTTTCTACTTTATAGTACAACCATTCCATTCCAGTGAAACACTACTGCCTAATGCTGTTGCTAGTGCTACAGAATAATACTTGTACATGATTTTGTGTCAGAGAACCATCCGCCTTCGTCCTGGCCTCGCTATCCAGATTCCAGAATGACCCTTGCTGGATGCGGCACGGCATGGCAAAGATCGTCGGCGACTGTATCCTGCCTCATGCCAAACATGATTATTTTTTAAGAAATTCAAACAAAGCCTGTCCTGGAAATGAGCTATCAGGTCATCAGGAGAACATACCATATCATTTCAGGGAGATGAGATCTCCATTTCCAAATTTGGCAGGGTCGGTCTAAATTGCTAGATTACATAGAACATGTTGCAGCACACTGGAGAAAGGGCAGAAACATTCACATATGATAGAAGCATTTGGATGAAGCATGAATAATATGCAAGCAGAGTGAATGATGATTTAGTAAACCACCAAGCAGAGTCGATACTCTGAAGAAACTTTTTTGTTCAGATCAAACACGAGATTCATAAATTCCCTGTCAAACACCTCACACAGTTACACTGTAGACATAATTTTTGATCCAATCCTTTACATTCTACATTCTCTAATTCCATGTTAAACACCCCATACACTACATTGTCAAACATATTTCATGACTTCTTTGCTTGGCTGCTTGAAAGAGACTCGTGAAATAATAATTATTTGTTTTCTTTCCAACATCATGATATGATGTATTGACGTCTCCCAATTTCAAGATGGAATAATTCAGACATGTTCTAGTTCAGCATTTTAAGGTTCCATGAAAGAAAACTAGACCAAGCTAACCAGCCAATTTTACCCTTACCTGCTTTGACGAAGCAGGCACGAAAGCACCAAATTTAAGCTCTGAGCTATACAAATTCAAGGTCTCCAGAAGCCGTGTCGCCTAATACATTCCTGTCCAGGCCTGTTCTTGGCGCTTCTTCCAATTCATTGTCAGGATTCATGCTTCCTGCGTCTTCCAGTTCATCTCTGCCAGAGTCTCTCTGTGTTACCTCTTCGGTACTATTGTCTGGATAAACCCTTATCCTTATGCGCTTGCCTTTGATGTATCGATATTCAAATTTTGGCGGTGGATATTTCCTATTTAACTTTTCGTATTTGTCCAACATCTCTAGCTTCATAAATACATCACCGAGCATCCTGACAATCGAGGTATCAGGTCGAACACCCAGCTCTTCCATATCAGCAAAAACCTGGATGAGTTGCGAGGGAAACATGAAACGGTTAAAACTGAACAACCATTGCAGTAAGCATCATTTCTGTACCCATGTTCCTTTAAGCATAGTTTTTCTACCACAGAAGAAAATGATGTGATAATCACATCCAGTGTAAGGTCAATAATATGTAGAATACAACCAACTCAAACTCCAAATCTCTTAAGGCAAGCACAAAATTAGGTGAAAATAAATAAAAGGAATACAGATTCGCATCTTACTATGTCAGCTAAGTATGCAGATAGTTCTACAGTAGTATAGTTATTGACCCTCCGTGCAAGTAGAACAAAAAGATGCAAAATCAACATTTATAAGATTTGCACACTGAAAATAAACACAATATATTGAGTTTTGTTTTCCTACCTCAAACATCTTCTCGTATGACCCCAATCTGTAATACAAGGAGATTATTTTCATGAAAAAAATACGGGGCAAACCCTCCATGTATCTTGAGAATATCTTTTGAAATAGCTCTTCTGCTTCCTCAATTCGTCCATCCTCGACTAAAGCATTTAATAAAGTTTGATAGCTTCCCATGGTCTTCCCTTGACCTTTATTGAACATCCACTTGATAACCTAAACCAGAGATCGCGCAATTATTTTCTTGATACAAAAAAAGGAATATTAGTGGAAGGGTGGAGCCAATTCTAGATATTCAGTAGAGAAATAATATCCACCAGCAATTTCATTAGAAATACAAGATAGAAACACATCATACAAAATAATCGACACTTCCACATAAACAAGCATGAACTCCTATCTGATACCTGAATTATTCTTTTCCATTCCTTCTCATCTTCAAGCGTCTTCAGTGCTTTCTTTACCGCTATCAAGGGAAACTCCAGTTCCCATGCAACAAACGAATCAAGAGCACCATAAACCTCCTCCTTTACGTTAGACAAACCCTTAATCTGCAGGAGAAGATGAAAGGAGTCACGCAAATGCTGAAACAGAACTCTGGCAGTAACCCTTTGGGGACAAAATAAAAAGGAACACATAATATCTGTTGGCCCAAAGTTATTTTTTGATAAACAGTCTGCATGTAACAATTTATTAAAATCACTGCCGCAATTGAGAGTTGCAGAGTTCCATACGAAAGCTGAAGTACAGAACAACTGCTTTTGTTGCAGTGCAGACATGGAGTCATTGGGTAATCTAGTGTCTCCGAGCAGGGATAAGCACAAATCTATATAGAGTACAGATTCTAGTGACAATTACAACAGCGAAATGCAGAAGAACCTCACACATTTGACAAGCTTCTGCGACTTGGAAACGGTCCCGATTCTCTTATCCGTTTTCCACACGCGAGGATATCTCGGCCTCGGACCCCTGGCACCGCAAACCTGCGCCACAAGGTTGTACCAATCAGGATAAGCACCACCACCAAGTTCTGAACAAACCCCACATGCCATGGAGGTGAATGGAGCAGCTCACCACTAGAGAGTTGAACTTTCGCGGGCGCAGAGCGACGGTTCTCTCGAACGCTAAACCGAATGCGGGCGCCCAACACCTCAAGGAGAGCATGATGAAATCTGCAGCAGGGAAGCACGAATCCCCCAAGTTAATCCTCCAATATCACTACCCGCCTACTTCTCCGCTGTTCTTTGGAGGGGAAAGAGCAGGCTCGTACCTCGAAGACCGGGGTTCCGGAGATTGCGGAGGTAGGGACGCGACGAGAAGGGGAGCGGCGACGCGCGTGGTGCGTCGGCGGCGGCGGAGGAGGAGCTCCTCGTGCGGACGGGGGTGGGTGGTGGAGAGACGAAGGTAACTTTTCCAAGGTTGAGATAAGCTTTGTGCTCTCTTCTTTGAAGCTGAACTAAACTGACCGTAGAAAAGAAAAGGACTGAATTACAACTACAACTATGGTTTTGAGTAGGAGCAAAGTCCCTTTTTTTAGATCCACTATGATAATGAAAAAGTTTTCTAGACAAAATTTCTAGAGCAACGTCTGGTGTGGTTGGTTGCGCCGCTCTCTCCGCCCGCCTCCCTAACCCACACCCACCTCTCCTCCGCCGTCACGATCCTCCACGACGAGGAGCCGCGGCGCCGCCCGTGCGCCTTCACAATTGTTGGGGCACCTCCTCCTTTATGGCCTTGTCGCACCAGACACGGCACGACGGCGACGCCGACTCGTCGATGCGGGCGTAATGGTTGTGAGGCGGCGACGCCAGTTCCTCCTTCACGTGGCGTCCATGGATTTTGAGTCACACGACTAGTCGTCGACTAGTCGATGAGTCGCAGAAAGTTGTCGACTCATGCTTGACTTTTTCCGTGTCGCTACCCCAGAGCGCCTGGATGAGCCGCAACTCAAAAACCATGGTGGTGTTCGATTTGGACGTCACGGTTGCAACCGGGGGAGGGGGGGTGGAGCCTCCGCCTTGATGCGTCGGAGAGGCGACGACGCCGACTCCGCCTTGATGCGGTGGAGTGGCGGCGAGGACGCCCCCGCCCTTGAGCACCCGCTCGATGAGGAGCCCCAAGTGTGCCTGGTAATCCTCGTCCGTCGCGACGACCTCCATGAGGAGGCACGACTAATGCAACTCCTGCCCCCCCCCCCCCCCCCCCCCCGTTGTCGGAGCAGAGGATGATCTCCTCCTTCCCGAAGGAGCCGAGCATTGTGGAGTACGGGGGTGCCTCGATTCGGATACGGAGACACCACTTGCCTGCGCGGAGACCTAGGACTTGGTCATCATCGACATCAATGAGCAGAGACGGAGAGGAACGAAGAGGAGAGGATGTGAGGTGTGGTGTGGACGCGTCAGAGCCATGCTTAAATAGCCGCAACCAGGCGAATGAGCGGGCGGCCGACTTCAATGCGGCCCACCAACCGGAGGGCTTCTCGGTCGCCGTGTCGGATGACTTGCATCGTCCGAATTGGTCTTCCTAAAGTCATTCTCTTTCTCTCTTTTTTTAAAAAAAGAGAGTCCCTCTCAAGGAAGAACATACAAAGTCAAGTAGAGTCCTTTACACGGAAGCAACATATACATGGCTTGGCGGCTACTCAAGAATATTTACGCCTGTCGTGGACCATCGGATTTACACGAAACGGCCAGGATCGCCCCCCTCCCTGAGGAAAAACAGCCGGATTCATCAGCTCAAAAGAATATATAAATAGAAAATCGGGCGGGCGCCGGTGCCGCCACCTCCATCGACCACCGGCGGCGACGAGCCCTTCCCCCCCACCTTCTCCGTCCCGTTCGAGGTGAGGCCCTCTCTTACTCCTTCGAGCCCCAGTCTCCCTCCAGCGATCCTCGCCGGTGCGGTGCGCCCCCCAGCTTTCTGATCTCAACTTTCTGAACCTGACACAGCTGATTCGTGCCGGTGCCGGCTCGCCCCCACCCGGCCGCCCCGTCCTCCCCGGCGCAAGGCCCCTGCTGCGGCGAGCCGCCTCCATCAGGTAACGCATTCTGTAGCTCGTTCGCTCTAGCAAGGGGTCGATTCGAGCCCTCTGCCAACTCTTCAGCTTCAACTTTAAATTCAACCAATAAATATCTGCAAATAGTAGCCAAATACACATGTGGCGTCAACTTGCCCTCAGCTGTTGTTCACGTTGGCTTCCCAACTTATTAGGTTCTGCACTCAGTGCTGCTAGTTGTCATTGTTAAGAGATTTGATTCATCATCAGGAAGCTCATGTGTCGCAGTGTAATGTTTTTCATAATATGTCTGTGGCATCACCATGTTTTGCCGCTGCAAAATTAACTATTCTGAGATCTTTTATTTTGGTGAAAAAAATAGAGCTCCAGACTTTTTCACATCGTGTCACTGTCTAAAACGGTCCACACGTATGATAGATTACGCTTCATATTCAGCGGGTTGTCTTTGAAGTTTGTAATCGTTAAATGGCCTGCTGGTCTCTAAGCCATCATCTAAGTTGCCGATGCAACTTGTTTCTGCATCAAGTAAAGTCACCTCAGAGATAGGGTACAGTACTTCACACAAGGAGAAGAGAAGGAGATGAATGTGCTCGCTTTAATGATATCAAACCATTCGGTTCAATGCTATAATCTCAAACCAGCAGCTTCAACTTTAAATTCAACCAATAAATATTGCACAACAACTTATGCACTAAAAAAGTCGATAGCTCCGATAGGTGTTAACTAGTTTTTGTGGTAATCTTTAGCACATGATCATTACGGTTCACAATCGATGTCTTTTAAGGATTCACAACTATGGAGAAAACCATTAGATCTTCTGTTTTGGTGAAAATATAGAACTCCAGACCTTTTCACAGCATGTCATATTCAGCGAGTTGTCTCTGGAATTTGTAATGGTTAAATGGCCTGCTGGTCTCTAAGCCATCTAAATTGCCAAATAATGCTAGCTCTTTGGTATCGTTTTAAAATCTGGATGCTTAACTCTGTTTGCACCTTGTTTGACACCTTGTTGTCTTCACTGTTCAGGAAAATGTCATCGACTCATGAAAAGGGCAAGAGCAAGGCGCGGACAAAGCTTTTGATCGATATCCAAAATGCTGTCCAGGAGTGCTGGGAGGAGCACAGGGTTTTTGAGGCCGAGCCTGGGAACAAACCTCCGGCGCCCGGCGAAAAATTCTTTGGCACGTTTCCCTACCCATACATGAATGGTTTACTGCATTTGGGCCACGCCTTCTCACTGTCCAAGCTTGAGTTTGGTGCTGCATACCACAGGCTTCGTGGGTCCAATGTCCTTTTACCCTTCGCTTTCCATTGCACTGGGATGCCAATAAAGGCCTCGGCGGATAAGCTTGCCCGAGAGATTGCACAATATGGGAGTCCTCCGGTATTTCCTGTGGCAGACGAGAAGTCAAGTGCTGAAGTGTCAGAGGCTGATCAGGTCGCCGTTGTTCCGGGTAAGTTTAAGAGCAAGAAAGGTAAGGCTGCCGCAAAGTCTGGTGTGCAGAAGTTTCAGTGGGAGATCATGGAGAGCTTTGCGCTGCCAGATCAAGAGATTGCCAGATTTCAGGATCCTTATCATTGGATGACTTACTTCCCTCAGTTGGCCAAGGACCATCTCAAGGATTTTGGTCTGGGTTGTGATTGGAGGCGTTCTTTCGTAACCACTGACATCAACCCGTTCTATGATTCTTTTGTCCGATGGCAAATGAGGAAGTTGAAGAAACTGCACAGGATTGTTAAAGATATGAGGTACACGATCTACTCACCGTTGGATGGGCAACCTTGCGCCGACCATGATCGAGCAACAGGTGAAGGTGTGCAGCCACAGGAGTATGTGTTGATCAAAATGGAGGTGCTCTCGCCTTTTCCTCCCAAGCTGAAGGCCTTAGAAGGGAGGAAAGTCTATTTGGCAGCAGCGACGTTGAGACCCGAGACTATGTATGGGCAGACAAACTGTTGGGTATTGCCAGATGGAAACTACGGGGCATTCGAGGTTAATGACATTGATGTCTTCATCATGACAGCAAGGGCTGCTCTTAATCTTGCATATCAACATCTATCCAGGGTCCCAGAAAAGCCAACCTGCTTAGCCGAACTGTCTGGCAGTGATCTGATTGGTCTGCGGTTAAGATCTCCTCTTGCTTTGAGTGAAACCATATATGCACTGCCCATGCTCACTATCTTAACAGATAAAGGCACCGGCATCGTAACTAGTGTTCCGAGTGATTCGCCAGATGATTTCATGGCCCTGCAAGATTTGGTCACCAAGCCTGCTTTGAGAGCAAAGTATGGAGTCAAGGATGAGTGGGTTCTTCCCCTCAAAGTTATCCCAGTAATCAACATTCCTGAATTTGGAGATAAGTCAGCTGAGAAGGTGTGCTTCAGTCTAAAGATTAAGAGCCAGAATGACAAGGAGAAGCTCGCTGAAGCAAAAAGAATGACATACCTGAAAGGATTTACTGATGGGACAATGATTGTAGGGGAGTTCAGTGGAAGAAAGGTACAAGAGGCAAAACCACTGATAAGGAAGAAACTGTTGGAAGAAGCCATGGCAGTGTTGTACAGTGAGCCCGAGAAGAAGGTTATGTCAAGGTCCGGCGACGAGTGCGTGGTTGCGCTCACAGATCAGTGGTACATCACTTACGGTGAAGATGAGTGGAAGCAGAAGGCGGTCCGGTGTTTGGAGAATATGAATACTTTCTCAGCAGAAACTCGAAATGGTTTCGAGCACACGTTGGGCTGGCTCAACCAATGGGCATGTTCACGTTCTTTTGGCCTAGGTACTCGTATCCCTTGGGATGAGCAGTTCCTTGTGGAGTCTCTTTCCGATTCAACCCTATACATGGCGTACTACACAGTTGCGCATTATCTGCAAAATGGCAACATGTATGGAAAGGAAATTTCATCGATCATACCAGAACAGATGACGGATGAAGTATGGGACTATGTGTTCTGTGATGGTCCAGCACCCAAGAGTGACATCCCTTGTGCCCTCCTGTGCAAAATGAAGCAAGAATTCGAGTATTGGTATCCCTTGGATATTCGGGTATCTGGTAAGGATCTTATCCAGAACCATCTGACATTCAGCATCTACAACCACACGGCACTCCTTCCGGAGCACCACTGGCCTCGCGGATTTCGTTGCAACGGGCATCTTATGCTTAACTCTGAGAAGATGTCCAAGTCCACAGGGAACTTTCTAACTCTCAAGGAGGCCACTGCCGAATACTCGTCCGACGCAACTAGGTTCGCCCTTGCCGATGCCGGTGACGGCATGGATGATGCCAACTTCGTCACTGAAACAGCAGAATCTGCTGTTCTGAGGCTCACGAAAGAGCTCGCGTGGATGGAAGAGATCATAGCTTCTGAATCTTCTCTACGGTCAGGGCCTCCCACTACTTTTGCTGACCGTGTGTTTGCGAATGAGATGAACATTGCTGTGAAGGAAACTGAGAAGAGCTATGACGCCTTCATGTTCAGAGATGCCCTCAAGTCTGGGTTCTATGACCTCCAGTTGGCGAGGGATGAGTACAGACTCTGTTGCAGAATGGCAGGCATGAACTGTGATCTTTTGTGGCGATTTATGGATGTCCAGACCAGGCTCATCACCCCCATCTGTCCGCACTACGCCGAGCATGTCTGGCGAAAGCTCCTGAGAAAGGATGGTTTTGCGATCAAAGCTGGGTGGCCAGTCGCAGGCGCTCCGGATCCCACTCTAAGATCTGCAAACAAATATCTACAGGACTCCATAGTTTTGATGAGGAAGCTGCTAAAGGCGCAGGAATCTGGTTCCAAGAAACCCAAGAAGGGAGCGGCACCTCTGCCACCATCGTCGGAGGGAAACAAGCTGACCGTGGGTCTGATATACGTCAATGAGCACTATTATGGGTGGAAAGCGCAGTGTCTGAAGGTGCTCCAGTCAAAGTTTGATAGCGAGACATGTTCCTTTGCCACCGACGAGGAGATCAATGAGGCACTGAAGAACTGCTTTGTTGGGCAGGAAGGAACAGACTTCGGACAAGTTCAGAAACAGTGCATGCCTTTCATCAAGCTGAAGAAAGTCGAAACAAGCAACTTTGGTCCCAATGCTCTGGAGCTGAAGCTCCCTTTCAGTGAAATTGATGTTCTTGAGCAAAATCTGGAGCTGATCAAAAGGCAGTTGGGCCTTGAGCACGTGGAGGTGTTGTCGACGTCTGATGAAGCCACTGTTGCCAAAGCTGGCAGCTATGTTTCTGTGCTGAACAAGACCCCGCCTTCCCCTGGTGAACCGGTTGCAGTATTCATGACCAGGCAGGCGTTTGAAGCCCCCCAAAACTGAGATCAATCAAGGTACACTATTATTATTAGCTTGCAACATCCCATTGTTGGTTGGGCTTAATAATTTATATACGCTTTTCTCTTATTTCTGCGGACATATAGAAATTACATTAGATATGAAAAAAAAAGTACTACTACTTATTTCACCCTGTTACACAGCAGTGGTGCTTTGCACAGGGACTGCTATGTTAAACTGATGCTGCTCTATGTCAAAAAGACCCATGGAGTATGCATTTATCTTATTGCTCCGAAGCACGATATTTAGAAAGTCCCACAAAGTTTGTATCCGTCTTAATTTTTCTTCTTCGCTGTCGCAAAATTCTGGTCATGCATAGACACAATACTGTAGCAAAAGATGCTGCAACTAATTGTTTCTTGAGAAAAATAGCAGTCTTTCTGCTCATGCATTTAAGAAGGGACTATGAAACTGAAGCCCCATAGCAGCTTAGGATAGTATCCCTAATCTGTTCTCATGGTACCAGTTTCAGCTGCTGCGCAGAGACTAAAGTCATGTGATGATGATTACTTGATGAAACTACCAAGTTTAATAATTAATTAAACAGCATTTTCTGTTATCCAAGTATAAGTATAGTACTCTTGTTTGAACACCATTGGCCTCCTGTAAAGTGTTGTATGACACGCACCTTGAAAGAAACACATTCCTCTTCGTCGCGTGTGGATCATGATCTGAACCATTCTTACGCAAGCGATTCTTGTAGTCGGGGCGATGTGTCCACTCACCCTAGATGATTTCCTTGGCCCCTGTTGTTATTCTGTCGCTTGCTAGCTAGCCTGTAACCAAAGCGTGGATCTGAATTTTGTACAAGCAACAAACAACATAGCATTAGCTGCTGCTGGTTGCATTCCCAGATTCGGAACACATGTCAAATTCAGGAAATCGTATGCTTTTGTTTGAATTCAGAAATCAAAGCAGCAGTGTGTACTTTGAAGCATTCCGTCTGTATGATATCATCTTATAGACATGTTCTTGTGTTCCTCTTTCAGGTGCATATGCAATGAAGGCTTGTTAATCCATCCAGCTCCAAGATGTGAAGATCCACCAATTATTAGAAGAAATACATTGCTGTTGCAGAATCTTGCATGCAGTTTTTCTTTAGAGGGCGAAGCAGAAGGAAGATGCAGCGGTAACCAGAATGAAAGCTGCAAATTTGTGTAGACAAGCAAAAGATGTATTTTCTAGTAGTTTGTCCTTTCAGGATTTTTAAACCCATTATTTTACAAGTCTTCTCCACTTAAATATTCCACTTTGGCTGAAACGGTGAAACCCATTCAAAGAAACAACCCATTTTTCGGTCTGTGCATTTTATCCTTTATCTACAGCCAGTTGATTTTAAGTTTGCCAGGTATACAAATGCTCTTCCTAGTGCGTCGTGTGTGTCGCAGCTCCGTCAAACCCTGTAATCCGGATGCTTTGCCGACATAACGGCCAATAAAAATGTTCATGTGGGTTTTTCGCCCCCGCCGGTGACCTTTCAAAAAGTGCTCTTCATTGATACCAGAAAAATTCAGAAAACATTATAATGAAGTTTTGTGTGCAGAAGGAATCATGGGGCGAAAGGCGGGACGGAGGCGGTGCCCAGGGCCACCACATGCCCCTGACACCCGGCCAGGAGGTAGGCCACATGGGCCCCACATGATTTTGTTATTTTACCGATGCTCCTTATTTTTATTAAAATTGCCAAAAATAGTGTTGGGGGATTTTTCGAAGATGATTTTCATACTTTGGAGGTGTTCAAAATTATTTTTGATAAATTCTTCTGGGGTACTTGTATTACATCGGTGTCCACTCTGAGGTTGTTACCGACAATATTTGTGCTTAAAACCTCTGACCATTCATCACTCTTGGTCTAGTGCCCCATGCCATCATTGATCTTGATTGCTCCTGCCAGTAAACTTCCTCGATGATATATGGGCCTTTTCATTTGGATAGAAATTTACCCGCAAGATGTCTTAAAGAGACTTGTACAAAAGGACTTTATCTCCTATTTTGAATTCGCATTTTTTTCTCTTGTCATGCCAATTTTTAACCTTCTCTTTAAATATATTAGCATTTTCATAAGCTTCATGTCACCATTGATCTAAAGCACTCATATCAAGCAACAATTTCTCTCCAGCTAACTTGAATTTGCATTCATAATTCAGTTGGTTAACAACCCTATAAATGGAGGGTGCGGGCTTGGGTAGGTCCGGTCTATCGGATTTCGACGTGGCGGACGTCCGGATTCCGGAATCCCCTATTGAGCCCCTCAATTTGGGATCGGCACAGGGAATTATGGACATCCAAACATGTCAGGCGTAATATAGGGATCAATGACGAACAATACGGCTCTAACAATTTAGGCCGGAATGAGATCTGCATTGGAGATGCCTAATATAATCAGCAAGGCAATCCTAGTCGGAAGAAAAATTTGTATGCATTTATGCTTAGGGCATCTCCAACGCTGACCCCTAAAATGGGTACATTATTTGTCCGGTCTGGTTTAGAACAGTCCACAAACGCGATTGAAGAGAGAGAAGATGCCCAAATGTCCGACATGATGGCTTTTGGTTGGCTAGACGGATGTCTGGACTCTCTCAAAGCAAACCCCCTAGTTTGCTTCTAGTTTGCCAAATTTGGACGCCCGGACTATTCTGTGACGCTTGAGGGATAACATTGGATGGCAAAATGCGTCGACTCGTGCAATGGATATATAGGGGAGATTTGAGGGTCCGCATTTTTTTGGCGGGAAAAACTTCTAATTTATTCATCTTCAATTATGGTAGTACAACGAACACTAGAAATAATAAAAATTACATCTAGATCCGTAGACCACCTAGCGACGACTACAAGCACTGAAGCGAGCTGAAGACGCGCTGCTGTCATCGCCTCCCCCTCGCCGGAGCCGGGCTAACCTTGTTGTAGTAGACAGTCGGGAAGTAGTCGTGCTGAGGCCCCATAGAACCAACGCACTAGAACAACAACCGTCGCAGATGAAGAGTGTAGATCAAAAGGATCCAACCTGAAGACACACGAACAAAGACAAATGACGAACATATCCGAGCAAGAAATGCCCTTACGGAAATGTATGATTGGTGTACATCATCTATTTTGGAGGACTTTTATTTGAAAGGAGACTTGTACAAAAGGACTTTTATCTTCTATTTTGAATGATGGTTGGTGCATCGACAAGGAAAGGTTAGTAGAAGTTGTTACTCCCTGAGGTGATCGGTGTTGGTCAAGTTGTGGCTTGACGATCTGTTTATGGCAGGCCTCTTTCGGTTGTGTATGTATTCATAGGCGTAGCCAGGTTGGGAGCACGACCGGGCTAACAGCCTAACTACAGTAGTAAATAGTCCCAAAAATAGTGTTCTGGTTGTTACAATGAACAAACAGACAAGCCGCTACGCCCCAGGCCATGGCCCTGATAGCCTGGGGCGGGCTACGCCAGTGTATGTTATAATTGCCATGGCTAATCTTTTGATAAGCTTGGTGTGGAGTTCCAACTATATTTGTTGTCATCAACAAATTATAGTTTTTTATATTTGTTCATGATTGATACAGTGTCTCACGTGATAGTATAAGTACCCACTTTTTTTTATATAAGTACCCACTTCTTTTAGGAAAATATTTTTTGAGGGAAATATAAGTAAACCCTGTTAAAGCCGATCAATTTCCCGCAAAAAAAAAGTTAAAGCCGATCAATGAAGGAAAAATAAGTTCTAATTTAATCTGATTTCGAACCTAAAAAAAAAATCTTATTTCAAAAAAAGAGTTCTGATTTAATCCTGGACGTGACAACTGACAACATGCACAATTAGGAAAGTTTTCTTTTTTTTTGAGAATCACAATTAGCAAAGTTTGACAGAACATTAGATGTTCCTCAATAGTACAAACTATACTAGTACAAGAGATTGGCGCTTGGCCGCCGGCGACGTGCATGACTCTGTCTCTGCACGTACTACGTACGGTGCAAGACAACAATAAGTACCCCACTTTTGGTAGTACAATTCTACTATCAACGATCGATTCCTATGGCGTCGTCGTGGTCGGACCTCCCACCGGAGCTCCTAGACCTCGTTGTCGCCGGCCTCCCTAACCCTGCCGATCGCGCCCGCTCCCGCGCCGTGTGCCGTTCATGGCACTCCGCCGTGCGACGCCATGGACCCCAGGCAGCCCAGCTACCATGGATGGTCTTCACTGATGGTGAAGTCGTCACACCCACCAACGGTCCCTCGGAACACCCCACCTTCATCCCCGAGAATTCACATCTCTCCGGCTCCGCCGACGAGTGGCTACTCTTCGGCGTCTACCACCGGACCCCCAAACTCATCGACAACTATGTTCTACACAATATATTCTCCGGAGAGCGTGTTTCTCTGACCGAGTTGGACGCAGCCCTCCACCGCGCTTACCGTGTCAGCAAGTTCCGGATGCAGTCCACCGCCCATGACTTCATGGCCGTCGTCACCACCAACAAGAATCATCCGCTCATCGTGATCCTGCCAGGAAAGGGTGTGTGGGTGCCCGAACCACAGGCAGTTCCATATGTTTATATCATTGACATTGCCTTCCATGGAGAGAAGCTCTATGGCATCAGCAAGGCGGAGGACCTTATCCCTTTTGACCTAGGGTTGGATGAGGATGGAAGACCCACGGTCATCATTGCAAGGCGTGTAATCCGACGGCCAAGGGCTATAGATGATATGGACACTAATGGCGCACCACATGTCTGGTGCGCCACTACTATATACTAATGGCGCATCATGTGTTGGTGCGCCATTAGTGTCCAAATACTAATGGCGCACCACATCCACGGTGCGCCACTAGTAACAATTTTTTTATTTTTTTTTCAAAACTAGTAATGACGCATCAGGGGATAGTGCGCCATTACTAGTTAAACTAGTAATGGCGCACCACATCCACGGTGCGCCACTAGTAATTTTTTTTCAATTTTTTTAATTTTTTTCCAAAACTAGTAATGGCGCACCAAGGATAGTGCGCCATTACTAGTTAAACTAGTAATGGCGCACCACATCCACGGTGCGCCACTAGTAAATTTTTTTCAATTTTTTTATTTTTTTTCGAAACTAGTACTGGCGCACCGTGGGAGTAATGGAACCCCGTTAAACATTTTCAAAATCCTCAAAAATCTAACAGAAAAAAGTTACGGGGCTTTCAAGATCTAGAGGCAAAAAAATTCAAAAAATTTCAAACTTACTAGTGGCGCACCGTTTGCTAGGTGCGCCACTAGTAACAGAAAAAAAATTTGGTGTTGAATTTTTTTTCAAAAAATGATACGTAATATGACCGGGAAGTTTGAAATATTTTTCAAAATTTCATCATACTCATGAACATGAACAAAGTCCTAGACATCAACAAGGTTTAATAGGATTGATATGGTAGATATATCAACAAGTGTCTGTTAAGTGAGGTGGTGCTGGCGTTAGTATAGCAGATACTAATGGCGCACCAGTGGTGCACCATTAGTATTTAATACTAGTGGCGTGGTACTAGTGGCGCACCAGTAGTGCGCCATTAGTAGGCAAAACTGGTGCGCCTTCGTAGTAGTGATGGTTGGGATGATGATTACAGTAGCAACGACGAAGATGACGATGAGGACGACGACGACGAAGATGATATTGATGATGAAGATGACCAGGATGAGGAAGTGATAGATATTGATGTCGCTGCAGATGATGGGGATGAGGGCGAGGAGGGGGAGGAGGAGGAAGAAGAAGAAGAGGCTGCAGTGGACATGATAGCCGTGGCTGGTAATGTGGTGGTCAATGATTTTCATGAGGAGGGGCCAACAGTGCCAAATGATGATGATGGCCGAAGTAACTTCAATTATCGGAATGTCTCACATCATGGATTTATGCGCGATAAAGAATACACTTGCTGGCACCTAGTCCAGTCACACGGGGAGCTACTCATGATGAAGCCACACACCCATATCTTTTCAGACTATTCCTCGTCCATTCGCCAGGTTGATGTTTTCATGGCTGATGTTAAGACACGCAAATGGGTGCGCATGGCTAATGGGCTCGGTGGCGGCGGAGCACTATTCATCAGCCAACACTTCTCCAAGTTTGTTTCTGCACGTGGAGATATCAAGGAGGATGCCATCTATTTTCTCGAGTCGGGTGAGGTGTTCAATATGAAAACTCAGAATGCTAAACCGATGAGGTTTTACGAGCCTGGCTACCTAGGATGGAATGTCATGTGGCTCTTCCCCCCGGAGTTGGTGCTTTAACAATATTTAGATAGTATTAATAGATTTTTTTTTTGTTCTTCCTAGTATATGACAGTGGATTTAGTTATTCATACCTGATTTTACTTGCGTCACTTTGGAAACTAGAGTTCAACTATTCCTCCACCGTCAATCCCAGCTGCTTGTTGGGTCTACTTGTGTACTGCATGGACTCCTTTGGCAGGCCTTATCCAGGAACAAATCAATCACATTTATCTCTTTCTGAAAGCCAGTTTTTGCTTGAGATTATCATTCTTGTAACCTGGCTATTTGACGCAGGTGGCTACGGATGTTTTTACCCAACATAGATGGCAGCATAATCTCCGGATCGGTCCACCAACCGTTTCGACATAGGCATAGTGTCGGTCTATAGGACTCTACTGTTGCCGAATTGTCGTTTTTTCTTTCCTTTTTATCAGATTTTTGGTGTTTGGCTGTGTGCATCCTGGTTATGCAGAGGCCGGGTGATACTCTAAATGCTTTGTATCTGCTTGATGCTACAATTTTGAGATAATAAAAGCGCCCTTTATCGAAAAAGACTAATTTATTTATACGCTAGTTGCGCAATGTTCGAAAAAGAAATCAAATGGCTTATTCAGGGAGCTATTTAAGGGGGAATGGTATAATTCCTTTGAGGCTTGGGTTCTTTCTTTCCGATAGTCCGTGCGGCATCTGTTGTTGTAATTTCTTTGTAACTGTACTACTGGTGTAGCTTAGCTCTAGAGTTTCTTCTTTGTAACTGTACAACTGAAGCGAGCTTGCTCCAAAAGATCGAAACAAGAATGTCGAAACGTTCCAAAAACATCGCTGTTAACTGATGTTTTAGCTTCTTCCTACAGGCATGACTCGTAAAGCGTCCGGGGATAACTGAAGGAGATAGCACGGCTACCACTAAATTACAGCTAACTACTCTAGGGAAATTACTCAGTTGATGCTTTTCTCTCCTACCCCTTCATCACCAACACAGTACGGCTTATATATATAGCCAGTTGCATCACCAAGTTATAAATAGGATATGAGCATAGATTATAACTAAGTTGCATTAGCAAGATAATGATGACTTGTCAGCTGGGCTCCTCCTTGGATGACTGAATGAGCTGTCTCAGTGTTGCCTCTTCTTCCTGTCTCCGGTTCTTGGCATAGCAAAACGGTAGATACCTGATTAAGTATCAGCAGCAAAGTATCATCAGTAACAAATTATTAAGCCTCACAGTGCATTCACATAGAATCAATCAAGAAACATTTATGTAAAGCTAGTGGCGAATCAATCAATTAATTATCCGGGCACTATATGCACCGCAAATGAACCTCTTGGAACAAATGGATTATGTAACCCAAGATATGGAAAATGTTTTCCCCCATGAATGTACTATATTAACGCATTATAGCTATTGTATCTTCTCATGTATTCTTTGTCCACTATATGTTTCATCATTGGGTAACCATGAGCATGATGAGGAAGATAATGGGAATGACAAGAATAACAGGCTAAGAATGGCGGTTCAAGTGTTTTAGGTGCAAATAAATCGGCATCATCTTGTGGAGGTATGGCACCTAATATAAGCAGATGGTGTCGGCAGCGCTCCCTTCCTCTCCTGTGATGCCACAAAATATGCAGTCTACGGGTGAGGGCAGTACCTTCATCCTGGTGACGCCATTCAACTTGAGGCCGAGGTTTTCCTAACACTACCAACACCAAAGAGTAAATGTTCAATTATAATAGGATTTTTTTTTCTCAGTTCAGTTTGCTCAGGAAGACTATGACATTTCTTAAATAGAAATCTACATCATGATATACTAAAACAAGTAAGAACTAAATAAAATCCATTCTGACAAGGAATACCTTGAGTACTTCTCCTCCTCAAAACAGGCTTACGCCCACTATATTAATATATATAGCAACCACACACAACATCTGCTAGGGCAAACAACACATCAAACCAAAAAGAAAAAAGAAAAGAAAAGAAAAGAGAAACTAATGCCAACAACGGCAGCTCGACGAAACGCGGATGACCCGCCACCGCTGCGCCCTCCGGATTTGACCCACCACACTCTGAGTGCTTCGGACCGCCGCGTACCAAGCAACACCTTCAAGAAGGAACGCGGCGACGACGACGCTGGTGCCCGGACATGTCCTGGGTTTCCCCCGGCACGCGAAGGAACATGGGGAATGGGTACACCCGACGACCTTCAGGAAGGAATGGCGGCTGATGACCCACAAGTATAGGGGATCTATTGTAGTCCTTTCGATAAGTAAGAGTGTCGAACCCAACGAGGAGCAGAAGGAAATGATAAGCGGTTTTCAGTAAGGTATTCTCTGCAAGCACTAAAATAATAGGTAACAGATAGTTTTGTGATAGGATAATTTGTAACGAGCAACAAGTAACAAAAGTAAATAAAATGCAGCAAGGTGGCCCAATCCTTTTTGTAGCAAAGGACAAGCCTGGACAAACTCTTATATAGAGAAAAGCGCTTCCGAGGACACATGGGAATTATCGTCAAGCTAGTTTTCATCACGTTCATATGATTCGCGTTCGGTACTTTGATAATTTGATATGTGGGTGGACCGGTGCTTGGGTGCTGCCCTTACTTGAACAAGCATCCCACTTATGATTAACCTCTATTGCAAGCATCCGCAACTACAACAAAAGTATTAAGGTAAACCTAACCATAGCATGAAACATATGGATCCAAATCAGCCCCTTACGAAGCAACACATAAACTAGGGTTTAAGCTTCTGTCACTCTAGCAACCCATCATCTACTTATTACTTCCCAATGCCTTCCTCTAGGCCCAAATAATGGTGAAGTGTCATGTAGTCGACGTTCACATAACACCACTAGAGGATAGACAACATACATCTCATCAAAATATCGAACGAATACCAAATTCACATGACTACTAATAGCAAGACTTCTCCCATGTCCTCAGGAACAAACGTAACTACTCACAAAGCATATTCATGTTCATAATCAGAGGAGTATTAATATGCATATAGGATCTGAACATATGATCTTCCACCAAATAAACCAACTAGCATCAACTACAAGAGTAATCAACACTACTGGCAACCTACAGGTACCAATCCCAGACTTAGAGACAAGAATTGGATACAAGAGATGAACTAGGGTTTGAGAGGAGATGGTGCTGGTGAAGATGTTGATGGAGATTGCCCTCTCCCGATGAGAGGAGCGTTAGTGATGACGATGGCGATGATTTCCCCCTCCCGGAGGGAAGTGTCCCCAGCAGAACAGCTCTGCCGGAGCCCTAGATTGGTTCCGCCTCGTGGCGGCGGAGTCTCGTCCCGAAAGCTTGCTTATGATTTTTCTTCGGACGAAAGACTTCATATAGCAGAAGATGGGCACCGGAGGACCAACAGGGGGCCCACGAGGCAGGAGGGCGTGCCCCACCCTCGTGGCCAGGGTGTGGGCCCCCTGTTGTATTTCTTCCGCTCAGTATTTTTTATTATTTTCCAAAAATAACTTTCGTTGAGTTTCAGGACTTTTGGAGCTGTGCAGAATAGGTCTCTAATATTTTCTCCTTTTCCAGCCCAGAATTCCAGCTGCCGGCATTCTCCCTCCTTATATAAACCTTGTAAAATAAGAGAGAATAAGCATAAGTATTGTGACATAATGTGTAATAACAGCCCATAATACAATAAATATCGATATAAAAGCATGATGCAAAATGGACGTATCAGCGGCACCCACAGGCATCACCGCGTCGTTGCTAGGAGAGCCAGCAGGGATTTCTCCAAACCCCAAGACACTACTACCCACCCGATCTGTAGTCTTCCATCCAACTTGTCGCCCACCAACATGCACCACCACGGTCTTGACGCCACCCTCGCCGTCTCACTGAGGTCACCATCACGAGGCCTAGAGGACAAAAAATGGGATCGCAAGGAATCTGGGATGGCAGAACCGAGGCCGTGCGGGAGGAAACTGCCTCCACCGCCATTGCGCGGGAGGTCACTGCCTCCAGTGTCGTTGTAGTAGCGGACCGGGCGTGGCAGCAGAGGCCCAACAGGCTTCCCGGGCACGGCCGGACCCAAATCAGGCCGGCAAAGCCTCCTCCGCCGTGCTGCAGCTAGCGGCGACAGCGCCACCACCACCCATACTCCCTACTCGCCATATCCACCTCCAGGGGGCTTCGGCGTCAACAGAGGAGCCGTCGGCCCACCAAGGCCCAGATGGGGCCAAGATCTGGGCCGAGCGGGTGCCGCCAGCCAGCGCCGCCGCGAAGCCCCGCTGCCAATGGCCACGCCGCCGCGCAGCCGACCTCCCTCGTCCGTGCCAGGATGCCCTGCCGCCTGAGCGCACAACCAGGAGACGCATCGCCCCGCGCAGGAGCGCCTTCGGGAGGGGAAAAGCAGGGGCCGATGCTGCCGGCGCTGTCCGGGACAGGCCCAGCCACGCATGTCGGCGACGGCGGGGGGAAGGGGTGGAGGAGGGCCTATGGGGAAGGGGGGGTCGCCCACGAGGGGGGGGGGGGGGGGGGGGGGAGGACGCTGGCGCGAGAGCTGAAGGGTTTTCCCACCTTGAGTACTTCCTCAGAAGAATTCTAATCCATCCGTTCACTTTTGTAAGTCGTTTCAGACAACTTAAAATAGCCTATTTTGCACATTGTCTGAAATGTCTTCAAGATCTTATAAAAATGAACAGAGGGAGCAGCTAAAATGGTAGTGGTGATAGCCTAGTGACCATTTTGAAGTCATGGAGAGGATTCCTACATTGGGAGAAAAGGAGGTTTTGCCTCCCGACTATAACTCTATAAACATTGAATAAACTCCTATTACCCCAGAGAAAAAAAGAGAAAACAACAGCTTAATAGTATATTTTTTCTGTACAATTTTTTTTTGGTCATGGAAAAAACAGTTACCAACTGGGATCTGGCGAACGATTCGTTTTGGAGTCCATGTATAATTGGTACATTGTCTCACGTGATACTATAAGTCTCCAGCTAAAGTCGATCAGCGAAGGGAAATTGAATTCTAATTTTACTAATCCTGGACATGATAACATCCACAATTAGCAAAAGTTTGACAGAACAAATCATATACTTAGATGGACGTCAATACAAACTAGTCCAAGTCTCCAAGAGATTGGCGGCAGGCGACGTGCATGCCTGCGAGAAGATGGAGGAGGAGGAGGAGGAGGGGGAGGAGGAGGAGGAGGAGGAGGAAAAAGAGGCGACGGTGGACGTGGCAGCCGTGGCTCATAATGTGGTGGTCAATGACTTTCATGCGGAGGAGGGGCCAACAGTTCCAGATGATGATGATGATGACGATGACGTGGCTGCAGATGATGAGGACAAGGGCGAGGAGAAGATGGAGGACGAGGAGGAGGAGGAGGGGCCAACAGTTCCAGATGACGATGATGATGATGACGTGGCTGGAGATGATGAGGACAAGGGCGAGGAGAAGATGGAGGAGGAGGGAGAAGAGGCGGCGGTGGACGTGCCAACTGCGGCTGATAATGTGGTGGTCAATGATTTTCATGAGGAGGGGCCAATGGTGCCAGATGATGATGATGACGACGATGGCGATGATGATGATGATGATGATGAGAACGACGACGACGATGATAGTGAGGATGATGCTGCTGATGATGATGGTCGAAGTAACCTCAATTATCGCAATATCTCACATGAAGGAATAAGTAACAAAGAATACACTCGTTGGCACCTAGTCCAGTCACGCGGGGAGCTGCTCATGGTGAAGCCACACACGCATATCCTTTCAGACTATTCCTTTTCCATACGAGAGGTTGATGTTTTCATGGCCGATGTTGACACACGCAAATGGGTGCCAATGGCTAATGGGCTCGGTGGTGGCCGAGCACTATTCATCGGCCAAGACTTCTCCAAGTTTGTCTCTGTGCCTTGTGGAGATATCAAGGAGGATGCCATTTATTTTGTCGAGTCGGGGGAGGTGTTCAATATGAAAACTCAGAATACTAACCCGAAAAGGTTTCGCGAGCCTTGCTACTGGGACAGTGTGGCATGTGGCTCTTCCCCCCAGAGTTGGTGCTTTAACAATATATTAGCTAGGATTAATAGAATGTTTTAGTTCTTCCTACATATTCATTCATATATGACGGTAGATCAAGTTATTCATTCCTGGTTTTACTTGCGTCAGTTTGGAAACTAAAGTTCAACTATTATTTCAATGTCAATGTGCAGCTGCTTGTTGGGTCTACTGTGTACTGCATGGACTCCTTTGGCTGGGTCTATCCAGGAACAAATCAATCACATTTATCTCTTTCTGAAAGCCACTTTCTAGCTTGAATTGCGATGCTTGTGACATGGCTATTTGGAGCACAAGGAATGAATACATCTTCAAAGTCACCCAGCCTAATTTTTAGAGTTTTCAAGCAAAGTGGAAAGAAGAAATCAAGTAGCTTATTGAGGGAACTAATTAAGAGGGACTAGTATAATCTATAA
Source organism: Aegilops tauschii subsp. strangulata (assembly GCF_002575655.3). Taxonomy (NCBI): domain Eukaryota; kingdom Viridiplantae; phylum Streptophyta; class Magnoliopsida; order Poales; family Poaceae; genus Aegilops; species Aegilops tauschii. The sequence continues at coordinate 50,240,136 of NC_053039.3, forward strand.
TTCCTTTGAGGCTTGGGTTCTTTCTTTCCGTTAGTCCCTGCACTGCGACATCTGTTGTTGAAATTTCTTTGTAACTGTACTAGTGGTGTAGCTTAGCCCTAGTCCCTAGAGTTTCTTCTTTCTGACTGTACAACTAGAAAAAAAATTTTAAATGTAGATAGTAGGAAGGAATTCCTATCGTTAGTGAAGGAAGACGCGGGCTATAAATAAAGGTTTCAGCAGTAGGGCTAGAAGCAAAGCTCGCTCCAAAAGATCGAAACAAGAACGTCGATGCATTCCAAAAGCGCCGGAGTCTTGCTGTTAACTGATGTTCTAGCTTCTTCCTACAGGCTACAGCCACGACCTGTCAAGTGTCCAGCAGTCCAGGGATAACTGAAGAAGATTGCACCGCTACCTCTAAACTGCAGCTAACTACTCTAGGGAAATTACTCAGTTGATGCTTTTCTTTCCCACCCCTTCATCACCAACAGTACGGCTTATATATAGCCAGTTGCATCACCAAGTTGTAAAATACGTTATGAGAACAACTAAGTTGCATTGGCAAGATAATGACGACTAAACGTAGACTTCTCCGTTGGATAACTGAATGTGCTCCCGTCCTAGCAAAATCAGCAGATACCTACGTAAGTATCAGCAAGAAAATATCATCAGTGACAAACTATTAAGCCTCACAGTGCATTCAGTGAGAACACATAGAATCAATCACAAGACATTTATGCAAAGCTAATGGTGAATCAATCAATTACCCGAGCAATATATACACCGCAAATGGACCTCTTGGAACAAATGGCTTAAAAAACACCAGCTGCAGGCCCAAGAAATCGAAAATGCTTTTTCTTTTATATTGTTCTAATGGATGTACTAGAACAATGTAAAGCCATTGTACTTGAGTCTGTGTTTGCATCTTCTCATGTATTCTTTGTCCTCTATATATTGCACTGTTGCCCCTTTCGGGACTAGCAGCAGTACCACGGGAACCATGAACGTGATGAGCGAAGCATAAGTAGGCTAAGAATGGTAGTTCAAGTGTTTCAGATGCAATTATATCGGCATCGTCTTCCAGAGGTATGACACCTATGCAATCTTTTTTGAAAAGGAGAATATATTAATATCAAACAGATATCAGTTACACCCAGCTCTGCACCAACAAGATGTCCAAAAACATCCAGAATGCACACCTATGCAAATGGCGTCGGCGGCGCTTCCTTCCTCTACTGTACCACAAAATATGCGGTCGTACAGGTGCCTCTTTAAGGCCGGGCGATATGCCTCTCATCTAAAAAAAGATGCTTAATATAATCAGCAATGCAATCCTAATCGAAAGAAAAATCAGTATGCATTCACGCTTACGTACGGGAATGTATGATTGGTACATCGTCTCATGTGATAGTATAAGTACCCTGTTAAAATCGATCAGTGATGGAAAAATAAGTTCTGATTATTAATCCTGGACGTGAAAAGATGCATTAGATGGACGTCAATGCAAACTAGTCCAAGAGATTGGCGCTTGGCCGGCGGCGACGTGCATGACTCTGTCTGCATGTACGTACGTACGGTGCAAGACTACAATAAGCACCAGTTTTTTTTTGGCATTATATATACCCCTAAATTTATCGATCGATTCTCATGGCGTCCTGGGCGGATCTCCCACTGGATCCCCTAGACCTTGTTGTCGCCGGCCTCGCTAACCCAGCCGACCGTGCCCGCTCCCGTGCCGTGTGCCGTTCATGGCACTCCGCCGTGCGGCGCCACGGCCCCCAGACGGCCCAGCTACCATGGATCGTCTTCTTCTATGGTCAAGTTAGTCATCACTCCTCCCGATAGACGCTTGGAATACCCAGCCTCCGTCCCCCGCAATGCAGATCTATCTGGATCCGCCAACGAGTGGCTACTCTTCGGCATCTACTACCGGACCCCCAAACTCATCGACAACTATGTTCTACACAATATATTCTCCGGAGAGCGTGTTTCTCTAACCGAGTTGGATGCCACCCTCCACCGCGCTTACCGCATCAGCAAGTTCCAGATGCGGTCCACCGCCCATGACTTCATGGCCGTCGTCACCACCAACGAGAATCATCCGCTCATTGTGATCCTGTCAGGAAAGGGTGTGTGGCTGCCTGAACCACGGGCAGTGCCATATGTTTATATCGTTAACATTGCCTTCTGTGGAGATAAGCTCTATGGCATCAGCAAGGCGGAGGACCTCATCCCCTTTGATCTAGGGTTGGATGAGGATGGAAGACCCATGGTTACCATCGGAAGGCATGTAATCCGACGACCACTTGATTACTATGGTTGGGATGATGATTACAATGATGACGATGAGGATGACGAAGATGATGAGGATGATGATGTGGGAGGCGAGGATGAGGAAGAGGTAGATATTGATGTGGCTGCAGATGATGAGGACGAGGACGAGGAGAAGATGAAGGAGGCGGAGGCTGTGTTGGATGTGACAGCCGCAGCTGATAATGTGGTGGTCAATGATTTTCATGAGGAGGAGGGGCCAAATGATGATGATGATGATGGCCGAAGTGACTTTAATTATCGAAATATCTCACATGATGGACTTATGCACGAAAAAGAATACACTCGCTGGCACCTAGTCCAGTCACGCGGGGAACTGTTCATGGTAAAGCCACACACATATCCTTCCAGACTATTCCTTGTCCATTCGTAAGGTTGATGTTTTCATGGCCGATGTTAGCGCATGCAAATGGGTGCCAATGGCTCATGGGCTCGATGGCGGCCGAGCACTATTCGTCGGCCAAAATTTCTCCAAGTTTCTTTCTGCACCTTGTGGAGATATCAAGGAGGATGCCATTTATTTTATCGAGTCAGGTGAGGTGTTCAATATGAAAACTTCTTCTGCTTCGGTAGACCCCCTAAACACATCAATGGCTCAGATTATCCTATACCCCTTCATAATTAAGGGCAAGATGGTCCTTTTTAAAAGTACGTCATGAGATCTCATATACAAATTGCACAGGCCGGCCCATTAAGCCATGTCCAATATAAGCGATGTAAAAATACTAAGAAAAAGTATACCTCACAAGGAATTGAACTCAAGACCTACCACTTAGACGCCTGCGCGCCTAGACACTTCATCACAGAACATCTTGTGTTCTCTTATAGCGCGAAATGTATAAGAATACACAACAGCGTTCACATATAAGAAATATTTTCTGAACAAAATTCGAAACTTTAATTGAAAAAAATGTGAATAATTTTGAAATGCCGAATAGTTATTGAATTTATGAACGGAATTTGAGTTAACATCTTTTGAAATTTGAACAAAATTTCAAAACATGATTTTTTTTTAAAAATTGTGGTTTTATTTTTTCAGTTATTGTTTGTCCTGTTTTGCTTCTTTTTTTCTCTTTAATTCTTATTTATTAAAATTCATGAACTATGTTTAAATCATGAACCTTTTTTGGAATCCGTTGTGAATATTTTCTTAAATTTACGAACTTTTTCAAATCCATGAACTTTTTCCCAAATCCACAAATTCCTTTCAAATTTTACGAACATTTGTCAAAGCTTGCATTTTTTTAAAATCATGAACATTTGTTTTGAAAATTGTTGAACTTTATTTTCTGTTAAACCAAGGCCTAAGTGTATTTTTTATTTTTTATTTTCTGTTTTTTGGTTTTTATTTTATTTTTTCGTTGATTTATTTTTCTCTTTTTTGAACTTTATAATTAGGAAAAACTACATGCTCACGAATGCATTCATCTGGCCTAGTCTATTACACTCCTCTCAACAGGTATTTTCTCGGACTATGGATAAATGATCCCAACTTCTTGCAGCAGCCTGACATAGACATATGAGTCATCCATGCCAGGTTTGAATGATTTCCTACACTGTATGCAAGTTGCCACATCCGACCATTTATCAAACTTTTTTGATCGAGAAAACTCCAGAAAATGCAAAAAAAATTCAAAACTAAAGCAATGTGTCATGGTGCCTTGAATTGGGCATACAAGACCATGAAAATGGGGTCGTTTCAAGGACGTCGAGAAACAACGTGATCTCGGATGGAGCCTTCATACCCGGACACTCTCCGTTGAACATGATCTAGTTTTGGACATTCTTCAAATGACCCCAACTTTCATAGGCAGGTGGGAGTGCCCATGCTAGGCATCCATGTGAGGTTTGAATGGTCTCCGAGACCATATGTAACTTGCGACACGTCTGGCCATTTATTTATCTTTTTTGACCGAGAAAACTCCATTAAATGCAAATTTTTGCCGAAAACCAAAACAGCCTGGCATAGTGCCTTAATTTGGTCATACAAGGCCATGCAATTGTTTTTGGTTGTTTCAAGGATATCGAGAAACAACGTGCTATCACACGGAGCCTTCTGGCCCCATCGGACACCCTCCATTAAACATGGTCTAATTCTGGACATTTTTTACATTTCCTCAAATTTTGCAAACAGGTGGGCATTCCCATGGTAGGTATCCATGTCAGGTTTGAACGATTTCCGGCACTGTATGCAAGTTGCGACACGTCCGGCCATTTATCGGCCTCTGTTGATTGAGAAAACTCCAGAAAATGCAAAAATTGTGGGAAACCAAAACAACTTGGCACAATACCTTTAATTGGTCATATAAGCTTATGGAATAAATTTGGGGTCCTTTCATAGATGCTGAAAAAAAATGTGCTCACCAACGGACCCTTATGGCCTACCCGAAATCCTCTGTTGAACCTGATCTATTTTTGGACATGCATGAAATAACCCCATTTTTTCCGTTAGTTGGGCATGCCATGGTAGTCATCCATGCCTAGTTTGAACGAATTCCAACACCGTATGCAAGTTACGTCACGTTCGGATTATTATCAACTATTTTTCACCAAGTAAACTCCAGAAAATGCAAGAATTGTCGAAAAATCAAACAACTTTGCATGGTGCCTTGAATTTGTCAAAGAATCTGGTGGGAAAAAATTGGGGCATTTGAAGGATGTCGAGAAAAACAACGTGCTCTCAGAGGGAGCCTTCTCGCCAACCCGAACACCCTCAATTGAACATGGTCTAGTTATGGGCATTTTTAAAATAACCCCAACCTTTTCAAGCAGGTGGGCATGCCTATGGTAGTCATCAGTGGCCTGTTTGAACGGTTTCCTACACTGTATGCAAGTTACAACAGATCCGGCCATTTTATTGGCCTTTTTGACAGATAAACTCTAGAAAATGCAAAATTTGTCGAAAGCCAAAACAACGTGGCATGGTGCCTTGAATTGTTCATACAAAGCCATGGGAGAAAACAATTTGGAACCATTTCAAGGATGTAAGGATACAACGTGTTCTCAGACGGAGCCTTCTGGCCTAACCCTTTGTTGACACATGGTCTATGTTCATACATCTTTCAAATGACCGCGGCTTTTGCAAGTAGGTGGGCATGTCCATGATAGGCATCCGTGTCAGGTTTGAATGATTTCTGACACCGTCTGCAAGTTGTGTCACGTCCGACCATTTATCCGCCTGTTTTGACTGAAAAATCTCTAGAAAATGCAAAATTTATCGAAAACACAAACAACTTGGTATGGGGCCTTTAATTGATCATATAGGACCACCCAATTGCCATGATTATTTGTTATGCCTGCCTACATGTTTAATTGTGTTAAGCTAGCATGAGGCTTGATAAAAGAAACATGTACTAACACCTACCACCAGTCACTGTAGCATGAGAAAGCAATTTGTCATTATCCTGTAGTGAATGCATGGCCAATTTGATTGCTCGAAAGCAAAATACAGTATAACGGAGTAGTAGTAGTTTAGCTCCGCTATATAGCTGCTGTAGCAAAACGCAAATGTACTGTAGTGCAGCCCCAACAAGCACTACTTGGTCCATCGCGCAGCGGCCGCACGGGACAGATGGCGTGCTGCGTCCCTAATTTGATTTTTCCAAACAAGGAAACTAGAATGACAAGATACATAATAATAAGAATAATAAAAAAGTAACTAGACACAATAACTTTGAAGATTAAAAGAAGAGGAAAAATGGGCCAGGCCTAGGACGCGGCGGCGGATCTGCTGTATACGAGATGCGTATACCCTATGGTCAAATGACCAACTATCCTTATACGGTTTGTGAGGGGGGGTGGGGGGGGGGGGGGGGGGGGGGGTTTCTACCGAAGCAAAGCTCAAACTCAGAATGCTAACCCGGCAAGGTTTCGCGAGCCTTGCATGGTTTGTGAGCAGGGCCATCTCCAGGAATTCGGGGCCCCGGGGCGAAAAGAAAAATGGGGCCCCAAATTAAAAAAAATACAAATACGCAAGCATAATCAACTAATTATGTAATTAAAATTTATGTTATTTCATACAATGCTTAGAATATTCTGAAGTATCAATGCGAAATACTAAAACCAATAAACTGACCTCATGCTTTATTGAAAAGTGTCATCCATCTTGTGTTCCTTGAAATGAAATCTTCAATTACATCTTCATAATTAATCTTTTAGGATCAAGTCCATCCCAATTTCTAGGATCAAATATATCAAGCTGAACGGAATTATTCATGTCATCCGAAATATTAGGATCATGATCATCATCTAAAATATTGACATCATCACCTTCATCAATTTCTGTAGCGGCAATCTCATCCTCTTGTGCATTATCACCATGACCATGATCAACTTCATGAATTTCTGCAGTGACAACCTCAACCTCTACTGCATTATCATCATGACCATCATCAATATTACCATCTGGAGTATGATTTCCAGAATTAGTTTGGGGTACTATCACAACATATTTATCAAGAGCACCCCTTTGAATTTGAGCATCTTCTTCTAATTTCTGTTTCTTCTTACGCTTGAAGGCACCAGAACCATACTTTCTTCCAGAACTAGAATGCATGATTGTTTCTGTTTCAATGAAATATATACTCTTTCAATTTATTTGAACTGATGAGCTCACATGAAATATAGGCTTGTGACATGTATAGGTACTAGTAGTTCGAAAAACTTACAATCAGATAGAACCTTGATTTTGGACTTGGACGATAGTACGAGCAACTACTGAAATTCTTGAATCTGTGACTACTTCTGAACTTGAATGACTACACAAAAAATCGTTCCCAAACATATTAACCCAACTTTGTAATTTGTATCAAAATGAGAGAAAAGGGGAGAGCGTAGGGAGCAGGGAGGGCAGGGCACCACACCGGTTGGTCTTTCCTGTTGGGCGGCACCGCGGCAGTGTCGGCCGGCCGCCTGCGGCGCGGCGTCCAGCGCTCGAAAGTCGCGTGCAGTTCCGCTTCTTGCCCGTCGCCTCGCTGAACCTGCAAGGCTGCAATGCGATCGCCGCCGAGCCGCCGATTCAGTCGGAAAGCGGTGGGAAGATGGAAAGCCAAGCGATCAGGGAAGGAATTGGAAGCGGAAGTTAGGGAACGTATTGCGCTGGGGCTGTCGTTTCGTCTACGATCGATCAATCTACATCATCCACGCGACGGGAAAGCGGATCGCTCCGGACCAGGCCCAAGAAGGCCTAAAACTGAATATTTTTCAGACTATACATATATGTATATGGACCCTAGTTGGGGGCCCCAGGATTTTGGGGGCCCTGTGCGAGCGCACAGCTCGCACAGGCCCTTGGACGGCCCTGTTTGTGAGGGGGGGGGGGGGGGTCCTACCGAAGCAAAGCTCAAACTCAGAATGCTAACCCGGCAAGGTTTCGCGAGCCTTGCTATTGGGGACGGTGTGGCGTGTGGCTCTTTCCCCCGGAGTTGGTGCTTTAACAATATTTAGCTAGTATTAATAGTATTTTTTTAGTTCTTTGCACATATTCATTCATATATAACGGCGGATTTAGTTATTCATTCCTGATTTTACTTGCGCCACTTTGGAAACTAGAGTTCAACTATTATTTCATTGTCAATTTGCGGATGCTTGTTGGGTCTACTTGTGAACTGCATGGACTCCTTTGGCAGGCTCTATCCAGGAACAAATCAATCACATGGATCTCTTTCTTAAGGCCACCTTTTCGCATGCGATTATCATTCTTGTGACATGGCTATTTGGAGCACAAGGAATGAATACATCTTCAAAGACATCCAGCCTAATTTATTTATACACTAGTAGCGCAATGTTCGAAGAAGAAATCAAATGGCTTATTCTGGGAGCTATTTAAGGGGGAGTAGTTTAATTCCTTTGAGGCTTGGGTTCTTTCTTTCCGATAGTCCCTGCGACATCTGTTATTGTAATTTCTTTGTAACTGTACTAGTGGTGTAGCTTAGCTCTAGAGTTTTTTCTTTGTAACTGCACAACTAGAACAAAAATTATAAATGCAGACAGTACGAAGTAAATTCCTACCGTTTCACCCAAAAAAAGGTAAAAAAGACACAGGCTATAAATACATGTCGAGCAGTAGAGCTAGAAGCGAGCTCGCTCCAAAAGATCGAAACAAGAATGTGGAAACGTTCCAAAAGCATTGCTGTTAACTGATGTTCTGGCTTCTTCCTACAGATATGACTTGTGAAGTGTCCAGGGATAATCGAAGAAGATAGCACCGCTATCACTAAAATACAGCTAACTACTCTAGGGAAATTACTTAGTTATAATGATTTTCTCTCCTACCCTTTCATCACCAACACACTAGGCTTATGTATAGCCAGTTGCATCACGTACACCAAGCTGTAAATACGTTATGAGAATAACCAAGTTGCATTGGCAAGATAATGAGTGAATGACTCCTCCCTTGGATAACCGAATGTGCGTCTCGGTGTTGCCTCTTCTTTCTGTCTTCAGCTCCTGGACTAGCAAAACCGGTAGATACCTAAACAAGTATCAGCAAGAAAAAAATCATCAGTGACAAACTATTAAGCCTCATAGTGCATTCAGTGAGAACACATAGAGTCAATCATGAGACATTTATGTAAAGCTAGCGGTGAATCAACCAATTACCCAAGCAATATATACACCGCAAATGGACCTCTTGGAACAAATGGCTTAAAAAACACAAGCTACAGGCTGAAGAAATTGAAAATGCCTTTTCTTTTATCGTTCTAATGGAAGTACTACACTACTGGAATTATAACCTACGCGAGTGCCAGGAAAACTCGGCAAAGAGCCAAAAACACTCGGCAAATTCTTTGTCGAGAGCTGTTCTCGGCAAAGACCACCCGGCGTACACCTCTCATGCAAACAGAACTTTGCCGAGAAACAACCGTCGGGCACTAGGCAAACAGTTTGCCGAGAGCCAAACAGTGCGTCTCGGCAAAATAAAGTTACTTCACGGCCGCTGGTTCTGTCAGGTCTTTGCCGAGAGCTTGGTACATATTGCCGAGAGGCTTACTCGGCTTAACTGAAATAGCCTAGTTCCAGCAAAGTCAGAACCAAACGGCCAGCGCATGCCACCTCCCGAGAGTTGCTCTTGGGAAAGGTTGTTCTTCTAAGTGCGGCTCTCGGTAAAGATTCATTGCCAGCATTGTTTTAGCCTCTTTTTCATCGAACCCTGCAGCAAAAACAGATATACAATACACAAGCTTCATATGAAGTCGATTCTTAACAACAAACTCAGAAAGGGCTTATATATGGTCCACCCAAACTTAACAACAAACTCACAAAGGCATTATATATATATATAGTTCACACAAGGTTCATATGAAATCACAAAGTAGTTCTTTGAAGACAAGTGCCTACTTAATAAACAACAAAGTGGTCAATGCATGTCTACATGCGACCACATGATAAAAGCAACACCATAATTAGGACGATCTGAGAGAGAATTGTCAAGTTCTTGATCCACTCAACCCGATAAGCCGTTTCTGACTTGCACCATTGCCTAATTCAGTGTATCTCGTCTGGTCAAGCACATACTGATTGTAATGATTCTCTGCCTCCTCTCTACTATTGAATGAGTCATGGGAGCTGCCTGGGTAATGAAGCACTTGTTCATTGCACGCGGACCATGAACCGTAGACTCCTGGACACCTACCTCTGTACGCCGCATGCCACTTCATCTACAAACAAAGAGAAAAAGAGTCCAAAAAGGAATGTAAGGTTAAAATAACACATCATACATAATCCACGTAAGCATTCATCACTCATATACCCCAAAGCATCACAAGTGGCAATCCAAGTCCACATCAGCAGCTACATAACTATATCACTAAATCAACGTCAAGCTATCTAGGTGGACTGCTCTGAGGTGTAGTCGGTGAAACCAATGATCGTGGAGTCAGATCATGTGGGGGCATCCACCACAGTGGAGGACCAAGCTTCGTCGGTAATGATGGTCAGTGGACTCGATGGCACCGGGTGTTCACTCTCCTTACGTGGGGGCCTTGCTCTCCTTAGTTGGCAGATTCTTCTTGGCCAGATCTGCAAAATACTTTATTAGGATCAGCTGCTGGTTCTCCTAAATGAGCGCCGCCAAGCGCCGGGGGTTGTTGAAGCTCCGGCGAGGGTTGCAATGAAGCACCGCCGGACGCTGCTGCCATGGGAGGTGCTGCGACCCACGTATCTCGCTGGCAGCGGAAGCTGACAACGCAACACACATGGTGCTGCGCGCGCGGCTGCGGAGCTTCAATGCATCGCCGGTGTTGCAATCACGCATCATCGGGCCGCTGGAGCATCATCGGTGCTGCAATGGAGCATCCCGGAGCGCTGTCGGTGTTACGAAGCATCGCCAGGTGTCAGACGAACCCCACCCTCATTAACTCCGGCGGTCACCGGAGCTGTGGAAGAGAGAGAGAGAGAGAGAGAGAGATATTTTGCGTTGGGAACTGTCTACAACTTTTCGTGCTTTCTGTATTTATTCAGTCGTTACACGAACTAACTAAAAACGAGAAAAATGGGGCGTGATCGGGTCACGAGTGCCGCCATCCCAGCACTCCCCACTCGTCGCCCGTCATGGTGCCATGACCGTTCAGTGTGTTGGGGAACGTAGTAATTTCAAAAATTTCCTACGCACACGCAAGATCATGGTGATGCATAGCAACGAGAGGGGAGAGTGTTGTCCACGTACCCTCGTAGACCGATAGCGGAAGCGTTAACACAACGCGGTTGATGTAGTCGTACGTCTTCACGATCCGACTGATCAAGTACCGAACGCACGGCACCTCCGAGTTCAGCACACGTTCAGCTCGATGACGTCCCTCGAACTCCGATCCAGCCGAGTGTTGAGGGAGAGTTTCGTCAGCACGACGGCGTGGTGACGATGATGATGTTCTACCGACGCAGGGCTTCGCCTAAGCACCGCTACGATATTATCGAGGTGTAATATGGTGGAGGGGGGCACCGCACACGGCTAAAAGATCGTTGATCAATTGTGTGTAGAGAGGTGCCCCCTTGCCCCCGTATATAAAGGAGCAAGGGGGAGGCCGCCGGCCAAGGGAGGAGAGGCGCACCAGGAGGAGTCCTACTCCTACCGGGAGTAGGACTCCCCCCTTTCCATGTTGGACTAGGAGAGGAAGGGGGAAAAGGTGGAGGGGAGGAAGAAAGGGGGGGCGCCGCCCCCCTCTCCTTGTCCTATTCGGACTGGGGGGAGGGGGAGGGGCGCGCGGCCCTGCCCTGCCCTCCTCTCCTCTCTTCCACCTAGGCCCACCAAGGCCCATTAAGTTACCGGGGGGTTCCGGTAACCTCCCGGTACTCCGGAAAAATCCCGATTTCACCCGGAACACTTCCGATGTCCAAACATAGGCTTCTAATATATCAATCTTTATGTCTCGACCATTTCGAGACTCCTCGTCATGTCCGTGATCACATCCGGGACTCCGAACAACCTCCGGTACATCAAAACATATAAACTCATAATATAACTGTCATCGTAACGTTAAGCGTGCGGACCCTACGGGTTCGAGAACTATGTAGACATGAACGAGACACCTCTCCGGTCAATAACCAATAGCGGAACCTGGATGCTCATATTGGTTCCCACATATTCTACGAAGATCTTTATCGGTCAGACCGCATAACAACATACGTTGTTCCCTTTGTCATCGGTATGTTACTTGCCCGAGATTCGATCGTCGGTATCTCGATACCTAGTTCAATCTCGTTACCGGCAAGTCTCTTTACTCGTTCCGTAATACATCATCCCGCAACTAACTCATTAGTCACAATGCTTGCAAGGCTTATAGTGATGTGTATTACTGAGTGGGCCCAGAGATACCTCTCCGACAATCGGAGTGACAAATCCTAATCTCGAAATACGCCAACCCAACAAGTACCTTTGGAGACACCTGTAGAGCACCTTTATAATCACCCAGTTACATTGTGACGTTTGGTAGCACACAAAGTGTTCCTTCGGTAAACGGGAGTTGCATAATCTCATAGTCATAGGAACATGTATAAGTCATGAAGAAAGCAATAGCAACATACTAAATGATCGAGTGCTAAGCTAACGGAATGGGTCAAGTCAATCACATCATTCTCCTAATGATGTGATCCCGTTAATCAAATGAAAACTCATGTCTATGGCTAGGAAACATGACCATCTTTGATCAACGAGCTAGTCAAGTAGAGGCATACTAGTGACACTCTGTTTGTCTATGTATTCACACATGTATTATGTTTCCGGTTAATACAATTCTAGCATGAATAATAAACATTTATCATGATATAAGGAAATAAATAATAACTTTATTATTGCCTCTAGGGCATATTTCCTTCAGTCTCCCACTTGCACTAGAGTCAATAATCTAGATTACACAGTAATGATTCTAACACCCATGGAGTCTTGGTGCTGATCATGTTTTGCTCGTGGAAGAGGCTTAGTCAACGGGTCTGCAACATTCAGATCCGTATGTATCTTGCAAATTTCTATGTCTCCCACCTGGACTAAATCCCGGATGGAATTGAAGCGTCTTTTGATGTGCTTGGTTCTCTTGTGAAATCTGGATTCCTTTGCTAAAGCAATTGCACCAGTATTGTCACAAAAGATTTTCATTGGTCCCGATGCACTAGGTATGACACCTAGATCAAATATGAACTCCTTCATCCAGACTCCTTCATTTGCTGCTTCCGAAGCAGCTATGTACTCCGCTTCACACGTAGATCCCGCCACGACACTTTGCTTAGAACTGCACCAACTGACAGCTCCACCGTTCAATGTAAACACGTATCCGGTTTGCGATTTAGAATCGTCCGGATCAGTGTCAAAGCTTGCATCAACGTAACCATTTACGATGAGCTCTTTGTCACCTCCATAAACGAGAAACATATCCTTAGTCCTTTTCAGGTATTTCAGGATGTTCTTGACCGCTGTCCAGTGATCCACTCCTGGATTACTTTGGTACCTCCCTGCTAAACTTATAGCAAGGCACACATCAGGTCTGGTACACAGCATTGCATACATGATAGAGCCTATGGCTGAAGCATAGGGAACATCTTTCATCTTCTCTCTATCTTCTGCAGTGGTCGGGCATTGAGTCTTACTCAATCTCACACCTTGTAGTACAGGCAAGAACCCTTTCTTTGCTTGATCCATTTTGAACTTCTTCAAAACTTTGTCAAGGTATGTGCTTTGTGAAAGTCCAATTAAGCGTCTTGATCTATCTCTATAGATCTTGATGCCCAATATATATGCAGCTTCACCGAGGTCTTTCATTGAAAAACTCTTATTCAAGTATCCCTTTATGCTATCCAGAAATTCTATATCATTTCCAATTAACAATATGTCATCCACATATAATATCAGAAATGCTACTGAGCTCCCACTCACTTTCTTGTAAATACAGGCTTCTCCAGAAGTCTGTATAAAACCAAATGCTTTGATCACACTATCAAAGCGTTTATTCCAACTCTGAGAGGCTTGCACCAGTCCATAAATGGATCGCTGGAGCTTGCACACTTCGTTAGCTCCCTTTGGATCGACAAAACCTTCCGGTTGCATCATATACAACTCTTCTTCCAGAAATCCATTCAGGAATGCAGTTTTGACATCCATTTGCCAAATTTCATAATCATAAAATGCGGCAATTGCTAACATGATTCGGACAGACTTAAGCATCGCTACGGGTGAGAAGGTCTCATCGTAGTCAATCCCTTGAACTTGTCGAAAACCTTTCGCAACAAGTCGAGCTTTATAGATAGTAACATTACCGTCAGCGTCAGTCTTCTTCTTGAAGATCCATTTATTTTCAATGGCTTGCCGATCATCGGGCAAGTCAACCAAATTCCATACTTTGTTCTCATACATGGATCCCATCTCGGATTTCATGGCCTCAAGCCATTTTGCGGAATCTGGGCTCACCATTGCTTCTTCATAGTTCGTAGGTTCGTCATGGTCTAGTAACATAACCTCCAGAACAGGATTACCGTACCACTCTGGTGCGGATCTTAATCTGGTTGACCTACGAGGTTCAGTAATAAATTGATCTGAAGTTTCATGATCATTATCATTAACTTCCTCACTAATTGGTGTAGGTGTCACAGAAACTGATTTCTGTGATGATCTACTTTCCAATAAGGGAGCAGGTACAGTTACCTCATCAAGTTCTAGTTTCCTCCCACTCACTTCTTTCGAGAGAAGCTCCTTCTCTAGAAAGGATCCATTCTTAGCAACGAATGTCTTGCCTTCGGATCTGTGATAGAAGGTGTACCCAACAGTCTCCTTTGGGTATCCTATGAAGACACATTTCTCCGATTTAGGTTCGAGCTTATCAGGTTGAAGTTTCTTCACATAAGCATCGCAACCCCAAACTTTAAGATACGGCAACTTTGGTTTCTTGCCAAACCATAGTTCATAAGGTGTCGTTTCAACGGATTTTGATGGTGCCCTATTTAGAGTGAATGCAGCCGTCTCTAAAGCATAAACCCAAAACGATAGCGGTAAATCAGTAAGAGACATCATAGATTGCACCATATCTAATAAAGTACGATTACGACGTTCGGACACACCATTACGTTGTGGTGTTCCGGGTGGCGTGAGTTGCGAAACTATTCCGCATTGTTTCAAATGTAGGCCAAACTCGTAACTCAAATATTCTCCTCCACGATCTGATCATAGAAACTTTATTTTCTTGTTACGATGATTTTCAACTTCGCTCTGAAATTCTTTGAACTTTTCAAATGTTTCAGACTTATGTTTCATTAAGTAGATATACCCATATCTGCTCAAATCATCTGTGAAGGTGAGAAAATAACGATATCCGCCACAAGCCTCAACATTCATCGGACCACATACATCTGTATGTATGATTTCCAACAAATCAGTTGCTCTCTCCATAGTTCCGGAGAAAGGTGTTTTAGTCATCTTGCCCATGAGACACGGTTCGCAAGTACCAAGTGATTCATAATCAAGTGATTCCAAAAGTCCATCATTATGGAGTTTCTTCATGCGCTTTACACCGATATGACCTAAACGGCAGTGCCACAAATAAGTTGCACTATCATTATCAACTCTGCATCTTTTGGCTTTAATATTATGAATATGTGTATCACTACTATCGAGATTTAATAAAAATAGACCACTCTTCAAGGGTGCATGACCATAAAAGATATTATTCATATAAATAGAACAACCATTATTCTCCGATTTAAATGAATAACCGTCTCGCATCAAACAAGATCCAGATATAATGTTCATGCTCAACGCTGGCACCAAATAACAATTATTTAGGTCTAATACTAATCCCGAAGGTAGATGTAGAGGCAGCGTGCCGACCGCGATCACATCGACTTTGGAACCATTTCCCACACGCATCGTCACCTCGTCCTTAGCCAATCTTCGCTTAATCCGTAGCCCCTGTTTCGAGTTGCAAATATTAGCAACAGAACCAGTATCAAATACCCAGGTGCTACTGCGAGCATTAGTAAGGTACACATCAATAACATGTATATCACATATACCTTTGTTAACCTTGCCATCCTTCTTATCCGCCAAATACTTGGGGCAGTTCCGCTTCCAGTGACCAGTCTGCTTGCAGTAGAAGCACTCAGTTTCAGGCTTAGGTCCAGACTTGGGTTTCTTCTCCTGAACAGCAACTTGCTTGCTGTTCTTCTTGAAGTTCCCCTTCTTCTTCCCTTTGCCCTTTTTCTTGAAACTAGTGGTCTTATTGACCATCAACACTTGATGCTCCTTTTTGATTTCTACCTCCGCTGCCTTTAGCATTGCGAAGAGCTCGGGAATTGTCTTATTCATCCCTTGCATGTTATAGTTCATCATGAAGCTCTTGTAGCTTGGTGGCAGTGATTGAAGAATTCTGTCAATGACGCTATCATCCGGAAGATTAACTCCCAGTTGAATCAAGTGATTATTATACCCAGACATTTTGAGTATATGCTCACTGACAGAACTATTCTCTTCCATCTTGCAGCTGTAGAACTTATTGGAGACTTCATATCTCTCAATCCGGGCATTTGCTTGAAATATTAACTTCAACTCCTGGAACATCTCATATGCTCCATGACGTTCAAAACGTCGTTGAAGACCCGGTTCTAAGCCGTAAAGCATGACACACTGAACTATCGAGTAGTCATCAGCTTTGCTCTGCCAGACGTTCATAACTTCTGGTGTTGCCCTTGCAGGAGGCCTGGCACCTAGCGGTGCTTCTAGGACGTAATTCTTCTGTGCAGCTTCCTCAAGTTACGGACCCAGTCCGTGTAATTGCTACCATCATCTTTCAACTTTGCTTTCTCAAGGAACGCATTAAAATTCAACGGAACAACAACACGGGCCATCTATCTACAATTAACATAGACAAGAAAGATACTATCAGGTACTAAGTTCATGATAAATTCAAGTTCAATTAATCATATTACTTAAGAACTCCCACTTAGATAGACATCCCTCTAAGTGATCACGTGATCCATATCAACTAAACCATGTCCGATCATCATGTGAGATGGAGTAGTTTCAATGGTGAACATCACTATGTTGATCATATCTACTATATGATTCACGCTCGACCTTTCGGTCTCCGTGTTCCGAGGACATATCTGCATATGCTAGGCTCGTCAAGTTTAACCTGAATATTCCGCGTGTGCAACTGTTTTGCACCCGTTGTATTTGAACGTAGAGCCTATCACACCCGATCATCACATGGTGTCTCAGCACGAAGAACTTTCGCAATGGTGCATACTCAGGGAGAACACTTTTATCTTGAAATTTTAGTGAGAGATCATCTTATAATGCTACCGTCAATCAAAGCAAGATAAGATGCATAAAAGATAAACATCACATGCAATCAATATAAGTGATATGATATGGCCATCATCATCTTGTGCTTGTGATCTCCATCTCTGAAGCACCGTCATGATCACCATCGTCACCGGCGCGACACCTTGATCTCCATCTTAGCATCGTTGTCGTCTCGCCAACTATTGCTTTTACGACTATCACTACCGCTTAGTGATAAAGTAAAACAATTACATGGCGATTGCATTGCATACAATAAAGCGACAACCATATGGCTCCTGCCAGTTGCCGATAACTCGGTTACAAAACATGATCATCTCATACAATAAAATATAGCATCATGTCTTGACCATATCACATCACAACATGCCCTGCAAAAACAAGTTAGACGTCCTCTACTTTGTTGTTGCAAGTTTTACGTGGCTTCTACGGGCTTAGCAAGAACCGTTCTTACGTACGCATCAAAACCACAACGATAGTTTGTCAAGTTGGTGCTGTTTTAACCTTCGCAAGGACCGGGCGTAGCCACACTCGGTTCAACTAAAGTGTGAGAGACAGACACCCGTCAGTCACCTTTAAGCAACGAGTGCTCGCAACGGTGAAACCAGTCTCGCGTAAGCGTACACGTAATGTCGGTCCAGGCCGCTTCATCTCACAATACCGCTGAACCAAAGTATGACATGCTGGTAAGCAGTATGACTTATATCGCCCACAACTCACTTGTGTTCTACTCGTGCATAACATCAACGCATAAAACCAGGCTCGGATGCCACTGTTGGGGAACGTAGTAATTTCAAAAATTTCCTACGCACACGCAAGATCATGGTGATGCATAGCAACGAGAGGGGAGAGTGTTGTCCACGTACCCTCGTAGACCGATAGCGGAAGCGTTAACACAACGCGGTTGATGTAGTCGTACGTCTTCACGATCCGACCGATCAAGTAGCGAACGCACGGCACCTCCGAGTTCAGCACACGTTCAGCTCGATGACGTCCCTCGAACTCCGATCCAGCCGAGTGTTGAGGGAGAGTTTCGTCAGCACGACGGCGTGGTGACGATGATGATGTTCTACCGACGCAGGGCTTCGCCTAAGCACCGCTACAATATTATCGAGGTGTAATATGGTGGAGGGGGGCACCGCACACGGCTAAAAGATCGTTGATCAATTGTGTGTAGAGAGGTGCCCCCTTGCCCCCGTATATAAAGGAGCAAGGGGGAGGCCGTCGGCCAAGGGAGGAGAGGCGCGCCAGGAGGAGTCCTACTCCTACCGGGAGTAGGACTCCCCCCTTTCCATGTTGGACTAGGAGAGGAAGGGGGAAAAGGTGGATGGGAGGAAGAAAGGGGGGGCGCCGCCCCCCTCTCCTTGTCCTATTCGGACTGGGGGGAGGGGCGCGCGGCCCTGCCCTGGCCTCCTCTCCTCTCTTCCACCTAGGCCCACTAAGGCCCATTAAGTTACCGGGGGGTTCCGGTAACCTCCCGGTACTTCGAAAAAATCCCGATTTCACCCGGAACACTTCCGATGTCCAAACATAGGCTTCCAATATATCAATCTTTATGTCTCGACCATTTCGAGACTCCTCGTCATGTCCGTGATCACATCCGGGACTCCGAACAACCTTCGGTACATCAAAACATATAAACTCATAATATAACTGTCATCGTAACGTTAAGCGTGCGGACCCTACGGGTTCGAGAACTATGTAGACATGACGGAGACACCTCTCTGGTCAATAACCAATAGCGGAACCTGGATGCTCATATTGGCTCCCACATATTCTACGAAGATCTTTATCGGTCAGACCGCATAACAACATACGTTGTTCCCTTTGTCATCGGTATGTTACTTGCCCGAGATTCGATCGTCGGTATCCCGATACCTAGTTCAATCTCGTTACCGGCAAGTCTCTTTACTCGTTCCGTAATACATCATCCCGCAACTAACTCATTAGTTACAATGCTTGCAAGGCTTATAGTGATGTGTATTACTGAGTGGGCCCAGAGATACCTCTCCGACAATCGGAGTGACAAATCCTAATCTCGAAATACGCCAACCCAACAAGTACCTTTGGAGACACCTGTAGAGCACCTTTATAATCACCCAGTTACGTTGTGACGTTTGGTAGCACACAAAGTGTTCCTCCGGTAAACGGGAGTTGCATAATCTCATAGTCATAGGAACATGTATAAGTCATGAAGAAAGCAATAGCAACATACTAAACGATCGAGTGCTAAGCTAACGGAATGGGTCAAGTCAATCACATCATTCTCGTAATGATGTGATCCCGTTAATCAAATGACAACTCATGTCTATGGCTAGGAAACATAACCATCTTTGATCAACGAGCTAGTCAAGTAGAGGCATACTAGTGACACTCTGTTTGTCTATGTATTCACACATGTATTATGTTTCCGGTTAATAAAATTCTAGCATGAATAATAAACATTTATCATGATATAAGGAAATAAATAATAACTTTATTATTGCCTCTAGGGCATATTTCCTTCACAGTGTGCCATCCGACGATCGGGTCAGGGCGCCGCAATCCTATCTAGCTACACTGATTGCTTATATCTGCGTTGGTATTTCCCCGAAGAGGAGAGAATGATGCAGCACATCAACGGTAAGTATTACCCTCAGTTATGAAACCAAGGTTATCAATCCAGTAGGAGAACCAAGCAACACTATGTAAACGGTACCTACACACAAAGAACAAATACTTCCAACCCAACGCGTAAGAGGGGTTGTCAATCCCTCCTCGGTATTAAGATAAAATTGTATGAGATTGGATAAACAGATCTGACAAAAACACAAAATAAAATAAATAAAGAAAAAGTGCAGTAAGGTATTTTTGGGTTTTTGGAACAACAGATCTGAAAATAATATGATAGGAAATAGACCCGGGGACCGTAGATTTCACTAGTGGCTTCTCTCGACAAAATAGCATACGGTGGGTAAGCAAACTACTGTTGGGCAATTGATAGAAGAGCAAATAATTATGAGGATATCCAAGGCAATGATCATGTATATAGGCATCACGTCCAAGATTAGTAGACCGACTCCTGCCTGCATCTACTACTATTACTCCACACATCGACCGCTATCCAGCATGCATCTAGTGTATTACGTTCATGGAGAAACAGAGTAATGCAATAAGAACGATGACATGATGTAGACAAGATCTATTCATGTAGGAATAGACGCCATCTTTTTCTCCTTAATTGCAATGATACATACCTGCCTTGCTACCCCTTCTGTCACTTGGTGAGGACGCCGCAAGATCGAACCCATCACAAAGCACCTCTTCCCATTGCAAGAAAAATCAATCTAGTTGGCCTAACTAAACCAAAGTTTCGGAGAGGAAATACGAGGCTATAATAATCATGCATATAAGAGATCAAAGAAGATTCAAATAATATTCATAGATAGATCTGATCATAAACTCGCAATTCATCGGATCCCAACAGACACACCGCAAAAATTCATTACATCAAATAGATCTCCAAAAACATCGAGGAGAACATTGTACTGAGAATCAAAAAGAGAGAAGAAATTATCTAGCTACTACATACGGATCCGTATGTCTGTGGTAAACTACTCACACATCATCGTAGGAGCACCAATGAGGATGATGAACCCCTCCGTGATTGTGTTCCCCTCTGACAAGGTGCCGGAAAAGGGTTCTAGATTGGATCTCGTGGTTCTGGAACTTGCGGCGGTTGGAATTGTGTTTCGTCGACTCCCCTAGTGTTTGTGGAATATTTAGGGATTTATAGAGCTGAGAGGTGATGGAAAGGACTCCTGTGGGCCCCACCACCCACCTGGGCGAGCTAGGGGCCTCTGGCGCGCCCTGGTGGGTTGTGGGCCCGACGGGCCTCCCCTTTGGTGCTTCATTGGCTCCCAAGTTGTCTTCTAGTCCAAAAAAATCTCCAAAAAGTTTCCTGGCATTTGGACTTCGTTTGGTACTGATATTCTGCGAAGTAAAAAACAAGCAAAAACATCAACTGGCACTAGGCACTATATCAATAGGTTAGTCCCAAAAAATGATAAAACTTGCTATAAAATGAATCTAAAACATCCAAGAGTGATAATATAACAACATGAAACAATAAAAAATTATAGATACGTTGGAGACGTATCATACACGGAGTCGTAGCTCGGCTTATTTTCTGACGGAACTGGAGAAAAAACCGCCGGAGCATGACCGATGCTTCAACGGGATGGTCGCAGCAGCGTCGTTACTGCAACACGGTGTTGCAACCCTAAGCTCGCCAGCACTGTAGCCGTGGCTGTTGTGTGGCGAGCTTGTCGGTGTTTTACTGTGAGCTGACCAGTGATGCGATTGCTGCATGGCTAGTGCAAGCTAGCAAGTATTCCTAGTGGATGTAATTGAACATATTAGGATGGAGTGATCGATGGTGTGACCCTGCCGTGGTCCATGGGATTGTGCGGCTCTAATCAAATTCTGCTGGTGCAAATCAATGGCTGGCTAGGTGGATGTTTTCTCTAGGAAATCATCCGGTGGATCCCTAGCAGCCGCCTATATTTATAGTAGCGAGTATATGGTAATATTTTTGTATCTATTCTTATAGTAGAGATATGGTAAGACTCCATTATTCTAAACCAAGCGTATTTTAAATTTTCTTCTTGTTTCTACTTGAAGTAAAGGACTTCAAAATCAGGGGAGAGTGGAGAAATAGTAGACTAGCCATAGTGGCAAAACAAACAAGAAGGCAAAGAAGCAATTTTTTTTTGTAATTTTGATTTTTTTAGAGAAGTGGAGGGATATGAACAAGAGAAGGTAAATAAAATTAGAGCAAGTAAATGATAATTTTTGTGAAGGAACCTGTAGGTATTTGATGATGTCTCCCCGGCAATGGCGCCAGAAATTCTTTATGCTACTTGTGAGCTGAGTTGGGAATTTCCCCAAAGAGGAAGGGTGAAGTAATATAGTAGTGGATAAGTATTTCCCTCAGTGAGAACCAAGGTTATCAGACCAATAGGAGAGCCACGCAAATTCCTAGTAAGCAACACCTACACACACAAGAGCAAATACTTGCACCCAACATGGGCAAGAGGGTTGTCAATCCCCTTGAAGTCATTACTTGCCAGGATTAAATATGATAGTGATAGATATATAAATGAAAAGTAAAATAAAAGTTAATAAATTACAGCAATATATTTTTGGTTTTAGTAATATGATAAAAGTAAACCTGGGGGCCATAGTATTCACTAGAGGCTTCTCTCTCGAAACATAGCATGCGGTGGGTAAACAAATTACTGTGGGGCAATTGATAGAAAAACGCATAGTTATGATGTTATTCATGGCAATGATCATGTATATAGGAATCACGTCCGTGACAAGTAGACCGAATCCTTCCGGCATCTACTACTATTACTCTACCCATCTACCGCTATCCAGCATGCATCTAGGGTATTAAGTTCATGACAAACAGAGTAACGCTTTAAGCAAGATGACATGATGTAGATAGAACAATACCAAGCAATATGATTAAACCTCGTTGTTTTACCCTTAATGGCAACAATAAAAATACGTGCCTCGCTACCCCTTCTGTCACTTGGTGAGGTGTAAGTGCATCTAGTGCCACCCCTAGTTGGTTTTGGAGTATTGACGACAAACATGGTTGAGGGACTAATGTGTTTGTGAGAATTGCAGGATAACACAGGTAGTAGTCCCTCATTGATTCGGTTTACCTACCAGAGATGACCCCTAAAAATGTATGAAGACATTGAAGACAATGGTGGTTCGTGAAGACATTCACGATGAAGATAATGACTTGTGAAGACATTCACTTGAAGACTATGGAGTGCGAAGACATAGTTTCTTTCGTAGTTTCCTTTTCTTCTTTGTTGAGTCATAGGAACCACCGTACTGTTAAGTGGGGTCCAAGTGAACAAAGTCAGATGACTGAAATGATGCTCAACCAAAATCCTATGTCTTCGAGCGAAGACAATGAGAGCAAATCTTATCCAGAGTTGGATGAGTCAGCTTTGCTTGTAGCCCAAGCCAAGCTGCCGCGTGTGTTTGAAATCCGACCATTGGACACGTGTCGGTTCCTTAGTGACCCAGGGTCATTTCAGACATATCATGTCGGGTTGCCTCCTGGCTATAAATAGCCCACCCCCTACACCATAAATTGGTGGCTGCTCAGAGTTAGTGCACGGCTTTTGTCATTTGAGAGCAACCCACCTCCGAAGCCTTTGAGAGAGAGAGAGAGATCCTTGCGAGGACAAAGCCGAAAACACCCAGAGCCAAAGAGTGTTAGGCATCACTGAAGTCTTTCTATCCGCGTGACCTGAAGACTTGTTACTCTTGAGGACTGTGCATCCTCCAGCCGGTTAGGCGTCACGTTCTGAGGATCCAAGAGTCATTGTGGATCGCCAGTGAACGAAGTCTGTGAAGGTTTGGAAGTCTACCTTGAAGACTTACCAGAGTGATTGGGCGAGGACTGGGTGTCCTTAGCTCAAGGGGAATAAGGTGAAGACACAGTCTTCTGAGTTCAATCTCAGCCTCCCTAACCAGACGTATAATTGTCACGGCAACTGGAACTGGTCTACCAAATCCTTGTCTTCACCAAGCTACTGGTTCTATCCTCTACTTCCTTTACCTTTCAGTTTGTCTTCGTGAAGTCATTGCGTGCCTACCTGATCTGTTTGACTTCACTGTGTGAAGACTATTACCTATTTGGCTTCATACCGTCTTCCATTCCGATCCTTACTACCTAGCTGCTGTTAGTCTTCGTGCTTTCACTATATTGCTTACTTGACTATGGCTTGTCTAGTGTAGTTCATCTTCCGCTGCATATCATATAGGTTCAACCAACAGTTTGTCTTCAAAGACCTCGTGTTTTGAAGACTTTCATAAAAATTGCCTATTCACCCCCTGTAGTCGATAACTAGCTCTTTCAATTGGTATCAGAGCAAGGTGCTCCCTTGTTGTGTGTGATTCGGTTTAACCACCTGGAATTTCAGTTATGTCGACTGCAGGGATAATCAAGGTCTCCGCTGCGTGCCCAGTCTTCGATGGCACTGATTACCCCTACTGGAAGAATAAGATGCGCATGCATCTTGAAGCCATTGACATTGACCTCTGGTATGTCGTCAAGACATGCGTTCCCAAGGTCGATGAAGGTGTCACCGCTACTGATGTCAAGAGGTTCGCGCAACTGGACTCAACCGCCAAGAACATCATCTGTGGTCATCTGACCAAAGAACAGTATGGTCATGTGAGTGCACTGGAAACTGCAAAGCTAGTCTGGGACTGGCTGTCCAAGGTCAATGAAGGCGTCTCAACCCAGAGAGACTCAAGGATTGATGTTCTTCGCAACCACTTCAAGAGAAACGACAATGAAAATGTCCAGCTCACCTTCGATCGCCTCACTGATATCACAAATGAGCTACGCGCTCTTGGCGCCACTGAGATCACCAAGCATGAAATCGTGAAGAAGCTTCTGAGATCACTTGACAGCTCATTTGACACCTTGGCCCTGATGATACAAGAACGTCGTGACTTCAGAGAACTCGATCCGTCTGATATACTTGAGAGGCTCAACACACATGAGTTCTAGCTATCTGAGAAGAGAGACATCTATGGCCCCAACTATGGCCGATCTCGTGCTTTGAAGGCAAAGGCTGTTTCCTCATCTGAAGAAGAATCTGACTGTAGTTCTAAAGATCCTGAAGACATTGGAAAGGAGCTAGCAATGCTCGTGAAGAAGTTCCAGAAGTTCTCCAAAAAGAATCACTTCGGAAAGTCTTCAAGACCCAGCTCTAGAAACGATGAGGCTTCCTCTCGTGACTACAAGAAGAGAACTTGCCACAAATGCAAGAAGCCAGGCCACTACATCTCTGAGTGTCCTCAATGGGACAAAGAATCTAAGAAGAAGAGAAAGGAATATGATTTTGACAATAACAAGAAGAAGAAATCCTCAAAGTCTTCTTCAAAGTCTTCATCAAAGTCTTTGTCTCACAAGAAGAGCTCATCTGGCAAGGCTCGTGCGTTCATTGGCAAGGAGATGGATTTAGAGGAGGAGTCTGCTTCTAAGGAGGTGGAGGTGGAGTCTGAGGAGGAGTCTGATTCAGGCGTGGCAAGCCTGGCTCTAGCTTCGGCATTCGTCGCCAAGTCCATATTCAACACTGAAGACAATGGTCACGTCGCCGATGTTGAAGCCGATGATGAGGATGACTCTGCTTCGACCTACTGCTTCATGGCACGAGGTGCCAAGGTAAACTCATGCAATGCTTACTTTCAAACCTCCAATGAAGATGACTCTCAGTGTGAATCCAATCCCAGCTATAAGACTCTTGCTAAAATTGCAACTGAACAACCAAACCCAGCTATAAGACTCTTGCTAAAATTGCAACTGAACAACAAACTGCTATGGAACATATTCAGAAGTTGCTAGACAAAAGTGATGATCTATTGGACGAGGAAATGAATCGAACTCAGTCCTTAATCGAAGACATTAAAAATCTTCGTGTTAAGTACGAGGACCTTGAAAGTCGTCATGGAACACTCTCAGCTACTCATGAGAAGCTTTCCTATGATTATCTTCAAAGGAAGCAAGATCTAGAGAAACTGAGAGCGTCTCATGAAGATCTTTAAAAGGAGAACGATTCACTTCTTGCTCAACAGATCAGTTCCACTCAGGAAGATTTTGTGCCACCATGTTTAAAATGTCTTGAGCGTGATAATGCTACCTCTGTTGCTGAATGTTCTACTGCCTCTGATGTTGCAATATCTTCAACTTCTGATGTGGTAACTAACCCCTCTTCTGAGGATACCACTACTATTGCTGATGAGAATGCTAGGTTGAAGACTTTGCTTGAAACAGGCATGTACAAAAGCCTCAAAGGGCATCAGACTCTGTGCGATGTCCTCAAGAAACAGATACTGAACTGAAACCCTAGGAAAGAGGGTGTTGGTTTCAAGAGGAAAATGAATGTTGATGGTTCCTACTGGAAGCCTGAGCAGTACCCCAAAACCACATGGGTTGCTGCAAAGGATCCTTCAGTGGACCCATCCACCTTATCTGGCTTCACTTGTGCTAACCCCATTATCACTGATGAATCCTTTGACGCCAATTATAAGTTGTTAAGGAATCAGAATGGTGAAGTGTTAGCCAGGTTTATTGGTACTAACTGCAGGAATGGGCTACCTTTGAAGAAGATCTGGGTGCCCAAAAGTTGTCTTGAGAAGCTTCCCGTGAATATCATCATGACACCACCTAGGAAGAAGACAAACCCCAGGCCAAAGGCTTCATATGGCCCAAAGGCTTCATACAGATAGAGGACCTCACAAGGTCACCCTAACGCCAATGTTTTGCAGGGGAACCATCATCAGACTCATGAATATGAGCGTGTTTCTTCTAACCGCTATGTTCACAAATTAAAGAACTTTTCTGCATATTCTTATGAGTATTATTCACCTCCTGCGAAACTATTTTCTAGGCTCCAAAGCCAAAGTTCTCAGATGCTGCACTTAGACTTATTGCTTCTAAGACACCCCTGAAGATGTGGGTGGTTAAGAAGAATTAACTTTCTCTTGCAGGGAAAGGTTGCCAGCCGGAAATCAAAGACTTCTAACGCCAATGCTGGGGACCTAAAACGTCTTGTGGGACGCAAGATAAAGTGCCAGAATGGTCTTACCATTTATTTTGTCCTAGGGTTTCTTGACGAGCATCCTATCTTACCAAACAAGAATCTTAACCTTGATAGCATGCTTGTTCGCTATATGTTTGTGCTTCACAATACTCTTGGTGAAGCCTATCCCGCTAACTGCACTGTAGGGTATGACTCCGAAAGCTACTGAGTGGATAATGGACAGTGGATGCACTAACCACATGACTGGTGATCGAAGTCTTCTCATGGATTCAACCCTACGTCCGTCTACTAAAAGTCACATCATGTTCGCTGACACTGGTAAAAGCAAGGTATTGGGCCTTGGTAGAATTGCAATCTCAAAGGATCAGCACATGGATAAAGTGATGCTTGTTGAATCCCTTGGATTCAACTTAATGTCTGTCTCAATGCTTTGTGATCTGAACATGATTGTGATATTTGGAAAATATCGTTGCCTTGTGCTTATGGAATCTGACAAATATCTTGTCTTCGAAGGGTATCGAAGAGACGATATGTATATCATAGATTTCTCCGCAGGACCACAGCTTGCCGTATGTCTCATAGCAAAAGCTTCAGAGTGTTGGCTTTGGCATCAAAGGCTAGGAGATGCGGGTATGAGGAACTTGCACACTCTAGTGAATAAGAAGCATATCATTGGCATCGAGGGCGTCAACTTCAAGAAGGATCATCTATGTGGTGCTTGTGAAGCTGGGAAGATGACTAGGGCCAAGCATCCCTCGAAGAAAATCATGACTACACCACGCCCCTTTGAGCTGCTATACATGGACTTATTCGGCCATACTCATTACTCTACCCTTACTACCACTGCACATCTCCATGGCTTTGTTATTGTTGATGATTATTCAAGATACACTTGGGTGCATATAATTCTCTACAAGAAGTGCAGGATGTCTTCAGACCCTTCGCAAATCATGCCATGACCAATTATGGCATCAAGATCAAGCACATCAGGAGTGACAACGGCACCGAATTCAAGAACACCGGCCTTGATACTTATCTTGATACATTGGGCATCACACATGAGTTCTCTGCTCCATACACACCTCAGCAGAATGGCATCATGGAGCACAAGAACAGAACCCTCATTGAGATGGCACGTACGATGCTTGATGAGTACAAGACTCCAAGGAAGTTCTGGCCTGAAGCCATTGATACTGCATGCCACATCATCAACAGAGTTTATCTTCATAAGTTCTTCAAGAAGACATCCTATGAACTCCTGACTGGTAAGAAGCCAAATGTCAGCTATTTCAAGGTCTTTGATGCTAGGTGTTGGATCAAGGATCCACATCACACTTCAAAATTTGCAGCGAAAGCACATGAAGGTTTTATGCTTGGCTACGGAAAGGATTCACACACCTACAGAGTCTTCAAACTCTTTCACTATAAAGTGGTTGAAACTGTAGATGTGCGGTTCGATGAGACTAATGGCTCACAAAGAGAGCACCTGCCAAATGTGCTAGATGAAGCTAAACCAAGTGAATCTATCAAGCTAATGGGCACGGGAGAAATCATACCCACCGAGGAACAGGCTGAAGAGGAAATCATCATTACTGCACCTAATCAACATGAAGACAATGCTCAGCCTGAAGCCAATGCTGAAGATGAAGACAACAATCAGCAAGGGCAAAATCTTCGCCCAGTTCATCCTCGGGTTGCAAATGAAGTCCAGATTGAGAAGATCATTGATAGTATCAATGCACCTGGTCCACTCACTCGTTCAAGAACAACATAGCTAGCAAACTTCTGCAGGCACTTTGCATTTGCATCTATATCTGAACCCAAGAAAGTTGATGAAGCATGCATGGAACCTGAATGGATTCAAGCTATGCAAGAAGAGCTTCAACTGTTCGAGCTGAATAACGTCTGGGAGCTAGTTAAACGTCCCGATCCTCGCAAGAACAATATTATTGGCACCAAATGGATCTATCGCAACAAGTAAGATGAGCATGGTCAAGTTGTCAGAAACAAGGCTCGTCTCGTTGCCCAGGGTTACACTCAAGTGGAAGGAATTGACTTTGATGAAACCTTTGCTCCTGTGGCTAGGCTTGAAGCCATTCACATACTGCTAGCCTATGCCAACCGCAACAACATTCTTCTGTACCAAATGGATATAAAGAGTGCTTTCCTCAACGACAAAATTGAAGAAGAAGTGTATGTTGCACAACCACCTGGTTTTGAAGATCCAAAGCGTCCTGACATGGTGTACAATCTCAACAAGGCGCTGTATGGCCTCAAATAAGCACCTCGCGCTTGGTATGACACACTCAAAGACTTCCTGAAGAGCAAAGGCTTCAAACCTGGTTCTCTAGATCCCACTCTCTTCACGAAGACATATGATGGTGAATTGTTTGTTTGCCAAATCTACGTGGATGACATTATCTTCGGCTGCACTAATAAGAGATAAAGTGATGAATTTGGACATATGATGCAAGAGCAATATCAGATGTCCATGATGGGAGAGCTGAAATTCTTTCTTGGTCTTCAAATCCGTCAACAGAGGAATGGCATCTTCATATCACAAGAGAAATGTCTCAAAGACGGCCTGAAGAAGTTTGGAATGCAAGACTACAAAGGGTACACGACGCCAATGCCAACCAAAGGCCAATTGGGCCCCGACAACAATGGTAAAGAGTTCGATCAAAAGGTATACCGCTCCATGATTGGTTCTTTATTGTACTTATGTGCATCTAGGCCTGATATAATGCTTAGAGTTTGCATATGTGCCCGATTCCAAGCGGCACCAAAGGAATCGCATCACCTTGCAGTGAAGCGAATTCTTTGATATTTGGCTCACACCCCAACACTAGGATTATGGTATTCAAAGGGCTTAGAGTTGGATCTAGTTGGATTCTCAGATGCTGATTATGCTGGTGACAAGGTTGATCGCAAGTCCACATCAGGCACATGTCACTTTCTTGGACAATCTATTGTCTGTTGGTCTTCAAAGAAGCAGAACTGTGTATCACTCTCCACTGCTGAATCTGAATACATTGCTCTGGATCTTGCTGCGCTCAGCTTCTCTGGATGAAGCAAACTCTCAAGGATTATGGCATCAACATGAAGCATGTGCCACTCTACTGCGACAATGAAAGCGCCATAAAGATTGCTCACAATCCAGTTCAACACTCGAAGACAAAGCACATTCAGATCCGCCATCATTTTCTCAGGGATCATGTGTTGAAGGAAGACATTGATATCATTCACGTCAACACTGAAAAGCAATTGGCAGATATCTTCACAAAGCCCTTGGATGAGAAAAGGTTTTGCAAGCTATTGTGTGAGCTAAATATCTTAGAATCCTCGAATGTCCTGTGAATGGACACACATCCTAACACTTATGCATATTGATGACTTAGATGTGCAACACACGAAGTAACGTATGTCTGCAATTCATGATGACTTACCCTCTAAGTGTGAATACATTAATGTGGAATTTGACTTCGGAGCGCCACGATAATTGTGTGCCGTGTCTGGGTCTAATACTTCCTATATGGTGGGTAATGCCACCACAACACTTTCTTGAAGATTTTCATTTGGCATTATGACTGCATTATCTTCATATTTGGTTTGTCTTCAACATTGGTTTGACTTCAAGGTTTATCTTCGGAATGTTGACTTGGTCTTCACTGATATATATATATATATGTGTGTGTGTGTGTGTGTGTGTGTGTGTTTTGTCCTCTACAGCATTCACTTATAGCTATGTCTTCAATTTGCTATTTTCTGAACTAAGTGAATGTGATCGGACCCTAACCCCGTCTATGCTTATTCCTCAAATTCTCTCTGTCTCTTCGTATGCATTCCATTGACACGTGTCGAATGTCTTCACCGTGTCCTTGTCAGCTGAAGATACAGACACACATTTAAAACTGTTTTAATGCTCTTATCTCTTTTGCCTGAATATCGGAGAAGCCGGAACCACCACCCTACAAACCACGCGCGCGTGAGATCATGGCTCAACCCTTGATAAGTTGCATGCTTGCCACATGTCCACCAGATGTGAACCGCCAGGGGCACATGCATAATTACGCTGCGCCGCCCCTTCTCCTTATAAATACTTCACCCCCACGCGGTCATTATCTCTTCTTCCACCTCGCCATCTCGCTCAAACCCTAGCGCCTCCGCTAGCATCCGTTGATGCGAGAGACGAAGCGCTTAGCTGCCGCAACCTCTCCGACGCCATCTTCACATCGGTCGCGGACATCGTCTTCTCCGCTGCCGCCGTAGGTGTCTTCCGCCGCCGAGTTATGGCACGGGAGATTGAACTGCAAGGACCCCTTTTTGCCTCGTCTAGCAGTTCTTCGTGCAGTAAATAAAACTCGCTTTTTTACCATGTTTTCGATCCATTGAATCTATCCACTTCTTCCAAAAGTGGTTTATACACTTCCAAATCTATATCCTTGTTTCTGCATCTCATAACTTGCAAGTATGTTCCCTTATGCATCAAAACTAGTTAGATTCCTCACTTGTACCTATTCGTGGATTCGTACAAATCTGGAACCAACTCACATCAATAAGTGAATTTCTTCGCACTATGAGGTCAATGTCTTCAAACTGATTTATCTTCAAAATCTTCTGAGAATGCATATGACCTCTTCCCATTCCCTCGCATCTCTAATGCTGTCACAGATTGAAGCCAACTACTATTGTGAAGCCTTTCCGTTTGAATCCAATGGCAACAAGTAAATCTACAAAGAAGGGTGGCAGGCAGCACCGAGACAACACTGCTTTGGACCTGCCACCAGATATTTATGAACAATACAAGTCTGACCCAGAGGAAACATATGGAGAACGCAAGACTCGAGTCCAACGGATTCGAAGATATTGGGCAGAGGAATGGTTTCAGTACCATTTCGTTAAACCTGAATATGTGAAGAAGAAAGCAGTGAGGCCACTGATACGTCTCCAACGTATCTATAATTTTTGATTGTTCCATGCTATTATATTATCTGTTTTGGATGTTTAATGGGCTTTATTATGCACTTTTATATTATTTTTGGGACTAACCTACTAACCGAAGGCCCAGTGCAAATTGCAGTTTTTTGCCTATTTCAGTGTTTCGCAGAAAAGGAATATCAAACGGAATCCAAACGGAATTGAACCTTCGTGAGGATCGTTTTTGGAACAAATGCAATCCAGGAGACTTCGAGTGGACGTCAAGGAAGCAACGAGGCGGCCACGAGGCAGGGAGGCGCGCCCAGGGGGTAGGCGCGCCCCCACCCTCGTGGGCCCCTCATAGCTCCACCGACCTACTTCTTTCCCCTATATATACTCATACACCCTGAAAACATCCAAGGGCACCACGAAACCCTATTTCCACCGCCGCAACCTTCTATACCCGTGAGATCCCATCTTGGGGCCTTTTCCAGCGCTCCGCCGGAGGGGGAATCGATCACGGAGGGCTTCTACATCAACACCATATCCTCTCCGATGATGTGTGAGTAGTTTACCACAGACCTTCGGGTCCATAGTTATTAGCTAGATGGCTTCTTCTCTCTCTTTGGATCTCAATACAAAGTTCTCCTCGGTTCTCTTGGAGATCTATTCGATGTAATACTTTTTGCGGTGTGTTTGTCGAGATCCGATGAATTGTGAGTTTATGATCAAGATTATTTATGAACAATATTTGATTCTCCTCTGAATTCTTATATGCATGATTTGATATCTTTGCAAGTCTCTTCGAATTATCAGTTTGGTTTGGCCTACTAGATTGATCTTTCTTGCAATGGGAGAAGTGCTTAGCTTTGGGTTCAATCTTGTGGTGTCCTTTCCCAGTGACAGCAGGGGCAGCAAGGCACGTATTGTATTGTTGCCATCGAGGATAAAAAGATGGGATTTATATCATACTGCTTGAGTTTATCCCTCTACATCATGCCATCTTGCCTAATGTGTTACTCTGTTCTTATGAACTTAATACTCTAGATGCATGCTGGATAGCGGTCGATGTGTGGAGTAATAGTAGTAGATGCAGAATCGTTTCGGTTTACTTGACACGGACGTGATGCCTATGTTCATGATCATGCCTAGATATTCTCATAACTATGCGCTTTTCTTTCAATTGCTCGACAGTAATTTGTTCACCCACCGTAGAATTTGCTATCTTGAGAGAAGCCACTAGTGAAACCGATGGCCCCGGGTCTATCTTCCATTATATTAATCTCCCGCCAACGTGCTATTTCTGTCGCCGTTTATTTTGCAATCTTTACTTTTCAATCTATACAACAAAAATACCAAAAATATCTATCTTATTATCTTTATCAGATCTCACTTTTGCAAGTGGCCGTGAAGGGATTGACAACCCCTTTATCGCGTTGGTTGCAAGGTTCTTAATTGTTTGTGCAGGTACTAGGGATTTGCGTGTAGTCTCCTACTGGATTGATACCTTGGTTCTCAAAAACTGAGGGAAATACTTGCGCTACTTTGCTGCATCACCCTTTCCTCTTCAAGGGAAAACCAACGCATGCTCAAGAGGTAGCAAGAAGGATTTCTGGCGCTGTTGCCGGAGAGATCTACGCACAAGTCAAGACATACCAAGTACCCATCACAAACTCTTATCCCTCGCATTACATTATTTTCCATTTGCCTCTCATTTTCCTCTCCCCCACTTCACCTTTGCCTTTTCTTCGCCCTCCTTCCGTTCAATCTTGTGTTACCATGTGCCTTCTTTTTGCTTGCATCTTCGCTTGCTAAAAGTTTATGGATCCTCATCCCCTTGCTAATCTTTTTAAGAGATCCAATTATGATGAACCAATTTCTAGTGATTTGAGTGCACTAGATTATCTTTATGAGGTTTTGCTTGAAATTCGTGAATCTGAAAATTGTGATGAAGAAATTTATGAAGAGATACACGATAGCTCCTTGAATAAAAAGCATGATTGCAATGATTTTACTATAAATTCTATTGATGTCAATTGTGCTAATAATATTCAAAACCCTAAGCTTGGGGATGCCAATTTTGCTATGTCTACTACTTGTTGGAATGATCATGATTGGGGTGATTCTTCTTATGATCTTGAAAATTTATTTAAGCCCCATGATGAATATGAGATTGATAATAGTGTTTGCAATAGTATTGAAAGTGGGTTTGGAAGAGGGTCAACTTTAGATCCCACATATTTGGAGGATTTTCAATCTTATGATTTTTTTTTATAAAAGTGGGTCTGGAGAGGTCATGACTTTAGTTAATGTTAATCCCACTATTTTGGAAGAGTGTCAACTTTGCATGCATGTGGTTCATAAAGAGAATATTTTATGTGATAGCTATGTTGTTGAATTTGCTTATGATCCTACATGTAATTATTATGAGAGAGGAAAATATGGTCGTAGAAATTTTCATGTTACTAAATTACCTCTCTTCATGTTGAGAATGCTATCATCTCTTTCTTCTTCCTTGCATATGCTAGTTTTTGCTTGCCTTGATTTTTTTTTGCTTACAAAATGCCTATGCATGGGAAGTATGTTAGACTTAGATGTGTTTGTCACGTGTTTTATGATGCTCTCTTTGCGCTTCAATTCTTGTCTTTCATGTGAGCATCATTAAAATTATCATTGCCTAGATAAAAAGGCTTTAAACCATAGCGCTTGTTGGGAGGCAACCCAATTTTATTTTCGTTCCTTGCTTTTTGTTCCTGTTTAGTAATAAATAATTCATCTAGCCTATGGTTAGATTTGGTTTTATGTTTTAATTAGTGTTTGTGCCAAGTAAAACCTATAGGATCTTCTTCGGTGACAATTATTTGATCTTGCTGAAAAGACAGAAACTTTCTGCTCACGAAAACAATTGTTGAAAATCACCAGAAAGTGATAAAATACTGGTTCCAATTTCAGTCGATCAATAAACAAATTATTTAGGTCTTCCTATTTTTGCAGAATGTTTGGAGTTACAGAAGTTTGCGTTTGATACAGATTACTACAGACTGTTCTGTTTTTGACAGATTCTGTTTTTTCGTGTGTTGTTTGCTTATTTTGATGAATCTATGGCTAGTATCAGGGTGTATGAACCATAGAGAAGTTGGAATATAGTGGGTTTAACACCAATATAAATAAATAATGAGTTCATTACAGTACCTTAATGTGGTGGTTTGTTTTCTTACACTAACGGAGCTCATGAGATTTTCTGTTGAGTTTTGTGTTGTGAAGTTTTCAAGTTTTGGGTAAAGATTTGATGGATTATGGAATAAGGAGTGGCAAGAGCCTAAGCTTGGGGATTCCCAAGGGACCCCAAGGTAAAATTCAAGGACAACCAAAAGCCTAAGCTTGGGGATGCCGCAGAAGGCATCCCCTCTTTCGTCTTCGTCTATTGGTAACTTTACTTGAGGCTATATTTTTATTCACCACAATGATATGTGTTTTGCTTGGAGTGTCTTGTATGATTTGAGTCTTTGCTTTTTAGTTTACCACAATCATCTTTGCTGTACACACCTTTTGGAGAGACACACATGAATCGGAATTTATTAGAATACTCTATGTGCTTCACTTATATCTTTTGAGCTAGATAATTTTGCTCTAGTGCTTCGCTTATATCTTTTAGAGAACGGTGGTGGTTTTATTTTATAGAAATTATTGATCTCTCGTGCTTCACTTATATTATTTTGAGACTCCTTTAGAACAGCATGGTGATTTGCTTTGGCTATAAAATTAGTCCTAATATGATAGGCATCCAAGATGGGTATAATAAAAACTTCCATATAGAGCGCATTCAATACTATGAGAAGTTTGATACTTGATGATTGTTTTGAGATATGAAGATGGTGATATTAGAGTTGTTCTAGTTGAGTAATTGTGAATTTGAGAAATACTTGTGTTTAAGTTTGCAAGTCCCGTAGCATGCACGTATGGTAACCGTTGTGTGACAAATTTGAAACATGACGTGTTCTTTGATTGTCATCCTTATGAGTGGCGGTCGGGGACGAGCGATGGTCTTTTCCTACCAATCTATCCCCCTAGGAGCATGCGCGTAATGCTTGGTTTTTGATGACTTCTAGATTTTTGCAATAAGTATGTGAGTTCTTTATGACTAATGTTGAGTCCATGGATTATACGCACTCTCACCTTTCCATCATTGCTAGCCTCTTCAGTACCGTGCATTGCCCTTTCTCACCTTGAGAGTTGGTGCAAACTTCGCCGGTGCATCCAAACCCCGTGATATGTTACGCTCTATCACACATAAACCTCCTTATATCTTCCTCAAAACAGCCACCATACCTACCTATTATGGCATTTCCATAGCCATTCCGAGATTTATTGCCATGCAACTTTCCACCGTTTCATTTATTATGACACGCTTCATCATTGTCATATTGCCTTGCATGATCATGTAGTTGATATCGTATTTGTGGCAAAGCCACCATGCATAATTTATCATACATGTCACTCTTGATTCGTTGCCCATCCCGGTACACCGCCGGAGGCACTCATATAGATTCATATTTTGTTCTAGTATCGAGTTGTAATCATTGAGTTGTAAATAAATAGAAGTGTGATGATCATCATTAATAGAGCATTGTCCCATGTAAAAAAAGGAAAGGCCAAATAAAAAAAGAAAAAAATGGGAAAGGCCAAATAAAAAAAAGCCCAAAAAAAAGAAAAAAGAAGGGACAATGCTACTATCCTTTATCCACACTTGTGCTTCAATGTAGCACCATGATCTTTATGATAGAGAGTCTCTTATTTTGTCACTTTCATATACTAGTGGGAATTTTTCATTATAGAACTTGGCTTGTATATTCCAACAATGGGCTTCCTCAAATGCCCTAGGTCTTCGTGAGCAAGCAAGTTGGATGCACACCCACTTAGTTTCTTTGTTGAGCTTTCATACATTTATAGCTCTAGTGCATTCGTTGCATGGCAATCCCTACTCCTTGCATTGACATCAATTGATGGGCATCTCCCTAGCCCATTGATTAGCCGCGTCAATGTGAGACTTTCTACTTTTTTGTCTTCTCACACAACCCCCATCATTATATTCTATTCCACCCATAGTGCTATATCCATGGCTCACGCTCATGTATTGCGTGAAAGTTGATTTTTTTTGAGAAATACTAAAGTATGAAACAATTGCTTGGCTTGTCATCGGGGTTGTGCATGATGAGAGCATTTTTGTGTGACGAAAATGAAGCATGACCAAACTATATGATTTTGTAGGGATGAGCTTTCTTTTGCCATGTTATTTTGAGAAGACATAATTGCTTAGTTAGTATGCTTGAAGTATTATTATTTTTATGTCAATATTAAACTTTTATCTTGAATCTTTTGGATCCGAACATTCATGCCACAATAAAGAGAATTACATAGAAAATTATGTTAGGTAGCATTCCACATCAAAAATTCTGTTTTTATCATTTACCAACTCGAGGACGAGTAGGAATTAAGCTTGGGGATGCTTGATACGTCTCCAACGTATCTATAATTTTTGATTGTTCCATGCTATTATATTATCTGTTTTGGATGTTTAATGGGCTTTATTATGCACTTTTATATTATTTTGGGACTAACCTACTAACCGAAGGCCCAGTGCAAATTGCTGTTTTCTTGCCTATTTCAGTGTTTCGCAGAAAAGGAATATCAAACGGAATCCAAACGGAATTGAACCTTCGCGAGGATCGTTTTTGGAACAAACGCAATCCAGGAGACTTCGAGTGGACGTCAAGGAAGCAATGAGGCGGCCACGAGGCAGGGAGGCGCGCCTAGGAGGGTAGGTGCGCCCCCACCCTCGTGGGCCCCTCGTAGCTCCACCGACCTACTTCTTTCGCCTATATATACTCATATACCCGGAAAACATCCATGGGCATCACGAAACCCTATTTCCACCTCCGCAACCTTCTATACCCGTGAGATCCCATCTTGGGGCCTTTTTCGGCGCTCCGCCGGAGGGGGAATTGATCACGGAGGGCTTCTACATCAACACCATAGCCTCTCCGATGATGTGTGAGTAGTTTACCACAGACCTTCGGGTCCATAGTTATTAGCTAGATGGCTTCTTCTCTCTCTTTGGATCTCAATACAAAGTTCTCCTCGATTCTCTTGGAGATCTATTCGATGTAATACTTTTTGCGGTGTGTTTGTCGAGATCCGATCAATTGTGGGTTTATGATCAAGATTATCTATGAACAATATTTGATTCTTCTTCCAATTATTATATGCATGATTTGATATCTTTGCAAGTCTCTTCGAATTATCAGTTTGGTTTGGCCTACTAGATTGATCTTTCTTGCAATGGGAGAAGTGCTTAGCTTTGGGTTCAATCTTGCGGTGTCCTTTCCCAGTGATAGCAGGGGCAGCAAGGCACGTATTGTATTGTTGCCATTGAGGATAAAAAGATGGGGTTTATATCATACTGCTTGAGTTTATCCCTCTACATCATGTCATCTTGCCTAATGCGTTACTCTGTTCTTGTGAACTTAATACTCTAGATGCATGCTAGATAGCGGTCGATGTGTGGAGTAATAGTAGTAGATGCAGAATCGTTTCGGTCTACTTGACACGGACGTGATGCCTATGTTCATGATCATGCCTAGATATTCTCATAACTATGCGCTTTTCTATCAATTGCTCGACAGTAATTTGTTCACCCACCGTAGAATTTGCTATCTTGAGAGAAGCCACTAGTGAAACCTATGGCCCCCAGGTCTATCTTCCATTATATTAATCTCCCGCCAACGTGCTATTTCTATCACTGTTTATTTTGCAATCTTTACTTTTCAATCTATACAACAAAAATACCAAAAATATTTATCTTATTATCTTTATCAGATCTCACTTTTGCAAGTGGCCGTGAAGGGATTGACAACCCCTTTATCGCGTTGGTTGCAAGATTCTAATTGTTTGTGCGGGTACTAGAGATTTGCGTGTAGTATCCTACTGGATTGATACCTTGGTTCTCAAAAACTGAGGTAAATACTTACGCTACTTTGCTGCATCACCCTTTCCTCTTCAAGGGAAAACCAACGCATGCTCAAGAGGTAGCAGCCACCATGGGCCGATATTGTGTACAAGAAACTACATCCCATGATGAAGGCTGAAGACATTGCAAAGGGCTTCTATCCTTGCATGGTCAGAGGACCACAGCCTGAGAATGCCGACGCCTCCAGTCTCAGATGGTGTCGTGATGACGAATTGTTCGAGCAAAATCTTCAGTTTGCAAGAGCTTCTGCTGTGCAGAACAAGAAGGAACTGGGAATTGACTTCAACCCTGGTCCAACAGCTCCAAGGCCAGGTGGCAGTCGTGAAGTCAATTAGAATATCATTGTCCCCTTCAACATCTTTGATGGGCTTCTCTCCCACATTTCCGCCCAGAGGGCCACTGTCGAAGAGGCTGCTGGTGAAGAGGAACATGCTGAAGTTCCTGAGCCCCTGAAGCCAAAGAAGAAGACTAAAGCTTCAAAGCCTTCCACCGCTCGAAAAGCTTCAAGAGTGAAGCCATTGCAATCTGCACCTCCTGAATCTAGTGTGCAGTCTAAAGATAAATCCCGCATCTCCAAGAAAACCAAGAAGCCCAAAAAGATTTCTGGGCATGACCTTACTCCTGCTAGCATTATGCGCAATGAGGAAAATGTTAGATCTGTCAAGCGATGAAGATATTGCTGATGATGCTCTGGAGATGCTCATCAAGAGCAAGCAGGAGGCCGAAATCTTCAAGGACTTGCCTCTGTTTGATGCTGATATTCTCAACAACTTCATTGATGAATGGTTTGAGGATCCTACTCTCACCATTGATGATCTGCAGCTGCCCATTGACATCAGTGTCACATTTCAAGGATCCAAGCCAAGGAGCTTGCTATTGCTTAGAAAATTGTTGTGCTGAAGAACAAAATTGACTATGAGAAGGCCCAGTTCAAGAAGCATATGGCCAAGCTCAGTGTTATTGATGTTCAAAATTTCAAACAGATGATGATTGACCTCAAGGACCAGTTTAAGAAGAAGCGTGAGGAAGTATCTCGTGAGCGCATGAAGTACTACGCTGAGAAATGCGTCCAGGATCATAATGAGGCTGTGAAGAGGAAGGCTCTTGGGCGTCCTAGCATCGACCCCAAGCTGGCTGCCAAGAAGAAGAAGAAGCCTGCTAAAGCTGAACCCAAAGCCCCAATGCAGGAAAGACCAAGCATTATCTTCCCTACCAGTATGACTGGCTCAAAGCCAAAGGTCCCTTCAGCACCTTCTGAGCAGAAAAAGACTAGGCAAGCTGAGGCTGAAGCCAGGAAGAGGAAGCACCATGATACCTCTGATGCTGCTCCCTCCCAGAAGAAGATGAAGACAAAGTCTTCGAAGTCTTCACGCAAAGAATGTGCTGCTCCCCAAGAACGCTTGATCATTGAGCCCATTTCAGTTGCATTACCAGCCTCCACCAATCGCGAGCGTCATCTCGTTCTACATGAGCCGGCTTCCACAGAGGCTCATAAGTCTGAAGACATTCCAACTATTGACTCCACGCGGCTGAAGACATTGGTCATGATGACCATGTCAAAGATGATGAAGTCCTTCCTCAGCTCGAGCCCAACCCGGTATCATCGCCTGCTCCTACGAGCAGTGAACTGATAAGCATTGGCGGTCCCACGATGCCAATTGCTCATGATGAATTCTGGGAAGAGCAACACCCCAACTCCCCCTGCATGAAGTGATTCTGCGCACACCACCTGCTCAGGTCACCACTCCGGTGCTTGAGACTCCACAAGCAACACCTGAAGACATGGAGAAGACCACTCCTTCACCACAAGTGACGCCTCCTTTCCGAATGCTTCACAGAGGCCCTAGGCCCCAGGTATCCATGTTAGGCATTCCTGAAGAGGATGTGCAGAACACAAGCTCTGTAGCGCGACAAGTGTTTCTGAAGCCATTCCTTCAGCGACTGCTCATGAATCTGAAGCCAAAGAGGCTGAAGACATTCCACCTGCATCAGCCGATGACGAAAGAGAAGAAGACCATGAAGTTATTCCCCCTACCAGTGATCCTGTTGTTCAAGAAGAAGAAGTAATTGTGCCAGACCCCCCTGTTCATGAAGCCGTTAAAGTTGAGGCCAACGCGCCTGCCACCACCATCACTACTGAAGCCAATGACGTTGTCATGGCTGAAGATAATGTGGAGCCTGAAGTCATTGCTTCCACAGAAGAAAATGCGCAGCCAACCACCTCGGATGTAGCCGTTCCTCCCCCTGTACCTCACACTATGGAACGTGCTTACAACCGTGGTGAGCTTGTTATTGTTAGGTGGTCCATCTTAATACCACACACTGCTCCTGGTCCTCAATATGACTATCACGTGGAGCAAAGGCCTCAAACGCAGAAGCCGAAGCCCAGGCTGCCAAGGCTTCCCAGTGCTGTCACTACCCAAGGCTCCTTCAGTGTGCTTAGCTTCAGAGAGCACAACACCTTCTTCGACTCTGCCAAGAATCCATACAAGAAGCCAAAGATCTCCTCAGATAGGTTCTGGGGCCATCAGCAACGCAACTACTACTTGTGCATACTATACAATCAAGACATGATTTTTCCTCACAAGCGTCTTGACTGCGATGCCATTACTGGGCTGCCATGCCTTGAAGAGGCTCTTGATTGCTTCCGTGAAGTTGGTCTGCTCCCATTTGTCACAGACAAGGAGCATTGGAATGAAGAGCTTCTTCTACAGTTCATGCTACACTACACATAAAAGGCTACAATAGGGATCCGAAGACATGGGTTCTTGAGTGGATGACAGCAGATGTTCATCATGAAGCCAAAGCTCAGGATATCATCAAGCTAACCTCCCTGCCCACTCCTGGTGATCTATATGAGCCAGGTTGTCAGCTATATGAAAGTGAACTGCAGAGCATTTTCCAGAAGCCTGAGAAAAATATGAGTCAAATGCTCAGTATGATGAAGCCAGTGCCCATTGATGCTGAATATCCCAAGGAGTTCTTCGTCAAGGACCTCGAGTACCTGCCTCGCACAATTTATCATAGTCTAAGGCGTACTCTGTGGCCTATCAAGGGACATTCTCCTGACACCAAGCTTGAAGGCGCCATGAAGACATTGGTCTTCTACATCATAAATGGCATTCGGTTCAACACTCATGACTTCTTCACCCGTCTATTTCCATCAACACTCAAGACTTCTTCACCCATCATAAATTTTATGCACCATGGGTCATGCGCTTGATAAAGCTTCACTCAACTATCAAGCTTCAGCACGCAACCATGTTGTATTCTTGCCTGAAGTGGATATGTCTCATGAAGCCATTTATCCCGTGCCTGCCAAGGATCCCATACGTGAAGACAATGCCGCCTTTCAAAGCTTCACACAACCAATTGAAGGAGTTCATGTGCCCAATCCTCCTGGTCAGCTTCGTCTACCACATCGTGCCAACACTGATGCAACATCCAGCACTGTAGCTCAAAGGCCTCAGAAGCATGCTCATGTCCTACAGAGAGCTTCTTGTATCACTTCATTAGAATCAGGATAGGCATCACGACTGGCAGAAGCACCAGATGCAGAATCTTCTTGTTGATGTCAATCGCATTCGCAACCTTACAACCAAGAACTCATTCGTTGTGTATGAAGCCTGTCGACTGTCCTGGAAGAGCCTCACACTACTCTGTTCTAAAGACGATCTTCGAGAAGATGGCTTCACAAAAGAATTCAAGTTTGACTCCAGGCTTCCACAATCTGCAAGTTGGCTTCCAACTCCCACTATTGAAGATTCAGACTTTTCGTCTTCGGCTTCCATTGTGGTTGCTCGAGTCATAGATGAAGAGGACGACACCACTTCACCAGCGATGGCTTCACTGCATCATGATTCTGCACTAGGCCCGTCTGCACCGCCCAACACCAACGTCAACCCTGCTACTCAAACATCTTCACCGCCTGGGAACGAGTAGACACTCTAAGTCTCTTCAAACCTTTTTGGTCCTTACTGACAAAAGGGGGAGAAGCATATGAGTTGATAGTCTTCAAAGCGGGTCCATATGGGTCGGTTGCTTAATTTTTGCTAAGTTCTTACAACTCTCGTTCTTGAAACTATTTGGCTTTTGAGTTGTAACACTTAAACTTGATGGTCGTCTGCCACTTTTGCTGCTACCTTGTGATGCGATGATAAATTCCGCACGAAGTCATTCTGCAGACGCCCATTTCTCATTATGCATGTCATTATCCTCATTATTCTTATGTATGCATGATGAATTGTCTTCATGTGTTGAAGAGGATCTCCACAAAGTAAAACCTACCATGTGCATTTGCATTCAAAAGCAAACTACTTATATGCACATCTTCAGGGGGAGCCTTTTCCAACCTATGAAGAAAATGCCCAAGTACTTTAACTTTCACATACTTTTATCCTCGTTGAAAACTTCAACCAGTTTGTCATCAATCACCAAAAGGGGGAGATTATAAGTGCATCTAGTGCCACCCCTAGTTGGTTTTGGAGTATTGACGACAAACGTGGTTGAGGGACTAATGTGTTTGTGAGAATTGTAGGATAACACAGGTAGTAGTCCCTCACTGATTTGGTTTACCTACCAGAGATGACACCTAAAAATATATGAAGACATTGAAGACAATGGTGGTTCGTGAAGACATTCACGATGAAGATAATGACTTGTGAAGACATTCACTTGAATACTATGGAGTGCGAAGACATAGTTTCTTTCGTAGTTTCCTTTTCTTCTTTATTGAGTCATAGGAAGCATACTATTAAGTGGGGTCCAAGTGAACAAAGTCAGATGACTGAAGTGATGCTCAACCAAAATCCTATGTCTTCGAGCGGAGACAATGAGAGAAAATCTTATCCAGAGTTGGATGAGTCAGCTTTGCTTGTAGCCCAAGCCAAGCTGCCGCGTGTGTTTGAAATCCGACCGTTGGACACATGTCGGTTCCTTGGTGACCCAGGGTCATTTCGGACATGTCTTGTCTGGTTGCCTCCTGGCTATAAATAGCCCACCCCCTACACCATAAATTGGTGGCTGCTCAGAGTTAGTGCACGGCTTTTGTCGTTTGAGAGCAACCCACCTCCGAAGCCTTTGAGAGAGAGATCCTTGCGAGGACAAAGCCCAAAACACCCAGAGCCAAAGAGTGTTAGGCATCACTGAAGTCTTTCTGTCTGCATGACCTGAAGACTTGTTACACTTGAGGACTGTGCATCCTCCAGCCGGTTAGGCGTCACGTTCTGAGGATCCAAGAGCCATTGTGGATCGCCAGTGAACGGAGTCTGTGAAGGTTTGGAAGTCTACCTTGAAGACTTACCAGAGTGATTGGGCGAGGACTTGGTGCCCTTAGCTCAAGGGGAATAAGGTGAAGACACAATCTCCCGAGTTCAATCTCAGCCTCCCTAACCAGATGTACATTTGTCACAGCAACTGGAACTGGTCTACTAAATCCTTGTCTTCACCAAGCTACTGGTTCTATCCTCTACTTCCTTTACCTTTCAGTTTGTCTTTGTGAAGTCATTTCCTGCCTAGCAGATCTGTTTGACCTCACTGTGTGAAGACTATTACCTGTTTGGCTTCATACTGTCTTCCATTCTGATCCTTACTACCTAGCTGCTGTTAGTCTTCGTGCTTTCACTATATTGCTTAGTTGACTATGGCTTGTCTAGTGTAGTTCATCTTCCGCTGCCTATCATATAGGTTCATTCCAACAGTTTGTCTTCAAAGACCTCGTGTTTTGAAGGCTTTCATAAAAATCGCCTATTCACCACCCTCTAGTCGATAACTAGCACTTTCATGAGGACACCGCAAGATTGAACCCATTACAAAGCACCTCTCCCACTGAAGATACATCAATCTAGTTGACCAAACCAAACGGATAGATCAGAGAGAAATACAATGCAACAATAATCATGCATAATAAATTTCAGAAAAGACTCAATTATTTTCAGTGAATAATCTGATCATAAACCCATAATTCATTGGATCCCAACAAAAACACTACAAAGAAGATTACATCGAATAGAACTCCATGGAGATCATGAAGAACTTTGTATTGAAGATCAAAGAGATAGAAGAAGCCATCTAGCTACTAGCTATGGACCCGTAGG
This sequence comes from Aegilops tauschii subsp. strangulata, assembly GCF_002575655.3. Classification (NCBI taxonomy): domain Eukaryota; kingdom Viridiplantae; phylum Streptophyta; class Magnoliopsida; order Poales; family Poaceae; genus Aegilops; species Aegilops tauschii. The sequence goes on from NC_053039.3 coordinate 50,284,887, forward strand.
TCTGTGGTGAACTACTCACACATCATCGAAAGGGAAGAAAGGTTCATGTAGAAGCCCTCTATGATCGATTCCCCCTCCGACTGAGTACTGGAAAAGGCCTCCAGATGGGATCGTGAAAGAACGGAGACTTGTAGCGGCGGAAAAGTTGTTTCCCGTGGTTCTCTGGGGGTTTCCCAATATTTGAGAATTTATAGAAGTGGAATTAGGTCAGACGGAGCAACGTGGGGCCCACAAGGCATCAGGGCGCACCCTGTTGCCTTGCCACCTTCTCGCTTCTCGTCTGGTCTCCTCCCGAAGCTACTAGGGTCTCTTTTGTCCAAAAAAATCGTCAAAATTTTTCGCAGTGTTTGGACTCCGTTTGGTACAGATTTCACGGAAAACCAAAAACAAGCAGAAAACAACAACTGACACTAGGCATTGAGTTAATAGGTTAGTCCCCCAAAATGATATAATATTGTATAAAAAGTATCCAAGATTGATAATATAATACCATGAAACAATCAAAAATTGTAGACACGTCAGAGATGTATCAAGGGGCTTTCCCTCCTTGGTGACAGCCCCTTCTCTCCCCTCTATCCTATATATACATGAGGTGTGGGCCCTTTTCAAGACATAAGTTTTGGAGCCTCCTCTAGCCTTCTAGTTCTAGTTCTAGTTGGTCATAGTTGACTAATTAGAGCTAGGTCTAGTTCCTCTAATGTTCATAATTATAATTCCAGTGTGGTTCTAATGTCCTCCCTCTAATTCTCAGGCGACGATTACCTCTAAAAGGCGAAGCGCTGCCGGATCATGAAGGCTGCACGCTTGCATCCAAGTTCGAGGGACTGTTCATGGGCGGTTCTCTGGATCATTCATCAATGGTTTGAGGGACTCCAAGTACGATCTACACCGACACATTTTTATTCCGCTGCAACTCGGTGACGGTAATGATCGTGATCCCAAACCGTTATGCATCTTCATATTGATCTTGGGTGTGCGTAGGCATACTTTTTTTGTTTTCTACTACGTTTCCCAATATCTCAGTAGTAACATAAGGACCTAGATTGAGACTATCATAAACGGAATTAGGTATAGTGGAAACACTAGCCCCTAGATCACATAAAGCATTGGATTTATTCAATCCAATCACAATCTCTATAGTAGGTTCAAAAGCATCTTCTTGCTTAGCTGGTAACTTGTTGTAAACCTTCTTCCTTTCATTGTCAAGTTCACGTACCTTGGCTGCAACTTGTTCAACAAAAAAAATTATATGCTTCGTTACTAGTTACCTCAGGTAGTGGATACTTCATTCATATCATCTTCACAAGGTCTGCAACGGTATAATTATACTCTGGCACATGGCTTGTGTCAAGTTCTTCTACCTTCTCTTCGTTGCTTCTACCATCTTGACATCTTCAACTGGGTTAGGCTCCGGTTTACCTGCAAACTTGGTTTGGCTCTCTGCAATTTTAGACATTTGTGCTTCCATATTCTTGGATCTTCCTCCAAGTATATGCACATCATTTGTTAGTCAAACTCCGTGTTCATCAACTTCACATTTACCTCTTCTTTACCTTTTATCATGGAGATAAGTACATCAGGTTTAGCTGCCAACTCTGTGTCCTTTTCTTCAATTGCGTTCACCCTTTTGGTGGTAGCTCTTTCAACATGCCATTGCATGGTTTTTTTGAATATCATCAAGTAGTTTCTTGACATCATCTATGAGCTTTCCCATGATTGTTCCTCCTGCAACAATATCAATCATAGTTTTTGACATGTGATTTAAACCATTATAAAACATATGAAGGATTAACCATTCTTCCATCCCATGATTAGGATAGTTCCTTATAGCTTCTTTCATTCTATCCCACGCAAGCGTTAGTGACTCATGTTCTTCCTGCTTGAAACCTGTAATCTGAGAACATAATTGCATAATTTTTGTAGGTGGACAAAACTTAGATAAAAAATTGCTACAACAATCAGCCCAAGAAGTAATACTACCTCTAGGTAGACCTAGAAGTCACTATTTTTCTTTTCCTCTCAAAGAGAAAGGAAAGAGATGCAACTTTAAAATGTCAGGGTCATAATCTCTAATGTGTGTCATGTTGCACAATTTAGTAAAATTATGCAAGTGCATATGGGCATCTTCAGAAGCAGAGCCTCCAAATTGCTCATGTTGAACCATGGAAACTAAGTTTGGTTTGATCTCATGCTCAGGAGATGCAACCTTAGGTTGTCCTATTGGTTCGCGCATGAAGTTATTGCTGGGAGTAGCAAAACTTCCAAGATTCTGAGCCATGGTAATCTTATTGGGTTTTCCAACTGACAAGACTTGCAAAAAATAAAATAAAAAATAAACTAATAACAGCAAAGTAAAAACAAAAATTGAAACTTAACTTTAACAAAAACTCTAAACATAAAGACTAGGAACACTAAACTCCTTACCGGCAACGGTGCCAGAAAAAGGGCTTGATATCTCCCTTTTAGTGATCCGGTAATGGAACAAAAAATAGTATCCCAACCTATTTCCCCAGAGGTGGCCCTGGGTTATCGAACCCACAAGAGGAGGATTCCCTTGAAGCGATGGTCTCTAGCAAGCTTTTGTTAGAGGATAAATTCTTGCTTTTTATCGGATCAAACAAGCAAACAATGATTCAATCACTATTATAAAAAGAGGTACGGGTATGAGGTCTTAATGCTTACAACCATGTATTTGTGTTGGGACCAGATTTGATCTTAAGTTGTGTGCTAGAAGTCACCCATTGAGATGTGCTTGTTACAAACCGAAGTGGGGGATGTGTCCAAATAACATCTTGACTGGCACGAGCCCTGCATCAAGAATTAGGTATCCTACTGCAGACCCTATCAGTCGCATGGGGTTGCCTTGATAATCAAGATAATGAAATCAGACAAGAGCTTTGGGTGTTTATTGACTACACCTCATGAATCCCCAAGGATTGGATCTGTGTTACCGTACTCAACCTTACTGTCACCAGTGTTCTGAGTAACACTTGATGTTCTCCTTGCTCCTAGCCTCATCGTGGCTCGATCTCCATGATCCTGGGTACCTGCTGGGATGAAGAACGCGGACAAGACAAGAGACATATACGAAACAATTTTAATTCACACATAGGGGGTGTTAATTCAAAGCCCTTCCATTGATCCCCACAACAAATACAAAGGGTTGCAAGGCCTATGCCTCAACCCATGCCATACTGAACTACTCACACATGGAGATCAGAATGCAAGAAGAAAACATTGAAGAACACATCTTGAGGATTGATTGATTGCAAATATATCTTACACTGGATGCCTTGTGCGACACGATTACAAGTATGAACTAGATGGTGTTGGACTATGGTGGTGATGGTGGCTATGGAGATGGAAATGGTGGCGTCTAGGGTTTGAGGATGAAGATGAAGATGGTTCTATTCTGGCTTCGTTCGACAACATTCTGTTGACATTTCGATGTGGTCTCCTTTATAGAAGTTGTTTAGGTAGACGAGCTGCCTCCATTTCCACACCATATATGAACGCTCATACGAGCGCTTGTGGTCGTATGGAACGTCGCCTTTGGGTCTGTCTTCGCAGGCCCGCCTCCTATTGATTTCTTCTTTCTCCATTTCCACTCCCTTCCATATTCCCATGTGATTTTCCCTTTTTTGCCCATTTCCCGTGGAAAAACATCAAAGAGAGGATTCGTGGAATCCTTTGCATTCATTAAGAATTATTAGCAATATCAGAGCAAATATCTCTATTTAAATGAAATATCTCAGTTTAAACTAAAGGTGAATGAGTGTAAAAATATAACTCATCATTCATCAGAAAGGTTGACTACGGACTGGATATCAGGGGAGTGGGATTTTCTCCTCCTATGATGGAGATATATTCTTAGGGGCCTATCGGTGTAACGGCATCCATCATCGTTTGGCCAGACACATGTGACTATTGTTGGGAAACGTTGCATGGAAAATTAAAAAAATTCTATGCACACGCAAGATCTATCAAGGAGATGCATAGTAACGAGAGGGGAGAGTGTGTCTACGTATCCTCGTAGACCGTAAGTGGAAGCGTTTGTTAACGCGGTTGATGTAGTCGAACTTCTTCGCGCTCCAACCGATCGAGTACCAAACGTATGACACCTCTGCGTTTAGCACACGTTCAGCTCGGTGATGTCCTCGCCTTCTTGATCCAGCAAGACGGAGAAGTAGTGGATGAGTTCCGGCAGCACGACGGCGTGGTAACGGTGATGGTGAAGTTATCTCCGCAGGGCTTCGCCTAAGCACTATTAAAATATGACCGAGGGTGTAAACGGTGGAGGGGAGCGCCGCACACGGCTAAGAAACTATCGTGGTTATGTGTGGCGCCCCCTCCCACATATATATAGGGCGGGAGGGGAGAGGCCAAGGGGCACCCCAAGTAGGGCCGAATCCTACTTGGGCTCTTGCCCTTGGCGCGCCCCCTTCCATATTTGCCGGAGCGGAAAAGGGAAAGGGGGGAGAGGGAAGGAAGGGGGAGGCCGCATCCCCCCTTTCCTTTCTCCCACTTGGCCGGCTGCCATAGGGGGGGGGGGTGCGCCAGCCCCTTTTGGGCTGGGGTGCTCCCCCTGAATGGCCCAATAGGCCCATTACCCTCCTGGGGGTCTCCGGTACCCCCTCCGGTATTTTGATGACTACCCGGTACACTCTGAAACACTTCCGATGTTCGAATACCATCGTCCTATATATCAATCTTTACCTCCGGACCATTCCGGAGCTCCTCGTCATGTTCGTGATCTCATCTGGGACTCTGAACAACATTCGGTCACCAAATCATATAACTCATATAACATTATATCGTCAACGAACGTTAAGCGTGCGGACCCTACGGGTTGGAGAACTATGTAGACATGACCGAGACACCTCTCCGGTCAAGAACCCAGATGCCCATATTGGCTCCTACATATTCTATGGAGATCTTTATCGGTCGAACCTTATGACGACATACGTAATTCCCTTTGTCCATCGGTATGTTACTTGCCCGAGATTCAATCGTCGATATCTTCATACCTAGTTCAATCTCGTTACCGGCAAGTTTCTTTACTCATTCCATAATGCATCATCTTGCAACTAACTCCTTAGTCACTTTGCTTGCAAGGCTTCTTATGATGTGTATTACCGAGAGGGCCCAGAGATACCTCTCTGATACTCGAAGTGAAAAATCCTAATCTCGATCTATGCCAACTCAACAAACACCTTCAGAGATACCTGTAGAGCATCTTTATGATCACCCAGTTATTTTGTGACGTTTGATAGCACACAGGGTATTCCTCCGGTATCCGGGAGTTGCGTAATCTCATAGTCAAAGGAATATGTATTTGTCATGAAGAAAGCAATAGCAATAAACTGAACGATCAATATACTAAGCTAACGGATGGGTCTTGTCCATCACATCATTCTCCTAATGATGTGATCCGTTATCAAATGACAACACATGTCTATGGTTAGGAAACCTTAACCATCTTTGATCAATGAGCTAGTCTAGTAGAGGCTTAGTAGGGACACGGTATTTGTTTATGATTGACACATGTATTTAAGTTTCCGATCAATACAATTCTAGCATTAATAATAAACCTTTATCATGATTTAGTAAATATAAAAATAACCATTTTATTATTGCCTCTAGGGAATATTTCCATTAGCCTCCCACTTGCACTAGGGTCAATAATCTAGTTCACATCACCATGTGATTAACACCCATAGTTCACATCGCCATGTGACCAACACCCAAAGAGTTTACTAGAGTCAATAATGTAGTTCACATCCCCATGTGATGAACATCCAAAGAGTACTTAAGGTGTGATCATGTTTTGCTTGTGAGAGAAGTTTAGTCAATGGGTCTGTCTCATTCAGATCCATACGTATTTTGCAAATTTCTATGTCTACAATGCTCTGCATGGAGCTACTCTAGCTAATTGCTCCCACTTTCAATATGTATCTAGATTGAGACTCAGAGTCATCCGAATTGGTGTTTGAAGCTTGCATCAACGTAACTCTTTACGACGAACTCTTTATCACCTCCATAACTAGGAAATATTTCCTTAGTCTTCTTAGGTAAGTAATGGTAATTTTGAACACTGTCTAGTGATCTACTCCTGGATCACTATTGTACCCCCTTGCCAAACTCATGGCAAGGTGCACAATAGGTCTGGTACACAGCATGGCATACTTTATAGAACCTATGTCTGAGGCATAGGGAATGACTTTCATTCTCTCTCTATCTTCTGCCGCGGTCGGGCTTTTGAGTCTTACTCAACTTCACACCTTGCAACACAGGCAAGAACTCTTTCTTTGACTGATCTATTTTGAACTTCTTCAAAAATTTACCAAGGTATGTACTTTGTGAAGGTCCTATTGAGTGTCTCAATCTAGCCCTATAGATCTTGATGCCCAATATGTAAGCAGCTTCACCGAGGTCTTTCATTGAAAAATGCTCATTCAAGTATCCTTTTATGCTATCCAAAAATTCTATATCATTTCCAATCAACAATATCTCATCCACATATAATATCAAAAATGCTACAGAGCTCCCACTCACTTTCTTGTAAATATAGGCTTCACCGTAAGTCTGTATAAAACCATATGCTTTGGTCACCTCATCAAAGCGTATATTCCAACTCCGAGATGCTTGCACCAGTCCATAGATGGATCGCTGGAGCTTGCATACTTTGTTAGCACCTTTAGGATCGACAAAACCTTCTAGTTGCATCATATACAACTCTTCTTTAAGAAATCCATTAAGGAATGCAGTTTTGTCGTCCATTTGCCAGATTTCATAATTATAAAATGCGGCAATTGCTAACATGATTTGGACTGACTTAAGCATCGCTACGGGTGAGAAAGTCTCATCGTAGTCAACCCCTTGAACTTGTTGAAAACCTTTCATGATAAGTCGACCTTTGTAGATAGTGACATTACCATCAGTGTCTGTCTTCTTCTTGAAGATCCATTTATTCCTCAATGGCTTGCCGATCATCAGGCAAGTCCACCAAAGTCCACACTTTGTTCTCATACATGCATCCTATCTCAGATTTCATGGCCTCAAGCCATTTATCAGAATCTGGGCTCATCATAGCTTCCTCATAGTTCATAGGTTCGTCATGGTCTAATAACATAACTTCCAGGACAGGATTGCCGTACCACTCTGGTGCGGAACATGCTCTGTTCGACCTACGAGGTCCAGTAGTAACTTGATCCGAAGTTTCATGATAATCATCATTAGCGTCCTCTCTAGTTGGTGTAGGCATCACGGGAACGGATTTCTCTGATGTGCTACTTTCCAATTTGAGAGAAGGTACAATTATCTCATCAAGTTCTACTTTCCTCCCACTTACTTCTTTCGAGAGAAACTCCTTCTCTAGAAAGGATCCATTCTTGGCAACAAAGATCTTGCCTTTGGATCTGTGGTAGAAGGTGTACCCAATTGATTCCTTAGGGTATCCTATGAAGATGCACTTCTCCGATTTGGGTTCGAGCTTATCAGGCTGAAGCCTTTTGACATAAGTGTCTCAACGAATTTACACGGTGCCCTATTTAATGTGAATGCGCCTGTCTCTAATGCATAACCCCAAAACGATAGTGGTAAATCGGTAAGAGACATCATAGAATGCACCATATCCAATAAAGTACTGTTACGATGTTCAGACACACCATTACGTTGTGGTGTTCCAGGTGGCGTGAGTTGTGAAACAATTCCACATTGTTTTAAAATGAAGGCCAAACTTGTAACTCAAATATTCGCCTCCGCGATCAGATCGTAGAAACTTTATTTTCTTCTTACGATGATTCTCCATTTCACTCTGAAATTCTTTGAACTTTTCAAATGTTTCAGACTTGTGTTTCATCAAGTAGATATACCCATACCTACTCAAATCATTTGTGAAGGTCAGAAAATAACGATACCCGCCGCGTGCCTCAACACTCATCGGACCGCATACATCGGTATGTATTATTTCCAATAAGTCATTAGCTCGCTCCATTGTTCCGGAGAATGGAGTTTTAGTCATCTTTCCCATGAGGCACGGTTCGCAAGTATCAAATGATTCATAATCAAGTGACTCATAAAGTCAATCCACATGGAGTTTCTTCATGCGCTTTACACCAATATGACCTAAACGGCAGTGCCACAAGTATGTTGCACTATCATTATTAACTTTGCATCTTTTGGCATCAATATTATAAATATATGTATCACTACGATCGAGATTCAATAAACCATTCACATTGGGTGTATGACCGTAGAAGGTTTTGTTCATGTCAACAGAACAACAATTATTCTCTGACTTAAATGAATAACCGTATTGCAATAAACACGATCTAATCTTATTCATGCTCAACGCAAACACCAAATAACCTTTATTCAGGCTCAACACTAATCCCGAAGGTAGAGGGAGTGTGCGATGGTGATCATATCAATCTTGGAAACACTTCCAACACACATCGTCACCTCACCCTTAACTAGTCTCTGCTTATTCTATAACTCCTGTTTCGAGTTACTAATCTTAGCAACTGAACCGGTATCAAATACCTAGGGGCTACTATGAGCACCAGTAAGGTATTGTTGTCTACTACACAACTTTATTCTTGTAAACACGTGTTGGGCCTCCAAGCGCAGAGTTTTGTAGGACAATAGCAATTTTCCCTCAAGTGGATGACCTAAGGTTTATCAATCCGTGGGAGGCTTAGGATGAAGATGGTCTCTCTCAAACAACCCTGCAACCAAATAATAAAAAGTCTCTTGTGTCCCCAACACACCAAATACAATGGTAATTTGTATAGGTGCACTAGTTCGGCGAAGAGATGGTGATACAGGTGTAATATGGATAGTAGATATTGATTTTTGTAGTAAGAACAATAAAAAACAACAAGGTAGCGGTTGATAAAACGGAGCACAAATGGTATTGCAATGCTTGAAAATGAGGCCTAGGGCCCGTACTTTCGCTAGTGCAATCTCTCAACAATGCTAATATAATTGGATCATATAACCATCCCTCAAAGTGCGATGAAGAATCACTCCAAAGTTCCTATCTAGCGGAGAACATAAGAAGAAATTGTTTGTAGGGTATGAAACCACCTCGAAGCTATTCTTTTCGATCGATCTATCCAAGAGTTCATACTAAAATAACACCAAATAATTTCAGATTCATAATACTCAATCCAACACAAAGAACCTCAAAGAGTTCCCCAAGATTTCTACCGGAGAAACAAAGACAAGAACGTGCATCAACCCCTATGCATAGATTACCCCAATGTCACCTCGGGAATCCGCGAGTTGAGTGCCAAAACATATATCAAGTGAATCAATACGATACCCCATTGTCATCACGGGTATTCATAGTAAGACATACATAGAGTTCTCTCAAATCCATAAAAGTATCCAATTCGATAAAACAAAATCTCAAAGGGAAAACTCAACTCATCACAACAAGATAGAGAGGGGAAAACACCATATGATCCGACTATATGAACAAAGCCCGCGATACATCAAGATCGTGACATCTCAAGAACACGAGAGAGAGAGAGAGATTAAACACATAGCTACTGGTACAAACCCTCAGGCCCGAGGGTGGACTACTCCCTCCTCATCATGGTGGCCGCCGGGATGATGAAGATGGCCACCGGTGATAATTTCCCCCTCCGACGGAGTGCCGGAACAGGGTCTAGATTGGTTTTTAGTGGCTTTGAATATTTGGGAATTTATAGGGCGAAGAGGCGGTGCGGGAGGCCATCGAGGTGGGCACAACCCACCTGTAAAAGACAAGCAAAAAACAGCAACTGGCACTGGGCACTATGTCAGTAGGTTAGTTCCAAAATTGATATAAAGTTGCTCTAAAATGATTGTAAAACATCCAAGAATGATAATATGATAGCATGAATACTTCATAAATTATAGATACGATGGAGACGTATCAGGTACACATCAATAACATGTATATCAAATATACCTTTGTTTACTTTGCCATCCTTCTTATCCGCCAAATATTTGAGGCAGTTCTGCTTCCAGTGACCATTTCCTTTGTAGTAGAAGCACTTAGTTTCAGGCTTGGGTCTAGCTTTGGGCTTCTTCACGGGAGTGGCAACTTTCTTGGCATTCTTCTTGAAGTTCCCTTTCTTTCCCTTGCCCTTTTTGTTGAAACTAGTGGTCCTGTTTAACCATCAACACTTGATGCTCTTTCCTGATTTATACCTTCGCCGATTTCAGCATCGTGAAGAGCTCGGGAATCGTTTTCGTCATCCCTTGCATATTATAGTTCATCACGAAGTTCTAGTAGCTTGGTGATAGTGACTAGAGAACTCTGTCAATCACTATCTTATCTGGAAGATTAACTCCCACTTGATTCAAGCGATTGTAGTACCCAGACATTCTGAGCACATGCTCACTAGCTGAGCTATTCTCCTCCTTCTTATAGGCAAAGTAGAGGTCTCATACCTCTCGACACGGGCATGAGTCTGAAATACCAATTTCAGCTCTTGGAACATCTCATATGCTCCGTGGCGTTCAAAACGTTTTTGAAGTCCCGGTTCTAAGCCGTAAAGCATGGCGCTAAACTATTAAGTAGTCATCATATGAAGCTTGCCAAAGGTTCATAACGTCTGCATCTGATCCTGCAATAGGTCTGTCACCTAGCGGTGCATCAAAGACATAATTCTACTATGCAACAATGAGGATAATCCTCATATCACGGGCCCAGTCCGCATCATTGCTTAGTTTTCTCTATGAAGATGTCAAAAATAGGGGAGCTATATTGTGAGCTATTGATCTACAACATAGATATGCAAAAACTATTAAGACTAAGTTCATGATAAATTTAAGTTCAATTAATCAAATTACTAATGAACTCCCCACTATTGCAGGATGCTGCTAACGCGACACTATGATCAGAGACCCTTTGACGAAACTGTGTGTGATGCATTAATCGCAAACGGTGGTGTAAAAAAATCGTAAAAAGGTGCAAAACGTTTGCGATGGCGGATGCATAAAACACGGTTCATAATTTAGTTGCGTGTGGGATGAGGGGCATACGGTTCAGTTCAATGAACTGTTGGCGATGAGGCGGAACAAAAGAAATGGGCAGCCAGATGAAGGTGTGTGCGATATACAGCATACAGTTCACTCGGATGAACTGTTTGTGATTAGGCAACACAAAAGAAACGGCCAGCCAGATCAAGGTGTGTGCGATATACGACATACAGTTCACTCGGATGAACTATTTCCGTTGAGCCAAGAGAACAGAAACGGTTCAACTTAACAAGACGTGTGTGATACGTGGCAAACATGTCTGGAATTAGAACGTGTGGGAAGACCGATAACAACATAGACGATTCCTGTTAATAAGTCGTGTGTGTTGTGAGCAAAAGATTGCTGGTATACAATTGTCAGTGATTGAGGAAATCATCACCGACGGGTTCCATTGTTTAGTCCGTGTGCGATGTGATTTGCTTTGTCTACAGAGCATCAACATATATACTTGAAAAGACAGCATTGCAAAACCAAATTAAGCATAGAATTACACAAGTGACACACATAACATTTCCACACACCAAAGTAAGCAATTACATGCATACTAAACTAGGAGAAACGAGGATCTAATCATCTACTTATTGTTGCGACGATGCTTGCCATTGCTCTACTTCCGGCTGGATCCCTGGCCCTTTTGGGGAAGGAGGTACTTCCTCATGTCAACGATCCGCCTGTATGTGTCGTAGCTCGTGTATGCCTCCTTGGCCGCGTACATGACGTGAGCTTTGTCGAGTTTCTCCATCCAGGCCGAGTGCCAGGCACGCTTGTCCTTGTTGCTGGAATACTTCATGTCTCTGTAGTAGGGATCGATGATGGCCTCGGTGAGGTGAACCAGTGAGTCCTTCTCATGCTCCTTGCTGCCCCAGATCTTGTATTGGCCCTGGATGTGGACAAGATTTTGGCAGGCGATGCCCGAATTCTCGAGCGCCTTTACATCGTTGGTGATGTCCACCGTAGGAAACATGTAGTGGGGGCTATTGACAAACCAGGCGAAATGCTCGCAAGGCCTTGTGGCCAGGCAGTAGTGGTAGACGAGGATGTGGTGGCGCACGCACATCTGGGCGACGGCGACCTTGGGATGAGACCCGACACGAGCGCGGGTGTACTCGAGGTCGAACCCGACCACCTTGTACTTCTCCTCCGCAAGCAACAACTCCATGATGTGGATGGAGTGCTCCACCCAGACCGGGTCGTTGGTATACACCACCGAGAGGTCCGTGAACCTTCTGTGGGTGTCCACCATGGCATGCATGGTGAACTGCTCCTCGTCGTCGGCAGCTGCTCGGAGCGCCATTGGAGCCGCGCAGGATACCCTCTAAGAATTTGTCGTGGTGGGTGTGCTTCTTGCAATGGTGGGGCACGATCGAAATGTTGAAGAGACACAAGGGTTAAATGGCCGTTGTAATAAATGGGGGCCGGCCGGCCCGTAATCGTCATGTCTTGTCACGGTGTTCATAGCGGAGGATTCTAGTGCACGCTTGACAACACCGCACCGCACACGTTTCGTTTGACCATGCGTGGGCTTGAAGAGGCGCCAAATGTATCGTCGGTGAGCCTGTTCCCACGCTACCGCGTAGTTTACCGTGCAAGCTTCCCGCCCGGCTACCTTGGCCACGCGTCGGCTAGAAGAGGGACAAATCGTGGGCGTTTATTGGCAAAAAGCTTTGTAAAAATGAAGTGTGTGGAATGACTTCGGTCATAAGTTTACCCATGGGTAATGAGGTCAAAGTTACACAGAAGGGTGATGATGGACACTCGAGTGCGATAATTAATTATGCACTCTACAGGGCACATGGTTGAAGAAACCAACTGTTTGCAATAATGTCGAAGATCGCAGTCGAGTTAGCTATACAGATTGTGTGCTGTGAGACTGACAAGGTAAATATATTCGAGAATGGTTAATAAAATCTAAGACCATTGCATATTAAGGTCAAAATAGTGCTACCAATATACGAGTCTCATACGGTGCCATTTCAACGATTATACCACAAAATTTTGAAATATTACAAGGTTCAAATTCCAGAGTTATATGGCTAAAATTCGAAGATTACAAGGTTCAAATTGATATTAGAAATGAAACAACTCATCAGCTGCAAACGCTCGCGCTGATCCGCTAAACATGGATATCAGAGAGGTTCAAACTAATATTACCACTTCTAAGTCTGCTTTCGAAACCTCATAATTTTTGCAAAGGGGTCAGCCACTAAGAAGTCATGTATGTGGTTGACACGATGACTTCCGATTACTCTGTCATCTGAAGTTCCAAAATGAAATTCAGCATTTTTGGCGCCTATTCCATTCTGCCGCAGGCACCGGCGCTGATCAATAAACCATTCATTTTTGCGAAATAAATGTAGGGCAAACCTCATTACCTTCAGCACCCTTGCTCAGACAACAAAGAACCTGGCGAATATAATCTCTGGTAAGGTCCCTTGGTAGGACATTCAAAGTAAGCTCTTAGAGATGCAGATCTAGGCATTCGACGTGATTGTTATATTGTATCACATTATCCACCACTAGGCCTAATCTTATCTGCAAAAGAAGAAAATGTGTTAGTGCCTACATGCAGTTTTGAACACTACTAAAAGGCCTATTTGGTTTGCATATTTGTATAATGCACTAACATGCCATCTTCGATCTGACATGATTAACATGGGCATTTGATTACATTCTAGAAAAATGTAACCTTCTTCACAAGAGGTTGGAGTGGATGAAAAGTTCCATAAGAAAACTAGTATAGATGAAGCCAAAGGAGAAATGCTTAAGGATTGTAACCATATATATGGATCAAGCAACCAATATGGGGGGGGGGGAACATGTATGTACTGAAATCCTCCAAAAGAATCCTTTAGAAATCGTAGTACATTGTCATTATAAACTTGGAAAAAGGTGTCACAAATTGAACTCCCTTATGGTTAAAATTTAACAGGAAAGGAACATCACCTTGATATATAGCTTCTCCAGGCACGGAAAGCATCTCAGGAAACTGACAACTTGCTCCAGGTTGGGGCCGATAGATTCTAGTGCCAAGACCTTCACTGTGCGTAGTTTCAGGGTCGAGCTTGTCGGAATCATTTTCTGGTTGACAGACGAACAAACATATTCAAAATTAGAAATAATGTTAATTTGTAGAAGGAGAGGTAGAAGGCGGCTGTTGTCCCTGAACGGGTGTGGATCCAATAACTTGTTCAGAGTATTTGTCAGACGAGTAGCCCACCACTGTCAATTTCGGCGCAGAAATGACACTGATTCTTGTTGGACCTTCTTGATTATTTGAGAGATCAATTCTTTTTGCAGTTTGGGACTAGGCATCCCTATTACCGCCCTTTTCTCGTGCGATGGCGAGTGAATAAACACTCGACCTGAGAATAACCTGCTTAGCATGGAAGATACCGACCACCTCCTATCGTTCCATGAACAATCCAGGCAGACAAAAAGGATGTTTATTTGAAGTTTTTTAGAGGTGGCACATGCAAATTTACTTAGGACGGCAGGGTAATACCGCATATAGGTAGGTATGGTGGACTCATCTGGAATAACTTGGGTTCAAGGTTTCTGATGTACAAGCAGAATTCCCACTTAGTACAGGCGGAGGCTAGCAATTAGGTTGAGAAGCGGCCAACTAGAGAGCAACAACGGTCATGAACATGCATTATGCATAAGTAACATTGGAAACTAGCATGAGTAGGATATGTACACCATGAACATAACTATCATAGAGGCTATGTTGGTTTTGATTCAACTACATGCATGAACATGTGCCAAGTCAAGCCACTCGAACATTCAGAGGAGGATACCATATGATCATACTACATCACAATCATTTTAACGCAATGTTGATATGCAAGATAAATCATTATCCACTCCCAGCTACTTATGCATGGCATGAGAAACTATAATATCTAATTGTCATTGCAAACATGTTCAATCATAATGGGCTGAACCATGAATACTAGGTTAAACATATTTACACGAACGGCACAAGTCGAGTTCACACCAGTTTCTCTCTGCCATGGCCAGTTCATCGAATATCGTCATTATTGCCTTTCACTTGCATGACCGAACGATATGAAAATAATAATAGTGCAAGAGTGTCATGGACTAAGCTGGAATCTGCAAACATTTTATTCAACAGGAGAAGACAAGGTAAAATGGGCTCTTTATTAGATCAACAGTTATTCATAAGAGAGCCACTCAACATTTTCATCGTGGTCTTCTCCTCGGTAAGACTCAAATAAAAAGAAAATAAATTCAAAGAAACACACTGAAATATTTTTGGGATTTTTGGTTTTCTTGTAAAGCAAATAAAAGAGGAAAGCAAAAACAAGAAAAACTATGTATACGGGAAAGCTCCCAACAAGCAAAAGAAGAACAAGGAAATCTTTTTGGGTTTTCTTTTTATACTACAACTAAGCATGCATAGAAAGTAAACTAACTACAACTAATATTTTTTGGTTTTTCTAATGTTTTTTCAAGCACACAAGAAGAAGGCAGGAAAATAAATTTAAGCATGGATGATACGATGAAAAGTGTGAACACCGACAAATGAAAATAAGTGAGCATGAATGTAATGTCGGTGAGAAACACGTACTCCCCCAAGCTTAGGCTTTTGGCCTAACTTGGTAATCGATCAGTAGCCTGGGTAGTAGTCGGGGTGCTGAGGAGCGGGCATCCATGCATCCCATTGTTGAGGCTCCTCCTCTGCTGCAGCCTGATCGTTCCGGTAAGCGATCATGTCCGCAGGCATAATCCTATATCTGCCCCTGGCAACAGGGTCAAACAAAGAAGGAGCAGGAAATGGAATAATATCACGAGTGTTAATGCTGAAAACTAGGTTATATGGAATAGGGATGTCAGGAGAATTGTTATCAGTGAAGTGGTGGCGATCCATGGCTACGCGGTCTAGGTAAGCCTTGGTCAGAGGGTGATCATGAAGGCGTATCTCAACATTGAAGTGAGCTTCCAAACGAGTAGCGAAAATCCCACCATGTATCTTACCCTTCGACTTATTAATGTGGAGGTGATGAGCCACAATAGCTCCCAAGCTATAACTGTTGTCGTCCTCTAGTGCACAACGTAAAATAGCAAGGTCTGGTGAACTGAGCGCACCCACGTTCTCTCTAGCAAGCAAGCATTTTGCAATGAAAAGAGCAAAGTAATGAACAACAAGAAAATGCAAGCCAGCGGTAGTGATAGCTGACACCCCTCTCTCATCACCCACTGTCAAGGTACGGTAAAAGGCCTCAAACACTCCCGGCCTAGGCTCAACTAAACTCCCGTCAGAAGGGATCATGCATATGTTACAAAATTCATTGAGTGGTATCTGACGGGTTTCAGCATATAAACTAAACCGCACCTCAGGGGGATTATTCCTAGGAAGGAAAGTAAAACTTTGAACAAAGATGTTTGTGAGGAGATGATACTATTCACATTCTGCTGCGGGCCGGCATTAGCAGCATATTGCGTGAACTCCTGAAGGATTCCAGCCTCTTCCATGAACTGGGTATGCGGCCATTCGCATGGCCGTACCTCTGCCAACCTCCGGGGATGGAGATCACTGTCAGACGACTCCCCAATAACCCCCTTGGAGTTCTTAGAAGCAAACTTCCTAAAGATATTTATCTTTTTCCTATGAACAAAAATTCTGAAATTTTTAGTCCATAAATTTTTCTCAACAGAACTTCACAAAATTGATACCAACTACTCATAGGGATACATAGAGGCCATAGCAAGCATTCAAACTACCTAGAACTCTAAGAATTCAACATGCAAGCTCATCTACAGCAGCACCAAGAGTAGTTAATTATTCAAAATATAAACCACTAAAACAAAAACTATTTGGACAAACGGTGGAGTCACATACCAAGCAACAATCCCCCTAAACAGTTTCGGAAATGGAGCTTCGAGCAAAGAGATCGAAATCCGTGGGTTTGAGAGCAAGAACACGGGAGAGAGAGCAATGGAGAATTTTTTCTGGAGGTAAGTGATGATGTGGTGTAAAGGGATGAGTGAGGGGGCCCACATGGGGACCACAACCCACCAAGGCGCGCCTGGGGGTCCTGGCCCGCCCAGGTGGGTTGTGCCGACCTGGTGCACTTCCCTCTGATATTATTTACACCAGAAATTCTTAAATATTCAGAAAAAATCGTATTAAATTTCCAGAGCATTCTGAGAACTTTTATTTTTGGGTCATTTTTTATTGCACGGGAAATTAAGAAAATAGACAAAACATAGCATTTTATTTTATTTAACTAATAAATACAGAAAACAAAAAGTAGGGAAATAAGGTAGTGTTTACTAAATTCATCAACTTCATACCTCTAAAAATGATCCATTAATAAGGTTGATCAAGTCTTATTAACAACCACTTTCGATTAGCATGAAACCGAAGAACTTTCATAAATCACTAAGTTACCTCAACGGGGATGTGAATAGCCTCGACAATACGCATTTTATATTTCTTTTTGACAGTAGGTAGAGGTATTTGAAAACTTCCAATAGTCATTGTCGGAGATTTTTCAATAACATTAATACCATTCACTTGGAATTTTTTCTTCAGAAAGTGCACCGTATGCTCATTACCATTGATATGAAAAGTGACCTTGCTTTTATTGCAATCAATAACAGCCCCTACAGTATTCAAGAAGGGTCTACCAAGGATAATGGACATGTTGTCGTCCTCGGGCATCTCAAGTATAACAAAGTCAGTCAAAATAGTAACATTAGCAACAACAACGGGCACATCCTCACAGATACCGATAGGTATGGCATTTGATTTGTCAGCCATTTGCAAAGATATTTCAGTAGGTGTGAGTTTATTCAAATCAAGTCTTTTATATAAAGAGAAAGGCATAACACTAACACCAACTCCTAAATCACACAAAGCAGTTTTCACATAATTCTTTTTGATGGAGCAAGGTATAGTTGGTATCCTCGGATCTCCAAGTTTTTTAGGTACTCCATATTTAAAAGTGTAATTAGCAAGCATAGTGGAGATTTCAGCTTCCGGTATTTTTCTCTTATTGGTGATGATGTCTTTCATATACTTTGGATAAGGAGGCATTTTCAAGATATCAGTCAAGCGAGTACGCAAAAAGATTGGCCTCAGCATTTCAGCAAAGCATTCAAATTCTTGATCATCTTTCTTTTTAGTTGACTTTGGTGGAAAAGGCATAGGTTTCTGAACCCACGTTTCTCTTTCTTTACCGTGTTTTCTAGCAATGAAGTCCCTTTTTTCATACCTTTTATTCTTAGGTTGTGGGTTATCAAGATCAACTGGAGGTTCTATCTCAACATCATTGTCTGATTCTTTTTCATTAGTTGGTTGAGTGTCTTCATGAACCTCATCATTATCTTTTTCATTATCAGAAGGTGAGTGTTCATTACCAGACTAAGTTTCAACATCAGAGGTAGAAGTTTCATTATCATTATCATGAGGTTTTTCTGTTTCAGGTTCACTAGAAGCATGCAAGGTCCTATTATTTTTCTTCTTCTTTTTCTTTTTAGAAGGACTAGGTGCATCAGTGTTAACTCTTTGTGAATCTTGTTCTATTATTTTTGGGTATCCCTCAGGATAAAGTGGTTCTTGAGTCATTTTACCTCCTCTAGTTGCAACTCTAACAACAAAGTCATGTATATTCTTATTCATTTCATCAAGCAATTCTCTTTGAGATTTAGCAACTTGTTCTAACCGAGTTTGAACCATAGAAGCATGTTTTCCAACACCTCTAACATCATTTGAGATTCTAAATAACAAGTCACTCAAGCGAGCAATTGTTTCAGAATTATATTTCAATTGTTTCATAACATTTGCATTGAAGTGATCTTGTTTTCTAGTATAGTTTTCAAACTCATAAAGGCATTGGATAGAGTGCATATTGTGAGGATTGTCATTATCATTGGACTTCATTAGAGAATTTACATCTACCACCTTGGGCAGTGGTGGTGTATTAAGCCCATGTATTTCTTCAATAGGAGGTAAATTTTTGACATCCTCAGCTTTAATACCTTTTTCCTTCATAGATTTCTTTGCCTCTTGCATATCTTCAGGATTGAGATATAATATACCCTTGTTCTTCGGAGTGGGTTTAGGTAGTGGTTCAGGAAGAATCCAATCATCATAATTTTTCAATATGTTATTCAATTATTCTTCAGCTTGTCCAACAGTTCGTTCCCAGAAAACACAACCAGCACAACTATCTAGGAAGTCCCTAGAAGCATCGGCTAGTCCATTATAGAAGATATCAAGTATTTCATTTTTCTTAAGAGGATGATCAGGCAAAGCATTAAGTAACTGGCAAAGCCTCCCCCAAGCTTGTGGGAGACTCTCTTCTTTAGTTTGCACAAAGTTAAATATTTCCTGTAAGGCAGCTTGTTTCTTATGAGCAGGAAAATATTTTTCAGAGAAGTAATAAATCATATCCTAGAGACTATGCACACAACCAGGAGCAAGAGTATTGTACCAAGCTTTAGCATCACCCTTTAATGAGAACGGAAATAATTTGAGAATAAAGTAATAGCGAGTTTTCTCATCATGAGTAAAAAGGGTGGCTATGTCATTCAATTTAGCAAGATGTGCCACAACAGTTTCAGTTTCATAATCATTGAAAGGATCAGATTCAACCAAAGTAATTAACTCTGGGTCGACAGAGAATTCATAATCCTTATCATCAATAAAGATCGGTGAAGTAGCAAACTTAGGATCATATTTCATTCTAGCATTCAGAGATTTTTCTTTATACTTGCATAATAATTTCTCTAGATCATCTCTATCCTTACAAGCAAGAATATCTCTAGTTGTCTCCTCATTCATAACATAACCTTCCGGTTCCTTAGGCAATTCATATCTAGGAAGGCTAGTTCTAGCAGATGTTTTAGGAGTTTCAGTTTCAAGCTCATCATCAGATTCAACAACATCATGTTGTATTACTCTAGCAATTTGTTCATCAAGAAATTCACCAAGTGGCACATCATCATTATCAAGCAAGGTACTAGCATCATCATAAGCATTATCCATAGCAGAAGTAGCATCATCAATAACTTGCGACATATCGTAAATTATAGCGAGGTGGTGTTGCAAGTTTACTCATAACAGAAGGTGAATCTAAAGCAGAAATGAATGGCAGTTCCTTACCTCCCCTCATCTTAGAGGGAAAAATCTTAGTCTTAGCATCCTTCAGATTCTTCATAATGATAAATTGATAATAGTCCTAAGTGACTCAACAAATATAGCTATGCTCCCCGGCAACGGCGCCAGAAAAAGGTCTTGATAACCCACAAGTATAGGGGATCGCAACAGTTTTTGAGGGTAGAGTATTCAACCCAAATTTATAGATTCGACACAAGGGGAGCCAAAGAATATTTGAAGGTATTAGCAGCTGAGTTGTCAATTCAACAACACTTGGAGATTAATTATCTGAGCAAAGTGATCAGTAGCAAAGTAGTTTGATAGTTTTGATAGTAGTGACTGTTGGGGAACGTAGTATTTCAAAAAATTTACCTACAATCACGCAAGATCTATCTAGAAGAAACATAGCAACGAGCGGGGAGAGTGTGTCTACGTACCCTCGTAGAACGAAAGCGGAAGTGTTTAGTAACGCGGTTGATGTAGTCGAACATCTTCGCGATCCAACCGATCCAAGTACCGAATGTACGGCACCTCCGTGTTCAGCACACGTTCAGCTCAATGAGATCCCTCGATCTCTTGATCCAGTTGAGGATGAGGCAGAGTTCTGTCAGCACGACGGCGTGGCGACGGTGATGATGAAGTTACCGGCGCAGGGCTTCGCCTAAGCACTACGACGATATGACCGAGGTGTGTAACTGTGGAGGGGGGCACCGCACACGGCTAAGGCAATTGTCTGTTGTGCCTTTGGGGTGCCCCCTGCCCCCGTATATAAAGGAGGGGAGGAGGAGGCCGGCCAACAAGGGGAGCGCCAGGGAGAGTGGAGTCCTACTAGGACTCTAGTCGTAGTAGGATTCGGCCCCACCCTTTTTTCCTTCTACCGGAGGGGGAAAAGGGGAAGGAGAGGGAGTAGGAGAAGGAAAGGGGGGTGGCGCCCCCTTCCCAAGTCCAATTCGATCTCCTCCCTTGTGGGGGTAGCACCAGCCCCCTTGTGGGCTGGTTAGCCTCCCTCCTATGGCCCATAAGGCCCATATCTTTCCCCGGGGGGTTCCGGTAACCTCCCGGTACTCCAGAAAAATGCCCGAATCACTCGGAACCATTCCGATGTCCGAATACAACCTTCCAATATATGAATCTTTACCTCTCGACCATTTCGAGACTCCTCATCATGTCCGTGATCTTATCCGGGACTCCGAACAAACTTCGGTCATCAAATCACATAACTCATAATATAAATCGTCATCGAACGTTAAGCGTGTGGACCCTACGGGTTCGAGAACTCTGTAGACATGACCGAGGAACATCTCCGGTCAATAACCAATAGTGGAAACTGGATGCTCATATTGGCTCCTACATATTCTACGAAGATCTTTATCGGTCAAACCGCATAACAACATACGTTGTTCCCTTTGTCATCGGTATGTTACTTGCCCGAGATACGATCGTCGGTATCATCATACCTAGTTCAATCTCGTTACTGGCAAGTCTCTTTACTCGTTGCGTAATGCTTCATCCCATGACTAACTCATTAGTCACATTGCTTGCAAGGCTTATAGTGATGTGCATTACCGAGAGGGCCCAGAGATACCTCTCCGATACACGGATTGACAAATCCTAATCTCGATCTATGCCAACCCAACAAACACCTTCGGAGACATCTGTAGAGCATCTTTATAATCACCCAGTTACGTTGTGACGTTTGATAGCACACAAGGTGTTCCTCCGGTATTCGGGAGTTGCATAATCTCATAGTCAGAGTAACATGTATAAGTCATGATGAAAGCAATAGCAATAAAACTAAATGATCATTATGCTAAGCTAACGGATGGGTCTTGTCCATCACATCATTCTCTAATGATGTGATCCCGTTAATCAAATGACAACACATGTCTATGGTCAGGAAACTTAACCATGTTTGATTAACGAGCTAGTCAAGTAGAGGCATACTAGGGACACTCTGTTTTGTCTATGTATTCATACATGTACTAAGTTTCCGGTTAATACAATTCTAGCATGAATAATAAACATTTATCATGATGTAAGGCAATATAAATAATAACTTTATTATTGCATCTAGGGCATATTTCCTTCAGTCTCCCACTTGCACTAGAGTCAATAATCTAGTTCACATAGCTATGTGATTTAACGCCAATAGTTGTCATCACCATGTGATTAGTTCACATCGCCATGTGACTAATACCCAAAGGGTTTTACTAGAGTCAACAATCTAGTTCACATCGCCATGTGGTTTAACACCAATAGTTCACATCACCATGTGATTAGTTCACATCGCCATGTGACTAATACCCAAAGGGTTTTACTAGAGTCAATAATCTAGTTCACATCGCTATGTGATTAACACCCAAAGAGTACTAAGGTGTGATCATGTTTTGCTTGTGATAGAAGCTTAGTCAATGGGTCTGTCACATTCAGAGCCGTATGTCTTTTGCAAGTTTTCTATGTCTACAATGCTCTGCATGGGGCTACTCTAGCTAATTGCTCCCACTTTCAATATGTATCCAGATTGAGACTCAGAGTCATCCGGATCGATGTAAAAGCTTGCATCGGCGTAACTCTTTACGACGAACTCTTTATCACCTCCATAACCGAGAAATATCTCCTTTAGTCTTCTAAGGATAATTTTGACCGCTGTCAAGTGATCCACTCCTAGATCAATATCGTACCCCCTTGCCAAACTCATGGCAAGGTACACAATAGGTTTGGTACACAACATAGCATACTTTATAGAACCTATGGTTGAGGCATAGGGAATGACTTTCATTCTCTTTCTATTTTCTGTCGTGATCGTGTTTTGAGTCTTACTCAACTTTACACCTTGCAATACACGCAAGAAATCCTTCTTTGACTGGTCCATTTTGAACTACTTCAAAAATCTTGTCAAGGTATGTACTCATTGAAAAATCTTATCAAGCGTCTTGATCTATCTCTATAGATTTTGATGCCCAATATGTAAGCAGCTTCACTGAGGTCTTTCTTTGAAAAACTCCTTTCAAACACTCCTTTATGCTTTCCAGAAAATTCTACATCATTTCCGATCAACAATATGTCATTCACATATACTTATCAGAAAGGCTGTAGTGCTCCCACTTTCTTGTAAATACAGGCTTCACCGCAAGTCTGTATAAAACCATATGCTTTGATCACCTTATCAAAGCGTATATTCCAACTCCGAGATGCTTGCACCTGTCCATAGATGGATCGCTGGAGCTTGCACACTTTGTTAGCACCTTTAGGATTGACAAAACCTTCTTGTTGCATCATATACAACTCTTCTTTAAGAAATCCATTAAGGAATGTAGTTTTTGACATCCATTTGCCAGATTTCATGAAATGTGGCAATTGCTAACATGATTCGGACAAACTTTAAGCATTGATACGAGTAAGAAAATCTCATCATAGTCAGCATCTTGAACTTGTCAAAAACCCTTTCCGATAAGTCGAGCTTTGTAGATAGTAACACTACTATCAGCATCTGTCTTCCTCTTGAAGATCCATTTTATTCTCTATGGCTTGCCGATCATCGGGCAAGTCAACCAAAGTCCATACTTTGTTCTCATACATGGATCCTATCTCAGATTTCATGGCCTCAAGCCATTTTGCGGAATCTGGGCTCATCATCGCTTCCTCATAGTTCGTAGGTTCGTCATGGTCAAGTAACATGACCTCCAGAACAGGATTGCCTTACCACTCTGGTGCGGACCTTACTCTGGTTGACCTACGAGGTTCGGTAGTAACTTAATATAAAGTTTAATGATCATCATCATTAGCTTCCTCACTAATTGGTGTAGGCATCACTGTAACTGGTTTCTGTGATGAACTACTTTCCAACTCGAGAGAAGGTACAATTACCTCATCAAGTTCTACTTTCCTCCCACTCACTTCTTTCGAGAGAAACTCCTTCTCTAGAAAGGATCCATTCTAATTAACGAATATCTTGCTTTCGGATCTGTGACAGAAGGTGTACCCAACAGTCTCCTTTGGGTATCCTATGAAGACGCATTTCTCCGATTTGGTTTTGAGCTTACCAGGTTGAAGCTTTTTCACATAAGCATTGGAGCCCCAAACTTTAAGAAATGACAGCTTAGGTTTCTTGCCAAACCACAGTTCATATGGTGTCGTCTCAGTGGATTTAGATGGTGCCCTATTTAACGTGAATGCAACTGTCTCTAATGCATAACCCCAAAACAATAGTGATAAATCGGTAAGAGACATCATCGATCGCACCATATCTAATAAAGTATGGTTATGACGTTCAGACACACCATTACGCTGTGGTGTTCCAGGTGGCATGAGTTGCGTAACTATTCTACATCGTTTCAAATGAAGACCAAACTCGTAACTCAAATATTCGTCTCCACGATCAGATCGTAGAAACTTTATTTTCTTGTTACGATGATTTTCCACTTCACTCTGAAGTTCTTTGAACTTTTCAAATGTTTTAGACTTATGTTTCATCAAGTAGATATACCCATATCTTCTCAAATCATCTGTGAAGGTTAGAAAATAACGATACCCGCCGCGAGCCTCAACACTCATTGGATCACATACATCAGTATATATTATTTCCAATAAGTTAGTTGCTCGCTCCATTGTTTCGGAGACCGGAGTCTTAGTCATCTTGCCCACGAGGCATGGTTTGCAAGCATCAAGTGATTCATAATCAAGTGATTCCAAAATCCCATCAGCATGGAGTTTCTTCATGCGCTTTACACCAATATGACCTAAACGGCAGGGCCACAAATATGTTGCACTATCATTATCAACTTTGCATCTTTTGGCATCAATATTACGAATATGTGTATCACTACGATCGAGATTCAATAGACCATTCACCTTGGGTGTATGACGACAGAAGGTTTTATTCATGTAAACAGAATAACAATTATTCTTTGACATAAATGAATAACCGTATTGCAATAAACATGATCCAATCATATTATGCTCAACGCAAACACCAAATAACATTTATTTTAGGTTCAACACTAATCTCGAAGGTAAAGAGAATGTGCGATGGTGATCTTATCAACCTTGGAGTCACTTCAAACACACATCGTCACCTTGCCCTCAACTAGTCTTTGTTCATTTTGTAACTCCTGTTTTGAGTTACTAATCATAGCAACTGAACCAGTATCAAATACCCTGGGGCTACTATGAAAACTAGTAAAGTACACATCAATAACATGTATATCATATATACTTTTGTTCACTTTGCCATCCTTCTTATCCGCCAAGTATTTGGGGCAGTTCCGCTTCCAGTGACCATTTCCTTCACAGTAGAAGCACTCAGTTTCAGGCTTGGATGTAGCTTTGGGCTTCTTCGTGGGATTGGCAACTTGCTTGCCATTCTTCTTGAAGTTCCCTTTCATTCCCTTGCCCTTTTACTTGAAGCTAGTGGTCTTGTCAACCATCAACATTTGATTCTTTTCTTGATTTCTACCTTCGTCGATTTCAGCATCACGAAGAGCTCGGGAATCGTTTTCGTCATCCCTTGCATATTATAGTTCATCACGAAGTTCCAGTAACTTGGTGATAGTGACTAGAGAACTCTGTCAATCACTATTTTATCTGGAAGATTAACTCCCACTTGATTCAAGCGATTGTAGTACTCAGAGAATCTGAGCACATGCTCACTGGTTGAGCTATTCTCCTCCATCTTGTAGGCAAAGTACTTGTCAGAGGTCTCATTCCTCTTGACTCGGGCATGAGTTTGAAATACCAATTTCAGCTCTTGGAACATCTTATATGCTCTGTGGCGTTCAGAACGTTTTTGAAGTCCCGGTTCTAAGCCGTAAAGCATGGCGCACTAAACTATCAAGTAGTTATCATACCGAGCTTGCCAAATGTTCATAACGTCTATATCTGCTCCTGCAATAGGTCCGTCACCTAGTGGTGCATCAAGGACATAATTCTTCTGTGCAGCAATGAGGTAATCCTCAGATCACAGACCTAGTCCGCATCATTGCTACTATCATCTTTCAACATAGTTTTTCTCTAGGAACATATAAAAAATAAACAGGGAGCTACATCGTGAGCTATTGATCTACAGCATAGTTATGCAAATACTAGCTATCAGGACTAAGTTCATGATAAATTAAAGTTCAATTAATCATATCACTATGTTGATCATATCTACTATATGATTCATGCTCGATCTTTCGGTCTCAGTGTTCCGAGGCCATATCTGCATATGCTAGGCTTGTCAAGTTTAACCCGAGTATTCTGCGTGTGCAAAACTGGCTTGCACCCGTTCTATGTGAACGTAGAGCTTATCACACCCAATCATCACGTGGTGTCTCAGCACGAAGAACTGTCGCAACGGCGCATACTCAGGGAGAACACTTATACCTTGAAATTTTAGTAAGGGATCATCTCATAATGCTACGACGTACTAAGCAAAATAAGATGCATAAAAGATAAACATCACATGCAATCAGAATATGTGACATGATATGGCCATCATCATCTTGTGTCTTTGATCTCCATCTCCAAAGTACCGTCATGATCTCCATCGTCACCGGCATGACACCATGATCTCCATCATCTTGATCTTTATCAACATGTCGTCAGTTGGTCGTCTCGCCAACTATTGCTTTTGCAACTATTGCTATCGCATAGCGATAAAGTAAAGCAATTATATGGCGCTTGCATCGTATGCAATAAAGAGACAACCATAAGGCTCCTGCTAGTTGCCGATAACTTAAAACATGATCATGTCATAAAACAATTTATATCTCATCATGTCTTGACCATATCACATCACAACATGCCTTGCAAAAACAAGTTAGACGTCCTCTACTTTGTTGTTGCAAGTTTTACGTGGCTGCTACGGGCTTCTAGCAAGAACCGTTCTTACTTACGCATTAAAACCACAATGATTTTTCATCAAATGTGCTGTTTTAACATTCAACAAGGACCAGGCATAGTCAAACTCGATTCAACTAAAGCTGGAGAAACAAACACCCACTAGCCACCTGTGTGCGAAGCACGACGGTAGAACCAGTCTCATGAACGCAGTCATGTAATGTCGGTCTGGGCCGCTTCATCCAACAATACCGCTGAAGCAAAGCATGACATGCTGGTAAGCAGTATGACGATTATCGCCCAAAACTGTTTGTGTTCTACTCGTGCATATAACATCTACGCATAGACCTGGCTCGGATGCCACTATTGGGGAACATAGTATTTCAAAAAATTTACCTACGATCACGCAAGATCTATCTAGAAGAAGCATAGCAACGAGCGGGGAGCGTGTGTCTACGTACCCTCGTAGACAAAAAGTGGAAGCGTTTAGTAACGCGGTTGATGTAGTCGAACGTCTTCGCGATCCAATAGATCCAAGTACCGAATGTACGGCACCTCCGCGTTCAGCGCACGTTCAGCTCGATGATGTCCCTCGATCTCTTGATCCAGTTGAGGACGAGGGAGAGTTCCGTCAGCACGACAGCATGGTGACGATGATGATGAAGTTACCGGCGCAGGGCTTCGCCTAAGCACTACGACGATATGACCGAGGTGTGTAACTATGGAGGGGGGCACCGCACACGGCTAAGACAATTGTCTGTTGTGCCTTTGGGGTGCCCCCTGCCCCCGTATATAAAGGAGGGGAGCAGGAGGCCGGCCAACAAGGGGCGCGCCAGGTAGAGGGGAGTCCTACTAGGACTCCAGTCCTAGTAGGATTCGACCCGACCCTTTTTTCCTTCTACCGGAGGGGGAAAAGGGGAAGGAGAGGGAGTAGGAGAAGGAAAGTGGGGTGGCGCCCCTTCCCAGGTCCAATTCGGCCTCCTCCCTTGTGGGGGGCGTACCAGCCCCTTGTGGGCTGGTTGGCCTCCCTCCTATGGCCCATAAGGCCCATATATTTCCCCAGGGGGTTCCGGTAACCTCCCGGTACTCCGGAAAAAAATGCCCGAATCACTCGGAACCATTCCGATGTCCGAATGCAACTTTCAAATATATGAATCTTTACCTCTCGACCATTTCGAGACTCCTCGTCATGTCCGTGATCACATCCGGGACTCCTAACAAACTTCGGTCATCAAATCACATAACACATAATACAAATCGTCATCGAATGTTAAGCGTGCGGACCCTAAGGGTTCGAGAACTATGTAGACATGACCGAGACACATGTCCGGTCAATAACCAATAGCGTAACCTAGATGCTCATATTGGCTGCTACATATTCTATGAAGATCTTTATCGGTCAAACCGCATAACAACATACGTTGTTCCCTTTGTCATCGGTATGTTATTTGCCCGAGATACGATCGTCGGTATCATCATACATAGTTCAATCTCGTTACTGGCAAGTCTCTTTACTCGTTCCGTAATGCATCATCCCGTGACTAACTCATTAGTCACATTGCTTGCAAGGCTCAAAGTGATGTGCATTACCGAGAGGGCCCAGAGATACCTCTCCGATACACGGAGTGACAAATCCTAATCTTGATCTATGCCAACCCAACAAACACCTTCAGAGACATCTATAGAGCATCTTTATAATCACCCAGTTACGTTGTGACGTTTGATAGCACACAAGGTGTTCCTCCGGTATTCGGGAGTTGCATAATCTCATAGTCAGAGGAACATGTATAAGTCATGATGAAAGCAATAACAATAAAACTAAACGATCATTATGCTAAGCTAACGGATGGGTCTTGTCCATCACATCATTCTCTAATGATGTGATCCCGTTCATCAAATGAAAACACATGTCTATGGTCAGGAAACATAACCATCTTTGATTAATGAGCTACTGAAGTAGAGGCATACTAGGGACACTCTGTTTTGTCTATGTATTCACACATGTACTAAGTTTCCGGTTAATACAATTCTAGCATGAATAATAAACATTTATCATGATGTAAGGAAATATAAATAACACCTTTATTATTTCCTCTAGGGCATATTTCCTTCAGTGACAGCAGCAACAGTAACAGTAACAGTGATAGCAGTAATTTTGTAGCAAGTGTAACAGTGACGATAGCAGTAGTAACTTAGCAAGAACTATGTAAGATAAATTCGTAGGCATTGGATCGATGACTTGTTGGATGATATTCATCATGCAACAGTTATAACCTAGGGCAATACGGCACTAGCTCCAGTTCATCAATATAAAGTAGGCATGTATTCCGTAAATAGTCATATGTGATTATGGAAAGAACTTGCATGACATCTTTGTCCTACCCTCCCATGGCAGCGGGGTCCTATTGGAAACTAAGGGATATTAAGGCCTCCTTTTAATAGAGAAACGGAACAAAGCATTAACACACGATGAATACATGAAATCCTCAAACTACGGTCATCATCGGGAGTGGTCCCGACTATTGTCACTCCGGGGTTGCCGGATCATAACACGTAGTAGGTGACTATAACTTGCAAGATCGGATCTAGAACATGGATATAATGATGATAACATAAACGGTTCAGATCTGAGTCCATGGCACCTGGGCCCAAAGTGACAAGCATTAAGCATGGCAAAGCCATAGCAACATCAATCTTAGAACACAGTGGATACTAGGGATCAAGCCCTAACAAAACTAACTCGATTACATGATGAATCTCATCCAACTCCTCATCGACCAGCGAGCCTACGAAGGAATTACTCACTCCTGGTGGGGAGCATCATGGAATTGGTGATGGAGAAGGGTTGGTGATGATGAAGAACGAAGATCCCCCTCTCCGGAGCCCCAAACAAACTCCAGATCTGGCCTCCCGATGAAGAACAGGAGGTGACGGCGGCTCCGTCTCGTGGATCACGATAATTCTTTCTCCCTAGTTTTTTTCGGAAAAATAGGATTTTATAGCGTCGGTTTCAGGGTCTGCGGGGCCACCAGGTGGGGACAACCCACCTGGGCGCGCTAGGAGGGGGCGCCCTGGTGGGTTGTGCCCACCCAGGTGCCCCCCTCCAGTGGCTCTTGGCTCCAGAAATTCTTATTTATTGTATAAAAAATCCTGGCAAAGTTTCATTCCATTCCAAGAACTTTTATTTCTGCACAAAAACAACACCATGGTAGTTTTGCTGAAAACATCGTCAGTCCGGGGTTAGTTTCATTCATGCAAATTAGAGTCCAAAACAAGAGGAAAAGCGTTAGGAAAAGTAGATACGTTGGAGACGTATCATACCTCTGTCCTGGTTTATTGGTCCCCTTTGTAATTTGTACCAAATATTTAACTAAGAAATGTTTATGCATGTCACCAAAAATTATATCATTGAAAACTATGCTCAAATACCCATCCAACAAAATAATTTTTGCTGACTTGCACTAACATTTTGTCAGTTAAATCTTTGGTCAAAATTTAACACAAATTGCAAAGGAGACCAATAAACCAGGACGAAGGTAGATTCCATCAACCGAACTGATTGCATCCATATCCCCCGGTTAGACATAAGTAAACATAGATTAAACATACTCACACATAGATAATAAGCATACACGTACACAAGCATAGTTCAACCATAAGTACATAGTTCAACCGTCATTAAGCATACTCAAGCGCACATAGTTCGATCCCACATCTCATCTCACATGTCG
The DNA here is from genome assembly GCF_002575655.3 of Aegilops tauschii subsp. strangulata. Lineage (NCBI taxonomy): Eukaryota > Viridiplantae > Streptophyta > Magnoliopsida > Poales > Poaceae > Aegilops > Aegilops tauschii. The sequence goes on from NC_053039.3 coordinate 50,315,601, forward strand.
GCACGATCCTGAAGCTTCTCTAGGTACTCGGCGTACGCGTCGTGCGCCACCCTACGAGTATACTTCTGCTTGAAGGAGCCAACGGCCGTCCTCTTGCATGCGCCAGAACACTTAGATACGCGTCATGAAGCTTGTGGTTGCAAAATGAGCATCGAAAGCCGCCGTTCCAGGTCCTAATACGCCTGTTATGCATTCCCGCATAAAGCTCCCTCATGATTTGCCTCTTGTACCTCCTCTGGCCATCTTCATCCTCGCTGTCCACATCGTCTGACAACACCTATACAAATAGTAAAACAAATTTGGCATCAAATCAATGTTTACATGCTGTGAAGTAGGATTAGGAATTTATGGCAATTTTTTGATCCAGAGATTATGGTTTTATTTTTAAGCACAGTCGTCTATGTACAGACCAATCTTGAAGAAAATAATGGCACACACATATATGTAGGTCATTCAAAATCAATTGTCAAGTCCTTGCTAGGAATTATTAGCACGAACACTAACCCTAGTCGGATTACTAGTAGAAATCATTTGCATAGGTGAAACAACTAATCACTTATCACTTGTACCATTCAAACAATCAATACACTACACGGATCTAACGAAACTTACTCAGATTTCATGGATTGGGGGAACATAACCATAGGATTTCTATTCCAAAAAGGGGGAGGCGGGAGTAACCAGAGAAACCCTAGGATCTATTTGACACATAAATGGGTATAGATGACTAACCAGTTGTCCATCGTCATCGGAGTCGTTCCCAGAGTGGTCGTCAGAGTCGTCGCCGGGGTCATCGCCCGAGTCATCACCAGAGTCAGTGTGGAACTCCGCCTCCGGCAGTGGAAGTTTGACGTCATCGACGACGTCAGGGTGCAGCGATAACTCACCGGCGGTGATGGTAACCTTTGTCTCCATCTCCACGCCGTGCTCTGGTGCTTCAGCAGCCCCAGCATCGCCACTCCCTCCGATGGGGCGCTTCGGCGGCATCCTCATACACTTACGGCTTTGAGGACTGAGAGCGGCGTCGAGGATGCAAACGGAGAGAGAGGATTGTGTGTGTGGTGAGGATGGGGGTGTGGCTGCTCGGGTGCACCATTAATATGGAGTAGTGGGAGAGAGGCGGGCGGTGGTCAAACCACTGGCTCGCCTCCAGGTGAGCTTGCGCACCAGACTGCTCACATGCCTACCGTCTTTTCACACAGCTACTCGCACGCCTCCTGATGACACTGCGCAGCGAGCACGCCTACGTCAATTCAAACACCTGCACGCACACCTCCAGGTCTACCTACACGGCAGACTGCTCGCATGTGTCCCGTCAACTCATGCCTGCTCGCACGGCACACGGGTCATGTGGCAGCACGTATATTGTTTTTCTATTTGGATGATTAATGCTGCCGCTTTATTGCTTAACCGAAGCATGGAACGTATCCATTGTTGGTCTAACGCTCACGGTTCGAATAAATAATTCGTTTGGGATATTGGTTCCCAATTATTAATAATCTCCCATTTGTAATTAGATAAAGATTACATCAAAACTGGTCTCAAATTTGAGAAAAAAGTACAATGCCACTTTGTATTGGTGTCCATATGACAACACGATAAGCTTCATGAACTTCAAATAAGTTTTGGATGTACTAGAATTCAAAAATCAAGGTTCTCAATGTTTGAAATTTCTTGCATGGGGAGTAAACATGAACCCAGTGAGACACATGTGTTTTTGCAATCCATTTAGGTGCACTGTCACGTGTGCATGTAGCTCAAATTTGATTTTTGCACATTATACCTGTAGAAAATCAATCAATTAATGTACTAAAATGTCTTAATGATCTCTGTTTTTTTCAAAGTTAAAATGTCCCTCCTTTGGTAACATATGTTCACCGCGGGATAATTTAACATGCATCGTAGTTGCGGTGGATTCGGGGTGTGTGTGTGGGTGTGTGCGTCTGGGGGTGGCGGGTGGCTTGCAGTACACTACGAGTTGTGAGCCACTGTGTGGGTTAGCCGTTTTGTTAGGCAGGTGCCAAATTAGAGTCGTGAATTCGTTATTTAAAACATTACACATCCCTTTCATACATACATGTTTTGGCCACATGCAGTTGATGGTTGTCCTACACGACACTCGATACTCGCGTGTGACGCTTTCTGTGGGCCCGCGAGGTCATCGTCCGTCACTTTAACGAATAGCCGACAATGAGGTTAATTTGACCAGCAAGGTAGAATCTTTTTTGTTTGTGTTATGGTGGTATATAGTACACGTCGAAGAGGTGGGAGGGGACTAGCATATATATATATATATATACTATACGTACGCGTCCGTGAACAAGTAAACCTCACTTAGTGTTAGGACTTTTTGGTTTTCGAGGCACGTGCCACATCAAAGTTGTGAAATTGGCTATTCAAACATCACACAACACCTCTTTGTGCCACATGCATGCAGGCGGTGGTTATCCTAGCTAGGACACTCACGTGTGACGCTTCCATCTGTGGGCCCACGAGGCCATCGTCGATGCATGCATCACTTTGACCTACATCGGCAGAGGTTAATTAATTTCACCATCGAGGAGGATTCTTTTTGGGTTGTATTACGGTAGCAGCATATAGTATGCGTCCAAGAGGGGAAAGGGGACCATCATATGTAGTACGCTTCATGAACCTCGCTCCGTGTGGGGGGTTTATGGTTTTTTAGGCATGTGGCACATCAAAGTTGTGTATTTTGGGTATTCAATGTTTGGCCCACATGCAAAGCGATGGTGGTTGTCCTCTCGCACCCACTTAAGCGGTTATCAGCGATATCAATGATTTCCATCTGTGGGCCCGCTTGGTCCATCACTACTTTTTGCCTGACAACAAGAGAGGTTAATTTGACTTTTTTTTAGGGTTAAATGACAGTGGGAGAGGCTCCCACTAACTTTGTATTAACTCAGATCACAAGGTTACATAATTACAAGGGTGGGGTTAAGGCCCCCAAGCCAGATCTAAGGCTAACAGAAGAAAAGCATGTAGGCTCACACACTAAAAGGAGTGGGGGAAATAAAACAAGTCACAAGCTATGGGGGAACATGGAGATGAAAGGATGCAGCTCCTGTTTACAGTTATGCACAAGCAACTCCACCAAACTCTTGAAACACGCTAGCCAAGAGGAAAAGGAGTGTGGCACCCTCCTAAAATGCTCATTGTTTCGTTCCTTCCAAATACTCCAAGCAGACAACATGAAAATGTCCAGAAAGAGGGGCTGACTCCACTGCTGTTTGCCAGCATGAATTAACCTAAGACGATTATCATAGCTCGGCCAGGTGATCCCCAGCTTGGCCCAGCATTGCACACTGAAGGGGCAATGGAAGAAGAGGTGTTCTACCGTCTCTTCAGGTGGCTGATTACACAACAAGCAGGCATAATTATTGTTTTGGATGTTGTAGTGATGACGCTTGAGCTTGTTCCTTGTGTTCATGCGGTCCACCATCGGGAGCCAGCGGAACACTTTAAATTTGATGGGGCTTTTGGCCTTCCACAACCACACGAATGTCTCATCTGCCTCCACCTCTCTAAAGCAGTGTTTGTAGTATATGCTGGACGAGAACCGATTGGCAATCGAGCAAACCCAAACATCTTGTTCCTCTGTGACTAGTCCAACATGAGCGCATCGACCTTGGATCTCCCTGGCCTCCTCACGGGCCTGTGCAGAGAGTGGGAGCTGGAACAACTTACTAGGTTCATTGGCTTGCAGAACGGCATCAACAGTCGCGTCTTCGTCCGTGCAGAAGGAGATGGCCCTAGGGAAGGAATGCATGAGAGGGTGTTCTTCTTCATCAAGCCACAAGTCCTTCCAGAAGAGAATCGAGAGGCCATTCCCAATCCCCACCGACGTGATCCCTCTGAAAATATCACTGTGCATCATAACATCTCGCCACCAATACAAGCCAGCAGCATTGCATGCATGGGGTACTTTACCAGAGTAGTATGCATCCCAAACTAGCAAAACCTAGGGCACATCCTCTTTGTTATAGAACTTAAAGAGGTGTTTGAGAAAGAGAGCCACGTTCTGAGTTTTGATATGAATGATGCCCAGGCCACCCTTACTCTTTGGTCTACAAACCAGACCCCATGCTGCCAAGGAGTTAGATTTGTCACCATCATCTCTGTTCTTTGCCCAGAGGCAATATCTGCGTAGCTTGTCCAGATGTTCAACCACACGACGGGGGGGGGGGGGAGTTTGATGGTGCACATGGCGTAAATGAGCATTGAAGTAATTGCAGAATTAACCAGCGTAAGTTTTGCACTAGTGGACATCAAGGACAAGGCTGTCGACAACTTCCTCCCCACACCGTGCACCAACGACATTAGGTCGAGCACTGACGGCCTAGTGGTTCCCATAGGAAGGCCAAGGTAGGTGAACGGCATCACTCCACCGTGCAGCCAAATATGCGGGCTAGATCATCAGTTTTATCTTGGGACAGATTGATCGGAATGAGCGTGGACTTGTCAAAATTGATTTTAAGCCCTACTGAGTCAGCATAGTCCATAAGGATGGATTTCATAATGGCTACTTTGGACGGACAGGCAGGCATCAGGAGAATTGTGTCATCGGCGTATTGAACCACCGGGTAATCGGTCACATTGGTTGAAGGGAAGGGCAAGTGGATCAGCCGGCGCAAGAACGCATCATTGAGCCGCTTGTACCAAATCTGCAGCAAGCACGAAAATCAACGGCAACAGTGGATCACCTTGACGAACGCCACATTTGCATTTGAATTTTCTTCCCGGGCAGCCAGTCAAGAGAACTGAAAAAAACCCGAACCAAAGATCAAATTCATCCACCCCAGCCGTTTCTCATCAAAACCCATGTGCTTCATGATATTCATCATCGGTTCATGCTCAATTGTGTCAAATGCTTTGGCAAAGTCCAATTTCAACAAGGCAACCTCTCGCGAAGATGATTGGCATTGGTGAATGAATTCGAAGGTCCAGGCTAAACAATCTTGGATCGTCCTCCCCTTGAGAAAGTCGTACTGGTTTCTGTGCACTATCCTTAAGATCAGCTTCTGTAGACGATTAGCAAGCAATTTGGTGACGATTTTGAGACAGCAATTGAGTAGTGTGATCGTTCTATAGTCACTAGAAGATTCAGGCGAGGCAATCTTCGGAATCAGGGTAATATACCCCTGATTGATACTAGTTATGTCTAGTCTGCCTTCATAAAATTCATGACAAAGCTTATAGAAGTCCTCCTTTATAGTCGACCAGCAAGTTTTTAGGAAGCACCCGTTGAAACCATCAGGGCCTCAGGCACGATCAGGAGGCATGGTACGGACCACCGCATCAATCTCATTGTGTGTGAAAGGAGCCGAGAGTTCCTCTAAACCCTCCACTCTGTGTATGATTCTACTGAGATCAAATTTCATGGTGGTGGTTTTAGATGTCCCCAGTCTTTCCTTGAAAGCAGCATAGAGGATCCCTTCTTTGCCTGCATGGTCCAACACAACCGCATCATCATGACGCAAGGACGCAATGGAATTGTGTCTGTACCTCTTAGTTGCTAGGGCCTGGAATAGTTTGGTGTTTTCATCCGTGAATCTGAAGTACCGAATCGTACATCTTTTCCTCCAATATTCATTCTAGTGACGAAGAAGTTCATTCAGATGTTTCTTGAGAACACATCTAAAATTTTCTTCCAGATGAAAGAGGCCCCTCTTACCTTCAAGATTATCAAGGAAGAGCAGTGTCTCATTGCAATTATGGATTAAGATCTTAAGCCTAGACATCCCTTTACTCCACTGCTTGAGATCATACCGCAGGTTTTTGAGCTTGTTGCAAATGTGGGAGGCTGAATTAGGGGCAAAGCAGGGTTTGGACCAAGAACGTTGGACAGTCTCTAGGAAACCAGGCTGTTTAGTCCAGAAGTTCTCGAATCTGAAAAGCTTAGATTTTGGGATTTTAGACTCAATGGTAACCAAACAAGGTATGTCATCCATAGGCATAACCATAGTGTTAGGGTGGGAAGTGGTCCAATTGGTGGAGGTGAAAAACCAGTCGAGCTGCTCCAGGAGTGGATCATCCTGCATATTACTCCAAGTAAATGTGCTGCCTTTAACCAGAAATTCCATTAACGATTGAGCTCGAATGATTTCATTGAACAAAAGCATATCATTGGCGTTCCCCCAGGCTTATTTCTGTTGGTGGTTGATCTGATGAAATTAAAATCACCTAGGAGTAACCAGGTTTCATCATCAGGAATGTGCAGATCAAACAGCCAAGACGTAAAATTAATCCTCTTTTGTCCAGCACATGGGCCATAAACATTAACTAAATTCCAGGTGACAGCTGACTGAGTGGAGACAAAAGAAATCCCAATAGAAAAAGGACTAACATACCAAGGAGAGCCAGTGAAAATAGAGCTATTCCAAATAGTAATAATGCCACCAGATGCACCAGAAGATGGAGCAAACACAAACTTATCAAAGCGCTTAGGGCAGAAAGTTTTAGCGAAGGCTAAATAAAAAGATTCACGCTTAGTTCCGTGAATACAAATAATAGCACAACCACTGGAATCGGTCGCATTTCTTAAAGCCAAAAGTTTCTTATCAGAGTTTATGCCTATGATATTCCAGGAAAGCACGTTCCAAGATTTATTCATCTCCTAGAGTGGAGAGAGGTGGCGTGGCAACTGACTGTTGTCCAACAAGCAGTTTGTCTTTAGTGATATCTTCAGGTGGGATCCCATAGCGCGAGCCCATGCTCTGAATTTCTTCAACAGACATTGGTGGTGGAGGAGCCTCACTATCAGACACAGGAGCTGCAACCATGGATGTGATCTTGATCGACGGGGCTACACGTGGCTTGACCCTGGATTTAGTCTGCCTGGCCTCACTGATGTGATTAACCTTGAAACCATCGTACTTATTAGTACGAGAGCTCCTCCTGACAGCAGTGAAATCCAGAGGAGCTTTGTTCTTTCCAGAAGAGGAAGCAACCACATTGGACGAACAAGAACTTTTAAAGCCCTACCCTGAGCACAAGGGACTGTTGCAGAGTGGTTTCGTCAGTGACCCACTCCCACCAAGTCAACTTCAGCTAGCTGAATGACACGGCCACCAAGGATGAACTGAGCTGCAAAAATCTCAAAGAGGAGATCGGGTTCAGGCAGAAGTTAATCCATCATAGCCTTGCCCAGCACCTGCAACTACACACTGATGATCTTGAAGGGGTTCAGAGGGAAGATGGCACCACCACTGAAAGAGTTATCCAACAGAGTAGGAGTATAAATCCTCTTGAACATCTGTCCCATCCAAAGGAGAAGATATGCATCAGAAGTAGCAGTAACTATGACTGAAGCCCCACCTGCTATGAAGAACAGCATACGAGCAGTAGGATTTCCATTGACAAAAGCATCAGCCAGGGCCTCCACAGACTGAACCTCAGACTCAGACGACCACACATCAGACAGATTGTCAGAAAACATTGTGTTCAGGGTCCACTCCATCCATCAGAGATGGGCCATCATACTGAAAGAAGCTTCTGAAACTAAAACCGGAGTATGGTGGAGGAACAACTGGCCAAACCCTCCATCCATTCTCCTATAGTTCTTCTGGAGCAGGCTCTTGAGCATTCCATGCAACATTGTTAAGAGCATCCTGGGCTTCCATCTCCTCAATCCTAGCTTGCTGCATTAGAGTGTAATAGGGAAACTCATATGGATGAGGAGAAACGTTGAGCAGAGGAGGAGCTTCTTCAGTACCAACGAGACCAGGTATAGTGTTCCTGCCATTAAGTACATAAACATGAACAGACTAAGAACGGCCAAGCCCTGGCAGCATACCAACTCTGGTGACCAACAGGCTGTGAGGTACATCAGCAATGTCTTTGATGTGGCATTTAACAAGAACTCTCGCTTTGTTATGCCCAGGGTGTGGCCAAACCAGCAGTTTCCCAAAATGCGAGACATCTTTGTGTATATAATGCTCTGTTTGGTAGGCCATTGGAAAAGCTAAAAACATAATCCGCACTTCATATTCAAAAGCAGGCATACACATGTTAATCCCCTCATCATGCGGTACAAGAGAGAAGTGAGAATCATCAGTCAGGGCATGAGGCCCTTCTCTAGTCGCAGCATCTCTGCTTTCCATGTCAGAAAATGCAACACAACCAATCCCAAGAGGGTACATAAAGTCAGCGACCAACTCATACTCAAGATCCTCTATGATGATACGACACACCTCAGCCAGCCACAGTTCCCTCTGATGCGGGGACAGGAGGGTCCACAGTAACAATGGCGTACCTATTGTGGTTGAGAGGTGGATCGTCGACCACCATGACCTGCCACTGAACCCGATGATTTGGTCCTCTCTCAACGGTCGATCCCGTCGGCGCGAAGGCGAACGGACGAACTAGGAAGTTCGCCATGGCGGTGGTCGATGACGATGGTGGCAGAGGACGAACCAGATCGGAGCAAAGGGGGATGGCTTGTGGTGGAAGACGGAGGTGGTGAGCTCGAGGCGGAAGGAGCAGAGCCGGATTGGGGGTTTTGGCAGGCGGAAAAAACTGCACGCTGACAAGGGAGGCCAAACGGCAAGCAATCGGATATTTCCACGTCGGGGTGCTGCGGGATTTTTTGTTTCTCATTGTGAACCAGTTGCATAGAGATATTCTGGCGTACATGAGTAAACCCAGCATTTATGGGATCCTCTACCACCGGCCATGTAGCGACCCGACCCGAATGGATCAAGTCTCTGTGCTTAAGTGTCATCCCTGGATCGGTATGCTGACACACACAGTACTCGAGGATTTATAACAGAGGTAAATCACATGTATAAAGTAACGTAAATACTATTACCTCAATCCAAATAGCGGAAGTAACAAGGTTGTGGATTCCCATCAACACCAACGGCAAAGTTGAGTGTAGAAATCGTAACCCTAACGTATTACTTACTCGTCGTAAGATATCCTGCAACATGAAACGTTGCAGCCCGAAAACGGGTCAGCACATGGAATATGCTGGCAAATTCACACCATAGAGAAATGATGAACAAAGGCTATCACTACATGCATATATGGCTGGTGGAAAAGCTCTATGGTTATAATGTTTTTGCGAAAAGCCAATTTTTCCCTACTGCAAAGGAATAAATTTTATTTAACTATCATGGTGGTTGTGAAACATTGAGATGGTTGACAGCATCTCAATCCCAATTAAGTATCATCATTAACCCAACAAGATTAATTAAAGTAACATGACGAGATTCACATGATAATCCAAGTACTAGATACTCAAGTTGTCCATAACCGGGGACACGGCTAATCATGATTAGTTTGTACACTCTACAGAGGTTTGTGCACTTTTCCCCACAAGACTCGATCTCCTCCGTTGGATTTCTCGCACTACATGGTGTTTGAGAAACGGATGATCGAGACACAGTCTTTCAGAAGCGTTAACACTTTACGATGGGTAGACCGTACCACCTACATCCCCTACATCTGCTAGTCTACCACTGTAAGAGTTCACACGACTTAATCAACTATGCTAGAGCCCATAATAGCTTGTGGTAGCACATGGAAGTTTCTAGTATGAATAATCTTATGATCCCTTTGAGCCTGGGTGGCGGTCCAAAAGAAAAACAGGCAATCCTGGAATACCTAGGTACCTCAATCCACCCAGATGTGTGTTTTAGTTGCCACCTTAAGGTTAACCATTAATTAACAATCTCACATCTGCCATGGTAACACTCAAACCCAATCCACGTCTACTAGCATAGCATAACAATATAAGCAAACGTAGAAGTAACTCCCAAGGGTTTGATAATAAACAGGGCAATAGGTACTACCTCATCTACTTCCCAGAACCCACAATTTAATTAGATCCTAATCATGCAATGTTTGAGGATTGGTCTAATGCAATAAAACTGGGTAGTAAAGAGGTATGATCAAAGTGTGAACTTGCCTGCAATGTTGAAGAAGATGATTCGCACTCAAAACTCCTGATAGATCTACTCGTCACACTCCGGTCAATCTATCGTAAGAAAGCAATAGTAACCATACATAAGCAATCACTCAAAAGATCGGGAAGAACGAAGAAAACAATTCGGAAAACTTCAAAACACAGGCAAATAACTCTTGCAACAGAAAACATTTTCTAACAGTACCAAAATTATATGAATTTGGCCTTATCAGAGAGTTTAGGTCAAGAGCTTCGATTTGCGAAAAGAATCAACTAAATCGGAGTTATGAAACTCAAGTTATGATCAAAAGAAGATTCAAATTCAAATATGATCTAATTCAAATTTTAAAATTTCAAAAACATGTTTGAGTTGGATTACTGGATAGAGGGGATCATACCGAAGAAGTGGGCGTTGGTTTCGTTGGATTTGGATAAACGAGTAAAAAGTTGTGACCGTTTGAAGAACAGGGACTAAACTGTAAATAAAATCATCACAGATAGGTCCCTGGCGAAAAACTAAAAGAAATGAAAAAGACTAAATAGCGAACGTTCGCTACAGAAACTTACGCGATGAAAACCGTTCACTACAGAGGCTAAACCAGCGAACGTTCTCTAAATAAAAACAAAACAAAAAAAACAGAAAGATCTGGATCGTTGGATCCAGATCCAAAGGCGAGGGGAGGGCGGCGGTTACCGCGGCGGATGGAGTCGCCGGCGACGGAGAAAACGGCGGCGACGCCGTCGGCTACGCGCGGGGAGGCGGCTCCGGTCGTCGGGGAAGGCGGCGAAAGGCACGGGAGGAGGCGACGTGGAGCGGTGGGTGCGGTGGCGGCGACGGCGGCGGTCGTCGGCGGCGAGAGTGGTGGCTTCGGGCGGCGGAGCTCGGCGGATCTCACCGGCGGCGGCGAGATGTGGGAGGGGGCGACGGCGCGAGCAGAGGGGGAGAGGCGGCGGAGTCGGGGCCCGCCTTTTAAAGGGGCAGGGGAGGGCGGTGGCGTGGGGAAGGGGGCAGAGGAGGCCGGAGGCGGCACGGTGTCCATGGCGGCGGCGGTTGGCGTGCGGGAGCCGGAGTCTGGGCGGAGGTCGGGGACGCGCGGGGCTGGCCTGGCTGGGCCGCGGCCTGGCTGGGTGCTGGGCCGGCCCAGTCGGCGAAGATTTGTTTTTTTTAACGACGACAGACAACAGAAAAAAAAAGATAAACTAAAATAAAATAAAAACATAGGCATATAATATATCAAAATTTTCAGAAAAAGATTTTCTACAACGTGAACGTTTTTCCAACGCCAAATAAAATTCACACAAATTTGAATAAAGCAAAGAGTGCTACTATTCTAATAAAATCCAATAAAAATCATTTTAAAATACCAAAATGATTTCAAATTTATTTCTCTCCAATTTTATGATGTAGGGAATCATGTTACCCTATTTTCCATGTATTTTATTTTTGGAGAAAATAATTTGAATAAAACCCAAATAACTCCAAATTGAAAATAATTTCCAAAATGACTTTAAATTAGATCCTTTTAAACTTCCAACTCATATTTCATATGTTTTGAAGAAGTCATTTTATCTTCTCTCATGAAAATCATTGAGTTGCTTAAATTTTTTGAATTGGAAAATATTTCCAAATAAAATTCAAATATTTTCAACACCCCTTGTCATTTAAATAAATGGAAGGAGTCATGTCATCTTCTCTCTAGGGTTTTGTATTTGAAAAGTATTTGAATTCACGGAGATCATAAAAGCAAAATGAAAGTTTGGGAAAGTCCTTTTATTCCCTCTCATTTAACTTTCAAAAGATTTCGAATTCACTCACTTTCAGTCAATCAATCAAACAATCAATCCAATCTATCTGTTTATTATAACATTCCAAAATTTAGAATTTTGGGATGTTACAAACCTACCACCCTTAAAATGAATCTCGTCCTCGAGATTCGGAGAGGCTAGCAAGAAATAGGTTAGGTTTGGGGTCTTCTCAAAATCCATCGATCGTCTCAGGGGTCTGGGGTGCTACCACCCTTAGAAACATTGTTACGGTCCCACCAATACTCATATACTCCATCCTTATTCTTGACGGGGCCGGTCTTCTCAAATTATCGGGAAAATTCCTTCTGTAGGCTCTTCCGGTAGTGGCATAACCTTTTCCTCAATACTTCTGTCCTTTTTCTTGGTAAGGTTGTTCCGAGACTGGGTCTTCTTAGCTGACGGGTCTGGCGCCAATACTAAACAACTATCGATATCTCATGTTGGTCTTCCAATTATGGTTTCTCCTGCAGGAAATGGGTCTGGGTTGAACCTCACCGTATAACCTACGATTGGCAAAAGCTGCCTTGTATAAGGGAAAAATACTTATACCATTCTAAGGTTTAAACAAGGTTTAATACCGTTGTCTCTCTACTATAGGTAAGTCACTCAGATTTACCATCTCGTATAGCAAGGCGAACAATAAGAGTAAGTCGGTATGGTGATCAATCCATCCCGCACCCAAATCATTACCTTGTATATGGTTTAGCGAATCTCGCATTCTAACACTCGGTCATCCTCACAAGCATTGCAGAATTTCTCTTGTCGACGAACCAAGTTTGGATAAATCCATGGATTCTACAAGCCAAACAAACATCTATCGTTCCTTCCCAACCCTCAGGTTTTGCGTAACTCCTATAAGATCGTCTGCTGATAAAATCGTAACTTCTTCCAGGGTTTTTCCTTCAGCAAGAATGTGCTTGCTTCTTGGCAGGTCCTGGAGCCTGTGGGTTATGGCCCATCTCATCACTGGTAAACCTTGAACTCATCATCGGGGAAACTGATCCTTAATCCAACATCCAACTTCCTAGTATTCTTAAATCCATCCAATTGTACTGTCTTCCTTCCTTCTATTAGCACCAAACTAGGACATGATTACTCAGACTCATTATGGAATTTCCATTGATCCATATTTCCAACATCATACCTCCTTTATATCCAATAGTAATTCATCTCTTCATCCTCGGGGGATATCCCACATACCGAGATAAAAAAACTTATACTTATGAAGTCCATACTCCACTTCGTGGAACATCATTATCCTTTCCAGGGTCAAGCATCCTTACAGGGGAATATTGGCCATCTCTGCATGGCACTTCTTCAACTGGGAAACGTGAAACACATCATGAACTCCTGACAGTCCTTCGGGTGACTCCAACTTGTTGGCCACTTCTCCCATACGCTCCAAAACTTGCTATGGTCCTACAAATCTCGGGGCTAACTTTCCCTTAACTCCAAACCGTTTAATTCCTCGCAGAGGGGACACACGAAGACATGCTCTGTCTCCAATTTCATAGACTACCTCCTTGCGTTTTTGAGTCTGCATAACTCTTCTGCCTGGACTGAGCTACCTTCAGTCTATCTTGAATCAACTTAACATTCTCTTCTGACTCCTTGATCACATTTGGTCCAAACAACTGACGGTCTCCAACTTCATCCCGCATCAACGGTGTCTGGCACCTTCTCCCATACAAAGCTTCAAAAGGGGCCATCTTCAAACTGGCTTGGTAACTGTTGTTGTATGAGAACTCCGCGTAAGGTAGATTATCATCCCTACTAGATCCATAATCTAGCGCACACGCTCTCAACATGTCCTCCAGAATCTGATTGACTCTCTCGGTCTATCCATCTGTCTGTGGATGAAAGGATGTACTGAACTCTAGCCTAGTACCCAAAGTCTAGTGCAGCTGATTCCAAAACTTTGAGGTAAACTGTGTTCCTCTATCTGATACGATGGTCCTCGGAACTCCATGCAGACATACGATCCTGGTCATATATATCTTGGCCAACTTCGCACTTGTATAGGTGGTTTTTACTGGGATAAAGTGAGCCACTTTGGTCAAGCGAATCAATTACTACCCAGATAGAATCATATCCCGATCGGGTTCTGGGAAATCCGGTAATGAAATCCATGCCAAGCTTATCCTACTTCCATTCGGGTATCGGCATAGGCTGTAGTAATCCGGCTGGCTTCTGATACTCTGCCTTTACTCTCTGGCATACATCACCTACGACTACATACTCCGCAATATCCTTCTTCATACCAGTCCACCAGAAATGCTCCTTCAACTCCAAATACATGTTGGTGTTTCTAGGGCGAATCGAGTATGGTGAGTCATGAGCCTCCTAAAGTATTAACTTCCTGATCTTTACATTATTGGGCACATATACACGGCCTCGAACCATAAGGTGTCGTGCTCATCCTTACGAAAACCTTTGGCCTTTCCTTTGCTCATCCTCTCTTTTAACTCAGCAATTTCTTTGTCATCCTTCTGAGCTTCACGGATCTTTCCCAACAATGTAGACTGAACTTCCCTTGCTACAACAAAACCCTTGGGAACCATCTCCAACCAAAGTTCCCTGAGATCCTCGGCTCACTCCTTTGGCAATCCTCTACTTATGAGGGTATTCGTCCTTGTTTTCTTTATGGTTGTGTTGTATTTCTCCACAAAGCTTGTATGCACAAGGTTTCTTCATATCCTTTCCATAAGGCCTCAATTTCTGTGACACAAGCCAAGACTTTGGCAAAGTCAACTTAAATTCTTTCCAAGTGGTTACTCCTTGCCATCCGTTGATGGTTTGGTACATCCTCCACCAAGTAGCAGCACCTCTTTCAAAACACTGAAGAGCATGCTGGGCCATATCTTTTCCGGCTATAGGGTTATTCTCCATGTGATCCTCCATGTTTTGAATCCATTGGTCCGTCTCCAATTGACTCATCGGTCCACAAAATATAAGCTCATCTCTATTCGTCCTCTATTGGGTCCATGGGTTTGGGGTGAGATAAGAGAGATCGAGAGGGATGCACACAATACAAACAATGGTTTTGAAAAGACAGATTTTTATTTGTGGCTGTCGGAAAAATATCAAACAAAGGACAGCTCACAATCGTCGCATCTAACGTAGGTGTATAACCCGGTTTGGTCTTCTAAAGGTCAATAAATCTTCAACGTCGCCAAACTCTTCAAGTCTTGTTCATGCCTGCAATGGCTTCTTCCGATCAGACTTGTCCTTCTCAAGTTCTTTTGCCAGATCATCTCTGTTGACGTGAAGTCTCTCGTGACGTCCTTTAATATTTCTGGAGTTGCATTCAAACTTCTGGTTTTCAACATCCTTGGCATGAACCCTGGTCCTACTGTCCTTTAGTTCCTGACGAATCTTTGATGTCTCAAGGTTTTGCTCCTCTAGCTTGGCTACTTTCAGCTTCTGGGTCCTGAGTTCTTCATGAAATGCTTCCTTTCAAATACGGCTTCTTGTAGCTCCATCTTAACTTCTTGATGTAACACTCCAGATCCTGGCGATACACCAGCTAAGGTTAAAACTGCATCCTTTGCTTGGCAGATGCTCCATCAGCCTTCTACCATCCAATCCTTCCGAAGAAATGCATGCTTAACTCAGCACGGTGACCATAGCATAAGCGGGCGATAACATCATGGATAGCCATGTTTCTGCCCTTGTCATTACCATGAGCTATCATTCCATAGTTGATATCTCATGCCTTAGGGTTTTCCTTGACAGAACTTTGAGTTTTTTAACTCTCCATGCTCCGGTCTTTCTCCGATACACCTTGATCTCGGGTATTCACAACTTCCATAGTCTGCCAAGTTCCATAAGTCTAGCCATTCCTAGGTCATACAAATCTTCAAATTCTCCTAGTCTTCAGAGTCTTCAACCGTTGTAGTTTCCATTTACACGGTAAAATCTTCTTCATTCCAAAGTGGTCTTAGTTGTCCGATATCTTGTATTTCTTGAAGTGGTCTCATCCGTTGAATCTTCGAGTGGTCCAAAGGGAAAAGGGGTATGGTCTCACTAAAAGGGAATATTTGAATAAGACTCGGAAAAGAAGAGAGGTAAAAGATCTTTTTGAAAAGGAAAGTTTTAGAGAAAATCCTTCCTATGGGCTTGCCAGTTTCTAGGGTCACGTCCTACAGTCAACATGTGCTCTGATACCATCTTGTAGCGACCCGACCCGAATGGATCAAGTCTCTGTGCTTAAGTGTCATCCCTGGATCGGTATGCTGACACACACAGTACTCGAGGATTTATAACAGAGGTAAATCACATGTATAAAGTAACATAAATACTATTACCTCAATCTAAATAGCGGAAGTAACAAGGTTGTGGATTCCCATCAACACCAACGGCAAAGTTGAGTGTAGAAATCGTAACCCTAACGTATCACTTACTCATCGTAAGATATCCTACAACATGAAACGTTGCAGCCCGAAAACGGGTCAGCACATGGAATATGCTGGCAAATTCACACCATAGAGAAATGATGAACAAAGGCTATCACTACATGCATATATGGCTGGTGGAAAAGCTCTATGGTTATAATGTTTTTGCGAAAAGCCAATTTTTCCGTACTGCAAAGGAATAAATTTTATTTAACTATCATGGTGGTTGTGAAACATTGAGATGGTTGACAGCATCTCAATCCCAATTAAGTATCATCATTAACCCAACAAGATTAACAAAAGTAACATGATGAGATTCACATGATAATCCAAGTACTAGATACTCAAGTTGTCCATAACCGGGGACACGGCTAATCATGATTAGTTTGTACACTCTGCAGAGGTTTGTGCACTTTTCCCCACAAGACTCGATCTCCTCCGTTGGATTTCTCGCACTCCATGGTGTTTGAGAAACGGATGACCGAGACACAGTCTTTCAGAAGCGTTAGCACCTTACGATGGGTAGACAGTACCACCTACATCCCCTACATCTGCTAGTCTACCACTGTAAGAGTTCACACGACTTAATCAACTATGCTAGAGCCCATAATAGCTTGTGGCTGCACACGGAAGTTTCTAGTATGAATAATCTTATGATCCCTTTGAGCCTGGGTGGCGGTCCAAAAGAAAAACAGGCAATCCTGGAATACCTAGGTACCTCAATCCACCCAGATGTGTGTTTTAGTTGCCACCTTAAGGTTAACCATTAATTAACAATCTCACATCTGTCATGGTAACACTCAAACCCAATCCATGTCTACTAGCATAGCATAACAATATAAGCAAACGTAGAAGTAACTCCCAAGGGTTTGATAATAAACAGGGCAATAGGTACTACCTCATCTACTTCCCAGAACCCACAATTTAATTAGATCCTAATCATGCAATGTTTGAGGATTGGTCTATTGCAATAAAACTGGGTAGTAAAGAGGTATGATCAAAGTGTGAACTTGCCTGCAATGTTGAAGAAGATGATTTGCACTCAAAACTCCTGATAGATCTACTCGTCACACTCCGGTCAATCTATCATAAGCAAGCAATAGTAACCATACATAAGCAATCACTCAAAAAATCAGGAAGAACGAAGAAAACAATTCGGAAAACTTCAAAACACAGGCAAATAACTCTTGCAACAGAAAACATTTTCTAACAGTACCAAAATTATATGAATTTGGCCTTATTAGAAATTTTAGGTCAAGAGCTTCGATTTGCAAAAAGAATCAACTAAATCGGAGTTATGAAACTCAAGTTACGATCAAAAGAAGATTCAAATTCAAATCTGATCTAATTCAAATTTTCAAATTTCAAAAACATGTTTGAGTTGGATTACTGGATAGAGGGGATCATAACAAAGAAGTGGGCGTTGGTTTCGTTGGATTTGGATAAACGAGTAAAAAGTTGTGACAGTTTGAAGAACAGGGACTAAACTGTAAATAAAATCATCACAGATAGGTCCCAGGCAAAAAACTAAAATAAAGGAAAAAGACTAAATAGCGAACGTTCGCTACAGAAACTTACGCGACGAAAACCGTTCACTACAGAGGCTAAGCCAGCGAACGTTCTCTAAATAAAAAAACGAAAAAAAACAGAAAGATCTGGATCGTTGGATCCAGATCCAACGGCGAGGGGAGGGCGGCGGTTACCGCGGCGGATGGAGTCGCCGGCGACGGAGAAAACGGCGGCGACGGCGTCGGCTACGCACGGGGAGGCGGCTCCGGTCGTCGGGGAAGGCGGCGAAAGGCACGGGAGGAGGCGGCGTGGAGCGGTGGGTGCGGTGGCGGCGACGGCGGCGGTCGTCGGCGGCGAGAGTGGTGGCTTCGGGCGGCGGAGCTCGGCGAATCTCGCCGGCGGCGGCGAGATGCGGGAGGGTGCGGCGGCGCGAGCAGAGGGGGAGAGGCGGCGGAGTCGGGGCCCGCCTTTTAAAGGGGCAGGGGAGGGCGGTGGCGTGGGGAAGGGGGTAGAGGAGGCCGGAGGCGGCACGGCGTCCATGGCGGCGGCGGTTGGCGTGCGGGAGCCGGAGTCTCGGCGGAGGTTGGGGACGCACGGGGCTGGGCTGGCTGGGCCGGCCCAGTCGGCGAAGATTTGTTTTTTTAACGATGACAGACAGCAGAAAAAAAAGATAAACTAAAATAAAATAAAAACATAGGCATATAATTTATCAAAAATTTTAGAAAAAGACTTTCTACAATGTGAACATTTCTCCAACGCCAAATAAAATTCACACAAATTTGAATAAAGCAAAGAGTACTACTGTTCTAATAAAATCCAATAAAAATCATTTTAAAAATACCAAAATGAATTCAAATTTATTTCTCTCCAATTTTATGATGTAGGGAATCATGTTACCCTATTTTCCATGTATTTTATTTTTGGAGAAAATAATTTGAATAAACCCAAATAACTCCAAATTGAAAATAATTTCCAAAATGACTTTAAATTAGATCCTTTTAAACTTCCAACTCATATTTCATATGTTTTGAAGAAGTCATTTTATCTTCTCTCATGAAAATCATTGAGTTGCTTAAAGTTTTTGAATTGGAAAATATTTCCAAATAAGATTCAAATATTTTCAACACCCCTTGTCATTTAAATAAATGGAAGAAGTCATGTCATCTTCTCTCTAGGGTTTTGTATTTGAAAAGTATTTGAATTCATGGAGATCATAAAAGCAAAATGAAAGTTTGGGAAAGTCCTTTTATTCCCTCTCATTTAACTTTCAAAAGATTTCGAATTCACTCACTTTCAGTCAATCAATCAAACAATCAATCCAATCTATCTGTTTATTATAACATTCCAAAATTTAGAATTTTGGGATGTTACAGGCCACATATGAGAACCCACAGGTAGTGATCTTGGATTGGATTTAGGAACCCAATTATAATGATTATTAAATGAAGCGCACAAGGCAGGTTTAGAGACATTATGGCCCAAACGGTGACAAAACCGGCACCTGCATAAACCAAGGCAACCGAAGGCCCAGTGGCCAACCTTGGAGCAAACATGGCAAATTATAGCCTCAAAGGCCTGGTCCATTCTGCATGGCCCAATTGACTGCTCGTAGAATTGTTGCAAGCACGTACAATCACCATAAGTATCAACACATTTCTGGCAGAAAATTCCAGTACAATCCTGAGGGAGGTGTCCAAACCGATCACAAGAAGAACAATGTTTGAGACATTTATATATGTATTGTTTGGTTGGAACCTCCAAAATATCAGCCAATAATTCGACATCCTCATTGGAATAACCCGCTTGCCAACCATCAAGAATAGAAAGCAATTTTTCCTACGGGATAGCATCCAGAATAACATGTTTATAACAAGCACCCTGAAAGGAAGGTAATTTGGCCGCAGAACGGGGGAAAACCTGCATATCCACATATCCAATTCGAAAAAACCGTGTCTGACCCAGAAAATCCGGGATAGGTAAGCTGCCAAAACGGATCACCTGCAACGGGGGATGATCACCGGAATGACTCGCCGCCAGTGAGGAAAAAATGCCCAATTGTTCAAAAACCTTCACTGACGCTGGAGCAATAGGAGCCTTGGCCTTAGATGACAGCCATTTAGATTTGATGGCTGGGCCCAGGGAAGAGGCAAGACCCGCTAACACAACATCCGCATGCCAGACATTGCAGCTCGTGGGAGTTTTTGCATGCCGATGGAGATGAAAGTGACAAATGAAATCCGGCCAAATATGATCACGTAAGCCATAGATGAAATGACCCACACGGTTGGAGGCCACCGAAAACCGGGATCTCTGATCAGCTAGTCGGCAAACCTTAAACCCAGAGCTAAGACCACCAATGCAAGATTGGAGGGCAAGATCCACAGATTCATCCGAGAGAGGGAAGGAGGCAGATGAGAAAGAGACCTCCAAAAAAATTCTTTGGAGTTCGGTCCATCGATGAAGTGGACCGTAGATCGAAACCGAGCACGCACCTGTGCCTCGACCGCGAGACCGGGAGAGAAATCTCAATGGATGAGGCTGTCCTTAGGTTAATTTGACTTAGGAGGGGATTATTTTTTTGCTTGTAATATGGTATATATATAGGTCATGCTCTGGGATGACATGATACAGTTTGAGCACACACACATGCATGTGTACGCATGAATCCCTCCCATCGAGTCGAAGTGGCTAGTACAACGACACGTCATGAACCGATATCGCTCTGTGTGGGGACTGTACAATTTTTGACGCACGCGCCACAACAACGTTGAGAAATGGTATTCAAACATGCACTACAAAAAAATACACTTCCGTGATATACGTGTTTGTCACAGTAGGTCACGTTTTCTGTCATGCATATACATTCATGATGATTTTATGACAGAATAAAGATAGTCATACCTGTGCTGTCGTAGAAGTGTTCCATGTCATTACCAAAATTATCATCACTGAAGTTTCCACTTCCATGACGATAAATCGCGCATCATAGAAGTGCTTTCGTCAAGGGTGACCGACACATGGCATCCACCGTAACGGGACGCAGTTAAGCTATCGGGTCCGGTTTTGGATCCGATAACCCGCTAACAGCCACGACTAATGCCGATTTTCCACGTGTAAAATTCTCATTGGCTGATGGAACCAAGTGTCAGCTCCGCGTTGGCACAGGTGTCACTCATCCAATGGGCGAGATGCGCATATGATACGTTGACACGTGGACCGGTCCAAAAGTGGCCTATAAAGATTAAATGGGCCGGCCCAACTAAAGGCGCACAAGATTTAGCGGGCCATAATGGGCCGGCCCAGCTAAAGGCCCACAAAATTTGTAGACCATAATGGGCCGACCCAGCTAAAGGCCCAACATTCTCAGTTAAGGCCCGTACGGCTAGTGTCAAATCGCCCCATCAAGGGCCCGTCCTAAACTTGTCATCATCGCGGCCCATGGTCACTTCTGGCCCGTTAACAGTCCGCTAAGAATTTGGGCCGAATTACGGCCCAGTGTGTTTCCAGCCTGTTAAAGGTCCTGCTTCATTTGGGCCCATTTATAGGCCATTGAAACTTTCGGCTCATAAACGACCGTGAAGGATATGGGTCATATTCGGCCATGTGTGACATTCGGCCCGTTAGAGGCCCAATATAGATTTGGGCCACTTTCAGCCTGTTGTGACTTTCGGCCTATTAACGTCGGACGAAATCCATGGGCCATATGTGGCCCAACGCCACATCAGGCCTACTAACGGCCCATATAAAAATGACACTAATCAAGCCTGACCGAACTTCCGGCCTGTTAAAGGCCCGTGTAGTAGGTCAGCGCATTTACGACCCGTCTGAATTTCGGCATGTGGACGGTCCGCATTGTAAATGGGCCACCATTTCGGCCTGCTAAGAGCAGTGGGTTATTTGGCACAATCAGTGGCCAATCTTACTTTCATCCTATTAAAGGCCCATGTTTTTTATGGGCTCGAGATATTTGTTGGGGAACGTAGTATTTCAAAAAATTCCTACGATCACGCAAGATCTATCTAGGAGAAGCATAGCAACGAGCGGGGAGAGTGTGTCCACGTACCCTCATAGACCGAAAGCGGAAGCGTTTAGTAACGCGGTTGATGTAGTCGAACGTCTTCGGATCCAACCGATCCAAGTACGGAACGTACGGCACCTCCGCCATTAGCACACGTTCAGCTCGGTGACGTCCCTCGAACTCTTATCCAGTTGAGGCCAAGGGAGAGTTCCGTCAGCACGATGGTGTGGTGAGGGTGATGAGGAAGTTACCGGCGCAGGGCTTCGCCTAAGCACTACGACGATATGACCGAGGTGTGTAACTGTGGATGGGGGCACCACACACGGCTAAAAGATCAACTTGTGTGCCTTTGGAGTGCCCCCCTCCCACATATATAAAGGCGGAGGGAGGAGGAGGCCGACCAAGGGGAGGAGGCGCGCCATGGGGCGGCAATCCTACTCCAAGTAGAATTCGCCCCCCTTTCCAATTCCAACAAGGAGAAGGGGGAAGGAGAGGGAGGAGAGAAGGAAGGGGGGGACGACCCCCCTAGTCCATTCAGTTTGGGCTAGGGGGGGGGCGCCCCACACCTTGGCCTGCCTCCGCTCTTCCAACAATAGGCCCATGAGGCCCAATAACCCCCCGGGGGGTCCGGTAACCCCCCGGTACTCCGGAAAATACCCGATACACCTCGGAACTATTCTGGTGTCCGAATATAGTCTTCCAATATATCAATCTTTATGCCTCGACCATTTCGAGACTCGTCGTGATGTTCATGGTCTCATCTGGGACTCCGAACTACCTTCGGTTCATCAAAACACATAGACTCATAATATCGTTCGTCATCGAACGTTAAGCGTGCGGACCCTACGGGTTCGAGAACTATGTAGACATGACCGAGACTCCTCTCCGGTCAATAACCAATAGCGGAACCTGGATGCTCATATTGGCTCCCACATATTCTACGAAGATTTTTATCGGTCAAACCGCATAACAACATACGTTGTTCCCTTTGTCATCGGTGTGTTACTTGCCCGAGATTCGATCATCGGTATTACTATATCTAGTTCAATATCGTTACCGGCAAGTCTCTTTACTCGTTCCGTAATGCATCATCCCGTAACTCACTAGTACAAAAACTGCTATAGCTAATATGGACATTAATGGCGCACCATGTATGTGGTGCGCCACTGCTATATAGCAGTGGCGCACCAGATATGGGTGCGCCATTAGTGGCCATATTACTAATGGCGCACCTGGTGTGTGGTGCGCCATTACTAGTTTTGTCCTGGCCCCACACCCCTCCCCAGACTTAGAAGTGGCGCACTAGGGGAAAGTGCGCCATTACTAGTTTTAACTAGTAATGGCGCACCAGTAAGAGATGCGCCATTGCTATCTATACGTATGGCGCACCCCCTACCAGTGCGCCATTGCTATCACACCTTATCCCCTCCCTCTAGTCACGTGCTCTCCCCTCCCCTTCCTCCTGACACACCCACCCACCTCCCTCAACTTCGATCTAGATCGGGAAGCCCCGGCCGCCCGCCTCTTCCTCTCCCTCCCGACCACGGCGAGCCCCCTTCCCTCTCCCTCATACCAGATCCAGGGCATGGAGCCGTGGTGAGCTCCTTCCCCAACCCTCCTCACCGGATCCAGAGGAGAGCTGGTGACCATGTCCTCCGGCGAGGGCGTTGCTCCGGGGTGTGGAGGCCGCCGAGCTGCAGGAGGAGGAGCTCCCCGCCACCCCAAGGCCCCAGATCCAGACGCCACGGCCATAGCCGGGCTTCCAGATCCTCGTCATCGTTGAGCTGGCCCATGATCGATGAACGGCGGCGTATCTGGCGGCAAGGCCAAGGTGCCGCAGGCGATGGCGCCGGTGGAGGGTGGTTTCTTCTCCACGTCCACGCGCCGGGAGAGGAAGCAGCCTCCGCGTTGTTCTGCAGCAAGTTCGGCAACGGGGGACGCGCGGCCGTCCTCCTCCTCCTCTGCATCCATGGCGCTCATCCCGGAAGGTACTGCGCCTCTCCCGCATTAATCCTGCTTCTGAATCGATCTGCACAGCTGATTTTTGCCTATTGCTATGTTTGCCTGCAGGGGAGGTACCGCTGGAGCTCTAAGGCGGCCTTAAACACCACCGATCTGGTCGGAGGTTGGGCAGATAAGGCCCTGCGTCTCCTGCTCCTTCCCATGTACATCCCAGTCTCTGACTCTCTGTCCAGACTTAACTACGTAGCGGCTACCTAGTATGGATATGATTACGAGCTTGCCGGATTGGATTATGTAGCCTACCTCAATGCTTAATTAGTCTGGCGGTTTGTTGCACGCATACATGCATGCATCATGGTAGAGGATTGAAATCACTAGCTCTAGCTACTTCGTGGTTGAATGGTTTGCATTGCAGTGTACGATCAAATTCTGTACATCTAACATTTGATGAACTAGATGCAGCTTGCTTTTGATTCAGATAATTTATATCTGTGTATGATGCGTTAAAAATATCTCTGTACGAGTCCTGTGCAGGTCATCGTTGGAGGAGAGGATGATGGTGAAGCAGCAGAGGATGATGGTGCCCGACCATGGCGAGCGAGGAAGCCCCAAGATTGATAGGTGGCTCCCTCTTGTCGTAAGTTCAGATGTCGCACATCCTGTATGTTGTGCAAATCGGAGAGATCCAGAATGCTTTTCTCATGTATTTTTGTTATCTCAGGTATGGATTTGGGGCGTATTTCAAGCAGGTAATGACCTACTCTGATGCCGCTCTAAGAGAAAAATGTGCCACCCCTATCCTCAAGCAGGTAATAATTAATCATTTATGAGCTGATGGACAACAATTACTCTATTCTTCCACCACTGCATCACTCGATCAAATGTCACTCGATCAAATCGTCTGTGCTCTGTTTTCTTATTTGGATGAAAACCAGGCAGTGTAGTTATTTTTTATAGTTTATACACATACTGCACTGTTAATTAAAGGTTGTAACCTCGCTGTCACACTAATGGACGCAAAAAAGAAGAGTGGCAGTACTATCAATGGTTCAGTCAGCGCCTCAACAGCGTCTGCACTACTTCTGATATTGTTTTTCAGTAGCTTTTTTCTGCACCTTTTTCTTTCAGTTCTTAGTGCTGCTGCCCCATGAACACATTTTTTAATTTGACTGTACATTCAAATGAAGCCTTTGTTAAGTATACACTCCAAAATTCAGTTAACAGTAGCCTAACTGAATCTTCTGTTTCTGAATTTATAAACTCACTTTATATTCAGTTTATAAATTACCAGTAGCTTCAAAATTAAGTATCATTCGCATGGATCAACTGTTATTTTATTTTGTGGAGGATAAAGTTCAGATCATGAATAATGGCATTACAAGTGAACTTGGCACAATTACACATGTCCTGAACCTCATAGAATCTGGCACTAGCAAGTCTTCATTGGCATGCAAGTACTACTTTTACATTGTCATGACAGGAACAATTAATTTGACATGTATCATTGGTACTGCTAAAACATTTCGTTCATGTTTCAACAAATTTGGTGAAGACCACTTCATATGTATTTTGCATATATGAATTATGTCCTGTTGCTTTCTAATTAAGATGTTAGTTCTTTCAGTTCTAGCCCTCCTATCTTTAATTCCTGGCTGCTGGACTACCCGTGGGACAACAAGTTCATCTGCGGCAGCTATCGCTGTGTGCAGTCCGTCCGTGAAGCGCTCCGCAGCGTCTTCGCCGGGCACAACGAGATCCTCAACGTCTGGAAGTAAGTCGCCGGCCATCTGTTTCCTGATGAATTTTCTTTCTAGCTCAGTGTGATCGGATCTGACTAGTACGTTTAGATTTGCTCTTGTTTTCTTTTCAAATAGTACTAGTAGTCTATATTCCAGCTGAGCGACTACCTGTAGCCACTTGAACCGATGAGAATTCTTCAAGCCTACCTATAGCCACTTGAACAGATGTCTATCTCAGATCTGCTCATCTAAAATATCCAAGTGGAGTAGTATACTGGTAGTATAGTATAATAATATTATCAAAAGGTAAATGCCCTGATTATTTAGCTCTGTCAGATAAATACTCGTCGAAAGTGGGCTCCTATCAAAATTCATTTCCATTATAATCTTACTCATACAATATTCACACCATGTAATTCTGGAAATATATGCTCATATCTAGTTCTGCATAAAAAATGACAGTATTGACATGTTATAAATAGTTTGTTTGTCTTTCTGTTTATTTTGTTACATTTGCAGGGATAAAGTGAAGAAAAAGAAGAAAAGATTACTAGAAGATTAGTTTTAGGACTTTCTTTTATTTCCTTGCAATTTTCCTTTTATTGGATACTTGTAAAGACATTGTAATATTCTTACTATAATAAAAATTATGATTCTATTTCATCTTTTGTTTTAAAATTATTTTTCCTTATAGGTTGTTTTCCGTAAATTTGGATTTTTTTTGTTTTCCAAATACATTACTAGTGGCGCATTTAAGCCCTTATTAGTGGCGCACCTTCCTTTATTACTAGTGGCGCACCTATAAGGCTATTAGTGGCGCACCTGGAGGGAATACCAGTGGAGCACCTAAGGGTTAGTAGTGGCGCACCATGTGGTGCGCCACTGGTATTTGGATTACCAATGGCGCATCAAAGGTGCGCCATTACTAACAATTACTAATGGTGTGTTAATAGTGGCGCACCCATAGTGCGCCATTAATAGAAATATGTGGTGCGCCACTAATAGCCTTTTTTCTAGTAGTGACTAACTCATTAGTTACATTGCTTGCAAGGCTTAGAGTGATGTGCATTACCGAGAGGGCCCAGAGATACCTCTCCGACAATCGGAGTGACAAATGCTAATCTCGAAATATGCCAACTGAACAAACACCATTGGAGAGACCTGTAGAGCATCTTTATAATCACCCAGTTACGTTGTGACGTTTGATAGCACACTAAGTGTTCCTCCGGTATTCGGGAGTTGCATAATCTCATAGTCAGAGGAACATGTATAAGTCATGATGAAAGCAATAGCAACAAACTAAACGATCATAGTGCTAAGCTAACGGATGGGTCTTGTCCATCACATCATTCTCTAATGATGTGATCCCGTTCATCAAATGACAACACATGTCTATGGCTAGGAAACATAACCATATTTGATAAACAAGCTAGTCAAGTAGAGGCATACTAGGGACACTCTGTTTGTCTATGTATTCACACATGTACTAAGTTTCCGGTTAATACAATTCTAGCATGAATAATAAACATTTATCATGATATAAGGAAATGTAAATAACAACTTCATTATTGCCTCTATGGTACATTTCCTTCAGTCTCCCACTTGCACTAGAGTCAATAATCTAGATTACATAGTAATGATTCTAACACCCATGGAGTCTTGGTGCTGACCATGTTTTGCTCGTGAGAGAGGCTTAGTCAACGGGTCTGCCACATTCAGATCCGTATGTATCTTGCAAATCTCTATGTCCCCTTCCGACACTTGATGACGGATGGAATTGAAGCGTCTCTTGATGTGCTTGGTCTTCTTGTGAAATCTGGATTCCTTTGCCAAGGCAATTGCACCAGTATTGTCACAAAAGATTTTCATTGGACCCGATGCACTAGGTATGACACCTAGATCGGATATGAACTCCTTCATCCAGACTCCTTCATTTGCTGCTTCCGAAGCAGCTATGTACTCCGCTTCACACGTAAATCCCACCACGACGCTCTATTTGGAACTGCACCAACTGACAGCTCCACCATTCAATATAAATACGTATCCGGTTTGAGACTTAGAGTCATCCGGATCAGTGTCAAAGCTTGCATTGATGTAACCATTTACAACGAGCTCTTTGTCACCTCTATAAACGAGAAACATATCCTTAGTCCTTTTCATGTATTTCAGGATGTTCTTGACCGCTGTCCAGTGATCCACTCCTGGAATACTTTGGTACCTCCCTACTATACTTATAGCAAGGCACACATCAGGTCTGGTACACAACATTGCATACATGATAGAACCTAGGGCTGAGGCATAGGGAATGACTTTCATTTTCTCTCTATCTTCTCCAGTGGTCGGGCATTGAGTCTCACTCAACTTCACACCTTGTAATACAGGCAAGAACCCTTTCTTTGACTGATCCATTTTGAAATTCTTCAAAATCTTATCAAGGTATGTGCTTTGTGAAAGTCCAATTAAGCGTCTTGATCTATCTCTATAGATCTTGATGCCCAATATGTAAGCAACTTCACTGAGGTCTTTCATAGAAAAACTCTTATTCAAGTATCCTTTTATGCTATCTAGAAATTCTATATCATTTCCAATCAGCAATATGTCATCCACATATAATATTAGAAATGCTACAGAGCTCCCACTCACTTTGTTGTAAATACAAGCTTCTCCAAAAGTCTGTATAAAATGATATGCTTTGACCACACTATCAAAACGTATATTCCAACTCCGAGAGGCTTGCACCAGTCCATAAATGGATCACTGGAGCTTGCATACTTTGTTGGCACCCTTTGGATCGACAAAACCTTCTGGTTGCATCATATACAACTCTTCTTCCAGAAATCCATTCAGGAATGCAGTTTTGACATCCATTTGCCAAATTTCATAAACATAAGATGCGGCAATTGCTAAGATGATTCGGACAGACTTAAGCATCGCTACGGGTGAGAAAGTCTCATCGTAGTCAACTCCTTGAACTTGTCGAAAACCTTTCACAACAAGTCAAGCTTTGTAGACAGTAATATTACCGTCAGCCTCAGTCTTCTTCTTGAAGATCCATTTATTCTCTATGGCTTGCTGATCAGCGGGCAAGTCAACCAAATCCACACTTTGTTCTCATACATGGATCCCATCTCAGATTTCATGGCCTCAAGCCATTTCACAGAATCTGGGCTCATCATCGCTTCCTCATAGTTCGTAGGTTCGTCATGGTCAAGTAACATGACGTCTAGAACCGGATTGTCGTACCACTCTGGTGCGGATCTTACTCTGATTGACCTACGATGTTCAGTAGTAACTTGATCAGAAGCTTCATGATCATCATCATTAGCTTCCTCACTAATTGCTGTAGGAATCACTGGAACTGATTTCTGTGATGAACTACTTTCCAATGAGGGAGCAGGTACAATTACCTCATCAATTTCTACTTTCCTCCCACTCACTTCTTTCGAGAGAAACTCCTTCTCTAGAAAGGATACATTCTTAGCAACGAAAATCTTGCCTTCGGATTTGTGATAGAAGGTGTACCCAACAGTTTCCTTTGGGTATCCTATGAAGACATATTTCTCCGATTTGGGTTCGAGCTTATCAGGTTGAAGTTTTTTCGCATAAGCATCACAGCCCCAAACTTTAAGAAACGACAACTTGGGTTTCTTGCCAAACCACAGTTCATATGGTGTCGTCTCAACGGATTTAGATGGTGCCCTATTTAGCGTGAATGCAGCCGTCTCTAAAGCATAATCCCAAAACGATAGCGGTAAATCAGTAAGAGACATCATAGATCTCACCATATCTAATAAAGTACGGTTACGACATTCGGACACACCATTACGCTGTGGTGTTCCGGGTGGCGTGAGTTGCGAAACTATTCCACATTGTTTCAAATGAAGACCAAACTCGTAACTCAAATATTCACCTCCACGATCAGATCGTAGAAACTTTATTTTCTTGTTACGATGATTTTGCACTTCACTATGAAATTCTTTGAACTTTTTAAATGTTTCAGACTTATGTTTCATCAAGTAGATATACCCATATCTTCTCAAATCATTTGTGAAGGTCAGAAAATAACGATACCCGCCGCGAGCCTCAACACTCATAGGACCACATACATCAGTATGTATTATTTCCAATAAGTCTGTAGCTCGCTCCATTGTTCCGGAGAACAGAGTCTTAGTCATCTTGCCCATGAGGCATGGTTCGCAAGCATGAAGTGATTCATAATCAAGTGATTCCAAAAGCCCATCAGCATGGAGTTTCTTCATGCTTTTTACAGCGATATGACCTAAACGGCAGTGCCACAAATAAGTTGCACTATCATTATTAAACTTATATCTTTTGGCTTCAACACTATGAATATGTGTATCACTACTATCGAGATTCAATAAAAATAGACCACTCATCAAGGGTGCATGACCATAAAAGATATTACTCATATAAATAGAACAACCATTATTCTCTGATTTAAATGAATAACCGTCTCGCGTCAAACAAGATCCAGATATAATGTTCATGCATAACGCTGGTACCAAATAACAATTATTCAGGTCTAAGACTAACCCTGAAGGTAGATGTAGAGGTAGCGTGCCGACGGCAATCACATCGACTTTGGAACCATTTCCCACGCGCATCGTCACCTCGTCCTTAGCCAATCTTCGCTTAATCCGTAGCCCCTGTTTCGAGTTGCAAATATGAGCAACAAAACCAGTATCAAATACCCAGGCACTACTGCGAGCATTTGTAAGGTACACATCAATAACATGTATATCAAATATACCTTTCACTTTGCCATCCTTCTTATCCGCCAAATACTTGGGGCAGTTCCGCTTCCAGTGAACAGTCCCTTTGCAGTAGAAGCACTCAGTCTCAGGCTTAGGTTGTAACATCCCAATTTTCAATTTGGATGTTATACATAGATCATCATATGCATATCATATTTTATTTGCATTTTGGTTGTGATCCTTGAAAATCCTAAGCAACTCAAGGACCTACGGAGAGAGTTGGGGATTTCATTTATTTTCCTATTTGAATTTTACTCAAATTTGAAAAAATGATCAATTTGGTTTTAATATTTTTATTTTTAATTATTTCCAATATTAAAAAATAATAGAGAGAAGAAAATATGACTTCTTCAAACGAGAGGAATATTGGAGGAAATTTTTTAAAATCAACTAAATATTTTATTTGGATTTTATTTGCTATTTTATTTGAATTAGAAAAATATGCATTTTGAAAATTGCACTTTTAGGCCAGAAAAATGTTCACCTTGTTCTAAATATTTTATTTAGACGGTGAAAATTGTTTTTGGCATTTTTAGAATTTCTTTTATATTTTATTAGGATTTTTTTCGGCGGAATTTATTTTAAAAAAAGTTTCTCGCCCGACTGGGCCGAAGCCCGCGTCGCCGCCGCCTTCCTCCCGCCGCCGCCGTGCGAGGCACGGACGCCAAGGAGGAGTCAAAGCGGGAATCCACCCTCCGCCGGCCCCTCCTCCAAGCCGTGCCCCCCGGGCCTTTATATAGCCACTGCAGCCGCCGCCCACCGCCGTAGCCGCTGCTCGCGCCGCCCGCCGCCGCTGCTGTGCGCCGCCGCCGCACCCCGCTCCCGCGCCGCCGTCGCCACTCGCCGGACTCGCCGAATCTTGCCGCCGCCCGACCCACCGGTTTTTTTGTTGAGCCGGTAAAACTGCCAAACCGCCACCGGGTTTTTTTTAGGTTTTCTGTTTAGATTGGTTTTTTTGAGTTCGCTAATTAGCGAATGTTCACTCGAACCTCACTGTTAGCGAACGTATTCGCCCGTTTGTTTCTGATAGCAAACGTTCGTTAGTGTTTTTCTTTTTATTTTATTTTGGCCAGGGACCTATCCGCGATTATTTTTATCGCAGATTAGCCCCTAATCTTCAAACCCTCGCAGTTTTTTAACCGTTCGTCCAAATCCGGTGAAAACCAACGCCAAAATCTTCGTCTCGAGCCCCTCATTCCAATTAATCAACTTGAACATGGTTTTTACAAAATTAAAATTTGGTTGCAAGAAGATTTGATTTCGAATTTCTTTTGATCGTAGTTTGAGTTTCGTAGCTCCGATTCGATTGATTCTTTTTGCAAATCGAAGCTCTTCAGTTGAACTTTTAGATTGGTATTGTTCATCTGAGTTTTATCCTTGCATCTATGCTTGAGTGGTTATGTATATTATTGTTTTTTTGCGATAGAGTTTCCGGAGTGCGAAGCGTGCTACTACGAGTCACTAGGGTTTTCCGATCGTCAGCAAGGCAAGTAACACTTTGATCATACCCCTTTGTTACCCAGTTTTTATGCATTAGTTATACCCCTTAAACATTGCATGAGTAGGATTTATTTAACATGTGGGTATGGGGAAGTAGATGATGAAGTAGAACCTATTGCCCTTTATTTCAAACCTTGGGAGTTACTTCTATGTTGTGCTTATTGTTATGCTATGCTCGTAGACGTGGATTGGTTGAGTGTATTCCATGACAGATGTGAGACTTGATAATTAATGGTTAACTTAAGGTGGTTACTTTAATACACATCTGGGTGGACTGTTTGTGGGCACCTGGGGAATCCAGTGTTGTCCAAGGAGATCCCGGGGAATCCGTGTGATCATCCTATGGTTCGCCACCCAGGCTCATAGGGATCATAAGATTATTCATGCTAGAAACTTCCGTGTGCAGCCACAAGCCTTTATGGGCTCTGGCATAGTTGAGTAAGTTGTGGGAAACCTTTCCATGATGGCTAGCAGATGTAGGGGATTATAGGTGTACCGGCCTATCTATCGGTTAAGGGGACCTCTTCAGAAAGATTGTGGCTCGGTCATCCGTTTCTCAAACACCATGTAGTGCAAGAAATACAACGGAGGAGATCGAGTCTTGTGGGGAAAAGTGCGCAAACCTCTGCAGAGTGTACAAACTAATCATGGTTAGCCGTGTCCCCGGTTATGGACATCTTGAGTATCTGGTTCTTGAATTATTGATTTGATCTCATCACTCTTAATTA
The DNA here is from genome assembly GCF_002575655.3 of Aegilops tauschii subsp. strangulata. Lineage (NCBI taxonomy): Eukaryota > Viridiplantae > Streptophyta > Magnoliopsida > Poales > Poaceae > Aegilops > Aegilops tauschii. The sequence continues at coordinate 50,347,957 of NC_053039.3, forward strand.
ATTTTGTTAGGTTGTTAATTACTGTTTAATTGGGATTGAGATGGGGTTTCCATTCTCAATGTTTTTCGACCAACTTGTTAGTTAAATAAAAAATATTCCTTTGCAGTAGGGAAAATTTGGCTTTACGCAAAAGTGATAACCATAGAGCCTCCACCAGCCATATATGCATGTAGTGATAGCAGTTATCTTGTTCATTGCTCTACAGTGTTATTTTGCCAGCATATTCCCTGTGCTGACCCGTTTCGGGCTACAATGTATTATGTTGCAGACTTTTCAGACGAAGAGTAAGGTGCGCTAGGTCGTTGTCATGCACTCAGCTATGCCGTTGGAGTTGATGGACTCATTTACCTTCGATGCTTCCGTTATTATCTTATTTAGATGGCCTTAAGCCATGTTATAGTAATAAGATCTCTTTTGAGACATTCGATGTAATAAGTGTGTGATTGAACTCTGTTATAAATCCTTCAAGTACTGTGTGTGTCAGCATTACCGATCAATTGTTGGCACTTATACACAAAGATTTGACCGTCTGAGGTCGGATCGCTACAAGATGGTATCAGAGCCAGGTTGACTGTAGGACACGACCACTAAAATAAGCCATAGGTCACTCTTCTCTACTCATTTCTGACTCTCCTCCATTTTCCACTCTATAGATGGCAGACCCAAGGAACAAGTTTGCTCAACCGGATGAAGACACACCATTTGGACGACACCTGAAGGAAGTCACTAGGTACCTGAACATCGGATTACCAAGCTTCACCGGGACCTACACCACCACTTTACCAGAAGAGGAGCGTTGGATGATTCGAGTTCATGTTCCAGGAAGGACATTTGCGCCAGTTACCGAGCCCATAGAGTTTTCCTTTGATGCACCAACCTGGAGTCTAGGGAAGAGCATGGCAGCCCACATCGCCATGGGACGCATCGGCGAAGTTTACAACAAGGATCTTAAGGACTCTATCTATCGGATATGTGGGCGTCGAGATGAGCAATGGGAGATGATCAGCACCAGGAGGGACAAGTCCATTGCAGCCTACATCCTGGAGTTAAACCAGCACATTCGACGTCAGGAGAACCAAATGTGCGCCAGCATGTTAGATCTGAAGAAGGTGATGACCAGGAACATGGAGCTTGAAGAGGAACTCAAGTCTACACGCGATGGATATGAGGAGGAAATCATAGTGCTACTAGAGAAGAATGAAAACCTGAAGAAGAAGCTAGGAGTATTCATGGGAGACCCCGCACCTGAGGAGGACATCCGTTCTGAAGACTACGTCATCATCGATGACACCGACTCCGACCCCGACAGTAGTGATGATGATTATGAAGACGAAGCTGGAGCGGATATCATGGAGTCTTCCACCGATCAAAATTTCTAGATGACCACCATATTATCAGTAGTATTCCCCATGTATATAGTAGTAGTCCGAGTATTTTGTAACGGTAGTTAGATCAATTGTATGCCCTTGTTTGAATTGAGTGATATGATATGAATGTGTTTGTCTCATGTGCATATGGGTAGTGATCTCTCTTTAGACCTCACTCTATTCTAATCTCTTCCTTCTAAACCCATCAGATGCCTCCGAGACGTGACCCCGGATTTGTCTTCCCACCGGAGCTCACTCAGTTGATCAAACAGCAGAATGCCTTGATGTAGTTGCTAGTCCAGAACCAAGGCAACAACAACAACAACAACAATAACCCACCGCCACCACCTCCAGTTGACAACTTAGCCCGTATTTGGAGGTTGAATCTGCCGGTGTTTTCTAGTAGCACCGAGCCGATTGTTGCTGATGAATGGCTCCACAGGATTGGAAGGGAGTTGACCACCGCAGGTTGCACAGATGCTAAGAAGGTGCGCTTTGCCGCACACCAACTGGATGGACCCTGAGCCTCATGGTGGGAGAATTACACAGCCACTTTCCCCATGGCCAATGTCACTTGGGATCAGTTTTAGCAAGCTTTCCGCACTGCACATGTCTCAACTGGAGCTATGAGCATGAAGAAGCGTGAGTTTCGCAACTTACGCCAGGGAAATCATACCGTGGGGCAGTACGTGGATGAGTTTAGTAAGTTAGCTCGTTATGCCCCGGATGATGTGGCCACAGATACCGCGAAGCAGGAGAAGTTTATGGAAGGACTGAATGATGAGCTGAGTATGCAGCTGATGGTGGCAACATTTGCTAACTACCAGGAGTTGGTAGATAGGGCTCTTATGATTGAAGGGAAGCAGCAGTAGATACAGAGCTGCAAAAGGAAGTACGAACAAGGGAAGTATAATTCTGGAGCTCAGCAGAAGCCCCGTTTTACCCTAAACTCGGGAGGATATACCCATAACCATGGAGGCCACACTCACAATGGAGGAAGTTCACATAATCACAGTGGCCCCAAGAATGTAAATGGGAATGGAGCAAGCAGCAACCAGAACCATTCCAACCCAGCAACACCCGCTAAGAAGGATCTGAGTCATGTCACCTGTTACAAGTGTGGGAAGACTAGGCACTACGCCAATGATTGTTTTGAGTTGAAGAATGGCAATGGAAATGGAAGCTCTGGGAAGAAGCCCAACCCTTTCAACAGGGGACAGGTGAACCACGTTAACGTCGAGGAGGTTGAAGAGCAGCCAGATGCAGTAATAGGTAAGTTTTTGATTAAGTCATTTACTGCAATCATTCTTTTTGGTACTGGTGCATCGCATTCATACATTTCGAGGGGGTTTGTGGATAAGTATAAATTGCCCACCAAAGTTCTTAAGACACCTATGTTAGTAAGCTCGCCAGGAGCGGAGTATATGGCAAGCAGAGGATGTTTTCAGATGCCATTGACCATAGGTAGGCATGTTTTCCCCTCAGACCTAATAATTCTGGAGTCACAAGGATTGGACGTGATATTAGGCATGGATTGGCTATCGATGTATAGAGGAAACATCGATTGCGCCAGTAAGTCAATTCTGCTCACCACCCCAGAGGGTAAACGGATTAAGTATGTGTCTCGGCATGCGCCGAAGAGGACCCAAGTTAATTCCCTCTCAGGAGTTGTTCAGGAGGAAGTGCCTGTTGTGAAGGATTACCCAGATGTATTTCCAGAGGAACTACCAGGCATGCCGCCAGATCAAGATATAGAGTTTTTGATAGAGTTGTTGCAAGGCACCGGACCGATATCAAAGAGACCATACTGGATGCCCGCAAATGATTTGGAGAAAATTAAGAAGCAGATTAAGGAGTTATTGGAGAAAGGTTACATTCAACCAAGTTCGTCATCGTGGGGAGCCCCAGTGCTCTTGGTTGAGAACAAGGATGGATCTTTAAGAATGGTTGTAGATTATCGTGCGTTGAATGAAGTGACGATCAAGAACAAGTACCCACTGCCGATGATCAATGATTTGTTTGACCAGCTGCAAGGAGCTAAAGTATTCTCCAAGATTGATCTGCGATCAGGATACCACCAGCTAAAGATCCGAGAACAGGATATACCTAAGACAGCTTTTACCACAAGGTACGGGCTATATGAGTACACGGTTATGTCATTTGGATTGACTAATGCCCCTGCCTATTTCATGAGTATGATGAATAAGGTGTTTATGGAGTTCTTGGATAAGTTTGTTGTGGTGTTCATTGATGATATTTTGGTATACTCGAAGAATGAAGAGGAACACAAGGAGCATTTGCGTTAAGTTCTTGAGAAGCTCAGGGAACATCAGTTGTATGTCAAATTCAGAAAATGTGAGTTTTGGTTGAAGGAAGTTGGGTTCCTTGGACATGTTATATCAGGAGAAGGTATAGCAGTAGACCCTGCCAAGGTTCAGTCAGTCACTGAGTGGTTGGCACCCACCTCGGTTGGAGAGATCCGTAGTTTTCTTGGACTCGCAGGATATTACCGGAGATTCATTGAGAATTTTTCCAAGATTGCAAAGCCCATGACGAAGTTGTTGAAGAAGGACACCAAGTTCAGGTGCACCGAAGAATGTGAGGCTAGTTTTCAGGAGTTGAAGAAACGTTTGGTTAAAGCCCCAGTGCTAATACTTCCGGACATACGCAAGGATTTCCAAGTGTATTGCGATGCTTCTCGCCAAGGACTTGGAGGTGTACTTATGAAGGATGGAAGACTTGTTTCATATGCCTCACGCCAGCTTCGACCACATGAGTTGAATTATGCCACACATGATTTGGAGTTAGCAGCCGTAGTGCATGCGCTCAAGACCTGGAGACATTTTCTTATTGGAAACCGTTGTGATGTGTACACGGATCACAAGAGTTTGAAGTACATTTTCGCTCAGAAGGAGCTAAACCTCAGGCAAAGGAGATGGTTGGAGCTTATAAAGGATTATGATATGAAGCTGCACTATCATCCAGGAAAGGCCAATGTCATAGCAGACGCTTTGAGCCGGAAGAGTTATGTCAATACCCTCGTAAGCGAAGGACTACCGCAGGAGTTAGTTGACGATCTCAAGGAACTATGTTTGGAGATAGTTCCAAGAGGTTTTGTTGCAGCACTGGAGGTTCGGTCCACATTATTGGGAAAGATTCGAGAAGCTCAGAAGGATGACAAGGAAATTGCTGAGATAAAGGAGAAGATGAGCAAGGGAAAAGCCAAGGGTTTTTGAGAGGATGGGCACGAAACCTTATGGTTTGAGGATCGTGTATATGTACCCAATAATGCAGACATCAGGAAGTTCATACTTCAGGAGGCTCATGACTCACCATACTCGATTCACCCCGGAAACACCAAGATGTATTTGGATTTGAAGGAACATTTCTGGTGGACAGGTATGAAGAACGATATTGCCAAGTGATACGTCTCTGTCGTATCTACTTTTCCAAACACTTTTGCCCTTGTTTTGGACTCTAACTTGCATGATTTGAATGGAACTAACCCGGACTGATGCTGTTTTCAGTAGAATTGCCATGGCGTTATTTATGTATAGAAATAAAAGTTCTCGGAATGACCTGAAACTTCACGGAGAATATTTTTGGAAATAATAAAAATACTGGCGAAAGAATCAAGGCCAGGGGGCCCACACCCTGTCCACGAGGGTGGGGGCGTGCCTACCCCCCTAGACGCGTCCCCTGCTTCGTGGGCCCCCTGGTGCTCCACCGACCTCAACTCCAACTCTATATATTGGTGTTCGAGGAGAAAAAAAATTAGAGAGAAGGATTCATCGCGTTTTACGATACAGAGCCGCCGCCAAGCCCTAATCTCTCTCGGGAGGGCTGATCTGGAGTCCGTTCGGGGCTCCGGAGAGGGGAATCTGTCGCCGTCGTCATCCTCAACCATCCTCCATCACCAATTTCATGATGCTCACCGCCGTGCGTGAGTAATTCCATCGTAGGCTTGCTGGACGGTGATGGGTTGGATGAGATTTATCATGTAATCGAGTTAGTTTTGTTAGGGTTTGATCCCTAGTATCCACTATCACTACAGGAATCAGCTATTTTGCCGTCTGCCATGGCGGACGGCAAAGGCATGAACGGCGGACGGCAAAGGCCTTTGCCGTCAGCAGCGGACGGCAAAAGGCTCCGGCAAAGTAGGCTACGGTAAACAGCTACTTTGCCGTCTGCTTCCTGGCGGCTGACGGCAAAGGCTCTTTGCCGTCCGCGGCAGACGACAAAGAGGGCGGACGGCAATAATTGTGCTCTCAGTCCGTTAAGTGGCTAACGGCAGGCCTTTGCCGTCCGCCGCGGACGGCAAACTTTCTAGTGCCTTTGCCGTCTGCCAGCGGACGGCAAAGTTTCTACTGTCTTTGTCGTCCGCCGTATGATGTCATCTACACGTCACTACATGGCAGGCCTTTGCCATCCGCCGCTGACGGCAAACTCTTTGCCGTCTGCCACTGTAGGCAAACTGACCAAATGGGTCAGCTCCCAGGAAGCACAGCTGGATGCCACGTGTCCTCTTTGCCGTCCGCGGCAGACGGCAAAGAGGCCGTTGCCGTCTGTGGTAGACGGCAAAGAGCTTGCATATTGGGTCTTTTTTCTGTTTTTATTAAATCCAACAATTTTCACAGAAAATATATATGACATATATAGATATATTTCACAAGGCAATTACAGAGCAAACATATAAGATATCCAACATGCATAGTTCCATCATACATAGTTCCATCACATAACTTCATCACATAGTTCCATCATACATAGCAAGTTCAACATAGAGGCATCCAACCATATATATTACAATAGTTTCATCCAACGATACATGCATAGTTCAACGATACAAAAGAAACAGAGAAAGGGATAAGGAGCACTCCATCTATGCAAGCTTTCGTCAAGTGAATGAAATCTGCAAAATGAAAAATAAGAAAGTTAGAAATAGGTGACTAGAATAAGAAGACTAGAACAAGAAGAGTAGAACAAGAAGAAGACTAGAACAAGAAGAGTATGTCATTTATGAGCTAACTTACGTGAAATGGATCATATATGAGCTAACTAAGTTGAAATGGGTCGTTTATGAGCTAGCTAAGGTGAAATGGATCATTTATGAGCTAACTTAGTTGAAATGGGTCGTTTATGAGCTAACTAAGGTCAAATGGATCGTTTTTGAGGTAACTAAGGTGAAATGGATCGTTTTTTAGCTAACTTAGGTGAAATGGATCATTTATGAGCTAACTTAGTTGAAATGGATCGTTTTTGAGCTAACTTAGGTGAAATGGATCATTTATGAGCTAATTTAGTTGAAATGGATCTTTTTGAGCTAACTTAGGTGAAATGGATCATTTAAGAGCTAATTTAGGTGAAATGGATCGTTTTTTAGCTAACTTGGTGAAATGGATCGTTTATGAGCTAAATTAGTTGAAATGGATCGTTTATGAGATAACCTAGGTAAGATGGGTCATTTTGGAGTTAACCTAGTTGAAATGGGTCATTTTAAAGCTAACGTAGGTAAAATGGATCATTTAGGAGCTAATCTAGGTAAAATGGGTCATTTTTGAGCTAACTTGGATGAACTGGATTTATAAGCTAACCTAGGTAAAATGGGTCATTTTAGAGCTAACTTAAGTAAAATGGATCGTCTATGAGCTAACTAAGCTAATTATGCAATTTTTGACATAAGTAAGCTAAGTACAGATCGTTTTAGAGCAAACTTAGGTAAAATGGATGGTTTTGGAGGTCAGTAAGCTTATTAAGTCATTTTGGAGGAGAAGAAGCTAAGTCTAGGTCATTATGGTAAGCATTGGAGGAAATAAAGCTAAGTCTAGGTCTTTATGCATGTGTTAAGAAAAACACTAGATAAACTTACCAAGATCCAGGAGGTGTAGGAGCGGGGTGGCTCGTGTCGGTAGCTGGAGAAGGATCGTGCGATGCTTGTCTGGAGTTACGCTGCACCAAAGATCATTTCCAATGTCTTGTTAGCATGATGACACTCAAATGTTAAGACTAGCAAGTAATGTCCATTCAAATAAAACTCACCGTGGTCCCAGGAGCAATCACTTGCATCGGCGGAGCGGTCTGACCTGTCTTCTCGCACACAGACTGCACATTTGGTTTTGATGACTCAGTCATACTAGTTAGTAATGAGACAAACACTACATGAATGTTTTGGCTAATCTGCAGAAGAAACTTACCACAAGGAGCTCGTACATGGCCCTTGCCTGCATGTCATTCCGTGCCCTCTCCTCCTCCATCATCTTTGTCGTCCTCTCCTCCAACTCCCGCTGCCTCTCCGCCGCCTCCGCCAGAAGTTTCTCCGTTCTATCTCTCTCACTCTGTATAGCAGCCTGCAACACCACTCACATGACCATTTGTAATCATTGATGGAAGCGCACACAATGTAATGGAGAAAGATAACTGAGTACGTATCACTAACCTTGATGGCGAGTTGCACTGGCCGTTCACGAGGCCTTATCTCAGGAGCGGAGCTCCACTGGCGCGCCTTGATCTCCGGGAGAGTGCTAGGACAACGGATAAGTCCATCTCCAATGGCTATGGAGCCATGGGACCTCCCGCCACCAGATATCATCACCAGCTCTGGATCAATGGGACCCTGGCTCGGGTTAAAGTCCTCCCCTTTCCTCGCCTTCCCCTCATCTCTATATCTCACGATGTTGTTGTGGGAGGAGATGTTGGTGAAGTTGTTTGCATCATCGAGGTCAGACTGAGAGAAAGCCTTGACTTTCTTGAAAGAGGCAGTGTGGGCCATGGCATACAGGTCGTACACCTCTGGCACCTTATCCGCCTTATTGTAGCGTGCCTGAAAGAGAGAAACAATGAAAATTAGTAATTAAAGGGCTCCAGCTAGCATGATGAATGAATTGCATGAATCATGAAGCAAACCACATACCCAGTTGCGCCCGAACTGATATAAGTTGGAGCTGCCTTGATGGTGTGGCACACCTTCCATTTGGGCACGTTTGTCCTTGGCCTCGTTGTGGAGGGCTAGCCATTCTTTTGAGCACCACTCATCGACCAACACCTCCCAACAATCCATCCGATCCGCACACCATCTCGGAGGCGCCTAAGTTAGCAAATAGAAACTTGAGCGCTACGGCTAAGAATTACTAAATGAAGGAACTTAAGTAGAAGGCCTTAAGAATTACCTTCATGTACTGCTCCTTACTCAGGAACTTATCGCGGCACGCCGGCTTGGTCTTCTTGATACCACGCAAGGCGTAGTAGTCTCGAACAGCCTGCACCCGAGCCTCGTGCCGTAAGTTCTGGAGTAGGCGCTTGCAGACGTTCTCGATAACATGTGCCGCGTGCTCCTCGTATCCCTCCTCACACCTGTAGAATGTCTACAATCAAATGAGACAATATTGATTAGTACAATTAATAACTAGCTAGTTGAAGATTTTTAAATGTGTAAAGGAGAAATTACCCAGAACTTTCTGATCACCATGTCTGCCCTCGTGTCGCACATGACACCGTCGATAATCTCATCCGGCGGGGCCGGGGCAGCCACGTAGTGCTCCCAGCTCAATCCAAGCTCTGGAAGCCGACCCTCACCAGGCAACGTGACAAACCCCGGGAAGTTTTGCCGGCAAAGAACTCCAAGGACGGAGTTGGGCCGGCGGACACTATGATGGTGGTCCCAACCCCTGCAGCATGACAAGGCCAACGCATTAGTTATTTGAAGAAACATGAATGCACAAGGTACAAAAATATTAAATGCACTTACGTACCTCTCCCCATCAAGGAAAATCAACCACCTCTGCTCGCGGGTCGCCGACACGGACGGGAGCCGTGTAGCACCACGCTGGTAGACGGTGCCCCCTCCTCCTCAAGATCAGTCGGCTCCCCGCCATCATCAGCATGGCCACTCGGCTCCTCGGGCTGATCCGGCCAGGTACCCCATCCGGACGTGTGCTCCTACGGGGTCTCGTGGGCCGAAGGCCAGTCGACCCGAGGCTCGTGGGCCCAAGACCCGTGGACCGGAGGCTCGTGGACCGGAGTCCGTGTAGCCTCCTCCTCGGACGAGTCCACCCTAGCAGTCACGTGCTCGGGTGAAACAGCTGGGGGTGGCGGCGAGGAAGGCGCCGTAGCAGTCACCCTACCTCCTCTCCCACGACCACGTGCCCCATCTCCTCTCTTCCTACCTCGTCCCCTGCTGGGCACCGCGGTGGACGAAGAAGGGCCCGGCGGTGTGGCCATACTGTCCAGCAACGCTCGGCGGAGAGGTGCATCTGGAATGGAAGACCTCAGACCACGCGCCGACGAAGAAGGGGCCTTGGCGCGCTCCCGACCAGCGCCCACCATCTTTCAACACCTGCCATGACAAACAGTAAACGAAATTAGTACAACATAAAAAAAGACCGACATGAATAATAGTATGTGTATCACTTAAGTGTATCATCATCAAGTACAACATAAAAAATTTAATACTTGACACTACTAATAATCTCGATCAGTATCATCAATAAATGCATAATCATCATCATCACTATAATGAATGACGGGCTCATAGGGTTCAGTGGCATCAACATGTGGAAGGCCACCTTAACGTAATCGGTCAAGCAATGACAGGTCATCCGCAGCAGTAACCTCTTCTTGTTCCGGCTCTTCTTGTTCCTCCTCTGGGGTGATGTCGAATTCACTGTCATTGTCTACTTCAATGTTTTGGGGTGAAGTATATCGGTTCTTGAAACGCTTTTTGGAAAGACGTTTCTCTTGGAAGAATTCTCCTTCATATGTGTCTGGGTTAATGTGAGGTTCATAATCCTCTTCCTTTGGGGGAGATAGTCTAGCACGTGGCGGCACTTCATAAACGACATCCCAACCTTTCAGATTTGGATTAGTTTGGCAGGCCCACGGTAGATAGAATACTTGGGTCGCCTGTTGAGCCGTAATATAGACATCAGGAACATCTAAATGGGTGCTTTGGTTGATTTCAACTAGCCCTATATGTTCATGAGTCCTTCTAGTCTCCTTCGGCTGAAACCAATAACATTTGAAGACTACGACATTCGGTGGGTTTTCACCATAGAATAGAAGTTCATAAATTGCTTCAACTCTCCCATAATACTCGGTACCTCCTTCGCCGATAGCAGATACACAACAATTTGTAGACTTTCGGTCGGCCATAGATAGCTCTTTGTCATAGGTACGAAAGCGATACCCGTTGATGTCGTATTTGTCAAATGAACGGACCTTATAGTCAAAACCATTAGCGACTTGTCTCAATTCGGCGTCCATAGACTCTGAATTAGCCTACAAGTTTAATATGAAAGGATTGTTGCATTACGCACAAATTAGCGAATGAAACCGGGATAGCCGCCTACAAATTAGCCTACAAGTCTAATAGAAATTACCGTTTGTTTGAACCAAGAGATGAAACCGGGATAGCCGCCACCTTGCTTTGCGAGAAGCTCATACTCTTCGACATAATCCTTTTGGATCACCGCTCCATACGAGAATAAGGCAACGTATCGACTGTATGAAATATCCAGGAATAAGAGCAGTTCAAAGGAAATAGAAGTTGCGAAACTATGTACCGAGAACTTACTCGATGTACGGCCGCACTTCTATCAGGTTGTTGAAGATATACAACGAAATGGTCCGCCATTGTTCGTTATCCAAAGATACTGGATTTGAAACACTGGCTGGTGCGAGATTCCCTTTGAATAGGCTGAGGTTGGATCCACCCTTTTTAGGGTCGTCAGCATTGTACCGAGGCTTCGGATTATGCAAATGACGATTTTTGGCTTCGTAGTGTGCTGTCACGAAGTTTGCCGCCTCCTCAGTGATGAATGCCTCAGCCATCGATGCTTCAATTCTACGTTTATTTTTACATTTTTGTCGAAGCGTCTTCTGCATCCTCTCAGTTGGGTAGCACCAACGATTTTGCACGGGCCCCCCCAATCTTGCCTCGGTCGGGAGATGCAAAATCAAATGTTGCACTGGATTAAAGAAGCCCGGTGGAAAGATCTTCTATAACTTGCAGATCAACTCCGGCGCCAACTCTTCCATTTCTTCTAGCACGCCAGGCGATAGTTCTTTCGCACAAAGAACACGGAAGAAATAGCTGAGTTCTGCCAGTACTAGCCATTCATCCTCAGGGATGAAGCCACGCAACATCACCGGCATTACCCGCTCAATCCATATGTGCCAATCATGACTCTTGAGACCAAATATCTTCAATTTATCAAGACTGGCTCCCCTCTGTAGATTCGCTGCATACCCATCGGGGAACATCAACTGCATTTTCACCCACAAGATAATTTCCCTCATAGCCGGCCTTCCAAGATTGAACCATGCCTTTGGCTTCGTCCAGTTCTGCTTTCCTTTCGGTTCTTTCATGTTTTGTAACGGCCTGTCACATAGCGCCTCCAGATCGACTCTACCCTTAGTATTATCCTTTGACTTCCCATCTATGCCGAACAATGTACCAAAAAGTGCCTCGGCGATATTCTTCTCAGTGTGCATCACGTCGATGTTGTGTGGGCAAAGGAGGTCTTTAATGTAAGGCAGATCCCATAAGCATGTTTTGTGAGTCCAGGCGTGCTTAGAATTATACCCCTTGAAGTACCCTGGACGCTCTGGATCTGGCTCGAGAGCGTTTAACTGATCCAGGGTCTGTTGGCCTGTCAATGCAGGTGGTGCAGAGTTTTTGACAACTCTACCTCTGATGAAGTTCTTCTTGTCTTTCCTGAACTTATGGCGAGGATTCAGGAACTGTCTATGCATGTCGAAGCAAGAAAACTTGCGACCGGCCTGAAGCCAACGAAACTCAAGAGCTCCCTTACATGTGGGGCACGGGAACCTTCCATGCACACACCAGCCAACGAATAGCGCATACACCGGCAAGTCATGCGTCGAGTACATGTACCAGACACGCATTATGAAGTTCCGTTTGCTATAGGCGTCGTATGTCTTGAACCCATTATCCCAGGCTTCTTGCAATTCGTCCTTAAGCGGTTGCATGTACACATTCATATTTTCCCCCAGATAGTTGGGCCCTGGAATTATCAACGTCAGGAAAATGTTCTTTCTTTGCATAATCTGTCCGGGGGGGGGGGGAGATTGAGTGGAAAGACAAATACGGGCCAACAACTGTATTGGGCTGCCGTCATACCAAACACACTGAACCCATCCGTGCTGATGCCGACTCGAGGATGCCTTGGATCTGCCGCTTTGTCACCATGTAATTCATCAAACTTTTTCCACGCAACACCATCCGATGTGTGTACAATCATCAGATTCCCATCTGCATCTAGTTTGGTTCTTTTGCCCGTTTTGTGCCATGTCATCTGTCTGGCCGTCTCTTCGACCATGAAAAGACGTTGAAGTCTTGGTACGATTGCCATATACCGAAGAACACTAACGGGGATTTTGGTCTGTGTCTTCTCACCCATACCGTTGTCTACCACAACATACCTGGAAGACTTGCAAACGGGACAATAGTTCAAGTCCGCATAGTCAAGCCTAAACAAGACACATCCTTTCTCACAGGCATGTATCTTCTCATAGGGCATCTTCAGTGCACGGAGGATTTTGTCCGACTAGTACAGGTTTGCAGGCATTACATGGCCTTTGGGTAGAAAGCGTCCAAATACTGTCATCATTGCATCGTAGCATTCTCTGCCCAAGTTGAACTGAGCCTTCCGAGCCATTACTTGTGAGATGGCACCAACTGACAAAGCTCAGTGTGCTCATGGAGTGGACGTTTTGAAGACCCCAACATTTCATTGAAGGCCTTTGCAGATTCCTCCATCTCCTCGTCCGAATCCCGAGCATCATCGAAGTCTTGCACCATGTTTTCCATCCCGGTACCATGCTCGTCGGTGCGACGACGATCCACCTCAGCTCGGTCACGTTGGGCAGACTCACCATGAAATGTCCACACCGTATTATCGGGCGTAAAACCACTCTTCTGCAGGTGTTTGCCCATTTCAGCCTCTGTCCTCTTTTCCCAATTGCCGCACCGTAAACAGGGGCACCAGGTTTTCCTCTGGCCATTTGCAAATGCGGCTCGCACAAACCCCTTGGTTTTTGTGAACCATTCAGCGCTTGTTCTGACCAGTGTGACCGGTGTACATCCACGCACGATCACTCATCTTGACTTTCAGAGCTACTAGACACACAACAAATATATATAATCATCAGTTGATCTACTTTGTCAATTTTATTACGTCCATGCAACCTACACTCTAATAGGTAATGATAGGTCCTAATCCCACCCGAGTATGTTTAGATTGGGTTCATTTTCCCATGCTATGCTCCGGATCCTACGCAAAATTTCGGCAGCACCTCCCCGCTGTTCTCCTGATACACGTCTCTGCAATAAACAGAGAGGATGTGTACCCGGAGAACAACAGAGGAGGCACTGACGAAATTTATGCGTCGGATCCGGAGCAAAGCATATGGGAAAACGAACCCAATCTAAACATACTCGGGCTGTCCATGGATAGCGTTGGACAATTCGAAAGAATCAAGGTTATAAATATGCAAATGCATGCATATTTATAACTATGACGCTTTCGAACGGGAGACACATATTGGTTACGCATACTGATGAATCAAGACACATATATAGCTAGCTATCAAGTTTCATCGGAATATATCAAATAATTAATGGGGGAGGAGGACATGTCATTTGTGCTCACCCACGAACGAAGGGGCAGAGCTCGTCAAACGCACGGCGAGGTCGTCGAACACCAAACCTCGCAGCGATATGAAACAACTGCACATTTAAAACTACCCGATCAACACAATTATATATGATGTTTTTCATAACAAAATCGAAAAATATATGACCTAACTAATAATTCACAAATATATGACCCCGTCGGCTTCTGGAAGGCCAACGAACACCTTTTCAGGAGGTGTCGGGGGTCGGGGTGTCGTGTCGGTGTCGGGGTGCCGTGTCGGGGTCGGGGTCGGGGTCTCGGGGTCGGGGTGTCGGGTCGGGGGGTGCCGGGTCGGGGTCGGGGTGCCGTGTCGGTGTCGGGGTCGGGGTGTCGGGTCAGGCTCGGGGTCGGGGTGTCGGGGTCGGGGTCGGGGTCGGGGTCGGGGTCTCGGGGTCGGGGTGTCGGGTCGGGGTCGGCGTGCCGTGTCGGTGTCGGGGTCGGGGTGTCGGGTCAGGCTCGGGGTCGGGGTCTCGGGGTCGGGGTGTCGGGTCGGGGTGCCGGGTCGAGGTTGGGGTCTCGGGGTCGGGGTGTCGGGTCAGGCTCGGGGTCGGGTTCTCGGGGTCGGGGTGTCGGGTCGGGGTCGGGGTGCCGTGTCGGTGTTGGGGTAAGGGTGGGTGTGGTGTCAGGGTGTCGGTGTCGGGGTGTCGTGTCGGTGTCAGGGTCGGGGTCTCGGGGTCGGGGTGTCGGGTCGGGGTGCCGGGTCGGGGTCGGGGTGCCGTCTCGGTGTCGGGGTCGGGGTGTCGGGTCAGGCTCGGGGTCGGGGTGTCGGGGTCGGGGTCGGGGTCGGGGTGTCGTGGTCGGGGTGTCGTGTCGGGGTGCCGGGTCGGGGTCGGGGTGCCGTGTCGGGTCGGGGTGCCGTGTCGGGTCGGGGTTTTTTCCTCTTTTTTCCTTTTCTTCTTCTTCCTATTCTTCCTTTTCTTCCTTTTCTTCCTTTTTTTCCTTCTTCTTCTTCTTCTTCTTCTTCTTCTTCTTCTTCTTCTTCTTCTTCTTCCTCCTCCTCCTTTCCTTTTTCCTCTTCTTCTTCTTCTCCTCCTCTCCTCTTTTTTCTTCTTCTTCTTCTTCTTCTTCCTCTTCTTCTTTTTTCTTCTCCTCCTCCTCTTCTTCTTCTTCCTTTCCTTTTTCCTCTTCTTCTTCTTCTCCTCCTCTCCTCTTTTTCTCTTCTTCTTCTTCTTTCCTCAAACTAAACTAAACCTAAAACTAAACCTAAATCTAAAACTAAAACTAAAACTAAATCTAAATCTAAACTAAACATAAACCTAAAACTAATAAAACAGAAAAAAGGAAAAAACTAAATCTAAACCTAAAACTAAACTAAAACTAAACTAAAACTAAAACTAAAATTAATCTAAACTAAAACTAAAAAGGAAAAATAACAGAAAATAACAGAAAAAAGGAGGGGGGGCTCACCTGGGGCAGGGCCGGTGGAGGCCGTCGCCGGTGGAGGAGGGGGGCGGGGCGGTGGAGGAGGTGGCCGGGGCGCGGGGGCGGCCTGGGGCGGCGGGGGGCCGGGCCCGGGGCGCGGGGCGGCGGGGGGCAGGGGCGCGGGGGGCCGCGGCAGCGGGGCGGCGGGGAGCCGGGGCGGGGGGGGGGGGCGACGGGGCGGTGGGGCGGCGGGGGGCCGGGGCGGTGGGGCGACGGGGCGGCGGGGCGGCGGGGGCGACGGGTGGTGGGGCGACGGCGCCGGGCGGCAGTGGCGACGGGGCGGGGGGCCGGTGGGGCGGCGGGGTGGTGGGGTGACCGGGCGGCGGCGAGTGGTGGGGGCGGCGGCGCGCGGCGGGCGGCGGCGGCGGCAGTGGGGTGGGAAGTGGTGGCGGGGCGCGTCGGCGAGGAGAGAAGAGAGTAACGGGCGGGGGGGGGGGTACGGGCCGTTAGGTAGTGTCTTCTTTGCCGTCCGCCTCCCTTTGCCGTCCGCCCTTTTGCCTCTTTGCCGTCTGTTTTCAGACGACAAAGAGGTGGGCCGTTAAGTTTTTTCCAAACGGGCGGGGGGTGGGGGCCACCTCCTTCTTTGCCGTCTGCCAGCGGACGGCAAAGAGCTCACGGACGGCAAAGAGCTTCTTTGCCGTCTGCTTTTGGGTAGCTGATGGCAAAGAGCTTCTTTGCCGTCAGCTAGCTGACGGCAAAGAGCTGGCAGATGGCAAATTAGCTGATTCCAGTAGTGTATGTTCTGAGATTGATGTTGCTATGACTTTGCTATGCTTAATGCTTGTCACTAGGACCCGAGTGCCATGATTTCAGATCTGAACCTATTATGTTTTCATGAATATATGTGAGTTCTTGATCCTATCTTGCAAGTCTATAGTCACCTACTATGTGTTATGATCCGGCAACCCCGAAGTGACAATAATCGGGACCACTCCCGGTGATGACCGTAGTTTGAGGAGTTCATGTATTCACTATGTTTTAATGCTTTGGTCCGGTACTCTGTTAAAAGGAGGCCTTAATATCCCTTAGTTTCCAATAGGACCCCGCTGCCACAGGAGGGTAGGACAAAAGATGTCATGCAAGTTCTTTTCCATAAGCACGTATGACTATATTTGGAATACATGCCTACATTACATTGATGAACTGGAGCTAGTTCTGTGTCACCCTATTTTATAACTGTTGCATGAAGAATCGCATCCGACATAATTATCCATCACTGATCCAATGCCTACGAGCTTTTCACATATTGCTCTTTGCTTGGTTACTTTACCATTGCCACTGTTACAATTACTACAAAATTGGTACTGTTACTTTTGCCACCGTTACCGTTACTTCCATACTACTTTGCAACTAAACACTTTGCTGCAGATATTAAGTTATCCAGGTGTGGTTGAATTGACAACTCAGCTGCTAATACTTGAGAATATTCTTTGGCTCCCCTTGTGTCGAATCAATAAATTTGGGTTGAATACTCTACCCTCGAAAACTATTGTGATCCCCTATACTTGTGGGTTATCAAGACTATTTTCTGGCACCATTGCCGGGGAGCATAGCTCTATTCTTTGAGTCACTTGGGATTTATATCTGCTGGTCACTATGAGGAACTTGAAAGACGAAAAAACCAAAATTTATCCCTCAACTACGAGGGGAGGTAAGGAACTGCCATCTAGCTCTGCACTTGATTCACCTTCTATTTTAAGTAAGCTTGCGACACCTAAACCTGCTTCTGCTATTAATTCTGATGTGTCGCATGTTATTGATGATGCCACTTCTGCTATGCATGATACTTATGATGAAACTACTTCTATGCTTGATACTATTGTGCCACTAGGTGAATTTCTGGATGAACAACTTGCTAGGGCTAGAGAGAATGAAATTATTGAAACTGATAGTATTGATGAAAGTGATGATGAAGATTCTCCCCCTAGATATGAATTTCCTATTGTGCCTGAGGGTTATGTTATGGATGAAAAACTGCTAGAGACTTTCTTGCTTGCAATGATAGGAATGATCTTAAGAAATTATTAGCTAAGCTTAAAGAAAAGTCTTTGAATGCTAGAATGAAATATGACCCTGCTTTTGCTACTTCACCTATCTTTGTTACTGATAAGGATTATGATTTCTCTGTTGATCCTGAGATAATTACTCTGGTTGAATCTGATCCTTTCTATGGCTATGAATCTGAAACTTTTGTGGCACATCTTACTAAATTAAATGATATAGCTACCCTATTCACTAATGATGAGAAAACTCGCTACTATTATATCCTTAAGTTATTTCCGTTCTCATTAAAGGGTGATTCTAAGACTTGGTTTAATTCTCTTGATCCTGGTTGTGTGCGTAGTCCCCAGGATATGATTTATTACTTCTCTGCTAAATATTTCCCTGCTCATAAGAAACAAGCTGCTTTAAGGGAAATATATAATTTTGTGAAAATTGAAGAAGAGAGTCTCCCACAAGCTTGGGGGAGGCTTCTCCAATTACTTAATGCTTTGCCTGATCATCCTCTCAAGAAAAATGAAATACTTGATATCTTTTATAATGGACTAACCGATGCTTCCAGAGACCACCTGGATAGTTGTGCTGGTTGTGTTTTCAGGGACAGAACTGTCGATCAAGCTGAATTGTTATTGAATAATATGTTGACTAATGAAAATAATTGGACACTTCCTGAACCAACTCCTAAGCCAACTCTGAAGAAAAGGGGTATTCTATTTCTCAGTCCTGAAGATATGCAAGAGGCAAAGAAATCTATGAAAGAAAAGGGTATTAAAGCTGAAGATGTTAAGAATTTACCTCCTGTTGAAGAAATACATGGTCTTAATTTACCGTCTATTGAAGAAACACATGGTCTTGATAACCCGACACAGGTTGTAAAGGTAAATTCTCTCTGTAGATATGATAAAGCTGAAATCCCGCCTACTAAGTTTTCTAGCCAATGCTTAGATGAGTTTGATAATTTTATGGTTAAGCAAGAAGATTTCAATGCTTATTTTGGTAGATAATTAAAATGCAATGCTTATATGATTGAACACTTGAGTGATTATATGTCTAGAGTTAAAAGTGAACTTAAACTCATTAGTAAACATGCTTCTATGATTACCACTCAAGTAGAACAAGTGCTTAAAGCTCAAAATGATTTGCTCAATGAATTAAATAATAAGAAGAATGATAATGTTGTTAGAGTTATGACTAGAGGGGGTAAAATGACTCAGGAACCTTTGTATCCTGAGGGCCACCCTAAGAGAATTGAGCAAGATTCTCAGAGAACTAATGTTGATGCACCTAGTCCTTCAAAGAGAAAGAAAAAGAAAAATGATAGGACTTTGCATGCTTTTAGTGAACCTGTTGTTGACACACCTGAGAATCCCAATGATATTTCTATTTCTGATGCTGAAACACAATCTGGTGATGAACATGAACCTAGTGATAATGTTAAAGATGATGTTCATGTTGATGCTCAACCTAGCAATGACAATGATGTAGAGATTGAACCTGCTGTTGATCTTGATAACCCACAATCAAAGAATGAATGTTATGAAAAGACAGACTTCGTTGCTAGGAAGCATGGTAAAGAAAAAGAACCATGGGTTCAGAAACCCATGCCTTTTCGTCCCAAACCATCCAAGAAAAAGGATGATGAGGATTTTGAGCGCTTTGCTGAAATGATTAGACCTATCTTTTTGCGTATGCGTTTGACTGATATGCTTAAAATGAATCCTTATGCTAAGTACATGAAAGATATTGTCACAAATAAAAGAAAGATACCGGAAGCTGATATTTCCACCATGCTTGCTAATTATACTTTTAAGGGTGGAATACCTAAGAAACTTGGAGATCCAAGAGTACCAACTATACCTTGCTCCATTAAAAGAAAGTATGTTAGAACTGCTTTATGTGATTTGGAGCCGGTGTTAGTGTTATGCCTCTCTCTTTATATCATAGACTTGATTTGAATAAGTTGACACCTACTGAAATATCTTTGCAAATGGCCGATAAATCAACTGCTATACCCGTCGGCATTTGTGAGGATGTGCCTGTTGTGGTTGCAAACGTTACTATTCTAACAGACTTTGTTATTCTTGATATTCCTGACGACGATAGTATGTCTATTATTCTTGGTAGACCCTTTTTGAATACTGCAGGGGCTGTTATTGATTGCAACAAAGGCAATGTCACTTTTCATGTTAATGGTAATGAGCATACGGTACAGTTTCCGAGGAAACAACCTGAAGTCCACAGTATCAATTCTATTGGAAAAATTCCATCGATTATTTTTGGAGGTTTTAAATTTCCTCTTCCTACTGTCAAGAAGAAATATGATATTCTTATTATTGGGGACGTGCATATCCCCGTTGAGGTAACTTAGTGCTATTTGAAAATTCTTCGGTTTCATGCGATTCGGAATGAGTTTGTTAAAAAGACCTGATCAACCTTGTTAGTAGATTCCTTTTGATGAGCATGAATGGATGCAGTTAGAAAGCACAACTCTCTGTATCCTCCTTTTACTTTCCGTTATTTAGTTGAAATAAAGCAAAAATAGTATTTTCTGTCAGTTTTCTGAATTATCCATGCAATAAAAAAATACCCCGAAAATAAAAGTTCTCCAAATGCCCAGAAATTGAAATATGATTTTTTTCTGGAATATTAGAGATATCTGGCACTGAGAACACAGCAGGGGGAGCAAGCACCTGGCCACGAGGGTCCAGGGCGCGCCCACACCCCCTGGGCGCGCCCCCTGCCTCGTGGGCCCCTGGTGGCCCCCTCCACTTATTCCTGCACCACACACTTCTTCTTCCTCCCAAAAAAATCACCAGCCAGCTCAAGCACGAGTTCTAGCTCATCTTGCTGCCATTTTCTATCTCCTAGCCTAAAGCTCCACTCACAAAACTGCTTTGGGGGATTGTTCTTTGGTATGTGACTTCTCCAATGGTCCAATTAGTTTTTGTTCTAGTGCTTTATTTATTGCAATTTTTTGCTGCTTAGGTGACCCTGTTCTTGAGCTTGCATGTCAAATTTATTTGGTCCCAAGTAGTTCTAATGCATGATATAGTCTCTAGGCACTTGTGGGAGTAGTTGCTATCAATTTTGTTGAGCTTGGTTCACTTTTATTTGAAGTTACTAAAAATTTTAGAAATTTTTCAGAGGAAGAAATATGTTTAGGAAGATGTACCAAGGTGGTTCTTCAAGAAAGCAAGGACCCAGACCTGCAATACGTGAGCCGGACATGAACCACCAAGAGAAGCTCAAGTGCGGCCCTATGAATGGCCGTCAGAAAAGTTCATGGTCCGAGCAGGAATTAAGGAGGAATTTGAGGCATATGTGCGTAACGCTGATTTGGAGGGCTTCGTGTCAAATAAGTGCCTCCAACACTATTACCTTACTGATTCCTTTGTGAGAAGATTTAGATTTTCATCATCACGCAACTCTCACACGGTCCTGTTTGATCTTTATGATAAATCCTATACCATGGACCTAGAGGATTTTACTACTGCTTGTAAACTCCCGCAGTGGGGTAGTGCTAGTGAACCCGGCAAATATGAGTTTAGAGATTTTCTTGCTAGTATCACAGTGGGGGAATCTAGAGAAATAACACAAGCTACCATAGGGAGCATTCATTTTCCTGCTATACATTATTTTGCTCTCTTCATAGGTAGATGCATAAATGGTAAGGATGAAGCTTGCCACATGTGTGTTCCTGATCTCAGCGTTCTCAGGAGTGCTGTGTTAGGAGATAAACAATATAACTTGGGGGCTATTTTTGCGCGTAGGTTGCATAATAACAGTATAAATGGAGATTTGTTTGGTGGAATTTATGCAACTCCTTTAGCTAATTATCTTGAGATACCTATTCGTGATTATGATATGGAATTGCCTCCTGCTTGTCTAGATTTTAATGCCATGGTTCACCATCAGTTTGTTGAGAGGATTGAACAGCCTCTCCAGTACCGACTAATCTTTGACAGGCGTCACGCTGTCAATATTGTTCTCCCTGCTCCTACTCTCTTTGACTTTCAGGCAAAGGGGAGATATGTCATAACCAGGGAGGAGGCAAATGAGTACGAGAGGAGGACGAGGGCAGCTCGCCTCCAAGCTGCAGCCCACGATGCAATAGCCGCTGCATCTCAGTACGACCCCAGTTACAACTTCGGATATCCGCCAGGCCAGCCATGGCCATAGACCAACTTAGGCCAAAAGCCTAAGCTTGGGGGAGTATGTATTTCTCACCGACATTACATTTATGTTCACACACTCATGCTAGTTGTCGGTGCTCATACTTTTTCATTGTATTATCCATGCTAGTTTATTTTCCTTTTTATGCTTTCTTCTTGTGTGTTTGAAAAACCTTAAGAAAAACCAAAAAATTAGTTGCAGCTTTTAGCTAGTTTACTTTTCATGCTGTACTAGTAATAATTAAAAGAAAACCCAAACAGATTTCTTGTTCTTCTTTTGCTTGTTGGGAGCTTTCCCGTGTAAATAGTTTTATTTCTTTTCTTTTCCTTGGGGGTCGAGAGGGGGAGACCATTATGAAAATATTGAAGTGGCTCTTATATGCATTATTGTTGATTTAACCAAGAGGCCATATTGCCTTGTCTTCTCCTGTTTATTGAATGCTTGCAGATTCCAGCTTAGTCCAAAGCACTTGCACTATTAGTATTATCATCATTCGGTCATGCAAGTGAAAGGCGATTATGACGATATATGATGGACTGATTGAGATGAGAGAAGCTGGCATGAACTCGACCTCTCTTGTTTTTGTAAATATGATTAGTTCATCGTTCCTGATTCAGCCTATTATGAATAAACATATTTGCAATGACAATTAGAGATTATAGTTGCTTATGCCATTCTTAATTAGCTAGGAGTTTATAATGGTTTATCTTGCGTGCCAACATGCTATTAAAATGATTGTGATGTGGTATAGTAGGGTGGTATCCTCCTTTGAATGATTCGAGTGGCTTGACTTGGCACATGTTCACGCATGTAGTTGAAACAAAATCAACATAGCCTCTACGATATTTATGTTCATGGTGGATTATATCCTACTCATTCTTGCACTCAATGTTTACTAATTTTAATGCATGTTCATGACTGTTGTCGCTCTCTAGCTGGTCGCTTCCCAGTCTTTTGCTAGCCTTCACTTGTACTAAGAGGGAATACTGCTTGTGCATCCAATCCCTTAAACCCCAAAGTTATTCCATATGAGTCCACCATACCTTCCTATATGCGGTATCTACCTGCCGTTCCAAGTAAATTTGTATGTGCCAAACTCTAAACCTTCAAATGAAATTATGTTTTGTATGCTCGAATAGCTCATGTATCAACTAGGGTTGTCTGTATCTTCCATGCTAGGCGGGTTATTCTCAAGAGGAGTGGACTCCGCTCCTCACTCAGGAGAAAATGGTTGGTCACCGGGATGCCTAGTCCCATGCTTTAAGCAAATCAAATCGAAATAATTGCAAACAAAACTCCCCCAGGGCTGTTGCTAGTTGGAGGCACCCGTTGTTTCGAGCAAGCCATGGATTGATGCTTGTTGGTGGAGGGGGAGTATAAACTTTACCATTCTGCTTGGGAACCGCCTATAATGTGTGTAGCATGGAAGATATCGAGATCTCTCGGTTGTTATGTTAACAATGAAAGTATACCACTCAAAATATTATTTATCTCTATTTTAAAATCGAGCTCTGGCACCTCTACAAATCCCTACTTCCCTCTGCGAAGGGCCTTTCTATTTACTTTTATGTTGAGTCATCACCATCTTATTAAAAAGCACCAGTTGGAGAGCACCGCTGTCATTTGCATCCATTACTATTAATTTACATTGGGAATGACTATGACTGGATCTCTTTTACCATGAATTACAATGTTTAGTCAGTCCTTGATCTTTAAAGGTGCCCTGCATTTATGTTTTGTGGTCTCAGAAAGGGCTAGTGAGATACCATCTTGTTATATCATATTATGATTGTTTTGAGAAAGTGTTGTCATCCGAGATTTGCTATTATTGCTCGCTAGTTGATTATGCCATTGATATGAGTAAACATGAGACCTAAGTGTTATTGTGAATATGGTTAGTTCATAATATTTGTTGAAAACTTGAATGCTGGCTTTACATATTTACAACAACAAGAGCAAACAGAGTTTGTAAAAGTGTTTCTTTATCACTTTCAGTTTATCAACTGAATTGCTTGAGGACAAGCAAAGGTTTAAGCTTGGGGGAGTTGATACGTCTCCGTCGTATCTACTTTTCCAAACACTTTTGTACTTGTTTTGGACTCTAACTTGCATGATTTGAATGGAACTAACCCGGACTGACGCTGTTTTCAGCAGAATTGCCATGGTGTTATTTTTGTGCAGAAATAAAAGTTCTCGGAATGACCTGAAACTTCACGGAGAATATTTTTGGAAATAATAAAAAATATTGGCGAAAGAATCAAGGCCAGGGGGCCCACACCCTGTCCATGAGGGTGGGGGCGCGCCTACCCCCCTGGGCGCGCCCCCTGCCTCATGGGCCCCCTGGTGCTCCACCAACCTCAACTCCAACTCTATATATTCGTGTTCGGGGAGAAAAAAATTCAGAGAGAAGGATTCATCGCGTCTTACGATACAGAGCCTCCGCCAAGCCCTAATCTCTCTCGGGAGGGCTGATCTGGAGTCCGTCCGGGGAGAAAAAAATCAGAGAGTAGGATTCACCGCGTTTTACGATACGGAGCCGCCGCCAAGCCAATTCGGGAGGGCTGATCTGGAGTCCGTTCGGGGCTCCGGAGAGGGGAATCCGTCGCCGTCGTCATCATCAACCATCCTCCATCACCAATTTCATGATGCACACCGCCGTGCGTGAGTAATTCCATCGTAGGCTTGCTGGACGGTGATGGGTTGGATGAGATTTATCATGTAATCGAGTTAGTTTTGTTAGGGTTTGATCCCTAGTATCCACTATGTTCTGAGATTGATGTTGCTATGACTTTGCTATGCTTAATGCTTGTCACTAGGGCCCGAGTGCCATGATTTCAGATCTGAACCTATTATATTTTCATGAATATATGTGAGTTCTTGATCCTATCTTGCAAGTTTATAGTCACCTACTATGTGTTACGATCCGGCAACCCTGGAGTGACAATAATCGGGACCACTCCCGGTGATGACCGTAGTTTGAGGAGTTCATGTATTCACTATGTGTTAATGCTTTGGTCCGGTACTCTATTAAAAGGGGGCCTTAATATCCCTTAGTTTCCAATAGGACCCCGCTGCCACGGGAGGGTAGGACAAAATATGTCATGCAAGTTCTTTTCCATAAGCACGTATGACTATATTCGGAATACATGCCTACATTACATTGATGAACTAGAGCTAGTTCTGTGTCACCCTATGTTATAACTGTTGCATGAAGAATCGCATCCGACATAATTATCCATCATTGATCCAATGCCTACGAGCTTTTCACATATTGCTCTTTGCTTAGTTACTTTACCGTTGCCACTATTACAATTACTACAAAACTGCTACTGTTACTTTTGCCACCGTTACCGTTACTTCCATACTACTTTGCTACTAAACACTTTGCTGCAGATCTTAAGTTATCCAGGTGTGGTTGAATTGACAACTCAGCTGCTAATGCTTGAGAATATTCTTTGGCTCCCCTTGTGTCGAATCAATAAATTTGGGTTGAATACTCTACCCTCGAAAACTGTTGCGACCCCCTATACTTGTGGGTTATCACCGAGTATGTAGCCGTATGTGATGTATGTCAGAGAGTGAAGGCAGAACATCACAGCAGGATTACTGCAGCCTATGCCGATACTCGAATGGAAGTGGGACAATCTTGGAATGGATTTCATCACCGGATTACCCAGGACCCGATCGGGATATGATTCTATCTGGGTAGTAGTTGATCGCTTGACCAAGGTAGCTCACTTTATCCCCGTGAAAACCACTTAGACGAGTGCGAAGTTGGCCAAGATATATATGACCAGGATCGTATGTCTGCATGGAGTTCCGAGGACCATCGTATCAGATAGAGGAACACAATTTACCTCAAAGTTTTGGAATCAGTTGCATCAGACTTTGGGTACCAGGCTGGAGTTTAGTATAGCCTTTCATCCGCAGACAGATGGACAGACCGACATAGTCAATCATATTTTGGAGGACATGTTGAGAGCTTGTGCACTAGATTATGGATCTAGTTGGGATGATAATTTGCCTTACGCGGAGTTCTCATATAACAACAGTTATCAAGCTAGTTTGAAGATGGCACCTTTCAAAGCTTTGTATGGAAGAAGGTGCAGGACACCATTAATATGGGATGAAGTTGGAGACCGCAGTTGTTTGGACCGGATCTAATTAAGGAGTCTGAAGAGAAGGTCAAGTTGATTCGAGATAGACTGAAGGTAGCTCAGTCCAGGCAGAAGAGTTATGCAGATTCCAAACGCAAGGAGGTAGTCTACAAAGTCGGAGACAGAGCATATCAACATGTGTCACCGCTCCGAGGAGTTAAATGATTTGGAGTTAAAGGAACGTTAGCCCCGAGGTTTGTAGGACCATACCGAGTTTTGGAACGTATGGGAGAAGTGGCCTACAAGTTGGAGTTACCCGAAGGACTGTCAGGAGTTCATGATGTGTTTCACGTTTCCTAGTTGAAGAAGTGCCATGCAGAGATGGCCGATATTCCTCTGAAAGATACAGTGCCCCTGGAAGCAATTCAGTTGGATAGTAATCTAACCTACAAGGAGAAACCCGTCAAGATTCATGAGTTTGCCAGCCGAGTTACGTGCAGCAAGGTTATCAAGTTTTGCAAAGTTCAGTGGAGCCACCATACCGAGGATGAAGCCACCTGGGAACTAGAAGAATACCTACGGAAAGACCACCCACACCTATTTTCTAGCCAACCCAAATCTCGAGGGCGAGATTCATCTTAAGGGGGGTAGGTTTGTAACATCCCAATTTTCAATTTGGATGTTATACATAGATCATCATATGCATATCATATTTTATTTGCATTTTGGTTGTTATCCTAGAAAATTCTAAGCAACCCAAGGACCTATGGAGAGAGTTGGGGGTTTTGATTTATTTTCCTATTTGAATTTTACTCAAATTTGAAAAAAGGATCAATTTGGTTTTAATATTTTTCTTTCCAATTATTTCCAACATTAAAAAATAAAAGAGAGAAGAAACATGACTTCTTCAAATGAGAGTAATATTGGAGGAAAAAAATTTAAAATCAAATAAATATTTTATTTGCTATTTCATTTGAATTAGAAAAATATGCATTTCAAAAATTGCATTTTTAGGCCAGAAAAATGTTCACCTCGTTCTAAATATTTTATTTAGACGGTGAAAATTGTTTTTGGCATTTTTAGAATTTTTTATACTTTATTAGGATTTTTTTCGACGGAATTTATTAAAAAAAGGTTTCCCGCCCGACTGGACCAAAGGCCCAGCCGAGCCGGGCCGAAGCCCGCCATGCCGCCGCCTTCCTCCCGCCGCCGCTGTGCGAGGCACGGACGCCGAGGACGAGTCCGAGCCGGACTCCACCCCACGCCGGCACCTCCTCCAAGCCGCGCCCCGGGCCTTTATATAGCCACCGCAGCCGCCGCCTGCCGCCGCACCCGCGCCGCCGTCGCCACTCGCCGGATCTCGCCGCCGCCCGACCCGCCGGTTTTTTTTGTTGAGCCGGTAAAACCGCCGAACCACCGCCTTTTTTGAGGTTTTCGGTTTTTTTTGAGTTCGCTAATTAGCGAGCGTTCACTCGAATGTCACTGTTAGTGAACGTATTCGCCCGTTTGTCTCTGATAGCGAACGTTCGTTCGTTAGTGTTTTTCTTTTTATTTTATTTTTGGCCAGGGACCTATCCGCGATTATTTTTATTGCAGATTAGCCCCTGATCTTCACACCCTCGCAACTTTTTAACCGTTCGTCCAAATCTAGTGAAATCAACGCCAAAACCTTCGTCTTGAACCCCTCTTTCCAGTTAATCAACTTGAACATGGTTTTGACAAAATTAAAATTTGGTTGCAAGCAGATTTGATTTCGAACTTCTTTTGATCGTAGTTTGAGTTTCGTAGCTCCGATTCGATTGATTCTTTTTGCAAATCGAAGCTCTTAAGTTGAACTTTTAGATTGGACTTTCTCATCTGAGTTTTATCCTTGAATATATGCTTGAGTGCTTCTGTATGCTATTGTTTGTTTGCGATAGAGTTTTCAGAGTGCGAAGCGTGCTACTACGAGTCACTAGGGTTTTCCGATCGTCAGCAAGGCAAGTAACACTTCTATCATACCCCTTTGTTACCTAGTTTTTATGCATTAGTTATACCCCTTAAACATTGCATGAGTAGGATTTATTTAACATGTGGGTATGGGGAAGTAGATGGTGAGGTAGAACCTATTGCCCTTTATTTCAAACCTTGGGAGTTACTTCTACGTTGTGCTTATTGCTATGTTATGCTCGTAGACGTGGATTCGTTGAGTGTATTCCATGATAGATGTGAGGGTTGATAATTAATGGTTAACTTAAGGTGGTTACTTTAATACACATTTGGGTGGATTGTTTGTGGGCACCTGGGGAATCCAGTGTTGTCCAAGGAGATCCCGGGGAATCCGTGTGATCATCCTATGGTTCGCCACCAAGGCTCAAAGGAATCATAAGATTATTCATGCTAGAAAATTCCGTGTGCAGCCACAAGCCATTATGGGCTCTGGCATAGTTGAGTAAGTTGTGGGAAACCTTTCCATGATGGGCTAGCAGATGTAGGGGATTATAGGTGTACCGGCCTATCTATCGGTTAAGGGGACCTCTTCGGAAAGACTGTGTCTCAGTCATCCGTTTCTCAAACACCATGCAGTGCGAGAAATACAACGGAGGAGATCGAGTCTTGTGGGGCAAAGTGCGCAAACCTCTACAGAGTGTACAAACTAATCATGGTTAGTCATGTCCCCGGTTATGGACATCTTGAGTATCTGGTTCTTGAATTATTGATTTGATCTCATCACTCGTAATTAATTTTGTGGGGTTGTTAATTACTATTTAATTGGGATTGAGATGGGGTTTCCATTCTCAATGTTTTTCAACCAACTTGTTTGTTAAATAAAAAATATTCCTTTGCAGTAGGGAAAAATTGGCTTTACGCAAAAGTGATAACCATAGAGCCTCCACCAGCCATATATGCATGTAGTGATAGTAGTTATCTTGTTCATTGCTCTACAGTGTTATTTTGCCAGCATATTCCATGTGCTGACCCGTTTCGGGCTGCAACGTATTATGTTGCAGACATTTCAGACGAAGAGTAAGGTGCGCTAGGTCGTTGTCGTGCACTCAGCTATGCCGTTGGAGTTGATGGACTCATTTACCTTCGATGCTTCCGCTGTTATCTTATTTAGATGGCCTGAAGCCATATTATTGTAATAAGTTCTCTTTTGAGACATTCGATGTAATACGTGTGTGATTGAACTCTGTTATAAATCCTTCAAGTATTCTGTGTGTCGGCATTACCGATCCAGGGATGACACTTATACACAGAGATTTGACCGTGTGAGGTCGGATCGCTACATACACTACAGGAAATAGCTACTTTGCCGTCTGCCATGGCGGACAGCAAAGGCTCGAAAGGCGGACGGCAAAGACCTTTGCCGTCAGCCGCGGACGGCAAAAGGCTCCGACAAAGAAGGCTACGGTAAACAGCTGCTTTGCCGTCTGCTTCCTAGCGGCGGACGGCAAAGGCTCTTTGCCGTCTGCGGCGGACGGCAAAGAGGGCGGACGGCAATATTTGCGCTGTCAGTCCGTTAAGTGGCTAACGGCAGACCTTTGCCGTCCGCCGCAGACGGCAAAGAGCCTTTGGTCTTTGCCGTCCGCCTTATGATGTCATCTACACGTCACTAGATGGAAGGTTCTTTGCCGTCTGCCACTGTAGGCAAACTGACCAGGTTCTTTGCCGTCTGCCACGGACGGCAAAGTCTTTGCCGTCTGCCACTGTAGGCAAACTGACCAAATGGGTCAGCTCCCAGGAAGCACAGTTGGCTGCCACGTGGCTTCTTTGCCGTCCGCGGCAGACGGCAAAGAGCTCTTTGCCGTCGGTGGCAGACGGCAAAGAGCCTGCATATTGTCTGTTTTTTCTGTTTTTTGTTAAATCCCACAATTTGCACAGAAAATATATATGACATATAGATATATTTCACAGGCATTCATCACATAAACAAGTTCATACATCATTTCATACATAAACAAGGTCCATCCATCATTTCATACATAAACAAGTTCCATCCATCATTTCATACATAAAGAAGTTCCATCCATACATAAAGTAGCACTCCATAGCTAAGGTGACTAGAATGAGAAGACAAGAATGAGAAGACAAGAAGAAGAAGAGTAGAACAAGCACTCCATCCAGCACATAATGAAATCTGCAAAATGGCAAAATAAGAAAGTTAGAAATGGATCGTTTTTGAGGTAACTAAGGTGAAATGGATCGTTTTTGAGGTAACTAAGGTGAAATGGATCTTTTTTAGCTCACTTAGGTCAAATGGATCGTTTTTGAGCTAACTTAGTTGAAATGGATCGGTTTTGAGCTAACTTTGTTGAAATGGATCATTTTTGAGCTAATTTAGTTGAAATGGATCATTTTCAGCAAACTTAGGTGAAATGTATCATTTAAGAGCTAATTTAGGTGAAATGGATCGTTTTTTAGCTCACTTAGGTCAAATGGATCGTTTATGAGCTAAATTAGTTGAAATGGATCGTTTATGAGATAACCTAGGTAAGATGGGTCATTTTGGAGTTAACGTAGGTGAAATGGGCCATTTTAAAGCTAACGTAGGTAAAATGGATCATTTAGGAGCTAATCTAGGTAAAATGGGTCATTTTTGAGCTAACTTGGATGAACTGCATCATTTATAAGCTAACCTAGGTAAAATGGGTCATTTTGGAGGAAAATAAGCTAACTCTAGGTCATTATGGTAAGCATATTGGAGGAAATAAAGCTAAGTCTAGGTCTTTATGCATTTGTTAAGCAAAACACTAGAGAAACTTACCGTGATCAGGGAGATGTAGGAGCGGGGTGGCTAGTGCCGCTACCTGGAGAAGGATCGTGCGATGGTTTCTGGAGTTAAGCTGCAACAAAGATCATTTCCAATGTCTCGTTAGCATTACGACACTCAAATGTTAAGACTACCAACTAATGTCCATTCAAACTAAACTCACCGTGCTCCCAGGAGCAATCACTGGCATCGGCGGAGCGGGCTGACCGGACTTCTCGCACACAGACTGCACATTTGGTTTTCAGAACAGAGTCATACTAGTTAGTAATGAGACTCAAATGTTAAGACTAGCAAGTAATCTGCAGAAGAAACTTACCACAAGGAGCTCGTACATGGCCCTTGCCTGCATGTCATTCCGTGCCCTCTCCTCCTCCATCATCTTTCTCGTCCTCTCCTCCATCTCCCGCTGCCTCTCCGCCGCCTCCGCCAGAAGTTTCTCCGTTCTATCTCTCTCAGTCTGTATAGCAGCCTGCAACACCACTCACATGACCATTTGTAATCATTGATGGAAGCGCACACAATGTAATGGAGAAAGATAGCTGAGTACGTATCACTAACCTTGATGGCGAGTTGCACTGGCCGTTCACGAGGCCTTATCTCAGGAGCGGAGCTCGACTGGCGCGCCTTGATCTTCGGGAGAGTGCTAGGACAACGGATAAGTCCATCTCCAATGGCTATGGAGCCATGGGACCTCCCGCCACCAGATATCATCACCAGCTCTGGATCAATGGGACCCTGGCTCGGGTTAAAGTCCTCCCCTTTCCTCGCCTTCCCCTCATCTCTATATCTCACGAGCTTGTTGTGGGAGGAGATGTTGGTGAAGTTGTTTGCATCATCGAGGTCAGACTGAGAGAAAGCCTTGACTTTCTTGTAAGAGCCAGTGTGGGCCATGGCATACAGGTCGTACACCTCTGGCACCTTATCCGCCTTATTGTGGCGTGCCTGAAAGAGAGAAACAATGAAAATTAGTAACTAAAGGGCTCAAGCTAGCATGATGAATGAATTGCATGAATCATGAAGCAAACCACATACCCAGTTGCGCCCGAACTGATATAAGTTGGAGCTGCCTTGATGGTGTGGCACACCTTCCATTTGGGCACATTTGTCCTTGGCCTGGTTGTGGAGGGCTAGCCATTCTTGTGAGCACCACTCATCGACCAACACCTCCCAACAATCCATCCGATCCGCACACCATCTCGGAGGCGCCTAAGTTAGCAAATAGAAACTTGAGCGCTACGGCTAAGAATTACTAAATGAAGGAACTTAAGTAGAAGGCCTTAAGAATTACCTTCATGTACTGCTCCTTACTCAGGAACTTATCGTGGCACGCCGGCTTGGTCTTCTTGATACCACGCAAGGCGTAGTAGTCTCGAACAGCCTGCACCCGAGCCTCGTGCCGTAAGTTCTGGAGTAGGCGCTTGCAGACGTTCTCGATAACATTTGCGCACTCCTCCTCGTATCCCTCCTCACACCTGTAGAATGTCTGCAATCAAATGAGACAATATTGATTAGTACAATTAATAACTAGCTAGTTGAAGATTTTGAAATGTGTAAAGGAGAAATTACCCAGAACGTCCTGATCACCATGTCTGCCCTCGTGTCGCACACGACACCGTCGATAATGACATCCAGCGGGGCCGGGGCAGCCACGTAGTGCTCCCAGCTCAACCCAAGCTCTGGAAGCTGACCCTCACCAGGCAACGTGACAAACCCCGGGAAGTTTTGCCGGCAAAGAACTCCAAGGACGGAGTTGGGCCGGCGGACACTATGATGGTGGTCCCAACCCCTGCAGCATGACAAGGCCAACGCATTAGTTATTTGAAGAAACGTGAATGCAGAAGGTACAAAAATATTAAATGCACTTACGTACCTCTCCCCATCAGGGAAGATCAACCACCTCTGCTCGCGGGTCGCCGGCACGGACGGGAGCCGTGTAGCACCACGCTGGTAGACGGTGCCACCCTCCTCCTCAAGATCAGTCGGCTCCCCGCCATCATCAGTATGGCCACTCGGCTCCTCGGGCTGATCCGGCCAGGTACCCCATCCGGACGTGTGCTCCTCCGGGGTCTCGTGGGCCGAACTCTCGTGGGCCGAAGGCCAGTCGACCCGAGGCTCGTGGGCCCAAGACCCGTGGACCGGAGTCCGTGTAGCCTCCTCCTCGGACGAGTCCACCCTAGCAGTCACGTGCTCGGGTGAAACAGCTGGGGGTGGCGGCGAGGAAGGCTCCCTAGCAGTCACCCTACCTCCTCTCCCGCGACCACGTGCCCCACCTCCTCTCTTCCTACCTCGTCCCCTGCTGGGCACCGCGGTGGACGAAGAAGGGCCCGGCGGTGTGGACATACTGTCCAACAACGCTCGGCGAAGAGGTACGTCTGGAATCGAAGACCTCAGACCACGCGCCGAGGAAGAAGGGGCCTTGGCGCGCTCCCGACCAGCGCCCACCATCTTTCAACACCTGCCATGACAAACAGTAAACGAAATTAGTACAACATAAAAAAATACCGACATGAATAATAATATGTGTATCACTTAAGTGTATCATCATCAAGTACAACATTAAAAAATTTAATACCTGACACTACTAATAATCTCGATCAGTATCATCAATAAATGCATAATCATCATCATCACTATAATCAATGACGGGCTCATAGGGTTCAGTGGCATCAACATGTGCAAGGCCACCTTGACGTAATCGGTCAAGCAATGACAGGTCATCCGCAGCAGTAACCTCTTCTTGTTCCGGCTCTTCTTGTTCCTCCTCTGGGGTGATGTCGGATTCACTGTCGCTGTCTACTTCAATGTTTTGGGGTGAAGTATAGCGGTTCTTGAAACGCTTTTTGGAAAGACATGTCTCTTGGAAGAATTCTCCTTCATATGTGTCTGGGTTAATGTGAGGTTCATAATCCTCTTCCTTTGGGGGAGATAGTCTAGCACGTGGCGGCACTTCATAAACGACATCCCAACCTTTCAGATTTGGATTAGTTTGGCAGGCCCACGGTAGATAGAATACTTGGGTCGCCTGTTGAGCCGTAATATAGACATCAGGAACATCTAAATGGGTGCTTTGGTGGATTTCAACTAGCCCTATATGTTCATGAGTTCTTCTAGTCTCCTTCGGCTGAAACCAATAACATTTGAAGACTATGACATTCGGTGGGTTTTCACCATAGAATAGAAGTTCATAAATTGCTTCAACTCTCCCATAATACTCGGTACCTCCTTCGCCGATAGCAGATACACAACAATTTGTAGACTTTCGGTCGGCCATAGATAGCTCTTTGCCATAGGTACGAAAGCGATACCCGTTGATGTCGTATTTGTCAAATGAACGGACCTTATAGTCAAAACCATTAGCGACTTGTCTCAATTCGGCGTCCATAGACTCTGAATTAGCCTACAAGTTTAATATGAAAGGATTGTTGCATTACGCACAAATTAGCGAATGAAACCGGGATAGCCGCCTACAAATTAGCCTACAAGTCTAATAGAAATTACCGTTTGTTTGAACCAAGAGATGAAACCGGGATAGCCGCCACCTTGCTTTGCGAGAAGCTCATACTCTTCGACAGAATCCTTTTGGATCACCGCTCCATACGAGAATAAGGCGACGTATCGACTGTATGAAATATCCAGGAATAAGAGCAGTTCAAAGGAAATAGAAGTTGCGAAACTATGTACCGAGAACTTACTCGATGTACGGCCGCACTTCTATCAGGTTGTTGAAGATATACAACGAAATGGTCCGCCATTGTTCGTTATCCAAAGATACTGGATTTGAAACACTGGCTGGTGCGAGATTCCCTTTGAAAAGGCTGAGGTTGGCCCTTTTTAGGGTCGTCAGCATTGTACCGAGGCTTCGGATTATGCAAATGACGATTTTTGGCTTCGTAGTGTGCTGTCACGAAGTTTGCCGCCTCCTCAGTGATGAATGCCTCAGCCATCGATGCTTCAATTCTACGTTTATTTTTACATTTTTGTCGAAGCGTCTTCTGCATCCTCTCAGTTGGGTAGCACCAACGATTTTGCACGGGCCCCCCCAATCTTGCCTCGGTCGGGAGATGCAAAATCAAATGTTGCATTGGATTAAAGAAGCCCGGTGGAAAGATCTTCTCTAACTTGTAGATCAACTCCGGCGCCAACTCTTCCATTTCTTCTAGCACGCTAGGCGATAGTTCTTTCACACAAAGAACACGGAAGAAATAGCTGAGTTCTGCCAGTACTAGCCATTCATCCTCAGGGATGAAGCCACGCAACATCACCGGCATTACCCGCTCAATCCATATGTGCCAATCATGACTCTTGAGACCAAATATCTTCAATTTATCAAGACTGGCTCCCCTCTGTAGATTCGCTGCATACCCATCGGGGAACATCAACTGCATTTTCACCCACAAGATAATTTCCCTCATAGCCGGCCTTCCAAGATTGAACCATGCCTTTGGCTTCGTCCAGTTCTGCTTTCCTTTCGGTTCTTTCATGTTTTGTAACGGCCTGTCACATAGCGCCTCCAGATCGACTCTAGCCTTAGTATTATCCTTTGACTTCCCATCTATGCCGAACAATGTACCAAAAAATGCCTCGGCGATATTCTTCTCAGTGTGCATCACGTCGATGTTGTGTGGGCAAAGGAGGTCTTTAAAGTAAGGCAGATCCCATAAGCATGTTTTGTGAGTCCAGGCGTGCTTAGAATTATACCCCTTGAAGTACCCTGGACGCTCGGGATCTGGCTCGAGAGCGTTTAACTGATCCAGGGTCTGTTGGCCTGTCAATGCATGTGGTGCAGAGTTTTTGACAACTCTACCTCTGATGAAGTTCTTCTTGTCTTTCCTGAACTTATGGCGAGGATTCAGGAACTCTCTATGCATGTCGAAGCAAGAAAACTTGCGACCGGCCTGAAGCCAACGAAACTCAAGAGCTCCCTTGCATGTGGGGCACGGGAACCTTCCATGCACACACCAGCCAACGAATAGCGCATACGCCGGCAAGTCATGCGTCGAGTACATGTACCAGACACGCATTATGAAGTTCCGTTTGCTATAGGCATCGTATGTCTTGAACCCATTATCCCAGGCTTCTTGCAATTCGTCCTTAAGCGGTTGCATGTACACATTCATATTTTTCCCCGGATAGTTGGGCCCTGGAATTATCAACGTCAGGAAAATGTTCTTTCTTTGCATAATCTGTCCGGGGGGGGAGATTCAGTGGAAAGACAAATACGGGCCAACAACTGTATTGGGCTGCCGTCATACCAAACACACTGAACCCATCCGTGCTGATGCCGACTCGAGGATGCCTCGGATCTGCCGCTTTGTCACCATGTAATTCATCAAACTTTTTCCACGCAACACCATCCGATGTGTGTACAATCATCAGATTCCCATCTGCATCTAGTTCGGTTCTTTTGCCCGTTTTGTGCCATGTCATCTGTCTGGCCGTCTCTTCGACCATGAAAAGACGTTGAAGTCTTGGTACAATTGGCATATACCGAAGAACACTAACAGGGATTTTGGTCTGTGTCTTCTCACCCATACCGTTGTCTACCACAACATACCTGGAAGACTTACAAATGGGACAACAGTTCAAGTCCGCATAGTCAAGCCTAAACAAGACACATCCTTTCTCACAGGCATGTATCTTATCATAGGGCATCTTCAGTGCACGGAGGATTTTGTCCGACTGGTACAGGTTTGCAGGCATTACATGGCCTTTGGGTAGAAAGCGTCCAAATACTGTCATCATTGCATCGTAGCATTCTCTGCCCAAGTTGAACTGAGCCTTCAGAGCCATTACTTGTGAGATGGCATCCAACTGACAAAGCTCAGTGTGCTCATGGAGCGGACGTTTTGAAGACTCCAACATTTCATTGAAGGCCTTTGCAGATTCCTCCATCTCCTCGTCCGAATCCCGAGCATCATCAAAGTCTTGCACCATGTTTTCCATACCGGTACCATGCTCGTCGGTGCGACGACGATCCACCTCAGCTCGGTCACGTTGGGCAGACTCACCATGAAATGTCCACACCGTATAATCGGGCGTAAAACCACTCTTCTGCAGGTGTTTGCCCATTTCAGCCTCTGTCCTCTTTTCCCAATTGCCGCACCGTAAACAGGGGCACCAGGTTTTCCTCTGGCCATTTGCAAATGCGGCTTGCACAAACCCCTTGGTTTTTGTGAACCATTCAGTGCTCCATTTGTTCTGACCAGTGTGACCGGTGTACATCCACGCACGAT
Organism: Aegilops tauschii subsp. strangulata; assembly: GCF_002575655.3. Classification (NCBI taxonomy): domain Eukaryota; kingdom Viridiplantae; phylum Streptophyta; class Magnoliopsida; order Poales; family Poaceae; genus Aegilops; species Aegilops tauschii. The sequence continues at coordinate 50,384,695 of NC_053039.3, forward strand.
CACTCATCTTGACTTTCAGAGCTACTAGACACACAACAAATATATATATATAATTCACCATGTATGTATTCATCAGTTGATCTACTTTGTCAATTTTATTACGTCCATGCAACCTACACTCTAATAGGTAATGATAGGTCCTAATCCCACCCGAGTATGTTTAGATTGGGTTCATTTTCCCATGCTATGCCCCGGATCCTACGCAAAATTTCGGCAGCACCTCCCCGCTGTTCTCCTGATACACGTCTCTGCAATAAACAGAGAGGATGTGTACCCGGAGAACAACAGGGGAGGCACTGACGAAATTTATGCGTCGGATCCGGAGCAAAGCATATGGGAAAACAAACCCAATCTAAACATACTCGGGCTGTCCATGGATAGCGTTGGACAATTCGAAAGAATCAAGGTTATAAATATGCAAATGCATGCATATTTATAACTATGACGCTTTCGAACGGGAGACACATATTGGTTACGCATACTGATGATTCAAGACACATATATATCTAGCTATCAAGTTTCATCGGAATAGATCAAATAATTAATGGGGGAGGAGGACATGTCATTTGTGCTCACCCACGAACGAAGGGGCAGAGCTCGTCAAACGCACGGCGAGGTCGTCGAACACCAAACCTCGCAGCGATGAAACAACTGCACATTTAAAACTACCCGATCAACACAATTATATATGATGTTTTTCATAACAAAATCGAAAGATATATGACCTAACTAATAATTCACAAATATATGACCCCGTCGGCTTCTGGAAGGCCAAAGAACACCTTTTCAGGGTCGGGGTCTCGGGGTCGGGGTGTCGGGTCGGGGTGCCGGGTCGGGGTCGGGGTGCTGTGTCGGTGTCGGGGTCGGGGTGTCGGGGTCGGGGTGTCGGGTCGGGGTACCGGGTCGGGGTCGGGGTGCCGTGTCGGTGTCGGGGTCGGGGTGTCGGGTCAGGCTCGGGGTCGGGGTGTCGGGGTCGAGGTCGGGGTCGGGGTCTCGGGGTCGGGGTGTCGGGGGTGTCGTGTCGGGGGTCGGGGTGTCGTGTCGGTCTCGGGGTGCCGTGTCGGGGTCGGGGTGTCGTGTCGGTCTCGGGGTGCCGTGTCGGGGTCGGGGTCTCGGGGTCGGGGTGTCGGGTCGGGGTGCCGGGTCGGGGTCGGGGTGCCGTGTCGGTGTCGGGGTCGGGGTGTCGGGTCAGGCTCGGGGTCGGGGTGTCGGGGTCGGGGTCGGGGTCTCGGGGTCGGGGTGTCGGGGGTGTCGTGTCGGGGGTCGGGGTGTCGTATCGGTGTCAGGGGTCGGGGTGCCGGGTCGGGGTCGGGGTGCCGTGTCGGTGTCGGGGTCGGGGTGTCGGGTCAGGCTCGGGGTCGGGGTGTCGGGGTCGGGGTCGGGGTCGGGGTCGGGTTCTCGGGGTCGGGGTGTCGGGGGTGTCGTGTCGGGGGTCGGGGTGTCGTGTAGGTGTCGGGGTGCCGTGTCGGTGTCGGGGTGCCGTGTCGGGGTCGGGGTGCTGTTTCGGGGTCGGGGCTTCGGGGTGTCTCCTCCTCCTCCTCCTCCTCCTCTTCTTCTTCTTCTTCTTCTTCTTCTTCTTCTTCTTCTTCTTCTTCTTCTTCTTCTTCTTCTTCTTCTTCTTCTTTTTCTTCTTCTTCTTCTTCTTCTTCTTCTTCTTTCTGCTCCTCCTCCTCCTCCTCCTCCTCCTCCTCCGCTTCTTCTTCTTCTTCTTCTTCTTCTTCTTCTTCTTCTTCTCCTTCTCCTTCTCCTCCTCCTCCTCCTCCTCCTCCTCTTCTTCTTCTTCTTCTTCTTCTTCTTCCCCCTTCTACTTAACCTAAACCTAAACTAACCTAAACTAAAAACCTAAACTAATTAAAACTAAACTATTTAAACTAATTAAACCTAAACTTAAACAGAAAAAAAAAACAAAAAAACAGAAAAAAAGGGAGGAGGGGCTCACTGTGGGGGAGGGCCGGGGCGGGGCCGGCGACGGAGGGCCGGGGCGGGGCCGGCGACGGAGGGCCGGGGTGGGGCGGCGGGGGGGATGGGGGCGGGGGGCCGGGGCGGGGCGGTGGAGGAGGCGGCGGGGGGCCGGGACGGCGGGGGGGCGAGGGGCGGCGGTGGGGCGCGGGGCGGCGGGGGGCCGGGGCGGGGGGGGGCGACGGAGCGGTGGGGCGGCGGGGAGCCGGGGCGGCGGGGGCGACGGGGCGGCGGCGCGCGGCGGGCGGCGGCGGCGGCGGCGGGGTGGGAGGAGAAGGGCGAGGCGAGGACGAAGTGAGTAACGGGCGGGGGGTACCTGCCGTTAGGCAAGTGCCCTCTTTGCCGGCAAAGAGGTGGGCCGTTAGGATTTTTTCAAACGAGCGGGGGGTGGGGGCCACCACACTCTTTGCCGTCCGCCAGCGGACGGCAAAGATTCTTTGCCGTCCGCTGGCAGACGGCAAAGACCTGGCAGATGGCAAAGAGCTTCTTTGCCGTCAGCCTTTTCTTTGCCGTCTGTTTATGTGTAGCTGATGGCAAAGAGCTTCTTTGCCGTCAGCTAGCAGACGGCAAAGATCTGGCAGATGGCAAATTAGCTGATTCCAGTAGTGATAGGTCCAGACTTGGGTTTCTTCACTTGAGCATCAACTTTCTTGCCATTCTTCTTGAAGTTCCCCTTCTTCCCTTTCCCCTTTTTCTTGAAACTAGTGGTCTTGTTGACCATCAACACTTGATGCTCCTTCTTGATTTATACCTCCGCAGCCTTTAGCATTGCGAAGAGCTCAGGAATTGTCTTATCCATCCCTTGCATATTATAGTACATCACGAATCTTTTGTAGCTTGGCGGCAGTGATTGAAGAACTCTGTCAATGACACTATGAATCGGAAGATTAACTCCCAGTTGAGTCATGTGATTATGATACCCAGATGTTTTGAGTATATGTTCACTGACAGAACTATTCTCCTCCATTTTGCAGCTGTAGAACTTATTGGAGACTTCATATCTCTCAATCCGGGCATGTTCTTGAAATATTAACTTCAACTCCTGGAACATCTCATGTGCTCCATGACGTTCAAAACGTCGTTGAAGTCCCGGTTCTAAGCCGTAAAGCATGGCACAGTGAACTATCGAGTAGTCATCAGCTTTGCTTTGCCAGGCGTTCACAACGTCCGGCGTTGCTCCTGCAGCGGGTCTTGCACCTAGCGGTGCTTCCAGGACATAATTCTTCTGTGCAGCAATGAGGATAATCCTCAAGTTATGGACCTAGTCCGTGTAGTTCCTACCATCATCTTTCAACTTAGCTTTCTCTAGGAACGCATTAAAATTCAACGGAACAGTAGAACGGGCCATTTATCTACAACAAACATAGACATGCAAAATACTATCAGGTACTAAGTTCATGATAAATTAAAGTTCAATTAATCATATTACTTAAGAGCTCCCACTTAGATAGACATCCCTCTAATCATCTAAGTGATCACGTGATCCAAATCAACTAAACCATGTCCGATCATCACGTGAGATGGAGTAGTTTTCAATGGTGAACATCACTATGTTGATCATATCTACTATATGATTCACGCTCGACCTTTCGGTCTCAGTGTTCCGAGGCCATATCTGCATATACTAGGCTCGTCAAGTTTAACCCAAGTATTCTGCATGTGCAAAACTGGCTTGCACCAGTTGTATGTGAACGTAGAGCTTATCACACCCGATCATCACGTGGTGTCTCGGCACGACGAACTATTGCAACGGTGCATACTCAGGGAGAACACTTGTACCTTGAAATTTAGTGAGAGATCATCTTATAATGCTACCGCCGTATTAAGCAAAATAAGATGCATAAAGGATAAACATCACATGCAATCAATATAGGTGATATGATATGGTCATCATCATCTTGTGCCTTTGATCTCCATCTCCAAAGCACCATCATGATCACCATCGTCACCAGCTTGACACATTGATCTCCATCGAAGCATCGTTGTCGTCTCGCCAACTATTGCTTCTACGACTATCGCTGCCGCTTAGTGATAAAGTTAAGCAATTACATGGCGATTGCATTTCATACAGTAAAGCGACAACCATATGGCTCCTGCCAATTGCCGACAACTATTACGAAACATGATCATCTCATATAACAATTTATATATCATCACGTTTTGACCATATCACATCACAGCAAGCCCTACAAAAACAAGTTAGACGTCGTCTACTTTGTTGTTGCAAATTGTACGTGGCTGCTACGGGCTTAGCAAGAACCGTTCTTACCTACGCATCAAAACCACAACAATTTTTCGTCAAGTTTGCTGTTTTAACCTTCAACAAGGACCGGGCGTAGTCACACTCGATTCAACTAAAGTTGGAGAAATAGACACCCACTAGCCACCTGTGGGCGAAGCACGGCGGTAGAACCAGTCTCATGAACGCGGTCATCTAATGTCGGTCTGGGCCGCTTCATCCAACAATACCGCCGAATCAAAGTATGACATGCTGGTAAGCAGTATGACTATTATCACCCATAACTCTTTGTGTTCTACTCGTGCATATAACATCTACGCATAGACCTGGCTCTGATACCACTGTTGGGGAATGTGGTATTTCAAAAAAATTCCTACGATCATGCAAGATCTATCTAGGAGAAGCATAGCAATGAGCGGGGAGAGTGTGTCCACGTACCCTCGTAGACCAAAAACGGAAGCGTTTAGTAACGCAGTTGATGTAGTCGAACGTCTTCGCGATCCAACCGATCCAAGTACGGAACGTACGCACCTCCATGATCAGCACATGTTTAGCTCGGTGATGTCCCTCGAACTCTTGATCTAGTTGAGGCCAAGGGAGATTCCGTCAGCACGACAGCGTGGTGTCGGTGATGACGAAGTTACCCGCGCAGGGCTTCGCCTAAGCACTACGATGATATGACCGAGGTGTGTAACTGTGGAGGGGGGCACCACACACGACTAAAAGATCAACTTGTGTGCCTTTGGGGTGCCCCCTCCCACGTATATAAAGGGGGAGGGTGGAGGAGGCCGGCCAAGGGGAGGAGGCGCGCCATGGGGGGCAATCCTACTCCAAGTAGGATTCGGCCCCCCTTTCCTATTCCAACAAGGAGAAGGGGGAAGGAGAGGGAGGAGAGAAGGAGAGGGGGGCCGGCCTCCCTAGTCCAATTCGGTTTGGGCTTGGGGGCGCGCGCCACACCTTGGCCTGCCTCCTCTCTTCCACCAATAGGCCCATGAGGCCCAATAACCCCCTAGGGGGTTCCGGTAACCCCCCGGTACTCCAGAAAATACCCGATACACCTCGGAACTATTCTGGTGTCCGAATTGAAGGAAATATGCCCTAGAGGCAATAATAAATTTATTATTTATTTCCTTATATCATGATAAATGTTTATTATTCATGCTAGAATTGTATTAACCGAAAACATAATACATGTGTGAATACATAGACAAACAGAGTGTCACTAGTATGCCTCTACTTGACTAGCTCGTTGATCAAAGATGGTTAAGTTTCCTAGCCATTGACATGGGTTGTCATTTGATTAACGGGATCACATCATTAGGAGAATGGTGTGATTGACTTGACCCATTCCGTTAGCTTAGCACTCGATCGTTTAGTATGTTGCTATTGCTTTCTTCATGACTTATACATGTTCCTATGACTATGAGATTATGCAACTCCCGTTTACCGGAGGAACACTTTGTGTGCTACCAAACATCACAACATAACTGGGTGATTATAAAGGTGCTCTACAGGTGTCTCCAAAGGTACTTGTTGGGTTGGCGTATTTCGAGATTAGGATTTGTCACTCCGATTGTCGGAGAGGTATCTCTGGGCCCTCTCGGTAATGCACATCACTTAAGCCTTGCAAGCATTGCAACTAATGAGTTTGTTGCGGGGTGATGTATTACGGAACGAGTAAAGAGACTTGCCGGTAACGAGATTGAACTAGGTATTGAGATACCGACGATCGAATCTCGGGCAAGTAACATACCGATGACAAAGGGAACAACGTATGTTGTTATGCGGTCTGACCGATAAAGATCTTCGTAGATTATGTGGGAGCCAATATGAGCATCCAGGTTCCGCTATTGGTTATTGACCGGAGACGTGTCTCTGTCATGTCTACGTAGTTCTCGAACCCGTAGGGTTTGCACGCTTAAAGTTTCGATGATAGTTATATTATGAGTTTATATGTTTTGATGTACCGAAGGTTGTTCGGAGTCCCGGATGTGATCACGGACATGACGCGGAGTCTCGAAATGGTCGAGACATGAAGATTGATATATTGGAAGCCTATGTTTGGATATCGGAAATGTTCCGGGTGAAATCGGGATTTTACCGGAGTACCGGGAGGCTACCGGAACCCCCCGGGGACTTAATGGGCCATAATGGGCCTTAGTGGAAGAGAGGAGAGGCGGCCAGGGCAGAGCCGCGCGCCCCTCCCCCCTATTCCGAATAGGACAAGGAGAGGGGGGCGGCGGCCCCCTTTCCTTCCTCTCTCCCTCCTCTTTCCCCCTGCACTCCTAGTCCAACAAGGAAAAGGGAGTGAGTCCTACTCCTGGTGGGAGTAGGACTCCTCCTGGCGCGCCCCTTCTGGCCGGCCGCACCTCTCCCCCTTGCTCCATTATATACCGGGGCAGGAGGGTACTCTAGAGACACAACAATTGATCGTTTGATCTTTTAGCCGTGTGCGGTGCCCCCCTCCACCATAGTCCACCTCGATAATACTGTAGCGGTGCTTAGGCGAAGCCCTGCGTCGGTAGAACATCGTCATCGTCACCACGCCGTCGTGCTGACGAAACTCTCCCTCAACACTCGGCTGGATCGGAGTTCGAGGGATGTCATCGGGCTGAACGTGTGCTGAACTCGGAGGTGTCGTGCGTTCGGTACTTGATCGGTCGGATCGTGAAGACGTACGACTACATCAACTGCGTTGTGCTAATGCTTCCGCTTTCGGTCTACGAGGGCACGTGGACAACACTCTCCCTTCTCGTTGCTATGCATTACCATGATCTTGCGTGTGCGTAGGAATTTTTTTGAAATTACTACGTTCCCCAACACGAATATAGTCTTCGAATATATCAATCTTTATGTCTCGACCATTTCGAGACTCCTCGTCATGTCCGTGATCTCATTCGGGACTCCGAACTACCTTCGGTTCATCAAAAAACATAAACTCATAATACTGATCGTCATCGAATGTTAAGCGTGCGGACCCTACGGGTTCGAGAACTATGTGGACATGACCGAGACTCATCTCCGGTCAATAACCAATAGCGGAACCTGGATGCTCATATTGGCTCCCACATATTCTACGAAGATCTTTTCGGTCAAACCGCATAACAACATACGTTGTTCCCTTTGTCATCGGTATGTTACTTGCCTGAGATTCGATCATCGGTATCACTATACCTAGTTCAATCTCATTACCGGCAAGTCTCTTTACTCGTTCCGTAATGCATCATACCGTAACTAACTCATTAATTACATTGCTTGCAAGGCTTATAGTGATGTGCATTACCAAGAGGGCCCAGAGATACCTCTCCGACAATCGGAGTGACAAATCCTAATCTCGATATATGCCAACTCAACATATACCATCGCAGACACATGTAGAGCATCTTTATAATCACCCAGTTACGTTGTGACGTTTGATAGCACACTAAATGTTCCTCCGGTATTCGGGAGTTGCATAATCTCATAGTCAAAGGAACATGTATAAGTCATGATGAAAGCAATAGCAACAAACTAAACGATCATAGTGCTAAGCTAACGGATGGGTCTTGTCCATCACATCATTCTCTAATGATGTGACCGCGTTCATCAAATGACAACACATGTCTATGGCTAGGAAACATAACCATCTTTGATAAACAAGCTAGTCAAGTAGAGGCATACTAGGGACACTCTGTTTGTCTATGTATTCACACATGTACTAAGATTCCGGTTAATACAATTCTAGCATGAATAATAAACATTTATCATGATATAAGGAAATGTAAATAACAACTTTATTATTGGCTCTAGGGCACATTTTCTTCAATATTTACACATGTAAACGGCCTATTATTACTGAGGTTCGAAATTATGTTTAGGCCTGTTAAAGGCCCACTACGACCACAGGCCTACCAGAAAAATATGAAAGCTTATGCTGATTTAGCCCCAGATATTTTAGTGGGCTACATGCAAATTTCGGCCCAGAATCGTTTTTAGCCCAATTGGAATGGGCCCGACAAATGTTGGCATGTTGGGCTCCTACGAAGCTTTCGGCCGAATACATTACTAAGATAAACCTACACTATACAAAAATAGTATCGTAATTACCGCAGCCTTTGGCAGCATCATAAATGCTGTATCACAACAAAATAAATTCCAACCATAGCACAAAAGGCATGTTGGCATAAAATTTGGAGTCCTTGCAGATAAAAGCACCATCAGATGTATAGAAGCACAAATCACTTGACTTGAGTGCTAATGTTTCAGGCTGTAGAATCTAATGGAGCAGCACGATCTTCCCATTTTTTCCAGCATTGCTCTTGAACAACGAAGCAAATGTCTGATAGTCTGGTTTCAAAACCATTCATATCTTCACGACATTTGTCAACCACTATTTTTGTTTCCGACACAATGTCCATTTGGGATTGGACTTGTGTCTGGAGCATAGATATATCACTCTGTCTAGCCGGAAGATTTTGTTCAGTAGGCGATTTGGACGAGGATACCTTGACAACCAACCCAGAATTACGCAGGAAGGTGCTTTTTGCACTGTTAGTGGAGAGATACTTACGCACTGCAGCAAGAGGTGACATTGTGCCTGTGGTAGCCTCGGCATCTTCAGGTGGTTGTGGCTGTTCAATCATTTGTTCCATAGCTTGCTAAATGTTTGAACTTGTAGATTAGTGTACCAGATAAGTTACTAATGAGACAAAACAAACAAAGTACGTAGGATTCACGTTTATACATAACTTATTTTGGTGAACTACTGTAATACATTAGCATGTATTGTAGTGCCAACTACATAATAAAATCACTTTCGGAACATATCTCCATGTAGTCCTGCCTACTGTATTGTCTATTTCCTCACATTCGTTGACATCTAAGGATAAAGAGACATGGCTTAAAGTTGGATGAACATAGTATGACATCATTCATATCATGGGCAAACAGATATAAAACAAACAGGCTATTGTATCATTGTGTGCGCACGTGAACATCACAACTAGATTACACATCAAGACCAAAAGAATATCATTCATCTCTTTTAAACCATGTAAGGTGAAATGATACGTTAAGACAACTGTGTATAAAAGTGAACAGAGTAACTGACATTGGCTGCAAACCAAGCAGTTAAATGAACACATCACAGTACCAATCAGTTCAAAGGCAGGAGGAGTAAGGACTTACAATAGCGGCCTGAACTAGTGTGCTCATGCCCTTCATCTTGCTGGTGTGGCAATCCTTGAAGATTTGCACTGCATTCGGTTCAGGTTCTTTTTGGTCCGCACGGGTTTTCCTCTTTATTTGGAACAAGTCAATGTAGATACGATAATATGGCACAGAAAAAAGAAGGAACTAGCAGCTATTTACAAGAGCCTCGTAGTGTGCAATATAGCTACGAGATCCTGTTGTCTGTTGGAATTTCACTTTAGAACTGTTGGTATTGTTCTTCAAACAGTTAGCCTAGAAGAAGATACACTTGTAAGGCACATACATAAATACAAGTTCAATATGTGGTCTGATCAAATACATATACCCTACCTGATACTTTGGATCAGACCAGTGTTTAACAAGGCATGTCCAGTCTTCATCTGTAATATATTCCACTGGAGATGTTTGGGCAATTTCATTGTTAGCCTTGCCTTCAAAGTGAGATTTTCTTAGGTGGTACCGATACTGTTGCAGAGCAGACTGAAAAACATGAGTGCATGCTTGTTTAGTTGCATCATCTTTCGGATCCAACTTGAACCTCATCTGTTGAAAAAAGAATCTGAGTCTTATTAGGAGGAAGCTAGAAAGTATGGCACAGAGCAAGACAATATTACAAATTGCGATGAATAACATTACTTAAAGATAAATGGTCAAGGAAGGTGTTAAACTGGGTATGGTCTTTCTCATTCCTGTACTAGATCCACATTGGGAGGATACGTGCATGACACCTAACGGCAATGGCTGCCTCTCATACTAACTTGGCTGACTCTATAGCATCACGTGGCCTTTTTAAACCTGCCTCAAAATGGATCTCCATTCTTCCTCCTTAAGATTTTGTTAATCTATCAAGCATTATCCCTGATGTCTGTTTCCGCTTGCGGCGTGGTGCTAGTTCAACAACGAATATGGAAAGTGTTAGTGCAGATCAAACTGTGAGACTGCATATAAAGGAGCATGCAACTGCAACTTGACTCGGTCAGGTACCGTCTTGGTGTTGATGCTCATGAGGTTCATCTGATCTTGCCAAGTCCTGTTGTGTCAGCAGTGCTTCGGAAGTAGTGTTAGGTGTGAAGGCAGCTTGGGAACTGGCCAGTTCCGGAGCAAATGAACGAGCAACTCATTGAGATGCTGGTACAGTTGAAGCGGATGCTGCAGCTGGTGGAGAAGGTGATACTGTGTTTGTAGATTTAGCCGGTGGACTTGGACCTTCTACTGCACTATAAGTACCAGCAGAATCTCGAGGGCAGATCCTTTTCCATTTCACCCGATGAGTAACACCATTCCCTACTGTATTCTTTTCCTTGCTCTTTTTTGACTTTGCCATGTCAAGCCGTACCCACAACACAAAAGAATAAAATCGCTCTTTAGAACTCATTGATGCATGATACAGACAAGCAAAACTTTGATGTAAGACAACCGTATGAGGATGGAATATGTAAGAAAAACAGGACGGCGTGACATATTCACAGCTACGATGTGTAAACTAAGCAGAAGGATTTTCAAGAAAATAGAAGTAATGCAAGCTAGACACCATATGAAAGATGCAACCAATATCACTCTTCCTAGTTAAAAGTGTCTTGTCATAAGTGGAATTTCGAAAAATTAGAAGCAGTACAACGTAGAAATCAATGCAAGATGCAACCACTATCAAACTACCATGCTAAAAGGGTCCAATCATGAGTGACTGATGCGGGAGACAAAACAACAGTACTTTGATGTAAGAACATGGTATGATTGATAGATGTAGTGTATTCTAGACACAGAAAGGCATGTCATATGCACATGTATAACGTATAAACTCAGCAGGTGCAATTTAATCAAAATAGAAGAAATACATGCTAGACAACATATGCAACATGAAACCAATTATCACACTGTCAACTTAGAGCAAGCACCTGCGATGGTGGAGTACGGGAGATGAACTCATCATGTAGACTTGGGACTTCAACTTCATTAGCAGTAGCAGTGGCAAATCTAGAGAGTCTCTGTATGCGTCGGTCCGGAGGACCACCAACATCCCCTAACTTAATCTTTTCCTTCCTATTTTCTGATATTGCCTTAGGAAGTCAAAACCAAAAGAAGATGAATAAAATTAGCTCTGCATAACTGGTTGATGCGTGATACGGACGAACACTACTTTGATGTAAGGCAAGCGCAGGATAGGAGGGTGGAATATATACAAAAAAAGACAGCATTGCATATTCAGACGTACGATAGGAGGATGGAATATGTATGAAAACAGTAAGCAGAAGGCACTTAAACAAAATTAGAAGAAATGGAAGCTAGGCACCATATGAACATGCAACCAATATCACTCTATCAGGTAAAAGGTGTCTCGTCGTAAGTGCCATTTCAAGAAATTAGAAGCAATACAAGCTAGAAGACAATGCAAGATGCAACCTATATCACACTCCCAAGTAAAATGTGTCTTATGTGTAAGCGATCGTTGTAGTTGTAAGTTGTAAGCTACGCAAATGCAATTCAACAAAATCAGAAGAAATACAAACTAGACATCATACGGAACACGCAACCACATATAACAGTTCCAAGTTAGAGCAAGCACCTGTGATGGTGGAGTAGGGGAGATGTGCTCATCATCTACACGTATGTTCTAGAAAACAGGAACATGTGTCATATTCACAGCCATTATGTGTAAAGTAAGCAGATGCAATTCAACAAAGTTAGAAGCAATACAAGCTAGACATCATACGCAACATGCAACCACATATAATAGTGCCAAGTTAGAGCAAGCACCTGTGATGGTGGAGTAGGGGAGATGTGCTCATCATCTACACAGCTACGTTGACTGTCCAGCCTTGTGTTGTCTTGTGAATCTTGTTGGTAGGATGGCGGAGTAGAATCTGGAGGGACCCTCTGTTTGAGTTGCTCCGAAGGACCACCATCATCCACTACCGGACTAATTTCATTCAGTTGTATTGATTTTGCATTGTGAAGTTAAACCGATAAGAAAAAGGAATAAAATTCGCTCTTCAGAACTCATTCATGCATGATACTGACGAACACTACTCGCATGAAAGGCAAACACATGATAAGAGGATGAAATATGTACGAAAAATAGGACGACGTGACATATTCACACCTATGATGTGGTAACTAAGCGGAAGGCATTTCAACAAATTAGAAGCACTGCAAGCTAGACACCATATGAAAGGTGCAACCAATATCACTCTGTCAAGTTCAAACTGTCTGGCATTTCAACAAATTAGAAGCAAAACATGCTAGAAATCATACGCAAGACACAACCAATATCACAGTGGCGACTTAAAGGTGCCTTATCATAAGTGACTGATGCGGGATATGCAAGAACAATAGTCTGATGTAAGAACATGGTGTGATCAAATATAGTATGTTCTAGAAACAGGAACATGTGTCATATTCACAGGCATTATGTGTAAAGTAAGCAGATGCAATTCAACAAAGTTAGAAGCAATACAAGCTAGACATCATACGCAACATGCAACCACATATAATAGTGCCAAGTTAGAGCAAGCACCTGGGATGGTGGAGTAGGGGAGATGTGCTCATTATCTACACAGCTACGTTGACTGTCTAGCCTTGCGTTGTCTTGCGAATCTTGTTGGGAGGATGGCGGAGTAGTATATGTAGAGACCCTCCGTTTCATTTGCTCGGAAGGACCACCATCATCCAGTGCCTTACCAATTTCCTTCCGCTTTATAGATTCTGCATTGTGAGCTCAAACCGATAAGAAAAAGGAATAAAATTCGCTCTTCAGAACTCAATCATGCATGATACTAACGAACACTACTCTGATGAAAGGCAAAGTCATGGTACGAGCATGGAATATGTACGAAAAACTGGACGGCTTGACATATTCACACCTATGATGCGGTAACTAAGCAGAAGGCACTTCAACAAATTAGAAGCACTACAAGCTAGACACCATATGGAAGGTGCAATCAATATCACTCTGCCAAGTTAAAACTTTCTCGTCATAGGTGGCGTTCATCAAACAAGAAGCACTACATGCTAGAAATCATATTCAAGACGCAAACCAATATCACACTACCAACTTAAAGGTGTCCCATCATATGTGACTGATGCAGGATACACAAGAAGAGTAGTTTCATGTAAGAACATGGTGTGATAGACAGATATAGTATGTACCAAAAACAGGAAAGCGTGTCATATTCACATGTATCATGTGTAAGCTAAGCAGATGCAGTTTACACTAATTAGGAGCAATACAAGCTAGACACCATATGCAACATGCAACCAGATATAACACTGCCAAGTTAGAGCAAGCACCTTGGATGGTGGAGTAGGGGAGCGGAGACTTGGAACTTGTAATGCACTAGCAGTACAAGGAGAATCCGTACAGATGCTCCGTTTACGTTGCTGTAGAGGACCACCATCATCGCCTTCCTTACTCTTTTGCTTCCTATTTTTTGATTTTGCCTTGTCAAGTCAAACCCATAAGAAAAAGGAATAAATTTGCTCTTCAGAACTCATTGATGCATGATACTAACGAACACTACTTTCATGTAAGACAGCTGCATGATAGGAGGATGGAATATGTATGAAAAACAGGACGGCATGACATATTGACATGTATGATGTATAAAGTGTAAATTGAGCACAAGGTGTTTGAACTAGTTAGAAGCAATGCAAGCTAGAAACCATATGAAAGATGAAACCAACACTGGTGCGCGTCGGTCCTAAACAAACGGTTTTTAACCCCTTCCCGCGAAGGCATTTGGAACCGTCGCCAAGTGAGTGTGTGCGATAGGGTGTCCTTCCCACACGACCCAGAAATCGTTGGGGATAGGCCCTCCTGGGACCCAGGCTGGGGCCGTGTGTGATCGAGCGAGGCATCGAAACCCAATCATTTCCGTAGGTATGTACACCCCACACTGTAATCCGAGAAAATCATTTCCGTAGGTAAGTACATCCCACACGGTGAATCCCAGAAAAACATTTCCGTTCATATGTATATCACACACAGTCAATCCAAGGAATACGTTTCCGTTCTTATGTACATCCCACACAGTCAATCCAGGGAAAACCTTTCCATTCGGACGTACATCCCACATAGTTTTATGTGTAGGCTCACGTGTGAAAGGTGTAACTATCACACACGGTCTTCCTTGGTTAACTGTTTGCTTTCATCAACTATATCACACACGATTTGATGAAGAAAACTGTGTGGCATTGGGCTATCCATCGCAAGCGCTTTTACTGCTAGAACCGTTTGCAAAGGTCCATGACACATTTAGCAGGTTTATTAGTTTACAATTAATAATTCCAGTATTACGCAAATTCACATTTCATATCGAACAACTGTTTGCCAATTTCATATCAGGCACATAAATATATTATAACATCACAGTGCGGTAGCTACATGAAAACAACACAGTACAACATATAGCTAGTTCAACTTCATAAGAACAATATATTCATTTCCCTAATCGAGATCATCCAGGCTCATCTTATCCACCTCTGCTTTCAGTTCAGTAAGAACCCGTTTTGCATAGCCAACTGGGAAAGTGCCTCCTCCTTCGCCAACACCATCTTAGCAATGTCTGATTTAAAAAATCTGAGCTCATTTTCCACCTTCAACTTTTTATCCCGCATCTTGACATATGCTTCAGCGTTGACAAGACTTTCTCTAAGCCTACGTGTGTTCTCTTCCTCATACATGCTCCAGAGCTTCATTAGGCACATCTTCAAAGACTGTGGCCACTCTTGATCAACCCACTCCAAGTAAGAACACTTCCGTTCATCCTATAATATTTAAAACTAGATCAGTAAGAATCGTAGGGAAAATGGGTTTATAGCAACATAGAAAATCACCAATGCTTATTTTCAAAAACTGAAGAAACATGTTAATTATGACATATCTTCTCAAAAAGATCAATGTGCAAATGAAATAATTGGTACTGAGACAACAACCAAATTCTGGAACATCAGAAGCTAAGTAACTACAACGACGCTACAAGTTCTTACTCATGTACAATAAATAACAAATTGAACATTGTATGAGGAAGGTAAATATAACTGCAACAGCATAGCGACAGTGTTTGGATGACAGCAAATTGATACTATCAGGTGTGTACATGCACAAATTTAGTAACATAGAACTAATAGCACTAAGGCCGTCCACTATGTATGCCAAAACTGGGGTAAAGACAACTGTTGCTACATCTCGCACCGGTGCCCTGCACTAGCGAGCCGATGCAGCGAAAAAAAATCAGGGACCCAGACTCCGGAGCACGTAGTTGCTCCGATGCCCAGTTCCTTCGTGCCATAAAGATTTAGTATTTTACTGCTTGGTGCTACCTCTTGAGCACTGCGTTGGTTTTCCCTTAAAGAGGAAAGGGTGATCCAGTAAAGTAGCGTAGGTATTTCCCTCAGTTTTTGAGAACCAAGGTATCAATCCAGTAGGAGACCACGCTCGAGTCCCACGCACCTACACAAACAAATAAAAACCTCGCAACCAACGCGATAAAGGGGTTGTCAATCCCTTCACGGTCACTTACGAGAGTGAGATCTGATAGATATGATAAAATAATATTTTTGGTATTTTTATGATAAAGAGAAATAAAAATGCAAAGTAAAATGAACGGCAATAGAAATAGCTAAGTGTTGGAAGATTAATATGATGGAAAATAGACCCGGGGGCCATAGGTTTCACTAGTGGCTTCTCTCAAGAGCATAAGTATTACGGTGGGTAAATAAATTACTGTCGAGTAATTGATAGAATTGAGCATAGTTATGAGAATATCTAGGTATGATCATGTATATAGGCATCACGTCCGCGACAAGTAGACCGAAACGATTCTGCATCTACTACTATTACTCCACACATCGACCGCTATCCAGCATGCATCTAGAGTATTAAGTTCATAAGAACAGAGTAACGCTTTAAGCAAGATGGCATGATGTAGAGGGATAAACTCATGCAATATGATATAAACCCCATCTTTTTATCCTCAATGGCAACAATACAATACGTGCCTTGCTGCCCCTGCTGTCACTGGGAAAGGACACCGCAAGATTGAACCCAAAGCTAAGCACTTCTCCCATTGCAAGAAAGATCAATCTAGTAGGCCAAACCAAACTGATAATTCGAAGAGACTTGCAAAGATAACCAATCATACATAAAAGAATTCAGAGGAGATTCAAATATTGTTCATAGATAAACTTGATCATAAACCCACAATTCATCGGATCTCGACAAACACACCGCAAAAGAAGATTACATCGAATAGATCTCCAAGAAGGACGAGGAGAACTTTGTATTGAGATCCAAAGAGAGAGAATAAGCCATCTAGCTAATAACTATGGACCCGAAGGTCTGAGGTAAACTACTCACACATCATCGGAGAGGCTATGGTGTTGATGTAGAAGCCCTCCGTGATCAATGCCCCCTCCGGCGGAGCGCCGGAAAAGGCCCCAAGATGGGATCTCACGGGTACACAAGGTTGCGGCGGTGGAAATAGGGTTTTGGCTCTGTATATGATGTTTCCAGGGTACATCGGTATATATAGGAGGCAGAAGTACGTCGGTGGAGCAACGAGGGGCCCACGAGGGTGGAGGGCGCGCCCGGGGGGTAGGCGCGCCCCCTGCCTCGTGCTCTCCTCATTGATTGATTTACGTAGACTCCAAGTCCTCTGGATCACGTTTGTTCCGAAAATCACGTTCCCGAAGGTTTCATTCCGTTTGGACTCCGTTTGATATCCTTTTCCTTCGAAACACTGAAATAGGCAAAAGAACAGCAATTTGGGATGGGCCTCCGGTTAATAGGTTAGTCCCAAAAATAATATAAAAGTGTATAATAAAGCCCATTAAACATCTAAAACAGAATATAATATAGCATGGAACAATCAAAAATTATAGATACGTTGGAGACGTATCAAGCATCCCCAAGCTTAATTCCTGCTCGTCCTCGAGTAGGTAAATGATAAAAACAGAATTTTTGATGTGGAATGCTACTTAGCATAATTTTCAATGTAATTCTCTTTTTTGTGGTATGAATATTCAGATCCGAAAGATTCAAGATAAAAGTTTAATATTGACATAAAAGTAATAATACTTCAAGCATACTAACTAAGCAATTCTGTCTTCTCAATAACATGGCCAAAGTAAGTTTATCCCTACAAAATCATATAGTTTCGCTATGGCCCATCTTCGTCACACAAAATATTCAAATCATGCACAACCGTGGTTTCAGCCAAGCAATTGTTTCATACTTAAGAATTTTCAAACTTTTTCAACTTTCACGCAATACATGAGCGTGAGCCATGGACATAGCACTATGGGTGGAATA
The DNA here is from genome assembly GCF_002575655.3 of Aegilops tauschii subsp. strangulata. Taxonomy (NCBI): domain Eukaryota; kingdom Viridiplantae; phylum Streptophyta; class Magnoliopsida; order Poales; family Poaceae; genus Aegilops; species Aegilops tauschii. The sequence continues at coordinate 50,402,391 of NC_053039.3, forward strand.
GAATGTAATGATGGGGGTTATGTGGAGAATACAAAAAAGGAGAAAGTCTCACATCAATGCGGCTAATCAACGGGCTATGGAGATGCCCATCAATTGATGTTAATGTGAGGAGTAGGGATTGCCATGCAACAGATGCACTAGAGCTATAAATGTATGACAGCTCAACAAAAGAAACTAAGTGGGTGTGCATCCAACTTGCTTGCTCACGAAGACCTAGGGCATTTGAGGAAGCCCATTGTTGGAATATACAAGCCAAGTTCTATAACGGAAAATTCCCACTAGTATATGAAAGTGACAAAATGAGAGACTATCTATCATAAGGGTGATGGTGCTACTTTGAAGCACAAGTATGGAAAAATATAGTAGCATTGCCCTTTTTTATTCTCTTTTTTTGGGCCTTTCTTTTTTTTCTTTTGGACTTTCTCTTTTTTTAGGGCAATGCTCTATGAATGATGATCATCACACTTCTATTTATTTACAACTCAATGATTACAACTCGATACTAGAACAAAGTATGACTCTATATGAATGCCTCCGGCGGTGTACCGGGAAGGGCAATGAATCAAGAGTGACATGTATGAAATAATATGCATGGTGGCTTTGCCACAAATACGATGTCAACTACAGGATCATGCAAGGCAATATGACAATGATGAACATGTCATGATAAACGGAACAGTGGAAAATTGCATGGCAATATATCTTGGAATGGCTATGGAAATGCCATAATAGGTAGGTACGGTGGCTGTTTTGAGGAAGTTATAAGGAGGCTTATGTGTGAAAGAGCATATCGTATCACGGGGTTTGGATGCACTGGCGAAGTTTGCACCAACTCTCAAGGTGAGAAAGGGCAATGCACGGTACCGAAGAGGCTAGCAATGATGGAAGGGTAAGAGTGCGTATAATCCATGGACTCAACATTAGTCATAAAGAACTCACATACTTATTGCAAAAATCTACAAGTCATCAAAAACCAAGCACAACACTCATGCTCCTAGGGGGAGGTTGGTAGGAGTTAACCATCGCGCGCCCCCGACCTCCACACAAAGGATGACACTCAAAGAACACTTCATGTTTCAAATTTGTTACACAACGGTTACCATACGTGCATGCTACGGGACTTGCAAACTTCAACACAAGTATTTCTCAATTTCACAATTACTCAACTAGCACAACTTTAATAGTTACTACCTCCATATCTCAAAACAATCATCAAGCATCAAACTTCTCTTAGTATTCAACACACTCATAAGAAAGTTTTTACTAATGTTGAATACCTAGCATATTAGGACTAATTTCACAATTAAAGCAAATTACCATGATGTTTTGTAGGAATCTCAAAATAATATAAGTGAAGCATGAGAGAACAATAATTTCTATAAAACAAATCCACCACCGTGCTCTAAAAGATATAAGCGAAGCACTAGAGCAAAACTATATAGCTCAAAAGATATAAGTGAAGCATATAGAGTATTCTAATAAATTCCGAATCATGTGTGTCTCTCTCAAATGGTGTGTACAGCAAGGATGATTGTGGTAAACTAAAAAGCAAAGACTCAAATCATACAAGAGGCTCCAAGCAAAACACATATCATGTGGTGAATAAAAATATAGCTCCAAGTAAAGTTACCGATGGACGAAGACGAAAGAGGGGATGCCTTCCGGGGCATCCCCAAGCTTTGGCTTTTTGGTGTCCTTAGATTACCTTGGGGTGCCATGGGCATCCCCAAGCTGAGGCTCTTGCCACTCCTTGTTCCATAATCCATCAAATCTTTACCCAAAACTTGAAAACTTCACAACACAAAACTCAACAGAAAATCTCGTGAGCTCCGTTAGCGAAAGAAAACAAAACACCATTTCAAGGTACTGTATTGAACTCATTATTTATTTATATTGGTGTCAAACTTACTGTATTCCAACTTCTCTATGGTTTATAAACTATTTTACTAGCCATAGATTCATCAAAATAAGCAAACAACACACGAAAAAAACAGAATCTGTCAAAAACAGAACAGTCTGTAGTAATATGTAACTAACGCAAACTTCTGGAACTCAAAAAATTCTACAAAAACAGGAAGACCTAGAAAATTTGTTTATTGATCTACTGCAGTTGGAATTAGTATTTTATCACGTTCTGGTTATTTTTAACAATTGTTTTTGTGAACAGAAAGTTTCTGGAATTTTCAGCAAGATCAAATAACTATCATCCAAGAAGATCCTATAGGTTTCACTTGGCACAAACACTAATTAAAACATAAAAACAAATCTAACCAGAGGCTAGATCAAATATTTATTCCTAAACAGAAGCAAAAATCAAAAAATAAAATAAAATTGGGTTGCCTCCCAACAAGCACTATCGTTTAACGCCCCTAGCTAGGCATAAAAACAAGGATAGATCTAAGTATTGCCATCTTTGGTGGGCAATCCATAAGTGCCTCTCATAATGATTCATAAGGTAATTTTATTTTCTTTCTAGGAAAGTGTTCCATGCCTTTCTTTAACGGAAATTGGAATCTAATATTCCCTTCCTTCATATCAATAGTTGCACCAATCATTCTAAGGAAAGGTCTACCAAGAATAATCGCACATGAAGGATTGCAATCTAAGTCAAGAACAATGAAATCCACGGGCACATAGTTCCTATTTGCAACAATAAGAAGATCATTAATTCTTCCCATAGGTTTCTTAATAGTGGAATCCGCAAGGTGCAAGTTTAAAGAACAATCATCAAATTCACGGAATCCTAGCAAATCACACAAAGCTTTTGGGATCGTGGAAACACTAGCACCCAAATCACACAAAGCATAGCATTCATGATCTTTAATTCTAATTTTAATAGTAGGTTCCCACTCATCATAAAGTTTTCTAGGGATAGAAACTTCCAACTCAAGTTTTTCTTCATAAGATTGCATCAAAGCATCAACGATATGTTTATAAAAGCCTTATTTTGACTATAAGCATGAGGAGAATTTAGCACGGATTGCAACAAGGAAATACAATCTATCAAAGAGAAATTATCATAATTAAATTCCTTGAAATCCAAAATAGTGGGTTCATTGATATCTAAAGTTTTGACCTCTTCAATCCCACTTTTACCAATTTTTGCATCAAGATCTAAAAACTCCAAATTCTTGGGACGCCTTCTAGGTAAAGGTGACTCATCTCCAGTCCCGTCATTATCAAGATTCATATTGCAAAACAAAGATTTAATAGGAGACACATCAATAACTTTTAGATCTTCATCTTTATTCTCATAGAAACTAGAAGAACACGCTTTCACAAAGCAATCTTTCTTAACACGCATCCTAGCGGTTCTTTCTTTGCACTCATCAATGGAAATTCTCATGGCTTTGAGAGACTCATTGATATCATCTTAGGTGGAATAGATCTAAGTTTCAAAGAATCAACATCAAGGGAAATTCTATCAACGTTCCTAGCCAATTCATCAACCTTAAGCAATTTTTCTTCAAGCAAAGCGTTGAAATTCTTTTGCGAATTCATAAACTCCTTAACACTAGTCTCAAATTCAGAGGGCATCTTATTAAAATTTCCATAATAATTGTTGTAGGAATTACCATAATTATTAGAGGAATTACTAGGGAACGACCTAGGATTAAAGTTTCCTCTATACGCGTTGTAACCAAAATTATTCCTACCAACAAAATTCACATCCATAGATTCATTATTGTTCTCAATCAAAGTAGACAAAGGCATATCATTAGGATTAGAAGAAACACTTTTAGTAGCAAATAATTTCATAAGTTCATCCATCTTTCCACTCAAAACATTAATTTCTTCTATCGCATGCACTTTTTTATTAGTAGATCTTTCGGTGTGCCATTGAGAATAATTAACCATAATATTATCTAGGAGTTTAGTAGATTCTCCTAAAGTGATTTCCATAAAAGTGCCTCCCGCAGCCGAATCTAAAAAATTTCTAGAAGCAAAATTCAATCTTGCATAAATTTTTTGTATAATCATCCAAAGATTCAAACCATGTGTAGGGCAATTACGTATCATTAATTTCATCCTCTCACAAGCTTGTGCAACATGCTCATGATCAAGTTGCTTAAAATTCATGATATCATTTCTAAGAGAGATGATTTTAGCGGGAGGAAAATACTTAGAGATAAAAGCATCTTTGTATTTATTCCATGAATCAATACTATTTTTAGGCAAAGACGAAAACCAAGCTTTAGCATGATCTCTAAGCGAAAAAGGAAATAGCTTCAATTTAACAATATCATTGTCCACATCTTTCTTCTTTTGCATATCACACAAATCAACGAAACTATTTAGATGGGTAGCGGCATCTTCACTAGTAAGGCCGGCGAATTGATCTTTCATGACAAGATTCAACAAGGCAGCATTAATCTCACAAGATTCAGCATCGATAAGAGGAGCAATCGGAGTGCTAAGAAAATCATTGTTGGTGGTTTGGTAAAGTCACACAATTTAGTATTATCTTGAGCCATTGTGACAAGCAAGCAATCCCACACACAAGCAAATAAGAAGCAAGCGAAAAAGAGGCGAACGGAAAACAGAGGGCGAATAAACGGCAAGGGTGAAGTGGGGGAGAGGAAAACGAGAGGCAAATGTCAAATAATGTAATGCGAGGGATAAGGGTTTGTGATGGGTACTTGGTATGTCTTGACTTGTGCGTAGACTCCCCGGCAACGGCGCCATAAATCCTTCTTGCTACCTCTTGAGCACTGCGTTGGTTTTCCCTTGAAGAGGAAAGGGTGATGCAGTAAAGTAGCGTAAGTATTTCCCTCAGTTTTTGGGAACCAAGGTATCAATCGAGTAGGAGACCACGCTCGAGTCCCACGCACCTACACAAACAAATAAGAGCCTCACAACCAACGCGATAAAGGGGTTGTCAATCCCTTCACGGTCACTTACGAGAGTGAGATATGATAGATATGATAAGATAATATTTTTGGTATTTTTATGATAAAGAGAAATAAAGATGCAAAGTAAAATAAACGACAATAGAAATTGCTAAGTGTTGGAAGATTAATATGATGGAAAATAGACCCCGGGGACATAGGTTTCACTAGTGGCTTCTCTCAAGAGCATAAGTATTACGGTGGGTAAACGAATTACTGTCGAGCAATTGATAGAATTGAGCATAATTATGAGAATACCTAGGTATGATCATGTATATAGGCATCACGTCCGCGACAAGTAGACCGAAATGATTCTGCATCTACTACTATTACTCCACACATCGACCGCTATCCAGCATGCATCTAGAGTATTAAGTTCATAAGAACAGAGTAAAGCTTTAAGCAAGATGGCATGATGTAGAGGGATAAACTCATGCAATATGATATAAACCCCATCTTTTTATCCTCGATGGCAACAATACAATATGTGCCTTGCTGCCCCTGCTGTCACTGGGAAAGGACACCGCAAGATTGAACCCAAAGCTAAGCACTTCTCCCATTGCAAGAAAGATCAATCTAGTAGGCCAAACCAAACTGATAATTCGAAGAGACTTGCAAAGATAACCAATCATACATAAAAGAATTCAGAGAGATTCAAATATTGTTCATAGATAAACTTGATCATAAACCCACAATTCATCGGATCTCGACAAACACACCGCAAAAGAAGATTACATCGAATATATCTCCAAGAAGATCGAGGAGAACTTTGTATTGAGATCCAAAGAGAGAGAACAAGCCATCTAGCTAATAACTATGGACCCAAAGGTCTGAGGTAAACTACTCACACATCATCGGAGAGGCTATGGTGTTGATGTAGAAGCCCTCCGTGATCAATGCCCCCTCCGGCGGAGCGCCGGAAAAGGCCCCAAGATGGGATCTCACAGGTACAGAAGGTTGTGGCGGTGGAAATAGGGTTTTGGCTCCGTATATGATGTTTCCAGGGTACATGGGTATATATAGGAGGAAGAAGTACGTCGGTGGAGCAACGAGGGGCCCACGAGGGTGGAGGGCGCGTCTGGGGGAGTAGGCGTGCCCCCCTAGCTCGTGCTCTCCTCGTTGATTGCTTTACGTAGACTCCAAGTCCTCTGGATCACGTTTGTTCCGAAAAGCACGTTCCCGAATATTTCATTCCGTTTGGACTCCGTTTGATATTCGTTTCCTTCGAAACACTGAAATAGGCAAAAAAATAGCAATTTGGGTTGGGCCTCCGGTTAATAGGTTAGTCCCAAAAATAATATAAAAGTGTATAATAAAGCCCATTAAACATCCAAAACATAATATAATATAGCATGGAACAATCAAAAATTATAGATTTGTTGGAGACGTATCACTTGGCTGCTCGGATGTGTGGACCAAAGTTGGTTGCACAAACTGCTGAAGCGGTGCCAAATAATTTTCTAATGGCACCGCTGATGAGATGGCAACAATTTGAGATACTAGGTACAAACTGTGACACTGTCTTAGGATGCGTTTAGTTGAAGGTGTGGTATGAATGGGTTGGGACCGTCACAGTGTCTGAATCACATCTAACAAATGATTTGTAACAACGAAAGAGGGTCTAACCTTCTCTACACATGCCAGAAACTTCCTCCCACTGTCTACAGAATCAAACGCAACTAGCTTCACACATGGAGATTGATGGTGATAATGAGCAGATAGATCTTCAGCCACCCCGCTCCATTCGTTGCCACTGATGGTCTTAGGGAGCTACAAGAGGAACAAACGACTCAAATCGACCTCCGGGTAAAAATTCTTCATTCCAAGTCATAGCCCGAGAGAGAGAAGAGAGGCATACACGGGTGGTGAAGGAGTAGTCACCGGAGGAGCAATCGCTGGAGATGTATTTGAAGAAGACCATGGCGACCCCGGCGGTAGGATGCGAGATGGCGAGAGCGAGGAACCGACTATAGCTTAGCAAGGAAGGAAGGAAGGAGGAAACAGGGGAAATGTGACTTGTGGTCGGGGAGAAAAGGGGGTGGGGAAGGGGGGAAGGGGGGCGGGGGTAGATATTTTGGCGGTAGGCCAAAATTTTGGAAATGTGGAGGGAAACTTTGCGCGCGGTGTCGCCAGACCATTCACTTTGAACGATTGTGTGCATCGCAAACGTTTCTTCTGCTTTACGCGCATGGGATGAGTTTCATAATTCAATTTTTGGTCTCAAGGCATGGGCACATTCACTTTGAACGCGCGGTGCCACTGGACCATTCACTTTGAACGATTGTGTGCATCGTAAACGATTCTTCTGCTTTACGCGCATAGGATGAGTTTGATAATTCAAATTTTGGTGGAAATTTCCCTGGGTACGTCATTGCATAATTTAACATCGCTTGCTAATTTGGGCACACTAAAGAGCGTACAGCAGACAGACCACACTTACTGAATCGAGCAATTTTAGTAATTACACAGAGCAAGTTGACCTAAACATTGCTCTAACAAAAGACCAGCATTAAAAACAAAGCCTAAGTATGCATAATTAAAAATTTGCCGCCGCACCGGCCTATGCATCGTCGGTGTGAGATGAGACGTCGATGACTTGTCCTGGAGACATGCCGCCGTTGGTGGACTCCGCGTCCCCCTGCTGAAGTCGACCGCGTCCTCGTCCACGGCCTCGTCCTCGGCGCCGCCCTCAAGGTTGTAGTACTCGTAGTAGTGGCTGCGCCAGAGCTCGCGTTGGTACTCCACCGCCGATTCCTCGATGGACAGACTCTTCTCTACCTCGACCTCGGCCACGCGCAACTCCTCCTCCCGGCGCTCCTCGATCTCCGCCGCCTCCTGCATCTCCAGCTCCCGCTCGGCGACCTCATGAGGAAGCAGGTGCTCCATGGCCACCGCCGCCTTTTCAGATGTGGGTTGCATGCTGGAGTCCGAGGTGGCCTGGAATATCTTGGCGTGTGCATCCTCGATCTTGGCATGGATGGCCTCGACCCGGGCCAGGGCGACATCAGCGGCACGGACGGCAGCTCGAGCGCTCTCGGCGTTTGCAGCCGCCGTCGCAGTAGCAGCTGCAGCCGTCTCGGCTGCTGCAGCTACCCTGTCGGCTGCTATAGACGCCCTCTCGGCGGAAGCGGCCGCGCTCAATGCGGATGCGGCGGCACTCTCGGCATAGGCGGCGGCGCTCAAGGGGGACGCGGCCATCGTACGGTCCTTCACGAAGCGTTTCCACTCCGTCATCTTTGCAAGAAGGGGGTGCGGGAATGGGGATCGGGATTCGTGGATTCAGGGGTTACCGGCACTAGAGCAGACGAGCCGGCGAAGCTTAAGGAGGGAGACTTAAATAGACCCAGATATTTTCATCGCAAACGGTTCCTAGAAAACAACTATGTGTGATGTTGTAGATATTTTTTATTAGCTGTGAAAGACGAATTTGGAATAAAATGCCAATGGATGGTGTTTTAAAGGAACGAGAAATTTTGTAGTACTAATACAACTGTCATGTCAAATTTTGGAAAATTTCAGGGGTCATTTGACCTTCTAAGACATTTAAGTGATTTTCTAGCCATTTAATGACCGTAATTAAAATTTGAACTACATGTACATGCAATAGCTAACCATAACGGTTTGAAAACTCATATTTCGTGTACTTGTGTGCGATTTAATTCCATGTGCAGTAAATTGGAAGGAATTTTCAAACATATTGGCCTAACGGCTATGACACAATAAAGCTTGGAGTGACATGGCATTTTAATTACAAAAAATAAATCAAAAACACATTAAACCTTGGTTGATGTAATGTCACGCCACCAAGATGATGTGGTAAAAAAATTGGCATGTTTGACCAAAGTTTGGACACACACCCCTCACAAACCGGAGCAACTCACTAGAAGGCTCGTGGTTCCGAGAGGGAACAATGCATGTTTGATGACGAACGGGAGATAGCTTCCTCTTACGGCCTTCAATGTTTTTTCTACGTCTAACATGCACTACTACAACTGTAATGTGAAATTTTTGAAAATTCTAGGGGTCATTTCACCTTTTAGAGACATATAAGTGATTTTCTAGCCATTTAATGACCGTAATTCAAATTTGAACTACATCTACATGCAACGCCTAACCAAAACGGTTTGAAAAATCATATTTGTGTACTTGTGTGCGAGTTAATTCCATGTGCAGTAAACTAGAAGGAATTTTCAAACATATTTGTATCACGACATGGACACATATGCATGAATACGTATGCATGGAGTGCCATGGCATTTTAATTCCAAAAAAAACCAGAAACACATGAAACCTTGGTTGATGTAATGTCATGCCACCAAAATGATGTGGTAAAGAAATTGGCATGTTTGACGAAAGTTTGGACACACACCCCTCACAAACTGGAGCAACTCGCTAGAAGGTTCGTGGTTCCGAGAGGGAACAATGCATGTTTGATGACGAACGGGACAGAGCTTCCTCTTACGGCCTTCAAATTTTTTCTACGTCAACATGCACTACTACAACTGTAATGTGAAATTTTGGAAAATTCTAGGGGTCATTTAACCTTTTAAAGACATTTAAGTGATTTTCTAACCATTTAATGACCATAATTCAAATTTGAACTACATCTACATGCAATGCCTAACCAAAACGGTTTGAAAAATCATATTTGTGTACTTGTGGGCGAGTTAATTCCATGTGCAGTAAATTAGAAGGAATTTTCAAACATATTGGTCCCACGACATGGACACATGCATACGTATGCATGGAGTGACATGGCATTTTAATTCAAGAAAAATAGAAAAATGATCAGAAACACATGAAACCTTGGTTGATGTAATGTCATGCCACCAAGATGATGTGGTAAAAAATTGGCATGTCTGACGAACGTTTGGACACACACACACCCCTCACAAACCGGAGCAACTCGCTAGAAGGTTCGTGGTTCCGAGAGGGAACAATGCATGTTTGATGACGAACGGGAGAGAGCTTCCTCTTACGGCCTTCAAAATTTTTCTACGTCTAACGTGCACTACTACAACTGTAATGTGAAATTTTGGAAAATTCTAGGGGTCATTTGACCTTTTAAAGACATTTAAGTGATTTTCTAACCATTTAATGACTGTAATTCAAATTTGAACTACATCTACATGCAATGCCTAACCAAAACGGTTTGAAAAATCATATCTGTGTACTTGTGTGCGAGTTAATTCCATGTGCAGTAAATTATAAGGGATTTTCAAACATATTGGTCTCACGACATGGACACCATACGTATGCATGGAGTGACATGGCATTTTAATTCAAAAAAATAGAAAAATGATCAGAAACACATGAAACCTTGGTTGATGTAATGTCATGCCACCAAGATGATGTGGTAAAGAAATTGGCATGTTTGACGAACGTTTGGACGCACACACCCCTCACAAACCGGAGAAACTCGCTAGAAGGTTCGTAGTTCCGAGAGGGAACAATGCATGTTCGATGACGAACGGGAGAGAGCTTCCTCTTACGACCTTCAAATTTTTTCCTACGTTTAACGTGCACTAATACAACTGTCATGTGAAAATTTGGTAAATTTCAGGGGTCATTTGACCTTTTAAAGACATTTAAGTGATTTTCTAACCATTTAATGACCGTAATTCAAATTTGAACTACATCTACATGCAACGGCTAACCATAACGGTTTGAAAAATCATATTTTTGTGTACTTGTGTGCGAGTTAATTCCATGTGCAGTAAATTAGAAGGAATTTTCAAACATATTGGTGTCATGGCATGGGCACATGCATGGAGTGCATGCCATGGCATTTTAATTCCAAAAAATTAAAAAATGATCAGAAAACATGAAACCTTGCTTGATTTAATGTCATGCCACCAAGATGATGTGGTAAAGAAATTGGCATGTTTGATGAAAGTTTGGACACACACCCCTCACAAACTGGAGCAACTCGCTAGAAGGATCGTGGTTCCGAGAGGGAAAAATGCATGTTTGATGCCGAATGGGAGATAGCTTCCTCTTATGGCCTTCAAATTTTTTCTACGTCTAACATGCACTACTACAAATGTAATGTGAAATTTTGGAAAATTCTAGGGGTAATTTGACCTTTTAAAGACATTTAAGTGATTTTCTAACCATTTAATGACCGTAATTCAAATTTGAACTACATCTACATGCAATGCCTAACCAAAACGGTTTGAAAAAGCATATCTGTGTACTTGTGTGCGAGTTAATTCCATGTGCAGTAAATTAGAATGAATTTTCAAACATATTGGTCTCACGACATGGACACATGCATACGTATGCATGGAGTGACATGGCATTTTAATTCAAAAAAATAGAAAAATCATCAGAAACACATGAAACTCTGGTTGATGTAATGTCATGCCGCCAAGATGATGTGGTAAAGAATATGGCATGTTTGACGAACGTTTGGACACACGCCTCTCACAAACCGGAGCAACTCGCTAGAAGGTTCGTGGTTCCGAGAGGGAACAATGCATGTTTGATGATGAACGGGAGATAGCTTACCCTTACGGCCTTCAATTTTTCCTACGTTTAATGTGCAACTGTCATGTGAAAATTTGGTAAATTTCAGGGATCATTTGACCTTCTAAAGACATTTAAATGATTTTCTAACCATTTAATGACCGTAATTCAAATTTGAACTACATCTACATGCAACGCCTAACCAAAACAGTTTGAAAAATCATATTTTTGTGTACTTGTGTGCGAGTTAATTCCACGTGCAGTAAATTAGAAGGAATTTTCAAACATATTGGTGTCAAGGCATGGGCACATGCATGGAGTGCATGCCACGGCATTTTAATTCCCAAAAATTAAAAAATGATCAGAAAAACATGAAACCTTGCTTGATTTAATGTCATGCCACCAATATGATGTGGTAAAAAAATTGGCATGTTTGACGAAAGTTTGGACACACCCCTCACAAACCAGAGCAACTCACTAGAAGGTTCGTGGTTCCGAGAGGGAACAATGCGTGTTTGTTGACGGACGGGAGATAGCTTCCTCTTACGGCCTTCAAATTTTTTCCTACGTTTAACGTGCACTAATACAACTGTCATGTGAAAAATTGGAAATTTTCAGGGGTCATTTGACCTTTTAAAGACATTTAAGTGATTTTCTAACCATTTAATGACCGTAATTCAAATTTGAACTACATCTACATGCAACGCCTAACCAAAACGGTTTGAAAAATCATATTTTTGTGTACTTGTGTGCGAGTTAAAAATTCATCAGACGATGTAAATATCCGGTGTTCAAAAATGAAAATATAAAGATCTGGCAAGACAACCGGCCCCCACAAGATTGGCACTCTATCTGCGGCTCGAGGTTTGGTAGGTGATTGGCAGGGATCATTAATCAGACATGGTTCTGTATTGGAAACCGTCAACTATTATGTTCACACACGGATTTACTGCGGGAATTGTGTCTAATTCAAACTACAGTACTCGTAAATTCCGGCGACCGGCGTGTATACTATCCCCATCGCCAATAAATACTACCTTGCTCACGTCGTCCCGCCTGCATTCTCATCTACATCCTCCCCTCGCTCGCCCTCTCTCTCTCTCTCAAATCTCTGCCATGGCGCTGCTGGTCTGCCCACGTGCCGACGAGGAGTCGCCGCCCCCCGAGGACGCTCACTCGATTAGTAGTGACGAGGACTCCTACGCGCCGCCTGACGAGGTTGTGTCAGACCCCCCAACTTTGGATTGGTTTTGGGGCCAGTACAATCTTTGTCTATGGAAGTCGCTGCCGCCGGCTGAGAAAGCCAGGCAAGTGGCGTTCAAGAAGGAGATCGCGGAGGAGGAAGCTAGGTACCAGGCGGCCTGTGAGGCCCGTGATGCCGCCTGGAAAAAGGAGGCGGCGGAGCTTTGGGGGCGGGCGCGTTGTCGTGCCGAGGAGGTGTACGAAGACGGTACTTCACAAGGAAGGTCATAGGTGCTGGGCGCCTCGTCGCTGCATGGAGGTGGGCCGATAAGCTCTAGCGTGCCACCAACGAGGAGCTCTGGTGGGCGCCCAACGAAATGGCAAGATCGGCCGCGCGTGTCCGCTAGCAAGAGGCAGATCGGTACGTCAAGCGCTGCGAGGCGGAGGAGTCGGAGTACTGCCTCCGCACTGGGAAGACGCCACGCACCAGGAAGCTACTGGCGAGGGGCTGCCGGAATACTGGCCCTAGGAGGGATTATTAGTTTTAGTATTGTTCGTTTTCAATTTTATGCATTGTACCTAGTAGTTATATATTCTGTGATGATCTAATGAACAATTAATATGGCGGGCCGCGGACATCAAGTACCTACGGACCAGCGCGTTGGCATCTAGCGGGCCGCGGACAAGTCGAACGGCGGCACCCATGCGAACGGCGCGGCGGGCGTCCGGTGCAAGTACGGCACGGCCGGCCTCTGGTGCAAGTACGGTGCTAAGGGCCTCTGCCCACTCCTGGCGAAGAATGGGGGTACTGACAAGACGTGTACCCAGCTACGACGCCGTGTCGACAGCAGGCAAGCGCTGATGGATCCGCTCTTATTGTGCGGCGCACCGCGCCTCTCGCTCTGCGGTGCTCCAACGGTCTCGCCGTGCGGCGAGCAGCAGCGTATCGGCGCGGACGCGCCTTGCTTGCTTTGCGGCGCGCCATCGATCATGTTGTGCAGCGAGCTGTAGCCTGTCGACGCTGACATGCCTATCTTGATCCGCGGCACTCAAGCGCCATGCGCCAAAGGTCTGCTCAACCCTGGCATTGCCGCGCATCACGGCGTCGTCCATCGCGTTGCCGGGGAGCGCCTCGGCCTCGACGTGCAATGGAGCCTGCTCGTTTTCCTCGTCGACGAGGTTGATGGCAGAGGCGGCGCTTTGGTGGGTTGGCATGCTTGGAAAAGGTGGATGTGCTACAGGCTGCGCTTGTCGCCTCCGTGCGTCGCGCGCCCCTATGCGCAATATAGCAGGGTGGCGGGAAACAGGTGAGGAAATGGCGGGAAACAGTGGCGTGTTCATAAAACGCCATCAATTAATGGAAACTTAGCATCGAGCTAGCACAAGAAGTAGATGATGATCAGATGAACACGGACCACACTAGGGAACCCGTCGGTGATGAATTCATCAATCTCAAATGGTTGAATACTAGCAAGCGTTTGCCCACAACACACACGGCCTATTCCATCACAAATAGGTGGGATGGATCAACTGTATGCCACGTGTCGCACATTGTCAAATAGTAATGCGGTAGACCTTCTTTAACATGTGTTAAAAAATAAAAAACAAGGACCTCGAGATTAAATTAGCTGAGGGAATGAGGCATTTCGGTCATTTGACCGAAATGACCCATCCCATCAGCTAATTTAACATCGACAGAACTTCCCATCCAGTCACCCATCCGATGGCTACTCCAGCCTGAGCACACTTAACTTGATAGTTTTCTTACATGAGCTACTGGTGGAACAACTAGTCCTTGCTGATAGGAATGCCTCTTCACATCCTTATGGCGTATCTGGATGACCGCCCATCCCACAATGGCCAATAGATGTTGAGTAGACAGAGCATATCACATACGTCTTATTATAAGCAATTGTCTGCGTTATTATCGGTCTTCACACACATTTCTGATTACAGACCTGTTTGCCGCGTATCACGCACATCTTGTTATATTGAACCGTTTCTGTTCTCTTGCCTAATCACAAACAGTTCATCCGAGTGAACTATATGTTGTATATCACACACACCTTGATCGGGCTGACCATTTCTTTTGTGTTGCCTAATCACAAATAGTTCATCCAAGTGAACCGTATGTTGTACATTGCACACACCTTCATCTGGCTGCCCGTTTCTTTTGTTCCTCCTCGTCGCAAACAGTTAATTGAGCTGAACCGTATGCCCTGCATCGCACACGCAACTAAAATCTAAACCGTGTTTGATGCATCCTCCATCGCAAACGTTTTGCACCTTTTTCGACGGTTATTTTACACCACCATTTGCGATTATGGAATCGCACACAGTTTCGTCGAAGGGTCTCTAATCATAGTGTCGCGTTAGCAGCATCCTGCAGTAGTGCAATATCACTCTGCCAAATTAAAAGGGTGGCCTAACAAATGTATTTGACCAAATTAGAAGCAATACATACCAACAAGTTAGAAATAATATGCAATATGCCACGAATAAAGGCGTCTCATCGTAAGTGATTGATGCAGGATACAGAAGAGAGGTAGTTTCATGTAAGAACATGGTTAACACATAGATGTAGTGTGTACCAAAAATATGAAGGCATGTCATATTCACAGGTATAATGTGTAAACTAAGCAGATGCAATTTACCCTAATTAGAAGCATTGCACGCTAGACACCATATGCAACATGCAACCACATATGACACTGCGAAGTTAGAGCAAGCACCTGCGATGGTGGTGTAGGGGAAGTGCGGTCTTCAAGTATAGAGCTACGTTCAATATCTTCATTTAGGCTTGCTGTTTCTTGAGAATCATGTGGAGAGGATGAAACTGCACTCTTTATAAGAGTAGCGCGTCTCATACTAACCCACGGGCGTGACAGTCTCATCATAAGCGATGGATGCAGGATACACAAGAACAGTAGTTTGATGTAAGAACATGGTGTGATAGGTAGATGTAGTATGTTCCAAAAACAGGAAGGCGTGTCATATTCACATGTATAATGTGTAATCTAAGGAGATGCAATTTAACAAATTAGGAGCAATACAAGCTAGGCACCATATGCAACATGCAACCAGATATCACACTGCCATGTTAGAGCAAGCACCTGGGGTTGTGGAGTAGGGGAGATGAGATTTGGAACTTGCACTACAGTAGGAGTAGCAGAAGAATCTGCAGAGATCATCTATTTCGGTTGCTTCAGAGGACCACCATCATTTCATGCCTTCGTCCTTTTAGATTTTGCCTTGTCAAGTAAAAACACAAAAAAGGAATGAAATTCGCACTTCCAAATTCGTTGATGCATGCTACTGACGAACACAACTTTTATGTATGGCAACCACATTGTAGGAGGATGGAATATGTATGAAAAACGCTAAGCAGAAGGCATTTCAACAAATTGGAAGCAATGCAATATAGACACCATATGAAAGATCCAACCAAAATCACTCTACCAAGTTAGACATGTCTCATTATAAGTGGCACTTCAACAAACTAGAGGCATTACATGTTTGAAATGATATGCAAGATGCAACCAATATTACACTGTCAACTTGAAGGTGTCTCGTTGTCTCGTCAGAAGTGATTGATGAGGGATACACAAGAAGAGTAGTTTGATGTAAGAACATGGTTAATAGAAAGACGTAATATGTACCAAAAACAGGAACGCATGTCATATTCACAGGTATAATGTGTTAACTAAGCAGATGCAATTTACCATAATTAGATGCATTACAAGGTAGACACCATATGCAACATGCAACCACATATCACACTGCCAAGTAAGAGCAAGCACCTGCGATGGTGGTGTGGGGGAATTGCGGTCATCAATTAGAGAGCTACGTTGACTATCTTCATTTAGCCTTGCTGTTTCTTGAGAATCATGTGGGGAGGATGACACTGCACTCTTTAAACGAGTAGCGCGTCTCACAGTAACCCACTGGGGTGACTGTCTCGTCATAAGTGATTGATGTGGGATACAAAAGAGCATTAGTTTGATGCACGAACATGGTTAATAGACATATGTAGTATGTATCAAAAACAGGAAGGCATGTCATTATCAAAGGTATAATGTGTAAAGTAAGCTGATGCAATTTAACCAAATTGGAAGCAATACAAGCTAGACACCATATGCAACATGCAACCACATTTGATAGCGCGAAGTTAAAGCAAGCACCTGGGATGGTTGTGTGTGGCAATTGAGATCATCAACTGCAGAGCTATGTTTACTATCTCCATCTGCTGGCACTGCACCATTTAGAGCACTGAGACGCTTAGTGCTTATCTTCGAATTACACTGGAGCGACTTCTGTCTTTTCTTTTTTGTATTCATCAACACTGCGTCAGAGTCTGAAATATCCATGCATAAAAAACAATAGTGTGAGTATGGGGGAAGTGTGTGCACAAGTAGTACAGTGTAAAGGTAGCAGATAGCAGGTCGGTGAGAAATAAATGACGGGAGACATATGATAGCTCTACAACATGCATGCACATGAAATTACTAGATTCTAGGATTTTGAAATATGAGCACAGGGATGGCTGGGAAATGCAGATGCTCCTCCAGCACACCACAAGGTGTAGTCCTATGAAAATAACAGTCGACTGAAAACAAATAGGTCAGTCCATTTTTTCTGCACCATCTGATGTACAAAGAACGGGCAGATCGCCTTCATCTACCTCCAGCCAGTCAGTGTTACGATCTTCCTCGAAATGCCAGGGACGACCGTCCCAGTCCCCTGCCTCCGCCCTCCCATCGACCTCACCGCACCGCCGTGCTTGGCACGGCCCCTGGCCATCCCTTCAAGCCCCGCTGACCTCCAGATCGGGTGCAATGTCGTGCTCAGTTAACTATTTTGGTTCATTTGGTCTACTGTCCATTTAACTGTTTGGTTCAATTCTGCAATTTGATTTTCATTTGCTGTGGGTACAGTTTTGTATTGTTATGCATGTGAAATAAATCGAATTTGGCTGTACTCAATACATATTCTACTGATAGTATGGCAACTCTCAGTTAACCTGATCAAGATCTTCCTTGTGTGTGTTGCACGGAAAAAAATGGGAGACACTGCGGTTTACCATCGAGGTTTTCTCATGCATGCTCCTTTCGCTAATAGCACATTATTTTGCAGTTGCAGGAATCATTCTAATATTTAGGTTTCTTACAATTTAGTCTTGCACATGTAGGTCCTGCTGTTAGGGGCTTAGACCCACTGTTCGACCGATTTTGCATATGGGGAAATGAGATGTCCATGAATGTCAGTCAAGTCAAGAAACTCAGAAAGATTATTAGGATTAAGAAACTTGCGACGAATAATAGCAAGATCTTTGTTTTCACAATGAAGAAGACATCATACAACTATAGGATGGTACCAACTCTTTTACCTTGTTTTTACCCCTGCACCATTTCAAAATTTATACCAGCGATTTATGCATATCTTTGTTTTCAGTACTTTCCAAAGCAGTTCAGAGATGATTACCTCTCAAACCACCTGCATGGTCAAGAGGCGAGGAAGGTATTCATTCAACACCCACGGTACAATATTGAAGTCTTCCTGGAGAGGACGAAGGTTGGGCGGGCAATTATCCATAGCCATTGGCCTAAAGTTGCAAGGACATTCAACATCACTGAAGGCTCAATATTTGCCTTCCACTTCCGCAGTTTCCCAGATGAGATTCATCTGTCTATTTACCGTGTATGATGCTACTTTCCAAAGGTTTTCGATGTTGCATGTGAAACTCGGTGCTGTTGTCTAATGGCGTAACTGAGCGCCGAAGCTATCTGATGTAATTGGATTATGAAATCATGGTTGCCGTTATACGGATATGAAATATCTGGTGTGTTTTATAAGAAATATCAATTCGATTAGTACATGGATTATCAATAATAGTCTAATTACCCTGCTTATTAGGATTTTCTGTTGCAGACGGTTACTCAGATAGCACCGTGGGCGATGAACTCAAACAACCCACACGGTTTCTAGAAAGTAGGCATGCTCGATCAACTAATAATCACACACGGCTTCCGGCAGAGAACTGTTTGAGTTAGGCCACCTTGCACAAACGTTTCCACACAAAAACTGTGTGTGATATAGGTACGAACGGAAATGTTATGTACATACGAACGGAAACGATTGGGTTTCGGTGCCTTGCCAGATCGCACACGAGCTCATTTTGCCCCAGCCTGTGTGCCAGGAGGGCCTATCCCTGACGATTTCTAGGTCATGTGGGAAGGACCCCCCTATCGCCCACACTCACTTGGCGACGGTTCCAAACGCCATCGCGGAAAGGGGTTAAAAACCGTTTGTATAGCAGGTCTCTGCACCAGTGTTACTACTTCTTGAGCTTGCGTTGGTTTTTCCCTTGAAGAGGAAAGGGTGATGCAGCAAAGTAGAGATAAGTATTTCCCTCAGTTTGAGAACCAAGGTATCAATCCAGTAGGAGACAACGCACAAATCATCAATACCTGCACAAACAATCAAACAACTTGCACCCAACGCGATAAAAGGGTTGTCAATTCCTTCACGGTTACTTGCAAAAGTGAATCTGACAGAGATATATGAAACTAAACAAACGGTAAAGTAAATATTTTTGGCATTTTTGGTTTATAGATCGGAAAGTAAAAGAATACAAAATAGTAGATCAGAAACTAATATTGTAGATCAAAAACTTATATGATGGAAAATAGACCCAGGGGCCATAGGTTTCACTAGAGGCTTCTCTCAAGATAGCAAATAATGCGGTGGGTGAACAAATTACTGCCGAGCAATTGATAGAAAAGCGCAAAGTTATGACGATATATAAGGTAATGATTATGAAATATAGGCATCACGCCTGTGTCAAGTAGACCAAAACAATTCTGCATCTACTACTTTTACTCTCCACATCGACCGACTCCTGCCTGCATCTAGAGTATTAAGTTCATGAAGAACAGAGTAACGCATTAAGTAAGATGACATGATGTAGAGGAATTAACTCAAGGAATATGACGAAAACCACATATTTTTATCCTCGATGGCAACAATACAATACGTGCCTTACTGCCCCTACTGTCACTGGGAAAGGACACCGCAAGATTAAACCCAAAGCTAAGCACTTCTCCCATTGCAAGAAAAACCAATCTAGTTGGCCAAACCAAACCGATAATTTGAAGAGAATTACAAAGATACCAAATCATGCATAAAAGAATTTAGAGAAGATTCAAATAATATTCATAGATAAGTTGATCATAAATCCACAATTCATCGGATCTCGGCAAACACACCGAAAAAGAGTATTACATTGGATAGATCTCCAAGAACATCGAGGAGAACATGGTATTGAGAATCAAAGAGAGAGAAGAAGCCATCTAGATACTAGCTATGGACCCGTAGGTCTGTGGTAAACTACTCACGCTTCATCGGAAGGGCACTAGAGTTGATGTAGAATCCCTCCGTGATCGAATCCCCCTCTGGCAGGGTGCCGGAAAAGGTCCCTAGATGGGATCTCATGGGTATAGAAGGTTGCGGTGGAGGAAAAGTGTTTTCGTGGATGCCTCTAGTGGTTTAGGAATATAATGTGAATATATAGGCGAAAGAATTAGGAAAGGAGGGTCACAGGGGGGCCCACAAGACAGGGGGGCGCCCTACCCCCTGGGCACGCCCTCCACCCTTGTGGCCACCTCATGGCTCCTCCGACTTCATCTCCAAGTCTCCTCGGTATCTTCTGGTCCAAGAAAAATCATCGCGAAGGTTTTATTCCATTTGGACTCCGTTTGGTCTTCCTTTTTTGCGAAACTCATAATCAAGGAAAAAAACAGAAACTGGCACTGGGATCTAGGTTAATAAGTTAGTCCCAAAAATAATATAAAATAGCATACTAATGCATATAAAACATCCAAAAAGATAATATAATAGCATGGAACAATCAAAAATTATAGATACGTTCGAGACGTATCAAGCATTCCCAAGCTTAATTCATGCTCGTCCTCGAGTAGGTAAATGATAAAAACAGAATTTTTGATGTGGAATGCTACCTAACATATCTATCCATGTAATTTTTCTTTATTGTGGCATGAATGTTCAGATCCATAAGACTCAAAACAAAAGTTTAACATTGACATAAAAACAATAATACTTCAAGCATACTAACAAGGCAATTATGTCTTCTCAAAATAACATGGCCAATGAAAGCTTATCCCTACAAAATCATATAGTCTGGCTATGCTCCATCTTCATGACACAAAATATTCAAATCATGCACAACCCCGATGACAAGACAAGCAATTGTTTCATACTTTTGATGTTCTCAAACTTTTTCAACTTTCACGCAATACATGAGCGTGAGCCATGGACATAGCACTATAGGTGGAATAGAATGTGGTGGTTGAGGAGAAGA
The DNA here is from genome assembly GCF_002575655.3 of Aegilops tauschii subsp. strangulata. Taxonomy (NCBI): domain Eukaryota; kingdom Viridiplantae; phylum Streptophyta; class Magnoliopsida; order Poales; family Poaceae; genus Aegilops; species Aegilops tauschii. The sequence goes on from NC_053039.3 coordinate 50,423,307, forward strand.
TAAAAAAAGGAGATAGTCTCACATCAAGTATCAACGGGCTATGGAGATGCCCATCAATAGATATCAATGTGAGTGAGTAGGGATTGTCATGCAACGGATGCACTAGAGCTATAACTTTATGAAAGCTCAAAAAGAAACTAAGTGTGTGTGCATCCAACTCGCTTGCTCACGAAGACCTAGGGCAATTTGAGGAAGCCCATCATTGGAATATACAAGCCAAGTTCTATAATTAAAACTTATCACTAGTATGAAAGTGGCAACATAGGAGACTCTCTATCATGAAGATCATGGTGATACTTTGAAGCACAACTGTGGTAAAAGGATAGTAACATTGTCCCTTCTCTCTTTTTTCTCATTTTTTATTTGGGCCTTCTCTCATTTTTTTGGCCTCTTTTTTTCGTTCGGAGTCTCATCTCGACTTGTGGGGGAATCATAGTCTCCATCATCCTTTCCTCACACGGGACAATGCTCTAATAATGAAGATCATCACACTTTTATTTACTTACAACTCAAGAATTACAACTCGATACTTAGAACAAAATATGACTCTATATGAATGCCTCCGGCGGTGTACCGGGATGTGTGATGAATCAAGAGTGACATGTATGAAAGAATTATGAACGGTGGCTTTGCCACAAATACAATGTCAACTACATGATCATGCAAAGCAATATGACAATGATGAAGCGTGTCATAATAAAATGGAACGTTGAAAAGTTGCATGGCAATATATCTCGGAATGGCTATGGGAATGCCATAATGGGTAGGTATGGTGGCTGTTTTGAGGAAGGCATATGGTGGGTGTATGGTACCGGCGAAAGTTGTGCGGCACTAGAGAGGCTAGCAATGGTGGAAGGGTGAGAGTGCATATAATCCATGGACTCACCATTAGTCATAAAGAACTCACATACTTATTGCAAAAATCTATTAGCTATCGAAATGAAGTACTACGCGCATGCTCCTAGGGGGATTGATTGGAAGGAAAATACCATCACTCGTCCCCGACCGCCACTCATAAGGAAGACAATCAATAAATAAATCATGCTCCAACTTCATAAAATAACAGTTCACCATACGTGCATGCTACGGGAATCACATACTTTAAGATAAGTATTTCTACAATCCACAATTACTCACTAGCATGACTCTAATATCACCATCTTTATATCTCAAAACAATCATTAGGAATCAAACTTCTCATAGTATTCAATGCACTTTATATGAAAGTTTTTATTATATCCCTCTTGGATGCCTATCATATTAGGACTAAATATATAACCAAAGCAAATTACCATGCTGTTTAGAGACTCTCAAAATAATATAAGTGAAGCATGAGAGTTCAACAATTTCTATAAAATAAAACCACTGCCGTGCTCTAAAAAGATATAAGTGAAGCACTTAGAGCAAAATTGCCAAGCTCAAAAGATATAAGTGAAGCACATAGAGTATTCTAATAAATCACGATTCATGCGTGTCCCTCTCAAAAGGTGTGTACAGCAAGGATGATTGTGGCAAACTAAAAAGCAAAGACTCAAATCATACAAGACGCTCCAAGCAAAACACATATCATGTGGTGAATAAAAATATAGCCTCAAGTAAAGTTACCGATCGACGAAGACAAAAGAGGGATGCCTTCCGGGGAATCCCCAAGCTTAGGCTCTTGGTTGTTCTTGAATATTACCTTGGGGTGCCTTGGGCATCCCCAGGCTTAGGCTCTTGCCATTCCTTATTCCATTGTCCATCAAATCCTTACCCGAAACTTGAAAACTTCACAACACAAAACTCAACAGAAAATCTTATAAGCTCCGTTAGTATAAGAAAATAAATCACCACTTTTGGTACTGTTGTGAACTCATTCTTTATTTACATTGGTGTACTATCTATTGTATTCCAACTTTTTCATGGTTCATACCCCCCGATACTACCCATAGAATCATCAAAATAAGCAAACAACACAAGGAAAACAAAATGTGTCAAAAACAAAACAGTCTGTAGTAATCTGGGTAGTTCGAATACTTCTATAACTCCAAAAATTCTGAAAATTTAGGACAACTGGGGAAATTTGTATATCAATCTTGTGTACAAAAATCAGAATTTTATCTCGCGTCTGTGAGTCTTAAAAATTATGGGACTGGGCGCAAAAGTTTCTGTTTTTCAGCAAGATCAAATCAACTATCACCGTAAGCCAACCAAAAGGTCTTACTTGGCACAAACACTAATTAAAACACAAAACCACATCTAACCTGAGGCTAGATGAATTATTTATCGAAAAACAGGAAATAAAAATATTGGGTTGTCTCCCAACAAGCGCTTTTCTTTAAAGCCTTTTAGCTAGGCATTGATAATTTTAATGATGCTCACATGAAAGACAAGAATTGAAGCACAAAGAGAGCATCATATAGCATGTGAAAAACACATCTAGGTCTAACATACTTCCTATGCATAGGCATCTTATAGCCAAACAAATTATCAAGTCAAGCAAATCCTAGCATATGCAAGGAAGAAGAAAGAAACAATAGCAATCTCAACATAACGAGAGGTAATTTAGTAACACGAAAATTTCTACAACCATATTTTCCTCTCTCCTAATAATTACATGTAGGATCATAATCAAATTCAAAAATATAACTATCACATCAAATTTTCTCTTCATGATCCACATGCATGCAAAGTTGACACTCTTCTGAAATAGTGGGATTATCATAAAAAAAAGTCATGACCTCTCCGAACCCACTTTTATCAAAAATTTCATAGGATTGAATATTCTCCAAATATGTGGGATCTAAAGTCAACACTATTCCAAACCCAGTTTCAATATTATTACAAACATTATTATCAATCTCATCTTCATCATGGGGCTTAAATAAATTTTCAAGATCATAAGAAGAATCACCCCAATCATGATCATTGCAACAAGTAGAGGACATAGCAAAACTAGCATCCCCAAGCTTAGGGTTTTGCATATTATTAGCACAATTGACATTAATATAAACATCATTGCAATCATGCTTTTTATTCAAAGATCTATCGTGAATCACTTCATAAAGTAATTCATAACAATTTTTGGATTCACGGATTTCAAGCAAAACACCATAAAGATAATCAAGTGCACTCAACTCACTAGCAATTGGTTCATCATAATTGGATCTCTTAAAAAGATTAGCAAGTGGATGAAGATCCATAAACCTTTGGTTCTCTGATTTTCTAAATACACAATTATTCCAACCAAACAAGCAAACGAGCCAAGTAAGACATAAAGCCAAACAAAAAGACGAACGGAAGAAGGGCGAAGAAAAATGCAAATCTTTTTGAAAATTGTTTTAGAAGTGGGGGAGAGGAAAACGAGAGGCAAATGGTGAATAATGTAATGCAAGAGATGAGAGTTTATGATGGGTACTTGGTATGTCTTGACTTGGCGTAGATCTCCCTGGCAACGGCGCCAGAGATTGGCAAGTTGACGAGAGACAAGTCTTGATTTGGTGTAAATCTCCCCGGCAACGGCACCAGAAATTCTTCCTGCTACTTCTTGAGCTTGCGTTGAATTTTCCCTTGAAGAGGAAAGGGTGATGCAGCAAAGTAGAGATAAGTATTTCCCTCAGTTTGAGAACCAAGGTATCAATCTAGTAGGAGACAACACACAAATCACCAATACCTGCACAAACAATCAAACAACTTGCACCCAACGCGAAAAAGGGGTTGTCAATCCCTTCATGGTTACTTGCAAAAGTGAATCTGATAGAGATAGATGAAACTAAACAAACGGTAAAGTAAATATTTTTGGTATTATTGGTTTATAGATCGGAAAGTAAAAGATTGCAAAATAGTAGATCGGAAACTAATATGATGGAAAATAGACCCAGGGGCCATAGGTTTCACTAGAGGCTTCTCTCAAGATAGCAAATAATGCGGTGGGTGAACAAATTACTGTGGAGCAATTGATAGAAAAGCACAAAGTTATGACGATATCTAAGGCAATGATTATGAAATATAGGGATCACGTCCATGTCAAGTAGACCGAAATGATTCTGCATCTACTACTATTACTCCACACATCGAGCGACACCTGCCTGCATCTAGAATATTAAGTTCATGAAGAACAGAGTAACGCATTAAGTAAGATGACATGATGTAGAGGAATTAACTCAAGGAATATGATGAAAACCCCATCTTTTTATCCTCGATGGAAACAATACAATACGTGCCTTGCTACCCCTACTGTTACTGGGAAAGGACACTGCAAGATTGAACCCAAAGCTAAGCACTGCTCCCATTGCAAGAAAAACCAATCTAGTTGGCCAAACCAAACCAATAATTCGAAGAGAATTACAATGATACCAAATCATGCATAAAAGAATTCAGAGAAGATTCAAGTAATATTCATAGATAAGCTGATCATAATCCACAATTCATCGGATCTCGGCGAACACACCGCAAAAGAGTATTACATCGGATAGATCTCCAAGAACATCGAGGAGAACATGGTATGGAGAATCAAAGAGAGAGAAGAAGCCATCTAGATACTAGCTATGGACCCGTAGGTCTGCGGTAAACTACGCATGCTTTATCGGAAGGGCAATAGAGTTTATGTAGAAGCCCTCCATGATCGAATCCCCCTCCAGCAGGGTGCCGGAAAAGGTCCCTAGATGGGATCTCACGGGTATAGAAGGTTGCGGCGGTGGAAAAGTATTTTCGTGGATGCCTCTGGTGGTTTAGGAATATATTTGAATATATAGGTGAAACAATTAGGCCAGGAGGGTCACAGGGGGGCCCACAAGATAGGGGGCACACCCTCCACCCTTGTGGCTGCCCCGTGGCTCCTCCAACTTCATCTCAAAGACTCATGGGTGTCTTCTGGTCCAAGAAAAAGCATCACGAAGGTTTTATTCCGTTTGGACTCCGTTTGGTATTCTTTTTCTGCGAAACTCAAAAACAAGGAAAAAACAGAATCTGGCACTGGGCTCTAGGTTAATAAGTTAGTCCCAAAAATAATATAAAATAGCATATTGATGCATATAAAACATCCAAAACAGATAATATAATATCATAGAACAATAAAAAATTATAGATACGTTGGAGACGTATCAGTCCTCTACTTTGTTGTTGCAAGTTTTACGTGAATGCTACGGGCTTCTAGCAAGAACCGTTCTTACCTACGCAAAAACCACAATGGTGATTCATCAAGTTTGTTGTTTTAACCTTCTTCAAGGAACGGCCATAGTCAAATTCGGTTCAACTAAAGTAGGAGAAACAGACACCCGCCAACCACCTTTATGCAAAACCAGTTGCATGTCAGTCGGTGGAACTGGTCTCATGTGCGTGGACATGTAAGGTTGGTCTAGGCCACTTCATCCCACAATACTGCCGAATCAAAACAAGACGTCGGTGGTAAGCAGTGTGACTATCACCGCCCACAACTCTTTGTGTTCTACTCATGCATACCATCTATGCATAGACCTGGCCCGGATGCCACTATTGGGAAACGTTGCATGGAAAACAAAAATATTTCTATGCACACGCAAGATATATCAAGGAGATGCATAGCAACGAGAGGGGAGAGTGTGTCTACGTACCCTCGTAGACTGTAAGCAGAAGCATTTGTTAACGCATTTGATGTAGTCGAACTTCTTCGTGCTCCAACCGATCGAGTATCGAACTTACGGCACCTCCGCGTTCAGCACACGTTCAGCTCGGTGACGTCCTCGCCTTCTTGATCCAGCAAGACGGCGAAGTAGTGGATGAGTTCTGGCAGCACAACGGCGTGGAAACGGTGATGGTGAAGTTATCTCCGCAGGGCTTCGCCTAAGCACTACGAAAATATGACCGAGGGTGTAAACGGTGGAGGGGGGCGCCGCACACGGCTAAGCAATTGTTGTGGTTATGTGTGGTGCCCCCTCCCACATATATATAGGTGGGGGAGAGGGGAAAGGCCAAGGGGTGCCCCAAGTAGGGCCGAATCCTACTTGGGCTCCTGCCCTTGGTGCGCCCCCTTCCATAGTTGCGGGAGGGGAAAAGGGAGAGGGGGAGAGGGAAGGAAGGGGGGCGAATCGCCCCCTCACCTTTCCTTTCTCCCACTTGGCCGGCTGCCATAGGGGGCTGCGCCAGCCCCTTGTGGGCTGGGGTGCTCCCCTCTAATGGTCCAATAGGCCCACTACCCTCCCGGGGGTGTCGGGTACCCCCTCCGGTATTCTGATGACTACCCGGTACACTCTGAAACACTTCCGATGTCTGAATACCATCGTCCTATATATCAATATTTACCTCCGGACCATTACTGAGCTCCTCGTCATGTCCGTGATCTCATCCGGGACTCCGAACAACATTCGGTCACCAAATCATATAACTCATATAACACTATATCATCAACGGACGTTAAGTGTGCGGACCCTACGTGTTCGAGAACTATGTAGACATGACCAAGACACCCTCCGATCAATAACCAATAGTAGAACCTGGATGGCCATATTGGCTCCTATATATTCTACGAAGATCTTTATCGGTCGAACCTTATGACAACATACGTAATTCCCTTTGTCAATCGGTATGTTACTTGCCCGAGATTTGATCGTCGGTATCTTCATACCTAGTTCAATCTTGTTACCTGTAAGTCTCTTTACTCGTTCTATAATACATCATCTTGCAACTAACTCCTTAGTAACTTTGCTTGCAAGGCTCCTTATGATGTGTATTACCAAGAGGGCCCAGAGATACCTCTGCGATACTCGGAGTGACAAATCCTAATCTCGATCTATGCCAACTCAACAAACACCTTCGGAGATACCTATAGAGCATCTTTATGATCACCCAGTTACGTTGTGATGTTTGATAGCACACAAGGTATTCCTCCGGTATATATCCGGGAGTTTCATAATCTCATAGTCGAAGGAAAATGTATTTGTCATCAAGAAAACAATAGTAATAAACTGAACGATCAATATGCTAAGCTAACGGATGGGTCTTGTCCATCACATCATTCTCCTAATGATGTGATCCCGTTATCAAATGAAAACACATGTCTATGGTGAGGAAACCTTAACCATCTTTGATCAACGAGATAGTCTAGTATAGGCTTACTAGGGACACGGTATTTGTTTATGTATTCACATATGTATTTAAGTTTCTGATCAATACAATTCTAGCATTAATAATAAACCTTTATCATGATCTAGGAAATATAATAATAACCATTTTATTATTGCCTCTAGGGCATATTTCCATCAACTATGTCACGGGGATGCCGGAACATATCAATGGGAAAGAAGAACAAAATAGGTAACGAGGATGACGGAGTGAGCATGTGTATGACTCAAAGAGGATACTGATACATCTCAGGTTCTGTGAAGTATAGTGAAGCGAAGGGAACATCACATGATAACCAAAGGTTCAATCCAATTTCATTTGTGTAATCACAGGGATTGATATGGACATCCACGGTTCCGCTCTCCTTCATTAGATGAAGGGGTTTCGTTCATGTCTATGATTTACCGAACCTACTGGGTCACAAGCTTAAGGTAATCAAGATCTGCTGTGTGTTAGTGGGACGAGAGTATCAAGGATTTATTTGTGGAATTGTTTGATACGTCTCCAGCGTATCTACAATTTTTTATTGTTCCATGCTATTGTATAATCAATCTTGGATGTTTTACAATCATTTTATAGCAACTTTATATCATTTTTCGGGACTAACCTATTGACATAGTGTCTAGTGCATGTTGTTGTTTTTTGCTTGTTTTTTACTTCGCAGAAAATCAATACCAAATAGAGTCCAAATGCAGCGAAACTTTTTGGAGATTTTTTCTGGACCAGAAGACACCTGTTGGGCCGAAGAAGTACCAGAGGGGGGCTCTGAGGGGAGCACAACCCACCTGGGCGCTCATGGGGGCCCAGGCACGCCCTGGTGGGTTCTGCCCACCTTGGCCGCCTCCCGCACCACCTCTTTGCTCTATAAATACCACAAAAAATCCAAAAACCCTAGGGGAGTCGACGAACACAAATCCAGCCGCCGCAAGTTCCAAAAACACCAGATCCAATCTAGACACCATCACGGAGGGGTTCATCATCCTCATTGGTGCCTCTCCAATGATGCGTGAGTAGCTCATTGTAGACCTTCGGGTCCGTAGTTAGTAGCTAGATGGCTTCCTCTCTCTCTTTTGATTCTCAAAACAATGGTCTCTTGGAGATCTACTCTTTTTGCAGTGTGTTTGTTGGGATCCGATGAACTTTGAGTTTATGATCAGATCTATTTTATCCATGAAAGTTATTAGAGTTTTGATCTCTTATATGCATCATTACTTATAGCCTCGTATTTCTTCTTTGAATCTTTGGTTTAGTTAGGCCAACTAGATAGATTTTTCTTGCCATGGGAAGAGGTGCTTTCTGATGGGTTCGATCTTATGGTACTCAATCCCAGTGACAGAAGGGGACATGACACGTATGTATCATTGCAGTTAAGGATAACAAAATGGGGTCTATTCCTACATGAATAAATCTTGTCTACATCATGTCATCGTTCTTATTGCATTACTCCATTTCTCCATGAACTTAATACACTAGATGCATGCTGGATAGCGGTCGATGTGTGGAGGTAGTAGATGCAGGCAGGAATCGGCCTACTAATCTTGGACATGATGCCTATATAATGATGATTGCCTGGATATCATCATGATTATTTTAAGTTCTATCAATTGCCCAACAGTAATCTGTATACCCACCATACGCTATTTTTCTCAAGAGAAGCCACTAGTGAAATCTACGGCCCCCAGGTCTATTCTTTATCATATTTGTCTTCGAGATCTATTTTTATTCGCTTTTATTTTCAGATCTATTATTCCAAAAAAACCAAAAAGACTTGCTGCACTTTTTTATTACTTCTTTTATTCCGCGTTTATTCGAGATCTATTTATCCAATCTATCACAAATTTTATCCCGTTAACTTGACAATTTCTGGCGCCGTTACCCGTAGAGGGATTGACAACCACTCATAAGCATCAGGTTGCAAGTATTTGTTCTTTGTGTGCAGGTACCGTTTACATAGTGTTGCTTGGTTCTCCTACTGGTTCGATAACCTTGGTTTCATCACTGAGGGAAATACCTACGGTAGTTGTGCTGCATCATCCCTTCCTCTTTGGGGAAATATCGACGTAGTTCAAGCGATATCATTGTTTCATTAATATTTGAAATAGTTTCGAGAGGAACCAGAAGCGTTTCGGGGTCACTGGAAGGGTTTCGGAGCTTATTGGGCAATACCGAGTATTATCAATAAATAATATATAGGTGGAAAATGTTTTCGGGGATGCTAAATTAATAATAGAAAGGCTCTAGTAATTTTTAGGAGGCATTTATATTTAATTTAATATCAGCGACCTTAAAAGGCCAAATGGTGGAAGGCAACTTGGGCCACAAAGGCCCAAGTGGGGAAGGCGCCCCCTTTCCTTGGAGGGGACACCGAATTGGAGTGGGGGAGGGTTTCCCCTCCACCTAGACCGGTGCACCAAGGAGGGAACTCATTGGGTGGCGCCCCTCCCCCTCCCTCCAACCTATATATACGGGGGTTTTGCACTATTGGAACACACAAGTTTCAGAGCCTCCTCTAGTTCTCTAGTTCTAGTTCTAATTGATCCTAGTTGATCAATTAGAGCTCTAGATCCTCTAATCCTCATAATTAGAAGCCCAGTGTGATTCTAATATCCTCCCTCTAATTCTCCAGCGACGACTAGCTCTGGATGTCTAAGTGCTGCTGAATCGTGAAGACCGTACGCTTGCAACCAAGTAGAAAGGTCGTACCTTCGGTCTTCCATTCGAGGGATCGTTTGGGGCGGTTCGCAAGATCGTTCATCTATGGTTCAAGGGACTCCAAGTATGATCTACACGGACTCGTCTACTTCTGCTGCACTCTGGAGTCAATAACGATCATGATCCAAGCCGTTTATGCATCTTAATATTGTTCCTGGGTGATCGTAGGGCAATTTGTTTTTGTTTTCTACTATGTTTCGCAACAGAATAGAACATCACCACATAATGGAACTGTAGAGCAACAATATAACCAAGATCCACATCATAACATTGCAGGAGAACTAGATAACCAGCGAGTAGCATAACAGAAACGACTGGCAGGACAAAGTACGAGCTGATAGACAGATAACTGGCATGAGAAGGACATGCGTCCCTGAAATATAACCAAGATAAACACTTATCGTTGGGAATAGATTTCTCCTTAGCACTCTCTGGATCAACCATAAGCTTCTCCAGTGTTAACTTCACTGGTGGGATGCCCAAAGAGGCCCCTAGAGATTGCATCATAGGTAGAGGCTGGAGGAGGCAGGTCCCGTGGAGCTTGTGCAAAGTTTGCAGAATCATCCGCCGTAGAAGCCTTGATCTTCTTTACTCGTGGCTTCCGTGGAGACCGTGGCTTGATTGATATTACAGAGGTTGGCTTGTAACCATGTAGTTTAGCAGCACTCCTAGTCATTCTACGATTAGAAAAATCACTCCTGGGTGCAACGAGTTGAGGTTTAGCTTTCTTGGCTCTGGGTTTCTGAGTGACTGCAGCAAAAGTGCATCTCTGTGCTTCCTGTGCCATCTCTTCATAAAAAACAAGTTTACGAGCAACTGGTTTGGGAGGCGCAGATAGAGCAAGAAGAGGAGCATCTCCAACTGGCTGGGCTGGATGGAGAGCACGGGGTGGCCAATTGAAATCCACCATTTGTTCAAACACCTCAAACCAAATTCTCTTCAGAGAATGTGGTACAATGTTACAACAAAGAGACCGAGGGACTGCAACTGTTAGAAAGTAAGGCATCAAGGAATCATAGACCTGACTCCAAATCATCTCTGGTGGAAGTACTGGGCCCATAACAATGCGTACCGTACCCACATGCAGAGGTGTGATACGTCTCCAACGTATCTATAATTTTTGATTGTTCCATGCTATTATATTATCTGTTTTGGACGTTTAATGGGCTTTATTATACACTTTTATATTATTTTTGGGACTAACCTACTAACCAAAGGCCCAGTGCAAATTGCTGTTTTTTTGCCTATTTCAGTGTTTCGCAGAAAAGGAATATCAAACAGAATCCAAAAGGAATGAAACCTTCGGGAGAGTCATTTTTGGAACAAACGCAATCCAGGAGACTTGGAGTAGACGTCAAGGAAGCACCGGGGCGGCCACGAGGTAGGAGGGCACGCCCGGGGGGTACGCACGCCCCCCACCCTCGTGGGCCCCTCGTGGCTCCACCGACCTACTTCTTTCGCCTATATATACTCATATACCCCAAAAACATCCAGGAGCACCACGAAACCCTATTTCCACCGCCGCAACCTTCTGTACCCATGAGATCCCATCTTGGGGCCTTTTCTGGTGCTCCGCCAGAGGGGGAATCGATCACGGAGGGCTTCTACATCAACACCATAGCCTCTCCGATGATGTGTGAGTAGTTTACCACAGACCTTCGGGTCCATAGTTATTAGCTAGATGGCTTCTTCTCTCTCTTTGTATCTCAATACAAAGTTCTCCTCGATCTTCTTGGAGATCTATTCGATGTAATACTTTTTGCGGTGTGTTTGTCGAGATCCGATGAATTGTGGGTTTATGATCAAGTTTATCTATGAACAATATTTGAATCTTCTCTGAATTCTTATATGCATGATTTGATATCTTTGCAAGTCTCTTCGAATTATCAGTTTGGTTTGGCCTACTAGATTGATCTTTCTTGCAATGGGAGAAGTGCTTAGCTTTGGGTTCAATCTTGCGGTGCTCGATCCCAGTGACAGCAGGGGAAACGACACGTATTGTATTGTTGCCATCGAGGATAAAAAGATGTGGTTATATCATATTGCTTGAGTTTATCCCTCTACATCATGTCATCTTGCCTAATGCGTTACTCTGTTCTTATGAACTTAATACTCTAGATGCATGCTGGATAGCGGTCGATGTGTGGAGTAATAGTAGTAGATGCAGAATTGTTTCGGTCTACTTGACACGGACGTGATGCCTATATACATGATCATGCCTAGATATTCTCATAACTGTGCGCTTTTCTATCAATTGCTCGACAGTAATTTGTTCACCCACCATAGAATTTGCTATCTTGAGAGAAGTCACTGGTGAAACCTATGGCCCTCGGGTCTATTTTCCATCATATTAATCTCCCGTCAACTAGCTATTTCTGTCGCCGTTTATTTTGCATTCTTTACTTTTCAATCTATACAACAAAAATACCAAAAATATTTATCATATTATCTCTATCAGATCTCACTTTTGCAAGTGGCCGTGAAGGGATTGACAACCCTGTTATCGCATTGGTTGCAAGGTTCTTATTTGTTTGTGCAGGTACTAGGTGACTTGCGTGTAACCTCCTACTGGATTGATACCTTGGTTCTCAAAAACTGAGGGAAATACTTACGCTACTTTGCTGCATCACCCTTTCCTCTTCAAGGGAAAACCAACGCATGCTCAAGAGGTAGCAAGAAGGATTTCTGGCGCCATTGCCGGGGAGGTGTACACCAAGTCAAGTCAAGATTTGATCTCCCGACAACGAGCCATTTCTGGCACCGTTGCCGTGGAGATCTACGCCAAGTCAAGACATACCAAGTACCCATCACAAACTCTTCTCCCTCGCATTACATTATTTGCCATTTTCCTCTCATTTTCCTCTCCCCCACTTCACCCTTTGCCTTTTCTTCGCCTTCTTCCCGTATGTATCTTTGTTTGTGTTTCCATGTGCCTTCTATTTGCTTGCATCTTTGCTTGCTAAAAATCTATTGATATGGATCCGCTTAAAGTGTTATACTTGGATCATCTTCGATCCTTTTGCGCTCGTGCTGAAACCCCAACTAGCCTAGTTGATGGGAAATCTTTAGATGAGCATGCTCATTTTGTGCATCACCGTTTGTCTGAAAAAGGGAGACTCTTATGGGATCAACTAAACAGATTGCTGTGTTATGCTTGGAATCTTTGTGAAATTTATGATTTTACTTGTTGCTCTAAGAACCCTAAAAAACACCTCTCCTACCTATGTGAGTTTAATGATAATGAAATCTTATCTTCTTATGCAAATGGTGTTTATAGTTACTACGATATTGAACAAAATGATGAATTTTTTGCTTTTAAGGGTGCTTATGAAGTTGCTTCTTTGATTGAAAAGTATGATATTACTCTCTATGAATCTGAAAATTTTGACATACTTAAATATTGCTATGAAAACTATGCTCATAATGTCTATGTCAAAGAATTTATTGAAAGAATGAGTGTTGCTTCTGAAGAAAATAATGATATGCATGAATCTATAGATAATTATGATTCCGATGATTTGGTTGAAATATCCCTTGATGAACATGATGCTTGCTATTCTTATGGCCATGATGCCAATATTTATGAAGATGAATTTGTTATAGTTCCTTATGTTAAACATGAGATCGTTGCTATTGCACCCATACTTGATAGTTCCTTCGATGAAAAGCATGATTGCAATGATGTTATTATAAATTCTCTTAATGCCAATTGTGTTAATAATATGCAAAACCCTAAGCTTGGGGATGCTAGTTTTTCTATGTCTACTATTTGTTGCAATGATCATGATTGGGGTGATTCTTTTTATGATCTTGAAAATTTATTTAAGCCCCATGATGAATATGAGATTGATATTAGTGTTTGGAATAATATTGAAAGTGGGTTTGGAAGAATGTCAACTTTAGATCCCACATATTTGGATAATGTTCAGTCTTATGAAGTTTTTGCGAAAAGTGGGTTTGGAGAGGTCATGACTTTAGTTAATGACATTCCCACTATTTTGGAAGAGTGTCAACTTTGCATGCATGTGGATCATGTAGAGGAAATTTTATGTGAGAGCTATATTGTTGAATTTGAATATGATCCCACATGTAATTATTATGAGATAGGAAAATATGGTTGTAGAAATTTTCATGTTACTAAATTACCTCTCGCTATGTTGAGATTGTTATTGTTTCTCACTTGTTTCTTGCATATGCTAGTTTTTGCTTGTCTTGATAATTTATTTGCCTATAATATGCCTATGCATAGGTAGTATGTTAGACTTAGATGTGTTTTTCATATGCTATATGATGCTCTCTATGTGCTTCAATTCTTGCCTTTCATGTGATCATCATCGAAATTATCAATGCCTAGCTAGGGGCGTTAAACGATAGCGCTTGTTGGGAGGCAACCCAATTTTATTTTTATTCCTTGCTTTTTGTTCCTGTTTAGTAATAAATAATTCATATAGCCTCTGGTTAGATTTTGTTTTATGTTTTAATTAGTGTTTGTGCCAAGTTAAACCTATAGGATCTTCTTGGATAACAATTATTTGATCTTGCCGAAAAAGTCAGAAACTTTCTGCTCACGAAAACAATTGTTAAAAATCACCAGAAAGTGATAAAATACTGATTCCAATTGCAATAGATCAATAAACAAATTATCTAGGTCGTCCTATTTTGGTAGATGTTTCTCGGTTACAGAAGTTTGCGTTTGTTACAGATTACTACAGACTGTTCTGTTTTTGACCGATTCTGTTTTTCGTGTGTTGTTTGCTTATTTTGATGAATCTATGGCTAGTATCGGGGGGTATGAACCATAGAGAAGTTGGAATAAAGTAGGTTTAACACCAATATAAATAAATAATGAGTTCATTACAGTACTTTATTGTGGTGGTTTGTTTACTTGCACTAACGGAGCTCATGAGATTTTTTGTTGAGTTTTGTGTTGTGAAGTTTTCAAGTTTTGGGTAAAGATTTGATGGATTATAGAATAAGGAGTGGCAATAGCCGAAGCTTGGGGATGCCCAAGGCACCCCAAGGTAAAATTCAAGGACAACCAAAAGCCTTAGCTTGGGGATGCCCCGGAAGGCATCCCCTCTTTCGTCTTCGTCCATCGGTAACTTTATTGAGGCTATATTTTTATTCACCACATGATATGTGTTTTGCTTGGAGTGTCTTGTATGATTTGAGTCTTTGCTTTTTAGTTTACCAAAATCATCCTTGCTGTACACACCTTTTGGAGAGACACACATGAATCGGAATTTATTAGAATACTCTATGTGCTTCACTTATATCTTTTGAGCTAGATAATTTTGCTCTTTGTCCTTCACTTATATCTTTTAGAGCACGGTGGTGGTTTTATTTTATAGAAATTATTGATCACTCATGCTTCACTTATATTATTTTGAGAGTCCTTTAGAACAGCATGGTAATTTTCTTTGGCTATAAAATTAGTCCTAATATGATAGGCATCCAAGATGGGTATGATAAAAACTTTCATATAGAGTGCATTGAATACTATGAGAAGTTTGATACTTGATGATTATTTTGAGATATCAAGATGGTGATATTAAAGTTGTGCTAGTTGAGTAATTGTGAATTTTAGAAATACTTGTGTTAGAGTTTGCAAGTCCCGTAGCATGCACGTATGGTAACCGTTGTGTAACAAATTTGAAACATGAGGTGTTCTTTGATTGTCATCCTTATGAGTGGCGGTCGGGGACGAGCGATGGTCTTTTCCTACCAATATATCCCCCTAGGAGCATGCGCGTAGTGCTTGTTTTTGATGACTTGTAGATTTTCGCAATAAGTATGTGAGATCTTTTTGACTAATGTTGAGTCCATGGATTATACGCACTCTCACCCTTCCATCATTGCTAGCCTATTCGGTACCGTGCATTGCCCTTTCTCACCTTGAGAGTTGGTGCAAACTTCGCCGGTGCATCCAATCCCCGTGATATGATATGCTCTATCACACATAAACCTCCTTATATCTTCCTCGAAACAGCCACCATACCTACCTATTATGGCATTCCCATAGCCATTCCAAGATATATTGCTATGCAACTTTCCACCGTTTCATTTATTATGACACGCTTCATCATTGTCATATTGCCTTGCATGATCATGTAGTTGACATCGTATTTGTGGCAAAGCCACCATGCATAATTCATCATACATGTCACTCTTGATTCATTTCCCATCCCGGTACACCGCCGGAGGCATCCATGTAGAGTCATATTTTGTTCTAGTATCGAGTTGTAATCTTTGAGTTGAAATAAATAGAAGTGTGATGATCATCATTATTAGAGCATTGTCCCAAAAAAAGAAAGAAAAAAAGAAGAAAGGCCAAATAAAAAAAAGGAAGGCCCAAAAAAAAATAAAAAAATAAAAGGGACAATGTTACTATCCTTTTCCACACTTGTGCTTCAAAGTAGCACCATGGTCTTTACGATAGAGAGTCTCTTATTTTGTCACTTTCATATACTAGTGGAAATTTTCCATTATAGAACTTGGCTTGTATATTCCAACAATGGGCTTCCTCAAATGCCCTAGGACTTCGTGAGCAAGCAAGTTGGATGCACACCCACTTAGTTTCTTTTGTTGAGCTTTCATACATTTATAGCTCTAGTGCATCCGTTGCATGGCAATCCCTACTCCTTGCATTGACATCAATTGATGGGCATCTCCCTAGCCCATTGATTAGCCACGTCAATGTGAGACTTTCTCCTTTTTTGTCTTCTTCACACAATCCCCATCATTATATTCTATTCCACCCATAGTGCTATATCCATGGCTCACGCTCATGTATTGCGTGAAAATTCAAAAAGTTTGAGATTACTAATGTATGAAACAATTGCTTGGCTTGTCATCGGGGTTGTGCATGATGAGAGCATTCTTGTGTGACGAAAATGGAGCATGACCAAACTATATGATTTTGTAGGGATGAACTTTCTTTGGCCATGTTATTTTGAGAAGACATGATTGCTCAGTTAGTATGCTTGAAGTATTATTATTTTTAAGTCAATATTAAACTTTTATCTTGAATCTTTCGGATCTGAAAATTCATGCCACAATAAAGAAAATTACATAGAAAATTGTGTTAGGAAGCATTCCACATCAAAAATCCTGTTTTTATCATTTACCTACTCGAGGACGAGCAGGAATTAAGCTTGGGGATGCTTGATACGTCTCCAACGTATCTATAATTTTTGACTGTTCCATGCTATTATATTATCTGTTTGGGATGTTTAATGGGCTTTATTATACACTTTTATGTTATTTTTGGGACTAACCTACTAACCAAAGTCCCAGTGCAAATTGCTATTTTTTTGCCTATTTCAGTGTTTCGCAGAAAAGGAATATCAAACGGAATCCAAACGGAATGAAACCTTGGGGAGAGTCGTTTTTGGACAAATGCAATCGAGGAGACTTAGAGTGGACATCAAGGAAGCAACGAGGCGGCCACGAGGTAGGAGGGCGCGCCCAGGGGGTAGGCGCGCTCCCCACCCTCATGGGCCCCTCATGGCTCCACCGACCTACTTCTTTCGCCTATATATACTCAGATACCCCGAAAACATCCAAGAGCACCACGAAACCCTATTTCCACTGCCGCAACCTTATGTACCCGTGAGATCCCATCTTGGGGCCTTTTCCGGCGCTCCGCCGGAGGGGGAATCGATCACGGAGGGCTTCTACATCAACACCATAGCCTCTCCGATGATGTGTGAGTAGTTTACCACAGACCTTCGGGTCCATAGTTATTAGCTTGATGGCTTCTTCTCTCTCTTTGGATCTCAATACAAAGTTCTCCTCGATCTTCTTGGAGATCTATTCGATATAATAACTTTTTGCGGTGTGTTTCTCGGCATCCGATGAATTGTAGGTTTATGATCAAGTTTAAGTACGAACAATATATGAATCTTCTCTTAATTATTATATGCATGACTTGATATCTTTGCAAGTCTCTTCGAATTATCAGTTTGGTTTGGCCTACTAGATTGATCTTTCTTGCAATGGGAGAAGTGCTTAGCTTTGGGTTCAATCTTGTGATGCTCGATCCCAGTGACAGCAGGGGAAACGACACGTATTGTATTGTTACCATCGAGGACAAAAGATGGGGTCTATATCATATTGCTTGAGTTTATCCCTCTACATCATGTCATCTTGCCTAATGCGTTACTCTGTTCTTATGAACTTAATACTCTAGATGCATGTTGGACAGCGGTCGATGTGTGGAGTAATAGTAGTAGATGCAGAAACGTTTCAGTCTACTTGACACGGACGTGATGCCTATATACATGATCATGCCTAGATATTCTCATAACTATGCGCTTTTCTATCAATTGCTCGACAGTAATTTGTTCACCCACCGTAGAATTTTCTATCTTGAGAGAAGCCACTAGTGAAACCTATGGCCCCCGGGTCTATTTTCCATCATATTAATCTCCCGTCAACTAGCTATTTCTGTCGCCGTTTATTTTGCATTCTTTACTTTTCAATCTATACAACAAAAATACCAAAAATACTTATCTTATTATCTCTATCAGATCTCACTTTTGCAAGTGGCCGTGAAGGGATTGGCAACCCCTTTATCGCGTTGGTTGCAAGGTTCTGATTTGTTTGTGCAGGTACTAGGCGACTTGCGTGTAACCGCCTACTGGATTGATACCTTGGTTCTCAAAAACTGAGGGAAATACTTACGCTACTTTGCTGCATCACCCTTTCCTCTTCAAGGGAAAACCAACGCATGCTCAACAGGTACCAAGGTGGCTGGTAGGGCACAATTGCAAGCTCCTCCTATTGCAGGTTTGGTTGCTCTAGGCCACCAAGTTGTACCTACTGCACTTCCAGTTGTATCTGAACCAGGTTGTCTTCAGCAATGTCAACGTGAGGTTGTGCTGGAATATGTTTTTGATCAAAAATCAAGTAAGGACCTTCCATTGCAGGGTTATTTGCATGCATAGATGAGTCATCGGAACCCAAAGAGGGGTTAAGTACCATCAAATTTTGATCCTGAACTGGATGTTCATTAGCCTGCTGATTGTTTGCTTGGCGGTTATCATCCTGGAGAGGACACTGCTGCCCCCAACCCTCCTCTGCTTCTGACGGTTGTTACTGCTGCTCCTCTGGTGCAACTACAAGCACATCATCCCAACCAAGTGTTGGATAAGGCGGGAGAGCCCAAAAGTGTTGAATTGGCTGCAATTCTCCCGGCATAGGGTGGGGATAATGTCAGGTGGCATGATATCTTCATCAGGCGTTAATTATTCAGCAAAGGCAATATTTGGAATATAACAAGTGGCAATCTAAGAAACAACACCGATGTTTGCAAACTGACGGCAAACAACATCCCACGATACAAGTTGGTACACCAGAGATCTAACCAGTCTGTCATTCTCAGAATTCCAGTATTGAAGCTGACCAAAAATACCAACAATTTCAGCAAGGTTTTCCTCATTATGGTAATCTAGCGGGACCCCAATGAACATAAGCCAACCAGTTATGTGCCCTTGGAGAGCTCTAAAACTCTCACCATTATCATGCTTAATAAACCTGACAAACAACCCATTGCCATGCTGATCTCAACCAAGCGACCATGGAAGATGTTTAATCAAAGCACTATGGACTAGCGGGTCTTGCATCTCATAGAGATCGACTCCTTGAAACCAAGTTTGAGCAGAGAGTACCAGTAGCTACAGATTCTGGGTGATGAAGGTGTGCACTTAATGTCGTAGGAGAGAAACATCCTTGATCGGCGAGGCTGGCTCAACAATGCCGACCATGAAAGATTCATGGCGACGAGGCGGTGCCCGATCCGGCGTGTGATGTCTACTACGCAACCTTCTTCTTGTAGACTCATGTTGGGCCTCCAAGCGCAGAGTTTTGTAGGACAGTAGCAAATTTCCCTCAAGTGGATGACCTAAGGTTTATCAATCCCTGGGAGGTGTAGGATGAAGATTGTCTCTCTCAAACAACCCTGCAACTAAATAACAAAGAGTTTCTTGTGTCCCCACCAAACCCAATACAACGGTAAATTGTATAGGTGCACTAGTTCGGTGAAGAGATGGTGATACAAGTGTAATATGGATGGTAGATATAGGTTTTTGTAATCTGGAAATATAAAAACAGCAAGGTAGCAAGTAATAAAAGTGAGCGAAAACGGTATTGCAATGCTTGGAAACCAGGCCTAGGGTTCATACTTTCACTAGTGCAAGTTCTCTCAACAATGATAACATAGTTAGATCATATGAAAATCCCTCAACGTGCGACAAAAGTCACTCCAAAGTTCCTATCATGGAGAACATAAGATGAAATTGCTTGTAGGGTATGAAACTACCTCAAAGTTATTCTTTCCGATCAATCCATTGGGCTATTCCTATAAGTGTGGCAAACAGCCCCAGAGTTCGTAGTAAAATAACACTATATGACACACATCAATCAGCCCTAATGTCACCTAGATACTCCAATGTCACCACAAGCATCCACGGGTCAATTATACGATATGCATCAAACAACTTCAGATTCATAATATTCAATCCAACATAAAGAACATCAAAGAGTGCCCCAAGATTCCTACCGGAGAAACAAGGACGAAAACATGCATCAACCCCTATGCATAGATTACCCCAATGTCACCTCAGGAATCCGTGAGTTGAGTGCCAAAACATACATCAAGTGAATCAATAGAACGCCCCATTGTCACCACGGGTATCCCACGCAAGACATACATCAAGTGTTCTCAAATCCATAATAGTATTCAATCCGATAATAGTGAAACCTCAAAGGTAAAACTCAATTCATCACAAGAAGATAGATGGGGAGAAACACCATATGATTCAACTATAATAACAAAGCTCGCTGCACATCAAGATCGTGCCAAATCAAGAACACGAGAGAGAGAGAGAGAGAGAGAGAGAGAGATCAAACGCATAGCTACTGGTACATACTCTCAGCCCCGAGGGTGAACTACTCCCTCCTTGTCATGGAGACCACCGGGATGATGAAGATGGCCACCGGTGATGGTTTCCCCCTCCGGCAGGGTGCTGGAACAGGCTCCCGATTGGTTTTTCGTGGCTACAGAGGCTTGCAGCGGCGAAACTCTCGATCTAGGTTTATTTCTTGGGGTTTCTATATTTATAGGCATTTTTGGCTTTGGGAACAAGTCAGGGCGTCCACGAGGTGACGACAAGGCAGGGGGCGCGCCCTAGGGGGGACCGCGCCCTCCACCCTTGTGGGTGCCTCGTGGCTCTTCTGGCCCAAATCTTTTGCTTCGGGGGCTTCTTCTGGTACATAAAAAACCACCGTAAATTTTCAGCTCATTTGGACTCCATTTGACATTCCTTTTCTGCAAAACTCAAAAACAAGGAAAAACCAGAAACTGGCACTGAGCTCTAGGTTAATAGGTTAGTCCAAAAAATCATATAAAATAGCATATAAATGCATAGAAAACATCCAAGATGGATAATATAATAGCATGGAACAATCAAAAATTCTAGATATGTTGGAGACGTATCAAGCATCCCCAAGCTTAATTCCTTCTCGCTCTCGAGTAGGTAAATGATAAACACGGAATTTTTGATGTGGAATGCTACCTAAGATATCCATCCATGTAATTTTTATCTATTGTGGCATGAATATTCAGATCCATAAGATTCAAAACAAAAGTTTAATATTGACATAAAAACAATAATACTTCAAGCATACTAATAAAGCAATCATGTCTTCTCAAAATAACATGGCCAAAGAAAGTTGTCCCTACAAAATCATATAGTCTGGCTATGCTCCATCTTCATCACACAAAGTATTCAAATCATGCACAACCCCGATGACAAGCCAAGCAACTGTTTCATACTTTTGATGTTCTCAAACCTTTTCAACTTTCACGCAATACATGAGCGTGAGCCATGGATATATATGTGGAATAGAATATGGTGGTTGTGGAGAAGACAAAAAGAAGGAGATAGTCTCACATCAACTAGGTGTATCAACGGGCTATGGAGATTCCCATCAATAGATATCAATGTGAGTGAGTAGGGATTGCCATCCAACGGATGCGCTAGAGTTATAAGTTTATGAAAGCTCAAAAAGAAACTAAGTGGTGTGCATCCAACTCGCTTTCTCATGAAGACCTAGGGCAGTTTGAGGAAGCCCGTCATTGGAATATACAAGCCAAGTTCCATAATGAAAAATTCCCACTAGTATATGAAAGTGACAACATAAGAGACTCTCTATCATGAAGATCATGGTGCTACTTTGAAGCACAAGTGTGGTAAAAGGATAGTAACATTGCCCCTTCTCTCTTTTCTCTCATTTTTTTATTTTGGGCCTTCTCTCTTTTTTTTGCCCCCTTTTTTCGTCCGGAGTCTCATCCCGACTTGTGGGGGAATCATAGTCTCCATCATCCTTTCCTCACATGGGACAATGCTCTAATAATGAAGATCATCACACTTTTATTTACTTACAACTCAAGAGTTACAACTTGATACTTAGAACAAAATATGACTCTATATGAATGCCTCCGGTGGTGTACCAGGATGTGCAATGAATCAAGAGTGACATGTATGAAAGAATTATGAACGGTGGCTTTGCCACAAATACGATGTCAACTACATGATCATGCAAAGCAATATGACAATGATGAAGCATGTCATAATAAACGAAACGGTGGAAAGTTGCATGGCAATATATCTCGGAATGGCTATGGAAATGCCATAATAGGTAGGTATGGTGGCTGTTTTGAGGAAGGTATAAGGTGGGTGTATGGTACCAGCGAAAGTTGCGCGGTACTAGAGAGGCTAGCAATGGTGGAAGGGTGTGAGTGGGTATAATCCATGGACTCAACATTAGTCATGAAGAACTCACATACTTATTGCAAAAATCTATTAGTTATCAAAACGAAGTACTGCGCGCATGCTCCTAGGGGGATAGCTTGGTAGTAAAAGACCATCAATCGTCCCCGACTACCACTCATACGGAAGACAATCAATAAATAAATCATGCTCCGACTTCATCACATAACGGTTCACCATACGTGCATGCTACGGGAATCACAAACTTTAACACAAGTATTCCTGCAATCCACAATTTTGACTATAAAAAAATAATTTTGACTATATCCTACAATCCACAATTACTCACTAGCATGACTCTAATATCACCATCCTCATATCTCAAAACAATCATAAGGAATCAAACTTCTCATAGTATTCAATTGTAACACCCCCAGTATCATGCTATAGTAATCTCATGCCTGATGATGCCATGTCATCATAATGAAGTTGCTAATCCTCACTTTGTTTCAAACCAAACTCAAATTCAATTTTAAAATAAAGTCAAATAAATTATCTCTCCAAACAGTAAAACAAAAATGTTCGCTGGGTTGCAAATATTGAGTAACTAAATGTCATGAGTGATTCAACATCATTTGAGATAGCTAATTTCCCCTGGGAATTAAAGCAGTTCCAAATCAGCATTTTTAAATGCTTTTCCATTTGTGAAAAATCCAAATCAATTCAAACTCCTCCCAAATTTTTTTTGGTAGGTGCCAAATATTGTAATGTATTTATTTGGCCAAGTTCCACATTTTTACGAAGACCAATTGGCAGCTCAAAATATTACAAACAGATTCTGTGTAAGAAAAATAGAAAATAATTTATAACAAAAAAAGGGGCCTAACAACTACTGTGCACTTGTAGCCCATTGCTACAGTGCATAGCCCAGCCCAACAATCACCCTTTTCCCTTCCTCCTGCTACAGGAGGCAGGGGATTGTGGCGGCCATCCCATGGCGCCCGGCCAGGTGCCGGCCATCCGGCGTCCTCCCGATGTAGATAAGAACCACCCCGTCACCATGGGCGAACCCTACCCCCTCCCACTTCCCCCTTTGCCTCGCTCTCTCTCTCTTCTCTCCGCGTGAAACCGCCGCTGCCATCGCCATGGCCACGACCACCGTGCTCCCCGTGTCGCGAGAAGACGCCCAGAAGAACCGCCATGGTCCACTTCGTCCACCCCGAGGACCTAATCGAGCGGGGACGACCCGTACACTCGCCATCGCCACCATCTTCATCTTGTACATCGTCGTCGTCCGCCGTCAATTCCCGCAACTCTGGCCAGCCCGACCCCCATCGAGCCCACTGCCAACCCCCTACGGCTCACGGTGAGCCACACCCTTCCCTTCTTCCCCCTCCGTTGCAGTGCTCCCCCACGACCCCCTACGCGCCTCCTCCCCTGCTGGCCGCATGCACGCGCTCGCGCAGGCCCGAGCGCCCCTGCCTGACGCGGCCCCCGACCTCTGCATGCCCGCGCTGCCCGCACCCACGGCCGCATGCTGCTGCTGCCTCCCGTGCGCTCGGCCGCTGCCGTGTTGCTGCGCCGCTGCCGCCGTTGCCGTCTTCTGCCACTGCTGCCCTGTTGTTGCGTGCCGCTAGGCACGCTCCCCTGCTGCCGCTACTGCCTACAGCGCTGAAACCTGCTGCCCGCGTTCGCTGCTATGCCGCTATGCTTCTTGCTGCTTCTACTACTCCCTGCTACTGCCCCTCCTAGCCGCAGCCGCTCCTGCTATTTGCCGTTGCTGGCTGTTCCTTTGTTGGCCTCGGTTGTGGCCGTGGCCATGTCCAAGAGCCCCTGTGCTGTGCATGTGTGTGCATAGCCGGGTTGTGCCTCTGCCGGCTTGTACAAATTAGTTTAAGGTCTAATTAGTGCTAATTAGTATACTAGTTAAATTAGTTGCTACTCTAAGACATGTGTACCCCGCCTCCTTTAATTAGGATTGTTTTATTTATCTGATTAGGTAAATAGTCTATGACATGTGGGCCACACATCCTTTTGACAAGTCAAATTGACTGGGTCAACCCAACCCATGGCCCCACCTGTAATACACACTGATACGTCTCCGTCGTATCTACTTTTCCAAACACTTTTGCCCTTCGTTTGCACTCTAACTTGCATGATTTGAATGGAACTAACCTGGACTGACGCTGTTTTTAGCAGAATTGCCATGGTGTTATTTATGTGCAGAAACAAAAGTTCTCGGAATGACCTAAAACTTCACGGAGATTATTTTTGGAAATAATAAAAAATACTGGCAAAAGAGTCAAGGACAGGGGGTCCACACCCTTTCCATGAGGGTGGGGGCGCCTGCCCCCCTCGGCGCGCCCCCTGCCTCATGGGCCCCCTGGAGCTCCACCGACCTCAACTCCATATATTCGTGTTCGGGGAGAAAAAAATCAGAGAGAAAGATTCATCGCGTTTTATGATACGGAGCCGCCGCCAAGCCCTAATCTCTCTCGGGAGGGCTGATCTGGAGCCCGTTCGGGGCTCCGGAGTGGGGAAACCATCGCCGTCGTCATCATCAACCATCATCTATCACCAATTTCATGATGCTCACCGCCGTGCGTGAGTAATTCCATCGTAGGCTTGCTGGACGGTGATGGGTTGGATGAGATTTATCATGTAATCGAGTTAGTTTTGTTAGGGTTTGATCCCTAGTATCCACTATGTTCTGAGATTGATGTTGCTATGACTTTGCTATGCTTAATGCTTGTCACTAGGGCCCGAGTGCCATGATTTCAGATTTGAACCTATTATGTTTTCATGAATATATGTGAGTTCTTGATCCTATCTTGCAAGTCTATAGTCACCTACTATGTGTTATGATCCGGCAACCCCGAAGTGACAATAATCGGGACCACTCCCGGTGATGATCATAGTTTGAGGAGTTCATGTATTCACCATGTGTTAATGCTTTGGTCCGGTACTCTATTAAAAGGAGGACTTAATATCCCTTAGTTTCCGCTAGGACCCCGCTGCCACGGGAGGGTAGGACAAAAGATGTCATGCAAGTTCTTTTCCATAAGCACATATGACTATATTCGGAATACATGCCTACATTACATTGATGAATTGGACCTAGTTCTGTGTCACCCTATGTTATGACTGTTACATGATGAACCACATCCGGCATAATTCTCTATCACCGATCCAATGCCTACGAGCTTTTCATATATTGTTCTCCGCTTATTTACTTTTTCCATTGCTACTGTTACAATCACTACAAAACCCAAAAATATTACTTTTGCTACCATTACCGTTACTTCCATATTACTTTGCTACTAAATACTTTACTGTAGATACTAAGTTATCCAGGTGTGGTTGAATTGACAACTCAACTGCTAATACTTGAGAATATTCTTTGGCTCCCCTTGTGTCGAATCAATAAATTTGGGTTGAATACTCTACCCTCGAAAACTGTTGCGATCCCCTATACTTGTGGGTTATCAAGACTATTTTCTGGTGCCGTTGCCGGGGAGCATAGCTCTATTCTTTGAGTCACTTGGGATTTATATCTGCTGGTCACTATGAAGAAAATGAAAGACGCGAAAACAAAAATTTATCCCTCAACTACGAGGGGAGGTAAGGAACTGCTATCTAGCTCTGCACTTGATTCACCTTTTGTTTTGAGTAAGCTTGCGACACCTAGACCTGCTTCTGCTATTAAATCTGATATGTCGCATGTTATTGATGATGCAACTTCTGCTATGCATGATACATATGATGAAACTACTTCTATGCTTGACACTACTGTGCCACTTGGTGAATTTCTTGATGAACAACTTGCTAGGGCTAGAGAGAATGAAATTATTGAAACTGATAATATAGATGAAAGTGATGATGAAGACTCTCCCCCTAAATATGAATTGCCTGTTGTGCCTGAGGGCTATGTTATGGATGAAGAAACTGCTAGAGACTTTCTTGCTTGCAATGATAGAAGTGATCTTAAGACATTATTAGCTAAGCTGAAACAAAAAACTCTGAATGCTAGAATGAAATATGATCCTGCTTATGCTACTTCACCTATCTTTGTTACTGATAAGGATTATGACTTCTCTATTGATCCTGATATAATTACTTTGGTTGAATCTGATCCTTTCTATGGCTATGAATCTGAAACTGTTGTGGCACATCTTACTAAATTAAATGATATAGCCACCCTATTCACTAATGATGAGAGAACTCGCTAATTTTATATCCTTAAAATATTTCCGTTCTCATTAAAAGGTGATGCTAAGATATGGTTTAATTCTCTTGATCCTGGTTGTGTGCATAGTCCCCAGGATATGATTTATTACTTCTCTGCTAAATATTTCCCTGCTCATAAGAAACAAACTGCTTTAAGGGAAATATATAATTTTGTGCAAATTGAAGAAGAGAGTCTCCCACAAGCTTGGGGGAGGCTTCTCCAATTACTTAATGCTTTGCCTGATCATCCTCTTAAGAAAAATGAAATACTTGATATCTTTTACAATGGACTAACCGATGCTTCCAGAGACCACCTGGATAGTTGTGCTGGTTGTGTTTTCAGGGAAAGAACACCAGATGAAGCTCAAATTTTATTGAATAATATGTTGACCAATGAAAATAATTGGAAACTTCCTGAACCAACTCCTAAGCCAACTCCGAAGAAAAGGGGTGTTCTATTTCTCAGTCCTGAAGATATGCAAGAAGCAAAGAAATCTATGAAGGAAAAAGTTATAAAAGCTGAACATGTTAAGAATTTACCTCCTATTGAAGAAATACATGGTCTTAATTTACCGCCTGTTGAAGAAATATATGATCTTAATTCATCACCTATTGAAGAAACACATGTTCTTGATAACCCAACACAGGTAGTAAAGGTAAATTCTCTCTATAGATATGATAAAGCTGAAATCCCTCCTATTAAGTTTGCTAGCCGATGCTTAGATGAGTTTGATAACTTTATGGTTAAGCAAGAAGATTTTAATGCTTATTTTGGCAGACAATTAAAATAAAATGCTTATATGATTGAACACTTGGGTAACTATATGTCTAGAGTTAAAGGTGAACTTAAACTCATTAGTAAACATGCTTCTATGGTTACCACTCAAGTAGAACAAGTACTTAAAGCTCAGAATGATTTGCTCAATGAAATGAATAGTAAGAATAATGATTTTGCTGTTAGAGTGGCTACTAGAACTGGTAAAATGACTCAGGAACCTTTGTATCCTGAAGGCCGTCCTAAGAGAATTGAGCAGGATTCTCAGAGAAATAATATGGATGCACCTAGTCCTTCTAAGAAGAAGAAAAAGAAAAATGATAGGACTTTGCATGCTTCTAGTGAACCTGTTGTTGACACACCTGAGAATCCCAACGATATTTCTATTTCTGATGCTGAAACACAATCTGGTAATGAACATGAACCTAGTAATAATATTAATAATGATGTTCATGTTGATGCTCAACCTAGCAATAATAATGATGTAGAAATTGTGATCTTGATAATGAACATGAACCTAGCAATAATGATGATGTTCATGTTGATCTTGATAACCCACAATCAAAGAATCAACGTTATGATAAGAGACTTTGTTGCTAGGAAGCACGGTAAAGAAAGAGAACCATGGGTTCAGAAACCCATGCCTTTTCCTCCCAAACCATCCAAGAAAAAGGATGATGAGGATTTTGAGCGCTTTGCTGAAATGATTAGACCTATCTTCTTGCGTATGCGTTTGACTAATATGCTCAAAATGAATCATTATGCTAAGTATATGAAAGATATTGTTACAAATAAAAGAAAGATACCGGAAGCTGAAGTTTCCACCATGCTTGCTAATTATACTTTTAAGGGTGGAATACCAAAGAAGTTAGGAGATCCAGGAGTACCCACTATACCATGCTCCATTAAAAGGAACTATGTTAAAACTGCCTTATGTGATATTGGAGCCAGTGTTCGTGTTATGCCTCTCTCTTTATATCATAGACTTGATTTGAATAAGTTGACACCTACTGAAATATCCTTGCAAATGGCTGATAAATCAACTGCTATACCTGTCGGTATTTGTGAGGATGTGCCTGTTGTAGTTGCAAACGTTACTATTTTAACAGACTTTGTTATTCTTGATATTCCCAAGGATGATAGTATGTCTATTATTCTTGGAATACCCTTTTGGAATACTGCAGGGGCTGTTATTGATTGCAACAAAGGCAATGTCACTTTTCATGTTAATGGTAATGAGCATACGGTACACTTTCTGAGGAAACAACCTCAAGTTCATAGTATCAACTCTATTGGAAAAATCCATCGATTATTTTTGGAGGTTTTGAATTTCCTCTACCTACTGTCAAGAAGAAATATGATATTCTTATTATTGGGGATGTGCATATCCCCGTTGAGGTAACATAGTGTTATTCGAAATTTCTCTGGTTCCATGTTATTCGAAATGAGTTTGTTAACAAGACCTGATCAACCTTGTTAGTGGATTCCTTTTGATGAGCATGAGATGGATGAAGTTAGAAAGCACAACTCTCTATACCCTCCTTTTACTTTCTATTATTTAGATTAAATAAAGTAAAAATAGTATCTTCTGTCTGTTTTCTGAATTAGCCTTGCAATAAAAAATGCCTAGCTAGGGGCGTTAAACGATAGCGCTTGTTGGGAGGCAACCCAATTTTGTTTTTGTTCCTTGCTTTTTGATCCTGTTTAGTAATAAATAATTCATCTAGCCTCTGGTTAGATGTGGTTTTATGTCCTAATTAGTGTTTGTGCCAAGTAAAACCTATAGGATCTTCTTGGGTGATAATTATTTGATCTTGCTGAAAAAGACAGAAACTTTCTGTTCACGAAAACAATTGTTAAAAATCACCAGAAAGTGATAAAATACTTATTCCAATTGAAGTTGGTCAATAATCAAATTATCTAGGTCGTCCTATTATGGCAGATTTTTCTGAGTTACAAAAGTTTACGTTTGATATAGATTACTACAGACTGTTCTGTTTTTGACAGATTCTGTTTTTCGTGTGTTGTTTGCTTATTTTGATGAATCTATGCCTAGTATCGGGGGGTATGAACCATAGAGAAGTTGGAATACAGTAGGTTTCACAACAATATAGATGAAGAATGAGTTCATTACAGTACCTTAATGTGGTGGTTTGTTTTCTTACACTAACAGAGCTCATGAGATTTTCTGTTGAGTTTTGTGTTGTGAAGTTTTCAAGTCTTTGGGTAAAGATTTGATGGATTTTATAATAAGGAGTGGCACCCCAAGGATCCTCCTCAGTACACTGGAGAGGACCACTCTGATCCATGGGCATAGACCAACTTAGGCCAAAAGCCTAAGCTTGGGGGAGTACGTATTTCTCACCGACATTACATTTATGTTTACACACTCGTTGCTAGATGTCGGTGCTCATGCTCTTTCACTGTAATATCCATGCTAGTTTATTTTCCTTTTTCTTGCTTTATTCTTGTGTGTTTGATAAACCTTAAGAAAAACCAAAAAAATTAATGTAGTTTTTAGCTAGTTTACTTTCTTGCTGTAGTAGTAGAAATTAAAAAAACCCAAAAAGATTTCCTGTTCTTCTTTTGCTTGTTGGGAGCTTTCCCGTGTAAATAGTTTTATTTCTTTTCTTTGGGGGTCAATAGGAGAAGACCATAATGAAATTTTTGAAGTGGCTCTTATATGCATTATTGTTGATTTAACCAAGAGCCCGTATTGCTTTGTCTTCTCCTGTTTATTGAATGCTTGCAGATTCCAGCTTACTCCAATGCACGTGCACTATTATTATTATTCACATCATTCGGTCGTGCAAGTGAAAGGCAATTATGATGATATATGATGGACTGATTGAGATGAGAGAAGCTGGTATGAACTCGACCTCTCTTGTTTTTGTAAATATGATTAGTTCATCGTTCCTGATTCAGCTTATTATGAATAAACATGTTTGCAATCACAATTAGAGATCATAGTTACTTATGCCATGCTTAATTAGCTAGGAGTTTATAATGGTTTACCTTGCATGCCAACATGCTATTAAAATGGTTGTGATGTGGTATGATGGGGTGGTATCCTCCTTTGAATGATTCAAGTGCCTTGACTTGGGACATGTTCACACATGTAGTTGAAACAAATCAACATAGCCTTCATGATATTTATGTTCATGGTGGATTATATCCTACTCATGCTTGCACTCAATGTTCATTAATTTTAATGCATGTTCATGACTGTTGTCGCTCTCTAGTTGGTCTCTTCCCAGTCTTTTTGTAGCCTTCACTTGTACTAAGCGGGAATACTGCTTGTCCATCAAATCCCTTAAACCCCAAAGTTATGCCATATGAGTCCAGCATACCTTCCTATATGCGGTATCTACCTGCCATTCCAAGTAAATTTGTATGTGCCAAACTCTAAACCTTCAAATGAAATTATGTTTTGTATGCTCGAATAGCTCATGTATCAACTAGGGTTGTTCGTATCTTCCATGCTAGGCGGGTTATTCTCAAGAGGAGTGGACTCCACTCCTCACTCACGAGAAAATGGTTGGTCACCGGGATGCCCAGTCCCATGCTTTATGCAAATCAAATCAAAATAATTGCAAACAAACCTCCCCCGGGACTGTTGTTAGTTGGAGGCACTCGTTGTTTCGAGCAAGCCATGGATTGATGCTTGTTGGTGGAGGGGGAGTATAAAATTTACCATTCTGTTTGGGAACCGCCTATAATGTGTGTATCATGGAAGATATCGCCATCTCTTGGTTGTTATGTTGATAATGAAAGTATGCCGCTCAAAATATTATTTACTCTACTTTAAAACCGAGCTCTGGCACCTCTACAAATCCCTGCTTCCCTCTGTGAAGGGCCTATCTATTTACTTTTATGTTGAGTCATCACCCTCTTATTAAAAAGCACCAGCTGGAGAGCACCGCTGTCATTTGCATCCATTACTATTAATTTATATTGAGTATGACTATGACTGGATCTCTTTTACCATGAATTACAATGTCTAGTCAGTCCTTGATCTTTATAGGTGCTCTACATTTATGTTTTGCGGTCTCAGAAAGGGCTAGCGAGATACCATCTTGTTATATCATATCATGATTGTTTTGAGAAAGTGTTGTCATCCGAGATTTATTATTATTGCTCGCTAGTTGATTATGCCATTGATATGAGTAAACATGAGACCTAAGTGTTATTTTGAATTTGGTTACTGGCTTTACATATTTACAAAAACAAGAGCAAACAGAGTTTGTAAAAGTTTTTCTTTATCACTTTCAGTTTGTCAACTGAATTGCTTGAGGACAAGCAAAGGTTTAATCTTGGGGGAGTTGATACGTCTCCGTCGTATCTACTTTTCCAAACACTTTTTCCCTTGTTTTGGACTCTAACTTGCATGATTTGAATGGAACTAACCCGGACTGACGCTGTTTTCAGCAGAATTGCCATAGTGTTATTTATGTGCAGAAACAAAAGTTCTCGGAATGACCTGAAACTTCATGGAGATTATTTTTGGAAATAATGAAAAATACTGGTGAAAGAATCAAGGCCAGGGGGCCCACACCCTTTCCACGAGGGTGGGGGGCGCGCCTGCCCCCCTGGGCACGCCCCCTGCCTCGTGGGCCCCCTGGAGCTCCACCGACCTCAACTCCAACTCCATATATTTGTGTTCGGGGAGAAAAAAATCAGAGAGAAAGATTCATCGTTTTACGATACGGAGCCGCCGCCAAGCCCTAATCTCTCTCGGGAGGGCTGATCTGGAGTCCGTTCGGGGCTCCAAAGAGGGGAGACCATCGCGGTCGTCATCATCAACCATCCTCCATCACCAATTTCATGATGCTCACCGCCGTGCGTGAGTAATTCCATCGTAGGCTTGCTGGACGGTGATGGGTTGGATGAGATTTATCATGTAATCGAGTTAGTTTTGTTAGGATTTGATCCCTAGTATCCACTATGTTCTGAGATTGATGTTGCTATGACTTTGCTATGCTTAATGCTTGTCATTAGGGCCCAAGTGCCATGATTTCAGATCTAAACCTATTATGTTTTCATGAATATATGTGAGTTCTTGATCCTATCTTGCAAGTCTATAGTCACCTACTATGTGTAATGATCCGACAACCCTGAAGTGACAATAATCGGGACCACTCCCGGTGATGATCATAGTTTGAGGAGTTCATGTATTCACCATGTGTTAATGCTTTGGTCCGGTACTCTATTAAAAGGAGGCCTTAATATCCCTTAGTTTCCGCTAGGACCCCGCTGCCACGGGAGGGTAGGACAAAAGATGTCATGCAAGTTCTTTTCCATAACCACGTATGACTATATTCGGAATACATGCCTACATTACATTGATGAATTGGACCTAGTTCTGTGTCACCCTATGTTATGACTGTTACATGATGAACCACATCCGGCATAATTCTCCATCACCGATCCAATGCCTACGAGCTTTTCATATATTGTTCTCCGCTTATTTACTTTTCCGTTGCTACTGTTACAATCACTACAAAACCCAAAAATATTACTTTTTCTACCATTACCGTTACTTCCATATTACTTTGCTACTAAATACTTTGCTGCAGATACTAAGTTATCCAGGTGTGGTTGAATTGACAACTCAACTGCTAATACTTGAGAATATTCTTTGGCTCCCCTTGTGTCGAATCAATAAATTTGGGTTGAATACTCTACCCTCGAAAACTGTTGCGATCCCCTATACTTGTGGGTTATCACACACTGACTAGCACAGCCTCATGTGACAGAAGCATTTAGATATTTAATTTCGAATTAATAATAATTTTAGAATATTGTTTAAAACTTTAGAAATTTGTAGAAAATAATCCGTAACTCGGATGGAAATATTTTCTACATGAAAGTTGCTCAGAATGACGAGACGAACCGAATACGTGACCCGTTCATCCGCCACACATCCCTAGCATAGCAAACATCGAACTTTTCCCCTCCGGTTCGTCTGTCCAAAAATGCCAAACTTCGGGAAAGCATTCCCGGATGTTACCCCTTTCGCCGGTAGCGTGTAGCACCGTGTTAGAACACGTCTAGCTCTGCCTGTTGTCCTGTTATGCTCTTGCTTGCTATGTATTTACTGTTTCTCCCCCCCTTCTCTTCGGTAGACCCCGTGATGGCTGTCGATGCCACTGTGATCGACTACGTCACCGATGACCCCTCGTTCTCGTCTGAGCAACCAGGCAAGCCCCCCCCTTTGATCATCCTGATATCGCGCATTCCATTCTCTCACGCTTGTATTAGATTTTGCTACTATTATTGTTTGCTCCTATTCTCATGCATAGCCTGCTTTTGTAACCTGCTTATTGTTACCTACCTGCTTATCCTAAACTGCTTAGTATAGGTTGGTTAGTGATCCATCAGTGACCCCCACCTTATCCTTGTTGCCCCTGCTTCATCATCGAAGACCCAATCAACGGGATCAAAGACCAGGCCCTTAGTTGCTCGACACTACTGGGTTACTATCGAGTGCCGAGGGTGAGACCTCTTCAACACTTCTGATGTTAACCCTGTAGTGTAGCTATTCGGTCGTGGTCATCGAGGGTGATTCCGCCTTAACCAATTCCGATACGACTCTGTCGTGCAACCCATCAAGTGTGAACCTCGAGGGTGGATCCTCTTACGTTCACCTTGATGATTACATCGAGTGGAAACCCGTCAAGGGTGATTCCTCAGGTTTTCCCTTTGGTGTTAGACATACGGTTACTATGGTTACTATGACTTTACACTGAACCCTATTACTAAAGACGGGTCGGCCCTGAGGGGTACCTGTTCGAGCTTAATTGCGAGTGATGTGGAGTTGGGTTGACCTGGAAGGTGCCAGCGAGATAATTACGAGGCATGGCTGGGAATTCTTAGCCCTTGCCGCAAGTTCTCAAGACGGGGCGACAGGGTCACATCGATCGTGAGTCTCTGCTCATTACCGCGTGCTCCTAATCCACTACGATTTGGATATTTGATCCGAGGGGCCTCTGGCCTGATAGGACTAACCATCACGTGGGCATAGTATGGGTGTTCTGCGTCGTATACATCAGCCGAACCTTAATAGACGTCAGAGACTGAGCGACGCGCGCCGGGTTGGACTGGTAAGCACCTGCCTTTTTAAAGGAGGTAGCTAGGTCTGCTCACCGGCCGCGTTCGCAACGTGCAGGAGTTCCCGGGGCGATGGCCCATGACCCCTGGGGGCATAGGTTTAGTCCGGCGTGTTGACCTCTCTATTAAGCCTAGGTCCGGTTGCGGCGTATTGTTTGGCTGAGGACGGGCATGACCCAGGAAAGTGTGTCCGGCCGGAGTTAATCGAGTGTGGTGGGTAAGTTGGTGCACCCCTGCAGGGAAGAAAACATCTATCGATAGCCTGTCCTACGGTAACGGACACTTGGAGTTGTAT
Organism: Aegilops tauschii subsp. strangulata; assembly: GCF_002575655.3. Lineage (NCBI taxonomy): Eukaryota > Viridiplantae > Streptophyta > Magnoliopsida > Poales > Poaceae > Aegilops > Aegilops tauschii. The sequence goes on from NC_053039.3 coordinate 50,458,276, forward strand.
CCCGATCGATACAACTAGAACTGGATACTTGAGATGAGACATGGATATGAGAAATGGATAGTATGGCCCTGGGATTGCTTTCTCGCAGGGAGTCGAGAAAGGATCTCTGGCCGAGGTTGATAACACTACTACTACTTTACTTTATGCTACTCTACTCCCTCCTATTGCTGCAAGATGGTGGTTTCTAGAAGATGCTAGTCTTCGATAGGACTAGGTTCTCCCCTCTATTCTGGCATTTCTGCAGTCCAGTCCACATATACAGCCTTCCTTTGATAATGTTGCATATGTAGTGTAGATCCTTGCTTGCGAGTACTTTGGATGAGTACTCACGGTTGCTTTGCTACCCCTTTTCCCCCCTTTCTTCTTCTTTCCGGTTGATGCAACCAGATGTCGGAGCCCAGGAGCCAGATGCCACCGCCGATGCCTACTACTACATGGAGACCGCCGATGACCAGGAGTAGTTAGGAGGCTCCCAGGCAGGAGGCCTTGCCTTTTCGATCATAGATGCTTTTGTGCTAGCCTTCTTAAGGCAAACTTGTCTAACTTATGTCTGTACTCAGATATTGTTGCTTCCGCTGACTCTTGTGTATTCGAGCTTATGTATTCGAGCCCTCGAGGCCCCTGACTTGTAATATAAAGCTTGTATTATTTTAATTTGTGTCTAGAGTTGTGTTGTGATATCTTCCCATGAGTCCTTGATCTTGATCGTACACATTTGCGTGTATGATTAGTGTACGATTGAATCGAGGGCATCACAAGTTAGTATCAGAGCCGACTGCCTGTAGGTAGCCCCCTTTCCAACTCCTTGGCCGAAGTTGAGTCTAGTCACTGAAAAACTTTTACTAACATGGCTGTGTGTCTTACGGGTCCACGTCGCCATTGGGTGGTATTAGTATCTTTTACTCCTCATCTATACTCTGGGACTCTGATCTCTCTTCCATTCGGGTTAAACATTTTTCTAACTCTGACATTAGGTTCTTGTACCCACTTCCTCCCGGAGAGCCCCGACATTATCGATGATCGCTTGCTTCGCCAGAAGATTCTGCGGATACTCCTCGATGTTTCTCGAGACCCTGTGCCAACTGCCTTGCAGTTCCTGACCACCGTTAATCCCCCTGAATAACATCCTTGCCCCTTGTACCTTCATCCTCAGTTGCTCATGTTGTTACAAGATACCCCTAGCACTCTCCGTTGTTCCGAGAATCCTTGTGCCTTCAGCTTTGCAGCTTCTTTTCGCACTAAGGATAATTCACTTAACCGGGGTCCACTCATCCCTAGTTCTTCATATGCTTTTCAAAATACTTGGAAATACTATCCGATCTTCCGAGAATCCTCTTCAAACTATTGCTCTGCAAATACTTGTCTGCTTGCATTATGGATGCTTTCCATATGTGTAGCAATATGCATTAGTATCCTTTGACACCATCATTTTGATCCTATCGATTCAACATGTGTGTGAAAGCACGCAATCATCAGTTGATCCTTCTAAATTATCTTTCCGGCTCAAACGTCATTTTGAACATGAGGTGGTTCTCGACCAATCTATTTGTCATCGATTGTGCCCCTAGGTCTATTCTACTTATCCGTCCTTGATCAGAGCGTCTTCTTCTGATCCTTTGATTTGGAAGTCTTAATTCCTTTGTATTTAAGCTTTTAAATTATCCATGTACTTCTATATTACGATGCCCTTGCATTACTTCTTCTGGTTGAACATTGATACTCACGTCAGATTCTTTATGGTCCGCTAGATCCTTTGGTGGATTATTATCCAGCAGCTCCGCATATTTTAAATCCTTGTGAGTTCTTCCCCTGATACACAATGCCTTTGGTAAATTGTATCCTCTACTTTGTCAACCATGCTCTACCTTCGAGCTTGTGTTTATTTACAATTTAAGTTTGTGGTATATGTTCCTAATATGCCCCTATGGGTTGAACCTATGCTTTCCCTAATCCGTGTGAACCCGAGAGTTTTCACAAGTCATACTCTACTGGTGTTATGCCAGATAAATTTTCAACACTACAACTTCGTCGAAAGTGAGAAGTGAATGAAAGGTTTTGCATTGGAGAAGTGGGAGTCAACCTTGAACTTTGTGTTCATGCCCATGGACCCGATGTAGAACTTATCATGGAAGCTGCTCGTGAAAATAATTATTTCTTTGGTACAAGCTCATCTTGTATCTATAAATTGATTCTTTGCAATCGTGGTTCTAACCATATTTTCTCCTTGATTCCATTTCCCAGACAAGTTAAACTACTTGTCTTCTGCAGATCATTTCATCTGTCCAACCTCTATTTTGATTTACCTCGAGTATTGCCCCCTGTTATCTCGAGGATATTGTGTCATTGCACCACCTCTTGTGAATTCTCATTGGAATGATACTCCATCACATCATTCTTAGCCTGATCGGCTATATCATTATCGAGCTAATTTTAACTGTGCTACCCGGTCCTTCTTCCCGGAGCACAACTTCCAACGGCGAGCTAAGATTACGTCGATCTTCCTCATCTTGTCATTTCACCTCAAACAACAAGCTTGATTTCGAGCTTGTGTCGCATCCGTGGTTCCAATAACCTTCCTCTTCATCATTCCTTTTGCTTGATGTCGTTGTTGTTCGATGGCCTCTTCATAGTACCTCAACAAAATTTGTCGTGATCCCCATCAATATACTGACCCGTTTCGGGATATCAATCGAATTCATGATGAGAAATACAATCCTTGCCCCTTGATGATTTATGTTGTCATCGACAACATTCTTGCCTTCCCCAACACAAACTTGTTCATAATATTTTGGTAATACATCCTTTTTGACATGTCGATGGATTGTTGCTGATCCCGTCGGCCACACCCTCATCTTTTCCTTGCTGAAATTGTATGACTTATTTTCTAAGTTGTTTCCGATGGATCCTTTGTGTATCCGAAGTCTGACCTTTCCCTGATGACCATGTCAACACTATCCCGAAGCATGTGTGTGGTACTCCGATCATCAACAAGAACATTGGGAGCGCAAAGCTAACTGTTCTTGATCAATTATCCAAACACCGTTGTATGGGTAACGTCATGAATTTCCTCTCCCCTTTACCTAAAAGGTAATCTACTACCTTGTCATGGATGTCATCCTCTGCTTGTCCTTGGGAATAATATACTCCTGATACTTGTGTTTAAACACATTTTCCTTCCAATGTTCTAATTAATCTAATGATCATCTTTTCTTTTCCTTTGTTTTGTAACCTTTCTTGTGGTTTATGAGATCTAAACAGTAATAGTTCCCTGCTTATGAAAACACCTTGGTGTACAATTTGTCAGCAAGACCTTGTTATTATTGTTGTTGACGTTCCGGTAACCACCGATGGACGAGAACTTTGCCTATTGGTACGCCTCATTCAACGAGCAGGAAAATAGTTCTCTCCGTCCCTCGCCCTTGGTACCAACGTTGTTGACAACATAACTGACAGTTTATCATCTGACATGCCTTGCTATCGGCCCCCTTTCTACTTTTAACCCACATGGTGGGCTCATAACCCATAGTTCCACAAGTTCGGAACCTGACTCTCCTGTATATCTTTGATTCTGAAATATTCTTGCATTTGGCTTCGTATCATGTCACAAGCCACCTTCCGAGAGATGATCTATTCCCGATGCTCTGAACCTCTTTCTCACACTCTGTTCAGGTATCAATCCTTTGCCCATTCGGTTGAAACTTCCTATTGTACCTTCTTACTTTGCTCTCAATGTATTTTTTTAAGTTTCAACTCGAGTGATACTTCTGCCTCATTCCCTAAATTGTTCCCCAGATAATTAACCCTATAAGGGTCAGTTCTCCCGAAGTTACTCTTTACTTCCCCACTTAAATCTCGGGACGAGATTTCTTGTAGTGGAGGAGATTTGTAACACCCCAGTGTCATGCTACAGTAATCTCATGCCTGATGATGCCATGTCATCATAATGAAGTTGCTAATCCTCACTTTGTTTTAAACCAAACTCAAATTCAATTTTAAAATAAATTCAAATAAATTATTTCTCCAAACAGTAAAAAAAAATGTTCACTGGGTTGCAAATATTGAGTAACTAAATGTCATGAGTGATTCAACATCATTTGAGATAGCTAATTTCCCCTGGGAATTAAAGCAGTTCCAAATCAGCATTTTTAAATGCTTTTCCATTTGTGAAAAATCCAAATCAATTCAAACTCCTCCCAAATTTTTTTTGGTAGGTGCCAAATATTGTAATGTATTTATTAGGCCAAGTTCCACATTTTTACGAAGACCAATTGGCAGCTCAAAATATTACAAACAGATTCTGTGTAAGAAAAATAGAAAATAATTTATAACAAAAAAGGGGCCTAAATACTACTATGCACTTGTAGCCCATTGCTACAGTGCACAGCCCAGCCCAACAATCACCTTTTTCCCTTCCTCCTGCTACAGGAGGCAGGCAGGGGATTGTGGCGGCCATCCCATGGCGCCCGGCCAGGTGCCGGCCATCCGGCGTCCTCCCGATGTAGATGAGAACCACCCCGACACCATCGGCGAACCCTACCCCCTCCCACTTCCCCCTTTCCCTCGCACTCTCTCTCTTCTCCCTGCGTGAAACTACCGCTGCCATTGCCATGGCCGAGGCCACCGTGCTCCCTGTGCCGCGAGAAGACGCCTAGAAGAACCGCCACGGTCCACTTCGTCCACCCTGAGGACCGAATCGAGCGGGGATGACCCGTACACTCGCCGTCGCCACCATCTTCATCTTGTACATCGTCGCCGTCCACCGTCAATTCCCGCAACTCCGGCCACCCCGACCCACGTCGAGCCCGCTGCCAACCCCCTACGGCTCTCGGCGAGCCACGCCCTTCCCTTCTTCCCCCTCCGTTGCAGTGCTCCCCCACGACACCCGCCGCCGCGCTCGTGCCCGTCCCCTGGACGTGCCTCCTCCCCTGCTGGCCGCAGGCACGCGCTCGCGCAGGCCCGTCCGCCCCTGCCCGAAGCGGCTCCCGACCTCTGCGTGCCCGCGCTGCCCGCACCCACGGTCGCACGCTGCTGCTGTCTCCCGTGCGCTCGGCCGCTGCCGTGCTGCCGCCATTGCCGTCTTCTCCCACTACTGCCCTGCTGTTGCGTGCCGCTAGGCACGCTCCCCTATTGCCGCTACTGCCTACAGTGCTGAAACCTGCTGCCCGCGTTCGCTGCTATGCTGCTATGCTTCCTGCTGCTTCTACTACTCCCTGCTACTGCTCCTCCTAGCCGCAGCCGCTCCTGCTATTTGTCGTTGCTGGATGTTCCTTTGTTGGCCTCGGTTGTGGCCATGCCCATGGCCAAGAGCCCCTATGCTGTGCATGTGTGTGCATAGCCGGGTTGTGCCTCTACCGGCTTGTACAAATTAGTTTAAAGTCTAATTAGTATACTAGTTAAATTAGTTGCTACTCTAAGACATGTGTACCCCGCCTCCTTTAATTAGGATTGTTTTATTTATCTGATTAGGTAAATATTCTATGACATGTGGGCCATATCGGTGTCAAAACCGGCGGATCTCGGGTAGGGGGTCCCGAACTGTGCGTCTAAGGCAGATGGTAACAGGAGGCGGGGGACACGATGTTTACCCAGGTTCGGGCCCTCTCGAAGGAGGTAATACCCTACTTCCTGCTTGATTGATCTTGATGATATGAGTATTACAAGAGTTGATCTACCACGAGATCGTAGAGGCTAAACCCTAAAAGCTAGCCTATGGTATGATTGTTCTTGTCCTACGGACTAAACCCTCCGATTTATATAGACACGGGAGGAGGCTAGGGTTACACAGAGTGGGTTACAAGGGAGGATATCTACATATCCGTATTGCCAAGCTTGCCTTCCACGCCAAGGAGAGTCCCATCCGGACACGGGACGAAGTCCTCAATCTTGTATATTCATAGTCCAACAGTCCGGCTAAAGTATATAGTATGGCTGTCCGAGGACCCCCTAACCAGGCTTCAATGACGATGTGTCCGACGCACAGATTGTCTTCGGCATTGCAAGGCAGGTTCCTCCTCCGAATACTCCATAGAAGATTTCGAACACAAGGATAGTGTCCGGCTCTGCAAAAAATATTCCACATACCACCATAGAGAGAATAATATTTCCACAAATCTAATCTGCTGACACATTCTGCAGCGTGACATCACACCAGGGCCCGGTCATTATTCGAACCGTTTTCATAACCAGCCACTTCACATATTGCGAGGCGGTTTTCTTGACACGTCTTGTCGAAGCAGAGATCGTGTCCCCTTATCACGGGATTCTCATCAATACGGGTGTGGGTACCCAACCGCGCCATCAATTACGGCGCTTGGGGAAAAAGCGAGTTCACCAGGCAGGTGGGGAGGCGTATAGTTTCTTCCGCCCTTATAAAGGGACAAGGATTCACCTTTTTCAGTCACGCCCTCTTCCTCCTCGCTCATCCATTCTTGCGCACTCGAGCTCCAGCACCCAAGTTTGCATTTTCTCCTCAAACCACTCCAAGCATGTCCGGAACGGGAGGCAAGTGGATGGTTTCCTCCGTCATGGAGGAGAACATCAAAAAGCTACGGGGAGCCCGATATTTGGCCGCGGATATCGCACACCGGCTGCCAGATGAGGGGCAGATCATCCCTACTCCAGAACCCCATGAGAGGGTGGTTTTTCCTACCCACTTCGTCCGTGGACTGGGATTTCCCCTCCACCCATTTGTCCGCGGGCTCTGATGATGCACAAGTATAGGGGATCTATCGTAGTCCTTTCGATAAGTAAGAGTGTCGAACCCAATGAGGAGCAGAAGGAAATGATAAGAGGTTTTCAGCAAGGTATTCTCTGCAAAGCACTGAAAATAATAGGTAACAGATAGTTTTGTGATAGCATAATTTGTAACGAGCAACAAGTAACAAAAGTAAATAAAGTGCAGCAAGGTGGCCCAATCCTTTTTGTAGCAAAGGACAAGCCTGGACAAACTCTTATATAGAGAAAAGCGCTCCCGAGGACACATGGGAATTATCGTCAAGCTAGTTTTCATCACGTTCATATGATTCGCGTTCGGTACTTTGATAATTTGATATGTGGGTGGACCGGTGCTTGGGTGCTATCCTTACTTGGACAAGCATCCCACTTATGATTAACCTCTATTGCAAGCATCCGCAACTACAACAAAAGTATTAAGGTAAACCTAACCATAGCATGAAACATATGGATCCAAATCAGCCCCTTACGAAGCAACGCATTGTTGGGGAACGTAGTAATTTCAAAAATTTCCTACGCACACGTAAGATCATGGTGATGCATAGCAACGAGAGGGGAGAGTGTTGTCCACGTACCCTCGTAGACCGAAAGCGGAAGCGTTAGCACAACGCGGTTGATGTAGTCATACGTCTTCATGATCCGACCGATCAAGTACCGAACGCACGGCACCTCCGAGTTCAGCACACGTTCAGCCCGATGACGTCCCTCGAACTCCGATCCAGCCGAGTGTTGAGGGAGAGTTTCGTCACCATGACGGCGTGGTGACGATGATGATGTTCTACCGACGCAGGGCTTCGCCTAAGCACCGCTACAGTATTATCGAGGCGGACTATGGTGGAGGGGGGCACCGCACACGGCTAAAAGATCAATGATCAATTGTTGTGTCTCTAGGGTGCCCCCTGCCCCCGTATATAAAGGAGCAAGGGGGGAGGTGCGGCCGGCCAGGAGGGGGCGCGCCAGGAGGAGTCCTACTCCCACCGGGAGTAGGACTCCCTCCTTATTCCTTGTTGGATTAGGAGAAGAGGGCGAAAGAGGTGGAGGAGAAGAAGGAAAAGGGGGGGCGCCGCCCCCCTCTCCTTGTCCTATTCGGACTAGGGGGGAGGGGCGCGCGGCCCTTGCCCTGGCCGCCTCTCCTCTTCTCCACTAAGGCCCACTATGGCCCATTAACCCCCGGGGGGTTCCGGTAACCCCTCCGGTACTCCGGTAAAATCCCGATTTCACCCGGAACACTTCCGATATCCAAATATAGGCTTCCAATATATCAACCTTCATGTCTCGACCATTTCGAGACTCCTCTTCATGTCCGTGATCACATCTGGGACTCCGAACAACCTTCGGTACATCAAAACATATAAACTCATAATATAACTGTCATCGAAACATTAAGCATGCGGACCTTACGGGTTCGAGAACTATGTAGACATGACCAAGACACGTCTCCGGTCAATAACCAATAGCGGAACCTGGATGCTCATATTGGCTCCTACATATTCTACGAAGATCTTTATCGGTCAGACCGCATAACAACATACGTTGTTCCCTTTGTCATCGGTATGTTACTTGCCCGAGATTCGATCGTCGGTATCTCAATACCTAGTTAAATCTCGTTACCGGTAAGCCTCTTTACTCGTTCCATAATACATCATCCCGCAACTAACTCATTAGTTGCAATGCTTGCAAGGCTTCTAGTGATGTGCATTACCGAGTGGGCCCAGAGATACCTCTCCGAAAATCGGAGTGACAAATCCTAATCTCGAAATACGCCAACCCAACAAGTACCTTCGGAGACACCTGTAGAGCACCTTTATAATCACCCAGTTACGTTGTGACGTTTGGTAGCACACAAAGTGTTCCTCCGGTAAACGGGGGTTGCATAATCTCATAGTCATAGGAACATGTATAAGTCATGAAGAAAGCAATAGCAACAAACTAAACGATCAAGTGCTAAGCTAACAGAATGGGTCCAGTCAATCACATCATTCTCCTAATGATGTGATCCCGTTAATCAAATGACAACCCATGTCAATGGCTAGGAAACTTAACCATCTTTGATCAACGAGCTAGTCAAGTTGAGGCATACTAGTGACACTCTGTTTGTCTATGTGTTCACACATGTATTATGTTTCCAGTTAATACAATTCTAGCATGAATAATAAACATTTATCATGATATAAGGAAATAAATAATAACTTTATTATTGCCTCTAGGGCTATTTCCTTCATGCATAAACTAGGGTTTAAGCTTCTGTCACTCTAGCAACCCATCATCTACTTATTACTTCCCAATGCCTTCCTCTAGGCCCAAATGATGGTGAAGTGTCATGTAGTCGACGTTCACATAACACCACTAGAGGATAGACAACATACATCTCATCAAAATATCGAACGAATACCAAATTCACATGACTACTAATAGCAAGACTTCTCCCATGTCCTCAGGAAAAAACGTAACTACTCACAAAGCATATTCATGTTCATAATCAGAGGAGTATTAATATGCATAAAGATCTGAACATATGATATTCCACCAAATAAACCAACTAGCATCAACTACAAGGAGTAATCAACACTACTAGCAACCTACAAGTACCAATCCCAGACTTCGAGACCAGAATTGGATACAAGAGATGAACTAGGGTTTGAGAGGAGATGGTGCTGGTGAAGATGTTGATGGAGATTGCCCTATCCCGATGAGAGGAGCGTTGGTGATGACGATGGCGATGATTTCCCCCTCCCGGAGGGAAGTGTCCCCGGCAGAACAGCTCTGCCGGAGCCCTAGATTGGTTCCGCCAAGGTTCCGCCTCGTGGCGGCGGAGTCTCGTCCCGAAAGCTTGCTTATGATTTTTCTTCGGACGAAAGACTTCATATAGCAGAAGATGGGCACCGGAGGGCCAACAGGGGGCCCACGAGGCAGGGGGCGCGCCCAGGGGGGTAGGGCGCGCCCCCCACCCTCGTGGCCAGGTGGAGGCCCCTCTGACGTATTTCTTCCGCTCAATATTTTTTTTATTTCCAAAAATAACTTTCGTGGAGTTTCAGGACTTCTGGAGTTGTGCAGAATAGGTCTCTAATATTTGCTCCTTTTCCAGCCCAGAATTCCAGCTGCCGGCATTCTCCCTCCTTATGTAAACCTTGTAAAATAAGAGAGAATAGGCATAAGTATTGTGACATAAAGTGTAATAACAGCCCATAATGCAATAAATATCGATATAAAAGCATGATGCAAAATGGACGTATCAACCCCCCTAAGCTTAGACCTCGCTTGTCCTCAAGTGGAAGCCGATAACGATAAATATGTCCACATGTTTAGAGGTAGAGGTGTCGGTAAAATAAAATACGGACATGAGGGCATCATGATTATTCTCATAACAGTAACATATATGGATATTATCATATGATTTCTTATGCTCAAGTAATAATCTATTCACAATGCAAAGTATGAATCAGAAACTTTATTGAGAACTAACAAACTATAATCTCAGTTATTGAAGCAATTGCAATTTATCATAACATCAGAAAGAGTCTATGTCAGAGCTTTCTAGCAAGTCCACATACTCCACTATCATTTAGTATTTCATAATTGCTAACACTCACGCAATACTTGTGGTTACGGAGTTTTAATCGGACACAGAGAAAGATAGGAGCTTATAGTTTCGCCTCCCAACCTTTTACCTCAAGGGTAATGTCAACAATAATAGCTCATGCTAACTTACATCCAATTAGATATATCTATCAGGATCTTTCCAACACACTGTGCTTGCCAAAGGATAAAATATAAAAAGGAAAGGTGAAGATCACCATGACTCTTGCATAAGGTAGAAGATAATAATAAAAGATAGGCCCTTCGCAGAGGGAAGCAGAGGTTACCATGCGCTTTCAGGGTTGGATGCACAAAATCTTAATGCGAAAGAACGTCACTTTATATTGCCACTTGTGATATGAACCTTTATTATGCGGTCCGTCGCTTTTATTTCTTCCACATCACAAGATCGTATAAAGCTTATTTCCTCCTCACCAATCAATCATACATATTTAGAGAGCAATTTTTATTGCTTGCACCGATGACAACTTACTTGAAGGATCTTACTCAATCCATAGTTAGATATGGTTGACTCTCATGGCAAAACTGGGTTTAAGGGTTTTTGGAAGCACAAGTAGTATCTCTACTTGGTGCAAAGAAATTGGCTAGCATGAGAGGGAAAGGCAAGCTCAACATGTTGGATGATCCATGACAACATACTTTATCTCAGATATAAGAAAACATAACCCATTACACTGTCTTCCTTGTCCAACATCAACTCTTTAGCATGTCATATTTTAATGAGTGCTCCCAATCATAAAAGATGTCCAAGATAGTATATTTATATGTGAAACCTCTCTTCCTTTATTACTTCCTATTAATTGCGACAATGACCAACGCTATGTTTGTCAACTCTCAACAATTTTTAATCATCATACTCTTTCTATGTGAAGTCATTACTATCCATAAGATCAATATGATCTCTTTGTTTCTTTTTATTCTTTTTCTCTTTTCTTTTATTCACTCAAGATCATAGCAAAATAATCAAGCCCTTGACTCAACACTAATCTTTATTATATAGCTCACGGACTCGATTACATAGAGAGATCATAAAGCAAAACTCAAAACTAAATCATACCAAAACTTTATTCTACTAGATCAAGATACTACTAATAGGATGGAACTAAGAAAAACGGTAAAGATAGGAGTGTGATGATATACGATACCGGGGCACCTCCCCCAAGCTTGGCAGTTGCCAAGGGGAGTGCCCATACCCATGTGATTATGTCTCCTTTGCTGGTGAAGAAGGTGGTGGTTTAGTTGATGGCGTAGGCTTCTTCCTTACTTTGCGCTTGAGGACAGAATTTTGATCCCTCAGGTCCTCAATATCCTGCTCCAAGCTTAATATATTTTTGCATACTTCCTGCTTGTTTTCCTGCAAGAGGCGAAAAGGGATAAACTCTATCTTAAGTTTCTTCGCCCTATCAGGAAGGCTTGACTTTTTGAACTCCACATGCATGTCCCCAGGTTGAGGCAATGGGACTTCATCTGAGCTCGTTTCCTCCTTTCTCTTGGGTTCATAGTCCTCTTCTTCTTCCGTAGTCCAACCACAATGTTCGACATCCCCATAGACCTTAGGATCTTCTTGGTAATCAGCCACATAGCTTTCTCGTTCCGAATCTTGAGACGACATGTTGCTATAATCTGCAGCAGGACAGCTCGAAACGAAAACAGAGGATATTTGCATGATACAGGAGTCAAAACCTTCGGGAGAATATATAATGAATTTTTACCGATCAAAATACGTATCGTGCAAGAAAACGGAGTCCGGAGAGCACACGAGGTGCCCACGAGGTAGGGGGCGCGCCCAGGGGGGTAGGGCGTGCCCTCCACCCTCGTGGAGGCCTTGTGTCCTTCCCGGACTGCTTCTTATTTTTCTATTTTTCTAAATATTCCAAAACGGAGAAAAATTGCCATAAGAACTGTTTTGGATTCGGCTTACTTACCGTACCACATACCTATTCCTTTTCGGAGTCCGAAACGTTCCAGAAAGTGTCCCTTATGTATTCCTCCGGGGTTACCGTCTCAATAACGTTGGTTTCAACATTTATGGGATTACCTGAGATATAATGTTTGATTCTTTGACCGTTCACCACCTTCGGATTTGTGCCTTCGAAGTTGTTGGTTTTTATGGCACCGGAACGATAGACCTCCTCGATAACGTAAGGGCCTTCCCATTTAGACAGAAGTTTTCCTGCAAAAAATCTTAAACGAGAGTTGTATAGCAATACATAATCACCTACATTAAACTCACGCTTTTGTATTCTTTTGTCATGCCATCTTTTAACTTTTTCTTTGAACAACTTGGCATTCTCATAGGCTTGGGTTCTCCATTCATCAAGTGAGCTAATGTCAAATAACCTCTTCTCACCGGCAAGTTTGAAATCATAATTGAGCTCTTTAATTGCCCAATAAGCCTTATGTTCTAGTTCGAGAGGTAAGTGACATGCTTTTCCATAAACCATTTTATACGGAGACATACCCATAGGATTTTTATATGCAGTTCTATAGGCCCATAATGCATCATCAAGTTTCTTGGACTAGTTCTTTCTAGATCTATTAACAGTCTTTTGCAAAATCAATTTGAGCTCTCTGTTACTCAATTCTACTTGACCACTAGACTGTGGGTGATAAGGGGATGCAATTCTATGATTAACATCATACTTAGCAAGCATTTTACGGAAAGCACCATGATTAAAATGTGAACCACCATCAGTCATTAAATATCTAGGGACTCCAAACCTCGGAAAAATAACTTCTTTAAGCATTTTAATAGAAGTGTTATGATCAGCACTACTAGTTGGAATAGCTTCCACCCACTTAGTAACGTAATCAACAGCAACTAAGATGTGTGTATATCCATTAGAGGCAGGAAAAGGTCCCATATAATCAAAGCCCCAAACATCAAATGGTTCAATAACAAGTGAATAATTCATAGGCATTTCTTGACGTCTACTAATATTACCAATTCTCTGACATTCATCACAAGACAAGACAAACTTACGGGCATCCTTGAAGAGAGTAGGCCAATAAAAACAGGATTGCAATACCTTATGTGCAGTTCTATCTCCAGCGTGGTGTCCTCCATAAGCCTCGAAGTGACACTTGCGTAGGATCTGTTCCTGTTCATGCTCAGGTACCCAACGTCTAATAACACCATCTACTCCTTCTTTATAAAGATGTAGGTCATCCCAAAAGTAATGTCTCAAATCATAGAAAAACTTTTTCTTTTGCTGGTATGTGAAACTAGGTGGTATAAATTTAGCAACAATATAATTAGCATAATCAGCATACCATGGAGCAGTTCGAGAAGTATTTATGACATTTAATTGTTCATCTGGAAAGCTATCATCAATAGGTAGTGGGTCATCAAGAACATTTTCTAACCTAGACAAGTTGTCTGCAACGGGGTTCTCAGCTCCTTTTCTATCAACAATATGCAAATCAAATTCTTGAAGCAAGAGAACCCATCTAATAAGTCTAGGTTTAACATCTTTCTTTTCCATAAGATATTTAATAGCAGCATTATCTGTGTGAATAGTTACTTTAGAATCGACAATATAAGGTCTGAACTTATCACAAGCAAATACGACTGCTAAGAATTCTTTTTCAGTAGTAGCATAATTTCTTTGGGCATTGTCTAGAGTTTTGCTAGCATATTGGATAACATTTAATCTCTTATCAGCTCTTTGTCCTAGAACAGCACCTACTGCATAATCACTAGCATCACACATAATTTCAAATGGTAAATTCCAATCAGGTGGCTGAACAATAGGTGGAGAGATCAATGCTTTCTTAAGTATTTCAAATGATTCTACACAATCATCATCAAAGACAAATGGTATATCTTTTTGTAATAAATTAGTCAGAGACCGAGAAATTTTTGAGAAGTCCTTAATGAACCTCCTATAAAATCCGGCGTGACCAAGGAAACTTCTTATACCTTTGATGTCCTTGGGACATGGTATCTTTTCAATAGCATCAACCTTGGCTTTATCAACCTCAATACCTCTTTCAGAAACTTTATGCCCCAAGACAATACCTTCATTAACCATAAAGTGGGACTTTTCCCAATTCAGGACAAGATTAGTTTCTTCACATCTCTGCAAAACTCGATCAAGGTTGCTCAAGCAATCATCAAAAGAGGATCCATAGACGGAAAAATCATCCATGAAAACCTCACAAATCTTTTCACAAAAGTCAGAGAATATAGCCATCATGCATCTTTGAAAGGTAGCAGGTGCATTACATAAACCAAAAGGCATACGTCTATAAGCAAAAGTACCAAAAGGGCAAGTAAAAGTAGTCTTTGATTGATCATTGGCTGACACAGGTATTTGAGAGAACCCAGAATAACCATCTAGAAAGAAAAAATGTGTATGTTTGGATAATCTTTCTAGCATTTGGTCGATAAAAGGTAAGGGGTAATGATCTTTTTTAGTAGCCTTATTTAATTTGTGGAAATCAATTACCATCCTATAACCTGTAATAATTCTTTGCGGGATCAACTCATCTTTATCATTAGGAACGACGGTAATACCCCCCTTCTTAGGAACACAATGGACAGGACTTACCCACTGACTATCAGCAACGGGATAAATTATACCTGCCTCAAGGAGCTTTAGTATTTCTTTCCTTACCACTTCCTTCATCTTAGGATTCAGCCGTCGTTGATGATCACGAACTGGTTTGGCGTCTTCCTCCAAATTTATTTTGTGTTGGCATAGAGTGGGACTAATGCCCTTAAGATCATCAAGAGTATATCCAATAGTAGCACGGTGCTTCTTCAGAGTTTTCAATAATCTCTCTTCTTCATGCTCCGAAAGGTTAGCACTAATAATAATAGGATATATCTTTCTCTCATCAAGATAAGCATTTTTAAGAGTATCAGGTAACGGTTTGAGCTCAAACACGGGATCACCCTTGGGTGGAGGAGGATCCCCTAGGATTTCAACAGGCAAGTTGTGTTTCAGCATGGGTTCCTGTTTAAAGAATACTTCATCTATTTCCCTTCTTTCATTCATAAACATATCATTTTCATGGTCTAGCAAATATTGTTCTAAAGGATCACTAGGAGGCACGGCAATAGAAGCAAGACCAATAATTTCATCCTTACTAGGCAAAGGTGTTGTCTACGAAATTTAGAGAAATTAAACTCATGAGACATATCACCCAAACCAATAGTAACAACATCCTTTTTGTAGTCTACCTTAGCACTAACAGTGTTTAAGAAAGGTCTACCAAATATAATGGGGCAAAAGCTATCTTGTGGAGAACCAAGAACAAGAAAATCAGCAGGATATTTAGTTTTCCCACACAAGACTTCAACATCTCTAACAATTCCCATTGGTGAAATATTATCTCTGTTGGCAAGTTTAATTGTGACATCAATATCTTCTAACTCAGTCGGTGCAATATCATGCTTAATTTCGTTGTATAAGTCGATAGGTATTGCACTAGCACTAGCACCCATATCACATAAGCCATGATAACAATGATCTCCTATTTTAATAGAAATAACAGGCATGCCTACCACAGGTCTATGTTTATCTTTAGCACAAGGTTTGGCAATTCTAGCAGTTTCATCACAGAAATGAATAACATGCCCATCAATATTATCAGACAAGAGATCTTTAACAATAGCAACATTAGGTTCAACTTTAATTTGCTCAGGAGGTGAATAAGTTCTAATATTGCTTTTACGAACCACAGTTGAAGCTTTAGTATGATCCTTTATTCTAACAGGGAAAGGTGGTTTCTCAACATAAGTAGTAGGAACAATAGGATCATTATAAGTGATAGTCTTTTCTTCAACTTTAATAGGTGCAGCTACTTTTACTTCTATGGGAGGATGATATTTAAACCACTTCTCCTTGGGAAGATCAACATAAGTAGCGAAAGATTCACAGAAAGAGGCTACTATCTCAGAGTCAAGGCCATATTTAGTGCTAAATTTACGGAAAACATCGGTATCCATAAATGATTTAACACAATCAAACTTAGGTGTCATACCTGACTCCTTACCTTCATCGAGATCCCAATCTTCAGAGTTGCGTTTAATTCTATCCAATAAATCCCATTTGAATTCAATAGTCTTCATCATAAAAGAGCCAGCACAAGAAGTATCGAGCATGGTGCGATTATTATCAGAAAGCCGAGCATAAAAACTTTGAATAATTATTTCTCTTGGGAGCTCATGATTGGGGCATGAATATAACATTGATTTAAGCCTCCCCCAAGCTTGAGCGATGCTTTCTCCTTCGCGAGGCCAAAAATTATATATATAATTGCGATCACGATGAACAAGATGCATAGGATAAAATTTCTGATGAAATTCCAATTTCAATCATTTGTAGTTCCATGATCCCGTATCATCACATAGCCTATACCATGTCAATGCATCTCCCTCCAAAGATAAAGGGAAGACCTTCTTCTTAATAAAATCACCGGGTATACCTGCAAGCTTAAATAATCCACAAACTTCATCCACATATATTAGGTGCTCATCTGGATGCTTTGTTCCGTCTCCTGCATAAGGATTAGCTGGCAGTTTTTCTAACATACCCGAAGGAATCTAAAAGTAAACATTTTCATCTTTAGTAGGTTCAGTAGGTTGAGGAGCAATTCTTTGCTCTACTGGTCAGGGTGAAGATACCCCGAACAAGCCCCTCAGAGGATTACTTTCCATAGTAACAAGTGACAGTAAATTTCAGCACACTATATAAATTTTTCCTTACCAAATTCCACCTACCAAAGGCGCTTCGTTCCCCGGCAACAGCGCCAGAAAAGAGTGTAGCGACCCGACCTCAGACGGTCAAGTCTCTGTGCTTAAGTGTCATCCCTGGATCGGTATGCTGACACACACAGTACTCGAGGATTTATAACAGAGGTAAATCACATGTATAAATTAACATAAATACTATTACCTCAATCCAAAATAGCGGAAGTAACAACAAGGTTGTGGATTCCCATCAACACCAATGGCAAAGATGAGTGTAGAAATCGTAACCCTAACGTATCACTTACTCGTCGTAAGAATCCTGCAACATGAGACGTTGCAGCCACAAAGGGTCAGTACATTGAATGTACTGGCAATTTCACACTATAGAGCAATGCTGAAATATGGCGATCACTACATGCATATTTGGCTGGTGGAAAAGCTCTATGGTTATCAAGTTTTTGCGAAAAGCCAATTTTTCCCTACTGCAAAGGAATATAATTTATTTAACTACAAAGTTGGTTGAAAATATTGAGAAGGTAAACCCCCTCTCAATCCCAATTAAAAGTAATCATTAACAACCCAACAAATTATTTAAGTAACGTGATGAGATCAACAGGATAATCCAAGAACCAGATACTCAAGATGTCCATAACCGGGGACACGGCTAACCATGATTAGTTTGTACACTCTGCAGAGTTTTGTGCACTTTTCCCCACAAGACTCGATCTCCTCCATTTGATTTCTCGCACTACATGATGTTTGAGAAACGGATGACCGAGACATAGTCTTTCAGAAGCGTTAGCACCTTACGATGGGTAGACCGTACCACCTACATCCCCTACATCTGCTAGTCTACCACTGTAAGAGTTCACACGACTTAAGCAACTATGCTAGAGCCCATAATAGCTTGTGGCTGCACACGGAAGTTTCTAGTATGAATAATCTCATGATCCCTTTGAGCCTGGGAGGCGGTCCATAGGAGAATCACACGGTACCCCGGGATTTCCAAAAAATACAGGCAATCACTGGGTACCCCAGGTGCCTCAATCCACCCAGATGTGTATTTAAGTTGCCACCTTAAGTTGAACCATTAATTAACTATCTCACATCTGTCATGAATACTCTCAAACCCAATCCACGTCTACGAGCATAGCATAGCAGTATAAGCATAACGTAATAGTAACTCCCAAGGTTTGAATGCAGGGCAATAGGTTCCTACCTCATCAACTACTTCCCAATACCGACATGTTATCAATCCTACTCATGCAATGTTTGAGGGTGAAACTAATGCATAAAAACTGGGTATGGAAGGGATATGATCAAAGTGTGAACTTGCCTGCAATGTTGATGAAGATCATTCGCACTCATAACTCTTGATAGTTCTACTCGTCACACTCCGGTCAATCTATCGTAAGCAAGCAATAGTAACCACACATAAGCAATCACTCAAAAGATCAGAAAGATCGAAGAAGACGATTCGGAAAACATTAAAACCAAGCAAACAACTCTTGCAACATAAAACAATTTCTAACAGTACCAAAATTATGTGAATTTGGCCTTATCAGAAAGTTTAGGTCAAGAGCTTTAATTTGCAAAAAGAATCAACTCAAACGGAGCTACGAAACTCAAATTACGATGAGACGAAGTTCAAATTCAAAACTATTTGAAATCAAATTTTAAACTTTCAAAAACATGTTTAAGTTGATTAACTAGATAGAGGGGATCGTAACGAAGATGTGGGCGTTGGTTTCGTTGAATTTGGATAAACGAGTAAGGAGATGTGGTAGTTTGATACAGAAGGACTAATCTGTAAAAGAAATACTACAAATAGGTCCCTAGACAGAAAAAAAATAAAAACCTAAAGAACGAACGTTTGTTACAGAATGCTACCGAACGAAAATCGTTCGCTGTGAAGACTGAACCAGCGAACGTTCATTAAATAGAACTAACTAAACAGAAAACCGATCTAAAAGAAAAAACCGGATCGGGTTTTTTTGCGGGTTTTTTTACCGGTTCATGCGGTTCGTCGGTTTTACAAGAAAAACCGGCGGGGCTCGCGGTCGGCGGCGAGTCCGGCAGCGGCGGCGGCTCCAGGCAGGGACGGCGGCGAGTGCGGCGCGGGGCGGCGGAGCTAGGGCGCGGGGCGTGCAGCGGCGATGGCAGCATGCGGCGGCGGTGCGGCGGCGCTGCTGCGGCGGTGGCGGCGGTGCGGATCTGGCAGCGGCGGCGGCGGCGACATGCGGGAGAAGAGGGGGAGGGCCGGGGCGCCGCATAAATAGGTAGGGAGGGGCGGCTCGAGTGCGTGGAGGAGGGGGCAAGGGAGGAGGAGTCCGGGTGGACTCGGCGGCGGTCGCCGGCGTGCGGCAGAGGGACTCCTCCCCGGGGTCGGTGACGAGCGCGGCTGGGCGCTGGGCTGGGCCGGCTGGCTGGGCTTCGGCCCAGCTGGCCCGTGGGGAAAGAAGTTTTTTTAACATTTTCTCAGACAAACAAAAATAAATAAAAAATATTATATAGGCATAAAATATATCAAAATTTTCAGAAAAGATTTTCTACGACATGAACATTTTTCTAGCATCAAATAAAATTCACACACATTTAAATAAAGCAAAGAGTGCTACTGCTCTAATAAAATCCAGTTAAAATCATTTTAAAAATACCAAATTTAATTCAAATTTATTTCTCTCCAATTTTCCGATGTAGGGAATCATTTTACCCTAATTTCCATATATTTTATTTTTGGAGAAAAATAATATGAATAAAAGTCAAATAACTCCAAATTGAAAATAAATTCCAAAAGGGCTTTAAATTTGATTTTTGAAACTCCCAACTCATATTTCATATAATTTGAAGAAGTCATTTTATCTTCTCTCGTGAAAATCATTGAGTTGCTTGAAGTTTATGAATTGGAAATATTTTCCAAATGGAATTCAAATATTTTCAAACACCCTTTTCATTTATTTAAATGGAAGAAATCATGTCATCTTCTCTCTAGGGTTTTGTATTTGAAAAGCATTTGAATTCATGGAGAGCATAAAAGCAAAATGAAAGTTTGGGAAAGTCCTTTTATTCCCTCTCATTTAACTTTCAAAAAGTTTCGAATTTCACTCAACTTCACACAATCAATCAAACAATCAATCAAATCTATCTATTTATTATAACATTCCAAAGTATAGAATTTTGGGATGTTACAAACCTACCACCCTTAAAACGAATCTCGTCCCCGAGATTCGGAGAGGCTAGAAAGAAATAGGTTAGGTGTGGGGATCTTCTCAAAATCCGTCGATCATCACAGGGGGTCTGGGGTGCTACCACCCTTAGAAACATGGTTACGGTTCCACCAAAACTCATATAGTCCATCCGTATTGTTGGCAGGGTCGGTCTTCTCAGATTCTCAGAAAAATTCCTTCTCTGGGCTCTTCCAATAGTGGCATAACCTTTTCCTTAATTTCTTCTATCCTTTCATCTTGGTAAGGTTATTCCGAGACTGGGTCTTCTTAGCTGACGGGTCTGGCGCCAATACTAAACAACTATCGATATCTCATGGTGGTCAACAATTTATGGTTTCTCCTGCAGGAAATGGGTCTGGTTGATCCTCATCGTATATCCTGCGATTGGCAAAAACTACCTTGTACAAGGGAAAATTGCTATACCATTCTACGGTTTAATCAAGGTTTTGATCATCGTCGCTCTACTATAGGTAATTTACTCAGATTTACCATCCCGTATAGCAAGGGGAATAATAAGAGTAAGTCGGTATGGTGATCAAGCCATCCCGCACCCAAATCATTACCATGTATATGGTTTAGCGAATCTCGCATTCTAACGCTCGGTCATCCTCACAATCATTGCAGAATTTCTCTTGTCGATGAACCAAGTTCGGATAAATCCATGGATTCTGCAAGCCAAACAAACATCTATCGTTCCTTCACAACTCTCAGGTTTTGCATAACACCTATAAGATCGTATGTCGATTAAAATCGAAACTTCTTCCAGGGTTTTTCCTTCAGCAAGAGTGTGCTTGCTTCTTGGTAGGTCCTGGGGCCTATGGGTTATGGCCCATCTCATCACTTGTAGTCCTTGAACTTATCATCGAGCAACTGATCATCATTCCAACTTCCAACTTCCTAGTATTCTTAAATCCATCCAATTGTACTATCTTCCTTCCTTCTATTGGCACCAAACTAGGACATGATTACTCAAACTCATCATGGAATTTCCATTGATCCATATTTCCAACATCATACCTCCTTTATATCCAATAGTACTTCATCTCTTCATATTCTTGGGGTATCCAACATATCGAGATAAAACTCGTACTTATGAAGTCCATACTCCACTTCGTGGAACATCATTATCCTTTCCAGGGTCAAGTGTCCTTACAGGGGAATATTGGCCATCTCTGCATGGCACTTCTTCAACTGGGAAACATGAAACACATCATGAACTCCTGACAGTCCTTCGGGTGACTCCAACTTGTTGGCCACTTCTCCCATACACTCCAAAACTCGGTATGGTCCTACAAATCTCGAGGCTAACTTTCCCTTAACTCCAAATCGTTTAATTCCTCGCAGAGGGGACACACGAAGACATGCTCTGTCTCCAATTTCATAGACTACCTCCTTGTGTTTTGAGTCCGCATAACTCTTCTGCCTGGACTGAGCTACCTTCAGTCTATCTCGAATCAACTTAACATTCTCTTCTGACTCCTTAATCACATTTGGTCCAAGCAACTGACGGTCTCCAACTTCATCCCACATCAACGGTGTCTGGCTCCTTTTCCCATACAAAGCTTCAAAAGGGGACATCTTCAAACTGGCTTGGTAACTGTTGTTGTATGAGAACTCCGTGTAAGGTAGATTATCATCCCTACTAGATCCATAATCTAGCGCACACGCTCTCAACATGTCCTCCAGAATCTGATTGACTCTCTCGGTCTATCCATCTGTCTGTGGATGAAAGGATGTACTGAACTCTAGCCTAGTACCCAAAGTCTAGTGCAGCTGATTCCAAAACTTTGAGGTAAACTGTGTTCCTCTATCTGATACGATGGTCCTCGGAACTCCATGCAGACATACGATCCTGGTCATATATATCTTGGCCAACTTCGCACTTGTATAGGTGGTTTTTACTGGGATAAAGTGAGCCACTTTGGTCAAGCGAATCAATTACTACCCAGATAGAATCATATCCCAATCGGGTTCTGGGAAATCCGGCAATGAAATCCATGCCAAGCTTATCCTACTTCCATTCGGGTATCGGCATAGGCTGTAGTAATCCGGCTGGCTTCTGATACTCTGCCTTTACTCTCTGGCATACATCACCTATGACTACATACTCCGCAATATCCTTCTTCGTACCAGTCCACCAGAAACGCTTCTTCAAATCCAAATACATCTTGGTGTTTCCAGGGCGAATCGAGTATGGTGAGTCATGAGCCTCCTGAAGTATTAACTTCCTGATCTTTGCATTATTGGGCACGTATACACGGTCCTCGATCCATAAGGTGTCATGCTCATCCTTACGAAAACCTTTGGCCTTTCCTTTGCTCATCCTCTCTTTTACCTCAGCAATCTCTTTGTCATCCTTCTGAGCTTCACGGATCTTTCCCAACAATGTAGACTGAACTTCCATTGCTGCAACAAAACCTTTGGGAACAATCTCCAACCGAAGTTCCCTGAGATCCTCGGCTAACTCCTTTGGTAATCCTTCGCTTATGAGGGTATTCGTCCTTGTTTTCTTTATGGTTGTGTCCTATTTCTCCACAAAGCTTGTATGCACAAGGTTTCTTCATATCCTTTCCATAAGGCCTCAATTTCTGGGTCACAAGACAAGACTTTAACAAAGTCCACTTAAATTCCTTCCAAGTGGTTACTCCTTGCCATCCATTGATGGTTTGGTACATCCTCTACCAGGTAGTGGCACCTCTTTCAAAGCACTCAAGAGCATGCTGGGTCATATCCTTTCCGGCTATAGGGTTATTCTCCATGTGATCCTCCATGTTCTGAATCCATCGGTCCGTCTCCAATTGACTTATCGGTCCCGGAACTGTGAGTTCATCTCCATTCATCCTCTATTGGGTCCATGGGTTTGGGGTGAGATAAGAGAGATAGAGAGGGATACACACAACACAACCAATAGTTTTGAAAAGACAGATTTTTTATTTATGGCTGTCAGAAAAACATCAAACAAATGACAGCTCACAAACATCGCATCTAATGTAGGTATATAACCAGGTTTGGTCTTCTAAAGGTCAACAAATCTTCAACATCGTCAAACTCTTCAAGTCTTGTTCATGTCTCCGATGGCTTCTTCCGATCATGCTTGTCTTTCACAAGTCCTTTTGCCAGATCCTCTCTGTTGACGCGAAGTCTCTCGTGGCGTCCTTTAATAATTGCGTTCCAAACTTCTGGATTTCAACATCCTTGGCATGAACCATAGTCCTAATGTCCTTCAGTTCCTGACGTATCTCCGGTATCTCGAGGTTTTGCTCCTCTAGCTTGGCTACTTTCAACTTCTGGGTCCTGAGTTCTTCACGAAACGCTTCCTTATAAAATACTGCTTCTTGTAGGTCCATCTTAACTTCTTGATGTAACACTCCAGATCCTGGTGATACACCGGCTAAGGTTAAAACTTCATCTTGCTGATAGGTGCTCCATCAGCCTTCTACCATCCAATCCTTCCATGCATATGCATGCTTAACTCGGCACGGTGACAATAGCATAAGCGGGCGATAACATCATGGATAGCCGTGTTTCTGCTCTTGTCATTGCCATGAGCTATCATTCCATAGTTGATATCTCATGCCTTAGGGTTTTCTTGACAAAACTTTGAGTTTCTAACTCTCCATGTTCCGGTCTTTCTCCGACACACGTTGATCTCGGGTATTGACGGCTTCCATAGTCTGACAAAATCCATAAGGGTAGCCATTCCTAAGTCATACAAATCTGGGAATTCTTCAGAGCCTTCAAATTCTCCTAGTCTTCGGAGTTTTCAACCGTTGAGGTTTCCATTATTCTAATGCACGGTAAAATCCTCTTCATTCTGAAGTGGTCTTAGCTGTCCAATATCTTGTACTTCTTGGAGTGGTCTCATCAGTCGAATCTTCGTGTGGTTAAATGGGGAAAGGGGTATAGTCTCACTTAAAAGGGAATTTTTGAATAAGCTCAGAAGAGAAGAGAGGTAAAAGATCCTTTTGAAAAATGAAGTTGTAGAGAAAAGTCTTTCCTATGGGCTTGCCAGTTTCTAGGGTCACGTCCTACAGTCAACATGTGCTCTGATACCATCTTGTAGCGACCCGACCTCAGACGGTCAAGTCTCTGTGCTTAAGTGTCATCCCTGGATCGGTATGCTGACACACACAGTACTCGAGGATTTATAACAGAGGTAAATCACATGTATAAAGTAACATAAATACTATTACCTCAATCCAAAATAGCGGAAGTAACAACAAGGTTGTGGATTCCCATCAACACCAACGGCAAAGTTGAGTGTAGAAATCGTAACCCTAACGTATCACTTACTCGTCGTAAGAATCCTGCAACATGAGACGTTGCAGCCACAAAGGGTCAGTACATTGAATGTACTGGCAAATTCACACTGAGAGCAATGCTGAATATATGGCTATCACTACATGCATATTTGGCTGGTGGAAAAGCTCTATGGTTATCAAGTTTTTGCGAAAAGCCAATTTTTCCCTACTGCAAAGGAATATAATTTATTTAACTACAAAGTTGGTTGAAAAATATTGAGAAGGTAAACCCCCTCTCAATCCCAATTAAAAGTAATCATTAACAACCCAACAAATTATTTAAGTAACGTGATGAGATCAACAGGATAATCCAAGAACCAGATACTCAAGATGTCCATAACCGGGGACACGGCTAAACATGATTAGTTTGTACACTCTGCAGAGGTTTGTGCACTTTTCCCCACAAGACTCGATCTCCTCCGTTTGATTTCTCGCACTACATGATGTTTGAGAAATGGATGACCGAGACATAGTCTTTCAGAAGCATTACACCTTACGATGGGTAGACCGTACCACCTACATCCCCTACATCTGCTAGTCTACCACTATAAGAGTTCACATGACTTAATCAACTATGCTAGAGCCCATAATAGCTTGTGGCTGCTCACGGAAGTTTCTAGTATGAATAATCTCATGATCCCTTTGAGCCTGGGTGGCCGTCCATAGGAGAATCACACGGTACCCCGGGATTTCCAAAAAATACAGGCAATCACTGGGTACCCCAGGTGCCTCAATCCACCCAGATGTGTATTTAAGTTTCCACCTTAAGTTGAACCATTAATTAACTATCTCACATCTGTCATGAATACTCTCAAACCCAATCCACGTCTACGACCATGGCATAGCAGTATAAGCATAACGTAATAGTAACTCCCAAGGTTTGAATGCAGGGCAATAGGTTCCTACCTCATCAACTACTTCCCAATACCCACATGTTATCAATCCTACTCATGCAATGTTTGAGGGTGAAACTAATGCATAAAAACTGGGTATGGAAGGGATATGATCAAAGTGTGAACTTGCCTGCAATGTTAATGAAGATCATTCGCACTCATATCTCTTGATAGTTCTATTCGTCACACTCCGGTCAATCTATCGTAAGCAAGCAATAGTAACCACACATAAGCAATCACTCAAAAGATCAAAAAGATTGAAGAAGACGATTCGGAAAACATTAAAACCAAGCAAACAACTCTTGCAACATAAACCAATTTCTAACAGTACCAAAATTATGTGAATTTGGCCTTATCAGAAAGTTTAGGGCAAGAGCTTTAATTTGCAAAAAGAATCAACTCAAACGGAGCTATGAAACTCAAATTACGATGAGACGAAGTTCAAATTTAAAACTGTTTGAAATCAAATTTTAAACTTTCAAAAACATGTTTAAGTTGATTAAGTGGATACAGGGGATCGTAACGAAGATGTGGGCATTGGTTTCGTTGAATTTGGATAAACGAGTAAGGAGATGTGGTAGTTTGAAACAAAAGGACTAATCTATAAAAGAAATACTACAAATAGGTCCCTGGATAGAAAATAAAAATAAAAAAAGAAAAACCTAAAGAACGAACGTTCGTTACAGAACGCTATCGAACGAAAATCGTTCGCTATGAAGACAGAACCAGCGAACGTTCATTAAATAGAACTAACTAAACAGAAAACCGGTCTAAAAGGAAAAACCGGATCGGGTTTTTTTTGCGGGTTTTTTTACCGGTTCATGCAGTTCGTCGGTTTTACAAGAAAAACCGGCGGGGCTCGCGTTCGGCGGCGAGTCCGGCAGCGGCGGCTGCGGGCTTCGGGCGGTGGCGGCTCCAGGCCGGGACGGCGGCGAATGCGGCGCGGGGCGGCGGAGCTAGGGCGCGGGGCGTGCAGCGGCGATGGCAGCATGCGGCGGCGGTGCAGCGGCGAGGCGCTGCTGCGGCGTTGGCGGCGGTGCGGATCTGGCAGCGGCGGCGGCGGTTTGCGGCATGGGCGGCGGCGAGATGCGGGAGAAGAGGGAGAGGGTCGGGGCGCCGCTTAAATAGGCAGGGAGGGGCGGCTCGAGTGCGTGGAGGAGGGGGCAAGGGAGGAGGAGTCCGGGCGGACTCGGCGGCGGTCGCCGGCGTGTGGCAGAGGGACTCCTCCCCGGGGTCGGTGACGAGCGCGGCTGGGCGCTGGGCTGGGCCGGCTGGTGGGCTTCGGCCCAGTTGGCCCGTGGGGAAAGAAGTTTTAAAAAAAAACATTTTCTCAGACAAACAAAAATAAATAAATAAAAATAAATAAAAAATACTATATAGGCATAAAATATATCAAGGTTTTCAGAAAAAGATTTTCTACGACATGAACATTTTTCTAGCATCAAATAAAATCCACACACATTTAAATAAAGCAAAGAGTGCTACTGCTCTAATAAAATCCAGTTAAAATCATTTTAAAAATACCAAAATTAATTCAAATTTATTTCTCTCCAATTTTCTGATGTAGGGAATCATTTTACCCCAATTTCCATATATTTTATTTTTGGAGAAAAATAATTTGAATAAAAGTCAAATAACTCCAAATTGAAAATAAATTCCAAAAGGGCTTTAAATTTGATAAGAGGTTTGATTGATTGTTTGATTGATTGTGTGAAGTTGAGTGAAATTCTAAATTCTAAAAAGCCCGCAGATAAAAAGTCCTTTCGATAAGTAAGAGCGTCGAACCCAACGAGGAGCAGAAGGAAATGATAAGAGGTTTTTAGCAAGGTATTCTCTGCAAGCACTGAAAATAATAGGTAACAGATAGTTTTGTGATAGCATAATTTGTAACGAGCAACAAGTAACAAAAGTAAATAAAGTGCAGCAAGGTGGCCCAATCCTTTTTGTAGCAACGGACAAGCCTGGACAAACTCTTATATAGAGAAAAGCGCTCCCGAGGACACATGGGAATTATCGTCAAGCTAGTTTTCATCACGTTCATATGATTCGCGTTCGGTACTTTGATAATTTGATATGTGGGTGGACCGGTGCTTGGGTGCTGTCCTTACTTGGACAAGCATCCCACTTATGATTAACCTCTATTGCAAGCATCCGCAACTACAACAAAAGTATTAAGGTAAACCAAACCATAGCATGAAACATATGCATCCAAATCAGCCCCTTACGAAGCAACGCATAAACTAGGGTTTAAGCTTCTGTCACTCTAGCAACCCATCATCTACTTATTACTTCCCAATGCCTTCCTCTAGGCCCAAATGATGGTGAAGTGTCATGTAGTCGACTTCACATAACACCACTAGAGGATAGACAACATACATCTCATCAAAATATCGAACGAATACCAAATTCACATGACTACTAATAGCAAGACTTCTCCCATGTCCTCAGGAACAAACGTAACTACTCACAAAGCATATTCATGTTCATAATCAGAGGAGTATTAGTATGCATAAAGGATCTGAACATATGATCTTCCACCAAATAAACCAACTAGCATCAACTACGAGGAGTAATCAACACTACTAGCAACCTACAGGTACCAATCCCAGACATGGAGACAAGACTTGGATACAAGAGATGAACTACGGTTTGAGAGGAGATGGTGCTGGTGAAGATGTTGATGGAGATTGCCCTCTCCCGATGAGAGGAGTGTTGGTGATGACGATGGCGATGATTTCCCCCTCCCGGAGGGAAGTGTCCCCGGCAGAACAGCTCTACCGGAGCCCTAGATTGGTTCCGCCAAGGTTCCGCCTCGTGGCGGCGGAGTCTCATCCCGAAAGCTTGCTTATGATTTTTCTTCGGACGAAAGACTTCATATAGCAAAAGATGGGCACCGGAGGGCCAACAGGGGGCCCACGAGGCAGGGGGGCGCGCCCAGGGGGTAGGGCGCGCCCCCACCCTCGTGGCCAGGTGGAGGCCCCCCTGACGTATTTCTTCCGCTCAATATTTTTTTTATTTCCAAAAATAACTTTCATGGAGTTTCAAGACTTTTGGAGTTGTGCAGAATAGGTCTCTAATATTTGCTCCTTTTCCAGCCCAGAATTCCAGCTGCCGGCATTCTCCCTCCTTATGTAAACCTTGTAAAATAAGAGAGATTAGGCATAAGTATTGTGACATAAAGTGTAATAACAGCCCATAATGCAATAAATATCGATATAAAAGCATGATGCAAAATGGACGTATCAACCCCCCTAAGCTTAGACCTCGCTTGTCCTCAAGCGGAAGCCGATAACGATAAATATGTCCACATGTTTAGAGGTAGAGGTGTCGGTAAAATAAAATACGGACATGAGGGCATCATGATTATTCTCATAACAGTAACATATATGGATATTATCATATGATTTCTTATGCTCAAGTAATAATCTATTCACAATGCAAAGTATGAATCAGAAACTTTATTGAGAACTAACAAACTATAATCTCAGTCATTGAAGAAATTGCGATTTATCATAACATCAGAAAGAGTCTATGTCAGAGCTTTCTAGCAAGTCCACATACTCAACTATCATTTAGTCTTTCATAATTGCTAACACTCACGCAATACTTGTGGTTACGGAGTTTTAATCGGACACAGAGAAAGATAGGGGCTTATAGTTTCGCCTCCCAACCTTTTACCTCAAGGGTAATGTCAACAATAATAGCTCATGCTAACTTACATCCAATTAGATATATCTATCAGGATCTTTCCAACACACTGTGCTTGCCAAAGGATAAAATATAAAAAGGAAAGGTGAAGATCACCATCACTCTTGCATAATCTAGAAGATAATAATAAAAGATATGCCCTTCACAGAGGGAAGCAGAGGTTGCCATGCGCTTTCAGGGTTGGATGCACAAAATCTTAATGCGAAAGAACGTCACTTTATATTGCCACTTGTGATATGAACCTTTATTATGCGGTCCATCGCTTTTATTTCTTCCACATCACAAGATCGTATAAAGCTTATTTCCTCCTCACCAATCAATCATACATATTTAGAGAGCAATTTTTATTGCTTGCACCGATGACAACTTACTTGAAGGATCTTACTCAATCCATAGGTAGATATGGTGGACTCTCATGGCAAAACTGGGTTTAAGGGTTTTTGGAAGCACAAGTAGTATCTCTACTTGGTGCAAAGAATTTGGCTAGCATGAGGGGGAAAGGCAAGCTCAACATGTTGGATGATCCATGACAGCATACTTTATCTCAGATATAAGAAAACATAACCCATTACGTTGTCTTCCTTGTCTAACATCAACTCTTTAGCATGTCATATTTTAATGAGTGCTCCCAATCATAAAAGATGTCCAAGATAGTATATTTATATGTGAAACCTCTCTTCCTTTATTACTTCCTATTAATTGCAACGATGACCAACGCTATGTTTGTCAACTCTCAACAATTTTTAATCATCATTCTTTTTCTGTGTGAAGTCATTACTATCCATAAGATCAATATGATCTCTTTGTTTCTTTTTATTCTTTTTCTCTTTTCTTTTATTCACTCAAGATCATAGCAAAATAATCAAGCCCTTGACTCAACACTAATCTTTATTATATAGCTCACGGACTCGATTACATAAAGAGATCATAAAGCAAAACTCAAAACTAAATCATACCAAAAATTTATTCTACTAGATCAAGATACTACTAATAGGATCGAACTAAGAAAAACGGTAAAGATAGGAGTGTGATGATATACGATACCGGGGCACCTCCCCCAAGCTTGGCAGTTGCCAAGGGGAGTGCCCATACCCATGTGATTATGTCTCCTTTGCTGGTGAAGAAGATGGTGGTTTAGTTGATGGCATAGGCTTCTTCCTTAATTTGCGCTTGAGGACAGAATTTTGATCCCTCAGGTCCTCAATCTCCTGCTCCAAGCTTAATATCTTTTTGCATAATTCCTGCTTGTTTTCGTGCAAGAGGCGAAAAGGGATAAACTCGATCTTAAGTTTCTTTGCCCTATCAGGAAGGCTTGACTTTTTGAACTCCACATGCATGTCCCCAGGTTGAGGCAATGGGACTTCATCTTCATCTGAGCTCGTTTCCTCCTTTCTCTTTGGTTCATAGTCCTCTTCTTCTTCCGTAGTCCAACCACAATGTTCCGCATCCCCATAGACCTTAGGATCTGCTTGGTAATCAGCCACATAGCTTTCTCCTTCCGAATCCTGGGACGACATGTTGCTATAATCTGCAGCAGGACAGCTCAAAATGAAAACAGAGGATATTTGCGTGATACAGGAGTCAAAACCTTCGGGAGAATATATAATGAATTTTTACCGACCAAAATACATATCATGCAAGAAAACGGAGTCCGGAGAGCACACGAGGTGCCCACGAGGTAGGGGGCGCGCACAGGGGGTAGGGCGCGCCCTCCACCCTCGTGGAGGCCTCGTGTCCTTCCCGGACTGCTTCTTATTTTTCTAAATATTCCAAAACGGAGAAAAAATGCCATAAGAACTGTTTTGGAGTCGGCTTACTTACCGTACCACATACCTATTCCTTTTCGGAGTCTAAAATGTTCCGGAAAGTGTCCCTTATGTATTCCTCCGGGGTTACGGTCTCAATAATTTTCGTTTCAACATTTATGGGATTACCTGAGATATAATGTTTGATTCTTTGACCGTTCACCACCTTCGGATTTGTGCTTTCGAAGTTGTTGATTTTTATGGCACCGGAACGATAGACCTCCTCGATAACGTAAGGGCCTTCCCA
This sequence comes from Aegilops tauschii subsp. strangulata, assembly GCF_002575655.3. Lineage (NCBI taxonomy): Eukaryota > Viridiplantae > Streptophyta > Magnoliopsida > Poales > Poaceae > Aegilops > Aegilops tauschii. Next base: position 50,489,486 of record NC_053039.3, read on the forward strand.
TTTAGAGAAAAGTTTTCCTGCAAAAAATCTTAAACGAGAGTTGTATAGCAATACATAATCACCTACATTAAACTCACGCTTTTCTATTCTTTTGTCATGCCATCTTTTATCTTTTAATCACCTACATTAAGCTGGATTTTCACGATCTGGCCCCCAATTTCATCCTCAACATCTCGGCGTTTATCGTCGTGTGCGAGGCCTTCCTCCGCATCAAGCCCCACTTCGGCCTGTGGCTAAAGACCTTCAATGTTAAACCGAAGGTGGTGGTCGGCCAGGAAGCGGAGTGCGGAGGAGCCATGGTGGGCAAAATGCCCAACGTCATTTGGCTCAAAGGCTCCTATGTGGAGACCATAAAGGGGTGGCAATCGGGGTGGTTCTACATCACCGAGCCGCGCGACACCAACTGGGTGGTGGCCCCCGAATTTCGATCCGGAATCCCCACGCGGCTCACCTCCTGGAAAGAGAAGGGCCTATCCTGGGGTTCCTCGGACTCCAGACCTGCATCAAAAACATGATGAGCAAGAAAATCAAGCTCGTCAACATGGTCCAAGTCATGCTCTTCCACCGGATCCTCCCGTGTCAAAGATGGGCATTCAGTTTGTGGGAGTTCGACCCGGCCGAGCACCAGACGCTGCGAAGGCTCTTCGACACGACACACAAGGACGTCTGGAAGGTGTTGTTCAAGGGTGCTGAGGTACCTCCTCCCCTTACCGAGGACCGCGGACTCAGCGCGAAGCGCCCTGCCAATCCGGTAAGTCTTCTATATCTCATAAGATGTTTATTTTCCCCAGTTTAACCACGCGCGGGATCTAAGCCTCCATGCCATTTAACAGGACTGGGTAGCGACAGCGGAGCAGATCGATTGTCCAGCCCCCTGCCCGAAGATCCAGCAGATGCTCTCCTAACGAAGATGCTGGTTCCGACGCCTTATGAGGTGCCGGCGAAGAAGGCCAAGAAGAAGGCCAAGAAGAAGGCCATGGGGACCAGGAAGGGTCTCCAGCGCAAGGTTATATTGGACTCATCGTCCAAAAACACCAAGGCGCACTCCTCCCACGAAGACGAGGTGGAGGAAGAGGAAAGTTCTCCCCCCCCCCCAGCCGGGGGGGGGGGACAAGAAAAGGAAGGCCGCCCCATCAGGGGAGGCCGATTGGTCCAAGAAGGGAAGAACCCTCCTCCCGGACTGCTCCACAACGGCCGCTTTCAGCGACGAGGAGTGGTTACCTAGGGACAAGCCCCTGGCGAAGTCGTGAGTATCCGGATACCCTAATAATTTTTGATACGTCGTATAGTACTGTTTCTTATCACGCCGCGCATGATTATCCAGCCCATCCCGAGCCCACATCGATGTATCTTCGTCGGATGATTCTTTGGGCTCGTCAGATATGAACAGCGATTCTCTCCCGACCGCCTTCTCCCCCCGCCCTACGGACGATACCGAGGTGTTGTCCCAAAGGGAACTGAACCAGGGGGAGACAGTTCCGGAGGCGCCCCAAGGAGACATTCCAGGCGGTGGGCGCACGAGGGGCAAGACTCCCCTGGGCCCTAACGCCGGGGGCGGCAAGTCTAGCCCCAAGCCGAATACGGCGCCGGAACCTCCAGTGGTTCCGGATTCTGTCAGGCAACCCCTCGCTAAGGGGGGCAAGCCGTCTGTGCCGATGGCCTCTGTCCATCCAGAGGCATCGGACAACTTGATGGAAGCGCTTCGCGGCGCTTCCATTGATGAAGAGCACCGCACTATCATGAGTGCGGTAGTCAAGAAGGTTTAGTCCGCTAAGAGCGGACTGACTGAAGCCTGTGCCAGCCTCCTAACTGGCTTTGAGGTAAGTAATCAAATTATAAGAAAATATTCTGGCATAGACAGTAGCCCCTGATGCTCTGTTTGGCGTTCGCGAAGGAAGCCCGGATAGAGGATCAAATAATAATCGCAGGAGTCTAATCATAATATGTCTATGTGCATATGCAGGCTTCACTGCTGGCCGTTGCCGCACGTACTGCGGAGGTCGCCGCACTGAAGCGGGACCTTGAGCGGTCCGAGGAAGAGCTCGGCCTTACCAAGAGGCAGCTCGAAGAGAACAAAGGTAAGTGATACCCCGTCTGTATATTAAAAAAAGGTTTGGTTTTAGAATAATAGGATCGTCATGAATTTTGCTAGGGGCCACGACCGAAGTGGCGGCCCTGCAGAAGGTGCTATCCGAGGCCGAAGACAAAGCGGCCAAGGAGCACATCGAGCGAGAAAAGCAAGAAGCCCGGGTAGGCGAGGTGCAGCAAGAGCTCCAGGCTCTCGTAAAAAAACACGAGTCCTTGGAGCTTGACTCTAAGACGCAAGAGTCCGAGCTTGCAAAGGCACTCGAGAGCGCACAAAACGCCAAGGCTGAAGCCCAAAAGGCCCTCCAGGAAATTGAGGCGGTTAAGAAGATAGCAGCGGGTAAGGCATTCATTATGCAAAGCAAGCATGTGAAGGAAACTTTCCTTTTACTTACCCAAGTTTGGAGGTCTCCAGTAGCGTTCACAGACCTTCCCCACAGTGTATCGGATGCCGCGGAGTTCTACCGGGTTGAGGAGGGGAGCTTGACGGAGAAGTTGTTCTAGTCTCAGCATACTGGGACCGAACACCCAATGCCCTTGAGCGACCAGCTGAAGAAACTGGTCGAGCTCCACAAGGCGGCCGAACAGGCCATGAAGGGTCTTATTGTCCGGATGTGGCCTGGCGAGCCCCTGCCTGATAGCTACTTCGGTCTGGTGAGGCGGCTTGTGAATGCCTGCCCGTGGCTTGAAGTCATAAAGCGGTCCGTCTGCATCGAGGGTGCGCGCGGGGCTTTTGCCCGGGCGAAGGTGCACTGGGCGAAGCTGGACGCCGAAAAGCTGGTGAAGGAGGGGCTGCCGGAGGGCAAGGAGCATCGCCACCCCGAAAAGTATTATGGAAGTGTCCTGAAGGGTGCTTGCCTTGTGGCGGAGGAATGTGCTAAGGATGTAATATTCGAATAAATGTACTCAGCGATCCTGTAATATGAAACGAGTTCATTTGCGCTATGCAACGCTTGTGAATTTAAAATATTACCTTATGTGCGGCCGTTTATAAAATCTGAGAGTTGGTCGGTCGTCGGCTTCTGCCCCCATGTAACTAGTACTGAGGTGTTCGGGATAAATCTGAGCACTCTTTATCCCAATTTTGGGCCCTTCGAGGGAGGTGTTCAGCGCAACGAACCAGGAAATCGGACTATAAGGCTTTATCACTTTCACTTAGCCATAGAAGTCTACAATTTTAAATTTTGGCGAAGCCCCTAGTATTCGGAAGGCCGAATTTGGGGCGCTATACACGCCTAAGTCGGGCTAGGCCGACTCCTCGCCCGAAGCGGAAAAAGTCTTTAAGGACTTGAGACCTCTCGAACAGCGACCAGCTCTCGCCTCATCATGACAGTCAGTTTTTGGCTTTCTCTACTGAGGTGCTTGTCCGGAAGAACCGGGACACAATCGCAGTAGTTCTCCCAGCGCTACCTTAGCCGATATTGCGGAACGTAAGGTACCAAAACATGGGAGCCGGGCAAACCCAACTATTGACCCAAGACATGATTCGGAGCTGATGCATATAGTGCTATAAGTTCGGGGTGCCGCACTGTCGAAAGTGTTCGGACTTCTCACGCCGTATTTATGGGGTATACTGAAGCCGCTGGCGTACTGGCCGTACCAGAATGTATGGGTGTAATTTGTCATAAATAAGCAGACAAGGGAAAAAGTGTAATGCAATAATAGACTAATGCTATGCATTGTTATTAAATAATACGTCGAAGCGTACGGATACAAGTAGTGCAATAAGCAAAGAATAGGACTATTTGACATGTCCTATCCCAGGGCAAGCTGCGTATGAGTATTTAAAACAGGTATTTCGATCGTTATCAGAGACCACCTGGGGATTCCCTTGTACGTCTTAGCTTCTTGCCTCCTTGGTATTTCCTTCCCGTAATGCGTCCAGCGATCAGACTGCCTAAAAGGGCTTCCAGAGAGTAAGGTCCTGAAAGAGAGAAAATTATAAAGGTATACCGCCCCTGGGGCGGTTGAGCCGCATTGTGGGACGTGTCCAGGCCGTGCCTCCGCCTATGCCCATGGTGTTTTTAGTGCGTAATTATGTACGCGCGGCACCGATTTCGTCGCTTGACTGGGACTAGGACGGAGGCCGAATTGCTAGGCGAGCTCTGAACGTGCCAGGCGATCCTGTTTCAGGTTACTCCGGACTCGCTTGAAGGTGTCCGGGGGCTTTATCGCTGAATTGGCGGTTTGCCTTGAAAGGCTGCTTTGTGCTTCTGCTGCGAGGGCCGCAGTGTGCTCCTCCATGCAGAGCGAGCGTTATGTGTTTCCATTGACTGTTATAACCCCCCGAGGTACTGGCATCTTGAGGTTGAGGTATGCATAATGCGGCACCGCATTGAATCTGGCAAATGCGGTTCGTCCGAGCAGTGCGTGATAGCCACTGCGGAACGGGACGATATCGAAGATTAGCTCCTCGCTTCGGAAGTTGTCCGGAGATCCGAAGACCACTTCCAGTGTGATTGAGCCCGTGCAATGGGCCTCTACACCTGGGATGACACCTTTAAAGGTGGTTTTAGTGGGTTTGATCCTTGAAGGGTCTATACCCATTTTGCGCATTGTATCCTGATAAAGCAGGTTCAGACTGTTGCCGCCATCCATAAGGACTCGGGTGAGGTGAAATCCGTCAATGATGGGATGAAGGACCAATGCGGCAGAACCGCCATGACAGATACTAGTGGGGTGGTCCCGACGATCGAAAGTGATCGGACAAGAAGACCATGGGTTGAACTTTGGGGCGACTGGCTCCATCGCATAGACGTCCCTTAGTGCACACTTCCGTTCCTTCTTGGGAATATGGGTTGCGTATATCATGTTCACCGTTTTCACTTGGGGAGGAAATTTCTTCTGTCCTCCTGTGTTCGGTGGCCGGGACTCCTCCTCATCGTCGCTATGCAGCCCCTTTTCCTTGTTTTCGGCATTCAACTTGCCGGCCTGCTTGAACACCAAGCATTCCCTATTGGTGTGATTGGCTGGCTTATCGGGGGTGCCGTGAATTTGACACGAGCGATCGAGTATGCGGTCCAAACTGGACGGGCCCGGGTTGCTTCTTTTGAACGGCTTCTTCCGCTGACCGGATTTAGAGCCACTGAATCCGGCATTGACTGCCATGTCTTCGGCGTTGTCACCGTTGTTGCGGCGCTTGGGTCTGTTGCGACGTGGCCTGCCGTTACTATCTTTGGCATCTGAGTTGTCATGACTTCTTGATGTGTTGTTGCTGCGAGCCAGCCAGCTGTCCTCACCCGCGCAAAAGCGGGTCATGAGTGTCGCGAGGGCTGCCATAAACTTCGGCTTCTCCTGGCCGAGGTGCCGGGCGAGCCACTCGTCACGGATGTTATGCTTAAATGCCGCTAAGGCCTCTGCATCTGGACAGTCGACAATTTGGTTTTTCTTAGTTAGGAACCTGGTCCAGAATTTCCTGGCCGATTCCCCTGGCTGTTGAGTTATATGGCTCAAGTCATCAGCATCCGGTGGTCGCACATAAGTGCCCTGGAAGTTATCAAGGAATGCATCTTCCAAATCCTCCCAACTGCCAATGGAGTCTGCTGGCAAGCTATTCAGCCGATGCCGAGCTGGTCCTTTGAGTTTTAGTGGGAGGTACTTGATGGCATGTAGATCATCACCGCGAGCCATGTGGATGTGGAGGAGGAAATCCTCGATCCATACCGCGGGATCTGTTGTACCATCATATGATTCAATGTTTACGGGTTTAAAACCCTCTGGGAATTCGTGATCCATTACTTCATCAGTGAAGCATAGGGGGTGTGCAGCGCCTCTGTGCCGGGCTATATCATGACGCAGTTCATACGAGTCTTGTCTGCTGTATTCGGCCCGGCCGGATTTGCTTTTAGTATATCCGGTGTGACAATCATCGTCCCGCGTTGGGGCGCGCCCCCGTGATCCGTAGGTCGATCTTGCATGTTTTGCTTTGTTTTCCAATACGTCTCGCAGGTCCCGCGTGTTGCCCCGGGCCTTGGTATTTTTGTTTGAGTGGCGGAGGGGTGCGGGCTGGACTTCGGGCTGATATGCCTCTCTGTCTCGGCCACGAGGTGACCGATCAGCCGCATCATACGCTGGTGATGTAGGTTTCAATGCTTCCTCCTCGAGTTGGGGTAGCAACCTGCGCTTTGGGTAACTCTTGGTTGGGCGCTCGAGTTCGTATTCCTCGGCCGCCAGGACTTCAGTCCATCTATATGCTAGCAGATCTTGATCAGCTCGAAGCTGTTGTTGCTTTTTCTTCAGGCTGTTTGCTGTGGCTATAAGCCGGCGCTTGAAGCGCTCCTGCTCGACGGGATCCTTAGGCACGATAAATTCTTCGTCGCCAAGGCTCACCTCGTCTTCGGAGAGAGGCATGTAATTGTCATCCTCTCATTCTCCGTCTGCTGCCTGTTCCGGAGGGCTAGCTTGTTCATCCTCCCGCTCGAGCTCTGGCTGGAGGGGATTATCGTCGTCTTCGGCACTATCGGGAGCGTTATTGTCTCTTGTGCCGGTATCGCTGCTTTTGCTATGGCGGGACTTAGAGCGGCGCCGCTGACGTCGGTGCTTGGATTGCTTCTTGGAGGGATTATCCTCCGTTGTCTTATCGCCATCCCCTTCTTTGGGGGTGTCCACCATGTATATGTCATACGATAAGGTGGCAGTCCAGTGCCCTGTGGGCGGTGGTTCTTGTTCGTCTCCTGCATCGTCGTCCATACCGTCGATGTCTTCGGAGCTGAAGTCGAGCATGTCGGTTAAATCATCGACAGTGGCTACTAAGTGGGTGGTGGGTGGGTAGCGAATTTCTTTGTCGTCCGCATCCCAATCTAGCCGGACATAGTTCGGCCAAGGGTCTCCTGACAGGGAGAGTGACCTTAACGAGTTTAGCACGTCGCCAAAGGGCGAGTGCTGAAAGATATCCGCGGAGGTAAACTCCATGATCGGTGCCCAACCGGATTCGATAGACACGGACGCAGGCGGCTCGGATCCATGGCCGGGGATGAATCCAACAGTTCGGCAACATGGGTCTCGTGGGAGGTGAAGTCAGTATTCGGCTCTATCGCCGCTGAGTGTGCGGCCTCCGTGGCGGGGTCTATCCACCCGTCCTCAGATGGCGCAATTTGTTCCGGATTGAGGGCCGGAGTAGTTGCAGGTGTGATCTCCCGAACACTGTCCGACGGCAGAGCTAAGTCATGCTCGTCGTGATTGTGCGGCGCACCTGACATGGGCTCGAATCCGTCGAAGATCAAGTCTCCGCAGATGTCGGCAGTATAGTTCAAGTTTCCAAACCTGACCTGATGGCCAGGGGCGTAGCTCTCGATCTGCTCCAGATGGCCAAGCGAGTTGGCCCGCAGTACGAAGCCGCCGAATACGAAGATCTGTCCGGGGAGGAAAACCTCACCCTGGATCGCATCGTTGCCGATGATCGAAGGAGCCATCTAGCCTTACGGTGACGGCACAGTGGAACTCTCAATGAAAGCACCAATGTTGGTGTCAAAACCGGCGGATCTCGGGTAGGGGGTCCCGAACTGTGCATCTAAGGCGGATGTTAATAGGAGGCGGGGGACACAATGTTTACCCAGGTTCGGGCCCTCTCGATGGAGGTAATACCCTACTTCCTGCTTGATTGATCTTGATGATATGAGTATTACAAGAGTTGATCTACCATGAGAACGTAGAGGCTAAACCCTAAAAGCTAGCCTATGGTATGATTGTTCTTGTCCTACGGACTAAACCCTCCAGTTTATATAGACACCGGAGGAGGGTAGGGTTACACAGAGTCGGTTACAAGGGAGGAGATCTACATATCCGTATTGCCAAGCTTACCTTCCACGCCAAGGAGAGTCCCATCCGGACACGGGACGAAGTCTTCAATCTTGTATCTTCATAGTCCAACAGTCCGGCTAAAGTATATAGTCCGGCTGTCCGAGGACCCCCTAATCCAGGACTCCCTCAGGCCACACGTCCTTTTGACAAGTCAAATTGACTGGGTCAACCCAACCCATGGCCCCACCTGTAATACACACTGATATGTCTCCGTCGTATCTACTTTTCCAAACACTTTTGCCCTTGGTTTGCACTCTAACTTGCATGATTTGAATGGAACTAACCCAGACTGACGCTGTTTTCAGCAGAATTGCCATGGTGTTATTTATGTGCAAAAACAAAAGTTCTCGAAATGACCTAAAACTTCACGGAGATTATTTTTGGAAATAATAAAAAATACTGGCAAAAGAATCAAGGCCAGGGGGCCCACACCCTTTCCACGAGGGTGGGGGCGCGCCCCCTGCCTCGTGGGCCCCCTGGAGCTCCACCGACCTCAACTCCAACTCCATATATTCGTGTTCGGGGAGAAAAAAATCAGAGAGAAAGAGTCATCGCGTTTTACGATACGGAGCCGCCGCCAAGCCCTAATCTCTCTCGGGAGGGCTGATCTAGAGTCCGTTCGGGGCTCTGGAGAGGGGAAACACTCGACGTCGTCATCATCAACCATCCTCCATCACCAATTTCATGATGCTCACCGCCGTGCGTGAGTAATTCCATTGTAGGCTTGCTGGACGGTAATGGGTTGGATGAGATTTATCATGTAATCGAGTTAGTTTTGTTAGGGTTTGATCCCTAGTATCCACTATGTTCTGAGATTGATGTTGCTATGACTTTGCTATGCTTAATGCTTGTCACTAGGGCCCGAGTGCCATGATTTCAGATCTGAACCTATTATGTTTTCATGAATATATGTGAGTTCTTTATCCTATCTTGCAAGTCTATAGTCACCTACTATGTGTTATGATCCGGCAACCCCGAAGTGACAATAATCGGGACCACTCCCGGTGATGATCATAGTTTGAGGAGTTCATGTATTCACCATGTGTTAATGCTTTGGTCCGGTACTCTATTAAAAGGAGGCCTTAATATCCCTTAGTTTCCGCTAGGACCCCGCTGCCACGGGAGGGTAGGACAAAAGATGTCATGCAAGTTCTTTTCCATAAGCACGTATGACTATATTTGGAATACATGCCTACATTACATTGATGAATTGGAGCTAGTTCTGTGTCACCCTATGTTATGACTGTTACATGATGAACCACATCCGGCATAATTCTCCATCACCGATCCAATGCCTACGAGCTTTTCATATATTGTTCTCCGCTTATTTACTTTTCCGTTGCTACTGTTACAATCACTACAAAACCCAAAAATTTTACTTTTGCTACCATTACCGTTACTTCCATATTACTTTGCTACTAAATACTTTGCTGCAGATACTAAGTTATCCAGGTGTGGTTGAATTGACAACTCAACTGCTAATACTTGAGAATATTCTTTGGCTCCCCTTGTGTCGAATCAATAAATTTGGGTTGAATACTCTACCCTCGAAAACTGTTGCGATCCCCTATACTTGTGGGTTATCACACACTGACTAGCACAGCCTCATGTGACAGAAGCATTTAGATATTTAATTTCGAATTAATAATAATTTTAGAATATTGTTTAAAACTTTAGAAATTCATAGAAAATAATCCGTAACTCGGATGGAAATATTTTCTACATGAAAGTTGCTCAGAATGACGAGACGAACCGAATACGTGACCCATTCATCCGCCACACATCCCTAGCATAGCAAACATCGAACTTTTCCCCTCCGGTTCGTCTGTCCAAAAATGCCAAACTTTGGGAAAGCATTCCCGGATGTTACCCCTTTCGCCGGTAGCGTGTAGCACCGTGTTAGAACACGTCTAGCTCTGCCTGTTGTCCTGTTATGCTCTTGCTTGCTATGTATTTACTATTTCTCCCCCCTCTTCTCTTCGGTAGACCCCGTGATGGCTGCCGATGCCACTGTGATCGACTACGTCACCGACGACCTCTCCTTCTCGTCTGAGCAACCAGGCAAGCCCCCCTTTGATCATCCCAATATCGCCCATTCCATTCTCTCATGCTTGTATTAGATTTTGCTACTGTTATTGTTTGCTCCTATTCTCATGCATAGCCTGCTTTTGTAACCTGCTTATTGTTACCTACCTTCTTATCCTAAACTGCTTAGTATAGGTTGGTTAGTGATCCATCAGTGACCCCCACCTTGTCCTTGTTGCCCCTGCTTCATCATCGAAGACCCAATCAACGGGATCGAAGACCAGGCCCTCGCACCGCACATCACTTTCCCCTTAGTTGCTCAACACTACTGGGTTACTATCGAGTGCCGAGGGTGAGACCTCTTCAGCACTTCTGATGTTAACCCTATAGTGTAGCTATTCGGTCGTGGTCATCGAGGGTTATTCCGCCTTAACCACTTCCGATACGACTCTATCGTGCAACCCATCAAGTGTGAACCTCGAGGGTGGATCCTCTTACGTTCACCTTGATGATTACATCGAGTGGAAACCCATCAAGGGTGATTCCTCAGGTTTTCCCCTTGGTGTTAAACACACGGTTACTATGGTTACTATGACTTTACACTGAACCCGGTTACTAAAGACGGGTCGGCCCTGAGGGGTACCCGCGCGAGCTTAATTGCGAGTGATGTGGAGTCGGGTTGACCTGGAAGGTGCCCGTGAGATAATTACGAGGCGTGGCCGGGCATTCTTAGCCCTTGCCGCAAGTCCTCGAGACGGGGCGACGGGGTCACATCGATCATGAGTCTCTGCTCGTTACCGCGTGCTCCTAATCCACTACGATTTGGATATTTGATCCGAGGGGCCTCTAGCCTGATAGCACTAACCATCACGTGGGCATAGTATGGGCGTTCTGCGTCGTATACATTAGCCGAAGCTTAATAGACGTCAGCGACTGAGCGGCGCGCGCTGGGTTGGACTGGTAAGCACCTGCCTTTTTAAAGGAGGTAGCTAGGTCTGCTCACCGACCGCGTTCGCAATGTGCAGGAGTTCCCGAGGCGATGGCCCATGACCCCTGGGGGCATAGGTTTAGTCCGGCGTGTTGACACCTCTATTAAGCCTAGGTCGGGTTGCGGCGTATTGTTTGGCCGAGGACGGGCATGACCCAGGAAAGTGTGTCCGGCCGGAGTTAATCGAGCGTGGTGGGTAAGTTGGTGCACCCCTGCAGGGAAGAAAACATCTATCGATAGCCTGTCCTACAGTAACGGACACTTGGAGTTGTATCCCGATCGATACAACTAGAACTGGATACTTGAGATGAGACATGGATATGAGAAATGGATAGTATGGCTCTAGGATTGCTTTCTCGCAGGGAGTCGAGAAAGGATCTCTGGCCGAGGTTGATAACACTACTACTACTTTACTTTATGCTACTCTACTCCCTCCTGTTGCTGCAAGATGGTGGTTTCCAGAAGATGCTAGTCTTCGATAGGACTATGTTCTCCCCTCTATTCTGGCATTTCTGCAGCCCAGTCCACATATACAGCCTTCCTTTGATAATGTTGCATATGTAGTGTAGATCCTTGCTTGCGAGTACTTTGGATGAGTACTCACAGTTGCTTTTCTACCCCTTTCCCCCCTTTCTTCTCCTTTCCGGTTGATGCAACCAGATGTCGGAGCCCAGGAGCCAGATCCCACCGCCGATGCCTACTACTATGTGGAGACCGCCGACGACCAGGAGTAGTTAGGAGGCTCCCAGGCAGGAGGCCTTGCCTTTTCGATCATAGATGCTTTTGTGCTAGCCTTTTTAAGGCAAACTTGTCTAACTTATGTCTGTACTCAGATATTTTTGCTTCCGCTGACTCTTGTGTATTCGAGCCCTCGAGGCCCCTGGCTTGTAATATAAAGCTTGTATTATTTTAATTTGTGTCTAGAGTTGTGTTGTGATATCTTCCCGTGAGTCCTTGATCTTGATCGTACACATTTGCGTGTATGATTAGTGTACGATTGAATCAAGGGCGTCACAAGTGCACTTTATATGAAAGTTTTTATTATATCCCTCTTGGATGCCTATCATATTAGGACTAAATTCATAACCAAAGCAAATTATTACGCTGTTTAGAGAGACTCTAAAAATTATATATGTGAAGCATGAGAGTTCAATAATTTCTTTAAAATAAAACCACCGCCGTGCTCTAAAAAGATATAAATGAAGCACTAGAGCAATATGACAAACTACTCCATAAGATATAAGTGAAGATTAATGAGTAGTCGAATAATTATGTAACTATGTGAAGACTCTCTAGCATTTAAGAATTTCAGATCTTGGGATATTATTCAAACAACAAGCAAAAAAATGACACTGCAAGGATAGCACATATCATGTGAAGAAGCAAAAACTTAGGCTCAACCAAAACTGACCTATAGTTGTTGAAGAAGAAAGGTGGGATGCCAACCGGGGCATCCCCAAGCTTAGATGCTTGATACTTCTTGAAATATTGACTAGGGATGCCTTGGGCATCCCCAATCTTGAGCTTTTGTGTCTCCTTAAATCCTCTCATATCACGGTTTCCCTAATTCTTAAAAACTTCATCCACACAAAACTCAACAAGAACTCGTGAGATAGGTTAGTATAAATCCATGCAAAACCTTATCATTCTCTACTGTAGAAAATCACTAAAATTATTATTTGATATTTCATACTAAATGCCTCTGCATATTTAATACTCCTATCCTCAAATAGAATCATTAAACAAGCAAACATATGCAAACAATGCAAACATAACATCAATCTGTCTAAACAGAACAGTCTGTAAAGAATGCAACAGGAGTCATACTTCCCTAACTCCAAAAATTCTGAAAATTACCACACTGTAGAAAATTTATTGTTACTCATTGTGTAAAAATTTCAAGATTTTATCATGTTCTGACTATTCACAAATATTCAAAACATAACAGCAAACTTTCTGTTTTCAAACAACAACATATAGACTTGAAAAATAAGCATGGTAAAGGCTATACTTGACCTTTTTATTGAACTAAAAGTTGTAAAAAAATTACTCTAAATAATAGAAAGCAAATCCTAAAAAAAAAAATAACACTCCAAGCAAAACACATATCATGTGGTGAATAAAAATATAGCTCCAAGTAAGGTTGTCAATGAACGAAGACGAAAGAGGGGATGCCATCCAGGGCATCCCCAAGCTTAGATGCTTGGTTGTCCTTGAATAGTACCTTGGGGTGCCTTGGGCATCCCCAAGCTTAGGCTCTTTCCACTCCTTATTCCATAGTCCATCGAAACTTCACCAAAAACTTGAAAACTTCACAACACAAAACTCAACAAAAAACTCGTAAGCTCCGTTAGTATAACAAAGCAAATCACCATTTAGGTACTATTATTAACTCATTATAATTTTATATTGGTGTTATCTCTACTGTATTCCAACTTCTCCATGGTTCATACCCTTCGATACTATCCATAGATTCATCAAAATAAGCAAACACCACGATGAAAACAGAATCTGTCAAAAACAGAACAGTCTGTAGTAATCTGGAAGCTTTCCATACTTATGTAACTCCAAAAATTCTGAAAAATTAGGAAAACTTGGGAAATTTTTATATCAATATACTGTAAAATATTTAGAATTTTTCGACGCTCCAGTGATTCATAATAATTCTGTGACTGGGCGCAAAAGTTTCTGTTTTTGGACAGAATTGAATCAACTATCATCCACACTATCCCAAAGGCTTTACTTGGCACTTTATTGAAACAAAAGCTATAAAACATGATTAATACAACATCTTAATGATGTGAACACACAAAAATAGTAGGGGTAAATGTTGGGTTGTCTCCCAACAAGCGCTTTTCTTTAATGCCTTTCTAGCTAGGCATGATGATTTCAATGATGCTCACATAAAAGATAAGAATTGAAACATAATGGGAGCATCATGAAGAATATGACAAGCGCATTTAAGCCCAACCCACTTCCTGTGCATAGGGATTTTGTGAGCAAACAATTTATGGGAGCAAGAACCAACGAGCATAGGAAGGTAAAGCAAGCATAACTTCAAGATTTTCAACACATAGAGAGGAAACTTGATATTATTGCAATATGTAGAAGCATATGTTCCTCCCTCATAATAATTTTCAGTAGAATCATGAATGAAATCAACAATATAACCATCACATAAAGCATTCTTTTTATGATCCACGAGCATAGAAATTTTACTACTCTCCACATAAGCAAAATTCTTCTCATGAATAGTAGTGGGAGCAAACTCAACAAAATAACTATCATGTGCGGCATAATCCAATTGAAAATTAAAATCACGATGACAAGTTTCATGGTTATCATTATTCTTAATAGCATACATGTCATCACAATAATCATCATAGATAGCAACTTTATTCTCATAATCAATTGGAACCTCTTCCGAAATAGTGGATTCATCACTAAATAAAGTCATGACCTCTCCAAATCCACTTTCATAAATACTATAAGATTCAACACCCTCCAAAATAGTGGGATCATTACCTATAGTTGACACTCTTCCAAACCCACTTTCATCAATATAATCATCATAAATAGGAGGCATGCTATCATCATAACAAAATTGCTCATCAAAACTTGGGGTCAAAAAATATCATCTTCATCAAACATAGCATCCCCAAGCTTATGGCTTTGCATATCATTAGCATCATGGATACTCAAGGAACTCATACTAACAGCATTACAATCATGCTCATCATTCAAATATTTAGTGCCAAACATTTTATTGACTTCTTCCTCTAACACTTGAGCACAATTTTCCTTTCCATCATTTTTCACGAAAGACGTTAAAAAGATGAAGCATATGAGGCAACCTCAATTCCATCTTCTTTGTAGTTTTCTTTTATAGACTAAACTAGGGATAAAACAAGAAACTTAAAGATTCGATTGCAAGATCTCAAGATATACCTTCTAGCACTAACCCCCGGCAATGGCTCCAGAAAAGAGCTTGATGTCTATTACGCAACATTCTTCTTGTAGACTCGTGTTGAGCCTCCAAGCGCAGAGTTTTGTAGGACAGTAGCAAATTTCCCTCAAGTGGATGACCTAAACTTTATCAATCCGTGGGAGGCGTAGGATGAAGATGGTCTCTCTCAAAAAACCCTGCAACCAAATAACAAAGAGTCTCTTGTGTCCCCAACACACCCAATACAATGGTAAATTGTATAGGTGCACTAGTTCGACGAGGACATGGTGATACAAGCGTAATATGGATGGTAGACATAGGTTTTTGTAATCTGGAAATATAAAAACAGCAAGGTAGCAAGTAATAAAAGTGAGCGAAAATGGTATTGCAATGCTTGGAAACAAGGCCTAAAGTTCATACTTTCACTAGTGCAAGTTCTCCCAACAATGATAATATAATTAGATCATATGACAATCCCTCAACGTGCGACAAAAGTCACTCCAAAGTTCCTATCGCAGAGAACATAAGATGAAATTGCTTGTAGGGTACGAAACCACCTCAAAGTTATTCTTTTCGATCAATCCATTGGGCTATTCCTATAAGTTTCACAAACAACCCTAGAGTTCGTAGTAAAATAACACCATATGACACAACATCAATCAACCCTAATGTTACCTAGATACTCCAATGTCACCACAAGTATCCCCGTGGGTCAATTATTTGATATGCATCAAACAACTTCAGATTCATAATATTCTAAAGAACCTCAAAGAGTGCCTCAAGATTCCTACCGGAGAAACAAGGACGAAAACGTGCATCAACCCTATGCATAGATTACCCCAATGTCACCTCGGGAATCCGCGAGTTGAATGCCAAAACATACATCAAGTGAATCAATAGAACACCCCATTGTCACCACGGGTATCCCACGCAAGACATACATCAAGTGTTCTCAAATCCATAATAGTATTCAATCCGATAATAGTGAAACCTCAAAGGTAAAACTCAATTCATCACAAGAAGATAGAGGGGGAGAAACACCATATGATTCAACTATAATAACAAAGCTCGCAGTACATCAAGATCGTGCCAAATCAGGTACACGAGAGAGAGAGAGAGAGAAAGATAGAGAGAGAGAGAGAGAGAGATCAAACACATAGCTACTGGTACATACCCTCAGCCCCGAGGGTGAACTACTTCCTCCTCGTCATGGAGACCGTCGGGATGATGAAGATGGCCAGTGGTGATGGTTTCCCCCTCCGACAGGGTGCCGGAACGGGCTCCCGATTGGTTTTTCGTGCCTATAGAGGCTTGTGGCAGCGGAACTCCCGATCTAGGTTTATTTCTGTGGGTTTCTATATTTTTAGGAATTTTTGGCATCGGAAACAAGTCAGGGGGGTCCGTGAGGCGACGACAAGGCAGGGAGCGCGCCCTAGGGGGTGCCCTCCACCCTTGTGGATGCCTCGTGGCTCTTCTAGCCCAATTCTTTTGCTTCAGGGGCTTCTTCTGGTCCATAAAAAATCACCGTAAATTTTCATCTCATTTGGACTCCGTTTGATATTCCTTTTGTGCGAAACGCAAAAACAAGGAAAAACATAAACTGGCACTGGGCTCTAGGTTAATAGGTTAGTCCCAAAAATCATATAAAATAGCATATAAATGCATATACAACATCCAAGATAGATAATATAATACCATGGAACAATCAAAAATTATAGATACGTTGGAGACGTATCAGCGTGTAGTACGTCCGAGGCACTCAAAGCGGCCCTCAATCGATGATGGCGTGGCCAGCGGGGAGAAAGCGCCACGAATCAAGCTTGTACACAGCCACTGGGTTTGGCAGTGCGGACTGCTGTGATCGACTTTATTGTTGAAATTATGTGTGAATTAATTACTTGTGTTGAAATGGTGTCATGCAGGATCATCCAACACATGCTAAATTTCTCAATACACCGCTTGAGCACAACGACTACATGGAACTTTGCTTTATTAATAAGCTCGCTACTGGGAGTTTTGCAATAGCCACCGGTGTGCCACTAGGAAAACGTGTTGTTGTGTAGGGCAAAGAAAAACCCAATGTCATGGAGTCACAAGGAATAACTGAGGAGGTATTCAAACATGTTCCTAGTGGGTCTAACTTTGTACTTCCTACTGTTAGTGTCACTTGGGACCCTTCACCTACTTCAACTAAGAAGAGAAAAAGATTTTTTTTTTACCAGGGAAGACTCAATCCAGTGTAGCAGCATGTCTGATCCTGTACATGAGATTGCTACTACTATCAGCAACACTTGCCATGTTGAAACATGTCCTGATTTGTACAAAGGTGTCATGGACCTTAACTTTGATCCTGACAAGCGGTTGGCTGTTTTAGATTATCTCATGGAACATAAGGGAAAGAGCATTAATTTCGTGAAGATGGATGATGTGATGTCCGCAAAGCATCATTCAACCATATCTTGAAGAACAATCCCGATCTTATTTGCATTGATATTAGTTGTTGCATGTTCACAAACTATCTCTTTTGTAATGCCTATTATAAGTTGAAATTGGAACGAGCCTATGTAATATGAATCATGAATCTAGTTGAATTTGAAATTGGGTGCTTTATTGCTAGAATTATTACTTGAGTGTTCAGATATGTTTTCCTATATTTACATTTAGTCGATATGTTGTATTCGCACCAAAGCACTATTGTTGTAGGCTATCTCTAATTCAAGCTACCAAACAAAGTCTTACCACATACACTGCTGTCAAACAACTATAGTTGCTTGTAATCAGCATATCTAGACTCAGCATGTCTCAAAGGGGAACAACCATGCTAGGATGAGGACAACTACCAAACACATCCTAAAAAACAGAGAGTGAATCTGTTGAAATTGTTATGCAATACTGTAAATGAGGACAGAGAGAGTTAAATTTGTCAGGTTCGTTTAACTTGCTCGCTTTGTAGGCTTGTAGATGTTTTTCGAATGAGAATGACAGGATGTCAGTGACTGAGAAATAAATTTGGGTCAGTCGATTCGTACGAGCCGTCGGATGCAAATTGAATTATCAGATTAGCTTCTTCAACCTCCAGATGTTTCCACTGTTCATCTTCTTTTTGGAATAGCCGATCTAACACAAGCCTAACCGCCTGTTGCCACCACCTGCGGCAGGCAGCACCACCGTGCCGGCCTCTCCACTCGCCCTCCTCCCACCTGCCGCCCACTACCGTGCTGCCGCTGCCCACGACCATCCCTCTAACCCTAGTTATGAATCATTTTTCTGAGCAACATGCATCCACACACCTAAGAGCATCTACAGCCGGACTCCTCAAACCATCCCTCATACGCATGCGGACGTGCCCAGTCAGTGACCGGACAGGAGAGAGAAGGAAAAACATGACCCAACCGAACCCCTCATATCATCCCTATACGTCCGAGCTGTCCGCGAACCCTCATATCCATCTCAAATATGGGGGCTCACGGATGCTCCCGGGCGCGCCCGGGCATTCCGCCACGTAGGACACGGCCACACCCGGACCACCTTTTCTCTTTCTTTATTCATTCTTTTATTTCTCTCTCTTCATCTTCACCAATCATGTGCAAGTGACCGGACATAAGAGAAGAAAAATGAGGAATGTGGTTGTGCGGACGGATAAATAGAGCTCAAAACGGACATGCTCGGTCACTGACCAGGCGCGTCCGCGAGCATTTAAGGGGTCATATTTGTTATGTCCGGCTGTAGATGCTCTAACACCCCTAAGATAGATAATGAGGTCGCGTGAAACCGTAAGATAGATAGTGGGGTAGCCTACTACCTTTAGATAGACCCAAAGAGCTTCTCCGACGAGCCGGTGACTGCTTCTTTCTTCTGGCTTCTTAATTCAAAATCGACTGACTCAAAACTTTTTTTCGATACAGATGCCCCATGATATAAAAAGTAGCTTCAGGCATCTATATTGATTTTTTTTCTCCTCAATGCAAGCTACTACTAATGGGCGTCACCAATCAAATAATATAAAGTAGACTCTCACTATACATGCATCCCTACACTTCACTTTAACTTTTCCAACTTTATGCATCGGACCACGCTTTTTTCCTTCAAGCACCCGCTTCCTGCAGAGGATCCCGCTTCCCTATACAAACCTACTCTTCCTGACATCCGATCCAGGGGCGGACACACGTTCAGGCGAGTGGGGGCCCAGGACCCCACTCAATTTTTGAGCCTCCCTTTATATGGCCAGTACTAGCCCAGCAAGGCCCCAAGTCGGCCCAGGTCTGGTGCCCCCACTCCGTTGCTAAAGCCCAGGAAAGATAAACTCAAGGAAGGCAGGTCTGGCGTGCGTGCAGGAGCGATCCCCGATTTTCACTGCTCCAGCGATTACATTGGAAGGCGAGGCGGCACAGCTGCGTCGATTCTTGCTGGAAATTAATTATACAAACCAAACGAACCGTCGGCTCGACCGCCGCCTGCTGCCACGATCTCCCTCCGTTGCTCCGCAGAGTCCGCCGCGCGCCGCCGCCGGCGGCCGGCCTGCCTACGTAGGTCACGGGAGGCTGGTCACTCCCTTGCTCATCATCCTCATCCCTCATCCTCAACTGGCGAACTCTGAAACTAGGTTTGTTCTTCTTGAGCTGATCCATTCGTGAAAGGATTTTTTTTCTTTTTTGGATTTCTGGTTTTGATTCTTGTCAAATCAAATGCAAAAATTCTTTGTGCTAGTATAGAACTGCTAGTATTATTAGCCATGTACTTTTTCTAATCAAATTTGATAGGATTAAAATGTGACACACTACATCAGAGCAGCTAGTATAGAACTGCTAGGTCATTTTCTAGGATTTGAGAATACAGTGCTAGTACTTGTGTGCAGACGTGCAGTGTGCTAGCCTGCTAGTAGCATGCTTTTTTTTTAACACAGTAGCATGCTTTGTTATAATCAAATTTTCTATGAAATTCAATCTGGGAAGCCATTCTGTTGAGACTGAATTTTCTACTCTCGGATGTACTAATACAGAACTAGTACCCGCGTGCTAGTTTCTGATACTAGCATACTTTTATCTAAACTCTTTACAGTTAGTATTTCAATGATTTGGCAGGGAAGAAGGAAGATAATGGAGAAGTATTTGATAAAGAAATAAAGAGATGGTAACGCCAGCACTCGTTGCCGTTGTCACTGTTGTGAAATGTTTTTCAGCTATGAAGATTGTGAAAAATGCTTCGTGTAACAAAATTGGTGATTGTTATTTGAGTCGCAGCCTAATTTGCCTCGTCGAAAAGGAATTGCTAGATACAATTACCAATGAAGTGATTGTTGATTGTTTCCATAAAATGAAAGATCATCGTGTGGAAATGTAATGGTCTAATACATTGCATCTTTTACATGTTTACCATCGGCATTAGCATTTAAGCAGATAATCCAAATATGTGTTTCTTCTTTGCAGGTAGCGGCATTTATGTTAGAGACAAATATTCTCTTTTTCAATCTATGTACTATTGAGATATAAACTCTTTTTATAAGGTATGTTCACTTTAGTGATAAACTCGACATGGCTCTGTTGGATGAAGTTTTTTTTTTTAGAACTTGGTTGAAGTATCTTATGACTTATTGAAAACTGATACTCCCTCAGATCCATATTGATTGTGGCTCACTCGACAATTAATATGGATTGAAGAGAGCATTTGTGTACAACATAATGTGAGGTTTATAAGCCTTCTTGAGTTTTCTTATTGATGAGTGCCCCCAATTAATTTTTAGTCTGGGTCCGCCCCTGATCCGATACTACATGGCATGTGAGGCATCACCTTGGGGCTACGCAGGCCATGCCCTTGCAAGTTCAAATTCAAAACCAGGGAGAGTTTAAACCTGTACTAGACATGTAGCGTACGAGATACGCAACGCTTTCTTTTGCCTTTGTCAGACAGACCTGCCGTCTACAGTGCGTGCTGCACAGCTGTTCGCTGCCAGGAGCAGTCGTCCACAGTACCCAAACATCCATCGGACCGCCTCCCACCAAGCTCCAGGACACCCCGCAATGTCGCTCCGGCGGCGCCTCCCAGGCCTCTCCGCCAACCTCCGCCGTTCCCTCTCCACCGCCGCGGCCTCCTCGCAGTCGCACCCGCCATGGGCGATCATCGACGGCACGTCGATGGTCGACAGATCGTCGTCGGCCCCGGTGGCGTGCTTCCGCCCCGTCCAGCCTCCGGGCGTCTCCGACTTCACGGCCCCGGCGCACCTCCTCAGCCCCAGACCACGCCCCGCCGCTCCCGACAGCAACGTCGTCCAGTCCCTCTTCGGCAGCGTCGGCGCCGTCAGCGGCGACGGCCACCTCCTCCTCACCTACCACGACCTCCGGGCTGAGGGCCCCTGCACCAAGTGGGATTTCGCGCAGGACCTCGAAATCCAGCGCTTCGTCTGCAACCCTGTCAGCGGCCAGATGCTTCGCCTGCCCGACATCGGCCGCTCCAGGAGGACCCTCGTCGTCCACCACATGGGCCTCCTCACCCAGGGCGCCGGTGGCGGGCCGCCTGGCAGGTTCGCCGTCGCCGATCTCCTTTCCCATGGCGCCATCATTCCGCGGTTTCTCTCGGAGGAAGGGGAGTGGAGGACGGTGATTCGGGCCACACCATCCTTACGGCTGCCGCGCCTGATGGAGGTGAACCAGGAGACGGTTGCCTTCGGCGGCCGCCTGTGGTGGGTCGACCTCACCCTGGGCGCCATCTCCGTCGACCCGTTCGACGACCGGCTGGAGACCCGCTTCGTCGAGCTGCCGAGCGGCAGCGTGCTGCCTGCGCGCGCACCTACAGACAGCCAACAACATTTTGGGGACAGGCGTAGAGCTGCCGATGACCAGAATCTGTTCATGCGGGAGGTGGCCAAGCACCGGCGCATCGGCGTCAGCGAGGGGAGGCTGCGCTATGCCGAGGTGTCTCCTCACGACCCGTTCGTGCTCAGCTGCTTTGCGCTCGACGACGAGGGCAGCTGCTGGACGCTGGAGCACCAGGTGGCGCTCAAGCAGGTCTTGGCTGATGGAGGCTACCCGTCAGCGGCGCCACAGATCGCCGTGCTTGACCCACTTCACACCAATGCCATCTACCTCAAGGTCGGTGAGCACCTCGTCGTCGTGGACATGCGCGATGGAAAGGTGATTGGGGCATCTCCGCTTCAAGAGCAATACTTCTCTCTTGTGTCATGTGTGCTTCCACCATGGCTTGGATCAAGCCGAATCCCTACGCCAGGTATGTATTAATGTATGTAACACCAGCTTGTTTAATCTATGTAAGTTTCAGTTTGTATTTGCTCGTGCATTGCTTAAGTGTTGTGTGCTTGGAGAGAATTTTGCGATTTGTTCATCATAATGTGGAAACATACAAAGGGATGAATGTTGTGATTGGAAACTAATGTGGGACGCATGTCATAGATGGTAGTGATGAATTTAGCGTTGCCACTAATATTACAAACTTTAGATTGCAACAGACTTGGATATATTGGTTCTACTGATCTACTGAGACCGACTAGGATATACTGCAGTTTGTTAGAAGATGTATGCGTGTTATGTGTTAGGCAGTGGTTCATACTAGCGAGTGTGCTTCATGTTCCCTTCAGCCATGCATGCTCCTGTTATTTATCGAAACGTGTCGGATTAGGTGAGCAGAATGGTACATTTCCCTGAAGATTGAAGGAATTCTGTTCGCACGACTAGCTAGCAGCAGTCTCCTTCGGCGACCTGTTGCAGTTAAGGACGATGTCTAAACACACATACATGGTTCAGCTGTTTGGTTTCTGAATTTGAAATTTACACTACATGTTATTTCTACATCCCTATAATTTAGTTCAGAAGATATCTTAAGGATGTTGTCTTCACCTCATGACTCTTGTGCACCTCTTTTTACTGAACTGACTACCCAACTTTTGGCTTCTAAATAAATTGTGTTCCTCTGATCAGTGTCAAGCTATATGTGAGCAGTGCAGTAAACTGTGCTAAATTCTTGTTAACTTGTTCTATGATCAGTCATTTCCGCCGGCTCATTTTTTATAAGCAGTGTATAGTTTATATTGTTACAAATTGTTCTAGGTTAGCATAAGTTGTATCTGTCCTTGAAGTTCTTGTACCTTGACAGGGATTTTTTTTCCAGGCAAGAAGGATGACATGGAAGCGACAGATGATCTGGTTAGCTGCATCTAGAAGTGGTGAATGAGTATCAATCTTACCAGCTTATGTATCTCTGGGTGGGTACTATCTTATAGTCTCTTATCTAATGCTTCTTTGCTGATCCATTATTAGTATTGTACATTCGTTTTGTGAGTACTCAGGAGTCAGGATGCTTTGTGCTTCCTTGTTGTAATGATGACCACTCTTTTCGTTTTCTTGCAATATTACCAACAATTCTGGAAAGTTTTAAACTGAGGCTTGTTATTTGCAAACAAATGATAATTATGTAATTTGCTGCTATAAGTTTCACTTGTGGATGTGAGATGTATAAATGGACTATAACGGCACTTGTGTTCATTCAGCTTTTTGTTTTCATTTTCCATGTTGAGTCAAACGCCCCTCATATTTTTATCTACCTTTTCAGGTTCTGGAACTAATCGATGCAAGGGTTGTGCTATTAGGAAGCTGATGGTGGTTTGGAGAAAATCTGGAGAAGTTCGGGTTTATTGTTTGTTGATGAAGTATCTCATTTAGTGGGAAATCTATCACTAATAAGCTCACATAACCACACTTACTTTTTTAGCGGGACACATAGCCACACTCAAGTTTGGCGCCTATAAACCTAAGGTTGCCAGCACCGGAGGCCCATGCCCCCCTCATCTAAAAAATATCATGACGTCTACATTGCAACCCTAAACTAACCACAAGATTTAAGATTCAACCCTCAACTATAAAAACGGCCATTCTACACCATGAACTAACCACCTAGTTCGGGAATCAACCCTCCATCGGGTTTTGATTCATTTGAGCGATATTGACCGCTGATTGGCCATTGACATGTCACCTTTTGACCCCCTCCTTACATGTGGGACCCACATATAGGGAAAAAGAAAATAAAAAATTCCCAATTCTCTATCTTATATCTCTCTCGCTGCATTGATTGCTGCTCAATTCCCCCACCGCCGCACTCCTCGCCATCGCCCAGCCTCCAATCTTCTTCCTTCTCGTCCAACCGCCCGCCCACCTCCATGCGCCATCGCTCCTCCATCCTCCTTGCCGTTATAGCACCCCGATCCAGGGGGAGCGCCGCCACAACACCACTGTTGGCTGAGCAGTGAACACGCGCGACAGGTGTTGCTGTCCTTATGGCGCCAAAAGGGAGGGGGATCTACTCAGGCGCGTCATCGCTTCATCGAGGTCGTCAGGGAGCAGTGCGTCTGGCCCCGCCTCCATCCCATCCTAGACCAATCGAGCCCGTGACGCCTAACCGGAAAGCTTACTACCGGTGTGCTCTTCTGTAAAGAAGAAGGGGAATGGGTCAACGAGGTCATGAGAGACCTATGGGTGAGAGGAATCGATTTGGCACTGCCCAGTGACCGGTCAAAGCGGTCAAAACCACTCAAATGAGTCAAAATCAGATAGAGGGTTGATTTCTGAACCGGATAGTTAGTTGGGGGTTTAGAATGATTGTTTTTATAGCTGAGGGTTGAATATCAAACCATGTGGTTAGTTCAAGGTTGTGATGTGGACTTTTCTCAAATTATATTGTGCAATTTTAAATCCATTTTCATATTTAAATCACTGTGATCGAGACCAATCTAGTGCCCAGTTTATGGAAATGAATCACTACAGAATATGAAAAAGATCTGACGTGTCATTTATAAAGTTCTTGGATTTTCCCACTACTGGTCAAACATATAGGTTCAGCAACAAAATTTAGTACAAAAACATGTGATTTATTGAAAAGTTTTTATATTTCTATATTCCTAACTACCTAGTGCCTAAGCTTCAACACAAATACTATGGCCGTTTTTGGTACCGCGTCCCTCCCAGTCAGGCAGAGGGGTGTGTGTGTGTGTTGGGGGGGGGGGGGGGTTGTTTGGCTGCGTGTGCCGCATGGAAAACTAGGCTCACAAGATATTCAAAGAACCCCTCAGCCAAGCTCTGGGGGATCATCTGAATCAGTTTTTTCCTCATATGCAGGCTCGTTGCAGTGTAATTTACACGAAGCATGTTGAGTTTTGGTGGGCAAGCAAACGTGGTTGAGAGGCTACATTACCTCAAACAGACTCCACTAGGGCCAGGCTCTAGGGAGACAAAAAATGGCTGCAGGGAACCAAACATGGCCTATATATTGCTTGTGGCTTGTGTTGTCCAAAAGGGGCGATGTTGGTTGTAGCTAAAACCCTACTTGTAGCATGGGCTAACCGAATTCTCTGATTTTGATGTCAAATGAAGGAGAGAAGTGGGGAATGCCCGGTACGTCGGATAGACACATAGAGACCACTCCCACTCCCCCCCCCCCCCCCCCCCCCCCCCCCCCCCCAAACCCTCCCCTCTCCACAGAGCGGACGGTCCAAACGAGCTCGAGCGGAGTGGCACAACAACACAACAATCCATTCATGGCTTGCATCGACCTGTTTTCAAATTGGAAAATGGGGAACGTTTTTGGATTCAAAATTTCAAATTGACACAATTCACACACACACACACACACACACACACACAGCCTGGTCAAAAAGGAGGGAAAAGACCAAGACCAAGAGCAAAAAGGAGGGCACGCAAGTCGCAGACAGGTCTACAGTCTCCAGGAGCCAATGAGCACGCAACCTCTACACCCCTGCACACTGCAGCGTACAGGCTACGCTCCAACGGACCGCACCAAGCTCGAGGCCGCCGCCGCCATGCCCCTCCGGCGCCTCCTAGGCCTCTCCGGCCGCCTCCGCCGCCCCCTCTCCACCGTCGCCTCCTCGCACCCACCGTGCCACCACACCCTCTCCACCGCCGCCTCCTCGCACCCACCGTGCCCCGCCCTCTCCACCGACGCCTCCTCCTCGAACCCGCCGCGGCGCCGCACCCTCTCCACCGCCGCCTCCACGCTCCCACCATGGGTCATCATCGACGGCAGGTCGCCCGTCGACGAATCGTCGTCGGCGCCGGGCGCGCTCTTCCGCCCCGTCGACCCTCCGCGCGTCTCCAGCATCTCCGTCCCGGCGCACCTCATCAACGCCAGGGAGCGCCCCGCCGCCGACAGCAGCGTCGTCCAAGTCCTCGGCGGCAGCGTCGACGCCGCCAGCGCCGACGGCCACCTCCTCCTCACCCACTACGACATCCTCGGGCCCGAGGGTGACCGCGAGTCCTGGAACCTGACCGCCGACATGGAGGCCGAGCGCTGCATCTGCAACCCCATCACCGGCCAACTGCTCCGCCTCCCGTACCCCGACGGGTCCAGGAAGAGGCTGGAGTACCACCACATGGGCCTCCTCACCAAAGCAGGTGGCGGCGGCGTCGGCGGGGACGCGCCTCACCGGTTCGCCGTCGCCGAAATCGTGCACCAGCGTGACCGCGTCATCGACCGGTTTCTCCCGGAGATTGGCAGGTGGGAGTTGGTGCTTGGCCTGCCGTGCAAACCGCCGCTCAAGTGGGTAATGGAGATGAACCAGGAAACGGTGGCCTTCGGCGACCGCCTCTGGTGGGTCGACCTCACCCGCGGCGCCATCTCCGTCGACCCCTTCAGCTACCGGCCGGAGTTCCGCTTCGTCGAGCTGCCGGAGGGCAGCAGCCTCACGGACTTCCTCGCACAGTTCAAAGAAGCCCCCACCGCGACGTTCATGAAGGAGATGGGCAAGTACCGGCGCATCGGCGTCAGCGAGGGAAGGCTGCGCTACATTGAGGCTTCTCTTCACGACCCGTTCCTGCTCAGCTCGTTTGTGCTCGACGACGAGGGCAGGAGCTGGACGCTGGAGCGCCAGGTGGAGCTCAGGCAGGTGTTGGAGGATGGAGGCCACCCGTGCGAAGAGGGGAAGAGGCCGCCGCAGATCGCCGTCATCGACCCGCTCAACGCCGATACCATCTACATCACCGTCGGCGAGCAGAAGCACATCGTCGCCGTGGACATTTACCAAGGCAAGGTGATCGGGAGCTCTCCGCTTCAAGACGGATACCGTTCGCTTGTACCATGTGTGCTTCCACCCGCGCTTGGATCAAGCCAGATCCCTACCTACGGCAGGTAATCCATCACCTCCTTGTTCTGATTGAGGCTTGTGCATTTCAGATAGAAAATTTGTCTGCGAGTGCTGATTTGTTGGTAGGATTGGTGCTATTGATCTGCTTACACCGTCTTACTGTAGATTGAAATTAAGTTCTCCGTTTGGTAGTAGCGTTCACTCAAGCAAGTGCACATCATCTTTCTATTTGTCATTTGTGCTTGCTCCTGTTCTTTTTTTTTTAGAAAAGGGCTTGCTCCTGTTCTTATTTTCTCAGATTGTTTTCGATACTAGATGATCACAATGGCACATACTCTTTTTTAGGGCTAAATAATGTATGTTTCTTTTTCGACAGAAGGAGCTCAAAGCTCCCAATTTCATTGCCTGAAATTGATAAACAGTTAAATAATGTATGTGCGCCCATGAACTATGTTCACTCACAGAACGACATATCTATGCATGTTATTTCAATCATGTATTTCAAAATGTACAGTGTTTCACAACTACATTATATATTCATGAATCCATCTCTCAATAATCTTGTTCAGAAAGGTACCTGAAAGGTTGTTGTTTTTACATAAGCACTCCTGTGCAATTTATTTAGTTAACTGACCACCCAAGTTTTGTCCTCTGAATAAATTAAATCCCCTGCTGGTCACAGGCTATGTGTTACCTGTGGTGAACTCTTCATGTTCTGTTGTAGTATGTTTTCAGTTCTGTTCCCTTCCCTGTCACAAATTGTTATCAGCAATTCATACTGTACGTAAACCATGAAGCTGTGATGTTTCAGTTCTGGATCTTTTCTTTAGTAAGGAAGGGCATCTGAAGTGAAACAATTAATCCCACTTTGACAAAAGATGCAAATCATGTTAATGTTATGATGGTGGTAGCAATTTGATGTTGCGGTGTGGTGCATGGTCTGGACATATGCTACCAGTATTATTTCTGAACTTTGTTACTAGTAAAGAAATAACCAGTCTAAGGCAGCACCAATGCTTCTTTTTCATAATTATGTTGATATATCTAATTGCCCAAACGTAATGCAGAGTTGCAACTTAAAGTTAGGCTGATGTTTTCTCCCATTGTAGGAACCCTCTCCATGACTTCAAAATGGTCACTGGGCCATCATCAACGCCATTTTAGCTAGAATTCTTCTGAGAAAGTACTCAAGGTATTTCTCATCAGAGTAGATCTTGATGTAGTTTTTTCCTGTTTTACTATATCATGATGTAGCTTTTCTGTTCAAGAAATGTAATAGTCTTTGGGAGCATGCTAAAATGAAAACAATCTATTACTCTTTGGATATTTACTCTGGTGTTGGTAATGTTGAAGAGTGTTAGCAAAACCTCGGCCTCGTGTTGAACGGCAGCCGTGTTGTCAAGTGACTACAGCTTATATGTGGCTTCGCCACTAAATGGCATCACCATGATGATGGTCCTGCCCGCACCCGTAGACCGCATATTTTGCGGTACAGTAGAGGAAGGGAGCACCGCCGACGTGATTTGCATGAATGTCGTACCTCTGGAAGACGATGCCGATGTATTTGCATCTGAAACACTTGAACTACCATTCTTAGCCTACTTATTCTTCGCTCATCACGCTCATGGTTCCCGTGGTACTGCTGCTAGTCCCAAAAGGGGCAATAGTGCAATATAGAGAGGACAAAGAATACATAAGAAGATGCAAACACAGACTCTGTACAAAGCTTTACATTGTTTTAGTACATCCATTAGAACGATAAAGGAAAAGGCATTTTCCATTTCTTGGGCCTGCAGCTGGTGCTTTTTAAACCATTTGTTCCAAGAGGTCCTTTTGGGGTGTATATATTGCTCGGGTAATTGACTGATTCTATGTGTTCTCACTGACTGCACTGTGAGGCTTAGTAGTTTGTTACTGATGATATTCCTACTGATACTTACGTAGGTATCTACCGTTTTGCTAGGCCGGGAGCTGAAGACAGGAAGAAGAGGCAACACTGAGACGCACATTCAGTTATTTAAGGGAGGAGTCTACATTCAGTCATTATCTTGCCAATGCAATTTTAGTTATTCTCATAACGTATTTACAACTTGGTGATGCAACTGGCTATATATATAAGCCGTACTGTATTGGTGATGAAGAGATGCGAAAGGAAACTAGAAAGGCATCAACTAAGTAATTTCCCTAGAGTAGTTAGCTGTAGTTTAGTGGTAGTGGGTATATTTTCTTCAGTTATCCCTGGACACTTGACAGGTACTGTAGGACGCATCGACGTTCTTTTGGAGCGAGCTCGCTTCTAGCTATATGTGTATATATATATATATATATATATATATATATATATATATATATATATATATATATATATATATATATATTGTGTTGGTGATGAAGAGATGGGAAAGAAAACTAGAAAGGCATCAACTAAGTAATTTCCCTAGAGTAGTTAGCTGTAGTTTAGTGGTAGCGGTGCTACCTTCTTCGGTTATCCCTGGAAACTCGACAGGTCATGGCTGTTGGAAGAAGCTAAGCTAGAACATCAGTTAACAGCAACACTTCTGGGACGCGTCGACGTTCTTGTTTCGATCTTTTGGAGCAAGCTCGCTTCTAGTTGTACAGTTACAAAGAAGAAACTCTAGAGCTAAGCTACACCAGCAGTACAGTTACAAAGAAATTACAACAACAGATGCCGCAGGGACTATCGGAAAGAAAGAACCCAAGCCTCAAAGGAATTATACCACTCCCCCTTAAATAGCTCCCTGAATAAGCCATTTGATTTCTTCTTCGAACATTGCGCTACTAGTGTATAAATAAATTAGGCTGGATGGCTTTGAAGATGTATTCACTCCTTGTGCTCCAAATAGCCATGTGACAAGAGTGATAATCTCAAGCAAAAACTGGCTTTAAGAAAGAGATAAATGTGATTGATTTGTTCCCTGATAGAGGCAGCCAAACACAAGTAGACCCAACAAGCAGCTGCAGATTGACAGTGGAGGAATAGTTGAACTCTAGTTTCCAAAGCAACGCAAGTAAAATCGGGTATGAATAACTAAATCCACTGTCATATATGAATGAATATGTAGGAAGAACAAAGAAAATCTATTAATACTATATAAATATTGTCAAGTAAAATTACGGTACCCTTATACTCCCTCCAGCAGAGATGGAATACCACTAAAATCTGACCCTTCACTTATAAGGGTAGTTTAGTCTTTTCTCTTCTGAATTAGGTCCTTCTCTGATTTCTAATCAGATAACCGTCCTATCACCAACGCAGCGGCCATCACATTAGAGCAGATATATCTCTATGACGACCGCGCCATTGCTGCCTAGCATCGATATTCGATCGAGAGCGATTGGATAGCAGTTACCGATCAAGGAGAACCTGGCTACATGTTCTCGAAAACCACATAAAATCTCTAACATGTATAAAAAGGAAATTAAAACATAAATATACATTGTTGTTGCATACACGCAAGAGATATCAGCCTCGCAAGAAGTTCGCTCAACACTTGATCCGTTCGTCAGAGTCTAATCAAAGCAGTTGGTCCCCATCCTTCCATCTTGAATCCAGTTGGTCAAATCAGCTGCACATTTGTACATCTGCAGTGCTGACGTGATAGATCTCTGACTAGTTTGATGATCCTGCCTCGCCCTAGTTATCCTGCTTCAGCGCGGGTGAGTTTCCAATTGAACGAGAAAGATGGCTCTCGCAAATCATATGTGCGGCGGTGGCGGCGGCGCCGCCCAGCCCTGGTCGGCGACCTTTCCCAGTTGATGCCATTCCAACAAGTTCGTGGCCCAATGGCCGTCTCTCTTGTACGCAGGCTGACCACACTGCCGCCGGCGCCTATTTGAGAGAGGAATTAGGGTTCTAGCGATCGAGTCAAATATCAGCCGTGATGCACTGATATGAGAATAAAATATGAATTAGTTTACCTTTTTACCCCAAGCAGAAGGTACTCCCTTGTTTTTTTAGTTAGTACTCCCTTGTACACACGTTGGAGTACCAATAGACATCAATCGTTGGATCAAGAGAAATGAATGGCTCACATTCATTTAGGGGTACTGTAAAGGAGCTCCCGTAAAAAAGCTCATATTATTAGCCGCTGTTGTCACGTACACCCACTGCAGCCTCCTCCTCCTCCTCCTCCTCCATCTTCTCCTCGCCCTCGTCTTCATCATCTGCAGCCACATCAATATCTACCTCTTCCTCATCCTCGTCGTAATCGTCTTCATTGTCAGATGGAAAATCCGTCCACCCGGGTTTATTAATTTGCAAATTCGCTCATCATCATCATTGTCGCTATAATCATCATCCCAACCATCGTAATCAAGTGGTCGGCGAATTACACGTCTTGCAATGGTGACCAGAGGCCTTCCGTCTCCATCCAACCCTAGGTCAAAGGGGATGAGGTCCTCCGCCTTGCTGATGCCATAGAGCTTGTCTCCATGGAAGGCAATGTCAACGATATAAACATATGGAACTGTCTGTGGTTCGGGCAGCCACACGCCCTTTCCTGGCAGGATCACGATGAGTGGATGGTTCTTGTTGGTGGTGACAACTGCCATGAAGTCATGGGCGGTGGACTGCATCCGAAACTTGCTGATGCGGTAAGCGCGGTGGAGGACCTTGTCCAACTCTATTAGAGGAACACCCTCTCCAGAGAAGATATTGTGTAGAAAATAGTTGTCGATGAGGTGGTGGTTCTGATGGTAGATGCCGTAGAGTAGCCACTCGTTGGCAGAGCCGTAGAGATGAGCATTGTCCGGCATGAAGGTGGGGTATTCCGAGCAACTGTCCGTGGGTGTGATGGCTTCGCCGTCGGAGAAGACGATCCATGGTAGCTGGGCTGCCTGGGGCCATGGCGTCGCACGGCGGAGTGCCATGAACGGCACACGGCGCGGCAGCGGGCACGGTCGGCGGGGTTAGGGAGGCCCGCGACGACAAGGTCTAGGAGATCCGGCGGGAGGTCCGCCCACGACTCCATAGGAATCGATCGTTGATAGGTTGTACCAAAAGTGGGGTACTTATTGTAGTCTTGCACCGGTACTTATTGTAGTCTCGCACCGTACGTAGGTAAGTACGGGCAGAGACAGAGTCATGCACGTCGCCGGCGGCCAAGCGCCAATCTCTTGTAGGAGTAGTCTCTACTCCTAATGTCTCAGTTGGTAGTCCGCGTTTCGGGTTTTATTTTCGTCCCACCTAATACGGTCTTTTTTGGTACTTCTTTGGTACTTGCTCCCACCTCCCGCTCAGCCGCAAAAAACCCGAAGAAAACCCCGCGATCGAGTCCCGCAGACGCCCAACCTCCCGTCGTAATTGTCTCAGTTAATTAACCAGCGAGGAGAAAATAAAACACCGAGCACAAACCGGCAAAAATCAACCAGGGAAAAAAAAACGCCCGACAGTGCGTCCTCGAGCGAGGTCTCCTGTCCCTCTTGCGAGGAACAGTCGCCGCGACACTGCCCTCCTTCGCCACGCCGCCGCCCTTCCATCCCGCCGACGCGTAACTCGCACATCCCGTGCAGGCCCCTCCGCTGATCGCTTCCAGGATCCGGCACCGATCCCTTCCAGGACCCGTCGCCGCCGCCAGATACACTCACTCCAGGTATCACAGATCCGCCGCCAGCCATCATATGAATAGAGATTTACATCAATCGCATTTCATACACCCACCCCATGAGATCTACATCCATCACAGGCACCACGTATAATAATGTACAGCCATCACATACATTACATGCATCACAGGACGTCTCCCCATGGACGGAGCCTGCATTTAATCATTCTCAATATTTACTTTCTAACAGAATAAATATTTACTTTCTAACAGAATACAGGGCCATGGAAACTTGGCTTCCAGACTCTTGCCTTTATTTGCAACTGCAAAACCCTTTGCATCGAAACCTCTTAGTTCGCCAATTGCTGAAGGTGGAAGATCTTTTATCGAATCTTGTGTGAATGAAAATGCAATGATGGAGAGAAAATCTTGTGCCAAATACTAACAAGTGTAGCATGTAAACAGACCCTGCGCAATGAAGGCTTCAACTCAGGCTGTAGATCCAAAATGACTAATATATTACATCCCTAGATGATCAGGCCTATATCTAGCTTTGCCCCTGACAACCAACTAAACCAGTGAATTACTCTAAATTAATGGAGGAAATGAACACATGCATCAAGTAAAAATGTAAACTAAACCAGTGACTTACTCTAAATCAATGGAGGAAATGAACACATGCATCAAGTAAAAATGTAAACCATATTCCCCTTGTCTAAAAGTGC
Source organism: Aegilops tauschii subsp. strangulata (assembly GCF_002575655.3). Taxonomy (NCBI): domain Eukaryota; kingdom Viridiplantae; phylum Streptophyta; class Magnoliopsida; order Poales; family Poaceae; genus Aegilops; species Aegilops tauschii. The sequence goes on from NC_053039.3 coordinate 50,522,718, forward strand.
AGACTGACTCTTACCAGCCTTGGGGCCATTAGGTATGACAGAGTGATGGACTTCTCTGGTGGAATCTCTGCCTTTGTGCTCCCCATGATGAGAAGGCAGTCTCCAGATGTCACAGCCTTCACCTTGCCCCTTAGCCATCCTGAAGCCCCTGTGCTTGCTGCCATGATAGCACCTATATTTGCAATCAAAAGGAAACATAACTTCATTAGCTGTGAAGTCAAATTTAGTTCAGTCCTCCATATAAATCGACAATTCTTCTGTTAATACACGCATTTTCCATAATTTTCTTTGCATTTGGATTTCACAGGCCATAGGTGGCTAGAAGGAAAGAAAAACATGACCGGTCACATGTGGACTAAAGATAATTTTCACATGCACAAATTACTGGGAAAGAACGTCACTTCGCATGGATGAAGACATGATAATCTGCATGTTTTGAAATTAAAGAAAACAACACCAGTTTTATTAACTAGAAATAAGATGAGAAAGTAATATCTTAATGAGAAAATAACTTCGGTTACTTTGTTTCATTTTCAACACCCATCTGGAAAATGGGACAGGGCTGAGGCATATTGATCTACAAATATATATTACTTCGTTAGGGCCTCATGTTAGGGCTGAGGCCTATTTCTAGATGTACAAACATTTGCAAAACTGAGAATGCAAGCATGCTTAAACAAGGATTTATCAGCATCATGTAAGGAATTGAAATAATATAATCAGGAACATGTCACCACCTCTAATCAGGAACAATGATGGACTTGAACTGCAACTCTTGAGCTATAGGGCCTCTCAACAAGCCCCAGCATATGAGAATGGACCCTACAGATGAGTTGGTCCATAAGTAATTATGCTTTAAGTTTATGATTAATTACAAAGGAGCTATTGATTACCTGAAGCCCCAGCCTTCACCTTGCCCCTTAGCCATCCTGAAGCCCCTGTGCTTGCTGCCATGATAGCACCTATATTTGCAATCAAAAGGAAACAGAACTTCATTAGCTGTGAAGTCAAATTTAGTTCAGTCCTCCATATAAATCGACAATTCTTCTGTTAATACATGCATTTTCCATAATTTTCTTTGCATTTGGATTTCACAGGCCATAGGTGGCTAGAAGGAAAGAAAAACATGACCGGTCACATGTGGACTAAAGATAATTTTCACATGCACAAATTACTGGGAAAGAACGTCACTTCGCATGGATGAAGACTGGATAATCTGCATGTTTCGAAATTAAAGAAAACAACACCAGTTTTATTAACTAGAAATAAGATGAGAAAGTAATATCTTAATGAGAAAATAACTTCGGTTACTTTGTTTCATTTTCAACACCCATCTGGAAAATGGGACAGGGCTGAGGCATATTGATCTACAAATATATATTACTTCGTTAGGGCCTCATGTTAGGGCTGAGGCCTATTTCTAGATGTACAAACATTTTCAAAACTGAGAATGCAAGCATGCTTAAACAAGGATTTATCAGCATCATGTAAGGAATTGAAATAATATAATCAGGAACATGTCACCACCTCTAATCAGGAACAATGATGGACTTGAACTGCAACTCTTGAGCTATAGGGCCTCTCAACAAGCCCCAGCATATGAGAATGGACCCTACAGATGAGTTGGTCCATAAGTAATTATGCTTTAAGTTTATGATTAATTACAAAGGAGCTATTGATTACCTGAAGCCCCAGCCTTCACCTTGCCCCTTAGCCATCCTGAAGCCCCTGTGCTTGCTGCCATGATAGCACCTATATTTGCAATCAAAAGGAAACATAACTTCATTAGCTGTGAAGTCAAATTTAGTTCAGTCCTCCATATAAATCGACAATTCTTCTGTTAATACATGCATTTTCCATAATTTTCTTTGCATTTGGATTTCACAGGCCATAGGTGGCTAGAAGGAAAGAAAAACATGACCGGTCACATGTGGACTAAAGATAATTTTCACATGCACAAATTACTGGGAAAGAACGTCACTTCGCATGGATGAAGACAGGATAATCTGCATGTTTCGAAATTAAAGAAAACAACACCAGTTTTATTAACTAGAAATAAGATGAGAAAGTAATATCTTAATGAGAAAATAACTTCGGTTACTTTGTTTCATTTTCAACACCCATCTGGAAAATGGGACAGGGCTGAGGCATATTGATCTACAAATATATATTACATCGTTAGGGCCTCATGTTAGGGCTGAGGCCTATTTCTAGATGTACAAACATTTGCAAAACTGAGAATGCAAGCATGCTTAAACAAGGATTTATCAGCATCATGTTAGGAATTGAAATAATATAATCAGGAACATGTCACCACCTCTAATCAGGAACAATGATGGACTTGAACTGCAACTCTTGAGCTATAGGGCCTCTCAACAAGCCCCAGCATATGAGAATGGACCCTACAGATGAGTTGGTCCATAAGTAATTATGCTTTAAGTTTATGATTAATTACAAAGGAGCTATTGATTACCTTAATTATATTGCTTTCAATGAACAACAAGTGTGGCCATCAACTATGTTTCATCCAGGCCTCAAGAACACCACAGCCAGACACAAGTCGGAGGTAACGGTCATTCCATTTTGCGTATGGGTAATGCAAAAAGCAAAGCCGGTGAACATCAACAAGAAGAGGACGTAGCTACAGGTATTAGGCACTGCACCAGGAATACTTGCATTTCTGACAGTAACAATCTTTTTGCATAATGTGTTGCAGGTCAGGCGAGTGGTAAAAATGTTGAAGAATACAGTGCAACCTTTGATACTGAAAAAGATGAAGCTATTTGCGCAACAGAACCCGGTATATAACTGTGTGAAAATTACTGTGAGGTATTGCCTGACGTGCATATCTGACAATGACATGGACCATGCTTAATGTGTTGCAGCCCCTACGAGTGAGACAAATCTGAAAGAATATAATCCAAGCATCTTAACCGTAGCTGCAAATCTTGACCCAATTTACACGACGGAAACAGGTACATGATTGATTGAAGATGTATTTGTTGGTTGCCTGCCTACCAGGCAAACATTGGTTTTGTATTCATGCTGACTAGAACCCTACAGAATGGGTAAGGCCTGGATACCATGCTGATGGTCAAACATTTGCGGCTACGGCTAATCTATCAGTAGATCATGCTATTAATAAGATGCAGCTGCGAGATGATACTGAAGGTATCCATAGGCATGATATCCACCTTCCCAACCGGCGTATTCGGCAGTGGTTCAGTGTGTTTTATTTGTTTTTTGATTTGTACTTATAACATGATGCAGACGACACAGCTTCCGAACTGCTTGAAACTGTTTTTCTAAATAATGAATGCAAAAAATACGCTGAGGAAGCAAGGGAGCAGTACAATGCAAGGAGGCGTGCAGCTTATCAGAAGAATAATAATGAGGATATTGTCAGCTTACAAGATGAGAATCAGCCGGTACTTGCAAAATCAGGTGAGGTTGATGGCTGATCTTAGTTTGATGTGCATACGTATAGTATGCACATGATTCGTTGTATTAATCTATATCCCTGATTATAGATGATATGATGCTCATACTATGTTGCTTATTAGATCATAGGGATCTTATCAACGCTCGTAGGCTGGTGGCTTATCGCAATAACAAGTCAGATGGTTCGGCTAACCAACAAGTCAATGGGAAGTCATCCCGTCGCTAGTCTCTATGTGATATCACAAATGTTCTCGAAGATAGGGAGATAAATAAACCCACACGAGATTATCATGGTTGGTAAATTGATCCACGTCCCATATGCACTGTGTTTGCACGAAGGTAGTCACTTATTACGCAATTTAAATAAGTACTGACCAATCTTGTTGAATCATATAATTCAGCTAGCTCAACATTTCCTGCTACAAGTACGGTCACATCTGGTCTCATTAATGAAAATGAAATACAAGGTAATCATATTTTGCCTACTCATTCAACAATGGCTGGCATGTTTCTGTTATATTCTCTAATTTTAGGGTTTGCCCTGAATGACACCAGATGCAAATGTAATCATGTATGACACCCAAGAAACAGAGCATAAAATGGAAGAAGAACGCAAGAGAGACCATAGAAACGCCCTGAGGAGGGCTTCCTATCGGCGGAAGAAACAATATAATGTTCAAGTTGAACATGCACAGACCATTCATTTATCAGGTAAGCTTATAATGATTTAACCATTATGGTCAGAACCGTCTTAATAATTAAGCATTAATTTGTGTGGACAACTTTGGTTCACCAGGCAACCCCACTAGCTCTAACTATACATCATTCTCGCGTGATGCGCGGACATTTCCTGATACAACTACGGTCTCATGTGGGATCGTTAATGACAACGAGCTACAAGGTAATCAAATTTTGCCTACTCATTCAACAATGGCTGGCATGTTTATGTTATATTCTCTAATTTTAGGGTTTGCCCTGAATGACACCAGATGCAAAGGTAATCATGTATGACACCCAAGAAACAGAGCATAAAACGGAAGAAGAACGCAAGAGAGACCATAGAAACGCCCTGAGGAGGGCTTCCTATCGACGGAAGAAACAATATAATGTTCAAGTTGAACATGCACAGACCCTTCATTTATCAGGTAAGCTTATAATGATTTAACCATTATGGTCAGAACCGTCTTAATAATTAAGCATTAATATGTGTGGACAACTTAGGTTCACCAGGCAATCCCACTAGCTCTAACTATACATCATTCTCGCGTGATGCGCGGACATTTCCTGATACAACTACGGTCTCATGTGGGATCGTTAATGACAACGAGCTACAAGGTAATCAAATTTTTTCCTACTAAAACAGCAATTGCTTGCATCTTAGTGGTATGATCTCTAATTTTCGGGAATGTGTGTAATGGATCCAGATGTGATTTTGAATGACACACAAGAAACAGAGGAAAAAACAGAAGAAGAACGCAAGAGAGACCATAGAAACGCCCTGCGGTGAGCTGCTTATTGGAGGAACAAGGATAAGCATATCAAAGATCAAAACAAACGTCCATCTGGTACTTCAGGTATACGCTTACGTTCAATATCCTTTTCGGAAGCCGGGCCCTACTATTCTAGATGGCACTCCTCCCGTGCCGATAAGTCAAACTGTTCTAACTATGTTTTGAAAATAATATTGATCCAGACGACCTGAATATCCCTAGCGTTACAGAATTAATGAAAGAGGGAGCAACATGTCCCCCTTCAACTTTACACGCGTCTGTCATTCAAGACACTATTCTAGCTAGGAGGCAAAGTGACAATGAGCGGAAACGTAATTCAACAAACGAGCAAAGGGAGGCGAAAAACGCAAGTAGCAGAGCATGCCATCAGAAGAAAAGTGACGAATTAACGGTGGAGGTTAGAGAAACAAAGAATGAAAAAATACGCGTGACTCGCGTGCAGCGCCGCAAAAGCATGTCGGTGATTGAGAAGGGGGAGTCAAGTGCACAGAGGAAGGCCAATTATGAAAGAAGGAAAAAAACACCGTGCAAAGAATGCATCGCAATCCCCCTTACAAACCTTGCAAACTCAACCTCTGAATGGCCCACTTCCCCAAGCCGCGCATCACCCGTCTCTAGGGCCGCAAAAGATGATTCATCTGATGGCGATCCGGGGACGAACATGCCGAGATACTCTGCCAGTGCTGATGGTATGAAATTGCGATTGTCAGTTTCTTATGCTCATTCTCAGCATGTCGTTCTAACATGATCTTGTATGTTCTCGCATTCTGTACGACGACACAATGCAGAAGACATCGATGTATTCCAAAGCGGCACCATGGGCGATGAGCAGGAAGCACACGACTTGATTGATGAGGAGTACTACATGTTTTGCAACGAAGGTATTGCCAACTCTACACTATGACACTGTGGAGCTTTATTGTTGTGTCGTTTATTTTTTATTACTGTTTTGTACGTGATTTTTCAACAAATGCCCGCAGGATCCGATAACGACATATTGGATGATGACGAGGAAGCGAGCATGTATAGCGCTAAACCTAGCGAGATTGATCCATTTGACACTGTCTACTCAAACATTCCAGACAACACTCACATCCTGAAAGTCGACGAAAATTGCAAACACTGCAAGGCCAGAAAGTTTGAGTCTGAGACTGACGGCTTCTGCTGTCGCAATGGCCAGATCGAGCTTAAGCAACCGGAACCAATCCCAGAGCTTATGAGGCTATGGTCCAGCATGGATGCAGATTCTAGACATTTTCGGGAGAACATACGTTTCTTCAACGGGCATTTCGCCTTCACAACCCTTGGGGTCAGCCTTGATGAAAACTACACTAACATGAAGTCTGGGGTGTACACATTCCGAGCACACGGCACCATCTACCACAATGTCCATTCGTTCGGGCCTAGCTCCCGTCCAGAACATCTGCAGTTGTACTTCTATGACGACGACCCTAACCTAAATCATCGTAAGGCGGCCACCAAGCAATTAGACCAGGATGTCGTGAAGAGGTTAGTAGACATACTCAAAGAAAACCCATACTCCCAGCAATTTAGGAGTTTGGGTGCACACAAGGACAACCTCGATGATTATAGGATAGATCTAAACACCGATAAGAGGCTTGACCAAAGAAGATATAATAAACCGGTGTCATCTGAAGTCGCTGCAATTTGGGTTGAGGGCACTGACCTAGCAAAAAGGTTTGACCGCAGGATAACACTTTGTGGTAACAACAACGAAAGGCATAGTATATGTGTGACCTCAGGGGCATATGACCCGTTGTCTTATCCATTATTCTATCCAATGGGTTAGCTAGGTTGGCATCCGAAGCTACCCAAACGTAATGTTTCTTGGGAGGTTGTACAAAATCCTCGTTTGTGTCATGATGACGAAGATGATGCAGGTATGTTGTTTGTGTCCCACTTTGTTACAAATAATTTCTTGTTTTTAAAAATAATGCTCACGCGATGGTACTCAAACATGTGCAGAGGGGAATAGCAGGTTATGCGTCTCCGTTAGAGACTACTACTGTTACATGTTGCAAACACGGCTTGCGATCTTCAATCCAATACTTTGTGGAGCACGCCTACTGCAGCAATGGGCGGTTGACATGTACATCAAGATTGAGAGCTGTCGGTTGAGGTGGTACAGGAAGAACCAGACGCAGATCCGTGCCGATTTGTATAAAGGAGTTGTTGATGCGATCACATCGGGTGAGACGCGAGCAAGCGCTGTTGGGGTAAGAATAGTGCTCCCTGGAACTTACCCTGGTGGCGACCGCGACATGAAGAAGAGACATATGGATGCCATGGCAATTGTCCATACATACGGGAAGCCTGACATCTTCTTGACCATGACTTGCAACCCTAAATGGGAAGAGATAACAAATGAGTTGCTTCCTGCACAGACGGCGCAAGACCGACCTGATATTGTGGCTCGCGTGTTCTATGGCAAACTAGAGGCTATGAAAGATATGTTGCTCAAGAAGATGGTCCTGGGTGTTGTTGTTGCTTATGTTTACGTAGTTGAGTTCCAGAAGAGAGGCCTCCCCCACGCACATTTTTTGTTGATCATGGATTCAACGTATAAGCTTCTTGTCCCAGAGCAGTATGATCGACTCATTTCCGCAGAGCTCCCAGACAAGCAAAAGTATCCTGAATTGTATGCAATGGTGGTAAAACATATGATGCACGGACCATGCGGTGCTCTCAACCCGAAGAATGTTTGCATGCAAGATAATGAATGCAAGTGCAGATACCCGCGGCCGTTTAATGAGAACACGATACAAGGCAAGGACTCATACCCAGTTTATCGGCGTAGAGACGATGGTAGACGCGCTAAGGTTCAAGGGAAAATGTTGGACAACCGATGGGTTGTGCCATATAACCCTTACCTTCTGCGGATGTTTAATTGCCACATCAACGTCGAGGTCTGCTCTAGCATAAAGGTTGTAAAATACATTTATAAGTACATTTATAAGGGCCATGATAAGGCTTCTTTCAGCATCGACCAGCCAGACGCTGATGGTAACATTGATGAGATCAAGAGATACGTTGACGCAAGATGGGTCACCCCTCCGGAGGCTATGTGGAGGATATTTGGCTTCCCACTGTGTGCCAATTACCCGCCTGTCTTGCAGTTGCCTCTTCATCTCCCGAATATGCACAGGGTTGCATTCAATGCACAGGCTGACTTGAAGAATGTTGTATCCTCCGAGAATGCTTCAAAATCCATGTTAACGGAGTATTTCAAGGCAAACGAACTACACCCTTGGGCAAGGCATATATTGTACAAGGATTTCCCCGGAAGCTTCACGTGGGAGAAGAAAAAGAAGATATGGAAGAGGCGGGTGGAGCGTTTTCAACTAGGTCGTATCGTGTCTGCCAATCCTGCCGAGGGGGAGCGATACTACCTTCGTGTGTTGTTGAACCATGTTCCGGGGAAAACATCATTTGAGGACTTGCTCACCGTCGACGGCGTGGTATGTGGGAGCTTTAGAGAGTCCGGTGAAAGGTTGGGACTCATCGAGGCAGACAACACGCTAGATGACTGTCTTACTGAGGCGGAGCAGTGGGCTATGCCATGTTCTCTTAGGAGGCTCTTTGCAACAATCTTGGTGCACTGCGAGCTAGGCGACGTGCGCGGGTTATGGGATAGACACCTCGAGCCTATGTCCGATGACTATCGTCGGACACGCACGTCCCCGAACGAGGTGGAGCAGATGGTGTTGCTTGACATTAGGGGTATGTTGTAGTCTATGGGTAAAGACATTATTGATTTTGCTCTTCCAACGATCGATGATGCATTTGACCCAACCGAGGGCGAGGCCAGAGAGATCATCGAGGAATCAACCATTGAGTTTGACGAAAGTGACACTAAATTGTCATCTTCCCTGAATTTTGAGCAAAGGGCTGCATACGACGAGATACTAGCGGCTGTTGAACGCGGTGATGGGGGTATATTCTTTGTTGATGGCCCTGGAGGTACGGGGAAGACCTTCCTTTACAGGGCGATGCTCGCCAAGGTGAGGCGCGAGGGCAAGATTGCTATCGCTACCGCGACGTCGGGCGTCGCTGCTTCTATCATGCCTGGCGGCAGGACTGCCCACTCGAGATTCAAAATCCCACTGAGTTGTGATGATGGAGCCTCGTGCAGCTTCACCAAGCAGAGTGGGACCGCCAAGCTGCTAAGGATGGCCTCATTGATACTATGGGACGAGGCCAGCATGACTAAGCGACAAGCGGTTGAGGCATTAGACAATAGCATGCGCGACATCATGGGAATACGCGACCGACCCTTTGGAGGAAAGACTGTTGTTTTTGGCGGGGACTTTAGGCAGGTGCTTCCGGTCGTCAGAAGGGGGTCATGGGGCCAGATAATTGATGCAAGCCTCCGAAGTTCTCATCTATGGAAGAGTATGCGGCAGCTTCAGCTCATCACCAACATGAGGGCTCATAATGACAAGTGGTCTGCAGATTACTTGCTCAGGGTCAGTAATGGCACAGAGGAAGCCGACGATCAAGGCAACATACTACTCCCTGATGATATCTGTCTGCCATCTACAGGCGAGGTTGACGACCTGGAGAAGCTGATTGACCACGTGTTTCCGAGTCTAGATGACAACATGGCAGATTCGAGTTACATGACATCTCGCGCAATCCTTTCCACGACAAATGACAACGTCGACAAGATAAACATCCGCATGATAGAGCGTTTCCACGGAGATGAAGTAATCTACCATAGCTTTGACAGTGCGGAGGATGACCCATATGGCTACTACGCTCCTGAGTTTCTGAACGGATTGACTCCCAATGGTCTTCCTCCGCATGCACTCAAACTAAAGCTGAATTGCCCGGTGATACTTCTAAGAAACATTGATCCAGCTAATGGGCTGTGTAACGGGACTAGGCTTGTCGTTAGAGGTTTTGAGAGGAACACCATTGATGCAGAAATCGTGATTGGACAACACGCTGGTAGGAGGGTCTTCCTTCCTCGAATACCTCTGTGCCCATCTGACAACGACATGTTTCCATTCAAGTTTAAGAGGAAGCAATTTCCTATTAGGCTTAGTTTTGCTATGACGATTAACAAGGCTCAAGGGCAGACCATCCCAATTGTTGGTGTGTATCTACCTAATCCGGTGTTCTCTCATGGTCAACTCTATGTTGCTTTGTCTCGAGCCACCGCGAAGAGAAACATAAAAATACTCATTCAGAAGGAGAAGGCAAAGGAGAAGTCCAACAAGCAACATAACAATCCAAAGAAGCGTAAAAGACCGGCCGTGTGCAATTTACTCTTCCGATGGTCAAGAATTGCTGTAATCTGTTCTATGACATATCTTTTCATTTGGTATCTTGGTTGTTGGAGCTATACACCAATCAGTTCAAGTAATAACTGCATTTCAATAAATTTATACTGTCTTATGTGTAATCTGACAATGTACATGTCACACAGCGTACTGTGTTATGTGTAATATGAGAATCAGAAATAATGATTGGCTTCATGAAGACCTGGATCATGTTAATTTTATTTTGTAAATTTTGATTACAACATGGAGCATGTATGTCTTGTCACCATTTTAGCATGAAGGTTACATTTGATACATTGAATTTCAGTGCGTGTATTGGGTTACATATGTTATGTATGCTCGAGATGATTAAAGCATAAATGCTCATGAAAAGGGTGGAATCATACATGTATCTGAAGTTGTTTTACTGACTTGAGCTTTATGAGTGTATGAGTGTGTAATGTTTGATTTGTTCCACCCAGTTGTAATTGTTGTACAGTTTTCGTGAACATATATAGCTAACATGGCTTGCTGTTATTATATATAGTAATGTATTTTTAGTTCTTTTACTGCCTTGAGCTTTATGAGTGTCTAAAATTTGAGGTGTATGCCCGAACACAATTATATGAATGATCAATGGGTTCTATCAATGGGTTCTATGAAAACTTAAGTAATTACGTTGCTGAGACACCTACAGCAGTTCAGCTAGGAAGCAATATTGAATGAACTGCTCACGGTTCTATCAAAATATTTAGTGCGTGTTGTTTATGCTTCAAAATAATGTACTCCAATGTCTAAAAACTGTGGTTTTTTAAAAAGTGTACTGCCAAACACAACAATTACTAAAGGCTGACTAAGTAAACGTTTTAAATTAAATTTCTTGACATGAAGCCGTGATTGGCATAAAGTTGACACATGACTTATGTTTATGCTTCATTTTAGTTCATTTGAAGTTTTAGTTATTCATTAAAAAAACTCTGCATTGCATAATAACTCAATGCTTTGTTCAGCACAACTTATTTGCAAAAGCACAAAGCATGAGACATAATATTGCGCGCAATCAAGGCAATAAATACTTTGTTACACACATAATGAAATTATAGTTATCTTATTCAAGCATGAGAGGTAACGTTGGTGCATTAATGGAAATAGATATATTATGTGACTACCCTTACTGTAATAGGGTATCTCCTTCGTTATACTGAGATCCCACATTTATTGTGTTACTAAAAGTAAGTAAACAGTAATTATTTTGATACTCTACTCGATTGCAATCAGATCCTGGTTTGTTTGATTACTATAAATAATAAATTGTGTTCATTAAGATGGCAAAGATTGATCAATCTTTATTTGGTTACCAAAGGATGATCAAACTTTCTATTGTACACCTAGAGCTCCAAAACTAATTTTTGAAAGTTAATGCTTTTCCCGCCTCCCACTATGGTAATATATAAATGCCACGCATCACCATACATTAGCCTCCATATATCTACACAGGTTCAGCAATATCCTCTACATCCTCTACGACTATGGTGATCTCTTACAACTTGACAAGAACTAGGAGGGTGATGGCAAATCCGCCGGCTCCCAACATCCCTCGTGTAGAAATCCCTCCGATGAACAGGCAAGATATATCATCATGTACGTTGACTTGTCATCGCGCTCGTTTATTTACCTCATATATACATTATATGCTATGCAGGAATTTGACTTTCCAGAACGTTGACATGGAACATATATATCATAATTGTTGGATAATTCGTGCTAAGGTTTTGTGGAAGGCCCAGATTAGGGTTAATGCTATGGGAAACCAATACCTTCGTTGTATACTACTCGATCAGCACGTAAGTCATTACTCATCACCACATATAGCACTTTTTTTGGTATGCAGATGTGTTAAAGAGTTTCTCCACCTGATGTTTTATTTGTTTATATAATATTATTAGGGAACAAAGATGGAAGCAATTGCCTACAGCAACCAAGCATATCGTTTCAACGACATGCTGCATACCGGGATGACTTATGACTTCACTTCCGTCGGGTTCAACCCCACGGATATGCTAGATGGACATTTTTGGTATATATGGATGGATTATGTCATCGCACTACATTCTAGGACCGAGGTTAGCATGTCGGCCCACAGGATATCATCGTCAATTTTTCCACCGTGCTTCCCACAATTCGGGGCCATATTGTCGCTACGTGACAAAAAAAAACCATCACTGGTGCAACACCTTCAGCTTTGCTATTGCACATTATTCCATACATAGCATTGTCTCATTATGATTACATTTTTTTAGATGTTGTTGCTATTCTTGTCTATGCTGGTAAGATACAACATCAGTGGGATTCAGTATATAGACGGCATGTCCCTTTCGTTGAGATTGCCCTAATGAATTTCCGGTAAGCTCCATTCAGTATATGAGATTTTCATATGGCTATTTTAATTTTATTATTATTTCCTACGCCTAACATTTGTTTTTGTATGTAGACGGGAGATAATTTTTCTACGCCTAAGTCAACAGCATGCTGGTCGTCACTTGTACCATTTGCAACGCACAGAAAATCTGTTCGAGAAGATTGCTGTTACTTACGTACAGTTAAATTGGAGGGATCAATGCCTGCAAACTATGAGGGAGAGCACATTCTTCTTCTCTCCTGACATTAATGATGATGATCATTATCTACATGGTAGGGTTTATAGAGTATTCTTAATTTTTTGTCATTGTGCTTTCTTATGTAATTATGTAAAAAAGCTGTAAATTTTTCTAAAACTTTTTTTTGTCAAAGATATCCACGAAGTCAGCCTGATGACTTATGACGAAACACTTTCTTACGCCAATGACCGCGTTCAAGCCAGGAAGAATGGACGCTAGAGTAACTTGTGTATCAACATGGTGCATGCAACATGTCGTTGCCAAATGTCGTTATATCTCTTTTTGGTTTAATGGTGCATTATAATCAATAAAATAGTATGATCAAGTGTCAGCATATTTTCTTGTCAAGTTATAGTGAAGCCCTTTTGGCATTATGCTTCAATGTATGATACACGTAGTCCTACTCAAATATTTGGTTTTGTACAATGGTGAATTGCTTCTTTTCGCTGGGAATGATAAAAAATCCAATCGGAAGATATTATTCACTTAAAAAAATCTGATAATGATCTGATGCATCCCTAAGATCTGGTACATCCACATTTTTCCCTAATTAGAAACGTTTGGCATAAATTAAATGGATTTCGATTTTTGGAAGGCAATATTAAGTCTCCATAAATATGGCACATATATATATGTATATATATACACGTCCTGGACCTCCTAATTCCCTACCCACCCCAGTTTGCATTTATTCCATCAGGAATAACCAAACACTCACGAGTTTTCGGTCACCGATGGAGGAAATCATTGGAAACACTGCGACCCTAGAGGTTGCCGTGCCCACTTCCCTGGAGGGTGCGGTCCCCGAGACCCAAGAGGTTGTGCCTGAGCCTCATGATGCTGTGCCCGCTCCCATGCATCTTCTGCCCCCACGGATGCATGTCGTGGAAGATGCACTCGAATACATCTTTCGCTTTATGAATGGCGTTCATGAGGAGCATATGTTGGAGTAAGTCATCTTATTGTACGTTTATTTTCTGTATAGAAAACTTTTTAGAACCGTCTCATACACTACTTATAATAAGATTAGTATATTGCTATATCTCCTTTTGTTTGTAGAGACCATAAGACGTTGCAGCCATGACGAAGGATTTAATTATTTATAATGGATTATCAATATTTCCAGCGCACAGCAACTCTAATTTTTGAATATTTTTTTCTCATAGTCTCTGCTCTAGAAATATAGTACTGTAAATTTATTCCCCCACTATGTTGTACATATGGCCATATTCGTGTACACAGCTAACAGATTATTAGAACGAAACAACTTATTATTTCAATCCTAATAGAAGCGAGTTACCACATGTTAAAGGTAGGTACCAACTTTTTGCTGCTCTTAATTTGCTGTAAATATTATTGTTTGGCAACATCAATCAAACTATATGAAATAAGTCACCATTTTTAACATACTCTTGTTCCAATGCTGCACACTTTTTTGCTAAAGGTTGTTTTGCATTTTTTGTGTTGCAGCACAATCTGGATAAGAAGCGATACACCATACCGGATAGAAGTCAGCCTCCGGATGCTACATGACACCCTATTTTTAACTAACATAAGTCTTCATCCCGCATGCTTCAATCTTGTTGTTCGTAAGCTTGCGAACGCGGAAGTAGAGAGGCATGCAGGCACCAACATGGTTGGAAGCAAACATTATTTTGACTTGCAGTTTCATGCTCAGTCACAGGCTTTTAGGTATTCCTGGATGCCTCAAGGAGAGCGCACCACGATGCTAATTAACAATGCTGTTGTCCAGCCCTTCCCTAAATACGATGTTTTCAGCTCTATAGTTGTAAGAGACCAACTTACTTAATGTTTATTTTAATATCATAATAGCAATTAACATGTGTCGACCTGCTGCAGTATCTACTGCCGTTGACTATCCCGGATTCATCATACGGGCTACTTGTAGTAAACCGTATGAGAAGGAGGGTTATCGTACTGGATCCATCACGAGACGTCGGGCAAGTTGGAGAGAGCACTCATAACAAAGAGATGATGAAGGATATCACATTGTTAAAGCAAGAGTTCAACGATGTGTTGCAGGCTAGGATCCCGGGTTGGGATACCCCACTCATGGATTGGCGACAAGATAGCATGTCTTCTAATGCTCGCCGGTAATGTGCTAAACTGTTCTTATCCAGAAGATGCACACCGTTATAATGCTCGCCGGTGATGTATTAAATTTAGCATGTCTTGTAATATTTAACACTTTTTTTGTGTCACAGCAAAGACTCTGGTTTCTTTGTCCTACAGGAGATGGCACACCAGCTTGGTTGTTTGCGTAGCATGACATGGATGAACACTACCGTAAGTGCATATACGATGAGTTTCTGTGTGAAGTTTATTTAAAAAACACTTAATATAATGGTTGATGTGTTGCATATTTTCTAGGATCCAGTACTGCTTAGGAGCCAACTCACTGTCCAGATATTGATGGTGAAAGACAATAAAGCATATGGAAACATCCCAGAAGAAATCAGGGCGGCCTTGAGGGTTATAAGCAACTGAAGTTGGATCGGTGCATGCAGAAAGGACAATAAAAAATTCCTACGCAACAGCTATTTCGGGTTGGAAACAATAATTGTCTATGATTTTATTCAAATAATTATATAATATTTTATCTTCTATGTATGTTCATTTGATAACTTTATTGTGTTTTTGATTTATTAAGGTTTCGTGCACTACCATATTGTTGTATTATGGATTGATTTTGGTTATGGCTCACGATGCAATATGATATAAATTTTCCACGGTACCGTCCTTATAATATTCAAAAAATGTGGAAAGCTTGATTTATTTAATGGAAAGCTTGATTCCCGTAAAAAACGTGGGGGAAAGATTTATTAGAGGAAAGGCACCGCCCCCACAGTTGAAATCAGGGGGTGGCAGATTTGGTAGGGAAATAAATCAGGGCCCCACCATTTAAATCAGGGGGGCGCAGATTTATTTAGAGGGGGACAGATGTATTATAGGTAAAACACTGGGCCCCACAACACACGCAACCAACAACGCTTTCCGGGTGGGCATTGAGCGTTGCACCCCCTCACGACCGAGTAAACCCGGTTTCTTTCTTTTTTTCGTTTGGGAAAGTTATGGGGAAAGGGAGACATATATTAGGAAACATTTAATCTTTCACTGATTTATTTGCATAGTGTAATCAAAACAAATCAAAACAAATATCGTGCCTTAATTGTTGATAGTATATTTATATGGAAACATGCAAATAAGGAACGATAGGGTGCACCTTCCTAACTGTTGTCGCACAATTCCCTACGGCCTCATCTCTACTCAATATAAAATCCTACGGGCTCCTTCCTCTCTCGCTTTACCAGTTGTACGACTGACTTTTTGCCCCGTTAATGGAAGCAATGGCGAATTTTGGGGGAGTGCGACACGCAGTCGACTACGTGTACGATTTCATAGCACTTTCCCCAGACGAAGAACTACTAGAGTAAGTTCTCACGGCCCTATAGATCTAATATTTTTTTGCACTTCATCGTCTAAGTCCACTGCCATGTACATGTATACTTAGTGTTTAGAAGATATACCCCCGTAAAAACTCTTTCTGCCCTGTACATATATACTTTACGTTTAGAAGATATACACTGGTCAGGATCGCGTGGTCTTTGTCTAAGTTCAGACGTCTGTTACAAAGGCTGATTGTGTAGTTATTTTTCTTAAACCAGTATATAAATACATATTCAATGGTTGTTACCAGATATTATATTGTACTGGTAAATTGTGTCTAAAACCAGTGTTTTGCGGCGTCTAACATAAATAGCTGATAAGGACTTGTTTTTCATAAAACATGGGTTACTTTCCTGTCTATTCAAACGAAATACGTAAGAAACTGTGGTCCAAAACTATGGGGTCTAACACCTTCTACAACAATGTTGAACAAGCTATAAACTACTATGCTGCCCCATCCATCCAAAATCTACAACATTTTTAATGCAGGTCCATGTACTACTACGAAAACACTGCAATCTGTTAATTTATTGCCCGTACATAATATATAAATACTTAACTTGGTAGATATTACAATCTGTTTTAGGTCATTTGATGTGAGATATACTATTGTTTAATTATTCATATCTTATAGACAGCAACACAGTTTTATCGTTTGAGTTTACGATTACTTGAAGTCATATAATTGTTATGAACCTTGATCTTCCTTTTTTACAGCACAATCTGGATTAGGAGCTCGCGCCCATTCCCTATCAAGATTAGCCTACGGATCATCCGAGACACCATCCTAGGAGATGGACTTGTCCATCCGTTATGCTTCAATCTAGCTGTGCGTAAGATTACTACCGACGCAGCAGAGAGGAGCGCAGGCACCAGCTCTGTTGGAAAGACACATTTTTTCAATTTGGGATTCCATGTGCAAGCACGGGCGCTAAGGCAGACTTGGTTAAGCCAAGAACATCGCACCAGTGCACTGATTAACAATGTCGTGCTTGAGCCTTTTCCAAGATACGACGTGTTTCACACCCCTACAATTGTAAGTAATCTCATTATTATAAATTAGTTGGTTACTTTGTTTGCCATTTACCTTTGTCTACCAAATGCAGTATCTTCTACCACTGTCACTCGTGGATTCTTCCTACGGTCTTTTAGCAGTGAACATGGAAATGGAGAGGACTATCGTTATTGATTATTCGAACCAGACTGTATTTCATTTTGAGGAGGACCCCCATGGCAGTGAACTTCAGAGGGAAGCCCTTTTAGTGAAGCAAGAATTGAGCTTTGTCTTGCAACAGGAGGCCCCTGATAGGAACAACCAACTTGTGGAATGGCCTGAACAACAGAACATTCATGTTTCACCTCGGCGGTACTATTCTAAATTTGGCTTGCATATTAGTGCGTGCTCCAATATAGCTATTACAATATGTTTGCTTTTGTGACAGCATGGACTCCGGATTCAAAGTTTTACAGGAGATGGCCCATTTGTATGAAACCATCGGGAATGACATGGTTCATAACATGCCTAGGACTGACGTAAGTGATTTTGTAATGAGGTTACAGCTTGCATATATTTGCTAAATATATCTTCTGACTTTGTTTATGCATAATTTGAAGGATCCACAAAGTCTCAGGAAGCGACTAATGGTCCAGATGCTGATGGTCAGGGAGAATGAAGCAAAGGATAACATTCCAGAGCAAGTTAGAGCAGCGTTGAGATTTATTGGTGGCTAAGGAGGACTGCTGCATCGATAAATACCTAAAAATAAAGTGATGTTTAGTTGCTTGCTAGGAATTAATCTGTTTGAATGCCCGTGCTGATCAGATGATCAGATGACATTTTCTCTTATATTTTTAAAGTTTAAAGAGTGATTGCTGTTGATATCCACTAGCTATGTTGGTTCTATATATTTTGGCTTCTATGTATATTTTGTACTATAATACCCGTGCGGTCAGGAGCAGGTTTGTTGCTCCAGGTGAACCAGAGGCATTTTGTAATGGACCATGGCAGGTTCAGCCGGCAAGTGAGGTTTTCAGTCATGCCTCACATCATATACTAACTCGTATCATGTAACTCCATCCATACACGCACTGCTATACGATACGAGGTTTACTTTGACGGCAATCGTCACATGCCAGCTATGGAATAGCCAAATTAAAAACATGTGGATATAAGGCACGTACCTTCAATTGCCTTTGATCTTCAAGTTTGCACATGATCCACATTTCTCTGTCATGCTCATTGTGTTTCTGATAACCAGCTGATTATATTGTATGTGTTCCTGAATAGAGTAACCAAAATAAGTCCCCGCCAAAGTGTTTTCTTATTGACTACATAAAGTACTAGACGGTGCCAGCATTTTCCGACAAACAGTATACGTTACCAACATTTTCTGATTTGAGGGGGGGATTAGGAAGAAAAATACTATAAAGCTACTCTAATGGAGTCACATCTTGTTCAAATATAATATAATTGAAAAAAATGTGTTGTATGTATGAACTTTCTCTAAACAGAATAGCCATATATACCTACCTATGACGTTAAATAACAATAAAATAAAGGAGGCACTAATGACTGATTCAGAGGACCAAAAAATAGGCATATGCATCTCAATAGGTATTACACATGAAAAGCAAGAAAGAGTTGTAAGCTGATCTCAATAGGTTTCTTTTTATTTTATTTCCCTAATTCATGTTTATTTTTTGAATTTCTCTTTCCTGTTTGAACAAGGAAATGTAAGAAAATATTACAGCTGGCACAAACTTACAGGAAGTGTTAATGCATTTGAAGAAAACACTATTCAACATAGTTTGTTTTGGATATATTAAACATTTGTTTTGCGACGCACCCTATAATTCCTCGTTTCGTATAACTGTATCCAAGATATGTTAACTAGAACTCGAAATATCACGTCAATGAGAACAAGTCATGAAGTACATATTTGGTAATACGAACTATATATAACTAACACGTCAATGCCTACTTATCAACATCAGCGCTAAAAGAAAAGCAGTTGTCGTAAATCATAGGCTGATGGAAAGTATGTACCTCATATTCAAAGCTTATTGAAAGCCAACAATCATTTCCTGCATGCTTTGCCTGCAAATTAAAGTGGAGCTTGACCCTATTGTCATGATGTAATGGACTCAAGTTATCAAAATTTTGTGGATATTACTCTTACATGAGAAGGCATCAAGGCTCCCCCTGATTGTACATTCACCAAGGTTTGCTTGATCAAAGAACACATTTACACTGAAAACAGACATATGCAATACGATACATTAGTAGCAAGGAAATCCCATGTTACCAGGAGCACGACGAGTTCGAGACAGAAGAAAATATGTCATACCAGTCGAACGGGGTGTATTCTAATAGCTTCATATCGAATGTCTTGTCAACTCATACAAATAACTACCAGATCAGATGTGTGTCTAGAAGCTTAGCTTCATAATAAAAACTGCCAAATCAACACATCAAAAGATAAATACAATGAGTTAATATACAGTCAACCAAACAAGTGACATAAAAGGCCAAAGCATTATTTTTCAGTGAGAAAATAAGTGAACAAAAAATTTATTATAATTTCACCGTTACCACTTTAATATTTTAATAGACAAACCGCATATTGTAACTATTGTATTTTATATGCGAAAATTTTATACCTCATAAAAACTATTCAGTAACTTAAAGAAATAGTAAAGAAACAAAATTGTTTTAAGCAAGTTTGGATCTTTTACATCTTCTCTGATTTATTAGCAGACGTACTCCGTTGCAATCCTTCGGTGTATACATTAATATGAGTTAGTAAATTAAATATTTCATTTGTCTGGGATAGAGAAATAAGATTGTATTAAATCTAGAGATACGATTTTCCTAATAAAGAGATAATGCTTGTACATACAGACGACCACGGGGAGTAGGAAAAGGAAGTTTCTTTTATTTCCTTTTCTGTTGTATTCACAAAATAAGTGGGCTGAAATAATGGAATTGGAATATATTATCTGATACTGGGATAAAGAACAGATACAATAATTTAATTCTTTAGGAAGTTCTGATTTTTTACATCTTTTCTAATTTATTAACAGGTGTGCATTTGATGGGAAAAGGAAATATATCTGCACCATCAACAATGGTATATATGGTAGAAAACAATGGTATATATGGTACAACTATATTCAGCCATGATCTGCTACCCAGTTATTCTCCACATGGCCTACCTATAGATGTTAACCTCCTCTGCCATCCCTCCCCCCCTCCTTGCTCTTCCTTCGGCCATCACAACAGCATACCTGGAGGAAAATCACAACAGCATCAAGAAGGCGAGTTCCTCTAGGTACGAACAATTCTGGATCTTTATCTTCTCTAAAAGTGTAATAGTTGTTATATTAGGACCATGTTTGGTTGAGTTATACAATCAAAAGTATGTTTTATCTTGCATTTCTGTATGTTCACCTACAAAATTATGCATGCAATTATGAACACATGATTTTCTAAAGCACATTTTATAGCAATAAAAGCATGCATGCAATTGTGAACATGTCAGAAAACAAACAAATAAACAAACACTTCTGAAAAACTTAATATCATGACAGTCATAATATTAAGTCCTTCTATGTAATAAAAACTGCATAAGGTGAAAATGCTTCGATGGAATACTCTAAAATTATTCAGAATGGGCCCCTCATCCAACTTCCACCACTAGATATAATTAATACATTAAATTTGTCCTTAATAGTAGTTTAAAAAAAGCATACCATCAAATTTCTGGATCTTTCTCTTTTGTAAAATAATTAGATTAGGATCATGTTTGGTCAGGCATACCATCAAATTCCAAATGAAGAACACCAGTGGAGATAGTGCCAGCTTATAAAAAGCTCAGAGCCAATACAATTGATTGTAGATCTAATCAAGCAGTCCTATTAGGTGGGCTGCAACTGAATACAAACAGTTCTTTCAAACAAACTAATAACTTTTTAAGTGTTTCAACATGCCAGAAAACAAACAAATATAATCATCTTCTGAAGAAATGTCTGTGAACGGATGATTTCTTTATATGAAATCGGAGAGGCAAGCTCTATTTTATCAAAAAAAAAATCTGAAGATATATATCGTCTAAGTCATAATATTATGTCATTTCATGCAATTAAAATTGCATGAGGACAAAATGCTTCGATGGAATAGTCTAAAACTATTCACAATGGATATGTAATACTCCAATAACAACTATGAGCAAATATATGAACGTGCTTATTTTGTGCAAGATAGAGCAAGTAATACTATGCACGTGCTTATTTTGAGCTGGCACTATTTGCAGATGCTACAAGCACTCCTAGGAAAGTGAAAACCGTGCACTGAGCTCACCGTTTGTGCATGGCAATGGCTGTCAGTGGTGTAGGCCCCTTCTTTCCCTCAATTGGAGGAAATTTTTCTTGAAATGCTTTGCTTCTGCATCAGTCTGCACATTAAGAATCCAGTGAATTAGCGATTACGAAAGACGGGATAAATAACAATTAATCACTTGCTCTCTGCATAAGTTGTAAAATTAGGAAATAATTTTAGTAAGATTTTGAACTTATTCCCAAATTACAAATATATATATATAATGTACAGTGTCCCTAGCTTATTTATCTGTTCCATACAACATGTCAGAAAGTACAAAAGTATGCATGCAACTCTGAACACATGATTTACAGCAGCACATTTTATGGCAATAAAAGCAAGCATGCAATTCTGAACATGCCAGAAAATAAACAAATAAACAAACACTTCTGAAAAAATATATCATGACAGTCATAATATTAAGTCCTTTCATGTAATAAAAACTGCATAATGAGAAAATGCTTCGATGGAATGGTCTCAAATTATTCACAATGGGCCCCTCATCCAACTTCCACCACAAGAAATAATTAACCCATTAAATTTGTCCTTAATAGTAGTTTACAAGTATGCTTGTTCTGCCTTATGTATGTGTGCAACACGTCAGATGCAAATAATTCCATCAAGTAATTATTTAGTCTAACCAGCATTGTGCTAAGCAATCGATCAATCAATTTATGCACTGGATCATATGCCAACATATATACAAATATCCCTGGTAAACACTGGATCAACCCAATTTACTCTGTGTGAACTAATTATCCATAACTACCTTAATTAAAGTAGTAGTCACTTAGGTCAGAAACTAAAAACATGATCCAGTTCCCACAATAGTTCCATCTACAGAACAACCAAACATCCAGTGCCAACCAATGTGCTAAGAATATCAAACTGAGCACACCTCATAGCAGTTCATAACTGCAACCATTTAAACCGCATACAAAATTCAATAAACTTTACCATATCTACTGTAAACAATACAACAGTGCATCAACTCCATGTACTCCTAAAGTACCATTTCTTTGAAATTCAGTCCATGTACTAATTCAGAAAATTCCTAACTACTACTCCTGCTGCAAGAATAATTGAGTGAGTAAAGAAAGCAGATAGACCTGCCACTGCTTGTTTCACATTGATGTTTTTCAGTTGATCGATGGATTTAGAGTTCTGTTGCCAGCACTCCCTGTTTGTTGCCTTGCCGGAACAAATAAAACAAATTATGTATTTAAATATTAGGAGGGGAAATCAATCAAGCAAGCAGGGTAATAAAACAAATGATATATAGTGCTCGCTGCATGCCGTCACCTACTAACATGCACGGATGCATTAGAAACTGAACTTTGTGCATTGTCGGAAGGAATCACACTATCTATGCAATTGAGCAATCTGCCTCTTCAAGTTGAAACTAATTGTGAGGAGGCCATTTGTATGTTGACAAGTGAAAAGCAAGATAGATCAAGTTTTGTTTTCTTGGTCCAAGAGATTAAACAGAAGCTTTTAGAGAGGAAGTCATCTTACTCATGTATGACCGCAAAAAAAACGTCGTTGGTGGGTTCATCTTACTCATGGTCCAAAATTGGTTTCAATCCAAACAAGTGCCAAAACTCATGGGCGTGACCAATATATTGGTAAGGCTGGCTTTGGTAGTCAACAAAACAGACCTTTATTCACGCAACAAAAAAAAGGTTTGGAGTGGCTTACCATCACCTGAAGAGGTAGCAGATGCTGAGACGGTCGATGTTGCCAGCTACTGCAGCGGGAGGCGGGCCACGACGGCGGTCAGATGTTATAAACTTTAGGGTAAAATAAATCACATAAAAATTAAGAGATGGCATTAAAAAGATAGCTTAAACTAAGAATAGAATGCATCAACTATAAAATTTTATAACATTTGCTATCTAAAGTTGCCAATTTGACAGAAAGAATGTAACTTTGACATTAATACTTGCTGCTAGGAAACAGCTAAATTGCACACATAAAAGAATGGCAGCATTCACTTAACTAGAATTTATGCGAGACTGATTCATCGGGATAATAAAACATGACTAGCTAATTTACAAACATTCCAAACCTAGGCACGGGTATCATCAAATGATCATCGAGGTTTACAAACTATCGGTTTTTAGATAGAACTACCCCTACTGCAAACAAAATTCAGAAATTAGCCGTGCATCTACTGTAAAGAAGATCCAAAAGTTTGATATTCAGTGCAACATCTGGAAACAAAATTGCTCAAAGTTCTAGCAACTACTCCTACTGCAAAAACCCTAAAAAAGAGAGCTAAGGATGCAAAGATGCTGCCACAGCTTAAGGATTCAGTTGCTTACCATCAGATAAGCGGGATCCGTGCAAGCTAGCGGTTGCTGAGAGGGAGTTGATGCCGAGGTCACCGGCGCGGGGCGTTCCTGTATCTTGGCCTGGTGCAGCATCATGAGGCGGGCACGGAGCGATGTCCTGTGGCCGTCTGGCTGGAGCGGTGGGGATGTGGACGGGTGGTCAGACGCGCCGTTGGTTTAGGTGGCTGTGTCCCCGCGTCGCGTCGGTCGGCGCACGCAGTACCGAGTGCTTGTACATGTCATTCCTCCTTGCCGAGGGCGGCGGCGTCGGGAAGAAGTCGTCGTCCTCGCCGTGGATGTGAGGTTTGGTCACGGCGCCGCGGCACAGAAAGAACAGAGAAGGAGTTCAGTGACGCAAAGATTCGAAGAAGACGAGGAGGAGGCGGATCTGAGCAGCCCGCATTGAATGGATTTGTGAGGCATGGGGAGTGACGTACCGGAGCTGTGGCGTTGCAGATCGGGGCGCGTCACTGCGGATCCACCTTCGACATTGCCGGAGAGGAGCGCCGCCACGGAGCCGACCGGAACGGGACCGGATCGATCACCCGCATGTGCTCCAGGAAGCGCGCCCCGTCCGTCCCGCTCGGTCGCGCAGCACACAGCAGGCAGCCCCAAGGTCAGTGGATGCAGGAGACCGATGCGGTGGCAGGCGGGCATAAGAGTGAGGCTGCCTACTCGTCGACGCGGGCGGCGATGCGGCGGGGGGAGGGGAAAGGGCGAGAGGGTTTGAGTGAGTGAGATGAGAGGAGAGGAGAGGAGAGAGCGAGTGAGATGAGAGGATAAGGTAGGTAGAATGCGCCGGGGGGAGGGGAAAGGGCGACGCCGCGTCGCTTCAGTGCTCCTGCCGCCTGAGAGGCCTGCGTGCCAGGTGGGCCGTCATGGCGGGCCGCGCAACAGCCCCGTTTGGGCCGGCCCAGACATGTTTCGCTGCTGCCTCGCTGTTTCTTTAGTTTTCTGTTTCTTTTCCTTTTTCTCTTTCTTTTCTTTTTTTTGTTTTTGTTTACATTTCTTTTCCTATAATTTTTTATTCTTTATTTATATTATTTCGTTTTTATTATACTATTCAAAGTTCAATGCATGTTACAAAAGTGTTCAACGGTATATTAAGGAAATGTTCATGGCTTTTTACAAAAGTTCATCATCCATTACAAAACTGTGTTTTTTAAATTTGTTAAGTGTATATTACACAAATTTGAAATCTGTATTAAAAAATTGCTCAAGTTATATTACATAACTTGTATCACTATGTATTTTTTGAGTTTTTTCAAAATAAGTTCGATTCTTAATAGGTCGCTCCGCAAGACTATCACTAGGTTTCTTTAAGACATGTTGTTAGTTTTTGGCCATTTTTCTACACTGCTGGAGTTCGTTACATCCAAATGGGCCGGCCCAGTCGCCTCCTGCCTTCAGCGAAGGCTCCTGTGTTTTGCTTAGCGCATGTTAACCTGGCCGGGCTGCGGTTATGCTTATTACATATACTAAGGGTATCACAAAAAATAAAAATAAAAACACATATACTTGGTTAATGTTGGTTAGTTAGCATGTTTATTTTTGTTTGTCAAATTTCAATAGCATATATAATTAATTTAAAATCATTTAAGCAATTTCAGATGACTACTTACTTATATATGAACATTATAGTTTGTTGTTTCCCCGAATTGTTGTATTAGTAAAATGATTTAAGCTGCATATTTTTCTAATATAATCAAAAGCATTTTTTATCACAGATAAAATAGTTGTGTTAGTTTCACATTATATGATGCAGCAAAAAATACTATTTATATTTCAGCATATATATAAAGTGATGGGTTCCGACATACGCACTGATGTAACGATGACAGACCGCACTGAAACACCACGAGAAGAGGTGCATATAGCTAACCTTACTCTGTATGTATATTATATATGATAATATGAAAGGTCTATTTATATTTTTGTTTTTTCAGAATATACGAGACATGGATATGGACTTTGGAGATGCACAGAAAGAATCCATTGAGGGTTCAGATGCAATGTCGCTGGAAGGGGCCGGAAATTCACAACATAATAACGTCGAAGAGGTTATATCTCATAACAAACAAAAAAAGGATGCTAATTTACATGTTATCCCACAAGGTAATTTTTAATATTATTATCAATATTATTTTTGTGATATTGCCTTTTGTATTCAATTTATTTTCTTCATTTTGTTTACTAAGTTGGCTCACTTTTTTATGAATTTGATAGACTATGTTTGTACCCCTAGAGATATTACAGTCATCGAATCAATCAAGTCTGCCCCCAAGAATACCCAGTTCGTGGACATTGGAGATGCCTTGTTAGCAACCGACGATTTGAGATGCCTTATAAAAATGATATGTTCTTACATGACGGTATAAGACCAATTGCACAAACTTTGTAATTAATAATATGAACAATATATAATATCATAAAATATAAATATAATCTAAATGTTGTTTACAGGTGATAAATGCTTACATATATTGCATGCTTGCTCACAAGCATCTACAAGACAGGGCGGGTGAAAGGGTACACATTATTAGCACGTTTGTATCTGGCCAGATAAAAGAAGACGGTGAAAGAGACATAGACCCATCAAAATATCACCGCATCGTGCATCATGTCAATACTTATCTAGAGCAAGATATGGTTAGTATTTTTGTCTCGTTATCCATGCATATAATTATGGATTATTTTTATTTAATTCATAATTATAAAGATTTATTAATATTTATATCTAATTGCGATCGTGACTTGTATGATATTTACACCAGTTATTCATTCCGATTAACATGCCGGGCTACCATTGGTATCTAGCAGTCGCCAATGCCAAAAAACGCGAGATTCAAGTATTGGACTCACTTGGTTCTCGTGTCAAACGCAATGACCTTGCTACTACGGTAACTATATATTTTTTACTCATCTTAACATATGTTTTGTTTGCCTTGTTCCCTAATATTTCTCATATATAAAATAGTTACTAGGACTTGAGAAGCGTATAAAACTTGTAGAGCACAGTCCGGAGTTTATCAGAGGTCATAAGTGGCCCGATCTGAATGTTACAAAATGGACGGTTGTAGAGCAGTTTCATGAGGCAATGCAAACCGATGGGTAAGCACTTGTTACAATGGTTTGTTTATTTGATTTATCTGTGTGGTATTGTAAAGGATTATTTTATAATATTATAGCGTATCATGTGGACTGTTTATGCTAAATTATATGGAATACTGGACATCACATGGACTGTCAGACACGTTCACCCAGGTATTCCATTTTTATACATTATCTCGTTAATTTATCTCAAAATATTATATAAATTGATTTTATATATATTTTGTAGGAGGATATGAAACATTTTCGAAAAAAATTAGCTGTCATTTTGCTCGATTCAGAGCTGAATAAGCTAAAAGGAGATCCCATATACCATCAACCTGACGATGAAGAAACTTTAGCTAATTCTGATATCGAGATCCTGGAGAATCCATCTGACGTAGTCAAAGACAAACGTCCTGCCCCAATCACTACAATACCCACGGACCAACGTGAAATACTTGCCGGCCTCTGCAACTACATCATGTCTATCGATGATGCCGGGTGTTTGGAGTAAGTATCATGTATCAATATTTAATGTGCGGATTTATAATAGTATTCTTCTTATCATCCAATTTATAGGAAGGTATGGGTCCGGAGCTCGACACCCGATCCAATGGGCTTAAGTCTTAAGAAACTTCAGTGCATACTTAAAGCAGACCATGGACAATGACTGCTTCAACACAGCCGTGCGTATGCTGGCATGTGACGAGGGAGTATTGTTCACAGACCCTCTTGTGCACTACATGGATCTACGATTTTGTGTAAATCATCTTAACTCTTAATTCTATGTGTCATTACTATCAACATGTTGAAAAAATATTTTTTTTACTTAGTTCATGATGCTAGAGTCAACACGACGTCAGAAGTTTTGCGAGAAGGAAACTATCCAGAGGTTGGCAACATTATTTGATAGCTGGCCTGAGATGGACAACGACATCTCATCGTGCAACAAGGTAAGTAAAGTATTTTGTCCATTGTTATCATGGTTTATTGTTGTTTCTAATACCTCCACTTGTAGATTTATCTTCCCTATGCATCCATCGGCCGATACATCTTGTACGTCATCGACAAAGAGGCACGTCGTCTATATATTATGGATCCTATTCAAACATCACAATCGTTAGAGGAGAAAAAATTGAGGCATGCACTGAAATTAAAAAGTTTTGCAAGGGATTTCAAAGAAGCACTCGAAATAAAGCTGCCTGGTTGGAAGTATGATATATCTAAATGGCAACGTTTATTTCCGTCCGGTGTTCCAACGAGTATAGATGGGTAATGAATTCATAACAAAAACATTTACTTTTGTTATTACTATATTCTTTACATTGTTAATTTAAAGTTTTACAGAAATTTGTCTGGCTATTTTGTTTTTCATTTTATGCTCTGGTGGAACGGTGAAGATTTGGTCAAGCCGATTTGCGCGGTGAGTATTGTCCGTTACATGTTTTAAGACCTTCAGCGTGAAATTTTCATACTAACTACATGTATGCGTTTATGCAGGATGGGTATGAATTGAGGAATCAGTTTTTGTTATACTTGCTAAAACATCGTGGGAATGAAGCTAAAGGAAACTTACCGGATATTGTGAAAGAATTTCTTAAGCGCATCATCTAGATATTAATAGTTTTGTAATAGATGTTTAGTTGGAACATCGCTCAGTTTTTGTATGGACATGTCGTTAATTTTTCTTATATTATCAATTTACATTGCAAAAATGGACTTCAGTTATTAAATAATTATGTTTCTGTTATATTGTTTGTACGTGTGGAATTTAACATGTAACTTCTGAAAACTTTTTCAAGAGCCCGTGGCAACGCACGGGCACTCTACTAGTACTAGTAGAATCAGACTCCATGCAGGTTGTAAACTTTGGACCCCGATATCGCGTGACTGTTCGGTCTGGGAGCACCACAGGCCGAACGAAGCGTTCGGGACGGGAGGGGCATGGACCGAACGCTTCGTCCTCGTTCGGGAGGAGAACGCCCCAGCACGAACGCCCCACCATCGGGCCCTACAGGCCTTTTTTCTATGAAAAGGAAAATGAAAAATAAAGCCCATATTAAGTTACAACTGGTAAAAAAAGCCCAGTTTTTTCTGTGATTACTAATAAACAATGGCCTATTGCACGTCAAAATTGCCATGGACTTTTGCCATTCTATGATTTTTTTTGCCATGTTCAAGTTTATGTTTTCAAAAATGATAGAAAGAAGGAATAAATCATGGCAATTTGCATCTGTACAGTATGAAAAGGTTGTCATCACTATGAAGTTTACAGAAAACGCAAAAAGTTGCCATGAAGTGATATGGTGAAAAAAGTTCTCTCTAGACACATAGAACATTTTCGGAAAAAATGGAGAAAACATCTTAAGTTGTACTGATATTCTACATGTAATCCCGATGGCAAAAACAATTTTGAAAGAACAAACTTGCCGTGTTCTCAAACTAATTTGTAATGCCCATGACAAACATTCTCCGGATGGACATGGCAAAAAGACACAACAAACCATGGCAAAAAATGAATTTAGTTGCCATCGAAAAAGACACATCTATAAACAATACTGATTTTAGTTGCCATGGAAAATTTGCCATGTTTTTAAACATCTACAAACATTGCAACGTTTTTTAACATCTTTAGTTGCCATGACAAGTTTGCATGTTTGTGAAGATGTTAATTAAAAGAAGTTTGTCATGTTTTTGAACAAACTTAAGTAAAAGAAATTACCATGTGTTTGCACATATTAAAGTTTGCCATGTTTTTGAATATTTTAAAATTCCATGGCAAATTTGTCATATTTTTGAACATCCACAAAAGGATGCCATGTTTTTGAACATCGTAAGTTGCCATGGCAAAGTTTGCCATGTTTTTGAACAAATATAACATTGCCATGGCAAGTTTACATGTTTTCGAACATGTTAATTAAAAAAGATTGCCATGGCATAAAATGAAGTTAAATTTGCCATGGCAAAATGGAGTAAAATTTGTCATGGCAAAAATGGTTTAATTTTGCCATGGCCAAAAAAGTAGTACTTTTGCCATTGAAATGAATTAAAAACTGCCATGGCTACACAACTATATTTAAAATGCTACATAGTAAAATTTGCCATGTTCTATAAATTTAAATTTGTCATAATATTTGAATTAAAATTGCCATGCTCTTTACGATAAATTTGGCATGGCGACTTACACTAAAAATTGCCACGACAACTTAACCTAAAAAATGCATGTGAAAATAAAGGTATTTTTTGCCATGGCAAAAAAATGGAGTTAAATTTGCCATGGCAAAAATGGAGTGAAAAATGCCATGGCAAGAACTGGATTAAATTTTGCCATGGCAAAAATGGAATACTTTTGCCATGGAAATAAATTTAAAAAATGTCACGGCTATACAAGTATGTTTACCGTCCTACGTAGTTAAATTGCCATGTTCTGGAAATATAAAATTGCCATCAAATTTAAAACAAAAATTTGCCATGCTCTTTACAATAAATTTGCCATGGCGAATTAAACTAAAAATTGCCATGGCAACTTGAACTAAAATTTGTCGTGTCACTATTACAAAGATTTCTGAAACTTGCCGTGATGATGTGTGAGCTATTACAAAGATTTCTACCGTGCTATGTAGTTAAATTTGCCATGTTCTGGAAATGTAAATTTGCCATCATATTTAAAACAATAAATTTGCCATGCTCTTTAAAATAAATTTGCCATGGCGACTTAAACTAAAATTTGCCGTGTCACTATCACGAAGATTTCTAAAAACTGTCGTGATGATGTGTGAACTATAGAACAATGAAGCCGTTCTCTCCATTTCTCGTTCGGTTTAGGCACATCACAATCCAACGATGCAAAAAAATGGAACAAATGCCATGTCCTTTACTTTACCTTGCACTGTAAGATGCGGGCATTGCCGCTGCTCTCATCCACATAGCAAAAGGACATGCGCGTCCTGTGATCTTCGGCCGCTCCCCGACCCGCAGCAAGGCGGCGCAGGCCACAACGACAGGGATCCGCAGTTGCGCTTCCTACGGCGCTGACACCAGCAGCGTTCTCAAGCCACGCCGCTCCGCCCCGGACCTCGACCTTGGCTCCATGAGGAGTTGAGGACACCATCGGGCGAGGCTCCGTGCACGCACTGACGTTCCCCGGCCACGGCCGGAGGCCTCAGACACATCTTTCGGCACAGAGCCGCGGTGTAGCACAGCATAGCAGTCGCCGCCCATTCCTCACTGTTAGAAGGGAGAGAGGATTGGTGGAATAGTTCGATGTATTGCTTGAGCCTTGTGGGCATATAAAGTACATGATCTACTTGGAGTACAAGGCAAGCCAGAATATTTCGTAATCTAACCTATGTTTCCTAATACAATCACGTTACTCAACATCCCCCGCAGTCACAACGGTAGCGAGGCAGACGATGAGACTGGAGAAGAATCCGAAGGCAAGCCGATGGACCCCCCCTCCCATAGTCGTAACGGTCGACGCATCGCGAAGTCGTGGCTGGAGTGGAAACCAACGAGGTTGCTCAAGTAGGCGGTAGCCCTTTGTGCCGTTTGTCGATGTAGCCAAGAGCGTGGGTGGTGGAGCCGTGGTCGAGGTAGCCGTGCGAAGAATGTCGTGGTCGATGTCGTGTCGGGGTGGCCGGTGTCGAGGAAGTCGCCGTGGAGTTGCGAGCGCAAGGGGGCGCCGAGTTAGCATGGGCGCAGTGGTGTCGAAGTAGTGGTGCGCCGGGGAGAAGATGTTGTTGACGACGTGTCGCGGCGGGTTTGCCAAGCCCGGGGACACATCGCGGACGAAGGCATGCAACGGTGTTGCCAGCACCGTGCATGCGTAGACGGACGAAAACGAAGTTGACGAAGCGCCTACCAGGCTTGCCAGGCCCGGGACACGCCGTGGATGAAGGCACGCATCGGTGTTGCCAGCACCGGGCATGCGTAGACGAGGGACCTGCACGAGCTGTACGCCATGTCGGAGAAGTCGGAGGGGCCAACAGAGAAGAACTCGACGACGATTGCGGCGTCCATCGGCACGGGGCCGATGTCGCCAACGGTGGTCGGAGTAGACGAAGTGGTCGGGGTAGATGATGGCGACGCTGGCGACGGGCTGGTGCTTGGACGAAGACAAAGGGGGTGGACGGGCGGCGGCGGCGGCTACGAAGGTGATGGCGGCGGCGGCGGCCAAAGAAGAGCGGCAGCGGCGGCCTGACGGCGGTGGCGGCGGCTAGGTTAGGACTGCGGCGGTGTGCTCGAATTAGGCGAAGAACCCTGACAGCATGACGAAGATCGGCGCGGACGGTGGCGTTCCCACGCCAAGGGAGAAGGCACGGCGCATACCACGGGAAGTCGACGCGCGGCGACGGCGGAGTTGACCGCGGCCGAGGCGCTACGCCCCGAAGGGGCGACGCAGCAGCGGTAGGCGGGTCGGGGCGATGGACGGGACAGCGGGCCGCGACGCTGCGGCCCGAAGGGGCGACGCAACAGCGGTTAGCGAGTTGGTGCAGCCGCGGGGACGGCCTCGGGGTGGCAGCGGGGACCGCGTATCGCGGCACTACGGCCTCAAGGGGCGACGCAGCGGCGACGCACGAGTCGATGCAGCCGCGAGGAGAACTACAGGGCGGGGTCGCTGCGGCCCGACGGGGCGATGCAGCGGCAGCCCGATGCTCGATCGGCGGAGAGGCGCGCGGTACTCAGGACGATCTTCACGGGACCTGCGGAGGCGCGCGTAACCGACAGAACAGGTCGGTCGCACGACGTAGATGAGGCGGATCGCGGCGGCGAGCGGGTGATCAAGCCGATCACACGCGAGGTCGGGGACGCCGCTCGGTGGAGGCTGGGTGGCAGCAGAGTCTGAGATGAGGCCAGCGACGACGGATGGCGTGGGACGTCGTGCGGACGAACTTGTCAGCACCGGCACCCGGGCTGCCAAAGCAGCGCCGGCGCCTGGGCAGCGAGGCCCTAGCGACCAACGGAGCAGCGGCGCTCGAGTTGAGGCAGCAGACGAGCCCGACGCAGTCGTCCTGACGTAGCCGAGGACGAGGACGGCGAGGTAGACCGCCGGACCGCCGTGCAGACGCGGCGGAGGTGGGTGACGTGGATCGATGGGCGGGCCGGCGCGCCAGCGACGACTATGATTGGTCGTCGCATGGCGCGAGGCCTGTAAGTGCATCTAGTGCCCCTTATTGATTTTGGTGTATTGAAGACTTATAGGTTAAGGGACTGATGCGTTTGTGAGTGTACACAGGTCTATAAGTCCATGAGGAGTTTGATATTTACAAAGAAAGTCAACCCCTAAAAATGAATGTCTTTGACTGAAGACTTTGGATTTCTGAAGACTTTCTGAAGACTTTGAAAGTGAAGAAATTGGTGTGACCTTGAAGACTTGGTATTCATTCGAGGAACATGAAGCGTGAAGACTTTTGTTTTCGTAGTTTTATTTTCTCTTTCTTGAGTCATAGGAAATACCGTACTATTAAAGGGGATCGAGGAAATACTAAGGAAAAATTTCCATGTGATGCTGAACTCAAAATCCTACACCTACCAATCCCTTCGAGTGAAGCCATTGGAAATCTCATACAGTTCAGACAAATTCTTCAGTGACAGAGACGAAGTTCTTCTGGTCGCTGAGGAATTTGTTCTGACTGAGGAGTTAGGAATTCACCAGTGCGGATTGCCTACACAGTGAGGAACATGTTAGCCCTGAGGAATTTGAGCCTCAAATTTCCGACCGTTGATGTGCTACGCGCCAGCTGTCCTAAAATATCTACCCACCTAACGGTCATATCATTGAAGGGCATTTATGTCTTATCATGTCGGGCTGCTCCCTAGGCTATAAATAGCCGCCCCCTACAACCACTAGCTGGTTGGCTGCTCCGAGAGAAACTGACACTTGTCATTTGAGAGCATCCCATCCTCTGAGGACTTTGAGCGAAAATCATCAAGTGAGGAAAACCCAAACCCAAACACCTACAGACCCAAAGTGATTGAGCATCACTTAAAAGATTGATCCTGCGTGGATCCGACGCTTGTTACCTTTGAAGACTGTGCTTCTTCCAGACGGTTAGGCGTCATGGTCTAGAGCATCCAAGAGGAATTGTGGATCGCCAAGTGACCGAGTTTGTGAAGGTTTGGAAGTCACCTGAAGACTTACCACGAGTGACTGGGCGAGGTCTGTGTGACCTTAGCTCAAGGAGAATACGGTGAGGACTGTGTGTCCTCAGGTTTAAATACCTAGCCGCTTCAACCAGACGTACAACTGAGACAGCAGTTGGAACTGGTCTACCAAATCATTGTCTTCACCAAAATTACTGGTTCTATTTCCTCAACTCTTTCATTTCCTCATAACTGTGTTGTGCCCTTGTTCATACTATGTTTGAAGACTTTGACTGAAGACTTTCTCAATTTCCTCAGTTCAATTTCTTCAGCCTATTTGTCTTCATCTTGTGTTATCCTGTGTTTACGCTTTCGGTACTCTGTGCTTGTCTTCATTTCATCATGATGACCATGCTTGTGTTCTGTTATGTTTACTTCTGAGTACTTATTCCACTGCAATTAGTTCTTCGCTAAGGAATTTCCTCACCCGCAAAATCCTCAGTGAAGAATTCATAAAAATCGCCTATTCACCCCCCTCTAGTCGATATAACGCACATTCAATTGGTATCAGAGCAAGGTACTCCCTTGTTCTGTGTGATTTTGGTTTAACCGCCTGGAGTTTTAGTTATGTCGACCGCAGGTATGAAGACCGTGTCTTGCCCCATCTTTGACGGTCACGAGTATCCCAAGTGGAAGGCCATGATGAAGAAGCGTCTGATGGCGATGAACAGCAAGCTGTGGACCGTCACTGAGATTGGTCTTACCGATCTGTGCAAGATGGCGGAAGCTGATGACATTCGCAAGTACACCCTTCTCAACCTCACGGCGAAGGACGTCATCTGCTCCTGTCTGTCTCAAAATCAGTTCAGGAATATCATGCATCTCAATAATGCAAAGCTTATCTGGGACCGTCTCTCTGAGGTCTATGAAGGTCATCGAACCCGTCATGATCCTTGGT
This sequence comes from Aegilops tauschii subsp. strangulata, assembly GCF_002575655.3. Classification (NCBI taxonomy): domain Eukaryota; kingdom Viridiplantae; phylum Streptophyta; class Magnoliopsida; order Poales; family Poaceae; genus Aegilops; species Aegilops tauschii. The sequence continues at coordinate 50,557,924 of NC_053039.3, forward strand.
TTGAGGATTTCAAGGAATCACTCAAAGCGATGACATTCAAACCAGAATCATCATCTTCTGCACCATGTCTTATGGCAAAAGATGCCAAGGTAACTGAATGCTACCTATCCGAGTCCAGTGATGATGAATCTGGTGATGAATTCAGACCCAGCTATGTTAAACTTGCTTCCCTTGCCACTAAACAACAAAGAGCTTTGGAAAAGGTTCAATACATGCTAAATAAGAGCGATGATATGTTGGGTGAAGAAATGGATCAGTCAAAAGCTTTGGCCGAAAGTCTTCAGAGACTTCAGTCTAGGTTTGACAACCTTCAAGGTCATCATAACACTCTCTTATCTGATCATGAGAAGCTTTCTTATGAATTTCTGCAAAGAAAGCAAGATTTTGAAAAGCTAAGAGTGAGTTATGAAGATCTTCAGAAGGAGCACGATTCATTACTTGCTCAACAAATCAGCGCTGCTCAGGAAGAATTTGTTCCTCCATGTTTGAAGTGCATTGAACGTGAATCTGCTAATTCTTCACCTGAATGTTCAAATGCTTCTAATGCTACAAATTTTTCAACTGTCTCTGCTATCACTAATTCCTTATCTGAGGACATTGCTAGTACCACTGATGATGCAGGGCTGAAGGAATTGTACATGACAGGCATGTACAAAAGCCTCAAAGGGCACCAGACTCTTTGTGATGTGCTCAAAAAGCAGATCCTCAACAGGAACCCTAGGAAAAAGGGTATTGCCTTTGAGAGGAAAATCAATGCTGATGGAACATATTGGAAGCCTGAGCAGTACCTCAAAACTTCATGGGTTGCTGCAAAGGGACCTCCAGTAGATCCATCTAATCTATCTGGCTTTACATATGAATCTCCTCATTCTGCTGATGAGTCATTTGACTCCAACTATAAACTGTTTAAAAATCAGAATGGTGAAGTATTTGCTAGATATGTTGGCACTAACTGCAGGAACGGTTCCCCTATGAAGAAAATCTGGGTTCCCAAAAGATGCCTTGAAAATCTTCAGGTGAATGTCATCATGACACCACCAGTGAAGAATAGGAACCCCAGATCAAATTCTTCATATGGATCCAAGTCCTCATACGGACCAAATTCCTCACATGGATCAAATTCCTCAAAAGGATCAAAGTCCTCATATGAACATCATCGTGCTAATACCTCTGTTTCGCAGGGAAGAGCTAAGGGCTATGAATATGAGCATTATTCTTCTAACCAGTATGTTCACAAGTCCTCAAAGAATTTCTCTACTTATTCATATGCATATCCTAACTCCTCTTATGTGAAACAAAATGGACTGGCTTCTATGCCACCTTTTTCGTATGCAGCTCGCAGAGTGATGAACTCTTTGCCACCCCTTCAGATGTGGGTGGTGAAGAAAAAGAACTAATTTCTTCTGCAGGGTCAGGTCTCCAGACGTGATTAAACATCTGAAAAATTTGCTGGAGACCTGAAAATGCCTGAAAGGACGCAGGCTAATCATGAAGAAATGAACCCTCATTTCTCACGCCCTCATACTGCTTTATCTGTTCTATTGGTTGATGAAATTGATCTGATGAATTGATGTCATATTCTTCACTGATGAAGTATATGAGTTCGTAAGATGCACTAATTCATCTGCAGGATGATCAACCCAAAGCAAATGAGTGGGTCCTCGATAGTGGATGTACAAATCACATGACTGGTGACAAGAATCTATTTATGGATGTTCCCTTGTCTCCATCACATCTGAAGCATATCATCTTCGCTGACAAAGGCAAAAGTCAGGTATTGGGTCTAGGTAAGGTTGCGATCTCAAAGGATCGACACATGGACAAAGTCATGCTTGTTTAGTCCTTAGGATACAACCTCATGTCTGTCTCAATGCTTTGTGATCTCGATATGGTCGTTGTCTTTGGCAAGTATCGTTGTGTTGTAATCATGGAAGCTGACAATTCCAAAGTCTTCGAAGGCTTTAGGAGAGGAGACTTGTAATTGTTGATTTCTCTACAGGACCTCAACCAGCTGTATGCCTACTTGCAAAAGCTTCAGAAGGCTGGCTATGGCATCGACGACTTGGTCATGCTGGCATGAGGAATCTGAACACACTCGCGAAGAAGAAGCATGTCATTGTCATTGAGAATGTCAAATTCCTCAAGGATCACTTATGCGGAGCCTGTGAAGCCGGAAAGATGACCAAGGCCAAGCATCCAGCGAAGACAATCATGACTACCACTCGACCGTTTGAATTTCTTCACATGGATGTCTTTGGTCCTAATCATTATTCTGCAGTTTCAAATGATGCATCTCAATATGGCTTCATTATAGTTGATGATTACTCTCGTTACACATGGGTGCATATTGTCACTTACAAACATGAGGTGCAGGAAGTATTCAAACGATTTTCTTCGAGGGCTTCAACCAACTTTGGTGTGAAGATCAAGCACATCAGAAGTGACAATGGAACTGAGTTCAAGAATTCTGGTCTTGATGACTATCTTGATGAACTCGGTATTACTCATGAGTTATCTGCTCCTTATACTCCTCAGCAAAATGGCGTCGTGGAGCACAAGAACAGGACTCTTGCTGAGATGGCTCGCACTATGCTTGATGAATACAAGATGCCTCGTCGTTTCTGGATTGATGCAATTGATACTGCATGCCACATCATCAACAGGGTATATCTTCACAAATTCTTCAAGAAGACTGCTTATGAACTCCTCACTGACAAGAAACCCAATGTGAGTTATTTCAAAGTCTTCGGTGCTAAATGTTGGATTAGAGATCCTCATCACAACTCAAAATTTGCACCGAAAGCACATGAAGGTTTTATGCTTGGTTACGGAAAGGACTCGCACACCTACAGGGTCTTCAACAACGTTCTTCACAAAGTTGTTGAAACTGTAGATGTGCGGTTCGATGAAACTAATGGCTCGCAAAGAGAGCACCTACCTTCTGTGATAGATGAACAATCACCTGAGGAAACTATCAAGTTCAAGGCTACTGAGGATGCCATTCCTACCGAAGAATCTGTTGAAGAAATCATTCCAGAACATGAAGAACATCATACTAATGCACCTGAAGAAAATGGTGCTGAAGAAAATGGTGCTGAAGAAAATGCTGATCAAATTCCTCGACGACAACCCGCTAATCCTCGTGTTGCAAATGAAGTGCAAATTGAGAAAATCATCAGCGGCATCAACATTCCAGGTCCTCTCACACGCTCAAAAGCTTCACATTTGTCTAACTTTTGTGGGCACTTTGCTTTCGTCTCTATCACAGAGCCCACTAAGGTAGATGAAGCATTTCTGGAGCCTGAGTGGATTCAAGCTATGCAAGAAGAATTACATCAGTTCAAGCTGAACAACGTCTAGGAACTGGTTAATCGTCCAGATCCTCGCAAGCACAATATCATTGGCACAAAGTGGAACTACCGCAACAAGCAAGATGAAAATGGCCTTGTGGTGAGGAATAAGGCACGGCTTGTAGCTCAAGGCTACACACAGGTTGAAGGAATTGATTTTGATGAAACTTTTGCACCTGTTGCTAGACTTGAGGCTATTCGCATATTACTCGCTTATGCTAACCATCATGATATCACTTTATATCAAATGGATGTGAAAAGTACATTCCTCAATGGTAAGCTTGAGGAAGAAGTATATGTTGCTCAACCCCCAGGTTTTGAAGATCCAAAGCATCCTGACAAAGTCTTCAGACTCAATAAGGCCCTCTATGGCCTCAAGCAGGCTCCTCGGGCGTGGTATGATACTTTGAAGGAATTCCTCATGAAGAAAGGCTTCAAACCCGGTTCACTTGACCCTACTCTTTTCACTAAATCTTATGATGGTGAATTGTTTGTGTGCCAAATTTATGTTGACGATATTATCTTTGGCGGTACTAACCAACGTTACAGTGATGAATTTGCCTATATGATGAGTGAAGAATATCAAATGTCTATGATGGGAGAATTGAAATTCTTCTTAGGTCTTCAAATTCGTCAACAGCGCAATGGCATATTCATATCTCAGGAGAAATACCTCAAGGATGTACTAAGGAAATTCGGCATGTAAGATTGCAAAGGGGTCAAAATTCCAATGCCCGCAAATGGCCATCTATGCACTGATGAAAATGGTATTGACTTCGATCAAAAGGTATACCGCTCCATGATTGGTTCTCTATTGTATTTATGTGCATCTAGGCCAGATATTATGCTTAGTGTTTGCATGTGTGCCCGATTTCAAGCTACACCAAAGGAATCACACCATAAGGCTGTGAAGCATATTCTTCGATATCTAGCTCACACACCAACACTTGGTTTATGGTACCCCAAGGGCTCGGCTTTTGATCTCATTGGATATTCAGACTCTGACTATGTTGGTGATCGTGTGGACCGCAAGTCAACATCAGGCACATGCCATTTCCTCGGGCGATCTTTGGTCTATTGGTCCTCGAAGAAATAGAACTCCGTGTCACTGTCTACTACTGAAGCTAAGTATATTGCTGCTGGTTCTTGTTGTGCTCAATTGCTGTGGATGAAGCAAACTCTCAAGGACTACGGCATCAACATGAAGAATGTGCCTCTCTACTGTGACAATGAGAGTGCAATCAAGATTGCTCACAACCCAGTTCAGCACTCGAAGACTAAGCACATTCAAATTCGTCATCATTTTCTTCGTGATCATGTGTGGAAGGGCGACATCTCTATTGAGCATGTACGGACTGAAGACCAGCTAGCCGATATCTTCACTAAGCCCTTGGATGAGAAGAGATTTAGCAAGTTGAGGTGTGAGCTAAATATCCTAGAATCTTCGAATGTTCTTTGAAAAGGACACTCATCCTAACACTTATGCAAAATTGATGACTTAGATGTGCAACACATGAAGAAACGTTTTTCTTCAATCAATGAAGACTAACACTCTAAGTGTGAAGAAATCAACGCAGAATTTGATTATCAGAGCCCTACGACAATTGTACGCGGTGTCTGAAATCATCCTTCTTACACGGTGGGTTACGCCACCACCAAAAGTTGAAAATCTTCAATTGAGTTTTTCCTCAGTTTTTGAAATTCCTCAGTTGTTCATTTTCTTCAACTTTGCATTGTCTTCACCATTTCCATTGTTTTTCTTCATTGGCTACTTATATATAGAGAGTTTATGTCCTCTACAACATTCACTTATTGCTAATTCTTCAAGTTGCTTTTTCTGCTAAGTGAATGTGATCGGACCCTTCCCCCTCTATGCTAAACTCAACCCATTCCATTCACAAATTCTTCATGTGTGTTCTATTTGAAACTCGTTCAAAATCATCACCGTGTCCTTGTTAGCCGAAGAATTTGCGAACGGTACTTTAAAACCTATCTTATCTAAATTTTGGGCTTTGCCGCTCAAACCGTTCCGCATTCTAAGTAATGTTTATCTATTCACCCACGATCTCACATGATCTCCACTACTCTGTGCGTGGATGACACATGTCAAGCGAATGAGAAGGGTCAGGGGCACGTTCGTCCAATTTCTTCGGGCGAACAGTTTTTCACTCCTACTATAAATACCCCTCCCTTCCTCACTTCACTTTTACTCTGCTCGACCTCTCTCCCGCTCGAGCTTCCCAAAACCTAGCGCCGCCGCTAACTCCATCGTCGCCGGTGAGGAAGAGCTTCACTGCCTCGACCTCGTTGCCGTCGTACTCGCGCCTGCTGCGAATTTATTTACTCCGCCGCCGCCGTAGCTGTCTTCCTCTGCTGAGTTAGGGCGTGGAAGATCTGAACTGACGAACTTCACATCTACACTTCCCAGTTCGTCATGTTCTTCATCCAGGGTAATTAAAAGTTACTTTTACTACCCTCTTTGATTCAAATGTTTCCTACAAAATCTTCAAAGGTGTTTATTCTTCAATTTCACACACACTAAACACCTCGCATGTCATCTGTTCTTGATCCGTTTCCCTAAGCAACATTTTTCTTCAAGATTCCTCAATTGTGTGGATTTTTGATCTATACAACTCTGGAACCTAAGACAAAGAACGCTTAGTGAAATTCTTCAAGACACATCTGGTCAAATTCCTCAAACTTGTTCTTTTTGAAAAACCTTCTGAGAACGCATATGACCTCTCCAAATTCCTCGCAACTATACTCTGTTCACAGGATACTCATGTCCGCTGCTGAATCACTAGGTTCTCATCAACTTAACTCATTTGCAGCGTTCCTCAAAGAAAAGTTGCACACTCCTGAGGAAATTCAGTTGTTCATATTCCTCAGCTGAAGAAAATGGCTGACAGTAAGAAGCCACAGAAAGGAGGAAAGAGGCCTGAGGTCAACACATCATTTGAGATCCCTGATGACATTTATGCTGGGTACTGCACACCCCTGAGGAAGATAAAAATCAGCACAAGGTGCACATTCAAAAGATTGAGAGGAGATGGGCACGGGAATGGAGGGAGTACAGATATGTTACTCCCAAGTACATGAAGAAATTCGTTGTTACCCCTCCATGCTCAAGACTTCCATTGGCACCTGGCCAAGAAGCAGATCCCACCAGCCTCAAGCGCGGTGAGGACTATCCTGAAGAATGGGCCAAGCGCCAGGCCAAACTGGCCAAACAGGCAAAAGAAGCAGTGAGGAAATTTAGTGAAGACTCTACTGCTGCTGCTACCACTGCTGAGGCCTCTGCTGTCAAGCCGAAGAAGGCCATGGCAAAGAAGCCTGCTTATAAGCCAAGTGCTTCATCCTCAATGCCCTCACGGCCAGATTCCTCAAAGCCTTCAAGGCAAATTCCTCAAGCTGCTCCAGCCCCTCCAAAGCCTTCAGCTCCTCTATCAAAGTCCTCATCTCCTCCGACTAAATCCTCAGCACCTGTGCATCTCGCCACGTGCCAAAGGACAGCAGGCATCTCTATTTCCTCAGGAGCATCTGCTAGTTCTTCAGCTCCACCAAATTCTTCAACTGGCCCCTCTCTGCTGAAGAAAAATGCCACTGCTGGACGAGGCACTCGACCAAGTCCTCACAAGAAGTAGGTCGCCTTTCAAGTACCGTCTGATGAAGACGAAGCTGATGATGATGAACTTGCCGAAATCATCAGAGACATGCAGGTCAAGGCCGCTAGAGCCAAAGGCAGCAATGTGCCATTGCTTCTGGATCCGAAGTTGATCTTAGACTTCATCGACCTATGGCACAAGGATCCCAACACACCTTTGCTGGAGATGAACCTCACTCCTGGTCAAAGTCATGTTTTGACTGCCTTCATTGAAGAAGAGAAGTGGAAATTTGAACAAGGAAGAAGAGTGAAGAAAGTGCAGTACAAGAAACAGCGCTTTCTGAAGCAAAATGTTCTGAAGCTTTCCCTGAAGAACTCGTTGCCTGCAAGCTGAGATCAAGCAATTGAGTGATGAATTTGATCGCTACTATGCTGACTGGCTTGGAGCCAAAGTCAGATTTGTGAATTTGACTGAAAAGTTCACTTCAAAGGTTGCAGCCCCAACGCAACAGGAAAACCCTCAGGTTGAGGCTTCTGCTCAGCCGACTGAAGAACATGCCAGCACCGCTGATGAAAATCAGGCTGCTGATGAATCTCAGAGTACCAGGGCTGATGACTACATTCCAGCCGCTGAAGAAATTGCCAGGGCAACCTCTAGTGTTGCGCCTGAAGAAACTGCCAGGGCAGCTGAAGCTTCAACAGCTGTGCCTGAAGAAAATGAAGAAATCAGGGCAACTGCAACAATTGTGCCTGAAGAAATTGAACCAAATTCCTCTGCTCCTCCTGCGCCTACTCCAACTCTGATCCTTCCGTCTGCATCAGATGTGAAGAAGACCAAGGCTGCAGAGCGTGCAGCTGTGAAGAAAAGGAAGGCATCAACTTCATCAGATTCTTCAGCTCCGAAGAAGATGAAGCCATTGACCAGCTCTTTTGCAAATCCTATTGATGCTATTCCGGTCTCATCCATGCCATCAAAGGACCTTGTTCCTTTTGATGAAGAATATGTGATTCCAAGTGAATCAGATGAAGAGATTCCTTCTGCTGCTTCGTCAGAGCAGTTGGATGAAGAAATTGAAGCAGATGCAATCCCTTCAACCCCAATAGTTTCATCGCCTATGCCTCAGTTCACTGTTGAAGAGGCCGGCGTTGAAGAAAAGAGTGAAGATGAAGATGTGGACATTGGGTGCACAACACCAGTGCTGAATGATGACTTTTGGGAAAGTCAGCACCCCAACTCTCCTCTCTTCACACCACTGCAACAAATTCCCCAGTCCCCTGTCAACACTAAAGTACAAATGGGATCTGAAGAACCTCGTGCAACCCCGTCTGTCCATGAAGAGATTGCGATTCTTGAGGTGGTGATGCAATTGACTGGTACTCCTCAGCCCAAGCCAAAGGATCCCTTCTCAAAGAAGCAGAAATACAAGGCTGATGACTTCTTCGGCGAGCATGTGTTCTTCACTAACTTCAACCCTTATGACTCTGCTCGTCTTAGAAGGAAGCGATTCTGGACTGCCAGCCAAGCAAAGTTTTATTCTTCACTGCTCTTCAACAAAGACAAAGTCTTCAACCATGAGCATATTCCTCACGTCGATATGGAATCAATGCCTTGCTTTACCCCAGTCCTCAGTGTGCTTCATGATACAGGACTGCTCAACTTTTGCACGGATATTTGCGATTGGAATGAAGAGCTCATTCTTCAATTCTATGCAACCCTGCACATCACAGGCGATGCTGATGATATCAACTCTTGGGTGTTGGAATGGATGACCGAAAACACTCACTATAAGGCACTGACCTCTGAATTACTCCACGCCCTGCCCATCAGTCCACCCATTGAAGGAGCTCGCTGCCTGTACCAGGAGCCAGAACTCACTGCTCATTACATGCAAGTGCTTATGAAGCCTCTGAAGCCAGGTCAAGCCCCAAGGACCAAATTCCTCGTGAAGGAAATGCAGTATGTCCCAAGAACAGTCCATCGCATTCTGACGAAGACTATGAGTCCTATCAAAGGCCACGACTCCTCTGATGAGGAAATTGTTGGCATCATGAAGAGTCTGCTATTCAACATTATTCATGGCATTCCTGTCAATTATCACGATTTCTTCATGAGGACTCTGGCAAATGTTGCACTTTCTCCGTTTGAGTTGAAGCCTTACGCACCTTGGATTATGAGATTCATCAGGACAAGGTCTTCACTCAACTACAAGGCAGACACTCTCAACCACTGCAGCTACTTGCCCCCCATCGAAGTCCTCAAAAGGACATTTTCCTTAGCTGATGAAAAGGGCAAGGCCGCTGCTGTTATAGATGAAGGCATTCGTCCATTGGATGGTCAGTTTCGCAAAGCTGCATCTTATTCCATGAATGATGACTCTGCTACTCATGATTCTGCTGCAAATGCATCCAAGCCAAATCCTCAAGCCACAGCTCCAAGAGTGATGACTGACCGTGAGCTACTTCTTAGTCTTCACCAGATGGTGGATCGAAACCATAAATGGGTTAAGCGTCAGTTTGGTTCTATTCTTCACAACATGACTGCTACACATAATGCAGTGAAGAAAAACCATTACTACCTCCATGAAATCTTCGGTCGCACTTGGGCTATTCTGTCACATGTATATGGTGAAGAAGATCTGAAGAAAATGGGTCTCAAGGAGGATTTTGACTGGTCTGCACCTCCACCGAAGAAATACAAGAAGGTCAAGGTTCCTTCCTTGGTGGCAAGCTCCTATTCTTCATCGCGCGACACCGACGAGTATGAAGACTTGGACGACACTGCAGCAGGCCCTACAACAACAAACGACCCCAACAACGCTGGTGCTCCTTCATCATCATGATATTCTTCAAGGGCGCTAGTCCTCATCTTTCGACCCTTTTGGTCATTCGATGACAAAGGGGGAGAAATTTGAGTTAGTCTTCAAGCGGGTCTACCTATATGGGCGTTTTTTGCTAAGTTACAATTCTCGTTCTTTTGAAGACTTTGCTGGATTGAGTTGTAAACTTAAACTCTATGGTGGTCTGATACTTTTACTGTGTTCTTCTGCATGCTTATTCCTCGTTAATGCTAATGCACGCATGCTGAATTACATCAGTCACCATATTTCATCATGCATTTCAAATTGTTCATATTGTATGTCAAATGCGTGTATGAATTACAAGATATAGGGGGAGATCTCCATGATTCTACTCTTCAAGTGTGCATTGCTTCAAAAGCAAATTCCTCACTATGCACATCTTCAGGGGGAGTTCTTCTATATCTTGCAATCAAATTCCTCAATATCAGTATTTACACTTCATATGTTTATCCCCGTTGAAAACATAACCTATATTGTCATCAATCACCAAAAAGGGGGAGATTGTAAGTGCATCTAGTGCCCCTTAGTGATTTGGTGTATTGAAGACTTAAAGGTTAAGGGACTGATGCGTTTGTGAGTGTACACAGGTCTATAAGTCTATGAGGAGTTTGATATTTACAGAGAAATTCGACCCCTAAAAATGAATGTCTTCGACTGAAGACTTTGGATTTCTGAAGACTTCCTGAAGACTTTGAAAGTGAAGAAATTGGTGTGACCTTGAAGACATGGTATTCATTCGAGGAACATGAAGCATGAAGACTTTTGTTTTCGTAGTTTCATTTTCTCTTTCTTGAGTCATAGGAAACACCGTACTGTTAAAGGTAGTCGAGGAAATACTAAGGGAAATTTTCCATGTGATGCTCAACTCAAAATCCTACACCTATCAATCCCTTCGAGTGAAGCCATTGGAAATCTCATACAGTTCAGTCAATTTCTTCAGTGACAGAGACAAAGTTCTTCTGGTCGCTGAGGAATTTGTTCTGACTGAGGAGTTAGGAATTCGCCAGTGCAGATTGCCTACACAGTGAGGAACATGATGGTTGTGAGGAATTTGAGCCTCAAATTTCCGACCGTTGCTGTGCTACACGCCAGCTGTCCCAAAATATCTACCCACCTAACGGTCATATCATTGAAGGTCATTTATGTCTTATCATGTCGGGCTGCTCCCTAGGCTATAAATAGCCGCCCCCTACAACCACTAGCTGGTTGGCTGCTCCGGGAGAAGCTGACACTTGTCATTTGAGAGCATCCCATCCTCCGAGGACTTTGAGCAAAAATCATCAAGTGAGGAAAACCCAAACCCAAACACCTACAAACCCAAAGTGATTGAGCATCACTGAAGAGATTGATCCTACGTGGATCCGACGCTTGTTACCTTTGAAGACTGTGCTTCTTCCAGACGGTTAGGAGTCATGGTCTAGAGCATCCAAGAGGAATTGTGGATCGCCAAGTGACCAAGTTTCTGAAGGTTTGGAAGTCACCTGAAGACTTACCACGAGTGATTGGGCGAGGTCTGTGTGACCTTAGCTCAAGGAGAATACGGTGAGGACTGTGTGTCCGGGACTGTGTGTCCTCAGGTTTAACCTAACCGCTCCAACCAGACGTACAACTGATACAGCAGTTGGAACTGGTCTACCAAATCATTGTCTTCACCAAGCTTACTGGTTCTATTCCCTCAACTCTTTCATTTCCTCATAACTGTGTTGTGCGCTTGTTCATACTGTGTTTGAAGACTTTGACTGAAGACTTTCTCAATTTCCTCAGTTCAATTTCTTCAGCCTATTTGTCTTCATCTTGTGTTATCCTGTGTTTACGCTTTCGGTACTCTGTGATTGTCTTCATTCATCATGATGACCATGCTTGTGTTCTGTTATGTTTACTTCTGAGTACTTATTCTGCTGCAAGTAGTTCTTTGCTAAGGAATTTCCTCACCCGCAAATTCCTTAGTGAAGAATTCATAAAAATCGCCTATTCACCCCCCTCTAGTCGATATAACGCACTTTCAAGGCCGCCGGATCGGGGCGATGCAGGTGTCCCGGTCGGAACAGGGCGGTGACGGCCGGCGCAGGGCGACGGGCGGACCGACCGCGAACGGCGGCTGGCCCTAACGGGCAGCCTCGGCGCGCGTGGCCGACGGGTCGGAGGAGAGGACGGCTGGTCACGCGAGGGTTGGAGTAGAGGCGCACGGGGGTCGACGGCGGCGGTGGGCGACGCAAACCGATCAAGATTTGATCGGAAAACCAAAAAGAAACCGCCGATCAAGATGACCGGGGGGAGAGAGAAAACCTCGGAGCAAGGGCTCGGGGAAAAGACTCTCTAGGGTAGCCGGTCAACACAACCGGCGGACGAACCCTAGGTACGGGCGGCGCGGCCCCTGGCAGCGGTCATGGAGGCCGACCACCCCAGAGGCGGCGCGCAGGTGCGAAAGCAGCGACAGCTAGGGTTTAGAACCCAGAAACTGATACCATGTTAGAAGGGAGAGAGAGGATTGGTGGAATAGTTTGATATATTGCTTGAGCCTCGTGGGCATATATATAGGAGTACATGATCTACTTGGCGTACAAGGCAAGCTAGAATATTTCCTAGTCCAACCTATGTTTCCTAATACAATCACGTTACTCAACGCTCACAGTCCGCGCACCAACCGCAGCCGAGCTTGAGAGTGCACGGCTCCCTCGCATGCTCAGGCTCGCGACGACGTGATGCTAGACGAATCCCGTGGTGGGTGAATCCCACTCTCGCCGTCAAGTTGAACGCCGTCGGGGGAGGAGGCGTCGCGTGTCCTCGCGTCCACACCCGAGCTCCTGCGGAAGAGGAGCTCCCGAGTGACGCCTGCATCCTCGAGCCCCGCTGTCCTCCGACAGCTTGACCAGGATCCACCGGTCGAGTTCCTCCCGGCTCCGTCGCCGCCCTCTTGTAGGGCCACAGCCAGGTGCCCGTCGGCCGCCGCCCTCCCGCAGCCTCGCCACCGCACTCGCGCGCCACCCCCGCATCGCTCCGACCGCCGGGAGGCCTTCGCCTCTGTCCCCGCCTGCCCAACGCCGGCTGCTCCTCCAAATCTGGGCAGCGAGGAGAGAACAGTGGGGGAGTGGAGGGAATGGGTGAAGACAATTGGGCGGTTGCGCGACCGTGCGAGTGGATAAGTCGTTCGGGCGATTCCGACCTTGACCCGAACGAATCCCTGGTGATGACGTGGCATGGGCGGGCGTCAAGATTCGGGCGACGGACGTTCGGGAGTTATCCATACCGTAAACTTTTCTCAGGACAAAACACTTGGTGGGATCCGGCAGCAGCGATTTTTGCGGAGTGTCTGGATATCGGAGTATCAATTGGGAAGGTCAATTTCATGCATTGTTTTCGTTCGGCTAATCAAGCGGCGCATGTGCTAGCTAATTATAGTTTTTGTAATAAGACTTCTACTATTTGGATCGACGAGCCACCTGATTGTCTGGTGAATTCGCTCGTGGACGATGTATCTCTATTCCACATTTAATAAAGCTAGCCATGATGGCCTTCCCTAAAAAATGTTTGTATTGACGTCCATCTAATGCATGATTTGTTCTGTCAAACTTTGCTAATTGTGATTCTAAAAAAACTTTCCTAATTGTGCATGTTGTCAGTCATCACGTCCAGGATTAAATTAGAACTTATTTTTTCTTCATTGATCGTCTTTAACTGGGTACTTATATTTCCCTGAAAAAAATTCCCTAAAAAAACTGGGTACTTATATAGAAAAAACAGGGTACTGATACTATCACGTGAAACACGGTATCAATCATAAATTTATGTAAGCATGAATGCATACAATTTTTTTTCCGCCTAGACATACCATACCATATTTTTTATATGGAGTAGAATGCAGATAAAAAATATAAAAAACTATAACTTGTTGAGAACAACTAGTTGAAACTCCACACCAAGCTAATAAAAAAATTAGCCACGACAACTAATCTGTCTGTACTCTGGTAGGTGGTATCATCACTTTGTACCCCCAGTCGATCCTCGTCGCTCCCTTCTCGTACGATATCGCTGGCCCACCGATTTCTTTCCCACCGAACCTCATTTAGACTTCCTTTTTTATCTTCTTTCAATCGTTTTGGATCTATTTCCGATCTCCTTCCATCAATTGCTCCCACTCAATTCCTGATTTCCTTCCCTCAATCCCTATCCATTCCCAATTATGATTTCTTGTTTCCTAACCTGATTGTCGGTGTCAAAACCGGCAGACCTCGGGGTAGGGGGACCCGAGCTGTGGATCTCGGATCGTGGGTAACAGGAACGAAGGAGATGATGTTTGCCGAGGTACAGGATCTCTTGATGGAGGTAAAACTCTACGTCCTGCTCTTGTTTATATTGATGAAGTGGTATCGAATACAGAGTTGATCTACCTCAAGATTGTAATGTGTGGTCTAACTCTAGGGCTAGATGAATGATTTTGTGTTGATGTCCCCTCTCCGGCCTAAACCCTATGGCTTATATACACGCCAGGAGGGTATCTAGGGTTACAAGATCGGGAACTAAGAGCTAGGCGGTGGCAGAGATCTTGGAGTATATGTCAAGTCTTCGGGGAGAGGCAGTCTGGAGTCCATCTTGACTACGAATGAGGGCTCATCGGCCCAACCCGAGGAGAATGGGCCAACTAGGTTAGTACCCCCATATCCAGGACGCCGTTAGTAGCCCCTGAACTGGTCTTCAGTGCCGAGGACGACGTTTCTGATGATAACCACCTCGGATCCGGAGTCCTTGTTTCGACAGACAAGTTCCTCCCTGTAATTCTCAAACCACCCCTTCAAGGGGGCGATGCCAGTCAGTGCTTGGCCAAACCTGTACCCTCATCGCGAAGAGATTGGGTGTCTTAGCCTCGAAGGCTAAGCACCTCGGTGTGAATAGTCCCACTTTGTCTAACAACTTCATCGAAATGCCTCACCGCACGCCGGGTCGAGTAGTTACCGCTTCCCCCGAATCACGACTCGAGGCAAACTTTTTACTGGCTCATCCCCTCGAAGCAGAGATCGTGCCCATTTTATCAGGGATATCATCAAGATTTTATTTCCCCCCGTACGCCCAACGGCATCTTTGATGTGGGTGGCGAGCTTATCAGCGCATCGAGGAGGCTCTTGGCCTTTCACAGGCCTATAAGAGCATAAGGGAGGATAGCGCAACTGACCATGCTCCCATTCTCCCCATGTGCTGCTTCATCTAGCTCCAATGCCCAGATCCGATTCTGCATCCCTTTTCTTCAGCAAGCCCATCCTCTTATGCCAACCATGGCCGAGACCCTCCAGGGGCAATAGGGTGGCTCCATCGTGACCGAGGAGACCATCCAGGAGCTGCGCAACGCAGGTTACCTAGCCACCGATGTCGCTGCCCGCGCTCCCCCCGCTGGCCAGCAGGTGCCCGCTCCCAATGTCGGGGAGTGGGTGGTTTTCGTCCCCCACCTCATCCGAGGTTTGGGGTTCCCCTTGCACCCTTTCGTGTGTGGGATCATGTATTACTATGGGCTGGATTTTCATCATCTGGCCCCGAACTCCATCCTACATCTCGCCGCCTTTATCACGGTGTGTGAGGCCTTCCTCTGTTGCGAGCCACACTTCGTCATGTCGCTGAATATCTTTGGAATCAAGCCGAAGTCAAGTGGATCCAATCTCGCAGAGTGTGGAGGGGCCATGACTAGCAAGAACCAAGGGGCCAAATGGTTCAAGGGCGCCTTCATCGAAACGGTGAAAGAGTGGCAATGGGAGTGGTTCTACTTCACTGAACCACTCGCCCCTGGCCAAGCCGAGGTCCCGGCCTTCTCGGCCGGGCCTCCCGAGAAGCTCAAGTCCTGGAAGGAGAAGGGTGTCGCCTGGGGAAACCAGGAGGAGATGGAAGCCGTGGCTAACAGGGTCAAATGATGGTCCACCAAGGGGAAGGTCGAGCTGGCGGACGTTGAAAGTGCTAGTTATCGACTAGAGGGGGGGGTGAATAGGCGATTTTTATGGAAGTCTTCAAAACATGAGGTATTTGAAGACAAACAAGTAATTGAACCTATATGATATGCAGCGGACGATTAACTACACTAGACAGGCCATAGTCAAGCAAGCAATATAGAGAAAGCACAAAGACTAATAGCAGCTAGGTAGTGCGGATCGGAATGGAAGACAGTATGAAGCCAAACAGGTAATAGTCTTCACACAGTGAAGTCAAATAGATATGACAAGAAAGCAATGACTTCACGAAGACAAACTGAAATGTAAAGAATGTAGGGGATAGAACCAGTAGCTTGGTGAAGACAGGGATTCCGTAGACCAGTTCCAGTTGTTGTGACAACTGTACGTCTGGTTAGGGAGGGTGAGATTGAACTCAGAAGACTGTGTCTTCACCTTATTCCCCTTGAGCAAAGGACACCCAGTCATCGCCCAATCACTCAGGTAAGTCTTCAAGGTAGACTTCCAAACCTTCACAGACTCCGTTCACCAGCGATCCTCAGTGACTCTTGGATCCTCAGAACGTGACGCCTAACCGGCTGGAGGATGCACAGTCCTCAAGTGTAATAAGTCTTCAGGTCACGCGGACAGAAAGACTTCAATGATGCCTAACACTCTTTGGCTCTGGGTGTTTTGGGCTTTGTCCTCGCAAGGATCTCTCTCTCAAAGGCTTCAGAGGTGGGTTGCTCTCAAACAACGGAAGCCGTGTACTAACTCTGAGCAGCCACCAATTTATGATGTAGGGGGTGGGCTATTTATAGCCAGGAGGCAACCTGACATGATATATCTGATACGTCTCCAACGTATCTACTTTTTCTCATGCTTTTCCTCTTGTTTTGGACTCTGATTTGCATGATTTGAATGAAACTAACCCCGGACTGACGCTGTTTTCAGCAGAACTACCATGGTGTTGTTTTTGTGCAGAAATAAAAGTTCTCGGAATGGAACGAAATTTTGCGAGGATTTTTTATATCAATAATAAGAATTTCTGGAGCCAAAACCCACTAGAGAGGGGCCCCTGGTTGGGCAAAACCCACCAGGGCGCGCCCCCCTCTCCTGGCGCATCCAGGTGGGTTGTACCCACCTGGTGGCCCCGCTGACGACCCCCCTGATACTATAAATTCACATTATTCCAGAAAAAAATCATGGAGAAAGAATTATTGTGATCCACGAGACGGAGCCTCCGCCAAGCCCTGTTCTTCCTCGGGAGGGCAGATCTGGAGTCCGTTTGGGGCTCCGGAGAGGGGGATCTTCGTTCTTCGTCATCACCAACCAATCTCCATCGCCAATTCCATGATGCTCCCCACCGGGAGTGAGTAATTCCTTCATAGGCTCGTCGGTCAGTGAGGAGTGGGATGAGATTCATCATGTAATCAAGTTAGTTTTGTTAGGGCCTGATCCCTAGCATCCACTATGTTCTTAGATTGATGTTGCTATGAATTTGCAATGCTTAATGCTTGTCACTTTGGGCCCGGGTGCCATGAACTCAGATCTGAACCGTTTATGAATTCATCATTATATCCATGTTTTAGATCCTATCTTGCAAGTTATAGTCACCTACTATGGTTATGATCCGACAACCCCGGAGTGACAACAACCGGGCCCACTCTCGGTGATGACCGTAGTTTGAGGAGTTCATGTATTCACTATGTGTTAATGCTTTGTTCCGGTTCTCTATTAAAAGGAGGCCTTAATATCCCTTAGTTTCCAATATGGACCCCGCTGCCATGGGAGGGTAGGACAAAAGATGTCATGCAAGTTCTTTTAATAAAGCACGTATGACTATTTACGGAACACATGCCTACATAATATCGATGAACTGGAGCTAGTGCCATATCGCCCTAGGTTATAACTGTCACATGATGAATATCATCCAACAAGTCACCGATCCAATGCCTACGAATTTATCCTTATTGATCTTGCTGCGTTACTATTGCTATCATCACTGTTACACTTGCTACAAAATTACTGCTATCACCGTTATTGTTACTGTTACGGCTATAACCACTATCAAAACTATCATACTACTTTGCTACTGATCATTTTGCTGCAGATAATTAATTTCCAGGTGTGGTTGAATTGACAACTCAGCTGCTAATACCCTCAAATATTCTTTGGCTCCCCTTGTGTCGAATCTATAAATTTGGGTTAAATACTTTACCCTCGAAAACTGTTGCGATCCCCTATACTTGTGGGTTATTAAGACCTTTTTCTGGCGCCATTGCCGGGGGGCATAACTATATTTGTTGAGTCACTTGGGATTATTATCATATTATCACTATTAAGAATCTGAAGGATCCTAAGGCTATGATTTATCCCTCAAAGACGAGGGGATGTAAGGAACCGCCATCCAGTTCTGCTTTAGATTCACCTTCTGTTATGAGTAAACTTGCAACACCACCACATGCTATTAATTCTGATATGTCGCAAGTTATTGATGATGCTACTTCTACTATGAATGATGCTAGTACCTTGCTTGATAATGATGATGTGAAACTTGGTGATTTTCTTGATAAACAAATTGCTAGAGTTATACAACATGATGTTGTTGAATCTGATGATGAGCTTGAAACTGAAACTCCTGAAACACCTGCTAGAACTAGCCTTCCTAGATATGAATTGCCTAAGGTACCGGAAGGTTATGTTATGAGTGAAGAAGCAACTAGAGATATTCTTGCTTGCAATGATAGAGATGATCTAGAGAAATTACTATGCAAGTATAAAGAAAAATCTCTGAATGCTAGAATGAAATGTGATCCTAAGTTTGCTACTTCACCTATCTTTATTGATGATAAGGATTATGAATTCTCTGTCGACCCAGAGTTAATTACTTTGGTTGAATCTAATCCTTTCCATGGTTATGAAACTGAAACTGTTGTGGCACATCTTACTAAGTTGAATGATATAGCCACCCTTTTTACTCATGATGAGAAAACTCGTTACTACTTTATTCTCAAATTATTTCCTTTCTCATTAAAGGGTGATGCTAAAGCTTGGTACAATACTCTTACTCCTGGTTGTGTGCGTAGTCCCCAGGATATGATTTATTACTTCTCTGAAAAATATTTTCCTGCTCATATGAAACAAGCTGCCTTACAGGAAATATTTAACTTTGTGCAAACTAAAGAAGAGAGTCTCCCACAAGCTTGGGGGAGGCTTTGCCAGTTACTTAATGCTTTGCCTGATCATCCTCTTAAGAAAATGAAATACTTGATATCTTCTATAATGGACTAACCGATGCTTCTAGGGACTTCCTAGATAGTTGTGCTGGTTGTGTTTTCAGGGAACGAACTGTTGGACAAGCTGAGGAATTATTGAATAACATATTGAAAAATTATGATGATTGGACTATTCCTGAACCACCGGCTAAACCCACTCCGAAGAAGATTGGTATATTATATCTCAGTCCCGAAGATATGCAAGAGGCAAAGAAATCTATGAAGGAAAAAGGTATTAAAGCCGAGGATGTTAAAATTTTACCTCCTATTGAAGAAATACATGGGCTTAATACACCACCAATGCCTAAGGTGGTACAGGTAAATTCTCTTATGAAGTTCAATGAAACTGATAATCCTCACAATATGCATCCTAGTCAATGCCTTTATGAGTTTGAAAACTATATTAGAAAACAAGATCACTTCAATGCAAATGTTATGAAACAATTGAAATATAATTCTGATTTGATTGCTCGCTTGAGTGACTTGTTATTTAGAATCTCAAATGATGTTAGAGGTGTTGGAAAACATGCTTCTATGGTTCAAACTCAACTAGAACAAGTTGCTAAATCACAAAGAGAATTACCTGATGAAATGAATCATAATATGCATGACTTTGTTGTTAGAGTTGCAACTAGAGGAGGTAAATGACTCAGGAACCACTTTATCCCGAGGGACACCCAAAAAGAATTGAACAAGATTCGCAAAGAGCTAACATTAGTGCACCTAGCTCTTCTAAAAAGAAAAGGAAGAAGAAGAATGATAGGACTTTGCACACTTCTAGTGAACCTGAAATAGAAAAACCTCCTGGTAATGAAAAAGAAACTTCTATCTCTGATGCTGAAACTCAATCTGGTAAAGAACACTCACCTAGTGATAATGAAAAAGATAATGATGAGGTTCATGAATACACTCAACCAAGTAATGAAAAATAACCAGACAATGATGTTGAGATAGAACCACCTGTTGATCTTGATAACCCACAACCTAGAAATAAAAGGTATGATAAAAGAGACTTCATTGCAAGAAAACACGGTAAATAAAGAGAACCGTGGTTCAAAAACCTATGCCTTTTCCACCCAAGTCAACTAAAAATAATGATGATGAAGAATTTGAACGCTTTGTTGTAATGTTGAGGCCAGTCCTTTTGCGTACTCGCTTGACTGATATCTTGAAAATGCCTCCTTATGCAAAATACATGAAAGACATCATCACAAATAAGAGAAAAATACCGGAAGCTAAAATCTCCACTATGCTCGCTAATTATACTTTTAAAGATGGAGTACCTAAAAAACTTCGAGATCCGGGAATACCAACTATACCTTGCTCTATCAAAAAGAATTATGTGAAAAATGCTTTGTGTGATTTAGGAGATGGTGTTAGTGTTATGCCTTTCTCTTTATATAAAAGACTTGACTTGAATAAACTCACACCTACTAAAATATCTTTGCAACTGGCTGACAAGTCAACTGCCATACCTATCGGTATCTGTGAGGATGTGCCCGTTGTTGTTGCTAATGTTACTATTTTGACTGGCTCTGTTATACTTGAGATGCCCGAGGACGACAACATGTCGATTATCCTTGGTAGACCCTTCTTGAATACTCCAGGGGCTGTTATTGATTGCAATAAAAGCAAGGTCACTTTTCATATTAATGGCAATGAGCATACAGTGCACTTTCTGAAGAAACAATTCCATGTGAATGGTATTAATGTTATTGAAAAATCTCCGACAATCACTATTGGAAGTTTTCAAATACCTCTACTGACTGTCAAAAAGAAATATGAAATGCTTATGGTTGGGGAAATGCATATCCCTATTGAGGTAACTTAGTGATTTACGAAAGTTCTTCGGTTTCATGCTAATCGAAAGTGGTTGTTAATAAGACCTGATCAACCTTATTAATGAATCATTTTTGAGCGGTATGAAGTTGATGAATTTAGTAAGCACCACCTTCTGTCTTTGCTTTTTGTTTTCTGTTTTTATTAGTCAAATAAAATGAAATGCCATGTTTTGTCTGTTTTCTGAATTTCCCGTGCAATAAAAAAATGACCCAAAAATAAAAGTTCTCATAATGCCCTGAAAAATTTTATATGATTTTTTTCTAAATATTTAAGAATTTTTGGTGCAAAATATACCAGAGAGGAGGTGCACCAGGTGTGCACAACCCACCTGGGGGTGCTAGGACCCCCAGGCGCGCCCTAGTGGGTTGTGGTCCCCATGTGGCCCCCCTCACTTACCTCTTTAGCCCACATCATCACTCACCTCCAGAAAAAAAATCCCCATTGCTCTCTCTCGCGTGTTCTTGAGCTCAAACCCGCAGATTTCGATCTCTTTGCTCGAAGCTCCATTTCCAAAACTATTTCGGGGGATTGTTGCTTGGTATGTGACTCCACCATTTGTCCAATTAGTTTTTGTTTTAGTGGTTTATACTTTGAATAATTATCTACTCTTGGTGCTGCTGTAGATGAGCTTGCATGTTGAATTCTTAGTGTCCTAAGTAGTTTGAATGCTTGCTGTGGTCTTTATGTATCCCTATGAGTAGTTGCTATCAATTTTGTGAAGTTTTGTTGGAAAACTTTTGTGAACTAAAAATTCAGATTTTTTTCATAGAAAAAATTGTATGCGGACATGATGAACCTATTTGGAAGGAGTTCTTCGAGGAGAAGATCCTCGGGGGCATCATCTAGTGACAGCTCTGCTCGCCAGTCCTACGTTGAACCAAGTGAAAGTTCCACGCGAGATGCCGCCACCAAAACTTGCTTATGGCCTTGCGATGAGTATATGATGCAAGTGGGCATCAAAGAGGAATTTGAGCAATATGTTCACAATGCCGGTCTCGGTTCCTACCTTTCAGATAAGTGTGAACAACACCAACTTCTCACTGAATCATTTGTCAAAGGATTTACATATTTTCCACGTGAGTCTAGGGTGTCGTTTATGCTTTATGATAATCCATATACTATTCCACTTGAGAATTTAGCTTACCATTGCAAACTTCCATTTTGGGTTTCGCTTGATGAGCCACCAAAGGCTGAGTATGAGTCTTTCTTGACTAGCCTTTGTTACGGTGAAAATAGGGGAGTGAGACAAGGAAGAATAAAGAGCATTCACTTTCCCGCAATTCAGTACTTTGCATTATTTAACGGGAAATGCATAGTAGGCAAGCAAGACTGTAGCATACTTTGTGTGCCAGACTTGAGCCTCATTCACACCGCTCTCACAGGTGAAAGGAATTATAACCTTGGAGCGATTGTTGCACGTAAACTTCAGCATAACACCAAAAGTGGCTGGTTCTATGGTGGAATTTATGTCACACGTTTAGCACGAGGACTGGGTGTTTCACCTTTGCCCTTTGACCCTATCCTACCCACTCGATATTTAGATTTTGATGCCTTAAAGGAGCATAAGATTCTCAAGGGAAGGGCTGATAACTTCACTTATAATTTGTTGTTTAACCAATCACATATTGTGGACACATATTTGCCTGTGCCTGTTCTCTTTGATTGTCACAGCAAGGGGAGATATTTTCTTCTTGAGAGCGAGGCCCGAGCTCACAACGCAGCAGTGGTGGCAGCACGGCAGGCCGAGGCATCCGCACCAAGAGCCTCTGTGCGCTACCACACTGACTACTACCCTCTAGGCTACTGATCGACTACCAAGTTAGGCCAAAAGCCTAAGATTGGGGGAGTACGTGTTTCTCACCGACATTATATTCATGTCCACATATCATTCTATTTGTCGGTGTTCACACTTTTTCATTGTATCATCCATGCTTAGATTTATTTTCTTGCTTTCTTCTTGTGTGTTTGAAAAACTTTAGAAAAACCAAAAAAATTAGTTGTAGTAATTTACATTCCATGCATGCTTAGTAGTAGTACTAAAAAGAAAACCCAAAAAGATTTCCTTGTTCTTCTCTTGCTTGTTGGGAGCTTTCCCGTGTAAATAGTTTTTCTCATTTTTGTTTTTATTTGCTTGTTGAAGAAAACTAAAAACTCCAAACATATTTCAATGTGTTTCTCTGAATTTATTTTTCTTTTTATTCAAGTCTTGCCGAGGAGAAGACCACGATGAAAATGTTGAGTGGCTCTCATATGAATAACTGTTGAACTAATAAGAGCACATTTTACCTTGTCTTCTCCTGTTGAATAAAATGTTTGCAGATTCCAGCTCGGTCCATGGCACTCTTCCACTATTATTATTTTCATATCATTCGGTCGTGCAAGTGAAAGGCAATAATGACGACATTCGATGAACTAGCCGTGGCAAAGAGAAACTAGTATGAACTCGACTTGTTCTGTCTAATATGTTTAACCTAGTATCCAGGCTTCAGCCCATTATGATTAAACATGTTTGCAATGACAATTAGAGATTATAGTTTCTCATGCCATGCATAAGTAGCTGGGAGTTGATAATGATTTATCTTGGATATCAACATAGCGTTAAGATGATTGTGATGTAGTATGATGATGTGGTATCCTCCTCTGAATGTTCGAGTGGCTTGGCTTGGTACATGTTCATGCATGTAGTTGAATCAAAACCAACATAGCCTCTATAATATTTATGTTCATGGTGTTCATATCCTACTCATGCTAGTGTCCAATGTTACTTATGCATAATGCCTGGTTATGATCGTTGTTGCTCTCTAGCTGGCCGCTTCTCAATCTTAATTGCTAGCCTTCGCCTGTACTAAGTGGGAATTCTGCTTGTACATCAAAAACCTTGAACCCAAAGTTATTCCAGATGAGTCCAGCATACCTACCTATATACGGTATTACCCTTGTTGGTGTCAAAACCGGCGGCTCTCGGATAGGGGGTCCCGAACTGTGCGTCTAAGGTCGATGGTAACAGGAGACGGGGGAGATAATGTTTACCCAGGTTCGGGCCCTCTCTATGGAGGTAATACCCTACTTCCTGCTTGATTGATCTTGATGAATATGAGTATTCCAAGAGTTGATCTACCACGAGATCGTAATGGCTAAAACCCTAAAAGTCTAGCCTATATGAATGTATATCTTTCCGGACTAAGACCTCCAGTTTATATAAACACCGGAGGGAACTAGTGTTGTACAAAGTCGGTTACAGAGAAAGGAATCTTCATATTTGGTCGCCAAGCTTGCCTTCCACGCCAAGGAGAGTCCTATCCGGACACGGCAGAAAGTCTTCGGTCTTATATCTTCACAGCCCATTAGTCTGGCCCATGTCCAACAGGTCGGACGCCCGAGGACCCCTTAGTCCAGGACTCCCTCAGTAGCCCTTGAACCAGGCTTCAATGACGAGGTGTCCTCCGCGCAGATTGTTTTCGGCATTGCAAGGCGGGTTCTCCTTTCCGAATACTCCAAGATAGTCTTCGGGCGCAACGAACATGTCCGGATCTGCAACACAAGTACCACACACACAACCATAGAGAGTATAATATTTCACAAGTCCTATCCGCTGACAACTTTTTGCAAGATGACATCACGCCTGCCCAGTCATTATTTCGAACCGTTTTCGCCTGCCGTTCCGCATTTTGAGATGCGGTTTCCATTGGCTCATCTTGTCAAAGCAGAGATCGTGTCCCCTTATTACGGGATTCTCATCAATATGGGCGTGGGTAACCCAACCATGCCGTTTACACAACCCTTGGGAATAGGCGAGTTTTAAGGCGAGTGGGGAGGCGTTCGATATTCACCGCCTTTATAAGGCGATAAGGATTCCCCTTGTTCTCCCACGCCTTCTTTCTTCCTCTGCCCTTCCATTCTCGAGCTCCAGCGCCCAAGTTCTTGTCCTTTCCACTCCGAGCAAATTCTCAACCATGTCTGGATCCGGAGGTCAAGGCAAGTGGTTGGCCTCTTCCGTCACAGTGAAGGACATCGCCGAGCTTCAGGAGGCCGGGTATCTGCCGAAGGAGATCGCCCACCGGCTTCCGGCCAAGGGACAAGTCGTCGCTACACCAAAACTCAACGAGAGGGTGGTGTTCCTCCCTCATTTCGTCCGCGGGTTAGGGTTTCCTCTCCACCCTTTTGTCCATGGGCTGAGGTTCTATTACGGGCTAGATTTCCATGATCTATCCCCGATCTCCTTCCTCAACATCTCGGCATTCATTGTCGTGTGCGAGGCCTTCCTCCGCATCCAGCCCCACTTCGGACTATGGCTCAAAATCTTCAATGTGAAGCCAAAGGTGGTGGATGGCCAACACGCGGAGTGCGGAGGAGCCATGGTGAGCAAGATGCCCAACGTCATATGGCCTAAAGGCACGTTCGTGGAGACTGTCAAGGAGTGGCAGAAGCTGTAGTTCTACATCACAGAGCCCCGCGACGCCACCTGGGCCGCGGCCTTCGAATTCAAGTCCGGGGCTCCCATGTGGCTGACCTCCTAGGTGGAGAAGGGCCCGAGTTGGTCTTCGTCGGATGAACTGATGGCGCTGCAAAGGCGCATCCAAAGCATGGTGGACAAAAACATCAAGCTCGTCGACGTGGCCCAAGTTATGCTAGTTCGCCAGATCCTCCCCTGCCAAAGCCGAACCTCCCCCCTATGGGAATTCGATTCGGAGAAGCACCAGACCTTGGTGAGGCTCTTCGGCACCACCCACGAAGACGCCTAGAAGCTGCTCTTCAAGGGCGACGAGAAGCCGCCAGCCATAGACTCGGATCGTGGGCACGATCTTGCCCACCCCGCCAGCGAGGCAAGTCCTTCACATCTCAAGGCGTACCCTCTACCTGCTTGTCCAGGGAGGGTAACTGAACTTCGCTAATTTATCCGTTCAGGAATGGACGGAGAAAGCGGAGCGAATTCACTGTTCGGCTCCGCTGCCCGAAGAACCAGTCATCCCGCTCCTGGCAAAGATGCTGGTCCTGGCGCCCTATCATCCGCCGGAGAAGAAGGCCAAGGGGGGCCGGGGTGGCCCCCGCCGCAACGGCACTTCAGACGTAATGTCCGAAGACAAGACTCACTCCTCTGCCGCCGAAGATGACAATGAGGAGGAGGAGGAAAGCAACCCTCCCCCTGATGAGGGGAGGAAGAAGAGGGCGGCCTCCACAAATCTGGAGGCGGAGGCGGCGCCCAAGAAGGAGAAAGGCTCCCTCACGGATAAAACCGCGTGGGACGTCGACAGTAGTCCGGAGCGACCCCCCCGGAACAAGCCGCTGGCCGCATCGTAAGTACTGATAGACTCGTACCGCCCGTGTATCCGGCCTTTCCTCCTTATTGTATTAACATGGTTAATTATGCTATTGCAGTCCGACCCACGATAGCTCCCAGCGATCCTCATCAAGAGGTTCGTTGGATTCAAAGGCAATGGCCAGTGAGTCACCGCCGACCGCTCACTCTCCCAAGGCCAAGGGCAACGCCGAGGTGCAGTCCCGAAGGAGTTTCCCAGGCCAGGGAGAGTCTCAGGAGGCCGTCAGTGCGGCGCCAGAGGGCGAGACCTCGGCCGCCGGATATATGGGGGAGCAGTACCCCATGGAGACTGGCGATGGGGGCCATGCTCAATTCGGCCCCCAGCCGAATACGTTACCGGAGACCTATACGGCTCCGGAGTTCGGCCAGCAACCTCCTTCGAAAGAAGGGGGTGTGCCTATTCCGTCGGTGACCTCTGTCCAACCAGGGGCACCGGACAATCTTCTGGAAGCGCTACGAGGCGCTTCCATCGTGGAGGAACACCGTGTCCTTATGGGTACGGTGATTGAGAAGGTTCAGTCTGTCAAGAGCGGACTGACCGAAGCCTGCAGCGGCCTGCTGACAGGTTTTGAGGTAAGCGACGCAAAGGAGAAAATCCTCATATAGACAGTAGCCCCTGAGACACTGTCCGGTGTTCGGAAAGCAAGACCGGACAGAGGATCAATTCATTTTTGCAGGAAACTAACTAAATTTGTCTTGTATGAATGAGTAGGCGTCGTTACTGGCCGCGACCTCACACGCTGCCGAAGTCTCCAGACTAAAGCAGAGATTGGAGTGGGCTGAGGAGGAGCTCGGACAAGCGAGGAAGCAGCTGGAAGACCAGCAAGGTATGTAATGACTCGCTGTGTATTCGGAAAGAATAAATGATATGTATTGACCATAGTGTGATGATATGTGCAGGAGCGACGACCGAGGTCGAGGCCCTTAAAAAGGCCCTGGCCGAAGCCGAGGAGAAAGCTGCCAAGGAGCAAGCTGCCCGTAAGAAGCTCAAGGCCCGGGTCAACGATGTCCAGCAAGAGCTCCAGGACGCCGTGAAGAAATGCAAGGCCTTGGAGTGCGATGTTTCGGCTCGAGAGGCCGAACTCGCCAAGGGTCGCCAAAGCGCCGAAGAGGCCCGGGTTAAGGTTCAGGGCGCCCTCCAGGAGATCCAGGAGGCCAAGAAGATCGCGGCGGGTAAGGCATTTAGTATGCAAAGCAAGTATGTGAAGAAGAAGTATGTCTTACTAACCCAGATTCGGAGTTCTCCAGGGGCGTTTGCAGATCTGCCGCGCAGTGTGTCAGACGCTGCGGAGTTCTTCCGGGTCGAAGAGGGGAGCTCAATGGAGAAGCTATTCTGGTCGCAATACCTTGAGCCAGAACATCCAGTGCCCTTCACCGATCAGCTGAAACAGCTGGTCGAGTTGCATAGGGTGGCCGAACTGGCCATGATGGATTTAATAATCCGGTTGTGGCCCGCCAAAGCTATACCCAGCAGCTACTTCGGCCACGTGAAGCGGCTGGTCAATGCATGTCCTCGGCTGGACGTCATCAAGCGATCGGTCTGCATCGAGGGCGCGCGCATGGCCTTCGCCCGCGTCAAGGTCTGGTGGGCGAAGATGGACGCTGTCAAGCTTGTGACCGAAGGGCCGCCTGAGGGATAGGAGCACCGCATGCCGGAGCGATATTTTGGAGACGTCCTGGAGGGGTCTCGCATTGTGGCGATGCAATGTGGGAAAGACATTATCTTCGAATGAATACATCCATGTTGTCTCTGCCATGTATGATGGAACAAAGTTGTTATGTAATATAATTTTTGTTATGTTTAAAAAAAATTACCTCCTGCGCGGCCGTTTTGTATGAAATCTGAGAGTTGGCCAGTCACCGGCTTCTGCCCCCATGTAGGTAGTACGGGGGTGTTCGGGATGGAATCTAAACACTCTTGATCCAATTGTTTGGTCCTTGAAGGAGGTGTTTAGCGCAACGAACCAGGCAATCAGACTATACGGCTTTAGCACTCTCACTTAGCCATAGGAGTTTGACAAAAAAACTGTGGGCGCAGCCCCTAGTATCCCAACTAGAATGCCATAAGCACCTGACCGGGTAAGTACCGATCCTTCGCGTAATGCGGAAAAAATCTCTATCGATTTGAAACCTCCGGAGAGCTGGCCGGCTCTCGCCGCATCATGACAGTCAGTTTTCGGCTTTCTCTACTAAGGTGCTCTTTTGGGTCAACCAAGGCACAATCGCAGTAGTGCTCCCTTTACTACCTTAGCCGATATAGCGGAACGTAAGGTAGCAAGCACAGGAGCTGGGCAACCCAACTATTGACCAAAGACATGATTCGGAGCCAATGCATATAGTGCTAAATTCGGGGTGCTGAACTATACTGTAAAAAGTGTTCAGACTTTTGTTGCCATAGAGCGGGGCGCTATGAAGCCCCTGACAAATTGAAATGTACCACAATGTATGGGTGCTATCTGATAAGTTCATTAAAAGAAAGGGGAAACAGAAAAGGAGTAAATGCAATAGGCAGGGGCCCTGAAAGTTGGGCCGCAAGATGTTTCCAATATAATTTGATTAATACGTCAAAGCGCATTGATACAAATAGTGCGATAAGCAACAAGCTATTTAACATGCCATCACCAAGGGAGAGCTGTGTGTCGGCCCTGAAAGGGGTAGAGTGGTCGTTAAAGAGACCACCTAGAAATTCCCCTCTACGTCCAGGCTGACTGCTGTCTGGGTGTATTTGTCCTTCGAAAGGAACTGCGATCAAGCCATCAGGGAAGGCCTGTGGAAAAGGAACCTGAAAAGGAAAAAGGAAACAGTGAAAGTAAATGTGTCCGGGAGCGGTCAAGCCGTATTGTGGATCACAAGTTAGGTATGCATCCGTCTGTGCCCATGGTATTTTGAGTGTGTATTTATGTACGCGCAGTACCAATGCCACCACTTGATCGGGACTGGGACGGAGGCCAAATTGCTAGTCGAGCTCCTGATGAGCCGAGCTGTCCTGCTGCGGAATAGTTCGGACCCTCTTAACGGTGTCCGGGGCTCGGCAGCCGAATTAAGGTTCTGCTTGAGAAGGCCGCTCTGTACTTCTCCTGCTAAGGCAGCGGTGTGCTCTTCTGTACGGAGGGAGCGTTCCGTGTTTCCATTGACTGTTATGACGCCGCGTGGCCCGCGGATCTTGAGCTTGAAGTAAGCATAATGACGGACCGCATTGAATCGAGCGAATGCGGTTCGTCCGAGCAGTGCGTGGTAGCCGCTGCGAAAAGGGACGATATCAAAGATTAATTCTTCGCTTCGGAAGTTGTCCGGAGATCCAAGAGACAACCTCCAGTGTAATTGAGCCCGTACAACGGGCCTCTACACCTCGTATGACTCCTTTAAAGGTAGTTTTTGTGGGCTTGATCTGTGATGGGTTAATGCCCATTTTGCGCACTGTATCCTGATAGAGCAGGTTTAGGCTGCTACCGCCGTCCATAAGAACTCGCGTCAGGTGGAATCAGTCAATTATTGGGTCAAGGACCAACGCGGGTGAACCGCCATGACGGATACTGGTCGGATGATCCCGTCGATCAAAAGTGATCGGGCATGACGGCCATGTTAAATTTTGGGGCGACTGGCTCTATCGCATAGACGTCCCTGAGCGCGCGCTTGTGCTCCCTCTTGGGGATGTGTGTAGCATATATCATGTTCACCGTTTTGACCTGGTGGGGGGGGACTTCTTTTGCCCCCCTGTGTTCGGTTGCCGGGGCTCCTCGTCATCGTCCTCGCTTTGAGATCCCTTTCCTTTGTTCTCGGCATTTAGCTTGCCGGCGTGTTTAAAAACCCAACAATCTCTGTTGGTATGATTGGCTGGCTTGTCTGGGGTGCCATGGATCTGGCACGGACGGTCGAGTATGCGGTCCAGGCTGGATGGTCCCTGATTGTTTCTTTTATATGGCTTCTTCCGCTGACCGGACTTGGAGCCACTGAATCCGGCGTTGAATGTCGTGTCATCGGTGTTGTCACCATTGCTTCGGCGTTTGTGTCTGCTGCGTTGGAGCTTGCCGTTGCTATTTTTGACCTCGGGGGTGCCCGTTTCAATTTCTGTGTTTTTGCTACGGGCCAGCCAGCTATACTCACCCGCACAAAAGCGGGTCATGAGTGCCGTGAGGGCTGCCAAGGACTTAGGCTTTTCTTGGCCAAGGTGACGGGCGAGCCATTTGTCACGGATACTATGTTTAAAGGCCGCTAGGGCTTCGGCATCTGGACAGTCGACGATCTAGTTCCTTTTATTTAGGAATCTAGTCCAGAATTTCCTGGCCGACTCTCCAGGCTGTTGAACTATGTGACTTAAGTCATCGGCGTCTGGTGGCCGGACATATGTACCTTGGAAGTTGTCGAGAAAGGCTTCTTCCAAGTCCTCCCAACTGCCAATAGAATTTTCGGGCAGACTGTTTAACCAGTGCCGAGCTGGCCCTTTGAGTTTTAGTGGGAGGTATTTGATGGCGTGAAGATCATCTCCGCGGGCCATATGGATGTGGAGAATAAAATCCTCGATCCGTACCGCGGGATCAGTTGTTCCATCGTATGATTCCATGTTTACTGGTTTAAACCCTTCTGGGAATTCATGATCCATTACTTCGTCAGTGAAGCAGAGAGGGTGTGCGGCGCCTCTATATCGGGCCGCATCGCGACGTAGCTCCGATGGAGTCCGTCTGCGGTTTTCGGCCCGGGCGTGACTAGGTTTGTCACGTCCTAATAGGTAGCCGTCGTCGCGTGTCAAGGCACGTTGTTGTAGGGTGGAACCCTAGAGGGAGATCTTTCACGAATTGGAAGGGAAATCCCCAAGAACACGAAGAACACAAGAGAGGGAAAACACTCAAATTGACTAGATCCAATCACACATATGCTAGATCCAAGAACATACAAGAGTTCACAATGATCCAAGAACAACAAAGGAAAGATACAAGGTACTAGTTCATCCCAATCCTATGAGGAGAGAGGTCTTGAAGGGGGCCACCCATGAGGGGGTCTTGAGGTTGGTCACTCCAAGAGGAGGTCTTGATCTCCTAGTTGAGTGGATCCATGGAGCAAAGCTCACATATGTCTATCATATACTTTGTTGTCCTCTAAATGAGCTTGGTGGGGGGTACTTATAGTCTAGGGGCGAAATAAGAGGTGGAGATGGGTACATGGGCAAAAGCCCAACAAGGCACGCAGGCCCTCGGAGTGGTCCGGGCACCCGAGGGTCCTAGGCCCGGGCACCCGGGGTTCCTAGGCCCGGGCACCCGGGGTAGACGCAGGGGCCTGGGCGGTCGAGGCCGGGCACCCGGGGCCGGCTGGAGAGGGGTCGGCACCCGAGGGTGATGGCCCGGGCACCCGGGCAGGTGGCAGCAGCACCGGCGAGAGGGGGCCGGGCACCCGGGGCCTCAATGTCCGGCACCCGAAGGGCGGCTGGGCGCAGGCGGCCAGGCACCCGAGGGTGGCTGGGGGCAGCGCCGGGGTGGTGCGGGCACCCGGGCCCTCCATGGCCGGGCACCCGGGGCCGACTGGGAGCGGCGCCACGGGGCGGGCCGGGCCTCCGGGGCCAAAGTGCCCGGGCACCCGGGGTGTCCAGGACTCCTCCTTCTTCTCTCTTGCCGCGCGTCCATCTTCCTTCTCCTCCTCCGTAGGTCTCCGGTGAACTTGGTGATCCCTCCGTGCTTTCTCGTGACGATCTCCGAAGTACCTAAGAATGCATAATGTTTCCATTTGAGGTAGAACCCGACTCTCGTGTGAATCCGAATGAAACTCGAAGAGGAAAGTGTTCACCTCGGTTTCGATGGCGCGTGCGCGAGCTCTCGTCGTAGGTCTTCTCCGTGCTTGCGGTGGCGGTGTGACGTCCATGGGGGGATGGTCAAGGGATGCTCCGCATCACACGTCCTGGCGATCCATAGATCGATCCTGTGTGTCCTGCTCTACTATCCAGGTCCTGCCGAAGGTCATATCTGTAACCCTAAGCTATTTTGTCCCTGCCTTTATGGCGAGGTGGGGCGGCCTGGTGTTCGGCTTGAGTTGCCGCTTTATCCCGACCGTGTGGTGGTCGGTCTGCCGGATTGCGTGATGATGGTACGGGCTCCGGCGCCTCGTCATCGAACTGAGGCAACAATTTGCGCTTTGGGTAAATTTTGGCTGGGCGCTTAAGGCCGTATTCTTTGGCTGCCAAGACATCGGTCCATCTATCGTTGAGCAGATCTTGATCAGCTTGAAGCTGCTGCTGCTTCTTTTTCAGGCTCCTCGCAGTGGCTATTAGCTGGCGCTTAAAGCGCTCTTGCTCGAGAGGTTCCTCAGGCACGATAAAATCCTCGTTGCCAAGGCTCACCTCATCCTCAGAGGGTGGAAGATAAGTGCTGCCCTCCGAGTCGTCGTTTGTGGCCTGTTCATTAGGGCTGACTTGCCCATCTTCCCGATCGTCCTGTTTGGCCGTTTGTTCATCGGGATCTTCTCTGTCTTCGGCACCGTCCGGAGTGTGATCATCTCCTGTGCCAGTGTTGCTGTCCTTGCTGCGGCGGGATTTAGAGCGGCGCCGCTGACGCCGACGCTTTGGTTGTGTCTTAGGGGGCTCATCCTCTACTGGATTTTCCTTGTCCTCGCCGTTATTCTCTTTGGGTGTATCCACCATGTATATGTCGTACGAAGAAGTGGCCGTCCAGCGTCCGGTAAACGGCAGGTTTTGGCCATGCTCCTCATCTGCATCGTCGTCCATACCGTCGATGTCTTCGGAGCCGTAATCGAGCGTGTCGGTTAAGTCCTCGACAGTGGCTATATAGTGGGTGGCGGGTGGGAAACGAAATTCCCCGTCATCAGCCTCCAGTTCGATCCGGACATAGTTCGGCTGTGAGTCCCCCGCTAAGGACAGGTTTTTTAATGAGTTAAGCACGTCGCCTAGAGGCGAGTGCCGGAAGATGTCCGCTGCGGTGAACTCGATAATCGATGACCGATCCGGTTTGGCATAAGCAGACGAACATGGTTCGGAACTTATCACCGGAAACGAGTCAGAGGTTCCGGAGACACAGATATCACCCGTGGTCGGGTCTGCGTGCGGCTCCAACGCCGCGGAGTCAGCGGCTCTCGTGGTGGGGTTGAGCTTCTCGTCCTCGGATGGCGCGATCTGCTCCGGATCTAAGGCCGGAGCGGTTACAGGTGCAATTTCCTGAGTATGTTCCGATGATAGATTTAAGTCATGTTCACCGTAGGGATAGGGAGCGACTGCCGTGGTCTCAAAGCCGTCGAAGATCAAGTCTCCACGGATATCCTCGATGTAGTTCAAGCTCCCGAATCTGACCTGATGGCCAGGCGCGTAGCTGTCGATCTGCTCCATATGGCCAAGCAAGTTGGCCCGCAGTGCGAAGCCGCCGAACACGAAGATCTGTCCAGGGAGGAAGGTTTCCTCTTGGACAGCATCGTTGTTGACGATTGATGGAGCCATCGAACCTTTTAGGGACGGCACAGTGGAACTCTCAATGAAAGCACCAATGTCGGAGTCAAAACCGGCGGATCTCGAGTAGGGGGTCCCGAACTGTGCGTCGAAGGTCAATGGTAATAGGAGACGGGGGACACAATGTTTACCCAGGTTTGCGCCCTCTCTATGGAGGTAATACCCTACTTCCTGCTTGATTGATCTTGATGAATATGAGTATTACAAGAGTTGATCTACCACGAGATCGTAATGGCTAAAACCTTAAAAGTCTAGCCTGTATGACTGTATATCTTTCCGGACTAAGCCCTCCGGTTTATATAAACACCGGAGGGAACTAGGGTTGTACAAAGTCGGTTACAGAGAAAGGAATCTTCATATTTGTTCGCCAAGCTTTCCTTCCACGCCAAGGAGAGTCCTATCCGGACACGGGAGAGAGTCTTCGGTCTTGTATCTTCACAGCCCATTAGTCCGGCCCATGTCCAATAGGCCGGACGCCCAAGGACCCCTTAGTCCAGGACTCCCTCAACCCTGCCGTCCTAAGTAAATTTGCATGTGCCACCTCTAAAAACTTCTAAAAAATTATCCTTTTTCTGTGCCTGGATCATTCATGGAACGACAGGAGGTGGTCGATATCTTCCGTGCTAAGCATGTTATCCTCAGGTCAAGTGTTTATTCACTCGCCATCACACGAGGAAATGGGCGGTAATAGGGATTCCCAGTCCCAAACTGCAAACATGAAAAGTGTTCATCTCTTAAATAATCAAACAAAAACTCCCAATGGAGTCAAAACCTTTACTTTCCGCTTGGGAACCGCCACTAGCGTGCTTAGCATGGAAGATGTTGATAACTGATAGTCGTGAAGTGAATAAGAAGGGTGCATGTCTCAAAATATCATTTATCTTTGTTTTAAAAACTGAGCTTTGGCACCTCTGCAAATCACTGCTTCCCTTTGCGAAGGGACTTTCTATTTAGTTTTATGTTGTGTCATCACCTTCTATAAACAAGCGCCAGAAACTGAGTAGAGCACATCGGTCATGATTTATGTATTGTGTATAGCTAATGTTGGGTGCATCATGACTGGATCTTTTCTACCATGAATTACAATGTTTAGTCGCTGCTTGAACTTTGGAGGTGCTCTGCATTTATTTTTGCGGTCTTAGAAAGGGCTAGCGAGATACCATTATTGTCATATTATATCATGGTTGTTTTGACAACGTGTTGCTGTTTGAGATATCTTATTATTGCTCACTAGTTGATTATGTCATTGATATGAGTCATTATAATCTTTAAGAGTTATTGTCGACATGGTTAGTTATTGCTGGCTGAAAACCTGGGTGCTGTTTAAGCCTATTTATGCAAACAAGAGCAAAAGAGTTCGTAAAAGTTTTGCTTTCTCACTTACAGTTTATCAACTGAATTGCTTGAGGACAAGCAAAGGTTTAAGCTTGGGGGAGTTGATACGTCTCCAACGTATCTACTTTTTCTCACGCTTTTCCTCTTGTTTTGGACTCTAATTTGCATGATTTGAATGAAACTAACCCCGGACTGACGTTGTTTTCCGCAGAACTACCATGGTGTTGTTTTTGTGCAGAAATAAAATTTCTCGGAATGGAACGAAACTTTGCGAGGATTTTTTATATCAATAATAAGAATTTTTCGAGCCAAGACCCACAAGAGAGGGGCCCCTGGTTGGGCACAACCCACCAGGGCGCGCCCCCCCTCTCCTAGCGCGCCCAGGTTGGTTGTACCCACCTGTTGGCCCCGCTGATGACCCCCCTGATACTATAAATTCACATTATTCCAGAAAAAAATCAGGGAGAAAGAATTATCGCGATCCACGAGATAGAGCCGCCGCCAAGCCATGTTCTTCCTCGGGAGGGAAGAACTGGAGTCCGTTTGGGGCTCCGAAGAGGGGGATCTTCGTTCTTCGTCATCACCAACCAATTTCCATCGCCAATTCCATGATGCTCCCCACCGGGAGTGAGTAATTCCTTCGTAGGCTCGCTGGTCAGTGAGGAGTTGGATGAGATTCATCATGTAATCAAGTTAGTTTTGTTAGGGCCTGATCCCTAGTATCCACTATGTTCTTAGATTGATGTTGCTATGACTTTGCTATGCTTAATGCTTGTCACTTTGGGCCCGGGTGCCATGAACTCAGATCTGAACCGTTTATGAATTCATCATTATATCCATGTTTTAGATCCGATCTTGCAAGTTATAGTCACCTACTATGGTTATGATCCGACAACCCCGGAGTGACAACAACCGGGCCCACTCTCGGTGATGACCGTAGTTCGAGGAGTTCATGTATTCACTATGTGTTAATGCTTTGTTCCAGTTCTCTATTAAAAGGAGGCCTTAATATCCCTTAGTTTCCAATATGGACCCCGCTGCCACGGGAGGGTAGGACAAAAGATGTCATGCAAGTTCTTTTAATAAAGCACGTATGACTATTTACGGAATACATGCCTACATTATATCGATGAACTGGATCTAGTGTCGTATCGCTCTAGGTTATAACTGTCACATGATGAATATCATCCAACATGTCACTGATCCAATGCCTACGAATTTATCCTTATTGATCATGCTGCGTTACTATTGCTATCATCACTGTTACACTTGCTACAAAATTACTGCTATCACTGTTACTGTTACCGTTACTGCTGTCACCACTATCAAAACTATCATACTACTTTGCTACTGATCACTTTGCTGCAGATAATTAATCTCCAGGTGTGGTTGAATTGACAACTCAGCTGCTAACACCCTCAAATATTCTTTGGCTCCCCTTGTGTAGAATCTATAAATTTGGGTTAAATACTTTACCCTCGAAAACTGTTCCGATCCCCTATACTTGTGGGTTATCAATGTCCGAAATGACCCTTGGTCACTAAGGAACCGACACGTGTCCAACGGTCGGATTTCAAACACACGCGGCAACTTGGCTTGGGCTACAAGCAAAGCTGACTCATCCGACTCTGGATAAGATTTGCTCTCATTGTCTTCACTCGAAGACATAGGATTTTGGTTGAGCATCACGTCAGTCTTCTGACTTTGTTCACTTCGACCCCACTTAACAGTACGGTGGTTCCTATGACTCAAGAAAGAAGAAAAGGAGACTACGAAAGAAACTATGTCTTTGCACTTCATAGTCTTCATGTGAATGTCTTCACATGTCATTATCTTCAACGTGACTGTCTTCACGAACCACCATTGTCTTCAATGTCTTCATACATTTTTAGGGGTCATCTCTGGTAGGTAAACCGAATCAATGAGGGACTTCTACCTCTGTTATCCTGCAATTCTCACAAACACATTAGTCCCTCAACCATGTTTGTCGTCAATACTCCAAAACCAACTAGGGGTGGCACTAGATGCACTTACAGACGTCATCAACGTCATGCTTAACCGCCGCATGCTCTCTCGCCAACTTCGGGCTACCCCGATGTGGGCGGAAGAGCCTGAGGACATGGGCCCCCTCACCTCCTTCTTCCGCTCCACCTTGGCCACCATGTGGACAAAGCTGATGAAGCTAGCAAAGGACAAGACCCCCAAGGAATTCGAGGACTGCGGGCTCGAGGGTTGCTACGAAGCCCCCACGGTGAGTAACCTTACCAATAGTTTGTCATTTGTTGTCTTTCGAGGAGTAGAATTTAATGGATCGTTTATGCTTGACAATTCCCAGAAGTGGCTGGCTTGGGTGGAGAATATGTGATGCCCCGCCCCGCTACCAGAGGAGAAGCAGACTCCGCTACTGGCCATGCTCCTGACCAAGGAGCCATACATAGTGGCCCCAAAAGGGACGAAGTCCCAGAAGGGCAAGCCTGGTGCTCGTGCCCGGGAGACCTCGATCACCCGGTCTGAAGGAACCTACACCTCCGCCGCTCACGATGGCGACGCAGAGGAGGTTGACATCGAGGAGATCCCTCCTCCAAAGGGAAGAGGGCGGCGTCAGAAGACGCCAAAGCTAGGGCTGCCCGCAAGTTGCCAGAGAGAGAAGAGCTCTCTGGCGACTCGGAAGAAGACCTCCTCACGATGGGGAGGAAAAAACCGGCACCGAAAAGGTAAGCTGTTGTCTTTATCTTGTCTTTTCATCCGACCAATTTTCTTTAGCAAGGGTAAACTTACAGGGGGCTTTTTCTCACGCAGTCCACCAAAGGTGGCCCCAGCGGTTTGTTGAGCAGCACAAGTGGCAGACGACCATCAAGTTTAAGTGTTACAACTCAAAAATCAATAGTTCAAGAACGAGAGTTGTAAAGACTTAATTAGGCAAAAATAAGCACCCGACCCATATGGACCCACTTGAAGACTATCAACTCATATGCTTCTCCCTTTTTTGTCAGTAAGGACTAAAGAGGTTTGAAGACATAGAGCGCTTACTCGTTCTCAGTCGGTGAAGATGTTGGGGCAGCAGGGTCGATGTTGGAGTTGGGCGGTGCAGAGGGGCCTTATGCAGAATCGTGATGCAGTGAAGCCATCCCTGGTGAAGTGGCGTCGTCCTCTTCATCTATGACTCACGCAACAATAGTTGGAGCCGAAGATGAATACTCAGAATCTTCAAGAGAAGGAGTTGGACGCCAACTTGCAGATTGTGCAGGCCTGGAGTCAAACTTGAAGCGTTCAATGAAGCCATCTGCTTGAAGATCATCTTTAGAACAGAGCATTGTGAGGCTCTTCCAGGACCGCCGACATGCATCATGAGCAACAAAAGAATTCTTGGTTGCAAGGTTACGAATACGATTGACGTCAATAAGCAGACTCTGCGTCTGGCGCTTTAGCCAGTCATGATGCCTATCCTACTTTTGGTGAAGTGATACTAGAAACTCTCTGTCATTCAGGACATTAGCATGCTTCTTAGGCCTTTGAGCTACCGTGCTGGCTGTTGCATCAGTGTTGGCACGATGCGGCAGACGAAGCTGACCAGCAAGAGGACCAGCAGGTGCAGGAGGATTAGGCACGTGAATGCCTTCAATAGGTTGAGTGAAGCTTTGAAAGGTGACATTGTATTCATGTAGTGGCTGCTTGGCAGGCTCAGGGTATATGGCTTCATATGACATATCAACTTCAGGCAGAAATACAACATGCTTGCGCGATGAATCTTGATAGTTTATGGTTGAGTGAAGCTTTATCAGTCGCATGACCCATGGAGCATAGAACTTGAGGCCAAATAGATCAATGCCAGAAGCTGCCAACTGACGGATAAAGAAGTCTTGAGTGTTGAACCTGATACCATTGATGATATAGAAGATCAATGTCTTCATGGAGCCTTCAAGCTTGGCATCAGGAGAATGTCCCTTGATTGGCCACAGAGTACGCCTCAGAATGTGATAAATGGTGCGGGGCAGGTACTCGAGGTCTTTGACATAGAACTCCTTGGGATATTCAGCATTAATGGGCAATGGCTTCATCATACTGAGCATTTGACTCATGTTGGGCCCAGGCTTCTGATAGACACTCTGCAATTCTTGCACACGAAGCTGACAACCTGGCTCATATAGATCACCAGGAGTGGGCAGGGAAGTTAGCTCGATTATATCTTGAGCTTTGGCTTCATGATGGACATCACCTGTCATCCACTCAAGGACCCATGTCTTCGGATCCTTGTTGTAGCCTGATATGTGTAGAGTGGCATAGAACTACAAAAGAAGCTCTTCATTCCAATGCTCCTTGTCAGTGACAAATGGGAGCAGCCCAACTTCACGGAAGCAGTCTAGGGCTTCTTCAAGACATGGCAACCCAACAATGGCATCACAGTAAAGACGTTTGTGGGGAAAATCATGTCTTGATTGTATAGAATGCATGAATAGTAGCTCCTTTGCTGGTGGTTACAGAACCTGTCAGATGAAATCTTTGGCTTCCTAAAGGGGCTCTTGGCCAAGTCGAAGAAAGTGTTGTGCTCTCTGAAGCTGAGCACAGTGAAGGAGCCTTGTGTAGTGAAAACACTTGGAAGCCTTGGCAGCCTAGGCTTTGGCTTCTGCGTTTGAGGCCTTTGCTCCACATGATAGTCGTATAGGGGACCAGGAGCAGTGGGTGGTATCAAGATAGGCCACCGGACAGTAACGAGCTCACCAGATTGTACGCACGTTCCATGGTGTGAGGCACAGGGGGAGGAATGGCCACATCCGAGGTGGATGGCTGCGCATTGTCTTCCGTGGCAGCAATGACTTCGGGCTGCACATTATCTTCAGCCATGACAACGTCATTGGCTTCAGTAGTGGTGGTGGTGGCAGCCGCATTTGCCCCAACGTCAGTGGCTTCATGGACTGGAGGGTCTGGTACAGTCACTTCTTCTTCTTGAATGACGGGATCAATGGTAGGGGGAATAACTTCACGATCTTCTTCTTTTTCTTCATCGGCTGATGCAGCCGGGATATCTTCAGCCGCTTTTGCTTCAGATTCTTGAGCAGTCGCTGAAGGGATGGCTTCAGGAAACACTTGATGTGCTACTGAGCTTGTGTTTTGCACATCCTCTTTAGGAATACTGGACATGGAGACCAAGGGCCTAGGGCCTCTGCGAAGCCTTCAGAAAGAGGGCGACGCCTGTGGTGGAGTGGTCTTCTCCATGACTTCTGGTGTTGCTTGCGGGGTCTCAAGCACTGGAGTGGTGACATGATCGGGTGGAGTGCGAGGAATAACTTCATGCAATGGGGAGTTGGGGTGTTGCTCTTCCTAGAATACATACTGTGTGATTGGCATCGTGGGACCGCCAATGCTTATCAATTCACTGCTCGTAGGACCAGGCGATGATACCGGGTTTGGCAGGATCTGAGGAAGGACTTCATCATCTTCAACATTGTCATCATGACCAATGTCTTCAGCTGCGGTGGAGTCAGCAGCTCGAGTATCTTCAGACCATGAGCCTCTGTGGAAGCAGGCTCATGCACAACGAGACGACGCTCGCGGTTGGTGGAAGCAGGCAGTGCAACCCCAAGGCAGGATCTATAGACTGATCTTCAAGCTTCTTCTTCTTCATCGCTTGACAGATCTATAACATACTCTTCATTTCGAAGAATGCTAGCAGGGGTGAGGTCATGCCCAGAAATCTTCTTGGGCTTCTTGGACTTCTTGGAGATGTGATATTGATCCTTAGTCTGCACACTTGATTCAGGAGGTACAGTTTTCAATGGCTTCACAGTAGAAGCTTTCGAAGCCTTAGCCTTCTTCTTTGGCTTCGGGGGCTCAGGAACTTCAGCATGTTCCTCTTCATCTGCAACTTCTTCAACCGTGGCCCTTTGGGCAGTAATGTGGGAGAGAAGCCCATGAAAGCTATTGAAGGGGCCAATGATGTTCTGACCGGCTTCACGACTGCCATCTGGCCTTGGAGCTGCTGTACCAGGCTTGAAGCCAATTCCCAGGTCCTTCTTATTCTGCACAGCAGAGGCTCTTGCAAACTGAAGATTTTGCTCAAACAATTCATCTTCACGACACCATCAGATACTGGAGACGTCGGCATTCTCAGGCTGTGGTCGTCTGACCATGCATGGATAGAAGCCCTTTGCAATGGCTTCAACCTTCATCTTGGGATGTAGTTTCTTATACACAAT
The DNA here is from genome assembly GCF_002575655.3 of Aegilops tauschii subsp. strangulata. Taxonomy (NCBI): domain Eukaryota; kingdom Viridiplantae; phylum Streptophyta; class Magnoliopsida; order Poales; family Poaceae; genus Aegilops; species Aegilops tauschii. Next base: position 50,599,049 of record NC_053039.3, read on the forward strand.
ATCGGCCCATGTTGGCCTCACTGCATTCTTCTTTGCATACTCATTTATGACAAAGTTGTACATAAACCATTGCTCTGCCCAATATCTTCGAATCCATTGGACTCAAGTCTTGCGTTCACCATAGGTTTCCTCTAGGTCAGACTTGTATTGCTCATAGATATCTGGTGGCAGGTCCAAAGCAATGTTGTCTCGGTGCTGCCTGCCACTCTTCATTGCAGATTTTCCACCACCCATTGGATTCAGAATGAAAGGCTTCACAACTATGTTTGGCTTCAATATGCTGGTTAAACATGAGCTGGCTGCTGGAGATTCAATGTGATGCTGTAAGAACTCTGCAAATGAATGCAGATTATGAGAACCAAGGGATTCTCCCACGGACATGTACCTGTGACAGCATTATAGATGCGAGGGAAGGGGAAGAGGTCATATGCATTCTCAAAAGATTTGAAGATAAATCAGTTTGAAGACATTGACCTCATAGTGCGAAGACATTCACTTATCGATGTGAGTTGGTTCCAGATTTGTACGAAGGGGAAGGCCTTATTGGGTCACACGAGGCCATTTTCCTTTCTTGTCGCGTGCCTCATCCTCCTCTTGGGCTTCACGAGCCCTTGCAAGCTTTCTTGCTCTCTCTCCTCTTCACGAGCAATCTTCTGCTTGCGTGCCCTCTCCTCCTCACGCTTCTTTCGCGCCATCTTCCCCTTTTCACGATGATCTTCATCCAAGCCTCTCTGAATTGCTTCTTCAAACAACCTCTGCCTCCTTAGACAATCTCGATGTTGATCTTTTTTAACATCTTCTAGCACATCTTGATCTATCCATGTGAAGTACTTACAAACTGGAGGCGGCGACTACGTAGGAAGAAAGGAACAAATTTGGTCATTAGTAAGATAGGTTCAAGTTGAAGAAACGGTTGAATACTCTTTGAACTTTAACAACTTACCGGCGGTACATCATAGGCGTGAGCTGGACGAGGACGATAATAGGCATAGTTGGGACAAACAAAATATCTTCTTCCTTCTGTCCATGATTTCTTAAGGTCGGTGGATACCTCAACTTTGCAAACATCTCCACACCAGCATGATGGAGTTCTCATATCTTTGTCCTTCACCTTATCCAACTTGGCGTCTGTCCACTTGTCAGGCACGTCCTCACGGTTAGCACACGGGAGCCTCGTCATGGAACCGGAAGAAGCCATGCCTATAAAGAAAGTTTTGGTTGTTAGTAAAGTAAATAAACATGTATATATGCAAGAAAAACAAAAAACAAGACCGAATTAAGCCAATGAATTTAATTACTGTTCATATTATTTCAACCATCCGGGTTAAGCAAGATGTCAATAGGCCTTCCTCTATCAACCCTTCTCGTCCTACGACCACAATCACCGACTCCTCTAAGATTCGACTGTCCTCCATGCCCTCCAATAGTGCCTCCTCATCCACTACCGCCAAGATTCGTCCGTCCTCCACGCGCACCAACACTACCTCCTCGTCCTCCGCAGCCACCCCTCCTACCTCCTCGTGTGCCACCGGAACCTCCTCTTCGGGCACCCGTTTGACTAGTTGGATCCGGAGTGTTGGCATCGGTCCGTGGCTTTTTGGTGCATTTCCTAACATTGTGTCCCGGCTCATCACATTGACCACAACTATTGATGTCCGGTGCCTCCATGAAATGGCCGCTACCAAATTGTTTTATTCCGGTGTATCCTGCTAGATCATCCATGTCACCCCTAAACCTCTTCTTTCTTCTTCTTCTTCTTCTTCTTCTTCTTCTTCTTCTTCTTCCCTTTGTAGGCACCATGAGTTCGGGATGGGGGACGATGTGTAGCCCATCATACTCAGGCCACTGTTACTGATCGAGGAAGGGATGAAACCTAGGAGCCCATGTCAACCTTGTTTGTTCCAATGTGAACTCATGCAACCGCACAATGGTACCATCGGATACGTTCAAGTTTCTGAACCTTGCGGCGGTCATCACATGCGAGCAAGGCCAATGATACTTGTGAGGTCTCTCACACTGACACCACCGGGTCTTGAGGCGCAGCTCATACGCAACTCTACCGTACGTCACGCCGTCCCATGTTGTGCCACCCAGCTTATCGACTTGGTAGATTTGTTCTGTTTCATTGAAACTAATGATTTGTTGATGCGAGGACTTGCGCGCTTGATGCTTCAACCAATCCTCAACTTTGAAGGGAAAGTCCATTTTCTCACCTATCCATTTGGCGGTGACTTTGGAATGCCTCAGAAAATACTCGTTGAGCTTGAAGAAAGTATATTTCACTATTGCAGTCACCGGCAAGGAACAGACACCCTTGAGCACATTGTTGAAGCATTCCACCATGTTACTTGTCATGTCTCCGTATCAGAAACCTCCTTCGTTGTAAGCACGTGACCACTTATCCTTCTCCGGAAGATGCATTGTCAAGAATTCTCTCCCTCCTTTGTTCTTCTCCACTTGAATAGTTTATCATAGCGGCTTTGGAATGTGTCAGTGTTGAATGCCACACAGACATGGGTAAGATCCTTGCAAAACTCCTTACCCTTGCATGCCCGGTAAAAGTTTGCCACGAAATGCCTCATGCACCAATGGTGTTGGACCTTTGGATAGCCTGGAATGTCAACTTCTATTGCTTTGAGAGTCCCATGATGGCGATTCAATATGATGCACACCTCTCTTTTGGGGCCAATCACCTTCGTCCTCACATGATCCATAACCAACTCCCAATTATCATCGTGCTCGGAAGGCACCAACGCAAATGCCACCGGCAACACATTGTCATTAGATGAGTGGGCCATTGCCACCATCAACATGCCCTTGTACTTGCCGGTCAAGAACGTGCCATCAATTGACAAGATGGGGCGGCAATGCCTAAATGCATCGATGCATTGCCCAAAGCTCCAAATAGCTTGATGAAACACACCGATTGACTCGAACCTATGGCGCATGCCCGGGTTCCGATGAGCAATGGCTCCCAACATTCTCGGAAGAATATTGTACGCGGCGACGTAATCACCATGCAACATCCTTATAGCATTTGCCTTGGCCATCCACACCTTTCCATGCTTGACTTCATACCCGAATCGTTTGAAGACCGAACTCATGAGGAACTTCACCTTCACGGTTGGATCATGGGATATCTCATCCAACAATTTGTAGCCTAGATACTCGGACGTGAGTTGGCGGTGTCCCTTGCTTCGGTCCGCTTTGTCCGGCGGTATGCACTCATGGGTGGCCACACAACTCTTCAACTCCCACTGCCCGGTTTCCTTGATCTTTCTTCCACGGACCTTCCATGGGCAACCTTCTTTGTCACATTTGATGGTGTAGCACCCTTTTTGGTTGGAATGACCAATAACGAACGACCTATAGTTCCGAATGGCGTAGTCACTCAACCATATCTTGAACTCTTGCAAACAACAAACTTGATCTGTTTCTTAAAATGAGCATTCTCGTCCTCACCCGGTGGCCTTGGATCACCCATCCTCGGGCAAGTTGATGGTTCGACCAAGCACAACCTCATGCCACCATAAACAACGGCCTTGTCGGCAAGACTAAGATCACGAAACAAAGAGGGTCCTCTTTCCTTGCCATTGACCTTCTTGTAGACTTGATTTTCTTGCGGCGTGAATCCATCCTCATCCAATTCTTCCGGTGGACCCTCATCATCCGACTCATACCTACACATACGGCTATAAGGGAGGTTATGATCCATGTCTTGTTGATGCACAATGACATCCAAGTCACCAATGGGATTGTAATGAATCTCTTCTCGTTCCGCATACACATCATCTTAAGCAATAGCATCATCATCAACATGAGCAATGGCATCTTCATCAACATGAATAGTCGCATGTTCATCAACATGAGCAATGGCCTCATCTCCAACATGATCATCACCTAGAAGAACTATGGCTCTAGCATTGATGTCCTCTTCATTTGGTTGGCTACTTGGTCGTTGGCTACCCGCATTGTGGTCATACACCACGACACCATCATCTATTGGAGAGGACACATTCCGGTTCAAGTCGAGTAGTAGCCGAGGAACTTCAACCTTTGTGGCAAATAACTCAAGTGACTTGTCTTGTGATCCCTCAACTTTATCCTTATACACATCCCAATGCAATCAAGAGGTGATGGGCATACTCTTTAATTGGGACTTTACTCTCACTCCCACATCATACCTCCCAATAAGCTTCACACCATCACTTGGGTTAATCCAATTGAGGACGCTTCTCACTTTCACGACAATATCATCATAGCTCGGGCTTGTGTCAAAAACCATGGCCTCCTCCCCTTCATCGGCATTTCCATCCATGAAAGCCACCTTGTCCAAATAATGCACATTCACTAGTTTATCCATCTAAAAACAATTGAACAAAATTGAGTCATCCATGGACCGGCCATTTCATATGGATGAACTATCTAAAATATGCATACTTTGAATCAAACAACCAGTATACCTTAATCATAGCATTAACCCTAACCCTAACCCCTAACCCTTCCCTAACTAAACCACTAACCCTAACACTTAAGCTAGTTTGCCACAACAAGGATTGAAACAAAATACTTAGGCAAACCATAAATGCACCATAAATGCATCATAAATGCACATTAAATGCAAAACTTGAGCAAGAACTAGGGTTTGCAAAACTAGTTGATTCCAACAAAACTAGATGATTTCAACCAACCAAATGAAGGGGGGTGGGAGAGGTACCTTGGGTGATGCAAATGCCCCGGATCCACCGGACAAATCTCAAGCAATGGAGGGGGGTCTAGTGGGTGCTTTGGTGGGGGAGAAGAGGGGGAGAGAGCTTGAGGTCGGGGAAGAAGATGAGTGGAGTGGGTGGGTGGTGAGTGGGCCCCACAAACATTATCCTCCAGGACCCTACCGCCAGAGTCCCTGGCGGTAGGATGTTAGAGCCTATCGCCAGCTCGGCGACGGTAGGTCCCTTTGCCACGTCAGCGGCCGTTAATGGCCAGACGGACGTCAATGGCACCTACCGCCAGGGTAGGCGATAGTAGCCTGTAGATCGCTACTGCCAGAGTCGGCGGCGGTAGCCAAAAGGTGAAATCTCGAAATTTTTCCGGACCGGGGTCAGATCCTGGAAAACTAGACAAAAAGGGTCAAAACACGAAATTTTGCCCGCACAGGGCACCGCTGCCACGCAACGGATGCCGCCTTGGGCCATGGCGTCAGGGCCCACCTGGCCTGTCGCGCACAGCCTCAGTACCTGCCGCATTGCTGCGTGGCGGCATGGCTCACCACTACGGTCCGTCCCATTGCAACTGACGTGCGGACGAGAAAACCTGTTAAGCCCAGGCTGCCGCCTGCGCTCGTGGCGGAGGGGTTGCCGCCGGCGTCTATGGCGATAGGTGCCACGTGTCGGCTGGCGCACCTGCCGCCATGCTGCAGCTGGTCCTTTCTGTCAATATGTTTTACAGGTGGTCTTTTTTGACAATTCAACTCAGCAGGTGGTCTTTTTGAACAAAAATTCCAGCGGCGGAGCTAGCTGTCGCCGTTACCCTTTGTAGCCGCAGCATGCAGTAATCGATCATGTTTTGGAGGTCTTGTGGTACCTCCTTTTAGCTGTTGTTGATACTCCTGAATTCCTTCATCCATTTAGGATCTTGGTTTGGTTGCTGCCTACAAACTATGCTTGTCCTCGAAGATGAAAGATTTGCTTTCTCAAAAATACATAAATAAATAAAATATTGTTCATCAAGTCACTGGACTAGGGCTCGATTTTTCATTGGTAGGCACTAGAACGGGAGACCCCGCTTGAATCAACCCAATGGTAGACTTTGAATTTTGAAAGACTTTCCAGGTCCTCCATGAATGGAGGCAAATTTGACAATTTTGACCTGTGGACGCAATGAATTCACAAAATAAACTGCCCCTAAAACTATTTCACGTAGCTGACCTTTTTGAGTGGTGCCCGACATGCAGGTGCCACACCCTATGGTGCAGCGCCTAGCTCTAGGGCGTTGCACCTCTGTCCACCGTGGCAGCCCCTGGGCCCGCACCCAGTAGTGCAGCGCCTCCGAGCTAGACGCCACACATGTAATTTGCAGCGCCTAGCCCTCAGGCGTTGAACTGTCTGTTACTAGCTGGCTGGTCCCCCTCCCCCCACTCCCCTCACACACACCCCAACCCCCATAGCATCCCACCCGAGATTTGCCCCCTCTCCCCCCCCTCTCAAATCCTTCCCCAAATCTTCCAAATTTGAAGATTTTGTCCGTGGATTTCAAACTCAAACCCTCCCTCAAGGTAATCTTCTCCGATCCCCTTGTTTTGATCCAAGTAATGTGAACAAATTGCTCATTTGTTGCTAGTTTGGGGAAACCCTAGTTTTGTATGGATCTAGAGATTTGCATGGAGATGTGAGATGTTTGTTTGCCAATTTCCTATGATTAGGCTTGTTAGTATGTTAGGGTTATTCTTATGGGTGTTCTTATGTTGGTGCTAGGGTTAGGGTTAGGGTTGTTGTTTCGTATATATGTTAGGGTTTGTATTCCGTGTTAATCCTTGGATTAGTACTCATGGAAGAAATGTTACGTTGTGTTCTTTGAATGCTTATAGGGATGGGAAGAACATGTGTGTTTGTTCATCAATGGGACAAAGGCGCCTTCTTGAAAGGCAATATTGAACCGGACCCGGATGAGCTTGACATGGTGTTTGATAGTAGTCCTAGCTATGTGGAGCTCTTGCAACAAGTGAGGAAAGATTTGAATTGGATGGACCCTAGTGATATCGTTGAGTTGGAGGGAAGGCATAATGTTGGTTTTGGAATGCACATCCGTTGGAAGATAATGCATGTCAACTCGGAGCAACGTTGGGTTGCATACAAGGAGACGGTGGCCGAATCACTAGACAAGGCTCTTGAGTTATTTGCAACGAAGAAGGTTGATTCAAGTTTACATTTGGACATGAACCGGAACCCCTCCCCTTTGGTTGCTATTAGCCCCCCACCCTTGAACCGAGATGAAATTGTTGAACCTCTTTTGACCCAAGAAGTGAGGCCAACATTGAGCCCGTTTCCAAACAACCAAAATGAAGCTTTGCAAGAGGAGAATGATGAGTATGCGGACGATGACAACGAAGTTGATCTCCATGAAAACAATGTGGGTGATCACGACAAATAACATTTGCAAGAGACGATGGACCATTCCATCCCTTATTCCCTTGGCTATGCATCGGATTCGGATGGCGAAGGTCCCGATGAACAAGTTGATGAGGAGGGGTTCACGGTGAAGGAGGCCGAAGCTTTCGAGAAGGTATTCGGTCGGGATCATCAGACTACATTGTTCAAGGATGTTAGTCTCGCGGATGAAGCCGTGGTAGATGGTGGCCAAGGTATATCTCTTGGGGTTAGGCCAAGCTCTCACCGTGATTTGGATGACGGCAAGAACAGGATTGCTAAAGGGTCTAAGTTCGAAACCTTCTTGGATTGAAGATGTGGTTCGACAACTACTCGGTTACGCATTATCGTCCACACAAGGTGGTGAACTCGGACGTCAATGTGCGCTACACAGCTGCATGTGCATGTGAAGATGAAATATATCCGTGGATTGTGCGTGCAAGACCATGGAAAGGAGGTCCCACTTGTCATGTAGTGAGTTCTGTGCCAACTCACATGTGCCGAGGCAAAAGGGTGGATGGCAAGGTTGTGTCCCAGGACCACAGACAACTCATGTCTGAGTTCATCGCTTACAGGCTCTCCAACTCAATATCCACACTTCCAACAATGAGCATCCAACATGTCATTGACCTTGTGAGAGCCATCTTTCATTACAAGTGAAGTACGGCAAGGCATGGAAGGCGAAGAAAGCCGCATTTAAGATGTTGTATGCTACTTGGGAGGAAGCATACAACCGAATCCCTAGGTTGTTGTTAGCCATGGCCGCCACAAACCCAGGCATGGTTCATGTGGTCGAGCCTCATGGGGAAAAACAACGGTTCATGCAGGAAGGAAAGTCCGAGTATTTGGCCGTGCATTTTGGGCGTTCGAGCAATGCGTGAGGGCTTTTGAACACTGTAGGCCGGTCATCGCCATTGATGGTACATTCTCGACCGGCAATACAAGGGCGCCTTGTTGGTTGCGATAGCAAGTGATGCGAATAACCGGGTGTTGCCATTGGCATTTGCTTTGGTTGAGGTGGAGAACAATGACAACTGGGAGTGGTTTTTTGCGTCCTTTGAGGATGAAGGTGTTACCCGCTCAGAGGGAAATTTGTGTCATATCGGATTGACATCAAGGAATTATTAACGCGGTGGAGATTGACATTCTCGGGCATGCTCCGTTGCACCATCAATGGTGCATGAGGCACTTTTGTTCGAACTTCTATAGGGCATGTGGCCTTAAGGAGTTGGACAATGATCTTCAAGATTGTTGTCTCGCTTTCTCCGACAAGCGGTTCGGCACTTTGTACAACAAATTGCTCGCACACAAAAACTTGATCCCGGGGGTCAAGACTTTCTCAATAGGCACATTGAATACCGGAACAAGTGGGCACGTGCTTTTGATGAAGATGGCCGGAGATACGGTCAAATGACAAGCAATATGGTCGAATGCTTCAATAGGGTGCTCAAAGGTGCACGTGGATTACCCGTGACGGCAATAGTTCAATACACATTTGACAAGATGAATGCGTACTTTCTAAAGTACTCGATGGAAACGGATGCACAGATAGCGGGTGAGAACAAGCACAAGTACAAGTACAAGTTCCCACCCAAGGTTGATGAATGATTGGAATTTCAATCATGGAAGGCGGACTCACAAGAAGCTATAGTATATGACAATGAAGAGTGGAAGTACGAAGTGAAAGAGCCAGGAGGAACCACAAACGATGGCCGCCAACATGGAGTGCCCACACATGTATACTGCCGGTCGCGTTAGGAATGTGGACGTCAATCACCCCCTCACCGTGAGGGAGTCGGAGTTCTCAATCATGACGGTCTAGAAAACATGGGCTCCCCGCTTTCACCCATACTTTGACCAATCACAATGGCCGGAGTACCATGGAGTTCAACTATGGGTAGATCCGGAGTTGAAGGTTGTTAAACGGGGTAGACGTAAGACAAAGCGTCTTAGAGGCGACATGGACGGATGGGGCCATGGTGGCCGCCACGAAGCCGCCAACGACCAATTCCAAGAGCCTCGTGAGAGCTCCCATTGTGGGGAATGCAAAGGTCATGGCCACAACAAAAGAAAATGTACGAAACCAAGGAAAAGGTCCAAGAAAAATGATGCAAGCACAAGCCAACAAGGAGCTACACAAGGTAGCCAAAAAAGTGGTAGCCAACAAGTGCCAAGCCAACCAAGTGTTAGCCAACCAAGTGGTAGCCAACAAGTGCCGAGGCAACCAAGTGATAGCCAAAGAGGATCTAGGCAACAAAGAGGGAGGTAACTAGGACTTACAAAAGGTCGTGATGGTGGTAGAGCTCGTGGTGGTGGTCTAGGCCATGGTGGTGGTAGAGCTCGTGGTGGTGGTCTTGGTCGTGGTGGTGGTCTTGGCCTTGGTGATGGACTTGGCCGTGGTGGTGGTCAAGGGCAAGGTCGTTATACAGGAATATTTGGATACCTCGATGGACCATTTCCGTATGTTGCTCACTTTTCATATGTTTTTGTTTTTCATATGTTCTTGTTGTCCTTATTCACTAATATGTTGCAATGTACATGTTCTTCCATTTGTTCTTATTCTCATTACAAACTATTATGTTTCACTCATTGTAGGTATGGCGGCTTCTCAACCCAACAAACCAACAATGAAGGAGGATGGCGAAGATGAGATGGCGGGATGGTGGGAGAAGGCTGCGAAGAAGCTGAGAGAGGAGGATGTAGTCGCACTAAAGAAGAAGGAAGAGGAGCTTGAAGAGAAGAGGAAGGAAAGAGAGATAGCAGATTATGAGTGTTGCGCTAGGGAGCATGCGTTGAAGAGGAAATGTGAGGAGGCACAAAAGAAGCATCTCAAGGATTTTCAAGAAAGAACCTTGAAACTTTGGGCATTTGAAGCTGAAAAAAAGAGGGAGAACAAGATATTCATGGAGAGGGTGGTTAAGGAGTCTCACCGCATAAGGAAAAGGGAGGAGGAAGAGGAAGAAGAGATCAAGAAGAAGAAGGGAAAGGGGCCTTGCTCTACGCAATAGAGCTATGTCATCTTCAATTTGCTTGTGGACGATGACCGTGTTATCCTCTAAACTATGCTCTTCGATTTGGTTGTGAACTACTATGTGTCATGAACTACTATGTATTTTGGACTCCTCCTCGATTTGGTTGTGAACTACTATGTGTCCTGAAGTACTATGTATTTCCTCCTTGATTTGGTTGTATGAACTACTCCTCAAGTTGAAGTACTATGTGTTATGAACTACTATGTGTCGTGAAGTACTTTGTGCATATGTTGTCTTCACAGTTGTCTGCTTGCTATCTATCAATCCTACTGCACATCATCATACTATGTGTGCATATGCTATCTTCACACTTCGATGTTTGCCAAAAAATTCGCTAAGTCCAAATGCAACGCCTAGCTCGGAGGCGTTGCACTGTACAGTACTATGGCGCCTCCAAGCTAGGCGCCACACCAGCCTGTATCTAGCAAACCTTCTGTTGCTCTCTGGTTAGCTCTTCCTAGGCGCGCAACGCCTCCGAGATAGCCGTTGCACTGCGTGGTGCGGTGCCTAGCTCGGAGGCGTTGCATGCCTGGGAAGAGCTAACCAGAGAGCAACAAAAAGTTTGCACCCAGTTTGGGTCCAAAAAATCTCTAAGTGTTGGTGTGGAGCCCAGCACTGATGCGTCACACTGTACAGTGCAACGCCTAGCACGGAGGCGTTGCACTGTGCAGTGTGGCACCTTCGGGCTAGGCGCCACACCAGCGTGTATCTGGCAAACTTTCTATTGCTCTCTGGATAGCTCTACACAAGTGTGCAACGCCTAATGGGTGGGCGTTGCACAATATTGTGCGGTGCCTCAGAGCTAGGCGCCACACCGGCTGTATCTAGCTGTAGTTTCTGTTGCTCTCTGGATATCTCTACCCAGGCATGCAATGCCTCAGAGCTAGGCGTTGCACTGCGCGCCTAGCTCTGAGGCATTGCATGCTTGGGTAGAGCTATCCAGAGAGCAACAGAAAGTTTGCACTCAGTTTGGGGCCAAAAAAACGCCAAGTGTTTGTGTGGCGCCTAGCAGGGAGGCGCCACATTGTATTGTGCAACGCCTCTGTGTTAGGCGTTGCACTATACAGTGTGGCGCCAGCCAACTAGGCGCCGCACTAACACTTAGTGTTTTTTGTCCCTCAAACTAGGACATTTCAGGCACATTTTCAGGCACTTCAAGTTCAACAAAGACAACATTTCTTAGAGTGACCATCACTTCAAGTTCAACATTACGAAGACATACAATCACTTCAAGTTCAACATTACTAAGAGCTACCACCACTTCAAGTTCAACGACATAACAAGTTCGACACAAGAAAAACGCCCACTAGGCGAGTTACATAACAAATAGAGCACGACGACTAGTTCCTTGTGCACTTTTTGGCTCCTCCCCCCTCCTGCTGGCTATCTTCTTTGCCTTCCTAGGAAGAGCAACCTGCTCCAGCTCCGGTTCCTCCACGTCATCCACATAGTCATACAAAGCCGCCATCCCCGAGGTGCCGACCATCCTCTTGCCTCTTTGGGTGAAGTCTTCAGGTGTGTATTTATTGATTCCCCTCCTAGGCTTTAACTCGTATGCTGACCAAACTTGATAGGTCCCCAAGGTCATGTCATCAGCAACCTATTACAAAAGTAAACGATATGGAAAAAACCGTGTGTGAGGATAAAGTTAGCAATGCATCAATAATTGAATATATGCTATTGCCATACCTCTTGGGTAACCACACCCACATCCTCATCCTCCAAAGGATCACCATGGCCAGAAGTGGGATCTGATGGTGTCGCCGACCTAGAGCGTTGAGGTGATACATACTCGGGGTCACAACAACCGACAAGGTTCGATAGCCGCCTTAACCTTTGGCCCTGACGCTGCAACATGTACAAGTGAATGAGACATCGAACGTAGCAACACATGTTACATGGACAATTGAAGGAGATGTGAACCTTAATGAATGCTCGAAGTGCACCTTCCCCATCGCTTTTCCCAACCGGGGTTGTCTCCAGAATAGTCTCGGTCTCATCAGCTACTTTCTTGATCTGGGCACGCTATGAACAGAAACGGCATTAACGTGTTAGGCAAGCGAAGATGTGAATAGTGCGAATGGGAAATCAAAAAGGGGAAATACCACAAAGTTCATCACTAGAGCTGAAGGGACTGAGGTGCCTTCCCTAACTAATTTGTTGTACAGGTGCTGGGTTAGCTCATCGAAGACGGTGGGATCTTCCAAAATCTCCTCAGCATACGCCGGCTTCCATACCTCCACACGGGTACTTGCAAGAAACCATGTGAGATAGTTGTTGAACGCGATCGGGCAGTGCTCACGAAGCTGGGCTCGTTTTCCAGCCTTAGTTTGCTCCACACTAAGCGCGAACTGTACGACATACTTCCTGTGATGCTTGGCCCAATCCTTGACCTTCCGCTGCCTTCTCCTATCCAACCTACAAATTAGAAACAGAATATTAGCACCATCAAAACCGCCGAGAAAGTGCTAAGTGCTCAAGGTTAATTATATCTTATGTGTGTAGCAACTTGTCCGTGTCCTCCCACTCCGGCGAGTGTGGCTGTAACAAACCAAACTGGCGGTACACCCGATGTGGCAGGTGAAGCTCAATCGCCGAGTTGAATATGAGTGGGCACTGCATATGCCAAAGATCCCTATACCTAGTGCACATCGGATTCAACCTGAACTCTCTAGGGTTACCAAAACTATCCCCTCTTCCATACGACTCCCATTCCACCTGAAACATAGCATAGAGTGCAAAATTGATTTCGAGTTACGATATAAGCATGAGAATCACTTATGCAATGTCGAGTCACCTCCTCAGCCGTGATCGTGTCCAGCTCCCTCATGTACAACTTGTACATGACCGACGGATGATCCGTCGTCTCATTTACCACATCCCACTTGTAAGCCCAAGTGGGGAGCCGTAGTGGGTCATCTTTGTCGTCCCAATCCTCGAACTTCACGGTCTTCGGTCGTTGTCGTGGAATTGTCACGGCAGACGTCCTAGTGTGAGGACTTAGTCGTGGAGCCATCGCAACGAGATTAGCTTAAAGGGGTTAATCGGGACAAAGAACACGAGGAGTTTATACTGGTTCGGCCCCTTGCGGTGAAGGAAAAGGCCTAATCCAGTTTGAGGTGGTATTGCTAGGGTTTCAATGACCAGGGAGCAAATACGCTTAACCTGGCTCTCGATCTGTTGTTTCTTGTCCCTAAACCGCCGTCGGGTCGTCCCCTTATATACACAGGTTGACGCCCCGCAGTACACAGAATCCCGGCCGGCTCATAAACGTGTCCGTCTCGGTATCTACTCTTTCCTATCTTACAATACAAGTCACACGCCTATGGCGGTTTACGTCTATGGGCCCTAACCCGCCTCTGGGCTTTGGGCCTTTTTATTAAGTCTCCTTCATAAGTCGCCATCTTCTATGTCTTCATGGGCTTCGATGCTGGTAATCATCATGAGTATAATCCGGCCCCTCCTGGGTAGTTTATACTCAATAGTTATATCCCCAACATTAGGCCCCAGGTTGATTTGAACTTGTTCACATCAATCTTCAACACTTAGAAAAATCCCTCCTTCATTACCTTCGCAAAACTTATAACTCGCCATGACGTCATCGTCTGGAATTATGATAATCCGCCATGACGTCACCTGCCATTAACTTTAAACAGAGCCAAAATCTTTTAATGTATCTCCTTTTCTTTAGTGAATCTCCAAAAATTGAGGCGTCTGCACATCTATAGATCCGTTTTTTGACCTCCTCGATTCCCGCGCTTGCCACTTATCCATTCGCGTTATAAATAGGACCGGGGGTCCCTTTCACCCCCCCCCCCCCCGTGCCTCTTCGTCTCGTCGTCTTCCTTGCGACGCCCTAGCACTCGAGCTCAGCCGCCACCACCAAGCTTCTCCTCTGCTTCAACGTTGGCCGCTGCATCAACCTGTTCAGACCAGACTCCACTCGCGTGCCTCCGCCATTCAACAGCTTCAGTGAGTTCTTCCTCCCCCCCTCCGTAGATCTGATTAGGGTTCGCACGAGGTCATGGAGGTTCGGTGTTGTTCTTCACCTATTCTTCATCGTAGCATAAATGGCGGATTCAAACTTGATATATTCCTGTGCGGTAATAGCAATAGTCCTTCTTTTTCCATCAGATCATCTTTTTTGTGTAGAAAACCCAATCTGGAACTTCATAAACTGTTCAAGCACCAATATTTAGGTCTGAATATATATTCTTTTTCTGACACGCGGTAGATCCGAAATTGCAATATCAATATGTGAAAACTGTTTTTCATAACTTAGTCATTTTCCAACTTCAGATCTATACTTTCAATATCTGTGTAGGCGGTTTAACTCAGAAAATAGTAACCCGCCAGGTACCATTAGTCCCCTCTTAAACCGCCAATTTCTCATTTCTGCAACTTGATAACGCCAATCTCCGGTTTAGCACTTTTGCATGCTTCAACACTTTCTACCTTTTAACCTTTAACGGATTAACCATGAATCTTAAACCGGCATAAACCTTCTTCCATGTTATTGAACAAATGGCCAAGTCCTTTTACTCCTGCAACTGGGTTCAATCACGGGTTACAGAAGAAAGGCTGAACGGGTTTGTTGCCACTAGCGCTTTAGCAAAAAAGTCATCCACTGGAGAGTCCCTAGTCCTAAAAATCCTCCTGAACCCAAGGAAGGGGAAGTGATCATTTTTGCTGACCATCTGAGTCGAGGATTTAGCCGTCCCGGATCAAAAAAAATCCGTGACGTGCTTCATTTCCTGCAACTCCACCCTCAAGGTATTGGACCTAACCCCGTATCCAACATTTGCAACTTTCAAGTTTTCTGCGAAGCTTATCTGCAAGAGGAGCCCATGGTTGAATTGTTCAGAGACTTCTACTACTTAAACCGCCGCACAGAATTTGTGGACGAGCCCAACACTGAACTTGGCGGGGTATCCATCCAAAAGAGAAAAGATGTCAGCTTCCCTCATGCCAACCATCATAGCCATCCCAAAGACTGGAACCAAACTTGGTTCTATTGCCGAGATACATCTCCAGCTGGTGAGAATCCTCTGCCGGGTTATCGTGCTCACCGGCTTAGCAGTACACATCCACTCCCCCAAAGACTCAGCGCAAAGGAACGAGCCAAATATGCGCCACAGCTCTCAAAGCTCAGAGCCTTTGTGGCAAACAGTTAAACAGGCGTTGATTTCGTCTGTTGCTGGGTGTCCTGGAGTATTTTACCCTTAAGCCGTCGCCCCGGTTTAATGTGTGAATATACAGGGGCTTGAAAGATCCTCAACGCCACATTGACATTCAGCTGACTGACGCTGAAGTTACTGAAGCTGTCAAGAAAATGCTGGATATACCGGTGGCTGAGTGCAGCAAAACAGGACTTAGTCCTTTCTGTGCTACAAATAAACCGCCAGCTGTAAGAACTGCTCAACTCCTGCTTACTCCATATTCTTAATACTCCCTTATGATCTTTTCAACTTTTAACAGGGTGATGATCCATTCTGGAAAAGGAAGCCGCAGGATAAACCGGCCAAAACAGCTCACCCCATGACGAAGGTCCACAAGACGCCTGCCAAGAAGAAAACCACCGAATCCACCGATTTAAACATTGACGATGACGATGATAATCATGAGTCAGAGGTAGAACTTGATTCACTTGGCTCCTTTTTCATACATCTCATTGACAATGATTATTATCAGGATGACGCTGAGGCTAGCCATGCTGGTGACATAGAGGTAATTATTCTTTCCTCCGGTTCAGATCCTCTGCCAACACAGAAAACCTGTCAAGTACGCCGGAAAGTAAGATTTTCTCACCCTCTAGCTCACTTGCGTCCAAACTTTCTTTTGAAGAAACAGCAACATGAAGCTCGCCGCACAACCCGGCATAGTGGCAACGTGATGACCTCTGCCGGTTACCAAACACTCCACTTTGCAAACGTCGTCCATAGATCTTACATATTTCTGACATACTTTACCCCAAGGCGGGTTATTTTCGACAACCTCTTAACTCGTCTGATTCAAATTACAGGGGGACTTCTCATTCTTCCTCTGGCGAGTCATCAGGAACACAAATTCCAACCCTCAAAACGGTTCCTGGGTGAGCATATTAATTGACCCTTCATATCTTATATTTGATCTTCATACTGACCTGATGTACACTTGTTATTTTCAGGGCCCAAGCCAGAGCTAGTAAAAAGCCTAAAGTGAATAATCCGGCTGATGACCCCATTCCATCTGAACCAGAAAGGACCCCTGAACCTTCTAATCCAAATGCTGAAACATTCCTGATGACCCGCCACCGCAAGATCATGAAACTGAAGTTGAACATATGGAAGTTGATCCGATGATTCAGGCTGATAAACCGCCAAGCTCAACTAAAGCTGCAGACGACAAAGCTGAAGACGTTGTGGTTACTGGTTTTGGTTACACAACCCCTGGCAACCCCATTGCTCGGTCAAAACACAGTGCCAAAGAAGAAAATTTTGCTGTTGACAAGGGCAAGTGGAAGGCGGACTTGGAACGCTATGCCCACCTCAGCGCCCAAGATATCCATTCTGGGTTTCTAAACCGTTTGTTCACAAGCCGTGACTATGAAGCCGGTTTAGTGAACATGATGAAGGAGCGGTATGAGGTAACTGCTGTGAACTCTGCCTAAATATGCTTCCCTTAGCCGCCAAATTTATTGGACATAATAGAATGTTCTGTAAATTTCCAAAACCATATAGATCGACTCCAGTAGCCCCCAAGGGCCGGTTTATACTGTCAATATGAACCGGGACTTGTAGAATAACAACTCTTCAATTTTGCCTGTGTAGCCCCCAAGGGCCGGCTTAGCAAATATGTTAAGTTGGGACTAATTATGCTGTAAGGCTAAAAATGCTTGTTTTGAGACCTTTACAATCCGGTTGACCACCAAGCTGATAAGTGGAAGAAAAATCCATAGTTTTAACTGGAGCAAATATGCATTAGCCCCCAAGTGCCAAGAATAATACTTGTATTGAGTTTGGGACTTGTAAAAATTTGTGAGAAGAAGCAATAGACATTAGCCCCTAAGTGCCAAGTATATTACTTGTTATGTGCTTGGGACTTCGAATATGCACTGTCAACTCATAAATTGCATGTATCTTGCAGGCTGAGCTTATCAAAAAGGAATCCCAAATTGCTGACCTTCAAGAAAATATCAAATCTCAACAAACCGAGACTTCCAAGGCCAAGGAGGAACTGACCAGTGCCTTATCAGCAATGGAAAAACTGAAGGAGAGCTTCAAGAACGAGCGGACAGGTTGGGATACATAAAAATCAGCTCTACTGAAAAGGGCTGAGGATGCTGAAGTAGCCCTTAATCCGCTAACAGAGGAGTTAACTGGCTTGAAACGGCAAATAAATGCCATGACTACTGCTGTTTTTGTTAAGTAGCCTCTTCATAAGCCTTAAACATGTATTATCTAGGAAACTGTCGGTTTATAGATGTTTTGTATGATGCAGGAACACGCGTTGCTCATCTTGGCTCAGATATGCGGCAAAAACTGAAAGCCGCCTATACACTTATAGAGCAGTTGTATACCGGCGTTCAACGGGTTATCTGCACAGCTTCCCATAACAAACCACCCCCAACCTTGATCAAGGAGACATTGGAACGGCTGGCGATGATGCACGCCCGGTTTGAAGAACTGAAGAAATCAGCCGCCAGGGCGGGTGCTCTTACTGCACTAACTCGGGCCAAAGCATGGATATCGGATCTTGATCCGGCTGATGTGGGAAACGGCTATCCGAGCATAAAGGAAGACGGGTCAGACTTTGACAATGATGACCTCAAAGCTTTGACGAGGGAAATGCGCCCATTGGCTAGCAAGTTGGTTGACGAGACCGATCTGTCACATTGCCAGTCGGTTTATAATGCCAACAACAAGAGAGTTAATGCGCCAAGTTATGATGCTCCAAATCTTATTCCTCCAATCCGTAAGCATACTTATGCCCCTGATGTTGATCCCTCCGCACTTATAAGTGATGAAGCTGTATTCAAAGCCTTAACTAGGATCAATTGGACAACCATTAACTTCCAACCACTGGGTAGAGAAGAGGAAGATGAGCCGGCGCTGGACGATCCGGAACCTTCAAGTTAGCCCGGCCAAGATTCATAAACCGGGGGCCGGTTTAGCATCTGCTTGCTGCAAGACTTGTTGATTTGGGCACCGAACGCCTTGTAATAGGCTAGCTTAAACTCTTGATCTGCTATGCCATCGCACATATGTGCTTTGCATGACATTGTTGTTCCGCCATGTTAAAATATGCCTCGTATGCTTATGATATTAACAATTTGAATCTGTTCCTGCATACAACAGAAAAAAGTGTCCTGGCGGTTTACCGCTGGACGGGTTATAACGCCCAATATAAAGCCATGGAAAATTAACATAGTTTATAACCAAGGCTAGACTTAAGGACAACCATGTATAATTGCAAATATAGCATACCTGCGATATTTGATCACACTGTTAGCTTACCAAGCCAGTGTAATAAGGGTGATAACCCAAATTTGAGAACTGGTAATGTATCATATATTGCCGGCTTATGAAGAGAGCGAGGCCGGGTTAATAAACACCGGATATTATGTTATCTCATACTGGCGACTTATAGTCAAAAGCCAGGCCGGGTTAATAAACACCGGATCTTAACTTATCATGTACTGATGACTTATAGTCGAAAGCCAAGCCAGGTTAATAAACACCAGCGAAATGTGATAATAAAACCTTATAAGCTTTATCAAATAAACCTCAAAAGATCTGTCCAAATAAAAACACACGAAAACGAGGCTTTTCATGGGCTGCCAGGCCGAAAATCGAGTGCTTTCATGGGCTGCACAGGCCACTGAGTTAAACCGTTTTACAAACCTTATAAGATGGACCTCACATAACCAATCGTCATTTTAACTTTGACAAGTTCAGGGTCTGCAGAAGATTGACTTGTCAAACGTTCGGCGGGTCATTCCAGGAATACTTCGGCGGAGTGGCTTACTTAAAAAGGCAGGATAACCCGGGGTGTTAGGTGAATACACCTGGCTTCCAAGCCTGGCTTTTAAGCCTATCACAAGGGTTATAGCAACTCTTGTTCTTTAGAACAAAAGAGCCCCCAAGCAATATTTCTGAGCTATGCTCAATGGGCACCTATGTTTGAGTTGTGCTTTTGCAACAGACTCTCTTTGGTCCCTTTAGCCTGGGTACCAAGCACCCAAATTTTTTTATGTGGCCTATAAGCCGGATCAAAGGGTAATCATAACTTTGCTCTATAAAGCAGAAGCCCCCAAGTGACCAAAAACTCGTTGTTTAAAGAGAAAAACGACAGAGGCCCTGCTTTAACAGGGATGTCAACTTTATTATATTGATCATAATATATACATTGTCAAAATATGTACATCAGAAGAGCCGGTGGCTCAGGTGTAATAAGGCCGAAGATGAGCAATATTCCAGGGCCGGTGGGTCTCCTCCTCCGACTTACATGAGTCTTTGTGCTCTCGAACATCGATAAGGTAGTATGACCCGTTGTTCAGATTCTTGCTGACCAACAAGGGTCCTTCCCAAGGTGGGGATAACTTGTGCATATCAGTCTGATCCTGGATGAGCCGGAGCACTAGATCACCTTCTTGGAAAGTTCTAGTTTTGACCCGGCGGCCGTGGTAACGGCGCAGATCTTGCTGGTAAATCGCTGAACGAGCTGCTGCGATGTCATGCTCCTCATCTAACAGGTCAAGTGCTTACTGACGTGCTTTTTCATTATCAGCTTCAACATAAGCCGCCACGCGGGATGAGTCATGACGGATGTCACTAGGGAGAACCGCCTCTGCCCCGTAAACCATGAAGAAAGGCGTGTAACCCGTAGAACTGTTGGGGGTGGTATTAATACTCCATAACACGGAAGGTAACTCCTCCACCCAACAACCCGGCGTCCTCTGCAGGGGAACAATAAGCCGGGGCTTGATGCCTCGTAGGATCTCCTGATTGGCTCTCTCAGCCTGACCATTAGATTGGGGGTGAGCCACTGACGACACATCAAGCCGGATATGCTCACGTTGGCAAAATTCCTTCATAGCGCCCTTGGAGAGATTAGTGCCATTGTTTGTTATAATGCTGTGTGGAAGCCAAAACAGAAGATCACCTTCTTCATGAATTGAACCGTCGTTGCTGCATCACACTTACTGACAGGCTCTGCCTCTACCCACTTAGTGAACTTATCAACTGCCACCAAAAGGTGGGTCTTGTTATCATTGGACCTCTTAAAAGGCCCAACCATGTCAAGTCCCCAAACTGCAAACGACCAAGTAATTGGAATCATCCTCAATTCTTGAGCCGGCACATGGGCTCGGCGTGAAAATTTCTGACATCCGTCACATTTACTGACTAGATCCTCAGCATCAGCATGAGCCGTCAGCCAATAAAATCCATGACGAAAAGCCTTGGCCACAAGAGACTTAGAGCCAGCATGGTGGCCACAATCTCCTTCATGAATCTCGTGCAGAATCTCACATCCTTCTCCAGGTGACACACAACGTTGAAATGCCCCTGTGACACTGCGATGATGTAACTCCCCATTGACAATAGTCATTGACTTGGACCGCCGGGTTATCTGCCTGGCCAAAGTTTCATCTTCAGGTAACTCGCCCCGGGTCATATAAGCCAAATAAGGGACTGTCCAATCAGGAATAGCATGAATAGCCGCCACCAACTGAGCTTCTGGGTCGGGAATAGCCAAATCCTCCTCTGTAGGCAACTTGGCCGACGGGTTATGCAGAACGTCAAGAAAGACATTAGGCGACACCGGTTTACGTTGAGAACCCAACCGGCTTAAGGCATCAGCCGCTTCATTTTTTCTCCAATCAACATGCTCAACTTGATAACCTTTGAAGTGACCAGCGATAACATCCACCTCTCGTCGATAAGCCGCCATGAGTGGGTCCTTAGAATCCCAAGTAGCAGAGACTTGTTGAGCCACCAAATCTGAGTCACCAAAGCACCTTACCCGGCTTAAGTTCATCTCCTTAGCCATTCGAAGGCCGTGGAGTAAGGCCTCGTATTCAGCTACATTGTTAGTGCAAGGGAACATCAAACGGAGAACATAACAAAATTTATCACCTCGAGGGGAAGCGAGCACAACTCCAGACCCCGAGCCCTCCAATTGCCTGGACCCATCAAAGTGGATAGTCCAATATGTGTTATCTGGCTTCTCCTCAGGCATCTATAACTCTGTCCAGTCATTGATGAAATCCACCAGCGCCTGAGATTTGATTGCCGCGCGAGGCATATATTTCAAACCATGTGGACCAAGCTCAATGGCCCACTTGGCTATCCGACCTGTGGCTTCTCTGTTCTGAATAATGTCTCCTAAAGGAGCAGAACTAACCACAGTGATGGGATGACCCAAGAAATATTGCTCAAACTTCCGACTGGCCATGAACACCCCATATACAAGTTTCTGTCAGTGCGGATATCTCTGCTTGGACTCAATAAGCACCTCGCTGATGTAGTAAACCGGCCGTTGAACCGTATATTCCTTGCCTGCTTCCTTCCGTTCCACCACAATAGCCACGCTGACAGCCCGGGCATTGGCAGCCACATATAACAACAATGGCTCTTTATCAACAGGGGCAGCAAGAACAGGTGGCTCGGCTAACTGCTTCTTCAAGTCCTCAAACGTTGTATTAGCGGCATCACTCCACACAAAATTATCTATCATTTTCATCATCTGATAAATAGGAGTAGCCTTCTCACCTAGCCGGCTTATGAACCGGCTCAGAGCCGCAATACGACCCGCCAGACGCTGAACATCGTTAACACATGCCGGTTTAGCCAATGAAGTAATGGCCTTGATTTTCTCCGGGTTAGCTTTAATACCCCTGTTAGACACCAGAAAGCCCAAGAGTTTGCCTGCCGGTACACCAAAAACAAACTTGGCCGGGTTAAGCATCATCTTATAGACCCGGAGATTATCAAAGGTTTCCTTTAAGTCGTCTATCAACATCCCCTTCTTCCTGGATTTCACTACAATATCATCCACATAGGCATGAACATTGTCTGATCATGAAGACAATTCTGCACACATCGCTGGTAAGTCGCCTGGGCACTCTTGAGCCCAAAAGGCATAGACACATAGCAGAAGGCTCCAAAGGGAGTTATAAAAGTCGTCTTCTCCTGGTCCTTAACTACCATCTTGATCTGATGATAACCAGAATAAGCATCCAAAAAACTCAACCGCTCACAACCCGTCGTAGCATCAATAATCTGGTCGATTACGAGGGAGAGCAAAAGGATCAGTCGAACAAGCCTTGTTTAAATCTGTGTAGTCCACACACATACGCCAGGTGCCATTCTTCTTAAGTACCAGCACAGGGTTAGCCAACCACTCAGGATGAAAAACCTCGACAATAAACCCAGCCGCCAAGAGCCGGGCTACCTCCTCACCAATGGCCTTACGCCTTTCTTCGTTAAAGTGACGAAGAAACTGCTTGACCGGTTTAAACTTGGGATCAATATTGAGAGTGTGCTCAGCGAGTTCCCTCGGTACACCTCGCGTGTCAAAAGGTTTCCATGCAAAGATGTCCCGGTTCTCACGGATGAACTCGATGAGCGTGCTTTCCTATTTCGGATCCAGATTAGCACTGATGCTGAACTGCTTGGATGAATCGCCAGGAACGAAATCAACCATCTTGGTATCATCTGCCGACTTAAACTTCAGGACCGGATCATGCTCTGCAGTTGGCTTTTTCAAAGATGTCATATCCGCCGGATCAACATTGTCCTTATAAAATTTTAACTCCTCCGTTGCACAAACCGACTCAGCATAAGCCGCATCACCTTCTTCGCATTCCAAAGCTATCTTCCGGCTCCCATGCACTGTGATGGTCCCTTTATAACCCGGCATCTTGAGCTGCAGATAAACATAACAGGGTCTGGCCATAAACTTAGCATAAGCCGGCCGTCCAAACAGAGCGTGATACGGGCTGTGAATCTTGACTACTTCAAAGGTCAATGTCTCTGACCTAGAGTCATGATCATCTCCAAAAGCAACTTCCAGAGCTATCTTACCAACCGGGTATGCCGACTTACCAGGCACCACGCCATGGAAAACAGTGTTCGACGGTTTAAGATTTTTATTTGTCAACCCAATGCGACAGAAAGTTTCATAATGAAGGATATTGATGCTGCTCCCTCCGTCCATGAGTACCTTGGTGAACTCGTATCCTCCGACCTGAGGTGCGACCACCAAAGCCAAGTGACCCGGATTATCATCCCGGGGCGGGTGATCTTCCCGACTCCACACAATGGGCTGCTCAGACCAGCGCAAGTAATGGGGAACTGCCGGTTCAACAGCGTTCACCGCCCTTTTATGAAGCTTCTGATCCCGTTTGCATAAACTTGTGGTGAAAACATGGTACTGCCCACTATTCAACTGCTTTGGGTTACTCTGATACCCAGATTGCTGCTGTTGATTCCCCTGACCTGACTGTTGATGGTAGCCACCCTGATTGCCTTGATTACCTTGGAACCCGTAGAACTGCCACCGCCATAACCCGGTCCATGAGGGCCAGATCCTGAACCACCACCTGGCCCATAACTGTCTTGAAAATGATTCGAATTTTTGAACTCTTTCATAATGAAACAATCCTTCCAGAGGTGCCCAGACGGTCTTTCTCGCGTACCATGCCTTGGGCAGGGCTGATTCAGCAGCTGCTCAAGATTAATGCCTGATCCTCCAGTCCGTGCGGGCGGTTTACCCTTACGACGCTGACCATTATTCTGCGCATTGGTGTTAGCCACAAAGTCAAAACTATTATCAGCTTTACGCATACCGTTGCCTCCCTGGTTCGCCGGGTTATGCTGCTGCCCTTTGGTGTTGCTGCTCTTCTTTCCCTTTCCCGGCTTTTCATCATCAGACTCGGGGTCCTTGGTACCATCAGAGTCAGCATACTTAACCAGAGCCGTCATGAGTGTCCCCATGTCATTGCAGTGGCGTTTGAGCCGCCCCAATTTCTGCTTCAGGAGCGTGAAACGGCAATTGCTTTCCAACATTAATACTGCTAAATCAGCATTGATATGATCCGATGAGTGCAGGATTGTTGAGACCCGGCGCACCCAATGAGTCATCGATTCACCTTCTTCTTGAACACAGACGGCTAAATCCACAATTGACATGGGCTGCTTGCATGTGTCTTTGAAATTATGGATAAACCGAGCCTTTAACTCGGCCCATGACCCGATGGAGTTGGCAAGGGGCCCCTTCAACCAAGTGCAGGCCGTCCCCTCCAACATCAAGGGGAAATATTTAGCACACGCAGCATCGCTAACATCCAAAAATTCCATGGCCATCTCATAACTCTCGATCCATGCCTCAGGAGGTAAGTCGGCTGTATAGTTAGGCACCTTGCGAGGACCTTTGAAATCCTTGGGAAGACGCTCATTACGTAGAGCTGGCACTAAACATGGCACGCCCAAATTCCTAAAGGTTACACCGGGCTCCACCGAAGTTGTCGGACGAACCGGAGTAGGTTGACGGGCCGCATATTGTGCCGCTAATTCGGCCTCTCGACGTACTCGACCTTGATCCACTACATTCTGAGCATCAGCACCACCGCCCGCCGGGTTATGTCCATGGGGCGGGTTATGGTTCCGTCCACAGCTTGACATAGCCAGCTCATCGATATGCCTGCTGTAACTCCGGCTCGGGCGAGGGGTGGAATGAATCCTGTCACGACTGTAAGAATAAGCCTGCTGCTGAACCAAAGCTGTCTGAAGGAGCTCTCTAGCTCTCCGTGTTTCAACCGCCGTCGGAGACTCGCCTTCAACTGGGAGAGCTGCCAATCGTGACGCCGCAGCGATCATGTTATCCAAAGAGTTAGAGTAATGACCCGGTGGTGTCGGCACGTGCTGCGGCGGGTTATTGTTCTGATGAGGTGGGTCCGTCGTTCGTGGCTGAACCGGCATACCCATCCCAGGTGCTTCGACCTGGTTTATTACTGCCGGGTTACTGGTTCCTGCTCCTGATGTGTTGAAAAGGTTTCTTGCCTCGTAAACCGGGGGCAGACGAGTTTGATGCCTCCTTCTCATGACATCGTTTGAAGCGTAGTGATCTAGCATGAGCCGGTAAGACTCCGACTAGATCCGCTGTGCCTGAGCATCCAAAGCTGCTCGCTCCTCGGCCATCCTCGTGTTTTCCGCGTTCAGCTCTTCCTTGGCCTGTGCTATCTCATCACCCAAATTTGCAACCGCCGCATTATGCTGATCCCGATCCACCGGATTAACCACTGTTGCTAACAATGCTGTCAGCTTATCCAACAAGTAAGTTAAGACTTGAGCTGGCGGGCGCACGGGGCCTCCTGCCCCGGCAGCCGTCGCCGCTGCTGACCTGGAAATCAACTCTGCTGCAGTCGACGAGTGTTGCACGGGCTGCGTACCGTCCATGAAGATCGTGACCCTGTTCGGCGGCTCGTAGGGGTCCGGAATACTTTCGCCATCGGAACAGCCCCCAAGCCGGCCGTCTTGCGGTTGATACAGTGACTCGGTCTCGCCGGTGGATGACTCATCATCAGAGTAACCGACCGTCTCACCACCAGATGCCGATCTACCCTCAGATTCCGCTCCATGGATGAATCCCACGAAGGCACGTTTCATGGCGAGCTGAACTCGGGCGAGTCTCGCACGCTGAGCCGTCTCGATGATGTCGGTGCAGATGTCCGGCTCAGGGCCCGGCTCGCCGATTTTGCCAATGAAGACGTGAATTCCGTTGAAGGGGACCCGGTACCCGTACTCAATTGAGCCGGCCTCGGGGCCCCAGCCTGCGTCGTCGATGTAGAGCTTGTCGTGACGACTCTTGGTCATCCGGCTCACAGCGTATCCCTTGAGCCCTTCGAAGTTGCCCTCTAAGAACTTGAAACCATCGTGCGATAGCCCCACGGTGGGCGCCAACTATCGTGGAATTGTCACGGCAGATGTCCTAGTGTGAGGACTTAGTCATGGAGCCATTGCAACAAGATTAGCTTAAAGGGGTTAATCAGGACAAAGGACACGAGGAGTTTATACTGGTTCGGCCCCTTGCTGTGAAGGTAAAGGACTAATCCAGCTTGAGGTGGTATTTCTAGTGTTTTGATGACCACGGAGCAAATACGCTTAACCTGGCTCTCGATCTGTTGTTTCTTGTCCCTAAACCGCCGCCGGGTCGTCCCCTTATATACACAAGTTGATGCCCCGCGGTTCACAGAATCCCGGCCGGCTCATAAACGTGTCCGGCTCGGTATCTACTCTTTCCTATCTTACAATACAAGTCACACGCCTATGGCGGTTTACGTCAATGGGTCCTAACCCGCCTCTGGGCTTTGGGCCTTCTTATTAAGTCTCCTTCATAAGTCGCCATCTTCTATGTCTTCATGGGCTTCGATACTGGTAATCATCATGAGTATAATTCGGCCCCTCCTGGGCGGTTTATACTCAATAGTTATATCCCCAACAGTTGTCCAAGCGGCAATCGCTCCCAGCTCCATATAGAAAGTGCGAGCATACAACCACCAATACCTCCAGATTTCCTACAACAGGCTTCATCCAACTGCACATAAAAGAGAACATGGTTGAATTAACAAGAAGATCGCATTGATAATGTAGCAATGAAGTGAAAAAGAAACAACTTTGTACCTGTCTATACAAGTAAGTCAGTGTCGCCGAACCCCAACTCCATTTGCTATCGAAGATGGTCAACGCCTTCAGCCACATCCATGGAGCATTCTTGCCTGTGCCATCAGCAAAAATAGTCCTGGATATAACATACCACATGTAGACACGAGCATATGTCTTGACCTCATCCTCATTCGCTTCCTCGGGGCAAGTACCAAAGTTCCATGCAATCCAGATGAAAGGAGCACCAGCTGCGACTCTTTCCTTCTTCTTGTCTTCTGTTTCTGTTTCCCGAGGCTCCGGAGGAACCATACCGATAAGGGCATGCATATGCTCGCGCCACCCATCAGAATCGGTGCTCATACATAGAGGATTCCCCTCGATAGTAAGACTGGCGATCATAGCAATATCCTGGAGCGTCATAGTCATCTCCCCGGTCCGAAGATGGAAACTGTGTGTCTCCGGCCTCCAACGATCAGTAAGCGCGGTGATTGTTGCAGCATTGAGGGGTGGCGTCGACCGACTAACCAACTGAATGAAAGGGAGGAGTCCTGTCTCCCTTACATACGGTGTGTATCGCTCATCATAGCGCATCCCCCCAAGGTTGACCCCGTGAAACCGAATCTTCAGAGGTTGAAGCTCCTACAAACAAACAAATCAAAAAATTACATATGGGGCATTTGTGTTTGAAATAAACACGAAATTCATAATACCGACCACTTTCATTATTACCCGCTGCTCCATTGACATAGCGTATGACCGGTGTTGATGGTCCCAGTGGTCATCGAGAAGCCAAACCATCCTAACAATTTCAAACAAAGCTTTCTTGTCAACACGATTATCTTTTGAATACAAATAAACTAAAGTACGCCTACTATATGCAAAATTCAAAGCATATGTATCCAAAGCATTCTTGTCAATACGAATATAATTTCAATACAAATAAACTAAACTAGGCCTACTTCATGTAAGATTCAATACAAATATCTTTTCCATAGTAATAACATGTCAGCCTATGTATCCAAACAATAACTTTTCAATAAAATCAACTAAACTAGGGTTGCAAAATTAGGTATCTAATACATGCAACATTCTAATCTAATCTAATCAAATAAGGGTTCCCCAAATCTCCAACATAGCATACATTCTATGGATAGAAAGAAGAGGATCGGAGAAGAGTACCTTCTAGGATGGATTGGTGAAGAAATCCACGGACCAAATCGTCAGATCTGAAGGATTTGGGAGAGGGGATTGAGAGGGGGAGAGGAGAGAGCCGCCGCCACCGCTGTTCTGTAACTGGTAATGGGGTGGGTTGGGGACGGCTGCGTGCGGCGGCTGCATCTAAGTCACGGTGCAACATCTGAGGGCTAGGCGCTGCACATTACATGTGTGGCGCCTAGAACGGAGACGCTGCACTGCTGGGTGCGGGTCCAGGGGCTGCCACGGTGGAAAAAAGTGCAACGCTCCAGAGCTAGGCGCTGCACCGTAGGGTGTGGCGCCTACGTGTCGGGCGCCATTCAAAAAAGTCAGTTACGTGACATAGTTTTAGGGGCAGTTCATTTTGTGAATTCATTGCGTCCACAAGTTAAAATTGTCAATTTGCCATGAATGGACGCATCGCATCCTCCAGGTTGACGTTGACCTCATGGTCCGTCCTTTTCATGCACCCGCAAAGTTTTAAGCCAAGCTCCTCATCTCACAGAGTTAATTGCAAGGAAGTACCACATTTGGGATAGTTGTAACGGATCAGTACCACTATTCAGATTTTTTGCAAGTCAGTATCACGTTTGAGGCTAATCATTGCAAAACGAGCTAAACGTTGTATAACGCAGTATCTGACCACGCGGCCCCACCTTTCAAGTGACACGTGGCATATTATTTTTGCAGATAAGACCCCCGCATTGCACTTAATGATGCAAATGCCCCCGCGATGTTAAAAAAAGAATTGCGCATGCCAGGGATTAGAACCCGCGCCCTTCCGGATTCGACGGAGAGGCCCTACCACTACGCTAGCCCATGTTGGCTGTGGTAATAGTATAGTTGGTTTCTATATTACGTGACGATTAAATAAATAAAACAAACGGAAAAAAACTCACGTTTGCGCTGATTCGAACCTGCGCCTGCGACTGAAAGAAAGAACGCGCCAGCCACTGCTCTAGAGAGATGCCCGCGTCAGGCTAGTGGCATTTATCTAGTTTGGACACGTCCTGGTCTTTTACCATTTTTAATTATGTTTTCTGTTTCACATTTCTTTTTTATATAGGTTTAGTATGCAATATTTTTTGTAAATACAAACTAAACATTATTATATAAATAAACACTGAACATTCTTGTATAATGTACGATGAACAATTTTGTTATACACACTGAACATAAATATACGGTGAACTTTTTTAAAAAATGCATAAATTCCTTTTTTTATACGTGTTTTTTTGTTTCTGATTTCTTTTATCTTTTTCAGATCTTTGGTATTCTTCGGATTTTCATGTTTTCAATTTTTTTTACTTTTTTTATATAGGTTTAGTATGCAAAAAAGGTTGTAAATACACGCTGAACATTATTCTATAAAAATGCATTGAACATTATTGTATAATATAGATGAACAATTTTGTTATATACATTGAACTTTTTTAATATACAATGTACTTTTTAAAATTTATAAATTACATTTTTTTTGTATATGATGTAATTTTTTTAACAATATACAATACACACACTATATACGGCGCGCTATTTATCTTTTTTGTTACCGTATGAAAAAGAGAACGAAGCACGGTATAAAACATGTATGCGTGCTATGTAAACAGAGGAACACTCGCGGCGCAGCGATAGTGAGCGCGCGCTGCGTCGCCCTAGTCCGGGTTTGAATCCCAGCTGCGGCGCGCCCTCTCTGCGATCGCTACTTTTGTGGTTCGTTTTATTTATTTAACGGTATAATAATATAAGTACTAATTATCCTAACTGAGCAACTCACTAGGCCTAGCGTAGTGGCAGGGCCTCTCCCTCAAAACAAGGAGGTCGTGGGTTTGAATCCCCGCTTGCGCTATTTCCTTTTTTTAACTTCGCGGGAGCATTTGCGTGATTAAGTGCAATGCGAGGGTCTTATCTGCAAAAACAACATGCCACCTGTCACCTGACAGGTGGGGCTGCGCTGTCAGATACAGTGTCAATACATTGTTATACGACGCTTAACCCGTTTTGCAACGATTAGCCTTAAACGTGGTAGTGACTTGCAAAAAATCTGAATAGTGGTACTGATCCGTCACAACCGCCCTAAATGTGGTACTTCTTTGCAATTAACTCCATCCCACAAGACGAGATACACGTACGGGTACACGCAGTCAGGACTCAGGAGGCATTGCCTCCACTGTGGTCTCAAGCCTCAACCATGGCCGCGCCCTGCATTCACGTTGTCTTTCTCCTTTGTCTGGTCCCAGCCACCGTCGCCTCACCTCATCGTAATCTACGCAAATCCCCGGTCGACATCGCCGCGGCCCCGACCGTCTCCGGCAGATGCGTCGCGGCCGACCACCTTCTTCGAGGTGGACCGCCCGCTCCGCCCGCCACCGGACAGCTCCGGCCCGTGCTCCACGCTCCTGCTATCCAGCTCCTTCGCCTTCACCTTCACCAAGCTGCCCGCCATCGCCGCCTACTCCCCGCCGCGCTGCCTCGCCGCGGCGGGCGGCCGCGCCTCAGCGATCTCCCTTGCCGTCCTCGAGTGGCATGCCACCTGCCGGGGACTCCAGTTCGACATGATCTTCGGTGTCTGGCACGGCGGCGCCAACTCCTCCGCGGCAGCACCGCCGAGCCGCTGCAAAACGGCGTCGTCTGGTCCGTCTCCAAGGACATCACCAGGTACGCGTCCCTCCTCGCCGCCGGCAACTCCACCCTCGCCGTCTTCGTCGAGAACCTCGTCAACAACCAGTACACCGGCGTGTACTATGCCAACGTGACGCTCCACCTCTACTTCCGCCGCACGCCGACGAGGCCGCCGCCCGCTGTGGCTCCCGCCGACCTCATCGTCCCGATGTCCAGAGGCTTACCTCTCAACGACGGGCTCTGGTACAAGATCGAGAACGCTACCGACGTCACGGCCAAGAGCGTCGTGTTGCCATCCAACACCTACTGCGCGGTCCTCCAACTCTACGTCTCGTTCCACGGGGATGACGATTAGTGGACAAACCAGCCCGGTGCCGATGCCAGCAGCCCGTTCCGCGAGGTCACTGTCCGTGTTGACGGGGTCCTCGCCGGTGCCGCGTGGCCGTTCCCCGTCATCTTCACCGGCGGCATGGACCCCCTCCTATGGCGGCCCATCACCGGCATCGGTTCCTTCAACCTCCGGACGTACGACGTCGAGGCGACGCCGTTGCTGTGCAAGATGCTGGACGGCAAGGCGCACGTTTTCGCGTTCGCTGTGACCAACGCTGTGGACGTGTGGTACGTCGACGCCAACCTCCACCTCTGGCTGGACCCTGGGAGCACGGCGACGGCGGCGGGCCTCGTGAGCTACGTGGCGCCGGAGTTAGCGCCGGCGACGGCGTCCTCCCGCACGACGGCGAGCCGGCAGGTCTCGGCGACCGGATGGGTGAAGTCGTCGTACGGGAACATCACGAGGAACGCCACGCAGACGTTCGATTTCGACAACACCAACGCCGGAGAGAAGGTGAACCAGACGACCGTCGCGCACGCCGGCGTCGCCGCCACGGACGTCGCCGGCGTCTTGTACTACTCGATGCAGATGCGCCAGAGCTTCCCGCTTTTCTTGGACTCAGGACCGGACCAGGTAACCGTCACGCACGGGTTGGAGGAGACGGTAGCCGCCGGCCGGTGGTCGTCAGGGCCCAGATACCAGTCGCTGCGCAACACGCAGCGGAGCAGCGTCGCCGGGGCGTCGTGGGGCATCCGGCAGACGTACAGGTACGAGGCGACCGACTGGTGCTACTTGAGGAACGTGACCAGCAGCGGTTACAGCATCGTGGCGGACCAGTCCAGTGAGGCGTGCGTCAAGGGGCCATTGCGTTGATCTACAGGATCAAGCAATAAATAAAGTGTAGGATGCGGTAATAAAGCCCGGGCAGTTTTTTTTCAAAAATACGCCAATGACAATACCATATTTTTATAGAAAAAGCCTGGACAGCTCCTATATTGTCAATTTATGGCAGTCGACAACAAGCCTACGAGCATGCAAACCAACGACAAAATACAATCAGCTCCGGACAGCGGAGAAGGGCGTTCGTTTGGGTCGGCGCGGACACAAAAGTCGGTCCAACGCGCCGACCTAAATGGACGCGCGTCCGCTTTTCATCTGCGGGCGACCCATTCCCGGCCCATTTTTTGAGCCGGATTTACGTCGGCACAGACACGAGACGAACGCGCGCGCGCTCGCCTTCTCCTCCCCCCTGACCCGTTGGTCGATGGCACATTGGTCATCCTCTCCCATTCCAACAAGCCCTCGCCAGCCTCCTTCGTCGACGCCGCTGCCGCTCACAGTGCCCATTTCTCTGGTGGCTCTGCCAGCTGCCGGCGCCACAACATCCCCTCTGCAACGCCGCCACCTCCCACGTCGCTCGCCACCACCATGTTGCCGCCGGGGAACTGAAAGCTTCCCACCCCCTCTCCCCCGACACAACCGCGACCGCGACCAAGAAGCCGCCTCGCCGCCCCGTCGAGATCCTCACCAGCACGCTCGTCGGACGCCGCCAGGGCAGCTAGCTGGTCCGAGGGCGGCGCGACTCCCTTCGCCGGCCGTCATCTTCATCGACGCCCGCAAGTTGTTCGACAGTTTGCCAAGGTACAAAATGGACTCTGCCGACGAGTTCTTTTTCACAATTTCCTTTGCGACTCTGACGATTCCTCGTCCGATGATGAGGAGGAGATCTTGGGTGCCGTGTTGATCCATCAACAGGTCAATAGCCAGCGCCCGTCGTTCCGTAGCTCCATTCCGGGGCACCTTCCGATGTTGAATCGCAACCGAGAGAGCGGGCATTTCCTTCTTTGGAAGGACTACTTTGACACAACAAACCCGTTGTTCAAACATCAGAAATTCCGCCGCCGTTTCCGTATGAATAGACATCTTTTCAACCGTATTAGAGAGGGATTGGTCGGCTATGATGACTATTTCGAGTGCAAAGAGGGTGCTGTTGGAAAAAGTGGTTTCTCCTCTTATCAAAAATGCAATGTCGCCATCCGAATGCTTGCATACGGAGTGCTCGGTGATCTCATTGATGAGTACGTCCGTATGAGCGAGTCTACATGCCTAGACTCCCTGTATAAGTTTTGCAAGGCTGTTATTGCTGTGTTTGGCCCTGAGTACTTGAGAGAGCCGACTCCTGAAGATACAGCCCGTTTGTTGGCGATGAATGCCAGCAGGGGCTTCCCAGGGATGCTTGGCAGCATAGACTGCATGCACTGGGAGTGGAAGAACTGCCCTTTTGCTTGGCAGGGGCAGTATAAGGGCCATGTCAGGGCTTGCACTGTCATACTTGAGGCCATTGCGTCTCAAGATCTCTGGATCTGACGCTCTTTCTTTGGCATGGCCAGATCACACAATGATATCAACGTGCTTTAGCCTCGCCGGTGTTTGCTAGGCTTGCCAAAGGCAACAGCCCACCGGTGAACTTTACTATCAACGGCCACAACTACGACAAAGGATACTACCTGGGTGACGGTATCTATCCTCAGTGGACCATTATTGTGAAGACAATCCCCAACCCTGTCAGAGAGAAGAGGAAAAGATTTGCCCAAGAGCAAGAGAGTGCTAGGAAGAACGTCGAGGGTGCCTTTGGTGTTTTGCAATCTCGATGGGGCATTGTTCGGTATCCCACTAATACTTGGAGTACGCAGAAACTGTGGGAGGTGATGACTGCTTGCGTGATCATGCACAATATGATCGTAGAAGATGAGCGCCTGAAACGTCTGTACGATCAAGGGTTTCAGTTTCAAGGTGAAAATGTTGTGCCTGAGCATGGAGGAGCGGCAACTTTTGAACAGTTCACCCAATTTCATCATGACATGCGTGATTGGGAAACCCACATGCAACTGCAAAATGATTTGGTTGAGCATACGTGGGTTCATGTTGGCAACCAATAGACGTATCTTTTTTATTCGGCTTGCAAAACTATGTGAGACATTTTTATTTTATTCGGCTTGTGAAACTATGCTATTTTATTCAGTTGAAACTATTTTATTTATTTGGTTCTGGACTATATGTTTGAATGCAAAAGTTGTGTGTGAAACAATGCAAAAAATAAGCTATATATTTGTTGAAAAAGGGTGGCCAACCGGTCATGCCGGCACATATGGGTCGGCGTATTGGGCGCACTACTGACCCAAATCTAAAACTGGGCGACGCCGGGCGGGCGGCCGACCCAAACGGCCAAAAAGCAGACAAAAGCGCCGTCCATTTGGGTCGGTGCGTTGGAGTTGCTCTTATATACTTTAGATTTCGCCCTTAGTACTTGAGATAAAGCAAACAAGCCATACTGATAAAGTTATGCTTATCAACGCAAAAAAAAAGAAAGAAAGAAAAAAGAAAACGAAACCATGACTAGAATATAAAAAAAATATTACTCCCTCCATCCCAAATTATAGATCGTTTTGACTTTTCTAGATTCATAGATATTATTAAAGTTTTTAAATTGTTTTAATAGTTAGTTCAATAATCACTCTATCTTTAAAGTTATGTCCTTTTCACTACTGCATAAGCCCTTCGAACCAGATGAAAATATCATAAGAAAAATCACAGAGCTTGTCCTTATTCTTTTTCTGTTTTATCTTAGCTAGCACTACAAATAAGGCCCATGATGAACATGTGTTTGTGTTTTACCCCCACAAAATGTTAGGAACATGTAATTTTCATTTCGCAGACAAACACTAGTTTAGTTTGACCTCCACTATGGTAGCCCCCTTTTGCACATGAAAAACTAAGATGGTTATGTGTTTTCTAATAAAAACAAAAATAATAAATGCTTTGAGGTTTCACGTGAGAATACGTCAAAGAATTTTATAGATTTTGATAGTAAATTTTGTAAATAGAGAAATTAAATCAAAATAAAAAGAGAACTTGATGCGGAGCATCCCTCGACCATCACCATGGACGTCACACCACCACCGCGAAGACCTCGAGGACCAAGGACAAGAGCACACGCACGCACCGTCGAAACCGAGGTTAACTCTTTCCTCTCCGAGTTTCGTCCGGATTCACTTGTCAATGGGATTCTACCTCAAAGAGACGCGTTGGGCATTCTTAGGTATTTTGGAGATCGTCGCGAGGGAGCACGGAGGAATCACCAAGTTCACCGGAGACCTATGGAGGAGGAGAAGGAAGAAGGACGCGCGAGAAGCACGAAGCAAAGGAGGTCCCGGACCACCACGGCCCTCCCCTACAGCCGGCGGAGCCCCTGGCTACCCCGGGTGCCCGGCCCTGACCTGGGCGCGGCCCCTCCCGGCCCCGGGTGCCCGGCCTTGGAGGGCCCGGGTGCCCGCACCCCCCCTGGGCGCTGTCCCAGCCGGCCCCGGGTGCCCCCCCCCGGCCTGGTGCCACCAGCCACCACCCCGGGTGCCCGGGCCACTACCCCCGGGTGCCCGACCTCTACAGCAACAAGGGCGCAGCCCCCCTGACCGGACCGGGTGCCCGGTCCCTCGCACCCCGGGTGCCCGGACCCCTCCGAGAGTGTCGCCGTTTTCAGGGTCATTTTGGACCTTTGTATCCCTCTCTCCCTCTATTTCATCCCTAGACTATATATACCCCTTCCCTAGCTCATTTAGAGGATAGAAAAGTATTTGGTAGACAAAGAGAGAGCTTTGCTCATCTTCCTCCTCATGGAGATCATGACCTTCTATGGAGAAGATCCCTAGTGGATTCAAGCCCCCTTCTTGGGAAGGATCCCCATCATAGGATCATCAAGACCTCTCTCCTCATAGGATTGGGATGAACTATACCTTGTATCTTTCCTTTGTTGTTCTTGGATCATTGTGACCTCTTGTGTGTTCTTGGATCTAGCATATGTGTGATTGGATCTAGTCAATTTGAGTGTTTCCCCTCTCTTGTGTTCTTCGTGTTCTTCGTGTTCTTGGGGATTTCCCCTCCAATTCGTGAAAGATCTCCATCTAGGGTTCCACTCTACAACATCTTGGTATCATGAGCCATGGTTTCTCACGAAATTGGAACCCCCCTTCTTGTTCTCTAGCCTAATTTTGTTGTGTTCTTCCCCAATTTCGAAAATTCCCCACCAGAAATAGCCCCAAATTTTTTTTTGTGATTTGTCGGTTTGATGAGGTTTTGTTGGATTTGATCCATGGATTTGCTTGGTTTCAAGTGGATCTAACCTTCCCCCCATCCATCTCCACCTTTTCCTCCACGAAATCCACCAATTTCTCCCTTTTCCCCACGAATTTCCGCCCAAATCCGTCACCCCCGGGCACCCGGACCTCAAACCCCGAGCACCCGGACCGCCCGCGCATCCCCGTTGACCACCCCGGGTGCCTGCGCCCCGAGCCTCCGGGCACCCGCACCCCGGGCTGTTCGCCCCGAACCACCCCGGGTGCCCGCACCTCTTGCCCCCGGACCCCCGGTCCTCTTCTTCAGCCCAACCTCGCTGACCACCCTGGGTGCCCGCACCCCCAAACACCGGGCACTCGCACCCCCCCCCCCCCGAATCAGCCCACCAACATTCACCATTTCGGCCATAACTTTCGCTCCCGGAGTCCGATTTTGACGTTCTTTAGCTCGTTGAGTAGCTATTGACACCCCCCATCCATCTAGATAGATTCCAACACCATTTGACTCCATCAAAATTTCGGCATCTTGGCATCTTTGACTAGGCCATCCACCATATCATTCGCAAAACCACCTTCGCTTTCCGCAACCTAACCTTTTTTTATCCATATAGCATTTGTGGTTGCTTGTGTGGTGACTTGAGTCTCCTAAGGTGTTTCGGCTACTTAGGTACGGTTGCTTCGTCATCAACCACCACCACCTCTTCCACATTGCTAGCTCCGGAACCACCTACGCATTCCGCTACCATCATTTGACATTTTCCTTTGAGATTTTGAGTTTGCGGTTTTTCCGTTTCCTAGGGTGTTTCGGCTAACTAGGAACGGTTCGACATCGACAACACCGCCGCTCACCTTCGACAAGGACTCGACATCGACCACTTCACCATTTTGACACCCTAACCGTAAGCAAGAACGGTAACCTCTATATCATCTTGGTATCGTGGTATCCCATCATTGTACATTCTTGCCTTTACATTGTTAACTCCTTAGCCCATTTTTGCGTCACTTGCCTATCGAGACTAGCCTTTGAGTATTGCCGGCAACGTTACTTGTGCACATTAGTGATCCGTACCTTCCATTGCATATATACCATATCATATTGGTATCATCATATCATCCCTTGTGTCACAAGATTGTTCCCGCATATACACAATTGCTATGTTGGTTTGTGCATTTCGCATAAGTGGTCATATCAAAAAAATAAGCTTTTAAGCAAAAGAAAAAGAGGGCAAAGAAGCTTGTAAGCAAGAGCCATAGCATCGCCACATTGCATACCATACTACCATATTGATCATCTTGGATCATCGTGTGCGAAACACCGGAACATCATACATATATATCATACTTGGGATAGAACGTTGATACATTTTGCATCTTATAGGTTGTGCACAAGTGTCGTATCCGCCTATTGAGCAATCGTGCTAGCGTCTCTCTAGAGTTGTGCAACACGAGCGTTTTCCGTGGATTCCACATTTTGTGCTCATTTCTTGGTTGCACGGCCCCATTTATCTATCCATGTGTGTGTTTCCGTGTGCCATTCATTGTTATTGGTCTACTTGTTTCACTTGCGAATTTATGAATCTTTTACAACATTATTGACTCGTGCTAACAATTTGCATCAAATTTTTGTGCCACTATCCTCACCGAGCTCCACCATAAGCCTTACTTGTGTAGGTGTGAGAATTGACAAGATCCGGTACCAATTGTGCTATTTCCTTGTTACATTATTGAGTGATCATTGATCCATCTTCAACATTGGATAAGGTACATTGGTCTAGTTCTTTCCTTTCTTCCACTTACATTTGCTCGAGTCTTGTGATGGATAGGCAAGGCATTTCATCTCCTGTCTTCCACGACAACGACGGAGCGAACAACTACATCACCAAAACGCTCATCTTCGGACTACAACGAGCAATGCGAAGCATTGAGAGACTCACCGTCGACATTCATCAACGCGAAGCACGGACAAGGGACTACATCGACACCAAGTTGGATGCACAATTGGATGACATCCGACACGTGTGGGCCAACTACAAGTCTTCTTCCTCTTCGTCATCTTCAAGGCGGAGACGCTCAAGTCGCAAGTCTTCGGAGCGACCACAAGATGCAAGTACCACGCGGCACCGTCAAGAAAACCTTCATGAGTAAAAGAGAAGACCGAGAGACGACCTCCACCACGAGCAAGCTACGACTACTACCACCACTTCGGCATCTTCGCCAAGTGTTATCAAGGCATCTTCGCCTTCGGACGTACAACATCTTCGCCTACCTCCGACAAGTACGCCTACATCAGCTTTCATCCACGGCGACGGTGACAAGATGATCGAGCATGGGATTTTCCCTTTGGTCATGGAGGAGAGCGATGATGTGCCATCTTCGGCCTTCATCCACGACGACGACGACGAGATGGTTGAGCATGGGATTTTTCCTTCGACCACGGCGACGTATGATGACTTGAGTGACTTGTCCTACCATATTGAGAGTGAGAGTGACTTCACCACTAGCCCCATATATGATGAGTTGCCACAATTCCCATGTGAGGAGAGCCACAACCCCCACCACTTGAGTGAGATGAGTGACTCCACCATATGTGACATTGAGTGCACCTACCTTGAGGGAGTGAGTGAGCCACCACCACATAGAGAGAGTGAGGTAGTTGATAGGGCATGTGAGGCCACTATGATTTCTAACGACTTAACCTCTACCTCTATTGTGTCTTCTCATTTGGTGCTAGGTCCCATTTATGATGACGCGCCGATTCGCGACGACTTCGTCCTTCCTTTGGACAAGACGATGGCCATGGTGGAATATGATGCACCCCCCCACATGGTTCCATCAAGATGAAGATGATGACCACCATTTGGTCTTTGCCACTTCACCTACACCACTTGAGTGGAATGAACAAGGTAATATAGGTGAAGGTGATGCTCTAGTCCCGCTAGTGGACATTCTGGACATTGATTGCTTGCATGATGTTGATCCATCTATTGTCATGCTTCATGCTAGCTCGACTTCCCCATGCGATGATTTACCCATTTATGATGAGTTTGATGATTTCCATGTGGAGTCTATTAGTTGTGATGCCATGTTACATAGGATTTCTTGTGACAATTCTATTGGTCACATTATGTTTGACAATCCGCTTGCCTTGTCATATGCTATGCATGAGATCAACAATATGTCATATTTGCAATCTCATCATAGTGACTATGCATATGCCATCAACATAAACCCAATTTGCACATATGACATAGATTACAAGCCCATGGTTATTGGCATTTGTTTTTCTTGTGATGATATTGATATGCGCCCTTTGCATCATTTATCTCATATGCCATGCCATCGCCTCCTACCTTCGGATATGCATTGTTTTGGATGTTGTTTATTTTCTCCATATGATATTTCCGCTCTTTCTCATGAGGAGACCCCCATAGTTTTCTCATACATTTTAGGAGATTTTGATTCATCCTATCCATTGCATGATCCCACTACTTGTGTGCACCATATGCTTCCCATGAATAAACATGCTAGTGATGTGCCATATACTTGCATTCTCAATTTGTGTCCCATCGTGTCATACATAACAACTATTCTTTCATGATGGATGACATGTTCTTATACCATGCATCAAATTTCTTTGAGCGATGTTTATCTTGTGCTAACTCACACAAGCACATACACATCATGATGGATGACGTGTATATTTACCACGAACACAATTTCTTTGGTTTTTTTCTCTTTTGTGTAGGTACCCATGAATACTTGTCAACCTCACAATCCCATGAGTTGACAAAACGAGTTCTAGAGAGAGCAATGATGGCTTGGGATCCCGTGGATTGTCTTTCTCACCGCTCTCTTCACGCAAAGACTTCGCGCATTTCTTCTACATGGCCCTCACTTGGCTATGGATTATTGTCCATTACATATTATATGCCCATATTGCCATGTTCACTTTGCATGACATGCTTATTCATATGCCTTTACCATGCATTTGTGACCCATGCTTTGCTTTACACACGATGATTGATTCTAGTACTTGTATGTGTATTTGCAAGCTTGGTGGAGATATTGCTCGTTCCTGCCATGTTTCATTTATGATCCATTCCCATGATGATACTATGATCTCGCTTTGTGTTCGTGCTCGCGATATGCCATGTGCATTGCCTAGGCCTATTATTTGCTCACATGACATGATTGCCATGATTTCCTATAGTGTGTTGCATCTTCGCTCCACTAGTTTGCACAACTTGATTTCTATGCTTTCTCATGTTGCATCCAATTCTAGGATACTTGCTCCTATCATATGTTTGGTTGCAACAATGTCATTACTTCACATATGTCATGTCGCATTGCTTGTCACATGATTGACTTGATTGCCTCGCACATGTTGCACCATTGCTATCTCATTTGTGTTGAGTGCCACACTATCTTCACCACACCATATGCACATTATTCTTGGATTGTCTTGCACTTGCCTCATGTGTTTAGCCATTCCATTTCATTTGGTGTTGTGAATGACTCTTATGCCTACCATAGACCATTTGTCGAGCGCTTTATGCATGTTTGCTATGATCTTGAGGTTGATGCTTGCTATCTTGTCAAACATATTTGCATCGCTACCTCACATTTGCATGCTTGTTTCCATGATGTCTTTGCTTCTGCTCAATTTACGTGCTTACATGACATGTCACACTCCCTTGTCACACCACATGCTATGCTTGATGACGACACTTGTTTGGTGAGTCACCTCTTGAATGCTTGGTTTTGCACTAACGCTAACCACATTTGTTTTTCCAAGTGTTTGTTATACTTGCTCCTTTTGAAGGAATCACAAGACGGTGCAACATTGGAGAGTGCCCATTTTGAGCTTCAAGATGACAAGTGCTTGGTAGTCGTCCACTTCTACACGGCGACGCCATCTCTTTCCCATGATGATGAAGATCACGATCCGTGGACGGATCTCTCCCAAGGGGGGGGGGATGATGTGGAGCATCCCTCGACCATCACCATGGGCGTCACACCACCACCGCGAAGACCTCGAGGACCAAGGACAAGAGCACGTGCACGCACCGTCGAAACCGAGGTTAACTCTTTCCTCTCCGAGTTTCGTTCGGATTCACTTGTGAATGGGATTCTACCTCAAAGAGACATGTTGGGCATTCTTAGGTATTTCGGAGATCGTCACGAGGGAGCACGGAGGAATCACCAAGTTCATCGGAGACCTACGGAGGAGGACAAGGAAGAAGGATGCGCGAGAAGCATGAAGCAAAGGAGTTCTCGGACCACCACGGCCCTCCCCTACAGCCGGCGGAGCCCCTGACTACCCCGGGTGCCCGGCCACTCTAGGCCCGGTTGCCCGGCCCTGACCTGGGCGCGGCCGCTCCCGGCTCCGGGTGCCCGGCCTTGGAGGGCCCGGGTGCTCGCACCCCCCTGGGCGCTGTCCCAGCCGGCCCCGGGTGCCCGGGCCCCCCGCCTGGTGCCACCAGCCACCACCCCGGGTGCCCGGGCCACTACCCCCGGGTGCCCGGCCTCTACAACAACAAGGGCGCAGCCCCCCTGACCGGACCGGGTGCCCGGTCCCTCGCACCCCGGGTGCCCGGACCCCTCCGAGAGTGTCTCCATTTTCAGGGTAATTTTGGACCTTTGTATCCCTCTCTCCCTCTATTTCGTCCCTAGACTATATATACTCCTTCCCTGGCTCATTTAGAGGATAGCAAAGTATTTGGTAGACAAAGAGAGAGCTTTGCTCATCTTCCTCCTCATGAAGATCATGACCTCCTATGGAGAAGATCCCTAGTGGATTCAAGCCCCCTTCTTGGGAAGGATCCCCATCATAGGATCATCAAGACCTCTCTCCTCATAGGATTGGGATGAACTAGTACCTTGTATCTTTCCTTTGTTGTTCTTGGATCATTGTGACCTCTTGTGTGTTCTTGGATCTAGCATATGTGTGATTGGATCTAGTCAATTTGAATGTTTCCCCTCTCTTGTGTTCTTCGTGTTCTTGGGGATTTCCCCTCCAATTCGTGAAAGATCTCCATCCATGGTTCCACCCTACAACAGAACTGCTACATTGCTCCCTTTCTAAATGATTAGCACGAATCCTAAAGCACAACTAAAATTCTTATTATCATTTTCAATTAATGCGAGGATCGGAAATCTAGCCCAACCCATCAGCTAGCCTAGCCCAGCCCAAGTCCACAAAAACATGTTTCGTGTTAGCAGCTCACGTCGTGCTGCGCCCCTGTCGCCGGAGACTCCACCATCGTCTCTGTCGTCCAAGAACATTCCTCGTCCACAGCTCTCTGAATAATA
Source organism: Aegilops tauschii subsp. strangulata (assembly GCF_002575655.3). Lineage (NCBI taxonomy): Eukaryota > Viridiplantae > Streptophyta > Magnoliopsida > Poales > Poaceae > Aegilops > Aegilops tauschii. The sequence goes on from NC_053039.3 coordinate 50,641,457, forward strand.
TATAAACATCATGCATCTCTCTTGCAGCACACCCCTTAGCCTAATGTCCGCAGATCAGCCACCTCAACTACCATATTCATCCATTTCATCGGTTCCATGAGCCCATCTTTCCTCAGTTACCTGGAAAAGGTAGTCGGGTCGGAATAGATTTGTGCAACAATCACTCATCCATGGACAAAGAAGATGATGCTGGCTATATAGAGATAATTTTTCCTTGATCTGAATGTTGATGACCCAAGTTCTAATTGTTTGAGTTTGTCATTCAATCCATGTTCTCCATCTGAGAAAAATGTCCAGCAGCTATATACAAGGAAAAAAATGTTGATATGATCTCTAAAGTTGTAAACCGAGTTCAATTTGCTAGTTTAATGGATAATATGTTTTAACGATTTGTCATACTAGCTATAATTTAACATGATTAGGGTTCACTGGTACTTCTTGCCGCAGATGCATGTGATTAGATTGTGTGGTTATTTGGATGGGCTGGATTGGACAGGTGAGGATCGGAACCAGGCAGGTACCTACAGGTGAACATCATAAATAATATTCTTAATTAATTAAGTATGCTTTAGGATTCGTGTCGCTTTAAAAAAAAGGAGTACTGGAGCACTTCTCAATAAAACATTCATATACATGCTCAAGCAGTGAATGGATGGATTTGTACCGCAATAGTTATTTTGGCCATCGCTGTTCATGTTGTCGCAGTAGCTAATCACCATCATCCCTGCTTAGATTTCTGGCTCAAACCAATGCGCGAGGGCCAGAGCCTCCGATTCTTCTGCTCTGTGCCACCCTCCTCCTTTATCCCCATGCCGGTTCGAGCTCCCAAGCTCTGTCAATGGTGGTCGGGGTAGAAGAGTTGAAACTTATGATTATGATTAGACCCTCATGCTTTAGGTTATTCATGTTTATGTCCAAATATTTTACAGTGGCATCCCTCCTCTCTCTCACGATGACATGTGGGCCCCGTTCACCCCGGGTCCCATTAGTCAGTGACATAGCCTAACTCCTCTCCAGTCCACGTCACTCCATGAACTAAGTCCACATGGACCACACTCACACAAACCATTCCGTGAACTCGGCCCATATGGGCCGATGACACGCGCACCCATAGGTTTTGAGAGGCACTATATTATGTTAGTTAACTTGTATTAAAGATAGAAAGATTAGGATTTGTTGCAACTCTACCATCTTTTCATGTGGAGACAAAGCTAAGGCTTATGCAAATATAGTCTCTTCTGAATCGATAATTCAAAACGGTGCCCAGGCTCGTCTGCTATCGGTGAACAGTAAATTCGAAAAAAATAGCAAATAAATTCAAAAAAATCTGAACTTTTTACACATGAAATATGAGAGAATTTTCTAGGTGCCTCCAAAATTTCAAGGTGTTTGGAAATTTGACGAGCTCGTGGTAAAAAACAAAATTCGGACTACACAGTGCACTTTTTGAAAGTTTCTTTGACAAGCCAAATTTATTATTTTTGCCACAGCCTTCTCATATGTCCAAACACGTTGAAATTTGGCACGCACCTAGAAGATTCTCTCAACTTTCATGTGTAAAAGTATCAGATTTTTTTGAATATGTTTGCTATTTTTTCGACTTTACTGTTCATAGGCAGGTGCAGCTGAGCCTGGGTGTAGAAACGTTGCACTCCTTCTGAATGATGAAATTACCAATGTGCTGCATTAGCAACTAGTTAAATTGAAAGCTTCATGTTGGCTTAAGAATTTCGGGGTGCCATATGAGTTTACTCAAGCACCGTACATTCTTTTTTTTTCCTGGTCTCCTTTTTTGGCCTGCTATCTTCTTAAGAACCCAAGTGTCACTTGTTCAGTTAAATTTCTTTGTTGGTAAGCTCACAAAACAGTATTTTTTCAGAGTCATTGCATGATTGACCATGTCCTTTGTTCTGACCATATGATTCAGTACAAATTTATCTTGTAATTATTGATTGTACTATATCATTCGCAATAATCAGAATTTTCATAGTGCCAAATTTATTAGTTTTCCTTTTCATAAAAGAAGTACATTTAATACTCATCTCCAAGTGGATCCAGTTTTCACTCTGCTACGAAACTGCTACTACTATGTTAGAGTGTTTGCTGTAGGATCAGCTTCACAATAACTACTAACATGAGGTAGTGATGTCCTGGATGATTGTTTAGTATGTTATTATTCACAATAACTACTAACAATATATTCCATAGCTTTATTTTTCTGTTCTTTGCTCTGCTCATGTGGACATGGAAGGGAGGAGGAAGACAGAAGGGAATGAGAGTGGAACAAGAGGATCAGAGGAAATTGATCTCGGAGGTAATGAACTCCATCGTCCATGCAATGATATTTAACATATCCATGCCCACGTAAGCACAGGCACTGCAAACCTCACGTCTAGTTTGGTGGCTCAGATTCTTTACTTAGCTCCCTAAATGCCTTGCACTTTTGTAGAATAGATTTTCAATTCCCATGCAACTCCAAAATATCGACTATTAGCAGAAGCCTAGTGGAGTTCCCACTAAAATATGGAAACATCATTATAGTAATTTAGAATTGTCTTGGTTCCTGAAAAATAGTTCATTCTGAGTAACCTTGCTTTATACATATCCCCGCGGACCTTTTTGTGACAGTAATGAGTTTTACTTGGAGAAAACTTAATTTGCGATCTTAGCATGCTCCAGCGAGCCTTGTAAGGTAAAATTAATTTGGTATGAAAATACAGTAATGTCTCTACTACTTCTATATATGCTTATGGCTCTGACAAGAGGAAGAATCCATAGTTTGTTTATTCATCTATGGCTGCTTCTTGTCACAGCACACAGTTCCACAGTTGTGGATATGAACTCATTTTACTTGAATGATCATGTTGTGCCATGCTGATGTGTCCATTTGATTTAAAAGGAATATTTTTCTACTAGCCTGTGAATATGCATACTGACCTCATGGAACACAGCCAAGTGTTATGAATAGCACTTCTATTGAATTCTAGCCCCATGGGGACTATATATATAGGTACATGAGGGTGAATACTAGACTACGATAAGGACTATACAATTAGAGTCCTATAGTACTACTACTGCTACACCCTTAACACCCCCCCCCCCCCCCCCCTAAATGCAAGCCGTATGCAATAGCGTCGCATTTGAAAGAAAGAGTGAGCACTAAGACTAAACTTATACTTAGTACATACAAAATCTAACTCTATGAAGCCTTCTTATAGTGGAGTCTTGATAATCCGTCGAATCAAGCCGAAGAAGTGCATAACGAAGCACATGTGTAGAGTCATGATGGTGACTTCAAAAAATGCCCATGATCAAAAGTAGCAGGAGGCAACAAAGAAAGTTGTTCCTGGAGCTATGAAAAAGACCAAGAAGACAGACAAAATGCCCTACATCAAACGAGTAGCCAAGCCGACAAACAAAGTCGACAAGAAAAGCTGCGAAAAGACCTAGATGGTTGTATGACACCAAAATAACATTGTATTAGCCAAACAAAGATGAAGTTTGGCTAACTAAAAAGATATTGGTTGTCCGGTAAAGCATATGTGGACTCGCACGACGTAGACGAACACAAGAGAAAATAGATTGGGATGTGGACGCAATAGAAAACAAAATACTAGATCTAGATCCAAAGATGCTAGCAGCAATAAGCAACACAAATGGCTAAACTTTAGAAGCCAGAGGACAAGCAAGCACCATAAAGCAAAACACGAAGTAGCACAAGTAACTGCATGATTCATGGAAGCATAGCTCAAGACGGGCCTCCATGATTCATGGAAGCAGACAACCTTCTTCGCCGCGGCTGGCCTGCTAATGCATCCTGCCCCCTCTGTCTGTCGGAACCCGAGACCTGTACGCACTTGTTTGTGCATTGCCGATACACGCAGCAGCTTTGGGGTTTGCTCAAGCGCAGGTTTGGGGCTCACTTCATCACGCCAGAGGACAGTTTTAGCGGCATAGAGGAGTGGTGGCTCCAGGCCAGAGCCGGCGTTCCTAAACCGATGCGTCGCAACTTCGACACTTTTACTATTCTCATGCACTGGAGGCTGTGGAAGGAGAAGAACTCCAGGATTTTTGACCAGATGGCAAGCAGCGCCGACAGGGTGCTGGATTTGGTCTATGAAGATATTGCGGTTTGACGTGCGGCCGGTTGTATTGTTGAGCTCGGAGCCTAATCTGAGAACTTTGGATGTACCTCTGTGTTTCCTTTTGTATAGCTGTATTTGGCTGCTTTAGACGGTTTTCAGCTCTAGTACGCCTAGACTGCTAACCAGATTGTACCTCTCTTCTTTCTATCTAATAAAGTTCGGCCATCGGCCCTTCGAGAAGACGGGCCTCCAACCCAACAAAAGGCCAAAAGCAGTCCATGTTGAATAGACTATAGCCACACCATCGGGAGCAGCACGAAAAGTAGCGACGCTTCAAGAACAGCCGGCAGTTGTAGCTTCTGCAACGTGATGACAAGCCGGCAGGAGCGAGACAAGGCAACAAGGAAGATCGCGCTAGATCCCAAACAAATCAGCTGTGAAGGCCGAAAACAAACAACACGAACTCGACGAGGATTGAGGTCTCGGCGCGCTCCAAATGAAATTCGATGACCGCGTCCTGCTGTGGAGAGCGGCGACCCGTTGATAAAGGATGGCGCCGTGGCCTTAGCGATGAAGCTCTAGATCAGCGCGTCCCCGAGCAAGCAGTGGAAGATGTGGAGCCGCCCCCGGGAGTTGATTTTGCTCCTCCCGGGGGGGAGGGCAGCGGAAAACATATGACACGCAAGTGCAACGTGCGGAAAAGATTAGAGAGAGGGAGAGACATACCCTAACCCTAATTTTTGGCTCTGTATACCATGTTATGAATAGCACTTGTATATTCTAGCCCCATGGGGACAATATACATGGTACATGAGGGCTAGTACTAGACTGGGATAAGGAATCTACAATTAGAGTCCTATACTACTACTACTACACCCTTAACACCAAGATAGTCTTCTCTGCAGTGTTTTCAGCAATGGTTATATTTTGGTTGCTTTTTTACTTATTTTCCCATTGGACCGCTCTGGTCTAAGATGTTTGTCTAGAACTTGCTTTTTAACTTATTTCCATCTGGATCACGTCCTCGGCTCCTCGGTAGCCTTCATATATCCATGGCTCTTTTTTTTTTGTTCTTTGCTCTGCTCTGACAAAGAAGGGAGGAGGGAGACAAAAGGGAATGAGAGGGGAACAAGAGGATTGGAGGAAACTGATCTCGGAGGTAATGAACTCAATCATCTGTGCAATGATATCTAACATATCGATGCCCACGCAAGAACAGGCACTGCAAACCTCATGTCTAGTTTGGTGGCTCGGATTCTTTACTTAGCTCCCTAATTGCCTTGCATCTTTGTTAAATAGATTTTCATTTCTTGTGCAACTCCAAAATGTCGACTATTAGTACAAGTTTTGCTACTAAAATATGAAAACATGATTATAATTTAGATTGGTCCTGGTTCCTGAAAAATAACTATTGAAGATTGTAGCTGATGGGAGTCGACCTCTGGCTACTAAACTTCTTCACATTGGAGATGAACGTGAGAGGTTAGGCACGGGAGATACATCAAGGTCAGATGTCATTATGAAATAATAAGAAGAGGAGATTAACGTCCAGATATTTTGCTTTTTTGTGAAAATTTCTAGACTATTTCTCTATTTTTTTCAGACCCCTTGGTGGGAAGTTCATCTCCTTTTATTATTAAATAGATAGTCATCTTTCTTTCAGCCTCATACGTAGTATATGTTTGGAATATTAGCAGCAACGATCTATTCATCAACACGATCTATGACACGGGTCACAAAATAGTTTCCAGTCACAAACTCATCCATTTGTATGTTTTCACATTATGATGAACAAATCACAAAATCATGTCTAAACACAAAACAACTCAAGCAAAACTGAAGCATAAAGGGAAATTGGCAGTCTTGATTGCATACCTGGGGTAGGGATCCGGCTTGATCCAAGCCATGGTGGAAGCACACATGGTACAAGAGAAAGGTACAGGTACTCCTCTTCAAGCGGAGAGGCCCCTGTCACCTTGCCGTTGTGCATGTCCACCACCACGACGTGCTCGCCGACCTTGAGGTAGATGGCATTGGCGTTGAGCGGGTCAAGCACCGCGATCTGTGGCGCCGCCTGCGTTGAGTTCTCCTGCCATGGGTAGCCTCCATCCGCCAAGACCTGCCTGAGCGCCACCTGGTGCTCCAGTGTCCAGCCGCTGCCCTCGTCGCCGTCGAGCGCAAAGGAACTGAGCAGGAACGGGTCGTGAGGAGAGACCTCGGCGTAGCGCAGTCGCCCCTCGCTTACGCCGATGCGCCGGTGCTTGGCCACCTCCTCCTTGAACATCACCTTGTCCTCGAGCTCCCTAAAATCTCCGTCATTTGTACTTGCGCGCGCAGGGAGCACGCTGCCGCTGGGCAGCTCCACGAAGCGGGTCTCCGGCCAGTCGCCGAACGGGTCAACGGACATGGCGCCAAAGGTGAGGTCGACCCACCACAGGCGGCCGCCGAAGGCAACCGTCTCCTGGTTCACCTCCATCTGGCGCCGGAGCAGCGGTCCGCGCGGTACGCCCATCACCGTCCTCCACTCCCCTTCATCCGAGAGAAACCGCTCGAAGGCGGCGCCATCGAAGATGAGCTCGGCGACGGCGAACCTGTCAGGCGGCCCGTTCCCGAGCCCGGCATCCGCCTGCGTGAGGAGACCCATGTGGTGGAAGACGAGGGTCCTCCTGGAGCCGCCGATGTCGGGCAGGCGGAGCATCTGGCCGGTGAGGGGGTTGCAGACGAAGCGGTGAATTTCGGGGTCCCCCGTCAGATCCCAGGTGGTGCAGGGGCCCTCGGCTCGGTGGTCGTGGTAGCTGAGGAGGAGGTGGCCGTCGCCGCTGGCGGCGTCGACGGTGCCGAAGAGGAGCTGGACGACGTTGCCGCCGAGGTGATGGAGGACGTTGCTGCTGCCCGCGCTGGGGCGTTGGCTGGGGTCGATGAGATGCGCCGGGGCGGAGACGCGGGAGACGGCCGGGGGCTCGACGGGGCGGAAGCACGCGCCCGGGGCCGACGACGACCTGTCGACCCTTGTCGTGCGGTCGATGACGGCCCATGGCGGGTGCGAGGAGGCGCCCGGAGAGGGAGCGGACTGAGACGGCGGCGGAGGAGATGCCGATGAGGCGCCGGAGCGACATGGCGGTGGCGTCGGCACAGAGCTCGGTGTGGTCCGTCCGTCGTCGGACTGGTGGATGTTTGTGTACTGTAGCAGTCTCCTCCTTTGACGGTTGGTATGTGGCTACTGTGGACGGCAGCAGGTCTGCCTGACAAAGGCCAAAAGCAAAAGGTTTGCGTGCTCAACTGCTCACAGACTACAAGCAAATTTGATGTTTAAAGAAAAAGAAAATCCTCCCTAGTTTTGAATTTGAAAACACAGACTACAAACAAACAACTAGTGCAAGCTTAGAAAATACAGACTACAAACGAACTCCTAAAATCAAACTCTCCATGTCATACTGGGTCTATTTATTTGTGTGCTCTCCCGGATTCTCAAATCTTGCTCTCCAAACTATTCCCTCCGTTTCAAAATAGATGACTCAACTTTGTATTACTTAATACAAAGTTGAGTCATCTATTTTGGAACGGAGGGATTATATGGTAAATACCTAGGCTATGTTTGGTAACCCTCCACTCCTCTACCACGGAGCGGAGCGCGCGGAGCATCGTTTTAGCCGCTCCATAAATTACAACTAGATGTCACTCCGCTTCGGAACGGAGTTGCAGAGCCGGAGGGAGTCCGAACAGGCTCCTAGTGTGTTCCCGCGAAAATTTATAGCATTAAATTTATCAAGAATAAAGTTAGATATGTATTGTATTAAAAAATAGTAGTTGCGCATTATAGTCTCCTGGCCTTCTCACTTCCGTGAAATGATTTGTTGCTAAAAATAAAAAATAAAAAGTATTGATGATGCCAAGAGTTTACATGTTCCACAAAAATAGTTAGTCGGTTACAACTATTTAAGAATAGATGACATTTGTTTAGCTACCAAACATATCTCTCTCCTTGAAGAAAACATAATCAAAACATCAACGATAAATCCTACTCAAATGTCGTTGTCGATTTTTTTCCTGCTCCCACTCTCAAATACAGTTGTTAGAGGAAAAAAATATCAATCACAGTCGCTAGAGGATTACCTGACACAAGGTCGGGATGTGTTTCGTTGGGACCTCACTACATTTGGGTCATTCATAGTCGACTCTTTGTACCGTGCGCTCATGCATTCAGAGGTCCCGATGAATAAGAATAAGAAAATTTAGAAGTCAAAGATTCCACTAAAAATTAATGTTTTCATGTGGTATCTTCAAAGGGGAGTTTTGCTAATCAAAGACAACTCCCCACGTCGCAACTGATTAAGAAGTAAGAAGTGTAGCTTTTGTACTCATGACGAGACAATCAAACGCCTGGTTTTCCTATGCACGTTCTACATCGTTAGTCATCCAAATAGCGTCAAATCTGTACCTGCCCACAAGTCTTGCCAATATTCTTGGTCATTGGTTGGACGGTATATATCTCAAATAGGTTTAAAACACTAATAAGCGTGGGTGTGTATGCCCTTCTATGATCGCTTTGGCTTTGTAGAAATGTTTTGGTTTTTAATGACATAAATTGTTCTCCTTTGTAGGTTATTTTTCATTTTACGCACCACTACATACGTGGTCTACGCTAACGAGCAGAGTACCTGTTGGGGAACGTAGTAATTCAAAAAAAATCCTACGATCACCCAAGATCTATCTAGGAGATACATAGCAACGAGACGGGAGAGTGTGGCCACGTACCCTCGTAGACCCAAAGTGGAAGCATTATGTCAACGTGGTTGATGTAGTCGAACGTCTTCATGATCCAACCGATCCAAGTACCGAACGTACGGCACCTCCGTGTTCAGCACACGTTCAGCAAGATGATGTCCCTCGAGCTCTTGATCCAGTAGAGGGTCGAGGGAGAGTTCCGTCAGCACGACGGCGTGGCGACGGTGTTGGTGATGTGATCTGCGCAGAGCTTCGCCTAAGCACTACGACGCTATGACCGGAGGAGTAAACCGTGGAGTGGAGCACCGCACACGGCTAAGACAAATCTTGGTGTGCCTTTGGGGTGCCCCCCGCCCCCGTATATAAAGAGGGGAGGAGGAGGCCGGCGGCCTAGGAGGGGTGCGCCAAGGGGGGAGTCCTACTTGGACTCCTAGTCCAAGTAGGATTCCCCCCCCCCCCCCACCTTTTCCTTCCAATGGAGGGGGAAAGAGGGAAGGAGAGGAGAGGAGGAGGGAAAGGGGGGCCGCGCCCCCTCCCCTTCCTATTAGGACTCCCCTTGGGGGGGGGCTCCCCCTTGTGGGCTGTCGCTTCTTCTCTCCCATGGCCCATGAGGCCCATGATTTCCCCCGGGGGATTCCGGTAACCCCTCGGAACTCCGATAAAATACCCGAATCACTCGGAACCATTCCGATGTCCGAATATAACCTTCCAATATATGAATCTTTACCTCTCGACCATTTCGAGACTCCTCGTCATGTCCGTGATCTCATCCGGGACTCCGAACAAACTTCGGTCACCAAAACACATAACTCATAATACAAATCGTCATCGAATGTTAAGCGTGCGGACCCTACGGGTTCGAGAACTATGTAGACATGACCGAGACACGTCTCAGGTCAATAACCAATAGCGGAATCTGGATGCTCATATTGGCTCCTACACATTCTACGAAGATCTTTATCGGTCAAACCGCATAACCACATACGTTACTCCCTTTGTCATCGATATGTTACTTGCCCGAGATTCGATCGTCGGTATCGTCATACCTAGTTCAATCTCGTTACCGGCAATTCTCTTTACTCGTTCTGTAATGCATCATTCCGCAACTAACTCATTATTCACATTGCTTGCAAGGCTTATCATGATGTGCATTACCGAGAGGGCCCAGAGATACCTCTCCTATACTCGGAGTGACAAATCCTAATCTCGATCTATGCCAACCCAAGAAACACCTTCGGAGACACCTGTAGAGCATCTTTATAATCACCCAATTACGTTGTGATGTTTGATAGCATACAAGGTGTTCCTCCGGTACGGGAGTTGCATAATCTCATAGTCAAAGGAATATATATAAGTCATGAAGAAAGCAATAGCAATAAAACTTAATGATCATTATGCTAAGCTAACGGATGGGTCTTGTCCATCACATCATTCTCCTAATGATGTGATCTCGTTCGTCAAATGACAACACATGTCTATGGTTTGGAAACTTAACCATCTTTGATTAAGAAGCTAGCCTAGTAGAGGCTTACTAGGGACACGGTGTTTGGTCTATGTATCCACACATGTATCAAGTTTCCGGTTAATACAATTCTAGCATAGATAATAAACATTTATCCTGGTATAAGGAAATATAAAATAACAACTTTATTATTGCCTCTAGGGCATATTTCCTTCAGTCTCCCACTTGCACTAGAGTCAATAATCTAGTTCACATCGCCATGTGATTTAACACCAATAGTTCACGTCACCATGTGATTAACACCCATAGTTCACATCACCATGTGACCAACACCCAAAGGGTTTACTAGAGTCAATAATCTGGTTCACATCGCCATGTGATTAACACCCAAAGAGTACTAAGGTGAGATCATGTTTTGCTTGTGAGAGAACTTTAGTCAATGGATCTGCCATATTCAGATCCGTATGTATTTTGCAAATTTCTATGCCTACAATGCTCTGCATGGAGCTACTCTAGCTAATTGCTCCCACTTTTAATATGTATCCAGATTGAGGCTCAGAGTCATCTGGATCAGTGTCAAAACTTGCATCGACGTAACCCTTTACGACGAACTCTTTGTTACCTCCATAACCGAGAAACATATCCTTATTCCACTAAGGATAATTTTGACCGCTGTCCAGTGATCCACTCCCGGATCACTATTGTACCCTCTTGCCAAACTCATGGTGAGGTACACAATAGGTCTGGTACACATCATAGCATACTTCATAGAACCTATGACTGAGGCATAGGGAATGACTTTCATTCTCTTTTTATTTTCTACTGTGGTCGGGTTTTGAGTCTTACTCAACTTCACACCTTGCAACACAGGCAAGAACTCCTTCTTTGATTGTTCCATTTTGAACTACTTCAAAATCTTGTCAAGGCATGTACTCATTGAAAAATCTTATCAAGCGTCTTGATCTATCTCTATAGATCTTGATGCTCAATATGTAAGTAGCTTCACCGAGGTCTTTCTTTGAAAAACTCCTTTTAAACACTCCATTATGCTTTCCAGAAAATTCTACATCATTTCCGATCAACAATATGCCATTCACATATACTTATAAGAAAGGCTGTAGTGCTCCCACTCAATTTCTTGTAAATACAGGCTTCACCGCAAGTCTGTATAAAACTATATGCTTTGATCAACTCATCAAAGCGTATATTCCAACTCCGAGATGCTTGCACCAGTCCATAGATGGATCGCTGGAGCTTGCACATTTTGTTAGCACCTTTAGGATTGACAATACCTTCTGGTTGCATCATATACAACTCTTCTTTAAGAAATCCAATAAGGAGTGCAGTTTTGACATCCATTTGCCAGATTTCATAAAATGTGGCAATTGCTAACATGATTCGGACAGACTTAAGCATCGCTACGAGTGAGAAAATCTTATCGTAGTCAACACCTTGAACTGGTCGAAAACCTTTTGCGACAAGTCGAGCTTTGTAGATAGTAACACTACCATCAGCGTCGGTCTTCTTCTTGAAGATCCATTTATTCTCTATGGCTTGCCGATCATTGGGCAAGTCAACCATAGTCCACACTTTGTTCTTATACATGCATACTATCTCAGATTTCATGGCCTCAAGCCATTTATCGGAATCTGGGCTCATCATCGCTTCCTCATAGTTCGTAGGTTCGTCATGGTCTAGTAACATGACTTCTAGAATAGGATTACCATACCACTCTGGTGCGGAACATGCTCTGGTTGACCTACAAGGTTAGGTAGTAACTTGGTATGAAGTTTCATGATCATTATCGTTAGCTTCCTCTCTAGTTGGTGTAGGTATCACTGTAACTGATTTCTGTGATGAACTACTTTCCGATTCGAGAGAAGATACAATTACCTCATGAAGTTCTACTTTCCTCCCACTCACTTCTTTCGAGAGAAACTCCTTCTCTAGAAAGGATCCATTCTTACTAACAAAATCTTGCCTTCGGATCTGTGATAGAAGGTGTACCCAACAGTTTCTTTTGGGTATCCTATGAAGACGCACTTCTCCGATTTGGGTTCGAGCTTATCAGGTTGAAGTTTTTTCACCTAAGCATCGCAACTCCAAATTTTAAGAAACGACAGCTTAGGTTTCTTGCCAAACCATAGTTCACACAGTGTCGTCTCAACGGATTTAGATGGTGCCCTATTTAACGTGAATGCAGTTGTCTCTAATGCATAACCCCAAAACAATAGTGGTAAATCGGTATGAGACATCATAGATCGCACCATATCTAATATAGTACGGTTACGACATTCGGACACACCATTATGCTGTGGTGTTCCAGGTGGCGTGAGTTGTGAAACTATTCCACTTTGTTTTAAATGAAGGCCAAACTCGTAACTCAAATATTCGCCTCTGCGATCAGATCCTAAAAACTTTATTTTCTTGTTACGACGATTCTCCACTTCACTCTGAAATTCTTTGAACATTTCAAACGTTTCAGACTTGTGTTTCATTAAGTAGATATACTCATATCTTCTCAATGAAGGAAATATGCCCTAGAGGCAATAATAAAGTTGTTATTTATATTTCCTTATATCATGATAAATGTTTATTATTCATGCTAGAATTGTATTAACCGGAAACTTAGTACATGTGTGAATACATAGACAAACAGAGTGTCACTAGTATGCCTCTACTTGACTAGCTCGTTGAATCAAAGATGGTTAAGTTTCCTAGCCATATACATGAGTTTTCATTTGATTAACGGGATCACATCATTAGAGAATGATGTGATTGACTTGACCCATTCCGTTAGCTTAGCACTTGATCGTTTAGTATGTTGCTATTACTACCAAAAAAATACACTTCCGTGATGATACGTGTTTGTCACAGAAGGTCACGTTTTCTGTCATGCATGTACATCCATGACAAATTTATGACAGAATCAAGATAGTCATACCTGTGCTGTCATAGAAGTGTTCCATGACATTACCAGAATTATCATCACGGAAGTGTCCACTTCCATGACGATAAATCGCGCGTCACAGAAGTGCTTTCGTCAAGGGTGACCGACACGTGGCATGCACCGTAACGGAACGCCGTTGAGCTATCGGGTCCGGTTTTGGATCCGATAACCCATTAACAGCCCCGACCAATGGGGATTTTCCACGTGTAAAATCATCATTGGCTGGAGGAAACACGTGTCGGCTCACCGTTGGGACAGATTGAAGGAAATATGCCCTAGAGGCAATAATAAAGTTATTTTTTATTTCCTTATATCATGATAAATGTTTATTATTCATGCTAGAATTGTATTAACGTGATACATGTGTGAATACATAGACAAACAGAGTGTCACTAGTATGCCTCTACTTGACTAGCTCGTTGATCAAAGATGGTTATGTTTCCTAGCCATAGACATGAGTTGTCATTTGATTAACGGGATCACATCATTAGGAGAATGATGTGATTGACTTGACCCATTCCGTTAGCTTAGCACTCGATCGTTTAGTATGTTGCTATTGCTTTCTTCATGACTTATACATGTTCCTATGACTATGAGATTATGCAACTCCCGTTTACCGGAGGAACACTTTGTGTGCTACCAAACGTCACAACGTAACTGGGTGATTATAAAGGTGCTCTACAGGTGTCTCCAAAGGTACTTGTTGGGTTGGCGTATTTCGAGATTAGGATTTGTCACTCCGATTGTCGGAGAGGTATCTCTGGGCCCTCTCGGTAATGCACATCACTTAAGCATTGCAAGTAATGAGTTAGTTGTGGGATGATGTATTACGGAACGAGTAAAGAGACTTGCCGGTAACGAGATTGAACTAGGTATTGAGATACCGACGATCGAATCTCAGGCAAGTAGCATACCGATGACAAAGGGAACAACGTATGTTGTTATGCCGTCTGGCCGATAAAGATCTTCGTAGAATATGTGGGAGCCAATATGAGCATCCAGGTTCCGCTATTGGTTATTGATCGGAGACATGTCTCAGTCATGTCTACATAGTTCTCGAACCCATAGGGTCCGCACGCTTAACGTTTCGATGACAGTTATATTATGTGTTTATATATTTTGATGTACCGAAGGTTGTTCGGAGTCCCGGATGTGATCACGGACATGACGAGGAGTCTCAAAATGGTCGAGACATGAAGATTGATATATTGGATGACTATATTCGGACACCGGAATGGTTCCGGGGGTTATCACATATATACCGGAGTACCGGGGGGTTACCGGAACCCCCCCGGAGGCTATTGGGCCTCATGGGCCCAATTGGTGGAAGAGGAGAGGCGGCCAAGGGGCAGCCGCGCGCCCCTCCCCCCAAGTCCGAATTGGACAAGGAGGGGGGGGGCGCCCCCCCTTTCCTTTCCCCCTCTCTCCTTCCCTTTCCTCTCCTAGTCCAACAAGGAAGGGAGGGAGTCCTACTCCCGGTGGGAGTAGGACTCCTCCTGGCGCGCCTCCTCCTGGCCGGCCGCACCTCCCCCCTTGCTCCTTTATATACGGGGGCAGGGGGCACCCCATAGACACAACAATTGATCTCTTGATCTCTTAGCCATGTGCGGTGCCCCCTCCACCATAACCCACCTCAATAATATCATAGCGATGCTTAGGCGAAGCCCTGCGTCGGTAGAACATCATCATCGTCACCACGCCGTCGTGTTGACAGAACTCTCCCTGAAAGCTTGGCTGGATCGGAGTTCGAGGGATGTCATCGAGCTGAACGTGTGCTGAACTCGGAGGTGTCGTGCGTTCGGTACTTGATCGGTCGGATTGTGAAGACGTACGACTACATCAACCGCGTTGTGCTAACGCTTCCGCTTTTGGTCTACGAGGGTACGTGGACAACACTCTCCCCTCTCGTTGCTATGCATCACCATGATCCTGTGTGTGCGTAGGAATTTTTTTGAAATTACTACGTTCCCCAACAGTGGCATCCAAGCCTGGTTTTATGCGTTGATGTTACATGCACGAGTAGAACACAAGTGAGTTGTGGGTGATATAAGTCATACTGCTTACCAGCATGTCATACTTTGGTTCGGCGGTATTGTTGGATGACGCGGCCTGGACCGACATTACGCGTACGCTTACGCGAGACTGGTTCTACCGACGTGCTTTGCACACAGGTGGTTGGCGGGTGTCAGTTTCTCCAACTTTAGTTGAACCGAGTGTGGCTACGCCCGGTCCTTGCGAAGGTTAAAACAACACCAACTTGACAAACTATCGTTGTGGTTTTGATGCGTAGGTAAGAACGGTTCTTGCTAAGCCCGTAGCAGCCACGTAAAATTTGCAACAACAAAGTAGAGGACGTCTAACTTGTTTTTGCAGGGCATGTTGTGATGTGATATGGTCAAGACATGATGCTAAATTTTATTGTATGAGATGATCATGTTTTGTAATCAAGTTATCGGCAATTGGCAGGAGCCATATGGTTGCCGCTTTATTGTATGCAATGCAATCGCCCTATAATGCTTTACTTTATCACTAAGCGGTAGCGATAGTCGTAGAAGCATAAGATTGGCGAGACGACAACGATGCTACGATGAAAATCAAGGTGTCGCGCCGGTGACGATGGTGATCATGACGGTGCTTCGGAGATGGAGATCACAAGCACAAGATGACGATGGCCATATCATATCACTTATATTGATTGCATGTGATGTTTATCTTTTATGCATCTTATCTTGCTTTGATTGACGGCAGCATTATAAGATGATCCCTCACTAAATTATCAAAGTATAAGTGTTCTCCCTGAGTATGCACCGTTGCGAAAGTTCTTCGTGCTGAGACACCACGTGATGATTGGGTGTGATAGGCTCTACGTTCAAATACAACGGGTGCAAAACAGTTGCACACGCGGAATACTCAGGTTAAACTTGACGAGCCTAGCATATAACAGATATTGCCTCGGAACACTGAGACCGAAAGGTCGAGCGTGAATCATATAGTAGATATGATCAACATAGTGATGTTCACCATTGAAACTACTCCATCTCACGTGATGATCGGACATGGTTTAGTTGATATGGATCACGTGATCACTTAGAAGATTAGAGGGATGTCTATCTAAGTGGGAGTTCTTAAGTAATATGATTAATTGAACTTTAATTTATCATGAACTTGGTCCTGGTAGTATTAGCACATCTATGTTGTAGATCAATAGCTCGCGTTGTTGCTTCCCTATGTTTTATATATGTTCCTAGAGAAAACTAAGTTGAAAGATGATAGTAGCAATGATGCGGACTGGGTCCGTGATCTGAGGTTTATCCTCATTGCTGCATAGAAGAATTATGTCCTTGATGCACCGCTAGATGAAAGACCTATTGCAGGAGCAGATGCAGACGTTATGAACGTTTGGCTAGCTCAATATGATGACTACTTGATAGTTTAGTGCACCATGCTTAACGGCTTAGAATCGGGACTTCAAAGACGTTTTGAACGTCATGGACCATATGAGATGTTCCAGGAGTTGAAGTTAATATTTCAAGCAAATACCCGAGTTGAGAGATATGAAGTCTCCAACAAGTTCTACAGCTAAAAGATGGAGGAGAATAGCTCAAGCAGTGAGCATGTGCTCAGATTGTCCGGGTACTACAATCGTTTGAATAAAGTGGGAGTTAATCTTCCAGATAAGATAGTGATTGACAGAATTCTCTAGTCACCATCACCAAGTTAGTAGAACTTTGTGATGAACTATAATATGCAAGGGATAACAGAAACAATTCCCAAGCTCTTCGTGATGCTGAAATCGACGAAGGTAGAAATCAAGAAAAACATCAAGTGTTGATGGTTGACGAGACCACTAGTTTCAAGAAAAGGGCAAAGGGAAGAAGGGGAACTTCAAGAAGAACGGCAAGCAAGTTGCTGCTCAAGTGAAGAAGCCCAAGTCTGGTCCTAAGCCTGAGAATAAGTGCTTCTACTTCAAAGGGACTAGTCACTGGAAGCGGAACTACCCCAAGTATTTGGTGGATAAGAAGGATGGCAAAGTGAACAAAGGTATTGGATATACATGTTATTGATGTGTACTTTACTAGTGTTTATAGCAACCCCTCGGCATTTGATACTGGTTCAGATGCTAAGAGTAGTAACTCGAAACGGGAGTTGCAGAATAAACAGAAACTAGTAAAAGGCGAGGTGACGATGTGTGTTGGAAGTAGTTCCAAGATTGATATGATCATCATCGCACACTCCCTATACTTTCGGGATTAGTGTTGAAACTAAATAAGTGTTATTTGGTGTTTGCGTTGAGCATGAATATGATTTGATCATATTTGTTGCAATACGGTTATTCATTTAAATTAGAGAATAATTGTTGTTCTGTTACATGAATAAAACCTTCTATGGTCATACACCCAATAAAATGGTTTGTTGGATCTCGATCGTAGTGATACACATATTCATAATAATGAAGCCAGAAGATGCAAAGTTAATAATGATAGTGCAACTTATTTGTGGCACTGCCATTTAGGTCATATTGGTGTAAAGCGCATGAAGAAACTCCATGCTGATGGGATTTTGGAATCACTTGATTATGAATCACTTGATGCTTGTGAACCATGCCTCTTGGGCAAGATGACTAAATGCCGTTCTCCGGAACAATGGAGCAAGCAACAGATTTGTTGGAAATCATACATACTGATGTATGTGGTCCGATGAATATTAAGGCTTGCGGCGGGTATCATTATTTTCTGACATTCACAGATGATTTGGGCAGATATGGGTATATCTACTTGATGAAAAACAAGTCTGAAACATTTGAAAAGTTCAAAGAATTTTAGAGTGAAGTGGAGAATCATCGTAACAAAAATAAAAGTTTCTACTATATGATCGCAGAGGTAAAATATTTGAGTTACGAGTTTGGCCTTCAGTTAAAACAATGTGAAATAGTTTCACTACTCATGCCACCTGGAACACCACAGTGTAATGGTGTGTCCGAACGTCGTAACCGTACTTTATTAGATATGGTGCGATCTATGATGTCTCTTACCGATCTACCACTATCGTTTTAGGGTTATGCATTAGAGACAACTACATTCACGTTAAATAGGGCACCATCTAAATCCGTTGAGATGACACCGTATGAACTATGGTTTGGCAAGAAACCTAAGCTGTCGTTTCTTAAAGTTTGAGGTTGCAATGCTTATGTGAAAAAGTTTCAACCTGATAAGCTCAAACCCAAATCGGAGAAATGCGTCTTCATAGGATACCCAAAAGAAAATGTTGGGTACACCTTCTATCACAGATCCGAAGGCAAGATATTCGTTGCTGAAAATGGATCCTTTCTAGAGAAGGAGTTTCTCTCGAAAGAAGTTAGTGGGAGGAAAGTAGAACTTGATGAGGTAACTGTACCTGCTCCCTTATTGGAAAGTAGTTCATCACAGAAACCGGTTCCTGTGACACCTACACCAATTAATGTGGAAGCTAATGATGATGATCATGAAACTTCAGATCAAGTTACTACCGAACCTCGTAGGTCAACCAGAGTAAGATCCGCACCAGAGTGGTACGGTAATCCTGTTCTGGAGGTCATGTTACTTGACCATGACGAACCTACGAACTATGATGAAGCGATGATGAGCCCAGATTCCGCAAAATGGCTTGAGGCCATGAAATCTGAGATGGGATCCATGTATGAGAACAAAGTATGGACTTTGATTGACTTGCCCAATGATCGGCTAGCCATTGAGATTAAATGGATCTTCAAGAGGAAGACGGACGCTGATAGTAGTGTTACTATCTACAAAGCTAGAATTGTCGCAAAAGGTTTTCGACAAGTTCAAGGTGTTGACTACGATGAGAGTTTCTCACTCGTATCTATGCTTAAGTCTGTCCGAATCATGTTAGCAATTGCCGCATTTTATGAAATCTGGCAAATGGATAAACAAAACTTCATTCTTTAATGGATTTATTAAAGAAGAGTTGTACATGATGCAACCAGAAGGTTTTGTCAATCCTAAAAGTGCTAACAAAATATGCAAGCTCCAGCGATCCATCTAGGGACTGGTGCAAGCATCTCGGAGTTGGAATATACGCTTTGATAAGTTGATCAAAGCATATAGTTTTATACAGACTTGCGGTGAAGCCTGTATTTACAAGAAAGTGAGTGGGAGCACTACAGCATTTCTGATAAGTATATGTGAATGACATATTGTTGATCAGAAATAATGTAGAATTATTCTGCAAAGCATAAAGGAGTGTTTGAAAGGAGTTTTTCAAAGAAAGAACTCGGTGAAGCTGCTTACATATTGAGCATCAAGATCTATAGTGATAGATCAAGACGCTTGATAAGTTTTTCAATGAGTACATACCTTGACAAGATTTTGAAGTAGTTCAAAATGAAACAGTCAAAGAAAGAGTTCTTGCCTGTGTTACAAGGTGTGAAATTGAGTAAGACTCAAAGCCCGACCACGGCAGAAGATAGAAAGAGAATGAAAGTCATTCCCTATGCCTTGGCCATAGGTTCTATAAAGTATGTCATGCTGTGTACCAGATCTGTTGTATAACCTACACTGATTTTGGCAAGGGAGTACAATAGTGATCTAGGAGTACATCACTAGACAGCGGTCAAAATTATCCTTGGTGGAATAAGGATATGTTTCTCAATTATGGAGGTGACAAAAAGGTTCGTCGTAAAGGGTTACGTCGATGCAAATTTTGACACTAATCCAGATGACTCTAAGTCTCAATCTGGATACATATTGAAAGTGGGAGCAATTAGCTAAAGTAGCTCCGTGCAGATCATTGTAGACATAGAAATTTGCAAAATACATACTGATCTGAATTTGGCAGACCCGTTGACTAAACTTCTCTCACAAGCAAAACATGATCACACCTTAGTACTCTTTGGGTGTTAATCACATGGCGATGTGAACTAGATCACTGAATCTAGTAAACCCTTTGAGTGTTGGCCACATGGCGATGTGAACTATGGATATTAATCACATGGTGATGTGAACTATTGGTGTTAAATCACATGGCGATGTGAACTAGATTATTGACTCTAGTGCAAGTGGGAGACTGAAGGAAATATGCCCTAGAGGCAATAATAAAGTTATTATTTATTTCCTTATATCATGATAAATGTTTATTATTCATGCTAGAATTGTATTAACCGGAAACATGATACATGTGTGAATACATAGACAACCAGAGTGTCACTAGTATGCCTCTACTTGACTAGCTCGTTGATCAAAGATGGTTATGTTTCCTAGCCATAGACATGAGTTGTCATTTGATTAACGGGATCACATCATTAGGAGAATGATGTGATTGACTTGACCCATTCCGTTAGCTTAGCACTCGATCGTTTAGTATGTTGCTATCGCTTTCTTCATGACTTATACATGTTCCTATGACTATGAGATTATGCAACTCCCGTTTACCGGAGGAACACTTTGTGTCCTACCAAACGTCACAACATAACTGAGTGATTATAAAGGTGCTCTACAGGTGTCTCCAAAGGTACTTGTTGGGTTGGCGTATTTCGAGATTAGGATTTGTCACTCCGATTGTCGGAGAGGTATCTCTGGTCCCTCTCGGTAATGTACATCACTTAAGCCTTGCAAGCATTGCAACTAATGAGTTAGTTGTGGGATGATGTATGACGGAACGAGTAAAGAGACTTGCCGGTAATGAGATTGAACTAGGTATTGAGATACCGACGATCGAATCTCGGGCAAGTAACATGCCGATGACAAAGGGAACAACGTATGTTGTTATGCGGTCTGACCGATAAAGATCTTCATAGAATATGTGGGAGCCAATATGAGCATCCAGGTTCCGCTATTGGTTATTGACTGGAGACGTGTCTCGGTCATGTCTACATAGTTCTCGAACCCGTAGGGTCCGCACGCTTAACGTTTCGATGACAGTTATATTATGAGTTTATATGTTTTGATGTACTGAAGGTTGTTCGGAGTCTCGAAATGGTTGAGACATGAAGATTGATATATTGGATGACTATATTCGGACACCGGAATGGTTCCGGGGGTTATCGGATATATACCGGAGTACCGGGGGGTTACCGGAACCCCCCGGAGGCTATTGGGCTTCATGGGCCCAATTGGTGGAAGAGGAGAGGCGGCCAAGGGGCAGCCGCGCGCCCCTCCCCCCCAAGTCCGAATTGGACAAGGAGGGGGCGGCGCCCCCCTTTCCTTTTCCCCTCTCTCCTTCCCTCTCCTCTCCTAGTCCAACAAGGAAGGGAGGGAGTCCTACTCCCGGTGGGAGTAGGACTCCTCCTGGCGCGCCTCCTCCTGACCGGCCGCACCTCCCCCCTTGCTCCTTTATATACGGGGTAGGGGGCACCCCATAGACACAACAATTGATCTCTTGATCTCTTAGCCGTGTGCGGTGCACCCCTCCACCATAATCCACCTCGATAATATCGTAGCGGTGCTTAGGCGAAGCCCAGCGTCGGTAGAACATCATCGTCGTCACCACGCCATCGTGCTGACGGAACTCTCCCTCAAAGCTCGGCTGGATCAGAGTTCGAGGGACGTCATCGAGCTGAACGTGTGCTGAACTCGGAGGTGCCGTGCGTTCGGTACTTGATCGGTCGGATCGTGAAGACGTATGGCTACATCAATAGCGTTGTGCTAACGCTTCCGCTTTCGGTCTACGAGGGTACGTGGACAACACTCTCCCCTCTCGTTGCTATGCATCACCATGATCTTGTGTGTGCGTATGAATTTTTTTGAAATTACTATGTTCCCCAACACAGATGTCATCCACTCATTGGACCCAAAGCTCCTATGATACGTCGACACGTGGCATGGCCCAACAAAGGCCCATTCCTGTGAAAAGGCCGGCCCGTTTGACTTGGTCAAAAGGTGGCGGGCCGGCCCACGGCAAGCCTGTGAACGGCATGTTCGCATATAGCCCATTTATAGCCCGCTAACCCAGGGCCGGTTTACGGCCTATCCGAATTAGGCCCAGTAGCGTCATCTGGGCCGTCCAATATAATTCCAGCCCGTTTTAACTTCCAGCCCATGACGTCTTTCGGCCCATATGAGGCCCTTATTACTCTCGGCCCATTAACGACCCGTGGTAAAACTGGCCCGTAATGAACAGTGAACCACTTTATACCCATTAACGGCATGTGGTGAAACTGGGCCGTAATGAACAGTGTATCACTTTATACCCATTAACGGCCCATTATTCCGTTAGGCCGTTTCCAGCCCATGTTATCTTTCGGCCTTCTCGGGGCCCATTTATTCTTGGGCTCATTTCCACATTCGTTTACTTACGGCCCATTACTGTCATTTTCTACTTGTGGGCCAAATTCAGCCCGTGGTTACAGTCGGCCTGTTTGTGGCCCGATAATACGTTGGGCCGTTTTCATGTAAAAAAACCGTTGGGCTGTTTTCATAGAGTTATCAAATACGGCCTATTAACGGCCCGTTATTGTCCACTAATAGTACGACCCATAATTGGCGAAATGATGATACGCCCCGTAGAAGGCCCATGGATCCTACGGCCCGTAAAAGGCCCATGAATCGTACGACCCGTAGAAGGCTCATGGATCCTACGGCCCGTATAGAAGGCCAATGGATCCTACGGCCCGTAATAGGCCCATGGATCATACGGCCTGTAGGAGGCCCATGGTTACAACAGTCCGTGTGTTGCCATGATTATTCTTGCCTAGTTTCCAAAGATAGGTTATTGTGGCCACTAGAAAAACACAGAAAAAGAACTGCAGTGACTACAAGCAAACAACTAAACAAGACAATAAGGAAATAAATAAGCAAGCAATTAACGCTAGCCTATTACCGCTAATACACATATTACATCCACTGGGCATCAAAGTTCGCCACCAGTGCAAATATAGGGAACAAAGCAGCATATTACATACACTGGCTGTCAAAATTCGCCACCAATGCAAATAAATGCGGAAGCAAAACAAGAGCATAACTGAAACAACTTCAGAAGAGCTCAAGAAACGTGGTATCCACCATGCTGGCAATAAGCTTAGCAAGCTTATTAGCTTTGTCCTGTTTGGCGCTAAAATCCTCCAATGCTTGCTGTTGCACCAGAAAGTATGCATCTGAATGCTCCAGGGACTTCCGCAGTCCTTCCGCTTCTTGTCGCAGCATAGCTGATCGATGTCTTTCAGCTTGTAGTTGAGACTCAAGAAACTGAACTGATTCAGACAGTGAGTTTGAATAGCTTGTGCAAGCGGTAGTGGCGAGTAACTCCAACACTAAACCAAGACAGGACTTTGCGGTTGTCTCACTGTCTTCGAGATAGTCTTCCTTAGCTGTTTTATCAGCTTTGTTGGAGACCAACAAGGATGTGTCACTATCCTGAACCTTATCTGCATTACTTCCTTTACCATTGCTTAATAAGGCACTCTTCCCCAATATCCTGTCAGCATTCTAAAAGAAGAAACAAGCAGACACATACCAGTTTAGCATGTACTAGTATATGAAACTCATTTCGGTGAACCAGTTCATTAGTAAGGTAGACATGATTAAACTACCAAGTCTTCTATTGCCAAGTACTAGTACATAATAAAAGCATCAAACAAACATATATCTATGTCCTATGGTCACTGCATTGTCTTGCCAAATCAAAATAGAGACACGGTTCAAATCATATCAGTTCAAGACAAAGCAGCAGTGAAAGAATACAAAGCGTGGGAAACTACACGGCACAACAAGATTTCAGATGGGTACCACGGGTCTACATGTACAACAACACTATTTGCTTTGTTGTGATGCTAGTAATGTGCATGATATGAGAAGTCAACTGTATACACAATTGAAATTGAAATCAACAGAGCTATTGATAAGAACAAGCCTGTTAAAGAAACATGCGTGAACATACCTGCTGTGCCATTGGAGTTTCGATTGGATCCTTCAATTTAAAATTAAGTTTGTAAGAGTAAATACAGTGATACAAGAGCAAAGCAGTATGCACGATAGCAATCATAGTTAAAAAGGCGCGCTTAAGCGCGCCTAGGCTCTAGGCGTTGGCGAAGCGCATTGCGCATAACTACGCTTAATCTGTGCATAACTGCACATAAGCATGCGCTTTGGTCAGTAAAGTGCAAGGCGGTGGCAAAACGCACAATTAACGCCTAGCGCCTTTTGGAACTATGATAGCAATGGAATCTTAAATTAGAACAGTTGTTGTTCAGGTTTAGGCACTTGTCCTACATGAACAGAGTACAGTAAGACGCAAGAATATAGTACTTAAAAATAGAAAATGAGCTCATAGACCTTACCACATTCTTGGTTCGGGACCAGTACAGAACAAGGCGTTCCCAGTCATCGTCCAGTAAATGTGTCTCAGGAGAACGTAAGGGAATTTGATGAGTTTCTTTGCCGGTGAAGTACGTTTTCTTTAGGTAATTCCGATACTGCCACCAAGCATTCTTGAAGATAGCAGAGGTATTAGCACAGGTTACCTCATCCTGAGTTTCCAAATCGGTCCTTCTCTATAGAGAAAAATGGGAAAATTTGCTGTATTATAACCATCATGGAGGTAGGATGTATGAGACAAAGCAAAGTAATTGCCATGAATAACATTACTTACACATAGCTCCTGGACAAACACCTGCAACTGGCATTTTCCTTCATCTTCAGTATAATATTTTCAAGATGGAAGATACGCACATACGATTTAACAACATCAAATGCGATAGATGCTAAAGTATGACTAGCTGGTTGTGCTTCCTCCACAGGAATAGGCGTACTAACTGGTGCAGTTGGGGTTCGCTGTGGTAGTATTGGCCCTTTGGGCACTGGAGCTGCCTTACTAACTGCTCTTGTTTGGGAGCTCTGTGGTGGAGATGGTGTTGTGTCAACAGGAACTGGGTTACTATCTGCTGGGGTTGGGGTTAGATTGGGTGAAGCTGGTTCTCTGTCCATCGCAGTAGGGGTACAATCTGCAAGAGTTTGGGTTATGTGTGGTAGGGCTGGTTCTCGTGCATGTACAACCAGGGTGCTATCTCCGCCAAGAGGTAGCACTGTTTTATTTGAAGACCGTGTTTTTAGTCCGCTAGATGCTGGCATCACCTGCTCCAATTCAAATGGCTGATAAACAGGAAACATAGTTGAATGTACAGACATTGTATGAGAGACAGATGCAATAGATAGTGTGGAAAAAAGAGGACATGAAATAGTTGACATGTATATTGTTTAACTAAAACGGATAGCATGACATAATTTGACATATATGATGTCTATCTAAACTGGATAGCATAGCATAACATAATTCAAAGATATGATGAATAACTAAAACGCCGTGCCAAGTTAGATCATACACCTCGATGGGGGAATAGGACTGGTCATCTGTCTCTGAATCCATCTTTGAGGAGCTATCGTGACCCAACAAGAGATCTGCTTCGACAGGTAGCACTGTCTGCTCTGAAGGCCTTGTTTTCACTCCAGATTTTTCAATCTCCCCAATGGCTTATTCACAGGAAGAGTAGTTTAATGTACAAACATTGTCAACAAATGGAAATGTAATGAAGAAAAGGATGGGAAAGATATCATTCAAATATATGATGCCTGGTTAAACAGGATGGCATTGCACATTTCACATATATTATGGCTAGCTAAAAGACATGAGACTGCATAATTCTCATATATGATATAGAAACTAAACAAGTGGCGACAGAACATGTCTAAACTAAGAAGATGACATATATGATGTCAAAAGTAGGCACTACAAGGCAACATATGCATGACATGACTAACATCATCATGCCAAGGTAGAGCAAACACCTTGGGGGGTAAATAGGAGTGATCAGCGGCGTCTGAATCCGCCTCAGAACAGATATCTTACTCTGGATTACAATCTGGAGAGGGGTGGGGAGGGTTTGCCATTGAACCCACCATGGAGTGATGTCTACATGACATTGTATTGCCGCGCAAAACTCTTCTCTTTTTCTCTACATGTTCAGCATGACTGTGTACAATATCTGACATGCATACGAAAAAAATATGGTGAGATTATGTAAGGAGAGCATGCAAAAATTTAGAGTGATGGTAACAACCAGTGGATGGATCCAAAAATAATGATAGCAGGCTGATGATTGCTTTAATTTAATAAAAAGACAGATGATGATTGCTTTACTATTTGTTTCCCACCCAAGATGAACAACATAGGCATACCCTAGGTGAACCAGATATTAGACAGAGATACTATTCATTGCTTCCTCGATATGTGCCCCACAACTAATTTAGAACTCAAGTTTGAACATTAATTTGGACCTGACTTGGAGTCCAAGAGGTGAACAGGATGATAAAGTAGCAGGTAATTTTAAGCAATGCATAACATAAGCAGAATCAAAAGAGTGCGACCTCTCTTGTGGACCCGTGTACTCCTCAGGTTCATCTGCTGAGTCGATGATGGTGATGCCGTTGCGGTGGGTGCCGGTGGCAGGGAAGGAGATCTGAGGCGGCGAAAGACGGCCAGAAGTCGTGATGTCTGGTTTGGTGGATGTTTCTGTCGATGGAGCACCTCAGGTGAGGTGGACGACGTCGCGGCAGGAGCAGGACAACCCACACAAAGTTCCCTTCGACACCTACCTGTAACTGAAGTAATTCTGTAAGGGCTCATTTGGCTTGCATGATTCTAAAAACACAGGGATAGAAAAAACACCGGAATAGGATAGGAATGCACATGGTAAACAGAGCATTTGTAAACACGGGATTTCTGTCAGCTTGGGTGTTTGGTTACAGGAATTGGAAGAGCAGAGGAATGCAAAGAAACATGGCCAAAATAAAGTCAAACCATATGAAAGTGTGTACAGTTAGAATGTTATTCTGCCACTAATGCACTTGGTCTTGTTTTCATGCATAGGATTTTGAAAAGTAGGTCCAGGTGGATGTTTTGCTTCATTCCTTTCAACAAAATGCATGAATAATTGAATAGTAGAGTGCCATTGGAAAATTCCCTATTGCTATGTTTTTCCGTCGAACCAAAATAGCCCTAATGGATCGACATGAATGTATAGTAATAAGTGATGCAACAAGTGTACAACCTCTTTGCCGTAGCCGTGTCGACCTCAGCATCATTGGATTGGTCGCTGAAGCAGTTGAGGCAGAGGTGGCTATCAGAGGTGTGGAGGAAGATCTGAGGAATCTGTAGACGGCGTCCAGGGCACTGCTTTGTTGTGATGGATCGTTCTGTTGTTGCAGCAGCCCCAGTGAGCCATAAGACGTCAAGGCTGAAGCAGCACAAGACTGACATCGTCAATCTCAAGTGGGATTCTAATAGCATCTCCAATATATGATGTAAAATAGATGTAAAATTTACATCACCAAAAACCACCCGACTACAACAGATGAGGTAAAAACTGTTGAGTCTAAACTTAACTGTCAGAACTGAAAGTTACTGTGGAATCTGAATGTTACTGTCGAAACTGAACGCAATGGTAGCAGAGAGGCACTTGACATGTAGTTTAGGGAGGGCCTGCAGTTCATCTTCAACCTGCACCCCCCTGAGCCGCTAGCCACCACCGGCTGAACCGCCGGCCCCAGCGCCGCCTCGCCACCCCGAAACAACTCCCCACAGCCGGTCCGCCGCCGCCCCGGCCAGCCCTATAGGCCCCGCCCCCCACCCCGAACCCTAAGATAGATAGTGGGGTACCTCTCCGGCGAGCCCCCGTCCCCGCTGCGGGTGGTTCTTCCTTAACTCCGGCGAGCCCCCCCACCCCCTGAAAATCGACTGACCCAAAAGTCGATTCAGTCGACTGAAGTGTAGCTAAATCGGAGCAAAGCAGCAGCACGAGCGAGGGGGAGAGCAGCAGCAGCAACGCAAGCAAGCGAGCGAGAGCCGGAGTAGCAACAGCTGGGCGAGCGAGCGATCGAGCGAGAGCCGGAGCAGCAGCAGCAGATCCGGCTGGTATGGACGCCGCCGCCGAAGGGGCCTCACATTGGGGGAGAGCCGCCGTGGAGATGTCGCCCACGGCGCCGGCTTCAAGCTAGCCGCTCCATGGGGGTGCGGGATGGAGCACCGTCGGCGCCGGGAGGTCGAGCTAAGGAGAAGTTGCGATGTGATGAGTGTACAACCTCTTTGGTGGTGCCGAGTAGGCCTCGGCTTCGTCCGAGGAGTCGGTGAGGATGTTGCGGTTCCGGTGGAGCTGGTTAAGGCGGCGCTGTGGGGATGGAGCAGCCGCGATAGATGAAGCGATCGTCAGAGCAGCTCCTTGGAGGTGGAGGACGGGGCGGCTGAACCGGCGGGATGACGAGATGGACGATGGATCCTCATCCGAGGAGGTGGATGAGGGACGCCGAGCTGTTGCGGTGGACGACGTCGTCGGGGAAGAGGCTCCGGCTGGGCAGCGGTGAGGTGGCGGACGAAGGAGGGTGGGGTTTCGCGGCTAGAGCGGAGAGGTTATGGCGGCCTGGGATTTTGAATGGCAAAAAGGAGGCGATGGGAGGGGGTGAACCATGACTTAGGGACGCGCTTGTCCAAAATGTAGGGTGTGTTACAAAAGTACCCCCCACCGATTTGAACTAGCGGCCCTTTCGGTTCAGGGTTAGAAGGGGGATTTCGCGTGTCGGGATTTGGCAGCTGGAGGGAGTTTTCGCGCGCGTTGTAATTTCAGGATAGCAAGGTGCGGGTTGTGAAGGCGCCAGTTTTGGGAGCACGATATCTGAATTTCGGGATATAACAAGGCACGGGTTGAATTTTAGGGACAAGCCTAACGTGTAATATTGTACTTGTACGTACCAAATCAATTCGCACTTCCCTCAACCAAAAATAAAACAAAAAAATAAAACTATTCACACCACACAAAGAGAGAGTCTTGCCCTGTTTTACTATAAAAATGCTATTTAAAGCTACTCATACCAACAATTTAGTGCAATTAAATGCTATTCGGTAGTATGAATCCATGTTATGTCCAATTAAATTTTTTCGCTTGCTGTATAATGCATGTAACCTACTCATACCAACATTTTAGTGCATTCCAAATGTCTATACTACCGCTGCAATTCGAACTGAATTTGAATTCGTTTCTCTATTTCAATAACAATCTACAATCATGATTGTTGCCAACTTCAACCATCATTCATGTATTACCTTAATAACACACCACATGATTACCATAGAGATAGATATGAGCTATGTGTACTACATGAACTCGAATTCTATTTTTTGAATACACTTGATGTTGATTCCAAATAATAGTACATTTGATGTACTAACATATATTCATAATCTAAACCATGTTCCATACGTGTACACCGTGTTTATCACACATAGTATAGTGGCCCGCCCCTACATTATGACAAGTATTTAAACCTGAGCTGCAAAAGCCACACATTCCAAATTATGATCAATGTTCTATATGTTATACGTAGTACTAGAAAGATGCCCATGCGTTCCACAGAATATCAACATGATCAAGGGGAGGCCTAATTTGCATATATGGAGAGGGCTGTGGGTATCTTTTTTCAAAATTACCATAGTTTCCTTCCTATCCGCCAGATATAAATCGGACGGCCTATATTGCAGGATGGCACCATCATCAACAACTCCGTTTTTTATAAGAGTAGAGATAAAATATATTATATGTAGTATAACATGTTCATAACCACACCAAGTGTATCACCGTTATATATATTCACACACACATGCGTCGGTTTAAAACACTATGATAAATTCTTCAAATATCCGAATTTGCTTTTTATAATGAAGTATGATCTCTATTTGTCTTTTACACCCACACAATCCTCTTATCTTTGTAGCTAGCTAGCACTAACTTTCTCTCGTGCATGCAGACGCCCACATCCCTCTCACCCTCCCTCAGCATTCTCTAGCTCCATCGCGCAAATTCGTCTTTTCACTTTAGGTCGTTCACCCACGGTGTGTGTAGGCCCCCCCAGCTCCTTCTTTACGGCACACATCGATCGATATGCCTCTCTAGCCAGGTGTGCCTAGCACAAACACAAGCTTCCCCTCTTCTCTTATCACCGTCCATGCCTCACTCCCACCACTCTTTTCATCGATCTCGTACTCGCACACTCCTTCCCCCTCGATATAGTATGACTCTCGCACCACCTCCTAGATGCATCCCTCTCTCTCTCTATCCTTCTCCACGTGCCTCATTTGCTTCTAACACAGACATGCATGTATACCGATCGATCTCCCAACATATACCTAGGTCGACTTTAACTATTCCCCCCCATCGATCGACGTACCTCACAAGTTATGTCTCTCCTTTCTCTGACAAATGACAATTGATCTTCCTATGTAGTTATGTCTGCTTACCACAGCCATATCGTCCCCCCTCATCATTCGTGCATGCCTCCTGACCCGTCTCTCACACGCACGTGCACACACAGGCAGCCATCCCCTCTCTTATTGATATTATGGGCGTGCCCTCTGGTTGTCTAGCAAGCCTATCCCACCATTTGTTAGAAGCAACTCCACTACCACCCCCTCCAACACTCTAGCTCTATCTCTCTCCCAACCTTATTCCTCTCCTACACATATGCATGGATGCCGATCGATCTCCCTTAATACATGAGGTAGATCGATCTCCCTTAATACATGAGGTAGGCCTCTCTCCTCCTCCACACATATACCAGCCATTGTACCTCTATAGTTAATTAGGCCTCCCTCCCCCCCACCACACACCGATAGTCAAGCGCTGTAGGTAGGTATCCATGCCACAGAGACAAACTGCACATGTCCCCTCTCCCGTTCTAGTAGGCCAGCCACTCTATATCTTTGACGTGGGCACACACAAATTCGATGGCACTCTTTATCGACTGCGCGCGCACACACACACACATCATCCCTCTCTTCGATTCTATGGACACCTCAAGTCGATGATACCTCCACTCTCTTCTCGTGGATCGCCCCCTCTATATATATGATATATCCAGGACTCTATTTCACACACATTGCATATGTTACATTTTTGATTGACCCCCCCCCAAAAAAACTCTCACGAACCCACACACTATATCTCTCTACGTTTGTATCTCTCTCACACAACCCCACGTAGGTGGTGTACGTATACAAGAAGAGAATAGGTGCATCGTGCACGTACTCACGCTTCGTGCCCAGCCACACCCGCACGGGTACATGATGGAGCTCATTTCTGTATGAAATGGCAGCCCACGTGCTAATTTGAACGCGTGTAGCGGTTGTTTACCTATGGAGGTCGTGTACCACACGTGCACGAAACAAAGTTCGACTTGATGCGTTGGCGCGTTATTTTTAAATAAAGTTATATCGCTCAATGGCACGTACACAGAATATAAAACGACTTTTATGGAGAAAAAGGTAGTCTGCTCCACTATATACAATGGAGCCTCCCTGCCTGGTTTGTCTCTCTTCAGAGTATCTCACACAAGGCTGTGGTGGCCTCTCTCTCTCTGTCACCGTTGGTCACTGATCCGGCCGCATCCCGTCCGCCGGCGGAAAGGGAGGACGTGCATCGTTTCTCTGTTCGACGGCGCCGAGGCAGCACGTCCCGATCTGCGGTACACGCCGTTCTCTCTGACCAAGCTCCGGCACAGTAGGGCCTACGCCACCTGCTCGTTGCCGCAGTATGGGAAGATTCCGCCCGCTGCCGCTCACCTAGTTACATCCCGATGACCTCCAGGCATCCCCTCCGGCCTTGCTCCACTGCCCGTCTTCCCACGTCGCTGCATGTGGATCTTCCATAGTTCTTTGCACAAAACGTAGCTCGTCCAGCGTACTTTCCATATTGCAATCTCGTCCTCACACCGTTTTAGACAAACACAACCGTCTTGTTATCTTCCCTTAGGACAAGGAATATGCTTCTTTTTTGTCGTCGCAACTATCATCAACAATATTTGTCTTTTTTACAAATTTCAAATCGGCATATTTTAGAGTGTAGATTCACTCATTTTTCTTCGTATGTGTACTCCCTCCGTTCCTAAATATTTGTCTTTCTAGAGATTTCAACAAGTGACTACATATGGAGCAAAATGAGTGAATCTACACTCTAAAATATGTCTATATACATCCGTATGTAGTAGTCCATTTGAATCTCTAAAAAGACAAATATTTGAGTAGTCACTCGCTGAAATCTCTAGAAAGACAAATACTCCGAAGTATATTTAAGAACCGAGGGGGTAGTGCACAGCCGCATGGGAGACTCAGACCGGTCGTTGCGCCACATTAATAGTGAGTAATGAGCAGTCAAATCATAAGCCCCACCTTTCCCACTGTAAGTTGCTCGGAAGAAGCAACCATCAATACGCTCTTCTTTGAATCCGCTCATACTACTCCATCCGTCACTATTTATAGAGCGCGCTTCAGAAAAAGAGAAAATCTCTGGGACCAACGCGACTAGCGATCGGCCTGAAAAACAGCATTGGTAGTTATAGCACGACATCTATTACTAGAGGAAATAATGCATACACACATGCATGCAGTGCTTCCACCCCGGGTACACACATGCATGCACTTACTCCACTCCGTAGTAGTACAGCGAGAGAAAATTGCGGTTACCACACCCTAATTAATTGAGCATTAAACCAAACGCGTCTAAAGTCTCTCTGGTGGTGGAAATGCATTGAGAGAAATGCATCATAATGAAGCGCGCCCTGTAAACTGTGACGGAGGGAGGAGTAGTATGAAGGTGCAAAACCAAGTACGCGTATGGCCAATCGGTCAACGCACCTCCTCTTGGCATATCACTGACATGTGGGACCGGAGTGTGAGCAAACCGATCTCAATTGACGGCAAAATGGCCAACCCGCCGTTCCTTGAGAGAGACGAGGAGCGAGAACACACAGACGGGCTCGCACGGAGGCCAAGATATATTAGAGCATGGTTGATCGATATCATCATTACATGTTGGGCTGCCATTTTCCGCCCTTCTCTGGAATAAATGTGTACTGTATCAGAGATTAAGAAAAATAAGAGTACAGATGCTCCACCATGCGGTTCTAGTAGTAGTACTACTCGTACTACTAAACCTTGCGCTTGGCTCTTCGCCTCTTCGTGAAGTCGAACAATGATGGTACTCCGCATGTTCGGTACTACAGTGTATGCCTCTGGCAATCTGACACCGAATGAACTGATGCATGTCCACCGCCTGGGCGAGGGTACGTTGCATTAGTCAAAAGGCGTAAGCGAGCTTCACCTTGTCCTGCAAGCTTCTCCTCGTTCTGCGAGTTGACGGGACACACCAACAAGTAGTGCTAGTCCATACTCCCTCCTTTCCGGTTAATATGGTTTAATATTTTTTGCGGGTAAATGAGAGAGCTTAACATATATAAGCATTCTTAGGACGATCAGCCAAGACACTGGTCACTAGGAAGCGAGTTACCCCGCAAAAAAAGAAGTAGGAAGCGAGGTGTTTCATCAAGCCAGCTCTCGGCCACATTCAAAGTGCAGCAAGCACGGTTCGCACAAAGATGCGCCGCAAGGTTTGCTGACCTGTTTACATGCTGAATAACAAAAAAAAGAGGAAATATTACCGAGCGCTCCTATTTGTAATAGGATATGAGCCAGAATTAAGCGAGAATTGTGGCGAGTGTTCCATGCAATCAACTTCCATTATCACATGCGAGAACCCTCGAAGAGAACCAAATGTGTTGAAGATTGCTTTATCACATTTTAAAAATATAATAAGAGTGCAGACGCTCCTCCATCCGGTTCCTAGTACTAGTATATTACTCAGTACATACCTCTATAGACTATAGTAGTAGTACTAGTACTAGTAAACTTTGCGCTTGGCTGTTCGCCTCTTCGGGAAGTGCAACAATAATAGTACTAGTATAGTGTATGCTTCAGGCAATCTGACACCGAATTAACTGTTGCACGTCCACCGCCTGAGCGAAGGACAGCTTGCATTAGTCAAAAGTTTCTCCTTGTCCTGCGAGCCACCGCGCGCAAGCTTCTCCCATCCTGCAAGCTTCTCCTTGTTCGGCAATTTGACGGGACACAGCAAAGTAATGCTAGTCCATACTGCCTCCTCTCCGGTTAATATGGCTTAATTTCAAACGAGATAAATACACTGTCTGTCACTGTATATTTGTAAAAATACGGTCAGTGGACTTCATAATACACTCACTGTGCTCAATATATACATTTTCCGGTGTTTATACAGTCACTAGCTCACCCTGGCTGGGTATGTGTGTGCATGCACGTGTAGGTTGAGCACTTGAGCGTGACCGTGTGTGTTCCGTCGTGTGCTCGGACATGCATGCATTAGGGCGTCGCGCGCGTTTTTGCGTCCATGTGTATGTGTGACTATTGCATACACGTAGGGGAGTACGTGTAGGGGCCACTAAAGGAGCAGTCAAATCACACAGTAAGTTAGTCGGAAGAAGCAACCATCCTTTCACTCTTCAATGACACGTACGCAATATAAAATGGTTGATATGGAGAGAGAAAGAAAACCACTATATATTACACTAGCAGGAGCCTAAGCTACAAGACTGCTTTCTTGGGTTGCTCTCTTCACAAGCATAGAACGACGGTGGCCACACCGCTGGTCACATATCCGGCCTGATCCCACAGCTGGGGGAAGGGAACAATGTTCTGCGTAGACGCGGTCGACATCGGCGAGGGAGAAAATTAGTAGTCGGTGCGTCCCAATCAGGGGTCACCGCGGTATGGGCCGATGCCGCGTCCCAGCCGCCCTTCTAGCTACAGCCCGACGTCCGTTTCGAAAATATTAGCGCATGCCAACAAAAATTATACTAGTATCGCTGTTCCGTTTTAAAAAAGCATATAAGTTGTTACTTCTTACGCAAAGGATCTTTATATCCAACAGACACAAAATATCCATTCGACTGTTCGAACTTACTTTCACTGCTGATCTGATGTCGAGGTAATTGTTGCATCGCCACCAAAACCCACCATCTCTTAAGCTAAAGTAGACCGAGCTAACCCCTATATTAGGATATTACTAAGATAAACAGAAGGCACTATAGAATCATTTAGGACGTGAGCTTGTCAATCTAAATGTGGAGGGACACCAGCTTAGCCCCGGCTAGCAGCTTGGGCGGAACTGTGAAGAAGGTCAGCTCCTGCACGGCGACGTCGCCGGGATCCCTGCTGCTTGTCACCTCCATTTCCACCTTGACAGCGTCGGTCCTGCCTTTGGGCTCCCCCGGCGGGCCGTTCGCCCACAGCTTGGCCACGTAGTGCGGCAGTGGGGACGCCCCCGCTCTGATATAGACAACCGACACGGCGATAGGCGCGCCGATGTCGAGCATGCCGCCGACCAAGAAAAACGCGCGGCTGTCCTCCTCCGCGAACAGCAAGAGCCGTGGCTCCGACAGTGGCACTTGCAGCTGGAGCGCCTTGCCGTACTGGAACCTGTGCATGGGAATGGGATGCACGGTGCTGATGTGGTGGGAGAGCACCGGCGGCGGGCCTTCGTAGCCGCAGACGGCACGGGGCATTTGCAGGGCGCGAGCGGACACACGCTCTGGTGATCGGCGAGCTTGTGGTAAGTGATGTAGAGCCCACAGCCTTCGTGCGGGCACTCCACCCTCATCGAGGAGAGGACGGCGTCCACCGCCGTGTTCCGCACGTCGAAGCCACCGCCGCGCTCGCACTTCTGGCACTACCGCTGGTTCCCGGGGCGCTCGACGCAGCAGTCCGCGCAAGCAAGGTGCCCTCCCTTGCACTGCACAAATCAATCGAACAACACATCAATCAAGAAACCTGCACCTTGCTCGATCAGCCAAACGGACGAGGTGTATTCGAACCTCATACACTGGAGGCTTCAAGGGGCGGAGGCACAAGGGGCAGTGGAGCAAGGTGAGGTCCATCGAGACCATAGAGAGCTCCATCATCGGGTCCTGTTCCGTCTGCATGATCTCGCCCTCCTCGTGCACAACCATCTCTCGCTTTATTAGGGCCGGGGCATTACAAAGCTTTACCGGCACATATTCATACTACTTCAAGGTGCATTAAATCAACACATGCAAGTACCAAAAGGAGAGTCACGGCATGCATGCATGCGTTGTAATTAATGCATCAGTAAATGCAAATTATTGAAATATATTGAGTGTAGTGCTTTGATGTGTCGCGTCAACTCGTACAAGACCGAGAAGTTTGATTACTACAACGCCCTCTCGCCTTAACCGCCCCTGCCTTTGGCTGCATGATAGGTGGGCCACCGACCTGTTGGGCCCACCTGTCATGGACGCAAAGGCAGGAGCAGTAAGTCAATGAAGTTGTGTCCCTCCCTCACCCATGAGCGTGGTGGCTGGCAGGACTAGGAGAAGCTTCCATTCGCTACACGCTCTCCCTCCCGTACGCGGTGGACATGCAGCAGTTCAATCGGTGTCAGATGGCCAGAAGCATACTGTAGTACTCCTCCACTGCAGTAGTACTCCATCATTTTGTTCGACTTCTCGAAGAGGCGAAGAGCCAAGCGCAGCCCGGACGCTCGTGTGGCAGTTTCAAGTGTAGAGTAGTCTAGGATAGCGTGTACCGTGCCTGTAAGCATAAAATCGTTGGGGTCGGCTCCATGCTATATTTTTGATTAAAATAATCTTCTGACCCTACCTGTCATCCTGGTGATTCTAGTTTGCACGCTCATCTGGTCAAGACAGTAATATATATTTTAATTTGTGGTGGGGTGTACACTGCGGGTCTTTCAGCCAAGTTTAGAGGCGACCATGTGGGGCCAGTGCTATGATGTGTCGCGTCAACTCGTACAACGAGGAGAAGCTTGATTTTACTACTACACGCCTTCTCCCTCGGCCATGCGCACGGTGGCTCGCAGACGAGGACAGACTTTTGCTTATAGTGAAGGAAATATGCCCTAGAGGCAATAATAAAGTTATTATTTATTTCCTTATATCATGATAAATGTTTATTATTCATGCTAGAATTGTATTAACCGGAAACATAATACATGTGTGAATACATAGACAAACAGAGTGTCACTAGTATGCCTCTACTTGACTAGCTCGTTAATCAAAGATGGTTATGTTTCCTAGCCATAGACATGAGTTGTCATTTGATTAACGGGATCAGGAAAATGACGTGATTGACTTGACCCATTCCGTTAGCTTAGCACCCGATCGTTTAGTATGTTGCTATTGCTTTCTTCATGACTTATACATGTTCCTATGACTATGAGATTATGCAACTCCTGTTTACCGGAGGAACACTTTGGGTGCTACCAAACGTCACAACGTAAATGGGTGATTATAAAGGTGCTCTACAGGTGTCTCCAAAGGTACTTGTTGGGTTGGCGTATTTCGAGATTAGGATTTGTCACTCCAATTGTCGGAGAGGTATCTCTGGGCCCACTCGGTAATCCACATCACTATAAGCCTTGCAAGCATTGTGACTAATAAGTTAGTTGCGGGATGATGTGTTACGGAACGAGTAAAGAGACTTGCCGGTAACGAGATTGAACTAGGTATCGAGATACCGACGATCGAATCTCGGGCAAGTAACATACCGATGACAAAGGGAACAACGTATGTTGTTATGCGGTCTGACCGATAAAGATCTTCGTAGAATATGTGGGAGCCAATATGGGCATCCAGGTCCAGCTATTAGTTATTGACCGGAGACGTGTCTCGGTCATGTCTACATAGTTCTCGAACCCGTAGAGTCCGCACGCTTAAAGTTACGATGACAGTTTTATTATGAGTTTATGTATGTTGATGTACCGAAGGAGTTCGGAGTCCCGGATGAGATCGGGGACATGACGAGGAGTCTCGAAATGGTCGAGACGTAAAGATCGATATATTGGATGACTATATTCGGACTTCGGAAAGGTTCCGAGTGATTCGGGTATTTTTCGGAGTACCGGAGAGTTACGGGAATACGTATTGGCCTTATTGGGCCATACGGGAAAGAAAGAAAAGGGCCTCAAGGGTGGCCGCACCCCTCCCCTTGGTCTGGTCCGAATTGGACTAGGGAAGGGGGGCGCCCCCTTCCTTCCTTCTCTTTTTCCCTTCCTCTTTTCCTATTCCATATGGGAGGTGGAATCCTACTAGGACTAGGGAGTCCTAGTAGGACTCCACACTTGGTGCGCCCCCTCCTAGGGCCGGCCTCCTCCTCCCTTGCTCCTTTATATACGGGGGCAGGGGGGCACCCCAGAGACACAACAATTGATCCTTGAGATCTCTTAGCCGTGTGCGGTGCCCCCCTCCACCAAATTACACCTCGATAATACCGTTGCGGAGCTTAGGCGAAGCCCTGCGTCGGTAGAACATCATCATCGTCACCACGCCGTCGTGCTGACGAAACTCTCCCTCAACACTCGGCTGGATCGGAGTTCGTGGGACGTCATCGAGCTGAACGTGTGTAGAACTCGGAGGTGCCGTGCGTTCGGTACTTGATCGATCGGATCGTGAAGACGTACGACTACATCAACCGCGTTGTGATAACGCTTCCGTTGTCGGTCTACGAGGGTACATGGACAACACTCTCCCCTCTCGTTGCTATGCATCACCATGATCTTGCGTGTGCGTAGGAAAATTTTGAAATTACTACGTTCCCCAACATATAGTACTACAACAAGCTATTCCTCCCGCTCGCGGTGGACGGACATGCAGCAGTGGATTCGATACTGTAGAAGCAGTAGTAGTAACATCATTGTTCGTCTTCTCGAAGAGGCGAAGAGCCAAGTGCAACCCGAACGTGGCAGTTGCGAACCTTGGAGCACGCATATAGCCAGGCTCTTGCATGAGACAAAATTGCTATGTGAGCCCACTATTGTGGTACTCCCTCCGCCCGGAAATACTTGTCATCAAAATGAATAAAAGGGGATGTATCTAGATGTATATTAGTTCTAGATACATCTTTTTTATCCATTTTGATGACAAGTATTTTCGGACGGAGGGAGTACTTGCTAGTATAGCCCTGTAAACCAGAAAGGAGTATTTGCCTTTCTAGAGATTTCAACAAGTGACTAGACTACACCGAGACGGAGTACATATGGAGCAAAATGAGTGAATCTACACCATAAATAAATACGTAATTCTCTCATTTTCCTCTCGGCCTTGGTCGCGGTGCACAATATTGAGTATACTAGTACTATCATCTTGAAATTTACGAAGTCACCATAGGCACCTCGTCGTCGACGGGAACGTCTCCTCACACGCGATAGACGCGAGCGGCAGTCGCCTCCATAGGTGCTTGAATGCCAAGAAGGGAGAGGGTAGCGGTTCCTGAGACGTTGAATGGTCAATGATGCATCCTCAAATTACTCTACATGTAGAGGGAATTAATTGGAGAATCAGAATAGAGCCAGCACGATGTGAATGCAACAGAGTTTGGATTCTCATATAAAGGCGCCCCACCACTCCAATCCATCTACTCCTTAATCTCTGCGCAACACTACTCACTCCAATCCAAGACCAAGTGACCAGAAGCCAGAAGCACCTATGGAGGCGATGGACGCGAGCGGAAGTCGACTGTGCCAAATCATCCAAGGCGCCGGCCTACGGCCCCGCACCGTGCAACATTTCCAGACGGCGCTGGCGACCGCCGGCGTCGTAGCCCTCGCCGATGCCGGCTTCGCCTCTCGCATGGACGACATGATGGTTGATACGTCTCCGTCGTATCTACTTTTCCAAACACTTTTGCCCTTGTTTTGGACTCTAACTTGCATGATTTGAATGGAACTAACCCGGACTGACGCTGTTTTCAGCAAACTTTCCATGGTGTTATTTATGTGGAGAAACAAAAGTTCTCGGAATGACCTGAAACTCCATGAAACATATTTTTTGGAAAATATTAAAAATACTGGAAGAAGAATCCACGTCAGAAGGCCCACACCCTGTCCACGAGGGTGGGGGCGCGCCCCCTGCCTCGTGGGCAACCTGACGCTCCACCGACCTCAACTCCAACTCCATATATTCGTGTTCGGGGAGAAAAAATCAGAGAGAAGGATTCATCGCGTTTTACGATATGGAGCCGCCGCCAAGCCCTAAACCTCTCGGGAGGGCTGATCTGGAGTCTGTTCGGGGCTCCGGAGAGGGGAATCCATCGCCGTCACCATCATCAACCATCTTCCATCACCAATTTCATGATGCTCACCGCCGAGCATGAGTAATTCCATCATAGGCTTGCTGGACGGTGATGGGTTGGATGAGATTTATCATGTAATCGAGTTAGTTTTGTTACGGTTTGATCCCTAGTATCCACTATGTTTAGAGATTAATGTTGCTATGACTTTGCTATGCTTAATGCTTGTCACTAGGGCCCGAGTGCCATGATTTCAGATCTGAACCTATTATGTTTTCATGAATATATGTGAGTTCTTGATCCTATCTTGCAAGTCTATAGTCACTTACTATGTGTTATGATCCGGCAACCCTGAAGTGACAATAATCAGGACCACTCCCGGTGATGACCGTAGTTTGAGGAGTTCATGTATTCACTATGTGTTAATGCTTTGGTCCGTTACTCTATTAAAAGGAGGCCTTCATATCCCTTAGTTCCCGCTAGGACCCCGCTGCCACGGGAGGGTAGGACAAAAGATGTCATGCAAGTTCTTTTCCATAAGCATGTATGACTATATTCGGAATACATGCCTACATTACATTGATGAATTGGAGCTAGTTCTGTGTCACCCTATGTTATGACTGTTACATGATGAACCGCATCCGGCATAATTCTCCATCACCGATCCAATGCCTACGAGCTTTTCACATATTGTTCTTCGCTTATTTACTTTTCCGTTGCTACTGTTACAATCACTACAAAACCCAAAAATATTACTTTGCTACTAAATACTTTGTTGCTGATATTAAGTTATCCAGGTGTGGTTGAATTGACAACTCAACTGCTAATACTTGAGAATATTCTTTGGCTCCCCTTGTGTCGAATCAATAAATTTGGGTTGAATACTCTACCCTCGAAAACTGTTGCGATCCCCTATACTTGTGGGTTATCAAGACTATTTTCTGGCGCCGTTGCCGGGGAGCATAGCTCTATTCTTTGAGTCACTTGGGATTTATATCTGCTGGTCACCATGAAGAACTTGAAAGACGCGAAAACAAAAATTTATCCCTCAACTACGAGGGGAGGTAAGGAACTGCCATCTAGCTCTGCACTTGATTCACCTTCTGTCTTGAGTAAGCTTGCGACACCAAAACCTGCTTCTGCTATTCATTCTGATATGTCGCATGTTATTGATGATGCCACTTCTCATATGCATGATACTTATGAGGAAACCACTTCTATGCTTGATACTACCATGCCACTTGGTGAACTTCTTGATGAACAACTTGCTAGGGTTAGAGAGAATGAAATTATTGAAACTAATAATATTGAAGATAGTGATGATGAAGACTCTCCCCCTAATAAATATGAATTACCTGTTGTTCCTGAGGGTTATGTTATGGATGAAGAAATCGCTAAAGCTATTTTTCCTTGCAAAGATAGATATGATCTTAAAAAGTTATTAGCTAAATGGAAGCAGCAATCTCTTAATGCTAGAATTAAACCTGACCCTTCTTTTGCTACTGCACCTATCTGTGTTACTGATAAGGATTATGAATTCTCTATTGATCCTGATATAATTACTTTGGTTGAATCTGATCCTTTTTATGGCTATGAATCTGAAACTGTTGTGGCACATCTTAGTAAATTAAATGATATAGCCACCCTGTTCACTAATGATGAGAAATCTCGCTACCTTTATATCCTTAAAATATTCCCGTTCTCATTAAAGGGTGATGCTAAGATACGGTTTAATTCTTTTGATCCTGGTTGTGTGCATAGTCCCCGGGATATGATTTATTACTTCTCTGCTAAATATTTCCCTGCTCATAAGAAACAAGCTGCTTTAATGGAAATATATAACTTTGTGCAAATTGAATAAGAAAGTCTCCCACAAGCTTGGGGGAGGCTTCTCCAATTACTTAATGCTTTGCCTGATCATCCTCTTAAGAAAAATGAAATACTTGATATCTTTTATAATGGACTAACCGATGCCTCCAGACATTACCTGGATAGTTGTGCTGGTTCTGTTTTAA
This sequence comes from Aegilops tauschii subsp. strangulata, assembly GCF_002575655.3. Taxonomy (NCBI): domain Eukaryota; kingdom Viridiplantae; phylum Streptophyta; class Magnoliopsida; order Poales; family Poaceae; genus Aegilops; species Aegilops tauschii. The sequence continues at coordinate 50,683,634 of NC_053039.3, forward strand.
GGGAAAGAACACCGGATGAAGCTGAAATTCTATTGAATAATATGTTGACAAATGAAAATAATTGGACACTTCCTGAGCCAACTCCTAAGCCTATTCCTAAACCAAATCCAAAGAAGAGGGGTCTTCTATTTCTCAATCCTGAAGATATGCAAGAGGCAAAGAAATCTATGAAAGAAAAAGGTATTAAAGTTGAAGATGTTAAGAATTTACCTCCTATTGAGGAAATACGTGGCCTTAATTTATCACCTATTGAAGAAACACATGGTCTCGATAACCCGACACAGGTAGTAAAGGTAAATTCTCTCTATAGATATGATAAAGCTGAAATCCCTCCTACTAAGTATGCTAGCCAATGTTTGGATGCGATCGATAACTTTATGGTTAAGCAAGAAGATTTTAATGCTTATTTTGGTAGACAATTAAAACAAAATGCTTATATGATTGAACACTTGGGTGATTATATGTCTAGAGTTAAAGGTGAACTTAAACTCATTACTAGACATGCTTCTATGGTTACCACTCAAGTAGAACAAGTACTTAGAGCTCAAAATGATTTGCTCAATGAATTAAATAGTAAGAATAATGATTATGCTGTTAGAGTGGCTACTAGAACTGGTAAAATGACTCAAGAACCTTTGTATCCTAAAGGCCACCCTAGGAGAATTGAACAAGATTCTCAGAGAAATATTTTAGATGCACCAAGTCCTTCTAAAAAGAAGAAAAAGAAAAATGATAGGACTTTGCATGCTTCTAGTGAACCTATTGCTGAAACACCTGAGAATCCAAATGATATTTCTATTTCTGATGCTGAAACACAATCTGGTAATGAACATGAACCTAATGAAAATGTTAATGATAATGTTCATGATGATGCTCAACCTAGCAATGATAATGATGTAGAAATTGAACCTGATGTTGATCTTGATAACCCACAATCAAAGAATGAACGTTATGATAAGAGAGACTTTGTTGCTAGGAAACATGGTAAAGAAAGAGAACCTTGGGTTCAGAAACCCATGCCTTTTTCTCCCAAACCATCCAAGAAAAAAGGATGATGAGGATTTTGAGCACTTTGCTGAAATGATTAGACCTATCTTTTTGCGTATGCGTTTGACTGGTATGCTCAAAATGAATCGTTATGCTAAGTATATTAAAGAAATTGTTACTAATAAAAGAAAGATACCGGAAACTGAAATTTCCACCATGCTTGCTAATTACACTTTTAAGGGTGGAATACCTAAGAAACTAGGAGATCCAGGAGTACCAACTATACCATGCTCCATTAAAAGAAACTATGTTAAAACTGCTTTATGTGACCTTGGAGCCAGTGTTAGTGTTATGCCTCTCTCTTTATATCATAGACTTGACTTGAATAAGTTGACACCTACTGAAATATCTTTGCAAATGGCTGATAAATCAACTGCTATAACTGTCGGTATTTGTGAGGATGTGCCTATTGTGGTTGCAAATGTTACTATTTTAACGGACTTTGTTATTCTTGATATTCCCGAGGACAATAGTATGTCTATTATTCTTGGAAGACCTTTTTTGAATACTGCAGGGGCTGTTATTGATTGCAACAAAGGCAATGTCACTTTTCATGTTAATGGTAATGAGCATACAGTACACTTTTTGAGGAAACAACCTCAAGTCCACAGTATCAATTCTATTGGAAAAATTCCATCGATTATTTTTGGAGGTTTAGAATTTCCTCTTCCTACTGTCAAGAAGAAATATGATATTCTTACTATTGGGGATGTGCATATCCCCATTGAGGTAACATAGTGTTATTCGAAATTTCTCCGGTTCCATGTTATTCGGAATGAGTTTGTTAACAAAACTTGGTCAACCTTGTTAGTGGATTCCTTCTGATGAGCATGAGATGGATGAAACTAGAAGGCACAACCTTCTGTACTCTCTTTCTACTTTCTGTTATTTAGTTGAAATAAAGCAAAAACAGTATTTTTCTGTCTGTTTTCTGAATTATCCGTGCAATATAAAAATACCACGAAAATAAAAGTTCTCCAAATGCCCTGCCAATTTAATATGATTTTTTCTAGAATATTTGAGAATATCTAGCACTGAGAACACAGCAGGGGATCAAGCACCTAGCCACGAGGGTCCAGGGCGCGCCCACCCCTACAGGGCGTGCCCCGTGCCTCGTGGGCCCATGGTGGCCCCCCTCCACTTATTCCTGCACCCACACACTTCTTCCTCCCAAAAAAATCACCATCCAGCTCAAGCACGAGTTCTAGCTCATTTTGCTGCGATTTTTGATCTCCTTGCTCAAAGCACCTCTCACAAAACTTCTTGGGGGGATTTTTCCTTGGTATGTGACTCCTCCATTGGTCCAATTAGTTTTTGTTCTAGTGCTTTATTCATTGCAAATTTGTGCTGCCTAGGTGACCATGTTCTTGAGCTTGCATGTCAAATTTATATGGTTCCAAGTAGTTCTAATGCATGATATAGGCTCTAGGCACTTGTAGGAGTAGTTGCTATCAATTTTGTTGAGCTTGGTTCACTTTTATTTGAAGTTACTAAAAATTTCAGAAATTTTTCAGAGGAAGAAATATGCTTAGGAAAATGTACCAAGGTGGTTCTTCAAGGAAGCAAGGACCCAGGCTTGCAATGCGTGATGCTGACGATGAGCCACCAAGGGACGCTCCAGTGCGGCCTTGTGAATGGCCTAAAGAAAACTTTATGGATCGAGCGGGAATCAAGGAAGAATTTAACGCATATTTGCGTAACGCTGATCTTGTGAGCTTCGAGGAGGAAAAGTGCCGCCAGTACCACTATCTCACTAGTTCCTTTGTGAGGAGGTTTGAATTTTCATCTTCACGCAATTCTCCAACTGTCCTGTTTGATCTTTATGAAAAATCTTATACGATGGACTTAGAGGATTTTTACCACTGCTTGCAAACTTCCACAATGGGGTAGTGCTAGTGAACCTCGCAAATTTGAATTTAGAGATTTTCTTGCTGTAGTAGTAATAATTAAAAGAAAACCCAAAAATATTTCCCGTTCTTCTTTTGCTTGTTGGGAGCTTTCCCTTGTAAATAGTTTTATTTCTTTTCTTTTCTTTGGGGGTCGATAGGAGAAGACCGTAATGAAATTATTGAAGTGGCTCTTATATGCATTGTTTTTTATTTAACCAAGAGCCCCTATTGCCTTGTCTTCTCCTGTTTATTGAATGCTCGCAGATTCCAGCTTAGTCCAATGCACGTGCACTCTTATTATTTTCACATCGTTCGGTCGTGCAAGTGAAAGGCAATTATGACGATATATGTTGGACTAACTGAGATGAGAGAAGCTGGTATGAACTCGACCTCTCTTGTTTTTGTAAATATGATCAGTTCATCGTTCCTGATTCAGCCTATTATGAATAAACATGTTTGCAATGACAATTAGAGATTATAGTTGCTTATGCCATGCTTGATTAGCTATGAGTTATAATGGTTTACCTTGCGTGCCAACATGCTATTAAAATGATTGTGATGTGGTATGGTGGGGTGGTATCCTCCTTTGAATGATTTAAGTGACTCGACTTGGCACATGTTCACGCATGTAGTTGAAACAAATCAACATAGCCTTCACGATATTTATGTTCATGGTGGATTATATCCTACTCATGCTCGTACTCAATGTTTATTAATTTTAATGCATGTTCATGACTGTTGTCGCTCTCTAGTTGGTCGCTTCCTAGTCTTTTGCTAGCCTTCACTTGTATTAAGCGGGAATACTGCTTGTGCATCCAATCCCTTAAACCCCAAAGTTATTCCATATGAGTCTACTATACCTTCCTATATGTGGTATCTACCTGCCATTCCAAGTAAATTTGTATGTGCCAAACTCTAAACCTTCAAATGAAATTCTGTTTTGTATGCTCGAATAGCTCATGTATCAACTAGGGTTGTCCGTATCTTCCATGCTAGGCGGGTTATTCTCAAGAGGAGTGGACTCCGCTCCTCACTCACGAGAAAATGGCTGGTCACCGGGATGCCCAGTCCCATGCTTTATGCAAACTAAATCAAAATAATTGCAAATAAAACTCCCCCGGGGTTGTTGCTAGTTGGAGGCACTCGTTGTTTCGAGCAAGCCATGGATTGATGCTTGTTGGTGGAGGGGAGTATAAACTTTACCATTCTGCTTGGGAACCGCCTATAATGTGTGTAGCATGGAAGATATCGCCATCTCTTGGTTGTTATGTTGACAATGAAAGTATGCCGCTCAAAATATTATTTATCTCTATTTCAAAATCGAGCTCTGGCACCTCTACAAATCCCTGCTTCCCTCTGCGAAGGGCCTATCTATTAACTTTCATGTTGAGTCATCACCCTCTTATTAAAAAGCACTAGCTGGAGAGCGCTGCTGTCACTTGCATCCATTACTGTTAATTTATATTGGGTATGACTATGACTGGATCTCTTTTACCATGAATTATAATTTTTAGTCAGTCCTTGATCTTTAAAGGTGCTCTCCATTTATGTTTTGTGGTCTCAGAAAGGGCTAGTGAGATACCATCTTATTATATCATATCATGATTGTTTTGAGAAAGTGTTGTCATCCGAGATTTATTATTATTGCTCGCTAGTTGATTATGCCATTGACATGAGTAAACATGAGACCTAAATGTTATTGTGAATATGGTTAGTTATAATCTTTGCTGAAAACTTGAATGCTGGCTTTACATATTTACAACAACAAGAGCAAACAGAGTTTGTAAAAGTTTTTCTTTATCACTTTCAGTTTCTCAACTGAATTGCTTGAGGACAAGCAATGATTTAAGCTTGGGGGAGTTGATACGTCTCCGTCGTATCTACTTTTCCAAACACTTTTTCCCTTGTTTTGGACTCTAACTTGCATGATTTGAATGGAACTAACCCGAACTGACGCTGTTTTCAGCACACTTTCCATGGTGTTATTTATGTGCAGAAACAAAAGTTCTCGGAATGACCTGAAACTCCATGAAACATATTTTTGGAAAATATTAAAAATACTGGAAGAAGAATCCACGTTAGGGGGCCCACACCCTGTCCACGAGGGTGGGGGGCGCGCCCCCTGCCTCGTGGGCAACCTGACGCTCCACCGACCTCAACTCCAACTCCATATATTCGTGTTCGGGGAGAAAAAATCAGAGAGAAGGATTCATCGCGTTTTACGATACGGAGCCGCCGCCAAGCCCTAAAACCTCTCGGGAGGGCTGATCTGGAGTCTGTTCGGGGCTCCGGAGAGGGGAATCCGTCACCGTCGTCATCATCAACCATCTTCCATCACCAATTTCTTGATGCTCACCGCCGAGCGTGAGTAATTCCATCGTAGGCTTGCTGGACGGTGATGGGTTAGATGAGATTTATCATGTAATCCAGTTAGTTTTGTTAGGGTTTGATCCCTAGTATCCACTATGTTTAGAGATTGATGTTGCTATGACTTTGCTATGCTTAATGCTTGTCACTAGGGCCCGAGTGCCATGATTTCAGATCTGAACCTATTATGTTTTCATGAATATATGTGAGTTCTTGATCCTATCTTTCAAGTCTATAGTCACTTACTATGTGTTATGATCCGGCAACCCCGAAGTGACAATAATCGGGACCAATCCCGGTGATGACCGTAGTTTGAGGAGTTCATGTATTCACTATGTGTTAATGCTTTGGTCCGTTACTCTATTAAAAGGAGGCCTTCATATCCCTTAGTTCCCGCTAGGACCCCGCTGCCACGGGAGGGTATGACAAAAGATGTCATGCAAGTTCTTTTCCATAAGCACGTATGACTATATTCGGAATACATGCCTACATTACATTGATGAATTGGAGCTAGTTCTGTGTCACCCTATGTTATGACTGTTACATGATGAACCGCATCCGGCATAATTCTCCAGCACCGATCCAATGCCTACGAGCTTTTCACATATTGTTCTTCGCTTATTTACTTTTCCGTTGCTACTGTTACAATCACTACAAAACCCAAAAATATTACTTTGCTACTAAATACTTTGCTGCAGATATTAAGTTATCCAGGTGTGGTTGAATTGACAACTCAACTGCTAATACTTGAGAATATTCTTTGGCTCCCCTTGTGTCGAATCAATAAATTTGGGTTGAATACTCTACCCTCGAAAACTGTTGCGATCCCCTATACTTGTGGGTTATCAATGGTCAACTCCATCCGCAAGTTCGCCGCCATCAAGAAGCGCGCGGACGACCTTGCTGTACTACTCTAGCCCGCGCGCCCAGGCTCCTCATTGCCTGCCACCCTCATCGGCCTCCATGGTGACGAACTCTTTCAAGCCCTGGTGGCCCTGCAGTTGCCGGAGGTCGCGATGAAGAATGTGCACCTCGAGGCCGCGCTCGTCGCGCAGCGCCTCGCCATGCAAGAAACCGCTGACCTGCACATCCACGTCTACGAGGAAATCATCTACATAGGCAACTACGAGGCCAGCGAGGACAGAAAGACGTTGGCCTTCTTCCAGCGGCTGGAATCTTTGGACGCCATTGTTCAGAATCACGTCGACCTGGCCACGAAAGCCGCTGCTACTTAGCCGTCGTTCGGTGGGCCGGCGCCCTAAGTCGAGGAGGTGGACATCGTCGATGGATGCATCTCTTCTTCTTGCCTCCTGTAAGCAGCACTGCATTGCCTCGTGGCCTTAATGTTTTATTAGTATAGGAGTATATGGCATTTTTATTCCAGTAGTAACGTTTTCACTGTGAGGTGGGGCCACAGTTGAGCAAACCGACCATCGGCAAATCCCCACCCCGCCCACCGGGCGTCGGCTGAGTTTAGAATTAGAAGAGAGAAACGAGGGAGAAGAGCTAGCTGTAGCACAGACGCTATTGTCAGATGGGACTCGCGTTGATAGAATAGGAGTACTGAGCACTCGTACCTCTTTTTTTTAGGGAAAGAGCAGTCGTATGTCTAGTACTACCACTAGTTGGGTGCGTGCGACCTATAACTGTCATCATTTTAGGTCTCCTTTTCGAACCGCAGCTACGCTTCACCGTACATATTTTTTCACGCATTTATCCTCCTATATGTACTCCTAGGCTATTCCCACGTGCTCCCTCTCGCCGACATGTGGGACATAGAGCATCTGGGTCGTAGTGCATGCACGACTCGGAGCATATGCCGGGGTACTTTACATTTCAGACCTCACGAATTACATGCAAACCCCCCGCAGAAGAATAAATAAATAAATGAATTACTACATGAAACCGGATTATTTTCGTAGAAACCGGAGCATGTTCATTAAATTTTGGACATAACACGTTTATAAAAAACTACCGGACCTAAACCAGTCTAAGGGCCTCTTTGATTCGCAGGATACTGAAAACACAAAAATGGGGAAAGTATGATGGCGATGAACCGAGACGAGGAGAACTCTACTAACTCAGTTAGAGGTTAGATTTAGATTCTAACCCTGAACTAACTCTAAACCAAAGAGGTGTATGGATGGCAGCGTTAGATTGACAATAAATGTTCTTTCTCAATCACTGCGCAACACTGCTCACTCCAATCCAAGACCAAGTGACCAGAAGACAAAAGCACCTATGGAGGCGATGGTCGCGAGCGGCAGTCGGCTGTGCCAAGTCATCCAAGGTGCCGGCCCGCGGCCCTGCACCGCGCAGCGTTTCCAGACGGTGCTGGCGACCGCCGGCGTCGTAGCCCTCGCCGACACCGGCTTCGCCTCTCGCATGGATGAAATGATGGTCAACTCCATCCGCAAGTTCGCCGCCGTCAAGAAGCATGTAGCGAAAGCTCCTACTAGTCCTGCCAGCCACCACGCTCATGCACGAGGGAGGGACGCAACTTCATTGACTTACTGCTCCTGCCTTTGCGTCTATGACAGGTGGGCCCAACAGGTGGTTGGCCCACCTGTCATGCAGCCAAAGGCAGGTGCAGTTAAGGCACCGGAGCTCAGTCCGCAAGGGAGAGGGCGTTGTAGTAATCAAACTTCTCGGTCTTGTACGAGTTGACGCGACACATCAAAGCACTGCACTCGATATAAGTCTTTTTACACATTTCAAATGGACTACTACATACAGATGTATGTAGACATATTTTGCTTCGTATGTAGTCACTAGTTGCAATCTCTAAAAAGACTTATATTTGGAAACAGAGGGAGTACAACGCATGCATGCATGCCGTGACTTCCCTTTTGATACTTGCATGTGTTGATTTGATGCACCTTGCCAAATTTTGACTATAAATTTAACTAGCCAAATTTTCATGCATGTCACAAAAAATTACGGGGCTGTTTGGATTGTGACTATGTTTGTCTTATGTTACCACATTATTTTTCCCACACTTGCCTAACTTGTGTTGCTCAAATTGTTAGACACACTTTGGCTTGCCTAAGGGAATCTTGCCACACTTTTTGTGTCTATGACATGTGGGGTTCACTGCTAATAAAAAAAATCTTGTCTTAGGTGTGGCTAATAAAAAAGACTTATATTTAGGAACGGAGGGAGTAGAAAATATCAATAATAATGCATGTTGGGGCAACCCACGTTTCCGATAATTTTAGCCGTGGGCTTGTTCACAATTTTTACGAGGGGGTGGTTGTTCATTTAATGGAGGGACTTGTACTAGACTTGAACGATACGAAGTGCGACCTGGCACACCGTAACACTACTTGGAACAAGCGGGTAGCTATCTCAAAAAACAATCAACAACTAAAAAACGACGACCTGGCACATAGTACACAATTTTAAACGATTGTTTTGATGGATTGAAAAAGGAAAACTACCCCACTACGTATATATAGGCTGGAGCCTCCGCGCTTGCTTGCTAGGGTTGCTCTATTCACACACTCTCATCCTCTCCAGATCTAAACAATATAGGGGTGGTAACTTGTCTTTTTCCCTTCAAAAAACACTATCTTTCTATGCTCACCGGTGGTTACAGATCCGGACATATCCCCCTCCGTCGGTCAAGGGGAGGAGGGGCAGTGTTTAGGCTGTCGTCGACAGCGAGGGAGGAGACCCACTGCCGTCCGCACCGTTATCTCTGGCCGAGCGCCGGCGCGGGAGGTCCTCCGATCCCTTCGTCGTTGCCCTAGTGTGGGCGGATCCGGCCTCCCGCCGCCCACCTATCCACATCCCGACAAGCTTCAGGTATATCTTCCTTCAAAACCGCCTTAGCTCTACTTCCCCAGCTCGCTACGTCGCTGCATGTGCATCATTTTCTACCTCTCAGCCCCTCTCGATCGGATGGTCCAACGTCACCTATTTTTTTCTACTATTGTTAGAGGTAAAGCTACTTCATGGAGTTGAATCTTGTACTTGGTTCAAACAAGAAATAAAGTGGGGGTGGGGGAATTTAGTAGTATGTAGTACATCGGACATGGTACAAACAGGAAGGAAAGGGGGTGAAAGTAGTACAGACTGGTCATCCAACCGGTCTCTTGGTCTAAAAGGGAAATATAGGGGTAATGCTGTACACAGTGGTATGACCAGGACTAGATTTGCTATCCACACATAGGAGTAGGTGGCTAGAGTGAACAAAAATGGGACCAACCCAGATATGTTTCTTGGATGTTTGTTTCTCGGGGCAACAAACTATGAATCACCACTTTATGCCCCTGTTTAGGTACATGGTGCTGGACTGCTGGTGAACCCACTGTCCCATGCCCTTATACCAAATATTTAGCTGTTCTTAATCTAATGCCCCTGGTAAAAAGGAAGCCATGCCACTGTTATAAGCCATGACAAGTTTAGCCAAATGTTTTTGCCTGTAATTGTTTGAGACTCTGACTATTTCCTCTGTTGCTTTTTGTGCAAACAGGGATATCCATTTCACATGGTTGCTGTTGTGACCTTTTGGCGCACTGCACAAAACTCTTCTTAAAAGAAGTGACTTTTGTGCTGTTTAACTGGAATGTCAGAATGGAACAGTTGGTTCATTTCGGTGGAACTGCACAAAGGGAGATATGTGTTCCAATCCTCATCATCCATATTGGCACCATAACCTTCCTTTAGGTAAGAATGATGTTTAATGCATGTGTTCATCTCTATTTTGCGACTGTCATGAGAAAATAATGCTATTTTTTACTAGTACACTTCTACTCCCTCACTGACAAAACCAATTGTGAAATAGAAGGCCAATCATGTACTTGCTTTCACCAACTGGTGAGGAGATTGAGAAACATAGCATGAAGAGGAAGAAGAAGAAGAGTAAACAGTGCCAAGGCGATCTTGCTGAAGCCAGAGGCCTCTGTCGAGGCCATTCAAGGGCTCCGGCAACGACTACCTTACATGTGAGACGATCCTCCAGGGAGCCCTTCCACTTCTGCTGTCTCACTTAATTAATTAGGAGTACTTAAGTACCACTAATTTATTGCTGCCTAATTTTCCTGTCGGAGTTAAACAAATCTTTAGTAGCTGAATCATGTACGTGTGTATGTTTGTCTATGGAGGTAAATCATGTCGTGGAGTAGGGAGGGAATGCTAACTTTACCCATTAAGATAATGAGGGTGCTTTTATTTGTTAGTGTATGCTTCATCAACTAGTCCCACTATTACAGTAATCTCACTCTCTCAATATATGTGCCAACAGGGATGCTCGATTTTGGTGGAACTGCACAAAAACTTTGGGTGCTTCATTGCCTCGACAGCTTCCTTCCTTTCCTATTAGTCGCTAATCTCGGCTTGCATTCTTCCTTTGCTGTCAGTCGCTTGGCTTATCTCTGCTTCCAGTCAAAGGAAATAGTAATTGATATGCTACCTCACACAGGTTGGTACTGGTCTTTATCCTGATTATTGTGCTTGTCAAATGTATTGGTAATTTGGTATTGTGCTACTGTTTGCTGATTTCATAAAGGAGTAACTTGGAGCCTGAACTCGCAGGAAAATCATTACATCGGGTGATTTCACTAGAACTGCACAAAAAGATCAGATGGACAGGTACTTATGCTGCTGCTATGTACTCCAAAGTTCACTCAGACAAACATCGATGTTGACAAGAAGAAGTGCCTATATTCATTCGAGTATCAACCGGCGTCAACCAATTGTCAAACTCCAAGTATTAGGAGAGTGAACGCCAAAAATATTGCTTGGCGCATAGCCCAGAAAAACGCAGTCCAGTCTTTGGTCCGAACTTGTGCCTTTTGGTTATCGGCACATATGGTAGCGAACTGTATGGCATGGAGTCTAAAGATTCCAGACAAGTTGGTTGACGCGTATATTCATCTGGCACTTAATCAGTCTGCACGCCAGGGATGCTCCATTTCAGTTGAACTGCACAAAAAATTTGGGTGGTTCATTTTCTCAACCGCCTCCTTTCTCGTCTGTAATGTAGAATTTTGGCGAGATACAGGACCAAGATGAGCCAGTAAACTAGTTGGATGAAAGTAGTGGCCAAGTTGCTCAAACCTCCCTCGGCACGAGGCCACTATTTGAGGATAAACCTACAAGCAAAGTTCAGATTGTCTGTGCTGCCTCTTATGTACTTGAAAGTTTACTCGTACAAGCATTAATTTTAGCAAGAAGTACCTCCGACTGAACACCATTTACCAGTCTGCAATGTAGAATTTTGGCGAGCTACAGGACCAAGATGAGCTAGTAAACTAGTTGGATGAAAGTAGTGGCCAAGTTGCTCAAACCTCCCTCGGCACGAGGCCACTATTTGAGGATAAACCTACAAGCAAAGTTCAGATTGTCTGTGCTGCCTCTTATGTACTCGAAAGTTTACTCGTACAAGCATTAATTTTCGCAAGAAGTACCTCCGGCTGAACACCATTACCAGTCTGTACCCTAGGTAATTAAAGTTCGTCCATGGATCATACTGGCTGTGATCTCAATCATTTGGATGCATAAACATACTGAACATGTGTATATCTGAATCTTTTTGTGAATTATCTATGAATATTGTTGTGTGATCTATCAATCATTTGGATCCATAGACATGCTGAACTTGTATATATATGAATCTTTTGAGTTGTTGATAGTGAATGTTGGCTATGAATATGAACGTGTCCTGTGAACCTGAGTTTGATACGAATGTTTACCTTTTCTGTTGTGCTTGTGTGTGAACTTGTTAGTATGCCTACTGTGGGGTATGTGACGTGTGGGTGTCAACGGCACACCTTCTTCCCGAGAAGAATTGCACCTGCTTTGTTAGGGTAGCAACGGCGCATCAGCTCTTTTTAGTCTTTTTGCTCTGTCTTGCCCCCTCCCCCGCTCAACCCCTGCCGTAATGTTTTCGGCCTCAAAACAAACATACTACTGCGTTGTTTTTGGGGCTTGATGAAAAATCGAGTGCTGGTTTCTGTAGGTTGGCCCGCCCAGCAAATGGGCTACTGGTCCACCACGGACTGGGACGCTAAAAATACAAGTTGTATGGTGCAGAGGCAAGTAAAAAAATGCCATCGAGAGCCATCCACTGAAGAAAAAAATTGCTCCTGATGTGCTTCTTTAGTCGTGCCGCCGGCCCCCTCTATAATCCAGTTCGCTCGGGGATCTGGTATCATTTTTTTCCAGAGGGTGAACAAGTATCAGCTAGGCCTAGGTTTTGTATTTTAACATGCGTAGCCCACGACATACGGTGACAGTGGTTTCAACTTATTTTTTGAGGTCCATACCGGCCTATGGGCTTTTTCTTAAAGATCGGTAACCCAATGTATTTTTTTAACCACATTATATATATTTATATTATTACTATTACCATATATTTTATAGAGACTTATATATACATTATAAAAACATCCCACGTGTTATTAACTTATAAAAGTAAATGTTTAACAGAAGTTGGCAAGGAAAATCCTGGTTATTTTTGACTCACAGGCAAGGAAAATCCTGGTGATTGCGTACAAAAGCTTGCAAAGATTTTAAGGACCAATGTAATAATAACACGCTCATTTTTATTTTGAGCAATAACTCGCTAATTTGTTAATTATGTATATAAAAAATGTGCCTCCCCGGTTTATTTTTGATATTAATTGCTCCTTCTAACATAACATTATATATATAACGAGCCCAGCTAATTCGTGTATTTGAAGGAAGTGCAAATGGGCTGGGATTTCTTAGATAATATAAATGGGCCGCATTGATGTGAAATTATTTGTTCACCCAGCCCAGCAAATGGACTGTACATTCTAGAAAACATGGGTTAAATATATGCCACATTTTTGCAGGCTGACATGTGGGCCAATAGGTCGAAGCCTACGCAGGGCGTTGTCAACTTGGTCGGCATGCACCTTCAATCTCTTGTCTTCTTCCTCCAGCGTCGCCGGGACCGCCTGGTCCGTCCTCCGGCGGCTACCGGCTCTGCTTAGCACACATCGTTGCGAAGCGCTACCCCACCGCCGGCCAGGCTATCCCTCCACCCCCCCACACCTCCTGTTATTCTCCAGCGACTACAGCCCCACGCCGCACCAGAACCAGTTATAACCCTTCTCCTCCACTCAATCTGCGACTCCACTTCCGCGTCTTCCCATCTCTGAGTCGGTCCCGTCCGGGGCCTCGCCATCGTCCACCACCTCGGTGCACTCGGTGTGGCGTGGTCAACAAACGATCGTCATCGGAAGAGGACTGTACGTGGAGAGCCTGACGGCTGGGACCCACGAGGTCCATGGTCGCACGCAAGGAAAGTTCCTCCTTATTAAGCTGAAAAAAATGTTTCCTCCACCTGACAGCTGGGACCCACCGGCTGTATCTTTGCATGGAAGGAAGTGCCTCCTTGTTATGGCGAAAAAAATTATTTCTCCCATTGACAGCTGGGACCCGTCAGATTTGGTGGCTGACTTGTGGGCCTACTAAGCGGACGTGTACGCAGGGCTTTGTCAACTTAATCAACAAATGATTCTAGCAGCTGGACCGTTAGATGTTAATCCAACAGCCGTGCTCCTTCTTCAACCTCTGTTCTTGCTCCTGTCTCCCGTGGGCGGCACCGCAGCTGTGCTGCCGCGCACCCGAACCAGTCAAGTTTCCCACTCCTCTCCATCTGCGACTCCACTGCCCCATCTTCCCCATCTCCAGGTCATTCCAGTCTGGGGCCTCGCCGTCGTCCACCGACCTTTGGTGCGCTCGGCACGGTGTGGTCAACGTGGTCAACAACCGAGAGTCATCGAAAGATGACTGTACGTGAGAGGCTGACAGTGGGGACGCACCACGCCCATGGACGCATGCATGCAACGGAACGCGGCGTGGTCAACATGGTCAAGGAACGACTTCCATCAGAAGTGTACTGTACGTAGAGAGGCTGACAGCTGGGTCCATAGCCGCAGCAAGGAAGTGCCTCCTTATTACGCGGAAAGTAATGATTCCTCCACCTAACAGCAGGGACCCACCGGATGGGCCACCATATTTTGCGAAAAAAACGTTTTCCCCTGACTGCTGGGACACACCGGACGGGTCACCGTATTTCATGAAAAAAATGTTGCCCCCGCTGTCAGCTCGGACCCACCGAAAGTGCCTCCTTATTACGCACACAAAAAATGAATACTCCCCCTGCTAGTTGTGACCCACCTTGGTGGGTGGCTGACTTCTGGGCCTACTAAGTTAACGGGGATGGAGGGCTTTGTCAACTTAGTCAATATGAACGATTCTAGCTCCAGTGACCGTACGATGTCCATCTAACGGCCGTAGTGCTTCTTCAACCTCTGGTCTTCTTGCTCTAGCCGCCCAAAACAGCGCCGGTCGTGCCGCATGCTCCTGCCTCCCGTGGCCGGCTGTGCTACCGCGGAGGCCTCACCGCCCCCTACTATTCCCACCGCTGGCCAGGACCTGCGGCGACGGCAGCCTCACACCGCAACCGAACCAGTGAACCCTCGTACTCCTCTCCGCGCAGGCTTCCACTACCGCATCTTCACCGGCTCCGCACCGTCCCCTTCCTAGGCCTCGCCGTCGTCCACCGCCCTGGTGCTCTCGACGCGGCGTGGTCAATGTGGTCAAGGAACGGCTTCCATCAGACGTGGACTGTACGTGGAGAGGCTGACAGCTGAGTCCACGGCCGCAGCAAGGAAGTGCCTCCTTATTACGCGCAAAATAATTATTCCTCCACCTGACATCAGGGACCCACCGGACGGGCCACCGTGTTTCGCAAAAAAGACGTTTCCCCATGACTGCTGGGACCCACCAGCTACATCTTCACACGCAAGGAAGTGCGTCCGGGCAAAAAAAACGATTCGCCCCCCTGACTGCCGGGACCCACCAGCTACATATTCGCACGCAAGGAAGTGCCTGACAGTCGGGACCCACCTGGTCGAAGCATACGTAGCGTTGTCATTCTGGTCGCGAACGTGTACGTACATACTAGTCAATGTAGAGGTGCGCACGTGTCGTAGTAGAGGCGCGCACGTAGCATGTACACGTACGTACAACGGCCAGTGTGTAAGAAAGAAAATACGGCCACGTACGTACATGCGGGCAGGGTCTCGAACGCCTACTCACGCATACGTACGGCCAGGGCTCGTGTACATGGCTGGATCGGAACAGAGAAACTGCGTCGTCGTCGTGTTCATGGGGAGGCAACAGAATGCGTCGTGTTCATCGGGAGGCAACGGAACGCGTGGGAGCCAACCGGCTTGGACGGAACAGCCGATGGAAACGAGGCCTGGCGTACCGCGGAACGGAGGAAACGACCTTGTGTTCGACCGGCCACAGTCGAAACGGGATCCTGTTCATCGGGAGGGGTCTGGCGTACCGCAAAACGGAGGAAACGGACCTCCTACGGTCGAAACGGGGGTCCTGTTGATCAGGAGGGGTGTGGTGTAACGCAAAACGGAGGAAACAGACTTGTGTTGGAGCGCGACGGTCGAAACGGGGGTCCTGTTCATCGGGAGGGGTGTGCCGTACCGCAAAACGGGACTCCACGGCATACTGTTCATCTCCACCGTCGACCCCCTCCAGCCTCCACAGGCTACTGTTCATCCACCATCAACTTCCTCCAGCCTCCACCTGCGACTGTTCATCCACGGGCTCCTGTTCATCCAGCCTCCACCACGCGCTACTCCACCGGCTACTGTTCAACCACCCCTCTCCACGGGCTCCTGTTCAACCACCCCTCCACGGGCTACTGTTCATCCAGCCCTCCACCGTCTACTGTTCATCCCGCCCTCCACGGGGTGGTCCTGTTCATCCAGCCCTCCATGGGGTCCTGTTCATCCAGCCCCAACCGGCTCGATCGATCGGGGTCCTGTTCATCCAAAGGCAACACCACGGGGTCCTGTTCATCCACCCCCACCGAGAACTATTCATCCAAACCCCCCAGCAACGCTCACTGTTCATCCAGAGGCAGCATCGATCGGCTTCAGTTAGCAGCAGTAGCGAAGGAATCGCTCGATCGGGTTCAGTTATCAGCCATCGATCGATCGCTCGGGTTCAGTAACGCATAGCCTGCAGTGCAATCGCTCGGGTTCAGTTAGAGCCCAACGCCTCGCTCGGGTTCAGTTAGAGCCCAACGCCTCGCACCCCACGCGCGTGCGTGTACGAGAGAAACACGCATCGCTCGGCCCCGACCACCCACCGTAACCGGGAAAACCCCGATATTTTCCTTGCCCTCGCTGCTACCACGGGTTTTTCCGTCATGGACGGCCCAAAGAATGTCATGCAGCTGCATCTCCGGCCCGCCCAGGACAAAAAGCCCATTTTCTGTCATGATTTTTGTCATAGAAGTAGGACCCCACCACATCTATGATGATACCGGGTTTTGTCACAATTATAGTCATAGAAGTGTCATAAGTATGATAGAAAAAAATTCATTCGGCCCAAAATGTCACAGATGTGTCTTTTTTTTGTAGTGTATTGCTTTCTTCATGACTTATACATGTTCCTATGACTATGAGATTATGCAACTCTCGAATACCGGAGGAACACTTTGTGTGCTACCAAACGTCACAACGTAACTGGGTGATTATAAAGGTGCTCTATAGGTGTCTTCGATGGTACTTGTTGAGTTGGTATAGATTGAGATTGGGATTTGTCACTCCGATTATTGGAGAGGTATCTCTGGGCCCTCTCGGTAATGCACATCACTATAAGCCTTGCAAGCAATGTGACTAATGAGTTAGTTGCGGGATGATGCATTGCGGAACGAGTAAAGAGACTTGTCGGTAACGAGATTGAACTAGGTATTGAGATACCGACGATCGAATCTCGGGCAAGTAACATATCGATGACAAAGGGAACAACGTATATCGTTATGCGGTTTAACCGATAAAGATCTTCGTAGAATAAGTGGGAGCCAATATGAACATCCAGGTTCCGCTATTGGTTATTGACCGGAGACGTGTCTCGGTCATGTCTACATAGTTCTCGAACCCGTAGGGTCCGCACGCTTAACGTTCGGTGACGATAGGTATTACGAGTTTATGTGTTTTGATGTACCGAGGGTAGTTCGGAGTCCCGAATGTGACACGGACATGATGAGGAGTCTCGAAATGGTAGAGACATAAAGATTGATATATTGGACGGCTATATTCGGACACCGGAAGTGTTCCGGGTGGTTTCGGAGAAAACCGGAGTGCGGGAGGGTTACCGGAACCCTCCCCCCCCCCAAGGGAAAGTTGGGCCTACATGGGCCATAGGAAGAGGGGAGGCATCCCACAAGGGGCAGCCGCGCCCCCTCCCTATAGGGAGTCCGAATTGGACTAGGGAGGGGGCGCCCCCCCCTTTCCTTCTCCTCTTCCTCTTCCTTCCTTTCCCCTTCCTCCTCCTATTTGGACTAGGAAAGGGGGAGTCCTACTCCTACTAGGAGCAGGACTTCTCCCCTCCTTGGCATGCCCCAAGGGCCGGCCGGCCTCCCCCCTTGCTCCTTTATATACGGGGGCAGGGGGCACCCTAGAACACACAAGTTGATCATTGATCTCTTAGCCGTGTGCGGTGCCCCCTTCCACCATAATCCACCTCGGTCATATCGTTGTAGTGCTTAGGCGAAGCCCTGTGCTGGTAGCTTCATCATCACCGTCATCACGCCGTCATGCTGACGAAGCTCTCCCTCGACACTCTGCTGGATCGTGAGTTCGTGGGATGTCACCGAGCCGAATGTGTGCAGATCGCGGAGGTGCCGTATTTTCGGTGCTAGGATCGGTTGATCGTGAAGACGTACGACTACATCAACCGCGTTGTCATAACGCTTCCGCTTATGGTCTACGAGGGTACGTAGACAACACTCTCCCCTCTCGTTGCTATGCATCATCATGATCTTGCGTGTGCGTAGATTTTTTTTGAAATTACTACATTCCCCAACAGTGGCATCCGAGCCAGGTTTATGCGTAGATGTTATATGCACGAGTAGAATACAAGTGAGTTGTGGGCGATAATAGTCATACTGCTTACCAGCATGTCAAACTTTGATTCGGCGGTATTGTTGGATGAAGCGGTCCGGACCGACATTACGCGTACGCTTACACAAGACTGGTCCTACTGACGTGCTTCGCACACAGGTGGCTGGCGGGTGTTAGTTTCTCCAACTTTAGTTGAATCGAGTGTGGCTATGCCCGGTCCTTGTTGAAGGTTAAAACAACACATACTTGACGAAAAATCATTATGGTTTTGATGCGTAGGTAAGAACGGTTCTTGCTCAGCCCGTAGCAGCCACGTAAAACTTGCAACAACAAAGTAGAGGACGTCTAACTTGTTTTTGCAGGGCATGTTGTGATGTGATATGGTCAAGACATGATGCTAAATTTTATTGTATGAGATGATCATGTTTTGTAACGAAGTTATCGGCAACTGGCAGGAGCCATATGGTTGTCGCTTTATTGTATGAAATGCAATCGCCATGTAATTGCTTTACTTTATCACTAAGCGGTAGCGATAGTCATAGAAGCAATAGTTGGCGAGACGACAACGATGCTACGATGGAGATCAAGGTGTCGCGCCGGTGACGATGGTGATCATGACGGTGCTTTGGAGATGGAGATCAAAGGCACAAGATGATGATGGCCAATATCACTTATATTGATTGCATGTGATGTTTATCCTTTATGCATCTTATTTTGCTTAGTTCGACGGTAGCATTATAAGATGATCTCTCACTAAATTTCATGGTACAAGTGTTCTCCCTGAGTATGCACTGTTGTGAAAGTTCGTCGTGCCGAGACACCACGTGATGATCGGGTGTGATAAGCTCTACGTTCACATACAATGGGTGCAAGCCAGTTTTGCACACGCAGAATACTCGGGTTAAACTTAACGAGCCTAGCATATGCAGATATGGCCTCGGAACACTGAGACCGAAAGGTCGAGTGTGAATCGTATAGTACATATGATCAACATAGTGATGTTCACCATTGAAAACTACTCCATCTCACGTGATGATCGGACATGGTTTAGTTGATATGGATCATGTGATCACTTAGATGATTAGAGGGATGTCTATCTAAGTGGGAGTTTTAGTAATATGATTAATTGAACTTTAATTTATCATGAACTTAGTACCTGATAGTATTTTGCATGTCTTTGTTGTTGTAGATAGATGGCCCGTGCTGTTGTTCCGTTGAATTTTAATGCGTTCCTAGAGAAAGCTAAGTTGAAAGATGATGGTAGCAACTACACGGACTGGGTCCGTAACTTGAGGATTATCCTCATTGCTGCACAGAAGAATTACGTCCTGGAAGCACCGCTAGGTGCCAAACCCGCTGCAAGGAGCAATGCCAGATGTTATGAACGTCTGGCAGAGCAAAGCTGATGACTACTCGATAGTTCAGTGTGCCATGCTTTACGGCTTAGAACCGGGACTTCAACGACATTTTGAACGTCATGAAGCATATGAGATGTTCCAGGAGTTGAAGTTAATATTTCAAGCAAATGTCCGGATTGAGAGATATGAAGTCTCCAATAAGTTCAACAGCTGCAAGATGGAGGAGAATTGTTCTGTCAGTGAGCATATACTCAAAATGTCCAGGTATAACAATCACTTGATTCAATAGGGAGTTAATCTTCCTGATGATAGTGTCATTCACAGAATTCTTCAATCACTTCCACCAAGCTACAAGAGCTTCGTGATGAACTATAAGATGCAAGGGATAGATAAGACAATTCCTGAGCTCTTCGCAATGCTAAGGGCTGCGGAGGTAGAAATCAAGAAGGAGCATCAAGTGTTGATGGTCAACAAGACCACCAGTTTCAAGAAAAAGGGTAAAGGGAAGAAGGGGAACTTCAAGAAGAACGGAAGGCAAGTTGCTACTTAAGTGAAGAAGCCCAAGTCTGGACCTAAGCCTGAGACTGGGTGCTTCTACTGCAAAGGGACTGGTCACGGAAAGCGGAACTGCCCCAAGTATTTGGCGGATAAGAAGGATGGCAAGGTGTACAAAGGTATATGTGATATACATGTTATTGATGTGTACCTTACTAATGCTCGCAGTAGCACCTGGGTATTTGATACTGGTTTTGCTGCTAATATTAGCAACTTGAAACAGGGACTACGGATTAAGCGATGATTGGCTAAGGACGAGGTGACGATGCGCGTGGGAAATGGTTCCAAAGTCGATGTGATCGCGGTCGGCACGCTACCTCTACATCTACCTTCAGGATTAGTTTTAGACCTGAATAATTGTTATTTGGTGCCAGCGTTAAGCATGAACATTATATCTGGATCTTGTTTTATGCGAGGCGGTTATTCATTTAAATCAGAGAATAATGATTGTTCTATTTATATGAGTAATATCTTTTATGGTCATGCACCCTTGAAGAGTGGTCTATTTTTGTTGAATCTCGATAGTAGTGACACACATATTCATAATATTGAAGCCAAAAGATGCAGAGTTGATAATGATAGTGCAACTTATTTGTGGCACTGCCGTTTGGGTCATATTGGTGTAAAGCGCATGAAGAAACTCCATTCCGATGGAGTTTTGGAATCACTTGATTATGAACCACTTGGTACTTGCGAACCATGCCTCATGGGCAAGATGACTAAAACTCCGTTCTCTGGAACAATGGAGCGAGCAACAGATTTGTTGGAAATCATATATACTGATGTATGTGATCCGATGAATGTTGAGGCTCGTGGCGGGTATCTTTATTTTCTCACCTTCACAGATGATTTGAGCAGATATGGGTATATCAACTTGATGAAACATAAGTCTGAAACATTTGAAAAGTTCAAAGAATTTCAGAGTGAAGTGGAAAATCATCGTAACAAGAAAATAAAGTTTCTATGATCTGATCGTGGAGGAGAATATTTGAGTTATGAGTTTGGTCTTCATTTGAAACAATGCGGAATAGTTTCGCAACTCACGCCACCCGGAACACCACAGCGTAATGGTGTGTCCGAACATCGTAATCGTACTTTACTAGATATGGTGCGATCTATGATGTCTCTTACTGATTTACCACTATCATTTTGGGGTTAGGCTTTAGAGATGGTTGCATTCACGTTAAATAGGGCACCATCTAAATCCGTTGAGACAACACCTTATGAACTGTGGTTTGGCAAGAAACCAAAGTTGTCGTTTCTTAAAGTTTGGGGCTGCGATGCTTATGTGAAAAAGCTTCAACCTGATAAGCTCAAACCCAAATCGGAGAAATGTGTCTTCATAGGATACCCAAAGGAGACTGTTGGGTACACCTTCTATCACAGATCCGAAGGCAAGACATTCGTTGCTAAGAATGGATCCTTTCTAGAGAAGGAGTTTCTCTCGAAAGAAGTGAGTGGGAGGAAAGTAGAACTTGATGAGGTAACTGTACCTGCTCCCTTATTGGAAAGTAGGTCATCACAGAAATCTGTTCCTGTGACTCCTACACCAATTAGTGAGGAAGCTAATGATGATGATCATGTAACTTCAGATCAAATTACTACCAAACCTCGTAGGTCAACCAGAGTAAGATCCGCACCAGAGTGGTACGGTAATCCTATTCTGGAGGTCATGTTACTTGACCATGACAAACCTACGAACTATGAGGAAGCGATGATGAGCCCTGATTCCTCGAAATGGCTTGAGGCCATGAAATCTGAGATGGGATCCATGTATGAGAACAAAGTGTGGACTTTGGTTGACTTGCCCGTTGATCGGCAAGCCATCGAGAATAAATGGATCTTCAAGAAGAAGACTGACGCTGACGGTAATGTTACTGTCTACAAAGCTCGACTTGCTGCGAAAGGTTTTCGACAAGTTCAAGGAGTTGACTACGATGAGACCTTCTCACCCGTAGCGATGCTTAAGTCCGTCCGAATCATGTTAGCAATTGCTGCATTTTATGATTATGAAATTTGGCAAATGGATGTAAATACTGCATTCCTGAATGATTTCTAGAAGAAGAGTTGTATATGATGCAGCCTGAAGGTTTTATCGATCCAAAGGATACTAACAAAGTGTGCGAGCTCCAGCGATCCATTTATGGACTGGTGCAAGCATCTCGGAGTTGGAATAAACATTTTGATAGTGTGATCACAGCATATGGTTTTATACAGACTTTTGGAGAAGCCTCTATTTACAAGAAAGTGAGTGGCAGCTCTGTAGCATTTCTAATACTATATGTGGATGACATATTGTTGATTGGAAATGATATAGAATTTCTGGATAGCATAAAAGGATACTTGAACAAGAGTTTTTCAATGACAGACCTCGGTGAAGTTGCTTATATATTAGGTATCAAGATCTATAGAGATAGATCAAGACGCTTAATTGGACTTTCACAAAGCACATACCTTGATAAAGTTTTTAAGAAGTTCAAAATGGATCAAGCAAAGAAAGGGTTCTTGCCTGTGTTACAAGATGTAAAGCTGAGTCAGACTCAATGCCTGACCACTGCAGAAGATAGAGAGAAAATGAAAGGTGTTCCCTATGCTTCAGACATAGGCTCTATCATGTATGCAATGTTGTGTACGAGATCTGATGTGTGCCTTGCTATCATTTTAGCAGGGAGGTACCAAAGTAATCCAGGAGTGGATCACCGGACAGCGGTCAAGAACATCCTGAAATACCTGAAAAGGACTAAGGATATGTTTCTCGTTTATGGAGGTGACAAAGAGCTTGTCGTAAATGGTTACGTCGATGCAAGCTTTGACACTGATCCGGATGACTCTAAGTCACAAACCGGATACGTGTTTATATTGAACGTTGGAGCTGTCAGTTGGTGCAGTTCTAAGCAAAGCGTCGTGGCGGGATCTACGTGTGAAGCGGAGTACATAGCTGCTTCGGAAGCAGCAAATGAAGGAGTCTGGATGAAGGAGTTCATATCCGATCTAGGTGTCATACCTAGTGCATCGGGTCCAATGAAAATCTTTTGTGACAATACTGGTGCAATTGCCTTGGCAAAGGAATCCAGATTTCACAAGAGAACCAAGCACATCAAGAGACGCTTCAATTCCATCCGCGATCAAGTCAAGGAGGGAGACATAGAGATTTGCAAGATACATACGGATCTGAATGTTGCAGACCCATTGACTAAGCCTCTCTCACGAGCAAAACATGATCAGCACCAAGACTCCATGGGTGTTAGAATCATTACTGTGTAATCTAGATTATTGACTCTAGTGCAAGTGGGAGACTGAAGGAAATATGCCCTAGAGGCAATAATAAAGTTGTTATTTATATTTCCTTATATCATGATAAATCTTTATTATTCATGCTAGAATTATATTAACCGGAAACTTAGTACATGTGTGAATACATAGACAAACAGAGTGTCACTAGTATGCCTCTACTTGACTAGCTCGTTGAATCAAAGATGGTTAAGTTTCCTAGCAATAGACATGAGTTGTCATTTGATTAACGGGATCACATCATTAGAGAATGATGTGATTGACTTGACCTATTCCATTAGCTTAGCACTTGATCATTTAGTATGTTGCTATTGCTTTCTTCATGACTTATACATGTTCCTATGACTATGAGATTATGCAACTCCCGAATACCGGAGGAACACTTTGTGTGCTACCAAATGTCACAGCGTAACTAGGTGATTATAAAGGTGCTCTACAGGTGTCTCCGATGGTACTTGTTGAGTTGGCATAGATCGAGATTGGGATTTGTCACTCCGATTGTTGGAAAGGTATCTCTGGGCCCTCTTGGTAATGCACATCAGTATAAGCCTTGCAAGCAATGTGACTAATGAGTTAGTTGCGGGATGATGCATTACGGAACGAGTAAAGAGACTTACCGGTAACGAGATTTAACTAGGTATTGAGATACCGACGGTCGAATCTCGGGCAAGTAACATACCGATGACAAAGGGAACAACGTATATCGTTATGCGGTTTGACCGATAAAGATCTTCATAGAATATGTGGGAGCCAATATGAACATCCAGGTTCCGCTATTGGTTATTGACCAGAGACGTATCTCGGTCATGTCTACATAGTTCTCGAACCCGTAGGGTCCACACGCTTAATGTTCGGTGACGATCGGTATTATGAGTTTATGTGTTTTGATGTACCGAAGGTAGTTCGGAGTCCCGGATGTGATCACGGACATGACGAGGAGTCTCGAAATGGTCGAGACATAAAGATTGATATATTGGACGGCTATATTCGGACACCGGATGTGTTCCGGGTGGTTTCGGAGAAAATCGGAGTGCCGGAGGGTTACCGGAACACCCCCCCCCCCCCGGGAAAGTTGGGCCTACATGGGCCATAGGAAAGAGGGGAGGCAGCCCACAAGGGGCCGCCGCGCCCCCTCCCTATAGGGAGTCCAAATTGGAGTAGGGAGGGGGGCGCGCCCCCCTTTCCTTCTCCTCTTCCTCTTCCTTCCTTTCCCCTTCCTCCTCCTAGTTGGACTAGGAAACGGGGAGTCCTACTCCTACTAGGAGGAGGACTTCTCCCCTCCTTGGCGCGCCCCAAGGGCCGGCCGGCCTCCCCCCTTGCTCCTTTGTATACGGGGGCACCCTAGAACACACAAGTTGATCATTGATCTCTTAGCCGTGTGCGGTGCCCCCCTCCACCATAATCCACCTCGGTCATATCGTTGTAGTGCTTAGGCGAAGCCCTGTGCCGGTATCTTCATCATCGCCATGATCACGCCGTCGTGCTGACGAAGCTCTCCCTCAACACTCTGCTGGATCGTGAATTCATGGGACATCACCGAGCCGAACGTGTGCAGATCGCAGAGGTGCCGTATTTTCGGTGCTAGGATCGGTCGATCGTGAAGACGTATGACTACATCAACCGCGTTGTCATAACGCTTCCTCTTACGGTCTACGAGGGTACATAGACAACACTCTCCCCTCTCGTTGCTATGCATCACCATGATCTTGCGTGTGCGTAGGAATTTTTTGAAATTACTACGTTCCCCAACACTCAAATCATCTATGAAGGTGAGAAAATAACGATACCCGCCGCGAGCCTCAATATTCATTGGACCACATACATCGGTATGTATTATTTCCAATACGTCATTGGCTCGCTCCATTGTTCCGGAGAACAGAGTTTTAGTCATCTTGCCCTTGAGACATGGTTCGCAAGCATCAAGTGTTTCATAATCAAGTGATTCCAAAAGCCCATCAGCATGACCTAAACGGCAGTGCCACAAACATGTTGCACTATGATACGTCTCCATCGTATCTATAATTTTTTATTGTTCCATGTTGTTATATTATCAATCTTGGATGTTTTACAATCATTTTATAGCCATTTTATATCATTTTTTTGTACTAGCCTATTGACATAGTGCCAAGTGCCAGTTGCTGTTTTCTGCATTTTTTTACATAGCAGGAAATCAATATCAGATGGAGTCCAAATGCAACGAAACTCCACGGTGATTTTTTATGGACCAGAAGGAACGTAATGGGCCCTGGTTGTGCCTGGGGGGTGCCCCGAGGGGGGCACAACCCACCAGGGCACGCCCTGGTGGGTTGTGCCCACCTCGGGTGCCCCCGGACCGCCTCTTTGCTCTATAAATACCCCAATATTCCGGAAACCCTAGAGGCATCGACGAAATATTCATCCAGCCGCAGCAGAGTCCAGAACCACCAGATCCAATCTAGACACCATCTCGGATGGGGTTCACCACCCTCCATTGGTGCCTCTCCGATGATGCGTGAGTAGTTCTTTGTAGACCTTTGGGTCCGTAGTTAGTAGCTAGATGGCTTCCTCTCTCTCGTTGAATTCTCAATACAATGGTCTCTTGGAGATCCATATGATGTAACTCTTTTGCGGTGTGTTTGTTGGGATCGATGATCTTTGAGTTTATGATCAAATCTATCTTTTTATATCCATGAAAGTTATTTGAGTTTCTTTGATCTCTTATATGCATGATTGCTTATAGCCTCGTATTTCTTCTTCGATATTTGGGTTTTGTTTGGCCAACTTGATCTATTTATCTTGCAAGGGGAAGAGGTGCTTTGTAGTGGGTTCGATCTTACGGTGCTTGATCCCAGTGACAGAAGGGAAACCACACGTATGTATCGTTGCTACTAAGGATAAAATGATGGGGTCTATCTCTACATAGATAGATATTGTCTACATCATGTCATCATTCTTATTGCTTTACTCCATTTTTTCATGAACTTAATACACTAGATGCTTGCTGGATAGCGGTCGATGTGTGGAGTAATAGTAGTAGATGCAGACAGGAGTCGGTCTACTAATCTTGGACGTGATGCCTAAATAATGATCATTCCCTAGATATCGTCATAATTATATGAAGTTCTGTCAATTGCCCAACAGTAATTTGTTCACCCACCGTTTGCTACTTTTCTCGAGAGAAGCCACTAGTGAAACCTACGGCCCCCGGGTCTTCTTTTTCACATATTTGCCTTTGCGATCTACTTTTCTCTTGCATTTATTTTCAGATCTATTAAACCAAAAATACAAAAATACCTTGCTGCATTTTATTTCTATTTATTTTATTTGGCATTCGATCTATCAATCTACTACAATTTATCTCATGTCCGTTTGCCTATCTTGAGGCGTCGTACCCCGGAAGGGATTGACAACCCCTTTAACACGTCGGGTTGCGAGGATTTGTTATTTGTGTGCAGGGGATGTTTACGTTGTGTTGCTTGGTTCTCCTACTAGTTCGATAACCTTGGTTTCATATCTGAGGGAAATACCTACCGCCGCTGTGCTGCATCATCCCTTCCTCTTTGGGGAAATACCGACGTAGCTTCAAGCGACATCAAAAGGAATTTCTGGCGCCGTTGCCGGGGAGGATCTTCAACATATACTAGGTTCCTAATCACAATTCTCATATCCTCGCAATTTACATTATTTGCCATTTGCCTATCATTTTCCTCTCCCCCACTTCACAAAAATTTGCCGTTTTATTCGCCTCTTTTTTTCTGTTCGCCGTTTTCTTGCCTGATCTGTTTTTGAGTGCAATCTTGTTGTGTGGTCATCATGACTCAAGAGAACACCAAGTTATGTGATTTCTCAAATACCAGCAACAATGATTTTATTGGCACTCCGCTTGCTCCTCCCGCCACTAGTGCAGAATCTTGTGATATTAATACTGCTTTGCTGAATCTTGTTATGAAAAATCAATTTTCCGGTACTCCTAATGAAGATGCCGCGTCCCATCTTAATGCCTTCGTGGAATTATGCGATATGCAAAAGAAAAAAGATGTGGACAATGATGTGGTGAAGATGAAATTATTTCCGTTTTCTTTGCGTGATTCTGCAAAAAATTGGTTCTCTTCTTTGCCTCGCAATAGTATCGATTCTTGGAATAAGTGCAAAGATGCTTTTATCACTAAGTATTTTCCTCCCGCAAAAATTATTTACCTTAGAACCCAGATCATGAATTTCAAGAAACTTGAACATGAGCATGTTGCACAATCTTGGGAAAGGATGAAAATGATGCTTAGGAATTGCCCAACTCATGGGTTAAGTCTTTGGATGATCATACAAAAAATTTATGCGGGGTTGAATTTTGTTTCTCGTAATCTTTTAGATTCCGCCGCGGGTGGTACTTTTATGGAAATTACTTTGGGTGAAGCCACCAAATTTCTTGATAATATCATGGCAAATTATTCACAATGGCATACCGAAAGGGCTCCTACTAGTAAAAAAGTTAATTCGGTTGAAGAAATTTCTTCTTTGAGTGAAAAAGTTGATGCTCTTATGAAATTGGTTGCTAGTAAAAGTGCTCCTATTGATTTCAATGATATGCCTTTGTCTACATTGATTGAGCAAAATAGTGATATCATAGATGTGAATTTTGTCTCTCGAAATAATTTCGACAACAATGCTTATAGTGGTAATTTTAATCTTAAGCCTTTCCCTAGTAATTCCTCTAATAATTATGGCAATTCCTATGGAAATCAATCTTATAATAATAATAGGAACACGTCTGATCTTGAGAATAATATTAAAGAATTTATCAATACACAAAAAGTTTTCAACACTTCCATAGAAGAAAAGTTGAGTAAGATTGATGATTTGTCTAGAAGTATTGATAGAATTGCTCATGATGTGGAAAATCTTAAGATGAAAATTTGTGTGACTAAGGTTGATGAATCAATTAAATCTCTTTATGTTTCTATGGATGAAAGTAAGAAAAGAACCGCTATGCTTAGAGCTAAAAGAGAATTCTTAGAAAAAGCGTTTTCTAGTGATTTCTTTCGCAAAAGTGATGAAGATCTTAAAATGATTGGTGTTTCCTCTATTGATTCTTTGTTTAGTAAAGTTAAGATTGATGAAAAATAGACTAGAGAAGAGTCAACTTTAGGTAGAAGGCGTCCCAATATTTCGGAGGGTGAAAATCTTGTTGAGAAAATTGATGAAAGTGAGTTTGCAGAGGTCAAAACTTTAGCTAGTGATGTGCCCACTCTTTTGGATTACAAAGACTTTAATTATGATAGTTGCTCTTTGATTGATTGAAATTCACCCCATGCCTATGAACAAAATAAAGCTTTTACTAAACATATTGTTGATGCTATGATGAAAGATTTTGAAGAAAAATTGGAACTAGAAGTATCAACTCCTAGAAAATTGCATGATGAATGGGAACCTACTATCAAAGTCAATATTAAAAATTATGAGTGTTTTGCTTTGTGTGACTTGGGTGCTAGTGTTTCTACAATTCTAAAATCTTTATGTGATGTGCTTGGTCCTACCGGTATTGAAGAGTGTTCTTTGAATTTCCACTTGGCGGATTCTACTATTAAAAAGCCTACGGGAAGAATTAATGATTTATTATTCTTGCAAATAGGAATTATGTGCCCATAGATTTTATTGTTCTTGATATTGATTGGAATCCGTCTTGTCCAATTATTCTTGGTAGACCGTTTTTACGCACTATCGGTGTCGTGATTGATATGAAAGAAGGCAATATTAAGTTCCAAATTCCTATGAGGAAGGGTATGAAACACTTTCCTAGAACAAGAATTAAGCCACCTTATGAATCAATCATGAGGACATCTTATGGATCTCGAACCAAGGATGAAAAAACTTAGATCCTTGCTTTATGCCTAGATAAGGGCGTAAAACTATAGCGCTTGTTGGGAGGCAACCAATGAATAAAATTTAGTTTTGGTTTATGTTCTTGAGTGTTAGAACAATTATGCTACTGTTATGATTGTGTTTTTTGTGTTTTAATTAGTGTTTGTGCCAAGTAGAACCAATAGGATCTTCTTGGGTGATAGTTGTTTGATCTTGCTGAAAAAGACAGAAACTTTGTGCTCACGAAAGCAATTCTCATTTTTTATCAGGAAGAGATTTTGCCCTGATTATTTTTGAATAAGATTAACATACAAATTACCCAGGACTTCATAGTTTTTCAGAATTTTTGGAGTTCCATAAGTTTTCGAAATAGTCGGATTGCTACAGATTGTTCTGTTTTGACAGATTCTGTTTTCTTTGCGTTGTGTGCTTATTTTGATGGCTCTATGGTTTTCTTTGATGATTTTTTGCCATAGAAGGTTGGAATACAGTAGATATAATGCAAAAATAAAATATGAATTGGTTTGATACAACACTTATAGTAGTGGTTTGCTTTCTTATAATAACGGATCTCACGAAGGTTTTGTTGAGTTTTGTGTGATTGAAGTTTTCAAGTTTTGGGCTATCTTACGATGGATGAAGGAAGGATAGAAGAGCCAAAGCTTGGGGATGCCCCGGCATCCCAAGCTATTATCCAAAAATGAGCAACCAACTAAGCTTGGGGATGCCCCGAGTGGCATCCCCTCTTTCTTCCAACGACTATCGGTATTTTACTCGAAGCTATATTTTTATTCGTCACATAATATGTGTTTTGCTTGGAGTGTCTTGTATGATATGAGTCTTTGCTTGTTTTATTTTGTGTTTTAAGTCATCAATCCTTGCTGGACACACCTATTTTAGAGAGCCAAATTTATGCCATGACTTGTTAGAATTGCTCTCTATGCTTCACTTAAAAAATTTATGAGCTATGGACTTGCTCTAGTGCTTCACTTATATCTTTTTGAGCACGGTGTGCTTTAGTATTTTTGAAGAAATGCTCTCTTGCTTCACTTAGATTTATTTTAGAGTTAGTAAAATTTTCAAGAAATTCTCTCTTGCTTCACTTAAATTATTTTGATAGAAAGAAAAAGAATTATGCTCATGATCTTCACTTATATTTGTTTGAGCTTATGAAAAGCAACACATGAAAATTAGTCCCAAAGTGATAGATATCCAAGAAGGATATAATAAAAACTTTCATGAAGATCATTGGACAAAATAAACTTGATTCTTAGTAAAAGTTTTGAGATATGATGATTTGATATGTGAGTTGTGTTGATGAATAATTATGCTTTAGTAAGAATATTGGTGTTAAGGTTTGTGATTCCCTATGCAAGTACGAAAGTCAATAGTCATGCAATGAAATTATATCCTACTTGTGGTGCATTATTCGGTGTTATTTATACTTAATGCTTGCTTATGAGATTATCCGTTTCTTGGTTGGTCGCTTCTCAATCTTTTGCTAGCCTTCATTTTGCACTAAGTATGATCTCTACTTGTGCATCCAAAATCCTTTAAACCAGTTTTGCCACATGAGTCCACTATACGTACCTATATGCGGTATTCTTTTGCCGTTCTAAGCAAATTTGCATGTGCCATCTCTAATTTTCAAAATAAACTTCTCTTTTGTGCATTTGTTTCGCTCGCGGAGAGGTGAGGGGTGGCTAATGTTTTCCATGCTGGATGTGTTATTATCACGATGAGTGTTTATTTACTCGTCATTGCACGAGAGTAAGGCAAAGGTTTTAGGGATGCCCAGTCCCGAAATGCAAAAATGATTTTACTTTATGTTGTCAAATAATAAATTCCTTGGAAAGTGTTGGTATGGAGGGCAAACATGGATATGGCTAGCCATGGAAAGTGAAAGTATGGTGGAAAAAGGAATAAACTTTATTTTCTGTTTGGGAACCGCCTATGATATATCTAGCATGGAAATTGTTGGGAAATCTAAGTCTTTTTCATTGTTGGGATGGATACACCTCCCAAAATGTTTTTATCTCTAATTTTTCGCTTTGAGCTCAGGCACCTCTACAGATCCCTACTTCCCTCTCCGAAGGGCCTTTCTTTTAATTTATGCAATTTTTATTATGAATTTTGAATCTCCATCTTCTCTCATAAAAGCACCAACTAGGAGGTGAAAGCACAAGTGCTCCCCGGGTGGTTTTGGTAATTAATGTCAACATATCTCTTGTTGGACTAATGTTTTCATCTAGTATATTTCAGACAAGTTCAAGAGATGGAGTGGCGTGGACAAGAGGATGTGGAACCCCTTCAAGATGCTAAGGACAAAGGATTGGCTCAAGCTCAAAAACTCAAGGCTCTACATTTTACTTTTAGTGATCCAAGATCACATTGAGTCCATAGGAAAAGCCAATACTATTAAAAGGGGATGAGGTGTTGCTTAATGGCTTGCTTGCTCAAAGTGCTTAGTGATATGCTCCAAAGCCCTCAACTACTTTCTCATATCCACATATGTCCCAAACCAAAAGTCAAACTCGGCCCCACCGAAATATTCTATCCGGCGCCACCGAGTTCACTTGACATAGCCACTGCCACAAACCCTAGTCACTTTGGTCTCACCGATAGGGATTTTGGTCTCACCGAGATGGGATTGCAAACTCTTTGTTTCCCTTCGTAACGTTTCGATCCAACTGAGATGAGCGATCGGTCCCAACGAGTTCGCAATGCAAACTCTCTGTTTCCCCTTGGTAACGTTTCGGTCGCACCGAGATGAGTGAATCGGTCCCACCGAGTTTGCCTGACCAACTCTCTGGTTAGCTTATTACCAAAATCGGTCCCACCGAGTTTGTGTAATCGGTCTCACCGAGATTACGTTATGCCCTAACCCTAATGAAATCGGTCCTACCGAGTTGACATGTGGGTCCCACCGAAAAGCCTAACGTTCACATTTTGAACTAAATCGGTCTGATCGAGTTTCCTGATTCGGTCCCACCGAGTTTGGTGAATTGTGTGTAACAGTTAGATTTTGTGTGGCGGCTATATATACCCCTCCACCCACTCTTCATTCGTGAGGAGAGCCATTAGAAGATGCCTACACTTCCAGCATACATTTTCTGAGAGAGAACCACCTACTCACGTGTTGAGGTCAAGATATTCCATTCAAACCACATAAATCTTGATCTCTAGGCTTCTCCAACTTGCTTTCCACTCAAATCATCTTTCCACCAAATCCAAATCTGTGAGGGAGAGTTGAGTGTTGGGGAGACTATCATTTGAAGCATAAGAGAAAGGAGTTCATCATCAACACACCATCTATTACCTTTTGAAGAGTGGTGTCTCCTAGATTGGTTAGGTGTCACTTGGGAGCCTCCGTCAAGATTGTGGAGTTGAACCAAGGAGTTTGTACGGGCAAGGAGATCGCGTACTTCGTGAAGATCTACCCTAGTGAGGCAAGTCCTTCGTGGGCGATGGCCATGGTGGGATAGACAAGGTTGCTTCTTCGTGGACCCTTCGTGGGTGGATCCCTCCGTGGACTCACGCAACCATTACCGTTCGTGGGTTGAAGTCTCCATCAACGTGGATGTACGATAGCACCACCTATCGGAACCACGCCAAAAATCTCTGTGTCTCCAATTGCGTTTGCACACTCCAATCCCATCCCTTTACTTTTTGGCAAATTGCATGCTTTACTTTCCGTTGCTCATATACTCTTGTCATGCTTGCTTGAATGTACTGTGAATGTTTAAACTTGTGCTAAAACTCTACCTTAACTTGAAGAAAATAAAAACTGCAACTTGTCCTTGTTAAGAGTCTATTCACCCCCCTCTAGACACCTCTTCTCGATCCTTTCAGGAGGCAATATGATCGTACTTAAGTATTGGGTGTAGCTAATATTCGAGTGTGTTTCATGAATGGATGTAGCGACCAGACCTCAAACAGTCTGATCTACCGTGCACCAGTGTCATCCCTGGATCAGTAATGCTGACACGCACAGTACTTGGAGGATTTATAACAGAGTAGCAATCACACACTTATTACATCGAGTATCTCAAAGGAGAAATAAGTATGAAAAATATGGCTTAAGGCCATCTAAAACGATAACAGTGGAAGACTTGGAAGGTAAGTGAGTTCATCAACTCCAACGGCATCACTGAGTATAAGAGCACGACCTAAGGCACCTTACTCGTCGTCTGAAAAGTCTGCAACATGAAACGTTGCAGCCCGAAAACGGGTCAGCACATGGAATATGCTGGCAATGTAACACATAGAGAGTAATGAACAGAATAAAGCTATACTACATGCATATTTGGCTGGTGTTTAAGCTCTATGGTTACAGTTTTGCGAAAAGCCAATTTTTCCCTACTGCAAAGGAATAAATTTTATTTAACTATCATGGTGGTTGTTAAACATTGAGAATGGTTGACAGCATCTCAATCCCAATTAAGTATCATCCTTAACCCAACAAAATTAATTTGAGTAACATGATGAGATTCACATGATAATCCAAGTACTAGATACTCAAGATGTCCATAACCGGGGACACGGCTCACCATGATTAGTTTATACACTCTGCAGACGTTTGTGCACTTTTCCCCACAAGACTCGATCTCCTCCGTTGGATTACTCGCACTACATGGTGTTTGAGTGATGGATGACCGAGACATAGTCTTTCAGAAGTGTTTGCACCTTACGATCGGGTAGACCGTTACACCTACTTTCCCCTACATCTGCTAGTCTACCACTGTAAGAGTTCACACAACTTATTCAACTATGCTAGAGCCCATAATAGCTTGTGGCTGCACACAGAAGTTTCTAGCATGAATAATCTCATGATCCCTTTGAGCCTGGGTGGCGGTCCAAAAGAAAACAGGCAATCACTGGAATACCCAGGTGCCTCAATCCACCCAGATGTGTGTTCAAGTTGCCACCTTAAGTAAACCATTAAATTAACAATCTCACATCTGTCATGGATACACTCACCCAATCCACGTCTACTAGCATAGCATAGCAATATGAGCAAACGTAGAAATAACTCCCAGGGTTTGATAACAAAACAGGTAATAGGTACTACCTCATCTACTTCCCAATACCCACAATTTAATTAGATCCTAATCATGCAATGTTTGGGGATTGGTCTAATGCAATAAAACTGGGTAGTAAAGAGGTATGATCAAAGTGTTACTTGCCTTGCTGATGATCCGTGAAACCTACAGATTCGAAGTAGCAAGCGGCGCACTCCGGGTACTCTATCGCAAACAAACAAGCATACAGTAAGCACTCAACTAATGCACAGGTAAAACTCAAATAAAAGATCTAACCAGAAAGTTCAACTTAAAAAGTCCGGTTTGCAAAAAGAATCAAATCAAACGAAGCAACGAAAGTCAAACGGCGAAGGAAACAAGCTTCATTTACTAATCTGGATCTAAGTCAAATTTTACAGTAGCAAAAACTTATTTGAGTTGGTTAAACGGAAAGAGAATTTCGAGACGAAACTCTAGGCGCTAGAATCGCTTGATTCCGATAAACGAGCGAAAAGATATACTAGAACGAAAATCGGATCAGAAATCGCGATCTGGAATAATCGCGGAAAATCCGAGAAAAAGAAAAACTGGCGAACAGTTTATCGAACGAACGTTCGTTAACTGTAACTGAACGATGAACATGTTCGTTAATATGAACGAACGAGCGAACGCTCGCTAATTAATTAAACCGAGAAAAAAAGAAAAAATAACCGATCTAAAAAATGAAACAACCGCACTTTAAAAAAAACGGGCGGTTTTCTAGAGAAAACCGCCGGCGGCAGCGACAACTCCGGCGGCTACCTCGGTGAGGGGCGGTGGCGGCGGCTCCGGCGGGGTCGGCGGGCGGCGGCGGGACGACGGGCGGCGGGGTCGGGCGTCGGGGCGGGCGGCGGTGGCAACAGCGTCGGGTGGCGGGGCGGCGACGGGGCGGCGACGTCGGCGGATCCGGCGGCGGCGGGCTAGGGTTAGGGTTCGGGGGTGGCGGCGGCTTGGGCCAACGGCGGGGTCGGGCCGCGACTTATAAAGGACCCGGCCAGGCGGAGTCCTGGCCGAACACGGCCCATAGTCGGTTTCGTTTTTTTAATAAATACGCGCAGAAAAACAAACAAAAGAAATACTAAACGAACTCCAAAAATCCCGAAATAAATTTTCCCCGACTTCGAAAAGCAAGCCGGACAAGATGAACATTTATTTGGGGCCTAAATGAAATTTTGAAAACACGCATTTTTTCCTATAAAAAAATAGCGAAAACTCCAAAATAAAATCTTCTTTGATTTTTTTATTAAATCCTCATTATTCCTTTATTTTGGGAAAGTCATTTTATTCCCTCTCTCATATTTTTATAATTGGAATAATTGAAGATAAAATAAATAAAACCAAATGATCCTATTTTCAAAATTTGAGAAAACCCAAATTTGAAAGTAACGAAATCCCCAAACTCTCTCCTGTGGGTCCTTGAGTTGTGTAGAATTTCTAGGATCTAGCCAAAATGAAATAAAATATGATATGCAATGATGATCTAATGTATAACATTCAAAATTGAAAATTTGGGATGTTACACACCTACCCCCTTAAGAGGAATCTCGCCCTCGAGATTCGGGTTGGCTAGAAAATAGGTGAGAGTGGTCCTTCCGTAGATCTTCCTCTCGCTCCCAGGTGGCTTCATCCTCGATATGGTGACTCCACTGAACTTTGCAAAACTTGATAACCTTGCTGCGGGTGACTCGGCTGGCATCCTCAAGAATCTTAACTGGTTTCTCCTCATAGGTCAAGTTACTATCCAGCTGAATCGCTTCCAATGGCACTGTATCTCTCAGTGGTATCTCAGCCATCTCTGCGTGGCAATTCTTTAACTGGGAAACGTGAAATACATCATGAAATCCTGACAATCCTTCAGGCAATTCCAGCTTGTAAGAAACTTCTCCCATACGCTCCAAAACTTTGTATGGTCCTACAAAACGTGGCGCTAACTTTCCCTTAACTCCAAAGCGCTTCACTCCCCGAAGTGGTGATACTCGTAGCTAAACTCTGTCTCCGACTTCGTAAACTGTCTCCTTGCATTTAGAATCCGCATAACTCTTCTACCTGGACTGGGCTACCTTGAGCCTATCGCGAATCAACTTCACCTTCTGTTCAGACTCTTTAATCAAATCTGGTCCAAACAACTGGCGGTCTCCAACTTCGTCCCATAACAATGGTGTTCTACACCTCCTTCCGTACAAAGCTTCGAAAGGGGCCATCTTCAAACTGGATTGATAACTGTTGTTGTAAGAAAACTCTGCATACGGCAAATTGCCGTCCCAACTAGATCCATAATCTAGCGCACAAGCTCTCAGCATATCTTCCAAAATCCGATTGACTCTCACGGTCTGTCCGTCTGTCTGTGGGTGAAAGGCTGTACTGAACTCTAGCCTGGTACCCAAAGTTTCATGTAACTGATTCCAAAACTTTGAAGTAAACTGGGTTCCTCTATCTGATACAATGGTCCTCGGAACTCCATGCAGACATACGATCCTAGTCATGTATATCTTTGCCAACTTAGCACTGGTGTAAGTGGTCTTCACTGGGATGAAATGAGCTACCTTCGTCAAACGATCGACTACAACCCATATCGAGTCATAGCCTGAACGAGTCCTGGGCAGTCCCGTGATAAAATCCATGCCTAGTTTATCCCACTTCCATTCGGGTATTGGCAATGGCTGTATCAATCCTGCTGGCTTCTGATGCTCTGCCTTCACTTTCTGACATACATCACAAACTGCTACATACTCCGCAATATCCTTCTTCATTCCGGTCCACCAGAAAGTGTCCTTCAAATCCAAATACATCTTGGTATTTCCTGGGTGAATCGAATACGGCGAATCATGGGCCTCTTGCAAGATCAACTTCCTGATCTCCGGATCATTGGGCACATAAACGCGGTCCTCAAACCATAAGGTATCGTGCTCATCCTCATGAAATCCCTTGGCTTTTCCTTTACTCATCCTTTTCTTTATCTCGTCAATCTCCTTATTTGTCTTCTGAGCTTCCCTGATCTTTTCCATCAAGGTAGACTGAATCTCCAACGTTGCTACATAGCCACTTGGAACTATTTCCAAACGTAGTTCACGAATATCCTCGGCTAACTTCTTGGGTAATTCTCCGATCATGAGTGTGTTGACATGACTTTTGCGGCTCAACACATCGGCTACTACGTTAGCCTTTCCGGGGTGATAATGCAATCTCATATCATAATCCTTTATGAGTTCCAACCATCTCCTCTGCCTGAGATTCAACTCCTTTTGCGTGAAAATGTACTTCAAACTCTTGTGATCCATGTACACCTCACAGTGATTTCCGATGAGAAAATGTCTCCATGTCTTCAACGCATGCACTACGGCTGCTAACTCCAAATCATGCGTGGCATAATTCTTCTCATGGGGTTTAAGTTGTCGTGAAGCATATGAAACAACTCTTCCCTCCTGCATTAGCACTGCTCCAAGTCCTCGACGTGAAGCGTCGCAATATACTTCATAATCCTTGCGTTGATCTGGCAGAATCAACACTGGTGATGTAACCAAACGTTTCTTCAACTCTTGGAAACTAGCTTCACATTCCTCAGTCCAATTGAACTTGGTGTCCTTCTTTAACAGCTCTGTCATGGGCTTAGCAATCCTCGAGAAATTCTCAATGAACCTCCGGTAGTATCCTGTAAGTCCAAGAAAACTCCGGATTTCTCCAACTGATGTGGGTGATTCCCAGTTTGTCACAGTGTCGACTTTGGTGGGGTCTATTGCTATTCCTTCTCCGGATATAACATGTCCGAGGAATCCAACTTCCTTCAACCAAAACTCACATTTTCTGAACTTGGCGTATAATGGATGTTCTCTGAGCTTCTCAAGTACCAAACGCAAATGCTCCTTATGTTCCTCTTCATTCTTTGAGTAAACCAAAATATCATCAATGAATACTACGATGAACTTATCCAGAAACTCCATAAACACTTTGTTCATCAGGTTCATGAAATAGGCAGGTGCGTTAGTCAGACCAAATGACATAACGGTATACTCGTACAGCCCATACCTGGTGGTAAAAGCCGTCTTAGGTATATCCTGCTCTCGAATCTTCAACTGATGGTATCCTGATCGTAGATCGATCTTGGAAAATACCTTAGCTCCTTGTAATCGGTCAAACAGATCATTGATCATCGGCAGTGGGTACTTATTTTTGATGGTCACTTCATTCAATCCAAGATAATCAACAACCATCCTCAACGATCCATCTTTCTTCTCCACTAGAAGTACGGGTGATCCCCAAGGTGAAGAACTTGGGCGAATATAGCCTTTTTCCAGTAACTCCTTAATCTGCTTCTTAATTTCTTCTAAATCCTTAGCGGGCATCCTGTACGGTCTCTTTGATATTGGCCCTGTGCCTGGCAAAAGCTCAATCAAAAACTCAATGTCTCTATCCGGTGGCATGCCTGGCAACTCCTCTGGAAATACATCCGGGTAATCCTTCACCACTGGTACTTCCTCCTGTACAACTCCTGATAAGGAATTTACTTGAGTCCTCTTCGGCACATGCCGGGATACATACTTAATCCTTCTTCCTTCTGGGGTGGTAAGCGAAATCGTTTTACTGGCGCAATCGATGTTCCCTCCGTACATCGAGAGCCAATCCATACCCAAAATTACGTCCAAACCTTGCGACTCCAAGATTATCAAGTCTGAGGGAAAACATGCGTACCTATGGACAATGGCATCTGAAAACATCCTTGGCTTGCCATATACTCGGCTCCTGGTGAACTTACTAACATAGGCGTTCTAAGAACTTTGGTGGGCAGTTTATACTTATCCACAAATCCCCTTGATATGTATGAATGCGTTGCACCAGTATCAAAAAGAACGAGTGCAGTAAATGACTTAACCAAAAACTTACCTATTACTGCATCAGGCTGTGCTTCAACCTCCTCCACGTAAACGTGGTTCACATGTCCTTTATTGAAAGGGTTAGGCTTCTTCCCAGAGCTTCCATTGCCATTTCCATTTTTAGCTTCGGGACATTCATTAGCATAATGTCTAGTCTTCTGGCACTTGTAGCAAGTGACTTGGCTCAGATCTCTCTTAACTGGGGTAGATGGGATATTACGGTTCTGTCCGTTGCTTCCTCCATTCCCATTACCATTCTTGGGTCCACTATGGTTGTGCGAACCTCCTGCTCCATGGGTATGCTGAAAAGATCCTCCCGAATTTGGGGTAAAACGTGGCATCTGATGAGCTCCAGAATTGTACTCCCCTTGTCCATACTTCCTCGTGCGGCTTTCA
This sequence comes from Aegilops tauschii subsp. strangulata, assembly GCF_002575655.3. Taxonomy (NCBI): domain Eukaryota; kingdom Viridiplantae; phylum Streptophyta; class Magnoliopsida; order Poales; family Poaceae; genus Aegilops; species Aegilops tauschii. The sequence continues at coordinate 50,723,214 of NC_053039.3, forward strand.
ATCTGCTGCTGCTTCCCTTCAATCATGAGAGCTCTATCTACCAATTCCTGGTAGTTGTTGAAGGTTGCTACCATCAACTGCATACTCAGCTCATCATTCAGTCCTTCCAGAAACTTCTCCTGCTTGGCTGCATCTGTAGCAATGTCATCTGGAGCATAACGTGCTAACTTACTAAAGTCCTCCACATACTGGCCTACAGTGCGTCCTCCTTGGCGTAGGTTGCGAAACTCACGCTTCTTCATAGCCATAGCTCCTGCTGAAACATGGGCAGTACGGAAAGCTTGCTGAAACTGGTCCCATGTGACAGTGTCAATAGGGTGTGTGGCTGTGTAATTCTCCCACCATGATGCTGCGGGTCCATCAAGCTGATGTGCGGCAAAACGCACTCTCTCCGCATCTGTGCATCCTGCAGTGGTCAACTCCCTTCCAACTTTGCGGAGCCAATCATCTGCAACAATTGGCTCGGTGCTGCTGGAAAACACCGACGGATTCAGTCTCAAGAAACGGGTTAAGTGATCAACAGGTGGTGGTGGTGGGTTGTTGTTGTTGTTGTTGTTGTTGCCTTGGTTCTATACTAACACCTGCATTAGGGCATTCTGCTGCTGAATCAACTGAGTGATCTCCAGTGGGAAAACAAATCTGGTGTCGCGTCTCGGAGGCATCTGATAGGTTAGAAAAGATGAGAATTTAGAATAGAATGAGGTCTAGAGAGAAAACACTACTCATATGCTCATGAGACAAACACAATCAATATCACTCAATCAATTCAAACAAGGCATACAATCGATCTAACCATCGTTACAAAGTGCTCGGACTATACTATATACATGGGGAAATACTACTACTGATTATGGTGGTCTACTAGAAATTTTGATCGGTCGAAGACTCCATGATATCTGCTCCAGCTTCATCAACAAAATCATCTTCACTGGGGTCTGAGTCGGTGTCGTCGATGATGATGTAGTTATCCGGGCAAGCGCAATCATCATCTTCTCCTCTTGGTGCTGGGTCTCCCATGAATACTCCGATCTTCTTTATCAGGTCGTCATTCTTCTCCAACAACGTGGCGATCTCCTCCTCATATCCATCACACGTAGACTTGAGTTCTTCCTCCAACTCCGTGATCTTAGTCTTTGCCTTCTTCAGTTCTATCATGTCTGTGCTCATTTGTTTCTCCTGGCGACGAATGTGTTGGTTTTGCTCCTGGATGAAAGCTGCAATTGATCCATCCTTCTTGGTGCTGATCATCTCCCATTGCTCATCTCGGCGCCCACAAATCTGATAAATAGTATCCTTAAGCTCCCTGTGGTAGACTTCTCCAATGCGTCCCATAGTGATGTGGGCTGCCATGCTCTTCCCTAAACTCTAGGTTGGTGCATCAAAGGAAAACTCTATGGGCTCACTGATTGGCGTAAACGTCCTTCCTGGAACTTGAACTTGAATCATCCAGCGCTCCTCTTCTGGTAGTGTGGCGTTGTAGGTCCCGGTGAAGCTTGGTATTCCGATGTTCAGGTACTTAGTGACTTCCTTCAAGTGTCGTCCAAAAGGTGTATCTTCATCCGGTTGCATGAACTTGTTCCTTGCATCTTCCATTCCTAAAAGAGTAGAAAATGGAGAGGAGTCAGAAATGAGAAGAGAGTAGTGTTCTAGGGTTTAAGCTTAGTGGTCGTGTCCTACAGTCAGTGTGTGCTCTGATACCACCTTTGTAGCGACCAGACCTCAAACAGTCTGATCTACCGCGCACCAGTGTCATCCCTAGATCATTAATGCTGACACGCATAGTACTTGGAGGATTTATAACAGAGTAGCAATCACACACTTATTACATCGAGTATCTCAAAGGAGAAATAAGTATGACAAATATGGCTTAAGGCCATCTAAAACGATAACAGCGGAAGACTTGGAAGGTAAGTGAGTCCATCAACTCCAACGGCATCACTGAGTATAAGAGCACGACCTAAGGCACCTTACTCGTCATCTGAAAAGTCTGCAACATGAAACGTTGCAGCCCGAAAACGGGTCAGCACATGGAATATGCTGGCAATGTAACACATAGAGAGTAATGAATAGAATAAAGCTATACTACATGCATATTTGGCTGGTGTTTAAGCTCTATGGTTACAGTTTTGCGAAAAGCCAATTTTTCCCTACTGCAAAGGAATAAATTTTATTTAACTATCATGGTGGTTGTTAAACATTGAGAATGGTTGACAGCATCTCAATCCCAATTAAGTATCATCCTTAACCCAACAAAATTAATTTGAGTAACATGATGAGATTCACATGATAATCGAAGTACTAGATACTCAAGATGTCCATAACCGGGGACACGGCTAACCATGATTAGTTTATACACTCTGCAGAGGTTTGTGCACTTTTCCCCACAAGACTCGATCTCCTCCGTTGGATTACTCGCACTACATGGTGTTTGAGTGACGGATGACCGAGACATAGTCTTTCAGAAGTGTTTGCACCTTAAGATCGGGTAGACCGTTACACCTACTTTCCCCTACATCTGCTAGTCTACCACTATAAGAGTTCACACAACTTATTCAACTATGCTAGAGCCCATAATAGCTTGTGGCTGCACACAGAAGTTTCTAGCATGAATAATCTCATGATCCCTTTGAGCCTGGGTGGCGCTCCAAAAGAAAACAGGCAATCACTAGAATACTCAGGTGCCTCAATCCACCCAGATGTGTGTTCAAGTTGCCACCTTAAGTAAACCATTAAATTAACAATCTCACATCTGTCATGGATAAACTCACCCAGTCCACGTCTACTAGCATAGCATAGCAATATGAGCAAACGTAGAAATAACTCCCAGGGTTTGATAACAAAACAGGTAAAAGGTACTACCTCATCTAATTCCCAATACCCACAATTTAATTAGATCATAATCATGCAATGTTTGAGGATTGGTCTAATGCAATAATACTGGGTAGTAAAGAGGTATGATCAAAGTGTTACTTGCCTTGCTGATGATCCGTGAAACCTAGAGATTCGAAGTAGCAAGCGGCGCACTCCGGGTACTCTATCGCAAACAAACAAGCATACAGTAAGCACTCAACTAATGCATAGGTAAAACTCAAATAAAATATCTAACCAAAAACTTCAACTTAAAAACTCCGGTTTGCAAAAAGAATCAAATCAAACGAAGCAACGAAAGTCAAACGGCGAAGGAAACAAGCTTCGTTTACTAATCTGGATCTAAGTCAAATTTTACAGTAGCAAAAACTTGTTTGAGTTGGTTAAACGGAAAGAGAATTTCGAGACGAAACTCTAGGCGCTTGAATCGCCTGGTTCCGATAAACGAGCGAAAAGATATACTAGAACGAAAATCGGATCAGAAATCGCGATCTGGAATAATCGCGGAAAATCCGAGAAAAAGAAAAAACTGACGAACAGTTTATCGATCGAACGTTCGTTAACTGTAACTAAACGATGAACACGTTCGTTAAAATGAACGAACGAGCGAACGCTCGCTAATTAATTAAACCGAGAAAAAAAGAAAAAATAACCGATCTAAAAAAATAAAACAACCGCAGTTTTTTTTAAACCGGGCAGTTTTCTAGAGAAAACCGCCGGCGGCGGCGACAACTCCGGCGGCTACCTCGGCGAGGGGCGGCGGCTCCGGCGGGCGGCAGCGGGACGACGGGCGGCGGGGTCGGGCGTCGGGGCGGGCGGCGGTGGCAACAGCGTCGGGCGACGGGGCGGCGACGGGCGACGGGGCGGGGACGTCGGCGACGGCGGCGGCGGATCCGGCGGCGGCGGGCTAGGGTTAGGGTTCGGGGGCGGTGGCGGCTTGGGCCAACGGCGGGGTCGGGCCGCAACTTATAAAGGACCCGGCCAGGCGGAGTCCTCGCCGAACACAGCCCATAGTCGGTTTCGTTTTTTTAATAAATACACGCAGGAAAACAAACAAAAGAAATACTAAACAAACTCGAAAAATCCCGAAATAAATTTTCCCCGAATTCTAAAATCATGCCGGATAAGATGAACATTTATTTGGGGCCTAAATGCAATTTTGAAAAACACGCATTTTTTCCTATCCAAATAAAATAGCGAAAACCTCCAAAATAAAATCTTCTTTGATTTTTTTATTAATTCCTCATTATTCCTTTGTTTTGGGAAAGTCATTTTATTGCCTCTCTTATATTTTTATAATTGGAATAATTGAAGATAAAATAAATAAAACCAAATGATCCGATTTTCAAAATTTGAGAAAACCCAAATTTGAAAGTAACGAAATCCCCAACTCTCTCCTGTGGGTCCTTGAGTTGCGTAGAATTTCTAGGATCTAGCCAAAATGAAATAAAATATGATATGCAATGATGATCTAATGTATAACATTCCAAATTGAAAATTTGGGATGTTACAATGGATCAATGGTTGAGCATGATGGGCTAGGGATAACTTAGTTTAGCGTTGATATTTTGAAAAACATGGTTGCTTGTTGATATGCTTGAGTATCTAAATTATTATGTCAAAACTAGACTATTGTTTTGAATCACATAAAAGTCCAATTTTCCATGCTATAAAGAAAATAACATGATATGACATGTTAGGCATCATTCCACATCAAAAATTCTGTTTTTATCACTTACCTACTCGAGGACGAGTAGGAGTTAAGCTTGGGGATGCTGATACGTCTCCAACGTATCTATAATTTTTGTTTGTTCCATGTTGTTATATGATGTTTTACAATCATTTTATAGTCATTTTATATCATTTTTTGGTACTAACCTATTGACATAGTGCCAAGTTCCAGTTGATGTTTTCTGCATGTTTTTTACATCACAGAAAATCAATATCAGACGGAGTCCAAATGCAACGAAACTCCACGGTGATTTTTTATGGACCAGAAGGAATGTAATGGGCCCTAGTTGCGCCTGGGGGGTGCCTCGAGGGGGGCACAACCCACCAGGGCTCGCCAGGAGGCCCAGGCGCGCCCTGGTGGGTTGTGCCCACCTCGGGTGCCACCAGACCGCCTCTTTGCTCTATAAATACCCCAATATTCCAGAAAGCCTAGAGGCATCAACGAAATAATCATCCAGCCGCCGATGAGTCCAGAACCACCAGATCCAATCTAGACACCATCTCGGATGGGGTTCACCACCTCCATTAGTGCCTCTCCGATGATGCATGAGTAGTTCTTTGTAGACCTTCGGGTCCGTAGTTAATAGCTAGATGGCTTCCTCTCTCTCACTGAATTCTCAATACAATGGTCTCTTGGAGATCCATATGATGTAACTCTTTTGCGGTGTGTTTGTTGGGATCGATGAACTTTGAGTTTATGATCAGATCTACCTTTTTATATCCATGAAATTTATTTGAGTTTCTTTGATCTCTTATATGCATGATTGCTTATAGCCTCGTATTTCTTCTCTGATATTTGGGTTTTCTTTGGCCAACTTGATATATTTATCTTGTAATGGGAAGAGGTGCTTTGTAGTGGGTTTGATCTTACGGTGCTTGATCCCGGTGACAGAAGGGGAAACGACACATATGTATCGTTGCTACTAAGGATAAAACGATGGGGTCTATCTCTACATAGATAGATCTTGTCTATATCATGTCATCGTTCTTATTGCATTACTCCGCTTTTCCATGAACTTAATACACTAGATGCATGCTGGATAGCGGTCGATGTGTGGAGTAATAGTAGTAGATGCAGGCAGGAGTCGGTCTACTAATCTTGGACGTGATGCCTATATAATGATCATTGCCTGGATATCTTCATAATCATTTGAAGTTTTTTCAATTGCCCAATAGTAATTTGTTCACCCACCGTTTGCTATTTTTCTCGAGAGAAGCCACTAGAGAAACCTACGGCCCCCGGGTCTTCTTTTCACAAATTTGCCTTTGCGATCTACTTTTCTCTTGCATTTATTTTTAGATCTATTAAACCAAAAATACAAAAATACCTTGTTGTGTTTTATTTCTATTTATTTTATTTGGCGTTCAATCTATCAATCTACTACAATTTACCTCATGTCTGTTTGCCTATCTTGAGGCGTCGTACCCTGGGAGGGATTGACAATCCCTTTAACACGTCGGGTTATGAGGATTTGTTATTTGTGTGCAGGGGCTGTTTACGTTGTGCTTCTTGGTTCTCCTACTGGTTCGATAACCTTGGTATCATATCTCATGGAAATACCTACCGCCGATGTGCTGCATCATCCCTTCCTCTTTGGGGAAATACCGACGTAGCTTCAAGCGACATCACACATCATTATTAACTTTGTGTCTTTTGGCATCAATGTTATCAATATGTGTATGACTGCGATCGAGATTCAGTAAAACATTTACATTGGATGTAAGACCATAGAAGGTTTTATTCATGTAAACAGAACAACAATTATTCTAACTTAAATGAATAACCGTATCGCAATAAACATGATCCAATCATGTTCATGCTCAACGCAAACACCAAATAACATTTATTTAGGTCCAATAATAACGCCGAAGGTAGAGGGAGTATGCGATGGTGATCTTATCAACCTTGGAATCACTTCCAACACACATCGTCACCTCGCCCTTAACTAGTCTGTGTTCATTTTGCAACTCCTGTTTTGAGTTACTAATCTTAGCAACTGAACCAGTATCAAATACCCTGGGGTTACTATGAACACTAGTAAAGTACACATCAATGACATGTATATCAAATATACCTTTGTTCACTTTGCCATCCTTCTTATCCGCCAAGTATTTGGGGTAGTTCCGCTTCCAGTGACCATTCCTTTGCAGTAGAAGCACTCAGTTCCAGGCTTATGTCTAGCTTTGGGTTTCTTCACGGGAGTGGCAACTTGCTTGCCATTCTTTCTTGAAGTTCTCTTTCTTTTACTTTGCCCCTTTTCTTGAAACTAGTGGTATTGTTAACTATCAACACTGGATGCCCTTTCTTGATTTCTACCTTCGCCGATTTTAGCATCGCGAAGAGCTCGGGAATCGTTTTCGTCATCCTTGCATATTATAGTTCATCACGAAGTTCCAGTAACTTGGTGATAGTGACTAGAGAACTCTGTCAATCACTATCTTATCTGGAAGATTAACTCCCACTTGATTCAAGTGATTGTAGTACTCAGACATTCTGAGCACATGCTCACTGGTTGAGCTATTCTCCTCCATCTTGTAGGCAAAGTATTTGTCAGAGGTCTCATACCTCTCAACACGGGCATGAGTCTGAAATACCAATTTCAACTCTTGGAACATCTCATATGCTCTGTAGCGTTCAAAACATTTTTGAAGTCCCAGTTCTGAGCCGTAAAGCATGGTGCACTAAACTATCAAGTACTCATCATACCGAGCTTGCCAAACGTTCATAACGTCTGCATCTGCTCCTGCAATAGGTCAGTCACCTAGCGGTGCATCAAGGACATAATTCTTTTGTGCAGCAATGAGGATAATCCTCAGATCACGGACCCAGTCCACATCATTGCTACTATCATCTTTCAAATTATTTTTCTCTAGGAACATATCAAAAATAAAAGGGGAGCTACATCGCAAGCTATTGATCTACAACAACATAGATATGCAAAAACTATTAGGACTTAGTTCATGATAAATTTAAGTTTAATTAATCATATTACTTAGGAACTCCCACTTAGATAGACATCCCTCTAGTCATCTAAATGATCACATGATCCATATCAACTAAACCATGTCCGATCATCACGTGAGATGGAGTAGTTTTCAATGGTGAACATCTCTATCTTGACCATATCTACTATATGATTCACGTTCGACCTTTCGGTCTCAGTGTTACGAGGCCATATCTGCATATGCTAGGCTCGTCAAGTTTAACCCGAGTATTCTGCACGTGCAAAACTGTCTGACACCCGTTGTATGTGAACGTAGAGCTTATCACACCCGGTCATCATGTAGTGTCTCGGCACGACGAACTGTCGCAACGGTGCATACTCAGGGAGAACACTTATACCTTGAAATTTAGTGAGGGATCATCTTATAATGCTACCGCCATACTAAGAAAAATAAGATGCATAAAAGATAAACATCACATGCTATCAAAATATTGTTGGGGAACGTAGTAATTTCAAAAAAAATCCTACGCAGACACAGGATCATGGTGATGCATAGCAACAAGAGGGGAGAGTGTTGTCCACGTACCCTCGTAGACCGAAAGCGGAAGCGTTAGCACAACGCGGTTGATGTAGTCGTACGTCGTCACGATCCGACCGATCCAAGTATCGAACTTACGGCACCTTCGAGTTCAGCACACGTTCAGCTCGATGACGTCCCGCGAACTCCGATCCAGCAGAGCTTCACGGGAGAGTTCCGTCAGCACGACAGCATGGTGACGGTGATGATGATGCTACTGACGCAGGGCTTCGCCTAAGCACCGCTACGATATGATCGAGGTGGAATATGGTGTAGGGGGGCACCGCACACGTCTAAGAGATCAAGAGATCAATTGTTGTGTCTATGGGGTGCCCCCCTCCCCCGTATATAAAGGAGTGGAGGAGGGGGAGGGCCGACTCTCTCTATGGCGCGCCCTAGAGGAGATCTACTCCCACCGGGAGTAGGATTCCCCCTTTCCTAGTAGAACTAGGAGCCCTTCCAAGTAGTAGGAGTAGGAGAGAAGGAAAGGGAAAAGAGAAGAGAAGGAAGGAGGGGGCGCCGCCCCTCCCCCTAGTCCAATTCGGACTAAGCCTTGGGGGGCGCGCAGCCTCCCCTCTCTCTTTTCCCTAAAGCCAAATAAGGCCCATATACTCCCCGGCGAATTCCCGTAACTCTCCGGTACTCCGAAAAATACCCGAATCACTCGGAACCTTTCCGATGTCCGAATATAGTCGTCCGATATATCGATCTTTACGTCTCGACCATTTCAAGACTCCTCGTCATGTCCCTGATCTCATCCGGGACTCTGAACTACCTTCGGTACATCAAAACACAAAAACTCATAATACCGATCATTACCAAACTTTAAGCGTGCGGACCTACGGGTTAGAGAACTATGTAGACATGACCGAGACACGTCTTCGGTCAATAACCAATAGCGGAACCTAGATGTTCATATTGGCTCCCACATATTCTACGAAGATCTTTATCGGTCAAACCGCATAACAACATAAGTTGTTCCCTTTGTCATCGGTATGTTACTTGCCCGAGATTCGATCGTCGGTATCTCAATACCTAGTTCAATCTCGTTACCGGCAAGTCTCTTTACTCGTTACGTAATGCATCATCCCACAACTAACTCATTAGTCACATTGCTTGCAAGGCTTATAGTGATGTGCATTACCGAGAGGGCCCAAAGATACCTCTCCGACAATCGGAGTGAAAAATCCTAATCTCGAAATACGCCAACTCAACAAGTACCTTCGGAGACACCTGTAGAGCAACTTTATAATCACCCAGTTACGTTGTGACGTTTGGTAGCACACAAAGTGTTCCTCCGGTAAACAGGAGTTGCATAATCTCATAGTCATAGGAACATGTATAAGTAATGAAGAAAGCAATGGCAACATACTAAACGATCAAGTGCTAAGCTAACGGAATGGGTCAAGTCAATCACATCATTCTCCTAATGATGTGATCCCGTTAATCAAATGACAACTCATGTCCATGGCTAGGAAACTCAACCATCTTTGATCAACGAGCTAGTCAAGTAGAGGCATATTAGTGACACTATGTTTGTCTATGTATTCACACATGTATTATGTTTCCGGTTAATACAATTCTAGCATGAATAATAAACATTTATCATGATATAGGGAAATAAATAATATCTTTATTATTGCCTCTAGGGCATATTTCCTTCAGTCTCCCACTTGCACTAGAGTCAATAATCTAGATCACATCGCCATGTGATTTAACATCAATAGTTCACATCACCATGTGATTAACACCCATAGTTCACATCGCCATGTGATTTAACATCAATAGTTCACATCACCATGTGATTAACACCCAAAGAGTACAAAGGTGTGATCATGTTTTGCTTGTGAGAGAAGTTTGGTCAACGGGTCTGCCAAATTCAGATCCGTATGTATTTTGCAAATTTCTATGTCAACAACGCTCTGCACGGAGCTACTCTAGCTAATTGCTCCCACTTTCAATATGTATCCAGATTGAGATTTAGAGTCATCCGGATCAGTGCCAAAACTTGCATCGACGTAACCCTTTACGATGAACTTTTTGTCACTTTCATAACCGAGAAACATATCCTTATTCGACTAAGGATAATTTTGACCAATGTCCAGTGATCTACTCCTAGATCACAATTGTACTCCCTTGCCAAACACAGGGCAGGGTATACAATAGCTCTGGTACATAGCATGGCATACTTTATAGAACCTATAGCTGAGGCAGAGGGAATGGCTTTCATTCTCTCTCTATCTTCTGCCGTGGTCGGGTTTTGAGTCTTACTCAACTTCACACCTTGCAACACGGGCAAGAACTCTTTCTTTGACTGTTCCATTTTGAACTACTTCAAAAACTTGTCAAGGTATGTACTCATTGAAAAAATTTATCAAGCGTCTTGATCTATCTCTATAGATCTTGATGCTCAATATGTAATCAGCTTCACCAAGGTCTTTCTTTGAAAAACTCCTTTCAATCACTCCTTTATGCTTTACAAAAAATTCTACATCATTTCCAATCGACAATATGTCATTCACATATACTTATCAGAAAGGATGTAGTGCTCCCACTTAGTTTCTTGTAAATACAGGCTTCACCACAAGTCTGTATAAAACTATATGCTTTGATCAACTCATCAAAGCGTATATTCCAACTCCGAGATGCTTGCACCAGTCCATATATGGATCGCTGGAGCTTGCACATTTTGTTAGCACCTTTAGGATCGACAAAACCTTCTGGTTGCATCATATACAATTCTTCTTTAAGAAATCCATTAAGGAATGTAGTTTTGATAACCATTTGCCAGATTTCATAAAATGTGGCAATTTGCTAACATGATTCGGACAGACTTGAGCATCGCTACGAGTGAGAAAATCTCATCGTAGTCAACACCTTGAACTTTGTCAAATACCTTTTTCGACAAGTCTAGCTTTGTAGATAGTAACACTACTATCAGCGTCCGTCTTCCTCTTGAAGATCCATTTATTTTCTATGGCTTGCCGATCATCGGGCAAGTCAACCAAAGTCCACACTTTGTTCTCATACATGGATCCCATCTCAGATTTCATGGCCTCAAGCCATTTCGCGGAATCTCGGCTCATCATCGCTTCCTCATAGTTCATAGGTTCGTCATGGTCAAGTAACATGACCTCCAGAACAGGATTACCGTACCACTCTGGTGCGGATCTCACTCTGGTTGACCTACGAGGTTCGGTAGTAACTTGATCTGAAGTTACATGCATCATCATTAGCTTCCTCACTAATTGGTGTAGGAGTCACAGGAACAGATTTCTGTGATGAACTACTTTCCAATAAGGGAGCAGGTACAGTTACCTCATCAAGTTCTACTTTCCTCCCACTCACTTCTTTCGAGAGAAACTCCTTCTCTAGAAAGGATCCATTCTTAGCAATGAATGTCTTGCCTTCGGATCTGTGATAGAAGGTGTACCCAACATTTTCTTTTGGGTATCCTATGAAGACGCACTTCTCCGATTTGGGTTCGAACTTATCAGGTTGAAACTTTTTCACATAAGCATCGTATCCCCAAACTTTAAGAAATGGCAGCTTAGGTTTCTTGCTAAACCATAGCTCATACAGTGTCGTCTCAACGGATTAGACGGTGCCCTATTTAATGTGAATGCAGCTGTCTCTAATGCATCACCCCAGAACGATAGTGGTAAATCGGTAAGAGACATCTTAGATTGCACTATATCCAATAAAGTACGGTTATGACGTTCGGACACACCATTATGCTATGGTGTTCCAGGTGGCATGAGTTTGTGAAACTATTCCACATTGTTTTAATTGAAGGCCAAACTTGTAACTCAAATATTCGTCTCCGCGATCAAATCGCAGAAAAACTTTTATTTTCACAACGATTCTCCACTTCACTCTGAAATTCTTTGAGCTTTTCAACTGCTTCAGTTTCATTAAGTAGATATACCCATATCTGCTCAAATCATCTGTGAAGGTCAGGAAATGACGATACCCGCCGCGAGCCTCAACACTCATCGGACCGCATACATCGATATGAATTATTTCCAATAAGTTAGTAGCTCGCTCCATTGTTCCGGAGAACGGAGTCTTAGTCATCTTGCCCATGAGGCATGGTTCGCAAGCAACAACTGATTCATAATCAAGTGATTCCAAAAGCCCATCAGCATGGATTTTCTTCGTGCGCTTTACACCAATATGACCTAAACGGCAGTGCCACAAATAAGTTGCACTATCATTATTAACTTTGCATCTTTTGGCTTCAATATTATGAATATGGGTATCACTACGATCGAGATCCAACAAACCATTTTCATTGGGTGTATGACCATAGAAGGTTTTATTCATGTAAACAGAACAACAATTATTCTCTAACTTAAATGAATAACCGTATTGCAATAAACATGATCAAATCATATTCATGCTCAACGCAAACACCAAATAACACTTATTTAGGTTCAACGCTAATCCCGAAAGTATAGGGAGTGTGCGATGATGATCATATCAATCTTGGAACTACTTCCAACACACATCGTCACTTCACCCTTAACTAGTCTCTGTTCATTCTGCAACTCCCGTTTCGAGTTACTAATCTTAGAAACTGAACTAGTATCAAATACAAGGGGTTGCTATAAACACTAGTAAAGTACACATCAATGACATGTATATCAAATATACCTTTGTTCACTATGCCATCCTTCTTATCCGCCAAGTATCTAGGGCAGTTCCACTTCTAGTGACCAATCCCTTTGCAGTAGAAGCACTTAGTCTCAGGCTTAGGTCCAGACTTGGGCTTCTTCACTTGAGCAGCAACTCGCTTGCCATTCTTCTTGAAGTTCCCCTTCTTCCCTTTGCCCTTTTCTTGAAACTAGTGGTCTTGTCAACCATCAACACTTGATGTTTTCTTGATTTCTACCTTCATCGATTTCAGCATCACGAAGAGCTTGGGAATCGTTTCCGTTATCCCTTGCATATTATAGTTCATCACGAAGTTCTCGTAACTTGGTGATAGTGACTAGAGAACTCTGCCAATCACTATCTTATCTGGAAGATTAACTCCCACTTGATTCAAGTGATTGTAGTACTCAGACATTCTGAGCACATGCTCACTAGCTGAGCAATTCTCCTCCATCTTGTAGGCAAAGTACTGTCAGAGGTCTCATACCTCTCGACATGAGCATGAGTATGAAATACTAATTTCAACTCTTGGAACATCTCATATGCCCCGTGGCGTTTCAAAAAACGTCTTTGAAGCCCCAATTCTAAGCCGTAAAGCATGGTGCACTAAACTATCAAGTAGTCAACATATCGAGCTTGCCAAACGTTCATAACGTCTGCAGTTGCTCCTGCAATCGGCCTGTCACCTAGTGGTGCATCAAGGACATAATTCTTCTGTGCAGCAATGAGGATAATCCTCAGATCATGGATCCAATCCGTATCATTGCTACTAACATCTTTCAACTTAGTTTTCTCTAGGAACATATCAAAAATAAAATAGGGGAGCTAAACGCGAGCAATTAATCTACAACATAGATATGCTAATTGATACGTCTCCGTCGTATCTACTTTTCCAAACACTTTTGCCCTTGTTTTGGACTCTAACTTTCATGATTTGAATGGAACTAACCCGGACTGACGTTGTTTTCAGCAGAATTGCCATGGTGTTATTTATGTGCAGAAACAAAAGTTCTCGGAATGACCTGAAACTCCATGGAACTTATTTTTGGAAAATATTAAAAATACTGGAAGAAGAATCCACGTCAGGGGGCCTCCACCTGTCCACGAGGGTGGGGGCGCGCCTGCCCCCCCCCCCTCCCGGGCGCGCCCCCTGCCTCGTGGGCCCCCTGACGCTCCACCGACCTCAACTCCAACTCCATATATTCGTGTTCAGGGAGAAAAAAAATCAGAGAGAAGGATTCATCGCGTTTTACGATACGGAGCCGCCGCGAAGCCCTAAAACCTCTCGGGAGGGCTGATCTGGAGTCCGTTCGGGTCTCCGGAGAGGGGAATCCGTCGCCGTCATCATCATCAACCATCCTTCATCACCAATTTCATGATGCTCACCGCCGTGCGTGAGTAATTCCATCATAGGCTTGCTGGATGGTGATGGGTTGGATGAGATTTATCATGTAATCGAGTTAGTTTTGTTAGGGTTTGATCCCTAGTATCCACTATGTTCTGAGATTGATGTTGCTATGACTTTGCTATGCTTAATGCTTGTCACTAGGGCCCGAGTGCCATGATTTCAGATCTGAACCTATTATGTTTTCATGAATATATGTGAGTTCTTGATCCTATCTTGCAAGTCTATAGTCACTTACTATGTGTTATGATCCGGCAACCCCGAAGTGACAATAATCGGGACCACTCCCGGTGATGACCATAGTTTTAGGAGTTCATGTATTCACTATGTGTTAATGCTTTGGTCCGGTACTCTATTAAAAGGAGGCCTTAATGTCCCTTAGTTTCTGCTAGGACCCCGCTGCCACGGGAGGGTAGGACAAAAGATGCCATGCAAGTTCTTTTCCATAAGCACGTATGACTATATTCGGAATACATGCCTACATTACATTGATGAATTGGAGCTAGTTCTGTGTCACCCTATGTTATGACTGTTACATGATGAACCGCATCCGGCATAATTCTCCATCACCGATCCAATGCCTACGAGCTTTTCACATATTGTTCTTCGCTTATTTACTTTTCTGTTGCTACTGTTACAATCACTACAAAAACAAAAAATACTACTTTTCCTACTGTTACCGTTACCATCATACTACTTTGCTACTAAATACTTTGCTGCAGATATTAAGTTATCCAAGTGTGGCTGAATTGACAACTCAGTTGCTAATACTTGAGAATATTCTTTGGCTCCCCTTGTGTCGAATCAATAAATTTGGGTTGAATACTCTACCCTCAAAAACTGTTGCGATCCCCTATACTTGTGGGTTATCACTAATACTACCAGGACTAAGTTCATGATAAATTAAAGTTCAATTAATCATATTAGTTAAGAACTCCCACTCAGATAGACATCCCTCTAATCATCTAAGTGATCACGGGATCCAAATCAACTAAACCATGTCCAATCATCACATGAGATGGAGTAGTTTTCAATGGTGAACATCACTATGTTGATCATATCTACTATATGATTCACGCTTGACCTTTCGGTCTCAGTGTTCCGAGGCCATATTTGCATATGCTAGGCTCGTCAAGTTTAACCCAAGTATTCTGCGTGTGCAAAACTGGCTTGCACCCGTTTGTAGATGAACGTAGAGCTTATCACACCGGATCATCACGTGGTGTCTCGGCACGACGAACTTTGGCAACGGTGCATACTCAGGGAGAACACTTTTATCTTGAAATTTAGTGAGAGATCATCTTATAATGCTACCGTCAATCAAAGCAAAATAAGATGCATAAAGGATAAACATCACATGCAATCAATATTAGTGATATGATATGGCCATCATCATCTTGTGCTTGTGATCTCCATCTCTGAAGCACCGTCATGACCACCATCGTCACTGGCGCGACACCTTGATCTCCATCGTAGCATCGTTGTCGTCTCGCCAACTATTTCTTCTACGACTATCACTACCACTTAGTGATAAAGTAAAGCAATTACAGGGCGATTGCATTGCATACAATAAAGCGACAACCATATGGCTCCTGCCAGTTGCCGATAACTCGGTTACAAAACATGATCATCTCATACAATAAAATATAGCATCATGCCTTGACCATATCACATCACAACATGCCCTGCAAAAACAAGTTAGACGTCCTCTACTTTGTTGTTACAAGTTTTACGTGGCTGCTACGGGCTGAGCAAGAACCGTTTTTACCTACGCATCAAAACCGCAACGATAGTTCGTCAAGTTAGTGTTGTTTTAACCTTCTCAAGGACCGGGCGTAGTCACACTCGGTTCAACTAAAGTTGGAGAAACAGACACCCGCCAGCCACCTGTGTGCAAAGCAGGTCGCTAGAACCAGTCTAGCGTAAGCGTACGCATAATGTCGGTCCGGGCCGCTTCATCCAACAATACCGCCGAACCAAAGTATGACATGCTGGTAAGCAGTATGACTTGTATCGCCCACAACTCACTTGTGTTCTACTCGTGCATATAACATCTACGCATAAACCTGGCTCGGATGCCACTGTTGGGGAACGTAGTAATTTCAAAAAAAATCCTACGCACACACAAGATCATGGTGATGCATAGCAACGAGAGGGGAGAGTGTTGTCCACGTACCCTCGTAGACCGAAAGCGGAAGCGTTAGCACAACGCGGTTGATGTAGTCGTACGTCTTCACGATCCGACCGATCCAAGTACCGAACGTACGGCACCTCCGAGTTCAGCACACGTTCAGCTCGATGACGTCCCGCGAACTCTGATCCAGCAGAGCTTCACGGGAGAGTTCCGTCAGCACGACGGCGTGGTGACGGTGATGATGATGCTACCAACGCAGGGCTTCGCCTAAGCACCGCTACGATAAGATCGAGGTGGAATATGGTGGAGGGGGCACCGCACACGGCTAAGAGATCAAGAGATCAATTGTTGTGTCTATGGGGTGCCCCCTCCCCCGTATATAAAGGAGTGGAGGAGGGCGAGGGTCGGCCCTCTCTATGGTGCGCCCTAGGGGAGTTCTACTCCCACCGGGAGTAGGATTCCCCCTTTCCTAGTAGAACTAGGAGCCCTTCCAAGTAGTAGGAGTAGGAGAGAAGGAAAGGGAAAAGAGAAGAGAAGGAAGGAGGGGGCGCCGCCCTCCCCCTAGTCCAATTCGGACTAAGCCTTGGGGGGGCGTGCAGCCTCCCCTCTCTCTTTCCCCTAAAGCCCAATAAGCCCCATATACTCCCCGGCGAATTCCCGTAACTCTCGTGTACTCCGAAAAATACCCGAATCACTCGGAACCTTTCCGATGTCCGAATATAGTCGTCCAATATATCGATCTTTACGTCTCGACCATTGTGAGACTCCTCGTCATGTCCCCGATCTCATCCGGGACTCTGAACATCAAAACACATAAACTCATAATACCGATCATCGGTATGTTACTTGCCCGAGATTCGATCGTCGGTATCTCAATACCTAGTTCAATCTCGTTACCGGCAAGTCTATTTACTCATAACATAATGCATCATCTCGCAACTAACTCATTAGTCACATTGCTTGCAAGGCTTATAGTGATGTGCATTACCGAGAGGGCCCAGAGATACCTCTCCGACAATCGGAGTGACAAATCATAATCTCGAAATACGCCAACTCAACAAGTACCTTCGGAGACACTTGTAGAGCACCTTTATAATCACCCAGTTACGTTGTGACGTTTGGTAGCACACAAAGTGTTCCTCCGGTAAACGGGAGTTGCATAATCTCATAGTCATAGGAACATGTATAAGTAATGAAGAAAGCAATGGCAACATACTAAACGATCAAGTGCTAAGCTAATGGAATGGGTCAAGTCAATCACATCATTCTCCTAATGATGTGATCCCATTAATCAAATGACAACTCATGTCCATGGCTAGGAAACTCAACCATCTTTGATCAACGAGCTAGTCAAGTAGGGGCATACTAGTGACACTATGTTTGTCTATGTATTCACACATGTATTATGTTTTCGGTTAATACAATTCTAGCATGAATAATAAACATTTATCATGATATAAGGAAATAAATAATAACTTTATTATTGCCTCTAGGGCATATTTCCTTCAAATATGTGACATGATATGGCCATCATCATCTTGTGCCTTTGATCTCCATCTCCAAAGCACCGTCATGATCTCCATCGTCACCGGCTTGACACCTTGATCTCCATCGTAGCGTCGTTATCGTCTCACCAACTATTGCTTCTATGACTATCGCTACCGATTAGTGATAAAGTAAAGCAATTACATGGCGATTGCATTTCATACAATAAAGCGACAACCATAAGGCTCCTGCGAGTTGCCGATAACTTCTACAAAACATGATCATCTCATATCACGTCTTGACCATATCACATCTCAACATGCCCTGCAAAAACAAGTTAGACGTCCTCTGCTTTGCTATTGCAAGTTTTACGTGGCTGCTACGGGCTTCTAGCAAGAACCGTTCTTACCTACGCATCAAAACCACAACGATTTTTCGTCAAGTGTGTTGTTTTAACCTTCAACAAGGACCGGCTGTAGTCCGCCAGCCACCTGTGTGAGAAGCACGTCGGTAGAACCAGTCTCATGAACGCGGTCATGTAATGTTGGTCCGGGCCGCTTCGTTCAACAATACCGAATCAAAGTAAGACGTTGGTGGTAAGCAGTATGACTATTAACGCCCACAACTCTTTGTGTTCTACTCGTGCATATCATCTATGCATAGACCTGGCTCTAATACCATTGTTGGGTAACGTAGTAATTCAAAAAAATTCCTACAATCACACAAGATCTATCTAGGAGATGCATAGCAACGAGACGGAAGAGTGTGTCCACGTACCCTCGTAGACCGAAAGCGGAAGCGTTATGTCAACGCGGTTGATGTAGTCGAACGTCTTCACGATCCAACCGATCCAAGTACCGAACGTACGGCGCCTCCGTGTTCAGCACATGTTCAGCTCGATGACGTCCCTCGAGCTCTTGATCCAGTAGAGGGTCGAGGGAGAGTTCCGTCAGCACGACGGCGTGGCGATGGTGTTGGTGATGTGATCTGCGTAGAGCTTCGCCTAAGCACTACGACGCTATGACCGGAGGAGTAAACTGTGGAGGGGGGCCCCGCACACGGCTAAGACAAATCTTGGTGTGCCTTTGGGGTGCCCCCCGCCCCCATATATAAAGGGGGAGGAGGAGGCCGGCGGCCTAGGAGGGGCGCGCCAAGGGGGGAGTCCTACTTGAACTCCTAGTCCAAGTAGGATTCGCCCCCCCCCCCCACCTTTTCCTTCCAATGGAGGGGGAAAGACGGAAGTAGAGGAGAGGAGGAGGGAAAGGGGGGCCGCGCCCCCTCCCCTTCCTATTCAGACTCCCTTTGGGGGGGGGCTCCCCCTTGTGGGCTGTCCCTTCTTCTCTCCCATGGCCCATGAGGCCCATGATTTCCCCCGGGGGGTTCCGGTAACCCCTCGGTACTCCGATAAAATACCCAAATCACTCAGAACCATTCCGATGTCCGAATATAACCTTCCAGTATATGAATCTTTACCTCTCGACCATTTCGAGACTCCTCGTCATGTCCGTGATCTCATTCGGGACTCCGAACAAACTTTGGTCACCAAAACACATAACTCATAGTACAAATCGTCATCGAACATTAAGCGTGCGGACCCTACGGGTTCGAGAACTATGTAGACATGACCGAGACACATCTCAGGTCAATAACCAATAGCAGAATCTGGATGCTCATATTGGCTCCTACACATTCTACGAAGATCTTTATCGGTCAAACCGCATAACCACATACGTTATTCCCTTTGTCATCGGTATGTTACTTGCCCGAGATTCGATCGTCGGTATCATCATACCTAGTTCAATCTCGTTACCGGCAAGTCTCTTTACTCGTTCCGTAGTGCATCATCCTGCAACTAACTCATTAGTCACATTGCTTGCAAGGCTTATCATGATGTGCATTACCGAGAGGGCCTAGAGATACCTCTCCGATACTCGGAGTGACAAATCCTAATCTCGATTTATGCCAACCCAACAAACACCTTCAGAGACACCTGTAGAGCATCTTTATAATCACCCAGTTACGTTGCGACGTTTGATAGCACACAAGGTGTTCCTTCGGTATTCGGGAGTTGCATAATCTCATAGTCAAAGGAATATGTATAAGTCATGAAGAAACCAATAGCAATAAAACTTAACGATCATTATGCTAAGCTAACGGATGGGTCTTGTCCATCACATCATTCTCCTAATGATGTGATCCCGTTCATCAAATGACAACACATGTCTATGGTTAGGAAACTTAACCATCTTTGATTAACGAGCTAGTCTAGTAGAGGCTTACTAGGGACACGATGTTTTGTGTACATATCCACACATGTATCAAGTTTCCGGTTAATGCAATTCTAGCATAGATAATAAACATTTATCATGATATAAGGAAATATAAAATAACAACTTTATTATTGCCTCTAGGCCATATTTCCTTCAGTACCAACTGATGTTCAAGACGGTGTGTATGCCGTTGGACCAGGTGACCAGGGAGGTTTTTATCCAACATGGGTGGTTGCATACTCTCCAGATCAGTCAACCATCTCCTTCGATATAGGCATAGTGTCGGTCTTATAGGACTCTAGTGTTGCCAATATGTCGATTTTATTTACTCGTTTTTGTCAGACTTTAGATATTTGGTTGTGTGCATCCTTATTATGCAGAGCTCGGCTGTTGCTCATCATGATATGTATCTGCTTGATGCTATATTTGAGATAATAAATGTGCTCTTTATCAAAAAAAACAAGAGTAAAGGTACGCAAATTTTTGTTGGTGTAACGCCCAGATAATTAGGCTACAGTAAAACTCTCCTGATGATGCCATGTCATCTTTGTTACTATTGCTAATCAAGTGTTAGTTCAAAACATCGCAAATTCAAAAAATGAATTAGTGACAAACACCCAAAGTTTCCAAAAGCCAAAACAAAAATGTTCGGTGGGTGCCAAATATTGCATAGGTAATTATGGTGAAGTAAATACATTTTTAGAAAATGTCTAAATACTTAAATTGAGTTAAAATAGAAAAGAAAATAAATAAAAGGAAAAAATGAAAATAAAACAAAAGGAAACGAACCCCCCCCCCTCTTGGACCAGACGGCCCAGCTAATAACCGGCCCGGCCCGCCTCCCCCTGCCGCCTCCTTTCCCTGATCCCCCGACCCGGGTCGGAACAGGGGCGCGCTCCCGCCCGACCACCTCGCCGGCACCGACGCCGGGGAGGATAAGACCGCCACGCCCCCGCCTCCTCGATCCCGCCTCCCACTCGCCCCCACTCTCGCCTTGGTTCCTGCGCCTCTCCCACTCCCCTCTAGATCCACCTCTGCCGCGCCTCACCGAGCGCCGCCGTCGCCATGGCTGCGCCATAGCCGCGGCCACCGGCCACCCCGCGCCTCGCCAGCACATCCACGAGACGCGTCGTCGTCCTCTACCTCGTCTACTCCTCGCCATCGAGCTCGAGGAGCACCGCACGGTAGGGATCGAGCTCGTCCCCATCTTCTTTGTCGCCGGTGACCACCGTCGTCTCTGGCCACCTCTGCGCTCCTAAGCTGTCGCGGGCTTTTCGTAGCCGCTCGGTGAGCTCCTCCCTCCCTCCATTCTTCTCCTCGCACTGCGTGAGTCTCCCTAGCTAGCTCGTCGCCGTTGCTTTGAGCTCGCCGCCGCAGATCACCTCGCCGTCGTGGCCACCGTGGCCCGAGCTCGCGTTCGAGCTCGTAGCCGAACTCCTGGAGCTCCCAGGAGCCCAACGAGCCCGAGCACGTGCCTCCCCGTGCCTCCTAGCATAGCCTCCGTCGAGGTCCCATACGCGCGGCCGCCATAGCTCGTCGTCGGTCCCATTTCCGGTGACCCTTTGGTCTGGCACCACCACCAATCGACGCGGAACGCTTCCACGGTTCGAACGCAAGTTGTCGCGCGCGGTTTGGTGCTTCGTAGCGTGATCCCGACGATGTCCCGAACGCCACCACCGCCTCCACTCGCCGCCGGCGAAGATTCCGGTCGTTACGGCCCGCGCCACCACCACGGTTGGATGCGGCCCAGCCTCACCGTTCGAACGCGCCCGACCACGGCTCAAATGGTGCGCCATAGCGCGATTCCGGCCGTCTCCGGCGTTCGGCCGCCGCGAAGGGCCTCGCCGGCGTTGCTCCGGCACCGGCGCTGACCTGGCACCGGCGGGGCCCGCCTCTGGGTCGCTGCCCGTGGGCCCCCTGGACTCAGTTGACCACGTTGACCGTGGTCAACTATGCTGACTGGGCACTCAGTGCCACTGACACGTGGGCCCCCACCACATAATTAACCTAATTAAAACATTTTCCTAAATAAATGTAATTAGTTAAACTAGTGAGTCACTGACTGGTGGGGTCCAGTCACTAATTAGTCAGTTTAAGTTAAAATGATCTGTTGTTAGCCCACTGCCAATGACAGGTGGGCCCTACTGGTCAGTTTGACCGGGTCAACCGCACTGTTGACTGCTGACATCACACATACGTCATGCTGACGTCATCCCATACTGTTCTGGATAATGTTGGATTTAAATAAATAATGAAATTCAGAAAATGATTAAATCTTTAGAAAATCATATAAAATAATCCGTAACTCAGATGAAAATACTTTCTACATGAAAGTTGCTCAGAACGACGAGACGAATCCGAATATGCAGCCCGTTCGTCCGCCACACATCCCTAACCTATCGAACTCGCAACTTTCTTCCTCCGGTTCATCTGTCCGAAAACGCGAAACACCGGGAATACTTTCCCGGATATTCCCCCCCTTCGCCGGTATCACCTACTACCGCGATTGGGCACACCTAGCATCACGCTTTGTCTTGTCATGCATCGCCATGCATTTGTTTGCATTGTATTTATTGTTTCTTCCCCCTCTTCTCTCCGATAGACTACGAGACCGACGCCGCTGCTGGTGCCCCGACCGACTACGCTGTTGACGACCCCTCCTTCTTGTCAGAGCAATCAGGCAAGCCCCCCCCCCCTTGATCACCAGATATCGCCTATTCTTCTCTATACTCTTGCATTAGAGTAGTGTAGCATGTTACTGCTTTCCGTTAATCCTATTCTGCTTCATAGCCTGTCTTTGCCACTACTATTGTTACCTTTACCTGCAATCCTACATGCTTAGTATAGGATGCTAGTTTTCCATCAGTGGCCCTTCATTCTTGTCCGTCTGCTGTGCTATACTATCGGGCCGTCATCACTTGGGCGGTGATCACGGGTATATACTTATATACTTTATATATGATACCTGTGGTGACTAAAGTCGGGTCGGCTCGTAGGAGTACCCGCGAGTGGATCTTTGAGGCGGAGCGACAGGGCAGGTTGAGACCACCTAGGCGAGAGGTGGGCCTGGCCCTGGACGGCGTCCGCGGTTACTTCAAAATAACACGCTTAACGAGTTCTTGGTATTTGATCTGAGTCTGGCCATTTGGTCTATACGCACTAACCAACTACGCGGGAACAGTTATGGGCACTCGACGTCGTGGTATCAGCCGAAGCCTTCGTGACGTCAGCGACCGAGCGGCGCGCGCCGCATTGGACCGTAAGCTCGCACTTGTATTAAGGGGGCTAGGTCTGCTTCCGGCCGCGTACGCAACGTGCAGGTGTGCAATGGGCGATGGGCCCAGACCCTTGCGCGCATAGGATTTAGACCGGCGTGCTGACCTCTCTGTTGTGCCTAGGTGGGGCTGCGACGTGTTGATCTTCCGCGGCCGGGCATGACCCAGAAAAGTGTGTCCGGCCAAATGAGATCGAGCGTGTTGGGTTGTGTGGTGCACCCCTGCAGGGAAGTTTATCTATTCGAATAGCCGTGTCCCTCGGTAAAAGGATGACCCGGAGTTGTACCTTGACCTTATGACAACTAGAACCGGATACTTAATAAAACACACCCTTCCAAGTGCCAGATACAACCCGGTGATCGCTCTCTAATAGGGCGACGAGGAGGGGATCGCCGGGTAGGATTATGCTATGCGATGCTACTTGGAGGACTTCAATCTACTCTCTTCTACATGCTGCAAGATGGAGGCTGCCAGAAGCGTAGTCTTCGACAGGACTAGCTATCCCCCCCTTATTCTGGCATTCTGCAGTTCAGTCCACCAATATGGCCCTTTACACATATACCCATGCATATGTAGTGTACCTCCTTGCTTGCGAGTACTTTGGATGAGTACTCACGGTTGCTTTTCTCCCTCTTTTCCCCCTTTCCTTTCTACCTGGTTGTCGCAACGAGATGCTGGATCCCAGGAGCCAGACGCCACCGTCGACGACGACTCCTACTACACCGGAGGTGCCTACTGCTACGTGCAGCCCGCTGACGACGACCAGGAGTAGTTAGGAGGATCCCAGGCAGGAGGCATGCGCCTCTTTCGACCTGTATCCCAGTTTGTGCTATCATTCTTAAGGCAAACTTGTTTAACTTATGTCTGTACTCAGATATTGTTGCTTCCGCTGACTCATCTATGATCGAGCACTTGTATTTGAGCCCTCGAGGCCCTTGGCTTGTATTATGATGCTTGTATGACTTATTTATGTTTTAGAGTTGTGTTGTGATATCTTCCCGTGAGTCCCTGATCTTGATCGTACACGTTTGCGTGCATGATTAGTGTATGGTCAAATCGGGGGCGTCACAAGTTGGTATTAGAGCCGACTGCCTGTAGGAATCCCCCTTTCCACACTCCTTAGCCGAAGTCGAGTCTAGACATTACAAAACTTTTACTAACATGGTTGTGTGTCTTACGGGCCCACGTCGCCATTGGGTGTACTAGGATCTTTTACTCCTCGACCTTACTCTGGGACTCTGAACTCTCTTCTACTCGGGTTAAACGAATTTACTAACTCTAACACTAGGATCCCGTGACCACATTCACCCCAAAGTTGGATAAGCCATAGTTATTTCTTAGAATAGTATTTTGAACAATTCCCACACTGTCATTTAACTCGTTTGAAACATCTTTGCTTTCAGATGGAACCCACGAGGTAGATCGTGCGCCACACGGCGGCCATTGGAGCCTCGGGATCACCTGCTGTGCTAGCTGAGATGATGACCTATCTGGGTTATCGCTGGCACCCTGACTACACCGTCTACGAGGAGTACCAGGACTTTAACCAGGAGCAGTACCGTGCCATCGTCCACCTCTACTCTCGGGAGTATGACTCCACTACTGTGTTGCACACCGCTCATGGTGTTGGAGTGACCATCGATATGGCTGTCCACGATGTTGCTTATGCTGCTCTGACACGTCTTCGTGGAGAGTATCGCGAGTTGGACACCTCCCCTTTCAGGCACATTGCTATCACATCTAATGTTGGTGCGGAGGGATACTATACTGCTGCCTACTCCACTGTCACCCGAGAGCCCTTCTACCATCAGAACCTGGTTCTGCATGCCGATGGGCTGGATCGAGCTAACCGAGCTCTTCGCCACGAGTTGTACACCACCCGTCAGCACCTTTACCGTGCTCTGACGCTGTTGCACCCCTTTGTCCGATCTAGAGAGCTGCCCCATTCTGCGATCTACCCAGCCAGGACTGTGATGCCCCAGGGTGTCGGCTGGCCAGATGTGGGAGGCTACTCTCCCGCACTTGGTCCTCTTCTGCTACCTGAGCGTCAGGTTCTGCACCAGAGTATTCGCGGACCCCAGGTTGCTGACATGGAGTTCCCGATGCGACACTACCAGCTTTCAGGCTACACCTACCTCCACAGTACCTCTTGGGACTGATGTAGGCTTGCTTGTTAGTGTTAGATGCATATGGTGTTTTAGTCTATGTACTGAACTCTGTGTACTGAACTCTATGCATGACCCCTTTTGTAAGTTATGCCGACTACTATGTAATAGCTATCGTGCTCCTTTCATTATGCATGTTTCATCATGAATGATTCTTGTCTTTGCAAATTTCTCAATGCTGAACAACCCCTGTTACATATTAGCAGGATGGTTAGACCAGGTGGTCGTGGTAGCGGTGGCAACGCCCCACCACCACCTGAGTACATGGCTGGTATGATCCAATAGTTCGAACTGAATCGCCAATTCATGGAAAATATGATGGTTCAGTTTCCTCGCCCCAATATGAACCAGCAGCCAACCCCAGTAACTCTGCAGGAATTCTTGCGCCTCAACCCAACTGTGTACCGCAGCTCAACTCAGCCTCTGGATGCTGATGACTGGCTCCGTGACATCACCTATGAGATGGAATCTGCCGATGTAGCCCCTGCTAGCTATGTCACCTTTGCTTCCTTCTTCCTGAAGGGACCCGCAGCTCAATGGTGGGACAGCCACAGGCGTACTCTGCCAGCTGGAACAATCATCACCTGGCCAGACTTCCAAGCTACTTTCCGTGCCCGCTTCATTCCTCAGGGAGTCATGGACCGGAAGAAGTGTGAGTTTCGCAACCTCACCCAAGGCAACAAAACTGTTGAAGCTTATCAGCGGGAGTTTCTGGACTTGTCTCACTATGGTGAAGAGGACATTGCAACTGATGCACGCAGACAGGAGAAGTTCCGTGATGGCCTTCAAGCTGACATCAAGCTCGCACTTCTAGTGCATGACTTTGCTGATTTCGCCACCTTGGTGAACAAGGCCATCAATGTCGAAACTGGTCTGCAGGAATACCAGAGCTCTCACAGGCGCAACCGTGACACGGGCTCATCTTCGGGCCCGCCCTCGCAGAAGCGTAAGATATGGATCCCGAACAGCATGTACCATCCAAATGCATCTGCCCCAAGGCAGACCTATGCTGCACCTCGTCTGCCTCCACCACCATCTAGGCAGCCAAGACTTCCAGCTCCACCACCCCAAGCTCCTGTTCCCACTCCCAATAATGGTCTGTGCTACAAGTGTGGTCAACCAGGTCACCGTGCCAGGGACTGCAATCAGAATCAGAATCAACTTGCCCTTCCCGCAGCTGGCCGTGGTAACAACCAGCCCCGCAACAACAATGCTAAGTCTTATGGTCGTGCTCATGCCAACCACGTTGATCTGAACGAAACTCAAGACCAGCCTACTACTGTGATGGGTACACTCCTCGTAAATTTAGTACCAGCATCCGTTTTATTTGATACAGGTGCATCGCATTCATTCATGTCAGAAGATTTTGCATACAAGCACGATGTTAAATGTGAGGAGATGAACACCTCGGTAGTGGTCAAACCCCCCGTGGGATAGTGTCAAACCTCCCTGGTTGGCATCGACGTCCCCGTGGAAATCGAAGGGCTGGAATTCTATGTCTCTCCCATTATCCTGAAG
This sequence comes from Aegilops tauschii subsp. strangulata, assembly GCF_002575655.3. NCBI lineage: Eukaryota > Viridiplantae > Streptophyta > Magnoliopsida > Poales > Poaceae > Aegilops > Aegilops tauschii. The sequence continues at coordinate 50,750,243 of NC_053039.3, forward strand.
TCATCTAACATCGACCTCATTTTGGGGATGGATTGGTTGAAAGCGCATACTGCTTCTATAGTTTGCGCCACTAAGACCGTCCATCTACTTCACCCTTCAGATGAAATAATTACTTACCAAGCTCATCTGGTGCAAAATGCCAAGGCCAGGCTCTATGCATTGAATGCATTGAACGCTGCACCACTCGAGGCCATTGAAAACATTCCCGTCGTGCGTGAATTCCTCGACGTCTTTCCTGAAGAACTTCCAGGGATTCCCCCTGCTAGAGCTGTTGAATTCATCATCGACTTGAAACCAGGCACCACTCCTATAGCCAAGCGACCCTACAAGATGCCGCCGCATGAACTCCTTGAGCTTAAGGAGGAAATCGACAAATCTCTTCGCAAAGGATTCATCCGCCCAAGTTGCTCTCCTTGGGGAGCACCTTCTCTCTTTGTCAAGAAGAAGGATGGGACAAACCGATTGGTCCAAGACTACCGTCCTATAAACCAAGCTACCATTCAGAATAAGTATCCTCTTCCTCGGATCAATGATTTGTATGATCAACTCGCTGGTTCATCAGTGTTCTCTAAGCTCGACTTGAGGTTGAGTTACCACCAGATCCGTGTTCGCAAAGAGGATATCCCAAAGACCGCCTTCGTGACTCGATATGGTTCATACGAGTACACCGTCATGTCTTTCAGTTTAACCAATGCTCCAGCCACCTTCTCTTGTCTGATGAACTATATATTCATGGATTACCTCGACAAGTTCATCGTGGTTTATCTGGATGATATCCTGGTATTTTCCAAGAACGAAGAGGAATATGCTGAACATCTTCGTCTTGTGCTGGAAAAGCTACGAGAGCATCAACTATATGCCAAGTTCTCCAAATGTGAATTCTGGCTACCCGAAGTAACCTACCTTGGGCATGTCATCTCTAAGGATGGTATTGCCGTCAACCCTGAACGAGTCCAGGCTATCCTTGATTGGACTCCTCCCAAGAACATTAAGCAAGTCAGAAGTTTTCTCGGTCTCGCCAGCTATTGCCGTCGATTCGTCGAGAACTTCTCCAAGATCACCAGGCCTCTGACTAACCTGTTGCATAAGGGCGTCAAGTTCCAATGGACAGACAAATGTCAGGAAAGTTTCCAGGCACTCAAAGACAAGTTGACTTCTGCCCCAGTTCTAGCTCCACCTGATACTAAGAAGGACTTTGTCATTTACTGCGACGCTTCCCGTCAAGGATTAGGCTGTGTCCTAATGCAAGACCGCAAAGTGATTGCTTATGCCTCTCGGCAATTGCGCCCTCACGAAGAGAACTACCCAGTTCATGACCTGGAACTTGCTGCTGTCATTCATGCGCTGAAGCAGTGGCGACATTACCTTCTCGGTAATCGTTGCGAGATCTTCACTGACCACCAAAGTCTGAAGTATCTGTTTACTCAGCCAGACCTGAACCTCCGTCAGCAGAGATGGATGGAGATTGTTGCAGACTTTGACTTGGGTATTTCCTATACGCCAGGCAAGGCTAATGTAATGGCTGATGCCTTGAGCCGCAAGTCTTACTGCAACCACCTCCAGGTTCACAAAGTTCAGCCCTCGCTTGTTGAAGAATTCAGAAAGCTGAACCTCCATATTGTTCCTCCGGGTGCACTCGCTCCCCCTCCTAAGGAGTTTCACAAGATGAACCTCCGTGTTGTTTCCCAGGGTTCCCTCAATACCCTGGCTGTTGAACCAGATCTCTTGGACTCCATCAAGAGAATACAGGGATATGACTCTGAAGCCCACAAGATTAAGTGCTACCTCGCAGAAGGAAAGCCCTCATTCTTCACTATTGCTGATGATGGCACTTTGTACTTCAAGGGCCGCCTAGTGGTGCCATGTGCAGAGAAAAACCTGGATATGACTCAGGAAGTTATGAAAGAAGCTCATGATACGCCTCTATGTATCCATCCTAGTAGTATAAAGATGTACCAAGACATCCGTCAGAGATTCTGGTGGTCTAATATGAAGCAAGACATTGCTCGTTATGTTGCTGAGTGTGACGTTTGCCGTCGTATCAAAGCAGAACATCAAAGGCCTGCTGGAACTCTGCAACCTATCTCTATTCCTGAATGGAAATGGGACCATGTTGAGATGGACTTCGTCACTGGATTTCCCAAATCGCAGAAAGTTAATGATGCTATTCTTGTCGTCATTGACCGGCTTTCTAAGGTTGCACATTTTCTGGCAGTCAAAGAAACGATCACTGCTAGTCAGCTGGCAACGCTCTATATGTCCAGGATTGTTTCACCCCACAGTATTCCATTGGTTATCAGCTCAGACCGTGGCAGCTTATTCACTTCAAGATTCTGGGCAAGTTTCCAAGAAGCTATGGGAACTCATCTGTCATTCAGTACTGCGTTTCATCCTCAGTCGCAAGGGCAAGTTGAACGTGTCAACCAAGTTCTCGAAGACATGCTTCGAGCTTGTGTTATTTCCTTCGGCAAGAAATGGGAGGAATCTCTCCCATATGCTGGGTTCTCTTATAATAATAGCTATCAAGCTAGTCTGAAGATGGCCCCCTTCGAAGTGTTATATGGACGAAAGTGTCGAACCCCTCTGAACTGGTCAGAAACTGGGGAACGTCCACTCTTTGGTTCGGATATTATCCAACATGCCGAAGAACAAGTCCGCATTATTCGTGAGAATCTCAAGACTGCTCAGTCACGTCAGAAGAGTCAGTATGACCGTCATCATAAAGACATGGTCTATCAACCTGGCGAAAAGGCTTATCTTCGAGTCACACCAATGAAGGGTGCTCACCGCTTCGGGATCAAGGGCAAACTAGCTCCTCGCTATATTGGCCCATTCACTATTCTCGAAAGGCGTGGAAAAGTGGCATACCAGCTGGAGCTTCCGCCGAACCTTTCTCAGGTTCATGATGTGTTCCACGTGTCACAGCTCCGCCGTTGCTTCAAGGACCCAATCCGAGCAGTGGATCATGAAGTGCTCGAATTGCAGCAGGACCTCTCCTATAAAGAGCACCCGGTCCTCATTCTCGACCAAGCTGAACGCCACACACGTCAGAAGGCGATCAAGTTCCTCAAAGTTCAGTGGTCGCACCATTCTGAAGATGAAGCCACTTGGGAACGCGAGGATCGCCTGCGTGATGAATACCCCGCACTGTTTCCTTCTACCTCCTAAATCTCGGGACGAGATTTCTTGTAGTGGAGGAGATTTGTAACGCCCGGATAATTAGGCTACAGTAAAACTCTCCTGATGATGCCATGTCATCTTTGTTACTGTTGCTAATCAAGTGTTAGTTCAAAACATCTCAAATTCAAAAAATGAATTAGTGACAAACACCCAAAGTTTCCAAAAGCCAAAACAAAAATGTTCGGTGGGTGCCAAATATTGCATAGGTAATTATGGTGAAGTAAATACATTTTTAGAAAATGTCTAAATACTTAAATTGAGTTAAAACAGAAAAGAAAATAAATAAAAGGAAAAAAGTGAAAATAAAACCAAAGGAAACGAACCCCCCCCTCTTGGACCAGACGGCCCAGCTAATAGCCAGCCAGCCGACCGACCCAGCCGGCCCGGCCCGCCTCCCCCTGCCGCCTCCTTTCCCTGTTCCCCCGACCCGGGTCGGAACAGGGGCACGCTCCCGCCCGACCACCTCGCCGGCACCGACGCCGGGGAGGATAAGGCCGCCACGCCCCCGCCTCCTCGATCCTGCCTCCCACTCGCCCCCACTCTCGCCTTGGTTCCTGCGCCTCTCCCACTCCCCTCCTGATCCACCTCTGCCGCGCCTCACCGAGCGCCGCCGTCGCCATGGTTGCACCATAGCCGCGGCCACCGGCCACCCCGTGCCTCGCCAGCACGTCCACGAGACGCGCCTCGTCCTCTACCTCGTCTATGCCTCGCCAACAAGCTTGAGGAGCACCGCACGGTCGGGATCGAGCTCGTCCCTATCTTCTCGGTCGCCGGTGACCGCCGTCGTCTCCGGCCACCTCTGCGCTCCTAAGCTGTCGCAGGCTTTTCGTAGCCGCTCGGTGAGCTCCTCCCTCCCTCCATTCTTCTCCTCGCACTGCGTGAGTCTCCCTAGCGCTCGTCGCCGTTGCTTTGAGCTCGCCGCCGCACATCACCTCGCCGTCGTGGCCACCGTGGCCCGAGCTCGCGTCCGAGCTCGTAGCCGAACTCCTGGAGCTCCCAGGAGCCAACGAGCCTGAGCACGTGCCTCCCCGTGCCTCCTAGCATAGCCTCCGTCGAGGTCCCATACGCGCGGCCGCCATAGCTCGTCGCCGGTCCCGTTTCCGGCGACCTTTTGGTCTGGCACCACCACCAGTCGACGCGGAACGCTTCCACGGTTCGAACACAAGTTGTCGCGCGCGGTTTGGTGCTTCGTAGCGTGATCCCGACGATGTCCCGAACGCCACCACCGCCTCCACTCGCCGCCGGCGAAGATTCCGGCCGTTACGGCCCGCGCCACCACGACGGTTGCATGCGGCCCAGCCTCACCGTTCGAACGCGCCCGACCACGACTCAAATGGTGCGCCATAGCGCGATTCCGGCCGTCTCCGGCGTTCGGCCGCCGCGGATGGCCTCGCCGGCGTTGCTCCGGCGCCGGCACTGACCTGGCACCGGCGGGGCCCGCCTCTGGGTCGCTGCCCGTGGGCCCCTGGACTTAGTTGACCATGTTGACCGTGGTCAACTATGCTGACTGGGCACTCAGTGCCACTGACACGCGGGCCCCCACCACATAATTAACCTAATTAAAACATTTTCCTAAATAAAAGTAATTAGCTAAACTAGTGAGTCACTGACTGGTGGGGTCCAGTCACTAATTAGTCTGTTTAAGTTAAAATGATCTGCTGTTAGCCCACTGCCAATGACAGGTGGGCCCTACTGGTCAGTTTGACCTGGTCAACCGTACTATTGACTGCTGACATCACACATACGTCATGCTGACGTCATCCCATACTGTTCTGGATAATGTTGGATTTAAATAAATAATGAAATTCAGAAAATGATTAAATCTTTAGAAAATCATATAAAATAATCCGTAACTCAGATGAAAATACTTTCTACATGAAAGTTGCTCAGAACGACGAGACGAATCCGAATATGCAGCCCGTTCGTTCGCCACACATCCCTAACCTATCGAACTCGCAACTTTCCCCCTCCGGTTCATCTGTCCGAAAACGCGAAACACCGGGAATACTTTCCCGGATATTCCCCCCTTCGCCGGTATCACCTACTACCGCGATTGGGCACACCTAGCATCACGCTTTGTCTTGTCATGCATCGCCATGCATTTGTTTGCATTGTATTTATTGTTTCTTCCCCCTCTTCTCTCCGGTAGACTACGAGACCGACGCCGCTGCTGGTGCTCCGACCGACTACGCTGTTGACGACCCCTCCTTCTTGCCAGAGCAATCAGGCAAGCCCCCCCCCCCTTGATCACCAGATAACGCCTATTCTTCTCTATACTCTTGCATTATAGTGTAGCATGTTACTGCTTTCCGTTAATCCTATTCTGCTGCATAGCCTGTCTTTGCCACTACTATTGTTACCTTTACCTGCAATCCTACATGCTTAGTATAGGATGCTAGTTTTCCATCAGTGGCCCTACATTCTTGTCCGTTTGCTGTGCTATACTATCGGGCCGTTATCACTTGGGCGGTGATCACGGGTATATACTTATATACTTTATACATGATACATGTGGTGACTAAAGTCGGGTCGGCTCGTAGGAGTACCCGCGAGTGGATCTTTGAGGCGGAGCGACGGGCAGGTTGAGACCACCTAGGCGAGAGGTGGGCCTGGCCCTGGACGGCGTCCGCGATTACTTCAAAATAACACGCTTAACGAGTTCTTGGTATTTGATCTGAGTCTGGCCATTTGGTCTATACGCACTAACCAACTACGCGGGAACAGTTATGGGCACTCGACGTCGTGGTATCAGCCGAAGCCTTCGTGACGTCAGCGACCGAGCGGCGCGCGCCGCATTGGACCGTAAGCTCGCACTTGTATTAAGGGGGCTAGGTCTGCTTCCGGCCACGTACGCAACGTGCAGGTGTGCAATGGGTGATGGGCCCAGACCCCTGCGCGCATAGGATTTAGACCGGCGTGCTGACCTCTCTGTTGTGCCTAGGTGGGGCTGCGACGTGTTGATCTTCCGCGGCCGGGCATGACCCAGAAAAGTGTGTCCGGCCAAATGAGATCGAGCGTGTTGGGTTATGTGGTGCACCCCTGCAGGGAAGTTTATCTATTCGAATAGCCGTGTCCCTCGGTAAAAGGACGACCCGGAGTTGTACCTTGACCTTATGACAACTAGAACCGGATACTTAATAAAACACACCCTTCCAAGTGCCAGATACAACCCGGTGATCGCTCTCTAACAGGGCGACGAGGAGGGGATCGCCGGGTAGGATTATGCTATGCGATGCTACTTGGAGGACTTCAATCTACTCTCTTCTACATGCTGCAAGATGGAGGCTGCCAGAAGCGTAGTCTTCGACAGGACTAGCTATCCCCCCTTATTCTGGCATTCTGCAGTTCAGTCCACCGATATGGCCCTTTACACATATACCCATGCATATGTAGTGTAGCTCCTTGCTTGCTAGTACTTTGGATGAGTACTCACGGTTGCTTTTCTCCCTCTTTTCCCCCTTTCCTTTCTATATGGTTGTCGTAACCAGATGCTGGAGCCCAGGAGCCAGACGCCACCGTCGACGACGACTCCTACTACACCAGAGGTGCCTACTACTACGTGCAGCCCGCTGACGACGACCAGGAGTAGTTAGGAGGATCCCAGGCAGGAGGCCTGCGCCTCTTTCGATCTGTATCCCAGTTTGTGCTAGCGTTCTTAAGGCAAACTTGTTTAACTTATGTCTGTACTCAGATATTGTTGCTTCCGCTGACTCGTCTATGATCGAGCACTTGTATTCGAGCCCTCGAGGCCCCTGGCTTGTATTATGATGCTTGTATGACTTATTTGTGTTTTAGAGTTGTGTTGTGATATCTTCCCGTGAGTCCCTGATCTTGATCGTACACGTTTGCGTGCATGATTAGTGTACGGTCAAATCGGGGGCGTCACAGTTGGTATCTTGCGAGGGAAAAGTATCAGGTGCTCCAAAGCTTGGTGTACTCCCGATGCTCCAAATTCAAAAAAACATTCTTAAAATTTTCAAATAAATCCGACAAAAAATGTGAATGTTCATGAGGAATGTGACTACAACCCCTAAAAATTTCAGGTTCAAACTCAAAATGCACATTGAGAAACAAAAATGTGAAATCCAGCATGAATAGTGTAAAAAAAAGACAAAAGCAACATTGATACTATTCACATCTGGATTTCACCTTTTTGTTTCTCAATGTGCATTTCGAGTTTGGATCTAGAATTTTTAGGAATTGTAGTCACATTCCTTATGAACATTCACAATTTTTTCTGGAATTTTTTGAAACATCTAAGAATTCTTTTTTGAACTTGGAGCACCGGGAGTACACCAAGCTTTGGAGCGCCTGATACTTTCCCATCTTGCGAGCACATGATGGATCCATATGGGGTCCTTACCGCAAGATGTGGAAGTACGGGAGTTTATGGTCTCTGAGTGCAACCGATGAGATGGTAGCACGAGATACATACAACCGATTTGGATGACGGTCCAATAGTATGTTATGTGTGTAGGCATATTTCCCTATTTTCGCTGGTAGTACTATAATGTTATTTGAACTTTAATAAATATACGGTCGTCTGCATGAAAATTTAAACCGGAAAAGAATTCAGCCAGGTTCGGGAGGGGGTGATCAATATATAAGGGAGACTTCTCATTGTTTTCTAAATACTACTCCCTACATTTTATAATGTAGTGCGTATAGTTTTTTCTTTAACTCAATCATCATAAAGTTTGACCAAGTTTATCGAGGAAAACATCAACAACAATAATAATACAGTAATATAATATAAAAGTCTATCCTGTGTTTTATGTAGTGATACAAATTTGATAATAACTATGTAGATACTCTTCCCTATAAATTTGGTCAAAGTTTATTAAAAAAAATTAACTTCCGTAAAAAAACATACACACTGCATTATAGAATAAATGGAGTAGAATACATGAAGACTTGTGATTTAAGCACGCACGCGCACACACCCACACATGTTCAGTTGCGTAGCCAGGATAAAGCAATGGCCTAGGCCAACTTCGTGCTACAGTGATAAACAATGCACAACGGCAGCTAGAATAGCTACGGTGAACGGTGTGTCTAGCTCTCATGCCCCATGCCATCGCTAGTGTTGCCTTGGCCTGCCCTGGGCATGTATATAGCGCGTGCACTCGTGAGTATGTCTATGACTTGTGACAATGTGGCAAAGTTGTACAAAAGAACTCAACCCTTTTTAGTTGGTACATAATATGTTCCTACATGATGACCATCTGTCTCAAAACATAAAAAAAGAAAATCATCTCTTTGTTAACGAAAAGCAAAGAACCTTCCAATAAATGTAAGTTAATTAATGAGGTTTCACTTGATCAACATGCTCAGTCCTAGCTTTTGCTCCACAACTTGAAATACATTGCTCATTTGACTTATCTTGAAGAGCTAGCCACGATAAATTCAAATATCAAAATAAATTTAAATTTTCACACTATACCAAGTCTATAGAAGCCATAAAAGGATTGGTGTGCATTGATGCATGATTGTGATTACTTTGTACATATATTTTGAATTTTTTGTAAACATATTATGGCAGAGAACTTTGTTGTGCTGGTGATCTATGTTGTTGTCAAGCAATAAGGGCGGCGAAGAACATGCATTTGTCATGAGAAATCCTGAACCGTTGAAACATTCATCAATTCATAACAGATGTCACTTAGACTACAAGTCTACAAGCATTTAAAATCATGGATGCATCCATGTTTTCCTACAAAAGGACGATCTTGTATTTTTCTTTCTCTGAACTTGAAAAGAAAAGATGAGCATATTGTCTTGCAAGTAACTTCATGCATGCGGTTTTGTGACAGTCGTCACATGCTGATTTAATTTAGTTCTACTGCAATATCCTAATGGACTGTTGAGCCAACTGCTAGATTTCCCTCTAAACGAGATGGTAACTCATCAAGAAACTACAATAAATCCAAAACATTCCAGATTTCACCCAAAATGAGAGTTCGACAAACTACCGCCAGCTTCTATCCTAATATAGTGCAACCCCTCCATCTATTAGTTTCAGAAAACCTGAGAAGTAGAGAAAACATATTAGAGATGTTTGACTCAACATGGAAAAGAAAACGAATAAATGGAATAAACACCAAATAACATCTGGACCACATGTTTACTTATAGCACCAAATTACATCATTATAAGTTGTTTGAAAGTAATAAGCTTCAGTTTTAGACTTCTTAACAGTTGTTGGTAAAAATTTAAGAAAAAGAAAAGAGCAGTCGCCATTAGGACAAGGAAGCACGATGCGTCTTGAGTACTCACAATGCCAATGGATGACTAATAATGGAAGCATTAGTTAAGAGACTAAGATAGTTCCCAACCAGAGATACATAAGCTGGTAGACTGATGCCCATTCACGACTTCTAGGCGCTACTGACCAGATCATCTGTCACTTCCATGCCATCCTTCTTGCCTGAAAAAAGTTTTCTCTGTCAAGATACAGGAAGTTGAATAACAGATACAATCTATGTTAACTCGGAACAATTTTGTACGGTGTAAACTACGTGTTGCTTATAAGAAATGTGCCAGCGGACAGGACTCATACATAGAACAGGCTATCAAGAATTCAGCACAGCTCATTGCTCATATAGCTTGACACTGATCAGAGGAACAAAATTTCTTTTCAAGCCAAAAGTTGGGTGATCAGTTGAATAAACAAGAGTACAACAGCCATTAACTGAAAACGACATATAGAGATGTGGAAATAACATGTAGAACATGTACATGTGTAAATTCAAAATTCACAGAAACCAAAGGGGATGATGTATGTGTGTTTAGACACCATCCTCAACTGCAACATATCACCGAAAGAGACCGCTGCTAGCTAATTAAGAGATGCATTACCTGTTTGTGACACAAGATTTGAACACCATATGAGTTTTATGAACAGAGTACTGGTGTGAATACACATGATTTCAGGCTTCAGAAAAATGTACCATTGTGATCAGCTAATCGGATATGATTGGAGCACTCGCTTGTATGAATACCGCTGCTTAACACAGTAAACGCATACATCTCCCAGCACACCCAAACATCAAGTCGGTCTAGCTAGATCGATAGCACCAATCCTAGTCTCTGATTCCAATTCATGTTTGGATCTTACATTCTTACTCACAATGTCAATTCCTCACCACCATCTACAACATGCTCACAACATTGTTACCAATCACAAAATTCATCCATTTGTATGTTTCCACCCACATTACTATAAAATTCTCCCCAAGCTAGCACAGAACATCTGAAGCAATGCTGCAACAAATGCAAAACTGAAAACGTAAGAAAATTGGTAGGTACCTTGGGCGGGGATCCGGCTTGATCCAAGCCAGTGTGGAAGCACGCATGGTACAAGAGAAACGTACTCTCCTTGAAGCCGACAGCCCCCAATCACATTCCCATTATGCATGTCCACGACGACGACGTCCTTGCCGACCTTGAGGTAAATGATGTTGGCGTCGACGGGGTCAAGGACGGCGATCTGCGGCGCCGCCTGTGCCGAGTAGCCTCCGTCCGCCAACACCTGCCTGAGCGACACCTGGTGCTCCAGCTTCCAGCCGCTGCCCTCGTCGTCGTCGAGCGCATATGAGCTGAGCAGAAACGGCCCGCCCGGAGTCACCTCGGCGTAGCGCAGCCTCCCCTCGCTCACGCCGATGCGCCGGCGATTGGTCACCTCCATAATGAGCAGCCCCCGTTCCTCGACCTTGCAGGGGTCTGCTTCGTCCACACGTGCAGGCGCAGGCAGCACGCTGCCGCTGGGCAGCTCGACGAAGCGGATCTCCGGCCGGTCGGCGAACGGGTCGACGGAGACGGCACCCAAGGTCAGGTCGACCCACCACAGCCGGCCGCCGAAGGCAACCGTCTCCTGGTTCATCTCTATCGGGCGCGGGAGCGATGGATTGCCATGGACCGGCCGTACCGCCCTCCACTTCCCTTCCTCAGAGAGAAACCGCAAGATGGCGGCGCCATTGAGGACGAAGTCGGCGACGGCGAACCTGTCGGGCGGCCCGCACCCGAGCCCCCCGTCGGCCTGGGTGAGGAGGCCCATGCTGTGGAGGGCGTAGTTCCTCCTGGAGCCGCCGATGTCGGGCAGGCGGAGCATCTGGCCGGTGAGAGGGTTGCAGACGAAGCGGTGGGCTTCGGGGTCCTCGGCCAAGTCCCAGCGGGTGCAAGGGCCCTCCGCCCGGAGGTCGTGGTAGCTGAGCAGGAGGTGGCCGTCGCCGCTGGTGGCGCCGACGTTGCCGAAGAGGAGCTGGACGACGTTGCCGCCGATGTATCGGAGGACGTCGTCGCTGCTACCGGCGTGTGGGCGTTCCGTGGGATCGATGAGGTGCGCTGGGGCGAAGATGTGGGAGACACCCGGAGGATCCACGGGGCGGAAGCGCGCGCCCGGGGCCGACGACGACCGGTCGACCTCCGACGTGTCGTGGATGATTGCCCATGGCGGGTGCGTGCGGCGGCGGCCTGCGAGGTCGGCGGTGGAGAGGGAGCGGCCTGGGACAGCGACGGCGGTGGAGAGCGGGCTGAGGCGGCCGGAGAGGTCAGCGGTGGAGAGGGAGCGGGCTACGAGGCGGCGGAGTGACATGGCGTTGGGGTGGTGGTGTCTGTCCTCGCAGCAGAGCAGAGCGTGGTGTGGTCCGTTGGACCGAGTGATGGGCCAGTTCTAGTCTCCTGTAGACTCCTGGCAGCGCACAGCTGTAGACCACGGGTCTGCCTGAGCCTGGCAAAAGCAAAAGATTGCGTATTTGCGTGCGCATGGACAGCGACCGAATTTGAACTTTTTAAACCCTCTTTATCAATTTCAAATTTGAAAAAAAAATACAATTTCTAATTTGAAAGAAATAGACTGCAAGCCTCCCATTTACTTAAGTGGCATCAGTTGTCGGAAACGCCCCCCTGCCTCGTATGTGTCTTGGGCGGCGTTCAAATCGGGCACCCTTCCGTCGTCGTTGGGCTTGCCCGCGGAGCTGACGGCGGCGGCGAGACTCTATTCCCATGGCTGATTGGATGACAAGTGGCAAGATGCCAATGACGACTCGAAGCAATGGACATGGTGGCACTTCTTCTCTCGCCTTCGACGTCGGCACGCAGCAACTGCACCAAGCAGTGGAGTAACCAGAGCAACGAAAGGAGTAAAGGGGGCAGCAGCCGCCGTCATTATGACCCCAAGTCCTCAACACAGAGAGAGACAGTGGACAGTATTGCTACCATGGCACCTCTTCGACACCGGAGCACGGCAGGATGTGGTGGGGACAATCCGGCAAATGCCACGGTCGCCGCCCTATGGACGCAACATCAGTTGGGTGACAACTGCAGACGTGTGACGTTTAAAACCGTGTGCATAGTTATCATCTAGAGAATTGCAACCGAGGGAACTTGGAGCGGTGGTAGTGATTGCGGTTGATTATATACAAACTCTAACTGCCCTGCAATGTGCTAATATAATTCGTCAATCCCTGCTTCAATCGTCACTGCTCTCTTCTTCACCCCCGCTCCAATTTGTCATCTTCATCCCCGCGTTCTCCCACTTTCTCTGCAATATCTAGCAGCGCCGCCATGTCCTTTTGGGAAGGGCCAGGGAAGAACCCGGACTCCTCCAACGAGGACGAGACAAGCAGTTTGGTCGCTTCAAGTGAGGAATCATCGTGCTCACAATCCATCACTCCGCCCTCGCGCCCCGACCTCGAATTTATCCAGTTCAAGGAAGGTCCAAAGCCGCCATCGAAGACCGCAGAGTTAGAGCCCGGGTCAGGGGAGAAGTACCCAAAGAACCATGATGAAGACGACGACGGTGAGGAGGAGGAGAAGGAAAAGGACGAGGACGGAGGCGACGATGACCACTGGCAAGCGTCCTCTCCAAGACGATCGCGCAGGGGCATCCAAGAATAATGACTAGACTAGTATGTTGTTACAGTTTTCACGCTTATTTATATTCCCTATGTCATACTTCCTTCCTATTATCTACAGTTGATGCACTGGTCCTTTACACATTTGGTTACCTAGACTTTGTGCTCATACCCTTCTGGCTCTGTTTCCTTGATCTTATATCTTCAGGCAGCTCTAGAAGATATAATGTGATATTTGAAGGAAATATGCCCTAGAGGCAATAATAAAATTGTTATTTTATATTTTCTTATTCATGATAAAGGTTTATTATTCATGCTAGAATTCTATTGATCAGAAACTTAAATACATTTGTGAATACATAAACAAATACCGTGTCCCTAGTGAGCATCTACTTGTAGCGACCAGACCTCAAACAGTCTGTACTGCTGTGCACCAGTGTCATCCCTGGATCAGTAATGCTGACACGCACAGTACAAATGGAGGATTTATAACAGAGTAGCAATCACACACTTATTACAACGAGTATCTCAAAAGAGAATAAGTATGATAAATATGGCTTAAGGCCATCTAATACGATAACAGCGGAAGACTTGAAAGATAAGTGAGTCCATCAACTCCAACGGCATCACTGAGTATAAGACCACGACCTAAGGCACCTTACTCGTCGTTTGAAAAGTCTGCAACATGAAACGTTGCAGCCCGAAAATGGGTCAGCACATGGAATATGCTGGCAGTGTAACACATAGTGAGTAAAGAACATAACAATGCTATACTACATGCATATATGGCTGGTAGAAGGCACTATGGTTACAGTTTTGCGAAAAGCCAATTTTTCCCTACTGCAAAGGAATAAATTTTATTTAACTATCATGGTGGTTGTTAAACATTGAGAATGGTTGACAGCATCCTCAATCCCAATTAAGTATCATCATCAAAACCCAACAAAATTAATTAAAGTAACATGATGATGAGATTCACATGATAATCCAGATACTAGATACTCCAGATGTTCATAACTGGGGACACGGCTAACGTTAGTTTATACACTCTGCAGAGGTTTGTGCACTTTTCCCCACAAGACTCGATCGCCTCCGCTTGATTCTCGCACTACATGATGTTTGAGAAACGGATGACCGAGACACAGTCTTTCAGAAGTGTTTGCACCTTACGATGTGATAGACCGTACCAACCTACATCCCCTACATCTGCTAGTCTACCACTGTAAGAGTTCACACAACTTAATCAACTATGCTAGAGCCCATAATAGATTGTGGCTACACACGGAAGTTTCGAGCATGAATAATCTCATGATCCCTTTGAACCTGGGTGGCGGTCCAAAAGAAAACATGCAATCCTGGAATACACAGGTACCTCAATCCACCCAGATGTGAGTTTTAGTTGCCACCTTAAAGTTAACCATTAATTAACAATCTCACATCTGTCATGGTAACACTCAAACCCAATCCACGTCTACTAGCATAGCATAGCAAAATAAGCAAACGTAGAAGTAACTCCCAAGGGTTTGATAATAAACAGGTGATACGTACTACCTCAACTACTTCCCAATACCCACAATTTAATTAGATCCTAATCATGCAATGTTTGAGGATTGGTCTAATGCAATAAAACTGGGTAGTAAAAAAATATGATCAAAGTGTTACTTGCCTTGCTGATGATCCGTGAAACCTAGAGATTCGAAGTAGCAAGCGGCGCACTCCGGGTACTCTATCGCAAACAAACAAGCATACAATAAGCACTCATCAAATGCACAGGTAAAACTCCAATAAAAGATCTAACCAGAAAGTTCAACTTAAGAACTCCGGTTTGCAAAAAGAAACAAATCAAACGAAGCAACGAAAGTCAAATGGCGAAAGAAACAAGCTTCGTTTACTAATCTGGATCTAAGTAAAATTTTACAGTAGCAAAAACTTGTTTGAGTTGGTTAAACGGAAAGAGAAGTTCAAGACGAAACTCTAAGCGCTTGAATCGCCTGATTCCGATAAACGAGCGAAAAGTTAAACTAAAACGAAAAACAGATCAGAAATCACGATCTGGAATAATCGCGGAAAATCCGACGAAAATAAAACTAACGAACAGTTAAACGAACGGACGTTCGTTAACTGCGACTAACCGGTGAACACGTTCGTTAAAACGAACGGATCGATGAACGTTCACTAACTAACTAAACCGAAGAAAAAATAAACCGATCTATAAAAAAATCTAGGGTTTCGAAGAATAAAAATAAACCGAACGGTTTTTAAAAAAACCGGCACGGCGGCGGCTCGGCTACCTCGGTCCGGCGGAACTCCGGCGGGGTCGGGACGGGGCTCCGGCGGGCTCGGGAGAGGGCGGCGAGGGCGGCGGGCTCGGGAGAGGGCGGCGAGGGCGGCGGGCTCGGGCGTCGTCGGGGGCGGCGAGGGGCGACGAGGGCGGCGGCGTACGGGGCTTCCCGAGGCGGCGGCGTCGGGCTCCTGCTCCGGCGGGTCCTCTCGGCGGCGGGGCGGCTTCGGGTCGGGGCGGAGTGAGGAGAGGGGCGGCGGGGAGGAGTATATATGGGGGGTGTTGCCTTGGGGAAGGGGCAAGGGGCAGCGGCGACGAGCGGGACTCGGGGTGGCGGCGGTCTCCGTCTCGGTCTCCACGAGGGAGACGAGGCGCGGGGCTAGGCTGGGCCGTCGGCTGGGTTTCGACCCAGTCGGCGCGCTTCGCGAGTTTTTTTTAAATAATTTCGCCGAATCTAAGAAAAATCATAGAAAAATAAATAAAAATCCAAAAATGCCAAAAAAAATCACCGTCTAATTAAAATAATTAGAACGAGATGAACATTTTCTTGGCCCAAAAATGCAGTTTTGAAAACGTGCAATTTTTCTAATGCAATTAAAATTGCAAATAAAATCCGAATAAAATCCAATATGTGATTTTAATATTTTTCCTCCAATATTTCAATTATTTTGGAGAAGTCATATTTTCTCCTATCATTTATTTTAATATGAAATATTTTTTCGGAGAGAAAAATAATTAAAACCAAAAATCCTCATTTCACTATTTGATAAAAACCAAATATGAAAACCGGGAAAAATCCCCAACTCTCTCCGAGGGTCCTTGAGTTGCTTAGGATTTTTGAGGATTTGCCAAAATGCAATAAAATATGCTATGCAATGATGATCTAATGTATAACATTCCAAATTGAAAATTTGGGATGTTACAAACCTACTCCCTTAAGATGAATCTCGCCCTCGAGATTCGGGTTGGCTAGAAAATAGGTGAGAGTGGTTCTTCCGTAGATCTTCCTCTCGCTCCCAGGTGGCTTGATCTTCCGTGTGGTGACTCCACTGAACTTTGCAGAACTTGATAACCTTGCTGCGGGTGACTCGGCTGGCATACTCAAGAATCCTAACTGGTTTCTCCTCATAGGTCAGGTCAGTATCCAGCTGAATCGCTTCCAATGGCACCGTATCTCTCAGTGGTATCTCAGCCATCTCTGCGTGGCACTTCTTCAACTGGGAAACGTGAAATACATCATGAACTCCTGACAATCCTTCAGGCAATTCCAGCTTGTAAGCAACTTCTCCCATACGCTTCAAAACTTTGTATGGTCCTACAAAACGTGGCGCTAATTTTCCTTTAACTCCAAAGCGCTTCACTCCTCGAAGTGGTGATACACGAAGATAAACTCTGTCTCCGACTTCTTGAACTGTCTCCTTACGTTTAGAATCCGCATAACTCTTCTGCCTGGATTGGGCTACCTTGAGCCTATCGCGAATCAACTTCACTTTCCGTTCAGACTCTTTAATCAAATATGGTCCAATCAACTGGCGGTCTCCAACTTTGTCCCATAACAATGGTGTTCTACACCTCCTTCCGTACAAAGCTTCGAAAGGGGCCATCTTCAAACTGGTTTGATAACTGTTGTTGTAAGAAAACTCTGCATACGGCAAATTGTCGTCCCAACTAGATCCATAATCTAGCGCACAAGCTCTCAACATGTCCTCCAAAATCATATTGACTCTCTCGGTCTGTCCGTGTGTCTGTGGGTGAAAAGCTGTACTGAATTCTAGCCTGGTTCCCACAGTTTCATGTAACTGATTCCAAAACTTTGAGGTAAACTAGGTTCCTCTATCTGATACAATGGTCCTCGGAACTCCATGCAAACATACGATTCTGGTCAGGTATATTTTTGCCAACTTAGCACTGGTGTAAGTGGTCTTCACTGGGATGAAATGAGCTACTTTCGTCAAGCGATCGACTACAACCCATATTGAGTCATAGCCTGAACGAGTCCTGGGCAATCCTGTGATAAAATCCATGCCTAGTTTATCCCACTTCCATTCGGGTATCGGCAATGGCTGTAGCAATCCTGCTAGCTTCTGATGCTCTGCCTTTACTCTCTAACATACATCACAAACTGCTACATACTCCGCAATATCCTTCTTCATTCCGGTCCACCAGAAAGTATCCTTCAAATCCAAATACATCTTGGTATTTCCTGGGTGAATCGAATACGGCGAATCATGGGCCTCTTGCAAGATCAACTTCCTGATCTCCGGATCATTAGGCACATAAACGCGGTCCTCAAACCATAAGGTATCGTGCTCATCCTCGCAAAATCCTTTGGCTTTTCCTTTGCTCATCCTTTCCTTTATCTCATCAATCTCCTTGTCTGTCTTTTGGGCTTCCCTGATCTTTTCCATCAAGGTAGACTAAACCAACAACGTTGCTAAATAGCCTCTTGGAACTATCTCCAAACATAGCTCGCAAAGATCCTCGGCTAATACTTTCGGTAACTCTCCGGTCATGAGTGTGTTGACATGGCTCTTGCGGCTCAACGCGTCTGCTACTACATTAGCCTTTCCGGGGTGATAATGCAATCTCATATCATAATCCTTTATGAGCTCCAACCATCTCCTTTGCCTGAGATTCAACTCCTTTTGCGTGAAAATGTACTTCAAACTCTTGTGATCCGTGTACACCTCACAGTGATTTCCGATGAGAAAATGTCTCCATGTCTTCAACGCATGGACTAAGGCTGCTAACTCCAGATCATGCGTGGCATAATTCTTCTCATGGGGTTTAAGTTGTCGTGAAGCATATGAAACAACTCTTCCTTCCTGCATAAGCACTGCTCCAAGTCCTCGACGAGAAGCGTCGCAATAAACTTCATAATCCTTGCGTTGGTCTGGCAGAATCAACACTGGTGATGTAACCAAACGTTTCTTCAACTCCTGAAAACTAGCTTCACAATCCTCAGTCCAATTGAATTTGGTGTCTTTCTTCAATAGCTCAGTCATGGGCTTTGCAATCTTTGAGAAATTCTCAATGAATCTCCGGTAGTATCCTGCGAGTCCAAGGAAACTCCGGATTTCTCCAACTGACGTGGGTGATTCCCAACTTGTTACTGTGTCAACTTTAGTGGGGTCTACTTCTATTCCTTCTCCGGATATAACATGTCCGAGGAATCCAACTTCCTTCAGCCAAAACTCACATTTGCTGAACTTGGCGTATAACTGATGTTCTCTGAGCTTCTCAAGTACCAAACGCAAATGCTCCTTATGCTCCTCTTCGTTCTTTGAGTAGACCAAAATGTCATCAATGAACACTACGACGAACTTATCCAAAAACTCCATAAACACTTTGTTCATCAGGTTCATGAAATAGGCAGGTGCGTTAGTCAGACCAAATGACATAACGGTATACTCATACAGCCCATACCTAGTGGTAAAAGCCGTCTTAGGTATATCCTGCTCTCGAATATTCAACTGATGGTATCCTGATCGTAGATCGATCTTGGAAAATACCTTAGCTCCTTGTAATCGGTCAAACAAATCATTGATCATCGGCAGTGGGTACTTATTCTTGATGGTCACTTCATTCAATCCACGATAATCAACAACCATCCTCAACGATCCATCTTTCTTCTCCACTAGAAGTACGGGTGATCCCCAAGGTGACGAACTTGGGCGAATATAGCCTTTATCCAATAACTCCTTAATCTGCTTCTTAATCTCCTCCAAATCTTTTGCGGGCATCCTGTATGGTCTCTTAGATATCGGCCCTGTGCCTGGCAAAAGTTCAATCAAAAACTCTATGTCTCTATCTGGTGGCATGCCTGGCAACTCTTCTGGAAATACATCCGGGTAATCCTTCACCACTGGTACTTCCTCCTGTACAACTCCTGATAAGAAATTCACCTGAGTCCTCTTCGGCATATGCCGGGATACATACTTAATCCTTCTTCCTTCTGGGGTGGTAAGCAAAATTGTCTTACTGGCACAATCAATGTTCCCTCCATACTTCGATAACCAATCCATGCCTAATATCACATCCAATCCTTGCGATTCCAATATTATTAGGTCCGAGGGAAACACGTAGTTACCAATCCTTAATGGTAACCGATCACACCATAAACTAGCCATATACTCTGCTCCTGGCGAGGTTACTATCATGGGTGACCTAAGGGCTTGGGTTGGCAGTTTATACTTATCCACAAATCCATTCATACATATCAAGGGGATTCAGCCTCAAGAAACGGGCTAAGTGATCAACAGGTGGTGGTGGTGGGTTGTTGTTGTTGTTGTTGCCTTGGTTCTGTACTAACACTTGCATCAGGGCATTTTGCTGCTGAATCAACTGAGTGATCTCCGGTGGGAAAACAAATCCGGTGTCGCATCTCGGAGGCATCTGATAGGTTTAGAAAAGATGAGAATTTAGAATAGAATGAGGTCTAGAGGGAAAACACTACCCATATGCACATGAGACAAACACAAACAATATCACTCAATCAAACAAAGCATACAATCGATCTAACTATCGTTACAAAGTGCTCGGACTATACTATATACATGGGGAAATACTACTACTGATTATGGTGGTCTACTAGAAATTTTGATCGGTCGAAGACTCCATGATATCTGCTCCAGCTTCATCAACAAAGTCATCTTCACTGGGGTCCGAGTCGGTGTCGTCGATGATGATGTAGTTATCCGGGCAAGTAGAATCGTCATCTTCTCCTCCTGGTGCTGGGTCTCCCATGAATACTCCGATCTTCTTTTCCAGGTCGTCATTCTTCTCCAACAACGTGGCGATCTCCTCCTCATATCCATCGCGCGTAGACTTGAGTTCTTCCTCCAACTCCGTGATCTTGGTCAATGCCTTCTTCAGATCCAACATGTCTGCGCACATCTGGTTCTCCTGGCGACGAATGTGTTGGTTTTGCTCCTGGATGAAAGCTGCAATTGATCCATCCTTCTTGGTGCTGATCATCTCCCATTGCTCATCTCGGCATCCACAAATCTGATAAATAGTATCCTTAAGCTCCCTATGCTAGACTTCTCCAATTCGTCCCATAGAGATGTGGGCTGCCATGCTCTTCCCTAAACTCCAGGTTGGTGCATCAAAAGAAAACTCTATAGGCTCAGTGACTGGCGTAAACGTCCTTCCTGGAACTTGAACTTGAATCTTCCAGCGCTCCTCTTCTGGTAGTGTGGCTTTGTAAGTCACGGTGACGCTTGGTATTCCGATGTTCAAGTACTTAGTGACTTCCTTCAAGTGTCATCCAAAAGGTGTATCTTCATCCGGTTGCATGAACTTGTTCCTTGCATCCGCCATTCCTAAAAGAGTAGAAAGTGGAGAGGAGTCAGAAATGAGAAGAGAGTAGTGTTCTAGGGTTTAAGCTTAGTGGTCGTGTCCTACAGTCAGCGTGTGCTCTGATACCACCTTTGTAGCGACCAGACCTCAAACAGTCTGTGATGCTGTGCACCAGTGTCATCCCTGGATCAGTAATGCTGACACGCACAATACAAATGGAGGATTTATAACAGAGTAGCAATCACACACTTATTACAACGAGTATCTCAAAAGAGAATAAGTATGATAAACATGGCTTAAGGCCATCTAATACGATAACAGCGGAAGACTTGGAAGATAAGTGAGTCCATCAACTCCAACGGCATCACTGACTATAAGACCACGACCTAAGGCACCTTACTCGTCGTCTGAAAAGTCTGCAACATGAAACGTTGCAGCCCGAAAACGGGTCAGCACATGGAATATGCTGGCAATGTAACACATAGAGAGTAAAGAACATTACAATGCTATACGACATGCATATATGGCTGGTAGAAGGCTCTATGGTTATAGTTTTGCGAAAAGCCAATTTTTCCCTACTGCAAAGGAATAAATTTTATTTAACTATCATGGTGGTTGTTAAACATTGAGAATGGTTGACAGCATCCTCAATCCCAATTAAGTATCATCATCAAAACCCAACAAAATTAATTAAAGTAACATGATGATGAGATTCACATGATAATCCAGATACTAGATACTCCAGATGTTCATAACCGGGGACACGGCTAACGTTAGTTTATACACTCTGCAGAGGTTTGTGCACTTTTCCCCACAAGATTCGATCGCCTCCGCTTGATTCTCGCACTACATGATGTTTGAGAAACGGATGACCGAGACACAGTCTTTCAGAAGTGTTTGCACCTTACGATGTGATAGACCGTACCAACCTACATCCCCTACATCTGCTAGTCTACCACTGTAAGAGTTCACACAACTTAATCAACTATGCTATAGCCCATAATAGCTTGTGGCTGCACACGGAAGTTTCTAGCATGAATAATCTCATGATCCCTTTGAACCTGGGTGGCGGTCCAAAAGAAAACAGGCAATCCTGGAATACACAGGTACCTCAATCCACCCAGATGTGAGTTTTAGTTGCCACCTTAAAGTTAACCATTAATTAACAATCTCACATCTGTCATGGTAACACTCAAACCCAATCCACGTCTACTAGCATAGCATAGCAAAATAAGCAAACGTAGAAGTAACTCCCAAGGGTTTGATAATAAACAGGTGATAGGTACTACCTCAACTACTTCCCAATACCCACAATTTAATTAGATCCTAATCATGCATTGTTTGAGGATTGGTCTAATGCAATAAAACTGGGTAGTAAAAAAATATGATCAAAGTGTTACTTGCCTTGCTGATGATCCGTGAAACCTAGAGATTCGAAGTAGCAAGCGGCGCACTCCGGGTACTCTATCGCAAACAAACAAGCATACAATAAGCACTCATCAAATGCACAGGTAAAACTCAAATAAAATATCTAACCAGAAAGTTCAACTTAAGAACTCCGGTTTGCAAAAAGAAACAAATCGAACGAAGAAACGAAAGTCAAATGGCGAAAGAAACAAGCTTCCTTTACTAATCTGGATCTAAGTCAAATTTTACAGTAGCAAAAACTTGTTTGAGTTGGTTAAACGGAAAGAGAATTTCGAGACAAAACTCTAAGCGCTTGAATCGCCTGATTCCGATAAACGAGCGAAAAGTTAAACTAAAACGAAAAACAGATCAGAAATCACGATCTGAAATAATCGCGGAAAATCCGACACAAATAAAACTGACGAACAATTAAACGAACGGACGTTCGTTAACTGCGACTAACCGGTGAACACGTTCGTTAAAACGAACGGATCGATGAACGTTCACTAACTAACTAAACCGAAGAAAAAAATAAACCGATCTATAAAAAAAATCTAGGGTTTCAAAGAAAAAAAATAAACCGCACGGTTTAAAAAAAACCGGCACGGCGGCGGCTCGGCTACCTCGGTCCGGCGGAACTCCGGCGGGGTCGGGACGGGGCTCCGGCGGGCTCGGGAGAGGGCGGCGGGCTCGGGCGTCGTCGGGGGCGGCGAGGGGCGACGAGGGCGGCGGCGTACGGGGCGTCCCGAGGCGGCGGCGTCGGGCTCCTGCTCCGGCGGGTCCTCTCAGCGGCGGGGCGGCTTCGGGTCGGGGCGGGGTGAGGAGAGGGGCGGCGGGGAGGAGTATATATGAGGGGGGTGTTGCCTTGGGGAAGGGGCAAGGGGCGGCGGTGACGAGCGGGACTTGGGGCGGCGGCGGTCTCCGTCTCGGTCTCCAGGAGGGAGACGAGGCACGGGGCTGGGCTGGGTCGTCGGCTAGGTTTCGGCCCAGTCGGCGCGCTTCGCGAGTTTGTTTTAAATAATTTCGCCGAATCTAAAAAAATTATAGAAAAATAACTAAAAATCCAAAAATGCCAAAACAAATTTTCACCGTCTAATTAAAATAATTAGAACAAGATGAACATTTTCTTGGCCCAAAAATGCAGTTTTGAAAACGTGCAATTTTTCTAATGCAATTAAAATTGCAAATAAAATCCAATATTTGATTTTAATATTTTTCCTCCAATATTTCAATTATTTTGGAGAAGTCATATTTTCTCCTCTCATTTATTTTAATATGAAATATTTTATCGGAGAGAAAAATAATTAAAACCAAAAATCCTCATTTCACTATTTGATAAAAACCAAATATGAAAACCGGGAAAAATCCCCAACTCTCTCCGAGGGTCCTTGAGTTGCTTAGGATTTTCGAGGATTTGCCAAAATGCAATAAAATATGCTATGCAATGATGATCTAATGTATAACATTCCAAATTGAAAATTTGGGATGTTACAAACCTACCCCCTTAAGATGAATCTCGCCCTCGAGATTCGGGTTGGCTGGAAAATAGGTGAGAGTGGTTCTTCTGTAGATCTTCCTCTCGCTCCCAGGTGGCTTCATCTTCCGTGTGGTGACTCCACTGAACTTTGCAGAACTTGATAACCTTGCTGTGGGTGACTCGGCTGGCATACTCAAGAATCCTAACTGGTTTCTCCTCATAAGCCAGGTCACTATCCAGCTGAATCGCTTCCAATGGCACCGTATCTCTCAGTGGTATCTCAGCCATCTCTGCGTGGCACTTCTTCAACTGGGAAACGTGAAATACATCATGAACTCCTGACAATCCTTCAGGCAATTCCAGCTTGTAAGCAACTTCTCCCATACGATTCAAAACTTTGTATGGTCCTACAAAACGTGGCGCTAATTTTCCTTTAACTCCGAAGCGCTTCACTCCTCAAAGTGGTGATACACGAAGATAAACTCTGTCTCCGACTTCGTGAACTGTCTCCTTATGTTTAGAATCCGCATAACTCTTCTGCCTGGATTGGGCTACCTTGAGCCTATTGTGAATCAACTTCACTTTCCGTTCAGACTCTTTAATAAAATATGGTCCAATCAACTGGCGGTCTCCGACTTCGTCCCATAACAATGGTGTTCTACACCTCCTTCCGTACAAAGCTTCGAAAGGGGCCATCTTCAAACTGGTTTGATAACTGTTGTTGTAAGAAAACTCTGCATACGGCAAATTGTCGTCCCAACTAGATCCATAATCTAGCGCACAAGCTCTCAACATGTCCTCCAAAATCTGATTGACTCTCTCGGTCTGTCCGTGTGTCTGTGGGTGAAAAGCTGTACTGAATTCTAGCCTGGTTCCCACAGTTTCATGTAACTGATTCCAAAACTTTGAGGTAAACTGGGTTCCTCTATCTGATACAATGGTCCTCGGAACTCCATGCAAACATACGATTCTGGTCAGGTCTATTTTTGCCAACTTAGCACTGGTGTAAGTGGTCTTCACTGGGATGAAATGAGCTACTTTCGTCAAGCGATCGACTACAACCCATATTGAGTCATAGCCTGAACGAGTCCTGGGCAATCCTGTGATAAAATCCATGCCTAGTTTATCCCACTTCCATTCGGGTATCGGCAATGGCTGTAGCAATCCTGCTAGCTTCTGATGCTCTGCCTTTACTCTCTGACATACATCACAAACTGCTACATACTCCGCAATATCCTTCTTCATTCCGGTCCACCAGAAAGTATCCTTCAAATCCAAATACATCTTGGTATTTCCTGGGTGAATCGAATACGGCGAATCATGGGCCTCTTGCAAGATCAACTTATTTTGGAGAAGTCATATTTTCTCCTCTCGTTTATTTTAATATGAAATATTTTTTCGGAGAGAAAAATAATTAAAACCAAAAATCCTCATTTCACTATTTGATAAAAACCAAATATGAAAACCGGGAAAAATCCCCAACTCTCTCCGAGGGTCCTTGAGTTGCTTAGGATTTTTGAGGATTTGCCAAAATGCAATAAAATATGCTATGCAATGATGATCTAATGTATAACATTCCAAATTGAAAATTTGGGATGTTACACTACTAGACTAGCTCGTTGATTAAAGATGGTTAAGGTTTCCTAACCATAGACATGTGTTGTCATTTGATAACGGGATTACATCATTAAGAGAATGATGTGATGGACAAGACCCATCCATTAGCTTAGCATATTGATCAATCAGTTTATTGCTATTGTTTTCTTAATGTCAAATACATATTCCTTCGACTATGAGATTATGCAACTCCCGAATACCGGAGGAATACGTTGTGTGCTATCAAATGTCACAATGTAACTGGGTGATCATATAGATGCTCTACAGGTATCTCCGAAGGTGTTTGTTGAGTTGGCATAGATCGAGATTAGGATTTGTCACTCCGAGTATTGGAGAGGTGTCTCTGGGCCCTCTTGGAAATACACATCATAAGAAGCCTTGCAAGCAAAGTGACTAAGGAGTTAGTTGCAAGATGATGTATTACGGAATGAGTAAGAGACTTGTCGGTAACGAGATTGAACTAGGTATGAAGATACCGACGATTGAATCTCGGGCAAATAACATACCGGTGGACAAAGGGAATTATATATGTTGTCATGAGGTTCGACCGATAAAGATCTTCGTAGAATATGTAGGAGCCAATATGGGCATCCAGGTTCCGCTATTTGTTATTGACCGGAGAGGTGTCTCGGTCATGTCTACATAGTTCTTGAACCCGTAGGGTCCGCACGCTTAACATTCGTTGACGATATAGTGTTATATGAGTTATATGATTTGGTGACCCAATGTTGTTCGGAGTCCCGGATGAGATCACAGACATGACGAGGAGCTCTGGAATGGTCCGGAGGTGAGCATTGATATACAGGACGATGGTATTCGGACACCGGAAGAGTTTCATAGTGCACCGGGTAGTCATCGGGTCACCGGAAGGGGTTCCAGACCACCCCGCTAGGTGTATGGCACTAATGGGCCAAGGGGGCAGACCAGCCCACAAGGGGGCTGGCGCGCCCCTCTCCCTGGCCGCCGGCCCCAGGGAAGGAAAGGGGAAGGGCTAGTCCCTCCTGCCTCCCCCTTCTCATGGGAGAAAGGAAAGGGGAGGGGGCACCCTCCCCTGCCTTTCCCCACTCACCTAAAAAGGAAAGGGGGCGCGGCTTGGGGAGGGCCCCAAGTAGGATTCGGCCTACTTGCACTACAAGAAATATGTCAACTTGTCACCTTGACTATTGGTCACTGAAAGGTCATTGTTTTTCATTTGCGACCTTTTTGTGACCAAAAACAAAAGGTCAAAAGCTGGAAGTCGTAAACTGAAATTAACTTCTCTATGAGAAGGTCGTAGACGTTTACGACCAAAACAGAAGGTCATTGAACCCATGACCTTTTGTTTTGGTCACTGGCTGTCTGCCCAGGCCACGTCGGATCTAACGTGGCAATCTGACGTGGCAAAATTGCGACCAATTTTGGTCGTTGGTAAGATTCAGCCCGGTCCAATTCGGTGTTCTACATGGGCCAAGCCCATTAATTCAGCCTTTTATGATATTTTTTTT
Source organism: Aegilops tauschii subsp. strangulata (assembly GCF_002575655.3). NCBI lineage: Eukaryota > Viridiplantae > Streptophyta > Magnoliopsida > Poales > Poaceae > Aegilops > Aegilops tauschii. The sequence goes on from NC_053039.3 coordinate 50,776,844, forward strand.
GAATGATGTTTTTGGGCCTTTTCTATAATGGGCCTTTACCTTTCCGCATAGTTTGTTTCCTTTTTGTTTCTATTTTCTATCTGAGTCGAGGCCTGCTTATAATAATTCTGAATAACTTTTCAGCCCAGGTTATTTTGGGCCATGGCATCTTAATAGTACAAGTATATTTGGGCCGTGGCCACTATCAGGTCCAGTAAGAACATTTTTTCTGGAGAATTTAATGTTCAAGTAAAATATACACAATACATTATAGCAAAATAGCACATACAACAGCAGATACATTTTCATTTCACTCCTACTATAGCTCACTACAACATAGACAGTACATGACACTTCATCCTTCATTTTTTTGCGAGGCACTAGACGAGTACATCTCACTTCAAATAAACAGTACTGTTCTCGGAAGCAAAATACGCCACCACACGCCATGGTGCACCATCTTACTCGATCTGGCCTCAAGAAACTAGCAGCGCTGCTTGCTCCTTTGGCCTAGAGCTCCTTGCTGTAGAGGATGGCTGAAACTCGGATGCGGAGCTCCCTGCACATGACATATTGTGTCAATGCTTGCAGCAACAGAAAGAACTCACATACCATAGAACTTGCACAGTAATGTATCAACCACCAAACAGTATGAAGCAAAAACAAACAAGAGGGGGAGGAGTTTATACCTGATATTCTTGAGCCTCTCCTTAAGCAAAAGCATCATCCAAGGTAATCGTCTAAAAAAGAACACTCCTTATGATTCTGGAAATGGACCAACACAGTAGTAGTGAAGCTATGCGGGAACTTTTTAAGCAGTTTATCGCTTCCTGGAGACACCAACAGTCTTTCCTCTCCTGCCCCAGTAGTGACGCAGACCACGATGGTTCCTGGGAAAGAGAGCAAGGTTTCAAGCATAAGTGATCGCTCATACATCTATGCACTAAGGAAAAATGCTACTGCAACAGTGAAGTTTTAAGGAATCAGCCATCAGGCACCAGCATACATCTATTGGAAACAGAGCATTGATATACAGATCAGCTGGGTCACATACAAGGTACACTAGAAAGGTATAAATGAATACATTGACAATCATCAATACCAGATTGCAAGAGATAACAATTATGTACCTAAGCAAGTCGACAATGGCATAGGGCAGGATATAAAATCTGGATACAAGTAATAGACAAACTAGTTCCAACAGATTGACTGAATTGAACTGCTATATAACCAAGTTAGAGCTGGCAGAAGTTGCATGTAAATAAACATCCATAGAGCTAGCAGTAGCAAAAGATGACTTCGGTCTCTGCTTGACTAATGAATCGGTACATCTTCAAGCGAAAAATCATGAAGATCACACTACGATGTCCCTAACAACAGTAGAAGCTCAGAGGTGTGACAATATTTCGTAATATATAAGCCTTGTCTACAACTTTCCGCTTAACATGCAAATAAAAATCAGCCACTTATTGCTTATTTCATGCTTCAATTTTTATTTTTAGTTTTGTTAGGATAATATGTATGCATAGGTACAGTCCTATACTTGTTTGGGAAGTCAAGATATTCATGTCAACAATTATATAGAGCCAAACAATCATTTAAGCATAGAAGGCACGTCATTTCTATATATAACTAAAGCATATTCAGCAAGCTACCGAAGCCAACAACTATGATTACTTAGGAAGGAAAATAGTCATCATAAGCCTATATTTCTTCGGGTTGGGCTCATGCACCACGAAACAACTTTAAAAATATAGAACCAATCTAGTAGGGGAAATTGATATGTAGTAGAGTTGCATTAACTAATATATTGTGCTAGCTAGTGTAATGAGATGGATGCAAACTCAGAATCTTTCTTAGCTTAAATAAGAGAAGATGGAAAAAAGAGCAGAGCCGAAGTAGGGGTTGATTGGAAGAAGTATCGCTTTATTGAAGCGATGCGAGGCTTGGCTTGGGTGACTAGCAGGTCCAATGCTGAAATGTTATTGAACATGAGGAGCGACAGCAACAGTCCCACTGAAGAAACCACATATAGTCCTTTGTTGCGGCATCAGAAAACATGTAAGTAGCGAGCGCAGCATCCTGTAAGTATTGAGGAAAACGAAATTGTTACAAAATGCAGTACATACGAACGAGATATGCATCCTTGAGAGGTCAGACAGACAGACGAAATAGCCTGGCGTATGTATGCATCTATGTAATGTATAACAAGAAAATAGCAGGGGTGGATGTATCTGTACTTGTGCAATGCAGATGCAGATGTGCAGACTGAATTTTTTCCAAAGTAAATACATACAGACAAATAGACGGTAAATAATGCTAGATGGGATGGGACTGACCATGAGAGTAGTTGATTCATTCCATTGTAATATATTAGCTAGTGTAATATATGAGACTATCAACCATCGAATTACAAAAGAAACAACATGAAATTGTTGTTATGGCCAAGCAGAAGAAATCTCCTACTAATAAACAGTGATATATAAGGAGAATTATTAAAGCATAGAATTATCCACAATGGCCATATGAATACAGGCATGTGCAGTGGCTAGGAGGATCAGAATACTGGCTTGGTTTCTCTGAAGAGAAATAATAGCGTTCATGTGTGTGTGTCTATTCTGATGAGCCATTACCATCTAGCCAACAACATGGAGATAATACACATTCTGGACCTAAATCAACATTTTTTATTTTGTTTATGAAAAAATGCTGCTGATAATATATGCCAACGGTATCTTTACCTACAAATTAGGTGGTGAGCTACATGAGGTAAAAACTGAGATGACATTCAATCATCCGGTAGCAAAACAAGCTTACTAGCTAGCTAGTACACTAGAATATGACCATCCAACATGCACACACGCATCATGCAGGAACATGTATGAACATTTTTCTGTAAGGGGGACATCAAGACCCTGTTTTGGAAGGACAAAAGAGCTCTTGAACGAGTTCTGGTCATCAGGTGCTTCTTCACCATCAGGCTCATTTGCTGCTGCTCATCCTCCTACTCCATCTACATGAACAAGAGAAAGTTAGTTGTTTGCATGGAATTCACTTAATAAAACAGTGGGTCAAGCTGAAAATATGTAATACAGATAAGAGTCCTAGGTTATGTCTGTACAGAACAGAGCAGCGGCAAGAGTAATGCAAATCACTGACCAAAACAGTGGGTCAAGCTGAAAATCGGTAACAGAAATTGCAGGATTGAGTATATCAAAACATGTCAGCCATTGATAACGCCAATAAGAAGCCAAAGGCGAAAGATGCTTTGTTTTTGCTTGGAAACTAAGACTGAGTTGCCGGCTAGCTAGTGGAGTGACATGTTTGTAATGGCAGTTTGGTACTATTGGCTGTAGAAATATGGGAAGAACACATTCAGGGTTGGAGGTCAGACACTTGCACGCCCATCTCCAAGGTTGGCTGCTAGTGCTCCATTGATTAATATATGAAATTTGAAAGGGGCTAATCTGACCATCAACCTGATTTTCTGAATACTATTACAGTCAGTCTGCAATAAATATGCAATAATAATGTATAGCCCCAGATTTTCTGAACTATAAAAATGATGTAGCAAAATCAGGGGTTGTAGTAAATGGTACCAAGTGTTCATTTTTTACTGCTCAAGCTAGCTCAGTGCTTCCTTAATAAACTGGAAAGATGCAGCAAATACGAGATTTCTGCATCATAGGATAACCTGATATTTCCATAAGTTACATTTGGAAGCTCAACTAGTAGTACGAGATTAATAAATGGCTCCAATGCGAGTCATTAGTCAGGCCATGCAATGAAAAGTATTCATCACTAGCTAGGATGTGTATAAATACTACTGTAGATTCACTATTAGCAGTACATGCAGTCTAATACAGTCGGACATTATCCTAGATGGAAGCCTTGTACTACTGCAGAATTACAATTGCGGATGAGGGATCAGAAAGTACCCTCAAGGGCCCATGGAGATTGCCCTAGCAGCGACCTCGGAGAGGCCGGTGATAAGGACGAGGGACGAGCAGGCAGGTCACCACCACCACCACCCCTGGGCGGTGGCGCGTTCACATCCTCCCACTGTGCCGCCGCACCAGGAGACATGGAGCTGGATGAGGAGTGCGATTGGATCTGGAAGGAGTGCTCCAATAAATCAAGGGGATGAAGGATCAAATCAAAGATTGAGGTCGCCGCTTACATCTTACTGACGATCCTAGCGCGGGCGTCGGGATGGAGCCCGGAGCGCCAGTCACCTCCGGCGGTGGGGCGCTGGTGCGTTCGGGTCAACCCCGCCTCCGGCGGCCGCGGTGGCGGGATCTGAGTCTTGGGTGGGGCGCCAGTTGGCGTCCACGCTCCCCCTCCCCTCGCCCCTCCGGCTCGTCAGCCATAGCCAACGAGTAGATCGGGGAGGGAGGTCGCTTGCTCGGGAGATCGATTGATGGCGACGGCGCCTGGACGGAGACGTGAGGGGAACTGGGCTCGGCGGTGGGACCAGCGCGGGGGCGAGGGGAAGGCGGAGGTGGCTCGCCTGCCCTTTTTCGGCGTGGGGCGTGCGGCATGGTGGGAGACAGAGGCGAAGTGGTGAGCGTGCGAGGAACACGGATCGGGGAGGTCCGAGGCCATGAGGAAAAGGAGGTGTGGCGCCGAGGGCGGGACGAGCGCGGCGGCCCTGCGGCGGAGGGCGCCGACCGAGGCCTCCGGGACGGGCGGAGGAAGAGCGGCAGACGTCCTCCAGGAGGCGAGGAGGAGCGAATGGTGGCGCGCGGGCGCGGGCGGCGGGGTCGGATCTGAATCGGGGAGAATGGATCTGAATCGGGAGGGATGGGATCGGCGGGGTGGCGGCGGCGATGGGGGAGAGGGAGTGCGTGAGGTGGGTGGCGCATCTGGAGCGCTAGGGTACGTGGGGTGAGAGGGTGAGGGAGTTTTCTTTTTTCTTTTTCTTTTTTTGGGACAAAGAGGGGGAGGGGTGAGGGAGAAAGGGCTGTCGTTGGATCCAATAGCATCCGACGGCGTTTGAGCACGATCCGCGTGACATGTCCATGGACCAATCAGAACGCAGTACACGTTATGACCTTCTAAATTGGTTGTAATCGACTAAAAATAAGGTGTTGAACCATATTTTTCAAAAAAAGGTGTTGAATCATAAAAACAGTTTTATGATATGAGAAATTCAAAAAGAAACATTCTCATTGTGTCACCAAATGTGACATAGTTTTTAGGAAAACTAACAAACTTGAAATTGGAATAAGACAAATATCTTTTAAAAATTGTTATGAGAAATGAGTTTTTAGGGGGGGGTCATTTTCTACTTTTTCACATGAAAAATTCAAAGAAATGATCTCATATTGAGCACAATGGTGCATCTTGCAATGGCAAACAATATTGCCTAAGGAAGTTTTCATTTTCTTTGGACGAAAAAATCATTTTCCATTTTTCGAGTGCCCCAAATGAGGTTTTTTTGTGAAGAACCTACCAAATAATTGTTGCAAAATTGGACCAAATCATTTTTATAAAATACTAGGCCATATTTAATGCACAATTGACCAAATGGTTGGGTGTAAAAAGTTTTGATCCACCTCTGGTGAAAAAGACAAATTTCCGCCGTTTTAGCTGGAAGCGGGTCAAATTTGAACTGCAGCTGCCTCATAGTTTGCTATTTATTTTTTCGAAAAATCATTTCTAGGTACAAAAGTATCTATTTAATCAGAGAAACACCAAAAATATTCCAAGATTCAACCACTAGCTAGGAACGGTCATTCCCGCTGTTTTGACCGCATTTTGAAACGGGTATGAAAAATAAAAAAAATAAAAAAATTGGAAAACCTCCGCATTGTGTCATTATATATGACCAAGTTGCCATGAAAAACAATAAACTTGTAATACGGTAATTCTTTTTAAAAAGTGTTCTCAGAAATGAGCTATCATGTGTGAAGATTCATGGCTTTCAAGTCAAATGATCAATCTTATGGCCACATTCATGGCATAGTTTGTTCAAATGATCTCATATTGTGCACAAGTGTGCATCCTGGAATTCCAAACAATGTTGCCTAAGGGAGTTTTCATTTTCTTTCCACGGAAAATTCATTTTCCATTTTCCGAGCGCCCGAAATGAGTTTTTTTTGTGAAGGACCTACCATATATTTGTTGCAAAATTGGACCAAATCAATTTTATAAAATACTAGGCCATATTTAATGCACAATTGACAAAATGGTTGGGTGTCAAAAGTTTTGATCCACCTCTGGTGAAAAAGATAAATTCCCGCCGATTCAGTAGGAAGCGGGTCAAATTTGAACTGCAACTGCCTCATAGTTTGCTCTTTATTTTTTCTAAAAATCATTTCTAGGTACATAAGTACCTATTTAATCAGAGAAACATCAAAAGTTTTCCAGGATTCAACCACTATCTAGGAACTGTCAAGCCCGTCGTTTTGACCGCATTTTGAAACAGGCATAAAAAATTCAAAAAAATTCAAAAAATTGGAAAACCTTCGCATTGTGTCATTATATGTGACCAAGTTTTCAGGAAAAATAATAAACTTGTAATACGGCAACTATTTTAAAAAAGTGTTCTCAGAAATGAGCTATCATGCGTGAAGATTCATGGCTTTCAACCCAAATGATCAATCTTATGGCCACATTCATTGCATAGTTTGTTCAAATGATCTCATATTGTGCACAAGGGTGCATATTGGAATGAAAAACAATGTTGCTTAAGGGAGTTTTCATTTTCTTTGGACGAAAAATTCATTTTCCATTTTTCGAGTGCCCGAAATGAGGTTTTTTGTGAAGGACCTACCATATATTTGTTGCAAAATTGGACCAAATCAATTTTATAAAATACTAGGACATATTTAATGCACAATTGACCAAATGGTTGGGTATAAAAAGTTTTGATCCACCTCTCGTGAAAAAGACAAATTCCCGCCGATTCAGTTGGAAGCGGGTTAAATTTGAACTGTAGCTGCCTCGTAGTTTGCTCTTTATTTTTTCCAAAAATCATTTCTAGGTACATAAGTATCTATTTAATCAGAGAAACACCAAAAAATTTCAAGATTCAACCACTAGCTAGGAACGGTCATTCCCGCCGTTTTGACCGCATTTTGAAACGGGCATAAAAAATTCAAAAAAAATCAAAAAATTAGAAAACCTTCGTATTGTGTCATTATATGTGGCCAAGTTTCCAGGAAAAATAATAAACTTGTAATGCGGAAATTATTTTAAAAAAGTGTTCTCAGAAACGAGCTATCATGCGTGAAGATTCATGGCTTTCAAGCCAAATGATCAATCTTATGGCCACATTCATGGCATAATTTGTTCAGATGATCTCATATTGTGCACACGGGTGCATCTTGGAATTCCAAACAATGTTGCCTAAGGGAGTTTTCATTTTCTTTGGACGAAAAATTCATTTTCCATTTTTCGAGTGCCCGAAATGAGGTTTTTTTTGAAGGACCTACCATATATTTGTTGCAAAATTGGACCAAATCAATTTTCTAAGATACTAAGACATATTTAATGCACAAGTGACCAAATGGTTCGGTGTAAAAAGTTTTGATCCACCTCTCGTGAAAAAGACAAATTCCCGCCGACTTAGTAGGAAGCGGGTCAAATTTGAACTGCAGCTGCCTCATTGTTTGCTCTTTATTTTTTCCAAAAATCATTTCTAGGTACATAAGTATCTATTTAACCAGAGAAACACCAAAAAAAATTCAAGATTCAACCACTAGCTAGGAACGGTTATTCCCGCCATTTTGACCGCATTTTGAAACGGGCATAAAAAATTAAAAAAATCGAAAAATTGGAAAACCTTCGCATTGTGTCATTATATGTGGCCAAGTTTCCAGGAAAAATAATAAACTTGTAATACGAGAATTATTTTAGAAAGTGTTCTCAGAAATGAGCTATCATGCGTGAAGATTCATGGCTTTCAAGCCAAGTGATCAATCTTATGGCCACATTCATGGCATAGTTTGTTCAAATGATCTCATATTGTGCACAAGGGTGCATCTTGGAATTCCAAACAATGTTGCCTAAGGGAGTTTTCATTTTCTTTGCACGGAAAATTCATTTTCCATTTTCCGAGTGCCTGAAATGAGTTTTTTTTGTGAAGGACCTACCATATATTTGTTGCAAAATTGGACCAAATCAATTTTATAAAATACTAGGACATATTTAATGCACAATTGACAAAATGGTTGGGTGTCAAAAGTTTTGATCCACCTCTGGTGAAAAAGACAAATTCCCGCCGATTCAGTAGGAAGTGGGTCAATTTTGAACTGCACCTGCCTCATAGTTTGCTATTTATTTTTTCCAAAAATCATTTCTAGTTACATAAGTACCTATTTAATCAGAAATACATGGTTTGGTGGCAATACGTTGAGGTTTGGACGGTGGCCGAGGGCCCCAACTCTAGAGCGCGTAAACTCGCATGCCTGCCGTGAGGTCACCGCGTGACCGTGGCGTTGCCTTGTGTTCTGGGTGGCCTAGGCATGTCTAGTGGGTTGGGAACTCCCCAGATAGGTGCTAGGAAGAAAATCACAACATAAGATTCTCACGAGGAGACCGATCGATGCTCAAACATGAATAAGCAGCCAAGTGTTTGATTAGCGGTACGGGAAATGCACATGGCTAATGGGCGTGAGTTTTGGCTGAGGATGATCAGTTACTAAGAAGACCGTCTTCACAAATTTTCAGCTCAAAAGGAGGAGCCTAGGTGGTACTTGCTTTGCAAAGTACCACACTGGACATAAATACGAATGTTGAAGCTGGGCTCAAAATAATGAATGGATTGAGCTGGCATTTGGTGGAGGATGGTTATTTGGGCATAGGAAAGCACTGTAGAAAATGGATACTATTTGGACATGCCAAAGTGGTACTTCCTTCACAAAGTGTTTTTCTGAACAGAATAGGAAAATGAATATTTTTGAATTATTTTTGAACTAGGCAAGGAAGGTTTTTTTACATATTAGGCGAAGATATGACCCAAAGAATTTATGAGATTTTTTTGGGAATTTTGGGAATGACAGAAATATAGGTTGCTTCACAACCTAGGGCAAAAACTACCACATGGACATGACACATGGGCAAAACTGATGAGGTGGCGCCTAGTCATAGCAACCCACCACAATTTACAAGGTTATGACCATCTATATTGGTCATGATCAGCTAGAAATAAGGCAGCGGACCAGTGCTATCTGCTTTATGACCATTTCGTGTAAGGAAATTACGTCCTTTCTGACCAAAATGGTCGTTATAGTTTAGGGTTTGAAGCCCCCCGAACAGCGTTTGACCAATTGGTCTGAAATGGTCATAGATCTATGACCAATTCTTCCAGGGTCACTGACAGAAGGTCACTAGTTGACATATTTCTTGTAGTGTTGGGGCGCCTCCTGGCAGCCTCCCCTCCCCCACCTATATATATGTGGGAGGGGGGCGCCACACATAACCACGACAATCTCTTAGCTGTGTGCGGCGCCCCCCTCCACAGTTTCATCCCTCGATCATATTTTCGTAGTGCTTAGGCGAAGCCCTGCGGAGATAGCATCACCACCACCTTCACCACGACGTCGTGCTGCCGGAACTCATGCACTACTTTGTCGTCTTGCTAGATCAAGAAGGCGAGGACGTCACCGAGCTGAACGTGTGCTGAACGCCGAGGTGCCGTACGTTTGGTACTCGATCGGTTGGATCGCGAAGAAGTTCGACTACATTAACCACGTTAATAAACGCTTCCGCTTACTGTCTACGAGGGTACGTAGACATCTCCCCTCTCGTTGTTATGCATCTCCATGGATAAATTTTGCGTGTGCGTGGAAATGTTTTTGTTTTCCATGCAATGTTCCCCAATAATATTAATTCCAGGCCATTTTGGTTTTCTGATTTCGGCTAAATCCTAATTGTTTATGTTAACGGAAATATATAAGTTGATGCTTTTGTGACTATCCTTCTAAGTATGTTGGTCAGACGATAGATGATGTTGTTCATCTAGACAAAGCAAGCCACATCATACACGATCCATGTGAGGAAATCATGAGGAATGATCCTCAATATCACACATAGTTTTAATTAAAGTGTGTGTCAAGTAGAGCACACAATTCTCACCACACAATCGTATGTGATGTCATGAGTTACCACACACGAGTAATCTTTAGAAGCCGTCTAGCCCACTTAAAAATCATCACATGAGTAATCTTTAGGAATTTCTGATTTGTACATGGGTTAAGCCCATTACAACAATAGATTGCCCAGTTTTATTTTGTTTTGATCTAACGACCTAAGCATTGCTTAGGGCATCTTCAAAGTGGAATCTCAAACCACACACAAGCGTTCGGATCGAGCCGTTTGGACCGAGCTTGTCATACAACAACACCCAACATCGGTCCACGGACCAGCCCGAGCATCTGTTTTTCGTAAACCGAAAGCAAACCAGGGAGCTTTGTGGTAGCTGACCATCCAAAGCGATCCGCATACATTTCAAAATGCATTTCAAATAGACCGGACGAATTACATGCAAATCAGATGATTTTCATACAAACAAGACAAAAATATTTACATTTCAAACATATTTTAGCTAAACTATACGAGACTAGGATAAAACTAGTCTAATGCCGGCCGGGGCAGATCTCCACTCCCACGACCGTTGAGAAACGTTGCATGGAAAACAAAAAAAAATCTACGCACTTGCAAGATCTATCCATCGAGATGTATATCTACGAGAGGGGAGAGTGTGTCTACGTACCCTCATAGACCGTAAGTGGAAGTGTTTAGTAACGCGGTTGATGTAGTCAAACTTCTTCACGATCCAACCGATCGAGTACCGAACGTACGGCACCTCCGAGTTTTGCACACATTCAACTCGGTGACGTCCTCGCCTTCTTGATCCAGCAAGATGGGTGAAGTAGTGGATAAGTTCTGACAGCACGACGGTGTGGTGACGGTGATGGTGAAGTGATCTCTATAGGGCCTCGGCTAAGCACTACGAAAATATGACCGAGGGATGAACTAGTGGGAGAGGGGCGCCGCACATGGCTAGGGAATCGTGGTGTGTGTTGCCCCTCTCCTTCCTCTCATATATATAGGTCGAGGGGGAGGGGAGGCAGCCCCTAGGGTACCTGCCCTGGCTGAATCCCCCCTTTCCATATTTGTGTATGGGGGGGAAGGAAAGGGGGGTTGGCTGCCTTTGAAGCGCCTCCCCCTTCCTTCCCTCTGAGGTAGTCCTGGACTAAGGGGTCCTCGGGCGTGGCCTGTTATCCATGGCCAGACTAGTGGGCTGTGAAGACATGAAGGCCGAAGACTCTACCCGTGTCCGGATTGGACTCTCCTTGGCGTGGAAGGCAAGCTTGGCGATCAACTATGAAGACTCCTTCTTATGTAACCGACTCTATGTAACCCTAGATCCCTCCGGTGTCTATATAAACCGGGGGGCGTAGTCCGGATAGCAGATACTCATTACCATAGTCATACATGCTAGACTTCTAGGGTTTAGCCATTACGATCTCGTGGTAGATCAACTCTTGTAACACTCATATTCATCAAGATCAATCAAGCAGGAAGTAGGGTATTACCTCCATAGAGAGGGCCCGAACCTGGGTAAACATCGTGTCCGCTGTCTCCTATAACCATCGATCCTAGACGCATAGTTCGGGACCCCCTACCCGAGATCCACCGGTTTTGGCACCGACATTGGTGCTTTCATTGAGAGTTCCACTGCGTCGTCGACGAAAGGTTCGATGGCCCCTTCGATCGTCTATAGCGACGCTGTTCAAGGAAAAACCTTTCTCCCCGGACAGATTTTCGTATTCGGCGGCTTCATACTGCGGGCCAACTCGCTTGGCCATCTGGAGCAGATCGATAGCTACGCCCCTGGCCACCAGGTCATATTTGGAAGCTTGAACTACGTTGCGAATATCCGTGGAGACTTGATCTTCAATGGATTTGAGACCGCGGCGATCGCTCCCCCTCGCTCCGATGAACATGACCTAAATCTGTCATAGGATCACATCCAGGAGATGGTTCCTGTTGCTGCAATGGCCTTAGAACCGGAGCAGATCGTGCCATCCGAGGCCACAGAGTCCGCGCCGTTGGAGCCGCACACAGACTCGACACCCTGTAGTATTTGCGTCAACGGAACTCCGGACTCGCCTCCGGCTATAAGTTTCGGACCATGTACGCCTGCGGACACTGAGCTGGATCGGTTACCGATTTTCGAATTCAGCGCCGCTGACATCTTCCAGCACTCACCTTTGGGTGACATGCTAAATTCTTTAAAGAATTTGTCCTTGGAGAAGGACTCACAGCCAAACTATGTTCGGTCTGAGCTAGAGGCTAACGATGGGGAATTTTGCTTCCCACCCGCCACCCACTTCATAGCCACTGTCGATGACTTAACCGACGTGCTTGATTATGGCTCCGAAGACATCGATGGTATGGACAACTATGCCGACAAGGAGCAAGGCCAAGACCCTCCATTCACTGGACGTTGGACGGCCACCTCTTCGCACGATGTGTACATGGTTGACACGCCTAAAAAAGCTTGCGACGATGACAAAGAAGATCTAATTGCGAATAAACCTTCTGAGAAACAGCCCAAGTGCCGGCGCCCTAAACGCCGTACTAAGCCTCGTCGCTCAAAAGATGGCAACACTGGCACCGGAGAAAATAGTACTTCGGGCGACGCCGAAAACAATGAAGACCCTGTTGGAGCAGCATCCGAACAGGAGGAACAAGACAACGGGCAAGTTAACCCTGATAAACAGGCCATGCCCAATAACCCGGATGACGACAGTTATCATCCAGTCTCCGAGGATGAGGAGAGCCTCGGAATCGAGGATTTCATCGTGCCTGAGGCACCCCTCAATCAGGAGCACTTCAAGCGCCAGCTAATATCTACTGCTAGAAGCCTGAAGAAAAAGGAGCAGCAGCTCCAAGCCGATCAAGACCTACTCATTGACAGATGGACCGATGTCCTGGCAGCCAAAGAATACGGCCTCAAGCGCCCCTAGAGGCAATAATAAAGTTATAATTTATATTTCCTTATATCATGATATGTTTATTATTCATGCTAGAATTGTATTAACCGAAAACTTAGTACATGTGTGAATACATAGACAAACAAAGTGTCACTAGTATGCCTCTACTTGACTAGCTCGTTGAATCAAAGATGGTTAAGTTTCCTAGCCATAGACATGAGCTGTCATTTGATTAACGGGATCACATCATTAGAGAATGATGTGATTGACTTGATCCATTCCGTTAGCTTAGCACTTGATCGTTTACTATATTGCTATTGCTTTCTTCATGACTTATACATGTTCGTATGACTATGAGATTATGCAACTCCCGAATACCAGAGGAACACTTTGTGTGCTACCAAACGTCACAACGTAACTGGGTGATTATAAAGGTGCTCTACAGGTGTCTCCGAAGGTACTTGTTGAGTTGGCGTATTTCGAGATTAGGATTTGTCACTCCGATTGTCGGAGAGGTATCACTGGCCCTCTCGGTAATGCACATCACTATAAGCCTTGCAAGCATTGTAACTAATGAGTTAGTTGCGAGATGATGTATTACGGAACGAGTAAAGAGACTTGCCGGTAATGAGATTGAAATAGGTATTGAGATACCGACGATCGAATCTCGGGCAAGTAACATACTGATGACAAAGGGAACAACGTATGCTGTTATGCGGTTTGACCGATAAAGATCTTCGTAGAATATGTGGGAGCCAATATGAGCATCCAGGTTCCGCTATTGGTTAGTGACCCGAGACGTGTCTCGGTCCTGTCTACATAGTTCTCGAACCCGTAGGGTCCGCACGCTTAAAGTTCTGTGACGATCAGTATTATGAGTTTATGTGATTTGATGTACCGAAGGTAGTTTGGAGTCCCAGATTAGATCGGGGACATGACGAGGAGTCTCAAAATGGTCGAGACGTAAAGATCGATATATTGGACGACTATATTCGGACATCGGAAAGGTTCCGAGTGATTCAGGTATTTTTGGGGGTACCGAGGAGTTACGGGAATACGAGGAAGAAGTAATGGGCCTCATGGGCCAAGTGGTGGAAGAGAGGAGGCAGGGCGCGCGGCCCCCCTAGCCCAAACCGAATTGGACTAGGGGGCCAATGTTGGGGAACGTAGTAATTTTAAAATTTTCCTACGCACACGCAAGATCATGGTGATGCATAGCAACAAGAGGGGAGAGTGTTGTCCACGTACCCTCGTAGACCGAAAGCGAAAGCGTTAGCACAACGCGGTTGATGTAGTCGTACGTCTTCACGATCCGACCATCCAAGTACCGAACGTACGGCACCTCCGAGTTCAGCACACGTTCAGCTCGATGACATCCCTCGAACTCCGATCCAGCCGAGCTTTGATGGAGAGTTCCGTCAGCACGAGGGTGTGGTGATGGTGATGATGATGCTACCGATGCAGGGCTTCGCCTAAGCACCGCTACGATATGATCGAGGTGGAATATGGTGGAGGGGGGCACCGCACACGGCTAAGAGATCAATTGTTGTGTTCTAGGGTGCCCCCTGCCCCCGTATATAAAGGAGCAAGGGGGAAGGACGGCCGACCCTTGTTCTAGGAGTAGGACTTCCCTCTTTCCTACTCCTACTAGGAGGGGGAAAGGAAGGGGGAGAGGGAGAAGGAAAGTGGGGCGCCGCCCCCCCTCTCCTGGTCCAATTCGGACCAGAGGGGGAGGGGCGCGCGGCCTGCCCCGGTCAGCCCTCTGTCTCTCCACTAAGGCCCATAAGGCCCATTACTTCTCCCGGGGGTGTTCCGGTAACCCTCCGACACTCCGGTTTCTCCGAAACCACCCGGAACACTTCCGGTGTCCGAATATAGTCGTCCAATATATCGATCTTTATGTCTCGACCATTTCGAGACTCCTCGTCATGTCCGTGATCATATCCAGGACTCTGAACTACCTACGGTACATCAAAACACAAAACTCATAATACCGATCATCATCTAACTTTAAGCGTGAGGACCCCACGGGTTCGAGAACTATGTAGACATGACCGAGACACGTCTCCGGTCAATAACCAATAGCGGAACCTGGATGCTCATATTGGCTCCTACATATTCTACGAAGATCTTTATCGGTCAAACCGCATAACAACATACGTTGTTCCCTTTGTCATCGGTATGTTACTTGCCCGAGATTCGATCGTCGGTATCTCAATACCTAGTTCAATCTCGTTACCGGCAAGTCTCTTCACTCGTTCCGTCATACATCATCTCGCAACTAACTCATTAGTCACAATGCTTGCAAGGCTTATAGTGATGTGCATTACCGAGAGGGCCCAGAGATACCTCTCCGACAATCGGAGTGACAAATCCTAATCTCGAAATACGCCAACCCAACAAGTACCTTCGGAGACACCTGTAGAGCACCTTTATAATCACCAATTACGTTGTGACGTTTGGTAGCACACAAAGTGTTCCTCCGGTAAACGGGAGTTGCATAATCTCATAGTCATAGGAACATGTATAAGTCATGAAGAAAGCAATAGCAACATACTAAACGATCAAGTGCTAAGCTAACAGAATGGGTCAAGTCAATCACATCATTCTCCTAATGATGTGATCCCGTTAATCAAATGACAACTCATGTCCATGGCTAGGAAACTTAACCATCTTCGATTAACGAGCTAGTCAAGTAGAGGCATACTAGTGACACTATGTTTGTCTATGTATTCACACATGTATTATGTTTCCGGTTAATACAATTCTAGCATGAATAATAAACACTTATCATGATATGAGGAAATAAATAATAACTTTATTATTGCCTCTAGGGTATATTTCCTTCAGTCTCCCACTTGCACTAGAGTCAATAATCTAGATTACACAGTAATGATTCTAACACCCATGGACTTTTGGTGCTGATCATGTTTTACTCGTGGAAGAGGCTTAGTCAAAGGGTCTGCAACATTTAGATCCGTATGTATCTTGCAAATCTCTATGTCTCCCACCTGGACTTGGTCCCGGATGGAATTGAAGCGTCTCTTGATGTGCTTGGTTCTCTTGTGAAATCTGGATTCCTTTACCAAGGCAATTGCACCAGTATTGTCACAAAAGATTTTCATTGGACCCGATGCACTAGGTATGACACCTAGATCGGACATGAACTCCTTCATCCAGACTCCTTCATTTGCTGCTTCCGAAGTAGCTATGTACTCCGCTTGACACGTAGATCCCGCCACGACGCTTTGTTTAGAACTGCACCAACTGACAGCTCCACCGTTCAATGTAAACACATATCCGATTTGCGATTTAGAATCATCCAGATCAGTGTCAAAGCTTGCATCGACGTAACCATTTACGACTAGCTCTTTGTCACCTC
Source organism: Aegilops tauschii subsp. strangulata (assembly GCF_002575655.3). Lineage (NCBI taxonomy): Eukaryota > Viridiplantae > Streptophyta > Magnoliopsida > Poales > Poaceae > Aegilops > Aegilops tauschii. Next base: position 50,793,155 of record NC_053039.3, read on the forward strand.
CATAAACGAGAAACATATCCTTAGTCTTTTTCAGGTATTTCAGGATGTTCTTGACCGCTGTCCAGGTATGCACTCCTGGATTACTTTGGTACCTCCCTGCTAGGCTAATAGCAAGACACACATCAGGTCTGGTACACAGCATTGCATACATGATAGAGCCTATGGCTGAAGCATAGGGAACATCTTTCATTTTCTCTCTATCTTCTGCAGTGGTCGGGCATTGAGTCTGACTCAACTTCACACCTTGTAACACAGGCAAGAACCATTTCTTTGCTTGATCCATTTTGAACTTCTTCAAAACTTTTTTTTGACTAGGAACTTCTTCAAAACTTTGTCAAGGTATGTGCTTTGTGAAAGTCCTATCAAGCATCTTGATCTATCTCTATAGATCTTGATGTCTAATATGTAAGCAGCTTCACCGAGGTCTTTCATTGAAAAACTTTTATTCAAGTATCCTTTTATGCTATCCAGAAATTCTATATCATTTCCAATCAGCAATATGTCATCCACATATAATATCAGAAATGCTACAGAGCTCCCACTCACTTTCTTGTAAATACCGGCTTCTCCAAAAGTCTGTATAAAACCATATGCTTTGATCACACTATCAAAACATTTATTCCAACTCTGAGAGGCTTGCACCAGTCCATAAATGGATCGCTGGAGCTTGCACACTTTGTTAGCTCCCTTTGAATCGACACTAACTTGATGAACTATCGTTGTGGTTTTGATGCGTAGGTCAGAACGGTTCTTGCTCAGCCCGTAGTAGCCACGTAAAACTTGCAACAACAAAGTAGAGGACGTCTAACTTGTTTTTGCAGGGCATGTTGTGATGTGATATGGTCAAGGCATGATGCTATATTTTATTGTATGAGATGATCATGTTTTGTAACCGAGTTATCAGCAACTGGCAGGAGCCATATGGTTGTCGCTTTATTGTATGCAATGCAATTGCCCTATAGTTGCTTTACTTTATCACTAAGCGGTAGCGATAGCCGTAGAAGCAATAGTTGGCGAGACGACAACGATGCTATGATGGAGATCAAGGTGTCGCGCCGGTGACGATGGTGATCATGACGGTGCTTCGGAGATGGAGATCACAAGCACAAGATGATGATGGCCATATCATATCACTTATATTGATTGCATGTGATGTTTATCTTTTATGCATCTTATCTTGCTTTGATTGATGGTAGCATTATAAGATGATCTCTCACTAAATTTCAAGATAAAAGTGTTCTCCCTGAGTATGCACCGTTGCCAAAGTTTGTCGTGCCCAGACACCACGTGATGATCGGGTGTGATAAGCTCTACGTTCATCTACAACGGGTGCAAGCCAGTTTTGCACACGCAGAATACTCGGGTTAAACTTGACGAGCCTAGCATATGCAGATATGGCCTTGGAACACTGAGACCGAAAGGTCGAGCGTGAATCATATAGTAGATATGATCAACATAGTGATGTTCACCATTGAAAACTACTCCATCTCACGTGATGATCGGACATGGTTTAGTTGATTTGGATCACGTGATCACTTAGATGATTAGAGGGATGTCTATCTAAGTGGGAGTTCTTAAGTAATATGATTAATTGAACTTTAATTTATCATGAACTTAGTCCTGATAGTGTTTTCCAAATAATGTTGTAGATCAATAGCTCGCGTTGTTGCTTCCCTATGTTTTATATATGTTCCTAGAGAAAACTAAGTTGAAAGATGATAGTAGCAATGATGCGGACTGGGTCCGTGATCTGAGGTTTATCCTCATTGCTGCATAGAAGAATTATGTCCTTGATGCACCGCTCGGTGACAGACCTATTGCAGGAGCAGATGTAGACGTTATGAACATTTGGCTAGCTCAATATGATGACGACTTGATAGTTTAGTGCACCATGCTTAACGGCTTAGAATCGGGACTTCAAAGACGTTTTGAACGTCATGGACCATATGAGATGTTCCAGGAGTTGAAGTTAATATTTCAAGCAAATACCCGAGTTGAGAGATATGATGTCTCCAACAAGTTCTATAGCTAAAAGATGGGGGAGAATAGCTCAAGCAGTAAGCATGTGCTCAGATTATCTGGGTACTATAATCGCTTGAATCAAGTGGGAGTTAATCTTCCAGATAAAATAGTGATTGACAGAATTCTCTAGTCACCATCACCAAGTTAGTAGAACTCCGTGATGAACTATAGTATGCAAGGGATGACGAAAACGATTCCTGAGCTTTTCATGATGATGAAATCGATGAAGGTAGAAATCAAGAAAGAGCATCAAGTGTTGATGATTAACAAGACCACTAGTTTCAAGAAAAGGGCAAAGGGAAAGAAAGGGAACTTCATGTAGAATGGTAAGCAAGCCGTCACTTTCGTGAAGAAGCCCAAAGCTAGACTAAAGCCTGAAATGGAGTGCTTCTACTGCAAAGGAAATGGTCACTAGAAGCGGAAATGCCCTGAATATTTGGTGAATAAGAAGGATGGCAAAGTGAACAAGGGTATATTTGATAAACAGGTTATTGATGTGTACCTTACTAGTGTTTATAGTAGCCCCTGGGTATTTGATACTTGTTCGGTTGCTAAAAATTAGTAACTCGAAACAGGAGTTACAGAATAAACAGAGACTAGTTGAGGGTGAAGTGATGATGTGTGTTGGAAGTGGTTCCAAGATTGATATGATCATCATCGCACACTCCCTATACTTTCGGGATTAGTGTTGATCCTAAATAAGTGGTATTTGGTGTTTGCGTTGAGCATAAATATGATTTGATCATGTTTATTGCAATACGGTTATTCATTTAAGTTAGAGAATAATTGTTATTCTGTTTACATGAATAAAACCTTCTATGGTCATACACCCAGTGAAAATGGTTTGTTGGATCTCGATCTTAATGATACACATATTCATAATATTGAAGCCAAAAGATGCAAAGTTAACATTGATAGTGCAACTTATTTGTGGCACTGCTGTTTAGGTCATATTGGTGTAAAGCGCATGAAGAAACTCCATGCTGATGGGATTTTGGAATCACTTGATTATGAATCACCTGATGCTTGCGAACCATGCCTTATGGGCAAGATGACTAAGACTCCGTTCTCCGGAACAATGGAGCGAGCAACTGACTTATTGGAAATAATACATACTGATTTATGCGATCCGATGAGTGTTGAGGCTCGCGGCGGGTATCATTATTTTCTGACCTTCACAGATGATTTGAGTAGATATGGGTATATCTACTTGATGAAACATAAGTCTGAAACATTTGAAAAGTTCATATAATTTCAGAGTGAAGTAGAAAATCATCGTAACAAGAAAATAAAGTTTCTACGATCTGATCATGGAGGAGAATATTTGAGTTATGAGTTTGGTCTTCATTTGAAACAATGCGGAATAGTTTCGCAACTCACGCCACCTGGAACACCACAGCATAATGGTGTGTCCGAACATTGTAACCGTACTTTATTAGATATGGTACAATCTATGATGTCTCTTACCGATTTACCACTATCGTTTTTGGGTTATGCATTTGAGACAGCTGCATTCACGTTAAATAGGGCACCATCTAAATCCGTTGAGACGACACCATATGAAATGTTGTTTGGCAAGAAACCAAAGTTGTCGTTTCTTAAAGTTTGGGGTTGCGATGCTTATGTGAAAAAGTTTCATCCTGATAAGCTCAAACCCAAATCGAAGAAATGTGTCTTCATAGGAGATAGTTGGGTACACCTTCTATCACAGATCCGAAGGCAAGACATTCGTTGCTAAGAATGGATCCTTTCTAGAGAAGGAGTTTTTCTCGAAAGAAGTGAGTGGGAGGAAAGTAGAACTTGATGAGGTAACTGTACCTGCTCCCTTATTGGAAAGTAGTTCATCACAGAAATATGTTCCTGTGACTGCTACACCAATTAGTGAGGAAGCTAATGATGATGATCATGTAACTTCAGATCAAGTTACTACCAAACCTTGTAGTTCAACCAGAGTGAGATCCGCACCAGAGTGGTACGGTAATCCTGTTCTGGAGGTCATGCTACTTGACCATGACGAACCTACGAACTATGAGGAAGCGATGATGATCCCAGATTCCGCGAAATGGCTTGAGGCCATGAAATCTGAGACGAGATCCATGTATGAGAACAAAGTGTGAACTTTGGTTTACTTGCCCGATGATCGGCAAGCCATAGAAAATAAATGGATCTTCAAGAGGAAGACGGATGCTGATAGTAGTGTTACTATCTACAAAGCTTGACTTGTTGCGAAAGGTTTTCGACAAGTTCAAGGAGTTGACTACGATGAGACTTTCTCACCCGTAGCGATGCTTAAGTCTGTCCGAATCATGTTAGCAAATTGTCACATTTTATGAAATCTGGCAAATGGATGTCAAAACTACATTCCTTAATGGATTTCTTAAAGAAGAGTTGTATATGATGCAACCAGAAGGTTTTGTCGATCCTAAAGGTGCTAACAAAATGTGCAAGCTCCGGCGATCCATCTCTGGACTGGTGCAAGCATCTCGGAGTTGGAATATACGTTTTGATGAGTTGATCAAAGCATATAGTTTTATACAGACTTGCGGTGAAGCCTGTATTTACCCGAAAGTGAGTGGGAGCACTACAACATTTCTGATAAGTATATGTGAATGACATGTTGTTGATCGGAAATAATGTAGAATTTTCTGGAAAGCATAAAGGAGTATTTGAAAGGAGTTATTCAAAGAAAGACCTCGGTGAAGCGGCTTACATATTGAGCATCAAGATCTATAGAGATAGATCAAGACGCTTGATAAGTTTTTTTTCAATGAGTACATACCTTGACAAGATTTTGAAGTAGTTCAAAATGGAACAGTCAAAGAAAGAAGTTCTTGCCTGTATTGCAAGGTGTGAAATTGAGTAAGACTCAAATCCCGACCACGGCAGAAGATAGAAAGAGAATGAAAGTCATTCCCTATGCCTCAGCCATAGGTTCTATAAAGTATGCCATGCTGTGTACCAGACCTATTGTATACCCTGCCTTGAGTTTGGCAAGGGAGTACAATAGTGATCTAGGAGTAGATCACAGGACAGCGGTCAAAATTATCCTTGGTGGAATAAGGATATGTTTCTCGGTTATGGAGGTGACAAAAAGTTCATCGTAAAGGGTTACGTCGATGCAAGCTTTGACACTGATCCGGATGACTCTAAGTCTCAATCTGGATACATATTGAAAGTGGGAGCATTTAGCTAGAGTAGCACCGTGCAAAGCATTGTAGACATAGAAATTTGCAAAATACATACAGATCTAAATGTGGCAGACCCATTGACTAAACTTCTCCCACAAGCAAAACATGATCACACCTTAATTACTCTTTGGGTGTTAAATCACATAGCGATGTGAACTAGATTATTGACTCTAGTAAACCCTTTGGGTGTTGGTCACATGACGATGTGAACTATGGGTGTTAGTCACATGGTGATGTGAACTATTGGTATTAAATCACATGGCGATGTGAACTAGATTATTGACTCTAGTGCAAGTGGGAGACTGAAGGAAATATGCCCTAGAGTCAATAATAAAGTTGTAATTTATATTTCCTTATATCATGATAAATGTTTATTATTCACGCTAGAATTGTATTAACCGGAAACTTAGTACATGTGTGAATACATAGACAAGCAAAGTGTCACTAGTATGTCTCTACTTGACTAGCTCGTTGAATCAAAGATGGTTAAGTTTCCTAACCATAGACATGAGTTGTCATTTGATTAACGGGATCACATCATTAGATAATGATGTGATTGACTTGACCCATTCCGTTAGCTTAGCACTTGATCGTTTAGTATATTGCTATTGCTTTCTTCATGACTTATACATGTTCCTATGACTATGAGATTATGCAACTCCTGAGTACCATAGGAACACTTTGTGTGCTACCAAACGTCACAACGTAACTGGGTGATTATAAAGGTGCTCTACAGGTGTCTCCGAAGGTACTTGTTGAGTTGGCGTATTTCGAGATTAGGATTTGTCACTCCGATTGTCGGAGAGGTATATCTGGGCCCTCTCGGTAATGCACATCACTATAAGCCTTGCAATCATTGTAACTAATGAGTTAGTTGCGAGATGATGTATTACAGAACGAGTAAAGAGACTTGCCGGTAACGAGATTGAAATAGGTATTGAGATACCGACGATCGAATCTCGGGCAAGTAACATACTGATGACAAAGGGAACAACGTATGCTGTTATGCGGTTTGACCGATAAAGATCTTCGTAGAATATGTGGGAGCCAATATGAGCATCCAGGTTCCGCTATTGGTTATTGACCGGAGACGTGTCTCGGTCATGTCTACATAGTTCTCGAACCCGTAGGGTCCGCACGCTTAAAGTTGTGTGACGATCGGTATTATGAGTTTATGTGATTTGATATAACGAAGGTAGTTCGGAGTCCCGGATTAGATCGGGGACATGACGAGGAGTCTCGAAATGGTCGAGACGTAAAGATCAATATATTGGACGACTATATTCAGACATATGAAAGGTTCCGAGTGATTCGGGTATTTTTCGGGGGTACCAGGGAGTTACGGGAATACGAGGAAGAAGTAATGGGCCTCATGGGCCAAGTGGTGTAAGAGAGGAGGCAGGGCGCACGGCCCCCCTAGCCCAAACCGAATTAGACTAGGGGGCCAACCCCCCTTTCACTACAAAAAAAAGACACATCCGTGACATTTTGGGACGAACGAAATTTTTTTCTGTCATACATATAACATTTCTATGACGATAATTGTGACAAAACCCGGTATCATCATAGATGTGGTGGGCTCCTACTTCTATGACATAAAAGCATGACAGAAAATGGGCTTTTCGTCCTGGGCGGGCCGGAGACGCAGCTGCATGACATTCTTCGGGCCGTCATGATGGACAAAACCGTGGTAGAAGCGAGGGCGAGGAAAATTTCGGGGAGTTCCCGGTTACGGTGGGAGGTCGGGGGCCGAGCGACGCGCGTTTCTCTCGTACACGTACGCGCGTGTGTGCGAGGCGTTGACTCTAACTGAACCCGAGCGAGGCGTTGGGCTCTAACTGAACCCGAGCGATTGCACTGCAGGCTACGCGTTACTGAACCCGAGCGATCGATCGATGGCTGTTAACTGAACCCGATCAAGCGATTCCTTCGCTACTCCTGCTAACTGAAGCCGATCGATGCTGCCTCTGGGATGAACAGTGAGCGTTGCCGGGGGGGGGGGGTTGGATGAACAGTGAGCGGTGGCGTTGCCTCTGGATGAACAGGACCCCGTGCTGTGGTGGAGGGCTGGATGAACAATAGACGGTGGAGGGGTGCCCGTGGAGGGGTGGTTGAACATGACCCCGTGGTGGGGAGGGCTGGATGAACAGTAGACGGTGGAGGGGTGCCCGTGGAGGGGTGGTTGAACAGTAGCCGGTGGAGTAGCGCGCTGTGGAGGCTGGATGAACAAGAGCCCGTGGAGGCTGGAGGAGGTCGACGGTGGAGATGAACAGTATCCCGTGGAGTCCCGTTTTGCGGTACGCCACACCCCTCCCGATGAACAGGACCCCCGTTTCGACCGTAGGAGGTCCGTTTCGTCCGTTTTGCGGTACGCCACACCCCTCCCGATCAACAGGACCCCCGTTTTGACCGTAGGAGGTCGGTTTCATCTGTTTTGCGGTACGCCACACCCCTCCCGATCAACAGGACCCCCGTTTCGACTGTAGGAGGTCCGTTTCCTCCGTTTTGCGGTACGCCACACCCCTCCCGATCAACAGGACCCCCGTTTCGACCGTAGGAGGTCCGTTTCCTTTGTTTTGCGGTACGCCACACTCCTCCCGATCAACAGGACCCCCGTTTCGACCGTAGGAGGTCCGTTTCCTCCATTTTGCGGTACGCCACACCCCTCCCCATGAACACGACGCATTCCGTTGCCTCCCCATGAACACGACGCATTCCGTTGCCTCCCCATGAACACGACGACGACGCTGCTTCTCCGTTCCGACCCAGCCATGTACACGAGCCCTGGCCGTACGTATGCGCGAGTAGGCATTCGAGACCCCGCCCGTATGTACACATACGTGGCCGTATTTTCTTTCTTGCACCCTGGCCGTTGTACGTACATGTACATGCTACGTGCGCGCCTCTACTACGACACGTACGCGCCTCTACTACGACACGTGCGTGCCTCTACATCCACCAGTATATATGTACGTACACGTTCGCGGCCAAAATGACAACGCTACGTATGCTTCGACCAGGTGGGTCCCGACTGTCAGGCACTTCCTTGCCTGCGAAGATGTAGCTGGTGGGTCCCAGCAGTCAGGGGGCGAATCATTTTTTTCCCGGACGCACTTCCTTGCGTGCGAAGATGTAGCTGGTGGGTCCCAGCAGTCAGGGGGAAACATTTTTTTCGCGAAATACAGTGGCCCGTCCGGTGGGTCCCAGCTGTCAGGTGGAGGAATCATTATATTCCGCGTAATAAGGAGGCACTTCCTTGCTGCGGCCGTGGACCCAGCTGTCAGCCTCTACACGTACAGTCCACGTCCGATGGAAGTCGTTCCTTGACCACGCTGACCACACCGCGCCGAGAGCACCAGGGCGGTGGACGACGTCGAGGCCAAGGAAGGGGACGACGGGGAGCCGGGGAAGACGCGGCAGTGGAAGCCCGCGCGGAGAGGAGTACGAGGGTTCACTGGTTCGGCTGCGGTGTGAGGCTGCAGTCACCGCAGGGCCTGGCCAGCAGTGGGAATAGTAGGGGGCGGTGAGGCCTCCGCGGCAGCACAGCCGGCCACGGGAGGCAGGAGCATGCGGCACGACCGGCGATGCCTTGGGCGGCTGGAGCAAGAAGACGAGAGGTTGAAGAAGCACTACGACCGTTGGATGGACATCGTACGGTCACTGGAGCTATAATTGTTCATATTGACTAAAGTTGACAAAGGCCCCCGTCCCAGTCAACTTAGTAGGCCCACAAGTCAGCCTCCCACCATGGTGGGTCCCAGCTAGCAGGGGGAGTATTCATTTTTTTGTGCGTAATAAGGAGGCACTTCCTTGCGTGCGAAGATATAGCTGGTAGGTCCGAGCTGTCAGCGGTGGTAACATTTTTTTCGCGAAATACAGAGGCCCTTTCGGTGGGTCCCTGATGTCAGGTGGAGGAATCATTAATTTGCGCGTAATATGGTGGCATTTCCTTGCGTGCGGCCGTGGACCCAGCTGTTGGCCTCTCAACGTACAGTCCACTTCAGATGCATGTCGGTCGTTGACCACGTTGACCAGGCCGCGCCGGGAGCACCAGGGCGGTGGACGACGGCGAGGCCTAGGAAGGGAACGACACGGAGGCAGGGAAGACTCGGCAGTTGTTTCCCACGCGGAGGGGAGTACGACTGTACGAGGGTTTACTGGTTCGTCTGCCGTCGCCGAAGAATAACTGCAGGTGTGGGTGAGTAGAGGGATGGCTAGGCCAGCGATGGGAGTACGGTGGGACAGTGAGGCCTGCGCGGCAGCAGAGCCGGCCGCGGGGAGGAGGGAGCAGGCAGTCCCGCCGGCGCTTGTTTGAGCGGTTGGAGCAGGAAGAGCAGAGATTGAAGAACCACGACGGCCGTTGGATGGCCATCCAACAGTCACTGCTTGTGCGTCAACTTTTTTTTAGGAAAGCCTCAAATCTGTGGAAAACAGCATACAGCCCATCTGCCATTATTTCTAATAATTTATAGCCCATTTGCTAATTATTAAGGTTTTTTTGGAGCCCATATTCTTTTTGTTAGCATTACAGCCCATATTGTGGCCACGGTTAAAAAATTATACGAAATTTTGCATATTTCGGTGCGGTCCGAACTGTTTTTAATCCCGAAATTTCGACTCACATTCAAACTAATTTTAAAAATAAATGTATATCAATATAAAATCCAACAAATTCTCCACGCATAAAAATTAATGTAATTTAAAATCTCGAAATGAAAAAAAAGATATTTGAAACTAATTGCCGGTTTGATGTGTTTTAAAAATGTACAGCCCATTTCTCATTCCTGATGGGCCATTTTCTCGGCCAGCCGAATGAAAGCTCTCCTCGTCTTGAAAGATTTGCAGCCCAACAGGCCTGACAAAGCGACTTACTTGGCAAATCACAAAAAAACTGGGCTGTGGCCGTGGACCCAGCTGTCAGCCTCTCCACGTACAGTACTCTTCCGATGGAAGTCGTTCCTTGACCACGTTGACCACGCCGCGCGGAGAGCACCACGGCAGTGGACGACGGCGAGGAAGACGCGGAGCCGGGGAAGACGCGGCAGTGGAAGCCCGCGCGGAGAGGAGTACGAGGGTTCACTGGTTCGGCTACGGTGTGAGGCTGCCGTCGCCGCAGGGCCTGGCCAGCGGTGGGAATAGTAGGGGGCGGTGAGGCCTCCGCGGCAGCACAGTCGACCATGGGAGGCAGGAGCATGCGGCACGACCGGCGCTGCTTTGGGCGGCTGGAGCAAGAAGACCAGAGGTTGAAGAAGCACTACGACCGTTGGATGGACATCGTACGGTCACTGGAGCTAGAATCATTCATATTGACTAAAGTTGACAAAGGCCTCCGTCCCAGTCAACTTAGTAGGCCCACAAGTCAGCCTCCCACCATGGTGGGTCCCAGCTAGCAGGGGGGTATTCATTTTTTTGTGCGTAATAAGGAGGCACTTCCTTGCGTGCGAAGATATAGCTGGTGGGTCCGAGTTGTCAGTGGCGGTAACGTTTTTTCGCGAAATACAGAGGCCCTTTCGGTGGGTCCCTGATGTCAGGTGGAGGAATCATTATTTTGCGCGTAATAAGGAGGCATTTCCTTGCGTGCGGCCGTGGACCCAGCTGTCGGCCTCTCCACGTACAGTCCACTTCAGATGCATGTCGGTCGTTGACCATGTTGACCAGGCCGCGCCGAGAGCACCAGGGCGGTGGACGACGGCGAGGCCTAGGAAGGGAACGACACGGAGGCAGGGAAGACTCGGCAGTTGTTTCCTATGCGGAGGGGAGTACGACTGTACGAGGGTTTACTGGTTCGTCTGCCGTCGCCGGAGAATAATAACAGGTGTGGGTGAGTAGAGGGATGGCTAGGCCAGCGATGGGAGTACGGTGGGACAGTGAGGCCTGCGCGGCAGCAGAGCCGGCCGCGGGGAGGAGGGAGCAGGCAGTCCCGCCGGCGCTTGTTTGAGCGGTTGGAGCAGGAAGAGCAGAGATTGAAGAAGCACGACGGCCGTTGGATGGCCATCCAACAGTCACTGCTTGTGCGTCAACCTTTTTTTTAGGAAAGCCTCAAATCTGTGAAAACAGCATACAGCCCATCTGCCATTATTTCTAATAGTTTATAGCCCATTTGCTAATTATTAATGTTTTTTTTGGAGCCCATATTCTTTTTGTTAGCATTACAGCCCATATTGTGGCCACGGTTAAAAAATTATACGAAATTTTCCATATTTCGGTGCGGTCCGAACTGTTTTTAATCCCGAAATTTCGACTCACATTCAAACTGATTTTAAAAATAAATGTATATCAATATGAAATCCAACAAATTCTCCACGCATAAAAATTAATGTAATTTAAAATCTCGAAATGAAAAAAAGATATTTGAAACTAATTGCCGGTTTGATGTGTTTTAAAAATGTACATCCCATTTCTCATTACTGATGGGCCATTTTCTTGGCCAACCGAATGAAAGCTCTCCTCGTCTTGAAAGATTTGCAGCCCAACAGGCCTGACAAAGCGACTTACTTGGCAAATCACAAAAAAACTGGGCTGTGGCCGTGGACCCAGCTGTCAGCCTCTCCACGTACAGTACTCTTCTGATGGAAGTCGTTCCTTGACCACGTTGACCACGCCGCGCGGAGAGCACCACGGCAGTGGACGACGGCGAGGAAGACGCGGAGCCGGGGAAGACGCGGCAGTGGAAGCCCGTGCGGAGAGGAGTACGAGGGTTCACTGGTTCGGCTACGGTATGAGGCTGCCGTCGCCGCAGGGCCTGGCCAGCGGTGGGAATAGTAGGGGGCGGTGAGGCCTCCGCGGCAGCACAGCTGGCCACGGGAGGCAGGAGCATGCGGCACGACCGGCGCTGCTTTGGGCGGCTGGAGCAAGAAGACCAGAGGTTGAAGAAGCACTACGACCGTTGGATGGACATCGTACGGTCACTGGAGCTAGAATCATTCATATTGACTAAAGTTGACAAAGGCCCCCGTCCCAGTCAACTTAGTAGGCACACAAGTCAGCCTCCCACCATGGTGGGTCCCAGCTAGCAGGGGGTATTCATTTTTTTGTGCGTAATAAGGAGGCACTTCCTTGCATGTGAAGATATAGCTGGTGGGTCCGAGTTGTCAGCGGCGGTAACGTTTTTTTCGTGAAATACAGAGGCCCTTTCGGTGGTTCCCTGATGTCAGGTGGAGGAATCATTATTTTGCGCGTAATAAGGAGGCATTTCCTTGCGTGCGGCCGTGGACCCAGCTGTCGGCCTCCCCACGTACAGTCCACTTCAAATGCATGTCGGTCGTTGACCACGTTGACCAGGCCGCGCCGAGAGCACCAGGGCGGTGGACGACGGCAAGGCCTAGGAAGGGAACGACACGGAGGCAGGGAAGACTCGGCAGTTGTTTCCCACACGGAGGGGAGTACGACTGTACGAGGGTTTACTGGTTCGTCTGCCGTCGCCGGAGAATAACAACAGGTGTGGGTGAGTAGAGGGATGGCTATGCCAGCGATGTGAGTACGGTGGGGCGGTGAGGCCTGCTCGGCAGCAGAGCCGGCCGCGGGGAGGAGGGAGCAGGCCTAGACGGGGCAGCCCAAAACCACGTCCAACACTTGCCAAAACTTCGTCCCTCGTTTTCTCTGTGTTTCGCACACTCGACATTGTGTGGGCATTTTAACTGTGCATCATATGAAGATGTGCTATGCATGAACGTTGATCAGCATGATGTTAACTGGCTGGTAGTTCCATTTTTGACCATGAATAAAACTTCCAACATGATGTTAACCCTGTTTGAAAAGGCCGTGTTAATATAAATGCTCTGCCTCTGAAAGTTGCAGTTTCTTATCTGAAACTGAACTTGCAGTTTCTTATCTGAAACTGAAACTTGCAGTCTCTTCTCTGAGAATCACATTGTCTGCACTTTTATACTCCTATGAAACTACATTTTTTTAAGTGCTAAAAATAGATCTCTAGAATTCATAAAATACTTCATATGCTCAATACTGCAAATCTGAAATTCAAAAGACATTCATATATGAAAGTAATCTCAAAATACACAACACAAAACACAATTCACAACCTGCAAATACTGACAACCCTATGCTCCTCCTGACAATTCACAACCTGCCCGACTATTGGGCTGGGGGGCAGCCCCCTCCTATTCCTCGACGGCAGACAGCCGCCCCGTGAGACGATGTGAACGGCGAGGGAGACGATGGCGGGGAAGCGTCGTCGGGCCAACTGCTTTTCTCCTCTTGCAGTTGGGTTCGGTCGACGAAGACTCCACCGGCTCGCTCTGGCAGGACACCCTCACAAACGGCACCCTGTAGATGGTCGATCCTTCAATCTCTGGTGGATGCTCCATCTGGGATCGATACTCCCACCACCGCTCCCTCACGATCGGATTCGGTGAATCTGTTTGCTCCATGGCCCGGAGGAGCAGCTCTATGTACTCCGGCGCGACTCCCTCCGGGAGTATCGCCGCCTTTTCGCTCTGTTGCAGATATTTGGCCATGGATGTCGCCGTCGCCGCTAGTTGGTCCTTGTTGTCAAACCAAGACTGTATCTCCAACATCCTAGCTAGCTTCATAGGGTCGCCGTCTGCGATCCTCATGTATCGGTTGTACTCCTCCATCGATCTACTTCTCCACAGCACCTTCACTTGCCGGCGGTGGTTTTTGCATGGAAGAGGAGAGGAGCAGCGCTGGTTTTGGATTAGAACGGGAGAGGAGCGACGCTGGTTTTGGACTGGAACAGGAGAGGAGGGGCGGTGGTTTTGAAATGGAAGAGGAGAGGAGCAGCGCTGCATTTAGATTGGAACAGGAGAGGAGCGGCGGTGGTTTAGGAGGAGAAGAGCGGAAGAGCGGCGCTGGTCTTGGAAGTATTTTTTTGTTGTTTTGCGTATTTTGGGTCAAAGTTTGACCACGTACAGTATTTGACAAGCAAAATGTGAATGCATGTAACCAAAAATTGTATCGTTTGGTTCGTATCTGAATGTACTTTCAAATTATATTATTTTTGAACGTATAACATATATTTTATGTGCGAAAATCATGGTCAATTATGACCCAGAATTAAAGGGAGACTAGTTAATGTGGGGTCGCTTTCTTAATTGAAGGGTAAATTGATTTTGATTTTGATCCAGTCACAGCGCGCCGGCCCTCTCGTCCGATCCTAAATCGCTACCGCACGCTCCTCTCCCTCTTCTCCATTGCAAAACCACCTCCTCTCCTCTCCATCATCTCCATTCCAAAACCACCGTCTTGCCTCTCCCTCTTCTGATCTTCTCCATTGCAAAACCACCTCCTCTCCTCTCCATCATATCCATTCCAAAACCACCGTCTCGCCTTTCCCTCTTCTCTATTGCAAGACCACCATCTCTCCTCCCATCTTCCAAAGCTAGCACCGGACCACTCAGAAGGACATCTATGGAGAGGATGCAGCAGCTAATCAGGCAGATCACCGGCGGCGACCAGGCAAAGTTAGCCAGGTTGAAGGAGATCCTTAGTTGGTTTGACAATGAGTGGGAGATTTCGAGGACGGTGCAGGCCATGTGGCAATGTATGCGAAAGAGCGAGACGGCGGCGATGAGGGCGGCGATGTACATGTACTCCTCGGCGGCAGTCACGCCGCGGTCCTCCGAGTTCATCGAGTATCTCCTCTGGGCGATGGAGCAGACTGATTCACCCGAGGTGACAGTCAAGCGGAGGTGGTGGGCGTACAGGTCGAAGGTCGAGCACCCAGAGGATAACGAATCGATCGAGTATGGTGTGCCGTTCGTGAGGGTGCAGAGCCAGCCGGAGCCACAGGAGTATTCGTACTCCCGCCGCAAGAGGAGGTCGGATGGCACGACGTCGCTTCCCCGCCGTTCTCCACGGTTCCCTCGACGCTCGCCTCGTTTCAACGGCGGCGGTAGGGTTTAAGGTAAGCTTCGCACTAAGCTAATCATCCACCTGCTCAGGCTTACAATCAGTGTGACAACTAATGAAAATCGTGCTTACAATCAGTCTCCGAGTACTACGCCAATCACCCTAAAATAGCTCTGGACCTTTGGGTCAAAGTTGTGACACAGTGTACAAATAAAGAAAAATAGATTGGTGCTTCTTTCAGAAAAGAGTACTCCCTAGAAAACTGCCAATATAAGCTACTAGTATTTGGTTAGATGATTTGCTGCCGAGAAAGATCCGTCCACAGAGAGCGCCACACATCCCACTGGTGGTGGTGGATGCCAATGCATGCATGCAGCATGGTTGGTGTCGGTAATTTTTACTTGGCACACCTCGCACTCTGCATATATGCCGGTTCCATACGTACATTTGTGCAGTTCCACCAAAATGCAGCTGAATAACCCTGTTTGCACAGATAATGAAAAAGCGTGATTACATTATAGTGGCACTAGTTGATGAAACACACAAAATAAATAGAAGAAAATATTGCGATAGTATCATAGTATGCCATGCTGCGAGGGCGAGATGGGCCCTGCGACGCCTCATACGGCACGCCTCATACTGGACATCGTCCCAAGTCTCCCAGATACACCTTCTGCCAGTGATGAACATCAGTGTACAGCGGTTGTACAAGGAGGCGCCTTGAGACATTCAAATCTCTATTTTTGTACATATCAACTAAAATTAAGCACCCCAGTTTGCAGAAACGCTTAAACATTAACAATGGGACTAGTTGATGAAACATACATTAACAAAGAGAAGCACTTTCTTTATCTACATTGGAAATGAAATGATAGAGAGGACACTCGCTCTATTTTATCTGTATTATTACTTCATTTTATCAGTGACACTAGGGTCGAGCAGGTGGCAAACGAGGTGTACCGTGCGTCGCAAGAATGGAGGCCGGGGGTGCTTAGACTGGGATGCTGAAGCTGGCTCTTTCAGTCACCAACATGGATGATTCAATTCATGGGACCTTTTGGTGTAGTTCACCTAAAATGAAGCAATGTCCCGTGAGCTAGCAGCTTCTTCTTCAATTTTTTTTAAGAAAAGGGCTCCAGCCCCGGTTCCATTTCCATCAGAAAATGAAACTCACAGAGCTTCTTCTTCATTAGTTGCAATAAAATTGAGCAACATCAAGGTTGGTTGTGAAGCTCCTGGAATGCTCAACTATAATTTGGATATCATTTGTGCAGTTCAACTAAGATCGAGCGTGAAATGTATATCTCTGTTTGCACAAAAAAGGTGGAAAGGAGGGTGACTAACAAGTGATGAGACATGCATCAAATGAAAAGAAGCATGTTCCTTATCTGAATGGCAATCCTACAAGGACAGTAGCAATTTATAAAGCACTGGCATTGCTAGATATTAGTGTGGGCATTAGGATTAACTATGACAACCGTTAAATACGACATTACTTTGGGCACGGGAGAGTAGGCGGACGAGGACAGTTGCATCTCTAACGAAAAGAACCAACTTATCTTAATGGGAAATTTTAGCAGGACATGTAAAGAAGTGCCATTGATTCATATTACTGGAGGCATTACATTGAAAACAACATTGGTTTAACGTGTCCTTACTTTTAACAGTGTGACTGCTACATTTTACCAGTGGCATTACATAAGAGTTGCTCGGAGCAACAAACATCAGAACAGGATATCTGGGTTGGTCCCATTTTTGTTCGGTATAGCCACCTTATACTGTGTGAGGCTAGCAAATCTAGTGCTGGACTTACTCTGTTGACTTGTCCCCCAGCCCCCACTTTCTTTCCTTTTTCAACCAATAGATCGGGTTTATATTGAGTTTGTACTGCGTTTCCCTTTATTTCCCTATTAGACCTAGAGACCAGTTGGATAGCCAGTCTCTGCTACTTTTCGCCCCCATTATTTCCTCTTTCGACCAAGTCCTAGATTCAGGTAACAAATCCTCCCCCACCCCACCCCTTTCTTCCTTGTTTGAACCAAGTAGTACTAGATTCGAGTGCATGAACTAGTTTTACCTCTTAAACGTAAAACAATTAGGTGGTTTTCGAACAGCCGATCGATCCTATCTACGAGGGGGGCTGAGAAATAGTAAAAGATACAAATGCAGCGACGTCAGGAGCTCGGGAAGTAGAGCAAGGCCGGTTTCGAAGGAAGTTATACCTGATGGTCGCCGGGATGTCGCTAGGTGGGCGGCGGGAGGCCGGATCTGCCCACACTACGGCAGCGAGGAAGAAGGGGTCGGAGGCCCTCCCTCGCCAGCGGTGCTTGGGAGAGAACGGCAAGGCAGGCTGATCGGGACGCGCCCAGCAGTGGGTAAGAGCCGTCGCCGAGGACGACCGCGTGAACGTTGCACCTTCTCACCTTCCCCGACGGAGAGGATCCGGATGGATCTATGACCAGCGGTGAGCCGAGAGAGAGAGAGTGTGTGGCCACCGCTGTCGTGTTTAGATCTGGAGAGGCCGAGACAGTGTGAAGAGAGCAACACTAGCAAGCAAGCACGGAGGCTCCTGCCTATATAGTGGAGTAGTACTAGTTTTCTTTTGTCTACCGGAGCCGGCTTGACCTCGTCAATGACTGTCGAGAAGTCTTCATGCACGTGGCCCGGAGGCGCAGTTGTCGTCATTTTGATCTGAAGCGCCGGATTATAACATATAACACGAAAAAATGCCACATGACAAGAAATCATAACCTCACTGCCCAAAGGAGACAACATGAATCCCGACGGACAAACTAGACGAGGAACAAAGCTCAATTAAAGATAAACTCGTAGAAAAGGGGTCCGTCGATATATGTCCTAATTAATATAGCCGGCTTGACCTAGATGGCAGCCGAGTAGTCACTGTTCGTGCATGTGCCCCCAATGACTAGCCCAACTCAGTTGTCGCTGTTTAACCCTCGCAGTGATCCGAAGCACATGACACCTAATTTTGCGAGATGACAAGAAACCTTTTTTTAGATTTCTCACCACAACTACAGCCATGTACAACACAGCCTGCACGATATGTAGACGATAGCCAATCCAGGCATGTCTGCTGGAGTCTGGTCACATGCATGGACGAACTGATCTTCCGTGTCTTGCAGGGATCGTCCAGGCACCAACGTAGTACAACACTTCTCTAGTACTATCGCTCGTCTCCCTCTTCTATTAAGTCACCCGACTTGCGGGGCCAGGGAGTGTGCCTATGGTCAGTTCTCAATTGCCGTCCCACATGTGTGTGCAAACGCAATATGACATATGACGCGCGTTCCATTCGGAGAGCAGCGTGCTAGACCGACCGACCGTCTGGGGTGCGACGCGAATGCGACGGGCGTGCTGTATACTCCGTACATGTGTACCGCCGTTTTCTGGACGCTTTGCTCCATGGCGCGGGCGCAATCCATGGATACAAAATTAGTATACTGTATACTATTTAAAAGTCGAGGGCAGGGCTTTTCCTGCGCGGTAGGCGGCAGGGCAGTTCCGCCTAGTCGGTTCGACAGAGACGCGAGAAGACGAGGGCGACCCCTACCCTAGGGTGCCCTAGGTAGCTGCCGCACGCATCATTGTTTTCTCTTTTCTTTATGCTCTTGCGCCCTAGAGTGAAATGATGGTTGCTTCATCCGTCCAGCTTAATGCGGGAAAGGTGGGGCTTTGTGATTTGACCCCTCAGCGCTCATTTTCTAATACTGCGGCGCTACGACCGGGGTGCCTCCAATTCCAACCGCTGCTCCGAACTGTAATTTGGTGCATCACACGTGGAACAAGACGGTGGATGAGCCACATGTCGGCCAAAGGGGTCCTGTTAAGTGTGTCGCCATTTCGTGTGCGGACTGACCCTGCTTGAGTTGCTACGCCAACACGACAGGAGCAGCCTACCACTTGGTTTTTCTCTTGGTGAATCCCGACTATATTGATCTGAAAAGATACGTGTTGAACTACCCTCTCCGTCTCGGTTTTTTTATTTTTAGGCGTCTGGGTTACAGGGCCTGCACGTAGTTCTAGGTCATCCATTTGACTAACTAAATATGAGTTACTATGTCACAAAAAGTATATCATTGGATTCTTAAGCGGATGTAGTTGTATTTAAAAGTCGAGGGTGGGGCTTTTCCTGCGCGGTAGGCGGGGCAGTTCCGCCTAGTCGGTTCGACAGAGACGCGAGAAGACGAGGGAGTAGGCTGCTGCAAACGTAGGGCTGCGTGATTTGACAGCGAGTTACTGCTGGACAGGTGGGGCCCCGTGTTTTGACTTGCCATTATCATTTTAACTGCGGCGCTACGACCGGCGTGAGTCTCCCGATTCCTGAACACCTCCATACAGGTGCCTCTCCCAATGCTCCACCATGTAGTAGAGGATGGTTCTTGCATGAGAGCCCACTTCTCCACTTTTTCCTTGCCTCTCTTTCCTCCACATATGCAAAAATGCCATGTAAAGCGCACTATTGTACTTACTTTTACTTGCTCCTACAGGTGCTTAAGCTTGCCACATAGGCATAAAGTCTGATGTGGCAAGTTAATCAAGAAGAGAGAGACTAGTTTGGTGACCCAAGGAAGAAACGATGCTAAGCACGTATACCAAGGTGAAAAGACAATTTTGAGTCTATAGCTAATTAAATGAAGCAAACTTAGCAACACTATTTCATCGGAAGAGGTCACTCCTTGGCAAATGCAATAAATACTAGTACTCCCTGTGTCCCATAATATAAGAACGTTTTTGGCACTACACTAGTGTCAAAAACGTTCTTATATTATGGGACGGAGGGAGTACGAAGAAAGAGATAGAGAGGAGTAAAAAAATACACTTATAGCCAACCTTATAGCCAACCTTGTTGTAGTATGAGTGACTAAGTGATAACTATGTATGACATGCCAACATCAGATAGCCTAACGCACCATGTTAAATCTCCAAGGGCGCGACCGCGCGAGCGACGCGACGGTCGTGGTAGGCGCGACCATGATACGGGTTGCTGGCAGCCCTTGGATCTGAGATCAAACGGTCGCATGCTAAGTTGCTGAAAATTTGCTGAAAATTTGCAGAATAACCCTCCAGGATAGGATATTCACCCATAGGTCTAGAATCACGCCATGCAACCGTTCGATCTCAGATCCAAGGGCTCTCGGAAGCCCGTATCATGGGAGAATGGAAAGCCACTACCCTGCCGTTCGCACGCTGGCAGTTCGCTCCTACTCGTCCCCGCACGTCCTTCAATACACTACAAAAAAAGACACACCCGTGACATTTTGGGCCGAACGAATTTTTTTTCTATCATACATATGACACTTCTATGACGATAATTGTGACAAAACCAAGTATCATCATAGATGTGGTGGGCTCCTACTTCTATGACAAAAAATCATGACAGAAAATGGGCTTTTCGTCCTGGGCGGGCCGAAGACGCAGCTGCATGACATTCTTTGGGCCGTCCATGACGGAAAAAATCGTGGTAGAAGCGAGGGCGAGGAAAATTTCGGGGAGTTCCCGGTTACGGTGGGAGGTCGGGGCCGAGCGATGCGCGTTTCTCTCGTACACGTACGCGCGTGTGTGCGAGGCGTTGGCTCTAACTGAACCCGAGCGAGGCGTTGGGCTCTAACTGAACCCGAGCGATTGCACTGTAGGCTACGCGTTACTGAACCCGAGTGATCGATCGATGGCTGTTAAATGAACCCGATCGAGCGATTCCTTCGCAACTGCTGCTAACTGAAGCCGATCGATGCTGCCTCTGGGATGAACAGTGAGCGTTGCGGGGGGTTTGGATGAACAGTGAGCGGTGGCGTTGCCTCTGGATGAACAGGACCCCGTGGTGTGGTGGAGGGCTCGATGAGGAGTAGACGGTGGAGGGGTGCCCGTGGAGGGGTGGTTGAACAGGACCCCATGGTGTGAAGGGCTGGATGAACAGTAGACGGTGGAGGGGTGCCCGTGGAGGGGTGGTTGAACAGGACCCCGTGGTGTGTAGGGCTGGATGAACAGTAGATGGTGGAGGGGTGGTTGAACAGTAGCCGGTGCAGTAGCGCGCGGTGGAGGCTGGATGAATAGGAGCCCGTGGAGGCTGGAGGACGTCGACGGTAGCCCGTGGAGGCTGGAGGAGGTCGACGGTGGAGATGAACAGTATCCCGTGGAGTCCCGTTTTGCGGTACGCCAGACCCCTCCCGATGAACAGGACCCCCGTTTCGACCGTAGGAGGTCCGTTTCATCCGTTTTGCGGTATGCCACACCCCTCCCGTTCAACAGGACCCCCGTTTCGACCGTAGGAGGTCTGTTTGCTCCGTTTTGCGGTACGCCACACCCCTCCCGATCAACAGGACCCCCGTTTCGACCGTAGGAGGTCCGTTTCCTCCGTTTTGCGGTACACCAGGCCTCGTTTCCATCGCCTGTTCCGTCCAAGCCCTCCCGATGAACACGACCACGCATTCCGTTCTGACCCAGCCGGTTGGCTCCCACGCGTTCCGTTGCCTCCCGATGGACACGACGCATTCCTTTGCCTCCCCATGAACACGACGCATTCCGTTGCCTCCCCATGAACATGACGACGACGCTGTTTCTCCGTTCCGACCCAGCCATGTACATGAGCCCTGGCCGTACGTATGCTTGAGTAGGCGTTCGAGACCCCGCCCATATGTACACATACCTGGTCGTATTTTCTTTCTTGCACCCTGGCCGCTGTACGTACGTGTACATGCTACGTGCGCGCCTCTACATCCACCAGTATATATGTACGTACACGTTCGCAACCAGAATGACAACGCTACGTACGCTTTGACCAGGTGGGTCCCGACTGTCAGGCCCTTCCTTGCCTCCGAAGATGTAGCTGGTGGGTCCCAGCAGTCAGGGGGGCGAATCGTTTTTTTTTCGGACGCACTTCCTTGCGTGCGAAGATGTAGCTGGTGGGTCCCAGCAGTCAGGGGGAAACGTTTTTTTCATGAAATACAGTGGCCCGTCCGATGGGTCCCAGCTGTCAGGTGGAGGAATCATTATTTTCCGCGTAATAAGGAGGCACTTCCTTGCTGCGGCCGTGGACCCAGCTGTCAGCCTCTCCACGTACAGTCCACGTCTGATGGAAGTCGTTCCTTGACCATGTTGACCACGCCGCGCCGAGAGCACCAGGGCGATGGACGACGGAGAGGCCTAGGAAGGGGACGACGGGGAGCCGGGGAAGACGCGGCAGTGGAAGCCCGCGCGGAGAGGAGTACGAGGGTTCACTGGTTCGGCTGCGGTGTGAGGCTGCCGTCGCCGCAGGGCCTGGCCAGTGGTGGGAATAATAGGGGGCGGTGAGGCCTCCGCGGTAGCACAGCCGGCCACGGGAGGCAGGAGCATGCGGCACGACCGGCGCTGCTTTGGGCGGCTCGAGCAAGAAGACCAGAGGTTGAAGAAGCACTACGGCCGTTGGATAGACATCGTACGGTCACTGGAGCTAGAATCGTTCATATTGACTAAAGTTGACAAAGGCCCCC
The DNA here is from genome assembly GCF_002575655.3 of Aegilops tauschii subsp. strangulata. NCBI lineage: Eukaryota > Viridiplantae > Streptophyta > Magnoliopsida > Poales > Poaceae > Aegilops > Aegilops tauschii. The sequence continues at coordinate 50,815,680 of NC_053039.3, forward strand.
GTCCTAGTCAACTTAGTAGGCCCACAAGTCAGCCTCGCACCATGGTGGGTCCCAGCTAGCAGGGGGAGTATTCATTTTTTTGTGCGTAATAAGGAGGAATTTCCTTGCGTGCGAAGATATAGCTGGTGGGTCCGAGCTGTCAGCGGCGGTAACATTTTTTTCGCGAAATACAGAGGCCCTTTCGGTGGGTCCCTGATGTCAGGTGGAGGAATTATTATTTTGCATGTAATAAGGAGGCATTTCCTTGCGTGCGGCCGTGGACCCAGCTGTCGGCCTCTCCACGTACAGTCCACTTCAGATGCATGTCGGTCGTTGACCACGTTGACCAGGCCGCGCCGAGAGCACCAGGGCGGTGGACAACGGCGAGGCCTAGGAAGGGAACGACACGGAGGCAGGGAAGACTCGGTAGTTGTTTCCCACGCGGAGGGGAGTACGACTGTACGAGGGTTTACTAGTTCGTCTGCCGTCGCCGAGAATAACAGCAGGTGTGGGTGAGTAGAGGGATGGCTAGGCCAGCGATGGGAGTACGGGGGGCGGTGAGGCCTGCGCGGCAGCAGTGCCGGCCGCGGGGAGGAGGGAGCAGGCAGTCCCGCGGCGCTTGTTTAAGCGGCTGGAGCAGGAAGAGCAGGGATTGAAGAAGCACGACGACCATTGGATGGCCATCCAACAGTCACTGCTTGTGCGTCAACCTTTTTTTTAGGAAAGCCTCAAATCTGTGGAAAACAGCATACAGCCCATCTGCCATTATTTCTAATAATTTACAGCCCATTTGCTAATTATTAAGGTTTTTTTGGAGCCCATATTCTTTTTGTTAGCATTACAGCCCATATTGTGGCCACGGTTAAAAAATTATACGAAATTTTGCATATTTCGGTGCGGTCTGAACTGTTTTTAATCCCGAAATTTCGACTCACATTCAAACTAATTTTAAAAACAAATGTATATCAATATTAAATCCAACAAATTCTCCACGCATAAAAATTAATGTAATTTAAAATCTCGAAATGAAAAAAAAGATATTTAAAACTAATTGCCGGTTTGATGTGTTTTAAAAATGTACAACCCATTTCTCATTACTGATGGGCCATTTTCTCGGCCAGCCGAATGAAAGCTCTCCTCGTCTTGAAAGATTTGCAGCCCAACACGCCTGACAAAGCGACTTACTTGGCAAATCACAAAAAACTGGGCTGTGGCCGTGGACCCAGCTGTCAGCCTCTCCACGTACAGTACTCTTCCGATGGAAGTCGTTCCTTGACCAGGTTGACCACGCCGCGCGGAGAGCACCACGGCGGTGGACGACGGCGAGGCCTAGGAAGGGGACGACGCGGAGCCGGGGAAGACGCGGCAGTGGAAGCCCGCGCGGAGAGGAGTACGAGGGCTCACTGTTTCGGCTGCGGTGTGAGGCTGCCGTCTCCGCAGGGCCTGGCCAGCGGTGGGAATAGTAGGGGCGGTGAGGCCTCCGCGGTAGCACAGCCGGCCACGGGAGGCAGGAGCATGCGGCACGACCGGCGCTGCTTTGGGCGGCTGGAGCAAGAAGACCAGAGGTTGAAGAAGCACTACGGCCGTTGGATGGACATCGTACGGTCACTGGAGCTAGAATCGTTCATATTGACTAAGTTGACAAAGCCCTCCGTCCCCGTCAACTTAGTAGGCCCACAAATCAGCCTCCCACCATGGTGGGTCCCAGCTAGCAGGAGGAGTATTCATTTTTCTGTGCGTAATAAGGAGGCACTTCCGGTGGGTCCAAGCTGACAGCGGGGGGAACGTTTTTTTCGCGAAATACGGTGGTCCGTCCGGTGGGTCCCAGCAGTCAGGGGCAAACGTTTTTTTCACGAAATACGGTGGCCCGTCTGGTGGGTCCCAGCAGTCAGGGGGGAAACGTTTTTTCCGCAAAATACTGGTGGCCCGTCCGGTGGGTCCCTGCTGTCAGGTGGAGGAATAATTATTTTGCGCGTAATAAGGAGGCACTTCCTTGCGGCTGCCGTGGACCCAGCTGTCAGCCTCTCCATGTACAGTACTCTTCCGATGGAAGTCGGTCGTTGAGCACATTAACCACACCGCGCCGAGAGCACCACGGCGGTGGACGACGGCGAGGCCTAGGAAGGGGACGACGCGGAGCCGGGGCAGACGCGGTAGTGGATGCCCACGCGGAGAGGAGTATGAGGGTTCACTGGTTCGGCTGCGGTGTGAGGCTGCCGTCACCGCAGAATAACAGGGGGAGTGGGTGAGTGGAGGGATGGCCTGGCCAGCGGTGGGAGTAGTATGGGGACGGTGAGGCCTCCGCGGCAGCACAGCCGGCCACGGGAGGCAGGAGCATGCGGCACGACCGGCGCTGCTTTGGGCGGCTGGGGCAAGAAGACCAGAGGTTGAAGAAGCACTACGGCCGTTGGATGGACATCGTTGACCATTGCGCGCCGAGAGCACCAGGGCGGTGGACGACGACGAGGCCTACGAAGGGAACGACACGGAGCCAGGGAAGACACGGCAGTGGTTGCCCACGCGGTGGAGAGTACGAGGGTTGACTGGTTCGGCTGCCGTCGCCGAAAAATAACAGGAGGTGTGGGTGAGTAGAGGGATAGACAGGCCAGGGATGCGAGTATGATGGGGCCGTGAGGCCTGCCCGGCAGCACTGCCGGCCACGGGAGGCGGGAGCAGGCGGTTCCGACGGTGCTGGTTTGGGCGGCTAGGGCAGGAAGATCAGAGACTAAAGAAGCACGATTGCCGTTAGATTGACATCTAACGGTCTGACGCTGGTAGCGTCGATTGTTGACTAAGTTTCTTTTTTGAGAAACCTTGTGTATGCATGCACTTAGTAGGCCCACAAGTGAGCCTCCAAATCTGTGGCAGACAACATAAAGCCCATTTGCTAATTCTTAAGTAATTTATTACAACCCATTTTCTGCTCAGGACCACGGTCAAAAAGTTCGACTTTATTTTGCATATTTCGGTGGAGTCCGAACTGTTGTAATCCTGAAATGTTAAACATTTTTTAAGAACTTATTGATTTGCCAAAAAAATCGTTCTGTTTTTGTAAGCAAATAAGACGTGGGACAATTGAGTTGGTTTAAGGGAAAACCAGTGGTAAAAAATCAGCGCTGGGTGGGAAAAACAACAAAAATAAGGATGTAAATATGAAAAGGGAATTTTATGTGTTTTCAATATAATGATACGTGTATATGAACTAGTAAAACTATAGGTAGAGATTAGAAAACAGATGTAGGACATGCGTTTCAAGAGGAAAATAGAACTGGGCTGTGTGTTTGATTCAGTAAAAAAACTGCCTGCGGATGTTGTAAGACAAAATATAACTAACGCTGGCGGGCCAGAGGCCAGTAGATACCTGCTGGATCTTTGTGCCCCGTTGTCATCATGGGCTGGGCCTGTTAAAAACAAAACCAACCCTGGGCAGTCTACAGCCCAGTTGAAACTTGCTCGACCTAAAAAAACAATATACGTGCTCAATAAACGAGAGAATTCTGCAAGTACAGACTGATAACTGGGATGCAGCACGGATATTGTTTTTTTATCATGATAATAAGTGCATGCACTTGTTTCGAAAAATTGGAGAACTGGGAATTCGAACGGCGGGTGCTTATGCTACCCATCAAATAAAAATCAGGTGCCTGAAAATTCGTTTCAAAACAAATGATTCAGCTTTATATCCACATCGACCCTCGGACAACAATACCAACTTGCGGACGACAAGGTAGTACAACTACCAATACCAAACTAACTTATAATCTTTTTACTCCTGGCCCTGGTGTTCGTCTGGTAGAAAATCTTGCAGAGGACTAGCTCCCGCTCCTTCTCTTGCTCCAGGTCCCCGAGGTGGTGCTGGTGCATCACCCAGTTGGTCCTCTGCTGGTCGAAGTTCTTGTTGGTGTGCAGCACCAGAACCTTTTTTGCTGCCCGTCTTGCCGGCCGTTGAACATCACCGGCAAGGTATTGCCGGTCTTGTGCCACATTGCGTGCATGCCGCACTCCGACTGTATCTTGCGATGCGTCCACGTGCCCCTTTTGAACGCCCTGGAATTACGCTGGAAGAAATGCTTCCTTAGGCCACTCAGTGTGATACCTGCAGTATTGTGGAATACATGTTTTAGTGTACCTAGTTGGCATTTTCATAACATCTTTGGCATGTTGCAGTCACTTGTTTCACTTTTTATTAACTGTCAAATTGTAATTGCTTCACCAGGTCTGCGCCTAAAAAGAAAAATAGAGCTATAAACAAAGGAATATGTTTGTGCAAGTAGACGGCCGATCGGTGTCTTACCTGGAAGTTTCTCAGGTTGGGTGTAGCATATGCCGTGCTCGCTGTCGATGGTTGGTATGAACAAATCGATGAGAGACTGAAATCTTGCGTTGTCAGCACTCACTTTGGCCTCAAGGTGCTCGATCAGCTCCTGATCCGTGGGATCGAACTTGACGCCAGCCGGCAGCACCGGCCAATCCTTCTTCGACTTGCATCGGTAATTCCAGTTATATGGTACTCAATGTATGATCAATCGACTGTTTTAAGTGAATGATGAAAGATTTCGACAGATAAGTGGTACTCCAAATCTGAAGTCCAGAATACCCGAACACGCCGCCGGGATTCTTGTGTCACCTCACGCGTAGCGTGTTGTCACGTTAATTCAATGTGTGGACATGATGAATAATTTGACCGACGTATACTAGTACTGCTACTGTACTACTCACTAGTCGTATTTAGTGTCACAATTTATACATAGGTTTAACTAACAAGTACGCACTTGAAGCCTAACTGATATATATATATATGGCTTCTGCACAACATCTCCATCATCATTATCAGTACATCCTACGCAGGTGAGTTAGGATGCACTTGATCCCAGGAAGTTATCTATCCTTCAAACCAGAGGAGTGCTTCAAACTAACAACAGTACATAATATCCAACAAAAGAGGGTCGTGCTAAAGCAGCAGAATACATGGCTCAGTCTAGATATCAGCACGAATCAAGTTGTGCATATTTGCTGTTGGCATGAACCACATCGCCGCATGTCGGGTTTGCAAAAGCCATCCATCGCATGGAAGCTTGATGCCTTTCACACACTGAAGATTATCTGGCAACAAGTTGTGTCGACGAATCTCTGGATATGGTGATTCATGAAACCCATGGTATGATGTGTAAAGACAGCCGCCCCCCCTCGCGAATGGAAGTTGCATAGCACAGTAATCATCGCCGGTGATATGATCGATGATAGGTTGGATGATCGGATAATTGAGCCCGAGGAACAAGGAGTGGTTGCCGAGGCTGTAAACCCGCCTCCAGTTGAATACGCCTGGCCCAATGGAGCTGGGATCTTTCTCGAACACGAAGCATCCATAGCCATCAATGTCACGAACGCCACACGCATTGTACTGCATGTGGTTTGATGTAATGGTTTGGTCAATTTGGTACGTGCGAATGAGCATCAAATGACCGCCGTCAGCTGAACGAGCGATAAACCACCACCCATCGGCTGGTATGATTCCAGGTCCTGGAATCATGAAGGCCAGCGCATTTGCGTCTGCTGCAACAATTCAAATTGGAGACCAAAAGGACAAAAATAAACAATCATGTTCAGAGTATGTGTGGAATTAAGATTATTATAACAGTGACACATATCATAGATAGAGAATTGCAATGCCGTGGTCATAATCATACCCCAAGTTAAAAAAACACAGCAATATGTCATGGTTCAAACATCAAGTAACAATGAGAGGAAAACAGCTATGACAGCGCCTACTCATATTCTACCATAGCACTTACTACTACTGTTCTCATATCAACTCTAAGCAATAACATGCGTTGTTATAAAAATCTTGTAAACGACAGTAACATATAGCAATCATGATGTTATGCTCATAATATGTATTCTAACAATCATTAGATGCCAATTGTTCTCATATCAACTCTAGAAATAACATGTGTGGTCAAAAAAATCTAGGAAATGAGAGGAACATATAGCAATGATGTGGTTATAGACATGCTATGCATTCTAAATTTGTAACAAATGAACAGGCAGTTGTATTCATAAGGTAAAGATGAGATGAGATAGAACAAATACACGACGATAGATTCCACCAGTATAGGCAGCCAATCTGTGCGTCGACCGCGTAAACGATGCCATCGTGCACTATAGCATCAGACATAAATGTTGCCTCAACAGGATTGACGATGAGCCATAACCATGTATGGCGACCGGATTCCAGATAGACTAATCCCATGTTGAACAAGGCAATGAGCTTGTAATCCATGTAGTCTTCTGATGGTGTGGGCACTTCGCAGATTACAACTTTCTGCAAACAGAGGTCGAGCCAAAAGCTTGGCGCGTCTCGTGCGTAGTAGGCAGGAGTGTCCGGCGGGCCGCGAGGCTCGATGGCGGCGGTACCCAACAATGGAAGGGTGATCTCTCGCTGGGTGTAGATATCCACGAGACGCCACGGACTACCGGTGTGGTGGATGAGGACGATCCAGTTGGCCTTCATGCCCACCCAGTAGTGGCCGCGCATGAAGGACAGGTGGACGGGTAGTGGTAGCATGTCGAGGGGAACCACGGCAACCTCCGTAGGATCATCAAGTCGGTGTCTGGGCCACCTGCGAGGATCGGGCATCAGCAAGCAGGGTGTCTTGAAAAGAGCCGGCCGGTTGCAGACAAGTAGACGGTACAAAGACACCGAGCATGCGGCCAGACGGACGGTGTTGAGTAGGTCCATACAACTACAGATCTGCTCCAAGAGAACATCGGGAAGGGAATTCCAATCGCGGCTCTGCGTGTCAGTCGGTTCTGCCATTGGGGTTTTCGGTGCCTGCGAGCCAGCGGGGAAGTGAATTCGGGCGGGCGAGCGAAGAAGCTTCTCGTGTGGCCGAGCAGTGAGCGGGGGGATATGGTACGTGCGAGCTACCAAGGAAGATGGCGCGGGCGGGCGAGCAGTGAGCGGGGGTAAATGGTGTGCAGCCGACGATGGGGAAGAGAGGAGGAAGAAGAAGAGAGGAGGAAGAAGAGTGGAAGACGGGGAAGAAAGTGCATTCAATCTCAATTCTACTAGTACTACGACCAGGATATACCGTCCTTTGGAGTGTAAATAGATACACCGATGACATGTGGGTCTACCACAACATGGCCCATATGTCAGTTAATGGAGGACAGAGGTGCGTAGGCGTATTTGCGGAAGCGTGCTCTACTGGCAAACATGATGGCAGTACTGGGTAAGGCTGATTTAGTAACACCAACACGCTGGTTGAGCTTATTAATTACGTGTCCCATCTGCTGCAGCGTGTATTGTCACTTCACTGTGAAGACTAGTTGAATAGTTCTCTCTGGCCGAGATGGGGAATAATGGATCATGAGGACTTCCTTTCTACAGTATCCCTATGCCTCTACGCTCACTTCACTCATTTTGCTCCGTACCTAGTCACTTGTTGAAATCTGTAGAAAGACAAATACTCCGTATTTGGGAACAGAGGGAGGCTTTTACTCCGTACTATTTGGGAACAGAGGGAGTATCACCATATGGAGGGAACAGAGGAAGCCTGAAATATGAACATGTCAATGGGAGGGAGTAAGCCCCATGCATGCATGCATGCAACATGCAACACTCACACGTACACATGGATGCACGCAACACTCACGCACCCATGCGGCACACAGCACACGACGCAACACACACACTCACGCTCAAGTGCTCAACCTACTCCCTACGTCCGTGAAAGACTGTACATTTAGAGATTTACACATTGACCAGGGCATAATTAACGCCCGAAAGTAGCAGACTTATGTGTGCATGCGACCATTGAGATAAGAAGATTAAATGAAGGCCGTTGCATGCTGTAATTAAGGATAGACATGTAGCCTATACCTACAGCACAAGTTGGTGCATTAGTTAATCAATATCGATTTAGATTAAAGGCTAAATGCATTGGAAGTGTAGATGTACATCATGTACTACACTCTTTGTTTTATAGCCGATGTACACTCTTTGTTGGAAGACCGAGGGAGGACACATGCATGCACTCACATACATAGCCAGGGCGGTTCGCGCGCAAGAGTTGGACTCGTGTCGCGCCTGCGTAAAGTTTTGTTTAACTGATTTCTTTGCTCTGCCAACTGACACGTGGGACCCAGAAACCAGGTGACAATTTAACCAGTCAACAAAGTGCCACGTCGACTATGTGGCCGGTCAGTAGGGTGCAATACGGTGCTCTACGATGAGCTAGTGATCGTATAATCGCCGCAAAACTATTTGTAGTGACCGTAAAGAGCGTATTGTTACATACGTTGACCACCAGTGTATTTTTCTCGTTTCAAATTAAGCCATATTAATCGGAAAGGACGCAGTATGGACTACTACTACTAGTACTAGTACTGCTTTGATGTGTCCCGTCAACTCGCCGAACGAGGAGAAGCTTGCTTACTATGCCTCTCCCTCGCCCACGCGCGCGGTGGTTCGCAGGACGAGGAGAGGGTTTTGACTACAGCGCTGTAACACCCCACATGCAACTTGCCATATTTGTACTCCGACTCTTGCCATTTTCGGCTATGTGATATGATATTCCCTCCATGGTCGGGTTTTGTCTTTCGTTTTGCATTTTGTCATGTCATGCATTTTCATATCATGCCATCATGCGCATTGCATTTGCATACGTGTTCGTCTCGTGCATCCGAGCATTTTCCCCGTTGTCCGTTTTGCAATCCGGCGCTCCTATCTCCTCCGGTGCACCCCTCTTGTTTTCTTTCGTGTGCGGGTGTCAAACTTTCTCGGAATGGACCGAGGCTTGTCAAGTGGCCTTATTATACCACCCGGAGATCACCGGTCAAGTTTCGTTCCATTTGGAGGTCGTTTGGTACTCCAATGGTTAACCGGGCATCCGCAATGTCCATTTAAGTGCTCAGCAAAAACCCCCTCAAAAACCAGCCCAAAACCCACCAAACTCTCTTCCATGCTCTAGGTCGTTCGATCACGATCGTGTGGGCGAAAACCGCACCTCATTTGGAGCCTCCTAGCTCCCTCTACCTATAAATATGTGAGCATCCCGAAATACGCACGCAGACCAAACCCTAGCCCACTCCCTCTCCGCCGCCGGACGTGTCCGGTCCACGCCGGACACATCTCCACCGACGGCCGCGACGAATCGCGCGCCGCCACGTGTCGCCGCCGCCACCTCCACCGCACCGGCCCGCCCGGCCCACCGCGGGCCCGCCGGCCCGTACCACCGCCGCCCAACGCGCCGCCGCCTCCCGCGTCCGCCGGCCGCCGCCGCGCTCGCCGCCCTCCGCCGCCGCCCGGCCCCGCCGCTGCGGCCGCGCCGCCCCCGCCGCCGGCGACCTCGCCTCCGGCCTCCTCCTCCTCTCCACGGCGCTGCCCCGCCGCCGTCTCCTCCTCCTCTCCATCGCCGAGCCCGAGCCGAGCTCTCCGGCCAGATCCGATCGAAGCCACCGTACGCGTTGACTTTCCTCGACCCCCCTAATTTCTCTAAGTCATAAATTTTCACAGCATGTGTCCCTGTTCGTGATGCCATAACTCCTTGCATGTAGCTCTGATTCGCGCACGTAATATGTCAATTTGTTCGTCTCGCGATGCTCTTCATTTTGTTCAATTGCACCATGTTCATTAGAGGTCATCTTAATGCCCAAATCTCTGTTGGAAGAGGGGCTAGTTGCTGTTATTCTCCGGTTCTTATCAGAACTTGGAGATTTGTTATTTTTGTATCATTTAATCTGTGCATCTTATGAGCATGAGCTCTACATGTGTTTTGAAGTATGCCATGCCATCTTTCCAAGGGTGTATGCCATGTATTTTTGTGATCTCTGTGGTGACTAGCACAAGCATGCAAATTAGGCCCCGTAATATTTCTGATTTCAGGGACTGATTTCTCTAAGTCCTCGTCTGCTGTTATTTTGTTGCCATGTAAACTTGATGTTACAGAGAGATCCATGCATATTTTGGAGATGTTCAGTAAGGATGTTTTGTAGATATAGTTGTAATTGATCCATTCCTGCAATTGTTTGCAATTATGGAGTGCCATAGCATGACTCAATCTTGCTCTACTTTTGCTATAAAATATTTCTAGCAGATTCTTAACATGATATTCATTTTTGCCAAGCTTATTGTAGTTGATCCATACATGCTATGCTCTTGTTATTGCCATGGTTAGATTCATAAACATGCCGTCTTGCTGTAGGTATGCTTGGTTTGTCATGCATTGCTCTTTAGTGAGTGCATCAAGCTCACAAAGAGGCCTATATATTATTATTTCTGCCATGCTCTGTTTTCTGCTTAGTCTGAAACCTGATAACGGAACTTGCTATGTTTACATGCTTGCCATCATATCTTCTGGTCCTTTTTGGCTTATGGTCAGTAAAGGACTTTTGTCATGTGCATTTATTAAAACACTGCCATGCCTTGTTTTGCTATGTCAAGTTCCTGTAGCATGTTGATTTCGTGCTCTGAACATTGCTACCTGATGCTGTTTTCTGCCATGTCCAGTTTTTCACTGTCTGTGATCCTGTTATCTTTTGCACTTTTGCCATGCTTGTTTGAGCTTGATATCTTGTGAACTAGCCATAGCTCAGTGTTCATATTTTGTCAAGCATCTCCTGTAGATTACTACCATGTACTTTGTTGCTATGTTGGGGTGCTGTAGCATTGTTGCTTGTTGCATTTTAAGTGCTATCATGCTGTTAATCGCAGATTCGTGTCATTCTTGTTTTGCTTGCCATTTGCAAACCGTGCATCCGTTTCCGGTGATCTTTATATCGATTTCGACCGAAATCATCTCATCTTTCCAGTGGCATGCTTGGTTTGCCAAGTTAATGCCATGTTCACCATTTCCTTCTGGAGCACGCATATGCATCGCATATCATATCTTGCATATCATACATGTTTTGCATCATGTTGCTTGCGCATTTCTCGTTGTTGATTGTGGTTCTGTTTGTTTGTGTTCTTGTCTTGGGTAGAGCCGGGAGACGAGTTCGTGAACGAGGAACCTGTTGAGTACGCTTACGAGGATCAAGCTTTCGACAACTCTGAGAACCTTGCAGGCAAGATGACCACCCCTCGAAATCACTTCTATCTTTGCTTTGTTAGTTGTTCGCTCTATTGCCATGCTCCGCTACCTATCACTTGCTATATCATGTCTCCCATTTTGCCATGTCAGCCTCTAACCATCCTTTCCTAGCAAACCATTGTTTGGCTAAGTTACCGCTTTTGCTCAGCCCCTCTTATAGCGTTGCTAGTTGCAGGTGAAGTTGAAGTTTGTTCCATGTCGGAACATGGATATGTTGGGATATCACAATATCTCTTATTTAATTAATGCATCTATATATTTGGTAAAGGGTGGAAGGCTCGGCCTTATGCCTGGTGTTTTGTTCCACTCTTGCCGCCCTAGTTACTGTTATACCGGGATTATGTTCCTTGAGTTTGCGTTCCTTACGCGGTCGGGTGATTTATGGGACCCCCTTGACAGTTCGCCTTGAATAAAACTCCTCCAGCAAGGCCCAACCTTGGTTTTACCATTTGCTACCTAAGACTTTTCCCCCGGGTTTTCGTGAGCCCGAGGGTCATCTTATTTTAACCCCCCGGGCCAGTGCTCCTTCGAGTGTTGGTCCGAACTGAGCAGACTGCGGGGCCCCCTCCTGGAATCTCGAGGTCTGGTTTTACTCGTAGGATGTCTCATCCGGTGTGCCTTGAGAATGAGATATGTGCAGCTCCTATCGGGATTTGTCGGCACATTCGGGTGGCTTTGCTGGTCTTGTTTTACCATTGTCGAGATGTCTTGTAAACCGGGATTCCGAGACTGATCAGGTCTTTCCGGGAGAAGGTTTATCCTTCATTCACCGTGAGAGCTTATGATGGGCTAAGTTGGGACACCCCTGCAGGGTATTATCTTTCGAAAGCCGTGCCCGCGGTTATGAGGCAGATGGGAATTTGTTAATGTCCGGTTGTAGAGAACTTGTCACTTGACCCAATTAAAATACATCAACTGCGTGTGTAGCCGTGATGGTCTCTTCTCGGCGGAGTCCGGGAAGTGAACACGGTCTGAGTTATGTATGACGTAAGTAGGTGTTCAAGATCACTTCTTGGTCATTGCTAGATGACGTCCGTTCCGTTGCTTCTCTTCTCGCTCTCATTTGCGCAAGTTAGCCACCATATATGCTTTTACCGCTGCAGCTCCTCCTCATTACACCTCCCTTTCCTACAAGCTTAAATAGTCTTGATCTCGCGGGTGTGAGATTGCTGAGTCCCCGTGACTCACAGATTCTACCAAAACAGTTGCAGGTGCCGACGATGCCAGTGCAGATGATGGCGTCGATCTCAAGTGGGAGTTCGACGAGGAACGTGGTCGTTACTATGTGTCTTTTCCTGATGATCAGTAGTGGAGTCCAGTCGGGACGATCGGGGATCTAGCATTTGGGGTTGTCTTATTTTCATCTGGATTTTGACCGTAGTCGGTCTATATGTTTGTATTTTGGATGATGTATGAATAATATTTTACGTATTGTGTGAAGTGGCGATTGTAAGCCAACTCTTTATCCCATTCTTGTTCATTACATGGGATTGTGTGAAGATGACCCTTCTTGCGACAAAACCACTATGCGGTTATGCCTCTAAGTCGTGCCTCGACACGTGGGAGATATAGCCGCATCGTGGGCGTTACAAGCGCCCTCTCCCTCTCCCTCTCCCTCTCCCTCGCCCTCGCCATCGCGGTGGACGTGCAGCAGTTCAATCGGTGTCAGATTGCCAGAAGCATATTGTACTGTAGTATCATCATTGTTGGACCTTCCGAAGAGGCGAAGAGCCAAGTGCAAGGTTCACACGAGTACGAACTGTTGAACCTCCCGAAGAGGCCAAGAGCCAAGCGCAAGGTTTTATAGGAGTTGTCGTCCTAGTAGGAGTGTACTACAACTATAGCGAACGATGCTACTGTATGATGCCGCCACATCACGTATATCCAAAGCTGTGCCACCTTTTTTTCTCAAAGAGCGTGTTGGAGCCCGTGCAACAACCACACAAGTTGCACGTACACATAACACATTTACTAGTAATAAATTCTAAAGGACAAATGCCAGTATGCCACACAAGTTCATCTCCAATTCATGTGATAAATTTGTGCATGACTAGTCTACATATATTCACAGCGCTACCGTTCACAATTACCGTACTCCACTTACACCTTATAGATGGGCTACATGTCCTCCTCCAGGTTCCAGTCCCAGGTGTTCTTCATGGATGGCACGATCCATAGCGGTGGGCAGCGGGAATAATTGTCGCAGCTTTCTAGTCCGGTTCCACACGATGGAGACTCATCCAAGCTGAAGCGGCATAAATCAGGGATAGCGTCTCCCAGCATGACGTTCATCCGGCGGTGCGCACTGAAGACACAACCATGCTTCATGAACGGCAGGCCTTCCGTGTCGTGCACGGAAGGTGGCATCCGCTTCACAATGGGGTAGCTGTCCCCGATGAAAAGCGAGTACTCTCCAAGAGTGTTCCTCGGCACCCACGTAGCATCATGGGGGTCGAACTCGGCGCCGTTCATCTGGTACACGCGGCATCCCAGATCTGGACACATGGTGACGTACATAGTCAAGGTCCGTGCATAATAATGTTGTGCTCAAATATGGCGGTCAGTAATACTGTGCAGCAAATAGTACTACTCCGGTATAGAGGAAGTAAAATAACCGGCTTATTATATATAGCCACTCTTGGCTACATGGATGAGATAGTAAGACATGGAAAAACAAAAATGGTGGCAGCTAGTGGGTTCAAGTCTTCAAGGGCCTAGCTAGCTATACGCGTCCTCCAAGGTAAGAAGTACTCCTACTAGTACTACAAAGTATACTACTAGTACAACAATGAAAGAGAAGGCGAGAGGGTTAAAAAATGGAATACCTGGGTAGATGGTGACGGTCCGATCGTGGTAGATTGTGTGACCATGTTGCACATCAGTGGTACCATGGGTAACGACTGCTAAGATAGTTGATCCCAATATGCCAAAGTCAGCTACAAGGTTCCAGGTTAGACCAAATCGCGGATGCAAATGCACATCCAGGATCGGCGATCTTATTTTGATCGGGGGATGACTGGTCCCTGCAAAATAATGGAGTACCGTTAGGGATGCAAATGATGGTTTGTGCATTCCGTTTGTAATCTCCCGTACCGTAGGATGGCAACCAGATGAAACAAGTCCCCTAGCTTGTCACCGCGAAGATGTGGCCTAGATGGCGCACGGCGTCTTCGAACGTGTAGGGGTACAAATCTGCCGCCGCCAACATGCACCAGCCTCTGCCGTTACTGCCTCTTGCATTGATGGCAATCCTTATGTCGAACACCGCGATGAGATAGTAATCGTCGTAGCCGCGTCGCTTTGTCGGCGGGTCCGCAATTGCTATCTTCTTTAATCTCATGTAGGCATCATCATACGTATTCAAGCCCAGCCAGTCCGGAAGGCCGATCACAATGGTGGAGAAGGGGTCTACCGGAACGGCCGCACTGTTGTGGATGTTGTGCAAAATGATGGTGGTATCCGGCCGGAGGTATGCAAGCCAATCTTCGTTGGCACCGACCCAGACCTATATATAAGACGGTGGGCAGCGGAGAAATTACGGGATGGAAATGGAATAACTATGTACTACATGATCAAACTCCATTACTGACCTGCTCATCGGACAAAATCCGACTACCTCTCAACGTCGGCAACTCTAGCAGAGTCAACGTGCAACCATGGCCAGGGAGCGGTGGACTGTTCGAAGGATTGTCCCATAGAAGAACCTTCGCCTCGAGGACGCATGGAAGACCAACAAGCATGGCCTTTCCCAAGCCTGTTTAAGCAGCGTCTTGAAAAAGTTGGTGCAGGAAGCAGCGAGTCTTGCGGCGGTGAGGACGTTAGAGCGGCGTGCGATTTCTCCTAGAGGATCGTCATCCAAGGTCTCCCAGCCCCGACGAGGAGGAGAACCGCCTGGAGAATCCATGGGTGCAGCGACGAACTGCCTTCTCTTCGGGGGGAGGGGAACTGGCGAGGAGGAGATAAGAGCGTAGTAACCGCAGGGCCTCGTCCCTTCCAACTGTAGATCGTTCCTCAGCGAAGGGGTGAGGCTATTATTTACTACTAGTACTAGCATTATGGAACGTTATGGGATTGCATTATACTGTAAATAATAGCACTAGTAAGAAATTTTGGGTATGTTTTTGCCATTTTTTGTACACGCCAACTAGTGTCAAAAAACGTCTTACATTATGTGACGGAGGAGTACGTACTCATACTGTAGCAGTACTAGTACTAGTTTTCTCAACTAGTAGTGCGATGTACTGTACTTCTAGTCTAGTCTAGTATAGTGCACCAGTTTTGAACTCTTGAATCTCAGGGCCAAGGAGCTACAGTTGGAAGTGGAGGGTACTACTGTTCTCTAGAACCATCGCTGTACTATCAATGCAGGGGAAGTACACCTGCGTAGTGGCCTAGTGGGTACTCTCGGTGCTCTATTCAGCCGCTCCTCTCACGTAGCTGGCCTACTCAGCCGCTCCTCTCACACACACACTAGCAGCCTGTTTATCAGCGACGGTTACTGCAGGGGCAGAACATTTGAGTTATTTGATACAGCGAGACTAGGCTTTTCGCTTCCATTTGTGGAGGTGTAATGGATCTCGTCGAACTTTGTTAGTAGTTCCTTCTTTATGAATGAGATGAAGCAAAGCTTTTGCATCCGTTTCAAAAAAAACACGTCAAGAGGAATTTCTTTTATAGTAGAGCCGATAATGGAGTGAAGTCCATGCGTGCAACGCCACAAGCTACAGAGTAGTAGTAGAGCACTTTACGTACAGAGCCATATCGCACAGTTCCCAATGCCCCGCCAGGCTTTTCTGGCTCCTCGGGCTTAATTGGGAGGCGCTAGTTTCAATATGCTACTAGCTGGAAGCTGCAAGCGAGGTGCGGCTAGGGCGAGCACGCGAGCCACGGGATGCTGGGAAGGAAAACCCGTTCACGTGGCTAGGCTGTCCTGTGCACCCAGATTGTGGGGCCGCACGTCCGTTTGACTTCAAAACTCAAACTACCCGTGTAAAATATTGGCTCGCAGCGAAGTGTAGTAGTACTATTTTAAAAAAAATGGCCGCCGTGCGTTCGGCCGGGATCGAACCCACAAAACGAGGTATACACTCCCGCGACCACTAGTAGTACTCGTTGGAGTACAACGCAACCTAGAATCGCCTTTTGTCGCTAGTACTACGTACATTGTTCCTTACAAGAAACCCCTAATGGTTAATAGTATAGCCAGATGCTGGCTATAAGCCAGTGCCATGTCATCTACAGCCCATCTTATAGCCAACATGTACAATAATAGATCAAAAGAGTGTACTACTTTTTTATTATGTGGCCCACTTCTCATTCTCACAAAGTGCCTAGGAGCACGTGCTAGAGCTGGCTCTTCACGAAGAGCCCACTTACCTTCTCTCTCCTCTTCTCTTTCCTCCAACTAAGCAGAAATATACTAGTTTATTTCTTATAGCCCGCTGGCTCAGCTCTATTGTACTTGCTCTAATAATGCAAGAAACCACTAAAATGCCAAGAAACTACTACCACTTGCATACGTGGCAGACTTAAGATAAGACTACCTTATCAACCATTGTACATGCTCTTACCAACAAAAATCCTCGAGTGACCTCCTACCTCTGGCCCGTCCACCTAGTCATCCTCGGCCATGGGACGCAGCTACCGCCGCCGGCAGAAGGCGAGGTCAAAACCTCCGGCGGTGCGGAGCCCATGTAGCGGCAGCCCGAATGCCACCTCCGTCCGGCGCTCGCGGCCACTAACTACCCAAGATAGCTCCGTCCAGCTGCTTGTCTGCAAGGTTTGCTAGCTAGATTGGCACGGCAGCATGGCGGCTTGCTCGCGCGCGCCGCGCTAAGGCCAGCCATCTGGCTCGAGCAAAGGCCAGCGTGTCGGCTTGCTCGCTCGTGAGTCACGCTTGGGCCAGCCTGCCAACCCGTGCGGAGGCCAGCGCGGCGTCCGGCCCGTCCGGCGGAGCGACGGCCAACTCGCTCATCACCGGCGCCACCGACAAACACGCATCAGTACCGTTTGAAGTAATGTTCAGGAAAAATAATGATTTGAGGGGGAATAACAGGATAGAAGGTCAGATGTGGGTCCCTCGTGTCAACGGTCAAACAAAATGTGTTGGTTTAAGCTGCCTCTCAGCACGGATGTGTGGGCCAACCCTGTCATAAATGGGTTTAAACGAACCTAATCGGTAGGAGTACTAGGTAGTTTTTGGCGTGGATTAAGAAATTTTGGGTATGTTTTTGCTATTTTTTGTACAATAGATTCTTCCTAGGGCTGGTTGAAAGTGGTAGTTTTTTGTTAAATACTCTACATATTGTAAGTAGGAGTGAAAGTTAAGCTTTGGAAGCCAATAAGCAAGGCTAGTTACATAGTGCATATGTGTACATGATTGAAAGTAAATATTAACCATGAGTGACTAATATCTTGATGGAAAACTCGAAACTATGGAATACTAGGAAAAAATTGCATGGTTGGAAATACTAGCAATGTTCTTGTCCGTTGCAACGAATCATAATTAGAATAATACTTATTCACAAACTTGGTACAAAATGCTCTAATTTTGATATACATATGTCACTAGAGATATATTATGTTTCAATTAGAATATATTCCTTGGGCTGTTTTGGTGAGGTCAGGGAGGGATGTGGTTGGTTTTAAGATACTAATTATGGGTTTTTCTGCAAATTGGTAGACAAGTGGGATGTTGGTGAGAAAAGGCAACAACTTACCTCACAATCGTTAGATGTAGATCTAATGGTCAGAAACGACGGATGGCAGACACACCAGCATCACCAACTTAGTCTTGTGTAGGAGTACTAGCAAGATCCGTGCATTGCACGGAACATCAAGATGCATTTTTTTATAAAACACTTGTTGTGATTGACCCTTGCCGGAGTAATCCCATGTGTAAAAACTAATGATATCTCGAGAAATATGAGATAAGGTGAAGAGGAGTGGGGTGTGGTGGTGGTTGGTGGTCGGACTGAGCGGAGGCATGGGGATTGACGACGCCGGCAGCGGCCACCAGGCCAGTTTGTTCCAGAGGCTTCCTTTCTTAATTGCTCAACAATGAGGTTTGTTGGAGATAAGGATGAACGAGGGAAGGCCTTGTCTGCAAATGTGGAGAGGGGTGCGGGTATCTTTTAGTTTAATTTCCATCCGTCAGATATAGATCGGACGGTCTATATTGCAAGATGGCACACGTACCATCATCACCAACTCGGTTTTTTATAAGAGAAGAAATATAAGTATGGAGATACAAACGTATTATCGATACTTGCTTCCGTAAACTAGCATCTACATTCTATTCAATGCCTCGGCATGTGGGGCCTTAGCACAATGACTTCTCGACTGTGTAAAACAAAGATTTTCCCGTCGCCGACAAGGAGGGGGTGACGGCGGCGCGCTTTTTGGCTTGCTCTAGTCCTAGTAGTCATACTAGGTGGTCTAAGCACGTGTAGATTTATTCTTTTTCACGTCTCGTGTTCGCCGTACTGCCACGACTGTTGATGAATAGACAGTAAGTTATTCACGGGGAAACCCTTGTTGAGCGTGTTTGCGAGAGAGAGAGAGAGACAGTGTCTGTGTGTGATATGTTAGAGACTGAGGCAATGATAACAGATTCTTTGTGTCTATGTGTGTGGAGGATAGAGAGAGACATGTACATGGGGCTTTGTGTTGAGTAACATGGAGACACATATACATAATTAGAGGGTGAGTGTGTGAGATACACATGCGGACATGAGGAGAGATGAGGATCCAAATAAATGGGTGTTTGTGCGTGTCTGTGTGTGTTTGTGCACGCGTTTGTGTGTGAGAGGGAGAGAGTGTATGTGGAGTAGAGAGACCACTGATGATGTAAACCTAGTATAAGGGAAGGGGGAATGGTGTGACATGTGTAGTAGCGAGATAGCACGGGTGCGGGCGGGGGGAGCAGACTATTTGGAAGAGACATCGAGTGTGTGTGTGGGAGAGGGGTGTGAGAGTGAAAGAAAGAGAGAGCTAGCGACAGAGAGAGATAGAGAGAGAGAGAGAGAGAGGAAGAGAGGGGGCGAGAGGGGTCGTTTGTGTCCATAAATGGCGTATAGATAGGGAGACAATGTTGATGTTGTCCGAAATTGGCCTATGAACGGAGACGCAAGGGAAGAGAGTCATCGTGTGTGTGTGATAGGGACTTCATGAGAGATCTAGAATAGATGGTGTAGAGAACAATGTGCGAAATCGAGAACGATTATACATTAGGGAGCTATGCAAAGAGTCACGACATATATGTATATAGGGAAGGAGCTGGGGCGGGTCCGCATGTGGGAGAGATAGAAAGAGGAGAGTGGTGCACAAGGAGACAAAGTGTGCTTGTTTGCAGTGGGGGTGGTGTGTGAGGTGAGTGCGCGAGAACCACATGACTAGGGAGATAGACGTTTGGGGGCGACGTTTTGTGTGTATGGTAAATATACACTCTACATAGTGTGTGTGCTTGGGTAAGAGAGATAGCGGGAGACCTAGAGAGTGAGGGAAGAGATGTGTGCATGCCCGAGAGACAAAGTGATAGAGACCTATGTTGGGGTCCGGACTTTACAAGAGAGAGGGGTGTTAATGTGCTCGTGTGTTGGTGTTTGGGGGAGAGAACGACTTCTCTATGTGTGTGTGTGTGTGGTGGTGGGGGGGGGGTTGACTTCAGATAAAGAGTGAGGTGTCTATATTTGAGGGACTTTAGCGTAATTGAGATATTGTGCACTCATGGTTGATCAATTTGTTTCACAGTTTGTACTATGAGATAACGATACTTTTGAACATGCGTGATATACCTTGATGTACCAGAATTACAACCCTAAGATTGGAATTTTGGAATTCGACTCCATAATTAGCTTTTGTAATTCATTTAAACGGAGGTACATTTTTTAAGCCGGGATTTCGTGATTTCAAATTCATATATCAAACCTAGAGATATACACATACGGGCATGTTCAAACTTTAGAATCATCCACTTTATTCATACACATACACATTTTTGCTTTTGTCATCATATTTAGGATAAACACATTTGGAATTTCATTTGAATTGGACCGTATGATGGTATTTGCTTGTAGTAGCTCAATGATCCATATTTGAATTGAATGGACAATCTAAGTTTCGAGTTGGAGACATTGATTTTCAAAACTTGCACATTTTTTTTGCGTGCAAAACAAACAAATTGTCGGCCATGATATCATAGTCGGCCGTACGAGAGCAGAATACTTATAATTTTAGGCGCCAAAAGCTTTCAAACTTCCCGCTCACATCGAAATATCACGCGCCCGAAAGTTTAGCCCTGCGATATTCCTGTTTTACCCCTGCCACATGAACGAAAAAGAGCTGCTTTGGTAACTCCATTGTTTTCCCCTCTTTGCCCCCAACATTCTTCCCCAGAGCCCCTCCCCTTCCCCTCCCCGACCCCCCAACCACGGCAAGCCGCCGAATCTAGTCCTCCGCCGCAGCGGTGGACCTCACACCCCGCCGGATCTACCTTCCGCACCTTGGAACCCCCAACTGCCAACTCACCACTTCACCGGAGCCGCTTCAGCGACTCGCTTGTCCACCGCTCCAGATCTCCTTGACCGCCATCATGGTCCACCGCACTGGATCTGCTTAACCGGCGCCCTCGTCCACCATAGCGTAGGCCCTTCACTGACTCCCTCGTCCGCCCCTTCGCTGGCCCTTCATACAAGCCCTCGTCCACCGCAACAGATCCGCCTCACCGAAAGCACTGTACAACGCGCCCGCCGAAGCCTTCGTCCACTGCACCGGACCCGCTCCACGGACGCCATATTCAACTCCACCGGCCATGCTTTACCGATGCCACAGGCTCATCAGGTTATTTCGATTTGTACTCCTTCAGTTTTTATCTTTATCGTGCAACTGTTCACTTACCACAGATGAGCTTTCTTGTATGTCGACAGGCGCCGCAACCATAGCACTGGAGCCGCTTCAGCGACGGCGACAGCCGGCCCAAACTCAACCGCAACACGAGCACCATCGACGATCCTTAGCTATCAAGTATGACAACGATACCCATACGCCGCCGAGAATCAGGTACTATTATCCAACGGCTGGCGCCTACGTTCACTTTCCTAGCATAAGCACCGCACCTTTGAATTTCTTCAGGGCATCATTCAGTTTTTCATGAGACGCGTTATTCTGCTTGCACCTGTAGGGCCATACTTCTGGCAGTGAACATGTTACATGTGCTAAATTACATACCAGTGCACATATAGTTAATATGCTTTAGTTTTGTTCTGATGCCACCTGTTGGTTCCATCAGACTGCTTAATGTTCTCTATGCTTAATTACACATCAGCAAACTAACATGTGGTTCCGCTGCTTTTTGTTCGTTTTACCCTACATTTTCTGATGCTAGCTATTACATCACTGCTCCGAGCCTCTGTTCATTACTTGTTTGTGTGTTCTTGATCTTCCCAAGTTGCATGACTAATTTGATGCTTCTATTAATTATGGAGCTGCCAACCCCATCAAGCAAAATATTTGTTCTTTTGGGGCTGGCACCTCGAACAAGCATAAAAATAGAGGGAAGCAGATATATTGTCGTGTATGCACACACCCTTCTTTCATTAGTTTAGATGAACCATTGATGATCAATTCGGACCAGTGCATGCGATTAAAATTAATTTTACCTAAATAGATGGTGCAGAATAAACTACAACAATTAGATTTGCAACCACGGGATGCTGACGATATCTTCAAAGAACATTGCAACAGCAGCTAGGCTTCACAGCAACATATGGTAAGCCAGTGTGTTTTAGTACATGTGAAATGTAATGCGAGTGGGCTGCTTTCTTGGCTTGTGCCCTCAACGTGTAATCCTACCGAATTACAAATAGTTCAGTTGTCTGCTTTGCTGTATTGCTTGATTCGAATGCTTATTTGTTGTTACGCTATACCTGAGTTGGCTAATATGTCAGCAGTGCCTGCTGTACTATCGTAAAGAAATGCATGCCTATTTCATTTGAGTCCTTCACTTTTCCTCTCAACTTCATCACAAGACTGTCTTCGTAGTTTATATGAGGCCACACTGTTAAGTGCTTTCTCAGATTATTTCAACTCCTTAGATGCCTTGGCAATTTAAATATAGCGGTTGTACACTCCCTTTCAACTAGGGATGTCAACTGAGTCCCGTTTAATCCCGATTAAAGTCCACTAGTGGTATGATAGTTCAAAAGAGTTTTTGTTTTTTTGAGGAAAATGAACTAGGGAGGTAGCAAAAACTAACTAGATGGGACTGGCGGATGTCGTTTATTTGCCACTTACATCCCTAGTTTCATCTTACCATTTTAGTTTCTTTTCGGCTGATGCTGCTTTGAACCATTTAAATATAGTTTGCCATGCTCGGCAATAATTCGTCTGTCGTTTACCATGTAAGCTTATTGCTTGGATCATACGATAACTATCCCTTACTGATGTCCAGCAGAAACCTTTCAGGATGCCGTTCACACTAGGACACAATGTACAACCCCAGAATCTATTTGTGGAAGCAGTGCGCCATCCATGTTACCAGATGGTAGCAGTTCAGAGGCAACACCGCCGGAGAGCAGTCTGAGCCAGATATTATAGTGCTTGAGGCTCTACTAGAGGCAGAAAGAGATGGTGTGGCTGCCATGAATGAGGTAATCTTTATCTTGAGGCTGGAAATTACGGAATTAGCGGCACGCATTACGCAAGCAACCCAAGAATTGGAGGAAGTAAGAATGTTGCATTTGAAGACGGAGGAGGTCTTGCTGTTTCTCCTATCTGAAGCCCAAGGTAATCCCGGTTCTTCTTTAGATACCAGTTGAAATTTTCATTAGATTATTGTACTTGCATGTTGTGTCATGTCTCTGAATGGATTATGTTGCAAGACCCCCTATGTTGTCCATGTGTTGTAATGATCCAAATTTTTTAGGCGAGGTAATCCTCAGTACTTGTATGATTGACATATGGTGAACTGTTTTTCGTGTGAGCATATTGTATTGGATGAAATAATTGTTTGACTCAGAGTGTATCCAACCTACTGAATTCGAAGATCACGGCATTTCTAAATCATAATCATATATAAAGGTGGAATAAATCTTTGTTGTGGTTTTGAAGAAATAAATAACAAAACGTATAATTATCTGTGGATATTCGTAATCGAATACAAATTGGATTTGAATTTAGTTTGCCAGGTCCCAGGGCAAACGTGAATGCTAATTCTCCCAAGTTTTGAACGAAGCGGCTAAACACCCACTATAATTTGTGGGCTGCCTGAAGCAATTGTTTGCGAGATGGAAATTACTGTCTACCCCTAACACTTGACATCCTTATCGACCGGATTTACACTGCTGTCGATAGGGGTAGACTAGTAACTTCAATCAGACGTGACCCGACGGCATCTGAGCCCATTCAAACACGGTGGGCGCCAAATGTCGGCAGCAAAACACATTTGATTCAAGCTCGTCCGAAAGACATGTGTCTCTTCCTCCATTTCCCCATTCATACACGGTGGGCGGCAAAACAAACTCTCCTCGTCCGAAATCAATGTAGGCTAATATTTTAAATAGGGCCAGATGTGTAACTTCCATCAGACGTGACACAACCGCCCTACCTGTCAGGCCCGTTCATACACCGTGGGCGCCAACCGTGGGCGGCAAAACACCCTCTCCTTGCCCGAAATAGTGTCCGGCAAATATTTGGGAGATGCGAGATTACCGTCCTATCCCCAACCGACGCGATGTCCGAAATTTTAAACGGGGGATAAGTTCGTAACTTTCCCCGATTTCAGATAAGCGTGTCCCAAAGTTTGAGATCCCCCCTCCCCTCCATTTCCCCATTCATACACCGTCGGCGGCACGACAACTTCCGCACTGCGGCCAGCCTCCTCCATCCGCCACCCCATCCTCCACCTTGCCGGAGCCGCTACCCCTACCCCGTCGTCCACTACAAGAGATGGACGTCTCTCATCCACGGCGCTGGACCAGGATCCTTTCATCGCCTCATCTCGCTTCATCGGCGCCGTCGTCCACATTGCCGTTGCCGCTCCTACGACTGCCTCGTCCACGGCAACAGGATATATCCCCCGACCCGGCCGTCTGCCGTCTAAAGTCTTCTTCCCCGCCGCTGACAGCCATCGCACCCGCAGCACCCTCAACGTATCAGCATAGGCCTACACGGCGTCGCAAGAGAGGTGGTACTCTTCCATATGTGCTTAAGTTATTGATCTCACCCGGAAAATAGATCATAATTTGTTTACCTTACTTTTCTTGTCCGTACCAAATCGTAGTGGCTAGTTGAAAGCAAACATTGGTTGCGAAGTAGCTTTGTCCGGTTTGCACCTTCAGATCCGCCATGGCACGGGCACTATACTCGTAAAGCTTATGGTTTCCCCCCTTTATATTCACTACCATCATCGTAGGTGCTTCGTGTCGTGCTAGCACTGCTCCTCAAGACCTCAACCCAAAGCTTACGTGTTGAAATACGAATCTGATATGATGCTCATATCACTAAAATAGAGAACGTTTAATTGGTCACCTAATGTTCCTATATTCGTTTCGAAAAGCATGTGCGCCACCCACTGGTCCAGCTAGTTCCACTTTCCTGATTTTTCTCTTGATGCTTAGGGTTTTCCCCTTTTATCTACTCTACTATGATCTGCGTAGGTGCTTTCTGTCGTACTAGCATTACTCCACCCTTCAAGCTAAACAACACAACACTCAGAATTCGAAAGCTTAGTTGTTCAAATATAATTGTGATATGATACTGATATTAGTTAACCGACACATTTAATTGGTTAGCTAAAGGTCCCACTTGAGTTTCCAAATGCATGTCGCGACATATAGAGAGACATCATAATTGCATTTCTTTGTCACTTGTTGACCGTACTTTCTTGTCCATACCAAATCTTAGTTGTTATTTCAAAGCAAACATCGGTTGCTAACTACCCTTTGCGCGGTTTGCAGCTTCAGATCTGCCATCCCACTGCCACTGTCAACACTGTACTCATCATGCTTATGTTTTCCCCATTTTATGATGACCACAATCAGCCTACGTGGTTCGTGTCGTAATAGCACTGCTCCACCCATCGAGCTAAACAAGCTTAGTTGTACAAATTCATATCTGATATTATTGCCGATATTAGTAAAACTGAGAGATGTTTAATTGGTTAGCTAAATGTTCCTACTTTAGTTTCGAAATGCATGTGAGCCACATATGGAGAGACCGGAAAGAATAGTATTTCTCTGTGCGCTCTGGTTCATCATGGGTGGCCAACCGACATTGTATTGAAAGACTTGTAATATCTTCAATCTGCTTGCTCTTCTGCTCTTCTTTAAGATGATACTCTTCTCTTGCGGTCGACTGGTCAGGTCGAGTTATTCTCCCTTAGTATATTTTGAATCTGTCAGGTCAGGTTGACTTGTTCTTCTTTACTATATGTTGAAGCTATCATCTGCGAAGTGTCATCACTTCTGGAGCTCTCATATTTTGAGTAGTAGGCCACATTATATTAATGCACACAACAAATTACAGCATGCATGGCATCTTTAGAAGAATTGCAGAGATAGCACAAAGGGGTTTACAGGGAGGCAGTATTGGATTAGAATCACTTCTGCATTACAAAGAAAATCTCACTTGTTTTTATGTTTTCATGCATGTCAGATATTGAACATTATCAAAATGAATATGAGAATGGGCGCACGAGAGGAATATTGCGGAACGATCCACTGGCTAACAAACTTGGCATGGTGGAGGATGGCCTATCTTATTCACCCATCAAGGTGCTTGCTCTAACTTTGTAAAGTTGTATTGGTCGCACATATTTTGCATCTGACCTCTTGCATTACTTCTACTTTGTTACACCATCTGCTTAGTTTAAGCATCATATATGAGTATATGCCATACCTATCCATTTTCTGTACCTATTCCATGTGTCGTCACACTATGTTTTTCCAGTCAAATGTTGTTCTTTCGTAATAGATGTACAAAAGGAAGAGGGTGAGTGCACATCCTCAAGGAGTACAAACTAGGTATTTGGAAAAGGTAGTGATACCTGTTAAATCAGATAGATCAGCAGCCACAGAAAACACATGCCCAACTGTACCACACTTTACCCCTACTCCAGTGGCCAAACCCCTATTAGAACTGCTGGGAGCCCAGCGTCAGGTACTGTCTATGATATCAATTCAAAATTTGAACTCCTAAATTTCTGCCTGTGCCTTACCTTCTCTATTGTATGAAAACTAATTTCAGATGAATCTCCTTGCTCAAAGGATCATACGATCTCAAAACAATAATGGGCTCTGCATTGCTCTTGTCAGTACCTCTCTCCCTTTTGCCTTGTAACGTGTACTTAATTAATTGCTATTTGATTATGTATCATCAGTCTGCACCTGAGCTTCATTATCCTCTGTTTCTTCCAATATTATTTGGTCTATATTTACTCTTTGCAAAATGTAGAATAATGGCAACGCTTATAAAGAATTTTCTTTGGGGAATTTATTGAATTATCCTTCCATCAACATGGAGAAGGGCTTTGTCCAGCCCGTGTTAACATGTAATGTAAGTTCATCCTTCTTAAGCCTTCAAACTTTGTTCTAGTATAGATTTGGATAGGCATCATTTCCTCCACTGCTGTTTGCTTTGCTGTTTACATCTGATTGGATGTTTGCCACAACTACCAGTTTCAAATTGTAGTTGTAAAAACATGTTCCTTATGCAGAACAGATCCATTTATTTGCTTATATAATTGTGAAACCTGTTACATGTCTCCTTGTTTCTCTTTCAGACTCGTATCTCTTATGCCAGGCAGAACTTTAGGGAAGATAGTGAGCCAAACCATCTTGAGGACAGCGAGATGACCCCAAGGTCCTGTCTTGATGAAGACAGTGAGTTGAAGCTACTCACCAGCAGGTGTGAGACAACCTCTATGCAGTCGCTGGCTCAATCAGTTCGACTTCTTCAGTCTCAACTTAAAGCGGAAAGGCTTGCTTCAGCTCAGCTCCGACTTGAAGTCAAAGATGCAATGAAGATGTCAGAGGACTGCCGTGCGCACCATCATGCCTTAAATCTAGTGTTGATGCATCTATCGTTGACACAACTGAGGTCTACTCAGCTTCTTCAGCTGTTTGGGGGGCCCGACGTGGCCAGGCCTAGTGCCTTCTGAAGTGCTCTCAGTTTTGTATATTCTTTTGTTGGCGTGTTTATTTGCACTGGTGGCGAACTTTGATGCCCAGTGGATGTAATATGTGTGATAGCCGTGATAGCCTAGCGTAAGTTGCTTGCTTATTTATTTCCTTGTTATCTTGTTTATTTTTTTGCTTGTAGTCATTGCAGTTCTTTTTCCGCGGTTTGCTAGTGGCTGCAATAACCTATTTTTAAAAACTAGGCCACAATAACCATGGGCTAATATTTACTGTAGTGACACTGGGCCTCCTACGGGCCGTAGAAACAGTGGGCCTTCTATGGGCCGTAGAAACAATGGGCCTTCTACGGGCCGTAGAAACAATGGGCCTTCTACGGGCCGTATCACCAATGGGCCTTATACGGGCAGTATGATCGATTGGCCAAACATGGGCCAATAACAGGCCGCATTATGGCCGTAAACGGGCTAGAGTTGGAATCGTCCGTTCATGGGCCGACCATAACGGGCCATCGTTAATAGGCCATATTTGATGACGCTATGAAAACGGCTCAACGTATTAACGGGCCACAAACGGGCCGACTGTAACCACGGGCTGAATTTGGCCCACAAGCAGAAAATGACAGTAACGGGCCGTAAGTAAACGAATGCTGGAAATGAGCCCAAGAATAAATGGGCTCTGAGAAGGCCGAAAGATAACATGGGCTGGAAACGGCCCAATGGAATAACGGGTCATTAATGGGTATAAAGTGATACACTATTCTTTACGGGCCAGTTTCACCACGGGGCGTTAATGGGTGTAAAGTGATACACTGTTCATTACGGGCCAGTTTCACCACGGGCCGTTAATAGGCCAAGAGTTACATAGGGCCTCATATGGGCCGAAAGACGTCATGGGCCATACATAGGCCAGAAGTGAAAACGGGCTGGAATCATATTGGGTGGCCCAGATGACGCTACTGGGCCTAATTCGGATAGGGCGTAACGGGCCTTGGCTTAGCGGGTTGTAAATGGGCTATATCCGAACAGGCCGTTAACAGGCTTTACATGGGCCGGCCCGCCACCTTTTGACCAAGTCAAACGGGCCGGCCTTTTCACAGGAATGGGCCTCTGTTGGGCCGTGCCACGTGCCGAAGTATCATAGGCGCCTTCTATCCAATGAGTGGATGACATCTGTCCCAACGATGAGCCGACACGTGTTTCCTCCAGCCAATGATGATTTTACATGTGGAAAATCCCCATTGGTCGGGGCTGTTAATGGGTTATCGGATCCAAAACCCGACCCGATAGCTTAACGGCGTTCCGTTACGATGGATTCCACGTGTCGGTCACCCTTGACGAAAGCACTTCTGTGACGCGCGATTTATCGTCATGGAAGTGGACACTTCCGTGATGATAATTTTGGTAATGTCATGGAACACTTCTACGACAGCACAGGTATGACTATCTTGATTCTGTCATAAAATTTGTCATGGATGTACATGCATGACAAAAAACGCGACCTACTGTGACAAACACGTATCATCACGGAAGTGTATTTTTTTTGTAGTGATACTACGGCGGTTCGCTCCTAGTCGTCCCATCCATTCACATTACGGCAGTTCCACTAATCCTAACCCTCCTCCCAAATCTGTTGCGTCCCAAATCTCCACGATCGGCGGTGAGTACAAGGTTAGAACCATCACCGGCGATGAGTTCGACGTCATCTACACCCGTTCTTCCACGACGGTGAAAGGATGCCTTTCTCGCTTCAGACGCATGTTCGAAGACTCAGATGATGAGTGGGTCGCTGGGCTAGATGTTGAGTACACCACAGTCCTGGGATGAGAGAAGGATCTAAAGGACGAAGAGAGGAAGAAGCCCGCCGTGATCCAGGTTTGCGTGCATGACTTATGCTTGGTCTACCACATATGCCATGCCGACGTTGAGTGCCAGGATTTTAAGGACTTTGGTAACGACAAGGAAGTCCTGCGTCGGATAGGCCTCGTTGTAGGCAACACCTTCGACCTCTAGAAGAATCAGCTAGTGACCTCTCGTCAGCCTTCAATGCTGACCCTGGCAGGAGCCATGGTTCATCCTTCATACGGTAAACTGGAGAAACCTCCATACATGTTTCATCGTCATGCATGGCAGCGGAATGTACTAGATATAGACCACATCCACTACGCTGCAATGGATGGCTACCTTTGCTTCAATATCTACAAGGGTTGGATGAAGAGCAACAACCAAGTGTGCGGTTCAAGCAAAGAAGTATCGGCCAAGAGGAAGAGGGACAAGGACGAAGTCGAGGACGTGGACGAGGACTCTAAGTAAGGTGGCAGTGTCGTTGCTCATGGTGGTTCTAATGCAGTGTCTACCAGAATAGTTGCAAAGTTTAATTTCAGGTGTGCTTAATTTAATTTGAGGGGTGTGTTGTGCTGAGCCCCCAGCAGAACTATGTTATGTTTCTTCTCGTTACTTTAACTCTTCAGTACGTACATACTAGTATTTCTTACATTTCATCTTTTAGCTGGTATAGTACTACCACTCGTTTCTTCACATTATATACGTACAATATATATGGCCAACATCATATAGCCAGCAGTTTAGTTGTCAAAGAATTTTAGGGTGCTTAGTTTTGTCAAAGAATTCCAGGATGCTTAGAGGGTGCTTGGATCCAAGGGACTTATTTTAGTCTGACTAAAAATAGTCTCTTTAAGAGGCTAAAGTTCCAAGCACCCCTGACTAAAGAGGGGCTAAAACTAGTCTTGAGACTAAAAATTTTTAGTCAGGGGTACCCCTACTAAAATGTGGATTAGTCCTCTCTCTACTCATTTAACTCCTCTCCTTTAACACAGGCGAGTTCTGGATTGGAGGGTTTGGAGGATAATAAATGCTCATTAACTTGATTTTAGCGTTTTTAGTATTTGGATCCAAGCATGGGTGAGGCTAGCATGTTTTAGTCCCACTACTTTTAGTCATGGGACTAAAACGTATCCAAGCACCCTCTTAGTTTTATTTGAGGGGTGGGTTGTGCTGGACACCATTATTGTGACTAGCCTTTTTAATAGTACTATATGCATAATTTGGTGACGAGCGCTCTCTATATGTACCACCTTTTTTTAATTTCAAGTTTTGCTCCATGGCGCAATCCATCGATACTACTGTTGTAAAAAAGTATACATTTTTTGAAAGGCTAGAGGGCGGGGCAGTCTAGCTTGGTCGGTTTCACGAGAGGCGAGGGCCTTTGTGATTTGACGGCTCATTACTGCTGGAAGGCGGGGCCTTGTGATTTGACTGCTCGTATAAATGCGCCGATGACCTGATCGAGGAGGAGCAAACAACCGTGCGGTATACTCAAGTTTTCCACATGAGTAGTACTGCGACGGAGGAGCACGAAACACGGCAACCCAGTGCCATATGGCGATAAAAAATGATCTAATTTGCTAGTCATCTCATTGTTAGCATTGTTCTATTCATTCCCTCAAAAAAACATTGTTCTATTCATGCCTCGCGGAGAACGTGACACGTGCGGCGAAACACCCGAAGCAAAAGATGAAACACAGGAGCAAAAGAAGAAGGAAGATTATCACCCCAAATGATCTAATTCTCCGCGGAGTCGTAACTGCTTCTTCATCGCCTCCACGACCTCCATCTCCTTGCGCGTCTCCTCCGCCATCTTCTTCATTCTGTCCATGACACGGGATTTCTCGACGCAAGCCTTCATCATCTGTTCCACAGCCGCATTACGTACCTTGACAGCAGCCGGGTGCTCGATGCGGAGCTTTGCCAACTCCTCCTTCTGTTCCATGACGAGGGCCTGCAGCATCTTCATCGAGGAACTGCTATTCTCATGCAGCTTCTTCCAGCCGGCGTTCTTCTCCTTCAATAGGTCGATCTCGTGGCAGAGCTTCGCCTTGTCCTCCTGAAGTCGCAGGATTTCGCCGGTCGCCTTCTTCTCCGAGGCAATGCTCTTCTTCAGCAGCATCACCAAGCCGGCGGTCACCTTCCCCTGCTGACTGAGCTCAGCGGGCATGTCGTCGAGGCTCTCCTTCAGCAACTCCATCAAGCCTTGGATGAACTCCTTCTGCTTATTGAGCTGATCGGGCATGCCGTCGAGGGATAACGACTCCAGCTCCGCCAGCTCGGCATGTTCGCCTCCGCGGCTAGGGCGCTCCTGGGAGCCATCGCCTGGCCGTGAGAGATCTTTCGAGGTCTCTGCGTGGCGACGAGCCCTCTCTTTTTTTTTCCGCAGCCTTGGTTGCCGCTCCCTTGTTACGAGTAGTTCTCGACCTAGAACTCTGCTCACCGGCCATGGCAACGACGGACAAAGAAGAAGCACTTATGAGGAGGAAAGGTAGAGTAATTTTCGGTTAGGTAGTTCCCCTTTTTATAACCTAAGTACTAGCACTAGTACTAATACCTGCATAGTGGGAACACGTTCAGGTTTGGTACGTACTAGTAGGTGTGAGCAGGCTTTCGAATGTGATGGGAACAAGGTAAAGATTAATTGATGGTTTTGGTTTCGAGGCCCGAAACGGCTCCCGATGAGTTTAGCGGAACATAAATTTCAAGTACTACACTGCTCAAATGCGTAAATATTATGTTACTGTCAAAAATTGGCACAAAATACGAAGGAGACCAATGGAAGTACTACTAGCAACCCACGATTTAACTACTCGCATGCGCGTAGTGGAGTAATAATGTCTTTCTTCCGCCCTCACGTCCACTCAATTTGCATGCGCTGTATTAATTGAACATTAATGAAGTGAACGACTTTACACGCGTCAAATTATCACATGGGGTGGATCTTGGTACAAAATTGCGTCCGCCCGTGTACCCGCGTGTGCGTGCGAGGGAATGAGTGCGTGCGTGGCGTGCGTGCACATCTTCGCTTCGTGCATGTACCGCCAGTATGGCTCAGGGAGGACGAGTACATTCTTCTAGAACCAGCAGCACGTCACTGTGATCAATCCACGCAAGGAGGTCGCGACAACGCCTCCACATGTGCCACGTGGCTTCATGAACTATAAGAGAGACACTGTGTAGCATGCCATTGGTATTCTAATTTACGTGTTTTGCACATACTCGAAGTACTAGTAAGGTACACGTGCATTGCACGCATCAGATTTTGCAACCAAATTATGAATAAATACCACACTATAGCATGTAAGCTCTGAGTCATATATGCCTGATGTAGCCCTTCATTTAATTCTTATAGTTCATCTCATTCAAAATCAATTAGTTTTTATAAAAAAGCTAAGAACGCGGGAATAGGAAAAACATGGGATTATAGTGGAATGTCGTCTTGAATCCTACAGGATTGTACGAGTGTTTGATTGTGCATAGAAAAAACACAGAATTCTTTCAAAGAGGTTTGAGTGGATGGGATGTTTCCTATGAAATCTAGTGCAAATGAATCATATGGAAAAATTCCTATGGTTTACAATCCTACGAATCAAACAACCAAGATAGGAAAAATTCCTAATGGTTAGAATCCTCCAAAATTCCTTTGAGAATCCTTTGAATCAAAGAAGCCCTTAATCTATTTTATGATTCATGGAATTGTGCGTTGTAAAGCATAAAGTAAAAACAAATAATGGCAATTCAACTAGAAAAAAAGTTTGGGCAGTTATGATACGGAAGATTCTAGAACAAAAGAGAACCACTGTTGTTTTGAGGTTTGTGCCTTATGCTTAAGTTCAACCATGGAGTCTGCTAGATTGTACATGTGGCAAAATCCGGTGGGGGGCTAGAAGATGGTGCGAGGGGCCGAGTGGAAGGAGACTATGAAGGAATGCACAAGTGCGAGATCGATATTTAGAGAGAGGGGGCGAACACGTGCGCTGTTGCGCGCAGTGGCGGAGCCATGAAAAATAAATGAGCTAGGGGGCCAAGCATTGCTAATCCTTTACGAGGAGGGTCAATTCATGAACTTAAACCATTTTTAGCAGCAATTGTCTAATGATCACATTCATATTAGCCTCGATATATAGCGATGTTAGGGGGGAGGGGGGCAGGGCCCTTACTGCCCCCTGTCTTCGCCATTGTGCACGCGTATGAGAAATGAAGCGGAAGGCATGGATGATGAGAGGGGGACGTTGGATATATAATTAATGTGGGTGTATTAGCTATATATGTTAATCCTATATAGACAGGTATAGATTGATCGATGTGGACGTGGGAAAGAGGGTGAGACCTCACTGGATATATCGATTGATCGGTTTGTGTGGAAAACTATGAAAGACCTAGCTATATACACACATACATAGAGGAACATCGATCGTTGCGCATGCACGCGTGAGAGATAAAGAATGCCCAATATGATGGAGAGGGGGATGTGTGTGGGTGTGTGCCTTCATGGGAGACCGACCTGAAGAAAAAGATTGTATGCGTGCGATGGATAATGCCGACTGGTAGTGTGTGTGCATGCATGCACGAGAGAAAGTTAGTGGTACAATTATAAAGAGAAGACTACTATGTGGGTGTAAAAGAATAGGTGAGGTCATAATCAAGTAAAGTTGAATTCAAATATTTGAATAAGAGATCCTGATGTTTGAAACCCATGCATGCATGAATATAACGGAGATCTGCGGGGTGTGGTTTGGAAACGAGCATGTTGTAATGTATACACATTGAACAAGGTCAGACTGATTTGAATATGAGATACCGATGGCAGACATCATTTGGCCACATCGCATCCGTGCATGGACACACTATTCTAATTGGAGATGATGGGCGGCTTTCGCATCACATATCAATATCTATACCCCTATATATATATATATTATATATTTTTTATATTGTGTGCGGGTAACTTTAACTTTGAAAGATGGTCGTTGGATGAGGCGAATCCGATGGTCTAAAGATGGCAAATTTGAGCACTACTGGCCGTTGGATATCATCTAGATTCCACCAGATTTCGCCACATGTATAATCTAGAAGACTCCATGGTTGAACTTAAGCATAATGCACAAACATCAAAACACAAGCACTTCTTATTCGTTCTAGAATCTTCCGTATCAGAATTGCCCAAATGTTTTTCTACATGATTTGCCATTATTTGTTTTTAATTTATGTCTTACGACACACAATTCCATGAATCTTAAAATAGATTAGCTTTCTTATAAAAACTAGATGATTTTGAATGAAATGAACTATAAGAATTAAACGAACATCTACATCATGCATATATGACTCAAAGCTTGCATGCTATAATGTGGTATTTATTCATAATTTGGTTGCCAAATCTCATGCGTGCAATGCACGTGTACCTTACTCTAGTGTAAATGGTGTTTGTGTGTGTTGTGCGTGTTGAGGTGCAAATTGTCTTTTTTTGGGTACACGTTAAGCTTGTTCTTCCGAAATTTCAAGCCGCGCCTTGTTATGCCGAAAATTCAAGCTAGCGTCTATGTCTATCGTGCTGCGAAACTCCCGCCTCTTCAATCCGCGCCTTGTTAGCCCGAAATATTTAAGATATATCTTTGTCTCGTTGTGCTCCGACAAGTCCCTGCATCTCAACCCGCGCCTTGCTATTCCGAAATTACAACGCGCGCGAAAACTCCCACCTCCTGTGAAATCCCGACACGCGAAATGCCCGCGGTACCCCTGAACTGAAAGAACCGCCTCAAATCGGTGGGGGTACTTTCGTAACTTACCCCACATTTCGGACAAGCGCGTCTCTAAGCCATGGTTCCCCACTGCCATCCCATCCGCCCACCCATTTGTACACCGAGGCCGCGAAAACCCACGACGAAACCCCACACCCTGCTTCGTCCGCCACCCAGCCGGGGCCTCTTCCCCGACGACGTCGTCCACAGCAACACCTCGACGTCCCTCATCCACGGTACCGGATGAGGATCCGTCATCGATCTCATCGTCCCGCCGGTTCAGCCACCCCGTCCTCCACCTCCAAGGAGCTGCCCCGATGTTCCCCTTGTCTTTCGCGCCACCTCCATTCCCACACCGCCGTCTTCACCTGCACCACCGGAAGAGCATCATCATCACCGTTTCCTCGGATGAAGCTGCGGCCTAATCGGCGCCACCAAAGAGGTTGTACACTAATCGCCGCATTTTCTTCTTGATTCAATCTCACGGTGCTGCCGACACTCGGTCCCGAGCCGACATGGCGCGGCTCCATCCACGGCGGCGTCGCCGGCCACTTCCTCCACGGCGTCGCTCCCTCGGTGGCGACGTCCACATCAGTAGGAGCTGCTGCTGCTTTAGCTCTCGCTCTCGCTGCTGCTCTGCTCTTGCTCTCGGTCCCCTGCCTGGTCTGCTCTTGCTATTGCTCTTGCTCGCGCTGCTGCTCTCGCTCTTGCTCTTCCTTGCGATGCTACTCCGATTTAGCTACACTTCAGTCGACTGAATAGACTTTTGGGTCAGTCGATTTTCAGGGGGTGGGGGGGGGCTCGCCGGGGTGAAGGAAGAACCAGCCGCAGCGGGGAGGGGGGCTCGCCGGAGAGGTACCCCACTATCTATCTTAGGGTTCAGGATGGGGGCGGTGGTTGCCGGCGGTGGCGGGGCATTGGCGGGGCGGTGGCGTGGGGATCGCCGGAGAAAAAGCTCGGCACGGGGGGGCCTAGAGGGATGGCCGGGGCGGCGGCGGACCGGCGGTGGGGAGTGTTTTCGGTGCGGGCGGGGCGGTGCACCACCGGCCGTGGGCGGCGGGGGCTGCTGTTTGGCCGGTGGTGGCTGGCGGCTCAGGGGGGTGGAGGTTGAAGATGAACCGCAGGCCCTTGATTTCGTATCCAACGGCTGCAAAATCGACTGACCAGAGATGAAAAAGTCAGTCGACCGACGTCTAGCCTCACCTCGCTAGTGCGTTCAGTTTCGACAGCAAAATTCAGTTTCGACAGCAAAATTCAGTTTTGACAGTTAAGTTCAGTTTCGACAGTTAAGTTCAGTTTCGACAGTTAAATTCAGTTTCGACAGTTAAGTTCAGAGATGAGCGGTTGATGTATTTTACATCTAGCACTTTGTGGTTATGTATTTTACGTCATGTATTGGAGATGCTATTAGAATTCCACTCAGGTTAACGTTGTTCGTTGTCTCTCTTGTCCTGCTTCAGCCTCGGCGTCGTACAACTCACCGGAGCTGCTCCAACGACGAAACCCTCCATCACAGCGGAGCAGTACCTCGGGCTCCATCTCCAGACGCCTAAGATCTTCTTCCCCTCCTCCGACAGCAAAGTCAGCCAGAGCATCCTCACCGGCCAACCCAATCACGCTGAGATCGACATGGCTTCGCCAAAGAGGTTGTACACTTGTTGCATCTCTTTTTTACTCTACATGTTATATATATTGTCCACTGAGCACTCGTAGTAACGGGAAATATGATTATTTTATCCTACTATATGACAAGCAGTGAGGTACCAGGCAACTTAGCTATCAGTGATGGACTCACTTGAACGCCATCATTATTTATCGCTGCGCGTTTGAGCTGTGCATTTGTCGTTGGGCCTGGGAGTTGAGCTAGTATGGCAGTGGCCTGGGTCCAAAGTAATAGAAGTAGCACAAAAACATTTTTTTAGTGTAGGATTTTCCTTGCTCAAGCCTGCCTACTAGAATTGCCAGTGCTTGAAAGGAAAAGTGAATGAAAAACATCGGAATTGAAGTTTCCTTTGGTACTACTTTTCATGAATTTGGTGCAAAGGAATGGAGCAAAGGAAAACTGTAGGATTTGTTCCTTTAGTGTCTCCTTGAAAGAAAAACCGTAGGAATTCTAATTTCCACTTCTCCTCCTTTTCATATTCCTATTCGTCAAGCACAAGACTAAGATATAGTAGCATAATAGCATTATAACCGTACATTTTCTTGTGGTTTGACTTAATCTCGCCATGCTGTTTTGCATCCTGTGATCTTCCAATTGTTGTGAATCAAACACCCAGATTGGCAGAAATCCTGTGTTTTAAAATTCTCTGTTTTGCACGTGCATTCCTATCCTATTCCTGTCTATTTCCTATCCCTGCATTGTTAGAATCCTCAAATTCAAACAAGCCCTTACTCAATTACTTCTGTTACAGATATGTGTCAAAGAAAACCTTGTGTGGTTTGTACTGCTCCTGCGGCGCTGTGTTCCACCCTAGCTCAGCTGCTCCAACGACGGAAGGGTTCACCACAGTAGGGATCCGCTCTCCAGACTGTCTTTCGCCGCCTCAGATCTTCTTCCCCGTCGCCGGCAGCCACGGCAACTGCATTACCATCATCAACTGAGCAGATGACCTATAGGACTACACGGGTCCGCAAGAGAGGCCGCACTCTTCCGTGTCTGCTTACGTTATGCGTCGCTTAATATGATGACATGCTACATTATCGTCGTGTTCACCTATTAGACTCCAAGTTAGGTCCAAACTAATGCTGAAACTTGAGTTTTTAAATGGTTGTGGGGTACATATTGGGGCAGCAATCAGTACTATCTGTCTACTATCTGGTTAATCTCCGGTGTCTACTATGAGTTTCATGTTGGGTGCAAACAAACATTAAAGGAGCCATTATCTGTATTTTTTAACTAAAGCTATTATCTGCCTGCTATCATTGGTTTTGGGTCTATCCACAGTTTGCTACCATCACTCTGGATTTGTGCATGCACTCCTTACATAATCTCACTATGTTTTATTCCTATGCATGCCAGTTATTGTACACAATGGAACTGATCATGTAGAGCAAAAGAGACGAGCCTTGCGTGGCAATAAAATTTCATGCAGACGTCGTTCCATGGTGGGCGCAAAGGCAGCCCCCCTCCACCCATTTCAGATCGTAATCAAGAGGAAGATAACTGTTCTGAGGGGGATTCAGAAGGAGAAGACCACTCCTATTTACCCCATGAGGTCTTCCCTCTAACTTGGCATGCTGATGTTGGTAATATCATGCATATGGTGCCTTGCATTGCTTACTGTATACATTAAAGATGTCATCTGCTTAGTTTAGACATGCTTTTTGTCAATGCCATCTGTTTAGTTTCTTTATCGTATATGTGAATCATGCAATGCCATCTTGTCTAGCCAGGCATCATATATGTGAATTTTGCAATGCCACCCTAGTTAGCCAGTCATCTTATATGTGAATTATATCATGCCATCATTTTTTTATTATGTGTTAAATTTGTCAACAATTTTAGTACATTCAATTACTCTTCCTGTGCATCAGCCATTCGACACGGTCATGGAAAAATCTGGAGTGGAAACAAGGTCTTCAGAGCAGACAATGCTATCTGACGAAGCGCATGTCTTGCTGGTTATCGATAGCTCCTAAGAGGAGGATTCACAGACAGATGACCAGTCATATTCCCCCCCCCCCCCGAGGTGCATGCCCTAACTTGGCAGGGTTATGTTGCTCATATCGTGCGTATGGTATCTTGCATTGC
Organism: Aegilops tauschii subsp. strangulata; assembly: GCF_002575655.3. Taxonomy (NCBI): domain Eukaryota; kingdom Viridiplantae; phylum Streptophyta; class Magnoliopsida; order Poales; family Poaceae; genus Aegilops; species Aegilops tauschii. Next base: position 50,854,224 of record NC_053039.3, read on the forward strand.
TATGTCATTTGCTTAGTTTAGACATGCTTTGTGTGAATGCCACCTGTTTAGTGTCTAATTACCATATATGTGAATTATGCAATGCCATCTTGTTGCAAGACATTATATATGTGAATTATGCAATGTTATCTTGTTGCAAGGCATTATGTATGTGAATTATGCAATGCCATGCTGTTTAGGCAAGCGTCATATATGTGGATTATATCATGCCGTCCTTTTTTTGTATTTCTCATTGCTTTTGTCGACAATGTTTGTACATTCAACTGCTCTTCCTGTGCATCGGCCATTTGAATTGGTGATGGAGAAATCTGGAGTGAAAACAAGGTCTTCAGAGCAGACAATGCTACCTGCTGAAGCAGATATCTTGCTGGTTACAGATAGCTCTTCAGAGGAGGATTCAGAGGCAGATGAGCAGTCCTATTATCCCCCTGAGGTGTATGCTCAAACTTGGCAGGGTTATATTACTCATATAATGCATATGTTGTATTGCAATGCTTAGTTTTTACATCATATACACAATATTGAATGCCATCTCCTTAGTTGACACATCATATATGCGATTGCCCTCTGCTCACTTCCTTAGTATATAAATCATATATTTGAATTATGTCATGCCATGATGTTTACATAGACAGCATGTATCTGAATTATGGCATGCCAACCCATTTTCTAAAGACATAATATAGTTATATCATCTCATCATGTTTACATAGTCATCATATTTTAAATTATGTCATTCTATCCGTGAATTATATCATGCCATCATGTTTCCATCGACGGCATGTTTGTGATTTATGGCATGCCAACCACTTTAATAGACACATCGTATAGTTATATCATGTCATCCTGTTTACATAGTCGTCATATTTTGAAGTATGTCATTCTATCCTGTTTAGTTAGCCATCATACATGTGAAATTGTGTCATGCTATCCTGTTTAATTAGCCATCATATATGTGAAATTATGTCCTGATATTCTGTTTGCTTAGACAACATAAATGTGAATTATTTCATGACCTTTTTTCTTCCCTACTATCCATTGCACCTGTCTATCTTACAATGTCTGTACATTCAATTACTTTTCTTGTTTATCAGCCATTTCAATTGGAGGGAGTGATGGCAGTATCTGTGGGAGTAAAAACACGGTCTTCAGAAAAGATCGTGCTACCTGTCGATGCAGATAGAACCACGGTTGTACTTGCCCAAGAACCAGCCCCACCACACATAACCCACACCCATGCAGATTGTACCCCTACCCAGTTGGATAGAGAACCAGCTACACCCCTTCTAACCCCAACCCCAGCAGATAGACACCCAGTTCCCGTTGACACAGCACCATCTCCACCACAGAGCACCCAAACACGAGCAGTTAGTAAGGCAACTGCAGTGCCCAAATCACGAGGACCACCACTCCGAACCCGAAGTCAACGCTTAAAGCAGAAGAAGAATTATTCTCAGGTCAGGTTCCGTAGCTATGGTTCATACTACTTTGCTCTTACATCACTGTATTTACTGATACCAACTAATTTCAAATTTGAAGGATGCAATTGAAACTCCAATGGCGCAATAGGTATGTTTTAAACCTGTTTCTTCAACGTGTTTGGCCGTTTGCTGTTGTAACTTGCTCTATGTTGATTTCAGTTTCAATTGAATAAACAGTTATGTTCTCATGCCATGCACATTACAAGTGTTGTTATTGCTGTGTAGTTTCCCACACTTATATTCTGTCTATGCTGCTTTGTCTTAAATAGATATGATTCGAACTGTATCTATCTTGATTTGGCAACATAAACTAGAATGATATAGACCATACAGTGACCATACTACATAGATATATGTTTGTTTCATGCTGTTATCCTGTCCACCTTACTACTGAACTGGTTTACCAAAATGAGTTTCATATACTACATTGTAAACCTGAGATGTGTTTGTTTGTTTCTCTTTTAGAACGCGGATAAAATATTGGAGAAGAGTACCCTGTTATGCAATGGTAAAGGAAGTAATGCAGATAAGGTTCAAGATAGTGAGACATCCCTGTTGGTCTCCAAGAAAGCTGATAAAAACTATATTGAAGACACTGAGACAACCCCAAATTCCTGTCTTGATGTAGTGTTCGAGTTACTAGATACCACTGCTGGCACTAGCTCTTCGAACTCGTTGCCTGAATCAGTTCGGCTTCTTGAGTCTCAACTTCAAGTTGAAAGACATCGATCAGATGTTATGCGACAGGAAGGCGAAGGACTGAGGAAGTCCTTGCAGAATTCACATGCATACTTTCTGGTGCAACAGCAAGCGCCGGAGGACTTAAGCGCCAAACAAGAGAAAGTTAATAAGCTTGCTAAGCATCTTGCCAGCATTATGGGTACCCATGATATTGTTTCTTGAGCTCTTCTAAAGTGGTTTCAGTTCTGGACTTGTTTTGCTGCGGCGTTTATATGCTGCTGTGTTCCCTATATTTGCACTGGTGGCGAAGTTTGATGCCCAGTGGATGTAATATGTGTAATAGCCGTGATAGCCTAGTGTAAGTTGCTTGCTTATTTATTTCCTTGTTGTCTTGTTTATTTGTTTGCTTGTAGTCAGTGCAGTTCTTTTTCTGCGGTTTGCTAGTGGCTGCAATAACCTATTTTTTAAAACTAGGCCACAATAATCATGGGCTAATATTTACTGTACTGACACTGGGCCTCCTACGGGCCATAGAAACAGTGGGCCTTCTACGGGCCGTAGAAACAATGGGCCTTCTACGGGCCGTAGAAACAGTGGGCCTTCTACGGGCCGTAGAAACAATGGGCCTTCTACGGGCCGTATCATCAATGGGCCTTATACGGGCTGTATCATCAATGGGCCTTATACGGGCCGTATGATCGATTGGCCAAACATGGGCCAAACAGACCGCATTCTGGCCGTAAACGGGCTAGAGTTGGAATCGTCCGTTCATGGGCCGACCATAACGGGCCATCGTTAATAGGCCGTATTTGATGACGCTATGAAAACGACCCAACGTATTAACGGACCACAAACGGGCCGACTGTAACCACGGGCTGAATTTGGCCCACAAGCAGAAAATGACAGTAACGGGTCGTAATTAAACGAATGCTGGAAAATAGCCCAAGAATAAATGGGCTCTGAGAAGGCCGAAAGATAACATGGGCTGGAAACGGCCCAATGGAATAACGGGCCGTTAATGGGTATAAAGTGGTACACTGTTCTTTACGGGCCAGTTTCACCACGGGCCGTTAATGGGTGTAAAGTGATACACTGTTCATTACGGGCCAGTTTCACCACGGGCCGTTAATAGGCCAAGAGTTACATAGGGCCTCATATGGGCCGAAAGACATCATGGGCCATACATGGGCCAGAAGTGAAAACGGGCTAGAATCATATTGGATGGCCCAAATGACGCTACTGGGCCAAATTCGAATAGGGCATAACGAGCCTTGGGTTAGCGGGCTGTAAATGGGCTATATGCGAACAGGCCGTTAACAGGCTTTCCATGGGCCGGCCCGCCACCTTTTGACCAAGTCAAACGGGCCGGCCTTTTCATAGGAATGGGCCTCTGTTGGGCCGTGCCACGTATCGACGTATCAAGGCGCCTTCTGTCCAATGAGTGGATGACATCTGTCCCAGCGATGAGCCGACACGTGTTTCCTCCAGCCAATGATGATTTTACACGTGGAAAATCCCCATTGGTCGGGGCTGTTAACGGGTTATCGGATCCAAAACCCGACCCGATAGCTTAACGGCGTTCCGTTACGGTGGATGCCACGTGTCGGTCACCCTTGACGAAAGCACTTCTATGACGCGCGATTTATCGTCATGGAAGTGGACACTTCCATGATGATAATTTTGGTAATGTCGTGGAACACTTCTACGACAGCACAGGTATGACTATCTTGATTCTGTCATAAAATCGTCATGGATGTACATGCATGACAGAAAACGCGACCTACTGTGACAAACACGTATCATCACGGAAGTGTATTTTTTTGTAGTGTTGCCTTCCACGCCAAGGAGAGTCCAATCCGGCCACGGGTATAGTCTTCGGCCTTCATGTCTTCACAGCCCATCAGTCCGGCCCAATGGACAACGGGCCGGACGCCCGAGGACCCCTTAGTCCTGGACTCCCTCAGTAGCCCCTGAACCTGGCTTCAATGACGAGGAGTCCGGCGCGTAGATTGTCTTCGGCATTGCAAGGCGGGTTTCCCTTTTTCCGAACTCCACTATAGTCTTCGGATGCGATGATTGTATCCGGACCTGTAACGCATACCACACACAACCACTGAGAGAATATAATATTTGCACGAATCTAATCTGTTGACAGCTTTTTTACAACACGACGTCACGTCTGTCCGGTCATAATTTCGAACCGTTTTTCATCTGCCATCCCACGTTTCGAGACGCGGTTGTAATTGGCACGTCCTGTCGAAGCAGAGATCGTGTCCCCTTATTGCGGGATCCTCATCAATGCGGGCGTGGGTAACCCAACCGTGCCATTTGCACGGCCCTTGGGAACAGCGAGTGGGGATGCGTTTGATATTCGCAGCCTCTATAAAGGGGGTAAAGATTCCCTTTTCTCACCCACGCCCTTTCTTTCCCTCAGCCCTTCCGTCCTTGAGCTCCAGCGCCCAAGCTTTATCTTTTCTTTGTCCAAGAAAGCACTCCAAACATGTCCGGATCCGGAGCTGGAGGCAAGTGGATGGCCTCCTCCGTTAAGAAGAAGGACATCAAGGAGCCCCGGGAGGCCGGATACCTAGCCAAGGAGATCGTTCACCGACTCCCGGCCAAGGGGCAGATTGTCCCCACTCCAGAGCCCCATGAGAGGGTTGTGTTTCTCACACATTTTGTCCATGGACTGGGATTCCCTCTCCATCCATTTGTCTGTGGACTGATGTTTTACTATGGGCTGGATTTTCATGACCTAGCCCCCAACTTTATCCTCAACATTTCGGCATTTATCGTCGTTTGTGAGGCTTTTCTCCGCATCCCACCTCACTTCAGCCTGTGGCTGAAGACCTTCAATGTGAGGCTGAAAGTAGTGAGCGGTCAACAAGCAGAGTGCGGAGGCGCTATGGTGGGCAAGATGCCCAACGTCACCTGGCCTGAAGGCTCATTCGCAGAGACGGTGAAGGGGTGGCAATCGGGGTGGTTCTACATCACCGAGCCGCGCGACGCCAACTGGGCGGCGACCCCCGAATTCCGATCCGGAATCCCGATGCGGATCACCTCCTGGCAAGAGAGGGGCCTAACCTGGGGTCCTTCGGACGAGCTAACTGGGCTCCAGATGTGCGTCCAGAACATGATAGACAGGAAAATCAAGCTTGTCAACGTGGTCCAGGTCATGCTCATTCGTCGGGTCCTTCCGTGCCAACGCCGGACTTGCTATCTGTGGGAGTATGATCCGGCCAAGCACCAGACGTTGCAAGAGCTCTTCGGCACGACGCACGAAGACATCTGGAGAGTGCTTTTCAAGGCCGGCGAGATGCCGCCGCCTATGACCGAGGATCGCGGGCTTAGCTTAAAGCGCCAAGCCAATTCGGTAAGTTATTTCATGTTTTCAAGGCATACCTTTTACTAGCATATTTTGAGGTAAAGCCTAAGCTTTCTCATCCATGTTTTCAGGCCTGGATCGAGGTAGCAGAGGGGATTAACTGTCCGGCTCTGCTGCCCGAAGACCAAGAATTCCCATTACTGACAAAAATGTTTTTTCCCGCACCTTATGAGGTGCCAGAGAAGACGGCCAGGAAAGCGGCCAAGAAGGGCCCTCGCCGAAAAGGCGCTCCGGTCGTGACGTCCGAAGACGAAACCTCTTCCTCGTCCACCGATGACGACGACGAAGAGGAGGAAGAAGACGACTCCCCACCTGAGGTGGGGAAGAAGAAAAGAGCGGCCCCCACGAGTCCGGAAGCAAAAGCGCCTAAGAGGGTTAAAGGCTCCCTCGCGGATAACTCCGAGTGGGATGTTGACAGCAGTCCGGAGGGACCTCGCTGGACCAAGCCTCGGGCCGCTTCGTAAGTACCAAAATCCGTGAACATGTGGCCTTCCTGGTTTGTAATATTCACATATTGTAAACTTTGTCGCTGCAGTCCGGCACGCGATGGCTCCCCGCGATCCTCGACAGAGGATTCGCTGGACTCGAAGGAGATGGCTAGCATGTCTCCGCCGCCTGCTCATTCCGTCTCACCCAAGGGTGATGATTAGGTGCTGTCCAAAAAGACTTTTCCAGGCCGGGGGAGATTCCGGAGATCATCGGGGTGACGCCCCAGGATGACTCCTTGGCCGTCGGGCATACGGGGGAAAAAGTCCCCACGGGGACTGATGACGGGGTCCGAGTTCCCTTCGGACCTCAGCCGGATACCATTCCGGAGATCTACACGGCTCTGGGGTCTAGCGAACGACATTCCCCACAAGGAGGGAATGTGCCTGTTCCACCGGTGACCTCTATCCAACCAGAGGCACCGGATAATCTGCTGGAGGTGCTACGAGGCGCCTCTATCATGGATGAACATCGTGTCCTTATGGACACGGTAATAGAGAAGGTTCGGTTCGTCAAAGGCGGACTGACCGAAGACTGCACTAGCCTTCTAATAGGCTTTGAGGTAAGTAATGTGATTGTAGGAAAAATATTACAGTATAGACAGTAGCCCCTGATGCTCTGTTTGGTGTTCGGGAAGAAAAGCCGAACAGAGAATCAAGAATAAATATCGCAGGAGTCTAACATGAGTTGTCTATGTGAATAAGCAGGTATCGCTGCAGGCTGCCACTGCTCATGCTGCGGAGGTCTCCGGACTGAAGCAAAAACTGGAGCGGGCCGAGGAGGAGCTCGGCCTCGTGAAGAAGCAGCTGGAGGATAGCCAAGGTATGCACTAACCTGTGGGTACATTTCGAAAAAATGAATAGTCCGACCGGACTAAAGTGTCATAAACTTTATTAGGGGCCACGACCGAGGTGGCAGCCCTTAAGAAGGCGCTAGCCGAGGCCGAGGACAAAGCGGCAAGGAACGCTCCTCGCACGAGAAGCACGAGGCCCGGGTTGGCGAGGCGCAGCAACAGCTCCAGGGCGCGATGGAGAGATTGGAGTCCTTGGAGCGCGATTGTAAGGCGCAAGAGTCCGAATTGGCGAAGGCCCGCCAGAGCGCGCAGGATGCACGAGCTGAAGCCCAGAGCGCCCTCCAGGAAATTCAGGCGGCCAAGAAGATTACGGCGGGTAAGTCTTTCACCATGCATAGCAAGTATGTAGAAGAAACGTTCCTTGTACTTATCCTGAATTTGGATTTTCCAGGGGCATTTACAGATCTGCCGCACAGTGTATCAGATGCTGCCGAGCATTATAGAGCCGAAGAAGGGATGTCTACGGAGAAGCTATTCTGGTCCCAATATCTGGGATCCGAACATCCGGTGCCCTTCAGCGACCAGCTAAAGCAGTTGGTCGAGCTGCACAGGTTGGCAGAGCTAGCCATGAAGGACCTGATGGTCCGGCTGTGGCCTGCCGATCCTATACCTAGCAGCTACTTCGGACTTGTGCAGCGACTTGTGAGTGCCTGTCCGCGGCTCGAAGCCGTGAAGCGGTCGGTCTGTATTGAAGGTGCGCGTATGGCCTTTGCCCGCGTCAAGACGCATTGGGCAAAGCTAGATGCCAAGAAGCTAATGACTGAGGGGTCGCCGGAGGGCAAGGAGCATCGTCGGCCCGAGCTCTATTTTGATGGTGTCCTGGAGGGGTCCCGCCTTGTGGCGGAGCAATGTTTGAAGGATATCATATTCCCATGAGAACATGTGTATTACCTTGCCCTGTAATATGGAACAATGATGTTATGTAGTATAATGCTTATGATTTAAATTTTACCTCCTGTGTGGCCGTTTATTAAATCTGAGGGTTGTCTAAACACTCTGTGCTCCACATTCTGGTCCTTAAAGAAGGTGTTTAGCGCAATGAACAAGGCAATCAGACTATGCGGCCTTTACCACCCTCACTTAGCCATAGGAGTTTGACAATTAAGAAAGTTGGCGAAGCCCCTGGTATTCGGAAGACCGAACTTGGGGCGCTATACACGCCTAATCGGAGGAACTGATTCTTCGCAAGAAGCGGAAAAAATCTCTAACGATTTGGAACCTCTCGAACAGCTGACCGGCTCTCGCCGCATCATGACAGTCAGTTTTCGGCTTTCTCTACTGAGGTGCTCGTCCGGAAGAACCGGGACACAATCGCAGTAGTTCTCCCTTTACTACCCTAGCCGATATAGCGGAACGTAAGGTAGTAAGCACAGGATTCAAGCAACCCAACTATTGACCAAAGACATGATTCAGAGCCGATGCATATAATGCTATAAGTTCGGGGTGCCGAACTATACTATAAAAGTGTTCGGACTTTTTATTGCCGTAGTGTTGGGTGTAATGAAGCCCCTGGCATAGTAATACGTACCATGGTGTACGTGTGCAATGAGTAATTAATACCGAGGTGAGGAAACGGGAAAATGAAATAATAAGCTGACGCTACCGTGTATTCACCATTGTGATGTAACTAGTACGTCGAGGCGTACTTTGTACAAGTAATGCGATAAGCAAGTAAGGCTATTTAACATGCCGCAACAAAGGGCGAGCTACGTGCGGGTATGAAAAGCAAGTATGGCAATCGTTTAGTAGAGACCACCTGGGGATTCCCTTGTAAGCCAGAGCTCCTTGCCTCCTTGGTGTGTTCTGCAAGTGGGTTGTCCGTATAGACCTCGAAAAGAGAAGAAAACCCATAAAATAGAAAAGGTAAAAGCGTGCGAATCCCAGGGTCGGTCAAGCCGTACTGTGGATTGCGAACGAGTTATGCCTTCGTCAATACCCATGGGGTTTGGAGTGCATAGTTTATGTACGCGCGGTATTAATGCCATTGCCCCATCGGGGCTGGGACGGAGGCCAAATTGCTAATTCGGCTCGTGACGAGCCGAGCTGTCCTGTTGCAGTGTGGTCCGGACCCTCTTAATGATGTACAGGGGCTCGACAGCCGGATTATAATGCTGCTTGAGAAGGCCGCTCTGTACTTCTGCTGCTAGGGCGGCGGTGTGCTCCTCTGTACGGAGGGAGCGTTCCGTGTTTCCATTTACTGTAATGACGCCACGTGGACCGGGCATCTTGAGCTTGAGATAAGCGTAATGTGGCACCGCGTTGAATCTAGCGAATGCGGTTTGTCCGAGCAGGGCGTGATAGCCGCTGCGAAATGGGACGATATCAAAGATTAGTTCTTCGCTTCGGAAGTTATCCGGGGAACCGAATACTACCTCCAGCGTTATTGAGCCCGTACAATGGGCCTCTACGCCTGGTATGACTCCTTTAAAGGTAGTCTTCGTGGGCTTGACTCGTGAGGGGTCGATGCTCATTTTACGTACTGTATCCTGACAGAGCAGGTTGAGGCTGCTACCACCGTCCATTAGGACTCGTGTCAGGTGAAATCCGTCGATGAGTGGGTCGAGGACCAGTGCGGCTGAACCGCCATGGCAGATGCTGGTTGGATGATCTCGGCGGTCAAAGGTGATCGGGAATGACGACCACGGATTAAATTTTGGGGCGACTAGCTCTAACGCATAGACGTCCCTAAGTGCGCGCTTGCGCTCCCTTTTGGGGATGTGTGTAGCGTATATCATGTTCACCGTTTTGACTTGAGGGGGAAATTTCTTTTGCCCCCCAGTGTTTGGCTGCCAGGGCTCCTCATCATCGTCCTCGCTCTGTGATTCCCCTTCCTTGTTTATGCTGTTTACCTTGCTGGCTTGTTTAAAGACCCGGCAATCTCTGTTAGTATGGTTGGCCGGTTTGTCTGGGGTGCCATGTATCTGGCAAGGACGATCGAGTATGCGGTCCAAGCTGGATGGTCCTCCGCTGCTCCTTTTATAGGGCTTCTTTCGCTGGCCGGACTTGGAGCCACTGAATCCGGCGTGAACTGTAGTGTCATCGGTGTTATCGCCATTGCTTTGGCGTTTGTGTCTATTGCGCCGGAGCTTGCCGGTGCTGTTTTTGGCCTCGGAGGGGCTTGTTTCGTTGGTTGTGTTTGTACTGCGAGCCAGCCAACTATCCTCTCCCGCACAGAAGCGGGTCATAAGTGCCGTGAGGGCTGCCATGGACCTCGGCTTTTCCTGGCCGAGGTGGCGGGCGAGCCATTCATCCCGGATGCTATGCTTAAAGGCCGCTAGGGCTTCGGCATCCGGACATTCGACGATCTGGTTCTTTTTGGTTAGGAACCTAGTCCAGAATTTTCTAGCTGATTCTCCGGGTTGTTGAACTATGTGGCTTAAGACATCGGCGTCTGGTTGTCGGACATAAGTTCCTTGGAAGTTGTCCAAGAAGGCTTCTTCCAAGTCCTCCCAGCTGCCGATAGAATTTTCAAGCAGGCTGTTAAGCCAGTGCCGAGCTGGCCCTTTGAGTTTTGGTGGGAGGTATTTAATGGCGTGGAGGTCATCTCCTCGAGCCATATGGATATGGAGAATAAAATCCTCGATCCATACTACAGGATCGGTTGTGCCATCGTATGATTCGATATTGACGGGCTTGAACCCCTCGGGGAATTTGTGATCCAGTACTTCATCTGTGAAGCAGAGAGGGTGTGCGGCACCTCTGTATCAGGCCGCATCGCGGCGTAGCTCTAATGGAGTCCGTCTGCGGCATTCGGCCTGGGCGTGGTTAGGTTTGTCACGTCCGAATAGGTAGCCATCGTCGTGCCTCGAGGCACGTCCACGCGATCCGTAGATCGATCTTGTATGTCCTGCTCTACTGTCCAGGGTCTGCCGGAGGTCGTATGTGTGACCCCGAACTCTTCCGTCTCAATTTTTACGGGGAGGTGGGGCAGGCTGTTGTTCGACCTGAGTTGCCGCTTTATCCCGACCGCGGGGTGGCCGGTCGGCCGCCCTGTCTCGACCACGTGGTGGTCGTTCCGCATTACGCGAGGGAGGTATGTGCTCCGGTGCCTCCTCATCGAATTGAAGTAGCAGTCTGCGTTTCGGGTAGCTCTTGGCTGGGCGCTTGAGGCCGTATTCTTCGGCTGTCAGGACATCAGTCCATCTGTCGACGAGCAGATCTTGTTCAGCTTGAAGCTGCTGCTGTTTCTTTTTCAGGCTCCTTGCAGTGGCTATGAGCTGAAGCTTAAAACGCTCCTGCTCCGAGGATCCTCAGGCACGATGAAGTCTGCGTTGCCGAGGCTTATCTCCTCCTCGGAGGGTGGACGGTAACTATCGTCCTCCGAGTCATCTTCTATGGCCTGTTCATCAGGGTTGTCTTGCCTGTTGTCATGTTCCTCCTGTTCGGATGCAGCTTCGACAGGGTCTTCATTGTTTTCGGCGTCGCCCGGAGTACTATTTTCTTCGGTGCCAGTGTTGCCATCTTTTGAGCGATGAGGCTTAGAACGGCGTTTGGGGCGCCGGCGCTAGGACTCCGTCTCAGAGGGTTTATTTGCGTCTGGCTCTTCTTTGTCGTCGCCAGATCCTTTAGGTGTATCAACCATGTACATGTCGTACGAAGAGGTAGCCGTCCAACATCCAGTGAATGGCGGGTCTTGGCCTTGCTCCTTGTCGGCATCGTCGTCCATACCGTCGATGTCTTCGGAGCCATAGTCAAGCATGTCGGTTAAGTCATCGACAGTGGCTATGAAGGTGGTGGCGGGTGGGAAGCAAAATTTCTCGTCATCCGCCTCCAGCTCGAACCGAACATAGTTCGGCCATGAGTCCTTCTCCAAGGACAAATTCTTTAAAGAGTTTAGCACGTCACCCAGGGGTGAATGCTGGAAGATGTCTGCGGCGCTAAATTCGAAAATCGATAACCGATCCAGCTCGGTGTACGCAGGCGTACGTGGTCCGGAACTTACAGCCGGTGACGAGTCCGGAGTGGCATTTACGCAAATATTGCGGGATGTAGAGTCAGTGTGTGGCTCCAACGCCACGGACTTTGTGGCCTCGGATGGCACGATCTGCTTCGGTTCTAAGGCCGTTGCCGCAATAGGAATCATTTCCTGGATGTAATCCGATGACAGATTTAAGTCATGTTCATCGGGGCGAGGGGGAGCGATCGCTGCGGTCTCAAACCCATTGAAGATCAAGTCTCGATGGGTATCTGCGACGTAGTTCAAGCTTCCAAATCTGACCTGATGGCCAGGGGAGTAGCTATCGACCTGCTCCAGATGGCCAAGCGAGTTGGCCCGCAGTACTAAGCCGCCAGACACGAAGATTTGCCCGGGGAGGAAGGTTTCTCCTCGGACGGTGTCACTATCGACGATTGAAGGGGCCATCGAACCTCTTTGTCGACGGCACAGTGGAACTCTCAATGAAAGCACCAATGTCGGTGTCAAAACCGGCGGATCTCAGGTAGGGGGTCCTGAATTGTGCGTCTAGGATCGATGGTAACAGGAGACGGGGGACACGATGTTTACCCAGGTTCGGGCCCTCTCTATGGAGGTAATACCCTACTTCATGCTTGATTGATCTTGATGAATATGAGTGTTACAAGAGTTGATCTACCACGAGATCGTAATGGCTAAACCCTAGAAGTCTAGCCTATGTGAATATGGTAATGAGTATCTGCCTATCCGGACTACGCTCTCCGGTTTATATAGACACCGGAGAGATCTAGGGTTACATGGGGTCGGTTACATAAGAAGGAATCTTCATAGTTGGTCGCCTAGCTTGCCTTCCACGCCAAGGAGAGTCCAATCCGGACACAGGTATAGTCTTCGGCCTTCATGTCTTCACAGCCCATCAGTCCGGCCCAATGGACAACGGGCCGGACGCCCGAGGACCCCTTAGTCCAGGACTCCCTCAGTGTTCACCTCCGCAGACATGGCTTCTTTCCCCACCCGCCTGACGTGTTGCCTCCATTACTCATGATGGATTTGCCAAGAGACGGGTGTTAGCCACCCTTGACATGCGAGGAGGGGATGTAGATGCCGGTGGCGCGAGATCCAAAGGGTTTGCCGGCAAGCCAGCCTGTATCGGGCTGGCTCGTTAGGCAACCCAAACCGCTGCAATGCTGGGGAACTCCTACTCGCGAGAGGCCATGGCTGGTGTTGTACAAGGAGGAGATGGAGAGGGGAGGTGAGGTGTGCTTATAGCGTGGCGCCTGGCCACGTCGTCTATATAGCGGGCGAATGCAAGGAGCCAGCCAGAGAGGTGTTTAATGCCGGCCGGCACGAGAATGGACGTGCGGCGGTTGGGGCACCGGAGTAATGCGGAGAGAAGGCATGCGCAGTGGGCAACGCTCTCGGCCGGCGAGTTTCAGTGGCACTCCAGTGAGTGGTCGCGTCTGCTCTAGGCCGGCATGAATGCGGGCAACTGGCTTCGGGTGGTGTCGTGGAATTGTCACGGCAGATGTCCTCGTGCAAGGACTTAGTCGTGGAGCCATCGCAGCTAGGAAGCTTAAAGGGGTTAAGCGGGTCAAAGGACACGAGAATTATACTGGTTCGGCCCCTTACGGTGAAGGTAAAAGCCTACTCCAGTTGAGGTGGAATTACTTAGGGTTTCGATGACCAGGGAGCTTAACCGCTATGCCTGGCTATCGATCTGATGTTGCCTGTTCTCAACCGCCGCCGGATCGTCTCTTTATATAGAGAGGTTGACGCCCAGCGGCTCTCAGAGTCCCAGCCGGCTTATAACAGCATCCGGCTCGGACTCTTAACTATTCTTGCCTTACACTACAAGTCTTGCCATAATGGCGGTTTATCACTACGGGCCTTAAGCCACCTCCGGGTCTTAAGCCCATTACTGAACTGCCATCCTCAAGCTTGGTACTGGGCTTCACATGATGATCATTATGACGTAACCCGGCCCCTCCTGGGCGGGTGACTCCAATGGTTATATCCTCAACATTAGCCCCGGATTGATTTGAACCGGTTCATGTCAATCTTCAATACCTTTAAAAGAAAATCTTCCGGCTTCTGCTTGTGCGAAGGTTATAACCCGCCGTGACATCATCTTCTGGATTCTTGGTAACCCGCCATGACGTCATCTTCCATTAAATTCATTTTTTTATTCTGTCATATCCCAACGGATCTTATCTTAATGACCATCCCGAGAATCGAGGCGTTTCTGTGGCAAGGTAATCATGTCTTCAGCCTCCTCGTTTCTCGCGCCCATTTACTAGCCATCCCTTATAAATAGGCCCGGCCCATAAGCCTTTGTCACTCTTCTCGATCCATCGCCTTCCTCCTCTGACGGCCCAGAGCTCGAGCTCCGCCGCCACCGCGCCCCTTGTCTTCCTCAACCTCGGCCGCTGCATCACCCTGAACTGGTCCAGAGAAACGGCGGCGACCTCCGCGGCTCATCAACACCAATAAGTCCTTGCTACTCCTATACAGTAGATTCGCATTAGGGTTCTGTCGTTCTTCCCTGTTCTTCGTAGTTTCATCTCGAGTTCTTCACAGTTCCTCCACCAGGGCTCCTTTTGTTCCGAAAACGGTACAGACTCCCTGCGGTAGTAGTTTCTCACCCATTTTTATGCTAGTAGATCCCTTTTGCCTGGAAAAGAGCTCATTTAGAGCTTACGAACTCCTCTGTACCAGTTTTTTAGGTCTAGAAATTTTTCCTTTCCAGACGATCATTTGATCCAAAATAATCCCTGTAATCTGTGAAACTTGTTTGTGCAACACTTAGACAAAAATCTGCATCTGTTAGCCATGGCGGCTCATATCGCCGGCTTAAAGAAACCCTGCTTTGTGAAATCTCCGGCTTACTCACAGTAGAGTTAAATATCTTAAATTGCTTAAGATATTCACGGCGGCTTAGATAACCTGACACAGTTAGTCATATATCATTAGGCCCTTTCATAAGCCGCCATCTTGAACACTGTACTGAAATCTTCCTCCGGCTTAAATTTGAACCGTAAATTTCCTTTTGTCATAGGCTTCCATCTTTCACAATGCCGCCCAAGGCTCCCAAGGCACCCATTACGTGCAACTGGGTGAGATCCAACGTTACTGATAACACCTTAAATGACTTCGTGAAAACGGGTTACTTGCCTAAAAAGGAGGTCATGTCCTATCGTGCTCCTGACCCGTCCGAAGAGAGACCTCAACCAAGAGACGGAGAGGTTGTTATATTTGCTGATCACATGAGCCGGGGTTTTGCACCTCCTGGCTCAAAATTCTTCAGAGATGTTCTGCACTTTTTCGATCTGCGACCTCAAGACATTGGACCCAATTCCGTGTCGAACATTTGTAACTTCCAAGTGTTTTGTGAGGTGTACCATGGAGAAGAGCCCAGCTTGCTACTTTTTAGGGAGTTATTTTACCTGAACCGCCAGAATGAATGCGCCAACGGGCCTAGCTTGGAACTTGGTGGAATCTCAATCCAACGACGGAGAGATTGTCTTTTTCCTTATGCTGAGCCGCCAAGCCACCGAAAGGATTGGAACCAGACATGGTTCTACTGTCAAGATGCTTCTCCGGCTGATGAGAACCCTCTGCCCGGCTTTCGCGCCCTGCGTCTGGAGTCAAATCACCCCCTGCCAGACAAATTATCTCAAGCTGAGCGTCAACCGCTTATCCCCACCATCAATAAAATCAAAGCTCTTCTGGGAAACGGCCTGAACGGCGTTGATCTGGTCCGGGTCTGGATTGCTTGGCCGGTAATTCCTCTAAGCCGCCGCCCCGGCTTAATGTGTGATTACACGGGCCGGAAGGATGATCCTCTTCGGCACAGCCCCAACGACTTACCTGAGGACATCGTCGATGACATGACCAAGTCTCTTCTGAACGAGAGCTTAGCCGACTGCGGGAGGACAGGTCTAAGCCCCTTCTGCAAGGCTAACCTGGCCCCAGCGGTAAGCTATTGACCTGAACACCTTACTTTCCATTTTAACAATTTTCGTCTTAACTTCAAAAAACCTTTGTTATATTTTTCAGGCTAATGATAAGTTCTGGAAGGTCAGGTATGACCATGAAGCTGCTAAAAAAGCCAGGAAGGCTAAAAATGCCACCAGGAGAGCCGCCCCCGCAAGAAAGGGAGTAAGCCTAGCGCCTCGGACCTGCTTCACCTGGAAGACACCTCCGAGTCAGAGGTAGCCCTTGATTCTTTTAGACTCTTTTTAACCATCTTATTAACACTGATTATCAGCAGGAGGATACCGGAGCGAGTAACCTGGTGATTGAAGAGGTAACTATACTTTCCTCCGACTCGGAGCCCTTGCCAAGACTGAAAGTCCGAAGAGTAACCCGGAAAGTAAGATTTTCACATCCTTTAGCTTATCAAGATCCTCAATTTCTTTTGAAGCGACAGATTCATGAGAGTCGGCGGCAGACCTGGACCAGCAAGGATGCAGACCTCTCCTCCGGCTTACCCGAAGCATCAAGGAAGTGCCGGACCGAGGTTATCTCCGACTTATATCCTTTTCATCCTTTGGCGGGCGTCACTCGTCAACCACTCAATTCTTCTAATTCAAACTATCAGGGGACTTCACCTTCCTTCGGCGACTCCATGCAATCTAACTTGCCGGCCTTCAAAACCGCACCCGGGTAATGATAGCCAACTTCTTTTGTACTTATCTTACTCATGTCCTTGCACTAACCATTTGATTTTCAGTATTGTCGTGGAATTGTCACGGCAGATGTCCTCGAGCTAGGACTTAGTCGTGGAGCCATCGCTGCTAGGAAGCTTGAAGGGGTTAAGCGGGACAAGGAACACAAGGGTTTATACTGGTTCGGCCCCTTACGGTGAAGGTAAAAGCCTACGTCCAGTTTGCGGTGGTATTGATTAGGGTTTCGATGACCAGGGAGCTTAACTCCTATGCCTGGCTCTCGATGAGATTGTTGTCGTCCCTAAACCGCTGCCGGGTCATCCCTTTATATAGGGAGGCTGACGCCCAGCAGCTCCCAGAGTCCCGGCCGGCTCATAAGAGTGTCCGGCTCGGACTCTCAATTATTCTTGCATTACACTACAAGTTCTACCATAATAACGATTGTAATTACGGGCCTTAAGCCATATCCGGGTCTTAAGCCCATCTCTGGCCCATCGTCTTCAAGCTTGGCTCCGGGCTTCTGGTAATGACCATATGAGTAACCCGGCCTCTCCTGGCGGGTGACTCTAAGGTCTATATCCTCAACATTAGGCCCCAGATTGATTTGAGCCGGCTCATGTCAATCTTCAATCCTTTCGACAGAAAATCGCCGGCTTACAATTGTGTGGAGGCCATAACCCGGCGTGACGTCATCCTCTGGACTCCGGGTAATCCGTCGTGACGTCATCTTCCATTAAGCCCTTTTTTACTCCGCCAGATCCGCAACGGATCTTTACCTTTTACTGTCATCCTGAAAATCGAGGCGTTTCGTGGGGAGATAACCACGCCGTGGTCTCCTTGATTCTCGCGCCCACTTATGAGCTCGCCCTTATAAATAGGCCGCCCCGACGGGCTTCTCTGCCACCCTTCTTCCTCCTCGCGCCACTGCTCCTCTACCCGAGCTCGAACTCTGCCGCCGTCGCCTCGCCCCCGGTCTTCGTCAACCTCGGCCGCTGCATCACCCTGACTTGGTCCAGACAAACGGTGGCCACCTCCGCTCCTCTTCAGCATCAGTGAGTCCTTGCTACTCCATGGGGCAGATCCGCACTAGGGTTTCATTGTTATCCCTCTGTTCTTCGTAGTTCTTCACGGGCCTCAGTAGATTTGATTTTTACTGCCTCCTTTTGATCTTAGACCTGCATAGAACTATTGCGGTGACTGTTTAGCACCCATTTTACATGCAAGCAGCTCTCTTTTTACTGCATAAGACCTTTGTTCGAGCCCAAGAACTCCCTCGCTTCTGTTTCTAGTTCTAGAAACTTTTCTTTTGCCCGACCATTTTGATCCGAAATAGTTACTGCAAAATGTGAAACCTGTTTTACCACACTTAGTAAAAAACGGCAACCATTGAATCACGGCGGTTTACATTTCCGGCTTAAAGAAACCACACGCCATAGAACTTTCCGGGTTAAAGAAAATCATGCTTCGTAGAATCCTCCGGCTTAGCTGTGATAAGACCGTAGATAATCAATTTGTTCTGAATGCCCCTGCGGCTTGAATAACCCGCTGTACTTAGGTATATACCATTAGTCCCCTTCATAAGCCGCCACCTTAGCTTTGAGTTGTAGATTTCCTCCGGCTTATAATTAATCCGGACGTTTTCCTTTGTGTCATAGACTGCCGACTTCACCATGCCTCCAAAAGCTCCCAAAGCCTCCATTACTTGCAACTGGATGAGGTCCAATGTCACCAGTGAGACACTAGCAGATTTTGTTAAGTCCGGATATCTGCCCAAGAAGGACGTCATGTCCTACCGTGCCCCCGACCCGTCAGAAGAGAGACCACAGCCAAAGGACGGGGAGGTAGTGATATTTGCGGATCACATGAGCCGGGGCTTCGCACCGCCCGGCTCAAAGTTTTTTAGAGACGTTCTAAACTTCTTCGACTTGCGGCCTCAAGACATAGGACCCAACTCAGTGTCCAACATCTGCAACTTCCAAGTCTTCTGTGAGGTTTACCTTGGAGAAGAACCTAGTCTGCTGCTCTTCAGAGAGCTTTTTTACTTGAACCGTCAGAATGAGTGCGCCAATGGGCCAAGTCTGGAGTTAGGTGGCATCTCCATCCAGCGGC
The DNA here is from genome assembly GCF_002575655.3 of Aegilops tauschii subsp. strangulata. NCBI lineage: Eukaryota > Viridiplantae > Streptophyta > Magnoliopsida > Poales > Poaceae > Aegilops > Aegilops tauschii. The sequence continues at coordinate 50,872,795 of NC_053039.3, forward strand.
GTAGGGACTGCCTTTTCCCTTACGCAGAGCCACCCAGCCACCCCAAGGACTGGAATCTGACGTGGTTTTACTGCCAAGACACGTCGCCGGCTGACGAGAATCCATTGCCCGGCTTTCGCCCCTCGCGTCTGGAGCCGACTCACCCACTGTCCGACAAGCTGACTCAAGCGGAGCGCCAACCTCTGCTCCCCACCATCAACAAGATCAAGGCCCTCCTGGGCAATGGTCTGAATGGAATTGATCTGGTCCGGGTCTGGATATCGTGGCGGGTGATCCCATTGAGCCGCCGCCCCGGCTTAATGTGTGAGTACACGGGCCGAAAGGATGACCCTCAGAGACACGGCCGCAACGATCTTCCTGAAGACGTTGCAGAAGATATGACCAAGGCTCTTTTGAACGAGAGCCTGGCAGACTGCGGAAGGACCGGGCTATCCCCCTTCTGCAAGACCAACCCAGCCCCAGCGGTAAGCCGCTGATCTGAACATCTTATCTGTACATAACTTTCATCTGAATCATTTTAAGAAAACCTCATTGCATTTTTCAGGCTGATGATAAGTTCTAGCGGGTCAAATATGACCATGAGGCGGCAAAGAAGGCCAGAAAGGCGAAGAAAGCCGCCAAGAAAGCCGCCCCTCGCAAGAAAGGAAGCAGGCCTACTGCTTCAGAGCTGATGCAATTAAGCGACAGCTCCGAGTCAGAGGTAACCCCGGAGCTTTTAAGTCCTTGCTATATTTGTTGTTTGCTGCTATCCGCCTTATCAATACTTGTTCATTGACAGGATGACACCGGCGCAAGTAACCCGGTGGTTGAAGAGGTAATGTCACTTTCCTCCGACTCGGAGCCCTTGCCAAAGCTGAAAGTCCGAAGGGTAACCCGGAAAGTAAGCTTTTCACATCCTTTAGCTTATCAAGATCCTCAATTTATTTTGAAGCCACAGGTTCATGAAAGCCGGCGGCACACCCGGACCGACAAAAACACCGACCTCTCCTCCGGGTTACCTGACGCATCGAGGAAACGCCGGACCGAGATGATCTCAAAATTGTACCCTTTTCATCCTTTGGCAGGTATTATACGTCAACCGATCAACTCTTCTGACTCAAATTATCAGGAAACTTCCCCCTCTTCCGGCGACTCTATGCAGTCAAGCCTGCCGGCTTTCAAGACCGTGCCCGGGTAATGATAACTATCTCATGTTATACTTTTGTCTTCACTTACCTATTATGCTTAACCATTTTGTCTTTTCAGTGTCCAGGCCAAGATCACCAAGAGGGCGAAGAAGTCCAAGCCGGTCGATGAGCCGGACTTGACTGAGCCAGAGGTAGCCGCTCAAGAGCCGCCAGCTGCCTCTGCACCTGAGGCCGCAGCCCCAACCACCAAGATAACTACAGAAGCTGCTGTTAACCCGGGGGCCTCCAGCTCGGCTCCCCCAGCTGATGACCCGGACGTGGTAATCACCCGGATGGAGTTCGTTGAGCCGGGGAGACCTACCGTGCTGGCCAAGTGCTCTGCCAAAGGGGAGCTGCTAGAGTCGCACCAGGTTAACCTGGAACTCACCGACTACTCCAACTTGAACATTGGCGAGATCGTCTCCGGCTTCGTCAGCCAAGTGCACAAGAGCCGGGATGCAGAGATTGCTATGGTGACCCAGATCCAGCAGAAATCTGAGGTAATATTCTTCTGTCCTCTTACTTACTGCCTAGTTATCTGTACCATGCTAGCCCCCAAGTCGACGACTTATGATTGAGTATGTTGTAGACTTAGGTTCCGGCCTACTCCATTGAACCGGCAATGTGTAGATAGAAACATTCAATATGCATTAGCCCCCAAGTGCCAAGTGTCTTTGCTTGGAAAACGCTTGGGACTTTAAATTTGCATAGTAATTGTTCATGCCATAACCCGGAAGTTTATACAGGCTGCTGGCAAGAAGCTTGAGGCTGACCTTGCCGACCTCAAGAGCCGGCTGAAGATGCAAGAAATGGAGACCCGGAAGGCAAACGCCAAGTTCGTGTCCAGCATCGCCGCGCAAGAGAAGCTGAAGACGGAGTTCGACGCTGAGCGGAAGGCGTGGGCCGAAGAAAAGGCCGCATTGGTGAACCGGGCTGAACAGGCGGAGAAGGCTCTCTCCGAGAAGACCGCCGAGCTCTCCGGCCTGAAGCGCCAAGTGTCCCAGATGGTGGCTGCAGTCTTCGGTAAGTCGTCTCGCCGGCTTTCATCAAGTTTAGAATGTTTATATCTCATAACCTCATCCTTGTCGACGGCTTATCTGACTTTGTTAAACAGGTCACAGAAGTGCTAACCTGAATCAGAGTGTGGTGACCAAGCTGAAGGCCGTATACACCCTGGTGGAGCAACTCTACACCGGGTCACAACGTGCCTTGGCTGTGGTGGCCCTCTCCAACGAGGTGCCGACTCACCTGGCGGAAGTCCTTCACCGGCTCGCCGTTCTTCCTCAACGGATCCAAGAACTGCGACGGGCCTCTGCAAGAGCCGGAGCGATCGCTGCGCTGAGCCGGGCTAAGGCAATCTTGCCAAAGTTAGACCCGGCGGACATCGCCCTCGGCTACCCAAGTCTGAAGGAAGACGGCACCGCCTTTGATCAGAAGGACTTTGCAGCTTGCGTGAAGGCCGTACGCCCGGTGGCCACTCTTATTGGCAACAATACCGATCTGACCAAGTACCAGCCGGGCTACGACGCAGAAAATCAGAGGATTCCTACTCCGCGCTATGAAGCCCTCAACTTGATCCCGCCGGCTCGTCAGCACACTTTCGCCCCGGAGATTGACCCGGCCGGGTTAATTGACGAGGAAGCCCAGTTCGAAGCTCTCAGCGGCATCGACTGGAAGTCATCAACCTTCTGGGTCTTGGGATCAGCCGGAGGAGAAGGAAGAGATGAGCCGGAGACTTCCACCCAGCAAGCGTCTTAACTTCCGCAGCCGGTTTACCAAACAATGCTCCACCCTTTTGGACTCGATGAGTTTTGTAATAGAGTAGGTGCAACAGTTTATCTCTGCCGTTCCATCGTGCATGTATTGAATGCTGAAGTCCTTTGAAGTTGTCTCTTTGATGTTTCTCCGGGTCATAATCAATCCTTTGTTTTCCTTAACCTCAAAAGAGCTACCTTTAATTATCCTGCATAGAAGGGCAAATCACAAGTCTCGAGGCGGCTTACCGCCCTGAGAATCATAAGTTCTAGATATATAACCCGGAATATGAAAAAGGACTGAGCTCCAATTATATCCTTAATACAGCCGTAAGAACATACTTAGCGGCCTGCAAGCATACTTCCGGCTCAATTAACCCGGGTGGTAAGGTTGATACCGCAAGTCCGGTTTACCTGTCTTAATAACACCCATTGTGTTCAGTTAATACTGTAAGCCAAAGCCGGCAAAGTGAGACCCGGCCGTACACACGTTGAAATAATCAGACAAAAACTGACTATAAAGTAGAAGAACTTAGGGGCTTCCGGTTCGAATACGACCAGAGACCCGGCCCAAAGGGGTTATGCTAAGATTCGAATACGATTATATAGCCCCCAGTGGGTGTGGCGATGCCAATCAAGAGGGTATCGACAGCTATGTTCTCTTTGGTTTGAATACGACCCATGTTTGAACAGGAAGCCCCCAAGTGATTTTAAGAATTGTTTAACGACGCTGATTCGAATACGATCCACGTCGGTTCCCAAAGGGGTGAAGCCATGATTCAAATATGATCAAGGAAAACTCCCCAATGAGCTCGGCACCTTGCCAATCAAATGGGTATCGACAGCTATGTTCTCTTTGGTTCGAATACGACCCATGTTTGAACAGGAAGCCCCCAAGTGACCTTATTGCTTACGACTAGATTCGAATACGATCATAAGCCGGATCCTCCTTCAAGTCATCACGTAATCTTGCTATGAAAACAACACGTGCATATTTGGAGGAGAAAAAGGACAGAGGTCCTGCTTTATTGCTTATCATAATATATACATGGCCGAGAGAAATATGTACATCATGAGAGCTGGTGGCTCAAGTGTAGTAAGGCCGAAGCTGAGCTATGTTCCACGGCCTACGGGTCTCTTCCTCCGACTTACGTGAATCTTTACGCTCCCGAATGTCAATGAGGTAATATGACCCGTTGTGCAAGTTCTTGCTGACCACAAAGGGTCCTTCCCAAGGCGGGGAGAGCTTGTGCGCATCTGTTTGATCCGATCCTGGATGAGCCGGAGCACGAGATCGCCTTCCTGGAAGACCCGGGTTTTAACCCGGCGACTATGATAACGGCGCAGGTCTTGTTGGTAAATCGCGGAGCGAGCTGCGGCCACATCACGCTGTTCGTCCAATAAGTCAAGAGCATCTTGGCGCGCCTGTTCATTGTCCGCCTCAACATAAGCCGCCACTCGAGGTGAGTCATGACGGATGTCACTGGGGAGGACGGCCTCTGCCCCATAAACCATGAAGAAAGGCGTGAAGCCTGTAGACCTGTTAGGAGTAGTGTTGATGCTCCATAACACGGAGGGTAACTCCTCCACCCAACAACCCGGCGTCCGTTGCAAAGGGACCAAAAGCCAGGGCTTGATACCCTTCAGGATCTCCTGATTAGCTCTCTCAGCTTGGCCATTGGATTGTGGATGAGCAACTGAGGAAACATCAAGTCGGATATGCTCTCGTTGACAAAACTCTTCCATGACACCCTTGGATAGATTGGTGCCATTGTCAGTTATAATGCTGTGCGGAAAGCCAAAGCGGAAAATCACCTTTTTCATAAATTGAACCGCCGTGGCTGCATCGCACTTGCTAACTGGCTCAGCTTCCACCCACTTTGTGAATTTGTCAACTGCCACCAAGAGGTGGGTCTTCTTATCCTTGGACCTTTTAAAAGGCCCTACCATGTAAGCCAGATACGGCATTGTCCAGTCTGGTATGATATGGAGAGCCGCCACCAGTCGTGCCTCCGGGTCAGGGACAGCCAAATCTTCCTCTGTAGGCAACTTAACAGAAGGGCTATACAGGACGTCCAGATCGATGTGTTCCACTTGGTAACCCTGAAAGTGCCCAGCAATGGCATCAACCTCGCGGCGATAAGCCGCCATGAGAGGGTCCTTAGAGTCCCACTTGCCTGATACTTGTTGAGCCACCAAGTCTGAGTCACCGAAACACCTTACCCGGCTCAAGCTCATCTCCTTAGCCATCTGAAGACCGTGGAGCAAGGCCTCGTACTCAGCCGCATTGTTAGTGCAAGGAAACATCAACCGTAACACATAATGGAACTTGTCACCTTTAGGGGAAGCCAATACAACTCCAGCCCCCGAGCCCTCCAACTGCCTGGACCCATCGAAGTGAATAGTCCAATATGTGTTATCCGACTTTTGCTCGGGCACTTGTGACTCTGTCCAATCATTGATGAAATCCACCAAGGCCTGAGATTTAACAGCAGTGCGTGGCACGTATTTGAGACCATGAGGTCCAAGTTCTATAGCCCACTTAGCAATTCTCCCTATGGCCTCTCTGTTTTGAATGATATCACCAAGAGGGGCAGAACTGACGACAGTGATGGGATGACCCTGAAAATAATGCTTAAGTTTCCGGCTCGCCATGAACACACCATACACAAGCTTCTGCCAATGCGGGTATCGCTGCTTGGACTCAATGAGCACCTCGCTGACATAATAAACCGGCCGCTGAACCGGATGCTCCTTACCCTCCTCCTTGCGCTCCACCACAATAGCCACACTGACGGCTCGTGTGTTCGCCGCTACATATAATAATAAGGGCTCCTTATCAACCGGAGCAGCAAGGACTGGAGGCTCTGCCAACTGCTTCTTCAAATCCTCGAAGGAAGTATTAGCTGCGTCATTCCAGATAAAGTTATCAGTCTTTTTCATCAACTGATATAATGGCATGGCCTTCTCACCCAGACGGCTTATAAACCGGCTTAATGCCGCGATGCGACCCGCCAAGCGCTGAACGTCATTTATACACGCCGGCTTAGCCAGGGAGGTGATGGCCTTGATCTTCTCTGGGTTAGCTTCAATGCCTCTGTTAGAAACCAAAAAACCCAAGAGTTTGCCTGCAGGAACACCAAAGACACACTTGGCCGGGTTAAGCATCATCTTATAGACTCGGAGATTATCGAAGGTTTCTCTCAAATCATCTATCAGGGTTTCCTCCTTTATGGACTTAACCACAATATCATCCACATAAGCATGAACATTGTGCCCAATCTGTTTATGAAGACAGTTCTGCACACAACGCTGATAAGTCGCCTGTGCACACTTGAGTCCAAAAGGCATGGAAACATAGCAGAAGTCTCCAAAGGGAGTGATGAACGCCGTCTTCTCCTGGTCGTTAACCGCCATTTTAATCTGATGATATCCGGAGTAAGCGTCCAGGAAACTTAAACGCGCACAGCCGGCTGTAGCATCAATAATTTGATCAATACGGGGAAGGGCGAAAGGATCAGCCGGACACGCTTTGTTCAAGTCCGTGTAGTCCACACACATCCGCCAAGTGTCGTTCCTCTTGAGTACGAGCACCGGGTTAGCTAACCACTCTGGGTGAAAGACTTCAACGATAAACCCGGCCGCCAAGAGCCGGGCCACCTCTTCACCAATAGCTTTCCGCCTCTCTTCATTAAACCGCCGAAGGAACTGCCTGACCGGCTTAAATTTCGGATCAACATTGAGAGTGTGCTCAGCGAGTTCTCTAGGTACACCTGGCATGTCAGAAGGTTTCCATGCGAAGATGTCCCTATTCTCACGGATGAACTTGATGAGCGCGCTTTCCTATTTCGGATCCAGATTGGCACTGATACTAAACTGTTGAGATGAATCTCCTGGAACAAAATCGACAAGCTTAGATTCATCAGCCGACTTAAATTTCATCGCCGGCTCATTCTCCGTAGTTGGCTTTTTCAGAGATGTCATATCTGTTGGGTCAACATTATCTTTGTAAAACTTTAACTCCTCTGTTGCACAAACAGATTCTGCATAAGCTGCATCGCCTTCCTCACACTCCAGGGCCACTTTCCGGCTGCCGTGAACCGTAATGGTCCCATTGTGACCCGGCATCTTGAGCTGTAAGTATACATAACACGGTCGTGCCATGAACTTGGCGTAAGCCGGCCGTCCAAATATAGCATGGTATGGGCTTCTTATCTTGACCACCTCAAAGGTCAATTTCTCCACCCTGTAGTTATTCTCATCTCCAAAGGCCACTTCCAATTCAATCTTGCCGACTGGATAAGCCGACTTACCAGGTACCACACCGTGGAAAATAGTGTTGGACTGGCTGAGGTTTTTATCAATCAACCCCATACGACGGAAAGTCTCATAATAGAGGATGTTGATGCTGCTGCCTCCATCCATGAGCACCTTAGTGAACTTATATCCTCCCACCTGAGGAGCCACCACTAGGGCCAAGTGACCTGGATTATCCACCCGTGGAGGGTGATCGTCCCTACTCCACACTATAGGCTGCTCAGACCACCGCAAGTAGCGTGGAACCGCCGGCTCAACATCATTCACAGCCCTCTTATGAAGCTTTTGATCTCGCTTACACAGACTGGTGGTAAACACATGATATTGTCCACCGCTAAGCTGCTTTGGGTTGGTCTGATAACCCCCCTGCTGCTGTTGATGACCCTGACCAGACTGTTGATTAAAGCCCCCTTGACCGCTCGGAGGACCAGAATTTGAGCCGCCGCCCGAGCCATGAAAGCCGCCGGCGCCTGAGCCGCCGCCCGGGCCATTGTAATTCTTAAAGGCCTTCATGATTGCACAATCCTTCCATAGATGAGTCGCTGGCTTCTCTCTAGAGCCATGCCTTGGACAAGGCTCATTCAACAGTTGCTCCAGCGTCGGGCCTGACCCGCCGCCTCGGGGAGGGGGCCTCCCCTTGCGTCGCTGGTTATTACCTTGTGAGCTGGCGTTGGCTACAAACTCTAGGCTGCCATCGGCCTTGCGCTTGCCTCCTCCTTGGTTCCCCGGGTTATGCTGAGGACCCTTGCCATTGCCATTCTTCTTTCCCTTCCCTGCCCTTTCATCATCTGAAGGGGGATCCTTGGTACCATCAGAATCAGCGTACTTGACAAGAGCCGCCATTAGTGTACCCATATCATTGCAGTCGCGCTTAAGCCGCCCGAGTTTCATCTTCAGGGGCACGAAACGACAATTCTGTTCCAACATTAAGACTGCAGAGCCGGCATCCATCTTATCTGACGAATGTATGATCTCCTTGACCCGGCGAACCCAATGCGTCGTGGATTCACCCTCCTGCTGCTTATAGTTAGTCAAATCCACAATTGACATAGACTGCCTGCAGGTATCCTTAAAGTTTTGGATGAACCGGGCTTTCAGCTCAGCCCAAGACCCGATGGAGTTCGGTGGTAGCCCTTTCAACCAAGTGCGGGCAGTCCCATCCAACATCATGGTGAAGTACTTGGCCATTGCCGCCTCACTGACCTCCAGTAGTTCCATGGCCATCTCGTAACTTTCAATCCAGGCTGCGGGTTGTAAGTCGGCCGTGTAATTGGGCACCTTCCTAGGGCCTTTGAAGTCCTTGGGTAGACGTTCATTGCGGATAGCTGGCACCAAGCAAGGGACACCCCCAGTCCTAGTAGGGATGCCCACATCGACGGACGTCGTCGGATAAGCCGGGGGAGTCTGGTAAGCCGTCAACTGAGGCACCTGCTCCGCCTCTTGCCGCGCTCTGTTTTGGTCTGCTGCGTGAAAGGCTCCATTATGAGTCGGGCCATGGCCAGGGGGCGGGTCATGGCATCGGACGTTACTTGAGCCGGTCGCTGAGACCATGTGCCGGCTGTAACTCGGGCTCCGGCCTGGACGAGGGGTCGAGTGGATCCTGTCCCGGCTGTAGGAGTACGCCTCTTGCTGTGCCAGTGCTGTCTGAAGGAGTTCCCTGACCCGGCGGGTTTCAATAGCCGTCGGAGAGTCGCCGTCGACCGGGAGAGCCGCCAGCCGTGCTGCCGCAGCGACCATGTTCTCCAGCGGGTTATTATAATGACCCGGTGATATTGGCACGTACTGAGGCGGGGCAGGGGGCATCTGGGGAGGCCCCATTACTTGTGGCTGAATAGGGGTCCCCTACCCGGGCACTATGACCCCTGGCGGGTTACTAGACCCTGCACCTGGCGTGTTGAAGAGGTTGCGTGGATCGTAAACCGGAGGGAGTCGAGATTGGGCCTTTTGATGCCTCCTTCTCAGGACCTCATTGGCCGCGTTTTGATCCATCGTGAGCCGGAAGGACTGCGCTTGGATCAACTGGGTTTGGGCATCGAGAGCCGCCCGCTCCGCAGCCATCCTGATCCCTTCCGCTGCCAGATCATCCTTAGCCTTCACTAGATCCAATTTTAACTGTGCCACCTCCGCATCATGCTGAGCTTGATCCGCCGGGTCAACCGTGGCGGTTAACAGGGCCGTCATCTTGTCCGTGAGATCCATTAGCACCTGAGCCGGCGAGGGCACCGGGTTTCCCGCTCCAGCAGCAGGGTTCTGAACAGGCTGTGCACCGGCCATAAAGACCCCAACCTGACTTGGCGGCTCAAACGGGTCCGGAATACTGTCACCATCGGAATAACCCATGAGCCGGCCATCTTGAAGTTGATACAACGAGTTTGACTCATCGGTGGACGACTCGCCGTCAAAGCCGGCGGCCGTCTCATCACCAGACCTAGATCGATCAGAGAGCCCCTCATGGACGCATCCCACAAAAGCATGCCTTACGGCAGGCCGGGCCCGGGCGGGTCGTGCACGCTGAGCCGTCTCGATGAGATCGGCACAGAGATCCGGCTTAGGGCCCGGCTCACCAATCTTGCCGATGAAAACATGAACTCCGCCGAAGGGGACCCGGTACCCGTACTCAATTGAGCCGGCGTCGGGGCCCCAGCTTGCATCGTCGATGTAGAGCTTGCCGCGACGACTCTTGGTCATCCGGCCCACAGCGTATCCCTTGAGCCCTTCGAAGCTGCCCTTCAAGAACTCAAATCCACCGTGCGCTGGCCCCACAGTGGGCGCCAACTGTCGTGGAATTGTCACGGCAGATGTCCTCGAGCTAGGACTTAGTCGTGGAGCCATCGCTGCTAGGAAGCTTGAAGGGGTTAAGCGGGACAAGGAACACGAGGGTTTATACTGGTTCGGCCCCTTACGGTGAAGGTAAAAGCCTACGTCCAGTTTGCGGTGGTATTGATTAGGGTTTCGATGACCAGGGAGCTTAACTCCTATGCCTGGCTCTCGATGAGATTGTTGTCGTCCCTAAACCGCTGCCGGGTCGTCCCTAAACCGCTGCCGGGTCGTCCCTTTATATAGGGAGGCTGACGCCCAGCAGCTCCCAGAGTCCCGGCCGGCTCATAAGAGTGTCCGGCTCGGACTCTCAATTATTCTTGCCTTACACTACAAGTTCTACCATAATAACGATTGTAATTACGGGCCTTAAGCCATATCCGGGTCTTAAGCCCATCTCTGGCCCATCGTCTTCAAGCTTGGCTCCGGGCTTCTGGTAATGACCATATGAGTAACCCGGCCTCTCCTGGCGGGTGACTCTAAGGTCTATATCCTCAACAAGTATACAAGTAAAGCCCAGCAAGAGGACGAAGAAAAGTAAACCGGCCGAAGAGCCGGTCCTGACTGAACCTGAGGCTTCTGCTCATGAGCCGCCGTCTGCCTCAGCTCCTGAACCCACCACTGCTCCATCTGAAGAACAAATCATGGAGGGTTCTGATAACCCGGAGATCCCCAGCCCGGCTCAACCGGCCGATGATCCGGACGTTGTAATCACCTGGACAGAGTTTGTCGAGCCGGGAAGACCCACTGTGTTAGCTAGATGCTCTGCCAAGGAAGAACTGCTGGAACGCCGCAGGGCCAGGCTGGATATCACTGACTATGCTAATTTGAGCATTGGAGATATTGTCTCCGGCTATGTTAATCAAGTGCACAACAGCCGGGACCTGGAAATTGACATGGTGAAGCAAATCCAGCAAAAATCTGAGGTATGATTCTCTTGCTTACTCCATAGTTATCCTTACCATGCCAGCCCCAAGTCTATTACTTATGATAAAATACGTTGTAGACTTTAATACCGGCTTAGTAATCACTGTAAGAAAACCGGCTTACCTGATAACACTCAAGGGCTGGGTTAGACAGCATCCTTACCTTATGTTAATCAAGTAGCTGATCAAGTTTATACATTAGCCCCCAAGTGCCAAGTACCTTTGCCTGCGAAGTGCTTGGGACTTACTTTCATGAACCGGCACTGTAGCTAGAGCCTTTCAGCATACATTAGTCCCCAAGTGCCAAGTGTCTTTGCTTGCAAAGTGCTTGGGACTTAATATCTCATTATACTTACCTTAACTGTAACCCGGAATTTTCACAGGCCATCTGTAAGAAATTTGAGTCGAAAATCTCTGATCTGAAGAGCCGCCTGAAGACTCAGGAAAGTGAAACCCAAAAGGCCAACTCCAAATTTGAGCTCAGTGTATCTGCACAAAAGGCAACTGAAGAAGAAGTTTGAAGTAGAAAGGAAAGCCTGGGCAGACGAAAAAACTGCTTTGCTCAGCCGGGCCGAACAAGCGGAGGCTACCATTACTGAAAGAACCGCCGAGCTATCCGGCTTAAAACGCCATGTTTCTCAGATGGTCTCCGCAATCTTTGGTAAGTTACTCTGTAAGTTTCCAACTATTTTACATCGTTTATTTCCCATAGATATCTCAATTACCATCAGCTCACCTGACTTTGTAATGCAGGTCCCAGGAGCTCCAATCTCAACCAGAGCATGTTGACCAAGCTGAAGGCGGTTTACACCTTGGTGGAGCAACTTTACACCGGGTCACAGCGTGCTTTAGCCATTGTGGCTCTGTCCAATGAAGTTCCCACTCACCTGGCGGATGTACTCAGGCGGCTTGCTGTACTTCCTCAGTGCTTCCAAGAGCTGAGACGGGCTTCTGCGAGAGCCGGAGCCATAGCCGCTCTGAGCCGGGCCAAGGCGTTTCTACCGGAGTTAGACCCGGCCGACATCGCCCTTGGGTATCCCAGCTTGAAGGAAGACGGCACCCCCTTTGACCAGAAGGACTTCGCCGCCTGTGTGAAGAGCGTACGCCCTGTGGCCACCTTGATTGGCAATGACACAGATCTTACCAAATATCAGTCGGGCTATGACGCGGAGAATCAGAGAATCCCAACACCATGCTATGAGGCAGTCAGCCTGATTCCGCCAACTCGTAAGCATACCTTCGCCCCTGAAGTTGACCCGGCCGGGTTAATTGATGACGAGGCTCAATTTGAAGCTTTGAGCGGCATTGACTGGAAATCATCAACCTTCCAGGTCATGGAAACAGCCGGAGGAGCGGAGAGGGATGAGCCGGAAACTTCAACCCGACAGGCACCTTAATTTCTTAGGCGGTTCATGGTTATGCCACAAAACAATGCCTCACCTTTGGACTCGGGGAGTCTTGTAATAGAGTAGGTTGAACACTTAATTTTGTCGTGCCATCGTGCACGTGTTATGTTTAAGCTGCCCTTTTATATTCCTCCGGGTTATGTTTTGATCCTCTGCTTTCCTTAAGTTTAAAGAGCTGTCTGTAATTGCTCTGCATAGAAAACAAATCACAAGTCCCTAGGCGGCTTACCGCATGGAGAGTCATATATTTTACAGATAACCCGGAATATGAAACGAAGTCATAATAAACCGGCTCTCAATTATGTCTTTGAGATAACCATAACAGCATACCTGCGAGCCTTCAAGTACACTTCCGGTTTATGTAACCCGAATAATGAGGTTGAGAACTCAACTCCAATTCACCAGCACATATAATGCTTATTATGTGCTATCAACGTTATTAATCAAGATTAAGCCGGTGGAATAAGAACCACCCTTGAACACTTTTGATATGATCAAAAGAACTTGTTTGCAAACCAAGAGATCTCTAAAATTTAGAGGCTTCTGATTCGAATACGACCAAAGAACCGTCCCAAAGGGGTTAAGCTAAGATTCGAATGCGATCATATAGCCCCCATTGGCTTTGGCGTTGCCGATCAAGAGGGTACCGATAGCTATGTTCTCTTTGGTTCGAATACGACCTATGTTTGAACAGGAAGCCCCCAAATGACCTTGAGAGTTGTTTAACGACGCTGATTCGAATACGATCCACGTCGGTTCCCAAAGGGGGTTGAGCTATGATTCAAATATGATCAAGAAACTCCCCAATGAGCTCAGCAATATGCCAATCAAGTGGGTATCGACAGCTATGTTCTCTTTGGTTTGAATACGACCTATGTTTGAACAGGAAGCCCCCAAGTGATCATGTTTGTAACGGCGAGATCCGAATACGATCATAAGCCGGATCAACCTCCAAGTGACCATGTAATGTTACAATGAAAATAACAATGAAACATTTACCTTAGGAGGAAAAAAGGACAGAGGCCCTGCTTTATTACTTATCAAAATATATACATGGCTATAGAAATATGTACATTAAGAGAGTCGGTGGCTCAAGTGTAATAAGGCCGAAGCTGAGCTATATTCCACGGCCGACAGGTCTCCTCCTCTGACTTACGTGAATCTTTATGCTCTCGAACATCGATAAGGTAGTATGACCCGTTGTGCAAATTCTTGCTGACCACAAAGGGCCCTTCCCAAGGTGGGGATAACTTGTGTGCATCTGTTTGATCCTGGATGAGCCGGAGCACCAAATCACCTTCCTGAAAGACCCGGGACTTAACCCGGCGGCTGTGATAGCGGCGCAAGTCTTGTTGGTAAATCGCCGAACGAGCTGCTACTACGTCACGTTGTTCATCCAACAAGTCAAGAGCTTCTTGACGCGCCTGCTCATTATCCGCCTCAACATAAGCCGCCACTCGAGGCGAGTCATGACGGATGTCGCTAGGGAGGACCGCCTCAGCCCCGTAAACCATGAAGAAAGGCGTGTAACCCGTAGACCTGTTAGGAGTAGTATTGATGCTCCATAACACGGAAGGTAACTCCTCCACCCAACAACCCGGCGTCCGTTGCAAAGGGACCAAAAGCCGGGGCTTGATGCCCTTCAAGATCTCCTGATTGGCTCTCTCAGCCTGACCATTGGATTGAGGGTGAGCCACTGATGAAACATCAAGCCGAATATGCTCTTGTTGAGAAAATTCCTCCATGGCACCTTTAGACAGATTGGTGCCATTGTCAGTTATAATGCTGTGTGGAAAACCAAAGCGAAATATCACCTTTTTCATGAACTGAACCGTTGTGGCCGCGTCACACTTACTAACTGGCTCTGCCTCAACCCACTTTGTGAACTTGTCAACCGCCACCAAGAGGTGGGTCTTCTTATCCTTGGACCTTTTAAAAGGCCCAACCATATCAAGCCCCCAGACCGCGAATGGCCAAGTGATTGGAATCATCCTCAACTCTTGAGCCGGCACATGAGCCCGTCGTGAGAACCTCTGACAACCGTCACATTTACTGACCAAGTCTTCTACATCAGCATGAGCCGTCAGCCAATAAAAACCATGACGAAAAGCCTTAGCCACAAGGGATTTTGAGCCGGCATGATGGCCACAATCCCCCTCGTGAATCTCACGTAAAATTTCTTGACCTTCCTCAGGGGAAACACAACGCTGGAAAGTTCCAGTGACACTACGACGATGCAGCTCGCCATTGATAATTATCATTGACTTAGACCGCCGGGTTATTTGTCTGGCCAAAGTTTCATCCTCAGGCAATTCTCCCCGGGTCATGTAAGCCAAGTATGGTACTGTCCAATCTGGGATAACGTGGAGGGCCGCCACTAATTGTGCTTTCGAGTCAGGAACAGCCAAATCTTCCTCTGTAGGCAACTTAACAGAAGGGTTATGCAAAATGTCCAAGAAAGTATTAGGCGGCACCGGCTTTCGCTGAGAGCCCAGCTGGCTTAATGCATCAGCCGCCTCGTTCTTCCTGCGATCGATGTGCTCTACTTGGTACCCCTGAAAATGTCCAGCAATGGCATCAACTTCGCGGCGATAAGCCGCCATGAGGGGGTCCTTGGAATCCCACTTGCCTGACACTTGTTGAGCCACTAAATCTGAGTCGCCAAAGCACCTTACCTGGCATAAGCTCATCTCCTTAGCCATCCGAAGACCATGGAGCAAGGCCTCGTACTCAACTGCATTGTTAGTACAGGGAAACATCAACCGTAGCACATAGCAAAACTTGTCACCTCAAGGGGAAGCTAGTACAACCCCAGCCCTCGAGCCCTCCAATTGCCTGGACCCGTCAAACTGAATAGTCCAGTAAGTATTATCTGGTTTCTCTTCAGGCACCTGCAGCTCTGTCCAATCATTGATGAAATCCACTAATGCTTGAGACTTGATAGCAGTGCGTGGCACGTATTTTAGACCATGAGGCCCAAGCTCTATAGCCCACTTAGCAACTCTTCCTGTGGCTTCTCGGTTTTGGATGATGTCTCCTAGGGGAGCAGAACTAACCACAGTGATAGGATGACCCTGGAAATAATGCTTAAGCTTCCGGCTCGCCATGAACACCCCATAAACAAGCTTCTGCCAATGTGGATACCGTTGTTTGGACTCAATGAGTACTTCGCTGATGTAGTAACCGGCCGCTGAACCGGGTACTCCTTACCCGCTTCCTTACGCTCCACCACCACAGCCACACTGACGGCTCGTGTGTTAGCGGCTACATACAGCAATAAAGGCTCCTTGTCAACAGGAGCAGCAAGGACTGGTGGCTCAGCTAGCTGTCTTTTCAAGTCCTCAAAAGCAGCATTAGCAGCATCATTCCAGATAAAGTCATCTGTTTGCTTCATCATCTGGTACAATGGCATGGCCTTTTCACCCAACCGGCTTATAAACCGACTCAAAGCAGCGATGCGACCCGCCAGACGCTGGACGTCGTTTATGCACGCCGGCTTAGCCAGAGAGGTGATTGCCTTGATCTTTTTCGGGTTAGCTTCAATGCCTCTGTGAGAAACCAGAAAACCCAAGAGCTTGCCTGCGGGAACACCAAAAACACACTTGGCCGGGTTAAGCATCATTTTGTAGACCCGGAGATTGTCAAAGGTCTCTCTCAGATCATCTATCAAGGTCTCCTTCTCCCTGGATTTAACCACAATATCATCCACATAGGCATGAACATTGCGCCCAATCTGGTTATGAAGACAATTCTGCACGCAACGCTGGTAAGTCGCCTGTGCACTCTTGAGCCCAAAGGGCATAGACACATAATAGAAGGCTCCAAAAGGAGTGATGAACGTCGTCTTCTCCTGGTCCTTAACTGCCATTTTGATCTGATGGTATCCAGAGTAAGCATCCAAAAAGCATAAACGCTCACAACCCGCCGTAGCATCAATAATTTGATCAATACGGGGGAGAGCAAAAGGATCAGCCGGACAAGCTTTGTTTAAATCCGTATAGTCCACACACATCTGCCAGGTGCCATTCTTCTTGAGCACGAGCACCGGATTAGCTAACCATTCAGGATGAAAAACTTCAACAATAAACCCGGCCGCCAAGAGCCGGGCTACCTCCTCACCAATGGCTTTCCGCCTCTCCTCATTAAACCGCCGGAGGAATTGCCTGACCGGCTTAAATTTCGGATCAATATTAAGGGTGTGCTCAGCGAGTTCTCTAGGTACACCCGGCATGTCAGAAGGTTTCCATGCAAAGATGTCCCTGTTCTCACGGATGAACTTGATGAGCGCGCCTTCCTATTTCCGATCCAGATTGGCACTGATGCTGAACTGCTGAGATGAGTCACCTGGAACAAAATCAACAAGTTTAGTCTCATCAGCTGACTTAAATTTCATTACCGGCTCATGCTCCGTGGTTGGCTTTTTCAAAGACGTCATATCTGCCGGGTCAACATTATCCTTGTAAAGCTTCAATTCCTCTTCGCACAAACTGACTCAGTGTAAGCAGCGTCACCCTCCTCACATTCCAAGGCTATCTTTCGGCTGCCATGAACCGTAATGGTCCCATTGTGAGCCGGCATCTTGAGCTGCAAATACACGTAACACGGCCGTGCCATGAACTTGGCATAAGCCGGCCGCCCAAATAGAGCGTGGTACGGGCTTCTTATTTTAACCACCTCAAACGTCAGTTTTTCCGCTCTGTAGTTGTACTCATCTCCAAAGGCTACTTCCAGCTCGATCTTGCCGACTGGGTATGCCGACTTACCAGGCACCACCCCATGGAAAACAGTGTTGGACTGGCTGAGGCTTTTATCAGTTAGTCCCATACGGCGGAAGGTCTCATAATAGAGGATGTTGATGCTGCTGCCTCCGTCCATGAGCACTTTAGTGAATTTGTATCCTCCAACCTGAGGAGCCACCACCAAGGCCAGGTGACCCGGATTATCAACCCGGGGAGGGTGATCTTCCCTACTCCACACAATAGGCTGTTCAGACCATCTCAAATAACGGGGAACCGCCGGCTCAACAGCATTTACAGCCCTCTTATGAAGCTTCTGGTCTCGCTTGCACAGACTGGTAGTAAACACATGATACTGCCCACCATTAAGCTGCTTTGGATTGGTCTGGTATCCTCCCTGCTGCTGCTGTTGATTACCCTGGCCAGACTGCTGATTAAAGCCCCCTTGAAAATTTTGAGAATTGGAATTTGAGCCGCCGCCCGGGCCATGAAAGCTGCCAGCTCCTGAGCCGCCGCCCGGCCCATTGTTGCCATTAAAAGCGTTGGAATTTTTGAAGGCTTTCATGATGACGCAGTCTTTCCATAGATGAGTGGCCGGCTTATCCCTAGAGCCGTGCCTTGGGCAGGGCTCGTTCAACAACTGCTCAAGCGTCGGGCCTGACCCGCCAGCTCGGGGAGGTGGTCTCCCTTTACGTCGGTGGTTGTTACCTTGCGCATTGGCGTTGGCTACAAATTCCACACTGCCATCAGCCTTACGCTTGTTACCTCCCTGGTTCGCCGGGTTATGCTGAGGGCCCTTGCCATTGCCATTCCGTTTTCCCTTCCCTGTCCTTTCATCATCCGACGCGGGATCCTTGGTACTATCAGAGTCGGCGTACTTGACCAGAGCCGCCATCAGCGTACCCATATCATTGCAATCTCGCTTGAGCTGCCCGAGCTTCATCTTCAGGGGCGCGAAACGACAATTCTGCTCCAACATTAAGACTGCAGAGCCGGCATCCATCTTATCAGATGAGTGTATTATCTCTTTGACCCGGCGAACCCAATGGGTTGTAGACTCGCCCTCTTGCTGTTTGCAGTTAGTCAAATCCACAATTGACATAGATTGCCTACATGTATCTTTGAAGTTCTGGATAAACCGGGCTTTTAGCTCGGCCCATGACCCGATGGAGTTAGGTGGCAGTCCTTTCAACCAAGTGCGGGCAGTCCCATCCAACATCATGGTGAAGTATTTGGCCATCGCCGCTTCACTAACCTCTAGTAGCTCCATAGCCATCTCGTAGCTCTTAATCCATGCTCCGGGTTGTAAATCAGCCGTGTAATTAGGTACCTTCCTAGGTCCTTTGAAATCCTTGGGCAGACGTTCATTACGGAGAGCCGGCACCAGACAAGGGACACCTCCAGCCCTCGTAGGTACGCCCGCATCGACAGAAATCGTCGGATAAGCCGGGAGGGGCTGGTAAGCTGTCAACTGAGCCTCTTGCCGTGCTCTGTCATGGTCTATCACGTTAACGACTTCATTATGTGCCGGGTCATGGCCAGCTGGCAAGTCACGGCGCCGGTCGTTGCTTGAGCCGGTCGCTGAAACCATGTGCCTGCTATAACTTGGGCTCCAGTTTGGACGAGGGGTTGAATGAATCCTGTCCCGGCTATATGAGTATGCCTCCTGTTGCGCCAGAGCCGTCCGAAGAAGTTCTCTGACCCGGCGGGTTTCGACCGCCGTTGGAGAGTCGCCATTGATTGGGAGAGCCGCCAGTCGCGCCACTGCGGCGATCATGTTCTCCAACGGGTTGGCATAATGACCCGGCGGTATCGGCACGTACTGAGGCGGGGTAATGTTCACACGGGGAGGCCCCATCACTTGCGGCTGAATCGGCGTTCCAGCCCCGGGTGCCGTGATCTCTGGCGGGTTACTGGGCCCTGCACGAGGCGTATTGAAGAGGTTTCGAGGGTCGTAAACCGGAGGGAGTCGAGATTGAGCCTTCTGATGCCTCCTTCTCATGATCTCATTGGATGCATTCTGATCCATCATGAGCCGGAAGGATTGCGCCTGAATCAGCTGAGCCTGGGCGTCGAGAGCCGCCCGCTCCGCAGCCATCCTGATCCCTTCCGCTGCCAGATCTTCCTTGGCTCTTGCGATGTCCAGCCTTAACCGTGCCACCTCCGCATCATGTTCAGCTTGATCCGCTGGGGCGACCGTAGCGGTTAACAGGGCCGTCATCTTGTCTGTGAGATCCATCAGCACCTGAGCCGACGAGTGCACAGGGCCTCCTGCCCCGGTGGCGGAGTTTTGAACAGGTTGTGCGCCGGCCATGAAGATTCCAACCCGGCTCGGCGGTTCAAAGGGGTCCGGAATACTGTCGCCATCGGAACAACCCCTGAGCCTGCCATCTTGAATTTGATATAACGAGTTGGTCTCATCCGTGGACGACTCGCCGTTAGAGCGAGCGGCCGTCTCATCGTCAGATCCAGATCCTTCCGAGCGTTCTCCATGGATGCATCCCACAAAAGCACGTTTCAAGGCAGGCAGAGTCCGGGCGGGTCTCGCACGCTGAGCCGTCTCGATGAGGTCGGCGCAGAGGTCCGGCTCAGGGCCCGGCTCACCAATCTTGCCAATGAAAACGTGGATTCTGTCGAAGGGGACCCAGCACCCGTACTCGATTGAGCCGGCATCGGGGCCCAGTTTGCATCGTCGATGTAGAGCTTGCCGCGACGACTCTTGGTCATCCGGCCTACAGCGTATCCCTTGAGCCCTTCGAAGCTGCCCTTCAAGAACTCAAATCCACCGTGCGCCAGCCCCACGGTGGGCGCCAACTGTCGTGGAATTGTCACGGCAGATGTCCTCGTGCAAGGACTTAGTCGTGGAGCCATCGCAGCTAGGAAGCTTAAAGGGGTTAAGCGGGTCAAAGGACACGAGAATTATACTGGTTCGGCCCCTTACGGTGAAGGTAAAAGCCTACTCCAGTTGAGGTGGAATTACTTAGGGTTTCGATGACCAGGGAGCTTAACCGCTATGCCTGGCTATCGATCTGATGTTGCCTGTTCTCAACCGCCGCCGGATCGTCTCTTTATATAGAGAGGTTGACGCCCAGCGGCTCTCAGAGTCCCAGCCGGCTTATAACAGCATCCGGCTCGGACTCTTAACTATTCTTGCCTTACACTACAAGTCTTGCCATAATGGCAGTTTATCACTACGGGCCTTAAGCCACCTCCGGGTCTTAAGCCCATTACTGAACCGCCATCCTCAAGCTTGGTACCGGGCTTCACATGATGATCATTATGACGTAACCCGGCCCCTTCTGGGCGGGTGACTCCAATGGTTATATCCTCAACAGGTGGGAATGCGCGTGGGCGCGGGAGAGGGGTTTTTGGTGGGCCGGGACAGTCAGAAGCTGGTGGGACAACGGTCCGAACGCCTGCAAAGCCCCCCAGTTTGTTTTCCAAATTGCGGGAAAAGGACATCTGAACCGTTGGACGGACCGATACAAACCTGCGTTAGATGACAAAACACGTCCAAACCGCATGGTCTAAATATTTACGAGTGGTTTGAAGGTCGGTGTTGGAGATACCCTAAGCTACTTTAGAAGAAGGGGGAAGAAATGTGACAAGACAAGTACTAAAGAAGTGGCAGCAACGCAAATACCATGCAGCAGCAAAGAAGGCACAAGCTGATACACGAACTCTCTTCTTCCTCTCTGATTCTTGTGCTTTTTCTTGAGGCTGTGCAGAATTCTCCCTTACCCGAGTAATAGAGCGTGTGGTGTCATTGGGGTGACCCTCTCCTGTGATTATAGTCTTGTTCATACTAGTTCATAGTACTCTTTGGCAATAATTTCTTCTACACATATGGATGCCACCTAAGGAATTTACTTGCGGACTCTCTCCCCAGCCAATGTCCCATTACTCCGCCTCATGAATGTCAGGTGGCCCCCCTTCCTTCCCAATTACTCGTAAAATTAAATCGTAGATGTAACAATAATTGTCAGTAATTGTTAACAATAATTTCGTAAAATTAGATCGCAGTAGATGTAACAATAATTGTCAGTTTACAGACAAGTAAGCAGAGGCCTGACAAGACAAGAGCGACGACGTGGGGCCTTGTTGACAAACCTGAGAAAAATGGAGAAGAGAATCTTCTCTTCCTGCACGCGGCATGCAAGACGACGACGTGCCGGAGACTCTTCGTCGGTCGTCGACCGACTATTCGACTGCATGTCTTCTCGCCGGTCAAAGCTGTCACCACTCATCAGCCTTGACTAACCGTAGAAATTTGGTCATACCAAGATATATGCAAGGTTAATAGATCTCCTCTCTCGACCAGACGGACGGTCTATAAATACATATACGGGCCTTCTTCAAGCAGCAAGCATCACAGCAGGACGTAGTACAAAGCTAGCTGCCTCTCATCAGTCATCAACATGGCCCTCCAAGCTCCAATCATCAACATGGCGTCCCTGGGTAGCAGAGCTGCCGGCCGTCGTCGTCCCACGGTGCTCCAGCAGATCGCTCTCTTCGTCGTTATCGCGGCGGTCATCATGAACAGCTCCGTCTGCGTTGGAGCCGCCGGCCACGACGCCGCTGTAGTAGGTAAGTCGACAGTGTCTAGTTAATTCCCTTCAAAATGTGTTCCTTCATTTCCTCAACATTTCTACAATTGGTTAACTAGTTACGATGCCCTGCTGAATAACGTTCATGGTTTCCCGTCCAGGCACAGACCCTAACCACCCTGCTTTCCCGTCGCCGCCTGGTAAACCCTACACCGGCGGCCGTGGGTGCCGCACAATTTACGGATGTCGTGATGTACCACCGGCGGGTGGCCAGCCCTAGTTACACCCGCGCACCGACCAATCTGTCAAAATAATGCAAGGATCGATCGACATATGTAGCTGAACGGCGACCTAGATGCATATATACTATATGCATGCGTGCCTCTTATACACGAGCAATACCGTCTCGTGATGTACTCGTACCTACTTAGACTCGAATAAAACTGGATTATTGCGTGTCTGGATTTTGATGTGAATCCGTATGGTCAATTTTTGTGAAGATAAAATTATGTTTGGTAAGGAATTTACACACATGTATCGCTGGATAGTGAATAAATTCAATTTGTGATAAAGTCAGGTACTCAATTTGCACGTGCTCGCCTCATCCCCACATTTGACGCACGTTTGTGGATCAAACGATTTCCCACCAGCCGCGGCCCGCGAGTGCTCGCCTTGTGCCTCGGTCATGCTGCCCATGGATCAAACAGGGGTAGTGTCGCAGTGAGCTAGGACCACTGCCTCCTCTTCCGGCGAGGGACTGGACCGCCGCCTACTCCCGTGATCGACGGTCTTGGAGCACAACATGCACTCCTGGCTCGGTAACCATGGACTCATCTCCCAATCGGAAGTGGATATACAAATCTAATACCTGCGTTTAAATCCTCATGGGGACTAATTTAGGTTCTTACTTATTCTTGAGATCCAGGCTTTTCTGGTGTTGGAAAACGGCTAGTGCGGACTCAGCCCATGCCGTGCCGCCCACGCGCCCCACGCGGTGATCGTGCCCTCCTCCGCTCCTGGCGCAGCTCAGCGCACGGCTCTCCTGGAGACTAGCTCCATTCTGTTGTAACAGATCGCTGCGCACTCATGTGCTCTGTATGTGTATATAAGGCCGTGCCTTCCATTGTAATAAACATCCAGCGATTCATATCATTCTTCTTGGCACCAGAGCCTTCTTTCCTTCCTGTATCCCATGGCTGGTTCCCATGCCTCCGACGAGAGCTCCGACGCCGGCGAACAGCCTAGCACCGGCGTCAGCGCTGGCAGCCCAACCCTCCCTAGCGCCAGTGCACCACTACCCACCGCTTCCGCACCTCTCCTCGTCCTGAGCGCTCCCCCGGCCACGACTCCTCTGCACCTCACCGTTGCGCCGCTGGGCTCGGCGTCTGTCGATGCTGGCGCCTCCTCCACGGTGCCGCCTCCTTCGATCCACGCCATCAACGTCGGCACCCACATCGACTTCAAGCTGGACGCCGTCTGCGGCAACTACTCCAAGTGGAGGCGCATCATATCCTTCATCCTCCGCAAATCGGGTGTGGAGAGTCACGTCCTCGTCAACCTCGACCTGCGCACCCAGACCGCGCAATGGCGCCATGACGACCTCTAGATTCTTCTCATGATCTACGGTACGATCACAGATGAACTTTACGATGTCATTTCCGCCCAAGATTCCACTGCATACCATGCATGGTTCCTCCTCAACGCCTTCTTCCGTGATAACCTCGCGGGCCGAGCCATCCACGTCGGCGCCGAGTTCCGCGCCACGGTCCAGGGCGACATGAAGATCGCCGAGTACTGCAGGCGCCTCAAGGCGCTCGCGGACTCCCTCGACGACCTCGATGAGCACGTCACTGACAAAACCCTCACCCTCCAGCTCATCCGTGGACTCACTCCCCAGTTCGGCGTGATGGCATCCCTGCTCCCGATGCAGGTGCCCTTCCCCACCTTCGTTCAGGCCCGCTCCCGGCTGATGCCGGAGGAAATCAGCCTGGATGTGCGTGCTCGTGCGGAGGGGGGCCACCGCTCTCCTCGCCACCCATGGCGGCTCGTCTGGCTCCGGCAGCTCCAGTGGGGGTGGCGGCGGCTCTGCGTCAACTGGCGGCACCATCCAGCGTCAGCCCGATCGTTCCTCTGACCGCGGCGGGCGTGGCCGCTTTCGTGGCCGCGGTGGACGCGGGCGCGGCCCTGGCGGCCGCGGTCAGAGGAGCGATCGGGCTGACGCTGGATGGTGCCGCTAGTTGACGCAGAGCCGCCGCCACCCCCACTGGAGCTGCCGGAGCCAGACGAGCCGCCGTGGGTGGCGACTGAAGCGGCCGCGGGTCTGCACCACCACCCACCCCTCCGTCCCAGCAGCCCTGGATGGGCTATTTCGCTCCGTGGGGCGCCCCCTTTCCGCCAGCCGGCCGCGCCCCGTGGGTTCCCCCGAACGCTGCGGGTGTGCTCGGCCCACGTCCCGGGGTGCTGCACCACGCCTACCCCATGATCTACGGCGCTCCGCCGCCACTGTACGGCGCCCCAGCGCCGACGTACGGCGCCCCACCTCCACCGCCTTCATGGGACAATGCCCACATGCTCAACGCCGCCATGACCAACATGTCGCTCCAGGCGCCGCGGGCTGGCGAGTGGTACCTCGACACCGGTGCATCAAGCCACATCACCAACGACGCAGGTAACTTGAGCTCGTCTTGTTTTTCTTCAAAGTATCCTTCCATCTTAGTTGGTGACGGCTCCTACATGCCCGTTCTTGCCACCGGTTCCACCTCTCTCCCACCCCGCCCCTTCTCCCTCAACCACGTTCTTTTTGCACCTTCAGTTGTCAAAAACTTGCTCTCTGTTCGCCAATTCACTACTAACAATTCTGTTTCCGTGGAATTTGACCCGTTTGGCTTTCTTGTGAAGGATCTGGCCAGCAGGGCCCCTCTCATGAGGTCAAAGAGCTCCACCGGGCTGTACCCGTTCTTTGGCGAGTCTCCAACAACTCTCTCCGTGGACGTAGGTGATCTGTGGCACCGGCGTTTAGGGCACCCAAGCCGTGCCTCTTTATCTAGATTGTCTCCTTTTCTTTCCTCATGTAATAAAATCCCCCCCCCCCTCTTCTGCCACATGTGAGGCGTGCCAACTTGGACGGCAGCCACGGCTTCCCTTCCCCTCCTCTAGCACTTTTACTAC
Organism: Aegilops tauschii subsp. strangulata; assembly: GCF_002575655.3. NCBI lineage: Eukaryota > Viridiplantae > Streptophyta > Magnoliopsida > Poales > Poaceae > Aegilops > Aegilops tauschii. The sequence continues at coordinate 50,897,632 of NC_053039.3, forward strand.
ATCCCCTATCCAGCTTATTCACTGCGATTTATGGACATCGTCCGTCTCTAGTTGCTCCGGTTATGCATATTATTTAATAATCATTGATGATTTTAGTCACTACTCACGGAGTTTTCCCTTGCGTCACAAAGCTGAGGCGGCCGATATTCTCATACGTTTTTATGCCTACGCTCTCACCCAATTTCACCTATGTATTCAGTGCCTCCAATGTGACAACGGTGGCGAGTTTCTCAACACTCGTCTTCGCTCCTTCCTCTCTGAGAACGACATCTCTCTCCGCCTCTCTTGCACTCATACCTCACCACAAAACGGCAAGGTAGAGCGCGCCATTCGCAGCACCAATGACATCATGCGCACCCTCTTGCAACTAGCACATATGCCACCAGAATTCTGGGTCGAAAGCTTGAGCACTGCCACTCATCTCCTCAACCTCCGACCCTCTCGCGCCATCACCAACAACACACCATACTACATGCTCCACGGCGTTGCACCCACCTACGACCACCTCCGCACCTTCAGCTGCCTTTGCTACCCTAACCTATACACCACCACTCCCAACAAGCTCGCCCCTAGGTCCCGTCGTTGCATACTCCTCGGCCTCCCCCGCGAGCACAAAGGCTATCGCTGCCTCGATCTAGCCACCCACAAAGTCATCACGTCGCGCCATGTCATTTTTGATGAAAACCAATTTCCCTACACACCGGCTACAACCCCCCACGTACCACAGAAAATCCCATGCAGATCCCACCTACCTCGTACGCTCCAGCCGCGCCAACCTCGGGATCGCCACCCGACCTGCCAACCAATCCGATCGTCCCCGGATCCCATGCAGATCGCGCCCGCTCCGCGCCCTCATCCCAACAACCTGGCCCCACCTCGAATCCCGCGTCCCCGGATCCCGCGCCCACCATCCCGACCTCCTCTCGGTCCCACCCTGACCCCACGCTGCCCGCCACTCCGCGCTCGCCCCGCACGACCCTGTCGCCCACTTCCAGCACCAGCTACAGTCCCACCCAATCCCGCGTCGCCCCCTGGCCGTCCCCTTCCTCCCCGCGCCGTGCCCATCACGCCATGCCGCGACGCTCACGCCATGCAAACCAGGGCCAAATCCGGCTTTCTCCAACCCAAAACCCTCTTCTCCCCCAGCGCTCTTGCAGCATTCACCACCACTCCAATCTCGCCCATTCCCGCCACCTATAAACAGGCCCTCCAAGACCCAAACTGGCGTCGTGCCATGCAAGATGAATTTGATGCTTTGTTGCAAAACAACACGTGGTCTCTTGTTCCTCGTCCTGCAGGTGTCAACACGGTGACCGGCAAATGGATCTTCCGCCACAAACTTCATCCCGACAGCAGCTTGGCGCAGTACAAGCCCAGATGGGTCCTTCGTGGCTTCACTCAACAACACAGGGTTGATTTCGACGAGACCTTCAGCCCGGTGGTGAAGCCGGCGACTATCCGCATGGTGCTCAGCCTCGCCGCCTCGTCGGGGTGGCCGATCCACCAACTGGACGTGAAAAATGCGTTCCTCCACGGCCACCTCGACACGATCGTCTACAGTCAACAACCCTTCGGCTCATCGACTCGCGCCACCCCACGCATGTTTGCCAGCTTCATCGCTCCCTCTACGGCCTGCGACAGGCATTGCGGGTGTGGTTTCTGCGCTTCACCGCCTACCTGCTCTCGCTCGGCTTCATCGCGTCCAAGTGCGACACCTCGCTGTTCATCCTCCGCCGCAGCTCCTCCACTGCCTATCTGCTGTTGTACGTGGATGACATCTTCCTCACCGCCAGCTCTGCTGCTCTGCTCCGCTCCATCATCGACGCGCTCCACCGCGAGTTCGCCATGTGCGACCTCGGCGAGCTTCATCATTTCCTCGGTATCAACATCCACCGCACCGACGACGGGCTCTTCCTCTCCCAACACCAGTATGCGCTCGAAATCCTCGAGCGCGCCGCCATGAGCAACTGTCGCCCGATCGCCACGCCCGCTGACACCAAACGCAAGCTCTCTGCTCAGGCCGGACCGCCCGTCTCCGACCCCTCTCTCTACTGCAGTCTCGCCGGCGCGCTACCATACCTCACCTTGACTCGCCCCGACATCGCCTATGCAGTGCAGCAACTGTGCCTCTTCATGCATGACCCGCGCGAGAGTCATTTCACCTACCTCAAGCGCGTCCTGCGCTATGTCCGCGGGACTGCCATCTCGGTCTGCGCCTCCGGCGATCCCGCAACACCAACCTGGTCGCCTACCCCGACGCGGATTGGGCGGGTTGCCACGACATGCGCCGCTCTACATCGGGCTTCTGCGTCTTCCTCGGCGACAACCTCGTCTCCTGGTCCTCGAAGCGCCAGCACACCGTCTCGCGCTCCAGCACGGAGGCGGAGTACCGCGCCGTCGCTCACGCCATCGCCGACACCTGCTGGCTGTGGCAACTACTCCACGAGCTACATCGACCACCCAGCAATGCGACGATCGTCTACTGCGACAACATCAGCGCCACGTACCTCTCCTCCAACCAAGTTCAGCACCAGCGCACGAAACATGTGGAGATCGACCTCCATTTTGTTCGCGAGCACGTCTCCTTCGGGGACGTGCGCATTCTCCATGTGCCATCCTCGTCCCAGTTCGCCGACGTCTTCACAAAAGGGCTGCCGACCACCGTCTTCAGCGAGTTCCGGTCCAGCCTCAACATCGTCAAAGACCCTGTTGCGACTGCGGGGGGCTGTTGGAAAACGGCTAGTGCGGACTCAGCCCACGCCGTGCCACCCACGCGCCCCACGCGCTGATCGTGCCCTCCTCCGCTCCTGGCGCAGCTCAGCGCACGGCTCTCCTGGAGACTAGCTCCATTCTGTTGTAACAGATCGCTGCGCACTCATGTGCTCTGTATGTGTATATAAAAGACCATGCCTTCCATTGTAATAAACATCCAGCGATTCATATCATTCTTCTCCTGGTACTCATGCATTTATCATTGAGGACTGGGCTCAATGCGTAATCGAGATTAAAAATCCTAGTACTCATACTTAAAAGGCTATATGCATGCCTATTTGGTGCAGAGGTTGGGGAAGTGAAATTCTCCCCCAATTTTTAGACCATCATCACATCCTACAGATACTACTCCACGCACCCCTCGGCTGCCCCTGCCCAGGGCGACGCGAGGGCGGCTTCCTCACTAGCAGCCGCCGCTGTCATCCCTCTCTCCCCACCAGCCACCACCTGAAGACGCCGCCGGGCGAAGCCTGTGTGGCTGAGGGCGGCGGCGGGGCCCATCTCTCGCGGTTGGGCGACAGGACTTGATGGCGGCCGGCAGCGTCCTGGTCCGATGCGCATCTGGGTATACGGCAGCGGGACTCGGCGAGCGATGGTCGCCGGGGGAGGTCAAGGTCCAACTTGTGGCGGCGCTCTCCGGCCAAATCGAGGAGATTCGGTGCTTGAGGCCATGACCAGGATGGGGTCGCTGGCCTCGGCCAGATCTGGTTGTGGCTGGTGGCTGGACGTGTCCATGATGTCCGATGGTTGGCCACTGGCCATGGTCACCGGGTTGTGGACGGCGCGGTGGCGGGTGCAGCACGTCGACAACTGGGCTGATCTTGACGGGTTCTTCTGATCATGCCGGGATTCAACCCTTGTCTTGGTCCTTGATACCGCAGGCAACTCCGGCGGAAACCCTAGATCTCATTGGGATCGAGCGATGGCGGTGCTTTTGCGTCATAGTCCCTCTTAGGGCATCATGTCTGGAGTTTGCTTCGGTTGAAGGGAATAGCGACGCCAGCAACGCACGGCCTGGTGGCACGGCTGCCGATTAAAATCGCGCCGACTACGGTCATGGCAGGCGATGGCGGCGTCTCAGATGTCGTTTCCTTGTTGAGGCATTGTTGTTGCAGCTTGCGTCATCATGCTCGGGATGCTTCGGGGGAAACCCTAGATCTGGGTCTCCTGGATCGGATGAGGCCGGCACCTTTGATGTCGTTCTCCCTCCTGGGGGCATCGTTTTGGAGCAAGTGCTGGCTGGAGGGGACTAGAGGAGGAGCAGCGTTACATCTACCGCAAGGTCGACGACGGATCTCAGTGGCATGGCACTACAGAGTTTTGGTGACGGGCACGTGTGGATGGATACGTGCAAGATGGTGGTGTTGTCTGGCGCCATGGTGGCGTTGACGGCAGGCCTAGCAAGGTCGATGCGTCAGTGTCTGCTCTGGAGATGGACTAGTGGAAGACGGCGATGGCGGCCTCCGTGAGTGTGGCGGACCGGTGTATGCCCCAGCAACGTTGCTTGGTTGAGGCCTCTGGTTTTTGAAATTAGGATTTGGTGTGATGTTTGTTTGCTATTAGGCTCGGACTATCGGCACCCCTTCATCTAGTGGATAGGAGTAGCGACAAATATTGCTAAGATGGTGGCTTCAAACTACCTGATGTATTACTTTATTAGGTCTTTATGAATAATTAATAAAATGGTTGCATGCATCGCCAGATGCAGAGACCGAGGGTCATCCTTTTTTCTATTTGTTTTAGAAAAATACAAAACAAATAGAAATGCAATCCTGTGAAAAAACCGATTTGGCATAAATCCAAATATATCTCTTAGGAAAGAGTTTTAGTCTAGTGGCTTGAGTTAATAAGCAACAGTGTTTTTGCACAAATTATGAACCTATCCAACGGCCATGCTCAAGGATCTAAGCACGAGTAAATTATGACTGTCTGTACCAAATATTGTCCAAGCTTACAGAAAGGCTATAGCTAGGTTCCATGATGCCCCTATAAATAAACGGCCTCTATCCTGTTTGTCCTATATATAGTTACAGACAAAGGAAAGCAAATATCCACGTGATAACTCAACCATGTAAAAAAGATAGAAACATATTGTTATCCACTATAAGTGCATCATTAGCATTTTAAAAAACTGTTGTGCAATGCTCATATACCGTTAAAGCACCAATTCCGGGGGGGAAGAGCCACATTCCATCTTCTCCGAAGTAACAACACTCACGAAATCTTGTCGGGCTAGCATTGTGAGTTTTCATATTGAAGACCTCGCCTGATTCGAGAAGATAAATGGCATCCTCTTCGATATCTCCACAAGGTGCATAAACAAATTTGGAGTAGTCTGCGCTGATGAAGAGTGCTCGACCGCCTCCAAGGCCATTAGCCATTGGTACCCATTTGCGTGTGTTAACATCGGCCATAAATACATCAACCTGGCGAGTGGACATGGTATAATCCGGAAGTATACGCGTGTGTCTTCACCATGAACAGCTCCTCACATGACTGGACTAGGTGCCAACTATTGATTTCATTAATGTGGTCATAATATGTGCAGTTCAGATAATTGTGGTTCTTTTCACCATCATCATCATCATTTGCCATTGTTGGCTGGTCTTGATCAAAATCATCGACGACCCCATAACCAGCCCCAGTTTTCACATCCACCGCCACCTCCAACTTCTTGTCTTCCCCATCGTCCTCATCATCTGCAGCCACGTCAACAGCTACGCCATCTTGCTCCTCCCCCACAACATCGTCATCGTCATCATCACTGTCTCTATCATCGTCATCAAAATCAGACGCCGGCCACCAATCATAATCAAAGTAATCGAGTGGTTCACACGCCTTCCAATGGTAACCATGGGCCTCCCATCCTCATCCAATCCTAGATCAAAGGGGATGAGGTCCTCAGCCTTAGTGATGCCATAGAGTTTGTCTCCAGAGAAGGCAATGTCAACTATATAAATATATGGTTCTGCTTGTGGTTCTGGCAGCCACACACCCTTTCCTGGTAGAATTACGATTAGCGGATGATTCTTGTTGGTGGTGGTGACCACGATGAAGTCACGGGCAGTAGACCGCATCCGAAACTTGAGGACGTGGTAGGCACGGTGGAGGACTGCGTCAAGCTCGGTGAGAGGCACATACTCGAGAGAGAAAATATTGTGCAAGACATAGTTGTCGAAGCAATAAGATTGTACTTCATCTTCCGGGATGTAGATGAGGTTCTGCTGGTAGATGCCAAGGAGTAGCCACTCGTCAGAGGAGCCACGGCATCGCGCATTGTCAGGGACAGAACCGGGGGCGTTTCCATCTGCTGCCATCGATGGGAGTGATGAATTCGCCATCAGGGAAGACGATCCATGGTAGCTGGGCCGCCTGGGGGGCCATGGCGTCGCACCGCGGCGTGCCATGAACGGCACACGGCGCGGGCGCGGGCGCGGTCGCCTGGGTCAAGGAGGTTGGCGACGACAAGGTCCAGGAGATCTGCAGGGAGGTCGGCCCAGGATGCCGCCATGAGAACCGATAGGTTCTTCGATCGATCGGAATTGGTAATTTCGAAAGAGGCGGAGTATGCATATATTGTCGGGTGTAGTCTTGCACCGCTACGTACGTACGTGCAGAGACGGAGGCATGCACGTCGCCAGCCGGCAATTTCTTGTAAGCACTACGTACTACTCCAGTTCGCATTGGATGCATGCATGATTTGTTGACGTACATACGTCACGGAGAGCAAGAGATGGAGTCCTCGGTTATACATTGATGCTTGTATGCCGTACTTACGTGCATGACAAGGAGTTCAAAACTTCAAACGTGTACGCGTAGGTAGTATTTGGTCGCCTTGGCCAGCAAGAAGATCGACGAATCAGCCGGCAATTCCTTGCAGAGACGGAGGCATGCACGTGAAGAAATCATGCTCGTTTTGAGCGTTAGGCTTGCTTGTCCAACGCTGAGGCCATCAGCGATCGTCAGTCACTGGCGTGCGGGCCCAACTTGTTCGTCTGGTCAGAATTGCGTGACTAGGAAAGAAAAGAAAACTTTTATTTGGAAGTTACATATGATGAACGAACCTTATTCTGATCTTGTACTTTGACAAATTAATTAACTTATTACTAGCTTAAATACCAAAGTGGTGTACTTATGTCTTTATTATGTTGTCTGGCTGGAAAGGGTGATTCCTATTGTTGAGCTCGCAAATATTTGAAAAGAAAATTATAGTGGATTAGTTGAATGCCCGCGTGTTGCCACAGATTAACGAAAAAGTTCGATGATCAAATAATTGTTCTAATTCAGAAATATGTGTTGAAGATGATGATACGTGGTTTTCATTTACACTTCTGCTTCGGTAGACCCCCACTAAACACAAGGACGGCTCAGATTAGCCCATACCTCTTCATAGGAAGGGGCATGATAGTCATATTTATAAATTCTTCGCCGTACATATACGCTAAACATTTTTTTTAGTCCATGAATGAACGCGCACATCCTCCCGCGCTGGACCGGCCCATGCATCATGTTTTTTTATTTTCTAAAACAGAAAAAATAAGTATGTGCCGCAGAGGATTCGAACCACACTCCAGCAGTAATTAGCACAGGGGCAATAACCAACTGGGCAACGGAACAGCTTGTGGTAGATATATTGTTTTGACTAAAAATAGAACACAGGAAAAGCGCACTATAGCCTGTTTGGTTTTCTTTTCCTCTTTATTTTTCCTTTTCTTTATTTGTTTCCCTTTTCTTTCTTAAATGCGTAAAGATATTTAAATTCGTGAATTTTTCTTCAAAGTGGGTGAACTTTTTTCTCCAAAAATGGTGAAGTTTTTTTCCCAATTCCTGAACTATTTCTCAAATCAGTGATTTTTTTAAAAAAATATTGAAATTTTTGTAAAAATGATGAATTTGATTTTAAAAATCAATGAAATTTTTTTCAAAATCGATAAACTTTTTTTTCCTAATTTGTGAACTTTTCCGAAAATTGATGAAGTCTTGTTTTACTTTTTCTGATCAATGAGCTTTCTTAAAATCCAGTGAACTTTTTAAGTTTTTGTGAACTTTCTTGAATTCCTAATTATTTATTTTAAAAATTATCTAAAGGTCAATAATCAAGTTGTAATTAAACTCCATCCTCTTTCTTAATGAGTGTTCTTTGAAATTCATCTTGGATGCTTGGCATGGTGATACTAGTGTGTGGAACAAATTCGAGTCCATTTTATTGATGTGAAAAAGTGCATCCAACCAGCCTACCCGAACCATCACCTTTGAACATGATATGCTTCTTGCCATGCACGAAATGACACCAAAACTTGTCAGTGTGTGGCCATGCTCATGGTTGGCCTTCATGCAAAATTTGAAGGAATTCGGACACCTAACACACATTGTGTCACGTTCGGTTAGTGTTTTAGGAATTTTTTTCACAGGAAAACCTTAGTAAATGCATAAAAAGTCAGAACTCAATGAAATTTATCATGGATTCTTTGCATGGTGATGTTAGTGTTTCGAAAAAAATTGGTTTCATTTTATTGGTGTGAAATAAAAGTTCAACCAGACTTGCCCTACCGGCCTACTCAAACCACCACCTTTGAACATGGTGTGCTTCTTGCCATGCATGAAATAACACCAATTTTTGCCAGCATGTGAGCATGCTCATGGCAGGCCTCCATAAAAAATTTGAAGAAATTTGGACACCGAACGCTCCTTGCGTCACGTTCGGCTAGTGTTTTAGGGTTTTGTTCACTAGGAAAACCCTAGAAAATGTATAAAATGTCAGAATTCAATGAAACTTATCATGGATGCTTGACATGGTGATACTAGTGTGTGGAAAAAAATTGGGTCAATTTTATTGATGTGGGCATTTTTTGAAAGAAAAAGAATGAAGAACGAAAAACGAAAAACAACAAGAATGAAAAGAAACAAAAAAGAACAGTAAACCGGTCGTTGAATGATTTAGTTTCATTTTCCTTTTTCTATTTAATAGATGCTCAGAAATTTTAAAAGTGTCCGATTCTTTTATGTGAGCATATTCCTATTTAAACGAACAATAAACAAACATTTTTGTTTAAACGAACAATTTTTCTATTTAATAGATGTTCAGAAATTTAATCATATTGATGTGAGCATTTTCTATTTAAACAAACAATTTTTTGACATATCTGTAAAATTCTCTTGAAATGTGAATATCTGTACTTTATGAACAAAATTTTAAAAAGCGATTTTTAAAATTAAAAAAAATAAGTGTGAGAATTTTTAGAGAATAAAAAAGAAACAAAAATGAAAAAAGACAAATAGAAAAAACGAAAAAGAAATAGTAATAACAATACCGATTCAACAATGGGCCGGCCCAGCCGCGAACTGAAGTAGAAGAAAATAAAAAAAGAAGTAAAAACAGCCAAACATTAGGTTGTTCTAGTTGGTTAATGTGGTCTTCCTTAGACCAAGAGGTCTTGAGTTTGATACAAGGTGCCTGCACTATTTTTTGAAATTTAATAAAAAGTTGGTATGCTGTCTCGTATGTGTCACATAAGCGTATGAGTATACGGTTTGGTGAAATGACTATACCGCCCTTATACGGTTTGTGGAGGGGGGTCTACTGAAGCAGGCCTCTTTCATTTATGTAGCGACAAATACTGATTCTCTCAGCGTTGGTGTCTCATTAATAACCATCCTCTCTTGTGATAAGCAAATCCGAACTATCAACAATAACCATCCTCTCTTTGCAAGAAGGCAAAGCAACATTCTTTCTCCCCGCGCTCCCTACTTCGATAGTCTTCGAGGGAAATAGCAACTAGGAAAAGCGAACGTGCAGAGACGGAGGCATGCATGCACGTCGCCAGCCGGCATGCATGATTTGTTCACGTATGTACGGAGAGCAAGAGATTGATTTATGTGTTATTATATGTACATCGATGATTATATGTCTCTATTATCAACTATGAGATGAGATTCAACAACTATCAAGACATTAAAGAGCTATACTGGAAGAAACAGCGATGCTGAGCAAATATAAGAAAACGATCCTTTTCAGAAAAATCTTTCAGTATTTTCAGCAAATATATTGCTTCATTTGTTGATATCTTTGAAGGCCTTTAATTGTTAAGAATAGCAGATGATCTCTTCTCTTTCTACGACGAAAATAATGGTCAAAGATGGATGTTCTTGCTCGAGAAAACAGGAAGGAGCACATCGTAATAGAAGTCAATAGCCAGCCCTCGACTGGCTCGCTCGTCCGCTCCCGCGAGCGGCCGGGCGAAAACCCCAGCCCGCCTCCGCAGCCCCCCTCCACCCTCGCCCCCCTCCCTCGCCGCCGCCAGGGGACGGCGCCAGGCAAAGCCCGCGCGCACGTCTGCGGCGGCGGGGCCCTTCCCCTCCCCGCGAGGCGCCAGGACGGCGCGGGACGGCTGGCTTCGCGGCGGGGCGCGGCGCGACGGCGGATCTCCTCGGGTCGGAGGCGATCTACGGTTGGCTGCCGGGGGAGGCTTCGTCGGGCGATGGGCGGCTGTTCCGCGGCTTGCGGCGTCGAGCGGCGCGTCCATGCGAGCGGATCTGGTGCGGCGCCCGGGAGATGGCGAGGTGGAGGAGGAGGGCGCCGAGAGGGGTCGCGGTAAAGGAGGAGGAGGGCCGGTGCGGATCTGGCCGGCGTAGGGCTGGGCAGCGGTCCGGCGGTGGCAGTGGCGCGGATCTGGCGCGCTGCCGCCACGAGGGCCCGAGTTCCGCCCCGTGCTGCTCCTGGCCTGGCGCGGAGGTCGGCGCCGCGAAGGGCGGCGTCGACACTGCATCGGGCGGCGAGTGGAGGGCGTCGAGGGCACTGATGGGTTGCGCTGGATCTGGGAGGGATGCGCTTGCTGGAGCAGGGAGGCTCCAGCCGTGGTAGATGCGGGATGTGGGGCCCGATCTGGCCTCTGCATGCTCGCTGTGGGGAGGTGGACCATGCCTTCACGGCTTCAACACACTAGTGCAGAACCGGGCTTTAGCGCCGGTTCGTAAGGGCCTTTAGTGCCGGTTCTGCAACCGGCACTAAAGAGTGGATACTAAAGCCCCCCCCCCCTTTATTACCGGTTCGGCATGAACCGGCGCTAAAGTGCCACCACGTGGCACGAGCCATGCCCGGGTGCTGGTAGACCATTAGTACCGGTTGGTAGCACCAACTGGTACTAAATGTTTGGGGGATTTTGGTTTTAATTTTTATTTTTTCCATTAATTTTGCGTTTTTTATTTAATTCCTTTTTGTTTGCTGGTATTTTATGATACTACATATTGTACACGTTATGCATATATATAAATAGATTTTCTCGTAGAACCGATCATATATATATAATCAAATGTCTCACAACCATCATTAATTATTCACACATACACATGTATATATATACAATTTTTCCTACATGTTGCCTTGGTGCCTTCGGAGCACGATGACAAGTGGTTCATGGGGGCGGTAGCGAGTAATAGTATTCTCCTTTGGGATCTATGACCTGGTCGAGCAAAAATCCCGCTATTTCCTCTTGAAGTGCTCGTATGCGCTCTGTTGGTAGGAGCTGGTCCCGCACGTCTTTGAACTGTTAAGAAGGAGATCAATATGCATGTGTATTAGTTGTGTGACTAGATATCGACAATCATGTAAGATTTGTGAATAGTGTTATGGCAAACGTACACATTGTTGTCTATCAGATATGCTCCTTTCGGACGCCATCATGCGAATGTTCTCGCAAACGTAGTATGCACACACTTCAGTCCCCGGCGCCTGCTTCAGGACCTTTACGAGAATAGAATTTAATCAGATAATAATTAATCAAGCATGTTAATTAATTAATGGTATTTAAACAAGAATTAAAGAGATGGTAGCTAGCTAGCTAGTACTACTTAATTACTTACCTTGGGTCGATACCAAAATAGCTTTTGTCGCCATTTTTCTGGAGTCACCTTGATGTACTTTGCCCAAGCGCTGCCCGCCGGCAAAGAAAATTAATAAAGGGGTTATTAAAAATAGTTCATATCAGGAAATGACGAACTAAATAGGCCGAGATATAGTTAATAATGATTGAAATTACCTGTTGACTATCCCCTTCACGATGCTGTAGTCACTATCTTTTTTAAGTAGTGAGTCCAGTACTTCAACTTTTCCTTCGTCAACTTTAATGTCTAACAAGATCTAGTGGAACCTGCATGCGCATACGTTTGCATGTATAAATTAAGCGGGCATGTGCATAACACTAATCAACTATAACCCTAAACCCTATACACTTATTAACATCTAGCTAGTAAGCAAAAACAGAATTTGTAGTACAAGACAGTGTGACTCACTCGAAGTTGTAAGGAAGTAGTATATCTTCATTGCTATTGAGGCGCTTCAAGAATTCTAGCATGTTTTTCTCTACATCTTGTCTACACGATTCCAATTTCCATGTGTATTCATTAACGGTATTTGGGTCAACGAACCCAATGCCATAGCGTCCAGCTTTTTTCATTTCATACATCTTCATCCTGCATAATACCACAGAAAAGAATATATAGTGAGGATATATAATTACAGGTAATTAATGATCAATCAATGAGCACTAGAGCTAGCTTGACACTTAAATTACAGAAAGAAATCACTTACAGACAATAGCAACTGACGATAGATTTGTCGAGTGCATCTTGATTGGATAACTGAAATAGTTCTGAATACTCAACGGACAGAGCTTTCTTATTGAGTAATGATCTTCCTCGACTTGCACCATGAGGGACTCTCGATTGGAAATCTTGATAATTTTCATGTACCAATCATGCAATTCATACATTCTCGTTGGGAGGTTCTTAACCTCCTCGGGCTCGACCAAAGGTTGGCCCCGGACATATTTCTGTTTTATTTCCTCCTCTCTAAGCGGAGACATGGGCTCGATATCGAGGAGTTGTCCAACAGTGATCTTGAGCATTTCAGCCTGCATTATATGCTCCTCGGTTATTACCACATCGCCCAGCTCGGGAACGTAAACGGTTTGCCCACAATAATATTGGGCGCGCGTACTCTCATGTGTTGTTGGCACAACAAGTGGGGGGATCGATTGCGCCGCCTGTTCTCCCAGCTGGGGAACGGTTTTCCCGCATTTTTTGACAGCTGCTTGTTGGCTCGAGCTCGAGCTCGCTTCTTTCTGTAGTCGTGCTCGATGTTCCTTCCTGATTTGGCGCTCATAGTCTGAGTCAACAGGCTTGGGAGCTGGTGGTCTAGCCATACGAATGAAGTGGTCAATCTTTTCCTCAGGCACTTTCTCCCTCGGCGGCGGTGCCGGTTTCGGTCCAAAATGGGCGTCCACTTTGGCCCGCACTATGGCATCGTTTTACTCCTCGGTCATGTCGTAAGGCCTCTGAGGAAGAGGAGCGAGGCTGCTTGGACCATATTTATATCGCTTGTCTCCGCCTGTACTTCCTGTACTACCTCAACTCGTACCGCTACGCACCATAGTTGCGGCGTGTCTCTTCTGCGATTGCTTAGGCGGCGGAGACGGCTGACGTGGCTGAGTTGGAGCAGGAGGAGTGTTTGACGCTGTGCCGGACTTGAAGCAGGAGGTGTGGCCTAACACGGTGTCGGACTTGAAGCAGGAGGTGTGGCCTGACGCTGTGCCGGACTTGAAGCAGGAGGTGTGGCCTGACACGGTGTCAGACTTGAAACAGGAGGAGTGGCATGACGCTGTGCCGGACTTGAAGCAGGAGGCTGCTCACACGTTCGTGGACTTGTAGGAGCGGGAGTCTGCTGACACGGTGGCAGACTTCAAGGAGGAGTCGGCAGACGCGGTGTCGGTGGACTTCGAAAGATGATGCAATCCTTTCTCCATAGGATGATACGATGTATGGCCTCTCCCAGTCACCTCCAGGAATGCCAAGATGTAGCCCTGAATATGGGTCCACCACCTCATCAACCAAGACATGAGCATAGCCCGCTGGAATCGGGGCGCAATGGAAGGTTGCTTCGGGGGTAATTATAAAAGCAACGGCGTCCGCCACCTTCATGGATATGTTCTTCATTTTGAAGTGTAGCTCACAGTTAGTGTTCTCTATGATGTCATCCACGGGGTATGTATCCAACAGTGCGTCGCCCGGGGCGAAACCAACGCTGCTTCTCGGCATGGATGGGACGGTGCTATCCAATGCTGGATGATCATCCGCTTGCTGCTGCCGCTGCTGAGACCCCCTTTCCTGGCTAAGTGAGTCGATCTGCTGTTGCTGCTGGAATTTGAGTGCCAAGTCCGCGTGCCTTGCTTCTAGGCCTTGAAGGCGTTCCGCATCTTGCTTCCTCTGCTCCTCCTCCAGCTTCCTCTTCTTTTCCTCCTCCATCTTCTTTCTTGCACGGGTCCTGTAGTCGTCGTTCCATTCCGAAAAGCCCTCATACCAGGGAATAACGCCCTTGCCTCGTGTTCTTTCCGGGTGTTCAAGATTTCCCAGGGCGCGCGTAAGCTCGTCGTTCTCTCTGTTGGGCGTGAACACCCCCTTTCGAGCATCTTCTATTGCGTCAAGTTACTTTTGTTCTGCTCCTTTTAGACTTGCCTTCTTCGAAACCAGGCCTGCCTTCGGGTCCAACGCCCCCCATGCGCATAGAACCAAGTTCTGCACCTGGGGGCTAGCTCCTAGTAACCGGAGTGACCCCTGCATCCTCCATCTCTTGCTCAGACTTATCCCACTTAGGCATTGCCACCGCGTAGCCACCTGGACCCAGCCTATGGAACTGCGTCTTTTTTGCGGCATTGGCCTTGTTTTTTCTCGACCGTTCCTTAGATAATTCTGATTCCTTGAATTTCACGAAAGCGGGCCAGTGTTCTCTTTGCTTCTCCAGTGTTCCCTTGAATTCTGGAGTCTTCCTTTCTGCAGCGAGGTAGTTGGCCCATACAGTTTTCTTGTGGGTGTTGAATGCAATTGCCATCTTATTAAGAGCAGCGTCCTTGACTTTCTGCACATCTGCATCAGTGAAATAATCTGGTAGGGTGAAATGTTCCATCAGAGATTCCCAAAGCTTTTGTTTTGCTCTGTCATCGACCCAAGTAACATCTGGGCGTTTAGTTTTTGGCTCTTTCCATTCTTGAATGGAGATCGGGAGTTGGTCCTTCACAAGAACTCCGCACTGACGAACGAACTTGTTCGCAATGTTCTTAGGCGTGAGGGGTTCACCACTAGCTTTGATGGAATCGATGTTGTACTTTACACCCTCCTTCAACTTTTTGCCCGGGCCGCGCTTTGTCCTGCTGTCTGTAGAAGCAGATTTGCTCGATCCGGAGGGCTGAAAGAAGAAAGATCGATTCATTAATATATCTTCAAATAAAAAAACATGTGATGATCACTAGATGCCTGCTTATATAAATATACCTCGCCGGTAGTCTTTGTTATTTCAAGATCAACATTGTATTCGTCATCATAATCATTGTCTGCGTCATCATAATCATAATCATAGTTCATGACTTCATCAGCTCGGTCGTCGAGATCGAATATCTTATCATCACCCTCCCCGATATTGTTCAGATATTGGGAGCCGTCATCTGCTTCATTCAGATCATCTGGCCTGTTAGGATTGCGTATGATCTCGAACATGGCCTCTTCTCCCTCTCTGCCGGTATTGTCCGCCATAGCTTTTATTTAACTAATACAGAAGAAATATAAAACAATTTAGTATTCAAATTACAATGCATGGATGCAATCAATAAGGAAAAACTGAATCATATAGTACATAATATGCATCATCTCGAATAATATATAATCTTGAATACATCGTCTCGAATAATATATAATCTCGAATACATCACTGGCTAGGTAGCTAATAAAGATCGAATACTACAGAAGAATCTAGGCCACTAGTGGTTCCTGGGGCGCGGGCGGTGGACACCCAAAGACAAGGAACCATCACAGGATCATATCTCCGGTCATCTGCCCAAAGAACCTGCCAGGTATTGGAGAACCTGAAGTCCATAGCAGCCATGTAGCGATGGACGTGCTCGTCCTCCTCCCTGACACGACGACGCACCACCTCCGGTGGGGCCGGCTCCCTCTGCACCGAATGTGGCCCACGCAAACGCCACCAAAGGAGATCAGGGTCAACGACGGGACCCGAGGCCGGGTTCCTCACCAAGCGGCGCGCCCCTCCAGGTAGCACCTCCCAGTGCCAGTCCGGCGGAGCCCAGTCCCGGACATGGGTCAGCCGGACGTCGTGGCGAACGGGTCGACGGCGAGGATGCGGGCCGGGCATCGTCGAGAACAAATACTATATGTCCGCAAAAAGTAACATTTTTAAATAATTGGATTGTGATAACTAAAATTCTATATGCAAATTCTAACAATTTGACATTAATCTAATTCATCTAGCTAAAACTAACTCTAAAATTTCTAACATTTCTATATATATAACTAACATTTCTAATATTTCTATAACTAAAAAACAGAAAAATTGCTAACATTTCTATAAATATTTCTATAACTAAAAAACAGAAAAAAAAATTATAACATTTCTATATAACTAACATTTCTAATATTTCTATAACTAAAAAACAGAAAAATTGCTAACATTTCTATAACAATGTGTGTGTGTGTGTGGACATGGCGGCCGGGGCAGGAGCTCACCGGCGAGGCGCAGCGACGGGGGCGGCGACGGGGATGGAGACGGGCGGTGACAACGGGGATGGGGACGGGGCGGCGACGACGGGGACGGGGACGGCCCTGCGGGGACGACGGGAGGATGGGGCGGGGCACGGCGACGGGGACGACGGGGACGGGGACGGCGACGGCGACGGCGACGGACGGCGACGAGGACGGCGACGGACGGCGACGGGGGCGGCGACGAGGGGCGGTGGCGACGGGGCAGAGGAGAAAGAAGCAGAGGGAGAGATGAGAAACTGATTTTTTTTTTTGAAGTGTTTTCTTATATAGAACAACCTTTAGTACCGGTTAAAGCCACCAATCGGTACTAAAGGTCTGTTTTGGCCAGGCCAAACGGCGGGAAGCGCACACCCTTTAGTACCGGGTGGTGGCTCCAACCGGTACTAAAGACCCCCCTTTAGTACCGGTTTGAGCCACCACCCGGTACTAAAGGGGGTGCGCTGGCACAGGTGCGGTGCGTCATGTTTAGTCCCACCTCGCTAGCCGAGGGGCGTCCGCACTGGTTTATAAGCCCCAGTGTGGTAGCTCTCTCGAGCTCCTCTCCAAAGCAGGCCTACTGGGCCTAAATGTTCTGTGCTGCCCTGTGGACCTATTGGGCCTTTGCGGGCCTGCATCCTGGCCCAACAACAGGTTGGGTTTCTAGTCGTATGCAGGCCGCTGTGGCGCAGTAGGCGGGCTTTTTTATTTTCTTATTTTTTTTGCTTTATTTATTTTTGTTTTATTTATTTTTGAGTTGTTTTTTGCTGTATTTAGAGTTTCTTTGTGAATATTTTTGCTTTAGGTACAAAAAATTACAAACTTTCTATTAGTGCTGGTAGTTTACAAATTTGAATAGTTTATATTTTGAATTATTTGAAATTTGTGTGAATCACTAGTTTGTGAATAACTTAACTTTGAAAATATATTTTTCAGTGATTCTTTTTTCTTATGTTTAATATTAGTGTGTTTTATCATTATATTCAATTTGGTAATGCTTAGGTTATTTAAAAAATGAAATGCCTTTGTAACGGATGAGTTTTCGTCCGAAACCCTGATACTTCGAAAGAGATTGTCCATTTTGTACACGAAGTGCATCCAGTTTTTGCGGTAACCCTCTTTACTTTTTTGCACATGCTATGTGGGTGAAATTATGATACCATGCCAACTTTCAACCTTTTCTGAGTTCATTTGAAATGCTTTTCAATTTCAGGGTCATTTAGCTGAAAAAATCAGTAAATGCATGAAAGAATTTGTTTGCACATAAAATTTCTTCGCGTTTCAAATGCCAAAACACATAACTACCCTAACTATTACAGAGATTCCCTCCTGGGTGTGAAACACAGAAGAAAGTGATGATAGTGAAGCCGATCACATCCCAAATCTTTGGGTGTGAAACTTTTTCTTCGCGTGTGTCCCTTTGCGCCGTAGCCATGGAAAATCTTCATCATTTAACTGGATGCTCGGGTCAATATTCACTGTGAATGGAGCAATTTCATCAAACTTTTCATAATCTTCTGACATGTCTGTCTTGTCATCCACTCCCACGATGTTTCTCTTCCCAGAAAGAACTATGTGGCGCTTTGGCTCATCGTATGATGCATTCACTTCCTTATATTTTCTTTTTCTCGGCTTGGTAGACATATCCTTCACATAGAAAACATGTGCCACATCATTAGCTAGGACGAATGGTTCATCTGCATACGCAAGATTGTTGAGATCCACTGTTGTCATTCCATACTGCGGGTCTTCCGTTACCCCGCCTCGTGTCATATTGACCCATTTGCACCGAAACAAAGGGACCTTCAAACCACGTCCATAGTCAAGTTCCCATATCTCCTCTATGTAACCATAATATGTTTCCTTTCCCGTCTTGGTTGTTGCATCAAAGCGGACACCACTGTTTTGGTTGGTGCTCTTCTTATCTTGGGCGATCGTGTAAAATGTATTACCATTTATCTCGTACCCTTTGAAAGTCATTATATTCGAAGATGGTAACTGGGACAGCGAGTACATGTCATCTTCAATAGAGGCGTCATGCATGGTACGTGTCTGCAACCAGCCGGCGAAACTCCTGGTTTGTTCACGTGTAATCCAGTCATCAGACCGCTCCGGGTGTTTGGAGCGTAGAAAATTCTTGTGTCCGTCCATATACGGAGCCACCAAGGCGGAATTCTGTAGAACTGTGTAGTGTGCTTCAGTGAGAGAATGTCCGTTCATACATATTTTTTGATTCCCTCCTAGCGTGCCTTTTCCATCCAGTCTGCCCTTATGTCGCGATTCAGGAACACCAATCGGCTTAAGGTCAGGAATAAAGTCAATACAAAACTCAATGACCTCCTAATTTTCATGGCCCTTGGAGATGCTTCCTTCTGGCCTAGCACGGTTATGAACATATTTCTTTAAGACTCCCATGAACCTCTCATAGGGGAACATATTGTGTAGAAATATAGGACCCAAAATGTTAATCTCTTCGCATAGGTGAACTAGGACGTGTGTCTTGATGTTGAAGAAGGATGGTGGGAACACCAACTCGAAACTGACAAGACATTGCACCAAATTATTCTCTAACCTTGGTATGATTTCTAGATCGATTACCTTCTGAGAGATTGCATTGAGGAATGCACATAGCTTCACAATGGCTAATCGAACGTTATCCGGTAGAATCCCCCTCAATGCAACCGGAAGCAGTTGCGTCATAATCACGTGGCAGTCATGAGACTTTAGGTTCTGGAACTTTTTCTCTGCCATGTTTATTATTCCCTTTATATTCGACGAGAAGCCAGACGGTACCTTAATACTGAGCAGGCATTCAAAGAAGATTTCCTTCTCTTCTTTCGTAAGAGCGTAGCTGGCATGACCCTGATGTATGCCGTCTTTTCCATGCATACGTTGCTGGTCCTCCCGTGCCTCAGGTGTATCTTTTGTCTTCCCATACACGCCCAACAAGCCAAGCAGGGTCACGCAAAGATTCTTCGTCACGTGCATCACGTCGATTGCAGAGCGGACCTCTAGGTCTTTCCAATAGGGCAGGTCCCAAAATATAGATTTCTTCTTCCACATGGGTGCGCATCCGTCAGCGTCATTCGGAACAGGTTGTCCGCCAGGACCCTTTCCAAAGACTACCTTCAAATCCTTGACCATATCATGTACATCAACACCAGTATGGTGGCAAGGCTTCGTCCGGTGATCCGCCTCACCTTTGAAATGCTTGCCTTTCTTTCTTACGGATGCCTGCTCGGAAGAAATCGACGATGTCCCAGGTACACATTCTTCCTACAATTGTCCAAATATATACTGTCAGTATCATCCAAACAGTGCGTGCATGCGCGGTATCCCTTGTTTGTCTGTCCTGAAAGGTTACTGAGAGCAGGCCAATCATTGATGGTCACGAACAGCAAGGCCTTTAGGTCAAATTCTTCCCCCATGTGCTCATCCCACGCACGTACACCTATTCCATTCCACAGCGGTAAGAGTTCTTCAACTAATGGCCTTAGGTACACATCAATGTCGTTGCCGGGTTGCTTAGGGCCTTGGATGAGCACTGGCATCATAATGAACTTCCGATCCATGCACAATCAAGGAGGAAGGTTATACAAACATAGAGTCACAGGCCAGGTCCTATGGTTGCTGCTCTGCTCCCCAAAAGGATTAATGCCATCTGCGCTTAGACCAAACCATACGTTCCTTGCGTCATCTGCAAACTCCTTCCCGTACTTTCTCTCGATTTTTCTCCACTGCGACCCGTCAGCGGGTACTCTCAACTTTCCGTCTTTCTTACGGTCTTCTCTATGCCATCGCATCGCCTTGGCATGCTCTTTGTTTTGGAACAAACGTTTCAACCGTGGTATTATAGGAGCATACCACATCACCTTGGCAGGAATCTTCTTCCTAGGGCGCTCGCCCTCGACATCACCAGGGTCATCGCGCCTGATCTTATAGCGCAATGCACCGCATACCGAGCAAGCGTTCAAATCCTCGTACTCACCGCGTTAGAGGATGCAGTCATTAGGGCATGCATGTATCTTCTGCACCTCTAACCCTAGAGGGCAGACAGCCTTCTTTGCTTCGTACGTACTCCCGGGAAATTCGTTGTCCTTTGGAAGCATATTCTTTATCATTACCAGCAACTTTCCAAATCCCTTGTCAGATACACCATTCTCTGCCTTCCATTGCAGCAATTCCAGTGTGGTGCCCAACTTTTTCTTGTCAGCTTCGCAATTCGGGTACAACAATTTCTTGTGATCCTCTAACATGCGCTGCAACTTCTTCTTCTCCAAATCACTTGCGCAGTTTCTCTTTGCATCGGCAATGGCCCGACCTAGATCATCAGCGGGCTCATCTGATGCCTCTTCTTCAGCTTCTTCCCGCATTGCCAGCTCAGCTTCTTCCCCCATTGTTGTATCATCCTATTCAGGGAACCCATGGCCAGGATAGCTGTCGTCGTCCTCTTCTTCTTCATTGTCTTCCGTCATAACCCCTCTTTCTCCGTGCTTGGTCCAAACATTATAGTGGGGCATGAAACCGGACTTAAACAGGTGGACGTGAATGGTTCTTGACGTATAGTAATTGTGATCATTCTTACAGACTAAACATGGACAAGGCATAAAACCATCCGCCCGCTTGTTTGCCTCAGCCGCAAGCAGAAAAGTTTGCACGCCATTAATGAACTCGGGAGAGCATCGGTTATCATACATCCATTGTCGGCTCATCTTCATTACACAACACCGAAAATACCAAATTAATACAAGGTCATACATAAAGTTCATACAAGACTTAAATGCAACAAACAAATAACTCTCTAACTAAAGCATTTAAATGCAACAACAAATGCGATCAAGATCGCAACTAAGGTAACAATTGATCCAATAGCATAATGATACCAAGCCTCACTATCAATGGCATATTTTCTAATCTTTCTAATCTTCAAGCACATTTTCTCCATCTTGATCTTGTGATCATCGACGACATCGGCAACATGCAACTCCAATTCCATGTTCTCCCCCTCAATTCTTTTCAATTTTTCTTTCAAATACTCGTTTTCTCTTTCAACTAAATTTAACCTCTCGACAATAGGGTCGGTTGGAATTTCCGGTTCACAAACCTCCTAAACAAAAATATCTATCTCAACTTGATGGGCATAATTTGTCATAAACATGAAATGCAACAACTAGTTTTAAAAGAGAATATACCACATCCGAATCATAACAAGGACGAGGGTCGACGGGGACGGATATCAAAACCATGGCACTATGTATAACAAACAACGTACGGGTAAGATAATTATACGAGTAACTATATATCCAAATCACACAAACATCAATTTGGTAATGTAAAACATTCATGAATAAGAGGCTCACCACAAGGTGGTGCCGGCGACGGAACGGTGCGGGCGATCGACTGTGGTTACGACGGAGATTTAGAAGGCACTAAGTAAACCACACCTACATATGCAAACTAAGTGTTATTTTTGACCTCAAATTGCATATAAATCAAATACTAGCACATATATTTCATCCCAAATTACTAAACTCATAAATTAATCACTATACAAAGCATTGCAAGAGCTAATCTAGCAATGAGAGATGAAAGGACAAAGTTGCTAACCTTTGTGATCATTTGAATGGATGGGGGCCTTCAAATCTTGACAAATTTTGGGCAAAATGTGTGATGAGCTCGAGAGGAAGAGGGGAAGAACAGAGAGGAGAGGGGAAAGGGGAAGAACAGAGCGAGCTCGGGTGGACGAAGGGTTTATGTAGGACGACCTTTAGCACCGGTTCATGCCACGAACCGGTACTAAAGGTGCTGGAGGGGCCCCGGACTGACAACATCCTACCACCACTCACTTTAGTACCGGTCCGTGGCACGAACCGGTGCTAAAGGTCGGCCACGAACCGGTACTAATGAAAGCGGCCGGCTAGCCGTTGGAACCGACACTAATGCACACATTAGTGCCAGCTCAAAAGCAAACCGGCACTAATGTGCTTGACATTTGACCCTTTTTCTACTAGTGACAACAAGGTGTTGCAGCGGCGACGGTGTGAGACGACATGGACGAGCTCCGTAGGGCTTGAGCGGAGGTGTGTGACGATACGGACGAAAGTCCTGCACAACAAGAGCCGGTGCCGATGGCGCCTGAGGGTGTCATTTTCCTCCTTGGAGGTGCCACCGAGGTGTGTCGGCATCTTCCTCGGGCTTGGTTGGTAGTGTCTCCGGGCGAAAGCCTAGGTCCGGTTGGATCGGCGTGATGACGGTGTCTCCGACGTCGTTCCTGTGTTGGGAGCATCACGTTTTTGAGACACTGCTTGGAGATTCTATGTGGCGCTCCTCCGGTGCTCGCCGCTGTTTTTGGTGAAGCTCCAGGCGCAATGTACGCCATCGCTGATAAGTCCAAGACGAAGCTTTTTCTGGGACCGACCGAGTTCCGCCATCTGCCTGCACTCTGCTTCAAGGATGGATGGTGCATTGACAAAGAAAGTCTTAGTTGGAGCTGCTCCTGTCTTCGGAGGATACCGGCGTTGGTCAAGTGACGCGGCGGTGACGCTTAGCCTAGGACAGGCCCTTTTTGCTTTGTAGTCGTGTTGACTGTGGTGGGTAGCTCGTCAACTAATAGGGCTGTCGTTTTCTTTTTCTTTGATCTTCGGATCTTCATCATGTTGTTCTTCTGCTGCTTCCTGTTAAATCGAATCAAGCCAGCATTTTGCTGGATCTTAAAAAAAAGAGAAAACAGGAAGATAAGGACAAATATGAACCAAGAAGAACAAAACAAAAATGGGCATGATAAATCATGTTTGCCCATCTGTGCTATGTTTGTATGTTCGATTATGCATTCCATTATTAAGTGACCACATGGAATAAGTATCCGACCCCACATGAACATGTATACCGTCATGATATATAAGTGCATTACACACAAAAACGAACAGCGAACAATCTACATACATATATCATTTTATGAATCTTGTGGAGCAGAGAGAGTACCGCAGCCCTCCTGGCCATAGTCTCTCTGGGTCAACAACCCTGGCCTCCAACGGATCTGGGCAGAGACGAGCCCGACGGGCCACCCGATCTGGATAGTGGGGACCACAGACGGGGCGAAGCAGTTGCGACCTCGCCACGGATAGCGAGCTCCAGGCCGGCAGCCACCCTATCTGGACAGTATGGACCACCGGTGGCGGCGCATCAGAAGCGCTAGGGTTCGGGGGGAGCCAAGTGGGGAGAGAGGGAGAGGAAGGAGAAGTGGAGCGGCCCCGCCACCACTAACCCATGCCAAGGCTTCACCCGGCAGGGACTACCGGCGGCGGCGAGGGAAGGGGCTCTGAGGAGGAGCTGGTGGCGGCAAGATTGGGGGTCCGCCTTTGTCGCCCCTGGGGGCCGGTTCTGCCCGTCCAGGGGGATGGGGTTGGTTGCCGACGCACGTGTTCTTGGTCAGACTAACAAGACCATGTGGCTACATGTGATCGGTCCTCTTTGATCTGGCCATCGGTGAGTTCCGGACCTCTCTTTGGAAGGAAAACAAGGACATGCGTCTATGGCGCTCTTTGGACATCTTGATTGGATAGGGTCGGTCGTGTGCACCCACAACATCAGCATAACCAGCTTCACCGGGGTATCGCGAAGCTATGTTTTTTTTGACACCTTGGGACATGTCTGCACCAAGATTTTCAAAGGATCAACACATGCGGAGAATGCCATGGTGTGATTGGAGGACCTGCAAGTGGCGAAGGCAGGGTCTTGGATGCGATGAAGACTTTGCTTCACAGGCTGTTGCCTAGACTTGGCTTGCAGGGTATGTTCTTGTCCAGACCGGGCGCGAGTTCCTGTGAGTCTGGTGGTACGTGACTTGTATAGTAGCCTCCACGAGTGGGGGTGGCAACATTGGAGGACTTGTTTGTTGGTGGTGCTTCTTTGAGTACCGAGTCATGATTTTCCGGGTGAAAACCCAAGGTCTAGCCTTTATTGATTGTGTCTGACAGTGGCCTTGTTGAAGGCATTGTTTTCGGAATGCGATCTTTTTTCAGGATGAAAACCTACGATCTTTGACCGGGCAACGACAATGATTGTGCATTGTTTCCTTCCTGAAGTCGTTACTTTTGGAGAACTTTCTTCCTAATCCGGGTGTTGTCTTTGATGATGGTTAGAGTGCTGCTACTGCGGATGATTGATCATCATGGCAGGATTTTTTCCTCTTTTTATTTTGTTTTTTGTTGTGTGCCTCTGGATGATTTTAGGCATCTTGTTAGTGCAGAGGCTTTAGTGATCTAAACGCTCTTATATTTTTTTACAAGGGAATACTTATATAAATATATTCTCCTTTGAAAGAAATATTACGAATCTTGTAGATCGGCGGAAGAATCCACCTGCCCTCGCCCTGCGTGCTTCAAATCCTCGAGCGAGAGACGATGTCTTTTCCTTATGGAGCTCTGATTTAACGTGTAGTGTACACATAAGGAAAAGACATCGCCTTGTTGACTAACCGGAGAAAAATGGAGGAGAGAATCTTCCCTTGCTGCGCGACCGTAGCGACTAAGGGTGTGTTTGGTAGCATGCGTGAAGAGTGCATAGGCCCAAAAGTTTCCTCCCCGACCCACTTTTCTCTGTTTGGTAGACTGTATGAGCTCCCTCGGGCATAGTCGAACCGATGCAAAAAAGGGCCTCGGCATAGCTGAGTCGAAGCACCCCACACAGGCCTGCCGGGTCGAGCGAGGCTGAGACTGCACAGGAGAAAAATCTCCCCCCGACCCACTTTCTCTCGAACGACCACCCTGCCCCTGCCCTCGCGCGACCCCTCCCCACTCCCCTCGCGCGACCCCATTTGACATAGCCGCCAGCGCCCGCCCGCCACCAGTCCCCTCGAGCTACCCCGCCGCCGGGCCCCTCCTTTTTCAACGCCCCGCCGCCATGCTGAAGGTGTACCTCGCCGCCGCCCCGCCCCTGCGCCTGGCCGGTCCTCCACTCGTCGCCGGCCCGCCCCTGCTCCTGGTCGGCCTCAAGTCGCCGCCGCCACCGTGCTGAAGGTAGCAGATCCGCCCGTTCCTTCCCTTCCCACGCCTTCCTCCTCTGTTCCTTCCCCTACCCGTCCTTCTTGCCTCGGCTCCCGACCTTGAACAGGGAAGAGATCTTGTTGCTGTACAGGGAAGAACAGGGAAGAGCTTTGTTGGTTGCTATACAGCGATTAAGCAATGCTTAATTGAAATATGACAAAATCGCTATCATGCTTGTCATGCTGACAAAATTGCTTATCATAATTGGAATAGGAATTTATTGAACTATTTATCTTCTGTTCATTGCTTGTCATGCTGAAAAAATTATGGTGTGCTAAGTTTCCTTTTAATTGTTTGTATTGTCATAGATGGATGAATTGGCAAGAAAACGAAGGCAACTAATTGTGAGAGGAGCCAGTCTAGTGGTTGGATTGTATGCTTACATGATGGTCATGTTTAGAAGATCCAGGCAACAAACACCAAGGATAACCGTGGGCAGCATGGCCGATCGTGCCATATCTAGAGAGTCAAATTTGAGATACATTTATCACTCTAGTGACATAAATTGTTCAAATCAACTCAGAATGAAAAAAGCTCCGTTATGAACCTAGTAATGCAGTGCTACAATCCAGGCTTATTATGTCTTATGTTAATTGTTGAATATTTTTCTTCACATTATCATCATTCAGATTATGTTGGCATAGTAATGTTTTATTGCTTGAATTGTTTAAATTATCTCATCGAACATATGGCAAAATATCCGTTCATGCAGCATACCTCATGCAGTCTACCAAACACCGTCTCAGCACATCATGTCTTCTTTGATGCAAGCTACCAAACACAGTCTGAGCTCAGCATGCATCAGTACATACATTGCTACCAAACAGCTGCAGTTGCATGTACTCAACATGTCTAGACTAAGCATGTCTCAAAGGGGAACAACTATGCTAGGGTGAGAATAGCTACCAAACACACCCTAATCGTCAGTCGTCGCTGCATGCGTTGGGTCGTCGATCGATCGACCGCATGTCTCTCTCGCCGGTCGCCGTGCACGGCCACGGCCAAGCTCTCTCCACTCCACTAACTACTCACCAGCCTGGACTAACCGTAGAAATTCGATGGTACCGAAATATGCATCAGCTTGATAAATATCTCTCTTGAGAGTTGAGACCACACGGACGGTCTATAAATACGTAGGCATGGCGTCTGCCGGCCGTCGTCACAGCAGGACGCACACAGCTGTCTGTCTAGCTCTCAACGCCTCGCTCGAATCATTAGCTAGCAACCTCGAATCATCGGCATGGCGTCTGCCGGCCGTCGTCCCACGGTGCTCGTGCAGATGGCTCTCTTCGTCGTCGTCGCGGCGGTCATCATGAACAGCTCCTGTTGTAGCCGCTGGCCACGACGCCACTGTTGTAGGTCAGTCGACAGTACTTAAATGTGTTCGTTCATTTCGCCGTCATTTCTGGAATTGATTAACTAGTTATGATGATCTGTTGAATAACGTACGTCCATGGTTTCCCGTCCAGGCACTGGTAGCAACGACCCTAACCACCCTGCTTTTCCGTCGCCGCCTGGTAAACCCTACACCGGCCGGCCGTGCAGCAAAATGTACCCCCGGCAGATGGCCAGCCCTAATTACACCCGTGCGCAGGTCCCGCCTTCCAAAACAATGCAAGGATCGATCGATATATGTAACCGAACGGCGGCCTAGATGCATATATACTCTATGCATGCATGCATGCCTCCTTCTATGTATGTAACGTGTGTCATCCCAAATTCCCAAGTTACTCTACTGTCATGCGGAGTAAATTGCATAGAAGTACCACGATTGAGGCATTGGAAGCAGATTGATACCAAGATTGGTAATTTTTACGTGTCAGTACCAATTTTGGGGCGAGGCGTTGCAAAAGAGGCTAAAACAGCTGTTTATACGTATTGACACGGAAACTGACCGGTTGGGCCCGCCTGTCGGGTGCTGACATGGCATGTTTTTTGCAAAAAAACTCCCTGGAATCTCCTCTCTCTCCCCCGAACGCTCTCCCCCTCCTCTGTCTCGATCTCTCACACACACCCGAACGCGGCAGTCGCCACCGACGACGATCACCGTGGCCACCGTCCAACCTACCCCTCTCCATACCATCCAACGGCTCAGCCGCGACGCCCTCTTCCTCATCGCCAAGCCACGTGACGCCGGGAGCCCCGTGCCGTCGTCCTCGCCTTCGGCTTCTTCCGCGGGATCCGACGACAACCGCCGACGATTCGACGCCGTCCGACCTCCCCCGAGCTCGCCGTCTGCTCCAACCGACTCGCCGTGAGCCCCTGCCTCCTCTCCCCTTGCTCCCGTGCTCCTTTTCTCGCCATGGCCACCGTTCCGCCGGCGACCGATTCGCGCCGCCGCCTGAGCTCCTCGCCGCCATGGCCAGAGGCCGTGTTCGTCGCTCCTAGGCACGTAGACGTGCTCCAGACCTCGCCAGGAACCCAACCCGCACCCCAACTCGCTCTCTCGAGCGCTGCAGCCGCATCCCCGCACCCGGCCGAACTCCGGCCGCCGCTCCGCCCGTCGCCGCCGCCGCTACACTGCACCCCGGCACCCCCCGCTACCTCCTTTAGATGCGCCGCACCGCCAGCTCGCCATAGCCGCAAACCACGCACGAAGCGGTGCTTGTTAGCGCCATCCCGAGCAACTCCGGCGTGCCACCGCCGTGCCTTTGGTCGCCGGCGTCAACTGCTGACGTGGCGCCGGATTAGTTAGCACTAATGACCCGGCTAAATACCCTTAGTGCCACTGCCATGTGGGCCCTGTGCCTGTTTAGTTTAGTTTAATTTTCTGTTTAGATTAGTTCATAACCCAGTGGGACCGACTCAAATTTTGAAACGAGTCCGAATCGGTGGTGGAAATTACGAACGAAAAAAAAAACCTCTCATTTGAGCCCTTTTTCCTGAAATAATTGAGCATTTATGGGATTACGCACAAAGCAAGGGAGTTTTCTGCAAAAAAACATGCCACGTCAGCACCTGACAGGCGGGCCCAACCAGTCAGTTTCCGTGTCAATACATATAAACAGCTGTTTTAGCCTCTTTTGCAACGCCTCGCCCCAAAGTTGATACTGACACGTAAAAATTACCAATCTTGGTATCAATCTGCTTCCAATGCCCCAATTGTGGTACTTCTATGCAATTTACTCTGTCATGCACGACCTTATACAGTAATATCATCTCGTGTATATACTACCTACATACACTCGAATAAAACTGGATGGTTGCATGTCTGGAAATTGATGTGAATGCATGATCAATCTCTGTGGAGATGAAATTAAATTTGGTTCGGAATTTATCGATGCATATGGATGGACAGTGAGTAAATTCAGTTTTCGGTTTATGGTAAGGCTAGGTACCGAAAGAGTACCTGAAAGCTCCGAGGGGAACTAAATACAGCTCATGATCCATTATATGTGTATCCTTACCTATAGGAATTAATATGTGTCTTTGTCTGTACAATTCTGTTTTGCGGTAAAGTTAGGTAATGAAGAGTACATGAAAGATTTGAGGGAAACTAAATTCCTGCCATATTCTCCCTTCCTCCTTCCTCCTCCCTCCGTCGTGGCGGCACATCCCCCGCCACACCGCCCCCTCCCTCACGACTACCACCACCGCCGCACCTCATCTCTGCTAGTCGCACACTCACCGCACCTTTTTTTTAGCGTTTTGTGGGTCAAACGACTTGGCGAGCGCTGCCACGTCTCCCACCAGTCGCGAGTGCTTGCCTCATCCCACGGTCATGTTGCCCATGGATCAGACAGGGCGGCTAGGGGCCGGACCGCAGCCTTCTCCTGTGATCGGCGGTACATGGAGCGCAACATGCTCTCCTGGCTCAGCGACCTACTCATCTCCCAGTTTGGGCCTGGCCCTCCTGGCTCTAGCTTGGCTCGACGTCCTAGTTTCAGTATGATTTCCGTACCACAGAATTTCTTGGAAGCAATTGCAATTTCATGGTTTCAGAAACCTATTAATGGATTAGTCTTAGTAAGTAATCACATTATCATGGAAAATGTAATTAAGCCCAAAGAAAATAGATATGTTTTCGACGTGTCATGATCTCTACGCTAAATCTATACTTGTCCTCAAGTATGTAGGATGATGGAACGAATTGACTCTTGAAGTTCAAAAAAAAAAATTGACTCTTGAAGTTTCATAAAATGGCATGATTGCATGGAGTAGTGCACTTCAATTTATCTCTTGTGAATCACTCCAAACATGATCTCGCTCCATATTTTAATGTGTTTGCCCCTTCAGATCCATTAACCTGCTCTGGGGCATTAGAAAAGTCCACATTCCACATATCCCCTAATCACCGATTCATAGGGTGTGTTTGGTAGCATGTATGGACCAAGACTAGTTGTTCTTCTCTAATACATGCTGAGTGTAGTCATGGTGAGTCCATGCATTGCGTTGTCTGACAGCAGTGTATGCGCGAGACATGCTGAGCTGGTAAATTCATTCCTCTCTACTCCCCGCTCTGCCTTGACGCCCCCGCAATGTCATGCTCGGCTGGGTAGTGAGCTTGTCAGCAGCCAGCCTCAAGTTCTTCGTTCCCCTCCGAGTGTTGTTCCCCTTCCCCTCCGCCTCCGCGTCCGCGGCCACATGCTTCCGCACCTACTCCACTACCATCTGCTTGATCCTCTGCCCTATGACTATGCCATGCCCGATAACAACCTGATCACGTCAAAAGTCAAGAGGCAAGGGCCACTCCCTATGGCCTTGTCTCACGACTTCACGTTGATGCGGGCAGTGACATGTATCCAAGAAGTCAAGGAGAACAATGAGCTTCTGCGGTTGATTCCAGTGTTAGATCTTGTCACATTTCTAATATGAAGCAAAAATTACAAAATCGTTGCTGGGTTTAGTCCCCGTACTTGGAAACAGGTTCGTCGTGGGGTGCCGTGAGGTCTCGCGCCTCGTTGGCCACACAGTAGCATCGCCTGGTCACGCCCTCGTTACTCAGAGGTACTCACCTATCCGTCACTGCATGGAACAAGTCGCCCGGATCAAATTCAGTGGCCGTGGACGTATTTCATTTATTTATTTATTTATTTATATACAGTCGGTTCACTGCAGCTTCATAGAAAACAATACAAAATAAAATCCTCTCAAAAAATCGAATTGACATAAATCCAAATATGTCTCTTCGGAAAAAGCATTTGTCTAGTGGTTTGAGTTAATAAGCAACTTATCATTGATGCACAAATTAAGAACAAATCCTGCGGCCGTGGCCAAGGAGCTAAGCACGGTTAATGGAGCACATTGATATAGTCCACAGGTCCTGTGCACAAGCCTGTGATAATCAAGCAAAGGAAAACATATATCCACGGCACAACTCACCATGTAAAAAACATAGAAACGTATTGCTATCCACTATATTCATGCATCATTAGCATTTCATAAAAAATACAATTTTGCAATGCTCATATACTGTTAAATAACCAACTCTGGGGGAAGAGCCACATTCCATTATCATTGTAGCAGCAAGGCTCACAAAATCTTGTCGGCTTAGCATTTTGAGTCTTCGTATTGAAGGCCTCACCCAACTCCATAAGATAAATGGCATCCTCCTCGACATCTCCGCAGGGTGCATAAACAAACTTGGAGTAGTCTGGGCCGATGAAGAGTGCTCTACCGCCGCCGAGCCCATCAGCCATTGGTACCCATTTGCGTGTGTTAACATCGACCATGAAAATATCAACCTGGCGAGTTGACATTGTATAATCGGTAAGCATTTGTGTGCGTGTCTTCACCATGAAAAGCTCCCCGCGTGACTGGACCAGGTGTCGGCTAGTGGTTTCGTCATCCACACCAATAATATGTGACCAGTTCAGATAATTGAAGTTCTTTTCACCGTCATCGTCATCGTTTGCCATTGTTGGCCAGTCTTGATCAAAATCATCGACCACCTCATTGTGAGTCGTAGTTGCCACGTCCACTGCCGCCTCCATCTTCTCCTCCCCACCTTTGTCCTCATCATCTAGAGGCACATCATCATTTGTGACCTCTTGCTCCTCATCCTGCTCCCCCACAACATCATCATCATCGTCATCATCATCATCACTGTCTCTATAATCGTCATCAGAATCAGACGCAGGCCACCAATCATAATCGTCGTAGTCAGGCGGTTGTCGAATCACACGCTTTCCAATGGTAACCAGAGGCTTTCCATCCTCATCCAACCCTAGGTCAAAGGGGATGAGATCCCCCGCCTCAGTGATGCCATAGAGTTTGTCTCGAGAGAAGGCAATGTCAATTATATAAGCATATGGAGCTACTCGTGGTTCTGCTGGCAACCACACACCCTTTCCGGGTAGAATCACGATGAGCGGATGGTCCTCGTTGGTGGTGATGACGGCCATGAAGTCATGGGTGTTAGGATGATCTCCACCGTGTGGGCCCAACGGCCCACCGGGCCCTTAGATCTGCGCCCTGATCGGGGGTGCTCAACCGACTAAGGTTGACGGGCCCCTGTCACCTGCACTATATAAAGAGGTGAGGGCCGGCGGCTCGCATGACGAGGTTCGTCACAACGCCATACACCCCACCTAATCCCCTACCGATCTAGGGTTAGTGCAGTGCTGATGGGAAGCGCCGCCACCACTTCGCCCACTACTCTCTGCCAACACCGGCCACCGTCACCATGGCCGGCACCGGTGGCTCCTCGAGCCACAAGCAGAAGGTAAGAACTACCGGAATATCAAGTCTAACCGATCCCGACGGATCTAACAATGGTATCAGCCAGATTGGGTTAGACTTTTCAGTACAAAGAAATCAAAGCAATAGTTTTTCCCCTCCCCAAAGAACCCTAGCAGGGCAGAGTAAAGAAAACAAAAGTACATCGGAGAAGGCCTTGGGCCGCCGGCAAAGAGCGTCGCCGTCATGGCCGCGCCTGTTCCTCTCGATCCCCACACGCATCGGCAAGCCGAGGTGCGGGGACGAAGAACCACCCCGCGAGGGGCAAAGCACACCGTGACCAAATCCCTCGACGGCGGCGCGCTCACCACAAGGGGGACGCGCGACCGGCGAGGAGGATGGTAACGGGGCCACCGCTCGTAGCTCCGCCGTTGATTTCGATTCAGAAAAGGGGTCAGCGGGGGCGCCGCATCGGAAAGTCTCTGGATCTCTCTCTCTATTGCTGTGGGGGATGAGCAGAGAACTGGAAAGGGAAAGGGGGCTCGCGCTGGGGCGGCTCGCCGCCGTCGCCGGCGGCCGGGGAACACCCGCGTCCCTCTCGGCCACTGGATGCGGTGGACGGAGAGAGAGAGTACTCACAGAAAGGAAAGAAAGGGGGAAGGGAAAGAGCGCCGTGGCGCGGCACGGTGGCAGTCGTCGCCGTCGCCGGCGGCCAGGCGCGGCTCGAAGGCCCGGCGCACGGGACAGAGCCAGCGGCGAAGGAGAGGAGCGAGCGGCGCGGGGGGAGGAGAGAAATGACCGAGGGTTTCGGTCGATCCCCTCGCTCCTCGATTTTGATCGAGCGGATCTCGCGCTGGACCGTCGGATTGAATCCGACGGCCACCAGCAAACCCTAGCGCTAGTTTTTGGGCCGCTGGGCCGATTATCAGTGAGCGGCTGGGCTCTGGCCGGCCGACGCGGCTCGCCCAGCAGCCGGTTTCGGTTCTTTCTTTTTTTTTAATTGTTTGTCTGTCCAGTGTTTGGGTAGATTGAAAATAGTTTTTCTATGCAAATTTTTCCAATGAGAATTTTGTTTAAAAAATAGAAAAGTAAACAGAAAAGTTTCTGAAAATGAAATAGAAAATTTTCAGAAAACGATATGTTCATGAATTTATAAAGAAAATTATAAAGTTTATGAATTTTTATTTAGTCAAAGAAAAGTTTCTTTTAAAAGTAAAAAGTTCATGAATTTTTATTCATGTTTTTCCGCTGCGTAAATAATTAATAGTGCTCTTTTACAAAGAAAGAAAAAGTATTATCCTCCAATTAAATTGGAACCAACGGGAAAATTTAATTGGATGAACAGTTTTTTAAGAGAAGTTTTTTCACTTGTGGGTGAAATCAGATTCAGATAGCTTCTGCTATGACAGTAGAAAGATATTTGATTAAAGTTTAATTATGGTATTGTTATTTTCTGACCAACGTTGATGATGACAATATTATAATTCAATGAGTCTTATAGTTAAAAGTTCAAATCTCTGATAATTTTTGTATCAAAGTGACCAATTTTCAGAGCATTTGATAAAGATTGAGAAATATATATTAAAAGTTTTCCGCTGCAATAAAGTTGATAATGATGATTATTTTCTTAGCAAAGTCGCTTAATAGAAATTTTATCATCACATTATTTACGAGTTATATGCATTATTTTGCATTTCCGCCCAACGGTAATATGGAATTAATGTAGAAGGATGATATTTTATTCTAATTCTGCCCAACGGTGATTTAGAATATAAAAGAAAGCTTTTCAAACTTTGATGTGCATATTTTTTTTTAACCAGACCAACATGGGGTTATTTTTTATGCTCATTATTGTTGATTATTGGCTAAGTTTTCTCAGACTAAAAGTTTTCCATGTTTTCATTCGCGAAAGGAAATGGCTGGGTACTTGTGACCCGAA
Organism: Aegilops tauschii subsp. strangulata; assembly: GCF_002575655.3. Taxonomy (NCBI): domain Eukaryota; kingdom Viridiplantae; phylum Streptophyta; class Magnoliopsida; order Poales; family Poaceae; genus Aegilops; species Aegilops tauschii. The sequence goes on from NC_053039.3 coordinate 50,931,583, forward strand.
AGATGACCAAGAAAGGTCATAACGTGAGGGAGTATGTTCTCTCTAAAGAATGGCTTCAAAAGAAAAGAGAAAGATCATTAAGAGTCTTGGTTGACGAATGTCTTTCATGTACTCTCTATGAAGAAGATTTTTCAGTCAACATGATTTGAAATGAAACAAGCAACATGCGTGTTTAATTTGACCAACGTCGGATCAAGCACGTGTGTCAAAGAGCATTCAGATTTATTTCAGAATTTGATGATTGAATATGCAGTCAAACGAGCCAATTCTGGCATTTATGTCCCTTACAGGGAATTACCCGCATAGCGGGAAAAAGATGATTATGATAAAAACCGCATGGCGGGAAAAGTCTGGAAAAATACCTGCGTAACTGGGTAAAGTTGACATAGTATTATGTCAGAATCCTGTATGGCGGGAGAAATTTATGCAAAGGACTTATCCTATATGACAGGAGAAAGATATGATGACTCATGTGCGTTTAATGCGTCCCACTCTGGGAGAAAAGTATGGAGTAGCTATTATGCTTTCCTAGTATCGACCGTACACCTTATGTGTAATGATCATTAAGCACTCAATAAATCCAAAGAGAATCAAAGTTACAGACGAACCTAAAGATCAGAATGATATGCAAGTGTGACTTGCAAAAGTACTAATGATCAAGAACTCTGTTGAGTTTCTGGAATGGAATGAGGGAAAAGTACTCCCATACCGTTAACCGATAACTTCATTACATATGAAGTAATCAGATACATGAAGTAGATACTCAAAGTTTCCTCAATTCACAAGAGTTGTGAATGGTTTTTCGAAATTGTGGCAGAAAAGTTCTTGCCACATTTCGAGGGGGAGAAAGAAATATGAGATATCCATTAATGAAGAATGTGATCGTCTGGGGAGTACGACGATCATAATAATACCCCTAAAGAAAAGAAATAGTTGTATTCCTGGATCTTTTACAGTTCCGAAAGCAGACTAAGGAATACTAAGACGGTGCTTAAAGTGCCATAAAGAAGAAAGTTTTAATAGAATAAACCCAAATAATAAAGTTTAAAGATACGCCATTTTTAGTGAAGATGGAGTAATCTGGGGGAGCATGTTGTATGACCTATACAACACCTGATGTTAGCTATATAAAGGATGAATGAGTACACATGGATCTTGTGACACGGGTCCTTGTAAAACCTATTGCCTCTTCGAAATAAAAGACTATAGAATTAATTTGCCTCTTGGCAATGACAGAGCAACAACAGCCCCATATGAAAGAAGTGCCAGTACCTGAGACACAGATGGTCTCAAGGAATGAGAAAATGATAAGAGACTATGTGAGATGAAATAAAATTGGTGAATCCCGACAATGTTTGGGGCTCATAAGTAATTTCCAATGGAGCATAAACAGTAGGCTGTAAAAGGTCTACAAGGTCAATGTGACTCCAAAGGAAATATGTAAAGGTGTAAAGCGCGACTTGAATCGAAAGATTTTGTGCAAAGAGAATGAACAAATTACAATGAGTGTCAGTGGCACATCATGACCGACATCATGATCTGAGTTACATCAGATGAATGTAAAGAACACAAGGGATACTGCTTCAAGAAGTTTTTTATGAACTAGAGCAAGTCTCTAGACAGTTGCATTTAAAGTTTAAAGAATCAGATGATATTTTGGGTTAAAGAAAATGGAAGGACAATTGTATTCATGCAAAGTTATAGGATGGGGAATTCATTTCCCAATCCTGTGCATGTGGATGACGTCCTACTTGCTAGTGGTGATGTTAATCTACTTCAGGAGGAGAAAAGAAGTTCTTATCCTCAAAGTTCAGAATTGCATTTCTCGGAGTGTCTCTCATTATAAATATCGAGATTCACCAAGAAAATAATAAAATGGGGTATTAGGAATGTCGCATGGACATGCTAACAAAGGTCTCTAAAGTATGCATGCGAGAAAACCTACGCCTGTTCTTATAGTCAAGGGTAATGGAACTGGAAACTATGGTGTTCCAAAAGTTGATGAGAAAAGATTGAAAACGGATATGGTACCATATGCTTCAGCTGTTGGAAGCTCAATATATTACCCTGACACAATTCACGTATCCGGGTTGTTTTGGCAATGTCCAGTACATATATAAATCACTGGAATGGAGTCAAAGATATCGGCCTCGTGCTGAAAGAAATAAGTGCTCTCAAAAGATTGTGAGTACAAAGACAGGACATGTGAAATGTATAGCGAAATCCACAATTGTCGCTAACTTTCATACTTGGAGGTTTTTGTATGGAAAAGCTCCAAAGAATGAAACAATTATCATCAACGTGATGCAAAGATATTTTATAGCTTGATATGAGGCTGAGGGACAGGCAAAGAGGTTAAGGAGACCTGTACCCGGAGTTAATAATGGTTGACAACAGCGATAACCATTTTAAGTTTTTCGCTCCTATGACAACGAGTCAAGTGTTGATGCCAAACACACTGACACAGAGTTATGCGTTGTAAAGGAGAAAGTCCGGAATTATGTAAAAATGCTTGAAGCATAAAAGCAATAGACAAGTATTTGCAGATCTGCTTATTAAAGGCTTACCGCCCAACACACAGTCGACATGGGTTTTATGGTATAGTCTAAGATTTCCGGACAATAAAGGGCCCAAGGTTAAAGAATTTGTTTCAAAACAGAAAGGTACGTTGTGGCTGTCTGATTCTATCGGCAATTGAGCTGTGACGATGAAACATGTTTTATGTATTGATCTGTTATGAAACGATTAAACTAAAAGTATAAGGTCAAAAGTAAAAGTTGAGATCAAGGAGGAGAATGTTAGGATGATCTCCACCGTGTGGGCCCAACGGCCCACCGGGCCCTTAGATCTGCGCCCTGATCGGGGGTGCTCAACCGACTATGGTTGACGGGCCCCTGTCACCTGCACTATATAAAGAGGTGGGGGCCGGCGGCTCGCATGACGAGGTTCGTCACAACGCCGTACACCCCACCTAATCCCCTACCGATCTAGGGTTAGTGCAGTGCTGATGGGAAGCGCCGCCACCACTTCGCCCACTACTCTCTGCCAACACCGGCCACCGTCACCATGACCGGCACCGGTGGCTCCTCGAGCCACAAGCAGAAGGTAAGAACTACCGGAATATCTAGTCTAACCGATCCCGACGGATCTAACAATGGGTGGTGGACCGCATCCGGAACTTGAGGATGTGGTAGGCGCGGTGGAGCACTGCGTCAAGCTCGGTGAGAGGCACATACTCGAGAGAGAAAATATTGTGCAAGACATAGTTGTGAAAGCAGTAAGTTTCTACTTCGTCTTCCCGGACGTAGATGAGGGTCGGCTCGTAGATGCCAAGGAGTAGCCACTCGTTGGCGGAGCCACAGCATCGTGCATTGTCGGGGACGGAGTCGGGGCGTTCCCATCTGCTGCCATCGGTGGGAGTGATGAATTCACCATCAGGGAAGACGATCCATGGTAGCTTGGCCGCCTGGGGGCCATGGCGTCGCACGGCGGCGTGCCATGAACGGCACACGGCGCGGGCACGGGCGCGGTCGCCTGGGTAAACGAGTTCGGCGACGACAAGGTCCAGGAGATCTGGATGGAGGTCGGCCCACGACGTCGCCATGAGAACAGATGGACTCTTTGATCGGAATTAGTGATGGGATTGCCGAAAACGGAGTGTCGTATTTATAGCTTTGCTTGCACCGTACGTACACGCAGAGAGACAGAGGCATGCACGTAGCCGGCTGGCAATCTCTCTACTAGTGGTAGTTTCCATTGAGAACGTCCTCCATCTAATGCATGCATGATTTGTTCACGTACGTCTAGTAGGATTAATAATAAACTTATTATAATTCCATTTTTCCTTCTCTGATTGGCTTTTTTGGGGGAAATCTTCTCTGATTGGCTTTAATTGAATATTAATACACATCACAGAGAGAGATGGATTTACCAGTTATACATTCCACTAACAGAAACTAAAAATCTAACGTAAAGTTTTTAGGCATTGTAAATCGAGCGTTTTTTATGACAAGTTTTGTGCTTGTCAAAAATGGCAAGTTTAGTTGACGAGCATGACAAATCCACCTCTGTTTGTTTTTTGCCAGGAAATTGCCGTGCTCACTTGCCATGAAAAATATTCATTCTGTTATGCCAAAAAATCTAGGAAAAATTTAACGTTCGCTGGATATCCGGGTCCACTAACGGATGATCACGATGCTTGTATGTCGTACGTGGATGAAAAGGAATTGAAACACATATGTTACTGTTGAAGAGTTCTTCTACGGAAAACACTAGTCTTCAACCAATTGAAAAACAGTCGCGCGTCCACCACCTCCTTTGTGCTCCACGTGTCCCTGCGACCCGCACACCATTCTCTCCTTATCTCTTTGTTGATTGCTCTCGGCCAATCATTTTTCCCTACGAGGCGGGCGAGCTCATCCCCGCGCATCGTAATGTTGTACGCCGCCATCAAAGAGGATGAGGGAGAGTTGAAGGAGGGAGGAAAGAGAAAGGGGCGCGGCGGCGTGCTTCTCTGGTGAGCTCGCCGTCCAATGCAACTAGCGCCGGAGGTCCTCGATGGCGGCGGGCTTTAGATCCATGAGCGGACATGCATTTTTCAACAAGTCTTGTTGTAATTGCGACAAACACATCCACAAGCTAGAGATGCTTTTTGCAACCGGCCGTGAGGCAAAGATGCTTCTGCAGCAGAGATCCTGTTGCAACAAAGGTTTCCAACAACAATCTTGTTGCAATTTCTTTTCTTTTCTTTTTTTGCAGTGGGTCACAAGTCAAAGATGCTTCTGCAAACAGAGGATTGCAACAACGATTTTGTTGCAACAATTGTACGGCTGGTGACCCGGCCGATCTAAAGAAAAGATCAGCCAGCCGTCGCATTGATCTTCTTCCGAAATTAGAATTAGTAATAAAACCATAAATGATTGACCGAATAACAATGAAAACAACAAACCCATAGTAAGCAGAAAAAAAAAAAGATCCAGCGTGGCGGCACAGATCAGCAGGGCGCACGCTTGCTCATCAGCAAACTAGGACGATCCAAACAACGCCCCCACCTTCCACCCAGGACCAGGATACACCTCGACGACCTGCCCATCTCTCTGACGGCAAATGCTCCAGGTCGTTGAATCGCCTAGGGCCATTCTATCGATGGAAAAGGTGAGACGAGGGAGAGGCCTGCTGCTCGGTGATAGGCTGGACAATATCCTTTAATAGTGTATATGCCCACGCGCTATGTATTCAATTTGTATTGATTCCTGTATTTCCACCGAAATGGACATTTGGCACAGATCCACGAGCTAAAAAAAAAACAGGAGGATAACAAGACCCAAGTGGCTCGTCCGCTGAAAAAAAAAAATCAGCTTTAACCGCCACTAGCTTCTTTCCACTGAAGTGTGTCGTAAGTTAAGCCCAACCCCAAAAATAAGTTATTTCTTTTACCCTGAAAAGACAAGTTCTTTCAAGCTTGGCCTTAATTTCCAAGTTTTCTTTTTCTGAAGGAGGCTTAATTTCCAAGGTAAGCCATCTACAAGCGCAAGAGAACTGGCCCGTAACACATATACGAGTTAGCAGTCCTCCGTCGGCATTTACAGATCGAAATGATCTTCTTTTTTTAACATCAGATAGAAATGAGAATGTTCCTAAGTACTGTATCCCATAAGGCCGCAGAACCTAGAGGCAGAACATGCTGGTTCCTGCTCTGCATAATTTTATTCCAAAGGGCAGCTGTACAACTGGTATGGATCCAGTTATTGCATGAGTGAGATCGACATCAATTACACACATTAGGGAGTGATCCAGTTGACAACCATGTGCAGTGCTGGACTGGATCGTGGGAATCATGCTGGTGCTGGTGCTTTTAGTCCGCAGAGAATGCTCCCTCGCAGTACCTGAGAGCAGTAGGAAAGCAAATGACAACAAGATTAGATGCAGTTTAAGCTCTATCATGCTATATATGCAACATGGTAAATAGGAAAAAACCAACTCAGGTAGAGTGCCATGGAATTACAGTAGAGGACATAATCAGCCAGGTCAGGTAAGATATGTTTCTGGCTTTCTGCCCTAACTAAGATATCAACTTCGTACTAAAAAAACAAACCGAATTCCATAGTACCATTCAAATACACCCTCTGTTCCTAAATATAAGACGTTTTAGCAGTTCAAATCAAACTGTCAAAACGTCTTACATTTAGAAACAGAGGTAGTAGTAGAAGTTAAGGTTTGACAGTCTGCTCAAACAAAAGTATTTAGAAAGAAAACAGCAGGTCTATTTTGGGGCATTAAAATAGGAGGATATTCTTTCATGATTTCATCAGGCACGACAGCACATAATCAACCAAATTTTCTAACTGCCAGGGCAAGTCTTGCAATATACTACACCCTCTGTTCCTAAATATAAGAAATTAAACTGCCAAAACATCTTATATTTTTTAAACTGCCAAAACGTCTTACATTTAGGAACATAGGGAGTACTTCTTAGTCACAACTTCAGTTCGGATACCTGCTCAACAGAGCATGTACACTATTCCTCATCCCAATCAGAGATGCATAGCAACAAGTTACCTGTTGCTAAATTTCTTAACATGGTCACTGTAAATACGTATTGAAATTTGGCACCGCATAGCAAAAAGTTACCTGTTGCTAAATTTCTCAACAGCTGTAGATGCATAGAGAAGTGTTTCGCCGCCCTTCTCTATAGCCATATAGAGTTCTTTTCCTCGAGAAATTTTAGCAATAATCCATGCATTATTTTTCGCTCTGATGCATACTTCATAATCCTTGTCATGGGTAGGGTCACTCCTCTTAGCTCTTGACTTCTCTAGATCTATTTCTCCTCTTAGCCTGTTGAGGGCAAGTAGAGAATCCTGCAAACATTCATATAAAGGCAATTCAACAAATATGATAAGAGAAACCGTTATCTTTGTTATTTGATTTATAAAATTTGCAGTGGGGTTTTTACCCTACTGTTTATGTAGTCAAAAAAATGATAAGAGAAACCAATCTAAAAGACCAGACAACCTTGAAAAAAATAAGCAAGTTAGCACCTACTAATATGCAGAAATGTAGCTGGAGCTAACTCTAATTACTCTAGGCCTAATAGATAGCACTCTGAATTCTGGTGCTTTACTGATCGTGGGAGAAGCCCAATATATATAGGAGGAATAGCTTGGCTGACAAGCCGACTCAAAGAAATACAATCTGGACTCTGCACCTAATACAAATCTGAACCTAATAAATAAACTGTAGCAGTAAACGAATCTTAACAACTTTGGGCTGGACCAGAGGGTGGTGCGGTCAGGGCTGGAGCCCTCCAACCATATGTGGTTCCCTACATAAAAACTCCCCCTGCCTCCACAAACAGCTCGTCCTCGAGCTGAAACGAGCAATGAACTCATCCAACAGCTCCTATGTTGCATCATCTTCAGAAGACCCAACCCACTGCACAAGGAAGTTGCACGTAAGGGCATGGCCGTACGGCACCGGGCATGGTGTCGGGTAGAAGCTAGATACGGTGGTCACGAGAGCGCACTGGAGGTCAACATGGTCGGAGTGGTGAAGAGGTCAGCAAACTCATCGAGCATGTCACCCGTGAGGCCAGAGTCCTCGCTCGTGATCGTGCAGACAACAAGCAAGGCGGGTATCGTGCAGACAACAAGCAAGGCGGGCAGCGCCAGTTCAGTTCATGTGATTTGGGAGCCGGCAATGACAACAGTTACGTTGTGGCAATTGAAATCCCACAAATTGATCTGAGGGAATAAAGCCAGTCAAAGTCGCCAAGTGGAAGCGCGAAGCAGTCGATCACGGATCCAGAAGCAGTCTATCCACAATATAGGCCGACACTAGCGGGTTTGTCCCCGTTACCACCATGAACCATAGACTTGACGAGTCTCTGGAGTTAGGACGAGGGCATCGAGCGTGGCTGAGCTGATGAAACTCTGTGTCGGGCCTGTGTCCAGTAAGGCAATGAAGGTACGAGTGTCGATGGTGACGTGCAGCTGTACGGCGTCAGTCGCGTGGATATTCCAGAGCCCAGTGATAGCGTGAAGCAAGATGCATGGTGTCTCTGGTTCATCCACCAGAGGTGCATCTGGGGCGCAAAGTCCTCAAGCTCGATGATGAAGAACAAGCGTGTGCACCAATGACCTGGGACGTACTGCTCATCGCAGTTGTAGCAGAGGCCCTGGCAAGAAGTGTTCTATCATCTCGGTGGGTGTGAGGTGGCGCGTAGTGCGAGGAGACGATGTAGGGGCAGCAGCTGACGCAGGTATGCCTTGCGGCATGCCGTGCAGCAGACTGTGTACAGGAAATGCTATTGAGCTGAACAGCCTGATCTTAATGGCTCGCTGGTCCTGCACAGCATCACCATAAATCTGCTGGTGTAGTCTGCAAGGGTGGAGGTGAGACGGAAGCCAAGCCAACTCGCCCAGGAGGGTGGCACGTACAGACGGCCCAAATTGAAGGTGACACACCTCCTTGAAGTGCTGCCATGAGGGAATGCCATGATCGCACTCAAACTAGAGGTACCGGAACTGACCATTGTCGACTAAGTGGTGTGCCGCTGTCCACACCTTGTTAGCCTCCTTCGTGCATTAACCCCGAAAGAATTGCTCACACCAATGAAGCCAGCCGAGAGGATCGACGCAACCATCGTAAGTTGGAAAGTCAAGCTTGTGGATGCATCGGACACCTGAGCCGGAACCAAGGTGTTGTTATGAGAGGGGGGGGGGGGCAATTGACGTGAGGTATTGTGAGGCAGCATATGTGGGCTAGGTCTGTAGTGGTTCAGGATGTGGCAGACAAGGGTTTGCGGGTGGCTGTTGGTACGGCGGTGTGGCGGACATGCATGGTGGAAAGCTGGGCTGAACAGAGGGTCAACAAGGGGCTGGTGATGGGGTAGTGGAGGGCCAATTTGCTGTGGGAAGAACTGAAGAACTGGGAGACCGGAAAGTGGGGTAGTGAGGACAGTGGGGGAATGTGCGGATCAGATCCTGCACTCAAGAGAGTGGGGGTGGTGGTGGCGAGGGCAGTGGAGGCATGGGCCGGCGCGGAGGAGGCGCCGCTGGCTGTCAGCTGAAACACCACAGGCGGGTCAGTGAAGTTGAACGCCCATGCTCAAGGGTCGGCCAGGGCGTAAGGTGGTGGAACGCCAGGGCGTAAGGTGGTGGAACGCCAGGGCGCTGCTCCACGGCATCGGCGCGCTGGGCGAGGTCCACAATGAAGGCATGATCGGTGGTCCGTTGCGCCACCACCTCCTTCAGCTGGGTCGCTAGCTCCTCAAGCACAAGGTTGATGTTGCCGCCGTCAACTTTGTCATCGGCCACCATCGTAGATGGCACAGATACCAGATGGAACAAACTCTACTTACTCTAGGCCTAATAGTAGTAATACTCTGAATTCTGATGCTTTCACTGATCGGGAGAAGCCCGCTATATAGGCGTAATAGCTTGGCTGTCAAGCCGACTCAAAGGAAATACAATTTGGACTCTGAAACGGATTCTAATCTGGACTCTGCGCCTATTAAATAACTAGTAGCAAGCAGTAAAGGAATCCTAGCCACTTTGGGCTGGACCAAGGGTGGTGTGGCCAGGGCTGGGGCCCTCCGACCATATGTGGTCCCAATCTCCACAGCTTGCTGCTTATCAGTGTAGAGAAATTAACATGTTTTTCCCGAACGGATGAATGATCAACAAAATAATGAACTGGTATTCAGCTATTTACTCAATGCCACTGAACAAACCTTTGACAGGGTGATGACTTTCCCAGGTGGGGAGGCTCTTGATACTTTTCTGTTTGGATCAGAGAGTATATAACGGTATCCACCGACATGATAGGCATTTTCTCCTCCCCATCCTCGTGATAATTTTTGTTCAACAGTGACAATGTTCTGTGAGGCCTGCAATTTTATCAAATTAAAATTATTGAGCATGCATTCATGATGTAAAAATATTCATTATAAGAAGTACCAAGAAGGGCATGCCAATATTTTGTACACAAGCAAGTATTTAGGTCAACCCTAAATCAGGAAACTAAAAAGAAGAAAATTATGCAAAGAACACACACATTTTCAAGAAGATGCCTCTTCACATGAGCAATACCCTCTTCTCCATTTATCAGTGAGGAAGCTGGAATCACTAGCAAGATAGTAAGGTTCTTATGCTGATAAACACATAAATACATGCGCTCCTCTGCCTGATGGAACCACAGTATTGGATTCAACGGTACAGCACCACGAATTTCTGTAGTTGCAAAGTCAGCAGCAACAAAACCATCTTTTCCCTTGGACAATTTCTCACGCTGAAGAGGCCTGAAATTATGGTGCATCTGATTTTGTCCACCAGGAGAAGTGTCACGAGATCGACTATTGTACCTTTCTGCTGCAGCTGCTCCATTTGCCGAACTTAAAGTGGTGTCAGCATTAACATAACCCCCTTTCCGCAAATAGGACCATGAATTCCCGTTGGAAGATAAAGCACTAGGAGTCAACCGCAGGATTGCATAAGTGTATAGGTTTAACGTATCATCCTAAAACAGTAACAAAGAACTTAGAATCTTTAACAACAGGCAAACCACATGCCATGAATCAGAAAAGGAAAAGGAAAATCCAACAGAAGTAGTGATAGAAGAGGATCATACCAGGGGAAGTGTTGTAGACACCAAGAGGTCCTCAAATAATACAATTGATTGGCAGATTACGTTTCGAAGACATGACCCAAGAACTGTGGTGAGTGACTGAAATACTAAAACATCAATGGTTGAAACAGATGGATGGGACTATTACAAGCAAAATGATTCTAGATAATACAGAAACACAAAACATGTATACATTACTTCTGCAGGTTAATCTAAAAGTGTAATGTGGTATTTGGATTGGTTCCAAAGAAAAATAAAAACGAAGGAAGGTTGCATACTTATCAAGAACGACTTCCCCTGTCCTAGAAGCCTAAAATGAAACAAACCATTTTTACAGATCCAAAAATAATACTATATGAGATATTTTAGCTAATTGCATGGAACATAATCGATGAAGTATTCCCTCTGTTTTGGTGAAGCTGAACACTGTGCGTGCTTTCAAGTTTTAACACAATCTCTTGGTTGTTTCTGTTCAAGCTTCTCGCGCATATTGGCCTCGCGTGACTTGCTCTGCCTTCTTTGGTCTACTTCGAAGTCCTGTGTTCTTGTCAACGACATGCCAGGAGAGGAAGTCCAACATCACCGGGGCATTCACAAAGGCGACCATTTGTCGCCAATGGTATGCATCATAGCCATGGGGGTTCTCCATCCTTTGGTCGACGCCGCTGCCAACAATGGTTTGCTTGGGAGCTCCATGGTCGCTAAGGTGTCAGACGAGCATCGCTATATGCTGACGATGCCGTGATTTTCCTCCGGGCACGTCAAGACGACTACACAATCAAATGGCAACTTATTTAGGTGTTTGGTGAGACACCTGGCCTGCATACCAGTATCCTGAAAAGTTCAACAACTCCCATCCGTTGCGGCAAGGCTGAGTGGCAGATCCCTCCATAGGGTATCCCGGCAAGGTGAGTATATCGGAGGAGAAACAGGAGACAAGATTTACCCAAGTTCAGGCCCTCCTTACGAGGTACAACCCTACTCCTGCTCATGTTGTATAAAGCGATTGGGGTGTACAAAGTACAAGGTATTATCCAGGGATTGTATGTTGTCTATCAACCAGCTCGGTCCCGACTTACATAAGTTACCATGGCCCCTAGGGTTACATGATCCTAGTCGGCTATGTCAGTAGAGGGGAGTCCTCCACGGATATGGCTTTGTTGTCTTGAACGGCATGGCTTCTCGATCTCATAGTTTTAACTTTTGGTTGCGTTGGCCAATGCATGAAGCATAACATGGTAATCAAAGCCTAAGGTCTTGAGTTCAAGTCCTGGCTTTCGCAGTTTATCCAAATGTTGTTGCCCCCCTCTGTGTCCATGTATAGGTCTCTTAAGCCATACCTCTTAAGTCTATTCACGTGTTGAGTTCCCACGTCACATGTGAGTGGGTGATGAAGTGTATATGTGGATTGCCTAGCCCTTTCCATCAGTTCGGACTTTTGGTTGCGTTGGCTAGTTCATGAAGCTTAACATGGTATACATCGTATCAGGGCATAAGGTCTTGACTCTTGAGTTCAAGTCCTAACTTCCACAATTTATCCAAAAATTGTTGCTACCCCCCTCTGTGCCCACGTATAGGCCTCTTGAGCCATACCTCTGAGTTTATTCACGTGTTAACTTCCCATGTCACACATGAGAGCGGGTGTTGAAGTGTATATGTGGATTACCTAGCCCTTTTCATAAGTGCGGACTCATAGGTGAACTGGATAGGTGCATACAACTTGCAACCAAGAGGTTCAAGGTTCAAAACCGAATAAACAAAATAAATAAATGCGGTCTACCCCGCTTCCGCTGCCCACGTCATAACTCCAAAGGAGCATAGACGTGAGGGCTTTTGGTTGCGTTGGCTAGTGCATGAAGCTTAACACTCGAATCTTCCTTCAACAAGGTCGATGGGTCGGCATGATGACAAAGGCGGAAACCGGCCTTGGGCCGGGGCCTACTTGGGTGAACAACCAGAGGAGGCAAGGCACCCCTGGGCCGTAACACCGCCAATTTAGCTTGCCCAATCAAGGATTTTGCTATCTACTACTTAGGCATACCTCTGCCCATTTGGAAGCTATGTTGGACTGATTTTCAACCCATTCTAGACAAGCTGGACAATAAGCTCGCGCATTGGCGTGTGAGCATGATGCCGAAGGGTGGCCGCCTAATTCTTAGTAAGGTTGTTTTCGCTCTCTCGCCCGAGCATGATGCCGAAGGGTGGCCGCCTAATTCTTACTATGGTTGTTCTTGCTGTCGCGCCCATTCACACGATGTTGGCCACCAAGCTGCCAAAGCAGGTGCATGAGACATTGTGGAACAACAACAATCTTTTTTCTGGGGTGGCCAACAGGATTCCAATGGTGGCATGGCGTGATGTTCGTCGGCCCGTCGAACTGGGCAGGCTAGGGATCAAGGACATCAAGAAGATGGGTTGCGCATTGAGGGCTAGCTAGCCTTGGTTGCGCCGCGTCGATCCCACCAGACCATGGGCAAATTTTCCTCTAAAGATAAATCGCAACATCGCGAGCCTAGTTCATGCAGCTACTAAGGTCATTCTTGACGAGGCCAAGCATGCTAAATTCCAGACGGATCACTAGATCAATGGTAATCTATCAGTGATCTTTGCGCCCGCAGTGCTTGTGGCTGTCAATCCTTAGAGCTTTGAAGGTGCACTCCGTGCGCGAGGCTTTGATGGATCAGAGGTGGATTGGCAACATTAATGCGGTTTCAAACGTGCAAGGGGTCGTTGAGTTTCTCCATCTGGCAGAAATAATGAATACCCAAACAATGGCCGTTGGTGGAGATGATACCTTCACCTGGATTTTCTCTGAATCGGGCACATAATCTGCAAAATCTGCCTACAATCTCTTGTTCGAGGGATCTAGTCAACACCCAGCCCAGTATGGCGGCATACCAGGAGGCTTGGGCACTTAACAAGTGTAAGATCTTTGCCTGGCTAGCAGCGGCAGGCCACTGTTGGACAGCTGATCATCTCGAGCGGCACGGCTTGCCCAACCAACACCTCTACCTGCTCTGTGATCAAGCCAACGAGTCCATCTCCCACATGTTCGCCAGCTGCGCCTTCTCTAGAGAAGTGTAGCACAAGGTGCTGTCTGCATGTACACTGCAGCATCTTAATCCACAGGCCTGATGACATTTTCTATGCATGGTTCGACACGGCTGCCAAACGCGCCGGAGCTGGCATGATGAAGGGGGCAAATTGCTGATTATCCTGAACCTTCGGCGTTTATGGAAGCGCCACAATGATTGCTTGTTCAATGCTGCCAGCCCTGGTTGCACTGAGCTGGTTGGCTCCATCCTTTGTGAGGCCAAGTTGTGGATGTTCGCCGTCGCGAAAGAACTCAGGCGATTGCCGCTTCATGCACAACCTCCTGAACTCCTGCCGCAGTTCAGTAGTAGTAGGGCCCTATACAGTTGTTTTGCTTCTCTGCATTTTCTGTCGTTCGTTTTTTGGCTCTTTGAGCCCCTGCTGTTCTTTGCGTCTTCTTGACACTTTCTTCTAATATACAAAGATGCACACTTAGGTGTGTGTTTGACAAAAAAATAATCTATGAAGTATGAAAGAACACCAGGTTAGCTTTTCAGTAAAACAATTTTTGAAATATGGAACATGATAAGATTTCACCAAAGAAAAGCAAGTCTGCCTACAGATAAAAAACAATTCCGTTGAGTTAATCCAAGTTGTGACTAGTGAACACTAACCAGTAACCCGTTCCTTGCCACCGAACTGGATACCCATTAATGTCAGAAATAGGTGCTTACTGCTTAGTAGACGGTGCACAATCTATCCTAGAATCCTCAATAGTGGCCTCATACCCTGACTTGGGGTTTGCATATCAGACTAACAACATGATATGGGCAGCAAATTGCATGCAACAAGCATGCCCCTTTTTAAGGCAAAATAGGCGGCTTAGCATCGTGCAAACTGATTTCAACTTACAAAGTACTAAGGGAGTAGGAGACAAAAATCAGATCTACTGAAAAATACAGTTGAGATGGCACTGCTTTAACCAAAAGACAAGCACATTAAATTTCATAACTATACAGCCTACCTGAACTTCAAGTGCCACTTCTCGTGAGACTGTTAGCATTTGGACTGTTCCCCGCTCCGTTAGGCTATCACGGTAGGTTGGCAATTGTAGCTTTTTGCCAACACTAAAATCTGCTCCAGGACATATAGTAGCAGATAAAGATGGAATTAGTTTAGCTAATAAATTCACAAATACCTTCATACTTTCTTTAAGATAAGGATTCAACTCTATTCATCATATCGCACATTCAATAGCAGATATAAATTCGATGCATTTATGCTGACCATACCATAATGGAAAAACAAACCTACCGCTCAAATAATCTGTGACAAATGTATGGAGGTGACCACGGGCAAATTCAGCACTTGGTTGTCTGTCAAGTAAAGTTCGAATTGGTCCATGAAACATTGCGAAAAGTGAATGAGATTCTTTTAGTATTCCTTGCAATGCACCAAAGCGCAAAGTTGATTCATTGTCCTTAATTTTCTGCACCACCTAAAAATATTAAATCGCATGTTAGCAATTTGAGCAGTAAAGAAAGGAAATAATCATCCAAGTTATTGACGTGCAGAGGATGTAAGTCCAAATTTGCAAGGAAAAGTGTGTGCTGTATTCAACAACAAAAATCAACTGTCCACCATAAATGTTGGCATTAGACTTTGGAACAAAAAAAATGCTTAACTACGTTTAGTCTACATTTGCATGGCTCCCTAGGAATATTTCTATGTGGATTGTTTGATTGTTAGGATTTAATCCTATAGGAATTTTTTCGTAAGGATTACTTTGTACATCTCATAGGCAAGGAATCCTTTGTTTTTTCCTGTAGTGGAACCAAACAAACTTTGTGCAAACACCATCATGTATGGTTCAAATGGGCATGACACTATAATTCTGAATTTTTCATATTTATGTGTTTTTGGAATCCTGTGAATCAAAGAGGCCCTCATTGCTGTATAATTAATTATTAACTTTTGCATCGTACTGGTAGATAAAAGGAACAATTTAGTTGAGATGCATATATAATTGATAAGGAAGCAGTTCACTCAAACAACGTTGAACTAGCAACTACATGTAAAGCCATACTTCATCATAACCAAAGATTACAGGACCCAAATGGCAACTATAATGTAGTGAACAGTTATTACCAGAACCATCCAAATATCTGGCTCAGCTTGGTAAAAAACGTGGCAGTGTTTATCAGATTCTATCACCTCACAGTCATCTTCTGGAGAAAATATTCTGCACATAACGCACAGAAGTAACACAGAAAGATGAAATGGCTGAACATAGCAAAACAAAGCAAGAAATGAAGTAGCACAATAAAGGATTATAATTGGTTGCAGAACTTTTGGGGATGTAAAGCAACCAAACAAAAAAGAATGCTGCCTACAAGTGCCATAATCTTCAGGTCTTCTATGACTCCATGTTAGTCTCTATTAATAGATGTTTATGATTTTCCAGAGATCTAGATGAATACGTTATCAACGAAAGGGGTAACTGTAAAGAAGTTACTAGCTTAAAAAGTAAGAAGTGTTACTAAATTATAACAATACTTGGGCCCTTGCATAATGAAAGGTGCAACTACCATATGCAAGTCCTTGCTTGAAAAATCTAAGCAGGAGGCCGTGCCAACAGATTGACAAATTGTAAATTTTCATTTCATAGGTACTGATCTGCCACAGCAAGAGGCTTAGTGAAAAATTGCGCACAATTATGGTTTGGAGGCAGCATAGTAGTACTTATTACCGCGCCAGATTAGTATGAAGTGTAAACAAACAACACGGTCAAGAACAATCTTCAATGTTGCCAAAACAGGACTTTACTGTAGTGATAACTGGTAAGGACAACTAAATGTACGTCTTCAGTTACTGTGAGAAATCGTGCAGCGACATGAGACGCAAACCTTGTGAAAGTGATGATTCCTTCGCAGAGGCCAATGACGGAGAGCTGGAGCAGGATGGGGCAGTCAGCCGGGTGGAAGAAGAGGATCTTGTCGAGCTCCTGCCCCTCCTGCTGCCCTCTCCTCAGGTCGAAGATGCACAGCTGCGCCCCGTCGATCTCAGCGGCCGAAGACAACCCCATCTTGACAGAAACTACAGAAGAACCGCCGGCGGGACAGTCAGCTCCAGTGGCGGATCTAGGACTTTGAAACAGCCTGCGGGCGGACCTGACGGGGCGGGGCGGGCGACGGTACGGGGCGGGGCGGGCGACGGTACGGGGCGGCGGCGGACGCGACGGGTCGCCGGCGACGGTACGGGGCAGCGGCGGACGGGACGGGGCGTGGTCACCGGCGCACGGGACGTGGCGGGGTCGCCGGCTGGCGGCGCGAACCCTAGGTCCGCGGGGTCGAGCGGGTGGACTGGTAGGGGGAGAGGGAAGGAAGCTTCGATCGTTTTGGGATCGAGATCCAGGAACATGGCATGCCACCGGACATGCCCCCTCCCTGGACCGTCTGATCGAGAATTAACGGGCAGATCGCCATAAACAGTACCCGGCTACAGTGTATCTACAATGCCCGGTCGTCAGGCACCTGTGAAGGTACATCTGCGGGGGCTCAGGTGTACAGACCGGTGGTTCAGACGCCGGTACTGGCTATTACTCAGCAAGGGGAACAAGGGACTGAAACTGCAGCAATGGACCTTGTTACAGGTGCTTCGACCTCTGAAGGGGAGGAGGGTGATGGAGCATCGGCGGCTGATAGACACCCAAAGAAAAAGAAACCCACCCCACCCTCGTTAGAAAACTCGGCGGCGTCTGCTGGTCAGCGCTGCCCGGCCAAATGAGTGTGATAAGCTGGAACTGCCGAGGGCTTGGGAACCCTCAGACAGTTCGTGAGCTTCGCAAGATTGTGAAGCAAGAAGGATCCGCCCTCTTGTTCTTAATGGAAACCAAGATAAAGGGCAAAAGAGTGGAAGATTTAAAGTTTTCTTTAGGTTTTTCCGGTTGTTTTGCCGTTGATAGCAACGGTCTTAGTGGTGGTGTTGGCCTTTTTTGGTCCAAAGATATTGATGTCAAGCTCGAAAATTACAGCCCGTCGTATATTGATGTTTCAGTGAAACATGGCAATAAAGCTTGGCGTTTTACTGGTTTTTACGGAGAGCCACGGGTGGAAAATAGACACCATAGTTGGTGTTTCCTTCGTACGTTATTTGCTGTCCCGCATCAGGCATGGTTGTGCATGGGCGATTTCAACGAGACGTTGCATGCGGACGAGCACTTCAGTTCTAATCCCAGACCGGAATACCAGATTCGGGCTTTTCAGGATGTGGTGGCGGATTGTTCGCTCCAAGACCTGGGGTGGAGAGGGGTTCCCTTTACATAGGATAACAGACAAGATGGTGTGTCAAATGTGAAAGCTCGCATCGATCGTGCCCTGGCTAATGCCCAGTTCATAAATCTTTATCAAGCAACGAATGTGAAGCACATCAGTTGTGTGGAATCTGACCACTGTTTCGTAGTCGCTGAGCCAAGATCTTCAGAACAAAGCAAGTGGCAACGGAAGCAGCGGTCTTTTAGATATGAAAACGTCTGGCAGTGCCATGCCCAATATGATCAACTTATTCTCGATCTTTGGCGGGTTGGCGCTGGACAGAAAGGTTTACAAGGAGTGGTCGATGCTTTGGCCATCGTCCAAAAAGATCTAGGAGCCTGGGGTGAACGGGAGTTTGGCAATCTCTCAAAAAAAGTCCGCACACTCCAAAAGCGCCTAGAACGCTTGAGAAGCTCTTCGATGGGAGTGGCCCTTCGCAAGAGGAGCTGTCCGTTTCATCTCAGCTGCGTGAAGCTTTACGCCAAGAGGAGATATGGCTTAAACAGCGCTCGCGAGTTCTCTGGCTACGAGAGGGAGACCGCAACACGGGCTACTTTCAGGCACATGCCGCGCAGCGTAAGAGACAGGACCGCATTACTTCTCTGGAAAACTCCAACGGTCAGATATTGCAAGAGCTAGAGGAAGTGAAAAAAGAAATTGGTGATTTCTATCAAGGCCTGTATCAAACACAGGGCTTTCGGCCGATGAATGAGTTACTTGACTGTGTACAGCCCAGTGTCACCAATGCTATGAACGACTTTATCCAGCGACCTTATGAAGCGGAGGAGGTGAAAAAGGCGTTGTTTGATATGGCACCATCCAAGGCCCCGGGGGTGGATGGCTTCACGGCTGGTTTCTATCAACGGCATTGGAATGTTCTAGGTGAGGATATAACAATGGCCGTGCTTGCCTTTCTGAACGGGGGAGAGTTACCTCTAGGCTTGAATGATACTGCCATCACGCTGATTCCTAAGGTACGACACCCGCAGAAAATCTCACAATTTCGTCCCATCGCCTTATGCCCGGTGCTCTACAAAATTGCAGTAAGGAAATTGCCAATAGACTCCGTGACATCCTGGACGATATTATAGGGGAAGAGCAAAGTGCATTTGTACCTGGTCGCTTAATTACAGATAATGTACTTGTGGCTTACGAGACTATCCATGCTATTAAGCGGAGGAAAAAGGGAAAGAATTGTTGTTGTGCTGTTAAACTGGACATGCTCAAGGCTTATGACAGAGTGGAATGGCACTATCTCGAAGCAATGCTAACAAGGCTGGGCTTTGGAGATGCTTTTATACGGCTGGTTATGAAATGTGTCACTTCTGTTCGGTTCACGATTAAGGTGA
Source organism: Aegilops tauschii subsp. strangulata (assembly GCF_002575655.3). Lineage (NCBI taxonomy): Eukaryota > Viridiplantae > Streptophyta > Magnoliopsida > Poales > Poaceae > Aegilops > Aegilops tauschii. The sequence continues at coordinate 50,950,904 of NC_053039.3, forward strand.
ATGGCGAGCTACTACCGTATTTCACTCCTTCACGAGGTTTACGGCAAGGATGCCCCATCTCGCCGTACCTCTTCCTACTGTGTGCTCAAGGCCTTACCTCACTTCTGAATAATTTTGGTGGAGCACATATTGATCGAGGAATTAGGGTGAGTATCCATGCACCTTGGGTTAATCACTTGCTTTTCGCTGACGACTGTCTTATCTTCTTGAATGCGCAAACCCAGAGTGCGGATAGACTGAACGATATTCTCCGGATTTACGCTGATTGTTATGGACAAGCAGTGAATAGGGGGAAAAGCTCTATATTTTTTAGTGCCAATACACATCAACCCACACGGCAGGCGCTCAAGCAATCTTTGGACATACATGTTGAGGCCTTCTCGGAGCGCTACTTGGGCTTACCTACAGCTATTGGCAAGATAACTAGTGGGACGTTTGACCATATTGTTGATCGATGTCGAAGTAAGTTACACGGCTATTCTGAAAGGAACATGACTTGTGCGGCACGAGAGGTTTTGCTCAAAACAGTGGTTCAAGCCATTCCTACCAACAGTATGAGCTGCTTTCTGCTTACAAAAAAGGTGTGCAAGAGTATCATTTCATGCATGGCCAAATATTGGTGGGGGAGTTCCATAGACAATCGCACACTCCACTGGCTCTCTTGGGATAAACTTGCGACACCCAAAGTGAAGGGCGGCATGGGGTTCCGTGACATGCAGGTGTTCAATATCGCAATGCTTGGGAAACATGGCTGGCGTCTTCTCACAAAACCGGAGTCTTTGTGCTCGCAAGTGCTCAAGGGCAAATATTATCCACACACTGACTTCCTTAATGCGAGTGCTCCTGCCCGAGCCTCGGCTACGTGGAAAGCAATTATTGCGGGGAGAAAGGCCCTTGAAGTCGGGCTTATCAAAAGAGTTGGAGACGGCTCCACTATCTCCACTTGGACAGATCCCTGGATCCCTGGCAATCTTTTTCTGAAACCGATGGGGCACATTGGCTCTTCCACACTAGCCACGGTCTCAGACCTGATAGATGATTACACAGGCAGCTGGAATGTGGAAATCATTCAAGCAAATTTCTTGCAACCGAATGTTGAAGCTATCCTCAATATACCCCTTAACAGCAACGGTGGTCAAGATTATTTAGCATGGGCCTTAGAGAAATCTGGCAACTACTCTATAAAATCCGCGTATCGCTCTCTTATGACTCGGAACGAGCACCGCGCTCTAGAGGAAGGGACGATTACAGAAACTTCATCAGCTAACAAACAGATGTGGGATGCCCTTTGGAAATTACATGTGGTTCCAAAAGTCCGTGTATTCTGGTGGAGAGTTCTCCGGGGAATACTACCAGATTCAGTCACTTTGCAATACCGACACATTAAGCCATTGGGCCGGTGTGATATTTGCAAAGCAATGGATGAAAACTTGCTTCATGCACTAGTTCACTGCTCGCATGCAAGGCAGTTCTGGATTGCAGCTGCAGATAGATTTCAGCTTCGTCTACCTCATTTGCATCCGGATACTTGGGCACATGATATTCTTATGGATTCTCAGTTCGCAGAGGAAGACCACTGCAGGATTGTCATGATCATGCACAGTATATGGTCCTCACGCAACTGTTGGACTCATGATCGCGATGGCTATGACCCAGTTCAAGCCCTGAAGTGGATTCATGAAATCTTGGCTATTCTGGACCTTCCACCATCGCGCAAGAAGAGCTCGGAAGCTCAGTGTTGGCGCCCGCCCGAGGCAGGTTGGGTTACTATAAACACGGATGCTGCTGTCAGTATTGAGAACATGAAGGCAGGAGCGGGAGGGGTGGCGCGGTCGCACCTCTCGTTTCTTGGAGCATGGAGTAAACCCCTATCGGGTGTCACTGACCCGTTCACTGCAGAACTTTTAGCTTTCCGGGAGGGGATGATCTTCGCTCAACTTCGGGGCTTCTCACACGTGGTAATGGAGATTGACTGCTTAGAGCTAGTCAATATCTGGAAATCGCGCGGCAATTCTCGTTCAATTGCAGCGCCTATCTTGGAGGAATTAGAGGAGATTAGTGCTAGTTTTGCTTCTTTGACGGTTACTCATATTGGTAGATCTTGTAATGTACCAGCCCATCAGTGTGCTCGCCTCGCCTGCTCACTGGATGGCACTGAAAGCTGGATTGATTCCAGCCCTGAGTTCCTACGTTCTTGCCTAAGAACGGATTGTAACCTCATCCTACTTGATCAATAAAGCTCCTAAATTTGATGCAAAAAAAGGTACATCTGCGGTATCAGAGCATCTCCGATTGATGATGCAAATTTGAAGATGTGAAAATTTACATTCAAAAAAATACATTTTACAACTGTAAAAAAAGGTAACTCCAGCAGATGATGTATATTGGTGATGTAAAAGCGCAACTCCAATAGATGATGTATATTTGATGATGTAAACCTCCTTCTCCAGCAAATAATTTTGTCAAAGAAGTTACATGCGAGGTGGAAGAAACCGGCCGATGACGGAACGAATTCCCCCTCGGTAGGGCTCATCTCGGCCGTCGAGTTAATCTTGACATCCATAGCCCAAGTCGGAATTTTGATGCCATCAATGGCAATCTGAGCAAAACACTCTCTTAGATATGTCCAACATTCCTGCATGAAATCATCATGCACAATTAATTTACTCTCTAGTAAATTAAATCAACATATAACAATCATCAAATTGCCTAATTAGATAATACAGTAATGTATCAGAAATTGCTACAAAACACATTGGAACAAAAACTGCTTAGCTAAAAGCTAAAACGGAAAAAGAAAAACGAGAAAGACAAAAATTGGTCCTGGGCCGAAACTAGTGTAGCCCAAACCAGTGGCACACAGGCCACTTCCTCTCTTTTATTCATTTTATTATTCTTTTCTTTTAAGGCAGAATCGGCTTCAGCCTTATTTTTTTATTTTTTAGGTGTAACCAGGGATTTTATTCCAAACTCAAAATGTCAGGGATACAAATGATATCGTGTACATTCCCTAGCCACACATGACGACCGACGTCAAGAGTTGATGCAGCCTTTGCTAACCTATGAGCCTCACTATTAGACTCCCTAGTTTCATGACAGAAAGTAACGTCATCGAACTCGTTCCTCTTGGTCTTCATCTCATGCAAGATTGGCGCATAAACAGCAGCCGCCCCTTTGCCGGCAAACCCTATACGCCGCGTAGGTTGCTGCCTAGCGCGGTAGTGCGTACACCCTCGAGCGAACCTTCCCTGAACCGGTTTTTTCTGTTTTTTTTCTTCTTTCTATTTTTCTTTTTTATTTTTCCCTTTTTCCTTTTTATTTTTTGTTCCTTTTCCTATTTTAATTTTTTTGTTTTTTCTTTTCTTTTTCCGTTTTCTTTTTTATTCTTATTTTTCAATTTACAAAAATCTTTTAAATTTGTGATTTTGTTTTCTGTTTGATTTATCTTTTTCGTTTTCAATTTGTGAACATCTTTTCTTAAAATTCATGATTTTTTTTTTGAAATTGTGAACTGTTTTTTGAATCATGAACAGTTTTTTAAATTACGTATTTTCTTATGTTTCACTTTTTGCTTTTTTTTAATTCATGAACAGTTTTTTGTTAATCGAATTCAAAAAATGTCATCAAAGTAAAAAAATGTTTAACAATTTTAAAAGAATGTTCATCAAATTCATTTTTGTTCATCGGATTTAAAAAATGTTCATCAAAAGTCAAATTTTGTTTATTGAATTGCAAAAAATTTCATCAAATTACGAATTTGTTCATAGATTTTCAGAAAATGTTCATTCAAATCAAAAAAAAATCATCCATTTTTTCAAAAAATGTGTTTGCAAACAAATTTTGTTCATAAAGTTCAAGCAGTGTACATTGAGTTCAAAATATGTTCATGAAATATAAAAAATGTTCATCATTATTCAAAAATACTCATAAAAAATTGTTCATTAAAATTCAAAATATGTTTATTCTCTGAATCACACATATTTTTTGAATCCAAGAATTATTTTTGACAATTCACAATTCAAACTGTTTTTAATTTTGGAACTAATCCCGAATTATTTTAATATATAATAAAAGAGAAAATAAAAAATAAAAGTACAAATTGGAAATGAAAACGAAAATGGAGCTCCCTGCCCCGCGCATGGGCAGGCCCAACAGGGCGCGCGGGGGGTGCGAGGGTGCGCGCTGCGGCTGGGGGCGCCCCACGCGCGGTATAGGAGCTGCCCCCTTTGCCTTAGTTTACTGAGCCTTTCAGTGCATGCCGAAGGTACCTGTGGCAGGCTCATCGGGCGTGGACCACTCAAAAAAAAGGACGCTGATAACGCCCACACGTGTGGTGGGAGCAACACACGCCCACACTCCTATAACACACTGATTGCGCCACATCACTGCATGCATGTATGTGGAAATCTTTTTGGATTTCCAGTTTTTAAACTGTTTACCTCTTAAATAAAAAATCCGATTGAAGATCCGTTTTCACCATTAAATCCATCGCGACGAGATCTTCAAAACTACATCTCATATCAATATGTTTCGACGACTTCTTTTGTGTTAAAGGTTGCCATATCTATTGCACATGAATTGTCATGGAAGTTGTCATAATATGTTTCAGCTATTTTTTTCTTCTATCTTTAAAAGTAAATTTTTGACATATTACAAAATGGGGAATTAAGAAACTAGACTTGCCGTGAACCATAAAATAAAAATTGACATGATGAATTACTTAAATTTTTCATGGTACATGCACTTAAAATTGCCATGGTTCATACAAAAAATAACTTCCATGGTCAAAGTACTAGAATTCCCATGGTCAAAAAGCTAAAATTGCCATGATGTATAAACTAAAATTGCCATGATCTCAAAACTAAATTCGCCATGGTGGATTACTAAAACTTGTCATGATCCATACATTAAATTTGCCGTGCTTAATTACTATTTATTGCCATAGTCAATTGATAAAAATTACCGTAAAAAGTAGTTGAAAATACAACAATACCTTTAAATCTAGAAGAAAAAATAGATAAAATATGTCATGGCAACTTAAGTGTAAACACTATGGCAACTACAGTGTAAACATCATGACAACTTTTAACTAAAAAAACCGTCGAAACATGTCTACATGGGATCTAGTTTTGAAGATCTCGACGAGACGGATTTAATGATGAAAACGGATTTTTAATTGAAATTTTTAGTTAGGAGATAAAACTTTTTTAGCCGAAAAACCAAAAAGATTTTCACTGGTGTCATCTGTTTTGCCGTGGCAAAATGAATGATAATGAAGTCGTTTGAGCCATGCTTGCTTCATGTCACACGTGTGGACGTTAACATTATCAGAAAAAAAGGCTCATCAGGCGGGGGCTTAGGCCTTTACTGCCTTTAGCAGGTCCACCCCAGCGCCTCGCTAACAGCCCAACCGCCATGGCTGTTTTGGCCGGCACGCCTTGCCGGACCGCTGCGCAGTCGCTGGCCACACCTTTGCTATCACGCATCGCGCACGTTGTCGATGGCACAATTCCACCACACCGTTACGCGCCACGCGCGCTGGAGTGAGTTTCTCTCCGCGGATAACCTCTGGAGACTTCACTTCCTTACAGAATTCTTCTGGTTCATGCCCACGCAGCGACCGATCCTTGTCGCCGAGCTCACAAATGATTCCATATGCATAAATAAAGAACCAATTATTTGATCCATGATTGATCCCAATAAGACAAAAACAAATATACCTTCTCCTGATCGAATTTTCTTCTGTACGGACGCATCCATGCCGATGCATGTTTGTCTTTGTTGTTATCAAGACCTCATGTGCCGCTGCCTTCTGTGGCCGGAGCGTAACCGGAGCATCTGCGTCACCGTGCGTAGCTGGAGTCTCACCGCCGCACGCGATGTGCGTAACCGCCGTCTCGGCCTTTTCTTTCTCTCACAGTAGAGACTGTGTGCTGATAAGGTGATAGAATAAAAACGAGAGAGATGTAAATGAATCCAACGAGTATCAATTTCATTGATGATCAATCCTTATATACAAGTGGAGGGGACGCAAGTGGAGGGGCGCGTCCACTCGACGGGGAGTGAGGGAACCGTCGTGAACGTGCAGTTACGCAAGAGAGGATTATCTCCTGAATAACATTATTAATTAAATCCTAACAATCTCCAAAGATGGCCAATATGGGCCATTATATACTCTACCCCCAGATGAAGGAGATTGTTGGTTCTGCAAAACTAATCTTGACTCTAAACATTGTCATGTCATGAGGAAATTAAGCTAAGCAGTTCACTAGGCATTTCCCTGCTAACGCCTTCCAGGCTTCAGATCCAGCCATATAATTGGATGGGCAAATCGGAACCTCACACAAGTGATTCATGTGGAGTTGTGGTTTGTTGCTTGTATGGTTACATCACAATATGCAGTCATAGTTGCACCAGGATTGAAAAGTGAATATTTCTTTATAACTATTCAAGGGTTTTTCATAGTAAAACAATGTAATACTATCATGTCAACTACATTCCAAATTCTGAGATCTGAAGCACCGAGGGCAACATATAATCAGTAAAACAATGGACTGTTACATGTTTATCCATCACATATCTGCAGGAAAGAATTACCTCGGCCCATTTGACAGCAATCAGATTTGCGACCCTCTGATTCAAAGATTCTTTTGAAATGATCTTACCTACAATGAAGAAAGAATGGATCATAACGCATATTCATAGTCTGTCAAATAAGCAAACTGATAAGTGTTACCAATTTGGGCGAGTACGGTAGTAACCAACACCCTTTTGGGCGAGGAACGTGCAATGTTTAAATATATCATTTCTCCTTGGAGATAACAAGACCAATAAACCCGTATAAGTCTGGGTCCCCACAGTAGGCTGGTATCCACGGTTACTTTTTGCCTCGCCGGTTTAGTTTCACCTCACCTCCCACCACCACCTCTCCACACTAGTTTTTTTCCTCCCGTCTCACGTTGGTTTTTGCTGCTCCACCTTCCACATTCATTTTTTCTTCATCGATCTGGTTTTTCCTCTAAATCATTCGGCTTCAGACTCTATCCCCATCCACTCAAATGCATCAAATCTCTTCTGAGGGTTGAGCGGATAAGTTGTGTAAAATTTGGGTCAGATACCCGCCGGATTGTATTCGTGATGTTCTGGACTTGGATCGTGCCAAGATGACTGGATAATACACAACCCATTTAAACTAGAACACATATATTCTATTTTTTAACTTGTCAATAACATTGTGCTTGATAATATGATGTGTTAGCTAATACATCATCGTTCTTGGTTATTTTAACTCCGTGAGTATCATTTTTCTAGAAGCCCGTTGTGTCACAGGCTAACGTACTAGAATATTTATATCCCTTTTCTAAAAAAAAATATTTATACCCCGTTGCAACACACGGGCATTGTCGTGTGTATTGTCCTAGTATACTTGTAGAATGCGATCATGTTAGTGAGTGAAATTGGTCGATAGCTAGTAGTTCACCACAGACATATAGGTCCATAGCTAGTAGTTAGATGGCTTCTTCTCTCTTTGATCTTCAATACATTGTTCTCCTCAATCTTCTTGGAGTTCTATTCGATGTAATCTTCTTTTGCGGTGTGTTTGTTGGGATCCGATGAATTGTGGGTTTATGATCAAATTATTCATTGAAAGTAAATGAGTCTTTTTTGAACTTTATTATGCATGATTATTATAGCTTTGTGTTTCTCTCCGATCTATCTGTTTGGTTTGGCTAACTAGATTGATTTATCTTCACTGGGAGAGGTGCTTTGCAGTGGTTCAATCTTGCGGTGTCCTCAGCTCGTGACAGAAGGGGTAGCAAGGCACCTATCGTATTGTTTCCATTAAGGGTAAGACGGTAGGGTTTAATTATATGGCTTGAGTTCATTGTGTCTACATCATGTCATCTTGCTTAAAGTGTTACTCTGTTTATTATGAACTTAATATCATAGCTGCAGGTAGGACTCAGTCGATTGGTGGAGTAATAGTAGTAGATGCAGAATCGTTTCGGTCTACTTGTCACGGACGTGATGCCTATATTTGTGATCATTGCCATGAATATCATCATAATTATGCGCTTTTCTATCAGTTGCTCAATAGTAATTTGTCTACCCACCGTATGTTATGTTTTGAGACAGAGGCCTCTAGTGAAAACTATGACCCTCGGGTCTACTTTTATCATATTACTAAAACCAAAAATACCTTGTTACAATTTTACTCTTTTTATTTTACTTTTCAATTTATCTATCTATCACTACAATATTTAATCCTTGTAAGTAACGAGTTCAAGGGGAATGTCAACCCTCTTGCCTGTGTTGAGTGCAAGTATTATCTCTTGTGTGTACAGGTACTGCCTACTAGGATTTGCTTGGTTCTCCTATTGGTTCGATAACCTTGATTCCCACTGAGGGAAATACTGACCGCTACTATATTGCTTCACCCGTCCTCTTCAGGGGAAATCCTAATGCAGCTCACAGCTAGCAGAAAGAATTTTGACGCTGTTGACGGGGAGACTTGATGACCCACAAGTATAGGGGATCTATCGTAGTCCTTTCGATAAGTAAGAGTGTCGAACCCAACGAGGAGCAGAAGGAAATGATAAGCGGTTTTCAGCAAGGTATTCTCTGCAAGCACTGAAATTATAGGTAACAGATAGTTTGGTGATAAGATAATTTGTAACGAGCAATAAGTAACAAAAGTAAAAAAAGTGCAGCAAGGTGGCCCAATCCTTTTTGTAGCAAAGGACAAGCCTGTACAAACTCTTATATAGAGAAAAGCGCTCCCGAGGACACATGGGAATTATCGTCAAGCTAGTTTTCATCATATTCATATGATTCGCGTTCGGTACTTTGATAATTTGATATGTGGGTGGACCGGTGCTTGGGTGCCGTCCTTACTTGGACAAGCATCCCACTTATGATTAACTCCTATTGCAAGCATCCGCAACTACAAAAGAAGTATTAAGGTAAACCTAACCATAGCATGAAACATATGGATCCAAATCAGCCCCTTACGAAGCAACGCATAAACTAGGGTTTAAGCTTCTGTCACTCTAGCAACCCATCATCTACTTATTACTTCCCAATGCCTTCCTCTAGGCCCAAATAATGGTGAAGTGTCATGTAGTCGACGTTCACATAACACCACTAGAGGAGAGACAACATACATCTCATCAAAATATCGAACGAATACCAAATTCACATGACTACTAATAGCAAGACTTCTCCCATGTCCTCAGGAACAAAAGTAACTACTCACAAAGCATATTCATGTTCATAATCAGAGGAGTATTAATATGCATAAAGGATCTGAACATATGATCTTCCACCAAATAAACCAACTAGCATCAACTACAAGGAGTAATCAACACTACTAGCAACCTAGAGGTACCAATCCCAGACTTTGAGACAAGAATTGGATACAAGAGATGAACTAGGGTTTGAGAGGAGATGGTGCTGGTGAAGATGTTGATGGAGATTGGCCCTCTCCCGATGAGAGGAGCATTGGTGATGACGATGGTGATGATTTCCCCCTCCCAGAGGGAAGTGTCCCCGGCAGAACAGCTCTGCCGGAGCCCTAGATTGGTTCCGCCAAGGTTCCACCTCGTGGCGGCGGAGTCTCGTCCGGAAAGCTTTCTTATGATTTTTCTTCGGACGAAAGACTTTATATAGCAGAAGATGGGCACCGGAGGGCCAACAGGGGGCCCACGAGGCAGGGGGCGCGCCCAGGGGGTAGGGCGCCCCCCCCACCCTCGTGGCCAGGGTGTGGGCCCCCTCTGGTATTTCTTCCGCTCAATATTTTTTATTATTTCCAAAAATAACTTCCGTGGAGTTTCAGGACTTTTGGAGTTGTGCAGAATAGGTCTCTAATATTTGCTCCTTTTCCAGCCCAGAATTCCAGCTGCCGGCATTCTCCCTCCTTATGTAAACCTTGTAAAATAAGAGAGAATAGGCATAAGTATTGTGACATAATGTGTAATAACAGCCCATAATGCAATAAATATCGAAATAAAAGCATGATGCAAAATGGACGTATCAACTCCCCCAAGCTTAGACCTCGCTTGTCCTCAAGCGGAAGCCGATAACGATAAATATGTCCACATGTTTAGAGGTAGAGGTGTCGATAAAATAAAATACGGACATGAGGGCATCATGATCATTCTTATAATAGCAACATATATTGATATTGTCATATGATTTCTTATGCTCAAGTAATAATCTATTCACAATGCAAAGTATGAATCCGAAACTTTATTGAGAACTAACAAACTATAATCTCAGTCACTGAAGCAATTGCAATTTATCATAACATCAGAAAGAGTCTATGTCAGAGCTTTTCAGCAAGTCCACATAATCAACTATCATTTAGTCTTTCACAGTTGCCAACACTCACGCAATACTTGTGGTTACAGAGTTTTAATCGGACACAAAGAAAGATAGGGGCTTATAGTTTCGCCTCCCAACCTTTTACCTCAAGGGTAATGTCAACAATAATAGTTCATGCTAACCTACATCCAATTAGATATATTTGTCAGGATCTTTCCAACATACTGTGCTTGCCAAAGGATAAAATGTAAAAAGGAAAGGTGAAGATCACCATGACTCTTGCATAAGGTAGAAGATAATAGTAAAAGATAGGCCCTTCGCAGAGGGAAGCAGAGGTTGCCATGCGCTTTCAGGGTTGGATGCACAAAATCTTAATGCGAAAGAACGTCACTTTATATTGCCACTTGTGATATGGACCTTTATTATGCAGTCCGTCGCTTTTATTTTTTCCACATCACAAGATCGTATAAAGCTTATTTCCTCCACACCAATCAATCATACATATTTAGAGAGCAATTTTTATTGCTCGCACCGATGACAACTTACTTGAAGGATCTTACTCAATCCATAGGTAGGTATGGTGGACTCTCATGGCAAAACTGGGTTTAAGGGTTTTTGGAAGCACAAGTAGTATCTCTACTTGGTGCAAAGAATTTGGCTAGCATGAGGGAGAAAGGCAAACTCAACATGTTGGATGATCCATGACAATATACTTTATCTCAGATATAAGAAAACATAACCCATTACGTTTTCATCCTTGTCCAACATCAACTCTTTAGCATGTCATATTTTAATGAGTGCTCACAATCATAAAAGATGTCCAAGATAGTATATTTATATGTGAAACCACTCTTTCTTTATTACTTCCTATTAATTGCAACGATGACCAAAGCTATGTTTGCCAATTCTCAACAACTTTTAATCATCATACTCTTTATATGTGAAGTCATTACTCTCCATAAGATCAATATGATCTCTTTTTATTTCTTTTTATTCTTTTCTCTTTTCTTTTATTCCCTCAAGATCATAGCAAGATAATCAAGCCCTTGACTCAACACTAATCTTTATTATATAACTCACGGACTAGATTACATAAAGGGATCATAAGGCAAAACTCAAAACTAAATTATACTAAAACTTTATTCTACTAGATCAAAATACTACTAAAAGGATCGAACTAAGAAAAACGGTAAATATAGGAGTGTGATGGTGATACTGAAGGAAATATGCCCTAGAGGCAATAATAAAGTATTATTTATTTCCTTGTATCATGATAAATGTTTATTATTCATGCTAGAATTGTATTAACCGGAAATATAATACATGTGTGAATATATAGACAAACAGAGTGTCACTAGTATGCCTCTACTTGACTAGCTCATTAATCAAAGATGGTTATGTTTCCTAGCCATAGACATAAGTTGTCATTTGATTAACGAGATCACCTCATTAGGAGAATGACGTGATTGACTTGACCCATTCAGTTAGCTTAGCACCCGATCGTTTAGTATGTTGCTATTGCTTTCTTCATGACTTATACATGTTCCTCTGACTATGAGATTATGCAACTCCCGTTTACCGGAGGAACACTTTGTGTGCTACCAAACGTCAAAACGTAAATGGGTGATTATAAAGGTGCTCTACAGGTGTCTCCAAAGGTACTTGTTGGGTTGGCGTATTTCGAGATTAGGATTTGTCACTCCAATTGTCGGAGAGGTATCTCTGGGCCCACTCGGTAATGCACATCACTATAAGCCTTGCAAGCATTGTGACTAATGAGTTAGTTGCGGGATGATGTGTTACGGAACGAGTAAAGAGACTTGCCGGTAAGATTGAACTAGGTATCGAGATACCGACGATCAAATCTCGGGCAAGTAACATACCGGTGACAAAGGGAACAACGTATGTTGTTATGCGGTCTGACCGATAAAGATCTTCATAGAATATGTGGGAGCCAATATGGGCATCCAGGTCCCGCTATTGGTTATTGACCGGAGACGTGTCTCGGTCATGTCTACATAGTTCTCGAACCCGTAGGGTCCGCACGCTTAACGTTACGATGACATTTTTATTGAGTTTTGATGTACCGAAGGAGTTCGGAGTCCCGGATGAGATCGGGGACATGACGAGGAGTCTCGAAATGGCCGAAAAGGGCCTCAAGGGTGGCCGCACCCCCCCTTGGCCTGGTCCGAATTGGACTAGGGAAGGGGGGCGCCCCCTTCCTTCCTTCTCTTTTTCCCTTCCTCTTTTCCTATTCCATATGGGAGGTGGAATCCTACTAGGACTAGGGAGTCCTAGTAGGACTCCACACTTGGTGCGCCCCCTCCTAGGGCCGGCCTCCTCCTCCCTTGCTCCTTTATATACGGGGGCAGGGGGCACCCCATAGACACAACAATTGATCCTTGAGATCTCTTAGCCGTGTGCGGTGCCCCCCTCCGCCATATTACACCTCGATAATACCGTTGCGGAGCTTAGGCGAAGCCCTGCGTCGGTGGAACATCATCATCGTCACCACGCCGTCGTGCTGACGAAAATCTCCCTCAACACTTGGCTGGATCGGAGTTCGAGGGACGTCATCGAGCTGAACGTGTGTAGAACTCGGAGGTGCCGTGCGTTCGGTACTTGATCGGTCGGATCGTGAAGACGTATGACTACATTAACCGCGTTGTTATAACGCTTCCGCTTTCGGTCTACGAGGGTACGTGGACAACACTCTCCCCTCTCGTTGCTATGCATCACCATGATCTTGCGTGTGCGTAGGAAAATTTTGAAATTACTACGTTCCCCAACAGTGGCATCCGAGCCTGGTTTTATGCGTTGATGCTATGCACGAGTAGAACACAAGTGAGTTGTGGGCGATATAAGTCATACTGCTTACCAGCATGTCATACTTTGGTTCAGCGGTATTGTGAGATGAAGCGGCCCGGACCGACATTACGCGTACGCTTACGCGAGACTGGTTTCACCGTTCGGAGCACTCGTTGCTTAAAGGTGACTGGCGGGTGTCTGTCTCTCTCACTTTAGTTGAACCGAGTGTGGCTACGCCCGGTCCTTGCGAAGGTTAAAACAGCACCAACTTGACAAACTATCGTTGTGGTTTTGATGCGTAGGTAAGAACGGTTCTTGCTAAGCCCGTAGCAGCCACGTAAAACATGCAACAACAAAGTAGAGGACGTCTAACTTGTTTTTGCAGGGCATGTTGTGATGTGATATGGTCAAGACATGATGTGATATAATGTGTTGTATGAGATGATCATGTTTTGTAACCGAGTTATCGGCAACTGGCAGGAGCCATATGGTTGTCGCTTTATTGTATGAGATGCAATCGCCATGTAATAGTTTTACTTTATCACTAAGCGGTAGCGATAGTCGTAAAAGCAATAAGTTGGCGAGACGACAACGATAGTACGATGGAGATCAAGGTGTCCAGCCGGTGACGATGGTGATCATGACGGTGCTTCGGAGATGGAGAGCACGAGCACGGTGCTTCGGAGATGGAGATCACGAGCACGGTGCTTCGGAGATGGAGATCACAAGCACAAGATGATGTTGGCCATATCATATCACTTATATTGATTGCATGTGATGTTAATCCTTTATGCATCTTATCTTTCTTTGATTGACGGTAGCATTATAAGATGATCTCTCACTAAAATTTCAAGATAAAAGTGTTCTCCCTGAGTATGCACCGTTGCAAAAGTTCTTCGTGCTGAGACACCACGTGTTAATCAGGTGTGATAGGCTCTACGTTCAAATACAACGGGTGCAAAACAGTTGCACACGCGGAATACTCAGGTTAAACTTGACGAGCCTAGCATATACAGATATGGCCTCGGAACACAGAGACCGAAAGGTCGAGCGCGAATCATATAGTAGATATGATCAACATAGTGATGTTCACCATTGAAACTACTCCATATCACGTGTTAATCGGACATGGTTTAGTTGCTTTGGATCACGTAATCACTTAGATGATTAGAGGGATGTCTATCTAAGTGGGAGTTCTTAAGTAATATGATTAATTGAACTTAAATTTATCATGAACTTAGTCCTGATAGTATTTGGCAAATTATGTTGTAGATCAATAGCTCGCGTTGTTGCTTCCCTGTTTTATTTTGATATGTTCCTAGAGAAAATTATGTTGGAAGATGTTAGTAGCAAAGATGCGGATTGGATCCGTGATCTGAGGATTATCCTCATTGCTGCAAAGAAAAATTATGTCCTTGATGCACCGCTAGGTGACAGACTTATTGCAGGAGCAGATGCAGACGTTATGAACGTTTGGCTAGCTCAATATGATGACTACTTGATAGTTTAGTGCACCATGCTTAACGGCTTAGAATCGGGACTTCAAAGACGTTTTGAACGTCATGGACCATATAAGATGTTCCAGGAGTTGAAGTTAATATTTCAAGCAAATACCCGAGTTGAGAGATATGAAGTCTCCAACAAGTTCTATAGCTAAAAGATGGAGGAGAATCGCTCAACTAGTGAGCATGTGCTCAGATTGTCTGGGTACTACAATCGCTTGAATCAAGTGGGAGTTAATCTTCCAGATAAAATAGTGATTGACAGAATTCTCTAGTCACCATCACCAAGTTAGTAGAACTTCGTGATGAACTATAATATGCAAGGGATGACGAAAGTAATTCCCGAGCTCTTCGTGATGCTGAAATCGATGAAGGTAGAAATCAAGAAAAACATCAAGTGTTGATGGTTGACAAGACCACTTCAAGTGTTGATGGTTGACGAGACCACTAGTTTCAAGAAAAGGGAAAAGGGAAAAGGGATAGAAGGGGAACTTCAAAAAGAACGGCAAGCAAGTTGCTACTCAAGTGAAGAAGCCCAAGTCTGTACCTAAGCCTGAGACTAAGTGCTTCTACTGCAAAGGGACTGGTCACTGGAAGCGGAACTACCCCAAGTATTTGGTGGATAAGAAAGATGGCAAAGTGAACAAAGGTATATTGGATATACATGTTATTGATGTGTACTTACTAGTGTTTATAGCAACCCCTCAGTATTTGATACTGGTTCAGTTGCTAAAGAGTAGTAACTCGAAAACGGGAGTAGCAGAATAAACAGAGACTAGTAAAAGGCGAGGTGACGATGTGTGTTGGAAGTAGTTCCAAGATTGATATGATCATCATCGCACACTCCCTATACTTTCGGGATTAGTGTTATTTGGTGTTTGCGTTGAGCATGAATATGATTTGATCATGTTTATTGCAATACGGTTATTCATTTAAGTTAGAGAACAATTGTTGTTCTGTTTACATGAATAAAAACCTTCTATGGTCATACACACCAACGAAAATGGTTTGTTGGATCTCGATCGTAGTGATACACATAATCATAATATTGAAGCCAAAAGATGCAAAGTTAATAATGATAGTGCAACCTATTTGTGGCACTGCCGTTTAGGTCATATTGGTGTAAAGCGCATGAAGAAACTCCATACTGATGGGATTTTGGAATCACTTGATTATGAATCACTTGATGCTTGCGAACCGTGCCTCATGGGCAAGATGACTGAAACGCCGTTCTCCGGAACTATGGAGAGAGCAACAGATTTTTTGGAAATCATACATACAGATGTATGTGGTCCGATGAATATTGAGGCTCGTAGCAGGTATCATTATTTTCTGACCTTCATAGATGATTTGAGCAGATATGGGTATATCTACTTAATGAAACAAGAGTCTGAAACATTTGAAAAGTTCATATAATTTCAGAGTGAAGCGGAAAATCATCGTAACAAGAAAATAAAGTTTCTACGATATGATCGTGGAGAAGAGTATTTGAGTTACGAGTTTGGCCTTCAGTTAAAACAATGTGAAATAGTTTCACTACTCACGCCACCTGGAACACCACAGCATAATGGTGTGTCCGAACGTCATAACCGTACTTTATTAGATATGGTGCGATATATGATGTCTCTTACCGATCTACCACTATCGTTTTGGGGTTATGCATTAGAGACAGCTGCATTCACGTTAAATAGGGCACCATCAAAATCCGTTGAGACGACACCTTATGAAGTGTGGTTTGGCAAGAAACCAAAGTTGTCGTTTCTTAAAGTTTGGGGTTGCGATGCTTATGTGAAAAAGTTTCATCCTATTAAGCTCAAACCCAAATCGGAGAAATGTTTCTTCATAGGATACCCAAAGGAGACAGTTGGGTACACCTTCTATCACAGATCCGAAGGCAAGACATTCGTTGCTTAGTATGGATCCTTTCTAGAGAAGGAGTTTCTCTCGAAAGAAGTGAGTGGGAGGAAAGTAAAACTTGATGAGGTAAATGTACCTGCTCCCTTATTGGAAAGTAGTTCATCACATAAATCTGTTCCTGTGACTTCTACACCAATTAGTGAGGAAGTTAATGATGATGATCATGTAACTTCAGATCAAGTTACTACCAAACCTCGTAGGTAAACCAGAGTAAGATCCGCACCAGAGTGGTACGGTAATCCTGTTCTGGAGGTTATGTTACTAGACCATGATGAACCTACGAACTATGAAGAAGCAATGGTGAGCCCAGATTCCACGAAATGGCTTGAGGCCATGAAATCTGAGATAAGATCCATATATGAGAACAAAGTGTGGACTTTGGTTGACTTGCCCGATGATCGGCAAGCAATAAAAAATAAATGGATCTTCAAGAGGAAGACGGACGCTGATAGTAGTGTTACTATCTACAAAGCTAGAATTGTCGCAAAAAGGTTTTCGACAAGTTCAAAGTGTTGACTACGATGAGAGTTTCTTACTCGTATCTATGCTTAAGTCTCTCTGAATCATGTTAGCAATTGCCGCATTTTATGAAATCTGGCAAATGGGAGGTTTTGTCAATCCTAAAAGTGCTAACAAAATATGCAAGCTCCAGCGATCCATCTATGGACTGGTGCGAGCATCTCGGAGTTGGAATATACGCTTTGATAAGTTGATCAAAGGATATAGTTTTATACAGACTTGCGGTGAAGCCTGTATTTACAAGAAAGTGAGTGGGAGCACTACAGCATTTCTGATAAGTATATGTGAATGACATATTGTTGATCGGAAATAATGTAGAATTATTCTGCAAAGCATAAAGGAGTGTTTGAAAGGAGTTTTTCAAAAGAAAGACCTCGGTGAAGCTGCTTACATATTGAGCATCAAGATCTATAGAGATAGATCAAGACGCTTGATAAGTTTTTTCAATGAGCACATACCTTAATAAGATTTTGAAGTAGTTCAAAATACAACAGTCAAAGAAAGAAGTTCTTGACTGTGTTACAAGGTATGAAATTGAGTAAGACTCAAAGCCCGACCACGGCAGAAGATAGAACGAGAATGAAAGTCATTCCCTATGCCTTGGCCATAGGTTCTATAAAGTATGCCATGCTGTGTACCAAATCTATTGTATACCCTACACTAATTTTGGCAAGGGAGTACAATAGTGATCTAGGAGTAGATCACTGGACAGCGGTCAAAATTATCCTTAGTGGAATAAGGAAATGTTTCTCGATTATGGAAGTGACAAAAGGTTCGTCGTAAAGGGTTACGTCGATCCAAGTTTTGACACTAAATCTAGATGACTCTAAGTCTCGGTCTAGATACATATTGAAAGTGGGAGCAATTAGCTAGAGTAGCTTCGTACAGAGCATTGTAGACATAGAAATTTGCAAAATACTTACGGATCTGAATGTGACAGACCCGTTGACTAAAATTATCTCACAAGCAAAACATGATCACACCTTAGTACTCTTTGGGTGTTAATCACATAGCGATGTGAACTAGATTACTGACTCTAGTAAACCCTTTGGGTGTTGATCACATGACGATGTGAACTATGGGTGTTAATCACATGGTGATGTGAACTATTGATGTTAAATCACATGGCGATGTGAACTAGATTATTGACTCTAGTGCAAGTGGGAGACTGAAGGAAATATGCCCTAGAGGCAATAATAAAGTATTATTTATTTCCTTGTATCATGATAAATGTTTATTATTCATGCTAGAATTGTATTAACCAGAAACATAATACATGTGTGAATACATAGACAAACAGAGTGTCACTAGTATGCCTCTACTTGACTAGCTCATTAATCAAAGATGGTTATGTTTCCTAGCCATAGACATAAGTTGTCATTTGATTAACGAGATCACCTCATTAGGAGAATGACGTGATTGACTTGACCCATTCAGTTAGCTTAGCACCCGATCGTTTAGTATGTTGCTATTGCTTTCTTCATGACTTATACATGTTCCTCTGACTATGAGATTATGCAACTCCCGTTTACCGGAGGAACACTTTGTGTGCTACCAAACGTCACAACGTAAATGGGTGATTATAAAGGTGCTCTACAGGTGTCTCCAAAGGTACTTGTTGGGTTGGCGTATTTCGAGATTAGGATTTGTCACTCCAATTGTCGGAGAGGTATCTCTGGGCCCACTCGGTAATGCACATCACTATAAGCCTTGCAAGCATTGTGACTAATGAGTTAGTTGCGGGATGATGTGTTACGGAACGAGTAAAGAGACTTGCCGGTAACGAGATTGAACTAGGTATCGAGATACCGACGATCAAATCTCGGGCAAGTAACATACCGGTGACAAAGGGAACAACGTATGTTGTTATGCGGTCTGACCGATAAAGATCTTCATAGAATATGTGGGAGCCAATATGGGCATCCAGGTCCCGCTATTGGTTATTGACCGGAGACGTGTCTCGGTCATGTCTACATAGTTCTCGAACCCGTAGGGTCCGCACGCTTAACGTTACGATGACATTTTTATTGAGTTTTGATGTACCGAAGGAGTTCGGAGTCCCGGATGAGATCGGGGACATGACGAGGAGTCTCGAAATGGCCGAAAAGGGCCTCAAGGGTGGCCGCACCCCCCCTTGGTCTGGTCCGAATTGGACTAGGGAAGGGGGGCGCCCCCTTCCTTCCTTCTCTTTTTCCCTTCCTCTTTTCCTATTCCATATGGGAGGTGGAATCCTACTAGGACTAGGGAGTCCTAGTAGGACTCCACACTTGGTGCGCCCCCTCCTAGGGCCGGCCTCCTCCTCCCTTGCTCCTTTATATACGGGGGCAGGGGGCACCCCATAGACACAACAATTGATCCTTGAGATCTCTTAGCCGTGTGCGGTGCCCCCCTCCACCATATTACACCTCGATAATACCGTTGCGGAGCTTAGGCGAAGCCCTGCGTCGGTGGAACATCATCATCGTCACCACGCCGTCGTGCTGACGAAAATCTCCCTCAACACTTGGCTGGATCGGAGTTCGAGGGACGTCATCGAGCTGAACGTGTGTAGAACTCGGAGGTGCCGTGCGTTCGGTACTTGATCGGTCGGATCGTGAAGACGTACGACTACATTAACCGCGTTGTTATAACGCTTCCGCTTTCGGTCTACGAGGGTACGTGGACAACACTCTCCCCTCTCGTTGCTATGCATCACCATGATCTTGCGTGTGCGTAGGAAAATTTTGAAATTACTACGTTCCCCAACAGTGGCATCCGAGCCTGGTTTTATGCGTTGATGCTATGCACGAGTAGAACACAAGTGAGTTGTGGGCGATATAAGTCATACTGCTTACCAGCATGTCATACTTTGGTTCAGCGGTATTGTGAGATGAAGCGGCCCGGACCGACATTACGCGTACGCTTACGCGAGACTGGTTTCACCGTTCGGAGCACTCGTTGCTTAAAGGTGACTGGCGGGTGTCTGTCTCTCTCACTTTAGTTGAACCGAGTGTGGCTACGCCCGGTCCTTGCGAAGGTTAAAACAGCACCAACTTGACAAACTATCGTTGTGGTTTTGATGCGTAGGTAAGAACGGTTCTTGCTAAGCCCGTAGCAGCCACGTAAAACATGCAACAACAAAGTAGAGGACGTCTAACTTGTTTTTGCAGGGCATGTTGTGATGTGATATGGTCAAGACATGATGTGATATAATGTGTTGTATGAGATGATCATGTTTTGTAACCGAGTTATCGGCAACTGGCAGGAGCCATATGGTTGTCGCTTTATTGTATGAGATGCAATCGCCATGTAATAGTTTTACTTTATCACTAAGCGGTAGCGATAGTCGTAAAAGCAATAAGTTGGCGAGACGACAACGATAGTACGATGGAGATCAAGGTGTCCAGCCGGTGACGATGGTGATCATGACGGTGCTTCGGAGATGGAGAGCACGAGCACGGTGCTTCGGAGATGGAGATCACGAGCACGGTGCTTCGGAGATGGAGATCACAAGCACAAGATGATGTTGGCCATATCATATCACTTATATTGATTGCATGTGATGTTAATCCTTTATGCATCTTATCTTTCTTTGATTGACGGTAGCATTATAAGATGATCTCTCACTAAAATTTCAAGATAAAAGTGTTCTCCCTGAGTATGCACCGTTGCAAAAGTTCTTCGTGCTGAGACACCACGTGTTAATCAGGTGTGATAGGCTCTACGTTCAAATACAACGGGTGCAAAACAGTTGCACACGCGGAATACTCAGGTTAAACTTGACGAGCCTAGCATATACAGATATGGCCTCGGAACACAGAGACCGAAAGGTCGAGCGCGAATCATATAGTAGATATGATCAACATAGTGATGTTCACCATTGAAACTACTCCATATCACGTGTTAATCGGACATGGTTTAGTTGCTTTGGATCACGTAATCACTTAGATGATTAGAGGGATGTCTATCTAAGTGGGAGTTCTTAAGTAATATGATTAATTGAACTTAAATTTATCATGAACTTAGTCCTGATAGTATTTGGCAATTATGTTGTAGATCAATAGCTCGCGTTGTTGCTTCCCTGTTTTATTTTGATATGTTCCTAGAGAAAATTATGTTGGAAGATGTTAGTAGCAAAGATGCGGATTGGATCCGTGATCTGAGGATTATCCTCATTGCTGCACAGAAAAATTATGTCCTTGATGCACCGCTAGGTGACAGACTTATTGCAGGAGCAGATGCAGACGTTATGAACGTTTGGCTAGCTCAATATGATGACTACTTGATAGTTTAGTGCACCATGCTTAACGGCTTAGAATCGGGACTTCAAAGACGTTTTGAACGTCATGGACCATATAAGATGTTCCAGGAGTTGAAGTTAATATTTCAAGCAAATACCCGAGTTGAGAGATATGAAGTCTCCAACAAGTTCTATAGCTAAAAGATGGAGGAGAATCGCTCAACTAGTGAGCATGTGCTCAGATTGTCTGGGTACTACAATCGCTTGAATCAAGTGGGAGTTAATCTTCCAGATAAAATAGTGATTGACAGAATTCTCTAGTCACCATCACCAAGTTAGTAGAACTTCGTGATGAACTATAATATGCAAGGGATGACGAAAGTAATTCCCGAGCTCTTCGTGATGCTGAAATCGACGAAGGTAGAAATCAAGAAAAACATCAAGTGTTGATGGTTGACAAGACCACTTCAAGTGTTGATGGTTGACGAGACCACTAGTTTCAAGAAAAGGGAAAAGGGAAAAGGGATAGAAGGGGAACTTCAAAAAGAACGGCAAGCAAGTTGCTACTCAAGTGAAGAAGCCCAAGTCTATACCTAAGCCTGAGACTAAGTGCTTCTACTGCAAAGGGACTGGTCACTGGAAGCGGAACTACCCCAAGTATTTGGTGGATAAGAAAGATGACAAAGTGAACAAAGGTATATTGGATATACATGTTATTGATGTGTACTTACTAGTGTTTATAGCAACCCCTCAGTATTTGATACTGGTTCAGTTGCTAAAGAGTAGTAACTCGAAAACGGGAGTAGCAGAATAAACAGAGACTAGTAAAAGGCGAGGTGACGATGTGTGTTGGAAGTAGTTCCAAGATTGATATGATCATCATCGCACACTCCCTATACTTTCGGGATTAGTGTTATTTGGTGTTTGCGTTGAGCATGAATATGATTTGATCATGTTTATTGCAATACGGTTATTCATTTAAGTTAGAGAACAATTGTTGTTCTGTTTACATGAATAAAAACCTTCTATGGTCATACACACCAACGAAAATGGTTTGTTGGATCTCGATCGTAGTGATACACATAATCATAATATTGAAGCCAAAAGATGCAAAGTTAATAATGATAGTGCAACCTATTTGTGGCACTGCCGTTTAGGTCATATTGGTGTAAAGCGCATGAAGAAACTCCATACTGATGGGATTTTGGAATCACTTGATTATGAATCACTTGATGCTTGTGAACCGTGCCTCATGGGCAAGATGACTGAAACGCCGTTCTCCGGAACTATGGAGAGAGCAACAGATTTTTTGGAAATCATACATACAGATGTATGTGGTCCGATGAATATTGAGGCTCGTAGCAGGTATCATTATTTTCTGACCTTCATAGATGATTTGAGCAGATATGGGTATATCTACTTAATGAAACAAGAGTCTGAAACATTTGAAAAGTTCATATAATTTCAGAGTGAAGCGGAAAATCATCGTAACAAGAAAATAAAGTTTCTACGATATGATCGTGGAGAAGAGTATTTGAGTTACGAGTTTGGCCTTCAGTTAAAACAATGTGAAATAGTTTCACTACTCACGCCACCTGGAACACCACAGCATAATGGTGTGTCCGAACGTCATAACCGTACTTTATTAGATATGGTGCGATATATGATGTCTCTTACCGATCTACCACTATCGTTTTGGGGTTATGCATTAGAGACAGCTGCATTCACGTTAAATAGGGCACCATCAAAATCCGTTGAGACGACACCTTATGAAGTGTGGTTTGGCAAGAAACCAAAGTTGTCGTTTCTTAAAGTTTGGGGTTGCGATGCTTATGTGAAAAAGTTTCATCCTATTAAGCTCAAACCCAAATCGGAGAAATGTGTCTTCATAGGATACCCAAAGGAGACAGTTGGGTACACCTTCTATCACAGATCCGAAGGCAAGACATTCGTTGCTTAGTATGGATCCTTTCTAGAGAAGGAGTTTCTCTCGAAAGAAGTGAGTGGGAGGAAAGTAAAACTTGATGAGGTAAATGTACCTGCTCCCTTATTGGAAAGTAGTTCATCACAGAAATCTGTTCCTGTGACTTCTACACCAATTAGTGAGGAAGTTAATGATGATGATCATGTAACTTCAGATCAAGTTACTACCAAACCTCGTAGGTAAACCAGAGTAAGATCCGCACCAGAGTGGTACGGTAATCCTGTTCTGGAGGTTATGTTACTAGACCATGATGAACCTACGAACTATGAAGAAGCAATGGTGAGCCCAGATTCCACGAAATGGCTTGAGGCCATGAAATCTGAGATAAGATCCATATATGAGAACAAAGTGTGGACTTCGGTTGACTTGCCCGATGATCGGCAAGCAATAAAAAATAAATGGATCTTCAAGAGGAAGACGGACGCTGATAGTAGTGTTACTATCTACAAAGCTAGAATTGTCGCAAAAAGGTTTTCGACAAGTTCAAAGTGTTGACTACGATGAGAGTTTCTTACTCGTATCTATGCTTAAGTCTCTCTGAATCATGTTAGCAATTGCCGCATTTTATGAAATCTGGCAAATGGGAGGTTTTGTCAATCCTAAAAGTGCTAACAAAATATGCAAGCTCCAGCGATCCATCTATGGACTGGTGCGAGCATCTCGGAGTTGGAATATACGCTTTGATAAGTTGATCAAAGGATATAGTTTTATACAGACTTGCGGTGAAGCCTGTATTTACAAGAAAGTGAGTGGGAGCACTACAGCATTTCTGATAAGTATATGTGAATGACATATTGTTGATCGGAAATAATGTAGAATTATTCTGCAAAGCATAAAGGAGTGTTTGAAAGGAGTTTTTCAAAAGAAAGACCTCGGTGAAGCTGCTTACATATTGAGCATCAAGATCTATAGAGATAGATCAAGACGCTTGATAAGTTTTTTCAATGAGTACATACCTTAATAAGATTTTGAAGTAGTTCAAAATACAACAGTCAAAGAAAGAAGTTCTTGACTGTGTTACAAGGTATGAAATTGAGTAAGACTCAAAGCCCGACCACGGCAGAAGATAGAACGAGAATGAAAGTCATTCCCTATGCCTTGGCCATAGGTTCTATAAAGTATGCCATGCTGTGTACCAAATCTATTGTATACCCTACACTAATTTTGGCAAGGGAGTACAATAGTGATCTAGGAGTAGATCACTGGACAGCGGTCAAAATTATCCTTAGTGGAATAAGGAAATGTTTCTCGATTATGGAAGTGACAAAAGGTTCGTCGTAAAGGGTTACGTCGATCCAAGTTTTGACACTAAATCTAGATGACTCTAAGTCTCGGTCTAGATACATATTGAAAGTGGGAGCAATTAGCTAGAGTAGCTTCGTACAAAGCATTGTAGACATAGAAATTTGCAAAATACTTACGGATCTGAATGTGACAGACCCGTTGACTAAAATTATCTCACAAGCAAAACATGATCACACCTTAGTACTCTTTGGGTGTTAATCACATAGCGATGTGAACTAGATTACTGACTCTAGTAAACCCTTTGGGTGTTGATCACATGACTATGTGAACTATGGGTGTTAATCACATGGTGATGTGAACTATTGATGTTAAATCACATGGCGATGTGAACTAGATTATTGACTCTAGTGCAAGTGGGAGACTGAAGGAAATATGCCCTAGAGGCAATAATAAAGTATTATTTATTTCCTTGTATCATGATAAATGTTTATTATTCATGCTAGAATTGTATTAACCAGAAACATAATACATGTGTGAATACATAGACAAACAGAGTGTCACTAGTATGCCTCTACTTGACTAGCTCATTAATCAAAGATGGTTATGTTTCCTAGCCATAGACATAAGTTGTCATTTGATTAACGAGATCACCTCATTAGGAGAATGACGTGAT
Organism: Aegilops tauschii subsp. strangulata; assembly: GCF_002575655.3. NCBI lineage: Eukaryota > Viridiplantae > Streptophyta > Magnoliopsida > Poales > Poaceae > Aegilops > Aegilops tauschii. The sequence goes on from NC_053039.3 coordinate 50,976,094, forward strand.
TGACTTGACCCATTCAGTTAGCTTAGCACCCGATCGTTTAGTATGTTGCTATTGCTTTCTTCATGACTTATACATGTTCCTCTGACTATGAGATTATGCAACTCCCGTTTACCGGAGGAACACTTTGTGTGCTACCAAACGTCACAACGTAAATGGGTGATTATAAAGGTGCTCTACAGGTGTCTCCAAAGGTACTTGTTGGGTTGGCGTATTTCGAGATTAGGATTTGTCACTCCAATTGTCGGAGAGGTATCTCTGGGCCCACTCGGTAATGCACATCACTATAAGCCTTGCAAGCATTGTGACTAATGAGTTAGTTGCGGGATGATGTGTTACGGAACGAGTAAAGAGACTTGCCGGTAACGAGATTGAACTAGGTATCGAGATACCGACGATCAAATCTCGGGCAAGTAACATACCGGTGACAAAGGGAACAACGTATGTTGTTATGCGGTCTGACCGATAAAGATCTTCGTAGAATATGTGGGAGCCAATATGGGCATCCAGGTCCCGCTATTGGTTATTGACCGGAGACGTGTCTCGGTCATGTCTACATAGTTCTCGAACCCGTAGGGTCCGCACGCTTAACGTTACGATGACAGTTTTATTGAGTTTTGATGTACCGAAGGAGTTCGGAGTCCCGGATGAGATCGGGGATATGACGAGGAGTCTCGAAATGGTCGAGACGTAAAGATCGATATATTGGACGACTATATTCGGACTTCGGAAAGGTTCCGTGTGATTCGGGTATTTTTCGAAGTACCGGAGAGTTACGGGAATTCGTATTGGGCCTTAATGGACCATACGGGAAAGGAGAGAAAGGCCTCAAAAGGTGGCCGCACCCCTCCCCATGGTCTGGTCCGAATTGGACTAGGGAAGGGGGGCGCACCCTTCCTTCTTTCTCCTTCCCCCTTCACTTCTCCTACCCCCACAAGGAAAGGAGGAGTCCTACTCCCGGTGGGAGTAGGACTCCCCCCTTTGGCGCGCCTCTTCCCTTGGCCGGCTGCCTCCTCCTTGCTCCTTTATATACGAGGGCAGGGGGGCACCCCATAGACACAACAATTGATCCTTGAGATCTTTTAGCCGTGTGCGGTGCCCCCCTTCACCAAATTACACCTCGATAATATCGTTGCGGAGCTTAGGCGAAGCCCTGCGTCGGTGGAACATCATCATCGTCATCACGCCGTCGTGCTGACGAAACTCTCCCTCAACACTCGGCTGGATCGGAGTTCGAGGGACGTCATCGAGCTGAACGTGTGTAGAACTCGGAGGTGCCGTACATTCGGTACTTGATCGGTCGGATCGTGAAGACGTACGACTACATCAACCGCGTTGTGATAACGCTTCCGCTGTCGGTCTACGAGGGTACGTAGACAACACTCTCCCCTCTCGTTGCTATGCATCACCATGATCTTGCGTGTGCGTAGGAAATGTTTTGAAATTACTACGTTCCCCAACAGAAATGCCTATGGACAAATCCTTCAAATATAACTCAAGGCAACCATTAGTCCATAGAGATTGTCATCAATTACCAAAACCAAACATGGGGGCACCGCATGTTCTTTCAAAAGGTAAGGGGTAATGATCTTTTTTAGTAGCTTTATTTAATTTGCGGAAATCAATTACCATCCTATAACCTGTAATAATTCTTTGCGGAATCAATTCATCTTTATCATTAGGAACGACAGTAATACCTCCCTTCTTAGGGACACAATGGACAGGACTTACCCACTGACTATCAGCAACGGGATAGATTATACCTGCCTCAAGGAGCTTTAGTATTTCCTTTCTTACCACTTCTTTCATTTTAGGATTCAGCCATCGTTGATGATCAATAACTGGTTTGGCATCTTTCTCCAAATTTATTTTGTGTTGACATAGAGTGGGACTAATGCCCTTAAGATTATCAAGAGTATATCCAATAGCAGCACGGTGCTTCTTCAGAGTTTTCAATAATTTTTCTTCCTCCTTCTCTGAAAGGTTAGCACTAATAATAACAGGATATATCTTCTTTTCATCAAGATAAGCATATTTAAGAGTATCAGGCAATGGTTTAAGCTCAAATACGGGATCACCCTTGGGTGGAGGAGGATCCCCTAAGATTTGAACAGGCAAGTTGTGTTTCAGAATAGGACCCTGTTTAAAGAGCACTTCATCTATTTCCCTTCTTTCATTCATAAACATATCATTTTCATGGTCTAGCAAATATTGTTCTAAAGGATCATTAGGAGGTACGGGAATAGAAGCAAGACCAATAATTTCATCTTTACTAGGCAATTCCTCTTCATGGTGTTGTCTACGAAATTTAGAGAAATTAAACTCATGAGACATATCACCTAGACCAATAGTAACAACATCCTTTTCGCAGTCTTTCTTAGCATTAACAGTGTTTAAGAAGGGTCTACCAAATATAATGGGACAAAAGCTATCTTGTGGGGAACCAAGAACAAGAAAATCAGCAGGATATTTAGTTTTCCCACACAAGACTTCAACATCTCTAACAATCCCAATTGGTGAAATAATATCTCTATTGGCAAGTTTAATTGTGACATCAATATCTTCTAACTCAACAGGTGCAATATCATGCATAATTTCTTTGTATAAGTCAATAGGTATTGCACTAGCACTAGCACCCATGTCACATAAGCCATGATAACAATGATCTCCTATTTTAACAGAAATAACAGGCATGCCTACAACAGGTCTATGTTTATCTTTAGCACAAGGTTTAGCAATTCTAGCAGTCTCATTACAGAAATAAATAACATGCCCATCAATATTATCAGCCAAGAGATCTTTAACCATAGCAATATTAGGTTCAACTTTAACTTGCTCAGGAGGTGTATAAGTTCTAATATTGCTTTTACGAACCACAGTTGAAGCTTTAGCATGATCCTTTATCCTAACAGGAAAAGGTGGTTTCTCAACATAAGCAGTAGGAACAATATGATCATTATAAGTGATAGTCTTTTCTTCAACTTTAATAGGTGCAACTACTTTTACTTCTATGGGAGGATGATATTTAAACCACTTCTCCTTAGGGAGATCAACATAAGTAGCAAAAGATTCACAAAAGGAAGCTACTATCTCAGAGTCAAGTCCATATTTAGTGCTAAATTTACGGAAAACATCGGTATCCATAAAAGATTTAACACAATCAAACTTAGGTGTCATACCTAACTCCTTACCTTCGTCGAGATCCCAATCTTCAGAGTTGCATTTAATTCTTTCCAATAAATCCCATTTGAATTCAATAGTCTTCATCATAAAAGAGCCAACACAAGAAGTATCGAGCATGTTGCGATTGTTATCAGAAAGTCGAGCATAATTTTTTTGAATAACCATTTCTCTTGAGAGCTCATGATTGGGGCATGAATATAACATTGATTTAAGCCTCCCCCAAGCTTGAGCGATGCTTTCTCCTTCGCGAGGCCAAAAATTATATATATAATTACGATCACGATGAACAAGATGCATAGGATAAAACTTCTGATGAAATTCCACTTTCAATCGTTTGTAGTTCCATGATCCCATATCATCACATAGCCTACACCATGTCAATGCATCTCCCTTCAAAGATAAAGGGAAGACCTTCTTCTTGATAACATCATCGGGCATACCTGCAAGCTTAAATAATCCACAAACTTCATCCACATATATTAGGTGCTCATCAGGATGTAATGTTCCCTCTCCTGCAAAAGGATTAGCTAGCAGTTTTTCTACCATACCCGAAGGAATTTCAAAGTAGACATTTTCATTTTCAGTAGGTTCAGTAGGTTGAGGAGCAACTCATTGCTCTACTGGTCGGGGTGAAGATACCCCGAACAAGCCCCTCAGAGGATTACTTTCCATAGTAACAAGTGACAGTAAATTTCAGCATACTATATAAATTTTTCCTTACCAAATTCCACCTACCAAAGGCGCTTCACTCCCCGGCAACGGTGCCAGAAAAGAGTCTTGATGACCCAAAAGTATAGGGGATCTATCGTAGTCCTTTCGACAAGTAAGAGTGTCGAACCCAACGAGGAGCAGAAGGAAATGATAAGCGGTTTTCAGCAAGGTATTCTCTGCAAGCACTGAAATTATAGGTAACAGATAGTTTTGTGATAAGATAATTTGTAACGAGCAATAAGTAACAAAAGTAAATAAAGTGCAGCAAGGTGGCCCAATCCTTTTTGTAGCAAAGGGCAAGCCTGGACAAACTCTTATATAGAGAAAAGCGCTCCCGAGGACACATGGGAATTATCGTCAAGCTAGTTTTCATCATGTTCATATGATTCGCGTTCGGTACTTTGATAATTTGATATGTGGGTGGACCGGTGCTTGGGTGCTGTCCTTACTTGGACAAGCATCCCACTTATGATTAACTCCTATTGCAAGCATCCACAACTACAAAAGAAGTATTAAGGTAAACCTAACCATAGCATGAAACATATGGATCCAAATCAGCCCCTTACGAAGCAACGCATAAACTAGGGTTTAAGCTTCTGTCACTCTAGCAATGTTGGAAATATGCCCTAGAGGCAATAATAAAATGGTTATTATTATATTTCCTTGTTCATGATAATTGTCTATTGTTCATGCTATAATTGTGTTATCCGGAAATCGTAATACATGTGTGAATACATAGACCACAACATGTCCATAGTGAGCCTCTAGTTGACTAGCTCGTTGATCAACAGATAGTCATGGTTTCCTGACTATGGACATTGGATGTCATTGATAACGGGATCACATCATTAGGAGAATGATGTGATGGACAAGACCCAATCCTAAGCATAGCGCAAAGATCGTGTAGTTCGTTTGCTAGAGCTTTTCCAATGTCAAGTATCTTTTCCTTAGACCATGAGATCGTGTAACTCCCGGATGCCGTAGGAGTGCTTTGGGTGTACCAAACGTCACAACGTAATTGGGTGACTATAAAGGTATACTACAGGTATCTCTGAAAGTGTCTGTTGGGTTGACACGGATCGAGACTGGGATTTATCACTCCATATGACGGAGAGGTATCTCTGGGCCCACTCGGTAATGCATCATCATAATGAGCTCAATGTGACTAAGGAGTTAGCCACGGGATCATGCATTACGGTACGAGTAAAGAGACTTGCCGGTAATGAGATTGAACAAGGTATTGGGATACCGACGATCGAATCTCGGGCAAGTGACATACCGATTGACAAAGGGAATTGTATACGGGATTGATTGAATCCTCGACATCGTGGTTCATCCGATGAGATCATCGTGGAACATGTGGGAGGCAACATGGGTATCCAGATCCCGCTGTTGGTTATTGACCTGAGAGTCGTCTCGGTCATGTCTGCATGTCTCCCGAACCCGTAGGGTCTACACACTTAAGGTTCGGTGACGCTAGGGTTGTAGAGATATTAGTATGCGGTAACCCGAAAGTTGTTCGGAGTCCCGGATGAGATCCCGGACGTCACGAGGAGTTCCGGAATGGTCCGGAGGTGAAGAATTATATATAGGAAGTCCAGTTTCGGCCACCGGGAAAGTTTCGGGGGTCACCGGTATTGTACCGGGACCACCGGAAGGGTCCCGGGGGTCCACCAGGTGGGGCCACCTATCCCGGAGGGCCCCATGGGCTGAAGTGGGGAGGGGAACCAGCCACTGGTGGGCTGGTGCGCCCCCCTTGGGCCTCCCCTGCGCCTAGGGTTGGAAACCCTGGGGGTGGGGGCGCCCCACTTGGCTTGGGGGGCAAGCCATCCCCTTGGCCGCCCCCTGGAGATGGGATCTCCCAGGGCTAGCGCCCCCCAGGGACCCTATATAAAGGGGGGGGGAGGGAGGGCAGCAGCACCCTAGCCCCTGGCGCCTCCCTCTCCCTCCTGTGACACCTCTCCCTCCCGCTTGCGCTTGGCGAAGCCCTGCCGGGATCCCGCTACTTCCACCACCACGCCGTCGTGCTGCTGGATCTCCATCAACCTCTCCTCCCCCTTGCTGGATCAAGAAGGAGGAGACGTCTTCCCCAACCGTACGTGTGTTGAACGCGGAGGTGCCGTCCGTTCGGCGCTCGGTCATCGGTGATTTGGATCACAACGAGTACGACTCCATCAACCCCGTTCACTTGAAGGCTTCCGCTCGCGATCTACAAGGGTATGTAGATGCACTCCTCTCTCTCGTTGCTAGATGACTCCATAGATTAATCTTGGTGATGCGTAGAAAATTTTAAATTTCTGCTACGATCCCCAACAGTGGTATCAGAGCCAGGCCTATGCGTAGTTTCTATGCACGAGTAGAACACAAACTTGTTGTGGGCGTAGATGCTATCAATTTTCTTGCCACTACTAGTCTTATCTTGTTTCGGTGGCATCGTGGGATTAAGCGGCCCGGACCGACCTTACACGTACGCTTACGTGAGACAAGTTCCACCGACTGACATGCACTAGTTGCATAAGGTGGCTAGCGGGTGTCTGTCTCTCCCACTTTAGTCGAAACGGATTCGATGAAAAGGGTCCTTATGAAGGGTAAATATAAATTGGCATATCACGTTGTGGTTTTACGTAGGTAAGAAACGTTCTTGCTAGTAACCTATAGAAGCCACGTAAAAAACATGCAACAACAATTAGAGGACGTCTAACTTGTTTTTGCAGCATATGCCTTGTGATGTGATATGGCCAAAAAGATGTGATGAATGAAATATATGTGATGTATGAGATTGATCATGTTCTTGTAATAGGAATCACGACTTGCATGTCGATGAGTATGACAACCGGCAGGAGCCATAGGAGTTGTCTTTATTTTTGTATGACCCGTGTGTCATTGAATAACGCCATGTAAATTACTTTACTTTATTGCTAAACGCGTTAGCCATAGAAGTAGAAGTAATCGTTGGCATGACAACTTCATGAAGACACGATGATGGAGATCATGGTGTCATGCCGGTGACGAAGATGATCATGGCGCCCCGAAGATGGAGATCAAAAGGAGCAAAATGATATTGGCCATATCATGTCACTATTTGATTGCATGTGATGTTTATCATGTTTTACATCTTATTTGCTTAGAACGACGGTAGCTTAAATAAGATGATCCCTCGCAATAATTTCAAGAAAGTGTTCCCCCTAACTGTGCACCGTTGCGAAGGTTCGTTGTTTCGAAGCACCACGTGATGATCGGGTGTGATAGATTCTAACGTTCGAATACAACGGGTGTAAGCCAGATTTACACACGCAATACACTTAGGTTGACTTGACGAGCCTAGCATGTATAGACATGGACTCGGAACACGGAAGACCGAAAGGTCAAGCATGAGTCGTATAGAAGATACGATCAACATGAAGATGTTCACCGATGTTGACTAGTCCGTCTCACGTGATGATCGGACACGGCCTAGTTGACTCGGATCATGTTTCACTTAGATGACTAGAGGGATGTCTATCTGAGTGGGAGTTCATTGAATAATTTGATTAGATGAACTTAATTATCATGAACTTAGTCTAAAATCTTTACAATATGTCTTGTAGATCAAATGGCCCACGTTGCCCTCAACTTCAACGCGTTCCTAGAGAAAACCAAGCTGAAAGATGATGGTAGCAACTATACGGACTGGGTCCGGAACCTGAGGATCATCCTCATAGCTGCCAAGAAAGATTATGTCCTAGAAGCACTGCTAGGTGACGCACCCGTCCCAGAGAACCAAGACGTTATGAACGCTTGGCAATCACGTGCTGATGATTACTCCCTCGTTCAGTGCGGCATCCTTTACAGCTTAGAACCGGGGCTCCAAAAGTGTTTTGAGAAACACGGAGCATATGAGATGTTCGAAGAGCTGAAAATGGTTTTCCAAGCTCATGCCCGAGTCGAGAGATATGAAGTCTCCGACAAGTTCTTCAGTTGTAAAATGGAGGAAAATAGTTCTGTCAGTGAGCACATACTCAAAATGTCTGGGTTACACAACCGCTTGTCTCAGCTGGGAGTTAAGCTCCCGGATGACGCGGTCATTGACAGAATCCTTCAGTCGCTTCCACCGAGCTACAAGAGCTTTGTGATGAACTTCAATATGCAGGGGATGGAAAAGACCATTCCTAAGGTATATTCAATGCTGAAATCAGCGGAGGTGGAGATCAGAAAGGAACATCAAGTGTTGATGGTGAATAAAACCACTAAGTTCAAGGAAGGCAAGGGTAAGAAGAACTTTAAGAAGGACGGCAAGAGAGTTGCCGCGCCCGGTAAGCCAGTTGCCGGGAAGAAGCCAAAGAATGGACCCAAGCCTGAGACTGAGTGCTTTTATTGCAAGGGAAGTGGTCACTGGAAGCGGAACTGCCCCAAGTACTTAGCGGACAAGAAGGCCGGCAACACCAAAGGTATATGTGATATACATGTAATTGATGTGTACCTTACCAGTACTCGTAGTAGCTCCTGGGTATTTGATACCGGTGCGGTTGCTCATATTTGTAACTCAAAACAGGAGCTGCGGAATAAGCGGAGACTGGCAAAGGACGAGGTGACGATGCGCGTCAGGAATGGTTCCAAGGTCGATGTGATCGCCGTCGGCACGCTACCTCTACATTTACCTACGGGATTAGTTTTAAACCTCAATAATTGTTATTTAGTGCCAGCTTTGAGCATGAACATTGTATCAGGATCTCGTTTAATTCGAGATGGCTACTCATTTAAATCCAAGAATAATGGTTGGTCTATTTATATGAGAGATATGTTTTATGGTCATGCCCCGCTGGTCAATGGTTTATTCTTAATGAATCTCGAACGTGATGTTACACATATTCATAGTGTGAATACCAAAAGATGTAAAGTTGATAACGATAGTCCCACATATTTGTGGCACTGCCACCTTGGTCACATTGGTGTCAAGCGCATGAAGAAGCTCCATGCAGATGGACTTTTGGAGTCTCTTGATTACGAATCATTTGACACGTGCGAACCATGCCTCATGGGTAAGATGACCAAGACTCCGTTCTCCGGAACAATGGAGCGAGCAACCAACTTATTGGAAATCATACATACCGATGTGTGCGGTCCAATGAGTGTTGAGGCTCGCGGTGGCTATCGTTATGTTCTCACTCTCACTGATGACTTGAGTAGATATGGGTATGTCTACCTAATGAAACACAAGTCTGAGACCTTTGAAAAGTTCAAGGAATTTCAGAATGAGGTGGAGAATCAACGTGACAAAAAAATAAAGTTCTTACGATCAGATCGTGGAGGGGAATATTTGAGTCACGAATTTGGCACACACTTAAGGAAATGTGGAATAGTTTCACAACTCACGCCGCCTGGAACACCTCAGAGAAATGGTGTGTCCGAACGTTGTAATCGCACTCTATTGGATATGGTGCGATCTATGATGTCTCTTACCGATCTACCGCTCTCATTTTGGGGCTATGCTTTAGAGACTGCCGCATTCACTTTAAATAGGGCTCCATCGAAATCCGTTGAGACGACACCGTATGAATTATGGTTTGGGAAGAAACCTAAGCTGTCATTTCTAAAAGTTTGGGGATGCGATGCTTATGTCAAGAAACTTCAACCTGAAAAGCTCAAACCCAAATCGGAAAAATGCGTCTTCATAGGATACCCTAAGGAAAATATTGGGTATACCTTCTACCTCAGATCCGAAGGCAAGATCTTCGTTGCCAAGAATGGGTCCTTTCTGGAGAAAGAGTTTCTCTCGAAAGAAATAAGTGGGAGGAAAGTGGAACTTGATGAGGTGATAGTCACCCCTTCCGAACCGGAAAGTAGTACAGCGCGGGAAGATGTTCCTGTGGTGCCTACACCGACTGGGGAGGAAGTTAATGATGATGATCATGAAGCTTCGGATCAAGTTACTGCTGAACTTCGTAGGTCCACAAGGACACGTTCCGCACCAGAGTGGTACGACAACCCTGTCCTGGAAATCATGTTGTTAGACAACGGTGAACCTTCAAACTATGAAGAAGCAATGGCGGGCCCAGATTCCGACAAATGGCTAGAAGCCATGAAATTCGAGATAGGATCCATGTATGAAAACGAAGTATGGACTTTGACTGACTTGTCCGATGATCGGCGAGCCATAGAAAATAAATGGATCTTTAAGAAGAAGACAGACGCGGATGGTAATGTGACCATCTATAAGGCTCGACTTGTCGCTAAGGGTTATCGACAAGTTCAAGGGGTTGACTACGATGAGACTTTCTCACCCGTAGCGAAGCTGAAGTCCGTCCGAATCATGATAGCAATTGCCGCATTCTATGATTATGAGATATGGCAAATGGACGTCAAAACGGCATTCCTTAACGGCTTCCTTAAGGAAGAATTGTATATGATGCAGCCGGAAGGTTTTGTCGATCCTAAGAATGCTGACAAAGTATGCAAGCTCCAGCGCTCAATCTATGGGCTGGTGCAAGCATCTCGGAGTTGGAACATTCGCTTTGATGAGATGATCAAAGTGTTTGGCTTTACACAGACTTATGGAGAAGCCTGTGTATACAAGAAAGTGAGTGGGAGCTCTGTAGCATTTTTCATATTATATGTGGATGACATACTATTGATGGGAAATGATATAGAATTCTTGGAAAGTATAAAGGCCTATTTGAATAAGTGTTTTTCAATGAAGGACCTTGGAGAAGCTGCTTATATATTAGGCATCAAGATCTATAGAGATAGATCAAGACGCCTCATTGGTCTTTCACAGAGTACGTACCTTGACAAGATATTGAAGAAGTTCAATATGGATCAGTCCAAGAAGGGGTTCTTGCCTGTATTGCAAGGTGTGCAATTGAGCACGGCTCAATGCCCGACCACGACAGAAGATAGAGGAAAGATGAGTGTCATCCCCTATGCCTCGGCCATAGGGTCTATTATGTATGCCATGTTGTGTACCAGACCTGATGTAAACCTTGCCGTAAGTTTGGTAGGAAGGTACCAAAGTAATCCCGGCATGGAACACTGGACAGCGGTCAAGAATATCCTGAAGTACCTGAAAAGGACTAAGGATATGTTTCTCGTGTATGGAGGTGACGAAGAGCTCGTCGTAAAGGGTTACGTCGATGCTAGCTTCGACACAGATCTGGATGACTCTAAGTCACAAACCGGATACGTGTATATTTTGAATGGAGGGACAGTAAGCTGGTGCAGTTGCAAGCAAAGCGTCGTGGCGGGATCTACATGTGAAGCGGAGTACATGGCGGCCTCAGAGGCAGCACAAGAAGCAATCTGGATAAAGGAGTTCATTACCGACCTAGGGGTGATTCCCAATGCGTCGGGCCCGATGACTCTCTTCTGTGACAACACTGGAGCTATTGCCCTTGCCAAGGAGCCCAGGTTTCACAGGAAGACCAGGCATATCAAGCGTCGCTTCAACTCCATCCGTGAAAATGTTCAAAATGGAGACATAGATATTTGTAAAGTACATACGGACCTGAATGTAGCAGATCCGTTGACTAAACCTCTCCCTAGAGCAAAACATGATCAACACCAGAACTCTATGGGTGTTCGATTCATCACAATGTAACTAGATTATTGACTCTAGTGCAAGTGGGAGACTGTTGGAAATATGCCCTAGAGGCAATAATAAAATGGTTATTATTATATTTCCTTGTTCATGATAATTGTCTATTGTTCATGCTATAATTGTGTTATCCGGAAATCATAATACATGTGTGAATACATAGACCACAACATGTCCCTAGTGAGCCTCTAGTTGACTAGCTCGTTGATCAACAGATAGTCATGGTTTCCTGACTATGGACATTGGATATCATTGATAACGGGATCACATCATTAGGAGAATGATGTGATGGACAAGACCCAATCCTAAGCATAGCGCAAAGATCGTGTAGTTCGTTTGCTAGAGCTTTTCCAATGTCAAGTATCTTTTCCTTAGACCATGAGATCGTGTAACTCCCGGATGCCGTAGGAGTGCTTTGGGTGTACCAAACGTCACAACGTAATTGGGTGACTATAAAGGTATACTACACGTATCTCTGAAAGTGTCTGTTGGGTTGACACGGATCGAGACTGGGATTTGTCACTCCATATGACGGAGAGGTATCTCTGGGCCCACTCGGTAATGCATCATCATAATGAGCTCAATGTGACTAAGGAGTTAGCCACGGGATCATGCATTACGGTACGAGTAAAGAGACTTGCCGGTAACGAGATTGAACAAGGTATTGGGATACCGACGATCGAATCTCGGGCAAGTGACATACCGATTGACAAAGGGAATTGTATACAGGATTGATTGAATCCTCGACATCGTGGTTCATCCGATGAGATCATCGTGGAACATGTGGGAGCCAACATGGGTATCCAGATCCCGCTGTTGGTTATTCACCGGAGAGTCGTCTCGGTCATGTCTGCATGTCTCCCGAACCCGTAGGGTCTACACACTTAAGGTTCGGTGACGCTAGGGTTGTAGAGATATTAGTATGCGGTAACCTGAAAGTTGTTCGGAGTCCCGGATGAGATCCCGGACGTCACGAGGAGTTCCGGAATGGTCCGGAGGTGAAGAATTATATATAGGAAGTCCAGTTTCGGCCACCGGGAAAGTTTCGGGGGTCACCGGTATTGTACCGGGACCACCGGAAGGGTCCCGGGGGTCCACCGGGTGGGGCCACCTATCCCGGAGGGCCCCATGGGCTGAAGTGGGGAGGGGAACCAGCCACTGGTGGGCTGGTGCGCCCCCCTTGGGCCTCCCCCGCGCCTAGGGTTGGAAACCCTGGGGGTGGGGGGGCGCCCCACTTGGCTTGGGGGGCAAGCCACCCCCTTGGCCGCCGCCCCCCTGGAGATGGGATCTCTCAGGGCCGGCGTGAAGGAAATATGCCCTAGAGGCAATAATAAAGTATTATTTATTTCCTTGTATCATGATAAATGTTTATTATTCATGCTAGAATTGTATTAACCGGAAACATAATACATGTGTGAATATATAGACAAACAGAGTGTCACTAGTATGCTTCTACTTGACTAGCTCATTAATCAAAGATGGTTATGTTTCCTAGCCATAGACATAAGTTGTCATTTGATTAACGAGATCACCTCATTAGGAGAATGACGTGATTGACTTGACCCATTCAGTTAGCTTAGCACCCGATCGTTTAGTATGTTGCTATTGCTTTCTTCATGACTTATACATGTTCCTCTGACTATGAGATTATGCAACTCCCGTTTACCGGAGGAACACTTTGTGTGCTACCAAACGTCACAACGTAAATGGGTGATTATAAAGGTGCTCTACAGGTGTCTCCAAAGGTACTTGTTGGGTTGGCGTATTTCGAGATTAGGATTTGTCACTCCAATTGTCGGAGAGGTATCTCTGGGCCCACTCGGTAATGCACATCACTATAAGCCTTGCAAGCATTGTGACTAATGAGTTAGTTGCGGGATGATGTGTTACGGAACGAGTAAAGAGACTTGCCGGTAACGAGATTGAACTAGGTATCGAGATACCGACGATCAAATCTCGGGCAAGTAACATACCGGTGACAAAGGGAACAACGTATGTTGTTATGCGGTCTGACCGATAAAGATCTTCGTAGAATATGTGGGAGCCAATATGGGCATCTAGGTCCCGCTATTGGTTATTGACCGGAGACGTGTCTCGGTCATGTCTACATAGTTCTCGAACCCGTAGGGTCCGCACGCTTAAAGTTACGATGACAGTTTTATTATGACTTTATGTATGTTGATGTACCGAAGGAGTTCGGAGTCCCGGATGAGATCGGGGACATGACGAGGAGTCTCGAAATGGCCGAGACGTAAAGATCGATATATTGGACGACTACATTCGGACTTCGGAAATGTTCCGAGTGATTCGGGTATTTTTCGGAGTACCGGAGAGTTACGGGAATACGTATTGGGCCTTATTGGGCCATACGGAAAATAAGGAAAAGGGCCTCAAGGGTGGCCGCACCCCTCCCCTTGGTCTGGTCCGAATTGGACTAGGGAAGGGGGGCGCCCCCTTCCTTCCTTCTCTTTTTCCCTTCCTCTTTTCCTATTCCATATGGGAGGTGGAATCCTACTAGGACTAGGGAGTCCTAGTAGGACTCCACACTTGGTGCGCCCCCTCCTAGGGCCGGCCTCCTCCTCCCTTGCTCCTTTATATACGGGGGCAGGGGGCACCCCATAGACACAACAATTGATCCTTGAGATCTCTTAGCCGTATGCGGTGCCCCCCTCCACCATATTACACCTCGATAATACCGTTGCGGAGCTTAGGCGAAGCCTTGCGTCGGTGGAACATCATCATCGTCACCACGCCGTCGAGCTGACGAAACTCTCCCTCAACACTCAGTTGGATCGGAGTTCGAGGGACGTCATCGAGCTGAACGTGTGTAGAACTCGGAGGTGCCGTACGTTCGGTACTTGATCGGTCGGATCGTGAAGACGTACGACTACATCAACCGCGTTGTGATAACGCTTCCGCTGTCGGTCTACGAGGGTACGTGGACAACACTCTCCCCTCTTGTTGCTATGCATCACCATGATCTTGCGTGTGCGTAGGAAAATTTTGAAATTACTACGTTCCCCAACAGTGGCATCCGAGCCTGGTTTTATGTGTTGATGCTATGCACGAGTAGAACACAAGTGAGTTGTGGGCGATATAAGTCATACTGCTTACCAGCATGTCATACTTTAGTTCAGGGGTATTGTGAGATGAAGCGGCCCGGACCGACATTACGCGTACGCTTACGCGAGACTGGTTTCACCGTTCGGAGCACTCGTTGCTTAAAGGTGACTGGCGGGTGTCTGTCTCTCTCACTTTAGTTGAACCGAGTGTGACTACGCCTAGTCCTTGCGAAGGTTAAAACAGCACCAACTTGACAAACTATCGTTGTGGTTTTGATGCGTAGGTAAGAACGGTTCTTGCTAAGCCCGTAGCAGCCACGTAAAACTTGCAACAACAAAGTAGAGGACGTCTAACTTGTTTTTGCAGGGCATGTTGTGATGTGATATGGTCAAGACATGATGTGATATAATGTGTTGTATGAGATGATCATGTTTTGTAACCGAGTTATCGGCAACTGGCAGGAGCCATATGGTTGTCGCTTTATTGTATGAGATGCAATCGCCATGTAATAGTTTTACTTTATCACTAAGCGGTAGCGATAGTCGTAAAAGCAATAAGTTGGCAAGACGACAACGATGCTACGATGTAGATCAAGGTGTCGCGCCGGTGACGATGGTGATCATGACGGTGCTTCGGAGATGGAGATCACAAGCACGGTGCTTCGGAGATGGAGATCACAAGCACAAGATGATGATGGCCATATCATATCACTTATATTGATTGCATGTGATGTTAATCCTTTATGCATCTTATCTTGTTTTGTTTGACGGTAGCATTATAAGATGATCCTTCACTAAATTATCAAAGTATAAGTGTTCTCCCTGAGTATGCACCGTTGCAAAAGTTCTTCGTGCTGAGACACCACGTGTTAATCAGGTGTGATAGGCTCTACGTTCAAATACAACGGGTGCAAAACAGTTGCACACGCGGAATACTCAGGTTAAACTTGACGAGCCTAGCATATACAGATATGGCCTCGGAACACAGAGACCGAAAGGTCGAGCGTGAATCATATAGTAGATATGATCAACATAGTGATGTTCACCATTTAAACTACTCCATCTCACGTGTTAATCGGACATGGTTTAGTTGATTTGGATCACGTAATCACTTAGATGATTAGAGGGATATCTATCTAAGTGGGAGTTCTTAAGTAATATGATTAATTGAACTTAAATTTATCATGAACTTAGTCCTGATAGTATTTTGCAAATTATGTTGTAGATCAATAACTCGCGTTGTTGCTTCCCTATGTTTATTTTGATATGTTCCTAGAGAAAATTATGTTGAAAGATGTTCGTAGCAAAGATGAGGATTGGATCCGTGATCTGAGGATTATCCTCATTGCTGCACAGAAAAATTATGTCCTTGATGCACCGCTAGGTGACAGACTTATTGCAGGAGCAGATGCAGACGTTATGCACGTTTGGCTAGCTCAATATGATGACTACTTGATAGTTTAGTGCACCATGCTTAACGGCTTAGAATCAGGACTTCAAAGATGTTTTGAACGTCATGGACCATATAAGATGTTCCAGGAGTTGAAGTTAATATTTCAAGCAAATACCCGAGTTGAGAGATATGAAGTCTCCAACAAGTTCTATAGCTAAAAGATGGAGGAGAATCGCTCAACTAGTGAGCATGTGCTCAGATTGTCTGGGTACTACAATCGCTTGAATCAAGTGGGAGTTAATCTTCCAGATAAAATAGTGATTGACAGAATTCTCTAGTCACCATCACCAAGTTAGTAGAACTTCGTGATGAACTATAGTATGCAAGGGATGACGAAAGTAATTCCCGAGCTCTTCGTGATGCTGAAATCGACGAAGGTAGAAATCAAGAAAAACATCAAGTGTTGATGGTTGACAAGACCACTTCAAGTGTTGATGGTTGACGAGACCACTAGTTTCAAGAAAAGGGAAAAGGGAAAAGGGATAGAAGGGGAACTTCAAAAAGAACGGCAAGCAAGTTGCTACTCAAGTGAAGAAGCCCAAGTCTGTACCTAAGCCTGAGACTAAGTGCTTCTACTGCAAAGGGACTGGTCACTGGAAGCGGAACTACCCCAAGTATTTGGTGGATAAGAAAGATGGCAAAGTGAACAAAGGTATATTTGATATACAGATTATTGATGTGTACTTTACTAGTGTTTATAGCAACCCCTCGGTAATTGATACTGGTTCAGTTGCTAAAGAGTAGTAACTCGAAAACGGGAGTTGCAGAATAAACAGAGACTAGTAAAAGGCGAGGTAACGATGTGTGTTGGAAGTAGTTCCAAGATTGATATGATCATCATCGCACACTCCCTGTACTTTCGGGATTAGTGTTGAAACTAAATAAGTGTTATTTGGTGTTTGCGTTGAGCATGAATATGATTTGATCATGTTTATTGCAATACGGTTATTCATTTAAATTAGAGAACAATTGTTGTTCTGTTTACATGAATAAAACCTTCTATGGTCATACACACCAACGAAAATGGTTTGTTGGATCTCGATCGTAGTGATACACATATTCATAATATTGAAGCCAAAAGATGCAAAGTTAATAATGATAGTGCAACTTATTTGTGGCACTGCCGTTTAGGTCATATTGGTGTAAAGCACATGAAGAAACTCCATACTGATGGGATTTTGGAATCACTTGATGCTTGCGAACCGTGCCTCATGGAAAAGATGACTAAAACACCGTTCTCCGAAACTATGGAGAGAGCAACAGATTTGTTGGAAATCATACATACAGATGTATGTGGTCCGATGAATATTGAGGCTCGTAGCAGGTATCATTATTTTCTGACCTTCACAGATGATTTGAGCAGATATGGGTATATCTACTTAATGAAACAAGAGTCTGAAACATTTGAAAAGTTCATATAATTTCAGAGTGAAGCAGAAAATCATCGTAACAAGAAAATAAAGTTTCTACGATCTGATCGTGGAGAAGAGTATTTAAGTTACGAGTTTGGCCTTCAGTTAAAACAATGTGGAATAGTTTCAACAAATTCATGCCACCTGGAACACCACAGCATAATGGTGTGTCCGAACGTCATAACCGTACTTTATTGGATATAGTGCAATCTATGATGTCTCTTACCAATTTACCACTATCGTTTTGGGGATATGCATTAGAGACAGCTACATTCACGTTAAATAGGGCACCATCAAAATCCGTTGAGACGACGCCTTATGAACTGTGGTTTGGCAAGAAACCAAAGTTGTCGTTTCTTAAAGTTTGGGGTTGCGATGCTCATGTGAAAAAGTTTAATCCTGATAAGCTCAAACCCAAATCGGAGAAATGTGTCTTCATAGGATACCCAAAGGAGACAGTTGGGTACACCTTCTATCACAGATCCAAAGGCAAGACATTCGTTGCTAGGAATGGATCCTTTCTAGAGAAGGAGTTTCTCTCGAAAGAAGTGAGTGGGAGGAAAGTAAAACTTGATGAGGTAAATGTACCTGCTCCCTTATTGGAAAGTAGTTCATCACAGAAATCTGTTCCTGTGACTTCTACACCAATTAGTGAGGAAGTTAATGATGATGATCATGTAACTTCAGATCAAGTTACTACCAAACCTCGTAGGTAAACCAGAGTAAGATCCGCACCAGAGTGGTACGGTAATCCTGTTCTGGAGGTTATGTTACTAGACCATGACGAACCTACGAACTATGAAGAAGCGATGGTGAGCCCAGATTCCATGAAATGGCTTGAGGCCATGAAATCTGAGATAAGATCCATATATGAGAACAAAGTGTGGACTTTGGTTGACTTGCCCGATGATCGGCAAGCAATAAAAAATAAATGGATCTTCAAGAGGAAGACGGACGCTGATAGTAGTGTTACTATCTACAAAGCTAGAATTGTCGCAAAAAGGTTTTCGACAAGTTCAAAGTGTTGACTACGATGAGAGTTTCTCACTCGTATCTATGCTCAAGTCTGTCTGAATCATGTTAGCAATTGCCGCATTTTATGAAATCTGGCAAATGGATAAACAAAACTGCATTCCTTAATGGATTTATTAAAGAAGAGTTGTATATGATGCAACTAGGAGGTTTTGTCAATCCTAAAAGTGCTAACAAAATATGTAAGCTCCAGCGATCCATCTATGGACTGGTGCAAGCATCTCAGAGTTGGAATATACGCTTTGATAAGTTGATCAAAGGATATAGTTTTATACAGACTGGCGGTGAAGCCTGTATTTACAAGAAAGTGAGTGGGAGCACTACAACATTTCTGATAAGTATATGTGAATGACATATTGTTGATCGGAAATAATGTAGAATTATTCTGCAAAGCATAAAGGAGTGTTTGAAAGGAGTTTTTCAAAAGAAAGACCTCGGTGAAGCTGCTTACATATTGAGCATCAAGATCTATAGAGATAGATCAAGACGCTTGATAAGTTTTTTCAATGAGTACATACCTTAATAAGACTTTGAAGTAGTTCAAAATACAACAGTCAAAGAAAGAAGTTCTTGACTGTGTTACAAGGTATGAAATTGAGTAAGACTCAAAGCCCGACCACGGCAGAAGATAGAACGAGAATGAAAGTCATTCCCTATGCCTTGGCCATAGGTTCTATAAAGTATGCCATGCTGTGTACCAAATCTATTGTATACCCTACACTAATTTTGGCAAGGGAGTACAATAGTGATCTAGGAGTAGATCACTGGACAGCGGTCAAAATTATCCTTAGTGGAATAAGGAAATGTTTCTCGATTATGGAAGTGACAAAAGGTTCGTCGTAAAGGGTTACGTCGATCCAAGTTTTGACACTAAATCTAGATGACTCTAAGTCTCGGTCTAGATACATATTGAAAGTGGGAGCAATTAGCTAGAGTAGCTCCGTACAGAGCATGGTAGACATAGAAATTTGCAAAATACTTACGGATCTGAATGTGACAGACCCGTTGACTAAAATTATCTCACAAGCAAAACATGATCACACCTTAGTACTCTTTGGGTGTTAATCACATAGCGATGTGAACTAGATTACTGACTCTAGTAAACCCTTTGGGTGTTGATCACATGACGATGTGAACTATGGGTGTTAATCACATGGTGATGTGAACTATTGATGTTAAATCGCATGGCGATGTGAACTAGATTATTGACTCTAGTGCAAGTGGGAGACTGAAGGAAATATGCCCTAGAGGCAATAATAAAGTATTATTTATTTCCTTGTACCATGATAAATGTTTATTATTCATGCTAGAATTGTATTAACCGGAAACATAATACATGTGTGAATATATAGACAAACAGAGTGTCACTAGTATGCCTCTACTTGACTAGCTCATTAATCAAAGATGGTTATGTTTCCTAGCCATAGACATAAGTTGTCATTTGATTAACGAGATCACCTCATTAGGAGAATGACGTGATTGACTTGACCCATTCAGTTAGCTTAGCACCCGATCGTTTAGTATGTTGCTATTGCTTTCTTCATGACTTATACATGTTCCTCTGACTATGAGATTATGCAACTCCCGTTTACCGGAGGAACACTTTGTGTGCTACCAAACGTCACAACGTAAATGGGTGATTATCAAGGTGCTCTATAGGTGTCTCCAAAGGTACTTGTTGGGTTGGCGTATTTCGAGATTAGGATTTGTCACTCCAATTGTCGGAGAGGTATCTCTGGGCCCACTCGGTAATGCACATCACTATAAGCCTTGCAAGCATTGTGACTAATGAGTTAGTTGCGGGATGATGTGTTACGGAACGAGTAAAGAGACTTGCCGGTAACGAGATTGAACTAGGTATCGAGATACCGACGATCAAATCTCGGGCAAGTAACATACCGGTGACAAAGGGAACAACGTATGTTGTTATGCGGTCTGACCGATAAAGATCTTCGTAGAATATGTGGGAGCCAATATGGGCATCCAGGTCCCGCTATTGGTTATTGACCGGAGACGTGTCTCGGTCATGTCTACATAGTTCTCGAACCCGTAGGGTCCGCACGCTTAAAGTTACGATGACAGTTTTATTATGAGTTTATGTATGTTGATGTACCGAAGGAGTTCGGAGTCCCGGATGAGATCGGGGACATGACGAGGAGTCTCGAAATGGCCGAGACTCCTAAAAATCGATATATTGGACGACTATATTCGGACTTCGGAAAGGTTCCGAGTGAGTCGGGTATTTTTCGGAGTACCGGAGAGTTACGGGAATACGTATTGGACCTTATTGGGCCATACGGAAAAGAAGGAAAAGGCCCTCAAGGGTGGCCGCACCCCTCCCCTTGGTCTGGTCCGAATTGGACTGGGGAAGGGGGGCGCCCCCTTCCTTCCTTCTCTTTTTCCCTTCCTCTTTTCCTATTCCATATGGGAGGTGGAATCCTACTAGGACTAGGGAGTCCTAGTAGGACTCCACACTTGGTGCGCCCCCTCCTAGGGCCGGCCTCCTCCTCCCTTGCTCCTTTATATACGGGGGCAGGGGGCACCCCATAGACACAACAATTGATCCTTGAGATCTCTTAGCCGTGTGCGGTGCCCCCCTCCACCATATTACACCTGGATAATACCGTTGCGGAGCTTAGGCGAAGCCCTGCGTCGGTGGAACATCATCATCGTCACCACGCCGTCGTGCTGACGAAACTCTCCCTCAACACTCGGCTGGATCGGAGTTCGAGGGACGTCATCGAGCTGAACGTGTGTAGAACTCGGAGGTGCCGTACGTTCGGTACTTGATCGGTCGGATCGTGAAGACGTACGACTACATCAACCGCGTTGTGATAACGCTTCCGCTGTCGGTCTACGAGGGTACGTGGACAACACTCTCCCCTCTCGTTGCTATGCATCACCATGATCTTGCGTGTGCGTAGGAAAATTTTGAAATTACTACGTTCCCCAACACGGCGCCCCCCAGGGACCCTATATAAAGGGGGGGGGAGGGAGGGCAGCAGCACCCTAGCCCCTGGCGCCTCCCTCTCCCTCCCGTGACACCTCTCCCTCCCGCTTGCGCTTGGCGAAGCCCTGCCGGGATCCCGCTACTTCCACCACCACGCCGTCGTGCTGCTGGATCTCCATCAACCTCTCCTTCCCCCTTGCTGGATCAAGAAGGAGGAGACGTCTTCCCCAACCGTACGTGTGTTGAACGCGGAGGTGCCGTCCGTTCGGCGCTCGGTCATCAGTGATTTGGATCACGACGAGTACGACTCCATCAACCCCATTCACTTGAACGCTTCCGCTCGCGATCTACAAGGGTATGTAGATGCACTCCTCTCTCTCGTTGCTAGATGACTCCATAGATTGATCTTGGTGATGCGTAGAAAATTTTAAATTTCTGCTACGATCCCCAACAAGCAACCCATCATCTACTTATTACTTCCCAATGCCTTCCTCTAGGCCCAAATAATGGTGAAGTGTCATGTAGTCGACGTTCACATAACACCACTAGGGGAGAGACAACATACATCTCATCAAAATATCGAACGAATACCAAATTCACATGACTACTAATAGCAAGACTTCTCCCATGTCCTCAGGAACAAAAGTAACTACTCACAAAGCATATTCATGTTCATAATCAGAGGAGTATTAATATGCATAAAGGATCTAAACATATGATATTCCACCAAATAAACCAACTAGCATCAACTACAAGGAGTAATCAACACTACTAGCAACCTACAGGTACCAATCCCAGACTTTGAGACAAGAATTGGATACAAGAGATGAACTAGGGTTTGAGAGGAGATGGTACTGGTGAAGAAGTTGATGGAGATTGGCCCTCTCCCGATAAGAGGAGCGTTGGTGATGACGATGGTGATGATTTCCCCCTCCCGAAGGGAAGTGTCCCCGGCAGAACAGCTCTGCCGGAGCCCTAGATTGGTTCCGCCAAGGTTCCGCCTCGTGGCGGCGGAGTCTCGTCCGGAAAGCTTGCTTATGACTTTTCTTCGGACGAAAGACTTCATATAGCAGAAGATGGGCACCGGAGGGCCAACAGGGGGCCCACGAGGCAGGGGGCGCGTCCAGGGGGTAGGGCGCGCCCCCCACCCTCGTGGCCAGGGTGTGGGCCCCCTCTGGTATTTCTTCCGCTCAATATTTTTTATTATTTTCAAAAATAACTTCCGTGGAGTTTCAGGACTTTTGGAGTTGTGCAAAATAGGTCTCTAATATTTGCTCCTTTTCCAGCCCAGAATTCCAGCTGCCGGCATTCTCCCTCCTTATGTAAACCTTGTAAAATAAGAGAGAATAGGCATAAGTATTGTGACATAATATGTAATAACAACTCATAATGCAATAAATATCGAAATAAAAGCATGATGCAAAATGGACGTATCAAGACTTCACCAAACAACCCAAGGTACCTGCACACACACACACACACACACACACACACACACACACACATCTTATTTGCATTCCATAATCATGTTGTCTCACTAAACTAGAAATAAAGAGATATGGATCATCATCCACTTGCTAATCTTTTCAAACTTGTTGCATGTTGTAAACCAATAGCTAGTAATGAATAATTGATAAAAGAAAATGCTATGGGGATACATCTATTGAATGAAAAGCATGATTGCAAAGTATAAATGCTATGAATATCAATTGTGCTAATGATCATGATTGGGGTGATAATTATGATGCTTCTTATGATCTTGCAAATTTATTTAAGCTTTATGATGAATATGCTATTGATAATAATGGTTGCAATTATATTGAAAGTGAGTTTGGAAGAGCATCAACTTTAGGTAATAATGATCCCACTACTTTGGAGAATGGTCAATCTTATGAAATTTTTGATAAAAGTGGGTTTGGAGAGGTCATGACTTCATTTGATGATAATCCCACTATTTTGAAAGATTATAATTTTTTTGTGCATGTGGATCATAAAGAGAATATTGTTTATGATAGCTATATTGTTGAACTTGAATATGATCCTACATGTAATTATTATGAGATAGGCAAATATGGTTATAGGAATTTTTATGTTACTCAATTACCTCTCTTGATGTTCAAATTGGTAATGCTTCGTCCTTCTTCCTTGCATATGCTAAATACCTAAAAAATGTCAATCATGTCCTTCATTATGAAGAGGTATCGACTGATCTCCGTCATCGATGTATCTAAAGGGGTCTACTGAAGTAGAAGTGTTATTACTAACCTGCGCGAACGCCAGGCTGAGCCGGACTTGTAAAAGCCTGACATTCCTTTCTCAAGCCCGAGCGCAGCCGAAGCCTGAAATACACTTTGTTTTCAAGCCCAAGCCTGTCCCAAAATCAAGCCCGAAGCCCGAAAACCCGGCCCAAACGCTTTTTTCAGTGTACACATGTGCAAGACCAGCCCGAAATACAGAAAAAGAGAAGCCCGAGCCTGGCCTGAACTACCTTACGGGCTGCAAAACAAAGCCCGGCCCGAGCTGCCCATGCCCAGGTCTTATTGCCAAGGGCTAGAAATGTCAAATTGTCTCGCTGCTCCCTCTATAAATACGTCGAGACCACAAGCTCTCATGGCACTCTGTACACCTACCAATACCAAGAAGCAGAGCGCAACACAGACGCAGAAGAATGGCTATGGGGCGGGAGAGGCGCATCAAGCTTCTCATGGCAGTTGTCCTGCTCCTCACCTTGGCGAAAGGTAACAAAACATCTCCAATCCAGAGTCATGCGAGCATATGTATAATTTCTTGAGCAGCTCGTGAATCTGTTCAGTCCCTAACTCATTCAGCTCGTGAATCTCTCTGTTCCAGGGAGCAGCTGCAACAAGACATGCACCGTGGCGGACCTGGAGATACGGCATATCCGGGTCGACAGCTACAAGCAGGACGGCGGCCGCACGCACGAGCAAGAGCAGCAGCAGATGAACTCCGGCGACGGCGGCGGCGGGCGCAAGCTGAAGCAGCTGCCGATGGTCATGGCGGTGTGGGTGTACAACCACTGCCCGTGCATGGTGGACAACGGGGTGATCTACGCGCCCGACGGCTTCTCCACCATCTACGCCAACGGGACCGACGAGAGGATCTTCTCCAAGGTGACGGAGCACCTCTACCTCATCCACCACGCCGGCCCGCTCCTGCCGGCGGCGAGCTGCCCGCGTTTCCCCCCCTCGCCGCCCGAGAACACATCTGCCGCCGCCACCGGCCCGGTCGATGGGAAGGCGCAAACTGAAGATTTTAGCTGCCCGTCGACCTCTTTCTTCTATACCTGGTACGATGAGATCGAGCTCAAGCCTGCCTTCCTCGTGCCTCACTGCTAGAGTGCTAGCTAGCTGCAGGAAATTCCATCTCGATCGATCCACATGGATTTCCGTCCGTATGATAAAATAAGGAGGTAATATCACAGGTGGTGCTTAAACTTGCCACCGATGTTCACTTTAGTGCCTGAAGTTGAAAAATACACCGAACTGGTTTCAAAACTTGGCACGAGCGTGCAAATACAGTGCTAATCCTATTAATAGACGTGTTTTTACGCTGATGTGGCACCGTAGCTCGCTTAGCATGCACAGACAACTTCGCCCTAGGAAAGAACCAGTATGCCATACGTTTTCTCGTTCATGTTAATGAAAACAGATCCTTTTTCTTAGAATAATGAAAACATTTCCTATTTTTTTTAGATAAGAAAGAAGAGACACGTACGTGGGTTTTAATCGCCTCAGCAGTGCAGACCAGTTTGCGCATCTTAGTTTCATTTAGAAATTTGTAAAAAAGTTTGCAAATTATAATCACAGTAATAAAAATATTCACATATTTGTTTTAAACGTATCATATAAATAAAATGGTATTTCTGATTATAAAAATGGCTGTAAATTTAGAATTATATAAATATTTTCTATACTACAATTCATGAATATTATTTTAACTACATAAACCTTTTAATAGTTACATGTACATTTTTACAATTCATATTGTTTAAGAATTTTTCAACAATGTAAAATGTTCATAAATATCCAAAATTTAAAATTTCAGTTTATGAAAAATATTCACTACTGACTATATTTTAATTATAATTTTTTTTGAATATATGACACGATGAAAGTTATACACATGTTTCTCGCAAAAAAGAAATTTATACACATGTGAATATTAATAAAAATGTTTCTACATATAACATTTTTTTTTCATTTAAGCATAAGCCAAGCATGCATAATCTTTTGGAATTTACTTAAAAAATTAAGTTTTTTATAATTATTTTTGCATATACTAAACAATTTAGAAAATTTATTTACGAAAAGCTTTAACTATAAATCACATGTAAATTGCTGACTATTTTTTTAAATT
Source organism: Aegilops tauschii subsp. strangulata (assembly GCF_002575655.3). Lineage (NCBI taxonomy): Eukaryota > Viridiplantae > Streptophyta > Magnoliopsida > Poales > Poaceae > Aegilops > Aegilops tauschii. The sequence goes on from NC_053039.3 coordinate 51,001,841, forward strand.
ACATGAACATTTTAGTTATTTAATTTATATGTATTTATAAAAAATTTGAAGCACAAATATTTGAAATGTATTTTTTTACTGTGATTATAATTTACAATTTTTTTTTACAAATTTCTAAATCAAACTAACGTGCGCAAACTGGGCTGCACTGCAGCAGGCCATTAAAACCCACGAACGTGTTTCTTTATCTAACAAAATAGGAAATGTTTTCATTATTCTAAAAAAAGATCTGTTTTCATTAACATGCACGAGAAAATGTATGGCGTACTGGCCAGTAGTTCCAGTTTGCTAGGGCGAGGTTGTCTGTGCATGCTAAGCGAACTACGGTGCCACGTCAGCGTAAAGACGTCTACTAATGGGATTAGCACTGTATTTGTACGCTCGTGCCAAGTTTTGAAACCAGTTCGGTGTATTTTTCAACTTCAGGCACTAAAGTGAACATTGGTGGCAAGTTTAAGCACCACCTGTGATATTACCTCTAAAATAAGTTGTGGGTGAACTAGTGTGCTCCGTGTGCGTGGTTTAGCTGTAGAGTTTTGGGATGATGACCGGTCCCAAATCTACTCTTCTCTTCAAGGATGCGTAATCCTCTCAAGGATCTGCTATGGTTGCAGAATAAATCAATCAAGTATTTGCAGAATTAACGTTTTGTGCTTTTGTTGAGTTTGTGTTGACCGGGTATGCTAGTGTGAGTGAAATTCTAGACACAAATCGACGTCAGTTATCTGTTCTAAGGATTTATGTTTCAGTTTTTTTCTACGCCTGGTCTCTAAACAAACAAATGCATGTTTCATGTTTGGTACTAACATACGAATGCATTCCTCGCAAAAAAAAAGAATGCATCGGCGTAACTTCTGAATGATTTACAGCGCCTATTAATGCATCACCTTCTTTTTGTTGGTTGAACATGTAAGAAAGAACCAAAAGGTCAAAAAATAATGTACTTCCTCTGTCTCAAAATGTAAGAAGTTTTTCTTACACGGGCAGAGGGAGTATTATCGTTACTATTTCGTATACTCATCGAGGTCGAGGCATAACCTGATGTTTATCTTCTTCCACATTTGAAAGCATGAAAACTGAAAAACGCTTCAACCGGGAAGCATGCATGTGAGTGGCAGTGGAAGTTACATAAAAGACAAGGACTATATATGCAGAAAGTTTCCTTACACAGAGACAGCAGAGTTGTTTCCGATGATAAAAAGTTAAAAACTGTTACCACCTATCGTGATTGGCAAGAATGACAGTTCAGAGGTGTCCCTCCCAATACAGATGAGCACCACCAAAGCAGCCATACAGGCCATGTTGCGGTTACCTCACAGCATGTAAACCAAAAGAACTTTGCCCCATGGTTGCTACTTCTGTACAAGTTCTTCCTCAAAAAAAAATTCCGTATACAAAAGAATACTGTCTTCTTTGGAGGCAGAAGTAAGCTATATATTCGCCTCAACCATTCATACGTGCATTCCAGGAGTTTTATCATGGCAACTTCACGACTGGTTTATCATGGCAACATCACAGAGTGAGGAGGGGAGCACCCGGGCCGCCCCAAAGGAGCGACAAGGGTGGTCCGTTCACTTCGCCTAAAATTCCTTGGCCTGAACCTCAACTCATGACAGGAGTGTCATGCATTGATGCCGGACTCTGATGAGGTTGCACCTTTTTTTTGTGTGAATAAAAGACGTTATGGCAGTGAATATTTTCTTGTGCCAGTCATATATGCTGTTGCGCAATAATGAAAGTGGTGGCATCGAGGTAATGGCGTGAAAAACATGCAATCTGGCGTTACATATACTGATCCATTGTAACAATCATCAATCAGCACAGATGTCACATTCAGATATTCCCAACACTACAGAACTAGAATCATGGATGCAACCATGTTTTCCAACAAAAACAGACCATATTTTTTTTTCTTGTACCTGATGAGCACACTGTCTGGCAAGTAGGCACAGCACAGCATACGTGCTGTTCTGTGCTAATCGATTGCTACAAGCTGATTTAATTTAGTTCTACTGGAATGTGCTAATGTGACGGCCGACATAACTACCAGATTTCCCTCAAAACGAGATAATTCACCAACAAATTGTCAAACTACAAGAAACCCAAATATCTCCAGATTTTCTCCAAAATGAGAGTTTGACAAACCACTCCCAGATTTCCCTGTAAATGAGATTTTCCTAATATAGCACAACTACTGCTTCAGGAAACCTGAAAAATAAAGAAAATATATATATTACCGACGTTTGACTCGATGTGGAAAAGGAAAACGAAAACCGAATAAACACAAGTACCTCCAAAAGTGAAATAGAGAGTGACTTATCATCCGGACAACATGTTTACTTTATAGCACCAAATTAGATCACTGTAAATTGTTTGCAAGTAATAAGCTTCAGTTTTTGACTTTTATCAGTTGGTAATATTTCGGGAAAAAGAGAAGTGGTCATCATTATGACAAGGAAGCTCAAAGCACCATGTGTACTGACAGTGCGAATGGATGGCTAATAAGGGATCATCAAAGAAGCTGGTAGATAAGAGGCTATAAGATAGTACCCACCCAGAGATACCAATACTTGTAGACGCAACTAACCAGATCTTCTGTCCCTTCCATGTCATCCTTCTTGCCTGAAAAATGTTTTCATTGTAACAGACATAATCTATGCTAACTCGGAACAATTTGTAACAGTATAAACTATACATTGCTTATAACAAACGTGCTAGCGGACACGAGTGATACATACAACAAGTTATCAAGAATTCAGCACAGCTCACTGCTCACGTAGCCTAACACGGATCAAAGGAACGTAATATATTTAGAAACTTGACACTGGTTAGTTGAATTAAGAAGTGTACAAGAGTCATGAAGTGAAGACAACATCCTTAAGTTATCTTCTGAACCAGATTATAGAGATGTGGAAATAACATGTACTGTAAATTACAAATTCAGAGAAACCAAAAAAGTAGTTGGTTGTGTATTTAAACCAAGTAAGTAGTTGTTCTCTTCTTAAGAGATATATTATCAGTCACACAAGATTTAAACAACATACATATAATTTTATGAACACGGCACTTGTGCAAATAGACATTATTTCATCTTCACAGAAATGTACAATTGTGACCACCTACCAAGTTACGACATGCGTCACGGAATAGTCACCAATCACAAAATTCATCCATTTGTATGTTTCCACATTATATCACAAAAGTCACAAAATTCTGCCCAAGCACAAAGACAACTCAAGCAAGCAATGCATCAGCACAACTGAAACGTAAGGAGACAATATAATGCATCAGCACAAGTGATTGATTACCTGTGGCAGGGATCCGGCTTGATCCAAGCCATGGTGGAAGCACACATGGAACAAAAGAACAGTCTCGGCCTCGAAGAGGAGAAGCCCCAATCACCTTCCCATTGTGCATGTCCACGACGACAACGTGCTCGCCGACCTTAAGGTATATGGTACTCGCGTTCAGTGGGTCAAGCACGGCAATTTGTGGCGCCTCCGACGGGTAGCCTCCATCGGCCAAGACCTTCTTGAGCGCCACCTGGTGCTCCAGCGTCCAGCCGCTGCGCTCGTCGTCGTCGAGCGCAAAGTAGCTGAGCAGGAACAGATCGTCAGGAGACACCTCGGCGTAGCGCAGCATCCCATCGCTTACGCCGATGCGCCGGTGCTTGGCCACCTCTAGCATGAACCCCACCTTGTCATGGACCTTGTTAAGATCTCCGTCATTTGCAAATGTAAGTGGACGCTCGGCAGCTCGACGAAGCGGGACTCCAGCCGGTCGTCGAACGGGTCGACGGAGATGGCCCCAAAGGTCAGGTCGACCCACCACAGCCGGCCGGCGGAAGGCAACCGTCTCCTGGTTTGCGTCCATCCGGCGCGGGGGCAGCGATGGTATGTCCAGCATCACCGTCTTCCACCTCCCTTCCTCGGAGAGAAACCGCACAAGGGCGGCGCCCTGGCCGACGAGCTCGGCGACGGCGAACCTGTCAGGCGGCCTGCGCCCGAGCCCGCCTTCGGCTTGGGTGAGGAGGCCCATGTGGTGAGAAAACAGGATCCTCCTGGAGCCACTAGTGCAGAACCGGGCTTTAGCGCCGGTTCGTAAGGGCCTTTAGTGCCGGTTCTGCAACCGGCACTAAAGAGTGAAGACTAAAGGCCCCCCCTCTTTAGTACCGGTTCGGCACGAACCGGCGCTAACGTGCCACCACGTGGCACGAGTCAGGCCCGGGTGTGTGTAGGACATTAGTATCGGTTGGTAACACCAACCGGTACTAAATGTTTGAGTGTGTTTTGGTTTTAATTTTTATTTTTCCTTTAGTTTTGTGTTTTCAATTTAATTTAGTGATTGTTTTACATTATAATGAGTTGTTAAATCATTAGGTGAAAGTACCGTAGATTAGTTTCAACTGGATGCATGTGGATCCTAGCTAAGTGATCAAGTGATCTAAGTAATATGGATATGGCATATACTTGATCACTTAGCTAGGATCCATCTAGTTGAAACTAATATGCGGTTTCTTTCATAAATAATATAATAACTCATCATCATCATCATATTAATATAAAAACTCTTGCATCATATCATCATCAACAACAGTATATACTAGCTAACAAAGATATCATCGAGTTCAACATGGTCATGATATTATAAGCGTTCATAACACCACAAAAGCAAATCACTCTTTGAGATTAAGTTCAGGACGAAGAACACAGACACGCATGAGAGGACAACAAGTACTAAGAGCATGATAACTAGCTAAATCACTCCTGCTGCTCTCTCTCAGGTAAAATATCATAGAACATGTATAGCTCTCCCGATTCATCATATTGGAGCATGCAGATGAACCTGTCTCCTAATCGTGGGCTGCGCTTCTGATTGCTGCCCCTAGTACTTCTCTGCGATCGTTAACAATTTTGCTCCAATCTTTCACTATTAAGCATTCATCGCTTTCAGACATCCTGAATGCACTCATCTGCACTGTAGGATATCTTGGCCGTAAGCTAACAATTGACATGCGACCTTTAGTCTCGATCCACTGAGGCACAACTGTCATCGGGAGTCCCTGCTGAAGAACATCGTATAGTAATTAATATACTTAGCAATGAAAGTTTAGCTTGAAAAATAATGTATGCAAAAGATGCACTGAGGACTAATAGTAAAAATCTTACCATCTTTCCTAAATACATGTGACCGTAGTTCAATACGATCACTATTGGTCGCACGTTTTGAGTACTAAGATTTTCAAATTCAGGAAAATGATTTTTCTTAACAGCATCAAGATCCTCAAGCCATGAAACATAATGACTTATCTCCTCGCAGTTTAGTTCAGCTCCGGGACAGTAGTAGGTCCTGTCTACCAAACGTCGGACATGTTTGCTTGAATGGAAATAAGCTGTTAATAGAAATTAGTTGTCAACTATTTTTGAATAAACAATATCAAAGACATAAATATGGTTGAGAAACTCACATAATGGTAGAACTGGAGGCGTCTGCACATCGACCCAGATGTCTCTATTACCTTCAATATGATCTTCCGGACGAATATCAAAGGTGATAACCATATCAGGCTCAAATGCATAAGCCTTGCATAGTGCTTGCCAAGTTTTGCATTCAAAATAGGTGTACGTGTCTGCATTGTATAATTTGACGTTGAAAGTATAACCATGCTTGGTCTTCAGGTAAACTCTCTTTACCTCCATAGTTTCCATAGCACTGAAACCTATCTTATCCAAGACAAAAATTCTTACATGGCAGGGGATGCGCTAGTAGAATAGTGAAAATTTAAAATTATAAGTTGAAGCAAATGAAGCATATATAAGTCATACTTAATTACGAAAAAAGACTTGTCGTTGTGACTTACTGTATCCACTTCGAAGGTCTCATCCAGCTTGATGCTGAAGCGCCTATCATCAACAAGGAAATTTCTGTCGCACAGGCCGCGCTGGTCTTCACAGAATTCGCACTTAATGAAATCTTTTTCGTCGTCAGACGGCATTTCCTATGTTCATATAGGTGAAACATTAAACACTTACTAGTTCTATTAATTCAACTAATTCAACTACTTCTATTAGTTCAACTAGTTCTATTAATTCAACTAAGCATTTAATAAAAATAAACTTGTTCTATTATTTTTTTTACTAAAATAAAGTAGCTAGTTCTATATAGTAATATTTTAATTAGATCATCAAATCTCAGATATCTAAATTTTCTTACTAAAAATAAACTAGTTCTATTGATTCAACTAATTCAACTAAGAATTTACTAAAAATAAACTAGTTCTATTAATTTTCTTACTAAAAAATATAAAGTAGCTATATATATAGTAATATTTTAATTAGATCATCAAATCTCATATACCTAAATTTTCTTACTAAAAATAAACTAGTTCTACTAATTCAACTAGTTCAACTAAGCATTTACTAAAAATAAACTAGTTATATTAATTCAACTAGTTCAAATAATCTCATATACCTAAATTTTCTTACTAAAAATAAACTTGCTCTATTAATTTTCATACTAAAAATAAACTAGTTATATTAATTCAACTAGTTCAAATCTCATATATATACCTAATTAATATCTAGCTAATTCATCTAAAATTGACATTAATATTTAACATCTTTTCCATATAATTCATCTAACATTAACATTCTAACATTCTTATCTACGTAATTTATCTAACATTAATCTAAACAACAGAAAACAGAAAATAAGTAAAAACAATATGTGTGTGTGTGTGTCTCTCTCTCTGTGTGTGTGTATGTGTGTGTGTACGATCGAGGGGCGGCGGCGTACGGGCGGCGGCGCGAGACGACGATGCGACGGGGATGGCGCGACGACGAGCGGCGGGCCGGGGGCGACGGCGCGATCGAGACGGCGACGTAGTACGGGGCGGCGGCGACGGGCGGCGGGGCCGACGGCGGTGACGGCGACGACGGGCGGCGGGGGCGGCGAGGGCGGCGCGCGATGGGCGACAGCGCGGCGGCGGCGGTGGCGATGTCGCGCGAAGTAGTTGGAGAAGAAGTGGTGGTCGATGAAACTGAATTTTTCGTAAGTGCCATATATATAGGAGGGGCCTTTAGTACCGGTTGGAGCCACCAACCGGTACTAAAGGCCAATTTTCGCCAGGCCAAGGGGCGGGAAACTGCCCCTTTAGTACCGGTTCGTGGCTCCAACCGGTACTAAAGGCCCCCCCTTTAGTACCGGTTGGAGCCACGACCCGGTACTAAAGGGGTGCGCTGGCGCAGGAGCGGTGCGGGCAAGTTTAGTCCCACCTTGCTAGCCGAGGGGCACCCGCACCAGTTTAAAAGCCCCGGCGCGGCTGCTATCTCGAACTCCTCTCTATAGCAGGCTTCTGGGCCTAACTTCGGCCCGCTGCCCTGTGAGCCTGCTGGCCCTTCTGGGCCTGTATTTGCAAACCCTAGGTCTGGCAGGCCCACTGGACAACGCCCCAACAATTTTTTGTATAATTTTCTTCTATTTATTTCTGAGTAGTTTTTTTGCTGTATTTAGTTTCTTTGCGATATAAAAAAAATTATATAGTTTTTTTCTTTTCTGCATTATTTATTTTCTGCTATTTATTTTTGAGTAATTTTTTTATATAGTTTTTGTCTTTTCTGTTTTATTTATTTTCTGTTTTGTCTTTTGCACATCCTATGTGGGTGAAATGATGATACCATGCCAAGTTTCGACATTTTCAGAGTTCATTTTGTAGTGATTTTCAATTTCACGGTCATTTAGCTATCTAAACAAATCGGTAAATGACTAAAAAATAGCAAATGATGTCAGAAAGTTTTGAAAATTGATGACGTCGCTTTGAATGGTGTGTACGGAACGCAAAAAAGTCTGGAGTTGTAATAAGTTTTAAAAAATGAAGTGCCCATGTAACAGATGAGTTCTCGTCAGAAACCCTGATACTTCGAAAGAGATTGTCCAGTTTGTACATGAAGTGCGTCCAGTTTTTGCCGTAACACAAGAAGTCTGGAGTTGTAGTAAGTTATTAAAGATAAAAAAGAGGCACAATGCTCGTTAATTAGCTTCAAGCCTTTCGGAATAGTGCAAACTGCACTGCACATAGCTCCATGCACTCTACACTATTCCTCAAGGCTTAAAGCTAAGCAACGTGCAGATGATCATTGCGCCTCTCCTTCATCGTCTCTGCACTCAGGGCTTATAAACCGCTCCTAGTGCCTCTCTCTTCGCGAGGTGGGACTAAAAAATAGCTTACTAAGAAACTATAGTACCGGTTCATGGCACGAACCGGTACTAAAGGCGCCCGTGGGGCCCCAGCCTGACCACAGCCTGACGCAGCCTCATTAGTACCGGTTCGTGACACGAACCGGTACTAAAGGTTGCTCATGAACCGGTACTAATGATCTCCGCCCGCCTAGCCGTTGGAACCGGCACTAATGGACACATTAGTGCCGGCTCAAAATCAAACCGGCACTAATGTGCTTCACATTTGACCCTTTTTCTACTAGTGAGCCATCGATGTCCGGCAGACGGAGCAGCTGGCCGCTGATGGGGTTGCAGACGAAGCGCTGGATTTCGGGGGCCGCGGTGAGCTCCCAGGCGGTGCAGGGGGGCTCCGCCTGGAGGTCGACGTAGCTGAGGAGGAGGTGGCCGTCGCCGCTGGCTCAATTGAGCAGAATCTTGACGTATGGGTTTAAAAGTGTTATTATGAGTAGCCGTCTAGCATGGAAGATGGAAATAGAAACATTTGGACCAAAAGTAGGACAACTTCATTCTCATGCAAAGCTCCACAAAACAAGTAAGATTTCACAAAGACAAAGCAAAGCTCCCATGAAACATGTAAGATTTCAATGTCAATAGAATATGCCACTTACACCAATCTAGGCATTTCAGGTACCAACAGAGCAAACACAAAATACTTCCACACTATGCTAGGCATTGCATCACAGTCCTGCTGACCTAGGCCTTTATTATACTTCTTCATGGACAAGTAGTTCTTATGCTTCCTTTCCCTCTCCATCTTCAGAGAAAGCTGTGGGACAAATCAATAAAATGTTGGGTCAGTGTGGTTAAACCAACAAAAAAGGCACGTCCATCCCATTTGTATGATGCAAAACCAGTGATATCTCCAAAAATGGAAAAATAAAATGTCAGAACCTAAGAAAAACAATGATCTAAAAAATAGTGGATTGAATGTGGCATACTGTCACGGCCCGGCTGATTGTCGCGCAGGTTGTAGTCGTGGTTGGTAGGAGGACGAGGGCGAGGCCCTCGCTTGCCTATGGTTGGAGAAGGGGGTGAGGAGGGGGCACCGTGGCGCAGGAGCAAGGGAGGAGAGGTTGTAGGATATTCTGCTTGCGTTTATTGATCCAAGGGCTGGCTATATATAGCCTAATTACAAGACCAGACTAAGACTCCTATTACAATTGGGTGTTGGCAGGGTAACCTTCTTCGGGACTAAACCTTTCCAACTAATACCCAGACTCCTAATCTAAAAAGACTGTAATTAAACTAGGACATATCTTTAGGCAGGTGCAGGGCCGGCCCGTGCAGGTCCCTTAAGCCTATAGGGCTGGCCCCACATGACACATACCAACATGAAAATATTATCCCACTATTTCAACCTATGTTCAGGGTACTATAGTTGTCTAGAAACAGTCCATTTACTTGAAGAGTGCTAGAAGTGCACAAACAATTTCATAACATTGCATAAGGTGTCAACTTTGATATACCAGTTACACCGGCAAGCTGACTTGCTACCACATTTAAAATGTTTAAGCAAAAAAACACAAATGTTTTAAAAAGTGGTAGAGAAAGCGCTCCAGCTCCACCTAGCAACTAGACCACTGCCTAGCATTTCTAGGCATTTCGCAAAAAAAGAGAGCCAAGTGTATATATACTTCATTATACACTGTAAAATTTTAAATTTGACAAGGATGAGTACTTCAATCAGTCAGATATTTACTAGACACAGTTTCCATACATCTCCCACTTATCCTCTTCACTACCCACTGTTCCTGTCCTGCAAAGTAGGCAGTATCATGCAAGAAGCACTGAATAAGTATTGGGAACACGGACCGGTCCTGTGCAACTGACACACTAAAGCAGCAAAAAGCAGGAAAAAAACACCTTTTCGAATGCTTAAGCATCCAGGCACTTAAAAGCAATCGCTTAGATGAAAGACCTTAGGCGCAGCTTTTTAAACACTAAACTACTAAGGTAACTTTGACATAACATCTGCTATCAAGAAACTAATAAGACTAGTGCAGTCACTACTATCATCTGGAACAACAGTCTTCAAAAGATCCCACTATTTCAACCTATGTTAGGGGTAATAACAGTCCTTTTACATGAAAAGTGCTAGAAATGCACAATTTCATAAAAGCGCATAAGGAGTGAACTTTGAATTAACAATTACACCAGCAAGCAGAATTGCTACCACATCCAAAATGTTTAAGCAAAAACCACCAATACTTAACAAGCCGTAGAGAGAAGTTTCTAGGTGTTTTGCAGAGAAGAGAGCAAAGTGTAGATACTCTTCATTATAAATGTAAATGTTTTAATTTGACAAGGATGAATGTTTCGATCAACGATATATTTACTAAATAGAGTTTCCATACATGTCACTTTTCCTCCTCGTTTATCACTACCCACTGTTCCTGTTGTCATGCAGGAGACAGTAGCATGCAAGAATCACTAATCTGCTAAGGTAACAGTCAGTCCTATCGTCAGAAACAAGACTCTTCAAAAGTTGAAGAGTAAACAGTCGTCGAAACAAGACTCTTCAAAAGAAAACAGTCACCTAATTTAAGCTACTATTATATTATTATTCTCAAAAAGAACATCTTACGAACGAAAAATAACGCCATCAGATACTGACATAGACCGCAGTGAGTAGCATTGGTGATGGTATATCAACCTGGGGGCATGACAACACCTAGTGGTGATGCGCATGGGTCTTGCTGATGCCGGGAGTTGAGACGGAGGATGAGTGGTTCGCGGTTGCTGTACGCCTCCCGCAGCGCCGCCCTTTTCTTCGGGCAAATAGCTCCCATGCGACGTCATTGGTGTGAATTGTCTCTCATGCGACGTTGTTGGTTGTAATGGCTCTCATGCGACGTCTCCTAGCGCAGAAATAGCTCAAGCAAGACAACCCGTTTATGCGGCTAGTTGGCTGTTAGTTAGGCTAAGGTTTGGTTAGGACACCGGGGGTTATGTGCTCTGACTGGTGGGGTCCACCTAGAGCCACGTAGTCAAGAGTCAACCGTCCACGACTCGACCGGTGACTGTGTGACCGTGCCCGTGCTGGACTGGGCGAGCGCCGCCGCCGTAAGCATCTTCTCCGGCAGCGGTTTCTTCTCCGCGGTGGTGGAGCACATTTCTCGGTAGCGGCAGAGCTATTGCGAGTGAGCCCGAAACCCTAGTCCCACTTCCCAGAATTTTGGGGGATCTATGGCCTCATGCTGCCCCTCTGTGCCCGTTTCTTGGCGATTTAGAATCTTGATTGGATCCGGGGGCTGTTTCTTCTCCGCGGCCCGCCCGGTGGTGGAGCGCCTTTCACGGCAGCGGCTATTGCGAGTGAGTATTTTCCAAACTCTAGTCCCATTCCCCAGAATTTTGGATAAATCTGTGGCCTCATGCTGCCCCTGTTTCTTGGCGTTTTAGAATCTCGATTGGATAGGAGCGCGGGGGCTGAATGAGATGGAGCGAGGAGACAGTGCTTCAAATCGGTAATGCCGCCCTCTTTTCTATTTTAGCTGTTATCGAACTCGATTTGGTAGTGACTGTCGCTTACACTGCTGCCGCTGCCTGCCATTGACAAAACAGGGGAGGTTCAGGTTCTGCCACCACATTCACAATTATAGTGGAATTTTTTCCCTGTAAAGCCAAGCTCAGTGATGGCAGTGTCCAAGACATTGATAGAGATACCACCGTGAGGTTGGATGTCGAATTTGCAGATGTTGATCCCCAGGAATTGGTGAGCATGAAGGAGAAGGCCGTGGGCAATTTGGTGGAGAGAATTGGGGAGAGTATTGTTTGGGGTCCAGAACAAGAGGTATCTCTGCAACGTTTCGATAACTATAATGGTGAATATGTGAGAATTGAAGATGGAGAATCCATGGTTGCTGAAATTGATCAGCAAGAAGGGTGGGCAAGCAAACAAGTAACATTTTATGCTGAGCTAATTGATCTGCAAACTCATTCCAGAGTTGGTTATGTGCCATCAAAGATGGCTGCACAGGTGGAAGATAATGAGTGGGTTTCACAAAAAAAGATGTTGGCATTGTTGACTGAACCGACTATAGTAGCTGAAGATACAGGGATTGATGCAGATGAAGAGGAGGGAACCCATGGTGCTAGGAACATTGTTGTTGACTGGAATGTAGTAGAGTTGAATGAAAAAACAGATTTGGTCATTACACCAATATCTGACATTGATATGGCCGAAATGTTTGGCATTCAAGTTGATGACAAAGATAAGGAGAAGGATGACAGTTCTTTGCCTGCTGATGGTAACACATGCCCTAGAAATGCAAATGAGGATGAAGAAGAGCTAATGAGAGAGGCTGCAGATGATGTGGATGATGCAGATGATAATGAGTTGGTTTGTTTGTATGACAAAGAGAACCCAGTTATTGAGGTGGGAAAGTTGTGGCCAAGCATGAAGGAGTTTAGGATGTCTTTCAGGACCTATGCAGTGAAAAAAGAATTTGATGCCAAGACTATGTGGACTGATCGAAAGAAATTTTATGCTCGGTGCAAAGGTTATGATGGTGGTGGCAATCCTTGCAAATGGTACTTGTCTGCCAGACTACAACCTGATGGAAGTACAGTAAGGGTAAATCAAATACCACACCAGCATACATGTATGACCACTTCACAGAGAGTTTCAAAGATGACATCATAGCTTTGGGTTATAGAGAAGATTACTCCTATTTTAGCCAAGACTCCAAACACTACTGCAAAGAGGCTTAAAGTTGACTTGGAGAAGCTGTACCCCATCCAGCTGCAATATACCACAGTGTGGAAAGCAAAACAAAGGGCCATGAAATCATTGTATGGTGACTGGGCAAATACATTTAGGATGTTGTATAGTTTTAAAGCAGAGGTGGAGAAGAGGTCACCTGGAAGTGTGGTGGAGATAGATACAGAGGTAACGAGGATGGCAAGGTTTTTTTCAGCAAGTTTTTTATGTGTTTGAAGCCTTGCATAGATGGATTCAAAGCAGGTTGTCGTCCATATTTGAGCATAGACTCATCTTTTTTGACTGGAAAGTGGAATGGTCAGTTGGCTGCATGCAATGCTCTAGATGGACACAACTGGATGTTCCCAATTGCAATAGGAATGTTTCAATCAGAGACAGAGGCATCATGGATATGGTTCATGATGCAACTGAAAAGATGCATAGGGCCAGTTTCTCCTTTGGCCATCCACACAGATGCATGTAAAGGGTTGGAAAATGCAGTAAAAAATGTTTTCCCCCATGCTGAGCAGAGGGAGTGCTTTGGACATATGTGGATGAATCTAATAAAAAAATTCAGAGGAGATGAATTTGGGCGCATGTGGCCAGCAGCAAGATCCTACACCAGACAGACACATTCCTATCACCTTGGTAAGATATTGGCATCATGTAGTGATAATGAATTTGCTTCATGGTTGAACACACACCATTCTCTGTTGTGGTATAGATCAGGTTTTAATACTGCCATAAAATGTGATCATATCAATAACAACTTGGCAGAAAGTTTTAACAACAAAGTGAAGGATTTGAAAGACTTGCCTGTGCATGACATGGTGGACCAAATAAGGATCATGATCATGCGTTTGTGGGAGTTGAGAGGAAAAATTGCTAATATTTTGGAAGGGGACAAGCTTCCAGCAGTGGTACAACAGGTGGTCAACAGGAGTAGAAATCTTTCACATCTATCTGTTGAGAAATCTTCCTGGTGGGGTGCTGAAGTTAGAGATACAAAGAGTGGCAAGAGGCATGTGGTAAATACTGAGTTGCATGAGTGCACTTGCCAAGAGTGGCAACACACTGGAAAACCATGTGAGCATTCCATACTTTTTTTGGCATCTAAACCCAGGTCAAATATGCACCCATATTTGCATGAGTATTATTCAGTACAAAAATTCAAAGCTGCATATGCAAGTCCAATTCCTGCACTGACTGACCAATCTCAGTGGCCTGAGGTGGAAATAGAATTTACCCTGTGTCGTGGAATTGTCACGGCAGATGTCCTCGAGCTAGGACTTAGTCGTGGAGCCATCGCTACTAGGAAGCTTGAAGGGGTTAAGCGGGACAAGGAACACGAGGGTTTATACTGGTTCGGCCCCTTATGGTGAAGGTAAAAGCCTACGTCCAGTTGAGGTGGTATTGATTAGGGTTACGATCACCAGGGAGCTAAATTGCTATACCCGGCTCTCGATGAGATTGTTCTTGTCCTTAAACCGCTGCCGGGTCGTCCCTTTATATAGGGAGGCTGACGCCCAGCAGCCCTCAGAGTCCCGGCCGGCTCATAAGAGTGTCCGGCTCGGACTCTCAACTATACTTGCCTCACACTACAAGTTCTACCATAATAATGATTGTAACTACGGGCCTTAAGCCATATCCGGGTCTTAAGCCCATCTCTGGCCCATCGTCTTCAAGCTTGGCTCCGGGCTTCTGGCAACGACCATATGAGTAACCCGGCCCCTCCTGGCGGGTGACTCTAAGGTCTATATCCTCAACATTAGGCCCCAGATTAATTTGAGCCGGCTCATGTCAATCTTCAATTCTTTCGACAGAAAAAATCTCCGGCTTACCATTTGTGTGAAGGCCATAACCCGGCGTGACGTCATCCTCTGGACTCCGGATAATCCGCCGTGACGTCATCGTCCATTAAGCCCGTTTTTTACTCCGCCAGATCCGCAACGGATCTTTACCTTTACTGTCATCCCGAAAATCGAGGCGCTGCGTGGGGAGATAACCACGCCACGGTCTCCTTGATTCTCGCGCCCGCTTTACGAGCTTGCCTTATAAATAGGCCGGCCCGATGGGCTCTTCTCACGCTCCTTCCTCTGTCGTCTTCTTCCTCTCACTGTCCCGTACTGCTCGAGCTCCGTCGCCGTCGCCGCCGCGGGTCTCCTCGTCGTCTCCAGCTCAGGCCGCTGCATCACCCTGATCTGACCAGAGAAACGCGGCGACCTCCGCGACTCTCCAGCTCTTGTAAGTCCTGCTTGTCCTGTAGAGTAGATCTGCCGTAGGATTCGTCCGCGTTCTTCGTGTTCGTCGCCATTGCCCGCAAGTTTCGGTAGTTCTCATAGTTACTGCCCCTGTTTGATCTTAGACCTGCATAGAACTAGTGCGGTGGTTGTTTGGTACCCATTTTACACGCAAGCAGCTCTCTTTTTACTGCATAGGAACTTTGTTCAAGCCCAAGAGCTCCCTCACTTCTACTTCTAGGTCTAGAATTTTTTTCTTTTGCCCGACCATTTTGATCCAAAAAAGTTACTGCAATATGTGAAACCTGTTTTACCACACTTAGTAAAAAACTGCAATCATTGAATCTTGGCGGTTTACAATTCCGGTTTAAAGAAACCACGCGCCGTAGAACCTTCCGGCTTAAAGAAAACCATGCTTCGTAGAATCCTCCGGCTTAGCTGTGATAAGGCCGTAGATAATCAATTCATTCTGAATGCCCCTGCGGCTTTAATAACCCGATGTACTTAGGTATATACCATTAGTCCCCTTCATAAACTGCCACCTTAGCTTTGAACTGTAGATATCCTCCGGCTTATAATTAACCCGGACGTTTTTCCTTTTTGTCATAGACTGCCGACTTTCACCATGCCTCCCAAAGCTCCCATTACTTGCAACTGGATGAGATCCAATGTCACCAATGAGACCCTAGCAGATTTTGTCAAGTCCGGATATCTACCCAAGAAGGACGTCATGTCCTACCGCGCCCCTGACCCGTCAGAAGAGAGACCACAGCCAAAGGACGGGGAGGTAGTGATTTTTGCGGACCATATGAGCCGGGGCTTCGCACCGCCCGGCTCAAAGTTTTTTAGGGACGTGCTAAACTTCTTCGACTTGCGACCTCAAGACATTGGACCCAACTCAGTGTCCAACATCTGCAACTTCCAAGTTTTCTGCGAGGTTTACCTTGGAGAAGAACCTAGTCTGCTGCTCTTCAGAGAGCTTTTTTACTTAAACCGCCAGAATGAGTGCGCCAATGGGCCAAGTCTGGAGTTAGGTGGTATCTCCATCCAGCGGCGTAGGGACTGCCTTTTCCCTTACGCAGAGCCGCCGAGCCACCCAAAGGACTGGAACATGACTTGGTTCTACTGCCAAGATACGTCCCCGGCTGATGAAAGTCCGCTGCCCGGCTTTCGCCCAACACGTCTGGAGCCGACTCACCCACTGTCAGACAAGCTGACGCAAGCGGAGCGCCAGCCTCTGCTCCCTACTATCAACAAGATCAAAGCTCTCCTGGGCAATGGTCTGAACGGAATCGACCTGGTCCGGGTCTGGATCTCATGGCGGGTGATCCCATTGAGCCGTCGCCCCGGCTTAATGTGTGAGTACACAGGACGAAAGGATGACCCTCAGAGACACAGCCGCAATGATCTGCCTGAAGACGTTGCAGAGGAGATGACCAAGGCTCTTTTAAACGAGAGCCTGGCAGACTGCGGAAGGACCGGGTTAGCCCCCTTCTGCAAGACCAACCCAGCCCCAGCGGTAAGCCGCCAATCTGAACACCCTATCTTCTGTTGTATATAACTTTCATCTGAATCGTTTGAAGAAATCATCATTGTATTTTTCAGGCTGACGACAAATTCTGGCGGGTCAAGTATGACCATGAGGCGGCCAAGAAGGCCAGGAAGGCGAAGAAAGCCGCCAAGAAAGCCGCCCCTCGCAAGAAAGGAAGCAGGCCTACTGCTTCCGAGCTGATGCAATTAAGCAACGGCTCCGAGTCAGAGGTAACCCCTGAGCCTTTAAGTCCTTGCTGTATTTGTTGTTTGTTGCTGTCCGCCTTATCAATACTTGCTCATTGACAGGATGACACCGGCGCAAGTAACCCGGTGGTTGAAGAGGTAATGTCACTTTCCTCCGACTCGGAGCCCTTGCCAAAGCTGAAAGTCCGAAGGGTAACCCGGAAAGTAAGCTTTTCACATCCTTTAGCTTATCAAGATCCTCAATTTATTTTGAAGTGACAGGTTCATGAAAGCCGGCGTCACACCCGGACCAACAAGGACACCGACCTCTCCGCCGGGTTACCCGACGCAACAAGGAAGCGCCGAACTGAGGTTATTTCCCACTTGTACCCCTTTCATCCGTTGGCGGGTGTTATCCGTCAGCCACTCAATTCTTCTGACTCCAATTATCAGGAGACCTCCCCCTCTTCGGGCGACTCTATGCAGTCGAGTCTTCCGACTTTCAAGACCGTGCCCGGGTAATGACAACCCTCTTATATTTGTTCTGGTCCTTGCTCATACTTTTTATACTAATCTTTGTTGTTCTTTCAGTGCCCAGGAAAAGCTCACCAAGAGGGTGAAGAAAACCAAGTCGGCCGGAGTGCCGGATTTGCCTGAGCCGGAGGTGACGGTCCAAGACCCGCCAGCTGCCTCCGCCCCCGAAGCCACCATTCCAATGGACACGGCACCTGTAGAAGCTTCTGCTGACCCGGAGGCCTCCGGCTCAGCTCAACCAACAAATGACCCGGACGTGGTAATCACCCGGACGGCATTTGTTGAGCCGGGGAGACCTACCGCACTGGCTAAGTGCTCCGCTAAGGGGGAGTTGCTGCAGCCCCACCGGGTGAACCTGGACCTCTCCGACCACACCAACCTGAGCATTGGAGAGCTCTTCTCTGGCTACATCAGCCAAGTGCACAAGAGCCGGGACGCAGAGGTTGCGATGGTGAACCAGATCCAGCAAAAATCTGAGGTATCCTTCTGCTATCCTCTTACTTACTGCATAGTTACCTTTATCATGCTAGCCCCCAAGTCGGCGACTTATGATTAAATATGTTGTAGACTTAGGTTCCGGCGTACTCAACTGAGCCGGCAGCTTGTAGATAGATACTTTCAATATGCATTAGCCCCCAAGTGCCAAGTGTCTTTGCTTGGAAAACACTTGGGACTTAAAATTTACATAGTAACTGTTCATGTCATAACCCGGAAATGTATGCAGGCCGCTGGCAAGAAGCTAGAAGCTGACATGGCTGATCTCAAGAGCCGGCTGCAGATGCAAGAGATGGAGACCCGGAAGGCAAATGCCAAGTTTGTATCCAGCATCGCCGCTCAAGAGAAGCTGAAGACAGAATTTGATGCTGAGCGGAAAGCCTGGGCCGAAGAGAAGGCCGCATTGGTGACCCGGGCTGAACAGGCAGAGAAGGCTCTCTCCGAGAAGACCGCCGAGCTCTCCGGCCTAAAGCGCCAGGTTTCCCAGATGGTGGCCGCCATCTTTGGTAAGTCGCCTCACCGGCTTTCATCAAGTTTAGAATGTTTATATCTCATGATTCATCCTTGTCACCGGCTTATCTGATTCTGTTAAACAGGTCCCAGAAGTGCCAACCTCAACCAGAGCGTGGTCACCAAGCTAAAGGCCGTGTATACCCTAGTGGAGCAGCTCTACACCGGGTCACAGCGTGCCTTAGCTGTGGTGGCCCTATCCAACGAGGTGCCAACTCACCTGGCAGAAGTCCTGCGCCGGCTCGCCGTTCTGCCTCAGTGGATCCAAGAGCTGCGACGGGCCTCTGCGAGAGCCGGAGCGATCGCCGCGCTGAGCCGGGCCAAGGCATTCCTGCTGGAGTTAGACCCGGCGGACATCGCCCTTGGCTATCCAAGCCTGAAGGAAGACGACTCAGCTTTCGATCAAAAGGACTTCGCAGCTTGCGTGAAGGCCGTACGCCCGGTGGCCACCCTTATCGGGAACGACACAGATCTGACCAAGTACCAGCCGGGCTAAGATGCGGAGAATCAGAGGATTCCAACCCCTCGCTATGAAGCCCTCAACTTGATCCCGCCGGCTCGTCAGCACACTTTCGCCCCGGAGATTGACCCGGCCGGGTTAATTGACGAGGAAGCCCAATTCGAAGCTCTCAGCGGCATCGACTGGAAGTCATCAACCTTCCAGGTCTTGGGATCAGCCGAAGGAGAGGATAGGAACGAGCCGGGGACTTCAACTCAGCAAGCGTCGTAACTCGGCTGGCGGTTTACCAAACAATGCTCCACCCTTTTAGACTTGATAAATTTTGTAATAGAGTAGATGCAACAGTTTATCTCTGCCGTGCCATCGTGCACGTATTGAATGCTAAAGTCCTTTGAAGTTGTCTCTTTGATATTTCTCTGGGTCATAATCAATCCTTTGTTTTTCTTAACCTCAAAAGAGGTGCCTTTAATTATCCTGCATAGAAGGGCAAATCACAAGTCTCGAAGCGGCTTACCGTCCTGAGAATCATAAATTTTAGATAACCCGGAATATGAATCAAAAAGGACTTGTCTTCAATGATATCTGGAATACAGCCGTAAGAACATACTTAACGGCCTGCAAGCATACTTCCGGTTTAGAGAATTCGGATGAGAAAGTTGGTACCGCAACTTTGGTTTACCTGCCTTATAACACCCATTGCGTTCAGCAATACTGTAAACCAAGGTTAAGCCGGCAAAGTGAGACCCGGCTGTACACACCTTGACATAATCAAAGAAAACTTGTGATAAAGCAGCAGAACTTAGGGGCTTCCGGTTCGAATACGACCAGAGACCCGGCCCAAAGGGGTTAGCTAAGATTCAGATACGATCATATAGCCCCCAGTGGGTGTGGCGATGCCAATCAAGAGGGTACCGACAGCTGTGTTCTCTTTGGTTCGAATACGACCCATGTTTGAACAGGAAGCCCCCAAGTGATTTTAAGAATTGTTTAACGACGCTGATTCGAATACGATCCACGTCGGTTCTCAGAGGGGTTAAACTATGATTCAAATATGACCACAGGTAACCTCCCAATGAGCTCGGCACTTTGCCAATCAAATGGGTATCGACAGCTATGTTCTCTTTGGTTCGAATACGACCCATGTTTGAACAGGAAGCCCCCAAGTGACTTTACTGCTTACGGCTAGATTCGAATACGATCATAAGCCGGATCCTCCTTTAAGTCATCATGTAATCTTGCAATAAAAACAACACATGCATATTTGGAGGAGAAAAAAGGACAGAGGTCCTGCTTTATTGCTTATCATAATATATACATGGCTGAGAGAAATATGTACTCCACGAGAGCCGGTGGCTCAAGTGTAGTAAGGCCGAAGCTGAGCTATGTTCCACGACCGACGGGTCTCTTCCTCCGACTTATGTGAATCTTTGTTCTCCCGAATGTCAATGAGGTAATATGACCCGTTGGGCAAGTTCTTGCTGACCACAAAGGGCCCTTCCCAAGGCGGGGATAACTTGTGTGCCTCTGTTTGATCCTGGATGAGCCGGAGCACGAGATCGCCTTCCTGGAAGACCCGGGATTTAACCCGGCGGCTATGATAACGGCGCAGGTCTTGTTGGTAAATCGCTGAACGAGCTGCTGCCACATCACGCTGTTCGTCCAATAAGTCAAGAGCATCTTGGCGCGCCTGTTCATTATCCGCCTCAACGTAAGCCGCCACTCGAGGTGAATCATGACGGATGTCATTGGGGAGGACTGCTTCTGCTCCATAAACCATGAAGAAAGGCGTGAAGCCTGTAGACCTGTTAGGAGTAGTGTTGATGCTCCATAACACGGAGGGCAACTCCTCCACCCAACAACCCGGCGTCCGTTGCAAAGGGACCAAAAGCCGGGGCTTGATACCTTTCAGAATCTCCTGATTAGCTCTCTCAGCTTGACCATTGGATTGAGGATGAGCCACTGAGGAAACATCAAGTCGGATATGCTCGCGTTGACAAAACTCTTCCATGGCGCCTTTGGAGAGATTGGTGCCATTGTCAGTTATAATGCTGTGCGGAAAGCCAAAGCGGAAAATCACCTTTTTCATAAATTGAACCGCCGTGGCTGCATCGCACTTGCTAACTGGCTCAGCTTCCACCCACTTTGTGAATTTGTCAACTGCCACCAAGAGGTGGGTCTTCTTATCCTTGGACCTTTTAAAAGGCCCAACCATATCAAGCCCCCAGACCGCAAAGGGCCAAGTGATTGGGATCATCCTCAGCTCCTGAGCCGGCACATGAGCCCGTCGTGAGAACTTCTGGCAACCATCACATTTACTGACCAAGTCCTCTGCATCAGCATGAGCCGTCAACCAATAAAAACCATGACGAAAAGCCTTGGCCACAAGGGACTTTGAGCCGGCGTGATGGCCACAATCCCCTTCATGGATCTCACGCAAGATCTCTTGACCTTCCTCAGGGGAGACATAACGCTGAAATGCTCCTGTAACGCTGCGATGATGCAACTCGCCATCGATAACGATCATTGACTTAGCCCGCCGGGTTATTTGCCTGGCCAAAGTTTCATCCTCAGGCAACTCGCCCCGGGTCATATAAGCCAGATAGGACATTGTCCAGTCTGGTATGATATGGAGAGCCGCCACCAGTCTTGCCTCCGGGTCAGGGACAGCCAAGTCTTCCTCCGTAGGCAACTTAACCGAAGGGCTATCCAGGACGTCCAGGAAAGTGTTAGGCGGCACCGGCTTTCGCTGAGAGCCTAGCCGGCTTAGAGCATCAGCCGCCTCGTTCTTCCTGCGATCAATGTGCTCTATTTGGTAGCCCTGAAAGTGCCCAGCAATGGCATCAACTTCGCGGCGTTGAGCCACCAAGTCTGAGTCACCGAAGCACCTTACCCGGCTCAAGCTCATCTCCTTAGCCATTCGAAGACCGTGGAGCAAGGCCTCGTACTCAGCCGCATTGTTAGTGCAAGGAAACATCAACTGTAGCACATAATGGAACTTGTCACCTTTAGGGGAAGCCAATACAACGCCAGCCCCCGAGCCCTCCAACTGCCTGGACCCATCGAAGTGAATAGTCCAATACGTGTTATCCGGCTTTTGCTCGGGCACTTGTGACTCTGTCCAATCATTGATGAAATCCACCAAGGCCTGAGATTTAACAGCAGTGCGTGGCACATATTTGAGACCATGAGGTCCAAGTTCTATAGCCCACTTAGCAATTCTCCCTGTGGCCTCTCTGTTTTGAATGATATCACCAAGAGGGGCAGAACTGACCACAGTGATGGGATGACCCTGAAAATAATGCTTAAGTTTCCGGCTCGCCATGAACACACCATACACAAGCTTCTGCCAATGCGGGTACCGCTGCTTGGACTCAATGAGCACTTCGCTGACATAATAAACCGGTCGCTGAACCGGATGCTCCTTACCCTCCTCCTTGCGCTCCACCACAATAGCCACACTGACGGCTCGTGCGTTTGCCGCCACATACAGTAATAAGGGCTCCTTATCAACCAGAGCAGCAAGGACTGGGGGCTCTGCCAGCTGCTTCTTCAAATCCTCAAAAGCGGTATTAGCTGCATTATTCCAGACAAAGTTATCAATTTTCTTCATCAACTGATATAATGGCATGGCCTTCTCACCCAAACGGCTTATAAACCGGCTTAAAGCAGCGATGCGACCCGCCAAACGCTGAACGTCATTTATACACGCCGGCTTAGCCAGGGAGGTGATGGCCTTGATCTTCTCCGGGTTAGCCTCAATGCCTTTATCAGAAACCAAAAACCCCAAGAGCTTGCCTGCAGGGACACCAAATACACACTTGGCTGGGTTAAGCATCATCTTGTAGACCCGGAGATTATCAAAGGTTTCTCTCAAATCATCTATCAGGGTTTCCTCTTTTATGGACTTAACCACGATATCGTCCACATAAGCGTGAACATTGCGCCCAATCTGTTTATGAAGACAGTTCTGTACACAACGCTGGTAAGTCGCCTGTGCACACTTGAGTCCAAAGGGCATAGACACATAGCAGAAGGCTCCAAAGGGAGTGATGAACGCCGTCTTCTCCTGGTCCTTAACTGCCATCTTAATCTGATGATATCCGGAGTAAGCATCCAAGAAACTTAAGCGTGCACAACCTGCCGTAGCATCAATGATTTGATCAATACGGGGGAGGGCAAAAGGATCAGCCGGACACGCCTTGTTCAAGTCTGTGTAGTCCACACACATCCGCCAAGTGCCGTTCTTCTTGAGACGAGCACCGGGTTAGCTAACCAATCTGGGTGAAAGACTTCAACGATAAACCCGGCCGCCAAGAGCCGGGCCACCTCTTCACCAATAGCTTTCCGCCTCTCTTCATTAAACCGCCGAAGGAACTGCCTGACCGGCTTAAATTTCGGATCAACATTAAGAGTATGCTCAGCGAGTTCTCTAGGTACACCTGGCATGTCAGAAGGTTTCCATGCGAAGATGTCCCTATTCTCACGGATGAACTCGATGAGCGCGCTTTCCTATTTTGGATCCAGATTTGCACTGATGCTAAACTGCTGAGATGAGTCACCTGGAACAAAATCAACAAGTTTAGTCTCATCAGCCGATTTAAATTTCATTGCCAGCTCTTGTTCTGTAGTTGGCTTTTTCAGAGAGGTCATGTCTGTTGGGTCAACATTGTATTTGTAAAACTTCAACTCCTCTGTAGCACAAACAGATTCTGCATAAGCCGCATCGCCTTCCTCACACTCCAGAGCCACTTTCCGGCTGCCGTGAACCGTAATGGTCCCATTGTGACCCGGCATCTTGAGCTGTAAGTACACATAACACGGCCGTGCCATGAACTTGGCGTAAGCCGGCCGTCCAAATATAGCATGGTATGGACTTCTTATCTTGACCACCTCAAAGGTCAATTTCTCCACCCTGTAGTTGTTTTCATCACCAAAGGCCACTTCCAATTCGATCTTGCCGGCTGGATAAGCCGACTTACCAGGTACCACACCATGGAAGATAGTGTTTGACTGGCTGAGGTTCTTATCAACCAACCCCATACGGCGAAAAGTCTCATAATAGAGGATGTTGATGCTGCTGCCTCCATCCATGAGCACCTTTGTGAACCTATATCCTCCCACTTGAGGAGCCACCACTAAGGCCAAGTGGCCCGGGTTATCCACCTGGGGAGGGTGATCCTCCCTACTCCACACTATAGGCTGCTCAGACCACCGCAAGTAGCGTGGGACCGCCGGCTCAACAGCATTCACTGCCCTCTTATGAAGCTTCTGATCTCGCTTACACAGACTGGTGGTAAACACATGATACTGTCCACCACTAAGCTGCTTTGGATTGGTCTGATAACCCCCCTGCTGCTGTTGATGACCCTGGCCAGACTGCTGATTAAAGCCCCCTTGACCGTTCTGAGGACCGGAATTTGAGCCGCCCGCCGGGCCATGAAAACCGCCGGCACCTGAGCCGCCGCCCGGGCCATTGTAATTCTTAAAGGCCTTCATGATTGCACAATCCTTCCACAGATGAGTCGCTGGCTTCTCTCTAGAGCCATGCCTCGGACAAGGCTCATTCAACAGCTGCTCCAGCGTCGGACCTGACCTGCCGCCTCGGGGAGGGGGCCTCCCCTTACGCCGCTGGTTATTCCCTTGTGAGCTGGTGTTGGCCACAAACTCTAGGCTGCCGTCGGCCTTGCGCTTGCCTCCTCCTTGGTTCCCCGGGTTATGCTGAGGACCCTTGCCGTTGCCATTCTTCTTTCCCTTCCCTGTCCTTTCATCATCTGAAGGGGGATCCTTGGTACCATCAGAATCGGCGTACTTGACAAGAGCCGCCATTAGTGTACCCATATCACTGCAGTCGCGCTTAAGCCGCCCGAGTTTCATCTTCAGGGGCACGAAGCGACAATTCTGTTCCAACATTAAGACTGCAGAGCCGGCATCCATCTTATCTGATGAATGTATGATCTCCTTGACCCGGCGAACCCAATGAGTCATGGATTCACCCTCCTGCTGCTTACAGTTAGTCAAATCCACGATTGACATAGACTGCCTACAGGTATCTTTGAAGTTTTGGATGAACCGGGCTTTCAGCTCAGCCCAAGACCCGATGGAATTCGGTGGTAGCCCTTTCAACCAAGTGCGGGCAGTCCCATCCAACATCATGGTGAAGTACTTGGCCATTGCCGCCTCACTGACCTCCAGTAGTTCCATGGCCATCTCGTAACTCTCGATCCAGGCTGCGGGTTGTAAGTCAGCTGTGTAATTAGGCACCTTCCTAGGTCCCTTGAAGTCTTTGGGTAGACGTTCATTGCGGATAGCTGGCACTAAGCAAGGGACACCCCCAGTCCTGGTAGGGATACCCACATCGACGGACGTCGTCGGATAAGCCGGGGAAGTCTGGTAAGCCGTCAACTGAGGCACCTGCTCTGCCTCTTGCCGCGCTCTGTCTTGGTCTGCTGCTTGAAAGGCTCCATTATAAGCCGGGCCGTGGCCAGGGGGCGGGTCATGGCGTCGGACGTTACTTGAGCCGGTTGCTGAGACCATGTGCCGGCTGTAACTCGGGCTCTGGCCTGGACGAGGGGTCAAGTGGATCCTGTCCCGGCTGTAGGAGTATGCCTCTTGCTGCGCCAGTGCTGTCTGAAGGAGTTCCCTGACCCGGCGGGTTTCAATAGCCGTCGGAGAGTCGCCGTCGACCGGGAGAGCCGCCAGCCGTGCTGCCGCAGCGACCATGTTCTCTAGCGGGTTATTATAATGACCCGGTGGTATTGGCACATACTGAGGCGGGGCAGGGGGCATCTGGGGAGGCCCCATTACTTGTGGCTGAATAGGGGTCCCCGACCCGGGCACTATGACCCCTGGCGGGTTACTAGACCCTGCACCTGGCGTGTTGAAGAGGTTGCGTGGATCGTAAACCGGCGGGAGTCGAGATTGGGCCTTTTGATGCCTCCTTCTCAGGACCTCATTGGCTGCGTTTTGATCCATCGTGAGCCGGAAGGACTGCGCTTGAATCAACTGGGTTTGGGCATCGAGAGCCGCCCGCTCCGTAGCCATCCTGATCCCTTCCGCTGCCAGATCCTCCTTAGCTTTTACTAGATCCAATTTTAACTGTGCCACCTCCGCATCATGCTGAGCTTGATCCGCCGGGTCCACCGTGGCGGTTAACAGGGCCGTCATCTTGTCCGTGAGATCCATCAGCACCTAAGCCGGAGAAGGCACCGGGTTTCCAGCTCCAGCAGCGGGGTTCTGAGCAGGCTGTGCACCGGCCATAAAGACCCCAACCTGACTTGGCGGCTCAAACGGGTCTGGAATACTGTCACCATCGGAATAACCCATGAGCCTGCCATCTTGAAGTTGATACAACGAGTTTGACTCATCGGTGGCCGACTCGCCGTCAGAGCCGGCGGCCATCTCATCACCAGATCTAGATCAATCAGAGAGTCCTCCATGGATACACCCCACAAAAGCATGCCTTAAGGCAGGCCGGGCCCGGGCGGGTCGCGCGCGCTGAGCCGTCTCGATGAGATCGGCGCAGAGATCCGGCTCAGGGCCCGGCTCACCAATCTTGCCGATGAAAACATGAATTCCGCCGAAGGGGACCCGGTACCCGTACTCAATTGAGCCGGCGTCGGGGCCCCAGGTTGCATCGTCGATGTAGAGCTTGCCGTGACGACTCTTGGTCATCCGGCCCACAGCGTATCCCTTGAGCCCTTCGAAGCTGCCCTTCAAGAACTCAAATCCACCGTGCGCTAGCCCCACGGTGGGCGCCAACTGTCGTGGAATTGTCACGGCAGATGTCCTCGAGCTAGGACTTAGTCGTGGAGCCATCGCTACTAGGAAGCTTGAAGGGGTTAAGCGGGACAAGGAACACGAGGGTTTATACTGGTTCGGCCCCTTACGGTGAAGGTAAAAGCCTACGTCCAGTTGAGGTGGTATTGATTAGGGTTACGATCACCAGGGAGCTAAATTGCTATACCCGGCTCTCGATGAGATTGTTCTTGTCCTTAAACCGCTGCCGGGTCGTCCCTTTATATAGGGAGGCTGACGCCCAGCAGCCCTCAGAGTCCCGGCCGGCTCATAAGAGTGTCCGGCTCGGACTCTCAACTATACTTGCCTTACACTACAAGTTCTACCATAATAATGGTTGTAACTATGGGCCTTAAGCCATATCCGGGTCTTAAGCCCATCTCTGGCCCATCGTCTTCAAGCTTGGCTCCGGGCTTCTGGCAACGACCATATGAGTAACCCGGCCCCTCCTGGCGGGTGACTCTAAGGTCTATATCCTCAACACCTTGTGTCCCCCTGTCACTAGAAGAAAGGCTGGGAGGCCAAAACAGAGCAGATTCAAAGCTTGGTTTGAGAAAGGTGGTTGTAGTAAGAAGGGGAAAAAGGAAAAGGAAAAGAATGATAAGCCCAAAAGGGCTCAAAAAGGTAACAAAAATAGGTGCAAGTTGTGTGAGGTACTTGGGCACAGAGTTGGTTCATCCAAATGCATCTACACTCCTCAGAGGCCAAAGTATGTTTATGTTACTGTTTTTGCAAGTTTTTGATTTTGCTACTTGTTCTAGTATGTAACCAAGTGAAATGCTTTACTTTTTAGGAGGAAGCATGCAGAAAAAGCCCCACCTCTTGTTGTTGAACAGTGCTGGCCAGTGAAAAAAGCAAGACTCAATGGCTTTAGAAGGAAGAGCACTAAGCAGATAATGTTTGGTGACAAAGATATGGAGCAAACTGAAACTGTTACTGCTGAACATGAGCTAAGTGTTTCTGTTTTGGACGATGTGATGCATACTGAATCTGTTTTGCAGGCGCTAGGGCAATCTGAAACTGTTGCATATGAAGCAACTGTTGTGCCGCCATGCGAATCTGCTTTGACAGCTGTGTTGCCATGTTTGGAGGTTGTGCTGCCAAGTGTTGAGTTGCAAACTGAAGTAGTTGAACAATGTGTGCCATCTACTCAAGCTGCAGAAGTGCAAACTGAAGAAGTGGGACATGGTGAGGGGCAAAAGTTGAGGGGGCCTAGTGGAGTTGGCAACAAAACCAAGGGGCCAAAAAGCAAGAGCATCAGCATCAACAAACTATACGCCGTGGAACCAAACGGTGGAAAAAAGGAGAAGAAATCGAGTGGTAGAAAGAAGCAAAAGAAATAGAGTCGAAATCATTCAAATTTGATGTGAAAACTTATGTTTGTTGTCATTTGATGTGAAAACTTATGTTCTTTCATGTGAAAACTTATGTGCTATGATGTTGATTTGACTTGAAATAAAATTCAAATTTGAACCGACATTCAAATTTGAACCTATCTCCAATATTTTTGGAGTTCATTTGTTTGTTCTGTGATGTTGCATTGTTTTATGTACTACTATGCACTTTAGTTCATAAATCCAACCCTTTTTGTGAAGTCCAACTCATAGTTACTGAAAATGTTGTCCAAACAGGCTCCAAAGTAAGGGAAAACGACCCCATTTCTAAGCAAGTTTTTTTCGACCTTCTCAAAATCACAAAAAAAAAGATTTTCTTAGCTTATATTATACCTATATAGGATAAATACGAAGTCTCACCTTTTTTTTGAATAAGTATTCATATTATTAATTTATTTTTGAAAAAACACCCTTTAATACAAAGTCAGCAATAAAACAAGTTTAAAAATTTAAAATGCAAAAATAACTTCAGATCCTCCTTAGTCACTCCAAAATGAAGCTAAGGTGAGGTGAAAGAACATGCGGTGCCCCCATGTTTGGTTTTGGTAATTGATGACAATCTCTATGGACTAATGGTTGCCTTGAGTTATATTTGAAGGATTTGTCCATAGGCATTTCTTGAAGTCCATGTGTTGGTTTCAAGGAGTTTATGTGGTGACCAAGGTGTTATTAAGGAATTATCCAAAGATTGGTCATGTGAGAGTAGAACTTATTGCAAGCATGTCTTGAAGAAGAAGATTGTGTGATCATTCATGTTTACCTTCAAGACATCATCCAAATGAAGAGAGTTGGAAAGAGTCAAGGTTGATCAAGACTAAGTCAAGAGTGAATCAAGTTGATCAACACACAAAGCGCACAAGATGTACCGAGAGGGATCAAGCGATCCCATGGTGTGGTAAGCATTGTCGATTATGCTTTGTGTACTAACCCATGATCTTCGTGAGAGTTCTTTGTGGGGTTAGGTTGCGGTGTGCAAGTTCAAGTGAAGCATCATGAAGAGATCAAATGCTTGAAGCTTGCCGTCCATTGTGGCGACAATGGACTTGTGAAGATGTTGCGGTGCGCAAGTTCAAGTGAAGCATCATGACGAGATCAAATGCTTGAAGCTTGCCGTCCATTGTGGTGACAATGGACTGGTGAAGATGTGCGGAAGAGTGGCTCACCCATAGTGGAGTATGGGGGAGCAATCAACTAGTCTTCATCGAGCCAACACAACCAAGAAAGGTGGTCCAACTTGAGGGAGTCAAGATCGTCATCATCTAGCTCAAGTGGACCATGTGCAAGGCAAAGGTTTTCTCTTGATAGGTTTTCTATTTTACCGGTCTCATGATGGTAGTTGGGAGACCGGGTTATAGGATCGATTGCCGTACTATCAAGGGGGGCTCTCGATGAGTAGCTTGATCGTATCGTTCATAGAGAGCTCAAACCATTGCATCCTTGCATCATCTTTGTTGGTTCTTGTTTGGTTCTTCTCTTTGTGAGTTTTGGAGCTTATGGTCATCTTGATGACAAGCTCGAGTTCATCGAAAACGGAGTTCACTTGCATCTTCTATGATGTTTTCGATGTTGGAGGTTATGCCGGTTCTTCTCGGTTGGAGGTTTCACTCCTCTATTTTTGGCATACCTCCCCTGCCTCTTCTTACTATGCAGAAGTTATGGAGGTGATGCTACTCGTCTTTCTCAATCCAACAAGCTTGAGTTTGCTCAATTCGGAGCTCATATGCAGAAGTTATGGCAGTTTTGGCTTCCTAGCGGTAGTACCGCGGCCAGAGCGGCAGTACCGCTTATCGCCCCAAGCGGTAGTACCGCTGTCCAAAGCGGTAGTACCGCCTATGGCCATAAGCGGTAGTACGGCTACGGTTCCGCGCTGGTACCGCCTCGATTTTGGGTCTTGCATTTTTCGTGTCGAGTTTTGCAGTAGTTGCACGGCAGTAAGGCACGGCAGTTCCACCTATAAGAGGTAGTACCGCCTATAAGCGGTAGTACCGCTCCGGTCGGGCGGTAGTACCGCTACTGTTTTTTTGTCCCGTGTTCTGCTCCTCCAGCGGTAGTACCGCTGGGGTGCGCGGTAGTACCGCTTATAAGCGGTACTACCGCCCCAAGGTTCATGTTTGGTTGCTCCTTTTCCCTGCTTCTTCCGCCAGAGCGGTAGTACCGCTCGTGTGCGGGCTGAGCACATAATGGTTGGATTTTTCCCTTTCTATAAAAGGGGGTCTTCTTCCCCAATGAACCTTATCCTTTGAGCTCGTGTTCTTCCTCCATTGTTGACCTTCTTCGAGCTTGCTAACTCTCAATCCCTCCATGGATTCTTGCTAGTTTTTGAGGGAAAATAGAGAGGAGATCTAGATCCACATTTCCACCAATCACTTTCTCCTCTATGTGAGGGGAACCCCTTGGATCTAGATCTTGGAGTTCTTGGTGTTCTCCTTCTTGTTCTTCCTCTCATTTTCCTCCCTAGCATTAGTTGCTTCGGTGGGATTTGAGAGAGAAGGACTTGGGCACTCCGTGTGCCCTTGCCATTGCATTTGGTGCATCGGTTTGAGTTCTCCACGGTGATACGTGGAAGTTACAAGTTGAGAAGCTTATTACTCTTGGGTGCTTGGTGCCCTTGAGCTTGTTCCTCTTGGGTGCTTGGGCGCCCTAGACGGTTGGTGGTGTTCGGAGCTCAATCATTGTGGTGTAAAGCTCTGGGCAAGCGTCGGGGTCTCTAATTAGGTTGTGGAGATCGCCCCGAGCAATTTGACGGGTACCGGTGACCGCCCCCAAGGGTTGCCAAAGTGTACGGGTTCGGTGACCGCCCCCAAGGGTTGCCATTTGTACGGGTTCGGTGACCGCCCTCAAGGGTCCCTTAGTGGAATCACGGCATCTTGCATTGTGCGAGGGCGTGAGGAGATTACGGTGGCCCTAGTGGCTTCTTGGGGAGCATTGTGCCTCCACACCGCTCCAAACGGAGATTAGCATCCGCAAGGGTGTGAACTTCGGGATACATCGTCGTCTCCGCGTGCCTCGGTTATCTCTTACCCGAACCCTTTACTTATGCACTTTACTTTGTGATAGCCATATTGTTTCTTGTCATATATCTTGCTATCATTTAGTTGTTTATCTTGCTTAGCATAAGTTGTTGGTGCACATAGGTGAGCCTAGTTGTTGTAGGTTTTGTGCTTGTCAAATTAACCGCTAGGTTTATTCCGCATTTGTTCAAGCCTAAACCGTAATTATTTTAAAGCGCCTATTCACCCCCCCTCTAGGCGACATCCACGATCTTTCATGAGGTTTTTGATTTTTTGCATTTTCAAAACCTCAAACCCTCTTCTTACTCCTTTGAACTCTATGCAACCTCAGTCGAGATAGTCCAATTTGTGAAGGTTTTTTATGAAAAGATCATTAAATCAAGTTTATCATTTTATATCATAACTATGTAACAAACAAGACTATATGCGCAGGTTTTTCATTTTTTAGATTTTTTTTGAATTAGTTATACACATTTGAATGTTCGGTCAAACCTTTCAAAACCCCGTTGACTGCCTCCAAAACCCCGTAACCCTAGTGCCAAACGTCCACCGTCGATCTAACCCTAACGCCAAATTGCGGCCGTCGGATAGGCCTTCTAGAAGGATTCCGCGGGGGCGATCCGTGGGAGCCCTGATTCTCCAATCTGATTGGCCACCGTTTTTTCTCTCTGTTCGAACAGATAAGGTTGAGCGGGGGAGCATCTCAGTGACCGTTGGGCCGAGCGGATCGGGCCCGGCAGAGCCTGGCGTGCGTGCGCACGGCCGTCGAGAGGGGGGATGGGCTGCATGCGAGAGGGTCAATGACATGTGGGCCATCCCTGTCCCATGCATGCCATGCAACATCGCAGCCTAGCTATTCTGTGCTCGTGAACGCTGTGACACAGCCTAGCCATTTGCATGCGGGCTTGCATGCACGCATCGACGCAGTAAAGCAGCGGTAGGGGCGCAGCGTATAGGTACGTCGCACTAAGCTATTTTAACAAATGCATGTTTGAACCTGAGACGAACGCGTCGGTGGTGCAGCTCCTTTTTCAGTGTCACGCGCAGATGAACGGGCTTGTTTCCCACGCAGCGTCACCGCCGATGCAAGTGCACGAAACGATGCATCTCGCCTGTGCCGCCCGTGCCTCTTTGGATGCTCTGCCCGCCGTTTTTGAATTAATGCCCGCAATTACTTATGCCAGTACGAACGGAGAAGAGAAAACGATCGAGAAGGCACCGTGTACACATTGACCACGGCTGCAACGCGGCTATAAAAGGGCACCATTTCCTCATCCCTCTCACACTCATCTCTCAAGCCTCCTCCGCTTCTTCTTTTCGAGCCAAATCCACCACTCGAGCCACCATGCAGTTCAACGGCCCTACCTACCGTCGTCCGCGCACCGTGCCGGAGAGGGAGTACCCGGCCGGAGTCATCGTCGAGAATAGCCTGAGGGTGTGGGCCATCTCAAGGTGGAGGGGCCCTAGAGAGCTGGCTCGCTTCTTCCTCCAAGCCGGCTACTGCCACCTCCCTCCGGGCACTCCGCCCATGTTCCACCTCCACGAGCAGTACGATGGCAATGCCAACGGCTTCTTCATCGGCCTCTACGTCACCTTCACCAACCCCTACGACGCTCACCACCTCCTCGGCGAGGTGTTCTGGTGTGGATGCGAGTTTATCGCGTTCACGACCTACAACATCTTCACCAACTTCCACCACATCTTCCCTCACCCCAACGGCATGCACACCCTCCCCTACCAGATGCCGGAGAACGACGAGTGAGGGGCGCCGGCTAAGGAGGAGGGGCCAAGGAGTTGTTCGAGTGCGAGTCTTTCTATCTAACTAGCTTGTGTTTGTGTTGGTTCGGGCGTGTGTGCCCGTGTCTTCTATCTATCTAGTTTTAATTATTTTCCTTTCATGTTTTATGAACTATATGTTGTAAGGTGATGCCCCTCTATATGTTCTATCTATCTATGCTACTAGGGTACCCGATGCCCCTCTATTGTGCTATCTATTAATGTTTTTTCGGGCCTAAAGTTTCTCCATTGCATTTTATTTATGTGGCCATGTGAACTAAAAAATGCACTAAAACATGATCCAATCATATAAGTTGTTGTTAGCACGTGTCTAGTTAATTATCTTCCTTTTATGTTTTATGCACTATATGTTGTAAGGGGATGCCCCTCTATGTTGTAAGGAGATGCTACTAGGGGCACACTAGATGTCTTCTTTTTTTGAGAGGGGCACAACCTTTTTTGGTTGAAACACACGAGTAAAAACTTTGAAAACACCATAGCACAAATCAAATTTTTTTAAAAATGATGCTTGGTTGAAATAAACTAGAACCAAACAATTGCAACTTTTTTGGTTCACAAAGACTGCAAGTTAGACTGCTAACTAGAACCAACCTTTTGTTTTAGCCGAAACAACACGGGACCCTACCATCGGACACGATAGATTATGCATAAAAATAGCTCAAATAATTATTAGATGAGTTATCTCAAAAAAGGTGACTGCAGAAAATTTAAAATTTGTGAAATAACCTAAAGCCGAAAAGATATATCGATGTCAATGACCGTGTGCACTTTTTTTTGCGCTAGCTACACTTCTTTTATCAATGGGCCTGGATATGTTCTATTCGGCCCTGCCTAACTTCTATATGGGCCTGGCCTTTTCGGGCAACTGTGGACGGACCTTTTTTTTTCTTTTCTCCCTCTACCACTGAAACTGAAACTGATGACGAACTGAAGAACTGAAAAAAGGGGCCGAAACAGAGTGGAGAAGACATGCCGAATTCGTACAACGCAACACTTTTATTCAAATATCCATATCATTACGATTACAAATGATACCCAATATATTCACTTACGACTAATTATCATCACATAAACAAATGCGAGAGCAATTACACAAACATAAAAAAGTCCGGCCATCAGCCCCATCAAAGTGCCCTGCTTCTGCAACTCGATGAGTTTCTTCATCTGCTTGTTCAGCTTCTTCAGCTCTGCCGTCACTCCTGCATCCCCCACAGTAGCACCAATGGAATGGGCGGATCCAGGGCCCCCAGATCCAGACGCG
The DNA here is from genome assembly GCF_002575655.3 of Aegilops tauschii subsp. strangulata. Lineage (NCBI taxonomy): Eukaryota > Viridiplantae > Streptophyta > Magnoliopsida > Poales > Poaceae > Aegilops > Aegilops tauschii. Next base: position 51,035,990 of record NC_053039.3, read on the forward strand.
CCCGATCCAAACTTGCCCAACTTCTCCGCCTCCAACGGTAAATCGAGCTCCCCTGATGCACCCTCCAGTTGAATCCGCTCTATGTACTCATCTAGCCACTCAAAGTGGGTGCATTGGTTCAATTTCTGAAATCGGAAAGATGAACCCTAAATCCCAAATCCGATGAAAAATGGGCAAATATGAAATTGGGAGACAAAAACCAAAATTGGCATATTGAGAAGTAAAATCTCACCTTTCCCTGCTCTGGTTTGCTCTCGCATTTCACGAATTCCCGCCCAAGGTTGCCATTCTTGTCGGTGGTTGTGACTAGCCGCTTCACGGGTGCGAGACGTGGGCATGCAGGGCACCTTGTCATGGGCACTGCGCCATAACGCGGCCATGAGCGGCGGGAGGCTGAAGCGGAGCTCGACATCCCTAGGTCGCGGCCCGGAACGGCGTTGCTGCGAGTCGTCGCCGGAGAAGAAGAACAACAACGGTAGGGGAGGGGGGGGAGGATGGGCTCGGGTGCTGCACGGCTCGGGGCACGGCTCGGTGTCCTCTTGTACCAATGCTGACCTGGATAAGTTAGTGGGTCCCACGCTGTGGGTCCCGCTCACCTGACCAATGCTGAGTTGGATAAGTTAGTGGGTCCCACGCTGTGGGTCCCGCTCACCTGATTCGAGTTTTAAACATGTGTCTTTGGATTAGGCAGCAGTGTCGCATGGGAGCTATTTTTTCCAATGCAGATGTCGCATGAGAGCTATTACAACCAACGACGTCGCATGAGAGACCATTCACACCAACGACGTCGCATGGGAGCTATTCGCCCCTTTTCTTCTTCACCACCTCCGCGAGAAAAGGGAGGCTGAACAACCCAGATATATTCAATTTCGCTCGGTTAGTTAGAACCAATTCAATTCAATTCCCCAAGATAGACATATGCGCAAGCGAGCGAACAAGAGAGAGGGCACGCGCACATCTCGGAGGGGACACCGTTGGTGACCTTGGCGCCGGGGAGAGATTTTTCCTTCAGCTCCTTAAGCTGCGCCCTAAGTTCCACCAACCTGACCGGGTCTGCCGCACAACAACGGAGGCATTAGATCCACAAGAAACTACGTAGTAAGGACGGACGCAATGATGCTTACCCATGGCGACGGTAGCGGTTGCAGCGTCAGGGGCAAAGCGGAGGCGGAGCGGGGTGGAGGCTGTGTGCCAAGTCAACTTTTTTTTGAGACAACGTGCGCGAAGGCAACTGACTACCGGCGGTGGGGGAGGCTTATATGAGGCGCAGTGTGGGCTGAATGGGCCCAGCTGGGCTGAAAGTGAAATCCTACCGTGTGGAGCTGCTGGACCAGCCTAGGACAAAGTCCAAGTTCTCAAAAAGGGGACAAAGTCCATATTACCACCCTCAACTTCTGTGAGAGTCAGCATTTCCTCCCTAAACTAGAGAACCGGATGTTTATGCTCCTCGAACTATTGAAACCGGTCGATTCACCTCCCTATGCGGTTTTCAAAGCGGTTTTGCTGACGTGGCGTCGCGTCAACTGGCTTATGTGACGCCACGTCAGCCATGTGAGAGGTAAATTGAACTTTCATAATAGTTCAGGGAGGTCCACTAGACATTATAAAAAAGATAGATTTTTTTTCAAAAAATCCAAATATTTTTTCTGGAATAAATGTACATTTTAAAATAGCAAATGATATTTAATGTTATAAAAATCATAGAAAGTTTCTTGGACGCGACTAGCCAGCAACCATTGGCTGGCTAGTGGTCCGGAGCACACGCCTAAAAAAGGCAGTGGAGCCTCCCCTTTGCCACATGGTGCCTAAAAAGGAAAGAAACGGTCTGATTGCATACATGGCCAGATTACCTCCTCCCCTAATCGTAACTGACGCAACTAACGTACCACAACCCCATCTAAAAAAACTACCGCAACTCAGTGTGAACGCCACGCCACAAAACCTCTGCAACCTTTCATCCCTTCCCATCCAGTTCCTCCCCATCTACTCCTCCTTCCCTTCTCATCCATCTTCCGCCATGGATCTCTCTGGACAGCTTGGGGGTGCACTCTGATCCCTGCAACAGTGAAACACAAAAGGCCAGCAGTGCTGGGATGTTATGCATGCAACTCCAACTTGTATTAGGTTGGTTTTCGGTTTGATTTGTCTACAGGCAAAATAAAGTCAGGCAACATGTTGATGTTATTTTGGGCAAGTTCAGTAAACCCAACAGGCAAAATTCTGTAATGCACTATGACTTGCTACGGTAGAAAAAAACTTGCGTTCCTTTTACAGGAAACATGCAAAAAAACTGTTTTTTGAATATTGTGGACATTCAAACACACAAGTTACAAGTGTTTTGTTTGGAAAATATAGAAATAATTTTCCTAAACAAACCTCAACTAAGGGAGGGGGAAAATGTTTGTGTATCTGGTAAATCACACATGCATAACAGGCAAGACACAATTTTCCTAATACATCAAGCAAGTCACATACTTAACACCAGCAAGTCACAGCCAAAATGTCAAGTCCTACTAATCACTAGCTGCAATGCACTCTGACTTGCTAGGGGTAGACATAATACCTTGTGTTCCTTCGGAAAAAATACGGACATTGAAAAACACAAGTTATAGGTTTGTTGTTTGAAAAAACTTAGAAATAATTTACCCACAGCTAATGGCAGGAGATGAATCTTGGTCAGGAGCAGCCACATGTTGTTCTTGCCAATTGTGTTTTTTTGCTCGTCACAGCCATTTTCCTGCTAAAAACAGGAAAAAAACATCATCATAAATGCATATTCTGAGTGGCTTGTATGGAACTTCTAGGACACTAACTAAAAAGAACTAGCAAGTTCTGAGCCATACCATGAAATGTGAAGGAAGATAACAAAGTTTCATGTGTTAACTAAGGCAACTACCTACAGAGTGTTGGGAAATTTTTGGCAAAACTCAAAGCCATCTAAGTAACAAAACCATTAAAAGCAAAATTCTGAACCATGTCAGGCAACTATGTAAGAAACATTAGGCCAGTTTAGGGTTGTTCATTATCTGAAGTATTTCATCCAGACACAAAAAGGCTCAATCTCCATTCGTTATGAAAAAACAGCTATGCATCATTCAGCCCCCCAATTAAATATCCCAAATGCTAAATTCAAAAATCTCGATCAACGCATTGGTGTGTGCTAGTTTTTTGCACTCTAAGTAAGCAAGTTTGAACGCATTGGCTAGTATTGAAAATTATGAGTAACTAGTGCTAACGCACATGTCTGTATCCCAAAAACTACCTATCAAACCATTTGATAAGTCAGAAAGAAAAATTGAGGCAACTACTTATCAATAGTTATGCAATGTTTTGTGAGAGAACACAAAAAACAACACTATTTAGGATAAGCATTCTGGCAACTCGTGCAGTACATCTAGCAACTTGTATCCCTGCCACGGGCAACTTTCAACATCCCATCCTCCTAAACTCGCCCCATTGTCGCACATTATCTAGTTTGAGGGGAAAAACATCACGCCAAACTCGCCATGCCTATCTTCCTCCCAATATCCACACCATAACCTCACCCACTCCCTCCCGCTCGTCGCTTGCTACCCACCTCCGCCAACAGCCACAACCACCGCGTGATCCCTGCGAAAACGTTCACCCCCGCCAGACGACCAACGTAGTGGATCGTGAAAACCATTGGGCAAGTTGAAAAGCAAAAACAAGCAACTACTTATCAATTTTTATGCAAGTTTTGTGAAAAAAGGGCGAACCACACAAGTTCCAAGCTCAAAAAACTGCAGATCTGGCAACTTGTATCGCACATCTGGCAACTCATGCCCGTAAATCTGGCAACTCATAGCCTCCGCCTCGCAACTTCCCACCCTGCAACCCTCTCAGACATCATCAAGATAATATCGACTTCGAGGCAGACCAATGGTTTGCCGCACCCAAAAAAATACCCATCGACATTGACCCGCCCTTGCCTATCGTCCTCGGGATCAACAGCTATGCAGACACAAAAGGCTCAAATTATGCTTGCGGTGTAGGCAAATTTTGTGAGTTAAAACCTATTAATGCAGCCAGCTTATTAGTTTGTTGCCAAAAAAGGGAGAAGGGGAAATCAAAAGCAAGTTTTCCTGTAATGTAGGCAATTTGCACATAAGTTTCAAGCAACTCTCTTTTTTTGAACAAAAAAACGAACAAGCACCTAATGGAGATCCATAAAAACGTGTTGGAAAGCTCTCGGGGTTGTGCGAAGTTTACCTGGAAATTACCAGTGAAACTTTTTGCTTGCGGAAAAAGGGGGCCCAGAAAGCAAGTCTTGTTGTGATGCCGGCAATTTGCATATAGGTTTCAGGCAACTCCTTTATTTGCTGGACCAAAAAAAGCTAATAGCCAGCTACTTAGGAGGCAGAAAAAAACTTGGAGCTATTGGGAAGTGTGAAGTTTACCTGTAAGTGGATGGTAAAGCTTCTTGCTTGCAAAGAGGGAAAATAAACTAGCAAGTTCTGCTGGGATGTAGGCAAAATGCATATAAGTTTGAGGCGACTCCTCTTGTTTTGTTGAAACTTGGATAACTTTGTGCGAAGCTTACCTGGAAGTGGATGTGGAAGCTTCTTGCTTGGGCGTGTGCACAAAACCATGAATGTTGCTTTGACACATTTTAGAATTTATAGTAGGGCCCTGCAAACAAAACAAACAATTAGTTGCCAAATAATATCTATGAAAGCATATTTATGGAACTTAGATGATTTAGGCAAGTACTATTTATATGTAGACAACTTAGCCTATTGGAAAGCAACATTTTGTGCAAATTAAATCAAGTTGTTACCAAAAAATCCTCTAGGCAACTCGTGCCAGCCTCTCTAGCAACTAACTATCATGCGTTGGGCAAGTTTTGGGCGAAATAAGACCCAACGCTCTCAGAGCGGATCTTTGGGCAACACATACCAGCATCTCTAGCAACTAACTATTAGGCGTTAGGCAAGTTTTGGACAGTTTCGGCTCAAATTATCGACGATTCCAGCCCCCGCGTTCCCAAGTCGCAAACCACTGCCGCGCTCAAAATCATCAATTCACCGAAAAATCCGGGACCCTGCACACCCCTCTTCAACCTCTCTATCCCACCTCTGTTGCATAGAACCATAGATTTGAGTAGAAAACACATGCCTAGGGGGTCGACTTCGAGATACTAATAGGCGATCTGCGGTCCATTACTCGACCACTAGCGACAATGTTTTCCCACATCTAGCTCCTCCCGCTAGGTGGTCGCGGGCGCACGGATGGCGTTGCCCCCTTGCCTATTTGTACGTCTCCAACATATCTATAATTTTTGATTGTTCCATGCTATTATATTATCTGTTTTGGATGTTTAATGGGCTTTATTATGCACTTTTATATTGTTTTTGGGACTAACCTACTAACCGGAGGCCCAGTGCAAATTGCTGTTTTTTTTGCCTATTTCAGTGTTTCGCAGAAAAGGAATATCAAACAGAATCCAAATGGAAGGAAATCTTCGGGAGAATCATTTTTGGAACAAACACAATCCAGGAGACTTGGAGTGGACGTCAAGGAAGGAACGAGGCGACCACGAGGTAGGAGGGCGCGCCCAGGGGGTAGGCGCGCCCCCACCCTCGTGGGCCCCTCGTGGCTCCACCGACCCACTTCTTTCGCCTATATATACTCATATACCCCGAAAACATCCGAGAGCACCACGAAACCCTATTTCCACCGCCGCAACCTTCTGTACCCGTGAGATCCCATCTTGGGGCCTTTTCCGACGCTCCGCCGGAGGGGGAATCGATCACGGAGGGCTTCTACATCAATACCATAGCCTCTCCGATGAAGTGTGAGTAGTTTACCTCAGACCTTCGGGTCCATAGTTATTAGGTAGATGGCTTCTTCTCTCTCTTTGGATCGCAATACAAAGTTCTCCTCGATCTTCTTGGAGATCTATTCGATGTAATTCTTTTGCGGTGTGTTTGTCGAGATCCGATGAATTGTGGGTTTATGATCAAGATTATCTATGAACAATGTTTGAATCTCCTCTGAATTATTTTATGTATGATTTGATATCTTTGCAAGTCTCTTCGAATTATCAGTTTGGTTTGGCCTACTAGATTGATCTTTCTTGCAATGGGAGAAGTGCTTATCTTTGGGTTCAATCTTGTGGTGTCCTTTCCCAGTGACAGTAGGGGCAGCAAGGCACGTATTGTATTGTTGCCATCGAGGATAAAAAATGGGGTTTATATCATATTGCTTGAGTCTATCCCTCTACATCATGTCATCTTGCCTAATGCGTTACTCTGTTCTTATGAACTTAATACTCTAGATGCATGCTGGATAGCGGTCGATGTGTGGAGTAATAGTATTAGATGCAGAATCGTTTCGGTCTACTTGTCGCGGACGTGATGCCTATATACATGATCATGCCTAGATATTCTCATAACTATGCGCTTTTCTATCAATTGCTCGACAGTAATTCGTTCACCCACCGTAAAATATGCTATCTTGAGAGAAGCCACTAGTGAAACCTATGGCCCCCGAGTCTATTTTCCATCATATAAGTTTCCGATCTATTTTATTTTGCAATCTTTACTTTTCAATCTATACAACAAAAATACCAAAAATATTTATCTTATTATCTCTATCAGATCTCACTTTTGCAAGTGGCCGTGAAGGGATTGACAACCCCTTTATCGCGTTGGTTGCAAGGTTCTTATTTGTTTGTGCAGGTACGAGGGATTTGTGTGTAGTCTCCTACTGGATTGATACCTTGGTTCTCAAAAACTGAGGGAAATACTTACACTACTTTGCTGCATCACCCTTTCCTCTTTAAGGGAAAACCAACGCATGCTCAAGAGGTAGCAAGAAGGATTTCTGGCGCCGTTGCCGGGGAGATCTACGCTCAAGTCAAGACATACCAAGTACCCATCACAAACTCTTATCCCTCGCATTACATTATTTGCCATTTGCCTCTCATTTTCCTCCCCCACTTCTAAAACGATTTTCGAAAACCTTTGCCTTTTCTTCGCCTTCTTCCCGTATGCCTTCTTGTTTGTGTTTCCACATGCCTTCTATTTGCTTGCATCTTTGCTTGCTAAAAATCTATTGATATGGATCCACTTAAAGTGTTCTACTTGGATCATCTTTGATCCTTATGCGCTCGTGCTGAAACCCCAACTAGCCTAGTTGATGGGAAATCTTTAGATGAGCATGCTCATTTTGTGAGTCATCGTTTGTCTGAAAAGGGGAAGCTCTTATGGTATCAAATAAATAGTTTGCTATGCTATGCTTGGAATCTTTGTGAAATCTATGGTTTTACTTGCTGCTCTAAGAACCCTAAAAAGCACCTTCCCTACCTATGTGAGTTTAATGATGATGAAATCTTATCTTCTTATGGAAAGGGTGTTTATAGTTACTATGATATCGAACAAATTGAAGAATTTGTTGTTTTTAAGGGTGCTCATGAAGTTGCTTCTTTGATTGAAAAGTATGATATTACTCTCTACAAATCTGAAAATTCCGACATACTTAAATATTGCTATGAAAACTATGCTCATAATGCCTATGTTAAGGAATTTATTGAGAGAATGACCGTTGCTTTGGAAGAAAAATAATGATATGCATGAATCTATAGATAATGATGATTCCGATGATTTGATTGAAATATACCTTGATGAACATGATGCTTGCTATTCTTGTGGCCATGATGCCAATATTTATGAAGATGAATTTGTTATAATTCCTTATGTTAAACATGAGATCGTTGCTATTGCACCCATACTTGATAGTTCCTCGATGAAAAACATGATTGCAATTATGTTACTATAAATTATCTTGACGTCAATTGTGCTAATAATATGCAAAACCCTAAGCTTGGGGATGCTAGTTTTGCTATGTCTACTACTTGTTGCAATGATCATGATCGGGGTCATTCTTCTTATGATCTTGAAAATTTATTTAAGCCCCATGATGAATATGAGATTGATAATAGTGTTTGCAATAATATTGAAAGTGGGTTTGGAAGAATGGCAACTTTAGATCCCACCTATTTGGAGAATGTTCAATCTTATGGTATTTTTGATAAAAGACTTTAGTTAATGATAATCCCACTATTTTGGAAGAGTGTCAACTTTGCATGCATGTGGATCATGTAGAGAAAATTTTATGTGATAGCTATATTGTTGAATTTGATTATGATCCTAGATGTAATTATTATGAGAGAGGAAAATATGGTTATAGAAATTTTCATGTTACTAAATTACCTCTCGTTATGTTGAGATTGCTATTGTTTCTTTCTTCTTCCATGCATATGCTAGTTTTTTGCTTGCCTTGATAATTTGTTTGCTTATAAAATGCCTATGCATAGGAAGTATGTTAGACTTAGATGCGTTCGTCACGTGTTTTATGATTCTCTCTTTGTGTTTCAGTTATTATCTTTCATGTGAGCATCATTGAAATATTATGCCTAGCTAGGGGCGTTAAACGATAGCGCTTGTTGGGAGGAAACCCAATTTTATTTTTGTTCCTTGATTTTTTTCATATTTAGTAATAAATAATTCATCTAGCCTCTGTTTAGATGTGGTTTTATGTTTTAATTAGTGTTTGTGCCAAGTAGAACCTTTGGGAAGACTTGGGTGAAGTCTATGTGATCTTGCTGTAAAAAACAGAAACTTTAGCGCTCACGAGATTAGCTGCCATTTTTTACTGGAGAGTGCTTTTAGATTGATTCTTTTTGCCGATGATTAATAGATAAATTACTCACGTCCAACAATTTATTTCAGAATTTTTGGAGTTACAGAAGTATACGTTTGATACAGATTACTACAGACTGTTCTGTTTTTGACAGATTCTGTTTTTCGTGTGTTGTTTGCTTATTTTGATGAATCTATGGCTAGTATCGGGGGGTATGAACCATAGAGAAGTTGGAATAAAGTAGGTTTAACACCAAGTTCATTACAGTACCTTAAAGTGGTGGTTTGTTTTATCTCGCTAACGGAGCTCATGAGATTTTCTGTTGAGTTTTGTGTTGTGAAGTTTTCAAGTTTTGGGTAAAGATTTGATGGATTATGGAATAAGGAGTGGCAAGAGCCTAAGCTTGGGGATGCCCAAGGCACCCCAAGGAAAAATTCAAGGACAACCAAAAGCCTAAGCTTGGGGATGCCCCGGAAGGCATCCCCTCTTTCGTCTTCGTCTATCGGTAACTTTACTTGAGGCTATATTTTTATTCACCACATGATATGTGTTTTGCTTGGAGCGCCTTGTATGATTTGAGTCTTTGATTTTTAGTTTGCCACAATCATCCTTGCTGTACAGACCTTTTTGAGAGACACACATGAATCAGAATTTATTAGAATACTCTATGTGCTTCACTTATATCTTTTGAGCTAGATAATTTTGCTCTAGTGCTTCACTTATATCTTTTTAGAGCATGGTGGTGGTTTTATTTTATAGAAATTATTGATCTCTCATGCTTCACTTATATTATTTTGAGAGTCTTTTAGAACAGCATGGTAATTTGCTTTTGTTATAAAACTAGTCCTAATATGATGAGCATCCAAGATAGGTATAATAAAAACTATCATACAAAGTGCATTGAATACTATGAGAAGTTTGATTCTTGATGATTGTTTTGAGATATGAGGATGGGTATATTAGAGTCATACTAGTGTAGTAATTGTGAATTTGAGGAATACTTGTGTTAAAGTTTGTGATTCCCGTAGCATGCACGTATGGTGAACCGTTATGTGATGAAGTTGGAGCATGATTTATTTATTGATTGTCTTCCTTATGTGTGGAGGTCGGGATCTCGCGATGGTTAACTCCTAACAACCCTTCCCCTAGGAGCATGCGTGTACTACTTTGTTTTGATGACTTTTAGATTTTTGCAATAAGTATGTGAGTTCTTTATGACTAATGTTGAGTCCATGGATTATACGCACTCTCACCCTTCCACCATTGCTAGCCTTTCTTGTGCGACACAACTTTCACCGGTACCATAAACCCACCATATACCTTCCTCAAAATAGCCACCATACCTACCTATCATGGCATAAATGGGAGAAGTGCTTATCTTTGGGTTCAATCTTGTGGTGTCCTTTCCCAGTGACAGTAGGGGCAGCAAGGCACGTATTGTATTGTTGCCATCGAGGATAAAAAATGGGGTTTATATCATATTGCTTGAGTCTATCCCTCTACATCATGTCATCTTGCCTAATGCGTTACTCTGTTCTTATGAACTTAATACTCTAGATGCATGCTGGATAGCGGTCGATGTGTGGAGTAATAGTATTAGATGCAGAATCGTTTCGGTCTACTTGTCGCGGACGTGATGCCTATATACATGATCATGCCTAGATATTCTCATAACTATGCGCTTTTCTATCAATTGCTCGACAGTAATTCGTTCACCCACCGTAAAATATGCTATCTTGAGAGAAGCCACTAGTGAAACCTATGGCCCCCGAGTCTATTTTCCATCATATAAGTTTCCGATCTATTTTATTTTGCAATCTTTACTTTTCAATCTATACAACAAAAATACCAAAAATATTTATCTTATTATCTCTATCAGATCTCACTTTTGCAAGTGGCCGTGAAGGGATTGACAACCCCTTTATCGCGTTGGTTGCAAGGTTCTTATTTGTTTGTGCAGGTACGAGGGATTTGTGTGTAGTCTCCTACTGGATTGATACCTCGGTTCTCAAAAACTGAGGGAAATACTTACACTACTTTGCTGCATCACCCTTTCCTCTTCAAGGGAAAACCAACGCATGCTCAAGAGGTAGCAACTATTGCTCTTACTTCGCTTGTTGGTCGCTGGCACTCCGATACCTCTCTCCTCCCTTCGCTTGTTGGTTGCTGCAAATCATATGCCAAAAAGAATATTGTAGGCAACTTTCTAACATTACTAGGCAAGTTAGTGTAGAAATCGTTGACTAGAAGAAAGCATATTTATTGGCTAGAACTCAATCCGCAAAAAGTTATAAATGTTAGGGCATTATCCTTGTCCTGCAAAAGGAATACAAAACCATCCCCTAGCATGTTATGAAAAATAATTGTTCGTTAGTTTTGTCTAAGCGAGCACATATTATATAGCACAGGAAATCTCAGGTAGAACAGAGAAATAACAATGGTGGGAAACAGTTCAGTCCTAAAAAAAGTTATCTATCTCATGAAGATGAACGAACATGGTGTCGTTCTGCCGGTTCCAGCTTCAGGTTCCTTGCATCTCTCTCTCTATCTCTCTCTTTCTCTCTCTCTCTCTCTCATAGAGCAGCCAACAAGTCCCCTTGACTATCCCTCTCGCCACTGCTTCTCTGTGTAGTCTTCGCCATGTTCAAAAATAGCCATCAACGCCAGACATTGAACATAGTTCTCTGGTTTTCATTTCAACACCTACGTAATTAAAGAGCTTGGCCAAATGCACCAAGGTAATACTACAAATTTACGTATTGGTGTCACCATCTTTCTCAAGAAGGCAACAAGTCCATAGCAAGTTATTCTGATGACAATTACTAGCATAAAAGAGAATGACAAGGGATTCAGTTCAAAATACACCTACTGCATATATTTGTAAACATTCAGACAACATAGACTAATGTGTCAGACTACAACTCTACGCTAGTTCTCGAGAAAGAGTGAAAAGAAAAGGAAAACAGGACAAGAATAATCAGGAAGTATGTGTTGGGAAACGTAGCATGCAATTTCAAAAAAATTCCTATGCTCACGCAAGATCTATCTAGGAGATGCATATCAACGAGAGGGGGAGAGTGTGTCCACGTACCCTCGTAGACCGAAAGCGGAAGCGTTTGACAATGCGGTTGATGTAGTCGAACTTCTTCTTGTTCTGACTGATCAAGCACCGAACGTACGACACCTTCGAGTTTTGCACACGTTCAGCTCAACGACGTCGTCCCTCGAACTCTTGATTGGAGGGGGGCGCCGCACACGGCTAGGAATCAATGTTGTGTGTTCTAGCAGTGCCCTCCCCTCATATATATAGGTTGGAGGGGAGGAGAGGCAGCCAAGGGGGCGACCCAAGTAGGAGGAATCCTACTTGGGCGCCTCCCATTTCGGCCTCCCCCCTTACATATTCATCCGGAGGGGGAAAGAAGGAGGAGGGAGGAGAGAAGGAAGGGGGAGGCCGAATCCCTCCCCTTCCTTTCCCTATTCTCCTCTTCCCTTCCCCCCTATTTCGGGCTACATTGGGTGCACCAGCCCCCTAGGGGCTGGTCTGTCCCCTTCTTGGCCCATTAGGCCCATGTAGTTGCCGGGCGGATGCCCGGAACCCCTTCCGGTGACCCGATACGTACCCGGTATCCCCGGAACACTTCCGGTGTCTGATACTATCGTCCTATATATGAATCGTTACCTCTCGACCATTTCGAGACTCCTCGTCATGCCTGTGATCTCATCCGGGACTCCAAACAACATTCGGTCACCAAATCACATAACTCATATAATACAAAATCGTCATCGAACGTTAAGCGTGCGGACCCTACAGGTTCGAGAACTATGTAGACATGGCCAAGACACCTCTCCGGTCAATAACCAATAGCGGAACCTAGATGCTCATAATGGTTCCAACATATTCTACGAAGATCTTTATCGGTCGTACCGCAATGACAACATACGTAATTCCCTTTGTCATCGGTATGTTACTTGCCCGAGATTCGATCGTCGGTATCTTCATACCTAGTTCAATCTCGTTATCTTCAAGTCTCTTTACTCATTCCGTAATACATCATCCCGCAACTAATTCATTAGTCACATTGCTTGCAAGGCTTATTATGATGTGCATTACCGAGAGGGCCCAGAGATACCTCTCCGATACTCGGAGTGACAAATCCTAATCTCGATCTATGCCAACCCAACAAACACCTTTGGAGATACCTGTAGGGCATCTTTATAATCACCCAGTTATGTTGTGACGTTTGATAACACACAAGGTATTCCTCCGATACCCAGGAGTTGCATAATCTCATAGTCAAAGGAATATGTATATGACATGAAGAGAGCTATAGCAATAAAACCGAACGATCAATATGCTAAGCTAACGGATGGGTCATGTAACGGATGGGTCATGTACATCACATTATTCTCCTAAGGATGTGATCCCGTTCATCAAATGATAACACATGTCTATAGTTAGGAAACTTAACCATGTTTGATTAACGAGCTAGTCTAGTAGAGGCTTAATTACTAGGGACATGGTGTTTTGTCTATGTGTCCACACATGTATCAAGTTTCCGGTTAATATAATTCTAGCATGAATAATAAACATTTACCATGATATTATTGTTGCCTCTAGGGCATATTTCCTTCAGTCTCCCACTTGCACTAGAGTCAATAATCTAGTTCACATCGCCATGTGATTTAACACCAATAGATCACATCATCATGTGATTAACACCTATAGTTCACATCGCCATGTGATCAACACCCAAAGGGTTTACTAGAGTCAATAATCTAGTTCACATCGCCATGTGATTAACACCCAAAGAGTACTAAGGTGTGATCATGTTTTGCTTGTGAGAGAGGTTTAGTCAACGGGTCTGCCACATTCAGAGCTATATGTATTTTGCAAAATTTCTATGTCTACAATGCTCTGAATGGAGCTACTCTAGCTAATTGCTCCCACTTTCAATATGTATCCATATTGAGACTCAAAGTCATCCGGATCGGTGTAAAAGCTTGCATCGATGTAACTCTTTACGACGAACTCTTTATCACCTCCATAACCGAGAAATATTTCCTTAGTCCTCTTAGGTAACTAAGGATAACTTTGACCACTGTCCAGTGATCCACTCCTGGATCACTATTGTACCCCCTTGCCAAACTCATGGCAAGGTACACAATAGGTCTGGTACACAGCATAGCATACTTTATAGAACCTATGGCTGAGGCATAGGGAATGGCTTTCATTCTCTTTCTATTTTCTGCCGTGGTCGGGTTTTGAGTCTCACTCAACTTTACACCTTGCAATACAGGCAAGAACTCCTTCTTTGACTATTCCATTTTGAACTACTTCAAAATCTTGTCAAGGTATGTACTCATTGAAAAATCTTATCAAGCGTCTTGATGTATCTCTATAGATCTTGATGCCCAATATGTAAGCAGCTTCACCGAGGTCTTTCTTTGAAAAACTCCTTTCAAACACTCCTTTATGCTTTCCAGAAAACTCTACATCATTTCCGATCAACAATATGTCATTCACATATACTTATCAGAAAGGTTGTAGTGCTCCCACTCACTTTTTTGTAAATACAGGCTTCACTACAAGTCTGTATAAAACTATATGCTTTGATCAACTCATCAAAGTGTATATTCCAACTCCAAGATGCTTGCACCAGTCCATAGATGGATCACTGGAGCTTGCACATTTTGTTAGCACCTTTAGGATTGACAAAACCATCTGGTTGCATCATATACAACTCTTCTTTAATAAATCCATTAAGGAATGTAGTTTTGATATCCATTTGCCAGATTTCATAAAATGCGGCAATTGCTAACATGATTCGGACAGACTTAAGCATCGATACGAGTGAGAAAAACTCATCGTAGTTAACACCTTGAACATGTCGAAAAACTTTTTTGCGACAATTCGAGCTTTCTAGATAGTAACACTACCATCAGCGTCCGTCTTCCTCTTGAAGATCCATTTATTCTCAATGGCTTGCCGATCATCAGGCAAGTCCACCAAAGTCCATACTTTGTTCTCATACATGGATCCTATCTCAGATTTCATGGCCTCAAGCCATTTTGCGGAATTTGGGCTCATCATTGCTTCCTCATAGTTCGTAGGTTCGTCATGGTCTAGTAACATGACTTCTAGAACATAATTACTGTACCACTCATGGTGATGAGCTATTTTACAATTCGAGAGAAGGTATAATTACCTCATCAAGTTCTACTTTCCTCCCACTCACTTCTTTCGAGAGAAACTCCTTCTCTAGAAAGGATCCATTCTTAGCAACAAATATCTTGCCTTCGGATCTATGATAGAAGGTGTACCCAACAGTCTCTTTTGGGTATCCTATGAAGACGCACTTCTCCGATTTGGGTTCGAGCTTATCAGGCTGAAGCCTCACATAAGCATCGCAACCCCAAACTTTAAGAAATGATAGCTTAGGTTTCTTGCCAAACCACAGTTTATACGGTGTCGTCTCAACGTATTTAGATGGTGCCCTATTTAACGTGAATGCAGCTGTCTCTAATGCATAACCCCAAAATGATAGTGGTAAATCGGTAAGAGACATCATAGATCGCACCATATCTAATAAGGCAGCCCAAGGCACAGGTGCTCGCTGCTGAAGGCACGGGACTTGCGGAGCTTGGACGCGGGGCTCCGGTGACGCGGGGGAAAGGTGAGGGAGGCCGGAGTTGGGCGTATCCGGGCAGGGAAGGCCTTGGACGACCTGAGGCGCAACGGATCCAGGAGACGGGACGGGGTGAAGCTCCAAGGCCATGGCATTCCTGTGAACCAGAGAAGAGGGAGACATCACGCTCAGAGAAGAGAAGAACCAGGGGAAGGGAGAGAACGGAAAACAAGGGTGCGCGACGAGCAGTTCCTGGTGGTGCTCGGCGTCAAGGTTCGCCGGCCTAGAGTTGTTGCTGGCTTGCTGCAGCGGTGCTCGTAACTCCGACGAGGTGC
The DNA here is from genome assembly GCF_002575655.3 of Aegilops tauschii subsp. strangulata. Classification (NCBI taxonomy): domain Eukaryota; kingdom Viridiplantae; phylum Streptophyta; class Magnoliopsida; order Poales; family Poaceae; genus Aegilops; species Aegilops tauschii. Next base: position 51,051,615 of record NC_053039.3, read on the forward strand.
GAGCAGAGGAGGCGCATGGGAGGAGCGGGGCTCTGCTTGCGGGAGGCTAGGAGCGAGGCTGCAGTGGATTGGCTGGATCTGAAAACGAGGAAGGAAGGAGGCTGGTTGGCTCGATGTGGAATTCGAGGAGGATTTTTGGAGAGGGTGGCGGCGGCGAGGAGGAAGGATGGGGCAACTCTCCTAGATTTTAGGGTTGCCCAGTTTATATATGCTGGAGGATTAGGTTAGGGGTATTCGGTCCGTCCGATCGTAATCGGGCAGTCGAGAATAAATTGGCTAGGGAGTCCAAATAAGAAAACGGAGATGTTTTATAGGTGTTTAGGGATGATCTAGACCCAACGGCGATGACTGAGCGGTTCGGGTTCGGGCAGTTTCGGACGCGCGCGAGGGGTCTGACAAAAGGTCACAGAGACAAAGGGGTTTGATGGGCTCAGAGGAGAGAGAGAGAAGAGAGTGGTTCGGTTGAACTGAGACAAGGTCAACAGAGACAAGAAAGAAGCGGCAACTATGAGCGGATGCAAGTTTTAAAAACAATGATGGCAACGGAGTGCCGATGCAATGCAAATAATGACATGATGAAATGCAACAAACAAATAAAACACCCGGCGACAACGGAAAACATGGAAGGCGTCTGAAGCGTCGGTCTCGGGGCGTCACAAACTCCTTCTCTAGAAAGGATCCATTCTTAGCAACAAATATCTTGCCTTCAGATCTATGATAGAAGGTGTACCCAATAGTCTCTTTTGGGTATCCTATGAAGACGCACTTCTCCGATTTGGGTTCGAGCTTATCAGGCTGAAGCTTTTTCACATAAGCATCGCAACCCCAAACTTTAAGAAACGACAGCTTAGGTTTCTTGCCAAACCACAGTTTATACGGTGTCGTCTCAACGGATTTAGATGGTGCCCTATTTAACGTGAATGCAGATGTCTATAATGCATGACCCCAAAATGATAGTGGTAAATCGGTAAGAGACATCATAGATCGCACCATATCTAATAAAGTACGGTTACGACTTTCGGACACACCATTACGCTGTGGTGTTCCAGGTGGCGTGAGTTGTGAAACTTTTCCACATTGTTTTAAATGAAGGCCAAACTCGTAATTCAAATATTCGCCTCCGCGATCAGATCGTAGAAACTTTATTTTCTTGTTACGATGATTCTTCACTTCACTCTGAAATTCTTTGAACTTTTGAAATGTTTCAGACTTGTGTTTCATTAAGTAGATATACCCATATCTGCTCAAATCATCTGTGAAGGTCAGAAAATAACGATACCCGCCGCGAGCCTCAACACTCATCGGACCGCATACATCGGTATGTATTATTTCCAATAAGTCAGTGGCTCGCTCCATTGTTCCGGAGAACGGAGTTTTAGTCATCTTGCCCATGAGGCATGGTTCGCAAGCATCAAATGATTCATAATCAAGTGATTCCAAAATTCCATCCGCATGGAGTTTCTTCATGCACTTTACACCAATATGATCTTAAACGGTAGTGCCACAAATATGTTGCACTATCATTATCAACTTTGCATCTTTTGGCATGAATATGTGTATCACCACGATCGAGATTCAACAAACCATTCACATTGGGTGTATGACCATAGAAGGTTTTATTCATATAAACAGAACAACAATTATTCTTTGACTTAAATGAATAACCGTATTGCAATAAACATGATCTAATCATATTAATGCTCAAAGCAAACACCAAATAACATTTATTTAGGTTCAATTCTAATCCCTAAGGTAGAGGGAGTGTGCGATGGTGATCGTATCAACCTTGGAATTACTTCCAACACACATCGTCACCTCGTCCTTAACTAGTCTCTGTTTATTTTGCAATTCCTGTTTCGAGTTACTACTCTTAGCAACTAAACCAGTATCAAATACCGAGGGGTTGCTATAAACACTAGTAAAGTACACATCAATGACATGTATATCAAATATACCTTTGTTCACTTTGCCATCCTTCTTATCCACCAAGTATCTAGGGCAGCTCCACTTCCAGTGACCTTTTCCTTTGCAGTAGAAGCACCTAGTTTCAAGCTTGGGTCTAGCTTTGGGCTTCTTCATGGGAGTGGCAACTTTCTTGCCATTATTTTGAAGTTTCCCTTTCTTTCCCTTGCCCTTTTTGTTAAAACTAGTGGTCTTGTTAACCATCAACACTTGATGCTATTTCTTGATTTCTACCTTCGCTGATTTCAGCATCGCAAAGAGCTTGGGAATCTTTTTCGTCATCCCTTGCATATTCTAGTTCATCACGAAGTTCTAGTAACTTGGTGATAGTGACTAGAGAACTCTGTCAATCACTATCTTATCTGGAAGATTAAGTCCCACTTGATTCAAGCGATTGTAGTACCCAGACATTCTGAGCACATGCTCACTAGCTGAGCTATTCTCCTCCATCTTGTAGGCAAAGTACTTGTGAGAGGTCCCATACCTCTTAACACGGGCATGAGTCCGAAATATCATTTTCAGCTTCTTGGAACATCTCATATGCTCCATGGCGTTCAAAACATTTTTGAAGTCCCGGTTCTAAGCCATAAAGCATGGTGCACTAATCTATCAAGTAGTCATCATACCGAGCATGTAAAACGTTCATAACGTCTGCATCTGCTCCTGCAACAGGTTCGTTACCTAGTGGTGCATCAAGGACATAATTCTTCTGTGCAGCAATGAGGATAATCCTCAGATCACGGACCCAGTCCGCATCATTGCTACTATCATCTTTCAACTTAGTTTTCTCTAAGAACATATCAAAAATAAAACAGGGGAGCTATACGCGAGTTATTAATCTACAACATAGATATGCAAAGACTATCAGGACTAAGTTCATGATAAATAAAGTTTAGTTAATCATATTACTTAAGAACTCCCACTTAGATAGACATCCCTCGAGTCGCCTAAATGATTACGTGATCCAAATCAACTAAACCATGTCCGATCATCACGTGAGATGGAGTAGTCATCAATGGTGAACATCTCTATATTGATCATATCAACTATATGATTCACGTTCGACCTTACGGTCTCCAGTGTTCCGAGGCCATGTCTGTACATGCTAGGCTCATCAAGTTTAACCCGAGTATTGCGCATGTGCAAAACTGTCTTGCACCCGTTGTATGTGAACGTAGAGCTTATCACACCCGATCATCACGCGGTGTCTCAGCACGACGAACTATCGCAACGGTGCATACTTAGGGAGAACACTTATACCTTGAAATTTTAGTAAGGGATCATCTTATAATGCCACCGCCGTACTAAGCAAAATAATATAAATAAAAGATAAACATCACATGCCATCAAAATATGTGACATGATATGGCCATCATCATCTTGTGACTTTGATCTCCATCTCCAAAGCACCGTCATGATCTCCATCATCACCGGCTTGACACCTTGATCTCCATCGTAGCGTCGTGGTCGTCTCGCCAACTATTTCTTCTACAACTATCGCTAACGCATAGTGATAAGGTAAATCAATTACATGGTGTTTGCATTTCATACAATAAAGCGACAACCATAAGGCTCCTGCCAGTTGCCGATAACTTTTACAAAACATGATCATCACATACAATAACGTATATCACATCATATCTGAAGGAAATATGCCCTAGAGGCAATAATAAAGTTGTTATTTATATTTCCTTATATCATGATAAATGTTTATTATTCATGCTAGAATTGTATTAACCGGAAACTTAGTACATGTGTGAATACATAGACAAAAACAGAGTGTCCCTAGTATGCCTCTACTTGACTAGCTCGTTAATCAAAGATGGTTAAGTTTCCTAGCCATGGACATGTGTTGTCATTTGATGAACGGGATCACATCATTAGAGAATGATGTGATGGACAAGACTGCTACCTCTTGAGCACTGCGTTGGTTTTCCCTTGAAGAAGAAAGGGTGATGCAGTAAAGTAGCATAAGTATTTCCCTCAGTTTTTGAGAACCAAGGTATCAATCCAGTAGGAGATCATGCTCGAGTCCCACGCACCTACACAAACAAATAAGAACATCGCAACCAACGCGATAAAGGGGTAGTCAATCCCTTCACGGTCACTTACGAGAGTGAGATCTGATAGATATGATAAGATAATATTTTTGATATTTTTATGATAAAGAGAAATAAAGATGCAAAGTAAAATAAACGGCAATAAAAATAGCTAAGTGTTGGAAGATTAATATGATGGAAGATAGACCCGGGGGGCATAGGTTTCACTAGTGGCTTCTCTCAAGAGCATAAGTTTTATGGTGGGTAAACGAATTACTGTTGAGCAATTGATAGAATTGAGCATAGTTATGAGAATATCTAGGTGAAAGATCGTGGATGTCGCCTAGAGGGGGGGGGTGATTAGGCGCTTTAAAATAATTATGGTTGAGGCTTTAACAAATGCGGAATAAACCTAGCGGTTAATTTGTCAAGCACAAAACCTACAACAACTAGGCTCACCTATGTGCACCAACAACTTATGCTAAGCAAGAAAAACTACTTAGGTGATAGCAAGATAAATGACAAGAAACAATATGGCTATCACAAAGTAAAGTGCATAAGTAAAGGGCTCGGGTAAGAGATAACCGAGGCACGCGGAGACGGCGATGTATCCCGAAGTTCACACCCTTGCAGATACTAATCTCCATTTGGAGCGGTGTGGAGGCACAATGCTCCCCAAGAAGCCACTAGGGCCACCGTAATCTCCTCACGCCCTCGCACAATGCAAGATGCCGTGATTCCACTAAGGGACCCTTGAGGGCGGTCACCGAACCCGTACAAATGGCAACCCTTGGGGGCGGTCGCCGAACCCGTACACTTTGGCAACCCTTGGGGGCGGTCACCGGTACTCGTAAAATTGCTCGGGGCGATCTCCACAACCTAAATGGAGACCCTGACGCTTGCCCGGAGCTTTACAACACAATGATTGAGCTCCGAACACCACCAACCGTCTAGGGCGCCCAAGAACCCAAGAGGAACAAGCTCAAGGGTACCAAGCACCCAAGAGTAATAAGCTTCTCAACTTGTAACTTCCATGTATCACTATGGAGAACTCAAACCGATGCACCAAATGCAATGGCAAGGGCACACGGAGTGCCCAAGTCCTTCTCTCTCAAATCCCACGGAAGCAACTAATGCTAGGGAGGAAAATGAGAGGAAGAACAGAAGGAGAACACCAAGAAATCCAAGATCTAGATCCAAGGGATTCCCCTCACATAGAGGAGAAAGTGATTGGTGGAAATGTGGATCTAGATCTCCTCTCTCTTTTCCCTCAAAAACTAGCAAGAATCCATGGAGAGATTGAGAGTTAGCAAGCTCGAAGAAGGTCAACAATGGGGGAAGAACACGAGCTCAAAGGATAAGGTTCATTGGGGAAGAAGACCCCCTTTTATAGGTGGGGAAAAATCCAACCGTTATGCTCACAGCCCGCACAGAGCGGTACTACCGCTCGTCCTCACGGTACTACCGCTAGGGGTAGCGGTACTACCGCTAAGGGTAGCGCTACTACTGCTTGCAAGCGGTACTAAAAAAATACATCCGTGCCTACCACCGTTGGACTTGTGATGAGTTTTTGGTCCGGAGCGGAAGTAGCTGTCACGACCGGTTTTCCAATAAAACATTTATTGAGAAACTGATCCCTTTAACGGACCAGTAGAGAAGAATCCTTCTTACTGGTAGACAATTTCTTGATTACAGAAATATCCAGGAGTACTAAATATAATACAAGGTTGAGCGGAGGCTGCTCAACAATTTATTACAAGCACGCCGATATTATACATAAAGGCGGATATGACACAGGGGTATGGTGGCATAACTACTGACTCATAATAAAAGTGGTGGTGGATATGTCACAGTGAAGTGGGTGACAGGACTCCTAAATCTTACAGTACATCGAGCGTCGGGGTGAGGCTCGAGGACTTTTATTTGGGTGGCGGAAGCGTATATAACACAAGTGACCAAATCCAGGATCGCACGGGACTGACTGGGACTCCTCTAGGCGTCGGACTCGCTATCAAACTCATCATCCATGAGATCGCCTTCATCAACATCTGGCCAAATCAACAAGCCAGGTGAGTACTATGAAAGTACTCGCAAGACAGTATGGACATAAGATATAACAAATGGAAGCATGATGCACATGAGCAGATTAATAATGCACACTCCGATAATAAACTTGCACTGCATGGGAAATAGAAAAGGAAGTCGGGCGGTAGTCCTCCCGAAATCCCAATGTAATACTGAAGGCCAATCGAGTGTCTGAAATGACTCCTCGAAAGGGGTATAAAAATAATTTGATAATGCCGCAGTCGGGCGTCAGGGCGACACCACATAAAGGGCTTATATAGGAATATAAATGACAGTGCGTGCCACAGTCGGACGTCTGAGCGACATCACGAAAATGGCTTATATCAAAAGTAAATAACAAGAGTGCCACAGTCGGACGTCATAGCGACATCACATAAAGGGCTTATATCAAAAGTAAATAACAAGAGTGCCACAGTCGGACGTCTGAGCGACATCACATAAAGGGATTATATCAAAAGTAAATAACAAGAGTGCCACAGTCGGACGTCTGAGCGACATCACATAAAGGGCTTATATCAAAGTAAATAACAAGAGTGCCACAGTCGGACGTCTGAGCGACATCACATAAAGGGCTTATATTTCATAACTCGATATTCCAGTAGCTCGTGAATTTAAATCATTTCAAGGAAATACTCAGGTACGAAATAATAAATGGTTAGTCCATCCACAGGAATAACATTCAACCGGGTTTACCACTTAAGCTTGATCACCGGGGATTTCCACAGAGACTGACACAGGGACTGACGCTGAGACTGATATGGATACTGTTTGGATACATTGACCCAGGTCCTTGACCATGGACACGATGACTCGGAAGGTTTTGACTCTGCAGAGTTTGTACTCTTAACCACAGCCAACGGATTTCAGTAGTCACAAGGGACTAGTTCCTTTTACGGTATTTTAGGAGAAACACATCTAACCAGTACACACCCATTCCACATTCTGATGCCAGGAATCACCCTAGGCAACGTTCAAGAAAAACCTTGAGACGGGGAGGCTACAACCTCGCGTAGCATGGGATCAAATTTATTTCGCGCGCTCTAAGGGGTGCCCCCCTCTCGGTCCCAACCGGAAACACCCATGCCCCCTGACCGGATGACTGGCTTTAATCCAGGGCCATGAAACCCTCATCCCGGCCCCTCTATTTGGTGTGTACAAGGAAAGAGGTTTGCAACTTAATAAACCGTATTCTTTGCAGAAAACATGTGGCAGCACGAAAAGGGAACGAACGGTAACGTGGCTTAGTCCACGTTAACGTCGGAGTTTGATGGTTGTCATAAGACTGGCATGCTACAACAATACCATCTTACTACCTCTCATGTCACCACATGATCAGGTCATTTCCATCAAAAGATCACATCAAACTTCGAAGCACACGGGTAGTTGCCTTGCATGCAACGTGACACTCACCGATGCCCATATGCCATGCACAAACTACTCAAGCAAACATGCAAAACACTCATCATATCAAAAGTTCAAACATGCTTGCCTGGTTCGGAGAAGTCGGAGTCTAGCTCGGCGAAGTTCGCGGCTCCGTCACCTCCTCCGGAATCTACGGTATAAAGAAACCGTATACTAACGTGAATACCGTTGCATGCATAAAAATTATTCCAAATTTTTTCCAAATAAATACTATAAAAAACTAGACAAAAATATAAGACTGACAAAAAAAGAATCAATCAAAAAGCATCTTCTGTTAAAAAGATATAATGGTTTTAGTCCAAGGACTAATCTGTGATGAAACAGAAAAGATCCAGGGGCTTGTTTGAAAAAGCAGAAAATGCTTCGGTACGAAATACGCCAGCCCAGAGAGAAAACACACTTTGCCCGAAGACGCCTTCAGAAAACGGTTCAAAGGAAAAGAAAGAGAGGCTGACGGGGGGGGGGGGGTCCCACCCGTCAGGTTCAAACGGGGCTCGCCGGCGCCCGAAGGCTGCGGTGGTCGCCGGCGTTGATCCACGGCGAGGTGGGGTGATCGGAGGGTACCTACGGGTTCAGGGTGTCTTTCCGCGTCGGTGGGTGGTGCACTTGACCGTCGGTGAGCACCACGTCGACGGCGACCTTATCTCCGGCGGACGGTGGTTCGAGCGAGGGTGGAACTCTCCGGTGAGTGCTGCAAACTCCAAATTGGTGCGCGGGTTAGAGAGGTGGATGCACTAGGATGCTACTGGCATGAGTTGAGAGGCAGGGGTGCACGCACGGGAGCGAATCGCGCCGGATCCCGAAGCGGGTCGAGACGGCCGGAGTTGGGGAAGAAGACTTCCTTGAGGTCCTCCCGGTGGCTTGGCGTGGTACTTGTGGGGTGTAGGGATGGTGCGTGTTCGAGTTCGAGCTCGGGACCTCCTTTTATAGGCGATCCGAGGAGGTGGCCGTGAACGGGAGAACGCCGGCGAGCAATTACGGCGAGGCAGAGGTCGGGCAGGAGGTTTAGGTGGTTGAGCATCATCGTGGTGTTGCACTGGCACCGTTCCCCCGCTAAAACCTCGGTCGGGTTGGGGTAATGCACCGGCCCTCGACGGAATGGCCGTACGGGCACGACGGCGGCAGGGAGCGCGCTCCGCGCCTTCTAGTTCATGACGACGGCTCTGCAGCGTGCACAGAGGAGGGGACGGCCACGCGGTGGTCTCTGGTGGCTTGGGCGGTGCTGGACGGCGTCGTCCCATGCTGCGCCTCTCTGGCAGCCGCAGCGGGCGCTGCTGCCGCCGCGCGTGGGGCGACGCACCTCGGCCAGCTCGCCGCCGACGTCCGCAAGCGTCCAGGCGATCGTGCGGCGCGGGGATAAGAATGGAGGAACAGGGAGCAAGGCGCCACCGTGGCTACTGGCAAGATCGAGATGGTGTTATGAAGAAAACAACAGCGGCTACTGAACCTGTATCTCTGAACCTCTGAACTTCTACAGTAACAGTGCCCTCCAGGTGTTTGACGATATGATTTGGGCACGAGGAAAATTTTGCTGGAGCTGGGACTTGGTGAGGTGACCTCTTGATGCATCCAGAGGCTGCCTGAATTTTCTCAGATTTTTAGGAGAAGAAAACAAATGAATTTCACCAAATTTTGCAAATATGGCCCAAACTTGCAGCAAGCACATTTTGAAAATTTTGAACTGGAGACCAGTGGATCTTCCTGGATCTTGGTTGAGGGTTCTAAGGACTAGCCAGGGAAATTTGTTTGGAGGCAAAACTCAAAGGTGAACTAGTGGTTCCTTTGTAAATCTCCAAGGCCAAGAATAGGAGGCAGAATAGATTTTTGATTAGAAATAAAAGGAGATAAAATCATGGGGAAGTCAAACTTGCTGGATTTGAAGTTTTATCATGACACAAAGTGGGGAGGTGGCTTTTGGGAGGAGGAATTCCACTTAGGTCATGGCAAGAGGAAATTTTGAAAGGGAAAGGATCACTCCAAATGCCATAAGGCTATTTTATAGAAGAAAAGATTTTCAAAAACTTTTCCAACGAAAACATTTGTGTTGAGTCAATCACAAGATGAAAAACCTCCAAGACCAAAGATCAAGTCTTGGATGAACCCAAACAAAAATACTTGTCATAAAGGAAATTTTTTGAGAAGGAGAGTTCTTTAGAAGAAAAATTTAAATGATCTCCTTCAAATCAAATAAAGAATTTGATAAAACAAAAAAAAATTTGGGTGTCTCAACACCTACCCCCTTAGGAAAAATCTCGTCCCCGAGATTTCAGCTGATCCTCAAATAGATGTGGGTACTCTGCCTGAAGAAAATCCTCTCTTTCCCATGTTGCCTCATCCTCGGTGTGATTGCTCCACTGAACCTTGGAATTTTTTATTGTTTTCTGACGGGTCCTCCTTTCAGACTCTTCCAATATTTTTACTGGTCGCTCTCTGTAGGTGAGGTCTGGTTGCACGTCAATGCTCTCATGAGATACATGCTTTTCCGGGTTGATCACACATTTCCTCAACTGTGAGACGTGGAACACGTCATGGACGTCTGACAGCTCTTTGGGTAGGTCTAGCTGGTAGGCTACTGTGCCTCTTCGTGCAACTACACAGAAGGGTCCAATAAATCTTGGGGCTAGCTTCCCTTTAATTTTGAACCGTTGCAGGCCCCTCATAGGAGACTCTCATAGGTATACATATTCACCGGGTTCAAAGCTGACCTCACGATGTTTTCGATCGTAATAGCTCTTTTGTCGGCTTTGAGCTGTCTTGAGTCGGTCCCGGATTTGTTTAACTTTCTCCTCGGCTTCCTTGAGCATGCCTGGGCCGAAGATACGACTGTCACCTGTTTCTGACCAATTGAATGGGGTATTACATCTTCGTCCGTACAATGCTTCAAAAGGTGCCATTTGTAGGCTGGCTTGGTAACTGTTGTTGTATGCGAACTCGGCATATGGCAAGCTTTCCTCCCAACTGGTTCCATAGGTGAGAACACAGGCTCTCAGCATGTCTTCTAGGATTTGGTTCACGCGTTCAGTTTGTCCATCAGTCTGGGGGTGGTACGCTGTACTGAATGCTAGTTGAGTGCCCAGAGCTTGTTGTAAGTGATCCCAAAATTTAGAGACAAATTGGGTGCCCCGGTCGGATATTATAGTCTTTGGGACTCCATGCAGACAAACTATACGTGAGAGATAAAGCTTAGCAAGCTTCTGAGTGGAGTAGGTCGTCTTCACGGGAATGAAGTGTGCTACCTTGGTTAGCCTATCTGTGATGACCCATATGGCATCATTTCTGCGTTGTGATCGAGGTAGTCCGACGATAAAATCCATCCCAATTTCGTCCCATTTCCACTCAGGTATCCTGTTTGGCTGTAGTAGCCCTGCTGGTTTTTGGTGCTCGGCTTTAATGTGCTGACATGAATCACAACATGCAATGAATGTGGCTATATCCCTTTTCATACTGTGCCACCAAAATCTTTCCTGAATGTCTTTGTACATTTTGGTTCCTCCAGGGTGGATTGAATATGGGGCGGTGTGGCTTTCGGTTAGGATTTGCTGTTTGAGGTCCTCAATGTTTGGTACGCAAAGTCTGTCCCCGTACCAAAATACTCCCTCATTGTCTACGACGAACTCTGAAACCTTGCCAAGGCTCGCTTTTCTCTTTATACCCTCGATGCTGGGATGTCCATGCTGAGCCTTCTTAATTTGTTCCATTAGGGTGGGCTGTATCTCCAGATTTGATACATCGCCCTCAGCGACTATCACCATGTTGAGTTTGGCGAATTCCTACTGAATTTCAGGCCTCAAGTTCTGTAGACTGTCGTTGCCCGAGCTGGGGTTCGGACTAAGAGCGTCTGCCACTACATTTGCTTTCCCTGGATGGTAGTGAATGCCGACATCATAGTCCTTGACTAATTCCAACCAGCGTCGCTGTCGTAAATTGAGCTCTGGTTGCGTGAAAATATATTTAAGGCTTTTATGATCCATATATATTTCACAACGATTTCCCAGCAAAAAGTGCCTCCACTCTTTGAGTGCATGGATGACTGGTGCTAGCTCCAAATCATGAGTAGGATAATTTTCTTCATGCTTCCGTAGTTGCCTGGAAGCATATGCGACCACTTTGCCATCCTGCATCAATACGCACCCGAGGCCCTTCCGGGATGCGTCGCAATACACTTCAAAACTTTTGTGTATGTCCGGCACAACCAAAACTGGTGCTGTTGTTAATTTCCTTTGGAGTTCTTGGAAGCTTTTCTCGCACGCTTCAGTCCATACAAATTTCTTATCCTTCTTGAGTAACTATGTCATTGGTTTTGCTACGGTGGAGAATCCTTCAATAAACCTTCGGTAATATCCAGCCATTCCTAGGAAACTTCGTACATCTGCTACGTTGGCTGGTGGTTTCCAGCCAAGAACGGCTTTGACTTTTTCTGGGTCTACGGCCACGCCCTCTTGGGTCAGTACATGGCCTAGAAAACCAACTTGTCTTAGCCAAAATTCACATTTGCTAAATTTGGCGTATAATTTATGTTTCCTTAATTCTCCCAGTACAATTCTGAGATGTTCAACATGTTCTTCCGGTGTCTTTGAGTATACCAGAATATCATCAATGAACACCACTACAAATTTGTCCATAAATTTCATAAACACTTTGTTCATGAGGTGGACGAAATATGCGGGGGCGTTCGTCAGTCCAAACGGCATTACTGTGAACTCATATAATCCGTATCTGGAGGTGAAGGCTGTCTTAGGGATATCTTCTGTCCGTACCTTTAATTGATGATATCCCGATCTTAAATCAATTTTTGAGAACACCTTGGCTTGTGCGAGCTGGTCAAATAAATCATTTATCCGTGGCATCGGATTTTTTTTTATGGTGACCATGTTGAGAGCTCGATAGTCTATACACAATCTCAGTGTCCCATCCCTTTTCTTGGCAAATAATACTGGTGAACCCCAAGGTGAGGAGCTGGCTCGTATAAATCCTTTGTCCAGTAATTCCTTTATATGCTTCTTTAATTCTACCAACTCGGAGGGTGCCATTCTATAAGGTTTCTTGTAAATGGGGGTGGTGCCAGGTGCTAGTTCAATGCTGAACTCTATTTCCCGGTCTGGTGGCATGCCTGGTAGTTCTTCGGGAAATACATCAGGAAACTCACACACCACTGGGACTTTTCTCAATTCTGAAATGTCCACCTTGTTCAACTTTGGTTGCCGTGACCGTGGTCTCTCTTGAGCTGCAACCTTTATGGTCTTGCCGTGATGATGAGTAAGAATCACAGTCCGATTGAAACAGTCGATAAATCCCTTGTTGGTGGTTAACCAGTCCATTCCTAGGATAACATCCAGTCCTTTATTTTCCAACACGATGAGATTCGCCTGAAACTTTAGTCTTTCAAACTCAATAGTCACACCTTGGCAGTAACTCTGAGTGATCTGCTTATTCCCGGGGGACTTGATGATCATGGACTTTTCCAAAGGAAGTATCGGAAAACCATGTTGCAAAACAAAACTCTTCGAAATGAACGAGTGAGAAGCTCCATAATCAAACAAAACCGTGGCAGGTATTGTGTTGACAGGGAACGTACCGAGTATGATGTCTGGGGCATTCTGAGCTTCTTCCTTGGTCACATGGTTCAGGTGACCCTTCTTGTGATTGTTGTTGGGGTTGAAGTTGTTACGCCTGGGGGCTGGATTATTTCCACCATTGTTCGACTTGGGGGCCGAGTTCCTCGGCTTTGGGCACTGTTTGGCATAGTGCCCTTCCTCTCCACAAGCATAGCAAGTGACACCTGGGCGGTACGTAAAGTCCTTGTCCCTTGAATGGAAATGTTTGGTTGGCCTTAGAGCAGTGGTCATGGATTTTCTCGCTTCATTCCTCTGAATATCAGTCTTGCTCCGGTTGTTGCGAGCATGGGTCGTTTTGTCCCTTTTCCGCTTGCGAATATCCTCCAGGCTGCGGCGCTCATTCTCCAATGTAATAGCCTTGTCAACCAGTGTTTTGAAGTCTGGAAAGGTGTGTACGACCAGTTGGCATTTTAGTGCTGGCGCCAGGCCGTCCAAATTTTTTTCCATCTTTTTATTCTCAGTCATATGCTCATCGTAGGCATAACGAGATAGTTGAGTAAACTGACTGTTGTACTCAGTCACTGTCATACCTCTCTGCTTGAGGTCATCAAACTCCCTTTTCTTGATCTTTATAATGCTCCTGGGGATGTGCGCCCCACGAAAACCTTCCTTAAACTCTTCCCAGGTGATGTTATGTTCATTGGGGTGCATGTGTAGAAAATTTTCCCACCATGCTGCAGCTGCTCCAGTGAGGTAGTGAGGTGCATACAACACCTTCTCACGATCCGAACATTGTGCAATAATCAACTTCCTTTCGATGTCTCGAAGCCAATCATCGGCCTCAAGCGGCCTATCAGTGTGAGCGAACGTTGGAGGACGTGTCTTTTGTAGTTCAGACAACTTGGAATGCGGTTGGTATGGTTCACGGTGATTTCCCATATTGATAACGTGATTCATCATTTCCTGATGCTGCTGCTGGCTTTGTTCGAAAAGGCGGCATACCTGAGAAAATGCTACCTCACTGTCCTGCTGACTAGACTGTCCCTGTGTGAAGTTGTTGCTTGTCTGGGTTCCATAAACTTGTTCCGGTGGGTTTGGCATGGAACGAGTCCAGGGACGAGGCATTTTCCACTCTGGGGTATTTTTTTGCAAAACTCATGAGAAGAACTGTGTGGCACAAGGAAAATTTTGCAAAGGCGAGAATTTAAAAGACCTCAAGATTTTTCAAGAAAAATACTTGATTGCGCATGGAGAAGGACTGCTCAGTACATATCTTACACGCGAGTCGTAATTATACAATACATCACTCAGGATGCGCGTACACATTCTTAACATGTTATTTAGGCTAGTGCACTTCTCCGAGTTCCTACATGATGCGCAAACAAACTACTTCTCACCAAACCTATGTACATATAAACATATCATACAAGCGGGTACATCGCACGGTCGCTAGGCGCACTCAGTCGGAGATGGTGAAAACTTCCTTCGGTCTGCCGAGGGTAAGACCCAGAGGTGCAGGAGACTCAACCTCCTCCTCCTCCCTAATCGGCTCCAGGCGCGTAGCACTGCGTTGAGGAGTTGGTGCGGGAGCGACAGGCGGTGCAGCTCTACTTGGAGTAGGAGCAATGACTTGGTCGAACTCCTCAGTGGTAGGCAGACGGCGAGCGGTGGCTAAAATGGCAGGTGTATAGGATGCTGAGGACGAGACGAAAGTCAGTGGCGGTGCCATGTGGAGAAGCTCCCTCCTGTTGGCAGAACAGCCCTGAACTGAGTCCATACGGGCAGCCACAAGGTCGTCCACGAGGTTGTCGAAAGCTGCCTCCAGAGCTTTGAGATACTCAACCAGCATCTCGATAGCTTCATCTCTCTCTCCCCTATGGCAGGCGAATGCATAGTGACAAGTATATGGCACATGGCATGGGAGGTAGCGGTAGAGACGAGTCTTTGTCGTAGGAAGAACATCCCGAAGATGAGCTATCGCCTCACGGGCGGCCATCTGCATGGCATGCCTCTCCGTAGGCATGGCCCTTCCCACAAAACGGAAGTGGCGAGACGCAGAACGTCCTCCCTTGAATTGCACCACGGCCTGGTGCATAGACACGTCGTCGCTAAGCTTGTGCTGGTAAAGTGTGAACTCTGGACGAGTCGACGGCCCGATCGTGAGCTTGGTGATGGAAACGAGAAGCTTGACAAACCCCTCTGGCACATTGGTGAACACCCGTGACTCGCAGTCGTTGCCAGCCATCTGCAAAAGTAGGCAAAAATTCTGAGTAGCCAAATCATAAATTTATGATGACCAACAGAAAATAGCTACATTTGCAAAATACTGAAAAAGCACTAAAAACGCTAATAACCGATTAGCGATCGCACCTAGTGGCTTCCTATAGTCAGCCTGGCTCTGATACCAAGTTTGTCACGACCGGTTTTCCAATAAAACATTTATTGAGAAACCGATCCCTTTAACGGACCAGTAGAGAAGAATCCTTCTTACTGGTAGACAATTTCTTGATTACAGAAATATCCAGGAGTACTAAATATAATACAAGGTTGAGCGGAGGCTGCTCAACAATTTATTACAAGCACGCCGATATTATACATAAAGGCGGATATGACACAGGGGTATGGTGGCATAACTACTGACTCGTAATAAAAGTGGTGGTGGATATGTCACAGTGAAGTGGGTGACAGGACTCCTAAATCTTACAGTACATCGAGCGTCGGGGTGAGGCTCGAGGACTTTTATTTGGGTGGCGGAAGCGTATATAACACAAGTGACCAAATCCAGGATCGCACGGGACTGACTGGGACTCCTCTAGGCGTCGGACTCGCTATCAAACTCATCATCCATGAGATCGCCTTCGTCAACATCTGGCCAAATCAACAAGCCAGGTGAGTACTATGAAAGTACTCGCAAGACAGTATGGACATAAGATATAACAAATGCAAGCATGATGCACATGAGCAGATTAATAATGCACACTCCGATAATAAACTTGCACTGCATGGGAAATAGAAAAGGAAGTCGGGCGGTAGTCCTCCCGAAATCCCAATGTAATACTGAAGGCCAATCGAGTGTCTGAAATGACTCCTCGAATGGGGTATAAAAATAAATTGACAATGCCGCAGTCGGGCGTCAGGGCGACACCACATAAAGGGCTTATAAAGGAATATAAATGACAGTGCGTGCCACAGTCGGACGTCTGAGCGACATCACGAAAAGGGCTTATATCAAAAGTAAATAACAAGAGTGCCACAGTCGGACGTCTGAGCGACATCACATAAAGGGCTTATATCAAAAGTAAATAACAAGAGTGCCACAGTCGGACGTCTGAGCGACATCACATAAAGGGCTTATATCAAAAGTAAATAACAAGAGTGCCACAGTCGGACGTCTGAGCGACATCACATAAAGGGCTTATATCAAAGTAAATAACAAGAGTGCCATAGTGGGACGTCTGAGCGACATCACATAAAGGGCTTATATTTCATAACTCGATATTCCAGTAGCTCGTGAATTTAAATCATTTCAAGGAAATACTCAGGGACGAAATAATAAAATGGTTAGTCCATCCACAGGAATAACATTCAACCGGGTTTACCACTCAAGCTTGATCACCGGGGATTTCCACGGAGACTGACACAGGGACTGACGCTGAGACTGATATGGATACTGTTTGGATACATTGACTCAGGTCCTTGACCATGGACACGATGACTCGGAAGGTTTTGACTCTGCAGAGTTTGTACTCTTAACCACAGCCAACGGATTTCAGTAGTCACAAGGGACTAGTTCCATTTATGGTATTTTAGGAGAAACACATCTAACCAGTACACACCCATTCCACATTCCGATGCCAGGAATCACCCTAGGCAACATTCAAGAAAAACCTTGAGACGGGGAGGCTACAACCTCGCGTAGCATGGGATCAAATTTATATCGCGCGCTCTAAGGGGTGCCCCCCTCTCGGTCCCAACCGGAAACACCCATGCCCCCTGACCGGATGGCTGGCTTTAATCCAGGGCCATGGAACCCTCATCCCGGCCCCTCTATTTGGTGTGTACAAGGAAAGAGGTTTGCAACTTACTAAACCGTATTCTTTGCAGAAAACATGTGGCAGCACGAAAAGGGAACGAACGGTAACGTGGCTTAGTCCACGTTAACGTTGGAGTTTGACGGTTGTCATAAGACTGGCATGCTACAACAATACCATCTTACTACCTCTCATGTCACCACATGATCAGGTCATTTCCATCAAAAGATCACATCAAACTTCGAAGCACACGGGTAGTTGCCTTGCATGCAACGTGACACTCACCGATGCCCATATGCCATGCACAAACTACTCAAGCAAACATGCAAAACACTCATCATATCAAAATTTCAAACATGCTTGCCTGGTTCGGAGAAGTCGGAGTCTAGCTCGGCGAAGTTCGCGGCTCCGTCACCTCCTCCGGAATCTACGGTATAAAGAAACCGTATACTAACGTGAATACCGTTGCATGCATAAAAATTATTCCAAATTTTTTCCAAATAAATACTATAAAAAACTAGACAAAAATATAAGACTGACAAAAAAGAATCAATCAAAAAGCATCTTCTGTTAAAAAGATATAATGGTTTTAGTCCAAGGACTAATCTGTGATGAAACAGAAAAGATCCAGGGGCTTGTTTGAAAAAGCAGAAAACGCTTCGGTACGAAATACGCCAGCCTAGAGAGAAAACACACTTTGCCCGAAGGCGCCTTCAGAAAACGGTTCGAAGGAAAAGAAAGAGAGGCTGACGGGGGGGGGGGGGGTCCCACCCGTCAGGTTCAAACGGGGCTCGCCGGCGCCCGAAGGCTGCGGTGGTCGCCGGCGTTGATCCACGGCGAGGTGGGGTGATCCGAGGGTACCTATGGGTTCAGGGTGTCCTTCCGCGTCGGTGGGTGGTGGACTTGACCGTCGGTGAGCACCACGTCGTTGGCGACCTTATCTCCGGCGGACGGTGGTTCGGGCGAGGGTGGAACTCTCCGGTGAGTGCTGCAAACTCCAAATTGGTGCGCGGGTTAGAGAGGTGGATGCACTAGGATGCCACTGGCATGAGTTGAGAGGCAGGGGTGCACGCACGGGAGCGAATCGCGCCGGATCCCGACGCGGGTCGAGGCGGCCGGAGTTGGGGAAGAAGACTTCCTCGAGGTCCTCCCGGTGGCTTGACGTGGTACTTGTGGGGTGTAGGGATGGTGCGTGTTCGAGTTCGAGCTCGGGACCTCCTTTTATAGGCGATCCGAGGAGGTGGCCGTGAACGGGATAACGCCGGCGAGCAATTACAGCGAGGCAGAGGTCGGGCAGGAGGTTTAGGCGGCTGAGCATCATCGTGGTGTTCCACTGGCACCGTTCCCCCGCTAAAACCTCGGTCGGGTTGGGGTAATGCACCGGCCCTCGACAGAATGGCCGTACGGGCACGACGGCGGCAGGGAGCGCGCTCCGCGCCTTCCAGTTCACGACGACGGCTCTGCAGCGTGCATAGAGGAGGGGACGGCCACGCGGTGGTCTCTGGTGGCTTGGGCGGTGCTGGACGGCGCCGTCCCACGCTGCGCCTCTCTGGCAGCCGCAGTGGGCGCTGCTGCCGCCGCGCGTGGGGCGATGCACCTCGGCCAACTCGCCGCGGACGTCCGCAAGCGTCCAGGCGATCGTGCGGCGAGCGGATAAGAATGGAGGAATAGGGAGCAAGGCGCCACCGCGGCTACTGGCGAGATCGAGATGGTGTTCTGAAGAAAACGACAGCGGCTACTGAACCTGTATCTCTGAACCTCTGAACTTCGACAGTAACAGTGCCCTCCAGGTGTTCGACGATATGATTTGGGCACGAGGAAAATTTTGCTGGAGCTGGGACTTGGTGAGGTGACCTCTTGATGCATCCAGAGGCTGCCTGAATTTTCTCAGATTTTTAGGAGAAGAAAACAAATGAATTTCACCAAATTTTGCAAATATGGCCCAAACTTGCAGCAAGCACATTTTGAAAATTTTGAACTGGAGACCAGTGGATCTTCCTGGATCTTGGTTGAGGGTTCTAAGGACTAGCCAGGGAAATTTGTTTGGAGGCAAAACTCAAAGGTGAACTAGTGGTTCCTTTGTAAATCTCCAAGGCCAAGAATAGGAGGAAGAATAGATTTTTGATTAGAAATAAAAGGAGATAAAATCATGGGGAAGTCAAACTTGCTGGATTTGAAGTTTTATCATGACACAAAGTGGGGAGGTGGCTTTTGGGAGGAGGAATTCCACTTAGGTCATGGCAAGAGGAAATTTTGAAAGGGAAAGGATCACTCCAAATGCCATAAGGCTATTTTATAGAAGAAAAGATTTTCAAAAACTTTTCCAACGAAAACATTTGTGTTGAGTCAATCACAAGATGAAAAACCTCCAAGACCAAAGATCAAGTCTTGGATGAACCCAAACAAAAATACTTGTCATAAAGGAAATTTTTGAGAAGGAGAGTTCTTTAGAAGAAAAATTTTAATGACCTCCTTCAAATCAAATAAAGAATTTGATAAAACCAAACAAAAATTTTTGGGTGTCACAGTAGCCACGGAAGTAGCCGCGGTAGTACCGCTCCCAAGAGCGGTAGTAAAAAATTACATCCGATCCTGTCCGCAGTAATACCGCTGCAGCCTTTTCAGAACACCAAAACTACCACAACTTCTGCAAACGGACTTCAAATTCGACGAAACCAAGTTTGTTGGAAAGCTAGCGACAAGGGCTAACACAATATTGATAGAAATAACAATAAGAAGCAAATTAGAAAAGGCCCAAGAGAAAAAGGTGAGAACCCTTCCTCGAATAAGACCGGTAAAAACTACAACACCGAAAACGCAATAGAAGAAGCATGTGAACTCCGTTTTCGATGAACTCGAGCTTGTCATCAAGATGAACATAAGATCTAAGACTCACAAAGATAACCAAACAAGAACCAAGAAACATGATGCAAGGATGCAATGGTTTGAGCTCTCTACTAACGATACGATCAAGCTACCAACTTGAGAGCCCCCCTTGATAGTACGGCAAACGATCCTATAACCCGGTCTCCCAACTACCACCATGAGACCGGTAAAATAGAAAACCTATCAAGGGCAAACCTTTGCCTTGCACATGATCCACTTGAGCTAGATGATGACGATCTTGTCCTCCTTAAGATGGACCACCTTTCTTGGTTGCGTTGGGTCGATGGAGACTAGATGATTGCTCCCCCATACTCCACTATGGGTGAGCCACTCTTCGGCACATCTTCACAAGTCCATTGACACCACAATGGATGGCAAGCTTCAAGAACTTGATCTCTTCGTGATGCTCCACCTGAACTTGCACACGACAACCTTCATGACGATCACCACTTGATGTCATCCTTTCCATGGGTTGTATGACATCTTCCTCTTGACGCAAGCCCATGGACACATACCTAACCGCACATAGAACTCTCACATAGACCATGGTTTAGTACACAAAGTGCAATGGACAATGCTTACCATACCATGGGATCACTTGATACCTCTCGGTACATCTTTTACGCTTTGTGAGTTGATCAACTTGATTCACTCTTGACTTAGTCTTGATCAACCTTGAATCTTTCCAACTCTCTTCGTTTGGATGATGTCTTGAAGGTAAACATGAATGATCACACAATCTTCTTCTTCAAGACATGCTTGCAATAAGCTCAACACTCACATGACCAATCTTTGGATAATTCCTTAATAGCACCTTGGTCAACACATAAACTCCTTGAAACCAACACATGGACTTCAAGAAATGCCTATGGACAAATCCTTCAAATATAACTCAATGCAACCATTAGTCCATAGAGAATGTCATCAATTATCAAAACCACACATAGGGGCACCGCATGTCCTTTCAATCTCCCCCATTTTGGTAATTGATGACAATCACTTTCAAGAGAGCTTATATAAAGAATTATGCATCACCATGCAGTGCAACAACCAATGATGCAAGAGAATGAGATGCAAATGCTTAGGAACAAAACCAAAGTAAGGAGAAGACTCTGAAAAACCTTCTCCACAAAACTCTCTGAAACTTCTCCCCCATTGGCATCGATTGCCAAAATGGGCGAAAAGCTTAGAATGCCAATATAAAAAGTGTTCCTCCATAAATTGTGTATTTCTCAACAAGATAGTGGAATGCCATACACATATCCAAAGGTAAATACTTGGAGGAACACAAACTATATTGAGGCACAAAGATTGCTAAAGAATGATATGCCACAAGGACATAACAAAGAGAGACACAATCAATCAAGCAATCAAAAGATACCAATTGAAGCAAGCAATCAAAGGATATCAATTGAACCAACTAGACCAAAGATCCTACGAGCCACATGAATACATGATATTATGATATGAGCAAAGGAGTGTTCTAAAGAAACTAGATAAGCTCCCCATGATTTGTGCACACATAATTATATTTGTATTTGGATACAAAGTGCACAAAATAGGATCATAGCTCCCCCAAAATCAATAGAAACTCACAACAAGTGCAAGTGAGCATATAGGAAACAAAGCCTAGTACTTGCAACAAACACATGGTTAAGCAACAAGTAAAAGAGGCAACTTAAGAATGGTCTCAACCAAAATGATGTGTGTGAGTCAAGGCAATGCACTTGAGAAGACTAATGTACGGATGAGCATTAAGCATCAATAATGTCTTGAAAGAATGAGGCACATGGTGCAAGGCCTATCATTCCCACACACAACTAGCAAATGGTTTCACAAGCTTACTAATAAGCATATAAAGAACCTATGCTTGTGACAACCCGTGGTGAAGATAGAAGATGAAAGACTCATCAAGACGAGGGATACCAATTAAGATGGCAAAAGCCTCGTAAAGATAAGCAAGAGGAAAATAATCTTCACCACACAAGATTGCATCAAGATGCAACGATAGAAGACACACACTCAAGGCAAAAGCTTTCACAGAGCCACCAAAGAAATAACATAAGAAAGACAAGGTGGACGTGAAAGAAAGGATATCAACTAGATATGCAACTTCTCTCAAGTGTATAAGATTCTAGGTAGACGAAATCATGATGTTATATATCTACAAAGAAGGATGTACACCCGAAATAGTTACAACGCGAGGAACAAGATATCCAAAAGGAAGTCATACATATACCAATAAGATATTTACTTGGAAGCATAGCACATGGCTAGATATGGTCTTATTGTATATAAATGAATTCCTACCATACAACCATCAAAGACATTACAACTAGCACCATGAGATCGTCGTAGAGATGCTTTGAGAAAGGAAACAAGTATCACAAGATGGAATGAATAGCATGCCAAGATGCAACCTACACAAGGTTGAATGCAAGAAAATAATGCATGAATAGATACTTGTTACCGAGATATCATTGGAAGGATGTAGAAGAAACCAATTGAAGGTAGTAGATAGTAGTTCATTGAGCATCCTAGCTTGACTCCAATAAGCACATGGTGACACCACCTTCCTTGTGAGTGAGCCGAGCATCCAATGCATCTCCAGTTGTTCCTAGAACAACAACACAAAAAAATGGTACCCAAACTCATTGGGACCAAAGAGTTAGAAACACCAATATACATAGGACAATCTCCACATAAATATGTGCATATAGAGAAGGAAATGAATTTCATGCACATCTCATCCAATTTGAGACTTGGTGGAGTTTCCCTATATATTGGGTCAAATAAAGAAGGCATGCCACAGAGACTACATGAAGTAAATATGCATGCTCAAGACCTTCAAGATCCGATACCAAATGACAAAGAAAAACCAAGTGAAGAAAAGATACCAAATGAATAAAACATCACTTGGAGGATATCCATAAAAGATACATCAAGGAATGAGATATCCATTGATACACTCAAAATAAAAGATATCAAACTCCCAAAAGAGAGGATGGTTCCAAACAAACCAAGCTCTCTACAAAGTTTCATGATGGCACACAGTACCAAAACGAAAACGGCTTGCCTTCCACCAACACACACTTGATAAGGATCGCAAGATGAGTGTTTTATAGAAAATAGGATAGCTCCCCCAAGACTAGTGCAATATAGAGAATTTGCATTTAAATACAAAATGCACAAGGGGTGGGATCACCACTTTCACTATATCTAGAAAACAGTAGACAAGATCAAGAAATAAACAAGATCCACAAGTGGTATGGAAGACAAAGGGAGTTGATACATTCCTTGGCAAGAGAAAAGGCAAATAAAAGCAAAAGCCAATGTAAAGATGATCAATAAATTCTACCACACAAGTGAGTACCAATTGTCAAAAGACAAGAAGTAAATGGAAATAATTCCCGGTGGTAGATAGCAAGGATATCCAACATCATCTTCACACCAAACAAAAATAAAATTGCAACTTGTAGAGCTAACATGCTACCTAGGAACAAGATAATTTACAATATCAACTCTAGGTGACAATATCTCAAATGTACACATTTTCTAGGCTAGTAATATACACATAGCATATTACTCCCCCATAATGTGATACCAATTAAGGATAAACAAGAGGCAAATAAAAGGATCCAAGAAGAGATGATTAATGGAGTATTTAGAATTTGAATTTATCATGATAAGACATACCACATATCGACTAGATAATCTTGAAATATCAATACTAGATGGTATTACTCATGTACACACATTTATAGGATTGTGAGGTGCACAAAGCACATCACTCCCCCATAATGGGATATTCCATTAATCTCTCACAAGAGCCAACTAAGAAAAAAACAAGATGCAAAAGGCTCAACGCATGACACACACGTACATGATGTGCAAACCAACACACACATACTTGATTGCTCAAGATAATCAAGTTGGAAGCACAACATATACAAACACATGCAAGGAACGAAACCAAACAAGAAAAGGGGCAAGTAACTATCAATGTAGACACTTTAAGCACGAGTTACCGCAAGGAGGAACTTTGGATATATGATAGAAACTTGATAATCCGAATGACTTGGCTTGAGACAATAAGAATGATGAAGTCCCCTTAATTCTTCATAATGTAGTCAAGTCTCCAATAACCTCCAACAACACCTATTGATCAAGTATGAGCTAGTTGGTCCCCAACCAAGTTGGGTCCTAAGAGGTTAGTCACAATAGGCTTGGCTACCCAAATGGTTCTTTTCTTGACACCACTTTGAGCACCAACAAATTTGGCAAACACATTGCCAACCTTACCCTTCCCAAGAGAATAGATATCATCAATTAGAATAGGGTTGGATAAGGTACCATTTGTGCATGAAGAAGCGACATGACCTTTTTCACGACATAGGTAGCAACGTCTACTCTTTAGTTTCTTCTCACTTGATTTCTCAACTTGAGAAGCATTAGCTTGAGTTTTCTTAGGAAGAGGCCTTTCTTCAACTTGAGGTTGAGAATGAGAGTGAACTTGTGGCCGCTTCCCTTGTTGCTTGTCACTAATGGCCTTCTTCTTCAAAGGGCAAGATCTAACATGATGCCCTTCAATTTTGCACTTGAAGCAAATGATTTGGCCGAATTCTTGACTTGTTTTTGGCCCTTCTTGTTGTTGCTCTTGGACTTCTTCTTGTTATTGGAGTTGAATCCAAGTCCACCTTTGTCATTGGGGGATTTTTGTACACTCAAGATATTGTTGAGTGTGGCCTTCCCTTCATGACACTTTTCCAAATCATTCTTCAAAGAAGTGACTTGGGCCTTGAGCTCTTTGATTTCCTCTACATGGTTAGTCTCAACACAAGCACTAGAGGAAGTATAAGATTCATCGTTCAAGCAAAAAGGCAAGGAAAGCAATTCATCACAAGATGTACCAGTTTTATGCATGGATGAATTGCGAGGACTAGCACAAGGCAATATAGCATTTTGACTAAAAGTAGTGCTAGTATCCACATGAGGCTCACTAGATGTTACCTTAGCAAGCATGGCCTCATGAGCTATCTTTAGGACATTATGGGATACTAGAAGATCATCATGAGAGCTTGTGAGCTTTACATGATTTTCTTCCAACATCCCTTGATTGCTAGATAGCAACTCAAGTTGAGCCCTTAGCTCAACATTCTCCTTCAATATGGATGCTTCACAAGAGATAGAGTTAGTAGCACAAGCATCATCATTAACAACAAGAGGAGAAGACAATGTGGCAAGCTCTTTTGAATACGAAGCTTTAAGTTGAGCATGAGACTCGGTGAGTTTGATGAGCTCACTCTTAATGACCCTTGAGCCATTTTCGAGGTGCTCAAAGTCCTCAAGGAGTTTAGCATGCGCAACTTCAAGCTCCTCATTTTTATTTCAAAATCATTGGCCACCTCAAGAGCTCTATCACGAGATTCCTTCACTCTAGATAATTCTAGAGCAAAAGTCTCCTCAATAGATTCCTTGGTGGTTTGTTCAAGTTCAAGAGCTTGAGAGAGGTCCGCAATCTCATTAGCGTACTCACGCTCATGACCTTCCATTTTATCAATGGTGACCTCATGCTCCTCAAGACGAGATTCCAACTCATCAATATATTTCTTGCCCTCAATAGCAATAGACATGATTTCCATGAAGTTGGAACGAGCAATTTTATTCTTAAGAAGAGCTTTAAAAATCATTTCCCCCTTAATTTTTAAGGAGGCAACATCATCATTCTCTTCATCGTAATCAACATCATCATCACTCTTGCCATCATCAATATCATCACAAGATATATTGGGATTCAAAGTGGGAGATACCTTTGAAGCCTTGGCCATAAGGCAAAATGCAATATATGATGATGTACGATCCGTTGAAGCACCATTCAAGACCACATCTTGTTCCATGGGGTGTTGGGTTTCCTCTACATTGTTAGCACAGCAATTCGAGGAAATATATGCATTTTTATCATGGCAACAAGACATAGTAAACATATCATCATGAGATTTAGTCAAGCAAATTCTACACGATATGCAAGGACTATCAACACAAGCATGTGAAACATTTGGAGTGCTCGGAGTGCTAAAGTCCAAAGATGAAGCATTGCAATAAGAAAGTGATGAAGGATTATCAACAATAAGCCCACTATCATCATTGCAGCGTACACCACTACTCACCATGTCATTACCTTGTGGCAAACCACATGTAGGTGAAGTAGAAGAAGTTGAGAACACAACACGGCCGGATGTGGAGGGAGAACAATCATCCCCACAAAACTTGGACACGCCATATTTATCTTGAAGCTTTGTCCACAACTCATGAGCATCCCGGAACAACATGAGTTGAAATATAACTACATTGCTCAAACCATCGAAAAGCACATTAGAAGCTTGAGCATTGAGATAAGAGTTTTTCTCATCCTCTAAAGATAATCTTTGAGGATCCTTTGGAGGAGAAAAACCCATATCTACAATTCGCTATAAATTTGGGTCCATGACCCTGAAGAGATTAAGCATGCGAATTACCCAAACATCAAAATTTGTGCCATCGAAACTAAGAGAGTTAGAGAATCCTAATCCCCTAGTCGACATCTTTACTCTCTAGGCGGTAAAGCCTAATAAAGAGAGATGAGGCTCTGGTACCAATTGAAAGATCGTGGATGTCGCCTAGAGGGGGGCGTGAATAGGCGCTTTAAAATAATTACGGTTGAGGCTTGAACAAATGTGGAATAAACATAGCGGTTAATTTTTCAAGCACAAAACCTACAACAACTAGGCTCACCTATGTGCACCAACAACTTATGCTAAGCAAGAAAAACTACTTAGGTGATAGCAAGATAAATGACAAGAAACAATATGGCTATCACAAAGTAAAGGGCTCGGGTAAGAGATAACCGAGGCACGCGGAGACGACGATGTATCCCGAAGTTCACACCCTTGCGGATGCTAATCTCCGTTTGGAGCGGTGTGGAGGCACAATGCTCCCCAAGAAGCCACTAGGGCCACCGTAATCTCCTCACGCCCTCGCACAATGCAAGATGCCGTGATTCCACTAAGGGACCCTTGAGGGCGGTCACCAAACCCGTACAAATGGCAACCCTTGGGGGAGGTCGCCGAACCCGTACACTTTGGCAACCCTTCGGGGCGGTCACCGGTACCCGTAAAATTTCTCGGGGCGATCTCCACAACCTAATTGGAGACCCCGACGCTTGCCCGGAGCTTTACACCACAATGATTGAGCTCCGAACACCACCAACCGTCTAGGGTGCCCAAGCACCCAAGAGGAACAAGCTCAAGGGTACCAAGCACCCAAGAGTAATAAGCTTCTCAACTTGTAACTTCCACATATCACCGTGGAGAACTCAAACCGATGCACCAAATGCAATGGCAAGGGCACACGGAGTGCCCCAGTCCTTCTCTCTTAAATCCCACGGAAGCAACTAATGCTAGGGAGGAAAATGAGAGGAAGAACAAGAAGGAGAACACCAAGAACTCCAAGATCTAGATCCAAGGGGTTCCCCTCGCATAGAGGAGAAAGTGATTGGTGGAAATGTGGATCTAGATCTCCTCTCTCTTTTCCCTCAAAAACTAGCAAGAATCCATGGAGGGATTGAGAGTTAGCAAGCTCGAAGAAGGTCAACAATAGGGGAAGAACACGAGCTCAAAGGATAAGGTTCATTGGGGAAGAAGACCCCCTTTTATAGGTGGGGAAAAAATCCAACCGTTATGCTCACAGCCCGCACAGAGCGGTACTACCGCTCGTCCTCACAGTACTACCGCTAGGGGTAGCGGTACTACCGCTAAGGGTAGCGGTACTACTACTTGCGAGCGGTACTAAAAAAATACATCCATGCCTACCACCGCTGGACTTGTGATGAGTTTTTGGTCCGGAGCGGAAGTAGCCATGGAAGTAGCCGCGGTAGTACCGCTCCAAGCGGTAGTAATGCTCCCAAGAGCGGTAGTAAAAAGTTACATCCGCTCCTGTCCGTGGTAGTACCGCTGCAGCCTTTTTAGAACACCAAAACTACCACAACTTCTGCAAACGGACTCCGAATTCGACGAAACCAAGTTTGTTGGAAAGCTAGCGACAAGGGCTAACACAATATTGGTAGAAATAACAATAAGAAGCAAATTAGAAAAGGCCCAAGAGAAAAAGGTGAGAACCCTTCCTCGAATAAGACCGGTAAAAACTACAACACGGAAAACACAATAGAAGAGCCATGTGAACTCCGTTTTCAATGAACTCGAGCTTGTCATCAAGATGAACATAAGATCTAAGACTCAGAAAGAGAACCAAACAAGAACCAAGAAACATGATGCAAGGATGCAATGGTTTGAGCTCTCTACTAACGATACGATCAAGCTACTAACTTGAGAGCCCCCCTTGATAGTACGTCAAACGATCCTATAACCCGGTCTCCCAACTACCACCATGAGATCGGTAAAATAGAAAACCTATCAAGGGCAAACCTTTGCCTTGCACATGATCCACGAGCTAGATGATGACGATCTTGTCCTCCTTAAGATGGACCACCTTTCTTGATTGCGTTGGGTCGATGGAGACTAGATGATTGCTCCCCCATACTCCACTATGTGTGAGCCACTCTTCGGCACATCTTCACAAGTCCATTGACACCACAATGGATGGCAAGCTTCAAGAACTTGATCTCTTCGTGATGCTCCACCTGAACTTGCACACGGCAATCTTGATGACGATCACCACTTGATGTCATCCTTTCCATGGGTTGTATGATATCTTCCTCTTGACGCAAGCCCATGGACACGTACCTAACCCCACATAGAACTATCACATAGACCATGGGTTAGTACACAAAGTGCAATGGACAATGCTTACCATACCATGGGATCACTTGATCCCTCTTGGTACATCTTTTACGCTTTGTGAGTTGATCAACTTGATTCACTCTTGACTTAGTCTTGATCAACCTTGAATCTTTCCAACTCACTTCGTTTGGATGATGTCTTGAAGGTAAACATGAATGATCACACAATCTTCTTCTTCAAGACATGCTTGCAATAAGCTCAACACTCACATGAACAATCTTTGGATAATTCCTTAATAGCACCTTGGTCAACACATAAACTCCTTGAAACCAACACATGGACTTCAAGAAATGCATATGGACAAATCCTTCAAATATAACTCAATGCAACCATTAGTCCATAGAGAATGTCATCAATTACCAAAACCACAGATGGGGGCACCGCATGTCCTTTCACTAGGTATGATCATGTATATAGGCATCACGTCCGCGACAAGTAGACCGAAACGATTCTGCATCAACTACTATTACTCCACACATCGACCGCTATCCAGCATGCATCTAGAGTATTAAGTTCATAAGAACAGAGTAATGCTTTAAGTAAGGTGACATGATGTAGAGGGATAAATTCATGGAATATGATATAAACCCCATCTTTTTATCCTCGATGGCAACAATACAATACGTGCCTTGCTGCCCCTGCTGTCACTGGGAAAGGACACCACAAGATTGAACCCAAAGCTAAGCACTTCTCCCATTGCAAGAAAAATCAATCTAGTAGGCCAAACCAAACTGATAATTCTAAGAGACTTGCAAAGATAACCAATCATACATAAAAAGAATTCAGAGGAGACTCAAATATTGTTCATAGATAAACTTGATCATAAACCCACAATTCGTCGGATCTCGACAAACACACCGCAAAAGAAGATTACATTGAATAGATCTCCAAGAAGATCGAGGAGAACTTTGTATTGAGATCCAAAAAGAGAGAAGAAGCCATCTAGCTAATAACTATGGACCCGAAGGTCTGAGGTAAACTACTCACACTTCATCGGAGAGGCTATGGTGTTGATGTAGAAGCCCTCCGTGATCAATGCCCACTCCGGCGGAGCGCCGGAAAAGGCCCCAAGATGGGATCTCACGGGTACAGAAGGTTGCGGCAGTGGAAATAGGGTTTTTGCTCCGTGTCTGATGTTTCCAGGGTACATGGGTATATATAGGAGGAAGAAGTACGTCGGTGGAGCAACGTGGGCCCCACGAGGGTGGAGGGCGCGCCAGGGGGAGGTGGGCGCACCCCCTACCTCATGCTCTCCTCGTTGATTGCTTTACGTAGACTCCAAGTCCTGTAGATCGGGTTTGTTCCGAAAATCACGTTCCCGAAGGTTTCATTCCGTTTGGACTCCGTTTGATATCTTTTTCCTTCGAAACACTGAAATAGGCAAAAAACAGCAATTTGGGCTGGGCCTCCTGTTAATAGGTTAGTCCCAAAAATAATATAAAAGTGTATAATAAATCCCATTAAACATCCAAAACAGAATATAATATAACATGGAACAATAAAAAATTATAAATACGTTGGAGACGTATCAAGCATCACCAAGCTTAATTCCTGCTCGTCCTCGAGTAGGTAAATGATAAAAAACAGAATTTTTGATGTGGAATGCTACCTAGCATAATTTTCAATGTAATTCTATTATTTGTGGTATGAATATTCAGATCAGAAATATTCAAGACAAAAGTTTAATATTGACATAAAAATAATAATACTTCAAGCATACTAACTAAGCAATTATGTCTTCTCAAAATAACATGGCCAAAGAAAGTTATCCCTACAAAATCATATAGTCTGGCTATGCTCTATCTTCACCACACAAAATATTTAAATCATGCACAACCCCGATGACAAGCCAAGCAATTGTTTCATACTTTTGGTGTTCTCAAACTTTTTCAATGTTCACGCAATACATGAGCGTGAGCCATGGACATAGCACTATATGTGGAATAGAATGGTGGTTGTGGAGAAGACAAAAAAAGGAGAAGATAGTCTCACATCAACTAGGCATATCAACGAGCTATGGAGATGCCCATTAATAGATATCAATGTGAGTGAGTAGGGATTGCCATGCAACGGATGCACTAGAGCTATAAGTGTATGAAAGCTCACCAAAAGAAACTAAGTGGGTGTGCATCCAACTCGCTTGCTCATGAAGACCTAGGGCATTTTGAGGAAGTCCATCATTGGAATATACAAGCCAAGTTATATAATGAAAAATTCCCACTAGTATATGAAAGTGATATCATAGGAGACTCTCTATCATGAAATCATGGTGCTACTTTGAAGCACAAGTGTGGTAAAAGGATAGTAGTATTGTCCCTTCTCTCTTTTCTCTCTCTTTTTTTGGGCCTTTTCTCTTTTTTTATGGCCTTTTTTTAGTCCGGAGTATCATCCCGACTTGTGGGGGAATCATAGTCTCCATCATCCTTTCCTCACATGGGACAATGCTCTAATAATGATGATCATCACACTTTTATTTACTTTACAACTCAAGAATTACAACTCAATACTTAGAACAAAATATGACTCTATGTGAATGCCTCCGGCGGTGTACCGGGATATGCAATGAATCAAGAATGACATGTATAAAAATTATGAACGGTGGCTTTGCCACAAATACGATGTCAACTACATGATCATGCAAAGCAATATGACAATGATGGAGCGTGTCATAGTAAATGGAACAGTGGTAAGTTGCATGGCAATATATCTCGAAATGGCTATGGAAATGCCATGATAGGTAGGTATGGTGGCTGTTTTGAGGAAGGTATATGGTGGGTGTATGATACCGGCAAAAAGTGCGCGGTATTAGAGAGGCTAGCAATGGTGGAAGGATGAGAGTGCGTATAATCCATGGACTCAACATTAGTCATAAAGAACTCATATACTTGTTGCAAAAATCTACAAGTTATCAAAGCAAAGTATTACGCGCATGCTCCTAGGGGGATAGATTGGTAGGAAAAGACCATCGCTCGTCTCCGACCGCCACTCATAAGGAAGACAATAAATAAATAAATCATGCTTCGACATCATCACATAACGGTTCACCATACGTGCATGCTACGAGAATCACAAACTTTAACACAAGTATTTCTCAAATTCACAACTACTCAACTAGCATGTCTCTAATATCACCATCTTTATATCTCAAAACAATTATCAAGTATCAAACTTCTCATAGTATTCAACACACTCATAAGATTTTTTTTACTAATCTTGGATGCCTATCATTTTAGGACCAATTTTTATGATTAAAGCAAATTACCGTGCTGTTTTGTAGGACTCTCAAAATAATATAAGTGAAGCATGAGAGAATAATAGTTTCTACAAAACAAATCCACCACCGTGCTCTAAAAGATATAACTGAAGCACATAGAGTATTCTAACAAATTCCGAATCATGTGTGTCTCTCTCAAAAGGTGTGTACAGCAAGGATGATTGTGGTAAACGAAAAAGCAAAGACTCAAATCATACAAGACGCTCCAAGCAAAACACATATCATGTGGTGTAACATCCCAAAATTCTAAATTTTGGAATGTTATATTAAATAGATAGATTTGATTGATTGGTTGATTGTGGTGTGATTGATTGACTGAACATGAGTGAAATTTGAAACTTTGAAAGTTAAATGACAGGGAATAAAAGGACTTTCCCAAACTTTCATTTTTTGCTTTTATGATCTCCGTGAATTCAAATTCATTTCATCATAAAACCCTAGAGAGAAGATGACATGACTTCTTCCATTTAAATAAATGAAAAGGGTTCTGAAAAGATTTGAATTTCATTTGAAAATATTTTTGAATTCAGAAACTTCAAGCAACTCAATGATTTTCATGAGAGAAGATAAAATGAATTCTTCAAAACATATGAAATATGAAATATGATTTGGAGTTATTTGGTTTTATTCAAATTATTTTTATCCAAAAATAAAATATATGGAAATTAGGGTAAAATGATTCCCTACAACAGAAAATTAGAGAGAAATAAAATTGAAATCATTTTGGTATTTTTAAAATGATTTTTATTGGATTTTATC
The DNA here is from genome assembly GCF_002575655.3 of Aegilops tauschii subsp. strangulata. Lineage (NCBI taxonomy): Eukaryota > Viridiplantae > Streptophyta > Magnoliopsida > Poales > Poaceae > Aegilops > Aegilops tauschii. The sequence continues at coordinate 51,084,462 of NC_053039.3, forward strand.
AGAGCAGTAGCACTGTTTGATTTATTGGAATTTTTGTAGAATTTATTTGATGCTACAAAAATATTCATGCTGTAGGAAATCTTTTTCTGAAAATTTTGATATATTATATGCCTATATAATACTTTACTTTATTTTCCTTTTCTTTCTTTTTCTCTCTGTTAAAAAAATGTTTATATAAAAAAAACTTCCTCCGCCGTACTGGGCCGGCCCAGCCAACCGGGCCAGGCCAAGCCCAGCCCAGCCGCGCCGCTCGTCCCCGAGCTCGGGACTCCGTCCCGAGCCACCACGCCATCGCCGCCGCCTCCGTGCCGCCGTCGGCCTCCTCTTGCCTCCTTCCCCACGCCACCCCTCGCCCCGGCTCTTAAAAAGCCGCCGCCCAAACCTCTCCTCTCCTCCTCTCGCTTCGCCGCCACCGCCCTCGCAGATCTCGCCTCGCCCCTCCCGCATCTTGCCGAGCTGCTTGAGCTCGCAGCCGCCGCCGCCATTGTCAACCGCCGCCGCCGCCGCTGCTCTGCGCCACTGCCACCGCCGCACTCCGCCCGCGCCTCCACCTCGCGCGCCACCGCCGCCACCTCGCCGTCCTCGCCCCTCGTCGCGAAGCCGCGCCACGCCGGAGTTCGCCGTCGCCGCTGCCCCGCCTCGCCGGAGAAAAACCGCCGCCGCCGCCGGTTCGTCTCACCCGACCCGGTATAAACCGAGAAAACCCGCCGGTTTTTGTGTATATAGTTCGGTTTTTCTTTTAGATCGGTTAATTGTTTTAGGTTTTGTTAAATAGCGAGCGTTCACCTGTTTAGATCTGTAGCGAATGGTTTTCGTTCTTTAGCATTCGGTAGCGAACGTTTGTTTGATAGGATTTTTCTTTTTATTTTAATTTTGGCCAGGGACCTATATGTGATGATTTTATTTACAGATTAGTCCCTGATTTTCAAACGATTACTGCTTTTCGCTCGTTTGTCCAAATCCAACGAAACCAACGCCCACTTCTTCGTTACGATCCCCTCTATCCAGTAAAACAACTTGAACATGTTTTTGAAGGTTTTAAAATTTGAATTAGATCAGATTTGTATTGGAACTTCGTTTGATCGTAACTCAAGTATTATAACTCCGTTTGATTTGATTCTTTTTGCAAATTGAAGCTCTTGACCTAAACTTTCTGATAAGGCCAAATTCACATAATGTTGGTACTGTTAGAAATTATTTTTTGTTGCAAGAGTTATTTGCTTGGTTTGATCTTTTTCGAATTGTCTTCTTCGTTCTTTCTGATCTTTTGAGTGATTGCTTATGTGTGGTTACTATTGCTTGCTTACGATAGATTGACCGGAGTGTGACGAGTAGAACTATCAAGAGTTTTGAGTGCGAATCATCTTCATCAACAGTACATGCAAGTTCACACTTTGATCATATCCCTTTCATACCCAGTTTTTATGCATTAGTTTCACCCTCAAACATTGCATGGTTAGGAATTGATAACATGTGGGTTTTGGGAAGTAGTTGATGAGGTAGGAACCCATTGCCCTGCATTCAAACCTTGGGATTTACTTCTACGTTGCTTATATTGCTATGCTATGCTCGTGGACGTGGATTGGGTTTTGAGTGTATTCCATGACAGATGTGAGATTGTTACTTAATGGTTCAACTTAAGGTGGCAACTTTAATACACATCTGGGTGGATTGCTTGTGGGGACCTGGAGAAACCAGTGTTGTCCTAGGATATCCCGGAGGACCCGTGTGATCATCCTACGGCCCGTCACCCAGGCTCAAAGGGATCATAAGATTATTCATGCTAGAAACTTCCGTGTGCAGCCACAAGCCATTATGGGCTCTGGCATAGTTGAGTAAGTTGCGTGAAGCTCTTGAAGAGGTAGACTAGCAGATGTAGTGGGTTGTAGGTGGTACTGTCTATCCAGAGTAGAGAGTTAATGTTTCTAAAAGACTGTGTCTCGGTCATCCGTTTCTCAAACACCATGTAGTGCGAGAAATCCAACGGAGGAGATCGAGTCTTGTGGGGAAAAGTGCGCAAACCTCTGCAGAGTGTACAAACTAATCATGGTTAGCCATGTCCCCGGTTATGGACATCTTGAGTATCTGGTTTTTGGATTATCATGTTGATCTCATCACTTTATTTAATTAATTTGATTGGGTTAATGATTATTATTTCGGGATTGAGTTGGAGGAACCTTCTCAATAATTATCAACCAACTTTGTAGTTAAATAAAATATATTCCTTTGATGTAGGAAAAAATTGGCTTTTCGCAAAAAATATGTTAACCATAGAGCTTTTCCACCAACCAAATATGCATGTAGTGATAGCCTTTATTCATCATTATCCTATGCTGTGAATTTGCCAGTACATTCAATGTACTGACCCTTTGTGGCTGCAACGTCTCATGTTGCAGGATTTCCTTACGACGAGTAAGTGATACGTTAGGGTTACGATTTCTACACTCAACTTTGCCATTGGTGTTGATGGGAATCCACAACCTTGTTGTTACTTCCGCTATTTGGATTTGAGGTAATAGTATTTACATTACTTTATACATGTGATTTACCTCTGTTATAAATCCTCGAGTACTGTGTGTGTCAGCATACCAATCCAGGGATGACACTTAAGCACAAAGACTTGACCGTCTGAGGTCGGGTCGCTACAAGATGGTATCAGAGCACATGTTGACTGTAGGACGTGACCCCTAGAAATTGGCAAGCCCATAGAAAAGGTTTTCTCTACAACTTTCTCTTAAAAAAGATCTTTTACCTCTCTTCTTTTCTGAGCTTGATCAAAATATTCCCTATAGTTAGACCATACCCCTTTCCCGTTTTGACCACATGAGGATACGACTACTGAGACCACTCCAAGAAGTACAAGATATCGGACAACTAAGACCACTTTGGAATGAAGAAGATTTTACCGTGTAATTGGAAAAAACTACAACGGTTGAAGACCCTGAAGACTAGGAGAATTTGAAGGCTTTGATGAATTTCTGAATTGGTATGACCTAGGAAAAAGCTACCCTTATGGAATTGTCAGACTAATGAAGCTGTCAATACCCGAGATCAAGGTGTGTCAGAGAAAGACCGGAACATGGAGAGTTAAAAACTCAAAGTTTTTGTCAAGAAAACTCGAAGGCAGGAGATATCAACTATGGAATGATAGCTCATGGCAGAGACATGGGCGTAACATGGATATTCATGATGTTATCGTTCGCATGTGCTATTGTCACCGTGCTGAGTTAAGCATGCATTTTCTTTGGAAGCATTGGATGACAAGAAGGCTGATGGAGCACCTATCAGCAAGACGAAGTTTTAACCTTAGCTGGTGTATCGCCAGGATCTGGAGTGTTACATCAAGAAGTTAGGATGGGTCTGCAGGAAGCTGTATTTGACAAAGAAGTAGTTCATGAAGAACACGAGACCCAGAAGCTGAAAGTAGCCAAGTTGGAGGAGCAAAACCTCGATATACCGGAGATTCGTCAGGAACTGAAGGACAGTAGGACCATGGTTCATGCCAAGGATGTCGAAACCCAGAGGTTTGGAACGCAACTACAGAATATTAAAGGACGTCACAAGAGACTTCACGTCAACAGAGATGGCCTGGCAGAAGAATTTGAGAAGGACAAGCAGAATCGGAAGAAAGCAATTGGAGGCATGAACAAGACTTGAAGAGTTTGGCAACTTTGACGATTTATTGACCTTTAGAAGACAAAACCCTGTTATATACCTATGTTAGATGCGAGTTTGTGAGCTGTCGTTTGTTTGATGTTTTTTCGACAGCCACAAGTAAAATCTGTCTTTTCAAAACTTTTGCTTGTATTGTGTGTATCCCTCTCTATCTCTCTTTTCTCACCCCAATGCCATGGACCCAATAGAGGATGAATGGAGATGAGCTTATATTTTCTGGATCGATGAGTCAATTGGAGACGGACCGATGGATTCAGAACATGGAGGATCACATGGAGAACAACCCTATAGCCGGAAAGGATATGGCCCAACATGCTCTTAAGTGCTTTGAAAGAGGTGCTGCTACTTGGTGGAGGATGTACCAAACCATCAATGATGGCAAGGAAGTAACCACTTGGAAGGAATTTAAGCTAACTTTGCTAAAGTCTCGGCTTGTGTTTCAGAAATTGAAGCCTTATGGAAATGATATGAAGAAACCTTGTGCATGCAAGCTCTGTGGAGAAATAGGACACAATCATAAAGAACACAAGGATGAATGCCCTAATTGTGAAGGAAGTCACCTAGATGAAGACTGCCCAACTAGGCAGATTACTTGTTTCTTATATGAAGGGACTACCCACTACCCTGCTCAGTGTCACATTTACCCCATGGTACAAAGAACCATCCATCAGATGAAAGAAGTAATAAAAGGAGCCCTCATGGAAATTTTAGAAGAAACTGTGATGAAGGAAGGGGTGAAGGACACACCCAAAGAAGACCCAATCAAACCATGCACTAAGTCATGTTATTCATGTGGAGAAGAAGGACACATCTCCCAAAATTGTCTGAATGGGGATCTAGTAGAATTCCCGACAGAGGAAGTAGAGTATGACCCACAGGAAATAGAAGCCCTGATTGGAACGGAAAAGTCCAGGAAGAGAAATAGATTGGATACCAGGAAGGACCTGAGTCATATCACCTGTTTCAGGTGCAAGGAGTCAGGGCACTACTTCAGCAGTTGCCCAAAAAGGAAGCCGAGGACCCAAGGAGGCTATGTAGTCATAAGGAAACCACGAGACTTGTTGAAAGTAGTATGTTTTCGTTGCAATGAAGCAGGGCACTTTGCCAGGGATTGTCTCAAAGAGAAGGAGGCTGGTGCTAAATAGCTTGAGTCTGTGAGAAATATAGTAGTAGTGGGAACAAATCCTTTATATTGAGGCGATGAGTTGAGGCATGTAATGGAAATGCAGGAGATTGCAATAATTTGAGAAGCAATAAGTTAGCATCGTTGGTAAAGATTTGGATTTTATGAGCAGTGACTCTATGATGGAAGATTTTGACCATTTTCAAGGATATGAGAAATTTGGTCTATGGAAGAATTGGAGCATTTTAAGGGTGGTAGTACCCTGTGAGTAGATTTGATCCCCGGAAAGGATAATGATATTCCACGGAGTGGACCTCAGACAAAATAAGTATGAGTTTTAATCTCGGTGTGTTGGATACCCCAAGAATATGAAGGGATGAAGTACTATTGGATATAAAGGAGGCAGAATGTTGGTAGTGAGGAGCAATTGTAAGTCTACGACGAGTCGGAGTAAACACATCTTAGTTCGGTATCTATAGAAGGAAGGGAGACAGTACAATTGGATGGAATTAAGAATGCTAGGAAGCTGGATGTTGGAATAATGAGCAGTTGCCCCGATGATGAGTTCAAGGTTTACAAGTGATGAGATGGGCCATAACCCACAGGCCCCAGGACTTGCCAAGAAGCAAGCACATTCTTGCTGAAGGAAAAACCTTGGAAGGAGTTACGACCCTACCCACAGACGATTTTATAGGAGTTTACGCAAAACCTGAGAGTTGTGAAGAAACGATAGATGTTTGTTTGGCTTGCAGAATCAATGGATTTATCCAAACTTGGTTCGTCGACAAGAGAAATTCTGCAATGCTTGTGAGGATGACCGAGTGTTAGAATGCGAGATTCGCTAAACCATATACAAGGTAATGATTTGGGTGCGGGATGGATTGATCACCATACTGACTTACTCTTATTATTCACCTCTGCTATATGGGATGGTAAATCTGAGTGACTTACCTATAGTAGAGAGACGACGACCAAAACCTTGTTTAAACCATAGAAATGGTATGACAATTTTCCCTTGTACAAGGCAGCTCTTGCCAATCATAGGTGATACGGTGAGGTTCAACCAAGACCCATTTCCTGCAGGAGAAACCATAAATTGTTGACCACCATGAGATATCGATAGTTGATTAGTATTGGTGCCAGACCCGTCAGCTCAGAAGACCCAGTCACAGAAGAACCATACCTGGATAAAAAGGACAGAAGAATTGAGGAAAAGGTTATGCCACTACTGGAAGAGCCCAGAAAAGGAATATTCCCGAGAATCTAAGGAGACCGACACCGTCAAGAATAATGGATGGAGTAAATGAGTTTTGATGGGACCGTAACCATGCTTCTAAGGGTGGTAGCACCCGAGACCCCGGAGACGATCGAAGGATTTTGAGAAGACCCCCAAACACAACCTACTTCTTTCTAGCCTCTCCGAATCTCGAGGACGAGATTTATTTTAAGGGTGGTAGGTTTGTAACATCCCAAAATTCTAAATTTTGGAATGTTATATTAAATAGATAGATTTGATTGATTGGTTGATTGTGGTGTGATTGATTGACTGAAAGTGAGTGAAATTTGAAACTTTTGAAAGTTAAATGAGAGGGAATAAAAGGACTTTCCCAAACTTTCATTTTTGCTTTTATGATCTCCGTGAATTCAAATTCATTTCATCATAAAACCCTAGAGAGAAGATGACATGACTTCTTCCATCTAAATAAATGAAAAGGGTTCTGAAAAGATTTGAATTTCATTTGAAAATATTTTCAAATTCAGAAACTTCAAGCAACTCAATGATTTTCATGAGAGAAGATAAAATGACTTCTTCAAAACATATGAAATATGAGTTGGAAGTTTAAAAGGATGAAATTGAAAGTCCTTTTGAAAATTATTTTCAATTTGGAGTTATTTGGTTTTATTCAAATTATTTTTCTCCAAAAATAAAATATATGGAAATTAGGGTGAAATGATTCCCTACAACCGAAAATTAGAGAGAAATAAAATTGAAATCATTTTGGTATTTTTAAAATGATTTTTATTGGATTTTATTAGAGTAGTAGCACTGTTTGATTTATTGGACTTTTTGTATAATTTATTTGATGCTACAAAAATGTTCATGCTGTAGGAAATCTTTTTCTGAAAATTTTGATATATTATATGCCTATATAATACTTTACTTTATTTTCCTTTTCTTTCTTTTTCTCTCTGTTAAAAAATGTTTATAAAAAAAAGAAACTTCATCCGCCGTATTGGGCCGGCCCAGCCAACCGGGCCAGGCCAAGCCCAGCTCAGCCGCGCCGCTCGTCCCCGAGCTCGGGACAGAGTCCCGAGCCACCACGCCATCGCCGCCGCCTCCATGCCGCCGCCGGCGTCCTCTTGCCTCCTTCCCCACGCCATCCCTCGCCTCGGGCTCTTAAAAAGCCGCCGCCCCGGACCTCTCCTCTCCTCCTCTCGCTTCGCCGCCGGAGCCCTCGCAGATCTCGCCTCGCCCCTCCTGTATCTCGCCGAGCCGCCTAAGCCCGTAGCCACCGCCGCCGTTGTCAACCGCCGCCGCCGCTGCTCTGCGCCACCGCTGCCGCCGCACTCCGCTCGCGCCTCCACCTCGCGCGCCACCGCCGCCACCTCGCCGCCCTCACCCCTCATCGCGAAGCCCCGCCACGCTGGAGCTCGCCGTTGCCGCTGCCCCGCCTCGTCGGAGAAAAACTGCCGCCGCCGCCGGTACATCTCACCCGACCCGGTATAAACCGAGAAAACCCGCCGGTTTTTCTGTATATAGTTTGATTTTTCTTTTAGATCGGTTTATTTTTTTAGGTTTTGTTAAATAGCGAGCGTTCACCCGTTTAGATCTGTAGCGAACGGTTTTCGTTCTTTAGCGTTCGGTAGCGAACGTTCGTTCGATAGGATTTTTCTTTTTATTTTAATTTCAGCCAGGGACCTATCTATGATGATTTTATTTACAGAGTAGTCCCTGATTTTCAAACAATCATTGCTTTTCACTCGTTTGTCCAAATCCAACGAAACCAACGCCCACTTCTTCGTTACAATCCCCTCTATCCAGTAAAACAACTTGAACATGTTTTCGAAAGTTTTAAAATTTCAATTAGATCAGATTTGTATTTGAACTTCGTTTGATCGTAACTCAAGTTTTATAACTCTGTTTGATTTGATTCTTTTTGCAAATCGAACCTCTTGACCTAAACCTTCTGATAAGGCCAAATTCACATAATGTTGGTACTGTTAGAAATTGTTTTATGTTGCAAGAGTTATTTGCCTAGTTTGATGTTTTCCGAATTGTCTTCTTCATTCTTTCTGATCTTTTGATTGATTGCTTATGTGTGGTTACTATTGCTTGCTTACGATAGATTGACCGGAGTGTGACGAGTAGAACTATCAAGAGTTTTGAGTGCGAATCATCTTCATCAACAGTATAGGCAAGTTCACACTTTGATCATATCCCTTTCATACCCAGTTTTTATGCATTAGTTTCACCCTCAAACATTGCATGGTTAGGAATTGATAACATGTGGGTTTTGGGAAGTAGTTGATGAGGTAGGAACCCATTACCCTGCATTCAAACCTTGGTAGTTACTTCTACATTGCTTATATTGCTATGTTATGCTCGCAGACGTGGATTGGGTTTTGAGTGTATTCCATGACAGATGTGAAATTGTTACTTAATGGTTCAACTTAAGGTGGCAACTTTAATACACATCTGGGTGGATTGCTTGTGGGCACTTGGAGAAACCAGTGTTGTCCTAAGATATCCCAGAGGACCTGTGTGATCATCCCACGGCCCGCCACCCAGGCTCAAAGGGATCATAAGATTATTCATGCTAGAAACTTCCGTGTGCAGCCACAAGCCATTATGGGCTCTGGCATAGTTGAGTAAGGTGCGTGAAGCTCTTGAAGAGGTAGACTAGAAGCTGTAGTGGGTTGTAGGTGGTACTGTCTATCCAGAGTAGAGAGTTAATGTTTCTGAAAGACTGTGTCTCGGTCATCCGTTTCTCAAACACCATGTAGTGCGAGAAATCCAACGGAGGAGATCGAGTCTTGTGGGGAAAAGTGCGCAAACCTCTGCAGAGTGTACAAACTAATCATGGTTAGCCGTGTCCCCGGTTATGTACATCTTGAGTATCTGGTTTTTGGATTATCATGTTGATCTCATCACTTTATTTAATTAATTTGATTGGGTTAATGATTATTATTTTGGGCTTGAGTTGGAGGAACCTTCTCAATATTTATCAACCAACTTTGTAGTTAAATAAAATATATTCCTTTGATGTAGCAAAAAATTAGCTTTTCGCAAAAAATATGTTAACCATAGAGCTTTTCCACCAGCCAATTATGCATGTAGTGATAGCCTTTATTCATCATTATCCTATGGTGTGAATTTGCTAGTACATTCAATGTACTGACCCTTTGTGGCTGCAACGTCTCATGTTGCAGGATTTCCTTACGACGAGTAAGTGATACGTTAGGGTTACGATTTCTACACTCAACTTTGCCGTTGGTGTTGATGGGAATCCACAACCTTGTTGTTACTTCCGCTATTTGGATTTGAGGTAATAGTATTTACGTTACTTTATACATGTGATTTACCTCTGTTATAAATCCTCGAGTACTTTGTGTGTTAGCATACCAATCCAGGGATGACACTTAAGCGCAGAGACTTGATCGTCTGAGGTCGGGTCGCTACATGTGGTGAATAAAAATATAGCTCCAAGTAAAGTTACCGATGGACGAAGACGAAAGAGGGGATGCCTTCCGGGGCATCCCCATGCTTTGGCTTTTTGGTGTCCTTAGATTATCTTGGGGTGCCATGGGCATCCCCAAGCTTAGGCTCTTGCCACTCCTTGTTCCATAATCCATCAAATCTTTACCCAAAACTTGAAAACTTCACGACACAAAACTCAACAGAAAATCTCGCGAGCTCCGTTAGCGAAAGAAAACAAAAAACCACATCAAGGTACTGTAATGAACTCATTGTTTATTTATATTGGTGTTAAACCTACTGTATTTGAACTTCTCTATGGTTTATAAACTCTTTTACTAGCCATAGATTCATCAAACTAAGCAAACAACACACGAAAAACAGAATCTGCCAAAAACAGAACAGTCTGTAGTAATCTGTAACTAACGCAAACTTCTGGAACTCAGAAAAATCTACCGAAATAGGAAGACCTAGATAATTTTTTTATTGATCTTCTGCAATTGGAATCAATATTTTATCACGTTCTGGTGATTTTAAACAATTGTTTTCGTGAACAGAAAGTTTTTGGAATTTTCAGCAAGATCAAATAACTATCATCGAAGAAGATCCTATAGGTTTAACTTGGCACAAACACTAATTAAAACACAAAAACAAATCTAACCAGAGGCTAGATCAAAGATTTATTGAATAACAGAAAGTAAAAATATTGGGTTGTCTCCCAACAAGCGCTTTTCTTTAAAGCCTTTTAGCTAGGCATTGATAATTTTAATGATGCTCACATGAAAGACAAGAATTGAAGCGCAAAGAGAGCATCATGAAACACGTGACAAACACATCTAAGTCTAACATACTTCACATGCATAGGCATATTATAAGCAAAAAAAATTGCAAGGCAAGAAAAAACTAGCATATGCATGGAAGCGGAAAGAAACAATAGCAATCTCAACATAACGAGAGGTAATTTAGTAACATGAAAATTTCTACAACCATATTTTGCTCTCTAATAATAATTATATGTGGAATCATAAGAAAATTCAACAAAATAACTATCACATAAAATATTTTCAACATGATCCACATGCATGCGAAGTTGACACTCATCCAAAATAGTGGGATTAACATTAACTAAAGTCATGACCTCTCCAAACCCACTTTTATCAAAAACTTCATAAGATTGAACATTCTCCAAATATGTGGGATCTAAAGTTGACACTCTTCCCAACCCACTCTCAATATTATTACAAACATTATTATCAATCTCATATTCATCATGGGGCTTAAATAAATTTTCAAGATCATAAGAAGCACTATCACCCCAATCATGATCATTGCAACAAGTAGAGGACATAGCAAAACTAGCATCCCCAAGCTTAGGGTTTTGCATATTATTAGCACATTTTACATCAATAGAATTTATAATAAAATCATTGCAATCATTCTTTTTATTCACAGATCTATCATGAATCGCTTCATAAAGTACTTCATCACAATTTTCAGATTCACGAATTTCAAGCAAAACCTCATAAAGATAATCTAGTGCACAAAACTCACTAGCAATTGGTTCATCATAATTGGATCTCTTAAAGAGATTAGCAAGTGGATGAGGATCCATAAAATTTTAGCAAGCGAAGATGCAAGCAAAAAGAAGGCGCACGGAAACACAAACAAAGATACATACGGGAAGAAGGCGAACGAAAAAGGGCGAATAAAACGGCAAGGGTGAAGTGGGGGAGAGGAAAACGAGAGGCAAATGGAAAATAATGTAGTGCGAGGGATAAGAGTTTGTGATGGGTACTTGGTATGTCTTGACTTGTGTAGACTCGGCAACGGCACCAAAAATGGCTTGTTGTTGGGAGTCAAATCTTGACTTGACTTGGCGCGAATCTCCCCGGCAACGGCGCCAGAAATCCTTCTTGCTACCTCTTGAGCACTGCATTGGTTTTTCCCTTGAAGAGGAAAGGGTGATGCAGTAACGTAGCGTAAGTATTTCCCTCAGTTTTTGAGAACCAAGGTATCAATCCAGTAGGAGATCACGCTCGAGTCCCACGCACCTACACAAACAAATAAGAACCTCGCAACCAACACGATAAAGGGGTTGTCAATCCCTTCACGGTCACTTACGAGAGTGAGATCTGATAGATATGATAAGATAATATTTTTGGTATTTTTATGATAAAGAGAAATAAAGACGCAAAGTAAAATAAACGACAATAAAAATAGCTAAGTGTTGGAAGATTAATATGATGGAAGATAGACCCGGGGGCCATAGATTTCACTAGTGGATTCTCTCAAGAGCATAAGTATTATGGTGGATAAATGAATTACTGTCGAGCAATTGATAGAATTGAGCATAGTTATGAGAATATCTAGGTATGATCATGCATCTACTACTATTACTCCACACATCGACCGCTATCTAGCATGCATCTAGAGCATTAAGTTCATAAGAATAGAGTAATGCTTTAAGTAAGATGACATGATGTAGAGGGATAAACTCATGCAATATGATATAAACCCCATCTTTTTATCCTCGATGGCAACAATACAATATGTGCCTTGCTGCCCCTGCTGTCACTTGGAAAGGACACCGCAAGATTGAACCCAAAGCTAAGCACTTCTCCCATTGCAAGAAAGATCAATCTAGTAGGCCAAACCAAACTGATAATTCAAAGAGACTTGCAAAGATAACCAATCATACATAAAAGAATTCAGAGGAGATTCAAATATTGTTCATAGATAAACTTGATCATAAACCCACAATTCATCGGAACTCGACAAACACACCGCAAAAGAAGATTACATCGAATAGATCTCCAAGAAGATCGAGGAGAACTATGTATTGAGATCCAAAGAGAGAGAAGAAGCCATCTAGCTAATAACTATGGACCCAAAGGTCTGAGGTAAACTAGTCACACATCATCGGAGATGCTATGGTGTTGATGCAGAAGCCCTCCGTGATCAATGCCCACTCCGGCGGAGCGCCGGAAAAGGCCCCAAGATGGGATCTCACGGGTACAGAAGGTTGCGGCAGTGGAAATAGGGTTTTTGCTCCGTGTCTGATGTTTCTAGGGTACATGGGTATATATAGGAGGAAGAAGTACGTCGGTGGAGCAATGTGGGCCCCACGAGGGTGGAGGGCGCGCCTGGGGGAGGTGGGCGCGCCCCCCGCCTCGTGCTCTCCTCGTTGATTGCTTTACGTAGACTCCAAGTCCTCTGGATCATGTTTGTTCCGAAAATCACGTTCCGGAAGGTTTCATTCCGTTTGGACTCCGCTTGATATCTTTTTCCTTCGAAACACTGAGATAGGCAAAAAAACAGCAATTCGGGCTGGGCCTCCGGTTAATAGGTTAGTCCCAAAAATAATATAAAAGTGTATAATAAAGCCCATTAAACATCCAAAACAGAATATAATATAGCGTGGAACAATAAAAAATTATAGGTACGTTAGAGACGTATCAAAGACCCATCCGTTAGCTTAGCACCATGATCGTTTAGTTTTTGGCTATTGCTTTCTTCATGACTTATACATGTTCCTATGACTATGAGATTATGCAACTCCCGAATACCGGAGGAACACTTTGTGTGCTATCAAACGTCACAACGTAACTGGGTGATTATAAAGATGCTCTACAGGTGTCTTCGATCGTGTTTGTTGAGTTGGCATAGATCGAGATTAGGATTTGTCACTCCGTGTATCGGAGGGGCATCTCTGGGCCCTCTCGGTAATGATCATCACTATAAGCCTTGCAAGCAGTGTGACTAATGAGGTACTTGCAGGATGATGCATTATGGAACGAGTAAAGAGACTTGCCCGTAACGAGATTAATTAGGTATGAGGATACCGACGATCGAATCTCGGGCAAGTAACATACCAATGACAAAGGGAACAACGTATGTTGTTATGCGGTTTGACCGATAAAGATCTTCATGGAATATGTAGGAGCCAATATGAGCATCCAGGTTCCGCTATTGGTTATTGACCGGAGATGTGTCTCGGTCATGTCCACATAATTCTCGATCCCGTAGGGTCCGCACACTTAACGTTTGATGACGATTTGTATTATGAGTTATGTGATTTGATTACCGAAGTTTGTTCGGAATCCCGGATGAGATAACGGACATGACGAGGAGTCTCGAAATGGCCGAGACATAAAGATTCATATATTGGAAGGTTACATTCGGATACCAAAATGGTTCGGGTCGTCTCAGATAAGTTTCGGAGTACCGGGGGTTACCGGAACCCCCCCCCCCCCCCCCCCCGGGAAGTTAATGGGCCACCATGGGCCTTAGTGGAGAAGAGAGAGGGCTGGCCAGGAGGTGGCGCGCGCCTCCTTGCCCCAATCCGAATTGGACAAGGGGAGGGGGCGGCGCCCCCCTCCTTCCTTCTCTCCTCCTCCTCCTTCCCCCCTTCTCCCACTTGGAATAGGAAAGGGGGCGGGGGCGAATCCTACTAGGTTTGGAGTCCTACTAGGACTGCCCCCATGGTGTGCCTCCCCGTTGGCCGGCCTCCTCCCCCCTCCTTTATATACGTGGGGAGGGGGCACCCAAAGACACAACATACAATCTCTTAGCCGTGTGCGGTGCCCCCCTCCACAGTTACACACCTCGGTCATATCGTCGTAGTGCTTAGGCGAAGCCCTGCACCGGTAACTTCATCATCACCGTCGCCACGCCGTCGTGCTGACGAAACTCTCCCTTGGCCTCAACTGGATCAAGAGTACGAGGGACGTCATCGAGCTGAACGTGTGCTGAACACGGAGGTGCCGTATGTTCGGTGCTAGGATCGGTCGGATCGTGAAGACGTACGACTATATCAACTGCGTTGATAAAACGCTTCCGCTTTCGGTCTATGAGGGTACGTGGACACACTCTCCCCGCTCGGTGCTATGTATCTCCTAGATAGATCTTGCGTGATCGTAGGATTTTTTTTGAAATTACTGCGTTCCCCAACAGTGGCATCCGAGCCAGGTCTATGCGTAGATGTTATATGCACGAGTAGAACACAAAGAGTTGTGGGCGATAATAGTCATACTGCTTACCAGCATGCCATACTTTGATTCGGCGGTATTGTTGGATGAAGCGGCCCAGACCGACATTACATGACCATGTTCATGAGACTGGTTCTACCGACGTGCTTCGCACACAGGTGGCTAGTGGGTGTCTGTTTCTCCAGCTTTAGTTGAATCGAGTTTGACTACGCCCGGTCCTTGTTGAAGGTTAAAATAGTAGACTTGATGAAAAATCGTTGTGGTTTTGATGCGTAGGTAAGAACGGTTCTTGCTAAGCCCATAGCAGCCACGTAAAATTTGCAACAACAAAGTAGGGGACATCTAACTTGTTTTTGCAGGGCTTGCTGTGATGTGATATGGTCAAGACATGATGATATATAAATTGTTGTATGAGATGATCATGTTTTGTAAAAGTTATCGGCAACTGGCAGGAGCCTTATGGTTGTCGCTTTATTGTATGAAATGCAATCGCCATGTAATTGCTTTACTTTATCACTAAGCGGTAGCGATAGTCGTAGAAGCAATAGTTGGTGAGATGACAACGATGCTACGATGGAGATCAAGGTGTGAAGCCAGTGACGATGGTGATCATGACAGTGCTTTGGAGATGGAGATCAAAGGCACAAGATGATGATGGCCATATCATATCACTTATATTGATTGCATGTGATGTTTATCCTTTATGCATCGTATTTTTCTTAGTATGGCGGTAGCATTATAAGATGATCTCTCACTAAATTTCAAGATACAAGTGTTCTCCCTGAGTATGCACCATTGCTACAGTTCGTCGTGCCGAGACACTACGTGATGATCGGGTGTGATAAGCTCTACGTTCACATATAACGGGTGCAAGCCAGTTTTGCACACGCAGAATACTCGGGTTAAACTTGACGAGCCTAGCATATGCAGATATGGTCTCAGAACACTGAGACCGAAAGGTCGAGAGTGAACCATATAGTAGATATGATCAACATAGTGATGTTCACCATTGAAAGCTACTCCATCTCACGTGATGATCGGACATGGTTTAGTTGATATGGATCACGTGATCATTTAGATGACTAGAGAGATGTCTATCTAAGTGGGAGTTCTTAAGTAATATGATTAATCGAACTTTAATTTATCATGAACTTAGTACCTGATAGTATTTTGCATGTCTATGTTGTTGTAGATCAATGGCCCATGCTACTGTTCCTTTGAATTTTAATGTGTCCCTAAAGAAAGCTAAGTTGAAAGATGATGGTAGCAACTACACAGACCGGGTCCGTAACTTGAGGATTATCCTCATTGCTGCACAGAAGAATTACGTCCTAGAAGCACCACTAGGTGCAAGACCCACTGCAGGAGCAACACCAGACGTTATGAACGTCTGTCAGAGCAAAGCTGGTGACAACTCGATAGTTCAGCGTGCTGATACGTCTCCGTCGTATCTACTTTTCCAAACACGTTTGCCCTTGTTTTGGACTCTAACTTGCATGATTTGAATGGAACTAACCCGAACGGACGCTGTTTTCAGCAGAATTGCTATGGTGTTATTTATGTGCAGAAACCAAAGTACTCGGAATGACCTGAAACTCCACGGAACATATTTTTGGAAAATATTAAAAATACTGGAAGAAGAATCCACGTCAGGGGGCCCACACCCTGTCCACGAGGGTGGGGGCGCGCCTGCCCCCTGGGTGCGCCCGCCTGCCTCGTGGGCCCCCTGACGCTCCACCGACCTCAACTCCAACTCCATATATTCGCGTTCGGGGAGAAAAAATCAGAGAGAAGGACTCATCGCGTTTTACGATACGGAGCCGCCGCCAAGCCCTAAAACCTCTCAGGAGGGCTGATCTGGAGTCCGTTCGGGGCTCCGGAGAGGGGGATTCGTCGTCGTCATCATCAACCATCCTCCATCACCAATTTCATGATGCTCACCGCCGTCACTACAAGAAATATGTCAACTTGTGACCTTGACTATTGCTCACTGAAAGGTCATTGTTTTTCATTTGCAACCTTTTTGTGACCAAAAACAGAAGGTCAAAAGCTGGCAGTCATAAACCGAAATTAACGACCTTCTCTGTGAGAAGGTCGTAGACGTTTACGACCAAAACAGAAGGTCGTTGAACCCATGACCTTTTGTTTTGGTCACTGGCTGTCTGCCCGGGCCACGTCGGATCCGACGTGGCAATCTGACATGACAAAATTGCGACCAATTGAAAAGGTCACTGACAAGATTCAGCTCGGTCCGATTCAGTGTTCTACATGGGCCGAGCCCAACAATTCAGCCTATTTGTGTTTTTTTCATGGTCAACTAAATGGGCCAAGCCAAATTTTACGGCCTTTTTCTTTTCTGGGCCCTTTCCTTTTTCTAGTAAATTTCTTTTTTTGTTGGCCTTTTCATTTTGTTTTTGCCGGCCTTTTCATTTTGTTTTTTATAACTTTTGGCTGTAGCCTTTTTAGGTGCAGTACAGCTTTAAGCAGAGAAAATTGAAAAACAGATATTTAACCAATATATATTGTTGAGAAATATTCATAATTTTGCTGTCAAAGCAGGATGTACACAGGAATACAAGTTTGTTGTCAAAGCAGCATTTCAAACGTACATCTTCACATGATCCCAGCAACGAAAAAACATCATACATAATTTTTTTACAATATGCCATATGGCTCAGATCACATAACACATGACATCCAGGTTCAAATGATCCCAGCAACGAAAAAACATCACCAGCATAGCGTACTATCTGCACATTCAAAGAGAACAAACTATATGTCAAAAGAGAACTGAGCAGAAAATAGCCACTAAAAGAAAGCAGATAGTATATTCAGTAATTACTACAGATTTGCTCACTAGACACACACACACACACACACACACACACACACTTTGCATATACTTTTGAAAGGAACTGCAGATTCAAGTAAATTGCAGAGTTATATCAAGACTAAGATAGAAGGAGAACGAGGGAGACAATGCAGCAGGGAGAAACAGTGAAGATAGTTCTTGAATTACAGTACACATGACACCAGCAGGTCAGAATATAAAACACCAAATGTGCATGAAAGACAATACAGTAAACACCATCTTGTTTACAGCAAGGCAATATAGTAGCATGCCTCTAGCACATCATCTCATTTAAAGAATGCATTCAGGCAAGAAATGGACAGCTGGTCTAATTTTCTCACACTTGGCATCTTCACAGTTAACACCATCATGTACAACAGCAAGCTGCTACAGGCTGGCCAATTGACTGATACTACTGGATAAGCAAAGCAAACTACGACCAAAACAAGAACCAGACATGGCAAGCAAAGTACCAGCATTTTACTCATAGCAAAGCAAACTACTACCAAAACAAGAATCCACAAGCAAACCCATCTCGCAGCACCACCAGTTCAAACGAACAGACAGAGGCAGATGGGGGACGGAGCGGAACTGAGACGCTTACCACGGAGACCTGCTTGACAGAGCCCTTTGCCCCAGTGCTTGCATGGAGCTGGAGCATCACACACATAACAGTAGCACTGCATATGAAAAAGAGAAGAGCAACGAGGCCGCATTACAAACGCGTTGTTGTCAACTCTGCTATTGTAATCATATTACAAACAGAATCATGTACAGGGGTGACAATGCTTGTGACTTGCCATTACACAATGCTTCGGGTGAGTAGTGGTGCTGAAGGGCAATTCGAAACATAAATGCCGCAAGTGAGGGAAATTCTTGCACGCTATCTGCAAAAAAGAAATCATCTTCTTTAGTTCATCACAAGATGTAGTAGAACGACTCAATTAGTAATCCCAAGCACAGAATTAAACATAGAGTTACAGCTGAAGCGAGTATAGATGGGTTCAATGATAGGTAAGGTACTTCCCTATCCTTCACAAGACTATGTAAAGAACAATTCTTCAAGTGACTTGACTCTGAAGAAACAGCAAGAAGGGCAAGGTAATTGGCTCCTTCACAAGCCTATCTAAAGAACAATTCTGCAAGTGACCCAACTCTTAAGAAACAGCAAGAAGGGAAAGGTAATTGGCTCCTAATTCGATAGTTATGACAAATACCATATTTGATACTAGATGTACTGAAATAAAAACCAACTCTAAGGATTCAAGTAGCACTCGTGTTAGCATTCTGTAGAAAATGACAAGCATTCACCCTTGAAGCAAGAATTCCATCTCAGGTGCGCTACTTGCTACTATTCTCAGCACCAAAAAGTGAAAACACCACTGAATTAAAAAAGGATAACAAGGATAACATAATCCTGACCAAGTGTTTACTGATCTGTGCTGTACGAGTGCATATCCAGTGGTACACACATCTGAATTAAAAAAACGTGTATGCAACTTTCAAGAAAAGTGAGTAACGCAAAAACAGGGACTACTTCTGCTTGTAATCATCGAGTATTAGTGTTTTAGAAAATTATAACGGACTAGTTCATTTGGAAACGATCAGTTGTTGTATATCAGGGTATGTAGCTGGTTCATCAGCTCGTCATATACTTGTACAAAACAAATATGGATACAACTATACAGCAGTTGGGGGCACATACTTGTATGAAATCAAACAGTAGCATTTTAACAACAATGATTACCATTTAAATGAGATGTCATAGGTTCTGGCTCAAGGTTTGTAACATGTCAGGTTGATGCATTAATCTAGCATAAGCACATTAGAAACCACACTTATAATGCAGATTATACAATACAACCTAACACGATATGGAACAAACTACAACCTAGGAAAATCAAAGCCATAACATTGTCCAATCTGTCTATCTTATTTCTACTACCACATCAGGATTAAAGCAGATCAACATATCAATACTGTTATCAACAAACACAATCACACATCCTAGAAAAACTGAAGCTAATTTCCATCACGCAGTTGCCGCCATGGGCAAAGCTCTGTAGCAGGCTCGCCTGGCCGCTCAGACAATATCCTCGATCTGCAAGGGCAAGAACAAGAGTAAGTTTTGGTCAAGTTAATAAGATGATGATATAAAAAATGATCGACGGATGGTGAAATGTACACAAGACAACATGTTTTATTGCTTCCTTCTGATTGCTCACACCAATAACATCCCGGTCCTATGTTTGCAGTACAGAAAGCCACAAAGAATTTGGTGGCAGACAGAATATTTATGCTTCCCTTTTCAATGGAGCCCCAGACCAAATACACCCTCGTCAATAATGCAAGTCCGGAGATGCAATGCAACATTGGACCACTAAATGACTATGTAAAGCATGATAATGGCCTAACTAGATCTGAGATTTCACACAAGTGGCAACTATACTAGTACAGAAGTGCACCCATGTCTCATGAAAAGCACGATCCTCGTACTGCAATTGCTTATCAGATCTAAACTACAAAATGAAATGGCTAGACATTACAGATCGCATGCTTAAATTAGGAACTACGAACAATTCATGTTCCTGACAAATTCAGAAGGGTCGCACAGATCGAACACTAATTGCCGCATTCTCGGGAGAAAACAATTAGACCTACACGGGAAGGTAATCCAGTAATCCCATCACGGTTCAAATCACGCATCAATTACAGCCTAAATATTCCAGACCAGAGAAGATCTGACATCGGAAGGGGCGAGAGATGGGATGAGATGGGGTATGACGAACCAGGATGCCGTGCTCGAGGCAGTAAAGTTCCCAGCACGCGTTGCCGAACTGGATTACAGGAAGTCGCCAGGATGCCGACGCCGACGAGCGTGGCCAGCAGGATGCCGAAGACGAAGTCGCCGAAGGAGATGTTGCAGCTCCGAGGCGCGCCTCGTGGTGCTCCTGCCATGGGCCGGGCACGCGAGGACGGTCGGGCTCCTCCCGCTTCTCCTCCAGAGGCCTCCGCCGTGCGCTGCTCCCACGCGAGCCCTGCATGTCACCCAAGGAGAGGATAGGAGCGCATATGTTAGGAACCGCAGGAGAGGGAGGGGAGGCGCGGAGTGCTGTGCGCGTACGTGGTCGTGGTGGGGCACGCCGCCATCCTGGCCATGGACTGCCTGCCTGTGGTCGCCGGGCCGGCGAGACGAGGCGCCGCGCAACAAAATCCCAAGGACGGAGTGGTTGGTTGGCTCGGAGTGGATAGGGCTAGGGGAGAACGGGAGGGAGGGAGGAGCTCGATCTCGTCTATGGTGAGGGTCGTCGATGGTGGGCGGCGGCGGATCGAGATCTGAGGGAGGGAGAGGGTGACTTGGAGACAGGGATCTGGGATCGAGGGGCGCGGGAGAGGGTGGAGCAGCGGCGCTTGGGGGGTGGGGGTCGAGCTCCGCCGGAGGGAGGTGGCCGACGCGCGCAGGAGGGAAGGAGGAGAGGGGAGGCGACGGGGTTCGCCATGGGAGGGAGTGGGGAGGGGAGGAGGAGAGGAGAGCGAGGGGAGAAAGAAAGGAGGCGGGGGGGTGAATGAAAAATGTCCACGAGGACTAGGGTTTCGGCTTAGGCGGGCTTGGGGTGAGGACAACCGTTAGATCCGGCAAAATCCAACGGTGTTCCATCCGCGATCCGCGTGAAACGCCCACGGACCAATCAAAATGCAGTACACGCGTACGATGTCATGACCATCTAAATTGGTCATAGTTAACTACAAAATTGGTCGTAGTTAACTAAAAATCAATTTTCCAATTTTTGAGTGCCCGAAATAAGTTTTCTTGTGAAGGACCTATAATATATTTGTTGCAAAATTGGACCAAATCATTTTTCTAAAATACTAGGCCATATTTAATGCACAATTGACCAAATGATTGGGTGTAAAAAGTTTTGATCCACCTCTCGTGAAAAAGACAAATTTTCGCCAATTCAGTTGGAAGCGGGTCAAATTTGAACTGTAGTTGCCTTGTACTTTGCTCTTTATTTTTTTCAAAAATCATTTCTAGGTACATAAGTATCTATTTAATCAGAGAAACACCAAAAAAATTCCAAGATTCAACCACCAGCTAGGAACGGTTATTCCCGTTGTTTTGACCGCATTTTGAAATGGGCATAAAAATTTCCAAAAAAATCAAAAAATTGGGAAACCTTCACATTGTGTCATTATATGTGGCCAAGTTCCCAGGAAAAATAACAAACTTGTAATACGGCAATTATTTTAAAAAAGTGTTCTCAGAAACGAGCTATCACGTGTGGAGATCAATGGCTTTCAAGCCAAATGATCAATCTTATGGCCACATTCATGGCATAGTTTCTTCAAATGATCTCATATTGTGCACAAGGGTGCATATTGGAATGGCAAACAATGTCGCCTAAGGAAGTTTTCATTTTCTTTGGACGAAAAAACCATTTTCCATTTTTCGAGTGCCCAAAAGGAGGGGTTTTTGTGAAGGACCTCCCAAATAATTGTTGCAAAATTGGACAATATCAATTTTCTAAAATACTAGGACACATTTAATGCACAATTTAGAAAATGGTTGGGTGTAAAAAGTTCTGATCCACCTCTCGTGAAAAAGACAAATTTCCGCCGATTTAGGTGGAAGCGGGTCAAATTTGAACTGCAGCTACCTCATAGTTTGCTATTTATTTTTTCCAAAAATCATTTCTAGGTACATAAGTATCTATTTAATCAGAGAAACACCAAAAAAATTCTAAGATTCAACCACTAGCTAGGAACGGTCATTCCCACCGTTTTGACCGCATTTTGAAACGGGCATAAAAAATTCAAAAAAAATCAAAAAATTGGGAAACCTTCGCATTGTGTCATTATATGTGGCCAAGTTCCCAGGAAAAATAACAAACTTGTAATACGACAATTATTTTAAAAAAGTGTTCTCAGAAACGAGCTGTCACGTGTGGAGATCAATGGCTTTCAAGCCAAATGATCAATCTTATGGCCACATTCATGGCATAGTTTGTTCAAATGATCTCATATTGTGCACAAGGGTGCATACTGGAATGGCAAATAATGTCTCCTAAGGAAGTTTTCATTTTCTTTGGACGAAAAAACATTTTCCATTTTTTGAGTGCCCAAAAGGAGGTTTTTTTGTGAAGGACCTCCCAAATAATTGTTGCAAAATTGGACCAAATCAATTTTCTAAAATACTAGGACATATTTAATGAACAATTGACAAAATTGTTTGGTGTAAAAAGTTTTGATCCACCTCTCGTGAAAAAGACAAATTTCTGCCGATTCAGTTGGAAGCGGGTCAAATTTGAACTGCAGCTGCCTCATAGTTTGCTATTTATTTTTTCCAAAAATCATTTCTAGTTACATAATTAACTATTTAATCATAAATACATGGTTTGGTGGCGATACGTCGAGGTTTGGGCGGTGGCCGAGGGCCCCAACTCTAGAGCGCGTAAACTCGCATGCCCGCCGCGTGGTCACCGCGTGACCGTGGCGTTGCCATGTGTTTTGGGTGGCCTAGGCATGTCTAGTGGGTTGGGCACTCCCCAAGTAGGTTCTAGGAAGAAAATTACAACATAACATTCTCACGAGGAGACTGATCGATGCTCAAACATGAATTAGCAGCCAAGTGTTTGATTAGCGGTACGGGAAATGTACATGGCTAATGGGCGTGAGTTTTGGCTGAGGATGATAAGTTACTAAGAAGACCAACTTCACAAATTTTCAGCTCAAAAGGAGGAGCCTAGGTGGTACTTGCTTTGCAAAGTACCACACTGGACATGAATACGAATGTTGAAGCTGGGCTCAAAATAATGAATGGATTGAGCTGGCATTTGGTGGAGGATGGTTATTTGGGCATAGGAAAGCACTGTAGAAAATGGATACTATTTGGACATGCCAAAGTGGTACTTCCTTCACAAAGTGCTTCTCTGAACAGAATAGGAAAATGAATATTGTTGAATTATTTTTGAACTAGGCAAGGAAGGTTTTTGACATATTTGATGAAGATATGATCCAAACAATTTATGAGAATTTTTTGGGAATTTTTGGAATAACAGAAATATAGGTTGCTTCACAACCTAGGGAAAAAATTGACACATGGACATGACACATAGGCAAAACTGATGAGATGGCGCCTAGTCATCGCAACCCACCACAATTTACAAGGCTATGACCACCTATATTGGTCGTTAACAACTAGAAATAAGGCAGCGGACTAGCGCTGTTTGCTTTATGACCATTTCATGTAAGGAAATTACGACCTTTCTGACCAAAATGGTCGCAATGGTTTAGGGTTTGGAGCCCCCCGAACAGCTTTTGACCAATAGGTCTCAAATGGTCATATATCTATGACCAATTCTTCCAGGGTCACTGACAGAAGGTCACTAGTTGACATATTTCTTGTAGTGCGTGCATGAGTAATTCCATCGTAGGCTTGCTGGACGGTGATGGGTTGGATGAGATCTATCATGTAATCGAGTTAGTTTTGTTAGGGTTTGATCCCTAGTATCCACTATGTTCTGAGATTGATGTTGCTATGACTTTGCTATACTTAATGCTTGTCACTAGGGCCCGTGTGCCATGATTTCAGATCTGAACCTATTATGTTTTCATGAATATATGTGAATTCTTGATCCTATCTTGCAAGTCTATAGTCACCTACTATGTGTTATGATCCGGCAACCCCGAAGTGACAATAATCGGGACCACTCCCGGTGATGACCGTAGTTTGAGGAGTTCATGTATTCACTATATGTTAATGCTTTGTTCCGGTACTCTATTAAAAGGAGGCCTTAATATCCCTTAGTTTCCATTAGGACCCCGCTGCCACGGGAGGGTAGGACAAGAGATGTCATGCAAGTTCTTTTCCATAAGCACGTATGACTATATTCGGAATACATGCCTACATTATATTGATGAATTGGAGCTAGTTCTGTGTCACCCTATGTTATGACTGTTACATGATGAACCACATCCGACATAATTCTCCATCACCGATCCAATGCCTACGAGCTTTTCACTTATTGTTCTCCACTTATTTACTTTTCTGTTGCTACTGTTACAATCGCTACGAAACCCAAAAATATTACTTTTGCTACCGTTACCGTTACTTCCACATTACTTTGCTACTAAATACTTTGCTGCAGATACTAAGTTATCCAGGTGTGGTTGAATTGACAACTCAACTGCTAATACTGAAGGAAATATGCCCTAGAGGCAATAATAAAGTTATTATTTATTTCCTTATCTCATGATAAATGTTTATTATTGATGCTAGAATTGTATTAACCAGAAACATGATACATGTGTGAATACATAGACAAACAGAGTGTCACTAGTATGCCTCTACTTGACTAGCTCGTTGATAAAAGATGGTTATGTTTTCTAGCCATAGACAAAGAGTTGTCATTTGATTAACGGGATCACATCATTAGGAGAATGATGTGATTGACTTGACCCATTCCGTTAGCTTAGCACTTGATCGTTTAGTATGTTGCTATTGCTTTCTTCATGACTTATACATGTTCCTATGACTATGAGATTATGCAACTCCCGTCTACCGGAGGAACACTTTGTGTGCTACCAAATGTCACAACGTAACTGGGTGATTATAAAGGTGCTCTACAGGTCTCTCCGAAGGTACTTGTTGGGTTGGCGTATTTCGAGATTAGGATTTGTCACTCCGATTGTCAAAGAGGTATCTCTGGGCCCACTCGGTAATGCACATCACTTAAGCCTTGCAAGCATTGCAACTAATGAGTTAGTTGCGGGATGATGTATTACGGAACGAGTAAAGAGACTTGCCGGTAACGAGATTGAACTAGGTATTGAGATACCGATGATCGAATCTCGGGCAAGTAACATACCGATGACAAAGGGAACAACGTATATTGTTATGCGGTTCGACCGATAAAGATCTTCGTAGAATACATAGGAGCCAATATGGGCATCCAGGTTCCGCTATTGGTTATTGACTAGAGAGGTGTCTCGGTCATGTCTACATAGTTCTCGAACCCGTAGGGTCCGCACGCTTAAACGTTCGTTGACGATATAGTATTATATGAGTTATGTATGTTGGTGACCGAATGTTGTTCGGAGTCCCGGATGAGATCACGGACATGACGAGGAGCTCCGGAATGATCCGGAGGTAAAGATTCATATATTGGATGATATGGTTAGGCCAAGGGGTCAGGCCCACGGGGCTATAAGTCGATGCAAAAGGAGTTTTGTGGAGGCCAGGGGGCCAAACGCCGGAGACCCTGGCATCTGGCCCTGGGCCAGACGCCGAGGCCCATGGCGTCTGGGCCAGATGCCAAGGATTGTGGCGCTTGGTCCTGGAGTCCGAGTGGGACTCTTTCCTTTCGGGCAAAACCGACTTTGAGGAGGCTTTTGCTCCAAGTTTCGACCCCAGGGCTCAACATATAAATAGAGGGGCAGGGCTAGCACCAAAGACACATCAAGAAACACCAAGCCGTGTGCCGGCAACCCTGTCCCCTCTAGTTTATCCTCCGTCATAGTTTCT
The DNA here is from genome assembly GCF_002575655.3 of Aegilops tauschii subsp. strangulata. Classification (NCBI taxonomy): domain Eukaryota; kingdom Viridiplantae; phylum Streptophyta; class Magnoliopsida; order Poales; family Poaceae; genus Aegilops; species Aegilops tauschii. The sequence goes on from NC_053039.3 coordinate 51,110,319, forward strand.
ATAGTGCTTGGCGAAGCCCTGCGGAAATTGTTCTTCACCAACACCGTCACCACGCCGTCGTGCTACCAGAACTCATCTACTACTTCGCCCGTCTTGCTGGATCAAGAAGGCGAGGACGTCATCGAGCTGAACGTGTGCAGAACTTGGAGGTGCCGTGCGTTCGGTACTTGGATCGGTCGGATCATGAAGACGTACGACTACATCAACCGCGTTGATAAACGCTTCCGCTTACGGTGTACGAGGGTACGTAGACTACACTCTCCCCTCTCGTTGCTATGCATCACCATGATCTTGCGTGTGCGTAGGAAATTTTGGAAATTACTACGTTCCCCAACAATGGCATCAGAGCCTGGTTTTATGCGTAGATGTCATATGCACGAGTAGAACGCAAGTGAGTTGTGGGCGATATAAGTCATACTGCTTACCAGCATGTCATACTTTGGTTCCGCGTTATTGTTGGATGAAGCGGCCCGGACCGACATTACGCGTACGCTTACGCGAGACTGGTTCTACCAACGTGCTTTGCACACAGGTGGCTGGCGGGTGTCAGTTTCTCCAACTTTAGTTGAACCGAGTGTGGCTACGCCCGATCCTTGCGAAGGTTAAAACAGCACCAACTTGACAAACTATCGTTGTGGTTTTGATGCGTAGGTAAGAACGGTTCTTGCTAAGCCCGTAGCAGCCACGTAAAAATTGCAACAACAAAGTAGAGGATGTCTAACTTGTTTTTGCAGGGCATGTTGTGATGTGATATGGTCAAGACATGATGCTAAATTTTATTGTATGAGATGATCATGTTTTGTAACCGAGTTATCGGCAACTAGCAGGAGCCATATGGTTGTCGCTTTATTGTATGCAATGCAATCGCCATGTAATGCTTTACTTTATCACTAAGCGGTAGCAATAGTCGTAGAAGCATAAGATTGGCGAGACGACAATGATGGTACGATGAAGATCAAGGTGTCGCGCTGGTGACGATGGTGATCATGACGGTGCTTCGGAGATGGAGATCACAAGTACAAGATGATGATGGCCATATCATATCACTTATATTGATTGCATGTGATGTGTACCTTTTATGCATCTTATCTTGCTTTGATTGACGGTAGCATTATAAGATGATCCCTCACTAAATTATCAAAGTATAAGTGTTCTCCCTGAGTATGCACCGTTGCGAAAGTTCTTCGTGCTGAGACACCACGTGATGATCGGGTGTGATAGGCTCTACGTTCAAATACAACGGGTGCAAAACAGTTGCACACGCGGAATACTCAGGTTAAGCTTGACGAGCCTAGCATATAACAGATATGGCCTCGAAACACGAAGACCAAAAGGTCGAGCGTGAATCATATAGTAGATATGATCAACATAGTTATGTTCACCGTTGAAACTACTCCATATCACATGATGATCGGACATGGTTTAGTTGATATGGATCACGTGATCACTTAGAGGATTAGAGGGATGTCTATCTAAGTGGGAGTTCTTAAGTAATTTGATTAATTGAACTTTAATTTATTATGAACTTAGTCCTGATAGTATTAGCATATCTATGTTGTAGATCAATAGCTCGCGTTTAGCTCCCCTATTTTATTTTTGATATGTTCCTAGAGAAAACTAAGTTGAAAGATGTTAGTAGCAATGATGCGGATTGGATCCGTGATCTGAGGATTATCCTCATTGCTGCACAGAAGAATTATGTCCTTGATGCACCGCTAGGCGATAGACCTATTGCAGGAGCAGATGCAGACGTTATGAATGTTTTGACAAAAGCTCGGTATGATGACTACTTGATAGTTAAGTGCACCATGCTTTACGGCTTAGAACCGGGACTTCAAAAATGTTTTGAATGCCACGGAGCATATAAGATGTTCCAAGAGTTGAAATTGGTATTTCATACTCATGCCCGTGTCGAGAGGTATGAGACCTCTGACAGTACTTTGCCTACAAGATGGAGGAGAATAGCTCAACCAGTGAGCATGTGCTCAGATTGTCTGGGTACTACAATTGCTTGAATCAAGTGGGAGTTAATCTTCCAGATAAGATAGTAATTGACAGAATTCTCTAGTCACCATCACCAAGTTAGTAGAACTTCGTGATGAACTATAGTACGCAAGGGATGACGAAAGTAATTCCCGAGCTCTTCGCGATGCTGAAATCGACGAAGGTAGAAATCAAGAAAGAGCATCAAGTGTTGATGGTTAACAACACCACTAGTTTCAAGTAAAGGGACAAAGGGAAGAAAGGGGAACTTCAAGAAGAACGGCAAGCAAGTTGCTGCTCAAGTGAAAAAGCCCAAGTCTAGACCTAAGCCTGAAACTGAGTGCTTCTACTGCAAAGGGACTGATCACTGGAAGCGGTACTGCCCCAAATATTTGGTGGATAAGAAGGATGGCAAAGTGAACAAAGCTATATTTGATATACATGTTATTGATGTGTACTTTACTAGTGTTTATAGCAACCCCTCGGTATTTGGTACTGGTTCAGTTGCTAAGAGTATTAACTCGAAACGGGAGTTGCAGAATGAACAGATGACTAGTTAAGGGTGAAGTGATGATGTGTATTGGAAGTGGTTCCAAGATTGATATGATCATCATCGCACACTCCCTATACTTTCGGGATTAGTGTTGAACCTAAAATAAATGTTATTTAGTGTTTGCGTTAAAGCATGAATATGATTAGATCATATTTATTGCAATACGGTTATTCATGTAAGTTAGAGAATAATTGTTGTTCTGTTTACATGAATAAAACCTTCTATGGTCATACACCCAATGAAAATGGTTTATTGGATCTCGAACATGGTGATACACATTTTCATAATATTGAAGCCAAAAGATGCAAAGTTAATAATGATAGTGCAACTTATTTGTGGCACTGCCGTATAGGTCATATTGGTGTAAAGCGCATGAAGAAACTCCATGCTCATGGACTTTTGGAATCACTTGATTATGAATCACTTGATGCTTGCGAACCATGCCTCATGGGCAAGATGACTAGGACTCCGTTCTCCGGAACAATGGAGTGAGCGACTGACTTATTGGAAATAATACATACTGATGTATAAGATCCGACGAGTGTTGAGGCTCGCGGCGGGTATCATTCTTTTCTGACCTTCACAGATGATTTGAGCAGATATGGGTATATCTACTTGATGAAACATAAGTCTGAAACATTTGAAAAGTTCAAAGAATTTCAGAGTGAAGTGGAAAATCATCGTGACAAGAAAATGAAGTTTCTACGATTTGATCGCGGAGACGAATATTTGAGTTACGAGTTTGGCCTTCAGTTAAAACAATGTGAAATAGTTTCACTACTCACGCCACCTGGAACACCACAGTGTAATGGTGTGTCCAAACGTCGTAACCGTACTTTATTAGATATGGTGCGATCTATGATGTCTCTTACCAATCTACCACTATCGTTTTTGGGGTTTATGCATTAGAGACAGCTACATTCACGTTAAATAGGGCACCATCTAAATCCGTGGAGATGACACCGTATGAACTGTGGTTTGGCGAACAACCTAAGCTGTAGTTTCTTAAAGTTTGGGGCTATGATGCTTATGTGAAATAGTTTCAACTTGATAAGCTTGAACCCAAATCGGAGAAGTGCTTCTTCATAGGATACCTAAAATATTGGGTACACCTTCTATCACAGATCCGAAGGCAAGATCTTTGTTGCTAAGAATGGATCCTTTCTAGAGAAGGAGTTTCTCTCGAAAGAAGTGAGTGGGAGGAAAGTAGAACTTGATGAGGTAACTGTACGTGCTCCCTTATTGGAAAGTAGTTCATCACAGAAATCTGTTCCTGTGACTACTACACCAATTAGTGAGGAAGCTAATGATGATGATCATGTAACTTCAGATCAAGTTACTACCGAACCTCATAGGTAAACCAGAGCGAGATCTGCACCAGAGTGGTACGGTAATCCTGTTCTGGAGCTCATGTTACTTGACCATGACGAACCTACGAACTATGAGGAAGCGATGATGAGCCCAGATTCCGCAAAATGGCTTGAAGCCATGAAATCTGAGATGGGATCCATGTATGAGAACAAAGTGTGGACTTTGGTTGACTTGCCCGATGATCGGCAAGCCATAGAAAATAAATGGATCTTCAAGAGGAAGATGGACGCTGATAGTAGTGTTACTATCTATAAAGCTAGACTTGTCGAAAAAGGTTTTGACAAAGTTCAAGGAGTTGACTACGATGAGATCTTCTCACTCGTAGCGATGCTTAAGTCTGTCCGAATCATGTTAGCAAATTGCCATATTTTATGAAATCTGGCAAATGGATGTAAAGACTGCATTCCTGAATGGATTTCTGGATGAAGAGTTGTATATGATGCAACCTGAAGGTTTTATCGATCCAAAGGATGCTAACAAAGTGTGCAAGCTCCAGCGATCCATCTATGGACTGGTGCAAGCATCTCGGAGTTGGAATATACGCTTTGATAAGTTGATCAAAGCATATAGTTTTATACAGACTTGAGGTGAAGCCTGTATTTACAAGAAAGTGAGTGGGAGCACTACAACCTTCCTGATAAAGTATATGTAAATGACATATTGTTGATCAGAAATGATGTAGAATTTTCTGGAAAGCATAAAGGAGCATTTGAAAGGAGTTCTTCAAAGAAATACCTCGGTGAAGCTGCTTACATATTGAGCATCAAGATCTATAGAGATAGATCAAGACGCTTGATAAGTTTTTTCAATGAGTACATACCTTGACAAGTTTTTGAAGTAGTTCAAAATGGAACAGTCAAAGAAAGAGTTCTTGCCTTTGTTGCAAGGTGTGAAGTTGAGTAAGACTCAAAGCCCGACCACGACAGAAGATAGAAAGAGAATGAAAGTCATTCCCTATGCCTCAGCCATAGGTTCTATAAAGTATGCCATGCTGTGTACCAGATCTATTGTATACCCTACACTGAGTTTAGCAAGGGAGTACAATAGTGATCTAGGAGTAGATCACTGGACAGCGGTCAAAATTGTCCTTAGTGGAATAAGGATATGTTTCTCGATTATGGAGGTGACAAAAGGTTCGTCGTAAAGAGTTACGTCGATGCAAGCTTTGACACAGATCTGGATGACTCTAAGTCTCGATCTAGATACATATTGAAAGTGGGAGCAATTAGCTAGAGTAGCTCCGTGCAGAGCATTGTTGACATAGAAATTTGCATAAGTACATACGGATCTGAATTTGGCAGACCCGTTGACTAAACTTATCTCACAAGCAAAACATGATCACACCTTAGTACTATTTGGGTGTTAATCACATAGCGATGTGAACTAGATTATTTACTCTAGTAAACCCTTTGGGTGTTGGTCACATGACGATGTGAACTATGGGTGTTAATCACATGGTGATGTGAACTATTGGTGTTAAATCACATGGCGATGTGGACTAGATTATTGACTCTAGTGCAAGTGGAGACTGAAGGAAATATGCCCTAGAGGCAATAATAAAGTTATTATTTATTTCCTTATATCATGATAAATGTTTATTATTGATGCTAGAATTGTATTAACCAGAAACATGACAAACAGAGTGTCACTAGTATGCCTCTACTTGACTAGCTCGTTGATAAAAGATGGTTATGTTTTCTAGCCATAGACAAAGAGTTGTCATTTGATTAACGGGACCACATCATTAGGAGAATGATGTGATTGACTTGACCCATTCCGTTAGCTTAGCACTTGATCGTTTAGTATGTTGCTATTGCTTTCTTCATGACTTATACATGTTCCTATGACTATGAGATTATGCAACTCCCGTCTACCGGAGGAACACTTTGTGTGCTACCAAACGTCACAACGTAACTGGGTGATTATAAAGGTGCTCTACAGGTGTCTCCGAAGGTACTTGTTGGGTTGGCGTATTTCGAGATTAGGATTTGTCACTCCGATTGTAAGAGAGGTATCTCTGGGCCACTCGGTAATGCACATCACTTAAGCCTTGCAAGCATTGCAACTAATGAGTTAGTTGCGGGATGATGTATTACAGAACGAGTAAAGAGACTTGCCGGTAACGAGATTGAACTAGGTGTTGAGATACCGACGATCGAATCTCGGGCAAGTAACATACCGATGACAAAGGGAACAACGTATATTGTTATGCGGTTCGTCCGATAAAGATCTTCGTAGAATATGTAGGAGCCAAGATGGGCATCCAGGTTCCGCTATTGGTTATTGACCAGAGAGGTGTCTCGGTCATGTCTACATAGTTCTCGAACCCGTAGGGTCCGCACGCTTAAACGTTCGTTGACGATATAGTATTATATGAGTTATGTATGTTGGTGACCGAATGTTGTTCGGAGTCCCGGATGAGATCACAGACATGACGAGGAGCTCCGGAATGGTCCGGAGGTAAAGATTCATATATTGGATGATATGGTTAGGCCAAGGGGTCAGGCCCACGGGGCTATAAGTCGGTGCAAAAGGAGTTTTGCGGAGGCCAGGGGGCCAAACGCCGAAGACCCTGGCGTCTGGCCCTGGGCCAGACGCCGAGGCCCATGGCATCTGGGTCGGATGCCAAGGATTGTGGCGCTTGGTCCTGGAGTCCGAGTGGGACTCTTTCCTTTCGGACAAAACCGACTTTGAGGAGGCTTTTTCTCCAAGTTTTGACCCGAGGGCTCAACATATAAATAGAGGGGCAGGGCTAGCACCAAAGACACATCAAGAAACACCCGGCCGTGTGCCGGCAACCCTGTCCCCTCTAGTTTATCCTCCATCATAGTTTCTGTAGTGCTTGGCGAAGCCCTGCGGAAATTGTTCTTCACCAACACCGTCACCACGCCGTCATGCTGCCGGAACTCATCTACTACTTCGCCCGTCTTGCTGGATCAAGAAGGCGAGGACGTCATCGAGCTGAACGTGTGCAGAACTCGGAGGTACCGTGCGTTCGGTACTTGGATCGGTCGGATCGTGAAGACGTACGACTACATCAACCGCGTTGATAAACGCTTCCGCTTACGGTCTACGAGGGTACGTAGACTACACTCTCCCCTCTCGTTGCTATGTATCACCATGATCTTGCGTGTGTGTAGGAAATTTTTGAAATTACTACGTTCCCCAACAAATACTTGAGAATATTCTTTGGCTCCCCTTGTGTCGAATCAATAAATTTGGGTTGAATACTCTACCCTCGAAAACTGTTGCGATTTCCTATACTTGTGGGTTATCAAGACTATTTTCTGGCGCCGTTGCCGGGGAGCATAGCTCTATTCTTTGAGTCACTTGGGATTTATATCTGCTGGTCACTATGAAGAACTTAAAAGACGAGAAAACAAAATTTTATCCCTCAACTACGAGGGGAGGTAAGGAACTCATGGTCTTAATTTACCACCTGTTGAAGAAACATATGATCTTAACTCATCACCTATTGAAGAAACTCATGTTCTTGATAACCCGACACAGGTAGTCAAGGTAAATTCTCTCTATAGATTTGATGAAGGTGATATTCCTCACTATAAGTCTGCTAGACAATGCTTAGAAGAGTTTGATAATTTTATTGTCAAACAAGAAAACTTCAATGCTTATGCTGGTAGACAATTGAAATACAATTCCGATATGCTTGAACACTTGGGTGATTATATGTCTAGAGTTAAAGGTGAACTTAAACTCATTAGTAAACATGCTTCTATGGTTACCACTCAAGTAGACGAGTACTTAAGGCTCAGAATGATTTGCTCAATGAATTGAATAGTAATAATAATGATTATGTTGTTAGAGTGGCTACTAGAACTGGTAAAATGACTCAGGAACCTTTGTATCCTGAAGGCCACCCTAAGAGAATTGAGCAAGATTCTCAGAGAAATAATATAGATGCACCTAGTCCTTCTAAAAAGAAGAAAAAGAAAAATCATAGGACTTTGCATGCTTCTAGTAAACCTATTGCTGAACCACCTGAGAATCCAAATGATATTTCTATTTCTGATGTTGAAACACAATCTGGTAATGAACATGAACCTAGCGATAATGTTAATGATGATGTTCATGATGATGCTCAACCTAGCAATGATAATGTTGTAGAAATTGAACCTGCTGTTGATCTTGATAACCCACAATCAAAGAATCAACGTTATGATAAGAGATATTTTGTTGCTAGGAAACATGGTAAAGAAAGAGAACCATGGGTTCAGAAACCCATGCCTTTTCCTCCCAAACCATCCAAGAAAAAGGATGATGAGGATTTTGAGCGCTTTGCTAAAATGATTAGACCTATCTTTTTGCGTATGCAATTAACTGATATGCAAAAATGAATCCTTATGCTAAGTACATGAAAGATATTGTTACAAATAAAAGAAAGATACCAGAAGCTGAAATTTCCACCATGCTTGCTAATTATACTTTTAAGGGTGGAATACCTAAGAAACTAGGAGATCCAGGAGTACCCACTATACCATGCTCCATTAAAATAAACTATGTTAAAACTGCTTTATGTGATCTTGGAGCCGGTGTTAGTGTTATGCCTCTCTCTTTATATCGTAGAGTTGACTTGAATAGTTGACACCTACTGAAATATCTTTGCAAATGGCTGATAAATCAACTGCTATACCTGTCGGTATTTGTGAGGATGTGCCTGTTGTAGTTGCAAACGTTACTATTTTAACGGACTTTGTTATTCTTGATATTCCCGAGGACGATAGTATGTCTATTATTCTTGGAAGACCCTTTTTGAATACTGCAGGGGCTATTATTGATTACAACAAAGGCAATGTCACTTTTCATGTAAATGGTAATGAGCATACGGTACACTTTCCGAGGAAACAATCTCAAGTTCATAGTATCAACTCTATTGGAAAAATTCCATCGATTATTTTTGGAGGTTTTGAATTTCCTCTTCCTACTGTCAAGAAGAAATATGATATTCTTATTATTGGGGATGTGCATATCCCCGTTGAGGTAACATAGTGTTATTCGAAATTTCTCCGGTTCCATGTTATTCGGAATGAGTTTGTTAACAAGACTTGATCAACCTTGTTAGTGGATTCCTTTTGATGAGCATGAGATGGATGAAACTAGAAAGCACAACCTTCTGTACCCTCTTTCTACTTTCTGTTATTTAGTTGAAATAAAGTAAAAATAGTATTTTCTGTCTGTTTTCTGAATTATCTGTGCAATATAAAAATACCCCGAAAATATAAGTTCTCCAAATGCCCTGAATTTGAAATATGATTTTTTCTGGAATATTTGAGAATATCTGGAACTGAGAACACACCAGGGGAGCAAGCACCTGGCCACGAGGGTCCAGGGCGCGCCCCCTGCCTCGTGGGCCCATGGTGGCTCCCCTCCACTTATTCATGCACCCACACACTTCTTCTTCCTCCCAAAAAATCACCATCCAGCTCAAGCACGAGTTCTAGCTCATTTTGCTGCGATTTTTGATCTCCTTGCTCAAAGCACCTCTCGCAAAACTGCTTGAGGGGATTGTTCCTTTGTATGTGACTCCTCCATTGGTCCAATTAGTTTTTGTTATAGTGCTTTATTCATTGCAAATTTGTGCTGCCTAGGTGACCATGTTCTTGAGCTTGCATGTCAAATTTATATGGTTCTAAGTAGTTCTAATGCATGATATAGGCTCTAGGTACTTGTAGGAGTAGTTGCTATCAATTTTGTTGAGCTTGGTTCACTTTTATTTGAAGTTACTAAAAATTTCAGAAATTTTTCAGAGGAAGAAATATGCTTAGGAAAATGTACCAAGGTGGTTCTTCAAGGAAGCAAGGACCCAGGCTTGCAATGCGCGATGCTGACGATGAGCCACGAAGGGACGCTCCAGTGCGGCCTTGTGAATGGCCTTCAGAAGACTTTATGGATCGAGCGGGAATCAAGGAAGAATTTAACGCATATTTGCGTAACGTTGATCTTGTGAGCTTCGAGGAGGAAAAGTGCCGCCAGTACCACTATCTCACTAGTTCCTTTGTGAGGAGGTTTGAATTTTCATCTTCACGCAATTCTCCAACTGTCCTGTTTGATCTTTATGAAAAATCTTATACGATGGACTTAGATGATTTTACCACTGCTTGCAAACTTCCACAATGGGGTAGTGCTAGTGAACCTCGCAAATTTGAATTTAGAAATTTTCTTGCTAATATAACCGTGGGGGAATCTAGAGATATAGCACGAGCTACCATAGGGAGCATTCATTTTCCTGCTATACATTATTTTGCTCTCTTCATAGGTAGGTGCATAAATGGTAAAGATGAAGCATGTCATATGTGTGTCCCTGACCTCAGTATTCTCGGGAGTGCTGTGTTAGGAGACAAATCTTATAATTTGGGAGCCATTGTTGCACGTAGGTTGCATCATAATAGATTTAATGGAGATTTCTTCGGTGGAATTTATGCAACCCGCTTAGCTGATTTTCTTGGTGTAACCATACGTAATGATGATATTGAATTGCCTCCTACTTACCTAGACTTTAATGCTATGGTTCACCACCAGTTTGTCGAGAGGAATGAACCGCCTCTCCAATATCGCTTAATCTTTGACAGACGTCGTGCTGTCTGTATTACTCTCCCTGCTCCTGCCTTCTTTGATTATCAGGCAAAAGGAAGACATTTTATTACCAGAGAGGAGGCAGATGAGTACGAGAGGAGGGCGGAGGCAGCTCGCCGCCACGCTGCAGCTCAGGAGGCAATAGCCGCCGCATCTCAGTATGACCCTGGCTACAACTATGGATATCCGCCACGCCATCCGTGGCAATAAACCAACTTAGGCCAAAAGCCTAAGCTTGGGGGAGTACGTATTTCCCACCGACATTACATTTATGTTCACACACACTCATTGCTAGATGTCGGTGCTCATACTCTTTCATTGTAATATCTATGCTAGTTTATTTTCTTTTTCCTGCTTTCTTTTTGTGTGTTTGAAAAACCTTAAGAAAAACAAAAAAATAGTAGTAGTTTTTAGTTAGTTTACCTTTCTTGCTGTAGTAGTAATAATTAAAAATAAAACCCAAAAAGATTTCCCGTTCTTCTTTTGCTTGTTGGGAGCTTTCCCGTGTAAATAGTTTTATTTCTTTTCTTTTCTTTGGGGGTCGATAGGAGAAGACCATGATTAAATTGTTGAAGTGGCTCTTATATGCATTATTGTTGATTTAACCAAGAGCCCATATTGCCTTGTCTTCTCCTGTTTATTGAATGCTCGCAGATTCCAGCTTAGTCCAATGCACGTGCACTCTTATTATTATTCACATCATTCGGTCGTGCAAGTGAAAGGCAATTATGACGATATATGATGGACTGATTGAGATGAGAGAGGCTGGTATGAACTCGACCTCTCTTGTTTTTGTAAATATGATTAGTTCATCGTTCCTGATTCAGCTTATTATGAATGAACATGTTTGCAATGACAATTAGAGATCATAGTTGCTCGTGCCATGCTTGATTAGCTATGAGTTATAATGGTTTACCTTGCGTGCCAACATGCTATTAAAATGGTTGTGATGTGGTATAGTGGGGTGGTATCCTCCTTTGAATGATTTAAGTGACTCGACTTGGCACATGTTCACACATGTAGTTGAAACAAATCAACATATCCTTCACGATATTTATGTTCATGGTGGATTATATCCTACTCATGCTTGTACTCAATGTTTATTAATTTTAATGCATGTTCATGACTATTGTCGCTCTCTAGTTGGTCGCTTCCCAGTCTTTTGCTAGCCTTCACTTGTACTAAGTGGGAATACTACTTATGCATCCAATCCCTTAAACCCCAAAATTATTCCATATGAGTCCACTATACCTTCCTATATGCGGTATCTACCTGCCGTTCCAAGTAAATTTGTATGTGCCAAACTCTAAACCTTCAAATGAAATTTTGTTTTGTATGCTCGAATAGCTCATGTATCAACTAGGGCTCTCCGTATCTTCCATGCTAGGCGGGTTATTCTCAAGAGGAGTGGACTCCGCTCCTCACTCACGAGAAAATGGCTGGTCACCGGGATGCCCAGTCCCATGCTTTATGCAAATCAAATCAAAATAATTGCAAACAATACTCCCCCTGGGACTGTTGCTAGTTGGAGGCACTCGTTGTTTCGAGCGAGCCATGGATTGATGCTTGTTGGTGGAGGGGAGTATAAACTTTACCATTCTGTTTGGGAACTGCCTATAATGTGTGTAGCATGGAAGATATCGCCATCTCTTGGTTGTTATGTTGACAATGAAAGTATGGCGCTCAAAATATTATTTATCTCTATTTCAAAACCGAGCTCTGGCACCTCTACAAATCCCTGCTTCCCTCTGCGAAGGGCCTATATATTTATTTTCATGTTGAGTCATCACCCTCTTATTAAAAAGCACCAGCTGGAGAGCACTGCTATCATTTGCATCCATTACTATTAATTTATATTGGGTATGACTATGACTGGATCTCTTTTACCATGAATTACAATGTCTAGTCAGTCCTTGATCTTTAAAGGTGCTCTACATTTATGTTTTGCGGTCTCAGAAAGGGCTAGCGAGATACCATCTTGTTATATCATATTATGATTGTTTTGAGAAAGTGTTGTCATCCGAGATTTATTATTATTGCTCGCTAGTTGATTATGCCATTGATATGAGTAAACATGAGACCTAAGTGTTATTGTGAATGTGGTTAGTTATAATCTTTGTTGAAAACTTGAATGCTGGCTTTACATATTTACAACAACAAGAGCAAACAGAGTTTGTAAAAGTTTTTCTTTATCACTTTCAGATTATCAACTGAATTGCTTGAGGACAAGCAAAGGTTTAAGCTTGGGGGAGTTGATACGTCTCCGTCGTATCTACTTTTCCAAACACTTTTGCCATTGTTTTGGACTCTAACTTGCATGATTTGAATGGAACTAACCCGGACAGACGCTGTTTTCAGCAGAATTGCTATGGTGTTATTTATGTGCAGAAACAAAAGTTCTCGGAATGACCTGAAACTCCACGGAACATATTTTTGGAAAATATTAAAAATACTGGAAGAAGAATCCACGTCAGGGGGCCCACACCCTGTCCACGGCGGTGGGGGGCGCGCCCCCTGCCTCGTGGGCCCCCTGACGCTCCACCGACCTCAACTCCAACTCCATATATTCGCGTTCGGGGAGAAAAAAATCAGAGAGAAGGATTCATCATGTTTTACGATACGGAGCCGCCGCCGAGCCCTAAAACATCTCGGGAGGGCTGATCTGGAGTCCGTTCGGGGCTTCGGAGAGGGGGATTCGTCGCCGTCGTCATCATCAACCATCCTCCATCACCAATTTCATGATGCTCACCGCCGTGCGTGAGTAATTCCATCATAGGCTTGCTGGACGGTGATGGGTTGGATGAGATCTATCATGTAATCGAGTTAGTTTTGTTAGGGTTTGATCCCTAGTATCCACTATGTTCTCAGATTGATGTTGCTATGACTTTGCTATACTTAATGCTTGTCACTAGGGCCCGAGTGCCATGATTTCAGATCTGAACCTATTATGTTTTCATGAATATATGTGAGTTCTTGATCCTATCTTGCAAGTCTATAGTCACCTACTATGTGTTATGATCCGGCAACCCCGAAGTGACAATAATCGGGACCACTCCCGGTGATGACCGTAGTTTGAGGAGTTCATGTATTCACTATGTGTTAATGCTTTGTTCCGGTACTCTATTAAAAGGAGGCCTTAATATCCCTTAGTTTCCATTAGGACCCCGCTGCCACGGGAGGGTAGGACAAGAGATGTCATGCAAGTTCTTTTCCATAAGCACGTATGACTATATTCGGAATACATGCCTACATTATATTAATGAATTGGAGCTAGTTCTGTGTCACCCTATGTTATGACTGTTACATGATGAACCACATCCGGCATAATTCTCCATCACCGATCCAATGCCTACGAGCTTTTCACTTATTGTTCTCCGCTTATTTACTTTTCTGTTGCTACTGTTACAATCACTACGAAAACCAAAATATTACTTTTGCTACCGTTACCGTTACTTCCATATTACTTTGCTACTAAATACTTTGCTGCAGATACTAAGTTATCCAGGTGTGGTTGAATTGACTACTCAAGTGCTAATACTTGAGAATATTCTTTGGCTCCCCTTGTGTCGAATCAATAAATTTGGGTTGAATACTCTACCCTCGAAAATTGTTGCGATCCCCTATACTTGTGGGTTATCACGTGCCATGCTTTACAGCTTAGAATCGGGACTTCAACGACGTTTTGAACGTCATGGAGCATATGAGATGTTCCAGGAGTTGAAGTTAATATTTCAAGCAAATGCCCGGATTGAGAGATATGAAGTCTCCAATAAGTTCTACAGCTGCAAGATGGAGGAGAATAGTTCTGTCAGTGAACATATACTCAGAATGTCTAGGTACCACAACCACTTGACTCAACTGGGAGTTAATCTTCCTGATGATAGTGTCATTGATAGAGTTCTTCAATCACTGCCACCAAGCTACAAAAGCTTCGTTATGAACTATAATATGCAAGGGGTGGATAAGTCAATTCCCGAGCTCTTCGCAATGCTAAAGGCTGCGGAGGTAGAAATCAAGAAGGAGCATCAAGGGTTGATGGTTAACAAGACCACTAGTTTCAAGAAGAAGGGCAAAGGGAAGAAGGGGAACTTCAAGAGGAACGGCAAGCAAGTTGCTGCTCAAGTGAAGAAGCCCAAGTCTGGACCTAAGCCTGAGACTGAGTGCTTCTACTGCAAAGGGACTGGTCACTGGAAGCGGAACTGCCCCAAGTATTTGGTGGATAAGAAGGATGGCAAAGTGAAAGGTATATTTGATATATATGTTATTGATGTGTACCTTACTAATGCTCGTAGTAGCGCCTGGGTATTTGATACTGGTTCTGTTGCTCACATTCGCAACTCGAAACAGGGGCTACAGATTAAACGAAGATTGGCTAAGGACGAGGTGACGATGCACGTGGGAAATGGTTCCAAAGTCGATGTGATCACCGTCGGCACGCTACCTCTACATCTACCGCCGGGATTAGTTTTAGACCTGAATAATTGTTATTTGGTGCCAGCGTTAAGCATGAACATTATATCTGTATCTTGTTTGATGCGAGACGGTTATTCATTTAAATCGGAGGATAATGGTTGTTCTACTTATATGAGTAATATCTTTTATGGTCATGCCCCCTTGATGAGTGGTCTATTTTTGTTGAATCTCGATAGTAGTGACACACATATTCATAGTATTGAAGCCAAAAGATATAAGTTTAATAATGATAGTGCAACTTATTTGTGGCACTGCCATTTATGTCATATTGGTGTAAAGCGCATGAAGAAACTCCATGTTGATGGGCTTTTGGAACCACTTGATGCTTGCGAACCATGCCTCATGGGCAAGATGACTAAAACTCCGTTCTCCGGAACAATGGAGCGAGCAACAGACTTGTTGGAAATAATACATACTAATGTATGCGGTCCGATGAGTGTTGAGGCTCGCGGCAGGTATCGTTATTTTCTGACCTTCATAGATGATTTGAGCAGATATGGGTATATCTACTTGATGAAACATAAGTTTGAAACATTTGAAAAGTTCAAAGAATTTCAGAGTGAAGTGGAAAATCATCGTAACAAGAAAATAAAGTTTCTACGATCTGATCATGGAGGAGAATATTTGAGTTACGAGTTTGGTCTTCATTTGAAACAATGCGGAATAGTTTCGCTACTGACGCCACCCGGAACACCACAGCGTAATGGTGTGTCCGAACGTCGTAACCGCACTTTATTAGATATGGTGCGATCTATGATGTCTCTTACCGATTTACCGCTATCATTTTGGGGTTATGCTTTAGAGACGGCTGCATTCACGTTAAATAGCACACCATCTAAATCTGTTGAGACGACACCATATGAACTGTGGTTTGGCAAGTAACCCAAGTTGTCGTTTCTTAAAGTTTGGGGCTGCGATGCTTATGTGAAAAAGCTTCAACCTAATAAGCTCGAACCCAAATCGAAGAAATGTGTCTTCATAGGATACCCAAGGGAAACTGTTGGGTACACCTTCTATCACAGATCCGAAGGCAAGATATTCGTTGCTAAGAATGGATCCTTTCTAGAGAAGGAGTTTCTCTCGAAAGAAGTGAGTGGGAGGAAAGTAGATCTTGATGAGGTAATTGTACCTGCTCCCGAATTGGAAAGTAATTCATCACAGAAATCAGTTCCAGTGATTCCTACACCAATTAGTGAGGAAGCTAATGATAATGATCATGAAACTTCAGATCAAATTACTACTGAACCTCGTAGGTCAACCAGAGTAAGATCCGCACCACAGTGGTACGGTAATCCTGTTCTGCAGGTCATGTTACTTGACCATGACGAACCTACGAACTATGAGGTGATACGTCTCCAACGTATCTATAATTTTGATTGTTCCATGCTGTTTTATAATCAATCTTGGATGTTTTATAATCATTTTATAGTCATTTTATATCATTTTTTGGTACTAACCTATTGACATAGTGCCAAGTGCCAGTTGCTATTTTCTGCATGTTTTTTACATCGCAGGAAATCAATATCAAACAGAGTCCAAATGCCCCGAAACTTTTTTGAGATTTTTTATGGGCCATAAGGAAGAAGATGGGCCCTGGTTGCACCTGGGGGGTGCCCCGAGGGGGGCACAACAAACCAGGGCGCGCCAGGAGGCCCAGGCGCGCCCTGGTGGGTTGTGCCCACCTCGGGACTCCCCCGGACTGCCTCTTTGCTCTATAAATACCCCAATATTCCAGAACACCTAGGGGAGTCGACGAAATATTCATCCAGCCGCCGCAGAGTCTAGAACCACCAGATCCAATCTAAACACCATCACGGAGGGGTTCACCACTTCCATTGGTGCCTCTCCGATGATGCGTGAGTAGTTCTTTGTAGACCTACGGGTCCGTAGTTAGTAGCTAGATGGCTTCCTCTCTCTCTCTCTCTCTCTTTTGATTCTCAATACAATGGTCTCTTGGAGATCCATATGATGTAATTCCTTTTTGCGATGTGTTTGTTGGGATCTGATGAACTTCGAGTTTACGATCAGTTATATCTTTTTGTATTCATGGAAGTTATTTGAGTTTCTTTGATCTCTTATATGCATGATCTCTTATAGCCTCGTATTTCTTCTCCGATATTTGGGTTTTGTTTGGCCAACTTGATCTACTTATCTTGCAATGGGAAGAGGTGCCCGGTAGTGGTTCGATCTTACGGTGCTTGATCCCAGTGATAGAAGGGGAACCGACACGTATGTATCATTGCTACTAAGGATAAAAAGACGATATCTATATCTACCCCCTTATAGATAAACGGATCTTGTCTACATCATGTCATCGTTCTTATTGCATTACTCCATTTTCCCATGAACTTAATACACTAGATGCATGTTGGATAGCGGTTGATGTGTGGAGTAATAGTAGTAGATGCAGGCAGAGTCGGTCTACTAATCTTGGACGTGATGCCAATGTAATGATCATTGCCTGGATATCGTCATGATTATTTGAAGTTCTATCAATTGCCCAACAGTAATTTGTTTACCCACCATTTGCTATTTTTCTCGAGTGAAGCCACTAGTGAAACCTACGTCCCCCGGGTCTTCTTCCTCTTGCTGCAATTTATTTCTATTTATTTTGTTTAGCGTTCGATCTATCAATGTACTACAATTTCCTCACGTCCGTTTGCCTATCTTGAGGCGCCGTACCCCGAAAGGGATTGACAACCCCTTTAACACGTCGGGTTGCGAGGTGTTGTTATTTGTGTGCAGGTGCTGCTTACGTTGTGTTGGCTTGGTTCTCCTACTGGTTTGATACCTTGGTTTCATAACTGGAAATACCTACCGTTGATGTGCTACATCATCCTCTCCTCTTGGGGGAAATACCGACGTAGTCCTAGCGACACCATCAAGTAGAATTTCTGGCGCCGTTGCCGGGGAGGATCTCCAACACAACCAGGTTCCTAATCACAAATCTCATCTCCTCGCAATTTACATTATTTGCCATTTGCCTCTCGTTTTCCTCTCCTCCACTTCACAAAAATTTTCCGTTTTATTTGCCTCTCTTTTCTGTTCGCCGTTTCCTTGCCAGATCTATTCTTTGCTTGCAATCATGAGTGATTTTGGTATGGCAGAAACAGATGATGGCCTGACTCCTAAAATGGAGCGTACGGGTAATCATGATGCCAAAACTTTTGTCTTGGGACAAGGGAATTTTACGGGGAAAGAACATATCCAAGAGGTTTTCAATTGTGTTGGAAACTTAAGTCTTGATGATACTCCTATACTTCAAAAGACTAAATCTTATGCGGAGGCTATTTCAGCACTAGTTCTGAAACTTGAAACTAAGTCTATTCGTACCCATCCTACTTTGCAAATATTGTTTTATGAGTTGCCGTGATCAAGAATCCTAAAGCAAAAAAGTTAGCCACTCTTGTTCTCATGAATGAATTTGATTACATAACACTACTGCAGGATGGTCCAAACGCGACACTTCAATCAGAGACCCTTCGACGAAACTGTGTGCGATGCCATAATCGCAAACGGTGGTGTAAAAAACCGTCAAAAAAGGTGTAAAACATTTGCGATGACAGATGCATCAAACACGGTTCAGAATTTAGTTGCGTGTGCGATGTAGGGCATAAGGTTCAGCTCAATTAACTGTTTGGGATGAGGAGGAACAAAAGAAATGGGCAGCCAGATGAAGGCGTGTGCGATATACAGCATACGGTTCACTGGGATGAACTGTGTGTGATTAGGCAACACAATGGAAACGGTTCAATTGAACAAGATGTGTGTGATACGCGGCAAATAGGTCCGTAATCAGAAATGTGTGCGAAGACCAATAATAACACAGACGATTGCTGATAATAAGCCGTGTGAATTGCTCTGTCTACAGTAGAATAACAGGTATATATATAACTGAAATAAAAATCCAATTACATAAGTGACTATATAGATCATTCGCACACACCTCAATAAACAATTGCATGCATTCTAAAGTAGGAGAAACGATCGTCTAGTCATCTACTTCTTGTGACGCTCCCGCCACTGCTATGTGGCTCTATCCCTCGTCTGGGTTAGGAAGAAGACAATTCCTCATGTCAATGATCCGCATGTACATCTCGTAGCTTGTGTACGCGTCCATGGCCGCGTACTTGACATGTTGTTCATCCAGTCTCTCATGCCACACACTGTGCCAGGCGTTCTTGTCCTTATTGCTATCTTCCTTCATCTTCGCGTAGTACGGGTCGATGATGGCCGAGGCGAGGTCAACCAGGGAGTTCAATTTGTTTTTGTCGCTGCCCCAGGCCTTGTACTGGTGCTGGATGTTGACAAGATTCGGGCATTTCAAGTCCGAAACCTTGAGGGCTTTTAGATCGTTGGCGGTGTCCACCGTAGCGAAACTGTAGTTGGAGCTATTGATAAACCTGGAGAAACGCTCGCAAGACCTTGTGGCAAGGTGGTAGTGGTAGACGAGGACTTCATGTCGCACGCACAACTGGGCGACGACAACCTTCTGATCGTGCCCGGCACAACCGACGGTGTACTCGAGATCGAAGCCGACCACTCGGTACTTGTCCTCGGCAAGAAACTGCTCCATAGTTTGGATGGAGCTTTCCACCGAGACCGGATCGTTCGTGTACACCACCGAGAGGGCCTTCCCCCTCACGTGGGTGTCCACTATGTGATGCGTGGTGAACTGCCCGCCGTTGTAGTCGTCGGCCGTTGGGAGCGCCATTGGAGCCACGGGGAGCGCCATTGGAACCGCTGGATGTCCTCTCTGTATGTGTTCTCGTGGGTGTGCTTATTGTGTCATGTGAGACGAGAGATGAAGGTAAATGGCCGCAGGAATAAAGGGGGGCCAGGCGGCGTGGATTCTCGGCGCATCCGCATGGTAGTTTTTGCAGTGGGTAACTGCATTGTCGCGTCGCACCCGGCGCAACTGCTTGCACACGAACGTGCATGATCGTGCGCCGGCCCCAAACACTGGCAGCGCGCGTCGAGGGACAAGAGCAGAGCACCCGGAGGGACGCGAGAGCAGAGCGCGCGCGGCGGGACACGAGCAGAGTGCGCCGCGGCCGCCTGAACCACAAGCAACCACACGCATAGAGCAGTTGAACACGCAGGAAATGGTCGCCTACAAGCCGGACGGCAGTTCCTTTGTATTCTGTGCCATACTTTGCCCTCAAATTTAACCAACAAAATGTTAATGCATTTTTTAAAAACTATATAATTGGAAACTATGTTCAAATACAAATCCAACTATATAATCTTTGGTGACATGCATTCGTATTTTATTAGTTAAATCATACTTATAAACCAGGACGGTGGTATAGTAGGTAATTAAATCGCAAACATTTTTTTATTAACCGTATGTGTACGTGGCCTTTCATCCTCCTCTCGCACGTCTTGTCACTCCGTTGCCACAGACGGCTTACAGCGCAAGCTTGCGCAGCACGCGGGGGCGTTCTTTTGGCCAAACGGTGGCGCCAATGAATCGTCGGTGAGCCCGTTCCCGCGCAACCTCGCAGGTTCCCGCGCAAGCTTCATGCCCGACTCGGTGAAATCCCCCAAAATCCCAATGCTTACCGGCCTGCTAAAAAACCCTCAGAGCCGGCGAGTCCTGCGTCGCATTTTCCCCTCCCTCCGTGTAGCTTATCTCGTCTGCTTCTCCCACAATCGCCAACGGCACCGGTCCATCGTCGTCGCTCAGCCACTCCGCTGTCATCAGAGGACAGCTCCAGCTGGGAGGCTACACCGCTGCGGCGGCGCAGTCCCCGGCGTAGTGTAGTGCGCGCGGCATCCCTGTTGGGTGTGCGCGGAACACCCACCACACGCTCCGCCATCGGTGCCCATCGACAGCTGTTGCCGGCCGTCGTTGCCGCCACACCACCGTCGAAAGCCAGGCCCATTGCCCACTCCGCCGCCGCGGCCCGCAGGCGCGAGGTGGCCGTCGTGGTCACCACCCCACTGCCAGCCACTATGGCCGTCACCCGCTCCGCCACCGCGGCCCGAAGGCGGGAGGTGGTGGTCGTGGCCGCCACCCCGTCTTCGGCCGCTGTGGCCGCCAGCCCACTGCTACCTCTTGAGCACTGCGTTGGTTTTCCCTTGAAGAGGAAAGGGTGATGCAGCAAAGTAGCGTAAGTATTTCCCTCAGTTTTTGAGAACCAAGGTATCAATCCGGTAGGAGGCCACACACGAGTCCCTTGCACCTACACAAACAAATAAATCCTCGCAACCCACGCAATAAAGGGGTTGTCAATCCCTTCACGGTCACTTATGAGAGTGAGATCTGACAGATATGATACGATAATATTTTTGGTATTTTTATGATAAAGATGCAATGTAAAGAAAGCAAAATAAAAACGGCGCCGGAAATAGCTTGTTGTCGGGAGATTAAATATGATGGAAAATAGACCCGGGGGCCATAGGTTTCACTAGTGGCTTCTCTCGAGAGCGTAAGTATTACGGTGGGTGAACAAATTACTGTTGAGCAATTGACAGAATTGAGCATAGTTATGAAAATATCTAGGTATGATCATGTATATAGGCATCACGTCCGCGACAAGTAGACCGACTCCTGCCTGCATCTACTACTATTACTCCACACATCGACCGCTATCCAGCATGCATCTAGAGTATTAAGTTCATAAGAACAGAGTAACGCTTTAAGTAAGATGACATGATGTAGAGGGATAAACTCATGCAATATGATATAAACCCCATCTTGTTATCCTCGATGGTAACAATAAAATACGTGCCTTACTGCCCCTACTGTCACTGGGAAAGGACACCGCAAGATTGAACCCAAAGCTAAGCACTTCTCCCATTGCAAGAAAGATCAATCTAGTAGGCCAAACCAAACTGATAATTTGAAGAGACTTGCAAAGATAACCAATCATACATAAAAGAATTCAGAGAAGATTCAAATATTGCTCATAGATAAACTTGATCATAAACCTACAATTCATCGGTCTCAACAAACACACCGCAAAAGAAGATTACATCGAATAGATCTCCATGAGAATCGTGGAGAACTTTGTATTGAGATCCAAAGAGAGAGAAGAAGCCATCTAGCTAATAAATATGGACCCGAAGGTCTGAGGTAAACTACTCACACATCATCAGAGAAGCTATGGTGTTGATGTAGAAGCCCTCCGTGATCGATGCCCCCTCCGGCGGAGCTCTGGAAAAGGCCCCAAGATGGGATCTCACGGCTACAGAAGGTTGCGGCGGTGGAATTAGGTTTTTGGCTCCGTATCTGGTAGTTTGGGGGTACGTAGGTATATATAGGAGGAAGAAGTACGTCGGTGGAGCAACATGGGGCCCACGAGGGTGGAGGGCGCGCCCAGGGGGGTAGGCGCCCCCCTACCTCGTGCCTTCCTGTTTGATGTCTTGACGTAGGGTCCAAGTCCTCTGGATCACGTTCGTTACGAAAATCACGTTCCCGAAGGTTTCATTCCGTTTGGACTCCGTTTGATATTCTTTTTCTGCAGAACTCTGAAATAGGCAAAAAACAACAATTCTGGGCTGGGCCTTCGGTTAATAGGTTAGTCCCAAAAATAACATAAAAGTGTATAATAAAGCCCATTAATGTCCAAAACAGAATATAATATAGCATGGAACAATAAAAAATTATAGATACATTGGAGACGTATCAAGCATCCCCAAGCTTAATTCATGCTCGTCCTCGAGTAGGTAAATGATAAAAACAGAATTTTTGATGTGGAATGCTACTTGGCATAATTTCAATGTAATTCTCTTAATTGTGGTATGAATATTCAGATCCGAAAGGTTCAAGATAAAAGTTTAATATTGACATAAAAGTAATAATACTTCAAGCATACTAACTAAGCAATTATGTCCTCTCAAAATAACATGGACAAAGAAAGTTCATCCCTACAAAATCATATAGTTCAGTCATGCTCCATTTTCATCACACAAGAATGCTCTCATCATGCACAACCCCGATGACAAGCCAAGCAATTGTTTCATACTTCAGTAATCTCAAACTTTTTCAACCTTCACGCAATACATGAGCGTGAGCCATGGATATAGCACTATGGGTGGAATAGAATATAATGATGGGGGTTATGTGGAGAAGACAAAAAAGGAGAAAGTCTCACATCAACGCGGCTAATCAATGAGCTATGGAGATGCCCATCGATTGATGTTAATGCAAGGAGTAGGGATTGCCATGCAACGGATGCACTAGAGCTATAAATGCATAAAAGCTCAACAAAAGAAACTAAGTGGGTGTGCATCCAACTTGCTTGCTCACAAAGACCTAGGGCATTTGAGGAAGCCCATTGTTGGAATATACAAGCCAAGTTCTATAATGAAAAATTCCCACTAGTATATGAAAGTGAAAAAAACAAGAGACTCTCTATCATGAAGATCATGGTGCTACTTTGAAGCACAAGTGTGGAATAAAAGGATAGTAGCATTGTCCCTTTTTATTTTCTTTTTTTTGGGCCTCCCTTTTTTTATTTGGCCTTTATTTTTATTTATTTTTATTTGGGACAATGCTCTATGAATGATGATCATCACACTTCTATTTATTTACAACTCAATGATTACAACTCGATACTAGAACAAAGTATGACTCTATATGAATGCCTCCGGCGGTATACCGGGATAGCAATGAATCAAGAGTGACATGTATGAAAAAATTATGAATGGTGGCTTTGCCACAAATACGATGTCAACTACATGATCATGCAAAGCAATATGACAATGATGAACGTGTCATGATAAACGGAACGGTGGAAAGTTGCATGGCAATATATCTCGGAATGGCTATGGAAATGCCATAATAGGTAGGTATGGTTGCTGTTTTGAGGAGGATATAAGGAGGTTTATGTGTGAAAGAGCGTATCATATCATGGGGTTTGGATGCACCGGCGAAGTTTGCACCAACTCTCAATGTGAGAAAGGGCAATGCACGGTACCGAAGAGGCTAGCAATGATGGAAGGGTAAGTGTGCGTATAATCCATGGACTCAACTTTAGTCATAAAGAACTCACATACTTATTGCAAAAATCTACAAGTCATCAAAAACCAAGCACTACGCGCATGCTCCTAGGGGGATAGATTGGTAGGAAAAGACCATCGCTCGTCCCCAACCGCCACTCATAAGGAGGACAATCAAAGAACACCTCATGTTTCAAATTTGTTACATAACGTTTACCATACGTGCATGCTACGGGACTTGCAAACTTCAACACAAGTATTTCTCAAATTCACAACCACTCAACTAGCACAACTTTAATATCGCTACCTCAAAACGATCATCAAGCATCAAACTTCTCTTAGCATTCAGCACACTCATAAGAAAGTTTTTTACTAGTCTTGAATACCTAACATATTAGGATCAATTTCCCAATTTAAGAAAATTACCATGCTGTTTAAGACTCTCAAAATAATATAAGTGAAGCATGAGAGAATAATAGTTTTTATAAAACAAAACCACCGCCGTGCTCTAAAAGATATAAGTGAAGCACTAGAGCAAAAACTATATAGCTCAAAAGATATAAGTGAAGCGCATAGAGTATTCTAATAAATTCCGAATCATGTGTGTCTCTGTCAAAAGGTGTGTACAGCAAAGATTATTTTGGTAAAATAAAAAGCAAAGACTCAAATAATACAAGACGCTCCAAGCAAAACACATATCATGTGGTGAATAAAAATATAGCTCCAAGTAAAGTTACCGATGGAAGTAGACGAAAGAGGGGATGCCTTCCGGGGCATCCCCAAGATTTGGCTTTTTGGTGTCCTTAGATTATCTTGGGGTGCCATGGGCATCCCCAAGCTTAGGATCTTGCCACTCCTTGTTCCATAATCCATCAAATCTTTTACCCAAAACTTGAAAACTTCACAACACAAAACTTAACAGAAAATCTCGTGAGCTCCGTTAGCGAAAGAAAACAAAACACCACTTCAAGGTACTGTAATGAACTCATTCTTTATTTATATTGGTGTTAAACCTACTATATTCCAACTTCTCTATGGTTTATAAACTATTTTACTAGCCATAGATTCATCAAAATAAGCAAACAACACACGAAAAACAGAATCTGTCAAAAACAGAACAGTCTGTAGTAATCTGTAACTAACGCAAACTTCTGGAACTCCAAAAATTCAGCCAAAATAGGAAGACCTAGATAATTTGTTTATTGATCAGCAGCAGTTGGAATAAATATTTTATCACGTTCTGGTGATTTTTAACAACTATTTTCGTGAACATAAAGTTTCTGGAATTTTCAGCAAGATCAAATAACTATCATCCAAGAAGATCTGTTTAACTTGGCACAAACACTAATTAAAACATAAAACACATATAACCAGAGGCTATATCAAATATTTATTCCTCAACAGAAGCAAAAATAAAAAAAAATAAAAAAATTGGGTTGCCTCCCAACAAGCGCTATCGTTTAACGCCCCTAGCTAGGCATAAAAGCAAGGATAGATCTAGGTATTGCCATAATAATAGGATAGATCATTAAAACTCATTTCATATTCTCTACGTTCAGCAGCAAGTTTCCTTTGGGGCAAGCAAAAGTAATCAAAAGGGCTAAATTTAATGGGACAAAAGTCCCTAAGATCAACTTTAGGAGGTATAGGTTCCTCCTTTGGCCCTTCGTATTGCACAACCAATTCATCATTATAAGCATTCTTTTGACAGAACATTGTGATCCTATACTCGAGAGAATATCCTAGCTCATTATTTTGAATAGCCAAATCATTATTAAGTTCAGAAATTCTATCAACTAGAACATTGGTAGGAACCCTTTTTCTAAGATTTTCATTGAAAGCAACATAGTCTAGAGATTGAAAACGCATTATTTCTTCTTGATCAAAGAGGATAGCCTCTATGGGAGGACGGCCAGTGTCCACCCTATAATGCGCAAAGATTTCTTTGCCCTCTTTTATTATAAATCTAAACTCATGAGCCAAAAAGATAGTAGTGGCACGCTTAACAGAAGAATGCTCAATATTAGAAAATTCTAGGAAAATCCTTTGTATGCAAGGATGCAAGTGCATAAATTGTCTTTCAAGTTCAACTACAAGCATGGCGATAGCGTCCGCAAGACTACTAGTTCTATGAAGAATAGAACTACCCATAGAAGGCAAAGCACCGGCAGAAGTAAAGAAATCTTGGATAACTCCTTTTCCAATAATATTACCACTACCAATTCAGAATTTTTTTTGTATGTCAGATAGGGGGTTCTTCAGCAGGTGCATCAGAATTTTCCATGATATTATTATTGTCCATATCGACAATAATTTCCCCAATTTCAGAGATAATGGCAGAAAGAGCAAGGGGCAAAAAGAGAGAGGAAGGCGGACGGAAAAGAGAGGGCGAATAAAACGGCAAGGGTGAAGTGGGGGAGAGGAAAACGAGAGGCAAATGGCAAATAAAGTAATGCGGGAGATAAGGATTTGTGATCTGGTACTTGGTATGTTGACTTTTGCGTAGACTCCCCGGCAACAGCGCCAGAAATCCTTCTTGCTACCTCTTGAGCACTGCGTTGGTTTTCCCTTGAAGAGGAAAGGGTGATGCAGCAAAGTAGCGTAAGTATTTCCCTCAGTTTTTGAGAACCAAGGTATCAATCCAGTAGGAGGCCACGCACGAGTCCCTCACACCTACAAAAAAATCCTCGCAACCAACGCATTAAAGGGGTTGTCAATCCCTTCACAGTCACTTACGAGAGTGAGATCTGACAGATATGATAAGATAATATTTTTGGTATTTTTATGATAAAGATGCAAAGTAAACAAAGCAAAATAAAAACGGCACCAGAAATAACTTGTTTTCGGGAGATTAAATATGATGGAAAATAGACTCGGGGGCCATAGGTTTCACTAGTGGCTTCTCTCGAGAGCATAAGTATTACGGTGGGTGAACAACTTACTGTTGAGCAATTGACAGAATTGAGCATAGTTATGAGAATATCTAGGTATGATCATGTATATAGGCATCACGTCTGCGACAAGTAGACCGACTCCTGCCTACATCTACTACTATTACTCCACACATCGACCACTATCCAGCATGCATCTAGAGTATTAAGTTCATAATAACAAAGTAACGCTTTAAGTAAGATGACATGATGTACAGGGATAAACTCATGCAATATGATATAAACCCCATCTTGTATCCTCGATGGCAACAATACAATACGTGCCTTGCTGCCCCTACTGTCACTGGGAAAGGACACCGTAAGATTGAACCCAAAGCTAAGCACTTCTCCCGTTGCAAGAAAGATCAATCTAGTAGGCCAAACCAAACTGATAATTCAAAGAGACTTGCAAAGATAACCAATCATACATAAAAGAATTCAGAGAAGATTCAAATACTGTTCATAGATAAACTTGATCATAAACCCACAATTCATCGGTCTCAACAAACACACCGCAAAAGAAGATTACATCGAATAGATCTCCACGAGAATCGTGGAGAACTTTGTATTGAGATCCAAAGAGAGAGAAGAAGCCATATAGCTAATAACTATGGACCCGAAGGTCTGAGGTAAACTACTCACACATCATGGGAGAGGCTATGGTGTTGATGTAGAAGCCCTCCGTGATCGATGCCCCCTCCGGTGGAGCTCCGGAAAAGGCCCCAGGATGGGATCTCATGGGAAAAGGTTGCCGCGGTGGAATTAGGTTTTTGGCTCCGTATCTGGTAGTTTGGGGGTACGTAGGTATATATAGGAGGAAGAAGTACGTCGGTGGAGCAACATGGGGCCCATGAGGGTGGAGGGCACGCCCAGGGTGTAGGCGCGCCCCCCTACCTCGTGCCTTCCTGGTTGATGTCTTGACGTAGGGTCCAAGTCCTCTGGATCACGTTCGTTCCGAAAATCACGTTCCCGAAGGTTTCATTCCGTTTGGACTCCATTTGATATTCTTTTTCTGCGAAACTCTGAAATAGGCAAAAAAACATCAATTCTGGGCTGGGCCTCCGATTAATAGGTTAGTCCGAAAAATAATATAAAAGTGTATAATAAAGCCCATTAATGTCCAAAACAGAATATAATATAGCATGGAACAATAAAAAAATAGATGCGTTGGAGATGTATCACCCACCGTCGACCGTCGGGGTCATCACCCGCTCCGCCACCGCCGCCCGAAGGCGGGAGGCGGAGGTGGAGAACCACCGCTTCGAGAGGGGTCGTCTGGAGTGGCAGAGGGCGTTCGAGGTGAGGCAGCCGGAAGTAGTACAAAGCTCCTCCGCAGTAGTATAGTAGTAGTAGTAGTAGTAGTAGTAGTAGTAGTAGTAGTAGTAGTAGTAGTAGTAGTAGTAGTAGTAGTAGTAGTAGTAGTAGTAGTAGTAGTAGTAGTAGTAGTAGTAGTAGTAGCAGTAGTATTTAGGGGCTATTTTGTTCAGTTCATCTGACTATAGATGTGGTGGAACTGTACAACGTACTTAAAATAGCTAGTATATATAGTTGAACTAGCTATTTCAGTACGTGGTTGGCAACAATTGGGGAAAAGTTTGGTCGGTTCAGCTGTTGAGTTGAACTGTTTGTATAAATTAAGAACGAATGCTTAATCTATGAATGAAATCTATGCTTAATTACTGAATTTTAGTTGCAAAAATTAGATACTACTAGTGATTTTTAGCTTCATATTTTGACAAATCGCAGTGTTACAAGGATTGACAAATCTTACCAAATTGTATGTAAGTGGTTGCACATGGGTCATCCAAAACAACCGTTTTCATTGAAGGGATGCACAAATCCTGCGCTGCTCTCACTTTGCATACGGGTGTTCTATCTAAAACGTTTGCGATCAAGAGCTGCAGAAATCCTGCTCGGCACATTTTCTCTTGGCTTCCTGGGGAAGCTGTCGGTTTGCATACGGGTGTTCTAACTAAAACGTTTGCGATGAGTGTTTTATATTTAAAAAGCGAATTAAACTGCAGCTTGGGCGCCATTAATGGAGAGGATGCGAGCAAGGGGGCGGCCATGGAAGTCAAAGGGCTCGCTTCCCAGTGAGCCTGCACAGTGTACAGCTCACACGCTTCCCAGTGAGACTACACATTCGAGGACAACTTGCACGCCTCTCGGTCAGCCTGTGCACCGGACGACGCTCGCACGCCTCCTGTTCAGTCAAGGTCAAGCAGCTGTCCGCACGGCACCTCCTACAGCCATTAAAATCAAGACATGTGGTGTCATGTGAATGGTTAACAGAACGCACACGGTTTGAATTCTACAAACGTTTGAGATATTAAAGTGGCAGCTATTGTTTCAAAATGCCTTTGTTGGCTGTCACTATTCGAGTGCGCCTTCTCTCAAAATGGACACGAAAAATACCACAGCATGTCGGGTGCCATTCCATGATAGAATGCCAAGCTTCATGAATTTCAGACGAGTTTTGGATTTACTAGAATTTAAAAACCAGGCATCTCAATGTTTTGCCGGCAATCAACGGTGCCCTGGTGTTTGAAATTCATTCCCATTTCTTGCATGGGACCTAAGCATGCACCCAAGGACAAAGATTTGGTTTTTCAACCAATTTATATGCACTGGAGCATCTGCATGTAGTTCAAATTTGAATTATGCACATAAATGCATTAAAAACTCAGTTAATGCATAAAAATGTCCAAACGAACCCCGAAAAATCACAAAAAATCACACAACACTCCTGTTGTTCTATGTTGACACGAGAAAAAATTTGAAAGCAATAAGAGGCAATGGATATCGTTTCGTCCCCAAAGGTGGGACGTTCCCTACCAAAACCATCATGCTTGTTGTGAGAAGCTCCGGTTTGTGAGAAGCATATACCCAAACCTGCCCCAAATGGGACAAAATTTTTACCACGGCATATTCATGCTGCTCCATGATAGCATGCCAAGTTTCATGAATTTCAGACGAGTTTTGGATTTACTAGAATTTAAAAACCAGGCATCTCAATGTTTTGCCGGCAATCAACGGTGCCCTGGTGTTTGAAATTCATTCCCATTTCTTGCATGGGACCTAAGCATGCACCCAAGGACACAGATTTGATTTTTCAACCAATTTATATGCACTGGAGCATGTGCATGCAGTTCAAACTTGAATTGTGCACATAAATGCATTGAAAACTCAGTTAATGCATAAAAATGTCCAAACGAACCCTGAAAAATCACAAAAATTCACACAACACTCCTGTTGTTCTATGTTGACATGAGAAAAAATTTGAAAGCAATAAGAGGCAATGGATATCGTTTCGTCCCCATAGGTGGGACGTTCCCTACCGAAAACCATCATGCTTGTTGTGAGAAGCACCAGTTTGTGAGAAGCATATACCCAAACCTGCCCCAAATGGGACAAAATATTTACCATGGCATGTTGATGCCGCTCCATGATAGCATGCGAAGTTTCATGAATTTCAGACAAGTTTGGGATTTACTAGAATTTAAAAACTAGGCATCTCAATGTTTTGCCGGCAATCAACGGTGCCCCGGTTTTTGAAATTCATTCCAATTGCTTGCATGGGATCTAAGCATGCAACCAATGACACAGATTCGGTTTTTCAACCAATTTATATGCACTAGAGCATGTGCATGTAGTTCAAATTTGAATTGTGCACATAAATGCATTGAAAACTCGGCTAATTCATAAAAATGTCCAAACGAACCCTGAAAAATCACAAAAATTCACACAACACTCTTGTTGTTCTATGTTGACACGAGAAAAAAATTTGAAAGCAATAAGAGGCAATGGATATCGTTTTCTCCCCAAAGGTGGGACGTTCCCTAGCGAAAACCATCATGTTTGTTGTGAGAAGCTCCGGTTTGTGAAAAGCATATACCCAAACCTGCCCCAAATGGGACAAAAAATTTACCACGGCATGTGGATGCCGCTCCATGATAGCATGCCAAGTTTCATGAATTTCAGACGAGTTTTGGATTTACTATAATTTAAAAACCAGGCATCTCAATGTTTTGCCGGCAATCAACGGTGCCCTGGTGTTTGAAATTCATTCCCATTTCTTGCATGGGACCTAAGCATGCACCCAAGGACACAGATTTGATTTTTCAGCCAATTTATATGCACTGGAGCATATGCATGTAGTTCAAATTTGAATTGTGCACATAAATGCATTGAAAATTCAGTTAATGCATAAAAATGTCCAAACGAACCCCGAAAAATAACAAAAATTCACACAACACTCCTGTTGTTCTATGTTGACACGAGAAAAAATTTGAAAGAAATAAGACGCAATGGATATCGTTTCGTCCCCAATTGTGGGACGTTCCCTATCCAAAACCATCATGCTTGTTGTGAGAAGCTCCGGTTTGTGAGAAGCATATACCCAAACCTGCCACAAATGGGACAAAAAGTTTACCACGGCATGTTGATGCCGCTCCATGATAGCATGCCAAGTCTTGTGAATTTCAGATGAGTTTGGGATTTACTATAATTTGAAAACCAGGCATGTCAATGTTTTGCCGGCAATCAACGGCACCCTGGTGTTTGAAATTCATTCCCATGTCTTGCATGGGACCTAAGCATGCACCCAAGGACACATATTTGATTTTTCAACCAATTTATATGCACTGGAGCATGTGCATGTAGTTCAAATTTCAATTGTGCACATAAATGCATTCAAAACTCAATTAATGCATAAATTTGTCGAAACGAACCCCAAAAAATCACAAAAACTCACACAACACTCTTGTTGTTCTATGTTGACACGAGAAATTTTTTCAAAGAAATAAGATGAAATGGATATCGTTTCGTCCACAAAGGTGGGTCGTTCCCTACCGAAAACCATCATGCTAGTAGTGAGAAGCTCCGGTTGGTGAGAAGTATATACCCAAACCTGCCCCAAATGGGACAAAAATTTACCACGGCATGTTGATGCCGCTCTATCATGGCATGCCAAGTTTCATGAATTTCAGACAAGTTTTAGATTTACTAGAATTTAAAAACTAGGCATCTCAATGTTTTGCCAGCAACCAACGGTGCCCTGGTGTTTGAAATTCATTCCCATTTCTTGCATGAGACCTAAGCATGCACCCAGCGACACAGATTTAATTTTTCAACAAATTTATATGCACTGGAGCATATGCATGTAGTTCAAATTTGAATTGTGCACATAAATGCATTGAAAACTCAGTTAATGCATAAAAATGTCCAAACGAAGCCTGAAAAATCACAAAAATTCACACAATACTCCTGTTGTTCTATCTTGACACGAGAAAAAATTTGAAAGCAATAAGAGGCAATGGATATCATTTCGTCCCCAAAGGTGGGACGTTCCCTACCGAAAACCATCATGCTTGTTGTGAGAAGCTCCAGTTTGTGAGAAGCATATACCCAAACCTGCCCCAAATGGGACAAAAACTTTACCACGGCATGTTGATGCCGCTCCATGATAGCATGCCAAGTTTCATGAATTTCAGACGAGTTTTGGATTTACTAGAATTTAAAAACCAGGCATCATAATGTTTTGCCGGCAATCAACAGTGCCCTGGTGTTTGAAATTCATTCCCATTTCTTGCATGGGACCTAAGCATGCACCCAAGGACACAGATTTGATTTTTCAACCAATTTATATGCACTGGAGCATGTGCATGTAGTTCGAATGTGAATTGTGCACATAAATGCATTGAAAACTCAGTTAATGCATGAAAATGTCCAAACGAACCCCGAAAAATCACAAAAATTCACACAACACTCCTGTTGTTCTTTGTTGGCACGAGAAAAAATTTGAAAGCAATAAGAGGCAATGGATATCGTTTCGTCCCCAAAGGTGGGATGTTCCCTACCGAAAACCATCATGCTTTTTGTGAGAGGCTCCGGTTTGTGAGAAGCATATACCCAAACCTGCCCCAAATGGGACAAGATTTTATCACGGAATGTTGATGCCGATCAATGATAGCATGCCAAGTTTCATGAATTTCAGACGAGTTTTGGATTTACTAGAATTTAAAAACAGGCATCTCAATGTTTTGCCGGCAATCAACGGTGCCCTGGTATTTGAAATTCATTCCCATTTCTTGCATGGGACCTAAGCATGCACCCAAGGACACAGATTTGATTTTTCAACCAATTTATATGCACTGGAGCATGTGCATGTAGTTCAAATTTGAATTGTGCACATAAATGCATTGAAAACTCAGTTAATGCATAAAAATGTCCAAACGAACCCCGAAAAATCACAAAAATTCAAACAACGCTCTTGTTGTTCTATGTTGACACGAGAAAAAATTGAAAGAAATAAGAGGCAATGGATATCGTTTCGTCCACAAAGGTGGAACGTTCCCTACCGAAAACCATCATGCTTGTTGTGAGAAGCTCCGGTTTGTGAGAAGCATATACCCAAACCTGCCCCAAATGGGACAAAAAATTGACCACGACATGTTGATGCCGCTCCATGATAGCATGCCAAGTTTCATGAATTTCAGACAAGTTTTGGATTTACTAGAATTTAAAAACTAGGCATCTCAATGTTTTGCCGGCAATCAACGGTGCCCTGGTGTTCGAAATTCATTCCCATTTCTTGCATGGGACCTAAGCATGCACCCAAGGACACAAATTTGATTTTTCAACCAATTTATATGCACTGGAGCATGTGCATGCAGTTCAAATTTGAATTGTGCACATAAATGCATTGAAAACTCAGTTAATAAATAAAAATTTCCAAAGGAACCCTGAAAAATCACAAAAAATCACACAACACTCCTGTTGTTCTACGTTGACACGAGAAAAAATTTGAAAGCAATAAGAGGTAATGGATATCGTTCCGTCCCCAAACGTGGGACGTTCCCTACCGAAAACCATCATGCTTGTTGTGAGAGGCTCCGGATTGTGAGAAGCATATACCCAAACCTGCCCCAAATGGGACAAGATTTTATCATGGTATGTTGATGCCGATCCATGATAGCATGCCAAGTTTCATGAATTTCAGATGAGTTTTGGATTTACTAGAATTTAAAAACCAGGCATCTCAATGTTTTGCCAGCAATCAACGGTGCCCTGGTGTTTGAAATTCATTCCCATTTCTTGCATGGGATCTAAGCATGCACCCAAGGACACAGATTTGATTTTTCAACCAATTTATATGCACCGGAGCATGTGCATGTAGTAATGCATTGAAAACTCAGTTAATGCATAAAAAAGTCCAAACGAACCCCGAAAAATCTCAAAAATTCACACAACACTCCTGTTGTTCTATGTTGACACGAGAAAAAAATTGAAAGCAATAAGAGGCAATGGATATCCTTTCGTCCCCAAAGGTGGGATGTTCCCTACCGAAAACCATCATGCTTCTTGTGAGAGGCTCCGGTTTGTGAGAAGCATAGACCCAAACCTGCCCCAAATGGGACAAGATTTTATCACGGAATGTTGATGCCGATCCATGATAGCATGCCAAGTTTCATGAATTTCATACGAGTTTTGGATTTACTAGAATTTAAAAACAGGCATCTCAATGTTTTACCGGCAATCAACGGTGCCCTGGTATTTGAAATTCATTCCCATTTCTTGCATGGGACCTAAGCATGCACCCAAGGACACAGATTTGATTTTTCAACCAATTTATATGCACTGGAGCATGTGCATGTAGTTCAAATTTGAATTGTGCACATAAATGCATTGAAAACTCAGTTAATGCATAAAAATGTCAAAACGAACCACGAAAAATCACAAAAATTCACACAACGCTCTTGTTGTTCTATGTTGACACGAGAAAAAATTTGAAAGCAATAAGAGGCAATGGATATCGTTTCGTCCACAAAGGTAGAACGTTCCCTACCGAAAACCATCATGCTTGTTGTGAGAAGCTCCGGTTTGTGAGAAGCATATACCCAAACCTGCCCCAAATGGGACAAAAAATTGACCACGACATGTTGATGCCGCTCCATGATAGCATGCCAAGTTTCATGAATTTCAGACAAGTTTTGGATTTACTAGAATTTAAAAACTAGGCATCTCAATGTTTTGCCGGCAATCAACGGTGCCCTGGTGTTCGAAATTCATTCCCATTTCTTGCATGGGACCTAAGCATGCACCCAAGGACATAAATTTGATTTTTCAACCAATTTATATGCACTGGAGCATGTGCATGCAGTTCAAATTTGAATTGTGCACATAAATGCATTGAAAACTCAGTTAATAAATAAAAATTTCCAAAGGAACCCTGAAAAATCACAAAAAATCACACAACACTCCTGTTGTTCTACGTTGACACGAGAAAAAATTTGAAAGCAATAAGAGGTAATGGATATCGTTCCGTCCCCAAACGTGGGACGTTCCCTACCGAAAACCATCATGCTTGTTGTGAGAGGCTCCGGATTGTGAGAAGCATATACCCAAACCTGCCCCAAATGGGACAAGATTTTATCATGGTATGTTGATGCCGATCCATGATAGCATGCCAAGTTTCATGAATTTCAGATGAGTTTTGGATTTACTAGAATTTAAAAACCAGGCATCTCAATGTTTTGCCAGCAATCAACGGTGCCCTGGTGTTTGAAATTCATTCCCATTTCTTGCATGGGACCTAAGCATGCACCCAAGGACACAGATTTGATTTTTCAACCAATTTATATGCACCGGAGCATGTGCATGTAGTAATGCATTGAAAACTCAGTTAATGCATAAAAAAGTCCAAACGAACCCCGAAAAATCTCAAAAATTCACACAACACTCCTGTTGTTCTATGTTGACACGAGAAAAAAATTGAAAGCAATAAGAGGCAATGGATATCCTTTCGTCCCCAAAGGTGGGATGTTCCCTACCGAAAACCATCATGCTTCTTGTGAGAGGCTCCGGTTTGTGAGAAGCATAGACCCAAACCTGCCCCAAATGGGACAAGATTTTATCACGGAATGTTGATGCCGATCCATGATAGCATGCCAAGTTTCATGAATTTCATACGAGTTTTGGATTTACTAGAATTTAAAAACAGGCATCTCAATGTTTTACCGGCAATCAACGGTGCCCTGGTATTTGAAATTCATTCCCATTTCTTGCATGGGACCTAAGCATGCACCCAAGGACACAGATTTGATTTTTCAACCAATTTATATGCACTGGAGCATGTGCATGTAGTTCAAATTTGAATTGTGCACATAAATGCATTGAAAACTCAGTTAATGCATAAAAATGTCCAAACGAACCACGAAAAATCACAAAAATTCACACAACGCTCTTGTTGTTCTATGTTGACACGAGAAAAAATTTGAAAGCAATAAGAGGCAATGGATATCGTTTCGTCCACAAAGGTGGAACGTTCCCTACCGAAAACCATCATGCTTGTTGTGAGAAGCTCCGGTTTGTGAGAAGCATATACCCAAACCTGCCCCAAATGGGACAAAAAATTGACCACGACATGTTGATGCCGCTCCATGATAGCATGCCAAGTTTCATGAATTTCAGACAAGTTTTGGATTTACTAGAATTTAAAAACTAGGCATCTCAATGTTTTGCCGGCAATCAACGGTGCCCTGGTGTTCGAAATTCATTCCCATTTCTTGCATGGGACCTAAGCATGCACCCAAGGACACAAATTTGATTTTTCAACCAATTTATATGCACTGGAGCATGTGCATGCAGTTCAAATTTGAATTGTGCACATAAATGCATTGAAAACTCAGTTAATAAATAAAAATTTCCAAAGGAACCCTGAAAAATCACAAAAAATCACACAACACTCCTGTTGTTCTACGTTGACACGAGAAAAAATTTGATAGCAATAAGAGGTAATGGATATCGTTCCGTCCCCAAAGGTGGGACGTTCCCTACCGAAAACCATCATGCTTGTTGTGAGAGGCTCCGGATTGTGAGAAGCATATACCCAAACCTGCCCCAAATGGGACAAGATTTTATCATGGTATGTTGATGCCGATCCATGATAGCATGCCAAGTTTCATGAATTTCAGATGAGTTTTGGATTTACTAGAATTTAAAAACCAGGCATCTCAATGTTTTGCCAGCAATCAACGGTGCCCTGGTGTTTGAAATTCATTCCCATTTCTTGCATGGGACCTAAGCATGCACCCAAGGACACAGATTTGATTTTTCAACCAATTTATATGCACCGGAGCATGTGCATGTAGTAATGCATTGAAAACTCAGTTAATGCATAAAAAAGTCCAAACGAACCCCGAAAAATCTCAAAAATTCACACAACACTCCTGTTGTTCTATGTTGACACGAGAAAAAAAATTGAAAGCAATAAGAGGCAATGGATATCCTTTCGTCCCCAAAGGTGGGATGTTCCCTACCGAAAACCATCATGCTTCTTGTGAGAGGCTCCGGTTTGTGAGAAGCATAGACCCAAACCTGCCCCAAATGGGACAAGATTTTATCACGGAATGTTGATGCCGATCCATGATAGCATGCCAAGTTTCATGAATTTCAGACGAGTTTTGGATTTACTAGAATTTAAAAACAGGCATCTCAATGTTTTACCGGCAATCAACGGTGCCCTGGTATTTGAAATTCATTCCCATTTCTTGCATGGGACCTAAGCATGCACCCAAGGACACAGATTTGATTTTTCAACCAATTTATATGCACTGGAGCATGTGCATGTAGTTCAAATTTGAATTGTGCACATAAATGCATTGAAAACTCAGTTAATGCATAAAAATGTCCAAACGAACCACGAAAAATCACAAAAATTCACACAACGCTCTTGTTGTTCTATGTTGACACGAGAAAAAATTTCAAAGCAATAAGAGGCAATGGATATCGTTTCGTCCACAAAGGTGGAACGTTCCCTACCGAAAACCATCATGCTTCTTGTGAGAAGCTCCGATTTGTGAGAAGCATATACGCAAACCTGCCCCAAATGGGACAAAAAATTTACCACGACATGTTGATGCCGCTCCATTGTAGCATGCCAAGTTTCATGAATTTCAGACAAGTTTTGGATTTACCAGAATTTAAAAACTAGGTATCTCAATGTTTTGCCCGCAATCAACGGTGCCCTGGTGTTTGAAATTCAGTCCAATTTCTTGCATGGGACCTAAGCATGCACCCAAGGACACAGATTTGATTTTTCAAACAATTTATATGCACTCGAGCATGTGCATGTAGTTCAATTTTAATTGTGCACATAAATGCTTTGAAAACTTAGTTAATGTATAAAAATGTCCAAACGAACCCCCAAAAATCACAAAAATTCACACAACACTCCTGTTGTTCTATCTTGACAAGAGAAAATATTTGAAAGTAATAAGAGGCAATGGATATCATTTCGTCCCCAAAGGTGGGATGTTCCCTACCGAAAACCATCATGCTTGTTGTGAGAAGCTCCAGTTTGTGAGAAGCATATACCCAAACCTGCCCCAAATGGGACAAAAACTTTACCACGGCATGTTGATGCCGCTCCATGATAGCATGCCAAGTTTCATGAATTTCAGACGAGTTTTGGGTTTACTAGAATTTAAAAACAGGCATCTCAATGTTTTGCCGGCAATCAACGGTGCCCTGGTCGTTGCAATTCATTCCCATTTCTTGCATGGGACCTAAGCATGCACCCAAGGACACAGATTTGATATTTCAACTAATTTATATGCACTGGAGCATGTGCATGTAGTTCAAATTTGAATTGTGCACATAAATGCATTGAAAACTCAGTTAATGCATAAAAATGTCCAAATGAACCCCGAAAAATCACAAAAATTCACACACCACTCCTGTTGTTCTATGTTGACACGAGAAAAAATTTCAAAGCAATAAGAGGCAATGGATATCGTTTCGTCCCCAAAGCCCTGCCGAAAACCATCATGCTTGTTGTGAGAAGCTCCGGTTTGTGAGAAGCATATACCCAAACCTCCCCCAAATGGGACAAAAAATTTACCACGGAATGTTGATGCCGCTCCATGGTAGCATGCCAAGTTTCATTAATTTCAAACAAGTTTTGGATTTACTAGAATTTAAAAACAAGGCATCTCAATGTTTTGCCGGCAATCAACGGTGCCCTGGTGTTTGAAATTCATTCCCATTTCTTGCATGGGACCTAAGCATGCACCCAAGGACACAGATTAGATTTTTCAACCAATTTATATGCACTGGAGCATGTGCATGTAGTTCAAATTTGAATTGTGCACCTGAAAAGGCTAGAAAACCAATTTAATGTATAAAACGTTCAAACGAACCCTGAACAATTCCAATTCTTTTACGACACACATATAGTTGCATGTTCACTCCAGATAAAAGGTCTAGCAATTCAAACACCGTCCATTGCTGTTGTGACCCCATTATGTAATTCAAATCAAGATGAAAAATCAAGTAGATCGCACACAGTTTATTATCAGCAACCGTGTGAGATGCAGCACAAAATATCCTGGAGCACCATCCGTGTATAGTACGCCTATGGCTTGCGCGAGAAGGTGCGTCGGCTACAGTCCACAGACGGCGTCTCAAGCACACTAGCTCACTCCCCAAATATCATTTCACTGTTTAATCGTCGCCGGTGAAAGATGGGCACGTGGACCCGCGTTGTGAGGGCAACTTCGGTGGCCCACTCTGGCGAGAGCGCGGCCGCAGCCGCCATGCGCGTGCTAACAAGGTGCATGAGCGCGGCCGCAATCTGCGACAGGGCGGCAAAGGCAGCCCAAACGGCCGCTGTTGCTTCTCAGGTGGCGGCAGCAACACTGCCTCGGGGATAGCAACTGGCAAGAGCGGCACAGCAGTTGTCCATTCCGCAGCGGCGGCCTTAGCCCTGATGGAGTCTGCCCACAACCATGTCGAGGCCGCCCACGCCCAGCTCCTGACGGTCACCGTAGAAATCGAACGAAGCTTCTCCGACAACGGTCGGTGATACGTCTCCAACGTATCTATAATTTTTTATTGTTCCATGCTATATTATATTCTGTTTTCGATGTTTAATGGGCTTTATTATACACTTCTATATTATTTTTGGGACTAACCTATTAACCGGAGGCCTAGCCTAAATTGCTGTTTTTTTGCCTATTTCAGTGTTTCGAAGGAAAAGGATATCAAACGGAGTCCAAACGGAATGAAACCTTCGGGAACGTGATTTTCGGAACAAACGTGATCCAGAGGACTTGGAGTGGACATCAAGAAACAAACGAGGAGGCCACGAGGTAGGGGGCGCGCCTACCCCCTGGGCTGGCCCTCCACCCTCGTGGGCCCCTCGTAGCTCCACCGA
Organism: Aegilops tauschii subsp. strangulata; assembly: GCF_002575655.3. Classification (NCBI taxonomy): domain Eukaryota; kingdom Viridiplantae; phylum Streptophyta; class Magnoliopsida; order Poales; family Poaceae; genus Aegilops; species Aegilops tauschii. The sequence goes on from NC_053039.3 coordinate 51,150,385, forward strand.
CCTACTTCTTCCTCCTATATATACCTACGTACCCCCAAACCATCAGACACGGAGCCAAAACCCTATTTCCACCCCCGCAACCTTCTGTACCCGTGAGATCCCATCTTGGGGCCTTTTCTGGCGCTTCGCCGGAGGGGGCATCGATCACGGAGGCCTTCTACATCAACACCATAGCCTCTCCGATGATGTCTGTAGTAGTATACCTCAAACCTTCGGGTCCATAGTTATTAGCTAGATGGCTTCTTCTCTCTCTTTGGATCTCAATACAAAGTTCTCCTTGATTCTCTTGGAGATCTATTTGATGTAACTCTTCTTTTGTGGTGTGTTTGTCGAGATCTGATGAATTGTGGGTTTATGATCAAGATTATCTATGAACAATATTTGAATCTCCTCTGAATTCTTTTATGTATGATTGGTTATCTTTGCAAGTCTCTTCGAATTATCAGTTTGATTTGGCCTACTAGATTGATCTTTCTTGCAATGGGAGAAGTGCTTAGCTTTGGGTTCAATCTTGCGGTACTCGATCCGAGGGACAGTAGGGGAAACGACACGTATTGTATTGTTGCCATCGAGGATAAAAAGATGGGGTTTATATCATATTGCATGAGTTTATCCCTATACATCATGTCATCTTGCTTAAAGCGTTACTCTGTTCTTATGAAATTAATACTCTAGATGCATGCTGGATAGCGGTCGATGTCTGGAGTAATAGTAGTAGATGCAGGCAGGAGTCGGTCTACTTGTCACAGACGTGATGCCTATATACATGATCATACCTAGATATTCTCATAACTATGCTAAATTCTATCAATTGCTAAACAATAATTCGTTTACCCACCGTAATACTTATGCTATCTTGAGAGAAGCCACTAGTGAAACCTATGGCCCCCGGGTCTATTTTCCATCATATTAATCTCCCATCAACAAGTTATTTCTATTGCTGTTTATTTTGCTTTCTTTACTTTTAGTCTTTATCATAAAAATACCAAAAATATTATCTTATCATCTCTATCAGATCTCACTCTCGTAAGTGACCGTGAAGGGATTGACAACCCCTTTATCGCATTGGTTGCGAGGTTCTTATTTGTTTGTGTAGGTGCGTGGGACTCGAGCGTGGTCTCCTACTGGATTCATACCTTGGTTCTCAAAAACTGAGGGAAATACTTACGCTACTTTACTGCATCACCCTTTCCTCTTCAAGAGAAAACCAAACGCAGTGCTCAAGAGGTAGCAGTCGGCAACCCACGTCCGAAGAGCTGGCAATCGCCGAGAGCGTTCGAGCAGCCGTCCGTTCCTCCGCCACATACCTTGCGATGACGGAGCCCATCCAAGCCCAGATCGCGTCTGCCCACGCCCAGCTGATGCGGCCTTTTCCAAAGAGATGGCAGACACGGATGGCGAGATGCTTGCCGAGTATGGTGCGATGGATGCCATGGAGCCCCTTCCCCAGGAGACCGTCGGGCGCGAGCTGGACATGGAGGCGGCGGCGGAGATCGACGAGCACCAGCCGTAGTAGTACTCTTTGTTTTGTTTAATTAAGAGCACCGGTCTTTAATTTGTTATAGTAATGTTTAGGTCAGCTAGCTCTGTTTAATTGCTGAACTTGCTCGATTAAGAAGTGTGGGTGTGCTGTAATCTCCTTTGTGTACCCAAATTATGCAATGACGTGGATGACCACTGTAACCATGGAAATTTGAACCAAAACTTTTGACGTTCAAACTCATCACACACGGGTTAAGCTATCAGAATCGTTTGTGATGTCCACATATCGTACACAGTTCTGAATAAGGGACCGTGTCTGATGACACTTTGCGCGCCAGTTTTTTGGCTGAAGCGATTCCAAATTATCGGCTTCCGCGGAAATATCTACCTCCCCGCCCCTCCCCCTTACCAAAAGCCACATTTCCCTTTTTCCGCCTTCCTTTCAAAGTTGAAACCTTCACTCCTTGCTTGCAGCGCCGCATCCTCGTCGGCGACCCTCCTTCACGCTGCTCGGTGATACGTCTCCAACATATCTATAATTTTTTATTGTTCCATGCTATTATATATTCTGTTTTGGATGTTTAATGGGCTTTATTATACACTTTAATATTATTTTTGGGACTAACCTACTAACCCAAGGCCCAGTGCAAACTGCTGTTTTTTTGCCTATTTCAGTGTTTCGCACAAAAGGAATATCAAACGGAATCCAAACGGAATGAAACCTTCGGGAGAGTGATTTTCGGAACAAACGTGATCCAGAGGACTTGGAGAGGACATCAAGAAATAAGCGAGGAGGCCACGAGGCAGGGAGGCGTGCCTGCCACTTGGGCGCGCCCCCACCCTTGTGGGCCCCTCGTAGCTCCACCGACCTACTTCTTCCTCCTATATATACTCATATACCCCGAAAACATCCTGGAGCACCATGAAACCGTATTTCCACCGCTGCAACCTTCTGTACCCGTGAGATCCCATCTTGGGGCCTTTTCTGGCGCTCCGCCGGAGGGGGAATTGATCACGGAGGGCTTCTATATCAACACCATAGCCTCTCCGATGATGTGTGAGTAGTTTGCCTCAGACCTTCGGGTCCATAGTTATTAGCTAGATGGCTTCTTCTCTCTCTTTGGATCTAAATACAAAGTTCTCCTCAATCTTCTTGGAGATCTATTCGATGTAACTCTTTTTGTGGTTTGTTTGTCGAGATCAAATGAATTGTGGGTTTATGATCAAGATTATCTATGAACAATATTTGAATCTTCTCTGAATTCTTTTATGTATGATTTGATAGCTTTGCAAGTCTCTTCGAATTATCAGTTTGGTATGGCCTACTAGATTGATCTTTCTTGCAATGGAGAAGTGCTTAGCTTTGGGTTCAATCATGCGGTGCTCAATCCTAGTGACAGAAGGGGAAACGACACGTATTGTATTGTTGCCATCGAGGATAAAAAGATGGGGTTTATATCATATTGCTTGAGTTTATCCCTCTACATCATGTCATCTTGCCTAATGCGTTACTCTGTTCTTATGAACTTAATACTCTAGATGCATGCTGGATAGTGGTCGATGTGTGGAGTAATAGTAGTAGATGCAGAATCGTTTCGGTCTACTTGTTGCGGACGTGATGCCTATATACATGATCATGCCTGGATATTCTCATAACTATGCACTTTTCTATCAATTGCTCGACAGTAATTTGTTCACCCACCGTAATACTTATGCTATCTTGAGAGAAGCCACTAGTGAAACCTATGGCCCCCAGGTCAATTCTCCATTGTATTAATTTCCCGTCGACTAGCTATTTGTGACGCCATTTATTTTGCATTCTTTACTTTCAATCTTTATCATAAAAATACCAAAAATATTATCCTATCATCTCTATCAGATCTCACTTTTGCAAGTGGTCGTGAAGGGATTGACAACCCCTTTATCGCGCTGGTTGCAAGGTTCTTATTTGTTTGTGCAGGTACGAGGGATTTGCATGTAGTCTCCTACTGGATTGATACCTTGGTTCTCAAAAACTGACGGAAATACTTACGCTACTTTGCTGCATCACATTTTCCTCTTCAAGGGAAAACCAACACATGCTCAAGAGGTAGTAAGAAGGATTTCTGGCGTCGTTGCCGGGGAGTCTACGCACAAGTCAAGACATAACAAGTACCCATCACAAACTCTTATCCCTCGCATTACATTATTCGTCATTTGCCTCTCGTTTTCCTCTCCCCCACTTCACCCTTGCCGTTTTATTCGCCCTCTTTTTCCGTTCGCTTTTTTCCTTCGCTTGCTTCTTGTATGTGCTTGTGTGTTGTTCGTCCCGATGGCTTTACCTAAAAACGTTGATCTTCACCTTAGAAGGTTGGAAGAAATTGAAAACAACGTCAGAAGCTTTATGACTTTGCAATTTGAGCATAATAATTTCTTTAGAAAGAACAAAAAAGCTTTATGGAGTACATGAATAAAGAGCTTGATGATATGTCTAAGGAATTTTATGGTTTGAAATCTCAGTTTGCTCATCTTGAAAACTTAATTGCCCAAATTTCGGATAAGCAGGCCACCTTAGTTAATAAGATGACCGCGAAACCGGAAGAGCTAGAAGGTAATAAAGATGAAGATCTAAAAGTGATTGATGTATCTCCTATTAAATCTTTGTTTTCCAATATGAATCCTGATAATGATGGGACTGGAGATGAGTCAACTTTAGTTAGAAGGCGTCCCAATGATTCGGAGTTTTTAGATCTTGATGCAAAAATTTGTAAAAGTGTGATTGAAGAGGTCAAAACTTTAGATAGCAATGAACCCACTTTTTTGGATTTCAAGGAATTTAATTATGATAATTTTTCTTTAATAGATTGTATTTCCTTGTTGCAATCCGTGCTAATTTCTCTACATGCTTATAGCCAAAATAAAGCTTTTGCTAAACATATCATTGATGCTTTAATGCAATCTTATGAAGAAAAGCTTGAATTAGAAGTTTCTATCCCTAGAAAACTTTATGATGAGTGGTAACCTACTATTAAAATTAAAATTAAAAATCATGAATGCTATGCTTTGTGTGATTTGGGTGCTAGTGTTTCCACGATTCCCAAAACTTTGTGTGATGTGTTAGGTTTCCGTGAATTTCATGATTGTTCTTTAAACTTGCACCTTGCGGATTCCACCATAAAGAAACCTATGGGAAGGATTAATGATGTTCTTATTGTTGCAAATAGGAATTATGTGCCCGTAGATTTCATTGTTCTTGATATAGATTGCAATCCTTCATGTCCTATTATTCTTGGTAGACCTTTCCTTAGAACGATTGGTGCAATTATTGATATGAAAGAAGGAAATATTAGATTCCAATTTCTGTTAAGGAAAGGCATGGAACACTTTCCTAGGAAGAAAATTAAATTACCTTATGAATCTATTATGAGAGCCACTTATGAATTGCATACCAAAGATGACAATACCTAGATCTATCCTTGTTTTTATGCCTAGCTAGGGGTGTTAAACGATAGCGCTTGTTGGGAGGCAACCCAATTTTATTTTTATTTCTTGATTTTTGGTTCTGTTTAGTAATAAATAATTGATCTAGCCTCTGGTTAGATGTGGTTTTATGTTTTAATTAGTGTTTGTGCCAAGTAAAACCTTTAGGATCTTCTTGGGTGATAGTTAATTTGATCTTGCTGAAAAACAGAAACTTATGCGCGCACGAGAATAATTTTCATAAATCACAGAAACGTGATTTTTAGTTGATTCTTTTTGCAGAAGATCAATAAGAAAATTATCTAGGACTTCCTATTTTGGTAGAATTTTTTGAGTTACAGAAGTTTGCGTTAGATACAGATTACTACAGACTGTTCTGTTTTTGACAGATTCTGTTTTTGTGTGTTGTCTGCTTATTTTGATGAATCTATGGCTAGTATCAGAGGTTATGAACCATAGAGAAGCTGGAATACAGTAGGTTTAACACCAATATAAATAAATAATGAGTTCATTACAGTAACTTAAGGTGGTGGTTTGTTTTATTTCGCTAACGGAGCTCATGAGATTTTCTGTTGAGTTTTGTGTTGTGAAGTTTTCAAGTTTTTGGGTAAAGATTTGATGGATTATGGAATAAGGAGTGGCAAGAGCCTAAGCTTGGGGATGCCCAAGGCACCCCAAGGTAAAATTCAAGGACAACCAGAATCCTAAGCTTGGGGATGCCCCGGAAGGCATCCCCTCTTTCGTCTTCGTCCATCGGTAACTTTACTTGATGCTATATTTTTATTCACCACATGATATGTGTTTTGCTTGGAGCATCTTGTATGATTTGAGTCTTTTCTTTTTAGTTCACCACAATCATCCTTTCTGTACACAACTTTTGGGAGAGACACACATGATTCAGAATTTATTAGAATACTCGATGTGCTTCACTTATATCTTTTGAGCTAGATAATTTTGCTCTAGTGCTTCACTTATATCTTTTTAGAGCACGGTGGTGGTTTTATTTTATAGAAATTATTGATCTCTCATGCTTCACTTATATTATTTTGAGAGTCCTACAAAACAGCATGGTAATTGGCTTTGGTTAAAAATATTAGTCCTAATATAATAGGCATCCAAGAGTAATAAAAACTTTCATAAAAAGTGCATTGAATACTATGAGAAGTTTGATACTTGATGATTGTTTTGAGATATGGAGATAGTGATATTAAAGTTGTGCTAGTTGAGTACTCGTGAATTTGAGAAATACTTGTGTTGAAGTTTGCAAGTCCCGTAGCATGCACGTATGGTAACCGTTGTGTAACAAATTTGAAACATGAGGTGTTCTTTGAGTGTCATCCTTTGTGTGGAGGTCGGGATCGTGCGATGGTTAACTCCTACCAACCCTTCCCCTAGGAGCATGCGTGTAGTGATTGGTTTTGATGACTTGTAGATTTTTGCAATAAGTATGTGAGTTCTTTATGACTAATGTTGAGTCCATGGATTATACGCACTCTCACCTTTCCATCATTGCTAGCCTCTTCGGTACCGTGCATTGCCCTTTCTCACCTTGAGAGTTGGTGCAAACTTCGCCGGTGCATCCAAACCTCGTGATATGATACGCTCTATCACAAATAAACCTCCTTATATCTTCCTCAAAATAGCCACCATACCTACCTATTATGGCATTTCCATAGCCATTCCGAGATATATTGCCATGCAACTTTCCACCGTTTTGTTTATTATGACACGCTTCATCATTGTCATATTGCCTTGCATGATCATGTAGTTGACATCGTATTTGTGGCAAAGCCACCATGCATAATTTTTCATACATGTCACACTTGATTCATTGCCTATTCCGGTACACCGCCGGAGGCATTCATATAGAGTCATACTTTGTTCTAGTATCGAGTTGTAATCATTGAGTTGTAAATAAATAGAAGTGTGATGATCATCGTTAATAGAGCATTGTCCCCAAAAAAGAGAAAAAAAGATAGGCCAAATAAAAAAAGGAAAGGCCCAAAAAAAGAGAAAAAGAAAAGAAAAGAAGGGACAGTGCTACTATCCTTTTTCCACACTTGTGCTTCAAAGTAGCACCATGATCTTTATGATAGAGAGTCTCTTGTTTTGTCACTTTCATATACTAGTGGGAATTTTTCATTATAGAACTTGGCTTGTATATTCCAACAATGGGCTTCCTCAAATGCCCTAGGTCTTCGTGAGCAACCAAGTTGGATGCACACCCACTTAGTTTCTTTGTGTTGAGCTTTCATACATTTATAGCTCTAGTGCATCCGTTGCATGGCAATCCCTACTCCTTGCATTGACATCAATTGATGGGCATCTCCCTAGCCCGTTGATTAGCCGCGTCAATGTGAGACTTTCTCCTTTTTGTCTTCTCCACATAATCCCCCATCATCATATTCTATTCCACCCATAGTGTTATGTCCATGGCTCACGCTCATATATTGCGTGAAAGTTGAAAAAGTTTGAAAATTCTAAAGTATGAAACAATTGCTTGGCTGAAACCGGGGTTGTGATTATTTGAATATTTTGTGTGACGAAGATGGAGCATGACCAAACTATATGATTTTGTAGGGATGAACTTTCTTTGGCCATGTTATTTTGAGAAGACATAATTGCTTAGTTAGTATGCTTGAAGTATTATTATTTTTATGTCAATATTAAACTTTTATCTTGAATCTTTCGGATCTGAAAATTCATGCCACAATAAAGAAAATTACATTGAAGAATATGCTAGGAAGCATTCCACATCAAAAATTATGTTTTTATCATTTACCTACTCGAGGACGAGCAGGAATTAAGCTTGGGGATGCTTGATACGTCTCCAACGTATCTATAATTTTTGATTGTTCCATGCTATTATATATTCTGTTTTGGATGTTTAATGGGCTTTATTATACACTTTTATATTATTTTTGGGACTAACCTACTAACCCAAGGCCCAGTGCAAATTGTTGTTTTTTTACCTATTTCAGTGTTTCGCAGAAAAGGAATATCAAACGGAATCCAAACGGAATGAAACCTTCGAGAGAGTGATTTTCGGAACAAACGTGATCCAGAGGACTTGGAGTGGACGTCAAGAAAGAAGCGAGGAGGCCACAAGGTAGGGAGGCGCGCCTGCCCTCCTGGGCGCGCGCCCCACCCTCGTGGGCCCCTCGTAGCTCCACCGACCTACTTCTTCCTCCTATATATACTCATATACCCCGAAAACATCCAGGAGCACCACAAAACCCTATTTCAACCGCCGCAACCTTATGTACCCGTGAGATCCCATCTTGGGGCCTTTTCCGGCGCTCCGCCGGAGGGGGAATCAATCACGGAGGGCTTCTACATCAACACCATAGCCTCTCCGATGGTGTGTGAGTAGTTTACCTCAGACCTTCGGGTCTACAGTTATTAGCTAGATGGCTTCTTCTCTCTCTTTGGATCTCAATACAAAGTTCTCCTCGATCTTCTTGGAGATCTATTCGATGTAACTCTTTTTGCGGTGTGTTTGTCGAGATCTGATGATTATGGGTTTATGATCAAGATTATCTATGAAAAATATTTGAATCTTCTCTGAATTCTTTTATGTATGATTTGATATCTTTGCAAGTCTCTTCGAATTATCAGTTTGGTTTGGCCTACTAGATTGATCTTTCTTGCAATGGGAGAAGTGCTTAGCTTTGGGGTCAATCATGCGGTGCTCGATCCTAGTGACAGAAGGGCAAACGACACGTATTGTGTTGTTGCCATCGAGGATAAAAAGATGGGGTTTATATCATATTGCTTGAGTTTATCCCTCTACATCATGTCATCTTGCCTAATGCGTTACTCTGTTCTTATGAACTTAATACTCTAGATACATGTTGGATAGCGGTCAATTTGTGGAGTAATAGTGGTAGATGCAGAATCGTTTTGGTCTACTTGTTGCGGACGTGATGCCTATATACATGATCATGCCTAGATATTCTCATAACTATGCACTTTTCTATCAATTGCTCGACAGTAATTTGTTCACCCACCGTAATACTTATGATATCTTGAGAGAAGCCACTAGTGAAACCTATGGCCCCCGGGTCTATTCTCCATTATATTAATTTCCCGTCAACTAGCTATTTCTGTCGCCGTTTATTTTGCAGTCTTTACTTTGCATCTTTATCATAAAAATACCAAAAATATTATCCTATCATCTCTATCAGATCTCACTTTTGCAAGTGGCCGTGAAGGGATTGACAACCCCTTTATCGCGTTGGTTGCAAGGTTCTTATTTGTTTGTGCAGGTACGAGGGATTTGCGTGTAGTCTCCTACTGGATTGATACCTTGGTTCTCAAAAACTGAGGGAAATACTTACGCTACTTTGCTGCATCACCTTTTCCTCTTCAAGGGAAAACCAACGCATGCTCAAGAGGTAGCACTCGGCCTCGTCTATCTAGGCAGGTAATCCACACCCAACCCCCATCCTCCTCCTCCTTCCACATCCCACATGCCCCGACCGCCGGCGCGAGCGCGACACCTTCCACCCAAATCACTGACCCCTCCACCAAATAAGCGCCGGCCTAAGCCATGGTGCACGCAGTATAGCCAGGATCTCAAGGACCATTTGGCAGCGGAGAAGAAAATCGCGGCCGCACGCGCGGATGATGTCGCGATGGCTGCCATTCGTGCCGACCCCCTGATCTTGGAGGAGCACCTTGCCATTTGCTAGCTACGCCGGTTAAGCATGCTCGGTTTACCCGACGCGGTTGGCTGCTTTAAACGATTGTTTGTGGCGTTTTCTCGAGCCCACCCTTTTAACTGTTTGGTTAATTAGTTGTCGTGTTCAGTTAACCATTTGGTTTAATTCTGCAAATGTGATGTTCAATTCTTCAGGCTACAATTTTGTATTGTCTTCCATGTGAGAAATAAATCGAATTTATCTTTACAAAATACATGAGAAATGAATACAATTGCTATATTTCCAAGTTGTCAAGCATGCTTGGTTTGGTTATATATTGTGCAATGTGGTGCTCAGTTAACATGTGGTTCATTTGTGTTGTGGTGTTTAGTTAACTGTTTGGTTCAATTCTGCAATGCGATGTTCAATAGTTGTGGGTGCATTCTGTTATTGTATACCGTGTGAGGAATAAATTGAATTTGGCTGTAGTAAATACATGAGAAACAAATACAATTGCTACAATTGGCTGTAGTTAACTGTTTGGTTAACTGTCTGATCTTCTATTAGGAGTATGTTATATTGTGCAATGTGGTGCTCAGTTAATGTTTGGTTCATTTGTTGTGGTGTTTAGTTAACTGCTTGGTTCAATTCTGCAATGCAATGTCCAATTGTCGTGGGTAGAATTTTGTATTGTTGTGCATGTGAGGAATAAATCGAATTTGGCTACACTTAATACATGAGAAACTTATACAAGTGCTATATTTCCTAGTTCTTAATCATGCTTGGTTTGGGTAAATGGGTTTTCCGTGTGGCTTGAATTAATCTGATGAATCTGCAATGTGCCTATTTTTCATCAACATATTTTACTGATAGCATGCGAACCCTTACTTAACCTGATGACTAACTACCTTATATGTGTTGCAGGTAAACAATGGGAAGCGCTGAGGTTTACAATCGAGGTTAGCGCATGCATGGTCTGTTCTCTAATAGCACATTATTGTGCAATTGCAGGAACCATTCTAATATTTTGGTTTTTAACAATTTGGTCTTGCACATGTAGGTCCTGCTGTCAAAGGTTTTGACCCACTGTTCGACCCTTTTTGCGTATGGGGAAATGAGTTGTCCATGAATATCAATCAAATCAAGAAACTCAGAAAGATTGTTAGGATAAAGAAATTAGCGACAAAAAACAACAAGATCTTTGTCTGCACAATGAAGAAGACATCAGTTCACTACAAGATGGTACTAACTATTATACCTTGCCTTTTTTTTATTCCTTTGCCCCATTTCCAATATAGAGAAGATATTTATGCACATCCTTGTTTTGAGGCCTTTCCAAAGCAGTTCACTGATGATTACCTCTCAAACCACCTCTATGGTCAGGAGGCGAGGAAGGTTTTCATACAACACCCACGGTTCAATATTGAAGTGTTCCTGAAGAGGACGAAGGACGGACGGTCAATCATCGACAGGCACTGGCCTAAAGTTGCAAAGACCTTCAACATGAATGAAGGCTCAATATTCGCCTTCCGCTTCAGCAGTTTTCCAGATGAGATGCATCTGTCTATATACCGTCTATGATGCTAATTTCAAAAGGTTCTACATGTTGCATTTGGAACTTGCTGCTGGTGCAGTTGTGTAATGGGGTAGCTGAGTGCTGAAGCTATATCATGTTGTACTCTGATGTATTTCAATTATGAAATTTTGCTTCCTTAGTATGGAAATGAAATATATTGTATGCTTAATATGAATGTCAATTAGATTAATAAACGGATTATGAATAATCGGATTATTAGCCTGCTAATTCGGTTTTGCTACTGCAAACGGTTATTGAAAAAATACCGTGGGCGATGACCTCAGGCAACACACATAGTTTCTAGGAATAAACCGTGTTGGATCAATGAACAATCACACACAACTTTCTCTTGAAAACTATTTGCGTTAGGTCACTTTGCACAAACGTTTACCACATAAAAACTGTGTGCCATGGACAACCTTTGCCATACAATTTCTTATACGGACCGTGTGTTATATATTCAATAACGCAAACGATTTAACGGAAAAAATTGTGTGTGATGTACCTGTGAACGGAAACGTTTTCCTTGGAGCGACTGTGTGGGATGTACATACGAACGGAAACGTTTAGCGGGGACTGACTGTGTGGGATGTACTTGCGACCGGAAACAATTTCGTCGTATAATTGTATTTTTTTAGCTCTAATGTACGTATTTCCGTATTTGAGCGCTCGCCGGTCGCACACGACCTCATTTTGCCGAGCGTGTGTGCCAGGAGGGCATATCCCTGACGGTTTCTAGGTCGTGCGGGAAGGACCCCCCTATTGCCCACACTCACTTGGCGACGGTTCCAAATGTCGTCGCGGAAAGGGGTTAAAAACCGTTTGTTTAGGACCGACGCGCACCAGTGTAATAAGGGAAGCTAGAGAAATCTTTGACTTTTATGGCTTGAATCGTGAAAAACCCGTGATAGATGAGATTCTTTATAATAGTGATTATGCTTTAAGACACTTGCTTGGGGATAATATTTTTTTATGTGAATCTTAGAAAGCAAGTCCATGTTTTAGATCTCATCCAACAAGCTTTCAATAACGTTAATCAACATTATTCTTGGATAGCTGCCAGAAACAAAAAGGGATATGATAATAAGCAACTTGATAGTGCCAATGTTTCCATGGAAAATGTGTTCTATGTTTTATTTACAAACTCCCCTGACAAAAACACCTCCAAGGTAAACACAAACAAGGATGACAAAACTTAGATCCTTGCCTTACGCCTAGCTAAGGGCGTAAAACTATAGCACTTGCTGGGAGGCAACCCAATGAATAAAATTTATTTTTGCTTTTTACTTTCTGTTCTTGTGTGTTTACACAATTATGCTACTGGTATGATTTTGTTTTTTGTGTTTTAATTAGTGTTTGTGCCAAGTAAAACCTTTAGGATCTTCTTGGGTGATAGTTGTTTGATCTTGCTGTAAAAGACAGAAACTTTGTGCTAACGAAAATAATTTTCATAAATCAAAGAAAAGAGATTTTGGCCTGATTCTTTTGCACAAGATTAATATACAAATTACCCAGGTCTTCCTAATTTGGCTGAATTTTTTGAGTTACAGAAGTTTTCGAAAGTTCCAGATTACTACAGACTGTTCTGTTTTGCCAGATTCTGTTTTCTTTGTGTTGTGTGCTTATTTTGATGGCTCTATGGTTTTCTTTGATGAGTTTTTTCCATAGAAAAGTTGGAATACAGTAGATATAATACAAAAACAAAATATGAATTGGTTTGACACAACACTTATAGTAGTGGTTTGCTTTCTTTTACTAATGGATCTCACTAAGGTTTTGTTGAGTTTTGTGTGATTGAAGTTTTCAAGTTTTGGGTTATCTTACGATGGATGAAGGAAGGATGTAAGATCCTAAGCTTGGGGATGCCCCGGCATCCCAAGCTATTATCCAAGAATGAGCAACCAACTAAGCTTGGGGATGCCCCCGAGTGGCATCCCCGCTTTCTTCCAACAACTATCGGTATTTTACTTGAAGCTATATTTTTATTCGTCACATGATATGTGTTTTGCTTGGAGCGTCTTGTATGATATGTGTCTTTGCTTGTTTTATTTTGTGTTTTAAGTCATCAATCCTTGCTGGACACACCTATTTCAGAGAGCCAAAATTATGTCATGACTTGTTAGAATTGCTCTCTATGCTTCACTTAAATCTTTTATGAGCTAGGACTTGCTCTAGTGCTTCACTTATATCTTTTTTAGCACGGTGTGCTTAGTATTTTTGAAGAAATTCTCTCTTGCTTCACTTACATTATTTTGAGAGAAAGAAAATTTGTTATGCTCATGATCTTCACTTATATTTGTTTGAGCTTATGAAAAGCAACACATGAAAATTAGTCCCAAAGTGATAGATATCCAATAAGGATAAAATAAATAAAAAATGTCATGAAGATTATTGGACAAAATAAACTTGATTCTTAGTAATAGTTTTGAGATATGATGATGTGATATGTGAGTTATGTTGATGAGTAATTGTGCTCTAGTAAGAATATTGGTGTTAAGGTTTGTGATTCCCTATGCATGCACGAAAGTCAATAATCATGCGATGAAAATTATATCCTACTTGTGGTGCATTATTCGGTGTTACTTATGCTCAATGCTTGCTTTACGATATTATTCGTTTCTTGGTTGGTCACTTCCCATTCTTTTGCTAGCCTTCATTTTGCACTACGTATGACCTCTACTTGTGCATCCAAAATCCTTTAAACCAGTTTTGCCACGTGAGTCCACTATATCTACCTATATGCGGTATTCTTTTGCCGTTCCAAACAAATTTGCATGTGACATCTCTAATTTTCAAAATAAACTTCTCTTTTGTGTATTTTGTTTCGCTCGTGGAACGGTAACGGGTGGCTAATATTTTCCATGCTGGATGTGTTATTCTCACGATGAGTGTTTATTCATTTATCATTGCACGAGAGTAAGGCAAAGGTTCCCAGTCTCAAAATGCAAAACTGAATTTACTTTATGTTGTCAAATAATAAATTCCTTGGAAAGTGTTGGTATGGAGGGCAACCGTGGATACGGCTAGCCATGGAAAGTGAAAGTATGGTGGAAAAAGGAAGAACCTTTATTTTCTATTTGGGAACCGCCTATGGCATATCTAGCATGGAAAGTGTTCGTAGCTCTACGTCATTTTCGTTGGCGGGATGGATACACCTCCCAAAATGTTTTTATCTCTAATTTTTCGCTTTGAGCTCTCGCACCTCTGCAAATCCCTACTTCCCTCTGCGAAGGGCCTTTCTTTTACTTTATGCAATTTTTACTTATGAATTTGAGTCTCCATCTTCTCTTATAAAAAGCACCAACTAGGAGACAATATGATCATGAGTAACTATTGGGTATAGCTAGTATTCGAATGTGTTTCATGAATGGATCAATGTTTGAGCATGATGGTCTAGGGATGACTTATTTTAGCATTGATATTTTGAAAGACATGGTTGCTTGTTGATATGCTTGAGAATCTAAATTATTATGTCAAAACTAGACTATTGCTTTGAATCACATAAAATTCCAAATTTCCATGCTATGAAGAAAAGAATATGATATGACATGATGAACAGCACTCCACATCAAAAATTATGTTTTTATCACTTACCAACTCAAGGACGAGTAGGAGTTAAGCTTGGGGATGCTGATACGTCACCAACGTATCTATAATTTTTGATTGTTCCATGTTGTTTTATTAGCAATCTTGGATGTTTTATAATCATTTTATAGTCATTTTATATCATTTTTTGGTACTAACCTATTGACATAGTGCCGAGTGCCAGTTGCTGTTTTCTGCATGTTTTTTACATTGCAAGAAATCAATATCAAACAGAGTCCAAATGCCCCGAAACTTTTTTGAGATTTTTTATGGGCCAGAAGGAAGAAGACGGGCCCTGGTTGCACCTGGTGTCGGGGGTTGGGTGCAACATATGCCAATGGATGGCTTATCATGGTGGGAGCGAGTAGAACGTCACCGGTGCCTGGAAGTGGGATGAGGCGTAGACACGAACGCCGGCGCACTTTACCCAGGTTCGGGGCTCCCCTAGGAGATAACACCCCTAGTCCTGCTCTGCGGGGTCTCCGCATGATCACTAAGCCACTAGTGAGTACAATGGTGCTCCTCAAGCTGTATGCTAGAGGTGGAAGAAGGCAAGGCTTGCTCTCCCCCTCCCCTAGGTGTGTGTCTAACTCTAACAGGTTTGAACCCTTTGCATGGGTGCCCTGGGGGGTTTATATAGGCCTACCCCCCAGGGGTACAATGGTAATCTGGCCGGGTGTAGGACCCAGCTGTCAGTCTGTCTGGTCGCCGACTTCTCCGCCGACTGTCGGGGCCCGCCGCCTGGTGGGCCCCGCCTGCTGGTCTGGTACGGAGCCGACAGGCCGCCTCCGCCGCTCACGGGTCTTCCCGGCTGCGGATTACTGTAGCTGGGATGCTAATGATGCTTGCTTGGTCAGGAGAGCGTGGCTACAGTCCCGCCGCCTGGCGGGAGATCACTGTAGCCACTCCGCGTCTTATCTGGTTAATGGTGCGTAGGGCCTCGAGGAGGGAACGGGTCGACTGCTGGGAGCCGGCCTCCCTCGGGTCCGACTGGTGAGGCCCCCACCGTCTTCCGTGCTCTCGCTGACCGGCAGGGCCCGCCGTCTTCGGGCCCTACCGACAAGCGGTCGTGGGAACAGGGCTTCGCCTGACAGGAGTGATGTCAGGGGCGGAGCGGCAACAGTGTCGCGCCGGGTGGAGATCTCCGCCCGTACGGAGCACTGTGGCCACGCCCGGCCCTGGATACGGGGGTGATGGGCTACACTGTAGCCTCACCCCGTCTTGTCTTCTTAATGGGGGCGCAGACTTTGAGGGCGCCATGGGCCGACTGCTGGGAGCCGGCCTCTCTGGAGGCCGCCTGCCAGGAGTCGGCCCATCTTGGGGCCGCCTTCCCGTGCATGGCCATCTTCTGGAAGCCGGCCACCAGAAGGTGGTGTTCTATCTTGACGTATTGAGGGGCGCAGCCGGCCTCGATGCCTTGAAAGGTTCTGGGGCTCGGGTTAGGCTACCCGTGGCCCATTACTCTGACAGTTGTCCCCGAAGCTGGTGAGGCACTGCGGCTGAGGGGCCAAGAAGCCTCAACAGTTTCCTCCTCCGGGTGCTATGGGTGGAAGCTTCATCCGACTCCTGGCAAGCCGCCTGAGGGAGTCGGCCACGTCCAGTCGGATTTATCCGGAATTTGGAATGCAACGGCGGGAACTAGGTGGCGTGTTAGCTAAGCTTCTAGGCCCGCCGCCCGCCGCCCGCCATAGGCGTGCCACATGGCGCCAGCCAGCCCACGCGTGTGATGGGACGCGACTGCAGGCTGGGCCTGCCACCACCGGGCCTCGGCACGTGAGCGGATCCACTGCGGTCGAGGCGGGCGGTTGGGTTTCCCCGCGGAGTTACTGCGCGCAATAACTCACGCGATAAAGGTGGGAGCGTGGGGTCATGGGCACAGTTAATCCCATGATCCCACGCCCGCCCCCTCGGCTTCATAGCCCGCAGGCTATAAGTAGGGAGAGGAGAGGGAGCGGCAAAGCACGCGCGCCCCCCCACCCCATTTTCCCTCCTTCTTCTTCCTCTCGTCGCAGCACCCCCGAGCTCCACCGGAGCGCCGCCGCTGCTCGTCTCCGAGCCCCCTTGGCCCCGCCCTAATCTCAGCTCTCCCGCTGCGCCGTTCTCTTCGTCGAGCCCTCCATGGCGCGCGAGCATGGAGGAGACTGGGATGGGTCGAATGTCCACGAAGACCACATCGCTTTCCTCCGCGAGACGTGGCGTCTCCCCGGCGCGGGCTACATGAAGGCGCGCATGCCGCCGGAGGGAGAGATCTTGCCGGCGCCGGGGGAGGGAGAGCGGGTCGTCTTCCGCTCGCACTTTATCCGCGGCTTCGGCCTGCCGGCGAGCGGCTTCCTCCGCTCGTTCCTTGAGTTCTATCACCTCCAGCCTCATCACCTCACGCCCAACACGGTGATGCTCCTGGCCGCCTTCGTCACGATGTGCAAAGGCTATCTCGTTATCCTCCCCACCATTGAGCTGTGGGGAGCGTTTTTCTACACCAAGCTGGGCACCTCCGTCCGGGAGGTGGCTGCCTAGTGCGGTGCCTTCATCGCAGTTCGCCGGCCGTCGTCGAAGAACGCCTTCCCCACCATCAAGCTGCCACAGTCGGTTAAGATGTGGCAGCAATCTTACTTCTACATGGAGAACATGGACCCGACCGTCGACTTCCTCAACCTACCGGCTTATGTAGCTGACCCGCCGGCTGAGCCTCGGGCCAGCTGGGGCTACAAGCCGAAGCCAGTGTCGGCAGACGGCGCCTCCGCCATCCAACGACTCCGGGAGCTGACCAACACCGAGGGCCTCAAGGCGATCGACTTGTTGGTTGCCTTTGCCGCGCGCCGGGTTCCCCCGCTCCAAGGCCGGCCTCACCCGATCAGCCGGATGAGCGGGCATCACGACCCATGCCGGCTGAGCACCAAGGAGATGCCGGCTACCAAGGTGGCCAACTTGGTGAACGAAATCTCCGGCTTCAAGCTGGAGGGGTCCTGGCAGTTCAGCAAGCCGTCGTACTCTCGCGCGGACCCGCCACCCGCCGTAAGTCTTTTGGTCTCTGCTTTCTTTAATACTTCATCTTGATTCCGTCTGGTGGTCTTGAGCAGTCAAACTTTGGGATGCAGATATACATGTCTCCGGCGACGGCTTCTGTCGTGGGGCCGGGTGGTGACTACGCACTGGACCGGGCCGTGAGCGACGTGGACGACCCCGACTTGGGGGCAGCCGCCTTGGAGGATACCGCCACAGGCGGCGTCTATGGAGCCGGCAGCTCCGAGGAAGGCGGCATCGAGACCTGGCCCGACGACGATGATGAGGAAGACGAGCCGCGCCCTTCATGAGGTGCGGGCAAGGCGGACGCGGGCCCCTCCGCCGAGCCGACTGCTCGTGGCGGCACGCGGAAGCGAAAACAGGGCGCCGTCTTGTTTGGCAGCGTGCCGAAGAAGGCCAAGAACCCGACTGCCACGACCCGGAGGAAGGAGGCCGCCGCGAAGGCGGCCAAATTTCAGAAGTTCCCGAAGGTGCCTCCCATGGTGTCGGTGTAAGTATCTTTTCTTGCGCTTTTCTTTTTTCCTTGTTGATCCTCTCTGAATTTCCTTTGCTTTATTTTCTTGACTTAGGGCCCCACTCTCTGTAGAGAAGTCAGCCGCCGCCTCCATCGTTGGGTCAGCGGAGACCTCTTCCACCACCCGGCGAATTGATCCGGCCGCCGACCTCCGGGAGGCGACAGAGCGAAGCGCGCGGGAGGCGCGCGAGGAGCAGGAGGCCGCCCGCCTGGAGAAGGCGGAGGCGGACAAAGCGGAGGCCATCACTTTGAAGAAGCTGGCAGAAGCCGAGGCTGCCGCCGCGGCGAAGAAGCAGGCCGAGGAAGCCGCGCGCCGCCAGTCGGCGATATTCGTGACCCCCCTGAACTCCGCGCCGCCACCACCAGAATTCGTGGCGCCGACTGGGGGAGCCGGCGACGAGCACCCGATCATGGAGAGGGACAGCGGCGACGTCGTCATGCCGGATGTAATCGTGCCCCGGCCGCCGCCTTCTGAGGAGGCGCGAGACAAGCAGCCGGCTGATCCACCGACGCCACCAGCCAGAGACGAGATGGCGACGGACCCAACTCCTGAGGTCCGCACCCCGACGCGTCGCCGGCTTGCAAAGGCGGCTTCTGCGCCACGCCCGCAGGAGACCGCCGCCGCGAGCTCTTCAATCCCGGACGTCGAGGCGACCAGCGCCGCGCCCACTGGGTGGGTGCGGGGAGGCGGGACGGGCCCTTTGAACACAGCGATCCTAGACGTCCAAGCCAAGTTTCAGGCCGAGGCCGACGCTCTTAAGCGTTGCAACAATGCGTTCTTGGAGTCGCGAGCAGCCGTCCGGGTATACTTCTTGCTTCTTTGATTTTTATACTTCTCCGTGGGGGCGCGCCAGCGCACCCACTGGGTGTAGTCCCCGAGTTTCGGGCCGGCTGCTGAGCAGGCGGCTCGGAACTTTAATTGGTGAGCTCCGAGTACTAACATTATCTGATATCTTCATTGCAGGATTATCACAACCTCCGTGCGACCGTTTTCAACTCCAAAGTCCAGGAGCTAACTCAACGAACCGCCGACTTGTCGGAAAGCCGGAGTAAGTCTTTGTTTCTTTCTCTACGGGGGCACGCTGGCGCACCCGCAGGCTATAGTCCCCGAGATTCGGGCCGACTGCTGAGCAGTCGGGCCGGATCTCCCCCACAACTGCTCTTCTTTTTGTTTATCTTGATGACTTCTTTCTCTGCGGGGGCGCGCTGGCGCACCCGCGGGCTGTAGTCCCCGAGATTCGGGCTGGCTGCCAAGCAGTCAGGCCGGATCTTCCCGGCAACTATATCTCTCTTTGTTGATTGTTGATGCCCTTTTCTTCTTCTGCTTTTGCAGAGGCCAACGCCGCCCTGCAGCAGCAGCTGGGCGAAACCAACACCGTGTTGTGTGCCAAGGAGGCGGACTGCAGCAAGCTGACCGAAGAGCGTGACCTGCTGGTCACGCAACTGGCGGAGCAGGCGGAGCTTCTCAAGAAGGCCCAGAAGGAGGCCGAGGACAAGGAGACCAGCCTCCTTGCTGAATTCGCGACCGAACGCCCCGCCTGGACTGACAAGGAGGCGATGCTGACTGCTGGCTTTGGCGAGATTGAAGACATGGTTGATGGTGAGCTTCCCTCTTTTTCCTTCTTCGAGCTGCCGGCTGCTGGCCGAGCCGGCCTCTTGTCTCTAACTTTGGCTCTTTTCTTTCCGTTTCGGCAGACTTCTTCCCTGGTCATTCTGACGCCGCCAATCGGGCCATCGAAGCTGATCGCGAAGGACGGAGGGCGGAAGGTGCGCAGATTGCTGCCAACGCCCCCCGGACCCTTAGCGAGCAGCTCCTCAGCATCGAGGCCCGTCTTCGGCCGGCTCATCAAATGTTGCGCCGTCTTCAGCGTGTCGGCGCCCAGGCGATCGCCGCCCTATGGCCGGACATGCCGGCACCGCGCACTCCCAGTCGGACTGCCGACTGGCTGGAGGTGGCGGTTGGCCGTCTTGAGGCCTGGAAGGGCTCCTCGGCCCGGGCTGGAGCACGCCGGGCCTTGGAGTTCGTCAAGGCGTGGTATCCTGGGCTGAATCTAGCCCAGCTGACCATGTTTCGACAGGAGGCCCAGGAGGAGCTGGTGGCGGTGGAGGATGATCTTGTCAAGCGGGCGGCGGCAATCGCCGAGTACACCAACACCAGCATCTTCATCCCGGAGCGGGCCAAGAACGGCGCCGAGGCGCCACCAGAGTGGTTCAGGCTAAACTCGGAGGACGGCGAGGACTCGGCCGAGGTGATCGACTCCAGCGGCGAGGAAGAAGACGAGGAGGAGGAGGAAGGTGAAGAGGAGGCGCCACGTCGGAGCGGACGGCCAGCCTCAGCTCGACCGCGCCTCCAGCAACGAGCCATGCCCGAGCGAGCTGGCTGCTACTGAAGGCGGCCAAGTGGAGACTGACTAGCCGGCCGCTCCACCAACCGGCACCACCAACTCCACTGTTCCACTGAACCCGTCTGCTGCTCCCTAGGCTGCCAATTTATCTTTGTTTTTTCCTTCTTATCAGTCTCGACAAACTTTGTTAACTTCGCACAATTCCACCCGCGGGGTGTATTTCAAACTTCTATTGAATCCTGGCCACGGGCCTTTTGATGTATAAATATATTTGCCGAATTCTATCTTTCCTTGCTTTCTGCTCTTTTGGCTTTTTTCCTTTGCCGCCTTCCCTTGGTTGCCGTCTTGCCAGCCGAACAGCCGCTCTGCGGACTGTGGCTGGGTCAAGTACTTAACCGCTTCAGGGAGGCAAGTACTTAGCCGGTTAGAGTTTTCTAGCAAGTTTAAGTAGAAGCCGGCCGGCCGGCTACTCAGCAGCCGGTCGGCGATGCGGGAAGCCGGCTTGAACTATGTGCACGCTTTGGATCCTTAGCCATTTTTCATGCGGACACTCTTTCTTCCTTTAATCCTGCCCGCCGGACAGCCGCTCTGCGAGCTGCGGCTTCTGACAGGAGAGGGCTTAAGTGCCAACGCATTACTTGTCCGGCTACAGGAAGCATTACATAGCACAAGGCGGCAAGTCCTCGGGTCGACTGGTCGAACCCGGTGCCAGACGGACTAATGAAATATCACAATGACAGGTGTAATACTTGTCACATAGATAAAAGAGGGCAGTCCCCGAGCTCTTCTCGGGGGACCCGGAGTCTTCGTACTTAATACAAAAGTTGGTGTGGTACATACTGCATCAATTGTAAAACCTTCGGAGGAGGTTCGCATTCCATGGTCGCTCTGTCTCCTTGCCGGAGTCGTCTCTTTTGCGTACTCGAGGCTTCTGAGCATCGATCAGGTATTAGGAGTCATTGCCCAACACCTAGCTGATGATGAAGGGGCCTTCCCAAGGTGCCGAGAGCTTGTGCTGGCCGGCTATTCGCTGGATCAGCCGGAGCACAAGGTCTCCCTCTTGGAAGGATCTTGGCTTGACCTTCCGGTTGTAGTATCGGCACAGGCTCTGCTGGTAGATGGTGGACCGGCTAAGTGCCAACAACCGGCCCTCTTCCAGCAGATCGACACCGTCTTGTCGTGCTTCTTCTGCCTCCTCTTCAGTGTACATGGTGACACGAGGGGAGTCGAATTCTATGTCCGTCGGGATGACAGCTTCGGCAGTGTAGACGAGGAAGAAAGGCGTGAAGCCGGTTGACTTGTTCGAAGTTGTGCGCAGGCTCCAGAGGACGGCCGGCAGCTCATCGAGCCAGCAGCCGGCCGAACGCTCCAGAGGCTCGACCACTCGGGGCTTGATGCCTGACAAAATGAGGCCGTTTGCTCGCTCCACCTGGCCGTTTGACTGTGGATGAGCAACGGACGCCAGGTCCAGTCGGATGCCTTGCGTCGCGCAGAAACGGGCCAAGGCGCCTTTGGCAAAGTTTGTGCCATTGTCGGTGATGATGTTGTGTGGCATGCCATACCGGATGGTGATGTCGGAGATGAAAGTCACAGCAGTTGGACCATTCAATTTCTTAATTGGCTTTGCTTCTATCCACTTGGTGAACTTGTCCACCGCGACAAGCAGATGAGTCATGCCACCGCGCGCCGTCTTGAATGGTCCCACCATGTCTAGGCCCCAAACGGCAAAGGGCCAGGCAATGGGGATAGTCTTGAGTGCACAAGCCGGCTGATGTGGCTTTGAACGGAACTTCCGGCACCCTTTGCATTTCTGGACCAAGTCTTTGGCGTCTTCTAGAGCAGTCGGCCAGAAAAAACCATGGCGAAAAGCTTTGGCCACGAGTGCTCTAGAAGCTGCGTGATGACCACACTCGCCTTGATGGATATCTTTGAGGATTGCTTGGCCTTGCTCCGGCTCTACGCAGCGCTGGTAAACACCAGTGACACTGCGCCTCACAAGTTCTCTGTTGACTATGGTGTATGCTGCTGCTCAGTGTTGCACTTGCTGGGCCGAGATCTCATCAGTCGGCAGCTGTTTGTTCACCAGAAAGTTAAGGATGGGCTGGGCCCGTGAAGGTGCTGCAATTTCTTCGACTGCTAGGACTACTACTTGCATAAGGGCGGTTGGGCCGGGAGGCGGCGGGTTGGAGTCGGCTGCTGCTTGCTGAGTCGATGAAGTCCCCGGGCTGACTGCTACAGTCCCCGGGCCGGGTTCTGAAGTCCTCGGGCCGGGTGCAGCTGCTGCAGTCCCCGGGTCGCCTGCCAAATTCCCCGTGCCGGCTGCTGGGGTCCTCGAGTCGGATCTGACTGCTTCAGGAGGGGCCGGCACAAAGATGGAGTCCGACTCTGGCGATGGCTTGACAGACGGCTTAAGGAGGCGTTGCAGGGCGACGCCGGCTCGTATTGCTTGCCGGGTGGAGCCGATTCGTGCCAAGGCATCTGCTTGCTCATTATCATTTCTTGGCACATGGAGAAACTCGCACCCTTCAAAGTATCCACTGAGTTGTTGTACGAGGAAGCGGTAGCTCGCCATATTTGCATCCTTGGCGTCCCAGTCACCAGACGACTGCTGGACCACCAAGTCAGAATCTCCATAGCACAGTATCCGGCGAATGCCGAGTTCCTTGGCAAGCCGGAGCCCATGAATGAGTGCTTCGTATTCAGCAACGTTGTTGGAGGCGGCAAAGTGAATTTGCAGCACATATATGAGCTTGTCGCCTTTAAGAGAGGTGAGGACGATGCCGGCTCCCAAACCGGTGCGCATCTTGGAACCATCAAAGTGCATTTTCGCCAATGGGTGGAGTCAGGCGTTGGCGGCAAGTACTGGGTCTCGGCCCAGTCGACGAGGAAGTCGGCCAGTGCTTGCGACTTGATGGCGGTGCGAAGCTGGTAGTAGATGGTGTAGGGGGACAAATCTATGGCCCATTTGGCCACTCGGCCTGAGGCATCTCGGCTTCCAATGATCTCAATAAGGGAGCAGTGCAAACCACAGTGATTGGGTGCTCTTGGAAGTATGGCTTCAGTTTCTTGGCGGCAAAGTGCACGCTGTAGCCCATCTTCAGGTAGTGGGGGTAGTTTTGCTTGGAGGCGGACAACACTTCACTCAGGTAATACACCGGCCTCTGGACGGGTAGTGCTTTGCCTTCTTCCTTGTGTTCCACCACTATGACGGTGCTGACCACCCGGCTGGTAGCGGCGATGTAGAGGAGCATGGGCTCCTTAGGAGTCGGAGCCGCTAGGACGGGCGGAGTGGTCAACATCTTCTTGAGCTGGAGAAAAGCTTCATCCGCCTTGTCGTTCCACTCGAAAAAGTGGTCTTCTTCATGAGCTGGTACAAGGGAAGAGCCTTCTCGCCCAGCCGACTGATGAAACGACTGATGGATGCCAAGCAGCCGGTAAATTTCTGCACGTCCAGCAGTCGGGTGGGCACCTCCATCCTCTCGATGGCCTTGATCTTCACAGGTTTGCACTCTATGCCGCGTTCTGAGACCAGAAATCCAAGAAGCTGGCTGGCTGGCACTCCAAAGACGCATTTGTCCGGGTTGTGCTTGATCTGAAATCGGCGCAAGTTCTTGAAGGTCTCCTTGAGGTCTTCTAGCAGCGTTCCACGCTTCTCCGTCTTCACCACAACATCGTCCACATAGACGTGGGTGTTTCTGCCGAGTTCCTTAAGGAGGCACTTCTGCATGCAACGCTGAAACATGGCGTCGGCATTCCTCAAGCCGAACGTCATGGTCAGGTAGCAGAAGGCTCCGAACGGCGTGATGAAGGCGGTCTTCAGCCTGTCGGTCGGGTTCAGCTTGATCTGATGATATCCTGAGTATGCATCCAAAAAGCTCAACAGCTCGCATCCCACTGTGGATTCTATCACTTGGTCAATCCTTGGTAAGGCAAATGGATCTTTGGGGCATGCTTTGTTGAGGCTGGTATAATCAATACACATGCGCCACTGCTTGTTCTTCTTTAGCACTAGGACTGGGTTAGCTAACCACTCTGGAAAGAACACCTCCATGATGAAGCCGGCTGCTAGAAGTCGGGCTATCTCTTCTCCAATAACTCTTATGTTCTCCTCTGACAGGCGGCGCAAGGGCTGCCTGACTGGCTTGGCATCAGACCGGACGTGTAGCTTGTGCTCGGCGAATTCCGTCGGAACACCTGGCATGTCCTTGGGAGACCATGCAAAGATGTCCCGATTCTCACGGAGGAAATCAATGAGCTCGCCTTCCTATTTGCTGTCAAGGTTTGCACCTATGACAGCGCACCTCTCCGGGTGCTCCGGGTCCAAGGGAATCTTCTTTGTCTCCTTCGCCGGCTTGAATGAGCCTTCGGCTTCCGACTCCTTGGGGTTGGGTGACATTTCCAGCTGCTTGCCTGCCATTGCTACAACCCGGTCAAGGAGCCGCTTCTCTGCCGCGATCATGAGGGACTCGGCTAACCGACTGCTCTCTCCTGCGCAGGCGGACGACTTCTTGTAGTCTCCTGCTATGGTCAGGATTCCCTTGGAGCTCGGCATCTTCATCTTCAGGTAAGCATAGTGGGGGACCGCCATAAACTTGGCCAGGGCAGGCCGGCCAAGCAGTGCATGATAAGGGCTCTCTAGGTCCACCACCTCAAACCAGACTGGCTCTCGGCGGAAATGATTTTTGTCCCCGAAGAGGACATCTATCTGAGTCTTGCCGATTGGTGAGCAAGAAAGGCCTGGAACAATGCCATGGAAAACAGTCCGGCTGGGCTGAAGATGTCTCTGCTTGATTCCCAACTTCTCCATGGTATCTTTGTACAGGATGTTAATGTTGCTGCCGCCATCTATCAGAACTCGGGAGAAGCGAGCAGCTCGCCTCTCCGTGGCAAAGGTGGCATCCAACACCAGAGCATAGGAGCCAGGATTAGGCATTACTTCTGGGTGGTCGGCTCTGCTCCAGCTGATGGGCTTCTCAGACCAATGCATGAATTCAGGTGTCTCTGATGCTACTGCATTTACTTCTTGTTGCTGCTGCCGTCTGCTGCGCCTGTCGTCGGCCACGCTGGTGAACACGACATAAGCCCCATGCTCTTCAGGGTACTCATCTTGTATCGCGCCGATTGGCCGAACCGCCGGCTGCTGAGGAGGAGGAGGCGGCGGGCCGGCAGGCGGAGGGAGCTGGAGTCCGTCACCCTTGGCGATCCTGGTGAGCCAGTGGCACTTCCGAGTGGTGTGGTTGGACGGCTTTGCGCCGCTGTGGAACTTGCAGGGTGCATCAAGGGTCTGCTCGTATGAGAAGGCGGGCAACCAGTTGGGCTTGCCGCCCTTCTGGCGCTTGGGGGAGGCTGCCCTTCCGGCTGCTGATCTTCGACTGTTCCCACCTGCCGGCTCGTGGAAGCCGGCTGCATGGCCTTGCGCTTGTTGTCGTTTGGTTGCTGTCGCCGACTGGTGTCACCAGCCGGGGTCCGAGGAGCTTGAGGGGCCACCTTGCCCGACGCGTTAACTTGGATCTCCGCCTTCATGGAGGAGTCGGCCGTGGCGTACTTGTCTGCTATGATCAGTAGTTCGTCGAGGGTTGCCGGCTCGTCGCAGAGGAGCTTGTGCTTGAGGAGGGTGCCCTCTCGGCACCCGGCAGTGAAGTACTCGATGGCCTGCACCTCGTGCACGCCCTCGCAAGAGTTGCGCAGCTCGGCCCAGCGCGTGAGGTAGTCGCGAGTCGACTCGTTGGGGCCTTGGGCGCACAAGGAGAGCTGGCGAGGTTTGGGCGGCTGCTTGTATGTGCTGGTGAAGTTGCAGATGAACGCTTCAGTGAAATCAACCCATCTGTTGATGCTGCGGGGCTTCAGGCTGTTCAGCCATGTCCGGGCCGTGCCCTGGAGCATGAGCGGAACGTACTTGACGGCGAAGCGCTTGTTGCCGTTCGCTATGTTGACTGCTGTGGAGTAGTCGACCAGCCAGTCCTCCGGCTTCACGGAGCCGGTGTACTTGGGTGTATCTCTCGGGAGCGTGAACCCTTTGGGGAAAGGTTCGTCTCGGATGCGGGGGCCGAAGCAAGGCGGACCCAGCTCATCTTCTTCTTCTAGCGCCAGGGATCGGTTGAGGCGATCGATCCGGTGGCGGGCGTCATTTTCTCCGATTCCTTATCGACGGCCAAGGCGGTCGCCGAGTGATGGGTGATCAACAGGCGGCGGGGAAATGCGCCTCTCCCTGCGGGGAGGAGGAGGCGGACGGTCGTCTCGTCGCTGCACTGCTCTTGGGCGGCCGTCTTGGTCGCGCTCGATGGTGATGCGAGTCCGGCTGCGGCTAGCAGCCAGCTCCTTGTCTCTTCTATCGCGGGCGCCACCAGTCGGTGTCCGGGATGTCGCGCCTTGGTCTCGGCGAGGAGGCGGGTCGTTGTTTCGCCGGTTGGGCGCTTCGGTGCGGCACCCGGCGTCTTGCTGCTCAGCAGCCGCGTTGAGGAGCTGCTGGACTCGCTCCGTCATGTGGCCACGCTCGTCGCCCTCGAGCTTTTCTAGCTCGTCGGCTGCCGCCTGGGCAGCACGGATCTTCTCTGCAGGCGTGGTGTAGACGGGACGATCTATCCAAACATGCTGGTGATGGTCACGCCACGCTGCCAGATCTGGCCAATGCGGCTAGGCCCACCAGGACCCGGCGTGCCTCCGACGGCACGGTCCATCTCCCGCTGGTAGGCCTCCGAAAGGCGTCTCATGCTAGCCAGCCGGTTGGCGCTTTCGACGAGCTGGACGCGGCGTGCTTCCAGCGTCTCGGTGTCGGCGTCTTCCGGGATGGGCACAATCAGGTCTTGCATTGCTGCCTGCAACGGATCCTGACCACCCCCGCCAGAGTGCTCGCCGTGGCTGATGACGAGCACTTCCGTGACGATGCTGCCGCCGCTGTCCGCGCGAGGAAGCGGCTCGTCATAGAACACCACGTTGGTGGAGAACGCATCAAGCGACGCGGTGTCGGAGTCAACCAACATCGGATCGGTGGAGCCAACCGACTCCAAGTCAATAGCAGGCTCGCTGGTGACATGGAGCTGATCGAGGAGGCTCACGAGGCGGCTCTCGGGGCCACCGGTGCCCGCATCAGACGCGGCCTCGTCGGAGAGGTGAATCTCTCCGACAAGATCAGCGAGGCAGCTCGCCGTGCAAGCGACCTCCGCGCCGTGCAGGCGACCTCCGCGCCGTGCAGCGCGTCGGCGCAGACGCTGTCTGGCGTGCCGGGCTGGCTGCGCTCGCCTGGAAGGAACAGGGTTCCCGTCCAGAACAGGTCTCCGGGAGACGGTGCACCTCGCCCCACGGTGGGCGCCAAATGTCAGGGGTTGGGTGCGACATATGCCAATGGATGGCTTATCATGGTGGGAGCGAGTAGAACGTCGACGTTGCCTGGAAGCGGGATGAGGCGTAGACACGAACGCCGGCGCACTTTACCTAGGTTCGGGGCTCTCCTAGGAGATAACACCCCTAGTCCTGCTCTGCGGGGTCTCCGCATGATCACTAAGGCACTAGTGAGTACAATGGTGCTCCTCGAGCTGTATGCTAGAGGTGGAAGAAGGCAAGGCTTGCTCTCCCCCTCCCCTAGGTGTGTGTCTAACTCTAACAGGTTTGAACCCTTTGCATGGGTGCCCTGGGGGCTTTATATAGGCCTACCCCCCAGGGGTACAATGGTAATCTGGCCGGGTGTAGGAC
Organism: Aegilops tauschii subsp. strangulata; assembly: GCF_002575655.3. Taxonomy (NCBI): domain Eukaryota; kingdom Viridiplantae; phylum Streptophyta; class Magnoliopsida; order Poales; family Poaceae; genus Aegilops; species Aegilops tauschii. The sequence continues at coordinate 51,178,699 of NC_053039.3, forward strand.
CCGGCTGTCAGTCTGTCTGGTCGTCGGCTTCTCCGCCGACTGCCGGGGCCCGCCGCCTGGTGGGCCCCGCCTGCTGGTCTGGTACGGAGCTGACAGGCCGCCTCCGCCGCTCACGGGTCTTGCCGATTGCGGATTACTGTAGCTGTGATGCTAATGACGCTTGCTTGGTCGGGAGAGCGTGGCTACAGTCCCGCCGCCTGGCGGGAGATCACTGTAGCCACTCCGCGTCTTATCTGGTTAATGGTGCGTAGGGCCCAAGGAGGGAACGGCCGACTGCTGGGAGCCGGCCTCCCTCGGGTCCGACTGGTGAGGCCCCCGCCGTCTTCCGGGCTCTCGCTGACCGGCTGGGCCCGCCGTCTTCAGGCCGTACTGACAAGCGGTCATGGGAACAGGGCTTCGCCTGACAGGAGTGATGTCAGGGGCAGAGCGGCAACAGTGTCGCGTCGGGCGGAGATCTCCGCCCGTACGGAGCACTGTGGCCACGCCCGGCCCTGGATACGGGGGTGATGGGCTACACTGTAGCCTCACCCCGTCTTGTCTTCTTAATGGGGGCGCAGACTTTGAGGGCGCCATGGGCCGACTGCTGGGAGCCGACCTCTCTGGAGGCCGCCTGCCAGGAGTCGGCCCGTCTTGGGGCCGCCTTCCCGAGCATGGCCGTCTTCTGGCAGCCGGCCGTCCGGCCAGCCGGCGACTAGAAGGCGGCGTTCTATCTTGACATATTGAGGGGCGCAGCCGGCCCCGATGCCTTGAAAGGTTCTGGGGCTCTAGTTAGGCTACCTGTGGCCCATTACTCCGACACCTGGGGGTGCCCCGAGGGGGGCACAACCCACTAAGGCGCGCCAGGAGGCCCAGGCGCGCCCTGGTGGGTTGTGCCCACCTCGGGACTCCCCCGGACCACCTCTTTGCTCTATAAATACCCCAATATTCCAGAAACCCTAGGGGAGTCGACGAAATATTCATCCAGCCGCCGCAGAGTCCAGAACCACCAGATCCAATCTAAACACCATCACGGAGGGGTTCACCACTTCCATTGGTGCCTCTCGGATGATGCGTGAGTAGTTCTTTGTAGACCTACGGGTCCGTAGTTAGTAGCTAGATAGCTTCCTCTCTTTCTTTGGATTCCCAATACAATGGTCTCTTGAAGATCCATATGATGTAAGTCCTTTTTGCGGTGTGTTTGTTGGGCTCTGATGAACTTCGAGTTTATGATCAGTTATATCTTTTTATATCCATGAAAGTTATTTGAGTTTCTTTGATCTCTTATATACATGATCTCTTATAGCCTCGTATTTCTTCTCCGATATTTGGGTTTTGTTTGGGTGCCCGGTAGTGGGTTCGATCTTACGGTGCTTGATCCCAGTGACAGAAGGGGAACCGACATGTATGTATCGTTGCTACTAAGGATAAAAAGACGAGATCTATACCTACCCCCCTTATATATAAACGGATCTTATCTACATCATGTCGTCGTTCTTATTGCATTACTCTATTTTTCCATGAACTTAATACACTAGATGCATGCTGGATATCGGTCGATGTGTGGAGTAATAGTAGTAGATGCAGGCATGAGTCGGTCTACTAATCTTGGACGTGATGCCTATGTATTGATTATTACCTGGATATCATCAAGATTATTTGAAGTTCTATCAATTGCCCAGCAGTAATTTGTTTACCCACCGTTTGTTATTTTTCTCGAGAGAAGCCACTAGTGAAACCTACGGCCCCTGGGTCTTCTTCCTCATATATTTGCTTTGCGATCTACTTTTCCTTTGCGTTTTTATTCAGATCTATTAAACCAAAAAAATACAAAAATACCTTGCTGCAATTTATTTCTATTTATTTTGTTTAGCGTTCGATCTATCAATCTACTACAATTTCCTCACGTCCGTTTTCCTATCTTGAGGCGTCGTACCCCGAAAGGGATTGACAACCCCTTTAACACGTCGGGTTGCGAGGTGTTGTTATTTGTGTGCAGGTGCTGCTTACGTTGTGTTTGCTTGGTTCTCCTACTGGTTCGATACCTTGGTTTCATAACTGAGGGAAATACCTACCGTTGATGTGCTACATCATCCTCTCCTATTGGGGGAAATACCGACGTAGTCCTAGCGACACCATCGTGAGGAAGCGATGATGAGCCCAGATTCCGCGAAATGGCTTGAGGCCATGAAATCCGAGATGGGATCCATGTATGAGAACAAAGTGTGGACTTTGGTTGACTTGCCCGATGATCGGCAAGCCATAGAGAATAAATGGATCTTCAAGAAGAAGACTGACGCTGACGGTGATGTTACTATCTACAAAGCTTGACTTGTTGCGAAAGGTTTTCGACAAGTTTAAGGAGTTGACTACTATGAGACCTTCTCACCCGTAGCGATGCTTAAGTCTGTCCGAATCATGTTAGCAATTGCCGCATTTTATGATTGTGAAATTTGGCAAATGGATGTCAAAACTGCATTCCTGAATGGATTTCTGGAAGAAGAGTTGTATATGATGCAACCAGAAGGTTTTGTTGATCCAAAGAGTGCTAACAAAGTGTGCAAGCTCCAGCGATCCATTTATGGACTGGTGCAAGCCTCTCGGAGTTGGAATAAACGTTTTGATAGTGTGATCAAAGCATATGGTTTTATACAGACTTTTGGAGAAGCCTGCATTTACAAGAAAGTGAGTGGGAGCTCTGTAGCATTTCTAATATTATATGTGGATGACATATTGTTCATTGGAAATGATATAGAATTTCTGGATAGCATAAAAGGATACTTGAATAAAAGTTTTTCTATGAAAGACCTCGGTGAAACTGCTTACATATTGGGCATCAAGATCTATAGAGAGAGATCAAGACGCTTAATTGGACTTTCACAAAGCACATACCTTGATAAAGTTTTGAAGAAGTTCAAAATGGATCAAGCAAAGAAAGGGTTCTTGCATGTGTTACAAGGTGTGAAGTTGAGTCAGACTCAATGCCTGACCACTACAAAAGATAGAGAGAAAATGAAAGTCATTCCCTATGCTTCAGCCATAGGTTCTATCATGTATGCAATGATGTGTACCAGACCTGATGTGTGCCTTGCTATTAGTTTAGCAGGGTGGTACCAAAGTAATCCAGGAGTGGATCACTGGACAGCGGTCAAGAACATCCTGAAATACCTGAAGAGGACTAAGGATATGTTTCTCGTTTATGGAGGTGAGAAAGAGCTCGTCGTAAATGGTCACGTCGATGCAAGATTTGACACTGATCCGGATGACTCTAAGTCACAAACCGGATACGTATTTATATTGAACGGTGAGCTGTCAGTTGGTGCAGTTCTAAGCAAAGCGTCGTGGCGGGATCTACGTGTGAAGCGGAGTACATAGCTGCTTACAAAGCAGCAAATGAAGGAGTCTGGATGAAGGAGTTCATATCCGATCTAGGTGTCATACCTAGTGCATCGGGTCCAATGAAAATCTTTTGTGACAAAACTGGAGCAATAGCCTTGGTGAAGGAATCCAGATTTCACAAGAGAACCAAACACATCAAGAGACGCTTCAATTCCATCTGTGATCAAGTCAAGGAGGGAGACATAGAGATTTACAAAATACATACGGATATGTACATTGTAGACCCGTTGACTAAGCCTCTCTCACGAGCAAAACATGATCAGCACCAAGACTCCATGGGTGTTAGAATCATTACTATGTAATCTAGATTATTGACTCTAGTGCAAGTGGGAGACTGAAGGAAATATGCCCTAGAGGCAATAATAAAGTTGTTATTTATATTTCCTTATATCATGATAAATGTTTATTATTCATGCTAGAATTGTATTAACCGGAAACTTAGTACATGTGTGAATACATAGACAAAAACAGAGTGTCCCTAGTATGCCTCTACTTGACTAGCTCGTTAATCAAAGATGGTTAAGTTTCCTAGCCATGGACATGTGTTGTCATTTGATGAACGGGATCACATCATTAGAGAATGATGTGATGGACAAGACCCATCCGTTACCTTAGCACTATGATCATTTAGTTTGTTGCTATTGCTTTCTTCATGACTTATACATGTTCCTATGACTATGAGATTATGCAACTCCCGAATACCGGAGGAACACTTAGTGTGCTATCAAACGTCACAACGTAACTAGGTGATTATAAAGATGCTCTACAGGTGTCTCCGATGGTGTTTGTTGAGTTGGCATAGATCGAGACTAGGATTTGTCACTCCGTGTATCGGATAGGTATCTCTGGGCCCTCTCAGTAATGATCATCACTATAAGCCTTGCAAGCAATGTGACTAATGAGTTAGTTGTGGGATGATGCATTACGGAACAAGTAAAGAGACTTGCCGGTAACGAGATTGAACTAGGTATGAGGATACCGACGATCGAATCTCGGGCAAGTAACATACCGATGACAAAGGGAACAACGTATGTTGTTATGCGGTTTAACCGATAAAGATCTTCGTAGAATATGTAGCAGCCAATATGAGCACCCAGGTTCCGCTATTTGTTATTGACCGGAGATGTGTCTCGGTCATGTCTACATAGTTCTTGATCCCGTAGGATCCGCACGCTTAACGTTTGATGACGATTTGTATTATGAGTTATGTGATTTGATGACTGAAGTTTGTTCGGAGTCCCGGATGAGATCACGGACATGACGAGGAGTCTCGAAATGGTCGAGACATAAAGATTCATATATTGGAAGGTTACATTCGGACACCGAAATGGTTCGGGTCGTTTCAGATAAGTTTCGGAGTACCGGGGGTTACCAGAACCCCCCCCCCCCCGGGAAGTTAATGGGCCACCATGGGCCTTAGTGGACAAGAGAGAGGGCTGGCCAGGAGGTGGCGCACGCCCCCCTTGCCCCAATCCGAATTGGACAAGGGGAGGGGGCGGCGGCGCCCTCCTTCCTTCTCTCCTCCTCCTTCTCCCCCCCTTCTCCCACTTGGAATAGGAAAGGGGGGGACGAATCCTACTAGGTTTGGAGTCCTAGTAGGACCCCCCCCCCATGGCGCTCATCCCCCTTGGCCGGCCTCCTCCTCCCCCTCCTTTATTTACGTGGGGAGGAGGGCACCCAAAGACACAACAGACAATCTCTTAGCCGTGTGTGGTGCCCCCCTCCACAGTTACACACCTCGATCATATCGTCGTAGTGCTTAGGTGAAGCCCTGCGCCGGTAACTTCATCATCACCATCGACACGCCGTCGTGCTGACAAAACTCTCTGTCGTCCTCAACTGGATCAAGAGTAAGAGGGTCGTCATCGAGCTGAACGTGTGCTGAACACGTAGGTGCCGTACGTTCGGTGCTAGGATCGGTCGGATCGTGAAGACGTACGACTACATCAACTGCGTTGATAAAACGCTTCCGCTTTCGGTCTACGAGGGTACGTGGACACACTCTCCCCGCTCGTTGCTATGTATCTCCTAGATAGATCTTGCGTGATCGTAGGATTTTTTTTGAAATTACTGCGTTCCCCAATAATGTCTTGACCATATCACATCACAACATGCCGTGCAAAAACAAGTTAGACGTCCTCTACTTTGTTGTTGCAAGTTTTACGTGGCTGCTACGAGCTTCTAGCAAGAACCATTCTTACCTACGTATCAAAACCACAACGGTGATTTATCAAGTTTGTTGTTTTAACCTTCAACAAGGACCGGCCGCAGTCAAATTCGATTCAAATAAAGTTGGAGAAACAGACACCCGACAGCCACCTTTATGTAAAACTAGTTGCATGTCTGTCGGTGGAACCGGTCTCATGAACGTGGTCATGTAAGGTTGGTCCGGGCCGCTTCATCCAACAATACCGCCGAATCAAAATAAGACATTGGTGGTAAGCAGTATAATGATCACCGCCCACAACTCTTTGTGTTCTACTCGTGCATATCATCTACGCATAGACCTGGCTCGGATGCCACTGTTGGGAAACGTAGCATGCAATTTCAAAAAAATTCCTACGCTCACGCAAGATCTATCTAGGAGATGCATAGCAACAAGAGGGGGAGAGAGCATCCACGTACCCTCATAGACCAATGTAACATCCCCAGCATCACACTACAGTAATCTACCCCTAATAAAGGTCAAGTCATCATGATCATCATGCCAAAATGCCACTTGCCCAAAATCTGCTTCAAATTCAAATTCAAATTGCATGTCAAATATTTGCTTCTTCTTTCATGCAATCAAAATAGTTCACAATATGACAAATATTCACTAAGTATTTTTCATGTTAAAACCAAAATCTTTGGAGTTCCCAAATTGCCTCTGGAAATTAATTAGTGTTCCAGCAGCATTTAAATATGCCATTCCCAATTTCCAAAATTCCTAGACAATTCCTCTTGCCTCCAAACTATTTGTGGCAATGCCTAAAAATGTGGAGGAATTAATGGGCCAAGTCCCATATTTTCCCGAAATCCTTTGGATGCTCAAATAAATCATTTCCTCTCTCTATTTTAATTAAAAAAAGAAAAGACAAAAGAGAAAGAGGAAGAAGAGGACCTAATCTATTGGCGCTATGGCCCATCTAGCAAAAGGGAAGGCCCAGCCCACCTCCCTTGACTCATCTCCCTCCTGTGTACAGGAGGCAGGGGTCGTGGCAGGCATCCCCCGGCCATGGCCGTGCCTTGCCACGCGTCGGCCATCCGCCGGCTCCTCCCCCTACATCTACCCCGACACCCCCTCCCAGGAAACCCTAGTTCTCATCCCCTCATTGCGCCGTTCTCTCGCGGACACACACACACACACGCACGCACCGCCGACACCATGGTCGATCTCGTCCTCATGGCCACCATGCTCCCCGGCGCTTGGGAGGATGACCAGGAGCTTCACCGCCATCATCTGCTTCGTCTACGTGCGTCGTATCGAGCGGGCGTCCTCGTACGCTCGTCACAGCCATCTTCTTCCCCGCCACGGTCGACGACCGCCGTCGTCACTCCGGCCGCACCAGAGCCTCCCCGAGCCCGGTAAACCTCCCTACGGCTCGATGTGAGCACCCCTCGGCTTTCCCCTCTGTTTCCTCGTCGAATTCGTGCCATAGCACCGTTACCCGCGAGCTTCGACTCCGTAGTCCACCATGGCCGGAGCCTTGCTCCGCGTGCGCTCGCCTGCGTCCATGTCGCACCCCGTCCCGCCCGCTGTCGTTCCTCACTGCCCGCTGCGGCCGTCCACACACGCACTCCCCTGCAGCCACCCACGTCCCTGCGCCGCCGCTGCTCTATTCGTTGCTGCTGCTTGCGTCGTGCCCCGCGCCGAGTCGTGCTTGCATCGTGTACTGCCGCCCCTTGCGCTGTTGTCATCCCCTCCTTGCGCCGTTCTCTCACGGACACACACACACACGCACTGCCGACGCCATGGTCGATCTCGTCCTCATGGCCACCATGCTCCCTGGTGCTTGGGAGGATGACCAGGAGCTTCACCGCCGTCATCTGCTTCGTCTACGTGCGTCGTATCGAGCGGGGCATCCTCGTACACTTGTCACAGCCGTCTTCTTCCCCGCCATGGTCGACGACCGCCGTCATCACTCCGGCCGCACCAGAGCCTCCCCGAGCCCGCTAAACCTCCCTACGGCGTCGATCTGAGCATCCCTCGGCTTTCCCCTCTGTTTCCTCATTGAATTCGTGCCATAGCACCGTTACCCGCGAGCTTCGACTCCGTAGTCCGCCATGGCCGGAGCCTTGCTCCGTGTGCGCTCGCCTGCGTCCATGTCGCACCCCGTCCCGCCCGCTGTCGTTCCTCACTGCCCGCTGCGGCCGTCCACACACGCACTCCCCTGCAGCCACCCCCGTCCCTGCGCCGCCGCTGCTCTCTTCGTTGCTGCTGCTTGAGCCATGCCCTGCGCCGAGTCGCGCTTGCATCGTGTACTGCCGCCCCTTGCGCTGCCTGCTACCACTGTCGGCCACCGCGCCTGCCACTCCCGCTCTCACAGCCCCCTGCTGCTGCTCGTGACCTGCTGCCACCGGCGACCTCCTGCCGTTGTCGCTGCTGCCGTCGCTTCGCCGCATCTCGCCCCACCGAGCCTGCCTCCAGCCGCCCTACCTGCGTCGCTAGCCTGGCCGCGCCCGGCCGCGCCGAAGGCCGCGCCTGGCCGAGCTTGGGCCGCACCGGTGGCCGCTTCCCGTGCCTGCATCCACCTGCCGGCGCCCCCGCCGCCGCTCGTCGCCGGCCAGGCTGGGCTCCTCCACCCGCGCGCGTGCGTGCGTGGTTCCTCGCTGGCCGGCTGGCCATTGCCTACTCGGGTCGGCCCCGCTTAATTTGGGGGTGCTAACTCCCCCATTAGCATAACCCCTCCCACTAATTAGGGCAATTAACTTAATTTGTCAACATCAGTTAGACTACTAACTCAATAACAGATGGGCCCCGCTATTAATTAAACAAAATTACCTAACCTACTAGAGTGAGAGACAATGACATGCGGGTCCCACTAGACCCTCCTTTGACTAGTCAAACTGACCAGTCAACTACTAACTGGGCAGTTGACTAGCCCCGCTGTCAGCCACTAGCGCAACTCTGGGTGCACTGCACCGGGTGCACCCAGCCTATTCTGCCTTTTACTTAATTCGAGTTTAATTATTAAAATAATTTCAAAATTGTTTAAAACTTTGAAAAATCATATAAAATAAACCGTAAGTCAGATGAAAATGTTTTCTACATGAAAGTTGCTCAAAATAATCCAACGAATCGGAATGCGCGGTCCGTTCATCTGTCACATGCCCCTAGCATGTTGAACATGGAACTTTCCCCTCTCTTTCATCTGTCCGGAAAATGCTTAACACCAGGAAAACCCCTCCGGATGTTTTCCCTCTCCGTGTGCAACATGTAGTACCGCGTTAGATCACCCCTAACACCGTGTATTACCATGTTATGCTTTATGATGCTATGTTTGCTTTATATTTACTGTTTCTTCCCCCTCTTCTCTTCGGTAGACCCCGAGACCGATGCTGCCCCTATGATCGACTACGTCGACGACGACCCCTTCTTTCCAGAGCAACCAGGCAAGCCCCCTTTTGATCATCCCGATATCGCCCATTCCATTCTCTCATGCTTGCATTAGATTTTGCTACTGTTATTGTTTGATCTTATTCTGATGCATAGCCTGCTTTTGTAACCTGCTCATTGTACCTTCCCTGCTTATCCTAAACTAATTAGTATAGGTTGATTAGTGATCCATCAATGACCCCCACCTTGTCCTTGTTGCCCCTGCTTCATCATTGAAGACCCGATCAACGGGATCGAAGACCAGGCCCCGGCACTACACATCACTTTCCCCTTAGTAGCTCGACACTACTCGGTTACTATCGAGTGCCGAGGGTGAGACCTCTACAACACTTCTGATGTTAACCCTGTAGTGTAGCTATTCGGTCGTGGTCATCAAGGGTGATTCCGCCTTAACCACTTCCGATACGACTCTGTCGTGCAACCCCTCAAGTGTGAACCTTGGGGGTTGTTCCTCTTACGTTCACCTTGATGATTACATCGAGTGGAATTCACTGGGGGTGATTCCTCGGGTTTTCCCCTTGATGTTTGAACACACGGATCATTGGACTTTGCAACTGTTACTTGGAAGGGCGGGTCGACCCTGAGGGGTACCCGCGAGTGATGTGGAGACGGGTTGACCTGGAGGGTGCCCGCGAGATAATTACGAGGCGTGGTCGGGCATTCCTAGCCCTTGCCGCAAGTCCTCGAGACGGGGCGACGGGGTCACATCTTTCGTGAGTCTCTGCTTGTTACCGCGCATTCCTAATCCACTACGATTTGGATATTTGATCCGAGGGGCCTCTGGCCTGATAGCACTAACCATCACGTGGGCATAGTATGGGCGTTCTGCGTCGTATACATCAGCTGAAGCTTAATAGATGTCAGAGACTGAGCGGCGCGCGCCGGGTTGGACTGGTAAGCACCTGCCTTTTTTAAGGAGGTAGCTAGGTCTGCTCATCGGCCGCGTTCGCAACATGCAGGAGTTCCCGGGGCGATGGCCCATGACCCCTGGGGGCATAGGTTTAGTCCGGCGTGCTTGACCTCTCTATTAAGCCTAGGTCGGGTTGCGGCGTATTGTTTGGCCGAGGCCGGGCATGACCCAGGAAAGTGTGTCCGGCCGGAGTTAATCGAGCGTGGTGGGTAAGTTGGTGCACCCCTGCAGGGAAGAAAACATCTATCGATAGCCTGTCCTACGGTAACGGACACTTGGAGTTGTATCCCGATCGGTACAACTAGAACTGGATACTTGTGATGAGAAATGGATTGTGATGATAAATGGATAGTATGGCTCTGGGATTGCTTTCTCGCAGGGAGTCGAGAAAGGATCTGTGGCCAAGGTTGATAACACTTCTACTACTTTACTTTATGCTACTCTACTCCCTCCTGTTGCTGCAAGATGGTGGTTTCCAGAAGATGCTAGTCTTCGATAGGCTAGGCTTTCCCCTTCTCTTCTGGCATTCTGTAGTCCAGTCCACAGATACAACTCCTTTCATTGATACCGATGCATATGTAGTGTAGATTCTTGCTTGCGAGTACTTTGGATGAGTTCTCACGGTTGCTTTGCTCCCCCTTTTCCCCCTTTCTTCTTATTTTCGATTGATGCAACCAGATGGTGGAGCCCAGGATTCAGACGCCACCTTCGATGACGATTGCTACTACACTGAGGGTGCCTACTACTACGTGGAGGCCGCCGACGACCAGGAGTAGTTAGGAGGCTCCTAGGCAGGAGGCCTTGCCTTTTCGATCGATATTGCTTTTGCGCTAGCCTACTTAAGGCAAACTTGTCTAACTTATGTCTGTACTCAGATATTGTTGCTTCCACTAACTCTTGTGTTTTCGAGCTGATGTACTCGAGCCCTCGAGGCCCTTGGCTTGTAATATAAGGCTTGTATTATTTTAATTTGTGTCTAGAGTTGTGTTGTGATATCTTCCCATGAGTCCTTGATCTTGATCGTACACATTTGCGTGTATGATTAGTGTACGATTGAATCAGGGGCGTCATAACCGAAAGCGGAAGCGTTTGACAACGCGGTTGATGTAGTCGAACTTCTTCTCGTTCCGACCGATCAAGCACCGAACGTATAGCACCTCTGAGTTCTACACACGTTCGGCTCGATGACGTCCCTCGAACTCTTGATCCAGCAAAATGTCGAGGGAGAGTTCCGTCAGCACAACGGTGTGGTGACGGTGATGGTGAAGTGATGCACGCAGGGCTTCGCCCAAGCACTACGAAGATATGACCAGAGGCGTAAACTGTGGAGGGGGCACCGCACACGGCTAGGAATCAATGTTGTGTGTTCTAGCGGTGCCCCCCTCATATATATATAGGTTGGAGGGGAGGGGAGGCAGCCAAGGGGGCTCCCCAAGTAGGAGGAATCCTACTTGGGCGCCTCCCAATTCGCCCTCCCCCCTTCCATATTCATCCGAAGGGGGAAGGAAGGAGGAGGGAGGAGAGATGGAAGGGGGAGGCCGAATCCCTCCCCTTCCTTTCCCTCTTCTCCTATCTCCTTCCCCCTATTTCGGCCTACATGGGGCGCACCAGCGGCTGGTCTGTCCTCTTCTTGGCCCATTAGGCCCATGTAGTTGCCGGGGGGGATGCCCGGAACCCCTTCCGGTGACCCGATACGTACCCGGTACCCCCGGAACACTTCCGGTGTCCAAATACTATCGTCCTATATATGAATCTTTACCTCTCGACCATTTCGAGACTCCTCGCCATGTCCGTGATCTCATACGGGACTCCGAACAACATTCGGTCACCAAATCACATAACTCATATAATACAAAATCGCCATCGAACGTTAAGCGTGCGGACCCTACGGGTTCGAGAACTATGTAGACATGACCGAGACACCTCTCCGGTCAATAACCAACAGCGGAACCTGGATGCTCATATTGGTCCCTACATATTCTACGGAGATCTTTATCGGCCGTACCGCAATGACAACATACGTAATTCCCTTTGTCATCGGTATGTTACTTGCCCAAGATTCGACCGTCGGTATCTTCATACCTAGTTCAATCTCGTTACCGGCAAGTCTCTTCACTCGTTCCATAATACATCATCCCGCAACTAACTCATTAGTCACATTGCTTGCAAGGCTTATTATGATCTGCATTACCGAGAGGGCCCAGAGATACCTCTCCGATACTCGGAGTGACAAATCCTAATCTCGATCTATGCCAACCCAACAAACACCTTCGGAGATACCTGTAGAGAATCTTTATAATCACCCAGTTACGTTGTGACGTTTGATAGCACACAAGGTATTCCTTCGGTATCCGGGAGTTGCATAATCTCATAGTCAAAGGAATATGTATATGACATGAAGAGAGCTATAGCAATAAAACTGAACGATCAATATGCTAAGCTAACAGATGGGTCATGTCCATCACATTATTCTCCTAATGATGTGATCCCGTTCATCAAATGATAACACATGTCTATGGTTAGGAAACTTAACCATGTTTGATTAACGAGCTAGTCTAGTAGAGGCTTACTAGGGACACAGTGTTTTGTCTATGTATCCACACATGTATCAAGTTTCCGGTTAATACAATTCTAGCATGAATAATAAACATTTATCATGATATAAGGAAATATAAAATAACAATTTTATTATTGCCTCTAGGGCATATTTCCTTCAGTATGCAAACACCATAGATGTAAGACTACATTTCTATTTGCAGATACAGAGCAGGTAGCTGACACTGGATCCTGCACGGGCTGGTGCTGATTCGGTGCGGGGTGACGCTGCTATTCGGCGGCGCGCGGCAAGATCGTTGGGTTAGCGCTAGGGAAGGAGCACAGGTACTTGCGTGCTGCTGCCGGGGTCTGGGCGGCCGACGCTGCTCCCGTGGACTCCGTCGGGAACCTGCCCCAAGCCGGCTCTCGGCCGGATTGTAAGCGCTAGCGGCACCACCTAGGCCAGCACCTGCCGGCATGGCAGCGGCAAATTCCTTGACGACGACCGGCTAGGAATCTCATGGCGAACTTTTAGGGGCGAGATGGGGGGGCGGCGAGGACGAGCGAGCTGGGGACTCACCGGTAATGCCCGCGAGTGGCCAGCCTCATGCGACGGCTACGCGCCGCGAATCCAGCGTGAAACAGTGGCAAAATTGCGGTGCCCCTACTCGTCGTTATCTCCCGACGTGAATAGAATTGGGAATTTCGGGGAGCGAGTGAGAAAGACCAGCACCCTGGTCGACGAACGTGTGTACGGTGGGGCCCAGCACCGCTGTCTCTTCAGGATGTTTGTTCAATGCGACGGTTCGCTCCGACAGAGAACACCTGGCGACACATGATGACTCGCTATTAAGAGCTTCTCCAGCCGCGCCCCCAACAGGCCCTCCCCAGGTGATTTTTTCGCGCCGGCGCCTAAAAATCGGTCCAGTCGCCCCCCAGGAGCCTGTTTTTGCCGGTTTGGGCCGAAACTGGCGCCGGCGGACTCAGGCCGAACCCGGCACGCTGGGGGGCCCCGGGAGCCTGTTTTTAGCCGGTTTGGGCCGAAACTAGCGCCGGTGGACCCAGGTCGAACCTGGCACGCTGGGGGCGCACAGGGGCGCCGGGGCAAGCGATTTTGGCGCGAACGAACTGCGGGCCTGCCGAGTCAGTGACACTCGCCTCATCATCCTCACAACGCCTCGGTTTCCCGCAGGGAATCAATGCCAAGGTTGTCGCCGGTCAGCCTTCCATTGATTCCTCACGGGCGGCGTGGTGATGCCCCCCCTCCCGCCACGCGTACACACGACGCCCGGCCGCTATAAAAGCAACACCTCCCCCTCGCCTCTGGCCACACCCGCCCACACACCGCCGTGCTCTGCCTCTCCGACGAGCTCTGCCTCTCTCTCCCCGTGCGCAGCCACCGCCGACGTTCCTCCCCTCTCTCCCCCAGCCCAGCCATGACGATGTGCGAGCGATTCCCCGGCGATGGGGCGGCGGCCAACGGCTTCGGCCGCCGCTCACTGCATGAGTGGGAAGCGCACTTGCTGTTCGAGGCCAACATCCCGGTGCCTCCCGACATGCGCGCAGGGCTGGGGGTGGAGGCTCAGCGCCGGTGGCGTCCCCACCCTCCTGCTGCCCGACGTCAACGCGCGCGCCGACTACTTCGTCGACAAGGTCGACCGCGTGCGGGCGTCGCTGACGGAGGAGCAGCAGGCCCTCTCGCAGTACGCCGCCGACAACCATGAGGCGTGGGCGACGTACTTCCAGCACCGGCAGGTGCAGCGGTTGGCCTCCACCAACAGGGCGCCGGTGGTGCGGGGCACCAAGAACAGCGAGGGGCGCCGCCTGTGGTGGGGCGCCCCCGGCTGCTCGCTTCACGCCGTTCTCCAGCACCTCGAGGGCGGCAACGACCCGCCGTTGACGTACCCTGTCGCCCCGGCCCGGAGCGACGACCAATGGATGCCGAGGAGGACGGCGTCCTCTTCTTCCTCCTCCTCCCGCTCCTCCTCCTCCGGGTCGCCGACGTTGTTCAGCGTCAAGGCCGAGCCCGCGGAGACTCCGCTCGGCCGGCGCACCCGCAGTGCCAACATCGTAATCAACGAGGGCGGACGCGCCTCTTCTTCGACTCCTCCCCGCTTCGTCAAGCCGAAGACAGAGCCAGGGCTCGCCGCCGCCATGAAGACGGAGCCCGGGCTCGCCTCCATGAAGAAGGAGGCAGGCCTCACCGCCGTGAAGGCGGAGCCGGGGCTCTCCGACGAGGAGGCCTTGAAGTGGGCGCGTGAAGACTGGGCGCGGACGGAGCTAGAGCACCAGTGTCGCGCCCTAGAGCAGTTCGCCGCTCGGCGCCGTGGCCGCGACGAGGGAGGCGTCGTCGTTCTCGATGACGACAGCGATGACGACGCGCCGCCACCGGTCCGCCAGGACGACCCCGGGCTGGGGTCCAGCAGGGCGGCCGCGTGAAGGAGGAGAAGGACGACGAGGACAACGGCGATGGCGACGACTTCGCCGCGCTCAGCTCGTTCTTCGGCCTGTAGTTGCGGCCCTTTTTTAAGTATTTCACTTTGCTATGTAGAAAACTATTTAGGTAGCCTAAGTAATGTTATGTTCACCGAATTTTAGCTTAATCTTTGTTCCGTTTGTCAAATTTTAGCCGATTTCCTTTTTTAAAAAAAACACCTTCTGGGGGCGACCCTGGAGCCGGCGGTTGGGAATCCGAAAACCCCCACACTAATTTTTAGCGCTGGTTCGCCCCCAGGCGGCGATCTTACGCGCCCTGTGCCAAAGGCTGGAGATGCTCTAAGATCCAACGGTCATCGCAGGTGTATGCTCCGGATGTCTAAAAAAAGTTCAGCTGCACTTTTTATAATTTAGGTTTTTCTTTTGCCTTTATTTGTCAGGCAGAGCTGCAGACTGCAGTCCACAGTACCCGCTGCCCATGTGCCAGGACAGAAGTCTACAGTAGCCAACAGCCCAACACATCCATCCATCCACCGGCCGTCATGCCGCTCCGGCGCCTCCTGGACCTCTCCGCCACCGTCTCCGACCTGCTCCGCCGCTCCCTCTCCACCGCCGCCGCCCCCTCGCACCCACCATGGGCGATCGTCGACTACACGTCCATGGTGGACCGCTCCTCGTCGGCCCCGGGCGCGTGCTTCCACCCCGTCGCGCCCCCGGGCATCTCCCACGTCACGGCCCCGGCGCACCTCGTCAGCCCCAGGGCGCGCCCCGCCCCCGACACCAACGTCGTCCAGGTCCTCTTCGGCAACGTCGGCGCCGCCAGCGGCGACGGCCACCTCCTCCTCAGCTACCACGACCTCCGGGCGGAGGGCCCCTGCACCACCTGGGACCTGTCCGCGCCCCCGGAAATCCAGCGCTTCGTCTGCAACCCCCTCACCGGCCAGATGCTCCGCCTGCCGGACATTGGCGGCTCCCGGAGGACCCTCGTCTTCCACCACATGGGCCTCCTCACCCAGGCCGACGGCTGGCTCGGGCGCGGGCCGCCCCACAGATTCGCCGTCGCCGAGCTTGCCTTCCATGGCGCCGGCCTCGAGCGGTTTCTCTCGGAGAAAGGGGAGTGGGAGACGGTGATGGGCGTGCCGTGCGGGCCGCCGCCCCCGCGCGGGATGGAGGTCAACCAGGAGACGGTTGCCTTCGGCGGCCGCCTGTGGTGGGTCGACCTCACCTTGGGCGCCGTCTCCGTCGACCCCTTCGCCGACCGGCCGGAGATCCGCTTCGTCGAGCTGCCCAGCGGCAGCGTGCTGCCTGCGCGTGCTCGTACGGAAGAGGATGGAGATCTCAGGAAGGTCGATGACCGGGGGCTCTTCTTGCGGGAGGTGGCCAAGCACCGGCGCATTGGCGTGAGCAAGGGGCGGCTGCGCTACGCCGAGGTCTCTCCTCACGACCCGTTCCTGCTCAGCTCCTTTGCGCTCGACGGCGACGAGGGCGGCGGCTGGACGCTGGAGCACCAGGTGGAGCTCAGGCAGGTGTTGGCGGACGGAGGCTACCCGTGGCAGGAGAACTCGGCGCAGGCGGCGCCGCAGATCGTCGTCCTTGACCCGCTGAACGCCAACGCCATCTACCTCAAGGTCGGCGAGCACGTCGTCGTGGTGGACATGCACAACGGCAAGGTGATAGGGGCCTCTCCGCTTCAGGACGAGTACTCTCTTGTGCCGTGCGTGCTCCCGCCATGGCTTGCATCGAGCACGATCCCTACGGCAGGTAATCTAAATCAGTCACCTTCTTGTTCCAAGTTCTAATTAACTGCCAGAAATTCTTCAAAAAGAGCTCTTTAAGATTGGAAACAAACAAACAAACAAATCACTTGCTGGTGCATTGCTTGAACTGAATTTTGTGGGAACAAACAAATGGATGAATTTTGTGACTGGAAACAATTTTGCGGCGCGTATCATATATACATGGTGGTGACGCATTGATTGTTGCTAGAACTGATCATTGCCGTGAAAAAAGAGAGAATTGGATCTCTGCTACTAAGATTTCAGACATAAATACAATCAAAGACTAGGACTGGTGCTATTGATCTGGTCAGACACTCAGACCACCTTGCTGTAGTGTACTTCGCAGTTTGTTAGTGTACAAGCGTGATGTATGTTTGCTAGTCAGACACTCGGACCACCTTGCTGGAAGAAGATGTAGCATTCATGCAAGCTCTGTATGTTTGTTAGTGTATAAGTGTGTTCTGTGTTAGACAGTGGCATTCATGCAAGCGCGTTCACGTCATGTTCTGTTCTGCAATGCATGCTCTTTTATTTCTCCAATCGTGTCTATTCGCACAAGTACTTTGTTCACAGCAACACATATTTTATACCGCTACAAATTGTTCCGGGTTAGCTTTGTGTCTGATATTCAAGTTACTGTAACCTGACCGAGGAAACAATTCTTTCAGGCAAGAAGGATGGCATGGAACCGACAGATGATCCGGTTAATTTGTCTTAGATATGGTCAATGGGTATGCATTAATCTACCAGCCAGCTTATGTATCTCTGGGTACTTCTCTTATGCAATGCTTCTATGTAGATCATCCACTATTAGTCATTCATGTGCATTGTCAGGACTCATGATGTTTTATTTTTTTTCCTTGTCATAGTGATGATCACTCTTGTTCTTTTTCATGAAATTTAATAAATTTTGATGAAGTCTAAAACTGAAGCTTGTTATTTCCATTTCCGAACAAATGTTAATGATGTAATTTGGTGCTAAAGTAAACATTTTGTCCGGATGATAAGTTACTTTCCTTTTAGCTTTTGTAGATCATCTAGTATTGGTCATCCATTCACATTGTCGGGGCTCATGACGCTTTATTTTTTTCCTTGTCACAATGATGACCGCTCTTTCCATACTTTGTACTTGTAAATATGATTTATTATGAAGATTACCGTAGAACAATTGTTCTACAGTTTGCGGTTTAAAAAAAAAGGCCGCTCTTTCCTTTTTCGTGAAATATAATTGCAATAACCTAATACTGAAGTTCGTTATTTCTATTTCCCAACAAATGATAATGATGTAATTTTGTGCTATAAAGTAAACTTGTTGTCCAGATGATAACTCACTTTCTTTTTCACTTTTGGAGGTGAGATAGATGGACTATAATATTAGCACCTTTGTTTACTCGTTTTTTCATATGAGTCTTTCTTTTCGATGTTGAGTCAATTGTTCCTAATATTATTTAGCAAAAAAAAAGTTCCTGATAGTATTATTATTATTACTTTTCAGGTTTCATGGAACTAATACTAGATGGAGGGTTGAACAAATACTAGGAAGGAAGCTGGCGGTAGTTTGTCAAACTCTCATTTTGGTGGGAATCTGAAGAAGTATGGGTTTATCGTAGGTTACTGATTAATTACTACTTCCTCCATCCGGAATTAGTTGATTCTCAAACGGGTGTATCTAGCATTAAAATACGTCTAGATACATCCGTTTGAACGTCTACTAATTCCAAACGGAGGGAGTATCTTGTTTCGAGGGAAATCTGGTAGCTGTTCCGGCCGCCAAACTAGGACATTCCAGTAGAACTAAATTAAATCTGGCAGTTGTTTCGTTCACGAAAATGACTCTCAAGTCCTTGCCAAGTTTGCGGAATGAAGGTAATTTTCACTGTTGTGAAGCTGCATACTGCCATCTTATCTGACATCAAAGAGCTGCTTATGATGTTTAGCAATTTTTCTTTCACCTTTTCTTTTTGGCAGAATAGGCAAAGTTGCCGCTCATATGTGTGCTAAACTTCTACTCCCTCCGTCCGGAAATACTTGTCATTGAAATGGATGTATCTAGATGTATTTTAGTTGTAGATACATCCATTTTCATTCATTTTGATGACAAGTAATTCCGGACGGAGGGAGTATTACTGAGATTAGGCAAAGATGCGAGTGGATCACCTCTGCTCCTGATTTCTTGTATGGTTGCCTTTATCTGGACTGCAATCCCTCTACTATTATGGAATGAATAGCTGCTCGAACCACGAAAAATAAAACATATCACATGTCAGACTTCTCATCCACATGGCTGTCAGCCACATCGCACAAAATAATTTGCTAGGTATGCATCACCAAGTTGGTGTATCATGTACTGTATGTATTGTTCAGGGATCAGGACTATTTCAAAAGCATCAGATGGTGAGCCTGTAATGCCATTATCCGTTTACATGTTATCAGTATACCACATTCCACACTTCAGAAAAGAAAAACTGTCTCTGTTCCCGATTGGCAGATCTGAGTTGTTGATTTCACCTGGTAAAGATAGTACATGAAGACAAGCTGCCGGAAGTACATAATAGAAACTAAACACACCTGTGTCTTATCCATGGCACTTCTATTGTCGTGGTGAGATGGAAGGTGATGATGATGTCTTACCACATTAATGCCGTGAAGCCAAGCGGGCAGTAGAAGATGAAAGTTCATGAACATGCTTGAATTTTAAAAATATCTTAGCATAGCAGTGTATGGGTATTTAGCTAGTTTATTCAAGTAGGAAAAGCAGGGAAAGCGCTATATATTTATTTTCCGTGTTTATATTATATTGGAGATCAAAACTTTCACAATAATGGATGCATATAGCAAAAATGACAAGCCGCTTGTGATGTTGCCATGTGGTTTGTCTTGTTGATTCTTAGATGAGTGTATTATACGTAACTTGTACTGAAATTTTTATTTTTTGAGGAAGAAGTTGTACAGAAGTACTCCCTCCGTTTCACAATACTTGCCTTCCCTTTGTCAAAATATAGATGTATCTAGACATATTTTAGTATATAGGTACATTTATTTTTGGACAAATGAAAGTCAAGTATTTCTCCGTCCCAAAATTTTTGTTTTAGATTTGTCTAAATATGGATGTATCTAGTCATGTTTTAATGTTAGATGCATCCGTATCTAGACAAATATTAGACCTTGTCTTTATTGGCATTCTTGCCAATCACGATAGGTGGTGCTCATCTGTATTGGGACACCTCTGAATTGGCATTCTTGCCAATCACGATAGGTGGTGCCAGTTTTTATCACCGGAAACAACTCTGCTGCCTCTGTGTAAACAAACTTTCTGCATATATAGTCCTTGTCTTTTATGTAACTTCCACTCCCAACTCACATGGATGCACATGCGTGCTTCCCGGTTGAAGCGTTTTTCAGTTTTCATGCTCTCAAATGTGGAAGAAGATAAACAGCAGATTATGCCTCGACCTCGATGTCTATATGGAATAGTAACGATAAACTCCCTCTGCTAGTGTCGAAATTAGTCTTACATTTTGAGACAGAGGAAGTACATTAGTTTTTGACCTTTTGGTTCTTTCTTGCATGTTCCACGAACATCAAGAAGGTGATGCATTAATATGCGCTGTAAATCATTCAGAACTTACGCGGATGCATTTGTTTGTTAGTACCAAACATGAAACGTGCATTTGTTTCTTGAGAAACCAGGCGTGGAGAAAACTGAAACATAAATCCTTAGAACAAATGAAGTCGATGTGTGTCATCGTTAACACAAACTCAACAAAAGCACAAAACATTAATTCTGCAAATACTTGATTGATCCTTGAGAGGATTACACATCCGTGAAGAGAAGAGTAGATTTGGGACTGGTCTGGTCCTCATCATCCCAAACTCTACAGCTAAACTTATTTTATCATACGGACGGAAATCCATGTGGATCGAGATGCATGGAATTTCTTGTAGCAAGCTAAGCTAGCAGTCTAGCAGTGAGGCACGAGGAAGGCAGGCTTGAGCTCGATCTCCTCGTACCAGGTATAGAAGAAAGCGGTGGACGGGCAGCTAAAATCTTGAGTTTGCGCCTTCCCATCGACCGGGCCGGCGGCAGAGGGCGGAGAGGGTGGGAAACGCGGGCAGCTCGCCGCTGGCAGGAGCGGGCCGGCGTTGTGGATGAGGTAGAGGTGCTCCCGCACCTTGGAGAAGATCCTCTCGTCGGTCCCGTTGGCGTAGATGGTGGAGAAGCCGTGGGGCGCGTAGATCACCACGTTGTCCACCATGCACGGGCAGTGGTTGTACACCCACACCGCCATGATCATCGGCATCTGCTTCAGCTTGCGCCCGCCGCCGCCGCCGGAGTTCATGTGCTGCTGCTCTTGCTCGTGCGTGCGGCCGCCGTCCTGCTTGTAGCTGTCCACTCGGATATGCCGTATCTCCAGGTCCGCCACGGTGCATGTCCTGTTGCCGTTGCTCCCTGGAACGGAACTGAACTGATTCACGAGCTACTCAAGAAATTATACATATGCTCGCATGACTCTGGATTGGAGATGCTCTGTTACCTTTCGCCAAGGTGAGGAGCAGGACGACTGCCACGAGAAGCTTGATGCGCCTCTCCCGCCCCATAGCCATTGTTCTGTGTTGCGCTCTGCTTCTTGGTATTGATAGGTGTACAGAGTGCCATGAGAACTTGTGGTCTCGACGTATTTATAGGAGGAGCACGGAGACACTCCAACAAATTGACATTTCTAGCCCTTGGCAATAATTCAACACTCCATTCCAGATACTCCTCTAGTAGTTTTTTTTGCTCCTCCAGTAGTTGATCAACCAGTTCAGTCACTAACATGATCGCATTCTATAAGGTATACTAGTAGAATGTCCATGCATTGCTACGGGCTACAATGCAAATAAATAAATGAAATAAATAATTAAAGTTGTTCAAGGTCAAAGTTCATTTATCTTTCTGGATGGGTTTGGACATCAAAGAGGGGCCCATGGGCTCCCCAAAATTCAAAACTTCATTCCATATATGAGGGAGAATTGTGGTTATCCGAACTATCCGCCATGCTATTTCTAACATGCGGTGCCAACACAAAAGCCCCACCCCACGATGCATCTTACCATTTTCCCAAAGGACCCTCCCTTTCCGCCGTAGCGGAACATTTTTTGTTGGAGCCATCTCCTTTCAAATCGGTTGACGTCCATCTCACCTTTGCCATGGAGCCCTTTCTCCTTCATATTGCACTTCCACACGGACACCAAGGAGGAGCCCTCGCCAACCACCCTACTCCCCGACCTGATCCCCCCCCCCCCCAATATTCATGCCAATCTGCCATCGCCAGCGAAGGAGGGAGGACATGTGCACCGTCCGTGATGCCCCTCAAGCTAAGAAGGCAGATCCGATGTCTCCTAAGCCATTGCCACGTTGTAACATACCTTTGAATCCCGTGCATTACCACGAAACAAAAATATGATGTCCGTTGTTGGGCATGCAACTGATACACCACCATGACCATTATTAACTCTTGAAGTAACCACCATTTACCCTTCTATCCTAACAAAAAAGTGTAGGGCTTGATTAAAGAAAATATGAACCACTTGCTCATGCAATTTGATGCAAAGCCATCTCTAATGAAATGAAATATGCCACATTTTCTAAAGTACGCAAAATATTCCACTCAGACAACCATAACTTCACATACCAACCCCAACACCATCCCGCTCACACTTAACCCTCACTCCTATCACAAAATCCAGTAACTCATTGTTGTTGCGGCCACTAGCAAACCAAGAAAAAAGAAGACTAGGGAAATAAATAGGCCAGAAACTAACGCTAGACTATTAAGGCGATTGCACAGATTACTTTTATTGGGCATCAAAGTTCGCCACCGGTGCAAATATAGGGAACACCCTACACTATACAAAAATGGCTTGCTGTTTTCTTCAGCCGGCCGCTACACGTTAAAAACAAATTTTGTATCGCAACAAAACAAATTACAACCATAAAACAAAAGGAAGGTTGGCATCAAAGTTAACAGTCTTGCGGATAAATGCACCACCAGAAGTTCAGAAGCTCAGTTCATTTGACCTGACTGTTACGTTTTCATGTTGTACAGTCCGATGGAGCACCATAACCTTCGCCTTCGTTTCTCCTAGGCTCCTGGATAACATAGGAAATGTCTGATAGTCTGGTTTTAAAACCATGCATATCTTAACGACATCGAACAATGGTTGTCCTTGTTTCACAAAGGGTCTCTGTTAGGGATTGGACTTGTGTCTGGAGCGCAGATATAACATTGTTTTGAACTTGCATATCTTGATCATGAGGCAGTTTGGACGAGATTTCCTTAACAACCAACCCAGTATTACGCAGGAACATGCTTTTGGCACTGTTAGTGGACAGGTACTAACCCACTGCAGCAAGAGGTGACATTGCGGTTATAGTTGTCTCGTCACCTTCAGAAGGTGGCGGTTTCACCATATGTTCCATAGCTTGCTGAAAAGTTGAGTTTGTACATTAGTAGTATTAGAATAGAAGATATTAAGGAGGTATCAAAACCAAACAGAATAGCTTTGGTCTATATACATAACTTATTTTGGAGAACCCGTGTAAAATATTAGTTGTATTTTACTGCAAAGTACATAATAAAACCAGGTTCCAAACAGATGACCATGTACCATGGCTAATGTATTGTCTATTTCTTCACATTGTATTGACAGCTAAGGATAAAGAGACAAAGTTTATAATACGGTAAGCATAGTATGACATCATTTATATCACAAAACAACTGAGAACAAACAAACATGCAATTGTAACGCAGTGTGGGCAAGTCCAGCACGGAACTAGATTATAGATCAAGATCAAAGCAACATCGCTCCTCTTTTTTAAATCTTGTAAGGTGCAATGATACGTTAAGACAATTGTGTATAAAATTGAAAAGAGTAATAGACATTGGCTAAAAACCGTGCAGTTCAATGCACAAGTAAGAGTAAGTAGTAGTTAAATGGCACGAGGATTAAGGACTTACAATAGCGGCCTTGACTGATGTATTCATGCCCTTCGTCTTGCTGGTGTGGCAATTCTTGAAGATTTTCACAACATTTGGTTCAGGTACTTTTTGGTCCTTGCGGGTTTTTATCTGCATTTGGAACAAGTCAATATAGATCTGATAATATGGCACAGCGAAAAGAGTGAAACAGCAGCTAATTACAAGATACAATGTTTTGAATAAACGGATGTACGAAAAAAGGGAAAACTCCCAGGTTTGCGACAAGTGACATGCATGCAGTGCATCACTTATCCCAACCTGAGAAGATGAAAGTGATCTTTGAAAAAAGTACTCCTCAATTAGTGATTTCGGACAAAACAATTGTACAAACGCAGCCAAAAAACACAAAAGATACACAACCAAAAAAGCAACAAAAGCCCACGACTTACGCCCATGACGGGAAAATATAAAACAAGCAAATAGTAACGCTTCGTTTGGAAGTCTCCATTGGAGAGCTCCGTATTGAATTGGTCTGAATTCCAACTCAGTGAGGAAGCTGAAATGGGACGAATACGAATTCACCTGTTTGGTTGTCCGGCGATTTGGCCCTTGAAATGCCTCTGAGATTTCAATACAGAATCTGGTTTGGATGACAAACTTTGAAATTGCATAGCTACATTACCAGGTTGTACCTTGTTCTACATCACTAAAAAATGAAATCTGACTATGATTGAATATATAGCAATAAAATAATTAAATATTCTAGAAATGCATCAGGAAACACAAATGGTGATACAACGACAACAATATTTTTTTACGATAACATAACACAAAATTTGAAACAATAACAAATAGCATTTATCCACTGCAATTGATCATAGCATGCCACTGCAGATCCATCATACATGCATTTAAGCAAATATTTCCTATTCCTAATCTTGTCCTCATCATCATTAAAAGTTCCTATGTCCCTTGGTCCCCTATTCCGTTGTGTAGTGACAAAGGCTAAAGCAAGAGCACATGTTTCAACAAACAATTTAGTCAGAACAATTCTTTTCCTCTTCCGTCTTTTATTTTCTTCATTTATCCACTCAACCAACTCCAATTGATCCGACATTGAGCTGTACAATTTGATTATCTAGGATGAAAAACATTGTAGCAAGACATCACATGCACAAATGCATAGAAAACATAGGGGATTTCTGCCATATACCTTCACTTGGCCTGCAGATTGACGCACAGTTCACAGATCTGCACAATATATAAACAAAAAAATTAGTTAAAACAGAGAAGAGAAAGGGAATGAACCAAGTTACATGTACAAGACTGGACAAAGTAAATCCTTTTGCTGCCTGAGTGACTGTGTCCAGAGGGAGAAGGTAGAGCACAAGGCTGACTGGCGAGAGGGAGAAGGAAGAGCACCAGGCGGATTGGCCAGAGGAGACCTGCGCCTCCGTGACCGAAGCCCTAGTGCTGGCTGTCGTGGTTCTGCTATGCCCGCTGTGGTGCTGGTGGTTGGGGACGTGGATAACGGGAGGAGGGAACGAGAAAGAGGTGGACTGGAGAACCGGCGCCTCCGCCGCCGCGTTCTGCTGTGGCCGCCGCCGAGGTCCTCGTGGTGGCCCCCGAGATGCGGACGGGGATGGGAACGAGACGAAGGAGCGGGGAAGGAGATGGGAAGAGGAGGAGGGAGTGGGGCCGAATCGGACCTCGGTGCGGCCGCGGAGATCCGTGGGACTCGCCGCCGAGCTCCCTGGTGGTGGCGGCCGAGCTCCCTGGTGGCCGCCGCTGTTCCTCCCCTTCTTTTCTTTTTGCCCGAGGAGGGAGGGGATAAGGCAGCGAGGGGGTATGTTTTGCGGGAAAGGCCAATTTGGACCAAATCGGAGCGCCAAGGCTCCATATCGTGGAACGACGGTTTGGTGGGAGCGAATACATCACTGAATTTGGGTCTCGTTTCCAAGCGACAATTCAGACTGCAGCCAAACAGCTGAATTGCAATTTGGAGAATACCAATTCTATTTCAGGCATCTCAATTGGGACATCCAAACGCAGTGTAAGAGTAAACGGGCTGAATCAGTCGCGGGTTATGTCAGCCGAGTGAGACTTCACGATTGAGAGTTCGATTGAGACTTCACTCAGTCTCTGTCAGATGGAAAACCCTATTTGACGCTCCTTGCGTCAAACAGTCGACAGATCCCACAGGGGCGCGATCAGCTGGGCCGGCCCATCTCCCACTTTAGGCAGTTCTGATTTTTGGAACTTTCTAGAAGTTTGCCAGCCGGTTTCTATCGGTTTTAAAACCTTATAGAAGGTTCCTTAAGCTGGTTTTTTATTTTCCTTTTTTTACTGTTTCTATTTATATTTTACGTTTTCTTTTCCCATTTATCTGTTTCATTTTTGTTGTATTTTCTCTTTTTCCTTTTTCCTTTTTATTTCAAAACAAGTTCGAGAATTTCAAATATTAGTTTGAAATTAAAAAATTTTGGTTTTCAAAATTGTTCAAACTTTCAAAAAACTGTTCATATTCAGAAATTGTTCTCATTTTTAAAAATTATTTACAAAATCAAAAAATAGTCTTGTCAAACAAAAAATGTACCCATTTTGAAACATTTGGTCACAATTTATAAATGTTCCACTTTTTTATTTTTTTATTTTTCAAAATTATTTCTGCTTTTCAACAAATGCTCGGGAATTTAGAAATGTTCAAATTTTTCAAAATTTGTTCACATTTAAGAAAATGTTTCTGTTTTCAAATTTTGTTCTTAAATTCCAAAAAATAAAAAAAGTTGGTTCTTGTCAGAAAATGTTCAAAAATTCAAAAAAATAGAATTTCAAAAAATGTCATCATTTTAAAATTTTGTTCACAAACTAAAAGGTTCAAGTATTTCAAAAAATTGTTCCCATTTTTCAAAAAAATTACACGCATTCATAAAATGTTTTTGTTCTAAAATTTGTTCACAAATTCAAAAAATGTTCGTATTTTTAAAGAATTCACAAATCAGAAAATTTTCCCATTTTTAAAATTTGTCCAAAAATGTAA
The DNA here is from genome assembly GCF_002575655.3 of Aegilops tauschii subsp. strangulata. Classification (NCBI taxonomy): domain Eukaryota; kingdom Viridiplantae; phylum Streptophyta; class Magnoliopsida; order Poales; family Poaceae; genus Aegilops; species Aegilops tauschii. The sequence continues at coordinate 51,205,334 of NC_053039.3, forward strand.
TAAATGCTACGTTTTCGAATTTTCCTTCACAAAATTTGAAAATTGTTAATGTTTTCTTAATTTGTTTGCCAATTCAAAAAAATGTACAGGGGGAATTTCGAAAAAAATTTAGTTTCATAAAAATTGTCGTAATTTTGAAAAAACGTTCATGTTTTCACTTTTGTTCTTTGTTTTTCCAAAAAAAATGTGTGCAAAAGTTTTTCTGGAAATTTTGCGAACTTGTTTTAAAGTTTTGTCGCCGCTGTTAGTTTTTTAAGTTTCGCGTTGTATTTCTTTAACTTGGGCGTGGCAGTCGCAGTGGCTAGCGTGGCGTGTGCATCTACATGAGGTGGGGGATCGATCCCTATCTCAAATTGTTTTTGTTTTTTGCGATTTTTACCTCACAAAGCGAAGCCACCGCAAATAGGTCGGCCCACAGCGGGCTGCGCGCCTGTGCGAAGCCACAACTCCTTGCCGCGATAAGCGGCATATAGGAGGTCCCCAGTCAGATGACATCATCCAACAGTAGCCCAGCCAATTTTAATTTCTGATTCAGTCTAGTACTTTTCTAGTGTTGTTGGGCCGTAATGCCTTTGTCATTTTCTCTTCTCAGTTGCTATGTGTTTTGGGGACAGCAAATTTTTTTACTCCGTTAGAAGTTTTTGGAGATGCTGCTCGTTCTGGCACATTGACCGGGCCAGTAATAACGTTAGCCGTTCACACGACTTTCCTACCATCCAGTTTTTTGTTTGAATTTTCTTTTTCCCCCTTTTTTTAAAAAAACTAGCAAAGTGGCCTGCACATACGTGCGGGCTAGTATGTAACAAAGTTTGCTTAAAAGAAGTTAATATTGAGTTCTTTTATTGGTTGATCGTGAAGTGGTGATTTTCAGTATTATAGGAACTCCACTTTCGTGTTTCGAAAAATATCTAGAGGGGCGCGTTTGCGTCGAATTGTTCGGGAGTGACGTCTGGTTGGGTGATCATGTTTTTAGCGTGGTTATGTCTCATCATAAAATGTCAGCTTATTTGGACCAACGAACACATTAGACTGTAATAACTTTGTTCATGTTGAATATATGTATGATATTTTTGCCAAGAGTTGCATATGCTTAAATTTGAGTCCAAATATGAATCATTGGTATATGTGAGGGATTTTTAGTCATATGAATAATGTACTGAATGTTTGTACGGAAGATTTATGTAATTTAGGCTAAACATATTTTTTTTTAGAAAAGGAGGATGACCCCCGGCCTTTGCATCTGGGAGATGCATACGGCCACTTTATTGATTATTCTCGAGGACCTTTCAAAGTATTACAACAATGTGCCTGAATCCACCATCTTGGCAACATATGCCGCTACTCCTATCCAAAATGATGAAGGGGTGCTAGCTGGGCCCCTACCCAAACCACTCACCTAAGCCTAACATCAAAAGCCGGAAGCCAAAACACATTCGGAAGCCCCAGCCGAGCCACATACCGGGTCTGGGGCACAATCCGGTCAGACGCACTCGTGTGTCGTTGCCGCCATCTTCCACATATCCGTCTTCAGATCATATTGAGACTTCTACCTTGTCTGGCCACTGTTGTTGGGGATCGTAGCAGAATTTTAAAATTTCCTATGTATCACCAAGATCCATCTTTGGAGTATACTAGCAACGAGGGGAAAGGAGTGCATCTACATACCCTTGTAGATCGCGAGCGGAAGCGTTCTAATGAACGGGGTTGATGGAGTCGTACTCGTCGTGATCCAAATCACCGATGACCGAGTGCCGAACGGACGGCACCTCCGCGTTCAACACACGTACGGAGCAGCGACGTCTCCTCCTTCTTGATCCAGCAAGGGGGAAGGAGAGGTTGATGGAGATCCAGCAGCACGACGGCGTGGTGGTGGATGTAGCGGGGATCTCGGCAGGGCTTCGCCAAGCTTCTGCGAGAGGGAGAGGTGTTGCAGGGGGAGAGGGAGGCGCCAGGGGCTGTGTTCTGCTGCCCTCCCTCCCACCACTATATATAGGACCCCTGGGGGGGCGCCGGCCCTGGGAGATCAGATCTCCAAGGGGGGCGGCGGCCAAGGGGGAAGGGGGGTGGCTTCCCCCCCAAGCCAAGTGGGGCGCCCCCCACCCCTAGGGTTTCCAACCCTAGGCGCAGGGGGAGGCCCAAGGGGGGGCGCCCCAGCCCACTAAGGGCTGGTTCCCTTCCCACTTCAGCCCATGGGGCCCTCCGGGATAGGTGGCCCCACCCAATGGACCCCCGGGACCCTTCCGGTGGTCCCGGTACAATATCAATAACCCCCGAAACTTTCCCGGTGGCCGAAACTGGACTTCCTATATATAATTCTTCACCTCCGGACCATTCCGGAACTCCTCATGACGTCCGGGATCTCATCCGGGACTCCGAACAACTTTCGGGTTTCCGCATACTAATATCTCTACAACCCTAGCGTCACTGAACCTTAAGTGTGTAGACCCTACGGGTTCGGGAGACATGCAGACATGATCGAGACGCCTCTCCGGTCAATAACCAACAGCGGGATCTGGATACCCATGTTGGCTCCCACATGTTCCACGATGATCTCATCGGATGAACCACGATGTCGAGGATTCAATCAATCCCGTATACAATTCCCTTTGTCAATCGGTATGTTACTTGCCCGAGATTCGATCATCGGTATCCCAATACCTTGTTCAATCTCGTTACCGGCAAGTCTCTTTACTCGTACCGCAATGCATGATCCCGTGTCTAACTCCTTAGTCACATTGAGCTCATTATGATGATGCATTACCGAGTGGGCCCAGAGATACCTCTCCGTCATACGGAGTGACAAATCCCAGTCTCGATCCGTGTCAACCCAACAGACACTTTCAGAGATACCCGTAGTGTACCTTTATAGTCACCCAGTTACGTTGTGACGTTTGGTACACCCAAAGCACTCCTACGGCATCCGGGAGTTACACGATCTCATGGTCTAAGGAAAAGATACTTGACATTGGAAAAGCTCTAGCAAACGAACTACACGATCTTTGCGCTATGCTTAGGATTGGGTCTTGTCCATCACATCATTCTCTTAATGATGTGATCCCGTTATCAATGACATCCAATGTCCATAGTCAGGAAACCATGACTATCTGTTGATCAACGAGCTAGTCAACTAGAGGCTTACTAGGGACACGTTGTGATCTATGTATTCACACATGTATTACGATTTCCGGATAACACAATTATAGAATGAACAATAGAAAATTATCATGAACAAAGAAATATAATAATAACCATTTATTATTGCCACTAGGGCATATTTCCAACAACTATGCCATCGACGTCACCATGACGCCAGACAGCAACCTCCTCCTGCGCGAGCCCATCTCCGTGCATCGGACGCCGAGCCTCCACAGCGCCATGCCGCCGATATCCGCCGCCATCAATGTGTGAGATGAAGCACCGCTCCACCATCCCCCCAGCCAGCACTTACTTCAAAACGATGCCCCCAGGAGGGAAAGCGATAAAACGCCATCATCGTCCGATCCGGAAGACCCAAATCTAGGGTTTCCCTCGGAGCATCCCGAGCCTGATGAGGCAGACTGCAACGACGATGCCTCGACAAGGAAACGACATCTAAGACGCCGCCATCATCCGCCATGACCGTAGTCGGCGCAATTTTCATCGACAGTTGCTCCACCAGACGTGCGCCGCCGACGTCGTTGGTCCCTTCAACCGGAGCAAACTCCAAAACAATGCCCTAAAGAGGGACTACGACGCAAAAGCGCCGCCATCGCTCGATCCCAAGGAGATCTAGGGTTTCCCCCAGAGTTGCCCGCGCTGTCAACGACCAGACAAGGGTAGAATCCCGGCGGATCTGCCCAGCTGCCGACGAGTCGCACCCGCCACCGTGCCGACGGCAAACCAGTGATCAAGGCCCATGCTTGGGCATAGATCCGGCCGCGCCGCCGCGAACCGATCCGGTCACACCACCGCCGTCCCTGGCGGCCGCGACGCACCAGATCGCGAGGCCTCCTACCGCGGGGAAGCGACGTCGCCGAGGCGCCGCCAACACCCGCCGTGGCGACCGGCCCGCCGCCACACTTTGGCCCGGCGGCGCCGGCCTGCGCCAGCCCCACCCGAGCGAGAGGGCCCGAGTCCCCGCCGCCGCCGGCGACGGCAAGGCTTCGCCTGGCCGCGCCCTTTGGGCGGCGGCGAGGGAGGAGGAGGAGGAGTGGGGGAGGTCCGGCCGATGGGATCTGGGGCCTCCCGGTCGCCCACACGGGGGGCGGCTCGGGAGGGGGAGGGGGTAGTGCCTTTTCTTTTGGTGATTCAGTCAGGCTAAACATACGTATATGCACTATATGCTTAAAGTTGAATTTTTGTGTGTTGGTACGATATGAAAGCCCAACACGCTTAAGCAGATGCACACCAGTGCTCACACATCTTCTCTCACACTCTCCCCTAAAAAATATCTCTCCTCAAAAATAAAATAAAATCTTCTCTCCTCTACGCTTAAAAAAAGAATCTTTATCTCACTCACACACACCTTCACACGCTCACATGTTTCTCTTGCCCGATGCCCTTCTCCTTTCCTTATTCCATCCGCGCACTCCATAATTGCTGCCACCGGATTAGCCGTCTCAATAGTTTGCCCTCTTGATTTGTTGCCTCGAGCCTGCTCCTCCTCAGCTGCCGGCATCCCCGTAGCTCAACTCGTTGTTGCGGCCACAGGGGTGGCTGTCTACGGCGGCTTGTCTCCTGGGCCAGAAAACAGCGACGGATGTATAGCAGGGTCCGAGGAGCATCTACGCAAGGGAGGAGGCAAGATCATCGATCTGGACGGTGTCGTTGCCCTTGGCGTCCGTGCAGGTGATGTAGGTGTGGATCTCGTCTCCAGCAGCCAGCATGGATCCAGCTTGAGTATGAGAATGCTGGCGACGTTGTCTTCCCCAAGTGCGCGAGCCATTTGCATCGTCGTTGTTCCCACTCGAGGCAGCCCAACACATCATCACCATCCTCCACAGCGGCAGTATTCTTCGACCTACAGGTCCCTCTTTTTTCCATTTCCTGTCATACTTTTTGCTTAACCTTTCCTCACTGTGTATGATTGTATACCAATATAATGTAATTGAGGTACTGTCTGTTAGTGAATAATCTTAATTTTCTGATGTCCCTCCACTTTTTTCTGGCTTTGCGACTGGCGTAGGTAGTGGCTGCCCTACCCCAATTCATATTCAACAAATTTAAGTCGTAATCACTATATTTGTAAGTTGGTATAGTTTAGGACTATTTTCCAAAGGCAAATTAATTTTTAATAATTGAGTAGTCAAATAGGTCTGACTGCATTGTACATATACAAAATATAATGATAGAAGAATGCCCTGACTATTGGGTTGTACTATATTAAGCCAGAAATATCAGAAAACATAGAATGTTGACGCTTGGTATTTATTAACTATTTTCACCATATGGATCTTGATGCACATTTCCAGTACTTCTGCAGAGTCGTAGGCCATATCTGTCCTGCCAAATCATGTTTACATCTCTGATTGTGTCAGTCCTCTCTCAAATCTTCACTTGGGTCTTTTTTACTTGTCTTCTTGTTGCTCTTCTCTTCCTACGCAATATCATAAATTAAACTATTATTTATGAATTTCGTATCTTCAAATGTATCAGTGATCCATAATAGTGAAAATCATTGAATAATGTAGATGAAAGTATTTTAATGTTCACTAAAATTTGCAAGCACATAACATACAAGTACCGGTACGCTAGTTTTGTTAGTAAATTAATTGGCTTAAGAGGTGCATATAAACTTGCAAGCAGAGAACATACACGCACATGTATGCTAGATTTCCTAGTAAATTAATTGTTTTCAGAAGTGCATCTGAGACATAGTACTACCAGACTACCTGTGCGTCCCCAATTGATAAATAATACAAAGTTAGTTCTTAAATGATAATACCTCACCATTAGTATCTTCGATGGTTGAGTCGTGATCGTGAATCATCACTTGAATCAGTGATACATCATTTTCTGTGCGGGCATATCCTATATGGCGCTTATGCGCCGGTTCGCCAACGGGCACCTGCAGGCGTTCGTAATTGGGCTGGCCCGTTCCGAGTATTCGAACACGCGCCCCCTTTGTTGCAAGCGCACGGCTATGGCCACCAGGGCACCCGCCCGCGAGTGAATAGTTAGCTTGTTCTTTTCTTTTTTACTTCGTTCTTCAGTTTAGTTTCTTTTTTATTCCTTTTTCTCCTCTTCCTTTGTTTTCTTTAGTGCGTGTTTTTTTAAATCGATGAACTTTTTTGAGGACCGATGAACTTTTTCAGAATCGATGAACTTATTTTCAAATTGGATGAACTTTTTTTGAAATTCGTTGAACTTTTTTCAAATTCGATGTACTTTTTTTTCCAAATCAAAGAACTTTTCAAAATCCAAAAAAAAAAAATCAAAATCGATGGACTTTTTCAAAATTCGATGAACTTCTTTCAAATCAAATGATCTTTTTTTCAAATTCGATGAACTTTTTTTAAAATTGATGAACTTTCTTTCAATATGATGATCTTTTTTAAAACATTGATGAAATTGTTTTCAAATTTGTGAACCTTTTTCTCAAATGAGTGAACTTTATTCAATTTTCTTGAACTTTTTTTGTTTCACGTGAACTTTTTCAAATATGTGAACTTTTTTCAAACTCACTAAATGTTTTAAATTTGTGATATTTTTGAAATTTTGTGAAAAATTTTCATTATTTGTGAACTGTTTTGAATACGTGAGCCTTTTCTTTTTTGAAAAAAATTCGCGAACTTTTTTTCCATCTGTGAACTTTCATTTTTTGGAACCGCGCAGGCCATATCGTCGTTAATAACTATCGAGGTACAACGGAACACAATAAGCAGTTAGCTCTAGTGGTTAGCCGAGCGGTTTTAGAAGCAAACGGCGTGAGTTCTAATCCTGGTCTTGTAACTTCTTTTAGGATTTTTTGTCCGCTGACAGTACACGTTCGTGGGCCGGCCCAGCAAGGCGCTGCGACGAGCGCCAGTTCATTAGATGGCGCTGAAGGCGGGGAGTAGGAGCTCCCCGCTGCGCGATGGCACATGACTGTCCAGCACACAAGAAAAGAAAAAAAAAACAAGACAATGGGCCTGTGGCATCACTCAAAGAGGCATATATACAACACAAGAAAAGCAGCTATTCACAGATCTCAAAACTGAATATAATCCAATGGTCAAAGACATCGACTGAGACTTCCTAAAAACTCAGTCGACTGAGTTTTAGCAGCACCTTCAAAGTAATCTAGAAGCTGGCTCGTACCTTCCAAACTACTCCCTCCGTCCGGAATTACTTGTCATCAAAATGGATGAAAATGAACGTATCTAGAACTAAAATACATCTAGATACATCCATTTCAATGACAAGTATTTCCGGACGGAGGGAGTATTTCTATGTGTCGACAGCAGGATTAAGAGCACAGATAGCAAAATCCGTGTGCACGATCATAGCACAGATCATAGCCTCGTAGGTGTCAAACAGTTAGCAAACCCACTTAGCGCACACAGTACTCCTATAAAGCATCCATACTACTAGCTCTAAAAAGTGCTACCTTCTCTTCTATACTCTATCTATTTTCGTCGCAAGTCATGCTACCTGTGCTGGGCTGGGGCTCATGACCCCGGGGCCACTGGTGCTCCGCTGTGGCTCATGTCCCCAGCATCCTCCTGCGCCTGGGCACGCAGGTACTCAGCACGCTTTAGCTTCATACATTGGCCTGCTTGGATCATATTCTGAGCTTGCAAGCCATCCAATTCAAGCCGCTCAAAGCACTCGTTCGCCATGGTGAAGGGCATGTCTTGACTCACGTCAATAGATAGCGCTGTGATCGATGCCTTCCACTCACTCAATACTTCCTCCAGCTGCAAAACAAACCAGTTAGGATGACACACAGATCGTCATACATATATAATATTTTGCATTGCTCAGCACGAAACAAACCTCTTCAAGTGAGCTGACGACCACTAGCCTCGGAACAGAAGATGGGTTTTCTACATCTCCTTGCGGCCCAGCGCCCATCCCCGGCTCTTGCCTCTCCATGATGCGCTGGATGGCGCCTCCAACCAGTAAGCATAAACCTGACGCCCCTTTCACCATGTTTGCAATGTGGCCCAAGGCCTTGCCCAAGCCACCACAAGCCCCAGCTATCCAAGCCACTAATGTCGGAGACTGACTCTCAGGCACGAAATCTGCTAATTGGCACAAGAATTCACTGCGGCCCCTCAGATATGCTTCCCAAGTTCCTAAATACGTGCCACACTGCTCAATCCTTGCCCCAGTTTGTGCAAGGCTGAGTGCCCAGTTGCTCCCTGCATTCAGTGAAACTGAATCAAATTAGTTACATTTTTTATGAGCTTCAGTCATCAATGCTAAATATGAGGAACATTAACTAATGCATTTCCTGAACTCTTCAAGAAGAGCCATGGAGTTACAAATCAAAACTCAAGAACCCTTTACACAAAATTAATCAACAAATGAACAGAGTGGCATCAACTATAATAAAAAACCAACACATCGATCGCTAGCAAGATTAGAGCACAAATATACCTGACACTCCATCTGTTATTTGTAATCATCGATCATTAAATCAGAAATCGATCAGGTTCACATCCTTGGCGACAAATAAAACTAAACAGTCTCAAAAGTTATAGTAATCAACTATATAATGTGATTTTGATACAACCCTGGAATTTAACATATATATGCCGCTAAACTCTCATCTCTCCTAATTCACAGCTCATCTAACAAACTAGATCTACCAACAGAATTACAGCAAAAGGACATAATCTCTATACAGCCAATCAGTAACATATCATCCAGTTATGATGGATGCCACTTTGTTGGCCCCAATAAGCTGTTACATTAGTATGCCTGCAAATTACCTTTTTCTAGATTACGCACAAGCATGTGTATCATATATACTGTATTAAAAAAGATCCATGCACATGGAGGTGTTAAAAAATTTCACCTCAACCGCTCAACTTATGCCTACCAAAACCTAGAACTACTACTCACTAGGATCCAACCGGATATTTCCCCCAAGAAAACATCCCAATCTGCCCGAAGGATACCCGCCTGCCTCCATTCGCGAGCTTCACAACCTATGGAGTACAGCCCCGAGCGAGTGAGGAACACGATCGAATACTACCGCATTCCTGTGTTTCCATACTCCCGACATTACCAGGGCTAGGATCGCCCAAACGTTCTTCAAATGCCGGATCTCTGCAGTCTTATCCCTACACCAATCCAGCAAGTTTGTTATCTGATTTTGGAGTAGGTCCTCGACCACACTGTCCTTGCGAAGACACTGCAAGAGGATACGCTTGATGGTTTTCTAGTAGTGTGCAAGATCTCCGTCCAGCTATTCAATCGGAAGTCTAACAGCGGTTTCTAACCTGCACTGCATCTGAGCTAACGATCTCCAGGAGATGTCCCTAAAATACTCAATCCCTAAACATGAATATCTACTTATCTCCTATTGAAACAGAATAAAAACGCTAAAAGATCCGCAAGAAAGAAAGAAAGAACCCACAGGCACAAAGGATTTGTGATTCGTACCCTGAAAGGGGGCGGGCCTGGTCGGCCGTCTCTGGGGGCGTCCTGGCGGGGGCCGGCGTCTCCGGGAAGGCCGCGGAGGTCGTGGAGCTGTCGGGCGTCTCCGCGAAGGTCCTGGCGGGGGTCGCCGTCTCCCGGGAGGTCGTGGAGCTGTCGGGCGTCTCCGCGAAGGTCCTGGCGGGGGCCGCCGTCTCCGGGGAGGTCGTGGAGCTGTCGGGCGTCTGCGCGAAGGTCCTGGCGGGGGCCGCCGTCTCCCGGGAAGCCGTGGGGGCGGTGGAACTCTCGGGAGGTCCTCGCGGGGCCCGGCATTTTGGGGGGGCTGGTCGACGCGGCGGAGGTAGCCGCGAAGGCGGTGGCGGCAGCGCCGGCGTTCAGCGCGGACCCGTCGATCCCTCTCGCTCGAGAGCGCGGTCCGGTGGCTGGCGTCGTCCTAGGGAGCGACTCGGAGGTCACCGTGGCGGCGCAATCCGGCGCAGTTTTTCTCTGATTTTCTTCCGGCAGTGAAGTCTGTTTTAAACCTTGAGATTGTAGAGCTCATCCAGAATAAACCCTCATCTCAAATTCTTTGAAGACTGTACCCTATACTCATGATCCTGGTCTGATCCTGACCCTGAACCTGTTTGGCAAACCGGGAAAAGTTCCATCCCGCCCAGGATCAGAGTCTACTCTCACTTACATCCCTACCACACGTGTCATATCATTGTCTATTCCTAGTGCCTTTCTCTTTCTCTATTGAAATCAACGTAGCCGTGCATGTGCCGCGCTGCTCCGCTTTGCCCACGTTATGCACCCCATGCGCCGTCGGGCCGCCTGTTGCCAACAACGTCGTGCGCTGCAGTCCATTCCAGGACCCGGGCCGTGCGCCGGTAGTGGTCTGGTCGTGAGTGGTGGAGAGCAAGATGATGAAGTGCTACACGCACATCGGTGCGCCCCTCGCCATGAAGACGTGAAGTTCGTGGGGTAGCATCGCATCGAGCTGCGTGTGCGACCACGGCTTCTGCTTCGTATGTGTTGAGACAGTTTGTTCTGCATGCAACGTTCAGGAACGTCTCCTAATCTTTCCCAGCCGATTAGCTTGATTATAAGAGTTAGTTGAACTAGTGTGCTGTGTACACCCCATGTATATGTATCCGGTTGATGTGAATACTGAATGAGTTGCATCCCAAAGCTTTTCAGCCTTCTACAGTATGCACCGAGCAGTTCAGAGTTGCCTGCCGCTACAAGGTCTACTGGCTTTGCCTCGATAACTAGAGTGCATACATGGGTTGCAACCCATAGCGATACACCGCTGGAGACACTAACGCCCTGGGCTGCGCATGATGAGTGCTTCATCTAGAGTCCTCCATAGAGCACTAGAGCACCGTGGCATCGTGCGCAACGGCATCCAATTGGGAGTGCACTCACACCAGAGTTGCCCAATCCAGACAAAGACACTGGCGGCAAGCTGAGAGTCGCGTCACCGGGCGTGTGTGTGGCCGAGATGTCCAGCGAAGAGTTGCTCTCCGGGCCGCCGTTGTGCACGAGCATGGAGTGCATGTGAACGATGCAGGTCTTGCCAATGCGAGGAATGGAATTCACCGCAGTGCGCGCATGCTAGTCTTGTCGGTGCAGCACGCGAACGGCGTCGGTTGCCGCAGCGGCCAGTACGACGAGACACAAATAATACACGAGCCAATTACCTTTCCGAGGCAATTCATGCACAAATACGAACACACACGTACAACGCAGCATGTTGATCGACCGATTCTGGCCGCCAGCTAGACGCGTACATGTACGCATGCAACTTCTGATTCATTTCTGAGCGCGAAGATGGATATGATGTTGCGTGGGCCACTTAATCAGTGAGAGTAGAAAGTTTTTCCAATGGGATTGTCTTTTTTTCGATGTGTCAAATTGTTGTAAAGTGAAAGGGTCGGGATCATGAGTACAGAGTACAAACTTCAGGGATTTGAAGGTGAAGGTCTATTTCCAACTAGTTCTATAATCTCAAGGTTTAAAACAGACTTCACTCTCTTCCAGGAAACCAACCTACCAACTGTCTGTTGCTTTCTTTTTTCTTTTGGTGCGATCTCGGTTTTATATGAGATATACTACCAATTTTGTTCCGGCCAGATGCAAAAACAAATCGGTTTTTGCTATATCTCAGCTAGCTGAGAAATACTAGAAAACTCGTCAATTCAATTCCTAGACCGTCCGATCAGAAAACTCGTCACGATTCGTGTAGGAGCGCCTCACTTAGCATTTTTTTTAGTGGCAGCGCTTCACTTAGGCTTGTGCAGCGATGGCTGGTCCGGCCCGTTTCTCATTTCTTTTCACGGTTGTCTAGTTATGGGCCTGTGTCACGTGTTATGTCCTTTTGTTGTGGATCACTAGCGCTAATGTTGGACCAGCCCAATGGGAGGGAACAACTAGGAAGAAAGTTTCGGTTCGTTGTAGCTAGGAAGCTTCTCATTCTTGTTTTAAGAAGCTTCTGAAACCCTCCTGCCTGTTTAATTTTACTTTTCATCAGTTTTTATTATCTTTTCCTTTTTATTTTTTGTTTGATTTTTATTTTTCAATTTGTGAACTTTTTTCAATTTATTAGTATTTTTTTCAAATTCTATAGCAGTTTTAAAAGTGTCAATTACACCGGTGTTGCTAGAACTTAGCGTGAACGATCACATTTGTGCTAGAACTTGTGGCATACATCAAACTAGTGTAAAAACTTGACCCAGGTGTACAAATACAATGCAAACTGAGTTTGTATATGAAAGCAGTGCTGAGGCGTGGGTCCCGCTATCAGTGACTGGAAGGCAGGAAGGAGGGCGTGTGGCCTGTTTTTCATAAAAAAACACCCTCCAATTTTTATTATTTCTCACACAAAAGCCTTGTTGTCATTGTCATTTCCTCCTTTTTGCCTCTATGACTAGTAGGTCCCGCCTGTGTAGTGGACCTGTTAGTACAATACGAAAGTTAGAACAAAAAAGATAAACCGCTGATCTGGACACGCAAACCATTGCCAGCAAACAAACCGTTTATAACCACTCCACTGATCATGTCTTCACGTTCACATTACATAACTCCTTTTTTTACGGATACATTACATAACTCCTGTGTAATGTACAAGAACAAAGTCGCTCCTGGAGCTCAAATGGGCTGCCGTCAATGCAGGTTATTTGCACCTGTTATGTTTCTAGAAATTTGTAAAGGGTTTGTAAATTCTAATATCAGTATTAAAAATGCTTAATCATTCTTGCAGTAGAAATATTATACATACCAACAAAAAAATTACTTTCAAAATTGTTCCGTATTATTTTAAAAATATGCATTAAAGAAATAGTAAAATGCCTTTATACTTTAAAACAATATAAATATGCCCATTTTGCACTGTTTTTTTAGAAATTTTTAGAATTTATATATGTAAATTATATCATGTATTATAAGTAATATACATATAAATAAAATAAATTGCATTCTGAAATAATCATGTATTAATTTAAATTTATGCATATGTTTAAATTAAAAATTACAAAAATATTCATGTAATAATATGAATATTCAATAAAACTATGAAATTAATTTTATATTTTTTGTATTCATTAAATGCTTATATAATTTTTAAAATGTTCAGAGTTTTAAGAAATATTGATTGATGCAGTATATATTCATGCTTTAAGATTTTTGTAGTTGTTTTAGAAAGTGTTCACATGTTTTCATAGATTTGTGTATTTTATTAAATTTAAATAAATACACCCTTGAGTTACGAATGTAGGTGGTACATTTTATATCCTTTACATCTTACTAGGACATATGCCCGTGCGTTGCAACAGAAAAAAAAAATTAGCGTGCATGTTGTAGCACGATAACCCGCCTGTCATCCGCGGTTCATCCTATCCTCGTCCTCTCCGAGCCCCTCAAACTCCAGCGGCAATACTGAAGTCATGGTTTTCCACAGCTGCAGGCGGAGACGGTGGCGGCGGCAGTTCATCGACGCGTGGATCTCGGTGCCGCCACCCCCTGCTCTCTGGACCATAGACATCCATGATGGCCGTCTCGCTTCCCCACTCCGGCGGTTTAGGTCTCTAGTTAATCCTTGACGCACGGCTCGCACACACGATCCTTCGTGCTCTTTGCAGCCCTAGAATTCTTCCTTTCTTTAACTTTAAATACCCGAAGTGTCTTGTCCATTGTCACCTTCCCTTTTTCTTGGTGGGAATTATCTTAAAGGAGCAAGGTGGGATTAGTTCACAGGAAATATGGATGCTTTGCAGCCTATTGGACTGGAGATTATGCTTTTCTCATGTGGCTAGCGGCCCAGAAACGCCTTACTTGATGCTTAAATAGGCCCAGCGATTTGATTAAAAAAAGGGCATGCAAGCAGCCCTTAGTAGCACTTAGGTAGGCATCAAGTCTAATCTGGACCACTTGCTAGCTCGCTTGGTTAACTCGGTTGAATTTGAAATGAGAGGTCATGTATTCGATTTTCCTCTCTAACATCTATTTTTTTTCCATGATTTTGGGTGTGATTTTTCCACAATTTTAGGGCGCAACCGCGGTGGGCCTGTGCCCTGAGTATGAGAAGCAAAAAACAAAAATACGGGCCGACTGCTTGGTTTCGTTTTGACGTCTGGTCTCCATCCTTGGGTCGCATATATATTTTCTCTCTCTATATATATCTATAACTAGAAGAACGCCCGTGCGTTACAACAGGGCCACATTTAATATTTCCATACATATCAAATGACATTGGCGACCTTTTTTACCATCAAATCCTCACACACACTCCCTTCCTCTTCCTCACTCTCTCTCCCCCTCTTCCTCTCTCTCGCTAACACACACACATATATCCATCTTATTGGGTACGGGACCATAATCCATCTATTTCACACACACACGCTAGTGCATAACAATATGGATTATGTGTATTATATTTGCCACCACAACTGAGGGAATTAATTTCATGTAATTAATTTTATGCGTATTATATGCGCCTATTTTGTTTCCTTTGTTTGGAGATTGATTACCATCCGTGAGTTAAGCTGGGTACTAAAGAAGAATCTGATTGTGATACATGAATTGACTAGTAAAACGCCCGTGCGTTGCTACGGGCTATAAATGGATATAAATAAATTGAACAAATGATTAAGGTCGTTTTCAAGGGTGAAGCTCATTTCTTCCTCGTACGTTTGTGTCTGGATATCAAATCCAATCGGCTCCCCAAAATTCAATTGTTTCAACGGTACGAGCTCCCCCAAATCTAACCCATATGTGGGGAGAAATATGATTGTCCAGACTATCCGTCAATATTATCTACGACGCGCGGTCCGAACACAAAAAGCCAACCTCATGACGCACCCTTCCATTTTCCTGCCGGACCGTCGCCTTCCAGCTTGGTTTCTCAACGTAGTGGGCCATTTCTCACTGGAGCCCTCTCCTTTAAAATTCAATGACGCCCACCTCAGCTTCGCCATGGCACACTCTCTCTTTCACGCCGTACTTCCCAATGAATCGCCAAGCAGGAGTCCTCCGCCAACAACCCTAATCCCCTCTCCACGTGTTCATATCGATCCACCACCTCTATCAAGGGAGGGTGGGTGAGCCTGCGCCACCCATGACACTCCCAAGCTAAGAAGGCAGATCCAATGTCTTCTTAGCCATTGACACATTGTAACATACAATTGAATGTCGCGTATTACCAAAAAACAAAAATATGATGTCCGTTGTTGGGCATGCAACTGATATGTCACCTCGTCGGTTATTAACTCTTGAAGTAGCAAAATGCATTTACTCTTCTATCCCAACCAATAAATTGCACAACTTGATGAAAAAATATGAACCGTTCGCTCATGCAATTTGCTGCAAAACCATCTCTAATGCAATTTACCACTTTTTTAAAGTAAGAAAATTATTCCACTAAGACGGCCATAACGTAACAGACCAATCCCATCCCCCAGTCTGTTCATTCTCAACCCTCACTCTTATAAAAATAATCAGCTAACTCGTGTTCAAAATGAGCCAATGGTCAACGCCATCGTGGTAGGCCAGTAGCAAGGGACAAGTGCGACAACCACCTTCAGTTGTTATTCATTGCAAGCCTATATAAAATTTTCTAGATAAAAGGATAATGCTACCTAAACATGCATTCAATAAAAAATGAATTACATATCACAAAGTAAAATATTTGACGACTTAAAGCAAATAAATACTATTCTTTGTTGTATTCTTTTCTATTTTAGCAAGCAACAAAAGTGAGTACATGAGTCATCTCCATCAAATGCTTCAATAAAGTAGGCAGTAGCAACAAAAATAAAGCAAACTTTTTACTGGGCTGCCAATTCATCCAAATATGTTTACATGGACCATCGTAATGCAAGATAGATAAACTCAACATAAAAACAACAATGGTCGAAGATATTATGTACATGACCAAATGTATAACCCAGGATTAGTGTTGCTCGAAGACCACTTTCCTTCTCATCTTGATCAAGAACTTCAGCTTTGTTTTCACATGATCTCTTTATATAGTACGTCAAGGCATTTGGTTCTCTACAAACATACAATTTGAATTAGATATCACCATGCATGTAAAAAGGTAATGGGAGATAACTATTCCATTATTTAAAACAAATAAAGGTCAACAACTATGCTGCTAGAACAACTCTCGCAGCTAGCATGAATAGTTAGAAGAATGGAATGGTTATAGGCTCTATGTAAATCCACCCATGGGAACAAGACAGAAAAACAAACCATGGAGAGCTAAGAATGACATGTACATCAAATAACATCTATAAAGTTGTGGAGTATAGTATGTTTTGTGGCTCTGTTCTATAGAACTAAGCAGTATGGCATTTCACACAATTCATTCTGAAAATTTAAAAATTATCAAAACCTGAATTAAATCATGCTATTCATATTACTACTGTACTTAACAATTAAGCATTCTGACAAATGTAAAAATAAAATAGATCATGATTCAAACAACCAGGGTGCTGAGAACTTCTAAATGAATTTATAGCTCCGATTTTGTATCATAAGTTTAAGAGAAATGATAGAACTTAGGAAATGCTAGAGAGTTTAAACATCAGCAGTGATATGTTCTTGTTTGAATACCAAGAAGAGAAACGACACTTACATTACTACTAATCCTTACATCTAAGGGGAAAAGGCACATCAAAAAAAATATAGTTTATATATGGTATTCAGAGCTAAAATTAGTAAATCATCTTGGAACATCAGAAAAAATATAGTTTATCTACTCCAGGAATCATCTTGAACCAAATCAACAGATGGATGTAGGATATGCCACAGTTAGGAGCAATAAACAACTGTCGAAGCAACATGACATCAAGCAGGATAAGCCGTAGTTGCAAGATAGTATAACAGTAGATGGAGAAAGTACATGAAAGAAGCAGATCATGCATGGAGACTTGGTAGAGAGGTCGTCAAACTGGAACCCACCTTTGACATCAGTGGCCATGCATAGCAAGATGTTGCGTGTGGTGCAATTTGTGCCTTGCAAGTAAGATGGCGACGCCCTTGACATCAGTGGCCACATTGCCCAACTTCAGAGGTGGTCGGAAGGGGTTGTTGCAGCAACACACACCAATAGCAAGCCGAGGCAACCTGGGAGGCGGAGACTGCGACAATGACTTGCTAACCACAGGGCAGCCTACTAAGCATAAATCCCCTTCTCGTCATAAGTTGTAGCCATGACCGAAGACGACCTCGCAACGTGCCCCTCGCTCCCATGCCTCAAATTGCGTACCAGCAAGAGAGCGTAACGGTGCAGAGAAGCCGTTGCGAAAATACTTTTTAGTTAGAAGGCTGGATGCTGATGAACATTGATTTTAGAACTGTAAACATATCCAATTAAGACACTACTACAGCAAGATGTCAGATAATCTTGGCATCAATGCCGATGTTCGTCCACCTAGCTCCATTATCTTACTGTCAGAGCATGGGACTAATTCATTTATGACCAAGCAAAAATATCTACCGTAGAAGAGCCTTGCGAGAAATATAGAAAAAAGATTGAGATTCCTGCAATTTGATGCTCACTTTGGCAACAAACACTTAAAAGTGGATCATTAACATAAAGGTGAAGCAATATTATGAATTACTAACCATTACTTGATGACCTGTCTACACAATTGAGAGATTTTGTACGTAGTATTATGCTTATTCAAATGAGAATACCACAAAGATGGACATGTACTTTCCTGCTCCTAGACCATGAACCTAAAGGTTATGATTTGCTTCTCTTCCTACCTTTGTCCTGCTGGGAACCCAACATTACTTATAATCCTTTTTCACGCCGTTAAAATAAAGAATCAAAGGAAAGTCTCAAAGACTTCACACAAATAAAATGGCATATGTAATGAAACACATCCCGTGAAAAAATTGTTCTCGTTGGAAGCACATCAATATAAAATGAAAAGTATCAATCAAATTATAAGTTGTAAGTGGACTAAGGTGCAGAACTTAATCGTTTGTCATCCTTTGTCGTCTACTTTGATGCCCAATCTGTATGACAAAAAAACCTAAATCAGTTTTCACTCCATATATACAAAAAGTGTTGGGGAACGTAGTAATTTCAAAAAAAATCCTACACACACGCAAGATCATGGTGATGCATAGCAACGAGAGGGGAGAGTGTTGTCCACGTATGCTCATAGACCGTAAGCGGAACCGTTATGACAACGTGGTTGATGTAGTCGTACGTCTTCACGATCGACCGATCCTAGCACCAAAAGTACGGCACCTCCGCGATCTGCACACGTCCGGCTCAGTGACGTCCCACGAACTCACGATCCAGCAGAGTGTCGAGGGAGAGCTTCGTCAGCACGACAGCGTGATGACGGTGATGATGAAGCTACCGATGCAGGGCTTCGCCTAAGCGCTGCAACGATATGACCAAGGTGGATTATGGTGGAGGGGGCATCGCACGCGGCTAAGAGATCAATGATCAACTTGTGTGTCTATGGGGTGCCCCCTGGCCACGTATATAAAGGATGGAGGGAGGAGGAGGCCAGCCCTCATAGGGCGCGCCCAAAGTGTGGAGTCCTACTAGGACTCCCTAGTCCTAGTAGGATTCCACCTCCCACATGGAATAGGAAAAAGGGAAGGGAGAAGGAGAAGGAAGGAAGGGGGCGCCCCCTTTCCCTAGTCCAATTTGGACCAGTCCATGGGGAAGGGGCGCGGCCCCCTTGAGGCCTTTCTCTCCTTTCCCGTATGGCCCGGTAAGGCCCAATACGAATTCCTGTAACTCTCCGGTACTCCGAAAAATACCCGAATCACTCGGAACCTTTCTGATGTCCGAATATAGCCTTCCAATATATCGATCTTTGCGTCTCGACCATTTCGAGACTCCTCGTCATGTCCCCGATCTCATCCGGGACTCTGAACAAACTTCGGTCATCAAATCACATAACTCATAATACAAATCGTCACAGAACGTTAAGCGTGCGGACCCTACGAGTTTGAGAACTATGTAGACATGACCGAGACTCATCTCCGGTCAATAACCAATAGCGGAACCTGGATGCTCATATTGGTTCCTACATATTCTACGAAGATCTTTATCGGTCAAACCGCATAACAACATACGTTGTTCCCTTTGTCATCGATATGTTACTTGCCCGAGATTCGATCGTCGGTATCTCGATACCTAGTTCAATATCGTTACCGGCAAGTCTCTTTACTCGTTTCGTAATGTATCATCCCGCAACTAACTCATTAGTCACAATGCTTGCAAGGCTTATAGTGATGTGCATTACCGAGAGGGCCCAGAGATACCTTTCCGATACATGGAGTGAGAAATCCTAATCTCGATCTATGCCAACTCAACAAACACCATCGGAGACACCTGTAGAGCATCTTTATAATCACCCAGTTACGTTGTGACGTTTGACAGCACACAAGGTGTTCCTCCGGTATTTGGGAGTTGCATAATCTCATAGTCTGAGGAACATGTATAAGTCATGAAGAAAGAAGTAGCAATGAAACTGTAACGATCATATGTTGGGGAACGTAGTAATTTCAAAAAAAAAATCCTACGCACACGCAAGATCATGGTGATGCATAGCAACGAGAGGTGAGAGTGTTGTCCACGTACCCTCATAGACCGAAAGCGGAAGCGTTAGCACAACGCGGTTGATGTAGTCGTACGTCTTCACGATCCGACCGATCCAAGTACAGAACGTACGGCACCTCCGAGTTCAGCACACGTTCAGCTCGATGACGTCCCGCGAACTTCGATCCAGCAGAGCTTCACGAGAGAGTTCCGTCAGCACGACGGCGTGATGACGGTGATGATGTTGCTACCGACGCAGGGCTTCGCCTAAGCACCGCTACGATATGACCGAGGTGGAATATGGTGGAGGGGGCACCGCACACGGCTGGGAGAGATCAACAGATCAACTTGTGTGTAGAGGTGCCCCCTGCCCTCGTATATAAAGGAGCAAGGGGGAGGCCGGCCGGCCCTTGGGGCGCGCCAAGGAGGGGGGAGTCCTCCTCCTAGTAGGAGTAGGACTCCCCTTTCCTAGTCCAACTAGGAAGAGGGAAGGGGGAAGGAAAGGGAGGGAGAGGGAGAGGGAAAGAGGGGCCGCGCCCCCCTCCCCTAGTCCAATTCGGACTCCTCATGGGAGGGGGTGCGCCACCTCCTGGGCTGCTGCCCTCTCTCTCCCCTCGGGCCCACTAAGGCCCAATACTTCCCCGGGGGGTTCCGGTAACCCCTCCGGCACTCCGGTTTTCTCCGAAACCACCCGGAACACTTCCGGTGTCCGAATATAGTCGTCCAATATATCGATCTTCACGTCTCGACCATTTCGAGACTCCTCGTCATGTCCGTGATCATATCCGGGACTCCGAACTACCTTCGGTACATCAAAACACAAAAACTCATAATACCGATCGTCACCGAACTTTGAGCGTGCGGACCCTACGGGTTCGAGAACTATGTAGACATGACCGAGACACGTCTCCGGTCAATAACCAATAGCGGAACCTGGATGCTCATATTGGCTCCCACATATTCTACGAAGATCTTTATTGGTCAAACCGCACAACAACATACGTTGTTCCCATTGTCATCGGTATGTTACTTGCCCGAGATTCGATCGTCGGTATCTCAATACCTAGTTCAATCTCGTTACCGGCAAGTCTCTTTACTCGTTTCGTAATACATCATCCCGCAACTAACTCATTAGTTACAATGCTTGCAAGGCTTATAGTGATGTGTATTACCGAGTGGGCCCAGAGATACCTCTCCGACAATCGGAGTGACAAATCCTAAGCTCGATATACGCCAACTCAACAAGTACCTTCGGAGACACCTGTAAAGCACCTTTATAATCACCCAGTTACGTTGTGACATTTGGTAGCACACAAAGTGTTCCTCCGGTATTCGGGAGTTGCATAATCTCATAGTCATAGGAACATGTATAAGTCATGAAGAAAGCAATAGCAACAAACTAAACGATCATCGTGCTAAGCTAACAGATGGGTCATGTCAATCACATCATTCTCTAATGATGTGATCTCGTTAATCAAATGACAACTCATGTCTATGGCTAGGAAACTTAACCATCTTTGATTCAACGAGCTAGTCAAGTAGAGGCATACTAGTGACACTCTGTTTGTCTATGTATTCACACATGTACTAAGTTTCCGGTTAAGACAATTCTAGCATGAATAATAAACACTTATCAAGAAATAAGGAAATAAATAATAACTTTATTATTGCCTCTAGGGCATATTTCCTTCAGTCTCCCACTTGCACTAGAGTCAATAATCTAGTTCACATTGCCATGTGATTTAACATCAATAGTTCACATCACCATGTGATTAACACCCATAGTTCACATCGTCATGTGACCAACACTCAAAGGATTTACTAGAGTCAGTAATCTAGTTCACATCGCCATGTGATTAACACCGAAAGAGTACTAAAGTGTGATCGTGTTTTGCTTTGTGAGAGAAGTTTAGTCAACGGTTCTGCAACATTCAGATCCGTATGTATTTTGCAAATGTCTATGTCAACAATGCTCTGCATGGAGCTACTCTAGCTAATTGCTCCCACTTTCAATATGTATCCAGATTGAGACTTAGAGTCATCTGGATCAGTGTCAAAACTTGCATCGACGTAACACTTTACGATGAACCTTTTGTCACCTCCATAATCGAGAAACATATCCTTATTCCATTAAGGATAATTTTAACCGTTGTCCAGTGATCTACTCCTAGATCACTATTGTACTCCCTTGCCAAACTCAGTGTAGGGTATACAATAGATCTGGTACACAGCATGGCATACTTTATAGAACCTATGGCTGAGGCATAGGGAATGACTTTCATTCTCTCTCTATCTTCTGCCATGGTCGGGCTTTGAGTCTACTCAATTTCACACCTTGTAACACAGTCAAGAACTCTTTCTTTGACTGTTCCATTTTGAACTACTTCAAAATCATGTCAAGGTATGTACTCATTGAAAAAACTTATCAAGCGTCTTGATCTATCTCTATAGATCTTGATACTCAATATGTAAGCAGCTTCACCGAGGTCTTTCTTTGAAAAACTTCTTTCAAATACTCCTTTATGCTTTCCAGAAAATTATACATTATTTTCGATCAACAATATGTCATTAACATATACTTATCAGAAATGTTGTAGTGCTCCCACTCACTTTCTTGTAAATACAAGCTTCATCGCAAGTCTGTATAAAACTATCTGCTTTGATCAACTCATCAAAGCGTATATTCCAACTCCGAGATGCTTGCACCAGTCCATAGATGGATCGCTGGAGCTTGCACATTTTGTTAGCACCTTTAGGATCGACAAAACCTTCTGGTTGCATCATATACAACTCTTCTTTAAGAAATCCATTAACGAATGTAGTTTTGACATCCATTTGCCAGATTTCATAAAATGTGGCAATTTGCTAACATGACCCGGACAGACTTAAGCATCGCTATGAGTGAGAAAATCTCGTCGTAGTCAACACCTTGAACTTTGTCAAAACCTTTTTCAACAAGTCTAGCTTTGTAGATAGTAACACTACTATCAGCGTCCTTATTCCTCTTGAAGATCCTTTTATTTTCCATGGCTTGCCGATCATCGGGCAAGTCAACCAAAGTCCACACTTTGTTCTCATACATGGATCCCATCTCAGATTTCATGGCCTCAAGCCATTTCGCGGAATTTGGGCTCATCATCGCTTTCATAGTTCGTAGGTTCGTCATGGTCAAGTAACATGACCTCCAGAACAGGATTACCATACCACTCTGGTGCGGATCTCACTCTGGTTGACCTACGAGGTTCGGTAGTAACTTGATCTGAAGTGACATGATCATCATCATTAGCTTCCTCACTAATTGGTGTAGGAATCAAAGGAACAGATTTCTTTGATGAACTACTTTCCAATAAGGAAGCAGGTACAGTTACCTCATCAAGTTCTACTTTCCTCCCACTCACTTCTTTCGAGAGAAACTCCTTCTCTAGAAAGGATCCATTCTTAGCAACAAATGTCTTGCCTTAATTGTAGTACCCAGACAATCTGAGCACATGCTCACTGGTTGAGCTATTCTCCTCCATCTTTTAGGCAAAGTACTGTCAGAGGTCTCGTACCTTTCGACACGGGCATGAGTATGAAATACCAATTTGAACTCTTGGAACATCTTATATGCTCCATGGTGTTCAAAACATTTTTGAAGTCCCAGTTCTAAGCCGTCAAGCATGGTGCACTAAACTATCAAGTAGTCATCATACCGAGCTTGTCAAACGTTCATAACGTGTGTATCTACTCCAGCAATAGGTCTGTCACCTAATGGTGCATCAAGGACATAATTCTTCTGTGCAGCAATGAGGATAATCCTCAGATCACGGACCTAGTCCACATCATTGCTACTATCATCTTTCAACTTAGTTTTCTCTAGGAACATATCAAAAATAAAACAGGGGAGCTAAACGCGAGCTCTTGATCTACAACATAGATATGCTAATACTACCAGGACTAAGTTCATGATAAATTTAAAGTTCAATTAATCATATTACTTAAGAACTCCCACTTAGACAGACATCCCTCTAATCATCTAAGTGATCACGTGATCCAAATCAACTAAACCATAACCGATCATCACGTGAAATGGAGTAGTTTTCAATGGTGAACGTCATTATGTTGATCATATCTACTATATGATTCACGCTCGACCTTTCGGTCTCAGTGTTCCGAGGCCATATCTGCATATGCTAGGCTCGTCAAGTTTAACCCGAGTATTCTGCGTGTGCAAAACTGGCTTGCACCCGTTGTAGATGAACGTTGAGCTTATCACACCCGATCATCACGTGGTGTCTCGGCACGACGAACTTTGGCAACGGTGCATACTCAGGGAGAACACTTTTACCTTGAAATTTAGTGAGAGATCGTCTTATAATGCTACCGTCAATCAAAGCAAGATAAGATGCATAAAAGATAAACATCACATGCAATCAATATAAGTGATATGATATGGCCATCATCATCTTGTGCTTGTGATCTCCATCTCCGAAGCACCGTCATGATCCCCATCGTCACCGGCGCGACACCTTGATCTCCATCGTAGCATCGTTGTCGTCTCGCCAACTATTGCTTCTACGACTATCGCTACCGCTTAGTGATAAAGTAAAGCAATTACATGGCGATTGCATTGCATACAATAAAGCGACAACCATATGGCTCCTGCCAGTTGCCGATAACTCGGTTACAAAACATGATCATCTCATACAATAAAATATAGCATCATGCCTTGACCATATCACATCACAACATGCCCTGCAAAAACAAGTTAGACGTCCTCTACTTTGTTGTTGCAAGTTTTACGTGGCTGCTACGGGCTGAGCAAGAACCATTCTTACCTACGCATCAAAACCACAACGGTAGTTTGTCAAGTTGGTGTTGTTTTAACCTTCGCAAGGACCGGGTATAGCCACACTCGGTTCAACTAAAGTTGGAGAAACTGACACCCGCCAGCCACCTCTGTGCAAAGCACGTCGGAAGAACCAGTCTCGCGTAAGCGTACGCGTAATGTCGGTCCGGGCCGCTTCATCCAACAATACCGCCAAACCAAAGTATGACATGCCGGTAAGCAGTATGACTTATATCGCCCACAACTCACTTGTGTTCTACTCGTGCATATAACATCAACGCATAAAACCAGGCTCTGATACCATTGTTGGGGAACGTAGTAATTTCAAAAAAATTCCTACGCACATGCAAGATCATGGTGATGCATAGCAACGAGAGGGGAGAGTGTTGTCCACGTACCCTCATAGACCGAAAGTGGAAGTGTTAGCACAACACGGTTGATGTAGTCGTACGTCTTCACGATCCGACCGATCCAAGTACCGAACGTACGACACCTCCGAGTTCAGCACACGTTCAGCTCGATGACGTCCCGCGAACTTCGATCCAGCAGAGCTTCACGGGAGAGTTCCGTCAGCACGACGGCGTGATGACGGTGATGATGTTGCTACCGACGCAGGGCTTTGCCTAAGCACCGCTACGATATGACCGATGTGGAATATGGTGGAGGGGGGCACCGCACACGGCTGGGAGAGATCAACAGATCAACTTGTGTGTAGAGGTGCCCCCTGCCCCCGTATATAAAGGAGCAAGGGGGAGGCCGGCCGGCGCTTGGGGCGCGCCAAGGAGGGGGGAGTCCTCCTCCTAGTAGGAGTAGGACTCCCCTTTCCTAGTCCAACTAGGAAGAGGGAAGGGGGAAGGAAAAAGAGGGAGAGGGTTAGGGAAAGAGGGGTCGCGCCCCCCTCCCCTAGTCCAATTCGGACTCCTCATGGGAGGGGGTGTGCCACCTCCTGGCTGCTGCCCTGTCTCTCCTCTCAGGCCCACTAAGGCCCAATACATGAAGCAGGATAAGCCGTAGTTGCAAGATAGTATAACAGTAGATGGAGAAAGTACATGAAAGAAGCAGATCATGCATGGAGACTTGGTAGAAAGGTCGTCAAACTGGAACCCACCTTTGACATCAGTGGCCATGCATAGCAAGATGTTGCGTGCGGTGCAATTTGTGCCTTGCACGTAAGATGGAGACGCCCTTGACATCAGTCGCCACATTGCCCAACCTCAGAGGTGGCCGAAAGGGGTTGTTGCAGCAACACACACCAATAGGAAGCCGAGGCAACCTGGGAGGCGGAGACTGCGACAATGACTTGCTAACCACGTCGCAGCCTACTAAGCATAAATCCCCTTCTCGTCATAAGTTGTAGCCATGACCGAAGACGACCTCACAACGTGCCCCTCGCTCCCATGCCTCAAATTGTGTACCAGCGAGAGAGCGTACCGGTGCAGAGAAGCCCTTGCGAAAATACTTTTTAGTTAGAAGGCTGGATGACTTTTTAGTTAGAAGGCTAGATGCTGATGAACATTGATTTTAGAACTGTAAACATATCCAATTAAGACACTACTACAACAAGATGTCAGATAATCTTGGCATCAATGCCGATGTTCGTCCACCTAGCTCCATTATCTTACTGTCAGAGCATGGGACTAATTCATTTATGACCAAGCAAAAATATCTACCGTACAAGAGCCTTGCGAGAAATATAGAAAAAAAGATTGAGATTCCTACAATTTGATGCTCACTTTGGCAACAAACACTTAAAAGCGGATCATTAACATAAAGGTGAAGCAGTATTATGAATTACTAACCATTACTTGATGACCTGTCTACACAATTGAGAGATTCTGTACGTAGTATTATGCTTATTCATATGAGAATACCACAAAGATGGACATGTACTTTCCTGCTCCTAGACCATGAACCTAAAGGTTATGATTTGCTTCTCTTCCTACCTTTGTCCTGCCGGGAACCCAACATTACTTATAATCCTTTTTCACGCCGTTAAAATAAAGAATCAAAGGAAAGTCTCAAAGACTTCACACAAATAAAATGGCATATGTAATGAAACACATCCGGTGAAAAATTTGTTCTCGTTGGAAGCACATCAATATAAAATGAAAAGTATCAATCAACTTATAAGTTGTAAGTGGACTAAGGTGCAGAACTTAATCGTTTGTCATCCTTTGTCGTCTACTTTGATGCCCAATCTGTATGACAGAAAAACCTAAATCAATTTTCAGTCCATATATATAAAGTGTTGGGGAACGTAGTAATTTCAAAAAAAATCCTACACACACGCAAGATCATGATGATGCATAGCAACGAGAGGGAAGAGTGTTTGTTTACGTACCCTCATAGACCGTAAGCGGAAGCGTTATGACAACATGGTTGATGTAGTCGTACGTCTTCACGATCGACCGATCCTAGCATCAAAAGTACGGCACCTCCGCGATCTGCACACGTTCGGCTCAGTGACGTCCCACGAACTCACGATCCAGCAGAGTGTCGAGGGAGAGCTTCGTCAGCACAGCGGCATGATGACGGTGATGATGAAGCTACCGATGCAGGGCTTCGCCTAAGTGCTGTAACGATATGACCAAGGTGGATTATGGTAGAGGGGGGCACCGCACGCGGCTAAGAGATCAATGATCAACTTGTGTGTCTATGGGGTGCCCCCTGGCCACGTATATAAAGGATGGAGGGTAGTCCTAGTAGGATTCCACCTCCCACATGGAATAGGAAAAAGGGAAGGGAAAAGGAAGGGGGCGCCCCCTTTCCCTAGTCCAATTTGGACCAGTCCATGGGGAAGGGACGCGGCCACCCTTGAGGCCTTTCTCTCCTTTCCCGTATGGCCCATTAAGGCCCAATACGAATTCCCGTAACTCTCCGGTACTCCGAAAAATATACCCGAATCACTCGGAACCTTTCTGATGTCCGAATATAGCCTTTTCCAATATATCGATCTCTCGACCATTTCGAGACTCCTCGTCATGTCGCCGATCTCATTCGGGACTCCAAACAAATTTCGGTCATCAAATCACATAACTCATAATACAAATCGTCACAGAACGTTAAGTGTGCGGACCCTACGGGTTCAAGAATTATGTAGAGATGACCGAGACTCATCTCCGGTCAATAACCAATAGCGGAACCTGGATGCTCATATTGGTTTCTACATATTCTACGAAGATCTTTGTCGGTCAAACCGCATAACAACATACGTTGTTCCCTTTGTCATCAGTATGTTACTTGCCCGAGATTTGATCGTCGGTATCTCAATACCTAGTTTAATCTCGTTACCGGAAAGTTTCTTTACTCGTTCCGTAATGCATCATCCCGCAACTAACTCATTAGTCACAATGCTTGCAAGGCTTATAGTGATGTGCATTACCGAGAGGGCCCAGAGATACCTCTCCGATACACAGAGTGACAAATCCTAATCTCGATCTATGCCAACTCAACAAACACCATCGAAGACGTCTATAGAGCATATTTATAATCACACAGTTACGTTGTGACGTTTGATAGCACACAAGGTGTTCCTCCGGTATTTGGGAGTTGCATAATCTCATAGTCCGAGGAACATGTATAAGTCATGAAAAAAGCAGTAGCAATGAAACTGTAACTATCATAATGCTAAGCTAACGAATGGGTATTGTCCATCACATCATTCTCCTAATGATGTGATCCCGTTCATCAAATGACAACACATGTTTATAGTTAGGAAACATAATCATCTTAGATGAACGAACTAGTCAAGTAGAGACATACTAAGGACACTTTGTTTTGTCTATGTATTCACACATATACTAAGTTTCCGGTTAATACAATTTCTTGCATGAATAATAAACATTTATCATGAAATAAGAAAATAAATAATAACTTTATTATTGCCTCTAAGGCATATTTCCTTCAAAAATAACTCCTGAGGTGTATCATATTTGTCAATCGTAGTTCCACAATGCGGCAGAACACTTGTACGAAAGCAAAAAAATGCAGAGTAGAATTATCAGAAATCTCCCTAATGACAGAGTATTTATTGTTACCATTGCACACACACAGTGGATCTTGTTATCCCACCTACAGTTAGACAAACAAATACTTGCTTGCGAAGATTGCGGAAAAACTTGTTATGTGGGCACGTTCTATTGTAGCATGGATTAATAATCGGACATCACTAAAAAATACATATGCATGTGATATTGGCATAGTTTATCAGAAAATTTTAATGTGCAAATTAGCAAACACCTTCTGTGTATAGTAGCATCAAGAGGTGAAAAACAAGTGAACTGTAGCATCATGTAACCACTGAATCAAAGAGGATACTTAGAATGCAAACATTTTGGAGATGAGAACTCAATTAACCTTCTATCTGGCACCAGCTTCGCATGATCAACTTCATGGAGAAAAATAACTTCTACGTAGCATTGTGCTACCCTCTCAAGTTCTCACGCTCTTGTAGATGCATGTAATCCAAAATTCAGAGGACGATAGTGGAGGCCTGATTACATACTGTGGCAGCTGGTGCGGACAGGAACCAAGGCAGCAGCTCACGTCCTCCCTCCTCCATTTTTGAAGCATGTCTTATCAGTACTGCAAGCATGGCCATGCCAAGAAATTGAGAGAATGGGAGTTCACTCCCTCAAGTCGCAACTTCCCTCCAAGACATGTAGCTTTCATAAATAATAATAGACATGAACAACGATGCTTAGAGGCCATCAAAATTATTAGGAAATAACAACTTGTACTACACATACGTGTAATTAAATACTCCTCCAAGTAAATCAGATACACTAAGAAAGTAATGCTCACATAAAGTAGAATTCTGAAGCAAACCGTGGTCAAGTAAAATATGTCAGAGAGACCTCAGATTTTATGCAAACCAATTACGAAGTTCAGTAACAAAAAAGTTCCCATTAGAGACCAGGACGTTTAATTCATGGTTGAAGCCCAGATCAATTTGCTGGGAAGGACCGGGAGGATGGGAGGCTGACCTTGCAGGTGGGCATCGAGTACGACATCGTGGACACGGAGGTTGAAGGCGTGGAAACACTCTTCCTGCCCAGCGGCGGGGACGCCGTCGCCAAAGCGGCGACGAACGGAGTCCAGGAGGCGCCACGCCTCGATTCTCCTCTGCGGGTTCTTGGAGGCGCTCGAGCACGGCCATGGCGGCGCCGTACGCCTCGTCGCCAGCGGTTGGCGGACGGATCTGAGCATGCCTCGCGGGGATCCGGCGGCAAAGGGAGGTAGCGCACGGATCTGGGTTGACGTCGGCGATCTTGAGGGCCGGCTCCATGGCGCCGACGTTGGGCTTGCATATGACGGGGATCCTGGGCGGGTCCTTGGCGCTGCCTGACCCAGCGAAGTGGCCGGCGATGTCGAAGATCTCGGGCGCCTGGTCGCACGGCAGCAGCAGGCACGACGGGTTCAGAGTCTCGAAGCAGATCATCCTCTTGAAGCAGTCCTCCAGGGCCAGCTTTTTGAGGGCTCTCACGGCCGCGATGTGGCGAGGAGGGGCAGTCGAGTGGGCGCTGGGAAGGGAGGTGGCGGGGAGGGCTCCGAAGGATGCGCCGGTGCGCGGGGAGAGGGAGGAGGCACCGCCGCCGAGATCCAGATTTGATCGATCGGGGCGGCTTTGCATGTCGAGCAAAGACGGGAGGTGGGACGGAAAGGAACCAGAGGAAAAAATCCATCGGAAGGGGTGGTCGGAGGGGGACGAAATAAAACCAGCAAAAAAAATCGTGACGAAAAAAACCCGATGAAGGTGAGACGAAAAAAACCCTGGAAGCGAGACTACCAACTGCTCCATTAGGAGTAGAGATTGTTGCCTTGTACGTTTGGTTTTGGTATTTGAAGATTGATTACCATCCGTTAGTTGGGTTACCAAAGAAGAAATCAATCACCATATGTGAATTCATTATGTTACCAAATAAACGTTGGGTTTGTCCGGCCAGTGGGAGGGGGGCGAATAAAAAACCGACGAAAAAAAACCTACGAAACTGGGAGGTGGGATCGTTACTGCGGGGGAGTTGGGAGGTGGGAGGGAGGAGAAAAAAACCAGGAAAGGTGGGACGAAAATTAACCACGGAGACTACCAACTGAGACATTAGGAGTAGAGATACACAAACAGCGGATTGGTGAGGTTGCTAGCACATGTTCGCCTCATGGCGATGGTTTTGTGTTCGAATCCTGACTTGTACAATTTAAAAAAAAATCCCGGATGGACCAGAAGAATAACCATAAAAAGGAAGATGATGGTGAACCCGGCGGATGCAATGTGTGCTTTATTATCTTTCCCTAATAATAATAAAGCACGGATTGACTCCGTGGGTTCATCGTCACAATACGCTTCTTTTCGTAAGTTTATGTTTTACTTTAAATTTAAAACATATACGCGAGGTGGTACTATTTGTGCCCTGGCGCTGGACAAAAAAGCTGATATGTGCGCCCGAAGCCACAGCCCGTAGCAAGTCCCAATAAAATGGACGTGGCTACCTGGCGCCCGAGCGCCCGCTCGCGGGATCGAGCGCTCTTCCCAAAAGGAAGGCGGGCTGTCACTTTCTAAAAAAAGCAAATCAGTTTCTCACCCCACGTCCACATGATTCCGAAACCAACTGACATCTCAAAAGAAAACACTTGACGTATTCACGCTACTCAGGAAATTACTTACGATCTTGTCCCGCGTGCATTTTTTTGGGTTTCAAAAAAATTCAAAAAGTTATAACTTTTGATTCGTGCATCGGAATTCAGATCCGTTTTCACCATTGGGTTTCTCACGACGAGTACTTCGAAACTAGATCCCATATGGGTACATTTTGATAAACTTGTTTCGTGGGCAACTTTGGGTTGTATTGATGCAACTGTAGTGCTATAAGAAAGCAACTTCTTTTTTGTACTAGTATGACTACTTATCAACGAAAAATCCTTCTAAATTGGTTATTGCAACTACCAAATTGACTAGCTTCATCTCTAAGTTGTCTACCATAACTAGCAAGTATCCTAACTCTATGCCACCCCAAACTTTTTATCGAGGCAACTTTGGGTGCAACAGAGGCAACTTTAGTGCAATAGGGAAGCAACTTCATTTTTCCCTAGTAGGACTACGTATTAGGTTGGTTTATGGAAAAAAAGATGAGAAAACCACAATAAGGATGAGGCACCTTTAGTGCTACAACATATAAGCAATTTCATTGCAATATGTGTATCAATGAATTTTGCTAACATTATCACACTTGCCTACCATGGTTAATCAGTTGCCTACAGTGGATGGTCAGTTGCCTAGCATTGATGCCTAGTTGCCTACAAAATATTATGAAGTTGATTATTATTGCTTTTCTATGTTGCGTACAAAACACTATGAAGTTGCCTATTAGTGATGTTTAGTTGACTGCCATTACTATTTCATTTGCCTACAATACACTAAAAAGATGACTATTGATGGGGCTATTGGAGGCAAAACAAGGAACTCTGAGATTGTTATGCACTCGAGTATCACAAAAAAAAGTTAGAACCTTTTGGGGTGTTCTGTGTAACTACAGTGCATTCAACAAGCAACTCATGTGTGTTTTCATCATTATATCTGGAGATTTCAATGATTTTCGATGAGAACTCGTGCGAAAATTATGAACAACTTGCGCAGTTTTGTGGGCAACTGTCTGATCCAGACCCCTATGAAGCTTGTTATCACCCCCTATGCAACTTCTCATCTGCCCCCACTTATGAAACTAGTCAACACTCGCGATCTGGATACTCAACACTCGCGTGCTCAGTAGCGTTGGTTGTAAGACTCCCCAGAAAAGAAAGAACAAGGCTCTTATACCGTCCATCCCCACATAGTTTTCAAATTTCGAATCATGGTAGACAACTTAGCTCCAACAAAAACTTTTTGGCAGTGTAGGAAACTTAGGTGCCTTGATGGACAACTTTCATAGTATTTTGGCAATTGGGGATCACCCGTAGGCAACTTCATAGTGTTGTAGGTAACTTGGTTTCTGAGGCAGACAACTTAAAAGCCATGTTAGACAACATTCCAATGTACAGTAAGAAACTTTCACAGTATGGCAGACAACTAAACTATCTACAACTTAGTTTCCAATGTATGCAACTTACCAACCTTGGTAACCACCTATTACACTACTGCACACAGCTAGTTAGGAGGCTACTAGGCAAATTCACTAATAGACACGGTTCAATTCGTCTAGAGTTGCTCCTACTTAGCACTAAAGTTGCCTCATTTAGCATCGAAGTTGCTTTTGAAAAAAATCATCGGAACATATTCATATGTGATCTAGTTTTGAAGAGCTCGTCACGAGGAAGCCAACAGTGAAGACAGATCATAATTTCGATAAGCGGTTTGAAAGTTATAGGTTTTGAATTTTCTTGTACCAAAATTAATGCATGTTACGTTATCATTGGCTTCTCATGGTTAGCCAGACGATGTGGAGAAAAATTAACATACTTTATTTTAGAATCTTTCCATATATAGAATTAGTGGGTGTGCAGCTTTTCAAATCTGGGATCAATCTCTCTCATCAAGCGGTCCATGAGCGTGCGCCCAACTGAGCCAAATAGCGCAGCTGCACGATTGAGTATTTAGGCAATAAAATACGTTGCCACAACTTGCCGTGAACGACACAAGTACATCCAGCCACGGTCGTCCCTCCTGCAATAAATACAGGCACAACCAAGCCTCCTCCTCTACTTCTTCGAAGCACGTAGGCCTATGGTCTCGCTCTGGGTGCGATTGGCCTTCAACGAGCCATGACACGTCGTGTCGTGCTGCCGGACGGCGAGCACTCGGCACCCTAGGCACTACGGCGTACCGCCTCAATGACATGACATAGATAGATGGGCACCTGAGAACATATCGTGCAGCCCCACGATGATTCGCCGCGGCACCCGGAAGTAGGGGTTTAGGAGCGCCACGGCGCTGACCTTGTCGCTGTAGCCGTCGATGCGCTCCTTCCCAATCCGTATCGTCGTGGCGTGCGCCATGTTCGCACCGGCGCTGTCGCCCTTGAGGACGACGTGTGAGGCTTCGCCGTGCGCGCGAG
The DNA here is from genome assembly GCF_002575655.3 of Aegilops tauschii subsp. strangulata. Lineage (NCBI taxonomy): Eukaryota > Viridiplantae > Streptophyta > Magnoliopsida > Poales > Poaceae > Aegilops > Aegilops tauschii. The sequence goes on from NC_053039.3 coordinate 51,238,827, forward strand.
CCAGGGCTCGGCGCCGTCGTATGCGGCTGGGATGGGGTACTCCGCGGCGAGACACGGTAGTCGACTGAGATGACGACGGTGGGGACGGCTGCGACGAGTTAGGCGCAGTAGCTGTGGTAGAGCGGGGACGCGGCGGTGTGGACGAAGAACGCGTCGCCGTGGAAGAAGATGACGACGGGGAACTTCGGGCTCCGCAGCGACGGCGGTGGGGAGGTAGAGGCGGGCCTGGATGTTGGCCGCGGGGTCAAGGACGACGTCCTTGGAAGAGACGCCATTGGCGCTCGACGCGGCCGCTCTTATGCACGCGCAGGACGCCCGGCATATCATACTCCAGCTCCAGCTTTAGCAGGGCTAGGTGTCGGGACGAGGTACGGTGGGGTGTCTCCGCTAGCTCCTCGGCCGGCCGCCGCCGATCATATACGCGAGAGGCTCGGGCCAAGAGCATACATGCAGATCAGCATTGGGAGCATCCAGATCGAGAGTCTGACTACGTTTCCAACCACCGTGGGCAAGCAGACAAGCAGCTGGATGGATATGTCATATGTGCCTTCCGGCCGGAAGGAATCAATTGATGCAGAGCTTGTGATCCGGCGGAACCAATCAGAAAGTGTGCACCTCTCCTCTCCAATAATGTGGTTGGTGGAGTAGAATATTAGTTCACCGATGCAGAAACTCTCCGTGATATGTTTCATCTGAAGCCACGGTACATCAGAAGTGCAGTGTGCGTGCATTCACATTTCACACTGCGTGTTTATGCTCATATATCAGCATGTGTAGACAATACACGGCCGTGTAAAAGAAAATTGTGAGTTTGCCATGGAAGAGTGATTTCATGCTGCTAAGGTAAATTCAAATTAGACTTAGATGGAAACTAGGTATATGGATTAGAGACATTCATGCAAGTTTATCTAGAGCTTGGGTGTCTGATTCACTAACTTAATTGTAAAATTGGGATTAAACTTACTATTTCTGCACTCATTATCTATACCTATCTACTAATAAAGTACGTAGTGTTTTGGCCCAACTTCGGTCCAGTATTAAGTCCCCCTGGTATTTTTTCAAATAATTTATATTTATATATGTAATTTGACCAGAAATATGTTTAATTTCAGGAGGGCCTGTGTTGCACCCTTTTTTCTGCAGACTAGGGAGTAGCAAAAAATATTTGTGCTTTGCGGGATTGCAACTCATGACCCCAAAGGCCTCAACCAACTGACCTAGCATACTTGTGCTAAAAAATAGGTTCATTATTTAATTAAAAAGTCCCACCTCGACTCTTTGCATGAGAATACATCAATTTATATACATTTATAAATTGCGTGGAAATTGGGAGCCAATTCAAGAACAAGGAACATAGGGAGCGAAGGAATTAAATGGATTTGGGCTAGCATGGCTGGCTGGCACTAAATAAATAAAATTGTTTGATTTGCATGGATGGTTAAGTCAATATAAATTAAGCGAGTTTGTAAGAAAGACCTGATTTCGTGATTGTTGCTATGAGGAGGAGACCCTATATTAATAAATTAATCCTTCCGAAGTCCATCAATCTTGCGTTAATAATTATTTTCAAGACTTTCGTGACATAACCACAACAAAGGAGGGAATGGATTTTAACCTCGGCATGCGTATCCCTGCTATCGTGAGGTGGCACCATCCAGATGTTGTTGTGTCCATTGATATACGTTTTAATTACTTCTCCCGTTGCAACGCACGGGCATATATGCTTACCTACTAATAAAAAAATAGGTATTCTTAGTCCGTCATACTATTTTATAGAAACCCCCTGGTGTTTTTAACATTAAACCCGCAATACATATCAAATGTTTTTTTAAAATACTCATATCTTCTAAACCGTAACTTCAAATTTAACATGTTATATATGGAATTTGATTAAAAAAATATATAGAATCTGAACATGATGTTATTTTACCTGTTAACCATTTAAAAAAAATACTATCGAGGGTGCAATCTTAATCAACAGTGCATTATCCGTCTTTCTTTCATATCGATACTGATCCGGATTGTGGATGAACATCTCAGCAAAATCAGGATTGGAGACGAAATTGAAGATCACTTGCCCTTTTCTTGTACGTATTAAATCTACATGCAAGCCGTGTTTAAATAGAAGACATGTGAAATCTTGAACTTGCGCTTTTGTTGTCAAAGACCATTTTTGTTTGGGCCGTAGCTGCAAATACTCAGATTATAGACCGTTTTTTGCAAATTAAGAGCGTGTGGTATTCTTTTCTCCCGTTGCAACGCACGGGCCCGTTTGCTAGTTAGTAGGTAAAAAAGATAAAGATAATGAAATGCACTCCGTGCGTCCCATTTTGCACTATTACTTTATAGAAGTGTATAAAATGTATGTAATAATCATATGTTATAAATAATATATACATAAATAATCCATGCGGCTTATTTTGCACTAGTACTTTATAGAAGTGTATAAAATATATGTAAATTATAATCATATGTCATAAAAAATATACATAAATAAAAAATTACATTATAAATTATTCACTTATTAATTTAAAAATTATCCATATAATTAAATCATAAATTACAAAATTATTCATGTAATAGTTCTCATAATTCACAGAAACATAGTAAAATGTAAATTTATATTTTTTATATATTTAGCTCATACTCCCTCCGTTCCTAAATATAAGACTTTTTGGATATTTTGATATGGACTAAATACGGATGTACATAGACACACTTTAGAGTATAGATTCACTCATTTTGCTCCGTATGTAGTCCATGTTAAAATCTCTACAAAGACTTACATTTAGGAACGGAGGGAGTATATGTTAACGGTTTTATATTAAAATATTCACATTTTATAAAACTGTTCATTTTTACAATGCAATTTATTTTATTAATATGTATATTATTTGAAACACATGATTATAATATAAATATATTTAAAAAATTAATAATTTACATATATTCAACATCCATACCAAGATAACATGACAACATTGGTACATATTCAACATCCATACCAAGATAACATGACAACATTGGTACATATTCAACATCCATACCAAGATAACATGACAACATTGGTACATAACTCCAGTCTTCATATTACTTGATCAGTTATCCATTACAACCATGGCAGCTTGCAACCATTACAACCATCAAAGCATGCATCCAAACCCAAAACAAGTACTTAATCTACTTAGTGTGTTCACTGATTTCACTACATCTCACTTCTTCATAACTACTATGAAACACAGCACACAAAGCACCATAACATCAGCCATCACCAGTTTTAGCAGCACTAGGATTTCTCTACCTAATCCAAGCAGCATACCAACTTGCTGCTTGATAGCAAAGTTCTTCTCACTAGGGGAGCCAAAAGACCCAAAATCAACTTTTATTGCTTTAGTCCTCTTCCTCTCAAGCTCCTCCCTTTTATCCTCAGCTGCTCCTATTGCATCCACAGCAGCATCACCAACAAGAACCCTATGTTCAACAAGATGATGCACATATTCAAGCTCCCAACGCCAGAAATCACAAGTCACCTATAAAACAGAGGAAACACAGCATATTCAGTTAACTGAAAAAGTTCAGTTAACTATAAAGTTCAGCTAACTATTAGGGCATATTCAGTCAACTCTAAAACAGAGTAAACACAGCATATTCAGTATCATCCACCATAAATCACAGATCACCAACCAATTGCAGTAACCTAATCTGACCCAAAACCCTAATGCAGTCTTATAGATCAATCTGATGCAGAACCAGTGAAGCAATATGGAGCATGTACAGATTACCAACCAATAGAAGGCAGAGGAACTTGACCTGGTGTTTGGTGCACCTGTAGAAGACCCACCCCTCGTGCTCGTCGATGCCAGAGCGGTAGAACTTGATCTGCTCGCCACAATCCGGGCACGGGATCAACGAAACTACAACGGAGCGGCCACGTAGCCCAGATCGAACAGAGCTTGAAGATGACATGAGGAGAGAGGGCGGCGGCAATGGCTGCGGCGACGGAGAGAGGGCGGCGGCGGCGACGCGGCGGAGGGCATCTAGGGTTGGGAGAGCAGAGAGCGAGGGAGAGGGCATCGGCTGGGCTCGGTCGGAGCGGGTGCGGCTCGGTCCAACCAGGTGTGCGACCAGGTTGGGGGGCAAATCTTTTATTCTGGCAGTTTTGCAAAAAAGAAACCGTGTGCATGCGTATTCGAGCGAGCTGGGCACATGTGGCGGTCAATGCACACTTGGCAACGGTTGACTCGCGCCAGCTCAGCACATATGTACACAAAACCGTATAATGGATCGTAGATGACCCCCAAGTGCAAGTTTGATGTTTGTATTTAGTGAATTTTTCTGAACGAGTAATGAACATGTGCTGCCGAACCATGCCTCTTTACAATCTAATCCCTCCATTTCTAAATATAATTCTTTTTAGAGATTTCAATATAGACTACATACGGATGTATATAGTCATATTTTAGAGTGTAGATTCACTTATTTTACTCCGTGTGTAATCCATATTGAAATCGACTTATACTCCTATTTAGAAACAGAGGAAGTATATACGTATCTACAAATCTGTTTGCTCCTCACACTATTAAGCTATACAGACAAGCCCCATGGCCTCCTACGAATGTGCTGCTGGACAATAAATCATCAATTGATGTCTGAGAGATGTCAGACTAATAATAAATTAACTTATGTAGTACTCCCTCCGTCCCAAAATAAGTGACTCATCATGAATGTAGATGTTCTGCAAGGCGCACCCCAGCCTCTAGTATATACAACAAATGGAAGTCTGCCTTAAATAAGTGAAAGTTTTGCATTCGGTGGGAGCCTCTTCAGGAGAGGGCCTCTAACCATATCAAGAGCAGCACTATCTACTCTAGGGGTTGGTTCCCCTGGATCCAAAGCATCGGTTAGCCTTTGAGCTGTGTCTACAGTTACGACCTGTATTGCAGGAGCATTTTCAACCACGTGCATGATGAATTCAGCTTGGCCTCTTGCCCCTTTGAATCCTGTAACATGCATGTCCTTCAGATTCACATATTTATCTTCCAACAGCGGTATTTCTTGTCTCGAAGGTCCATCGGTTGCAAACCACATAGTATAAAGGCCACGGAACTGTTTAAGTCATCAAGATTAGTAGGGTTTCTTGCTACCCCGTACATGCAGGTTGAAAATAGTACTACCTCTGTAACTTGATATAAGACGTTTTTTGACACTATGGCAGTGTCAAAAAATGTCTTATATTAAGTTACAGAGGGAGTAGCTTACAAACAAAAAGGGGAAATGATTGAGAATATTACTCACATGTACTTCCAACTTCTCAATGAACGGAGAAACCCTTAGAAAAGAAACTAAGTAGAGGATTTTGTCACTGTCTTCATGATGTATAACCAACAGTATCTGCACATGCCTGAGGTGAGAAAACACACGAGGGCTATTTAATGTCCACCGGCTCTGAAAGATAAAACAGCAAAGGTTATTGCAAGATTACATGCTAAACCATAACTCGAATATTGTCCCAATATAAAATACCTCTAGGCGTTGCATTCCAAGTTGCAATGTCAGGTTTTGTACATCTGGTAGCCCATTGAGGAGTGACGTGGCAGCACGCTGAAAAACCGCACCGCGGAACCAAAATTTTGCATTCTCCAGTTTCGTAGCATGATGGAGGGTAATAGGTATGTATGGTCCATCATAAACAAAGGTGGATAGATTTGCAGCATCGAACTCTATCTTGGTTACCTCACAGTGCATGATTTTCAAGTACTGCAGTTGGGACAATGGCTGCAGAACCACCTTCATTTCATCCTTGAGATGGCATCTGACTATGCTTAGCCACTCAAGAGTAATGCAACTGCACAAGATACTCTCGAGATCCTGCCTAGTGGTCTTCACCACATGGAGATCAAGCTTTCTTAGGTTTGGGAAACCTATGAAATCGGCAGGAGGTGGTTTGAAACACACAAAGCTAAGTTGAAGACACGCTAGACAGGATATACTTTTGTTGTCTAAAAGCTCAAATGGGAATCTGTAATGATCCCCATATTTCAGAAGATTGGACGGTGGCGCCAAATCAAAAGCTAGATTCTTTGCGTGGGTCGACATAGCAAATCTAATCCAGTTATTGAGGTGATCAACAAGCTTGCTCTCGAATATAAATTTAATTTCAAGTTGGTCAACAACCCTGCCACAGTGCTTCCCCAAAACCGCATTAACACGGTCAATGAACATCTGGGTGTGCTGATGTTTCATTTTCACATTCTTACATACATCATTGACACCGAAGCTTAGCCTGGGGCAAGCTGTCCATGTACATCTCCAGTCAGTCGACAAAACACTGGTCCGAACAGCCTCTTTCACAGGTAATTTCGATAAAATTGCACACAGTACATCCTTCAGCAAAAGGAGAAGACAAATTTAAGTATAGAAATCTAATTACCCTGAGGGTCAAGTCGAAAGGCATAATTAACATACCTCTGGAAGGTCATGAAATTTAACGTCAGGCCTTCCCTTGCTATTCTTCAGTGTCTTGACATGGACATGCTTCTCTGCCGTTATTCTACTCGTCAGATAGTTCCCCATTCAAGCGCTGTAAAGAAGATTGAGGAACATCAGACAAACAAGAGGTTAGGGAGCATGGGGTTAATAAGGATTTGACATAATAATGCAAGTCTGCGTAAACTGAATTTTGTCTGAAACCAGAATCAGTAAGTCATCTGGTGTGCATCACAAAAATTGGATCTTTACTTAGCTCTGCAGCCCGTAACTTAAAGAAAAAGTGGGAGCGCGGCGGGGGAAAGAGGGAAATAATAGGATTAGATTAGAGAACAGAGGCAACCTGCGGAGCGGAGGTGCCGGCCGGCGGCGGCGGCTCCTCTTATTCCCCACTCGCGGCAGAGGCAGAGATCTGGGACGAGCAACCTATGGTCTATCTGATTTCCTTTGGGGATTAGGGTGGGGTTCTGACGCCACCCTCCGACCAAAAGTACTGAGGCGGAGGGTAGGCCGGAGCGGCGACAAGCGACGGCAGCCCGAGATGGGTTTATTTTGGTGTAATAAGGTCCAAACTCAGGAACGGAGAAGAAACACCGGAGGGGTCTCTGCTTCCCCTCCCAGCGCTTTTTTTCTTTTTTAGATTCACCCTCCTAGCGCTTTTTTTCTTTTTTGAGAAATACCCTCCCAGCGCTTTTGTGTGTGCAGCAGGCGCCAGGCCCAGAACTGGCGAAATCACTAATTAAGGAGTACTCGTTGCAAAGAACACTCCACCTTCCCGGGTCATGATAAGTGGCGCCCATGCAGCGCGCCACTTGTCGCAACCTGGGAGTTTTTCCTTTTTTCGTAGATCCGTTTATTCAAAACGTTTTATCTCTTAAATCGTGCGTCCAAATCTCAAACCGTTTTCACCATTGGATTCCTCGCGTCGAGATCTTCAAAACTAGATCCCATGTTAATAGGTTTTGACGAACTTTTTTTCATTAAAAAAATCAGACGAAAAAAACCGGACGAAAAAACCAACCGGGAGCATGGTTTTTTTTCCTTTCTGAAAGAGGCACGTCCGTACCTCTCGCGAAATCACAGCCGTGCCTCTCGTGGAAGTAAAACCGTGACTCTTGTGGAAGGAAAAAAACAGAAAACACGTTTTTTTCCCTTTCCGAAAGAGGCACGCCCGTGACTCTCGCGAAAGCACAACCATACCTCTGGCGACAGCAAAACCATGACTCTCGCGAAAGAAAAAAAACAGAAAACGCGTATTTTTTCCCTTTCCGAGAGGCACGGCCGTGACTCTCGCGAAAGCACAACCGTGCTTCTCGCGGAAGCAAAACCGTGGCTCTCGCGAAAGAAAAAAAAAAGAAAAAACGCGTTTTGTTTTCCCTTTCCGAGAGGCACGGCCGTGACTCTCGCGAAAGCACAACCGTGCCTCTCGCGGAAGAAAAACCATGACTTTTCACGAAAGAAAAAAAGAAAACATGTTTTTCGTGTAATTTTTTTCGAAAATTGTTTTTTGGTTGAAAAGCTAAGGAAGACCGGGAAAAAACCAAAACGTCGAAAAAACCCAGAAAAAAACCGTTTAAAAAGCCGAAAACGCGTGCGGAAAAATAAAAAAACAAAATCTGAAGGGAGCGTCCAGAGCGCGACACGTGACGAATGGCTGAGAGCGCGCCAAGTGACGCCGATCGTTGCAAGGCTCCCGAAGGAGCGCTCGTTAACTAGTTGCTGTTCTGCCACCTGGCCCGGCTGTAAAAAGGCCTGTCACGGCAGTGTCGGCCTTTTATAAAAGGGTCGTGGCGTGGCTCCACCTTCCCAACCGAGAGTTTTCCCTTTTTTTTTCTAATATCCGTGAATTCAAAATATTTTATCTCTTATAAACTGTGGGTCCAAATGTCGAATTGTTTCCATCGTTTGATTGCTCGCATCGAGATCTCGAAAATTAGATCCTATATTGATAAGTTTTGACAAACTTTTTTTTCACGAAAAACCGGACAAGAAAACCATACTGTGAGCATGTTTTTTTTCATTTTCAAATGAGGCACGACCGTGCTTATCGCACAAGCATTGGACCTCTCGTGAAAGGAAGAAAAATGTGCCTCTCACTGAAGCAAACTCGTGCCTCTCACGGAAGAAAAAAAGAAAACACATTTTTTTTCGTTTCTGATAGGCATGACCATGCCTCTCGCGAAAAAAAAGAAAAACCATGTCTCTCGCGAAAGCAAACTCGTGGCTCTAGCGGAAGAGAAACAAAGAATTTTTTTTTGTTTCCGATAGGCACAACCGTGCCTCTCGCGAAAGCAAACCGTGCCTCTAGCGGAAGAGAATTTTTTTTTTGTTTTCGATAGGCATGGCCGTGCCTCTCGCAGAAGCAAATCCATCCCTCTCGCGGAAGAAATAAAAAAGAAAACACGTTTATTTCCATCTCTGATAGGCACGGCCGTGTTTCTCGCAGAAGAAAATAAATGTTTTTTCCGTGCAATTTTTTTTCAAAAGTTAAGAAAGACCAATGAAAAACCAAAAAGCTGACAATAATGAAAAAATTATCTAAAAAGTCAAAAACGCGTGCGAAAAAAATCAAAAATTGAAGAGAGCACCCAGAACGCGACACGTGACGGCGGCTAAGAGCGCATGCTCTCAGCCCACCCCAGGTGATCTTTGGGAAGACTCCCGAACAAGCGCTTCTTAATTACTTGCTTGCTGAAAAACATTTACTTTCAGCAGCTTATCCGGCCAGCGTGTCGGCACATTTATGAGGGGCGTGCCTGGGCCGTGGAGGTCAACACGCCTGCCTGCTGACCCGGCACGGCCCGTGTTATAAGTGTGCCTGGCCGGGGCGTTGTTGTGCTTGACCCGTTTAGCTCAGGCCTTGCCGGGCTCACCAATTTGGTCAGGTTTGGCGCAAACCTTCCTGGAGGAGCACTGCTACACGAACAACGTTTGTTCAGCCGAAACTTGCACGACATGCCCATCGGATCATCCATGGGCAAATCTAGATAGCAGTGGGCCGTGAGATTAGTTGTAGTGGATGTTTGTTCAACAAAGCGTCCTCCGTGAAGTACTTCCGAGAACATCCTATTTGACGCATTCTGCGTCGAGGTATCGATCTTTCGCACAGAGCTGGGGGTTAGCACGGTTACCTGGACCGGCCCATTAATGGTTGCAACCTTTTTGATTTTGGAAATCTTGAGTTTCCTGACCCAGTATTTTCTTGTTTAGGGAACCTCCTAGAATATTCCCTAAACCAGATTTTATTTCTTTCACTTGTTTTCCCGTATTCTTGTTTTTCACGGTTTTTCACATGTTTTTTTTATGTTTTTGTTTATTTTTCTTCTTTCTTTTCTTTTCCTTTCCTTTTTCTTTTTACATTTATTTTTAATTTTCAAAGTTTATTTTTCTTTTTAAAAGTTCATATTTCGAAAATTTGTTCTGAAATTTCAAAAAATGTTTGTACTATTTAGAAACGTTCAAAATTTCAAAAGATGGCAATATTTTCAAAAGATGTTCATAAATTCAAAAGAGTTTGGGAATTTTGAAAAAATGTTCTTGTTTTTCTAAAATTGATCGCAATGTTTTTGTTCAATTTTTTTCACAACTTTTAAAAAATGTTTGGGATTTCAAAAAATGTTCCATTTTCATAAATTGTTCACATTTTCATTTTTTTCAGGAGTTTAAAAACCTGTTCAGAAATGTAAAAAATGTTCAAGTTTTCAAATTTTGTTTGGGAATTTCAAAATATGTTTGTGTTTCCAAATATTGTATTGGAATTTTAAAAAATGTTCCCGTTTCAAGAAAAACTTGTTTTCGAAAATGTTTCAGTTCTTAAAATTTTGTTCACAAATTTGGAATGTGTTTGCGTTTCACAGAACACTCCGTTTTTTTTAGAGAAGACTTGGAATTTGCTAAAATAATTCGGATCTGCTCTTCGTGTTTGTACTTCACGCTTTTGGGGCTTCAAGCTCATCGCGGCGGCGAGGCGATGAAGCCGACGGGAGAAGGGGGAGCGGAGGCAGGTGCATCTTCTTCGCAGTCCAGGGCCGACGACGACCCAGACACTGGTATTTTAGATTCTCGACCCTAAATCCATCCCAAAATGTGATCTGCATCGGAGGATTCATTCGAGGAAGGGGAGGAGAGGGGTGGGATTGTGCTCATCGGAGCTGCTACGTAGGAGGGGTGGGTTAGTGGCGGGGTTGAGGGTGCTCGTCGCCCGCTGCTACATCAGAGGCGGGGGTGTGGGTTTGTGCACTCTTCAGTGCTGCTAGGTTTGGCGGCAGAGGAGTTCATCTAAGGCTCGTCGGAGTAGCTATGGGGTGAGGAAGTTCGCCCATGGTGCTTTTTGTCCCTTTTTGTAGATGCGCCGTGATGCCCAGGTTATTTTTCTGGCATAGTCCCTAGATTTTTCAGTTCAGTTTGTTTGATGATGTGTTGAAGATTGGGATCCTCTATTTTGGATCCAGTTTTTCTGTCTGATACAATCATGCCCTACATGTTGTTTTGGGGTGGCAGATCATGGCATGAATTTTTTTCAGACTTTGTTACTGAATTTTGTCTGTCTGAATCATGTGTGTTAGCAGTGTGATGTGATGCTGCGACAACCAGAGTCATGAAACAACCAGAGCCACGAGGATTTTTGTTGTCGAGAAAGCTAACTTCCACTGGAAGTTAGCGACCGATCCACACGATTCTGGAGCCGCTCGATTCGCTTCTGCTCTCGCGCGATCCCTTCTCGATTTTCCCCCGCACGGGTTGGGCTCATTATCGTGCAGGGCCAGTTAGGGAGTGTCACGTGTCCAAGTGGGCCAGCAGCTCTAATTAAGTTAGATTTATGGCGACTGCTAGGCGTAAACCGGATGATCCTGGGAACGGATAAGCCGCCTTGCCAGCCGTCGATTCATCACGATTAGGACCGTTTGATCCTCGTGTTGAGTTGACCAGGCCATCGCTCCGTTCCCACGTCTACAACGGTTGCGTCAGTTGCAAAAGTAGCACACGCTCGCGCGTAGCTCCGACGGGGACATCAGCTCGCCGATTTGTAGGACATGATTGCAGCAGCCACGCCGGCAAGCTTGCCGCCACAGAGCCGTCGAGTGACTCCCGCGAGCAACCGTGACAGGCCAGCTCGACATGCCCCAGCCATGCTGAAACGCAGCACTGCCGAGCGGCCGCGCCATCCTGCAACGCAGCATTGCTGAGCTGCCGCGCCATGTCAGCTCGTAGCGACACGCCGGCGAGCTCGCCACACCCCTACCATGCTGCAACGCAGCACTGCCGAGCGGCCACGCCCGGCCAGCTCGTAGCGAGACGCCGACGAGCTCGCCACTCCCTGACCATGCTGCAACGCAGCACCGACGAGCGGCCGCTCCTGCGTCCGGCCAACTCGTACCGAAACGACGGCAAGCTCGCCATGCCCCGAGCATGCTGCAACGCCGGCGACGAGGTCTTCATTGCAGCACCGGCGAGCGCTCCATTGCAGCACTGGTGGACGACAACGAGGGCGTCATTAAAGCACTCGGCTGCCGGGCAACGAGGCCTTTCATCGCAACACCGGTGGCCGGCAAGCGCTCCATTGCAGCGCCGACGAGCGCTCCATTGCAGCGCTGGACGAAGCACCGACGAGCGCTCATTGCAGCGGCGGCGAGCACCCCATCGCAGCACTGGTGGACGGCGAGGAGGGCTTCATTGTACAGCACCCGGCGGCCGGCGACGGGGGCTTTCATCGCAGCCCCGGTGGCCGGGAAGCGCTGCATTGGAGCGCCGACGAGTGCTCCATTGCAGTGCCGGGAGGAGGCGCCAGCAAGCTCTCAGTCATTGCAGTGCCGGCAACTGCTCCATTGCATCGCCGGGAGCGCTCCATTGCAGCTCCGCCGCCCCAAGACTTGCAGCGGTGGTCGGTGGGTGAGAAAACATGGAGTGGGCAGAAAGGGGATCACGCGGTGGAGAAGAAAGACTAGGCTGATGTGTGGAAGAGGCTTCACAGCCAAAGGATAAGGCCGACGGGGAGCATTGTGTGGGCCCAATAGAGGACACGCGTCGCGCGGGAGGAGAGATTTACGCGAGAGATAAATCAGTCGGTTGAAACAGATCATTTTCGTAGATTTATTTTGTGTTTGTCTGAAAAACATGCTCCTTGGATGATTCGATCCTTCCTCACCTGGCCTCTGCGCTAAGGAAACACGAGACTGGATGCTATCACGGAGCCGCGGACAGGTTCTTGCTCGCCCACCGGCGATGTTGCTGGCTCGTCTACCGCCGGTAGAGGAATACCGTGCGCGGTTGTATGACACATGCAGTTCAGCTCCTCGTTGTTTCTTTTCTGGATCATGCATCTCTTACCTCGTCTCGCTACAGGATCTTGCATGTCGGATTTGTGATGTCAATTAACGCCTCTCCGCCAAATTAATTGAGCCAAAGCAATCCAAATGACGAGATCGGAAGCCGTAGTTTCTCGTCCAGTGGGACGCCGCCGTGTTAATCTCCTGCTGCGGCGAGATTCAGTCGCCCTCTATGATCAAAGTCCCTCTCGCAGTCGCAGTAGACTCCTACCTCGAAGCCAACAACTGCAACAACGTGTTCGTCGACGGCATCATGTGCACTCTCCTCGGTTGCCGCGGGCATCCACGCCGTCCTCGACTGGCCGTAGACGGGTCAGGCAGCCAGCGGCGTCCCGGCTGATGAGCAATAACCCATCGGTGCTATCCTTCTCCTCACTACATCCCGTCGCACGTCGCCAATTTGAGGATTAATCCGTCTGTGGTGTGTCCAAATATCCAATTAAACGACGAGCATCGATCCGGCGAGAAGCACAGCTTCACGCGCAAGAAGGAGAACCTGTTGTGGAGGACGTAGGAGATCCTAAAGTATTTGTCAATCTTGAACGCCTCCTTGTCTCATCGTCTTTCGTTTGGCGGCGACGGATCCCCCATTCCCCCTTCGTCGTCTCCCCCGTCGTCTACTGATCAAGGACCGAAGCAGCAAGAACCAGGAAGAAACAAAATAAATCCAACTTAATTAGAGCTGCGGGCCCACTTGGACACGTGTCACTCCCTTACTGGCCCTGCACAATAATCCCTGCTGGGAGCCCCGCAGGTGAGCCGAACCCCCCGCGCACAGAATCTTCCCCCGTGATTTAAGGACGGTTTTAATTATCATTAAAGCAGATAGATTTTTTCCCCTGTGAATTAAGGACGATTTTTAATTCTCATAGATTTCCCCCCTGATTTAGCTAAGGTTTTCTATACTCATTTAAGGAGGAAGATAGACGCTTGATTTTTTTCACCTTTTAAGGACAGAGAAAGGTATGATTTTCCACAAGTTTGTCAAAGGTGGGATTTGAACCTTCGACCTCTCTACTGAGGATTGAAAAGATAACCACTAGACTATCTAATTGGCTAATTGAGATCTAATTTATAGACATGTGATCACACTAGAAAATCTCGAAGAGAGGCTTGGTAAAAGAGATTTGTCGAGGGAACTTGTGTAATGAGATCTTTACAGGTACGGTCATCGAACTAACATGATTAGAGCTTATGCACCACAGAGTTGTGTTATTTTTCTTTCGTAAATATCCCTTTGGTAACTTTTATGTGAATAACCTGGTAACCAACACTTCGCGTACCTGATAACTTATGTACCCCGGTTCTGAAAACTTTGTCCACGAGGGTAACTTCTATGCAAATAACATGATAACTCACCATTCTTAGACATGATAAATTATGTACCCGGTCCTGGTAACTTTGTCGACTGGGGTAGGGGTGTGGGGAGGAGTCGTTGAAACATACCACGGTAACTTCTATGCAAATAAGAAATAACATGATAACTCACACAGGGCCCAGGCGAGCGGGAGGGGGGGGGGGGGGGGGGGGATGATGAAGTATATATATACTGTAGCCCAGTAAAAAATAGGTAAAAATACAAAAGAATTAAAGAAAAGAAATAAGATGGGCTAGGCCCAACAGAGAGCTAGTTAGCGATCGATTGATTAGCGAAAGCGGAGAGTCAGGCGTCGTAACTCATGCCATTGCCAGGCACACGACTGCTCGTTTTCCTTTGTAGGTACGTCGATCGTGATTCGTGAACAGTGAACCGTCGCCCATGATGCCTGTCGTGCTCCTTGCTTGGCGCCTTGCCGCGTCGCCCTCGCCTCGGCCGCCGCTGCCCGTTGAAGCTGTGCGCGCCGGCACCGCACGACAGTCCGGCAGCCCGGCCATCCGGCATCCGGCGAGGCGGCACCGCAGCCGTCCCTAATCCCTGAAAGTCTGCAAGTCAGTACGTTTGAACGTTTCCATCCATGTTCCTCAGTTTCTGTCCATCCTGCAAACTCTAATTTGACAATTTCAGTAGTTTATTTATTCTTTATTTAGTATGTACGTATTCAACTATACATCCATGATCCATCTCCAATTTCAGTATGCACAAAGTTTTAAAATTTTCTAATCCAATCTATCAATTTTTTGTCATTCTATGTACATGTCTAGGGTTCCAATCATCTGATGTATAAATTCCTAATTCTTTGTATCCTCTTTTGAACATTTCTTCATGATTTTAGGACATTAGCCTGCCATGTTACCTAAGAAGAAGCAATTATCGGGTGCTGAAAAAAGGAGAAAAAGGAAAGAAGGTGATCTAAAAATTCTACCACTGAAGGGTTCTTGTCGATGGAGTCAGTCTAATTTGGTTCTTATTTGAGGTAATCATGTCATGTCAGTTTCATCTTGCGATATTTTTAGTATTATTGTTGTTGATGGAGTTAGTTCAAATTTGATTATTATTTTTCTCGATGGTGTCATTTGAATTATTATAGTCAAATTTTAAACTAAAGATTTATAATTGAAAGTTACTCTTAATAAGTTATATATATATATATATATATATATATATATATATATATATATATATATATATATATATATATATATATATATATATAACACACCACTAGTAGAAAACTGGGCTTTGGTCACAGGGCAATATTCACATTAGTCCCGGTTCAGTCACGAACCGGGACTAATGCGAGCATTGGTCCCGGTTCGTGCGGCCAGGGGCCTGCCGGGCCTCGTGGGGGCATTGGTCCCGGTTGGTGGGACAAACCGGGACCAATGGGCCACGCTCCTGGCCCACCACCCTTTAGTCCCGGTTCACACCACAAACCGGGACTAAAGGGCTGGTCCTAGTTGCGGCCAGTGTTTAGTCCCACCTCGCCAACCGAAGGGCGCTCACACCAGTTTATAAGCCCGTCCCTCTCTGCCTTGTTGAGCTCCTCTCAATGTGAAAATAGATGCCCTTATACAGGGAATTTGACCTAAATTCACAGTAAATTTCTTTGAATTTCATAGAAATTTATTATGAATTTAGGTTGAATTTTCTCTATAGGCGCATCTATGTTCATTTTTTATAGTAAATAAAATAAATAAACCTTAATAAAATAAATAAAAATAAATAAACCTTAATAAAATAAATTAAAATAAACTATAGTAACTAAAATAAATAAACCTTAATAAATTAAATAAAAATAGCAGCAGTAAAATAAATAAAAATAAAATAATTAAAGTAAAATACATAAGTAATTAGAAATAAAATAAATAAGTTTTTTGTTGTAAGTAGAAACAAAACAAAACAAAACAAATAAAGCAAAAGAGAAAACAAAAAACAGAGAAAAAATTATGCCACCTACTGGGCCACCACGGCCTGAATACTACTTGAAACCCATCCGTGGGCCAGGATTCAGGCCCGCAGAAGGCCTAGTAGGCCCCACAGGCAAAGAGAACGGTTATGCCCGAAAGCCTGCAGTTGAGAGGAGCTCGAGAGGGTGGGCGCAGCAGCGCTTATAAACCACTCTCGAGCCCTCTCAACTAGCGAGGTGGGACTAAACTTTTGACGCGGGGCAGCACAAGGCCTTTGGTCCCGGTTGGTGCCACCAACCGGGACTAAAGGGGGTCATTGGTCCCGGTTCGTGGCACCAACCGGGACCAAAGGCCTTTAGTCCCGGTTGGTGCCATGAACCGGGACCAATGAGTTCCCTATATATACCCCATCGCCACAGCAGAGCAGTCCACAGTGCTCTGTTTTTTCTGGCCGGCGAGGGGAGGGCATTTGGGTGCTCTAGCTCACCTCCTATGCACATGAGGTGTTCGATGAAATGTCTGAGCCACACTAGTTAATCTTTCTCCTCTCGAAACTCGACCTCCGAGCTCCATTTTCCCCGAGATTTTTCTAGGTTTAGCGGTCCGTCACGTCCCGTCCCCGTCTTCACCGCCGTCGATCGCCCGCGCCGATCTCGTCGCCAGCACCACCGTGGTGAGCCTCTTGTTCTTATCTTCTTTCTGAAAGGAAAAAATTCTTACTTTAGATAGATACTTGTCTAATTTTGTTACTTTTATTATTCCTTCTTATTACATAGTGCGATGGTTTTGGTATCCGCCCCCGTCGGCCCTCGTCCTGTCTATGATTCGGATGTGGTATATATTATCTTTTTATAACTATTTGGTTCATTTATTGTTTATGACAAATATACCGACCAACGTGACATAGATTTTATTTATCTAGGAGGTGGTTGAACCGAAAATTCTAACCGACCCTATTGTCGAGAGGTTAAATTTAGTTGAAGAAGAAAACAATTACTTGAAGGAAAAAATAAAAAAAATTGAGGAGGAGAAGATGATATTGGACTTGCATGTTGCGGATGTCGTCGATGATCACAAGATCAAGATGGATGCAATGCGCTTGAAGATTAGAAAGATAAGAAAATATGCCATTCATACCGAGGCTTGGTATCATTATGCCGTTGGATCAATTGTTACCTTGGTTGCGATTATGATCGCATTTGTTTTCGCATTGAAATGTTTTACATAGTTTCAATGTATGGTTTAATTAATTAGATGCTCTGGAGAGCTATATATATGTTGTTAGATGAGAACTATGTATGTACTTTGGTTTTAATGCGATGATGAACTTCTATTAATTTGGTCACTTAATTATCTATTCATGATGTTCTGTAATGGTTTTTGACACACTTAATTATATATAATGCACGCAGATGAACCGGCAATGGATGTACGGTGACAGACACACCTCCGAGTACATTAAGGGCGTGCATGATTTTCTCGAAGTGGCTGAGGCAAACAAGCAGAATGGTTTTATGTGTTGTCCATGCCCTATATGTGGGAATACAAAGTCTTACTCTGACCGGAAAATCCTTCACACCCACCTATTTTACAAGGGTTTCATGCCACACTATAATGTTTGGACGAGGCATGGAGAAATAGGGGTTATGATGGAAGACGGCGAAGAAGAGGACGATGACAACTATGTGCCCCCTGAATACGGTGATGCTGCAACGGGGGAAGCTGCTGAAGATCAAGAGGAACCAGACGATGTGCCCAATGATGCTGCAAGGGGGGAAGCTGCTGAAGATCAAGAGGAACCAGTGCCCGATGATGATGATCTCCGCCGGGTCATTGTCGATGCAAGGACGCAATGCGAAAGTCAAAAGAAGAAGCTGAAGTTCGATCGCATGTTAGAGGATCACAAAAAAGGGTTGTACCCCAATTGCAAAGATGGCAACACAAAGCTCAGTACCGTACTGGAATTGCTGCAGTGGAAGGCAGAGAATGTTGTGCCTGACAAAGGATTTGAGAAGCTATTGAAAATATTGAAGAAGAAGCTTCCAAAGGATAACGAATTGCCCGACAGTACATACGCAGCAAAGAAGGTCGTATGCCCTCTAGGATTGGAGGTGCAGAAGATACATGCATGCCCTAATGACTGCATCCTCTACCGCGGTGCGTACAAGGATCTGAACGCATGCCCTGACGTGCGAGCCGAAGTGAAGAACTTCTTTGAAGGGGTGAAAGCAAAGAAACATCCACCTCCGGAGGAGAAGGTAAATCCGGTGAAAGCGAAGCGCACTCTGGATGCCCTGAAAAAACCACCAAAGTCTTCGCCGAAAGGCAACTATGAGCGCATTATTGCAAAGACATTTGTCGAAGCGGAGCGGTCGGGAAGTACTGTCAGTGATCAAAGGTTAAAAGAACGACGAGCTGGGAAAAAAATTGCCCAGCTCGGCGAACAAGCGAACCAATCGTGCCCCCCGCTCAAGGTGTCTAAAGACATCGTCGCTAATGATCCGAGGATGGTGGCCGGTTATAGCAATCTTGGAGATTACTTGCCCGACGATGTACATTATGAAATCATGGAGGTGGACGAACACAAATACCATTACGGGAAGCCTCTCGTCAAAGATGAAAGATCTCTAACAACGATGATGCGAAGATTACATGATTGGTACATGAAAACCTGCAGAGAGTCTGATGGGATGAATACTTTGACGCTGAGATGAATACTTTGACGCTGAGAGTTAAACCGGAGCATGACCTCATTGGAATTGAACTGCTGAATGTTCCATTTGAGGAGTTCTTCCAGTTTTACAATCAAAAGGCCCTCGATAAATCAACGATCACTTGCTACTGTCTATAAGTAGTACTACTTCTGTCATTAAGTCTCTCTATATAGGTCAGCTCTTTCATTGCATGTATTTATAATTATCCTCACTATATTATGCAGATTGAAGATCGCCGAATTGAAGAAAAGACAAATCGGTGATATTGGGTTCATTAACACAAATCTCATAGATGCATATACGGTTGAAAAACATCCCAAAGAAGCCGAGGCCAACTTGCTACGATCGTTGGTATTAAATCAAAACAAAGATATAATACTCTTTCCTTACAACTTCAAGTGAGTGTTACTGTCTTGTGCATATTCGGTTTCCCTTATTAGTCCAGGTTATGGTAATGTAATTGATGACTTATGCATGCATGCGCAGCTTCCACTATATTCTTCTAGAGATTAATCTTGAGCAGGGAGTAGTAACCGTCTTAGACTCGAGACGAAAAGATCCCCAGGACTATGCGGACATGACTCAAATGCTCGAGAAGTAAGTTAAATCGATCATTATCCACCATATCAGCAACTTTGTTCATTTCCTGATATCAAGTAATTGTTTTCTTTGTCTGCCAGGGTTTGGAGAAAATTCACCACAAAAGCTCCGGGACTACCGAAGAAGTTGCAATTTAGACACCCGAAAGTAAGTACTATAGTAGCATGTTCCGCACATCTCCTAGTGATTCAAGCGCTAGTTTCATCAATACCATTTAGCATGCTTGCTTATCAGTTAGATTGACCTCTATTTCTTGTAAAGTGGTTGTGGCAGGAACAAGGGAATGATTTCTGTGGATACTATGTTTGCGAGTCTATCCGCCACACGACCTGTGAGCGGGGCTACTCTGACGAACAATATGAAGTGCGTAAGCAATAATATTCACAATTTTATTTTATTACCATCATTTGTGTCGAGTTTCATTTATTCATATATATATATGTATTGACCCCCTTCTTCAAATTAGATGTTTCAGATGCGGGATGAACTCCTAGCAGAAGATCGTATGCGAGCAATTCAAGAGGAATTGGCGGCATTCTTCCTTGACCACGTGATCGCTGAAAACGGAGAATACTATGTGGACCCTGTGTTCTTACAATTTAATTAGGAGATTATATTGTAAGAGATAATTATTGTATATATGTAGCCGGTAGTGTCAGATAGATATACGAGAACTTGTTGTTCGACCAATCTCTCGGAGAAGGAGAGGTGGTCGATATCACTTCTCTCTGCATGCATATGTTCATGACGATCTTCTGTTTCCTTCATTTTCTTACTAGATAGCGTGTCTAGTCGTCTCCATACGTATATAGTACGTAGCGTCGACCAAGCACGGAGATAAGAGAGGACACTTCTCTCTATTAATTTGCTAGCTAACACAATATATGAAACACCTAAATTAACCCCCCAACCCCCCCTTTCAAAAAAAAACAAAAACCCCAGCCCCTGAAATGCTGACGCGTGGATGCCTATTGGTCCCGGTTGGTGACACCAACTGGGACAAAAGGCCCTGCCTATTAGTCCCGGTTGTTGGCACCAACCGGGACCAAAGGCGCCCCTGCCTGGGCTGGCAGCAGCGGCCACGTGGAGGACCTTCTGTCCCGGTTCATGTAAGAACCGGGACTAAAGGGTTAGGGCTTTAGTAACGACCCTTTAGTCCCGGTTCAAAAACCGGGACAAAAGGCCCTTACAAACCGGGGTAAAAGCCCCTTTTCCTACTAGTGCACGCATACATATATATTGTCTTAGAACTTAGGACATAGAGGCCCCTGTCATCGAGTTCGCCTAGGGCCTCCCAAAACACAGGGCCGGCCCTGAACTCACACATCGTAGACATGATAAATTATGTACCCAGTCCTGGTAACTATGTCGGGGGGGGGGGGGGGGGGGTAGGGGTGGGAGGAGTTGTTGAACCATACCACGATAACTCTTATGCAAATAACATGATAACTCACACATCGTATACTTGACTAGCAAGATGCCCGTGCATTGCACGGAACATCAAGATGCATTTTTTTACAAAGCACCTGTTGTGATTGACCCACGCGGGAGTAGTCCCATCTGTAAAAACTAATGATATCTTGAGAAAGAGAAGAGATAAGGTGAGGAGGAGTGGGGCGTGGTGGTGATTGGTGGTCGAAATAAGCGGAGGCATGGGGATGGACGACGCCGGAAGTGGCCACCATGCCCGATTGTTCTAGAGGCTTTCTTTTTTAATTGCTCAACAATAAAGTTGTGGGAGATAAGGATGAACGAGGGAAGGCTTATCTGCAAATATGGAGAGAGGTGCGGGTATCTTTTTGCAAAATTGTCATAGTTTACTTTCTATCCGTCAGATATAGATCGGACGGTCTATATTGCAAGATGGCAGGCACACCATCATCACCAACTCAGCTTTTTATAAGAGTAAAGATAAATTATGTATCCGATCCTGGTAAATGTGGCGACTGTGGCAAGGGGGTGGGGGGGGTTGATGCCTCGGTAATTTCTGTGTAAATAGCATGGTAATAGACACATACAAAGTTGATAACTCCCATACAAACGCCACTGTAACTTTTGACCTGAATTTCTTTTGTTGAAAAACATACACCCGGTAATTTTTGTGTAAATAGCATGATAATGTATACATCACAGACTTGATAATTAATATCTTACGTTTAGACATCATGGTATCTTTCATCCAAGGGGAAAAAGTTTTTGAAACATTTCACCAATAAATTTTGTGTTAAATTACCATACTTCCCCATGCTTTAACCTTCTCGTATTGTAGTTACCAACCTTATCATGATATAGTTATCATGTTGCTCATACCATAGTTATCACGCTGGTCATGCCAGAGTTACCAAGCCAAACTTTTTTTCATCTAATATGGCAGAAATAAGAAAGGTTCAAATAACATTGTTTATCTACAATAAACAACAACAACAAAAGGTGGCTCCGTTGGTTATTAGGCTCAACAGCTATTGGATAGACCTGGGTTTGAATCCTCTTTTAAGCACTTTTATTTTCTTTTCATATTATGCAGCAAAAAACCAGAAAAAAGACCACTAGCGATTTACTACGTTTTTGAGAGAAGGAAAAAATTAGTGGAAGGGAGCGTAAGATGTTAGCGATGAAGTAAGAACGAGTAGTTCAGATCTATCGCTAACTTTCAGTTGACTGCAAGTCAGCACTGTCCTTTTGTTGTTGTTGTTGTTCATGTGCTGCGATACTCAGTATTTAGTTCTAGTGCAGAACATCATCTATACTGAATTTTGTGGTGTTAGTAGTCTGTTAGTTCTAGTGCTCCTTTTTCACTTTTAGTAGCCTTTTAAGTTCTAGTGCTCTTTTTCCACTTAATATTTCATACGGTGCTGCTAAAAATCAATGGACCGAGACTTCGCGTAGTCTCAGTCGAGTTCCTTAACCGTTGGATCCTTTTGATGCTTTAAGATCTGTGTGCTCTGTTTGTTGCATGAGAAAATGGCCCATGTAAGAGGCACCTGGCCTGTTTTTGTTTTTTTTATTACACTTGTGTCAGAGCGGCCTGGATAGGTACATGTGGTGGGCTTGCTGCAAATTAGAATAGGAGGCCGTTATTTCTTTTTGTTTGTTTTTTCGGTCTGTAAGTTTTACGGCAGCCAATGTTTTTTGTCACGAGATACATGATGATTATTTTTATTTCAAAGGTAGATATGTATATTATATGCAACATATTTTCTTTTTTGTATATTTTTGCGTCATAATTTTTTTGCATTGTTCTTATCGTTTGACATCGTATTTTTAAAATAGAGGATTTCAGATTTTTTTGCCCGTGTTCCTTGTCACGTTTATTATTTTTCTCAATTGTATTTTAATTTATTATTATTTTTATTTCAATTTATTTAAAATTTAAACATTTTTCTTATTTTTTTAAATATTATTTTATTAAAAAGTTGTTTTTTATTTTTGAAATTTCTGGTTGCTCAATTTCCCCTACTGCAGTTGCACGTCTTCAATGCGACTGCAACTCAACGGTGTTTTGTCGGGGGTGAGGGGCATAGCTGATGTCTATCACTAAACATGCAACGACAAGTGTTGGGGATATAACTACTGGGTATAAACCGGCCAGTGGAGGCCGGGTTATCCTCATAATGAGTTATTCATATTTGAAGCCCATGAAGACAAGGAGCGTGGCGCTTTACGAAGGCCCAGGGCCCAGGACGGATTAAAGCCTGTAGACATAAACCGCCATTGATATGTAAGCTTGTGTTGTAAGATAGGAAAGAGTAGAAACCGAGCCGGACACGTTTATGAGCCCGCCTCGGGATTCTATAAACGGACGGGCGTCAACCTATGTATATAAAGGGACGACCCGGCGGTGGTTTAGGGACAACAAACAACAACTCGAGAGCCAGGCATAGCGGATTTCGCTCCCTGATCATCGAAACCCTAGCAATTCCACAACAACTAGATTAGGCTTTACCTTCATCGCAAGGGGCCGAACCAGTATAAACTCCCTGCGTCCTCTGTCCGCTTTAACCCCTTTAAACTAACCCGTCGCGATGGCTCCACGACTAAGTCCTTTCACTAGGACATCTGCCGTGACAAAACCACGACAGTTGGCGCCCACCGTGGGGCTATTGCACGATGGTTTTGAGTTCTTAGAGGGCAGCTTCGAAGGGCTCAAGGGATACGCTGTGGGCGAGATGACCAAGAGTCATCGCGGCAAGCTCTACATCGACAACACAGGCTGGGGCCCCGAGGCCAGCTCAATCGAGTACGGGTACTGGGTCCCCTTTGGCAGTATTCACGTTTTCATTGGCAAGATTGGCGAACCGGGCCCTGAGCCAGACATATGCACCGACATCGTCGAAACGGCTCAGTGTGCGAGACCTGCCCGGACTCAGCCCGCCATGAAGCGTGCCTTCGTGGGAGTCATCCACGGAGCAGAATCTGAGGATAGACCGGCATCTGGTGGTGAAACCGTCGTTTACTCTGATGACGAGTCATCTACTGGAGAGACCGAGTCATTGTACCAGCTGCAAGACGGCCGGTTTGGGGGCTGTTCCGATGGCGACAGTATTCCGGACCCCTCCGATCCGCCGAGCCGGGTAGCGATCTTCATGGCCGGTACACAGCCGGCGCACCACTCTTCGACCGCAGCGGCGATGATTTCTGAATCAGTAGCGGCGACAGCAGCCAGGGCAGGAGGCCCCGTGCGACCGCCGGCTCAGGTTTTGTCTAACTTGTTTGACGCTTTGGCAGCACTGCTGGCGGAAGTTAACCCGGCGAATCAGGATGAGCATAACGCAGAAATCGCAAAGGTGAAAGATCAGATAACTCAAGCCAAGGCAGACCTGGCAGCTGAAGATACCAGGATGGCTGCAAAACAGGCCGAGTTGGATGCACAGGCTTACCGGCTTATGTTGGATCAGAGCGCGTCAAACGATGTCATGAGGAGAAGGTACCGGTCTCACCTGCCTCCGGTTTATGAGGCCAGGAATCTCTTTGATACCCCAGGAGCAGGAACCAGTAATCAGCCAGTGGTAAACGGGTGGAGGCACCTGGAACAGGGGCGCCGGTTCAGCCACGTCCAATAGATCCACCTCGTCAGAACAACATCCTGTCACAGCACGTCCCAACACCACCGGGTCATTACTCTAACCCGTTGGATAACATTGTTGCCGCCCCTTCACGATTTGCAGATCTCCCGATCGAAAGCTAGTCCCCAGTAGCGGTCGAGACATGACGGGCTAGAGAGCTCCTTCAGACAGCCTTGACTCAGCAGCAGGCTTATTCATACAGCCGCCAAATGATTCATTCTACTCCCCGCCCGAGCCGAAGTTATAGCAGGCATATGGATGAACCGGCCGTGTCCAGCAGTGCACGTAATCGTAATCCGCCTCGTGGCCATAACCCGACAGGTGGCGGTGGTGATGCTCAGGACGTGGTGGATCGTGCTAGGGCACGTTGAAAGGCCGAGTTAGTGGCGCAGCACGCGGCCCGTCACCTTACTCCGGTTCGTCCAACAACTTCGGTGGAACCGGGGGTTACCTCCAGTTCTTTGGTGGTGCCGTGTCTCGTCCCAGTGCTACACAATGTACGGCTGCCCAAGGATTTCAAGGGCCCACGTAAAGTGCCGAATTACACTGCCGATTTATCCCCCGAGTCATGGGTTGAGAGTTATGAGATGGCGATGGAGATGCTGGACGTAGATGATGCGGCATGTGCTAAATACTTCACCTTGAAGTTGGAGGGGACAGCTCGCACTTGGTTGAAAAATTTACCAGCTAACTCCATTGGGTCATGGGCCGAGTTAAGGGCCCGGTTCATTCAAAATTTCAAAGACACGTGCAAACAACCCATGTCAATTGTGGACTTAGCTGCCTGTGTCCAAGAGGAAGGAGAATCAACAACCCATTGGGTGCGCCGGGTTTCGGAAATTTTGCATTCATCGGACCGCATCAACGCTGATACAGCAGTTTTAACGTTGGAAGACAATTGCCAGTTTGCACCTCTGATGTTAAAGTTGGGACGACTCAAACGTCATTGCAATGACATGGGAACACTTATGGCAGCTCTGGTAAAGTATGCCGACTCTGATAGTACCAAGGACCCCGAGTCTGACGATGACAAGACAGGGAAGGGAAAGAAGAGCGGCAGCACCAAAGGGCAGCAGCATAACCCGGTGGGTCATGGAAACGGCGGTAAGTGTAAAGCGGATAACAGTTTAGATTTTGTGACTAATACCAACACGCAGGATAATGGCCAGCGTCGTAAGGGTAAACCGCCCCCGCGTGGTGGAGGATTAGGTCCCAATCCTGAGCGCCTGTCTCACCTATTAAACCAGCCTTGTCCAAAGCACGGGTCGCGGGATAAACCGGCCACGCACCTCTAGAAGGATTGTTATATTATGCGGGAGTTCAAAAATTCAGATTTTTTTCGGTATGATCATGGACCGGCCGGCGGTTCAGGCCCCGGATCTCATGGGCCGGGTTACGGTGGAGGCAGTTCCGGTTCAGGATTTCACGGTAATCAAAGCGGACAGGGCAACCAAGGCAATCAGGACAATCAGGGTGGGTATAATCATCAGGGGAATCAGCAGCAGTAGCAGTCGGGTTACTAGAGCAACCCGAAGCAGTTGAATAGTGGGCAGTACCTTGTCTTCACCACGAGCCTATGCAAGCGCGATCAGAAGCTTCATAAAAGGGCAGTGAACTCCATTGAACCGGCGGTGCCCCGTTACTTGCACTGGTCTGAGCAGCCCATTGTGTGGAGTCGAGAGGATCACCCACCCCGGGTTGATAATCCGGGTCATCTGGCATTGGTGGTGGCACCTCAGGTTGGAGGCTACAAGTTCACCAAAGTACTCATGGATGGATGGAGTAGTATCAATATCCTTTATTATGAAACCTTCCGTTGTATGGGGCTAACAGATAAAAATCTTAAACCATCAAACACCGTTTTTCATGGTGTGGTGCCTGGTAAATCGGCGTATCCAGTTGGTAAGATAGCTCTGGAGGTTGCTTTTGGAGATGAGCATGATTCGAGATAAGAAACATTGACTTTTGAAGTGGTGAAGATTAAAAGCCCATATCATGCCCTGTTCGGACGGCCGGCTTATGCCAAGTTCATGGCAAGGCCCTGTTATGTTTATCTACAGCTCAAGATGCCGGTTCATAAAGGGACCATCACAGTACATGGGAGCCGTAAGATTGCGTTAGAATGTGAAGAAGGTGATGCGAGCTATGCCAAGTCGGTTTGTGCGACAGAGGAGTTGAAGTTCTACAAAGACAATGTTGATCTAGCGGATATGACTTCTTTGAAGAAGCCAACTACAGAGCATTATCCGGCCTTGAAGTTTAAATCGGCTGATGAGACTAAGCTGGTTGATTTTGTTCCTGGCGATTCATCCCAGCAGTTTAGCATCAGCGCTAACTTGGATCCAAAATAGGAAAGCGCGCTCATCGAGTTCATCCGTGAGAACCGGGACATCTTTGCATGGAAACCTTCCGACATGCCAAGTGTACCGAGGGAACTCGCTGAGCACACTCTTAATGTTGATCCCAAGTTTAAACCGGTCAAGCAGTTTCTCCGCCGCTTCAATGAAGAAAGGCGCAAGGCTATTGGTGAGGAAGTAGCCAGGCTCTTAGCGGCTGGGTTTATCATTGAAGTATTTCATCCTGAGTGGTTGGCTAATCCGGTGCTAGTACTTAAGAAGAACGACACTT
This sequence comes from Aegilops tauschii subsp. strangulata, assembly GCF_002575655.3. Taxonomy (NCBI): domain Eukaryota; kingdom Viridiplantae; phylum Streptophyta; class Magnoliopsida; order Poales; family Poaceae; genus Aegilops; species Aegilops tauschii. The sequence continues at coordinate 51,265,932 of NC_053039.3, forward strand.
GGCGTATGTGTGTGGATTACACAGATTTGAACAAAGCTTGCCCAGTAGATCCTTTTGCTCTCCCTCGTATTGATCAGATTATTGATGCTACGACGGGTTGTGAGCGTTTGAGTTTTCTGGATGCATACTCCGGTTACCATCAGATCAAAATGGCAGTTAAGGACCAGGAGAAGACAACTTTTATAACTCCCTTTGGAGCCTTCTGCTATGTGTCTATGCCTTTTGGGCTCAAGAGTGCCCAGGCGACTTATCAGCGCTGTGTGCAGAATTTTCTTCATAATCAGATCGGCCGCAATGTTTATGCTTATGTGGATGATATTGTGGTGAAATCCAGAAAGGAGGAGACATTGATAGATGACTTGAAGGAGACCTTTGATAACCTCCGGGTTTATAAAATGATGCTTAATCCGGCCAAGTGTGTCTTTGGTGTACCGGCAGGCAAGCTCTTGGGATTTCTGGTGTCTAACAGGGGCATTGAAGCTAATTTGGAGAAAATCAAGGCTATAACTTCCTTGGCTAAACCGAAGTGTATCAATGATGTTCAATGCCTGGCAGGCCGGATTGCAGCCTTGAGCCGGTTTATCAGTCGCCTTGGGAGAAGGCTATCCCTTTATATCAGATGCTGAAGAAGACGGATGACTTCGTCTGGAGTGACGCCGCCAATGAAGCGTTTGAGGACTTAAAGCGGCAGCTAGCCGAGCCGCCTGTCCTTGCTGCTCCTGTTGATAAAGAGCCCTTGTTGTTATATGTGGCTGCTAATGCCTGAGCTGTTAGCGTGGCTATTGTGGTGGAGCGCAAGGAGGCCGGAAAAGAGTATCCGGTTCAACGGCCAGTTTATTATATCAGTGAGGTACTTATTGAGTCCAAGCAGAGGTACCCGCATCGGCAGAAGCTGGTGTATGGAGTTTTTATGGCGAGCCGGAAGCTTAAGCAATATTTCCAGGGTCATCCCATCACTGTGGTCAGTTCTGCTCCTTTAGGGGATATAATCCAGAACAGGGAAGCAACTGGCCGGGTTGCCAAGTGGGCCATTGAGCTTGGATCTCATGGGTTCAAATATATGCCTCGGACGACAATCAAGTCCCAAGCGTTGGTGGATTTCATCAATGACTGGACAGATTTGCAGGCGCCAGAAGAGAAGTCGGATCATACTTATTGGACTATTCATTTTGTTGGGTCCATGCAATTGGAGGGCTCAGGGGCTGGAGTCGTGTTAACTTCCCCACGAGGTGATAAGTTTTGTTATGTTCTCCGTTTAATGTTCCCTTGCACTAACAATGCAACTGAATATGAGGCTTTACTCCATGGTCTTCGGATGTCTAAGGACATGAATTTAAGCCGGGTTAAGTGCTTCGGTGACTCGGACTTGGTGGCTCAACAAGTGTCTGGTACTTGGGATTCCAAGGACCCGCTCATGGCAGCATATCGTCGAGAGGTAGATATTGTTGCAGGTCATTTCAAAGGTTATCAGGTTGACCATGTGGACCGGCGGAATAACGAAGCGGCGGACGCTTTAAGTCGTTTGGGTTCCCAACATAAACCGGTTCCACCCAACGTCTTTCTGGATGTGCTACATAATCCGTCGGTCAAGCTCCCCACAGAGGAGGATCTGGCTGTTCCTGACCCGGAGGCTCAGTTGGTGGCAGCTCTTCATGTCATCCCAGATTGGACAGTCCCATATTTGGCATATATGAACCGGGGCGAGTTACCGGAGGATGAAACTTTGGCCAGGCAGATAATCCGGCGATCCAAGTCCATGACTATTATCAATGGGGAGTTACATCATTGCACTGTGACAGGGGCGTTTTAGCGTTGCGTGTCTCCTGAAGAAGGCCGTGACATTTTGTGTGAGATCCACGAAGGAGATTGTGGTCACCACGCCGGTTCAAAGTCTCTGGTAGCCAAGGCTTTTCGTCACGGTTTCTATTGGCTAACGGCTCATGCCGATGTTGAGGACTTAGTAAAAAGGTGTGATGGCTGTCAAAAATTCTCACGGCGCGCTCATGTACCGGCTCAAGAGTTGAGGATGATTCCGATCACTTGGCCATTTGCGACTTGGGGGCTGGATATGGTTGGGCCGTTTAAGAGATCTAAGGATAAGAAGACCCACCTTCTAGTGGCAGTTGATAAGTTCACTAAGTGGGTGGAGGCAGAGCCAGTTAGTAAGTGTGACGCAGCTAAGGCGGTTCAATTCATCAAGAAGGTGATTTTCCGGTTTGGCTTTCCACACAACATTATAACTGATAATGGCACCAATTTGTCCAAGGGTGCTATGAAAGAATTTTGTCAACGGGAGCACATCCGGCTTGGCGTGTCATCAATGGCCCACCCCCAATCTAATGGTCAAGCGGAGAGAGCCAATCAAGAGATTTTGAGAGGCATCAAGCCCCGGCTTATGGTTCCCCTGCAGAGGACGCCGGGTTGTTGGGTGGAAGAGTTACCTTCTGTGTTATGGAGCATCAATACCACGCCCAACAGATCTACGGGTTACACGCCTTTTTTCATGGTTTACCGAGCAGAAGCAGTTCTCCCTAGTGACATCCATCATGACTCGCCTCGTGTGGCGGCTTATGTCGAAGCTGACAATGAGAAGGCACGACAGGAAGGACTTGACCTGTTAGATGAGGAGCATGACACTGCAGCAGCCCGTTCGGCGATTTATCAGCAAGATCTGCGTCGTTATCACAGCCGCCGGGTCAGAACTAGAACTTTTCAAGAAGGCGATCTGGTGCTCCGACTCATCCAGGATCAGACGGATATGCACAAGTTATCCCCGTCTTGGGAAGGACCCTTTGTGGTTAGCAAGAATCTGCATAATGGGTCATACTACCTTATAGATGTTCGAAGCACAAAGACTCACGTAAATCGGAGGAGGAGACCCACCGGCCGTGGAATATCGCTCATCTTCGGCCTTACTATACTTGAGCCACAGGCTCTATGTACATAGTTATGACAATGTATATATTATGATCAATATAATAAACCGAAGCCTCAGCTAAAGCGGGGTATCTGCTTGTTTTTTCTTACATCATGTGTGATTACATGGGGGCTTCTATTTATAAAGCGGAGTCTGATTTACCCATTGATCCAGCTTATAAAGCCATATGTAAAAATCACTTGGGGGCTTGGTCGTATTCGAACCATAGCTACACCTCTTGATAGGCGTAAGGCCACCAGAGAAATCACTTGGGGGCTTGGTCGAGATCGAACCAAAGCTACACCTCTTGATCGCCGCAAGGCCACTATTACTTAGGGGCCAAAGAGAGTGTTGCAAAAGCACAACTCAAACATAGGCACCCACTGAGCACAGCTCAACATATTGCTTGGGGACTCTTTGCTTCGCAATGAACAAATAGTCTACACTTGTAATAGGCTATCAAGCCAGGCTTGGAAGCCAGGTGTACGCACCTAAAACCCCAGGTTATCCTACCTTTTTTAAGTAAGCCACTCCATCCAGGTAAACCTGGTATGACCCACCGAACGTTTGACAAGTCAATCTCATAGACCCTGAACTTGTCAAAGTTAAAACGATGATTGGTTAATGATTGAGGTCCATCTTAAAAGGCTTTGTAAAATGGTTTAACTCAGTGGCCTGGCAGCCCATGAAAAACCTCGATTTGGGGCCTGGCAGCCCGTGAAAAGCCTCGCATGTTCCTTTTGTGCTTTTATTTGCCAAGTTCTTTTTCCTTGGATGAGATTTATAATATTTACAAAGTTGTCAGTACATGATCAATTATAATCCGGTGATTATTAAATCGGTCTGGTTTTGACTATAAGTCGCCAGTGTTATATATGGATAATCCGGTGTTTATCACAACCCGGTACGGTTTTATCATAAACCGGCAAAACATGGAAGGAGTTATCAGTACTCAAGATTGGGGTTATCACCCTTACTGCAAAAAGTTGGTAAACCAACAACGTGATTCAGTGTCACAGGTATCATTTATTTTCATATTTGATTATCTTTTTACAGCCTTGGTTATAAACCCTGGCTATATATCTGGGCATCATGACCCGTCCGGCGGTAAACCGCCAGGACACTTTCAAACTTCATGTACGCAGGAACAGTTTGAATAAACTGCTATGGATTATGAGCATAATATATCTTAAGCATGGCGGATTAACAGTGTCAGGCAAAATAAATATGCGCGATGGCATAGCAGACCAAGTGTTTGAACTAGCCTATTACAAGGCGCTTTCATGCCCAAAAGAATAATTGTTTTTTGGGAAGTGTTGCAGCACGCGGAAGGTTAAACCGGCCTCCGGATCATGACTCGTCACCAGGCTGACTTGACGGCTGCGGATCATCTTGCACCGTTTTATCCTCCTCATCTCTACCCAGTGGCTGGAAGTCAGTGGTTGCCCAATCGATCCCAGTTAGGGCTTGGAATATGGCTTCGTCGCTTATAAGTGTGGACGGTTCAATGTCAGGGGCATAGGTGTGATTATGGATTGGCGGGATAAGATTTTGAGCCTCAGGAGTTGGTGCAGCAACCCGTTTGTTGTTGACGTTGTAACTCGCCTGGTAGTAGGAAAGGTCAGCTTCTTCAGCCAATTGGCAAGCCAGTGGGCGCATCTCCCTGGTTATGACTCGGAGGTCATCATTGCCAAACTCTGATCCGTCTTCCCTTTAGCTCGGATAACCTTTACCCACATCCACCGGATCAAGGTCAGGCACCCATGCTTTAGCCCGGGTTAGCGCGGTCAGAGCACCTGCCCTTGCAGCCGATCTTTTCAATTCTTCAACCCGGGTAGGCAGCATTGACAACCTTTCTAAAGTTTCTTTGATTAAGGTTGGGGGCGGCTTGTTATGAGAAGCAGTGCAGATGACCCGTTGCGCACCGGTATATAACTGCTCTATAAAAGTATAGGCAGCCTTCAGCTTCTTCTGCATGTCAGAGCCCAGATGAGTAATGCGAGTTCCTGCATCATTACGAACATGAGTAAACCGGCAATGTATGGGATGATATGTTAAAAACTTAAAGCGAGGATACTCACCAAATACAGCACTGGTCATAGCATTTATCTGCCGCTTCAAGCCGTTCAACTCTTCTGTCACCGGTTTAAGGGCTGCTTCTGCGTCCTCAGCTCTTTTTTGCAATGCGGATTTTTCTATGTCCCAATCCGCCCGCTCCTTGTTGAAACCCTCCTTCAGCTTTTCCATGGCGGCTAAGGCACTGGTCAGCTCATCTTTGGCTTTGGAGGTTTCTGCTTGCTGGGACTTGATGTTTTCTTGCAGATCAACGGTTTGAGTTTCCTTTTTGCTCAGTTCAGCCTATAAGAGAAAGACATATTATGAGTTGACAGCACATATTTGAAGTACCAAGCACATAACAAGTTATGCACCTGATACTTGGGGGCTAATGCCTATTTGCTCGTTATCCGAAAATTTCTGCAAGTCCCAAGCACAATACAAGTATTACTCTTGGCACTTGGGGGCTAATGTATGTTTGCTCAAAGTACTATTATGGGTATTCTTCTAACAGTCCCGGTTTAGCTTGAAAAGGTAAACCGACCCTTGGGGGCTACACATGCGAAAGTGACAATGTTATTATTCTAAAGTCCCGGTTCATCTTCATAAGTTAAACCGGCCCTTGGGGACTACACTGGCGAAAGTTACAATATTACAATTCTACAGTACCGGTTCATCTTAAAAAGATAACCCGGCCCTTGGAGGCTAAGCATGCAAAGTTGAGATATTACAAAGTCCCGGTTTAGATTGATATCATAAACCAGCAGTTGGGGGCTACTGGAGTTGACATTTGGAATTGGACATAGTAGAGAAACAGTTATGCAGTTACCTCATATCGCTCCTTCATCAGATTCACTAAACCGGCTTCAAAGTCGCGGCTTGTGTACAGACGGTTTAAAAACCCAGAATGAATGTCTTGGGCGTTGAGGTGGGCGTAGCTTGACAAATCTGTGTTCCGTTTGCCTTTGCCCATAGCAGAAAGCTCATCCTTGGCACTATGCTTCGATAAAGCAACAGGATTGCCAGGAGCGGTATGGCCAAAGCCAGTAATCATAATGTCATCTTCTTTGTCATCAGCAGCCTTCACCGGAGTCGACGGTTTATCAGCAGCTTTAGCTGGACTTGCCGTTTTATCGTCAGTTCGGATCAGGCTTATCGGTCCGTCAGCATGGCCCGTTGTATCAACTTCTACTTGTTCAACACAAAAGTCGTGATCTTGAGGTGGCGGATCATTAAGCATGTTGTCAGCATTCGTTCCTTCTGGTTCTAAAGTTCTCTCCAGTTCAATAACCACATTGTCATTAGACGGTTTATTTAACCGAGCCTTCTTGCAGGGTCTCGGCTTGGCACTGAGAAGAACAAATATAAAGGTCAATACATTGTGTGAACGTAAGGCATTAAAAGTAAATTTAAAAGTATGACTCACCCAGGAACTGTCTTGAGGGGTGGAAGTTGTGTGGCCGTTGACTCGCCAGAGGATGAGTGAGGCGTGCCCTGATAATTCGAATCAGACAGATTAAGAGGCTGACGGAAACAACCCGCCTTGGGGCAAGAAGTATCAGGAATATAAGACGTCTGATCGATGTTTCCGGACTAGAGTGTTCGGTAAACCGGTGGAGGTAACTACCTGGCCGCTGTGCCGGGTTGTGCGACGGGCTTCGTGTTGCTGCTTCTTCGAAAGAAAGTTTGGATCCAAGTGAGCTAGGGGGTGAGAAAATTTTATTTTCCGGTTTGCTTGACGGATTTTCTGTGTTGGTAGAGGATCTGAACCGGAGGAAAGGATAATTACCTCTGCATCCTCAGCTTGGCTGCCTTCAGCGTCGTCCTGATAATAGTCATTGTCAATGAGGTGTATGAAAAAAGAACCAAGGGAGTCAAGTTCTACCTCTGAGTCCGGATTATCTAGGTCAGCATCAGTATTTGGTTCAGAAGACTCAGTGGTCCTCTTCTTGGCAGTTTTTTTAGTAACCTTGGTCTTGGGGCGAGGTGTCTTGGCCGGTTTATCCTGTGGTTTCTTCTTCCAGAACAGATCATCGCCCTGTCAAAGATGGACAAAATTTTGAGAGAACGTTTAGAAGGCACAAGCTGAAATAAAAAGTTATGTGATTCTTACAGTTGGCGGTTTGTTGGAAACACAGAAAGGACTTAGCCCGGTCTTGCTACAGACAGCCTTAGCCTCTATTAGCTGAATATCAATATGTCGCTGAGGATCTTTCAAACTCCCTGTGTACTCACACATTAAACCGGGGCGCCGGCTTAAGGGCAGAATGCTCCAGGATATCCCGCAGCGAACAAAGTCGACGCCTGTTAAACCATTCACCATAAAGGCTCTAAGCTTTGAGAGTTGTGGTGCATAGTTGGACTGTTCTTTGGCAGTCAGCCTCTAAGGAAATGGATGTGTGTTGCTAAGCCGGTGAGGACGATAACCCGGCAGAGGATTTTCATCAGTTGGAGAAGTATCTCGGCAATAAAACCAAGTCTGATTCCAGTCCTTGGGGTGACTATGAAGCTTGGCGTGAGGGAAACTGACATCTTTCCTCTTTTGAATCGCCATTCCACCAAGTTCAATGTTGGGTCCGTCTGTAAACTCTGTACGACGGTTCAAATAGAAGAAATCCATAAATAGCTCAACTGTGGGTTCCTCTTGAAGATAAGCCTCGCAAAATACTTGGAAATTGCAAACATTGGACACAGAGTTTGGTCCAATGTCCTGAGGATGGAGTTGGAAGCTAGCAAGTACATTTCAGAAATTTTTTGATCCGGGAGGGCTAAAACCTCGACCTAGGTGGTCAGCAAATACGACTACCTCTCCATCTTTGGGCTCGGGAGGATTTTCTAGACCGGGGACCCTCTAGTGGATAACTTCTTTCTTTGCTAAAGCGCCAGTTGCGACACAGCCCTCTAGTTACTCTTCCGTAACCCGGGAAGGGACCTAGTGTGACACCCACAAAAATTTTATTTTGGTTTTATCAAAATCTTTTATTTGATTTGAGGAGGGTATTTAAATTTTCTTCTGAAAGAACTTTCCCTCTCAAAAATTTCCTTTCTTTGACAAATGTTTTGTTTGGTTTCATCCTAGACTTGACTGTTGGTCTTGGAGGTTTTCATCTCATGTTGGCTCAAATGTTTTTCATTTGGAAAAATATATTTGAAAATCTTTTAATAGCCTATGGCATTTGGAGTGATCTTTTCCCCTTTCAAAAATCCCTCTTGCCATGACCTAAGTGGAAATCCCCTCCCATAAGCCTTTCCCCATCTTTGGATCATGATATACTTCAAATCCAGCAGTTTGAACCCCCCATAATTCTTCTTCCAGTTATTTCTTATCAAAAATAATTTCTGCCTCCTACTTTAGCTCTTGGAGATTTACAAAGGAGCTACCATTTCTACTTTGAGTTTGGCCTCCACACAAACTCCCCTAGCTAGTCCTTAGAGCCCTCAACCAAGATCCATGAAGATCCACTGATCTCCAGTTCAAATATTTCAAATTGTACTTGCTGCAAGTTTGGACCTTATTTGCCAAATTTGATGAAATTCAATTGTTTTCTCCTCCTAAAAATCTGAGAAAATTCAGGCAGCCTCTGGATGCATTGAGAGGTCACCTCACCAAGTCCCAGCTCCAGAATTTTTTTTCTTCATGCCAAATCATTTCGTCGAACACCTGATGGACACTGTTGCTGTCAATGTTCAGAGTTCAGTTAAACAGTTTCAGTAAACTGCTGTCGTTTTCTTCAGAACCCGTTGTCGATCTCGCCAGTACCGCGGTGGCGCCTTGCTCCCTGTCCCCTCCTTCTTATCCCTGCGCCGCATGATCGCCTGGAGGTTTGCGGGCGTCGGCGACGAGCAGGAGTAGGTGCGCCACCCCGTGAGCGACGGCAGCAGCGGCTTTGCGGCTGCCAGAGAGAGGCGCAGCGTGGACGGCGCCGTCCAGCGCCGCCCAAGCCACCGGAGGCCGCCGCGTGGCCATCCACTCACCCGTGCGCGCTGCCATCCTTCGTCGTGAACTGCTAGGCGCGGAGCGCGCTCTCTGCCGCCGCCGTGCCCGTACGGCCGCCCCGTCGAGGATCGGCGCATTACGCCAAGCCCGACTAAGGTTTAGCAGGGGAACGGCACCAGTGAACCACCCTGATGGTACCTAGCCTCCTAAACCCACTGCCCAACCACTGCCTCGCCGTAATCGCTCGCCGGAGCTACCCCGTTCACGGCCACCCCCTCGGATCGCCTATAAAAGGAGGCCCCGAGCTCAAACTCGAGCCCACACCACCTCTGCACTCCACCAATACCACGCCAAGCCACTGGAAGAGCCCGAGGGAGCCTTCTTCCCCAACTCCGACCGCCTCGACCCGCCACGGGGTCCATCTCGATTCACCCCCGTGCGTGCACCTCTACCTCTCAACTCTTGCCAGTAGCTTCCTAATGCATCCACTCTCCTGACCCGCGCTTCAATTTGGAGTTTGCAGCGCCCATCGGAGTACTCCACCATCGCCCGAACCACCGTCCGCCGGAGAAAGTGTCGCCGTCGACGTGGTGCTCTCCGACGACTAAGTCCACCACCCACCGGCGCGGAAGAACACCCTGAACCTCTTGGTTCCGGAAGAGGTGACGGAGCCGCGAACTTCGCCGAGCTAGACTCCGACTTCTCCGAACCAGGCAAGCATGTTTGAACCTTTGATATGACGGGTGTTTTGCATGTTTGCTTGAATGGTTTGTGCATGGCATAGGAGCATCGGTGAGTATTTCGTTGCATGTAAGGCAACTGACCGTGAGTTTCAAAGTTATCATGATCTTTGTTGAGAGATGACCTGATCATGTGGTGACATGAAAGGTAGCAAGATGGTATTGTTGTAGCATGCCAGTCTTACGTCATCTGATAAACTCCGACGTTAACGTGGACTGAGCCACGTTACCGTCCTTCCCCTTTCGTGCTGCCACATGTTTTCTGCAAAGGATACGGTTTAGTAAGTTGTTAACCTCTTTCCATGTACACACCAAATAGAGGGGCCGGGATGAGGGTTCCATGGCCCTGGATTAAAGCCAGTCATCCGGTCAGGGGGCATGGGTGTTTTCGGTTGGGACCGAGAGGGGGGCACCCCTTAGAGCGCGCGTATATAAATTTGATCCCATGCTACGCGAGGTTGTAGCCTCCCCGTCTCAAAGTTTTTCTTGAACGTTGCTGAGGGTGATTCCTGGCATCGGAATGTTGAATGGGTGTGTACTGGTTAGATGTGTTTCTTCCAAAACACCGTAAACGGAACTAGTCCCTGTGACTACTGAAATCCGTTGGCTGTGGTTGAAGTACAAACTCTGCATAGTCAAATCCTTCCGAGTCATCGTGTCTATGGTCAAGGACCATGGCCAGTATATCCATATCTATGTCAGTCCTCGTGGTAAACCCCCGGTGGCAAGCTTGAGTGGTAAACCCCGTTGAATTGTTATTCCTGTGGATGGACTAACCTTTTATTTATCTCGTACCTGAATATTCCCTTGCGATGATTTAAATTCATGAGCTACTGAAATATTAAGTTATGAAATATAAGATCTTTATGTGATGTCGCTCAGACGTCCGACTGTGGCACTCTTGTTGTTTATTTTCAATATAAGCCCTTTATGTGATGTCGCTCAGACGTCCGACTGTGGCACCCTTGTTGTTTATTTTCAATATAAGCCCTTTATGTGATGTCGCTCAGATGTCCGACTGTGGCACCCTTGTTATTTATTTTCAATATAAGCCCTTTATGTGATGTCGCTCAGACGTCCGATTGTGGCACCCTTGTCATTTATTTTCAATATAATCCCTTTATGTGATGTCGCTTCAGACGTCCGACTGTGGCACACACTGTTATTTATTTTTCCATTATAAGCCCTTTATGTGGTGTCGCCTTGACGCCCGACTGCAGCATTGTTATTTTCATTTGTATCCTTTCGAGGAGTCATTCAGACACTCGATTGGCCTTCAGTATTACTTTTGGGATTTCGGGAGGACTACCGCCCGACTTCCCTTTTATTTCCCATGCATGGTTATCTCATTGTCTGAGTACGCTTTGTTAATCTGTTCATATGCATCATGTTTGCATTTGTTATATCTTTTGTGAGTACTTTCATAGTACTCACCTGGCTTGTTGATTTGGCCAGATGTTGACAAAGGCGATCTCATGGATGAAGAGTTTGATAGTGAGTCCGACGCCTAGAGGAGTCCCAGTCAGTCCCGTGCGATCCTGGATATTGGTCACTTGTATTATATACGCTTCCGCCACCCGCAATAAGTATCCTCGAGCCTCACTCCGACGCTCGAAGAGCTGTTAGATTTAGGAGTCATGTCGCCCACTTCGCTGTGTTTTATCCACCACCGCTTTTATCGTGAGTTAGTAGTTATGCCACCCTATCCGCCTTTATGTATTATTGGCGTGCTTGTAATAAATTGTTGAGTAGTCTCCGCTCAACCTTGTATTATATTTAGTACTCCTGGTTTTTCTTCTGTGATCAAGAAATTGTCTACCCGTGAGAAGGAATTCTTCTCTACGGGTCCGTAAAAGGGATCGGTTTCTCAATAAATATTTTTATTGAAAAACCGGTCGTGACAAGCTTGGTATCAGAGCCAGGCTGACTGTAGGAAGCCACTAGGTGCGATCGCTAATCGGTTATTTGCGTCTTTAGTGCTTTTTCAGCATTTTGCAAATGTAGCTATTTTCTGTTGGTCATCATAAATTTATGACATGACTACTCAGAATTTTTGCCTACTTTTGTAGATGGCTGGCAGCAACTGCGAGACTCGGGTGTTCACTAATGTGCCCGAGGGGTTTGTCAAACTCCTCGTCTCCATCACCAATCTCGCGATCGGGCCAGCGACTCATCCGGAGTTCACGCTTTACCAGCACAAGCTCAGCGACGACGTGTCTATGCACCAGGCCGTGGTGCAATTCAAGGGAGGACGTTCTGCGTCTCGCCACTTCCGTTTTGTGGGAAGGGCCATGCCTACGGAGAGGCATGCCATGCAGATGGCTGCCCGTGAGGCGATAGCTCGCCTTCGGGACATCCTTCCTTCGATGAAGACTCGTCTCTACCGCTACCTCCCATGCCATGTGCCATATACTTGTCACTATGCATTCGCCTGCCATAGGGGAGAGCGGGATGAAGCTATCGAGATGCTTGTTGAGTATCTCAAAGCTCTGGAAGAAGATTTCGACAACCTCGTGGACGATCTTGTGGCTGCCCGCATGGACTTAGTTCGGGGCGGTTCTGCCAGCAGGAAGGAGCTTCTCCACATGGCACCGCCACTGACGTTCGTCTCGTCCTCAGCATCCTATTCACCCGCCATTTTGGCCACCGCTCGCCGTCTGCCTACCACTGAGGAGTTCGACCGGGTCATTGCTCCTACTCTAGTCAGAGCTGCACCGCCTGCCGCACCCGCACTACCGCCTGTCGCACCCGCGCCATCACCTCAGCGCAGTGCTACACGCCTGGAGCATATTAGAGAGGAGGTGGAGGTTGAGTCTCCTGCACCGCTGGGTCTTACCCTCGGCAAGGGGAAGGACGTCTTCACCATCTCCGACTGAGTGCGCCTAGTCGCCGCGCGTTGTGCCTGCATGTATGATATGTTTTTTATGTACGTTAGTTTGTAGTATTTGTGTACGCATCATGTAGGATCCCGGAGTAGTGTGCTAGCCTAATAACATGTCAGGAGTGTGTGCGCACATCCTGAGTGATGTATCGTATGTTTGCGTATCGCGTGTAAGATATGTGCTAAGCGGTCCTTCTCCGTGCGAAATCGTTTATGTCCTTGAAAAATCTTGAGGTCTTTTAAATTTTTTTTGTCTCTGCAAGATTTTCCTTGTGCCACATAGTTTTTCTCATAAATTTTGCAAAATAATACCCCAGAGTGGAAAATGTCTCGTCCGTGGACTCGTTCCATGCCAAATCCCCCAGAAGAAGTTTATGGAACACAGACAAGCAACAACTTCACTCAGGGACAGTCTAGTCAACAGGACAGCGAGGTAGCCTTATCTCAAGTATGCCGCCTTTTCGAACAAAGCCAACAACAACACCAAGAAATGATGAATCACGTCATCAATATGGGGAATCACCGTGAGCCATACCAACCACACTCCAAGTTGTCTGAACTGCAGAAGACACGCCCTCCAACGTTTGCTCACACTGATAGGCCGCTTGAAGCCGATGATTGGCTTCGTGACATCGAAAGAAAGTTGATTATTGCTCAATGTTCTGACCATGAGAAAGTGCTTTATGCACCTCACTACCTCACTGGAGCAGCTGCAGCATGGTGGGAGAACTTCCTACACATGCATCCCAGCGAACATAACATCACCTGGGAGGAGTTTAAGGAAGGTTTTCGTGGGGCACACATCCCTAGGAGCATCATAAAAATCAAGAAAAGAGAATTTGATGACCTCAAGCAGAGAGGCATGACAGTGACGGAATACAACAGCCAGTTTACCCAGCTATCTCGTTATGCCTACGACGAACTTATGACTGAGAACAAGAGGATGGAAAAATTCTTGGACGGCCTGGCACCGGCACTAAGATGCCAACTGGTTGTACACACTTTTCCAGATTTCAAAACTCTGGTTGACAAGGCCATTACTTTGGAGAATGAGCGCCGCAGTCTGGAAGATATTCGTAAGCGAAAGAGGGACAAGACGACTCTTGCTCGCAACAACCGAAGCAAGACTGATGTTCAGAGGAATGAAGCGGGAAAATCCACGACTACTGCTCTAAGGCCAACCAGACAGTTCCATTCAAGGGACAAGGACTTTACATACCGTCCAGGGGTCACTTGCTATGCTTGTGGTGAAGAAGGGCACTATGCCAAACAGTGCCCAAAGCCAAGGAACTCGGTCCCCAAGCCGAACAATGGTGGGAATAATCCAGCCCCCAAGCGCAACAATTTCAACCCCAACAACAATCACAGGAAGGGTCACCTGAACCATGTGACCAGGGAGGAAGCGCAGAATGCCCCAGACATCGTGCTCGGTACGTTCCCTGTCAACACAGTACCTGCCACGGTTTTGTTTGATTCTGGAGCTTCTCACTCGTTCATTTCGAAGAGTTTCGTTTTACAACATGGTTTTCCGATATTTCCTTTGGAAAAATCTATGATCATCAAGTCCCCCGGAAATAAGCAGATCACTCAGAGTTACTGCCAAGGAGTGAATATTGAGTTCGAAGGACTAAAGTTTCAGGCTAATCTCACCGTGTTGGAAAATAAAGGACTGGATGTCATCCTAGGGATGGACTGGTTGACCACCAACAAGGGATTTATTGACTGTTTCAATCGGACCGTGATCCTCACTCACCATCACGGCAAGACCATAAAGGTTACAGCCCAAGAGAGACCACGGTCAAGGCAACCAAAATTGAACAAAGTGGACATTTCAGAACTGAGAAAAGTTCCAGTGGTGTGCGAGTTTCCTGACGTATTTCCTGAAGAACTACCAGGCATGCCACCAGACCGAGAGATAGAGTTCAGCATTGAACTAGCACCTGGCACCACTCCCATCTATAAGAAACCTTATAGAATGGCACCCTCAGAATTGGTAGAATTGAAGAAGCAGATAAAGGAATTACTGGACAAAGGATTTATTCGAGCCAGCTCCTCACCTTGGGGTTCACCAGTGTTATTCGCCAAGAAAAAGGATGGGACACTGAGATTGTGTATAGACTATCGAGCTCTCAATATGGTCACCATCAAAAACAAATATCCGATGCCACGGATAAATGATTTGTTTGACCAGCTCGCACAAGCCAAGGTGTTCTCAAAAATTGATTTAAGATCGGGATATCATCAATTAAAAGTACGGACAGAAGATATCCCTAAGACAACATTCACCTCCAGATACGGATTATATGAGTTCACAGTAATGCCGTTTGGGCTGACGAATGCCCCCGCATATTTCGTCCACCTCATGAACAAAGTGTTTATGAAATTTATGGACAAATTTGTTGTGGTGTTCATTGACGACATTCTGGTATATTCAATGACACCAGAAGAGCATGCTAAACATCTCAAAATTTTTTTGGGAGAATTAAGGAAACATCAATTGTACGCCAAATTTAGCAAGTGTGAATTTTGGCTAAGGCAAGTTGGTTTCCTAGGCCATATCTTAACCCAAGAAGGCGTGGCCGTAGACCCAGAAAAAGTCAAAGCCATACTTGACTGGAAACCACCAGCCAACGTGACAGATGTGCGGAGTTTCCTGGGAATGGCCGGGTACTACAGAAGATTTATTGAAGGATTCTCCACTGTGGCAAAACCAATGACACAGTTGCTCAAGAAAGACAAGAAGTTTGTATGGACGGAAGCGTGCGAGAAAAGCTTCCAAGAACTCAAGAAGAAACTAACAACAGCACCAGTTTTGATCGTGCCAGACATACACAAGAGTTTTGAAGTGTATTGTGACGCATCCCGGAAGGGCCTCGGTGCGTGCTGATGCAGGATGGCAGAGTTGTCGCGTATGCTTCCAGGCAACTACGGAAGCATGAGGAAAATTATCCAACTCATGACTTGGAGCTAGCAGCGGTCATCCATGCACTCAAGGAGTGGAGGCACTTTCTGTTGGGAAATCGTTGTGAAATATATACAGACCATAAGAGCCTTAAATATATTTTCACCCAACCAGAGCTAAATTTACGCCAACGACGCTGGTTGGAATTGGTCAAGGACTATGATGTCGGCATTCACTACCATCCAGGGAAAGCAAATGTAGTGGCAGATGCTCTTAGTCGGAACCCCAGCCCGGGCAACGACAGTCCACAGAACTTGAGGCCTGAGTTTCAGCAGGAGTTCGCTAGACTCAACATGGTGTTAGCCTCTGAGGGCAATGTATCAAATCTGGAGATACATCCCACCCTAATGGAACAAATTAAGAAGGCTCAGCATGGACATCCCAGCATCGAAGGTATAAAGAGGAAGATGAGCATTGGCAAGGCTTCAGAGTTCGTCACAGAATATGAAGGAATATTATGGTACGGGGACAGACTTTGCGTACCTAACATTGAGGAACTCAAGCAACAAATCCTAACCGAAAGCCACACCGCTCCATACTCGATCCACCCTGGAGGAACCAAAATATACAAAGACATTCAGGAAAGATTTTGGTGGCACGGTATGAAAAGGGATATAGCCGCATTTATTGCTTGTTGCGATTCATGTCAGCGCATTAAAGCCGAGCATCAAAAGCCAGCAGGGCTACTCCAGCCAAACAGGATACCTGAGTGGAAATGGGATGAAATTGGAATGGACTTCATCGTCGGACTACCTCTATCGCAACGCGGAAATGACGCCATATGGGTCATCACAGATAGGCTAACCAAGGTAGCACATTTCATTCCCGTGAAGACGACCTACTCCACTCAAAGGCTAGCCAAGCTTTATCTCTCCCGTATAGTTTGTCTGCATGGAGTCCCAAAGACTATAATATCCGACCGAGGCACTCAATTTGTCTCTAAATTTTGGGATCACCTGCAACAAGCTCTGGGCACGCAACTAGCTTTCAGTACAGCGTACCACCCTCAGACTGATGGACAGACGGAACACGTGAACCAAATCCTAGAGGACATGCTGAGAGCCTGTGTGCTCACCTATGGATCTAGTTCGGAAGAAAGTTTGCCGTATGCTGAGTTTGCTTACAACAACAGTTACCAAGCCAGCCTGCAAATGGCACCTTTTGAAGCACTGTACGGACGGAGGTGTCGTACCCCACTAAATTGGTCAGAGACCGGTGACAGTCGTATCTTCGGCCCTGACATGCTCAAGGAAGCCGAGGAGAAAGTTAAACAGATCAGGGACAGACTCAAGACAGCTCAGAGCCGACAGAAGAGCTACTACGATCGAAAACATCGTGAGGTCAGCTTTGAACCCGGTGATTTCGTATACCTACGAGTGTCGCCTATGCGAGGCCTGCAACGGTTCAAAATTAAGGGGAAGCTAGCCCCGAGATTTATTGGACCCTTCTGTATAATTGCACGAAGAGGCACAGTAGCCTACCAGCTAGACCTACCCAAGGAACTGTCAGACGTCTACAACGTGTTCCACGTCTCACAGTTGAGGAAATGTGTGAACAGCCCGGAGAAGCAGGTATCTCATGAAAGCATTGATGTGCAACCAGACCTCACCTACAGAGAGCGACCAGTAAAGATATTGGAAGAGTCTGAAAGGAGGACCCGTCAGAAAATGATAAAAATTTTCAAGGTTCAGTGGAGCAATCACACTGAGGATGAAGCTACATGGGAAAGAGAAGATTTTCTCCTGGCAGAGTACCCACATCTATTTGAGGATCAGCTTAAATCTCGAGGACGAGATTTTTCCTAAGGGGGTAGGTGCTGTGACACCCACAAAATTTTTATTTTGGTTTTATCAAAATCTTTTATTTGATTTGAGGAGGGTATTTAAATTTTCTTCTGAAAGAACTTTCCCTCTCAAAAATTTCCTTTCTTTGACAAATGTTTTGTTTGGTTTCATCCTAGACTTGACTATTGGTCTTGGAGGTTTTCATCTCATGTTGGCTCAAATGTTTTTCATTTTGAAAAATATATTTGAAAATCTTTTAATAGCCTATGGCATTTGGAGTGATCTTTTCCCCTTTCAAAAATCCCTCTTGCCATGACTTAAGTGGAAATCCCCTCCCATAAGCCTTTCCCCATCTTTGGATCATGATATACTTCAAATCCAGCAGTTTGAACCCCCCATAATTCTTCTTCCATTTATTTCTTATCAAAAATAATTTCTGCCTCCTACTTTAGCTCTTGGAGATTTACAAAGGAGCTACCATTTCTACTTTGAGTTTGGCCTCCAAACAAACTCCCCTAGCTAGTCCTTAGAGCCCTCAACCAAGATCCATGAAGATCCACTGATCTCCAGTTCAAATATTTCAAATTGTACTTGCTGCAAGTTTGGACCTTATTTGCCAAATTTGATGAAATTCAATTGTTTTCTCCTCCTAAAAATCTGGGAAAATTCAGGCAGCCTCTGGATGCATTGAGAGGTCACCTCACCAAGTCCCAGCTCCAGAATTTTTTTTCTTCATGCCAAATCATTTCGTCGAACACCTGATGGACACTGTTGCTGTCAATGTTCAGAGTTCAGTTAAACAGTTTCAGTAAACTGCTGTCGTTTTCTTCAGAACCCGTTGTCGATCTCGCCAGTACCGCGGTGGCGCCTTGCTCCCTGTCCCCTCCTTCTTATCCCTGCGCCGCACGATCGCCTGGAGGTTTGCGGGCGTCGGCGACGAGCAGGAGGAGGTGCGCCACCCCGTGAGCGACGGCAGCAGCGGCTTTGCGGCTGCCAGAGAGAGGCGCAGCGTGGACGGCGCCATCCAGCGCCGCCCAAGCCACCGGAGGCCGCCGCGTGGCCATCCACTCACCCGTGCGCGCTGCCATCCTTTGTCGTGAACTGCTAGGCGCGGAGCGCGCTCTCTGCCGCCGCCGTGCCCGTACGGCCGCCCCGTCGAGGATCGGCGCATTACGCCAAGCCCGACTAAGGTTTAGCAGGGGAACGGCACCAGTGAACCACCCTGATGGTACCTAGCCTCCTAAACCCACTGCCCAACCACTGCCTCGCCGTAATCGCTCGCCGGAGCTACCCCGTTCACGGCCACCCCCTCGGATCGCCTATAAAAGGAGGCCCCGAGCTCAAACTCGAGCCCACACCACCTCTGCACTCCACCAATACCACGCCAAGCCACTGGAAGAGCCCGAGGGAGCCTTCTTCCCCAACTCCGACCGCCTCGACCCGCCACGGGGTCCATCTCGATTCACCCCCGTGCGTGCACCTCTACCTCTCAACTCTTGCCAGTAGCTTCCTAATGCATCCACTCTCCTGACCCGCGCTTCAATTTGGAGTTTGCAGCGCCCACCGGAGTACTCCACCATCGCCCGAACCACCGTCCGCCGGAGAAAGTGTCGCCGTCGACGTGGTGCTCTCCGACGACCAAGTCCACCACCCACCGACGCGGAAGAACACCCTGAACCTCTTGGTTCTGGAAGAGGTGACGGAGCCGCGAACTTCGCCGAGCTAGACTCCGACTTCTCCGAACCAGGCAAGCATGTTTGAACCTTTGATATGACGGGTGTTTTGCATGTTTGCTTGAATGGTTTGTGCATGGCATAGGAGCATCGGTGAGTATTTCGTTGCATGTAAGGCAACTGACCGTGAGTTTCAAAGTTATCATGATCTTTGTTGAGAGATGACCTGACCATGTGGTGACATGAAAGGTAGCAAGATGGTATTGTTGTAGCATGCCAGTCTTACGTCATCTGATAAAGTCCGACGTTAACGTGGACTGAGCCACGTTACCGTCCTTCCCCTTTCGTGCTGCCACATGTTTTCTGCAAAGGATACGGTTTAGTAAGTTGTTAACCTCTTTCCGTGTACACACCAAATAGAGGGGCCGGGATGAGGGTTCCATAGCCCTGGATTAAAGCCAGTCATCCGGTCAGGGGGCATGGGTGTTTCCGGTTGGGACCGAGAGGGGGGCACCCCTTAGAGCGCGCGTATATAAATTTGATCCCATGCTACGCGAGGTTGTAGCCTCCCCGTCTCAAAGTTTTTCTTGAACGTTGCTGAGGGTGATTCCTGGCATCGGAATGTTGAATGGGTGTGTACTGGTTAGATGTGTTTCTTCCAAAACACCGTAAACGGAACTAGTCCCTGTGACTACTGAAATCCGTTGGCTGTGGTTGAAGTACAAACTCTGCAGAGTCAAATCCTTCCGAGTCATCGTGTCTATGGTCAAGGACCATGGCCAGTATATCCATATCTATGTCAGTCCTCGTGGTAAACCCCCGGTGGCAAGCTTGAGTGGTAAACCCCGTTGAATTGTTATTCCTGTGGATGGACTAACCTTTTATTTATCTCGTACCTGAATATTCCCTTGCGATGATTTAAATTCATGAGCTACTGAAATATTAAGTTATGAAATATAAGCCCTTTATGTGATGTCGCTCAGACGTCCGACTGTGGCACTCTTGTCGTTTATTTTCAATATAAGCCCTTTATGTGATGTCGCTCAGACGTCCGACTGTGGCACCCTTGTTGTTTATTTTCAATATAAGCCCTTTATGTGACGTCGCTCAGACGTCCGACTGTGGCACCCTTCTTATTTATTTTCAATATAAGCCCTTTATGTGATGTCGCTCAGACGTCCGATTGTGGCACCCTTGTCATTTATTTTCAATATAAGCCCTTTATGTGATGTCGCTTCAGACGTCCGACTGTGGCACGCACTGGTATTTATTTTTCCATTATAAGCCCTTTATGTGGTGTCGCCTTGACGCCCGACTGCGGCATTGTTATTTTCATTTGTATCCTTTCGAGGAGTCATTCAGACACTCGATTGGCCTTCAGTATTACTTTTGGGATTTCGGGAGGACTACCGCCCGACTTCCCTTTTATTTCCCATGCATGGTTATCTCATTGTCTGAGTACGCTTTGTTAATCTGTTCATATGCATCATGTTTGCATTTGTTATATCTTATGTACGAACTGTCTTGCGAGTACTTTCATAGTACTCACCTGGCTTGTTGATTTGGCGAGATGTTGACGAAGGCGATCTCATGGATGAAGAGTTTGATAGTGAGTCCGACGCCTAGAGGAGTCCCAGTCAGTCCCGTGCGATCCTGGATATTGGTCACTTGTATTATATACACTTCCGCCACCCACAATAAGTATCCTCGAGCCTCACTCCGACGCTCGAAGAGCTGTTAGATTCAGGAGTCATGTTGCCCACTTCGCTGTGTTTTATCCACCACCGCTTTTATCGTGAGTTAGTAGTTATGCCACCCTATCCGCCTTTATGTATTATTGGCGTGCTTGTAATAAATTGTTGAGTAGTCTCCGCTCAACCTTATATTATATTTAGTACTCCTGGTTTTTCTTCTGTGATCAAGAAATTGTCTACCCGTGAGAAGGAATTCTTCTCTACGGGTCCGTAGAAGGGATCGGTTTCTCAATAAATATTTTTATTGAAAAACCGGTCATGACACCCAGTTACAAGCATAAAACTGTTTGGCCATTTCAGTGAAAAGCTGGAAAAAGATAAATGCCGGTTTAAGATTTATGACGGGCAAGCATAAAGCGACGCAAGGCCAGAATCAGAAACAGAAACATATACACATTGTTAAACCGGAGTCTGACATTGGAAGAGGTACGAAGATAAATGAATCGGCGGTTTAAGAGGCGACTAATGGTACCTACCGGATTATCATTTTCTAAAAAGTCAAACCGTTTACATTGGTATGGAAGCTACAGATCTAAAATGTCTAAGTAAGGGAAAAACAAGTTTCACAGATTCATATGGTGATTTCAGATCTGCAGCGTATCAAAAATCAAAATGTATTCAGACCTAAAATACAGGCGCTTAAGCGGTTTATCAGATGCAGATGAGTTTTTTCTACACAAAGCAGATGATCTAAGGATGAAAAAGGGGATTATAACTGCAACTGTGTAAGAAAATAGCAGATCCGAGGTTGTCATTTGCGCTATGAAGAAGAACAAGGAAGAATAGCTTCAAGTTTTGATGAACACCGAAACCCTAATGGTAGATCTAGGGCAAAGAAAAGGGAAACTTACCGATGCTGATGGAACAGCGGAGGAGCACCGTTTTTCTCTGGTGCGTTCAGGTTGATGCGGCGGCCGGAGTTGAGGTCGAGGGCGGAGCTTGACGACGGCGGCCCCGCGTGAAGGTCAAGTCAGGCGCAAGGAGGAAGAAGAAGCGAAGAGGCACGGGGGGAAAATGAAAAGGACCCCCTGGTCTTATCTATAAGGCGAAGGGATGAGGGATAGGCGCGAAAATCGAGGAGCTCAAAAATTGGATATGTGGCAACGCTGTCGCCTCGATTGTTGGAGGCCCATTAATGGAGGTGAGATATGAACAATTTTTAATAACAGGTGATGTCATGGCGATTTATTATGATCCTGGAAGATGACGTCATGGCGGTTTACAAGATTTACGCGAAGGTGCTGAAGGAGGAATTTTCCTAAGTGTTGAAGATTGACAAGAACAGGTTCAAATCAATCTGTTGCCTAATGTTGGGGATATAACTACTGGTATAAACCGGCCAGGAGAGGCCGGGTTATCCTCATAATGAGTTATTTATATTTGAAGCCCATGAAGACAAGGAGCGTGGCGCTTTACAAAGGCCCAGGGCCCAGGACGGATTAAAGCCTGTAGACATAAACCGCCATTGATATGTAAACTTGTGTTGTAAGATAGGAAAGAGTAGAAACTGAGCCGGACACGTTTATGAGCCGGCCTCGGGATTCTGTAAACCGACGGGTGTCAACCTATTTATATAAAGGGACGACCCGACGGCGGTTTAGGGACAACAAACAACAACTCGAGAGCCAGGCATATCGAATTTCGCTCCCTGGTCATTGAAACCCTAGCAATTCCACAACAATTGGATTAGGCTTTACCTTCACCGCAAGGGGCCGAACCAGTATAAACTCCCCGCGTCCTCTGTCCGCTTTAACGCCTTTAAACTAACCTGTCGCGATTGCTCCACGACTAAGTCCTTTCACTAGGACATCTGCTGTGACAAAACCACGACAACAAGTGTCCCGCCTTGATTACAATTGTATATCTTCAACGCGATTGTAACTATATGGTGTTTTATCAGGAGAGGGGGCAATTGGTACACAATTGCATTCTGCCACTAGGCATGCAACTATGAAATATCTCGTCGAGGATTGGGTATTTGCATGTCTGTAAATATCCATGTTTTTGTCTTTTTATGCGCTCGGGAGATGGCCTATGAAGTATGCTTGAACCATTGCAACCATGATAGTAAGTGCAACGGTTTTGGCATCTATGCATGAGAGTTTAAAAACACAATGCTAACTCAGCAAATTTGTTTTTTAATTTTCATTTTTATACTTTTTATCTTATTTTTAAGTTATTTGTCATGATATAATTTTTATTTTCTTGTGTGTTCAACAAAACAGGTTGTAAAATGCAACGAAAGTGGTCGTTCCAACAACATAACGGGAGAGAAGCTCACATTTTGAGGTCAATTCGCGATTGTACACTGTAAAGTTGCACAAGGGTCCTCAACAGAGTGCAACATATGGAAAATGGTGCAGAAGCTTTATTGCAGACAACCATCTGGGGAAGCTTCAGCTGGTGTTCTTCGATGGTGGGCAGTGAGAGCGGGTGTAGTTGTCTGTCTGGTACTAGGCATGCAACTGCTAAAGGAAATATGCCCTAGAGGCAATAATAAAGTTATTGTTTATTTCCTTATTTCATGATAAATGTTTATTATTCATGCTAGAATTGTATTAACCGGAAACTTGATACATGTGTGAATACATAGACAAACATAGTGTCACTAGTATGCCTCTACTTGACTAGCTCAATAATCAAAGATGGTTGAGTTTCCTAGCCATAGACATGAGTTGTCATTTGATTAATGGGATCACATCATTAGGAGAATGATATGATTGACTTGACCCATTCCGTTAGCTTAGCACTTGATCGTGTAGTATGTTGCTATTGCTTTCTTCATGACTTATACATGTTCCTATGACTATGAGATTACGCAACTCCCATTTACCGAAGGAACACTTTGTGTGCTACCAAACGTCACAACATAACTGGGTGATTATAAAGGTGCTCTACAGGTGTCTCCGAAGGTACTTGTTGGGTTGGCGTATTTCGAGATTAGGATTTGTCACTCCGATTGTCGGAGAGGTATCTCTGGGCCCACTCGGTAATGCACATCACTTAAGCCTTGCAAGCATTGCAACTAATGAGTTAGTTGCAGATGATGTATTACAGAACGAGTAAAGAGACTTGCCGGTAACGAGATTGAACTAGGTATTGAGATACCGACGATCGAATCTCGGGCAAGTAACATACCGATGACAAAGGGAACAACGTATGTTGTTATGCGGTCTGACCGATAAAGATCTGTGTAGAATATGTGGGAGCCAATATGAGCATGCAGGTTCCGCTATTGGTTATTGACCGGAGACGTGTCTCGGTCATGTCTACATAGTTCTCGAACCCGTAGGGTCCGCACGCTTAAAGTTCGATGACGGTTATATTATGAGTTTATGTGTTTTGATGTACCAAAGGTAGTTCGGAGTCCCGGATGAGATCGGGGACATGACGAGGAGTTTCAAAATGATCGAGACGTAAAGATCGATATATTGGACGACTATATTCGGACATCGGAAAGGTTCCGAGTGATTCGGGTATTTTTCGGTGTACCGGGAAGGTACGGGAATACGGGAAAGAAGTATTGGGCCTTAATGGGCCTTAGTGGGAAGGAGAGGCAGCAGCCAGGAGGTGGCGCGCGCCCCTCCCAAGCCCAGCCCGAATTGGACAAGGGGTTTGGGGCGCGGCCCCCCTCTCCCTTCCTTCCCCTCTTCCCCCCGTTCCCCCCTTCTCCTAGTTGGACTAGGAAAGGAGGAAACCTACTCCAACTAGGAGTAGGAATCCTACTCCCTTGGCGCGCCCCTCCTAGGGCCGGCCTCCTCCTCCCTTGCTCCTTTATATACGGGGGCAGGGGGCACCCCATAGACACAACAATTGATCCCTTGGATCTCTTAGCCGTGTGCGGTGCCCCCTCCACCATAATCCACCTCGGTCATATCGTAGTGGTGCTTAGGCGAAGCCCTACGTCGGTAGAACATCATCATCGTCACCACGCCGTCGTGCTGACGGAACTCTCCCTCAAAACTCGGCTAGATCGGAGTTCGAGGGACGTCATCGAGTTGAACGTGTGCTGAACTCGGAGGTGCCGTGCGTTCAGTACTTGATCGGTCGGATCGTGAAGACGTACGACTACATCAACCGCGTTGTGCTAACGCTTCCGCTTTCGGTCTACGAGGGTACGTGGACAACACTCTCCCCTCTCGTTGCTATGCATCACCATGATCTTGCGTGTGCGTAGGAAATTTTTGAAATTACTACGTTCCCCAACAGTGGCATCCGAGTCTGGTTTTATGCATAGATGTTATATGCACGAGTAGAACACAAGTGAGTTGTGGGCGATATAAGTCATACTGCTTACCAGCATGTCATACTTTGGTTCGGCGGTATTGTTGGATGAAGCGGCCCGGACCGACATTACGCGTACGCTTACGCAAGACTGGTTTTACCGCCGTGCTATGCACACAGGTGACTAGCGGGTGTCAGTTTCTCCAACTTTAGTTGAACCGAGTGTGGCTACGCCCGGTCCTTGCGAAGGTTAAAACAGCACCAACTTGACAAACTATCATTGTGGTTTTGATGCGTAGGTAAGAACGGTTCTTGCTCAGCTTGTAGCAGCCATGTAAAACTTGCAACAACAAAGTAGAGGACGTCTAACTTGTTTTTGCAGGGCATGTTGTGATGTGATATGGTCAAGACATGATGAGATATAAGTTGTTGTATGAGATGATCATGTTTTGTTGAAGTTATCGGCAACTGGCAAAAGCCTTATGGTTGTCTATTTATTGCATAAGATGCAAGCGCCAAATAATTGCTTTACTTTATCGCTATGCGATAGCAATAGTTACAAGAGCAATAGTTGGCGAGACGACCATGTGATGACACATTGATATAGATCAAGATGATGGAGATCATGGTGTCATGCCGGTGACGATGGAGATCATGACGATGCTTTGGAGATGGAGATCAAAGGCACAAGATGATGATGGCCATATCATGTCACATATTATGATTGCATGTGATGTTTATCTTTTATACATCTTATTGTGCTTAGTTCGGCGGTAGCTTTATAAGATGATCTCTCACTAAATTTCAAGGTATAAGTATTCTCCCTGAGTATGCACCATTGCGAAAGTTCTTCGTGCTGAGACACCACGTGATGATCGGCTGTGATAGGCTCTATGTTCAAATACAATGGGTGCAAAACAGTTGCACACGCGGAATACTCAGGTTAAACTTGACGAGCCTAGCATATAACAGATATGGCCTCGGAACACTGAGACCGAAAGGTTGAGCGTGAATCATATAGTAGATATGTTCAACATAGTGATGTTCACCATTGAAACTACTCCATCTCACGTGATGATCGGACATGGTTTAGTTGATTTGGATCACGTGATCACTTAGAGGATTAGAGGGATGTCTATCTAAGTGGGAGTTCTTAAGTAATATGATTAATTGAACTTTAATTTATCATGAACTTAGTCTTGGTAGTATTAGCATATCTATGTTGTAGATCAATAGCTCGCGTTGTTGCTTCCCTATGTTTTATATATGTTCCTAGAGAAAACTAAGTTGAAAGATGTTAGTTGGATCCGTGATCTGAGGTTTATCCTCATTGCTGCATAGAAGAATTATGTCCTTGATGCACCGCTAGGTGACAGACCTATTGCAGGAGCAGATGCAGACATTATGAACGTTTGGCTAGCTCAATATGATGACTACTTGATAGTTTAGTGCACCATGCTTAACGGCTTAGAATCGGGACTTCAAAGACGTTTTGAACGTCATGGACCATATGAGATTTTCCAGGAGTTGAAGTTAATATTTCAAGCAAATACCCGAGTTGAGAGATATGAAGTCTCCAACAAGTTCTATAGCTAAAAGATGGAGGAGAATAGCTCAAGCAGTGAGCATGTGCTCAGATTGTCTAGGTACTACAATCGCTTGAATCAAGTGGGAGTTAATCTTCCAGATAAGATAGTGATTGGCAGAATTCTCTTGTCACCATCACCATGTTAGTAGAACTTCGTGATGAACTATAATATGCAAGGGATAACGGAAACAATTCCCAAGATCTTCGTGATGCTGAAATCGACGAAGGTAGAAATCAAGAAAAACATCAAGTGTTGATGGTTGACGAGACCACTAGTTTCAAGAAAACGGCAAAGGGAAGAAGGGGAACTTCAAGAAGAACGGCAAGCAAGTTGCTGCTCAAGTGAAGAAGCCCAAGTCTGGTCCTAAGCCTGAGACTAAGTGCTTCTACTGCAAAGAGACTGGTCACTGGAAGCGGAACTGCCCCAAGTATTTGGCGCATAAGAAGGATGGCAAAGTGAACAAAGGTATATTTGATATATAGATTATTGATGTGTATTTTACTAGTGTTCGTAGCAACCCCTCGGTATTTGATACTGATTCAGTTACTAAGAGTAGTAACTCGAAACAGGAGTTGCAGAATGAACAGAGACTAGTTAAGGGTGAAGTGACGATGTGTGTTGGAAGTGGTTCCATGATTGATATGATCATCATCGCACGCTCCCTACACTTTCGGGATTAGTGTTGAACCTAAATAAGTGTTATTTGGTGTTTGCGTTGAGCATGAATATGATTTGATCATGTTTATTGCAATACGGTTATTCATTTAAGTTAGAGAATAATTCTTGTTCTATTTACATGAATAAAACCTTCTATGGTCATACACCCAATGAAAATGGTTTGTTGGATCTCGATCGTGGTGATACACATTTTCATAATATTGAAGCCAAAAGATGCAAAGTTAATAATGATAGTGCAACTTATTTGTGGCACTGCCGTTTAGGTCATATTGGTGTAAAGCGCATGAAGAAAATTCATGCTGATGGGCTTTTGGAATCACTTGATTATGAATCAGTTGATGCTTGCGAACCATGCCTTATGGGCAAGATGACTAAGACTCCGTTCTCCGGAACAATGGAGCGAGCAACTGACTTATTGGAAATAATACATACTGATGTATGCGATCCGATGATTGTTGAGGCTCGCGGCGGGTATCGTTATTTTCTGAACTTCACAGATGATTTGAGCAGATATGGGTATATCTACTTGATGAAACATAAGTCTGAAACATTGGAAAAGTTCATATAATTTCAGAGTGAAGTGGAAGATCATCGTAACAAGAAAATAAAGTTTCTACGATCTGATCACAGAGACGAATATTTGAGTTACGAGTTTGGCCTTCAGTTAAAACAATGTGAAATAGTTTCACTACTCACGCCACCTAGAGCACCACAGTGTAATGGTGTGTCCGAACATAGTAACCGTACTTTATTAGATATGGTGCAACCTATGATGTCTCTTACCGATTTACCACTATCGTTTTGGGATTATGCATTAGACATAGCTGCATTCACGTTAAATAGGGCACCATCTAAATCCGTTGAGACGACACCTTATGAACTTTGGTTTGGCAAGAAATCAAAAGTTGTCGTTTCTTAAAATTTGGGGTTGCGATGCTTATGTGAAAAAGTTTCATCCTGATAAGTTCAAACCCAAATCGGAGAAATGTGTCTTCATAGGATACCCAAAGGAGACAGTTGGGTACACCTTCTATCACAGATCCAAAGGCAAGATATTCGTTGCTTATAATGGATCCTTTCTAGAGAAGGAGTTTCTCGCGAAAGAAGTGAGTTGGAGGAAAGTAGAACTTGATAAGGTAACTGTACCTGCTGCCTCATTGGAAAGTAGTTCATCACAGAAATTTGTTCCTGTGACTCCTACACCAATTAGTGAGGAAGCTAATGATGATGATCATGTAACTTCAGATCAAGTTACTACCGAACCTCGTAGGTCAACCAGAGTGAGATCCGCACCAGAGTGGTACGGTAATCCTGTTCTGGAGGTCATGTTACTTGACCATGACAAACCTACGAACTATGAGGAAGCGATGATGAGCCCAGATTCCGCGAAATGGCTTGAGGCCATGAAATCTGAGATGGGATCCATGTATGAGAACAAAGTGTGGACTTTGGTTGACTTGCCTGATGATCGGCAAGCCATAGAAAATAAATGGATCTTCAAGAGGAAGATGGACGCTGATAGTAGAGTTACTATCTACAAAGCTAGAATTGTCGCAAAAGGTTTTCGACAAGTTCAAGGTGTTGACTACGATGAGAGTTTCTCACTCGTATCTATGCTTAAGTCTGTCCGAATCATGTTAGCAATTGCCGCATTTTATGAAATCTGGCAAATGGATAAACAAAACTGCATTCCTTAATGGATTTATTAAAGAAAAGTTGTATATGATGCAACCAGAAGGTTTTGTGAGACCTAAAGGTGCTAACAAAATATGCAAGCTCCAGCGATCCATCTATGGACTGGTGCAAGCATCTCGGAGTTGGAATATACACTTTGATAAGTTGATCAAAGCATATAGTTTTATACAGACTTGCGGTGAAGCCTGTATTTACAAGAAAGTGAGTGGGAGCACTACATCATTTCTGATAAGTATATGTGAATGACATATTGTTGATCGGAAATAATGTAGAATTATTCTACAAAGCATAAAGGAGTATTTGAAAGGAGTTTTTCAAAGAAGGACCTCGGTGAAACTGCTTACATATTGAGCATCAAGATCTATAGAGATAGATCAAGACGCTTGATAAGTTTTTTCAATGAGTACATACCTTGACAAGATTTTGAAGTAGTTCAAAATGGAACAGTCAAAGAAAGAGTTTCTTGCCTGTGTTACAAGGTGTGAAATTGAGTAAGACTCAAAGCCCGACCACGGCAGAAGATAGAAAGAGAATGAAAGTCATTCCCTATGCCTCGGCAATAGGTTCTATAAAGTATGCCATGCTGTGTACCAGATCTATTGTATACCCTACACTAATTTTGGCAAGGGAGTACAATAGTGATCTAGGAGTAGATCACTGGACAACAGTCAAAATTATCCTTAGTGGAATAAGGATATGTTTCTCGATTATGGAAGTGACAAAAGGTTCGTCGTAAAGGGTTACATCGATGCAAGTTTTGACACTAATCTAGATGACTCTAAGTCTCGGTCTAGATACATATTGAAAGTGGGAGCAATTAGCTAGAGTAGCCCCGTGCAGAGCATTGTAGACATAGAAATTTGCAAAATACTTACGGATCTGAATGTGACAGACCCGTTGACTAAAATTATCTCACAAGCAAAACATGATCACACCTTAGTACTCTTTGGGTGTTAATCACATAGCGATGTGAACTAGATTATTGACTCTAGTAAACCCTTTGGGTGTTGGTCACATGACGATGTGAACTATGGGTGTTAATCACATGGTGATGTGAACTATTGATGTTAAATCACATGGCGATGTGAACTAGATTATTGACTCTAGTGCAAGTGGGAGACTGAAGGAAATATGCCCTAGAGGCAATAATAAAGTTATTATTTATTTCCTTATTTCATGATAAATGTTTATTATTCATGCTAGAATTGTATTAACCGGAAACTTGATACATGTGTGAATACATAGACAAACATAGTGTCACTAGTATGCCTCTACTTGACTAGCTCGTTAATCAAAGATGGTTGAGTTTCCTAGGCATAGACATGAGTTGTCATTTGATTAACGGGATCACATCATTAGGAGAATGATATGATTGACTTGACCCATTCCGTTAGCTTAGCACTTGATCGTGTAGTATGTTGCTATTGCTTTCTTCATGACTTGTACATGTTCCTATGACTATGAGATTACGCAACTCCCGTTTACCGAAGGAACACTTTGTGTGCTACCAAACGTCACAACGTAACTGGGTGATTATAAAGGTGCTCTACAGGTGTCTCCAAAGGTACTTGTTGGGTTGGCGTATATCGAGATTAGGATTTGTCACTCCGATTGTCGGAGAGGTATCTCTGGGCCCACTCGGTAATGCACATCACTTAAGCCTTGCAAGCATTGCAACTAATGAGTTAGTTGCGGATGATGTATTACAGAACGAGTAAAGAGACTTGCCGGTAACGAGATTGAACTAGGTATTGAGATACCGACGATCGAATCTCGGGCAAGTAACATACCGATGACAAAGGGAACAACGTATGTTGTTATGCGGTCTGACCGATAAAGATCTTCGTAGAATATGTGGAGCCAATATGAGCATGCAGGTTCCGCTATTGGTTATTGACCGGAGACGTGTCTCGGTCATGTCTACATAGTTCTCGAACCCGTAGGGTCCACACGCTTAAAGTTCGATGACGGTTATATTATGAGTTTATGTGTTTTGATGTACCGAA
This sequence comes from Aegilops tauschii subsp. strangulata, assembly GCF_002575655.3. Lineage (NCBI taxonomy): Eukaryota > Viridiplantae > Streptophyta > Magnoliopsida > Poales > Poaceae > Aegilops > Aegilops tauschii. Next base: position 51,296,827 of record NC_053039.3, read on the forward strand.
GGTAGTTTGGAGTCCCGGATGAGATCGGGGACATGACGAGGAGTCTCAAAATGATCGAGATGTAAAGATCGATATATTGGACGACTATATTCGGACATCGGAAAGGTTCCGAGTGATTCGGGTATTTTTCGGAGTACCGGGAAGTTACGGGAATACGGGAAAGAAGTATTGGGCCTTAATGGGCCTTAGTGGGAAGGAGAGGCAGCAGCCAGGAGGTGGCGCGCGCCCCTCCCAAGCCCAGCCCGAATTGGACAAGGGATTTGGGGCGCGGCCCCCCTCTCCCTTCCTTCTCCTCTTCCCCCCTTTCCCCCTTCTCCTAGTTGGACTAGGAAAGGAGGAAACCTACTCCCTTGGCGCGCCCCTCCTAGGGCCGGCCTCCTCCTCCCTTGCTCCTTTATATACGGGGGCAGGGGCACCCCATAGACACAACAATTGATCCCTTGGATCTCTTAGCCGTGTGCGGTGCCCCCTCCACCATTATCCACCTCGGTCATATCGTAGTTGTGCTTAGGCGAAGCCCTGCGTCGGTAGAACATCATCATCGTCACCACGCCGTCGTGCTGACGGAACTCTCCCTCAAAACTCGGCTGGATCGGAGTTCGAGGGACGTCTTCGAGTTGAACGTGTGCTGAACTCGGAGGTGCCGTGCGTTTGGTACTTGATCGGTCGGATTGTGAAGATGTACGACTACATCAACCGCGTTGTGCTAATGCTTCCGCTTTAGGTCTATGAGGGTACGTGGACAACACTCTCCCCTCTCGTTGCTATGCATCACCATGATCTTGTTGTGCGTAGGAAATTTTTGAAATTACTACGTTCCCCAACAACTGCAAGTGTCACCCTCGACTGCAACTAACTTTGTTTTATCGAAGGACGCACGAGAGGGGCAGTTGCATGTCTAACAATAGGCATGCAATTACAAGTGTCGTCCTCTAGTGCAATCGCATGTCTACTCAAATGACTGCAACTAACATTTGTTTTCGATGGCGACGAGAGATGGGGCAATTGCATATCTGAGACTAGGCATGCTACTGCAAGTGTCACGCTTGACTGCAACTAACCTTTTTGTTATGTTGGAGGACGGCAAAAGAGGGGTCACAGTTGCATGTTTGACACTAGGCACGTAACTTTAAGTTCTGCCCCTACTGTAGTTGCATGTCTACCCACCCGACTACAACCGACCTTTGTTTTGTCGGTGGGAGTTGCATGCCTGACACTAGGCGTGCAATTGCAAGTGTCTCCCTCGACTGCAACTCCATGCCTACCCACCTGACTGCAATTGGCCTTTGTTTTTTGGTGGGCGGCTGGAGAGGGGGGCAGTTGCATGTCTTACAGAGGGCATGCAACTGTAAGTGTTGGCCTCGACTACAACTAACCTTTGTTTTCTCGGAGGGCACCCGGAAGAGGGTGGGTGGGGGTAGTTGCATGTGTGGCACTAGGCATGCAATTGCAAGTGTCGTCCTCGACTGCAACTGCATATCTACTCAAATGATTGGAATTGACATTCATTTGTCGGTGGGCAGCGGGTGTGGGGGCAGTTGCATGTCTGGCATGCAACTGCAAGTGTCGCCCTCGACTGCAAATTCATGTCTACTCAAACGACTGGAACTGACCTTTTTTATGTCGGAGGACAGCGGGAGAGGGGTTCAGTTGCATGTTTGACACTAGGTACGCAACTGCAAGGGTCACCCCTAACTGCAATTGCATGTCTACTGATACATCTCCAACATATCTATAATTTTTTATTGCTCCATGATATTATATTATCTATCTTGGATGTTTTATATGCATTTATATGCTATTTTATATGATTTTTGTGACTAAACTATTAACCTAGAGCCCAGTGCCAGTTTCTGTTTTTTCCCTTGTTTTTGAGTTTCGTAGAAAAGGAATATCAAACGGAGTCCAAATGAGCTGAAAATTTACGGTGATTTTTTATGGACCAGAAGAAGCCTCCGAAGCAAAAGAGTTGGGCCGGAAGAGCCACGAGGCCTCCACAAGGGTTGAGGGCGCTCCCTCTCCGGTCTTGTGGGCTCCTCGTGGACCCTCCTGACTTGTTCTCGACACCAAAAATTCCTATAAATATAGAAACCCCCAGAAATAAACCTAGATTGGGAGTTCCGCCGCCACAAGCCTCTATAGCCACGAAAACCAATCGGGAGCCTGTTCCGGCACCCTGCCGGAGGGGGAAACCATCACCGGTGGCCATGTCCATCATCTCAGCACTCTCCATGACGAGGGAGTAGTTCACCCTCGGGGCTAAGGGTATGTACTAGTAGCTATGTGTTTGTTCTCTCTCTCTCTCTCTCTCTCTCTCTCTCTCTCTCTCTCGTGTTCTTGATATGGCACGATCCTGATGTACCACGAGCTTTGTTATTATAGTTGGATCATATGGTGTTTCTCCCCCTCTTCCTTCTAGTGATGAATTGAGTTTACCTTTGAGGTTTCAGTATTATCGGATTGAATACTATTATGGATTTGAGAACACTTGATGTATGTCTTGCGTGGGATACCCGTGGTGACAATGGGGTGTTCCATTGATTCACTTGATGTATGTTTTGGCACTCAACTCGCGGATTCCCGAGGTGACTTTGGGGTAATCTATACATATAGGGGTTGATGCACATTTTCGTCCTTGTTTCTCCGGTAGGAATCTTGGGGCACTCTTTGAGGTTCTTTATGTTGGATTGAATATTATGAATCTGAAGTTGTTTGATGCATATCATATAATTGACCCACGGATACTTGTGGTGACATTGGAGTATCTAGGTGACATTAGGGTTGATTGATGTGTGTCATATGGTGTTATTTTACTATGAACTCTAGGGCTATTTGTGACACTTATAGGAATAGCCCAATGGATTGATCGGAAAGAATAACTTTGAGGTGGTTTCGTACCCTACAAGCAATTTCATCTTATGTTCTCCGCGATAAGAACTTTGGAGTGACTTTTGTCGCCGTTGAGGGATTGCCATATGACCTAATTATGTTATCATTGTTGAGAGAACTTGCACTAGTGGAAGTATGAACCCTAGGCCTTGTTTCCAGGCATTGCAATACTGTTTTTGCTCACTTTTATCATTAGTTACCTTGTTGTTTTTATATTTCCAGATTATAAAAACTTATATCTACTATCCATATTACGCTTGTATCACCATCTGTTCGCCGAACGAGTGCACCTATACAATTTACCATTGTATTGGGTGTGTTGGGGACACAAGAGACTCTTTGTTATTTGGTTGCAGGGTTGTTTGAGAGAGACCATCTTCATCCTATGCCTCCCACGGATTGATAAACCTTAGGTCATCCACTTGAGGAAAGTTTGCTACTGTCCTACAAAACTCTGCGCTTAGAGGCCCAACACGAGTCTACAAGAAGTAGGTTGCGTAGTAGACATCAAGCTCTTTTCTGGCGCCGTTGCCGGGGAGGTTAGTGCTCGAAGGTATATTTTTAGATCTTGCTATCGAATATTTTAGTTTCTTGTTTTATCACTAGTTTAGTTTATAAAAAATAAACTGCAAAAAATGGAATTGAGATTGCCTCATATGCTTCATCTTTTTAATGTCTTTCGTGAAAATGATGGAAAGGAAAATTGTACTCAAGTGCTAGAAGAAGAAGTCTATAAAATGTTTGGCACTAAATCTTTGAATGATGAGCATGATTGTAATGTTTTTAGTATGAATTCTTTGAATATCCATGATGCTAATGATATGCAAAGCCATAAGCTTGGGGATGCTATGTTTGATGAAGATGATATTTTTGTCCCCCAAGTTTTGATGAGCAAATTTATTATGATGATAGCATGCCTCCTATTTATGATGATTAATTATGTTGATGAAAGTGGGTTTGGAAGAGTGTCAACTCTAGGAAGTAATGATCCCACTATTTTGGAGGGTGTTGAATCTTATTGTGATAATTATGAAAGTGGATTTGGAGAGGTCATGACTTTATTTAGTGATGAATCCACTATTTCGGAAGAGGTTCCAATTGATTATGAGAATAAAGTTGCTATCTATGATGATTATTGTGATGACATGTATGCTATAAAGAATAATGATAACCATGAAACTTGTCATCTTGATTTTAATTTTCAATTGGATCATGCCTCACATGATAGTTATTTTGTTGAGTTTGCTCCCACTACTATTCATGAGAATAAATTTGCTTGTGTGGAGAGTAGTAAAATTTCTATGCTTATGAATCATGAAAAGAATGCTTTATGTGATGTTTATATTGTTGAATTCATTCATGATGCTACTGAAAATTATTATGAGAGAGGAACATATGCTTCTACATATTGCAATAATATCAAGTTTCCTCTCTATGTGTTGAAATATTTTGAAGTTGCACTTGTTTTACCTTCCTATGCTAGTTGATTCTTGCTCCCATAAGTTATTTGCTCACAAAATCCATATGCATAGAAAGTGGGTTAGACTTAAATGTGTTTGCCACATATGTTTCATGATGCTCTCTTTGTGTTTCAATTCTTTACTTTATGCGAGCATCATTCAAATCATCATGCCTAGTTAAAAAGGCATTAAAGAAAAACGCTTGTTGGGAGACAACCCAATATTTACCCCTACTGTTTTTTGCATGTTCACATGATTAAGCTACTGTAGTAATCATGTTTTATAACTTTTGTTTCAATAAAGTGCCAAGTAAAGCCTTTGGGATAGTGTGGACGATGGTTGATTCAATTCTGTCCAAAAACAGAAACTTTTGCGCCTAGTCACAGAATTGTTAAAAATCACTGGAGCGTCAAAAAATTCTGAATTATTTACAGTATATTGATATACAAATTTCCCAGGTTGTCCTAATTTTTCATAATTTTTGGAGTTACAGAAGTATGGAAAGTTTCCAGATTACTACAGGCTGTTCTGTTTTTGATAGATTCTGTTTTCTATGTGTTGTTTGCTTATTTTGATGAATCTATGGGTAGTATCTGAGGGTATGAACCATGGAGAAGTTGGAATACAGTAGATATAAAACCAATATAAAATTATAATGAGTTCATAACAGTACCTAAGTGGTGATTTGTTTATTATACTAACGGAGCTCACGAGTTTTCTATTGTGTTTTGTGTTGTGAAGTTTTCAAGTTTTGGGTGAAGTTTCGATGGACTAAGGAATAAGGAGTGGCAAGAGCCTAAGATTGGGGATGCCCAAGGTACCCCAAGGTAATATTCAAAGACAACCAAGCATCTAAGCTTGGGCATCCCCTCTTTTGTCTTCGTTCATCGGTAACCTTACTTGGAGCTATATTTTTATTCACCAAATGAGATGTGTTTTGCTTGGAGCGTCATTTTATTTTATTAAGATTTGCTTGTTTTTTGAATAAAATATTAAGATATGAAATTATTAAATGTTAGAGAGTCTTCACATAGTTACACAATTATTCGACTACTCATTGATCTTCACTTATATCTTTTGGAGTAGTTTGTCAGTTGCTCTAGTGCTTCACTTATATCTTTTTAGAGCACGGCGGTAGTTTTATTTTGAAGAAATTATTGAACTCTCATGCTTCACTTATATTATTTTGAGAGTCCCTTTAAACAGCATGGTAATTTGCTTTGGTTATGAATTTAGTCCTAATATGATACACATCCAAAAGGGATATAATAAAAACTTTCATATAAAGTGCATTGAATACTATGAGAAGTTTGATTCCTTATAATTGTTTTGAGATATGAATATGGTGATATTAGAGTCATGCTAGTGAGTAACTGTGGATTGGAGAAATACTTGTGTTAAAGTTTGTGATTCCCGTAGCATGCACGTATGGTGAACCTTTATGTAACGAAGTTGGAGCATGATTTATTTATTGATTGTCTTCCTTATGAGTGGCGGTCGGGGACGAGCGATGGTATTTTCCTACCAATCTATCCCCCTAGGAGAATGCGCATAGTGAAGGAAATATGCCCTAGAGGCAATAATAAAGTTGTTATTTATACTTCCTTATATCATGGTAAATGTTTATTATTCATGCTAGAATTGTATTAACCGGAAACTTGGTGCATGTGACAAAAAAGAGTGTCCCTAGTATGCCTCTACTTGACTAGCTCATTTGATCAAAGATGGTTAAGTTTCCTGACCATAGACATGTGTGTCATTTGATGAACGAGATCACATCATTAGAGAATGATGTGATGGACAAGACCCATCCGTTAGCTTAGCATAATGATCGTTAAGTTTTATTGCTATTGCTTTCTTCATAACTTATACATATTCCTCTGACTATGAGATTATGCAACTCCCAAATGCCGGAGGAACACCTTGTGTGCTATCAAACGTCACAACGTAACTGGATGATTATAAAGATGCTCTATAGGTGTCTCCAAAGGTGTTTGTTGGGTTGGCATAGATCAAGATTATGATTTGTCACTCCGAGTATCGGAGAGGTATCTATGGGCCCTCTCGGTAATGCACATCACTATAAGCCTTGCAAGCAATGTAACTAATGAGTTATTTGCAGGATGATGCATTATGGAACTAGTAAAGAGACTTGCCGGTAACGAGATTGAACTAGGTATGATGATACCAACGATCGAATCTCGAGAAAGTAACATACTGATGACAAAGGGAATAACGTATGTTGTTATTGCGGTTTGACCGATAAAGATCTTCATAGAATATGTAGGAACCAATATGAGCATCCAGGTTCCGCTATTAGTTATTGACTGGAGATGTGTCTCGGTCATGTCGACATAGTTCTCGAACCCGTAGGGTCCGCACGCTTAACGTTCGATGATGATTTGTATTATGAGTTATGTGTTTTGGTGACCGAAGTTTCTTCGGAGTCCCGGATGAGATCATGGACATGACGAGGAGTCTCGAAATGGTCGAGATATAAAGATTCATATATTGGAAGGTAGTATTCAGACATTGGAATGGTTTCGAGTGGTTCGGGTATTTTACCGGAGTACCGAGGAGTTACCGGAACTCCCCGGGGAAGTATTGGGCCTATATGGGCCTTAGGGGAGAGAGAGGGAAGCCCGTGAGGGGTGGCGCGTGCCCCCTCCAAGGGAGTCCGAATAGGACAAGGAGGAGGGGGCGCGGCCCCCCTTTCCCTCTCCCTCTCCTTCCTTTTCCCCTCCGGTAAAGAAAGGAAAAGGGGGGGGGGCGAATCCTACTAGGAGTGGAGTCCTAGTAGGTCTCCCCCCATGGCGCGCCCCTCCTCCTCCCCTCCTTTATATACGGGGGCAGGGGGCACCCCAGAGCACAGCAATTGTTCTCTTAGCCGTGTGCAGTGCCCCCTCCATAGTTTACTCCTCCGGTCATAGCATCGTAGTGCTTAGGCGAAGCCCTGCGTGGATCACATCACCATCACCATCACCATCACCATCACCATCACCACGCCGTCGTGCTGACTGAACTCTCCCTCGACCCTCTTCTTGATCAAGAGTCCGAGGGACGTCATCGAGCTAAACGTGTGCTGAACTCAGAGGTGTCGTATGTTCGGTACTAGATCGGTTGGATCGTGAAGACATTCGACTACATCAACCGCGTTAACCTAACACTTCCGCTTTTGGTCTACGAGGGTACGTGGACACACTCTCGCCCTCTCATTGCTATGCATCTCCTAGATAGATCTTGCGTGATAGTAGGATTTTTTTTGAAATTGCATGCCACGTTCCCCAACAGTGGCATCCGAGCCAGGTCTATGCGTAGATGATATGCACGAGTAGAACACAAAGAGTTGTGGGCGATAATAGTCATACTGCTTACCACCAACGTATTAGTTTGATTCAGCGATATTGTTGGATGAAGCGGCCTGGACCAACCTTACATGACCACGTTCATGAGACCGGTTCCACCGACAGACATGCAACTTGTTTGCATAAAAGTGGCTAGCGGGTGTCTGTTTCTCCAACTTTAGTTGAATCGAATTTGACTACGGCCGGTCCTTGTTGAAGGTTAAAACGACACACTTGATGAAAAATCGTTGTGGTTTTGATGCGTAGGTAAGAAGGATTCTTGCTAGAAGCCCGTAGCAGCCACGTAAAACTTGCAACAACAAAGTAGAGGACGTCTAACTTGTTTTTGCAGGGCATGTTGTGATATGATATGGTCAAGACGTGATGAGATATAAGTTGTTGTATAAGATGATCATGTTTTGTAAAAGTTATCGGCAACTGGCAGGAGCCTTATGGTTGTCGCTTTATTGTATGAAATGCAATCGCCATGTAATTGCTTTACTTTATCACAAAGCGGTAGCGATAGTCGTAGAAGCAATAGTTGGTGAAACGACAACGACGCTACGATGGAGATCAAGCTGTCAAGCCGGTGACGATGGAGATCATGTTGGTGCTTTGGAGATGGAGATCAAAGGCGGAAGATAGTGATGGCCATATCATGTCACATATTTTGATTGCATGTGATGTTTATCTTTTATGCATCTTATTTTGCTTAGTACAGCGGTAGCATTATAAGATGATCCCTCACTAAATTTCAAGGTATAAGTGTTCTCCCTGAGTATGCACCGTTGCTACAGTTCGTCGTGCCGAGACACCATGTGATGATCGGGTGTGATAAGCTCTACGTTCACATACAACGGGTGCAAGCCAGTTTTGCACGTGCAGAATACTCGGGTTAAACTTGACGAGCCAAGCACACTACTGGAATCAGGATCTTTGTCGTCAGCCAGTTCTTTACCATCAAGCAGGTCTTTGCCATCAGCATACAAAATGCTGACGACAAAGAAAGAGCGGATGGCAAAGATGGTGTTTGTCGTCAGCCAATTCTTTGCCGTCCGCTAGTAGACGACAAAGAGGGAGGGTGGTGTACCAGCGAGGGCCTCCTAACGGCCACTTTCTTTGCCGTCAGCTAGCGGACGGCAAAAAATCTTTGCCGTCGGCTAGCCGACGGAAAAGAAAGTGGCCAACTAACGTCCGTTAGGTAGGCTCTTTGCCGTCCGCTAGCGGACGACAAAGAGCAAAGACCTACACTAAAAAGCCGCCAGCCCCAAGTCCCTCTCTCTCCCTCCCTCATCACACCCGCGCCGCCGCCCCGTGCCCGAGCCGCCCCAGCCGCTACGCCACCCCGCCGCGCCGCCTCGAGGCGCCCAGGCTGACCCGGAGCCCCGCCGCACCGCCCCGGCCCCCTCCTCCATCCATCACCCCCTGCCACGCCTGAAGGTGACATCCCTCTTTTTCTGTTTTTTAGATTTAGTTTAATTAGGTTTAGTTTAATTTAGGCTTGGTTTAGTTTAGGTTTAGTTTCTATTTTTTAGGTTTAGATTTAGTTTAGTTTAGGTTAAGTTCATTAGGTTTAGTTTAGGTTAAGAAGAAAGAAGAAAGATGAAAAAAAAGAAGAAGGGGAAGAAGAAGAAAAGGAGGAAGAAGAAGAGGAGGAGGAGGAAGAAGAAGATTAGGGGTGCATCACCGACGAAACCGGGTCGAGCGGGTTAGGGGGTTCCTCGGTGACAAAACTGGGTCAAGCAAGTATCGTCAGTGCGAGATACATATGGCCATCGGTGTCAAACACTACATCCACGTCCCACAAGTGACGTCGGCGTCCGGCGTCCCACGGCAACAGTACTCAGCATCGATGGCGGTTGAACACCATTGTGAATTTGTCTGGCAGCCTCTGCGACGACGATTAAAAGGCAACTGTTGAAACTTGAAACACCCAAACTGACTCACGTTGTTTGAAATTTCAAAACTTGGCTTTAATCCTCATTGCAGAGGTTGCCAGACAAATTTGCCAAGGTGTTCGACCGTCATCGGCCACTAGAACTATTGTTGCGGGACGCCGGGCGCCGGCTTCACTTGTGGGATGTGGATCTAGTGTTCAACGCCGAGCACCACATGTATCTTGCACCGATGATACTTGCTATTTAGGGTTCCATCGACGCCAAGGAACCCCCTAACCCGCTCGTCCTGTTGTAAATATTTAGTTAGGTCAACGGAAAAAATAAAATTGCTATGGTACTCATCTTTCGATTTAAATGTGCAGTTTTTTCGTCGCTGCGAGGGTCTAGTGTTCGACAAGCTCTGCCCCTGCGTTCATGGGTGAGCACAAATGACATATCCTCCTCCCCCTTCATTTGATCTATTTCGGTCTTCGTGCCGATGAAACTTGCTAGCTATAGGTGTCTTCAATCATCAGTATGCGTGACCACTATGCATCTCCCGTTCGAAAGGGTTACACCTATAAATATGCATGCATTTGCATATTTATAATCGTGATTCTTTCGAATTGTCTAACGTTATGCATGCATTTGCATATTTATAATCATGCTTTGTAACAGACTCTTTTGGTCCCTTTAATTTTTCCTGAGAACTCGAACTTTTGCGAGAGATAAATTCTTTTTGAACCGAAAAAACCGGATATTGAGAGTTTCAAAGCTTTGTGATAGACAAATTTACCTTGAACCGGATATTAAGAGCTTCGGTGCTTTTGTGGGAGATGTCAATTCTCTTGAGCCGGATCTAAACCGGAATCCTTCTTTTTAAGCTGGAAATTTTCTGACGGCCTTTAACCTTTTCACCAATATGGCGGTAGCCTCCGGGACCGAATTATTTCTCCCTCCAATGACCCAGAGTTCTTGAATGCATTCAAACCGACCAATGCTGCCGAGTCATATCATTGTAGCCCCCGAGTCTCAAGACGGCTCGAGGAGTTGGCTTTGAGATTCTCCATATTGACCATAGCATAAGGTGTATATCATTGGTGTTGATAGCGCAATGTGAATCCACAGAAAGTTGAGGTGACTGCGGCGGGTTATAAATGATCCCGTATGAGCCGTGTCAGCAACTCGGCCAATGGTTCCTTCCAAATGGATGTTCTGAAGTTATCCAAACTATAGTGGCGGCGACTTGTGCGCATGCCCATTGAACCGTCTAGTGCCGACGGCGGCTGATAACACATGATAATTTTCCTTCAAGTTGTTGGAAGAAAACCGGGCTTCCCAAGCAGTGACTTGCTCATATTCAATAATCCGCTCAGGCAGACAGGTGCGGCCCTGGTGTGTCGATGTAGACCAGGCAGCGAGAGACGGATGGTAAAAAACGACCGCAGCATCAGTGGCAGCTCGGACAGATGATTCGGCCGCGGCATTGTGAGCCGGCACGAGCGAGTTAATCGCAGGCACGGTCCCAGCAAGCTGATGTAAACCGGGTCGTAAAGACGACGTCTTGCACGCATCCATTCACCGTGTAACATGGCATGGACGAACACCGGGCAGGATGTTGCTAGCGCATGCTCCGTACCCATGGTATGAGCCACTTTTGTCGTGACTAACTATCCTGCATAAAAGGTATTGCAGGCGAGAGTAATTGTTCTCGAAATCATAAAAATGTATCAAAAAAATTGACTGGATGGATTTAACCTGGTATGTTTAGCTGGAAATTATCCGCCGTGATGTTAATGATCCGGTCGCGACATATAAGCCAGCGCAGACGTGTGAACCGGCCGCGAGAGCGGACAGGCGAGTCGTCCGTGGCGTTGTAAATTGGTGCGGTCGCAAGAGAGAGCCGGCCGCGGCGTTGTAAGCCAGTGCGGACGAGAGAGTCGGCCATGAGCATGGACAATAAGTCAATCGCGTGTGTTGATGTAGCGGGGTGGCAATTTTGCGCAGAACAAGCGCTAGTGCAAAAAATAATATTTTCCCACGCCCCTTTCGCGACACCTTTTTGTAAAGAATACTGGTCCTGCGAAAAAATATCATAGACCAAGTAATTGTTCCTTGATGAAAACAATATATGTGAAAAATAGATAGGATAGATAGCACCTGCTATTTTTGCCAAATAAACAAGGATGCTGGTGTTGGATGAATTTTCCGGTAGCCTGGCATGGTACAGATGCTTGCACGGTCCCAGTGTCAACGTACGTTGGACCGCAAACTGTCGGGCCCTTCATGCGTTCATCGGACACCGTCTTGCAGGAACGGCATCTGGCCACAACAAGCCTGGCGTCATCGCTATGTAGCAGTAATGGAGTAATTGTTTCATCACTTTGACTAGTCTTGTCTTTCACGTGATGGATGATGTTCCTTCTTGGAGATTGTGCCATTGTAATTCCGTTTCAATTAGCAATAGTAGCAAGTCTTTGGAAAGTAACTGCCATGGAGACACAGGACAGCGGTCAGGCTGCAGCCTATTTCCTTAGATGTAGATGACTGCCGCTGATCCATAGTATTCTGCCCTTTGACTCCTTGCGTACTAGCAACAACATCTGGTGCCATGTTGGCTTGATGTGATAGACTGTCTTTTGCTGTGATCTGTAGTGCCTTCGTGGCAGAGGAAAAGGTAGCAGCACACTGTTGATTGCTACGGCCAGGGATTTGTGGACGTAGAGCAGCAGCGACTCGGAGTTGGTCCGGTTTAAAAACGCGAAGTTGACTCAGAACAGACCAGCGGTTCAGACGAAACTGCAGGGAAACGACGGTGGCTTGGTGTAGCCGTTCAACCAGCGTTGACCCGCTGGTGAAAACGTTGCCTTCGTAATTTCTGACAGAGGGGATTTGATGCCTACGTGAGTGACGGTTTTCCCGGTGCGGGTCCCTCCACACTAATTAAGGAAAACACTGCAATCTTTGGCCACTTTCAATCGTATTCCACGAACCGTGTCGGACTTTCTTGGGATATTGAAATCTTCGTGGACAGCAATCACTCGTACGTGGCCGATCGGACAGCCGCCCGACACAGTAGTCATCGGACCCACTGACAGCTCTTGTAGCGGTAGTTTTGGTTTCGACGAGAATAATTCCTTCTCTTGATCTCGGCGAGTTACGGCGGTAGCAACGATCCAGCCCTAATGTTCTCTTGATCTTGAATCTCGAGTATACCGTTTGACTGTTCGTCGACGATGTAAACTTCTGCGCCGGTTCTTTTCCATCCAGCAAATCACGAACTTCTCAATCCCTAAAGAGATCCCTCCAAGATCTCAACACCACCGTGCGCCAGCCCCACGGTGGGCGCCAACTGTCGTGGAATTGTCACGGCAGATGTCCTAGTGTGAGGACTTAGTCGTGAGGCCAACGCATCTATACGGTAGCTTGAGAGGGGTTGGGCGGAATCGAGAGACGCAACACAAGACACGGATTTAGACAGCTTCGTGCCCTGGGAAACATCATCCGGTAATAGCCCTACGTGCTGTTTGAGGCTAGGTCTCATTATGATCACGGGAGAGTCGCCGGGAACCGGCTCTCGGTGTCTAGCCTTAGAGATTATTTCTTGTTACTTGTCCCTTTTGGGGAGCCCTGCCCCTCCTTATATATGTTGAAGGGGCGGGTTACATGTGGAGTCCTATTAGGATTAGGACTAGTCTATCTTTAATACAAACCGGATACAAGTCCAGGTCTTAACTCCTTGTAAGACAAATTTTCCTCACGCCTTCCCTCTTAAACCGGCCCATCATAACATGAGCCGGCCTTCTGGGCCTTGGGCCTAGTCTTCTATCTGACCCGTCGTCGGGGCCATCCATGAGTCGTCTGGTTCATGAGCTGTTTGACCAATGAGCCGCCAGACCCATGATTCGCTAGTCCTCCGCCGGGTCATCGGCGAAATGCCAAGTCCGGCCGGGTCATACTTCCGGCCGGGTCATACCGCGGGGTATATCCCCGACACTTCCTCTTTGGGAAAATACCGACGTTGCTTCAAGCGACATCAAAAGGAATTTCTGGCGCCATTGCCGTGGAGGATCTTCAACATATACCAGGTTCCTAATTACAAATCTCATCTCCTTGCAATTTACATTATTTGCCATTTGCCTCTCGTTTTCCTCTCCCCCACTTCACAAAAAATTGCCGATTTATTCGCCTCTCTTTTTCGTTCGCCGTTTTCTTGGCGGATCTGTTTTTGTGTGCAACTTTGTTTGCCGTTATTATTGTTATGGATAGCTCTTCCTCTATTGCTTGCACTCCCGAGAACGAGGTTCTCAACTTTAAATAAAGGGGATGAGAAAATTTAAAAGATTCTTGGTATAGGATTTGCAATGCTCATAATAGATCTATCGGTAAGCAATCCACCATTGTTCTTCTCCGTTGTTTTTATGTTGGCATCACCACTTGGTATAGATTCATCCTTGATACGATTACCGGTGGAAATTTCTTGATGTGTCCTTCTCTTGATGCTTTTAATGCTATGGGAAATTTAGTGGGCTCACCACCTCTCATGATTAATGAAACAATTTTGACTCTTGACCATGTTATGGAAAGACTAAATGCTATTGAAAAGAAAATGCTCACTGACGATCATATGGAAATTATAGATAAAAAGATGCATAATTTTGCCACCAACATTGTGTCGAAAGCGGGAGATATTTTTAAGTTGTTAAAACAAAAGGGTACCGTAATCCATGAAAGAATAGAAGAAAGCCCGTCTCGGATTGATAAATTAGAAGAAATTTTTAATATTCTAAGCATGGCTTTCAACTCCGCTAAAACTATCAAAAAAACTCCCGTAGAGATTGGAAAAGTTACCAAGAACAAGAGTGGAACCTCTAGTAATAGTAATAAAGAATATCTTAAGATGATTGGTATTCCCCCGAATTTTGTTGAAATGATGAGAGATCCCTTTTGCAAGAGTGAAATCTTTGAATTTATTCCTAGGAGTGTTGTTATTGAAGAACTTTATGCTAACTCCTTGAAGGGTTCTAAGTGTTTGATTGAAGAATTGGACAAAGATGACAAAACTTAGATCCTTGCTTTATACTCGCTCCATCCGAAAATACTTGTCCTCGAAATGGTTGTATCTAGACTTATTTTAGTTATAGATACATCCATTTTATCCATTTCTACGACAAGTATTTCCGGACGGAGGGAGTACCTAGCTAAGGGCGTAAAACTATAACGCTTGTTGGGAGGCAACCCAATGAATAAAATTTATTTTTGCTTTTTGCTTTATGTTCATGAGTGTTAGCACAATTATGCTACTGTTATGATTGTGTTTTTGTGTGTGTTTTAATTAGTGTTTGTGCCAAGTAAAGCCTTTAGGATCTTCTTGGGTGATAGTTGTTTGATCTTGCTGAAAAACAGAAACTTTTGCGCTCACGAAAACAACTCTCATTTTTTACCAGAGCGTGATAAAATACCAATTCCAATATCAATAGATCAATATACAAATTTCTCAGGTCCTCCTAATTTTTTAGAACTTTTGGAGTTCCAGAAGTTTTCGAAACAGTCAGATTGCTACAGACTGTTCTGTTTTGACAGATTCTGTTTTCTTTGCATTGTGTGCTTATTTTGATGGCTCTATGGTTTTCTTTGATGAGTTTTTGCCATAGAAAATTTGGAATACAGTAGATATAATGCAAAAAAAAATATGAATTGGTTTGGTACAGTACTTATAGTAGTGATTTGCTTTCTTACACTAACGGATCTCACGAAGGTTTTGTTGAGTTTTGTGTGATTGGAGTTTTCAAGTTTTGGGTTATCTTACGATGGATGAAGGAATAAAGGATAGAAGAGCCTAAGCTTGGGGATGCCCCGACATCCCAAGCTATTATCCAAAGATGAGCAACCAACTAAGCTTGGGGATGCCCCTAGTGGCATCCCCTCTTTCTTCTAACGACCATCGGTATTTTACTCGAAGCTATATTTTTATTCGTCACATAATATGTGTTTTGCTTGGAACGTATTGTATGATATGAGTCTCTGCTTGTTTTATTTTGTGGTTTAAGTCTTGATCCCTTGCTGGGCACACCTATTTGAGAGAGCCAAAATTATGTCATGACTTGTTAGAATTGCTCTCTATGCTTTACTTAATTTTTTATGAGCAATGGACTTGCTCTAGTGCTTCACTTATATCTTTTTGAGCACGGTGTGCTTAGTATTTTTGAAGAAATGCTCTCTTGCTTCACTTAGATTTATTTGAGATTTAGTAAAATTTTCAATAAATTATCTCTTGCTTCACTTAAATTAATTTGAGAGAAAGAAAGAAAAATTATGCTCATGATCTTCACTTATATTTGTTTGAGCTTATGAAAAGCAATACATGAAAATTAGTCCCAAAGTGATAGATATCCAAGAAGGATATAATAAAAACTTTCATGAAGATCATTGGACAAAATAAACTTGATTTTTAGTAATAGTTTTGAGATATGATGATGTGATATGTGAGTTATGTTGATGAGTAATTATGCTTTAGTAAGAATATTAGTGTTAAGGTTTGTGATTCCCTATGCAAGTACGAAATTCAATAGTCATGCAATGAAATTATATCCTACTTATGGTGCATTATTCGGTGTTATTTATGCTTAATGCTTCCTCATGAGATTATTCGTTTCTTGGTTGGTCGCTTCTCAATCTTTTGATAGCCTTCATTTTGCACTAAGTATGATCTCTACTTGTGCATCCAAAAACCCTTAAACTAGTTTTGGCACATCAGTCCACTATATCTACTTATATGCGGTATTCTTTTGCCGTTCTAAGCAAATTTGTATGTGCCATCTCTAATTTTCAAACTAAACTTCTCTTTTGTGTGTTTGTTTCGCTCGCGGCGCGGTGAGGGGTGGCTAATATTTTTCATGCTAGATGTGTTATTCTCAAGATGAGTGTTTATTCACTTGTCATTGCACGAGAGTAAGGCAAAGGTATTAGGGATGCCCAGTCCTGAAATGAAAAATGAATTTACTTTATGTTGTCAAATAATAAATTCCTTGGAAAGTGTTGGTATGGAGGGCAACCGTGGATACGGCTAGCCATGGAAAGTGAAAGTATGGTTGAAAAAGGAACTTTATTTTCTGTTTGGGAACCGCCTATGATATATCTAGCACGGAAAGTGTTGGGAACTCTAAGTCATTTTCGTTGGTGCGATGGATACACCTCCCAAAATGTTTTTATCTCTAAGTTTTTCGCTTTGAGCTCTGGCACCTCTACAAATCCCTACTTCCCTCTGCGAAGGGCCTTTCTTTTACTTTCTGCAATTTTTTATTTTTGAACTTGAGTCTCCATCCTCTCTTACAAAAGCACCAACTAGGAGGCAATATGATCGTACTTAAGTATTGGGTGTAACTAATATTCGAGTGTGTTTCATGAATGGATCAATGGTTGAGCATGATAGGCTAGGAATAATGTATTTTAGCGTTGATATTTTGAAAGACAAGGTTGCTTATTGATATGCTTGAGTATTTAAACTATCATGTCAAAACTAGACTATTTCTTTAAACAATATAAAAGTACAAATGTTCATGCTATAAAGAAAAGAAATATGATATGACATGATAGGCAACATTCCACATCAAAAATTCTGTTTTATCACTTCCCTACTCGAGAATGAGTAGGAGTTCAGCTTGGGGATGCTGATACGTCTCCAAAGTATCTATAATTTTTGATTGTTCCATGCTGTTATATTATCAATCTTGGATGTTTTATAATCATTTTATATCATTTTTTGGTACTAACCTATTGACATAGTGCCAAGTGCCAGTTGCTGTTTTTTTCCATGTTTTTTACATCGCAGGAAATCAATATCAGACGGAGTCTAAATGCCCCGAAACTTTACGGAGAATTTTTATGGGCCAGAAGGAACACAACAGGCCCTAGCTGCGCCTGGGGGGGGGGGTGATACGTCCATTTTGCATCATGCTTTTATATCGATATTTATTGCATTATGGGTTGTTATTACACATTATGTCACAATACTTATGCCTTTTCTCTCTTATTTTACAAGGTTTACATGGAGAGGGAGAATGCCGGCAGCTGGAATTCTGGGCTAGAAAAGGAGCAAATATTAGAGACCTATTCTGCACAACTCCAAAAGTCCTGAAACTCCACGAAAGTTAGTTTTGGAATATATTAAAAATATTGGGCGAAGAAAGCACCAGAGGGGGGCCACCCACCGTCCACGAGGGTGGAGGGCGCGCCCTACCCCCTAGGCGCGCCCCCTGCTTCGTGGGCCACCTGGAAGCCCCCCGATGCCCATCTTCTGGTATAAGGTGTCTTTTTCCTTGGAAAAATAAATAAGAAGGAAGCTTACAGGACGAAGCGCCGCCGTCTCGAGGCGGAACCTAGCGAAACCAATCTAGGGCTCCGGCGGAGCTGTTCTGCCGGGGAAACATCCCTCCGAGAGGGGGAAATCGTCACCATCGTCATCACCATCGATCCTCTCATCGGGAGGGGCTCAATCTTCATCAACATCTTCACCAGCACCATCTCCTCTCAAACCCTAGTTCATCTCTTGTATCTGATCTTTGTCTCAAAACCTTAGATTGGTACCTGTGGGTTGCTAGTAGTGTTGATTACTCCTTGTAGTTGATGCTAGTTGGTTTATTTGGTTGAAGATTATATGTTCAGATCCTTTATGCACATTAATACCCCTCTGATTATGAACATGAATATGATTTGTGAGTAGTTACGTTTGTTCCCGAGGACATGGGAGAAGTCTTGTTATAAGTAGTCATGTGAATTTGGTATTCGTTCGATATTTTGATGAGATGTATGTTGTCTTTCCTCTAATGGTGTTATGTGAACGTCGACAACATGACACTTCACCATTGTTTGGGCCTAGGGGAAGGCATTGGGAATTAATAAGTAGATGATGGGTTGCTAGAGTGATAGAAGCTTAAACTCTAGTCTATGCGTTGCTACGTAAGGGGCTGATTTGGATCCATATGTTTCATGCTATGGTTAGGTTTACCTTAATTCTTCTTTCATAGTTGCGGATGCTTGCGAGAGGGGTTAATCATAAGTGGGATGCTTGTCCAAGGAAGGGCAGTACCCAAGCATCGGTCCACCCACATATCAAATTATCAAAGTAACGAACGCGAATCGTATGAGCATGATGAAAACTAGCTTGACGATAATTCCCATGTGTCCTCGGGAGCGTTTTCCTTTATATAAGAGTTTGTCCAGGCTTGTCCTTTGCTACAAAAAGAATTGGGCCACCTTGCTGCACCTTGTTTACTTTTGTTACTTGTTACCCGTTACGAATTACCTTATCATAAAACTATCTGTTACCCATAATATCAGTGCTTGCGGAGAATACCATACTGAAAACTGCTTGTCATTTCCTTCTGCTCCTCGTTGGGTTCGACACTCTTACTTATCCAAAGGACTACGATAGATCCCCTATACTTGTGGGTCATCAAGACTCTTTTCTGGCGCCGTTGCCGGAGAGTGAAGCGCCTATGGTAAATGGAATTTGGTAAGGAAAAATTTATAATGTGCTGAAATTTACTATCACTTGTTACTATGGAAAATAATCCTTTGAGGGCCTTGTTCGGGGTATCTTCACCCCGACCAGTAGAGCAAAGAGTTGCTCCTCAACCTACTGAACCTACTGAAAATGTTTACTTTGAAATTCCTTCGGGTATGATAGAGAAACTGCTAGCTAATCCTTTTACAGGAGATGGAACATTACATCCCGATATGCACCTAATCTATGTGGATGAAGTTTGTGGATTATTTAAGCTTGCAGGTATGCCCGAGGATGTTATCAAGAAGAAGGTCTTCCCTTTATCTTTGAAGGGAAAGGCATTGACATGGTTTAGGCTATGTGATGATATTGGATCATGGAACTACAACCGATTGAAATTGGAATTTCATCAGAAGTTTTATCCTATGCATCTGATTCATCGTGATCGTAATTATATATATAATTTTTGGCCTCGCGAAGGAGAAAGTATCGCTCAAGCTTGGGGGAGGCTTAAGTCAATGTTATATTCATGCCCCAATCATGAGCTCTCAAGAGAAATGATTATTCAAAATTTGTATGCTCGGCTTTCTCTCAATAATCGCTCCATGCTCGATACTTCTTGTACTGGTTCTTTTATGATGAAGACTATTGAATTCACATGGGATTTATTGGAAAGAATTAAACACAACTCTTAAGATTGGGAACTCGACGAAGTTAAGGAGTCAGGTATAACACCTAAGTTTGATTTTATTAAATCTTTTATGGATACCGATGTTTTTCGTGAATTTAGCACTAAATATGGACTTGACTCTGAGATAGTAGCTTCTTTCTGTGAATCATTTGCTACTCATGTTGATCTCCCTAAGGAGAAGTGGTTTAAATATCATCCTCCCATTGAAGTAAAAGTAGTTGAACCTATTAAAGTTGAAGAAAAGACTATCACTTACAATGTTGATCCTATTGTTCCTACCGCTTATATTGAGAAACCACCTTTCCCTGTTAGAATAAAGGATCATCCTAAAGCTTCAACTGTGATTCGTAAGAGTAATGCTAGAACACCTACACCCCCTAAGCAAATTAAAGTTGAACCTAGTATTGCTATGGTTAAAGATCTCTTGGTCGATAATATTGATGGGCATGTGATTTACTTCTGTAATGAAGCTGCTAGAATTGCTAGACCCGATACTAAAAATAAACATAGACCTGTTGTAGGCATGCTTGTTATTTCTATTAAAATAGGAGATCATTGTTATCATGGCTTATGTGATATGGGTGCTAGTGCGAGTGAAATACCTCATTCCTTATATGAGGAAATTATGCATGATATTGCACCTGCTGAGATAGAAGGTATTGATGTTACAATTAAGCTTGCCAATAGAGATACTATTTCACCAGTTGGGATTGTTAGAGATGTTGAAGTCTTGTGTGGGAAAGTTAAATATCCTACTGATTTTCTTGTTCTTGGTTCCCACAAGATGACTTTTGCCCCATTATATTTGGTAGACCCTTCTTGAATATTGTTAATGCTAGGATAGATTGTGAAAAGAATATTGTTACGGTTGGTTTAGGGGATATGTCTCATGATTTTAACTTTTCTAAATTTCGTAGACAACCCCATGATAAAGAATTGCCTAGTAAAGATGAACTTTTTGGTCTTGCTTCTATTGTCGTGCCTCCTAATGATCCTTTAGAACAATATTTGCTAGACCATGAAAATGATATGTTTATGAATGAAAGAAGGGAAATAGATGAAGTATTCTTTAAACAGGGACCTATTTTGAAACACAACTTGCCTGTTGAAATTCTAGGGCATCCTCCTCCACCTAAGGGTGATCGCGTGTTTGAGCTTAAACCATTACCTGATACTCTTAAATATGCTTATCTTGATTGGAAGAATATATATCCTGTTATTATTAGTGCTAACCTTTCAGAGCAGGAAGAAGAGAAATTGTTGAAAACTCTGAAGAAGCATCGTGCTGCTATTGGATATACTCTTGATGATCTTAAGGGCATTAGTCCCACTCTATGCCAGCACAAAATAAAATTGGAGAAAGACGCTAAACCGGTTGTTGATCACCAACGACGGTTAAATCCTAAGATGAAAGAACTGGTAAGAAATGAAATACTAAAGCTTCTGGAGGCAGGTATAATTTATCCCGTTGCTGATAGTCAGTGGGTAAGTCCTGTCCATTGTGTCCCTAAGAAGGGAGGTATTACTGTTGTTCCTAATGATAAAGATGAATTGATCCCACAAAGAACTATTACAGGTTATAGAATGGTAATTGATTTCCGCAAATTAAATAAAGCTACTAGAAAGGATCATTACCCTTTACCTTTTATTGATCAAATGCTAGAAAGATTATCTAAACATGCACATTTTTGCTTTCTAGATGGTTATTCTGGTTTCTCTCAAATACCCGTGTCAAAAGAGGATCAGGAACATACCACTTTTACTTGCCCTTTCGGTACCTTTGCTTATAGACGTATGCCTTTTGGTTTATGTAATGCACCTGATACCTTTCAAAGATGTATGACTGCTATATTCTCTGACTTTTGTGAAAAGATTGTTGAGGTTTTCATGGATGATTTCTCCGTGTATGGAACTTCTTTTGATGATTGCTTAAGCAACCTTGACCAAGTTTTGCAGAGATGTGAAGAAACTAATCTTGTCTTGAATTGGGAGAAGTGCCACTTTATGGTTAATGAAGGTATTGTCTTGGGGCATAAAATTTCTGAAAGAGGTATTGAAGTAGATAAAGCCAAAGTTGATGCTATTGAAAAGATGTCGTGTCCTAAGGACATTAAAGGTATAAGAAGTTTCCTTGGTCATGCCGGTTTTATAGGAGGTTCATTAAAGACTTCTCAAAAATTTATAGGCCTCTGACTAATCTCTTACAAAAAGATGTTCCTTTTGCCTTGATGATGATTTTGTAGAAGCATTTGAAATACTGAAGAAAGCCTTGATTTCTGCACCTATTGTTTAGCCACCTGATTGGAATTTACCTTTGAAATTATGTGTGATGCTAGTGATTATGTTGTAGGTGCTGTTCTAGGATAAAGAGTTGATAAGTAATTAAATGTTATCCAATATGCTAGTAAAACTCTAGACAGTGCCCAGAGAAATTATGCTACTACTGAAAAAGAATTTTTAGCAGTTTTATTTGCTTGTGATAAGTTCAGACCTTATATTGTTGACTCTAAAGTAACTGTTCACACTGATCATGCTGCTATTAAATATCTTATGGAAAAGAAAGATGCTAAACCTAGACTTATTAGATGGGTTCTCTTGCTACAACAATTTGATTTGCATATTATAGATAGAAAGGGAGCTGAGAACCCCGTTGCAGACAACTTATCTAGGTTAGAGAATGTCCTTGATGACCCACTACCTATTGATGATAGCTTTCCTGATGAACAATTAGCTGTCATAAATGCTTCTCGTACTGCTCCATGGTATGCTGATTATGCTAATTACATTGTTGCTAAATTTATACCACCTAGTTTCACATACCAGCAAAAGAAAAAGTTTTTCTATGATTTAAGACATTACTTCTGGGATGACCCACATCTTTATAAAGAAGGAGTAGATGGTGTTATTAGACGTTCTGTACCTGAGCATGAATAGAAACAGATCCTATGCAAGTGTCACTCCGAGGCTTATGGAGGACACCACGCTGGAGATAGAACTGCACATAAGGTATTGCAATCCGGTTTTTATTGGCCTACTCTCTTCAAAGACGCCCGTAAGTTTTTCTTGTCTTGCGATGAATGTCAAAGAATTGGTAATATTATTAGACGTCAAGAAATGCCTATGAACTATTCACTTGTTATTGAACCATTTGATGTTTGGGGGTTCGATTATATGGGACCTTTTCCTTCCTCTAACGGGTATACACATATTTTAGTTGTTGTTGATTACGTTACTAAGTAGGCAGAAGCTATTCCAACTAGTAGTGCTGATCATAACACCTCTATTACGATGCTTAACGAAGTTATTTTTCCGAGGTTTGGAGTCCCTAGATACTTAATGACTGATGGTGGTTCACATTTTATTCATGGTGCTTTTCGTAAAATGCTTGCTAAGTATGATGTTAATCATAGAATTGCATCTCCATACCACCCACAGTCTAGTGGTCAAGTAGAACTAAGTAATAGAGAAATTAAATTAATTTTGCAAAAGACTGTTAATAGATCTAGAAAGAATTGGTCCAAGAAACTTGATGATGCATTATGGGCCTATAGAACTGCATATAAAAATCCTATGGGTATGTCTCCGTATAAAATGGTTTATGGAAAAGCATGTCACTTACCTCTCGAACTAGAACATAAGGCATATTGGGCCATTAAAGAGCTCAATTATGATTTCAAACTTGCCGGTGAGAAGAGACTATTTGACATTAGCTCACTTGATGAATGGAGAACCCAGGCCTATGAGAATGCCAAATTGTTTAAAGAAAAAGTTAAAAGATGGCATGACAAAAGGATACAAAAGCGTGAGTTTAATGTAAGTGATGATGTTTTGTTATACAACTCTCGTTTAAGATTTTTTGCAGGAAAACTCCTATCTAAATGGGAAGGTCCTTACGTTATCGAGGAGGTCTATCATTCCGGTGCCATAAAAATCAACAACTTCGAAGGCACAAATCCAAAGGTGGTGAACGGTCAAAGAATCAAACATTATATCTCAGGTAATCCCATAAATGTTGAAACCAATGTTATTGAAACTGTAACCCCGGAGGAGTACATAAGGGACACTTTCCAGAACGTTTCAGACTCCAAAAAGGAATAGGTATGTGGTACGGTAAGTAAACCGACTCCAAAACAGTTCTAATAACAATTTTTCTCCGTTTTGGAATATTTAAGAAATTAGGAAAGTAATAAGCAGTCCGAGAAGGACACGAGGCGTCCACGAGGGTGGAGGGCGCGCCTTACCCCCTTGGGCGTGCCCCTGCCTCGTGGGCACCTCGTGTGCCCTCCGGACTCCATTTTCTTGCACGATACTTCTTTTGGTCGGTAAAAATTCACTATATAATCTCCCGAAGGTTTTGACCACCCTACCACGACAATATCCTCTGTGTTTGTTTCGAGCTGTTTTTCTGACAGATCTAGATCACCATGACGTCTTCGAGCGCCCCCAAGGACAAGCTTTTCGAGAAGGTCATCAACCCCTACCTTGCAGAGGTGCTGCAACACCCTCAAACCATTGAGATGCGTGAGGGGGTGCTACACATCCGCGATGTTGAGGGACCAAAGAGGACCGGAAGCGTGGAGACAAGACTCAAAGCAATGGAGCAACAAGTTTTCAAGTGCCAGGGGATGGTGGAACGCGGACTCAACGCCAACCACATGATGATCGCGGAGTTCACCAACAACCACAAGCTGGATGCCAAGAACATTGGGGAGACCATCTTCAAGCTTCACGAGAAAATCGAACATCTCCAAGCCCAAATCTATGACCTGCAAAACCAAAACTGTGAGTATGAATATTGATTCAAGAGGATGACTTTGGTTGCAGATTTGAGGATCCCGAAGACTCGATCATCCTTCTATGATGGTGAGCCTATGCCTTGGAAGATGGACGACAAGCCTACATCATCAACAACTCCATAATCACCACCTTCGAAGAAAGAGACATAAATACATGGCTATGGGCACTCCCCTTGGCAACTGCCAAGCTTGGGGGAGGTGCCCCGGTATCGCATCACCATCACACTTCTATCTTTACCGTTTTCTTAGTTCGATCCTTTTGGTAATATCTTGATCTAGTAGAATAAAGTTTTAGTATGATCTAGTTTTGAGTTTTGCTTTATGATCCTTCTATGTAATCGAGTCCGTGAGCTATATATAATAAAGATTAGTTTTGAGTCGAGGGCTTTGCTATCTTGCTATGATCTTGAGGGAATAAAAGAAAGAATAGAAAGAAATAAAGATATCATATTGATCTTATGGAGAGTAATGATTTCACATATAAAGGGTATGATGAATAAAAGTTGTTGAGAGTTGACAAACATAGTTTTGGTCATCGTTGCAATTAATAGGAAGTAATGAAGAAAGAGAGGTTTTCACATATAAATATACTATCTTGGACATCTTTTATGATTGTGAGCACTCATTAAAATATGACATGCTAAAAGGTTGATGTTGGACAAGGAAGACAACGTAATGTGTTGTATTTTCTTATATCCGAAATAAAGTATATTGTCAAGGATCATCCAACATGTTGAGCTTGCATTTCCCCCTCATGCTAGCCAAATTCTTTGCACCAAGTAGAGATACTACTTGTGCTTCCAAATTCTTTGCACCAAATAGAGATACTACTTGTGCTTCCAAACATCTCTAAATATGTATGATCTATTAGTGTGGAGAAAATAAGATTTATACGAGCTTGTGATATGGAAGAAATAAAAGCGACAGACTGCATAATAAAGGTCCCTATCACAAGTGGAAATATAAAGTGATGTTCTTTTGCATTAAGATTTTGTGCATCCAACCATAAAAGCACAAGACAACCTCTGCTTCCCTCTGCGAAGGGCCTATCTTTTATTTTTGTCTTATACCTTATACAAGAGTCATGGTGATTTTCACCTTTCTTTTTACACTTTATCCTTTGGCAAGCACTATGTGTTGGAAAGATCCCGATATATATATCCAATTGGATGTGGGTTTTCATAAAACATTACTGTTGACGTTACCCTTGAGGTAAAAGGTTGGGAGGCGAAACTATAAGCCCCTATCTTTTCTCTGTGTCCAATTAAAACTTCATACCCATAAGTATTGCGTGAGTGTTAGCAATTGTGAAAGACTAAATGATAGTTGAGTATGTGGACTTGCTGAAAAGCTCTTATATTGACTCTTTCCGATGTTATGATAAATTGCAATTGCTTCAATGACTGAGATTATAGTTTCTTAGTTTTCAATGAAGTTTCTAATTCATACTTTACATTGTGAATAGATTGTTACTTCAGCATATGAAATCATATGACAATATATATATATATATATATATATATATATATATATATATATATATATATGTTGCTATTCTAAGAATGATCATGATGCCCTCATGTCCGTATTTTATTTTATCGACACCTCTATCTCTAAACATGTGGACATATTTTTCGATATCGGCTTCCGCTTGAGGACAAGCGAGGTCTAAGCTTGGGGGAGTAGATACGTCCATTTTGCATCATGCTTTTATATCAATATTTATTGCATTATGGGCTGTTATTACACATTATGTCACAATACTTATGCCCTTTCTCTCTTATTTTACAAGGTTTACATGAAGAGGGAGAATGCCGGCAATTGGAATTCTAGGCTGGAAAAGGAGAAAATATTAGAGACCTATTCTGCACAACTCCAAAAGTCCTGAAACTCCAAGAAAGTCAGTTTTGGAATATAAAAAAAATATTGGGCGAAGAAAGCACCAGAGTGGGGCCACCCACCGTCCACGAGGGTGGAGGGCGCGCCCTACCCCCTGGGCGCGCCCCCTGCTTCGTGGGCCACCTGGAAGCCCCCCGATGCCCATCTTCTGGTATAAGGTGTCTTTTTCCTTGGAAAAATAAATAAGAAGGAAGCTTACGGGACGAAGCGCCGCCGTCTCGAGGCGGAACCTAGCGAAACCAATCTAGGGCTCCGGCGGAGCTGTTCTGCCGGGGAAACATCCCTCCGGGAGGGGGAAATCGTCACCATCGTCATCACCATTGATCCTCTCATCGGGAGGGGCTCAATCTTCATCAACATCTTCACCAGCACCATCTCCTCTCAAACCCTAGTTCATCTCTTGTATCCGATCTTTGTCTCAAAACCTTAGATTGGTACCTGTGGGTTGCTAGTAGTGTTGATTACTTCTTGTAGTTGATGCTAGTTGGTTTATTTGGTGGAAGATTATATGTTCAGATCCTTTATGCACATTAATACCCCTCTGATTATGAACATGAATATGATTTGTGAGTAGTTACGTTTGTTCCTGAGGACATGGGAGAAGTCTTGTTATAAGTAGTCATGGGAATTTGATATTCGTTCGATATTTTGATGAGATGTATGTTGTCTTTCCTCTAGTGGTGTTATGTGAACGTCGAGTACATGACACTTCACCATTGTTTGGGCCTAGGGGAAGGCATTGGGAAGTAATAAGTAGATGATGGGTTGCTAGAGTGACAGAAGCTTAAACCCTAGTTTACGCATTGCTTCATAAGGGGCTGATTTGGATCCATATGTTTCATGCTATGGTTAGGTTTACCTTAATTCTTCTTTCATAGTTGTGGATGCTTGCGAGAGGGGTTAATCATAAGTGGGATGCTTGTCCAAGGAAGGGCAGTACCCAAGCACCGGTCCACCCACATATCAAATTATCAAAGTAACAAACGCGAATCATATGAGCATGATGAAAACTAGCTTGACGATAATTCCCATGTGTCCTTCGGAGCGTTTTCCTTTATATAAGAGTTTGTTCAGGCTTGTCCTTTGCTACAAAAAGGATTGGGCCACCTTGCTACACCTTGTTTACTTTTGTTACTTGTTACCCATTACGAATTACCTTATCATAAAACTATCTGTTACCGATAATTTCAGTGCTTGCGGAGAATACCTTACTGAAAACTGCTTGTCATTTCCTTCTGCTCCTCGTTGGGTTCAACACTCTTACTTATCGAAAGGACTACGATAGATCCCCTATACTTGTGGGTCATCAGGGGGTGCCCCGAGGGAGGCCCAGGCGCGCCCTGGTGGGTTATGCTCACCTCGGGTGCCCCCCGGACCGCCTCTTTGCTCTATAAATACTCCAATATTTCCAGAACCCTAAAAGCATCGAAGAAATATTCATCCGGCCGCCGCAGAGTCCAGAACCACCAGATCCAATCTAGACACCATCTCGGATGGGGTTCACCACCTCCATTGGTGCATCTCCGAAGATGCGTGAGTATTTCTTTGTAGACCTTCGGGTCCGTAGTTAGTAGGTAGATGGCTATCTCTCTCTCTGAATTCTCAATACAATGGTCTCTTGGAGATCCCACTACTAGGAAAAGGCTAATTAGTGGCGCACCTGTTTTTGCCATTAATGGCGCACTACAGGTGCGTCAATATGCTTAATCTCAAGTCAAATCGCACTCCGTGGTCAAACTTCTCGGAAGGTCACCCATCCTCACACTACTCCAGCCCGAGCACGCTTAACTTCGCAGTTCTATCCAACCCTAGCACCAGCTCACTTCACAGGCACTTGTTGATATATCTATCATATCAATCCTATTAAACCTTGTTGATGTCTAGGACTTTGTTCATGTTCATGAGTGTGATGAAATTTTGAAAAAATATTTCAAACTTCCCGGTCATATTACGTATCATATTTTGAAAAAAAAATCCAAAATTTTTTTGAAACCAATTTTTTTTTCTGTTACTAGTGCCGCGCCTAGCAAATGGTGCGCCACTAGTAAGTTTGAATTTTTTTCATTTTCCCCCCTCTAGATCTTAAAAGCCCCGTATCTTTCGTTCTGTTAGGTTTTTTGGGATTTTGAAGATATTAAAACTAGTAATGGCGCACTGTCCACTGGTGCGCCACTACTAACAATTTTTTTTTCAAAACTACTAATGGCGCACGGTGGGTGTGGTGCGCCATTACTATGTCAACTAGTAATGACGCACTATCCCCTGGTGCGCCACTGCTAACAATTTTTTTTATTTTTTTTCAAAACTACTAATGGCGCACCACACACCAGGTGCGCCATTAGTAATATGTCAATAATGGCGCACCTGTATCTGGTGCGCCACTGCTATATAGCAATGGTGCACCACATACATGGTGCGCCATTAATGTCCATATCAGCTATAGCCCTTTTCCTAGTAGTGTCCATATGATGTAACTCTTTTGCGGTGTGTTTGTTGGGATCGACGAACTTTGAATTTATGATCAGATCTATCTTTTTATATCCATGAAAGTATTTGAGTTTCTTTGATCTCTTTTATGCACGATCTCTTATAGCCTTGTATTTCTTCTCCGATATTTGGGTTTTGTTTGGCCAACTTGATCTATTTATCTTGCAATGGGAAGAGGTGCTTTGTAGTGGGTTTGATCTTACGGTGCTTGATCCCAGTGACAGAAAGGGAACCGACACGTATGCATCGTTGCTACTAAGGATAAAACGATGGGGTCTATCTTTACATAGATAGATCTTGTCTACATCATCTCATCGTTCTTATTGCATTACCCCGTTTTTCCATGACCTTACTACACTAGATGCATGCTGGCTAGCGGTCGATGTGTGGAGTAATAGTAGGAGATGCAGGCAGGAGTTGGTCGACTAATCTTGGACACGATGCCTTGAAAGTGCAACTATCCCTGGGTGGTTTTGGTAATTCCTAACAACATATAGCTCATTGAACTAATGCTATATCAAGATGATCATTTCAAAAAGTTCAATGGTTGGCATGGCATGGATTAGGAACGTGGACCCCTCAAAATGCTAAGGACACAAATTGTCTCAAGCTCAAGACTCTACATTTTCCTTTTAGTGATCCAAGATCACATTGAGTCCATAGGAAAAGCCAATACTATTAAAAGGGGATGAGGTGTTGCTTAATGGCTTGCTTGCTCAAAATGCTTAGTGATATGCTCCAAAAGCCCTCAACCACTTTCTCATATCCACATATGTCCCAAACCAAAAGTCAAACTCGGCCCCGCCGATTTGATCTATCTGGCGCCATCAAGTTCACTTGACATAGCCACTGCCAGAAACCCTAGTCACTTCGGCCTCACCGATAGGGATCTCGGTCTCACCGAGATGGGATTGCAAACTCTCTGTTTCCCTTCGTAACATTTCGGTCTCACTGAAATGAGCGATTTGGTCCCACCGAGTTTTCCTGACCAACTCTCTGTTTGCCTATTACAGAAATCGGTCCTACCGAGTTTATGTGATCGGTCTCACCGAGATTACGTTATGCCCTAACTCTAATGAAATCGGTCCCACCGAGTTGACATGTCGGTCCCACCGAAAAGCCTAACGTTCACATTTTGAACTAAATCGGTCTGACCGAGTTTCATGATTCGGTCCCACCGAGTTTGGTAAATTGTGTGTAACGGTTAGATATTTTGTGGAGGCTATTTATACCCCTCCACCCACTCTTCATTCGTGGAGAGAGCCATCAGAATGTGCCTACACTTCCATCATACATTTTCTGAGAGAGAACCACCTACTCATGTGTTGAGACCAAGATATTCCAATACAACCACAAGAATCTTGATCTCTAGCCTTCCCCAAGTTCCTGTCCACTCAAATCATCTTTCCACCAAATCCAAATCTGTGAGAGAGAGTTGAGTGTTGGGGAGACTATCATTTGAAGCACAAGAGTAAGGAGTTCATCATCAACACACCATCTATTAACTTTTGGAGAGTGGTGTCTCCTAGATTGGTTAGGTGTCACTTGGGAGCCTCCGTCAAGATTGTGGAGTTGAACCAAGGAGTTTTTACGGGCAAGGAGATCGCCTACTTCGTGAAGATCTACCCTAGTGAGGCATGTCCTTTTTGGGAGATGGCCATGGTGGGATAGACAAGGTTGCTTCTTCGTGGACCTTTCGTGGGTGGAGCCCTCCGTGGACTCGCGCAGCCGTTACCCTTCGTGGGTTGAAGTCTCCATCAACGTGGATGTATGATAGCACCACCTATCGGAACCACGGAAAAAATCTCCGCGTCTACATTGCGTTTTCTCCCTCCAAACTCCTCCCTTTACCTTCATGTGCAATGTTTTACATTCCGCTGCTATACTCTTAGACTTGCATGTGTAGGTTGATTGCTTGACTTGTGCTAAGTTGCTAAAATCTGCCAAGACTTAAAATTGGGAAAAGGCTAGATTTTTATTTGGTCAAGTAGTCTAATCACCCCCCGCTAGACATACTTTCAATCCTACAAGTGGTATCAGAGCTTTGGTCTCCATTTGCCTAGATTTCCATAGTTTTTGGTGATGATAGCCTTGGTTTCACA
Source organism: Aegilops tauschii subsp. strangulata (assembly GCF_002575655.3). Classification (NCBI taxonomy): domain Eukaryota; kingdom Viridiplantae; phylum Streptophyta; class Magnoliopsida; order Poales; family Poaceae; genus Aegilops; species Aegilops tauschii. The sequence continues at coordinate 51,327,877 of NC_053039.3, forward strand.
ACCTACACTACAAAAAAATACACTTCCGTGATGATACGTGTTTGTCACAGTAGGTCACGTTTTCTGTCATGCATGTACATCCATGACAAATTTATGACAGAATAAAGATAGTCATACCTGTGCTATCGTAGAAGTGTTCCATGACATTACCAAAATTATCATCACGGAAGTGTCCACTTCCATGACGATAAATCGCGCGTCATAGAAGTGCTTTCGTCAAGGGTGACCGACACGTGGCATCCACCGTAACGGAACGCCGTTAAGCTATCGGGTCCGGTTTTGGATTCGATAACCCGTTAACAGCCCCAACCAATGGGGATTTTCCACGTGTAAAATCATCATTCGCTGGAGGAAACACATGTCGGCTCACCGTTGGGACAGATGTCACCCACTCATTGGACCCAAAGCGCCTATGATACGTCGACACGTGGCACGGCCCAACAGAGGCCCATTCCTGTGAAAAGGCCGGCCCGTTTGACTTGGTCAAAAGGTGGTGGGCCGGCCCACGGCAAGCCTGTTAACGGCATGTTCGCATATAGCCCATTTACAGCCCGCTATCCCAGGGCCCCTTTACGGCCTATCCGAATTAGGCCCAGTAGCGTCATCTGGGCCGTCCAATATAATTCCAGCCCGTTTTAACTTCCGGCCCATGTATGGCCCACGACGTCTTTCATCCCATATGAGGCCCTTAGTAACCCTTGGCCCCTTAACGGCCCGTGGTAAAACTGGCCCGTAATGAATAGTGTATCACTTTATACCCATTAACGGCCCATTATTTTATTGGGCCGTTTCCAGCCCATGTTATTTTTCGGCCTTCTCAGGGCCCATTTATTCTTGGGCTCATTTCCAGCATTCGGTTACTTACGGCCCGTTACTGTCATTTTCTGCTTGTGGGCCAAATTCAGCCCGTGGTTACAGTCGGCCCGTTTGTGGCCCGTTAATACGTTGGCCGTTTTCATGTCAAAAAAACCCGTTGGGCTGTTTTCATAGAGTTATCAAATACGGCCTATAAAAGGCCCGTTATTGTCCACGAATAGTACGGCCCATGATTGGCGAAATGATGATACGCCCCGTAGAAGGCCCATGGATCCTACGGCCCGTAAAAGGCCCATGGATCATACGGCCCATAGAAGGCCCATGGATCCTACGGCCCGTAGAAGGCCCATGGATCATACGGCCCGCAGGAGGCCCATGGTTACAACAGTCCGTGTGTTGCCATGATTATTTTGGCCTAGTTTCCAAAAATAGGTTATTGTGGCCACTAGAAAAACACAGAAAAAGAACTGCAGTGACTACAAGCAAACAACTAAACAAGACAATAAGGAAATAAATAAGCAAGAAATTAGCGCTAGCCTATTACCGCTATTACACATATTACATCCACTGGGCATCAAAGTTCGGCACCAGTGCAAATATAGGGAACAAAGCAGCATATTACATACACTGGCCGTCAAAATTGGCCACCAGTGCAAATAAACGCGGCAGCAAAACAAGAGCATAACTGAAACAATTTCAGAAGAGCTCAAGAAACGTCGTATCCACCATGCTAGCAATAAGCTTAGCGAGGTTATTAGCTTTGTCCTGTTTGGCGCTAAAATTCTCCAACGCTTGTTGTTGCACCAGAAAGTATGCATCTGAATGCTCCAGGGACTTCCGCAGTCCTTCCGCTTCTTGTCACAGCACAGGTGATCGGTGTCTTTTAGCTTGTAGTTGAGACTCAAGAAACCGAACTGATTCAGACAGTGAGTTTGAATAGCTTGTGCAAGCGGTAGTGGCTAGTAACTCGAACACTAAACCAAGACATGACTTCGGGGTTGTCTCACTGTCTTTGAGATAGTCTTCCTTAGCTGTTTTATCAGCTTTGTTGGAGACCAACAAGGATGTGTCACTATCCTAAACCTTATCTGCATTACTTCCTTTACCATTGCTTAATAAGGCACTCTTCCCCAATATTCTGTTAGCATTCTAAAAGAAGAAACAAGCAGACACATAACAGGTTTAGCATGTACTAGTATATGAAACTCATTTCGGTGAACCAGTTCATTAGTAAGGTGGACAGGATTAAACTACCAAGTCTTCTATTGCCAAGTACTAGTACATAATAAAAGCATCAAACAAACATATATCTATGTCCTATGGTCACTACATTGTCTTGCCAAATCAAAATAGAGACACGGTTCAGATCATATCAGTTCAAGACAAAGCAGCAGTGAAAGAATACAAAGCATGGGAAACTACACGACACAACAAGATTTCAGATGGGTACCACAGGTCTACATGTACAACAACACTATTGGCTCTATTGTGATACTAGTAATGTGCATGATATGAGAGGTCAACTGTATACACAATTGAAATTGAAATCAACAGAGCTATTGATAAGAGCAAGCCTGTTAAAGAAACATGCGTGAACATACCTGTTGTGCCATTGGAGTTTCGATTGGATCCTTCAATTTAAAAATAATTTTGTATGAGTAAATACAGTGATACAAGAGCAAAGCAGTATGCACGATAGCAATCATAGTTGAAAAGGCGCGCCTAAGCAAGCGCTTAAGCGCGCCTAGGCTCTAGGCGTTGGCGAAACGCATTGTGCATAACTACGCTTAATCTGTGCATAACTGCGCATAAGCATGCGCTTTGGTCAGTAAAGCGCAAGGCGGTGGCAAAATGCACAATTAACGCCTAGCGCTTTTTTGAACTATGATAGCAATGGAATCTTAAATTAGAACAGTTGTTCTTCAGGTTTAGGCACTTGTTCTATATGAACAGAGTACAGTAAGACGCAAGAATATAGTACTTAAAATAGAAAATGAGCTCATAGACCTTACCACATTCTTGGTTCGGGACCAGTACAGAACAAGGCGTTCCCAGTCATCGTCCAGTAAATGTGTCTCGGGAGAACGTAAGGGAATTTGATGAGTTTCTTTGCCGGTGAAGTACATTTTCTTCAGGTAATTCCGATATTGCCACCAAGCATTCTTGAAGATAGTAGAGGTATTAGCACAGGTTACCTCATCCTGAGTTTCCAAATCGGTCCTTCTCTATAGAGAAAAATGGGAAAATTTGTTGTATTATAACCATCATGGAGGTAGGATGTATGGGACAAAGCAAAGTAATTGCCATGAATAACATTACTTACACATAACTCCTGGACAAACACCTGCAACTGACATTTTCCTTCATCTTCACTATAATATTTCCAAGATGGGAAGATACGCACATACAATTTAACAACATCAAATGCGATAGATGCTAAACTACGACTAGCTGGTTGTGCTTCCTCCACAGGAATAGGCGTACTAACTGGTGGAGTTGGGGTTCGCCGTGGTAGTACTGGCCCTTTGGGCACTGGAGCTGCCTTACTAACTGCTCTTGTTTGGGAGCTCTGTCGTGGAGATGGTGCTGTGTCAACAGGAACTGGGTTACTATCTACTGGGGTTGGGGTTAGATTGGGTGAAGCTGATTCTCTGTCCATCACGGTATGGGTACAATCTGCGAGAGTTTGGGTTATGTGTGGTAGGGCTGGTTCTCGTGCATGTACAACCGGGGTGCTATCTCCACCAAGAGGTAGCATTGTTTTATTTGAAGACCGTGTTTTTAGTCCGCTAGATGCTGGCATCACCCGCTCCAATTCAAATGGCTGATAAACAGGAAACATAGTTGAATGTACAGACATTGTATGAGAGACATATGCAATAGATAGTGTGGAAAAAAGAGGGCATGAAATAGTTGACATGTATATTGTTTGACTAAAACGGATAGCATGACATAATTTCACATATATGATGTCTATCTAAACTGGATAGCATAGCATAACATAATTCAAAGATATGATGAATAACTAAACAGGATCGCATGACATAATTCACCTACATGTTATCTAAGTAATCAGGATCGCATCATTTAATTCACATATGTGATTTATATGCTAAACAGAGGGCATTAGATATGATGTATGAACTAAGAACATGGTGTTGAATATTGTGTATATGATGTCTAAACTATGCAATGCAAGACACCATATGCATGATATGAGCAGTATAACCGTGCCAAGTTAGAGCATACACCTCGGTGGGGGAATAGGACTGGTCATCTGTCTCTGAATCCATCTCTGAGGAGCTATCGGGACCCAACAAGAGATCTGCTTTGACAGGTAGCACTGTCTGCTCTGAAGGCCTTGTTTTCACTCCAGATTTTTCAATCTTCCACCCAAATGGCTGATTCACAGGAAGAGTAGTTTAATGTACAAACATTGTCGACAAATGGAAATGTAATGAAGAAAAGGATGGGCAAGATATCATTCAAATATATGATGCCTGGCTAAACAGGATGGCATTGCACATTTCACATATATTATGGCTGGCTAAAAGACATGAGACTGCATAATTCCCATATATGATATAGAAACTAAACAGGTGGCATTACAGAACATGTCTAAACTAAGCAGGTGACATATATGATGTCAAAAGTAGGCACTGCAAGGCAACATATGCATGATATGACTAACATCATCATGCCAAGGTAGAGCAAACACCTTGGGGGTAAATAGGAGTAGTCAGCGGCGTCTGAATCCGCCTCAGAACAGATATCTTCCTCTGGATTACAATCTGGAGAGGGGTGGGGAGGGTTTGCCATGGAACCCACCATGGAGCGATGTCTGCATGACATTGTATTGCCGCGCAAAACTCTTCTCTTTTTCTCTACATGTTCAGCATGACTGTGTACAATATCTGACATGCATACGAAAAAAATATGGTGAGATTATGTAAGGAGAGCATGCAGAAATTTAGAGTGATGGTAACAACCAGTGGATGGATCCAAAAATAATGATAGCAGGCTGATGATTGCTTTAATTTAATAAAAAGACAGATGATGATTGCTTTACTATTTGTTTCCCACCCAAGATGAACAACATAGGCATACCCTAGGTGAACCAGATATCAGATAGAGATACTATTCATTGCTTCCTCGATATGTGCCCCACAACTAATTTAGAACTCAAGTTTGAACATTAATTTGGACCTGACTTGGAGTCCAAGAGGTGAACAGGATGATAAAGTAGCACGTAATTTTAAGCAATGCATAACATAAGCAGAAACAAAAGAGTGCGACCTCTCTTGTGGACCCGTGTACTCCTCAGGTTCATCTGCTGAGTCGATGATGGTGATGCCGTTGCGGTGGGTGCCGGCGGCAGGGATGGAGATCTGAGGTGGCAAAAGATGGTCAGGAGTTGTGATGTCTGGTTTGGTGGATGTTTCTGTCGATGGAGCAGCTCAGTTGAGGTGGACGATGTCGCGGCAGGAGCAGGACAAACCACACAAAGTTCCTTCGACACCTACCTGTAACTGAAGTAATTCTGTAAGGGCTCATTTGGCTTGCATGATTCTAAAAACGCAGGGATAGGAAAAACACCGGAACAGGATAGGAATGCACATGGTAAACAGAGCATTTCTAAACACAGGATTTCTGTCAACTTGAGTGTTTGGTTAACAGAAATTGGAAGAGCAGAGGAATGCAAAGAAACATGGCCAAAATAAAGTGAAACCATATGAAAGCATGTACAGTTAGAATGTTATTCTGCCACTAATGCACTTGGTCTTGTTTTCATGCATAGGATTTTGAAAAATAGGTCCAGGTGGATGTTTTGCTTCATTCCTTTCAACAAAATGCATGAATAATTGAATAGTAGAGTGCCATTGGAAAATTCCCTATTGCTATGTTTTTACGTCGAACCAAAATAGCCCTAATGGATTGACATGAATGTATAGTAATAAGTGATGCAACAAGTGTACAACCTCTTTGTCGTAGCCGTGTCGACCTCAGCATCATTGGGTTGGTCGCTGAAGTAGTTGAGGCAGAGGTGGCTGTCGGAGGTGTGGAGGAAGATCTGAGGAATCTGTAGACGGCATCCAGGGCACTGCTCTATTGTGATGGATCGTTCTGTCGTTGGAGCAGCTCCGGTGAGCCGTAAGACGTCAAGGCTGAAGCAGCACAAGATAGACATCATCAATCTCAAGTGGGATTCTAATAGCATCTCCAATAGGTGATGTAAAATAGATGTAAAATTTACATCACCAAAAACCACATGACTACAACAGATGAGGTAAAAACTGTTGACTCTGAACTTAACTGTCGAAACTGAAATTTACTGTGGAATCTGAATGTTACTGTCGAAACTGAATGCAATGGTAGCAGAGAGGCACTTGACATGTAGTTTAGGGAGGGCCTTCAGTTCATCTTCAACCTGCACCCCCCCCCCCGAGCCGCCAGCCACCACCGGCAGAACCGCCGGCCCCAGCGCCGCCTCGCCGCCCCGAAACAACTCCCCGCCGCCGGTCGCCGTCGCCCCGGCCAGCCCTATAGGCCCCCCGCCCCCCACCCTGAACCCTAAGATAGATAGTGGGGTACCTCTCCGGCGAGCCCCCGTCCCTGCTGCGAGTGGTTCTTCCTTAACTCCGGCGAGCCCCCCACCCCCTGAAAATCGACTAACCCAAAAGTCGATTCAATCGACTGAAGTGTAGCTAAATCGGAGCAGAGCAGCAGCACGAGCGAGGGGGAGAGCAGCAGCAGCGCGAGCGAGCGAGCGAGAGTCGGAGCAGCAGCAGCAGATCCGGCGGGTATGGCCACCGCCGCCAAAGGGGCCTCTGAGAGCCGCCATGGAGATGTCACCCGCGGCGCCGGCTTCAAGTTAGCCGCTCCATGGGGGTGCGGGATGGATCACTGTCGGCGTCGGGAGGTCGAGCTAAGGAGAAGGTGCGATGCGATGAGTGTACAACCTCTTTGGTGGCGCCGAGTAGGCCTCGGCTTTGTCCGAGGAGTCGGTGAGGATGCTGCGGTTCTGGTGGAGCAGGTTAAGGCGGTGCTGTGGGGATGGAGCAGCCACGATAGACGAGGTGATTGTCGGAGCAGCTCCTTGGAGGTGGAGGACGGGGCGGCTGAACCGGCGGGACGACGAGATGGACGACGGATCCTCATCCGGGGAGGTGGACGAGGGACATCGAGCTGTTGCGGTGGACGACGTCGTCGGGGAAGAGGCTCCGGCTGGGCAGCGGTGAGGTGGCGGACGGAGGAGGGTGGGGTTTCGTGGCTGGAGCGGACAGGCTATGGCGGCCTGGGATTTCGAATGGCGAAAAGGAGGCGATGGGAGGGGGTGAACCATGACTTAGGGACGCGCTTGTCCAATATGTAGGGTGTGTTACAAAAGTACCCCCCACCGATTTGAACTAGCGGCCCTTTCGGCTCGGGGTTAGAAGGGGGATTTGGCAGCTGGAGGGAGTTTTCGCGTGCGTTGTAATTTCAGGATAGCAAGGCGCGGGTTGTGAAGGCGCCAGTTTTGGGAGCACGACATCTGAATTTTCGGGATATAACAAGGCGCGGGTTGAATTTTAGGGACAAGCCTAACGTGTAATATTGTACTTGTACGTACCAAATCAATTCGCACTTCCCTCAACCAAAAAGAAAATGAAAAAAATAAAACTATTCACACCACACAAAGAGAGGGTCTTGCCCCGTTTTACTATAAAAATGCTATTCAAAGCTACTCCCTCCTTCCATCTATATAGGGCCTAATGCGTTTTTCGATGCTAACTTTGACCAAATATTAGAGCAATAATATATGACATGCAACTTACACAAAGCACACCGTTAAATTCGTCTGTGAAAGGTTCTTTCAATGATATAATTTTCTCATTGTGCATGTCATGTACTATTAATCTTGTCAATAGTCAAAGGCGGTCTTAAAAAACGAATTACGCCCTATATAGATGGAAGGAGGGAGTATGAATCCATGTTATGTCCAATTAATTTTTTTCGCTTGCTGTATCATGCATGTAACCTACTCATACCAACATTTTAGTGCATTCCAAATGTCTATACTACCGCTGCAATTCGAACTGAATTTGAATTCGTTTCTCTATTTCAATAAGAATCTACAATCATGATTGTTGCCAACTTCAACCATCATTCGTGTATTACCTTAATAACACACCACATGATTACTATAGATATAGATATGAACTATGTGTACTACATGAACTCGAATTCTATTTTTTGAATACACTTGATGTTGATTCCAAATAATAGTACATTTGATGTACTAACTATATATTCATAATCTAAACAATGTTCCATACGTGTACACCGTGTTTATCACACATAGTATAGTGCCCCGCCCCCTACATTATGACAAGTATTTAGACCTGAGCTGCAAAAGCCACACATTAGCCCAAATTATGATCAATGTTCTATATATTATACGTAGTACTAGCAAGATGCCCATGCGTTCCACAGAACATCAACATGATCAAGGGGAGGCCTAATTTGCAAATATGGAGAGGGGTGTGGGTATCTTTTTTCAAAATTGCCATAGTTTCCTTCCTATCCGTCAGATATAAATCGGACGGCCTATATTGCAGGATGGAAGGCACACCATCATCAACAACTCCGTTTTTTATAAGAGTAGAGATAAAATATATTATATGTAGTATAACATGTTCATAACCACACCATGTGTATCATCGTTATATATATTCACACATGCATCGGTTTAAAATACTATGATAAATTCTTCAAATATCCGAATTCGCTTTTTATAGCGAAGTATGATCTCTGTTCGTCTTTTACACCCACACAATCCTCTTATCTTTGTAGCTAGCTAGCGCTAACTTTCTCTCGTGCATGCACACGCCCGCATCCCTCTCACCCTCCCGCAGCATTCTCTAGCTCCATCGTGCAAATTCATCTTTTCACTTTAGGTCGTTCACCCACGGTGTGTGTAGCCCCCCCAGCTCCTTCTTTACAGCACACATCGATGGATATGCCTCTCTAGCCAGGTGTGCTAGCACAAACACAAGCTTCTGATACGTCTCCAACGTATCTATAATTTATGAAGTATTCATGCTATTATATTATCTGTTTTGGATGTTTATGGGCTCTACTAAACACTTTTATATTATTTTTGGGACTAACCTATTAACGGGAGGCCCAGCCCAAATTGCTGTTTTCTTGCCTATTTCGGTGTTTCAAAGAAAAGGAATATCAAACGGAGTCCAAACGGAATGAAACCTTCGGGAGAGTTATTTTTGGAACGGAAGCAATCCACGAGACTTGGAGTAGACGTCAGGGAAGCTTCGAGGAAGCCAGGAGGCAGGGAGGCGCGCCCTACCCCCCTGGGCGCGCCCCCCACCCTCATGGGCCCCTCGTGGCTCCCCTGACTGACTTCTTTCGCCTATATATATCCATATACCCTAAAAACATCGAAGAGCGCAATAGATCGGGAGTTCCGCCGCCACAAGCCTCTGTAGCCACCAAAAACCAATCGGGACCCTGTTCCGGCACCCTGCCGAAGGGGGGATCCCTCACCGGTGGCCATCTTCATCATCCTGACGCTCTCCATGATGAGGATGGAGTAGTTCACCCTCGGGGCTGAGGGTATATACCAGTAGCTATGTGTTTGATCTCTCTCTCTCTCTCTCTCTCTCGTGTTCTTGATTTGGCACGATCTTGATGTATCGCGAGCTTTGCTATTATAGTTGGATCTTATGATGTTTCTCCCCCTCTACTCTCTTGTAATGGATTGAGTTTTCCCTTTTAAGTTATCTTATCGGATTGAGTCTTTAAGGATTTGAGAACACTTGATGTATGTCTTGCATGTGCTTATCTGTGGTGACAATGGGATATCACGTGATTCACTTGATGTATGTTTTGGTGATCAACTTGCGGGTTCCGTGACCTCGTGAACTTATGCATAGGGGTTGGCACACGTTTTCGTCTTGACTCTCCGGTAGAAACTTTGGGGCACTCTTTGAAGTACTTTGTGTTGGTTTGAATAGATGAATCTGAGATTGTGTGATGCATATCATATAATCATACCCATGGATACTTGAGGTGACATTGGAGTATCTAGGTGACATTAGGGTTTTGGTTGATTTGTATCTTAAGGTGTTATTCTAGTATGAACTCTATGATAGATCGAACGGAAAGAATAGCTTCGTGTTATTTTACTACGGACTCTTGAATATATCGATCGGAAAGGATAACTTTGAGGTGGTTTCGTACCCTGCAATAATCTCTTCGTTTGTTCTCCACTATTAGTGACTTTGGAGTGACTCTTTGTTGCATGTTGAGGGATAGTTATATGATCCAATTATGTTATGATTGTTGAGAGAACTTGCACTAGTGAAAGTATGAACCCTAGGCCTTGTTTCCTAGCATTGCAATACCGTTTACGCTCGCTTTTATCATTAGTTACCTCGCTGTTTTTATATTTTCAGGTTACAAAAACCTATATCTACCATCCATATTGCACTTGTATCACCATCTCTTCGCCGAACTAGTGCACCTATACAATTTACCATTGTATTGGGTGTGTTGGGGACACAAGAGACTCTTTGTTATTTGGTTGTAGGTTTGTTTGAGAGAGACCATCTTCATCCTACGCCTCCCACGGATTGATAAACCTTAGGTCATCCACTTGAGGGAAATTTGCTACTATCCTACAAACCTCTGCACTTGGAGGCCGAACAACGTCTACAAGAAGAAGGTTGCGTAGTAGACATCAAGCTCTTTTCTGGTGCCATTGCCGGGGAGGTGAGTGCTTGAAGGTATATCTTTAGATCTTGCAATCGAATCTTTTTGTTTCTTGTTTTATCACTAGTTTAGTTTATAAAATAAAACTACAAAAAATGGAATTGAGTTTGCCTCATACGCTTCATCTTTTTAATATCTTTCGTGATAATGATGGAAAGGAAAATTGTGCTCAAGTACTAGAAGAAAAATTATATAGAATGCTTGGCATAAAATATGTGAATGATGAGCATGATTGCAATGTTGTTAGTATGAATTCTTTGAATACCCATGATGCTAATGATATGCAAAGCCACAAGCTTGGGCATGCTATGTTTGATGAAGATGATATGTTTAGTCCCCCAAGTTTTGATGAGAAAATTTATTATGATGAAAGCATGCCTCCTATTTATGATGATTATTATGATGACATGTATGCTATAAAGAATAAAGATAACCATGAAACTTGTCATCATGATCTTAATTTTCAATTGGATTATGCTTCACATGATAGGTATTTTGTTGAGTTTGCTCCCACTACTATTGATGAGAATAAATTTGCTTATGTGGAGAGTAATAAAATTTCTATTCTTGTAGATCATGAAAAGAATGCTTTATGTGCTGGTTATATGGTTGAATTCATTCATTATGCTACTGTAAATTATTATGAGAGAGGATCATATGCTTCTACATATTGCAATAATATCAAGTTTCCTCTCTATGTGCTTAAAGTTTTGAAGTTATGCTTGTTTTGCCTTCCTATGCTAGTTGGTTATTGTTCCCATAAGTTGTTTGCTCACCAAATCCCTATGCATAGGTAGTGGGTTAGACATAAATGTGCTAGGCATATTCTTCATGATGCTCTCTTTATGTTTCAATTCTTATATTTTATGTGAGCATCATTGAAATCATCATGCCTAGCTAGGGGCATTAAACGTTGGCGCTTGTTGGGAGGCAACCCAATGTTATTTTTGTTCTTTGCTTTTGCTCCTGTTTAGTAATAAATAATTCATCTATCCTCTGTTTAGATGTGGTTTTATGTTTTAATTAGTGTTTGTGCCAAGTAGAACCTTTGGGAAGACTTGGGTGAAGTCTTTATGATCTTGCTGTAAAAAACAGAAACTTTAGCGCTGACGAGATTAGCTACAACTTTTTACTGGAGAGTGATATTTAGTTGATTTTTTTGCATATGATTAATAGACAAATTCCTCAGGCCCAGCAATTTATTTCAGAATTTTTGGAGTTACAGAAGTATTCGAATGATACAGATTACTACAGACTGTTCTGTTTTTGACAGATTCTGTTTTCTATGTGTTGTTTGCTTATTTTGATGAATCTATGAGTAGTAACGGAGGGTATGAACCATAGAGAAGTTGTAATACAGTAGATATTACACCAATATGAATTTAGAATGAGTTCACAACAGTACCTAATTGCTGATTTATTTTCTTATACTAACGGAGCTTACGAGTTTTCTGTTAAGTTTTGTGTTGTGAAGTTTTCAAGTTTTGGGTAAAGATTCGATGGACTATGGAATAAGGAGTGGCAAGAGCCTAAGCTTGGGGATGCCCAAGGCACCCCAAGGTAATATTCAAGGACAACCAAAAGCCTAAGCTTGGGGATGCCCCGGATGGCATCCCCTCTTTCGTCTTCGTTCATCGGTAACTTTACTTCGAGCTATATTTTTATTCACCACATGATATGTGTTTTGCTTGGAGCGTCATTTTATTTTCTTTTGTTTTGCTTGCTGTATGAATAAAAGTCCAAGATCTGAAATTCTTAAATGAGAGAGAGTCTTCACGTAGCTACATAATTATTTAACTACTCATTGATCTTCACTTATATCTTTTTGGAGTAGTTTGTCATTTACTCATGTGCTTCACTTATATCCTATGAGTAAATGGTTGAATGTCATAAATCTGAAATTATATATGTTTCATATGCCTTTCCCATGGGGAGTAATGCCTTCACATATAAGAAGTAGAGGTGGTAAATTTTTTGAAGGTTAGCAAACTTTGTATTGGTCACTTGAACAATTCATGAACGAATATTGAAGGAAGAGAGATTTCACATATAAATATACTATCTTGGACATCTTCTATGATTGTGAGCCCCATTAATTATTTTCAAACCTGAGCAAATTAGTTGAAGTTGGACAAGGAAGACAACATAATGAGTTATGCTTGGGTATATTTGTATAGAAGTTATATTGTTATGGATCCTCTAACATGTGGTGCTTGCTATTTAGAATCTTTTGCTAGCCAAAATATCTGCACTAAGCGGGAATACTGCTTGTGCATCCAAATTCCTTGAACCAAGTTGCTTCCATGAGTGTCCACCATATCAACCTATATGCGGTATTTACCTACCGTTCCAAGTAAATTTGCATGTGCCAAACTCTAAACCTTCAAATAATAATCTGTTTTGTATGCCCGAATCGCTCATGTAGCAATTAGGGGCTGTCAGTATCTTCCATGCTAGGTGGGTTATTCTCACGATGAGTGGACTCCGCTCATCATTCACGAGAAAATGGCTGGTAACTGGGATGTGATGTCTACTACACAACCTTCTTCTTGTAGACGTTGTTGGGCCTCCAAGTGCAGAGGTTTGTAGGACAGTAGCAAATTTTCCTCAAGTGGATGACCTAAGGTTTATCAATCCGTGGGAGGTGTAGGATGAAGATGGTCTATCTCAAACAACCCTGCAACCAAATAATAGAGAGTCTCTTGTGTCCCCAACACACCCAATACAATTGTAAATTGTATAGGTGCACTAGTTCGGCGAAGAGATGGTGATACAAGTGCAATATGGATGGTAGATATAGCTTTTTGTAATCTGAAAATATAAAAACAGCAAGGTAACTAATGATAAAAGTGAGCGTAAACGGTATTGCAATGCGTTGAAACAAGGCCTAAGGTTCATACATTCACTAGTGCAAGTTCTCTCAACAATAATAACATAATTGGATCATATAACTATCCCTCAACATGCAACAAAGAGTCACTCCGAAGTCACTAATAGCGGAGAACAAACGAAGAGATTATTGTAGGGTACGAAACCACCTCAAAGTTATCCTTTCTGATCGATCTATTCAAGAGTCCGTAGTAAAATAACATGAAGCTATTCTTTCCGTTCAATCTATCATAGAGTTCATACTAGAATAACACCTTCAGACACAAATCAACGAAAACCCTAATGTCACCTACATACTCCAATGTCACCTCAAGTATCTGTGGGTATGATTATACGATATGCATCACACAATCTCAGATTCATCTATTCAAACCAACACAAAGTACTTCAAAGAGTGCCCCAAAGTTTCTACCGGAGAGTCAAGACGAAAACACGTGCCAACCCCTATGCATAAGTTCACGAGGTCACGGAACCCGCAAGTTGATCACCAAAACATACATCAAGTGGATCACGTGAATATCCCATTTTCACCACAGATAAGCACATGCAAGACATACATAAAGTGTTCTCAAATCCTTAAAGACTTAATCCGATAAGATCACTTCAAAGGGAAAACTCAATCCATTACAAGAGAGTACAGGGGGAGAAACATCATAAGATCCAACTATAATAGCAAAGCTCGCGATACATCAGGATCGTATCACCTCAAGAACACGAGAGAGAGAGAGAGATCAAACACATAGCTACTGGTACATACCCTCAGACCCGAGGGTGAACTACTCCCTCCTCGTCATGGAGAGCGCGGGATGATGAAGATGGCCACCGGTGAGGGATTCCCCCTACGGCAGGGTGCCGGGACAGGGTCCCGATTGGTTTTTGGTGGCTATAGAGGCTTGCGATGGCGGAACTCCCGATATATTCTGTTCCCCGATGTTTTTAGGGTATATGGACATATATAGGCGAAAAAAGTCAGTCAGGGGAGCCACGAGGAGCCCACGAGGGTGGGGGGCGCGCCTAGGGGGGCAGGCGTGCCTCCCTACCTCGTGGCCACCTCGAAGCTTCCCTGACGTCTACTCCAAGTCTCCTAGATTGCTTCCGTGCCAAAAATAACTCTCCCGAAGGTTTCATTCCGTTTGGACTCCGTTTAATATTCCTTTTCTTCGAAACACTGAAATAGGCAAGAAAACAACAATTTGGGCTGGGCCTCCGGTTAATAGGTTAGTCCCAAAAATAATATAGAAGTGTTTAGTAAAGCCCATAAACATCCAAAATAGATAATATAATAGCATGAGTACTTCATAAATTATAGATACATTGGAGACGTATCAGCATCCCGAAGCTTAATTCCTGCTCGTCCTCGAGTAGGTAAATGATAAAAGAAATAATTTATGAAGTGGAATGCTACCTAACATATTTATCAATGTAATCTTCTTTATTGTCACAAGAATATTCAGATCCATAAGATTCAAGACAAAAGTTTAATATTGACATGAAAACAATAATACTTCAAGCATACTAACAAAGCAATTATGTCTTCTCAAAATAACATGGCCAAAGCAAGCTATCCCTACAAAATCATATAGTCTGGCTATGCTCTATATTCATCACACAAAATATTTAAATCATGCACAACCCCGATGACAAGCCAAGCAATTGTTCCATACTTTTGATGTTCTCAAACTTTTTCAATCTTCACACAATACATGAGCGCGGGCCATGGACATAGCACTATAGGTGGAATAGAATGGTGGTTGTGGAGAAGATAGTCTCACATCAACTAGGCGTATCAACGGGCTATGGAGATGCCCATCAATAGATATCAACGTGAGTGAGTAGGGATTGCCATGCAATGGATGCACTAGAGCTATAAGTGTATGAAAGCTCAAAAAGAAACTAAGTGGGTGTGCATCCAACTTGCTTGCTCACGAAGACCTAGGGCACTTTGAGGAAGCCCATCATTGGAATATACAAGCCAAGTTCTATAATGTAAAATTCCCACTAGTATATGCAAGTGACAACATAGGAGACTCTCTATCATGACGATCATGGTGCTACTTTGAAGCACAAGTGTGGTAAAAGGATAGTAACATTGTCCCTTCTCTCTTTTTATTTCATTTTTTTCTTTTTTTCTTTTTCTTTCTTTTTTTATTTGGGCCTTTTCTCTTTCTTTATGGCCTCTTTTTTTTGTCCGGAGTCTCATCCCGACTTGTGGGGGAATCATAGTCTCCATCATCCTTTCCTCACTGGGACAATGCTCTAATAATGAAGATCATCACACTTTTATTTACTTACAACTCAAGGATTACAACTCGATACTTAGAACAAAATATGACTCTATATGAATGCCTCCGGTGGTGTACCGGGATGCGCAATGACTCATGAGTGACATGTATCAAAGAATTATGAACAGTGTCTTTGCCACAAGTACGATGTCAACTACATGATCATGCAAAGCAATATGACAATGATGGAGCGTGTCATAATAAACGGAACGGTGGAAAGTTGCATGGCAATATATCTCGGAATGGCTGTGGAAATGCCATAATAGGTAGGTATGGTGGCTGTTTTGAGGAAGATATATGGTGGGTTTATGGTACCAGCGAAATTTGCGTGGTACTAGAGGGGCTAGCAATGGTGGAAGGGTGAGAGTGCGTATAATCCATGGACTCAACATTAGTCATAAAGAACTCACATACTTATTGCAAAAATCTATTAGTTATAGAAACAAAGTACTATGCGCATGCTCATAGGGGGATAGATTGGTAGGAAAAGACCATCGCTCGTCCCCGACCGCCACTCATAAGGAAGACAATCAAAAAATAAATCATGCTCCGACTTCATCACATAACGGTTCGCCATACTTGCATGCTACGGGAATCACAAACTTTAACACAAGTATTTCTCAAATTCACAACTACTCAACTAGCATAACTCTAATATCACCATCTTCATATCTCAAAACAATCATAAGGAATCATACTTCTCATAATATTCAATGCACTTTATATGAAAGTTTTTATTATATCCCTCTTGGATGCCCATCATATTAGGACTAAATTCATAACTAAAGAAAATTACCATTCTTTTTAGGACTCTCAAAATAATATAAGTGAAGCATGAGAGTTCATCTATTTATTCAAAATAAAACTACCGCCATGCTCTAAAAGGATATAAGTGAAGCACTAGAGCAATTGACAAACTACTCCGAAAGATATAAGTGAAGATCAATGAGTAGTTGAATAATTATGTAACTATGTGAAGAATCCCTAACATTTAAGAATTTCAGATCTTGGTATTTTATTCAAACAGCAAGCAAAACAAAAGAAAATAAAATGACGCTCCAAGCTAAACACATATCATGTGGTGAATAAAAATATAGCTCCAAGTAAAGTTACCGATGAACGAAGACGAAAGAGGGGATGCCATCCGGGGCATCCCCAAGCTTAGGATCTTGGTTGTCCTTGAATATTACCTCGGGGTGCCTTGGGCATCCCCAAGCTTAGGCTCTTGCCACTCCTTATTCCATAGTCCATCGAATCTTTACCCAAAACATAACAGAAAACTCGTAAGCTCCGTTAGTACAAGAAAATAAATCACCACTTAGGTACTATTGTGAACTCATTATTTATTTATATTGGTGTAATATCTACTGTATTCCGACTTCTCTATGGTTCATACCCTCCGATACTACTCATAGATTCATCAAAATAAGCAAACAACACATAGAAAACAGAATCTGTCAAAAACAGAACAGTCTGTAGTAATCTGCATCAAACGCAAACTTCTGGAACTCAGAAAAATCTGCCAAAATAGGAAGACCTATATAATTTGATTATTGATCTACTGCAATTGGAATCAGTATTTTATCGCTTTCTGGTGATTTTTAACAATTGTTTACGTGAGCAGAAAGTTTCTGTCTTTTTCAGCAAGATCAAATAATTATCATCCAAGAAGATCCTATAGGTCTTACTTGGCACAAACACTAATTAAAACATAAAACCACATCTAACCAGAGGCTAGATGATTTATTTATTACTAAACAGGAACAAAAAGCAAGGAACAAAAATAAAATTGGGTTGCCTCCCAACAAGCGCTAACGTTTAACGCCCCTAGCTAGGCATGATGATTTCAATGATGCTCACATAAAAGATAAGAATTGAAACGCAAAGAGAGCATCATGAAGAATATGACTAGCACATTTAAGTATAACTCACTTCCTATGAATAGGAATTTTGTGAGCTAACAACTTATGGGAACAAGAATCAACTTGCATAGGAAGGTAAAACAAGCATAACTTCAAGATTTTAAGCACATAGAGAGGAAACTTGATATTATTGCAATTCCTACAAGCATATATTCCTCCCTCATAATAATTTTCAGTAGCATCATGAATGAATTCAACATTATAACCAGCACATAAAGCATTCTTTTCATGATCTACAAGCATAGAAATTTTACTACTCTCCACATAAGCAAATTTCCTCTCATTCGGAATAGTGGGAGTATCATAAGAGACTCGAATACTATAAATTGTTTCCACATTAAAAGAGTAATGTTCAGCAAAAGGGTAACATAATCATGACAAGTTTTATAAATATAATCATCACTACTTTTTATAGCATAAGTGTCATCACAATAATCACCATAAGTACCAACTTTGTTCTCATCATAATCAATTGAAACCTCTTCCGGAATAGTGGATTCATCACTAAATAAAGTCATGACCTCTCCAAATCCACTTTCATAAATATTAAAAGACTCAACACCCTCCAAAATAGTGGGATCATTACTTCCTAAAGTTGACACTTTTCCAAACCCACTTTCATCAATATAATCATCATAAGTAGGAGGCATGCTATCATCATAATAAATTTGCTCATCAAAACTTGGGAGGCTAAAAATATCATCTTCATTAAACATAGCATCCCCAAGCTTGGGACAAACATTAATTGCAGCAAATATATTCTCAAACTTGTCATTCTCATCAAACATAGCATCCCCAAGCTTGGGCCTTTTCATAGCATAAGCATAATTACTCTCATTATTAATAGTATGGATAGCACCAATTGTATAGCAATTATCATCATCACAATGGGTAATAGTAGCAACATCATTTGGGAGGGATACCTTTCTACCTTTGCTTCTCTGTCTTTTCTTTTTGTTCTTCACATCATGTGTGTGACGCCCCCGATTCAATCGTACACTAATCATACACGCAAACATGTACGATCAAGATCAGGGACTCACGGGAAGATATCACAACACAACTCTAAAAATAAAATAAGTCATACAAGCATCATAATACAAGCCAGGGGCCTCGAGGGCTCGAATACAAGTGCTCGATCATAGACGAGTCAGCGGAAGCAACAATATCTGAGTACAGACATAAGTAAACAAGTCTGCCTTAAGTAGGCTAGCACAAACTGGGATACAGATCGAAAGAGGCGCAGGCCTCCTGCCTGGGATCCTCCTAAACTACTCCTGGTCGTCGTCAGCGGCCTGCACATAGTAGTAGGCACCTCCGGTGAAGTAGGAGTCATCATCGACGGTGACGTCAGGCTCCTGGGCTCCAGCATCTGGTTGCGACAACCAGGTAGAATGGAAAGGGCGAAAAGAGGGAGAAAAGCAACCGTGAGTACTCATCCAAAGTACTCGCAAGCAAGGATCTACACTACATATGCATGGGTATCTGTGTAAAGGGCAATATCGGTGGACTTGCAGAATGCCAGAATAAGAGGGGGATAGCTAATCCTATCGAAGACTACACTTCTGGCAGCCTCCATCTTGCAGCATGTAGAAGAGAGTAGATGGTAAGTTCACCAAGTATTATCGCATAGCATAATCCTACCCGGCGATCCTCCCCTCGCCGCCCTGTGTGAGAGCGATCACCGGGTTATATCTGGCACTTGGAAGGGTGTGTTTTATTAAGTATCCAGTTCTAGTTGTCATAAGGTTAAGGTACAACTCTGGGTCGTCCTTTTACCGAGGGACACGGCTATTCGAATAGATAAACTTCCCTGCAGGGGTGCACCACATAACCCAACACGCTCGATCCCATTTGGCCGAACACACTTTTCTGGATCATGCCTGGCCCCGGAAGATCAACACGTCGCAGCCCCACCTAGGCACAACAGAGAGGTCAGCACGCCGGTCTAAATCCTATGGCGCGGGGGTCTGGGCCCATCGCCCATTGCACACCTGCACGTTGCGAGAGCGGCCGGAAGTTGAACTAACCCCCTTAATACAGGAGCAGGCTTACGTTCCAATCCGGCGTGCGCCGCTCAGTCGCTGACGTCACGAAGGCTTTGGCTGATACCACGACGCCGAGTGCCCATATCTTTCCCACGTAGTTGGTTAGTGCGTATAGACCAAATGGCCAGACTCAGATCAAATACCAAGATCTCGTTAAGCGTGTTATTATGAAGTAACCGCAAACGCCGACCAGGGCCAGGCCCACCTCTTGCCTAGGTGGTCTCAACCTGCCTTGTCGCTCCGCCACAAAGTAACAGTCGGGGGCCGTCGGGAACCCAGGCCCACCTCTATCGGGATGGAGCCACCTGCCCCTTCAGCCCCCATCTCCGAACAGTATCATAAGTAAGGTAACAGTATAAAGTATATAACATATGCCCGTGATCACCTCCCAAAGTGATCACGGCCCAGTAGTATAGCATGGCAGACGGACAAGAGTGTAGGGCCACTGATGGAACACTAGCATCCTATACTAAGCAGTAGGATAGCAGGTAAGGGTAACAACTATAGCAACAATGACAGGCTATGCATCAGGATAGGATTAACCGAAAGCAGTAACATGCTACACTACTCTAATGCAAGCAGTAGACAGAAGGAATAGGCGATATCTGGTGATCAAGGGGGGGCTTGCCTGGTTGCTCTGGCAAGGAGAGGTCGTCAACACCGTAGTCGAACTGGGGGTCGCCGGCAGTCTCGGGGTCTACCGGAAAGAAGTAACGGAGGGGGAACATAATAAATAACAGAGCAATCAAAGCATCACAAAAGTGTAACATGGCAAACGCGGTGCTAGATGTGCCCTAACGCGGTAGTAGGTGATACTGACGAAAGGGGGAAACATCCGGGAAAATATCCCGAGTGTTTGGCATTTTCTGACAGATGGACCGGAGGGGGAAAGTTGCGTATTTGCTATGCCAGGGATGTGTGGAGGACGAACGGGCTGTGTATCCGGATTCGTCTCGTCGTTCTGAGCAACTTTCATGTACAAAGTTTTTCCATCCGAACGATGGTTTATTTTATATTAATTTTAAAAGATTTATTCAATTTTTGGATTTAATAAATTAATTTAATTCGAAAACTAATTAATGCATCAACATGATGTCAGCATGAGGTCAGCAGTCAACATTGACCGTTGACCTGAGAGGTGGGTCCCATGTGTCAATGACTGTTTAGCTAATTAATAGCAGTTAGTATTTATTAGTAGGTTAAGTAGGCTTAATTAGTGAACTAACAGAACTAATTAAGTTAATTACTTAATTAATTAATTAATTTTTCTATTATTATTATTTTTGTTTTTACATAACGTTCTGCGGGTGGGCCCCGGCTGTCAGTGGCCAGGGCCATAGCGGGGCGGGCTAACGGGCACCACCCGAACGGGCGCATGCCCGAGAGGCACTGGGCACGCACGACGCACGCCGGCGCCGGCGGCCAGGGCCATGGGAGGCGGCGGAGGGGTGGGGCCGCGACAGGCAGTGGCGGCGGGCGAAGGCACATGAACGGCTGCGGGGGCACGCCGCGCTCGGCAGAGCGAGTAGCAGGCGACGGCGACGAGGCCATGGGCGGGCGCGCGAGCAGTGCGCGGCCTGCGAGGCGCGGGGCGGTCGGGGCGAGGCCAGTGGCAGGGAAGCGGCGACCGGAGCAGGTTGGCGCGGGGAAGGAAGAAGGGAGTGGAGTCCAGAGGTGGCCTCACCGGCATTGGAGAGAAGCGGGGCGGCGAGGCTCGGGGGCGACCGTTGTGGAGGAGGATGGGGACGAGGCGTCGTCGCGGCGTCGGGGAGGCGGGCGCAGTCCGGCGGGGAGGAGGACGGGGACGCGGCGACGGTGGGGCAGCGTCAAGCGGCTTCGGGTCCTCGTGCGGCGGCGATGTCGGGTCGCGCGGTGGTCGAGGCGGTGAAGAAGCTGCGGGGCGGAGGCGGCAGCCCTCGGGCGTGGGCGTGCTTGTCGGAGCAGCGGCAGAGTCGATCGGGACAGCAGGGCGCCGGCGAGGAAGGGCGTCGCCGCGGCAGTGGTGGCGGAGGGGGCGCAGCGCCCCGATCCAGATCGGGTCGAGGGGGAGAGGAGGGAGCGAGGGGAGTGGGGGAACATGGGGAAGCGAGTGGGGGCGTGGATAAGTTAGGGTTAGGACTCAGGGGCGTGGGGGGAGTTATGGCAGGCCAGGTGGGCCGGCCTGGCTGGCAGTGGTTGCTAGGCCACGGCCCAGCTGGGGGGGGGGGCTTTTGTTTTGAACAGTTTTCTTTTTGTTTTGCTTTTACCTTTTTATTTATTTTTCTTTTTACTGTTTTATTTTTAGTCCCATCTTATACATGCTTTATAAAAACATAAAAGTTGTAGCAAAATCAGTATTACTAATTATACCTCTGATACTAAAGTTTAAACCCCTAGATAAAATATTTTAACATTTTATAATTAACAAAAGGCATTTATTAAATTGGTTATGTCGTTGTTTCATTCCCATTTGAGCATTTAAACATTTTATAAAAGTGTGGTTTCTACACCATAATTACCTATGCACTATTTGGATCACTCCGAACATTTTAGTTTTAACTTTTGAAAACTTTTATTATTGACATTAATTTGAATTTGAATTTTGAAACGGTTTCAAATCATCGCGAGGTTAACAACAATGTCCGTGGTGACGTGGCATCATTAGCGTGGGATTACTGTAGCTTAATTATCCGGGCGCCACAAATCTCCTCCACTACAAGAAATCTCGTCCCGAGATTTAAGAGGGGAGTAAGGGGGAAAGTTTTGGTTACGATATTCTAACGGATCTTCTAGAAGAAGTTAATCCCTTTCATTGATGTCTTCAATGCATCATGATGAAGTTGTCGTCCTTTCTTCGGGAACTCCAACGTACTTACGAATAGTTAAGGGGCAGCTCAGCTACGACAGAATGCTTTTCAGTGAAACAATCTGGGGTTAACCTATGAATGAGCATAAGATTATCTCTCGAGTTGAACATATAAAATACATCGAGAGTAAGGTACGAAGGTACAATAAGAGGTTCCAAGCGGATAGATAGTTGCTCGAAGTCTGAACCAAAGTGAGAAAGTGGTTTCAGAGCAGCGGGAGTAAGTATTACGTCTAACACCAGAATAGAGCACTAGGAAGGTGGCATGTGAATTAAATACGAAGCCAAGCGTGGGGAATAACCATTAGAAACAGGGTTGTACAGGAAAGTTAGGTTTCGATCCTGTGGAACTGTGGGTTATGGGCCCACCATGTGGTTTTTTTAATAGGAGCGGTGACATCTTGCACGGTCATGATAGCAAGGCATGTCCGAGAGTACCATGTCAGTTATGTCGGCAACAACATTGGTACCAAGGGTGAGGGACGAAGAGAACCATTTTCCTGCTCGTTGAACGAGGCGGACCAATAGGCAAAGTTCTCGTGCATCGGTGGCTACCGGAATGCCATCAACAATAGTAACAGGGTCTTGCTGACAGAATTGTACACCAAGATGTTTACATAAGCAGGAGAATATTACTTCTTATATCATATAGATCACAAGCAACGTTAAACCAACCAATGGAAAGGAAAATATGATTATCAGAATAAACATGACAATGGAAAGGAAAATGTGTTTAGACACATATTTCAAGGGTATATCCTTCCCAAGGACAAGCAGAGCATGATATCCATGACAAGATAGGAGGTAGAAAACCATTTAGGTAAGGGGAGAGAGATTTTCATGACATTACCCAAACAACAGTGTTTGAATTTGATCAAGAAAATTTAGAATTGTGCTTCAAATGTTCTTGTTGAAAATAGGAGTACCATAGACATGCTTCGAGATAGAATTGACATGGTCTTCAAGCAAAGGTCAGACTTTGGATACACAAAGGATCCATCCGGAACAACTTGTAGAATAAGTCTTACAATAAGGAAACTATAACAGCAGGTCATCTGGACAGGTGTGCTGGACATGCCATCACCTTACCGGGTCATAAAAGACCAGTGTTATAACTCTTGGAAAAATGTTCCAACCATCATATCTGACTGAGATTCAGATCTGATCGGTGTTAGTATACCT
Organism: Aegilops tauschii subsp. strangulata; assembly: GCF_002575655.3. NCBI lineage: Eukaryota > Viridiplantae > Streptophyta > Magnoliopsida > Poales > Poaceae > Aegilops > Aegilops tauschii. The sequence continues at coordinate 51,351,632 of NC_053039.3, forward strand.
CAGACTTAGGATGCCTGAGAAGAAAAGGTGCAAAACAAATTGACGAGACGACATTGTAAGATTCTCGGGAAATTTACTACGGAAGCGAGTTCCGAAATAAGATCTCATCATTAAACCAATGAAGGGATAAGGTGGTAGCTGATGAACTCAGCGACAATTCATCGAGACTTCCAAAAGATGGGTTTCCACAATTATGTGAACAAGGAGATAACATTAGTCAGATCAATGATATAATGATGTATGCTCGAGGAAAACATACACAGTTAAACATTGGTTGAAAGGTGCACCCGAAATATGGGCTTAAGTAGCATGATCAATGTTAGAATGGTGGTTCGATAACCAATGGTCTAAGAATGAAATATCGACCATTAACGTTGAAGCAATAGGGTTGCTAGAAGTTTTGAGGTCGCACATCATAGTTCGATTGTCGGTTTTCCGGTTAGAAATAACACGGGGACCAAGGAATGAATGGATATGGCAAAAGGTATCACCTGTATCAAGAATTCTTAAGAGGTGGTGAAATTCTCACGACATTCTTGACATAAAAGATGGTAATACTCCAAGGTAAAGACGAACAAATGCTGGATTGCAAGGATCTCAAGGTATAACACAAAACACAAACAAGTTTGTGTTGAACGGAAGGCAATAAAGTGGTCGGTGATAATAAAAATCATCGAGGGCAAGGATGGTATTTCTCATCATGAATTCAATTGATATCCTAGGAGTTAAAATGTTGATGATGATCACGACAAATTTTGTCGAGAGTCTCCATGAAGATGCAATCGCTCGGCGATGACATCAAGCCAAGGGAATGGTGAAGCAAAAGGCTATTATAACTATAGATAAGATGCCATCTCAGAATTCAGAGTTGTCTCTCAAGACAAACAATATGATGGTGAAAGTTCCATGTAAGCTTAGAGCACTGTCGGGATTGTGTCACGAGGATGAAGGACATAGGTAGAGTGGTCAAGCAGTCAGCCTGACGATGATGATGTAGTCAATCAGCTGGGAATGACACGATCGAGTACAAACTCGTAAGCAATGAAGATTACTAAGAGTTGTTGAATCGCAGTGCGGACTCAATTCAGTTGTCGGTGTCCTTGAGGGGTTCTAACGACTCAGAACCCGTTGGAAAAATGGAATCGGCGAGAATAATAGTTGATGAAGAACTCATAAGAAGTTATGTAGTTCCGTGGTATTCTTGAGATACCTGAATGTAATACTCGACGGTAGATCAAAGTAAAGGTTGGATAGGTGCAATGATCTACAGAAGACAAGTACTTCAACTTGTCCGAGAAATGGTATTTAAAAGGAGAACATGGCCGGAACAACGATTGCAAAATGCCAGATCCCAGATATAAGATAAACTTATACCAAGGAAATATTTATTTGAAGAGAAGCTTTAATGATACGATCTACATCGTTTCCATGGGCATGAACACAAAGTCCAAGGTCGACTCCCACTTCTCCAATGAATAACCTATCATTCACTTCTCATTTTCGATGGAGTTGTAGTGTTGAAATTTTATCTGGTAAATCACCAGGAGAATATGACTCATGAAAACTCTCGGGTTTGCACAGAGTAGGGAAGGCATTGGTCCAACCCATCGGGTATCTTAGGAACATATACTACAAAGTTCAGAAATAAATAACTCAAGCTCGAAAGCAGAGCGTCGTTGGCCATATCAGAGAATAGAATTTACCGATGGCATTATGTATCAGGGAAAGAACTTCTCGAGGTTTTTGTATACAAAGGACACTGTCGGATTGATAATTCAACAAAGGATCTGACGGTCCACAATGGAGCTAATGTGAGCATCGGCACACGATCAGAGGAAGAATCAAGGCAAGGGCGTTAGATTATAGAAACAACAGACTAACTCAAAGCTCAAAGGCAAAGAATCATAATTTCCAAATCAAGGGCTCAAAGGCAAAAACTCTGATTAAGGATGGATAAGTTGAGTAGGCTTAGGGTACAATCGACGGCAATTGGATTGCTTGAGAACTAGCTCACGTTTAAAATGATGTCCGAGCCGGAAGGAAATTTCCAGGGAATAACTGATGATTGTGTGCATTCACACACATGTTGAATCAACACGATCAGAATGTCAATCACAAGAATTGTCCAGACTGCAAGCAGACAAGTATTTGCAGAAGGACTACCGGAAGATCGGGTAGTATTTCGAAGACTTTTGTGAAACACCTGAACAACTGGGGATGACCGGATACTCGGTAAGTGCGAGGAATTATCCGTAGGGGTATTTATTGTGGCAAAGAACTGCAATGCAGTAGGCACAAAGTATTCTCGGAACAATAGAGAGGATATCGAGGTATCTTATAATAACAAGATCAACGGGGAATGATTGTATGAATGGCAAGTGTACATGGTTATCCACAGAGGTTTATCGATGGATGGGAATTGCAAAAGCGATGGCACAAAGTCTTGAGAGAACATCATAGAGTATCCTCAGAATCTTCTGGTGCAGCAGACGATCATTGGTAATAAGGTGCTCTCCGGGTGAAAGTGATCACGAGATCCTAATGTTAGATTTAGTAAAAAATTATTTAACCCGAATAGAAGAGAGATCGGAGTCCCAGAGTATAGACGAGGAATAAAAGATCCTAATACCACCCAATGGCGACGTGGGGCCGTAAGCCGCACAGCCATGTTAGTAAAAAAATTGTAAAGTCTAGACTCAACTTCGGCCAAGGAGTTTGGAAGGGGGATACCTATAGGCAGTCGGCTCTGAAACCAACTTGTGACGCCCCCGATTCAATCGTACACTAATCATACACGCAAACGTGTACGATCAAGATCGGGGACTCACGGGATGATATCACAACACAACTCTAAAAATAAAATAAGTCATACAAGCATCATAATACAAGCCAGGGGCCTCGAGGGCTCGAATACAAGTGCTCGATCATAGATGAGTCAGAGGAAGCAACAATATCTGAGTACGGACATAAGTAAACAAGTCTGCCTTAAGTAGGCTAGCACAAACCGGGATACAGATCGAAAGAGGCGTAGGCCTCCTGCCTGCGATCCTCCTAAACTACTCCTGGTCGTCGTCAGCGGCCTGCACATAGTAGTACGCACCTCCGGTGAAGTAGGAGTCATCGTCGACGGTGACGTTGGGCTCCTGGGCTCCAGCATCTGGTTGCGACAACCAGGTAGAATGGAAAGCGGGAAAAGAGGGAGAAAAGCAACAGTGAGTACTCATCCAAAGCACTCGCAACAAGGATCTACACTACATATGCATGGGTATCTGTGTAAAGGGCAATATCGGTGGACTGAACTGCAGAATGCCAGAATAAGAGGGGGATAGCTAATCCTATCGAAGACTACGCTTCTGGCAGCCTCCATCTTGCAGCATGTAGGAGAGAGTAGATGGTAAGTTCACCAAGTATCATTGCATAGCATAATCCTACCCGGCGATCCTCCCCTCGCCGCCCTGTGTGAGAGCGATCACCGGGTTATATCTGGCACTTGGAAGGGTGTGTTTCATTAAGTATCCAGTTCTAGTTGTCATAAGGTCAAGGTACAACTCCGGGTCGTCCTTTTACCGAGGGACACGGCTATTCGAATAGATAAACTGTTGGGGAACGTAGTAATTTCAAAAATGTCCTACGCACATGCAAGATCATGGCGATGCATAGCAACGAGAGGGGAGAGTGTTGTCCACGTACCCTCGTAGACCGACAGCGGAAGCGTTATCACAACGCGGTTGATGTAGTCGTACGTCTTCACGATCCGACCGATCAAGTACCGAACGTACGGCACCTCCGAGTTCTACACACGTTTCAGCTTGATGACGTCCCTCGAACTCCGATCCAGCCGAGTGTTGAGGGAGAGTTTCGTCAGCACGACGGCGTGGTGACGATGATGATGTTCCACCGACGCAGGGCTTTGCCTAAGCTCCGCAACGGTATTATCGAGGTGTAATATGGTGGAGGGGGGCACCGCACACGGCTAAGAGATCAAGAGATCAATTGTTGTGTCTATGTGGTGCCCCCCTGCCCCCGTATATAAAGGAGCAAGGGGGAGGTCGGCCGGCCTAGGAGGAGGGCGCGCCAAGGGGGGAGTCCTACTCTCACCGGGAGTAGGACTCCTCCTTTCCTTGTTGGAGTAGGAGAAGGGAAGGGAGAAGGAGAAAGAAGGAAGGGGGCGGCCCCCCTCCCTAGTCCAATTCGGACCAGACCATGGGGAGGGGTGCGGCCACCTTTTGAGGCCTTTCTCTCCTTTCCTGTATGGCCCATTAAGGCCCAATACGAATTCCCGTAACTTTCCGGTACTCCGAAAAATACCCGAATCACTCGGAACCTTTCCGATGTCCGAATATAGTCGTCCAATATATCAATCTTTATGTCTCAACCATTTCGAGACTCCTCGTCATGTCCCCGATCTCATCCGGGACTCCAAACTTCTTCGGTACATCAAAACTCATAAACTCATAATAAAACTGTCATCGTAACGTTAAGCGTGCGGACCCTACGGGTTCGAGAACTATGTAGACATGACCGAGACACGTCTCCGGTCAATACCCAATAGCGGGACCTGGATGCCCATATTGGCTCCCACATATTGTACGAAGATCTTTATCGGTCAAACCGCATAACAACATATGTTGTTCCCTTTGTCATCGGTATGTTACTTGCCCGAGATTCGATCGTCGGCATCTTAATACCTAGTTCAATCTCGTTACCGGCAAGTATCTTTACTCGTTCCGTAATACATCATCTCGCAACAAACTCATTAGTTGCAATGCTTGCAAGGCTTAAGTGATGTGCATTATCGAGAGGGCCCAGAGATACCTCTCCGACAATCGGAGTGACAAATCCTAATCTCGAAATACGCCAACCCAACAAGTACCTTCGGAGACACCTGTAGAGCACCTTTATAATCACCCAGTTACGTTGTGACGTTTGGTAGCACACAAAGTGTTCCTCCGGTAAACGGGAGTTGCATAATCTCATAGTCATAGGAATATGTATAAGTCATGAAGAAAGCAATAGCAACATACTAAACGATCGAGTGCTAAGCTAACGGAATGGGTCAAGTCAATCACATCATTCTCCTAATGATGTGATCCCATTAATCAAATGACAACTCATGTCAATGGCTAGGAAACATAACCATCTTTGATCAACGAGCTAGTCAAGTAGAGGCATACTAGTGACACTCTGTTTGTCTATGTATTCACACATGTATCAAGTTTCCGGTTAATACAATTCTAGCATGAATAATAAACATTTATCATGATATAAGGAAATAAATAATAACTTTATTATTGCCTCTAGGGCATATTTCCTTCAGTCTCCCACTTGCACTAGAGTCAATAATCTAGTTCACATTGCCATGTGATTTAACATTAATAATCCACATCACCATGTGATTAACACCCATAGTTCACATCTCTATGTGACCAACACTAAAAGGGTTTACTAGAGTCAATAATCTAGTTCACATCGCTATGTGATTAACACCCAAAGAGTACTAAGGTGTGATCATGTTTTGATTGTGAGATAATTTTAGTCAACAGGTCTGTCACATTCAGATCCGTAAGTATTTTGCAAATTTCTATGTCTACAATGCTCTGCTCGGAGCTACTCTAGCTAATTGCTCCCACTTTCAATATGTATCTAGACCGAGACTTAGAGTCATCTAGATTAGTGTCAAAACTTGCATCGACGTAACTCTTTACGACGTACCTTTTGTCACTTCCATAATCGAGAAACATATCCTTATTCCACTAAGGATAATTTTGACCGCTGTCCAGTGATCTACTCCTAGATCACTATTGTACTCCCTTGCCAAAATCAGTGTAGGGTATACAATAGATCTGGTACACAGCATGGCATACTTTATAGAACCTATGGCCAAGGCATAGGGAATGACTTTCATTCTCTTTCTATCTTCTGCCGTGGTCGGGCTTTGAGTCTTACTCAATTTCACACCTTGTAACACAGGCAAGAACTCTTTCTTTGACTGTTCTATTTTGAACTACTTCAAAATCTTGTTAAGGTATGTACTCATTGAAAAAACTTATCAAGCGTCTTGATCTATCTCTATAGATCTTGATGCTCAATATGTAAGCAGCTTCACCGAGGTCTTTCTTTGAAAAACTCCTTTCAAACACTCCTTTATGCTTTGCAGAATAATTCTACATTATTTCCGATCAACAATATGTCATTCACATATACTTATCAGAAATGCTGTAGTGCTCCCACTCACTTTCTTGTAAATACAGGCTTCACCGCAAGTCTGTATAAAACTATATCCTTTGATCAACTTATCAAAGCATATATTCCTACTCCGAGATGCTTGCACCAGTCCATAGATGGATCGCTGGAGCTTGCATATTTTGTTAGCACCTTTAGGATTGACAAAACCTTCTGGTTGCATCATATACAACTCTTCTTTAATAAATCCATTAAGGAATGCAGTTTTGTTTATGCATTTGCCAGATTTCATAAAATGCGGCAATTGCTAACATGATTCGGATAGACTTAAGCATAGATACGAGTGAGAAACTCTCATCGTAGTCAACACCTTAAACTTGTGGAAAACCTTTTGCGACAATTCTAGCTTTGTAGATAGTAACACTACTATCAGCGTCCGTCTTCCTCTTGAAGATCCATTTAATCTCAATGGCTCGCCGATCATTGGGCAAGTCAATCAAAGTCCATACTTTATTCTCATACATGGATCTCATCTCAGATTTCATGGCCTCAAGCCATTTTGCGGAATCTAGGCTCACCATCGCTCCTTCATAGTTCATAGGTTCGTCATGGTCTAGTAACATAACCTCCAGAATAGGATTACCGTACCACTCTGGTGCGGATCTTACTCTGGTTGACCTACGAGGTTCAGTGATAACTTGATCTGAAGTTCCATGATCGTCATCATTAACTTCCTCACTAATTGGTATAGGCGTCACAGAAACTGGTTTCTGCGATGAACTACTTTCCAATAAGGGAGCAGGTACAATTACCTCATCAAGTTCTAATTTCCTCCCACTCACTTCTTTCGAGAGAAACTCCTTCTCTAGAAAGGATCCATACTTAGCAACGAATGTCTTGCCTTCGGATCTGTGGTAGAAGGTGTACCCGACTGTCTCCTTTGGGTATCCTATGAAGACACATTTCTCCGATTTGGGTTTGAGCTTATCAGGATGAAACTTTTTCACATAAGCATTGCAACCCCAAACTTTAAGAAACGACAACTTTGGTTTCTTGCCAAACCACAGTTCATAAGATGTCGTCTCAACGGATTTAGATGGTACCCTATTTAACGTGAATGTAGCTGTCTCTAATGCATAACCCCAAAACGATAGTGGTAGATCGATAAGAGACATCATATATTGCACCATATCTAATAAAGTATGGTTACGATGTTCGGACACACCATTACACTATGGTGTTCCAGGTGGCGTGAGTAGTGAAACTATTTCACATTGTTTTTACTGAAGGCCAAACTCGTAACTCAAATACTCTTCTCCACGATCAGATCGTAGAAACTTTATTTTCTTGTTACGATGATTTCCCACTTCACTCTGAAATTATATGAACTTTTCAAATGTTTCAGACTTCTGTTTCATTAAGTAGATATACCCATATCTGCTCAAATCATCTGTGAAGGTCAGAAATTAATGATACCTGCTACGAGCCTCAATATTCATCGGACCACATACATCTGTATGTATGATTTCCAACAAATCTGTTGCTCTCTCCATAGTTCCGGAGAACGGCGTATTAGTCATCTTTCCCATGAGGCACGGTTCACAAGCATCAAGTGATTCATAATCAAGTGATTCCAAAATCCCATTAGTATGGAGTTTCTGCATGCGCTTTACACCAATATGACCTAAACGGCAGTGCCACAAATAAGTTGCACTATCATTATTAACTTTGCATCTTTTGGCTTCATTATTATGAATATGTGTATCACTACGAGCGAGATCCAACAAACCATTTTATTGGGTGTATGACCATAGAAGGTTTTATTCATGTAAACAGAACAACAATTATTCTCTAATTTAAATGAATAACCGTATTGCAACAAACATGATCAAATCATATTCATGCTCAACGCAAACACCAAATAACACTTATTTAGTTTCAACACTAATCCTGAAAGTATAGGGAGTGTGCGATGATGATCATATCAATCTTGGAACTACTTCCAACACACATCGTCAGCTCGCCTTTTACTAGTCTCTGTTTATTCTGCAACTCTTGTTTCGAGTTACTACTCTTAGCAACTGAACCAGTATCAAATACCGAGGGGTTGCTATAAACACTAGTAAAGTACACATCAATAACATGTATATCCAATATACCTTTGTTCACTTTGCCATCTTTCTTATCCACCAAATAGTTGGGGTAGTTCCGCTTCCAGTGACCAGTCCCTTTGCAGTAGAAGCACTTAGTCTCAGGCTTAGGACCAGACTTAGGCTTCTTCACTTGAGCAGCAACTTGCTTGCCGTTCTTCTTGAAGTTCCCCTTCTTCCCTTTGCCCTTTTCTTGAAACTAGTGGTCTCGTCAACCATCAACACTTGATGTTTTTCTTGATTTCTACCTTCGTCGATTTCAGCATCACGAAGAGCTCGGGAATTACTTTCGTCATCCCTTGCATACTATAGTTCATCACGAAGTTCTACTAACTTGGTGTGGTGACTAGAGAATTCTGTCAATCACTATTTTATCTGGAAGATTAACTCCCACTTGATTCAAGCGATTGTAGTACCCAGACAATCTGAGCACATGCTCACTAGTTGAGCGATTCTCCTCCATTTTTTAGCTATAGAACTTGTTGGAGATTTCATATCTCTCAACTCGGGTATTTGCTTCAAATATTAACTTCAACTCCTGGAACATCTCATATGGTCCATGATGTTCAAAACGTCTTTGAAGTCCTGATTCTAAGCCGTTAAGCATGGAGCACTAAACTATCAAGTAGTCATCATATTGAGCTAGCCAAACGTTCATAACGTCTGTATCTGCTCCTTCAATAGGTTTGTCACTCAGCGGTGCATCAAGGACATAATTTTTCTGTGCAGCAATGAGGATAATCCTCAGATCACGGATCCAATCCGCATCTTTGCTACTAACATCTTTCAACATAATTTTTCTCTAGGAACATATCAAAAAAACACAGGAAAGCAACAACGCGAGCTATTGATCTACAACATAATTTGCAAAATACTATCAGGACTAAGTTCATGATAAATTTAAGTTCAATTAATCATATTACTTAAGAACTCCCACTTAGATAGACATCCCTCTAATCCTCTAAGTGATCACGTGATCCATATCAACTAAACCATGTCCGATCATCACGTGAGATGGAGTAGTTTCAATGGTGAACATCACTATGTTGATCATATCTACTATATGATTCACGCTCGACCTTTCGGTCTCCGTGTTCCGAGGCCATATCTGTTATATGCTAGGCTCGTCAAGTTTAACCTGGGTATTCCGCGTGTGCAACTGTTTTGCACCCGTTGTATTTGAACGTAGAGCCTATCACACCCGATCATCACGTGGTGTCTCAGCACGAAGAACTTTCGCAATGGTGCATACTCAGGGAGAACACTTATACCTTGATAATTTAGTGAGAGATCATCTTATAATGCTACCGTCAATCAAAGCAAGATAAGATGCATAAAAGATAAACATCACATGCAATCAATATAAGTGATATGATATGGCCATCATCATCTCGTGCTTGTGATCTCCATCTCCGAAGCACCGTCATGATCACCATCGTCACCGGCGCGACACCTTGATCTCCATCGTAGCATCGTTGTCGTCTCGCCAATCTTATGCTTCTACGACTATCGCTACCTCTTAGTGATAAAGTAAAGCATTACAGGGCGATTGCATCTCATACAATAAAGCGATAACCATATGGCTCCTGCCAGTTGCCGATAACTCGGTTACAAAACATGATCATCTCATACAACACATTATATCACATCATGTCTTGACCATATCACATCACAACATGCCCTGCAAAAACAAGTTAGACGTCCTCTACTTTGTTGTTGCATATTTTACGTGGCTGCTACGGGCTTAGCAAGAACCGTTCTTACCTACGCATCAAAACCACAACGATAGTTTGTCAAGTTGGTGCTGTTTTAACCTTCGCAAGGACCGGGCGTAGCCACACTCGGTTCAACTAAAGTGAGAGCGACAGACACCCGCCGGTCACCTTTAAGCAACGAGTGCTCGCAACGGTGAAACCAGTCTCGCGTAAGCGTACGCGTAATGTCGGTCCGGGCCGCTTCATCTCACAATACCGCTGAACCAAAGTATGACATGCTGGTAAGCAGTATGACTTATATCGCCCACAACTCACTTGTGTTCTACTCGTGCATAGCATCAACGCATAAAACCAGGCTCTGATACCACTGTTGGGGAACGTAGTAATTTCAAAAATTTCCTACGCACATGCAAGATCATGGTGATGCATAGCAATGAGAGGGGAGAGTGTTGTCCACGTACCCTCGTAGACCGACAGCGGAAGCGTTATCACAACGCGGTTGATGTAGTCGTACGTCTTCACGATCCGACCGATCAAGTACCGAACGTACGGCACCTCCGAGTTCTACACACGTTCAGCTCGATGACGTCCCTCGAACTTCGATCCAGCCGAGTGTTGAGGGAGAGTTTCGTCAGCACGACGGCGTGGTGAAGATGATGATGTTCCACCGATGCAGGGCTTCGCCTAAGCTCCGCAACGGTATTATCGAGGTGTAATATGGTGGAGGGGGGCACCGCACATGGCTAAGAGATCAAGAGATCAATTGTTGTGTCTATGGGGTGCCCCCTGCCCCCGTATATAAAGGAGCAAGGAGGGAGGTTGGCCGGCCTAGGAGGAGGGCGCGCCAAGGGGGGAGTCCTACTCCCACCGGGAGTAGGACTCCTCCTTTCCTTGTTGGAGTAGGAGAAGGGAAGGGAGAAGGAGAAGGAAGGAAGGGGGCGGCCCCCCTCCCTAGTCCAATTCGGACCAGACCATGGGGAGGGGTGCGGCCATCTTTTGAGGCCTTTCCCTCCTTTCCCGTATGGCCCATTAAGGCCCAATACGAATTCCCGTAACTCCCCGGTACTCCGAAAAATATCCGAATCACTCAGAACCTTTCCGATGTCCGAATATAGTCGTCCAATATATCAATCTTTACGTCTCTACCATTTCGAGACTCTTCGTCATGTCCCCGATCTCATCCGGGCCTCCGAACTTCTTCGGTACATCAAAACTCATAAACTCATAATAAAACTGTCATCGTAACGTTAAGCGTGCGGACCCTACGGGTTCGAGAACTATGTAGACATGACCGAGACACGTCTCCGGTCAATAACCAATAGCGGGACCTAGATGCCCATATTGGCTCCCACATATTGTACGAAGATCTTTATCGGTCAAACCGCATAACAACATACGTTGTTCCCTTTGTCATCGGTATGTTACTTGCCCGAGATTCGATCGTCGGTATCTTAATACCTAGTTCAATCTCGTTACCGGCAAGTCTCTTTACTCGTTCCGTAATACATCATCTCGCAACAAACTCATTAGTTGCAATGCTTGCAAGGCTTAAGTGATGTGCATTACCGAGAGGGCCCAGAGATACCTCTCCGACAATCGGAGTGACAAATCCTAATCTCGAAATACGCCAACCCAACAAGTACCTTCGGAGACACCTGTAGAGCACCTTTATAATCACCCAGTTACGTTGTGATGTTTGGTAGCACACAAAGTGTTCCTCCAGTAAACGGGAGTTGCATAATCTCATAGTCATAGGAACATGTATAAGTCATGAAGAAAGCAATAGCAACATACTAAACGATCGAGTGCTAAGCTAACGGAATGGGTCAAGTCAATCACATCATTCTCCTAATGATGTGATCCCATTAATCAAATGACAACTCATGTCAATGGCTAGGAAACATAACCATCTTTGATCAACGAGCTAGTCAAGTAGAGGCATACTAGTGACACTCTGTTTGTCTATGTATTCACACATGTATCAAGTTTCCGGTTAATACAATTCTAGCATGAATAATAAACATTTATCATGTTATAAGGAAATAAATAATAACTTTATTATTGCCTCTAGGGCATATTTCCTTCATAAACTTCCCTGCAGGGGTGCACCACATAACCCAACATGCTCGATCCCATTTGGCCGGACACACTTTTCTGGGTCATGCCCGGCCACGGAAGATCAACACGTCGTAGCCCCACCTAGGCACAACAGAGGGGTCAGCACGCCGGTCTAAATCCTATGGCGCAGGAGTCTGGGCCCATCGCCCATTGCACACCTGCACGTTGCGAGGGAGACCGGAAGCAGAACTAGCCCCCTTAATACAGGAGCAGGCTTACGTTCCAATCCGGCGCGCGCCGCTCAGTCGCTGACGTCACGAAGGCTTCGGCTGATACCACGACGTCGAGTGCCCATATCTTTCCCACGTAGTTGGTTAGTGCGTATAGACCAAACGGCCAGACTCAGATCAAATACCAAGATCTCGTTAAGCGTGTTATTATAAAGTAACCGCGAACGCCGACCAGGGCCAGGCCCACCTCTCGCCTAGGTGGTCTCAACCTGCCCTGTCGCTCCGCCACAAAGTAACAGTTGGGGGCCGTCGGGAACCCAGGCCCACCTCTACCGGGATGGAGCCACCTGCCCCTTCAGCCCCCATCTCCGAACAGTATCATAAGTAATGTAACAGTATAAAGTATATAACATATGCCCGTGATCACCTCCCGAAGTGATCACGGCCCAGTAGTATAGCATGGCAGACGGACAAGAGTGTAGGGCCACTGATGGAACACTAGCATCCTATACTAAGCAGTAGGATAGCAGGTAAGGGTAACAACTGTAGCAACAATGACAGGCTATGCATCAGGATAGGATTAACCGAAAGCAGTAACATGCTACACTACTCTAATGCAAACAGTAGACAGAAGGAATAGGCGATATCTAGTGAAAAAGGGGGGCTTGCCTGGTTGCTCTGGCAAGGAGAGGTCGTCAACACCGTAGTCGAACTGGGGGTCGCCGGCAGTCTCGGGGTCTACCGGAAAGAAGTAACGGAGGGGAACATAATAAATAACAGAGCAATCAAAGCATCACAAAAGCATAACATGGCAAACGCGGTGCTAGATGTGCCCTAACGCGGTAGTAGGTGATACTGACGAAAGGGGGAAACATCCGGGAAAATATCCCGAGTGTTTGGCATTTTCTAACAGATGGACCAGAGGGGGAAAGTTGCGTGTTTGCTATGCTAGGGATGTGTGGCGGACGAACGGGCTGCGTATCCGGATTCGTCTCGTCGTTCTGAGCAACTTTCATGTACAAAGTTTTTCCATCCGAGCTACGGTTTATTTGATATTAATTTTAAAAGATTTATTCAATTTTTGGAGTTAATAAATTAATTTAATTAGAAAACTAATTAATGCATCAACATGATGTCAGCATGACGTCAGCAGTCAACATTGACCGTTGACCTGACAGGTGGGTCCCATGTGTCAATGACTGTTTAGCTAATTAATAGCAGTTAGTATTTATTAGTAGGTTAAGTAGGCTTAATTAGTGAACTAACAGAACTAATTAAGTTAATTACTTAATTAATTAATTAATTAATTAATTCTGCTATTATTATTATTTTTGTTTTTACATAACGTTCTGCGGGTGGGCCCTGGCTGTCATTGGCCAGGGCCATAGCGGGGCGGGCTAACGGGCACCACCCGAACGGGCGCATGCCCGAGAGGCACTGGGCACGCACGGCGCACGCCGGCGCCAGCGGCCAGGGCCATGGGAGGCGGTGGAGGGGTGGGGCCGCGACAGGCAGTGGGGGCGGGCGAAGGCACATGAACGGCTGCGGGGGCGCGCCGCGCTCGGCAGAGCGAGTAGCAGGCGACGGCGACGAGGCCATGGGCGGGCGCACGAGCAGCGCGCGGCCTGCGAGGCACGGGGCGGTCGGGGCGAGGCCAGTGGCTGGGAAGCGGCGACCGGAGCGGGTTGGCGCGGGGAAGGAAGAAGGGAGTGGAGGCCGGAGGTGGCCTCACCTGCGTTGGAGAGAAGCGGGGCGGCGAGGCTCGGGGGCGACCGTTGTGGAGGAGGATGGGGACGAGGCGTCGTCGCGGCGTCAGGGAGCAGGGCAGTCCGGCGGGGAGGAGGACGGGGACGCGGCGACGGCGGGGCAGCGTCAGGCGGCTTCGGGTGCTCGTGCGGCGGCGATGTCGGGTCGCGCGGTGGTCGAGGCGGTGAAGAAGCTGCGGGGCGGAGGCGGCAGCCCTCGGGCGCGGGCGTGCTCGCTGGAGCTGCGGCGGAGTCGATCGGGACAGCAAGGCACTGGCGAGGAAGGGCGTCGCCGCGGCAGTGGGGGCGGAGGGGGGCGCAGCGCCCCGATCCAGATCGGGTCGAGGCGGGAGACGAGGGAGCGAGGGAAGTGGGGGAACATGGGGCGTGGATAAGTTAGGGTTAGGACTCAGGGGCGTGGGGGGAGTTATGGCAGACCAGGTGGGCCGGCCTGGCTGGCGTGGTCGCTAGGCCACGGCCCAGCTAGGGGGGGCTTTTGTTTTGAACAGTTTTCTTTTTGTTTTGCTTTTACCTTTTTATTTATTTTTCTTTTTACTGTTTTATTTTTAGTCCCATCTTATACATGCTTTATAAAAATATAAAAGTTGTAACAAAATCAGTATTACTAATTATACCTCTGATACTAAAGTTTAAACCCCCTAGATAAAATATTTTAACATTTTATAATTAACAAAAGGCATTTATTAAATTGGTTATGTCGTTGTTTCATTCCCATTTGAGCATTTAAACATTTTATAAAAGTGTGGTTTCTACACCATAATTACCTATGCATTATTTGGATCACTACGAACATTTTAGTTTTAACTTTTGAAAACTTTTATTGTTGACATTAATTTGAATTTGAATTTTGAAACGGTTTCGAATCATCGTGAGGTTAACAACAGTGACCGTGGTGACGTGGCATCATTAGCGTGGGATTACTGTAGCTTAATTATCCGGGCGCCACAATGTGTGGGTTCAATCCTCTTTTTGGAGCTCCTTATTAATGAGATTGGTTGAATAGAAGGCTCCTCCTCATTACCTGATTCATCATAAGAAATAATAGGAGAATATTGGGAAGTCTCTTCCCTTTCGTTAGTATTCTCTTCATCTTCTATTTGTTTTGTTTTCTTTATGTAATTGGCAATATAAGGATTTTCAATGCAATTCACCGCACAATACATATAAATTTCTTCTAGATCAATATAGAGGAATTTCTCAAGGTTATATTCTGGAATATGCTTAGTTGTTCGTTTCATTTCTTCATAACCCAAAAGCAAACTAAGTTCATTATGATGTGCAAGGGAAATCAAATCATCACAATTTTTTGACACGATACGATCATGAAACAATTTGCATTTGATATTTAAATGACCATGTTCATTGCAAAGTTCACAAGTATGGTGAAGAAATTTTAAATTTTCAGCACAAACATCTAGCCTTTCTTGCAACCATTTAGTTTCCAAATACTTATGCCTCTTGCAAAATCTATTTTCCCTAATTGGTGTGTACTTGCAAACTCTATGCACTCCACAAAAGTTGACATGCTTATAAGAGACATTTTCATCATGACAACATTGCAATCATGCTCATCATTCAAAGATTTAGTGCCAAACATTTTATAGACTTCTTCTTCTAGCATTTGAGCACAATTTTCCTTTCCATCATTATCACGAAAGATATTAAAAAGATGAAGCGTATGAGGCAAACTCAATTCCATTCTTTTGTAGTTTTCTTTTATAGACTAAACTAGTGATAAAACAAAAAACTAAAAGATTTGATTGCAAGATCTAAAAAATACCTTCAAGCACTCACCTCCCCGGCAACGGCGCCAGAAAAGAGCTTGATGTCTACTACACAACCTTCTTCTTGTAGACGTTGTTGGGCCTCCAAGTGCAGAGGTTTGTAGGACAGTAGCAAATTTCCCTCAAGTGGATGACCTAAGGTTTATCAATCCGTGGGAGGTGTAGGATGAAGATGGTCTCTCTCAAACAACCCTGCAACCAAATAACAGAGAGTCTCTTGTGTCCCCAACACACCCAATACAATGGTAAATTGTATAGGTGCACTAGTTTGGCGAAGAGATGGTGATACAAGTGCAATATGGATGGTAGATATAGCTTTTTGTAATCTGATAATATAAAAACAGCAAGGTAACTAATGATAAAAGTGAGCGTAAACGGTATTGCAATGCGTTGAAACAAGGCCTAAGGTTCATACTTTCACTAGTGCAAGTTCTCTCAAAAAATAATAACATAATTGGATCATATAACTATCCCTCAACATGCAACAAAGAGTCACTCCAAAGTCACTAATAGCGGAGAACAAACGAAGAGATTATTGTAGGGTACGAAACCACCTCAAAGTTATCCTTTCTGATCGATCTATTCAAGAGTCCGTAGTAAAATAACAGGAAGATATTCTTTCCGTTCAATCTATCATAGAGTTCATACTAGAATAACACCTTAAGACACAAATCAACCAAAACCCTAATGTCACCTAGATACTCCAATGTCACCTCAAGTATCCGTGGGTATGATTATACGATATGCATCACACAATCTCAGATTTATCTATTCAAACCAACACAAAGTACTTCAAAGAGTGCCCCAAAGTTTCTACCGGAGAGTCAAGACGAAAACGTGTGCCAGCCCCTATGCATAAGTTCACGAGGTCACGGAACGCGCAAGTTGATCACCAAAACATACATCAAGTGGATCACGTGAATATCCCATTGTCACCACAAATAAGAACATGCAAGACATACATAAAGTGTTCTCAAATCCTTAAAGACTCAATCCGATAAGATCACTTCAAAGGGAAAACTCAATCCATTACAAGAGAGTAGAGGGGGGGAAACATCATAAGATCCAACTATAATAGCAAAGCTCGCGATACATCAAGATCGTATCACCTCAAGAACACAAGAGAGAGAGAGAGAGATCAAACACATAGATACTGGTACATACCCTCAGCCCCGAGGGTGAACTACTCCCTCCTTGTCATGGAGAGCGCCGGGATGATGAAGATGGCCACCGGTGAGGGATTCCCCCTCCGGCAGGGTGCCGGAACAGGGTCCCGATTGGCTTTTGGTGGCTACAGAGGCTTGCAACGGCGGAACTCCCGATCTATTCTGTTCCCCGATGTTTTTAGGGTATATGGACATATATAGGCGAAAGAAGTCGGTCAGGGGATCCACGAGGGGCCCACAAGAGTGGGGGCGCGCCCAGGGTGGCAAGCGCGCCTCCCTGCCTCGTGGCCACCTCGAAGCTTCCCGACGTCTACTCCAAGTCTCCTAGATTGCTTCCGTTCCAAAAATAACTTTCTCGAAGGTTTCATTCTGTTTGGACTCCATTTGATATTCCTTTTCTTCGAAACACTGAAATAGGCAAGAAAACAGCAATTTGGGTTGGGCCTTCGGTTAATAGGTTAGTCCCAAAAATAATATAGAAGTTTTAGTAAAGCCCATAAACATCCAAAACAGATAATATAATAGCATGAATACTTCATAAATTATAGATACGTTGGAGACGTATCAGCATCCCCAAGCTTTATTCCTGCTCGTCCTCGAGTAGGTAAATGATAAAAGAAATAATTTATGAAGTGGAATGCTACCTAACATATTTATCAATGTAATCTTCTTTATGGTGACAAGAAGATTCAGATCCATAAGATTCAAGACAAAAGTTTAATATTGACATGAAAACAATAATACTTCAAGCATACTAACAAAGCAATTATGTCTTCTCAAAATAACATGGCCAAAGCAAGCTATCCCTACAAAATCATATAGTCTGGCTATGCTCTATCTTCATCACACAAAATATTTAAATCATGCACAACCCCAATGACAAGCCAAGCAATTGTTTCATACTTTTGATGTTCTCAAACTTTTTCAATCTTCACGCAATACGTGAACGCGAGCCATGGACATAGCAATATAGGTGGAATAGAATGGTGGTTGTGGAGAAGACAAAAAGGAGAAGATAGTCTCACATCAACTAGGCGTATCAACGGGCTATGGAGATGCCCATCAATAGATATCAATGTGAGTGAGTAGGGATTGCCCTGCAACGGATGCACTAGAGCTATAAGCGTATGAAAGCTCAAAAAGAAACTAAGTGGGTGTGCATCCAACTTGCTTGCTCTTGAAGACCTAGGGCACTTTGAGGAAGCCATCATTGGAATATACAAGCCAAGTTCTATAATGTAAAATTCCCACTAGTATATGCAAGTGACAACATAGGAGACTCTCTATCATGAAGATCATGGTGCTACTTTGAAGCAGATGTGTGGTAAAAGGATAGTAACATTGTCCCTTCTCTCTTTTTCTCTCTATTTTTTTCTTTTTTCTTTCTTTTTTTATTTGGGCCTTTTCTCTTCTTTTTATGGCCTCTTTTTTTCGTCCGGAGTCTCATCCCGACTTGTGGGGGAATCATAGTCTCCATCATCCTTTCCTCACTGGGACAATGCTCTAATAATGAAGATCATCACACTTTTATTTACTTACAACTCAAGAATTACAACTCGATACTTAGAACAAAATATGACTCTATATGAATGCCTCCGGCGGTGTACCGGGATGCGCAATGACTCATGAGTGACATGTATGAAAGAATTATGAACAGTGGCTTTGCCACAAATACGATGTCAACTACATGATCATGCAAAGCAATATGACAATGATGGAGCGTGTCATAATAAACGGAACGGTGGAAAGTTGCATGGCAATATATCTCGGAATGGCTATGGAAATGCCATAATAGGTAGGTATGGTGGCTGTTTTGAGGAAGATATATGGTGGGTTTATGGTACCGGCAAAAGTTGCGCGGTACTAGAGAGGCTAGCAGTGGTGGAAGGGTGAGAGTGCGTATAATCCATGGACTCAACATTAGTCATAAAGAACCCACATATTTATTGTAAAAATCTATTAGTTATCAAAACAAAGTACTACGCGCATGCTCCTAGGGGGATAGATTGGTAGGAAAAGACCATCGCTCGTCCCCGACCACCACTCATATGGAAGACAATCAAAAAATAAATCATGCTCCGACTTCATCACATAACAGTTCACCATACGTGCATGCTACGAGAATCACAAACTTTAACACAAGTATTTCTCAAATTCACAACTACTCAACTAGCATAACTCTAATATCACCATCTTCATATCTCAAAACAATCATAAGGAATCATACTTCTCATAATATTCAATGCACTTTATATGAAAGTTTTTATTATTTCCCTCTTGGATGCCCATCATATTAGGACTAAATTCATAACTAAAGCAAATTACCATGCTTTTTAGGACTCTCAAAATAATATAAGTGAAGCATGAGAGTTCATCTATTTATTCAAAATAAAACTACCGCCATGCTCTAAAAGGATATAAGTGAAGCACTAGAGCAATTGACAAACTACTCCGAAAGATATAAGTGAAGATCAATGAGTAGTTGAATAATTATGTAACTATGTGAAGAATCCCTAACATTTAAGAATTTCAGATCTTGGTATTTTATTCAAACAGCAAGCAAAACAAAAGAAAATAAAATGACGCTCCAAGCAAAACACATATCATGTGGTGAATAAAAATATAGCTCCAAGTAAAGTTACCGATGAACGAAGACGAAAGAGGGGATGCCATCCAGGGAATCCCCAAGCTTAGGCTCTTGGTTGTCCTTGAATATTAAATTGGGGTGCCTTGGGCATCCCCAAGCTTAGGCTCTTGCCACAACTTATTCCATAGTCCATCGAATCTTTACCCAAAACTTAACAGAAAACTTGTAAGCTCCGTTAGTACAAGAAAATAAATCACCACTTAGGTACTGTTGTGAACTCATTATTTATTTATATTGGTGTAATATCTACTGTATTCCAACTTCTATATGGTTCATACCCTCCGATACTACTCATAGATTCATCAAAATAAGCAAACAACACATAGAAAACAGAATCTGTCAAAAACAGAACAGTCTGTAGTAATCTGCATCAAACGCAAACTTCTGGAACTCAGAAAAATCTGCCAAAATAGGAAGACCTAGATAATTTGATTATTGATCTACTGCAATTGGAATCAGTATTTTATCACTTTCTGGTGATATTTAACAATTGTTTACGTGACCAGAAAGTTTCTGTCTTTTTCAGCAAGATCAAATAATTATCATCCAAGAAGATCCTATAGGTCTTACTTGGCACAAACACTAATTAAAACATAAAACAACATCTAACCAGAGGCTAGATGATTTATTTATTACTAAACAGGAACAAAAAGCAAGGAACAAAAATAAAATTGGGTTGCCTCCCAACAAGCGCTAACGTTTAACGCCCCTAGCTAGGCATGATGATTTCAATGATGCTCACATAAAAGATAAGAATTGAAATGCAAAGAGAGCATCATGAAGAATATGACTAGCACATTTAAGTCTAACCACTTCCTATGCATAGGGATTTTGTGAGCAAACAACTTATGGGAACAAGAATCAACTTGCATAGGAAGGTAAAACAAGCATAACTTCAAGATTTTAAGCACATAGAGAGGAA
The DNA here is from genome assembly GCF_002575655.3 of Aegilops tauschii subsp. strangulata. Lineage (NCBI taxonomy): Eukaryota > Viridiplantae > Streptophyta > Magnoliopsida > Poales > Poaceae > Aegilops > Aegilops tauschii. Next base: position 51,372,253 of record NC_053039.3, read on the forward strand.
ACTTGATATTATTGCAATTCCTACAAGCATATATTCCTCCCTCATAATAATTTTCAGTAGCATCATGAATTAATTAAACAATATAACTAGCACATAAAGCATTCTTTTCATGATCTACAAGCATAGAAATTTTACTACTCTCCACATAAGCAAATTTCCTCTCATTCGGAATAGTGGGAGTATCATAAGAGACTCGAATACTATAAATTGTTTCCACATTAAAAGAGTAATGTTCAGAAAAAGGGTAATCATAATCATGACAAGTTTTATAAATATAATCATCACTACTTTTTATAGCATAAGTGTCACCACAATAATCATCATAAGTAGCAACTTTGTTCTCATCGTAATCAATTGAAACCTCTTCCGGAATAGTGGATTCATCACTAAATAAAGTCATGACCTCTCCAAATCCACCTTCATAAATATTAAAAGATTCAACACCCTCCAAAATAGTGGGATCATTACTTCCTAAAGTTGAAACTCTTCCAAACCCACTTTCATCAATATAATCATCATAAGTAGGAGGCATGTTATCATCGTAATAAATTTGCTCATCAAAACTTGGGAGGCTAAAAATATCATCTTCATTAAACATAGCATCCCCAAGCTTGGGACAAACATTAATTGCAGCAAATATATTCTCAAACTTGTCATTCTCATCAAACATAGCATCCCCAAGTTTGGGCCTTTTCATATCATAAGCATAATTACTCTCATCATTAATAGTATGGACAGCACCAATAGTATAGCAATTATCATCATCACAATGGGTAATAGTAGCAACATCATTTGGGAGGGATACCTTTCTACCTTGGTGCCAGAGCTCGGTTTTGAAATAGAGATAAATAATATTTTGAGCGACATACTTTCATTGTCAACATAACAACCAAGAGATGGCGATATCTTCCATGCTACACACATTATAGGCGGTTCCCAAACAGAATGGTAAAGTTTATACTCCCCCTCCACCAACAAGCATCAATCCATGGCTTTCTCGAAACAACGAGTGCCTCCAACTAACAACAGTCCCAGGGGGAGTTTTGTTTGCAATTATTTTGATTTGATTTGCATAAAGCATGGGACTGGGCATCCCGGTGACCAGCCATTTTCTCATGAGTGAGGAGCAGAGTCCACTCCTCTTCAGAATAACCCGCCTAGCATGGAAGATACGGACAGCCCTAGTTGATACATGAGCTATTCGAGCATACAAAACAGAATTTCATTTGAAGGTTTAGAGTTTGGCACATACAAATTTACTTGGAACGGCAGGTAGATACCGTATATAGGAAGGTATAGTCGACTCATATGGCATAACTTTGGGGTTTAAGGAATTGGATGCACAAGCAGTATTCCCGCTTAGTACAAGTGAAGGCTAGCAAAAGACTGGGAAGCGACCAACTAGAGAGCGACAACAGTCATGAACATGCATTAAAATTAATAAACATTGAGTACAAGCATGAGTAGGATATAATCCACCATGAACATAAATATCGTGAAGGCTATGTTGATTTGTTTCAACTACATGTGTGAACATGTGCCAAGTCGAGTCACTTAAATCATTCAAAGGAGGATACCACCCCACTATACCACATCACAACCATTTTAGTAGCATGTTGGCACGCAAGGTAAACCATTATAACTCATAGCTAATTAAGCATGGCACAAGCAACTATAATCTCTAATTGTCATTGCAAACATGTTTATTCATATAGGCTGAATCAGGAGCGATGAACTAATCATATTTACAAAAACAAGAGAGGTCGAGTTCATACCAGCTGCTCTCATCTCAATCAGTCCATCATATATCGTCATAATAGCCTTTCACTTGCACGACCGAACGATGTGAATAATAATAATAGTGCATGTGCATTGGACTAAGCTGGAATCTGCGAGCATTCAATAAACAGGAGAAGACAAGGCAATATGGGCTCTTGGTTAAATCAACAATAATGCATATAAGAGCCATTTTAACAATTTCATCATGGTCTTCTCCTATTGACCCCCAAACAAAAGAAAAGAAATAAAACTATTTACACGGGAAAGCTCCCAACAAGCAAAAGAAGAACGGGAAATCTTTTTGAGTTTTCTTTTAATTATTACCACTACAGCAAGAAAATAAACTAGCTAAAAGCTACACTAATTTTTTTGGTTTTTTTCTTAAGGTTTATTAAACACACAAGAAGAAAGCAAGAAAAAGGAAAATAAACTAGCATGGATATTACAGAGAAAGAGTATGAGCACCGACAACTAGCAATGAGTGTGTGAACATGAATGTAATGTCGGTGAGAAATACGTACTCCCCCAAGCTTAGGCTTTTGGCCTAAGTTGGTTTATTGCCACGGATGGCCTGGCGGATATCCAAAGTTGTAGTTGGGGTCATACTGAGACGAAGAAGACTCTGATTGCCACTGGTTGGCAATCATCTCCGGATCCCACTGGTAATTAGATTGTCGTGGAGGATCGAATTGTGGTTCCGGCTCCGGCTCTGTGGCTGATGTAGGGTTCCGGTAGGCGTGAATGGCCGCCAGCAGAACGAGATACGGACCTACAGATAAATCAAACAAGGAAGGAGCAGGCAAGGTAATAGCCTCAGGGTGATGTTTATCAAAGAACAATTTGTATTTAAGCGCCCCTTCCCTATTCTTAACAATAAAACCATGCGCTACCATACTCTTATAATCTAAATAAACAGTGGGCGGCAATTTTTCTTCTTTTTCATAGTGCCTAATAGGTATGTTATAGTGTGCAGCAAGGCGTGAAGCGTAAATACCTCCAAAGATGGGGCCCTTTGTATGGTTTAGACTTAACCGTTTAGCAATAATACCGCCCATACTAACAGAGTTATCACAAAATAAACCATGGAACAAAATCATAATATCAGGAACACTAAGGTTTCCACAGTTTCCGCGACCAATTAAGCAACGACTAGCAAATATTGCAAAGTAGCGTAAAACAGGAAAATGTATGCTAGTGATTCTTGCATCGGAAACCTTCCTAGTTTCCCCTACAGTAATAGTGTCAATAAACTCATCCACATCTTTACGATGTGGTTCCTCTAAGCTACCCTCGAAAGGTATTTTGCAAACCCTGCAAAATTCATATAGTGACATCTTCTTAACCACATCATATAAATGAAACTCTACTGAAGGAGGTGATTCCTTAGGATAATAGTAGACATTTTGCACAAAAGTATTAGTGAGTAAGAGATACTGTTCGATCTGGTCATGGAGGAAGTCGGTGAGGCCCGCATTCTCAGCCAATTCATAAAAATCATCATAAATCTCGCTGCTCTCAAGAAATCATCACAAGGCCATTCACACGGCCGAACTTCCGCGGTACGAGGTAGATTATATTTGGGCCTCTCTGCTTCTTCACTTTGCTTTTCCTTCGAGCTTCGGCTCGAAGAGCCCCTCAAAAATCTCTTCATCATTTTCGGAAAATTTCTGAAATTTTTAGTAACTTCAAATAAAAGTGAACCAAGCTCAACAACATTGATAGCAACTACTCCTACAAGTGCCTAAAGCCTATATCATGCATTGGAACTACTTAGAACCATATAAATTTGACATGCAAGCTCAAGAACATGGTCACCTAGGCAGCACAAATTTGCAATGAATAAAGCACTAGAACAAAAACTAATTGGACCAATGGAGGAGTCACATACCAAGGAACAATCCCCCCAAGTAGTTTTGTGAGAAGTGCTTTGAGCAAGGAGATCGAAAATCGCAGCAAAATGAGCTGGAACTCGTGCTTGAGCTGGATGGTGATTTTTTTGGGAGGAAGAAGAAGTGTGTGGGTGCAGGAATAAGTGGAGGGGAGCCACCGTGGGCCCACGAGGCAGGGGGCGCGCCCTGTAGGGGTGGGCGCGCCCTGGACCCTCGTGGCCAGGTGCTTGCTCCCCCTGTTGTGTTCTCAGTGCCAGATATTCTCAAATATTCCAGGAAAAATCATATTAAATTGGCAGGGCATTTGGAGAACTTTTATTTTCAGGGTATTTTTATATAGCACGGATAATTAAGAAAACAGACAGAAAATACTATTTTTGCTTTATTTCAACTAAATAACAGAAGTTAAAAGGAGGGTACAGAAGGTTGTGCCTTCTAGTTTCATCCATCTCATGCTCATCAAAAGGAATCCACTAACAAGGTTGATCAAGTCTTGTTAACAAACTCATTCCGAATAACATGGAACCGGAGAAATTTCGAATAACACTATGTTACCTCAACGGGGATATGCACATCCCCAATAATAAGAATATCATATTTCTTCTTGACAGTAGGAAGAGGAAATTCAAAACCTCCAAAAATAATTGATGAAATTTTTCCAATAGAATTGATACTGTGGATTTGAGGTTGTTTCCTTGGAAAGTGTACCGTATGCTCATTACCATTAACATGAAAAGTGACATTGCCTTTGTTGCAATCAATAACAGCCCCTGCAGTGTTCAAAAAGGGTCTTCCAAGAATAATAGACATACTATCGTCCTCGGGAATATCAAGAATAACAAAGTCTGTTAAATAGTAACGTTTGCAACCACAACAGGCACATCCTCACAAATACCGACAGGTATAGCAGTTGATTTATCAGCCATTTGCAAAGATATTTCAGTAGGTGTCAACTTATTCAAATCAAGTCTACGATATAAAGAGAGAGGCATAACACTAACACCGGCTCCAAGATCACACAAAGCAGTTTTAACATAGTTTCTTTTAATGGAGCATGGTATAGTTGGTACTCCTGGATCTCCAAGTTTCTTAGGTATTCCACCCTTAAAAGTATAATTAGCAAACATGGTGGAAATTTCAGCTTCCGGTATCTTTCTTTTATTAGTAAAAATTTCTTTCATATACTTAGCATAAGGATTCATTTTGAGCATATCAGTTAATCGCATACGCAAAAAGATAGGTCTAATCATTTCAGCAAAGCGCTCAAAATCCTCATCATCCTTTTTCTTGGATGTTTTCGAAGGAGAAGGCATGGGTTTCTGAACCCATGGCTCCCTTTCTTTACCGTGTTTCCTAGCAACAAAGTCTCTCTTATCATAACATTGATTCTTTGATTGTGGGTTATCAAGATCAACAGTAGGTTCAATTTCTACATCATCATCATTGCTAGGTTGAGCATCATCATGAACATTATCATTAACATTTTTGTTAGGTTCATGTTCATTACCAGATTGTGTTTCAGCATCATAAATAGAAATATCATTTGGATTCTCAGGTGTTTCAGCAATAGGTTCACTAGAAGCATGCAAAGTCCTATCATTTTTCTTTTTCTTCTTTTTAGAAGGACTAGGTGCATCTATATTATTTCTCTGACAATCTTGCTCAATTCTCTTAGGGTGGCCTTCAGGATACAAAGGTTCCTGAGTCATTTTACCAGTTCTAGTAGCCACTCTAACAGCATAATCATTATTCTTACTATTTAATTCATTGAGCAAATCATTCTGAGCTTTAAGTACTTGTTCTACTTGAGTGGTAACCATAGAAGCATGTTTACTAATGAGTTTAAGTTCACCTTTCACTCTAGACATATAATCACCCAAGTGTTCAAGCGTATCGGAATTATATTTCAACTATCTACCAATATAAGCATTGAAGTTTTCTTGTTTAACAATAAAGTTGTCAAACTCATCTAAGCATTGTCTAGCAGACTTATATTGGGGGATATCACCTTCATCAAATCTATAAAGATAATTTACCTTTACTACCTGTGTCGGGTTATCGAGACCATGTGTTTCTTCAATAGGTGATGGATTAAGATCATATGTTTCATCAACAGGCGGTAAATTAAGACCATGTATTTCTTCAATAGGAGGTAAATTCTTAACATCTTCAGCTTTAATACCCTTTTCTTTCATAGATTTCTTTGCCTCTTGCATATCTTCGGGACTGAGAAATAAAACACCCCTCTTCTTTGGAGTTGGTTTAGGAATAGGCTCAGGAATTAGCTCAGGAAGTGTCCAATTATTTTCATTTGTCAACATATTATTCAATAAAATTTCAGCTTCATCCGGTGTTCTTTCCCTGAAAACAGAACCAACACAACTATCCAGGTAATCTCTGGAAGCATCGGTTAGTCCATTATAAAAGATATCAAGTGTTTCATTTTTCTTAAGAGGATGATCAGGCAAAGCATTAAGTAATTGGAGAAGCCTCCCCCAAGCTTGTGGGAGACTCTCTTCTTCAGTTTGCACAAAATTATATATATCCCTTAAAGCAGCTTGTTTCTTATGAGCAGGGAAATATGTAGCAGAGAAGTAATAAATCATATCCTGGGGACTACGCACACAACCAGGATCAAGAGAATTAAACCATATCTTAGCATCACCCTTTAATGAGAACGAAAATATTTTAATGATATAAAAGTAGCAAGTTCTCTCATCATTAGTGAACAGGGTGGCTATATGATTTAATTTAGTGAGATGTGCCACAACAGTTTCAGATTCATAGCCATAAAAAGGATCATATTCAACCAAAGTAATTATATCAGGATCAACAGAGAATTCATAATCCTTATCACTAACATAGATAGGTGAAGCAGCAAAAGCAGGGTCAGGTTTCATTCTAGCATTAAGAGATTGCTGCTTCCATTTAGCTAATAACTTCTTAAGATCATATCTATCATTGCAAGCTAAAATAGCTCTAGCAGCTTCTTCATGCATAACATAACCCTCAGGAACAACAGGTAATTCATATTTATTAGGGGGAGAGTCTTCATCATCACTATCTTCAATATTATCAGTTTCAATAATTTCATTCTCTCTAACCCTAGCAAGTTGTTCATCAAGAAATTCACCAAGTGGCACAGTAGTATCAAGCATAGAAGTAGTTTCATCATAAGTATCATGCATAGCAGAAGTGCATCATCAATAATATGCGACATATCAGAATTAATAGCAGAAGCAGGTTTAGGTGTCGCAAGCTCACTCAAAACAGAAGGTGAATCAAGTGCAGAGCTAGATGGCAGTTCCTTACCTCCCCTCGTAGTTGAGGGATAAATTTTTGTTTTTGCGTCTTTCAAGTTCTTCATAGTGACCAGCAGATATAAATCCCAAGTGACTCAAGGAATAGAGCTATGCTCCCCGGCAACGGCGCCAGAAAATAGTCTTGATAACCCACAAGTATAGGGGATCGCAACAGTTTTCGAGGGTAGAGTATTCAACCCAAATTTATTGATTCGACACAAGGGGAGCCAAATAATATTCTCAAGTATTAGGAGCTGAGTTGTCAATTCAACCACACCTGGATAACTTTGTATCTGCAGCAAAGTATTTAGTAGCAAAGTAATATGGAAGTAACGGTAACGGTAGCAAAAGTAATATTTTTGGGTTTTGTAGTGATTGTAACAGTAGCAACGGAAAAGTAAATAAGCTAAGAACAATATGTGAAAAACTCGTAGGCATTGGATCGGTGATGGAGAATTATGCCGGATGCGGTTCATCATGTAACAGTCATAACATAAGGTGACATAGAACTAGCTCCAATTCATCAATGTAATGTAGGCATGTATTCCGAATATAGTCATACATGCTTATGGAAAAGAACTTGCATGACATCTTTTGTCCTACCCTCCCGTGGCAGCGGGGTCCTAGTGGAAACTAAGGGATATTAAGGCCTCCTTTTAATAGAGTACTGGACCAAAGCATTAACACATCGTGAATACATGAACTCCTCAAACTAAGGTCATCACCGGGAGTGGTCCCGATTATTGTCACTTCGGGGTTGCCGGATCATAACACATAGTAGGTGACTATAGACTTGCAAGATAGGATCAAGAACTCACATATATTCATGAAAACATAATAGGTTCAGATCTGAAATCATGGCACTCGGGCCCTAGTGACAAGCATTAAGCATAGCAAAGTCATAGCAACATCAATCTCAGAACATAGTGGATACTAGGGATCAAACCCTAACAAAACTAACTCGATTACATGATAAATCTCATCCAACCCATCACCGTCCAACAAGCCTACGATGGAATTACTCACGCACGGCGGTGAGCATCATGAAATTGGTGATGGAGGACGGTTGATGATGACGATGGCAACGGATTCCCCTCTCCGGAGCCCCAAACGGACTCCAGATCAGCCCTCCCGAGAAGTTTTAGGGCTTGGCGGCGGCTCCATATCGTAAAACGCGATGAATCCTTCTCTCTGATTTTTTTCTCCCCGAACACGAATATATGGAGTTGGAGTTGAGGTCGGTGGAGCAACAGGGGGGCCACGAGGCAGGGGGCGCGCCCAGGGGGGCAGGCGCGCCCCCACCCTCGTGGACAGGTGGAGGCCTCCCTGACATGGATTCTTCTTCCAGTATTTTTATTATTTTCCAAAAATAAGTTCCATGGAGTTTCAGGTCATTCCGAGAACTTTTGTTTCTACACATAAATAACACCATGGAAAGTCTGCTGAAAACAGCGTCAGTCCGGGTTAGTTCCATTCAAATCATGCAAGTTAGAGTCCAAAACAAGGGCAAAAGTGTTTGGAAAAGTAGATACGACGGAGACGTATCACAGTTTCATGTGTAGAGTAGTCTAGGATAGCGTGTACCGTGCCTATAAGCTTAAAATCGTTGGGGTCGGCTCCATGCTATATTTTTTTGATTAAAATAATCTTCTGGCCCTACCTGTCATCCTGGTGATTCTAGTTTGCACGCTCATCTGGTCAAGATAGGAATATATATTTTAATTTGTGGTGGGGTAAATGTTAGAGGTTGCAGCAAATGGAGTATTGTACACTGCGCGGGTCTTTCAGCCAAGTTTAGAGGCAACCATGTGGGGCCAGTGCTATGATGTGTCGCGTCAACTCGTACAATGAGGAGAAGCTTGATTTTACTACTACACGCCTTCTCCCTCGCCCATGCGCGCGGTGGCTCGCAGACGAGGACAGGCTTTTGCTTATAGTACTACAACAATATATCCCTCCCGCTCGCGGTGGACGGACATGCAGCAGTGGATTCGATACTGTAGAAGCAGTACTAGTAACATCATTGTTCGTATTCTCAAAGAGGCGAAGAGCCAAGTGCAACCCGAACGTGGCAGTTGCGAACCTTGGAGCACGCATATAGCCAGGCTCTTGCATGAGACAAAATTGCTATGTGAGCCCACTATTGTAGTACTTGCTAGTATAGCTGTTGAGGATATAGACCTGGGAGTCACCCGCCAGGAGGGCCGGGTTACACTAAGGGTCATTGCTAGAAGCCCGGAGCTAAGTTTCAAGATAATGGGCCAGAGATGGGCTGAGACCCGGCGATGGCTTATTACCCATAGTTATCATCATTGTTATAGTAGACTTGTAGTGTAAGGCAAGTATTGTTTAGAGTCCGAGCCGGACACTCTTATGAGCCGGCCGGGGCTCTAAGGGCCGCTGGGTGTCAACCTCCCTATATAAAGGGACGACCCGGCAACGGTTTAGGGACAACAACAATCTGATCGAGAGCCGGGCATAGCTGTTTAGCTCCCTGGTTATCGAAACCCTGATTAATACCACCTCAACTGGACGTAGGCTTTTACCTTCACCGTAAGGGGCCAAACCAGTATAAACCCTCGTGTTCCTTGTCCCACTTAACCCCTTCAAGCTTCCCAATTGCGATGGCTCCACGACTAAGTCCTAACCCGAGGACATCTGCCGTGACAATTCCACGACAGTTGGCGCCCACCGTGGGGCTGGCGCACGGTGGATTTGAGTTCTTGAAGGGCAGCTTCAAAGGGCTCAAGGGATACGCTGTGGGCCGGATGACCAAGAGTCGTCGCGGCAAGCTCTACATCGACGATGCGGACTGGGGCCCCGACGCCGGCTCAGTGGAGTACGGGTGCCGGGTCCCCTTCGGTGGAATTCATGTCTTCATCGGCAAGATTGGAGAGCCGGGCTCCGAGCCGGATCTCCGCGCCGGTCTCATCGAAACGGCTCAGCGCGCACGGCCCGCCCGGGCCCGGCCTGCCTTAAAGCGCGCTTTTGTGGGATGCATCCACGGAGGGCCCTCTGATCCATCTGGGTCTGGGGATGAGGCGGCCGCCGGCTCTGACGGCGAGTCGGCCGCTGATGAGTCAAACTCGTTGTACCAACTTCAAGATGGCAGGCTCATGAGTTATTCCGATGGCAGCAGTATTCCGGACCTTTTTGAGCCGCCAAGTCAGGTTGGAGTTTTTATGGCTGGTGCGCAGCCTGTTCAGAACCCCGCTGCCGGATCGGAAAACCCGGTGCCTTCCCCGGCTCAGGTGCTGATGGATCTCACGGATAAGATGACGGCCCTGTTAACCGCCACGGTCGACCCGGCGGATCAAGCTCAGCATGATGCGGCGGTGGCACAGCTAAAATTGGATCTGATAAAAGCTAAAGAGGACCTTGCAGCGGAAGGGATCAGGCTGGCTGCGGAGCGGGCGGCTCTCGATGCCCAGACCCAGCTGATTCAGGCGCAGTCCTTCCAACTCACGATGGATCAGAACGCGGCCAATGAGGTCATGAGAAGGAGGCATCAAAAGGCTCAATCTCGACTCCCGCCGGTCTATGATCCGCGCAACCTCTTCAACACGCCGGGTGCAGGGTCTAGTCACCCGCCGGGGGTCGTAGCACCCGGATCTGGACCCCTTATTCAACCACGAGTGATGGGGCCTCCCCAGGGGCCCCCCGCCCCGCCTCAGTATGTGCCAATACCCCCGGGCCATTATGATAACCCGCTGGAGAACATGGTCGCCGCAGCGGCACGGCTGGCGGCTCTGCCCGTTGATGGCGACTCTCCAACGGCTATTGAGACCCGCCGGGTCAGAGAACTCCTCCAGACAGCGCTGGCGCAGCAAGAGGCGTACTCCTACAGCCGGGATAGGATCCATTCAACCCCTCGCCTAGGGCAGAGCCCGAGTTACAGCCGGCACATGGTCTCGGCGACCGGCTCAAGTAATGTCCGACGCCATGACCCGCCCCCCGGTCATGGCCTGGCTCATAACGGAGCCTTCTACGTAGCAGACCAAGCACGCCAGGAGGCGGAGCAGGCGCCTCAAGTGACGGCTTACCAGACCCCCCCCCCCCGGCTTATCCGACGATGTCCGTTGATGCGGGTATCCCTACTAGAACCGGGGGTGTCCCGTGTTTGATGCCAGCTATCCGTAATGAACGTCTACCCAAGGACTTCAAAGGACCTAGGAAGGTGCCTAACTATACAGCAGACTTACAGCCTGCAGCCTGGATTGAGAGTTATGAGATGGCTATGGAATTACTGGAAGTCAGCGAGGCGTCCATGGCCAAATATTTCACCATGATGTTAGATGGAACTGCCCGCACGTGGTTGAATGGGTTACCGCCGAACTCCATCGGGTCTTGGGCTGAGCTGAAAGCCCGGTTCATTCAAAACTTCAAAGATACCTGCAGGCAATCTATGTCAATCGTGGATCTGACTAACTGTAAGCAGCAGGAGGGTGAATCCACGACCCATTGGGTTCGCCGGGTCAAGGAGATCATACATTCATCGGATAAGATGGATGCCGGCTCTGCAGTCTTAATGTTGGAACAAAACTGTCGCTTTGTGCCCCTAAAGATGAAACTCGGGCGGCTTAAGCGTGACTGTACTGATATGGGTACACTGATGGCAGCTCTTGTCAAGTACGCCGATTCCGATGGTACCAAGGATCCCCCTTCAGATGATGAAAGGGCAGGGAAGGGAAAAAAGAACGGCAACGGCAAGGGTCCTCAGTTTAGCCCGGGGAACCAAGGAGGAGGCAAGCGCAAGGCCGATGGCAGCCTAGAGTTTGTAGCCAACACCAACTCTCAAGGTAATAACCAGCGACGCAAGGGGAGGCCCCCTCCCCGAGGCGGCGGGTCAGGACCTTCTCTGGAACAGCTGTTGAATGAACCTTGTCCGAGACACAGTTCTAGAGAGAAGCCGGCGACTCATCTGTGGAAGGATTGTGCTATCATGAAGGCCTTTAAAAACTACAATGGCCCGGGTGGCGGCTCAGGCGCCGGCGGCTTTCATGGCCCGGGCGGCGGGTCAAATTCCGGTCCTCAGAACGGTCGAGGGGGCTTTAATCAACAGTCTGGTCAGGGTCATCAACAGCAACAGGGGGGCTATCAGACCAACCCAAAGCAGCTTAGCGGTGGACAGTATCACGTGTTCACCACTAGTTTGTGCAAACGAGACGAGAAGCTTCACAAGAGGGCTGTTAATGCTGTTGAGCCGGCGGTTCCACGCTACTTACGGTGGTCGGAGCAGCCCATAGTGTGGAGTAGGGAGGATCACCCTCCCCGGGTGGATAACCCGGGCCACCTGGCCTTAGTGGTGGCTCCTCAAGTGGGAGGCTATAAGTTCACAAAGGTACTCATGGATGGAGGCAGCAGCATCAACATCCTCTATTATGAGACTTTCCGTCGTATGGGGCTAGTTGATAAGAACCTCAGCCAGTCAAATACTATCTTCCATGGTGTGGTACCCGGTAAATCGGCTTATCCAGTCGGCAAGATCGAACTGGAAGTGGCCTTCGGTGATGAGAACAAGTACAGGGTGGAGAAGTTGACCTTTGAGGTAGTCAAGATAAGAAGTCCTTACCACGCCATATTTGGACGGCCGGCTTACGCCAAGTTCATGGCACGGCCGTGTTATGTGTACTTACAACTCAAGATGCCGGGTCACAACGGGACCATTACGGTTCACGGCAGCTGGAAAGTGGCTCTGGAGTGTGAGGAAGGTGACGCGGCTTATGCAGAGTCTGTTTGTGCCACAGAAGAGTTGAAATTTTATAAAGACAATGTTGACCCAACAGATATGACCTCTCTGAAAAAGCCAACCACGGAGAATGAACCAGCAATGAAGTTTAAATCAGCTGATGAGACTAAACTTGTTGATTTTGTTCCAGGTGACTCGTCTCAGCAGTTCAGCATCAGTGCAAATCTGGACCCGAAATAGGAAGGCGCGCTCATCGAGTTCATCCGTGAGAATAGGGACATCTTCGCATGGAAACCTTCTGACATGCCAGGTGTACCTAGAGAACTCGCTGAGCACACTCTCAATGTTGATCCAAAATTTAAGCCGGTCAGACAGTTCCTTCGACGGTTTAACGAAGAGAGGCGGAAGGCTATTGGTGAAGAAGTGGCCCGGCTTTTGGCGGCCGGGTTCATTGTTGAGGTTTTTCACCCAGAGTGGTTGGCTAACCCGGTGCTTGTACTTAAGAAGAACGGCACCTAGCGGATGTGTGTGGACTACACGGACTTGAACAAGGCGTGTCCGGCTGATCCTTTTGCTCTCCCCCGTATTGATCAGATCATTGATGCTACGGCAGGTTGTGCACGCTTAAGTTTCTTGGATGCCTATTCCGGGTATCATCAGATTAAGATGGCAGTTAAGGACCAGGAGAAGACGGCGTTCATCACTCCCTTTGGAGCCTTCTGCTGTGTCTCTATGCCCTTTGGGCTCAAGTGTGCGCAGGCGACTTACCAGCGTTGTGTACAGAATTGTCTCCATAAACAGATCGGGCGCAATGTTCACGCTTACGTGGACGATATTGTGGTTAAGTCCATCAAGGAGGAAACCCTGATAGATGACTTAAGGGAAACCTTCGATAATCTCCGGGTCTACAAGATGATGCTTAACCCAGCCAAATGTGTTTTTGGTGTTCCTGCGGGCAAGCTATTGGGCTTCTTGGTTTCTGACAGAGGAATTGAAGCTAACCCGGAGAAGATCAAAGCTATCACCTCTCTAGCTAAGCCGGCATGTATAAATGATGTTCAGCGTTTGGCAGGTCGCATCGCTGCTTTAAGTCGGTTCATAAGCCGCTTGGGTGAGAAGGCTATGCCCTTATATCAGTTGATGAAGAAAACGGATAACTTTGTCTGGAATGATGCAGCTAATACCGCCTTCGAGGATTTGAAAAAGCAACTGGCAGAGCCCCCCGTCCTTGCTGCTCCGGTTGATAAGGAGCCCTTGCTACTGTATGTGGCGGCAAACACACGAGCCGTCAGTGTGGCTATGGTGGTGGAGCGTAAGGAGACGGGTAAGGAGCATCCGGTTCAGCGGCCGGTTTATTATGTCAGTGAGGTGCTTATTGAGTCCAAGCAGCGATACCCGCACTGGCAGAAGCTTGTATATGGTGTGTTCATGGCGAGCCGGAAACTCAAGCATTATTTTCAGGGTCATCCCATCACTGTGGTCAGTTCTGCCCCTCTTGGGGATATTATCCAGAACCGAGAGGCTACAGGGAGAATTGCTAAGTGGGCTATTGAGCTTGGGCCTCATGGCCTCAAATATGTGCCACGCACTGCTGTTAAGTCTCAGGCTTTGGTGGATTTTATTAATGATTGGACAGAGTCGCAAGTGCCTGAGCAGAAGCCGGATAACACCTATTGGACTATTCACTTTGATGGGTCCAGGCAGCTGGAGGGCTCGGGGGCTGGTGTTGTATTGGCTTCCCCTAGGGGTGACAAGTTCCAGTATGTGCTACAATTGATGTTTCCTTGCACTAACAATGCGGCTGAATACGAGGCCTTACTCCACGGTCTTCGGGTGGCTAAGGAGATGAGCTTAAGCCGGGTACGGTGCTTTGGGGATTCAGATTTGGTGGTTCAACAAGTATCAGGCACTTGGGATTCTAAGGATCCCCTCATGGCGGCTTATCGCCGCGAGGTTGATGCCATTGCTGGGCACTTTTAGGGATATCAAGTGGAGCACATTGATCGCCGGAAGAACGAGGCGGCTGATGCTTTAAGCCGGCTCGGCTCTCAGCGAAAGCCGGTGCCGCCTAACACTTTCCTGGATGTCCTATATAACCCTTCGGTTAAGTTGCCTACAGAGGAGGACTTGGCTATCCCTGACCCGGAGGCACGACTGGTGGCGGCTCTTCATGTTATACCAGACTGGACAATGCCGTACTTGGTTTATATAACCCGGGGAGAGTTGCCTGAGGATGAAACTTTGGCCAGGCAAATAATCCGGCGGGCCAAGTCAATGATTGTTATCAACGGCGAGTTGCATCATCGCAGTGTTTCAGGGGTATTTCAGCGTTGTATTTCCCCTGAGGAAGGTCAAGAGATCTTGCGCGAGATCCATGAAGGGGATTGCGGCCATCATGCCGGCTCAAAGTCCCTTGTGGCCAAGGCATTCCGTCATGGTTTTTATTGGTTGACGGCTCACGCTGATGCGGAGGACTTGGTCAGTAAGTGTGATGGTTGTCAGAGGTTCTCCCGACGGGCTCATGTGCCGGCTCAGGAATTGAGGATGATCCCGATCACTTGGCCCTTTGCGGTCTGGGGGCTTGATATGGTCGGGCCTTTTAAACGGTCCAAGGATAAGAAGACCCACCTCTTGGTGGCAGTGGACAAATTCACGAAGTGGGTGGAAGCTGAGCCAGTTAGCAAGTGTGATGCAGCCACGGCGGTTCAATTTATGAAAAAGGTGATCTTCCGCTTCGGCTTTCCGCACAGCATCATAACAGACAATGGCACTAATCTGTCCAAAGGCGCTATGGAGGAGTTTTGTCAACGAGAGCATATCCGGCTTGATGTTTCTTCAGTGGCTCATCCCCAGTCCAATGGTCAAGCTGAGAGAGCTAACCAGGAGATTCTGAAGGGCATCAAACCCCGGCTTTTGGTCCCTTTGCAACGGACGCCGGGTTGTTGGGTGGAGGAGTTGCCCTCCGTCTTATGGAGCATCAACACTACTCCTAACAGGTCTACTGGCTTCACGCCTTTCTTCATGGTTTATGGGGCAGAAGCGGTCCTCCCTAGCGACATCCGTCACGATTCACCTCGTGTGGCGGCTTATGTTGAGACGGACAATGAACAGGCGCGCCAAGTTGCTCTGGACTTGTTGGATGAACAGCGTGATGTGGCAGCAGCCCGTTCAGCGATTTACCAACAAGACCTGCGCCGTTATCATAGCCGCCGGGTCAAAACCCGGGTCTTCCAGGAAGGCGACCTTGTGCTCCGGCTCATCCAGGATCAAACAGATGCACACAAATTGTCCCCACCTTGGGAAGGGCCCTTTGTGGTCAGTAAGAACTTGCACTACGGGTCATATTACCTCATTGATGTTCGGGAGCGTAAAGATTCGCGTAAATCTGAGGAGGAGACCCGTCGGCCGTGGAATATCGCTCAGCTTCGGCCTTATTACACTTGAGCTACCGGCTCTTGTGGTGTACATATTTATCTCAGACATATATATATTATGATAAGCAATAAAGCAGGACCTCTGTACTTTTTTCTCCTCCAAATATATGTGTCATACTAATTTGAAAGGAGGATCCGGCTTATGATCGCATTTGAGTCTAGCCGTAAGCAGTAAGATCACTTGGGGGCTTCCTGTTCAAACATGGGTCGTATTCGAACCAAAGAGAACATAGCTGTCGATACCCATTTGATTGGCAAAGTGCCGAGCTCATTGGGAGGTTGCCTTTGGTCATATTTGAATCATAGTGTAACCCCTCTGAGAACCGACGTGGATCGTATTCGAATCAGCGTCGTTAAACAATTTTCAGAATCACTTGGGGGCTTCCTGTTCAAACATGGGTCGTATTCGAACCCAAGAGAACATAGCTGTCGGTACCCTCTTGATTGGCATCGCCACACCCATTGGGGGCTATATGATCGTATCCGAATCTTGGCTTAAACCCCTTTCGGGCCGGGTCTCTAGTCGTATTCGAACTGGAAGCCCCTAAGTTCCGATTTATCGCAAAGTCTACTCTGATTATGACAACGTGTGCATGGCCGGGTTTCGCTTGACCGGCTTAATTCTAGAGTTATCTTGTTAATTGAACATCCTGGATGTCATCAAGACAAGTCCATTAGAGTTAAGATACCAACCATGCTACCCGGGACATTTAATCCGGAGGGTGGTAAGCCGTCTTGAGACTTGTGATTTACCTTTCTATGCAGATGCTTGAAGGTACTTTTTTAAAGGTTGAGAAGCACGAAGGATAATTATGACCCGGAGGAGCATCAAAAGAATGACTTCAAAGGATTTCAGCATTCATTACGTGCACGATGGCACGGCAGAGATAAATTGTTGCACTTATTCTATTACAAAAATCTTTCAAAGTTTCAAGGGTGGAGCGTTGTTTGGTGAGCCGCTAGCCGGTTTATGACGCCTGCTGAGTCGAAGTCCCCGGCTCATCTTCTGCTCCGGCTGATCCCAAGGCTTCGAAGGTCGACGACTTCCAGTTGATGCCGCTGAGAGCTTTGAACTGAGCTTCTTCGTCAATTAACCCGGCCGGGTCAATCTCGGGGGCGTAGGTGTGTTGGCGAGCCGGAGGAATCAGACTAAGAGCTTCATAGCGAGGGGTTGGAATCCTCTGATTCTCCGCGTTGTACCCCGGCTGATACTTGGTTAAGTCGGTGTCGTTCCCGATGATGGTGGCCACCGGGCGTACAGCCTTCACGCATGCCGCGAAATCCTTCTGGTCGAAGGTGGAGCCGTCTTCCTTCAGGCTGGGGTAACCCAGGGCGATGTCTGCCGGGTCTAGCTCCGGTAGGAAGGCTTTGGCCCGGCTCAGCGCGGCAATTGCTCCGGATCTTGCGGAGGCTCGACGTAGCTCTTGGATTCGCTGTGGCAAAACTGCGAGCCGTCGCAGGACTTCAGCCAGATGGGTTGGCACCTCGTTGGATAGGGCCACCACAGCTAAGGCGCGCTGTGACCCGGTGTAGAGTTGTTCCACCAGGGTGTACACGGCCTTTAGCTTGGTGACCATGCTCTGGTTGAGGTTGGCACTCCTTGGACCTGTTTAATAAAGGTCAGGTAAGCCGGTGACAAGGGTAAATCGTAACATGTGCAGACTTGATGAAAGCCGGTGAGGCGACTTACCGAAGATAGCAGCCACCATTTGGGAAACCTGGTGCTTTAGACCAAAGAGCTCAGCGGTCTTCTCAGTGAGGGCTTTCTCCGCCTGTTCTGCCCGGGTCACCAGTGCGGCTTTCTCCTCAGCCCAGGCCTTCCGCTCAGTGTCGAATTCAGTCTTCAATTTCTCCTGAGCGGCGATGCTGGAGACAAACTTGGCATTCGCCTTCCGGGTCTCCATCTCTTGAGTTTTTAACCGGCTCTTGAGATCCACAAGGTCCGACTCAAATTTCTTGCCAGTAGCCTGTATATATTTCCGGGTTATTAAACAGTCATTATATAAGTCCCAAGCACTTTCCAAGCAAAGACACTTGGCACTTGGGGGCTAATGCATATTGAACGTGTCTATCTACGTACTGCTGGTTCAATTAAGTAAGCCGAACTCTAAGTCTACAACATATGCCAAGTATAAGTTATAGACTTGGGGGCTAGCATGACAAGGATCACTATGCGGAAAGTAAGAAGACAGCAGAAGGTTACCTCAGACTTTTGTTGGATCTGATTGACCATGGCGATCTCCGCGTCCCGGCTCTTGTGAACCTGGCTGATGTAGCCAGAAACGAGCTCTCCAATGCTCAAATCGGGGTAGCCCGAGAGATCCAGATTCGCCCGGTGGGGTCGCAGCAGCTCCCCCTTCGCGGAGCATTGGGCCAGTGCGGTCGGCCTCCCCGGCTCAACATACTCCGTCCGGGTAATTACCACGTCCGGGTCGTTAGCCGGTGGGGTTGAGCCGGAGGCCTCCGGATTAGCTGACGCTTCGGTCGTTGTCTTGGTGGTCGGGGCAGGGGCTTCAGGCGCCGTATCCATGGGAATGGTGGCCTCGGAGGCGGCTGGCGGATCTTGAGCCGTCGTCTCCGGCTCAGGCAAGTCCGGCACTCCGGCTGACCTGGTCTTCTTTGCTCTTTTGGTGAGCTTTGCCTGGGCACTGAAAAGACAGAAGTGTTGGGCATACAAAGAGTAAATACAGACAGGTAATGTAAGGTGATTGTTATTACCCGGGTGCAGTTTTGAAGGCCGGCAGACTTGACTGCATGGAGTCACCCGAAGAGGGGGAGGTCTCCTGGTAATTGGAGTCAGAAGAATTAAGTGGTTGACGGATAACACCCGCCAACGGATGAAAAGGGTACAAGTGAGAAAAGACCTCGGTGCGACGCTTCCTTGTCGCGTCGGGTAACCCGGCGGAGAGGTCGGTGTCCTTGCGGGCCCGGGTGAGACGCCGGCTTTCGTGAACCTGCTGCTTCAAAAGAAATTGAGGGTCTTGATGAGCTAATGGATGAGAAAAGCTTACTTTCCGGGTTACCCTTCGGACTTTCAGCTGTGGCAAAGGCTCCGAGTCGGAGGAGAGTAATGTTACCTCTTCAATCACTGGGTTACTGGCGCCGGTGCCATCCTGTCAATAAACAAAATGATGGCAAAGTGGACAGCAGCAAACAACAAATATGGCAAGAGTTTAAAGGTTTAAGGGTTACCTCTGACTCGGAGCTATCGCTTAATTGCAGCAACTCCGAAGCAGTGGGTCTGTTTCCCTTTTTGCGAGGGGCGGCTCTCTTGGCGGCTTTCTTCACCTTCCTGGCCTTCTTGGCCGCCTCATGGTCATACTTGACCCGCCAGAATTTATCATCAGCCTGAGAAATACAGTAATGAGTTCTTAGTAAGATGACAGGTAAAAAAAATGGAAAGGTTAAAGTCAGCGGCTTACCGCTGGGGCTGGATTGGTCTTGCAGAACGGGGCTAGCCCTGTTTTTCCACAGTCTGCCAGGCTCTCGTTTAATAGAGCCTTGGTCTCTTCTTCGGCAACATCTTCTGGAAGGTCGTTGCGACTGTGCCTCTGCGGGTCATCCTTTCGCCCGGTGTACTCACACATTAAGCCGGGCGGCGGCTCAATGGGATCACCCGCCATGAGATCCAGACCCGGACCAGGTCTATTCCGTTCAGACCGTTGCCTAGCAGGGCCTTGATCTTGTTGATCGTTGGAAGCAGAGGCTGGCGTTCCGCGGCAGTTAGCTTGTCGGATAGCGGATGAGTCGGCTCCAGGCGCGTTGGGCGAAAGCCGGGCAGCGGGCTCTCATCAGCCGGGGACGTGTCTTGGCAGTAGAACCAAGTCATGTTCCAGTCCTTGGGGTGACTTGGCGGTTCTGCGTAAGGAAATAGACAGTCCCTGCGCCGTTGGAGGAGATGCCGCCTAACTCTAGACTTGGACCGTTTGCGCACTCGGTTTGGCGGTTCAAATAAAACAGCTCTCTGAAGAGCAGCAGACTCGGCTCTTCTCCAAGATATACTTCACAAAAAACTTGGAAGTTGCAGATGTTGGATATGGAATTGGGTCCTATATCCTGAGGCCGAAGTCAAAGAAGTTGAGCACGTCCCGGAAGAATTTTGAGCCGGGCGGTGCGAAGCCCCGGCTCATATGGTCTGCAAAGATCACTACCTCCCCGTCCCTCGGCTGAGGTCTTTCTTCGGACGGGTCAGGGGCACGGTAGGACATCACTTCCTTCTTGGGCAAATATCTGGACTTAACAAAGTTGGCCAGGGTTTCTTCGGTGACGTTGGATTTCATCCAGTTGCAAGTGATGGGAGCCTTGGGAGGCATGGTGACGGTTGGTGGTCTATGAGGAAGAGAAAGGTGTCCGGGTTAATTATAAGCCGGGGATTATCATTCAAACTACAGTGACGGCTTATGAAGGGGACTAATGATATATATTGATATGGTGGGTTATCTAAGCTGTCGGGGCTTTCAGGTTAAGTTGGTCATCTACGGCTTACTGCAGTTAAGTCGGAGGATTTTACAGAGCATGGTTCTCTTTAAACCGGACATGTAAGCCGCCGAGATTCAATGGCTGAGTTTTTACTAAGTGTGGTAAACAGGTTTCACATACTACCGTAACTTTTTTGGATCAAAATAGTCGGAGCAGAGAAAATTTTCTAGACCTAAAAAACAGAGGCAGGAGAAGTTCTTGAGGTTGAACACAGTTCTTATGCAGTAAAAAGAGGATTTCTTGCAGATGAAATGAGTTCCGAACGTCTACCGCAGTGGTTTTACGCAAGGATAAAGATCAACCGACTACAGTGGTGACGAGGACTGCCGAGTTTCTGGGCAAAGGTGACGAACACGAAGAACGGGAGGAACCCTACCACAGATTTGTTCTAGCAAGGCAGAGAAGACTCACCGGAGTTGAGGAAGAGCGAAGGTCGCCGCCGTTATCTGGTCCGGGTCAGGGTGATGCAGCGGCCGGGTCGATGAAGATCAGGGGTGCGACGGCGGCAGCGGCGGCAAAAGCTCGGGCAGAGGAACGACAGCGCGAGGAAGAAGGAGAGTGTGAGAAGAGAGTGCCGGGCCGGCCTATTTATAAGGCAAGTCATAAGTGGGCGCGATATTCAAGGAGACCACGGTGTGGTTATCTCCCCCTCACCGCGCCTCGATTTTCGCAAAGACGGTAAAAGCAGAGATCCGTTGCGGATCTGGCGGAGTAAAAAACGGACTTAATGGAGGATGACGTCACGGCAGATTATCCGGAGTCCGGAGAATGACGTCACTCCGGGTTATGGCCTTCACACGAACGGTAAGCCGGAGATTTTTCTGTCGGCAGAGTTGAAGATTGACACGAGCCGGCTCAAGTCAATCTGGGGCCTAATGTTGAGGATATAGACCTGGGAGTCACCCGCCAGGAGGGCCGAGTTACACTAAGGGTCATTGCCAGAAGCCCGGAGCTAAGTTTCAAGATAATGGGCCAGAGATGGGCTGAGACCCGGCGATGGCTTATTACCCATAGTTATCATCATTGTTATAGTAGACTTGTAGTGTAAGGCAAGTATTGTTTAGAGTCCGAGCCGGACACTCTTATGAGCCGGCCGGGACTCTAAGGGCCGCTGGGTGTCAACCTCCCTATATAAAGGGACGACCCGGCGGCGGTTTAGGGACAACAACAATCTGATCGAGAGCCGGGCATAGCTGTTTAGCTCCCTGGTTATCGAAACCCTGATTAATACCACCTCAACTGGACGTAGGCTTTTACCTTCACCGTAAGGGGCCGAACCAGTATAAACCCTCGTGTTCCTTGTCCCACTTAACCCCTTCAAGCTTCCCAATTGCGATGGCTCCACGACTAAGTCCTAACCCGAGGACATCTGCCATGACAATTCCACGACAATAGCCCTGTAAACCCGAAAGGAGTATTTGCCTTTCTAGAGATTTCAACAAGTGACTAGACTACACCGAGATGGAGTACATATGTGGAAAAATGAGTGAACCTACACCGTAAATAAATACGTAGTTCTCTCGTTTTCCTCTCGGCCTTGGTCGCGGTGCACAATATTGAGTATACTAGTACTACCATCTTGAAATTTACGAAGTCACCATAGGCACCTCGTCGTCGACGGGAACATCTCCTGACATGCGATAGACGTGAGCGGCAGTCGCCTCCATAGGTGCTTGAATGCCAAGGAGGGAGAGGGTAGCGGTTCCCGAGATGTTGAACGGTCAATGATGCATCCTCAAATTACTCTACATGCAGAGGGAATTAATTGGAGAAGCAGAATAGAGCCAGCACGATGTGAATGCAATAGAGTTTGGATTCTCATATAAAGGTGCCCCACCACTCCAATCCATCTACTCCTTAGTCTCTGCGCAACACTGCTCACTCCAATCCAAGACCAAGTGACCAGAAGCCAGAAGCACCTATGGAGGCGATGGTCGCGAGCGGCTGTCGGCTGTGCCAAATCATCCAAGGCGCCGGCCTGCGGCCCCGCATCGTGCAGCGTTTCCAAACGGTGCTGGCGACCGCCGGTGTCGTAGCCCACGCCGTCGCTGGCTTCGCCTCTTGCATGGACGACATGATGGTCAACTCCATCCGCAAGTTCGCCGCCGTCAAGAAGCGTGTAGCGAAAGCTCCTACTAGTCCTGCCAGCCACCACGCTCATGCGCGAGGGAGGGACGCAACTTCATTCACTTACTGCTCCTGCCTTTGTGTCTATGACAGGTGGGCCCAACAGGTGGTTGGCCCACCTGTCATGCAGCCAAAGGCAGGTGCAGTTAAGGCACCGGAGCTCAGTCCGCGAGGGAGAGGGCGTTGTAGTAATCAAACTTCTCGGTCTTGTACGAGTTGACGCGACACATCAAAGCACTGCACTCGATATAAGTCTTTTTACACATTTCAAATGGACTACTACATACGGATGTATGTAGACATATTTTGCTTCGCATGTAGTCACTTGTTGCAATCTCTAAAAAGACTTATATTTGGAAACGGAGAGAGTATAACGCATGCATGCATGCCGTGACTTCCCTTTTGATACTTGCATGTGTTGATTTGATGCACCTTGCCAAATTTTGACTATAAATTTAACTAACCAAATTTTCATGCATGTCACAAAAAATTACGGGGCTGTTTGGATTGTGACTATGTTTGTCTTATGTTGCCACATTATTTTTCCCACACTTGCCACACTTGCCTAACTTGAGTTGCTCAAATTTTTAGACACACTTTGGCTTGCCTAAGGGAATCTTGCCACACTTTTTGTGTCTATGAGATGTGGGGTTCACTGCTAATAAAAAAAATCTTGTCTTAGGTGTGGCTAATAAAAAAGACTTATATTTAGGAACGGAGGGAGTAGAAAATATAAATAATAATGCATGTTGGGGCAACCCACGTTTCCGATAATTTTAGCCGTGGGCTTGTTCACAATTTTTATGAGGGGGTGGTTGTTCATTTAATGGAGGGACTTGTACCAGACTTGAATGATACAAAGTGCGACCTGGCACACCGTAACACCACTTGGAACCAGTGGGTAGCTATCTCAAAAAACAATCAACAACTAAAAAAACGGCGACATGGCACGTAGTACACAATTTTAAACGATTGTTTCGATGGAGTGAAAAAGGAAAACCCCACTACGTATATATAGGTCGGAGCCTCCGCGCTTGCTTGCTAGGGTTGCTCTATTCGCACACTCTCATCCTCTCCAGATCTAAACAAGATAGGGGTGGTAACACTGTCTTTCTCCCTTCAAAAAACACTGTCTTTCTATCCTCACCGCTGGTTACAGATCCGGACGTATCCCCCTCCGCCGGTGAAGGGGAGGAGGGGCAGCATTTAGGCCATCATCGATAGCGAGGGAGGAGACCCACTGCCGGCCTCACTGTTATCTCTGGCCGAGCGCCGGCGCGGGAGGTCCTCCGATCCCTTTGTCGTTGCCCTAGTGTGGGCGGATCCGGCCTCCCACCGCCCACCTATCCACATCCCGACGACCTTCAGGTATATCTTCCTTCGAAACCGCCTTAGCTCTACTTCCCCAGCTCACTACGTCGCTGCATGTGCATCATTTTCTACCTCTCAGCCCCTCTCAATCGGATGGTCCAACGTCACCTTTTTTTCCTCTATTGTTAGAGGTAAAGCTACTTCATGGAGTCGAATCTTGTACTTGGTTCAAACAAGAAATAAAGTGGGGGTGGGGGAATTTAGTATGTAGTACAACGGACTTGGTACAAACAGGAAGGAAAGAGGGTGAAAGTAGTACAGACTGGTCATCCCCGGTCTCTTGGTCGAAAAGGGAAATATAGGGGTAACGCTATACACAGTGGTATGACCAGGACTAGATTTGCTATCCACACATAGGAGTAGGTGGCTAGAGTGAACAAAAATGGGACCAATCCAGATATGTTTCTTGGATGTTTGTTTCTCGGGGCAACAAACTATGAATCACCACTTTATGCCCCTGTTTAGGTACATGGTGCTGGACTACTAGTGCACCCACTGTCCCATGCCCTTATACCAAATATTTAGCTGTTCTTAATCTAATGCCCCTGGTAAAAATGAAGCCATGCCACTATTATAAGCCATGACAAGTTTAGCCAAATGTTTTTGCCTGTAATTGTTTGAGATTCTGACTGTTTCCTCTGTAGCTTTTTGTGCAAACAGGGATATCCATTTCACCTGGTTGCTGTTGTGACCTTTTGGTGCACTGCACAAAACTCTTCTTAAAAGAAGTGACTTTTGTGTTGTTTAACTGGAATGTCAGAATGGAACAGGTGGTTCATTTTGGTGGAACTGCACAAAGGGAGATATGTGTTCCAATCCTCATCATCCATATTGGCACCATAACCTTCCTTTAGGTAAAAATGATATTTAATGCATGTGTTCATCTCTATTTTGCGACTGCCATGAGAAAATAATGCTATTTTTTACTAGTACACTTGTACTCCCTCACTGACAAAACCAATTCTGAAATAGAAGGCCAATCATGTACTTGGTTTCACCAACTGGTGAGGAGAATGAGAAACAGAGCATGAAGAGGAAGAAGAAGAAGAGTAAATAGTGCCAAGGCGATCTTGCTAAAGCCAGAGGCCTCAGTCGAGGCCATTCAAGGGCTCCGGCAACGACTACCTTACATGTGAGACAATCCTCCAGGGAGCCCTTCCACTTCTGCTGTCTCACTTAATTAACTAGGAGTACTTAAGTACCACTAATTTATTGCTGCCTAATTTTTCTGTCGGAGTTAAACAAATCTTTAGTAGCACCCTATGCTGAATCATGTACGTGTGTATGTTTGTCTATGGAGGTGAATCATGTGGTGGAGCAGGAAGGGAATGCTAACATTACCCATTAAGATAATGAGGGTGCTTCTATTTGTTAGTGTATGTTTCATCAACTAGTCCCACTATTACATTAATCTCACTCTCTCAATATATGTGCCAACAGGGATGCTCGATTTTGGTGGAACTGCACAAAAACTTTGGGTGCTTCATTGCCTTGACAGCTTCCTTCCTTTCCTGTTAGTCACTAATCTCGGGTTGCATTCTTCCTTTGCTGTCAGTCGCTTGGCTTATCTCGGCTTCCAGTCAAAGGAAATAGTAATTGATATGCTACCTCACACAGGTTGGTACTGGTCTTTATCCTGATTATTGTGCTTGTCATATGTATTGGTAATTTGGTATTATGCTACTGTTTGCCGATTTCATAAAGGAGTAACTTGGAGCCTGAACTCGCAGGCAAATCATTACATCGGGTGATTTCAGTAGAACTGCACAAAAAGATCAGATGGACAGGTACTTATGCTGCTGCTGTGTACTCCAAAGTTCACTCAGACAAGCATCGGTTGACAAGAAGAAGTGTCTATATTCATTCGAGTATCAACTGGCGTCAACCAATTGCCAAACTCCAAGTATTAGGAGAGTGAACGCCAAAAATATTGCTTGGCGCATAGCCCAGAAAAACGCAGTCCAGTCTTTGGTCCCAACTTGTGCCTTTTGGTTATCGGCACATATGGTAGCGAACTGTATGGCATGGAGTCTAAAGATTCCAGACAAGTTGGTTGACGCGCATATTCATCTGGCACTTAATCAGTCTGCACGCCAGGGATGCTCCATTTCAGTTGAACTGCACAAAAAATTTGGGTGGTTCATTTTCTCAACCGCCTCCTTTCTCGTCTGCAATGTAGAATTTTGGCGAGATACAAGACCAAGATGAGCCAGTAAACTAGTTGGATGAAAGTAGTGGCCAAGTTGCTCAAACCTCCCTCGGCACGAGGCCACTATTTGAGGATAAACCTACAAGCAAAGTTCAGATTGTCTGTGCTACCTCTTATGTACTCGAAAGTTTACTCGTACAAGCATTAGTTTTAGCAAGAAGTACCTCCGACTGAACACCATTTACCAATCTGCAATGTAGAATTTTGGCGAGCTACAGGACCAAGATGAGCCAGTAAACTAGTTGGATGAAAGTAGTGGCCAAGTTGCTCAAACCTCCCTCGCACCAGGCCACTATTTGAGGATAAACCTACAAGCAAAGTTCAGATTGTCTGTGCTGCCTCTTATGTACTCGAAAGTTTACTCGTACAAGCATTAATTTTAGCAAGAAGTACCTCCGACTGAACACCATTTACCAGTCTGTACCCTAGGTAATTAAAGTTCGTCCATGGATCATATTGGCTGTGATCTCAATCATTTGGATGCATAAACATACTGAACATGTGTATATCTGAATCTTTTTGTGAATTATCTATGAATATTGTTGTGTGATCTATCAATCATTTGGATCCATAGACATGTTGAACTTGTGTATATATGAATCTTTTGAGTTGTTGATAGTGAATGTTGGCTATGAACATGAACGTGTCCTGTGAACCTGAGTTTGATACGAATGTTTACCTTTACTGTTGTGCTTGTGTGTGAACTTGTTAGTACGCCTACTGTGGGGTATCTGACGTGTGGGTGTCAACGGCACACCATCTTCCCGAGAAGAATTGCACCTGCTTTGTTAGGGTAGCAACGACGCATTAGCTCTTTTTAATCTTTTTGCTCTGTCTTGCCCCCTCCCCCGCTCAACCCCTGCCGTAATGTTTTCGGCCTCAAAACAAACATAGTACTGCGTTGTTTTTGGGGCTTGATGAAAAATCGAGTGCTGGTTTCTGTAGGTTGGCCCGCCCATCAAATGGGCTGCTGGTCCACCAGAGACTGGGAGGCTAAAAAGACAAGTTGCATGGTGCAGAGGCAAGTAAAAAAAATGCCATCGAGAGCCATCCACTGAAGAAAAAAAATCGCTCCTGATGTGCTTCTTCAGTCGTGCCGCCGGCCCCCTCTATAATCCAGTTCGCTCGGGGATCTGGTATCAGTTTTTTCCAGAGGGCGAACAAGTATCAGCTAGGCCTAGGTTTTGTATGTTAACATGCGTAGCCCACGACATACGGTGACAGTGGTTTCAACTTATTTTTTGAGGTCCATACCGGCCTATGGGCTTTTTCTTAAAGATCAGCAGCCCAATGTATTTTTTAACCACATTATATATATTTATATTATTACTATTATTGTATATTTTATAGAGACTTATATAGACATTATAAAAACATCCCACGTGTTATTAACTTATAAAAGTAAATGTTTAACAGAAGTTGGCAAGGAAAATCCTGGTTGTTTTTGACTCACGGGCAAGGAAAATCCTGGTGATTGCGTACAAAAGCTTGCGAAGATTTTAAGTACCAATGTAATAATAACGTGCTCATTTTTATTTTGAGCAATAACTCGCTAATTTGTTAATTATGTATATAAAAAATGTGCCTCTCTGGTTTATTTTTGATATTAATTGCTCCTTCTAACATAACATTATATATATAACGAGCCCAGCTAATTCGTGTATTTGAAGGAAGTGCAAATGGGCTGTGATTTCTTAGATAATATAAATGGGCCGCATTGACGCGAAATTATTTGTTCACCCAGCCCAGAAAATGGACTGTATATTCTAGAAAACATGGGTTAAATATATGCCACATTTTTGCAGCCTGACATGTGGGCCAGTAGGTCGAAGCCTACGCAGGGCGTTGTCAACTTGGTCGGCATGCACCTTCAATCTCTCGTCTTCTTCCTCCAGCGTAGCCGGGACCTCCTGGTCCGGCCTCCGGCGGCTAGCGGCTCTGCTTAGCACGCATCGCTGCGAAGCGCTACCCCACCGCCGGCCAGGCTATCCCTCCACCCCTCCACACCTCATGTTATTCTCCACCGACTGCAGCCCCACACCGCACCAGAACCAGTTATAACCCTTCTCCTGCACTCAATCTGCGACTCCACTGCCGCGTCTTCCCATCTCCGAGTCGTTCCCGTCCGGGGCCTCACCGTCGTCCACCGCCTCACTGTGCTCGGTGCGGCGTGGTCAACAAACGAGAGTCATCGAAACAGGACTGTACGTGGAGAGCCTGACGGCTGGGACCCACGAGGTCCATGGTCGCACGCAAGGAAATATCCTCCTTATTAAGCTAAAAAAATGTTTCCTCCACCTGACAGCTGGGACCCACCAGCTCTATCTTCGCACGAAAGGAAGTGCCTCCTTGTTATGCGAAAAAAATTATTCCTCCCGTTGACAGCTCAGACCCGTCAGATTTGGTGGCTGACTTGTGGGCCTACTAAGCGGACGTGTACGCAGGGCTTTGTCAACTTAATCAACAAATGATTCTAGCAGCTGGACCGTTGGATGTTAATCCAACAGCCGTGCTCCTTCTTCAACCTCTGTTCTTGCTCCTGTCTCCCATGGGTGGCACCGCGGCTGTGTTGCCGCGCACCCGAACCACTCAAGTTTCCCACTCCTCTCCATCTGCGACTCCACTGCCCCGTCTTCCCCATCTCCGGGTCGTTCCAGTCTGGGATCTCGCCGTCGTCCACCGGCCTTTGGTGCGCTCGGAACGGTGTGGTCAACGTGGTCAACAACCGAGAGTCATCGGAAGATGACTGTACATGAGAGGCTGACAGTGGGGACGCACCACGGCCATGGACGCATGCATGCAACGGAACGCGGCGTGGTCAACGTGGTCAAGGAATGACTTCCATCGGAAGTGTACTGTACGTGGAGAGGCTGACAGCTGGGTCCACAGCCGCAGCAAGGAAGTGCCTCCTTATTACGCTGAAAATAATGATTCTTCCACCTAACAGCAGGGACCCACCGGACGGGCCACCGTATTTTGCGAAAAAAAAGTTTCCCCCCTGACTGCTGGGACCTACCGGACAGGTCACCGTATTTTGCGAAAAAAACGTTCCCCCGCTGTCAGCTTGGACCCACCAGAAGTGCCTCCTTATTACGCACAAAAAATGAATACTCCCCCTGCTAGTTGGGACCCACCTTGGTGGGTGGCTGACTTGTGGGCCTACTAAGTTGACGGGGACGGAGTACTTTGTCAACTTAGTCAATATGAACGATTCTAGCTCCAGTGATCGTACGATGTCCATCCCACGGCCATAGTGCTTCTTCAACCTCTGGTCTTCTTGCTCCAGCCGCCCAAAGCAGCGCCGGTCGTGCCGCATGCTCCTGCCTCCCGTGGCCGGCTGTGCTGCCGCGGAGGCCTCACCGCCCCCTACTATTCCCACCGCTGGCCAGGCCCTGCAGCGACGGCAGCCTCACACCGCAGCCGAACCAGTGAATCCTCGTACTCCTCTCCGCACGGGCTTCCACTGCCACGTCTTCCCCAGCTCCGCGTCGTCCCCTTCCTAGGCCTCGCCGTCGTCCACCGCCCTGGTGCTCTCGGCGCGGCGTGGTCAACATGGTCAAGGAACGACTTCCATCAGAAGAGTACTGTACGTGGAGAGGCTGACAGCTGGGTCCACGGCCGCAGCAAGGAAGTGCCTCCATATTACGCGCAAAATAATTATTCCTCCACCTGACAGCAGGGACCCACCGGACGGGCCACCGTATTTTGCCAAAAAAACATTTCCCCTGACTGCTGGGACCCACTAGCTACATCTTCGCACGCAAGGAAGTATGTCCGGGCAAAAAAATATTCGCCCCCTGACTGCTAGGACCCACCAGCTACATCTTCGCACGCAAGGAAGTGCCTGACAGTCAGGACCCACCTGGTCGAAGCGTACGTAGCATTGTCATTCTGGTCGCGAATGTGTACGTACATACTGGTCGATGTAGAGGCGCGCACGTGTCATGGTAGAGGCGCACATGTAGCATGTACACGTACGTACAGCGGCCAGTGTGCAAGAAATAAAATACGGCCACGTACGTACATACGGGCAGGGTCTCGAACGCCTACTCGCGCATACGTACGGCCAGGGCTCGTGTACATGGCTGGGTCAGAACGGAGAAATTGTGCCGTCGTCGTGTTCATGGGGAGCCAACCGGCTGGGTTGGAACGGAATGCGTCGTCGTGTTCATCGGGAGGGCTTGGATGGAACAGCCGATGGAAACGAGGCCTGGCGTACCGCAGAACAGAGGAAACGGCCTTGTGTTCGACCGGCCACGGTCAAAATGGGATCTTTTTCATCGGGAGGGGTCTGGCGTACCGCAAAATGGAGGAAACGGACCTCCTACGGTCGAAACGGGGGTCCTGTTGATCGGGAGGGGTGTGGCGTACCGCAAAACGAAGGAAACGGACTTGTGTTGGAGCGCTACGGTCAAAACGGGGGTCCTGTTCATCGGGAGGGGTGTGGCGTACCGCAAAACGGGACTCCACGGGATACTGTTCATCTCCACCGTCGACCCCCTCCAGCCTCCACGGGCTACTCTTCATCCACCGTCGACCTCCTCCAGCCTCCACCTGCGATTGTTCATCCACGGGCTCCTGTTCATCCAGCCTCCACCGCGCGCTACTCCACCGGCTACTATTCAACCAGCCCTCTCCACGGGCTCCTGTTCAACCACCCCTCCACGGGATACTGTTCATCCACCCCTCCACCGTCTACTATTCATCCTACCCTCCACGGGATGGTCCTATTCATCCAGCCCTCCACGGGGTCCTCTTCATCCAGCCCCAATCGGCTCGATCGATCGGGGACCTGTTCATCTAGAGGCAACACCACGGGGTCTTGTTCATCCACCCCCACCGGGAACTGTTCATCCAAACCCCCCCAGCAACGCTCACTGTTCATCCATAGGCAGCATCGATCGGCTTCAGTTAGTAGCAGTAGCGAAGGAATCGCTCGATCGGGTTCAGTTAACAGCCATCGATCGATCGCTCAGGTTCAGTAACGCGTAGCCTGCAGTGCAATCGCTCGGGTTCAGTTAGAGCCCAACGCCTCGCTCGGGTTCAGTTAGAGCCCAACGCCTCGCACCCACGCGCGTGCGTGTACAAGAGAAACACGCATCCTCAGCCCCGACCACCCACCATAACCGGGAACACCCCGATATTTTCCTCGCCCTCGCTTCTACCACGGTTTTTTCCGTCATGGACGGCCCAAAGAATGTCATGCAGCTGCGTCTCCGGCCCGCCCAGGATGAAAAGCCCATTTTCTGTCATGATTTTTTGTCATAGAAGTAGGAGCCCACCACATCTATGATGATACCGGGTTTTGTCACAATTATCGTCATAGAAGTGTCATAAGTATGACAGAAAAAATTTCATTCGGCCCAAAATGTCACGGATGTGTCTTTTTTTGTAGTGCTAGGAGGGTATGGCGTCTAGCGAGGGAAATTACCACCTTAGAGGTCCTTACTTTGATGGTACTAATTTTGCTAGTTGGAAGCATAAGATGAAAATGCATATTCTTGGACATAACCCCGTCGTTTGGGCTATTGTGTGTGTTGGCTTGCAAGGTGAATTCTTTGATGGGAGAGAACCGAACCGTGAAGCTACCACGGAAGAGTTGAAGATGGTGCAATACAATGCTCAATCTTGCGATATCCTCTTGAACAGATTATGCCCCGAAGAATTCAACAAAATCAGCCATCTTGAGAATGCAAAGGAAATTTGGGATACTTTGATTGATATGCACGAAGGTACCGACTCCGTCAAGGAATCCAAATTGGATGTGCTTCAAAGTCAACTTGACAAGTTCAAAATGAAGGATGGTGAAGGTGTCGCTGAAATGTACTCTAGGCTTGCTCTCATCACAAATGAGATTGCCGGCTTAGGAAGTGAAGAGATGACCGATAGATTCATCATCAAGAAGATCCTAAGAGCCTTGGATGGAAAATATGATACCGTGTGCACATGGATCCAAATGATGCTCAATTACAAAGACCTCAAGCCAACAGAAGTCATTGGAAGAATTGTTGCTCATGAGATGTCACTCAAGGATAAGGAAGAGCTTCACAACAAGTCAAGTGGTGCTTACAAAGCCTCATGTGATGCTCCTACATCATCAAGTGAGAAGCAAACCTTCAATGAAGAATTGAGCCTAATGGTGAAGAATTTCAACAAGTTCTACAAGAGTAGAAGCAAAGAAAGAAGTTCCAGGTCAAGGTCCTACAATGAAAAAAGATCTTCAAGTCGTGAGAGAAATTGCTACAATTGTGGAAGACCCGGACACTACTCTAATGAGTGTACGGCCCCCTACAAAAGAAGAGAATATTCACCCAAAAGGAGAAGTAGAAGAGAAGAATCACCACCAAGAGAGAGGATGAGTAGAGATGATCGTTATGAACGAAGAACCTCTCGGAGAAGCAAGGATTCGGAAAGGAAGGACAAATCATCAAGGAGCTACACAAAACAAAGACATCAAGCTCATGTTGGTGAATGGGTATCCGGCTCCGACTCCGACCACCACTCCGAAAGAAGTTATCACTCCGACTCCGAATATACTCAAGATGAAGGTGTTGCCGGTCTAGCACTTGTGTCAACCAACTCCTATGACATATTTGACTCACCAAATGAAGGAATTGGAAGATGCTTCATGGCTAAAGGCCCAAAGGTATCACACCCCGAGTATGTTCATTTCAATAGTGATGAAGATGATTTGCTAGGTGATGATGGTTTACTTGTTGACAACTCTAGTGATGAAAACTATGATGAACTTGCTATTAATCATGCTAATCAAGACAAAATGAATGATGATGACAAGAAGGAGATTGAGCATCTAACTAAAGAATTAAACACTCTTAAGTTCGCTCATGAAACTACCTTGGAATATCATCAAGAACTTTTAAAGACTCATGAGAAGCTACGCTTTGAAAAGCTCAACCTTGAGCAAGAGCATGGGTTCTTAAAAGCAATCAATGATGATCTTCGCAAGAAAAGTTCTTCTTACATTGCCAAGCATTTACTCTTGTCTACTTACATGCCACAAGTTAAATCTAGCAACAAGAGCAAGAAAGATTCTTCTTCTAGTAGTAACAATAATCATGTTAAATCCAATGTTGTTGCTTCTAGTAGTTCTCTTGATTCCACTAATGATTCTCTTAGCCAAGTTACACTTGAGCAAGAAAATAGCTTATTGAAGGGAATTATAGAGAAAGGTGTTTACAAGAGCCTTGCCGGGAGTAAGCAATTTGAGGAAATTGTACGCAAGCAAGGAAGGCACCGGAAGAATCAAGGTATTGGTTTTGAATGAAAGTTAAATGCAAATGGAGTTGAGTGGGAAGAAGATCAATACCCCAAGACGAAGTTTGTTCCTCAACAAGAGAAGTATGATCCTACTTCCTTCCAAGGGACACAAGCTCAAGATGATCTTCCACCACAAGACCACAAGCACAAAGGCAAGGACAAGCTTCAAGAGGAGATTGATGCATTTGAAGAAGCTCCTAAGGCCTTGGTCAAGTGGGTTCCCAAGACTACATCAAGTTCTACTTCATCAAGTATGACTACAACTCCAAGGATTCCCATCAAGATGATGTGGATCCCGAAGAAGAAGAACTAGAAAGTTCTTGAGGGTGACTCTGCCAACATACTTCACTCATATTA
Source organism: Aegilops tauschii subsp. strangulata (assembly GCF_002575655.3). Taxonomy (NCBI): domain Eukaryota; kingdom Viridiplantae; phylum Streptophyta; class Magnoliopsida; order Poales; family Poaceae; genus Aegilops; species Aegilops tauschii. Next base: position 51,406,167 of record NC_053039.3, read on the forward strand.
TCTTGGCAAGGACAAGTGCAAACAACTTCCACATCTTGTACTAGTTCAAGGAGTCACAAACCCTCTTGTTGGTAAGACAAGGGACAAGGTAACCTAATGTTTTCATGGACATCATCGTGTGTGAACATCACTCTATGTCTATGGATATCCTTGTTTGTTCCTTGTGGGACTAACCCGTGTAGGTATTGAAAGTGCAACTCACTCCAATGGATTGCTCCAAATGATCTACATCAACACTGACCATCCACATCTTCAACATCTACATGAAGTCATCATCGACAAAACCCAAGGTTAGTTCATCCCTCTTGGGGGGGGGATGTCACATCTAGGGGGGCTTTACTCTAACAATTGAGCTAAAGCAACTCTAATGGTGTGAACACAACAATGCTTTATGTAAAAGTGGTAACCCCAATTGTGCTTAAACGATGAGTATGACCTATGATCAAATGTTCTCATTTGACTCATAAGTCAATATACTAATATATAGATGACCTAGTCATCGCCAATTGCTTGATAGATGCTAAAGTGTTTGTGCATGCTTGGTCACATATTTCATTTGCCATTTTATTGTGTGAGCATGTTGATTGCATATTTTACTCCTTCGAGGACATCCATTTGTTGCTTTGATTGTTTGGCTTTTTCTTTTGCCAAATGGATGGACAAGAATTCCTAACAACTCCCTCTAGCTATCTATGCTTTTCTTGTCTCAAACTCTATTCATGCTACATCACAAAGTTTGATCAAGTCAGATTCGAACCACTTTGTGTGAGGAGCACTCGGAGTCCCCGATTCTTCATAGACTTAAACTTCCAAAACCTCCTGTGCATTTCGGTCTGACCAATCTATCCACTTCGGTCACACCGAGTTCACTGAGTTGATCTAGGTTTTTAATCTTGGTGCAACCGATTAGAACTTTTCGGTCACACCGAGTTGCAGTAACCGCTTGTGATTCTGCATCTCGGTGCCACCGAGTTGTTCCACTCGGTCACACCGACAGGGTCAGGATATATATATCGACGGGTGAGATTTTGGAAATTTCTTCAAAACCCTTCATCCCGCGCGTGTCCTGCTCTGCCGCCTCGGGTCTCTGGATCATCTTCTCATCGCCAGCGACCTCTCGCCACTGGTTTCCATCACCGTCAACGGATTTCAATGCCGATGTTGCTGCCGTAGCAAACTCACCGCCGAACTAGGGTATGAGTTCGACTTTTTGTGCTAATTCCTTACTCCGATTCTTAGCACAATGCATGCCATGTTCTTTACCACGTATGAGATCAATCTATCTAGAGAAAACGTCCATTAGATTAGGTTTGATTTGAAAATTTAGGGTTATGTTTCCGCCGAACTCATCTCAGACCAACCGAGTTGTAGAAATCGGTCTCACTGATTTGGCTTAGGCCATTGCACTTTCCCTTTTCGGTCTGACCGAAAGCTGCAAATCGGTGTGACCGCATTCAAATCTCTATGAAACCCTAGCAATCTCGGAGTCACCGAACTATGTCTTGGTCTGACCGATTTCACTAGTTTAGACTCCAATAGTTGCTTCGGTGTCACCGAGTTTAACAAATCGGTAGCTCCGAAATGCTTTATGTGGAAAAGTAAAACTAAGTTTTTGACTCATCTGTTTTGCAAAAAGTCTGCACCTTGTGATGCTCATCCACTCTACCTCATCTATATCTATTCACAGGGTCTGCTGTCAGTTTGCTTTGCCAATATGTCTGACCAGAGTGATAGCCAGAACAAATCAGAAGAGCAAGTGAACTTGAGTGAGGGCACTAGTCCCTCTAGCAGCTATGATGAGGGCAACAGGAGCACTCCAAGCAATTTGCCCAAGGAAGCCACTAGATCAAGGAAGAAGAGAACCTTAGACTCTGAGGATGAGGACTATGTGGCTACTGAGGAAGAAGTGAGCTCCAAGAAGAAAGTGCTGAAGAAGGAATATGGAACTGCAGCTGCAACAAAGACTGTTATGCAAAAGAAAGTTCCTGCCAAAAGAGTGCCAACATCCAAGCCAAGGAAAGTTCCAACAGGAGAAACCATGCAGTTCACTATAGAACAGTCAGATGATGATGTGGCTGGTGGCAAGAAGAAGAAAAGGGCAATAAGCACACCTGCAAAAGTACTTGGAAAATCAACCATGGTGAGAGATTCTGAAGAAGAGGAAGAGGAAGAGGATGCTGCACCAGCACCCAAGTCACAAAAGCTGATGGGGGTGCAATTAAGTCTGGGGCTGCCCCTTCTAAGCCCAAGACTGCCCCCAAAGCTATTTCTCAAGCTACAAAGACTTCAAAGCCCAAGAGGAGCACTAGGAACATTCCAGCTGCAGAGAAGAACAAGGCCCCAGTGCCTGAAGTTGAAGAAGAAGATGCTGAAGCCCAAGTGCTTAGAAAGCTTAAACCAAAGATTCCAGATCATGATGACAGCCATCCAGTGGCAGAAGATATGAGCATCAGGAAGGATGCAGGTCTAAGACTTTGGAGAAAAAGTGACCCTTATGCTGTGAGGAGGAAGACTGCAGTGGACTACAGGTTCCACACCAAAGGACAACAAGATTTCTATGAAACCATTCTGCTTGACAAGAAGCCCATAGTTTGTGATATGAAGTGGGTTGATTGGGAATACATTGATGAAAATGAAGACCATTTTCCAAGTGTACATGAGAGCTTCAGAGCATGTGGTATTGACAAGTTTGTGGGTCAGAAGCTGAGAAAATGGAATGATGAACTCATCATGCAATTCTACTCCACAGCTCATTTTTATCCAGATGGTAGAATTGTATGGATGTCTGAGGGTACAAGGTACCAGTCAACTGTTGATGAGTGGGCAAAGTTGATAAATGCCCCTGAAGAGCATGACGATGACTTGGATGTCTATGCCAAGAAGAAGAAAGACCACAACTCTATGGCCAACATGTACAAAGAGATCCCAGACAAAGCATTGGACACACATAGGTTTGGATCTGTTCATTACATGTTGTCCGGTCTAGCTACTATCAACACAATCTTGAGGCATACATTGTTGCCCAAATCTGGAGATCACAAGATGATTAGAGGCCATTCAATCAACTTGCTGCAGATATTTGATGTGCCTCAGAAGTTCAAAGTTATGAGCCTGTTGAAACGATCAAGAGGACAGCTGCTGATCAGAAAAGATCTTGTGGGTATGCTCCACATATTCAGGTGCTCATCAACTCCAAGATGGGCACACGCACTTATCTTTTGGACAAGGAGCATCTACCCTTGAGACTAGATTTTGAGGACAACACTGTTGTGATGAATGAGGATGATCCCACATCTGTGCAAGCACAAGAAAAGAGAGAGAATGCAAAGGCCGAGAAGGCTGCAAAGATGCCAGGTGTTGAGGAGGCATCTCAAGTGTTCTTAAAGTCAAAACAAGATCAGCTTGCTTATCTGATTCAAGCAACTTTGAGGATTGAGAAGGGCTTGGCCACCCTGACTCAAAATCAGGAGATCTTGGAGAGGATCATTGAGACCAAACTCTATGATCTTGATCTGAAAGTGATTGAGATGCAGACAGCTGTTGAGCAGGTCCAGGAGGAAGCAGAGGAGAGGAAAGGGCAAGCTACCACAGATGCCTTTCAGAGAGTGCCCAGATGTCAGAGATCTGCTGCAGTGCCCATGGCTAACACTAGAGCAACTACATCAGCACCAATAGCTACAGCTTCTGTGCCACCTCCAGTTGCCACTCCACCAGCTCCAACAACGTCTACAAATGCTTTCGTCCTTGGAGTCCTCTCAACACCACCTCCCGAAGACCAAGCCTAGAGAGACGCATAGCACTATGCATTTTCAAACTTTTTGGTAATTTGTTGCCGAAGGGGGAGAAATGTATAGATCATAGGCTTCGAGAGAGAGAGTGTTTTTGCCTCTTTGGTCTCTTTCTATATGATTGATACTTTTGTGTGTGCTTGTTTAATAGTCTTATGTTTGTGTGTGAGATACTTGTATGATCATGTGGTTGACCATATCCTACTTTAATGCTTGCTTGGATGATATTATCTTTTATATCTCATATATGATCATTCACTTTGCTTGGTGATGAGTGCATGCTTTTACTTTCTATCATTTTGAGCGCTCCACCAAGATGTATGTGACATGTAAGAGTAACCCATGATCCTAATCGATTGTGCTTTTGCATTCAAAAGCAAATTTCAAATAATGCACAAATTTAGGGGGAGCTCTTACTTATCACATACTTCTCAAAGCGACGATGTATTTCAATCTTATTATCATTTGTCGAAGCTTTGGTCTATGTGTTGTCATCAATTACCAAAAAGGGGGAGATTGAAAGTGCAACTATCCCTGGGTGGTTTTGGTAATTCCTAACAACATATAGCTCATTGAACTAATGCTATTTGAAGATCATCATTTCAGAAAGTTCAATGATTGGCATGGCATGGATTAGGAACGTGGACCCCTCAAAATGCTAAGGATACAAATTGGCTCAAGCTCAAGACTCTACATTTTCATTTTAGTGATCCAAGATCACATTGAGTCCATAGGAAAAGCCAATACTATTAAAAGGGTATGAGGTGTTGCTTAATGGCTTGCTTGCTCAAAATGCTTAGTGATATGCTCCAAAATCCCTCAACCACTTTCTCATATCCACATATGTCCCAAACCAAAAGTCAAACTCGGCCCCACCGATTTGATCTATCCAGCGCCACCGAGTTCACTTGACATAGCCACTGCCAGAAACCCTAGTCACTTCGGTCTCATCGATAGGGATCTCGGTCTCACCGAGATGGGATTTCAAACTCTCAGTTTCCCTTCGTAACGTTTCGGTCCAACTGAGATGAGCGATCGGTCACACCGAGTTTGCAATGCAAACTCTCTATTTTCCTTTCGTAACATTTCGGTCTCACCGAAATGAGCGATTCGGTCCCACCGAGTTTGCCTGACCAACTCTCTATTTGCCTATTATAGAAATTGGTCCTACCGAGTTTATGTGATCGGTCTCACTGAGATTACGTTAAGCCCTAACCTAATGAAATTGGTCCCACCGAGTTGACATGTCGGTCCCACCGAAAAGCCTAACGTTCACATTTTGAACTAAATCGCTTTGACCGAGTTTCATGATTCGGTCCCACCGAGTTTGGTAAAATGTGTGTAACGGTTAGATTTTGTGTGGAGGCTATTTATACCCCTCCACACACTCTTCATTCGTGGAGAGAGCCATCAGGACGTGCCTACACTTCCAGCATACATTTTCTGATAGAGAACCACCTACTCATGTGTTGAGACCAAGATATTCCAATCCAACCACAAGAATCTTGATCTCTAGCCTTCCCCAAGTTGCTTTCCACTCAAATCATCTTTTTACCAAATCCAAATCTGTGAGAGAGAGTTGAGTGTTGGGGAGACTATCATTTGAAGCACAAGAGTAAGGAGTTCATCATCAACACACCATCTATTACCTTTTGGAGAGTGGTGTCTCCTAGATTGGTTAGGTGTCACTTGGGAGCCTCCGTCAAGATTGTGGAGTTGAACCAAGGAGTTTGTACGGGCAAGGAGATCGCCTACTTCCTGAAGATCTACCCTAGTGAGGCAAGTCCTTCGTGGGCGATGACCATGGTGGGATAGACAAGGTTTCTTCTTCGTGGACCCTTCATGGGTGGAGCCCTCCGTGGACTGGCAGCCGTTACCCTTCGTGGGTTGAAGTCTCCATCAACGTGGATGTACACGATAGCACCACCTATCGGAACCACAGAGAAAATCTCTACGTCTACATTGCGTCTGCTCCCTCCAAACTCCTCCCTTTACCTTCATGTGCAATGTTTTACATTCCGCTGCTATACTCTTAGACTTGCATGTGTAGGTTGATTGCTTGATTGTGCTAAGTTGCTAAAATCTGCCAAGACTTAAAGTTGCGAAAAGGCTAGATTTTTATTTGGTCAAGTAGTCTAATCACCCCCCCCTCTAGACAATGATCATTGCCTGGATATCGTCATGAGTATTTGAAGTTCTGTCAATTGCCCAATAGTAATTTGTTCACCCACTATTTGCTATTTTTCTCGAGAGAAGCCACTAGTGAAACCTACGGCCCCCGGGTCTCTTTCTCATATATTTGCCTTTGCGATTACTTTTTCCTTGCATTTATTTTCAGATCTATTAAACCAAAAATACAAAAAATACCTTGCTGCAATTTTTCCTTATTTATTTTATTTGGTGTTCGATCTATCAATTTACTACAAATTTATCTCACGCCCATTTGCCTACTTGAGGCGCCATACCCCGGAAGGGATTGACAACCCCTTTAATACATCGGGTTGCGAGGATTTGTTATCTGTGTGCAGGAGTTGTTTACGTTGTGTTGCTTGGTTCTCCGACTGGTTCGATAACCTTGGTGTCATATCTGAGGGAAATACCTACCGCCGATGTGCTGCATCATCCCTTCCTCTTTGGGGAAATACCGATGTAGCTTCAAGCGACATCACAAAGCATGGAGGCAGCTATCCCAATTTCATCTCTTGGTTCAAAAAAACGGTAATTTCCATTAGACAATTTCATTTCTTCGTCTAATTTGTGGCTAATGCAACAATCCCTTTCGTATTAAACTTGCAGGCAAATTCAGAGTTAATGAACGCCGAATTGAGACAAGTCGTTAATGTTTGACTTTAAGGTCTGTTCATTTGACAAATACGACATCAACGGGTATCGCTTTCGTACCTATGGCAAAGAGCTATCTATGGCCGACCGAAAGTCTACAAATTGTTGTGTCTCTGCTATGGGCGAAGGAGATACCGAGTATTATGGAAGAGTTGAAGAAATTTATGAACTTCAATTCTATGGTGCAAACCCACCAAACATCGTAGTCTTCAAACATTATTGGTTCCAGTCGAAGGAGACTAGAAGGACTCATGAACACTTAGGGCTAGTGGAAATCAAACAAAGCACCCATTTGGATGTTCCTGATGTCTATATTATGGCTCAACAGGCAACCCAAGTTTTCTATCTACCGTGGGCCTGTCAAAGTGATCCAAATCTCAATGGTTGGGATGTCGTTTATGAAGTGTCGCCACGTGTTAGACCACCTCCCCCCAATTAAGAGGATTATGAAACTCACATTAACATAGACACATATGAAGGAGAATTCTTCCAAGAAACACGTATTTCCAAAAAACGTTTCAAGAACCGCTCTACTTCACCCCAGAACATTGAAGTAGACAGGGCGGTGAACCCGACTTCACCCCTAAGCCGGAACAAGAAGAGCCTGAAGAGGTTACTGTTGCGGATGACCTGTCAATGCTTGACCGATTACGAAAAGGTGGCCTTCCACATGATGATGATGCATTTATTAATGATGATGATGAGCATGTCATTATCGATAGTGATGACGATGATGCATTTATTGATCCTGGAGCATTTATTGAACCCGACGATCCAGATTATTATTAGGTATTCAATTATTTATGTTGTACTTGATTTATATAGTTACTTATATGATTGTATGATTTATATAGTTGGTATGTATAATTTTCTTACTTTGTATGATTGTTTCCTATACATAGTGCCATGGTCTTGGTGTCCGTCCCCGTCGGCCCTCGCTTGCTTTATGATTCGGATGTGGTAAATTCTCTTTCATAACTATTTGTTGCATTTCACATTTATGACAATTATGGCCATCAAGTTGACATAGAGATCATTTAATCTAGGAGGTATGTGAACAGGAATTTGAAAATGACCCTCTTGTGGAGAAGTTAAATTTAGTTGAAAAATAAAATGAGTATTTGAAAGAAAAAATTAAAAGAATTGAAGAAAAGATGACATTGAGTTGTATGTTGCCGATGTCGTCGATGATCACAAGATGAAGATGAATGCAATGCGGTTGAAGATGGATACAATGCGCGTGAAGTTTAAGAAGATTAGAAAAAATGCCATTGATACTGAGGCTTGGTATCATTATGTCGTTGGATCAATTGTTACCTTAGTTGTGATCTTCATCACATTTGTTGTGATGAGGGTAAGTTTTCTCTAGTTTTTTGCTTTACAAATGGATACTTAGCTTATTTTCCTCCTAAATGGCATAATTACCTAAGTTAGATAGAAAAAGTGAGCCATACTTAGCTTCTTCAGTTCATTTATGACATACTTAGCATACTTAGGTCAAAATTGGCATGATAATCTTTGTTACCTCCAAAATGATATAGAAATAGCTTATTTTCCTCGAAAATGACATAATAACCTTACTAAGCTCCAAAATGACCTATTTACCTAGCTTAGCTCTAAAATGGCCTACACTTAGCATTTTTACCTAGCTTAGCAATAAAATGGCATTTTTACCTACCTTAGTTATAAGAAGAAGAAGATAAAGAAGAGGAGAGGAGAAAAAGAAAGAAGAAAAAATCTTCTTCTCTTCTTCTTCTTCTTCTTCTAACTAGTCTTCTTCTTCTTCTTCTTCTTCGAACTTTCTTCTTTCCCAATTTGCAGATTTGCTTTAGATGAGGAAGCTTGCGTTGATGGAGTCTACTCTTCTCTTTATGCTTCCATCTTGTTTTGATTTTGTAGGATGAACAACTAATGTGAAACTTGCTACCTATATATGTATGTATGGATGAAACCATTGTATGCTTGTTGTTGGATATGTTGGCTAGCTACATATGTTGCATATGAACTTTTGATTTGCTATGTATATGTGTTGGATGATCATATCCATATGGCAGGGATATGATTTGGTATGTATATGTGTTGGTATGCTTGTCGAAAGTATTTTCATATGTGTGTGTGTGTCTATATATATATATATGTGTGTGTGTGTGTGTGTGTGTGTGTGTGTGTGTGTGTGTGTGTGTGTGTGTGTGAAATTGAATGAATTTAAGAAAAATCAGAAAAAACAGGGGCTATACAGGCTCTTTGCCGTCTGCTGGCAGACGGCAAAGAGCTTTGCCATTAGCCAGCTGACGGCAAAGCTGCCACGTGTCAGCTACCTGTGCAACATGGGGTAATAGGCTGGCTATTTGGATGCTTTGTCGTTCGCTGGCGGACGGCAAAGACCATTGCATCTTTGCCGCCAGCCGGCGGACGACAAAGAAATCAAATAGGCCAGCCCCCAGGTGTTGCCACGTGGACCGCTATGCCGTCCGCTGGCGGACGGCAAATATGCTAAGTTCTTTGTCGTCCACCAGCAGACGGCAAATATGCAATGGTGTTTGCCGTCTGCTGGCGGACGGCAAAGCACACCGTTAACCCACTAACGGCATGTAGCTGACACGTCTGCCGTCCATGTCCTTTGCCGTCTGCTAGCTGATGGCAAAGACCATTTCATCTTTGCCGTCAGCCAGCAGACGGCAAAGAAGCCTTTGTCGTAGCTCGTTTAGTCGGACCTGTTGCCGTCCGCTAGCGGACGGCAAAGGCCTTTGCCGTCCGCCAGGCATGCCTTTGTCGTCTGCCATGGCTGATGGCAAAGTTCCAGATTCCTGTAGTGGCATATGCAAATATGGCCTGGGAACACTGAGGCCGAAAGGTCGAGCGTGAATCATATAGTAGATATGATCAACATAGAGATGTTCACCATTGAAAACTACTCCATCTCATGTGATGATCGGACATGGTTTAGTTGATATGGATCACGTGATCATTTAGATGACTAGAGGGATGTCTATCTAAGTGGGAGTTCTTAAGTAATATGATTAATTGAACTTAAATTTATCATGAACTTAGTCCCGATAGTTTTTGCATATCTATGTTGTTGTAGATCAATGGCTCGTGCTACTGTTTCCTTCAATTTTAATGCATTCCTAGAGAAAGCTAAGTTCAAATATGATGGTAGCAACTACACGGACTGGGTCCGTAACTTGAGAATTATCCTCATTGCTGCACAGAAGAATTACGTCCTGGAAGCACCGCTAGGTGCAAGGCCCGCTGCAGGAGCAACTCCGAACGTTATGAACGTCTGGCAGACTAAAGCTGATGACTACTTGATAGTTCAGTATGCCATGCTTTATGGCTTAGAATCGGGACTTCAAAGACGTTTTGAACGTCATGGAGCATATGAGATGTTCGAGGAGTTGAAGTTAATATTTCAAGCAAATGCCCGAGTTGAGAGATATGAAGTCTCCAACAAGTTCTATAGCTGCAAGATGGAGGAAAATAGTTCTGTCAGTGAACACATACTCAGAATGTATGGGTACCATAACCACTTGACTCAGCTGGGAGTTAATCTTCCTGATGATAGTCTCATTGACAGAGTTCTTCAATCACTACCACCAAGCTATAAAGGCTTCATGATGAACTATAATATGCAAGGGATGGAAAAGAGAATTCCCGAGCTCTTCGCGATGCTTAAGGCTGCGGAGGTAGAAATCAAGAAGGAGCATCAAGTGTTGATGGTTAACAAGACCACTAGTTTCAAGAAAAAGGGCAAAGGGAAGAAGGGGAACTTCAAGAAGAATAGCAAGCAAGTTGCTGCTCAAGGGAAGAAGCCCAAGTCTGGACCTAAGCCTGAAACTGAATGCTTCTACTACAAAGGGACTGGTCTTGTTTAAGGTCACTGAGTGCTCAAGGGAAGAAGCCCAAGTTTCGCGATGCTTAAGGTCACTGGAAGCGGAACTGCCCCAAGTATTTGGCGGATAAGAAGGATGGCAAAGTGAAAGGTATATTTGATATACATGTTATTGACGTGTACCTTACTAATGCTCGTAGTAGCGCCTGGGTATTTGATACTGGTTCTGTTGCTCATATTTGCAACTCAAAACAGGGGCCACGGATTAAACAAAGATTGGCTAAGGACGATGTGATCGTCGTCGGCACGCTACCTCTACATCTACCTTCGGGATTATTTTTAGACCTGAATAATTGTTATTTGGTGCCAGCGTTGAGCATGAACATTATATCTGGATCTTGTTTGATGCAAGACAGTTATTCATTTAAATCAGAGAATAATGGTTGTTCTATCTATATGAGTAATATCTTTTATGGTCATGCACCCTTGACGAGTCGTCTATTTTTTTGAATCTCGATCGTAATGATACACATATTCATAATATTGAAGCCAAAAGATGCAAAGTTAATAACGATAGTGCAACTTATTTGTGGCACTACCGTTTAGGTCATATTGGTGTAAAGCGCATGAAGAAACTCCATGTTGATGGGCTTTTGGAATCACTTGATTATGAATCACTTGATGCTTGCGAACCATGCCTCATGGGCAAGATGACTAAGACTCCGTTCTCCGGAACAATGGAACGAGCCACCGACTTATTGGAAATAATACATACAGATGTATGCGGTCCGATGAGTGTTGAGGCTCGCGGCGGGTATCGTTATTTTCTGACCTTCACAGATTATTTGAGTAGATATTGTTATATCTACTTAATGAAACATAAGTCTGAAACATTTGAAAAGTTCGAAGAATTTCATAGTGAAGTGGAAAATCATCGTAACAAGAAAATAAAGTTTCTACGATCTGATCGTGGAGGTGAATATTTGAGTTATGAGTTTGGTCTTCATTTGAAACAATGTGGAATAGTTTCGCAACTCACGCCACCTGGAACACCACAGCGTAATGGTGTGTCCGAACATCGTAACCGTACTTTATTGGACATGCTGCAATCTATGATGTCTCTTACCGATTTACCACTATCGTTTTGGGGTTATGCTTTAGAGGCGGCTGCATTCACGTTAAATAGGGCACCATCTAAATCCGTTGAGACGACACCATATGAACTATGGTTTAGCAAGAAACCTAAGCTGTCATTTCTTAAAGTTTGGGGCTGCAATGCTTATGTGAAAAAGCTTCAACCTGATAAGCACGAACCCAAATTCGAGAAGTGCGTCTTCATAGTATACCCAAAAGAAACTGTTGGGTACACCTTCTATCACAGATCTGAAGACAAGATATTCGTTGCTAAGAATGGATCCTTTCTAGAGAAGGAGTTTCTCTCGAAAGAAGTGAGTGGGAGGAAAGTAGAACTTGATGAGGTAATTGTACCTTCTCCCGAATTGGAAAGTAGTACATCACAGAAATCAGTTCCAATGATGCCTACACCAATTAGTGAGGAAGTTAATGATGATGATCATGATACTTCAGATCAAGTTACTACCGAACCTCGTAGGTCAACCAGAGTACGTTCCGCACCAGGGTGGTACGGTAATCCTGTTCTGGAAGTCATGTTACTAACCATGACGAACCTACGAACTATGAGGAAGCGATGATGAGCCCAGATTCTGCGAAATGGCTTGAGGCCATGAAATCTGAGATGGTATCCATGTATGAGAACAAAGTGTGGACTTTGGTTGACTTGCCCGATGATCGGCAAGCCATAGAGAATAAATGGATCTTCAAGAAGAAGACTGACGCTGACGGTAATGTTACTGTCTGCAAAGCTCGACTTGTTGCGAAAGGTTTTCGACAAGTTCAAGGAGTTGACTACGATGAGACCTTCTCACCCGTAGTGATGCTTAAGTTTGTCCGAATCATGTTAGCAATTTCCGCATTTTATGATTATGAAATTTGGCAAATGGATGTCAAAACTTCATTCCTTAATGGATTTCTTAAAGAAGAGTTGTATATGATGCAACCAGAAGGTTTTGTTGATCCTAAAGGTGCTAACAAAGTGTGCAAGCTCTAGCGATCCATTTATGGACTGGTGCAAGCCTCTCGGAGTTGGAATATACGCTTTGATAGTGTGATCAAAGCATATGGTTTTATACCGACTTTTGGAGAAGCCTGTATTTACAGGAAATGAGTGGGAGCTCTGTGGCATTTCTAATATTATATGTGGATGTCATATTGTTGATTGGAAATAATACAGAATTTCTGGATAGCATAAAAGGATACTTGAATAAGAATTTTTCAATGAAAGACCTTGGTGAAGCTGCTTATATATTGGGCATCAAGATCTATAGAGATAGATCAAGACGCTTTAATTGGACTTTCACAAAGCACATACCTTGATTTTTTTTTAAGAAGTTCAAAATGGATCAGTCAAAGAAAGGGTTCTTGCCTGTGTTACAAGGTGTGAAGTTGAGTCAGACTCAATGCCCGACCACTACAGAAGATAGAGAGAAAATGAAAGTCATTCCCTATGCCTCAGCCATAAGTTCTATCATGTATGCAATGTTGTGTACCAGACCTAATGTGTGCCTTGCTATAAGTTTAGCGAGGAGGTACCAAAGTAATCCAGGAGTGGATCACTGGACAGCGGTCAAGAACATCCTGAAATACCTGAAAAGGACTAAGGATATGTTTCTCATTTATGGAGGAAACAAAGAGCTTGTCATAAATGATTACGTCGATGCAAGCTTTGACACTGATCCAGATGACTCTAAGTCACAAACCGGATACATATTTATATTGAATGGTGGAGCTGTCAGTTGGTGCAGTTCCAAGCAGAGCGTCGTGGCGGGATCTACGTGTGAAGCGGAGTACATAGCTGCTTCATAAGCAGCAAATGAAGGAGTCTAGATGAAGGAGTCATATCCAATCTAGGTGTAATACCCAGTGCATCGGGTCCAATGAAAATCTTTTGTGACAATACTGGAGCAATTGCCTTAGCGAAGGAATCCAGATTTCACAACAGAACCAAACACATCAAGAGACGCTTCAACTCCATCCGCGATCAAGTCAAGGAGGGAGACATAGAGATTTGCAAGATACATACGGATCTGAATGTTGCAGACCCGTTGACTAAGCCTCTTCCACGAGCAAAACATGATCAACACCAAGACTCCATGGGTGTTAGAATCATTACAATGTAATCTAGATTGTTGACTCTAGTGCAAGTGGGAGACTGAAGGAAATATGCCCAGAGGCAATAATAAAGTTGTTATTTATATTTCCTTATATCATGATAAATGTTTATTATTCATGCTAGAATTGTATTAACCGGAAACTTAGTACATGTGTGAATACATAGACAAAATAGAGTGTCCCTAGTATGCCTCTACTTGACTAGCTCGTTTGATCAAAGATGGTTAAGTTTCCTGACCATAGACATGTGTTGTCATTTGATGAACGAGATCACATCGTTAGAGAATGATGTGATGGACAAGACCCATCCGTTAGCTTAGCATAATGATCGTTAAGTTTTATTGATATTTCTTTCTTCATAACTTATACATATTCCTCTGACTATGAGATTATGCAACTCCCGAATACCGGAGGAACACCTTCTGTGCTATCAAACGTCACAACGTAACTGGGTGATTACAAAGATGCTCTACAGGTGTCTCCGAAGGTGTTTGTTGGGTTGGCATAGATCAAGATTAGGATTTTTCACTCCGAGTATCGGGGAAGTATCTCTAGGCCCTCTCGGTAATGCACATCACTATAAGCCTTGCAAGCAATGTAACTAATGAGTTAGTTGCGGGATGATGCATTACGGAACGAGTAAAGAGACTTGCCGGTAACGAGATTGAACTAGGTATGATGATACCGACGATCGAATCTCGAGCAAGTAACATACCGATGACAAAGGGAATAACGTATGTTGTTATTGCGGTTTGACCGATAGAGATCTTCGTAGAATATGTAGGAACCAATATGAGCATCCAGGTTCTGCTATTGGTTATTGACCGGAGATGTGTCTCGGTCATGTCTACATAGTTCTCGAACCCGTAGGGTCCGCACACTTAACGTTCGATGACGATTTGTATTATGAGTTATGTGTTTTGGTGACCGAAGTTTGTTAGGAGTCCCGGATGAGATCAAGGACATGACGTGGAGTCTCAAAATGGTCGAGAGGTAAAGATTCATATATTGGAAGGTAGTATTCGGACATCGGAATGGTTTCGAGTGGTTCGGGTATTTTACCAGAGTACCGAGTTGTTACCGGAACTCCCCGAGGGAAGTACTGGGCCTATATGGGCCTTAGGGGAGAGAGAGGGAAGCCCGCGAGGGGTGGCGCGCGCCCCCCTCCAAGGGAGTCCGAATAGGACAAGGAGGAGGGGGCGCGGGCCCCCTTTCCCTCTCCCTCTCCCTCTCCTTCCTTTTCCCCTCCGGTAAAGAAAGGAAAAGGGGGGGCGAATCCTACTAGGAATGGAGTCCTAGTAGGACTCCCCCCCATGGCGCGCCCCTCTTGGCCGTCTGCCTCCTCCTCCCCTCCTTTATATACGGGGGCAGGGGGCACTCCAGAGCACATCAATTGTTCTCTTAGCCATGTGCGGTGCCCCCCTCCACAGTTTACTCCTCCGGTCATAGCGTCGTAGTGCTTAGGCGAAGCCCTGCACAGATCACATCACCATCACCATCACCACGCCATCGTGCTGACGGAACTCTCCCTCGACCCTCTGCTGGATCAAGAGTTCGAGGGACGTCATTGAGCTGAACGTGTGCTGAACTCGGAGGTGCCGTACGTTCGGTACTAGATCGGTTGGATCGTGAAGACATTCGACTACATCAACCGCGTTAACCTAACGCTTCTGCTTTCGGTCTACGAGGGTACATGGACACACTCTCCCCTCTCGTTGCAATGCATCTTCTAGATAGATCCTGCGTGATCGTAGGATTTTTTTTGAAATTGCATGCTACGTTCCCCAACACATAGTACTTCGTTTCTATAACTAATAGATTTTTGCAATAAGTACGTGAGTTCTTTATGACTAATGTTGAGTCCATGGATTATATGCACTCTCACCCTTCCACCATTGCTAACCTCTCTAGTGCCGCGCAACTTTCGCCGGTACCATAAAACCACCATATACCTTCCTCAAAATAGCCACCATACCTACCTATTATGGCATTTCCATAGCCATTCCGAGATATATTGCCATGCAACTTTCCACCGTTCCGTTTATTATGACACACTTCATCATTGTCATATTGATTTGCATGATCATGTAGTTGACATCGTATTTGTGGCAAAGCCACCGTTCATAATTCTTTCATACATGTCACTCTTGATTCATTGCACATCCCGGTACACCACCGGAGGCATTCATATAGAGTCATATTTTTTTCTAAGAATCGAGTTGTAATTCTTGAGTTGTAAGTAAATAAAAGTGTGATGATCTTCATTATTAGAGCGTTGTACCATGTGAGGAAAGGATGATGGAGACTATGATTCCCCCACAAGTTGGGATGAGACTCCGGACAAAAAAAGGAGGCCAAAAAAAAGAGAGAAGGCCCAAATAAAAAAATGAGAGAAAAAAGAGAAGGGACAATGTTACTATCCTTTTACCACACTTGTGCTTCAAAGCAGCACCATGATCTTCATGATAGAGAGTCTCCTATGTTGTCACTTTCGTATGCTAGTGGGAATTTTTCATTATAGAACTTGGCTTGTATATTCCAATGATGGGCTTCCTCAAATTGCCCTAGGTCTTCGTGAGCAAGCGAGTTGGATGCACACCCACTTAGTTTTCTTTTTGAGCTTTCATAAACTTATAGCTGTAGTGCATCCATTGCATGGCAATCCCTACATACTCACATTGATATCTATTGATGGGCATCTCTATAGCCGTTGATACGCCTAGTTGATGTGAGACTATCTCCCTCTTTTTGTCTTCTCCACAACCACCATATTCTATTCCACCTATAGTGCTATATCCATGGCTCACGCTCATGTATTGCGTGAAAGTTGAAAAGGTTTGAGAACACCAAAAGTATGAAACAATTGATTGGCTTGTCATCGGTGTTGTTCATGATTTGAATATTTTGTGTGATGAAGATGGAGCATAGCCAGACTATATGATTTTGTAGGGATAAGCTTTCTTTGGCCATGTTATTTTGAGAAGACATAATTGCCATGTTAGTATGCTTCAAGTAGTATTGTTTTTATGTCAATATTAAACTTTTGTTTTGAATCTTATGGATCTGAACATTCATGCCACAATAAAGAAAAATTACATTGATGAATATGTTAGGTGGCATTCCACATCAAAAATTCTGTTTTTAACATTTACCTACTCGAGGACGAGCAGGAATTAAGCTTGGGGATGCTTGATACGTCTCCAATGTATCTATAATTTTTGATTGTTCCATGCTATTATATTATCTATCTTGGATGTTTTATATGCATTTATATGCTATTTTATATGATTTTTGGGACTAAGCTATTAACCTAGAGCCCAATGCCAGTTTTTGTTTTTTCCTTGTTTTTGAGTTTCGCAGAAAAGGAATATCAAACGGAGTCCAAATGAGCTGAAAATTTACAGTGATTTCTTATGGACCAGAAGAAGCCCCCGAAGCAAAAGAGTTGGGAGAGAAGAGCCACGAGGCCTCCACAAGGATGGAGGGCGCTCCCTACCCCCTGGGGGCGCCCTCCGGTCTTGTGGGCTCCTCATGGACCCCCCCTGACTTGTTCTTGACGCCAAAAATTCCTATAAATATAGAAAACCCCCAGAAAGAAATCTAGATCGGGAGTTCCGCCGCCGCAAGCCTCTGTAGCCACAAAAAACCAATCGGGAGCCCGTTCCGGCACCCTGTCGGAGGGGGAAACCATCACCGGTGGCCATCTTCATCATCCCGACGCTCTCCATGACGAGGAGGGAGTAGTTCACCCTCGGGGCTAAGGGTATGTATCAGTAGCTATGTGTTTGATCTCTCTCTCTCTCTCTCGTGTTCTTGATATGGCACGATCTTGATGTACCGCGAGCTTTCTTATTAAAGTTGGATCATATGGTGTTTCTCTCCCTCTTCCTTCTAGTGATGAATTGAGCTTTACCTTTGAGGTTTCACTATTATCGGATTGAATACTATTACGGATTTGAGAACACTTGATGTATGTCTTGCGTGGGAGATCCGTGGTGACAATGGGGTGTTCTATTGATTCACTTGATGTATGTTTTGGTACTCAACTCGCGGATTCCCGAGGTGACATTGGGGTAATCTATGCATAGGGGTTGATGCACGTTTTCGTCCCTGTTTCTCCGGTAGGAATCTTGGGGCACTCTTTGAGGTTCTTTATGTTGGATTGAATATTATGAATCTAAAGTTGTTTGATGCATATCATATAATTGACCCACAGATACTTGTGGTAACATTGGAGTATCTAGGTGACATTAGGATTGATTGATGTGTGTCATATGGTGTTATTTTACTACGAACTCTAGGGCTGTTTGTGACACTTATAGGAATAGCCCAATGGATTGGTCGGAAAGAATAACTTTGAGGTAGTTTCGTACCCTACAAGCAACTTCATCTTATGTTCTCCGCGATAGGAGCTTTGGAGTGACTTTTGTCGCGCGTTGAGAGATTGCCATATGATCTAATTATGTTATCATTGTTGAGAGAACTTGCACTAGTGAAAGTATAAACCCTAGGCCTTGTTTCCAAGCATTGCAATACCGTTTTCGCTCACTTTTATCATTAGTTACCTTGCTATTTTTAGATTTTTAGATTACAAAAACCTATATCTACTATCCATATTATGCTTGTATCACCATCTCTTCGCCGAACTAGTGCACCTATACAATTTACCATTGTATTGGGTGTGTTGGGGACACAAGAGACTCTTTGTTATTTGGTTGCAGGGTTGTTTGAGAGAGACCATCTTCATTCTACGCCTCCCACGGATTGATAAACCTTAGGTCATCCACTTGAGGGAAATTTACTACTGTCCTACAAAACTCTGCGCTTGGAGGCCCAACACGAGTCTACAAGAAGGTTGCGTAGTAGACATCATCTACCCATCCATTGCAACTGGCCTTTGTTTTGTTGAAGGGCGACGGGAGAGGGGGGCAGTTGCATGTAACCCTCGATTGCACTACATGTCTACTCAAACGACTGCAAGTGACCTTTATTTTGTTGGAGAGCGGAGGCGGAAGAAGGGGAGTTACATGTTTGACACTAGACATGCTACTGGAAGTATCTGCTCGCTGCAACTGTGTGTTCACCCTTCCGACTGCAACTGACCTTTTGTTATGTTGGAGGGTGGCGGGAGAGGGAGGAGGTTACTGGCATGTCTGACACTAGGCACACAACTGTAGTGTCACCACCGACTGCAATTGCATGTCTACCTACCCGACTGACCTTTAGTTTCTAATTTTTTGACTTGCAACTACAAGTCCCGTAACAACCACATAGGTGGTGTGGGTCTGTTTTTTTTTATTTTAACATTTTTTCTTACTAAAGGACTAAAAAATATTTCATCATTTTTGAATTAGAGTTTCTTTTTTTTTACCATAAAACAGTAAGACAAAAGCCTTACTGTAGATCTTTTCATATAAATAGGAAGAAACATAGTCTTTACAATGGTTGTTGGGGAGACAACCAGGGGAGATTATGAATTAGAGTTTCTATCATTTATCCCTTTCTCATTTTATTTTATCGTCCTTTTTTCAACCACTTTTCTGGTCTATAGAAAAAAAACACCAACATTTACCCCTTTCTCATTTTATTTTTCTAGCTCTAGCGTTGTATCACTTCTAGTTATTTTTGGGCTTTCTTTGCTTGTGTATCTACTGTTGTGTAATATTGTAACATGAGCATTTCTCTTTCTTTATCGGTCACGTGGGAGCGCATTTTCCTTTTCCAACATGGGGTTTTTCTTTCCTTGTCATTCCTTTTTTCTGTCCTCTTCAAATATTTCTGCCAAAACAAAAATAAATAAAAAGTAAAAAACAACACAAGCCAGCCCAAATCAGTCAAGCTCACAAAAAAACAACACAGAAGACAACCGAGCCCACAAACTAGCCCAACAAGCGGACAACAGAAAACAGCGACAGAACCAGCGATCAAACAGGGCGATCACACGGTTGATGACGTCATTCGACTGAGACATAGCAAAGTCTCAGTCGACTGAGACCTAAACGGTCCCTATTTCATATATTAGTGCAGCACAGCCCGTTGGGTGTATTTGTGTTTAGGCGGGGCTTAATTGTATAGTAGCGCAGCACAGCTTCACGACTCTTGTCAGTTTTGATAAATGTTGTCGGTAGCACAAGTTTTTATGGCTTTAGTCAGCTGGTATTGGAAATAAGTTTCATGCTCATTTAGTGAAGTTTCATGGCATACGTCCATAACAAGGCAGTATAATTATGTTGTGGTTTTTTGTTTCTTTTATCAGAGCCTCAACAACGGATGATGAGGAACTGACCGATGGTTCATTCTCAACATGCTTCTCAGCCACCCGTTTGCGTCAGGTTGCGGAGAAGCAGACTGATAAAAAGAAGGCACTGGTAAACAGTTGCAGCTTTGGATCGCTCATATATATCGACTCATTTTCTGTGCCAGATGAGCTGATGGATTGGGTAGTCATGAAAGTTGACACAAATTTGGGTTTGTTTAGGTATCAAAACACAATCATACATTTTATCTCTGCCTTTTTTATGTTTGTTGCATTTATTTGTTTCAAATCAGATAGTGCATCAATTCCCTATTTGAATGACATGGGTCTATTTTACGTGCTTCCTTTTTGCAGTCACAAAAAGAAGACCATATTGTTTACAAGAGACATCGTGCAAAAAAAATTCGATATCCCTTCTGGGTCAAGGCCGGTGGAGCTGTTGAGGAATGAAGCATATGTGTTGCGGGACCTGTGTTTGTGGTCGGCCCGTGTCGCACAATCTATATAGCCAGGTTTGGCCAGCCCACACCTTCCTATTTTTATTTTACTAGATGACATGTTGCATCAATAGCGCAGAGATCAATTAGCGGGAGCTTCTGAAACATTTGACAATGCTTACAATGCATAGGCTGTTGAAACACTGCATTACGGAGAGGGCTCCAAATGATATCTGATATTGGATGTTCAAAAGTTAGTGGAATCCGATGGTTTGAAACTGATGGATCCATGCAACGGAAAGACGTACATTCGAGGACCTAATTCAGTGTTACTTGTTGATTGCTTTCACTTGGCTCATGGTATTACATCAATCTCTTTCAATCACTGTCCCAGGGAAGCAAACCGGCTGGCACACTTTCTGGCGAGGATTTCTATGATTCTAAGACTAGCTATGTTTGGGTGGATGTTACTCCTGATTTCTTATTACCTCTTGTACTTCTTGATGTAACATTGCCACGTTATAAAACAAAATCAGGGCACGGTTTTGTTTTTTTACCACGCATTCCACCAATGTTATTTCAGAATGAAATTTTGCATGCATAACAAGCATTTCTTAAAGTATGTCATAAAAAAATCAGAAATTTTTTGAAATATTTTTCTATTTTATTTATTTTACTGTTCACATCAGGAGCATATGAGCTCAGGTGTAGAAACTCCATGTCTTTTATACAACTTCCACTCCCACTCACATCCATGGTTTCCAGTCTGAAGCGTTTTTATGTTTTCATGATTTCAAATGTCGAAGAAGATAAACATCAGATTACGTCTCGATGTGTATAGGGAATAATAATGACAAATTAGACAATATATTATGTTTTGACCTTTTGGTTCTTTCTTGCATGTGTTCCACCAACATCAAGAAGGTGATGCATTAATATGGGTTGTAAATCATTCAGAACCAACACCGGTGGGAATGAGGTAAGGCTGGTCACAATGGGGAGGAACTTAGGAGTAACATCACACACTCCAATACACCTTTGCTTATGTGGCACATATTTAATGAAGAGAGAGGTGCTTGTGGTAACTAGCTAAGTTACCGGAACATCACACACTCCAAAAAACAATAAGTCTATAACCTAATAAATACATCGTTACATGACACTACATAGATGCTCCTACCCATTATGGAGGTAGTAACACAGTTTAGGGAAGTGTGTAAGTTACTAGCTTATGTTCTTGCCCATTGTGACCAGCCTAAAAGGTGCTCCTGTACCTTGGAGAAGATCCTCTCGTCGGTCCCGTTAGCGTAGATGGTGGAGAAGCCGTGGGGCGCGTAGATCACCACGTTGTCCACCATGCACGGGCAGTGGTTGTACACCCACACCGCCATGATCATCGGCATCTGCTTCAGCTTCCGCCCGCCGCCGCCCCCACCGCCGGCGGAGCTCATGTGCTGCTGCTCTTGCTCTTGCGTCGTGCGGTGGCCGTGCTGCTTGTAGCTGTCGACCCGGATATGCCGTATCTCCAGGTCCGCCACGGTGCACGTCTTGTTGCAGCTGCTCCCTGGAAGAGAGATTCACGGGCAGAATGAGTTAGGAACCAGAACTGAACCGAACAGATTCACGAGCTGCTCAAGAAATTATACATATGCTCGCACACATGATTCTGGATTGGAAATGTCTTGTTACCTTTGGCCAAGGTGAGGAGCAGGACAACTGCCACAAGAAGCTTGATGCGCCTCTCCCGCCCCATAGCCATTCACGTATTTTTTTTAAGTGACGAAATTAGATGTGGGTGATTTTGTTGTCAAATTACACGTGCGGTTGAAAGTTGACGACTTCGATTGGGGTCTGGTGGCGGTGTACGGAGCAGCACAATCTGGGCACAGACCAAAATTCCTTTATGAATTAGTACGTATTTGTGGGGACGAGAAACTCCCTATTTTGGTAAGAGGTGATTTTTTTTTTTGACGGGAGGTAAGAGGTGATTTTTAATATTATTCATAGACAAGATGTGAAAATAATAATGATGGTAATCTGATGGTAGATGGCCATTCATGTTTAATGCTGTTATTGAAATTCTAGATTTGAAGGTTATCGCTCTTTCTATTCATAAATACACATGGACTAACAATCTTCCTATTCCAACTTACAAGAAGCTAGATCCTGTATTCACTCCCGCAGATTCGGAGCAACAGTTCCCTCTTATAATAGTGGAAGCTTAGAAAGGGGTCCGTCGGGTCATACTCTTATATCGATGGACTCTAGTGAGGCGGCTCACCTAGGGACAAATGGTGGTGTGATAAATGCTAGAGCATGTCTTCTCTTGCAACTTGACGACAAATCTAACCTATCCTGCACGAAAAGAAAAAAAAAGACAAATCTAAACCTGCTTCCTTCCAACTGAGTAACTTCAACAACTCATTCCAAGCTTTCTGCCACCTCCAAGTTTAACTCTCTATTCTCTGCATTCAATTTCTTAATTATGTGTGGCAGAATTAATCCAATTAACTTCCTTTCTATTCTTATCTACGCACATGATCATAAGAAACTGCCAAATCTTGTCCATGAAGCCGTCTAAGTTCAAAGACCTGTGGTGCCTAATCGAATTGTTGAAGCACTTTGCCATGTTGTTGGTTAGACAATCCACCTTACAAATGGTTAAGAACAGATTCCTAGTCCACAACCTATTATGCCACTTCCTAAGATATGCAGTTGCCACTGGCTTTGCTTTCTCCATTACAACCCAATTTTTCTCAAATATATATGGGTTCCATGAGTCGCCCTTTGCCACATCGAAGTCACACGCCCCCTTTGCAGTTGACTCGCCGCCCTCTCTCATAGCTGAGTGCATCATAGTCACGTCGTCTCCCTCCGCTGCAGATGCACTCGCCGCAGCCCCATCTGCAAGCCATCCTTGGCCGCCCTGCATAACCCCCATCCTCTCGCGTAGTTGCCACCGCCACTAAGAGCTTGGAGGATTGCTGTCGCCGTTGGTCGCTAGGGTTGGGGAGAAACCAGATAGGAGAGACAGGTGGGGAGGACTCAGGGTCGGGAGAGAGATGGCCGGTTAGGCCATTTTTTTCTCCCGTGCAGCATAGATAGGGCCACTTTTGTCCAACTAAAAAAATCGACATGTCTCTAAACGCTATAGGGTAACCAAGTGTCACAAAGAGCGCATAATTTAGACTTTTTTTTAGAAAAGGAGGATGACCCCCGGCCTCTGCATCTGGGAGATGCATACGGCCACTTTATTGATTATTCTCGAGGACCTTACAAAGTATTACAACAATGTGCCTGAATCCACCATCTTGGCAACATATGCCGCTACTCCTATCCAAAATGATGAAGGGGTGCTAGCTGGGCCACTACCCAAACCACTCACCTAAGCCTAACATCAAAAGCCGGAAGCCGAAACTCATTCGGAAGCCCCAACCGAGCCACATACCGGGTCCGGGGCACAATCCGGTCAGACGCACTCATGTGTCGTCGCCGCCATCTTCCACAGGTCTTCAGATCATATTGAGGCTTCTACCTTGTCTGGCCACTCGGCCATCGACGTCACCATGACGCCAGACAGCAACCTCCTCCTGCGCGAGCCCATCTCCGCGCATCGGACGCCGAGTCTCCACAGCGCCATGCCATCGATCTCCGCCGCCATCAATGTGTGAGATGAAACACCGCTCCACCATCCCTCCAGCCAGCACTTGCTCCAAGACGATGCCCCCAGAAGGGAAAGCGATAGAACGCCATCATCATCTGATCCGGAAGACCCATATCTGGGGTTTCCCCCTGAGCATCCCAAACCTGATGGCGCAGACTACCGACGATGCCTCGACCATCGGCAGTAGCTCCACCAGACGAGCGTCGTCTACGTCGCCGCAACCTCCAAGATGAAGCTGACCAGAATGCATGTGTCGACACCGAACCGCCGCCACTTCCACCGCCGCTTGAGCAGCCCCCGAGCAACGCCTTCAGGAAGGAGCACGCCACCGTGGTGTTGTCGTCGCTTCGAATAGGGGGGTCTGAGGTTTTCACCTGAGCTCCTGGGAGGGGTGGAAGGAAGGAGGTCCTCTCCGAAGCCTCCAACGAGGGAAGCAACACCCAAAGGCATTGCCATCGGAGTGGCCGCCACGCCGGCCAAGAGATTCCCCCGGAACCCTTCCAGCCACCGGATCTGCAAGGCCAGCACCCAAAAACAGTGACCGAAGCCACCAAGGACCGGATCCGCTGCAGATCGGAGTAGATCGGGGTCGAGGACGAACATCACCATGGTCGCCATCATCGAGCGAGGAACCGCCGCCGCAGCCGAAGCCCACCACCTCCCCGCCATCCACATGGCCAGGGAAGTGGCCCACCTGTCCACGCCGGCGCCACCCGCCGCCAAGCTGCGCCGCGTGCCACCAGCCATGGCGGCCGCCATGGATCCGAGCCGCAGGCGGGCCGCCAACCGCGGGGCCCCGCGGGAGAGGAGAGCCGCGCCACGGGGGGAAGGCCCCGCCGCCGCCGCCACGACGCGGGCTTCGCCCGGTGGTGGCCTCCGGCGGCGGCGAGGGTATTAGCTGGAGAAGGGGGGGCCCGGCGGCGGCGCAGTTGGGGGCTGCCGCCCGTGTCGCCTACCCTAGGCGACGCGGGGGCCAGAGGAATAGGAGTGCATAATTTAGACTTAGCATTAGATAAGAAAGATTTTCGGTGTCAAAAAGGGAAACGAAATTTTGAATAGTGTTAAATATGGATTTTTTTAAACCGATAAGTGTGAGCTCGAAGGATCACTATTCGACAGTCTTCTTTGCAGGCTCAAAAACAAATCCAGAGATGAAACCGTCAAGCTTATCATACTCATTTACAAGAATGATAAAAAACCAGATTAGATGCACCATGTATGATCTTGTCTGATTATCAGAAACATGATCTAATTTCGAACATCAATAGTAGATGCATGAGAAGGGGGCCGATGTTGAAAAGTGCCTGCAGCTACCGGGCTCCATTGCCCTTGGTATTTGAAATTTTAAAAAACACACTTCCGTTGCTAAAGAAAATCTTAAATTAAATACGTGAATACATACACACATTCCTAAGGCCCGGTAAAAATCTGAAAAAGAAATACTTTGTATTTTGAGAAATACAAAAAGGAGAAATTTCTGACATAAATGGCATCCATTTTCTCCTATATACTGTCAGAATTTTGTTTTTTTTCTATAGCCCAAAACAAAACGAGATTTCTACCGAAACTTGCCACGGATATTCGGAATGTGTTTATGTATCCCCGGGAAAAAATTCATATTTTTTTGAAACTTTAAAAACACAAATTTCAAAATGTTTAAATATAGAAAGCAGTGGAGCTCGGGTGCCGCAATCCCTCTCTCGTCGATGTTACACAAGACGGGAATAGTATGATCAAAGAGCTGTCACACAGTTCCCACGACCCAATCGATCAATGGCCGCCCTCCGGCGGCGCTGCTGCTCCTCCTCCCTCCCCAGCTCCCGACCCCCGTCCTCCCGCAGCCCATCTTCCCCGCCAACCCCTCTTTCCGCGGGTTCAGCGTCTCCGAGCCGCATGCCAGGGCGGTGCCCGCCACCTGTTCGACACAAGGCTCGGTGTCGATGTTGCCCGCCACCTGTTCGACCCTTGGTCTTGCGCCGTCTCCGCCTTCTCTCAGCGTCGGTAGGCTATCCAGCAGCGCTGCTCTGGTGCCGCCTGCTCCGCCCTCCTTGGGCTGGGCTCTGCGGCAGTTGGTGCGACGCCTTCTCATCCGATGGCGCAGCTCTCACTCTACTGCCCCGCGCCTCAGTCAGTGCCGCCCGTCTCTGCTCTTGGCCTTGCTGGGCGGCTATCAACATCATCGTCGCCATCTGGGTATGCTCGAGGGTCTGCCTTCTGGGATCGTTGCTTCCCCTGGCGAAGCGCTGCCGCGGTTCTCCCTCGCCGGTATGCTTCCCTCTGCCACCCAGATCGAAACTATCTTCTCGGACATTTCTTTATTGTGTCATATCCTTACACACCCGTTTCGTTCAACTTTCAAGTTTAACAGTTTCATGCGCAAGTTTAACATCTTTATGCAGGGCTGTGGTTAAAACATATGTAGTTGGGCTTAACCTTTAGAGTAACAACAGTTTATTCGGTGTAGGAAAAAACAGCCGAGTCAAAGGAAAAGTTCCTTACCGTCAACAAAGAATGGAAGAAAAATTCCCATGCTCAACTGTACTCTATATAAGTTGATCTGTAGCTTGCCTTCACTGCAAGTATAGATTTGCTAATGAGATGGAAGATGATCATAATATGCATGGATAGAATGCGAATGCTTTCGGTGAAGAAAAATAAAGCAGATCTGTAGCTTCCCTTCACTGCAAGTATAAACCATTTCTGCGCAAATTCGTCATAGTCTTCTTCCTCAACGATGTACTGCTCTACAGTCCAACTTGGGGCGACCACCTCACCCACCTTCGAGCAGTGCAACAACTTCTTCAGCAATCTCAATTATATGCGACAATGTCAAAATGCTCCTTCGGTCAGTCGAGCATTCAGAATCTCGGCCATATTATTTCGAATGCTGGTTTGTCTACCAATCCAGAGAAAATTGCAGCAGTGCATAGTGGTTTGACTGGATAGAGGAAGCCACTGCCGCACTTTTAACTCTGAAGAAGGCCATGATGAGCACGCCTGTTCTTGTGCTGCCAGATTTCTCCGCACATTTCACGGTGGAGACGGATGCCTGCGACACTGTGGTCGGTGTCGTTCTCTAGCGGTGCGGCCACCCAATTGCGTACTTAACCAATGCCTTGGGCATTCAGAACTAACTTTCGATATACGAGAAGGAATTTTTCGTGGTTATCATGGCTGTGGACAAATGGCGCCAATACATCCAACGCGGCCCCTTTTAGATAATCAGTGAACACAAGTGCTTATGCATTCTAGGCGAACAACACCTCACCTCTGAATTGTAGCGCAAGGCCATGTCAAAGTTTGTTAGGCTCCTATCTGAATTCAAGTACAAGCGTGGCGTTGATAATGGGGCCACCGACTCCCTCTCTTTCATTGGTCATCGCACATGTTAATGGGGCCACCGACTCCCTCTCTTTCATTGGTCATCGCAATGTTAGACTATCCACAGTATACTACCCGTACAGCCCATGTATATGGTCAAGACTGTACGCCCCTTTCCACCTGTTACTGTACCATGACCGCACTTTGTACTCATGATATAGGAGTAGTTGATTACATATTTGCATGCCACAACTTCCCAATACAAGATGATAATTTCAAGGAGTGCATGCTTTGATATGTTCCAGAAACAGAACTAGACCATCAGGTACTATAATGTTCAGTATTTTCTCCTTTTAATGTCAACACAACAATATTATTCCCAACCAGAAGAGATTACAGACACATGAATAGGTAGCTTGTTGCATTGTTGCTCACAAATCATAAACAGGCAGTACTAATACATTACTTGTTTATAGAATCACCAAGCCACGTAGTTTAGATTACAACCCAAAATGCTCCTGGCTGTAATAAATTACTAGCACCGTTTAGTTTGTTGGGGTTGCCTTCGTCGTCATTCTTGCCCAATTTACGACCGCAAGCACGTATAGCGCATCACATTGCTCATCAAATAATAGGAAATAGGAAGTCCTCCATGTTTTCTTGAACAAAAGGGAGCAGAACACCACCCAGAGGCCAACCACGAAACCCACGCTTAGTCCATAATAGAGTGTCATTATCTCTGATCCTTCCTTGCTTATTGAGAAGTGGCTTTGTACCGTACTTCCAGAGCAGCTCTTCCGAAGAGGAGGACCGCAGAGACCAATGTTGCCAGTGTACATAGATGCTGGATTGGTAGGGTTGAGAGCATCCAGCTGGTGGCCCGAGGGTATTCTTCCTGATAAGTTGTTGTATGACAAGTTTAGGTAACTTAGTGATGTTAGATCAGATAGGCTTGAAGGGATTTCACCAGAAATCTTGTTATCTGAGAGGTCAAGTGATTCCAATGAGTGCATAGAACCAATGTTCTCTGGGATTTTTCCAGTCAAATGGTTCCTAGACAAATTCATGTTCACTAACCCTGTGGTAGGACCTATTCTTTTGGGGATGCCTCCAGTTAAATGGTTGCAGGACAAATCTAGATTCACCATGTATATGAAGTGACCAGTATATTCACGCTGTTGTCCTTTTGTGACTGCAGATATGCTCGCGTATGGATCAGGCCCTAGACTGTCAGCTACTTCGTCGGAGTTACCGTAAGGCACGGATGGATTGTACACAAATTCTATTTCTGCGATATCATTAACACCATCCATGTTAAGCAGAGACTCAGGTATATTTCCTGAGAGGTTGTTGTGTGCAAGGTCCAAATATTGGAGACGAACAAGTCTTCTAAGCTGGCTAGGTATATAGCCAGAAAACATGTTGGACCTGAGACGCAAAATACCCAGATGGGCTAATTTCTCACCAATCCATGCTGGTATGCTTCCAAAAAACTTATTTTGCCCAAGATCAATGAACGTTAGTTCTGGGCAATTCTGTAATAACAAAGGGAATTCGTCAGAGAGGTTGTTGTTGTTGAGCCTCAGAGTTTCAATTGACATAGGCTCAGTTGATGTATTAGAGTTAGAATCGGTAATTGGAGACGCTGTATCAGGCGAGACCATGCTTGATCTTGATGCCATATATTCTGAACATTGAGGGAGCTGACCTGTTATCATGTTGTTTCCAATGTCAAACAATTTCAAGGACTTCATTTGGCATATTGATGTTGGGATCGTGCCTGTGAAGTAATTGTCAGAAAGAACCAGAGCATCTACGGACAATGGTGATCTGATATTTAATGGTAGTGGCCCTGACAGAGAGTTTCTAGAGAGATCCAAAGTGGTTATATTCGGAGGTATTTGTTTTACTGAGCCAATGAATTGATTTGAGCTGAGATCCAGTAAAGAAGCTTCCATTTGTCCAAGAGTAGCTGGTAGGCTGCCGCTAATGTTATTATTTGAGAGGTCCAAAATTGCAGCCTTTGAAAAAACAACCCAAAACCAATCAGGCATGGTATCAGCTATGCTGGCATTGGACATATAAAGTTCGGAGATATTCTCCTGCCATTTGAGCCATTGAGGGAATCCTGGCCCAACACAACATGATTTCAATCCTAATATCTGCAAGCCGAATGGAGGGACCCATTCAGAGTTCCACTCCATGGTAAATGAATTTGCAGATAAGTGCAGTTCTTGCAAATGTGGAAGCTTGGAGAAGTGTTCTTCAGTGATCAGCCCACCCATCTGATTGTAGCGGAGGTCAAGGTAAGTCAAGTTAGAAAGATTGCCTATCCCAGTGGTCAGATTTCCTGTAAGCCCATTGAAAGCCAGATTAAGGGTGATCAAGCTAGTCATGCGGCTGACTGAATCTGGCAGGGAGCCAGTTATGTTATTATGATCCAGAAGCAGCACCTGCAACTTACTCAATGAACATTTTGGCAACCTCTCGATGAACCCTGTCACATCCCCTTCAATTTCATTCCATGTCAGGTCAATTATTTTCAGATTGCAAAGATTGATCAGAGTATCTGGTAACATTCCCTTTACGAAGCTCCCACTCAGCTGAAGGATTTCAAGTGCGCTCAAGTTTCCCAGTTCTGCGGGCAGCACTTCATCGATCATGTTCTCTTCAAGATTCAGATGTTTCAGGCTGGTTGCACCCCAAACGAAGGCAACACTATGAAATGTTTCAAATGAATTGAAAGAGAGGTCTAAGGTCTTGAGCCTAGTGAGATTTGTGTGGGGAGCAGAGTGGACTGTGCTATTGTTCGGAGGGAGCCAACAACCAGTTAGCCTGAGGACCTCAAGAAAGGACAGCATGTTCAGTGTATCAACCCAACCAGTTACTGTGCTGAGGTTCACAGAAGTCATGTCAAGATACTTGAGCGAAGAGAGTTGTCGTAGCCATGAAATATCTTTGGAGTACAATTGATCATAACCAGATGCCAGATCAAGATATCGCAACTTCGAGAGATTACCAAGCTGATGGGGCACTGGACCAGAAAAGTTCAGGCCAGAGAGGTTGAGGTACCGTAAATCATGAAGAGACCCTAAGAAATCTGGAAGGCGGCCTCGCGGCCCCGTAAGATAGTTTACACTGAGGTCTAAGTGTTGCAGATGCTCTAGATCTTTCAATGAAGAACTTATCTCGCCTACGAGGAATCCTTCGTGAAGGTCGAGCTTGACGACATGGCCAGTTCTGTTGCTGCACCTGACGCCCATCCACCGGCAGCAGTCCTGCCCGTGCCATGATGAGAAGAGGCTCAGGCTATCATCGTCTACCATGCCTGCTTTAATGGACAACAGGGCTTCCCTCTCCCTGGCGATGCAGCCCCTTCCATGCCCCGATGTATCATGAGGTTTGTGGGCTGTGGTTTCAGTGAGCAGGAGCAGGAAGACTGCAAGTGCAAACATGGTGGATTGGGATCTCAAAACCAGCTTCTGTTTCTTGAGGTCCTCAGGCCTCTTTGTTGGTTTGATATATGGATGGTGGTCTTCATTTTGTGAAGTGAGGTGTATCTCGTCATTGAAAGTTGTCACCATTAGAGGAGAAAAATGCATGTTTAGTCTACATCTCATACAGGGACAGGTTTTATAACGATTTGACTATTTCAGATTTTCAGGTTTTATAATCACCACACAGTCGTCTGAACAATTGCATCCCTGCTCAAGGGATCAAGGCGAAAGATCGAGCATTTAATTAGAGCTTACTGGGATTGACCAAGTTCGGAAAGGATGACAAGAAGGGACTTTATTTCTTAAACAGTGATGGTAGCGCCTCAATAGTGTGTTTTTCATATCATAGAAGAAACATCCATGGTTTGTTTCCTTTCCCTTTTCGTTTATTCTTCTAACTTTTGTTTTTCTTCTTCTTTTCATTGTTTTTCCTTTTTTTACGTTTATTCTTTTCTGCCTTTTCTTTTTTTATCATGAATATTCATACTGATTAAAAAAATGGTTATGGTGTGTTAAAAATAGCTATGGTGCATTAAATATCGTCATCGTGTATTAAAGAATATTCATTCACAAAAAATACATTAAAGAATATGTGCTGTGTATTAAAAATCTTAAAAGTTTATAAAATGTTCATTGTTTTCTATTTTTAAATAGTCATCATATATTGAAAAATCATTGCCATATATAAAAAATGTGGTTTATTAAAAAATGTTCATAGTGTGAATTAACAAATATTCATCATGTATTAAAAAATGTTCGTTGTGTATTAAAAAGTTTTTACAATTTATAAAAAATATTCATCGTGTATTAACAAAATATATGCCGTGTATTAAA
The DNA here is from genome assembly GCF_002575655.3 of Aegilops tauschii subsp. strangulata. Taxonomy (NCBI): domain Eukaryota; kingdom Viridiplantae; phylum Streptophyta; class Magnoliopsida; order Poales; family Poaceae; genus Aegilops; species Aegilops tauschii. The sequence goes on from NC_053039.3 coordinate 51,437,886, forward strand.
AATGTTCTTCATGTATTCTTTTTTCATCATGGCATTAAAAAAATTTCAGCGCACATTTTAGAAAATTTCATCATGTATTATTTTTCAATAGTCGTTGTGTATTTAAAACAAATGTACATCATGTATTTAAAAAGACGTTCATCGGGTATTAAAAGTGTCCATCACATGCTAAAATGTTTTCCTCGTATTTAAAAAATATTCATCGTCTATTTTCACACATTTTATCTTTTATTTTAAAAATATGTGAATATTTTTTAAACAAATAGTAAAAGGAAATAAGGGAACATGAACAACAACAACAACAAAGCCTTTAGTCCCAAACAAGTTGGGGTAGGCTAGAGGTGAAACCCATAAGATCTCGCAACCAACTCATGGCTCTGGCACATGGATAGCAAGCTTCCACGCACCCCTGTCCATAGCTAGCTCTTTGGTGATACTCCAATCCTTCAGGTCTCTTTTAACGGACTCCTCCCATGTCAAATTCGGTCTACCCCGCCCTCTCTTGACATTCTCTGCACGCTTTAGCCGTCCGCTATGCACTGGAGCTTCTGGAGGCCTGTGCTGGATATGCCCAAACCATCTCAGACGATGTTGGACAAGCTTCTCTTCAATTGGTGCTACCCCAACTCTATCTCGTATATCATCATGAAAAATGAAAAAAAAACTTAATAAATATTAAAATAAAACGAAGTGAGAAACATAAAATGAAAATAAAAATCTTACTATCTTGCATCAGTGCGTCATGTATACGAGCATAGCAACCCACGCTAGGTTTCTCATAGAGGACATAGCGCTCAAGCACTATTGGCCATGGCTCATGCAAGCGCGCCATGGGCTGAGTCTTCCTTAACACTCACAGTAAGCGCTGCCCCGCATCGAAGTACATAAATAGTAGTATTGCTCAAAAAAAGGTACTCCCTCCGATTCATATTCATACTAAAGCAGCGTCAATTAATATGGATACGAGGGAGTACATAAACAGTATTGCTACTAGGGAAAATAGTACTCCCTTGAAGTACATAAATAGTAGTATTGCTCAAAAAAAGGTACTCCCTCCGATTCATATTCATACTAAAGCAGCGTCAATTAATATGGATACGAGGGAGTACATAAACAGTATTGCTACTAGGGAAAATAGTACTCCCTCCGATTCATATTCATACTAAAGCAGCGTCAATTAATATGGATACGAGGGAGTACATAAACAGTATTGCTACTAGGGAAAATAGTACTCCCTCCGATTCATATTCATACTAAAGCAGCATCAATTAATATGGATACGAGAGAGTACATAAACAGTATTGCTACTAGGGAAAATAGTACTCCCTCCGTTCCAAAATATATTGCATATTTCGTTTTCGAAAAGCCAAACATATCTATGTTTGATGAAATTTATGGAATAAACTATAAACATCTAAAATACCATATAAATATAATATAAAACTACACTTAATGATGAATCTAATGATACTAATTTCACATTGTGGATGTTGATATGTTGTTTCCTTAAACTTGGTCAAAATAGAGGGAGTATTACTACTAGCAAAAGAAAATGGATTCTCTCGAAGAAAAAGCAAAAGGAAATGGATTCCCTCGTGAATCCAGGTACTCTTGCTGTACTTCTCTGCATCTCGCACCTGTAGCTACAGTGTCTACTTCGACCATCTGTGCAGTTAACTGTTCCTTGCTGTTTTCCAACCATTCATGCATAAAAAACCATAAAAACAACAAAAAGGAAACAGTGAAAAAAAATTGATCCAAAACTAATGGGAACGAAAACACGGTAAAGAGTCACAAATGAGTTGGCCCATATAGTTTGCGTGAGCTCGGGGTTTGCGATTGGCCGCCCCTAGACGCGCTACTTCTTGAATAGGAGTGGCCACAGGCTCCTGTGCGGGATGATAGTAGGACGAGGACAGACGATGGTGTGGGAGGAGAGGTGGGCGGAAAGTATATTGACCTTTTCTTAGCATGTATGTATAACTTGCATATATTCTAAGTCAACATACTTGCAAATCGTGTCTTCATGGAATGGGCTGTCTGAAAATTCAGGTGCAAGTGTCAAACTGAACTGCAGTTGCAGTGGTTGTCAAGAAAAAAAGAAGAACAGATGTATAGATGTTTTTCTTTACTTTCGTCCAATAAACATCTCTTGGTCAAGTGTCGGTGGAAACTTTGGGAGATGGTCATAAAATTTATATCTTCCTCTGGATGTTGTTTCATAGTAATAACTTCCACTAGATGACTTGTTCTTTGAATGTGCGATTCTTGAAATATGCACTATGCTGATGCTTGTTCTATTAGTGATTCGTTGGTGGCTTAATCCTGACACTAACATGCACTGGTGTATTGCCATCGGCCTCTATTTTCCAGGGAGAAGAGCAGTGAAGAGCACTGTTGCATTCACTATGTTTCTTTCAACGGAAGCGCTATGCTGTGATGTATAGTAAAAACCGACTCCCTGTGCTGCTTTGATGCTGTGATATACTAGTAAAATGCTTCTTCTTATGGTGTGCAATTAAAAGGCTAGCTAGCGGTTTCTGTCAGAAATTCCAGGGCAATGCATATGTATTTTCCTTCCTTGCTGGGTATCAGAATGTCAGTTTGCAGAGGATTATCACTCTCGTATGTTTGGGAGACTCAGAATGGAGGTAGACATCAGAAGTGCTGTCATGCCTGCATTGCATCTTACTCCCTCCGTCTCATAATATAAGAACATTTTTCAAACTAACATGGATTGAAAAACATTCTTATATTATGGGACGGAGAGAGTACTTAATTTTATCTTTGAACTGACATTTGTTACTAATGTTGACACCCTGCTGCTGCAGATTGCACTTGGCCAACACAGGATCTGACCATCTATCCAAACTGATGGCCAACAGATTCATTCCTGGAGCTACCTGTTTCTATGCTACTCCCTTCATTCCATAATATAGTGCGCTCGTGCTTTCCGAGATCTAAATTTGACCATAAATTTAACCAACGAGACCGACTATGGCGGAAGCAGAAATTATACCATTGAATTCGTATTTTTAATATGAATTCAGTGGTATAACTTTTGCTCCCGCCGCAGTCGATTTCGTTGGTTAAATGTATGGTCAAATTTAGATCTTGAGAAGCGTGGGCACACTATATTGTGGAATGGAGGGAGTACTTACGATCATGTAAATTCTATCGTCTCAGGGAATGATAAATTCAATTATTTGTATTGGATACCTGGAAACCATTATTTTTCTTTGCATTCGATAAATATACATACATCAATGTTTCTTTTCAATGGAGCATTGTTTACTGGACCTAGAGTAAGTCTGGGTCATCACGAGCAGATACTTCTGAACCACCTGTAACATCCAAACTTCTGGGGTTTCCGTAATATAGTGAAAAATGTTTGCGATTTTAAAAATATTAATGAATTAAAAAAATCGTCTGATTTTTAAAAAAAATCCTGGATTGCAAAAAATAATCACGAATTAGAAAAAAATACAGAAACTTTAAAATGGAAAAATAAAAATGAAAAACTGAAAAAACGAAAGAAGGATAAAAAACCATAAAAATAAAAAAAGGAAACAGCAAAAAAAAATATTGATCCAAAACTAATGGGAACGAAAACACGGTAAAGAGTCGCAAATGAGTTGGCCCATATAGTTTGCGTGAGCTCAGGGTTTGCGATTGGCCGCCCCTGGACGCGTTACTTCTTGAATAGGAGTGGCCACAAGCTCCTGTGCGGAATGATATTAGGACGAGGACAAATGATGGTGTGGGAGGAGGGTTGGGCGGAAAGTATATTGACCTATCGAAAACACTGAAGGCGAAGATCATGAGTTTATATTAATACAATGGTATATTTCTTCTTAAACTCAAACTATAAAATTTGTATTTTTGTGATCTAACAACAGGTCAAGTTGTGTTTGGCACCCCCACAAAATTCAGCTCGATTGTTAGTAATAAATAAATAAATATTCAGCTCGATTTATACCAAACAAATAATATGCCTTGAGTGATGGGCTTTGCAGCTCGTGGACTCAAGCCCAATAACGAACGTGGTGAGAGTTAGCCCTAGGAGAGCTCTAGCTCTAGGCAGGCCCAGGTCGCACACACGGGACCAGCCGGCGGCGCAGCGAGTGAGCGGCGGCGGCGCGAGCTCTGTCTCCGGGGAGAAGCTGCATCGGTGCCGCAGCCAGTGGGGCAGCGGCGACTCCGTGCGTAGCGGGGTGTGCCCAACTCTGCTTTCGGGGAGTGGAGCTCGTCTTCGTGCGGCCGCCGGCGACCTCCGTTTGCTCGGGGGTGACCAGGTTTGCTCCGGCGACCTCCGTTGCAAGCCTAGGTTCGCCATCCATCCCAACTCCAAACTCTGAAGCTTAGTTTTGTCCAAGTTTTGCACATCAATTGGGAAACGATTTCCAGAGTGGAATGTGAATGTTGACTGATTTTCTACAGGTCCGCCATGTCGGCCTTCACCGGCGTCTCTATCGCCGACGGCAACAGGCGGTGCTTCTGCGAGACGTCGGCCGTGGACGCCCGCGGGGACAGCGGCTACCACCTGCTCATGATCACCGGCTACACGCGCACCAAGGAGCTGATGTCCACGGGCGAGAGCATCACCGCCGGTCCTTTCAATGTAGGAGGCCACGATTGGATGATTGAGTACTACCCCAATGGCGAGAACCCGAGCTGTGCCGGCTTCATCTCGCTCTTTCTAACCTTTCACTACGACGCCGATATCGATGAGGGAGAGCCTGTGGAGGTCAGGTTCAGTTTCAGCCTTGTCGACCAGGTTGAGAAGCAGATGCCGACGTACATTCGTGGAACTGGTGAGACTCGCGACTTCTCCACCGCTACTTCAATCTGGGGGAACGACAGGTTTATGAGAAGAGACGCCCTTGAACAGTCTGCGGACCTCAAGTATGATTGTCTCACCATCCGGTGCGATGTCGTGGTCGTCAGCAACAGCAAGGTTGATGATGCCGGTGGCCACGGCGGCGCCGAGGCGCTCATGCCGGACATACACCAGCATTTCAACAGTTTACTTCAAAACAAGGTGGGTGCCGATGTGGCATTCCAGGTTGGCGGCGAGACATTCGCCGCACACCGGTGTGTGCTTGCTGCCCGATCCACAGTGTTCATGGCACAACTCTTTGGCCCCATGAAGGAGGCGTCCAACAGTGTCATACAGATCAAACACATGGAACCAAAGGTGTTCACGGCTTTGCTTAGCTTCATCTACACAGACTCATTCCCTGACATGTACGAGGACAACATTAAGTTGTGTGAAATATGCAAAGATACGGGACAAGGACAAGAAGATGAAATGTCTGAAGCTGTGGACCAAGGACAAGATGGGGAAGCGGCAGGGGATGACATGGGGCTGCTGCAATGGCTGCAAGGTTTGTTTGTAGCGGCCGACCGGTACGATCTCCAGCGGCTCAAGTTCATCTGTGTAAAGCAGCTGTCTCAGCGCATAGGTGTGAGCTCTGTGGCGTCCACCCTTGCTCTAGCCGAGCAGCACCACTGCCGTGGATTGAAGGAGGCGTGCTTGAAGTTTATCCAAGTCCAATCTCCCCCGTGTTTGCAGACACTCATGACGAGTAATGGCTGGGGGCATATTGTCACGACCTATCCCTCTGTTTTGAACGAGCTCATTGCCATGCTTGCCTCGAACCAGAGGAAATAACACTCTGGATACGGTACGCATCTTCCTTAATTAGACCTAAAGTGACATTCTTTTGCATATACAGGCACCTCTACAGAGATTGTAGTATGTGTCTTGTTTTTAATTGTCTCGTCATGTACTAGTTTGCATGTATGACGAATCAGAAAAATCCAACATATGGGTAAATTGTCTCTTCATGCAATGGATGGTCTGTAAATTCAGGTCTGAGAGTCAACATTGATATGTGTTGCAGCAATGAGCAATTTTCTCAGCTTGTTCTATCATCATATATTTCTCTGTGCATAGTGTTGTGTACAGTAATGTCATGCCTTCCCTGTCATCTAAAACCATTTTCTAACGATTATCAAGAAAACCAAATGTAGATAATTTTGGGAAGGCATTTTATAAACCAGGATTTAGGAAAAAAGATTGGATGACAGGACAGAGGTCACCAAGATTTCTGGTAACAGCGGTAGTAATCCAGTACCCAGGAATTAGTCTTCACCTGGGTGCTTGCTGTTCTCCTCGGCTGCCCCACACCCCTAAGGAGAGAAAAGGTCGGAGCTCGGATTTGATGAATGATGTCAATTTCAGCGATGGTAAGCTGGGGAGAGGTTTGAGTGCATGGACAGTGGGTATACTTTGTCTTCACATGATAAATATCTTTTGGTCAAGTATGTCCAAAGCTTTGGGAGTTAGCCATTCATTCCTTATAAAATCCATATGTTCCTTCTTTTGGCTGTTGTTTCATCATAAGCTTGTCAATAGAGACAAGTTAGTTATTAGACAACAAGTTGATGGCAAAACCTGCTTGCTTTTCAATGAGCCTGAATTCTTTATTTGAATGTGTGATTTGTAGACATCCCTAATCTGAGTTAGCCATGACTTTGAATTATTTATGGTTTACACGATGCTGATGCGTGTTTTCCACCAGTCATTCATATGGTCCTGGCATGCACTGTTGCATTAACATCTTTACTCGAGCATCTTACCGTCAGTGACCATAGTATGTCTGTCTTGCTTTTAATTGTCTCATCATGTAATTTGCCTATACGCTGAATCAGAAAAAAAAAATCCAACATATGGGTAGATTGCCTCTTCATGGAATGGATGGTCTGTAAATTCTGGTGTGAGAGTCAAGAGTGGTCTGCATTGCAGCAATGTGCAAGTTTCCAAACTAGTCATTTTATATTTCTCCGTGCATTGTGTCGTATATTGTAGCTATTGCCTTCCCTGTCATTTAGAAACCTTTTCTAGTGGTTATCAAGAAGAACAAATGTAGATGTTTTTGGAGAAGCATTTTATGAACCTGGATCTAGGGAAAATAATTTGGAGGACAAGACAGAGGTCACCAAGATTTCCTGTTACCCCCATAGTAGTAGTGATCCAGTACCCAGAAAATAAATTCTCCTGGATGCTTGCTGTTTTCCCACCCCATGTGAGAGGTGTTAGAGTTATAATATAAGTCATGTACCCCTTTGTATTTATCCCGTTGTATAAGGGGTTTCCTGCATATGTTCCACACCTGTACATGTATATATATCGGCCTATGGCCTCATGGGAATACAAGTTGCATATTTTCCTAACATGGTATCAGAGCTAGGTCAATTTTTTGCACGCTGCAACTCATGCTGATTGATCCGCCCCGCGACACCATTGTCCTCTGTGGCCGCCGCTCTATGTCCCCGTCGCCGCTGCCTCTCCTCCCGACGTATCATGAGGAGGCTCTTCAGACGTATCATGGTGCTTTGTCTGTTTACACCCAGTGGCTTGATGATGATGCTCGTGCTGCAGCTGTTCTCACTGCTAGTGTTCTGCCTCAGTTTGCTTCTGAGTTTCTGGGTCTTCCTACTGTCTTTCAGATGTGGACCTGTCTTCGTCAGCGCTATGAGCCCTCTGGTGATGCCTTATACCTTTCTGTGGTTCGTCAGGAGCATGCTCTTCAGCAGGGTGACTCTACTGTTGATGACTTTTATGCACAGAGTTCTGCTATCTGGCGCCAGCTTTATTCTCTCCGCAGTGCTGGCTGTCGTACTTGCCCCTGCTGCCAGGCTGTCCAGGCCAACTTGGAGTTTCATCGCGTCTACGAGTTCCTGTCTCGGCTCCGTAAGGAGTTTGAGCCCCGGCGTGCTCAGTTGTTTGCTCGTGGCCGTATTTCTCTCATGGAGGCACTTTCAGAGATTCGTGCTGAGGAGACTCGCTTACGTGGTGCTGGTTTGCTGGAGGTTCCCTCTGTGCTCGCTACTCGGGCTTCTTCCACTCCACCTGCTGCACCGCCCCATTCTCGCTCGAGTGCTCCGCCGCTCTTGCCCACTCCTTCTGGAGGCTCAGGTCGCCCCCGTCCACATTGTGACTACTGCAACAATGATGGTCATATTGAGTCCCAGTGCTACACCAAGCGGAAACACCTGCGCAAGGCGCGATCATCCTCCTCAGGGACTTCGTCATCTCCCTCGACAGCTTCTGCCATTGCTTTGACTGAGCAGGATATTCTGAGACTTAAGCGTCTGCTTGCGGCTTCAGGTTCTTCCTCGACGGGTACTGCTGGTTCTGTGACTGATGCTTCCCGCACTGAGCACCCGCCCTCTACACAGTCAGGTACATCCCCATGGGTTCTGGAATCTGGAGCTTCTTTTCATATGTCTTCTCATTCTTCCGCTTTGTCCTCTCTTCGATCGCTGGATTCTCCTGTTCATGTTTTCACTGCTGATGGTACTCCACTTTCTGTTGCTAGTAGAGGCCATCTTTCCACTCCTTATTCTGTTCCTGATGTTGCTCATGTTCCTCGACTTACCATGAATCTGTTTTCTGCCGGTCAACTTACTGATTCTGGTTGTCGTGTCATCCTTGATGTTGACTCTTGTTCTGTCCAGGATCGTCGCACGCACACTCTGGTTGGGGCTGGCCCTCGCCGCCGTGATTCTCAGGGTCTTTGGGAGTTGGACTGGCTTCATGTTCCTTCCGCTGCCACCACCATCGCCAGTCCCTCCGCTGTTGTCGCCTCTGTTACTGGTTCCTTCAAGCAGTGGCATCATCGACTTGGTCATCTGTGTGGTTCTCGGTTATCGTCTTTAGTTCGTCGAGGTCTTCTGGGGTCTGTCTCAGGAGATGTCTCTTTAGAGTGTCAGGGTTGTCGTCTTGGCAAGCAGATTCAGTTACCATATTCACATAGTGAGTCAGTGCCTAAGCGTCCTTTTGATTTAGTCCATTCTGATGTATGGGGTCCGGCTCCTTTCGCTTCGAAAGGTGGTCATAAATACTATATTATTTTCATCGATGATTTTTCTCGTTACACATGGCTTTATTTCATGACTTCTCGTAGTGAGGTGTTGTCTATTTATAAGCGTTTTGCTGCCATGGTTCATACTCAGTTCTCTTCACCCATTCGTGTTTTTCGTGCTGACTCCGCTGGCGAGTATATCTCTAAGATGTTGCGTGGTGTCCTTGCTGAGCAGGGTACTCTTGCCCAGTTCTCTTGTCCTGGTGCTCATGCTCAGAATGGCGTGTCTGAGCGCAAGCATCGTCACCTTCTTGAGACGGCTCGTGCGATGATGATCGCCGCCTCTCTTCCGCCTCATTTTTGGGCCGAGGCTATCTCCACTTCTGCCTATCTCATCAACCTTCAGCCGTCCGCTGCTTTGCAGGGTGGTGTTCCTTTTGAGCGTCTTTTTGATCGTTCTCCCGATTATTCGATGCTTCGCTTGTTTGGTTGTGTTTGCTATGTTCTTCTTGCCCCTCGCGAACGCACCAAACTGACCGCTCAGTCTGTTGAGTGTGTCTTCTTAGGCTACAGTGATGAACATAAGGGCTATCGTTGTTGGGATCCTATCGGTCGTCGGATGCGTATCTCTCGAGACGTGACTTTTGATGAGTCTCGTCCTTTCTACCCACGCCCATCTTCATCGATTTTTTCTGTGGAGGATATCTCTTTCCTCACTTTTCCTGACTCACCTATCACCCCCGTCGCGCCTGTGCCTATTCGTTCCACTCCCTCTGCTTCTCCACCCCTCGTCGATTTGCAGCCACCATCTTCCCCGGTCTCCTCACCTAGCATGTCCCCGGATTCTACACCTTCATCTCCGGTGACCTCTTCGTCGCCACCCCCCGATTCTACCTTGGCGATTCCTCCTTCTATTGTTCCATCTTTTCCTCAGCATTACACTCGTCGTTCACGACCTGTGGATGCTTCCTTGGATGAGTCGTCCTCTTCCTCTCAGCCTACTTATGGCTTGCGTTCTCGTCCTCGTCCGCCTGTTGATCGCTTTGGATTTCCCACCGCTGGTGCTGCTGTTCTTGAGCCGACTTCTTACCGTCAGGCTGTTGTTCATCCTGAATGGCAGTTTGCGATGGCAGAGGAGATTGCTGCTCTTGAACGCGCTGGCACCTGGGATCTTGTTTCTCTTCCTCCCGGAGTCTGTCCCATCCCTTGTAAGTGGGTCTACAAGGTTAAGACTCGCTCCGATGGTTCTCTTGAGCGTCACAAAGCTCGTTTCGTGGCTCGTGGTTTTCAGCAGGAGCATGGTCGTGATTATGACGAGACTTTTGCTCCTGTGGCCCATATGACCACTATTCGTACACTTCTTGCCGTTGCCTCTGCACGCCACTGGTCTATATCTCAGCTTGATGTTAAGAATGCCTTTCTTAATGGTGAGCTGCGTGAGGAGGTGTACATGCAGCCACCCCCTGGGTATTCTGTTCCTGATGGCATGGTCTGTCGTCTTCGTCGTTCTCTCTATGGCCTTAAGCAAGCCCCTCGCGCCTGGTTTGAGCGCTTTGCCTCTGTGGTCACTACTGCTGGTTTTTCAGCAAGTGATCATGATCCAGCCTTGTTTATTCACCTTCCTCCTCGTGGTCGGACTCTTCTTCTTCTCTATGTTGATGACATGGTCATCACTGGGGATGACCCCGAGTATATTGCCTTTGTAAAGGCCCGTCTTAATGAGCAGTTTCTTATGTCTGATCTTGGACCTCTTCGCTACTTTCTTGGGATTGAAGTCTCTTCTACCTCTGATGGCTTTTTTATATCCCAGGAAAAGTATATCCAGGATCTTCTTGCTCGTGCTGCTCTTACTAACGAGCGCATTGTTGAGACTCCTATGGAGCTCAGTGTTCACCTCCGTGCTACTGATGGTGATCCTCTTCCTGACCCGACGCGTTATCGTCATCTTGTTGGCAGTCTTGTCTATCTAGCTGTCACTCGTCCGGACATCTCTTATCCGGTTCATATTCTGAGTCAGTTTGTCTCTGCTCCCACATCGGTTCACTATAGTCATCTCCTTCGTGTTCTCCGATATCTTCGGGGCACGATCTCTCACCGTCTATTCTTTCCTAGCTCCAGTTCTTTACAGCTTCAGGCCTATTCGGATGCTACGTGGGCTAGTGATCCTTCTGACCGCCGTTCACTTTCTGCTTACTGTGTTTTTCTTGGTTGTTCTCTCATTGCCTGGAAGACCAAGAAATAGATTGCAGTTTCCCGTTCGAGTGCTGGAGCTGAGTTGCGAGCCATGGCTCTTTTGACGGCAGAGGTGACTTGGTTATGGTGGTTACTTCAGGATTTTGGTGTTTCTGTCACTACACCGACTCTGCTCTTATCTGACAGTACAGGTGCTATTAGCATTGCGCGCGATCCTGTGAAGCATGAGCTCACCAAGCATATTGGTGTTGATGCTTTCTATGTGCGCGCTGCTGTGCAGGATCAGGTTATTGCTCTTCAGTATGTGCCTTCCGAGTTACAGTTGGCAGATTTCCTGACGAAGGCCCAGACTAGAGCACAACATGGCTTTTATCTCTCCAAACTCAGTGTTGTTCATCCACCATGAGTTTGAGGGGGGGGTGTTAGAGTTATAATATAAGTCATGTACCCCTTTGTATTTATCCCGTTGTATAAGGGGTTTCCTGCATATGTTCCACACCTGTACATGTATATATATCGGCCTATGGCCTCATGGGAATACAAGTTGCATATTTTCCTAACAAGAGGAAGGTCGGAGCTCGGAGATTCTGCAAAGTCAAATGTTATACCTTTGCCCTATACCCAAAAATATGACTATCATTCTGGCGTATTTTGAAGCACATATGAGTGATTGCTGTCAGTTTCGGTGATGAAAAGCTGGGGAGCATATCTTTTGGTAAAGTCTGTCCAAAGCTTTGGGAGATAGCCATTCCCCATGAAATCCATTTCCTCTGGATGTTGTTTCATAATGAACTTCTCAGTATAGACAAGTTAGTTAATACTCCCTCCGTCTGGAAGTACTTGTCATTAAAATGAATGTATCTAGATGTATTTTAATTCTAGATACATCCATTTTCATCCATTTATGCGACAAGTATTTCCGGACGGAGGGAGTAGGTAACATGTTGATTACGAAACTTGCTTGCTTTGCGACAAGCCTGAATTAACATATGTACATGCATGATCATTTTTCTTTTTTGTTGAAGTTGTGATTTCTGGACATCCCTAGTGTGAGTTAGCCCTGACTCTGAATTATGTATGATTTACACGATGTTGATGCGTGTTTTGTGTCAGTCATTCATACGGGCCTGGCATGCACTGCTGCATTAACATCATTACTCGAGCGTCATGTTTATGGGTGATTTGGAACATGTTTCTGTTTTCAGGCGAAGCAATGCAATGGAGAGACTTGCACTATGTTTGGGATGTTGTGATGAGGTAGGTTAGGTATGCTCACTCCTGGACAAAAAAAAGCTGTGCAAGTGCAAGCACAAATCACTCACTGCTGGACCGACGATTTTGGACCTTGGATGGAGAAGAAAAGAAAAGAGGAGAATTGCGCCTGACGGATTTCTTGGCCGGATTGTTATGCGACAGATGCCGAGCACTCCCTGTATGTACCTCCCTCAAGGCCAACACATTCCCTCCCAACTGGAAAATGTAATAGGGACCCTGCCTGAATCACTACTGGAGGGAGTAATGGTCACTTTTGCTTTGATGTTGTCTGGCTCTAGGCCTCTGATGGTGATGTAAAAACTTCCCACTAGAGACGACATTAGCTATTAGACGACTTGTTCTTTGAAGGTGTGATTCTTGAAATATGATGATCTGGGCGATGATGCTGATGCTTGTTCTATCAGTGATTCATTGCTGACATGCACTGGTGCATCGCCATCAGCCTCTGTTTTCTTTCAGGGGAAGCAGGGCAGTGGAGAGCGCTGTTTCATTCAATATCTATGTTTCTTTCAGTGGAAGTACTATGTTTACATCTCATTTGACCATCCATCCAAACTGGTGACCGACGCTGCTGCTATCCCTCGATAGCAGTAGTGCGGGTCAAACCGCGCTACTGATAAGAGTTAGCTGTGGCGCCGTATCAGTAGCGCGGCTACCTGCGCTACTGCTAAGCATTTAACCCACGCTACTGCTAGGCTTTTCCCTAGTAGTGGTATGTTTAGTGCGCAGAATGACGCCTCGGGAGGCGCGCCCCAGCCACTAGTCAACCTGCAAGAGTCTTTGTAAGTGCATCTAGTGCCACCCCTAGTTGGTTTTGGAGTATTGACGACAAACTTGTTGAGGGACTAATGTGTTTGTGAGAATTGCAGGATAGCACAGGTAGTAGTCCCTTATTGATTCGGTTTACGTACCAGAGATGACCCCTAAAAATATGTGAAGACATTGAAGACAATGGTGGTTCGTGAAGACATTCACAGTGAAGATTATGACATGAGAAGACATTCATGTGAAGACTATGGAGTGCGAAGATATAGTTGTTTCGTAGTTTCCTTTTCTTCTTTGTTGAGTCATAGGAACCACCGTACTATTAAGTGGGGTCCAAGTGAACAAAGTCAGAGTGACTGAAGTGATGCTCAACCAAATCCTATGTCTTCGAGCGAAGACAATGAGAGCAAATCTTATCCAGAGCTGGATGAGTCAGCTTTACTTGTAGCCCAAGTCAAGCTGCCGCGTGTGTTTGAAATCCGACCGTTGGACACATGTCAGTTCCTTAGTGACCCAGGGTCATTTCGGACAAATCAGGTCGGGTTTCCTCCTGGTTATAAATAGCCACCCCCTACACCATAAATTGGTGGCTGCTCAGAGTTAGTACACGGCTTTTGTCGTTTGAGAGCAACCCACCTCCGAAGCATTTGAGAGAGAGAGAGATCCTTGCGAGGACAAATCCCAAAACACCCAGAGCCAAAGAGTGTTAGGCATCACTGAAGTCTTTCTGTCCGCGTGATCTGAAGACTTGTTACACTTGAGGACCGTGAATCCTCCAGCCGGTTAGGCGTCGCGTTCTGAGCATCCAAGAGCCGTTGTGGATCACCGGTGAACGAAGTCTGTGAAGGTTTGGAAGTCTACCTTGAAGACTTACCAGAGTGATTGGGCGAGGACCGGGTGTCCTTAGCTCAAAGGGAATAAGGTGAAGACGCGGTCTTCTGAGTTAAATCTCAGCCTCCCTAACCAGACGTACAGTTGTCACAGCAACTGAAACTAGTCTACCAAATCCTTGTCTTCACCAAGCAACTGGTTCTATCCTCCACTTCCCTTTACTTTACAGTTTGTCTTCGTGAAGTCATTGCCTGCTTGTCTGATCTGATTGACTTCACTGAGTGAAGACTATTTACTGTTTGGCTTCATACTGTCTTCCATCCCGATCCATACTACCTAGCTACTGATAGTCTTCGTGCTTTCACTTCATTGCTTACTTGACTATGGCTTGTCTAGTGTAGTCTACCTTCCATTGCATACCAATAGGTTCATTTCTACTGTTTCTCTTAAAAAACCTCGTGTTTTGAAGACTTCCATAAAAATCGCCTATTCACCCCCCTCTAGTCGATAACTAGCACTTTCAATTGGTATCACAGCAAGGTGCTCCCTTATTCTGTGTGATTCGGTTTAACCACCTGGAGTTTTAGCTATGTCAACTACAGGGATAATCAACGTCTCTGCTGCGTGCCCAGTCTTCGATGGCACTGATTACCCCTACTGGAAGAATAAGATGCGCATGCATCTTGAAGCCATTGACGTCGACCTCTGGTATGTCGTCAAGAATGGCGTTCCCAAGGTCGGTGAAAGTGTCACCGCTGCTGATGTCAAGAGGTTCATTCAACTGGATTCGGCTGCCAAGAACATCATTTGTGGTCATCTGACTAAAGGACAGTATGGCTGTGTGAGTGCACTGGAAACTGCGAAGCTAGTCTGGGACTAGCTCTCCAAGGTCAACGAAGGCGTCTCAACTCAGTGAGATTCAAGGATTGATGTTCTTCACAACCGCTTCAAGAGAAACGACAATGAGAATGTCCAGCTCACATTTGATCGCCTCACTGATATCACAAATGAGCTTCGCGCTCTTGGCGTCGTTGAGATCACCAAGCACGAAATCGTCAAGAAGCTACTGAGATCACTTGACAGCTCATTCGACACCTTGGCCCTGATGATTCAAGAACGTCCTGACTTCAAAGATCTCGACCCGTCTGACATACTTGAGATGCTCAACACACATGAGTTCCAGTTATCTGAGAAGAGAGACATCTATGGCCCCAACTATGGCCGAACTCGCGCTTTGAAGGTAAAGGTTGTTTCCTCATCTGAAGAAGAATCTGACTACAGTTCTGGTGATCCTGAAGACATTGGAAAGGAGCTAGCTATGCTCGTGAAGAAGTTCCAGAAGTTCTCCAAGAAGAAAGGGTTCAGAAAGTCTTCAAGATCCAGCTCAAAAAATGATGAAGCTTCTACTCGTGACCACAAGAAGAGAACATGCCACAAGTGCAAGAAACTAGGTCACTACATCTCTGAGTGTCCTCAATGGGACAATGAGACCAAGAAGAAAAAGAAGAGCAAGGAATATGATTCTGATGACAAGAAGAAGAAATCCTCAAAGTCTTCATCAAAGTATTCATCTCACAAGAAGAGCTTATCCAGCAAGGCTCGTGCGTTTGTTGGCAAGGAGATGGATTCAGAGGAGGAGTCTGCTTCTGAGGAGGTGGAGGTGGAGTCTGAGGAGGAGTCTGATTCAGGCGTGGCAAGCCTGGTGCCAAGGTAAACTCACGCAATGCTTACTTTCAAACATCTAGTGAAGATGACTCTGAATGTGAATCTAAACCTAGCTACAAAACACTTGCTAAAATTGCAACTGAACAACAAACTGCTATGGAACATATTCAAAAGTTGCTAGACAAAAGCGATGACCTGTTGGACACGGAAATGACTCGAACTCAGTCCCTAATTGAAAACATTAAAAATCTTCACGTTAAGTATGAGGAACTTGAAAGTCGTCATGAAACACTCTCAGCTACTCATGAGAAGCTTTCCTATGATTATCTTCATAGGAAGCAAGAACTTGAGAACCTGAGAGTGACTCATGAAGATCTTCAAAAGGAGAAGGAGTCACTCCGCGCTCAACAGATCAGCTCCGCTGAGGAAGGTTTTGAGCCACCATGTCTAAAATGTCTTGAGCGTGATAATGCTGTCTCTGTTGCTGAATGTTCAACTGCTGCTACTGTTGCAATATCTTCAACTGCTGATGTGGTAACTAACCCCTCTACTGAGGATACCACTACTATTGTTGATGAGAATGCCAGCTTGAAGACATTGCTTGAAACAGGGATGTACAAAAGCCTCAAAGGGCATCAGACACTATGTGATGTCCTCAAGAAACAAATTCTGAACCAAAACCCTAGGAAAGAGGTGAAGGAAATATGCCCTAGAGGCAATAATAAAGTTATTATTTATTTCCTTATATCATGATAAATGTTTATTATTCATGCTAGAATTGTATTAACCGGAAACATAATACTTGTGTGAATACATAGACAAACAGAGGGTCACTAGTATGCCTCTACTTGACTAGCTCGTTGATCAAAGATGATTATGTTTCCTAGCCATAGACATGAGTTGTCATTTGATTAACGATATCACATCATTAGGAGAATGATGTGATTGACTTGACCCATTCCGTTAGCTTAGCATTCGATCGTTTAGTATGTTGCTATTGCTTTCTTCATGACTTATACATGTTCCTATGACTATGAGATTATGCAACTCCCGTTTACCGGAGGAACACTTTGTGTGCTACCAAACGTCACAACGTAACTGGGTGATTATAAAGGTGCTCTACAGGTGTCTCCGAAGGTACTTGTTGGGTTGGCGTATTTCGAGATTAGGATTTGTCACTCCGATTGTCGGAGAGGTATCTCTGGGCCCTCTCGGTAATGCACATCACTTAAGCCTTGCAAGCATTGCAACTAATGAGTTAGTTGTGGGATGATGTATTATAGAACGAGTAAAGAGACTTGCCGGTAACGAGATTGAACTAGGTATTGAGATACCGACGATCGAATCTCGGGCAAGTAACATACCGATGACAAAGGGAACAATGTATGTTGTTATGCGGTCTGACCGATAAAGATCTTCGTAGAATATGTGGGAGCCAATATGAGCATCCAGGTTCCGCTATTGGTTATTGACCGGAGACGTGTCTCGGTCATGTCTACATAGTTCTCGAACCCGTAGGGTCCGCACGCTTAACGTTTCGATGACAGTTATATTATGAGTTTATATGTTTTGATGTACCGAAGGTTGTTCGGAGTCCTGGATGTGATCACAGACATGACGAGGAGTCTCGAAATGGTCGAGACATGAAGATTGATATATTGGAAGCCTATATTTGGATATCGGAAGTGTTCCGGGTGAAATCGGGATTTTACCGGAGTACCGAGGGGTTACCGGAACCCCCCCGGGGGCTTAATGGACCATAGTGGGTCTTTGTGGAGAAGAGGAGAGGCGGCCAGGGCAGGGCCGTGCCCCCCCCTAGTCCGAATAGGACAAGGAGAGGGGGGCGCTGCCCCCCCTTTTCCTTCCTCTCTCCCTCCTCTTTCCCCTCCACCCTAATCCAACTAGGAAAAGGGAGGGAGTCCTACTCCCGGTGGGAGTAGGACTCCACCTGTCGCGCCCCTCCTGGCCGGCCGCACCTCCCCCCTTTTGCTCCTTTATATACGGGGGCAGGGGGCAACCTAGAGACACAACAATTGATCATTTGATCTTTTAGCCGTGTGCAATGCCCCCCTCCACCATAGTCCACCTCGATAATACTGTAGCAGTGCTTAGGCGAAGCCCTGCGTCGGTAGAACATCATCATTGTCACCGCACCGTCGTGCTGATGAAACTCTCCCTCAACACTCAGCTGGATCGGAGTTCGAGGGACGTCATCGGGCTGAACGTGTGCTGAACTCGGAGGTGCCGTGCGTTCGGTACTTGATCGGTCGAATCGCGAAGACGTATGACTACATCAACCGCGTTGTGCTAACGCTTCTGCTTTCGTTCTACGAGGGTACGTGGACAACACTCTCCCCTCTCGTTGCTATGCATGACCATGATCTTGCGTGTGCGTAGGAATTTTTTTGAAATTACTACGTTCCCAACAGTGGTATCAGAGCCAAGTTTTATGCGTTGATGTTATATGCACGAGTAGAACACAAGTGAGTTGTGGGTGATATAAGTCATACTGCTTACCAGCATGTCATACTTTGGTTCGGCGGTATTGTTGGATGAAGCGGCCCGGACCGACATTACGCGTACGCTTACGTGAGACCGGTTCTACCGACGTGCTTTGCACACAGGTGGCTGGCGGGTGTCAGTTTCTCCAACTTTAGTTGAACCGAGTGTGGCTATGCCCGGTCCTTGCGAAGGTTAAAACAGCACCAACTTGACAAACTATCGTTGTGGTTTTGATGCGTAGGTAAGAACGGTTCTTGCTAAGCCCGTAGCAGCCACGTAAAATTTGCAACAACAAAGTAGAGGACGTCTAACTTGTTTTTGCAGGGCATGTTGTGATGTGATATGGTCAAGACATGATGCTAAATTTTATTGTATGAGATGATCATGTTTTGTGACCGAGTTATCGGCAACTGGCAGGAGCCATATGGTTGTCGCTTTATTGTATGCAATGCAATCGCCCTGTAATGCTTTACTTTATCACTAAGCGGTAGCGATAGTCGTAGTAGCATAAGATTGGCGAGACGACAACGATGCTACGATGAAGATCAAGGTGTCGCGCCGGTGACGATGGTAATCATGACGGTGCTTCGGAGATGGAGATCACAAGCACAAGATGATGATGGCCATATCATATCACTTATATTGATTGCATGTGATGTTTATCTTTTATGCATCTTATCTTGCTTTGATTGACGGTAGCATTATAAGACGATCCCTCACTAAATTATCAAAGTATGTTCTCCCTGAGTATGCACCGTTGCGAAAGTTCTTCATGCTGAGACACCACGTGATGATCGAGTGTGATAGGCTCTACGTTCAAATACAACGGGTGCAAAACAGTTGCACACGCGGAATACTCAGGTTAAGCTTGACAAGCCTAGCATATAACAGATATGGCCTCGGAACACGGAGACCGAAAGGTCGAGCGTGAATCATATAGTAGATATGATCAACATAGTGATGTTCACCGTTGAAACTACTCCATCTCACGTGATGATCGGACATGGTTTAGTTGATATGGATCACGTGATCACTTAGAGGATTAGGGGGATGTCTATCTAAGTGGGAGTTCTTAAGTAATATGATTAATTGAACTTAAATTTATCATGAACTTAGTACCTGATAGTATGTTGCTTGTCTATGTTGATTGTAGATAGATGGCCCGTGCTGTTGTTCCGTTGAATTTTAATGCGTTCCTTGAGAAAGCAAAGTTGAAAGGTGATGGTAGCAATTACACGGACTGGGTCCGTAACTTGAGGATTATCCTCATTGCTGCACAGAAGAATTACGTCCTGGAAGCACCGCTGGGTGCCAGGCCTGCTGCTGATGCAACTAACGACGTTAAGAACGTCTGGCAGAGCAAAGCTGATGACTACTCGATAGTTCAATGTGCCATGCTTTACGGCTTAGAACCGGGACTTCAACGACGTTTTGAACGTCATGGAGCATATGAGATGTTCCAGGAGTTGAAGTTAATATTTCAAGCAAATGCCCGGATTGAGAGATATGAAGTCTCCAATAAATTCTACAGCTGCAAGATGGAGGAGAATAGTTCTGTCAGTGAGCATATACTCAAAATGTCTGGGTATAATAATCACTTGATTCAACTGGGAGTTAATCTTCCGGATGATAGCGTTATTGACAGAATTCTCCAATAACTGCCACCAAGCTACAAGAGCTTCGTGATGAACTATAACATGCAAGGGATGGATAAGATGATTCCCGAGTTCGTCAAATGTTTATGCTTCACATTTCCCTTGGTGAAGCCTATCCCCCAAACTGCACTGTTGGGTACGACACCAAAGGCTTCTGAGTGGATTATGGACAGTGGATGCACTAACCACATGACTAGTGATCGAAGTCTTCTTATGGATTCAACCCTACGTCCGTCTGACAAGAGTCACATCACATTTTTTGACACTGGTAAAAGCAAGATATTGGGCTTAGGTAGAAATGCAATCTCAAAGGATCAACACATGGATAAAGTGATGCTTGTTGAATCCCTTGGTTTCAACGTAATGTTTGTCTCAATGCTTTGTGATCTAAACATGATTGTGATATTTGGGAAATATCATTGCCTAGTGCTTATGGAATCTGACGAATAGTCTTCGAAGGGTATCGAAAAGACAATCTGTATATGGTAGATTTCTCCGCAGGACCACAGCTGACCGTATGTCTTCTAGAAAAAGCTTCAGAGTGATGGCTCTGGCATCAGAGGCTAGGGCATGCTGGCATGAGGAACTTGTACACTCTTGCGAAGAGGAAGCATGTCATAGGAATCGAGGGCGTCAAGTTCAAGAAGGATCATCTATGTGGTGCCTGCGAAGCTGGAAAGATGACTACGGCCAAGCATCCCTCGAAGACAATCATGACGATGACACGCCCCTTCGAGTTGCTTCACATGGACTTATTTGGCCCTACTTACTACTCTACCCTTACTACCACTGCTTGTCTCTATGGCTTCGTCATTGTTGATGATTACTCGAGATATACATGGGTGCACATAATTCTCTACAAGAATGAAGTGCAGGATGTCTTCAGACGATTCGCCAATTGTGCCATGACCAACTATGGCATCAAGATCAAGCACATCAGAAGTGACAACGGCACAGAATTCAAGAACACCGGCCTCAACACTAATCTTGATACATTGGGCATCACACATGAGTTCTCAGCTCCAGTTCCATACACACCTCAGCAGAATGGCATAGTGGAGCGCAAGAACAGAACCCTCATTGAGATGGCACAGACGATGCTTGATGAGTACAAGACTCCAAGGAAGTTCTGGCCTGAAGCCATTGATAATGCATGCCACGTCATCAACCGTGTTTATCTTCACAAGTTTCTAAAGAAGACATCATATGAGCTCCTGACTGGTAAGAAGCCAAACGTCAGCTATTTCAGAGTATTTGGTGCTAGGTGCTGGATCAAGGATCAGCATCACACTTCAAAATTTGCACCGAAAGCACATGAAGGTTTTATGCTTGGCTACAGAAAGGATTCGCACTCCTATAGAGTCTTCAACCTCTTTCACTACAAAGTGGTTGAAACTGTGGATGTGCAGTTAGATGAGACTAACGGCTCGCAAAGAGAGCACCTGCTAAATGTGCTAGATGAAGCTACACTAAGTGAATCTATCAAGCTTATGGGTACTGGAGAAATCATACCTTCATAAGCACAGACTGAAGAGGAAATCATCATTTCTGCACCTAATCAGCCCGAAGACACTGCTCAGCCTGAAGCCAATGATGAAGATGAAGACAATGATCAGCAAGGGTAGAATCTTCGTCCAGTTCATCCTTGCGTTGCAAATGAAGTGCAGATTGAGAAGATAATTGATAGCATCAATGCACTTGGTCCACTCATTCGTTCAAGAGCAACACAACTAGCAAATTTCTGTGGGCACTTTGCATTTGTCTCTATATCTGAACCCAAGAAAGTTGATGAAGCCTTCATGGAACCTGAATGGATTCAAACTATGCAAGAAGAGCTTCAACAGTTCGAGCTGAACAATGTATGGGAGCTAGTTAAGCGTCCAGATCCTCACAAGCACAATATTATCGGCACCAAATGGATCTATCGGAACAAACAAGATGAGCATGGACAAGTTTTCAGAAACAAGGCTCATCTCGTTGGTCAAGGCTATACACAGGTTGAAGGGATTGACTTCGATGAAACATTTGCTCCCGTGGCTAGGCTTGAAGCCATTCGCATACAGCTAGCCTATGCCAACCACAACAACATTCTTCTGTACCAAATAGATATAAAGAGTGCCTTTCTCAACAGCAAAACTGAAGAAGAAGTGTATGTTGCACAACCACCTGGTTTTGAAGACCCAAAGCATCCTGACATGGTATACAAGCTCAACAAGTCACTGTATGGCCTCAAACAAGCCCCTCACGCTTAGTATGACACACTCAAAGACTTCCTAAAGAGCAAAGGCTTCAAACCTGGTTCCCTAGATCCCACTCTTTTCACGAAGACATATGATGGTGAACCGTTTGTATGCCAAATCTATGTGGATGACATTATCTTCGGCTACACTGACAAGAGATACAGTGATGAGTTTGGGCATATGATGCAAGAGCAATATCAGATGTCCATGATGGGTGAGCTGAAATTCTTCCTTGGTCTTCAAATCTGTCAGCAGAGAAATTGCATCTTCATTTCACAAGAAAAATACCTCAAAGATTGCCTGAAGAAGTTTGGAATGCAAGACTGCAAAGGGTACACGGCGCCAATGCCAACCAAAGGCCAATTGGGCCGCGACGACAATGGTAAAGAGTTCGATCAAAAGGTATACCGCTCCATGATTGGTTCTTTACTCTACTTATGTGCATCTAGGCCTGACATAATGCTTAGCGTTTGCATGCGTGCCCGATTCCAAGCGGCACCAAAGGAATCACATCACTTAGTTGTGAAGCGAATTCTTTGATATTTGGCTTACACCCCAACACTAGGATTATGGTATCCAAAGGGCTCAGAGTTTGATCTAGTTGGATTCTCAGATGCTGATTATGCTGGTGACAAGGTTGATCGCAAGTCCACATCAGGCACATGCCACTTTCTTGGACGATCTCTTGTCTGTTGGTCTTCAAAGAAACAGAACTGTGTATCACTCTCCACTGCTGAATCCGAATACATTGTTGTTGGATCTTGCTGCGCTCAGCTTCTATGGATGAAGCAAATTCTCAAGGTCTATGGCATCCACCTGAAGCATGTGCCACTCTACCACGACAATGAAAGCGCCATCAAGATTGCCAACAATCCAGTTCAGCACTCGAAGACAAAGCACATTCAGATCCGTCATCACTTTCTCAGAGATCATGTCGTGAAGGAAGATATTGATATCATTCACGTCAACACTGAAGAGCAATTGGCAGATATCTTCACAAAGCACTTGGATGAGAAAAGGTTTTGCAAGTTGCGGTGTGAGCTAAATATCTTAGAATCCTCAAATGTCCTGTGATTGGACACACATCCTAACGCTTATGCATGTAGATGACTTAGATGTGCAACACATGAAGTAATGTATATCTTTAATCAATGAAGACATACACTCTAAGTGTGAATACATTAACGCATAATTTGACTTCAGAGCGCCACGATAATTGTGCGCCGTGTCTGGGTCTAATACTTCCTATACGGTGGGTAACGCCACCACCAAACTTTCTCGAAGATTTTCTTTTGGCGTCATGATTGCATTATCTTCGCATTTGGTTTGTCTTCAAGTTTATCTTCGCAATGTTGATTTGGTCTTGTTCTGATGTGTATATATATATATATATATGCGTGTTCTGTCCTCTACAACATTCACTTATTACTATGACTTCAAACTTGTCATTTTCTGAACTAAGTGAATGTGATCGGACCCTAACCCCTTCTGTGCTTCTTCCTCAAATTCTATCTTTATAGTCATATGCATTCTGTTGAAACATGTCGAATGTCTTCACTAGGTCCTTGTCAGCTGAAGATACAGAGACACACATTTAAAACTGCTTTCAATGTTATATCTCTTTTGCCGGAATACCGGAGAAGCCGGAACGACCACCCGACAAACCAGGCGTGCGTGGGAACATGGGACAACTTCCAATGAGTTGCATGCATGCCACATGTCCATCAGATGTGAACCGCCAGGGGCACCTGCATAATTGCGCTGTGCAGCCCTTTACCTTATAAATACCCACACCGCACGGTCATTATCTCCTCTTCCACCTCGCCACCTCGCTCAAACCCTAGCGCCACCGTTAGCTCGCGTTGACGCCGGAGACGAAGTGCTTAGCTGCCGCGACCTCTTCGACGCCGTCCTCACGCCGGCCGTGGACCTCATCCTCTCTGCCGCCACCATAGGTGTCTTCCGCCGCCAAGTTAGGGCGCGGGAGATTGGACTACTCGGCCTCCCATCTGCCTCGTCTAGCAGTTCGTCTGTGGTAATTAAATCTCACTTTTTACAGTCTTTTTGATCTGTCAAATCCATCCACTTCAATCAAAAGTGGTTTCTACACTTCCAAATCTGGATCTGTCTCTTACTGCATCTCATATCTTGCAAAGTATGTTCACTTATGCTTCATAAAAAGTTAGATTCCACACTTGTACTTATTCATGGATTCATACAAATCTGGAACCAACTCACTTCAAATAAGTGAATGTCTTCGGACTATGAGGTCAATGTCTTCAAACTGATTTATCTTCAAAATCTTCTAAGAATGCATATGACCTCTTCCCCTTCCCTCGCATCTCTAATGCTGTCACAGGTACATGTCCGTGGGGGAATCCCTTGGTTCTCATAGTCTGCATTCATTTGCAGAATTCTTACAACATCATATTCACTCCCCTGAAGCTAGTTCTTGCTTGACAAGTAGACGGAAGCCATTCACTGTTCTGAAGCCTATCTGTCTGAATATCATGGCCACTAAGAAATCAGCAAGGAAGGGTGGCAGGCAGCACCGTGGCAATACTACTCTAGCTCTGCCTCCGGATCTGTATGAACTATACACGACTGATCCTGTGGAGAACTATAATCAACGCAAGACCAGGTTCCAATGGATCCGAAGATATTGGGCTAAACAGTGGTTCAACTACAACTTCGTCACTACTGAATATGCTGAGAAGAATGCCATCAAGCACCCATGGGGCGATATTCTTTATAGAAATCTGCAACCCAAGTTGAAGCCTGAAGCTATTGCTCAAGGTTTCTATCCTTGCATGGTCCGAGGACCTCAGCCTGATAATGCCGACCCATCATCTCTGTTATGGTGTCATGACGACAATCTCTTCAAGTGCAACTTTTAGTTCACAAAGGAGTCAGCTGAAAAGAACAGGAAGGCTTTTGGACTCAAGTTCAACCCTCGTCCGTCTGCTCCAAGACAGGATGGCACACATGAAGCCAATCCCAATGTCATCGGCCCCTTCGATAACTTCGATGGGCTCCTCTCCCATATTGCTGCTCAGAGGGCCATCGTGATCAATCTGCTGATGACGCAGACTCTGAAGATGCACCTGCACCACCGAAGCAGAAGAAGAAAAGGACTAAAGCTTCGAAGCCCTCTGTTGCACCAACCGCTTCGACTGTGAAGCCATTGAAGGCTGCACCTCCTGAACCCAGTGTGCAGTCAGGAGACTTGTCTCGTGTCTCCAAGAGGACCAAGAAGCCCAAGAAGATTTCAGGGCATAATCTGACTCATGCTGCCGTTCTGCACAACGAGGAAGATACTATTGATCTGTCCAGTGATGATGATCTTGGTGATGAAGCTCTAGAGATGCTGATCAAGAGCAAGCAAGAGGCGGAGATCTTCAATGATCTGCCCCTCTTTGATGTTGATATTTTGAACTACTTCATCGATGAATGGTTTGACGACCAGCGCATCAGTATTGATGATCTCCAGCTGCCAGTGGACATCAGTGTCACATCTCACGGAGCCATTGCCAATGAATTGGCCTTAGCTCAGAAAATTGTCGAGCTTAAGAACAAGATTGATCATGAGAAGGCGCATTTCAATAAGAACATGGCAAAGCTCAGTGTGGCTCATGTGCAAATCTTCAAGAAGATGTTGCATGATCTCAAGGCTGAATTCCACAAGAAGCGTGAAGAAGCCAAAGGCTCACGCGAGCGCTTGAAGTACTATGCGCAGAAATGTGTTCAAGCGCACAATGAAGCTGAGAAGAGAAAGGCTCTTGGGCATCCTGGCATCCACCCCAGGATGGCTGCCAAGCAAAAGAAGAAATCTGCTGCGGCCCAATCCGAAGCTCAAAGGCAAGAAGAACCTAGCATTGTCTTCCTTGCCAGTATGACTGGCTCGAAGCCAAAGGTCACCTCAGCAGCTTCAGAACTGAAGAAAACCAGGCATGCTGAAGCCGAAGCTAGGAAGAGGAAGCTCAAGGATACATCTGATGATGCTTCCCCCAAGAAGAAATTGAAGACAACGGCTTCAAAGTCTTCAAAGAAAGAGTGTGCTGCTGCCCCAGAGCCCCCCATTGTTGAACCCATTTCAGTTGCTCTCCCTACCTCTACCAACCAAGATCGTCGCCTAGTGATCCATGAGCTTGCTTCCATAGAGGCCCCAGTAAGTGAAGAAGTTCCAGCTGTTGACCCCAACGCAGCTAAAGACATTGGTCATGAAGACAATGTGCATGATGATGTAGTTCTTCCTCAGCTCGAGCCCCAGTCGGTATCATCTCCTGCTCTCACGAGCAGTGAACTCATTAGCATTGGTCGTCCATTGACGCCAATCGCTCAAGATGACTCATGGACTGAGCGACAACAAGAAGACACCCCTATGCAAGATGAGACACCCCGCACTCCACTTGCTCAAGTCACCTCTTCGGTGCTTGATGACGACAACTACATGGACCAGACCACTCCCTCTCCAAGGGCGTCGCTAGCGTTTCGCAGGCTTCACAAAGGCCTCAGGCCATAGGCCTCCATGTCGAGCATTCCAGAAGAGGAAGTGCAACACAGCTCAGTAGCACATCAAGTGTTTCCTGAAGCCACCCCTTCTGCGTCTGCCTCTGAGTCTGAAGCCAAAGTTGCAAAAGACATTCCGGCTGCATCAGCCGATGATAAAGAAGAAGATCAAGAAGAAAGAGAAACCACACCCCCTATCAGTGATCCAGTCATTCCTCAAGAGAATGTGATCGTGCCCGATCCTCCAGTTGTCGAATAGATGGAGTTTGAAAACACTGAGGCTGCCACCAACAAGACCACTGAAGCCAATGACACTGCCATGGCTAAAGACAATGTGGAGCCTGAAGCCATTGTGAATGCTAAACCCACTATGACGCCAATCAACTCTTATGGCACCGTTCCAACTCCAAGGCCTCATACCATGGAACGTGCATTCAATCGTGAAGGTGAGCTCTTCACAGTCAGATGGCCAGTCATGGTTCAACCTACTGCTCATGAGCCACAGTATGATTATCATATGGAGCAGAGGCCTCAAGTTCAGAAGACAAAGCCACGTCTACCAAGGCTTCCAAGTGCTGTCACAACACAGGGCTCATTCAGCGTGCTCAGCTTCAGAGAGCACAATTCTTTCTTTGACAGCGCCAAGAACCCATACACGAAGCCCAAGATCACCTCTGCCAGATTTTGGAGCCATCAGCAGCGAAGCTATTACTCTTGACTCGTGTGCAACCAAGACCAGATCTTTCCACACAAGCGTCTGGATTGTGATGCTATGGCTGGGCTGCCATGTCTTGAAGAGGCTCTTGACTGCTTTTGGGATGTTGGTCTTCTATCATTTGTGACTGACAAGGAACACTGGAATGAAGAGCTTCTGCTGCAGTTCTATGCTACTCTCCATATTTGAGGCTACAACAGGGATCCGAAAACTTGGGTCCTTGAGTGGATGACAGGTGATGTTCATCATGAAGCCAAAGCTCAGGATATCATCGAGCTTACTTCCCTGCCCACTCCAGGTGAGTTATACGATCCTGGTTGTCAGCTTCATCAGAATGAGCAGCAGAGCATTTTTCAGAAGCCTGAGCCAAACATGAGCCAAATGCTGAGCATGATGAAGCCATTGCCCCAAGACGCCGAATACCCAAAGGAATTCTTTGTAAAGGACCTTGAGTACTTTCCACACACAGTGTACCATATTCTGAGGCGTACTCTCTGGCCTATCAAGGGAAATTCTTCTGAAGCCACACTTGAAGGCGCCATGAAGACATTAGTATTTTATATCATCAATGGCATCAGATTCAATACTCAGGATTTCTTCATCAGACAACTTGCTGCTTCTGGGATTGATCTGTTTGGTCTGAAATTCTATGCTCCATGGGTGATGCGCTTGATTAAGCTTCATTCAACCATTGACTATCGGCCTTCAGCGCGCAACCATGTTGTCTTTCTGCCTGCAGTTGACATGTCTGTTGAAGCCATCTACCCCGAGCCTACCAAGAAGCCACTCCACCTTCAAAATGTCGAATTCCAGAGCTTCACGCAGCCCATTGAAGGTATTCATGTGCCCAATGCTACAACTCCTGCTTACCCTCTGGCTGGCAACATGCGCTTTCCGCACCGAGCCAACACTGAAGCGACTGCAAGCACAATTGCTCAAAGGCCTCAGAAGTGTCCTCGTGTACTCAATGACCGAGAGCTTCTGGTGGCATTGCATCAAAAGCAGGATAAGCATCATGACTGGCTGAAGCGTCAGATGCAGAGTCTCTTGGTGGATGTCAATCGCATCCGTAATCTGGCCACCAAGAACACTTTTGTAGCCCATGAAGCCTGTCGGCGGTCCTGGAAGAGCCTCACACTGCTATGTTCTGAAGATGATCCGCGTGCAAATGGTTTCACAGAGAACTTCAAGTTTGATTCCAGGCCTCCTTAAAATGCAAGATGGCGTCGCACTCCCTCCATCGAAGATTCTGAGCATTCATATTCGGCTACAACTGTTGTTGCGAGAGTCGTCGATGAAGAAGACGCCGCCACTTCACCAACCTTGGCTGCACTGCATCTCGGTACTGTGTCAGGCCCGTCTGCACCACCAAACTCCAACATCGACCTTGCTCCATCATCTACTCTAGCTGGAAACGAGTAGCTACTCTATGTCTTCAAACCTTTTGGTCATTCCTGACAAAAGGGGGAGAAGCATATGAGTTGATAGTCTTCAAGGGGGTCTACATGGGTGGTTGCATTATTTTTGCTAAGTTCTTACAACTCTCGTTTTGAAACTATTTGGCTTTTGAGTTGTAACACTTAAACTTGATGGTCGTCTGCTGCGTTTTGCTGCTACTTTGTGATGCGGTGATAAATTCCGCATGAAGTCATTCTGCAAACGCCCATTTTCCATTGTGCATGTCATTATCTTTGTTATTCTTATATATGCATGATGAATTGTCTTCGTAAGTTGAAGAGGATCTCCACAAAGTAAAACCTGCCATGTGCATTTGCATTCAAAAGCAAACTACTTATATGCACATCTTCAGGGGGAGCCTTTTTGCAACTTATGAAGGCAATGCCTTTATCCTTAACTTTCACATACTTTTATCCCCGTTGAAAACTTCAACCAGTTTGTCATCAATCACCAAAAAGGGGGAGATTGTAAGTGCATCTAGTGCCACCCCTAGTTGGTTTTGGAGTATTGACGAAAAACTTGGTTGAGGGACTAATGTGTTTGTGAGAATTGCAGGATAACACAGGTAGTAGTTCCTTATTGATTCGATCGGTTTACCTACCAGAGATGACCCCTAAAAATGTGTGAAGACATTGAAGACAATGATGGTTCGTGAAGACATTCACAATGAAGATTATGACATGAGAAGACATTCATGTGAAGACTATGGAGTGCGAAGACATAGTTGTTTCATAGTTTCATTTTCTTCTTTGTTGAGTCATAGGAACGACCGTACTGTTAAGTGGGGTCCAAGTGAACAAAGTCAGAGTGACCGAAGTGATGCTCAACCAAATCCTATGTCTTCGAGCGAAGACAATGAGAGCAAATCTTATCCAGATCTGGATGAGTCAGCTTTACTTGTAGCCCAAGTCAAGCTGTCGCGTGTGTTTGAAATCCGACCGTTGGACACATGACGGTTCCTTAGTGACCCAGGGTCATTTCGGACAAATCAGGTCGGGTTGCCTCCTGGCTATAAATAGCCCACCCCCTACACCATAAATTGGTGGCTGCTCAGAGTTAGTACACGGCTTTTGTCGTTTGAGAGCAACCCACCTCTGAAGCATTTGAGACAGAGAGAGATATCCTTGCGAGGACAAAGCCCAAAACACCCAGAGCCAAAGGGTGTTAGGCATCACTGAAGTCTTTCTGTCCGCGTGATCTGAAGACTTGTTACACTTGAGGACTGTGAATCCTCCAGCCGGTTAGGCGTCGCGTTCTGAGCATCCAAGAGCCATTGTGGATTGCCGATGAACGAAGTCTGTGAAGGTTTGGAAGTCTACCTTGAAGACTTACCAGAGTGATTGGGTGAGGAGACTGGGTGTCCTTAGCTCAAGGGGAATAAGGTGAAGACGCGGTCTTCTTAGTTAAATCTCAGCCTCCCTAACCAGACGTATAGTTGTCACATCAACTGGAACTGGTCTACCAAATCCTTGTCTTCACCAAGCAACTAGTTTTATCCTCCACTTCCCTTTACTTTACAGTTTGTCTTCGTGAAGTCATTGCCTGCTTGTCTGATCTGATTGACTTCACAGAGTGAAGACTATTTACTGTTTGGCTTCATACTGTCTTCCATCCTGATCCATACTACCTAGCTGTTGATAGTCTTCGTGCTTTCACTTCATTGCTTACTTGACTATGGCTTGTCTAGTGTAGTCTACCTTCCACTGCATATCAATAGGTTCATTTCTACTGTTTGTCTTCAAAGACCTCGTGTTTTGAAGACTTTCATAAAAATCTCCTATTCACCCCCCTCTAGTAGATAACTAGCACTTTCAGTCTTCTTCCTCTCTGGCTGGCACTCCACCTCCGATCCACCCAAATTATCAATTTCTCCACCTCCGAACTTCCAGTTCGCCGCCGGCCGGGACGGGACGGGGATCTCAGTCCTCGGCTGCCCGCCTTGGTTGCCATATGCACGTCTTCCTCCTCACCTCGCCCGCCCCGCCTCGTGGCATCTCCGACATCCTCCTCAAGCCGCACTCCTCCAACAAAATGGCATATATCTTCCACAACAGACTGACTGCTTCTTCCAAGACAAGACAGCCATGACCTGCAAGATTGCACATGGTTCGTTAGGTCAACACATCACTCACCGACGACCGACTAATCAACGGGGTGAGGAGTATAACCACCTCTCGCCGGCCGTCGCCTAAGTCATAAGTCGCACGCGCACCCCGCACGCAGATGGATGTCTCTCGATAGTATATATAGAGATGGTCGGTGGCGTTGGCTTTAGAAGTCATGACAAAGAAAGACAATGAGGAGGCCGCGGATTGATGAGGTGGCGCCAGCCTGACCCTTACCTGGCTGCCCAAAGGGAATCCCTAGGCGCTCATTCATGGGCCTGTTTACTAGTACATTGTTTCCATTCTTTTGCGGCTATTTGCTAGGCCAGTTTCTCAAGGAAGGTCGATGACAGGAGCTGGCCCGATTTCTGCAGCTAAATGGCAGGGAAGACTATTGATACTCTTACTTGGGTACTACACAAGGTTGTTCATTTCTTTGGCTCATCGCCCGCCGGTGTCCAACCGATTGTAAATTGGACATAACTAGCCTGATGCAATCAATCAAGTCAATTTTCCCAAGAGTCCTGCTAGAGGGACGATACTTCCTGCATGACCATTGCCCGACAGACACAAAAGATCAAATCGTCCTGGAGCAGATTCAAGATGCGGAGCACCACACACTATAGTTGGTTGCATCGTATGAGGATCGAGTATGGGAATATCGTGTGTACACACTAGTTTCGTTTTCCCCAATAATTATTGATGCAGGGTGATCTACTTCCTTCAGATTTGCTCTCAAAACCACACACCATATTTTCAAACGTGCCTAGCATGAGCTAGCCGCAATATATTATGCACTCAGTTTGAAATACAGTGGCCCATCCCATACTGGTTGACCCACCCAACCTCTTATAGATACAACCCATAATTCCAAGTTCCCATCTGAGAGATTCATCAAAAACAAAATGCGTAACTTGAACTTTGTAGCAGCAATAGCCATTCAATCCTTTCGACGAACAATTCATTGCATTGCATTGCATTGCTTGGTTGGGGACAACACATAGATAGAACAAGGATGGATACTTGAATTTCCGTCCAATACTAGCTAGCTAGTTCATATGAGGACAACACTTGGGCAACACCATCAGCCAGCCGACAAAGAGAGCGGCAGTCTAAAGACATGATATTTTATTTTATGGATGTACACAACAGTACATCAAGCACCCATATCAACAATTAGCAATTGGACAGAAAACAACACAAGAAACAATGCACAGATTAACACGCCCGCCGGTCCGGCTCGCGTTGCCATTTCATCTGTTGCTAGAAAATCTCAGATCTAAGAGGTACTTCTCTCCTCGGCGCCTTGCGGCATCTTCATGCATCATCAATCTCAATGGCACCAAACCGTCACTACCGCGCACTCCACCTGAAGGCATAACGCGTGCATCAAGTCAGCAACACTTTAATGCCACCACAAATCCTAGAATATATAAAGGAGACATGTAAAGCTATATGCTGAATGAGATATATATTAAATCTTAAAAGGACTAGTTTGGATAAGTTCCCAGCACGCTAATCTTCTAAGTTTGGACAGAGCAGGCATTACCGCAATATTTAGATGTGTGATAATCACCCCATTCTAAAAGATGTAATAACTAGGGATTGTTGGCCACTGGTAGAACGAGATACATCTTAAATCTTAGAAGGACTAGTCTGGACAAGTTCCCAGCACGCTAATCTTCCAACTTTGGACAAAGCAACGCACTGAGCATACATCAAATCCAATATTTAGAACTTGCCACCCTATATGTCAATCAAATTAGGTGAGCTAACAACTTGCGGTAGATAATCAGGAATGTAGTGAATCTTGACACCAATTGAGTTCGAATACTCAACATACCAAACTAGCCAGTCAACTAGCCACATTTACATTGTTCTGATTAGAATCCAATTATCTAGCATATATGGTGCCAAAACACAATAGCATCCAAAAAGAAGTACAACCGAATCTAACTTACTGAAACAAGTGAACTTTCCCTAGCTTACAAAGTATCAACACAGACCTCATGTAAAGGCAAGAGGAGAAAAGAATACTACTTAGTAAAGTAAATAATGTGCCTATGACTCAGAACAACTCTTAGAGCATCTACGGCCGGACCAAGCTAGTCCCCCCCCCCAAAAAAACGCCAAGGGGACAAGGCGCCACGGTGACGACTGGTCACACCTCAAATTTTCGCTTCCGCAATCGGATACCTTATTAGCTAATTCTTAAATCCATAGAATCACATGCATCGTAGATTATCTATACATAAATACATCTCGATACCACACATAGCGTCCAACTACTTCATCATGCATGCCATCGGACTACCAGCAATTATCATGTGTTCTACACACTGAAGCTATGGAGAAAGATCATCCACAGCTGCCCTTGACCTTGTCGTCACCTGGCTATCTTTGTAGTGGAAGTAGCGGTCGAAGACTCAAAATGGATCAAACCGGATCTGCTCATGGCCAGAATTGTCCGACCCGTCACTGTCCTCCTTTTCTTTGGGGGTAGTCTGACCATAGCACAGACCTCCCAGTTTTGCTTCTGGGTCAGGGCGCACGTCATCCTCCTTTGTCGCATCTGAAGGATGCGGCCACGGATGGCTTTCTTGTCCAAGGCAGCGTGCGACGACTCCTCGGCCTCGAGGACGGCCGTGGCCTTAAGTGCCCTTTGCGCCTCACATAGCAGGCATGCTGCACCATAACACTATACGACCCGTTATGCATGTCGACATTGACCTCCGACTCAGAGCCCGTCACCATGGGGACGAGGCGCCACCGAAGGGGTTGTGCCGCCAAATGGTGTTACTGCGTCCGTCGAGCCCGCAGTCACGCGCATCGAGGCACCAGCTCTGGCGGATCTGACGCTGATTGTGCCGACACAACGGGTTCCCGCTGGATCGACTCCGGCGGGATTGGGCATGCTCCTCCCATGCAGTGAAGAGCCGCGCCATGTGGACGACCACCTCCTCCTCGTCCCCACATGAGACGAGGTCCCAGTCGGCGGATCGGGAGATGTCGGAGTCGGATCCGCTACCCGTCATGACAAAGAATGCCGGAGATCGCCGGAACAGAGCTTTGGGCGGAGTGGAGTGGCTATAGTCTCATTCAGGATGCAGATAGAGATGAATATATGTGGGACGGGATGGACCAGTGTGGGCCGGATCCGATGTTACAAATGCGCTTGGGCGCATTTGGCCTTCCCATATCCGTCCTAGATATGGGCTGGATATGAGGGGTGCTGATCAGTCAGAACATATAATACCAATGCGAGTGGTGCAGCTGAGTCAAGATATTATGATCGGTCGCTGATTGGGCCATTCGTTCGGATGTAAATGGTTGTTTGAGGAATACAGCCATAGATGATGCTGTTAGAAGTTGGCACGACCACTCCGTAGTCCGTAGCTCGAATGCCCAAAGGAGGATTATTGCGTTCTTTTTTCCTTTCTACTACTATCTCTTTTTAATGGTAATACGCATCTCATTCATATTGAAAGAACAAAATACAAGTCATGTAAAGACCGACATGAAAAACTGAAAAGATAGTGATACGACTCCGTCGTATCTACTTTTCCAAACACTTTTGCCCTTGTTTTGGACTCTAACTTGAATGATTTGAATGGAACTAACCCGGACTGGCGCTGTTTTTAGCAGAATTGCCATGGTGTCTTTTTTGTGCAGAAACAAAAGTTCTCGGAATGACCTGAAACTTCACGGAGATTATTTTTGGAAATAATAAAAATACTGGCGAAAGAATCAAGGCCAGGGGGCCCATACCCTGTCCACAAGGGTGGGGGGCGCGCCTACCCCCTGGGCGCGCCCCCTGCCTCGTGGGCCCCCTGGAGCTCCACCGACCTCAACTCCAACACTATATATTCATGTTCGGGGAGAAAAAAACAGAGAGAAGGATTCATCGCGTTTTACGATACGGAGCCACCGCCAAGCCCTAAACTCTCTCGGGAGGGCTGATCTGGAGTCTGTTCGGGGCTCCGGAGAGGGGAATCCGTCGCCGTCGTCATCATCAACCATCCTCCCTCACCAATTTCATGATGCTCACCGCCGTGCGTGAGTAATTCCATTGTAGGCTTGCTGGACGGTGATGGGTTGGATGAGATTTATCATGTGATCGAGTTAGTTTTGTTAGGGTTTGATCTCTAGTATCCACTATGTTCTGAGATTGATGTTCCTATGACTTTGCTATGGTTAATGCTTGTCACTAGGGCCCGAGTGCCATGATTTCAGATTTGAACCTATATGTTTTCATGAATATATGTGAGTTCTTGATCCTATCTTGCAAGTCTATAGTCACCTACTATGTGTTATGATCCGGCAACCCTGAAGTGACAATAATCAGGACCACTCCCGGTGATGACCGTAGTTTGAGGAGTTCATGTATTCACTATGTGTTAATGCTTTGGTCCGGTACTCTATTAAAAGGAGGCCTTAATATCCCTTAGTTTCCAATAGGACCCAGCTGCCACGGGAGGGTAGGACAAAAGATGTCATGCAAGTTCTTTTCCATAAGCACGTATGACTATATTCGGAATACATGCCTACATTACATTGATGAATTGGAGCTAGTTCTGTACCACCCTATGTTATAACTGTTACATGAATGATCGCATCCGGCATAATTCTCCATCACCGATCCAATGCCTACGAGCTTTTCACATATTGTTCTTCCCTTATTTACTTTTCTGTTGCCACTATTACAATCACTACAAAACTATCACTGTTACTTTTGCCACCGTTACCGCTACTATCATACTACTTTGCTACTAAATACTTTGCTGCAGATATTAAGTTATCCAGGTGTGGTTGAATTGACAACTCAACTGCTAATACTTGAGAATATTCTTTGGCTCCCCTTGTGTCGAATCAATAAATTTGGGTTGAATACTCTACCCTCGAAAACTGTTGTGATCCCCTATACTTGTGGGTTATCAAGACTATTTTCTGGTGCCGTTGCTGGGAGCATAGCTCTATTCTTTGAGTCACTTGGGATTTCTATCTGCTGATCACTATCAGGAACTTGAAAGACGAGAAAACCAAAATTTATCCCTCAACTATGAGGGGAGGTAAGGAACTGCCATCTAGCTCTCCACTTGATTCACCTTCTGTTTTGAGTAAGCTTTCGACACCTAAACCTGCTTCTGCTATTAATTCTGATATGTCGCATGTTATTGATGATGCCACTTCTGCTATGCATGATACTTATGATGAAACTACTTCTATGCTTGATAATACTGTGCCACTAGGTGAATTTCTGGATGAACAACTCGCTAGGGCTAGAGAGAATGAAATTATTGAAACTGATAATATTGATGAAAGTGATGATGAAGATTCTCCCCCTATATATGAATTGCCTGTTGTGCCTGAGGGTTATGTTATGGATGAAGAAACTGCTAGAGACTTTCTTGCTTGCAATGATAGGAAGGATCTTAAGAAATTATTAGCTAAGATGAAAGAAAAATCTCTGAATGCTAGAATGAAATATGATCTTGCTTATGCTACTTCACCTATATTTGTTACTGATAAGGATTATGATTTCTTTGTCGATCCTAAGATAATTACTTTGGTTGAATCTGATCCTTTCTATGGCTATGAATCTGAAACTGTTGTGGTGCATCTTACTAAATTAAATGATATAGCCACCCTATTCACTAATGATGAGAAAACTCGTTACTACTATATCCTTAAATTATTTCCGTTCTCATTAAAGGGTGATGCTAAGACTTGGTTTAATTCTCTTGATCCTAGTTGTGTGCGTAGTCCCCAGGATATGATTTATTACTTCTCTGCTAAATATTTCCCTGCTCATAAGAAACAAGCTGCTTTAAGAGATATATATAATTTTGTGCAAATTGAAGAAGAGAGTCTCCCGCAAGCTTGGGGGAGGCTCCTCCAATTACTTAATGCTTTGCTTGATCATCCTCTCAAGAAAAATGAAATACTTGATATCTTTTATAATGGACTAACCGATGCTTCTAGAGACCACCTGGATAGTTGTGCTGGTTGTGTTTTCAGGGAAAGAACTGTTGATGAAGCTGAAATTCTATTGAATAATATGTTGACGAATGAAAACAATTGGACACTCCCTGAACCAACTCCTAAGCCAACTCCGAAGAAAAGAGGTGTTCTATTTCTCAGTCCTGAAGATATGCAAGAGGCAAAGAAATCTAGCTATGAAAGAAAAAGGTATAAAAGCTGAAGATGTTAAGAATTTACCTCCTGCTGCAGAAATACATGGCCTTAATTTACTGCCTGTTGAAGAAACACATGGTCTTCATAACCCGACACAGGCAGTAAAGGTAAATTCTCTCTATAGATATGATAAAGCTGAAATCCCTCCTACTAAGTTTGCTAGCCAATTCTTAGATGAGTTTGATAATTTTATGGTTAAGCAAGAAGATTTTAATGCTTATTTTGGTAGACAACTGAAACGCAATGCTTATATGATTGAACACTTGAGTGATTATATGTCTAGAGTTAAAGGTGAACTTAAACTCATTAGTAAACATGCTTCTATGGTTACGACTCAAGTAGAACAAGTACTTAAAGCTCAGAATGATTTGCTCAATGAATTAAATAAGAAGAAGAATGATAATGCTGTTAGAGTTATGACTAGAGGGGGTAAAATGACTCAGGAACCTTTGTATCCTGAGGGCCACCCTAAGAGAATTGAGCAAGATTCTCAGAAAACTAATATAGATGCACCTAGTCCTTCTAAGGAGAAGAAAAAGAAAAATGATAGGACTTTGCATGCTTCTAGTGAACCTGTTGTTGACACACCTAAGAATCCCAATGATATTTCTATTTCTGATGCTGAAACACAATCTGGTGATGAACATGAACCTAGTGATAATGTTAATGATGATGTTCATGTTGATGCTCAACCTAGCAATAACAATGATGTAGAGATTGAACCTGCTGTTGATCTTGATAACCCACAACCAAAGAATCAATGTTATGATAAGAGAGACTTTGTTGCTAGGAAGCACGTAAAGAAAGAGAGCCATGGGTTCAGAAACCCATGCCTTTTCCTCCCAAACCATCCAAGAAAAAGGATGATGAGGATTTTGAGCGCTTTGCTGTAATGATTAGACCTATCTTTTTGCGTATGCGTTTGACTGATATGCTCAAAATGAATCCTTATGCTAAGTACATGAAAGAAATTGTTACTAATAAAAGAAAGATATCGGAAGCTGAAATTTCCACCATGCTTGCTAATTACACTTTTAAAGGTGGAATACCCAAGAAACTAGGAGATCTAGGAGTACCAACTATACCATGCTCCATTAAAAGAAACTATGTTAGAACCGCTTTATGTGATCTTGGAGCCGGTGTTAGTGTTATGCCTCTCTCTTTATATCGTAGACTTGAATTGAACAAGTTGACACCTACTGAAATATCTTTGCAAATGGCTGATAAATCAACTGCTATACTTGTCGATATTTGTGAGGATGTGCCTGTTGTGGTTGCAAACGTTACTATTTTAACAGACTTTGTTATTCTTGATATTCCCAAGGACGATAGTATGTCGATTATCCTTGGTAGACCCTTTTTGAATACTGCAGGGGCTGTTATTGATTGCAACAAAGGAAATGTCACTTTTCATGTTAATGGCAATGAGCATACGGTACACTTTCCGAGGAAACAACCTCAAGTTCATAGTATAAACTCTATTGGAAGGATTCCATCGATTATTTTTGGAGGTTTTGAATTTCCTCTTCCTACTGCCAAGAAGAAATATGATATTCTTATTATTGGGGACGTGCATATCCCCGTTGAGGTAACCTAGTGCTATTAAAAAATTCTCCGGTTTCATGCAATTCGGAATGAGTTTGTTAACAAGACCTGATCAACCTTGTTAGTGGATTCCTTTTGATGAGCATGAGATGGATGAAGTTAGAACGCACAACCTTCTGTACCCTCCTTTTACTTTTTGTTATCTAGATTAAATAAAGTAAAAATAGTATTTTCTATCTGTTTTCTGAATTATCCGTGCAATAAAAAATACCCTGAAAATAAAAGTTCTCCAAATGCCCCGAAATTGAAATATGATTTTTCTGGAATATTTGAGAATATCTGGCACTAAGAACACAACAGGAGGAGCAAGCACCTGGCCATGAGGGTCCATGGCGCGCCCACCCCCCCAGGGCGCGCCCACTGCCTCTTGGGCCACTGGTGGCCCCCCTCCACTTTTTCCAGACACCACACACTCCTTCTTCCTCCCAAAAAATCACCAGCCAGCTCAAACACGAGTTCTAGCTCATCTTGCTGCCATTTTCGATCTCCTTGCTCAAAGCTCCACTCACAAAACTGCTTTGGGGGATTGTCTTTGGTATGTGACTCCTCCAATGGTTCAATTAGTTTTTGTTCTAGTGCTTTATTCATTGCAAATTTTTGCTGCTTAGGTGACCCTGTTCTTGAGCTTGCATGTCAAATTTATATGGTCCCAAGTAGTTCTAATGCATGATATAGTCTCTAGGCACTAGTGGGAGTAGTTGCTATCAATTTTGTTGAGTTTGGTTACTTTTATTTTAAGTTACTAAAAATTTCAGAATTTTTCAGAAATCGATGAAGAGATTTTTGAGGGGCTCTTCGAACCGAAGCTGGAAGGATAAGCAAAGTGAAGAAGACAAGAGGACCAAATATAATCTCCCTCGCACCGCGGAGGTTCGGCCGTGTGAATGGCCTTGTGATGATTTCTTGAGAGCAGCCGGGATTTATGATGATTTTTATGAGTTGGCTGAGAATGCAGGCCTCACCGACTTCCTCCGCGACCAACGCGAACAGTATCTCATACTCACTAATATTTTTGTGCAAAATTTTCATTTCCATGCTAGGAGGTCACCACCTTCGGTGGATTTATATTTATATGATGAGTATAAGGAGATGTCCCTCTATGAATTTTGTGAGGTTTGCAAGTGGCCCTTTTCGGGCAGCGCAGAGGAACCACATCGTAACGATGTGGAGGGGTTTATTGATACAATTGCTGTAGGGGAAACGAGGAAGGTTTTCGACGCAAGAATTACTAGCATACACTTTCCTATTCTACGTTACTTTGCAATATTTGCTAGTAGATGCTTAATTGGTCGCGGAAACTGTGGCAACCTTAGTGCCCCAGTATTGTCATTTTGTGCCATGCCTTGTTCCGTGATGACACATTTAGTATGGGCGCTATTGTTGCAAAGCGGTTAAATCTTAACCATACGAAGGGCTCATCTTGGGAGGTATTTTCGCCTCGCGCCTCGCTTCACATTTTAACATACCTATTAGGCATTATGAGAAAGAAGAAAAGTTGCTGCCTCCTGTTTTTCTAGACTATAAGAGCATGGTAGCACATAATTTTATCGTTAAGAGCAGGGAAAAGGAGCTTAAGTACAAACTGATATTTGATAAAATTCGCCCTGAGATTATTACTTTGCCTGCTCCTTCCTTGTTTGACTTATCTGCAGGCAAGTACCTTGTTCCGCCGTAGGTCATTCACGCCTACCAAAACCCCACACTAGCTTAAGAGCTAGAGCCACAATTTGATCCTTCACGCAGTCTGTTTACCAGTGGGATCCGGAGGAGATTGCCAGCTAGTGGCACCCCGATGCTCCATCACAGTATGACCCCAGTTACAACTTCGGATATCCGCCAAGCCAGCCATGGCAATAGACCAACTTAGGCCAAAAGCCTAAGCTTGGGGGAGTACGTATTTCTCACCGACATTACATTTATATTCACACACTCATGCTAGTTGTCGGTGCTCATTTTTTCATTGTATTATCCATGCTAGTTTATTTTCCCTTTTTATGCTTTCTTCTTGTGTGTTTGAAAAACCTTAAGAAAAACCAAAAAATTAGTAGTAGCTTTTAGCTAGTTTACTTTCCATGCTTGTAGTGGTATTAATTAAAAAGAAAACCCAAAAAGATTTATTGTTCTTCTTTTGTTTGTTGGGAGCTTTCCCGTGTAAATAGTTTTATTTCTTTTCTTGTTCTTTGGGGGTCGAGAGGAGAAGACCATAATGAAAATGTTGAAGTGGCTCTTATATACATTATTGTAGATTTAACCAAGAGCCCATATTGCCTTGTCTTCTCCTTTTTATTGAATGCTTGCAGATTCCAGCTTAGTCCAATGCACGTACACTATTATTATTATCATCGTTCGGTCGTGCAAGTGAAAGGCAATAATGACAAGATATGATGAACTGATTGAGATGAGAGAAGCTGGTATGAACTCGACCTCTCTTGTTTTTGTAAATATGATTAGTTCATCATTCCTGATTCAGCCTATTATGAATAAACATGTTTGCAATGACAATTAGAGATTATAGTTGCTTATGCCATGCTTAATTAGCTAGGAGTTTATAATGGTTTACCTTGCGTGCCAACATGCTATTAAAATGGTTGTGATGTGGTATGATAGGGTGGTATCCTCCTTTGAATTATTCGAGTGACTCGACTTGGCACATGTTCAAACATGTAGTTGAAACAAAATCAACATAGCCTCCACGATATTTATGTTCATGGTGGATTATATCCTACTCATGCTTGCACTCAATGTTCATTAATTTTAGTGCATGTTCATGGCTGTTTTCGCTCTCTAGCTGGTCGCTTCCCAGTCTTTTTCTAGCCTTTACTTCTACTAAGCGGGAATACTGCTTGTGCATCCAATCCTTTAAACCCCAAAGTTATTCCATATGAGTCCACCATACCTTCCTATATGCGGTATCTACCTGCCGTTCCAAGTAAATTTGTATGTGCCAAACTCTAAACATTCAAATGAAATTCTGTTTTGTATGCTCGAATAGCTCATGTATCAACTAGGGTTGTCTGTATCTTCCATGCTAGGCGGGTTATTCTCAAGAGGAGTGGACTCCGCTCCTCACTCACGAGAAAATGGCTGGTCACCGGGATGCCCAGTCCCATGCTTTAAGCAAATCAAATCAAAATAATTGCAAACAAAACTCCCCCAGGATTGTTGTTAGTTGGACGGTACCCGTTGTTTCGGACCAGCCGTGGAGTGTGCTTGTTGGTGGTGGGGGAGTATAAACTTTACCATTCTGTTTGGGAACCGCCTATAATGTGTGTAGCATGGAAGATATCGAGATCTCTCGGTTGTTATGTTGACAATGAAAGTATGCCGCTCAAAATATTATTTATCTCTATTTCAAAAATCGAGCTCTAGCACCTCACAAATTCCTGCTTCCCTCTGCGAAGGGCCTATCCATTTACTTTTATGTTGAGTCATCACCCTCTTATTAAAAAGCACTAGTTGGAGAGCACCGCTGTCATTTGCATCCATTACTATTAATTTATATTGAGTATGACTATGACTGGATCTCTTTTACCATGAATTACAATGTTTGGTCAGTCCTTGATCTTTAAGGGTGCTCTGCATTTATGTTTTGTGGTCTCGGAAAGGGCTAGCGAGATACCATCTTGTTATATCATATTATGATTGTTTTGAGAAAGTGTTGTCATCCGAGATTCATTATTATTGCTCGCTAGTTGATTATGCCATTGATATGAGTAAACATGAGACCTAAGTGTTATTGTGAATATGGTTAGTCATAATCTTTGCTGAAAACTTGAATGCTGGCTTTACATATTTACAACAACAAGAGCAAACAGAGTTTGTAAAAGTTTTTCTTTATCACTTTCAGTTTATCAACTGAATTGCTCGAGGACAAGCAAAGGTTTAAGCTTGGGGGAGTTGATACGTCTCCGTCGTATTTACTTTCCAAACACTTTTGCCCTTGTTTTGGACTCTAACTTGCATGATTTGCATGGAACTAACCCGGACTGACGCTGTTTTCAGCAGAATTGCCATGGTGTTATTTTTGTGCAGAAACAAAAGTTCTCGGAATGACCTGAAACTTCACGAAGATTATTTTTTGAAATAATAAAAAATACTGGCGAAAGAATCAAGGCCAGGGGGCCCACACCCTGTCCATGAGGGCGGGGGCGCGCCTGACCCCCCCGGGCGCGCCCCCTGCCTCGTGGGCCCCCTGGAGCTCCACCGACCTCAACTCCAACTCAATAGATTCACATTCGGGGAGAAACAAATCGGAGAGAAGGATTCATCACGTTTTACGATATGGAGCCGCCGCCAAGCCCTAAACTCTCTCGGGAGGGCTGATCTGGAGTCTGTTCGGGGCTCTGGAGGGGGGAATCCGTCGCCGTCGTCATCATCAACCATCCTCCATCACCAATTTCATGATGCTCACCGCCGTGCATGAGTAATTCCATCGTAGGCTTGCTGGACGGTGATGGGTTGGATAATATTTATCATGTAATCGATTTAGTTTTGTTAGGGTTTGATCCCTAGTATCCACTATGTTCTGAGATTGATGTTGCTATTGTAGGAGATATGCCCTAGAGGCAATAATAAATGATATTATTTATCTCCGAGTTCATAATTATGTTTATGTTCCATGCTATAACTACAATGATTCTCGAGTCTGCAATATCCACGAGGCTCGGAGGAAGACTCATATGCACGTGTGGAATAATAAACGGTAAGAAGTATTCTTAGTCTGGCCTCTAAGACTAGCTCAAGTGTTGCATGATGGTTCTGTTTTCCTGATCATGGGCATGTCAATGCCAGCAACTTTGAGGGCACAATGTTAAGAGAACATTTGTGTTGAATCGACCCGGATTGATGTTATGCTATGAGATACATTCGTCACAAGTTAATGGTTTATAACACAGAGATAGTTAATGTTTGCATAATTCCTTAGACCATGAGAGTATGGAGTTTCTTCATGCTTGCTTCATGAACTTTGGGGTTTGTTAAACGTCATCCGTAACTGGATGGCTATTACGGCGGCTTACAGGTTCATGGGAAAGTATGTTAAGTAACTTGATAGCTCGAGATTGGGATTTTCTCCTCCGATGATGGATAGATATACTCAGGCCCTCTCGGTGTTACGGTGTCCATCATCGTCTGGCCACACACTTTGTGATTTGATCACGGCGATGCCGGAACACGAAACGAGAAAAGAGAACAAAACCGGGAACGAGGTAACTAGCATAGTGGACAAGTTGTTGATCCACGGGAATGCCAACATGTCTCACCTCGGGTATTTGTAACATATCGCGAAGCAACAGGAATAGCACACGGCAACTGGAGGTTCACTCGAATATTTATTCGTGTGGGTATAGGGGTCAATATGGGTGTCCACTGCTCCGATGTTGATCATTGATCGGAAGGGGTTCCGGGTCAAGTCTATACTTCACCGAACCTATAGGGTCACACGCTTAAGGGTCATCTATCTGCTGAATACTAGACAGGGAGTCTGAGAGAAAATCACCGAAAAAGTTTCGGACACCGAAAAGTGTCGGACAGCGGAATCGTACCACGGAGAGAGGTCATTGGATAAGTTTCGATGACACCGAAAAGTTGTTTCGGGATACACCATTAAGTCAAATTGGTTTCGGCACATGCCTGATAATTCTTGGAGGATGCCAGAATCATTCTGGAAGCTTTTTGGAATTTTCTGAGATAAAAAGCGGAAATGTTCCGGAGCTGCCGGAGCCACTTCAGATGCGTTTCGCAGATGAAAATCACTAAAACCAGAATTGTTTCAGAACGCGTTGAAAATCATTTTAGTGGGTACTAGAAATGTTCTTAGCCCACATAAATATTTTCAGTTCGATCAGACGCTGAAAAATGTCGTCATGAATAGTGAAAATCA
This sequence comes from Aegilops tauschii subsp. strangulata, assembly GCF_002575655.3. Classification (NCBI taxonomy): domain Eukaryota; kingdom Viridiplantae; phylum Streptophyta; class Magnoliopsida; order Poales; family Poaceae; genus Aegilops; species Aegilops tauschii. The sequence goes on from NC_053039.3 coordinate 51,482,353, forward strand.
GCTTTATGGTTACTTTATGGAAAGCCACCTTTTGGGGCTTTGCTCCAAAAGATCTTGGGGATGACATGGATGGATAGGAGCCATTTTTTGGGCCTCTCATGGGGGTGTGGCCGGCGACATGGGGTATCCCCCCTTGGGGACCCTCTTGTTGATTGGTTTCACTCCTAGGTCCTTGTGGAAGGACTTCATTCATGTGCATTTTGGGTTTTTTGTGAAACTACCCTACCCCTTGGGATTTCCTATAAATAGAGGTGGAGGGGCAGCCCTCCACACTCATCCCTTGCTCTCATACACATGCCATGCATTATCTGGCTTCTTCTCTCCCTCCCACGAAAAGAGTTTCGTAGAGCCGTAAGGCTGTCTGGGTTCCAGCAGGAACTAGTTCTGGACGGCGAAGCCCTGCCGGATAGATGACACCGTATGTGTGCAACTCTGTAGAGAGATCATAGTTTCGGTCTTAGTTCGTGAGTGCCTCCCGAAGGGCTGTCCGTGTGACCGTCCGAGTCTCGAAGGTCCTCCCGAAGGGCTGTCCGAGTGACCGTTCGAGTTTCGAAGGTCCTCCCGAAGGGCTGTCCGCGACACCGTCCGGGGGGCTGTTCGACCGCCTCTCGGAGGGCTGTCTGAGGAGCAGATGAGGGTATACATCCTTGCGGTTGGGAGGTTGTAAATCCTAGCTGCGGGGATCTGCACCGCCGATCGTCATCGACTCTACTTCCCGCTGCGCTACGAGTCGGTAACGAAAAAGATCAAACCATGTATGTAGTCTCCATAGTGGTCTTGGGCTGGTGCGTATGTCGGAAATTTTTTGTTTTCTGTCGCGTTACCCTACAGTGGCATCATGAGCCGTGCTATGCATAGATGCAGGTTGCGATCTAGAATACATAGAGATGTATGGGTATTGCATAATATAATTAGGTAGTAGATGAGATCTATTGCTGAAAATTATTTATGTGGGTGACAGATGAAATCTGTTACCCGACGTTCTTGGTACTTCCCTAGAATTTGCGTTTGCTCAATCTCGAGACAGCATGGTGGAATTTGACAAAGTTCTGGCAATCCGTGATCCTGATTGATCATGGAAGTGCTATCAGTTCTTTGGGTTCTGCCGTAGTCAAAAGAAAGATGAAATTCGCAGATGAAAGGGCATTGCAGATATGATCTGCACGAGGGTCATGCGTATGACGAAGTTTAGTATGGGGCTCAAGATTTAATTATCTCGTGTTTCATACACCCCGAGATGTTAATCTAGCAACTTGAATAATCATACTTGATGATAAAACGTTGGTAGCTGCGGTTTAAGTCAAAACCTTAGAAGCCACGGAAAATAAAATTTTGCATAAACCGATTAGAGGCGTCTAACTTGGTTTTGCAGGATATGCATGTGATGTGGTATAGCAATGCTCATATTCAATTTGATTATGTATGAGATGACTATATGATGTAATTAACATGACCTGCGTGTCATGATTTGGCATGATGGCTGGAGCCATATGATTGTCACTTTAATGACCTGCGTGTCAACCTTAAGTAATGCACTTATTTTATTAGCTATAGAGATAGCAATATTATCTGGTGCATCAATAGGATGGTGGCAATCTTCGTGAAGGTGAACACCGACGCGAATGCCAAAGACGAAGAAATGAAATACTTCTCCGTCAGGAAGGGCTATACCATATCATGCTATTATGAATTGCCTGAGATGTTTATCCCTTATGATGCACCCTTCTTGATTGCGCGGTAGTCGCTTTTTGTTAGGGTGATCTCTCACTTAAAATATCAAAGTAGTTAGTGTTCACCCAAGTGTAGCACCGTCCGAAATTCGTATCTTTTCGGGGTGCGCCATGTACACATGAGCACGAACGAATCGAGAGGAATGAGGTGGGTGAGGTCAGACCTCGTAGCAAGATCACTTGGTTGTCTTTGACGTTCAGGCAGGAGAGTCCTGAGCTCGGAACACGCCCACCGAAAGATGAACAAGAATCACATAGAGATGTGATCGGCAAGTTGGCCTACCGATTGCAATCCGTGTCATCAGTGATGAACCCGTCAATGGCATCGAATAGAAATATGGATCTTGAATCACTCTAAATCAATTATGAGAGATATTGATTTGAGTGGGAGCGCACTTTTGAATTAACATGTTTAATTCTCAGTGCAATTAATTATGAACACTGTCTAAGTGTTTGTTGCAAAATAGTTGTAGAATAATGGCTCGCGTTTCCACCTTCCCTGTTAAAATTGAATAGCTGTTAAATATCTGGTTAAAACTTTACGTTTGGTAACGTAATGTGAGGATTGTCCTCAAAAGTGCCGAGAAGGATTTTGTCCTTTCGCATGCTTTCCGTATCCTCCCGCTAATGCTATGGATCATGTGACTCTCGTCCTTCGATCCAAAAGCTAGAATTCTGTTACGGTCAAGTGGAATATGTTTGCTTCCATGAAACCCAAACTTCGAAAGTTGGGATAGTATTTGATATTCATGGAACTGAAAATTATTTTCAGATACAAACAAAGCAATGTTTGTTTGCAAGTATTAGTAAAAGTGTTTACTATGCATTTGACTGTTCGGAAAGGGATCCAGAAGAACTCCTGTCATATAATGAAAGGTGAATAAAACAACAACTTAAAGATAAAGGAAGTGTCCAAAGGGTGTTAGTATGACTTACACGCCTAGGAAGTCCGGGGCTAATGCCACTCTTAAGTTGGGTGCTTCTTTTGCGAGTAGGAGAAATACTAAAAGTTAAACAGTTAGAAGTATAAAGGCAGAAAGAGAGATGACTGGAATATCCAGCTCATGTATGAATGTCATACAAGTTTTTGATGTATAGAAGGCTGGTCAAAGATATAGTTCTTGGGAATTTTGGTTAAACATGTTAATCGCTAATTCTTGGGTATTGTGAGTTAATCACAAAGATACCCGCTCGATTGCATTTTGTTGCGAATCAATGTAAGAGCTACTATGGCCTAAAAAGACTAGCCAGAAATGAGGTTAAGGTATACACAGGGAACATAGTAAATGTTACTATACTTTCCATCGGTGTATTGCCGTCTGTATTTATTTTCATAATTCATTTAGAGTTTTACAAACTCTAGCCCGTTGCATAAGGTATCTTGCAAGAAGGTTGTTCATAAGAGAACTTTTTATGTTCGATGTTATGAATAACACAAGGGCCATACTTTCATTATGAATGAGATGTATGTTATGAATATTGATAATAATACAATACCTCTGGGTTTACTTTCATAATTCATTTTAGAGTTTCTTACACTCTAGGCCATTGCATAATGTTTATTGCAAAAGGGTTGTTCATAAAAGAACAATTGTTGTTCAGTATTATGAATAACATGAAGGGCCATGCTTCCATCCAAGATGGGATGTATGTTATGAATATTGATGGTAGAATGATACGTCCATAACACTGACGCTAAATGTCGCAAGACTATGAGAATACCACACATGTGTGGAACTGCATTTGGTCACATTGGAGAAACCCGCATGGAAAAATTCCATTATGATGGATTTTGAAGTCGTTTGATTTTGAATCATCTGACACTTGCAACTTTCCTCCGAAAAGTGAAGTGACTGAAATACCGTTCACATCATACATTTTGATGTGTGTAGTTCAATAAATGTTGTTGCAAGTAGTGGATTTATATATCTTCAGAAATGACTCAAGTAGATATATGGATATTTGCTTGATGAGACGTAAGTCTGGATCTTTTGAAATCATTCAAAGGGTTTTCAAAAATGAAGTAGAAGTTATTGTAACAAGGAAATTATGTTTCTACAATTTGATTGCAGAAAGGAATATCTGAGTTACAAGTTTAGCGAATGTCTGATGAGTTGTGAAAAGAGTTTCATAACTTACACCTTCCGGAACACCACTATGAGTGGAATGTCTGTGAAGATGTAATCAAACCATTTATGACATGGTAAGGTCAAAGATGACATAAATAAATTTGCCATTATCCCTTTTAAAATGATGCTTTAGAGACTGCGGCTTTTACACTGAAAAGAGCTACATCGGGTCTGTTGAAATGAAGCCATGGTATGGTACGCCCAACCATGTTATATCTTTTCTTAACATTTGGAATATGGGGCTTGTGTAAAAGGTTACAAACCTATTCCAAATCAGACAAGTGCTACTTTGTAGGTTATACCAAAATGTTGGGTATTCCTCCCTCACTATACCGAGGCAAATAGTTTTGCCGCGAAACGGTGTGCTTTTAAAGAGAATGGTTCTTTCAAAAAGGTGAGTGGGAGAATAAGTGCAACTCGACGAGATAAACAGTATCTTCGTCATGAGATCAAAGGAAAGAGACCTTGGAAGTAATTCCAGAGTTTCCTACTGTGACTGATACGGAAGTCTCTACCATAAAATGTATGAACTTCGGTCGAACTTGCAGCTGAACCACGTAGGCAAGGCTCGTGCAAACCTCTCAGGTGCACAAATGAGATATTGTTGTTAGACAACATTATACCTACGATACACAAGGAAGCGTTGATGGGCCCTGACTCCGGAATTGGCTAAATGCCAATACAATCCGAGTTAGTTTCCATATAAGTGATTCAAGATTAAAACCTTGATACACCTTTCGGAAGACTTAGAGTCTAACGAATATTTATGGAACTTAAAACTGATACGGATAAAAATGTTTTATCCATAAAGCTCGACTTGTTGAAATAACAAGTTCAAGAGTTGACTACGATGAGGTTGTTTTCATCATAGCGATGCTTAAAGTCGGTTCGGGTTGAACTAGCAATTAATACATATTTCAATCATGACATATGAAACATCGATGACAATAGGATTTCCATCTGATGGAAATGAAACCAAGGACTTGCATGTGTTACAGTCCAAGGCATTTTGTCTATCCAGAGGATGCTAGTAAGGGTGCAAACTTCAGAGTTCCAGCGATGGACAGAAGAGAGCAAAATGGAGTTGGAATCTTCGTGCTTTGATGAAATGGTCAAAGGGGTTTGACTTCATCAATGGGTAATGAAGATGCTTGTAATTCAAGAAAGTAAGTGGGAGCATAATAATATTTCTAAAAACCTTGTGTGCTTGACACATTGTTAATTGGAAATAAATTTCTTGACACGAATTAGGACTTCATTTGAAAATAGTTTTTTGATGAAGTGCTTAGTCTAAATAGCCTCAATATTAGGCATAATGATCTATGGAGATATATTTACCTAATAGGGCTAAGCAATGAATACATATTGACAAGGTGCTAAAACCTTTTAGCATTTAAAACCGCCAGGGAGTGATTCTTGCCGGAGTCACATGGAAGAGTTTTTTGCAAGACTCGGTGTCCCAAAACACTGATGAGCAAAATACATGATGCAGATTCCACACACTTCTGTGTTTGGATTAATCATGTATTCCATGGTATGTAAAACAACCAGATATGTCCGATACTCCCAAGGTGTTGCGAGTATGGATACCAAAGTGATCAAATTACTGATCATGGGACAATAGTGAAAGATGTCACAGAGTACTAGAGTAACTACTGATGACATGGTTTTCTCGCAAGCAGAGATCATGAAGAGTTCGTTGTAAAATGTTACATCGATACAGTCTTCATCTTTTCTCCATGCGATTTTTGATTTAAATTAAGGGTTTTGTGTAACATGCAATGTGGTGGCACAGTTAGTTGGAATTTGTTCAAACTAGTTACTGTGGCGAATTCTATAACAAGGGCTAAGTATGTTGACGCTTTAGAAGCGACAAAGAAGATGTTGAATCATATAGTTCATTAATGAACTTAGTATGGTTCCAAGATGGCTTCTGGCAATGGGACACTACTGCAGGTAGTTGCTCCATAACTCAGTCTGAGGAATCCAGGTTCGACCTGTGATTCACATACATACAAAGCCAAGTCCACGCAAAATATGAATTTTGTGAAAACATGAAAACGCGAGGACATGCAAAGATACACACGGAGCTGAAGTCGTCAGATCCGTTGGACATCAGGCTATACCACAAGCGAAGCATATTTACACCGGTGTGCCACAGGTGTGAAGTGCATTAGCATTAACTAGATTATTGACTCTAGTGCAAGTGGGAGTCTGTAGGAGATATGCCCTAGAGGCAATAATAAATGATATTATTTATCTCCGAGTTCATAATTATGTTTATGTTGCATGCTATAACTGCAATGATTCTCGAGTCTGCAATATCCACGAGGCTCGGAGGAAGACTCATATGCACATGTGGAATAATAAATGGTAAGAAGTATTCTTAGTCTGGCCTCTAAGACTAGCTCAAGTGTTGCATGATGGTTCTGTTTTCCTGATCATGGGCATGTCAATGCCAGCAACTTTGAGGGCACAATGTTAAGAGAACATTTGTGTTGAATCGACCCGGATTGATGTTATGCTATGAGATACATTCGTCACAAGTTAATGGTTTATAACACAGAGATAGTTAATGTTTGCATAATTCCTTAGACCATGAGAGTATCGAGTTTCTTCATGCTTGCTTCATGAACTTTGGGGTTTGTTAAACGTCATCCGTAACTGGATGGCTATTACGGCGGCTTACAGGTTCATGGGAAAGTATGTTAAGTAACTTGATAGCTCGAGATTGGGATTTGCTCCTCCGACGATGGAGAGATATACTCGGGCCCTCTCGGTGTTACAGTGTCCATCATCGTCTGGCCAGACACTTTGTGATTTGATCACGGGGATGCCGGAACACGAAACGAGAAAAGAGAACAAAACCGGGAACGAGGTAACTAGCATAGTGGACAAGTTGTTGATCCACGGGAATGCCAACATGTCTCACCTCGGGTATTTGTAACATATCGCGAAGCAACAGGAATAGCACACGGCAACTGGAGGTTCACTCGAATATTTATTCGTGTGGGTATAGGGGTCAATATGGGTGTCCACGGCTCCGATGTTGATCATTGATCGGAAGGGGTTCCGGGTCATGTCTATACTTCACCGAACCTATAGGGTCACACGCTTAAGGGTCATCTATCTGCTGAATACTAGACAGGGAGTCTGAGAGAAAATCACCGAAAAAGTTTCGGACACCGAAAAGTTTCGGACAGCGGAATTGTACCGCGGAGAGAGGTCATCGGATAAGTTTCGATGATACCGAAAAGTTGTTTCGGGATACACCATTAAGTCAAATTGGTTTCGGCACATGCCTGATAATTCTTGGAGGATGCCAGAATCATTCTGGAAGCTTTTTGGAATTTTCTGAGATAAAAAGCGGAAATGTTCCGGAGCTGCCGGAGCCACTTCAGATGCGTTTCGCAGATGAAAATCACTAAAACCGGAATTGTTTCGGAACGCGTTGAAAATCATTTTAGTGGGTACTGGAAATGTTCTTAGCCCACATAAATATTTTCAGTTCGATCAGACGCTGAAAATTGTTGTCGTGAATAGTGAAAATCAGCTTTATGGTTACTTTATGGAAAGCCATCTTTTGGGGCTTTGCTCCAAAAGATCTTGGGGATGACATGGATGGATAGGAGCCATTTTTTGGGCCCCTCATGGGGGTGTGGCCGGCCACATGGGGTATCCCCCCTTGGGGACCCTCTTGTTGATTGGTTTCACTCCTAGGTCCTTGTGGAAGGACTTCATTCATGTGCATTTTGGGTTTTTTGTGAAACTACCCTACCCCTTGGGATTTCCTATAAATAGAGGTGGAGGGGCAGCCCTCCACACTCATCCCTTGCTCTCATACACATGCCATGCATTATCTGGCTTCTTCTCTCCCTCCCACGAAAAGAGTTTCGTAGAGCCGTAAGCCTGTCTGGGTTCCGGTAGGAACTAGTTCTAGATGGCGAAGCCCTGCCGGATAGATGACACCGTATGTGTGCAACTCTGTAGAGAGATCGTAGTTTCGGTCTAGTTCGTGAGTGCCTCCCGAAGGGTTGTCCGTGTGACCGTCTGAGTTTCGAAGGTCCTCCCGAAGGGCTGTCCGAGTGACCGTTCGAGTTTCGAAGGTCCTCCCGAAGGGCTTTCCGCGACACCGTCCGGGGGGCTGTTCAACCGCCTCCCGGAGGGCTGTCTGAGGAGCAGATGAGGGTATACATCCTTGCGGTTGGGAGGTTGTAAATCCTAGCTGCGGGGATCTGCACCGCCGATCGTCATCGACTCTACTTCCCGCTGCGCTACGAGTCGGTAACGAAAAAGATCAAACCATGTATGTAGTCTCCATAGTGGTCCTGGGCTGGTGCGTAGGTCAGAAAATTTTTGTTTTCTGTCGCGTTACCCTACAGCTATGACTTTGCTATGCTTAATGCTTGTCACTAGGGCCCGAGTGCCATGATTTCAGATCTGAACCTATTATGTTTTCATGAATATATGTGAGTTCTTGATCCTATCTTGCAAGTCTATAGTCACCTACTATGTGTTATGATCCGGCAACCCCGAAGTGACAATAATCGGGACCACTCCCGGTGATGACCGTAGTTTGAGGAGTTCATGTATTCACTATGTGTTAATGCTTTGGTCCGGTACTCTATTAAAAGGAGGCCTTAATATCTCTTAGTTTCCAATTGGACCCCGCTGCCACGGGAGGGTAGGACAAAAGATGTCATGCAAGTTCTTTTCCATAAGCACGTATGACTATATTTGGAATACATGCCTACATTACATTGATGAATTGGAGCTAGTTCTGTGTCACCCTATGTTATAACTGTTACATGAATGATTGCATCCGGCATAATTCTCCATCACCGATCCAATGCCTACGAGCTTTTCACATATTGTTCTTCGCTTATTTACTTTTCCATTGCCACTATTACAATCACTACAAAACTATCACTGTTACTTTTGCCACCGTTACCGCTACTATCATACTTCTTTGCTACTAAATACTTTGCTCCAGATATTAAGTTATCCGGGTGTGGTTGAATTGACAACTCAACTACTAATACTTGAGAATATTCTTTGGCTCCCCTTGTGTCGAATCAATAAATTTGGGTTGAATACTCTACCCTCGAAAACTGTTGTGATCCCCTATACTTGTGGGTTATCAGATAGCAAAACATCTCTAAGCTTGACACCAACGCTCGTCACCTACCTCCGGCACCACCATAGCAGCCACTGAAGAAAAGAATGACGAATCACCACCTCACCCGAGCTCGAAGCGGCTCCATCGCTGATATGCAGCTTTGCGGATCTCCAAGGTGGCTCACCAAAAGTGAAGCTCTTGCCATTGAACGAATCAGACCGGGGCAACAACCCGGACACAACATTGAACTCCAGATCTGGCACCCCACCACGACTACGGTGCCGAAGGAGGAAACCATATCTGCCATCCATGAACCATGAGCCCAGCACATGTTCCGTCTTCCAGATGTCGTCGATGCAGACCACAATCTGCATCCGCTACTGGACTACCTCCCAAGCTCCGCGCCGACGCTCGAGCAAACATCATCGCAACGGCAGAGCCTGAGGACACAGGTCCACGACGAGGATGCCACTGCCGCCACGACATCCTTACTTGAATAGACTGGTTTCCAAATCCATCCCCAACCACAGAACCGATGAGCTTGTCAGGAAAGGATCCGAAGAATATTTATTCAACGTCGTCATCATCTCTGTCGAAGCAAAGACGATGAACAACCTAAAAACCTAGACTACAAATGAGGAAAAATGATGGATCTAGCAACCCCCTCACCACCGACGACCGAGGTCGCTGGCGGAGGGGAGCCGTCAGAGAGCAGCGTTGGAAGATCGGCCTCTGGTGGCGGCTAGGGTTGCAGCCGCCAGATATGAGAGGAAAATAGCAATGCCTCATGCATGGCCGTGCGTGGTGTTTCACCGGAACGAGTGAACGTATCAGCTCAAGCGCTCGCCAAAGGAAAATGGATAAAAAAGACAACTCCAAGCCATGCATGGTGTCTCTACATCCGGAGCGGCGAAAGACCATCGATCTCTCCTATTGCATGCATGGTTACCCAATGTATTAGAGGTTCAGGGAAACCCATAGCTGAACCCCAATGGATTACGCCAACGGTTGAATGAAAAATAATGGTTAACATATACTCCATGAAGCTGAATAAATAGGCATCTACTTGCACTACAAAAAAAAGAGACATCCGTGACATTTTGGGTCGAACGAATTTTTTCTGTCATACTTATGACACTTCTATGACGATAATTGTGACAAAACCCGGTATCATCATAGATGTGGTGGGGTCCTACTTCTATGACAAAAAATCATGACAGAAAATGGGTTTTTCGTCCTGGGCGGGCCGGAGACGCAGCTGCATGACATTCTTTGGGCCGTCCATGACGAAAAAACCGTGGTAGAAGCGAGGGCAAGGAAAATATCGGGGAGTTCCCAGTTACAGTGGGTGGTCGGGGGCCGAGCGATGCGCGTTTCTCTCGTACGTACGCACGTGTGCGCGAGGCGTTGGGCTCTAACTGAACCCGAGTGAGGCGTTGGGCTCTAACTGAACCCGAGCGATTGCACTGCAGGCTATGCGTTACTGATCCCGAGCGATCGATCGATCCCTTGCTGTTAACTGAACCCGAGTGATTCCTTTGCTACTGCTGCTAACTGAAGCCGATCGATGCTGCCTCTGGATGAATAGTGAGCGTTGTTGGGGGGGGGGTTGTATGAACAGTTCTCGGTGGGGGGTTGGATGAACAGGACCCCGTGGTAGTAGAGGCCCTTGCCGCTGGATGAACAGTACCCCGATCGATCGAGCCGGTGGATGAACAGGACCCCGTGGAGGGCTGGATGAACAGGACCCCCATGGAGGGTTGGTTGAACAGTAGCCGATGGAGGGCTAGATGAATAGTAGCCCGTGGAGGGGTGGTTGAACAGGACCCCGTGGAGATGGCTGATTGAACAGTAGTCGGTGGAGGAGCCCGCGGTGGAGGCTGGATGAACAAGAGCCCGTGGATGAACAGTCGCAGGTGGAGGCTGGAGGAGGTCGACGGTGGATGAACAGGAGCCCGTGGAGGCAGTCGACGGTGGATGAGCAGTAACCCGTGGAGGCAATCGATGGTGGAGATGAACAGTATCCCGTGGAGTCCCGTTTTGCGGTACGCCACACCCCTCCTGATGAACAGGACCCCCGTTTCGACCTAGCGCTCCAACGCAAGTCCGTTTCCTCCGTTTTGTGGTACACCACAGCCCTCCCGATCAACAGGACCCCGTTTCCACCGTAGGAGGTCCGTTTCCTCCGTTTTGCGGTACGCCAGACCCCTCCCGATGAACAGGATCCCGTTTCGACCATGGCCGGTCGTACACAAGGCCGTTTCCTCCGTTTCATGGTACGCCAGGCCTAGTTTCCATCGGCTGTTCCGTCCAAGCCGGTTGGCTCCCGATGAACAGCACGCGTTCCGTTGCCTCCCGATGAACAAGACGCATTCCGTTGCCTCCCCATGAACAGGACGATGGCGCAACTTCTCCGTTCTGACCCAGCCATGTACACGAGCCCTGGCCGTACGTATGCGCGAGTAGGCGTTCGAGACCCCGCCCATATGTATGTACGTGGTCGTATTTTCTTTCTTGCACCCTGGCCGTTGTACGTACGTGTACATGCTACATGCGCGCCTCTACTACAACACGTGCGCGCCTCTACATCGACCAGTATGTATGTACACGTTCGCGGCCAGAATGACAAAGCTACATACGCTTCGACCAGGTGGGTTCCGACTGTCAGGCACTTCCTTGCATGCGAAGATGTAGCTGGTGGGTCCCGACAGTCAGGGGGCGAATCATTTTTTATGCCCATAATATGGACGCACTTCCTTGCGTGCGAAGATGTAGCTGGTGGGTCCCAGCAGTCAGCGGGAAATGTTTTTTTTTTTGCAAAATACGGTGGCCCGTCCGGTGAGTCCCTGCTGTCAGGTGGAGGAATAATTATTTTCGTGTAATAAGGAGGCACTGTTGGTGAACGTAGCAGAAATTCAAAATTTTCTACGCATCACCAAGATCAATCTATGGAGTAATCTAGCAACGAGGGGAAGGGCACTGCATCTACGTACCATTGTAGATCGCGATGCGGAAGCATTGCAAGAACGCGGATGAAGGATTCGTACTCGTAGCGATTCAGATCGCGGTTGATTCCGATCTAAGCACCGAAGAACGGTGCCTCCACGTTCAACACACGTGCAGCCCGGTGACGTCTCCCACGCCTTGATCCAGCAAGGAGAGAGGGAGAGGTTGGGGAAGACTCCATCCAGCAGTAGCATGATGGCGTGGTGGTGATGGAGGAGCGTGGCAATCCCGCAGGGCTTCGCCAAGCACCGCGGGAGAGGAGGAGGAGGAGGTAGGGCTGCGCCAGGGAGAGGAAAACTCATGTGTTTGCAGCCCCCAATACCTCAACTATATATAGGGGAGAGGGAGGGGGCTGCGCCCCCTCTAGGGTTTCCACCCCAAGGGGTGCGGCAGCCCCAAAACCCATCTAGGGCGGCGGCCAAGGGGGGAGAGGGGGAAACTTGCCCCCCCAAGCAAGGTGGAGGCGCCCCCTCCCCAAAACCTAGGCGCCTTGGGCCCTGGTGGGGGGGCGCACCAGCCCACCTGGGGCTGGTTCCCTCCCACACTTGGCCCATGCTGCCCTCTGGGGCCGGTGGCCCCAGTTGGTGGACCCCCGGGACCCTCCCGGTGGTCCCGGTACATTACCGATATCACCCGAAACTTTTCCGGTGACCAAAACAGGACTTCCCATATATAAATCTTTACCTCCGGACCATTCCGGAACTCCTCGTGACGTCCGGGATCTCATCCAGGACTCCGAACAACATTCGGTAACCACGTACATACTTTCCCTATAACCCTAGCGTGATCGAACCTTAAGTGTGTAGACCCTACGGGTTCGGGAACAATGCAGACATGACCGAGATGTTCTCCGGTCAATAACCAACAGCGGGATCTAGATACCCATGTTGGCTCCCACATGTTCCACGATGATCTCATCGGATGAACCACGATGTCGGGGATTCAATCAATCCCGTATACAATTCCCTTTGTCTATCGGTATGTTACTTGCCCGAGATTCGATCGTCGGTATCCCTATACCTTGTTCAATATCGTTACCGGCAAGTCTCTTTACTTGTTCCGTAACTCACATAATCTCGTGATCAACTCCTTGGTCACATTGTGCACATTATGATGATGTCCTACCGAGTGGGCCCAGAGATACCTCTCCGTTTACACGGAGTGACAAATCCCAGTCTCGATTCGTGCCAACCCAACAGACACTTTCGGAGATACCCGTAGTGCACCTTTATAGCCACCCAGTTACGTTGTGACGTTTGGTACACCCAAAGCATTCCTACGGTATCCGGGAGTTGCCCAATCTCATGGTCTAAGGAACTGATACTTGACATTAGAAAAGCTCTGAGCAAACGAACTACACGATCTTGTGCTAGGCTTAGGATTGGGTCTTGTCCATCACATCATTCTCCTAATGATGTGATCCCGTTATCAACGACATCCAATATCCATGGTCAGGAAACCGTAACCATCTATTGATCAACGAGCTAGTCAACTAGAGGCTTACTAGGGACATGGTGTTGTCTATGTATCCACACATGTATCTGAGTTTCCTATCAATACAACTCTAGCATGGATAATAAACGATTATCATGAATAAGGAAATATAATAATAACCTATTTATTATTGCCTCTAGGGCATATTTCCAACAGTCTCCCACTTGCACTAGAGTCAATAATCTAGTCCACATCACCATGTGATTAACACTCATAGGTCACATCACCATGTGACCAACATACAAAGAGTTTACTAGAGTCAACAATCTAGTTCACATCACTATGTGATCAAACTCAATGAGTTCTGGTTTGATCATGTTATGCTTGTGAGAGAGGTTATTAGTCAATGGGTCTGAACCTTTCAGATCCGTGTGTGCTTTACGACTATCTATGTCATCTTGTGGATGCTACCACGCGCTACTTGGAGCCATTTCAAATAATTGGTCTACTATACGAATCCGGTCTACTACTCAGAGTCATCCGGATTAGTGTCAAAGTTCGCATCGATGTAACCCTTTACGACGAACTCCTTTTCACCTCCATAATCGAGAAAATTCCTTAGTCCACTAGATACTAAGGATAAGTTCGACCGCTGTCATGTGATCCATTCCCGGATCACTATTGTACCCCTTGACCAACTCATGGCAAGGCACACTTCATGTGCGGTACACAGCATAGCATACTTTAGAGCCCACGTCTAAAGCATAGGGGACGATCTTCAACTTCTCTCTGAAATTACTTGAACCTTTCAATAATTCAGACTTGTGTTTCATCAAGTAAATACACTCAGCATCTACTCAAACCATCTGTGAAGTAAGAACATAACGATATCCACTGCATGCCTCAGCACTCATTGGACTGCATACATAAAAAATGTATTACTTCCAATAAGTTGCTCTCTTGTTCCATCTTACTGAAAAAACGAGGACTTTCAGTCATCTTGCCCATGTGGTATGATTTGCATGTCTCAAGTGATTCGAAATCAAGTGAGTCCAAACGATCCATCTGCATGGATTTTCTTCATGCATATATACCAATAGACATGGTTCACATGTCTCAATCTTTTCAAAAATGAGTGAGTCCAAAGATCCATCTACATGGAGCTTCTTCATGCGTTCTATACCAATATGACTCAAATGGCAGTGCCACAAGTATGTGGTACTATCATTACTATTTTATATCTTTTGGCACGAACATGTGTATCACTGCGATCGAGATTCATTTTAGGTGCAAGACCATTGAAGGTATTATTGAAATAAACAGAGTAACCATTATTCTCCTTAAATGAATAACCGTATTGCGATAAACATAATCCAATCATGCTCAACGCAAACACCAAATCTCGATGGTAGAGGGAGCATGCGATGCTTGATCGCATCAACCTTGGAAACACTTCCAACACATCGTTATCTCACCTTTAGCTAGTCTCCGTTTATTCCGCAGCTTTTATTTCGAGTTACTAACGCTTAGCAACCGAACCGGGTATCTAATACCCCGGTGCTGCCAGGAGTACTAGTAAAGTACACATTAATATAATGTATATCCAATATACTTCTGTCGACCTTGCCTGCCTTCTCATCTACCAAGTATCTAGGGTAGCTTTGCTTCGTGACCGTTCCCCTCATTACAGAAGCACTTTAGTCTCCGGTTTGGGTTCAACCTTAGGATTCTTCACTAGAGCAGCAAATGACTTGCTGTTTCATGAAGTATCCCTTTTTCCCTTGCCCTTCTAGAAACTAGTGGTTTTACTAACCATCAACAATTGATGCTCCTTCTTGATTTCTACTTTCGCGGTGTCAAACATCGCGAATAGCTCAAGGATCATCATAACTATCCCTGATATGTTATAGTTCATCACGAAGCTCTACTAGCTTGGTGGCAGTGACTATGGAGAGCTATCACTATCTCATCTGGGAGATTAACTCCCACTCGATTCAAGCGATTGTGGTACTCAGACAATCTGAGCACATGCTCAACGATTGAGCTTTTCTCCCTTTAGTTTGCAGGCTTAAGAAACTTGTCAGAGGTCTCATACCTCTTGACGTGGGCACTAGTCTGAAATCCCAATTTCAGTCTTCGGAACATCTCATATGTTCTGCGACGTTTCAAAAACGTCTCTTGTGCCACAATTCTAAACCGTTAGCATTACGCACTGAACTATCTCGTAGTCATCAAAACGTGTATGTCAGATGTTTCGTAACATCTACAGACGACACTGAGGTTCAGCACACCGAGCGGTGCATTAAGGACATAAGCCTTCTGTGCAGCAATGAGGACAATCCTCAGTTTACGGACCCAGTCCGCATAATTGCTACTACCAACTTTCAACTAAATTTTCTCTAGGAACATATCTTAAACAGTAGAACTAAAGCGTATGACATAATTTGCAAAGACCTTTTGACTATGTTCATGATAATGAAGTTCATCTGATTATTTAATGAACTCCCACTCAGATAGACATCCCTCTAGTCATCTAAGTGATACATGATCCGAGTCAAACTAGGCCGTGTCCGATCATCACGTGAGACGGACTAGTCATCATCGGTGAACATCTCCATGTTGATCGTATCTGCTATACAACTCATGTTCGACCTTTCGGTCTCTTGTGTTCCGAGGCCATGTCTGTACATGCTAGGCTCGTCAAGTCAACCTAAGTGTTTCGCATGTGTTCTGAGGCCATGTCTGTACATGCTAGGCTCATCAACACCCGTTGTATTCGAACGTTAGAATCTATCACACCCGATCATCACGTGGTGCTTCGAAACAACGAACGTTCGCAACGGTGCATAGTTAGGGGGAACACGTCTCTTGAAATTTTAGTGAGGGATCATCTTATTTATGCTACCGTCGTTCTAAGCAAATAAGATGCATAACATGATAAACATCACATGCAATCAAATAGTGACATGATATGGCCAATATCATTTTGCTCCTTTGATCTCCATCTTCGGGGCACCATGATCATCTTTGTCACCGGCATGACACCATGATCTCCATCATCATGATCTCCATCATTGTGTCTTCATGAAGTTGTCACGCCAATGATTACTTCTACTTCTATGGCTAACGCGCTTAGCAATAAAGTAAAGTAATTTACATGGCGTTATTCAATGACACGCAGGTCATACAAAAATAAAGACAACTCCTATGGCTCCTGCCGGTTGTCATACTCATCGACATGCAAGTCGTGATCCCTATTACAAGAATATGATCAATCTCATACATCACATATATCATTCATCATATCTTCTGGCCATATCACATCACATAGCACATGCTGCAAAAACAAGTTAGACGTCCTCTAATTGTTGTTGCAAGTTTTTACGTGGCTTGTATAGGTTTCTAGCAAGAACGTTTCTTACCTACGTAAGACCACAACGTGATATGCCAATTTCTATTTACCCTTCATAAGGACCCTTTTCATCGAATCCGATCCGACTAAAGTGGGAGAGACAGACACCCGCTAGCCACCTTATGCAACTAGTGCATGTCAGTCGGTGGAACCTGTCTCACGTAAGTGTACGTGTAAGGTCGGTCCGGGCCGCTTCATCCCACGATGCCGCCGAAACAAGATAAGACTAGTAACGGCAAGTAAATTGACAACATCGACGCCCACAACTACTTTGTGTTCTACTCGTGCATAGAAACGACGCATAGACCTAGCTCATGATGCCACTGTTGGGGAATGTAGCAGAAATTCAAAATTTTCTACGCATCACCAAGATCAATCTATGGAGTAATCTAGCAACGAGGGGAAGGGGAGTGCATCTACATACCATTGTAGATCACGATGCGGAAGCATTGCAAGAACGCGGATGAAGGAGTCGTACTCGTAGCGATTCAGATCGCGGTTGATTCCGATCTAAGCACCGAAGAACGGTGCCTCCGCGTTCAACACACGTGCAGCCCGGTGACGTCTCCCACGCCTTGATCCAGCAAGGAGAGAGGGAGAGGTTGGGGAAGACTCCATCCAGCAGCAGCACGATGGCGTGGTGGTGATGGAGGAGCGTGGCAATCCCGTAGGGCTTCGCCAAGCACCGCGGGAGAGGAGGAGGAGGAGGTAGGGCTGCGCCAGGGAGAGGAAAACTCCTGTGTTTGCAGCCCCCAATACCTCAACTATATATAGGGGAGAGGGAGGGGGCTGCGCCCCCTCTAGGGTTTCCACCCCAAGGGGTGCGGCAGCCCCAAAACCCATCTAGGGCGGCGGCCAAGGGGGGAGAGGGGGAAACTTGCCCCCCAAGCAAGGTGGAGGCGCCCCCTCCCCAAACCCTAGGCGCCTTTGGCCCTGGTGGGGGGGCGCACCAGCCCACCTGGGGCTGGTTCCCTCCCACACTTGGCCCATGCTGCCCTCTGGGGCCGGTGGCCCCAGTTGGTGGACCCCCGGGACCCTCCCGGTGGTCCCGGTACATTACCGATATCACCCGAAACTTTTCCGGTTACCAAAACAGGACTTCCCATATATTAATCTTTACCTCCGGACCATTCCGGAACTCCTCGTGATGTCCGGGATCTCATCCGGGACTCCGAACAACATTCGGTAACCACGTACATACTTTCCCTATAACCCTAGCGTCATCGAACCTTAAGTGTGTAGACCCTACGGGTTCGGGAACCATGCAGACATGACTGAGACGTTCTCCGGTCAATAACTAACAGCGGGATCTGGATACCCATGTTGGCTCCCACATGTTCCACGATGATCTCATCGGATGAACAACGATGTTGGGGATTCAATCAATCCCGTATACAATTCCCTTTGTCTATCGGTATGTTACTTGCCCGAGATTCGATCGTCGGTATCCCTATACCTTGTTCAATCTCGTTACCGGCAAGTCTCTTTACTCGTTCCGTAACTCACATCATCCCGTGATCAACTCCTTGGTCACATTGTGCACATTATGATGATGTCCTACCGAGTGGGCCCAGAGATACCTCTCCGTTTACACGGAGTGACAAATCCCAGTCTCGATTCGTGCCAACCCAACAGACACTTTCGGAGATACCCGTAGTGCACCTTTATAGCCACCCAGTTACGTTGTGATGTTTGGTACACCCAAAGCATTCCTACGGTATCCGGGAGTTGCACAATCTCATGGTCTAAGGAACTGATATTTGACATTAGAAAAGCTCTGAGCAAACGAACTACATGATCTTGTGCTAGGCTTCGGATTGGGTCTTGTCCATCACATCATTCTCCTAATGATGTGATCCCGTTATCAACAACATCCAATGTCCATGGTCAGGAAACCGTAACCATCTATTGATCAACGAGCTAGTCAACTAGAGGCTTACTAGGGACATGGTGTTGTCTATGTATCCACACATGTATCTGAGTTTCCTATCAATACAATTCTAGCATGGATAATAAACGATTATCATGAACAAGGAAATATAATAATAACCTATTTATTATTGCCTCTAGGGCATATTTCCAACATGCACTTCCTTGCTGCGGCCGTGGACCCAGCTGTCAGCCTCTCCACGTACAGTACTCTTCCGACGAAAGTCGTTCGTTGACCACATTGACCACGCCGTGCCGAGAGCACCAGGGCGGTGGACGACGGCGAGTCCTAGGAAGGGGACGACGCGGAGCCGGGGAAGACGCGGCAGCGGATGCCCATGCGGAGGGGAGTACGTGGGTTGACTGCTTCGGCTGGGGTGTGAGGCTGCCGTCGCCGGAGAATAATAGGAGGTGTGGGTGAGTATAGAGGGATGGCATGCCCAGCGGTGGCAGCACAGCCGGACACGGGAGGCAGGAGCAGGCGGCATGGCTGACGCTTGTTTGGGCGGCTGGAGCAAGAAGACAAGAGGTTGAAGAAGCACTACGGCCGTTGGATGGACATCGTACGGTCACTGGAGCTAGAATCGTTCATATTGACTAAGTTGACGAAGCCCTCCACCCCCGTCATCTTAGTAGGCCCACAAGTTAGCCTCCCACTATGGTGGGTCCCAGCTAGCAGGGGCATTCATTTTTGTGCGTAATAACGAGGCACTTCCATGCGTGCAAAGATATAGCTAATGGGTCCGACCTGTCAGCGGGGAACATTTTTTCGCGAAATACAGAGGCCCTTCCGGTGGGTCCCAGCTGTCAGGTGGAGGAATCATTATTTTGCGCGTAATAAGGAGGCATTTCCTTGCGTGCGACCATGGACCTAGCTGTCAGCCTCTTCACGTACACTCCACTTCCGATGCATGTCGTTCGTTGACCACGTTGACCACGCCGCGCTGAGAGCACCAGGGCGGTGGACGACGGCGAGGCCTAGGAAGGGAACGACACAGAGCCAGGGAAAACTCAGCAGTTGTTTCCCACACGCAGGGGAGTGCGAGGGTTTACTGGTTCGTCTGCCATCGCCGGAGAATAACAGCAGGTGTGGGTGAATAGAGGGATGGCTAGGCCAGCGATGGGAGAACGATGGGGCGGTGAGGCCTGCGCGGCAGCATAGCCGGCCACGGGAGGAGGGAGCAGGCAGTCCTGCCGATGCTTGTTTGAGCGGCTGGAGCAGGAAGAGCAGAGATTGAAGAAGCACGACGGCTGTTGGATGGACATCCAATAGTCACTACTCTCGTGTGTTGACTAAGTTGACACGGTGTTGCGCGTGCGTCAACCTTATTTTTTAGAAAAGCATACGCGTCAACCTGTAGTAGGCGCACAAGTCAGCCTCAAATCTGTGGAAAACAGCATACAGCCCATCTGCCATTATTTCTAATAATTAACAACCCATTTGCTAATTCTTAAGAATTTTTTGGAGCCAATCTTCTTTTTGTTAGCATTACACCCCATATTGTGGCCACGGTTAAAAATTATACGAAATTTGGCATATTTCGGTGCGGTCAACTATTTTTAATCCTGAAATATCGAGTCACATTCAAACTATTTTGAAAAATTATTTATATAAATATAAAATCCAAATAATTGTCCAGGCATAAAAAACAATGGAATTTAAAATCTTGTAATTAAAAAAATGAAACTAATTCCCGGTTTGATGTGTTTAAAAATATACATCTCATTTCTGGGCAAACCGAATGAATCTCTCTCCTCGTCTTGAAAGATTTGCAGCCCAGCAGGGCTGATAAAGCAAGTAGGCCTCATTTGGGTATTTCTTAAAAAAAATAGAACTGGGCTAGCCATTTTCAGCAAGAAAAAAACACAACTGGGCTCATGATGTGGTAGACATAAATAAAACCCTGGCTAGATGGGCCACAGCCCCCGCACAGCCCCGTTGTTACCCTGATCCGTCGCTAAAACTAGTATAAATAACAACTGCTTGTTCCTCCAAAAAAGTAAATGACAACTGCGCGACCTGCTGGGTCCCTGGTGTCAGCTGCTCGTTGTGTAATTCTCTCGTTTATTGACTACGTTGACAATGGCGTGAGCCCCAGATGTCCAACCATTAGGAGGAACCATTTTTGGGGGCTTGTAATAACGAAGCACTTGCTTGCGTACTGCCATGACGTTGGTGGGTCCCTACTGTCATCCTCTCCACATACAATCATATCCTTGTTCCTCTCGGTTCTTGACGGCGTTGACAACGCAAGAGGGCGGCGCACCGTGCACGGTGAGCGAACCAAGGCCAAGGACGACGGCGAGGCGTCGAACGGAATGAACAGGAGCCGTGGAAGATGCGCCGGTCCAGTCGCAGGCGGAGGGGAGTACGAGGGTTGACTGATTCGGGTGCGGGTGCGTGTTGGGGCTGACGTCGCCGGAGAATAACAGGACGTGTGGGGGAATAGAGGGAGGGACTGGCCAACGTTGGAGGGTATGGTAGGGCGGCGGAGGCGCAGCCAGCCATGGGAGGCGGGAGCAGGCAGAGCCGACGGGGTGGTTTGGTTTGGGCGGCTGGAGGAAGAAGACCAGAGATAGAAGATACACGACAGATGTTGGATGTCAATCCAACGGTTGGTAGGCAGAAACGTTTGTTGACTAGCTAGTAAGTCGACACCACCTTGGATAGGCTATTTCCTCGTGGGTCCCAAATGTCAGAATCCAAATCTGTCACGGTCATGCAGCCTTTCCTATGAAAATTTACAGCCCATTTGGTGTGCTAGTTCAAAATAAGTTTGTGGGTGCTGGTGGGGGCTAATCACTTGGCTTCTATAATGCACAGTGAGCTCAAGAAGCCGGCGAGAGTGATGTTGTTTCCCTTGGTTGGGATTTGTTACAATATTTCACTCTAAATTAAACGAATGGCAAGCCATTTGCCTTGTTCCAAAGAAAATATGACAGTCATAGCCGAGTTGAAAAGGGCAAGAACATCTAACTCCAGCTTACAAACTATACGAAAGCACGAGGGTTAATTGTTCATCAGGTTTAGACAAAACCCAGGTTGAAAAGGGCAACAACATCTAACTCCAGCACTGTTTTCGGCAGTCACAGTCAAATGGATCGGTCAGGTCCATAGAATGAACATCCTGGGTCGTAAAATTTACTGGATTATGACCACAATATGTTGTAAATAGAAGCCCGGCATGTTCAGAAGCTCTTTTGCCCACCTGAAACACCTTTTTTTGCTCTTCAACATACCCATCCGTCAAAACCATGCTGCTGATAAACTTAAGCCTGATGGACAATAGTAACCTCGCATTCAGCAGGAAGAATGTGACAAATCTAGTGTTTGCATGGTTGGCTACATATCGTTCTAGCATTGTTGTCTTCAATCGAATGTCATGAGAAGCAAGAAAATCCCGGTGCTTATGAATCCACCGATTGGTTATAACTTTCTTACCCCGTCCTGTTGCCTAAATAGACATGAAGATTGAAAATAGTTAAGGTCTAAAAAAAGAGTGTGGAAAGAGCAACAGCTGAACGGTTAATTCTAGTACACTATATGCGGGCTTCCAATGTGCGTGAAATTATCACCTTCATATACAACTTCTCCAGACATGGAAAGCATTGCAGCAAGCCAATAATCTTGTTTAGATCAAAACTATTCATTTGGATATATAAGATCTTGACAGAATCCAGCACCATTGATAGGCATCCATGGAGAAACTCTTCGTTGAGCATAGAACATAATATTAGTACAAAATGTGTACTCCAAGATGATATATAACTTATGCGCAGAAATTTAAAATGCTGCTTATGGTTACAAGTGTAGATGATAATATAAAGTACCTGAAGAACTGTGGAGCCAAACACCATCTTGAAATGAGCATAGAGATCATGTAACACCCAAGGTCTCCAGTTTAGGCGCAGAGAGGACGGTTATTTGCGGCGGTGAATAACTAGAATCAAGGGTTAACCTTTGAAGTGAAGGGGCATCTTGGATAATGAGCTGCCTTCCGTCAAAAGAAATTCCAATTCTTACATGGTTAGGCGACTTTATTTGGAGACAACCGATTCTAACTATGAAAACAAGCACCAAGCACTCCAGGGCAGGGCAACTGGAGTGGATGATGCTGTGCCATGAGGCCTCCGATATACGAACCTGCACAAGTGAAAGTTTCTTGAGAAATGGGAGTCGAAGGTTTAGTACCAGATTGTCTGGTAGGTAGCACATCGCAAAGGTGGCGGTACGGAGAGAGGAGGAAAACCGTGAGATGGACATCGGTGCTGAGGGCACAGGTAGATGGCGTTCGGTATCTGGTAGGTGATTTCCAGGGGAATAGCAGAACTCAAGCAGCTATAGTTCTGTGAATTCAGGGGATTTCAGCTAGGCGTCCACCGTGCAGGGCATGGTATGCTTTCTCAGGTAGCATGACGGGATGCAGAGGCTTTGAACGGAGCCCTGGTGGGAGGAGATGATGGCTCTAGGGATTTCAAAATCATTGAAGAGAGGTAGCTGACAACAGTCGAGATTAAGGGGCATGGCGCGCCATAGAGGGCGCCACTGATTTGAGAGGACTTGGGTGCGGCAGCAATCCTTGGTGGGGAGAAGCGAGATGATCTCCCCAAGGACGGCGTCCGGGAGATCGCTGATGCGGTCCACCCGAGATTCTACGGGTTCCTCGGATCCGGTGGGGGTGGGGTCGCCGCTTCTCCCCGCGCTGCCGGGTGCGGGATCTACAACAGGCGTCGCCGCTGGCGGGAGCCTCATCTTCTTGGCGCTGGGGTCAGCCGACTCCATTTTCCTCGAGGGCGTCGCGTCGCGTTCACGGATTTGAGCAGAGTAACGAATGACGAGCCTAGTTGTAGTGCGAGTGAAGAAGAAGGGGAGCTGAGGTTTTTCTGTAGTAGTGAGGAAGAAGGGGAGCTGGGGTTTTCTGTAGGAGTGAGGTGAGGAATTTGGGGGTACGAGTGGAGCGAGCTGACGTGAGGTGGGTGGGAGTGAGGAGGAAGAAGAGCACCCAGGTTTTTTTGGGGGCGGTGAGCTGGGTGTGGGTAGCGCCTCTCATTAAGTAAATATATGGGCTTTTGAATTGATTTTATTATTTACTAGGGTGGATGGACTGTTTTGTCTTGGGCCCAGAGAAACAATTACTACTAGTACAGTGGAGACACTCTACAGCTACCAGAAAAACAATTACTACTAGTATAGTGGATACACTACCGCTTCTGGCTCCTCCTAGGTCATCGAAACATCTCCCTCTACTGAATGTCGTTTTACTTTTGTTCACCGACATGCGGGCCATGCCGCGTGCGGGCCCAAATGCCATCCACCAAATTAGAAGGCAGTATGCATCCGGAGAGTCACCCCGGTAGTAGCGCGGCAGTAACGAGCCGTCGTATCACAAAACCCCACCTTCCCGCAGTCTAAGTTTGACGGACGAAGCAACCATCATTTCACTCATCGCTGAATCCCCTTCTCCCTCACCGTCTTCAAGAAAGCCAATACTCGTATCTGCCACTGTTCTTCTCTCCCAACGAAGGGAAGGTAAGCCGATCCGTGATATTGGTATATTTTCATTCAAAGAAAAAAAAAGAACTTTTGCAAAGCAGTAACCGATCCTCACTCTCTTTTTTGTTTCATTGTCATTGCGATTGTGTTTTCCTTTCAGTGGTCTCCTAGTATTCGTCAGTTTCATGATGGACCAAGGAGAGAACCAGGCAAAGATCTGCCGATATTGAAGCAGACGCGGGAGGCTGATCCCCACGAGACAACTGAGAGCTCCAAGAAGATGGAGGCAGCCACCGAGCCGACCCCAGATGCGCTCACGGCCACTACTGAGATGGTCAACGCCCCGTTTGAGGTGACAGCCCCCGTGGCACTGCAGGAGCAGTTTTCCCCCTTCGAGGATGTGCCCCCCCCCCTGCTGAGCTGCCCAAGGTGATTTTCTTCTTTGCCGATCTCGATTGTAGTTTTTCATCTAAGTATGTGGTGATGAATAATGCAAAATTTTATTAGCTTCGATGCCATGCTATACATAGTGGTTTAAATAACTTGTGTTTCTTATACTGGAAAGTAATTCAGAATTTGTTTCTGTTTCAATTAGAGCCTTGATGCAGACAAGGATTGTGTGGTTGTACATGTCACTCGCTATGAGGTGGAAGACCTGAATATACGCACTGGGAAAACAGAGTTCTTAGGCTGTTGGATCCTGCAAGCCATTTGCGCTTATACCGATGTCGAGTTGTATTCCAGCCTCACTGTTGTTAGGCGTGTTGTCCAGGGTGTACTGAAGCACAAGAAGTTCAAAGCTACTCCTTCGTTTGTGAGGCATACTGTTCTTGTCAAGCTTAGGCAGGAAGATGACGTGGCATGCCTCCACAAACAAGTTTATGAGTGGCAAGGCCACAAGGTTATCTTCATGAAGGTTCACAGGATTGAGCTGCTGCCGGACGTCCTCGATGATGTTCATGGCAAGGTCTGTCTTGTGTCCAGCCCAAATTAGATCGAGGCATGAAATAGTTGCCCCAGCTAGTGTTTAATACTAGTTTGGATTGTGTCTACTTATCCGAACCTTGCCTATTATCAGGCCCTCTGGGGCTAGTACTCTGTTTGAATCCGTCTATGGGAACTGCTGCTACTTTTGTGTGCCCGTGAATCATGTGAGAACCATCGTAATTGTTGTCGAAACAGATGCGTCCTTACTAGTTTTTTCATGAATATGGCATGGTAAGACATAAGTTGTCACGGTTTATCATACGAGCAGTGTGTGTTTGATGAAATAGAGTACTCATTTGAGAAATGTGCGCTGACGTATACATAAGTACTTGTAAAGATTGTTGGTGCTACCCCACTTGTAAGCAGTTGTGCAAAACATGACACATTGGCTCAGCTCGCTTCAACACTAGGCTATCGACCAACTAACAATCAATAATCTGTTGTCTGACATATAAGCAACTATGTATCTTGTTACAGTGGTTCATGCAGTTAACTGAGGCCACAATGTAAATTCCAAACGTTCACACGCTAGTCCAGCGTTCATGTGGAACACTCACATTAAACTCGGCTTCATAAAAAACTTGAAAAGCATAAGTTAAGCAATTTTATACATCTCAATGATTCATAGAACATAACAAACATATACTAGTTCACAGCAAAAGACAAATTTATGAGAAGGTTTACAAATCAGGAAAAAACAAGCAAGGCTTCTCTGAGCAAAGGGCCTCCCGGCAGACTTAAATTTCCTGGAGTTCACTCTGGTTTTTTCTTGTTGCCACCATCCAGGGTTAGGTTCTCTCATTCCAGAATAACCAATTATAATTGTGTTCTCAGCTGGAATGCTAAACTGAACCATGTAGTGTACTGACCAGCTGAAATTCTTGTGCATTCCACTAAATTTAATCACCGCTATTTGCAGAAATAAGCAGACCACAATGCCTCTTGTCGGCGCACCTGTCCCAAAAACCTCCGTGCAGCCGTGCCAACTAGTCCTCGGTCCATGCATCACCTCATAGAAAGTGCATTCCGAACTAGGATGCAGTTGTTTTCGCTCGTCCCTGCACTGCAATCAGGAAGTAAAACGTACAAATTAGCTTCTTTTAGATTACGTTGTTCATTCTACCTAGTTACTACCAATGTAGTAATACCTGGAAGACTGGTGGTTAGAGGACGGCAGCTAGGAATAGCCATCTCATTTTGTGCAGTTGTACTAAAACTGAGGTGTGTACTTTTGGTTGCGCAGATAGAAATGATATGGAGACAGACATCCCTGTTTGCGCAAATATGAAATAAAGTTATTTAAACAGTGACAGATATTTGCAGTGGCGTATGATTAAAAGCAGCATCTATTGTGTTATAATTGGCACTAGATTGACAGTATGAAAGTGCCCTTAAGTAAGTAGCATCACATCACATCAACACTGCCACTAGATTAACATGCAGAACAATAGCATTAGTATTACTGTCATGAGAGTAGCACATGGTCAATAAATGTGCAATCAAATTTGTGCAGTTCCACCGGGATGAAGCAATGTTAGCGGTGTGAGATTTAAGTGCAAAAACACAATTCATGGGAAATAAAGCAAGACGGAAGCACTTCATAAAATGGTGGTGGCATTGCTTCAATTTATCGATGGCACTAGACCATTACTTATAGTGACATTAGGTGGCATTGCTTAATGCTTCATGTGATTTTACATTAACGGTAGCGATATGGGCGTAGGGACAGCAGGGGCATAAAGTGGTGTGGCAGATGTGGTTGCCGAGAGCGGCAAACACTCAGGCAGCATGTCTGCATTTGTCCCATTTTTTATCTCCTCAACGACATTTTCCTGTGTGAGCACAGGAAATCTAGACCTGCTCATTCTCATTTCCCTTGTCCCCCAACACCCCTAACTTTCTTTCCTTTTTCAACCAAGAGACAGGTCCACTTCCCCCCACCCTTCGCCATCCACCATGCTTTCTTCGCCTTTTCAACCAATAGACCGGTTGGGTAGCCAGTATCTACTACTTTCCCCCGTTTCCTATTAGAACCAAGTCCTAGATTCATGCTACAGCTTTCCCAGTTTCTTCCCTATTTGAACCAACTCTTAGATTCGACTGTATGAACTAGCTTTACCTCTAATAATAGTAAAAGTCTAGGTGGCTTTGGAACAGCCGACGGAAGTAGAAAAAGATCCACACACAGTCACGTGGGGAGCTGGGGCAGTAGAGCAAGGCAGGTTTCGAAGGAATATATACCTGAGGGTCGTCGGCATGTGGCAAAGACGGCGTCGGGAGGCCGCATCTTGGCCACAATACCGCAGGGAGGAAGAAGGGGTCGGAGGCCCTCCCGAGCCGGCGCGGCCGCCGATCGGGACGCGCGGGCAGCCGTTGGTCTCCTCCCTCGCCGCCGACGACAGCGTGAACGATGCACCTACACCCCTGCCCCGGTCGAGGTGGTCCGGCCGGATTTGTGATCAGCCATGAGCAGAAAGAGAGAGTGTGTGGCCACCTATGTCTTGCTTAGATCTGGAGAGCATGAGAGAGTGAAAGAGAGGAACCCTAGTAAAGCAAGCACTAAGGCTCCTGCTTATATATATAGTGGAGTGATTTTGTTGTACCAGCTTCAAAAAAATGCGCTCCTACGTGTACCCGCGAGTGGGTGTGAGAGAACTAGTGCGTGCGTGCGCCGCTTCTTTTCGTGAGAGTACAATATACTATGCCCAAAAAACGTTCACCACAAGAGTAATAGTATAAGTGTGTGACGTGTGAGCTAAAATAAAAGGTGTGCGACGTATTTTGTTTTTTAGAAGTTCTGAGGGTAGGGTGTGAAGAGCACATATGTGTGTGACGTCTACCTGCAGATAGACGGTGGGTGCGAGAGGAATCGGGAGAGTCGTGACTCGTGAGGGTGCGTGTGTGCGTGAGAGAGAGGGGGCACGTATCAATGCAATGCATGTGTCCGTAAATCATTATCCGACAAACGTTCGCCACAAGCCGTTTCCTGACGAACGCCGTAAAACCCGTTAGATCGGCATCCGACAGTGTCAGTTTTGCCATGTCATTTAACAGAGCAGCCACTCCGCCTACACACAAATCTTCCACGTGAGTGTTAGCAAGTGCCGTATGCTCCTCCCTCCGTTCCAAAATGCAGTCCATATAGCTTTATTGAAAATTCAAACCTTGCAAACTTTTACCGAGTTTTCGTGTACCAAAATGCACATATAGAATATCCAGTATATATCATTTCATTCATCTTCGAGAGGTAACTATAAAGATGGAGGAGGAGTCTACAAAGAAAGACCGTCGTTTCACCTGCGGCAATTTCAACCATCCTTTGGTGTGGAGGAATATCATAGGAACTCTATATGATATGATTTTTATAGGATTTTTTCCTTTGGAGCCAATTGGTTCATAGGAATAGATTCATATACTCCACATTTCAAAGGAAATAAACATGATATCATTTTTATAGCTTTAGAGCCACTTGGTTCATATGAATGGATTCCTATACTCCCATAATTTCAAAGGAAAATAAACATTAGCGTATATTCAATACAAAAGTTCCTATGATGTGAACCAAATGACATCTCTTTTCTAATCCCTCCTCATAGGAATTGAGATACATGTCATCTCTAGATTCAATAGAGAAGTTCCTATGATGTGAACCAAATGACATCTCTTTTCCAATCCCTACTCATGGGAATTGAGATACATGTCATCTCTTTCCCTACAACTTCCATGTATACATCTTCTATTCCTAAATAGCTAGTACAACCCACTAGTAGTTTTTTTCCTAGACATGCAACTATGGCACAAGAACATGTCATGCATGCAAGTCATAAATCACATTGTTTTTTCTACTCTATGCATGCAAGCACCACATCATCAATTCATGCATGTTACTCATAAGTTATTTCTTGCATTAAATTTTGCATTGACAATGTATGTGCTGGTCACGTGCACACATATGCAGTTCACATTCACATTTTTGTTAGAAATGCCATTCTTTGAACTGCAATTCATTTTTTTCTCTTTGTACTCCCTCCGTCTAGGTGTGTAAGTCATCTTCTGAAACCAAATAATCCCAAAACACTTTGGCACGGTACATTAACTCCCTCCTCGTTTCTTGTTTCGTGACATATCAACCAATAAGAGATGTGGGTCGTGCATGCTTTCCCAAAACACAAGCACTTCTCCTTTGTTATAGAATCTTCCGTATCATAATTGCCCAAACTTTTTTTTCTAAATGAATTGCCATTATTTGTTTTTTACTTTATGCTTTACAATGCACAATCCCATGAATCTTAACCTTTTTATAAACCTAATTGATTTTGAATGAGATTAACTATAAGAACTAAACGAACATCTACATCATGCATATATGACTCAAAGCTTTACCTGCTATAGTGTGTATTTATTCATAATTTGGTTTCCAAATCTCATGTGTTCAATGCATGTACCTTACTAGTTTTGAGTAGAGTAGCAAATTTCACGCGGCCGCGGGTATATCAAAATGCAGGGCCCATGCATCATTGCCTTTCGGTCGAACCTACGTCCATAATTTTTTGTATGTATATCTCCACTGGTCCCCGAACCCAAAATGCTTCCTCGTTCCCGTAAAACCAAGCGCCCCACACTTATTAAGGCGTCGACTCAAACTCAATCCCTCTCCCATTTACTACGACGTGGCCCCGCACGCCGTAGTACTCCTACAAACCCTACCGCGCACGCATCATCGGTTTTCTTCAAGAGGACGAGGGAGAAGCGGATTTGTAGTGGAAGCGCTTTCAAAAAAAGGATTTGCAGTGGAGGCCCCTACCCTAGGGTGCCATAGGTAGCTGCCGCACGCATCATTGGTTTTTTATTTTCTTTATGCTCTTGCGCCCTAGAGTGAAATGAAGGTTGCTTCGTCCGTCCAGCTTAATGCGGGAAAGGTGGGGCTTTGTGGTTTGACCCCTCATCGCTCATTTACTACTACTGCGGCGCTACGACCGGGGTGCCTCCAAGTCCAACCGCTGCTCCAAACTGTAATTTAGTGCATCGCATGTGGAACAAGACGGTGGATGAGCCACATGTCGGCCGAAGGGGTCCTATTAAGTGTGTCACCATTTCGTGTGTGGACTGACCCTGCTTGAGTTGCTACACTAACACGACAGGAGCAGCCTACCACTTAGTTCTGCTCCTCGGTGAATCTCGACTATATTGATCTAAAAAGATACGTACTGTACTACCCTCCCCGTCTCGGTTTATAGGGCGCACACGTAGTTCTCGATCATCCATTTGACTAACTAAATATGAGCTACTATGTCACAAAAAGTATATCATTCGATTCTTAAGCGGATGTAGTTTCTAAACATATACTGTTCATCACATATATAGCTAGTTAAATTATCAACCTAGAACGACGTGCATGCCCTATAAACCGATACGGAGGAAGTAGTAAAAATGAGGTGATTTTACCGAGCGATGGGCGGGGGAGCATGGCCTGTGATGCGGTCCCACGTGTCATGATGTACCAAGGCGATGCATGTGTCCCTCTTGAGGCAGAAGAAATACTACGTGGTTTTCTTGAAGGAGATGATGGAGAAGCGAAGTGTGAAATAATGGTTGCTTCGTCCGTCTGGGAAGGTGCGCCATTGTGATTTGACGTCTCATTGCTGATTACTACTACTGGGGCGATAAGACTGGGGTGCGTCCCCTGCTGTTCTGCACTGTTAGTTGGTGCATGACACGTCGACCCGGTTGCTATATGTCCCACATGTCGGCGACAGGAAGTACATAATTCATGAAAGCGAGCGTCGACGGAGGAGTACAAGACATGGCTTGGTTTTTGCTGCTTCGCGCGATCCATCGATACAAACCCGGACTAAAAAAAGGCGAGGGCGGGTCTTTTCCCGCGCGGCAGGCAGGGGAGTTTGGCATAGTCTGTTCGAGGCAACGAGGCAGGAAGGGAAACAGCAAATAAAGGTTGAGCGACTTAGTTTTGGGAAAATCTGATTTTACAGAGTACGTACCCACTATGGAGGTAGTATACTACTTACTACTCCCTCCTTTCCGGTTTATAGGGCTCGTCTGAAAAAATTCGTTTTTTCCATTTTATAAGTCTCAATTCTACTAGTAGTAGTAGTACCATCACATGTTGGATTTCGAGGTGCGTTAAATCACCCGATGCAAGCATTGTCAAGAGAAAACTCACCAATGCATGTAGAAGTTCATGCAAATTTAGTGGTCATGCATGCATTCGTTCTAATTAATGCCTCGGTAAACATAACTTCTTGAGAAAAACGAGCGTACATTACTTGTGCAAACTACGAAATTAATTCCACCACTCACCGTCTACCTTGGTTGGAGAGATTTTGAAATTGAGCCATAAACTGGAAAGGAGGGAGTAGTAACAAAGCCTAGGGTAGCTTGCTGCACCACGGACTCCAAGGAAATTGTTGTAGTAGTACTACTCCTATATACTACTCTAAGGAAATTGAGCCATAAACTGGAAAGGAGGGAGTACTACTAAAAGACATATATTCCAAACAATATGATAACCTCTCTAACCAAGGTAGGGACGAGAAGTAAACGGAGGGAGTAGTAAAATTTTCTCCTCGTCCTGCGAGCCACTGCGCGCGTGGGCGAGGGAGCGGGCGTAAGGCGTAGTACTACTACCTCCGTCCTGGTTTATAGGCCACCTTTGTAGTACGTGCTAAATTTTTACCAAATATTTAGCTAACAAAATGTTAATGCATGTCAACAAAAATTATATCGTTGGATTCGTATTTCAACATAGTTTTCAATGATATCATTTTTGGTAACATGCACGAATGTTTTGTTAGTTTAATCTATAGTCAAAATTTGACACAATATACAATGGGGACCAATAAACCAATATACAATGAGTAGTAGTAAGCAAGCTTCACCTCGTCCTGCGAGCCACCGCGCCCGTGGGCGGGGGAGACGGCGTAGTAAGCAAGCTTCTCCTCGTTCTGCGAGTTGACGGGACACATCAAAAGTAATACATACAGAGCATCTCGAGTGTATAGAACCTTGCCTCTAAGGTAGGCCCCACATGGTTTGCCTCTTTTTTAACATAACGCGTCAAGTCGCAATTTGTTTGTCCACCCGTGGTAGACGATCCTCCATCAAGCGGACAACCAGTACACGTGTCAAATTACCACGTGGGCTGCCTTCTCGTATAGAAATGAGCTCCACCGTGTAACCGCGCGGGTGTGGTTGGGAAAGAGACGGGAGTACGTGCACCGTGCGTGCACCTCTTCTCTTCATGCACGCCCCCACCTACGTGGGTGTGTGTGAGAGAGATACAAACCTAGACATAATGCGCCGTCCATCCCCATGCCTCCGCCCAGTACGACCACTACTCACCACCACGCCCCACTCCTCCTCACCTTATATCTCATCTTTCTCGAGATATCATTTTTTCGATAAAATTCTCGAGATACCATTTTTCTGATAAAATTCTCAAGATATCATTAGTTTTTACACATGGGATTACTCCTGCATGGGTCAATCACAACAGGTGTTTTGTAAAAAAATGCATCTTGATGTTCCCTGCAATGCACGGGCATCTTGCTAGTCCATGAAAACAACACATGGCAAAATTTCACGGCGAACGAGGGATTTGAATCTGCTGGGAGGGGCTGTTTGGATTTTGCCCGGGGTAGCCAAAATATTGGCGACCCTTTTGTCCACCCGTGCCTTTGCCACCGATGAACGAGGAATGGCTCGGGTGCTCATGCATCCTCCAGCGCGCACGTTGGAGACGAGCTCGCACGAGCTGTGCTTTTTTTGTCCCACCACGCCGCCCGAGCCGGCCGCGGACCGACCGGCGACCCGCATATTACGCCATCCAACCATAGCCGCACACATTTTGACAGCAACTCAACCAACCGGACAAAATTCATGCAAACACGGCGATATTTCTCATAAACAATGACAGAATTTATATCGGATTTTCATACAAACATGACGGAATTCATTACATTCAAATCAACTAAGAGGTGCTAGTTCTAGACAGCACAGGTATATAATACCTGGCCTAAATGGTCGCCCGTCGATCCATTTGTGTTCCTCATGTCCGGCAGCACGATCACCGGACTGCCGGGAGCCCCAGAGGTATAAGCTTCAGCACGAAGGACGGCTCGCTTCCCCGCTGCCCAACTGATATGGTTGGCTGATGCCCAAGATGATGGTGTAAGGGGGCTTCTCCGCTTCCATGAAGCCCATGCGGGGTCGGCAAAGGTCCTCGCAACAAAAGGATCCGGCAAGACACATGTTGTGTACGCCGGCGTCACCTCTGCGGTGGCCTTCATGGGACCCAAGCGGCGACGGCCTCCCGTGTTCTACTTCTGCTCGATGATGGCAGCGGACGCGGAGGCGCTGACCACCGACTCGTCGCTCTCCGCGCACCCGGCTTCTGTCTCTGCTTGCATGGCACGGCCGCCGGCATGGGAGTCTCGGCCACAAAAACGGGAGACGCGGTCGCAGACACGGGAGGCGCGGTACGAGGCGGCAACGTGGACGGCAGCGATGACGCCCGTGCGCCGCTCCTCGTCGAGCTAGCCTGGAGCGGCGAGTTGTTGAACCGCGCGCCGGCTTAAGGCGGCAACTGGCTCCGTTGGCCGAGGGGAGGGAGGTGGATCAGAGAGCTACATAGCTCGTATCCGGCGGGCTCGGCGAGCCACCCAGCCGGCTTGGATGCAGTATAACTACTCTTCGTAAGCCATTGTAAGTGGACAAAATGGTGAAGGAGGAGATAGGGGAGCAGCGGAGGGGTGCGATTCTTGGCCGGCGTTTGGCCTCGTTTAAATGGGAGATTAAATAGACGGCGGACGGGAGGAGCTCGGCCGATGTTGCATTTAATGCCGGCCCGGTCATGAACGGACGTGTGTCCAGAGTGGGTCGGCTTCCACACAGGTTTCATGGAGGCGTTTGAATGCGGCAAGGAGGCGTGTTCAGCCGGCGCGTGCATCAAGTGGCGCCCTCGACTCTGACGTACGACACCGCGCCGTTCTTCCACTGATGTGTGTGCTCTTTGGGTACATGGCCTGCATGTTAGTGACCCAACGCAGGCAGCGCATGGTAGAGGAACTTTTGGTGGGCCAGGGCGGTCAGAAGCGGGCATTTCATAGACCGATGATTGTTCATTGAGTGTGACGTCATCTATTTCATATAGATAAGCCTACTATATAATGTAAGAGAATTTTAAAATTTTCATATATACGTTGATAGCCCGTTCAATACGTTGTGATTCATAAAGACCGCTGCAAACATCAATGTTCTGCTTATCACAGACAAGATTGATTAAACCTTGCAAAAAAAGACGAGATTGATTAATACCCGTAATAATCCATGTCCTTAACAAAGGGTGCATGCACGTATAGGTTGAGCATGTGTCTTGTGTCGTGTGCGGTGTGCATGCAGGCGTGCGAGTGTTGCGTGCGTGCATGTGTACGTTTCAGTGTTGCATGCATGTGTGTGTACGTGCGTGTGTTCGTGAGTGCATGTGTACGTGTCAGTGTCGCACACCTGCATGCGTGCGTGTATTCGTTATGTGTACGTGTCAGTGTTGCACGCCTGCATGCATGCGTGTGTTCGTGCGAGTGTTGCATGCGTGCATGTGTACGTGCGGGGTGAGGCTACACGTCAGTCGACTGACTTTTTCATCTCTGGCCAGTAGATTTTCCAGCCATTGGATACGAAATCAAGGGCCTGCAGTTTATCTTCAACCTCCACCCCCTAAGCCGCCAGCCACCGCCGGCCGTCGCCGCCCGCGGCCGGCCCGCGCGGCCACGCCGCCCCGCCCGCCCCGAAACCACTCCCCACCGCTGGTCCGCCGCCGCCCCGGCCTTCCCTCTAGGCCCTCCCCGCGCCGAGCTTTTTCTTCGGCGATCCCCATGCCACCGCCCAATCACCACGCCCCCCCACCGCCGCCGACTGCCAACCAGAGGTCTCACGACTTCGAATCCCCACCGGCCACTAATTTATTACCATTTCAGTCTTTCATATACGCGCTGACGGGTGGGCCCTATGGTAATGTGCGCTACTGAATGTGAACCGTTTGACTGGTCAATTGATCGTGTCATCAACAAATTACAAAGCTGTATGGTGAGCCAGTGACCGTATGATCACCCTAAAATGTATTTTACTAACACAGTACAGACTCAGAATACCATTTCTTTCTTTCATATACGCGCTGACAGGTAGGCCCCACGGTTACGCGTTGCGCCACGTGGAACGTTTGACTGGTCAATTGATTGTGTCATCAACAAAATAGGGAGTTGTACGGGTGAGCCAGTGACCGTATAATCACGACATGTATTTTTTTAACACGGTACAGACGCAAGTGCTCATATATACGCGCAAGCACTCACTGCTATAAGCGCACACACACAGACCCTACCCCTATGAGCACCTTTGAGAGAGTGAGCCAGCATATGATCTTGAGATTTTACGAAGTCACCATAGGTGCCTGATAGTCGAGTGGAACGTCTCCTCCCACTGAACGCATATCACCGGAAAAATACTGAAATTAACCCAGGATAAATGCGAGCACTAGGACTTTAACCCTGATGGGTCGAGAAACCACTGTCCTCCTAACCATCCAATCACAGGTTGGTTAGCACCACAAAATGTATGTGTTGACCGTGATGAGCTTATTCTGAAGTCCAGTGACCATATCATGCTTTCTCTTCAAATACAATGACCGTAAGTGTCGTCAACAAAATACGGAGTACGCATCAAATACAATGTCTGTCAGTGTCATCAACAAAATACAGAGACGTATTACCGTATGATCACCACGAGAATATATACGGTGACCGTAATGAGCATATTCTAAAGTCCACCGACCGAATAGTGCTTTCGCTTGAAATACAGTGACCGTCACGCGTGAATGTGTCATGGGCATGCATACTTTTAGAGGGCCGAGAGATAGTTTGTGTGCGTACGAGAAAGTGGTGTAGAAAGAGGGGGTGTCCGGTGGAGACAAGTAGAGATATGCCCTTCGTTTCTCTTTCCCGTGACTAATATTTTAGGAGAAAATATAAACATTCACAATGCAGAACAAATATTTTTGGATGCACCATGCAATTAACTTTCATGTATAACATTGTACTATTGTATATTCTTATTTTCTTAGTGGCCGATTGCGTGTGTGGTGTGGTGGGCACATCATTTCTAGTTGGGGTGGGCACATCATTTCTAGTTGTGGTGGGTCAACATGAGGACTCATGGGTCGGTTCCATCCCGCACCACATAGGTTGGACCGAGACGCATTATACGAAGACCCATGTGAAGGACTCGCGTACGACACGAAGCTACCAGAGTCGTGGAGGACTCTATCCCCACTGGTGATAAGCCGGCTATATATGATTTGTAACCCTAGGCCCCGAGTATGTTATAGAAGTCTGGGGGCTAGTTCGTCGATAGTATACACACACGCACAATGCCTACTATTCACGTGTACTTTGTACACACCCCTATCACTAATATACAGTACCAGGACTAGGCTCTTTCCTCAACTGCAAGGGTCCGAACTTGGGTAAAAACTTGCCTCGTATTACCATCCAGCCTAACCGTCAGGGATATCCTACCGAATGATCTGATGGAATCATATCTGCCAACTACTAAGAGGGAGGTGTGTCTGTGGGGGGGGATGTGTGCGAGAGAGGCCTAAAGATAATGTGCGTGCGGGAGTCACGTAGGCACATATATGTGCGTATAGAGGGCTAGTAGAAATCGTGCGTGTGTATATATGCATGTGAGAGAAATAGTGTTTTCCAACTGAGATTAGTGAAAAGAGTGGTACATAGTAGTCAGAAAGAGAGAGAGAGAGAGAGAGAGAGAGAGAGAGAGAGAGAGAGAGAGAGAGAGATACAGAGAGAGAATGTGCGTGAGACACCCCGGCACCCCGGGAGAGATTGTGAGCATGTGTGAAAGAGAAATGCCGATGTATATGAAGTGTGTGCACTTGCGTTAGATAGAGAGATATATAGTACGTTTGTGAGAACGGGCCGAGGCATAGTGCATCTACGTGTAAAAGGCAGTTCTACGCATTAAATTAAAATATAAATGCATTATTATTTTTGGATGAGATCATGAATTTTGCAATTTGTGTATGAACAAAAATTGGTCTATCAGACACCCATACTCTATTGAAATCTAACATGTGCATGTGTTTATTTCATATTATCGATCCATAGAGTGAGAGCGGTTTGAAATATAGGCAATGCATTGCTTTTGTAATTCATATATAAACATTAATTAGTGCACTCCATGTTATTAGTGAAACACTTTATACATTTGTCACTTACATGGATACATTCCAAATTGCTAGCTACGAAATAGAATACATGTTGAATTCAACATAAAGGGGGTTTCGAAGATTCGAATTCATAAGAAGTGCATTCATCTATTTGAACCCGAGATAATGGCATTTGTAAATCAGATCTAAAAGGGGCATCAATCTTTGTTGTGCGTTTGAACATGCTATATATTCATACGCATGTCTAACTATTTTTTGCAACAAGGAGATTATATCTGGAACCATGCATGAACTGAGGTAAGTTGCATATTTTTTAATATATACTCGTATACAATGTATATTCAAATGTACCCCATCCATTCGAAAATAATCGTAGTTTTAGGATTTTCAAGAGTAAAGATTTGTGAAGTTTGACAAATCCTGAAAGTTCAATTCAAGAGAACCGAAAACGTTAATGCTTCTGCTCCCAAATATTGAACGAAGCGCCAAATAAGCCTCTAGTCACCCGAAACCGCGCGAGACTAATGTTTAGTGGTAGGAAATTACTGTCCTGACTCTGGCACGTGTAGCCTATCGGCCCGATGTCCAAATGTCTAAACCGGGGTAGGTTTGTGACTTCACCAAGACGCTAGTCTCAACCGCCTCCTAGAAGCATTCATACGCCGTGGGCGCCTAAACACCCATGTGCTCGACCAAAATCTATCCCGCCCACCAATTGGGACACCTAAGATTACTGTCCTACCCCCAACCCGCAATATGTCCAAAATTTTAGATGGGGGCAAAGTTTGTAACTTTCTCCAAATTTCAAACAAGCGCGTCCCAAACCGAAACATTGTTCACCCTTAGTTCCCCCTCCCTCTGTTTCCCCATTCATACTCCATGGGCGCCAAAACGTCCTCTCCACCAGCCGCGAAACCCCAGCCTCCTCCGTCCTCCACCCCATCGCGCCCAATCCACCGCCGCCCTCCTCCATCACGCCGGAGCCGGTACCCCGACGTCGTCGTCCAACGCAACTGCAACCGCAACGCCCTGAAGGACTTAGCAGTTGAAGCCGAGGCAGAGCTGCCTCCATGATGCCCACGCCGATGTGCGCCGTACCAGAACCACTTCGATCACGCCGTCCTACGCCTCACCGCTGCCGCTCCACTGTCGCAACCGTCCACCGCACCAGAGTTGTTCCCGCTATGCCGTCGTTCGCCGCCTCGGATCTAGTTCCCCGCCGCCGACAGACGGCCACCGCACCACACTCAACAACTTGGCCATGGGTTTGTCCAAGGCTCCACCGTCCTCCACAACTTCTCGTTTCCAGCGAACCACAAGAAGATCGTTGGAAAAACAGGAGGACACAGCACTGCCAGCAGAAAGAGGTACACCTCTTCCCTTATACATGCAAATCTTACGTCTCTGCTCACACTGTATTCATCCCACAAAAGAAACTAGTTGAGCGCTTCGTACTGCATCTTCTTCGTGATACTAAATGCATAAGGTTTCCTCCCATTTACTATTTCACCTTTGCTAGAGGTCAGTAGCCCGCCTGGATTTCAATTCAGGGCCAGTCGAATCGCAATTAAAAGAAGCAGCACCCGCTTAGGCACGCGGAGCACCTAGTCCGCCTGTTCGCCGGGGAAGCGGCGCATCGGTGTCTATCATAGGGGTGTGGGCGCAGGAGCTACTTGCGCCCGATCTAGAGGTCGGCAGGGCTTGAAGGGATGGCCGGGGCGGTGCCAAGCACGGTGGTGCGGTGAGGTCGAGGGGAGGGCAGAGGTAGGGGACTGGGCCGGTGGTCGCTGGCGTTTCGAGGAAGATCGTAACACTGACTGGCTGGAGGTAGATGAAGGCGATCTGCCCGTTCTTTGTACATCGGACGATGCAGAAAAATGGACTGACCTATTTGTTTTCAGTCGACTGTTATTTTCATAGGACCATACCTTGTGGTGTGCTGGAGGAGCATCTGCATTTCCCAGCCATCCCTGTGCTCATATTTTAAAATCCTAGAATCTAGTAATTTCGTGTGCCATGCATGTTGTAGAGCTATCATATGTCTCTCGTCATTTATTTCTCACTGACCTGCTATCTTCTACCTTTACACTTCACTACTTGTGCACACACTTCACCCATACTCACACTATTGTTTTTTTATGCATGGGTATTTCAGACTCTGACGCAGTGTTGATGAATACAAAAAAGAAAAGATAGAAGTCGCTCAAGTGTAATTCGAAGATAAGCACTAAGCATCTCAGCACTCTAAAGGGTGCAGTGCCAGCAGATGGAGATAGTAAACGTAGCTCTGCAGTTGATGATCACAATTGCCACACAC
This sequence comes from Aegilops tauschii subsp. strangulata, assembly GCF_002575655.3. Lineage (NCBI taxonomy): Eukaryota > Viridiplantae > Streptophyta > Magnoliopsida > Poales > Poaceae > Aegilops > Aegilops tauschii. Next base: position 51,522,169 of record NC_053039.3, read on the forward strand.
AACCATCCCAGGTGCTTGCTTTAACTTCGCCCTGTCAAATGTGGTTGCATGTTGCATATGGTGTCTAGCTTATATTGCTTCCAATTTGGTTAAATTGCATCAGCTTACTTTACACATTATACCTTTGATAATGACATGCCTTCCTGTTTTTGATACATACTACATGTCTATTAACCATGTTCGTACATCAAACTAATGCTCTTTTGTATCCCTCATCAATCACTTATGACGAGACAGTCACCCGAGTGGGTTACTGTGAGACGCGCCACTTGTTTAAAGAGTGCAGTGTCATCCTCCCCACATGATTCTCAAGAAACAGCAAGGCTAAATGAAGATAGTCATGGTAGCTCTCTAGTTGATGACCGCAATTCTCCCACACCACCATCGCAGGTGCTTGCTCTTACTTGGCAGTGTGATGTGGTTGCATGTCGCATATGGTGTCTACCTTGTAATGCTTCTAATTAGGGTAAATTGCATCTGCTTAGTAAACACATTATACATGTGAATATAACATGCGTTCATGTTTTTGGTACATATTACGTCTTTCTATTAACCATGTTCCTAACCAAACTACTTTTCTTGTGTATCCCTCATCAATCACTTCTGACGAGACACCTTCAAGTTGACAATGTAATATTGGTTGCATCTTGCATATCATTTCAAACATGTATCGCCTCTAATTTGTTGAAGTGCCACTTATAATGAGACACATCTAACTTGGTAGAGTGATTTTGGTTGGATCTTTTATATGGTGTCTAGATTGCATTGCTTCCAATTTGTTGAAATACCTTCTGCTTAGCGTTTTTCGTACATATTCCATCCTCCTACAATGTGGTTGCCATACATAAAAGTTGTGCTCGTCAGTATCATGCATCAACGAATTTGGAAGTGCGAATTTCATTCCTTTTTCTTGTGTGTTTACTTGACAAGGCAAAATCTAAAAGAACGAAGGCATGGAATGATGGTGGTCCTCTGGAGCAACTGAAACAGATGATCTCTGCAGATTCTCCTTCTACTCCTACTGCAGTGCAAGTTCCAAATCTCATCTCCCCTACTCCACAACCGCAGGTGCTTGCTCTAACATGGCAGTGTGATATCTGGTTGCATGTTGCATATGGTTCCTAGCTTGTATTGCTCCTAATTTGTTAAATTGCATCTCCTTAGCTTACACATTATACATGTGAATATGACACGCCTTCGTGTTTTTGGTACATACTACATCTGCCTATCACACCATGTTCTTACATTAAACTGATGTTCTTTTGTATCCTGCATCTATCGCTTATGATGAGACAGTCACGCCCGTGGGTTAGTATGAGACGCGCTACTCTTATAAAGAGTGCAGTTTCATCCTCTCCACATTATTCTCAAGAAACAGCAAGCCTAATTGAACATATTGAACGTAGCTCTGTACTTGAAGACCGCACTTCTCCTACACCACCATCGCAGATGCTTGCTCTAACTTCGCGGTGTGATATGTGGTTGCAAGTTGCATACGGTGTCTAGCTTGTAATGCTTCTAATTAGAGTAAATTGCATCTGCTTAGTTTACACATTATACCTATGAATATGGCATGCCTTCCTATTTTTGGTACACACTACATCTATGTGTTAACCATGTTTTTACATGAAGCTACCTCTCTTCTGTATCATGCATCAATCACTTACGATGAGACACCTTTATTCGTTGCATATTGCATATTATTTCTAGCCTGTTGCGATGTATTGCTTCTAATTTGGTCAAATACATTTGTTAGGCCACCCTTTTAATTTGGCAGAGTGATATTAGTTTCATCTTTCATATGGTTTCTAACTTGCATTGCTTCTAACTAGTTCAAACACCTTATGCTTAGTTTACACTTAAAAAATCATGCATGTCAATATGTCATGCCGTCCTATTTTTCATACATATTCCATCCTCCCATCATGCGGATGTCTTACATGAAAGTAGTGCTCGTCAGTATCATGCATCAATGAGTTCTGAAGAGCAAATTTTATTCCTTTTTCTTGTGGGTTTGACTTGACAAGGCAAAATCAAAAAAAAAAGAAGGAAAAGAGTAAGGAAGGCGATGATGGCGGTCCTCTGCAGCAACGTAAACGGAGCATCTGTACGGATTCTCCTTGTACTGTTAGTGCATTACAAGTTCCATGTCTCCGCTCTCCTACTCCACCATCCAAGGTGCTTGCTCTAACTTGGCAGTGTGATATCTAGTTGCATGTTGCATATGGTGTCTAGCTTGTATTGCTCCTAATTAGTGTAAACTGCATCTGCTTAGCTTACATATGATACGTGTGAATATGACATGCTTTCCTGTTTTTGGTACATACTATATATGTCTATCATTCTTACATGAAACTACTCTTCTTGTGTATCCTGCTTCAGTCACATATGATGGGACACCTTTAAGTTGGCAGTGTGATATTGGTTTGCGTCTTGAATATGATTTCTAGCATGTAGTGCTTCTAGTTTGATGAACGCCACCTATGACGAGACAATTTTAACTTGATAGAGTGCTATTGATTGCACCTTCCATATGGTGTCTAGCTTGCAGTGCTTCTAATTTATTGAAGTGCCTTCTGCTTAGTTACCACATCATAGGTGTGAATATGTCAAGCCGTCCAGTTTTTCGTACATATTCCATTCTCGTATCATGACTTTACTTTTCATCAGAGTAGTGGTCGTCAGTATCATGCATGAATGAGATCTAAAGAGCGAATTTTATTCCTTTTTTTATCGGTTTGACCTCACAATGCAAAATCAATAAAACAGAAGAAATTGGTAAGGCATTGGATGATGGTGGTCCTTCCGAGCAACTGAAACGGAGGGTCCCTACAGATTCTACTCTGCCATCCTCCCAACAAGATTCGGAAGACAACGCAAGGCTAGACAGTTAACGTAGCTGTGTAGATGATGAGCACATCTCCCCTACTCCACCATCGCAGGTGCTTGCTCTAACATGGCACTATTATATGTGGTTGCATGTTGCGTATGATGTCTAGCTTGTATTTCTTCTAACTTTGTTGAATTGCATCTGCTTACTTTACACATAATGCCTGTGAATATGACACATGTTCTTGTTGCTAGAACATATGTGTAGATGATGAGCACATCTCCCCTACTCCACCATCACAGGTGCTTGCTCTGACTTGAAACTGTTATATGTGGTTGCGTGTTCCATATGATGTCTAGTTTGTATTGCTTCTGATTTTGTTGAATTGCATCTGCGTAGCTTACAACTTACCTGCAACGACCACTTACCCATAAGATACATTTAACTTGGGAGTGTGATGTAGGTTGCCCGCTTCCGCAAGGTGGTGAAGCAGCCGAAGACGGTGTCGGCGTAAGTGTAGATTCTCTTGCATACTATTTCTTCTTTTCTTGTCGATTTCTGAATCCTTGTCTTGTCTCAAAAATCAGGGCTCCGCTTTCTCTTGAGCGGGTTGCTGCCGCCTCCGTGGATGGATCGCCGGGAGGATCCGGGAGCACCCGCCGTGTGGACCCCCGCGCCGAGCTTCAAGCGGCGACCGAGCGAAATGCGTGGGAGGCGCGGGAGGAGCGGGAGGCGGAGGAGCTGAGGGCAGCTGCCGCCAAGGCGGCACAGGAGAAGGAGGAGTCGGCGAAGGCGCGTGCCGACGCGGCGGCCAAGGCCCGAGCGGGCCTTGCTTGTCACCCCTCTACGTGTCGCGGCGCCCGAGGTCCCGGAGCCCCCGCTGGAGGAAGCCGGCGGCGACCTGCCGGGGTTGGAGAGGGAGGACGACGTCGTCGTCCCGGAGAGGGAGGCGGCACCGTCCTCGCCGACTGGGGCGGCCCAAGGCAGCCGGCCTAACGTGCCGCCTGCGCAATCGGCTGGGGGTGAGCCGGCTGCGAGGACGGACCTGGTGGTCCAGTCGCCATCGCGCCAGCGCGTGGGGAAGGCCACTTCGGCTCCTGACCCGCAGAAGGCCGCGGGCTCCAGATCGTCGGCCCAGGACGTGGAGGCGGCCAGCGCCAGCTCGGGGTGGACGCCGGGTGGAGGGACGGCCGTGGTGAATGTGGCGGCGCAAGAAGTCCGGAACCGGCTTCAGTCCCAGGCCGCAGCGTTGAGGCAATATAATGACGAGTTCCTCGCGACGCGGGCGGCCATTCGGGTAGGTCTTCCCGTTTTTGCTTCTTGATCTTGGTTTCTTCCGTGGGGCGCGTCAGCACACCTACTGGGTGTAGTCTCCGAGTTCTGAGTCGGCTGCTGAGCAGGTGGCTTGGAACTTCTTAGTGGGCTTTGTTTGCTATCTTGTTCTCATTCGCTTCTCTGTCTGACTTGCAGGACTACCACAACCTCTGTGTGGCTGCCTTCAACTCCCAGGCTCGGGAGCTGACCCAGAAGAATGCTGATCTATCTAAGAGCCGGGGTAAGTGCTTCATCTTTTATCTCATGTGGGGGCGCGTCAGCGCACCCACTGGGTGTAGTCCCCGAGATTCGGGCCGACTGCTGAGCAGTCGGGTTGGATCTTTCTTGACGACTTCTTTCTTATTGTTTTTTTCTTATCTGCCATGTCTGCAGCGGTCAACGCCAAACTGAGGGAGCAGCTGGGTGGGACTCAGGCCACCCTTCGCGCTAAGGAAGCCGAGTTTGACGCCTTGGCCCAGGAGCGTGACCGCCTGGTCAAGAAGCTAGCCGACCAGGAGGAGAGCCACAAGGCGGCCCTGAAGACGGTGCAAGATAGCGAGGCCGCCCTCCAAGCCGAATATGAGACGGAGGCGGCGAGCTGGGCCGAGGCGAGGCAGTCGTTGATCAACGGCTACGGCCAGATCGAAGACTTGGTTGACGGTAGGCCGCCCTCTTCTTCGTCCCTTGCTTGCCGCTTGCCATTTGGTTCACTTTCTGACTTGGTATTTTTCTATTCTTTCTCTTTCTTTCTTGTGCAGAGTACTTACCTGGCTACTCTACTGCCGCCAACCAGGTCGTCGAGGCCCACCGCGAGGTGCAAAGGCAGGCTGGCGCCAAGATCGCGCCGAACGCTCGCCGATCGCTTGAGGAACAGCTCCTGGCGATTCAAGCCCGCCTCCAGCCGGCTCACCGTATGCTCCGCCGGCTTCAGTGTGTTGGGGCGCAGGTGCTGGCCGCTCTCTGGCCCGGCGAGGTGATTCCCCGCACCCCCAGTCGGACTGCCGACTGGCTGAAGGTGGCGGCCGGCCGCTTCGAGGCCTGCAAGGCTTCTGCAGCTCGGTCAGGTGTCAGGCGGGCGCTGGAGTTCGTCAAGGCCTGGTATCCTGAGCTGAGCTTGGACCAGCTGGCCACCTGGCGGCAGGAGGCCGACACGGAGCTGGAGCCGGTGCAGCCGGCTATCATCCAGCGAGCCTCGGCGATCGCCGACTACACCGACACCAGCGCCTTTGCTCCTGAGATGGATGACAACGGCGTTGCCCAGCCGGAGGAGTGGTTCGGGCTGAACCCGGCAGATGGCGAGGACTCGACGGAGGAGATCGACTCCAGCGACGAGGGCGAGGAGGAGGAGGAGGAGGGTGAAGGCGCCGCGCCAGATGGTGGAGCAGCCGGTCAGCCTCAGCTTGACCATGCCTCCAGCAACAAGGCGCGTGCGAGCGCACCGCCTGCAGCCGGCGATGATCAAGCCGAGGCTCGCCAGCCGGCCACTCCTCCAGCCGGCGCTGCCGTCTCCACCGACCGGCCCGGCTCCCCTGCTGCGCCCTTAGTCTAATCTGCTGTCTCTACTTTCCTATTTTATTACTCTTGGAACAGTATTTTGTTAAGTTTGCACAGTTCCACCCACTGGGGGTGTATTCGAACTATATTGACTGCCGGCCTGTTGAAGGCCTTATGTGTAAATATAATCATGCATGTGTTTGGCTTTTCATTGTTCTTTGCTTTTCATCCTTCGGCTGTTTCCTTTACCGCCCTCCCTTGGTTGCCGCCTTCCCAGCCGAACAGCTGCTCTGCAGTCTGTGGCTGGAGAAGTGCTTGGCCGGTTGGGAGGGCAAGTACTCTAGCTTTGTTGGATTTGTAGCGAAGTGACTGGGAAGCCGGCCAGCCGGCTGTTTTGACAGCCGGTAGGCGTGGTTGGAGGCCGGCTTGTGTTATATAAGTTCGTTAGTCCTTAGCCGTTTTTCGTGTGGGCATCCTTTCTGCCTTTGGCTCTTGCCAGTCGGACAGTCGGTTCTTCGAGCTGCGACTTACAACAAGAGAGGGCTCGGGTGCTGGCACACTACTTGTCTGACTTCAGGTAGAACTTTTAATATAACTTAAGGCGGCCAGCCCCCGGGCCGACTAGTCGAACCCGGTGCCAGATAGAAAATCAAATGTAATAGTACATTCATGTGTATGACACTCGTCATTCATAGATAAAGGAGGGCAGTCCCTGAGTGCGCCTTGGAGGGCCCGTTGTCTTGTGCTTAATACAAAAAGGTAGCATGATACATACTGCTTTTAAGTGTAAAATCTTCTCAGGAGATTGGCGTTCTATAGTCGTTCCGACTCCTTGCCGGAATCATCCCTCTTGCGTGCTCTTGGCTTCTGTGCGTCGATCAGGTAGTAGGAGCCGTTGCCTAGGGCCTTGCTGATGACGAAAGGGCCTTCCCAAGTGGCCAAGAGCTTGTGTTGGCCGGCTGTTCGCTGGATCAGCCAGAGCACATTGGAAGGATCTTGGCTTGACCTTCCGGTTGTGGTAACGGCGCAAACCCTATTGGTAGATGGCAGACCGGCTGAGTGCTAACAGCCGGCCTTCTTCCAGCAGGTCGCCGCCGTCTTCTCGCACTTCCTTGGCCTCCGCCTCCGTGTACATGGTGACCCGAGGCGAGTCGAACTCGATGTCAGTTGGGATGACAGCCTCGGCACCATATACAAGAAAAACGGAGTGAAGCCGGTTGACTTGTTCGGGGTAGTACACAGACTCCAGAGGACAGCCGGCAGCTCATCGAGCCAGCAGCCGGCCGATCGCTCCAGTGGTACGACCAGTCGGGGCTTGATGCCGGAGAGGATGAGGCCGTTTGTTCGTTCGACCTGGTCGTTTGACTGCGGGTGGGCAACGGACGCTAAGTCCAGTCGGATGCCCTGTGTCGCGCAGAAACGTGCCAGTGCTCCCTTGGCAAAATTCGTGCCGTTGTCGGTGATGATGCTATGTGGTACACCATACCGAGTAGTGATGTCTGCGATGAATGTCACGGCAGTCGGCCCGTTCAGCTTCTTGATTGGCTTCGCTTCAATCCACTTGCTAAATTTGTCCACGGCGACCCGTGGCAATCAGTTTGTAAGCTCATAACAAAATAAAGTAAACAGATAAACTGGATCCATGGTTAGCCAATATATGTACCCAAAGATCTGAAAAACCAGTACCTTTCATCTATTGTAGCATCAGTGGCGCTTGCTCGGAGCGCAGGACAGTGTGCTCTGGTTCATATAAGATATCCATGAAAGAGTTAGAAAGACCTGGAACAACTTGGCTAATACAGATAGTAAGACGGTAACTGTGGTAGTAGATGGATAGTGTAGCCAGCCACATATATGTCTATAAGATTGACAGGTGCAAATGGGCTCAATCTGAAAGTCGTGTAAAGAGACCATCCAAAGAAATTAAGCAAACAGCCACGAGAATAAGAAAGAGAGCCACCAAAATCCATAACCTAATTTTTTTACGCAGCGCTGAGAGACGATGAACTATTGGACCATTCTAACCAAAAGTTACTAAGCAAACTTTGCAACCCAAATGAAGCTGTTGTACTGAAACTTTGAACATCTGCACTTCGTCCACAACAGGTTCTCTTGCAACAAATAAAAATTCCAATTATTTAATAGAATGTGATACAAAATAGAAGAGGTAAAAAGACCTATGTTGCAAAATGAGGAAGATTACCACTATAAGAATCCCAACTAATTAAATTAATATTAGGGAATATATGTGTTGTAAAATGAGGAAGATATATATTGTGCCTTGCTGGGCCAATACCTTGTAAATTCATAGTGCAACAAAATTGTCATAAAGAGATGCCGTAACTAAGGAGTAGCCCATGCAATAGCTACTTCGAAAATCTTGAACCATTCATTATCATCCCTGACTAAGCCTCGGGGTTGTGCCATAAAGGACGCCATTATAACATCTCACATCCTCAAAGCAAGTGCACCTGTGACTACCATGAGTAACATCCGATGGGCAAAAAGCTCACCAGACGTACATGGTAGATACAACCAATTAGACTGCCTAATTTTTGTTTCCTCCGCCTTCTAGTCCATACCCTGTCAGAACTATCCCAGGTCCACTCCGAAGGGAAATTCAAATATCTTAAACACCTAGCATCCTCATATTCTTGTAATTAGTGTTCTTATAGCGAGTATGTTCAGAGGACCATAGAGAAAAACAGGTTCATATTAATTGACTGGTTAATTGACTCTACAGCCCCTCACAAATTATACACAAACAGGATCGACAAAATCCGGAGCCGACCCTCAAGTAAGCTAGCTAGGTTCTGGGCTTAGTGCTGAGTGCATAGTACTGTGCTACATCACAATACAGGGAGACGATGATACCAGCAGGAGGAAATTGAGTATCCTGAACTGTAACAGAACAGCCCCAAGACCACAAACCGTCAATACATCAAGATCTTTATTTTACCATCTCTAAATAAATCTCTGAACACACAAAAAGCTTGAGATATTTATGTTAGCCTGTCTAAATTACAGATTTATTTGAGTAATAAAAAGAAGAGCACAAAAAGGAAAGAAGACAAGGATAAATATCAGCACATTCACAAGAAGCTAGGAGTAGTATGGATTCACATATAGGTAGGTCTAGCCAACATAAATTCTGATAAACTTACTCATCTCTTCCCAAATATATGTGAAGACTTCAGGACAAGGCAACATGATTTAAAAGACAGCAGTGCATATCACACACATACATATATATAAGCTATGAGGGCAGCAATACATGATTTTACTGACCTATTCCAGACCTATTCTCGGGTTGGATTTAGACTAAGAATTTAGAGAGAATATGACTCTGAGTAGGAATAAGCCATGAGGGGAAAAAACAATGCTGCATCCAGTCTAGTAAGTAATTCTTAATCCAAATTTACTGATTGGATGAGGATAATAGATGTAAATCTCAATAAAATACACTGAATAACAGATGACACAGGCACACAACACAAACAGAACCAAGGGAAACTCTGTTTTTTCTGACAATTAAGGGTAGCATGTTGTGTAAGAAAACAGACAATCAGATCCTCTTGACTACAACACAAAAAAATTCATGTCAATTTGTTAATCAAGGCAAAACCTGCGGGAACCTGAACATTTTTTCAGTTATCGATATATTTAGGTGCATAAGAGATACTAAAACTGCGAATTGTGTAGGGTAATTAGTCTTACGAATCACTCGGGGAAAAAAGTCTTAAGATTACTTGCCAACATTAGAATGATAAAAATCATGCCGGATGGAGAGCTGTGACTATATAGAGCGCTGTGTGTCATGATTTTGGATATGATCATTTGCTCAAGACGCAGCCCCTCAGAAATATCCCTTGTGGCTATGTCCTACTCCCTCTGTAAACTAATATAAGAGCGTTTAGATCACTACTTTAGTGATCTAAACGCTTTTATATTAGTTTACGGAGGGAGTACATCATAATTCAGATCACAAGAAAAGACGGACTGAAAAATGTCAGCTTATTGATATTGATATAATTCGTTGAGCAAACAGCAAAGTACATATATACCTACAGTACAAAATCAAGTGCTGTACCTAATCTCAGTCAGGCTAAACTAAAGTCGTATTAAGAGAAATTATAACTTCTTCCATTAATTTTTGCAAAACACAAATCTATTTGACTGAAAATCATGAAACAACAGAACTGTTAAAGAACAGAATCAGAGACAGAGCCAGTGGACAAAAACAATATGTAAAACAGGGGATTCCATCCAGTGAATATCAAGGGGATACATACCTCTGGTGTAGCCTAGGCAGGCAAAATTGGACGGTTGGACGGATGTTCTTGTTCCTCCGGCGAACTCGGCAGTTCCCCCTCCGGCGAACTCGGTGGCGACATTGGACGTTTCGTCGAAAATTGCAATTTGGACGGGCTTTGATGGAGCTTATGGTCCGAGGACGCAACCTGATGGAGATTCGAGCTGATGGCATGCGGCTCGTGCAGCTGCTGGTCGCCTGCGCCGAGGCGGTGGTGTGCCGCGACCGCGCTCAGGCCGCTGCGCTGCTGCGTGAGCTGCAGGTCGGTGCGCCCGTGCACAGCACGGCGTTCCAGCGCGTCGCGTAGTGCTCGTGCAGGGCCTAGCGGACCGGCTGGCCCTGGCGCACCCGCCGGCGTTGGGTCCGGGTAGCATGGCGTTCTGCCTCCCACAGTCGTCGTGCCTCGACGGGGCGCGCGGCGAGGCGCTCGCCGTGGCGTACGAGCTGTGCCCGCCCCTCAATCTCAACTACTCTGCCGCGCCGCCCCACAATCTCTCCTGCTCCGCCGCGCCGCGCCGCCCCTCAATCTCTCCTGCTCCGCCGCGCCGCGCCGCCCCTGACCTTCTCCTGCTCCGCCTCCCCCGCAGCTAAATGGCATGAAATACAATTGATACCTTTACTTCGATACTACACAAGGTTGTTCATTTTTTCGGCTCATCGCCTGCCAGTGTCCAACAGATTGTAAATTGGACATAACTAGCCTGATACAATTAATCAAGTCAATTTCCCCAAGAGTCCTGCTAGAGGGACGACATGACCCATGCCCGACACAAAAGATCAAATCGTCCCTGAGCAGATTCAAGATGCGACGCACCATCAGATGTTGCATCGTATGAGGATCGAGCGTGCGAACATCATGTGTACACACTAGTTTCGTTTCCCCAATAATTATTGATGCAGAGTGATCTACTTCCTTCAGATTTGCTCTCAAAACCACAAACTGTATTTTCATACATGCCTAGTTCATGAGCCAACCACAATATATTATGCACTCGGTTTGAAATATAGTGGCCCAAACCACCCAACCTCTTACAGGTACAACCCATAATTCCAGGTTCCCATCTGAGAGATTCATGAACAAAATGTATAACTGGAACTTTGCAGCAGCAACAGCTATTCAATCCTTTCGACGAACAATTCATTGTATTGCATTGCATTGCTTGGTTGGGGATAACACATACATAGAACAAGGATACTTGAATTTCCTTCCAACACTAGCTAGCTAGCTAGTTCATATTAGGACAACACTTGGGCAACACCATCAGCTAGCCGACAAAGAGAGCATCAGTCTAAAGCCATGACATTTTATTTTATGTGTACACAACACTACATCAAGCACCCATATCAATAATTAGCAATTCGACACAAAACAACCAGACAAGAAACAATGCACAGATTAACACGCCCGCCGGTCCGGCTCGCGTTGCCGTTTCATCTGGTGCTTGCAAATCTCGGATCTAAGAGGTACTTCTCTCCTCGGCACCTTCTGACATCGTCATGCATCATCAATCTCAATGGCACCAAACCATCACTGTCGTGCACTGCACCTGAAAGCATAACGCGTGCATCAAGTCAACAACACTTTAATACCACCACAAATCCTAGAATTTATAAAGGAGACATGTAAAGCTATATGCTGAACGAGATACATATTAAATCTTAAAAGGACTAGTTTGGATAAGTTCCCAGCAAGCTAATCTTCGAAGTTTGGACAGAGCATGCATTACCCCAATATTTAGATGTGTGATAATCACCCCATTCTGAAAGACGAGATAACTAGGGATTGTTTGCCACCAGCAGAACGAGATACATCTTAAATCTTGGAAGGACTAGTTTGGACAAGTTCCCAGCATGCTAATCTTCCAACTTTGGACAGAGCAACGCACAGAGCATACATCAAACCCAATATTTAGAACTTGCCACCCTATATGTCAATCAAATCAGGTGAGCAACAAATTGTGGTAGATAATCAGGAATGCAGTGAATCCTGACGCCAATTGAGTTCGAATACTCAATATACCAAACTAGCTAGTCAACTAGCCACATCTACATTGTTCTGATTAGAATCCAAATATTTATCTAGCATATATGGTGCCAAAACACAATAGCATCTAAAAAGAAGTACAGCCGAATCTAACCTACTGAAACAAGTGAACTTTCCCTAGCTTACAAAGTGAAAGCACAAGTGCTCCCTCGGTGATTTTAGTAATTAATGTCAACATATCTCCTGTTGGAATAATGCCTTTACCTAGTGTATTTCAGACAAGTTCAACAAATGTCGTCGCATGGACAAGAGGATGTGGAATGCCCTCAAAATGCTAAGGACAAAGATTGGCGAAGCTCAAGACTCTTCATTTCTATTTTAGTGATCCAAGATCAGATTGAGTCCATAGGAAAGCCAATACTATTAAAAGAGGATAAGGTGTTGCTTAATGGTCTACTTGCTCAAAGTGCTTAGTGATATTGCTCCTAAAACCCTCAGCCACTTTCTCATATCCAAATATGTCCAAAACGCTAAGTCAATCTCGACCCCACCAATTTGATCCATCCGGCGCCACCGAGTTCTGTTAACATATTCATTGCCAGAAACCCTAGACAGTCCGGCGACACCGATACGGATCTCGGTCTCACCGAGATGGCCCTGCAAATTCTCTATTTCCCTTTCTTAACATTTCGGTCTCACCAAAATGAGCGATCGGTCCCACTGAGTTTGCCTGAGCAACTCTCTGGTTGCTCTTTGCTGAAATCGGTCTCACCGAGTTCATTCATTCGGTGTCACCGGGATGAGGTTTTGCCCTAGCCCTAGCACATCGGTCCCACCGAGTTGCTTCCGTCGTTCCCACCGAGATTCCTAACGTTCACATTTTGAACTTCATCGGTCTCACCGAGTTCCTTTATTCAGTCTGACCAAGTTGGCTCAAATGTGTGTAACGGTTGGATTTTATGTGGAGGCTATATATGCCCCTCCACCCCCTTCTCCATTTGTGAGAGAGCCATCAGAACGTGCCTACACTTCCACTACTCATTTTCTGAGAAAGAACCACCTACTCATGTGTTGAGACCAAGATATTCCAATCCTACCACAAGAATCTTGATCTCTAGCCTTCCCAAGTTTCTTTCCACTCAAATCATCTTTCCACCAAATCTAAATCTGTGACAGAGAGTTGAGTGTTGGGGATTCTATCATTTGAAGCACAAGAGCAAGGAGTTCATCATCATCGCATCATCTATTACCTTTTGGAGAGTGGTGTCTCCTAGATTCGTTAGATGTCACTTGGGAGCCTCTGACAAGATTGTGGAGTTGAACCAATAAGTTTGTAAGGGCAAGGAGATCGCCTACTTCGTGAAGATCTACCCGAGTGAGGCAAGTCATTCGTGGGCGATGGCCATGGTGGGATAGACAAGGTTGCTTCTTCGTGGACCCTTCGTGGGTGGAGCTCTCCGTGGACTCACCCAGCCGTTACCCTTCGTGGGTTGAAGTGTTCATCAACGTGGATGTATGATAGCACCACCTATAGGAACCATGCCAAAAATCTCCGTGTCTTCATTGCATTTGCACACTCCAATCCCATCCCTTTACTTTTTTGCAATTAGCATGCTTTACTCTTTCCGCTGCTCATACTCTTTCCATGCTTGCTTGAAATGTATTGTGAATGCTTAAACTTGTGCTAAAACTCTATCTCAACTTGAAGAACTTAAAAACTGCCACTTTTACTTGTTGTGGGTCTAATCACCCCCTCTAGACCCCTCTTCTCGATCCTTTCAATTGGTATCAGAACTTTGGTCTCCATGCTTTGGTTTAATCACCATTGGAGGAAGATCGATGAGGCTAATTGGGAGTATTAGACGAAGAGTGTCTATGCTTGATGGAGAGTTCTATAGTACTTGGAAGAATGAGATGCTTGAGATTTTCAATGAATATAATTTGAATAAGTATATTACTAGTCCTTATGTGCCACCTATTGATACTTTGCATCCTACCCCTGATGACTATCTTGACATGGCCCGCAAGCTTAGAACTATCGATCTTATCATAAGAGGATTGCCTAGAAATTTGCTTTGTTTGCTTGCCTACATTTGAATGTGCTTTTGCTATATCGGAATATCTTGAAGAGCGCTTTCCAGACTATTCCTTGAAAAATCTAGATGAGATTCTTCAAAAGTCCATTGATTTTCAAAATATGGATACCAGTGACCCTAAATTTGATGAAAGTCTATTTGAGCTCCGTGATCTTATGCGTGCTAAAGGAGATATCAGAGTCATTGGTAGCATCATTTCGCAAGTCATTAGAATTCATAAACATGATGATAACCCATAAGTATAGGGGATCACTTGTAGCCTTCTTCGATAAATAAGAGAGTCGAACCCAACGAGGAGCTAAAGGCAGAACAAATATTCTCTCAAGTTCTATCGACCACCGATACAACTCTACGCACACTTGACGTTTGCTTTACCGGAAACGAGTATTAAACTAGTTTGTAGGAGTGATGCTAGAACTACTTTGCAAGAATAAAACTAGAAGTTCTTTGCAAGATAATAAAAGTTAGGTGTTTAGTAAAAGGGTTTGTGTCAACAAGAAAGTTATTTGTCCCTAGGCAATCGATAACAAGTACCGGTAATCATTCTTGTAATTTTATATGAGGGAGAGGCATGAGCTAACATACTTTCTCTACTTGGATCATATCCACTTATGATTGGAACTCTAGCAAGCATCCGCAACTACTAGAGATCATTAAGGTCATGAAACCCAAACATAGCATTAAGTATCAAGTCCTCTTTACTCCCATACGTCATACCCCACCTACTCGGGTTTAAGTTTCTATCACTCTCGCAACCCACCGTGAGCGAACCATGGAGATATTGCAACACCCTACAGCGGGGGCCCCTCACGTTTGCGTGAGACGGAGGGAACCGTAGGACAACACCATAAATAAAATATACAATCATACCAACCAAGATCATGATTAACCCACAGGACAAAACGGATCTACTCAAACATCATAGGATAACCATAGATCATTGGGAAATAATATATGGAGTTGAGCACCATGTTTAAGTAGAGATTACAGTGGGGAGAAGAGGTGTTACTCCGCTGCATAGAGGGGGAGAGAGTTGGTGTTGACGGTAGTAAGATTGTTGATGTAGATCGCCGTCCCAATCGTGGCCCCGGCGGCACTCCGGCGCCACCGGAAGCGAGGGGGAGAGAGCCCCCCTCCTTCTTCTTCTTCCTTGGCATCCTCCCTAGGTGGGAGAAGGGTTTCCCTCTAGTCGTTGGCTTCCATGGCATGGGAGGGTCGAGAGCCCCTCTGAGATTGGATCTGTCTCTCTGTTCTCTTCTGTTTCGCGCTCCCCAGATCTGGCAGAAAACCGTTTCTTATATTCCCGGAGATCCGTAACTCCGATTGCGCTGAGATATTAACACGATTTTTTTTCCGGATATAAGCTTCCTTGCGCCCGAAGTACAGCTCCAACCGACATACGAGGTGGGTACAACCCACCACCGCGGGCCAGGGGCCTCTGGCGCGCCCTCGTGTCTTGTGGGCGGTGTGGGCCCCCGTTTGCGTTGATTCCACCTCCTAAAAATCACATATATTCCAAAATAATTTCTCCGTAAATTTTTATCGCATTTGGACTTCGTTTGATATGGATTTTCTGCGAAACAAAAACATGCAACAAACATGAACTGGCACTGGGCACTGGATACGTAAGTTAGTCCAAATAAATCATATAAATTGTTCCAAAAGTATGTAAAAGTTGAATAATATTGGCATGAAACAATCAAAAATTATAGATACGACGGAGACATATCAGCATCCCCAAGCTTAATTCCTGCTCATCCTCGAGTAGGTAAATGATAAAAAAGATAATTTTTGATGTGGAATGCTACCTAACATAAACTTGATCATGTATCTAATCATGGCATGAATATTAAGACATAAGTGATTCAAAGCAATAGTCTATAATTTGACATAAAGACAACAATACTCAGGCATCCCAACAAACAATCATGTCTTTCAGAATATGAAATGCTAAAGAACGTTATCCCTACAAAATCATATAGCCTTGTCATGCTCTGTCTTCTCAGCTCAAAGTATAAATCATGTACTACCCCGGTGTCAGCCAAGCAATTGGTTCATACTTTTTAACGCGCGTCAACATTTTCACTCTCACGCAATACATGAGCGCAAGCCATGGATATAGCACTATCAGTGGAATAGAATATGATGATAGGGGTAAATATAGAGAAGACAAAAACGTAAGAAAGTCCCACATTGACGCCGCTAACCAACCGGCTATGGAGATGCCCATCAATCGATATCAACATGAGGAGTAGGGATTGCCATGCAATGGATGCACTAAGAGCTATAAGTGTATGAAAGCTCAATATGAAACTAAGTGGGTATGCATGAAACTCTACTATGAAAAATTCCCACTAGTATATGAAAGTGACAACATAGGAGACTCTCTATATGAAAAACATGGTGCTACTTTGAAGCACAAGTGTGGTATTTGCATGCCCCTTTTCTTTTCTTTTTAATTCTTTTTTTTCTTTTTTTTTCTTTCCTTTTAGTCCGGAGTCTCATCCCGACTTGTGGGGGAATCATGGTCTCCATCATCCTTTCATAACTGGGGCAATGCTCTAATAGTGAATAATGATGATCATCACACTTCTATTTACTTATAACTCAATACTACAAAATATGACTCTATATGAATGTGCCTCTGGCAATGATCTAGCGTAACATGTATGAAAATGATGAACGGTGGCTGAGCCACAAATGCTATGTCAGCTATATGATCATGCAAAGCAATATGAAAATGAATGCTCAAGTCAAACGGAAGCGATGGAAGTTGCATGGCAATATATCTCGGAATGGCCATGGAAAAGCCATAATAGGTAGGTATGGTGGCTGCTTTGAGGAAGATATAATAAGGCTTATGTGTGATAGAGCGTATCATATCACGGGGTTTGGATGCACCGGTGAAGTTTGCACCACGTCTCGAGGTGAGAAAGGGCAATGCACGGTACCATAGAGGCTAGCAAATTGGGGAAAGGTAAGAGTGCGTATAATCCATGGACTCACATTAGTCATAAAGAACTCATATACTTATTGCAAAAGTTTATTAGCCCTCGAAGCAAAGTAATACTATGCATGCTCCTAGGGGGAGGTTAGTAGGAGTTAACCATCGCGCGCCCCCGACCTTCACACAAAGGTAGACAATCAAGGATAAATTGTGCTCCAACTTTCATAGCATAACGAGAGACTATACGTGCATGCTTCGGGAATCACAAACCTTAACACCAATATTCTTACTAACCACAACCGTTTACTAGTACCTCCTACATATTATCATCTCTATATCGCAAAACTATTGCAAGGAATCAAACATATCATATTCAGTGATCCATAAGTCTATGTAGGATTTTATGACTAACCATGCAATTGACCAATTCCTGTTAACTCTCTAAATATATATAAGTGAAGCATGAGAGTTTAATTCTTCCTACAAAAGGCCATGCTCTAACAAATATAAGTGAAGCAAAAGAGCATTCTACAAACATCGGTTTTCTATGTGAAGAGAAACAGGCAATCCAAACTTCAAATGATATAAGTGAAGCACATGAAGCATTCTATAAAGCCACACTCAAAAGATATAAGTGAAGTGCAATGAGAATTCTATAAATCAACCATGGACTATCTCATACCAGCATGGTGCATAAAGAAAAGTGAAAACTAAAAGCAAAAGACGCTCCAAGATTTGCACATATCACGCGAATGAAACGAAACCGAAAACATACCGATACTTGTTGAAGAAAGATGGGATGCCTTCCAGGGCATCCCCAAGCTTAGACGCTTGAGTCTCCTTGAATATTTACTTGGGGTGCCTTGGGCATCTCCAAGCTTGATCTCTTGCCTCTCATCCATCTCCTCACATCGAGACGTCCTCGATCTTCGGACACTTCATCCACACAAAACTTAACCGAACTTTTAGTGGCGGGGTTAGTGAATATGGCAATGAAATCCCATCATGTACTGCTGTAACATTATTGTATAATTATAAACAAACATTACCCACTGTATGCTATCACAATTCTATGGCCCCAAGTCAAGGAGGCTTCAACAAGAATTCAAACATACGCAAATAATGAAGCTATAACAGCAATCTATGAAAATAGGACAGCATAAAGATTTGAACATCCACCATACTTCTGTAACTCACAAAATTCTGAAAAAATTAGGAAAAATAAATAAAATTGTATAGCAAGACAGTGCAAAAAGTTTCAGAACCATTTGACGTTCCAGTAAAAATAGTAAAATCGAGCACTACAGCCAAAGTTTCTGTTTTGCACCGCACAAACCAACAAGCAATCTAATCATACTAAAGGCAAACCTTGGCACATTATTTTTATAATACAATGTAATTGTACAAGGGGATAATTATTTTTTTGAAAAGTTTCTGTAATTAAGATTCACAAAGTTTCCGTGAGCATGAACAAAGTTTAAGGAGCTCCCCCACTTCAACAATGCTTGTCTCTCTCACTTTCACTTTCCTTTTTGAAAAGTTTTGGGTTCCCCTCTATATTTTTTGTTTTTAAAATTTATAAATCACTCAACAGAAATAAATGAATCTCTAAAACTTCTGGGTTGTCTCCCTGGCAGCGCTTTCTTTAAAGCCATTAAGCTAGGCATAAAGTGCTCAAGTAGTGGATCCACCCGGATCCCAAGGTATATCAAAGCCAATTTTAATTAACAATGATTTAGCATTTAGTAGTGAGCACAAAGCAACATATATCAAGCAATGACGAAGTCTAACTCTCTTCCTATGCATCGGCATGTCATACAAAAACAATTCATGAACATCAAGTAAAGGCCAATACATAGCATAAGCAGTTTCTTGCAATTTTATCGTGTTGGAAACATAAAGAGGTGGAGATGTAGTTCCTCTCTCATAATAATTGCAAGTAGGAGCAGCAAGCACATGCATATTATACTCATCAAAATCATCATGTGTAATGGTAGAATACAACCCATCAATATAATCCTTAATAAGAGCCAACTTGTCCGATATAGTGTAGTTTGGAGAATTCAAAAAGATAATAGGACTATCATGTGTGGGTGCAATAGCAACAATGTCATTCTTAACATAAGGAACTATAGCAAGTTCATCTCCATAAGCATAATTCATATTGGCATCTTGGCCACAAGTATAGCAAGCATCATCAAAAAGGGATATTTCAAAAGAATCAATAGGGTCATAGCAATCATCATAGCATTCATCCTTCGGTAAGCACAAAGGGAAATTAAACAATGTATGAGTTGAGGGGTTACTCTCATTAGACGGTGGGAACGGGTGATCAATCTGCTCTTCCTCCTTTTGTTCTTCGCTCTCCTCCTCATCTTTTTCATCCAATGAGCTCACAATATCATTAATTTCTTCTTCCATAGACTCCTGTAAAATATTAGTCTCTTCTTGGACAGAGGAGACTTTCTCAAGAAATGCATCAATATCGGCATTTTTCATAGTTCTCATAGCAATATTCAAATATAGCAAAATTTTGAGATCTATAAACAACATCATCATAATCTTCATACTCTAGAAACAGACATTCACTTTCATAAGCACCCTTAAAAGTAATAAATTCTTCTATTCGTTCCATATCATAATAATCATATGTACCATTAGCATAAGAAGCTAAGGTTTTATTATCATTAAATTCACATGAAAAGGGAAGATGTGGAGCGTTCATCCTAGAGCAACAAGTATAATCATATCTCTGGCATAAGTCCCAGGCATACCAATGCAACATAGAAATTTGATCCCATAAAAGTTTCCCATTTTGTGTCAAGCAATAATCCCTAAAGTATTCACATTGATCCAACGTTACTCCCATTATATAGTTGAATGGGGTTTTATCAGGATTATCAAAGTAGTGCATAATATCTTTCACATAACGAGCATCGAGGGTTTTAGGAGGTTCCCCATCTCCATGAGCAGCAAGTACCACTAATTTTTTTGGTGTTTCGTGTTCCATATCCTTAACTAAAGATAGAGAACAACTTATAACAGAAAATAAAAACTACTTAGTGATAAAGCAAACAAGCACACACGAGAATATTCACCCCACGCTATTGCTCCCCGGCAACGGCGCAAGAAAAAGGTCTTGATAACCCACAAGTATAGGGGATCGTTTGTAGACTTCTTCGATAAATAAGAGTGTCGAACCCAATGAGGAGCTAAAGGCAGAACAAATATTCCCTCAAGTTCTATTGACCACCGATACAACTCTACGCACACTTGACGTTTGCTTTACCGAAAATGAGTATGAAACTAGTTTGTAGGAGTGATGCTAGAACTACTTTGCAAGAATAAAACTAGAAGTGCTTTGCAAGATAATAAAAGTTAGGTGTTTAGTAGAAGGGTTTGTGTCAACAAGAAAGTTATTTGTCCCTAGACAATCGATAACAAGTACCAGTAATCATTCTTGTAATTCTATATGAGGGAGAGGCATGAGCTAACATACTTTCTCTACTTGGATCATATGCACTTATGATTGGATCTCTAGCAAGCATCCGCAACTACTAAAGATCATTAAGGTCGTGAAACCCAACCATAGCATTAAGTATCAAGTCCTCTTTACTCCCATACGTCATACCCCACCTACTCGGGTTTAAGTTTCTGTCACTCTCGCAACCCACCGTAAGCGAACCATGAATATATTGCAACACCCTACAGCGGGGGCCCCTCACGTTTGCACGAGACGGAGGGCACCGTAGGACAGAACCATAAATAAAATATACAATCATACCAACCAAGATCACGATTAACCCACAAGACAAAACGGATCTACTCAAACATCATAGGATAACCATAGATCATTGGGAAATAATATATGGAGTTGAGCACCATGTTTAAGTAGAGATTACAGTGGGGAGAAGAGGTGTTACACCGTTGCATAGAGGGGGAGAGAGTTGGTGTTGACGGTAGCAAGATTGTTAACGTAGATCGCTGTCCCAATCGTTGCCCCGGCGGCACTCTGGCGCCACTGGAAGCGAGGGGGAGAGAGCCCCCTCCTCCTTCTTATTCCTTGACCTCCTCCCGAGGTGGGAGAAGGGTTTCCCCTCTGGTCCTTGGCTTCCATGGCATGGGAGGGGCGAGAGCCCCTCCGAGATTGGATATGTCTCTCTGTTCTCTTCTGTTTGGCGCTCCCCAGATCTGGCCGAAAAGCATTTCTTATATTCCCGGAGATCCGTAACTCCGATTGCGCTGAGATTTTAACACAATTTTTTTTCCGGATATAAGCTTCCTTGCGCTCGAAGTACAGCTCCAACTGACGTACGAGGTGGGCACAACCCACCACCATGCGCAAGGGGCCTCTAGTGCGCCCTGGTGTCTTGTGGGCTGTGTGGGCCCCCGTTTGCGTTGATTCCACCTCCTAAAAATCACATATATTCCAAAATAATTCTCCGTAAATTTTTATCGCGTTTGGACCTCGTTTGAGATGGATTTTCTGCGAATCAAAAACATGCAACAAACAGGAACTGGCACTGGGCACTGGATAAGTAAGTTAGTCCAAATAAATCATATAAATTGTTGCCAAAAGTATGTAAAAGTTGAATAATATTGGCATGAAACAATAAAAAATTATAGCTACGACGGAGACGTATCACATGAACATTGTCATGGTCATAAATCTAATGAATCACTCTCTCTAGGTGATGACCATTCACATGACGATGTTGAACATGGATACTATGATGATGATAGTGACTTTGGTCTCGATGAGTTGATGAGACACTTTGGTATTATGGCTAACCTACGTGGTTACATGGCTAGAGGAAAGGAATGGGTTCTTGATAGTGGATGTACAGATCATATGACCGGAGATAAAGACATGTTTCGAGAGCTTGCTGAAAACAATGGTCCCCGAAAGTATGTCACTTTTGGTGAAAACTCTAAGGGTAAGGTAGTTGGCCTTGGTAAGGTGGTTGTCTCACAAGCTCTATCCAAAATGTTATGCTCATTGAATCCCTTGGTTATAATCTGCTTTCCGTATCTAGACTAGCTGACTTCGGTTTCAATGTCTTATTTACTGAAGTAGATTGCCAAGTGTTTTGTAGAGATAATCATAAAATGGTCTTTACCGGTATTCATAGAGGTACCTATACATTGTTGATTTCACTAAGAAAGCCCAACCTCGTACTTGCTTAATTGCTAAATCTTCTAAAGGTTGTTTATGGCACAGAAGGTTAGGTCATGTGGGTATGCAAAATCTTGATAAGCTCATTAAAGGTGATCATATCCTTGGTGTTAAAGATGTTATGTTTGACAAGGATAGACTTTGTAGTACGTGTCAAGCAGGAAAACAAGTTGGAGGAAGCCATCCCGTGAAGAACATCGTTACCACGAGAAGACTGCTTGAGCTACTTCATATGGATCTATTCGGTCCCAATGCATACAAGAGTCTCGGTGGTAACTCATTTGGTTTGGTCATTGTTGATGATTTTTCTAGATTTACGTGGGTGTTCTTTCTCGATGATAAATTACAAGTTCAAAAGATCTTCAAGAACTTCGCTAGAAAGGCCCAAAATCAGTTTGAAGTGAAGATCAAGAAGGCTTGGAGTGATAACGGAATAGAGTTAAAGAACGCAAATGTGGATACCTTTCTTGATGAAGAAGTGATTTCACACGAGTTCTCGGCTACGTACACACCTCAACAAAATGGAGTTGTTGAGAGGAAGAACCGAACATTGATTGGGATGGCGAGAACGATGCTTGATGAATACAAGACGCCAAGACACTTCTGGGCAGAAACGGTTGAGACAGCTTGCCATGCTACAAACAGACTATATCTTCACAAGCTTCTCGGCAAGACGGCATACGAGCTCCTCACCGGTAACAAACCCCAAGTTGATACTTTTGAGTATTTGGCTCAAAGTGTTGCATTCTTGACAAGCATCATCGTTCGTAATTTGCTCCTAACTCTCATGAAGGTTTCCTACTCGGTTACGGCTCAAATTCTCACACTTACCGTGTCTACAACAATTTCACCGAAAGGTTGAAGAGACGATAGATGTGAAGTTTGATGAATCCAATGGCTCGCAAGTAGAGCAATTGCCAATTGATGCATGAGTCAAAGACCCTTCAGAAGCAATTCAAGACTTGTCTATTGGCAAGGTTCGTCCAATGGAGGTGAAGGAGAGTACTTCGTCCATTCAAGTGGAAGTCTCAACTTCACACCAAGGTGAACCACAAGTTGACTTGGAGGCATCCACAAGTGGAACACGTCAAGACGAAGGAAACGAGGAAGTACAACAAGATGAACCTCATCGACCTCCCTCTCCACCTCCACAAGAGAACACCAACGCCAACAACGATGAAGAAGGACAAGAAGAAGAAGAAGAAGAAGACAATGATGAGGATGTTCAACCTCAATGCAAGCAAAAGCTCTCACAAGTTAGAGCAAGAATTGCAAGAGATCATCCCGTTGAACAAATCTACAATGACATTCGAACCGGGACAATCACTCACTCTAAATCTCGTTTAGCTAACTTCTGTGAACATTACTCATTCATTTCTAATGTTGAACCTATGAAGGTTGAAGAAGCTCTTGATGATCTGGATTGGGTAAATGCTATGCACGAGGAACTACATAACTTTGAGAGAAACCAAGTATGGACATTGGTTGAAAAGCCCGACGACAAGCACAATGTCATTGGAACCAAGTGGGTGTTTCAGAATAAGCAAGATGAAGATGGACAAGTTGTAGGCAATAAGGCCCGTCTCGTCGCTCAAGGCTACACTCAAATCGAAGGTATGGATTACGGTGAGACATATGCCCCCGTTGCTAGACTTGAATCCATTCGCATCTTACTTGCTTATGCCAATCACCATGATATTACTCTATATCAAATGGATATCAAATGTGCTTTTCTTAATGGAGAAATTGAGGAGGAGGTGTATGTGAAACAACCTCCTGGCTTTGTCAATCCTAAGAAACCCAATCATGTCTACAAACTTCACAAAGCTCTTTATGGTCTTAAACAAGCTCCTAGAGCATGGTATAAATGTTTAACCAAGTTCCTTATAGATAAAGGCTTTGAAATTGGGAAGATTGATTATACACTTTTTACTAAAAGGGTTAATAATGAATTATCTGTGTGCCAAATTTATGTGGATGATATCATATTTGGTTCTACTAACCCCCATTTTTAGTGAAAAGTTTGGAAGGCTAATGTCGGAGAAGTTTGAGATGTCTATGATGAGTGAACTCAATTTTTTTCCTTGGTTTGCAAATCAAGCAAACTAAGGAAGGTACCTTTGTTTCTCAAACAAAGTATACCAAGGATCTTTTCAAGAAGTTCAACATGCAAGAAAGCAAAGGTATGAATACACCCATGCATACTACTGGACATCTTGACTTGACTAAGGATCGCAAACCGGTTGACCAAAAGGTTTACCGCTCTGTGATTGGTTCATTGTTATATCTATGTGCTTCCCGTCCCGATATTATGCTAAGTGTGTGCATATGTGCATGTTATCAAGCGGGCCGTAAAGAATGCCATCTTAAGGCTGTGAAAAGGATAGTGAGATACTTAATTCATACACCAAATTTTGGCATTTGGTATCCTAAGAGGTCATCTTTTGATCTTGTTGGCTACTCCGATTCGGACTATCCGGTGACAAGGTTGATAGAAAGTCCACTTCGGGTACATGCCAATTTCTTGGTAGATCTCTTGTGTCTTGGTCCTCCAGGAAACAAAACTCGGTATCCTTATCCACCGCCGAAGCGGAATATTTTGCCGCCGGATCATGTTGTGCTCAATTACTTTGGATGACTCAAACCCTTAAATATTATGGGATACATGTGAAACATGTTCTGTTGCTTTGTGTCAATGAAAGTGCTATTAAGATTGCTCACAATCCCGTGCAACATTCTTGAACTAAGCATATTGAAGTTCGTCGTCATTTCATTCGAGATCATGTTGCCAAAGGAGACATCAATCTTAAGCATGTTCGTACCGATAAGCAATTATCGGATATATTCACCAAACCGCTTGATGAGAAAGTGTTTTGCCATTTGAGAGGTGAATTGAATATCATTGATGCCTCAAATTTGGAGTAGATACTGAATTTGGATACATGCAAGGCATGAGCCTTTTATGACTAATCATTGACATTTCTCTTATGATGATGATCATATGTCTTGGATCTCTACTTGTACCCTTGCATGTTATCTAACCCTTGTAGGTACTTGGATGAGCCCAAATCCATGAGATTACAAGTTACTCACATTTTGAGCAATCTCTACATCTTCAAGTTCCTACCATGTGGTTGTTGAATACAAGGAAGCATGACCTCACTCAACATATCCTTTGACAATTTCTATATATCAAATTTCATTCGGTATCAAGTTTCATGATTGTGATTTTTGATATACAAGTGCTCTTCCTTGCAAGTCTAACCCATGTAGGAAGATGAACTCAAACTCCAAGTGGTGCTCCCAACTCTTGATGAACTACATCAACCTTCAGCATCCAACACAAGTTCGACTACATGATCAAGATCAACACCACAACCTAAGGTATGTCATTCCATCTTATAGAAGCTTTGACCCAAGATATGAGTCAAAGCAACTCAACAAGATATGAACACATAAAACCGCTTAAACGAAAAATGGCAACCCCATTTTGAGCTTAAATGATGAGTATGACCTATGATCAAGTTATCTCACTTGACTCCTAAGTAAATATACTCTAACATAGGTGATTTTGTCGCCGATCTCTTCTAGATGAAGTTCTCTAAGTGTTTCTATGTTCACTTAATTACTTTATGTCCATACACGTATATTTCTTGCTATTTTGGGTTCCCCTTTTCAAAAAAAAACTTCATCTAGATCTCTTTTCTTATTTATTTTCTTTCACTGTAACTTCTGTTTTTAATTCATTGCAAATCCTTCAGTTTAAATTCCTTGCAAATTCTTGTGAGATTTCATTTGCCAAAGTGAGCTGAGATGACAAAACCTTTACTCTGCATTGAACTCAGTCCCTCTGATCCAAACCTATCGGTCTGACCGAAGCACAAGGTATCCTTGTGGTTAGTTCAACGGTTCTATCGACGTGGACTAACTCGGTCGCACCGATCAGGACCTTTTGTGACTCTGTCATTTCGGTGTCACCGATGAAAACCTACTCGGCGCTACCGATTTCAACTCCGAGAAAATATTTTGTCATTTATTCTGTCTATTCTCTTCACCTCCACTCAATGATTCTTCCCTCTACCAGCATCATCAAATTCCATCTTGCTTTGCTTTGTTTCTCAAGGACCACACCTACTTGAATCATGCTCCAGAAGAACCCTTATTAGAAATTGATGTCAAAGGGGGAGAGATAGAGACATCAAAGCTTATCATATGAGAGAAACATCACATGCTTATCATATGACTCACAGATGCCTGTCTTCAAGAGGAGAGAAGTCACATGTATTTAAGAGGGGAAAGACATGTCAATGTGTTTGATTCTAGCTATTGCTATATTCCCTTGGATTTTATCCTATTTTATCTTGCTCTCTTTTATCTCAATTTTATCTTGCTTTGATTTTATCTCACCCTATCTCATCCCATTATAAAATATCAGATTCAGGGGGAGAAAGAGTCCATGTCTAAGGGGAGAAAAATCACTTGGAATACATTGCATATCGTTAGATCTTCAGGGACATGTAAATATCCAAATGAAGTACTTAGTACTCACTCATTACATGCCATCCCAGTCTTGGTACTTTTGTGATTTCCTAAAATTGCTTTAATTAGAAGTGTTCTTGTGTTCTCTAACCCTGTTTTCTCAAGTCCACTTCTTCCAAAGCCAGCTCAAGACCACAAGGTAAGTATATGCATCACACTCATGTGCATGATGACCTCTTGTTGATGTACATACTGTTTGCAAAAGGGATTCATAAACATGAAGGTACATTTCTTATTCACATCAATTACTCTGATGCATATAGCCAAGATACATGTAACTCATTGCTTGCTCTGTCATCTTTATGCATTCACATGTTCTTATATTCTATCTTCACATGATTGCATACATGTAGGGGGAGCTTATGCATGTTTCATGTCTTTGCAAAGCTTTACCTGCTACCATGTATATCCTTAATCTAAAGCTTTGATGTATGTTGTCATCAATTACCCAAAAGGGGGATATTGAAAGCACAAGTGCTCCCTAGGTGATTTTGGTAATTAATGTCAACATATCTCTTGTTGGACTAATGCCTTTACCTAGTGTATTTCAGACAAGTTCAACAATGGCGTGGCATGGGCAAGAGGATATGGAATCCCCTCAAAATGCTAAGGACAAAGATTGGCAAAGCTCAAGACTCTTCATTTCTATTTTAGTGATCCAAGATCACATTAAGTCCATAGGAAAGCCAATACAATTAAAAGGGGATGAGGTGTTGCTTAATGGTCTACTTGCTCAAAGTGCTTAGTGATATTGCTCCTAAAACCCTCAGCCACTTTCTCATATCCAAATATGTGCAAAACACTAAGTCAAACTCGGCCCCACCAATTTGATCCATCCGGCGCCACCGAGTTCAATTGACAAAGCCACTGCCAGACACCCTTGATAGCTCTGTCACACCGATATGGTCTTGGTCTCACCGAGATGGCCCTGCAAACTCTCTGTTTCCCTTTCATAACATTTCGGTCTCACCAAAATGAGCGATTGGTCCCACCGAGTTTGCCTGACCAACTCTTTGGTTGCTCTTTGCTGAAATTGGTCTCATCGAGTTTATGCATTCGGCGTCACTGAGATGACGTTTTGCCCTAGCCCTAGCGCATCGGTCCCACCGAGTTGTTCCCATGGGTCCCATCGAGATTCCTAACGGTCACATTTTGTACTGCATCGGTCTCACCGAGTTCCTTTATTCGGTCTGACCAAGTTGGCTCAAATGTGTGTAACGTTTGGATTTTGTGTGGAGGCTATATATACCCCTCCACCCCTTCTCCATCTATAAGAGAGCCATCAGAACGTGCCTACACTTCCACTACTCATTTTCTGAGAAAGAACCACCTACTCATGTGTTGAGACCAAGATATTCCAATCCTTCCACAAGAATCTTGATCTTTAACTTTCCCCAAGTTGCTTTCCACTCAAATCATCTTTCCACCAAATACAAATCTGTGTGAGAGAGAGAGGTGTGTTGGGGAGACTATCATTTGAAGCACAAGAGCAAGGAGTTCATCATCATCACACCATCTATTACCTTTTGGAGAGTGGTGTCTCCTAGATTCGTTAGATGTCACTTGGGAGCCTCCGACAAGATTGTGGAGTTGAACCAATAAGTTTGTAAGGGCAAGGAGATCGCCTACTTCGTGAAGATCTACCCGAGTGAGGCAAGTCTTTCGTGGGCGATGGCCATGGTGGGATAGACAAGGTTGCTTCTTTGTGGACCCTTCGTGGGTGGAGCTCTCCGTGGACTCACCCAGCCGTTACCCTTCGTGGGTTGAAGTGTTCATCAACGTGGATGTATGATAGCACCACCTATAGGAACCATGCCAAAAATCTCCGTGTCTTCATTGCGTTTGCACACTCCAATCCCATCCCTTTATTTTTTTGCAATTAGCGTGCTTTACTCTTTCCGCTGCTCATACTCTTTCCATGCTTGCTTGAAATGTATTGTGAATGCTTAAACTTGTGCTAGAACTCTATCTCAACTTGAAGAACTTAAAAACTGCCACTTTTACTTGTTGTGGGTCTAATCACCCCCTCTAGACCCCTCTTCTCGATCCTTTCAATTGGTATCAGAACTTTGGTCTCCATGCTTTGGTTTAATCACCATTGGAGGAAGATCGATGAGGCTACAATTGGGAGTATTAGACGAAGAGTGTCTATGCTTGATGGAGAGTTCTATAGTACTTGGAAGAATGAGATGCTTGAGATTTTCAATGAATATAATTTGAACAAGTATATTACTAGTCCTTATGTGCCACCTATTGATACTTTGCATCCTACCCCTGATGAGTATCTTGACATGGCCCGCAAGCTTAGAACTATCGATCTTATCATAAGAGGATTGCCTAGAAATTTGCTTTGTTTGCTTGCCTACATTTGAATGTTCTTTTTCTATATCGGAATATCTTGAAGAGCGCTTTCCAGACTATTCCTTGAAAAATCTAGATGAGATTCTTCAAAAGTCCATTGATTTTCAAAATATGGATACCAGTGACCCTAAATTTGATGAAAGTCTATTTGAGCTCCGTGATCTTTGTTGGAAATATGCCCTAGAGGCAATAATAAATAGGTTATTAATATATTTCCTTGTTCACGATAATCGTTTATTATCCATGCTAAAATTGTATTGATAGGAAACTCAGATACATGTGTGGATACATAGACAACACCATGTCCCTAGTAAGCCTCTAGTTGACTAGCTCGTTGATCAATAGATGGTTACGGTTTCCTAACCATGGACATTGGATGTCGTTGATAACGGGATCACATCATTAGGAGAATGATGTGATGGACAAGACCCAATCCTAAGCCTAGCACAAGATCGTGTAGTTCGTTTGCTAAGAGCTTTTCTAATGTCAAGTATCATTTCCTTAGACCATGAGATTGCGCAACTCCCGGATACCGTAGGAATACTTTGGGTGTACCAAACGTCACAATGTAACTGGGTGGCTATAAAGGTGCACTACAGGTATCTCCGAAAGTGTCTGTTGGGTTGGCACGAATCGAGACTGGGATTTGTCACTCTGTGTAAACGGAGAGGTATCTCTGGGCCCACTCGGTAGGACATCATCATAATGTGCACAATGTGACCAAGGAGTTGATCACGGGATGATGTGTTACGGAACGAGTAAAGAGACTTGCCGGTAACGAGATTGAACAAGGTATCGGGATACCGACGATCGAATCTCGGGCAAGTAACATACCGATTGATAAAGGGAATTGTATACGGGATTGATTGAATCCTCGACATCATGGTTCATCCGATGAGATCATCGAGGAGCATGTGGGAGCCAACATGGGTATCCAGATCCCGCTATTGGTTATTGACCGAAGAGTCGTCTCGGTCATGTCTGCCTGTCTCCCAAACCCGTAGGGTCTACACACTTAAGGTTCGGTGACGCTAGGGTTATAGAGATATTAGTATGCGGTAACCCGAAAGTTGTTCGGAGTCCCGGATGAGATCCCGGACGTCACGAGGAGTTCCGGAATGGTCCCGAGGTAAAGATTTATATATGGGAAGTCTTATTTTGGTCGCCGGAAAAGTTTTGCACTTTATCGGTACTGTACCGGGAGTGCCGAAAGGGGTCCGGGGGTCCACCAAGGGGGTCCACCAGCCCCGGGGGGCCACATGGGCTGTAGGGGGTGCGCCTTGGCCTATATGGGCCAAGGGCACCAGCCCCAAGAGGCCCATGCGCCAAGAGATAAGAAAAAGGGAGAGTCCTAAAGGGGGAAGGCACCTCCGAGGTGCCTTGGGGAGGAAGTACTCCTCCCTGGCCGCACCCTTCCTTGGAGGAAGGGCCAAGGCTGCGCCCCCCCTCTCCCTTGGCCCTATATATAGTGGGGGGAGGGAGGGCAGCAATACCTAAGCCCCTGGCGCCTCCCTCTCCCTCCCGTGACACCTCTCCCTCCCGTTAGTGCTTGGCGAAGCCCTACCGGGATCCCCGCTACTTCCACCACCACGCCGTCGTGCTGCTGGATCTCCATCAGCCTCTCCTCCCCCCTTGCTGGATCAAGAAGGAGGAGACGTCGCTGCTCCGTACGTGTGTTGAACGCGGGGGTGCCGTCTGTTCGGCGCTAGGATCATCGGTGATTTGGATCACGACGAGTACGACTCCATCAACCCCGTTCTCTTGAATGCTTCCGCTCGCGATCTACAAGGGTATGTAGATGCACTCCTTCCCTCTCGTTGCTAGTAAACTCCATAGATTGATATTGGTGATGCGTAGAAAATTTTGAATTTCTGCTACGTTCCCCAACAATCTTATGCGTGCTAAAGGAGATATCAGAGTCATTGGTAGCATCATTTCGCAAGTCATTAGAATTCATAAACATGATGATAACCCATAAGTATAGGGGATCGCTTGTAGCCTTCTTCGATAAATAAGAGTGTCGAACCCAACGAGGAGCCAAAGGCGGAACAAATATTCTCTCAAGTTCTATCGACCACTGATACAACTCTACGCACACTTGACGTTTTTTTTACCGGAAACGAGTATTAAACTAGTTTGTAGGAGTGATGCTAGAACTACTTTGCAAGAATAAAACTAGAAGTGCTTTGCAAGATAATAAAAGTTAGGTGTTTAGTAAAAGGGTTTGTGTCAACAAGAAAGTTATTTGTCCCTAGGCAATCGATAACAAGTACCGGTAATCATTCTTGTAATTTTATATGAGGGAGAGGCATGAGCTAACATACTTTCTCTACTTGGATCATATCCACTTATGATTGGAACTCTAGCAAGCATCCGCAACTACTAAAGATCATTAAGGTCGTGAAACCCAAACATACCATTAAGTATCAAGTCCTAAACCACATACCCAGTTCTGCCCGAACTGATATAAGTTGGAGCTGCCTTGATGGTGTGGCACACCTTCCATTTGGGCACGTTTGTCCTTGGCCGCGTTGTGGATGGCTAGCCATTCTTTTGAGCACCACTCATTGACCAACACCTCCCAACAATCCATCCGATCCGCACACCATCTCGGAGGCGCCTAAGTTAGCAAATAGAAACTTGAGGGCTACGGCTATGAATTACTAAATGAAGGAAGTAAGTACAAGGCCTTAAGAATTACCTTCATGTACTACTCCTTACTTAGGAACTTATCGCGGCACGCCGGCTTGGGCTTCTTGATACCACGCAAGGCTAGTAGTCTCGAACAGCCTGCACCCGAGCCTCGTGCCGTAAGTTCTGTAGTAGGCGCTTGCAGACGTTCTCGATAAAATTTGCCGCCTCCTCCTCGTATCCCTCCTCACACCTGTAGAATGTCTGCAATCAAATGAGACAATATTGATTAGTACAATTAATAACTAGCTAGTTGAAGATTTTTAATTGTGTAAAGGGAAATTACCCAGAACTTTCTGATGACCACGTCTGCCCTCGTGTCGCACAGGACACCGTCGATAATCTCACCCAGCGGGGCCGGGGCAGCCAAGTAGTGCTCCCAGCTCAATCCAAGCTCTGGAAGCCGACCCTCACCAGGCAACGTGACAAACCCCGGGAAGTTTTGCCGGCAAAGCACTCCAAGGACGGAGTTGGGCCGGCAGACACTATGATGGTGGTCCCAACCCCTACAACATGACAAGGCCAACACATTAGATATTTGAAGAAACGTGAATGCAGAAGGTACAAAAAGATTAAATGCACTTACCTCTCGCCATCAGGGTAAATCAACCACCTCTGCTCGCGGGTCGCCGGCACGGACGGGAGCCGTGTACAACCACACTGGTAGACGGTGCCCCCCTCCTCCTCAATATCAGTCGGCTCCCCGCCATCATCAGCATGGCCACTCGGCCCCTCAGGCTCATCCGGCCAGGTACCCCATCCAGACGTGTGCTCCTCCGGGGTTTCGTGGGCCGAAGGCTCGTGGCCCGAAGGCCCGTCGACCTGAGGTTCGTGGGCCAAAGGCTCGTGGACCGCAGTCCGTGTAGCCTCCTCCTCGGACGAGTCCACCCTAGCAGTCACGTGCTCGGGTGAAACAGCTGGGGGTGGCGGCGAGGAAGGCGCCCTAGCAGTCACCCTACCTCCTCTCCCGCGACCACGTGCTCCTCTCTTCTTCCCTCCCTTACCTCGTCCCCTGTCGGGCACCGCTATCGACGAAGAAGGGCCCGGCGGTGTCGCCATACTGTCCAGCAACGCTCGGCGGAGAGGTGCGTGTGGAATGGAAGACCTCCCACCACGCGCCCACGAAGAAGGGGCCTTGGAGCGCTCCCGACCAGCGCCCACCATCTTACAACACCTGCCATGACAAAGAGTAAACGAAATTAGTACAACATAAAAAAAATACCGACATGAATAATAATATATGATGTTTTTCATAACTAAATCAAAAAATATATATGATGTTTAAATCTACCCGATCAACACAATTATATATGATGTTTCTCATAACAAAATCGAAAAATATATGATGTCAGGGTGTCGGGGGTCGGGGTCGGGGTGTCGTGCCGGGGTGTCGGGGTGGCGTGTCGGGGTCGGGGTGCCGTGTCGGGGTCGGGGTGCTGTTTCGGGGTCTGGGTGTCGGGGGTCGGGCTGTCAGGGGTCGGGGTTCTAGAAGGCCAAAGAGCACCTTTTTGGGAGGTGTCGGGGGTCGGGGTGCCGTGTCGGGGTCGGGGTGCTGTTTCGGGGTCGGGGTGTCGTGTCGGGGTCGGGGTGTGGTGTCGGGGTCGGGGTGTCGGGGCCAGGGGGTCGGGGTGTCGGGGTGTGGCGTCGGGGTCAGGGGGTCGGGGTGTCGGGGGGTGGTGTCGGGGTCAGGGGGTCATGGGGTCGGGGTGTTTCCTTCTCTCCTTCTTCTTCTTTCCTTCTCTTCTTCTTCTTCTTCTTCTTCTTTCCTTTCTTCTTTTTCTTTTTTCCTTCTCTTCTTCTTCTTTTATTTCTTCCTTATTTTCCTTTTTCCTCTTCTTCTCATCTTCTCCTCTTTTTCTTCTTCTTCTTCTTCTTCTTCTTCTTCTTCTTCTTCTTCTTCTTCTTCTTCCCCCTTCTACATATTCTTCTTTTCTTCTTCTTCTTTTTTCATCTTTTTTCTACTTCTTATAATTATATAACTAATTAACTAAAACCCACGCACTAGTCTAATCTAATATAATCTAGCAGTAAATCTAACACTAACACATATCTAGTCTAATCTAACAATTAAATAGCAAAAAAGAAAAAACAGAAAAAAAACTCACCGAAGATGGCGTTGGCCGGGGCTTCGCAGCGGCAGGGTGGCGGTGGCGACGGGGGCCGCAGGGCTTCGGGGCGCTGGGCAGGTGGTGGGGGCGGCGGGGCGCCGCGACTGTGGGCCGTTCGGGCGGCGGGGCGATGGGGCGACGGGGCGACGGGGCAAGGGGGCGGCGGCGGGTGGTGGGGCAAGGGGAGCGACGGGTGGTCGGGGCGACGGAGCGAGGGGCGATGGGTGGGCGGGTGGCGGGGCAAGGGGGCGGCGACGGGTGCTGGGGGCGGCGGCGGCGGCGGCGGCGGGTGGCGGTGGTTGTCGGGGAGGAGACAGAAACAGAGAGATGGAGGGGCGGGGTGGGGCTCGGGCGTTAGTTAGGTTAGCTCTTTGCCGTCCGCCCCACCTGTGCCGTCCGCTTTTTTTCTCTTTGTCGCAGACGGCAAAGAAGGGGGCCCGTTAAGTTTTTTATGATCAGCTCGTTAGCGGGGGCCACCTCTCTCTTTGCCGTCCGCTAGCGGACGGCAAAGAATTGGCTGATGGCAAAGACCTTCTTTGCCATCAGCCAGTTCGTTGCCGTCTATTTTCCTAAAGCGGACGACAAAGACCTTCTTTGCCGTCAGCCAGCAGACGGCAAAGAACCGGCAGACGGCAAATAAGCTAATTCCAGTAGTGCAAATTGGTTAGGTGTCGCTTGGGAGCCTCCGACAAGATTGTGGAGTTGAACCAAGAAGTTTCTAAGGGCAAGGAGATCGCCTACTTCGTTAAGATCTACCTGAGTGAGGCAAGTCCTTCGTGGGCGATGGCCATGATGGGATAGACAAGGTTGCTTCTTCGTCGACCCTTCGTGGGTGGAGCCCTCCGTGGACTCGCGCAGCCATTACCCTTCGTGGGTTGAAGTCTCCATCAACGTGGATGTACGATAGCACCACCTATCGGAACCATGCCAAAAATCTCCGTGTCTTCATTGCGTTTGCACACTCCAATCCCATCCCTTTACTTCCTTGCAATTAGCGTGCTTTACTCTTTTCACTACTCATACTCTTGCCATGCTTGCTTGAATGTATTGTGAATGCTTAAACTTGTGCTAAAACTCTATCTCAACTTGAAGAACTTAAGAACCGCCACTTTTACTTGTTGTGGGTCTAATCACCCCCCCTCTAGACCCCTCTTCTCGATCATTTCACAAAGTATCGGCACAGACCTCATGTAAAGGCAAGAGGAGAAAAGAATATTACTTAGTGAAGTAAATAAACAACTCGCATTGTATCGAAAAACAATTACAACTGAACCTAACTTGTTGAAAAAAGTCCCATGGCTGTAAAAAAAATGTAATACTACATATTCAGGGCAGATAAACGCTATGTAGGACATATAGACTTGGTAACAGCACAACTATAACAGTTTAAGCAAATATCACCTACAATATCACATGCATTGGTAAAAAAGACTATAATCAAATATCCTCTACTACACAGTACCAAGTAGACAATATAAGTTTCCATTACCACAATTTCTTCATCAAACTCTAGAAAAACAGGAGGTAAACCC
Organism: Aegilops tauschii subsp. strangulata; assembly: GCF_002575655.3. Classification (NCBI taxonomy): domain Eukaryota; kingdom Viridiplantae; phylum Streptophyta; class Magnoliopsida; order Poales; family Poaceae; genus Aegilops; species Aegilops tauschii. The sequence continues at coordinate 51,557,553 of NC_053039.3, forward strand.
AAGTATATTGTCATGTTCTTCATTCTAGAAATACACGTGAGACAACCAAGGGAGCAATCATATATGAACCATCAAATACATGTAAACAGTCTAGAGGAGGAACTCATCTAATTAAAAATCTCATTCTAGGGCAGGTTTGAGGATGCTACAGCTCGCTAAAATAATTGACAAATGATGCTACATCATGGGCATAACAAATCACTTGATAGAATCATGCTTGACATTTAGTTAGCCAGGATCAGTAACATATGGCACCAACAACATGTAATTTCTTGACATCCATGTATCTTCATATCACATGGAGCATGAGAGAAAGAAGTGGAACCAGTGGCTTACATGTGCTGGAGTAGAAGAAGAAGCGGCCACCAGAGGGAGACATCGGAGTGAGCGCCAGTGCAGGCCCACAGACTCGCTGGTGATGTTCTCCACCACGCACACTTGTGCTCCTGATCTGCGTGAGCAAGCCGCATCAGGGTAAAATCGAATCGAATCAAACAACATCAAAATTGTATCGAAACATATGAAGTAGCAGAAGACCCTAACCAGCACAGGGACTAATTTCTACAACAATAGCATCACAAACACAAGATTACGGTGGCTGGAAGACCACCACCACAGCACCAAACCCTAAATCATTGACCCATTGGCCAGCACCACAATCAGTCACGCCCCGATGGCCAGACCATCCCATGGCATAGGGGATATTTGCATGCAAGAGACCCATGTGTATAAAAATTCATGTGCTATTGGAAAAAACAAGAGCTTGGCGCTACGAGATTAATCCTGCTAGATTAGCTATATTGAGACTGAAATCGTTAACCAATCTGGAACTGTGAGTTTGTAATCAACAAAAACTACTCAAATTTGTTCATAAAGCTGAGGAACTCATGCTAAACTTGATTATTAAAAGAAAGTGAACTGTACAATGGTCTTCTATGCCAGTAAAATAATTCAGTGAACTGTACAATGGTAAAAGAAAGTGTTGTAGAAATTTATGGCAGATATAATTTCACAAATAGGGTGAAATTACTATCACAGTGAAAGTAAGTACAATCTTTCAGTTCTGACATGATTCTCCATTTTCTCAGGTACGTACGAATGATGTCTCACTTGGTGTTTCCGAGTTTCTCTTCCATCTGCAAGATAAATGTATCAATATCTGTGGGTCTATCATCAATAAATTTTTCCTACGCATACTGTAGAAATAATGTGTGCATAGATTTTTCTTCAGATGGTTGTTAGTCTGCCATGTTATTCACGCATTAGCTACATGTAAGTCATGCACAATGACCCCTTTGTTCAACGGTTCATGCGGTGATTTTCTCCACCTGCTCCCTCTGTATCAAAATATTTGACACTATGACAGTATCAAACACGTCTTATATTTTGAAACGAAGGAGTATTAGTCTAGAAAATTTTATCTACTTCGGTGGCAGCCTTCACCTAACGTTTTAAGAAGGTGAGTCCCGCATCACTAATTCATGAGTACAACTATTTTTGTTCTCCTTGAATTACCACAGAAGCTGATCTTTGCATGGCTCTTATAATTTTTTTTGTATAGAGCTCCTCGAATGTCATTTGACCACCAAAATTTGCAAGGCTCTCTAACATTTGTTGATGAACATTCCCACAAAGTTTCAGATTTTTTTGAAATGTTTTGGTATGCTTTCTTGCGTGGGTGCACCGAGGATGGGTGTAGAAAAACCGCACTCTTCTCACTTCATCAGAGTTTCTTCAACTTACTTGACATTTCTATGTGATTGACTCTTTCTTATAGCACCACTCCATTTTAAATACTGGAGTGATTCACTCTTTCATATACCGCCGCTCCAATTGGCAAGTTGTAGTTCATTTTAAATACTGCAGTATAGGAGAGAGGTGAAGGAAATATGCCCTAGAGGCAATAATAAAGTTGTTATTTATATTTCCTTATATCATGATAAATATCTATTATTCATGATAGAATTGTATTAACCGGAAACTTGATATATGTGTGGACACATAGACAAAACAGTGTCCCTAGTAAAGCCTCTACTAGACTAGCTCGTTAATCAAAGATGGTTAAGTTTCCTAACCATAGGCATGTGTTGTCATTTGATGAACAGGATCACATCATTAGGAGAATGATGTGATCGACAAGACCCATTCGTTAGCTTAGCATAATGATCGTTAAGTTTTATTGCTATTGCTTTCTTCATGACTTATACATGTTTCTCTGACTATAAGATTATGCAACTCCCGAATACCGGAAGAACACCTTGTCTGCTATCAAATGTCACAACGTAACTGGGTGATTATAAAGATGCTTTACAGGTGCTTCCGCAGGTGTTTGTTGGGTTGGCATAGATCAAGATTAGGATTTGTCACTCCATGTATCGGAGAGGTATCTCTGGGCCCTCTCGGTAATGCACATCACTATAAGCCTTGCAAGCAATGTGACTAATGAGTTAGTTACGGGATGATGCATTACGGAACGAGTAAAGAGACTTGCCGGTAACGAGATTGAACTAGTTATGATGATACCGGCGATCGAATCTCGGGCAAGTAAAATACCGATGACAAAGGGAACAACGTATGTTGTTATGCGGTTTGACCGATAAAGATCTTCGTAGAATATGTACGAGCCAATATGAGTATACAGGTTCTGCTATTGGTTATTTACCGGAGATGTGTCTCAGTCATGTCTACATAGTTCTCAAACCCGTAGGGTCCGCACGCTTAACGTTCGATGACGATTTGTATTATGAGTTATGTATTTTGGTGACCAAAGCTTTTTCGGAGTCCCGGATGAGATCGCGGACATGACGAGGAGTCTCGAAATGGTCAAGAGGTAAAGATTCATATATTGGAAGGTTGTATTCGGACATCGGAATGGTTTCAAGTGATTCGGGTATTTTATCGGAGTACCGAGGGGTTACCGGAACCCCCCGTGGGAAATCATGGGCCTCATGATCCATGGGAGAGAAGAGGGGACAGCCCACAAGGGGGAGGCGCGCCCCCCACCCCAAGGGGAGTCCGAATAGGAAGGGTAGGGTCTCCTCTCCTTCCCTCTTTCCCCCTCCGTTGGAAGGAAAAGGTGGACGGGGCCGAATCCTACTTGGACTCTAGTCCAAGTAGGACTCCCCCTTTGGTGCGCCCCTCCTAGGCCGTCGGCCTCCTCCTCCCCCCCTTTATATATGTGGACAGGGGGCACCCCAAAGGCACACCAAGATTTGTTTTAGCCTTGTGCGGTGCCCCCCTCCATAGTTTACGCCTCCGGTCATAGCGTCGTAGTGCTTAGGCGAAGCCCTGCGCGGATCACATCACCAACACCGTCGCCACGCCGTCGTGCTGACGGAACTCTCCCTCGACCCTCTACTGGATCAAGAGTTCGAGGGATGTCATCGAGCTGAGCGTGTGCTGAACACGGAGGTGCCGTACGTTCGGTACTTGGATTGGTTGGATCGTGAAGACGTTCGACTACATCAACCGCGTTAACATAACGCTTCCGCTTTCGGTCTACGAGGGTACGTGGACACATTCTTCCCCTCTCGTTGCTCTACATCTCCTAAATAGATCTTGCGTGATCGTAGGAATTTTTTTAAAATTGCATGCTACGTTCCACAACAAGAGACGTTTTAGAGGCCGAGCTACATAGCTCCCTTTATCTCGTCCTGTCATTCTAGCGTTGTGATCAGTGTGCCCTACTTTTCAAATAACTATACGCTGATTGTTTGCTGGAAATACAGCGGTGTCGTCCATTTGGTGTTCCTGATTTATACGCAGGAGATTATACTGTCCGAGGATTGCGAGAACATGATGTGCCATGCGGGCAACTTTGAATTTATAAAATTTGGCGGACGCCGGTGGGGCACTACAGGGGGTGATGATCACTTTGTACTTTCTGCTAGATTGTACCAGGAGTACATCGCTCGACCAGCCGTCCCCTACTTCTCGCACACCAGGCGAGACTTTGTTCTCCATGGACGGGATGGAGTTTTTCTTGGCCAATCAAGGCAAGTTCTACCAGATTTGCAAGTGGTGAGTCTCTTACCGTTATGGCATCGGTTTGGGTCTTGGCAAAGTTTAGGACGAGATTTTCTTCGTCATCCGTCTGCTACCCTCAGATCTTATTGTTTGTTCGGCTACCGTGGCCAGAGCATCATTCTTCGATTGGATACAGGATGAGTGAATCAGTCATAAGGGATGCAGTTGCTGCACGGCAGTCGGTTGGTGTTGATTGTTGAACCAATTATATTTCCTGTTGTAGAAGATGTTTGGATTTCCCCGGATTCAGGGATGGGGGAAGAATCACTTGGGCGGATGAAGAAGATGAAGGAGACTTGGAGACAAAAAAGATTGGAAAATCTGAAGCAACCACATTTGTTTGGTCCCTGTCAATACTATGTAAAAGCAAGAGAAAAATGGGTTCAGTAGAAAAACGAATTGAGGGGACGAAGGACATAGTTCGACAGAGATAGTTTACACTGTCGACCAGACACTTCGCTTCCTCAGATTCTTGCCAGTTTGACGGCTGCTATTGATCTCGACCCTCGCGACAATCGGGGCACATGATGAGTGGGCGGTGTGAGCGCCAGTCTCTTGATCGGACTGAAGATGAAGGAGAGGCCATGGCTACGGTGGTGTTCTTTGTGCGTCGAGCCGTGGTGAGGTGAGTTGTATAAATATCGAATATGAAGCTTGGGAGCGGCCGGCGTTCGTTTGATGGCTAAACACAACTTATATGACGGAAGTGTGAATGCGTTGGTATGCACAGTGATCCACTGGGATAGCACTATTGATAGAGTGATAATACGGTGGCTAATAAATAGCTGTACGGTGAAATACGGGGGGTAATACGAGCCTGATCCTGAGTTCCTGATCGCTGCAAAGACCAACGCGCAATAATCCAAGCCATCTAGCTGCAAGTCCATCATATGGATGTCCTAGATTTTGTGATATCTAGATGTGATGGTTCTGTTCATACGGTCGGACGGTCTACATATATAGTCCAGCTTTTGATATATGTCTGACAATTCAGAAGAAACAATAGGTGTTCACTGTGAACCAGTAAAGTCTTTATATAATGCACTTGTAAGTGTAAGAAAAAACATGCTACTTTGGAGTACATACGATAATAAATAGGACAATGGAACTATTCGTTTTTTGAGAAACATATAATATAGACACATGTAATGCTAGCCCGTGCAGGCACACAGGTTGATGACTAGTGAAAGGATAGAGAAGGGGCATGCTGTCGTGGTCGTTGCTGAAGGCGTTGGCCAGGAGTTGATTATGTGGACCGTTGACCAGAACCGAGAGCAGGATGAGTATGTCAATATGCTGTTCCTTGACATCGGCCTTCTTCTGTAAAGTTTACATGCAACTCTCCTCCACTACTGGAATTTTCAGGTACGTCAGGTGTAATGCTCTTCCCCGAGTGCTAAAACACGGACACTCGGCAAATCAAGCTTTGCCGAGTGTCACTCTGGGCAAACCCACCTTCACGGCAAACTGCCATCTTTGCCGTCAATGCCTCACGGCAAAGAGGCACCGCACGGCAAACCCTGCAGACGTCGAGAGCCGCTCACGGCAAAGAGGAGCCACGTGGCATGCCCGTCCGCAACAGACGGCTCCGTCAGTTACTGCGTACTTTGCCGAGTGTCACTCTCGGCAAAGCACATGCAACATCCTATTTTTTTATGTGTGTTCTTTCTAACTGACATGTGGTCCCACTGGTCACATTTATCAGTAAAAGTTTTAAATAACTTGCTAAATATTTTTGAAAAAAATGACGATATCTTTGCCGAGAGCGGCTCTCGGCAATCCTTCTGACCAGTACGACAGCGTGGCCCACATGCGGGCCGACAGTTTACATAGCTTTGCCGAGAGCTAGTCTCCGCAATGCTCGTCTTTTTTTCCGAGAGCCGCTCTCAAAAAAGTTGTGGCACAACAGTAGTGTCCCAGACGACCATGTTTCCGAGAGGAGGTGGCGGCCATGGCCCTTCCCCTCGCCAGCAATGATGAGAAGCTCAGGATCAAGGGGCTTGGACGTAGGTTCGGCTTCCTACCCGTGCACCTCCTGGAAGACCTCTTTGAAGGTCCCCACTTCTCCTCCGCCGACTCGCTGCAGAACTCGGCGCCATCCTTCCCCTTGTGGCCTTCTCTCCAGGCTTCCAGGATGTGGACCGGGCGACCAACCTTCGCCTCCTGCAAAATTAGCCATCAAGTTGAATGAACCAAGATGCACCGTGCGAAAAAGTTAACATCTTAATCCACATACCATGTGTTGCTTGAGAGCGGTTAGGTTCCGGCTCCCTTGGACATGAGCCGGGCCTGACATTTTGGCTCGTTCGTTTCCCTTCTCCACATGCTGCGCCTGCCATGCTGGGTCACACCACATGTCAACCAGGGCCTCCCAACAATCCTCCTTCATCCAGGGTTCCTTCACCTAGTCAGACAAAATTGAATAATTGAGGAACAAGAGGGATGAATCAAAGTACTAGCAACCGATGTAGTCACTTACCACTGACAGGTATTCTTCTCGCGACAAGTTGGTCTGGCAAGCAGTCTTCCTTGTCATCTTCTCTCCCTTCTCATCGAGTGGCCGACACTGCATCACGGCTTTGTACCGCAGCGTGTGCTTGGTGTCAGAGAGTATCTTCTGGGCAGATTTCACGATGCCTTTGATCGCCTTCTGCTGCTCACCATGCACGCAAGAAAATGTTTGCTACAAAAAAGCATATGGCATCTTCTCACCATCCACGCAAGCAAGGATTTGGATATGGAAAAATGCAGTGGTCGGAGCGAAGATACTTACAAAAAAAGCATTGATGACCCGAGTGGCCATGGTGACATCGTGCTCATCCTTGTTGTGTAGGTAATGCTCCCAGGTTAAACCTGGCGACGGCGGATCGTCATCACCCGGCTTGGACAATCCAGGGAAGTGCTTCCTCAAGAGGGAGCCGATGACGTGGTTCGGCGGGCGTGCCCCCTTAGGTTGTGTCAGGATAAATTCCCACCGACTGCATGATATAAAAGACAAGCATATGTGAGTGTCAAAGCTGTGGCATCCAAAATATGATGCAAATGAAATGCTTGCTTACCCCTCTCCTGTCGGGCAAATGACAGGACGGTTGCTGGCAGCAGTTGGTTCTGGGACCTTCCCCGGACCACGCCCGGATTTCTTCCTCTTGGAAATGTTGCTCGAGGTAGACCCCGAGCCGTCCGAGGCCTCCATGTCGCCCGACTCGGTAGCGAGCGGATCTGGTGTATCTAAGTCCACTCCGGCATCGCCATCCAATGATGACGATGCCTCGGTTGTGGCCTGATGGGAGGCGGACGACTCGGTCCTACCAATCGGGACTCTCCAGTACTTCCTACCAGTGCTCCCATCAGAATCTGAAAAACAAAATATATATGGTTACTCTCAGTTCCAAAGAAAAATCTTCCTAATCTAAGTGTCATATCATATATGGCAAAAAATAACACAAATAGCTCAATCAAGTCTCAGATATATAGTTCCATTTACTAATGCCATAGCACTGACAAGGAAACAAGCACAAGTATATAGTTTCATTGATCTACTCTAGTATTTATCTAAAAAAGCACAAGCATAGAGGTGCTGATCCTTCGGCAAAAACAAAGCATCCACAACCTTATCCCCACGCCAAGCCACTTACCGACGACAAGCATTAGTTTAGAGACAAGAAGTTCAGAGAACTAGTTTCAACTGAAACTAAATACTTCGAGCACTCATTCGGTTTAACTAAAACTAAACCAGTCAAACATAGGAGTCAAAACCAAAGCATTCTACTCTAGGCATTACTCCAAACTTCCAAACTTCCATACTACTCTAGGCATTACTAAACAGGACCATCTTCCTCTACTACTTTTAATCACATTTGTGCATATTTCCTACATTTGTGCAAAATATCCTACTCTAGGCATAGAATCTGATACTAACCTGAGGGCATCTCTAGCTGCCGCGCTACCGGAGAAGCTCTGCTGCGGCGGCCGTCCTTGGGCCGCATCGAAGAACCGCCGCGCCGCTGCCGGCCATGAAGCTTGGGGGCGGTGGCCGCAGTTGGGGGCGGTGGAGGAGGGGTGGCGGTGGCTGCAGTGGGGAGCGGTGAAGGAGGGGTGGCGGCCGCAGTTGGTGGCGGTGGAGGGCGGTGGAGGAGGGGATGGCGGTGGAGGAGGGGGTGGCGATGGAGGAGGGGGTGGCGGCAGCCGCAGTTGGGGGCGGTGGAGGAGGGTGTGGCGGTGGCCGCAGTTGGGAGCGGTGGAGGAGGGGTGGCGGCCGCAGTTGGTGGTGGCGGCGGCGGTGGCGATTTCGGCGTCGGCGGCGGCGGTGGAGCAGGGAAGAGAGGAGGGGAATGAAGATACAAACGAAAGGGGAAATGTTAAGATCTAGGTTAGATGCTTTACCGAGGACTCACTCGGAAAAGGTGGCCATTACCGAGAGCCGAGAATCGACCCTCGGTAACCACTACTCTAATTTTTCCCCTTCTCTTTTTGTTTTTGTTTTGCACTATCTTTTTTGTATCTCATATTTCATATGCTTTTATGACCAAAGTTTATAAATTCCATGACTTTTGATGAATTATTTCAAAACTCAACTTTAAAGAGTGTAAAGTAAAAAACATGAGAAGAAGCAGTTGTTGACCGTGGCCTACCCCCTCTCTCGGTGCCGGTCAACTTTCTAGACCGGCACCGAGAGAGAACTTTAAAGAGTGTAAAGTAATAAACATGAGAAGAAGCAGTTGTTGAGCGTGGCCTACCCCCTCTCTCGGTGCCGGTCAACTTCCTAGACCGCCGGGGCCACCGGATAGCCCATGCATATACATGCGATGGCCTCCTTTGAGAGCACAAGAAGTTTTGAGGCCAACGGAGCAACAGGACCCGCACTTCCTGCACAAACCGGACACATTCCCTCTCGATACCCATAGACTATCTTGAAGAACGGGCCTAGACTTGGTCTATCATCACGCGATGACATGCACTAACACCGAGAAGCAGTTATTCACCGTGGACTACACCCTCTCGGTGCCTAATAATGCCCTAGACCGCTGGGGCCACCGGATGGGTGCTCGATATAGAGACTGCCCGAGGGGGGGGAGGGCACCCCTACATGCGTGTGGCCCATGCATATGCATGCAGGGGTGGTGTGCTATTTGAATAAGCAACACACGTCCTTGACGTGACACGTGCCTCACAAACCACACACACGGGCGTGAATGTCGAGGACCGGCTGTGTCCGTCCCCGAGACAGAATCTTCGGTGGGTGATCCCGTGACAGAACGAGCCTAGACTTGGTCTATCATCTCGCGATGACATGCACTAACACGGAGAAGCATTTATTCACCGTGGACTACACCCTCTCGGTGCCGAATAACACCCTAGACCGCTGGGGCTACCGGATGGGTGCTCGATATAGAGACCTCCCGAGGGGGGGGAGAGCACCCCTACATGCGTGTGGCCCATGCATATGCATGCAGGGGTGGTGTGCTATTTGAATAAGCAACGCACGTCCTTGACGTGACACGTGCCTCACAAACCACACACACGGGCGTGAATGTCGAGGACCGGCTGTGTCCGTCCCCGAGACAGAATCTTCGGTGGGTGATCCCGTGACAGAACGAGCCTAGACTTGGTCTGTCATCTCGCGATGACATGCACTAACACGGAGAAGCATTTATTCACCGTGGACTACACCCTCTCGGTGCCGAATAACAACCTAGACCGCCGAGGCCACCGGATGGGTGCTCGATATGGAGACCGCCCGAGGGGGGGAGGGCACCCGTACATGCGCGTCGCCCATGCATATGCATGCAGGGGTGGTGTGCTATTTGAATAAGCAACGCACGTCCTTGACGTGGCACGTGCCTCACAAACCACACACACGGGCGGGAACGTCGAGGACCGGCTGTGTCCGTCCCCGAGACAGAATCTTCGATGGGTGATCCCGTGACAGAACGAGCCTAGACTTGGTCTGTCATCTCGCGATGACATGCACTAACACGGAGAAGCAGTTATTCACCGTGGACTACACCCTCTCGGTGCGGAATAACGCCCTAGACCGCCGGGGCCACCGGATGGGTGCTCGATATGGAGACCGCCCGAGGGGGGGGGGAGGGCACCCCTACATGCGCGTGGCCGATGCATATGCATGCAGGGGTGGTGTGCTATTTGAATAAGCAACGCATGTCCTTGATGTGGCACGTGCCTCACAAAGCACACACACGGGCGGGAACATCGAGGACCGGTTGCTATCGTCCCCGAGACAGAGTCTTCGGTGGGAGATCCCGTGACAGAATGGGCCTAGACTTGGTCTGTCATCTCGCGATGACATGCACTAACACGAAGAAGCAGTTATTCCCCGTGGCCTACCCCCTCTAGGTGCCGAACAACGCCCTAGACCGCCGGGGCCACCGGAGGGGTGCCGGTCTCTAGAACCGGACGAGGCCCAACCGAAGAAGAAAACACAAGACGGTAATTATGATGTGCTAAGGTTGTTTGCCAAGCATGAAAGAAAACAAAAAAAGTATAATACATATTATCGAGAATGCACAAGAAGGAAAGAGATCTAGGTTAGATGCTTTACCGAGAGCAACTCTCGGAAAACGTGGCCATTACCGAGAGCCGAGAATCGACCCTCGGTAACCACTGCTCTAATTTTTTTCCCTTCTCTTTTTGTCTTTGTTTTGCACTATCTTTTTTGTATCTCATATTTCATATGCTTTTACGACCAAAGTTTATAAATTCCATGACTTTTGATGAATTATTTCAAAACTCAACTTTAAAGAGTGTAAAGTAAAAAACATGAGAAGAAGCAGTTGTTGACTGTGGCCTACCCCCTCTCTCGGTGCCGGTCAACTTCCTAGACCGCCGGGGCCACCGGATAGCCCATGCATATACATGCGATGGCCTCCTTTGAGAGCACAAGAAGTTTCGAGGCCAACGGAGCAACAGGACCCGCACTTCCTCCACAAACCGGACACATTCCCTCTCGATACCCATAGACTATCTTGAAGAACGGGCGTAGACTTGGTCTATCATCTCGCGATGACATGCACTAACACGGAGAAGCAGTTATTCACCGTGGACTACACCCTCTCGGTGCTGAATAATGCCCTAGACCGTCGGGGCCACCAGATGGGTGCTCGATATAGAGACTGCCCGAGGGGGGAGGGCACCCCTACATGCGTGTGGCCCATGCATATGCATGCAGGGGGTGGTGTGCTATTTGAATAAGCAACGCACGTCCTTGACGTGAAACGTGCCTCACAAACCACACACGGGCGGGAACGTCGAGGACCGGCTGCGTCCGTCCCCGAGACAGAATCTTCGGTGGGTGATCCCGTGACAGAACGAGCCTAGACTTGGTCTGTCATCACGCGATGACATGCACTAACACGAGAAGCAGTTATTCATCGAGGACTACACCCTCTCGGTGCCGAATAACGCCCTAGACCGCAAGGGCCAGCGGATGGGTGCTCGATATGGAGATCGCCCGGGGGGGGCACCCCTACATGCGCGTGGCCCATGCATATGCATGCAGGGGTGGTGTGCTATTTGAATAAGCAACGCACGTCCTTGACGTGGCACGTGCCTCACAAACCACACACACGGGCGAGAACGTCGAGGACCGGCTGCGTTCGTCCCCGAGACAGAGTCTTCGGTGGGCGATCCCGTGACAGAACGGGCCTAGACTTGGTCTGTCATCTCGCGATGACATGCACTAACACGAAGAAGCAGTTATTCACCGCGGACTACCCCCTCTAGGTGCCGAACAACACCCTAGACCGCCAGGGCCACCGGAGGGGTGCCGGTCTCTAGAACCGGATGAGGCCCATCCGAAGAAGAAAATACAAGACGGTAATTATGATGTGCTAAGATTGTTTGCCAAGCATGAAAGAAAACAACAAAAAAAGTATAATACATATTATCAAGAATGCACAAGAAGGAAAGAGATCTAGGTTAGATGCTTTACCGAGAGCAACTCTCGGAAAAGGTGGCCATTACCGAGAGCCCTGAAGACTTCGAGGATGAATGTATGAACGGGCGTGATAGCGATGATGAAAGCCCTGATCCAAATGTTGCACCTTATATTGACCCTTATTTCTAACAACTCCATGTAATCGTGTGAGAACTCTATGTATGTGTGTCACAACTCTATGTATTCGTGTGTGTAACAACTCTATGTATTCTTGTGCGCAACAACTCTATGTATTCGTGTGTGCAACAACTCTATGTATTTGTGTGTGTAACAACTATATGTATTATTGTGACAATTCCATTTATTCTTCATATGTGATATATTTATTGTATTTACATCAAGTTGTATCATGTGTACTAACTGGTTTGTTCTTCTTCGTATCAGGTGATTGAAACATGACAGGTAGCAAGAAGATTCCAAAGGAAAGTTTGAAAAAAGTCAATGATCTATACAATGATCAACCTGCTCGACCGGTGAAAGCGGTGGCCGCTCCTTCATCGGTTGCCACAACCGCCAAGAAGGCCAAAGGATTGGTGGGTCTGGACACCCGTCTGACAAAACATGCGAAACAAGGTCGAGTACCACGTGGGGGAGGAGTAGGAGGCGGACGAGGAGGGGGAGTAGGTGAGGCAGGAGGAGGAGGCGGACGAGGAGGGGGAGTAGGTGAGGCAGGAGGAGGAGGCGGACGAGGAGGCGGACGAGGAGGGGGAGTAGGTGAGGCAGGAGGAGGAGGCGGACGAGGAGGGGGAGCAGGAGGAGGAGGCGGACGAGGAGGCGGACGAGGAGGGGTAGTAGGTGAGACAGGAGGAGGAGGCGGACGAGGAGGGGGAGTATGTGAGGCAGGAGGAGGAGTACGTAAAGCAGCCCGGAGTAGAGCACCTCTTTCTTCTCCTCGACCCTCTGATGCAGTGCTTCACCATGCTCAGGAGGAGGAAACAGAGGATGGGGATGAGGCATGTGAGGAGGAGGACGAGGAGGATTTTGCGGAGGAGGTGGTGGAGGATGAGGAGGAGGAGGTGGTGGAGGACGATGCCGCCGAGAGGAGGCTGGTTGTTCGTCAGGTTTCTGAGGGTGGGGATGGACTCTCACGGGTGACAGAGCACCACGAGGTGAGCGGTTCGCAACCGAGTGGTTCGACTATCAGCACTACTTCCAGAGGGAAAGTGTGGCTGCGTGGTCCTTCAAAGCTTCCAAGACGTCCATATGTGCATAGAGACGTGTTGATTAAACCAATGGGAGAGAAGTAAGTGGTTATCTCGACCCATCCCATATAAATTGTACCTTTTGTCATTTCCTCACATATAATATGACTTCACTCTTCGAAATGCAGAAGCTTAGTAAAAGGTGGTGAGAGGCATCTGCCACTGTCGCTGAGTGGCATCATTGGGGGTCTTTGTAGGTTAAATTATCCTGGATTGGTCACTTTGCCGAACGGTATCATTGAGCCAGCTTGGTCATGGGATCACTACAAACTTGCACCGGATTTCCTGGATATGTGTCAGAGGGTTTATGATAACAGAGCCATGCGAGTGGTCAATGATTTCTGGGTAAGTCCTTTCAAGCACCTAAATGTCAATACCAAAAGGTTTAAATTTTCCATAGTCATGATTTAACCCTTCTCACATGTATGCATGTTTGTAGGATTTCTATACATGCGTTGAGGGTCAGAAGGATCGTGCAAATGTGGTGGTCGAGAGTATTGCCAAGAAACTAGTCCACGACATGCACTATGAGGAGCGCGTCCGGTTAGTGGTCAAGTATCACGCGGACTATCTCAACCATAGGATTTCCAAACAGGAGGCTCGAGGGACGCATCTTTCATGGGACAATTACTTCAAGGCAAGTGACGATGGATGCTTGCTATTCCCTACATTACCACAAAATTAGAATCCTTACTAAGATGTATTTGTTTAATTTACAGGTGATTCCTCGGTGGTGCGCTGACAAACGTCCGTGCTGGGAGAAGATCGTCGAATGGTGGACAGATCCAGGGTGGCAGGATGAACACAAAGTAATATCTGAATGGCGTAAGTTGTTGGGGGGTCGAGGGCACCGTAAAGGCAACCTCACCATCCCAGGTGTCGTCTCAAAACATGTAGGCAACCACATCCTTTTCTTTTCATCATGTTATCTTTCATTTGTGAGCATTCCCTTGATTGTTTGGATCGCTTTCTTTTGCAGAAAGAAGACACTGGCAAGGATATCACTTACTTCGAGGCATGGACCATCAAACGTACCAAAGACGACAAGGACAAGGACCCTCTCCACCTGGAGAGGGACTGGATCAGCTCTAAAGCCCGGTCAGATGGAGATAACTACACCAAAAAATTGAAGGAGACGTACGGGCCTGACGCTGATCCTCACGTGCTACCGTTTGACCCTCTTATGGCCATTGCCGTAGTAGGCGGTAGACCGAATGGCCGGATGGCGGTTCACCTCGATTCTTTCATAACCTCCTCCCTTCCGAGAGTCAACACGCTCCGTGCTATGAGTACTGGCTCTACTCCTACCGTAGAGCGTCACGTACCACATTCCGTGAGCATTATTGAGGATATTCAGGTCAGTGCTTCTTCATTGATCCTTCATGGTCCTGCATATTTGCATTTCAACATGAATGACATTTGCATTGCCATATTGTAGACTCGACTGATTGACACCGAGAAAGAACGAGATGAAAACGGGCCAAGCTGAAGGCACAAGATGATCTAGTTAAGTCTTTACAACATATGGTGGCCAATCTTTATTCCATGCAAGGCCAACCAGTGCCAGAGATGCCACCGACGCTAGAGTGGAACATTGTGAGTTTCGTTCAAACTATTTCTATCACCATTTTCGGCATTACCATATGCATTCATCTCACTATTGGGTCAATCCATCACAGCTCAACCCATCACAAGGGTCGAACAATGTTCCAGTAGTTCCACCTCAAGTTGGTGGAGTTGGGGCAGCAAAGGGAATGATGCCTTCTAATGTTGATGTTATCACTCCGGTTGATGGAGTTGTGGCAGCAAACGGAATGATGCCTTCTAATGTTGATGTTATCACTGCGATCTCCAAAATCGCGTGAACTTCATGTTATGTTATGTTTGAAACTGTTCCTTGTATGTTGAGAACTCTTGCATCTGGAGACTTGTAAACTTGTGGTCTATTGCTTTTATGCACTATTGCTTTTATGTGGAATGTTTTTCAGAATCAATCATTGCTTCTTTTGTTCAGTGATGCCTATATGTGACATGTTCTATGTGTGATGAACTATATGCTGCTGTATATGTTTCGCTGCAGGAAAGAAACAGAAACAGGGAAAAAAGGCTCCTGGGCACACCATTGTCGAGGGCGGCTCTCGGCAATGACTGTGAAACTGGACCAGAATGCACCCTTTACCGAGAGGCCTCTCGGTAAAGGATAATAACCTGTAGCCCTCCTGGCAACTTTACCAAGAGGCCTCTCGGTAAACGAAAAAGGATTGCCGACGGTGGCTCTCGGCAAAGTATTTTCATGGCTTTTAGGAGAAGTGACGTGGCCCTCCCCTATTGGCTCAGTTTGCCGAGAGCCACACTCGGCAAAGATAGAGTTTGCCGAGCGTGGCTCTCGGCAAAGATGGCCCTCGGCCTGTTTCTCCTGGCCCCATGTGTCGGAAGCTGACACGTGTCAGCCTGCTACTGGCTCCCTTTGCCGAGAGCGGCACTCGGCAAAGTTGGCACTCGGCCTGTTCGCCTGGTCCCACGTGTCAGCCACCTACTGGGTGGCTTTGCCGAGAGTGGCTCTCGGCAAAGTTGGCCCTCGGCCTGTTCGCCTGGTCCCACATGTCAGGAGCTGACACGTGTCAGCCACCTACTGGGTGGCTTTGCCGAGAGTGGCTATCGGCAAAGTTGGTCCTCGGCCTGTTCGCCTGGTCCCACATGTCAGGAGCTGACACGTGTCAGCCACCTACTGGGTGGCTTTGCCGAGAGTGGCTCTCGGCAAAGTTGGCCCTCGGCCTGTTCGCCTGGTCCCACATGTCAGGAGCTGACACGTGTCAGCCACCTAGTGGGTGGCTTTGCCGAGAGTGGCTCTCGGCAAAGTTGGCCCTCGGCCTGTTCGCCTGGTCCCACATGTCAGGAACCGCCGTCACCGTCTGCTATCCGTTAGCTACTTTATTTTGCCGAGTGGTACTATTTGGCTCTCGGCAAAGTCTTTGCCGAGTGCTGGTGTTCTGGCTCTCTGCAAACTCCTGTTTGCCGAAGAGGTGTACGCCGGGTGGCTTTCGCCGAGGGTGACACTCGGCAAAGGCTTTGCCGGCGGTTTTCGGCCCTTTGCCGAGTGTCCGTGGCACTCGGCGTAGTCCAGAATTCTAGTAGTGCTCTATGGTTAAAAAAACCCAATTTAAACGCTTTCTTTCTTTGATGGTTACTCATTTCTCTTACCGTTGTTGTATCAAAACAATTGAATTTTCGTTGATGGCCACTTGGGCTCATTTTCGAAGAGAATGAGACGTGGGATAAACTACTCTGATATGTTTGGTTCCCTTCAAACCATTTATTAGCTAACTAATTTTGGCTGCTGGTTCACATGATGCAATTGTACTCTGCTGTTGCCATTTTGCCTTTTATGTGAGCTTAAACACACAATCAATTAAACTGTTACTAAGTTCTTACCCTATGTATTTGCTCAAACACAGTTACTGAAAAAATGCAAGTATTTTTAGCAAGTACATGGATTTAAATGGGACTCTATGCCATTTGGCGCAACGGGCCAATGTTATACAAATATACTTTTTTGGCGCAACGGGTTATACAATTTTTTTTTTCAAACTCGGATTTCGCAATGTGATAGACATATTTTCAAAATAGTATGGTTTTAACACATGGGATTTCTACTACGAGTATCGAATATGTCCTTGCAAGATGAAAGTACTTTCATCGACAACATGGCTTTAGCCGGTCTCTGCGCCATTTGGCGCAACGGGTCAACTAGTTTGCCTAATATAGAAACAAGAAAAATCCCCCTTGACGTATATTCTTCATGTGGCACCTTTTATCCAAATTTAGCAATATATAGTATATGTTCAGGAAAGTAGGCCATGCCAACCAAGGACGGGTGAGATTGAACATACTGTGCTCCTCCTGAAGTCATCTAGTACGGTGAGATGGAACTCCACAGATGTCTGGCCGAGGCCGCAAAGTCCCGATGTATCCGTGCACTGTACACTCTCTGTGAATGAAAGAAAACCATCAAATCAGCTACAAGAAAAATTAATTCATGTCAATTTCGGCCGGGTGATTAAAAATATTCTATGATTTTACTAGTTAGAGAAAAACTGGAAATGTTTGAAGGTATTTAAATACAAATGGAATTTCTGCTAGGTGACCCAAGGTATATATTCCCTACAACATATAAAGCACATGAGCCCAACAAGATTTGATAAGATATCTAACTCAAATTATAAGCTCCATCCTAAAAAGAAATTAATCATAATAATGACATCTCATTAATACTCCCATTTGTGGAACAGATATAGATATTCATATCCCATGGATTCAAAACTATCTCAGAAACATGACAAGACGGGCGGTGGACATTAATGCGGTAAGATATTACTAATCTTGACTACAAGGTTCTTCCAATAAATGTCCTTAGACGGTTTATGTTGGCAATAAATGTTCCTAGATGGCTATATAAGTCGCATCACGTATACCTAGCCGAACACATGAACAAGAGCACAGAAAAACAAACAAATGGATGGGAAAACTATGAGTTGTTTTTTCATTTTGCTTTTGCTTCTAGGAAATTACACTCAAACTGGTACACTCTTTCACTCCCTATCCGACTCGCATATCTCCTACTATCGGTGCTTGAGAAATCTAACATCTTTCTACTGATGCCTTCCTTTTTGTGTAAATACACAGATGCTTACCTTTTCATAGAGAACTGCCAAAGCCATCTTATTGGAGACTTGACATGCACGAAGTGGTCATGCTGGGGGGACTGTATAAAATATTATTTTGGAAAGAAAATTAAGCAATATTATTGCGTACGCAAGTCCATGGCTCGCTATTGCGTATGTGTCATATGTGACTAGAAATACAATATGGTTATCGATGCATATACCATCAAGTGTCTGGAATAAAATGTATATAAGTAATAAAGTTCATAATATATGTTTATCAAATGTCATATTAATCCATGGTGTTGTTTTATATCATTTATATGCCTTGTGTAATCTCATACTAGTCGAATCATTAAATAAAGTAGTGTTCGAAATGTCCTGCTTTAATTATGTTCTCTGCAAGGGCATTCCCCAATATTGTTTCTTGGCACGAATACAAGGTAAAATTTGAAATGTGGCACTTTGGTTGAAGAAGAAATAGAAGATTGTTTTATACTAGAAAATATCTCAGTTCCCACAAACTGAACAATGTATGCAAATTTTGGTAAATAATGCTTAATTAATATTAGCCATTCTTAGATTTTAAAATGACTGTGTGGAGACCGCCATTTAATCTTGTTTTTTACATCCGAGTAATGAATTGAACTTCCGCCACCAATAAGGCAATGCCCACGGTAGGCATTCATGGCTTTTTTGAATGACTTTTGACTCCATTTGCATGTTGCAACACGTGTGAACATTAATCAACCTTTTTCACTGAAATAGTTATAGAAAATGCAAAAATTGTCGGAAATAAAAAGCACTCGTAATGATACCAAGAATTGGTCAGGCTAGGTCATAGAAAATGTTTGGTGCCTTTTCTCACTGGTCAAAAAACGATGTGCTCACAAAACGCAACCTGCTTCCCTACCTAGACAACGTCTATTCAACATGGCTTTTTGTACCTCTAAGGAATGAGCCCATGTTTTTCCACCAAGGAGGCACACCTATGTAAGCCATCCATGCCTGGTTTGAATGACTTTCGACAACGTTTGCATGTTGTGACACATGTGGCCAGTTATCAGACTATTTTCGTCGAAATAATTCCAGAAAATACAATACTTGTTGAAGACCAAATCCACTTTGCATGGTGGCATGAATTGGTCATGCTATGTCATGGAAAAAAACACCTAGCCATTTCTCGCAAGTCAAAAAATGATGTCCTCACAAACACACCCTTATGGCCTACCTAGACGTTGTCTTTTCAACACTGTCTTTTTAAACTCAGAGTCGTGACCCGAACTTTTGCCAGCAATAAGGCAAAGCCCTGGGTAGGCATTCATTGCCGGTTTGAATAACTTTCGACACCTTTTACATGTTGCGACAAATGTGGCCATTTATCGGCTTTGTTTTTACTTTAGTCATTGGAGAAAATGCAAAACTTTTCGAAAACCAAAACCACTTGGCATGGTTTCCATGAAGTGGACATGCATGGTCTTGGATAAAACTTCAGGCAATTTCTCTCTAGTACAAAAAACAATGTCGTCAAAGACGCACCCTTCTGGCATACCTATGGACTCAGTGTTTATATCACCCAAATGTAAAATGAAGTCTTCATACTTGATCCAACACTTGTCCTCAACATTTTGAGGGGTCCATTTTTACAGCCCTTGTTGTAGCTAAATTGACCTTTTCCTTGAACACTCTTTGAGAAGGAAATAGCTCAAGGAGATATATGTGGTTACGAATTAACAAAACCACCCGGTGATTAATGCACTTTCATTGACTCTGAAACGTGTGATAACTAAAGATAATAGTTGGTCAATTTTGTTCTGGAGTAGGCCATGGAGTTTGAGATATTATTCACTCAAGGGACACTGTTGGAAAGATGATCCTAGGTAACTAATTGTATTCCTACCTAGGAACTTCCGCAATTTTCTGGTTATGCAATCTGGTCCAACAGATACAAGGAGGAAAATACTACACACAACTCCTAGCAGAATTCTACGCTCCAAATGTATCACATCCGTCAACACATAACTAAGAAAACCTCGAAAACTCGTGTACCTCAGACCTTTGAAAACACAACGATACTAGTCGTGGAAGTACTCCTGAACGCGCTCCCCAGTACTGGGTGGCGTCGAGGTTATCTCACCACTAAGAGTGTAGAAGCATTTTCGATGTCGGCGTCCTCTGGTATTCCAGAACTGAAACGATACAAACTGTGACGAAAACACCTTGGAGCTCAACTCCCCGGGACACTGCCACAACCCCAAAATGTCAGGAGGCACCAAGAACAGAATTCTCTTCACATCGATGTCGCAACGATCCCAACAATACACACGTGATCCTAATAAAAAATTGAAGGGGAAGACTAGTGGAATCAAAACACCTACGTCACAAATCCTCACCAGAGCGACAAAGGGGATAAGGAGTAAAAAGAATTCCTACTCTTCGATATATAACTAGACTCAAAATAGTTTTTTCTAGACTCAACAACATCAACGGTTTGATCAGTCAAGGGGGCTCCTGCGGTCGGTAAGGCTCTGATACCAACTTGCAGCGCCCAAGATGCGATTCTATCCTGATCACGTGATGAATTCGTAATTGGGGCACAACCGCATTTCGAGCGCATAGCAAGGTGGATATCTTTACAACATACCATGTACTAAATAGATGAGAATACCAGATACAGGCTTACACTCGCCACAAGCTACATCAAGAATACATGAACACATTAATACATAGCAATCATCATACATAAGAGCTGGATCCGGCTACAGATGAAATCAAACGAAAAACAAGAACAACATCCACCCTACTAATCCCAGGCTCCCGACCCAAAACCTATCCCTTGATCGAAGAAGAAGAAGAAGCAGAAGAACTCCAAACAAGCAAGCATCGCTCTCACGTCAGATCATCGCATTACCTGTACCT
The DNA here is from genome assembly GCF_002575655.3 of Aegilops tauschii subsp. strangulata. Taxonomy (NCBI): domain Eukaryota; kingdom Viridiplantae; phylum Streptophyta; class Magnoliopsida; order Poales; family Poaceae; genus Aegilops; species Aegilops tauschii. The sequence goes on from NC_053039.3 coordinate 51,578,315, forward strand.
GCAACTGTTGTTGTAGTAATCTGTGAGCACAAGGACTCAGCAATCCCATTACCATAGGTATCAATACTAGAAAATCTTAATGGGTATGGAATGGATAAGTGGTGAGGTTGCAACAAACACTAAGCATTTGTATGGTTTCTAACTTACGAGTACAAGAATAAGAAGAGAAACTACGTATAACGGTCGCAAACTAGAAATGATCAATAAGCGATCCTGAACTAGTTACGAGTCAAACATAACCACACCGTGTTCTCTTCCCGAACACCCTCGAAAAGAGACGGTCATGGTTACGCACGCGGTTGGTGTATTTTATTTCGGATCTGGTGTCAAGTTCTCTACAACTAGATATTATTTATTTCCAAGCCGCCACATAACCGCAAGCGCGACTTTCAATAAGATTTAACCCTGCAGGGGTGCTCCAACTTAATCCACCACAAACTACCACACGCATGCGATGGAACATCCTCACAACGTGAATAACACAATGCTTACGATAAGGAATTCCGGTGGACCTACATCTCCTCAAAGGTCAAAACTAAACCAGCAAGGCCTCCCGGCATGTCGACAATCCTAATAGGAGCCGCGTATCTCGTTCTCAGGACACGACCGAATAGGTCGGCCTACGAGGAAAAACCAAACCTCGAGTTGCCCCGGGGTGGCCCCGCAGTCTGCCCGTTTTGGACCAACACCATCGGCACTGGCCCACCCTGTATTAAGTTGAAAAACTCCTCGGGTTCATGACACCCTATGCATTAATTAATTAATTCGATTTTATTATGTTGGCAAATGTTAAAACCAAAGTTGGCCCTTGCTGGAAGAGTTCTTTCCTAAGCAATTGGTTAGGGGTCCCCATATACCCACATGTGTTAGGAGCACTCATCAAGGAACATATCACCGGTATGACATAAACTAGGGCGGCAAGAGTGAGAAAATACACCAAGAAAAAGCCGAGCCTTCCACCATTTACCAAGTATATATGTGCATTATTTAAAATAAGAGATATTGTGATATCACATGATATCAATGTCCCAACATGGAACAACCTGCAACTACGCCTGCAACTAGCAACGCTATAAGAGGGGGGCTGAGCAAAGCGGTAACATAGCCAAACAAAGGTTTGCTGGGATGGTGGAAAAGGTTAGAGGTTTATCATGGCATTTAGGAGGCTTGACAAACAAGTGGTAGGTAGCGCGACATAGCAATGGCATCGAGACAAATAGCAAAGCAAAGATAGTATTGATATCCAAGGTAACGGTCATCTTGCCTGGGATCCCGCTAGGAAGAAGACCGAGTCCATGAAGTAGACGAACAAATGTAGTCGAACGATTTCTCACAATCGCAACGTTGCCGAAACTAAGAAGCAACACCGGAATGAAGTAAACAACATGGTAAACACACTTATCATAACCATGGCATGATGCACAATCAAGTATGATGCATGTCCGTTTAAATAGGCATGGCGTGGCAAAGTGCAACAAATAATACTACAAATTAAGTGGAGCTCAATATGCAACGAGTTGCATATTGACGAATCACCACATTCAATTATTTAGTTCAGTCTCGTATATGCTACCCATTAATATTAAATGTTATTAAACATGGCAAGCGATGAAGCATACATGAAACAACCTATCTAGGCAAGTTTAAATGAGGCCAGAAACAACAAACAACAATTCCGAAAAATCCCCATGTGCATATTTCGAATTTGGTACTGTTCTGCCCAAAACCATAGTTTAATGTTGTTAAATAGCAAAATAAAGTGCACAAAGTTAATCTACTCATTTCTACCCCATTTACATATAAAGTTTATTTAATTCTGAGCTACGGTTATTTAGTTATGAATTGAACCACTTTAGCAAATTATTAGGCCATTGTAATGCAAACAACAATTTAATTGTTCTTAGCATGCATGAGGAGGACATGTTCAAGTTATATGCAATTTTATGAAAATGTTGACATGAACATGATAAGGAGCATTTGGTCACCATGGCGGAAAGAATTGGGTGCCACGGCGACGAAAACGGAAACGATGCCATGGCAACGTTCTGGTTCTGGTAACTCACTGAGAGACGTATGCAAACGAAGTGGGTGTTAGCGTGTCATGCAAAGATGTGGGGTGATCCCGATTACCGGGTTCCCACGTGTCGACGGCAAGGCAAACGAGGTATGTGCGCGAAATAATTCGGACATGATGCGGACATGAGCATCTCATATAAAACATGCATTCATTCATGAGCGTCGTCTTGGTGGTTATACCTTCGAAGCGTGTATTTCGAGCGGTTTGAGTTCGTACTGGAAGTAGGGGTTCACGGCGAAGGTAGCGGAAGTAGTGGTACACGTTTCATAGAGGGACTTGACGAATCTAGACCCTTCGGGGTCATCATGGTACTTGGGGTTTTCGGACTTGCCGGTCTTGGCGATGGTAGTCGTACACTTGTCGGCGAGGTACTTGGCGCATCCTTGGTCCTCGGGGTCGTCGTTGGACTTGATGTTCTTTGAATCCGATAGTTGTAGGTGTTCAAGGTCTTCAGTGTCACTAAACTTGGCGATTCCAGGCGGTCTTTGGACTTGGTCATGGCACATTACAGAAGGCAGCAAGGCATGGCCGACTTGGTGTGCAACAAAAAATGGACCCCGGCGTTCGGGTTGTCTTGGCCACGACAAAGGCAGCAGGGCCAACAGGGCAGCCAGGTCGTCTTGGAGGGGAGCCTATCGGATAGAGTAGCTTGCGAGGACATCGGCGGCTCACGAGGCACCAACAGCAGAAGGACGAGGCATGGAAAACGGACAGCACGACAACCATGAAGGAGGCGCACGTGGTCGTGGTGGCTCAGGCAGAAGGCCATGGAGGGGCACGGCTGGCCAGGGGTGAGGGTGCGAGCAGAAGGGAGGTTTGGCGGGGAAACCGGCGGCGACGTGCTTGAACGGGTGAGGTTATGCGGCATGGCCATGAGGCGAAGCAACGGAGGGGCGACATCCATGGTCCGCGGAGGGTGCGCGTGGCGCCGTGCTTGTTCTAGCTGTCGAGGTCGCCGGCAGCAGGGACTGTGACGCGGCTGGGCACCGGCCGTCGACGGCTCCGGTGGCCGGCGCGGTCGAGGGAGGAGGCAGACGGACGCGACGTCATGGCGAGGCAGCGGCGCAGAGGAGGGTCGGCTAGGGGGCGTGAGGAAGCGGGCAGGGTCGTGCACAGATGAAGTGTGAATTATTTATGCAAGTGTGTTTTTGGTTGATTCCAAATTAATGGAATAATTATTTTAGCTCCCTTAATAATATTGGGATTATATGTTCTAAAGAGAAATCACCATTGTGAATATCCCTCGATTTAAATGGACCAAAGATCGATACGATTTATTTATTTGAGTTGCAAAGATTTAGTGACATGATGCAATGCCAAATGATGCCATGAAGAATGCTACAAAACAAACAATTAACACGACGAACTCAAAATACACGGAAGGCATATGGAGCGTCGGTCTCGTGGTGTCACAACACTCCCCTACTTACAAGAGATCTCGCCCCGAGATCTAGGAATGGCACCGGAGAGGATAGGAAGAGGTAAAACAAAGTTGCTTCTTGGACAAACGAGTGAAACCAAAGAACCTTAGAAATTGCAAAGACATGAAAGAATACAAGGGACAAGAAAGAATTGAAACCACTCAGGTTTACACGAGATAGATAACGAATGAGAAGGATAGAATTTGGGAAGCACTCTAGTAGAAAAGAGAAGGAAAACTTGAAAGATTACAAGAACTTGAATAGATGACACAACTCTCCCGGTTAATTGGATAGGCAAGGAGAAAACATGAACTTGACAAAACGAGATGATGGTCTAAGAGAGCAACAACACAATGCCTTCGAAACAAAAGAATAGAAGCTAGATCGTTGGAAAGAGAAAGAACATAGAAGGAAATGACAACTTCTAGCACAATTGCATTTGGAAAGCATCCCTACGAAGAAGGGTTGACCGGAGTTATTGGAAAATCAACAACGAAAAGAATAACTTGTTGTGGGCTTATGAAAAACTTCTCCAAATTTGAGTATAAATCCTGCCACGAACAGAAACAATTGATTTGACTGAGAGCACCGAAGATATGAAAAACTTCTTCCACCAAATTGATGAAGAGATAACTTGGATCACTGGTAAGCACCACAAATAGCAACACTCCAAATGGAAGGCTTTAGGTGAAATCTATACCAAGATACTCCAACTAATAAGTTATTATGGTTTGAAACAACTCATGATCGAAGAGAAAATGATGGTTTTACAATATCTCATTCCTGACAACTTGTGAATCATGAAACATGAATTGGGATTGTCAAGAATGACATAACACCACCGCAAAACAGAAGGTAGAAAGAATTGCACTTCGAAATGTAAGAAGAATACTTGAGCACCTCCAACAATCTTGATGAAGACTTGGTGAATGAATGAAATCTTTGATGAACCACCATGTTGAGCCTTCGTGAGAACTCCGGTAATAAAAGAATGAACAAACGAGAGGAAAGTTGAAAAGAACAAGATGAAGCCTTGCAATGATTTAGATGGAGCTTTGTGACGAGATAACCGAGAAAACCATGGAACTCCGGAGAAGAAAGATAAACAACTTAGAACTGAGAATTTGGTATCATGAACGAACTCTGGAAGAAGGAATTAATAACATCGAGGAAAACAAGAATAGGAAATTATGTCATGCTTACCCTTCATCAACTTAAATCGATGACAAGCAACGGATAGGCATGCTACTTATTCTTCCTGAAGAGATTGAAGAGAGATATAGTGCAAACTTGGGAAAAATCTTGAACGACTCACCGGTAGGATTGAAAAAGAACGAATGAATTGATAAGATACGCAAGGAAGAGGAATCTCGAACGAACTACCGTAAGAATCTGAAAATGAATGAAGACAGAGAACGAATCGCGGGGAAGAATTAGAAAAATGAATAAAGAACTGGAGGGAATTTAGATGCAAGAGAACGAAGAGATTATAGGCGGACTAAAGAATACTCGAATGAGGCCCCGGTAAGAATATGGAGAATGGGAGGTGAAAGTTGTGAACGAAGAATTCTGAAATGATGACCTCCGTAGAAAAGAAACACTCATGAAATGCTTTGGATGGATATGAAAAGAATTCTCACAATCAGAACAAATTAAGAGGATAGCATCACGCTTGAACCATGAATCTTTGGAAAATGGTTAAGGATTCAAGAGGAACTCTTCTTCGGTCTTCAAAGCTTGGAATGATGATGAGAAACACCTTGAAGAAATTTTTGAGATACTCTGGAAGAATTAATGAAGAATATAAAGGTTGAACCAACGATGACAAGAATTTGAAAGCGATCTTGGAGAAGACATATGACTAATGGAATCCATTCTTACGTCACACTTTGAAAATAATTTGAGAATAACTTCAGAAAAATAGAGGAGTCAGGTAAGATCCTAGTAAAAGACCTGTGGGCTAGGGCCCACTCAAAAGAAACACCGTTGGGAAAGATTGCTTGAAAGAGAGATTGCACTGGTTGATTTAAATGGCTTGAAAGAGAAAACAATCTCGAAATATCTTGAACTGATTAGGAATGGAAAAGTGAATCTTCTGAGATAACTACAGCACTCCGGATATGAATAGAGAGAGGTGAACGACTAAGAGGTGCACCGGCATGGGAAAACAATTGAACCAAGGGAAAATAATATGATCACATCAAAAGCTTGAATTGAATCCACCGGAGAAGAATACGAGAACAAAGAATGATGATCTTGAAACTTCTGAGCATCTTCACGAGAAATTCACCGGATCGAAACAATTGAGGAAAGAATGGAGAGGCTTCGCATGAATAGAAATGAATACTCGAGTAGGGATTTCAAACGTCGTGAAGAAAAAGGGTGGGCAGGTGGGAAAAACAAAGACAACTTGGAATGAATGGAATGAACTGAGAATTGATCTTGCAAATGTTGAAGGGATTAAACTTAAAGAGGAGCACGCCGGTTGAAAAAGAATTTACAAGACAACCTCGATGATCAAGAAGGATTAGCACTCACATAGAAATATGAGAACGCCGCTTCGGAAAGGTATGGAATCATAACTTGATATCGAAGCAACTCAAACACCATGTAACAAAACAATGGATTTGGCTTGCAGAATAAGTCGAAAAAAAATACATAACCCCATCATGTATTTGCTGGAAAGATGATCCTAGGTAACTACTTGAATACCCACCTAGGAACTTTTGCAATTTTCTTGTTATGCAATCCGATCCAACGGATACAAGGAGCAAAATAGTACACACAACTCCTAGCAGAATTCTACGCTCCAAATGTATCACATACGTCAACACATAACCAAGAAAACCTCGGAAACTCGTGTACCTTAGACCTTCGAAACCACAACAATACTAGTCGTGAAAGTACTCCTGAACGCACTCCCCGGTACTGGGTGGCGTCGAGGTTATCTCACCACTAAGAGAATAGAAGCATTTTTTATGTCGGCGTCCTTTGGTATTCCAGAACTGAAACGATAGCAATTGTGACGAAAACACCTTGGAGCTCAACTCTCCGGGACACTGCCACAACCACAAAATGTCAGGAGGCACCAAGAACAGAATTCTCGTCACATCGATATCGCAACGATCCCAACAATACCCACGTGATCCTAATAAAAAAGAAGGGGAAGAGTAGTGGAATCAAAACACCTACGTAACAAATCCTCACCAGAGCGACGAACGGGATAAGGAGTAAGAAGAATTCCTACTCTCCGATATATAACTTGACTCAAAATAGTTTTTTTCTAGACTCAACAACATTAATGGTTCGATCAGTCAAGGGGGCTCATGCGGTCAGTAAGGCTCTGATACCAACTTATAGCGCCCAAGATGCGATTCTATCCCGATCACGTGATGAATTCGTGAATGGGGCACAACCGCATTTCGAGCGCATAGCAAGGCGGGTATCTTTACAACATATCATGTACTAAATAGATGAGAATACCAGATACAGACTTACACTCGCCACAAGCTACGTCAAGAATACATGAACACATCAAGACATAGCAATCATCATACATAAGAGCAGGATCCGGCTACGGATGAAATCAAATGAAAAAGAAGAATGACATCCACCCTACTAATCCCAGGCTCCCGACCTGGAACCTATCCCTTGATCAAAGAAGAAGAACCAAAAGAACTCCAAACAGGAAAGCATCGCTCTCACGTCAGATCATCGCATTGCATGTACCTGCAACTGTTGTTGTAGTAATCTGTGAGCCATGAGGACTCAGCAATCCCATTACCCTATGTATCAAGACTACAAAGCTTAATGGGTATGGAATGGATAAGTGATGAGGTTGCAACAAGCACTAAGCATTTGTATGGTGGCTAACTTACGAGTACAGAATAAGAAGAGAGTATATGCATAACGGTCGCAAACTAGAAATGATCTATCAGTGATCTTTAACTACTTACGTGTCAAACATAACCCCACCGTGTTCTCTTCCCGAACACCCTCAAAAAGAGATGGTCGCGGTTACACACACGGTTGGTGTATTTTATTTTGGATCTGGTGTCAAGTTCTCTACAACCGGATATTATAAATTTCCAAGTCTCCACATAACCGCGGGCACGGCTTTCGATAAGATTTAACCCTACAGGGGTGCTCCAACTTAATCCACCACAAACTACCACACGCATCCGATGGAACATCCTCACAACGTGAAGAACACGATCCTTACGATAAGGAATTCCGGTGGACCTGCCTCTCCTAAAAGGTCAAAACTTAATCCCAATAGGAGCCGCATATCTCGTTCTCAGGACACGACCGGATAGGTCAGCCTACGAGGAAAAACCAAACCTCAAGTTGCCCAGGAATGGCCCCGTAGTCTGCCCGTTTTGGACCAACACCATCGTCACTGGCCCACCCTGTATTATGTTGAAAAACTCATCGGGTTCATGACACCCTATGTATTAATTAATTAATTCAATTTTATTATGTTGGGAAATGTTAAAACCAAAGTTGGGCCTTACTGGAAGAGTTTTTTCCTAAGCGATTGGTCAGGGGGTGCCCATATACCCACGTGTGTTAGGAGCGCTTATCAAGGAACATAACACGGTATGACGAAAACTAGGGCGGCAAGAGTGGAACAAAACACTAAGCAAAAGGCCGAACCTTCCACCCTTTACCAAGTATATATGTGCATTAATTAAAATAAGAGATATTGTGATATCCCATGATATCCATGTCCCAACATGGAACAACCTGCAACTACACCTGCAATTAGCAATGCTATAAGAGGGCGGCTGAGCAAAGCAGTAACATAGCCAAAGAATGGTTTGCTGGGATGGTGGAAAATTTTAGAGGCTTATCATGGCATTTATGGAGGCTTGACAAACAAGTGGTAGGTAGCGCGACATAGCGATATCATCGAGACAACTAGCAAAGTAAAGATAGTAGTGATATCCAAGGTAACGGTCATCTTGCCTGGGATCCTGCCAGGAAGAAGAACGAGTCCATGAAGTAGACAAACCAACATAGTCAAACGAATTCTCAAAATCGCAACGTTACCGGAACTAAGAAACAACACTGGAAAGAAGCAAACAACATGGTAAACACACTTATAAAACCATGGCATGATGCACAATCAAGTATGATGCATGTCCGGTTTAAATAGGCATGGCATGGCAAAGTGCAACAAACAATACTACAAATTTAGTGGAGCTCAATATGCAACTGCAACGAGTTGCATATTGATGAGTCATCACATTCAGTTATTTAGTTCGCTCTCGTATATGCTACCCATCAATATTAAATGTTGTTAAACATGGCAAAAGGTGAAGCATACATAAAACAACCTATCTAGGCAAGTTTAAATGAGGCCAGAAACAACAAACAACAATTCCGGAAAATCCTCATGTGCATATTTTGAATTTGGTACTGTTCTGCCTAAAACCATAGTTTAATGTTGTTAAACAGGAAAGTAAAATGCACCAAGTTAATCTACTCATTTCTACCCCATTTACATTTAAAGTTTATTTAATTCCGAGCTACGGTTATTTAGTTATGAATTAAACCACTTTAGCAAATTATTAGGCCATTGTAATGCAAACAACAATTTATTTGTTCTTAGCATGCATGAGGATGACATGTTCAAGTTATATGCAATTTTATGAAAATGTTGACATCCAGAAAGAAGAAACGAAGCACCCACCGAGCTCTCTCAGAGTTTAGCTACTCTCGACCGTCGGATCGTTTTCTTGATGCGATTTGGTCCATTGGATCTCCTCTGGATGAACTGGGCCGTCGGATGGAAGAGATGCTCCTCTAGCAATGAATAGTTTCACCCCGTCTGTGCCACTGCCTTTAAAAGTGGGTAGCTGCCGAGGGCATTTTTGGTATTTCACCTTGTTGGAGAATTGCCCAATAGTGAGTTGGGTCGTTCCCCTCCCCCTCGAGCCCACGCTCCTCTCTTCCCCGCCCCTCCCATGAAAACCCTAGTCGCCCCTCTCATAAGTCGCACGCGCACCCCGCACGCGGATGGATGTCTCTCTCTAATATATATAGAGATGGCCAGTTACAGCAGCTTAGAAGTCACGATGAAGAAAGAAAACGAGGAGGCCATGGATTGATGAGGTGGCGCCAGCCTGACCCTTCCCTGGCTGCCCGATGGGAATCCCTAGGCGCTCATTCATGGGCATGTTTGCTAGTAGATTGTTGGCATTCTCTTGCGGCTATTTGCTAGGCCAGTTTCTCAAGGTCGATGACCGGAGCTGGCCCAATTTCTGCAGCTAAATGGCAGGAAAGACAATTGATACATAATTGGCTCCTTACTCCGGTACTACACAAGGTTGTTCATTTCTTTGGCTCATCGCCCGTCGGTGTCCAACAGATTGTAAATTGGACATAACTAGCCTGATGCAATTAATCAAGTCAATTTCCCCAAGAATCCATGCCTGACATAAAAGATCAAATCGTCCCTGAGCAGATTAAAGATGCTGCGCACCACCATGTGTTGTATCATATGAGGATCAAGCATGGGAACATCGTGTGAACACAGTAGTTTTGTTTCCCCAATAATTATTGATGCAGAGTGATCTACTTCCTTCAGATTTGCTCTCAAAACAACACACCATATTTTCAAACGTGCCTAGTTCATGAGCCAGCCACAATACATTATGCAGTCAGTTTGAAATATAGTGGCCCATGATATAACCCATAATTGCAAGTTCCCATCTGAGAGATTCATGAACAAAATGTGTAACTGGAACTTTGCAGCAGCAACAGCTATTCAATCCTTTCAACAAACAATTCATTGCATTGCATTGCTTGGTTGCGGACAACATATACATGGAACATGGATACTTGAATTTCCTTCCAACACTATCAAGCTAGCTAGTTCATATGAGGATGCTACCTCTTGAGCACTGCGTTGGTTTTCCCTTGAAGAGGAAAGGGTGATCCAGTAAAGCAGCGTAAGTATTTCCCTCAGTTTTTGAGAACCAAGGTATCAATCCAGTAGGAGGGCACGCACGAGTCCCTCGCACCTACACAAACAAGTAAAAACCTCGCAACCAACGCAATAAAGGGGTTGTTAATTCCTTCACGGTCACTTACGAAAGTGAGATCTGATAGATATGATAAGATAATGTTTTTGGTATTTTTATAATAAAGATGCAAAGTAAAATAAAAGGCAATAAAAATAACTAAGTGTTGGAAGATTAATATGATGGAAAATAAACCCGAGGGCCATAGGTTTCACTAGTGGCTTCTCTCGAGAGCATAAGTATTACGGTGGGTGAACAAATTACTGTTGAGCAATTGATAGAATTGAGCATAGTTATGAGAATATCTAGGTATGATCATGTATATAGGCATCACGTCCGTTACAAGTAGACCAACTCCTGCCTGCATCTACTAGTATTACTCCACACATCGACCGCTATCCAACATGCATCTAGAGTATTAAGTTCATAACAACAGAGTAATGTTTTAAGCAAGATGACATGATGTAGAGGGATAAACTCATGCAATATGAAATAAACCCCATCTTGTTATCCTCGATGGCAACAATAGAATACGTGCCTTGCTGCCCCTACTGTCACTGGGAAAGGACACCGCAAGATTGAACCCAAAGCTAAGCACTTCTCCCATTGCAAGAAAGATCAATCTAGTAGGCCAAAGCAAACTGATAATTCGAAGAGACTTGCAAAGATAACCAATCATAAATAAAAGAATTCAGAGAAGATTCAAATATTGTTCATAGATAAACTTGATCATAAACCCACAATTCATCGGTCTCAACAAACACACCGCAAAAGAAGATTACATCGAATAGATCTCCACGAGAATCATGGAGAACTTTGTGTTGAGATCCAAAGAGAGAGAAGAAGCCATCTAGCTAATAACTATGGACCCGAAGGTCTGAGGTAAACTACTCACACATCATCGGAGAGGCTATGGTGTTGATGTAGAAGCCCTCCGTGATCAATGCCCCTTCGGCAAGACGCCGGAAAAGGCCCCAAGATGGGATCTCACGGGTACAGAAGTTTGCGGCGGTGGAATTAGGTTTTCGTGGATGGCTCTATTGGTTTGGGGGTACATAGGTATATATAGGAGGAAGAAGTACGTCGGTGGAGCAACGTGGGCCCCACGAGGGTGGAGGGCGCGCCCAGGGGGGTAGGCGTGCCCCCTACCTCATGCCCTCCTGGTTGCTTTCTTGACGTAGGGTCCAAGTCCTCTGGATCACGTTTGTTCCGAAAATCACGTTCCCGAAGGTTTCATTCCGTTTGGACTCCGTTTGATATTCTTTTTCTGCGAAACACTGAAATAGGCAAAAAACAGCAATTCTGGTCTGGGCCTCCGGTTAATAGGTTAGTCCCAAAAATAATATAAAAGTGTATAAAAAGCCCATTAATCATCCAAAACAGAATATAATATAGCATGAAGCAATCGAAAATTATAGATACGTTGGAGACCTATCAAGCATCCCCAAGCTTAATTCCTGCTCGTCCTCGAGTAGGTAAATGATAAAAACAGAATTTTTGATGCGGAATGCTACTTGGCGTAATTTTTTAATGTAACCCTATTAATTGTGGTATGAATATTCAGATCCGAAGGATTCAAGATACAAGTTTAATATTGACATAAAAGTAATAATACTTCAAGCATACTAACTAAGATATTATGTCTTCTCAAAATAACATGGCCAAAGAAAGTTCATCCCTACAAAATCATATAGTTTAGTCATGCTCCATTTTCATCACACAAGAATGCTCTCATCATGCACAACCCCGATGACAAGCCAAGCAATTGTTTCATACTTTAGTAATCTCAAACTTTTTCAACCTTCACGCAATACATGAGCATGAGCCATGGATATAGCACTATGGGTGGAATAGAATATAATGATGGGGGTTATGTGGAGAAGACAAAAAAAGGAGAAGGTCTCACATCAACGTGGCTAATCAATGGGCTATGGAGATGCCCATCGATTGATGTTAATGCGAGGAGTAGGGATTGCCATGCAACGGATGCACTAGAGCTATAAATGCATGAAAGCTCAACAAAAGAAACTAAGTGGGTGTGCATCCAACTTGCTTGCTCACGAAGACCTAGGGAATTTGAGGAAGCCCATTGTTGGAATATATAAGCCAAGTTCTATAATGAAAAATTCCCACTAGTATATGAAAGTGACAAAACAAGAGACTCTCTATCATGAAGATCATGGTGCTACTTTGGAGCACAAGTGTGGAAAAGGATAGTAGCATTGTCCCTTTTTTATTATTTTGGGCCTTCCCTTTTTTTATTTGGCCTTCCCCCCTTTTTTATTTATTGGGACAATACTCTATGAATGATGATCATCACACTTCTATTTATTTACAACTCAATGATTACAACTCGATACTAGAACAAAGTATGACTCTATATGAATGCTTCCGGCGGTATACCGGGATAGGCAATGAATCAAGAGTGACATGTATGAAAAATTATGAATGGTGGCTTTGCCACAAATACAATGTCAACTACATGATCATGCAAAGCAATATGACAATGATGAACGTGTCATGATAAACCGAACGGTAGAAAGTTGCATGGCAATATATCTCGGAATGGCTATGGAAATGCCATAATAGGTAGGTATGGTGGTTGTTTTGAGGAAGATATAAGGAGGTTTATGTGTGACAGATCGTATCATATCACAAGGTTTGGACGCACCGGCGAATTTTGCACCAACTCTCAATGTGAGAAAGGGCAATGCACGGTACCGAAGAGGCTAGCAATGATGGAAGGGTAAGAGTGCGAATAATTCATGGACTCAACATTAGTCATAAAGAACTCACATACTTATTGCAAAAATCTACAAGTCATCAAAAACCAAGCATTACGCGCATGCTCCTACGGGGATAGATTGGTAGGAGAAGACCATTGCTCGTCCCCGACCGCCACACATAAGGAAGACAATCAAAGAACACCTCATGTTTCAAATTTGTTACATAAAGTTGACCATACGTGCATGCTACGGGACTTGCAAACTTCAACACAAGTATTTCTCAATTCCATAACTACTCAACTAGCACAACTTTAATATCACTACCTCCATATCTCACAACAACCATCAAGCATCAAACTTCTCTTAGTATTCAACACACTCATAAGAAAGTTTTTTACTAGTTTTCCATACCTAACATATTAGGATTAATTTCCCAATTTAAGCAAATTACCATGCTGTTTAAGACTCTCAAAATAATATAAGTGAAGCATGAGAGAATAATAATTTCTATAAAACAAAACCACCGCCGTGCTCTAAAACATATAAGTGAAGCACTAGAGCAAAAACTATATAGCTCAAAAGATATAAGCGAAGTGCATAGAGTATTCTAATAAATTCCGAATCATGTGTGTCTCTCTCAAAAGGTGTGTACAGCAAAAATTATTGAGGCAAACTAACAAGTAAAGACTCAAATCATACAAGACGCTCCAAGCAAAACACATATCATGTGGTGAATAAAAATATAGCTCCAAGTAAAGTTACCGATGGAAGTAGACGAAAGAGGGGATGCCTTCCGGGGCATCCCCAAGCTTTGGCTTTTTGGTGTCCTTAGATTATCTTGGGGTGCCATGGGCATCCCCAAGCTTAGGCTCTTGCCACTCCTTGTTCCATAATCCATCAAATCTTTTACCCAAAACTTGAAAACTTCACAACACAAAACTTAACAGAAAATCTCGTGAGCTCCGTTAGCGAAAGAAAACAAAACACCACTTCAAGGTACTGTAATGAACTCATTCTTTATTTATATGGGTGTTAAACCTACTGTATTCCAACTTATCTATGGTTTATAAACTATTTTACTAGCCATAGATTCATCAAAATAAGCAAACAACACAAAAAAAACAGAATCTGTCAAAAACAGAACAGTCTGTAGTAATCTGTAACTAACGCAAACTTCTGGAACTCAAAAAATTCTACCAAAATAGGAAGACCTAGATAATTTGATTATTGATCTTCTGAAATTGGAATAAGTATTTTATCACGTTCTGGTGATTTTAAACAATTGTTTTCGTGAACAGAAAGTTTCTGGAATTTTCAGCAAGATCAAATAACTATCATCCAAGAAGATCCTATAGGTCTTACTTGGCACAAACACTAATTAAAACATAAAAACACATCTAACCAGAGGCTAGATCAAATATTTATTAATAAACAGAATCAAAAAGAAAGAAAAAAAAATAAAAATTGGGTTGCCTCCCAACAAGCGCTAACGTTTAACGCCCCTAGCTAGGCATGATGATTTCAATGATGCTCGCATAAAAGATAAGAGTTGAAGCACAAAGAGAGCAACATAAAACATGTGACAAACTCACTTAAGTCTAAAATACTTCCTATGCATAGGTATTTTATAGGCAAACAAATTATCATAGCAAGCAAAAACTAGCATATGCAAGGAAGAGGAAAGAAACAATAGCAATCTCAACATAATGAGAGGTAATTTAGTAACATGAAAATTTCTACAACCATATTTTCCTCTCTCATAATAATTACATGTGGGATCATAAGAAAATTCAACAAAATAGCTATCACAAAATATATTCTCAACACGATCCACATGCATGCGAAGTTGACACTCTTCCAAAATAGTGGGATTATCATTAACTAAAGTCATGACCTCTCCAAACCCACTTTTATCAAAAATTTCATAAGATTGAATATTCTCCAAATATGTGGGATCTAAAGTTGACACTCTTCCAAACCCACTTTCAATAATATTACAAACATTATTATCAATCTCATATCCATCATGGGGCTTAAATAAATTTTCAAGATTATAAGAAGAATCACCCCAATCATGATCATTGCAACAAGAAGTGTTCATAGCAAAACTAGCATCCCCAAGCTTAGGGTTTTGCATATTATTAGCACAATTGACATCAAGAGAATTTATAGTAAAATCATTGCAATCATGCTTTTTATTCAAAGATCCATTGTGAATCACTCCATAAAGTACTTCATCACAATTTTCAGATTCACGAATTTCAAGCAAAACTTCATAAAGATAATCTAGTGCACTTAACTCACTAGCAATAGGTTCATCATAATTGGATCTCTTACAGAGATTAGAAAGTGGATGAGGATCCATAAACTTTTAGCAAGTGAAGATGCAAGCAAAAAGAAGGTACATGGTAACACAAGATCGAACGGAAGGAGGGCGAAGAAAATGCAAAAAGGGCGAATAAAACGGCAAAGGTGAAGTGGGGGAGAGGAAAACGAGAGGCAAATGGCAAATAATGTAATGCGAGGGATAAGAGTTTGAGATGGGTACTTGGTATGTCTTGACTTTTGCGTAGACTCCCCGGCAACAGCGCCAGAAATCCTTCTTGCTACCTCTTGAGCACTGCGTTGGTTTTCCCTTGAAGAGGAAAGGATGAGCAGTAAAGCAGCGTAAGTATTTCCCTCAGTTTTTGAGAACCAAGGTATCAATCCAGTAGGAGGCCACGCACGAGTCCCTCGCACCTACACAAACAAATAAAAAGCTCGCAACCAACGCAATAAAGGGGTTGTCAATTCCTTCACGGTCACTTACGAAAGTGAGATCTGATAGATATGATAAGATAATGTTTTTGGTATTTTTATAATAAAGATGCAAAGTAAAATAAAAGGCAATAAAAATAACTAAGTGTTGGAAGATTAATATGATGGAAAATAGATCCGGGGCCATAGGTTTCACTAGTGGCTTCTCTCGAGAGCATAAGTATTACGGTGGGTGAACAAATTACTGTTGAGCAATTGATAGAATTGAGCATAGTTATGAGAATATCTAGGTATGATCATGTATATAGGCATCACGTCCGTGACAAGTAGACCGACTCCTGCCTGCATCTACTAGTATTACTCCACACATCGACCGCTATCCAACATGCATCTACAGTATTAAGTTCATAAGAACAGAGTAACGCTTTAAGCAAGATGACATGATGTAGAGGGATAAACTCATGCAATATGAAATAAACCCCATCTTGTTATCCTCGATGGCAACAATAGAATACATGCCTTGCTGCCCCTGCTGTCACTGGGAAAGGACACCGCAAGATTGAACCCAAAGCTAAGCACTTCTCCCGTTGCAAGAAAGATCAATCTAGTAGGCCAAAGCAAACTGATAATTCGAAGAGACTTGCAAAGATAACCAATCATAAATAAAAGAATTCAGAGAAGATTCAAATATTCTTCATAGATAAACTTGATCATAAAACCACAATTCATCGATCTCAACAAACACAGCGCAAAAGAAGATTACATCGAATAGATCTCCACGAGAATCGTGGAGAACTTTGTATTGAGATCCAAAGAGAGAGAAGAAGCCATCTAGCTAATAACTATGGACCCGAAGGTCTGAGGTAAACTACTCACACATCATCGGAGAGGCTATGGTGCTGATGTAGAAGCCCTTCGTGATCAATGCCCCCTTCGGCAGGACGCCGGAAAAGGCCCCAAGATGGGATCTCACGGGTACAGAAGGTTGCGGCGGTGGAATTAGGTTTTCGTGGATGCCTCTGTTGGTTTGGAGGTACGTATGTATATATAGGAGGAAGAAGCACGTCAGTGGAGCAATATGGGCCCCACGAGGGTGGAGGGCACGCCCAGGGGGGTAGGCGCGCCCCCCTACCTCGTGCCCTCCTGGTTGCTTTCTTGACGTAGGGTCTAATTCCTCTGGATCACGTTTGTTCCGAAAATCACGTTCCCGAAGGTTTCATTTCGTTTGGACTCCGTTTGATATTCTTTTTCCATGAAACACTGAAATAGGCAAAAAACAGCAATTCTGGGCTGGGCCTCCGGTTAATAGGTTAGTCCCAAAAATAATATAAAAGTGTATAACAAAGCCCATTAATCATCCAAAACAGAATATAATATAGCATGAAGCAATCAAAAATTATAGATACGTTGGAGACGTATCAGAGGACAACACCATCAACCAGCCGACAAAGAGAGTAGCAGTCTAAAGCCATGACATTTTATGTTATGTATGTACACAACACTACATCAAGCACCCATATCAACAATTAGCAATTCGACAGAAAACAACCAGACAAGAAACAAGGCACATATTAACACGCCCGTCGGTCTGGCTCGCGTTGCCATTTCATCTGGTGCTTGCAAATCTCGGATCTAAGAGGTACTTCTCGGCGCCTTGTGACATCGTCATGCATCATCAATCTCAATGGCACCAAACCGGCACTGCCATGCACTACACCTGAAAGCATAATATGTGCATCAAGTCAGCAACACTTTAAAACCACCACAAATCCTAGAATTTATAAAGGAGACATGTAAAGCTATATGCCGAACGAGATACATATTAAATCTTAAAAGACTAGTTTGTATAAGTTCCCAGCACGCTAATCTTCCAACTTTGGACAGAGTCACACACTGAGTAGGCATTACCCCAATATTTAGATGTGTGATAATCACCCCATTCTGAAAGGTGAGAAAACTAGGGATTGTTGGCCACCAGTAGAACGAGATACATCTTAAATCTTAGAAGGACTAGTTGGACAAGTTCGCAGCACGCTAACCTTCCAACTTTGGACAGAGCAACGCACTGAGCATACATCAAACCCAATATTTAGAACTTTCCACCCTAAGTTAGCTAACTTCAACCCCATCAATCTTTTCGATCTTTTCGTGTAGGCTCTTTATCTAGAGCCCATATGTCAATCAAATCAGGTGAGCTAACAACTTGTGGTAGGTAATCAGGAATGCAGTGAGTCCTGACACCAATTGAATTCGAATACAACAAACTAGCTAGTGAACGAGCCAATTTACATTGTTCTAATTAGAGTCCAAATATTTATCTAGCATATATGGTTCCAAAACACAATGACATCCAAAAAGAAGTACAACCGAATCTAACTTACTGAAACAAGTGCACTTTTCCTAGCTTACAAAGTACAAGCACAAACGTCATGTAAAGGCAAGAGGGGAAAATATTACTTACTGAAACAAGTGAACTTTTCCTAATAGTCCAGCATTCAGAAATTCAATTAAACATCAATTAGATTATCTAATTGCTTGCTGTTGACCTCAAACAATAACTCAAAATAGAAACTTATATCGCTTAACTCAATGCATGCGTCGGTCATTGAGATGAATGTTTGGGGATCAATGGCCAGATCACAGGGGTCTCTTCATGGTGCGGCGCAAGCCTTGTTGAAGGTGACCTACAAACCAGGTTATTCCAAAATGGGTTATAAAGGAATTTTGGCAACACATGGAAATAATTTGCTAAGCATGATGGTCGACTTCCGAGAATGCTTAACATGTCTCACTCTTGGAGAATCACTACTAGGACAAGTTGAACATCCTACAGTAACATAAATTTTGCATTAACAAACTAAGTCATGGATTCAAACACCTAATCCAAGGAACAAACCAAGTCATAGACGAATATAGGGACTACAGCAGCACTGAACCATGCAATAATTTTACATATGCTCCACACGTACAAGAACCTTGCGAATCAAACAGGCGCATGCTCACATACTATACAAGTGAGGAAGTTCCATGGATCTAAAAAGAAAGTCAGCACAATACACATCACCTATACACAAGCCTTGGTAAAAGGGCAATAAATCAAATATCATATGTAAAGTTCAAATATCACGGTTCATCCACTAGTAGAAAACAGGGCTTTGGTTCAAGCCTGGCCATCCCATTAGTCCGGTTTAGTCACGAACCGGGACCCATGGGGGCAAACGTCCCGGTCCGTCCTCCCAGGGGCGCGACCAGGCCTCGTGGGGCATTGGTCCCGGTTCGTCTGGAACCTTTTGCCGGTTCCAGCCACGAACCGGGACCAATGGGCCTCGCTCCTGGCCCACAACCATTGGTCCCAGTTCGTGGCTGGAACCGGGACAAAAGGAGGGCCTTTAGTCCCGGTTCCAGCCATGAACCGGGACCAATGAGGTGCCTATATATACCCCTCGCCCACGAGCAGAGCACTCCACACTGCTCTGTTTTTTCTGGCCGGCGAGGGGAGGGCTTTGTGGTGCTCTAGCTCACCTCCTATGCACACGTGATGTTCGATGAAATGCCCGAGCCACACTACTTAAGCTTTCTCCTCTCCAAACTCGACCTCCAAACTCCATTTTCCTCAAGATTTGTCTAGGTTTAGTGGTCCGTCACGTCCCGTCCCCGTCTTCACCACCGTCGATCGCCCGCGCCGATCTCGTCGCCGGCACCACCGTGGTGAGCCTCTTGTTCTTATCTTCTTTCTGAAAGAAAAAAATTCATACTTGTATGATTAGATAGATACTTGTCTAATTTTCTTACTTTTATTATTTCTTGTTATTATATAGTGCGATGGTTTTGGTATCCGCCCCCGTCGGCCCTCGTCCTGTCCATGATTCAGATGTGGTATATATTATCTTTTATAACTGTTTGGTTCATTTATTGTTTATGACAATTATGCCCACCAACGTGACATAGATTTTATTTATCTTGGACGTATGTGAACCAAAAATTCTAACCGACCCTATTGCCGAGAGGTTAAATTTAGTTGAAGAATAAAACAATTACTTGAAGGAAAAAATAAAAAAATTGAGGAGGAGAAGATGATATTGGAGTTGCATGTTGCGGATGTCGTCGATGATCACAAGATCAAGATGGATGCAATGCGCTTGAAGATTAGAAAGATTAGAAAATATGCCATTCATACTGAGGTTTGGTATCATTATGCCATTGGATCAATTGTTTCCTTGGTTGCGATTATGAACGCATTTGTTGTTGCATTGAAATGTTTTACATAGTTTCAATGTATGGTTTAATTAGATGCTCTGGAGAGCTATATGTTGTTCAATGAGAACTATGTATGTACTTTGGTTTTAATGTGATGATGAACTTCTATTAATTTGGTCACTTATGTATTCATGATGTTTTGTAATGGTTTTTGACACACTTAATTATATATAATGCACGCAGATGAACCGACAATGGATGTACGGGGACAGACACAGCTCCGAGTACATTAAGGGCGTGCATAATTTTCTCAAAGTGGCTGAGGGAAACAAGTACAATGGTTTTATGTGTTGTCCATGCCCTATATGTGGAAATACGAAGTCTTATTCTAACTCGAAAACCCTTCACACCCACCTGCTTTATAAGGGTTTCATGCCACACTATAATGTTTGGACCAAGCACAGAGAACTAGGGGTTATGATGGAAGACATCGAAGAAGAAGAAGATGATGACAACTATGTGCCCCCTGAATATGGTGATGCTGCAACGGGGGAAGCTGCTGAAGATCAAGAGGAACCTGACGATGTGCCCGATGATGATCTCCGCCGGGTCATTGTTGATGCAAGGAGACTGTGCAAAAGTCAAAAGGAGAAGCTGAAGTTCGATCGCATGTTAGAGGATCACAAAAAGGGTTGTATCCTAGTTGCGAAGATGGCAATACAAAGCTCGGTACCGTAATGGAATTGCTGCAGTGGAAGGCAGAGAATGCTGTGCCTGACAAAGGATTTGAGAAGCTACTGAAAATATTGAAGAAGAAGCTTCCAAAGGATAACGAATCGCCCGACAGTACGTACGCAGCAAAGAAGGTCATGTGCCCTCCAGAATTGGAGGTGCAGAAGATACATGCATGCCCTAATGACTGCATCCTCTACCGCGGTGCATACGAGGATTTGAACGCATGCCCGGTATGCGGCGCATTGCAGTATAAGATCAAACGAGATGACCCTGGTGATGTTGACGACGAGCCCCCCAGGAAGAGGGTTCCTGCGAAGGTGATGTGGTATGCTCCTATAATACCACGGTTGAAACGTCTGTTCAGAAACAAAGAGCATGCCAAGTTGATGCGATGGCACAGAGAGGACCGTAAGAAAGACGGGAAGTTGAGAGCACCCGCTGACGGGTCGCGGTGGAGAAAAATCGAGAGAAAGTACCGGGCTGAGTTTGCTGGTGACCCAAGGAACGTATGGTCTGGTTTAAGCGCGGATGGCATTAATCCTTTTGCGGAGCAGAGCAGCAATCACAGCACCTGGCCCGTGACTCTATGTATGTATAACCTTCCTCCTTGGATGTGCATGAAGCGGAAGTTCATTATGATGCCAGTTCTCATCCAAGGCCCTAAGCAACCGGACAACGACATTGATGTGTACCTAAGGCCATTAGTTGAAGAACTTTTACAGCTGTTGAATGGAAAAGGTGTACGTGTGTGGGATGAGCACAAACAGGAGGAATTTGACCTGCATGCGTTGCTGTTTGTAACCATCAACGATTGGCCTGCTCTCAGTAACCTTTCAGGACAGACAAACAAGGGATACCACGCATGCACGCACTGTTTAGCTGACACCGAAAGTATATACCTGGACAAATGCAGGAAGAATGTGTACCTGGGGCATCGTCAATTTCTTCCGACCAACCATCAATGTCGAAAGAAAGGCAAGCATTTCAAAGGTGAGGCAGATCACCGAAAGAAGCCCGCCATGCGTACCGGTGATCACGTACTTGCTATGGTCAATGATTTACACGTAGTCTTTGGAAAGGGTCCCGGCAGACTATCTGTTCCGAATGACGCTGAGGGACGCGCACCCATGTGGAAGAAGAAATCTATATTTTGGGACCTACCCTACTGGAGAGACCTAGAGATCCGCCCTTCAATCAATGTGATGCACGTGACGAAGAACCTTTGCGTGAACCTGCTAGGCTTCTTGGACGTGTATGGGAAGACAAAAGATACACCGGAGGCTCGAGAGGACCTGCAACGTTTGCAAGAAAAATACGGCATGCCTCCAAAGCAGTATGAAGGTCCTGCCAGCTATGCTCTTACCAAAGAAGAGAAGGAAATCTTCTTTGAATGCCTGCTCAGTATGAAGGTCTCGTCTGGCTTCTCGTCGAATATAAAGGGAATAATAAATATGCCAGAGAAAAAGTTCCAGAACCTAAAGTCTCATGACTGCCACGTGATTATGACGCAACTGCTGCCGGTTGCATTGAGGGGGCTTCTACCGGAAAACGTTCGATTAGCCATTGTGAAGCTATGTGCATTCCTCAATGCAATCTCTTAGAAGGTGATCGATCCAGAAATCATACCAAGGCTAAGGAGTGATGTGGCGCAATGTCTTGTCAGTTTCGAGCTGGTGTTCCCACCGTCCTTCTTCAATATCATGACGCACGTCCTAGTTCATCTAGTCGACGAGATTGTCGTTCTGGGCCCCGTATTTCTACACAATATGTTCCCCTTTGAGAGGTTCATGGGAGTCCTAAAGAAATATGTCCGTAACCGCGTTAGGCCAGAAGGATGCATCTCCATGGGCCATCGAACAGAGGATGTCAAGATTGGTCTCCCTCAATCGCGGTATGAGGGGAGACTGACTGGAAAAGGCACGCCAGGAGGGGACTCAACAATATGCAGGGACGGGCATTCTTGGTCTCAAGCACACTACACAGTTCAACAGAACTCTACCTTGGTGACCCCGTATGTCGATGAACACAAGAACAGTCTGCGCTCCAATTAAACACCCGGAGCAGTGTGACGACTGGATTACATGTGAACACATCAGGATTTTCGGCAGTTGGTTGGAAACACGTCTCAGAGGTGACAACACTATTTCTGATGAGCTGTAGTCGTTGTCCAGGGGACCATCTTTGACTATATTGACTTACAAAGGATACGAGATAAATGGGAATAAATTTTACACGATCGCCCAAGATCAGAAGAGTACCAACCAAAACAGCGGTGTACGCTTTGCTGCATCAACCAAGAGGGGAAAGGACACATATTATGGTTACATAGTGGACATATGGGAACTTGACTACAGACATGATTTTAAGGTCCCTTTGTTTAAGTGCAAATGGGTCAATCTGTCAGGAGGCGGGGTACAGGTAGACCCATAGTATGGAATGACAACAGTGGATTTGAACAATCTTGGGTACATAGATGAACCATTCGTCCTAGCCAATGATGTGGCGCAGGTTTTCTATGTGAAGGACATGTCTACCAAACCGAGAAAAAGAACAGATAAGGAAGCGAACACAACATACGATGAGCCAAAGCGCCACATAGTTCTTTTAGGAAAAAGAGACATCATGGGAGTGGAGGGCAGACAGACATGTCCGAAGATTATGAAAAGTTTCATGAAATTCCTCCCTTCAAAGTCAAGGCTGACCCAAGCACCTATTAAGTGATGAAGATTATCCATGGTTACGACGCAATAAGCAAAGGACACAAGGGAAGAAAAAGTGAAGACTTTCTCTCCACAAATATTATGATGATGCCTTTGATCTAGAATATCCATGTAACAGATGAGCTTTCGTCCGAAACCCTGATACTTCGAAAGAGATTGTCCGTTTTGTACACGAAGTGCATCCAGTTTTTGCCGTAACCCTCTCAACTTTTTAGCACATGCTATGTTTGTGAAATGATGATACCATGCCAACTTTCAACCTTTTTAGAGTTCATTAGTAGTGCTTTTCATTTTCAAGGTCATATAGCTCAAAAACATCAGTAAATGCATGAAAATAACAAATGAAGTCAGAAAGGGTTGAAAATTGATGATGTGGCTTTGAATGGTGAATTTTGAACACACAAAAATTCTGGAGTTCAAATAAGTTCAAAAAATGAAATCCCTTTGTAACAGACGAGTTTCCGTATGAAACCCTGATACTTCGAAAGATATTGTCCGTTTTGTACATGAAGTGCATCCAATTTTTGCCGTAACCCTCTCAACTTTTTAGCACATGCTATGTGGGTGAAATAATGATACCATGCCAAGTTTCAACCTTTTCAGAGTTCATTTGTAGTGCTTTTCATTTTCAGGGTCATATAGCTCAAAAAAATTAGTAAATGCATGAAAAATAACAAATGAAGTCAGAAAGGGTTGAAAATTTATGATGTAGCTTTGAATGGTGCATTTTGAACACACAAAAATTTTGGAGTTCAAATAAGTTCAAAAAATGAAATCCCTTTGTAACAGATGAGCTTTCGTCCGAAACCCTGATACTTCGAAAAAGATTGTCCGTTTTGTACACGAAGTGCATCCAGTATTTGCCGTAACTCTCTCAACTTTTTAGCACATGCTATGTGGGTGTAATGATGTTACCATGCCAACTTTCAACCTTTTCAGAGTTCATTTGTAGTGTTTTTCAATTTCAGGGTCATTTAGCGCAAAAAGAACGAACTAATAGCAAAAAGAGTGAACTTAAAATAATCAATTAAAATACTATGTTATGATCAACTAAAACAAAACTATAATATTCTTCAATAGCAAAAAGAATCAACTAAAAAGCTTTTATAAAACTCTAATAGCAAAAGGAATCAACTAAAAGGCATTTACGAACCTCTAGTATTTTTTAAACTAAAATTATATACAATTTATTCAACTAAAATTATCAAAGTATTTTCTGTTCAAAACATTAATGGCGAAAAGAATTTTCATAAAGAATTTTTTTGTTAAAAACTTTAATAGAAAACTAAAATAACAAAATGTGTTCTTGATTAAAACAGACATTTAAAATAACCCTAAAATTACCAAATTTAATATAATTATAAAACACAATAATATTAAATAGCAGGAAAAACAATCACTCAAAAATATATTTTTATAGTAAAGTTATTCACAAACTAGTAATTCACACTAATTAAAAAGAATTAAAATTTAAACTATTCAAATTTGAAAATTAATGGTACTAAAGAAAGTCTATAATTTTTGTGACCTAATAGCAAAAAGAATTAAAAAATAAAGCAAAAAAAGAAAATAAATAATGCAAAAAAACAAAACAAAAAACTAGAAAAAAAATAAAAATATGCCACCTACTCGGCTACCACGGCCTGAATACGACTAGAAACCCCATTGGGCCAAGATTCAGGCCCGCAGCAGGCCCACAGGCAGAGAGTCAAGTTTAGGCCAGAAGGAGAAGAAGAAGGAATAGAGGAGAAGAAGAAAAAATAGATTATTAATCTATTTTTTCTTCTTCTCCTCTATTCCTTCTTCTTCTCCTTTTTTTTCTTCTTCTCCTCATTTTGTTCTTCTTCTTCCTCTTCTTAATTTTTATCGGGAACGAGGGTGTCGAGGATCGCTGAGAGGTCGAGGGTCGGGAACTAGGGTAGAGGGTCGAGGGTCATCGAGGATCGCCGAGGGGTCGAGGGCCACCCAAATTTACCAAGTTCAAAGAGCGTTGTCGTCGAGGCCACCCCAAACCCTAGAAGCGTTGCCGAGGCCATCCCAAACCCTAGAAGCGTTGCCGAGGCCACCCAAATTTACCAAGTTAAAAGGGCGTTGTCGTGGAGGCCACCCCAAACCCTAGAAGCGTTCCTGAGGCCACGCCAAACCCTAGAAGCGTTGCCGAGGCCACCCAAATTTACCAAGTTAAAAGAGTGTTGTCGTCGAGGCCACCCCAAACCCTAGAAGCGTTGCCGAGGCCACCCAAATTTACCAAGTTAAAAGAGCGCTGTCATTGAGGCCACCCCAAACCCTAGAAGCGTTGCCGAGGCCACCCAAATTTACCAAGTTAAAAGAGCATTGTCGTCGAGGCCACCCCAAACCCTAGAAGCATTGCCGAGGCCACCCCAAACCCTAGAAGCGTCGAGCTAGCTAGGTATATGTTTGCCACTAATATATCCATCTCTCATGTTTGTATATTAATTGCCATGTTGTAATATTTGCAGAAACTATGGATCATCAAA
This sequence comes from Aegilops tauschii subsp. strangulata, assembly GCF_002575655.3. Lineage (NCBI taxonomy): Eukaryota > Viridiplantae > Streptophyta > Magnoliopsida > Poales > Poaceae > Aegilops > Aegilops tauschii. The sequence continues at coordinate 51,604,474 of NC_053039.3, forward strand.
GAGACTTAGAAGAAGAAGAGTTGTTGGGGGACATCATCCACGGAGGACCTGATGTAGTCTTGTCGTTTCTCAATGACACCGATGGTCTGGAAGGAGAGGGTGAAGCACGCTCCGGTGATCGAACAATGGAGGTGGAAGGATATGATCATGATGGCTCCGGTAACCGAATGCCGGTGGAAGAAGGAGACCGTGATGACGGCTCCGATGACGGAACGGAGGAAGGAGCTGTTGCAAAGTCTGGCGAGGTATATATATTATTAATTAAGCCTGTGCTGACTGGCTAATTGATGCATTAATTGTTTTGGTATGTACACATATTAACTCTATTCTTTCTTCTTTTCTAGCCCTCTGGATCGAGCCAAACTTCGGTAACGAGACGAGGCCCGAAGAAAAGGTTGCGCCTGGATGAAAGGTTCACGATCACAGCAATCGCGCGCGATGGCCAACCGATTGAACCCATCCGGACCAAGCAAGCATTTTCTGCTTAGTGCGGGGTTCTTGTTAGGGACATGATCCCGATCAGCATCCACCAATGGTATAATCCTAAGAACGAAGACCCTCGGGTTTCTTATGGCAACGATAGGCAGAAAGATGATCTTTGGACCGCGCTGAAGGAAAATTTCACCCTACCGCTAGAGGAGTATCCGGAGAAGCCAGTTATAGAGCCATTGGTCAAGGCTCATGCTCTTAAGAAGATGGCAGATCTATTTAGGAGCTGGAAGAATGAGTTGAAACAAGGTTTGTCGACAAAGACAAGACTCTAGAATTCACTGGCCGATTTGAGAAGATAAGAGATCACTTGGACGCATTTGTGGCGCACAAGAAATCGGAGAAGAGTAAGAAGATGTCAAGGACAAACAAGAAAAATGCTGCAAAGAAGGAGCATACCATCGCACGGGGTCAGGTGGCTACCTCAAAGCCCGGCCGTTGTGGGACAAGGCTGTGAAGGACCTGCTTGATAAAGGGGTCGAACCAGAGACATTACACTAGCCAGACTGTTCAAGGACTTGGTTTTTTGGGGTTGGGGGAACCTTGGACCCTAAAACAGGGAAGTGCCGTTGGACGAATGAGCAAATGGGAATACCCGTCAAGAAGCTTCAGCAGTATATTGCCGTAGCGCAGCAAGGGATGTTCGTTCCCGACAGAGAGAACGACGAGCTCACAAAGGCCCTCGGCAATCCTGAGCACCCTGGACGGACACGAGGCACGCCAGGCTCCGTTGCGTGGAAGGTTGGGTTTCCTGACGCAGGCGGGTACAAAACCCAGGAGAGGAAGAGGAAAGGTTGGATGCAAGAGTACTAAGGCTAGAGCAACAAGTTGAGAGCCAGCGAGCTGCCGACGACCAACTAGATCAGCGGCACGAAGCTATCCCAGAAGCTACCCCGCCATCTCAGCAGAGAAGCAGTGTGGCTTCCACCGAGCTCCTTTAGCAGCCTGACTTCACGGCTCCTAGCTACCCCGTGGATGCTATCACAGATGCTGAAGATTGCCACCTTATGACGCAATGGCAGCACCTCAAAGTCAAGGCGGCTGTCGGCTCTGTTGCACCTCCTATACCCGGCGCAACTGTTCACTGCCTTCCGATTCCACAAGGCTATTCTGTTGTGATGGTCGATGAAATAACGGAGGGGAGGAGCTCGAGCTTGACCACCCTGCCGGTGAAGGGGAGACTCGGCTGGGTCTTGCTCTGAAGACTCCATGTCTATGGCGGAAGGAGCTCATCAACCTTCCAAACAGGACGCCTCCGCCTCGTCCTTCTCCTCCGGCGAGTCAGGGCACTCCGCCTCCTCCGGCGAGTCAGGGCACTCCTCCGCCTCCTCCTCCGGTGAGTGATCAGGGCAGTGCGCCTCCTTCTCCGGCGCGTGGCGGCACTTCGCCTCCTTCTCCGTGTGCTCCGGCATGTCCGAGCAGCCCGCCTCCTTCTCCGCCTCGTCAGCAACGGCGAAAGAGAGCCACCGCCACTCCGGCTGCTCCGGCGCGTCGTAGCACTCCACCTCCTTCTCCGCCTCGTAAGCAGCAACGGAAGACAGCCACCGCCGCGAGGGCTGCTACGGCGTCTAGCAGTACAGCCAGAGGCGGGAGGCAATACATATTTTGTCCATCTCTCAAGCCTCTTGAGAGGTTACCATACGAGATGTCCGAGGAGGAAAACGCGGAGATCTGTCAAGCCTATGTGAAGGAGTTTTTTGCAAAGAAACAACCACCTCCGGAGGAGAAGATAGATCCAGTGAAATTGAAGCGCACTTTGGATGCCCTAAAGCGACCCCCACCGCCTCCACTGAATGACAACCATGTCCGCGCTCTTAAAAAGGCAACGGAAGAAGCACGCCGGTCGGGAACTACTGCAAGTGACAAAAGGTTACAAGAACGAAGAAGTGGGAAAAAAATTCCCCAGCTCAACGAACAGACGAACCAATCTTTGACGCCCGGATAATTAAGATACAGTAATTCTCTGCTAATGGTGCCATGTCACTTCGAATACTGTTGCTAATCTCGTGTTAGTTCGAAACCGATTCAAATTCAAATTCAAAATCAAGCAAACAATAAAAGTTTTCAAATATTAAAACTATAATGTTCGGAGTGAACCAAATATTGCATAGGTAATTATGATGGAGAAACCACACCTTTTTAAAATGTTTAAATACTATAAGATGAATAAAACATCAGTAAAAATAATTATTTAAATACCTTTTTGTAATTAATAAAATGACAAACTAATTCATTTGGGGACTAGACTTTTTGTGACTATGGAATAAGTTGAAATACTAATTTAGATGCTACGTTTATATTTTACTAAAACTAAAATTAATAGGAAAAAACTGAAACAGAAAAAGTAATATAAATAAAAGAAAAAGGCAAAAACAAAAATAGAAATAAAGGAAAAGGACCCCCCTGGCCAACTGGGCCAAACGGTCCAGCCAGCCCGCACACTGGCCCAGCCGCCCCCCTCACTCCCTAACCCACTCACCCGCAAACCCTAACCAGCGTTGCCCCACTTCCCCCCCCACGTCCGCCTCCTCCCCGATCCAGATCTGGATCGGGGGCACGACCTGCCGACGCCTGCCGCTCGACCCCGTCCTCTACGCCGCCCCAGACCGCCCGGAGGAACCCGCCATCTCGCCGGAGCTGCCCCGCTGTCTTCTCTGTCGTCGACCTCGTCCCCGTGCCCCTCCATGACAACCGCTGCCTTAGTCCCTACGCTCCCGCGGTGAGGCCCCAGCCTCTCCTTTTCTCCCCCTGCTCCTGGCCGTGCCAAAGCACGCACGCGCCTGCACCCCCGCGCTTCTGCTGCTTGCTACAACCACTGCCGCCTCCGACTACCGCTCCTCGCGCGCAGCCATGGTTGCCCGCTTTTGATTCGTGCTACTCCGTCGCAGCCCACTGCTCCTACTGCATCGCTGCTCCGAGCGCCGCTGCTTGCTGTAATGCTGCTGCTACTAGTGCAACGCTGCTACAAACTACACTGATTAGCCCCCTGAACAATGTCAAAACAGGAACTAAACAAAGCTCAACATAGCTAAAATAAATATGTGCGGGTAGTACACTTGTCAAGGTTCAATTCTTTCCATTGGTCCAAATCCAAAAGTTGCCTGGATTAATTCCTATGAAAATGACAAAAGTCTATGTTCGGTTAACTGGCAGAACTAAAAACAGATATACTGCCATAGGAAGTTTGGGGCAGAAAATAAACAAGTAACGGAGATCTAACAATGATGCAATCGATACCATCTTTTAGAACACAGGAAAGTGATCAATATTGGTATAAGGCACCAATTCATAGGATGAATAGAACACTAGTTATAGCCTCTGGGAAACAGCTAAATGATGTTTAAAACTGAGGACTTAGCAGAATTTCAGTAATTCTAGTAAATGAATTAAAACTTTAAAAATTAATATAAAATAATCCGTAACTCGGATGAGAACACTTTGTACATGTAAGTTGCTCAGAACGACGAGATGAATCCGAATATGCAGCCCATTCGTCCGCCACACGTCCCTAGCATAGCAAACATGCAACTTTCCCCCTCCGGCCCGTTTGTCCGAAAACGTGAAACACCGGGAATACTTTCCCGGATGTTTCCCCCCTTCGCCGGTATCACCTACTACCGCGTTAGGGCACACCTACTCCATTACTTGTCATGTCATGCATCGATATGCATCTGTTTGCATTGTATTCATTGCTTCTTCCCCCTCTTCTCTTCGGTAGACTACGAGATGGACGTTATTGCTACCCAGTACGACTACGGTGTTGACGACCCCTTCTTGCCAGAGCAACCAGGCGAGCCCCCCTGATCACCAGATATCGCCTATTCCTTCTCTCTACTACTTGCATTAGAGTAGTGTAGCATGTTACTGCTTTCGGTTAATTCCTATTCTGCTGCGTAGCCTATCATTGTTGCTATAGTTGTTACCCTTACCTGCAATCCTAAATGCTTAGTATAGGATGCTAGTTTTCCATCAGTGGCCCTACCTTCTTGTCCGTCTGCCATGCTATACTATTGGGCCGTGATCACTCGGGAGGTGATCACGGGTTTACACATACATACATATTATACAGATTACATGATGTGACTAAAGTCGTGTCGGCTCGTAGAGTACCCGCAAGTGATTTTGATGTGGGGGCTAAAAGGACAGGTGGCTTCATCCCGGTAGTGGTGGGCCTGGGTTCCTGACGGCCCCCGACTGTTACTTTGTGGCAGAACGACATGGCAGGTTGAGACCACCTAGGTGAGAGGTGGGCCTGGTCGGGGTCGGCGTTAGTAGTTACTTTAAAATAACACGCTTAACAAGATCTTCGTATTTGATCTGAGTCTTGCCACTGGCCTATACGCACTAACCAACTACGAGGGAACAGTTATGGGTACTCGACGTCGTGGTATCAGCCGAAGCCTTCTTGACGTCAGCGACTGAGTGTCGCGCGCTGGGTTGCACCGCGTAACGCAACTTCCTTTGTAATGGAGGTTGCTAGGTCTGCTCACCGACGGCGTACGCAACGTGCAGGTGTGCAATGGGCGATGGGCCCAGACCCCTGCGCGCTTAGGATTTAGACCGGCGTGCTGACCTCTCTGTTCTTCCTAGGTAGGGCTGCGATGTGTTGATCTTCCGAGGCCAGGCATGACCCAGGAAAGTGTGTCCGGCCAGAGGGATCGAGCGTGCTGGGTAATGTGGTGCACCCCTGCAGGGAAGTTTTGTTGGGGAACGTAGTAATTTCAAAAAAATTCCTACGCACACGCAAGATCATGGTGATGCATAGCAATGAGAAGGGAGAGTGTTGTCCACGTACCCTCGTAGACCGACAGCGGAAGCGTTATCACAACGCGGTTGATGTAGTCGTACGTCTTCACGATCCGACCGATCAAGTACCGAACGCTTATATGGTCCATGACGTTCAAACGTCTTTGAAGTCCCGATTCTATGCCGTTTAAGCATGGTGCACTAAACTATCAAGTAGTCATCATATTGAGCTAGCCAAACGTTCATAACGTCTGCATCTGCTCCTGCAATAGGTCTGTCACCTAGCGGTGCATCAAGGACATAATTTTTCTGTGCAGCAATGAGGATAATCCTCAGATCACGGATCCAATCCGCATCTTTGCTACTAACATTTTTCAACATAATTTTTCTCTAGGAACATATCAAAAGTAAACACAGGGAAGCAACAACGCGAGCTATTGATCTACAACATAATTTGCAAAATACTATCAGGACTAAGTTCATGATAAATTTAAGTTCAATTAATCATATTACTTAAGAACTCCCACTTAGATAGACATCCCTCTAATAATCTAAGTGATTACGTGATCCAAAGCAACTAAACCATGTCCGATTAACACGTGAGATGGAGTAGTTTCAATGGTGAACATCACTATGTTGATCATATCTACTATATGATTCACGCTCGACCTTTCGGTCTCTGTGTTCCGAGGCCATATCTGTATATGCTAGGCTCGTCAAGTTTAACCTGAGTATTCTGCGTGTGCAACTGTTTTGCACCCGTTGTATTTGAACGTAGAGCCTATCACACCCGATTAACACGTGGTGTCTCAGCACGAAGAACTTTTGCAAGGGTGCATACTCAGGGAGAACACTTTTATCTTGAAATTTTAGTGAGAGATCATCTTATAATGCTACCGTCAATCAAAGCAAGATAAGATGCATAAAGTATTAACATCACATGCAATCAATATAAGTGATATGATATGGCCATCATCATCTTGTGCTTGTGATCTCCATCTCCGAAGCACCGTGCTCGTGATCTCCATCTCCGAAGCACCGTCATGATCACCATCGTCACCGGTGCGACACCTTGATCTCCATCGTAGCATCGTTGTCGTCTCGCCAACTTATTGCTTTTACGACTATCGCTACCGTTTAGTAATAAAGTAAAACTATTACATGGCGATTGCATCTCATACAATAAAGCGACAACCATATGGCTCCTGCCAGTTGTCGATAACTCGGTTACAAAACATGATCATCTCATACAACACATTATATCACATCATGTCTTGACCATATCACATCACAACATGCCCTGCAAAAACAAGTTAGACGTCCTCTACTTTGTTGTTGCATTTTTTACGTGGCTGCTACGGGCTTAGCAAGAACCGTTCTTACCTACGCATCAAAACCACAACGATAGTTTGTCAAGTTGGTGCTGTTTTAACCTTCGCAAGGACCGGGCGTAGCCACACTCGGTTCAACTAAAGTGAGAGAGACAGACACCCGCCAGTCACCTTTAAGCAACGAGTGCTCCAAACGGTGAAACCAGTCTCGCGTAAGCGTACGCGTAATGTCGGTCCGGGCCGCTTCATCTCACAATACCGCTGAACCAAAGTATGACATGCTGGTAAGCAGTATGACTTATATCGCCCACAACTCACTTGTGTTCTACTCGTGCATAGCATCAACACATAAAACCTGGCTCTGATACCACTGTTGGGGAACGTAGTAATTTAAAAAAAATTCCTACGCACACGCAAGATCATGGTGATGCATAGCAACGAGAGGGGAGAGTGTTGTCCACGTACCCTCGTAGACCGACAGCGGAAGCGTTATCACAATGCGGTTGATGTAGTCGTACGTCTTCACGATCCGACCGATCAAGTACCAAACGCACGGCACCTCCGAGTTCTACACACGTTCAGCTCGATGACGTCCCTCGAACTCCGATCCAGCCGAGTGTTGAGGGAGAGTTTGTCAGCACGACGGCGTGGTGACGATGATGATGTTCCACCGACGCAGGGCTTCGCCTAAGCTCCGCAACGGTATTATCGAGGTGTAATATGGTGGAGGGGGGCACCGCACACGGCTAAGAGATCTCAAGGATCAATTGTTGTGTCTCTGGGGTGCCCCCCTGCCCCCGTATATAAAGGAGCAAGGGGGAGGCAGCCGGCCAAGGGGAGAGGCGCGCCATAGGGGGGAGTCCTACTCCCACCGGGAGTAGGACTCCTCCTTTCCTTGTGGGAGTAGGAGAAGGGAAGGGGGAAGGAGAAAGAAGGAAGGGTGCGCCCCCCTTCCCTAGTCCAATTCGGACCAGACCATGGGGAGGGGTGCGGCCACCTTTTGAGGCATTTCTCTCCTTTCCGGTATGGCCCATTAAGGCCCAATACGAATTCCCGTAACTCTCCGGTACTCCGAAAAATATCCGAATCACTCGGAACCTTTCCGAAGTCCGAATATAGTCGTCCAATATATCGATTTTTACGCCTCGACCATTTCGAGACTCCTCGTCATATCCCCGATCTCATCCGGGACTCCGAACTCCTTCGGTATATCAAAACTCAATAAAACTGTCATCGTAACGTTAAGCGTGCGGACCCTACGGGTTCGAGAACTATGTAGACATGACCGAGACACGTCTCCGGTCAATAACCAATAGCGGGACCTGGATGCCCATATTGGCTCCCACATATTCTACGAAGATCTTTATCGGTCAGACCGCATAACAACATACGTTGTTCCCTTTGTCACCGGTATGTTACTTGCCCGAGATTTGATCGTCGGTATCTCGATACCTAGTTCAATCTCGTTACCGGCAAGTCTCTTTACTCGTTCCGTAACACATCATCCCGCAACTAACTCATTAGTCACAATGCTTGCAAGGCTTATAGTGATGTGCATTACCGAGTGGGCCCAGAGATACCTCTCCGACAATTGGAGTGACAAATCCTAATCTCGAAATACGCCAACCCAACAAGTACCTTTGGAGACACCTGTAGAGCACCTTTATAATCACCCATTTACGTTCTGACGTTTGGTAGCACACAAAGTGTTCCTCCGGTAAACGGGAGTTGCATAATCTCATAGTCATAGGAACATGTATAAGTCATGAAGAAAGCAATAGCAACATACTAAACGATCGAGTGCTAAGCTAACGGAATGGGTCAAGTCAATCACGTCATTCTCCTAATGAGGTGATCTCGTTAATCAAATGACAACTTATGTCTATGGCTAGGAAACATAACCATCTTTGATTAACGAGCTAGTCAAGTAGAGGCATACTAGTGACACTCTGTTTGTCTATATATTCACACATGTATTATGTTTCCGGTTAATACAATTCTAGCATGAATAATAAACATTTATCATGATATAAGGAAATATATAATACTTTATTATTGCCTCTAGGGCATATTTCCTTCAGTCTCCCACTTGCACTAGAGTCAATAATCTAGTTCACATCGCCATGTGATTTAACATCAATAATTCACATCACCATGTGATTAACACCCATAGTTCACATCTCTATGTGACCAACACTCAAAGGGTTTACTAGAGTCAATAATCTAGTTCACATCGCTATGTGATTAACACCCAAAGAGTACTAAGGTGTGATCATGTTTTGATTGTGAGATAATTATAGTCAACGGGTCTGTCACATTCAGATCCGTAAGTATTTTGCAAATTTCTATGTTTATAATGCTCTGCACGGAGCTACTCTTAGCTAATTGCTCCCACTTTCAATATGTATCTAGACCGAGACTTAGAGTCATCTAGATTAGTGTCAAAACTTGCATTGACGTAACCCTTTACGACGAACCTTTTTTCACTTCCATAATCGAGAAACATATCCTTATTCCACTAAGGATAATTTTGACCGCTGTCCAGTGATCTACTCCTAGATCACTATTGTACTCCCTTGCCAAAATCAGTGTAGGGTATACAATAGATCTGGTATACAGCATGGCATACTTTATAGAACCTATGACCAAGGCATAGGGAATGACTTTCATTCTCTTTCTATCTTCTGCCGTGGTCGGGCTTTGAGTCTTACTCAATTTCACACCTTGTAACACAGGCAAGAACTCTTTCTTTGACTGTTCTATTTTGAACTACTTCAAAATCTTGTTAAGGTATGTAGTCATTGAAAAACTTATCAAGCGTCTTCATCTATCTCTATAGATCTTGATGCTCAATATGTAAGCAGCTTCACCGAGGTCTTTCTTGAAAAAACTCCTTTCAAACACTCCTTTATGCTTTGCAGAATAATTCTACATTATTTCCGATCAACAATATGTCATTCACATATACTTATCAGAAATGTTGTAATGCTCCCACTCACTTTCTTGTAAATACAGGCTTCACCGCAAGTCTGTATAAAACTATATCCTTTGATCAACTTATCAAAGTGTATATTCCAACTCCGAGATGCTTGCACCAGTCCATAGATGGATCGCTGGAGCTTGCATATTTTGTTAGCACCTTTAGGATTGACAAAACCTCCTGGTTGCATCATATACAACTCTTCTTTAATAAATCCATTAAGGAATGCAGTTTTGTTTATCCATTTGCCATATTTCATAAAATGCGGCAATTGCTAACATGATTCAGACAGACTTAAGCATAGATACGAGTGGGAAACTCTCATCGTAGTCAACATCTTGAACTTGTCGAAAACCTTTTTGCGACAATTCTAGCTTTGTAGATAGTAACACTACTATCAGCGTCCGTCTTCCTCTTGAAGATCCATTTATTCTCAATTGCTTGCCGATCATCGGGCAAGTCAACCAAAGTCCACACTTTGTTCTCATACATGGATCTCATCTCAGATTTCATGGCCTCAAGCCATTTTGCGGAATCTGGGCTCACCATCGCTTCTTCATAGTTCGTAGGTTCGTCATGGTCTAGTAACATAACCTCCAGAACAGGATTACCGTACCACTCTGGTGCGGATCTTACTCTGGTTGACCTACAAGGTTTAGTAACAACTTGATCTGATGTTTCATGATCATCATCATTAACTTCCTCACTCATTGGTATAGACGTCACAGGAACCGTTTCTTGTGATGAACTACTTTCCAATAAGGGAGCAGGTACAGTTACCTCATCAAGTTCTACTTTCGTCCCACTCACTTCTTTCGAGAGAAACTCCTTCTCTAGAAAGGATCCATCTTTAGCAACAAATGTCTTGCCTTCGGATCTGTGATAGAAGGTGTACCCAACTGTCTCCTTTGGGTATCCTATGAAGACACATGTCTCCGATTTGGGTTTGAGCTTATCAGGATGAAACCTTTTCACATAAGCATCGCAACCCCAAACTTTTAAGAAACGACAACTTTGGTTTCTTGCTAAACCTCAGTTCATAAGGCGTCATCTCAACGGATTTTGATGGTGCCCTATTTAACGTGAATGCAGCTGTCTCTAATGCATAACCCCAAAACGATAGTGGTAAATTGGTAAGAGACATCATAGATTGCACTATATCCAATAAAGTACGGTTACGATGTTTGGACACACCATTACACTGTGGTGTTCCAGGTGGCGTGAGTAGCGAAACTATTTCACATTGTTTTAACTGAAGGCCAAACTCGTAACTCAAATACTCTTCTCCACGATCAGATCGTAGAAACTTTATTTTCTTGTTACGATGATTTTCCGCTTCACTCTGAAATTATATGAACTTTTCAAATGTTTCAGACTTATGTTTCATTAAGTAGATATACCCATATCTGCTCAACTCATCTGTGAAGGTGAGAAAATAACGATATCCGCCACGAGCCTCAATATTTATCGTACCACACACATCTGTATGTATGATTTCCAACAAATCTGTTGCTCTCTCCATAGTTCCGGAGAACGGCGTTTTAGTCATCTTGCCCATGAGGCACGGTTCGCAAGCATCAAGTGATTCATAATCAAGTGATTCCAAAATCCCATCAGTATGGAGTTTCTTCATGCGCTTTACACCAATATGATCTAAACGGCAGTGCCACAAATAAGTTGCACTATCATTATTAACTTTGCATCTTTTGGCTTCAATATTATGAATATGTGTATCACTACGATCGAGATCCAACAAACCATTTTCGTTGGTGTGTATGACCATAAAGGTTTTATTCATGTAAACAGAACAACAATTGTTCTGTAACTTAAATGAATAACAGTATTGCAATAAACATGATCAAATCATATTCATGCTCAACGCAAACACCAAATAACACTTATTTAGTTTCAACACTAATCCCGAAAGTATAGGGAGTGTGCGATGATGATCATATCAATCTTGGAACTACTTCCAACACACATCGTCACCTCGCCTTTTACTAGTCTCTGTTTATTCTGCAACTCCCGTTTTCGAGTTACTACTCTTTAGCAACTGAACCAGTATCAAATACTAAGGGGTTGCTATAAACATTAGTAAGTACACATCAATAACATGTATATCCAATATACCTTTGTTCACTTTGCCATCCTTCTTATCCACCAAATACTTGGGGCAGTTCCGCCTCCAGTGACCAGTCCCTTTGAAGTAGAAGCACTTAGTCTCAGGCTTAGGTACAGACTTGGGCTTCTTCACTTGAGTAGCAACTTGCTTGCCATTCTTTTTGAATTTCCCCTTCTTCCCTTTGCCCTTTTCTTGAAACTAGTTGTCTTGTTAACCATCAACACTTGATGTTTTTCTTGATTTCTACCTTCGTCGATTTCAGCATCACGAAAAGCTCGGGAATTACTTTCGTCATCCCTTGCATATTATAGTTCATCACGAAGTTCTACTAACTTGGTGATGGTGACTAGAGAATTCTGTCAATCAATATTTTATCTGGAAGATTAACTCCCACTTGATTCAAGCGATTGTAGTACCCAGACAAGCACATGCTCACTAGTTGAGCGATTCTCGTCCAACTTTTAGCCATAGAACTTGTTGGAGACTTCATATCTCTCAACTCGGGTATTTGCTTGAAATATTAACTTCAACTCCTGGAACATCTTATATGGTCCATGACGTTCAAACGTCTTTGAAGTCCCGATTCTAAGCCGTTTAAGCATGGTGCACTAAACTATCAAGTAGTCATCATATTGAGCTAGCCAAACGTTCATAACGTCTGCATCTGCTCCTGCAATAGGTCTGTCACCTAGCGGTGCATCAAGGACATAATTTTTCTGTGCAGCAATGAGGATAATCCTCAGAACACGGATCCAATCCTCATCTTTGCTACTAACATTTTTCAACATAATTTTTCTCTAGGAACATATCAAAAATAAACACAGGGAAGCAACAACGCGAGCTATTGATCTACAACATAATTTGCAAAATACTATCAGGACTAAGTTCATGATAAATTTAAGTTCAATTAATCATATTACTTAAGAACTCCCACTTAGATAGACATCCCTCTAATAATCTAAGTGATTACGTGATCCAAAGCAACTAAACCATGTCCGATTAACCCGTGAGATGGAGTAGTTTCAATGGTGAACATCACTATGTTGATCATATCTACTATATGATTCACGCTCGACCTTTCGGTCTCTGTGTTCCGAGGCCATATCTGTATATGCTAGGCTCGTCAAGTTTAACCTGAGTATTCCGCGTGTGCAACTGTTTTGCACCCGTTGTATTTGAACATAGAGCCTATCACACCCGATTAACACGTGGTGTCTCAGCACGAAGAACTTTTGCAATGGTGCATACTCAGGGAGAACACTTTTATCTTGAAATTTTAGTGAGAGACCATCTTATAATGCTACCGTCAATCAAAGCAAGATAAGATGCATAAAGGATTAACATCACATGCAATCAATATAAGTGATATGATATGGCCATCATCATCTTGTGCTTGTGATCTCCATCTCCGAAGCACCGTGCTCGTGATCTCCATCTCCGAAGCACCGTCATGATCACCATCGTCACCGGCGCGACACCTTGATCTCCATCGTAGCATCGTTGTCGTCTCACCAACTTATTGCTTTTACGACTATCGCTACCGTTTAGTGATAAAGTAAAACTATTACATGGCGATTGCATCTCATACAATAAAGCGACAACCATATGGCTCCTGCCAGTTGCCGATAACTCGGTTACAAAACATGATCATCTCATACAACACATTATATCACATCATGTCTTGACCATATCACATCACAACATGCCCTGCAAAAACAAGTTAGACGTCCTCTACTTTGTTGTTGCATATTTTACGTGGCTGCTACGGGCTTAGCAAGAACCGTTCTTACCTACGCATCAAAACCACAACGATAGTTTGTCAAGTTGGTGCTGTTTTAACCTTCGCAAGGACCGGGCGTAGCCACACTCGGTTCAACTAAAGTGAGAGAGACAGACACCCGCCAGTCACCTTTAAGCAACGAGTGCTCCAAACGGTGAAACCAGTCTCGCGTAAGCGTACACGTAATGTCGGTCCGGGCCGCTTCATCTCACAATACCGCTGAACCAAAGTAGGACATGCTGGTAAGGAGTATGACTTATATCGCCCACAACTCACTTGTGTTCTACTCGTGCATAGCGCATCAACGCAGAAAACCTGGCTCTGATACCACTGTTGGGGAACGTAGTAATTTCAAAAAAATTCCTACGCACACGCAAGATCATGGTGATGCATAGCAACGAGAGGGGAGAGTGTTGTCCACGTACCCTCGTAGACCGACAGCGGAAGCGTTATCACAACACGGTTGATGTAGTCGTACGTCTTCACGATCCGACCGATCAAGTACCAAACGCACGGCACCTCCGAGTTCTACACACGTTCAGCTCGATGACGTCCCTCGAACTCCGATCCAGCCGAGTGTTGAGGGAGAGTTTCGTCAGCACGACGGCGTGGTGACGATGATGATGTTCCACCGACGCAGGGCTTCGCCTAAGCTCCGCAACGGTATTATCGAGGTGTAATATGGTGGAGGGGGCACCGCACACGGCTACGAGATCTCAAGGATCAATTGTTGTGTCTCTGGGGTGCCCCCCTGCCCCCGTATATAAAGGAGCAAGGGGGAGGCAGCCGGCCAAGGGGAGAGGCGCGCCATAGGGGGGAGTCCTACTCCCACCGGGAGTAGGACTCCTCCTTTCCTTGTGGGAGTAGGAGAAGGGAAGGGGGAAGGAGAAAGAAGGAAGGGTGCGCCCCCCTTCCCTAGTCCAATTCGGACCAGACCATGGGGAGGGGTGCGACCACCTTTTGAGGCCTTTCTCTCCTTTCCCGTATGGCCCATTAAGGCCCAATACGAATTCCCGTAACTCTCCGATACTCCGAAAAATACCCGAATCACTCGGAACCTTTCCGAAGTCCGAATATAGTCGTCCAATATATCGATTTTTACGCCTCGACCATTTCGAGACTCCTCGTCATATCCCCGATCTCATCTGGGACTCCGAACGCCTTCGGTACATCAAAACTCAATAAAACTGTCATCGTAACGTTGAGCGTGCGGACCCTACGGGTTTGAGAACTATGTAGACATGACCGAGACACATCTCCGGTCAATAACCAATAGCGGGACCTGGATGCCCATATTGGCTCCCACATATTCTACGAAGATCTTTATCGGTCAGACCGCATAACAACTTACATTGTTCCCTTTGTCACCGGTATGTTACTTGCCCGAGATTTGATCGTCGGTATCTCGATACCTAGTTCAATCTCGTTACCGGCAAGTCTCTTTACTCGTTCCGTAACACATCATCCCGCAACTAACTCATTAGTCACAATGCTTGCATGGCTTATAGTGATGTGCATTACCGAGTGGGCCCAGAGATACCTCTCCGACAATTGGAGTGACAAATCCTAATCTCGAAATACGCCAACCCAACAAGTACCTTTGGAGACACCTGTAGAGCACCTTTATAATCACCCATTTACGTTCTGACGTTTGGTAGCACACAAAGTGTTCCTCCGGTAAACGGGAGTTGCATAATCTCATAGTCATAGGAACATGTATAAGTCATGAAGAAAGCAATAGAAACATACTAAACGATCGAGTGCTAAGCTAACGGAATGGGTCAAGTCAATCACGTCATTCTCCTAATGAGGTGATCTCGTTAATCAAATGACAACTTATGTCTATGGCTAGGAAACATAACCATCTTTGATTAACGAGCTAGTCAAGTAGAGGCATACTAGTGACACTCTATTTGTCTATATATTCACACATGTATTATGTTTCCGGTTAATACAATTCTAGCATGAATAATAAACATTTATCATGATATAAGGAAATATATAATACTTTATTATTGCCTCTAGGGCATATTTCCTTCAAGTTTATCTATTCGAATAGCCGTGTCCCTCGGTTAAAGGACGACCCGGAGTTGTACCTGGACCTTATGACAACTAGAGCCGGATACTTAATAAAACACATCCTTCCAAGTGCCAAATACAACCCGATGCTCGTTCTCTCACAGGGCGACGAGGAGAGGAACGCCGGGTAGGATTATGCTATACGATGATACTTGGTGAACTTACCATCTACTCTCTTCTACATGCTGCAAGATGGAGACTACTAGAAGCGTAGTCTGCGACAGGACTAGCTATCCCCCTCTTATTCTGGAATTCTGCAGTTAGTCCACCGATATTGCCCCTTTACACTGATACCCATGCATATGTAGTGTAGATCCTTGCTTGCGAGTACTTTGAATGAGTACTCACGGTTGCTTTGCTCCCCATTTTCCTCCCTTTGCTTTCTTCTTGGTTGTCGCAACCAGATGCTGGAGCCCAGGAGTCAGTCGCCACCTTCGACGACTCCTACTACACCGCGGGTGCCTACTACTATGTGCAGGCCACCGCCGACGACCAGGAGTAGTTTAGGAGGATCCCAGGCAGGAGGCATGCGCCTCTTTCGATCTGTATCCCAGTTTGTGCTAGCCATCTTATGGCAACTTGTTTAACTTATGTCTGTACTCAGATATGGTTGCTTCCGCTGACTCATCTATGATTGAGCACTTGTATTCGAGCCCTCGAGGCCCCTGGCTTGTATTATGATGCTTGTATGACTTCTTTATGTTTTTAGAGTTGTGTTGTGATATCTTCCCGTGAGTCCCTGATCTTGATCGTACACATTTGCATGCATGATTAGTGTACGATTGAATCGGGGGCGTCACTAGTTAGTATCAGAGCTGACTGCCTGTAGGAATCCCCCTTCCAAACTCATTGGCCGAAGTTGAGTCTAGTCATTGAAAAAGTTTTTACAAACATGGCAGTGCGGCTTACGGGCCCACGTCGCCATTGGGTGGTATTAGGATCTTTTATTCCTCGTCTATACTCTGGGACTCTGATCTCTCTTCTATTCGGGTTAAATGATTACAAATTCAAACTCTAGGTTCTCGTACCCACTTCCTGCCGGAGAGCCCCTTCATTCCAGATGATTGACTACCTCACCAGAAGATTCTGACGATATTCTCCGATGTTCTCCCAAGACTTTCTACCATCGCTTTTGCAATTCCCTTCTATCGATAAACCCCTATGGATAACCACGTACACTTACCATTCATACAATATTTCCCAGTTGATCTTTTTATTACAAATACCCCGAAATTCTCTCTGTTGTTTCGAGAATCCTTTGAGCTTACTGCCTTGCAATTATTTGCCACCTGAATACCCCTGCGGACAATTTCTCGCTCTTATCGAGTATCCGCTCATCCCTAGTTGATTCATGTGTTTCACAAAAGTCTTTGAAATACCATTCGATCTTTCGAAATTCCTCAATAGCTTGAAATTCTTGCTTGCTTGCATTAGGATTAATCCCATAAGTCTGATAATCTTATTGTCATTCTTTGTCATTATCATTTTGACTCCGTTGATTCAATGTGTTGCGAATGCACGCAATCCACAATCATATCCTAGAATTCATCCTTCTGGCTCAGACGTCATTTTAAACATGAGCTGGATCTCGACCAATCAAATTGCCATCGGTTGTACCCCTAAGGCTATTCAACTTATCCATCCCTAATCAGAGGATTGCTTCTAATCCCTTGTCTTGGAATTCATAATTCCTTTGCGATTGAGCTTTGAATTAGTCAGTTGTTTCTATCATTTGATCTCCTTGCATTCTTTCTTCTTCTCGTTGAGTACCGATGCTCACATCAGATCCCTTATGGATCACCAGATCCTTTGTTGGATTTTATCCGACAACGCCCTTCATATTCAATAACCTTGTGAGCCTTTCCTCGGATACATAATGCCTTTGGTAAATTGTATCCTCTGCTTTCTCAACCATGCTCTGCCTTCGAGCTTGAGTTAATTACTCCTAAAGATTGTGGTATATGATTCTAAGATGCCCCGATGGGCTGAACCTATACCTTTTCTAATCTGTGTAAACCCGGAAAATTCTACGGGTCATACTCTACTGGTGTTATGCCCGATAAAATTTCAACACTGCAACTTCATCGAAAACAAGAAGTGAAGGAAAGTTTATGCATTGGAAAAGTGGGAGTCGACCTTGAACTTTGTGTTCATGCCCATGGACACGATGTAGATCTTATCAGGAAAGCTTCTCTTAAATTAATTATTCCCTGGGTATAAGTTCATCTTATATATGGGATCTGGCCTTTGCAATCGTGGTTTCGATCATGTTCTCATTTAAATACCATTTCTCGTGCAAGTTTAAGCACTTGTCCTCTGCAGAGCAATACCCCAGTCCAACCTCTACTTTGGTCTATCATCGAGTATTACCCCCTGGTATCTTGAGATTATCACGGAGCTGCGTAACTTCTTATGATTTCTCCATCAAGTACTACATTCTCATTGATTCCAATTTTCCTGGGTCTAAGTTGTTAAGTCACTCAAGGACACCGATAAGTGAATCGATTCCACACTCCGATCCAATAACTCTTAAGTAATTTTGTTGCTTACGAGTTTAATACTCCATCATGTCATTCCTAGCCCAGTTTGCTACATTATTATCGTGCTAATTTTAACTGTGCTACCTAGCCCTTCTTCTCAGAGCACAATTTTGATGAGGAGCTGAACTTACGTCGATCTTCCTCGTCATATTGTTCCACCTTGAACAACAAGCTTGATTCAGAGTTGGTGTCGTATCCGTGGATCCTATAATCTTCCGCTGCAACAGTCCATTTGGTTAATGTAGTCGCTGTTTGATTACATCTTCATGAAACCTCTCGACAAATGTGTCATGATCATCATCAACATTCCGAGTGTTTCCAGGATATCAATCGAATCCATGATGAGAGATATCATCCTTTCCCCCTCGATGATTGTGTTAACATCGACAACATTTTTGCATTTCCGCAACACAAAACTGGTTCACGATTTGTGTTGTACCTTGAGTTCCTTGCTATCCAACTTATGTTATGTTCTACCTTGGAGTATTACCATCTTTTATGTCAAGAATGTTGTGAGAATTGCTCCACCTCTTAAGAATTCTTGGTATAGTGATACTTCTCACCATCACCATTCTTTCTTGATCCCCGTGCTGATTCTAACCGGGATACCAACAGGTGAACGGTGCTGCTTAGATTCTGTACTTCTAGCAACCTTATTGCTTTGAATTTAATGCTTTGATAGTTCCTTCTTAAACTATTGGTTATTAAATCACCATTCTAACATTGATCATGCTATCTAAGCCCATATTTCGGGGGCACCTTTCAACCAATGTTAAATTGTGTATGTTTTCCTCGAACATACCTCATTATGTCATTTGATCCGACAAATGTTATCTCCTTGTTCACATAATTGTGGAAATCCATCTTTTGGAAATCTTGATGAATTGTCACTGAGTTCATCAGCCACCTCCTCATTCTGTCTTTGGTTTAATGATGAACTCATGATTCAGAACTTGCTTCGATACATTTTCCGAGAATCTCACAATGTCATCTCGTCAATTTGTGTTGCACCTTTCTTCTCAGGTATCCTGAGTCTGAGGTACCCTGACACCAATCAGATCGGGAATCTCAGTCAGATATGATGGTTGGAACATATTTCCAAGAGTTATAACATTGATCTTTATATGACCTGTTAAGGTGATGTCCTGCCTAGAACACCTGGCCGGAGGACCTATTGTTATAGTATCCTTTTTACCAAGGTTAGCCATTCTTCCATGAGGAAATTGTAAGACTTATTCAATAAGTTGTTCATGATGAATCCTTTGTGTATCCAAAGTTTGATCTTTGCTTAAAGACCATGTCAATGCTATCTCGAAGCACGTCTGTGCATACTCCGCTTTTCAATAAGAGCATTTGAAGCACCATGCTAAATTTCCTTTATCAATTATTCAAACACCGTTGTTTGGGTAATGTCATGAACTTTCTCTCCCCTAACCTAAATGGTTTTCTACGTTATATCCTGCCATGGATATCATGCTCTGCTTGTCCTTGGCAAGGATATACCCCTGAAATATGTGTTTAAACACATTTTTCTTTCCATTGTTCTGATTAAATCTGATAGACACTTTTCCCTTTCCATTGGTTTGTTTAAACCCTTTCTATGATCTATATGATATAAGCAGTAATAATTCCCTGCTTGTGCAAACATCTCGGTGTACAACTCTGTCAGTAAGACCCTGTTACTATTGTTGATGACATTCCGGTAACCACCGATAGACGAGAACTTTGCCTATTGGTTCGCCTCGTTTCAACGAGCATGAAAATGGTTCTCTTCGTCCCTCGCCCTTGGTACCGACGTTGTTACTGATTTACAGGCTACCCTCTGACATGCCTTACTATCATGACCGTGCAAGATGTCACCGCCCTTCCTACTTTAACCCACATGGTGGGCCCATAACCCATAGTTCCACAGGATCGAAACCTGACTCTCCTATACATCCCTTTGTTTCCAAAGTTATTCCTCACGCTTGGCTTCGTATGTAATTCACGAGCCACCTTCCGTGTGATCCTCAATTATGGTATTAAACATAATACTTATTTCCATTGCTCTGAACCCCTTTCACACTCTGTTTTAGGCAACGAGCGATGGCCTAGCCGCTTGAAACTTCTCATGGTACCTCCTTACTTTACTCTCAATATTTTCTTAAGTTTTAGTTCGAGAGTTACTTTCCGCCACCTTCCCCGATGTAAGCTACTAGATAGTCAACCTTGCAGAGATCCGTTCTCCTGGAATATACCCACCCTTTATTCTTCCGTAAGTACGATGGAGTTCCCGAAGAAAGGATGCCGACTTCATCATGATGACCTGGAGCAGAGAAATAAAGACATCAACGTAATGGATCGATCTCTTCAAGAAGAGCAACCAAGACCAAGAAGACTCGATAGAATTTCGTAACCACATCTTTCCCCTTACTCTACCTCTTAAATCTCGGGACGAGATTTCTTGTAGTGGAGGAGATTTGTGGCGCCCGGATAATTAAGCTACAGTAATTCTCTGCTAACGGTGCCACGTCACTTCGATTAGTGTTGCTAATCTAGCATTAGTTCGAAACCGACTCAAATTCAAATTCAAAATCAAGCAAACAATAAAAGTTTTCAAATATTAAAACTAAACTGTTTGGAGTGAACCAAATATTGCATAGGTAATTATGGTGGAGAAACCACACCTTTTTAAAATGCTTAAATACTATAAGATGAATAAAACATCAGCAAAAATAATTATTTAAATACCTTTTTGTAATTAATAAAATGACAAACTAATTTATTTGAGGACTAGACTTTTTGTGACTATGGATTAAGTTGAAATACTAATTTAGATGCTATGTTTATTTTTTCTAAAACTAAAATTAATAGGAAAAAAACTGAAACAGAAAAAGTAATATAAATAAAAAGGCAAAAACAAAAATAGAAATAAAGGAAAAGGACCCCCCGGCCAACTTGGCCAAACAGCCCAGCCAGCCAGCACACTGGCCCAGCCGCCCCCCTCCCTCACTCCCTAACCCACTCACCCGCAAACCCTAACCCGCGTCGCCCCACTCCCCCCCATGTTCGCCTCCTCCCTGATCTAGATCTGGATCGGGGGCACGACCTGCCGATGCCTGCCGCTCGACCCCGTCCTCTATGCCGCTCCGGACCGCCCGGAGGAACCCGCCATCTCGCCGGAGCTGCCCCGCTGTCTTTTCCATCGTCGACCTCGTCCCCGTCCCCGTCCTCGACAACCGCTGCCTTAGTCCCTACGCTCCCGCGATGAGGCCCCAGCCTCTCCTTCTCTCCCCCTGCTCCTGGCCTTGCCAAAGCGCGCACGCGCCCGCACCCCTGCGCTGCTGCTTGCTACAACCAGTGCCGCCTCCGACCGCCGCTCCTCGCGCCCGCAGCCACGGTTGCCCGCTTTTGATTTGTGCTACTCCGTCGCAGCCCACTACTCATGTTGCATCGCTGCCCCGAGTGCTGCTGCTTGCTTTAATGCTGCTGCTACTAGTGCAACGCTGCTACAGTACAGTAACATTCAGTTATTGTAGCAGCTGCTAGCTTTTCTCAAACAGCACTGGTTAGCCCCCTGAACAACCTCAAAACAAGAACTAAACAAAGCTCAACATAGCTAAAATAAATATGTGCGGGTAGTACACTTATCAAGGTTCAATTCTTTCCATTCGACCAAATCCAAAAGTTGCCTGGATTAATTCCTATGAAAATGACAAAAGTCTATGTTCTGTTATCTGGCAGAACTAAAAACAGATATACTGCCATAGCAACTTTGGAGCAGAAAATAAACAAGTAACAGAGATCTAACAATGATGCAATTGATACCATCTTGTAGAACACTGGAAAGTGATCAATATTGCTATAAGGCACCAATTCATAGGATGAATAGGACACTAGTTATGGCCTCTGGGAAACAGCTAAATGATGTTTAAAACTAAGGACTTAGCAGAATTTCAGTAATTCTAGTAAATGAATTAAAACTTTAAAAATTAATATAAAATAATTCGTAACTCGGATGACAATACTTTGTACATGGAGGTTGCTCAGAACGACGAGACAAATCTGAATACGCAGCCCGTTCGTCCGCCACACGTACCTAGCATAGCGAACATGCAACTTTCCCCCTCCGGCCCGTC
Organism: Aegilops tauschii subsp. strangulata; assembly: GCF_002575655.3. NCBI lineage: Eukaryota > Viridiplantae > Streptophyta > Magnoliopsida > Poales > Poaceae > Aegilops > Aegilops tauschii. The sequence continues at coordinate 51,626,659 of NC_053039.3, forward strand.
TTTCCGAAAACGCGAAACACCGGGTATACTTTCCCGGATGTTTCCCCCTTCGCCGGTATCACCTACTACCGCATTAGGGCACACCTACTCCATTACTTGTCATGTCAAGCATCGATATGCATCTGTTTGCATTGTATTTATTGTTTCTTCCCCCTCTTCTCTCCAGTAGACTACGAGATGGGCGTCGCTGCTACCCAGTACGACTACGGTGTTGACGACCCCTTCTTGCCAGAGCAACCAGGCAAGCCCCCCCCCCTGATCACCACATATCGCCTATTCCTTCTCTCTACTGCTTGCATTAGAGTAGTGTAGCACGTTACTGCTTTCAGTTAATTCCTATTCTATCGCATAGCCTATCATTGTTGCTACAGTTGTTACCCTTACCTGCAATCCTAAATGCTTAGTATAGGATATTAGTTTTCCATCAGTGGCCCTACCTTCTTGTCCGTCTGCCATGCTATACTATTGGGTCGTGATCACTCGGGAGGTGATCACGGGTTTACACATACATACATATTATACAGATTACATGATGTGACTAAAGTCATGTCGGCTCGTAGAGTACCCGCAAGTGATTTTGATGTGGGGGCTGAAAGGACAGGTGGCTCCATCCCGGTAGTGGTGGGCCTGGGTTCCTGACGGCCCCCGACTGTTACTTTGTGGCAGAACGACATGGCAGGTTGAGACCACCTAGGTGAGAGGTGGGCCTGGTCGGGGTTGGCGTTCGCAGTTACTTTAAAATACCACGCTTAACAAGATCTTCGTATTTGATCTGAGTCTTGCCACTGGCCTATACGCACTAACCAACTACACGGGAACAGTTATGGGCACTCGACGTCGTGGTATCAGCCGAAGCCTTCTTGACGTCAGCGACTGAGCGGCGCGCGCTGTGTTGGACCGCGTAACGCAACTTCCTTTGTAATGGAGGTTGCTAGGTCTGCTCACCGACTGCGTACGCAATGTGCAGGTGTGCAATGGGCGATGGGCCCAGACCCCTGCGCGCTTAGGATTTAGACCGGTGTGCTGACCTCTCTGTTGTGCCTAGGTAGGGCTGCGACGTGTTGATCTTCCGAGGCCGGGCATGACCCAGGAAAATGTGTCCGGCCAGAGGGATTGAGCGTGTTGGATAATGTGGTGCACCCCTGCAGGGAAGTTTATCTATTCGAATAGTCGTGTCCCTCGGTAAAAGGATGACCCAGAGTTGTACCTTGACCTTATGATAACTAGAACCGGATACTTAATAAAACACATCCTTCCAAGTGCCAAATACAACCCGATGCTCGTTCTCTCACAGGGCGATGAGGAGAGGATCGCTGGGTAGGATTATGCTATATGATGATACTTGGTGAACTTGCCATCTACTCTCTTCTACATGCTGCAAGATGGAGGCTGCCAGAAGCGTAGTCTTCGACAGGACTAGCTATCCCCCTCTTATTCTGGCATTCTGCAGTTTAGTCCATCGATATTGCCCCTTTACACTGATACCCATCCATATGTAGTGTAGATCCTTGCTTGCGAGTACTTTGGATGAGTACTCACGGTTGCTTTGCTCCCCCTTTCCCCCCTTTCCTTTCTTCTTGGTTGTCGCAACCAGATGTTGGAGCCCAGGATTCAGACGCCACCTTCGATGACTCCTACTAAACCGTGGGTGCCTACTACTACGTGCAGGCCGCCGCCAATGGCCAGGAGTAGTTTAGGAGGATCCCAGGCAGGAGGCCTGCGCCTGTTTCAATCTGTATCCCAGTTTGTGCTAGCCATCTTATGGCAACTTGTTTAAATTATGTCTGTACTCAGATATGGTTGCTTCCGCTGACTCGTCTATGATCGAGCACTTGTATTCGAGCCCTCAAGGCCTCTGGCTTGTATTATGATGCTTGTATGACTTATTTATGTTTTTAGAGTTGTGTTGTGATATCTTCCCGCGAGTCCCTGATCTTGATCGTACACGTTTGCGTACATGATTAGTGTACGATTGAATCGGGGGCGTCACACAATCGTGCCCCCCGCTCACGGTGTGTAGCGATATCGTCGCAAATCTGCCGGGGATGCTGCCCGGTACCAATCCTGGTGATTACCTGCCTGACGATGCACATTTTGATACAATCAAGGTTGACAAATTCAAATACCGGTATGGGAAGCCTCTCGTCCAACCTGGTCATCCTCCTCTAACAACGATGATGCGAAGATTCCATGAGTGGTACATGGACACCTGCAAGTCTGGGAAGGATACCTTGACGCTGAGAGTTAAAGAGGAGCACAACCTCTTTGGAATTGATCTGTTATCTATTCCATTTGAGTTCTTCTAATTTTTCAATCAAAAGGCCATCGATAAATTAATCGTCACTTGCTACTGTCTGTAAATACTACTTCTGTAATTAAGTCTCTATATATAGCTCAGCTCTTTCATTGCATGTATATATAATTATCCTTACTATATTATGCAGATTGAAGATCGTTGAATGCAGAAAAGCACAAATCTATGATATTGGGTTCATTAACACAAATCTCATAGATGAATGGATGGTTAAATTGAATGGCAAAGAAACCGAGGCCAACTTGCTAAAATCATTGCTTCAAAATCAAAACAAAGAGAAAATAATCTTTCCTTACAAATACAAGTGAGTGTTACTGTCTTGTGAATATTCGGTTTCCCTTATTACTCGAGGTTATGGTAATGTAATTGAAGAGTTATGCATGCGTGCGCAGCTTTCACTTTATTCTCCGAGAGATTAAGCTTGAGCAGGGACTAGTAACCGTCTTAGACTCAAGACGAAAAGATCCCAAGGAGTATGCGAACATGACTGAAATGCTCCAGAAGTAAATTCAATCGATCATTATCGCACCATATCGGCAACTTTGTTCATTTCCTGATATCAACTAATTGTTTTCTTTGTCTTGCAGGGTTTGGAAACAGTTCACTGAACAAACTCCGGGACTGCCGGGGGAGCTGCGATTTACACACCCGAGAGTAAGTACTACTAGCTAGTTACGCGCAACTCCCATTGATTCTAGCTAGTTTCATCAATACCATTTATAATGCTTGATTATCAGTTTGCTTGACCTCTATTTCTTGTAAATTGGTTGTGGCAGGAAGGCGGGACTAATCTTTGTGGATACTACATTTGCGAGTACATCTACAACGCGATGACCTCTCAGCGGGGCTACTCTAAAAAAGATTATGATGTGCATAAGCAATAATATTCACAATTTTATTTTATTACCATCATTTGTGTTGAGTTTCATTCATATATATGTATTGACCCCCTTCTTCAAATTAGCTCTCGGAGATTCGGGATGAACTCCTACCACAAGATCGCATAAAAGCAATTCAAGAGGAATTGGCGGGATTCTTTCTTGACCACGTCATCAATAAAGCCGGAGAATACCATGTGGAACTTGACTTCATATGTTAGGGATTGTAAGAAATCTTATATTGTATATATGTAGCTAGTAGCGTCGGATAGATATACGAAAACTTGTTGTTTGACCAATCTCTCGGAGAAGGAGAGGTCGATCACTTCTCTCTGTATATGTTTATGACGATCTTCTGTACTTAATGGTTTCCTTCATTTGCTTACTAGCTAGCGTGTCGAGTCCTCTCTATACGTATAGTACGTAGCGTCGATCAAGCACGGAGATAAGAGAGGACACTTCTCTCTCTATTATCTAGCTTACACAATATATGAAACCCCTAAATTAACCCTACAAAACCCCCAAACCCGCCCCCCCTTTAAAAAAATAAAAACCCCAGCCCCTGAACTGCTGACGCGTGGATGCCTTTTGGTCCCGGTTGGTGCTACCAACCGGGACAAAAGGCCCTCATGCCTGGGCAAGCCGTAGCGGCCACGTGGAGCCCCATTTGTCCCGGTTCGTATAAGAACCGGGACTAAAGGTGTTGGGATTTAGTACCGACCCTTTAGTCCCGGTTCCCGAACCGGGACAAATAGGCCTTATGAACCGGGACAAATGGGCCTTTTTCTACCAGTGATCAAACTAGAAACCAGAGATAAAAGCAATTATGTTCTTGAAATTCAGCATGATCAAAGGCTCCCGAATTTAGCACTCAATGACCGTGAGCACACAGAGCATGACAGAGGAGAGGAGAGGAACTGGTAGCTTACCTGTGCTGGAGTAGAAGAAGAAGTGGCCACCAGAGTGAGGCGTCGTAACAGGCCGACGGACTCGCTGGTGATGTTCACCAGGGTCCCATGCCCTTGCACGTCCACCTCCTTTTGCAAACTGTTCAGTTAACCAAAAAGATGACACTTTTAGTTACTACTTGTCACAAGAATGTAGCAGTATCAGAGGAGCAGAAATACAATATGTAACTTTATAATCTCAAAAAGAAAAACTTAATAGCTCGGCCTATTTTCTTTGCATTTCGAGTATTTCTAACCAACATGTGTGCTTCGGTGAGTCGTTTTCATCTACTTCAGTGCAGTAAGGAGGTCAAGGATCAATATGGCTTAAGCTGCTCATATCACAAGGAGGTTACCATACTCAATTGAAGACACAATGTTTTTCATAGCAAAACAAATTACAATTTCTGTCACCAAATCATACAACATGGCAACATGTATCTCTTTCTATTAGGATACATATAAGTTAGAGGCATACCATCTCAAATGAGAGGCAAGATGGTGCTAGAGCCCAATAAAATACTTGACAAATAATGGTACATCATGGGCATAAAAATCACTCGATTGAATCACGCATGATATTTAGTTAGCCCAGATCAGTAACATATGGCAGCAAAAGCAGCATGTAATTTCTTGACAACCATGTATAAGATCACACAGAGCATGAGAGAGGGAGAGGCAGAAGAGGAAGCGGTGGCTTACATGCGCTGGAGTAGTAGAAGATGAAGCGGCCAGCGGAGGGAGACGTCAGAGTGAGAGTCGGTCTAGCCGACGGAGTAGCTGGTGACGTTCTCCACCGCCCACATTTGTGCTCCTGACCTGCATGAGAAAACCGTGTCAGGGTAAATTGAAAGGAATCAATCAAGACATAGGTATGATCTCCTATAGTATTCAAAAAACCAAGTCAATGTCTCTAATGAACACAACACAAGATAGAGATGAGGGTGCATGCTGACAAAAAAATTAAGTGAGGAAAGGCTCATGGCTGTAGAAAATGTAATACTACATATTCAGGGCAGATAAACACTTTGCAGGACATATAGACTTGGTAACAGCACAACTTCATAACAGTTAAAGCAAATATCACCCACAATATCACATGCCTTGGTAAAAACAACTATAATCAAATATCCTCTACTACACAGTATCAAGTAGACAATACAAGTTTCCATTACCACAATTTCTTCATCAAACTCTAGAAAACAGGAGGTAAAACCAAGTATATTGTCATGTTCTTCATTCTAGAAATACATGTGACAGCCAAGGGAGCAATCATATCTCTGAACCATCAAATACATGTAAATAGTCTAGAGGAGGAACTCATCTAATTAAAAATCTCATTCTAGGGCAGGTTTGAGGATGCTACAGCTCGCTAAAAGATTTGACAAATGATGCTACATCATGGGCATAACAAATCACTCGATAGAATCATGCATGACATTTAGTTAGCCAGGATCAGTAACATATGGCACCAACAACATGTAATTTCTTGACAGCCATGTATCTTCATATCACTTGGAGCTTGAGAGAACGAAGTGGAACCGGTGGCTTACATGTGCTGGAGTAGAAGAAGAAGCGGCCACCAGAGGGAGACATCGGAGTGAGCGCCAGTGCAGGCCCAGAGACTCGCTGGTGATGTTCTCCACCGCGCACACTTGTGCTCCTGATCTGCGTGAGCAAGCCACATCAGGGTAAAATCGAATCGAATCAAGGAACATCAAAATCGTATCGAACCAAATGAAGTAGCAGAAGATCCTAACGAACACAGGGACTAATTTCTACAACAATAGCATCACAAACACAAGATTGCGGTGGCTGGAAGACCACCACCACAACACCGAACCCTAAATCATTGACCCATTGGCCAGCACCACAATCAGTCACGTCCCGATGGCCAGACCATCCCATGGCATAGGGGATATTTGCATGCAAGAGACCCATGTCTATAAAAATTCATGTGCTGTTGGAAAAATAAGAACTTGATGCTACGAGATTAATACTGCTAGATTAACTATATTCAGACTGAAATCATTACCCAATCTGGAACTGTGAGTTTGTAATCAACAAAAACTACTCAAATTTGTTCATAAAGCCGAGGAACTCATGCTAAACTTGATTATTAAAGTTCAGAAGTTTTAAACTAGGTAAAATTGAGAAAACAAAACAACACATAGCTTCAAAAATGAACGAACAGGCCGTGTTGTCCTAAAAAGCGGCATTAATGCTCATGAACCAAATTGAAGCAACCTTAAGAGGCAAGGTTCAGCTTCGTTCCTTTGTGTTGATGGCCAAATTCATTCCCTTGAATGAAAAAAAACACTCCTTTTATTGTAATAAGCCACCACGACCAAACTAGCTAGTTCAACCAGTCAAGTTACGCTGTTCTGATTTGAATCCAAATATTTATCTCACATATATTGTACCAGAACACAATAACATATAAAAAGACCTACAACCAAACCTAACTTACTAAAACAAGTAAACTTTTCCTGCTGGAAGTTTGCAAAGTATCATCACCGACCTCATGTTAATGAGAAAAGAATGTTACTTATAGTAAAGTAAATAAACAACTCGCATATGAATCAACTTTCACACTGCTTTGATTCAAATCCAAATATGTATCTAGCATATATGGTACCAAGACACTAACATCCAAAAACAACTAAAACCGAATGTAACTTATTGAAATAAGTCAACTTTTCTGGTGGTGTAGTTTACAAAGTACCAGCAACCAATCTCACGTAAGGGAAAAAGAGAAACATTTTCATGACAGTAAAATGGCTGTCAAGTTAGTACAATTTTTAGCAAAATAATTTACAATTTCTTCCAGCAAATCTTTCAACTTGGTGGCACGTATCTCTCTGATTATGACACATATAAGTTACATGCTTATCATCTCGAATGAGACAGGCAAGATGATGCTACAGCCCACAAAAAGATTTGACAAATGATGGTACATCATGGGCATAGCAAATCACTTGATAGAATCATGCATGACATCTAGCTAGCCTGGATCAATAACATATATGGCGCCAAGAGCAACATGTAATTTCTTGACAGCCATGTATCATATCACATAGAGCATGAGAGAGAGAGAAGAGGACCCGGTGGCTTACATGTCCTGGAGTAGAAGAAGCGGCCATCAGAGGTTGACGTCGGAGTGAGCGCCTGTGCAAGCCAACAGACTAGTTGGTGATGTTCTCCACCAAACACTTGTGCTCCTGACCTGCGTGAGAAAACCACATCAGTAGAATGATTAAAGGCTCTGATGTGAAAATTAGCATTATATAACTCTAGGAGAAACCTGAATACAACTAGGCATTGTCCAGCAGCCTAGAATTGACAACTCGAAACCAAAACACATAATCCTATTGTCCATTACCTAATCTCTCCATCAAATGGACACAACACAAAGTGTTCTCCACCGTGCACATTTGTAGTCCTGACCTACATGAGCAAACCGCATCAGGGTAAATCAATCAAACAAGACAGAGGTATGATCTCCTGTAATATTCAGAAGACCAAGTCATGTCTCTCTATAATGAACACAACACAAGGCAGAGGTGAGGGTGCATGCTGACAAAAAAATAACTGAGGAAAGGTCCATGGCTCTCAAGAATGCAATACTACACATTCAAGGCAGATAAACACTATGCAGGACACATTTAGATACATTATAACTGAGCACTTTTCCTGCTCTCTCAGACCATTAGCATTTTTAGCCATTGGATCGTCCCTTTTAGGCTTCCTTGACCGTCAGATTTGCTCTTAATCACACCCAAATCGCGTCCACAGCTTCGTGACGAGCGCTAAACTTCGCGGGCTGCTGCCCCGGTTGTCTTTTTGGGCATCCAAGATTCAATTGGGCCTACTGGGCCTGTCTGGGGATCTCGTCCAACGCAAAAGTGGAGAACCCTAAAACACTGTACGCTTGCGACCTAGTTTCTTTCGCTCGCAGCCTCCCGTGGCGACGCCTCACCATGGTTGGATTGGAACGGCGACTGCGCTGGGTTTGCACTGACATGAGGGACAGCACCTCCGTGGTCTATTCGGTTGCACGGACGCGACGGACAGCGCCTTCTCTGTCCATTCGGTTGCATGGACGCGAGCGGCGCGGTGGGATGGGGTGTGGCTGCGAGCGGCTCTGAAGTTCAGCCTAGGCTTGCGAGGGGATCAAGCGCCAGTGAAGCCAGCCATCGATCCAGCGCGAGGGGATACCGGGAGCAGATACAGCGAGCGGGAAGCCGATCCAGCCGACGAGGGGATCCATTGACCGCACGGGATGCGGGATGAATCGGCGACCAATCGATCCACCCGACGCATTCGAAGCGCGTGCGTGGAAATGGTGGGACGCGGACGATAATGGCCGGCGCATCATCACGACTTCTGTTTTTTCTCATAATTTTACATGGGAACAGGGGAGCTTTGGACCTTGTGTCTAGACTACAATGTAACCATCAATAGGCAGCAGCTTCATCCGCGTAACACGTGAGCTATCTCGTTCCCTGTACCTTCTTGGATTTGCATTGTTTTTAGATGCTTTATGTTTCTTGTGGATGCCATCTTGCTGAACCACGTGACTAGCACTAAATCGCTGAATCAAAGGTTTGTAGCAAACAACGATTGCTACTGTATGGTGTATGCCACGTTTTTTTACCCCTCTGTCTGTAGTTTCCAATTTTGTGCACAAATAGTTCAGCAAAATCATAAGTGTGTAGATGCTAAAGTTATCTGTTTGCTCCACAAAAGATAGAAAGGGGAGATGGGGAGGGATGCTTAGTCATGGGCTCATGGATCATTGTTTCTTGGGGATGATGCATATATATAACACTGATATGAATTCCTAAATTAATTGATGGCCATGGTTTTATGGGCAGCCAAGGTTTTATCTATTCTTAATCTACTCTTTGATCAATCTCCATGGATCCTATTGTTATTTGTTTTCCAGTGTTGAAATTTACCTGCTCTGTGTAATAATTCAAGTGCGTCGTTGCCTTAACAAGCTAATGAGCAAGAATTAGTCTATCATTCATGTTGTTTCATCTTTACCGTGGTAATACAGAAAGATGGACATCTGACACTGCTTGTGGATATAGTGAAGTACTCCTGGGCCATAATCCATCCCTTGCGATAACGTTTGGCCAGTCAAAATGTGACTCGTCCTCTGATAACTGCGGCAATTAGAGGCCACCTCAAGGTAGTGAACCTTCTGCTGGAGCAAGTTTCTGGGTTGATTGAACTACCAAAGGCGAACCGAACAACAATTGCATATACCCTTTATTTTCCTAGTACAGGGAATCTCCAGACACGACAAAGTATGTATCTACATCTGAAAATTTTCTTAGCTTTTCCAGAAATATGATTTTGGTTTATCTATTACCACTACCCCAATTTACATTGGATTTGTGTGCACATTTCAGAAAGTAAGGTTGCATGGTCCAGTTTTGTAAGGTCATATTTTCCGAGCATAACTTATGACAATCACAGTTCTAATTTTATTGTTTAATTCAACAATTCTATCAACGGTTAGTTTTGCTTATTTCACCTCACTACATTAAAGTCCATAGTTTGAATTTTTTTAAATCTACGGATCCTACTTATGCCATTTCGTGTTCGTCCACTTCTGGCCTTCTCCATCCATGACCAACACTACTATATGTATGCAAATAATGTAAGTTCACAAGCTCCAATCCAAATTATGTAGTCGCCATGGTGAGAACTAACAATTGTATTCCTTCTAATTTGGGAAAAATGTTGTTGGTCAATTTGCTTAAAAATTTACAAGAACTGAGTAGCCGCCACTTGCTTGCATAAAATAGACAGTTTAATTTATGGTATGCTTCGGTTTTTTGTCATACATGTTAATTTGGTAAGAGAATTTGTGTGCAGTTTTAAATTAACTCAATCTGGGAGCTAGCCAATGGATATTTCCTTTGTTTATTCTCAGTTTTGATTTGAGCAATATATAGAGAGAGAGAGACAGAGAGAGACAGAGAGCTAATATGCTCTGAAGTTTCTTATTGTTTGATCCCCCATTCCGTTCAACTAGAATGGTTTTTCTCTTCCTCTACATGCCATATATAGGCATTTGTTATTTTGCGCTACAGAGTAAGGATAAATATTTAACTCTGATTCCATTACCCACTTTGCCGTGCTTCTATGTTGGTAGTTTTGCTGCACTATAGTAGCAGTAATCCTTGTGTGACAATTATTGTACTGATTACATCATAGCACAGGGACAACTTGAGGGGCTTTCAAACTGCAGTTCGAGAGACAATCTGTTTGTTGTATGGAGGTGTGCTCAATGGACTTCTGTTTTTGCTACATTATTCTTCAATAAATAATAGTTTTATCTTTACATTTTCTTCCAAGCGACTTTTTTTCTTTTCTTAAAACTTTGTACCATCTAATTCCAGTTAGTCATATTTGTTGTGTTAATTCTCTCTCCTTAGCAGGCCAAAGTTTAGGTAAGGCTAAATCCCGAAGTTATTTGGTGGAACTTAGCATCAGAATGGCTTGGCTTTCTAGAACAGAAAAGACGGCAGTCTTTTTTTTGTCGTAATGTCCCTATTCGGAAACAAGAAGTGAGTGCTTTGTAGTTTTTTTTTCAAAAAATAATATAACTAGAATGAATGAAATATGTGAGGGTTGAGCTCCTGAGTTGTGTTATTATTTTAATAAAATTGTTGTTCTTTTTGATGTTCTTGTTAGAAAGTTGGATAATGGAGACAAAGCTGTTGGTAAGAAGACCCGGATCATGTATGCTTCTGTATCAAGGATTTTTCTCATAGCCATCCCAAGTTGAGCAGTTCTAGATACATACAATATTATCAAGAAACATTCTTGTGGCAAGAAGCTCAAATAAATTCTTACAAATTCTCAAGTCAATCATGCATGCTATGTATGTCGTGGGTCAGGCTTTGTTCATATATATCCCCACAAACATGTTCTTAAGTTGAATATTTGCCCTAAATAAGAAGCTTAGGAGAATTCTTGTGTTAGAAATTTACAATTTATGGCTTTCATGATTTATGCCTAACAAGTAACAAGATTCTGCAAGTCATGCCACCTATTATTTCCATCATATTGTGTATTTATTATTTCATGCTGACTTTGCTATAGTTATGTGTTTGACAATGATCTTGTAATTTGTGGGCTGGGTATGGAAGCAATCTATGTTAAGCAAGATTATAGTAATACTCTTACTTTAAACCTTGTGGGCAATACCTAACTTTTCATTATAAAAATGGACGGGAGCGGCAACGCGCGCCATCAATGATCTAGTATACTTGGTAACAGCACAAACCCAGAGCAGTTTAAGTAATATCACCTACACTATCTCATGCCTTCGTAAAAAGGAGTATAAATAAAATATTGTCTAGTACACAGTATTAACTAGACAAAACAGTAGGTTCCATAATCAGAGTTCCTCATCAAACTCTAGAAATAAGGAGGTAGAACCAATTGTACTGTCATGTTCTTGATTCTAGAAATGCATGTAACAACCAAGGAGCAAGGACTAGAGCAATAACCACATGCCTCTCTATAATGAACGCAACACAATACAGAGGTGAGGGCGCATGCTGACAAAAAAAAGCAAAGAAATGTCCACGGCTCTAAAGAATGTAAACATACATATTTAGGGCAGATGAACACTATGCACAATACACACTTGGTAATCAGAGGAACTCCAGAACAGTTTAAGCAATATCGCCCACACTAGCAAATGCCTTGGTAAAAGGACTACCAATAAAATATCCTCTACTACACAGTATCAACTAGACAAAACATTAGGTTCAGAATCACAGTTCCTCATCAAATTCTAGAGACCACGAGATAAAACCAAGTGTAGTATTATGTTCTTGAAACTTAGCATGATTAAAGGCTCGAAAATTTAGCACTCGATGGCCGGGGGCACGCAGAGCATGAGAGAGCATAGAAGATGAACTAGTAGCTTACCGGAACTGGAGTAGAAGAAGCGGACACCAGAGTGAGGCGAGGGACCAGGCTAACGAACTTGCTAGTGATGTCCACATGGATAGCCACTGTCAAAGGGGGTCCCATGCCTCTGCACGTCCAGCTCCTTTCCAAACTCTTTAGTTAACCAAAAAGATGACACTTTTAGTTACTAATTGTGACAAGAATATAGGAGTATCAGAGGAGCAGAAATACAATAGGTAACATTATAATCTCAAAAAAGAAAAGCTTAATAGCTCTGCCTATTTTCTTTGTATTTGAATGATTCCTAGCCAACTTGTGCGTTTTGGTGAGTCATTTTTATCTACTATAAGCTGGTTAAGGATCAATACAAGGCTTAAGCTCCTCATATGATGGAGATTACCATACTCAATCGTAGACACAACGTTTTTCATGGCAAAACAATTTACAATTGGTGCCACCAAATCGTACATGGCAGCATGTATCTGTCTCATTAGTACACATGAAAGTTACATGCATATCATCTCGAATGAGACAGACACGAAAGTTGATGTAACAACCCAGTAAAACACTTAACAAATGAGTAAATCATGGGCATAGCAAATCACTCGATAGAATCATGCATTACATTTAGTTAGGCCGGATCAGTAACATATGACCAACAGCAACATGTAAATTCCTGACAGCCATGTATCATATCACACAAAGCATAGAAGAAGAGGACCCGGTGGCTTACATGTGCTGGAGTAGAAGTAGCGGCCACCAGAGGTTGACGTCGGAGTGAGTGCCAGTGCAGGCCAACAGACTGGTTGGTGATGTTCTCCACTGCGCACACTTGTGATCCTGACCTGCGTGAGCAAACCACATAAACGAAAATCAAATTTAAGACTATGCACATCACCGACACCACACATGCCTTGGTAAAAGGGCAATAAATGAAATATCATCTGTAAGTTCCAGTAGGCACTAGCAACTAGAACAGCCATGTTCTAATATTGCAGTTCTTCATCAAACTCCATAAACCAAGAGATAAAACCAAGCATAATAGTATGTTCTTGACATTTAACATGATTAAAGGCTCCGATATGATTGCAGTAGCATGATTAAAGGATCCGTTGTGAGAATTAGCTATATGACTCCAGAAGATACGTCCTTTGGAAAATAATATATAGAAATTGATCAATTGTTCGACATTTAATTCCAGTCATATAAAGATTCTACCATAACACATATTGTTTGGGGAAGCTATTTCAGACTTACTGAAGAAATGAATTTTATTAGTTCTGTACCATTGTACTAGCAATTGGCGGTCCCACTCAGAGTAAGCAAAATAATCAATAATTTAGACTAGGCTAACAGAAATTCAAGTGATCATGAATTAGATGGCACAGATATTTATGCGGAGTTGAAATATGTCTTAACACCAAGAAATTTTGTTTCTTTCTTTCAATATAGCAAGAACTAAAAGATACACATACCTATGTATTTGCAGGTTCTAGTATGATGTTTTTTCATGCCAATAAGTGTTGGAAATATGCCCTAGAGGCAATAATAAAATGGTTATTATTATATTTCCTTGTTCATGATAATTGCCTATTGTTCATGCTATAATTGTGTTATCCGAAAATCGTAATACATGTGTGAATACATAGACCTAACATGTCCCTAGTGAGCCTCTAGTTGACTAGCTCGTTGATCAATAGATGGTTACGGTTTCCTGGCCATGGACATTGGATGTCATTGATAACGGGATCACATCATTAGGAGAATGATGTGATGGACAAGACCCAATCCTAAGCATAGCACTAGATCGTGTAGTACGTTTGCCGAAGCTTTTCTAATGTCAAGTATCATTTCCTTAGACCATGAGATCGTGCACCTCCCGGACACCGTAGGAATGCTTTGGGTGTACCAAACGTCACAACGTAACTGGGTGGCTATAAAGGTGCACTACACGTATCTCCGAAAGTGTCTGTTGGGTTGGCACGGATCGAGACTGGGATTTGTCACTCCGTATGACGGAGAGGTATCTCTGGGCCCAATCGGTATTGCATCATCATAATGAGCTCAATGTGACTAAGTAGTTAGTCACGGGATCATGCGTTACGAAACGAGTAAAGTGACTTGCCAGTAACGAGATTGAACGAGGTATTGGGATACCGACGATCGAATCTCGGGCAAGTAACATACCGATTGATAAAGGGAATTGTATACCGGATTGCTTGAATCCTCGACATCGTGGTTCATCCGATGAGATCATCGTGGAACATGTGGGAGCCAACATGGGTATCCAGATCCCGTTGTTGGTTATTGGCTAGAGAGGTGTCTCGGTTATGTCTGCATGATTCCCGAACCCGTAGGGTCTACACACTTCAGGTTCGATGACGCTAGGGTTATAAGGAAGGTTTGTATGTGATTACCGAATGTTGTTCGGAGTCCCGGATGAGATCCCGGACGTCACGAGGAGTTCCGGAATGGTCCGGAGGTAAAGATTTATATATGGGAAGTCACCATACGGTCACCGGAAGTGTTCGGGGGTATGCCGGTATTGTACCGGGACCACCAAAGGGGTTCCGAGGGTCCGCCGGGAGGGTCCACCTGCCCCGGAGGGCCTTATGGGCTGTAGGTGGAAGGGAACCAGCCCCTAAGTGGGCTGGGGCGCCAAACCCCCTAGGGCCCATGCGCCTAGGGTTTGGGGGAACCCTAAAGGGGGCCCCCCCTTGCTTGGGGGGCAAGCCACCTCCCCCTGGGCCGCCGCCCCCCCCCCCCTCTAGATCCCATCTAGAGGGGCCGGCCCCCTTCCTCCTTCTCCCTATAAATAGAGGGGTGAGGGGAGGGCTGTGACATGACATCCAAGGCGCAGCCCCTCCCCTCCCCAACACCTCTCCTCCTCCGCGCAAACTTGGCGAAGCCCTGCCGGAGAACTGTCACTCCACCACCACCACGCCGTCGTGCTGCTGTTGGAGCCTTCTTCCTCAACCTCTCCCTCCTCCTTGCTGGATCAAGGCGTGGGAGACGTCACCGCTCCGTACGTGTGTTGAACGCGGAGGTGCCGTCCGTTCGGCGCTTGGATCATCGGTGATTTGGATCACGACGAGTACGACTCCATCAACCCTGTTCTCTTGAACGCTTCTGCTCGCGATCTACAAGGGTATGTAGATGCACTCCTCCCCTCTCGTTGGTAGTAAACTCCATAGATTGATCTTGGTGATGCGTAGAAAATTTTGAATTATTGCTACGTTCCCCAACAGTGGCATCATGAGCTAGGTCTATGGTAGTTTTTATGCACGACTAGAACACAAGTTGTTGTGGGCGTCGATTTTGTCAATTTACTTGCCGTTACTAGTCTTATCTTGATTCGGCGGCATCGTGGGATGAAGCGGCCCGGACCGACCTTACACGTACGCTTACGTGAGACAGGTTCCACCGACTGACATGCACTAGTTGCATAAGGTGGCTAGCGGGTGTCTGTCTCTCCCACTTTAGTCGGATCGGATTCGATGAAAAGGGTCCTTATGAAGGGTAAATAGAAATTGGCATATCATGTTGTGGTTTTGGCGTAGCTAAGAAACGTTCTTGCTAGAAACCTATAGCAGCCACGTAAAAATTGCAACAACAATTAGAGGACGTCTAACTTGTTTTTGCAGCAAGTGTCATGTGATGTGATATGGCCAGATGGATGTGATGAATGATATATGTGATGTATGAGATTGATCATGTTCTTGTAATAGGAATCACGACTTGCATGTTGATGAGTATGACAACCGGCAGGAGCCATAGGAGTTGTCTTAATTTATTTATGACCTGCGTGTCAACTGAAACGTCATGTAATTACTTTACTTTATTGCTAACCGTTAGCCATAGTAGTAGAAGTAATAGTTGGCGAGACAACTTCATGAAGACACGATGATGGAGATCATGGTGTCATGCTGGTGACGATGATGAACATGGCGCCCCGAAGATGGAGATCAAAAGGAGCAAAATGATATTGGCCATATCATGTCACTATTTGATTGCATGTGATGTTTATAATGTTTTACATCTTATTTGCTTAGAACGACGGTAGCATAAATAAGATGATCCCTCGCTAAAATTTCAAGAAAGTGTTCCCCCCTAACTGTGCACCGTTGCGAAGGTTCGTTGTTCCGAAGCACCACGTGATGATCGGGTGTGATAGGTTCTAACGTTCGCATACAATGGGTGTAAGCCAGATTTACACACGCAATACACTTAGGTTGACTTGACGAGCCTAGCATGTACAGACATGGCCTCGGAACACAAGAGACCGAAAGGTCGAGCATGAGTCGTATAGCAGATACAATTAACATGAAGATGTTCACCGATGATGACTAGTCCGTCTCACGTGATGATCGGACACGGCCTAGTTGACTCGGATCATGTATCACTTAGATGACTAGAGGGATGTCTGTCTGAGTGGGAGTTCATTAATGATTTGATTAGATGAACTTAATTATCATGAACTTAGTCTAAAATCTTTACAATATGTCTTGTAGATCAAATGGCCCACGCTAATGCCAACCTCAACTTCAACGCATTCCTAGAGAAAACCAAGCTGAAAGACGATGGTAGCAACTATACGGACTGGGTCCGGAACTTGAGGATCATCCTCATAGCTGCCAAGAAAGCATATGTCCTTGAAGCACCGCTAGGTGAAGCACCCGTCCCAGCAAACCAAGACATTATGAACGCCTGGCAAACACGTGTTGATGATTACTCCCTGATTCAGTGCGGCATGCTTTACAGCTTAGAACCGGGGCTCCAAAAGCGTTTCGAGCAGCACGGAGCATATGAGATGTTCCAAGAGCTGAAAATGGTTTTCCAAGCTCATGCCCAGGTCGAGAGATATGAAGTCTCCGACAAGTTCTACAGTTGTAAGATGGAGGAGAATAGTTCCGTCAGGGAACACATACTCAAAATGTCTGGGTTGCACAACCGCTTGTCTCAGCTGGGAGTTAATCTCTCGGATGAGACAGTCGTTGATAGAATCCTTCAGTCGCTCCCACCTAGTTACAAGAGCTTTGTGATGAACTTCAATATGCAGGGGATGGAAAAGAACATTCCTGAGGTATATTCGATGCTAAAATCAGCGGAGGTGGAGATCAAAAAGGAACATCAAGTGTTGATGGTGAATAAGACCACTAAGTTCAAGAAAGGCAAGGGTAAGAAGAACTTCAAGAAAGACGGCAAGGGAGTTGCTGCGCCCGGTAAGCAAGCTGCCGGGAAGAAGACAAAGAATGGACCCAAGCCTGAGACTGAGTGCTTTTATTGCAAGGGAAACGGTCACTGGAAGCGGAACTGCCCCAAGTACTTAGCGGATAAGAAGGCCGGCAATACCAAAGGTATATGTGATATACATGTTATTGATGTGTACCTAACCAGCGCTCGTAGTAGCTCCTGGGTATTTGATACCGGTGCGGTTGCTCATATTTGTAACTCAAAGCAGGAGCTGCGGAATAAGCGGAGACTGGCGAAGGACGAGGTGACGATGCGCGTCGGGAATGGTTCCAAGGTCGATGTGATCGCCGTCGGCACGCTACCTCTACATTTACCTACGGGATTAGTTTTAAACCTCAATAATTGTTATTTAGTGCCAGTTTTGAGCATGAACATTGTATCTGGATCTCGTTTAATGCGAGATGGCTACTCATTTAAATCTGAGAATAATGGTTGTTCTATTTATATGAGAGATATGTTTTATGGTCATGCCCCGCTGGTCAATGGTTTATTCTTAATGAATCTGGAACGTGATGTTACACATATTCATAGTGTGAATGCCAAGAAATGTAAGGTTGATAATGATAGTCCCACATACTTGTGGCACTGCCGCCTTGGTCACATTGGTGTCAGACGCATGAAGAAACTCCATGCAGATGGACTTTTGGAGTCTCTTGATTATGAATCATTTGACACGTGCGAACCATGCCTCATGGGAAAAATGACCAAGACTCTGTTCTCCGGAACAATGGAGCGAGCAACCAACTTATTGGAAATCATACATACTGATGTGTGCGGTCCAATGAGCGTTGAGGCTCGCGGTGGCTATCGTTATGTTCTCACCCTCACTAATGACTTGAGTAGATATGGGTATGTCTACTTAATGAAACACAAGTCTGAGACCTTTGAAAAGTTCAAGGAATTTCAAAGTGAGGTTGAGAATCAACGTGACAGGAAAATAAAGTTCTTACGATCAGATCGTGGAGGGGAATATTTGAGTCACGAATTTGGCACACACCTAAGGAAATGTGGAATTGTTTCACAACTCACGCACCTGGAACACCTCAGCGTAATGGTGTGTCCGAACGTCGTAATCGCACTCTATTGGATATGGTGCGATCTATGATGTCTCTTACCGATCTACCGCTATCATTTTGGGGTTATGCTTTAGAGACTGCAGCATTCACTTTAAATAGGGCTCCGTCGAAATCCGTTGAGACGACACCGTATGAACTATGGTTTGGAAAGAAACCTAAGCTGTCGTTTCTTAAAGTTTGGGGATGCGATGCTTATGTCAAGAAACTTCAATCTGAAAAGCTCGAACCCAAGTCGGAAAAATGTGTCTTCATAGGATACCCTAAGGAAACCATTGGGTATACCTTCTACCTCAGATCCGAAGGCAAGATCTTCGTTGCCAAGAATGGGTCCTTTCTGGAGAAAGAGTTTCTCTCGAAAGAAGTAAGTGGGAGGAAAGTGGAACTTGATGAGATGACCCCTCTCGAACCAGAAAGTAGCGCGGCACAAGAAAATGTTTCTGTGGTGCCTGCACCGACTAGAGAGGAAGTTAATGATGATGATCATGATCAAGTTACCACTGAACTTCGTAGGTCGACAAGGACACGTTCCGCACCAGAGTGTTACGGCAACCCTGTCCCGGAAATCATGTTGTTGGACAACGGTGAACCTTCGAACTATGAAGAAGCAATGGCAGGCCCAGATTCCAACAAATGGCTTGAAGCCATGCAATCCGAGATAGGATCCATGTATGAAACCAAAGTATGGACTTTGACAGACTTGCCCGATGATCGGCGAGCGATAGAAAATAAATGGATCTTTAAGAAGAAGACGGACGCGGATGGAAATGTTACCATCTATAAAGCTCGACTTGTCGCTAAGGGTTATCGACAAGTTCAAGGAGTTGACTACGATGAGACCTTCTCACCCGTAGCGAAGCTGAAGTCCATCCGAATCATGTTAGCAATTGCCGCATTCTACGATTATGAGATATGGCAAATGGACGTCAAAACGGCATTCCTTAACGGCTTCCTTAAGGAAGAATTGTATATGATGCAGCCGGAAGGTTTTGTTGATCCTAAGAATGCTGACAAGGTATGCAAGCTCCAGCGCCCAATCTATGGGCTGGTGCAGGCATCTCGGAGTTGGAACATTCGCTTTGATGAGATGATCAAAGCGTTTGGGTTTACACAGACTTATGGAGAAGCCTGTGTTTACATGAAAGTGAGTGGGAGCTCTGTAGCATTTCTCATATTATATGTGGATGACATACTGTTGATGGGAAATGATGTAGAATTCTTGGAAAGCATAAAGGCCTACATGAATAAATGTTTTTCAATGAAGGACCTTGGAGAAGCTGCTTACATATTAGGCATCAAGATCTATAGAGATAGATCGAGACGCCTCATAGGTCTTTCACAAAGCACATACCTTGATAAGATATTGAAGAAGTTCAATATGGATCAGTCCAAGAAGGGGTTCTTGCCTGTATTGCAAGGTGTGAGATTGGGCACGGCTCAATGCCCGACCACGGCAGAAGATAAAGAAAAGATGAGTGTCATCCCCTATGCCTCGGCCATAGGGTCTATTATGTATGCCATGCTGTGTACCAGACCTGATGTAAACCTTGTCGTAAGTTTGGTAGGAAGGTACCAAAGTAATCCCGGCATGGAACACTGGACAGCGGTCAAGAACATCCTGAAGTACCTGAAAAGGACTAAGGATATGTTTCTCGTTTATGGAGGTGACGAAGAGCTCATCGTAAAGGGTTACATCGATGCTAGCTTCGACACAGATCTGGATGACTCTAAGTCACAAACCGGATACGTGTATATTTTGAATGGTGGGGCGGTCAGCTGGTGCAGTTGCAAGCAAAGCGTCGTGGCGGGATCTACGTGTGAAGCGGAGTACATGGCAGCCTCGGAGGCAGCGCATGAAGCAATATGGATGAAGGAGTTCATTCCCGACCTAGGAGTTATTCCCAATGCATCAGGGCCGATGACTCTCTTCTGTGACAACACTAGAGCTATTGCCCTTGCCAAGGAGCCAAGGTTTCATAAGAAGACCAGGCACATCAAGCGTCGCTTCAACTCCATTCGTGAAAATGTTCAAAATGGAGACATAGATATTTGTAAAGTACATACGGATTTAAATGTCGCAGATCCGTTGACTAAACCTATTCCACGGGCGAAACATGATCAACACCAGAACTCTATGGGTGTACGATTCATCACAATGTAACTAGATTATTGACTCTAGTGCAAGTGGGAGACTGTTGGAAATATGCCCTAGAGGCTATAATAAAATGGTTATTATTATATTTCCTTGTTCATGATAATTGTCTATTGTTCATGCTATAATTGTGTTATCCGGAAATTGTAATACATGTGTGAATACATAGACCATAACATGTCCCTAGTGAGCCTCTAGTTGACTAGCTCGTTGATCAATAGATGGTTACAGTTTCCTGACCATGGACATTGGATGGCATTGATAACAGGATCACATCATTAGGAGAATGATGTGATGGACAAGACCCAATCCTAAGCATAGCACTAGATCGTGTAGTTCGTTTGCTGAAGCTTTTCTAATGTCAAGTATCATTTCCTTAGACCATGAGATCGTGCAACTCCCGGACACCGTAGGAATGCTTTGGGTGTACCAAACGTCACAACGTAACTGGGTGGCTATAAAGGTGCACTACAGGTATCTCCGAAAGTGTCTGTTGGGTTGGCACGGATCGAGACTGGGATTTGACACTCCGTATGACGGAGAGGTATCTCTGGGCCCACTCGGTATTGCATCATCATAATGAGCTCAATGTGACTAAGTAGTTAGTCACGGGATCATGCATTACGGAACGAGTAAAGTGACATGCCGGTAACGAGATTGAACGAGGTATTGGGATACCGACGATCGAATCTCGGGCAAGTAACGTACCGATTAATAAAGGGAATTGTATACGGGATTGCATGAATCCTCGACATCGTGGTTCATCCGATGAGATCATCGTGGAACATGTGGGAGCCAACATGGGTATCCAGATCCCGTTGTTGGTTATTGGCTAGAGAGGTGTCTCAGTCATGTCTGCATGATTCCCGAACCCGTAGGGTCTACACACTTAAGGTTCGATGACGCTAGGGTTATAAGGAAGGTTTGTATGTGATTACCGAATGTTGTTCGGAGTCCCGGATGAGATCCCGGACGTCACGAGGAGTTCCGGAATGGTCCGGAGGTAAATATTTATATATGGGAAGTCACCATACGGTCACCGGAAGTGTTCGGGGGTATGCCGGTATTGTACCGGGACCACCGAAGGGGTTCCGGGGGTCCACCGGGAGGGTCCACCTGCCCCGGAGGGCCTTATGGGCTGTAGGTGGAAGGGAACCAGCCCCTAAGTGGGCTGGGGCGCCAAACCCCCTAGGGCCCATGCGCCTAGGGTTTGGGGGAACCCTAAAGGGGGCGCCCCCCTTGCTTGGGGGGCAAGCAACCTCCCCCTTGGCCGCCGCCCCCCCCCCCCTCTAGATCCCATCTAGAGGGGCCGGCCCCCTTCCTCCTTCTCCCTATAAATAGAGACATGACATCCAAGGCGCTGCCCCTCCCCTCCCCAACACCTCTCCTCCTCCGCGCAAACTTGGCGAAGCCCTGCCGGAGAACTGTCAGTCCACCACCACCACGCCGTCGTGCTGCTGTTGGAGCCTTCTTCCTCAACCTCTCCCTCCTCCTTGCTGGATCAAGGCGTGGGAGACGTCACCGCTCCGTACGTGTGTTGAACGCGGAGGTGCCGTCCGTTCGGCGCTTGGATCATCATTGATTTGGATCACGACGAGTACGACTCCATCAACCCCGTTCTCTTGAACGCTTCCGCTCGCGATCTACAAGGGTATGTAGATGCACTCCTCCCCTCTCGTTGCTAGTAAACTCCATAGATTGATCTTGGTGATGCGTAGAAAATTTTGAATTATTGCTACGTTCCCCAACAATAAGATGGTGACTCTGACAGAAACATCACTAATCATTGATCCTAGCCCACAACAACAACAACCAAGAAAATAGAATTAAACTTGATCTTGGCTATATCACATGCATAATCAATGACACCAATTAGTAAGACAACAACAAGAAGCACAAATGTTGACATCACAGATCAAAACTTCGTATTATTGTAGGCCTAGCTGAAGTACCACTAGTGGAAAAAGGGTCATCTGTCCCGGTTGGTAAGGGCCTTTTGTCCTGGTTGTTGAACCGGGACTAAAGGGTCGTTACTAATGCCCTAGCCCTTTAGTCCTGGTTCTTACCCGAACCGGGACAGATGGGCCTCCACGTGGCCGGTGTGGCGAGCCCAGGCAGGAGGGCCTTTGGTCCCGATTGGTGGCACTAACCGGGTCCAACAGGCATCCACGCGTCAGCATTTCACGGGCTGGGGTTTTTGTGTTTTTTTTAAGGGGGGGGGGGGGGGTTGGGGGTTTTGGGGGGTTAATTTAGGTGTTTCATATATTGTGTTAGCTAGCTAATTAATAGAGAGAAGTGCCCTCTCTTATCTCCGTGCTTGGTCGACGCTACGTACTATATACGTATAGAGAGGACTAGACACACTAGCTAGTAAGCAAATGAAGGAAACAGAAGATCGTCATGAACATATGCATACAGAGAGAAGTGATATCGACCACCTCTCCTTCTCTAAGAGATTGGTCGAACAACAAGTTCTCGTATATCTATCCGACACTACCGGCTACATATATACAATAATTATCTCTTACAATATAATCTCCTGATTATATATGAACACAGGGTCCACATAGTATTCTCCGTTTTCAGCGATCACGTGGTCAAGGAAGAATGCCGCCAATTCCACTTGAATTGCTCGCATATGATCTGGTGGTAGGAGTCCATCCCGCATCCGAAAGATCTAATTTGAAGAAGGGGGTCAATATATATATATATATATATATATATGAATAAATGAAACTCAACACAAATGATGGTAATAAAATAAAATTGTGAATATTATTGCTTACACACTTCATATTGTTCGTCAGAGTAGCCCCGCTCACAGGTCGTGTGGCGGATGGACTCGCAAACGTAGTATCCACAGAAATCATTCCCTTGTTCCTGCCACAACCACTTTACAAGAAATAGAGGTCAATCAAACTGATAAGCAAGCATGCTAAATGGTATTGATGAAACTAGCGCTTGAATCACTAGGAGATGCGCGGAACATGCTACTATAGTACTTACTTTCGGGTGTCTAAATTGCAGCTTCTTCGGCAATCCCGGAGCTTTTTTGGTGAATTTTCTCCAAACCCTGCCAGACAAAGAAAACAATTACTTGATATCAGGAAATGAACAAAGTTGCTGATATGGTGGATAATGATCGATTTAACTTACTTCTCGAGCATTTGAGTCATGTCCGCATAGTCCTGGGGATCTTTTCGTCTCGAGTCTAAGACGGTTACTACTCCCTGCTCAAGCTTAATCTCTAGGAGAATATAGTGGAAGCTGCGCACGCATGCATAAGTCATCAATTACATTACTATAACCTGGACTAATAAGGGAAACCGAATATGCACAAGACAGTAACACTCACTTGAAGTTGTAAGGAAAGAGTATTATATCTTTGTTTTCATTTATTACCAACGATCGTAGCAAGTTGGCCTCAGTATTTTCAGCATGATATTTAACCTCAGTTGCATCAATGAGATTTGTGTTAATGAACCCAATATCACCGATTTGTCTTTTCTTCAATTCGGCGATCTTCAATCTGCATAATATAGTGAGGATAATTATAAATACATGCAATGAAAGAGCTGACCTATATAGAGAGACTTAATGACAGAAGTAGTACTACTTACAGACAGTAGCAAGTGACCGTTGATTTATCGAGGGCCTTTTGATTGAAAAACTGGAAGAACTCCTCAAATGGAACATTCAACAGTTCAATTCCAATGAGGTCATGCTCCTCTTTAACTCTCAGCATCAAAGTATTCCTCCCCCCAGACTCTCTGCAGGTTTTCATGTACCAATCATGCAATCTTCGCATCATCGTTGTTAGAGATCTTTCATCTTTGACGAGAGGCTTCCCGTACTCGTATCTGTGTTCCTCCACCTCCAAGAAATCATAATGTACATCGTCGGGCAGGTAATCTCCAAGATTGCTATAACCAGGCACCATCCTCGGATCATTAGCGACGATGTCGCTAGACACCTTGAGCGGGGGGCACGATTGGTTCGCTTGTTCGCCGAGCTGGGCAATTTTTTTCCCAGCTCGTCGTTCTTTTAACCTTTGATCACTGACAGTACTTCCCGACCGCTCCGCTTCGACAAATGTCTTTGCAATAATGCGCTCATAGTTGCCTTTCGAAGGAGACTTTGGTGGTTTTGTCAGGGCAGCCAGAGTGCGCTTCGCTTTCACCGGATCTACCTTCTCCTCCGGAGGTGGATGTTTCTTTGCTTTCACCCCTTCAAACAAGTTCGTCACTTCAGCTCGCATGATCTTCGTGTTCTCCTCCGGGGTCCTCTCGTATGGTAACTTGTCTGGAGTCTTCAGAGAAGGACCGAATCTGTATTGCCTCCCTCCTTTGGCTATACTGCTAGACGCCGGCAGAGCAGACGGAGCGGTTGCGGCTCTCTTCTTTCCTTGCTTACGGCGGAGGAGAAGGACTACGACGCCCCAGAGCAGCCGGAGCGGCGGCGGGTCTCTTCCGCCCTTGCTGACGAGGCGGAGAAGGAGGAGGCTGGCTGCTCGGGCGCGCCGGCGCAGGCGGAGAAGGAGGCGGAGTGCTGCCATGCGCCGGAGAAGGAGGCTGAGTGCCCTGATCACTCGCCGGAGGAGGAGGCGGAGGAGGAGGAGGCGGAGTGCCCTTACTCGCCGAAGGAGGAGGAGGAGGCGGAGGCGTCCAGATCGGAAGGTTGATGAGCTCCTTCCGCCATAGGCATGGAGTCTTCGGAGCAGAACCCAGCCGAGTCTCCCCTTCACCGGTAGGGTGGTCAAGCTGGAGGTCCTCAAATCCCTCCGTTATTTCGTCCACCGTCACCCTAGCATATCCTTCTGGAATCGGACAACAGTGAAAAGTTGTGCCGGGTTCAGGAGGTCGAACAGAGCCGATAGCCGCCTTGACTTTGAAGTTTTGCCATTGCGTCATAAGGTGGCAATGTTGAGACTCCGTGATAGCATCCATGGGGTAGCTAGCAGGAGCCGTCAAGACATGCTCCGGCTGAAGCAGCTCGTTGGAAGCCACGCTGCTTCTCCGCTGAGATGGCGGGGTAGCTTCGGGGGTAGTTTCGGCAGGTCGCTTGCTGCGAGCTACGTCTCGTTCCTCTAGCGCTTGAACCCTTTCGTGCAGCTTCTGAAATTGGGTCTGCTCCACTTTTTTCCTCCTCTCCTGGCATTTGTAACCGCCTGTGTCCGAAAAACCAGCCTTCCATGGAACGGAGCCTGGCGTGCCTCGTGTCCATCCAGGGTGCTCAGGATTCCCGAGGGCCATTGTGAGCTCGTCGTTCTCTCTGTCTGGAACGAATGTCCGTTGCTGTGCTGCATCGATATAGTGCTGAAGCCTCTTGACTGGTATTCTCATTTGCTCGTCCGTCCAAACGCACTTCCCTGATACAGGGTCCAAGGTTCCGCCAGCCCCGAAGAACCAAGTCCGGCAACGGCCTGGCCAGTTCATTGTCTCTGGTTCGATCCCTTTATCAAGCAAATCATTCTCAGCCTTGGCCCACTTAGGCCGGGCTTTGAGGTAGCCACCTGACCCCGTGCGATGGTGAAGCTTCTTCTTCGCAGCATTTTTCTTGTTTGTCGCTGACATCTTCTTACTCTTTTCCGATGTCTTGTGGGCCACAAATGCGGGCCAGTGATCTCTGATCTTCTCATCTTTGCCGATGAATTCTGGTGTCTCTTCTTTGTCGACAAACGTTTTCAGCTCATTCTTCCACCTCCTGAATAGGTCTGCCAGCTTCTTAAGAGCATGAGACTTGATTAATTGCTCTTTAACTGGCTTCTCCGGATCCTCCTCTGGCGGTAGGGTGAAATTTGCCTTCAGCTCAGTCCAAAGATCATCTTTCTGCATATCATTGACATAAGACACCTCAGGGTCTTCCTTCTTAGGCTTATACCATTGGTGGATGCTGATCGGGATCTTGTCCCTAACAAGAACCCCGCACCGAGAAGCAAATGCTTCCTTTGTCCGGATGGGTTCAATCGGTTGGCCGTCGCGCGCGATTGCTGTGATCTCAAACCTTTCATCCGAGCGCAACTTTTTCTTCGGGCCTCGTCTCTTTACCGAAGTTGTGCTCGATCCGGAGGGCTAGAAAAAAGAAGAAAGACGAGAGTTAATTAATATGTGTACATACCAAAATAATGAATGCATCAATTAGCTAGTTAGCACAGGCTTAACTAATATATTTACCTGGCCGGACTTTGTTCGGTCACCGGAGCCGTCACCACGGGCTCCTTCTTGCACCAGCATTGGATCACCGGAGCCATCATAATCATGTCTTTCCTCCTCCACTCTTCGATCACCGTAGCCTGCTTCTTCACCCTGTTCTTCCAGACCATCATTGTCGTTAAGATACGACAAGACATCACCTCTGGCTAAGATTATGTCCCCCAACACCTCTTCTTCTTCCTCGTCTCGTCCGTGCTCCATTGTTTCTGCAAATATTACAACATGGCAATTATTACACAAACATGACAGCAGGTGGATATATTAGTGCAAATGTAGACCTAGCGTATTCTGGGTTTGGGGTGGCCTCGGCAACGCTTCAAGGGTAGGGGCGCGGCGGGAGGGGGTAGGAGACCGACATCGTTTTTTCTAGGGTTTGGGTGTCCTCGAGAGTTTTGGTCGAGCGAGAGGGCCGGGGGGTGCTACCGTGGTATAAGTTATCACGGTCGAAGTTATCCGGGAGGGGGTTATATCGACAACGACGACATACATACATGGGAAAATAATGTTATCGGGGAGGGGGTAGGTCGAACCCCCCCCCCCTCGTGTTGAAGTTATCGGGACACGGGGTATATCGACAATGACATATCTGATAAAAAATAAGAAGACGAAGAAGAAATAAAAAGAGGAGAAGAAGATATTAATAGAGGAGAAGATTGAAGAAAAAAAAGAAGAAAAAAAAAGAGGAGAAGAAGAAAGGAATAGAGAAGAAGAGAAAATAGAATAGAATATATTCTATTCTATTTTCTCTTCTTCTCTATTCCTTTCTTCTTCTCCTCTTTTTTTTTTCTTCTTTTTTCTTCTTCTTATTTTCCTTTTTCCTGTCCTTCATTTTCTTCTTCTTTAATATCTTCCTAGCTAGATATATAATACTTTTCTAAAAATGTAACTTTTGCATATATAAAACTTTTTCTTCTTCTTCCTTCTTCCTTCTATTCCTTCTTTTCCTAAATATATAAAACTTTTCTAAAAATGAAACTAACCTAAAATGTACTAAATCAGAGAACATATATAGATAAAACTAACCTAAAATGTACCTAAATGTACTAAAAATCTAACTTTTATATGCACAGAGAACATACATACATATATACATTTTTATAAAAATGCAAAAAACAAATCATCATATATATGAACAAAAAATCTAAAAAAAGGACATATAATCAGATATACACACATACATTACTCACACATATACATATAATCTGGAAAAAAACATCATAAATATGTGAAAAAACAGAGGAGAGGACGGGGGGCGGCGCCGGCCTGACCAAGGAGAGGTGTGGCATGGTCGGGGCAGGGGCAGAGGCACGGCGCCGACGTCGGGGTAGAGGGCAGCGACGGCGGCGTGGTCGGGGCAGGGGCGACGGCGGCGTGTTCGGGGCAGGGCGATGGCGTTGACGGGGCAGAGGGCGGCGACGGCGTCGACGAGGTGGGTCGGGGGTGTGGCAGAGGCACGGCGAGGGCGCGCGGCGTGGTCGGGGGGCAGGGGCGACGGCGGCGTGGTCGGGGCAGGGGCGATGGCGTCGACGTGGCAGAGGGCGGCGATGGCGTCGACGGGGCGGGTCGGGGGCGCGGCAGAGGCACGGCGAGGGCGCGCGGCGTGGTCGGGGGCAGGGCGACGGCGGCGTGGTCGGGGCGAGGCAACGGCGGCGTGGTCGGGGGCGCAGCAGAGGCACGGCGTGCTCGGGCAGCCTGGCGGCGTCGTCGGAGGGATCGAAGAACTGACGAAATTTTCACATGTGCTGGCTTATATAGCAAACACATTGGTACCGGTTGGTGGCACAAACCGATACCAATGCCACCCTTTAGTCCCGGTTGGTGTCACCGGCCGGGACCAAAGGCCTCTTTTCAGTAGCCCAAAGGGCGGGAAGCGGCGGCCTTTGGTCCCTCTTGGTGGCACCAACCGGGACTAAAGGGGGGCATTAGTCCCGGTTGGTGGCACGAACCGGGACCAAAGGGCGGCATTGGTCCCGGTTCGTGCCCCCAACCGGGACCAATGGCCTTGCACAGCGGCGTGGTGGTGGGAGTTTAGTCCCACCTCGCTAGTTGAGAGCGTCGGCTACCTGTTTATAAGCACTGCTACCTCCTCTCTCTCGAACTCCTCTGAACTGGAGGCCTATGGGCCAAATTTGACACTGCTTTGCCTGTGAGCCTGCTGGGCCTTCTGCGGGTATGAATCCTGGCCCAACTAGCTGGGTTTCTAGTCGTATTCAGGTCGTGGTGGCCCAGGAGGTGGCATTTTTTTATTTTTTTCCAGTTTTTTTGTTTTCTTTGTTGCTTTATTTTTTATTTTGTTTCTACTTATAACAAAATACTTACCGTTGCTATTTTATTTATTTTATTAAGGTTTATTTATTTTGTTTTATTATAGTTTATTTTATTTTGTTTTGTTTTGTTTCTACTTATTTATTTTATAAAAGTTTATTTTATTTATTTTATTTTGTTTCTACTTATTTATTTTATTTTATTTTGTTTCTACTTATTTATAAAAGTTTATTTTGTTTATACTTATTTATTTTATTTTCGTTTTTGCTTTTTATATTTATTTTATGAAAATTCTTTTTGCTTTTAATGTTTTGAATAGAAAATACTTTCATAATTTTAGTTGCATAAATTCTATATAATTTTAGTTTCAATAATACTAGAGGTTTATAAAAGCTTTTTAGTTGATTCCTTTAGTACCGGTTCTTTCTGCCCTTTCTGACTTCATTTGTTATTTTTCATGCATTTATTGATTATTTTGAGCTATAAGACCCTGAAATTGAAAAGCATTTCAAATGAACTATGAAAAGGTTGAAAGTTGGCATGGTATCATCATTTCAACCACATAGCATGTGCAAGAAAGTTGAGAGAGTTACGGCAAAAACTGGATGCACTTCGTGTACAAAACGGACAATGGTATCATACTCGTCTGTTACAAAATTGGCATGGTATCATCATAATAGTTGCGGGAGAAAGTCTTCACTTTTTCTTCGCTTGTGTCATTTGCTTATTGCGCTGTAACCATGGATAATCTTCATCGTTTATCAGGATGCTTGGGTCAGCCTTGACTTTGAAGGGAGGAATTTCATGAAACTTTTCATAATCTTCAGACATGTCTGTCATGCACTCCACTCCCACGATGTCCCTTTTTCCTGAAAGAACTATGTGGCGCTTTGGCTGATCGTATGATGTATTCGCTTCCTTATCTTTTCTTTTTCTCGGTTTGGTAGACATGTCCTTCACATAGATAACCTGTGCCACATCATTGGCTAGGACGAACGGTTCGTTAGTGTACCCAAGATTTTTCAGATCCACTGTTGTCATTCCGTACTGTGGGTCTACCTGTACCCTGCCTCCTGACAGATTGACCCATTTGCACTTAAACAAAGGGACCTTAAAATCATGTCCGTAGTCAAGTTCCCATATGTCCACTATGTAACCATAATATGTGTTCTTTCCCCTGTCGGTTGCTGCATCAAAGCAGACACCGCTGTTTTGGTTGGTGCTCTTTTGATCTTGGGCGATCGTGTAAAATGTATTCTCATTTATCTCGTATCCTTTGAAAGTCAATACAGTCAAAGATGGTCCCCTGGACAACGAGTACAGCTCATCACAAACAGTTTGTCACCTCTGAGACGTGTTTCCAACCAACTGCTGAAAGTCCTGATGTGTTCACATGTAATCCAGTCGTTGCACTGCTCCGGGTGTTTGGAGCGCAGACTGTTCTTGTGTTCATCGACATACGGGGTCACCAAGGTAGAGTTCTGTAGAACTGTGTAGTGTGCTTGAGACCAAGAATGCCCGTCCCTGCATATTATTGAGTCCGCTCCTAGCGTGCCTTTTCCAGTCAGTCTCCCCTCATACCGCGATTTAGGGAGACCTATCTTCTTAAGGCCAGGAATGAAGTCAACACAAAACCCAATGACATCCTCTGTTTGATGGCCCATGGAGATGCTTCCTTCTGGCCTAGCGCGGTTACGGACATATTTCTTTAGGACTCCCATGAACCTCTCAAAGGGGAACATATTGTGTCGAAATACGGGCCCCAGAATGACAATCTTGTCGACTAGATGAACTAGGACGTGCGTCATGATATTGAAGAAGGATGATGGGAACACCAGCTCGAAACTGACAAGACATTGCGCCACATCACTCCTTACCCTTGGTATGATTTCTGGATCGATCACCTTCGGAGAGATTGCATTGAGGAATGCACATAGCTTCACAATGGCTAATCGGACGTTTTTCGGTAGAAGCCCCCTCAATGCAACCGGAAGCAGTTGCGTCATAATCACGTGGCAGTCATGAGACTTTAGGTTCTGGAACTTTTTCTCTGGCATATTTATTATTCCCTTTATATTCGACGAGAAGCCAGTCGGGACCTTCATACTGAGCAGGCATTCAAAGAAGATTTCTTTCTCTTCTTTCGTAAGAGCGTAGCTAGCACGACCTTCATACTGCTTCGGAGGCATGCCGTCTTTTTCGTGCAAACGTTGCAGGTCCTCCCGTGCCTCAGGTGTATCTTTTGTCTTCCCATACACGCCCAAGAAGCCTAGCAGGTTCACGCAAAGGTTCTTCGTCACATGCATCACGTCGATTGAAGAGCGGACCTCTAGCTCTTTCCAGTAGGGTAGGTCCCAAAATATAGATTTCTTCTTCCACATGGGTGCGTGTCCCTCAGCGTCATTCGGAACAGCTAGTCCGCCGGGACCCTTTCCAAAGATTACGTGTAAATCATTGACCATAGCAAGTGCGTGATCACCGGTACGCATGGCGGGCTTCTTCCGGTGATCTGCCTCGCCTTTGAAATGCTTGCCTTTCTTTCGACATTGATGGTTGGTCGGAAGAAATCGACGATGGCCCAGGTACACATTCTTCCTGCATTTGTCCAGGTATATACTTTCAGTGTCATCTAAACAGTGCGTGCATGCGTGGTATCCCTTGTTTGTCTGTCCTGAAAGGTTACTGAGAGCGGGCCAATCGTTGATGGTTACAAACAGCAACGCGTGCAGGTTAAATTCCTCCTGTTTGTGCTCATCCCACGTACGTACACCGTTTCCATTCCACAGCTGTAAAAGTTCTTCAACTAATGGCCTTAGGTACACATCAATGTCGTTGCCGGGTTGCTTAGGGCCTTGGATGAGAACTGGCATCATAATGAACTTCCGCTTCATGCACATCCAAGGAGGAAGGTTATACATACATAGAGTCACGGGCCAGGTGCTGTGATTGTTGCTCTGCTCCGCGAAAGGATTAATGCCATCCGCGCTTAAACCAAACCATACGTTCCTTGGGTCAGCTGCAAACTCAGCCCAGTACTTTCTCTCGATTTTTCTCCACTGCGACCCGTCAGCGGGTGCTCTCAACTTCCCGTCTTTCTTACGGTCCTCACTGTGCCATCGCATCAACTTGGCATGCTCTTCGTTTCTGAACAGACGTTTCAACCGTGGTATTATAGGAGCATACCACATCACCTTCGCAGGAACCCTCTTCCTGGGGGGCTCGCCGTCAACATCACCAGGGTCATCTCGTCTGATCTTATACCGCAATGCACCGCATACCGGGCATGCGTTCAGATCCTTGTACGCACCGCGGTAGAGGATGCAGTCATTAGGGCATGCATGTATCTTCCGCACCTCCAATCCTAGAGGGCATACGACCTTCTTTGCTGCGTATGTACTGTCGGGCAATTCGTTATCCTTTGGAAGCTTCTTCTTCAATATTTTCAATAGCTTCTCAAATCCTTTGTCAGGCACAGCATTCTCTGCCTTCCACTGCAGCAATTCCAGTACGGTACCGAGCTTTGTGTTGCCATCTTCGCAATTGGGGTACAACCCTTTTTTGTGATCCTCTAACATGCGATCGAACTTCAGCTTCTCCTTTTGACTTTCGCATTGCGTCCTTGCATCGACAATGACCCGGCGGAGATCATCATCATCGGGCACTGGTTCCTCTTGATCTTCAGCAGCTTCCCCCCTTGCAGCATCATTGGGCACATCGTCTGGTTCCTCTTGATCTTCAGCAGCTTCCCCCGTTGCAGCATCACCGTATTCAGGGGGCACATAGTTGTCATCGTCCTCTTCTTCTTCGCCGTCTTCCATCATAACTCCTATTTCTCCGTGCCTCGTCCAAACATTATAGTGTGGCATGAAACCCTTGTAAAGTAGGTGGGTGTGAAGGATTTTCCAGTCAGAGTAAGACTTCGTATTCCCACATATAGGGCATGGACAACACATAAAACCATTCTGCTTGTTTGCCTCAGCCGCTTCGAGAAAATCATGCACGCCCTTAATGTACTCGGAGGTGTGTCTGTCACTGTACATCCATTGCCGGTTCATCTTCGTGCATTATATATAATTAAGTGTGTCAAAAACCATTACAGAACATCATGAATAGATAATTAAGTGACCAAATTAATAGAAGTTCATCATCACATTAAAACCAAAGTACATACATAGTTCTCATCTAACAACATATATATAGCTCTCTAGAGCATCTAATTAATTAAACCATACATTGAAACTATGTAAAACATTTCAATGCGAAAACAAATGCGATCATAATCGCAACCAAGGTAATAATTGATCCAACGGCATAATGATACCAAGCCTCGGTATGAATGGCATATTTTCTAATCTTTCTAATCTTCAAGCGCATTGCATCCATCTTGATCTTGTGATCATCGACGACATCCGCAATATGCAACTCCAATATCATCTTCTCCTCCTCAATTTTTTTTTATTTTTTCCTTCAAGTAATTGTTTTCTTCTTCAACTAAATTTAACCTCTCGACAATAGGGTCGGTTAGAATTTCCGGTTCAACCACCTCCTAGATAAATAAAATCTATGTCACGTTGGTCGGTATATTTGTCATAAACAATAAATGAACCAAATAGTTATAAAAAGATAATATATACCACATCTGAATCATAGACAGGACGAGGGCCGACGGGGGCGGATACCAAAACCATCGCACTATGTAATAAGAAGGAATAATAAAAGTAACAAAATTAGACAAGTAACTATCTAAAGTAAGAATTGTTTTCCTTTCAGAAAGAAGATAAGAACAAGAGGCTCACCACGGTGGTGCTGGCGGCGAGATCGGCGCGGGCGATCGACGGCGGTGAAGACGGGGACGGGACGTGACGGACCGCTAAACCTAGACAAATCTCGGGGAAAATGGAGCTCGGAGGTCGAGTTTCGAGAGGAGAAAGATTAACTAGTGTGGCTCAGACATTTCATCGAACACCTCATGTGCATAGGAGGTGAGCTAGAGCACCCAAATGCCCTCCCCTCGCCGGCCAGAAAAAACAGAGCAATGTGGAGTGCTCTGCTGTGGCGATGGGGTATATATAGGGAACTCTTTGGTCCCGGTTCGTGGCACCAACCGGGACTAAAGGCCTTTGGTCCCGGTTGGTGCCACGAACCGGGACCAATGCCCCCTTTAGTCCCGGTTGGTGGCACCAACCGGGACCAAAGGCCTTGTGCTGCCCCGCGTCAAAAGTTTAGTCCCACCTCGCTAGTTGAGAGGGCTCGAGAGTGGTTTATAAGCGCTGCTGCGCCCACCCTCTCGAGCTCCTCTCAACTGCAGGCTTTCGGGCCTAACCGTTCTCTTTGCCTGTGGGGCCTACTGGGCCTTCTGCGGGCCCAAATCCTCTTGATCTTCAGCAGCTTCCCCCGTTGCAGCATCATTGGGCACATCGTCTGGTTCCTCTTGATCTTCAGCAGCTTCCCCCGTTGCAGCATCACCGTATTCAGGGGGCACATAGTTGTCATCGTCCTCTTCTTCTTCGTCGTCTTCCATCATAACCCCTATTTCTCCGTGCCTCGTCCAAACATTATAGTGTGGCATGAAACCCTTGTAAAGCAGGTGGGTGTGAAGGATTTTCCGGTCAGAGTAAGACTTCGTATTCCCACATTTAGGGCATGGACAACACATAAAACCATTCTGCTTGTTTGCCTCAGCCACTTCGAGAAAATCATGCACGCCCTTAATGTACTCGGAGGTGTGTCTGTCACCGTACATCCATTGCCGGTTCATCAGAGCTTCGAGAGGAAAAAGCTTAGCTAGTGTGGCTCGGACATTTCATCGAACACCTCATGTGCATAGGAGGTGAGCTAGAGCACCACAAAGCCCTCCCCTCGCCGGCCAGAGAAAAACATAGCACTGGAGTGCTCTGCTCGCGAGCGAGGGGTATATATAGGCACCTCATTGGTCCCGGTTCCTGGCATGAACCGGGACTAAAGGGCAGCATGTGGTCCCGGTTCAAGCCACCAACCGGGACCAATGGTGGTGGGCCAGAAGCGAGGCCCATTGGTCCCGGTTCGTCCCCCCAACCGGGACCAAAGGGGCCAGACGAACCGGGACCAATGCCCCCACGAGGCCCGGCAGGCCCCTGGCCTCACGAGCCGGGACCAGTGCCCCCATGGGTCCCGGTTCTGGACTGAACCGGGACTAATGGGCTGACCCGGCCTGAACCAAAGCCCTCTTTTCTACTAGTGTACCCATACATTTGGATTTATCGTCCAATAGAGAACAATTGCATGCAAGAGACCATCTCTAGGAAAATGCAACACATGGTGAAAGTGACCATATTTTCATCAGCGGCAAATCATTTGCTCAATGGTAAGCAAGTGTAGCCAAGATTTTATTAGTGCAAGTAAATATCATGCTCGCTTTGACAAATAAGAAGACAGGGTTTATTTCCTGTAACCATTATCACAGAATAATTTAGACAAGGCTAACAGAATTTCAAGTGAGCATGAATTAGATGGCATAGATATTGATGAGCTGAAATCTGTCTTGACACAAAGAAAAATCATGTCTTTCTTTCAATACATCAAGAACTAAAAGATACACAGACCCCATGTATTTGCAGGTTCTAGTATGATGTTTTTTCATGCCAATAAGATGGTAACTCCGACAGAAACATTACTAATCATTGATCCTAGACCACAACGACAACAACCAAGAAAATATGGTTGAACTTGATCTTGGTTATATCACATACATAATCAATGACACCAATTAGTAATACAACAACCAGAAGCATAAATTTTGACATCACAGATCAGGACTTCATATTATTGTAGGCCTAACTGAAGTACCCATACATCTGGATTTATCATCTAACACAGAACAATTGCATGCAAGAGACTATCTCTAGGAAAATGCAACAGGGTCAGCAGTGGACAGTTCTGGACAAAAACATAACTGTTTCATATAAACTAATATTGGTGCTTATCAAGAAATAAAATGTGTAACGTATTATACTACACAAGTGGTGAGATGAGAGGTGACTTGGGGTCTACAGTGGCATACTACATAAATAGAGATGCATCAATTGTTATCCAATGTCAGACATTCAGTTTCCCTGAATCAGAGATGTTCATCATACAAAAAGGGAGAGATTTCAGTTTGCTTGAACCAAACAATGATGGATGCATGATGCATGTTCATAGAAATTGAACATCCAACTAGTTATAGTAAAAGTTTAAGCATGCACATACAATTTTTTTTAAGCAAAGTCGGGAGGTGAGGCCCCTTCCTATTTTCATTTTCATACAAAAAACATGAGCCAGGGGCGAACGTACAGCAGTCTTATACACATGAAAAACAGAGAGGGGGTAGAAGGGAGCAGCCTACACACGTTAATTAAAGATATAAAATATGATACTACAGGATTAGCTTGGCATCCTTCAACGCATCATTGGATGATGCCAGCTCCGACCCATCATTGTGATACGAGAGCCGCACCATCTCTGAACATTGCTTGCCACTGTCATTGGGGACAATCCAACCAAGATCTAGGGGGAGAGAGAGGGGTCGGTAGCTCACCATGTATGGCTGCCGCTAGGACACTGAGAGGAGGAGGAAGCAGCCATCAAGGAAGATAATGCACCACTTTTAGTTATAACAAACATCAGCATACTACTATGAGGTGGCAGCAAGCAAAAGGCCAAAAGCACAATACTAATCCCTCCGATCCATATTACTTGCTGCTGAAACAAATGTATCTAGATGTATTTCAATGCTAGACACATCTGTTTGAGCAACAACTAATTTGGATAGGAGGGAGTAGCAATATTTATTGCACGGCAGGAGTAGGTACGATGCATATCAACTAAGTAAATGGGATCCAATGGAAAGGCGACAGAGGTCACCTTTGGCACAAACGGACTTCCTGCTGGTGCCGTTGAACACATTGGTCAGCATCCTCACAAGGCCCTTGACCCGTAGCTGCTTGTCCTTGGCTCCCTTTAAGATGACTACTGGTTGCTGATGGTCACCTTAACCTCTTGAAGGCGATTGAGGTGATCTCTTTGATGGCGTCCCGGAAGCTGACGAGGTAGATCACCCTCTTGTGCGCCTGCATCTTGAACCGGTCCCAGGTGTTGGTACCTGATTAGCAAGCAAGAGCAAGTTTATTTTCAATATATGACTCCAACGGAAGCACAAAAGCATATAACTGATTTGTGACCAGCTGAATATCAGTTTTAGAAAGCTCAATTTTGAAACATATATCAGAAGAATCATATGGAATCATCATTTGCTCTGCGCATCACCCATGTAAAACTGAGAAACAACAAGCAATCCTATGGATAGCTTAAAAGTGAAAATAATATGGCAGTGCAACATTCTGAGACTATACTAGAACAAGTCACATGCATTGATTACTAGTGTTTCGAGGAAACAAAAAAATAGAGAGGCTAACCAACAGTTTTAATTTATAAAAAGCTCAATTTTGTAATCCTCAGAAAATCTCAGGAATGACTTGGTTTAGCATCATCTCTATAGCCCATCATAAAACAAAGTCCAAAAACTACATCACACATGTAACTAAGATGAAGAATGAATTCGTCAAAAGAACTATGAACTTCCAAACAAATTGACATTTCTTGAGTGTTCAAGCTAAGGAATACGCACATTAAACAACATGATGCTCAGTTCTGAATTTTAAACTCAAATTTTTTGTTAGAAAAGCTCATCAGCACAAGCACATCAAAGGATTAATTATTTCATGAAAAGATCTATTTGTAACTGGGGCACACAATAGTAGATGATGCATAACAAAGGCCCGATAACAAGCAAGTGGGGGAGGAAGGGCCATCGTCTTACCACCACCATAGAACTTGATGTTGCAGTTGTCGACGTGTGCAGTGGCGTGAGCTCGACGGAAATGGATGGCTGCACCCGGCCGTGGTCGTACGACATCTCCAACTGCCGGTCTTTGTCAAACATACATGGTGCATACACATATACGTGACACAGAGGAGATCTTCAGAGGTAGTTCAGGAGGTTGTTAGCTAGTATATCTTTTCATATGTAACCGAGTCTATCTCTTTCTTTCTTCCTCATCAAGTTGTATCTTGATTCTCTCTTATCTTCTCAACCAACTTATGTATGCGCGCGCCCCTGCTATATAGTACGTCGCCCAAGCTAGGGTAAGACGTTTCCGCCATCGCACATGGTAATCAGAGCCTTCCTCTTCCAATCTAGCCTCCCGATTGCATCTAGTGCATAGCCATGTCTTCATACTCCAGCACCGCTCAACCTAGCCTCAATGGCCAGGTCACCGAGAAGCTCAACCGCACGAACTACGTGCTATGGCGCACACAGGTCACACCCCACCTGCGGGGCGCCGGTGTCTTCGGCTACGTCGACGGCACCGCGCCGGAGCCGGCCAGATTCCACGTCACCAAGGACAAGGACGACAAGGAGTCCTCTGAGCCCAACCCTCTCCACCCACTTTGGGTCCGGGAGGATCAACAGGTGCTTGGTTATCTGCTGAGTACCCTCTCCAAGGAGGTGCTGGTCGCGGTCCGCGATCACCACGGCGCGCGAACTCTGGGTGGCCTTGGCGGGCATGTTCTCGTCCCAGTCCCTCAGCCGCGTCAACAACATCAGGATTGCGCTCATCAGCGCGCAGAAGGGCAACCAATCGGTCGCCTCCTACTTCGCCTCTCTGCGCGGCCTCCCCGACGAACTTGCCGCCGCCGGAAAACCTATCCAGGATGACGAACTAATCTCGTACATCCTCCACGGCCTCGATGTTGACTACCAGCCGCTCGTCTCCGCCCTCGATGCCCGCGTCACGCCCGTCACCCTCGACGAGCTCTATGCCATGCTGAGTAACTTTGATCAGCGCATGGCCCAGTTCCACGGCTCCTCTGGTGGCTTCAAGTCTTCTGCCAACGCCGCATCTCGCGGCCGTGGTGGTGGCTCTCGCTCGCGTGGGTCTCCCCGCAACAAGAGGTGGTCAGGAGGAAACAACAACGTCGGCTCCTCCAACGCTCGCAACGGTCGCTCCACCAACTCCAAGCCTCGCCGTGGCGGCGGCTCCAGCCGGTCCCGTCCTGATGCGCCCCGCTGTCAGATCTGTGGCAAGCTTGGGCACACAGCTAAGGACTGCTGGTACCGCTACGATGAAGATGACGACTCCTCCCAAGACAAGGACAAGGTTGTTGCGGCTGCGGACGGCTCCTATGGTGTTGACACGAACTGGTACGTTGATAGTGGGGCTACAAATCACATCACAAACGAGCTCGAGAAGGTCACCATGAAGGAAAAGTACCGGGGCAAGGATCAAATCTACACTGCCAACGGCGAAGGTATGAGGATCAGTCATCTTGGTCATTCACTTTTTAGTACCCCTCGCCGTAGAATTCATCTAAAGGAAATTTTGCTAGTTCCCAGTGCCGACAAGAATCTTCCTTCTGTTCATCGCATTGCCATTGACAACCATGTCTTCCTTGAATTTCATCCTTATTTTTTCTTGATCAAGGTGTTGGGGAACGTAGTAATTTCAAAAAAATTCCTACGCACACGCAAGATCATGGTGATGCATAGCAACAAGAGGGGAGAGTGTTGTCCATGTACCCTCGTAGTCGTACGTCTTCACGATCCGACCGATCAAGTACCAAACGCACGTCACCTCCGAGTTCTACACACGTTCAGCTCGATGACGTCCCTCGAACTCCGATCCAGCCGAGTGTTGAGGGAGAGTTTCGTCAGCACGACGGCGTGGTGACGATGATGATGTTCCACCGACGCAGGGCTTCGCCTAAGCTCCGCAACGGTATTATCGAGGTGTAATATGGTGGAGGGGGGCACCGCACACGGCTAAGAGATCTCAAGGATCAATTGTTGTGTCTCTGGGGTGCCCACCTGCCCCCGTATATAAAGGAGCAAGGGGGAGGCAGCCGGCCAAGGGGAGAGGCGCGCCATAGGGGGGAGTCCTACTCCCACCGGGAGTAGGACTCCTCCTTTCCTTGTGGGAGTAGGAGAAGGGAAGGGGGAAGGAGAAAGAAGGAAGGGTGCGCCCCCCTTCCCTAGTCCAATTCGGACCAGACCATGGGGAGGGGTGCGGCCACCTTTTGAGGCCTTTCTCTCCTTTCCCGTATGGTTAAGGCCCAATACGAATTCCCGTAACTCTCCGGTACTCCGAAAAATACCCGAATCACTCGGAACCTTTCCGAAGTCCGAATATAGTCGTCCAATATATCGATTTTTACGCCTCGACCATTTCGAGACTCCTCGTCATATCCCCGATCTCATCCGGGACTCCGAACTCCTTTGGTACATCAAAACTCAATAAAACTGTCATCGTAACGTTAAGCGTGCGGACCCTACGGGTTCGAGAACTATGTAGACATGACCGAGACACGTCTCCGGTCAATAACCAATAGCGGGACCTGGATGCCCATATTGGCTCCCACATATTCTACGAAGATCATTATCGGTCAGACCGCATAACAACATACGTTGTTCCCTTTGTCACCGGTATGTTACTTGCCCGAGATTTGATCGTCGGTATCTCGATACCTAGTTCAATCTCGTTACCGGCAAGTCTCTTTACTCGTTCCGTAACACATCATTCCGCAACTAACTCATTAGTCACAATGCTTGCAAGGCTTATAGTGATGTGCA
This sequence comes from Aegilops tauschii subsp. strangulata, assembly GCF_002575655.3. Taxonomy (NCBI): domain Eukaryota; kingdom Viridiplantae; phylum Streptophyta; class Magnoliopsida; order Poales; family Poaceae; genus Aegilops; species Aegilops tauschii. Next base: position 51,667,341 of record NC_053039.3, read on the forward strand.
TTACCGAGTGGGCCCAGAGATACCTCTCCGACAATTGGAGTGACAAATCCTAATCTCGAAATACGCCAACCCAACAAGTACCTTTGGAGACACCTGTAGAGCACCTTTATAATCACCCATTTACGTTGTGACATTTGGTAGCACACAAAGTGTTCCTCTGGTAAACGGGAGTTGCATAATCTCATAGTCATAGGAACATGTATAAGTCATGAAGAAAGCAATAGCAACATACTAAACGATCGGGTGCTAAGCTAACGGAATGGGTCATGTCAATCACGTCATTCTCCTAATGAGGTGATCCCGTTAATCAAATGACAACTCATGTCTATGGCTAGGAAACATAACCATCTTTGATTAACGAGCTAGTCAAGTAGAGGCATACTAGTGACACTCTGTTTGTCTATGTATTCACACATGTATTATGTTTCCGGTTAATACAATTATAGCATGAATAATAAACATTTATCATGATATAAGGAAATATATAATACTTTATTATTGCCTCTAGGGCATATTTCCTTCAGTCTCCCACTTGCACTAGAGTCAATAATCTAGTTCACATCGTCATGTGATTTAACATCAATAATTCACATCACCATGTGATTAACACCCATAGTTCACATCTCTATGTGACCAACACTCAAAGGGTTTACTAGAGTCAATAATCTAGTTCACATCGCTATGCGATAAACACCCAAAGAGTACTAAGGTGTGATCATGTTTTGATTGTGAGATAATTTTAGTCAACGGGTCTGCCACATTCAGATCCGTATGTATTTTTTTGCAAATTTCTTATGTCTACAGTGCTCTGCACGGCGCTACTCTAGCTAATTGCTTCCACTTTCAATATGTATCTAGACCGAGACTTAGAGTCATCTAGATTTAGTGTCAAAACTTGTATCGACGTATCCCTTTACGACGAACCTTTTGTCACTTCCCTAATCGAGAAACATATCCTTATTCCACTAAGGATAATTTTGACCGCTGTCCAGTGATCTACTCCTAGATCACTATTGTACTCCCTTGCCAAAATCAGTGTAGGGTATACAATAGATCTGGTACATAGCATGGCATACTTTATAGAACCTATGGCCAAGTCATAGGGAATGACTTTCATTCTCTTTCTATCTTCTACCGTGGTCGGGCTTTGAGTCTTACTCAATTTCACACCTTGTAACACAGGCAAGAACTCTTTATTTGACTGTTCTATTTTGAACTACTTCAAAATCTTGTTAAGGTATGTACTCATTGAAAAACTTATCAAGCGTCTACATCTATCTCTATAGATCTTGATGCTCAATATGTAAGCAGCTTCACCGAGGTCTTTCTTTGAAAAACTCCTTTCAAACACTCCTTTATGCTTTGCAGAATAATTCTACATTATTTCCAATCAACAATATGTCATTCACATATACTTATCAGAAATGTTGTAGTGCTCCCACTCACTTTCTTGTAAATACAGGCTTCATCGCAAGTCTGTATAAAACTATATCCTTTGATCAACTTATCAAAGCGTATATTCCAACTCCGAGATGCTTGCACCAGTCCATAGATGGATCGCTGGAGCTTGCATATTTTGTTAGCACCTTTAGGATTGACAAAACCTTCTGGTTGCATCATATACAACTCCTCTTTAATAAATCCATTAAAGAATGCAGTTTTGTTTATCCATTTGCCATATTTCATAAAATGCGGCAATTGCTAACATGATTCGGACAGACTTAAGCATAGATACGAGTGAGAAACTCTCATCGTAGTCAACACCTTAAACTTGTCAAAAACCTTTTTCCGACAAGTCTAGCTTTGTAGATAGTAACACTACTATCAGCGTCCGTCTTCCTCTTGAAGATCCATTTAATCTCAATGGCTTGCCGATCATTGGGCAAGTCAATCAAAGTCCATACTTTGTTCTCAAACATGGATCTCATCTCAGATTTCATGGCCTCAAGCCATTTTGCGGAATCTGGGCTCACCATCGCTTCTTCATAGTTCGTAGGTTCGTCATGGTCTAGTAACATAACCTCCAGAACAAGATTACCGTACCATTCTGGTGCGGATCTTACTCTGGTTTACCTACGAGGTTTGGTAGTAACTTGATTTGAAGTTACATGATCATCATCATTAACTTCCTCACTAATTGGTGTAGAAGTCACAGGAACAGATTTCTGTGATGAACTACTTTCCAATAAGGGAGCAGGTACAGTTACCTCATCAAGTTCTACTTTCCTCCCACTCACTTCTTTCGAGAGAAACACCTTCTCTAGAAAGGATCCATACTAAGCAACGAATGTCTTGCCTTCGGATCTGTGATAGAAGGTGTACCCAAATGTCTCCTTTGGGTATCCTATGAAGACACATTTCTCCGATTTGGGTTTGAGCTTATCAGGATGAAACTTTTTCACATAAGCATCGCAACCCCAAAATTTTAGGAAACGACAACTTTGGTTTCTTGCCAAACCACAGTTCATAAGGCGTCGTCTCAACGGATTTTGATGGTGCCCTATTTAACGTGAATGCAGTTGTCTCTAATGCATAACCCCCAAAACGATTAGTGGTAAATTGATAAGAGACATCATAGATTGCACTATATCCAATAAAGTACGGTTATGACGTTCGGACACACCATTATGCTGTGGTGTTCCAGGTGGCATGAATTTGTGAAACTATTCCACATTGTTTTAACTGTAGACCAAACTCGTAACTCAAATATTCTCCTCCACGATCTGATCGTAGAAACTTTATTTTCTTGTTACGATGATTTTCAACTTCACTCTGAAATTCTTTGAACTTTCCAAATGTTTCAGACTTGTGTTTCATTAAGTAGATATACCCATATCTGCTTAAATCATCTGTGAAGGTGAGAAAATAACGATATCCGCCACGAGCCTCAACATTCATCGGACCACGTACATCTGTATGTATGATTTCCAACAAATCTGTTGCTCTCTCCATAGTTCCGGAGAACGGCGTTTTAGTCATCTTGCCCATGAGGCACGGTTCGCAAGCATCAAGTGATTCCAAAATCCCATCAGTATGGAGTTTCTTCATGCGCTTTACACCAATATGACCTAAACGGCAGTGCCACAAATAAGTTGCACTATCATTATTAACTTTGCATCTTTTGGCTTCAATATTATGAATATGTGTATCACTACGATCGAGATCCAACAAACCATTTTCGTTGGTGTGTATGACCATAGAAGGTTTTATTCATGTAAACAGAACAACAATTGTTCTCTAATATAAATGAATAACTGTATTGCAATAAACATGATCAAATCATATTCATGCTCAACGCAAACACCAAATAACACTTATTTAGTTTCAACACTAATCCCGAAAGTATAGGGAGTGTGCGATGATGATCATATCAATCTTGGAACTACTTCTAACACACATCGTCACCTCGCCTTTTACTAGTCTCTGTTTATTCTGCAACTCCCGTTTTCGAGTTACTACTCTTTAGCAACTGAACCAGTATCAATTACCGAGGGGTTGCTATAAACACTAGTAAAGTACACATCAATAATCTGTATATCAAATATACCTTTGTTCACTTTTACTAGTCTCTGTTTATTCTGCAATTCCCGTTTCGAGTTACTACTCTTAGCAACTGAACCAGTATCAATTACCGAGGGGTTGCTATAAACACTAGTAAAGTACACATCAATAATCTGTATATCAAATATACCTTTGTTCACTTTGCCATCCTTCTTATCCACCAAATAGTTGGGGTAGTTCCGCTTCCAGTGACCAGTCCCTTTGCAGTAGAAGCACTTAGTCTCAGGCTTAGGACCAGACTTAGGCTTCTTCACTTGAGCAGCAACTTGCTTGCCGTTCTTCTTGAAGTTCCCCTTCTTCCCTTTGCCCTTTTCTTGAAACTAGTGGTCTCGTCAACCATCAACACTTGATGTTTTTCTTGATTTCTACCTTCGTCGATTTCAGCATCACGAAGAGCTCGGGAATTACTTTCGTCATCCCTTGCATACTATAGTTCATCACGAAGTTCTACTAACTTGGTGATGGTGACTAGAGAATTCTGTCAATCACTATTTTATCTGGAAGATTAACTCCCACTTGATTCAAGCGATTGTAGTACCCAGACAATCTGAGCACATGCTCACTAGTTGAGCGATTCTCCTCCATCTTTTAGCTATAGAACTTGTTGGAGACTTCATATCTCTCAACTCGGGTATTTGCTTGAAATATTAACTTCAACTCCTGGAACATCTCATATGGTCCATGATGTTCAAAACGTCTTTGAAGTCCCGATTCTAAGCCGTTAAGCATGGTGCACTAAACTATCAAGTAGCCATCATATTGAGCTAGCCAAACGTTCATAACGTCTGCATCTGCTCCTGCAATAGATCTGTCATCTAGCGGTGCATCAAGGACATAATTTTTCTGTGCAGCAATGAGGATAATCCTCAGATCACGGATCCAATCCGCATCTTTGCTACTAACATCTTTCAACATAATTTTCTCTAGGAACATATCAAAAATAAAACAGGGAAGCAAAAAAAACGCGAGCTATTGATCTACAACATAATTTGCAAAATACTATCAGGACTAAGTTCATGATAAATTTAAGTTCAATTAATCATATTACTTAAGAACTCCCACTTAGATAGACATCCCTCTAATCTTCTAAGTGATCACGTGATCCATATCAACTAAACCATGTTCGATCATCACGTGAGATGGAGTAGTTTCAACGGTGAACATCACTATGTTGATCATATCTACTATATGATTCACGCTCGACCTTTCGGTCTCCGTGTTCCGAGGCCATATCTGTTATATGCTAGGCTCGTCAAGTTTAACCTGAGTATTCCGCGTGTGCAACTGTTTTGCACCCGTTGTATTTGCACGTAGAGCCTATCACAATCATCACGTGGTGTCTCAGCACGAAGAACTTTCGCAACGGTGCATACTCGGGGAGAACACTTATACTTCGATAATTTAGTGAAGGATCATCTTATAATGCTACCGTCAAACAAAGCAAGATAAGATGCATAAAGGATTAACATCACATGCAATCAATATAAGTGATATGATATGGCCATCATCATCTTGTGCTTGTGATCTCCATCTCCGAAGCACCGTGCTTGTGATCTCCATCTCCGAAGCACCGTCATGATCACCATCGTCACCGGCGCGACACCTTGATCTCCATCGTAGCATCGTTATCGTCTCGCCAACTTATTGCTTTAACGACTATCGCTACCGCTTAGTGATAAAGTAAAACTATTACATGGCGATTGCATGTCATACAATAAAGCGACAACCATATGGCTCCTGCCAGTTGCCGATAACTCGGTTACAAAACATGATCATCTCATACAACACATTATATCACATCATGTCTTGACCATATCACATCACAACATGCCCTGCAAAAACAAGTTAGACGTCCTCTACTTTGTTGTTGCATATTTTACGTGGCTGCTACGGGCTTAGCAAGAACCGTTCTTACCTACGCATCAAAACCACAACGATAGTTTGTCAAGTTGGTGCTGTTTTAACCTTCGCAAGGACCGGGCGTAGCCACACTCGGTTCAACTAAAGTGAGAGAGACAGACACCCGCCGGTCACCTTTAAGCAACGAGTGCTCGCAACGGTGAAACCAGTCTCGCGTAAGCGTACGCGTAATGTCGGTCCGGGCCGCTTCATCTCACAATACCGCTGAACCAAAGTATGACATGCTGGTAAGCAGTATGACTTATATCGCCCACAACTCACTTGTGTTCTACTCGTGCATAGCATCAACGCATAAAACCTGGCTCTGATACCACTGTTGGGGAACGTAGTAATTTCAAAAAAATTCCTACGCACACGCAAGATCATGGTGATGCATAGCAACGAGAGGGGAGAGTGTTGTCCACGTACCCTCGTAGACCGACAGCGGAAGCGTTATCACAACGCGGTTGATGTAGTCGTACGTCTTCACAATCCGACCGATCAAGTACCAAACGCACGGCACCTCCGAGTTCTACACACGTTCAGCTCGATGAGGTCCCTCGAACTCCGATCCAGCCGAGTGTTGAGGGAGAGTTTCGTCAGCACGACGGCGTGGTGACGATGATGATGTTCCACCGACGCAGGGCTTCGCCTAAGCTCCGCAACGGTATTATCGAGGTGTAATATGGTGGAGGGGGGCACCGCACACGGCTAAGAGATCTCAAGGATCAATTGTTGTGTCTCTGGGGTGCCCCCTGCCCCCGTATATAAAGGAGCAAGGGGGAGGCAGCCGGCCAAGGGGAGAGGCGCGCCATAGGGGGGAGTCCTACTCCCACCGGGAGTAGGACTCCTCCTTTCCTTGTGGGAGTAGGAGAAGGAAAGGGGGAAGGAGAAAGAAGGAAGGGTGCGCCCCCCTTCCCTAGTCCAATTCGGACCAGACCATGGGGAGGGGTGTGGCCACCTTTTGAGGCCTTTCTCTCCTTTCCCATATGGCCCATTAAGGCCCAATACGAATTCCCGTAACTCTCTGGTACTCCGAAAAATACCCGAATCACTCGGAACCTTTCCGAAGTCCGAATATAGTCGTCCAATATATCGATTTTTACGTCTCGACCATTTCGAGACTCTTCGTCATATCCCCGATCTCATCCGGGACTCCGAACTCCTTCGGTACATCAAAACTCAATAAAACTGTCATCGTAACGTTAAGCGTGCGGACCCTACGGGTTCGAGAACTATGTAGACATGACCGAGACACATCTCCGGTCAATAACCAATAGCGGGACCTGGATGCCCATATTGCCTCCCACATATTCTACGAAGATCATTATCGGTCAGACTGCATAACAACATACGTTGTTCCCTTTGTCACCGGTATGTTACTTGCCCGAGATTTGATCGTCGGTATCTCGATACCTAGTTCAATCTCGTTACCGGCAAGTCTCTTTACTCGTTCCGTAACACATCATTCCGCAACTAACTCATTAGTCACAATGCTTGCAAGGCTTATAGTGATGTGCATTACCGAGTGGGCCCAGAGATACCTCTCCGACAATTGGAGTGACAAATCCTAATCTCGAAATACGCCAACCCAATAAGTACCTTTGGAGACACCTGTAGAGCACCTTTATAATCACCCATTTACGTTGTGACGTTTGGTAGCACACAAAGTGTTCCTCTGTTAAACGGGAGTTGCATAATCTCATAGTCATAGGAACATGTATAAGTCATGAAGAAAGCAATAGCAACATACTAAACGATCGGGTGCTAAGCTAACGGAATGGGTCATGTCAATCACGTCATTCTCCTAATGAGGTGATCCCGTTAATCAAATGACAACTCATGTCTATGGCTAGGAAACATAACCATCTTTGATTAACGAGCTAGTCAAGTAGAGGCATACTAGTGACACTCTGTTTGTCTATGTATTCACACATGTATTATGTTTCCGGTTAATACAATTCTAGCATGAATAATAAACATTTATCATGATATAAGGAAATATATAATACTTTATTATTGCCTCTAGGGCATATTTCCTTCACAAGGATCAGGCAACGAAGAAAGTTCTCTATCGAGGTAGATGCGTTCGAGGGCTCTACCCCTTGATTCCGGAGCGTAGAAGATTCAATAAACAAGCCTATGGTGTTGCCAAACTCTCGTCAACACGGTGGCATGATAGATTAGGACATGCCGCTTTCTCTTTAGTTGAAAAACTGCTTAGGAAAAATAAGCTCCCGTTTGTTGGTGAGCGTGATCTTGAAACTGTTTGTGATTCTTGTCAACGAGCAAAAAGTCATCAATTGCCTTATCCCATATCTACTAGTGTTTCTACCAAACCCTTGCAATTAATCTTCTCTGATGTTTGGGGCCCTGCTCCTAGTTCTGTTGGTAGACATACTTATTATGTGAGCTTCATAGATGACTACAACAAATTTTCATGGATTTATCTTCTCAAAAGAAGATCCGATGTCTTTCAAGTTTTTCAAAACTTTCAAGCTCTCGTTGAACGAAAAATTCGATAGTAAGATCATTGATGTCCAGTTGGACTGGGGAGGGGAGTATGAGAAATTAAACTCCTTCTTCCAAACACTTGGCATATCACATCATGTGTCATGCCCTCACGCTCATCAACAAAACGGCTCGGCTGAACGCAAGCAGACACATAGTTGAGGTTGGTTTAGCCCTCCTAGCTGGCGCATCTATGCCCCTCAAGTTCTGGGATCAGGCTTTCCTCACAGCTGTTCATATCATGAATATGCTTCCTAGTCGTGTCATCAACAATAAAACACCACTAGAACGACTTCTCCATGTTAAACCTGACTACAAATCTCTTCGTATTTTCGGGTGTGCCTGTTGGCCTAATCTTTGCCCATACAACAACCGTAAGCTCATGTTTCGCTCAAAACAGTGTGTTTTCCTAGGCTATAGCACCCAACATAAAGGTGTCAAGTGCCTCGACGTTGCCACTGGCCGTGTTTATATCTCACGAGACGTTGTCTTTGATGAAACCAAATTTCCTTTTGCTGATCTTCACCCCAACGCCGATGCTCTTCTTCGTCAAGAGATTCTTATTTTGCGTCCTCATCTCTCCGGTGTTGATCAAGGGGGAAACAATAGTGATGATCAACTGCTGACTAACCCTCTACCTGATATATGCATGAGCCTTGTGGTGTTACAGGTGAAAACAGCAAGGAAGATGGCGAAGACAGAGAAGAAAATGGTGAAGAAAATCCTCCACCAGAGCTATATTTCATGTGCCCGAAATCTGGAGACAAATCCCCCTCGGGATCCGTTCGCCTGCAGCGCATCAGATCCTCCTCGGGATCAGCGGCGGCAGACGCGCCAGGGACGCCAGCAGCGCGCACGCCCGCCTCGGACCAGGCGCACCCCACGCGGCCACCGCTCACGGGCTGCGGCGCGTCATCACCTCCGCACCAATCGCCATCCGCCACTTGTCAGCCTGCGGTTGGCGCAGGCGGTGCACGCTTCACCGGCCAACCGGTGTGCTACAAGTGGCGCCACCCGGTTCGCCCGACCGGTGTGGGGCCCGAAGCTGGCGCGGGATCCAGCGCCGATCCGCGCGTGCGCCCGATCGGCGTCAGACCCGAGGCTGATTCGCCATCATGTGGCAATGATGAACCTGCTGCTGCAGCGGGATCTTCTGCGGATTCTTCACGTGGGCAGCCGCTGCCCCTTGCCACAGAAAATCCGAGCGGGGCAGAATCTGCTGCTGCTGCGCACGGATCGTCCTCGGGATCGGCCCCTGCAGAAACTCCTGTTCAGCCTGCGGGATCATCTGTGGCTGAAAATCTGGGCACTTCTCCTCGGCGTACACGACTACAAAAGGGAGTAATACAACATGTTAATTACAAACGTGTACCAAATATGGCATGGTCTGTTCTACAGGTGAACCAGGCGAACCTCATACTCTAGAAGAAGCACTTGGTGATGAAAAGTGGAAGAAAGCAATGAATGAAGAGTACATAGCTCTAAGGAAAAATAAGACATGGCACTTAGTTCCTCCACGGCAAGGTAAAAATTTAATTGATTGCAAGTGGGTATTCAGGATCAAGAGAAAATCTGATGGAACTATTGACCGTTACAAGGCTAGGCTCGTTGCAAAGGGATTTAAACAACAGTATGGCATCGACTATGAGGATACCTTTAGTCCAGTTGTTAAAGCTGCAACCATCCGTCTTGTTTTGTCTATTGCTGTTTCTAAGTGCTGGAGTCTCAGACAGTTAGACGTACAGAACGCGTTTCTTCACGGTGTTCTAGAAGAGGAAGTGTACATGAAGCAACCTCCTGGGTTTGAAAGCAAAAGTTCCCCCTCTTATGTGTGTAAACTTGACAAGGCACTTTATGGGTTGAAACAAGCACCGAGAGCATGGTACTCTCGTCTCTGTCATAAAATGCAAGCACTTGGCTTTATTCCATCCAAATCTGACACTTCTTTATTCATTTACAACAAGTCCAACACATGCATATTTGTTTTGATATATGTTGATGATATGATTGTGACAAGCTCATCAAATGAAGCAATCACAGGACTGTTGAAAGACTTGAGTGCAGATTTTGCTCTAAAAGACCTTGGTGACTTGCACTATTTTCTTGGAATTGAGGTGAAGAGACATACAAATGGACTTCATCTTTCTCAGGAAAAATATGCAACTGATCTAGTAAAAAAGGCTGGTCTGCAAGGTTGTAAGCCAACACCTACTCCATTATCTAGCTCAGAAAAGCTGGCTCTCACAGAAGGTAATCTCTTGAGTCAAGAAGATAGCAAAAAATACAGGAGCTTGGTAGGAGCACTTCAATATCTCACTTTGACCAGACCTGGTATATCTTTTGCTGTTAACAAAGTGTGCCAGTTTCTTCATGCGCCTACTAATGTCCATTTTACTGCTGAAAACGCATAGTGAGGTATGTCAAAGAAACTTTGAACATTGGTCTAGATTTCAGCAAATCATCTTCAAATCTTGTTAGTGCCTTCTCTGACTCAGATTGGACAGGATGCCTGGATGACAGGCGCTCCACTAGTGGTTTTGCAATCTTCTTTGGACCGAATCTAATCTCATGGTGTGCACGAAAACGGGCCACTGTTTCTAGGTCCAGCACAGAGGCAGAGTATAAAGCACTGGCAAATGCTACAGCTGAAATTATATGTTCAGTCCATGCTGAAAGAACTGGGCATAAAGAACACACCAGCTCCATGTCTGTGGTGTGATAACCTCGGTGCAACTTATCTGTCTGCCAATCCAGTTTTTCATGCAAGGACAAAACATATTGAAATAGATTTTCACTTTGTTCGAGAGAGAGTTGCTCAAAAGCAACTGGATATTCGCTTTATTCACTCCAAAGATCAGCTTGCAGATGGATTTACAAAGGCTTTGCCTGTGAGAAGTTTTGAAAATTTTAAACATAATCTCAACTTGATGAAGTTGTGATTAAGGGGGGGTGTCAAACATACATGGCGCATACACATATACGTGACACAGAGGAGATCTTCAGAGGTAGTTCAGGAGGTAGTTAGCTAGTATATCTTTTCATATGTAACCGAGTCTATCTCTTTCTTTCTTCCTCATCAAGTTGTATCTTGATTCTCTCTTATCTTCTCAACCAACTTATGTATGCGCCTCAGGGTTATTGCGCCCCTGCTATATAACACGTAGCACGTCGCCCAAGCTAGGGTAAGACGTTTCCGCCATCGCACAGTCTTCACTGGCTCTGATGGTGCTGGGCGAAGGAGAAGGTGGCCGAGCTCCACCCAGGAAGGAACGAGACCTTGTTGAGGCGGCGAACCCGCAGCGACTGGTCCTGGATCCATCCATGCGGCATGCCTCCTCTGACGCTCGCCGCAGCTTATCGTCCGTCAGCAGTGGGCAGTTCTGGACAAAAAACATAAATGTTTCATATAAACCAACATTCGTGCTTATCAAGAAATAAAATGAGTGACGTATTATACCACACAAGTGGTGAGATGAGAGGTAACTTGGCGTGTACAAGGACTACTACAGGTCTACTGTGGCCTGCTACATAAATAGAGATGCATCAATTGTTCTTTAATGTCAGGCATTCAGTTCACTTGAACTATAAAAGTGCCTGAATCAGAGATGTTCGTCGTACAAAAAGTGCAACCTAGCATAATTAATCAGTCGCTGCCACTGTGAAAAAAGCATTCAGTTTGCCTGAAGAGCCTTGCTATACGTACGACATTTTCATGTCCGAACACACATACGATTGTTGTTGCATGTGCTTTCGTCCAATCAACCAGCTTCATCGGGAGACGAAAAGGAATGCAGCATCGAGTCTAGTAGAGACACATCACATCGTATGTACAAAGATCGTGTGCAAAGCAATTTTGTTGCCTGAATCATCCAATGAGCACACTGAGTCGTTTTGGTTCATGACCATATCTGAAATTATAAGTGTCAAGTACTACTGAAACTAGTTGGGCGATGGTTTCAGGTCAGAAGTATGGGACCAAGGCGCTCTGGATACATTAATGGAGCTTAAACTATTGATCCAGATGTGTCCCAGCAAGTTTGTAAACGGCGACATTGCAGGTGGAACAGCCTGCAGAGAACCGCAGAACTACGTGAGGTGGGGTGGAATTCACGCCACAGAAGCCGCAAACAATGTCACATCATCTACGGTGATGAGTGGCTTGTACTTATATCGGCCTTGATCTTTCAACAAAACTTTGTCAGATATAGTCTGGTAGGCTGATCACAGCACAAGTTTAGTCAGAGAGTGTTGCTGACTAACACCAAATTATGCATTCTGTCAGTTAACAGCTGTGTAGAATGATACAGAAAACAATAGCCTTAAAGTGTGTCCTGCTACATACTTGTTTCTCTTACAAAGTTATAACTAGCACTGCATGTTGTACACTTGTTAGATTAAATGGATGGTACTGAAAGGATCATTAAAAAAAATTCTACTATCTACTGTAACTGTCAACTGCAAGTTTCTGATCCACAAGAACCATCATGAAGACATGAACAATCACAGCCAGAAAAACTACAGCACAAGAATCATTTCCAGGATGATATCATTAACCAAACATAACGTCCAAGCACAGAACTTAATTAAGAAGATCTGAGAAATGGAGATAAAGTAGGATCACATCCATTGCAAAGTTCGAACTAGCTAGCAGACGGACACATAATTCAGAATCACGGCACATGTTGCCACTTGACCTTCAGCTAATCCGTATCAACCACCCAACCATAGCATAGAATCACATTAAACAGAGGCTAAAGCCAAAACTGATTAATTATGGTAGAAAGAAAGCATTCGGTTTGCCTGAATCAGAGATGCTCATCGTACAAAAAAGGGAGAGATTTCAGTTTGCTTGAACCAAGAAAATGATGGATGCATGCTCATAGATCAAGTGCATGCCTCCGTCTCTGCACCTACGTACGTGACTAAAGGCCCTCTAGAACCGGGACAAATGGCCCTTTTTCTACTAGTGGCAGGAGAAGATGGAGGCAGTGGTGGATGTAGCAACTATGACAAATAATGAGGTGGTCAATGATTTTGATAACGAGAAGGGGCCTACAATGGCAAATGATGATGATGATGATGATGTCGATGATAATGACGACGACGACGTTGATGGTCTAAATAACCTCAATTATCTAAATTGCAGCTCAGATACAGGACCTGATGGCGAAATTACTAACTGGCACTTAGTCCAGTCACGTGGGGACCTGTTCATGATGAAGCCACGCACGCATATCCTTCCAGACTACTTATTGTCCATTCAACGGGTAGATGTTTTCATGGCTGATTTTGACGCACGCAAATGGGTGCCACTGGCAAATGGGCTCGGCGGCGGCCGAGCCGAGCACTCTTCATCTGCTATGACTTTTCGAAATTTGTTTCTGCACCTTGCAGAGATGTCAAGGAGGATGCCATTTATTTTATCGAGTCGGGCGAGGTTTTCAATATGAAGACTCGGGATGCTAACCCGTCAAGATTCCGCGAGTCTTGCTATTACGGACAACATGCAATGTGGCTCTTTCCTCCCGAGTTGGTGCTTTAACAAAATGTATGAACCGTGGGTCTATTTTTTTATTTTATTTTTGTAATTATAGGTTAAATAGATATGGGCAGTTTGTTTGTAGGAGTAAGTATGGAACCTATCTTTAGCTTTTTTTCGAGAGTACTTCAATGACGTACCATATTTTTATAGAAGGCAGAAGTTTTAGCTCTTTTTTAAGGTTGGACAATATTTGGTTTAGTAGCCAATCATAGTTTGCTTGATTTTCATACAGTTGTGCACACGATTTGTGGACTATATCGAACCTCTTCATTAATTTTGCTTAGCTCCTTCATTCGCAAAAAGAGAGAAAAATGCTTAGCTCCTTGACCACACCGTTGGATACGTTCTCAGTTTGTGCATCAATGATAAAGGTGTGTACTACCAACTCAATCCAGACATGTCTAGATTCATGCCGAATTGTCTTTTTTGTGAGGACAGTATTTTTATTTCTTTTGTTTGATAGTGAAATGAACTGATTACGAAAAGAAACGTCACCGTTGAATTTGATCTGCAAGACTACTTCGACACGGTGGCAACCGTCGGTGAGTAAGTCCCAGCGATGGCTATGAGGGGCAACTAGGCGGTGCCATTGTCTGGCACGAGACCGCCTGGCGCCCCCACGAGGAACCCGTTTCCAAGTAGCAGTTGCTCCTCAAGGAGTCGCGCGAGGAGGCCGCACACGAGGACGAGGAGGAGCCTGGCGCCCTGGCCTTGCTCTTTCCGGTGTCCCTCGTGTGGTCCGGCTAAACTAGCTGATTCCCGCACTCTGAATTGCGTGACCTCCATGCGCGCACCATCCACTCATCTCGAGCAACAGCCTCCGATGGAGGCGACCCACGATCGGGTAATTCTCTCCGGCCAAAAGTGGCGCCAACCTCGAGGATTGAAGCAAATGAGTACAACCTCAGCAGCCTATAGGGGTGTGTGAGTGTGTGCGCGCGCGCTTCTGTGTGGAACTTGAGAAAACATTGGAGCTATACAATGACAACAAGTGCTCAAGCAGATCAATTCGTCTGACAGTCACCGTTGACGGTGTCCCTCTTGACCTTCAGGTCGGCATGTCGATAACGACCCTATCACGGTTTGTACACTAGTGTATACTGCAAAATACCACATTTTTAGCAATATATTTTCTTTTTTAGGAATCATTACTGTAAATGGAACATGTATCATGAGTTGAATTTTGTTTCGCTCAGAGATTGCTTTCACCATCACTGTCTAGCTTTACTTCTCTTTTTGCGAAATCATTGTCTGGCTTTACCACCAACAGAATTTACAGGCAAGGTTTGCGTGTTGCTAGAGCTAAGGATACACATAGTAGATCATGAGTTGAATCTAGTTTCACTCAGAGCTTTCGGGTACTCTTTGTTACCTGACTGTACCCAAACAGAATTTATTCACTGTCTCCATATTCTGTCAACTGTGCCTGTGAAACCAGGAATCATTAACGCATCTATTTTGGAACTGCTGCCTAGCCAGGGAGGTACGGAGCGCAGCGGCAGAATGGAAGGGATGCCGGTTGCTGGAGCTATCAGCGCAAGAGCAAAGTTCCACCGCAAACGCAGTCAGAGAAATCCTATCAAGAGCAACCGCAAGAGAAAGAAAAGGGGTTAAGACCATGATCATGATGATCACATGGGAAATCTGGTGTGAGCGCAACAACTATATTTTCAGGCAGAAGCAAGCAAAGGCATCAGATATAACCCAAGCGGTTCGACGAAGCATGGAACAATGGCGCTTGGCAGGAGCGAAAGCCATAGAGACCCCGTTTGGGGATTTTGATGCGAGATGGTTGCCTTTGTTTTACTCAGGCCGGCGGCCTGTCACCCATTCTCTTTGTTTTGTTTTCTTGGTTCAAGTCAGCTTGAATCCCCATTGATCACTTGGTCAACAACTCTGTTTTACCATATGCTCCCTACCTAAATCAAATGAAGCCAGCAATGCTGGATCTTTTAAAAAAATTGATATATAAAGTCCGAGCCAAACTTTCTTCACACAAATTGACCGAGAATTCACATCAGTTTCCAGATATGCAGCAATATATATCCAGTTTTATTCAGAGTGTAAATAGTACAGGAAACAATATTACTGTGTAGGAGTATAAGGTGATGCATGGCAATAGAATAACTCGCATAGACACGTCGGAGGCATGCGTGCATGCATGCATATAGTATATACATATATATCGATCGATCCTTGCATTATTTTTGGGGGACGGGGTCTCGGCGCGGGCGGGTGCATCTTACTTCTTACTTAGGGTTGGCCACCAGCCGGTGGGTAGCAGCGGTACTTAGGGAGGCACCGACGGCCGGTGTAGGGTTTACCAGCACCACCCGTCGACGGGACAGCAGGGCGGTTAGGGTCGAAAGCACCAGAGCCTGGACGGGAAACCATGGACGTATGTCATTCAGCAGGACATCATATTACTAGCTAATCAATTGGAAATATGACAACGAAATGAAGGAACACATTTTGAAGGGAATTAAACACAGTCGAGTGTCGACTGACCTGCAGTGGCGTCGCCGGCGGCGGCTCCAAGGCAGACGGAGCTGTTCATGATGACCGCCGCGACGACGAAGAAGAGAGCGATCTGCATGAGCACCGTGGGACGGCGGCCGGCAGACGCCATGGTGATGATTCGAGGCTGCTAGCTGATGATTCGAGCGAGGCTTTGAGAGCTGGGCAGCTAGCTGTGTACGTCCGCTGTGATGCTTGCTGGTCGAAGAAGGCCCGTGCGTACGTATTTATAGGCCGTCCGTCTGGCCGAGAGAGAGAGAGAGAGAGAGAGAGAGCAGCATATCTAATATCTTGGTACCACCAAATTTCTACGGTTAGTCAAGGCTGGTGAGTGCACGACGACCGACGAGAGAGACCTCACTCGATCGACGACCCGACGCATGCGGCGACGACCGACGATTAGTCCCTAGGGCCGCGCAGGAAGAGAAGATTCTCCTTCACAATTTTTCTCCGGTTAGTCAACAAGCTAGGCTGCCGGCGACGTCCCTCGATCGCTAGTGTTTCCATCCCCGGGTGGCTCTTGTCTGTTCTCCCTCTGCTTCCTTATCTGTACACTACACGTCAAATTGGAGCTCCAAGCATCCAAAAGAAAAAGGCTTCTTCGTTCTTCTACGTGTGCTTAAACTATTAGACTGACGTCTGACGGCCATCAGTGAGTAGATGCCCCATTATTTTATTTTATTTTAGAAAAGGAGGAGGACCCCGGCCTTTGCATCTGGGCGATGCATGCGGCCACTTTATTAATTATTCTCACAAGACCTTACAAAGTCATACAATAAAAAGACTAAAGCCACCGTCTAAGCAACAATTGTCGCTATACCTATCCAATTGATGAAGGGGCGCTGATAGCCTGGGCCTAATACCAAACAGACATCGCAGCCAGACCTAACATCTAAGACCTGAGGTCCCAACCAGGACGCCTATCGGGTATGGGCACCCACCAGTTTGGCGCGCTCCTCAACCAGGACGCCTGCCGGGTATGAGGCCGCCACAACCACTTGCCACCAATCCATCTTCAGAGCTGTACTGCTGCATCAACCTTGTTCGGTCTAGCTGCCGACGACGCCACCACGACGCCAGATAGTGTCGACCTCCTGCGCGTGTCCATCACCACACATCTGACACCAAGCCTCCGCTGCTCCATGCCGCCAAGAGCCGCCGCCATGAATATGTAGAAAGAAACACCGTTCCATCGAAGAAGCCATCCGCTGGTCCTTCGAGCCCGAGTGCATTTCCAAGAATGCCGCCCCCAAGGGGGTAACGACACATGAATGCCGCCGTCATCCGATCAATTGATCTAGGGTTTCCCCCTGAGGTAATGGGTGGGTATGGGATTTGTACCTCGATGATGCCTTCATGAAGGAAACGATGATAAGGGCATCGTCATCACCGGCTCCAGCCAACGACCGAAAACAAGGTTTTCACCCGAATCCGTCCCAAGGAATCCATCCGACAACCTGTGCACCGTCTCGACCGCCTTCAAAGCCCCGGATCTAGCCACCTAGATCCGGTGACCAACCGCAATAGCAGTGCCACCGTAGGAGTCCTGGCGCACCTGCCACTGCCAGAGTGTGCCTCCAGTGGAGCCTGGGAGGAGGGCTCCCACCCCCACCTCGCCAAACCGCGAGAGCCGCCTACATGGATCCCGCGCGCTTGTCACCGTCTCTGATCCGAACCAATCCGCAAACAGATCGCCGTCACAGATCCGCCTTGGACAAGGACTGCACCACGCCATG
Source organism: Aegilops tauschii subsp. strangulata (assembly GCF_002575655.3). Lineage (NCBI taxonomy): Eukaryota > Viridiplantae > Streptophyta > Magnoliopsida > Poales > Poaceae > Aegilops > Aegilops tauschii. The sequence goes on from NC_053039.3 coordinate 51,685,107, forward strand.
CCGCCGCGGGAAGCCCGAGCTTCACCCGCCACCACCATCCAGGGCCGCCGCCCCGGGATCCAGACAAAACATCACCGATGCCACCGGCCTTGTTCCGCCGCCGCCGACCGGCCACTGCGACCTCTGCCGCCATGCCGCCGACGGATCTGGGCGAGGATATCCATCCTCCCCGAGGGCACACACCGCAGCCTCTTCTCCGCGTACCTCCAGTCGCACGGGAAGCCACAGTGGCCGGGAGCCTACCCCTCGCCGGATGCCGCGCACGTGCCACCCCGCCGCCGGTCGAAAGCCGCCGCCACGAGGAGACCCGCACGCAGCCGCCACACAGCTAGACGTCGACCCATCTGCAGCCGCGCCATCGGGCCCGCCGCCGTCAAGATAGTCGTCGTCGCGCCGCCAGGATCCGCGCGCCCCGGCGCCTCCGCCCGGCCTGGCCGCCCCCGTAGGCCATGGACGCGAGGAGGGGAGAAGGCCCCCGCCGCCAGCCACCGCGGGGAGCTTTGCCCCGGCGGCTCTGGCCGGCGGCGGCGGGGAAGGGGAAGAGGGGGAGGGCGAACGGCAGGAGGTGGCGGCGCCGCCCGTGTCGCCCGCGGGAGGGGCGACGCGGGGGCTAGGTCTTTCCACTAGGTCCAATCTAGTAGCTCAAGGCTTGACGATGTGATGGTTCCCCCATTTTTTTGAGAAAAAAGTAGATATCATTGTCATTGACAGCCGCTATAAACCCAAGATTTACCCGCGTTAACACATCCTCAAATGTTGTTTGACCCACGAACGCTCATCAAATGCAGGATCAGGCTAGAAAAATCGCATGTCGCAGTGTGGCTCGACGTATGCCGAGTGTAAAAATACGGATACTCGCTTTAATCTAAGCCGGTCTTATAGGTAAGCCGAGTGCCTGTGAAGTGGATCTCGGCTTATGATCTAAGCCGGTCTAATATAAGCAGAGTGGCACAAGCCGGGTGCAGCACTCGGCTTACAGTGTCAAGGTTTAAATGGTCTTCGCCAAGTAAGTTTCATATTCGTCTTTATTTAATTTTCCTGTAGTGAACCGAGGGGAGAGGATGCCACAGTTGTCGTGACGTCTGATCCACACGCTTGCAGGCATCTAATGGGTGATGCGAGTAAGTATGTTAGCAACCTACCTGGCGAAGGCACTCCGCAGCTAGAAGGATGCAACGCCAGACCAACAGGTCGAGATGTGAGAGGCCCAACCATGAGTTCAGTGGGCCGCAGTGGATCTCCTACACGTTTGGGGCCAATGAAGAGTAAGCAGCATAGTGATATAAGCGTGTGAGGGGACGGTATGTGTGGTTCTATCCTAGGTTGGATCAGCACGACTGGCGGCCTGCAACCTTTATCCTCTTTCTCCCTTGCGGTCTACATGGGATTGACATGGCAACTTGATGGGCCTTGCACTCCCTATCGCACTGTCGGAGCAACATGTCCGGAAGCAACATCCCCACTAAAAAGGCCACGACATCCCTCATCATGCTAGTTTTTTTCTAACACAGTACAGACGCGGACGCTCATACATACGCACATAAGCTCACCCCTAAGAATGCACGCACGCACACCCTGCTCTTATGAGCACCTTCAAGAGACTGAGCCGGCACATCATCTTGAGATTGACTGTTAGACTAATATGTCACGTATCACGACATATCTCATAATCCCTTCAATTGAGGAGAATCGTTATTATTGTGATCTCTCATTTATGGTTAGAATTGTAATATTTGTTTATACATTAACACGCAATGGAAAAGCCTAAGTGTGGCAAATTCCCATAATCCCTTTCATGGTATCAGAGCCTAGTGATCCTCACGCTTCCGCACCCATCTCCCAACACTGCCGGTCCCCTTTTTTTCTTAATCGCTTTCATTAACAAAGTCGCCACAGACATCTTCGTAGTCGACAGGAACGTCTGCGCCCGCTAAACGCGCATCGCCAAAAGGCCTAAAATAAATCCAGAGAAATGCCAGCACCAGGAACGCACATCTGGTGGACCGGGAATACCACTGTCCTCCTAACCATCGCGGTTTGATTCATCTTCGCCGTGCTAGTTGGTTGGACCATTTGAAATGAGAGAAATGCTCGTGTGTTCCGACACAAATCAACACTAGCACCGATTATCTCCGGCATCATCAAAAGGGAAGGTTGACTTTGGTTATTGTGGGTGCAAAAAAATAGGGGTACTAACATAATACCGGTAGAGCACTAGTAGAAAAAGGGTCATCTGTCCCGGTTGGTAAGGGCCTTTTGTCCCGGTTGTTGAACCGGGACTAAAGAGTCGTTACTAATGCCCTAGCCCTTTAGTCCCGGTTCTTACACGAACAGGGACAGACGGGCCTCCACGTGGACGCTGCGGCCAGCCCAGGCAGGAGGGCCTTTGGTCCCGGTTGGTGACACCAACCGGGACCAAAAGGCATCCACGCGTCAGCATTTCAGTGGCTGGGGTTTTTTTTTAAAGGGGGAGAGTTTAGGGGGTAATTTAGGGTGTGTAAGCTAGCTAACAGAGAGAACTGTCCTCTCTTATTTCCGTGCTTGATTTACCAACGCTACTACTATGCCTAAACATGGCTTAGATTAAAGTGAAGGCAACATGTGGTGCATCTCGAAAGTAATATTAATCCTAACTTGATGAAGTTTGGATTAGTACTACTTTCGACATGCACCACATGCTTGTTTCCTTCACTTCATTCCAATCCATGTTCATTTCACCCACTGATATATAATAACTCTTCATGCCCGCATCATGCATCATCATAATAACAAGTCCTACTAATCATCATCATACAACTTGTACTCGTTATTAATAACAAGTCATACGATCATCATCCTTATAGTCATCGAACCAACCCTACTTAATTGTTCTTAGCACATGATCATCAGTATTAGGTAGGACCTAAATACCCTCTTTAAGGTAAAATAGCATAAAACAATATAGACCCCGACTCTCCATTATGGAGAATGGAGATCATCCTATCTCCAATTTTTGCGCTCCGCTTCCTTTTGCTTCCAAGAACCTCCTTGCGACTGTCCATACATTTTTTTCATTCTTTGATTTTCATGTCTCCACTTCTTTTAGAAATCCGGTATGGACAGTTGAGATTCGTAGGATGACCTGGTTGTATGTTCAAAACATCAAGGCTACCATTCTGATACATCAAATGAGGCACACAATCCTCTGGGGTTATCTGTTGAAAAACATAGTAATAACTTCATAGTTAGCAATGATGTACTAGTTTTAGAAGTATGCAAAAGATGCACGGATGTCGTAATAGTAAGAAATCTTACCAGGGTATCTCCATAGTAGTTACCGTAGTTCAACACGTGCACTAGTGGCACGTATTGACCATAATGTGGAGGAGTTTTACAATAGATATTGTAATTCTCAAGATCAGTACAAAATCCGACCAGATGAGTTTTCTCCTTATAAGTTAACTCAGAGCCATCGGTGTAGTAGGTTCTGTCTACCATGTTCCGCACATTGTTTGAACAATCAAAATAAGCTGTCAATGAAAATAAGCTGTCAACTATTTTGAAATGAACAATATAAATTAGCTAATAACTATGTTTGAGAAACTCACATAGCGGTAGAATTGGAGGCGTATCAACAAGGACCCAAATGTCCATATTGTCTTGCTCGATGTCAGGATCACCAAGATCCATGGTGACAAGCATACCCTCATCAAAACCATACATCTTGCAAAATGCTTCCCAATTTTTGCAACCAAAATGGGTTACGCTCTCAGAATTATACAGATTTACTTCAAAATCTATATCATGATGGGTCCTTAGGTGAATTTTCTTTGTTTCCATACTTTCATGGTCTTCAAAACCCATCCTCTCCAAGACGTAGCGTCTTGCATGGCATGGGATAAGCTAGTCGAATTGTAAAATATGAAAAGTACACGTTGAAATAGTTGAAGTCGTGCTTAATTACGAAAAAATAACACTTGTCGTCGTTGCGTACCGTTTGAACATCGAAGGTCTCCTCCAGCTTAATACTGAAGCGCCGATCTTCGTCCAGGTGAGGCCTGTCGCACAGACCTCGGTCGTCGTGGCACCAGTCGCACTCCCTCGGGAGACTTTCGTCGTCCGAGTACGACATTTCCTATGTTCATAATTCAAATATTAAACGTCTACAATTAAATATATGTACTAAAAAACCTAAGTTAGATCATTATTATTCATCACGGGTTGACTATCGGTTTGTCGAGTCTTTTCTTGAAAACTCTCAGCTCACGTGGTGTATACATTCAACCGTTGGTGATGGTCGCTCCTCCTTTCATCCCCGAGTGCATTACACCAAAATGTCTAGCACACGGGAATGAAGGAGAAGCGACCCCCACGACAACAGTCGGGATTCTTCGTCCTCTCATATATATATATGGTGGAACTCTCCCTCACTGATTCCTCTGAGACATTTGCGACCGTCGGTGATGGTAGCTCCTTCCTTTCGTTCCCGAGTGCATTACACCAAATTGTCTAGCACACGGGAACGAAGGAGAAGCTACCCCCACGACAACAGTCGAGATTCTTCGTCCTCTCATATATGGTGGAGACTCAATAGACTTAAAGTCAACCCGAAATATCGTTTAATTATCTTTCTAAAACCGGTTCGTGGCTGGTCTCACCTCGAGGTCGGAGGGGGTCGGTGACGGGGACGACGGCGGGGATGATGGAGGGGGGCTCCTAGATTTCTGCGAAAACAAAAACCCTATAAGCTATCAACTAATCATATGCATACGCCTTGCATAGTACTCTCCAATTTTAGCATTCAAAGTTGGAGTAGTTTTCCAATTTGAGCATTCAATAAGCAAAATCAATCACAAAATAAAGTAGTATTCAAATTAGGATGCATTCAATTATAAGCAAAACTACATCATCTCCATGCGTCCGTACATCGTCGAATATTATCACTAATACACCTCGAATACTATCATACATATAGCATCGCCAGTACAGCTAGAACCGTAGCGCCCGACGGGTATCAGCGCCGGCGGTGGATACCCAAAGAGAAGGAACCATCATAGGATCGTAGCTCCAGTGAGATCCCTGAAGAACTTGCCAGGTATTGTCGAACCTGCACTCCAACGCAACCATGTAGCGACGGACGTGCTCGTCCTCCTCGCTGACACGGTGACGTATCACCTCCGCGGTGTCCGGAAGCCTCGGCACCATCACTGGCCCACGCGACCGCCACCAAACAAGGATCGGGTCAATGACGGGCTGGCTCCTCACCAACCTACGCCCCCCGAAAGGTAGCACCTCCCAAAACCAGCCCGGCGGAGCCCAGTCCCGGACATGGCCCATCTGATCAAGCCGGCCTCCTCCGCCGAGTCGACGACGAGGATGCGGGATTGGCATCGTCGACGTCGATGCGGGAATAATTACTTTAACTAAAAAATAAAATAGTTCTATTAATTTTCTTACTAAAAATAAACTACTTCTATAGTAAAATAAACTAGTTTTATTAAATCAACTAGTTCAACTACTAAGCACTTACTATAAATAGAATAAAGTAGTACTTACTAAAAATAAACTAGTTTAACTAGTTCTATTATTTTTCTAACTAATTCTATTAAACACTTTCTCTTCTTATTCTATGAACAAAATTACAACAGAAAAAATCATAAAATTCTATGAACAAGATAAAAAATTCTATGAACAAAATTACAACAGAAAAAATTATAAAAATTCTATGAAAAAATGACACTTTCTTTGCATATATATGAACACACAAACATTTGCATATTCAACAGTAATATCACAAAAAAAATCTATGAACAGAAAAAAAATTCTAACTTTTGCATATTCATTTATGAACAAATTACAACAACTCAATTAACTACACATCTAAATTAACTACACATCTAAATTAGGAAATTCATATGAGCTCACTAAGGGGGCGGCGATCGACGAGGAGGCAGGGCACGGGGGCGACGGTGAGGGGCGCGGCCACGGGCGACGAGGAGGCAGGTGGCGGCGACGGCGACGGTGAGGGGCGCGGCGATGGGCGACGAGGAGGCAGGGGCGGAGGTGAGGGGCACGGCGACGGGCGACGAGGAGGCAGGGGGCGCGGGGCGGCGCGGGACGGCTTCGGAGGCAGGGCTACGACGGCGACGGCGAGGCGCAGAGGGGCAGCCTGGCGGCGTCGTCGGGGCGGGGAAGACGAACTGAATGAAAAAAATTCACAAGTGCTAGTTATATAGACGAAGCATTGGTCCCGGTTCGTGACAGCAACCGGGACGAATGCGACAATCTCGGCGGCGTCGTCGACGGCGACGGTTGCTGTCACGAACCGGGACCAATGCGACCTTTAGTTCCGGTTGGTGCCACCAACCAGGACCAAAGGCCTCTTTTCAGAGCAGCGGCCTTTGGTCCCGGTTGGTGGCACCAACCGGGACTAATGGGGGGGGCATTGGTACCGGTTAGTGCCACGAACCGGTACCAATGCACACCTTTAGTCTCGGTTGGTGCCACCAACCGGGAGCAAAGGCCTTGTGCTGCTGCGCCCGCGTCGAAAGTTTAGTCCCACCTCGCTAGTTGAGAGGGGCGCGCAGTGGTTTATAAGCCCTACTGCCGCACCCCTCTCGAGCTCCTCTCCATTGCAGGCTTACGGACCTAATTGTCACTGCTATGCCTGATGGGCTTAGCGGGCCTGAATCCTGGCCCATCGATGGGTTTCTAGTCGTATTCAGGTCGTGGTGGCCCAGTAGGTGGCATATTTTTATTTTTTGCTTGTTTTTATGTTTTCTTTTTTGCAATATTTATTTTGTTTTGTTTCTACTTACAACAAAAAACTTATTTATTTTATTTTATTTTGTTTCTAATTACTTATTTATTTTACTTTATGATAATTCTTTTTGCTATTAAAGTTTCTAACAAAAAAAGTTCTTTATGAAAATTCTTTTTGCTTTTAATGATTTTGAACAGAAAATACTTCGATAATTTTAGTTGCATCAATTTTATATAATTTTAGTTTCAATAATACTAGAGGTTTCTTATAATGCTTTGAACAGAAAATACTTTGTTAATTTTAGTTTCATAAATTTTATTAAAGTTTATTTTATTTTGTTTCTACTTATATATTTTAATAAAGTTCATATTATTTTGTTTCTAATTATTTATTTATTTTATTTGTTATTTTTCATGCACCATTTTTCATGCATTTACTGATTATTTTGAGCTATAAGACCCTAAAATTGAAAAGCATTTCAAATGAACTCTGAAAAGGTTGAAAGTTGGCATGGTATCATCATTTCATCCACATAGCATGTGCAAGAAAGTTGAGAGGGTTACGGCAAAAACTGGATGCACTTCGTGTACAAAACGGACAATCTCTTTCAAAGTATCAGAATTTCATACGGAAACTCGTTTGTTACAAAGGGATTTCATTTTTTTAAACTTATTTGAACTCCTGACTTTTCGTGTGTTCAAAATGCACCATGCAAAGCCACATCATCAATTTTCAACCCTTTCTGACTTCATTTGTTATTTTTCATGCAGTGACGGATTGTTTTGAGCTAAATGACCCTGAATTGAAAAGCCCTACAAATGAGCTCTGAAAAGGTTGAAAGTTGGCATGGTATCATCATTTCACCCACATAGCATGTGCTAAAAAATTGAGAGGGTTACGACAAAAGCTGGATGCACTTCGTGAACAAAATGGACAATCTCTTTCGAAGTATCAGGGTTTCGGACGAAAACTCATCTGTTACAAAGGGATTTTATTTTCTTGACTTATTTGAACTCCAGACTTTTTGTGTGTTCAAAATGAACCATTCAAAGCAGAGACTGATTTTGAATGGTGCATATTCAACACACAAAAATTCTGTAAAGATCACCAACCCCAACATAAAAAAATGAGCATAGATGCGCCTATAGAAAGAATTCAACCTAAATTCATAATAAATTTCTATGAATTTCAAAGAAATTCACTCTGAATTTAGGTCAAATTTCCTGTATAAGGGCATCTATTTTCACTTTGAGAGGAGCTCAACAAGGCAGAGGGGGACGGGCTTATAAACCGGTATGAGCGCCCTTCGGTTGGCGAGGTGGGACTGAACTCAGACCGCAACGAGGACCAACCCTTTAGTCCCGGTTTGTGGCACAAACCGGGACTAATGGTCAGGGGCCAGGGGCGAGGCGCATTGGTCTCGGTTCGTGCGTGGAACCGGGACCAAAAGGTCCAGACGAACCGGGACCAATGGCCCACGTGGCCCGGCCGGCCCCCTGGGCTCACGAACCAGGACAGTTGCCTTCTTTGGTCCCGGTTCGTGAGCGAACCGGGATTAATGGTATTACGAGGGCCGAACCAATGCCCTATTTTCTACTAGTGGAGCAATGACCCCTTTTGTATTTGGGGTGATGTGTAACAATTTTTGTTATCCTTTTTAATTAATGAATGAGGATGCCTTCATTTTGTTTTTTTTTTACTTTGTGCATTGGTATATAGCTGTAAATTCCGAACCAAACGTAATATCGTCTCCACAAAAATTGACCATGAATTCACACGAAATTTCAGACATGCAACAATCCAGATTTATTCGAGTTTAAGTAGGTACAAGTACATCACGAGACGGTATTACCGTGTACATAAGGTGGTGCGTGACAGTAGATTAACTTGTGCTAACCAATTACATATATCGATGGATCCTCGCAAGCATTGTGTCTGGGAGATGGGGTCTGCGCGCGGATGTAATTAGGGCTGGCTACCCGCCGGTGGTTTACATCCATAAACTGTGCGGCACCCACGGCCGGTGTAGGGTTGACCGGCACCGCCCGGCGTCGGAACAGCAGGGACGTTAGGGTCGAGAGCACCGGTGCCTGGACGGGAAACCATGGACGGACGTTATTCAGCAGGTCGAGGTCAGCATGTATAACAAGTTAATCAATTACAAAAATGAGGAAATGAACGGACACCGTCCGACGACTGACCTGAGGTGGCGGCGTCGTGGACGGCGGCTCCAAGACAGACGGAGCTGTTGATGATGACCGCGGCGATGGCGACGAAGAGAGCGATATGCACGAGCGCCGTGGGACGACGGCCGGCAGCACTGTGGGACGCCATGCTGGTGTGTTTCGAGCGAGGCTTCGAAAGCTAGTTGTGCACGTCTGCTATCCTGCTCTGATGCTTGCTGTTCGAAGAAGGCCCGTACGTATTTGTAGACCGTCCGTGTGGTCGAGAGAGAGAGATACCACCAAATTTCTGCGGTTAGTCAAGGCCCGCGTGACTGGTGGCCGTACACGACGACCGACGAAAGAGACATATGCAGTCGATCAATCGACGAGCCAACGCACGCAGCGACGACCGAAGATAAGTCACTACGGCCGCGCAGCAAGACAAGATTCCCTTCTCCATTTTTCTCCGGTCAGTCAACCAGTCCCCACATTGCTTACTTATCTATGTGAAAAAGTATAGGATTGCTGAATATTATGTTGTTTTGATCTAACCCGTGCATTGGGTATATATAGAGGTACAATGGAAGGAGAGAGACTTGGAGTAGAGGACAAGTTAAACCTATCATATCTCTATCTCTTATCTCTATCTTATACGTAAATATACTTCTAACATTCCCCCTCAGTCGTAGCGGGAGTGAAGCAGACGATTGCGACTGAATTTGAAGTCTTGCGCTTTTGTCGTCTTCTTCGCTGCATCATCATCAACTGCGTTTCTGATGGCTGATAGGTCGGCACCTAGGGCGGTGACTGCGTCCCCTTCTGGTGCCTTCCCTGTCTTCTCCTCTATTCCCTCCCGCAGTCACAGCGGGAGTGTCGTGGACGCAAGTGACGAGACGGACGTTGTTGACTGGAGTTGTTGCCGATGAGTTGCTGTAGATGTAGCCATTAATGTCGAGGTAGCCGATCATGGTGATGTAGCCATGGTTGAGGTAGTCGTGGTCGATTGTGTGTTCGTCGTGGATGATGAAGCCGCACAAAGCCGGAGGCGCAAAAATGCGCTATGAAGGAGCTGCAGACGTGGACGATGCACCTTGCGGATGTCAGAGGGTGCCGTCGGCGATGAGTCCACCGGTTTTGCCAAGACCGGAGGAAGCCCATCGAGCACACATCGGTTTTGCCATAACCGTGTGGCTGTGTATGGTCGTCACTGTAGTGACGCCGTGTTGATGCAGTCGTGCCGTCGTGGATGACGCGGTCGATGCCGTCGTCGTGACGCGGTCATTGTCGTCGTCGAGGTCGCGTCTTGCAGAAAAGTCTGTCAGAGGACACTCGTTGTCCATCTTGTGGGCTGGGTTGTAGAGGCGGCGGCGATGGATTGACGAGATTGTTGATGAAGACCACGTTGATGTAGACCTTGGCGTTGATGTGTCGGTGATGATGTTGCAGCGGCATGTCGACGATGATGTGTCGGTGATGATGTTGCAGCGGCATGTCGATGATGATGCGTCGTTTGGAGGCGTCCCTCGTGACGACGAAGTGTCGATGCCGTGTTCTGCCAAAGAAGTATGTTGGCTTGTAGCCTGGCGTAGTCGTACAGCTAGATGAAGTGATCAGGTCGGTGCACAGGCGTCGTCGATTGAGGTGCTGGTGTGGCTCGGTGAAGATCGATGCATCGGCTGGAGGAGACCACCTACACGCGTGTGTGTCTCGATCGTAGGCGAGGGCAGGCCTGGAGTAGATGACCCAGCTCCTGCTCGTCGTTCTTGTGTCGATAAAGATGAAGATTGGATCTACGTGGATGAGCAGTATGTCGCCGCTCAGCCCGTCAGCCGAAGTCCCTAATTTGCTTGGAGTCCTGGTGCATCACGCATGCCTCGAGCCTGGAGGCTATGCCTATGATGTGGTGTCAGCTTTATCTTGCATGGAGAAGCGGTGCATGCTGGCCGAACAACGCATGGAGTGAGCTGGATGTGGTCGCTCCATTGCCGGCCCGCCTGGCTGAGGTCACGTTCGTGCTAGCGAGTCGCTGAGGGCCTGTCCTTCATGGAGTCATGGCAGGGGGCGTGAGTGGATGGATGTGGGTCGTCGTCGTAGGATGCGCGGTGGAGTCGACGGAGTGGAAGAAACTGCCCTCCCGTGATCCGCGGCATGCATGCACGGGTTCGTCGCCCATGAAAGGATGCAGTAGGCTCGTGCATGTGTGTCATCATCCCGTATCGACGTACAGGATCCGGCGGTAGTCACATGCTGGAGTCGAAGGGATCGATCTGCAATGCGGCGTCGTGGAGTTGCTTGAGTCGAAGTAGATTTGATCTGCCGCGTCACGGAGTTGCGAGAATCTGGTGCCTTCCCTGTCTTCTCCTCTATTTTGTTGAAATATATTGCCCGCCTCCCTCCATCAGTTCGGATTTTTGGATGAGTTAGCTGGTGCATGAATTCAATATGGTATCAGAGCCAAGAGGTCTTGAGTTCAAGACCCTGCCAACGCAGTATTAAAATAAAAAGATCATGCGCCCTACTCCGATCCCACGTCTAAGGATTAAAATAGCCTAGACGTGAGGGGGAGTGTTGAAATATATTGCCCGCCTTCCTCCAAAAGTCCAAACTGATGGAGGCTGGCGGGCAATATATTTCAACACTCCCCCCACGTCTAGACTATTTTAGTCCTTAGACGTGGGATCGGTGTAGGCCGCATGATCTCTTTATTTTAATACTGCGTTGGCAGGGTCTTGAACTCAAGACCTCTTGGCTAGGATACCATATTGAATTCATGCACCAGTCAACTCATCCAAAAGTCCGAACTGATGGAGGGAGGTAGGCAATATATTTCAACACTGCCCCGCACGTCTAAACTATTTTAGTCCTTAGACGTGGGATCGGTGTAGGCTGCAGGATCTTTTTATTTTAATATTGCGTTGGCAGGGTCTTGAACTCAAAACCTCTTGGCTCTGATACCATGTGAAAAAGTATAGGATTGCTGAATATTATATTGTTTTGATCTGACCCGTGTATGGGGTATATATAGAGGTACAATGGAGGGAGAGAGACTTGGAGTAGAGGACAAGTTAAACCTATCCTATCTCTATTTCGTATCTCTATCTTAAACATAAATATACTTCTAACAATCTACACTACAAGTTAAAATTAGCACAATGGCTATATGTAAGACTATTGAATTTACAATTTGGGTAAGTCAGTTTTGTGAGAGGAGAAAGAAAAGTCTTAGGCTAATGATCTAGTAGAAAATTGACTAACCCAAAACAAAATTCCAGGCGTCTTACGTATGTGTCCTTTTCTTTTTACGAAAACACTAACGTTCACACGTGTGGCAACATTGCAACTCGCCCACACGTCTGGATCACCGTCCAGTTAAGTTTGCACGAATCTTGACACATCGAGGCAGTTTTCGCGTGCCACGTACGACAAGGCCGGTGCGTGGGCGTTGGAGAGGTCGCCCACACGCCCCACAATACACGGTTGCCAGCTGCGCTGTGTGGACGAACTCGTTTCTACCCACACAGCCACCACCTAATCCACGGGCGTGTAGGCGAACTGCTTTTCGCCCACACGACAGTTGTACGTTGTTGGATGGCAACTGTAGTTGCACGTACATGGCAACTAGGAAAACACACATGGCAACTATGATTTGTTTGCTAGACGGCAACTGCAGTTGCGCGTACTTGGCAATCAGATAAACATACATGGCAACTGTGATTAACCACACGTGGCAACTAGGTAAACACACATGGCAACTATTGTTTGACCATATGTGGCAAGTACTTAATCACACACGACCAATATGGTTTGATTAAATGCGGCAACCACCATAAATTAGACATGGCAACTATAGTTAACCAAAACAGAGAGAGTTGCTATGCTTTTACAACCATATTTGCCATCCCGGATAACTACATCTGCCATCCCGGATGGCAACTAAATCGTCATCCTGCGGGTACACTAGTAGAAAAAGGGTCAAATGTGAGACACATTAGTGTCGGTTTGCATTTGAACCGGCACTAATGTGTCCATTAGTGCCGGTTCAAATGGCTAGGCGGGAGGAGATCTTTAGTACCGGTTCGAGGCGAACCTTTAGTACCGGTTCATACCATGAACCGGTACTAAAGAGAATGGGGACCGGCCAGCACCTTTAGTGCCGGTTTGTGGCACGAACCGGTAGTAAAGAGGTTGTGGCATGCTGTTTTTAGTCCCACCTCGCTCCCCTAGCAAGATTTTTACCACCTTAAATATGTTACTTCTCAAACTATCACAAGCACTTGGTCTTCATTGAACTCTATGTGTATAATTTATGGTCGCAATATGAGTCTTCACCGGTTTTCTAAACCGTTGAGGACTCATATTGACAATTCAGATTGTACACAAAAAGATCATTGATAATCAATGTATTTTTTTATGATAATCAATGTTTTTAAACTTATTTGAACTCCTGCCTATTTTTGCGTTCAGTATACATTATTCAAAGCGACGCCATCAATTTCCAATACGTTCTGACATCATTTGCTGTTTTTCAGTCATTTACCGATTTGTTTAGAGAGCTAAATGACGATGAAATTGAAAAACACTACAAAATGAACTCTGAAAATGTTGGAACTTGGCATGGTATCATCATTTCACCCGCATAGCATGTGTAAAAGAGTAGAGAGGGTCACGGCGAAAACTGGACGCACCTCGTGTACAAACTGGACAATCTCTTTCGGAGTATCAGGGTTTCGGACGAGAACTCATCTGTTACACGGGCACTTCAATGTTTTTTAAACTTATTTGAACTCTAGCCTATTTTTGCGTTCAGTATGCATCATTCAAAGCGACGTCATCAATTTCCAACACGTTCTGACATCATTTGCTGTTTTTCAGTCATTTACCGATTTGTTTAGAGAGCTAAATGACGGTGAAATTGAAAATCACTACAAAATGAACTCTGAAAATGTTGCAACTTGGCATGGTATCATCATTTCACCCGCATAGCATGTGCAAAAGAGTAGAGAGGGTCACGGCGAAAACTAGACGCACCTCGTGTACAAACTGGACAATCTCTTTCGGAGTATCAGGGTTTCGGACGAGAACTCATCTGTTACACGGGCACTTCAATGTTTTTTAAACTATTTGAACTCCAGCCTATTTTTGCGTTCAGTATGCATCATAATAAAACAGAAAATAAATAAAACAGAAAAGATAAAAACTATATAAAAAATTACTCAAAAATAAATAGCAGAAAATAAATAATGCAGAAAAGAAAAAAAACTATATAATTTTTTTTATATTCACAAAGAAACTAAATACGGCAAAAAAACTACTCAGAAATAAATAGAAGAAAATTATATAAAAAATTGTTGGGGCGCTGTCCAGTGGGCCTGCCAGACCTAGGGTTTGCAAATACAGGCCCAGAAGGGCCAGCAGGCTCACAGGGCAGCGCGCCGAAGTTAGGCCCAGAAGCCTGCTATATAGAGAAGTTCGAAGGAGCAGCCGCGGCTGGATTTATAAACCAGTGTGGCTGCCCTTCTCTCGGCGAGGTGGGACTAAACATTGTGCACCGCCGGTGGCAGCGCACAACCATTAGTACCGGTTGGTGGATCCAACCGGTACTAATGCGTGGGCCTTTAGTATCGGTTGGAGCCACCAACCGGTACTAAAGGCCAATTTTCGCCAGACGCCCCTTTAGTACCGGTTGGTGGCTCCAACCGGTACTAATGGCCCCTCCTATATATATGGCACTTACGAAAAATTCAGTTTCGTCGACCACCACTTCTTCTCCAACTACTTCGCGCGACATCGCCGCCGCCGTTGCCCATCGCACGCCGCCCTCGCAAGCCCCACCGCCCTCGCCGCCCCCGCCGCGTGCCGTCGCCCCCGCCACCCGTCGTCGCCGTCACCGCCGTCGCCCCCGCCGCCCGTCGTCGCCGTCACCGCCGTCACCCCCTGCGCCCGTCGCCGCCGCCCCGTACTACGTCGCTGTCTCGATCGCGCCGTCGCCCCCGGCCCGCCGCTCGTCGTCGCGCCGTCCCCGTCGCATCGCCGTCTCGCGCCGCCCCCGCTCGTACACACACACAAAGACACACACACACATATTGTTTTTACTTATTTTCTGTTTTCTGTTGTTTAGATTAATGTTAGATAAATTACGTAGATAAGAATGTTAGAATGTTAATGTTAGATGAATTATATGGAAAAGATGTTAAATATTAATGTCAATTTTAGATGAATTAGCTAGATATTAATTAGGTATATATATGAGATTTGAACTAGTTGAATTAATATAACTAGTTTATTTTTAGTATGAAAATTAATAGAACAAGTTTATTTTTAGTAAGAAATTTAGGTATATGAGATTATTTGAACTAGTTGAAATTAATGTAACTAGTTTATTTTTAGTAAATGCTTAGTTGACCTAGTTGAATTAGTAGAAGTAGTTTACTTTTAGTATGAAAATTTATGTATATGAGATTTGATGATCTAATTAAAATATTACTATATATATAGCTACTTTATATATTTTAGTAAGAAAATTAATAGAACTAGTTTATTTTTAGTAAATTCTTAGTTGAATTAGTAGAACTAGTTTATTTTAGTAAGAAAATTTAGATATGTGAGATTTGATTATCTAATTAAAATATTACTATATAGAACTAGCTACTTTATTTTAGTAAGAAAATTAATAGAACAAGTTTATTTTTATTAAATGCTTAGTTGAATTAGTTGAATTAATAGAACTAGTTGAACTAATAGAAGTAGTTGAATTAATAGAACTAGTAAGTGTTTAATGTTTCACCTATATGAACATAGGAAATGTCGTCTGATGACGAAAAAGATTTCATTAAGTGCGAATACTGTGAAGACCAGCGCGGCCTCTGCGACAGAAATTTCCTTGTTGATGATAAGCGCTTCAGCATCAAGCTGGATGAGACCTTCGAAGTGGATACAGTAAGTCACAATGACAAGTCTTTTTTCGTAATTAAGCATGACTTATATATGCTTCATTTGCTTCAACTTATAATTTTAAATTTTCACTATTCTACTAGCGCATCCCCTGCCATGCAAGAATTTTTGTCTTGGATAAGATAGGTTTCAGTGCTATGAAAACTATGGAGGTAAAGAGAGTTTACCTGAAGACCGAGCATGGTTATACTTTCAACGTTAAATTATACAATGCAGACACGTACACCTATTTTGAATGCAAAACTTGGCAAGCACTATGCAAGGCTTATGCATTTGAGCCTGATATGGTTATCACCTTTGATATTCGTCCGGAAGATGATATTGAAGGTAATAGAGACATCTGGGTCGATGTGCAGACGCCTCCAGTTCTACCATTATGTGAGTTTCTTTACCATATTTATGTCTTTGATATTGTTTATTAAAAATAGTTGACAACTAATTTCTATTGACAACTTATTTCCATTCAAGAAAACATGTCCCGCGCTTGGTAGACAGGACCTACTACTGTCCCGGAGTTGAACTAAACTGCGAGGAGATGAGTCATTATGTTTCATGGATTGAGGATCTTCATACTGTTAAGACAAATATTCTTCCTGCACTTAGAAATGTTAGTACTCAAAACGTGCGACCAATAGTGATCGTATTGAACTACGGTCACATATATTTATGAATGATGGTAAGATTTTTACTATTTGTCCTCAGTGCATCTTTTGCATACATTATTTTTTTGCTAAACTTTCATTGCTAAGTATATTAATTACTATACGATGTTCTTCAACAGGGACTCCCGATGACAGTTGTGCCTCAGTGGATCGAGACTAAAGGTCACATGTCAATGGTTAGCTTATGGCCAAGATATCCTACATTGCACATGAGTGCATTCAGGATATCTAAAAGCGATGAATGCTTAATAGTGAAAGATTGGAGCAAAATTGTTAACGATCCCAGCAGAGAAGTACTAGGGGGCAGCAATGAGAAGCGCAGCCCACGATTAGGAGACAGGTTCATCTGCATGCTCCAGTATGATGAATCAGGAAAGCTATACATGTTCTATGCTATTTTACCTGAGAGAGAGCAGCAGGAGTGATTTAGCTACTTCATGCTCTTAGTACTTTTGTCCTCTCATGTCCGTGTTCTTCGTCCTGAAATTAATCTCAAAGGGTGATTTGCTTTTGTGGTGTTATGAACGCTTTTAATATGATGACCATGTTGAACTCGATGATATCTTTGCTTCTGGTAGAAGTGAATGTTTTTTCTTTAAGCTAGTGTTGGTGCTGATTAGATAGCGGTAATGACTATGATGATTAAACAGTGGTAATGACGACTATGATAATTTTTAGCTAGCTAATTTACTGTTGTTGTTGATATGATGCAAGAGTTGTTATATTAATATGATGATGATGATGATGATTATGAGTTATTATATCATTTATAAAAGAAACCACAGATTAGTTTCAGCTGGATGGATCCTAGCTAAGTGATCAAGTATATGCCATATCCATATTATACTTGATCACCTATAATTAGGTGATCAAGTATAATATGGATATGGCATATACTTGATCACTTAGCTAGGATCCACATGCATCCAGTCGAAACTAATCTGCGGTACTTTCACCTAATGATTTAACAACTAAAATAATCACTAAATTATATTGAAAACACAAAATTAAAGGAAAAATAAAAAATAATACCAAAACACCCCCAAAAATTTAGCACCAACCGGTACTAATGTCCTGCACGCACCGGGGCCTGGCTCGTGCCACGTGGTGGCACTTTAGCGCCGGTTCGTGATGAACCGGTACTAAGGGGGGGGGACCTTTAGTCCCCACTCTTTAGTGCCGGTTGTGGAACCGGCACTAAAGGCCCTTACGAACCGGCGCTAAAGCCCGGTTCTGCACTAGTGGTACCTAATGTAGTTGCGCCAGGACGTGTGGGCATATTTGCTTCGTGCCACACGCGCGGGGTGGGGATGAGTAGTACTTGTTGGGCGTGTGGCACAAAGTAGCTGCGCCCACACGTGTGGGCAATTCTACTGTTCGCCCATACACGGCCCGTGTGGACTGCCCCCTACTCATGTCACACACGGTGTGTGGGCGAATGCCTATTATGCCACACGTGTGGTGGATATCGGCGTCCTCTTTTTATTATCACCTCCTCATTTTCCCCCGCAAAAAAATCACCTCCTCCTTTTGATGTCAGCGACGTGCCCTCCGCACCACTCTCTATTTTCAGCATCCACATGCACGCATCTCTTCCTTGTCAGAATTTCAAGCACGCCTAAATGCACGTACGTGTTGAGGGGGGTTATTCTAAAGGACTGTGCTAACTTCCGACTAGTCGGAATTTAGCAATAGAACCTTACGCATGCAGCGGACGTCTATCTCGCATTCAACGGATGCATACGGTGCTATTCTTCTCTCTTTTTGCATGGAGCGCACTTAGTGAACCCAATAAACAATGCATACATACAAATAAGACAAAAAAGATTATATCAGCAAAGATTTCATTAAAAATTAAACTTCAAATCGTTTTGTAGCTTAAACCGTTGGCCCAATTGGAAAACCGTTTTCACATAAAAGATTCGTCGCAACGAGACCTTTAAAACTAGATCCCATGTTGGTATGTTTCGACAACTTCTTTTTATGGTCAAAAGTTACCAGACCTAGGTTAAGTAAATTATTACGTCTGCGGTACGTCAGTTACCATCTTGTTTATGTAGAAATTAACGAGGCATAAAAATGGCTCCTCCGATATTTTCTTCACATGCCATTGCATTAGAGCACAAGAAAGCTGATGCCATTGTAGATTCTCACTATTTCTAAATTGTAAAATATTTTATATCTCAAACTTGTCATCTCTGATTGGAAAATCGTTTTCACATAAAAAATCCGCCACGACGAAAACTTCGAAACTAGATCTCACGTTGACATGTTTTGATCGCTTTTTTGGTTGCAAGTTACCGTAAGTTATCAGTTATGTTGTATGTATATTAACATGTTATTTATGCTGAAGTTACCGGGGGTGTGTTTTCAACGACTTTTTTTTTTCTTCGGGTCAAAGTTACCATGGTATTTGTTCCTAAGTTGGTCCACGATGCATATATTGCCATGCTATTCGTATGAAAGTAACCGAAATATGTTTCAACAATTTTTTATTTGGGTCTAAAGTTACCGCAGTATTCGTACCTAAGTTATGAGGTATGCGGTGCTTATATTACCATGAAACAGGAATCACCGAGGGTGTGTATTCAACTATTTGTTTTCATGGGTAAAAGTTATCGTGGTGTTTGTAACTAAGTTATCATGTATGTGATACTTTTATTACCATGTTATTTATATAGAAGTTATCGGGCGTATGTTTTTTAACAATTTTTTTACCGGGGCAAAATGTTATCATGGTGTTTGTACGTGAGTTATCAACTCTGTTATGCGTATATTCCCATGTTATTTCCACGTAAGTTATCGGGGGTATGTTTTCAACAACAAAAAATCGCCCAGTCAAAGTTACCGCGATGCTCCGAGTAGGTTACCAGCTCTGCGATGTGTATATTATCATGTTATTCTACAAAAGTTATCAGGGTATATTTGCAAGAATGCCTTTTCCCCTCATCAGGAGTTACCGCGGTGTTTGTGTGTAAGACATCACGTCTGCGGTGGGTATCAGGGGGTATGTTATCAGGTTGAAGTTACAGAAGTTACCAGAGGGTATGTTATTAGGTCAAAATTAATTATTGCGGTGTTTGTACCTAAATTATAAGGTGTATGATGCGTATATTATCATGCTATTTAGAAAGAATTTATCACATGCCACGTAAAAAGTGTAGGTAAAGGAATAGTGTGAGTTGATGGAGAACATGAAGAAAGATCAATAGAAATATGTGAACTAATGTAGAACATGCAGAAGAAACGGTGTAATTGGCAGCCTGACCTTTTTTTATTATTAAAACTCGTAATATCCAAGGTACAATTATGATGTAACTTGATTGTAAACAAAAAGTTTGAGCTAACCTGGCTGTTAGTGAGGTAGTAATACTTACCTAAGATCGTGGGTTCAATTCCCATGCATCCAGCGTAATGATTTTTTAGCATTTTTAACTAGTTGAAAAACAGAGGAAACAAGCTTCTATTTTACCTAGCCGGGAACATGGGCCTAAGGATGCGTGGAAAAAAATGTCAGGACGTGGGCTTGATCGAGACGAACTGTCAGGACGTGGCCTTGATCGAGGGCGACAAAGCGGGGGGCGGGCCGCGGGGAGATCGAGCGATGCGTGGGATCGAGCGGGAGTTGTGGATCACAGGAAAAAGAGATGCAGTTGGAGTGGATCGTGTGAGCCGTCAGATTCAAAACGAATGTCATCTGGGTCGTCCGAATCTGTTGCAAAATTCCTGCCGTATGGATTTTAGCTTTCTCGTATTCTAAATAAATCTAACTATAAGCATCCCGCTAACTGACCATTATTTCTGTAGATGTCACATGGCTACAATATATACATAGAAGTACTTGTAGATCCATCAACACCTCTCATTTCAGTCCTGTTATCTGCAAAGGGCAGGGCATGGTATGTTCCCATTTTGCATGTGCTGTGCCACAACTTGTACATAAAACTGGAATAGTAATAGCAAAAAAGGATCAAAGATGTCTAACATTTGAGTACAACCAGGCCAGACATGCATTGCCTCTAATTTCTTCTGACCCGAATCTCATGCAGAAAAGTTCAAAGAAAAAGGGCACTGGCAAAAAAAAATCAAAGATGCCACCAGAATAGTGCACATGATTTAACTATCACATTCACATGGAGCAAATTCAACCTAAGCATTTGCAATTTTGTACTGGATCGTTACATTACCCGAGCCATGACACGATTCATTGAAGAATTGTGTCATGGTTTAAGACACAGGTGGGAACTTGCCTGGATGGTAACTTAGTGAGTCACTGACTCAAAATGGTAGAGATGGTGAAACGATGCTATGCTCCCACTAGTAGAAAAAGGGTCATTTGTCCCGGTTCGTAAGGCTCATTTGTCTCGGTTGGGGAACCGGGACTAAAGGGTCGGTACTAAAGCCCTAAACCTTTAGTCCCGATTCTTACACCAACCGGGACAGATGGGCCTCAACGTGGCCGCTACGGCGAGCCTAGGCAGGAGGGCCTTTGGTCCCGGTTGCTAGCACCAACCGGGACCAAAAGGCATCCACGCGTCAGCCGCTGGCAGGAGCTGAGGTTTTTGTTTTTTTTGAAAGGGGGTGGTTTAGGGGGTTTTGGGGGGTTAATTTAGGGTGTTAGCTAGCTAATAGAGAGAAGTGTCCTCTCCTATCTCCGTGCTTGGTTTACCAACGCTACTGCTATGCCTAAACATGGCTTACATTGAAGTGAAGGCAACATGTGGTGCATGTCGAAAGTAATAATAATCCTAACTTGATCAAGTTTGGATTAGTACTACTTTCGACATGCAACACATGTTGCCTTCACTTCAATCCAATCCATGTTCATTTCACCCACTGATATATAATAACTCTTCATGCTCGCATCATGCATCATCGTAATAACAAGTCCTACTAATCATCATCATACAACTTCTACTCGTTATTAATAACAAGTCGTTATTAATAACAAGTCATACGATCATCATCCTCATAGTCATCGAACCAACCCAATATAATTGTTCTTAGCACATGATCATCAGTATTAGGTAGGACCTAAATACCCTCTTTAAGGTAAAATAGCATAAAATAATATAGGCCTGACTCTCCGTTATGGAGAATGAAGATCATCTTGTCTCCAATTCTTGTGCTTCGCTTCCTTTTGCTACCAAGAACCTCCTTACGACTGTCCGTACATTTTTTCCATTCTTTGATTAGCATGTGTTCACCAGTTTTAGAAATCCGGTATGGACAGGTGAGATTCGTAGGAGGACCTGGCTGTATGTTCAAAACATCAAGGCGACCATTCTGATACATCAAATGAGGCACACAATCCATCGGGATTATCTGTTCAAAAACATAGTAATAACTTCATAGTTAGCAATGATGTACTAGTTTTAGAAGTATGCAAAATATGCACGGATGTCGTAATAGTAAAAAATCTTACCAGTGTATCTCCATAGAAGTTACCGTGGTTCAACACGTGCACTAGTGGCACGTATTGACCATAATTTGGAGGAGTATCATAATAGGTATTGTAATTCTCAAGGTCAGTACAAAATGCGATCGGATGATTTTTCTCCTGATAAGTTAATTCGGAGCCATCGGTGTAGTGGGTTTTGTCTACCATCTTCCGCACATTGTTTGAAGAATGAAAATAATTGTCAATGAAAATAAGCTGTCAACTATTTTGAAATAAACAATATAAATTAGCTAATAACTATGTTTGAGAAACTCACAATGCGGTAGAATTGGAAGCATATCAACAAGGACCCAAATGTCCATATTTTCTTGCTCGATGTCAGGATCACCAAGATCCATGGTGACATGCATATCCTCATGAAAACCATACATCTTGCAAAGTGCTTCCCAATTTGGGCAACCAAAATGGGTTACGCTCTGAGAATTGTGCAGATTTACTTCAAAATCCATACCATGATGGGTTCTTAGGTGAATTTTCTTTGTTTCGAAACTTTCATGGTCTTCAAAACCCATCCTCTCCAAGACATAGCGTCTTGCATGGCATGGGATAAGGTAGTCGAATTATAAAATATGGAAATTACACGTTGAAATAGTTGAAGTCGTGCTTAATTACGAAAAAAACACTTGTCGTCGTTGCGCACCGTTTCAACATCGAAGGTCTCCTAGAGCTTAATGCTGAAGCGCTGATCTTCGTCCAGGTGAAGGAATCTGTCGCACAGACATCGGTCGTCGTTGCACCAGGAGCACTCCCCCGGGAGACTTTCATCGTCCGAGTACGACATTTCCTGTGTTCATAATTCAAAGATTAAACTTGTACAGTTAAATATATGTACTACAAAAACTAAATTAGAACATTATTATTCATCACGGGTTGACTATCGGTCTGTCGAGTCTGTTCTTGAAAACTCTCAGCTCACGTGGTGTATATATTCGAACGTCGGTGATGGTAGCTCCTCCTTTCGTTCCCGAGTGCATTACACCAAATTGTCTAGCACATGGGAATGAAGGAGAAGCTACCCCTACGACAACAGTCGGGATTCTTCGTCCTCTCATATATATATGGTGGAGACTCTCCCTCACTGATTCCTCTCTGACATTTGTGATCGTCGGTGATGGTAGTTCCTCCTTTCGTTCCCGAGTGCATTACACCAAATTGTCTAGCACACGGGAACGAAGGAGAAGCTACCCCCACGACAACAGTCGGGATTCTTCGTCCTCTCATATATGGTGGAGACTCGACAGACTTAAAGTCAAACCGAAATATTGTTTAATTATCTTTCTAAAAAAGGACATATCGAGCGCCTGAAATTTGCCGGAACGGAAATATACATGTTTTTATCTACATCATATGAGCATTCAAACTTGATGGCCATTACATTTCAATGGTTTAAAATATGAGTAAAAACATTTCAAAATATCTCATAGGACTCATATTGACATGGAGATTTGGCTGGTCTCACCTCGAGGTCGGAGGGGGTCGGTGACGGGGACGACGGCGGGGATGATGGAGGTGGCTCCTAGATTTCTGCAAAAACAAAAACCCTATAAGCTATCAACTAATCAAATGCATACGCCTTGCATATGCTCTCCAATTTTAGCATTCAAAGTAGGGAGTAGTTTACCAATTTGAGCATTCAATAAACAAAACCAAATCGTAAAATAAATTAGTATTCAAATTAGCATGCATTCAATAAGCAAAACTACATCATCTCTTGCGTCCGTACATCATCGAATATTATCACTAATACACCTTGAATAGTATCATACATATAGCATCGCTAATACAGCTAGAACCGTAGCGCCTGACGGGTATCGGCGCGGGCGGTGGACACCCAAAGAGAAGGAACCATCACAGGATCATAGCTCCAGTGAGATCCTGAAGAACCTCCCAGGTATTGGAGAACCTGCCCTCCAACGCAACCATGTAGCGACGGACGTGCTCGTCCTCCTCGCTGACACGGTGACGTACCACCTCCGCGGTGTCCGGAAGCCTCGGCACCGTCACTGGCCCACGCGACCGCCACCAAATAAGGTTCGGGTCAACGACGCACTACTAGGGAAAACCCTAGCAGTAGCGCGGGTATTTTGCCTATCAGTAGCGCGAGACGTCGCGCTACTGATAAGGCGCTACAGCTAACGTGTAGCAGTAGCGCCTGTCGTCCCACGCTACTGCTATACATGGATAGCAGAAGCGCGCTTTAGTGAAGAGCGCTACTGCTAATATCTGCAACACTTTTTAGAAGGAAGTGCTACTCGTAAGGTAGCGCTACTGCTAACTTTGTTCCCCTCGCTACTGCTAGTTTTATTATTATTTTTTTGCATATCTGTTTTGTATTTGAATAGGCTTTATACAATAATCTTTAGCATATCATACACATACAAATGTAATCATAGCATATGCATGCAAGTAGTCTCATCAAATCATGTCATCATCATAATCATCATCCAACACAAAGTGGTCTCTCGTCATCATCTCGAAAATAGCGATACAAGTCTCGATTACTTGCAACTACATCGTCATCCATCTAAACAATGATATACGCGAGAAGAACTATCACTTTGAGTGAGAGCGAAACTATGCAGTACATGAGTTCGTATCCCTCTCTCGCATTAGCGTGAACCTAAACTAACTACTGCCTGTCGCTCGGAAACCGGAAACCGGTACACCTGGGCCTGACACTCCGGCCACTCATCGTATATATACTCCCGGCGTAGCACTTCTTCGCCATCGATGATCTATGCACCTGCATCGTCACATGAGTCGATGATATGCAACATATATAGTTGAGCAACAGAAAGAGACAGACTTGGCAAAAATAGAAGCAACATATCATAAGCATGAATAACAAAGTTGATCGTACCCAAAATGCCCTAACTAGAGTGATCGTCGCTAGTCGAGGAGGACTGTTTAATTACATCACAAATAAAGTTTCGTCATGTATAACTCAAAGTTTCGTCATACAGAAAGTATGGACTAAACGGACACATTGTCATATATCGACAATCACTCCAACATGTCCTGCCATCCATCCAAGTCAGGGAGATAGTCCCCGAGCCTAGTGAAAGGCTTCAGGTCGAGACGCTGAGAGGCTACCCGTGTTCGGACGTCTTCCCACGACATTTGTGCTTCTTTGTAGAACATCCCTGTTTTTCCGACGACCTCCTTCATGATGATTTGGGCAAGTTCGCGCTGGATGTGATAGAACTCAGCTCGAAGTCGATGATCCTTGATATCTCCTACGTTCTTTGCCCATTGCAGAATATGGGCATCGCCGGATGTAGGTGACATGCGAAGGTTCTAGTGATCCCGTATGTACTCCAGCATGTGGTGTAGGACATAGAATCCATCATTAAGAGAATCACTCGGTTGCTGGATGCAGCAGAAGTCGGTCTTATGGCCGAAGGCGGGCCTGCCGCCCCTTCTCTTCTTGTCCTTGACCTCTCCACCCCGTGCGTCGTAGTAAAACATAGCACTGTCGAGAACGTCCTTGATGTGGGTGTAATCCTTTTTGTTAATGTTCTTCGACGAGTCCAAGTAAAGAGCGTGGGAGTATCGGGGGTAGAGGATGATGAGGATGGTGCGCCCGCCGCTGCGCAAAATAAGTACACCTCAAATTAATTAGCCTCCACCGTGCAAATGAATGATTGAAATCGAAGGAAGGATATTTGCGTGGATGACTTACAGGGGATGATAAGGCACGAGAATCGCCTCCTTGTCCTTATTGGTGAGCATGAAATTGACGATGTATTCCCTCGCGTATTCACGGTGCTTTGCACAGACTCCCAAGAAGCCCTCGTGCATGAAATACGGGTCAACGACACAGATATGAGGTATCTGCTCAACCCCGATGATGTAGTTCATGTGCAAGGCATAAAGGAGGACAAACGTAAAATCCAGCTTCTTCACGTGAAACATGTCGAATATGTAATCGAATCGAAGGAAGAACTTCTCCGCGGGGAATGTGTCGATGTACGATAATTGTCGCGGAACGTTAACCACGTAGAGTGGGTATCCTGGATCTTTCGAGGCGATGAGGCCTTTCTCTATCCATAGCACATCATCATGAAGTCTCCTTAGATCACTGAATCTAGCCCCTAGCGCTGCTGCAGGTAGGATTGGTTGACCGGGGATATGCCATTTATCCACACCGGGGATATCTATACGGTCTTGAACCCGAGGCTGCTGAGGTGGCTGGATCATAGAATCAGCTTTTTTGCCTTTCCTCGATCTCTTCCTAGACTTCTTTACTACCGGAAGGTCGTCCATAATACGTTCAGCCTCCGGAGACGGCAATTCAGGCACCGACTCATGACGCTCAAACCCTAAGTAGGCGCCTGTATAGACATACTATTGAGTGCCATCGTCATCGTCATCCTCATCTATGGCGACGTCACCAGCGACTAATGGAGCCTTTTCCTCACCCCTCCGCTATCACCCAGCACGACAACCGACGCTAATTGGGTAGGTGAGGTGTTGATGTTCATACCTAACTGCGTGCTCGTGGGTGTGCTCCCGGCCGCCTCCAGACGAAGCAGACTCTTTGGCCACAACAGGACCCACCCATTGCAACAATCACCAAGCCGCCGCGGGGTCTCGTCGTCATCCCCCACTTGTACCAGAGGAGGCAAATTCTCGTGGCCCGGTTTGACACTGGCCACGGAAACCTTGAAGACGTTCGGGGGGATCGGCCGGCTGTGGAACAATGGTTCCTTCGGCTTCAATATCGTCGCCTTCCACACGTCCACCTTCTGGTCGCCGATGGTGTTCAATATGGTGCACGGGGTTTCGTCGGCCTGCAATGAAAAGTCTGTGACGTGAGACATCCGAAAGGCAATGAAAACGGGAGATTGTACATTTATTGAAGGGGGCCGGTGTGACAGATACCGTGAGGACGTCGAGCCCAGCCAAAGACGAAGCACCGCCGAGCACGTCCGGTGCCGGAGTAGGTGCGGGAGCCGGTACGGGAGCCGGTGCCGGAGCAGGTGCAGGTGCAGGTGCTGGTGCAACGCTAGTCGAGCTGCTCCCCATAAGTCAGCAAGGGGAAAGTCCGCTGCATTTTTTTCTGGATTTTGCCTGGTCCAATTGTAAACGGCCGGAACCAAGGAAGTAGACATATCTACAACCATCTGTTTTGCGGCAGCTACCGCTATTGCGACTGTCTGAGTTGATTTCTTCTCAACTGCAATCTCAACCTTCTTGTCGATGTTTTCTTCAGTTAACCTCCATCTTTCCTTTCTCTCCTCCGTGGTCTCACGGTAGTACTTCTTCCACGTGGCGCCGTCTCCGACACCGTGCACGCGTCCATACGACGGTCGAGTCTCCACCGCGAGTCGTTTCAATATGTTCAACGCCCGGTTGAATGGAGTGTCCCACTTGGGCTTCGCCGACGCCTCAGACGGCGAGTCGCTTTCGGCCGCAATCCTGTGCTGCTCTCTCTGCAAAAGGCACAAGGATCGTTTACAAATATGACTAACGTGCAGTCGAATTGATCAGAAACTAAAATTACCAGCAGTCTAATGAACTCCGTCGTAACCGCGTTCGTCTCGAAAACCTTCTTCACTGGGTCCCAACGGTGCCGGGCCCTGAGGACGTCACGCTCCTGCGGGACGGTGAACTCCGCCAAGGGGTCTGGGATGCCTAGACTCGCGGCTTCCACGTCCTCCTTGGCCCATATGGACCTCTTCCCGCCGTAACCACGGCTTCTGAGGTGGTGGCACCCAATGTTCCTCTGTTGAAGCCCCTTCATGTACTTTGACTTTTTTTTGGCAGCTTCGGCCTCGCAAGCCGCCTTGAATATTTCAAAGTGATCTGGCGTGATTGTCGGGTTATCCTTTACAATCTCGGAGTAGGGTTCGTTTTTGTCGATGATCCTTGCTTTCACCCTTGTTTTCCAGGCGGCCAACGCGTCGCTAAACTTGGTCATGGCGTGTTTGTTTATCTTCTTCATTGTCAGGTCCTTATCTGGATCTTTATAATCCTTTTCATTCCGGCCCGGGAACAAAAATATCTGGTGCAGCTTCTTTAGAAGGGAGGGCCTCATATTATCTATCTTCTGTAGTTTCTCATCGTTGATGGTGGCGGTTATCCGTACGATGCAGCCTATTTGATTGCGGTAGCACGCGCGCGCTTCCTCGGGCGCGTTTGGCTCAAAATTGCCGTCGTCCACCTCCGTGACCACCAGTCTAGTAGTCCTGAGTTTGTTAGGAAGCCGTTGCCTCTTTGCTTTCGGTTCTACACCGGCTCCGCTCTCCGAGGCAGTGCCGGTCTCAGTCTCAGCGCCGGTCTCGATGCCGGTCTGAGTCTCAGCACCAGTCTCAGTCTCAGCACCGGTCTGCGTGTCGGTCTCGGTCCCCGATACGACCGGTGGGCCCAGCAACAACATCGGTTGATCATCGGCAAGGCTCAAAAATTCATCTGCCGCCAGGTAGACGTCCTCGCAATGACCAGAACCCTGTCCTTAATCGTTGCTAGCCATGTTTCCTATGATTAAATCTAGTCAATTAATTCTAGACCTAATAAAATGAATAATGACATAAAAAGGCCTATGTTTTGCAGGAACGTTGACTCCTTCCCGGTGCGGCAAATCCCGGGCACTCGATATGTCCTAGTTTGTAGCACAAGTCATGCCGAAATTCACGAAAAATTTCGGCATGACCTTTGCTAAAAAGTGGACAAATCGAGAACCTGAAATTTGCCGGAACGGAAATGAATCAACATTCCGACAAACATAGGCCACTCAGCTTCATTCCCTGGAAACAACAAAAGGCCACTTGGGCACAATCGAACCACTTCAATGGAAAGATATAGCATGACCACTTCAATGAAAAGATATAATCAACAATAAAAGTCTAGGAAGGGATCATCTTTAAAATAAAACTTGCCTAAATTCTTTTCCTAGAAAAATAGTGGTCGAAAATAAATTTTTTCTCTAACCTAGCGAACCTACTTAACCTAGCTTTTAACCTAACGAACCAAATTAACCTAGCTAGTTAGTTAACCTAGCTTGTTAACCTAGTTTACCTAGATAATTAACCTAATTAAACTAGTTAACCTAGCTAGTTCTCTGTCAAAGCCCTAAATAAATATTTTCTTAACCTAGATAATTAACCTAATTAAACTAGTTAACCTAACTAGTTCTCTGTGAAAGCCCTAACTACTTTTTTGCACTAACCTAGAAAATTGACCTAATTAAACTAGTTAACCTAGCTAGTTAGTATGTCCAATGTTTATGCTATGCATCAGAGAGAGAGAGAGAGAGAGAGAGAGAGAGAGAGAGAGAGAGGAGGGGTGCTTACAGACGATGGCTCCGGTGGTGGCGAGGGAGGCAGGGGCGTCTCCGGTGACGGCAAGGGAGGCAGTTGTGGCGAGGGAGGCAGGGGCATCGAGGGTGGCTCCGGTGGCGCCGAGGGCGGCTCCGGTGGCGTTGATGAGGCCACGCGGCTCCGGTGGCGTTGGGGGCGGCTTGATGTCTACTACACAACCTTCTTCTCATAGACGTTGTTGGGCCTCCAAGTGCAGAGGTTTGTAGGACAGTAGGAAATTTCCCTCAAGTGGATGACCTAAGGTCTATCAATCCGTGGGAGGCGTAGGATGAAGATGGTCTCTCTCAAGCAACCCTGCAACCAAATAACAAAGAGTCTCTTGTGTCCCCAACACGCCCAATACAACGGTAAATTGTATAGGTGCACTAGTTCGGCGAAGAGATGGTGATACAAGTGCAATATGGATAGTAGATATAGGTTTTTGTAATCTGAAAATATAAAAACAGCAAGGTAACTAATGATAAAAGTGAGCACAAACGGTTTTGCAATGCGTTGAAATAAGGCCTAGGGTTCATACTTTCACTAGTGCAAGTTCTCTCAACAATAATAACATAATTGGATCATATAACTATCCCTCAACATGCAACAAAGAGTCACTCCAAAGTCACTAATAGCAGAGAACAGACGAAGAGATTATGGTAGGGTACGAAACCACCTCAAAGTTATCCTTTCTGATCGATCTATCCAAGAGTCTGTAGTAACATGTAGCTATTCTTTCCGTTCGATCTATCATAGAGTTCGTACTAGAATAACACCTTAAGACACAAATCAACCAAAACCCTAATGTCACCTAGATACTCCAATGTCACCTCAAGTATCCGTGGGTATGATTATACGATATGCATCACACAATCTCAGATTCATCTATTCAACCAACACAAAGAACTTCAAAGAGTGCCCCAAAGTTTCTACCGGAGAGTCAAGACGAAAACGTGTGCCAACCCCTATGCATAAGTTCACAAGGTCACTGAACTCACAAGTTGATCACCAAAACATACATCAAGTGAATCACGTGATATCCCATTGTCACCACAGATAAGCACATGCAAGACATACATCAAGTGTTCTCAAATCCTTAAAGACTCAATCCGATAAGATAACTTCAAAGGGAAACCTCGATCCATTACAAGAGAGTAGAGGGGGAGAAACATCATAAGATCCAACTATAATAGCAAAGCTCGCGATACAACAAGATCGTACCACCTCAAGAACACGAGAGAGAGAGAGAGATCAAACACATAGCTACTGGTACATACCCTCAGCCCCGAGGGTGAACTACTCCCTCCTCGTCATGAAGAGCGCCGGGATGATGAAGATGGCCACCGGTGAGGGATCCCCCCCCTCCGGCAGGGTGTCGGAACAGGGTCCCGATTAGTTTTTGGTGGCTACAGAGACTTGTGGCGGCGGAACTCCCGATCTATTCTGCTCCCTGGTGGTTTTAGGGTATATGGATATATATAGGCGAAAGAAGTCGGTAAGGGGAGCCACGAGGGGCCCACGAGGGTGGGGGCGCGCCCAGGGGGCAGGCGTGGCCACCTCGAAGCTTCCCTGACTTCAAATCCAAGTCTCCTGGATCACGTTCATTCCAAAAATCACGCTCCCGAAGGTTTCATTCCGTTTGGACTCCATTTGATATTCCTTTTTTGCGAAACACTAAAACAAGGGGAAAAACAGAAACTGGCACTGGGCTCTGGGTTAATAGGTTAGTCCCAAAAATAATATAAAAGTGCATAGTAAAGCCCATTAAACATCCAAGATGGATAATATAATAGCATGAATACTTCATAAATTATAGATACGTTGGAGACGTATCAGCATCCCCAATCTTAATTCCTGCTCGTCCTCGAGTAGGTAAATGATAAAAGAAATAATTTATGAAGTGTGAATGCTAGCAGGTGCACAAGTTTGATCAATGATAATTTCAATCACCTTTCCTAGCATCATTATATATCATAATAGTAGCTCATCTCATAAAGCTTCTCATGATCAAGTAACAAACTATTCACATGTTAAACTATACATCATAAACTTTCTTGAAAACTAACAAACCGTGTTGTTAGTCATCGAACAATTACAATTCATCTTATTCAGGAAGAGTCTATGTCAGAGCTTTGATTCAGAAAACTTCACATACTCAACTATCATTTAGTCTTCCATGATTGCTACCACTCAAAGCATATTTTTAGAACAAATAGTACTCATCGAACACAGAGAAAGATAGGGGCTTAATGTTTCGCCTCCCAACCTTTTACCTCAAGGGTAATGTCAACAGTAATAATTCATGATCAAGTATATTTGAATGGCCATATATGCTTAGATCTTTCCATCACATGATACTTGACAACTAAAGAGTAGGTTGGAATGAGAAGGAATACTACTGACTCTTGCATAAAAGTAAAAGATAGGCCCTTCGCAGAGGGAAGCAGGGATTTGCAGAGGTGCCAGAGCTCGAAGCTAAAACAGAGATGAAAATAATTTTGAGAGGTATCCTTACATTGTCAACATAACGACCAAGAGTTCCCAATATCTTCCATACTAGATACATTATAGGCGGTTCCCACGCAGAAAGGTAAAATTTTTACTCCCCCTCCACCAACATTCACACTCCACGGCTTGTCCGAAACAACGGGTGCCGTCCAACTATCAACATTCCTGGGGGAGTTTTGTTTAAATTATTTGCGATTTTGTTTTTGATCTTGTGATCATAGGACTGGGCATCCCAGTTACCAGCCATTTTCTCGTGAATGATGAGCGGAGTCCACTCATGGTGAGAATAACCCACCTAGCATGGAAGATACTGATAGCCCCTAGTCGCTACATGAGCGATTCGGGCATACAAAACATATTATTATTCGAGGGTTTAGAGTTTGGCACATGCAAATTTACTTGGAACGGCGGGTAAATACCGCATATAGGTAGATATGGTGGACACTCATGGAAGAAACTTGGTTCAAGGAATTTGGATGCACAAGCAGTATTCCCGCTTAGTACAGATATTTTGGCTAGCAAAGGATTCTAAATAGCAAGCACCACATGTTAGAGGATCCATAACAATATAACTTCTATACAAATATACCCAAGCATAACTCATTATGTTGTCTTCCTTGTCCAACTTCAACTAATTTGCTCAGGTTTGAAAATAATTAATGGGGCTCACAATCATAGAAGATGTCAAAGATAGTATATTTATATGTGAAATCTCTCTTCCTTCAATATTCTTTCATGAATTGTTCAAGTGACCAATACAATGTTTACTAACCCTCAATAAATTTACCACCTTTACTTCTTATATGTGAAGTCATTACTCCCCATGGGACAAGCGTATGAAACATATATAATTTCAGATTTATGATATTCAAATCATTCAACCATTTACTCATAGGATATAAGTGAAGCACATGAGTAAATGACAAACTACTCCAAAAAGATATAAGTGAAGATCAATGAGTAGTTAAATAATTATGTAGCTATGTGAAGACTCTCTCTCATTTAAGAATTTCAGATCTTGGGATATTATTCAAACAGAAATCAAAACAAAATAAAACTACATTTCAAGGATAGCACTCATCATGTGAAGAAGCAAAAACTTAGGCTCAACCGATACTAACCGATAATTGTTGAAGAAGAAAGGTGGGATGCCTACCGGGGCATCCCCAAGCTTAGATGCTTGAGACTTCTTGAAATATTATCTTGGGGTGCCTTGGGCATCCCCAAGCTTGAACTTTTGCGTCTCCTTAATTCCTTTTATATCACAGTTTCCTAAATCTCGAAAGCTTCATCCACACCAAACTCAACAATAACTCGTGAGATAAGTTAGTATAAACCAATGCAAAAACCTTATCATTTTCTACTGTAACAAATCACTAAAATTATTATTCAACATTTCATACTAAATGCCTCTGCATATTTAATACTCCTATCCTCAAATAGAATCATTAAACAAGCAAACATATGCAAACAATGCAAACATAACAGCAATATGCCAAAACAGTACAGTCTGTAAAGAATGCAAGAGTATCAATACTTCCCTAACTCGAAACATTATGAAATTCTACCACACTGTAGAAAATTTATCATTATGCAAAAAGTGTCAACATTTTATCACATTCTGACTTTTCTAGGGAATTTTTACAACAGCGGTAAACTTTCTGTTTTGAAACAGCAACATGTATACTTGCAAAATAAGCATAGTAAAAGCTATCCTTGACATTTTTATTGAAACTAGAGATGAAAAACATTATTCTAAATAACATCAAGCAAATACTAACAAAATAAAATGACGCTCCAAGAAAAACACATATCATGTGGTGAATAAAAATATAGCATCAAGTAAAGTTACCGATGGACGAAGACAAAAGAGGGGATGCCTTCCAGGGCATCCCCAAGCTTAGGCTTCTGGTTGTCCTTGGATTTTACCTTGGGGTGCCTTGGGCATCCCCAAGCTTAGGCTCTTGCCACTCCTTGTTCCATAATCCATCAAATCTTTACCCAAAACTTGAAAACTTCACAACACAAAACTTAACAGAAAACTCGTAAGCTCCGTTAGTATAAGAAAACAAACCACCACTTTAATGTACTGTAATGAACTCATTATTTATTTATATTGGTGTTAAACCTACTGTATTCCAACTTTTCTATGGTTCATAAATCAGCAATTAGGTACTGTTGTGAACTCATTCTAAATTCATATTGGTGTAATATCTACTGTATTACAACTTCTCTATGGTTCATACCCTCCGTTACTACTCATAGATTCATCAAAATAAGCAAACAACACAATGAAAACAGAATCTGTCAAAAACAGAACAGTCTGTAGTAATCTGTATCAAACGTATACTTCTGGACCTCCAAAAATTCTGAAATAAATTGGTGGACCTGAGGAATTTGTCTATTAATCATCTGCAAAAATAATCAACCTAAAAGCACTCTCCAGTAAAAAATGCCAGCTAATCTCGTGAGCGCTAAAGTTTCTGTTTTTACAGCAAGATCACAAAGACTTCACCCAAGTCTTCCCAAAGGTTCTACTTGGCACAAACACTAATTAAAACATAAAAACACATCTAAACATAGGCTAGATGAATTATTTATTACTAAACAGGAGCAAAAAGCAAAGAACAAAAATAAAATTGGGTTGCGTCCCAACAAGCGCTAACGTTTAACGCCCCTAGCTAGGCATGATGATTTCAATGATGCTCACATAAAGGATAAGAATTGAAACATAAAGAGGGCATCATGAAGAATATGAATAGCACATTTAAGTCTAACACACTTCCTATGCATAGGGATTTTGTGAGCAAACAACTTATGGGAACAATAATCAACTAGCATAGGAAGGCAAAACAGGCATAACTTTAAAACTTTAAACACATAGAGAGGAAACTTGATATTATTGCAATTCCTACAAGCATATGTTCCTCCCTCATAATAATTTTCAGTAGCATCATGAATGAATTCAACAATATAACTATCACATAAAGCATTCTTTTCATGATCTACAAGCATAGAAATTTTATTACTCTCCACAAAAGCAAATTTGTTCTCATGAATAGAAGTGGGAGCAAACTCAACAAAATAACTATCATGTGAAGCATAATCCAATTGAAAATTAAAATCATGATGACAAGTTTCATGGTTATATTTATTCTTTATAGCATACGTGTCATCACAATAATCATCATAAATAGGAGGCATGCTTTCATCATAATAAATTTTCTCATCAAAACTTGGGGGACTAAACATATCATCTTCATCAAACATAGCATCCCCAAACTTGTGGCTTTGCATATCATTAGCATCATGGGTATTCAAAGAATTCGTACTACCAACATTGCAATCATGCTCATCATACAAAGATTTAGTGCAAACATCCTAATGCATTATTCCTCTAGCAATTGAGCACAATTATCGGAATCCTTATTTTCATGAAAGATATTAAAAAGATGAAGCATATGAGGCACCCTCAATTCAATTTTTTTGTAGTTTTCTTTTATAAACTAAACTAGTGATAAGACAAGAAACTAAAAGATTCGATTGCAAGATCTAAAGATATACCTTCAAGCACTAACCTCCCCAGCAACGGCGCCAGAAACGAGCTTGATGTCTACTACACAACCTTCTTCTTGTAGACGTTGTTGGGCCTCCAAGTGCAGAGGTTTGTAGGACAGTAGCAAATTTCCCTCAAGTGGATGACCTAAGGTCTATCAATCCGTGGGAGGCGTAGGATGAAGATGGTCTCTCTCAAGCAACCCTGCAACCAAATAACAAAGAGTCTCTTGTGTCCCCAACACACCCAATACAACGGTAAATTGTATAGGTGCACTAGTTCGGCGAAGAGATGGTGATACAAGTGCAATATGGATAGTAGATATAGGTTTTTGTAACCTGAAAATATAAAAACAGCAAGGTAACTAATGATAAAAGTGAGCACAAACGCTATTACAATGCGTTGAAACAAGGCCTAGGGTTCATACTTTCACTAGTGCAAGTTCTCTCAGCAATAATAACATAATTGGATCATATAAATATCCCTCAACATGCACAAAGAGTCACTCCAAAGTCACTAATAGCGGAGAAGAAACGAAGAGATTATGGTAGGGTAAGAAACCACCTAAAAGTTATCCTTTATGATCGATCTATTCAAGAGTTCGTAGTAAAATAACACGTAGCTATTCTTTCTGTTCGATCTATCATGGAGTTCGTACTAGAATAACACCTTAAGACACAAATCAACCAAAACACTAATGTCACCTAAATACTCCAATGTCACCTCAAGTACCCGTGGGTATGATTATACGATATGCATCACACAATCTCAGATTCATCTATTCAACCAACACAAAGAACTTCAAAGAGTGCCCCAAAGTTTCTACCGGAGAGTCAAGACGAAAACGTGTGCCAACCCCTATGCATAAGTTCACAAGGTCACTGAACTCGCAAGTTGATCACCAAAACACACATCAAGTGAATCACGTGATATCCCATTGTCACCACAGATAAGCACATGCAAGACATACATCAAGTGTTCTCAAATCCTTAAAGACTCAATCCGATAAGATAACTTCAAAGGGAAAACTCAATCCATTAGAAGATAGTAGATGGGGAGAAACATCATAAGATCCAACTATAATAGCAAAGCTCGCGATACATCAAGATCGTACCACCTCAAGAACACGAGAGAGAGAGATCAAACACATAGCTACTGGTACATACCCTCAGCCCCGAGGGTGAACTACTCCCTCCTCGTCATGAAGAGCGCCGGGATGATGAAGATGGCCACCGGTGAGGGATCCCCCCCCCCTCCGGCAGGGTGCCGGAACAGGGTCCCGATTGGTTTTTGGTGGCTACACAGGCTTGCGGCGGCGGAACTCCTGATCTATTCTGCTCCCTGGTGGTTTTAGGGTATATGGATATATATAGGCGAAAGAAGTCGGTAAGGGGACCCACGAGGGGCCCACGAGGGTGGGGGCGCGCCCAGGGGGCAGGCGCGCCTCCCTGCCTCGTGGCCACCTCGAAGCTTCCCTGACTTCAACTCCAAGTCTCCTGGATCACGTTCGTTCCAAAAATCACGCTCCCGAAGGTTTCATTCCGTTTGGACTCCGTTTGATATTCCTTTTCTGCAAAACACTGAAACAAGGGAAAAACAGAAACTGGCACTGGGCTCTGGGTTAATAAGTTAGTCCCAAAAATAATATAAAAGTACATAGTAAAGCCCATTAAACATCCAAGATGGATAATATAATAGCATTAATACTTCATAAATTATAGATACGTTGGAGACGTATCACGGCTCTGGTGGCGTCGACGGCGCGCGGCTCTGGTGGCGCCGGGGGCGTCGACGTCGGCAGGAGACGGCGGCGAAGTGGGGCGACGGCGAATTGGGGACACGGCGGCGAAGTGGGGGCGAGGAATTTGGGAGAGAATTGGTGGCCGGGTGGAGGAAAAACCGCTGGTTAAGTGAAACATAGCGGTAGCGCGTTAAGGGAAACGCGCTATAGCTTAGTTAGCTATAGCGCGCTTCACAAAACGCGCTGCTGCTAAGCCTGTCTTTTTTTTTACTTTCTCATCTATTTTTCTTTACATTTTATTTTTTTCCTTTCTCCTTTTTCTATTTCTTTCATTTTCATTTACTTTTCTTTTTGGTTGTTCGATTTATTTTCTTTTCGTTAGCAGTAGCGCCTTTCTACGTAAACGCGCTGCTACAATAGACATAGCGGTAGCGCGGTTTAAACAAGGACGCTACTACTATGTGTAACTTATTGGCTTAGTCGTGAGAATTTTAGTTGTAGCGCGTTTATAGTTAGGCACGCTACTGCTACGTTTGTATCTGTAGCGCCCTTATACTGCAAGCGCTACTGCTATTTAGCACTAGCGTCCTTTTTTAACAAGCGCTACTGCTAAAGTTCTGTGTATAAGGTTTTCCCTAGTAGTGACGGGCTGGCTCCTCACCAAGCTACGCCCCCCGGAAGGTAGCACCTCCCAATACCAGCCCGACGGAGCCCAGTCCTGGACATGGCCCCTCTGATCAAGCAGGCCTCCTCCGCCGAGTTGACGATGAGGATGCGGGATAGGCATCATCGATGTCGATTCGGGAATAATTGCTTTAACTAAAAAATAAACTAGTTCTATTAATTTTCTTACTAAAAATAAACTACTTCTATAGTAAAATAAAGTAGTTTTATTAAATCAACTAGTTCAACTACTAAGCACTTACTATAAATAAAATAAAGTAGTACTTACTAAAAATGAACTACTTCTATAGTAAAATAAAGTAGTTTTATTAAATCAACTAGTTCAGCTACTAAGCACTTAATTACTATAAACAAAATAAAGTAGTACTTACTAAATATAAACTAGTTTAACTAGCTAGTTCTATTATTTTTCTAACTAATTCTATTAAACACTTACTAAAAACGTCAAATTCAACTAATCTAAAATGCACACTAACCTAACATCTAATGCACTAACCTAAATTAGAGAATGTTCAATAAAGTAGTATTGCTTGGTTTTTTTAAAAGAAATTTTCAAATAGAAAATACATATATGAAAAAAAAGAGCCGGGGCGGCGGCGGCTCACAGCGGGGCTGGCCGGCAAGGGCGACGGCGGGGTGGCTAGGGCGTCGGCGGGGGCGGCGAGGGCGTCGGCGGCGGCGGGCGACGGCAGCGGTGTGCGGGGGCGTGCGGGGACAAGGGCACGGGCGACAGCGACGTACAGCGTGCGGGGGCAGGGGCACGGGCGAAGGCGTGGGCGTGGGCGGTGGACGGCAACGGCGTGGGCGGCGGACGGCGTCGGAGTGGGCTCCTGGGCGGGGGCGACGGCGACGGTGTCCGGCAGCCTAGCGGCGTCGAGGAGGTCCGCGCGCGCGTCGTCGGGGGCAACTGCTAGATGAAAAGTGAATTTTTTAAGTGTTTGCTATATATACATGAAGCATTGGTCCCGGTTCATGGCACCAACCGGGACCAATGCACCCTTTAGTCCCTGTTGGTGCCACCAACCGCGACCGAAGGTCTCTTTTTAGCAGCCCAAAGGGCGGGAAACAGAGACCTTTGGTCCCGGTTGGTGCCACCAACTGGGACTAATGGGAGGCATTACTGCCGGTTGGTTATAAGAACCGGTACCAATGCAACCCATTAGTCCCGGTTGGTGCCACCAACCGGGACCAAAGGTCGTGTGCTGGAACTGGCGCGGTGCGGTGCGATGTTTAGTCCCACCTCGCTAGCCGAGAGGGGCTCGGAGTGGTTTATAAGCCCTGCCGAGCCAACCACTTTGAGCTCCTCTCTACTGCAGGCTTACGGGCCTAAATCCACTCTCTATGTCTGTGGGCCTACTCGGCCTACTGCGGGCCTGCATCCTAGCCCCACTAGCGGGTTTCTAGTCGTATGCAGGCCGTGGTGGCCCAGTCGGTGGCACTTTTAAAAAAAATCCAGCTTTTTTGCTTTCTTTTTTGTTTTTATTTGTTTTGTTTTGTTTCTACTTACACCAAAATACTTAGTAGTTTTTCAGTTATTCTTTTTGGTTTTAGGTAATAAAAATTATAAACTTTCTCTTAGTGCCATTAATTTTCCAATTTGAATAGTTTAAATTTGAATTATTTGAAATTTGTGTGAATCACTAGTTTGTGATTAACTTTACTATAAAAATAGATTTTGGAGTGATTCCTTTTCCTGCTATTTAATATTACTGTGTTTTATCATTATATTCAAAAACAGTTTTTGTTATTTTAGTTTCTAACAAAAGAAATCTTTATGATAATTCTTTTTGCTATTAAAGTTTCTAACAAAAAAGTTCTTTATGAAAATTCTTTTTGCTTTTAATGTTTTGAACAGAAAATACTTTGATAAGTTTAGTTGAATAAATTTTAGTTTATTATTTTTGCTATTAGAGTTTCATAAAAGTTTTCTAGTTCATTCTTTTTTATATTAGTTCATTCTTTGAGCTAAATGACCATGAAATTGAAAAGCACTACATCAATTTTCATTTTTTTAACTTATTTGAACTCCAGACTCTTTGTGTGTTCAAAATGCACATTCAAAGCCACATCATCAATTTCCACCCTTTCTGACGTCATTTGTTATTTTTCATGCATTTACTGATTTTTTTTAGCTAAATAACCTTGAAATTGAAAAGCACTACAGATGAACTCTGAAAAGGTTGAAAGTTGGCATGGTATCATAATTTCACCCAAATAGCATGTGCTAAAAAGTTGAGAGGGTTACGGCAAAAACTGGATGCACTACGTGTACAAAACGGACAATCTCTTTCGAAGTATCAGGGTTTCATACGGAAACTTGTCTGTTACATGGATATTCTAGATCAAAGGCATCATCATAGTAGTCGTGGAGAGAAAGTCTTCACTTTTTTAGGACTCCCATGAACCTCTCAAAGGGGAATATATTGTGTAGAAATACAGGGCCTAGAATGACAATCTCGTCGACTCGATGAACTAGGACGTGCGTCACGATATTGAAGAAGGATGGTGGGAACACCAGCTCGAACCTGACAAGACATTGCGCCACATCACTCCTTAGCCTTGGTATAATTTCTGGATCGATCACCTTCTGAGAGATTGCATTGAGGAATTGATACGTCTCCGTCATATCTACTTTTCCAAACACTTTTGCCCTTGTTTTGGACTCTAACTTGCAAGATTTGAATGGAACTAACCCGGACTGACGCTGTTTTCAGCAGAATTGCCATGGTGTTATCTTTGTGCAGAAACGAAAGTTCTCGGAATGACCTGAAACTTCATGGAGAATATTTTTGGAAATAATAAAAAATACTGGCAAAAGAATCAAGACCAGGGGGCCCACACCCTATCCACGAGGGTGGGAGGCGCGCTTGCCCCGCCTGGGCGTGCCCCCTGCCTCGTGGGCCCCCTGGAGCTCCACTGGCCTCAACTCCAACTCCATATATTCGCGTTCGGGGAGAAAAAATTCTGAGAGAAGGATTCATCGCATTTTACGATACGGAGCCGCCGCCAAGCCCTAATCTCTCTCGGGAGGGCTGATCTGGAGTCTGTTCGGGGCTCCGGAGAGGGGAATCCGTCGCCGTCGTCATCATCAAGCATCCTCCATCACCAATTTCATGATGATCACCGCCGTGCGTGAGTAATTCCATCATAGGCTTGCTGGACGGTGATGGGTTGGATGAGATTTATCATGTAATCGAGTTAGTTTTGTTAGGGTTTGATCCCTAGTATCCACTATGTTCTGAGATTGATGTTGCTATGACTTTGCTTTGCTTAATGCTTGTCACTAGGGCCCGAGTGCCATGATTTCAGATCTGAACCTATTATGTTTTCATGAATATATGTGAGTTCTTGATCCTATCTTGCAAGTCTATAGTCACCTACTATGTGTTATGATCCGGCAACCCCGAAGTGACAATAATCGGGACCACTCCCGGTGATGACCGTAGTTTGAGGAGTTCATGTATTCACTATGTGTTAATGCTTTGGTCCGGTACTCTATTAAAACGAGGCCTTAATATCCCTTAGTTTCCAATAGGACCCCGCTGCCACGGGAGGGTAGGACAAAAGATGTCATGCAAGTTCTTTTCCATAAGCACGTATGACTATATTCGAAATACGTGCCTACATTACATTGATAAATTGGAGCTAGTTCTATGTCACCCTATGTTATAACTGTTCCATGATGAACTAGATCCGACATAATTATCCATCACCGATCCAATGCCTACGAGCTTTTCACATATTGCTCTTTGCTTAGTTACTTTTCCATTGCCACTGTTACAATTACTACAAAGCTGCTACTGTTACCTTTGCCACTGCTACCGTTACTTCCATACTACTTTGCTACTAAATACTTTGCTGCAGATACTAAGTTATCCAGGTGTGGTTCAATTGACAACTCAACTGCTAGTACTTGAGAATATTCTTTGGCTCCCCTTGTGTCGAATCAATAAATTTGGGTTGAATACTCTACCCTCGAAAACTGTTGTGATCCCCTATACTTGTGGGTTATCAAGACTATTTTCTGGTACCGTTGCCGGGGAGCATAGCTCTATTCTTTGAGTCACTTGGGATTTATATCTGATGGTCACTATGAGGAACATGAAAGACGACAAAACCAAAATTTATCCCTCAACTACGAGGGGAGGTAAGGAACTGCCATCTAGCTCTGCACTTGATTCTCCTTCTGTTTTGAGTAAACTTGCGACACCTAAACCTGCTTCTGCTATTAATTCTGATATGTCGCATGTTCTTGATGATGCCACTTCTGCTATGCATGATGCTTATGATGAAACTATTTCTATGCTTGATAATACTGTGCCACTAGGTGAATTTCTTGATGAACAACTTGCTAGGGCTAGAGAGAATGAAATTATTGAAACTGATAATATTGATGAAAGTGATGATGAAGATTGTCCCCCTAAATATGAATTGCCTGTTGTGCCTGAGGGTTATGTTATGGATGAAGAAACTGCTAGAGATTTTCTTTCTTGCAATGATAGATCTGATCTTAAGAAATTATTAGCTAAGCTGAAAGAAAAGTCTTTGAATGCTAGAATGAAATATGACCCTGCTTTTGCTACTTCACCTATCTTTGTTACTGATAAGGATTATGATTTCTCTGTCGATCCTCAGATAATTACTTTGGTTGAATCTGATCCTTTTTATGGCTATGAATCTGAAACTGTTGTGGCACATCTTACTAAATTAAATGATATAGCCACCCTATTCACTAACTGTGAGAAAACTCGCTACTATTATATCCTTAAATTATTTCCGTTCTCATTAAAGGGTGATGCTAAGACATGGTTTAATTCTCTTGATCCTGGTTGTGTGCGTAGTCCCCAGGATATGATTTATTACTTCTCTGCTAAATATTTCCCCGCTCATAAGAAACAAGCTGCCTTAAGGGAAATATATAATTTTGTGCAAATTGAAGAAGAGAGTCTCCCACAAGCTTGGGGGAGGCTTCTCCAATTACTTAATGCTTTGCCTGATCATCCTCTCAGGAAAAATGAAACACTTGATATCTTTTATAATGGACTAACCTATGCTTCCAGAGACCACCTGGATAGTTGTGCTGGTTGTGTTTTCAGGGAAAGAACAGTCGATCAAGCTGAATTGCTATTGAATAATATGTTGACTAATGAAAATAATTGGACATT
Source organism: Aegilops tauschii subsp. strangulata (assembly GCF_002575655.3). Taxonomy (NCBI): domain Eukaryota; kingdom Viridiplantae; phylum Streptophyta; class Magnoliopsida; order Poales; family Poaceae; genus Aegilops; species Aegilops tauschii. Next base: position 51,728,043 of record NC_053039.3, read on the forward strand.
CCCTGAACCAACTCCTAAGCCAACACCGAAGAAAAGGGGTATTCTACTTCTCAGTCCTAAAGATATGCAAGAGGCAAAGAAATCTATGAAAGAAAAAGGTATAAAGCTGAAGATGTTAAGAATTTACCTCCTATTGAAGAAATACATGGTCTTAATTTGTCGCCTGTTGAAGAAATACATGGTCTTGATAACCCGACACAGGTAGTAAAGGTAAATTCTCTCTATAGATATGATAAAGCTGAAATCCCGCCTACTAAGTTTGCTAGCCAATGCTTAGATGAGTTTGACAATTTTATGGTTAAGCAAGAAAACTTCAATGCTTATTTCGGTAGAGAATTAAAGCGCAATGCTAATATGATTGAACACTTGAGTGATTATATGTCTAGAGTTAAAGGTGAACTTAAACTCATTAGTAAACATGCTTCTATGGTTACCACTCAAGTAGAACAAGTAATTAAAGATCAGAATGATTTGCTCAATGAATTAAATAGTAAGAACAATGATTTTGTTGTTAGAGTTGCGACTAGAACGGGTAAAAGGACTCAGGAACCTTTTTATCCTGAGGGCCACCCAAAGAGAATTGAGCAGGATTCTCAGAGAACTAATGCTGATACACCTAGTCCTTATAAGAGGAAGAAAAAATGATAGGACTTTGCATGCTTCTAGTGAACCTGTTGTTGACACACCTGAGAATCCCAATGATATTTCTATCTGTGATGCTGAAACACAATCTGGTAATGAACATGAACCTAGTGATAATGTTAATGATGATGTTCATGTTGATGCTCAACCTAGAAATAACAATGATGTAGAAATTGAACCTTCTGTTGATCTTGATAACCCACAATCAAAGAATCAACGTTATGATAAGAGAGACTTTGTTGCTAGGAAACACGGTAAAGAAAGAGAACCATGGGTTCGGAAGCCCATGCCTTTTCCTCCTAAACCATCCAAGAAAAAGGATGATGAGGATTTTGAGCGCTTTGCTGAAATGATTAGACCTATCTTTTTGCGTATGCGTTTGACTGATATGCTTAAAATGAATCCTTATGCTAAGTATATGAAGGAAATTGTTACAAATAAGAGAAAGTTACCTGATGCTGAAATTTCCACCATGCTTGCTAATTATACTTTTAAAGGTGGAATACCTAAGAAACTAGGAGATCCAGGAGTACCAACTATACCATGCTCCATTAAAAGAAACTATGTTAAAACTGCTTTATGTGATCTTGGAGCCGGTGTTAGTGTTATGCCTCTCTCTTTATATCGTAGACTTGATTTGAATAAGTTAACACCAACTAAAATATCTTTGCAAATGGCTGATAAATCAACTGCTATACCTGTCGGTATTTGTGAGGATGTGCCTGTTGTGGTTGCAAACGTTACTATCTTAACGGACTTTGTTATTCTCGATATTCCCGAGGACGACAGTGTGTCGATTATTCTTGGTAGACCCTTTTTGAATACTGCAGGGGCTGTTATTGATTGCAACAAAGGCAATGTCACTTTTCATGTTAATGGTAATGAGCATACGGTACACTTTCCGAGGAAACAACCTCAAGTCCACAGTATAAATTCCATTGGAAAAATTCCAACTATCATTGTTGGAGGTTTTGAATTTCCTCTTCCTACTGTCAAGAAGAAATATAATATTCTTATTGTTGGGGATATACATATCCCCGTTGAGGTGACCTAGTGCTATTCGAAAATTCTCCGGTTCCATGCGATTCGGAATGAGTTTGTTAACAAGACCTGATTAACCTTGTTAGTGGATTCCTTCTTACGAGCATGAGATGGATGAAGTTAGAAAGCACAACTCTCTGTACCCTCTGTTTACTTTCTGTTATTTAGATGAATTAAAGCAAAATAGTATCTTTCTGTCTGTTTACTGAGTTATCCGTGCAATAAAAAATTACCCCGAAAATAAAAGTTCTCCAAATGCCCCGAAAATGAAATATGATTTTTTCTAGAATATTTGAGAATGTCTGGCACTGAGAACACATCAGGGGGAGCAAGCACCTGGCCACGAGGGTCCAGGGCGCGCCCCCCTGCCTCGTGGGCCCATGGTGGCTCCCCTCCACTTATTCCAGCACCCATACACTCCTTCTTCCTCCCAAAAAAATCACCAACCAGCTCAAGCACGAGTTCTAGCTCATCTTGCTGCGATTTTCAATCTCCTTGCTCAAAGCTCCATTCACAAAACTGCTTTGGGGGATTGTGCTTCGGTATGTGACTCCTCCAATGGTCCAATTAGTTTTTGTTCTAGTGCTTTATTCATTGCAAATTTTTGCTGCATAGGTGACCCTGTTCTTGAGCTTGCATGTCAAATTTATTTGGTCCCAAGTAGTTCTAATGCATGATATAGTCTCTAGGCACTTGTGGGAGTAGTTGCTATCAATCTTGTTGAGTTTGGTTCATTTTTATTTTGAAGTTACTAAAAATTTGAGAAATTTTCAGAAAATGATGAAGAGATTTTTGAGGGGCTCTTCGAGCCGAAGCTCGAAGGATAAGCAAAGTGAAGAAGATAAGAGGCCCAAATATAATCTTCCTCGCACCACGGAAGTTCGGCCGTCTCTCGTGGTTTTGTCACGGCAGATGTCCTAGAGAAAGGACTTAGTCGTGGAGCCATCACCACGGGTTAGCTTAAAGGGGTTAAAGCGGACAAGGGACGCAAGAGAGTTTTATACTAGTTCGGCCCCTTATGATGAAGGTAAAAGCCTACGTCTAGTTGTGATGGAATTGCTGGGGTTTCGATGACCACGGGGCGAATACGCTTTGCCTGAGTCTCGAGTTGTTGTCTGTTGTCCTTGAACCGCCGCCGGGTCGTCCCCTTATATACATGGGTTGACGCCCATCGGTTTACAGAATCCCGAGGCCGGCTCATTATCGTGTCCGGCTCGGTCTCTGCTACTTCTATCTTACAACACAAGTTTACATATCAATGCCGGTTCATGTCTACAGGCCTTAAACCGGCTTTGGGCCCTGGGCCTCCATAAAGCGTCACCGTCTGTCTTCATGGACTTCAGATACAGATGAAGTACTTATGGGGTTAACCCGGCCTCTCCTGGCCGGTTTACGCCTAGTGGTAATATGCCCAACATTAGGCCCCAGATTGATTTGAGCTGGTTCACGTCAATCCTCAATACTTAAGAAATTTTCTTCTTCAACATCTTCACATGATATTGTAAACCGCCGTGACATCATCTTCTAGGATCATGGTAAACCGCCGTGACGTCACCTGTTATTTAAAACTGTGTATAATCTGCCTTCATTAACGAGCCTCCGACAATCGAGGCAACAGGCTATCACATATCCCATTTTTCGGGCTCCTCGATTCTCGCACCTGCCACTTATCCATTCACCTTATAAATAAGGCCGAGGAGTTCTTTTCACTTTCCCCCCCTCGTGCCTCTTCGCATTGTCTTCTTCCTCGCGCCGACCAACCCTTCGAGCTCCGCCGCCGCCGTCGGTTTTCGCATCTGCCTCAACAACGGCCGCTGCATCAGCCAGATCGCACCAGAGAAACACGGCGATCCTCCGCTGCTTCCTCACCACCAGTAAGTTCCTCTTCTCCTCACTCTAGATCCGCCATTAGGGTTCAGTGTTCATCAGAGTTCTTCGAAGTTCTTGGAGCTGTTCTTCCCTGTTCCTCTTTAGTAACACCAATGGCTAGTTAGATCTGATATTTTCCAGTGCCCTTGTAGTTAAACTCCTTTTTCCTCGTTAGGGCATCTACTTTGTATAAAACTTATCTGAACTTTGCTGAACTGTTCGAACACTTGAAATTAGGTCAGAACATATTTTGATTTTCCAACGCACAGCAGATCTGAAATTACTATGCCAAGCTGTGAAACTTGTTTTTCTTTCACTTATGCCTCTTAGATCTGTATCTTCAATACTAGATTAGGTGGTTTAACTTCACAGAAAAAATGATGACTCGGTAGATACCATTAGTCCCCTGTTGAACCGCCAATGCATTATACTGTTTCCATTGTCAGATTCCGGTTTACGAATAACCAAATCCGGTTTATCAATATGCTTGTATCCTTATACCGCTGTATAGTCGTCCACTATGAATCTTAAACCGGCAATAATCGTGTTTCAGACATCCATTGCCATGGCCAAGCAAGTCTATGAATGCAATTGGGCTCCTTCTCGAGTAACCTAGGAGCAGTTAAGCAATCTTGTTAAAACGGGCACTTTAGCCAAAAAAGATGTCATCCACTGGAGGGTTCCTGGCCCGAAAAATCCTCCTACACCCAAGGACGGAGAGGTAGTCGTGTTTGTTGATCATCTCAGACGAGGTTTTAGCCCTCCCGGTTCAAAAAATTTCCGGGATGTACTGGCCAGTTTTCAACTGCGCCCTCAAGACATCGGTCCCAATTCTGTGACCAACATCCGCCACTTCCAAGTCTTTTGTGAGGTTTATCTGCAAGAGGAACCTTCAGTCGAACTGTTTAGGGATTTCTTTCACTTAAACCGTCGCAGAGAGTTCTCGGATGGACCCAATACGGAACTGGGCGGAATGGCGGTTCAGAAAAGGAAAGAAGTCACCTTCCCTCATCCAAAACTCCATAGTCACCCCAAAGAGTGGAACCAGACTTGGTTTTATTGCATGGGTACATCTCCACCTGACAAAAAACCCCTGCCGGGTTACCGCCCTGAACGCCTGAGCAACACACATCCTTTTCCTCAGAGGTTGACTGCAAAAGAAAGGGCCAACTATCCTCCTCAATTATCAAAGCTTAGAGCCTTTATGGCAAACGGTTTGACAGGAGTTGATCTTGCTCGTTGTTGGATAAGCTGGAGCATTCTGCCCTTAAGCCGACGCTCCGGTTTGATGTGTGAGTATACGGGGAGTTTGAAGGATGCTCAGCGGCACATTGACATTCAGCTTACAGATGCAGAAGTCACTGAGGCTGTAAAAAAGATACTGAATGAACCGGAGGCTATCTGTGCCCAAACCGTACTACTCCCTTTCTGCACCTTCAACAAACCACCAGCTGTAAGAATCATATAATCTTTTTATCTGAAGTTGCTTCTGTCCAAATATTCTCTGAAAGTGTGATTATTTTCTGACAAGGTGATGATCCGTTCTGGAACAAGAAACCATCACAAGACAAACCGGCGAAGCCGCAAGACAAACCGGTCAAGCCAGTTCGTCCAAAGACCAAGGTTATTAAAAAACCTGCCAAGAAAAGGACCACTGCATCCTCCGATCTACCAGCTAATGACGATGTGGGTAATCCGGAACCAGAGGTAGAACTTGACTCTCTTGGTTCATTTTTCGTACACCTCATTGACAATGATTATTATCAGGACGACGCTGAAGGCAATCATGTTGATGATGTAGAGGTAATCATTCTTTCCTCCGATTCAGATCCTCTACCGACATCAAAAATCCGTCGAGAAAACCGAAAAGTAAAATTTTCTCACCCCCTTGCTTACTTGGACCCAAACTTTCTTTTGAAGACACAGGAGCACGAGGCTCGCCGCACAACCCGGCACAGCGGCCAGGTAGTTACCTCCGCCGATTTACCGAACAGTCCGGTTCGGAAACGCCGCTCAGAGGTCTCTTATCCCATTGATACTTCATGCCCTAAAGCAGGTTGTTTCCGCCAGCCTCTTAACCCATCTGATTCAAATTATCAGGGTACTTCTCATTCATCTTCTGGCGAGTCATCGGCCACACAGCTTCCACCCCTCAAAATAGTTCCTGGGTGAGCTATGCACGTGTCTTTATTCTTGATGTGTTACCTTTACATACTGTACTGATCCTCATGTCTATCTTTTTCTCAGCACCAAGCCGAGACCCAGCAAGAAGGCTCGGTGAAGCAAACCGGCTGATGATAATGTAGCTGTTGAACCGGAAAAAACTCCAGATCCGGAAGAAACCGACGCTGACGCCATGCATAATGATCCGCCACCTCAAGACCATGACTTCCTTGCCGAACAAGTGCGAGTTGACACTACAAGCTATGCAGACCAACCAACCAGCCCTGTCCGAACTGATGACAAACCGGTCAGTCCAATTAAGGATACTGACAAACCGCCAACTCAAGTAAAGGTTGCTGATGATAAGGACGACGACATTATGATTACTAGTACTGGCCACACCACTCCTGGCAATCCTGTCGCTTTTTCAAAGCATACTGCCAAGGACGAGCTCTCTGCTATCGGCAAAGGCAAATGGAATGCTGATTTATCAAGCTACGCCCATCTCAATGCTCAAGATATTCACTCTGGCTTCTTGAACCGTCTGTATACCAGTCGTGACTATGAAGCTAGTTTGGTAAACTTGATGGAGGAGCGATAGAGGTAACTACCATTTTTATCTTTTGTCCGATTGCAGTTTATCAACTCCTAGTAGCCCCCAAGTGACGGTTTATGATACCGATCTAAACCGGGACTTTTTCATAACTTAGCTTTGCATATTTAGCCTCCAGGGACCGGATTACCTCTTTAAGATGAACCGGTTCTTTAAAATTTGCCATACTGCTCTTTCACCGGTATAGCCCCCAAGGGCCGGTTTAACTTTATAAAGATGAACCGGGACTATAGAAGAATTCCCATACCAACAGTTTTTGAGCAAACACACATTAGCCTCCAAGTGCCAAGATTAATACTTGTATTGTGCTTGGGACTTGTAGCAATTTCTGATAAAGAGCAAACATGCATGAGCCCCCAAGTATCAAGGGCATAACTTGTTATGGGCTTGGTACTTCAAATATGTAATGTCAACTTATTATACATCTGTCCCTTTATAGGCTGAGCTGAGCAAGAAGGAAAGCCAAACCGCTGATCTGCAAGAGAACATCAAGTCCCAACAAGCCGAAGCTTCCAAGGCGAAAGATGAGCTGACGAGTGCCTTAGCCGCTATGGAAAAGCTAAAGGAGAGCTTCAACAAGGAGCGGGCGGATTGGAACACAGAGAAATCCGCTTTGCAGAAAAGAGCTGAAGACGCAGAAGCTGCTCTCAAACCGGTGGTAGACGAGCTGACTGGTGTAAAGCAGCAAGTACATGCTATGACTGCTGTTGTGTTTGGTAAGCATCCTTGTTGTATACTTTCAACATATCTTCCCATGCGTTGCCAGTTTACTGATGCTTGTAATGATGCAGGAACTCGCATTAGTCATCTGGGCTCTGATGTTCCGAAGAAGCTGAAGGCTTCCTACACACTGATAGAGCAACTGTATACTGGCGCACAACGAATTATCTGCACTGCTTCTCACAATAAGCCACCCTCGACGTTAATCAAGGATACCTTAGACAGGCTATCTATGCTGCCTGCCCGGGTAGAAGAGCTAAAGAGGTCTGCTGCAAGGGCTGGCACTCTGACCGCACTAACCCGGGCAAAAGCATGGGTGCCTGATCTTGATCCGACGGACGTGGCTAAAGGCTACCCAAGCTTAAAAGAAGATGGATCAGAATTTGGCACTGAAGATCTCCGCGCCATAAACCGGGAAGTACGTCCCCTGGCTTGTCAACTTGCTGAAGAGGCTGATCTTTCATTTTACCAGGCGAATTATGATACCAATAAAAAACGGGTTGCTGCACCAACTCCTGAGGCTCAAAACCTGATCCCTCCAATCCGTAAGCACACTTATGCCCCTGACATTGAACCGTCCACCCTTATAAGCGACGAAGCTGTGTTCCAAGCTTTAACTGGGATCGATTGGACAACTGTTGACTTCCAGCCGTTGGGTAGAGACGAAGAAGGTGAACCGGTGCAAGATGATCCGCAGCCGTCAGGTCAAGCTGGTAAGCAATCATAATCCGGGGGCCGGTTTAATCTTTCACATGCTGCAATGCTTATTGAGAAACAATTATCCCTTTGGGCACTGAAACGCCTAGTAATAGGCTAGTTAAAACACTTGGTCTGTTATGCCTTCGTGCATATTTATCTGCAACTGATGCGTGTTAATCCGCCATGCTTTAAGATATGATGTTCATAATCCATAGCTATTTATTCAAGTTGTTCCTACGGATAAGAAGCTTAAAGCGCCCTAACGGTTTACCACCGGGCGGGTCATGATACCCAAATATATATATGACCATGGTTTATAACCAAGGTTGTAAAAGATAACCAAATATGAAAATATATGATAGTTGTGACCTTTAGGCATAGTGTTGGCTGACCAACTTTGTAATGAGGGTAATAACCCTAATCCGGAGTAGAAGTAACTCCTGTTATATGATGCCGATTTATCAGAAAACCGTTCCGGGCTGTGATAAACACCGGTTTATTCCATACTGGTGAATTTTAGTCAAAACCAGACCGGGCTGATAGTCTCCGGATTATAACTTGATCATGTACTGACAACTTATAGTTGACAGCCTAACCGGGTTGATAAACGCCGGTTTGAAAACGTCACAAATCTTATGAAAACAAAGAGAACTCAGCAAAAGGCAAATAAAAACCGTTGTAGTCGAGGCTTTTCACGGGCTGCCAGGCCCCAAATTCGATCAAGAGGTGTAGCTATGGTTCGGATACGACCAAGCCCCCAAGTGATGATGTGGCATTGCGCCGATCAAGAGGTGTAGCTATGGTTCGGATACGACAAACCCCCAAGTGATGCTGTGGCATTTCGCCGATCAAGAGGTGTAGCTATGGTTCGGATACGACCAAGCCCCCAAGTGATGCTGTGGCATTTTGCCGATCAAGAGGTGTAGCTATGGTTCGGATATGACCAAGCCCCCAAGTGATGCTGTGGCATTTCGCCGATCAAGAGGTGAAGCTATGGTTCGGATACGACCAAGCCCCCAAGTGATGATGTATAAAGCTTTGAGAAGCTAAATCAAGGGGTAAACCGGACGCCGCTTTGTAAGCTCCATGTAACCACACATGATGTAAGAAAAACAACAGATACCCCTCTTTAGCTGAGGTTCCGGTTTATTATATTGATCATAATATATACAATGTCATAATATGTACATGAGCAGAGCCTGTAGCTCAAGTATAGTAGGGCCGAAGATGAGCAATATTCCACGGCCGGTTGGTCTCCTCCTCCGATTTACGTGAGTCTTTGCGCTCTCGAACATCGATTAGGTAGTATGACCCGTTGTGCAGATACTTGCTGACCACGAAAGGTCCTTCCCAAGGGGAGGATAGCTCGTGCATGTCCGTCTGATCCTGGATGAGTCGAAGCACCAAATCGCCTTCTTCAAAGGTTCTGGTTCTAACCCGGCAGCTATGATAACAACGCAGATCTTGCTGATAAATCGCCGAACGGGCTGCCTCCATGTCACGCTCCTCATCTAACAGGTCAAGAGATTCCTGCCGTGCCTTCTCGTTGTTAGCTTCAACATATGCCTCTACACGAGGTGAGTCATGACGGATGTCACTAGGAAGAACCGCTTCCGCTCCATAAACCATGAAGAATGATGTGTATCCTGTCGATCTGTTGGGTGTGGTATTGATGCTCCATAACACAGAAGGTAACTCCTCAACCCAACAACCCGGTGTCCGTTGCAAAGGAACCATAAGCCGGGGTTTGATGCCTCTCAAGATCTCTTGATTGGCCCTCTCCACTTGACCATTGGACTGGGGGTGAGCCACTGACAACACGTCAAGCCGGATGTGCTCACGCTGACAAAACTCCTTCATGGCACCCTTTGACAGATTGGTACCATTGTCTGTTATAATGCTGTGTGGAAAGCCAAACTGGAAGATCACCTTTTTGATGAATTGAACCGTCGTAGCTGCATCACACTTACTAACTGGCTCTGCCTCCACCCACTTCGTGAACTTATCAACCGCCACCAAAAGGTGGGTCTTCTTGTCCTTGGACCTCTTGAAAGGCCCAACCATATCCAGGCCCCAAGTTGCAAACGGCCAGGTGATTGGAATCATCCTCAATTCTTGAGCCGGTACATGAGTGCGCCTTGAGAATTTCTGACAGCCATCACATCTTTTGACCAAGTCCTCAGCATCAGCATGAGCTGTCAACCAATAGAAACCGTGACGAAACGCCTTGGCCACCAAAGATTTTGAACCAACGTGGTGACCACAATCTCCTTCGTGGATCTCACGCAAAATTTCACGGCCTTCCTCAGGAGACACACAGCGTTGAAACGCCCCTGTCACACTGCAATGATGTAACTCTCCATTGATAATAGTCATGGACTTAGACCGCCGGATTATCTGCCTGGCCAAAGTTTCATCCTCTGGTAACTTGCCCCGGTTCATATACGCCAGATATGGAACCGTCCAATCCGGGATAACATGAAGAGCCGCCACCAACTAAGCCTCCGGATCAGGAACAGGCAAATCCTCTTCACCAAGGAGCTTGACGGACGTATTATGCAGAACATCCAGGAAGACATTAGGCGGAACCGGTTTACGTTGAGAACCCAGGCGGCTTAAAGCGTCCGCCGCCTCATTCTTCCGCTGGTCCACATGATCCACCTTATAACCTCTAAAGTGACCTGCAACAATATCCACCTCACGACGATATGCTGCCATAAGTGGGTCCTTGGAATCCCAAGTGTCGGACACTTGTTGAGCCACCAGATCCGAGTCACCGAAGCACTTAACTCGGCTTAGGTTCATCTCCTTAGCCATCCAAAGACCATGGAGTAGGGCCTCATATTCAGCTGCATTGTTAGTGCAAGGGAACATTAAACGGAGAACATAACAAAACTTATCACCTCGTGGGGAAGTTAATACGACTCCAGCCCCCGAGCCCTCCAATTGCCTGGACCCATCAAAATGAATAGTCCAATAAGTATGATCCGGCTTCTCCTCTGGCGCTTGTAATTATGTCCAATCATTGATGAAATCCACAAGTGCCTGAGATTTGATCGCCGTTCGGGGTATGTATTTCAACCCGTGAGGCTCGAGCTCGATAGCCCACTTAGCAATCCGGCCAGTTGCTTCCCTGTTCTAGATTATATCCCCCAAAGGAGCAGAGCTGACCACCGTGATGGGATGACCTTGGAAATACTGCTTAAGCTTCCGGCTTGCCATGAAATCCCCATACACCAATTTTTGCCAATGCGGGTACCTCTGCTTGGACTCAATAAGTACCTCACTGATATAGTAAACCGACCGTTGAACCGGATATTCCTTTCCTGCCTCCTTGCGCTCCACCACAATAGCCACACTAACAGCCCGACCGTTAGCTGCCACATATAGCAACCATGGTTCTTTGTCAACCGGAGCAGCAAGTATCGGCGGATTAGCTAGCTGCCGCTTTAAGTCCTCAAATGCTTCATTAGCAGCGTCACTCCAGACGAAGTTATCCGTTTTTTTCAGCATTTGATATAAAGGGATGGCCTTCTCGCCAAGGCGACTGACAAACTGGCTCAACGCGGCAATCCGGCCTGCCAGGCATTGAAAATCATTGATACACTTCGGTTTGGCCAAGGAGGTGATGGCTTTGATCTTTTCCGGATTAGCTTCAATGCCCTTGTTAGACACCAAAAAGCCCAAGAGCTTGCCTGCAGGTACACCAAAGACACACTTGGCCGGATTAAGCATCATTTTATAAACCCGCAGGTTATCAAAGGTTTCCTTCAAGTCATCAATCAATGTCTCCTTCTTCCTTGATTTTACCGCAATATCATCCACATAGGCGTGAACATTGCGGCCGATCTGTTTATGAAGACAATTCTGCACACACCGTTGATAAGTCGCCTGGGCACTCTTGAGCCCAAAGGGCATGGACACATAGCAGAAGGCTCCAAAGGGAGTTATGAAGGCTATCTTCTCCTGGTCCTTAACTGCCATTTTGATATGATGATAACCAGAATATGCATCCAAAAAGCTCAAACGCTCGCAACCCGCCGTAGCATCAATAATTTGATCAATACGAGGGAGGGCAAAAGGATCTGCTGGACAAGCTTTGTTAAGGTCTGTGTAGTCCACACGCATACGCCAAGTGTCGTTCCTTTTAAGGACCAGCACCGGATTAGCCAACCACTCAGGATGGAATACTTCAACGATAAATCCAGCCGCCAAGAGCCTGGCTACTTCTTCTCCAATAGCTTTGCGTCTTTCTTCTTTGAATCGGCGGAGAAACTGCTTGACCGGTTTATACTTGGGATCAACATTGAGAGTGTGCTCAGCGAGTTCTCTCGGTACACCTGGCATGTCAGAAGGCTTCCATGCAAAGATGTCCCGATTCTCATGGATGAACTCGATGAGCGCGCCTTCCTATTTTGGATCCAAGTTAGCACTGATGCTAAACTTCTTGGACGAATCGCCAGGCATGAAGTCAACAAGCTTAGTCTCATCAGCCGATTTAAACTTCAGGGCCGGATCATGCACTGTAGTTGGTTTCTTCAACGAAGTCATATCTGCCGGATCAACATTGTCCTTGTAAAACTTCAACTCTTCTGTTGCACAAACCGACTCAGCATAAGCTGCATCACCTTCTTCACACTCCAGAGCAATCTTGCGGCTCCCATGCACGGTTATAGTTCCCTTGTGACCCGGCATCTTGAGCTGCAGATAGACATAACAAGGTCGTGCCATAAACTTAGCATAAGCTGGCCGTCCAAATAGGGCATGATACGGGCTTTTGATTTTCACCACTTCGAAGGTCAAAGTTTCTGATGTTGAGTCATGCTCATCTCCAAAAGCCACCTCCATAGCTATCTTACCAATAGGATACGCCGATTTACCAGGCACCACACCATGGAACACCGTGTTGGACGGTTTAAGATTTTTATCTGTTAACTCCATGCGAAGGAAAGTTTCATGATAGAGGATATTGATACTACTCCCTCCGTCCATGAGTACCTTGGTGAACTTATAGCCTCCCACCTGAGGTGCCGCCACCAACGCCAGATGACCCGAATTATCAATCCAGGGTGGATGATCCTCTCGACTCCACACAATAGGTTGTTCAGACCAGCGTAAGTATCGGGGGACCGCCAGTTCGATGGCATTCACCGCCCTTTTACGAAGCTTCTGATCGTGCCTGTCCAAGCTAGTGATGAAGACATGATACTGTCCGCTATTCAACTGCTTTGGGTTGCTCTGGTAACCCGACTGCTGTTGCTGCTGCTGATTGCCCTGATGATTATAGCCACCTTGGTTACCCTGATTACTTTGATTGTTATGTCCACCCTAATTTCTATGGAAGCCTAAACCGGAATTTCCTCCGCCATAACCCGGCCCATGAGAGCCGGGGCCCGAACCGCCTCCTGGTCCATGATCATACCGGAAAGAATCAGAATTTTTGAACTCTTGCATGATGTAACAATCTTCCCAGAGGTGCGTGGACGGGTCCTCCTTCATCCCATGCTTTGGACAGGGCTGGTTCAACAGATAAGACAAACGGTCCGGATTAGGACCTGGCCTTCCACCGCGCTGGGGCGGTTTACCCTTACACCGCTGGCCCTTGTCGTGTGTATTAGTATTAGCCACAAAGTCTAAACCGTGGTCCGCCTTACGCTTGCCGCCGTTTCCATGACCCGCCGGGTTGTGGTGCTGCCCCTTGGCGTTGCCGCTCTTTTTTCCCTTCCCTGTCTTATCATCGTCAGACTCGGGATCCTTGGTACTATCAGAGTCGGCATACTTCACCAGTGTAGCCATGAGGGTTCCCATGTCATTACAATGACGTTTGAGCCGTCCCAATTTCAACTTCAGGGGTTCAAACCGGCAATTGCCTTCCAATGTTAAAACTGCAGTGTCAGCGTTGATGCAGTCCGATGAGTGCAAAATCTCCGAAACCCGGCGCACCCAATGGGTTGTTGACTCTCCTTCCTCCTGGACACAGGCAGCTAAGTCCACAATTGACATGGACTGCTTGCATGTATCCTTAAAATTCTGAATAAACCGGGCTCTCAACTCGGCCCATGACCTGATAGAATTAGCCGATAAGCTCTTTAACCAAGTGCGGGCTGTCCCTTCTAGCATCATGGTGAAGTATTTCGCACATGCCGCATCATCCACATCTAGCATATCCATGGCCATCTCATAGCTTTCGACCCATGTTTCAGGGGATAAATCAGCGGTGTAATTCGGCACCTTGCGCGGGCCCTTGAAATCCTTGGGCAGGCGCACATTGCGCAACGCTGGGACGAGACACAGCACTCCCAGAGAAATAGAGGTAACTCCTAGTTCCACCGATGTGGTTGGACGAACCGGAGTAAGCTGACGGGCTTCATGCTGCGCCGCTAACTCGGCTTCTCTGCGTGCCCGAGCCCGGTCCACCACCTCCTAGGCATCACCAGCACCACCCGCCGGGTTATTGCCACGGGGCGGAGCACGGTTCCGCGCATTGCTTGACACTGCCGGTTCATCCATACGCCTGCTGTAACTCCGGCTTGGACGGGGAGTGGAATGAATCCGATCGCGACTATATGAATAAGCCTCCTATTGAACCAAGGCTATCTGAAGAAGCTCCTTAACCCGACGCGTCTCGACCGCCGCCGGAGAATCTCCTTCGATCGGGATGGCCGCCAGCTGTGAAGCAGCAGCGACAATGTTGTCCATCGGGTTAGAATAATGACCCGGTGGCGTGGGGACATGCGGTGCTACAATGTTGTTCTGACGAGGCGGATCCACCAAACGTGGCTGAACCGGCGCTCCTGCTCCAGGTGCGTCCGCCAGGTTTACCACCGGCGGACTACTGGTCCCTGCTCCTGGGGTGTTAAAGAGATTTCTAGCGTCATAAACCGGTGGCAGGCGAGATCGGTGCCTCCTCTTCAGGAATTCGTTCGACGCACTCTGCCAGCATAATCCGGTAAGCTTGTGCATCCAAAGCGGCCCGCTCCGCGGCTATCCTGGTATCCTCAGCTGCTAAGTCGGCTTTGGCCTGGGAGATCTGATCTTTCACTTTCATGATTTCCGCATTGTGCGCATCCTGATTCGCCGGATTAACCTCCGCCATCAGCGTCGCCAACGCGTCAAATAAATCAGATAGAACCTGAGCTGGCGGTCGCACAGGGCCTCCTGCCCCGGCCGCTGTTGCCGCTGCCGATCCGGAAATCATCGCCACTGCGGTCAAAGAGTGGAGCGCCGGTTGCGTACCGGCCATGAAGATCGCAACCCGGTTTGGCAGATCAAAGGGGTCCGGAATACTGTCACCATCGGAACAGCCCCCAATCCGGCCATCTTGTAACTGATATAACGATTCGGTCTCTCCGGTCGATGACTCGTCGCCAGAATAAACGACGGTCTCACCATCAGATTCCGATCTATCCTCAGATTCCCCTCCATGGATAACTCCCACGAAGGCACGCTTCACGACAGGCTTGACCCAGGCAGATCTCGCACGCTGAGCCGTTTCGACGAGGTCGGTGCAGATGTCCGGCTCAGGGCCCGGTTCGCCGATCTTGCCAATGAAAACGTGTATGCCACCAAAGGGGACCCGGTACCCGTACTCAATTGAGCTGGCCTCGGGGCCCCAACCTGCATCGTCGATGTAGAGCTTGCCGCGACGACTCTTGGTCATCTGGCCCACAGCGTAACCCTTGAGTCCTTCGAAATTGCCCTCCAAGAACTTGAAACCATCGTGCGATAGCCCCACGGTGGGCGCCAACTGTCGTGGTTTTGTCACGGCAGATGTCCTAGAGAAAGGACTTAGTCGTGGAGCCATCACCACGGCTTAACTTAAAGGGGTTAAAGCGGACAAGGGACGCAAGAGAGTTTTATACTAGTTCGGCCCCTTGCGATGAAGGTAAAAGCCTACGTCTAGTTGTGATGGAATTGCTGGGGTTTCGATGACCAGGGAGCGAATACGCTTTGCCTGAGTCTCGAGTTGTTGTATGTTGTCCTTGAACCGCCGCCGGGTCGTCCCCTTATATACATGGGTTGACGCCCGTCGGTTTACAGAATCCCGAGGCCGGCTCATAATCGTGTTCGGCTCGGTCTCTGCTACTTCTATCTTACAACACAAGTTTACATATCAATGCTGGTTCATGCCTACAGTCCTTAAACTGGCTTTGGGCCTTGGGCCTCCATAAAGCGTCACCGTCTGTCTTCATGGACTTCAGATACACATGAACTACTTATGGGGTTAACCCGGTCTCTCCTGACCGGTTTACGCCCAGTGGTAATATCCCCAACACCGTGTGAATGGCCTTGTGATGAGTTCTTGAGAGCAGCCGGGATTTATGATGATTTTTATGAGTTGGTTGAGAATGCAGGCCTCACCGACTTCCTCCGTGACCAACGCGAATAGTATCTATTACTCACTAATATCTTTGTGCAAAATTTTCATTTCCATGCTAAGAGGTCACCACCTTCGGTGGATTTTTATTTATATGATGAGTATAAGGAGATGCTCCTCTATGCATTTTGTGAAGTTTGCAAGTTGCCTTTTTCGGGCAGCGTAGAGGAACCACATCGTAATGATGTGGAAGGGTTTATTGATACAATTGTTGTTGGGGAAACGAGGAAGGTTTCCGATGCAAGAATTACTAGCATACACTTTCCTGTTCTATGTTATTTTGCAATATTTGCTAGTAGATGCTTAATTGGTCACGGAAATTGTGGCAACCTTAGTGCCCCTGATATTGTTATTTAATGCCATGCCTTGTTCCGCGATGACACATTTAGTATGGGCACTATTGTTGCGAAGCGGTTAAATCTTAACCGTACACAGGGCCCCATCTTGGGAGGTATCTTCGCTTCGCGCCTCACTGCACACTTTAACATACCTATTAGGCATTATGAGAAAGAAGAAAAATTGTTGCCTTCTGTTTTTCTAAACTATAAGAGTATGGTAGCACATGATTTTATCGTTAAGAATAAGGAAAAGATGCATAAGTACAAGCTGATATTTGATAAAAATCACCCTGAGATTATTACTTTGCCTGCTCCTTCCTTGTTTGACTTATCTGCAGGCAAGTACCTTGTTCCGCCGGAGACCATTCACGCCTACAAAAACCCCGCACCAGCTACAGAGCCAGAGCCGGAACCACAATTTGATCCTTCACGACAGTCTATTTACCAGTGGGATCCGGAGGAGATTGCCAACCAGTGGCAACCCGAGGTTCCTTCTTAGTACGACCCCAACTACAACTTTGGATATCCGCCAGGCCAGCCATGGCCATAAACCAACTTAGGCCAAAAGCCTAAGCTGGGGGAGTACGTATTTCTCACCGACATTACATTCATGTTCACACACTCATCCCAGTTGTCGGTGCTCATACTTTTTCATTGTACTATCCATGCTAGTTTATTTTCTTTTTTCTCGCTTTCTTCTTGTGTGTTTGAAAAAACCTTAAGAAAAAAAATTAGTTGTAGCTTTCAGCTAGTTTACTTTCCATGCTTGTAGTAGTAGTAATTAAAAGAAAACCCAAAAAGATTTCTCGTTCTTCTTTTTGCTTGTTGGGAGCTTTCCCGTGTAAATAGTTTTATTTCTTTTCTTTCCTTTGGGGGTTGATAGGAGAAGACCCTGATGAAATTGTTGAAGTGGCTCTTATATGCATTATTGTTGATTTAACCAAGAGCCCATATTGCCTTGTCTTCTCCTGTGTATTAAATGCTTGCAGATTTCAGCCTAGTCCAATGCACGTGCACTATTATTATTATACACACCATTCGGTCGTGCAAGTGAAAGGCAATAATGACAATATAAGATGGACTGATTGAGATAAGAGAAGCTGGTATGAACTCGACCTCTCTTGTTTTTGTAAATATGATTAGTTCATCGTTCCTGATTCAGCCTATTATGAATAAACATGTTTGCAATGACAATTAGAGATTATAGTTGCTTATGCCATGCTTAATTAGCTAGGAGTTTATAATGGTTTACCTTGCGTGCCAACATGCTATTAAAATGGTTGTGATGTGGTATGATAGGGTGGTATCCTCCTTTGAATGATTCGAGTGGCTTGACTTGGCACATGTTCACGCATGTAGTTGAAACAAAATCAACATAGCCTCCACGATATTTATGTTCATGGTGGATTATATCCTACTCATGCTTGCATTCGGTGTAAATTAATTTTAATGCATGTTCATGACTGTTGTCGCTCTCTAGTTGGTCGCTTCCTAGTCTCTTTCTAGCCTTCACTTGTACTAAGCGGGAATACTGTTTGTGCATCCAATCCCCTAAACCTCAAAGTTATTCCATATGAGTCCACCATACCTTCCTATATGTGGTATCTACCTGCCGTTCCAAGTAAATTTGTATGTGCCAAACTCTAAACCTTCAAATGAAATTCTGTTTTGTATGCTCGAATAGCTCATGTATCAACTAGGGTTGTCTATATCTTCCATGCTAGGTGGGTTATTCTCAAGATGAGTGGACTCCGCTCATCATTCACGAGAACATGGCTGGTAACCGGGATGCCCATTCCCATGCTCTAAGCAAATCAAATCGAAATAATTGCAAACAAAACTCCCCCAGGGCTGTTGCTAGTTGGAGGCACTCGTTGTTTCGAGCAAGCCATGGATTGATGCTTGTTGGTGGTGGGGGAGTATAAACTTTACCATTCTATTTGGGAATCGCCTATAATGTGTGTAGCATGGAAGATATCGAGATCTCTCGGTTGTTATGTTGACAATGAAAGTATGCCGCTCAAAATATTATTTATCTCTATTTCAAAATCGAGCTCTGGCACTTCTACAAATCCCTGCTTCCCTCTACGAAGGGCCTATCTATTTACTTTTATGTTGAGTCATCACCCTCTTATTAAAAAGCACCAGTTGGAGAGCACTGCTGTCATTTGCATCCATTACTATTAATTTATATTGGGTATGACTGTGACTGGATCTCTTTTACCATGAATTACAATGTCTAGTCAGTCCTTGATCTTTAAAGGTGCTCTGCATTTATGTTTTGCGGTCTCAGAAAGGGCTAGCGAGATACCATCTTGTTATATCATATTATAATTGTTTTAAGAAAGTGTTGTCATCCGAGATTTATAATTATTGCTCGCTAGTTGATTATGACATTGATATGAGTAAACATGAGACCTAAGTGTTATTGTGAATATGGTTAGTTCATAATATTTGCTGAAAGCTTGAAATGTTGTCTTTACATATTTACAACAACAAGAGCAAACAGAGTTTGTAAAAGTTTTTCTTTATCACTTTCAGTTTCTCAACTGAATTGCTTGAGGACAAGCAAAGGTTTAAGCTTGGGGAGTTGATACGTCTCCGTCGTATCTACTTTTCCAAACACGTTTGCCCTTGTTTTGGACTCTAACTTGCATGATTTGAATGGAACTAACCCGGACTGACGATGTTTTCAACAGAATTGTCATGGTGTTATCTTTGTGCAGAAACAAAAGTTCTCGGAATGACCTGAAACTTCACGGAGAATATTTTTGGAAATAATAAAAAATACTGGCGAAAGAATCAAGACCAGGGGGCCCACACCCTGTCCATGAGGGGGGGAGGCGCGCCTGCCCCCTGGGCGCGCCACCCTGCCTCGTGGGCCCCCTCAAGCTCCACCGGCCTCAACTCCAAGTCCATATATTCGCGTTCGGGGAGAAAAAATCAGAGAGAAGGATTCATCGCATTTTACGATACGGAGCCGCCGCCAAGCCCTAATCTCTCTCGGGAGGGCTGATCTGGAGTCCGTTCGGGGCTCCGGAGAGGGGAATCCGTCGCCGTCATCATCATCAACCATCCTCCATCACCAATTTCATGATGATCACCGCCGTGCGTGAGTAATTCCATCGTAGACTTGCTGGACGGTGATGGGTTGGATGAGATTTATCATGTAATCGAGTTAGTTTTGTTAGGGTTTGATCCCTAGTATCCACTATGTTCTGAGATTGATGTTGCTATGACTTTGCTATGCTTAATGCTTGTCACTAGGGCCCGAGTGCCATGATTTCAGATATGAACCTATTATGTTTTCATGAATATATGTGAGTTCTTGATCCTATCTTGCAAGTCTATAGTCACCTACTATGTGTTATGATCCAGCAACCCCGAAGTGACAATAATTGGGACCACTCCCGGTGATGACCGTAGTTTGAGGAGTTCATGTATTCACTATGTGTTAATGCTTTGGTCCGGTACTCTATTAAAAGGAGGCTTTAATATCTTTTAGTTTCCAATAGGACCCCGCTGCCACGGGAGGGTAGGACAAAAGATGTCATGCAAGTTCTTTTCCATAAGCACGTATGACTATATTCGGAATACATGCCTACATTACATTGATGAATTGGAGCTAGTTCTGTGTTGCCCTATGTTATAATTGTTACATGATGAACCACATCCGACATAATTATCCATCACCGATCCAATGCCTACGAGCTTTTCACATATTGCTCTTTGCTTAGTTACTTTTCCGTTGCCACTGTTACAATTACTACAAAGCTGCTACTGTTACCTTTGCCACTGCTACCGTTACTTCCATACTACTTTGCTACTAAATACTTTGCTGCAGATACTAAGTTATCCAGGTGTGGTTGAATTGACAACTCAACTGCTAATACTTGAGAATATTCTTTGGCTCCCCTTGTGTCGAATCAATAAATTTGGGTTGAATACTCTACCCTCGAAAACTGTTGTGGTCCCCTATACTTGTGGGTTATCAGGAATGCACATAGCTTCACAATGGCTAATCGGACGTTTTCCGGTAGAAGCCCTCTCAATGCAACCGGAAGCAGTTACGTCATAATCACGTGGCAGTCATGAGACTTTAGGTTCTGGAACTTTTTCTCTGGCATATTTATTATTCCCTTTATATTCAACGAGAAGCCAGTCGGGACCTTCATACTGAACAGGCATTCAAAGAAGATTTCCTTCTCTTCTTTGGTAAGAGCGAAGCTGGCAGGATCTTCATACTGCTTTGGAGGCATGCCGTCTTTTTCGTGCAAACGTTGCAGGTCCTCCCGTGCCTCCGGTGTATCTTTTGTCTTCCCATACACGCCCAAGAAGCCTAGCAGGTTCACGCAAAGGTTCTTCGTCACGTGCATCACGTTGATTGAAGAGTGGACCTCTAGGTCTTTCCAGTAGGGTAGGTCCCAAAATATAGATTTCTTCTTCCACATGAGTGCGCGCCCCTTAGCGTCATTCGGAACAGATAGTCCGCTGGGACCCTTTCCAAAGATTACGTGTAAATTATTGACCATAGCAAGTACGTGATCACCGGTACGCATGGCGGGCTTCTTCCGGTGATCTGCCTCGCCTTTGAAATGCTTGCCTTTATTTCGACATTGATGGTTGGTCGGAAGAACTCGACGATGGCCCAGGTACACATTCTTCCTGCATTTGTCCAGGTATATACTTTCGGTGTCAGCTAAACAGTGCGTGCATGCGTGGTATCCCTTGTTTGTCTGTCCTGAAAGGTTACTGAGAACGGGCCAATCGTTGATGGTTACAAACAACAACGCGTGCAGGTTAAATCCCTCATGTTTGTGCTCATCCCACACACGTACACCATTTTCATACCACAGCTGTAAAAGTTCTTCAACTAATGGCCTTAGGTACACATCAATGTCGTTGCCGGGTTGCTTAGGGCCTTGGATGAGAACTGGCATCATAATGAACTTCCGCTTCATGCACATCCAAGGAGGAAGGTTATACATACATAGAGTCACGGGCCAGGTGCTGTGATTGCTACTCTGCTCCCCGAAAGGATTAATGTCATCCGCGCTTAAGCCAAACCATACGTTCCTTGGGTCACCTGCAAACTCAGCCCAGTACTTTCTCTCGATTTTTCTCCACTGCGACCCGTCAGCGGGTGCTCTCAACTTCCCGTCTTTCTTACGGTCCTCTCTGTGCCATCGCATCAACTTGGCATGCTCTTCGTTTCTGAACAGACGTTTCAACCATGGTATTATAGGAGCATACCACATCACCTTCGCAGGAACCCTCTTCCTGGGGGGCTCGCCGTCAACATCACCAGGGTCATCTCGTCTGATCTTATACCGCAATGCACCGCATACCGGGCATGCATTCAAATCCTCGTACGCACCGCGGTAGAGGATGCTGTCATTAGGGCATGCATGTATCTTCTGCACCTCCAATCCTAGAGGGCATACAACCTTCTTTGTTGCGTACGTACTGTCGGGCAATTCGTTATCCTTTGGAAGCTTCTTCTTTAATATTTTCAGTAGCTTCTCAAATCCTTTGTCAGGCACAGCATTCTCTGATTTCCACTTCAGCAATTCCAGTACGGTACCGAGCTTTGTGTTGCCATCTTCGCAATTGGGGTACAACCCTTTTTTGTGATCCTCTAACATGCGATCGAACTTCAGCTTCTCCTTTTGACTTTCGCACTGCGTCCTTGCATCAACAATGACCCGGCGGAGATCATCATCATCGGGCACATCGTCTGGTTCCTCTTGATCTTCAGCAGCTTCCCCCGTTGCAGCATCACCTTGTTCAGGGGGCACATAGTTGCCATCGTCCTCTTCTTCTTCGCTGTCTTCCATCATAACCCCTATTTCTCCGTGCCTGGTCCAAACATTAATTATAGTGTGGCATGAAACCCTTATAAAGCAGGTGGCTGTGAAGGATTTTCCGGTCAGAGTAAGACTTCGTATTCCCACATATAGGGCATGGACAGCACATAAAACCATTCTGCTTGTTTGCCTCAGCCACTTCGAGAAAATTATGCACGCCCTTAACGTACTCGGAGGTGTGTCTGTCACCATACATCCATTGCCGGTTCATCTGCGTGCATTATATATAATTAAGTGTGTCAAAAACCATTACAGAATATCATGGATAGATAAGTGACCAAATTAATAGAAGTTCATCATCACATTAAAACCAATGTACATACATAGTTCTCATTGACAAGCAATAATAAAAGTAAGAAAATTAGACAAGTATCTATCTAAAGTAAGAATTCTTTTCTTTCAGAAAGAAGATAAGAACAAGAGGCTCATCACGGTGGTGCCGGCGACGAGATCGGCGCGGGCGATCGACGGCGGTGAAGACGCGGACAGGACGTGACGGACCGCTAAACCTATGCAAATCTCAGGGAAAATGGAGCTTGGAGGTCAAGCTTCGAGAGGAGAAAGCTTAACTAGTGTGGCTCGGGCATTTCATCGAACACCTCATGTGCGTAGGAGGTGAGCTAGAGCACCCAAATGCCCTCCCCTCGCCGGCCAAAAAAAACAAAGCACTGTGGAGTGCTCTGCTGCGGCGATGGGGTATATATAGGCAACTCATTTGTCCCTATTCGTGGCTGGAACCGGGACTAAAGCCCCCCCTTCTGTCCCGGTTCGAGCCACGAATTGGAACAAATGTATATGGGCCAGGAGCGAGGCCCATTGGTCCCGGTTCGTACCAGGAACCGGGACAAATGGGTCCAGACGAACCCGGGCCAATGCCCACGAGGCCCCAGCCGGCCCCCTGGGCTCACGAACCGGGACGTATGTCCCCATGGGTCCCGGTTCATGACTGAACCGGGACTAATGAGCTGGCCAGGCCCGAACCAAAGCCTTGTTTTCTACTAGTGTCCTACTAGGCATAGTCCAAACTTTAACTGTAAGCAAACGTAGCCTATATGGGTTCTGGCCCATACTTCTATACCCTTTGTGAAATGGACCTATAGACCTTTCGGTAATGTGGTACGTACCCTACTGGTTTCGCATTACCTATCTACACTTATGTAGAGCAAGTGAGCTTGATTAGTCTGCGGTTTCGGTGATGAGCTCCTTGAGTACGTGTTTTAGGCCATTCATCTTCTTCCGGACTCTCTGTGAAACATTTTCGTGGAAAAGGTTGGCATTTGAACTATACCGGCGTCCCTGGGGTTAAGGAGTGATGTTTGCCTTACCTTCTGAACCTCCGAGATTTTGATTTCAGCATCCTAGAGGTGAGAACCAACTGTTCTCTCGGCATGTTGGAGGAGCTTCTTGTGTGATGCTTCTGTTGATGCAATCATAATACAACACCATGGTTAAGTGGTAATCCAGGTGGCAAACGGTTAGAAAAATAGAATTCTTGAAATGGTTGTATGATGATTCATTCCATTTGCCTCTTAACAATGATAATAGTGAGCTTAACAATGGTTTGGATGCCATCGAAAAAGAAGTGCAATGTTGTGGACGAATAAGTTAAATATGCCCAGTCCTCCAAATTCAAGTGGCCTGCAGACCAGCGACCATCCCACTAAGCATTTTCCACGTGAAGCAGAGCTCTCACCGGTCCAGAGGAAAGGTCTTCTGATTTTATCCACCATCTTGTCCAGCCACTTCCGTTGAGCAATTGAGATCATCTGGAAGGTTAGGAGTGCCGAGAGGACAACCCAGACCAAGGTTAGTCTGCTGGCAATATTGATCCATCCAACTTCCCATCCTGCATACGCCGAGCCAAATTTGTCCATTATTGGTTGACAATCCGTTTTGATGAGTTTTCTGTCAGACAACGGCATTCCTAGATATTAGCATGGGAAGGTTGCTAGCTGACAGCCCAACATGACTTGTAAAGCCTGAAGATCGATGCCATCACAACTAATTGGGTGGAAGCTGCTTTTTTGGAAATTTGTCTGTAGCCATGTTGCGTTTCCAAACAATCTCATGATCTGGCTGGCTAGTGGCTTCCATGTCAGCTAGGTGCGGCTTTCAGAAGATGATGACATCATCTGCATATAGGGAAGCTCTAAATTTGGCATGTGGGCTCAATGTGGATAGAATTCCGGCATTGTGAGCACTGTCCATGATCCTCGCAAGGCAATCTATTACGAGGACGAAGAGTAGCGGCGTCAATGGATCCCCTTGCCTTAATCCTCTTCGGTGTAAAATGTTTTGGGTGACCTCGCCATTGACAAGGATTTTGGTGATTTTAGTGCGTAGGAGGGCAGCAATATCATTAGTCCAACTGGATCCAAAGCCACGGAATATAAGTAGCTTTAGGAGGAATTCTCAAGAGACTGAATCAAAGGCTTTGGATATATCTAGTTTGAGGAGCATGGATGGGATTTTCTTTTGCTTTAGGGCTTTGACAAGGCTTTGGACGTAGGTGAAGTTATCATGGATGCTTTTCCCACGTATGAAAGCATCTTGGCAGGGGCTAATGAGGTTTGAAGTTACTGCTTGGAGTCTGGTTGCAAGGATTACCGCAGACAAAATTCATAGGTAAGGATACATAGTAGATCATGAATTTCATAGGTAATGAGATAGCCTAACTGCCCCCGCGTCGTCCGCCTGGGCGACACGGGTGGCCTACAGATCCATCTCTCCAGCGCCCTCTCTCCGAGCGTCCTCCACTCGCCGCCGCCGGGCTTGCCCGCGTGACCGACGGCGGCGGCGGGGCTCTTCCCGTTGCTATTGGATGGCGTGTGGCGATGTACAGGCGGCGACTTGACACGGTGGCATAGATGGCTATGGTGCAGCAGCGGCAGCAGATCGTGGTTGGGCACAGGCGACACTGCACCTTCCTAATCCTTGACGTCGTCGGGTTGCAGCAGCCGCCCAAGTGGCAGAGGATAGGGAAGGGAGCAACACGGCCGTCATCTGGAGAGCCGATGCTGCTCCAAAGGCAGATGGGATGCAGCGGCGGAGCCAGCGTAGAGTGAACCCAATGGATTTTGCTTGGTACGTTCGTATATATACGTATTTACGTGAGGTGAACCCAGTAAAATATTTTGTCTGACCCCAACAAATACACCTCATGTGGAACAAAGGGCCCAAAGGCAACACCCCACTAATCCATTCACATGCCTAAACCATGAGTCCGTGAGTCACGCAAACATGTAGCCACACGCGGCACGCCTCATCTACCGTCTGTTTTTTTTTCATCGTTCATCTTTTCGTTTCTTCAACTCCCATCTCGCCTCTTCGTGTTGCTGGGCGACTCGGACACCGCCGCATGACCGCGGCAAGCAGGCGGCGGCAACAATTAAATTCCAAAAGTTGAGGTAATTAGATTACATTGCCCGCATCTTCTCTCTCTCTCTATTGTCTATGTTCTATATGACCTAATAGCCCAATACAACAGTGATTGTTTTTGCCCTAGTCTTCTAAAGAAATCCTTGCACTTTGATTGATCTAGTCTATGGAGCAGTATTTTTCAAAGGGAACTCAGTCACTAGATCAAGATAATGATACAGGCACATCGAGGTCACCCATTGGACCTAGGCAAAGTGCATCGAATGTCACTGAAGTTAAGTCTCCCGAAGCCTACTATTCATACAGAAATTAACTTAGATGAGTTGCCTTATGATCCGGATGATAGGATGAGAATTTCGAAGTACACAAGAAATACAAAGAAGCAAGATGAGAGAAGGCGCAAATATTTAACGAGGGAACCTTATAGGCCATCGTCTAATTTTGATTATCCACAGAGGGAGATTGGAGATACTCAATGGAGATTTAATCCAGATTGTTGATGAGTATGGTCCTTGACTTGAATATAATGATAAAGTGAATTAGGCCTTCTTCTGCTACCTTTTCAAAGATTACGACGAGGGACAAGCTGGGACTGGTGCATTTACAGTTAACGGCTAGAACGGTTGGAACAAGAAAAGCAGACTATATACACATGAGGGTAAGGGTAGTGTTATTAGCTTTCATAATGTAATAGTAGAAAGATGTGTTGCTTTGATGAATCAAGTTCAGTCAATTCAGGTTGCTCTTGATAAGCAAACTGATCATACAAAAAAGCAAAATCGAATCTGGCTTAATGCTTTCATTGATTTGTTGAGATACTTGTTGCATTAAGGCTTAACTTTCAGAGGCCATGATGAGTCAGAAGAGTCAAAAAATAAGGAAATTTTTCGAGAGTTGGTACATACTTTGGCAAACCAAAATAAAGCTATACGGAATGTAGCCCTAGAGTGAACCCAATGGCCAAATTTTCTGGCTCCGCCCCTGATGGGATGTGCTGGTGGCCATGCAGTATATGTCACGGGCTCGTGGCCGTCGCAGTCGATCTGGCCACTGGCCAGCACACTGCTGGTCGGTGTCAGCCGTGCACCCGTGCCCGTGCTCGGTTGGCCGGCGTCGTATCTGTGGACGTGTCATCGGCTCGACGGTGGGTGCCGGAAGGTCGGAGGGGCTTGGGCCTTCAGATCCGGCACGGTTTGTAATCGTTAACGGAGGTGCATGACGACAGCCATGTCCTTAACGCCTGTGTAATTTGTTGGCGCGTACGAGGGCGGCAAAGGTAGTTGCGGCAGGAGGTGATGTTGTCTCATGCAGATTAGCCATCGCTGCCACTTGTGAGGACGGAGCGGTAACATCGGAGCGTCCCAAAATGGGGATCTTGGTTGTGCTTCCTCCCTTATCTAAGTCTACGTCGTGTTGTGCCTGTTAGAATCATGGAAAGTGGAGGAGATATGATGACTTCGATTGGGTGATGCTTCTCGAGTACCCGGTCTTGAGCTCCAGGGTGAAAATCGTATGTGAGACCCTAGCTGGTTATACTACCTCCATTCCTAAATATAAGACCTTGTAGAGATTCTACTATGAACTAGATTCGGATGTATATGGACATATTTTAGAGAGTAGATTCACTCATTTTGCTTCGTATGTAGTCCATAGTGAAATCTCTAAGAGGTCTTATATTTAGGAACGGGTCGAGTACTTGACAATGGTGGCGTTTTTGCGTCGTTACCTTGTTGAAGGTATTGCTCGGAGTTTGGTTGACTTGATCTCCAGGGTGAAAACCCACGATCTGACTTTCAATGGTCGGATCAGGTGACGGTGACGCTTGTGCATCGTTCCATTCGTGTAGGCGTTGCTTTTGGAGAGCCTGTCTCGTAGTCCTTGTGTTGTCAAAAGATAGTTGGTGTCATTGGTCGTTGTTGTATATCGCCGATCGATGTTTCGATCGCTTCGGCTTTTTCTTTTTTTCTCTTCTCACCTTGGCATAGCTTTGGTTTTATATAACTTAGCTCTTTGCCATCGTGATCCTTGTGTGCGTGTGTGATAGTGTCGATTGTGTACATCCTAATTATACAGAGGCCGGGTGTGCTTATTGTGATTGTATCCCTCGATGATATATCATGAATCCATAAAACGCCCTTTATCGAAAAAAGTAGATCATGAATTGAATTTTATTTGTCCAGGTACTCTTCATTACGTGACTATGCTGCAAACTGAATTTACTCACTGTCCATCGATATATACCTTTAAATTCCGAACCAAAGTTAATTTCATCTTCACACAAATTGACCATGCATTCACACCAGTTTGCAGCGATTACCAGTTTTATTCAGAGCGCCCGTAGAAGTAGGTACACGAGACGATATTTTTACTGTAACTTGTACAGATACGTAGAAAGAGTCATGCATGCATATAGTAAGGCCGCGCGCCGTTCAGTTACACATGTCGATCGACATCGACTGATCCTTGCATTGTGTTGGGGAGATGGGGTCCGCGCACGGGTGTACGTAGTACTTAGGGTTGGTCACCCGCCGTCGCCGGTGGTCCATCTCTACTACAGCCGTAAATTTTGCTGCACCTACGGCCGTAGGGTTGACCAGACGATGGGCAGTTCGTTCCGCACGTAGGATGGGTAGGGTCGAGATCACCAGTGCCTGGACGGGAAACCAAACCATGGACGTACGTTATTCAGCAGGTCAATTCCAGAAATGGCGGCGAAATGAAGGAACACACTGTCGACTGACCTACGGCGGCTCCAAGGCAGACGGAGCTGTTCATGATGACCGCGGCGACGACGACCAAGAGAGCGATCTGCAGGAGCGCCGCGGGACGGCGGGCGTCGGACGACATGCTGATGATTCGAGCGAGGCTTTGAGATCTGTACGTTCTGCTGTGATGCTTGTTGGTCGAAGAAGGCCCGTGCGTATTTATAGACCGTCCCTCTGGCCGAGAGAGAGAGAGACAAAGAGCAGCATATCTTGGTACCACCAAATTTCTACCGTTAGTCAAGGCTGGTGATCAGTGGTGGCAGTGCACGACCACCAGCAAAATAGACATGCACTCGATGGACGACGACCGGCGAGACTCGTCTTGCATGCCGCGCAGCAAGAGAAGATTCTCTTGTCCATTTTTCTCCGGTTAGTCAACAAGGCCCCACGTCGCTCTTTCTCTGTCCGGCCTATGCTTTACTTGTAGAGCCATCAATATCTCTCATTGTAATTCTGCTATCTGCAAAGGGCAAGGTAGGTAGGTAGGTTCCCATTTTGCATGTACTGTTATCTGCCACAGCTTGTGTACAGACGTACATGATCATACATTGCCTCTAATTTCTTCTCATCCAAATCTCATCTCAAAGAAAAGGGGGCATTGGCAAGCATAAAGAATCGAAGATGCCACCAGAAGAGTACACTTGATTTAACCATCACTTTTTCGTTCACGTGACAGCAAACTCAACTTAAGCATTTGCAATTTTGTACTAGATCATTACATTACTCGAGCCATGACACAATTCATGGAAGAAATGCGTCATAGATTAAGACACTGGTGGGAACTTGCCCGGATGGTATGTTAGCGAGTCACTGGCTCAAAGTGGTAAAGATCGTAAAAGGATGCTATGCTCCTACTAGGCATAGTTCAAACTCAACTGTAAGCAAATGAACCCTATATGCGTTCTGGCGCCATCCTTCTATACCCTTTGTGAAATGGAGCCGTAGACCTGTCTGTGATGTGGCACCCTACTGGTTTTGCCTTAGCTATTTATCTACTTGTGTTTGTGTAGAGCAGGTGAGCTTGATCAGTCTGCAGTTTCGGTGATGAGCTCCTTGAGTACCTGTTTTAGGCCATTCATCTTCTTCTGGGCTCTCTGCAAAACATTTCCACAGAAAAGGTTAGCATTTGATCAATATGGCATCCCTGGGGTTTAGGAATGATGTTTGCCTTACCTTCTGAACCTCCGAGATGTTGATTTCGGCGTCCTTGAGCTGAGAATCAACTGTTCTCTCGGCATGTTGGAGGAGCTTCTTGTGTGATGCTTCTGTTGGTGCAATCATAAAACACCATGGTTAAGTTGTAATTCAGGTGGCAAACGGTTAGAAAAACAGAGCATTTAAACAGAATTTCTTCAAGTGGCTGTATGATGATTCATTCCATTTGCCTCTTAACAATGATAACAGTGAGCTAAAACTATAGTTACTTCACTGGTGACTATTTCTTCTAATCATGTGCCAATGGAGATTGGACAATCATTCTTTTTCAATTAGAAAACATCTGATTTAACCACATTATTCAGCAACAAACTTCAAACTTCAAACCTCCCGATCTTGGAACCTTATGTTCCTGGATCAGTTATATGACATAAAGTTTGCAATCTGTAATCAAAGTGCTCCAATGGTGATACTTCATAAGGCTCCATTTTGACAAAGGTTAACATGATTCCACATTTTGGGGAGTTCATGCAGTATCAGTTTGTAATAAATAGCCCAGCGAGTAAATATTTCATTTCCATTTCGCAAGTGTAAGGTTTCAAGTTAAACTTACTTTGCTTGTCAGCTATTCCCTTAAGTTCTGCATGATAGGCTTCAAATTTCTTGAGAGAGTTCGTGCAACCAAGCAACTGCTGATTAACCTCCTCCTTAAACTTCTCATGAAGAACCCTTAACTGTTCTTGTTGCTCTAAAACCAGAAGACATAGGACCAGGTTATATCATTTGAGTATCTAACGTTTATTCAAGAGAAACAACAGAAGACATGCAAGAAAACAAGGTAAAGTATAAGGATTCCCAAAGGAATCTTGCGACAAGTGTGCCTTGCTAACCAAACAGGCGACTAACCTGGTCAAACCTACCTAACTTGTGGTGTGGCATGGTTACCATACCAACCAAACAGGCTCTAAGCCTAAATATATGCATACACAGTAAAAAGTCCAAAGGGTAGAAGATACTCCAAAGATGTTTTGGATACTTCAATATGGACTAAATACGGACTGAAATGAGTGAACAAACACACTAAAATCCGTCTATACACACCCAAATCAGAAAAAAGTTAGAACATCTTATAATAGTGAACGGAGGGACTAGTAAATAAGAAATAACCACTATACTGGATAACTGCAGGCAGATTCAAAGAAATGGTACATTAAATTTTCTCAAATTAATCTTTCATGGCACTGATTTTATGCTTCAGTATTGAGATGATTTAAGTGATTCAAGAACAAAATCAACCTATTTAAGCTTAGTTTTTTTTGGGATCTTTTATATGCATTCAACATTCATATTATTATGTTTTTTTTTAGTTTAGATATGCCAGACCTACATAACATACAGGAATCGGATCATGACTAACTTTATATGTCTATATATTCTACAACTTACTGAAGTATAAGATTATGTAAATTGCTCAAGCTGAATAATCCAAATGGCTGAAGTATGAGTGGCACTATGGATACTGCTTTCTGGACGGATTCTGACTAATGGGTCTAATCTTCACACTCATGATTCACAATAATAGACCACAAAATTAATTTCTGCAGTAACATAATATAGGTTGTACCTTCAAATGTTGATTCTAGTCGCTTTCTTTTAGATTTTCCTGCATTGACCAGCTTATCCCTGAAAGTACAGTTGAATGCGTCAAAAATAGCTGCACCTCTAATATATGTGATACTTCTATAACAAGCCTATATATACAGCTAGGTCTATATGCAGATAAGATGTTTCTTGGTAGCACCGGCAAAGATCTTACACATCATCCTGCATCTGCACCTCAACTCCCTCAAGGTGCTGGCGTATTATCTCCCCAGTACCTGCCAGTATCTCAGAACTTTTGTTTCTTGTTTCAGACTTGATCTTGGTTTGAAACCTTCCCAGCACCACCAGTAACTGATCAAAAGCCCTGGTTACAATCCAGAAACAAAATTGGATCAACCAACAATATCGGATATGTATTTCTTTACACAATCTACAAAACGGACCTGGTTAGGTAGTCATCTGGGCATTGCACTGGTTCTTTGTCTGACATTATAGTTTCTTGTGTTCCTGAATGAATTAGTAATGACATATCAGTTATGAACTGCAACCGTTAGTTGAACGTAAGAAGGTAATCAACTTTACCTGAAATGGCAAAAGGAATAGGCGAAGGTAAGCGCCGTCTTTTGCCTCTTTTACCATCTTTCAGATGTGATTTCCTATCCAGATTTTCTGGAGGAGATTTATCAGGGCTGTCTACATCTGAAAGCCATTTGCGAGATTTATATCCTACACATGAAGAACCAGTTATAGATAAGTAACACTTCACAGGTAAACAATTTTTGGATAAATATATGACATAGTGTAATTTATACATCTCCAACAGCATGTGGGAAAAGCTTGGCTCACTTTATTAATTTTCCAGAACTAAAGTGTCAAAATATTAAACTTAAAACACTTAGCAAAAAACAATAATGAAACGCATTTAAAGTAGCATGAATGCACATGACAGAATATGCCACATGTTGCTTCTATTCCATTTGAATGGCTTGCATGAGCAAGCACTTCATACAATAGTTAAAGAGTGAGTGGATCATGTTTTGGAGAGCCTTAACCTTAAAGCCACAGTAGGACTATTGGATGCTCTGCCACTGATAGTGATTGATCAATGATTGCTATGAAAAAATTGTGGAAATAGAGCTGATGCAATAAAAGTAGGACTATCAGACATAATTAGAAAAAAAAAAAAAACATGCCTAGGCTCTAGGCGATAGTAAAACACACCTAGTGCTTAATGTGTGCATAATTACGCTTTGGTTAGCAAAGCGCAAGCATGTGGCAAAATGTGCAATTAACACTTAGCATTTTTTTTAACTTTGCTATTGGATGCTCTGACTCCCAATGTTTAACTTTTTTTCAGGAAAAGGACAGGAGCTCTGCCAATAATGTTTAACTGGTAATAGATACCTAGAGAAAGTCAATTTATATGTGCAAATACATAAAGAAGAATGTGTTCTAGAAGAGTATTATCCTCGTGCAGAACAGATGGGGTAGTACTCTGTAAACTAACACTGTCACCTTCGGTTCTATAAATGTAGCACTAAATCTTAAAGGGACCAAACATACTCTAGAAAACTATTGATTTGCATGTCAAAGTATTAATGTGCATTGAAAGTTGCAAAGTCAGTATTCTGACCTTTCCCAAAGCTTGGAATAGAAGTTTGAGCCATTTCATCTTCAGTTGGCGCAATGGGTGAAAGATTTGGTTGCTTTTTGCTCTCTCTTTCTTCTGGGGAATTAGGAGATTCACTGTTAGGTAACTCGTGGGTTTTATCCATCTGGTCCTGGATATCAACAGTACATGAATGAGTGACAAACAGATAGAGTTAGTCTGATACATGAGTATAGACAAAACAAATTTACTATGGCTGGGAAATGATTTATAGATTTGGAAAGCCTACCAATGGCTCAGACCCTGGATCAGAAGCATAGGAACTTGATCTTGACCTGTTCACACTTTTTGGATACTTGGGGCTGTATGTATCATCATGTAGCATTTTACTTCTATGGTGGTAGCCATTTACATTAGTTGCAAAAGTAGGACTTACAAAGTCATCTCGCATGTCTCCAAATCTGTTTGCCAATGGACTGCCAAACTTCTCTCCAAGTTTACCATTTATCTGGGGACTTGCCTTATTGTCCCATGGGTACATTTTCGGTTCAGGTGATGGACTAGCAGCACCAGATGGCGGCAACTTAAAATTATTTCCTGCTGCTTTACATGCCTGAGGGCTTCTGTCTGAAGCTTTGCTCAGATTAGCATTCTCCTTGTGGTGCAGCAATGAACAATAATTTTCCTTGCTCTTTGATGAAATATTCTGAGAAGAGAGCTTATCTTCACCTTTATTCAGTGTCGTGGGCAGCAACTTTTCTGAAGACTGCATCTTCTGAGGCCCAACTTTAGCCATTCCATTCAGCCGTTTCTCCCTAGTAGGGCTTCTAGAACAGCTCTCAGCAGTTTTTCCAGTTCGGGACAAAGAAGAAAAGGAGGTGGTTTTCTCTCCCTTATTCTCTGATGATGGTGCATTTCTAGAAGATAGCTGCCCTTCCCTATCATCCAGTGTGATCTTGTCAGAAATCATGCTAGAACAATTGACCTTCTTAAGCTCTACTTTAGCCTTCCTATTTGAGCTTCTAAGATTTCTCAAGCATCCAGAGTTACCGTTTGCAGATTTGCCCGCGGTTTTGGGTGTGCATTTCTCATCAAAAACAAACACATTGTCCAGTGTTTTCTGCTTGGGTGCAGAACATTTAGTAGACAATGGTTTCTTTGCACTCTGGCTCTTATCCTGCTTCTTGGAGGCTGCTGGTGCTTTCTTGCGACCCAAGGTGCGAGTAACAGGCCTTATTTCAACTACTTGTGGAGTATCAGAATCTGACTCAATTGGATCAGAGGATGGTTTACTCTTTGCATAGGTAGCTGTTTGACAGTTCAGCAGATCAGGTGTCTTGATATTATCAGGAAAAGGTGACGTGTAAACCTTCTTGTTCCCTGAAGATGGTCCATTGGCGGTTAAACTTTTAGGTTGGTCAGGTGTCCCAATGTCTTCAGGGTTTGGTGAAGCAACAGCCTGCTTGGTTTGTGATGTACCAAGGATCCCCCAGAGCTTCATCCTGAGAACTTCGCTGTTGGGTTTGGTTTTATCTGCAGATTCCACTTGGCGCTTTCCTTGTGAACTTAAGAAGGGTGTATTTTGCGATTGGTCAAGCTGGCTGTCTTGTTCTTTTCTTGTTCCAAAGGAAAAGGTTCCGGTTTGCCCAGGCGCATGGTCATCGGGTTGTGATAGAGAACCCTTAACAGGGGCGGCTTCAGGTGCCTCTGTAGCAGATCCGCCATGGTTTGCAGCTTCTTGTGAGACCCGGAGTGAAGCATTATAACCTTTCGGGGGTCTAGATCTTCCATCAGTTCCCTGAGATGGGTTCCTCTCGAATGCAGGGGCAGTAGCGGCATCTCTGCTTCCTGTCATAGGGATGCCAATTGATACCTTAGGAAATTTACCAGATGGATACTGGCTGCTGGCCAAACTCCAGTAATCACTTGATGCAGCCTAGACACATCATAATGCATGAGTTGTTAAATACTGCTGTGAAAGAACAACTAAACCCAAAACAGGAGGCACATCCTACAATTTATCACGGGAAGTTGGTGTTACTCACTTTCTGGATATTCGGCAGCTTAATTTCCGTCATTGCAGCTTCTGGGATAATAATAGACCAAATTAACTGAAGTTGAAGCTGATAAACAGGAGAACAAGAGAATTAGGTAAGGTTCCAGCAATGTAAAGCATCTTTTAGGGTCAAATTTAGCTCCACAGATGTGTAAATAAATACAATATGAGACTATAAGCCATGCCTGAGACCAAATTTAGAAATGAACAGTACCACAGAAGACAGAACTGTGCAAAATATTCCCGTCAACTGTAACTTACTCCAGGGTCTGAATTGCTATGCAGTACTGAAATGGGTCAAATCGAACAGGCTGCTGAGAGTAAGAGCATACCAACCAGATCCACTTAGCCTACTCGGAGAAATACCAGGACCAGTCCCTTATAAGCATATCGAATTAATAAAAAGACCAAAATTAACAGGTGCGACTGTATCACCGAGCACCGGACTAAACGCGGTCTCAGCATTCAGAGATCGTCTTCCAGAAGCAATACAGCTTAGGTCAAATAACTTGACTCGGGGAAAGAAATACTAACAAATTTGTAGGAATTGCGGCAGCTAACCGCGTGTACAAAAGCATTCCAGCAGTAAGATCCATGGAGGATCAGGTGTTTGATAGCGACCAATCGGAACCGAGCAAACCACGGCGAAATCAGACGACGTGAGCGAAAGGAAATGGCAACAACAAGCGCGCAATCGAGGTGAAATTAGAACATGCAGATTAGGAAATCCACGGGCGGGCACCTAATTCCAGCCCATAAACCCTAAAGCCTCGCGTGCGGCGGCGGCGAGGTATACCAGGGGCGGCGGCCAGGTGGACCAGGGGCGGCGGCGAGGTAGACCAGGGGCGGCGACCGGCGGCGGGGATGGCCTAGGATTCGGCCGCCATGGTCGCCAGAGAGGTCGCGAGCGAGAGAGAGAGGGGTGAGGGGGTGGCGGATTGGGTGGGGAAAATTTGGGGGAGGGGGTTCGTGGGGCGAATTTTCTGAGGGCATCCAAGACGGCGGGGATTTTGAAATTTTGGGGAACTGGTCACACAAGCCATTGCGTCATGGCCCGCGTGTCAGTCAAAGGAGCGCGAGAGACGTTCGAGTCGTCACGGAGGACCGCCATGGCCTCACCACCAAGAGCAAAGCTGTCAGCCTCTTATTAAACGGCACTTATACCATAACTTTTTTATTTTTGCTCCGCTAAAAAAAGTTCCCCGCTCAAATTTTAAATTTATTTTCCTATATATAAAAAGTTCACACAATTTTGAATATCGATAGCCCAATATTGCATTAACATGGATATTGCTTCTATAGAGGATGGTGAAGTGCCCGCCTTCATGAGTTGCCTCGTCGGCGGAGAGAGCCCCATGGCCCTTCGTCCCGCGGTGCCTTGCCATGGGGGCTACTCGATGGCGCTTCGATCTGCCCGGACAGCTCGGACCCCGGCGACCCGGCTGGGCAGTCTATGACGGGTGGACCGCGTGAATGTGCTGGGGAGGCCACCGTCACTGGGCTGCGTCGGGCGCGCCCTCACGCGGCCTTTCTCGCGACGTTGCATGTGGGAGAGACCGGCTCGGTGGTGAATGATACGTGGACCGCGGGGCGTGCCCGGGGCCACCATCGTGTCGGTGGCATGCCGGGGAGGGGCCCTCTCTAGGCGATGCAAGCCTTCTGATCTGCCCGGACGGCCCGCACCAAGGCGACCCGGGGCCACTATCATTGGGAGGCTTCGAGTGCCCGCGATGGTCTAGTCGGACCCGCCTATCAGCTCCTTCGCCCGGCGTCGGGCTGGTTCGATCGCTCTAGCCGGGGGTGCGTCGCGGTCGTAGCGCCGGCTCATGTGTGATATAAGAGGCGATGTGGAGAATGGAATTTGGGGCAAGACGATGGGACTGGAGGCCATAGAAATAAAGAAGACCTAGGAGAAAAGGGTGGATTAGAAATCCCAGACCTCGAGGGAGATGCGAGACAAAAGCCACGCGCTCGTCGGCGCGGGGCTCCAGCACCTTGACGGCAGAGCGGCCTGATGACCCTCTAGAGAGCAGCAAGTGGCACCGGACGGCCTGAGACACCAGAAGATACCCCAGGTCCTGGACTCAACGATGTCCCCCACGGTAACGGTGGAAGGGAACCATTGCCCCTTCTTGCTCTCTGCCTTCTCCTGCATCGCCGGCAGCCACCTGACTTCCTGTCATAGCCTTCGGGTCGCCCTTGGAGGCCTTCGCCGTGGCACCATGGGTTCCCTTTCCAGCCATCGCTCGAGGTGGGAGGAGAAAAAAAAAGAGGGGGGACTAGAAGCTTTTGGAGATCCAGTTCTTCATGGGTTGGAGCTTGAAGAGGGGAGCAGGAGCGAGATGAGTGCATGAGGCTTTATTCATTTTTGCCATACCATTTTTATGGACTGGTAGAAACAACGAAGGGCGCACTGTGTGGCAGTAATTTTGCGAGTTTCCCATATGATGTGCATTACGTACGCTCGCGAATCGAGGGGTTTGCTGATAATGCCGCTGCAAATCCGGAGCACTATCCCTTTTATTGATTAGATGTGCCAATAGTGGCGGCCTTGAGCCGCACTAACACGCCATAATTGAAGGAAGTATGCCCTAGAGGCAATAATAAAGTTGTTATTTATATTTCCTTATATCATGATAAATGTTTATTATTCATGCTAGAATTGTATTAACCGGAAACTTGATACATGTGTGAATACATAGACAAAACAAAGTGTCCCTAGTATGCCTCTACTTGACTAGCTCGTTAATCAAAGATGGTTAAGTTTCCTGACCATAGACATGTGTTGTCATTTGATGAACGGGATCACATCATTAGAGAATAATGTGATGGACAAGACCCATCTATTAGCTTAGCATAATGATCGTTTAGTTTTATTGCTATTGCTTTCTTCATGACTTATACATGTTCCTCTGACTATGAGATTATGCAACTCCCGAATACTGGAGGAACACCTTGTGTGCTATCAAACGTCACAACGTAACTAGGTGATTATACAAATTCTCTACAGGTGTCTCCGATGGTGTTTGTTGAGTTGGCATAGATCGAGATTAGGATTTGTCACTCCGAGTATCGGAGAGGTATCTCTGGGCCCTCTCGGTAATGCACATCACTATAAGCCTTGCAAGCAATGTGACTAATGAGTTAGTTACGGGACGATGCATTACGGAACGAGTAAAGAGACTTGCCGGTAACGATATTGAACTTGGTATGAGGGTACCGACGATCGAATCTCGATCAAGTAACATACCGATGACAAAGGGAACAACGTATGTTGTTATGCGGTTTGACCGATAAAGATCTTCGTAGAATATGTAGGAGCCAATATGAGCATCCAGGTTTCGCTATTGGTTATCGACCAGAGATGTGTCTCGGTCATGTCTACATAGTTCTCGAACCCGTAGGGTCCGCACGCTTAACGTTCGATGATGATTTGTATTATGAGTTATGTGATTTGATGACCGAAGTTTGTTCGGAGTACCGGATGAGATCACGTACATGACGAGGAGTCTCGAAATGGTCGAGAGGTAAAGATTCATATATTGGAAGGCTATATTCGGACATCGGAATGGTTCCAAGTGATTCGGGTATTTTTCGGAGTACCGGAAAGTTACAGGAATTCGTCGGGGGAAGTATTGGGCCTTAATGGGCTTTAGTGGAAAGGAGAGAAGGGCCACAAGGGGAGGCAGCGCGCCCCCCCATGGGCTGGTCCGAATTGGACTAGGAGGGGGCGGCGCCCCCCTCTTTCCTTCTCCCCTCTTCCTCCTTCCCTCCTTCTCCTAGTTGGAATAGGAAAGAGGAGGGGAATCCTACTTGGACTAGGGAGTCCTAGTAGGATTCCCCACACCTGGCGCGCCCCCCTTGGGCCGGCCACCTCTTCCCTCCCCTCCTTTATATACGTGGCCAGGGGGCACCCCAACAACACATCAAAGTTTCTCTTAGCCGTGTGCGGTGCCCCCTCCACAGTTACACACCTCGGTCATATCGTTGTAGTGCTTAGGCGAAGCCCTGCGCCGGTAACTTCATCATCACGGTCGCCACGTCGTCGTGCTGACAGAATTCTCCCTCCGCCTCAACTGGATCAAGAGTACGAGGGATGTCATCGAGCTGAACGTGTGCTGAACATGGAGGTGCCGTACGTTCGGTGCTAGGATCGGTCGGATCGTGAAGACGTGCGACTACATCAACCGCCTTGATATAACGCTTCCTCTTTCGGTCTACGAGGGTACATGGACACACTCTCCCTGCTCGTTGCTATGCTTCTCCTACATAGATCTTGCGTGATCGTAGGAAAATTTTGAAATACTACGTTCCCCAACAATAATAACATCTAAGAAGGCCGTGCGATCCTATAGTGCGAAGTGGGGCGCTTCGGGTTTTGTCAAAGTTATCAGAACCCGACTGAATCGGCGCCACTCTCTCGGTGTGGGAAGACTTCGCCATGAAGATAACTCTACGCTAAAAGGGTCTTCGGATCCGAAGACTAGACAAATTCCACTTGGAGGGTTCGCCTGGGGATCCTGTGATGCCTGAAGTGTGATATTCATCGGGCAAGGCTTGATCACTTTGGAGTAGGCGCGCAAAGAAGATATTGAACCATTTTACAAGGCCGAAGACTGTAGGGAATGCATCAAGTAAATAGATTACATCTACTAATATTAGATCTTATGTACTACTCAGACAATTTTATTAAGCAATAGATCTCATCCACTATAATTTTTTAAGCAATATATCTCATCTACTGCAAAACTTTTGTGCAATACCCATACATCTCTTGTGTTCTAAATCGCAACGTGCATCTGCTCATAGATCGCTCATGATCCATTGTAGGGAATGTAGTAGATATCAACAAAAATTATGTCTTATGAATCAAACCCAAGAAAACTATGAAGACGCAGATGAGATTACATTAGATCATTACCGACTCAGAGTGCAGCCGAAGGACAGTTGGTGAAGATCTTTGGTGTAAAATCCCTCGAACGAAGATCGAAAGCATGATCTCTCAGCCGGTATCCACACGTATGAAGTCACAGGAATAGCGCTTCGCCATCCAGTACTTAGCATTGCGAGAGAGCTAGAAGGGGTTGAAGCAGCCTTGCAGCATGGCAGAACTATTCCGATGGAGAACAGGAGAGAAATAGAGAGGGGTCAGCCTTGCGCTTGGAATTGTGCAAAAGAGGGGATTGATGAGAGCAGTGGCAGAGCTTGGGCTGTTTTCTTGCCGCCGGGGGGGGGGGGGGGGGGGGGGGGGCAAATGGGTTGGGGGGCAAGCAGAAGGAGATTTGGACTTTGATTACTAGATATATGGGCCAGTTACTAGTATTTATTTTGAAAAAACTTCATGAGCTGGGGGGCGGCGACCCAGGTTGGCCCATTTGAAGCTCCACCACTAGATGAGAGAAGACACCTACTCACGTAAGTCAATTTTCGTAAGTGTGGGACTTTTGCTAGCTCACTTAACCTGTGGCATCTCAGTTTGCTCACGACCTACTCAACATGAAATGACAAACACATGCATGAATTTTTTGTAATGACACAGACACATGTCTTGTTGGACAACAAATGCTCTGGACCTTATTGTAACCTTGCTACCTAGCTAGCTAGCCACACGCATACGAACGAGCAAACAGGTGTTGTGTCGGTCAAGAGGATACCACCAGACGGTGGCGTACGAAGGCTACGGCCACCGCATTCGATGGTCACCTTATGCCAAGCCATCATACTTGGCGGTGTTAGAATACAACTTGTAATAGGATTAGGACTCCTACTCGGTTTGTAATAGGGCTAGGTTAGGTGCGGCTTGGCTCTTATATATACCTCTTGTACTGGCACAAATTGCATCGACAATTATTCAATACAATTCTACATGGTATCGCTAGGTCAGGTGCGGCTTATGCCCTAGTCCACCCCTACGCCATATGGTGCCCCGCCTGCCTATACCGGTGGCTGGCAACCCGATACTCGCCCTCACACCGGCGCGCCCGTCCTCGCGCCCCGACAGCAGACGGTCGCGTACTACGCTGCTCCCTCCTATGCGCCACCGATCTACAACACCAGTCCTTATGCATCCTATGGTGCTCCATGATACGTCTCCAACGTATCTATAATTTTTGATTGCTCCATGCTATATTATCTTCTGTTTTGGACATTATTGGGCTTTATTATTCACTTATATATTATTTTTGGGACTAACCTATTAACCGGAGGCCCAGCCCAGAATTGCTGTTTTTTTTGCCTATTTCAGAGTTTCGCAGAAAAAGAATATCAAACGGAGTCCAAACGGAATGAAACCTTCGGGAACGTGATTTTTGGAACGAACATGATCCAGAGGACTTGGACCCTACGTCAAGAAAGCTACCAGGAAGCCACGAGGTAGGGGGCGCGCCCTCCACCCTCGTGGGCCCCACGTTGCTCCACCGACGTACTCCTTCCTCCTATATATACCTACGTATCCCCAAACGATCAGATACAGAGCCAAAAACCTAATTCCACCGTCGCAACCTTCTGTACCCACATGATCCCATCTTGGGGCCTGTTCCGGAGCTCCGCCGGAGGGGGCATCAATCATGGAGGGCTTCTACATCAACACCATAGCCTCTCCGATGAAGTGTGAGTAGTTTACCTCAGACCTTCGGGTCCATAGTTATTAGCTAGATGGCTTCTTCTCTCTTTTTGGATCTCAATACAATGTTCTCCCCCTCTCTTGTGGAGATCTATTCGATGTAATCTTCTTTTGCGGTGTGTTTGTTGAGACCGATGAATTGTGGGTTTATGATCAAGTTTATCTATGAACAATATTTGAATCTTCTCTGAATTCTTTTATGTATGATTGGTTATCTTTGCAAGTCTCTTCGAATTATCAGTTTGGTTTGGCCTACTAGATTGATCTTTCTTGCAATGGGAGAAGTGCTTAGCTTTGGGTTCAATCTTGCGGTGTCCTTTCCCAGTGACAGTAGGGGCAGCAAGGCACGTATTGTATTTTTGCCATCGAGGATAACAAGATGGGGTTTTTATCATATTGCATGAATTTATCCCTCTACATCATGTCATCTTGCTTAAAGCGTTACTCTATTCTTATGAACTTAATACTCTAGATGCATGCTGGATAGCGGTCGATATAGTAGTAGATGCAGGCAGGAGTCGGTCTACTTGTCTCAGACGTGATGCCTATATACATGATCATACCTAGATATTCTCATAACTATGCTCAATTCTGTCAATTGCTCAACAGTAATTTGTTCACCCACCGTAAAATACTTATGCTCTTGAGAGAAGCCACTAGTTAAACCTATGGCCCCCGGGTCTATTTTCCATCATATTAATCTTCCAACACTTAGTTATTTCCGTTGCTTTTATTTTACTTTGCATCTTTATCATAAAAATACCAAAAAAATTATCTTATCATATCTATCAGATCTCACTCTCGTAAGTGACCGTGTAGGGATTGACAACCCCTTATCGCATTGGTTGCGAGGATTTATTTGTTTGTGTAGGTGCAAGGGACTCACGCGTAGCCTCCTACTTGATTGATACCTTGGTTCTCAAAAACTGAGGGAAATACTTATGCTACTTTGCTGCATCACCCTTTCCTCTTCAAGGGAAAACCAACGCAGTGCTCAAGAGGTAGCAAGAAGGATTTCTTGCGCCGTTGCCGGGGAGGTCTACGCAAAAGTCAACATACCAAGTACCCATCACAAACCCTTATCTCCCGCATTACATTATTTGCCATTTGCCTCTCGTTTTCCTCTCCCCCACTTCACCCTTGCCGTTTTATTCGCCCTCTCTTTTTCGTTCGCCTCTCTTTCTTTTGCTTGCCTTGTCGTCATGGCTAGTCCTTTATCTTCTCCATTGTCTCCCGAAAATGAA
The DNA here is from genome assembly GCF_002575655.3 of Aegilops tauschii subsp. strangulata. Classification (NCBI taxonomy): domain Eukaryota; kingdom Viridiplantae; phylum Streptophyta; class Magnoliopsida; order Poales; family Poaceae; genus Aegilops; species Aegilops tauschii. Next base: position 51,770,803 of record NC_053039.3, read on the forward strand.
GTTCTCACTTTTAAACAAAGGGAGGGAGAAAATCTAAAAGACGCTTGGTATAGAATTTGCAATGCTCAAAATAGATCTACCAGGAAGCAATCTACTTCCGTTCTCCGCAATTTTTATGTAGGCGCTAATCCTTGGTACAGATATATCCTTGATACCATTACCGGAGGGAATTTCTTGGGTAGCCATACTTGTGATTCTTATAATGCTATGATAGATTTGTTTGGCTCACCACCTCTTTTGGTTAATGGAACTATGTTAACTTTGGAGCATCTAATGCAAAGACTTGAAATTATTGAAAATAAAGTTGCCACCGTAGAGTTAATTGAAAATTTGGATAAAAAGATCCACAACCAAATTACCCAATATGGATCTAAAGTAGGAGTTACTCTGAAAAATATTAAGGAAAAGGAACCCATAGTTAATGAAAGAATAAATCAGGATTCCACTAGAATCGATAAACTTGAGGGTATCATTACCAACTTGGGGACCGCTTTTTCTTCCGTAAAGAATACTCCAAGTTCCCCAACTAAAATTGCCAAGCTTATGTATGTTCCTAAAAATAAGGGTGAATCATCTAGTAAGGAAACTGCGGATCTCAAATCTATAAGTATTCATCCCAATCTTTTTGCTATCATTAAGGAACCATTAGTTACAAATAAATTCTTCGATCTTGTGCCTAAAAGTTTGATAATCAATAAAAAGAAAGAAATTCCTAAGGATAATAGATGCCTCATTGAAGAATTACCCACCAAAGATGGCAATACCTAGATCTATCCTTGCTTTTATGCCTAGCTAGGGGCGTTAAACGATAGCGCTTGTTGGGAGGCAACCCGATTTTATTTTTAGTTTTTTTTTTTGCTTTTTGCTTCTGTTTAGGAATAAATTTTTGATCTAGCCTCTGGTTAGATGTGTTTTTATGTTTTAATTAGTGTCTGTGCCAAGTTAAACCTATAGGATCTTCTTGGATGATAGTTATTTGATCTTGCAGAAAATTCCAGAAACTTTCTGTTCCCGAAAATAATTGTTAAAAATCACCAGAACGTGATAAAATATTGATTCCAATTTCTGATGATCAATAAACAAATTGCCTAGGTCTTCCTATTTTTGCTGATTTTTTGGATTTCCAGAAGTTTGCGTTAGTTACAGATTACTACAGACTGTTCTGTTTTTGACAGATTCTGTTTTTCGTGTGTTGTTTGCTTATTTTGATGAATCTATGGCTAGTAAAAGAGTTTATAAACCATAGAGAAATTGGAATACAGTAGGTTTAACACCAATATAAATAAATAATGAGTTCATTACAGTACCTTGAAGTGGTCTTTTGTTTTATTTCGCTAAAGGAGCTCACGAGATTTTCTGCTAAGTTTTGTGTTGTGAAGTTTTCAAGTTTTGGGTAAAAGATTTGATGGATTATGGAACCAGGAGTGGCAAGATCCTAAGCTTGGGGATGCCCGTGGCACCCCCAAGTTAATCTAAGGACACCATAAAGCCAAACTTGGGGATGCCTCGGAAGGCATCCCCTCTTTCGTCTACTTCCGTCGGTAACTTTACTTGGAGCTATATTTTTATTCACCACATGATATGTGTTTTGCTTGGATCGTCTTGTATGATTTGAGTCTTCGTTTGTTAGTTTACCACAATCATCCTTGCTGTACACACCTTTTGAGAGACACACACATGATTCGGAAATTATTAGAATACTCTATGTGCTTCACTTATATCTTTTGAGCTGTATAGTTTTGCTCTAGTGCTTCACTTATATCTTTTAGAGCACGGTGGTGGATTTGTTTTATAGAAACTATTGATCTCTCATGCTTCACTTATATTATTTTGAGAGTATTAAAATAGCATGGCAATTTGCTTTAATTAATATCATGAGAAATTTGATGCTTGATAATTGTTTTGAGATATAAAGGTGGTAATATCATAGTTGTGCTAGTTGAGTAATTGTGGAATTGAAAAATACATCTGTTGGAGTTTGTGATTCCCGTAGCATGCACGTATGGTAAACCGTTATGTAACGAAGTCGGAGCATGAAGTATTTGTTGATTGTCTTCCTTTGTGTGGCGGTCGGGATCGCGCGATGGTTAACTCCTACCAACCCTTCCCCTAGGAGCATGCGTAGTAGTACTTTGCTTCGAGGGCTAATAATTTTTTGCAATAAGTATATGAGTTCTTTATGACTAATGTGAGTCCATGGATTATACGCACACTTACCTTTTCGCAATTTTCTAGCCTCTTCGGTACCGCGCATTGCCCTTTCTCACATTGAGAGTTGGTGCAAACTTTGCCGGTGCATCCAAACCCCGTGATATGATACGCTCTATCACACATAAACCTCCTTATATCTTCCTCAAAACAGCCACCATACCTACCTATCATGGCATTTTCATAGCCATTCCGAGATATATTGCCATGCAACTTTCCACCGTTTCATTTATCATGACATACTCCATCATTGTTATATTGCTTTGCAAGATCATGTAGTTGACATTGTATTTGTGGCAAAGCCACCGTTCTTAATTCTTTCATACATGTCGCTCTTGATTCATTGCATATCCCGGTACACCGCCGGAGGCATTCATATAGAGTCATATTTTGTTCTAAGTATTGAGTTGTAATTCATGAGTTGTAAGTAAATAAAAGTGTGATGATCATCATTATTAGAGCATTGTCCCAAGTGAGGAAAGGATGATGGAGACTATGATTCCCCCACAAGTCGGGATGAGACTCCGGACTAAATAAAAAAAGGCCATAAAAAAAGAGAGAAAGCCCAAATAAAAAAAAGAGAAAAGAGAAAAAAATGAGAGAAAAAGAGAGAAGGGACAATGTTACTATCCTTTTACCACACTTGTGCTTCAAAGTAGCACCGTGATCTTCATAATAGAGAGTCTCTCATTTTGTCACTTTCATATACTAGTGGGAAATTTCATTATAGAACTTGGCTTGAATATTCCAATGATGGGCTTCCTCAAATGCCTGAGGTCTTCGTGAGCAAGCAAGTTGGATGCACACCCACTTAGTTTCTTTTTGAGCTTTCATACACTTATAGCTCTAGTGCATCCGTTGCATGGCAATCCCTACTCCTCGCATTAATATCAATTGATGGGCATCTCCATAGCCCGTTGATTAGCCTCGTTGATGTGAGACTTTCTCTTTTTTTTGTCTTCCCACATAACCCCTACCATTATACCTTATTCCACCATAGTGCTATATCCATGGCTTGCGCTCATGTATTGCGTAAGAGTTGAAAAGGCCGAAGCGCGTTAAAAGTATGAACCAATTGCTTGGCTAAAACCAGGGTCGTACATGATATGAATATTTTGTGTGGGGAAGATGGAGCATAGCCAAACTATATGATTTTGTAGGGATAACTTGCTTTGGCTATGTTATTTTGATAAGACATAATTGCTTAGTTAGTATGCTTGAAATATTATTGTTTTTATGTCAACATTAAACTTTTATCTTGAATCATATCAAATCTGAACATTCATGCCACAATAAGAACAATTACATTGAAATTATGCCAAGTAGCATTCCACATCAAAAATTCTGTTTATATCATTTACCTACTCGAGGACGAGCAGGAATTAAGCTTGGGGATGCTTGATACGTCTCCAACGTATCTACAATTTTTGATTGCTCCATGCTATATTATCTTCTGTTTTGGACATTATTGGGCTTTATTATTCACTTATATATTATTTTTGGGACTAACCTATTAACCAAAGGCCCAGCCCAGAATTGCTGTTTTTTTGCCTATTTCAGAGTTTCACAGAAAAAGAATATCAAACGGAGTCCAAACGGAATGAAACCTTCGGGAACGTGATTTTCGGAACGAACATGATCCAGAGGACTTGGACCCTACGTGAAGAAAGCTACCAGGAAGCCACGAGGTAGGGGGCGCGCCTACCCCCCTGGGTGCGCCCTCCACCCTCATGGGCCCCACGTTGCTCCACCGACGTACTCCTTCCTCCTATATATACCTACATACCCCCAAACGATCCGATACGGAGCCAAAAACCTAATTCCACCGCCGCAACCTTCTGTACCCACATGATCCCATCTTGGGGCCTGTTCCGGAGCTCCGCCGGAGGGGGCATCGATCACGGAGGGCTTCTACATCAACACCATAGCCTCTCCGATGAAGTGTGAGTAGTTTACCTCAGACCTTCGGGTCCATAGTTATTAGCTAGATGGCTTCTTCTCTCTTTTTGGATCTCAATACAATGTTCTCCCCCTCTCTTGTGGAGATCTATTCGATGTAATCTTCTTTTGCGGTGTGTTTGTTGAGACCGATGAATTGTGGGTTTATGATCAAGTTTATCTATGAACAATATTTGAATATTCTCTAAATTCTTTTATGTATGATTGGTTATCTTTGCAAGTCTCTTTGAATTATCAGTTTGGTTTGGCCTACTAGATTGATCTTTCTTGCAATGGGAGAAGTGCTTAGCTTTGGGTTCAATCTTGTGGTGTCCTTTCCCAGTGACAGTAGGGGCAGCAAGGCACGTATTGTATTTTGCCATCGAGGATAACAAGATGGGGTTTTTTTATCATATTGCATGAATTTATCCCTCTACATCATGTCATCTTGCTTAAAGCGTTACTCTGTTCTTATGAACTTAATACTCTAGATGCATGCTGGATAGCGGTCGATGTGTGGAGTAATAGTAGTAGATGCAGGCAGGAGTCGGTCTACTTGTCTCGGACGTGATGCCTATATACATGATCATACCTAGATATTCTCATAACTATGCTCAATTCTGTCAATTGCTCAACAGTAATTTGTTCACCCACCGTAAAATACTTATGCTCTTGAGAGTAGCCACTAGTGAAACCTATGGCCCCCGGGTCTATTTTCCATCATATTAATCTTCCAACACTTAGTTATTTCCGTTGCTTTTATTTTACTTTGCATCTTTATCATAAAAATACCAAAAATATTATCTTATCATATCTACCAGATCTCACTCTCGTAAGTGACCGTGTAGGGATTGACAACCCCTTATCGCGTTGGTTGCGAGGATTTATTTGTTTGTGTAGGTGCGAGGGACTCGTGCGTAGCCTCCTACTGGATTGATACCTTGGTTCTCAAAAACTGAGGGAAATACTTACGCTACTTTGCTGCATCACCCTTTCCTCTTCAGGGAAAACCAACGCAGTGCTCAAGAGGTAGCACTCCATCGCCCCCTACATGTAGCAGTACAATGATGGTGTCTCTCTCTTTACGCCGATGCCGGCCCAATTGCCGATGCCACCACACCTGCAAGCTCCCATGACTACACCGGCCTCTACTTCATCTCCGTGTTGGGACCAAGCTGCTTTTCTACAAGCCATGAACAACTTTGCTGCACAAGGGAACTCAGGTACGGATTGGATTTTCGATTCTGGTGCTTCTCGTCATATGTCTGCATCGAGTAATTTGCTTATTTCTTCTTGCACACCTTCATCTTTTACCTCTATTACTCTCGGTGATGGATCTTCTATTCCTATTTACTGTGTCGGTCAGGCTCAAATCCAATCCCCAACTAAGCCTTTGCTTCTTCGTGATGTTCTTGTAGCTCCTGCTCTTATTAAAAATCTGATTTCTGTTCGCCAAATCACCACTGATAATCATGTTTCTGTTGAGTTTCAGCCCTTTGGTCTGTCCCTGAAGGACTACCCAACCAAGGCCGAGATCGCTCGATTCAATAGCTCCGGTGATTTATATTCTCTCCATGGTGTTCCGGTCGCTGCTCCTCCAACATCTATGGTGGCCTCTGTTGATATGTGGCACCAACATCTCGGCCATCCCAATAAAAATGTGTTATCCACACTTCTTAGTGAATTTTCAATACCTTGTAATAGAGACTCTCATAATTCTTCTGTGTGTCAGTCATGTCAATTAGGCAAACATGTTCGCCTTCCCTTTAGTTCCTCTCAATCCTCTAGTACTTTTCCTTTTGAATTACTTCATTGTGATCTCTGGACATCACCAATAGAAAGTGTATCCGGTTTTAAGTATTATCTCGTGATTCTTGATGATTTTACTCATTATGTTTGGACTTTTCCTTTACGCAACAAATCCGACGTTCATAATATATTCCTTAACTTTCAGCGCTATGTCTTGGTCCACTTTTTCCTACCTATAATATTCATACAATGTGATAATGGTCGTGAATTTGACAACTTTAAAAATCAAAATTTCTTTCTACAATATGGAATTCTCTTACGTTTCTCTTGTCCTTATACCTCCCCTCAAAACGGCAAAGCCGAGCGTTCTCTTCGTACTCTTAATGACATCATTTGCACTCTGCTTATTCAATCTTCTATGCCGTCGATGTTCTGGGCAGAGGCACTCCACACGGCCACATATTTACTCAATATTCGTCCATCTAAAGTTAACCCACAAACTACTCCTTACTTCTCTTTATTTCTCTCTCATCCAAATTACTCCGACATTCGCGTCTTCGGTTGTCTTTGTTTTCCAAAATCCTACTCCACTTCTCCTAACAAACTTTCCCCGCACTCTATCCCGTGTGTCCATCTAGGTTTTTCTGAAAAACACAAGGGTTATCATTGTCTAGATCTTGTTAGTGGTCGTGTTCATGTGTCTCGTCATGTAACATTTGCTGAAAACATTTTCCCCTTTTCCGAGCATCAACAATTAGATTCCAACTCACCCGCGCCGTCCACTAGTCCCTCTCATCGCAATCATCTTCCATTCTTTCACCCGCTGACCAATCCAGCGAAACCAGCCGCAGTAGCAGATCCTGCTGCCACCACTTCTGTCATCACCTCTGTCCCGGCAGAGGAAAACACATTACACTCTGACGTGGCAGACCTCCTGTAGCCGCAGTCTTCACCACCATCTCCTGTGTCCGCTTCCTCCGCTGCGCTGGACGCGTCCACCACATCTTCCCGCACCCCTCCTGCTCATGCTATTCCCGTTCCAGCTCCTACTAACGATCATACCATGCGCACACGTGCCAAGTCCGGGTTTCGTTTATCTGCAAAAGATCGTCTCAATCTTCATGCATCTTTATCTCCTTCCTCTCTACCCAAATCTTACAAATCAGCTCTCCTAGATCCTAATTGGGCCGCAGCTATGAAAGATGAATATGATGCCCTTTTGCAGAATAACACGTGGCAGTTAGTTCCTTGTCCTTCCAATACAAATATCGTTTCGGGCAAATGGTTTTTTCGCTATAAATTTAATTCTGATGGGAGTCTTGCACGTTATAAGGCTCGATGGGTATGCCGTGGTTACTCTCAGCAACACAGCATCGATTATGATGAGACTTTCTCTCCAGTTGTCAAGCCCAGCACTATTCGCACTGTCCTTAGCATCACCGTCTCTTCTTCCTGGCCAATTCATCAACTCGATGTCAAAAATGCTTTCCTTCATGACTCTCTTCAAGAAACAGTCTATTGTCAACAACCTCTTGGCTTCGAACATTCCTCCTATCCTAATCATGTTTGTCTTCTTCAAAAATATCTTTATGGTCTTAAACAAGCACCACGTGTCTGGTTCCAATGTTTTTCTACTTATGCTCAAACCATTGGTTTTACCCCTTCCCGTTCTGACACTTCACTCTTCACCTTTCATCACAACAACAACACTGCTTACCTTCTTTTATATGTTGATGATATTATCCTCACAGCTTCCTCCCAACAATTTTTAGATCACATTATCTCTCTTCTTCGCCACGAATTCTCTATGACAGATTTAGGTCGTCTTCACCACTTCTTAGGTATTGCTGTTATCCGTGACTCCTCTAGTCTTTTCTTGTCTCAACGTCAGTACACTCTGGATCTTCTTTCTCGTGCTGGTATGCTCAATTCTCAAACTTCTCGTACCCCTATTGATACAGGTTCCAAACTCTCTGCCGACGGTGATCCTTTCTCTGATCCTTCTGTTTATCGTAGTCTTACCGGTGCACTTCAGTATCTTACTCTCACTCGTCTTGAAATTTCTTTTGCTGTGCAACGAGCTTTTTTATACATGCATGATCCTCGTATTCCACACTACAATCATGTCAAACGTATTCTTCGATATCTCAAAGGCACACTAGACTTGGTCTTCATATCAACAAATCCTCTCCCACCTCCTTGACAGCTTACACTGATGCAGACTGGGTAGTTGTCCAGATACTCGTAGGTCCACATCCGGATTTTGTGTTTTTCTTGGTACAATTTGGTTTCTTGGTCTTCAAAAGGGCAGGTTACGGTCTCCCGCTCGTCTGCTGAAGCTGAGTACCGCGATGTGGCTCATGCGGTTGCTGAAACGATTTGGTTGCGCCAGTTGCTGTCGGAGCTGCACCGTCCTATTGAGCAAGCTACCATTGTTTACTGTGATAACATTTCAGCTGTCTACATGTCAGGGAATCCGGTTCAACACTGTCGCACCAAGCATATTGAGATCAACATTCATTTTTTTCGAGAGAAGGTGGCTCTCGGTCAAGTTCGCGTTCTCCACGTGCCTACTTCTGCTCAGTTCGCTGATATCTTTACTAAAGGCCTGGCGACTACTCCGTTTCAAGACATTCATTTCAGTCTCAATGTCGTCGAGCCTACCGTTGACACTGCGGGGGGATGTTAGAATACAACTTGTAATAGGATTAGGACTCCTACTCGGTTTGTAATAGGGCTAGGTCAGGTGTGGCTTGGCTCTTATATATACCTCTTGTACTGGCACAATATTGCATCAACAATTATTCAATACAATTCGATACAATTCTACAGGCGGCTGATGACTATGGCAGTAGCTTGTCTAATGCACCACCACGACGTGTGATGGTAGCAAAAGAGTCAGATCGTGAAATACTTTCAAACAAGGGTCATCTCTTTAAACTTATCAGTAAAGGTCAAAACAGTGGTTTTGACCGTAGTAAGCAACCTGAAGTATATCTACATTTTCAAATTTGAAATCCGGGATTCTCGGTCTTAACTTTCGAATTCGCTCCACGCAACCTTTTTCCTTTTCTTTCGTCTGATGAGTCAGACACCTGCTGTGCGGCAGTGACAGGGGGCGTCTGCTACAGTACCAAACATCCAACAACCAAACGGACCGCACCAAGCTCTGCGACTGCGAGGAGACACCACCGCCATGTCGTCATTCCGGCGACTCCTCGGCCTCTCCTCCACCGCTATCTCCGGCCGCTCCCTGTCCACCGCGGACCTCTCCGCCTACCTCCGCCGTTCCCTGTCCATCATCGCCGCCGTCTCCGGCCGCCTCCGCCACTCCCTCTCCACCGCCGCCGCATCATCACACCCGCCCTGGGCCATCATCGACTACACGACGGCAGTCGACTGGACGTCGTCGGCCCCGGGCGTGTGCTTCGTCATCGAGTACCCCCCGGCCGTCTCCAGCATCCTCGCCCCGGCGCACCTCATCGACCCCACGGCACGCCCAACCGCGGCGAACAGCAAGCACTACAAAAAAAGACACATCCGTGACATTTTGGGCCGAACGAATTTTTTTTCCTGTCATACATATGACACTTCTATGACGATAATTGTGACAAAACCCGATATCATCATAGATGTGGTGGGCTCCTACTTCTATGACAAAAAATCATGACAGAAAATGGGCTTTTCGTCCTGGGCGGGCCGGAGACGCAGCTGCATGACATTCTTTGGGCCGTCCATGACGGAAAAAACCGTGGTAGAAGCGAGGGCGAGGAAAATTTCGGGGAGTTCCCGGTTACGGTGGGAGGTCGGGGGCCAAGCGATGCGCGTTTCTCTCATACACGTACGCGCGTGTGTGCGAGGCGTTGGCTCTAACTGAACCCGAGTGAGGCGTTGGGCTCTAACTGAACCCGAGCGATTGCACTGCAGGCTACGCGTTACTGAACCCGAGCGATCGATCGATGGCTGTTAACTGAACCCGGTCGAGCGATTCCTTCTCTACTGTTGCTAACTGAAGCCGATCGATTGGATGAACAGTGAGCGTTGCGGGGGAGGGGGGGGGGGGTTGGATGAACAGTGAGCGGTGGCGTTCCTCTGGATGAACAGGACCCCGTGGTGTGGAGGGCTGGATGAACAGTAGACGGTGGAGGGGTGCCCGTGGAGGGGTGGTTGAACAGGACCCCGTGGTGTGGAGGGCTGGATGAACAGTAGACGGTGGAGGGATGCCCGTGGAGGGGTGGTTGAACAGTAGCCGGTGGAGTAGCGCGCGGTGGAGGCTGGATGAACAGGAGCCCGTGGAGGCTGGAGGAGGTCGACGGTAGCCCGTGGAGGCTGGAGGAGGTCGACGGTGGAGATGAACAGTATCCCGTGGAGTCCCGTTTTGCGGTACGCCACACCCCTCCCGATGAACAGGACCCCCGTTTCGACCGTAGGAGGTCCGTTTCGTCCGTTTTGCGGTACGCCACACCCCTCTCGATCAACAGGACCCCCGTTTCGACCGTAGGAGGTCCGTTTCATCCGTTTTGCGGTATGCCAGACCCCTCCCGATGAATAGGATCCCGTTTCGAACGTGGCCGGTCGAACACAAGGCCATTTCCTCCGTTCTGCGGTACACCAGGCCTCGTTTCCATCGCCTGTTCCGTCCAAGCCCTCCCGATGAACATGACCACGCATTCCGTTCCGACCCAGCCGGTTGGCTCCCACACGTTCCGTTGCCTCCCAATGAACACGACGCATTCCGTTGCCTCCCCATGAACACGACGCATTCCGTTGCCTCCCCATGAACACGACGACGACGTTGTTTCTCCGTTCCGACCCAGCCATGTCAACGAGCCCTCGCCGTACGTATGCGCGAGTAGGCGTTCGAGACCCCGCCCGTATGTACACATACGTGGCCGTATTTTCTTTCTTGCACCCTGGCCGCTGTACGTACGTGTACATGCTACGTGCGCGCCTCTACTACGACACGTGCGCGCCTCTACATCCACCAGTATATATGTACGTACACGTTCGCGACCAGAATGACAACGCTACGTACGCTTTGACCAGGTGGGTCCCGATTGTCAGGCACTTCCTTGCGTGCGAAGACGTAGCTAGTGGGTCCCAGCAGTCAGGGGGGCGAATCGTTTTTTTTTTGCCCGGACGCACTTCCTTGCGTGCGAAGGTGTAGCTGGTGGGTCCCAGCAGTCAGGGGGGAAACGTTTTTTTCGCGAAATACGGTGGCCCGTCCGGTGGGTCCCCGCTGTCAGGTGGAGGAATAATTATTTTGTGCGTAATAAGGAGGCACTTCCTTGCTGCGGCCGCGGACCCAGCTGTCAGCGTCTCCACGCACAGTACTCTTCCGATGGAAGTCAGTCGTTGACCACATTGACCATGCCGCGCCGAGAGCACCACGGCGGTGGACGACGGCGAGGCCTAGGAAGGGGACGACACAGAGGCAGGGAAGACTCGGCAGTTGTTTCCCACGCGGAGGGGAGTACGACTATACGAGGGTTTACTGGTTCGCCTGCCGTCGCCGGAGAATAACAGCAGGTGTGGGTGAGTAGAGGGATGGCTAGGCCAGCGATAGGAGTGCGATGGGGCGGTGAGGCCTGCGCGGCAGCACAGCCGGCCGCGGGGAGGAGGGAGCAGGCAGTCCCGCCGACGCTTGTTTGAGCGGCTGGAGCAGGAAGAGTAGAGATTGAAGAAGCACGACGGCCGTTGGATGGACATCCAACAGTCAGTGCTTGTGCGTCAACCTTTTCGTTAGGAAAGCCTCAAATCTGTGGAAAACAGCATACAACCCATCTGCCATTATTTCTAATAATTTACAGCCCATTTGCTAATCCTTAATGTTTTTTTGGAGCCCATATTCTTTTTGTTAGCATTACAGCCCATATTGTGGCCACGGTTAAAAAATTATACGAAATTTTGCATATTTCGGTGCGGTCCGAACTGTTTTTAATCCCGAAATTTCGACTCACATTCAAACTGATTTTCAAATTAAATGTATATCAATATAAAATCCAACAAATTCTCCACGCATAAAAAATTGACGTAATTTAAAATCTTGAAATGAAAAAAAAGATATTTGAAAATAATTGCCGGTTTGATGTGTTTTAAAAATGTACAGCCCATTTCTCATTACTGATGGGCCATTTTCTCGGCCAGCCGGATGAAAGCTCTCGTCGTCTTGAAAGATTTGCAGCCCAACATGCCTGACAAAGCGACTTACTTGGAAAATCACAAAAAAACTGGGCTATGGCCGTGGACCCAGCTGCCAGCCTCTCCACGTACATTACTCTTCCGATGGAAGTCATTCCTTGACCACGTTGACCACACCGCGCGGAGAGCACCACGACGGTGGACGACGGCGAGACCTAGGAAGGAGACGACGCAGAGCCGGGGAAGACGTGGCAGTGGAAGCCCGCGCGGAGAGGAGTACGAGGGTTCACTGGTTCGGCTGCGGTGTGAGGCTGCCGTCGCCGCAGGTCCTGGCCAGCGGTGGGAATAGTAGGGGGCGGTGAGGCCTCTGCGGCAGCACAGCCGGCCACGGGAGGCAGGAGCATGCGGCACGACCGGCGCTGCTTTGGGCGGCTGGAGCAAGAAGACCAGAGGTTGAAGAAGCACTACGGCCATTAGATGGACATCGTACGGTCACTGGAGCTAGAATCATTCATATTGACTAAGTTGACAAAGCCCTTCGTCCCCGTCAACTTAGTAGGCCCACAAGTCAGCCTCCCACCAAGGTGGGTCCCAACTAGCCGGGGGAGTATTCATTTTTTTTTGTGCGTAATAAGGAGGCACTTCCGGTGGGTCTGAGCTGACAGTGGGGGGAACATTTTTTTCGCGAAATACGGTGGCCCATCCGGTGGGTCCCAGCATTCAGGGGGAAACGATTTTTTTCGCAAAATACTGGTGGCCCGTCCGGTGGGTCCCCGCTGTCAGGTGGACAAATAATTATTTTCCGCGTAATAAGGAGGCACTTCCTTGCGGCTGCCGTGGACCCAGCTGTCAGCCTCTCCACGTACAGTACTCTTCCGATGGAAGTCGGTCGTTGACCACATTGACCATGCCACCACGGCGGTGGACGACGGTGAGGCCTAGGAAGGGGACGACGCGGAGCCGGGCAAGACGCGGCAGTGGATGCCCACGCGGAGAGGAGTACGAGCGTTCACTGGTTCGGCTGCGGTGTGAGGCTGCCGTTGCCACAGAATAACAGGGGGTGTAGGTGAGTGGAGGGATGGCCTGGCCAGTGGTGGGAGTAGTATGGGGGCGGTGAGGCCTCCGCGGTAGCACAACCGGCCACGGGAGGCAGGAGCAGGCGGCACGACCGGCGCTGCTTTGGGCGGCTGGAGCAAGAAGACCAGAGGTTGAAGAAGCACTATGGCCGTTGGATGGACATCATACGGTCACTGGAGTATTGACTAAGTTGACAAAGCCCTCCGTCCCCGTCAACTTAGTAGGCCCACAAGTCAGCCCAACAATATGGTGGGTCCCAGCTAGCAGGGGGTATTCATTTTTTTGGGCGTAATAAGGAGGCACTTCCTTGCGCGCGAAGATATAGCTGGTGGGTCCGACCTGTCAGCGGGGGGAACGTTTTTTTTCGCGAAATACATAGGCCCTTCCTGTGGGTCCTAGTTGTCAGGTGGAGGAATCATTATTTTGCGCGTAATAAGGGGGCATTTCCTTGCGTGCGGCCGTGGACCCAGCTGTCAGCCTCTCCACGTACAGTCCACTTCCGATGGATGTCGTTCATTGACCACGTTGACCAGGCCGCGCCGAGAGCACCAGGGCGGTGGACGATGGCGAGGCCTAGGAAGGGAACGACACGGAGCCAGGGAATACTCGGCAGTTGTTTCCCACACGGAGGAGTACGAGGGTTTAATGGTTCGTCTGTCGTCGCCGGAGAATAACAGCATGTGTGGGTGAGTAGAGGGATGGCTAGGCCAGCGATGGGAGTACGGTGGGGCCGCGAGGCCTGCGCGGCAGCATAGCCGGCCGCGGGAGGAGGGAGCAGGCAGTCCCGCCGGCATTTGTTTGAGCGCCTGGAGCATGAAGAGCAGAGATTGAAGAAGCACGACAGCCGTTGGATGGACATCCAACAGTCACTGCTCTCGTGTGTTGACTAAGTTGACAGGGCGTTGCGTGTGCGTCAACCTTTTTTTATGAAAGCATACGCCTCAACCTGTAGTAGGCGCACAAGTCAGCCTCAAATCCGTGGAAAACAGCATACAACACATCTGCCATTATTTCTAATAATGTACAGCCCATTTGCTAATTCTTAAGAATTTTTTTGGAGCCCATCTTCTTTTTGTTAGCATTATACCCCATATTGTGGCCACGGTTAAAAAGTATACGAAATTTTGCATATTTCGGTGCGGTCAACTATTTTTAATCCAGAAATATCGATTCACATTCAAACTATTTTGAAAAATAATTTATATAAATATAAAATCCAAATAATTGTCCACGCATAAAAATCAATGGAATTTAAGATCTTGTAATGAAAAAAAATTGAAACTAATTCCCGGTTTGATGTGTTTTAAAAATGTACATCCCATTTCTGGGCAAACCGAATGAAACTCTCCTCGTCTTGAAAGATTTGCAGCCCAGCAGGGCCGATAAAGCAAGTAGGCCTTGTTTGGGTATTTCTTAAAAAAAATAGAACTGGGCTAGCCATTTTCAGCAAGAAAAAAACACAACTGGGCTCATGATGTAGTAAACATAAATAAAACCCTGGCTAGACGGGCCACAGCCCCCGCACAGCCCCGTTGTTACCCTGATCCGTCACTAAAACTAGTATAAATAACAACTGCTTGTTCCTCAAAAAAAAACTGTGCGACTTGCTGGGTCCCTGGTGTCAGCTGCTCGTAGTGTAATTCTCTCATTTATTGACTACGTTGACAATGGCGTGAGCCCCAGATGTCCAACCATTAGGAGGAACCATATTTTTGGGCTTGTACTATAGAGGCACTTGCTTGCGTACTGCCATGACGCTGGTGGGTCCCTACTGTCATCCTCTCCACGTACAGTCATCTCCTTGTTCCTCTTGGTTGTTGACGACGTTGACAACGCAAGAGGGTGGCGCACCGCGCACGGCGAGCGAACCAAGGCCGCAAGGCGGAGGACGACGCCGAGGCCTCGGACGGAACGAACAGGAGCTATTGAAGATGCGCCGGTCCAGTCGTAGGCAGAGGGGAGTATGAGGGTTGACTGGTTCGGGCGCGGGTGCGTGTTGGGGCTGGGCGGCGGAGGCGCTGCCAGCCATGGGAGGCGGGAGCAGGCGGAGCCGACGGGGTGGTTTGGTTTGGGCGGCTGGAGGAAGAAGAAGACAAGAGATAGAAGATACACGACAGATGTTGGATGTCAATCCAACGGCTGGTAGGCAGAATTGTTTGTTGACTGGCTAGTAAGTCCACATCACCTTGGATGGGCTATTTCCTCGCGGGTCCCAAATATCAGAATCCAAATCTGTCACGGTCATGCAGCCTTTCCTATGAAAATTTACAGCCCATTTGATGTGCTAGTTCGAAATAAGTTTGTGGGTGCTGGTGGGGGCTAATCACTTGGCTTCTGTAATGCATAGTGAGCTCAAGCAGTCGGTGAGAGTGATGTTATTTCCCTTGGTTGGGATTTGTTACAATATTTCACTCTAAATTAAACGAATGGCAAGCCATTTGCCTTGTTTCAAAGAAAATATGACAGTCACAGCCGAGTTGAAAAGGGCAGGAACATCTAACTCCAGCTTACAAACTGTACAAAAGCACGAGGGTTAATTGTTCATCAGGTTTACAAAAAAAACCAGATTTAAAAGGGCAACAACATCTAACTCCAGCACTATTTTCAGCAGTCACAGTCAAATGGATCGGTCAGGTCCATAGAATGAACATCCTGGGTCGTAAAATTTACTGGATTATGACCACAATATGTTGTAAATAGAAGCCCGGCACGTTCAGAAGCTCTTTTGCCCACCTGAATCTCCTTTTTTTGCTCTTCGACATACCCATCCATCAAAACCATGCTGCTGATAAACTTAAGCCTGATGGACAATAGTAACCTCGCATTCAGCAGGAAGAATGTGACAAATCTTGTGTTTGCACGGTTGGCTACATATCGTTCTAGCGTTATTGTCTCAATCGAACCTCATGAGAAGTGAGAAAATCCCTATGCTTACGAATCCACCGATTGGTTATAACTTTCTTACCCCGTCTTGTTGCCTAAATAGACATGAAGATTGAAAACAGTTAAGGTCTAAAAGAAGAGTGTCGAAAGAGCAACAGCTGAATGGTTAATTCTAGTACACTATATGCGGGCTTCCAATGTGCGTGAAATTATCACCTTTATATACAACTTCTCCAGACATGGAAAGCATTGCAGCAAGCCAATAATCTTGTTCAGATCAAAACTATTCATTTGGATATATAAGATCTTGACAGAATCCAGCACCATTGATAGGCCATCCATGGAGAAACTCTTCATTGAGCATAGAACATAATATTAGTACAAAATGTGTACTCCAAGATCATATATAAATTGTGCGCAGAAATTTAAAGTGCAGCTTATGGTTACAAATGTAGATGATAATATAAAGTACCTGAAGAACTGTGGAGCCAAACACCATATTGAAATGAGCACAGAGATCATGTATTACACCCAAGGTCTCCAGTTTAGGCGCAGAGAGGATGGTTATTTGCAACAGTGAATAACTAGAATCAAGGGTCAACCTTTGAAGTGAAGGGGCATCTTGGATGATGAGCTGCCTTCCGTCAAAAGAAATTCCAATTCTTACAAGGTTAGGCAACTTTATTTGGAGACAACCGATTCTAACTGTGAAAACAAGCACCAAGCACTCCAGCGCAGGGCAACTGGAGTGGATGATGCTGTGCAATGAGGCCTCCAATATACGAACCCGCACAAGTGAAAGTTTCTTGAGAAATGGGAGTCGAAGGTTTAGTACCAGATTGTCTGGTAGGTAGCACAGCGCAAAGGTGGCGGTGTGGAGAGAGGACGAAAACCGTGAGATAGACATCGGTGCTGAGGGCACAAGTTCATGGCGTTCGGTATGTGGTATGTGATTTCCAGGGGAATAGTAGAACTCAAGCAGCTGTAGTTCTGTGAATTCAAGGGATTTCAGCCAGGCGTCCACCGTGCAGGGCATGGTATGCTTGCTCAGGTAGCATGACGGGATGCAGAGGCTTTGAACGGAGCCCTGGTGGGAGGAGATGATGGCTCTGGGGATTTCAAAATCATTGAAGAGAGATAGCTGACGACAGTCGAGATTAAGGGGCACGGCGTGCCATAGAGGGCGCCACCGAATTGAGAGGACTTGGGTCCTGCAGCAATCCTTGGTGGGGAGAAGCGAGATGATCTCCCCAAGGACGGCATCCGGGAGATCGCTGATGCGGTCCACCCGAGATTCTACGGGAACCTGGGATCCGGTGGGGGCCGGGTCACCGCTTCTCCCCGCGCTACCGGGTGCGGGATCTACAACAGGCGTCGCCGCTGGCGGGAGCCTCATCTTCTTGGCGCTGGGGTCAGCCGACTCCATTTTACTCGAGGGTGTCGCATCGCGCTCACGGATTTGAGCAGAGTAACGAATGACGAGCCTAGTTGTAGTGCGAGTGAAGAAGAAGGGGAGCTGGGGGTTTTCTGTAGGAGTGAGGAAGAAGGGGAGCTGGGGTTTTCTGTAGGAGTGAGGAAGAAGGGGAGCTGGGGTTTTCTGTAGGAGTGAGGTGAGGAATTTGGGGGTATGAGTGGAGCGAGCTGACGTGAGATGGGTGGGAGCGAGGAGGAAGAAGAGCACCCAGGTTTTGGGGGGGGGGTGGTGTGCTGTGTGTGGGTAGCGCCTCTCATTCAGTAAATATATGGGCTTTTGAATTGATTTACTATTTACTAGTGTGGATGGGCTGTTTTGTCTTGGGCCCAGAGAAACAATTACTACTAGTGCAGTGGAGACACTCTACAGCTACCCAGAAAAACAATTACTACTAGTACAGTGGAGACACTCTACCGCTTCTGGCTCCTCCTAGGTCATTGAAACGTCTCCCTCTACTGAATGCCGTTATACTTTTGTTCACCGACATGCGGGCCATGCAGCGCGTGGGCCCAAATGCCATCCACCAAATTAGAAGGCAGTATGCAGGCGGAGAGTCACCCCGGTCATAGCACGGCAGTAACGAGCCGTCGTATCACAAAACCCCACCTCCCCGTAGTCTAAGTTTGCGGACGAAGCAACCATCATTTCACTCTTTGCTGAATCCCCTTCTCCCTCACCGTCTTCAAGAAAGGCAACACTCGCATCTGCCACTGTTCTTCTCTCCGAACGAAGGGAAGGTAAGCGGATCCGTGATGTTGGTATATTTTCGTTCAGAGAAAAAAAAAGAACTTTTGCAAAGCAGTAACCAATCCTCACTCTCCTTTTTGTTTCATTGTCATTGCGATTGTGTTTTTCCTTTTAGTGGTCTCCTAGTATTCGTCAGTTTCATGATGGACCAAGGAGAACCAGGCAAAGATCTGCCGATATTGGAGCAGACGCGGGAGGCTGATCCCCACGAGACAGAGAGCTCCAAGAAGATGGAGGCAACCACCGAGCCGACCCCAGATACGCTCACGACCACTACTGAGATGGTCAACGCCCCGTTTGAGGTTACAGCCCCCGTGGCACTGCAGGAGCAGTTTTCCCCCTTCGAGGATGTGTCCCCCCCCGCTGAGCTGCCCAAGGTGATTTCTTTCTTTGCCGATCTTGATTGTGGTTTTTCATCTAAGTATGTGGTGATTTTTTTAGAAAAGGAAGTATGTGGTGATTAATAATGCAAAATTTTATTAGCTTCGATGCCATGCTATACATAGTGGTTTAAATAACTTGTGTTTCTTATACTGAAAAGTAATTCAGAATTTGTTTCTGTTTCAATTAGAGCCCTGATGCAGACAAGGATTGTGTGGTTGTACATGTCACTCGCTATGAGGCGGACGACCTGAATATACGCACTGGGAAAACAGAGTTCTTAGGCTGTTGGATCCTGGAAGCCATTTGTGGTTATACCAATGAAGAGTTGTATTCCAGCCTCACTGTTGTCAGGCGTGTTGTCCAGGGTGTACTGAAGCACAAGAAGTTCAAAGCTACTCCTTCGTTTGTGAGGCATACTGTTCTTGTTAAGCTTACGCAGGAAGATGACGTGGCATGCCTCCACAAACAAGTTTATGAGTGGCAAGGCCACAAGGTTATCTTCATGAAGGTTCACAGGATTGAGCTGCTACGGGACGTCCTCGATGATGTTCATGGCAAGGTCCGTCTTGTGTCCAGCCCAAATTAGATCGAGGCATGAAATAGTTGCCCCAGCTAGTGTTTAATAGTAGTTTGGATTGTGTCTAATTATCCGAACCTTGCCTGTTATCGACCCCTCTGGGGCTAGTACTCTGTTTGAGTCCGTCTATGGGAACTGCTGCTACTTTTGTGTGCCCGTGAATCATGTGAGAACCATCGTAATTGTTGCCAAAACAGATGCGTCCTCACTAGTTTTTTCATGAATATGGCATGGTAAGACATAAGTTGTCACGGTTTATCATACGAGCAGTGTGTGTTTTGATGAAATAGAGCACTCGTTCGAGAACCGTGCGCCGACGTATACATAAGTACTTGTAAACACTGTTGGCGCTACCCCACTTGTAAGCAGTTGTGCAAAACATGGCACATTGGCTCAGCTGGCTTCAACACTAGGCTATCGACCAGCTAACAATCAACAATCTGCTGTCTGACATATAAGCAACTATGTATCTTGTTACAGTGGTTCATGCAGTTAATTGAGGCCACAATGTAATAAATTCCAAATGTTCACACGCTAGTCCAGCGCTCATGTGGAACACTCACATTAAACTCGTCTTCATAAAAAACTTGAAAAGCATAAGTTAAGCAATTTTATACATCTCAATGATTCATAGAACATAACAAACATATACTAGTTCACAGCAAAAGACAAAGTTGTGAGAAGGTTTACAAATCAGGAAAAAACAAGCAAGGCTTCTCTGAGCAAAGGGCCTCCCGGCAGGCTTAAATTTCCTGGAGTTCACTCTGGTTTTTTCTTGTTGCTACCATCCCGGGTTAGGTTCTCTCATTCCAGAATAACCAATTATAATTGTGGTCTCAGCTGGAATGCTGAACTGAACCATGCAGTGTACTGACCAGCTGAAATGCTTGTGCATTCCACTAAATTTAAGCACCGCTATTTGCAGAAATAAGCAGACCACAATGCCTCTTGTCCGCGCACCTGTCCAAAAAACCGCCATGCAGCCATGCCAGCTAGTCCTTGGTCCTTGGATTAACTGGTAGAAAGTGCATTTTGGACTAGGATGCAGTTGTTTTCGCTCGTCCCTGCACTGCAATCAGGAAGTAAAACGTACGAATCAGCTTCTTTTAGATTGCGTTGGTCATTCTACCTTAGTTACTACCAATGTAGGGATACCTTGAAGACGGGAGGTTAGACGACGACAACGAGGGATAGCCATCTCATTTTGCGCAGTTGTACTAAAACCGAGGTGTGTGCTTTTGATTGCGCGGATAGAAACGATACGGAGACAGACATCCTGAAACGATATGGAGACATACATCCCTGTTTGCGCAAATACGAAATACGGTTATTTAAACAGTGACAGATATTACTACTTTCCCCCGTTTCCTCTTAGAACCAAGTCCTAGATTCATGCTACAGCTTTCCCACTTTCTTCCCTGTTTGAACCAGCGCTTTGAGTCGACTGTATGAACTAGCTTTACTTCTAATAATAGTAGAAGTCTAGGTGGCTTTGGAACAGCGGACGGAAGTAGAAAAGGATCCACACGAAGGGAGCTGGGGCAGTAGAGCAACGCAGGTTTTGAAGGAATATATACATGAGGGTCGTTGGCATGTGGCAAAGACGACGTCGGGAGGCCGCATCTTGCCACAATACCGCAGGGAGGAAGAAGGGGTCGGAGGCCCTCCCGAGCCGGCGCTCTCTCGGAGAGAACGGCACGGCCGCCGATCGGGATGCGCAGGCAGCCGTTGGTCTCCTCCCTCGCCGCAGACGACAGCGTGAACGATGCACCTACACCCCTGCCCCGGTCGAGGTTGTCCGGCCGGATTTGTGACCAGCCGTGAGCTGAGAGAGAGTGTGGCCACCTATGTGTTGCTTAGATTTGGAGAGCATGAGAGAGTGAACGAGAGGAACCCTAGTAAAGCAAGCGCTAAGGCTCCTGCTTTTATATATAGTGGAGTGATTTTGTTGTACCAGCTTCAAAAAAATGCGCTCCTACGTGTACCAGTGAGTGGGTGTGAGAGAACTAGTGCGTGCGTGCACCGCTTCTCTTCGTGAGAGTACAATATACTATGCCCAAAGAACGTTCGCCGCAAGAGTAATAGTATAAGTGTGTGACGTGTGAGCTAAAATAAAATGTGCGCGCCGTCTTTTGTTTTTAAAAGTTCTGAGGGTAGGGTGTGAAGAGCACATATGTGCGTGACGTCTACCTGCAGATAGACGGTGGGTGCGACGTGCGAGTCTGCGAGAGGACTCGGGAGAGTCGTGACTCGTGAGGGTGCGTGTGCGTGAGAGAGAGGGGGCACGTATCAATGCAATGCATGTGTCCGTAAATCATTATCCGACAAACATTTGCCACAAGCCTTTTCCTGACGAACGCCGTAAGAACCGTTAGATCGGCATCCGACAGTGTCAGTTTTGCCATGTCATTTAACAGAACAACCACTCCTCCTACACACAAATCTTCCACGTGAGTGTTAGCAACTGCCGTATGCTCCCTTCGTTCCGAAATGCAGTGCATATAGCTTTATTGAAAATTCGAACCTCGCAAACTGTTACCGAGTTTTTGTGTACCAAATTGCACATGTAGAATACCATGTATATATCATTTCATTCATCTTCGAGAGGTAACTATAAAGATGGGTGAGGAGTCTACAAAGAAAGACCATCGTATCACCCGCAGCAATTTCAAGCATCCTTTAGTGTCGAGGAATATCATAGGAACTCTATATGATATGATTTTTATAGGATTTTTTCCTTTAGATCCAATTGGTTCATAGGAATAGATTCATATACTCCACATTTCAAAGGAAATAAACATGATATCATTTCTATAGCTGTAGAGCCACTTGGTTCATATGAATGGATTCCTATACTCCCTTAATTTCAAAGGAAAATAAACATTAGCGTATATTCAATAGAAAAGTTCCTATGATATGAACCAAATTACATCTCTTTTCTAATCCCTCCTCATAGGAATTGAGATACATGTCATCTCTAGATTCAATAGAAAAGTTCCTATGATGTGAACCAAATGACATCTCTTTTCCAATCCCTACTCATAGGAATTGAGATGCTCCATGCCATCTCTTTCCCTACAACTTCCATGTATACATCTTCTATTCCTAAATAGATAGTACAACCCACTAGTAGCTTTTTTCCAAAACATGCAACTATGGCACAAGAACTATATAGTGTGCCAATAACTTTGAAAGATGGTCGCTAGATGAAGCTAACCCAACAGTGCAGAGATAGGCAAATCCGAGCACTACTGGCCGTTGGATATCATCAACATTCCACCAGATCTGCCACATGTACAATTTAGAAGACTCCATGGTTGAACTTAAGCATAATGCACAAACCTCAAAACACAAGCACTTCTCCTTTGTTATAGAATCTTCTGTATCATAATTGATTATTTTTTTCTAAATGAATTGCCATTATTTGTTTTTTACTTTATGATTTACAATGCACAACCCCATGAATCTTAACATTTTTATAAAACTAATTGATTTTGAATGAGATGAACTATAAGAACTAAACGAACATCTACATCATGCATATATGACTCAAAGCTTTACATGCTATAGCGTGTATTTATTCATAATTTGGTTTCGAAATCTCATGCGCTCAATACATGTGTACCTTACTAGTTTTGAGTAGAGTAGCAAATTTCATGCGGCCCCGGGTATATCAAAATGCAGGGCCCATGCATCATTGCCTTTCAGTCGAACCTACGTCCACAATTTTTTGTACGTACTATATCTCCATTGGTCCCGAACCCAAAATGTTGTCTCGTTCCCGTAAAACCAAGCGGCCCACACATATTTAAGGCGTCGACTCGAACCCGTTTACTACAACGTGGCCCCGCACGCCGTAGTACTCCTACAAACCCTACCGCCGCACTCATCATCGGTTTTCTTCAAGAGGACGAGGGAGAAGCCGATTTGTAGTGGAGGCGCTTTCAAAAAAAAAGGATCCGTAGTGGAGACCCCTACCCTAGGGTGCCCTAGGTAGCTGCTGCATGCATCATTGTTTTCTCTTTTCTTTATGCTCTTGCGCCCTAGAGTGAAATGATGGTTGCTTCGTCCGTCCAGCTTATTGCGGGAAAGGTGGGGCTTTGTGATTTGACCCCTCATTGCTCATTTTCTACTACTGCGGCGCTACGACCGGGGTGCCTCCAATTCCAACCGCTGCTCCGAACTGTAATTTGGTGCATTGCACGTGGAACAAGACGTTGGATGAGCCACATGTCAGCCAAAGGGGTCCTGTTAAGTGTGTCGCCATTTCGTGTGCGGACTGACCCTGCTTGAGTTGCTACGCCAACACGACAGGAGCAGCCTACCACTTGGTTTTGCTCCTTGGTGAATCCCGACTATATTGATCTAAAAAGATACGTGCTGAACTACCCTCTCCGTCTCGTTTTTTTATTTTTAGGCGTCTTGGTTTATAGGGCCTGCACGTAGTTCTAGGTATCCATTTGACTAACTAAATATGAGTTACTATGTCACAAAAAGTATATCATTGGATTCTTAAGCGGATGTAGTTGTATTTAAAAGTCGAGGGCGGGGCTTTTCCTGCGCGGTAGGCGGGGCAGTTCCGCCTAGTCGGTTCGACAGAGATGCGAGAAGACGAGGGAGTAGGCTGTTGCAAACGTAGGGCTATGTGATTTGACAGCGAGTTACTGCTGGACAGGTGGGGCCCCGTGATTTGACTTGCCATTATCATTTTAAATGCGGCGCTACGACCGGCGTGAGTCTCCCGATTCCTGACCACCTCCATACAGGTGCCTCTCCCAATGCTCCACCATGTAGTAGAGGCTGGCTCTTGCATGAGAGCCCACTTCTCCACTTTTTCCTTGCCTCTCTTTCCTCCACATATGCAATAATGCCATGTAAAGCGCACTATTGTACTTACTTTTACTTGCTCCTACAGGTGCTTAAGCTTGCCACATAGGCATAAAGTCTGATGTGGCAAGTTAATCAAGAAGAGAGAGACTAGTTTGATGACCCAAGGAAGAAACGGTGCTAAGCGCGTGTACCTAGGTGAAAAGACAATTTTGAGTCTATAGCTAATTAAATGAGGCAAACTTAGCAACACCATTTCATTGGAAGAGGTCACTCCTTGGCAAATGCAATAAATACTAGTACTCCCTGTGTCCCATAATATAAGAACGTTTTTGGCACTACACTAGTGTCAAAAACATTCTTATATTATGGGACGGAGGGAGTACGAAGAAAAAGATAGAGAGGAGTAAAAAAATACACTTATAGCCAACCTTGTTGTAGTATGAGTGACTAAGTGATGACTATGTATGACATGCCAACATTAGATAGCCTAACGCACCGTGTTAAATCTCCAAGGGCGCGACTGTGTGAGCGACGCGACGGTCGTGGTAGGCGCGACCATTATACGGGCTGCTGGCAGCCCTTGGATCTGAGATCAAACTGTCGCATGCTAAGTTGCTGAAAATTTGCAGAATAACCCTCCGGGATAGGATATTCACCCATAGGTCTAGAATCACGCCATGCAACCGTTCGATCTCAGATCCAAGGGCTCTCGGAAGCCCGTATCATGGGAGAATGGAAAGCCACTACCCTACCGTTCGCACGCTGGCAGTTCGCTCCTACTCGTCCCCGCACGTCCTTCAATACTACGGCGGTTCGCTCCTAGTCGTCCCGTCCATTCACATTACGACAGTTCCACTAATCCTAACCCTCCTCCCAAATCCATGGCGTCCCAAATCTCCACGATCGGCGGTGAGTACAAGGTTAGAACCATCACCGGCGATGAGTTCGACGTCATCTACACCCGTTCTTCCGCGACGGTGAAAGGATGCCTTTCTCGCTTCAGACGCATGTTCGAAAACTCAGATGATGAGTGGGTCACTGGGCTAGATGTTGAGTACACCACAGTCCTGGGACGAGAGAAGGATCTAAAGGACGAAGAGAGGAAGAAGCCCACCGTGATCCAGGTTTGCATACATAATGTTTGCTTGGTCTACCACATATGCCATGCCGACGTTGAGTGCCAGGATTTTAAGAACTTCCTCAAGGACAAAACAGTGAAATTCGTTACTGTAGACTTTAAGAACGACAAAGAAGTCCTGGGCCGGATAGGCCTCGTTGTAGGCAACTCCTTCGACCTCTAGAAGAATCGGCTGGTGCCCTCTCGTCAGCCTTCAATGCTGACCCTGGCAGGAGCCATGGTTCATCCTTCGTACCGTAAACTAGAGAAACCTCATTACACGTTTCATCGTCATGCATGGCAGCAGAATGTACTAGATATAGACCACATCCACTACGCTGCAATGGATGGCTACCTTTGTTTCAATATCTAGAAGGGTTGGATGAAGAGCAACAGCCAAGTGTGCGGTTCAAGCAAAGAAGTATCGGCCAAGAGGAAGAGGGACAAGGACGAAGTCGAGGACGTGGACGAGGACTTCGAGTAAGGTGGCAGTGTCGTTGCTCATGGTGGTTCTAAACTTCTAATGCAGTGTCTATCGGATTAGTTGCATAGTTTAATTTCAGGTGTTCTTAGTTTAATTTGAGGGGTGTGTTGTGCTGAGCCCCCAGCAGAACTATGTTATGTTTCTTCTCGTTACTTTAACTCTTCAGTATGTACATACCACTAGTATTTCTTTAATAGAATTTAGCACCCCAATTAAGCACGTACTAGCTTTTTTAATAGTACTATATGCATAATTTAGCGACGAGCGCTCTCTATATGTACCACCTTTTTTTTAATTTCAATTTTTGCTCCATGGCGCAATCCATCGATAGTACTACTGTACAAAAGTATACATTTTTTAAAAGGCTAGAGTACTGTTCATCACATATATAGCCAGTTAAATTCTCAACCTAGAACGACGTGCATGCCATGTAGTAAACCGATACAGAGGAAGTATAGTAAAAATGAGGTGATTTTACCGAGCGATCGGTGGGGGAGCATGGCCTGTCATGCGGTCCCACGTGTCATGATGTACCAAGGCGATGCGCGTGTCCCTCTTGAGGCAGAAGCAATACTACGTGGTTTGAGATGATGGCAAACCGAAGTGTGAAATATGGTTGCTTCGTCCGTCTGGGAAGGTGCGGCATTGTGATTTGACGTCTCATTGCTCATTACTACTACTGGGCCGGTACGAGTGGGGTGCGTCCCCCTGCTGTTCTGCACTGTTATTTGGTGCTTGACACGTCGACCCGGTTGCTATATGTCCGACATGTCGGCGACAGGAAGTACAGAATTCATGAAAGGGAGCGTCGACGGAGGAGTATACTACAGAATTCATGAAAGGGAGCGACTTAGTTTTGGAAAAATCTGTTTTTACGGAGTACGTACCCACTAGGGTTTATAGGGCTCATCTAAAAAATATTCGTTTTTCCGTTTGATAAGTCTCAATTCTACTATACTAGTAGTAGTACCATTACATGTTGGATTTCGAGGTGCGTTAGATCACCCGACGCAAGCAGTGTCAAGAGGAAACTAACCAATGCATGTACAAGTTCATGGAAATTTAGTGGTCATTCATGCATTCGTTCTAATTAATGCCTCGGTAAATATAACTTGTTGAGAAAAACGAGCGTACTAATTACTTGTGCAAACTACGAAATTAATTCGACCAGTCACCGTCTACCTTGGTTGGAGAGATTTTGAAATTGAGCCATAAACTGGAAAGGAGGGAGTAGTAACTTTTGTCTCGATTACTATTTGTGGCCTTGTATGGATGCAAAATGTATTTTTTATAGTGGCCTTGTATAAGTAAATGGAGGGAGTACTAACCAAAGTACGTAGTAGGGACGAGGAGTAAACGGAGGGAGTAGTAAAATTTTCTCCTCGTGCTGCGAGCCACCGCGCGCGTGGGCGAGGGATCGGGCGTAAAGGCGTACAGTAGTAGTAGTACTACTACTACTCGTAAGCAAGCTTCACCTCATCCTGCGAGCCACCGCGCCCGTGGGTGGGGGAGACGGCATACTAAGCAAGCTTCTCCTCGTTCTGCGAGTTGACGGGACACATCAAAAGTACTCCAGTGTATAGAGCCTTGCCTCTAAGGTAGGCCCCACATGGTTTGCCTCTTTTTTTAATTTAACATAACGTGTCAAGTCGCAATTTGTTTGTTCACCCATGGTAGACGATCCTCCCTCCACCAAGTAGACAACCAGTACACGTGCCAAATTACCACGTGGGCTGCCTTTTTCGTACAGAAATGAGCTCCACCGTGTACCCGCGCGGGTGTGGTTGGAAAAGACACGGGAGTACGTGCGCCGTGCGTGCACCTCTTCTCTTCGTGCACGTCCCCCACCTACGTGGGTGTGTGAGAGAGAGATACAAACCTAGACATAATGCGCCGTCCATCCCCATGCCTCCGCCCAGTCCGACCACCAGTCACCACCATGCCCCACTGCTCCTCACCTTATCTCTCATCTTTCTCCCTCCATTTTTATATACAAGGGGCCACTATCAAAATTACAATTTGCAGATATACAAGGCCACTAACACTAATCGATGCAATATTAATGGTGTTTGCCTCGTGGTACTAGCAAAGGAGGACATTAATTATCCCTTGCATGCATGCGGGAGTTTGTAAAAAAATGCATCTTGATGTTCCGTGCAATGCACGGGCATCTTGCTAGTCCATGAAAACAACACATGGCAAAATTCCACGGCGAACGAGGGATTTGAATCTATTTGGAGGGGCTGTTTGGATCTTGCCCGGAGTAGCCAAAATATTGGCGACCCTTTTTTCCACCGGTGCCTTTGCCATCGATGAACGAGGAATGGCTCGGGTGCTCATGCTGTCATGCATCCTCCAGCGCGCACGTTGGAGACGAGCTCGCACGAGCTGTGTTTTTTTGTCCCACAACGCCGCCCCAGCCGCCCGCAGACCGACCGGCGACCCGCAAATTACGCCATCCAACCGTAGCCGCACACATTATGACAGCAACTCAACCAACCGGACGAAATTCACGCAAACACGTAGACAAACTGATATTTCATATAAACAACGACAAAAATCATATAAAATACCGGATTTTCATACAAACATGACAGATTTCATTACATTCAAATGAACTACGTGGTGCTAGTTCTGGACAGCACAGGTATCTAATACCTGGCCTAAATGGTCGCCCGCCGATCGATTTGTGTTCCTCATGTCCGGCAGCATGATCACCGGACTGCCGGGAGCCCCGGAGGTATATGCTTCAGCTCAAAGGACGGCTCGCTTCCCCACTGCCCAACTGATATCATTGGCTGGTGCCGAAGATGATGGTGGCCGGCACCGGTTCGAGTTCAGCACCGGCCACTACTTCGCCATGGCCGGCACCGGCTCGAGTTCATCCTAACATTCCCCTCTTCCGTGGAGCCCATGCGGGGTCGACGAAGGTCCTCGCAACAAAAGGATCCGGCAAGACACCTACTGTGTACACCGGCGTCGCCTCCGCGGTGGCCTTCATGGGACCCAAGCGGCGGCGGCCTCCTGTGTTCTACTTCTCCTCGATGATGGCGGCGGACGCGGAGGCGCTGGCCACCGACTCGTCGCTCTCCGTGCACCCGGCTTCTGTCGCTGCTTGCATGGCGCGGCCGCCGGCATGGGCGCCACAGAAATGGGAGACGCAGTACGAGGCGGCGGCATGGACGGCAGCAACGACGCCCGTGCGCCGCTCCTCGTCGAGCTGGCCTGGAGCGGCGAGTTGCTGAACCGCGCGCCGGCTTGGGGCGGCAACTGGCTCCGTCGGGCGAGGGGAGGGAGGTGGATCAGCGAGCTGCATAGCTTGTATCCGGCGGGCTACCCAGCCGGCTTGGATGCGGAATAACTACTCTTCGTAAGCCATTGTAAGAGTGGACAAAATGGTAGAGGAGATAGGGGAGCGGCGGAGGTGTGCGATTCTTGGCCAGCATTTGGCCTCGTTTAAATAGGAGATTAAATAGATGGCGGATGGGAGGAGCTCGGCCGGCATTGCGTTTAACGCCGGCCCGGTCATGAACGGACGTGTGTCCAGAGTGGGTTTCTCGGCTTTCACACGGGCGGGTTTCATGGAGGCGTTTGAATGCGGCACGGAGGCGTGTTCAGCTGGGCGTGCCGCGAGTGGCGCCCTCAACTCTAACCTAGGACACCGCACCGTTCTTCCACTAACGTGTGGGCTCTTTGGGTGCATGGCCTGCATGTTAGTGACCCAACGCAGGCAGCGCACAGCAGAGGAACCTTTGGTGGGCCAGGGCGGTCAGAAGCGGGCATTTCATAAACCGATGATTGTTCATTGAGTGTGACATCATCTTTTTCATGTAGATAAGCCTACTATGTTGATAGCCCGTTCGATACGTTGTGATTCATAAAGACCGTTGCAAACATCAATGTTCTGCTTATCATAGATAAGATTGATTAATACCTGTAATAATCCATGTCCTTAACAAAGGGTGCATGCACGTATAGGTTGAGCGTGTGTCTTGCGTCGTGTGCTGTGTGCATGCAGGCGTGCGAGTGTTGCGTGCGTGCAAGGGTACATTTCAGTGTTGCATGCATGGGTGCGTACGTGCGTGTGTTCGTGAGTGCATGTGTACGTGTCAGTGTTGCATGCCAGCATGCGTGCGTGTGTACGTGTCAGTGTTGCACACCTACATGCATGCTTGTCTTACGTGCGTGCATGTGTACGTGCGGGGTGAGGCTACACGTCAGTCGACTGACTTTTTCATCTCTGGTCATTAGATTTTCCAGCCGTTGGATACGAAATCAAGGGCCTCCAGTTTATCATCAAACTCCACCCCCTCTGAGCCGCCAGCCACCACCGGCCGAACCGCCAGCCCCCGCCGCCCGCGGCCGGCCCGCCCTCCCCGAAACCACTCCCCACCGCCGGTCCGCCGCCGCATCGGCCATCCCTCTAGCCCCCCCCCCGCCGAGCTTTTTCTCCGGGGATCCCCACCCCACCGCCCAATGAACGCCCCCAACCGCCGGTGACTGCCAACCAGAGGTCTCACGACTTCGAATACCCACCGACCACTAATTTATTACCATTTCTGTCCTTCATATACGCGCTGACGGGTGGGCCCTATGGTAATGTGCGCTGCTGAATGTGGACCGTTTGACTGGTCAATTGATCGTGTTATCAACAAATTACGGAGCTGTATGGTGAGCCAGTGACCGTATGATCACCCTAAAATGTACTCCTATTTTATTAACACAGTACAGACTCAAACTACCATTTCTTTCTTTCATATACGGGCTGACAGGTGGGCCCCACGGTTACGCGCCCCGATGGTGCAACACTAGTTGCGCCGCGTGGAACGTTTGACTGGTCAATTGATTGTGTCATCAACAAAATACGGAGTTGTATGGGTGAGCCAGTGACCGTTTAATCATGATATGTATTTGTTTAACACGGTACAGACGCAAGGGCTCATATATACGCGCAAGCACTCACCGCTATAAGCGCACACACGCGAACCCTACCCCTATGAGCACCTTCGAGAGAGTGGGCCAGCATATATGATCTTGAGATTTTACGAAGTCACCATAGGTGCCTCGTAGTCGAGTGGAACGTCTCCTCCCACTGAACGTACATCGGCGGAAAATACTGAAATTAACACAAGATAAATGCGAGCACCGGGACTTTAACCTTGGTGGGCTCGAGAAACCACTGTCCTCTAACCATCCAACCACATGTTGGTTAGCATGACAAAATGTATGTGGTGACCGTGATGAGCTTATTCTGAAGTCCAGTGACCATATCGTGCTTTCGCTTCAAATACAATGACCATAAGTGTCGTCAACAAAATATGGAGCACGCATCAAATGCAAAGTCCGTCAGTGTCATCAACAAAATATGGAGACATGTCGTGAGCTAGATACCGTTGTACTATTGTATATGCTTATTTTCTTAGTGGCCGATTGCGTGTGTGGTGTGGTGGGCACATCATTTCTAGTTGTGGTGGGTCAACATGAAGACTCATGGGTCGGTTCCATCCTGCGCCACATATAGGTTGGACCGAGATGTGTTATACGAAGACCCATGTGGAGGACTCGGCGTACAACACGAAGCTACTAGAGTCGCGGAGGACTCTATCCCCACTGGTGATAAGCCGACTATATATGATTTGTAACCCTAGGCCCTTAGTATGTTATACAAGATTGGGGGCTAGTTCGTCGATAGTATACACACACGCACAATGCCTGGTATTCACGTGTACTTTGTACACACCCCTATCACTAATATACAGTACCAGGAGTAGGCTCTTTCTTCAACTGCAAGGGTCTGATCCGAACTAGGGTAAAACTTTACCTCGTATTACCATCCAGCCTAACAGCCAGGGATATCCTACCGAATGATATGATGAAATCATATCTGCCAACTACTAAGAGAGAGGTGTGTCGGGGGGGGGGGGGAATGTGTGCGAGAGAGGCCTAAAGATAATGTGCGTGCGGGAGACACGTAGGCACATATATGTGCGTATAGAGGGCTAGTAGAGACCGTGCATGTGTATATATGGATGTGAGAGAAATAGTGTTTTCCAACTGAGATTAGTGAAAAGAGTGGTACATAGTAGTCAGAAAGAGAGAGAGAGAAACAGAGAGAGCATGTGCGTCAGACACCCCGACACCCTGAGAGAGATTGTGAGCATGTGTGAAAGAGAAATGCCGATGCATATAAAGTGTGTGCACTTATGCGTTAGATAGAGAGATATATAACGCGTTTGTGAGAACGGGGCGAGGCATAGTGCATCTACGTGTAAAAGGCGGTTCTACGCATTAAATTAAAATATAAATGGCATTATTATTTTTGGATGAGATCATGAATTTTGCAAATTGCGTATGGACGAAAATCGGTCTATCAGACACCCATACTCTATTGAATTCTAGCATGTGCATGTGTTTATTTCATATTATCGATGAGAGCGGTTTGAAATACAGGCAATGGATGCTTTTGCAATTCATATATAAACATTAATTAGTGCACTCCATGTTGTTAGTGTGAAGCACTTTATACATTTGTCACTTGCATGGATACATTCCAAATTGCTAGCTACGGAATAGAATACATGTCGAATTCAACATAAAGGGGGTTTCGAAGATTCGAATTCATAGGAAGTGCATTCATCTATTTGAACCCGAGATAATGGCATTTGTAAATCAGATGTAAAAGGGGGCATCAATCTTTGTTGTGAGTTTGAACATGCTATATATATTCATACGCATATCTAACTTTTTTTTTGCAACCAAGGAGATTATATCTGGAACCATGCATGAACTGAGGTAAGTTGCATATTTTTTAATATATACTCGTGTACAATGTATATTCAAATGTACCCCCTCCATTCCAAAATAATCGTAGCTTTAGGATTTTCAAGAGTAAAGATTTGTGAAGTTTGACAAATCCTGAAAGTTCAATTCAAGAGAACCGAAAATGTTAATGCTTCTGCTCCCAAATATTGAATGAAGCGCCAAATAGGTCTCTGGTCACCCGAAAACGCGCGAGACTAATGTTTTGGTGGTAGGAAATTACTGTCCTGACTCTGGCCCTTGTACCCTATCGGTCCGATGTCCAAAGGTCTAAACCGTGGTAGGTTTGTAACTTCACCAAGACGCCAGTCTCAACCGCCTCCGAGAAGCATTCATACGCCGTGGGTGCCTACCCATGCGCTCGGCCGAAATCTACCCCGCCCACATTTGGGACACCTGACATGACTGTCCTACCCCCAACCCGCAATATGTCCAAAATTTTAGATGGGGGCAAAGTTTGTAACTTCCCCCAAATTTCAAACAAGCGCGTCTCAAACCGAAACATTGTTCCCCCTTAGTTCCCCGCCTCCCTCCGTTTCCCCATTCATTCTCCGTGGGCGCGAAAACGCCCTCTCCACCAGCTGCGAAACCCCAGCCTCCTCCGTCCTCCACCCCATAGTGGCCAATCCACCGCCGCCCTCCTCCATCACGCCAGAGTCGGTACCCCGACGTCGTTGTCCAACGCAACCGCAACCGCAACGCCCTCAAGGACTTAGCAGCTGAAGCCAAGGCAGAGCTGCCTCCACGACGCCGACGCCGACGTGCGCCGTACCAGAACCACTCCGACCACACCGTCCTGCGCCTCACTGCTGCGGCTCCACTGTCGCAACCGTCCACCGCACCGGAGCTGTTCCCGCTACGCCGTCGTTCGCCGCCTCGGATCTGCTTCCCCGCTGCTGACAGACGGCCACCGCACCACACTCAACAACTTGGCCATGGGTTCGTCCAAGGCTGCACTGTCCTCCACAACTTCTGGTTTCCGGCGAACAACAAGAAGATCGTCGGAAAAACAGAAGGAGGACACAACACTGCCAGCAGAAAGAGGTACTCCTCTTCCCTTATTCGTGCAAATCTTACGTCTCCGCTCACACCGTATTCATCCCACGAAAGAAACTAGTTGAGCGCTTCTTACTGCATCTTCTTCGTGATACTAAATGCACAAGGTTTCCTCCCTTTTACTATTTCACCTTTGCTAGAGGTCAGTAGCCCGCCTGGATTTCAATTCAGGGTCAGTCAAACCGCAATTAAAAGAAGCAGCACCCGCTTAGGCGCGCGGAGCACCTAGTCCGCCTGTTCCCCAGGGAAGCGGCCCATCGGTGTCTATCATAGGGGTGTGGGGCGCAGGAGCTGCTTGCGCCCGATCTGGAGGTCGGCAGGGCTTGAACGGATGGCCGGGGGGGGGGGGGTGCCAAGCACGGCGGTGCGGTGAGGTCGAGGGGAGGGCGCAGGCAGGGGAGGAATACTGGGCTGGTGGTCGCTGGCGTTTCGAGGAAGATCGTCAACACTGACTGGCTGGAGGTAGATGAAGGCGATCTGCCCGTTCTTTGTACATCGAACGGTGCAGAAAAAATGGACTGAACTATTTGCTTTCAGTCGACTGTTATTTTCATAGAATCCTGTAGTAATTTAGTGTGCCATGCATGTTGTAGAGCTATCATATGTCTCCTGTCATTTATTTCTCACCGACCTGCTATCTGCTACCTTTACACTGTACTAATTGTGCACACACTTCACCCATACTCACACTATTGTTTTTTTATGCATGGGTATTTCAGACTCTGACGCAGTGTTGATGAATGCAGAAAAGAAAAGACAGAAGTCGCTCCAGTGTAATTCGAAGATAAGCACTAAGCGTTTCAGCGCTCTAATGGGTGCAGTGTCAGCGGTTGGAGACAGTAAACGTAGCTCTGCAGTTGATGATCTCAATTGCCACACACAACCATCCTAGGTGCTTGCTTTAACTTCGCGCTGTCAAATGTGGTTGCATGTTGCATATGGTGTCTAGCTTGTATTGCTTCCAATTTGGTTAAATTGCATTTGCTTACTTTACACATTATACCTTTGATAATGACATGCCTTCCTGTTTTTGATACATACTACATATGTCTATTAACCATGTTCGTACATCAAACTAATGCTCTTTTGTATCCCTCGTCAATCACTTATGATGAGACAATCACCCGAGTGGGTTACTGTGAGACGCCCTACTCGTTTAAAGAGTGAAGTGTCATCCTCCCCACATGATTCTCAAGAAACAACAAGGCTAAATGAAGATAGTCAACGTAGCTCTCTAGTTGATCACTGCAATTCCCCCACACCACCATCGCAGGTGCTTGCTCTTACTTGGCAGTGTGATATGTTGTTGCATGTTGCATATGGTGTCTACCTTGTAATGCTTCTAATTAGGGTAAATTGCATCTGCTTAGTTAACACATTATACCTGTGAATATGACATGCCTTCCTGTTTTTGGTACATACTACGTCTTTCTATTAACCATGTTCTTACATCAAACTACTTTTCTTGTGTATCCCTCATCAATGCTCCTAATTTGTTAAATTGCATCTCCTTAGCTTACACATTATACATGTGAATATGACACGCCTTCCTGTTTTTGGTACATACTACATCTGCCTATCACACCATGTTCTTACATCAAACTACTGTTCTTGTGTATCCTGTGTCTATCGCTTATGATGAGACAATCACGCGCGTGGGTTAATATGAGATGCAGTACTCTTATAACGAATGCAATTTCATCCTCTCCACATGATTCTCAAGAAACAGCAAGCCTAAATGAAGATATTGAATGTAGCTCTGTACCTGAAGACCGCACTTCCCCTACACCACCGTCACAGGTGCTTGCTCTAACTTCGCAGTGTGATATGTGGTTGCATGTTGCATACGGTGTCTAGCTTGTAATGCTTCTAATTAGGGTAAATTGCATCTGCTTAGTTTACACACTATACCTGTGAATATGACATGCCTTCCTATTTTTGGTACACACTACATCTATGTGTTAACCTTGTTCTTACATGAAACTACCTCTCTTCTGTATCTTGCATTAATCACTTACGATGAGTCACCTTTATTCGTTGCATATTGCATATTATTTCTAGCCTGTTGCCATGTATTGCTTCTAATTTGGTCAAATACATTTGTTAGGGCACCCTTTTAATTTGGCAGAGTGATATTGGTTTCATCTTTCATATGGTTTCTAGCTTGCATCGATTCTAACAAGTTCAAGCACCTTGTGCTTAGTTTACACTTTATACATCATACATGTCAATATGTCACGCCGTCCTGTTTTTCATACATATTCCATCCTCCTATCATGCGGCTGCCTTACATGAAAGTAGTGTTCGTCAGTATCATGCATCAATGAGTTCTGAAGAGCAAATTTTATTCCTTTTTCTTGTGGGTTTGACTTGACAAGGCAAAATCAAGAAAGAGGAAGGAAAAGAGTAAGGAAGGCGATGATGGTGGTCCTCTGCAGCAACGTAAACGGAGCATCTGTACCGATTCTCCTTGTACTGATAGTGCATTACAAGGTCCAAGTCTCCGCTCCCCTACTCCACCATCCAAGGTGCTTGCTCTAACTTGGCAGTGTGATATCTGGTTGCATGTTGCATATGGTGTCTAGCTCGTATTGCTCCTAATTAGTGTAAATTGCATCTGCTTAGCTTACACATGATACATGTGAATATGACACGCTTTCCTATTTTTGGTACATACTATATCTGTCTATCACACCATGTTCTTACATGAAACTACTCTTCTTGTGTATCCTGCATCAGTCACTATGATGGGACACCTTTAAGTTGGCAGTGTGATATTGGTTTGCGTCTTGAATATGATTTCTAGCATGTATTGCTTCTAGTTTGATGAACGCCACCTATGACGAGACATTTTTAACTTGGCAGAGTGATATTGATTGCACCTTCCATATGGTGTCTTGCAGTGTTTCTAATTTTTTGAAGTG
This sequence comes from Aegilops tauschii subsp. strangulata, assembly GCF_002575655.3. Lineage (NCBI taxonomy): Eukaryota > Viridiplantae > Streptophyta > Magnoliopsida > Poales > Poaceae > Aegilops > Aegilops tauschii. The sequence goes on from NC_053039.3 coordinate 51,807,211, forward strand.
CCTTCTGCTCAGTTACCACATCATAGGTGTGAATATGTCAAGCCATCCATTTTTTCGTACATATTCCATCCTCGTATCATGACTTTTCCTTTCATCAGAGTAGTGTTCGTCAGTATCATGCATAAATGAGTCCTGAAGAGCGAATAATATTCCTTTTTCTTGTCGGTATGACCTCACAATGCAAAATCAATAAAGCTGAAGGAAATTGGCAAGGAATTGGATGATGGTGGTCCTTCCGAGCAACTGAAACGGAGGTTATCTACAGATTCTACTCCGCCATCCTCCCAACAAGATTCGCAAGACAATGCAAGGCTAGACAGTCAACGTAGCTGTGTAGATGATGAGCACATCTCCCCTACTCCACCATCACAGGTGCTTGCTCTAACTTGGCACTATTATATGTGGTTGCATGTTGCATATGATGTCTAGCTTGTATTGCTTCTAACTTTGTTGAATTGCATCTGCTTACTTTACACATAATGCCTGTGAATATGACATGTGTTCATGTTTCTACATCAGACTACTATTCTTGCATATCCCGCATCAGTCACTTATGATAAGGCACCTTTAAGTCGCCACTGTGATATTGGTTGTGTCTTGCATATGATTTCTAGCATGTACTGCTTCTAATTTGTTGAAATGCCATACAGTTTGAACTTGGCAGAGTGATATTGGTTGCATCTTTCATATGGTGTCTAGCTTGCAGTGCTTCTAATTTGTTGAAATGCCTTCTGCTTAGTTACCACATCATAGGTGTGAATATGTCACACCATCCTATTTTTCATACATATTCCATCCTCGCATCATGTGTTTGCCTTTCATCCGAGTAGTGTTCGTCAGTATCATGCATGAATGAGTTCTGAAGAGCGAATTTTATTCCTTTTTCTTATCGGTTTGACTTCACAATGCAAAATCATTACAGCTGAAGGAAATTAGTCCGGCAGTGGATGATGGTGGTCCTTCGGAGCAACTCAAACAGGGGGTCTCTACAGATTCTACTCCGCCATCCTCCCAACAAGATTCGCAAGACAACACAAGGCTAGACAGTCAACGTAGCTGTGTAGATGATGAGCACATCTCCCCTACTCCACCATCACATGTGCTTGCTCTAACTTGACACTATTATATGTGGTTGCATGTTGCGTATGATGTCTAGCTTGTATTACTTCTAACTTGAATTGCATCTGCTTACTTTACACATAATGCCTGTGAATATGACACGTGTTCCTGTTTCTAGAACATACGTGTACATGATGAGCACATCTCCCCTACTCCACCATCACAGGTGCTTGCTCTTACTTGGAACTGTTATACGTGGTTGCGTTTTCCGTATGATGTCTAGTTTGTATTGCTTCTGATTATGTTGAATTGCATCTGCGTAGCTTACAACTTATACCTCCAACGATCACTTACCCATAAGACACATTTAACTTGGGACTGTGATGTAGGTTGCATCTTGCATTGTCTTCTAGCTTGTACTGCTTCTAATTTCTTGAAATGGCACTTACGACGAGACACTTTTTACCTGATAGAGTGATATTGGTTGCATGTTCATATGGTGCCTAGCTTTCATTTCTTCTAATTTTGTTGAAATGACTTCCGCTTACTGTTTTTTCAATCATATTCCATCCTCCTATCGTATGTGTGAATATGAAACGCTGTCTTTTTTTGTATATATTCCATCCTCCTATCCAGCGCTTACCTTACATCAAATTAGTGTTCGTCTGTATCATGCATCAACCAGTTATGTAGAGCTAATTTTATTCATCTTCTTGTGGTTTTGACTTCATAAGGCAATATCAGAAAATAGGAAGGAAAAGAGTAAGTTAGGGGATGTTGGTGGTCCTCCGCACCAACGCAAAAAGAGACTCTCTAGATTTGCCATTGCTACTGCTAATGAAGTTGAAGTCCCAAGTCTACATGATCAGTTCATCTCCTGTACTCCACCATCGCAGGTGCTTGCTCTAAGTTGACAGTGTGATAATTGGTTTCATGTTGCATATGTTGTCTAGCCTGTATTTCTTCTATTTTGATTAAATTGCACCTGCTGAGTTTATACGTTATACATGTGCATATGACATGGCTTTCTGTGTCTAGAATACACTGCATCTATCTATCATACCATGTTCTTACATCAAAGTACTGCTGTTGTGTATCCCGCATCAGTCACTCATGATTGGACGCTTTTAACATGGCAGTTTGATAGTGGTTGCATCTTGCATTGATTTCTACGTTGTACTGCTTCTAATTTTTCGAATTGCCACTTATGACAAGACACTTCTAACTTGGCAGAGTAATATTGGTTGCATCTTTCATATGGTGTCTAGCTTGCATTACTTCTATTTTCTTGAAAATCCTTCTGCTTAGTTTGCACATCGTAGCTGTGAATATGTCATGCCGTCCTGTTTTTCTTACATATTCCATCCTCATACGGTTGTCTTACATCAAAGTATTGCTTGTCTGTATCATGCATCAATGAGTTCTGAAGAGTGATTTTATTCTTTTGTGTTGTGGGTACAGCTTGACATGGCAAAGTCAAAAAAGAGCAAGGAAAATAATATAGTAGGGAGTGTTGTTACTCGTCGGGTGAAACGGAAAAGGTTCTGCCGTCGAGATTCTGCTGGTACTTATAGTGCAGTAGAAGGTCCAAGTCCACTGGCTAAATCTACAAACACAGAATCACCTGCTCCACCAGCTGCAGCATCCGCTTCAACTGTACCAGCATCTCAACCAGTTACTCGTTCGTTTGCTCTGGAACTGGCCAGTTCCCAAGCTGCCTTCACACCTAACACTACTTCCGAAGCACTGCTGACACAACAGGACTTGGCAAGATCAGATGAACCTCATGAGCATCAACACCAAGACGGTACCTGACCGAGTCAAGTTGCAGTTGCATGCTCCTTTATATGTACTCTCACAGTTTGATCTACACTAACACTTTCCATATTCGTTATTGAACTAGCACCACGGCGCAAGTGAAAACAGACATCAGGGATAATGCTTGACAGATTAACAAAATCTAAAGGAGGAAGAATGGAGATCCATTTTGAGGCAGGTTTAAAAAGGCCACGTGATGCTACAGAGTCATCCAAGTTAGTATCAGAGGCAGCCGTTGCCGTTAGGTGTCATGCACGTATCCTCCCAACGTGTATCCAGTACAGGAATGAGAAAGACAATACCCAGTTTAACACCTTCCTTGACTATTTATCCGTAAGTAATGTTATTCATTGCAATTAGTAATATTGTCTTGCTCTGTCCCATACTTTCTAGCTTCCTCCTAATAAGACTCACATTCTTTTTTCAACAGATGAGGTTCAAGTTGGATCCAAAAGATGATGCAACTAAACAAGCATGCACTCATGTTTTTCAGTCTGCTCTGCGACAGTATCGGTACCACCTTAGAAAATCTTACTTTGAAGGCAAGGCTAACAATGAAATCGCCCAAACATCTCCAGTGGAATATATTACAGATGAAGAGTGGATAGCCCTCGTTAAACACTGGTCTGATCCAAAGTATCAGGTAGGCTATATGTATTTGATCAGACCACATATTGAACTTGTATTTATGTATGTGCCTTACAAGTGTATCTTCTTCTAGGCTAACTATTTGAAGAACAAAACCAACCGTTCTAAAGTGAAATTCCAACAGACAACAGGATCTCGTAGCTATATTGCACACTGTGAGGCTCTTGTAAATAGCTGCTACTTCCTTCTTTTTTGTGCCATATTATCGTATCTATATTGACTTATTCCAAATACAGAGGAAAGCCCGTGCGGACCAAAAAGAACTTGAACCGAATACAGTGCAAATCTTCAAGGATTGCCACACCAGCAATATGAAGGGCATGAGCACACCAGTTCAAGCTGCTGTTGTAAGTCCTTACTCCTCCTGCCTTGAACTGATTGGTACTGTGATATGTTCATTTAACTACTTGGTTTGCAGCCAATGTCAGTTACTCTGTTCACTTTTATTCACTGTTGTCTTAACGTATCATTTCACCTTACATGGTTTAAAAGAGATGAAGGATATTCTTTTGGTCTTGATCTGTAATATAGTTGTTATGTTCACGTGCGCACACAATGATAAAATAGCCTGTTTGTTTTATATCTGTTTGCCCATGATATGAATGATGTCATACTATGTTCATCCTACTTTAAACCATGTCTCTTTATCCTTAGATGTCAACGAATGTGAGGAAATAGACAATACAGTAGGCATGCTACATGGACATATGTTCCGAAAGTGATTTTATTATGTAGTTGGCACTACAATACATGATAATGTATTACAGTAGTTCACCAAAATAAGTTATGTATAAATGTTTAACCTACTTTGTTTGTTTTTGTCTCATTAGTAACTTATCTGGTACAGTAATCTACAAGTTCAAACTTTCAGGAAGCTATGGAACAAATGATTGAACAGCCACAACCACCTGAAGGTGACGAGGCTACTACAGGCACAATGTCACCTCTTGCTGCAGTGCGTCAGTATCTCTCCACTAACAGTGCAAAAAGCACCTTCCTGCGTAATTCTGGGTTGGTTGCCAAGGTAACCTCGTCTAAATCGCCTACTGAACAAAATCTTCCTGCTAGACAGAGTGATATATCTGTGCTCCAGACACAAGTCCAATCCCTAATGGACGTTGTTTCGGAAACAAGAACAGTGGTTGAGAAATGTCGTCAAGATATGAATGGGTTTGAAACCAGACTATCAGACATTCGTTTCGTTGTTCAAGAGCAATGGCGGAAAAAGGTGGAGATCGTGCTGCTCCATCAGATTCTACAGCCTGAAACATTAGCACTCAGGTCAAATGATCTGTGCTTCTATACATCTGATGGTGCTTTTATCTGGAAGGACTGTAAACTTTATGCCAACAGGCCTTTTGTTGTATAGTTGGAATTTATTTTGTTGTGATACAACATTTATGATGCTGCCTCGGGCTGCAGTAATTACGATGCTATTTTTGTATAGTGTAGGTTTATCTTAGTAATGTATTCGGCCGAAAGCTTCGTAGGAGCCCAACATGCCAACATTCGTCGGGCCCATTCCAATTGGGCTAAAAACGATTACGGGCCGAAATTGGCATGTAGCCCACTAAAAATATCTGGGCCTAAATCAGCATAAGCTTTCATATTTTTCTGGTAGGCCTGTGCCCATAGTGGGCCTTTAACAGGCCTAAACATAATTTGGGCCCTCAGTAAAAATAGGCCGTTTACAGGTGTAAATATCTCGAGCCCATAAAAAACATGGGCCTTTAATAGACCGAAAGTGAGATTGGGCCCTGATTGTGCCAAATAACCCACTGGACTTAGCAGGCCGAAATGGTGGCCCATTTCTGATGCGGATCTTTGACAGGCCGAAATTCGGACGGGCCGTAAACGCGCCGACCTAATACACGGGCCTTTAACAGGCCGGAACTTCGGTCGGGCTAGATTATCGTCATTTTTATATGGGCCGTTAATGGGCCCGATATGACGTTGGGCCACATATGGCCCATGGTTTACGTCCGGCGTTAACAGGCCGAAAATGACAACAGGCCGAAAGTGGCCCAAAGCTATAGTGAGCCTCTAACAGGCCGAATGTCAGACATGGCCGAATATGACCCAAATCCTTCACGGTCGTTTATGGGCCGAAAGTTTTGATGGCCTGTAAATGGGCCCAAATGAAGCCGGACCTTTAACAGGGCAGAAATACACCGGGCCGTAATTCGGCCTAATTACTTAGCGGACTGTTAACGGGCCATAAATGACCATGGGCCGCGTTGATGACAAGTTTAGGACAGGCCGTTGACGGGCCGAATTGACAGAGAATGTTGGGCCTTTAGCTGGGCCGGCCCATTATGGTCTGCAGAATCTTGTGGGCCTTTAGCTGGGCCAGCCCATTGTGGTCCGCAAAATCTTGTGGGCCTTTAGCTGGGCCGGCCCATTATGGTCTGCAAAATCGTGTGGGCCTTTAGCTGGGCCGGCCCATTATGATCCACTAAATTTTGTGGGCCTTTAGCTGGGCCGACCCATTATGGTCCGCTAAATCTTATGGGCCTTCGGTTGGGCCGGCCCATTTAAACTTTGTGGGCCACTTTTGGGCCGGTCCACGTGTGAACATATCATAGGCCCATCCCGACCGTTGGATGAGTGACACCTGTGCCAACGCGGAGCGGACGTGTGGATCCGTCAGCCAATGAGAATTTTACACGTGGAAAATCGGCATTGGTCGTGGCTGTTAACGGGTTATCGGATCCAAAATCCGACCCGATAGCTTAACAGCGTTCCGTTACGGTGGATGCCACGTGTCGGTCACCCTTGACGAAAGCACTTCTGTGACGCGCGATTTATCGTCATGGAAGTGGACACTTCCGTGATGATAATTTTGGCAATGTCATGGAACACTTCTACGACAGCACATGTATGACTATCTTGATTCTGTCATAAATTTGTCATGGATGTACATGCATGACAGAAAACGCGACCTACTGTGACAAACACGTATCATCACGGAAGTGTATTTTTTTGTAGTGAAGGTCTGGTACCTCGCCGGCAACGTCGTCCAGGTGGTCTTCGGCGACGTCGGCGCCACTAGCGGCGACGGCCACCTCCTCCTCAGCTACCACGAGATCCGGGCGGAGGGCCCCGTCTCCTTATCGACCCTGGCCGGGAACCCCGAAATCGACCGCTTCGTTTGCAACCCCCTCACCGGCCATCATGACATGGGCCTTCTCACCCAGGCCAACGGAGGGCACCGGTGCGGCCCGCCCGACAGGTTCGCCGTCGCCGAGTTCGACCTCAATGGCGCCGCCATCGTGTGGTTTCTCTCCGAGGAAGGAAAGTGGAGGAAGGTACAGCCCGTCCATGGCGATCCCTCCCTCCCGTGCCCGATGGCGATGAACCAGGAGATGGTTGCCTTCGGCGGCCGGTTGTGGTGGTCGTGCTGCCTGAGCGTGCGCGTGCGGACGAAGGAGATTTTGCTGAGTAAATAGGCAATTTTTTTGACTAATTTAATCCATGAATAGATGATCAGCATGGCATTGACAGAATTAGCAACACAAGCTGCAATAGCATGTAGAAGAGAAACCCTTATGAGGAGATCCAACTCCTCTTCCACTTCCGGGGTGGGACTAAACTTCCCACTCCATCCACCTAGTGTCAACAAATCCACGTGGACCCTTAGAGATTTTCAGAAATTGCTAGATGGGCCTAAAGCCCATCCCATATTTCAGCAGATTTTAGGAAGGCCGAGGACAATGTGCTGTTCATGCGAGAGGTGGCCAAGCACCGGCGCATCGGCGTGAGCGAGGGGAGGCTGCGCTACGCTGAGGTATCTCCTCACGACCCGTTCCTGCTCAGCTCCTATGCGCTCGACGACGAGGGCAGCGGCTGGAAGCTGGAGCACCAGGTGGCGCTCAGGCAGGTCTTGGCGGATGGAGGCTACCTGTGGCAGGAGAACTCGGCGCAGGTGCCGCCACAGATCGCCGTACTTGACCCTATCGACGCCAGTGTCATTTACATGAAGGTCGGCGAGGATGTCGTCGTCGTGGACATGCACAATGGGAAGGTGATCGGGGCCTCTCCGCTTGAAGAAGAGTACAATTCTCTGGTACCATGCGTGCTTCCACCGTGGCTTGGATCAAGCCGGATCCCCACGGCAGGTATGCAATCCCCTGCTTGTTTTAAGTCCTACCAATCTCCTTACTTTTCAGTTATGCGTTTGCTGGTGTATTGTTTGATTGGTTACTGGTTAGTGCAGAAACATACAAATGGATGCACGCGTGGAATTGATGCTGTCAGTATGATCCAAACATGAATTGCAATCAAAGACTAGGATTGGTACTATTGATCTAGTTAGACTGGTGTAGTTGTACCTCAGTTTGTTAGCCTGTACTTGGTGTAGTTGTACCTCAGTTTGTTAGCCTGTACTTGCTGTAGTTGTACCTCAGTAAGATCCAAATCATATCTATTCGCACAACTACTATGTTCATAGCAAGTAGCAACATGTAGTTCTGCTTCATAACTTGTTCTGGGTCAGCATTGCATCTGTTATTCAACTTATTCCAACTTGACCGACGAAACCATTTTTGTAGGCAAGAAGGATGGTTTGTGATCTACAGACGATCTGGTTAGTTTTGTCTAAACCAGTGAATGGGTATGAATCTAGCAGCCAGCTTATATATGCGTCTCTGGGTACCATTCTCTTATATAATGCTTCTTTGTTGATCATCCACTATTAGTCCTCCATTCACATAGTCAGTACTGAAGATGTTTTATCTTTCCTTGTCGTAGCGATGATCGCTCTTTTCTTGTTCATGAAATCAACAATTGAGAAAATTTAAAACTGAAGCTTGTTATTTCCAAAGTAATGATAATGATGTAGTTTTGTGCTCTAAAGTAAATGATGTCCGGATGATAACTAACTGAGCCTCTTACTCACTTTTTATTTCATTTTTGGAGATGAGTTAGATGGACTGTAGTACTAGCACTTTGTGCTTACTCGGTTGTCGGTTTTCCATATGGGTCTATCTTTTCCATGTTGAGTCAATTGTCCCTGATTTTTTTTTCTTTACTTTGCAGGTTTCCTGGAACTAATAGAGGAGGGGTGGTGCTATATGAGGAAAGAAGCTGCCGGTAGTGTCAAACTCTCATTTTGGAGGAAGTCTGGAGAAGTTTGGGTTTGGTGTAGTTTGTTGATTATTGCTACATCTTGTTTAGAGGGAAACCTGGTACTAGCTGTTTCAGACGCCACGTAGGACATTCCAGTAGAACTAATTTAAATCAGCATATGACGGTTACGACGTAACATGGTGAATGCTGCGCTTACTTGCTAGACAATGCGTCGTGCCGAAACTCTCATTTTTTGGAAAATCTGGAGAAGTTTGGGTTTATTGCAGTGTGTTGATTAATCATTATCCTGTTTGGAGGGAAATCTGGCAGCTCTTTCAGCCACCACATTAGAACTAAATTAAATCTGGCAGCTGTTTCATTCACGAGAGTGACTCTCAAGTCTTTACCGAGTTTGTGGAATCAAGGTAATTTTCACCGCTGTGAAGCTGCTGCCATCTTATCGATCTGACTTCAAGGAGCTGTGTATGAAGTTTAGCAATTTCTCTTCTATTTTTCTTAGCAGTACCGGCAATGTTGTGCTAAAACTTGTAGTATTACTGAGATTAGGCGAGTGGATTACCTCTGTTCCTGACTTCCTGTTTGATTGGCTATATCTGGACTGTGATCCCTCCACTATTATGGAATGGATCACTCCCTGAACCACAAATAGAAAACATACACACATGACATGTCTCTCATCCACACGCGAAACAATAGCAACCAAGGATTATTTTTTTAAGCTGAAACCGTAGAAGAATCGTTATACAGTATTTTCATTAATTAATAAATATAGCAACCAAGGATATCAGGCACATCCCACAATTTGTTTTGATATACCTCACCAAGTTGGAGCCACTGAGATGTAGTAGCATTATCATGCACCCCACACTAAAACGTATATAGATACATTTGTGTCTAGACAAATATAAGACAAGTAATTTGGGACGAAGGGAGTATTTTACAAAGATCAAGAGTATCTGAAAAGCAGGATTTTGCGTTAGATCGTGAACCCATGACGAAATTATCCGTTTACATATCAATATAGCACATTCCACACTTCAAAAGAACACAAAAAGAAAAACTGTCTCTGTTACAAATTGGCAGGCCTAAGGTGTTGATTTCACTTGCTAAACTGTACATGGAGACAAGCTGCCGGCAGTAGATAGAAGACCAGTTTATGTCACATGGAGACCAACACTTTCACAATATAATAGATCCATGCATATATCAAAATGGCAAACCACTTGTGACGTTGCCATAACCTTAGATGAGTGTATAGAACAGCTGTGGGAATACACATATGAATGGTTGATGCAAATATATAGCTAAGGGCAACTCTTGCCGATCCATTATAGAGGAGTAAACGGCCCAGTACCTTTAGAGAAGTAAAATTTTAATCCTCTAAAGGTGGCCGGACCTAGCGATACCCTATATTTAGAGAGTAATTTTTTCTCAGATCTTTTAGCCTAGCCGCAATAACTTCAAACAATTGCACATTATATCATCAATCATTTAAATATTTTAAAATAAAAATGCATAACCTATAAACTGGTAACAAGCATATGGTTTCATGGATCGAGATATTCAAATTTAAACATGCATCGTTCATCCAAAACACATCACATCGATCAAGTTTGATCTAAAATCACCATAATATAGCATGTTTTATGTCGCGGATCGAGCCCCACCAAAGGCATGTACGAACTCAAACACCATCCTCATCAAAGAAATCATCACCCCCATACACACGGCCACCACCACCACCACCCACACGTCCACCACCATCACCACCACCACCGTCCACGAAGCCGCCACCACCACTACCACCATTCCGTAGAGACACCTCCGTTTTGGTCAAGATTTCCCCACGAGTGAGCTCCAAATTTTTTTTGCGGTATCATCCACTGTCAACATGATAACACGATCTTCAGCTTTCTTTGCATTCCAAAGCTTCTCCTTGTTGAGTGCAAGCCTATGCTCGTCCGCTTTCAACTTCCTCTCTCCGGTCGCCAGCTTCGATTTCCTTTTTTCGTCGTCAAACAACTTGAGCTCATTTCATATCGCCGCCTTCTCTTCCTTGCGTTTGGCCGCCAAGACTTTCTTGGCCTCAACCATAGCCACAACCTCCTCTTTGTATGTGCCACCAAATGATCCTCTCCTATTTCTCTCTTTTGCTATTTTTTGCCATCTTGGCTCTTATTGGCATCTACATCCTCCTCGTCATCATCCTCAATGGGTATGCTCAACCTTGATCTCTTTGGAGTGGTCTCGCCGTTTCTCCTACTCCACTTCTCATTCATGCAAAGTTCCTTATAGCAATGGTACAACGTGAAGGGCTTGTGGCCGGAGTTCTTGTTTCGTTGCTTGAAAAGATCTTGGATGATAGGGCCATACTCCGTGACCTGCACATCGCTCAATGATGCATGGTTCACATGACCAATACAACCAGACCATCGGTTGCATTGATCTTGGATGGAACGCCAACACTACTAGGGAAAAGCTTATAGGCCGAAGCTTACTAGTAGCGTGGGTTTATACCCCTCGCTACTGCTACTTACTAGTAGCATGGGTTTATACCCCCGATACTACTAAGTTGATAGTAGTAGCGCGGGTTTATAACCCTCGCTACTACTAAGTGATTTCCACCGTGCCCCTCGGGACCAGCCGTAGTAGTAGCGCGGGTTATAAACCCACGCTACTACTAAGTTGATAGTAGTAGCGCGGGTTATAAACCCCATGCTACTACTAAGTGGTCTCCACCGTGCACCCGCGACATGCCATAGTAGTAGCGTTGGATTAGCGTGGGGTATAAACCCAACACTACTACTAATAAGTGATCTCCTTGCCGCCGCCACCTCCGCCTCTCACCCCTCCTCTACCTTTTCTCTCCCCCGACGCCTCTCCTCCTCCTCCACTCCCCACGATTCCCCCAACCAACCCCGTCGCCGCCGCGGACGCCTCAACTCCTCCTCCACTCCCCACGATTCCCCCAACCAACCCCGCCGCCGACGCCAATGACCTCCTTTCCCCTAGCTCAGGCCGCCGCGACCCACCCACTGCGTCCCGTGTTCACGCACGAGATCCGCGTCCAGCGTTCATGGCCAAGCGGGCGTCCACGTGCAGATCCTCCTCCTCCTCGTGCCCTTGTGTCGGCCCCGAACCCTAGCTAGGGACCCCCATCTCCGGGCGCGGCGCGGCGCGGCGCGGGGAGGGCTTCCTCTTGCCCGCCGCCGATGCAGACGGCCCGCCGGAGATCCTGCTACTTGCTCCTCCGACCCTCTGATACGTCTCCAACGTATCTACTTTTCCTAATGCTTTTCCTCCTGTTTTGGACTCTAATTTGCATGATTTTGAATGAAACTAACCCCGGTCTGACGCTGTTTTCAGCAGAACTACCATGGTGTTGTTTTTTGTGCACAAATAAAAGTTCTCGAAATGGAACGAAACTTTGCGAGGAATTTTTATATCAAATAAGAGGATTTCTGGAGCCAAGACCTACCGGAGGGGGGCACCTGGGTGGGCACAACCCACCAGGGCACGCGCCCCTCACCAGGCGCGCCCAGGTGGGTTGTCCCCACCTGGTGGACCCGCAGACCCTGAAACCGACGCTATAAAATCCTATTTTTCCATAAAAAAATTAGGGAGAAAGAATTATCGCGATCCATGAGACGGAGCCGCCGTCACCTCCTGTTCTTCATCGAGAGGCCAGATCTGGAGTCCGTTTGGGGCTACGGAGAGGGGGATCTTCGTTCTTCGTCATCATCAACCCTTCTCCATCGCCAATTCCATGATGCTCCCCACCGGGAGTGAGTAATTCCTTCGTAGGCTCGCTGGTCGGTGAGGAGTTGGATGAGATTCATCACGTAATCGAGTTAGTTTTGTTAGGGCTTGATCCCTAGTATCCACTATGTTCTAAGATTGATGTTGCTATGACTTTGCCATGCTTAATGCTTGTCACTTTGGGCCCGGGTGCCATGAACTCAGATCTGAACCGTTTATGTTATCACCATTATATCCATGTTCTAGATCCGATCTTGCAAGTTATAGTCACCTACTACGTGTTATGATCCGGTAACCCCAGAGTGACAGAAACCGGGACTTCTTTCGGTGATGACCATAGTTTGAGGAGTTCATGTATTCACTATGTGTTAATGCTTTGTTCCTGTTCTCCATTAAAAGGAGGCCTTAATATCCCTTAGTTTCCAATATGGACCCCGGTGCCACGGGAGGGTAGGACAAAAGATGTCATGCAAGTTCTTTCCATAAGCACGTATGACTATTTACGGAATACATGCCTACATTATATCGATGAACCGGAGCTAGTGCCGTATCGCCCTAGGTTATAACTATCTCATGGTGAATATCATCCAACGAGGCACCGATCCAATGCCTACGAATTTATCTTATATTGTTTCTGCTAAGTTACTACTGCTATCATCACTGTTACACTTGCTACAAAATTACTGCTATCACTGTTACTGTTACCGTTACTGTTGCTACTATTATTAAAACTATCATATTACTTTGCTACAGATCACTTTGTTGCAGATAATTAATCTCCAGGTGTGGTTGAATTGACAACTCAGCTGTTAATACCTTCAAATATTCTTTGGCTCCCCTTGTGTCGAATCTATAAATTTGGGTTGAATACCCTACCCTCGAAAACTTTTGCGATCCCCTGTACTTGTGGGTTATCAAGACCTTTTTTTGGCGCCGTTGCCGGGGAGCATAGCTATATTTGTTGAGTTACTTGGGATTATTATCAATTTATCACTATGAAGAATCTGAAGGATGCTAAGACTAAGATATTTCCCTCAAGGACGAGGGGAGTTAAGTAACTACCATCCAGTTCTGCTTTAGATTCACCTTCTGTTATGAGTAAACATGCAACACCACCACATGCTATCAGTTCTGATATGTCGCAAGTTATTGATGATGCCACTTCTGCTTTGGATAATACTTATGATGATGCTAGTACCTTGCTTGATAATGATGATGTGCCACTTGGTGATTTTCTTGATGCACAAATTGCTAGAGTAATACAACATGATGTTGTTGAATTTGATGATGAGCTTGAAACTGAAACTCCTGAAACACCTGCTAGAACTAGCCTTCCTAGATATGAATTGCCTAAGGTACCGGAAGGTTATTTTATGAATGAGGAGACAACTAGAGATATTCTTGCTTGTAAGGATAGAGATGATCTAGAGAAATTATTATGCAACTATAAAGAAAAATCTCTGAATGCTAGAATGAAATGTGATCCTGTATTTTGCTACTTCACCTATATTTATTGATGATAAGGATTATGAATTCTCTGTCGACTTAGAGTTAATTACTTTGGTTGAATCTGATCCTTTCCATGGTTATGAAACTGAAACTGTTGTGGCACATCTTACTAAATTGAATGACATAGCCACCCTTTTTACTCATGATGAGAAGACTCGCTATTACTTTATTCTCAAATTATTTCCGTTCTCATTAAAGGGTGATGCTAAAGCTTGGTACAATACTCTTACTCTTGGTTGTGTGCGTAGTCCCTAGGATATGATTTATTACTTCTTTGAAAAATATTTCCCTGCTCATAAGAAACAAGCTGCCTTGCAGGAAATATTTAACTTTGTGCAAACTAAAGAAGAGAGTCTCCCACAAGCTTGGGGGAGGCTTTGTCAGTTACTTAATGCTTTGCCTGATCATCCTCTTAAGAAAAATGAAATACTTGATATCTTCTATAATGGACTAACCGATGCTTCTAGGGACTTCCTAGATAGTTGTGTTGATTGTGTTTTCAAGGAACGAACTGTTGGACAAGCTGAAGAATTATTGAATAACATATTGAAAAATTATAATGATTGGACTCTTCCTGAACCACCGGCCAAACCCACTCTGAAGAAGAGGGGTATATTATATCTCAGTCCCGAAGATATGCAAGAGGCAAACAAATCTATGAAGGAAAAAGGTATTAAAGTTGAAGATGTTAAAAATTTACCTCCTATTGAAGAAATACATGGGCTTAATACACCACCACTGCCTGAGGTGGTAGAGGTAAATTCTTTAATGAAATCCAATGATAATGACAATCCTCACAATATGCATCCTAGCCAATGCCTTTAAGAGTTTGAAAACTACATTAGAAAACAAGATCACTTCAATGCAAATGTTATGAAACATTTGAAATATAATTCTGATATGATTGCTCGCTTGAGTGACTTGTTATTTAGAATCTCAAATGACGTTAGAGGTGTTGGAAAACATGCTTCTATGGTTCAAACTCAGTTAGAACAAGTTGCTAAATCTCAAAGAGTTGCTAAATCTCAAATGACTTGTTATTTAGAATCTCAAATGATGTTAGAGGTGTTGGAAAACATGCTTCCATGGTTCAAAATCAGTTAGAACAAGTTGCTAAATCTCAAAGAGAGTTGCTTGATTAAATGAATAATAATATACATGACTTTGCTGTTAGAGTTGCAACTAGAGGAGGTAAAATGACTCAGGAACCACTTTATCCTAAGGGACACCCAAAAAGAATTGAACAAGATTCACAAAGGAACAACACTAGTGCACCTAGTCCTTCTAAAAAGAAGAAGAAAAAGAAAAATAATAGGACTTTGCCTGCTTCTAGTGAACCTGAAATAGAAAAACCTCCTGATAATGATAATGACGTTTCTTTTTCTGATGCTGAAACTCAATCTGGTAATGAACATCCACCTAGTGATAATGAAAAAGATAATGCTGATGTTCATGAAGATGCTCAACCAAACAATGAAAAAGAACTAGATAATGATGTTGAGATAGAACCACCTGTTGATCTTGATAACCCACAACCTAAGAACAAAAGATATGATAAAAGAGACTTCATTGCTAGAAAACACGGTAAAGAAAGAGAACCGTGGGTTCAAAAACCTATGCCTTTTCCACCCAAGCCAACTAAAAAGAAAGATGATGTGAAATTTGAACACTTTGCTGAAATGCTGAGGCCAATCTTTTTGCGTACTCGCTTGACTGATATCTTGAAAATTCCTCCTTATGCAAAGTATATGAAAGACATCATCACAAATAAGAGAAAAATACCTAAGGCTGAAATCTCCACTATGCTTGCTAATTATACTTTCAAAGATGGAGTACCTAAAAAACTTGGAGATCCGGGATGTGACGCCCGGATAATTATGCTACAGTAAACCTACGCTAATGATGCCACGTCACCTCTGTTACTGTTGCTAACCTCGCGTTAGATCAAAACGTTTCAAAATCAAATTTGAATTTTAGGCAAACATTAAAAGTTTTCGAACATAAAAACTAAAATGTTCTATAGGTGACAAATATTGCATAGTTAATTATGGTGGAGAATCCACATATTTATAAAATATTTAAGTGCACTAAAATGATTTAACCCATAGCGAAAACAATTAATTAAATGCCTAATTTTATAACATATTAAAACTATTTTATTATGGGCTAGGAATTAATCTGACAGTAGTTTATTTATAAATACAAATTTAGATACTAGTGGAAATTTTTATAAAACAAAAAATTAAAAGAAAAGAAATAAAACAAAAGACAAAAAAATAAATGGGGGAAAAAGGGGACCCTTCCCCCCGGCCCAACTGGGCCTTGGCCTAGTCAGGCCGGCCCAGCCGCCCCTCCATGACCCACTCACCCGTAGCCCTAGCTACCGGTCGCCCCACTCCCCTCCCCACGATTCCCACGCCTCTCTCTCCCTCGATCCACATCTCCCCTCCTCTGCCCCCGATTGGATCGGAGGGATCGACCCCATCGTTGCGCCGCTGCCCGTCGTCCTCCGCGTCGCCGGCGTTAAGGCCCGTCGCCGGATCTCCTCCCCTCCGTCGCCGCCTCGCCTACCCTCTCGCACCTCTTCCCCGACCCAATATGGATCGGGAAGGGGCAACGAGCCCGACGCCCTTCCTTCACCGACGCCATCGCCTCCCCGCCGCTGTGCACCGTCGTCGTCGAATCGCCGGTACCACCTCGCCGGACCTTTCCCCGCCGTCCTTTACGCCGTCATCCCCATCTTCCTCCCGCGCCTCTCCCTCGCGGGGTCGCCCCCCCCCGCGACCCATCGACGGATGCCATCGCCGCCCTCCTCTCCGTCGCCGGCGCTCCCCGTCCCCGTCGCCTGTGCCGCCTCGCCGGACCTCCCCGAGCCCACTGCCGTTGCCCTACGACCGACGGTGAGGCCCGGCCTCTCCTTCTCCCAACCCCCCCCCCCGCGCTCTCTGCTGTAGTTGCGTCCCACCGCGCTCGCGCCCCCTTGCCCCGCCGCTGGACTTGCTCCGGCCGCCACCGCGCGCCCGCGCGCGCCCGCACTTGCCCTGCAGCCCCGCCACACCTCCCTGCCCTGCCGCATCTGCCGCCCATGGCCACAGCTCCCAACTGCTGCGTCGCCGCTCCCCTGCACCCGCGCGTCACCCCGTTCCCCCCCACCTCTGGTCGGACGAACCCGCCTCGCCTTGGCCTCGCCCCTGTCGCCTCAAACGGCCGGCGTCGCCGTGCCCGTGGCTGGCGCCCAGCCCCTTGTTGACCTGGGCGTGCCAGCGCGCGTAACCCGCTCGCCCGCTAAGACCCCCACTGGCCCTATGACAAGTGGGGCCCAGCCCCTCAACTTAAAAAAAAGATAGATAAAAAATTAAATTAATAATTAAATTAATTAATTAACTAATTAATTAACTTAATTAATCCCGCTTAGTTAAACTAATTAAACTTAATTAACCTAAATATCTAATTAAACTAACTAATCTGTTAGTTAGGGCAATGTATCAATGACAGATGGGACCCACACGTCAGCTTGACCCAGTCAACACCTCTGTTGACTAATGACGTCATGCTGATGCAGTAATGCCATTTTCGGGTTTAATTAATAATAATAATTTATAAATTGATTTAAATCTTTAAAAATGAATATAAAATAATCCGTAACTCAGATGGAAAAACTCTGTACATGAAAGTTGCTCAGAACGACGAGACGAATCCGAATACGCAACCCGTTCGTCAACCACATGTCCCTAGCATAGCAAACATGCAACATTTCACCTCCGGTTCATCTGTCCGAAAACGCGAAACGCCGGGGATACTTTCCCGGATGTTTCCCCCCTTCGCCGGTATCACTTACTACCGCGTTAGGGCATACCTAGCACCGCGTATTGCCTCGTTATGTTTTGTGATGCTTTGGTTGCTCTGTTATTTATTGTGTTCCCCTCCGTTACTTCTTTCCGATAGACCCCGAGACTGCCGGCGACCCCCGATCGACTACGGTGTTGACGAACCCTCATTCTCGGCTGAGCTTCCAGGCAAGCCCCCCCCTTGATCAACAGATATCGCCTATTCTTCTCTATACTGCTTGCATTAGAGTAGTGTAGCATGTTACTGCTTTCGGTTAATCCTATACTGATGCATAGCCTGTCATTGTTGCTACGGTTGTTACCCTTACCTGCTATCCTACTGCTTAGTATAGGATGCTAGTGTTCCATCAGTGGCCCTACACTCTTGTCCGTCTGCCATGCTATACTACTGGGCCGTGATCACTTCGGGAGGTGATCACGGGTATATACTATATACTTTCTATACATGACACATGTGGTGACTAAAGTCGGGTCGGCTCGAGGAGTACCCGCAAGTGATGCTGATGAGGGGGCTGAAAGGACAGGCGGCTCCATCCCGGTAGAGGTGGGCCTGGGTTCCTGACGGCCCCCGACTGTTACTTTGTGGCGGAGCGACAGGGCAGGTTGCGACCACCTAGGACAGAGGTGGGCCTGGCCCTGGTCGGCGTTCGCGGATACTTAACACGCTTAACGAGATCTTGGTATTTGATCTGAGTCTGGCCATTTGGTCTATACGCACTAACCAACTACGCGGGAACAGTTATGGGCACTCGTCGTCGTGGTATCAGCCGAAGCTCTTTTTGACGTCAGCGACTGAGTGGCGCGCACCGCATTGGACCGTAAGCTCGCGCTTGTATTAAGGGGGCTAGGTCTGCTTCCGGCCGCATACGCAACGTGCAGGTGTGCAATGTGCGATGGGCCCAGACCCCTGCGCACATAGGGTTTAGACCGGCGTGCTGACCTCTCTGTTGAGCCTAGGCGGGGCTGCGACGTGTTGATCTTCCGAGGCCGGGCATGACCCTGAAAAGTGTGTCCGGCCAAATGGGATCGAGCGTGTTGGGTTATGTGGTGCACCCCTGCACGGAAGTTTATCTATTCGAATAGCCGTGTCCCTCGGTAAAAGGATGACCCGGAGTTGTACCTTGACCTTATGACAACTAGAACCGGATACTTAATAAAACACACCCTTCCAAGTGCCAGATACAACCCGGTGATCGCTCTCTAACAGGGCGACGAGGAGGGGATCGCCGGGTAGGATTATGCTATGCGATGCTACTTGGTGAACTTACCATCTACTCTCTTCTACATGCTGCAAGATGGAGGTGGCCTGAAGCGTAGTCTTCGACAGGATTAGCTATCCCCCTCTTATTCTGGCATTCTGCAGTTCAGTCCACCGATATGACCCTTAACACATATACCCATGCATATGTAGTGTAGCTCCTTGCTTGCGAGTACTTTGGATGAGTACTCACGGTTGCTTTTCTCCCTCTTTTCCCCTTTCTATACCTGGTTGTCGCAACCAGATGGTGGAGTCCAGGAGCTAGAGATCCCGAGGATGATTCTACATGGAGTTCGGCTTCGAGGAGTAGTTAGGAGGTCCCAGGCAGGAGGCCTTGCCTTTTCGATCGTTACTACTTTTGTGCTAGCCTTCTTAAGGCAAACTTGTTTAACTTATGTCTGTACTCAGATATTGTTGCTTCCGCTGACTCGTCTATGATCGAGCACTTGTATTCGAGCCCTCGAGGCCCCTGGCTTGTATTATGATGCTTGTATGACTTATTTATGTTGTAGAGTTGTGTTGTGATATCTTCCCATGAGTCCCTGATCTTGATCGTACACATTTGCGTGCATGATTAGTGTACGGTCAAATCGGGGGCGTCACACGGGAATACCAACTATACCTTGCTCTATCAAAAAGAATTATGTGAAAACTGCTTTGTGTGATTTAGGAGCTGGTGTTAGTGTTATGCCTTTCTCTTTATATAAAATACTCGACTTGAATAAACTCACACCTACTGAAATATCTTTGCAAATGGCTGACAAATCAACTACCATACCTATCGGTATTTGTGAGGATGTGCCCGTTGTTGTTGCTAATGTTACTATTTTGACTGACTTTGTTATACTTGAGATGCCCGAGGATGACAACATGTCGATTATCCTTGGTAGACCCTTCTTGAATACTGCAGGGGATGTTATTGATTGCAATAGAAGCAAGGTCACTTTTCATATCAATGGTAATGAGCATACGGTGCACTTTTCGAAGAAACAATTCCAAGTGAATGGTATTAACGTTATTGAAAAATCTCCGACAATCACTATTGGAAGTTTTCAAATACCTCTACCTACTGCCGAAAAGAAATATGAAATGCTTATTGTTGGGGACATTCATATCCCCATTGAGGTAACTTAGTGATTTACGGAAGTTCTTCGGTTTCATGCTAATCGAAAGTGGTTGTTAATAAGACCTGGTCAACCTTATTAATGAATCATTTTTTGGGCGGTATGAAGTTGATGAATTTAGTAAGGACTACCTTCTGTCCCTACTTTTTATTCTCTGTTTTTATTAGTTAAATAAAATAAAATGCCATGTTTTGTCTGTTTTCTAAATTTTCCATGCAATAATAAAAAATGACCCAAAAATAAAAGTTCTCAGAATGCCCTGAAAATTTAATACAATTTTTTCTGAATATTTTTGAATTTCTGGTGCAAATAATATCAGAGGGAGGTGCACCAGGTGGGCACAACCCACCTGGGCGCGCCCTGGTGGGTTGTGGTCCCCACGTGGGCCCCCTCAGTTATCCCTTCATCCCACACCATCGCTTACCTCCAGAAAAATTCTCCATTGCTCTCTCTCCCGTTTTCTTGCTCTCAAACCCGCGGATTTCGATCTCTTTGCTCGAAGCTCCGTTTTCGAAACTGTTTCGGGGGATTGTTGCTTGGTATGTGACTCCACCATTTGTCCAATTAGTTTTTGTTTTAGTGGTTTATATTTTGAATAATTAGCTACTCTTGGTGCTGCTGTAGATGAGCTTGCATGTTGAATTCTTAGAGTTCTAAGTAGTTTGAATGCTTGCTATGGCCTCTATGTATCCCTATGAGTAGTTGGTATCATTTTTGTGAAGTTTTGTTGAGAAAATTTTATGGGATAATAAATTTCAGAATTTTATTCATAGGAAAACCATGAATATCTTTAGGAAGTTTGGCTCTAAGAAGTACTCCAAGGGTGTTATTGGGGAGTCATTTGATAGTGATCTCCATCCTCGGAGGTTGGTGGAAGTACGGCCGTGTGAATGGCCGCACACCCCGTTCCTGGAGGAGGCTGGAATCCTTCAAGAGTTCACACAATATGCTGCTAATGCCGGCCTCACCGAGTTCATCGCAGATGAGTGTGACCAGCATCAAATCCTCACAAACATCTTTGTTCATAGTTTACTTTCCTGCCTAGAAA
Organism: Aegilops tauschii subsp. strangulata; assembly: GCF_002575655.3. Taxonomy (NCBI): domain Eukaryota; kingdom Viridiplantae; phylum Streptophyta; class Magnoliopsida; order Poales; family Poaceae; genus Aegilops; species Aegilops tauschii. The sequence goes on from NC_053039.3 coordinate 51,828,370, forward strand.
TAATCCTCCTAAAGTGAGCTTTGATTTATATGCTGAAAACCATCAGATACCACTTACTAAATTTTGTGACATATGCATGATCCCTTCTGATGGGAGCTTAGCCGAGCCTAGTCCGGTTGGGTTTGAGGCCTTTTATCGCACTTTGATAGTGGGAGATGAGAGAGGGGTGTCAGCTACCACCGCCGCTAGCATACACTTTCCAGCCGTACATTATTTTGCTTTATTTGTTACTAAGTGTTTGCTTGCTAGAGAGAAAGTAGGTGCACTCTGTGCACCCAACTTTGCTGTTTTACGTCGTGCATTAGAAGGCGACAACACTTATAGCTTGGGAGCTATTGTGGCTCGTTGCCTCCATTTTAGTAATTCCCAGGGTAAAATACATGGTGGGATTTTTGCTACTCGGTTGGCGGCCCACTTTAATGTTGAGATACGCCCTCATGATTACCCTTTGACCAAGGTTTACTTAGACCAGCCATGGAACACCATCATTTTCTTGCACGAGACTATCCTAATATCCCTATTCCTTATAACTTGGTTTTTAGCGTTAAAACTCGTGATATTATTCCATTGCCTGCACCTGCTTTGTTTGATTCTGTTGCCAGGGCAGATATAGGATTATGCCTGCGGACATCATCGGCTACAGGAATGCTCGGGCTGCTGCAAAGGAAGAGGAGGAGCCTCAGTAGTGGGATGAGTGGATGCCCGCTCCTCAGCACCCCTACTACCCTCTAGGCTACTGATTGATTACCAAGTTAGGCCAAAAGCCTAAGCCTGGGGGAGTACGTGTTTCTCACCGACATTATATTCATGTCCACTTATTTCTCTTTGTTGGTGTTCACACTTTTTCATTGTATCATCCATGCTTAGATTTATTTTCTTGCTTTCTTCTTGTGTGTTTGAAAAAACTTTAGAAAAACCAAAAAAAAGTTGTAGTAGTTTACTTTCTATGCATGCTTAGTAGTAATATTAAAAAGAAAACCCAAAAACATTTCCTGATTCTTGTTTTGCTTGTTGGGAGCTTTCCCGTGTAAATAGTTTTTCTCGTTTTTGCTTTTCCCTTTTATTCCCTTATTCAAGAAAACCAAAAACTCCAAAAATATTTCAGTGTGTTTCTCTGAATTTCTTTTCTTTTTACTCAAGTTGTACCAAGGAGGAGACCACGATGAAAATGTTGAGTGGCTCTCATATGAATAAATGTTAATCTAATAAAGAGCCCATTTTACCTTGTCTTCTCTTGTTGAATAAAATGTTTGCAGATTCCAGCTTAGTCCATGGCACTCTTGCACTATTATTATTTTCATATCGTTCGGTCGTGCAAGTGAAAGGCAATAATGACGATATTCGATGAACTGGCCGTGGCAGAGAGAAACTGGTATGAACTCGACTTGTTCTGTTTGTGTAAATATGTTTAACCTAGTATCCATGATTCAGCCCATTATGATTAAGCATGTTTGCAATGACAATTAGAGATTATAGTTTCTCATGCCATGCATAAGTAGCTGGGAGTGGATAATGATTTATCTTGGATATCAACATTGCGTTAAAATGATTGTGATGTAGTATGATGATATGGTATCCTCCTCTGAATGTTCGAGTGGCTTGACTTGGCACATGTTCATGCATGTAGTTGAATCCAAACCAACATAGCCTCTATGATATTTATGTTCATGGTGTTCATATCCTACTCATGCTAGTGTCCAATGTTACTTACGCATAATGCATGTTTATGACCGTTGTTGCTCTCTACCTGGCCGCTTCCCAATCTAATTGCTAGCCTTCGCCTGTACTAAGTGCAAATTCTGCTTGTACATCAAAAACCTTGAACCCAAAGTTATTCCATATGAGTCCACCATACCTACCTATATGCGGTATTACCCTGCCATCCTAAGTAAATTTGCATGTGCCACCTCTAAAAACTTCTAAATAAATATCCTTTTTGTGTGCCTGGATCGTTCATGGAACGACAGGAGGTGGTCGGTACCTTCCGTGCTAAGCGGGTTATTCTCAGGACGAGTGTTTATTCACTCGCCATCGCACGAGAAAAGGGCGGTAATAGGGATTCCCAGTCCTGAATTCAAAAATGCAAATAATTAAAAGAACTCCCCCGGGACAGTTGTTGATATGGACGGCACCCGTTGTTTCGGACAAGCCGTGGAGTGTCATTGATGGTGGAGGGGGAGTAAACCTTTACTTTTATCGCTTGGGAACCGCCACTAGCGTGTTTAGCATGGAGGATATTGATAACTGATGGTCGTGAAGTAAATGAGAAGGGTGCATGTCCCAAAATATCATTTATCTCTGTTTTAAAACTTGAGCTCTGGCACCTCTGTAGATCACTACTTCCCTCTGCGAAGGGAGTATCTACTTACTTTTATGTTGTGTCATCACCTTCTAAAATAACCGCTAGAATCTGAGAGCACAGCTGTCATGACTTATGCATTGTGTGTAACTAATGTTGGGTGCATCATACTAGATCTTTTCTACCATGAATTACAATGTTTAGTCGCTGCTTGAACTTTGGAGGTGTTCTGCATTTATGTTTTGCAGTCTCAGAAAGGGCTAGCGAGATACCACTATTGTCATGGTATATCATGGTTGTTTTGACAACGTGTTGCCGTTTGAGATATCTTATTATTGCTCGCTAGTTGATCATGTCATTGATATGAGTTAATATAATCTTTAAAATTTATTGTCGGCATGGTTAGTTATAATGTTGGCTGAAAACCCGGGTGTTGTTTAGCTTATTTATGCAAACAAGAGCAAAAGACTTCGTAAAAGTTTTTCTTTTTCGCTTTCAGTTTATCAACTGAATTGCTTGAGGACAAGCAAATGTTTAAGATTTGGGGAGTTGATACGTCTCCAACGTATCTACTTTTCCTAATGCTTTTCCTCCTTTTTCGGACTCTAATTTGCATGATTTGAATGAAACTAACCCCGGACTGACGCTGTTTTCAGCAGAACTACCATGGTGTTATTTTTTGTGCAGAAATATAAGTTCTCGGAATGGAACGAAACTTTGCGAGGAATTTTTATATCAAATAAAAGGATTTCTGGAGCCAAGACCTACCGGAGGGGGGCACCTGGGTGGGCACAACCCACCAGGGCACGCGCCCCTCACCAGGCGCGCCCAGGTGGGTTGTCCCCACCTGGTGGCCCCGAGACCCTGAAACCGACGCTATAAAATCCTATTTCCATAAAAAATTAGGGAGAAAGAATTATCACGATGCATGAGACGGAGCCGCCGTCACCTCCTGTTCTTCATCGGGAGGCCAGATCTGGAGTCCGTTTGGGGCTCCGGAGAGGGGGATCTTCGTTCTTCGTCATCATCAATCCTTCTCCATCGCCAATTCCATGATGCTCCCCAACGGGAGTGAGTATTTCCTTCGTAGGCTCGCTGGTCGGTGAGGAGTTGGATGAGATTCATCATGTAATCGAGTTAGTTTTGTTAGGGCTTGATCCCTAGTATCCACTATGTTCTAAGATTGATGTTGCTATGACTTTGCCATGCTTAATTCTTGTCACTTTGGGCCCGGGTGCCATGAACTCAGATCTGAACCGTTTATGTTATCACCATTATATCCATGTTCTAGATCCGATCTTGCAAGTTATAGTCACCTACTACGTGTTATGATCCGGTAACCCCGGAGTGACAGAAACCGGGACTTCTTTCGGTGATGACCGTAGTTTGAGGAGTTCATGTATTCACTATGTGTTAATGCTTTGTTCCGGTTCTCCATTAAAAGGAGGCCTTAATATCCCTTAGTTTCCAATATGGACCCCGCTGCCACGGGAGGGTAGGACAAAAGATGTCATGCAAGTTCTTTCCATAAGCACGTATGCCTATTTACGGAATACATGCCTACATTATATCGATGAACCGGAGCTAGTGCCGTATTGCCCTAGGTTATAACTGTCTCATGATGAATATCATCCAACGAGTCACCGATCCAATGCCTACGAATTTATCTTATATTGTTTCTGCTAAGTTACTACTGCGATCATCACTGTTACACTTGCTACAAAATTACTGCTACCACTGTTACTGTTACCGTTACTGTTGCTACTATTATTAAAACTATCATATTACTTTGCTACTGATCACTTTGCTGGAGATAATTAATCTTCAGGTGTGGTTGAATTGACAACTCAGCTGCTAATACCTTCAAATATTCTTTGGCTCCCCTTGTGTCGAATCTATAAATTTGGGTTGAATACTATACCCTCGAAAACTGTTGCGATCCCCTATACTTGTGGGTTATCACCCTCCTGGTGCTGCTGCTGCTAGTGCGGACCGACACCATGGAGGTGAGGTTCCACCTTACCCTCTCTTTCTCTTCACTGCAGGCAGCCCCTGACCCCCTTGGATTCAATTTGGCAGGCCGTGTGCAGATGCCCCTATTGAGAAGAGCTCCAAGATCAGGTTGTCACTGCTCCTTAAGCCCTGATGATGCCGATCTCTTCTATGTTTAGGATGGTGGTGGTAGACTAGTAGATTTCCATATCGCATATACCACTTGTCCTCGCTTAGCATCATTTTATTTTGAGAATCAGTACTAGTTGCCCAATGTCCAGTAGCTTGTTTTAGATGTTCAAGAGCTAAATCAGTGATTCTCTAAGTATATTGAACTGAATCTCGCAAATGCTTTTGGCCTTCATATGCCTCTATCTAGAAAATTCAAGTCCCTTTCCGTTATGCTATTATGCCTCCCCACAAAATTCTTGGGTCCCTCTCTCTTGCTACTTAACATGTTGTGAAAGTGTACAACTTATACGTGAATACACTAGAAAAACATGATATGCTTTATTTGTTCTCGTATAAATCCAACAAAGTAGGAAATGCACTTGTCTTACATATATCAAAAAGAGTGGGGTAACCTCTGCAAACAACCAGCCGGCAATTTGCCTTCAGTAGCAATGGTTCTGCATATAGATACAAAAAATGTTTGATTGCTTACATATTAAAGCGTTGCTGCAGGGAAAATGCTTCCACTGCCATTGCAATAACCTTTTCTCGGCACCACTAGTGACCAAGTCGGCATTTCTCTTCCACTGCCTTCAGTAAGCTTTTCTCAGCCCCTGACCCCCGATGGCATTTCTCTTCTCCCCTTTACCCTCTGTTCGTCTCCTTCCTCCGGCTGCTTGCTGCACCACAGCAAGTAATTATTTTTTCAGAGAGAAGAAGAGGAGACTTCTTGCAATCCAACTTACCTGTATTCTTGAACAAATGAAGCACAATACTTTGCAGCACCTCAAGTTTCAGACTGAATAAATTACGTTGGCCACCTGTATTTGCAAAACTTACCCTGTATATGCATTGTGCTTGTTGTTCATTAATTAGCAACTCAACTCAACTCACGCTGGTGGCAAATTTTGAAATCACTAGTGCAGTTTGCATCTTTGTAACTGAACATGTTATAACATCAATATTATCAGTAAAAAAATGGACTCTGTATGTGTAGTATAAGCAAGTCCAAGTGATTTTGCGAATCTGCTTTCCTTTGGTTATGCCTAAGATTTCACAATCATTTTGTATTTAGTTTAGAAACTGAAAAATGAAGAGAGTTGCCTTTCCTTTTGTTATACATGCAGCCATGTGCTTGACGCCACCTGATGCATGCGTTTTGTGCTCCTATCTGCTTGTCAAGTAGAAATCTGCTGCTGTGAGAGGAGGACAATGAGGCGAGTGGCTGCTCCGACCCTGCTACTGCCGACACGATAGAAGGTCCTCTCTCTCTCTCTCTCGTTTTTTATTCCTCTCTCCGATGAGAGTTTGGTGCAATCTACCTCATAGTTGTACCCTTGGTAGAGCTCTTCCTTTTTTTAAACAATCCAGTCTTGTCATTGTTTGACATGTTGTTGATCTAAAGTAAAACCACTTAATCATCCTCCGATCTGAAGTATTATGTGCTTCTAGCCAATTGCGTCTACCATCTCATCACGAGACACAAACTTTGCCATGCCAAATATTACTCTTATGATTGCAACTTTGCAAGTGTATGGAGATGTATAGCATAAATCATTTATTTTCCTTAGTCCTCTGCATTCATGTTTCTGAGAGCTATGATATTGGTTAATTTTCAGGATATCAGTCTTAGTCTGGACCTCTTTAAAAAAACTTAAAAAAACACTGTATCAGGAATACAAGTGTTTATGAAACTACTGTTGCCGGTTTAGGCAAACACCTCACAGTATTCAAAAGTACAGTTTTGTAGAAACCATAGTATTCTAATTGAGCTAGTAAGATTCAGTTTATGTAAATTTAGTAGTATGAACTAGTAAGATCCTTCTGCTAAACTGAAGATGCTATTTGCTTCTGTATGCCTTGTACACTCTTACATTCTCCCATGACTGAAGTCTGCAATGCTTATGGGACAATCTTTGTTTGTAGGTTAACACCTCACTGTCTGCTTCAACGAAGAGATTTGAAGAGTTGCAAAAGGTAATTTTGGGGCAAATTTCCATTGCTGCAGGATAATGAGATGTTGAAGCGGCAGACTGAATCCATGACACCGAAATGCAATTATGGCAGATTATCTCTATTTTTCCTTTTCATTTTTCTTATTATTGGAGTGAGAACAGGTAGAATGAGTAACTGTGTGATAGTAGATACAACAACTATAGTAAAAAGAAACTTACGTTTGCAATTGTTAATGATATACATACTTGCATGTTCTTTGAAGTGGTCAATTGTGAGTACCAATGCATAATGATGGGGTTTTGGCTCATTTATTGGCTTTGGTGTCCATGTCAATTATGTATGCTCTTACTGGATGTTCTCTAATGCTGGTTTATTATAAATCCTGTATTTGTAATGATGTGTACTGGTTTATTTTTTTTAATTCCTAATAAGTTAGTAGTAGCGTGGGGAGCAAACTGAGCGCTACTAGTATAGATGATACTAGTAGCGTTGGTTGTTTACCCACACTACTACTATTTCATTAGTAGTAGCGCGTGTACGTAATAGCAGTAGAATGGGTGGCGCACGCTACTACTAACAAAGTTAGTAGTAGCGCGGGTTTAACCCACGCTACTACGAACTATTAGTTGTAGCGCGATACTAGGAGCGTGGTTACCCGCGCTGCTAGTAGCCATTTTACCCGCGCTGCTAGTAGTCTTTTTCCTAGTAGTGCAACAATGCCCAAGAGAGCCCTGGGTGCGGCTTGATATGACATCCACGGAGTTGTCGTAGTAGTAGGCGGTTCTCCCAAAAAAATATTCCTTTGATTGTTTGTTTCACCGTTGCATCATGGGAGATGTTTATCCAAGCATAGCACAAACAACATTTCCATCTTGCGAGTAGTTGTGAGTCCTTGTTCTTTGTCGATTCGAGCTTGGCTGGGTCTCGATCTCCATGGGATCTTCAACCTCTTCCTCTTAGACCACCTCCTCGGTCTCGGCTTCCTCTTCGCCCAAGTGATCAAACACCGAATCATAGTTGAGATCTTCGAGCCCAAGCACATGTGACATCTCCAGAGATGACAAGAATTTGGCCGCATTCATCTTCATACTACGACAACAACAACAAATTCCATCAACCATCGGCCGCAAGCAATCATCGCACAATGCATCTGCTGAAATGAAAAATGCATTTATTTTTTACCTTGGAGGCATTTCATTAACCACTTGGCATCCACGACCCTTGTTGCCGGTAGCGGCGGCCGGACATGCTAGAGTAGTAGCTATAGGGGTGGCCGGAGATGGTGCCTGAGGTGCTGGCACTAGTAGAAAAAGGGCCTAATGTGAAGCACATTAGTCCCGGTTTGTAACTGAACCGTCACTAATGTGACCATTAGTGCCGGTTCCAACGGCTAGGCGGGCGGCGCTCATTAGTACCAGTTCATGGCGAGCCTTTAGTACCGGTTCGTGCCACGAACCGGTACTAATCAGGTGGTGGCAGGCTTGTGTCAGGCTGGGGCCCCGCCAGAACCTTTAGTACCGGTTCAAGCCACGAATCGGGACTAGAGATGAAACTTTAGTCCCGATTCATATAACCAACCGGTACTAAAGGTCACACTATATATAGTGCTTCGTCCAGCTCGAGCCGAAGCGCTCTGTTTTCTCCTCTCCTCTATTTTCATCCTCTTCCTCTCGACCTCACACTCCATTTTTGCCAAAATTTGTGAAGATTTGAAGGCACCCCATCCATCCAAGTGATCACAAAGGTTAGCAACTTTGTCCTTTCATCTCTCATTGCTAGATTAGCTCTTGCAATGCTCTATAAGTATAGTGATTTGTGGGTTTTATTTTGGGAGGAATTATATGTGGTAGTATTTGATTTATATGCAATTTGAGGTCAAAATAACTCTTAGTTTGCATATGTAGGTGTGGTTTACTTAGTGCCTTCCCGTCTCCGTCCTAACCACCGTCGATCACCCGCCCCGTCCCATCGCCGGCACCACCTTGTGGCGAGCCTCCTGTTCTTATCTTTTTATATAAAAAATTCATTTTTGTGTGATTTAGATATATAGTTACTCGTATAATTATCTTACCCGTATGTTGTTTGTTATACATAGTGCCATGGTTTTGATATCCGTCCCCGTCGGCCCTCGTCCAGGTTATGATTCGGATGTGGTATATTCTCTTTTATAACTATTTGTTGCATTTCGTGTTTATGACAAATTATGCCCATCAGGTTGACATAGATATTTTTATCTAGGAGGTATGTGAACCGGAAATTCCAACCGACCCTATTGTTGAGAGGTTAAATTTAGTTGAAAGAGAAAACGAGTATTTGAAAGAAAAATTGAAAATAATTGAGGGGGAGAAGATGGAATTGGAGTTGCATGTTGCCGATGTCGTCGATGATCACAAGATCAACATGGAGAAAATACGCTTGAAGATTAAAGATTAGAAAATATGCCATTGATAGTGAGGCTTGGTATCATTATGCTGCTGGATCAATTGTTACCTTAGTTGCGATCTTGATCGCATTTGTTGTTGCATTTAAATGCTTTAGCTAAAGAGTTATTTGTATGTTGCATGTAAGTGTTGTATGAACTTTATGTATGAACTTGTATTAATTTGGTCTATTCGGTGCTGTGTAGTGAAGATGAGCCGGCAATGGATGAACGATGATCGATGCTCACCCAGTTCGTTAATGGCGTGCAAACTTTTCTGCTTGCGGCTGAGGCAAACAAGCGGGCGGATGGTTTTATGCCTTGTCCATGTGTTGGCTGTAAGAATGATCAAAATTACTCTAAGTCAAGAACCATTCACGTCCACCTGTTTGAGTCTGGTTTCATGCTCCATTATAATGTTTGTACCAAACACGAAGAAAGAGGGGTTATGATGGAAGACAATGAAGAAGAAGAGGACGACGACAGCTATCCTGGCCATGGGTTCCCTGAATACGATGGTACAACAATTGGGGAAGAAGCTGAGCCGGAAATGCGGGAAGAAGCTGAAGAAGAGGCATCAGATGAGCCCGCTGATGATCTAGGTCGGGCCATTGCCGATGCAAAGAGAAACTGCGCAAGTGAAAAGGAGAAGAAGAAGTTTCAGCGCATGTCAGAGGATCACAAGAAATTGTTGTACCCGAATTGCGAAGCTGACAAGAAAAAGCTGGGCACCACACTGGAATTGCTGCAATGGAAGGCAGAGAATGGTGTATCTGACAAGGGATTTGGAAAGGTGCTGATAATGTTAAAGAAGATGCTTCCAAATGACAACGAATTGCCCGAGAGTACGTATGAAGCAAAGAAGGCTGTATGTCCTCTAGGATTAGAGGTGCAAAAGATACATGCATGCCCTAATGACTGCATCCTCTACCGCGGTGAGTACGAGGATTTGAACGCGTGCCCGGTATGCGGTGCATTGCACTATAAGATCAGCCACGATGACCCTGGTGATGTCGAGGGCGAGCGCCCCAGGAAGAAGATTCCTCCCAAGGTGATGTGGTATGCTCCTATAATACCATGGTTGAAACGTTTGTTCCAAAACAAAGAGCATGCCAAGTCGATGCGATGGCACAGAGAAGACCATAAGAAAGACGGGAAGTTGAGAGTACCCGCTGGAGGAGTGTGCGAGTATGAGAACAATGAAAAGAGTGGTGGGAGTGAGGCATGGACGGTGACAAGAGAAGAGGGGAAGCTTGTGTTTGTGCTAGGCACACCTGGCTAGAGAGGCATATCGATCGATGTGTGCCGTAAAGAAGGAGCTGGGGGCCTACACACACCGTGGGTGAACGACCTAAAGTGAAAAGACGAATTTGCGCGATGGAGCTAGAGAATGCTGAGGGAGGGTGAGAGGGATGCGGGCGTGTCCATGCACAAGAGAAAGTTAGCGCTAGCTACAAAGATAAGAGGGTTGTGTGGTTGTAAAAGACGAATAGAGATCATATATACTTCATTATAAAAAGCGAATTCGGATATTTGAAGAATTTATCATAGTGTTTCAAACCGACGCATGTGTGAATATATATAACGGTGATACACATGGTGTGGTTATGAACATGTTATACTACATTTAATATATTTTATCTCTACTCTTATAAAAAAACGGAGTTGTTGATGATGGTGTGCCTGCCATCCTACATTATAGGCCGTCCGATTTATATCTGGCGGATAGCAAGGAAACTATGATGGTTGAAGTTGGCAACAATCATGATTGTAGATTCTTATTGAAATAGAGAAACGAATTCTAATTTAGTTCGAATTGCAGCGGTAGTATAGACATTTGGAATGCACTAAAATGTTGGTATGAGTAGGTTACATGCATTATACAACAAGCGAAATAATTTAATCGGACATAACATGGATTCATACTCCCTCTTTCAATCCATATAGGGCGTAATGAGATTTTTAAGACCGCCTTTCACTATTGACAAGATTAATAGTACATGACATGCACAATGTGAAAATTATATCATTGAAAGAACCTTTCACAGACGAATTTAACGGTGTGCTTTGTGTAAGTTGCATGTCATATATCATTGCTCTAATATTTGCTCAAAGTTAGCATCGAAAAACGCATTAGACCCTATATAGATGGAAGGAGGGAGTAGCTTTGAATAGCATTTGTATAGTAAAACGGGGCAAGACTCTCTCTTTGTGTGGTGTGAATAGTTTTATTTTTTTTGTTTTCTTTTTGGTTGAGGGAAGTGCGAATTGATTTGGTACGTACAAGTACAATATTACTACATGTTAGGCTTGTCCCTAAAATTCAACCCGCGTCTTGTTATATCCCGAAAATTCCGATATCGTGCTCCCAAAACTGGCGCCTTCACAACCCGCGCCTTGCTATCCCAAAATTACAACGCACGCGAAAACTCCCTCGAGCTGCCATATCCCGACACGCGAAATCCCCCTTCTAACCCTGCGCCGAAAGGGCCGCTAGTTCAAATCGGTGGGGGGTACTTTTGTAACACACCCTTCATTTTGGACAAGCGCGTCCCTAAGTCATGCTTCACCCCCTCCCATTGCCACCTTTCGCCATTCGAAATCCCAGGCCGCCATAACCTCTCCGCTCCAGCCACGAAACCCCACCCTCCTCCATATGCCACGTCACCGCTGCCCAGCCGGAGGCTCTTCGCCGATGACGTCGTCCACCGCAACAGCTCGACGTCCCTCGTCCACCTCCTCGGATGAGGATCCGTCGTCCATCTCGCTGTCCCGCCGGTTCAGCCGCCCCGTCCTCCACCTCCAAGGAGCTGCTCCGACGATCGCCTCGTCTATCGCGGCTGCTCCATCCCCACAGCGCCGCCTTAACCTGCTCCACCGGAACCGCAGCATCCTCACCGACTCCTCGGACGAAGCCGAGGCCTGCTCGGCGCCACCAAAGAGGTTGTACACTCATCGCATCGCACCTTCTCCTTAACTCGACCTCCCGGCACCGACGGTGCTCCATCCCGCACCCCCATGGAGCGGCTACCTTGAAGCCGGCGCCACGGGCGACATCTCCACGGCGGCTCTCCCCCAGTGCGAGGCCCCTTCGGCGGCGGCGGCCATACCAGCCAGATCTGCTGCTGCTGCTCCGGCTCTCGCTCGCTCGCTCGCGCTGCTGCTGCTGCTCTCCCCCTCGCTCGTGCTGCTGCTCTGCTCCGATTAAGCCACACTTCAATCGACTGAATCGACTTTTGGGTCAGTCGATTTTCAGGGGTTGGGGGGCTCGCCGGAGTTAAGGAAGAACCACCCGCAGCGGGGACGGGGGCTCGCCAGAGAGGTACCCCACTATCTATCTTAGGGTTCAGGGTGGGGGGCGGGGGGCCTAGAGGGCTGGCCGGGGCGGCGGTGGCGAGTTGTTTCGGGGCGGCGAGGCGGCGCTGGGGCCGGCGGTTCGGCCGGTGGTGGCTGGCGGCTCAGGGGGGTGCAGGTTGAAGATGAACTGCAGGCCCTCCCTAAACTACATGTCAAGTGCCTCTGTGCTACCATTGCGTTCAGTTTCGACAGTAGCATTCAGATTCCACAGTAAATTTCAGTTTCGGCAGTTAAGTTCAGAGTCAACAGTTTTTACCTCACCTGTTGTAGTCAGGTGGTTTTTGGTGATGTTAATTTTACATCCATTTTACATCATCTATTGGAGATGCTATTAGAATCCCACTTGAGATTGACGATGTCTATCTTGTGGTGCTTCAGCCTTGATGTCTTACGGCTCACCGGAGCTGCTCCAACGACAGAACGATCCATCACAATAGAGCAGTGCCCTGGACGCCGTCTACAGATTCCTCAGATCTTCCTCCACACCTCCGGCAGCCACCTCTGCCTCAACTACTTCAACGACCAACCCAATGATGCTGAGGTCGACACGGCTACGGCAAAGAGGTTGTACACTTGTTGCATCACTTATTACTATACATTCACGTTGATCCATTAGGGCTATTTTGGTTCAACGGAAAAACGTTGATCCACTGGTTGTTACCATCACTCTAAATTTCTGCATGCTCTCCTTACATAATCTCACCATATTTTTTTGTATGCATGTCTGATATTGTACACTGTCATGCTGAACATGTAGAGAAAAATTGAAGAGTTTTGCGCGGCAATACAAGACGAGGAATCGATAGCTCGCCATGTTCGCGTCCTTGGCGTCCCAATCGCCAGATGACTGCTGGACCACCAAGTCCGAGTCGCCGTAACACAGGATCCGGCGTATGCCGAGCTCTTTGGCTAGCCGGAGCCCATGTACGAGCGCCTCGTACTCGGCCACGTTGTTGGAGGCGGCGAAGTGGATCTGCAGCGTGTACTTGAGCTTGTCGCCTTTGGGAGAGGTGAGGACGATGCCGACTCCCAAGCCGGTGTGCAACTTGGACCCGTCAAAGTGCATCCGCCAATGGGTGGAGTCGGGAGCCCGCGGTAGGTACTGGGTCTCGGCCCAGTCGACGAGGAAGTCGGCCAATGCTTGGGACTTGATGGCGGTGCGGGGTTGGTAGAAGATCGTGTAGGGCGCCAGTGCAATGGCCCATTTAGCCACCCGGCCGGATGCATCCAGGCTGCCTATGATCTCGGCGAGCGGGGCGGTGCACACGACCGTGATGGGGTGCTCTTGGAAGTAGGGCTTCAGTTTCTTGGCGGCGAAGTATACCCCATAGCACATCTTCTGGTAGTGCGGGTAGTTCTGCTTTGAGCTGGATAGCACTTCGCTTAGGTAGTACACTGGCCTCTAGACTAGCTGGGCTCGGCCTTCTTCCGGGCGCTGGACCACAACAACAGTATTGACGACTCGGCTAGTCGCAGCGATGTAGAGGAGCATGGGCTCCTTTTCAGTCGGCGCTGCCAGGACAGGCGGAGTGGTCAGCATTTTCTTCAACTCATGGAAGGCTTGGTCAGCTTGGTCGTTCCACTCGAAGTGAGTGGACTTCTTCATGAGTCGGTACAGGGGGAGAGCCTTCTCTCCTAGTCGGCTGATAAAACGATTCGGGGAGGCCAAGCAGCCGGTGAACTTCTGCACATCTCGCAGTTTGGTGGGAATCTCCATCCTCTCGATGGCCTTGATCTTGACGGGGTTGCACTCGATGCCGCGTTCGGAGACCAGGAAGCCTAGCAGCTGGCCGGCTGGCACTCCGAACACGCACTTCTCGGGGTTGAGCTTGATTTGGAATCGGCGCAAGTTGGGGAATGTTTCTTTCAGATCTTCCAGCAAGGTGCCGCGCTTCTCTGTCTTCACCACAATGTCGTCTACATAGACGTGGGCATTTCTGCCGAGTTGTTTCCAGAGGCATTTCTGCATGCAACGCTGAAAAGTGGCACCGGCATTCCTCAAGCCGAATGTCATAGTCAGGTAGCAGAAAGCTCCAAAGGGTGTGATGAAGGCAGTCTTGAGGCGGTCAGCTGGGTCCAACTTGATCTGATGGCACCCTGAGTACGCATCCAAAAAACTCAACAGCTCGCATCCGGCTGTGGAGTCTATCACTTGGTTAATCCGTGGTAGAGCAAACGGATCCTTTGGGCAGGCCTTGTTCAGGCTGGTGTAGTCTATACACATACGCCACTCGTTATTCTTCTTCAGAACCAGAACTGGGTTGGCAAGCCACTCTGGAAAGAACACTTCCATGACCAGCAGATCAGCGGATACTTCGAAGGGTGCGAGTTCTTTCACGTGCCAAGGGCCGACAACGACCAAGCAGATGCCCTAGCACGTTTCGGCTCCACCCGACAAGCCATACCAACTGGCGTCTCCCTCCAGCGCCTCCCCCCCTCGATATAGTATGTCTCTCGTACCACCTCCTACATGCATCCCTCTCTCTATCCTTCTCCTTGTGCCTCATTTGCTTCTAACATACACATGCATGTATACCGATCGATCTCCCAACATATACCTAGATCGACTTTAACTACCCCCCCATCGATCGACATACCTCACAAGTTATGTCTCTCCTTTCTCTAACAAAGGGCGATTGATCTTCCTATGTAGTTACGTCTGCTTACCACAGCCACATCGTCCCCCCTCATCATTCGTGCATGCCTCCTGACCCTTCTCTCACACGCACGTGCACAGACAACAAGCAGCCATCTCCTCTCTTATTGATATTGCGGGCGTGCCCTCCATTTGTCTAGCAAGCCTATCCCACCATTTGTTAGAAGCAACTCCACTACCACCCCCTCCAACACTCTAGCTCTGTCTCTCTCCCAACCTTATTCCTCTCCTACACATATGCATGGATGCCGATCGATCTCCCTTAATACATGAGGCAGATCGATCTCCTTAATGCATGAGGTAGGCCTCTCTCCTCCTCCACACATATACCAGTCATTGTACCTCTATAGTTAATTGGGCCTCCCTCTTCCCCCACCACACACCGATAGTCGAGCGCTGCAGGTAGGTATCCATGCCACAGAGACAAACTGCACATGTCCCATCTCACGTTCCAGTAGGCCAGCCACTCTATATCTTTGACGTGGGCACACACAAATTCGATGGCACTCTTTATCGATCGCGCGCGCACACACACACACACATCATCCCTCTCTTCGATTCTATGGACACCTCAAGCCGATGATACCTCCACTCTCTTCTCGTGGATCGCCCCCTCTATATATATGTTATATCTAGGACTCTATTTCACACACATTGCATATGTTACATTTTTTGATTGACCCCCCCCCAAAAACTCTCAAGAACCCACACACTATATCTCTCTAGGTTTGTATCTCTCTCACACAACCCCATGTAGGTGGTGTACGTATACAAGAAGAGAATAGGTGCACCATGCACGTACTCACGCTTCGTGCCCAGCCACACCCGCGAGGGTACACGGTGGAGCTCATTTGTTTACGAAATGGCAGCCCACGTGCTAATTTGAACGCGTGTAGCGGTTGTTTACCTAGGGAGGTCGTGTACCACGCGTGCACGAAACAAAGTTCGACTTGACGCGTTGCCGCGTTATTTTTAAATAAAGTTATAGCTCTCAATGGCACGTACACAGAATATAAAACGATTTTTATGTAGAAAAAGGTAGTCCTCTCACTGTATACAATGGAGCCTGCCTGCCTGGTTTGTCGCTCTTCAGAGTATCTCACACAAGGCTGCGGTGGCCTCTCTCTCTCACCGTTGGTCACTGATCCGGCCGCATCCCGTCCGCCGGGGGAAAGGGAGTGCGGTGGCCTCTCTCTTTCTCACCGTTGGTCACTGATCCGGCCGCATGCCGTCCGCCGGGGGAAAGGGAGGAAGTGCATCGTTTCTCCGTTTGACGGCGCCGAGGCAGCACGTCCCGATCTGCGGTACACGCCGTTCTCTCTGATCAAGCTCCGGTGCGGCAGGGCCTACGCCACCTGCTCGCAGATTCCACCCGCCGCCGCTCACCTAGTTACATCCCGACAACCTCCAGGTATCCCCTCCGGCCTTGCTCCACTGCCCGTCTTCCCACGTCGCTGCATGTGGATCTTCCATAGTTCTTTGCCCAAAACGTAGCTCGTCCGGCGTACTTTCCATATTGCATTCTCGTCCTCACACCGTTTTAGACAAACACAACTGCCTTAGGACAAGGAATATGCTTCTTTTTTGTCGTCCCATGTGTCATCAACTGTTATTGGCCAGTAATTGTTTCCTTTCTACTCGTTGCTATTGTGACCTTTTGGTGAACTGCACAAATCAATTTTTTCTTAAGAGTGTTTTGTGCAGTTGTACTACAATGTCACACGGGCAACGTCTCTACATTTCAGTGTGACTGTGCAAAGGGAGATTGGTTTTGCTCTATCCTCCTCATCCAACTCCGAGCCTAATCTTCTCCAACTAGTTAGTCTTAAGAGAGACTGCAAAGGTGACTGGCTTTTATTTGTGTGTTTATTGTTTCATCAGCAGTCCTCTATTATTGTAATCACACTTAATATCTTTGGAACCGGGACGCTCAGCTCTATTTTAGTGGAACTGCACAAAATGGTCGGAATGTTGCATGCTCCAGACATCTACTTTTTTTCCCAACATGCCTTGTTGATTTAGACAGAGCTGGGGGGACGTTGCTGCCAATGAAAGCATGGATCAATTTTAATTTAACACCTTCTCACAACTCTGTCTTCAATTGTGATGTAATTATTAGCTCTGATATGCTAATAATTGACATGCATTAGCAAGGAAGTTAGTTTTTTATTGTTTCCGAAAGAGCATCGATGGCAAGACACGTGAAACAAAAGTTGAAAGCTCACACCATTGTACAATTTCATGTCGCTGGAAAATTATTTGTATAGTACGTCAATTATGTAAACAAATGATGGAAGCTTGATAGCATTGCCAGAAGCCTCTTCATTATCCGGGTCCATTTGCCATGCACAAAATTATACTCCTTCGTTCCTAAATATTTGTCTTTTTACAAATTTCAAACGGGCATATTTTAGAGTGTAGATTCACTCATTTGCTTCGTATGTGTACTCCCTCCGTTCCTAAATATTCTATTCGTCTTTCTAGAGATTTCAACAAGTGACTACATACGGAGCAAAATGAGAGAATCTACACTCTAAAATATGTCTATATACATCCGTATGTGCCAGTCCATTTGAAATCTCTAAAAAGACAAATATTTGAGTAGTCACTCGTTGAAATCTCTAGAAAGACAAATACTCCGGAGTATATTTAAGAACCGAGGGGGTAGTGCACAACCGCATGGGAGACTCAGCCCGGTCGTTGCGCCGCATTAATAGTGAGTAATGAGCAGTCAAATCATAAGCCCCACCTTTCCCACTGTAAGTTGCTCTGAAGAAGCAACCATCAATACGCTCTTCTTTGAATCCGCTCATACTACTCCATCCGTCACTGTGTATACAGCGCACTTCAGAAAAAAGAAAAAAAATCTGTGGGACCAAGGCGACTAGCGATCGGCCTGAAAAATAGCATTGGTAGTTATAGCACGGCGTCTATTACTAGAGGAAATAATGCGTACACACATGCATGTAGTGCTTCCACCCCGGGTACACACATGCATGCACTTACTCCACTCCGTAGTAGTACAGTACATGGAGACAAAATTGTGCACTTGATTGCCGTTACCACGCCCTAATTAATTGAGCATTAAACCAAACGCGTCTAAAGTCTCTCTGGTGGTGGAAATGCATTGAGAGAAATGCATCATAATGAAGCGCGCCCTGTAAACTGTGACGGAGGGAGGAGTAGTATGAAGGTGCAAAACCAAGTACGCGTATGGCCAGTCGGTCAACGCACCTCCTCTTGGCATATCACTGACATGTGGGACAGGAGTGTGAGCAAATCGATCTCAATTGACGGCAAAGAGCCAACCTGCCGTTCCTTGAGAGAGACGAGGAGCGAGAACACACAGACGGGCTCGCACGGAGGCCAAGATATATTCGAGCATGGTTGGTTGATCGATATCATTCATTACATGTTGGGCTGCCGTTTTCCGCCCTTCTCCGGTATAAACGTGTACTTTATCAGAGATAAAAAAATAAGAGTACAGACGCTCCACCATGCGGTTCTAGTAGTAGTACTACTCGTACTACTGTGCTTGGCTCTTCGCCTCTTCGTGAAGTCGAACAATGATGGTACTCCGCATGTTGGGTACTACAGTGTATGCCTCTGACAATCTGACACCGAATGGACTGATGCATGTCCACCGAGGGTAGGTTGCATTAGTCAAAAGGCGTAAGCGAGCTTCACCTTGTCCTGCAAGCTTCTCCTCGTTCTGCGAGTTGACGGGACACACCAAAAAGTAGTGCTAGTCCATACTCCCTCCTTTCCGGTTAATATGGCTTAATCTTTTTTGCGGGTAAATGAGAGAGCTTTATTCATATATAAGCATTCTTAGGACGATCAGCCAAGACACTGGTCACTAGGAAGCGAGGTACCCCGCAAAAAAAGAAGTAGGAAGCGAGGTGTTTCATCAAGCCAGCTCTCGGCCACATTCAAAGTGCAGCAAGCACGGTTCGCACGAAGATGTGCCGCAAGGTTTGCTGACCTGTTTACATGCTGAATAACAAAAAAAGAGGAAATGTTACCGAGCGCTACTATTTGTAACAGGATATGAGCCAGAATTAAGCGAGAATTGTGGCGAGTGTTCCATGCAATCAACATCCATTATCACATCCGAGAACCCTCGAAGAGAACCAAATTTGTTGAAGATTGCTTTATCACATTTTAAAATTATAATAAGAGTGCAGACGCTCCTCCATCCGGTTCCTAGTACTAGTATAGTACGTACCTTTATAGACTATAGTAGTAGTACTAGTAAACTTTGCGCTTGGCTGTTCGCCTATTCGGGAAGTTGAACAATAATATCACTAGTAGTATAGTGTATGCTTCTGGCAATCTGACACCGAATTAACTGTTGCACGTCCACCGCCTGAGCGAGGGAGAGCTTGCATTAGTCAAAAGTTTCTCCTTGTCCTGCGAGCCACCGCGCGCAAGCTTCTCCCATCCTGCAACCTTCTCCTCGTTTGGCAAGTTGACGGGACACAGCAAAGTAATGCTAGTCACTGCCTCCTCTCCGGTTAATATGGCTTAATTTCAAACGAGGTAAATACACTGTCTATCACTGTATATTTGTAAAAATACGGTCAGTGGACTTCATAATACGCTCATTGCGCTCAATATATATATTTTCCGGTGTTTATATGGTCACTAGCTCACCCTGACTGAGTATGTGTGTGCATGCACGTGTAGGTTGAGCACTTGAGCGTGACCGTGTGTGTTCCGTCGTGTGCTCGGACATGCATGCATTAGGGCGTCGCGCGCGTTTTTGCGTCCATCTGTACGTGTGACTATTGCATACACGTAGGGGGAGTACGTGTAGGGGCCACTAAGGAGCACTCAAATCACACAGTAAGTTAGTCGGAAGAAGCAACTATCATTTCACTCTTGAATGACACGTACGCAATATAAAATGCTTGATATGGAGAGAAAAAGAAAACCACTATATATACACTAGCAGGAGCCTAAGCTACAAGCCTGCTTGCTTAGGTTGCTCTCTTCACAAGCATAGAACGACGGGCCTGATCCCGCCGCTGGGCGAAGGGAACAATGTTCTGCGTAGACGCGGTCGACATCGGCGAGGGAGAAAACCCACAGTCGGTGCGTCCCAATCGGGGGTCACCGCGGTATGGGCCGATGCCGCGTCCCAACAGCCCTTCTAGCTACAGCCCGACGTCCCAGGTAGTCCATCTTCCTATTGGAGCTGGCTTGCTCCACTGCCGTAGCTCCATTCCATGTCGATCTTTCTCTACTTCTACCGGCTTCTACTTGTGATGAGTTTATGTCTCATGAACTAGTGCCAGTACTATTATTCTAATCACACTTCTTCAATATCTTTGCCATCAGGGATGCTCAGGTCGATTTTAGTGGAACTGCACAAAAGCATCGTATGATCCGAGGGTGCCAGCCGTCTTTCCTTCGACAGCTTCTATCTGGCCAAGAAATTAAATCATGTTTAGGGTTTAGGGCTTAAGTCGTAGTGACCCCATCAGTAGTTTTTCTTTCGTACACGCTCTCACAACTTTTTTCTTTAGTTGTGAAGTAAATATTGGCTATGATCTATGGATCATTGAGATGCATCAGCATGCGTGTTAGTTTTCCTTTGTATTTGATGGAATGTTGTAACGGGGCAACCTTGGAATAGGAATGAAAATGGAGTGGAAAGTTTCCGTTTTTCCGGAGAAAAAATGGAACCGGAGAGAAACCAACGTTTCGTTTCGTTGGATCGCGCCATCGAGCAAAACCAACGTTTAAATCACGTCTGTCGTGTTCGTGTCTCACCCTCCTCCACGGCTCGACCCCACACGGTCGCTCGGCATGCCACTCACCGCAAAGCGAGTATACGATAACTTTCCCGCCTGCTTGTCGATGGATCGCACCATGGAGTACTAGCACTACTGGAAGAGATTGACGAGTTGGGGGAGGACATCTAGCTATAGCACGGACTCCCAAGAACTTTTTACATGCATGTTGTAGCCGGCTATTGCGACCTTTGAACACGGAGCAGCCGCGTGCACCCGGAAGCGGCGCGGGCGACGCTCTCTCGGCCGGCGCGCCGCTTCAATGCCGGCGCCAGTGAGAGGTCGCGTCCGCTCTGGCCGGGCATGAATGCAGCACTGACCGTTTCGGGCGGGAAGCACGCGCGGGTGATGAAGAGGGTTCGGGTTGGTCAGGACCGGCCATGGCAGCGGTCCGGGCATGCGCAAACAAGAGATGATGTACGTTAATATTGTTGCATATATAATTAACAGTAAATAATGTGCCAGTTGGACAAATATGATTGGAGATGGAGATGGAAATGGAATTTTACATAAACACGGATATGCATGTCTATGTCTATGTGTGTGTGCGCGACGACTCTCGCGACCTGGAAGCGGGGGCGTGTTTTTGATCGAGTTTTCTTTCTTGGTACGTTAGAAAATCAGTTTGTCTAATTCACATCTAGATGTTATTTAAGGATATCACATCTAAGCTCCCACAAGTATATAATCTAGCAACAAGAAACAAAAAAAACTAGGAAAAAAATAGACCACAAACAGAGTGGACATCAACTTAGATGTGACATAACTATGTCACATCTAGATGTGTCCTAGACAGACCCTTAAAAAATTGTCCGCCAGTTTTTGTTTCTTTTTTCTGGGAACGCGCGTATTCTATTTAAAACCACTGCTATGGAGAGATTATTTTACTCCATTATAGCCTCTTGTTTGATAGAGTTTCTCGCGTCTCGCTCTCTCACCCTCTCCATATATATTACACGCTGGAGGCTCAGCGTTCATTTGCTAGGGTTTGCTATATTCACAGTCTCTCACCCTCTCTTCACCAGATCTAAACAAGACTGTGTTGGCCTCTTGTCTCTCTCTCCCCCCTCACAGCTGGTGAAGGAGGCGTCTGTGTCCCGTCGCACTGGGAAGGGGAGGAGGTGCAGCGTTCACTCTATCGCCTTCGGCGAGGGAGGCAATCCACTGCCGGCTGCGCTGTTCTCTTTCACCCAGCGCCTGTGCGGGAGGGCCACCGACCCCTTCTTCCTCATTGTCGTACGTAGTGTGGGCAGATCCGGCCTCCCGCCGCACGCCTTGCCACATCCCGACGACCCTAAGGTATAAGTTTCTTTGAAACCGTCGTTGCTCTAGCTGCATGTGGATCTTTCTCGATCTGTAGTCGAATCTAGGTCTTGGTTCAAAGAGGAAAGAATGGTGCGGTGGGCTGGAGCAAGAATGTAGGAGGTGGTTCAATGAGGAAAGGAGGGGCGGAAAGTAGTATAGACTGGCTATCCAGCCGCTTTGTGGGTCGAAAAGGGAAAAAGGGGGTAACCCAGTACACACATCTGTAAGGAACCGATCTCTTTGTTGAAAAGGGAAAGAAACTGGGGGGTCGGGTAGTATGTGCAGGACTAGATTTGCTGCCCTCACATAGGAAGAAGGTTCAAAGAGAACAAATATGGGACCAGCGCATATATGATGCTTGGCTACATACTCTGCATCACCCATTTATACGTGTGGACGCACATGGTGCTGGCATGTCCCATACAGCTATTTTGCTGTTGTTAATCTAAGAATGCCGCCGGAAAATTGAAGCAATGCCACTGTTAAAAGTAAATTACATTTTTTAACGAATGTTGTTTCAAGAGAATGTCTCTGTTAATATGAATCAATGCAACCGTTTTAGAAATGCTACTGTCCTACTTTGTTTTCCATCCAAGATAAGTTAGATGCTTCTTTCTGTCACCGTTTGTTTCATCCTCCTTTATCGGCAAGTAATTGTTTCCTTTTTTGCCTCTGTTAAAACCGGGCTATCGATTCAACTTGTTGCTATTGCGACATTTTGCTTCGCTACTCGAAACACTTATGTTTTAAGAGTGTTTTGTGCAATTCAACTTGAATGTCACACCAGTGACTTTGCTTAATTTTGGTGGAACTGCACAAAAGGAGATCGAGATTTGTTTCCAGTCTTCGTGGCGAGTTGTTTCAATCTTGGTCTCAACCACATGATGTGCAGTGTGCCTTGAGATGTTGTGCTACTTGTTTTGTTACTGTTTTAAATAAATGTTGAATTGAAGCTATTGTATTGTTGTCTTTTCCCATTAAGTAGTGAACAAAAATGGGACCAACCCAGACATGATGCTTGTTGCTTTGTTACAACAAATTCAGCATCACCCCCTTTATAAGCCAATAATTGATGCCACTCTCAGAATTAACTACTGAATCTTATTTCAAAACTGCAACACTTGTTAGGGATTGGCGGGATTACCATTTTTGTGGCCACATGTTTCGTCCTCCTTTATTAGCCAGTAATTGATTCCTCTATTGCCTCTGTTTAAACAGGGATATCTATTCAACTTGTTGCTATTGTGACATTTTGCTTCGCTACGCGAAACACTTTGCTTGATTTCAGTGCAACTGCACAAAACGAGATTGGATTTCCTATTCGTGTTGGCAGATTCGTATTTTATCTTGTCCGTCTCATGAAAGGTCAGTACAGGCCTTCATCCACATGATTGTGCAATGTGCTTTGAGATGTTGTGCTACTTGTATTGGTACTGTTTTAAATAAATGTTGAATTGAAGCTATTGTATTGCTGTCTTTTCCCATTAAGTAGTGAACAAAAATGGGACCAACCCAGACATGATGTTTGTTGCTTTGTTACAACAAACTCTGCATCATCCCCTTTATAAGTAGATGGAAGCACATACTGTTGTTGCGCCCACTCTCCCCTGGAACTGTTTATGCTTTTTGTTAATCTAATGCCGCTGGTAAAATTAAGCAATGCCACTCCCAGAATTAATTAACTATTGAATCTTAGTTCAAAACTGCAACACTTGTTAGGAATGGTACTATCCTGCTTTGTAGTTCTTTCTACATGTTTAACCAAGGTATTGTTAAGATAATGTCTCTGTTAAAATGAATTAGTTGCATTGTTTTAGGAATGGTACTTTTCTGCTTTGTTGTTCTTTATACATGTTGAAACACGGCATTGTTAAGATAATGTCTCAGTCAATATGAATGAATCACACTGATGGAGAATTGCTACTCTCCTGCTTTGTTTCCCATTAAGATAAAGTAGATCAGTAGATGCTTTTCTTCTGGGAGTACAAATCATCAACCGTTATTTCTCAGTAATTGTTTCCCTTATACCTATTATTGCTTACAGGGATATCAAAATTAAAGCTCGGTTTTATTCCGACTTCGATTTTAGTTGAACTGCGCAAAAGGAGCCAATGTGTCCAAGGCAAACTGATGCATTACTGGGTCCAGTTGGTCGTTCCACTTTGCAGAGAGAAGCAGTCACTGTTTGCGCTACATTACAGAAGGAATGACCGAGAAGCTTTACAGAGTATTATTACACACCGGTGACATGACTAGTCTGCAGAGACCATTGGCAATTTAACAACACATGGAGTGCCCTGGGCAAAAAATTCCCTAACAAGTGCAAGAAGCTACGTGTGACACCCAAGTTTTTATTTGGATTTTTCAAAAGATTTTTATTTGACTTGAGGGGAGTGATTTAAATTTTTTTTCTTCAAGAGAACTCTCACCCTCAAATATTTTTCCTTATGGCAAAAGTTTTATTTGGATTCAACCAAGATCTGTCTTTGGTCTTGGAGGTTCTTGCTTTTCACTTGGACTCAAGACAAAATATTTTCACTTGGGAAATGACTTTTGAAAATCTCCTTGAAATTTGCACTATGGCTTTTGGAAAACTCCTTTGCCACTTTCAACAAATTCCTTCTTGCCATGGCCCTAGTGCAAATGCTCTCTCCTAACCCTTCCCTCACCTTTGGATCATGTTTTACACCTAATCCAGCTAGTTGAACCTCCCCATGTATCTATTTCCATTTAAATCTTATTCAAATAAATTTCTGCCTTATTTCCTAGCACTTGGAGATTTGCAAAGGGACTCCACTTTCTGTCTTGATTTTTGCCCCAAACTTCTTTCCCCTCCTAGTCCTTTGAACCCTCAACCTAGAACCATGAAGATCCACTGGTCTTCAGTTCAAAATTTTCAAACTACACTTGCTGCAAGTTTGGACCAGATTTGCCAAATTTGGTGAAATTCATTCAAAACCTTCTCCAAAAATTCCATGTAAAATCAGGCAGCCTCTAGGTGCATTGAGTGGTCACCCCACCAAGTTACAGCTCCAGAAAAATTTATCTCATGGCCAAAACCTTCTGTCGAACACCTACAGTGCATGGTCATGTCAAGTTCAGAAAGTTCAGAGTTTCAGTCAGTGGCCTGCTGTCGTTTTCTTGAGAGAAGGACGTCGATCTCGCCAGTGCCACCGCGTCGCCTTGCTCCTCGTCCCCGCCCTCTTGTTCCTGCACCGCACGAACGCCTGGCGCCTTGCGGGCGTCGGCGACGAGCAGCAGAAGGTGCGCCGCCCCGTGACCGACGCCGGCGGCGGCTTTGCGGACGCCTGCTGGAGACACGGCACCGACGACGCCACCCAGCACCGCCCAAACCACCGGAGCTCGCCGCGTGGCCTTCCACTCCCCCGAATGCGCTGCCGCTCTCGTCGTGAACCGCAGGGCGCGGAGCGCGCTCTCTGCCGCCGTTGAGCCCGTGCGGTCACCTCACCGTGGACCGACGCCATTACGCCAAGACCGACCCCGTTTAGCTGTGAAACGACTCCAGTAACCTCCACTGATGCTGCATGGCCGCTCAAACCACCTGCCAATCCACTGCCCCGCCGTAATCGCTCGCCGGAGATTCTCCGTTCACGGCCACCCCATCGATCTGCCTATAAATAGAGGCCCCGAGCTTCAACTCGAGCACCCACCATCCCTGCACTCCCCCTAGAGCAAGCCTAGCCACTGGTAGAGCCCCGAGGAGGTCTCCTTCCTCGACTCCGGCCGCCGCGACCCGCCACGGGATCCAGCCCGATTCGCCCCCGTGTGTGCTCCTCCGCCTCCATTCTCTTGCCAGTAGCTTCACCTTGCATCCCTCGTTCTGACCCGCGCCTCAAGTTGTAGCTTGCAGCCCTCCACCGGAGTTCCCCATCCTCACCCGAGCCGCCGTCCGCCGGAGATAGTGTCGCCGTCGACGTGGTGCTCCCCGTTGGACGAGTCCACCACCCACCGACGCGGAAGAAGACGCTGAAGCTCTTGGTACCCTCCGTTTCTCCTAACTCGCCGTGGTTCGACGCCGGCGTCCACCGCAGTCTTCGGGCGCCGGCGAGCTTTTTAAACCTGACAGGTGGACCCCGACTGTCAGCCTCTATTCTATTATCCTTCGAACCGTTTTCTGTTGGCGCCTTCGGGCAAATACGTTTTCTCCTTTGCGCTTGCGCATTCCCAACCGAAGCGTTTTCTGTTTTCTCAGTTAAAACCCTGGAACTTTTCTGTTTCATTACAGATAAGTCCCTGGACAGAAACCTTTATAACTTTTTAATAAAAAGGTATTTTTGAGTGATTCTTTTTCTGAAAATTTTCAAATTTTGTCTAGTTTTTATGGGATTTATTTGAAAAATATTTGGAAAAGATTTCTATGCGTGTGTTGGTTTTCACGTTAGTACCCGTTTCGTGATTGCCGTAGGTTCCGGGAGAGGTGACGGAGCCGCGAACTTCGCCGAGCTAGACTCCGACTTCTCCGAACCAGGCAAGCATGTTTTGAACATTTGATATGACAGGTGTTTTACATGTTCACGTGAGAGTTTGTGCGTGGCACATGAGTGTCAGTGAATACCTCGTTGCTTGTAAGGCAACGGCCCAGTTGTTCCAAAGTCGCGATGATCTCTGATGAGAGATGGCCTAATCATGTGGTGACATGAAGGGCAGCAAGGTGGTACTGTTGTAGCATACCAGCCTTGCGTCATCTGACTTTCCTCGACGTTAACGTGGTTGGAGCCACGTTATCGTTTCTTTTTTGCATGTTCCTAAGTTGCGATGATCTCTGATGAGAGATGGCCAAATCATGTGGTGACATGAAGGGCAGCAAGGTGGTACTGTTGCAGCATACCAGCCTTGCGTCATCCGACTTCCTCCGACGTTAACGTGGTTGGAGCCACGTTACCGTTCTTTCCCCTTTCCGTGCTACCACATGTCTCATTGCCAGGATGCGGTTTAGTAAGTTGGTAACCTCTTTCCGTGTACACACCAAACAGAGAGGCCGAGATGATGGTACCTTGGCCCAGGATTAAAGCCAGTCATCCGGTCAGGGGGCATGGGTGTTTCCGGTTGGGACCGAGAGGGAGGCACCCCCTTAGAGCGTGCGTATAGAAATTTGATCCCATGCTACGCGAGGTTGTAGCCTCCCCGTCTCAAGGTTTTTTTTGAATGTTGCCGAGGGTGATCCCTGGCTTCGGATGGTTGAATTGGGTGTGTACTGGTTAGACGTGTTTCTTCCAAAACACCGTAGACGGAACTAGTCCCCGTGACTACTAAAATCCGTTGGCTGTGGTTAAGTACAAACTCTGCAGAGTCGATTCTTTCCAAATCATCGTATCCATGATCAAGTAGTGTAAACATTATATCCATATCTATCCGTGTGAAAAACTTGTCCCCTGTGAACAAGCTCAAGTGGTAAATTCAGATTTATTGTTATTCCTGTGGATGGACTAACTTTATATTTGTCTCATACTTGTGATAATTTATGTTCCCGAACTATTGTATTATTGAGCTACAACATAAGCCCTTTATGAGACGTCGCGCAGACGTCCGACTGTGGCGTGTACTCGTTTCTCACTTTAAATATAAGCCCTTTATGTGATGTCGCTCAGACGTCCGACTGTGGCATGCACTGTCTTTATTTTCTGTTATAAGCCCTTTATGTGGTGTCGCCCCGACGCCCGACTGTGGCATTATTATTCCGCATTTTTCCGCTCGAGGAGTCTTTCAGACACTCGTTTGGCACCAGCATTATTATTCCGCCTTTTTCCGCTCGAGGAGTCTTTCAGACACTCGTTTGGCACCAGTATTACTATTCCGCAGTTTCTGCTCGAGGTGTCATTCAGACCTTCGCTTGGCACCTAGTATTTATTATCTCTATGTCTGATCGCACTGGTTAACTTGTTCATGTGCTTCATGTTTACATTTGATATACCTTATGTCTGAACTGTCTTGCGAGTACTTTCATAGTACTCACCTGGCTTGTTGATTTGGCCAGATGTTGACGAAGGCGATCTCTTGGATGAAGAGTTTGATAGCGCGTCCGATGCCTAGAGGAGTCCCAGTCAGTCCTGCGCGATCCCGGATTTTGGTCACTTGTTTTGTATACGCTTCCGCCACCCGCAATAAGTCTTCTCGAGCCTCACTCCGACGCTCGAAGAGTTGTAGTCTTCTGGAATCATATCACTCGCTTCGCGATGATATTTCCACCACCGTTATTATCGTGAGTTAGTAGTTTGCCACCCTATCCGCCGTCTAGTTTTAGCGGCGTGCATGTAATAAATTGTTGGGCAGTCTCTGCTCAACCTTGTATTATATTTAGTACTCCTGGTATTTTTCTTCTGTGACCAAGATATTGTCTACCAGTGAGAAGGAATTCTTCCTCGCTGGTCCGTAAAAGGGATTGGTCTCTCAATAATTATTTTATTGAAAAATCGGTCGTGACAAGCTTGGTATTAGAGCCAGGCTGACTGTAGGAAGCCACTAGGTGCGATCGCTAATCGGTTATTAGCATTTTTGCGCTTTTCAGCATTTTGCAATTGTAGCTATTTTCTGTTGGTCATCATAAATTTATGACATGACTACTCAGAATTTTTGCCTACTTTTGTAGATGGCTGGCAGCAGCTGTGAGAACCGAGTGTTCACCAACGTGCCCGAGGGGTTTGTCAAGCTCCTCGTCTCCATCACCAAGCTCGCGATCGGGCCAGCAGCTCGCCCGGAGTTCACACTCTATCAACACAAGCTCAGTGACGACGTGTCTATGCACTAAGCCGTGGTAGTTCAAGGGAGGACGATCTGCTGCTCGCCACTTCCGTTTTGTGGGAAGGGCCATGCCTACGGAGAGGCATGCCATGCAGATGGCTGCCCGTGAGGCGATAGCTCGCCTTCGGGACATCCTTCCTACGATGAAGACTCGTCGCTACCGCTACCTCCCATGCCATGTGCCCTACACCAGCCACTATGCGTTCGCCTGCCATCGGGGAGAATGAGATGAAGCCATCGAGATGGTTGTGGAGTATCTCAAGGCTCTGGAGGAGTCTTTCGACAACCTCGTAGATGATCTTGTGGCTGCCCGCATGGACTTAGTCCGGGGTGGTCCTGCCAGCAGGAAGGAGCTTCTCCACACGGTGCCACCTCTGACATTCGTCTCGCCTTCAGCCTCGTATGCACCGGCCGTTTTGGCCACTGCTCGCCGTCTGCCTACCACTGAGGAGTTCGACCGAGTCATCGCTCCTACTCCAGTCAGAGCCGCACCGCCTGCCGCACGCGCTCTACCACCAGTCGCCCCCGCACCATCACCGCAGCGCAGCGTCACGCGCCAGGAGCCAGCTAGAGAGGAGGAGGTTGATTCTCCTGGACTGCTGAGCCTTGCCATCGGCAAGGGGAAGGAGATCTTCACCATCTCCGACTGAGAGCACCGAGTAGCCGCGTGTTATGCCTGCTTGTATGATGTGCTGTTTTATCTGTACGCTAGTTTGTATTGGTGTGTTTGCTGCCTTCCGGAGTAGTACGCTAGTTTTAATAACATGTCAGGATTGCGTACGCACATCCTGAGTGTTGTATCCTGTGTTTGCTTTTCGCATGTAAGATTTATGTTAAGCACTTCTTCTCCATGAAAAATCATTTGTGTTTCTTTGAAAATCTTGAAGCCTTTTGATTATTGCCTTTGCAAGATTTTTCTTGTGCTACACAGTTTTTCTCATGGGTTTTGCGAATAATACCCCAGACTGGAAAAATGTCTCGCCCATGGACTCGCTCCATGCCCAATCAGCCAGAAGAGGTTTACGGGACGCAGACCAGCAACAATTTCACAGGGTCAGTCCAGCCAACAAGACAGCGAAGCAGCACTGTCTCAAGTATGCCGTCTCTTCGAGCAAAGTCAGCAATGACACCAAGAGATGATGAACCATGTCATCAACATGGGAAACCACCGTGAACACTATCAACCACATTCCAAGTTATCTGAGTTACAGAAGACTCGCCCCTCAACTTTTGCTCACACCGACAGACCACTGGAAGCCGACGATTGGCTTCGTGAGATTGAAAGGAAACTGATTATTGCTCAGTGCTCAGATCATGAGAAGGTGCTTTATGCACCACACTACCTTACTGGAGCAGCCGCAGCATGGTGGGAAAACTTCCTACACATGCACCCCAGGGAACACAACATCACCTGGGAAGAGTTCAAGGAAGGCTTCCGTGGGGCACACATCCCCAGAAGCATCCTAAAGATCAAGAAGAGAGAGTTTGATGACCTGAAGCAAAGAGGCATGTCAGTGACAGAGTACAATGGTCAGTTCACCCAGCTGTCTCGTTATGCCTACGACGAGCACATGACAGAAAGCAAGAAGATGGAAAAACCTGGACGGCCTGGCACCAGCACTGAGATGCCAACTGATTGTGCACACCTTTCCGGATTTTAAGACGCTGGTGGACAAGGCCATCACCTTGGAGAATGAGCGCCGTAGTCTGGAAGATATCCGTAAGCGGAAGAGGGACAAGACGACTCTTGCACGCAGCAACCGAGGCAAGACTGAGGTCCCAAGGACAGACACAAGGAGATCCACGACTACTGAGCCAAGGCCCGTCGGACAGTTTCATGCCAGGGACAAGGAGTTCACATACCGTCCAGGGGTCACCTGCTATGCTTGTGGTCAGCAAGGGCATTATGCTAAACAGTGCCCAAAGCCAAGAGACTCGGCACCCAAGCCGAACAATGGTGGAAACAATCCCGCCCCCAAGCGCAACAACTTCAACCCGGCAACAACCACAGGAAGGGTCACCTGAACCATGTGACCAGGGAAGAAGCGCAGAATGCCCCAGACATCGTGCTCGGTACGTTCCCTGTCAACACAGTACCTGCCACGGTTTTGTTTGATTCTGGAGATTCCCATTCGTTCGTTTCGAAGAGTTTTGTTTCGCAACACGGTTTTCCGATACTTCCCTTGGAAAATCTATGATCATCAAGTCCCCCAGAAATAAGCAAATCGCTCAGGGTTACTGCCAAGGAGTGGTCATTGAGTTCGAAGGGCTACAATTCCACGCGAATCTCATCGTGTTGGAAAGCAAAGGACTGGATGTCATTTTAGGGATGGACTGGTTGACCACCAACAAAGGATTCATCGACTGTTTCAATCGGACAGTGATTCTCACTCACCATCACGGCAAGACAATAAGAGTTTCCGCTCAAGAAAGGCCACGATCACAGAAACCAAAACTGAACAAAATGGACATTTCAGAACTGAGAAAAGTTCCAGTGGTATGCGAGTTTCCTGATGTGTTCCCGGAAGAACTGCCAGGCATGCCACCAGACCGAGGGATAGAATTCGGCATTGAACTAGCACCTGGCACCGCTCCCATCTATAAGAAGCCGTATAGAATGGCACCCTCAGAATTGGTGGAGTTGAAGGAGCAGATAAAGGAATTGTTGGACAAAGGATTTATACGAGCCAGCTCCTCACCATGGGGTTCGCCTGTGTTGTTCGCCAAGAAGAAGGATGGGACACTGAGACTGTGTATAGACTATCGAGCCCTCAATATGGTCACCATCAAAAAAAAATATCCGATGCCACGGATAAATGATTTGTTTGACCAGCTCGCACAAGCTAAGGTATTTTCAAAGATTGATTTGAGATCGGGATATCACCAACTGAAGGTACGGACGAAAGATATCCCCAAGATAGCTTTCACTTCCAGATATGGGTTATACGAGTTCACAGTGATGCCTTTTGGAATAAGGAACGCCCCCGCGTATTTCGTCCACCTCATCAACAAAGTGTTCCTGAAATTCATGGACAAATTTGTGGTGGTATTCAATGACGACATTCTGGTTTACTCGAGGACACCAGAAGAGCATGCTGAGCACCTCAGAATTGTTTTGGGAGAATTGAGGAAGCATCAGTTGTACGCCAAGTTTAGCAAATGCGAATTTTGGCTAAGACAAGTTGGTTTCTTAGGCCATATACTGAACCAAGAAGGCGTGGCCGTAGACCCAGAAAAAGTCAAGGCCATACTGGACTGGAAGCCGCCCGCCAACGTCACAGATGTGCGGAGTTTCCTAGGAATGGTCGGATATTACAGGAGATTTATTGAAGGATTCTCCACTGTGGCGAAACCTATGACGCAGTTACTCAAGAAGGACAAGAAATTTGTATGGACGGAAGCATGCGAGCAGAGCTTCCAAGAACTCAAGAAGAAGCTGACAAACGCACCAGTCTTAACTGTGCCAGACATACACAAGAGCTTTGAAGTGTATTGTGACGCGTCCCGAAAAGGTCTCAGATGCGTACTAATGCAGGATGGCAAAGTTGTCGCATATGCCTCCAGGCAGCTGCGAAAGCATGAGGAAAATTACCCAACACATGACTTGGAGCTAGCAGCAGTCATACATGCGCTCAAGGAGTGGAGGCACTTTCTGTTGGGAAATCGCTGTGAAATATATACAGACCATAAGAGCCTCAAATATATTTTCACACAGCCAGAGCTGAATTTACGCCAACGACGCTGGTTGGAACTGGTCAAAGACTATGACATCGGCATTCGCTACCACCCAGGGAAAGCAAATGTAGTGGCCGATGCCCTTAGTCGAAACCCCAGCCCGGACAGTGACGGTCAGCAAAATTTGAGGCATGAGTTTCAGCGAGAATTCGCTAGGCTCAACATGATGTTAGTCTCTGAGGGCACCGTATCAAATCTGGAAATACAACCCACCTTGGTGAAACAAATTAAGATGGCTCAACAGGGACATCCCAGCATCGAAGGCATAAAGAAGAAAATGAATCTTCGTAAGACTTCCGAGTTCGTCACCGACAGTGAAGGAACATTATGGTACCGAGACAGACTTTGCGTGCCTAACATTGCGGAACTCAAGCAACAGGTCTTGACATAAAGCCACGCCGCTCCATACTCGATTCATCCTGGAGGAACCAAAATGTACAAGGACATTCAGGAAAGGTTTTTGTGGCACGGTATGAAAAGAGATATAGCCACATTCATTGCTTGTTGCGATTCGTGTCAGCGCATCAAGGCCGAGCATCAAAAGCCAGCAGGGCTACTCCAGCCAAACAGAATACCGGAGTGGAAATGGGATGAAATAGGAATGGATTTCATCGTTGGATTACCCCGATCACAACGTGGGAATGACGCCATATGGGTCATCACAGACCGACTAACCAAGGTTGCTCATTTCATTCCCGTAAAGACTATCTACTCCACACAAAGACTGGCAAAGCTTTATCTCTCTCGTATAGTTTGCTTGCACGGAGTCCCAAAGACTATAATATCAGACCGAGGCACCCAATTTGTCTCCAAATTTTGGGATCACCTACAACAAGCTCTGGGCACGCAACTAACTTTCAGTACAGCATACCACCCTCAGACTCATGGACAGACGGAACGTGTGAACCAGATCCTAGAGAATATGCTGAGAGCCTGTGTGCTCACCTATGGATCCAGTTGGGAAGAGAGTTTGCCGTATGCCGAATTTGCTTACAACAACAGTTACCAAGCCAGCTTGCAAATGGCACCCTTTGAAGCATTGTACGGACGGAGGTGTCGTACCCCACTGAATTGGTCAGAAACAGGGGACAGCCGTATCTTCGGCCCAGACATGCTCAAAGAGGCCGAGGAAAAACTTAAACAAATCAGGGACAGACTCAAGACGGCACAAAGCCGACAAAAGAGCTACTACGATCAGAAGCATCGTGAGGTCAGCTTTGAACCAGGTGATTCCGTATACCTCCGAGTATCTCCTATGAGGGGTCTACAACGGTTCAAAATCAAGGGGAAGCTAGCCCCAAGATTCATTGGACCATTTTGTGTGAAGGCACGAAGAGGCACGGTAGCCTACCAACTAGACCTACCCAAGGAGCTGTCAGACGTCCATGATGTGTTCCACGTCTCACAGTTAAGAAAATGTGTGAGCAACCCAGAAAATCATGTACCTCATGAGGACATTGATATGCAACCAGATCTCACCTACAGAGAAAGGCCAGTAATGATTTTAGAAGAGTCTGAACGGAGGACCCGTCAGAAAACGACAAAGTTTTTCAGGGTTCAGTGGAGCAACCACACTGAGGATGAAGCTACATGGGAAAGGGAAGATTTCCTCCGGGCAGAGTATCCATATCTATTTGAGGATCAGCAGAAATCTCGTGGACGAGATTTTTCCTAAGGGGGTAGGTGTTGTGACACCCAAGTTTTTATTTGGATTTTTCAAAAGATTTTTATTTGACTTGAGGGGAGTGATTTAAATTTTTTTCTTCAAGAGAACTCTCACCCTCAAATATTTTTCCTTATGGCAAAAGTTTTATTTGGATTCAACCAAGATCTGTCTTTGGTCTTGGAGGTTCTTGCTTTTCACTTGGACTCAAGACAAAATATTTTCACTTGGGAAATGACTTTTGAAAATCTCCTTGAAATTTGCACTATGGCTTTTGGAAAACTCCTTTGCCACTTTCAACAAATTCCTTCTTGCCATGGCCCTAGTGCAAATGCTCTCTCCTAACCCTTCCCTCACCTTTGGATCATGTTTTACACCTAATCCAGCTAGTTGAACCTCCCCATGTATCTATTTCCATTTAAATCTTATTCAAATAAATTTCTGCCTTATTTCCTAGCACTTGGAGATTTGCAAAGGGACTCCACTTTCTGTCTTAATTTTTCCCCCAAACTTCTTTCCCCTCCTAGTCCTTTGAACCCTCAACCTAGAACCATGAAGATCCACTGGTCTTCAGTTCAAAATTTTCAAACTACAGTTGCTGCAAGTTTGGACCAGATTTGCCAAATTTGGTGAAATTCATTCAAAACCTTCTCCAAAAATTCCAAGTAAAATCAGGCAGCCTCTGGGTGCATTGAGTGGTCACCCCACCAAGTTACAGCTCCAGAAAAATTTATCTCATGGCCAAAACCTTCTGTCGAACACCTGAAGTGCATGGTCATGTCAAGTTCAGAAAGTTCAGAGTTTCAGTCAATGGCCTGCTGTCGTTTTCTTCAGAGAAGGACGTCGATCTCGCTAGTGCCACCGCGTCGCCTTGCTCCTCGTCCCCGCCCTCTTGTTCCTGCACCGCACGAACACCTGGCGCCTTGCGGGCGTTGGTGACGAGCAGCAGAAGGTGCGCCGCCCCGTGACCGACGCCGGCGGCGGCTTTGCGGACGCCAGCGGGAGACACGGCACCGACGACGCCACCCAGCGCCGCCGAAACAACCGGAGCTCGCCGCGTGGGCTTCCACTCCCCCGAATGCGGTGCCGCTCTCGTTGTGAACCGCAGGGCGCGGAGCGCGCTCTCTGCCGCCATTGAGCCCGTGCGGTCACCTCACCGTGGACCGACGCCATTACGCCAAGACCGACCCCGTTTAGCTGTGAAACGACTCCAGTAACCTCCACTGATGCTGCCTGGCTGCTCAAACCACCTGCCAATCCACTGCCCCGCCGTAATCGCTCGCCAGAGATTCTCCGTTCACGGCCACCCCGTCGATCTGCCTATAAATAGAGGCCCTGAGCTTCAACTCGAGCACCCACCATCCCTGCACTCCCCCAAGAGCAAGCCTAGCCACTGGTAGAGCCCCGAGGAGGTCTCCTTCCTCGACTCCGGCCGCCGCGACCCGCCACGGGATCCAGCCCGATTCGCCCCCGTGTGTGCTCCTCCGCCTCCATTCTCTTGCCAGTAGCTTCACCTTGCATCCCTCGTTCTGACCCGCGCCTCAACTTGTAGCTTGCAGCCCTCCACCGGAGTTCCCCATCCTCACCCGAGCCGCCGTCCGCCGGAGATAGTGTCGCCGTCGACGTGGTGCTCCCCGTTGGACGAGTCCACTACCCACCGACGCGGAAGAAGACGCTGAAGCTCTTGGTACCCTCCGTTTCTCCTAACTCGCCGTGGTTCGACGCCGGCGTCCACCGCAGTCTTCGGGCGCCGGCGAGCTTTTTAAACCTGACAGGTGGACCTCGCCTGTCAGCCTCTACTCTATTATCCTTCGAACCGTTTTCTGTTGGCGCCTTCGGGCAAATACGTTTTCTCCTTTGCGCTTGCGCATTCCCAACCGAAGCGTTTTCTGTTTTCTCAGTTAAAACCCTGGAACTTTTCTGTTTCATTACAGATAAGTCCCTGGACAGAAACCTTTATAACTTTTTAATAAAAAGGTATTTTTGAGTGATTCTTTTTCTGACAATCTTCAAATTTTGTCTAGTTTTTATGGGATTTATTTGGAAAAAAATTCTGTGCATGTGTTGGTTTTCACGTTAGTACCCGCTTCGTGATTGCCGTAGGTTCCGGGAGAGGTGACGGAGCCGCGAACTTCGTCAAGCTAGACTCCGACTTCTCCGAACCAGGCAAGCATGTTTTGAACATTTGATATGACAGGTGTTTTACATGTTCACGTGAGAGTTTGTGCGTGGCACATGAGTGTCAGTGAATACCTCGTTGCTTGTAAGGCAACGGCCCGGTTGTTCCAAAGTCGCGATGATCTCTGTTGAGAGATGGCCTAATCATGTGGTGACATGAAGGGCAGCAAGGTGGTACTGTTGTAGCATACCAGCCTTGCGTCATCCGACTTTCCCCGACGTTAACGTGGTTGGAGCCACGTTATCGTTTCTTTTTCGCATGTTCCTAAGTTGCGATGATCTCTGATGAGAGATGGCCAAATCATGTGGTGACATGAAGGGCAGCAAGGTGGTACTGTTGCAGCATACCAGCCTTGCGTCATCCGACTTCCTCCGACGTTAACGTGGTTGGAGCCACGTTACCGTTCTTTCCCCTTTCCGTGCTACCACATGTCTCATTGCCAGGATGCGGTTTAGTAAGTTGGTAACCTCTTTCCGTGTACACACCAAACAGAGAGGCCGAGATGATGGTACCTTGGCCCAGGATTAAAGCCAGTCATCCGGTCAGGGGGCATGGGTGTTTCCGGTTGGGACCGAGAGGGGGGGCACCCCCTTAGAGCGCGCGTATAGAAATTTGATCCCATGCTATGCGAGGTTGTAGCCTCCCCGTCTCAAGGTTTTTCTTGAATGTTGCCGAGGGTGATCCCTGGCTTCGGATGGTTGAATTGGGTGTGTACTGGTTAGACATGTTTCTTCCAAAACACCGTAGACGGAACTAGTCCCCGTGACTACTGAAATCCGTTGGCTGTGGTTAAGTACAAACTCTGCAGAGTCGATTCTTTCCAAATCATCGTATCCATGATCAAGTAGTGTAAACATTATATCCATATCTATCCGTGTGAAAAACTTGTCCCCGGTGAACAAGCTCAAGTGGTAAATTCAGATTTATTGTTATTCTTGTGGATGGACTAACTTTATATTTGTCTCATACTTGTGATAATTTATGTTCCCGAACTATTGTATTATTGAGCTACAACATAAGCCCTTTATGAGACGTCGCGCAGACGTCCGACTGTGGCGTGTACTCGTTTCTCACTTTAAATATAAGCCCTTTATGTGATGTCGCTCAGACGTCCGACTGCGGCATGCACTGTCTTTATTTTCTGATATAAGCCCTTTATGTGGTGTCGCCCCGACACCCGACTGTGGCATTATTATTCCGCATTTTTCCGCTCGAGGAGTCTTTCAGACACTCGTTTGGCACCAGCATTATTATTCCACATTTTTCCGCTCGAGGAGTCTTTCAGACACTCGTTTGGCGCCAGTATTACTATTCCGCAGTTTCCGCTCGAGGCGTCATTCAGACCCTCGCTTGGCACCCAGTATTTATTATCTCTATGTCTGATCGCACTGGTTAACTTGTTCATGTGCTTCATGTTTACATTTGATATACCTTATGTCCGAACTGTCTTGCGAGTACTTTCATAGTACTCACCTGGCTTGTTGATTTGGCCAGATGTTGACGAAGGCGATCTCTTGGATGAAGAGTTTGATAGCGCGTCCGATGCCTAGAGGAGTCCCAGTCATTCCTGCGCGATCCCGGATTTTGGTCACTTGTTTTGTATACGCTTCCGCCACCCGCAATAAGTCTTCTCGAGCCTCACTCCGACGCTCGAAGAGTTGTAGTCTTCTGGAATCATATCACTCGCTTCACGATGATATTTCCACCACCGTTATTATCGTGAGTTAGTAGTTTGCCACCCTATCCGCCATCTAGTTTTAGCGGCGTGCATGTAATAAATTGTTGGGCAGTCTCTGCTCAACCTTGTATTATATTTAGTACTCCTGGTATTTTTCTTCTGTGACCAAGATATTGTCTACCAGTGAGAAGGAATTCTTCCTCCCTGGTCCGTAAAAGGGATTGGTCTCTCAATAATTATTTTATTGAAAAACCGGTCGTGACACTACGTCAGGACTCCATGATCATAGGCATTACATATTTTGAATGGGAAAAGCTTGTCAAAGTTTAATCATTGATGTTAGCAAGAAGACGTTAGTTTAATATATTGGAATTGGAAAACCTTGTCAAAATTTGCTCATTGATGTTAGCCAGAAGACATGCATTTGATATTTTTGAGTGGGATGCCCTTGCTGTGAGCAGCGTCGAGTGTTTTTTCCTATTCCTGTGTTCAGTTTAGAAGTAAATAGTTACTCTGCTGAGATATTCCTGTGTTAAGAGTTTGTTCTGAATATTGTCTATGTAATGCCAGCCTTGTGTTTGATTGCAAAGTTGAGCTTGGAATGTCGTGGCATGCGGCATCACGAGCTGTTCACCGTGCCTCCTAAGAATAATGCTTCGTATTGTTTTGCATGTTGATCTAATGCCAGTGATTTGCTTGTTAAGAAGATCATCCTCTTCTGTTGTTTCCGTGCTTAAGAAGTTCATCGGTTGATGTTTCATTCATAGCCTATACGACAAGTCGGGTAGGTTAGACGTGAAACCATATGATCTTCCGACCAACTCATGATATTAGGCCGTGATTGGATCATCATTTTCCAACCAAAACCGCTTGTAAAACTGACGCTTGTAAATTAAAGGAGATGGTCTCGGGCGAAGGCGCTTGGTTGGTCGATTTCGACTAGTAAAATATCGGAAGTACTTCACACACGATAAAAACGCTGAACGACACTCAGACGATTGCCAATCTAGCCGTTAGCTGTTGTTTCAGCCTTCCCATGGATGGCATGATACGCACGTCGTGCATGTATCGTCTGGTAATGTCGTCCATATAGCAGTGCTCGTAAAATATACACTGGTCTCTCAAATTACACGCGTAACCCGCCAGTTTTACTTACAGACCTCGGGCCCTCGGTTTCATTACGCCTGTATTTTACGCGTTGTTTCCGATGACGAGTAAATTACACTTGTACGTTAATACAGGTTTGAAATAAACCAGAGCTCCCAAGCGTGGCCTTACCGTTTCATGCCGTCTCAGTTTCTCGAAGGTGCTCATAGGTGTCCAATGATCCTGGCTTCCTGAATGAGCAGCGGGCGCTGTATCAGACCATCTGTAGGGCCCGCGAGGCCCTATCCGTTGTCCTTCGAGTTGTTGCGCTCGCCGTGGCGCCGAGCATTGTTAACATTGTCAACGAACATGAGGATTCAGGAGATGACTTTATTTTAACTGGATGACACTAGGGACCCACTAGGGCCATAGCCGTATGTACGCAAGTGCCTCCTTATTATGTACAACTATATTTTTTTTGCTTTCTCCTGGTTTCCTGACATCACGGTCCCACCCCATTGTCAACCTATGTAGTCAATATAAACGAGAGAATTGCACAAGGTGCGGCCGACAGCTGGGACCAAGCAGCTCGAGCAG
This sequence comes from Aegilops tauschii subsp. strangulata, assembly GCF_002575655.3. Taxonomy (NCBI): domain Eukaryota; kingdom Viridiplantae; phylum Streptophyta; class Magnoliopsida; order Poales; family Poaceae; genus Aegilops; species Aegilops tauschii. The sequence goes on from NC_053039.3 coordinate 51,868,020, forward strand.
TATTTGTGTTTTTGAGGCGTGAACACTGCAGAGTTTTTCTTGGCGATGATTTCGTTGTTCTTCAGAGGAGAGCAGGGTATTAACTGGGCGGGATGTGGCCCATCTAGCCCAGGCTAGATATCCAGCCCAGATACTAATTTTTTCAAGATGAAAATGGCTAGCCCAGCTATACGTCTTTTTGAGGAATACCCAGGCATGGTCAACTTGTTATTCTCCGCCCCACTGGGCTGCAAATCTTTCCTAGGAGGGATGCATTAGGCTTAACAGGACAATGGGCTTTAAAAATAATAAATGGGATGTAATTATAAAAACTGGGCAGTAACTATAAAAAAATGCACCAAACACGAAATTAGTTTATAAAATATTATTTATGGATTTTGAAAATCTTAAATTTTCATTGTTGCGCGCGCAATGTTTCGTTGGATTTTTACGTAATACAAATTTATATTTAATCTGACTAGAAATTTCGGGATAAAATATTTCAGATCCCATTAAAATGTGGGAAATTTTATTGAATTCTGTCTTCAACGGTTGGTTGAAATTATTAATCGTTGTCCTAGCTAGAAAATGGGCTGTACTTTTAACAAACTGTAAATGGGCTGTTGTAAATTCCATTAGAATTCAAAAATGGGTTGTACATTCTTACAAAACGCAAATGAGCTATAAGTTCTCTGCCACACACTTGTGGGCCTACTAAGTGACGCGTCCCCTAAAAAAAATAAGTTGACGCGTATGCAAGGCTTTGTCAACTTATTATAGTCAACACATGGTTCTAGCAGCAGTGGCCATTGGATGTCTATCCAACGGATGTCGTGCTTCTTCTTCAATCTTGGATATTCTTAGCTTCAGCCGCCCAAAAAATGATTCCTCCCCCTGACATCTGGGGCGCACCGTTTCGGAGGCTGACCTGTGGGCCTACTAAGTTGGAGCGTACGAAGGGCTTTGTCAACTTAGTCAATATAAACGATTCTAGCTTCAGTGACCGTACGATGTCCATCCAACGCCCGTAGTGCTTCTTCAACCTCTGGTCTACTTGGTCCAGCCGCCCAAAGCAGTGCCGGTCGTGCCGCCTGCTCCTGCCTCCCGTGGCCGGCTGTGCTGCCGTGGAGGCCTCACCGCCCCCATACTACTCCCACCGCTGGCCAGGCCATCCCTCCGCTCACCCACACCCCCTGTTATTCTGCGGCGATGGCAGCCTCACACCGCAGCCGAACCAGTGAACCCTCATACTCCTCTCCGCGCGGGCTTCCACTGCCGCGTCTTCCCCGGCTCCGCGTCGTCCCCTTCCTAGGCCTCGCCGTCGTCCACCGCCATGGTGCTCTCGGCGCGGCGTGGTCAACGTGGTCAATGAACGACTTCCAACGGAAGAGTACTGTACGTGGAGAGGCTGACGGCTGGGTCCGCGGCGGCCGCAAGGAAGTGCCTCCTTATTACGCGCAAAATAATTATTCCTCCACCTGACAGCGGGGACCCACCGGACGGGCCACCGTATTTTGCGAAAAAAACGTTCCCCCCGCTGTCAGCTCGGACCCACCGGAAGTGCCTCCTTATTACGCACAAAAAATGAATACTCCCCCTGCTAGCTGGGACCCACCTTGGTGGGAGGCTAACTTGTGGGCCTACTAAGTTGACGGGGACGGAGGGCTTTGTCAACTTAGTCAATATGAACGATTCTAGCTCCAATGACCGTACGATGTCCATCCAACAGCCGTAGTGCTTCTTCAACCTCTGGTCTTCTTGCTCCAGCCGCCCAAAGTAGCGCCGGTCATGCCGCCTGCTCCTGCCTCCCGTGGCTGGCTGTGCTGCCGCGGAGGCCTCACCGCCCCTACTATTCCCACCGCTGGCCAGGCACTGCGGTGACGGCAGCCTCACACCGCAGCCGAACGAGTGAACCCTCATACTCCTCTCTGCTTGGGCATCCACTGCCGCGTCTTCACTGGCTCCGCGTCGTCCCCTTCCTAGGCCTCGCCGTCGTCCACCGCCCTGGTGCTCTCGGCGTGGCATGGTCAACATGGTCAAGGAACGACTTCCATCGGACGTGGACTGTACGTGGAGAGGCTGACAGCTGGGTCCACGGCGGCAGCAAGGAAGTGCCTCCTTACTACGCGGAAAATAATGATTCCTCCACCTGACAGCAGGGACCCACCGGACGGGCCACCGTATTTCGCAAAAAAACGTTTCCCCCCTGACTGCTGGGACCCACCAGCTACACCTTCACACGCAAGGAAGTGCGTCCGGGCAAAAAAAAACGATTCGCCCCCCTGACAGCTGGGACCCACCAGCTACATCTTCGCACGCAAGGAAGTGCGTCCGGGCAAAAAAAACCAAAACGATTCGCCCCCCTGACTGCTGGGACCCACCAGCTACATCTTCGCAAGCAAGGAAGTGCCTGACAGTCGGGACCCACCTGTTCGAAGCGTACGTAGCGTTGTCATTCTGGTCGCGAACGTGTACGTACATATATACTGGTCGATGTAGAGGCACGCATGTGTCGTAGTAGAGGCGCGTACGTGTCGTAGTAGAGGCGCGCACGTAGCATGTACACATACGTACAGCGGCCAGGGTGCAAGAAAGAAAATACGGCCACGTACGTACATGAGGGCAGGGTCTCGAACGCCTACTCGTGCATACGTACGGCGAGGGCTTGTGTACATGGCTAGGTCGGAACGGAGAAACAACGTCATCGTCGTGTTCATGGGGAGGCAACGGAATGCGTCGTGTTCATGGGGAGGCAACGGAATGCGTCATGTTTATGGGGAGGGGTGTGGCGTACCGCAAAACGGAGGAAACGGACCTCTTACGGTCGAAACGGGGGTCCTGTTGATCGGGAGGAGTGTGGCGTACCGCAAAACGGAGGAAACGGACCTCCTACGGTCGAAACGGGGACCTGTTGATCGGGAGGGGTGTGGCGTCCGCAAAACGGAGGAAACGGACCTCCTACGTTCGGAACGGGGGTCCTGTTGATCGGGAGGGGTGTGGCTTACCGCAAAACGGACGAAACGGACCTCCTACGGTCGAAACGGGGGTCCTCTTGATCGGGAGGGGTGTGGCGTACCGCAAAACGGGACTCCACGGGATATTGTTCATCTCCACCGTCGACCTCCTCCAGCCTCCACGGGCTACCGTCGACCTCCTCCAGCCTCCACGGGCTACCGTCGACCTCCTCCAGCCTCCACGGGCTCCTGTTCATCCAGCCTCCACCGCGCGCTACTCCACCGGCTACTGTTCAACCACCCCTCCACGGGCACCCCTCCACCATCTACTGTTCCTCCAGCCCTCCACCACACCACGGGGTCCTGTTCATCTAGAGGCAACGCCACCGCTCACTATTCATCCAACCGCCCCCCCCCACAACGCTCACTGTTCATCCAATCGATCAGCTTCAGTTAGCAGCAGTAGCGAAGGAATCGCTCGATCGGGTTCAGTTAACAGCCATCGATCGATCGCTCGGGTTCAGTAACGCGTAGCCTGCAGTGCAATCGCTCGGGTTCAGTTAGAGCCCAACGCCTCGCTCGGGTTTAGTTAGAGCCAATGCCGCGCACACACGCGCGTACGTGTACGAGAGAAACGCACATCGCTCGGCCCCTGACCTCCCACTGTAACCGGGAACTCCCTGAAATTTTCCTCCCCCTCGCTTCTACCACGGTTTTTTCCGTCATGGACGGCCCAAAAAATGTCATGCAGCTGCGTCTCCGGCCCGCCCAAGACAAAAAGCCCATTTTCTGTCATGATTTTTTGTCATAGAAGTAGGAGCCCACCACATCTATGATGATACCGGGTTTTGTCACAATTATCGTCATAGAAGTGTCATATGTATGACAGAACAAAAATTCGTTTGGCCCAAAATGTCACGGATGTGTCTTTTTTTTGTAGTGTCTTTGGGTGTCCACCGCGCACGCCTCAGGAACCGCGAGTGAACTAGATTATTCGATAGTATTCGATCTATATTAGCTAGCTCGATAGTGATGTATTCAATATATAATATTCGAGACGATGTATTCGAGATTATATATATTATTCGATAATATTCGAGACGATGTATTCGAGATTATATTCGATGATGCATATTATCTACTATGATTCAGTTTTATTTTTCAAGATGCATATATATTATCTACTATTATTCGAGATGCATATCAATTATCTACTATTATTTGAGATGCGTACTAAATTGTTTTATATTCCTTCTGGATTAGTTAAATAAAATCTATGGCGGACAATACCAGCAGAGAAGGAGAAGTGACCCTGTTCGAGATCATACGCTCCCCTCGCCGGCCAGATGATCAGAATAAACAAGATGACGGCTCCCAATATTTCAACAATACTGGGGAGGGTGATATGATATTCGATCAAGACGACCGAATTGATCAAGTCCAGAACTATGATTACGATGATGAAGAAAATGTTGATCTTGAAATAACAAAGACCGGCAAGGTATATTTAAATAAGCAGGCATCTGGTGATCATCACATGTTTTAAATGATTTGTATATATATTAATGAATCAATCTTTCATCTATCAGCCCTCGGGATCGAGCAAATCTTCTACAGGCATCAGGATAGTGCGAGGCCCGGCCAAAAAGTTGAAGGAGGGCGTAAAGTACAACATCGATGCCATCAAACCTAATGGCGAACCAATCGCGCCTAAGAAAATGCGGGCAAGTTCATTCGTCAGTGCGGAGTTCTTGTGAAGGACCAAATCCCGATCTCCATGCAAGAATGGAAAAAGCCAGCAAAGGAACGTCCAGCTCTTACTTTTTTCAACCAAAGAGCAAAAGATCGGCTTTGGGAATCTCTCATGGAACATTTCACCCTACCAGATCATTTCACGGATGCAGATGTGCAAAAAGTCAAGGACGCTGCTCTTAGGAAGATGGCGGTTGCATTCAACAACCACAAGAAGTGTATATGGTCCAAGTACGTCGAAGGAGGAAAGAAGACTCCAGAATTCACGGGAACACTAGAGAAGCAAAGAGATCACTGGCCCGCTTTTGTGAAATTGAAGGAATAGGAATTAGCTAAGGAATGGTCGAGAGTAAACAAGCTCAATGTAGAGAAAAAGGAGCATTTCCATACGCTGGGGCCAGGTGGCTACGTGGTGGCCCGGCCTAAGTGGGATAAGTTTGAGCAACAGATGCTGGATGCAGGGGTCACTCCAGTTACATTGAGCTGGCCCGACGGGTGCAGGACTTGGTTTTACGCGCATGGGGGAAGTTGGACCCGCAGACAGGGCTGGTTCTGGAGAAGGCAAGTCTTAAAGGAGCCGACGTCGCTTTACTTGTTGCAATAGAAGAGGCTCGAACGGGGGTATTTGATGTCTGCTAGGACTACGTCGGTATTTCCCCAAAGAGGAAGGGATGATGCATCACAGCAGCGGTAGGTACTTCCCTCAGTGATGAAACCAAGGTTATCGAACCAGTAGGACAACCAAGCAACACAGCGTAAACAGCACCTGCACATAAATAACAACTACTCGCAACCTGATGTGTTAAAGGGGTTGTCAATCCCTTTTGGGTAACGGCGCCAGAAATTGGCAAACGGACGGGAGAAAGTTGTAATAGATTGATAGATCGAACGCCAAATAAAATAAATAAGAATAAAACGCAGCAAGGTATTTTTGTATTTTTGGTTTTATAGATCTGAAAATAAATGCAAAGGAAAAGTAGATCGCAAAGGCAAATATACGAGAAAGAGCCCTGCGGGGCGTAGGTTTCACTAGTGGCTTCTCTCGAGAAAAATAGCAAATGGTGGGTAAACAAATTACTGTTGGGCAATTGATAGAACTTCAAATAATCATGACGATATCCAGGCAATGATCATTATATAGGCATCACGTCCAAGATTAGTAGACCGACTCCTGCCTGCATCTACTACTATTACTCCACACATCGACCGCTATCCAGCATGCATCTAGTGTATTAAGTTCATGGAAAAACGGAGTAATGCAATAGGAACGATGACATGATGTAGACAAGATCTATCTATGTAGAGATAGACCCCACGTTTTATCCTTAGTAGCAACGATACATACGTGTCGGTTCCCCTTCTGTCACTCGGATCAAGCACTGTAAGATCGAACCCACTACAAAGCACCTCTTCCCATTGCAAGATAAATAGATCAAGTTGGCCAAACAAAACCCAAATGTCGGAGAAGAAATACGAGGCTATAAGAGATCATGCATAAAAGAGATCAAAGAAACTCAAATACTTTCATGGATATAAAAAGATAGATCTGATCATAAACTCAAAGTTCATCCGATCCCAACAAACACACCGCAAAAAGGGTTACATCATATGGATATCCAAGAGACCATTGTATTCAGATTTCAGCGAGAGAGAGGAAGCCATATAGCTACTAACTACAGACCCGAAGGTCTACAAAGAACTACTCACGCATCATCTGAGCGACACCAATGGAGGTGGTGAATCCCATCCAAGATGGTGTCTAGATTGGATCTAGTGGTTCTGGACTCTGCGGCGGCTGGATCAATATTTCGTCGACTCCCCCAAGGTTTTGGGAATATTGGGGTATTTATAGAGCAAAGAGGCGGTCCGGGGGGGGCACCCGAGGTGGGCACAACCCACTAGGGCGCCTGGGCCGCCTGGCGCGCATTGGTGGGTTGTGCTCTCCTCAGAGCACCCCCCAGGCGCAGCCAGGGCCCAATAGGTGTCTTTTGGTCCATAAAAAATCTTCATAAAGTTTCGTTGCATTTGGACTCCGTTTGGTATTGATTTCCTGCGATGTAAAAAACATGCAGAAAACAACAACTGGCACTTGGCACTATGTCAATAGGTTAGTACAAAAAAATGATATAAAATGACTATAAAATGATTATAAAACATCCAAGATTGATAATATAACAGCATGGAACAATCAAAAATTATAGATATGTTGGAGACGTATCAGCATCCCCAAGCTTAACTCCTACTCGTCCTCGAGTGGGTAAGTGATAAAAACAAACTTTTTGATGTGGAATGCTGCCTAACATGTCATATCATATTCTTTTCTTTATAGCATGGACATTTGGATTTTTATATGATTCAAAGCAATAATCTAGTTTTGACATGATAATTTAAATACTCAAGCATATCAACAAGCAACCATGTCTTTCAAAATAGCAACGCTAAAATAAGTTATCCCTAGCCCATCATGCTCAACCATTGATCCATTCATGAAACACACTCGCATATTAGCTACACCCAATACTCAAGTACAATCATATTGCCTCTTAGTTGGTGCTTTTATAAGAAAAGATGGAGACTCAAATTCAAAATAAAAATTGCATAAAGTAAAAGAAAGGCCCTTCGTGGAGGGAAGTAGGGATTTGTAGAGGTGCCAGAGCTCAAAGCGAAAAACTTAGAGATAGAAACATTTTGTGAGGTGTATCCTTCCCACCAACGAAAACGACTTAGAGTTCCCAACACTTTCCATGCTAGATATATAATAGGCGGTTCCCAAACAGAAAATAAAGTTTATTCCTTTTTCAACCATACTTTCACTTTCCATGGCTAGCCGTATCCACGGTTGCCCTCCATAGCAACACTTTCGAAGGAATTTATTATTTGACAACATAAAGTAAATTCATTTTTCATTTCGGGACTGGGCATCCCCAATACCTTTGCCTTACTCTCGTGCAATGACAAGTGAATAAACACTTATTGTGAGAATAACACATCTACCATGGAAAATATTAGCCACCCTCACCGCTCCGCGAGCGGAACGAACACACAAAAGAGAAGTTTATTTTGAAAATTAGAGATGGCACATACAAATTTGCTTAGAACGGCAAAAGAATACCGCATATAGGTAGATATAGTGGACTCATGTGGCAAAACTGGTTTAAAGGTTTTTGGATGCACAAGTAGAGATCATACTTAGTGCAAAATGAAGGCTAGCAAAAAGATTGAGAAGCGACCAACCAAGAATCGAATAATCTCATAAGCGAGCATTAAGCATAATTAACATCGAATAATGCACCACAAGTAGGATATAATTCCATTGCATAATTATTGACTTTTGTGCTTGCATAGGAATCACAAACGTTAACACCAATATTCTTACTAAAGCATAATTACTCATCAACATAACTCACATATCACATCATCATATCTCAAAACTCTTACTAAGAATCAAGTTTATTTTCTCCAATGATCTTCATGAAAGTTTTTATTATATCCTTCTTGGATATCTATCACTTTGGAACTAATTTTCATATGTTTCTTTTGACAAGCTCAAACAAATATAAGTGAAGATCATGAGCATAATTTTTCTTTCTCTCAAATTAATTTAAGTGAAGCAAGAAAGAATTTCTTGAAAATTTTACTAACTCTCAAATAAATCTAAGTGAGGCAAGAGAGCATTACTTCAAAAATACTAAAGCACACCGTGCTCAAAAATACAAGTGAAGCACTAGAGCAAGTCCATAGCTCACAAAAGATTTAAGGGAAGTATAGAGAGCAATTCTGACAAGTCATGACATAAGTTTGGCTCTCTCAAATAGGTGTGTCCAGCAAGGAATCAATACTTAAAACACAAAATAAAACAAGAAAATACTCATATCATACAAGACGCTTCAAGCAAAACACATAGTATGTGAAGAATAAAATATAGCTTCGAGTAAAATACCGATGGTCGTTAGAAGAAAGAGGGGATGCCACTCGGGGCATCACCAAGCTTAGTTGCTTGCTCATTTTTGGATAACAGCTTGGGATGGCGAGGCATCCCCAAGCTTAGGCTCTTCTTACTCCTTATTCCTTCATCCATCGTAAGATAACCCAAAACTTGAAAATTTCAATCACACAAAACTCAACAAAACCTTCGCGAGATCCATTAGTGTAAGAAAAATAAATTACTTCTATAAGTACTGTATCAAACCAATTCATATTTTATTCTTGCATTATATCTACTGTATTCCAACTTTTCTATGGCAAAAACTCATCAAAGAAAACCATAGAGCGATCAAAATAAGTTCACAATGCAAAGAAAACAGAATCTGTCAAAACAGAACATTCTGTAGCAATCTGATTTGTTCGAAAACTTCTGGAACTCAAAAAATTCTGAAAAATTAGGACGACCTGGGTAATTTGTATATTAATCTACTGCAAAAAAACTGGTATTTATCACGCTCTTTTTAAAAATAATAATTGTTTTCGTGAGCGCAAAAGTTTCTGTTTTCAGCAAGATCAAACAACTATCACCTAAGAAGATCCTAAAGGCTTTACTTGGCACAAACACTAATTAAAACACAATCATAACAGTGGCATAATTGTGCAAACACTCAAGAACAGAAAGAAAAAGGCAAAAATAAATTTTATTCATTGGGTTGCCTCCCTTCAAGCGCTATAGTTTTACGCCCTTAGCTAGGCATAGAGCAAGGATCTAAGTTTTATCATCTTTGGTTCGAGATCCATAAGATGCCCTCATGATTGATTCATAAGGTGGCCTAATTCTTGTTCTAGGAAAGTGTTCCATACCCTTCCTCAAAGGAAATTGGAACTTAATATTGCCTTCTTTCATATCAATCATGGCACCGATAGTGCGTATAAATGGTCTACCAAGAATAATTGGACAAGACGGATTGCAATCAATATCAAGAACAATAAAATCTATGGGCACATAATTCCTATTTGCAAGAATAAGAACATCATTAATTCTTCCCATAGGCTTTTTAATAGTAGAATCCGCCAAGTGCAAATTTAAAGAGCATTCTTCAAGATCGGTAAGACCAAGCACATCACATAAAGATTTCGGAATTGTAGGTTCCCATTCATCATGCAATTTTCTAGGAATTGATACTTCTAATTCCAATTTTTCTTCAAAAGCTTTCATCATAGCATCAACAATATGTTTAGTAAAAGCTTTATTTTGTTCATAAGCATGGGGTGAATTTATCATGTATTGCAACAAAGGAATACAATCAATCAAAGAGCAACTATCATAATTAAAGTCTTTGTAATCCAAAAGAGTGGGCACATCACTAGCTAAAGTTTTGACCTCTTCAAACCCACTTTCATCAATTTTCTTAACAAGATTTTCACCCTCCGAATTATCGGGGCGCCTTCTAGCTAAAGTTGACTCTTTTTCAGTCCCTTTTTCATCAATCTTAACTTTACTAAACAAGGAATAAATAGAAGAAACACCAATCATTTTAAGATCTTCATCGCTTTTGCGAAAGTAATCACTAGAAAACGCTTTTTCTAAAAATCCTCTTTTAGCTCTAAGCATAGCGGTTCTTTTCTTACTTTCATCCATAGAAACATAAAGAGCTTTAGTTGATTCATAAACCTTAGGCAAAAAAATTCATCTTGAGATTTTCCACATCATGAGAAATTCTATCAACACTTCTAGACAAATCATCAATCTTATTCAACTTTTCTTCTATGGTAGTGTTGAAAACTTTTTGCGTGTTGATAAATTCTTTAATATTATTCTCAAGATCAGAGGTGTTCCTATTATTATTATAAGATGGATTTCCAAAGGAATTACCATAATTATTATAGGAATTACAAGGAAAAGACCTAGGATTTAAATTACCTCTATAAGCATTGTTGTTGAAATTATTTCGAGAAATAAAATTCACATCTATGGCATCACTATTTTGCTCAATCAAAGTAGACAAAGGAATATCACTAAAATCAATAGGAGCACTTTTACTAGCAACCAATGTCATAAGAGCATCAACTTTTTCACTCAAAGAAGAAATTTCTTCAACCGATTTAACTTTTTTACTAGTAGGAGCTCTTTCGGTATGCCATTGTGAATAATTTGCCATGATATTATCAAGTAATTTCCATAAAATTACCACCCGCGGCGGAATCTAAAAGATTACGAGAAGCAAAATTCAATCCCGCATAAAAAAATTGTATGATCATCCAAAGATTTAACCAATGAGTTGGGCAATTCCTTAGCATCATTTTCATCCTTTCCCAAGATTGTGCAACATGCTCATTTTCAAGTTGCTTGAAATTCTTGATCTGGGTTCTAAGGGAAATAATTTTTGCGGGCGGAAAATACTTAGTGATAAAAGCATCTTTGCACTTATTCCAAGAATCAATACTATTGCGAGGCAAAGAAGAAAACCAAATTTTTGCAGAATCACGCAAAGAAAACGAAAATAATTTCATCTTGACCACATCATTGTCCACATCTTTTTTCTTTTGCATATCGCATAATTCCACGAAGGTATTAAGATGGGACGCGGCATCCTCATTAGGAGTAACGAAAAATTGTTTTTTCATAACAAGATTCAGCAAAGCAGTATTAATATCACAAGACTCCGCACTAGTGGCGGGAGGAGCAATAGGAGTGCCGATAAAATCATTGTTGTTGGTATTTGAGAAATCACATAACTTGGTGTTCTCTGAAGTCATGATGACTACACAACAAGATTGCACTCAAAAATAGATCCGGGAAGAAAACGGTGAATGAAAAAGAGGGGCGAAAAAAGGCAAATTTTTGTGAAGTGGGGAGACGAAAACGAGAGGCAAATGGCAAATAATGTAAATTGCGAGGAGAAGAGATTTGTGATTAGGAACCTGGTATATGTTGAAGATCCTCCGTGGCAACGGCGCCAGAAATTCCTTTTGATGTCTGCTAGGACTACGTCGGTATTTCCACAAAGAGGAAGGGATGATGCAGCACAGCAGCGGTAGGTATTTCTCCCAGTGATGAAACCAAGTTTACCGAACAAGTAGGAGAACCAAGCAACACAACGTAAACAACACCTTCACATAAATAACAACTACTTGCAACCCGACGTGTTAAAGGGGTTGTCAATCCCTTTCGGGTAACGGCGCCAGAAATTGGCAAACGAACGGGAGAAAGTTGTAATAGATTGATAGATCAAACGCCAAATAAAATAAATAAGAATAAAATGCAGCAAGGTATATTTGTATTTTTGGTTTAATAGATCTGAAAATAAATGGAAGGCAAGAGTAGATCGCAAAGGCAAATATATGAGAAAGAGACCCGGGGGCCGTAGGTTTCACTAGTGGCTTCTCTCGAGAAAAATAGCAAACGGTGGGTAAACAAATTACTGTTGGGCAATTGATAGAACTTCAAATAATCATGACGATATCCAGGCAATGATCATTATATAGGCATCACGTCCAAGACTAGTAGACTAACTCCTGCCTGCATCTACTACTATTACTCCACACGTCGACCGCTATCCAGCATGCATCTAGTGTATTAAGTTCATGGAAAAACGGAGTAATGCAATAAGAACAATGACATAATGTAGACAATATCTATCTATGTAGAGATAGACCCCATCATTTTATCCTTAGTAGCAACGATACATACGTGTCGGTTCCCCTTCTGTCACTGGGATCAAGCACCGTAAGATCGAACCCACTACAAAGCACCTCTTCCCATTGCAAGATAAATAGATCAAGTTGGCAAAACAAAACCCAAATATCAGAGAAGAAATACGAAGCTATAAGAGATCATGCATAAAAGAGATCAAGGAAACTCAAATACTTTCATGGATATAAAAAGATAGATCTGATCAAAAAGAGTTACATCATATGGACCTCCAAGAGACCATTCTATTGAGAATTCAGCGAGAGAGAGGAAGTCATCTAGCTACTAACTACGGACCCGAAGGTCTACAAAGAACTACTCACGCATCATCGGAGAGGCACCAATGGAGGTGGTGAACCCCATCCGAGATGGTGTCTAGATTGGTTCTGGTGGTTCTCGTCTCTGCAGCGGCTGGATCAATATTTTGTCGACTCCCCCAGGGTTTTGGGAATATTGGGGTATTTATAGAGCAAAGAGGCGGTCCGGGGGCACCCGAGGTGGGCACAACCCACCAGGGCGCGCCTGGGCCTCCTGGCGCGCCCTGGTGGGTTGTGCTCTCCTCGAAGCACCCCCAGGCGCAGCCAGGGCCTAATAGGTGTCTTCTAGTCCATAAAAAATCTCCGTAAAGTTTCGTTGCATTTGGACTCCGTTTGGTATTGATTTCATGCGATGTAAAAAACATGCGGAAAACAGCAACTGGCACTTGGCATTATGTCAATAGGTTAGTACCAAAAAATGATATAAAATGACTATAAAATGATTATAAAACATCCAAGATTGATAATATAACAGCATGGAACAATAAAAAATTATAGATACGTTGGAGACGTATCAGTGTTCACGCCCAACAGAGAGAACGACGAGCTTACACGCGCCCTGGGAAATCCTGAACACCCGGGAAGAACACGAGGCAAATGCGTTGTTCCGTGGTATGAGGGGTTTGCGGACTGGAACGCCGACTCGAGAAGTCGTGCGAGAAAGAAGATGGAGGAGTAGAAGTAGAGAAAGCTGGAGGAGGAGAAGAGGAAGCAGAACGCCTTAAAGGCCTAGAATCAGCGCACATAGAGTTGGCACTCCAATTCCAGCGGCAACAGCAGCAGATCGACTCACTTAGCTAAGAAAGGGGGTCTCAGCAGCGGCAGCAGCTAGCGGATGATCCAGCATTGGATAGCACCGTCCCATCCATGCCGACAAGCAGCGTGGGTTCCGCCCCGAGCGAGGCACTGCTGGATAGATACCATGTGGATGACATCATGGAGAACACTAATTGTGAGCTACACTTCAAAATGAAGAACATATCTGAAAGGATCAAAAAGAGGTGTCTAGAGGGGGGTGAATAGACTCTTAGTAAGAAAAGTTGCAGTTTTTTACTTTCTTTAAGTTGAAGTGGAGTTTTAGCACAAGTTTAAACATTCACAATACATATCAAGCAAGCATGATTAGAGTATATGACCAGCGGAAAGTAAATCATGCAAGTTGCAAGAATGTAAAGGGAAGTGTAACATCCCAAATTTTCAATTTGGTATGTTATACATAGATCATCATTGCATATCATGTTTTATTGCATTTTGACAAATCCTCGATAAATCCTAAGGAACTCAAGGACCCTCGGAGAGAGTTGGGGATTTTCTCAAATTTTCATATTTGATTTCCATCAAAAAAATAAAACGAGGATTTTGGTTTTAATTATTTTCTCTCCGGAAAAATATTTCATTTTAAAAATAAACGAGAGGAGAAAATATGACTTCTCCAAAACAATTGAAATATTGGAGAAAAGTGTTAAAATCATTTATTGGATTTATTTGGATTTTATTTGCAATTTTAATTGCATTAAAAATATTGCATGTTTTCAAAAAACAATTGTGTCAAATAAATGTTCACCCTATTCTAGATTTTCTAACTAGACGGGGAAAATTTATTTTATCATTTTTGGACTTTTATTTATTTTTCTACGAATTTTTCCGCGGAACATTTAAAAAAAACCCTAGATCGGTTTTTTTTCGGTTTTGTTATTTTGTGAACGTTCACCGACTCGTTCGTTTTAACGAACGCGTTCGTCGGTTTTTCTCTGTTAACGAACGTCCGTTCTTTAACCGTTCGTCCGTTTTTTCTTTTTCGTCGGATTTTTCCTAATTATCTCAGATCTCGATTTCTGATCAGATTTTCGTTTCTGTTTAACTTTTCGCTCGTTTATCGGAATCAGGCGATTCAAGCGCCTAGAGTTTCGTCTCGAAATTCTCTTTCCGTTTAACCGACTCAAACAAGTTTTTTCTACTGTAAAATTTGACCTAGATCCAGATTAGTAAACGAAGCTTGTTTCTTTCGCCGTTTGACTTTCGTTGCTTCGTTCGAGTTGATTCTTTTTGCAAACCGGAGTTCTTAAGTTGAACTTTCTGGTTGGATCTTTCATTCGGGTTTTACCTGTGCATTAGATGAGTACTGATTGTCTGCTTGTTTGTTTGCGATAGAGTACCCGGAGTGTGCCGCTTGTTACTTCGAATCGCTAGGTTTCGCGGATCATCAGCAAGGCAAGTGACACTTTGATCATACTTTCCATACCCAGTTTTATTGCATTAGATCTTTTCCTCAAACAATTGCATGGTTAGGATCTAATTAAATTGTGGGACTCTGGGAAGTAGTTGAGGTAGTACCTATTACCTGCTTTCTTATCAAACCCTTGGGAGTTACTTCTACGTTGCTATTATTATTGCCATGCTATGCTCGTAGACGTGGATTGGGTTTGAGAGATATTCATGACAGATGTGAGATTGTTAATAATGGTTTACCTAAGGTGGCAACTAAAACTCACATCTGGGTGGATTGAGGCACCTGGAGAATCCAGTGTTGTCTGTTTGTATAAGGACCGCCACCCAGGCTCAAAGGGATCATAAGATTATTCATACTAGAAACTTCCGTGTGCAGCCACAAGCTATTATGGGCTCTAGCATAGTTGAGTAGGTTACATGATCTCTTGAAGAGGTGGGCTAGCAGATGTAGGGGAAAGTAGGTGTACCGGTCCACCCGGAGTAAAGAGTGATTGTTCCTGAAAGACTGTGTCTCGGTCATCCGTTTCTCAAACATGATGCAGTGCGAGAATCAAGCGGAGGCGATCGAGTCTTGTGGGGAAAAGTGCACAAACCTCTGCAGAGTGTACAAACTAATCATGGTTAGCCGTGTCCCCGGTTATGGACAACTTGAGTATCTAGTACCTAGATTATCATTTGAATCTCATCACCATGTTACTTCTAATTAAATTTTGTTGGGTTATTGATGACACTTAATTGGGATTGAGATGCTGTCAACCATCTCAATGTTTCACAACCACCATGATAGTTAAATAAATTTTATTCCTATGAAGTAGGGAAAAATTGGCTTTTCGCAAAAATGTAACCGTAGAGCTTTCCACCAGCCATATATGCATGTAGTATAGCATTATTATTGTAAATTATTCTCTATGTGATACTTTGCCAGCATATTCTATGTGCTGACCCGTTTTCGGGCTGCAACGTTTCATGTTGCAGACTTTTCAGACGACGAGTAAGGTGCCTTAGGTCGTGGTCTTATACTCAGTGATGCCGCTGGACTTGATGGACTCACTTATCTTCCAAGTCTTCCGCTGTTATCGTTTTTAGATGGCCTTAAGCCATATTTATCATACTTAATCTCTTTGGAGATATTCGATGTAATAAGTGTGTGATTGCTACTCTGTTATAAATCATCCATTTGTACTGTGCGTGTCAGCATTACTGATCCAGGGATGACACTGGTGCACAGCAGCACAGACCATTTGAGGTCTGGTCGCTACAAAGGTGGTATCAGAGCACACGCTGACTGTAGGACACGACCACTAAGCTTAAGCCCTAGAAAGCTTCTCTCTTCTCATTTCTGACCCCTCTCCACTTTCTACTCTTTTAGGAATGGCGGATGCAAGGAGCAAGTTCATGCAACTAGATGAAGACACGCCTTTTGGTCGACACTTGAAGGAAGTCACCAAGTATTTGAACATAGGAATACCAAGCATCACCGGAACCTACAACGCCACATTACCCGAAGAGAAGAGCTGGAAGATTCAAGTTCACATTCCAGGAAGGACGTTTGTGCCAGTTACTGAACCCATAAGATTGGTTTTCGAAGCACCAACCTGGAGTTTAGGGAAGAGCATGGCCGCACACATCGCCATGGCACGCATTGGAGAAGTCTACCACCAGGAGCTTAAGGATACAATTTATCAGATTTTTGGACGCCGAGACGCGCAATGGGAGATGATCAGAACCAAGAAGGATGGATCAATCGCAGCTTTCATCCAGGAGCAAAACCAACATATTCGTCGCCAGGAGAACCAGATGTGCACGGACAAGGAAGAACTGAAGAAGGCACTAACCAAGATCAAGGAGCTGGAGGAAGAACTCAAGGCTACACGCGAGGATTATACTGAGGAAATCATCGCACTAGTAGGGAAGAATGACGACCTGGAGAAGAAGATTGGAGTATTCATGGGAAATCCAGTGCCAAAAGCAAAGGATGACGAATGCACTTGTCCGGATAAATACATCATCATCGACGACACTGACTCGGAACCAAGTGAAGATGACTTTGTTGATGAAGCTGGAGCAGACATCATGGAGTCTTCAACGGATCGGAATTTCTAGTAGACCACCATATCAGTAGTAGTTTTCCCCCATTTAATAGTATAGTTCAAGCACTTTGTAACACTAGTTAGATCGATTGTTATGCCTTGTTTGAATTGATTGAGTGATATTGATTGTATTTGTCTCATGAGCATATGGGTAGTGTTTTCCCTCTAGACCTCATTCTATTCTTAACTCTCATCTTTTCTAACCTATCAGATGCCTCCGAGACGCGATTGTTGGAAATATGCCCTAGAGGCAATAATAAATGGTTATTATTATATTTCTTTGTTCATGGTAATTGTCTATTATTCATGCTATAATTGTATTGTCCGAAAATCGTAATACATGTGTGAATACATAGACCACAACGTGTCCCTAGTAACCCTCTAGTTGACTAGTTCGTTGATCAACAGATAGTCATGGTTTCCTGACTATGGACATTGGATGTCATTGATAACGGGATCACATCATTAGGAGAATGATGTGATGGACAAGACCCAATCCTAAGCATAGCATAAAAGATCGTGTAGTTTCGTTTGCTAGACCTTTTCCAATGTCAAGTATCTTGTCCTTAGACCATGAGATCGTGCAACTCCCGGATACCGTAGGAGTGCTTTGGGTGTGCCAAACATCACAACGTAACTGGATGACTATAAAGGTCCACTACGGGTATCTCCGAAAGTGTCTGTTGGGTTGGCACGGATCGAGACTGGGATTTGTCACTCCGTGTGACGGAGAGGTATCTCTGGACCCACTCGGTAATGCATCATCATAATGAGCTCAATGTGACTAAGGCGTTAGTCACGGGATCATGCATTGCGGTACGAGTAAAGAGAATTGCCGGTAATGAGATTGAACAAGGTATTGGGATACCGACGATCGAATCTCGGGCAAGTAACATACCGATTGACAAAGGGAATTGTATACGGGATTGATTGAATCCTCGACACCGTGGTTCATCCGATGAGATCATCGTGGAACATGTGGGAGCCAACATGGGTATCCAGATCCCGCTGTTGGTTATTGACCGGAGAGGCGTCTCGGTCATGTCTGCATGTCTCCCGAACCTGTAGGGTCTACACACTTGGTTCGGTGACGCTAGGGTTGTAGAGATATGTGTATGCGGAAACCCAAAAGTTGTTCGGAGTCCCGGATGAGATCCCAGACGTCACGAGAGGTTCCGGAATGGTCCGGAGGTGAAGAATTATATATTGGAAGTCAAGTTTCGGCCACCGGGAAAGTTTCGGGGGTTACCGGTATTGTACCGGGACCACCGGAAGGGTCCCGGGGGTCCACCGGGTGGGGCCACCTATCCCGGAGGGCCCCGTGGGCTGAAAGTGGAAGGTAACCAGCCCTTAGTGGGCTGGGGCGCCCCCCTTGGGCCTCCCCCCATGCGCCTAGGGTGGGGAACCCTAGGGTGGGGGGCTTCCCCCTTGCCTTGGGGGCAAGGCAACCCCTTTCCCTCTTTGGCCGCCCCCCCCCCCCTTGAGATCCCATCTCTAGGGCCGGCGCCCCCCCAGGGGGCCTATATAAAGGGGGGAGGGAGGGCAGCAACAAGACAGCCTTGGGCGCCTCCCTCCTCCCCTGCAACACCTCTCTCTCTCGCAGAAGCTCGGCGAAGCCCTGCCGGAGACCCGCTACATCCACCACCACGCCGTCGTGCTGCTGGATCTGCATCAAGCTCTCCTTCCCCCTTGCTGGATCAAGAAGGAGGAGACGTCGCTGCACCGTACGTGTGTTGAACGCGGAGGTGCCGTCCGTTCGGCACTCGGTCATCGGTGATTTGGATCACGGCGAGTACGACTCCGTCATCCACGTTCATTGGAACGCTTCCGCTCGCGATCTACAAGAGTATGTAGATGCACTCCTTTCCCCTCGTTGCTAGTAGACTCCATAGATGCATCTTGGTGAGCGTAGGAAAATTTTAAAATTATGCTACGATTCCCAACAGTGGTATCAGAGCCAGGCCTATGCGTAGTTACTATGCACGAGTAGAACACAAAGCTGTTGTGGGCGTTGAGTTTGCCAATTCTTCTTGCCGCTACTAGTCGTTTCTTGTTTCAGCGGCATTGTAGGATGAAGCGGCCCGGACCGACCTTACACGTACGCTTACGTGAGACAGGTTCCACCGACTGACATGCACTAGTTGCATAAGGTGGCTAGCGGGTGTCTGTCTCTCCTACTTTAGTCGGAACGGATTCGATGAAAAGGGTCCTTATGAAGGGTAAATAGAAATTGGAAAATCACGTTGTGGTCTTCCGTAGGTAAGAAAACGTTCTTGCTAGAAACCTACAAACCACGTAAAAGCTTGCAACAACAATTAGAGGACGTCTAACTTGTTTTTGCAGCAAGTGCTATGTAATGTGATATGGCCAGAAGATGTGATGAATGATATATGTGATGTATGAGATTGATCACATTCTTGTAATAGGAATCACGACTTGCATGTCGATGAGTATGAGAACCGGCAGGAGCCATAGGAGTTGTCTTTATTATTTTGTATGACCTGCGTGTCATTGAATAACGCCATGTAAATTACTTTACTTTGTTGCTAAACGCGTTAGCCATAGAAGTAGAAGTAATCGTTGGCGTGACGACTTCATGAAGACACAATGATGGAGATCATGATGATGGAGATCATGGTGTCATGCCAGTGACGAAGATGATCATGGTGCCCCGAAGATGGAGATCAAAGGAGCATAATGATATTGGCCATATCATGTCACTATTTGATTGCATGTGATGTTTATCATGTTTTTGCATCTTATTTGCTTAGAACGACGGTAGTAAGTAAGATGATCCCTTATAATAATTTCAAGAAAGTGTTCACCCTAACTGTGCATCGTTGCGAAGGTTCGTTGTTTCGAAGCACCACGTGATGATCGGGTGTGATAGATTCTAACGTTCGCATACAACGGGTGTTGACGAGCCTAGCATGTACAGACATGGCCTCGGAACACACGCAATACACTTAGGTTGACTTGACGAGCCTAGCATGTACAGACATGGCCTCGGAACACGGAGGACCGAAAGGTCGAGCATGAGTCGTATAGAAGATGCGATCAACATAGAGATGTTCACCGATCTTGACTAGTCCGTCTCACGTGATGATCAGACACGGCCTAGTTAAACTCGGATCATGTTTCACTTAGATGACTAGAGGGATGTCTATCTGAGTGGGAGTTCATCAAATAATTTGATTAGATGAACTTAATTATCATGAACTTAGTCTAAAATCTTTACACTATGTCTTGTAGATCAAATGGCCAACGTTGTGCTCAATTTCAACGCGTTCCTAGAGAAAACCAAGCTGAAAGATGATGGCAGCAACTATACGGACTGGGTCCGGAACCTGAGGCTCATCCTCATAGTAGCCAAGAAATATTATGTCTTAGAAGCACCGCTAGGTGATGCACCAATCCCACAGAACCAAGACGTTATGAACGCTTGGCAGCAGCGTGCTGATGATTACTCCCTCGTTCAGTGCGGCATGCTTTACAGCTTAGAACCGGGTCTCCAAAAGCGTTTTGAGAAACATGGAGCATATGAGATGTTCGAGGAGCTGAAATTGGTTTTCCAAGCTCATGCCCGGGTCGAGAGATATGATGTCTCCGACAAGTTCTTCAGCTGTAAAATGGAGGAGAACAGTTCTGTTAGTGAGCACATACTCAGAATGTCTGGGTTGCATAACCGCTTGTCCCAGCTGGGAGTTAATCTCCCGGATGACGCGGTCATTGACAGAATCCTCCAGTCGCTTCCACCAAGCTACAAGAGCTTTGTGATGAACTACAATATGCAGGGGATGGAAAAGACCATTCCTGAGGTATATTCAATGCTGAAATCAGCGGAAGGGGAGATCAGAAAAGAACATCAAGTGTTGATGGTGAATAAAACCACTAAGTTCAAGAAGGGCAACGGTAAGAAGAACTTCAAGAAGGACGGCAAGGGAGTTGCCCGCCCGGTAAACCAGTTACTGGGAAGAAGTCAAAGAATGGACCCAAGCCCGAGACTGAGTGCTTTTATTGCAAGGGAAGTGGTCACTGGAAGCGGAACTGCCCCAAATACTTAGCGGACAAGAAGAAGGCCGGCAACACCAAAGGTATATGTGATATACATGTAATTGATGTGTACCTTACCAGTACTCGTAGTAGCTCCAGGGTATTTGATACCGGTGCGGTTGCTCATATTTGTAACTCAAAACAGGAACTACGGAATAAACGGAGACTCGCGAAGGACGAGGTGACGATGCGCGTCGGGAATGGTTCCAAGGTCGATGTGATCGCCGTCGGCACGCTACCTCTGCATCTACCCACGGGATTAGTTTTAAACCTCAATAATTGTTATTTAGTGACAGCTTTGAGCGTGAACATTGTATCTGGATCTCGTTTAATTCGAGATGGCTACTCATTTAAATCCGAGAATAATGGTTGTTCTATTTATTTGAGAGATATGTTTTATGATCATGCCCCGCTGGTCAATGGTTTATTTTTGATGAATCTCGAACGTGATGTTACACATGTTCATAGTGTGAATACCAAAAGATGTAAAGTTGATAACGATAGTCCCACATACTTGTGGCACTGCCGCCTTGGTCACATTGGTGTCAAGCGCATGAAGAAGCTCCATGCAGATGGACTTTTGGAGTCTCTTGATTACGAATCATTTGACACATGCGAACCATGCCTCATGGGTAAGATGACCAAGACTCCGTTCTCCGGAACAATGGAGCGAGCAACCAACTTATTGGAAATCATACATACCGATGTGTGCGGTCCAATGAGTGTTGAGGCTCGCGGAGGATATCGTTATGTTCTCACTCTCACTGATGATTTAAGTAGATATGGGTATGTCTACCTAATGAAACACAAGTCTGAAACCTTTGAAAAGTTCAAGGAATTTCAGAGTGAAGTTGAGAATCAACGTGACAGGAAAATAAAATTCTTATGATCAGATCGTGATGGAGAATATTTAAGTCACGAGTTTGGTGCACACTTAAGGAAAATGTGGAATAGTTTCACAACTCACGCCGCCTGGAACACCTCAGAGAAACGGTGTGTCCGAACGTCGTAATCGCACTCTATTGGATATGGTGCGATCTATGATGTCTCTTACTGATTTACCGCTCTCATTTTGGGGCTATGCTTTAGAGACTGCCGCATTCACTTTAAATAGGGCTCCGTCTAAATCCGTTGAGATGACACCATATGAATTATGGTTTGGGAAGAAACCTAAGCTGTCGTTTCTAAAAGTTTGGGGATGCGATGCTTATGTCAAGAAACTTCAACCTGAAAAGCTCGAACCCAAGTCGAAAAATGCGTCTTCATAGGATACCCTAAGGAAACTATTGGGTATACCTTCTACCTCAGATCCGAAGGCAAGATCTTCGTTGCCAAGAACGGGTCCTTTCTGGAGAAGGAGTTTCTCTCGAAAGAAATAAGTGGGAGGAAAGTGGAACTTGATGAAGTACTACCTCTTGAAGCGGAAAGTAGCGCAGCTCAGGAAAATGTTCCTGTGGTGCATGCACCGACTAGAGAGGAAGTTAATGATGATGATGATCAAGGTACTTCGGATCAAGCTCCTACTGAACTTCGTAGGTCCACAAGGACACGTTCCGCGCCAGAGTGGTACGGCAACCCTGTCTTGGAAATCATGTTGTTAGACAACGGTGAACCTTCGAACTATGAGGAAGCAATGGCGGGCCCAGATTCCAACAAATGGCTAGAAGCCATGAAATCCGAGATAGGATCCATGTATGAAAACGAAGTATGGACTTTGACTGACTTGCCCGATGATCGGCGAGCCATAGAAAATAAATGGATCTTTAAGAAGAAGACAGACGCGGATGGTAATGTGACCATCTATAAGGCTCGACTTGTCGCTAAGGGTTATCGACAAGTTCAAGGGGTTGACTACGATGAGACTTTCTCACCCGTAGCGAAGCTGAAGTCCGTCCGAATCATGTTAGCAATTGCCGCATTCTATGATTATGAGATATGGCAAATGGACGTCAAGACGGCATTCCTTAACGACTTTCTTAAGGAAGAATTGTATATGATGCAGCCGGAAGGTTTTGTTGATCCTAAGAATGCTAACAAGGTATGCAAGCTCCAGCGCTCCATCTATGGGCTGGTGCAAGCATCTCGGAGTTGGAACATTCGATTTGATGAGATGATCAAAGCGTTTGGGTTTACACAGACTTATGGAGAAGCCTGTGTTTACAAGAAAGTGAGTGGGAGCTCTGTAGCATTTCTCATATTATATGTGGATGACATACTGTTGATGGGAAATGATATAGAATTCTTGGAAAGTATAAAGGCTTATTTGAATAAGTGTTTTTCAATGAAGGACCTTGGAGAAGCTGCTTATATATTAGGCATCAAGATCTATAGAGATAGATCGAGACGCCTTATTGGTCTTTCACAAAGTACGTACCTTGACAAGATATTGAAGAAGTTCAATATGGACCAGTCCAAGAAGGGGTTCTTGCCTGTATTGCAAGGTGTGCAATTGAGCACGGCTCAATGCCCGACCACGGCAGAAGATAGAGAAAAGATGAGTGTCGTCCCCTATGCCTCGGCCATAGGGTCTATTATGTATGCCATGCTGTGTACCAGACCTGATGTAAACCTTGCCGTAAGTTTGGTAGGAAGGTACCAAAGTAATCCCGGCATGGAACACTGGACAGCGGTCAAGAATATCCTGAAGTACCTGAAAAGGACTAAGGATATGTTTCTCATATACGGAGGTGACGAAGAGCTCGTCGTAAAGGGTTACGTCGACGCTAGCGTCGACACAGATCTGGATGACTCTAAGTCACAAACCGGATACGTGTATATTTTGAATGGTGGGGCAGTAAGCTGGTGCAGTTGCAAGCAAAGCATCGTGGCGGGATCTACATGTGAAGCGGAGTACATGGCGGCCTCAGAGGCAGCACAAGAAGCAATCTGGATAAAGGAGTTCATTACCGACCTAGGGGTGATTCCCAATGCGTCGGGCCCGATGACTCTCTTCTGTGACAACACTGGAGCTATTGCCCTTGCCAAGGAGCCCAGGTTTCACAGGAAGACCAGGCATATCAAGCGTCGCTTCAACTCCATTCGTGAAAATGTTCAGAATGGAGACATAGATATTTGTAAAGTACATACGGACCTGAATGTAGCAGATCCGTTGACTAAACCTCTCCCTAGAGCAAAACATGATCAACACTAGAACTCTATGGGTGTTCGATTCATCACAATGTAACTAGATTATTGACTCTAGTGCAAGTGGGAGACTGTTGGAAATATGCCCTAGAGGCAATAATAAAATGGTTATTATTATATTTCCTTGTTCATGATAATTGTCTATTGTTCATGCTATAATTGTGTTATCCGGAAATCGTAATACATGTGTGAATACATAGACCACAACATGTCCCTAGTGAGCCTCTAGTTGACTAGCTCGTTGATCAACAGATAGTCATGGTTTCC
Organism: Aegilops tauschii subsp. strangulata; assembly: GCF_002575655.3. Taxonomy (NCBI): domain Eukaryota; kingdom Viridiplantae; phylum Streptophyta; class Magnoliopsida; order Poales; family Poaceae; genus Aegilops; species Aegilops tauschii. The sequence goes on from NC_053039.3 coordinate 51,892,423, forward strand.
TGACTATGGACATTGGATGTCATTGATAACGGGATCACATCATTAGGAGAATGATGTGATGGACAAGACCCAATCCTAAGCATAGCACAAAGATCGTGTAGTTCGTTTGCTAGAGCTTTTCCAATGTCAAGTATCATTTCCTTAGACCATGAGATCGTGTAACTCCCGGATGCCGTAGGAGTGCTTTGGGTGTATCAAACGTCACAACGTAACTGGGTGACTATAAAGGTACACTACAGGTATCTCTGAAAGTGTCTGTTGGGTTGACACGGATCAAGACTGGGATTTGTCACTCCGTATGACGGAGAGGTATCTCTGGGCCCACTCGGTAATGCATCATCATAATGAGCTCAAAGTGACCAAGTGGTTGGTCACAGGATCATGCATTACGGTACGAGTAAAGAGACTTGCCGGTAACGTGATTGAACAAGGTATTGGGATACCGACGATCGAATCTCGGGCAAGTAACATACCGATTGACAAAGGGAATTGTATACGGGATTGATTGAATCCTCGACACCGTGGTTCATCCGATGAGATCATCGTGGAACATGTGGGAGCCAACATGGGTATCCAGATCCCGCTGTTGGTTATTGACCGGAGAGGCGTCTCGGTCATGTTTGCATGTCTCCCGAACCCGTAGGGTCTACACACTTAAGGTTCGGTGACGCTAGGGTTGTAGAGATATGTGTATGCGGAAACCCGAAAGTTGTTCGGAGTCCCGGATGAGATCCCGGACGTCACGAGACATTCCGGATTGGTCCGGAGGTGAAGAATTATATATAGGAAGTCAAGTTTCGGCCACCGGGAAAGTTTCGGGGGTTACCGGTATTGTACCGGGACCACCGGAAGGGTCCCGGGGGTCCACCGGGTGGGGCCACCTATCCCGGAGGGCCCCGTGGGCTGAAAATGGAAGGGAACCAGCCCTTAGTGGGCTGGGGCGCCCCCCTTGGGCCTCCCCCCATGCGCCTAGGGTTGGGAACCCTAGGGTGGGGGGCTTCCCCATTGCCTTGGGGGCAAGGCAATCCCTTTCCCCCTTTGGCCGGCGCCCCCCCCCCCCCAGGGGGCCTATATAAAGGGGGGGAGGGAGGGCAGCAACAAGACAGCCTTGGGCGCCTCCCTCCTCCCCTGCAACACCTCTCTCTCTCTCGCAGAAGCTCGGCGAAGCCCTGCCGGAGACCCGCTACATCCACCACCACGCCGTCGTGCTGCTGGATCTCCGTCAACCTCTCCTTCCCCCTTGCTGGATCAAGAAGGAGGAGACATCGTTGCACCGTACGTGTGTTGAACGCGGAGGTGCCGTCCGTTCGGCACCCGGTCATCGGTGATTTGGATCACGGCGAGTACGACTCCGTCATGCACGTTCATTGGAACGCTTCCGCTCGAGATCTACAAGGGTATGTAGATGCACTCCTTTCCCCTCGTTTCTAGTAGACTCCATAGATGCATCTTGGTGAGCGTAGGAAAATTTTAAAATTATGCTACGATTCCCAACAGCGACACCGGATTTGTTTTTCCACCGGAGATCACCCAGTTGATTCAGCAACAGAATGCCCTGATGCAAGTGTTAGTGCAGAACCAAGGCAACAACAACAACAACAACAACCCACCGCCACCACCACCTGTTGATCACTTAGCCCGTTTCTTAAGGCTAAACCTGCCAGTGTTTTCCAGTAGCACCGAGCCGATTGTTGCAGATGATTGGCTCCGCAAAGTTGGAAGGGAGTTGACCACTGCAGGATGCACAGATGCGGAAAGAGTGTGTTTTGCCGCACATCAGCTTGATGGACCCGCAGCATCATGGTGGGAGAATTATACAGCCACGCACCCTATTGACACTGTCACATGGGACCAGTTTCAGCAAGCTTTCCGTACAACTCATGTTTCAGCAGGAGCTATGGCTATGAAGAAGCGTGAGTTTCGCAACCTACGCCAAGGAGGACGCACCGTAGGCCAGTATGTGGAGGATTTCAGTAAGTTAGCACGTTATGCACCAGATGACGTTGCTACAGATGCTGCCAAGCAGGAGAAGTTTCTTGAAGGACTGAATGATGAACTGAGCATGCAGTTGATGGTAGCAACCTTCAACAACTACCAGGAGTTGGTAGATAGAGCTCTCATGATTGAAGGGAAGCAACAACAGATTGAAAACCGTAAGAGGAAGTATGGACAAGGGAAGTACAATTCTGGAGCTCAGCAGAAGCCACGATTTGACCCGAAACCGGGAGGACAGTTTCAGCATACCCATGGAGGAGGTAGTTCGCACAACCATAATGGCTCTAAAAATGGTAATGGGAATGGAGGAGGCAACGGACAGAACCGTACCAACCCATCTACCCCAGCCAAGAGGGACCTAAGTCATGTTACTTGTTTCAAGTGCCAGAAGACTGGACATTATGCAACTGATTGTCCTGAAGCACAAAATGGAAATGGCAATGGAAGCTCTGGGAATAAGCCGAACCCGTTCAACAAAGGACATGTGAACCACGTAAGCGTGGAAGAGGTTGAAGCACAGCCTGATGCAGTAATAGGTAAGTTTTTGGTTAAGTCATTTACTGCAACCGTTCTTTTCGATACTGGTGCATCGCATTCATACATATCAAGGGGATTTGTGAATAAGTTTAAGCTGTCCACCCAAGTTCTCAAAACCCCTATGCTAGTAACCTCGCCAGGAGCAGAGTATATGGCCAGCCAGGGATGTTTTCAGATACCATTGGCCATTGGTAGGCATGTTTTCCCCTCAGACCTCATAGTTTTGGAGTCGCAAGGTTTGGATGTGATTTTGGGAATGGATTGGTTATCGTTGTATGGAGGAAACATCGATTGTGCCAACAAGACGATTTTGCTTACCACCCCAGAAGGAAAAAGGATCAAGTATGTATCCCGGCATATGCCGAAGAGGACTCAAGTGAATTCCTTATCAGGGGTTGTACAGGAGGAAGTACCCGTGGTGAAGGATTATCCGGATGTATTTCCAGAAGAGTTGCCAGGCATGCCGCCAGATAGAGACATTGAGTTCTTGATTGAACTTTTGCCAGGCACAGGGCCAATATCTAAGAGACCGTACAGGATGCCCGCAAAAGATTTGGAGGAAATTAAGAAGCAGATCAAGGAGTTACTGGATAAAGGCTATATTCGCCCAAGTTCGTCACCTTGGGGATCACCAGTACTTCTAGTGGAGAAGAAAGATGGATCGCTGAGGATGGTTGTTGATTACCGTGGATTGAATGAAGTGACCATCAAGAACAAGTACCCACTGCCGATGATAAATGATTTGTTTGACCGCCTACAAGGAGCTAAAGTATTTTCCAAGATCGATCTACGATCGGGATACCATCAGTTAAAGATTCGAGAGCAGGATATACCTAAGATGGCATTTACCACCAGATATGGACTGTATGAGTATACCGTTATGTCATTTGGTCTGACTAACGCACCTGCCTATTTCATGAACCTGATGAACAAAGTGTTTATGGAGTTTTTGGGTAAGTTCGTCGTGGTGTTCATTGATGATATTTTAGTCTTTTCCAAGAATGAGGAAGAGCATGAGGAGCATTTGCGATTGGTACTTGAGAAGCTCAGAGAACATCAGTTATATGCCAAGTTCAGCAAATGTGAATTTTGGCTGAAGGAAGTTGGATTCCTTGGACATGTTATTTCTGGAGAAGGAATAGCAGTAGACCCTGCCAAGGTTGATACAGTGACAAGTTGGGAATCACCCACGACAGTTGGAGAAATCCGGAGTTTTCTTGGACTTGCAGGATACTACCGGAGATTCATCGAGAATTTCTCAAAGATTGCTAAACCCATGACTGAGCTATTGAAGAAGGACACCAAATTCAATTGGACTGAGGAATGTGAAGCTAGTTTCCAAGAGTTGAAGAAACGATTGGTTACATCACCAGTGTTGATTCTGCCAGATCAACGCAAGGACTATGAAGTTTATTGCGACGCTTCTCGTCGAGGACTTGGAGCAGTGCTTATGCAAGAAGGAAGAGTTGTGTCATATGCTTCACGACAACTTAAACCTCATGAGAAGAATTATGCTACGCATGATTTGGAGTTAGCAGCCGTGGTGCATGCGTTGAAGACATGGAGACATTTTCTCATCGGAAACCATTGTGAGGTGTATACAGATCACAAGAGCTTGAAGTATATTTTCACGCAGAAGGAGTTAAATCTCAGACAGAGGAGATGGTTGGAGCTCATTAAGGATTATGATATGAGATTGCATTATCACCCAGGAAAGGCTAACGTAGTAGCAGACGCGTTGAGCCGCAAGAGTCATGTCAACACCCTCATGACAGGAGAGTTACCTCAGGAGATAGCCGAGGACCTTCGCGAGCTATGTTTGGAGATAGTCCCAAGAGGATATTTAGCGACATTGGAGATTCAGTCTACTTTGATGGAAAGGATCAGAGAAGCTCAGAAGACAGACAAGGAGATTGAAGAGATAAAGGAGAAGATGAGCAAGGGAAAAGCCAAAGGATTTCGTGAGGATGAGCACAATACCTTATGGTTTGAGGACCGCGTATATGTGCCAAATGATCCGGAGATCAGGAAGTTGATTTGGCAAGAAGCCCATGATTCACCGTACTCAATTCACCCAGGGAATACCAAGATGTATTTGGATTTGAAGAATACTTTCTGGTGGACCGGAATGAAGAAGGATATTGCAGAATATGTAGCAGTTTGTGATGTGTGTCAGAGAGTGAAGGCAGAGCATCAGAAACCAGCAGGATTGCTACAACCATTGCTGATACCCGAATGGAAGTGGGATAAAATAGGCATGGATTTTATCACAGGATTACCCAGGACTCGTTCAGGCTATGACTCAATATGGGTTGTAGTCGACCGTTTGACGAAAGTGGCTCATTTCATTCCAGTGAAGACCACTTACACCAGTGCTAAGTTGGCAAAGTTATACATGACCAGGATCGTATGTTTGCATGGAGTTCCGAGGACCATTGTATCAGACAGAGGAACCCAATTTACCTCGAAGTTTTGGAAGCAGCTACATGAAACATTGGGAACCAGGCTAGAATTTAGTACAGCTTTTCACCCACAGACAGATGGACAGACCGAGAGAGTCAACCAGATTTTGGAGGACATGTTGAGAGCTTGTGCACTAGATTATGGATCTAGTTGGGACGACAATTTGCCATATGCAGAGTTTTCCTACAACAACAGTTATCAGACCAGTTTGAAGATGGCCCCTTTCGAAGCCTTGTACGGAAGGAGGTGTAGAACACCGTTGTTATGGGACGAAGTTGGAGACCGTCAGTTGTTTGGACCATATTTGATTAAGGAGTCTGAACAGAAAGTGAGGTTGATTCGTGATAGGCTCAAGGTAGCCCAGTCCAGGCAGAAGAGTTATGCTGATTCTAAACGAAAGGAGACAGTTCACGAAGTCGGAGACCGAGTTTATCTTTGAGTATCACCACTTCGAGGAGTGAAGCGCTTCGGAGTTAAGGGAAAGTTAGCACCCCGTTTTATTGGACCATACAGAGTTGTAGAACGTATGGGAGAGGTTGCCTACAAACTGGAATTGCCCGAAGGATTGTCTGGAGTTCATGATGTATTTCACGTTTCCAAGTTGAAGAAGTGCCACGCAGAGATGGCCGAGATACCACTGAGGGACCCTGTGCCACTGGAAGCAATTCAGCTGGAAAGTGATTTGACCTATGAGGAGAAACCAGTTAAGATTCTTGAGTATGCCAGCCGAGTTACCCGCAGTAAGGTTATCAAGTTTTGCAAAGTCCAGTGGAGTCACCACACGGAAGATGAAGCCACCTGGGAGCGAGAGGAAGATCTACGGAAGGACCACTCCCACCTGTTTTCTAGCCAACCCGAATCTCGAGGGCGAGATTCATCTTAAGGGGGGTAGGTTTGTAACATCCCAAATTTTCAATTTGGTATGTTATACATAGATCATCATTGCATATCATGTTTTATTGCATTTTGACAAATCCTTGATAAATCCTAAGCAACTCAAGGACCCTCGGAGAGTGTTGGGGATTTTCTCGAACTTTCATATTTGATTTCCATCAAAAAATAAAACGAGGATTTTGGTTTTAATTATTTTCTCTCCGGAAAAATATTTCATTTTAAAAATAAACGAGAGGAGAAAATATGACTTCTCCAAAACAATTGAAATATTGGAGGAAAAGTGTTAAAATCATTTATTGGATTTATTTGGATTTTATTTGCAATTTTAATTGCATTAAAAATATTGCATGTTTTCAAAAAAATATTTTTGTGTCAAATAAATGTTCACCCTATTCTAGATTTTCTAACTAGACGGGGAAAATTTATTTTATCTTTTTTGGACTTTTATTTATTTTTCTACGAATTTTTCCGCGGAACGTTTAAAAAAAAACTGCGCGCCGCCCGACCGGGCCGAGGCCCAACCGAGCGCCGGCCCGCCCGCGCCGTCTCCTTCCCCAGTACGCCGCCGCCGCCGCGTGCCCGGCTCGGACTCCGCCAGAGCCTTGCCTTGCCACCTCCCCCACGCCACCGCACCCCCCTCCTATAAATGCCGCCCCCCCCCCCCCCCCCTCTTCTCTCACCCCGCCGCCGCCCGCACTTGCCCCGCCCCGAGCCGCCGGAGCCAGAGCCCGACGCCCGAAGGCCGCCGCCGTTCGCCGCCGCACGCCACCCCCTCGCCGCCCTCGCACCCCCCTCGCACCCCGCACCCCGCCGCCCTCGCCGCCTCTCGCCGGAGCCGTCGGAGCCCCGCCGCAGCTCTGTCCCGACGAGGTACCTCGCCGCCGTTCGGTTGCCGGTTTTGTTTAAAAAACCGTTCGTTTAAAAAAACCCTAGATCGGTTTTTTTTCGGTTTTGTTATTTTGTGAACGTTCACCGACTCGTTCGTTTTAACGAACGCGTTCGTCGGTTTTTCTCTGTTAACGAACGTCCGTTCTTTAACCGTTCGTCCGTTTTTTCTTTTTCGTCGGATATTTCCTGATTATCTCAGATCTCGATTTCTGATCGGATTTTCGTTTCTGTTTAACTTTTCGCTCGTTTATCGGAATCAGGCGATTCAAGCGCCTAGAGTTTCGTCTCGAAATTCTCTTTCCGTTTAACCTACTCAAACAAGTTTTTGCTACTGTAAAATTTGACCTAGATCCAGATTAGTAAACGAAGCTTGTTTCTTTCGCCGTTTGACTTTCGTTGCTTCGTTCGAGTTGATTCTTTTTGCAAACCGGAGTTCTTAAGTTGAACTTTCTGGTTGGATCTTTCATTCGAGTTTTACCTGTGCATTAGATGAGTACTGATTGTCTGCTTGTTTGTTTGCGATAGAGTACCCGGAGTGTGCCGCTTGTTACTTCGAATCGCTAGGTTTCGCGGATCATCAGCAAGGCAAGTAACACTTTGATCATACTTTCCATACCCAGTTTTATTGCATTAGATCTTTTCCTCAAATAATTGCATGGTTAGGATCTAATTAAATTGTGGGACTCTGGGAAGTAGTTGAGGTAGTACCTATTACCTGTTTTCTTATCAAACCCTTGGGAGTTACTTCTACGTTGCTATTATTATTGCCATGCTATGCTCGTAGACGTGGATTGGGTTTGAGAGATATTCATGACAGATGTGAGATTGTTAATAATGGTTTACCTAAGGTGGCAACTAAAACTCACATCTGGGTGGACTGAGGCACCTGGAGAATCCAGTGTTGTCTGTTTGTATAAGGACCGCCACCCAGGCTCAAAGGGATCATAAGATTATTCATACCAGAAACTTCCGTGTGCAGCCACAAGCTATTATGGGCTCTAGCATAGTTGAGTAGGTTACATGATCTCTTGAAGAGGTGGGCTAGCAGATGTAGGGGAAAGTAGGTGTACCGGTCCACCCGGAGTAAAGAGTGATTGTTCCTGAAAGACTGTGTCTCGGTCATCCGTTTCTCAAACATCATGCAGTGCGAGAATCAAGCGGAGGCGATCGAGTCTTGTGGGGAAAAGTGCACAAACCTCTGCAGAGTGTACAAACTAATCATGGTTAGCCGTGTCCCCGGTTATGGACAACTTGAGTATCTAGTACCTAGATTATCATTTGAATCTCATCACCATGTTACTTCTAATTAAATTTTGTTGGGTTATTGATGACACTTAATTGGGATTGAGATGCTGTCAACCATCTCAATGTTTCACAACCACCATGATAGTTAAATAAATTTTATTCCTTTGAAGTAGGGAAAAATTGGCTTTTCGCAAAAATGTAACCGTAGAGCTTTCCACCAGCCATATATGCATGTAGTATAGCATTATTATTGTACATTATTCACTATGTGATACTTTGCCAGCATATTCTATGTGCTGACCCGTTTTCGGGCTGCAACGTTTCATGTTGCAGACTTTTCAGACAACGAGTAAGGTGCCTTAGGTCGTGGTCTTATACTCAGTGATGCCGCTGGAGTTGATGGACTCACTTATCTTCCAAGTCTTTCGCTGTTATCGTTTTTAGATGGCCTTAAGCCATATTTATCATACTTAATCTCTTTGGAGATATTCGATGTAATAAGTGTGTGATTGCTACTCTGTTATAAATCCTCCATTTGTACTGTGCGTGTCAGCATTACTGATCCAGGGATGACACTGGTGCACAGCAGCACAGACCATTTGAGGTCTGGTCGCTACAGGAAGGGATTTGAGTGAGCAAACGCAATTGGACACGGAGATTTTTTATCCGTGGTTCCGATAGGTGGTGCTATCGTACATCCACGTTGATGGAGACTTCAACCCACGAAGGGTAACGGTTGCGCGAGTCCACGGAGGGCTCCACCCACGAAGGGTCCACGAAGAAGCAACCTTGTCTATCCCACCATGGCCATCGCCCACGAAGGACTTGCCTCACTAGGGTAGATCTTCACGAAGTAGGCGATCTCCTTGCCTGTACAAACTCCTTGGTTCAACTCCACAATCTTGACGGAGGCTCCCAAGTGACACCTAGCCAATCTAGGAGACACCACTCTCCAAAAGGTAATAGATGGTGTGTTGATGATGAACTCCTTGCTCTTGTGCTTCAAATGATAGTCTCCCCAACACTCAGCTCTCTCTCATAGGATTGGATTTGGTGGAAAGAGGGTTTGAGTGGAAGGCAACCTGGGGAAGGCTAGAGATCAAGATTTATGTGGTTGGAATGGAATATCTTGACCTCAACACAAGTGTAGGTGGTTCTCTCTCAGAAAATGTATGTTGGATGTGTAGGCATGTTCTGATGGCTCTCTCCACGAATGAAGAGTGGGTGGAGGGGTATATATAGCCTCCACATAAAATCTAGCCATTACACACAAATCACCAAACTCAGTGGGACCGAATCAGAAAACTCGGTCACAGTGATTTAGTTCAAAATGTGAACGTTAGGATTTTTGGTGGGACCAACATGATCAACTCGGTAGGACCGATGTCCTAGGGTTAGGGTAAAGCCTCATCTCGGTTGGACCGATTACACAAACTCGGTGGGACCGATTTGAGTAATAAGCAAACAGAGAGTTGGCCAAGCAAACTCGGTGAGACCGATTGCAAATTTCGGTGAGACCGAAATTACTGCAATAGGCAGCAGAGAGTTGGCAAGCCCATCTCGGTGAGACCGAGATCCCATCGGTGAGACCGAATTGACTAGGGTTTCTGGCAGTGGCTATGTCAAGTGAACTCGGTGGCGCCGGATAGGAAATTTTGGTGGGGCCGATTTGACTTTTGGTTTGGGACATATGTTGACGTGAGAAAGTGGTTGAGGGGTTTGGAGCATATCACCAAGCACTTTGAGAAAGCAAGCCATTAAGCAACACCTCTTCCCCTTTTAATAGTATTGGCTTTCCTATGGACTCAATGTGATCTTGGATCACTAAAATAGAAAATGTAGAGTCCTGAGCTTTGAGCTTGAGCCAATCCTTTGTCCTCATCATCCTAAAGGGGTTCCACATCCTCTAGTCCATGCCACTCCATTGTTGAACTTATCTGAAACATACTAGATGAAAACATGAGTCCAACAAGAGATATGTTGACATTAATTACCAAAATCACCCCGGGAGCACTTGTGCTTTCAATCTCCCCCTTTTTGGTAATTGATGACAACATACATCAAAGCTTTAGATAAAGATATAGAGAATAACCATTAATGCTTTGGAAAGACATGTAACATGCATAGGCTCCCCCTATATGTATGCAATCATGCAAATATGGAATATAGGAGCATGTGAATGCATAGGCATGACAGAGTAAGCAATGTGTTACATGTATCTTGGCTATATGCATCAGAGCAAAAGATGTGAATATAGGAAATGTACCTTTATGCTCATGAGTCCTTCTTGCAAACAGTATGTACATCAGCAAGAAATCCTCATGCACGTGAGTGTGATGCATATACTTACCTTATGGTCTTGAGTTGGCTTAGGAAGGAATGAACCTGAGTAAACAAGGTTAGATAACACAGATACATCTACAAGCCAGAGCAAACAAAAGAAACCACAAGAGTACCAAGACTGGGATGACATGTAGAGAGTGAGTACTGAGTACTCTATTGGATGTAGACATGTCCCCAAAGGTAAAAGATATGCAATGAATTCAAAGATTTTCTTCCCTTAGATGTCTTGCTCCCCCTGAATCTTGTATGAGAGATGCTGGGAGAAGATAGGGAATTGGAAAAATCAGAGCAAAGAAAAGCAAAGAAAATTAGCAAACATGAACATGTCTTTTCCCCTCTAAAGACCTGTGACTTCTCTCCTCTTTGAATACCAAGCATCTGGGGCATTTGATGAGATTTCTCTCTTCCCCCTTTTGAAGAATTAAGCTTTGATATGATCTCTCTCTCCCCCTTTGACATCAATTTCTAAGAAGGGTTCTTCTGGAGTGTGAGTCAAAATAGGTTTGGTCCTTGAGTCACAGAGCAAAGCGGCATATAGAGTGTGATGCTGGTAGAGGATAAGAATCATCGAGTGGAGCTGGAAAAAAATGCAGGAACAAGTGGCAAATGGTCTTTTCTGCATAGAAATCGGTAATGCCGAGTTATCTACTTCGGTGGCACCGAATTGGTTCGGTTTGACCGAAGATGACAGACCGGTGTGACCGAGTTCAGCATAGAGAGAACACTTGTCACCTCAGCTCACTAGGCAAATAAGATCTCACAATGATTTGCAAGGAATTAACTGAAAGATTTGCAATGAATTGGACGCAAAAAAAGAAGAGAAAAGAGAATATAGATGAAGTTTTTTTTGAACAAGGAAAGGGAATAAATATGCAAAGGACAAATGCAAAAACTCAAGGAAACACTAGAGAACTTCATCTAGAATTGGGCGGTGACAAAGTCACCTATGTTAGAGTATATTGACTAAGGAGTGAAGTGAGAACACTTGATCATAAGTCATACTCATCGTTTAAGCTCAAAATGGGGTTACCATTTTTCGTTTAAGCATTTGATGTATTCACGTCTTGTTGAGTTGCTTTAACCTATGACTTGAGGTAAAGCTTCTCTAAGATGGAATGACATACCTTGGATCGTGGTGTTGATCTTAGTCATGTAGTTGAACTTGTGTGGGTTGCTCGAGGTTGATGTAGCTTATCAAGAGTTGGGAACACCACTTGGAAGAGTTCATCTACCTACATGGGTTAGTTTTGCAAGGAAGAGCACTTGTGTATCCAAAATGACAATCATGAAATTTGATACCAAATGAAATTTGATATATAGAATTTGTCAAAGGATATGTTGAAGGGTTCCAAGCTTCCTTGTCTTCAACCACCATTGTGTAGAGACTTGGTGATGTAGAGATTGCTCAAGTTGTAGGTGAGTTGCAATCCCATAGATTTAGATTCATCCAAGTACCTACAAGGGTTAGATAGCATGCAAGGGTGCAAGAATATCCAAGACATATGATCATCATCATAAGAGAAGTATCAAAGACTAGTCATAGGCTCATGCCTTGCATGTATCTAAATGGAGTTCCTAGTCCAAGTTTGAAGCATCAATGATGTTCAATTCACCTCTCAAACGGCAAAAGGCTTTCTCATCAAGCGGTTTGGTGAATATATCCGCCAATTGCTTATCGGTACGAACATGCTTAAGATCAATGTCCCCTTTAGCAACATGATCTTGAATGAAATGATGACGAACTTCAATATGCTTACTACAGGAATGTTGCACGGGATTGTGAGCAATCTTAATAGCACTCTCATTGTCACAAAGCAATGGAACATGTTTCACATTGATCCCATAATCTTTAAGAGTTTGGGTCATCCAAAGTAATTGAGCACAACATGAACTGGCGGCAATGTATTCCGCTTTGGCGGTGGATAAGGATACCGAGTTTTGTTTCTTGGAGGACCAAGACACAAGTGATCTACCAAGAAATTGACAAGTACCCGAAGTGGACTTTCTATCAACCTTGTCTCCGGTATAGTCCGAGTCGGAATAGCCAACAAGATCAAAAGAGGACCTCTTAGGATACCAAATGCCAAAATTTGGTGTATGTATTAAGTATCTCACTATCCTTTTCACAGCCTTAAGATGACATTCTTTGGGGGCCGCTTGATATCGTGCACACATGCACACACTTAGCATAATATCGGGACGGGAGGCACATAGATATAACAATGATCCAATCATAGAGCGGTAAACCTTTTGGTCAACCGATTTGCCGTCCTTGGTCAAATCAAGATGTCCACTAGTTGACATGGGAGTTTTCATACCTTTGCTTTCTTGCATGTTGAACTTCTTGAATAATTCCTTGGTGTACTTTGTTTGAGAAACAAAGCTGCCTTCCTTAGTTTGCTTGATTTGCAAACCAAGAAAGAACTTGAGTTCACTCATCACAGACATCTCAAACTTCTTTGACATTAGCTTTCCAAACTTCTCACTAAAATGAGGGTTAGTCAAACCAAATATGATATCATCAACATAAATTTGGCATACAAATAATTCACCATTAACCCTTTTAGTGAAAAGAGTAGAATCTATCTTTCCAATCTCAAAGCCTTTCTCAATAAGGAACTTGGTCAACCATTTATACCACGCTCTAGGAGCTTGTTTAAGACCATAAAGAGCTTTGTGAAGTTTGTAAACATGATCGGGTTTCTTAGGATTGACAAAGCCGTGAGGTTGTTTAACATAAACTTCCTCCTCAATTTCACCATTTAGAAAAGCACTTTTAATGTCCATTTGGTATAAAGTGATATCATGGTGATTAGCATAGGAAAGTAAGATGCGGATGGACTCAAGTCTAGCAACGGGGGCATATGTCTCACCGTAGTCCATACCTCGACTTGAGTGTAGCCTTGGGCGATGAGACAAGCTTTGTTGCGGACGACTTGACCATCTTCGCCTTGCTTGTTGCAAAACACCCATTTGGTACCAATGATGTTGTGGTTGTTGTCGGGCTTCTCGACCAATGTCCACACTTGATTTCTCTCAAAGTTGTGTAGCTCTTCATGCATGGCGTTTATCCAATCCGGATCTTCCAATGCTTCTTCAACCTTCATAGGTTCAATGCTCGAGATGAAAGAATAATGTTCACAAAAATTAGCCAAATGAGTTTTAGAGCGAGTGATTCTCCCGGTTTGAATATCATTGAAGATTTGTTCGATGGGATGATCTCTTGAGACTCTTGCTCGAACTCGTGGGAGCTTTTGCTTGGGTCGGGGTGGGACATCCTCTTCATCATCTTGTCCTTCTTCTTGGCCTTCTTCATTGTTGACGTTGTCATTCTCTTGTCGTGGTGGAGAAGGAGGTTGATGAGGTTCATCTTGGTGTACTTCCTCGTTTTCTTCATCTTGATGTGTCCCACTCGTGGATGCTTCCATGTCAACTCTTGGTTCACCTTGTCGTGAGGTAGAAGCTTCCACTTGGACGGATGAGGTACTCTCCTTCACCTCCGTTGGTCGAATCTTTCCAATAGACAAGTCTTGGATTGCTTCTGAAGGGTCTTTATCTCCTACATCAATTGGCAATTTCTCTACTTGCGAGCCATTAGATTCATCAAACTTCACATCTACCGTCTCTTCAACCTTTCGGGTGAAATTGTTGTAGACACGGTAAGTATGAGAGTTTGAGCCATAACCAAGTAGGAAGCCTTCATGAGATTTAGGAGCAAATTTAGAACGACGATGCTTATCAATAATGTAGCACTTTGAGCCGAATACTCGAAAGTATCCAACTTGGGGTTTGTTACCGGTGAGGAGCTCGTATGCCATCTTGCCGAGTAGCTTGTGAAGATACAAGCGATTTGTTGCATGACAAGCTGTCTCAACCGCTTCCGCCCAAAAGTGTTTTGGAGTCTTGTACTCATCAAGCATCGTTCTTGCCATCTCAATAATAGTTCGGTTTTTCCTCTCAACAACTCCATTTTGTTGAGGTGTGTACATAGCCGAGAACTCGTGTGAAATCCCTTCTACGTCAAGAAAGGTGTCCACATTAGCGTTCTTGAACTCCGTTCCATTGTCGCTGCGAACCTTCTTGATCTTCACTTCAAATTGATTTTGGGCCTTCCTAGCGAAGCTCTTGAAGATCTTTTGGACCTGCGATTTATCATCAAGAAAGAACACCCACGTAAATCTTGAAAAATCATCAACTATGACTAGACCAAATGAGTTACCACCGAGACTCTTGTAGGCATTGGGACCAAAGAGATCCATATGAAGTAGCTCGAGCGGTCTTCTTGTGCTCATAATGTTCTTCATGGGGTGACTTCCCCCAACTTGTTTTCCTGCTTGACAAGCACTACAAAGTCTATCCTTGTCAAATATAACATCTTTTACTCCAAGGATATGATCACCTTTAATAAGCTTATCAAGATTTCACATGCCCACATGGCCTAACCTTCTATGCCACAACCAACCTTTCGAAGATTTAGCAATAAAGCAAGTTCTAGGTTGAGCCTTTTTAGTGAAATCAACAATGTAAAGATCACCTCTACGGATACCGGTAAAGACCATTTTATGATTATCTCTACGAAACACTTGGCAATCTGCTTCGGTAAATAGGACACTGAAACCAAAGTCAGCAAGCCTAGATACGGAAAGTAAATTGTAGCCAAGAGATTGAACGAGCATAACATTTTGTATGGAGCTATCATGTGAGATGGCCACCTTACCAAGGGCAACCACCTTACCCTTTGAGTTATCATCGAAAGTGACATACTTTCGAGGGCCGTCGTTTTCAGCAAGCTCGCGGAACATATCTTTGTCTCCAATCATATGATCAGTACATCCACTATCAAGGACCCATTCCTTTCCTCCAGCCATGTAGCCGCGAAGATTAGCCATAAGACCAAAGTGTCTCATTGAATCATCAAGATCATAGTCACTATCATCATTCTCATCATAGTATCCATGTTCAACATCGTCATGTGATGGATCAATTCCTAGAGAGAGTGATTCATTAGAAGTATGACCGTAACAATGTTCATCTCTATGAATCCTAATGACTTCGGAAACGATATTGCTAATAATTCCAACATCTCCTTTGGCATGCATGAGATCACGAAGCTCAAATAGGCACTCATCAAACTTAGGATCACTAGTACTCATCTTATTCAAGGCAATAGACTTATGGAGAATCTCATCTAGATTTTTCAAGGAATAATTTGGGAATCGTTCCTATAGAAATCTCCATATGGTGTAAACACAATCTAGAGCAGGTAAGCTAGCAATCAAATTTTTAGGCAATCCTTTGACAATAAGATTGATAGTTCTAAAATTGCGAATCATTTCAAGATCCTCATCGGGTGTGGGATGCAAAGGATCAACAAAGCGAGCACAAGGAGTAGTAATGTACTTGGTTAAATGATATTCATTGAAAATCTCAGGCATCTCATTTTTTCACTCATGAAAGTACTCTCCATCAAGTATAGGCACTCTATGTCTAAGACTCCCCAATGTAGACTCATCCATCTTCCTCCAAAGGTGTTCAAACCAAAGCAATGGAGACCTTTCCTCTGATACCAATTGAAAGGATCGAGAAGAGGTGTCTAAAGGGGGGGTGAATAGACTCTTAGTAAGAAAAGTTGCAGTTTTTACTTTCTTTAAGTTGAAGTGGAGTTTTAGCACAAGTTTAAACATTCACAATACATATCAAGCAAGCATGACAAGAGCATATGAGCAGCAGAAAGTAAATCATGCAAGTTGCAAGAATGTAAAGGGAAGGGATTTGAGTGAGCAAACGCAATTGGACACGGAGATTTTTTATCCGTGGTTCCGATAGGTGGTGCTATCGTACATCCACATTGATGGAGACTTCAACCCACGAAGGGTAACGGTTGCGCGAGTCCACGGAGGGCTCCACCCACGAAGGGTCCACGAAGAAGCAACCTTGTCTATCCCACCATGGCCATCGCCCACGAAGGACTTGCCTCACTAGGGTACATCTTCACGAAGTAGGCGATCTCCTTTCCTATACAAACTCCTTGGTTCAACTCCACAATCTTGACGGAGGCTCCCAAGTGACACCTAGCCAATCTAGGAGACACCACTCTCCAAAAGGTAATAGATGGTGTGTTGATGATGAACTCCTTGCTCTTGTGCTTTAAATGATAGTCTCCCCAACACTCAGCTCTCTCTCATAGGATTGGATTTGGTGGAAAGAGGGTTTGAGTGGAAAGCAACTTGGGGAAGGCTAGAGATCAAGATTTATGTGGTTGGAATGGAATATCTTGACCTCAACATAAGTGTAGGTGGTTCTCTCTCAGAAAATGTATGTTGGAAGTGTAGGCATGTTCTGATGGCTCTCTCCACAAATGAAGAGTGGGTGGAGGGGTATATATAGCCTCCACACAAAATCTAGCTGTTACACACAAATCACCAAACTCAGTGGGACCGAATCAGAAAACTCGGTCAAACCGATTAAGTTCAAAATGTGAACGTTAGGATTTTCGGTGGGACCGACATGATCAACTCGGTAGGACCGATGTGCTAGGGTTAGGGTAAAGCCTCATCTCGGTTGGGCCGATTACACAAACTCGGTGGGACCGATTTGAGTAATAAGCACATAGAGAGTTGGCCAAGCAAACTCGGTGAGACCGAAATTACTGCAATAGGCAGCAGAGAGTTGGCAAGCCCATCTCGGTGAGACCGAGATCCCATCGATGAGACCGAATTGACTAGGGTTTCTGGCAGTGGCTATGTCAAGTGAACTCGGTGGCACCGGATAGGAAATTTCGGTGGGGCCAAATTTGAATTTTGGTTTGGGACATATGTGGACGTGAGAAAGTGGTTGAGGGCTTTGGAGCATATCACCAAGCACTTCGAGCAAGCAAGCCATTAAGCAACACCTCATCCCCTTTTAATAGTACTGGCTTTCCTATGGACTCAATGTGATCTTGGATCACGAAAATAGAAAATGTAGAGTCTTGAGCTTTGAGCTTGAGCCAATCCTTTGTCCTCATCATCCTAAAGGGGTTCCACATCCTCTAGTCCACGCCACTCCATTGTTGGACTTATCTGAAACATACTAGATGAAAACATTAGTCCAACAAGAGATATGTTGACATTAATTACCAAAATCACCCAGGGAGCACTTGTGCTTTCATATCCATGAAGGTGGCGGACGCCGTTGCTTATACAAATCCCCCTGAAGCAACCTTTCATTGCAACCTGATTCCAGCTGGCTATACTCGTGTCGTGGTTGATGAAGTGGTGGACCAATATTCGAGGCTAGAGCTTGACATTCCTGGAGGTGACGAGGAGCACACACTAGGAGAGGCCATACATCGTATCATCCTATGGAGAAAGGATTGCATCATCTCTCCAAGGCCACCGACACTGCGTCAGCCAACTACTCCTCGAAGTCCGCCACCACGTCAGCAGACTCCCGCTCCTCCAATCAGCCACCGCCTCAGCAGAGTCCTGCTCCTTCAAGTCTGCCAACTTGCCAGGCCACTCCTCCTCCTCCAAGTCTGGCACCGCGTCAGGCCACTCCTCCTCCTCCAAGTCCGGGAACGCGTCAGCCCACTCCTCCTCCTCCAAGTCAGGCACCACGTCAGCCATCTGTGCCGCCTCAGCGGGCTCAGCCGGCTAAGCAACAGTGGAAGAGAGCCGCCGCAGCTATGGTGGCTAGCGGTACAAGTAAAGGTACAAGAGGCAAGCGATTTCAATATGGTCCAAGCAGCCCCGCGCCCCTTCCGAACAGGCCTTATGACCTAACTCCAGAGGAAAACGAAGCCAAAGTGCGAGCCCAATTGGACGCCCATTTTGGACCGAAACCGCCACCACCGCCAAAGGAGAAAGTGCCTGAGCATGTTGTTGACCACTTTATTCGTATGGCTAAAGCACCTGCTCCCAAGCCTGTTGACTCAGACTATGAGCGCCAAATCAGGAAGGCACATCGAGCACAACAAAAGAAGGAGTCGAGCTCGAGCTCGAGCCAAGCAGCTGCCAAAAAAAGCGGGAAAATTGTTCCCCAGCTGGGAGAACAGGCGGTGCAATCGATCCCCCCACTCATTGTACCAACACATGCGAGTATCGGCGCCGATCAGCTAGTAATAACTGACGAGCATAGAAGGCAGGCTGCAGAGCTCGGTATCGCTGTTTATCAACTCCTAGAGATCGAGCCCATGGATACGCTTAGAGAGGAGGACATAAAACGGAAATATGCCCGCGGCGAACCTTTGGTCAAGCCTGAGGAGGTCAAGAAGCTCTCAACGAGAATGTATGAATTACATGAATGGTACATGAAAATTGCCAAGACTACCAATCGAGAGTCCCTCATGGTGAAAGTCAAGGCAGAGCATTATTTCAATGAGACAGCTCTGTATGTTGAGTTTACAGAACTGTTTCAGTTATTCAATCAAGACGCACTCGAAAAATCTATCGTCAGTTGCTATTGTCTGTAAGTGATTTTTTTCTATAATTTAAGTCTCAAGCTAGCGGTAGTGCTCGTTGATCATTACCTATAATTATCCTCAGTATATTCTTTTCTGTGGTATTATGTAGGATGAAGATCCATGAAATGAAAAAAGCTGGACGATATGGCATTGGGTTCATTGACCCAAATACCATTAATCAAGAGACATAGACATATCAATGGTATCGAGCAGATGTAGAGAAAAACATGCTAGATTTCTTGAAGTGCCTCAATACCAATCGAGATATACTACTTCGTTACAACTTCGGGTGAGTCACACTGTCTTGTACTACAAATCCTATTTTTGCTTACTAGCTAGATGTTAATAAGTGTATAGGGTTTAGGGTAGTTGATGAGTTTTATGCACATGCCCGCTTAATTTATACATGCAAACGTGTGCGCATGCAGTTTTCACTGGATCTTGTTAGTCATTCAAGTTGAAGAAGAAAAAGTTGAAGTACTGGACTCACTACTTGAACCAGTTACTGAGTATGAAATCGTGAAGGGGATAGTCAACAGGTAATTTCAATCATTATTGAACTATATGTCGGCCTCTTTAGTTCATCATTTCCTGATATCAACTAATTAATAACTCATTTATTCATTTTCTTTGCCGACGGGCAGGGCTTGGCAAAAGTTCATCAAAGAGGTTCCAGGCCAATGGAAACAAAAGCTGTATTGGTATCGACCCAAGGTAATTAATTAAGTAGTACAATATGATCGGTTCTACGAGAAATTCTATTTATATATATGCATAACGTGTACAATATGTAGTATCATAAAATACTAGCAAATGAAAAAGAATTAAATGGAAAACACAAAATTAAAAAAAATCATGAACCCAAAACCCCCTAAACCTTTTAGTACCGGTTGGTGTTACCAACCGGTACTAAAGGTCTCCCAGCCCCCGGCGCTGGCTCGTGCCACGTGGTGGCCCTTTAGTGGTGGTTCATGTTGAACCGGTACTAAAGGGGGATCTTTAGTCCCCACCCTTTTGTGCCGGTTACAGAGCCGGCACTATAGGGCCTTACGAACCGGTGCTATAGCCCGGTTCTGCACTAGTGTGGACGAGGACGAGGCACCAGAGCCTCTTTCTTGGTCATCTTCTTCACCACCACCTCGGCGCCGCTTTCTTTGTCTTCTTCTTCATCGCGTCCTTGGCGAGCACCAACGGGGTGACCGTCAGCTTCCATGCCACTTGTCGGCGGCTGGAGAAGGCCAACGAGCGGGACAACAAGGAGTCGGAGCTCTAGGAGCTCACCAGGTGGCCGGGCCTGGCGGAGGCCCTGTCATATTCTGTGGCCAGCGTTGAGGCCAACATGCCTCCACCCCACCAGCATCACCCGCGGCCGGCGTTGAGGCCAATGCGCCACCAGCATCCGGCGTGCAGTATTGGGTGTGGATGAGCACTGTGCAGGTCTACGTGTCGTGCACGCCGGTTTGGCTGGGTGCGACGGACGAAGAGGCTGAGCAGCATGTCCTGGAGGACGAGCGACGGGCGTTGGAGGCCGAGGGACGGGCGTTGTAGGCCGAGCGACAGGCGGTAAAGCGAGAGATGGGGGCCGAATGGTAGGTGTTGACGGTGTAGCACCAGCAGCCGGCGCCGCCCGCCTCCTACTTCTACATTGCGCAGCAGGCGGTGGCGCCGGCGGCCTACCAGCATGCCTTCCTATGGATGAAGGCGCCGGCGTTCGTCGATCCAACCAACAAGGACGACGGTGCCTTGGGCTGCGGGCCTACTTTTTAGAAGTTTTTCTTCCCATTTTTTAAGTTTAAATAAATGTAAGTGGACTTTCATCAGCGATTTAAATATTTGGTTTATATTTTTAATGTTTTATTTGAAATTAGTTTTTCTTAAACAACTAAATCCGAAATGAAATTAGTTTTTCTTAAACAACTAAATCCGAAATGCGTCGGCCGCGTGGGAGCACATATGTGCCCGCGGCTAAAAGCAGACATCGACGTCTGCCTAGCCGACCCCAAACGGATCAATTCCATGAGTTTGTGGATTGCGTTGGCGCATTGGAATTGGCCTTAGCAAGTTTGATGACCCAAATGAAGCAGTCCATGAGTTTGTGGATTTAGATTACTGCCCAGTTTATTGGCCGAAAATTCCTAAAAGTACAGGGAATCCAGCAACCTTTGCCAATTTGTGAAGAAATAGTTTGGTTTTTTCGGGAGTTTGAAGTTCATACTGCTTCGGTCAACTGGGCACCTCTCTTTCTTTTTGCGATGAACACGCTTGGAGACAGGGGTACCAAGACAGGCGCCTTGTCCATCCGTGGATGGGAAACACAAAGGACAGCAAAACAAAGGGAAAGGCTGCCCATTTTTCTCTTTCGCAGACACAGAGTCACTGGGATCGATCGGTGGTCCAGAGGATTAAAAGGCCCTACTGCAACGCTGCTTCTTGTACAGTCCCAAAGCAAAAGCTTTTGTTCTCGCTGCCAAACGGCCACAAAAGCTAGTCTGTGCGGCTGTGCCGATCCGTGTAACCACCAAGGCAAACAAATCGCTCCCTCTCCAAGCCTTCATCCTTGCAAAAAAAAAAAAAAAAAAAAAAAAATTCCACGGCGTCCTTCTACAAGCATTTTACAGGCATTACGTCTCCCATGGATCCAACGGTAAAACTGATTAATCCCTGTAAAGTGCAGCCAGGAGGCACTTCACTCCCCACAAAAACCCATTGTCATTGGAGAAGAGGGAGATTTGCCCATGTAAAATTTGTGCCGGGTCACTTCTCCTCCAAGGCCTGATCTCCGATGAAAATTTGCCAGCACCACTACGCTCTCACACCTCCAGAAGTTTATTTCGAGAATAGGAAATGAATTTATTTTTTCCAAAAACATCATGGTACGTAAAAAACAGAAAATTCACAATGCTATGTGCAGTAACTATTGCCATGACATATGAAAAATTACCATGATGTCTATAAATTTATTGCCATGTTGTACATAAATGATTTGCCATGGTCTAGTACAATACTTCCTCTGTAAATTAATATAAGAGCGTTTAGATAATGCCATGAAAAATAGTTGCCATCATTGTGATACTTAGTTTTCCATCATATATGTACTGAAACTATATAAAACATACATAGAAGAAAACATACACAAAAACACGAAGAAATTGTCCTGATTTATCAAAATAATTCTGAAAAGTTTGCCGTTTGGCAAATTTCTAAAATTTTCCATGTAAGTAATAAACAAGTACAAATAAAACATTGTAATTTGTGTTCTCTAAAATGATGGCAAATCTATGGAAAACAAGAGTACAAAGAGAGACATGGCAACTTTTAGAATATGATCTATGGATCACAGAAAATGCGGGAGCGAAATCTATGGGTGACGTGCCAAATGTATATATTTTGGAAATAAAGGTCACACCGGCTACTTAAGAAATGTTGTTCTCTTAAGTTTTCCATGGCAATTGTGTATAAACAGAATTGTAAGTTTTGCCATGTGAGTAGTGCACATGTTGTTAGTATATAAAAAACAAAGTACAAATAGACATGGTAACTTTGTAAGAAAATCTATATATGTCATGATAAATGAGGGAAATATGTATTGGTGACATGGCAAAAGTATTGAATTTGAAAAAAAAGGTCACACATACTACTTTTCAAAAATGTTGTTATCGTAAATTTGCCATGGCAATTGTAGAGGAGATAAAATTTTAAGTTTTGCCATGTGAGTATAAGTACCCATGATGGCAATATAGAAAAGAAAAGACAGTAAAAACAGAAATGGCAAGTTTGTTTCAAGAAAAAGCTATATAGGTCATGAGAAATGAGGGAAAATTTTATTGGTGACATGGCAAAAGTGTAGGATTTAAAAAGGGGTCACATGGATAGGTTAGCTGTAAAAACGTTGTTTTCATAAATTTGCGATGGCAATTGTAGAGAGATAAAATGTTAAGTTTTGTCATCTGAGTATAAGTACCCATGATGGCAATACAGAAAAAAATAACACAGCACAAATAGAAAAGGCAAGTTTTTCTTTAGGAAAAAGCTATATAGGTCATGAGAAATGAGGGGGAAAATGTATTGGTGACATGGCAAAAGTGTAGGATTTGAAAAAGAGGTCACATGGATAGGGTAGCTGTAAAAACGTTGTTTTCGTAAATTTGCGATGGCAATTGTAGAGAGATAAAATCTTAAGTTTTGCCATGTGAGTATAAGTACCCATGATGGCAATATAGGAAAAAAAACACAGTACAAATAGAAATGGCAAGTTTTTTTAAGAAAAAGCTATATAGGTCCTGAGAAATGAGGGAAAATGTATTGGTGACATGGCAAAAGTGTAGGATTTGAAAAAGGGGTCACATGGATAGGGTAGCTGTAAAAACGTTGTTTCCGTTAATCTGTGATGGCAATTGTAGAGAGACAAATTTTTAAGTTTTGCCATGTGAGTAGTATACATGATGGCAATAAAGAAAAAAATAGTACAAATAAACATGGCATGTTTTAAAAATTCTATATAGGTCATGGCAAATGCCATGATATAGAACAATGTGTTTTACATTTTTTTAAGGAGAGGAACAAAAACTTATAATAACTTTCCACTATGTAGAGCAAACAAAAAAAATGCCATGGCTCTACAAAATTTGCCAAGAACAATTTTTTTGCCATGCTGGAAAATTTGCCAAGAACATAATTTTTTTTAAATACTGTAAAATTTCATGGATCTGGAATTGTATTTGCCATGAGACTAGTACAAACTATTTCTTTGCTCACAATAGTTGCACGAGGCGCTTACTTCAAAAAAAACAACCCCACCACTATCTTGAGCCATCATGTGACAAAACATGAAAATAAAATACTAATTGTCATGGGTAAAAAATTAAGTTGCCATGGCAAAAAAAATTGAAGATGCCATGGCATACATATCTTAATTCACCATTCATCAACATAATTTGCCACTCGAACACATCATAAATTGCCTTTTCTTTATTTTGTATTAAAAATGAAAAATTATAAAAAAATGCAGACTAATTGTCATGTACAGTTTGCAGCTTGTGCATTATGTTGACCGAAAATTGACTTGCATATCGATAGCGATAGAGCATGAGAGGCAAGCCATGGAAAAACTGCCGTGGGTGAAATGCAATACCTGTGCCCCCCCCCCCCCCCCCCCCCAAGATAGCTCCTTCTATCGCATCTTCTTCCGTGATGGCATCTGATACTGCCCTCCATGAACGTGCCTATCGGCGGCCCTCAGGACGCAGCCCCCGACAATGCTCCCTACCAACGCTACCTCATTGGGCACCATCAGGAGCACCTACCGTGCGCCTCGGCCTGGCCAACCATCCCCTGAGCCCCTAAGCCCTCGGCCTCCCGCGCTGCAGCCACCCCGCGGTGATGGTCGTCGCCTGAGCTCGACACTACTCCATCGCGAAGCTCCTATAGTCGGGCCTACAACATCATATTCAGCTGGCCACCATCCCCACCATCAGGACATTTGCAGTGGTAGATGCCCATCTTCGATGGTGGGATATGGGTGAGTGGATCGATTGCCAGCCCTTCCGTCCAAGCCACCAGCGCCACTCCCTACTGCACCATTGCACCAGTGCAAACGTGCCCCTCTATTGAACACGACACCGACCGAACCGCCGGGAGAGGGGAAGAGGCATTGGGGGGATGAGACAAGACGAGTGTGTGGGGTGATGCGACTCCGACACTATGTTGGCCCGTTCACGAGGTTTCCCCCCAAGAGCGAACGCGTGCTCGATGATGAGGTGGCGAGGCATCATTTGCGAAGATTCATGCACTTAATCCAATAGTCCACTTGCCGTACGTTCGAAAATCGTTCCCACCAAACATTGGTACATTAACATTTGTGTTTATTTATGATCTGGTGCAAAATTCCGTTTTCCGAAATGTTGGTATGCAAGCATGGAGCACGACATATGGCAAGGCTCTAGGTTGCCTAAGGGCATCCACAATGTGATGATGCTAAATGTATGCAACCGTTAGAATAGAATGTGGGGTAGGCCCCACCGCAAAAAAGAATGTAATAGAAAAATGCCATATTTATGACCATCATTCATTGCTTGTGCTAGTTGAATGAGATTCGCATAGCATTTTATTGCATAGGTTGTTTGGCATGGGAGCACGAAGAAGTTTCAATTCCCATTATTTTGACCATGCATCTCCACAATGTATAATAGGGCTGTCAAAAGCCAAAACTCAATTTGACAATGCTATTTGGCACACATTGCAGATGACCTAAGAGTTCTCTATACAACCATTTATTTTCATATTATAAATGAAATTCAAAACTTTCTTTGAACTAAATTCGAAACTTCTTGGCGAGCCTTCCGGCTGCAGCCCCACCCATGGCTATGTGACACTACTGCACGGGCCCATGAGAAAACGATTATCTACATGTTCCACTTTTTTATTGACAGTAAAGCCAGTCAAAATATCTCCACAAACCCACTCTGAAAATAACCAAAATTCCGATATTGAAAGAAAATTGTACTTGGATTTTTGAACTTCGAATCCAAGTTGCAACTTTTTTTTGTCAGGAAAGGAAGACTACACACTGTCGGTAGGAGTCACCCAAACAACCACCAGTCCAACGGGCAACGGACGGACCACGCCATGTCGCTCCGGCGCCTACTAGGCCTCTCCACCGCTTTCGTCCCCAATCGCTACCTCTCCACCGCCAGCGCCGTCTCCGGCCGCCTTCGCCCCTCCCTCTCCACAGGCGTTGCCTCCTCGCACCCGCCACCATGGCCAATCATCGACCACTCCATCAAGGTTGGCCGCTGCTCGTCGGCCCGGACCGCGTGCTTCTGCCCCGTGGGCCCTCCGGGCGTCTCCAGCATCTTCGCCCCGCCGCACCTCATCGACCCCGAGATCCAGCGCTTCATTTGCAACCCCCTCACCGGCCAGATGCTCCGCCTCCCCGACATCGGTGGCTCCAGGAGGACCCTCGTCGTCTGCTACTTCTTGAGTTTGCGTTGGTTTTTCCCTTGAAAAGGAAAGGGTGATGCGGCAAAGTAGAGATAAGTATTTCCCTCAGTTAGAGAACCAAGGTATCAATCCAGTAGAAGACAACGCACAAATCACCCAACGCGATAAAGGGGTTGTCAATCCCTTCACGGTCACTTGCAAAAGTGAGATCTAATAGAGATAAATAAATAAAAATAAATGAAAGATAAATTATTTTTGGTGTTTTTGGTTTATAGATCGGAAAGTAAAAGATTGCAATATAGTAGATCGGAAACTTATATGATGGAAAATAGACCCGGGGAACATAGGTTTCACCAGAGGCTTCTCTCAAGGTAGCAAATAATACGGTGGGTGAACAAATTACTGTCGAGCAATTGATAGAAAAGCACAAAGTTATGACGATATCTAAGGCAATGATTATGAAATATAGGCATCACGTCTGTGTCTAGTAGACCGACTCCTGCCTGCATCTACTACTATTACTCCACACATCGATCGACTCCTGCCTGCATCTAGAGTATTAAGTTCATGAAGAACAGACTAACACATTAAGTAAGATGGCATGTTGTAGAGGAATAAACTCAAGCAATATGATGTAAACCCCATCTTTTATCCTCGATGGCAACAATACAATACGTGCCTTGCTGCCCCTACTGTCACTGGGAAAGGACACCGCAAGATTGAACCCAAAGCTAAGCACTTCTCCCATTGCAAGAAAAACCAATCTAGTTGGCCAAACCAAACCGATAGTTCGAAGAGAATTACAAAGATATCAAATCATGCATAAAATAATTCAGAAGATTCAAATAATATTCATAGATAAGCTGATCATAAATCCACAATTCATCGGATCTCGACAAACACCCGCAAAAGAAGATTACATTAGATAGATCTCCAAGAACATCGAGGAGAACATGATATTGAGAATCAAAGAGAGAGAAGAAGCCATCTAGCTACTAGCTATGGACCCGTAGGTCTAAGGTAAACTACTCACGCTTCATCGGAAGGGCAGTAGAGTTGATGTAGATGCCCTCCGTGATCGAATCCTGTTGGGGATCGTAGCAGAAATTTAAAATTTTCTATGCATCACCAAGATCAATCTATGGAGTCATCTAGCAACGAGAGAGAGGAGTGCATCAACATACCCTTGTAGATCATGAGCGGAAGCGTTCAAGTGAACGGGGTTGATAGAGTCGTACTCGTCGTGATCCAAATCACCGATGACCGAGCGCCGAACAGACGGCACCTCCGCGTTCAACACACGTACGGAGCAGCGACGTCTCCTTCTTCTTGATCCAGCAAGGGGAAAGGAAAGGTTGATGAAGATCCAGCAGCAAGACGGCGTGGTGGTGGAAGTAGCGGGATCCCGGCAGGGCTTCGCCAAGCGCAAGCGGGGAGGAAGAGGTGTCACGGGAGGGAGGGAGGCACCAGGGCTTATGGTGCGGCTGCGCTCCCTCCCCTCCACTATATATAGGGGCCCTGGGGGGGCGCCGGCCCCTGGGAGATCCAATCTCCAGGGGGGCGGCGGCCAAGGGGGGTGGCTTGCCCCCAAGCCAAGTGGGGCGCCCCCCACCCCTAGGGTTTCCAACCCTAGGCGCAGGGGGAGGCCCAAGGGGTGCGCACCAGCCCACTAGGGGCTAGTTCCCCTCCCACTTCAGCCCATGGGGCCCTCCGGGATAGGTGGTCCCACCCGGTGGACCCCCGGGACCCTTCCGGTGGTCCCGGTACAATACCGGTGACCCCCGAAACTTTCCCGATGGCGGAAACTGGACTTCCTATATACAATTCTTTACCTCCGGACCAATCCGGAACTCCTCGTGACGTCCGGGATCTCATCCGGGACTCCGAACAACTTTCGGGTTACCGCATACTAATATCTCTACAACCCTAGCGTCACCGAACCTTAAGTGTGTAGACCCTACGGGTTCGGGAGACATGCAGACATGACCGAGACGACTCTCCGGTCAATAACCAACAGCGGGATCTGGATACCCATGTTGGCTCCCACATGTTCCTCGATGATCTCATCGGATGAACCAAGATGTCGAGGATTCAATCAATCCTGTATACAATTCCCTTTGTCAATCGGTACGTTACTTGCCCGAGATTCGATCGTCGGTATCCCAATACCTCGTTCAATCTCGTTACCGGCAAGTCACTTTACTCGTACCATAATGCATGATCCCGTGACCAACCACTTGGTCACTTTGAGCTCATTATGATGATGCATTACCGAGTGGGCCCAGAGATACCTCTCCGTCATACGGAGTGACAAATCCCAGTCTTGATCCGTGTCAACCCAACAGACACTTTCAGAGATACCTGTAGTGTACCTTTATAGTCACCCAGTTACGTTGTGACGTTTGATACACCCAAAGCACTCCTACGGCATCCGGGAGTTACACGATCTCATGGTCTAAGGAAATGATACTTGACATTGGAAAAGCTCTAGCAAACGAACTACACGATCTTTGTGCTATGCTTAGGATTGGGTCTTGTCCATCACATCATTCTCCTAATGATGTGATCCCGTTATCAATGACATCCAATGTCCATAGTCAGGAAACCATGACTATCTGTTGATCAACGAGCTAGTCAACTAGAGGCTCACTAGGGACATGTTGTGGTCTATGTATTCACACATGTATTACGATTTCCGGATAACACAATTATAGCATGAACAATAGACAATTATCATGAACAAGGAAATATAATAATAACCATTTTATTATTGCCTCTAGGGCATATTTCCAACAGTCTCCCACTTGCACTAGAGTCAATAATCTAGTTACATTGTGATGAATCGAACACCCATAGAGTTCTAGTGTTGATCATGTTTTGCTCTAGGGAGAGGTTTAGTCAACGGATCTGCTACATTCAGGTCCGTATGTACTTTACAAATATCTATGTCTCCATTCTGAACATTTTCACGAATGGAGTTGAAGCGACGCTTGATATGCCTGGTCTTCCTGTGAAACCTGGGCTCCTTGGCAAGGGCAATAGCTCCAGTGTTGTCACAGAAGAGAGTCATCGGGCCCGACGCATTGGGAATCACCCCTAGGTCGGTAATGAACTCCTTTATCCAGATTGCTTCTTGTGCTGCCTCTGAGGCCGCCATGTACTCCGCTTCACATGTAGATCCCGCCACGACGCTTTGCTTGCAACTGCACCAGCTTACTGCCCCACCATTCAAAATATACACGTATCCGGTTTGTGACTTAGAGTCATCCAGATCTGTGTCGAAGCTAGCGTCGACGTAACCCTTTACGACGAGCTCTTCGTCACCTCCGTATATGAGAAACATATCCTTAGTCCTTTTCAGGTACTTCAGGATATTCTTGACCGCTGTCCAGTGTTCCATGCCGGGATTACTTTGGTACCTTCCTACCAAACTTACGGCAAGGTTTACATCAGGTCTGGTACACAGCATGGCATACATAATAGACCCTATGGCCGAGGCATAGGGGACGACACTCATCTTTTCTCTATCTTCTGCCGTGGTCGGGCATTGAGCCGTGCTCAATTGCACACCTTGCAATACAGGCAAGAACCCCTTCTTGGACTGGTCCATATTGAACTTCTTCAATATCTTGTCAAGGTACGTACTTTGTGAAAGACCAATAAGGCGTCTCGATCTATCTCTATAGATCTTGATGCCTAATATATAAGCAGCTTCTCCAAGGTCCTTCATTGAAAAACACTTATTCAAATAAGCCTTTATACTTTCCAAGAATTCTATATCATTTCCCATCAACAGTATGTCATCCACATATAATATGAGAAATGCTACAGAGCTCCTACTCACTTTCTTGTAAACACAGGCTTATCCATAAGTCTGTGTAAACCCAAACGCTTTGATCATCTCATCAAATCGAATGTTCCAACTCCGAGATGCTTGCACCAGCCCATAGATGGAGCGCTGGAGCTTGCATACCTTGTTAGCATTCTTAGGATCAACAAAACCTTCCGGCTGCATCATATACAATTCTTCCTTAAGAAAGTCGTTAAGGAATGCCGTCTTGACGTCCATTTGCCATATCTCATAATCATAGAATGCGGCAATTGCTAACATGATTCGGACGGACTTCAGCTTCGCTACGGGTGAGAAAGTCTCATCGTAGTCAACCCCTTGAACTTGTCGATAACCCTTAGCGACAAGTCGAGCCTTATAGATGGTCACATTACCATCCGCGTCTGTCTTCTTCTTAAAGATCCATTTATTTTCTATGGCTCGCCGATCATCGGGCAAGTCAGTCAAAGTCCATACTTCGTTTTCATACATGGATCCTATCTCGGATTTCATGGCTTCTAGCCATTTGTTGGAATCTGGGCCCGCCATTGCTTCCTCATAGTTCGAAGGTTCACCGTTGTCTAACAACATGATTTCCAAGACAGGGTTGTCGTACCACTCTGGCGCGGAACGTGTCCTTGTGGACCTACGAAGTTCAGTAGGAGCTTGATCCGAAGTACCTTGATCATCATCATCATTAACTTCCTCTCTAGTCGGTGCATGCACCACAGGAACATTTTCCTGAGCTGCGCTACTTTCCGCTTCAAGAGGTAGTACTTCATCAAGTTCCACTTTCCTCCCACTTATTTCTTTCGAGAGAAACTCTTTCTCCAGAAAGGACCCGTTCTTGGCAACAAAGATCTTGCCTTCGGATCTGAGGTAGAAGGTATACCCAATGGTTTCCTTAGGGTATCCTATGAAGACGCATTTCTCCGACTTGGGTTCGAGCTTTTCAGGTTGAAGTTTCTTGACATAAGCATCGCATCCCCAAACTTTTAGAAACGACAGCTTAGGTTTCTTCCCAAACCATAATTCATACGGTGTCGTCTCAACGGATTTCGACGGAGCCCTATTTAAAGTGAATGCGGTAGTCTCTAAAGCATAGCCCCAGAATGATAGCGGTAGATCGGTAAGAGACATCATAGATCGCACCATATCCAATAGAGTGTGATTACGACGTTCGGACACACCGTTACGCTGAGGTGTTCCAGGCGGCGTGAGTTGTGAAACGATTCCACATTTCCTTAAGTGCGTACCAAATTCGTGACTTAAATATTCCCTCCCACGATCTCATCGTATGAACTTTATCTTTCGGTCACGTTGATTCTCCACCTCATTCTGAAATTCCTTGAACTTTTCAAAGGTCTCAGACTTGTGTTTCATCAAGTAGACATACCCATATCTACTGAAGTAATCAGTGAGAGTGAGAACATAACGATAGCCACCGCGAGCCTCAACACTCATTGGACCGCACACATCAGTATGTATGATTTTCAATAAGTTGGTTGCTCGCTCCATTGTTCCGGAGAACGGAGTCTTGGTCATTTTGCCCATGAGGCATGGTTCGCATGTGTCAAATGATTCATAATCGAGAGACTCTAAAAGTCCATCAGCATGGAGCTTCTTCATGCGCTTGACACCAATGTGACCAAGGCGGCAGTGCCACAAGTATGTGGGACTATCGTTATCAACTTTACATCTTTTGGTATTTACACTATGAATATGTGTAACATCACGCTCGAGATTCATTAAGAATAAACCATTGACCAGCGGGGCATGACCATAAAACATATCTCTCATATAAATAGAACAACGATTATTCTCGGATTTAAATGAGTAGCCATCTCGCATTAAACGAGATCCAGATACAATGTTCATGCTCAAAGCTGGCACTAAATAACAATTATTGAGGTTTAAAACTAATCCCGTAGGTAAATGTAGAGGTAGTGTGCCGACGGCGATCACATCGACCTTGGAACCATTCCCGACGCGCATCGTCACCTCGTCCTTCGCCAGTCTCCGCTTATTCCGCAGCTCCTGTTTTGAGTTACAAATATGAGCAACCGCACCGGTATCAAATACCCAGGAGCTACTACGAGTACTGGTAAGGTACACATCAATTACATGTATATCACATATACCTTTGGTGTTGCCGGCCTTCTTGTCTGCTAAGTATTTGGTGCAGTTCCGCTTCCAGTGACCACTTCCCTTGCAATAAAAGCACTCAGTCTCAGGCTTGGGTCCATTCTTTGGCTTCTTCCCGGCAACTGGCTTACCGGGCGCGGCAACTCCCTTGCCGTCCTTCTTGAAGTTCTTCTTACCCTTGCCTTTCTTGAACTTAGTGGTTTTATTCACCATCAACACTTGATGTTCCTTTTTGATCTCCACCTCTGCTGATTTCAACATTGAATATACCTCAGGAATGGTCTTCTCCATCCCCTGCATATTGAAGTTCATCACAAAGCTCTTGTAGCTTGTAGCTCGGTGGAAGCGACTGAAGGATTCTGTCAATGACCGCGTCATCCGGGAGATTAACTCCCAGCTGAGTCAAGCGGTTGTGTAACCCAGACATTTTGAGTATGTGCTCACTGACAGAACTATTTTCCTCCATCTTACAACTGAAGAACTTGTCGGAGACTTCATATCTCTCGACCCGGGCATGAGCTTGGAAAACCATTTTCAGCTCTTCGAACATCTCATATGCTCCGTGTTGCTCAAAACGCTTTTGGAGCCCCGGTTCTAAGCTGTAAAGCATGCCGCACTGAACGAGGGAGTAATCATCAGCACGTGACTACCAAGCGTTCATAACGTCTTGGTTCTCTGGGATTGGTGCATCACCTAGCGGTGCTTCTAGGACATAATCTTTCTTGGCAGCTATGAGGATGATCCTCAGGTTCCGGACCCAGTCCGTATAGTTGTTGCCATCATCTTTCAGCTTGGTTTTCTCTAGGAACGCATTGAAGTTGAGGGCAACATTAGCGTGGGCCATTTGATCTACAAGACATATTGTAAAGATTTTAGACTAAGTTCATGATAATTAAGTTCATCTAATCAAATTATTCAATGAACCCCCACTCAGATAGACATCTCTCTAGTCATCTAAGTGAAACATGATCCGAGTCAACTAGGCCGTGTCCGATCATCACGTGAGACGGACTAGTCAACATCGGTGAACATCTTCATGTTGATCGTATCTTCTATACGACTCATGCTCGACCTTTCGGTCTTCCGTGTTCCGACGCCATGTCTGTACATGCTAGGCTCGTCAAGTTAACCTAAGTGTATTGCGTGTGTAAATCTGGCTTACACCCGTTGTATTCGAACGTTAGAATCTATCACACCTGATCATCACGTGGTGCTTCGAAACAACGAACCTTCGCAACGGTGCACAGTTAGGGGGAACACTTTCTTGAAATTATTATAAGGGATCATCTTATTTACTACCGTCGTACTAAGCAAATAAGAAGTAAAACATGACAAACATCACATGCAATCAAATAGTGACATGATATGGCCAATATCATTTTGCTCCTTTTGATCTCCATCTTCGGGGTGCCATGATCATCTTCGTCACCGGCATGACACCATGATCTCCATCATCATGATCTCCATCATCGTGTCTTCATGAAGTTGTCACGCCAACGATTACTTCTACTTCTATGGCTAACGTGTTTAGCAACAAAGTAAAGTAATTTACATGGCGTTATTCAATGACACGCAGGTCATACAAAAAATAAAGACAACTCCTATGGCCCCTGCCGTTTGTCATACTCATCGACATGCAAGTCGTGATTCCTATTACAAGAACATGATCAATCTCATACATCACATATATCATTCATCACATCTTCTGGCCATATCACATCACAAGGCATATGCTGCAAAAACAAGTTAGACGTCCTCTAATTGTTGTTGCATGTTTTTACGTGGCTTCTATAGGTTTCTAGCAAGAACGTTTGTTACCTACGTAAAACCACAACGTGATATGCCAATTACTATTTACCCTTCATAAGGACCCTTTTCATCGAATCCGATCCGACTAAAGTGGGAGAGACAGACACCCGCTAGCCACCTTATGCAACTAGTGCATGTCAGTCGGTGGAACCTGTCTCACGTAAGCGTACGTGTAAGGTCGGTCCGGGCCGCTTCATCCCACGATGCCGCCGAATCAAGATAAGACTAGTAGCGGCAAGTAAATTGACATGATCTACGCCCACAACAATTTTGTGTTCTACTCGTGCATAGTAACTACGCATAAACCTGGCTCATGATGCCACTGTTGGGGATCGTAGCAGAAATTTAAAATTTTCTACGCATCACCAAGATCAATCTATGGAGTCATCTAGCAACGAGAGAGAGGAGTGCATCTACATACCCTTGTAGATCGCGAGCGGAAGCGTTCAAGTGAACGGGGTTGATGGAGTCGTACTCGTCGTGATCCAAATCACCGATGACCGAGCGCCGAACGGACGGCACCTCCGCGTTCAACACACGTACGGAGCAGCAACGTCTCCTCCTTCTTGATCCAGGAAGGGGAAAGGAGAGGTTGATGAAGATCCCGCAGCACGACGGCGTGGTGGTGGAAGTAGCGGGATCCCGGCAGGGCTTCGCCAAGCGCAAGCGGGGAGGAAGAGGTGTCACGGGAGGTAGGGAGGCGCCAGGGCTTATGGTGCGGCTGCCCTCCCTCCCCTCCACTATATATAGGGGCCCTGGGGGGCGCCGGCCCCTGGGAGATCCAATCTCCAGGGGGGCGCCGGCCAAGGGGGGTGGCTTGCCCCCCAAGCCAAGTGGGGCGCCCCCCACCCCTAGGGTTTCCAACCCTAGGCGCAGGGGGGAGGCCCAAGGGGTGCGCACCAGCCCACTAGGGGCTAGTTCCCCTCCCACTTCAGCCCATGGGGCCCTCCGAGATAGGTGGCCCCACCCGGTGGACCCCCGGGACGCTTCCGGTGGTCCCGGTACAATACCGGTGACCCCCAAAACTTTCCCAGTGGCCGAAACTGGACTTCCTATATACAATTCTTTACCTCCGGACCAATCCGGAAGTGGAAAGTGTTGTTGTGTCAAATCGAGATTGTGTGGGTGTCCGCTCATGTTCGACGCTATCGAAAATCATGCATTGGATGGATGCCCGGGCATTGAGAAGGA
Source organism: Aegilops tauschii subsp. strangulata (assembly GCF_002575655.3). Lineage (NCBI taxonomy): Eukaryota > Viridiplantae > Streptophyta > Magnoliopsida > Poales > Poaceae > Aegilops > Aegilops tauschii. The sequence continues at coordinate 51,927,144 of NC_053039.3, forward strand.
AGGACGCTTTCAGAGGCGAAAGGCCATGGGTTCCTCGTGACGTCCGGGATCTCATCCGGGACTCCGAACAACTTTCGGGTTACCGCATACTAATATCTCTACAACCCTAGCGTCACTGAACCTAAGTGTGTAGACCCTACGGGTTCGGGAGACATGCAGACATGACCGAGACGACTCTCCGGTCAATAACCAACAGCGGGATCTGGATACCCATGTTGGCTCCCACATGTTCCTCGATGATCTCATCGGATGAACCACGATGTCGAGGATTCAATCAATCCCGTATACAATTCCCTTTGTCAATCGGTACGTTACTTGCCCGAGATTCAATCGTCGGTATCCCAATACCTCGTTCAATCTCGTTACCGGCAAGTCACTTTACTCGTACCGTAATGCATGATCCCGTGACCACCACTTGGTCACTTTGAGCTCATTATGATGATGCATTACCGAGTGGGCCCAGAGATACCTCTCCGTCATACGGAGTGACAAATCCCAGTCTCGATCCGTGTCACCCCAACAGACACTTTCAGAGATACCTGTAGTGTACCTTTATAGTCACCCAGTTACGTTGTGACGTTTGATACACCCAAAGCACTCCTACGGCATCCGGGAGTTACACGATCTCATGGTCTAAGGAAATGATACTTGACATTGGAAAAGCTCTAGCAAACGAACTACACGATCTTTGTGCTATGCTTAGGATTGGGTCTTGTCCATCACATCATTCTCCTAATGATGTGATCCCGTTATCAATGACATCCAATGTCCATAGTCAGGAAACCATGACTATCTGTTGATCAACGAGCTAGTCAACTAGAGGCTCACTAGGGACATGTTGTGGTCTATGTATTCACACATGTATTACGATTTCCGGATAACACAATTATAGCATGAACAATAGACAATTATCATGAACAAGGAAATATAATAATAACCATTTTATTATTGTCTCTAGGGCATACTTCCAACAAATCCCCCTCCGGCAGGATGCCGGAAAAGGTCCCAGATGGGATCTCACGGGAACAGAAGGTTGCGGCGGTGGAAAAGTGTTTTCGTGAATACTTCTGGTGGTTTGGGAATATATGTGAATATATAGGAGGCAGAATTAGGTCAGGGGAGTCACGAGAGGCCCACAAGGCAGGGGCGCACCCTACCCCCTGGGCGCGCCCTCCCCCTTGTGGCCGCCTCGTGGCTCTTTCGACTTGATCTCCAAGTCTCCTGGGTGTCTTCTGGTCCAAGAAAAATCATCGCAAAGGTTTTATTCCGTTTGGTATTCTTTTTCTGCGAAACTGAAAAATAAGGAAAAATCAGAAACTGGAGTCCCAAAAATAATATAAACTAGTATATTAATGAATATAAAACATCCAAAACAGATAATATAATAGCATGAAACAATAAAAAATTATAGATACGTTGAAGACGTATCATCATCCACCATATGGGCCTCCTCACCCAGGCTGATAGAGGGCTCGGGTGTCGGCTGCCCGACAGGTCCGCCGTCGCCGACTTCGTCTTCAATGGCTCCACCCTTGCGCGGTTCCTCTCTGACAAAGGCAAGTGGAAGATGGTGATGATGGGCTCGCCTGGCGGACCGCTGCTCCCGCGCGAGATGGAGATGAACCAGGAGACGGTTGCCTTCGGCGGCCACCTGTGGTGGGTCGACCTGACCTTGGGCGCCGTCTCCATCGACCCCTTCGCCGACCGGCCGGAGATCTGCTTCGTCGAGCTGCCGAGCGGCAGCGTGCTGCCTGCGCCTGCATGTGCGGATAGGCTGGATCTAGCATGGGGCATGGGTGTACAGATGTACACCTAAAAATTTATGCAGTTTTTTATATATAGGCATATATGACAGATACACTATTCTACCAGCGCAATATGCCTATTTCAGCAAGCAGGTAGGCAGCAGCAGCCCATTGGCTTCGTTCCCTTGCACCTTCAGGCTTCAGACCACTTATGTCCACTAGGGCGCACACACGCATGAGAGGCTCGCCCAGCCAGGCGATTCTTGTCCACTCACCAAACAATTTTCTCAAAAAAATCAAAGAAAAAGAAAAGCCAGCTATTCTTCCTTCTTCCCACAGATTCACCGAGGCATGAACGAGGCGGCGGCGCTCTCAGGACCAGTGGTGGAGACATGTTGGATTGGCAAGGGCCCTGGCCCCCTAACATCAGCCATTTGCTGCTAATTTGATATGAACAGTGACATAATTAGTCACTATTTGCTTCTAAAAAATCATTTTTCAACAGCTTGGCCCTCCCCAACCTATTTTAGCAGCACTTGGCCCTCCTCATATATAATTTCTGGCTGCGCCACTTCTCGCGACCCAAGCTGATGGGCATGGCAAGCCATAGCCATTGCCACGCATAGGAGCTACCAGCGCAGGAGCTCCGCGTGGACGAGTCGCCCAATGCCATGCCGTCCGCCACTACTGGGGAGGAGCAACAGCCCAATACGGGACCAAGCGCCCCAGCATAGAGGGTCGCAGCGGCGGCCACCACAGTCGTAGACGTCGAGGATACCACTGTCCTCTGCATATCGTCTCACTTACAGCGTGAAACCTAAGGCAGCCTTGTCACAAACCAAACATCCCCATAGCTCTTTAACACTTGGGAACAGCTACATCATGGCTAGGGGACATATGTAGCTGCTAGTGAACAATTTGTATTTGTATTGCGGTGAACCAATTGGATCATCTATTAGGGTGAACACAAAAAAAAATTAACACCTAATGTTAAATTCCTAGATCCGCCACTGTGTGCGGACGAAGGAGATCTCAACAAGGTCGAGGAACGGGCTCTGTCCATGATGGAGTTGTCCAAGTGCCGGCGCATCGGCGTGAGCGAGGGGAGGTTGCGCTATGCCGAGGTGAGTCCGGGCGGGCCGTTTCTGCTCAGCTCATATGCGCTCGACGACGGACCAGTGGTAGAGCACCAGGTGTCACTCAGGAAGGTCTTGGCGGACGGAGGCTACCTGTGGCAGGAGAACTCGGCTCAATCGGCACCGTAGATCGCCGTCCTTGACCCTCTCCACGACAGTGTCATTTACATCAAGGTCGGCGAGCACGTCCTCGTCGTGGACATGCAGATTGGGAAGGTGATCGGGGCCTCTCCGATGGAAGACGAATACTTTTCTCTCGTGCCATGCGTGCTTCCTCTATGGCTTGGATCAAGACGGATCCCCACGGCAACGGCAGGTATGTAATCACCTGCTTGTTTTAACTGCTACGATCTCCTTTTCAGTTTTGCATTTGCTTGATTGGTAGTGCTTGGACAGAAGATTATGGGTTGTTCATGGGTTATAATGTGGAAACATACAAATGGATGAATTTCGGTATCGAATTGACGTTGTCAGTAAAATCCGAACATGAATTCCAATCAAATACTCCTACTAGGTTTGGTACTATTGATCTAGTTAGACCGACTTGGTGTAGTTATAGCTCAGTTTTTTTAGCCCGCATTTGGTGTAGTTGTACCTCAGTAAGATCCAAATTATATCTATTCAGACGACTACTATGTTCATAGCAAGTAACAACACATAGTTTATATTGTTATAAATTGTTCTGGGTTAGCAATATTGCGTCTGTTGTTTAAGTTTATATTAACTACCTTGACTGAGGAAAACATTTTTTCAGGCAAGAAGGATGGCTTGGAATCAACAGATGATCTGGGTAGTTTCATCTAGAAGTAGGGAATGGGTATGAATCTGGCAGCCAGCTTATGCATCTCTGGGTAATATTCTCTTATATAATGCTTCTTTGTTGATCATCCAGTACTAGTCATCCATTCGCCTTGTCAGGACTTTGGAATGCTTTGTTTTTCCTTGTCGTATTGCTGAGTGCTTCTTTCTGTTTCCTTAAATGTGACTCCCTCTGGTAATATAAGACATTTTGAGTCACTACTTTAGTGATCCAAAACGTCTTATATTAGTTTACAGAGGTAGTATAACAATTGATAAAGTCTAAAATTGAAGATTGCTAGAATATTTCCAAACAAACAATAATGTTGTAATTCTGTGCTGTAAAGTACACATGTTGCTCGGATGCTAACTCCCTGGTCCTCTAACCCACTTTCTGTTTCATTTTTGGAGGTGAGATAGATTTTAGACTACAATAGCACTTGTGTTTACTCAGTCTTTTCCATGTTGAGCCAAACGTCCCTAATACATTTTCTTTACTTTTTAGGTTTCTTGGAACTAATGGATGCAGGGGTTGCGCTATATTAGGACGGTTGTTTGTCAAACTCTCATTTTGGAGAAAATCTGGATGAGTTTGGGTTTATTGTAGTTGTTTATGACTGATCTGTTTAGAGAGAAATCTGGCTGTGGTTTTAGCACACACAGTTACGATATTCTGTAGAACTAAAGTTGCTTCAGCATGTAACGGCTGCCACAGGACAGCATCCATAAGGGCATGTACAATGGTGGCAGCACCTAGGTACTGCCCCAGCCCAGCCACATGAGCACATACGGCTGAAGCACCGTTTAATTTCGCATACACCCAGTGCACCTGTAACCCCATGACGTGAGCCACCATATGGATGGATGAGCGTCCGGACGACATCTCTCTCTTTCTTTCTCTCTCTCATTGCTTTTTCTACTCGAGCAACTAGTTCTTCTCCAAGCTACACTGACACGTTTGAGGCATCTATTTTTAGTCCACGGTGGCATCCGAACCTAGTTGGCACATGGGGCACTAGGTCTAGGGCTATGCATTGGGCATGCCCAAATGTGCTCATCAAGTTCAGGAAAATATACATGCTCATCTTTTTGTAGGGAAACATGGATGCATCTTTTTTTTTGTTCTCGCGGTCTTGGGGATCTCCCACTGTGACATCTGTGATGATGAATTGATGACTGTTTCAATGGATCGCTAGTAGGAGTATTTCTAGCTGATAAATTGCATGTTTTCACCGTTTTTATTGCCACACACGAACATACTCCATCACTAGCTCAACAAAATTCAAAATGTCTGTACCAAGTTATCTCAATCAGGCATCAATGCACAACAATCCATTCATGGCTTGCATAGACTTGCTATTCTGTGCAAATTTAAACTATTTTCAACATTTGATGCCTGATCCGCGACCAATTCCTTCCCGTCAAGCAGTGGCCCAGCAGCTTGTCGGCTCCCCATTGCCGGTCATAAAGTGCGACGATTGCCCGTGGCACGTGACGTGCCGAGTTTCGATCACGCCAGAACATCCCGGATGGGTGTTCTCCAAGTGCCAAAAAGATGGCGTGAGTGCGTCTTTTTATCTGGTTGTTTATCGGATTCAGCGCAATTTGTAGATCATTGTTTGCTCAAATTTGTGTGTAGGATGGATGCGAGTCTTGGTATTGGGGAGAAGATCACATCGATCTACTGATAGTGAGAAATTTGATAGATGTTCGTGCACTCCTTGCTAGAGTAGAGACTAGAGGCGGCGCAATGTCAAATTATGTGAAACTGAAGAAGAAAGAAGTGTGCAAGCTCGAGAAGCCAATTGAGAGAATAAACAATGAAGACTTAGAGATAATATTAATCCAACTAGTGGGAGCAGTTATGAAATTTGGATTTCTATTCAAATGTATTTCTGGACAGAGGGAGTATAATCGTGATTCTTGTTTTCTTTGTTTCATTCTTGTAGCAAAGAATTGATGAACTATGTACTATGATAATTATGTACTCCGATGTATTCCCTCCGCTCATAAATATCAGTCCTTTTTGAGCTTTCAATATGGACTACACACGGATGTATATAGACGTAGTTTAGAGTTTCAATTCAATTATTTTGCTCCGTATGTAGTCCATATTGGAATCTATAAAAAAGACTTATATTTAGAAACGAAGGGAGTATAAAATGTCATTCAATGGAATAAAGAAGCAACGGAATTTTTTTTGGTGGCCAAAAATGAAATGCAAATGACAAAAATAATTTTTACTCCACTAAATAATTTAGGAGATCGGATAGGTCCGGTCAAAAGTTAATGGAGTATAAATACTCCACTAAGCTTACTCAACCGGGTACTCCTCTATTATTTAGGGGATCAGCTATTTTTTAGGGATCGGCTACAGTTGCTTTGACTATGTGATGTTGGGAAAATAGGGAGAAAAAAGGGACAGATTTTGTGGTGCTGTACTGGTATATGTGTGTGTGCTCTCGTCTCAAATCAGAGCTTGAATACAGTGTGAGATGAATTGGGAAGCGTAGAACCCTTCGTCTGGGCCGCATTGTATTATATAGAGAGCATGCCGTGGCTTATAAGGGAGGGATCGATCGAGAGAAAGAGGAGATCGATCCGTTCGGTTACAGGAGGTTTAACAGAAGAAGAGATAAGAGGAGATAAGAGTACAAAGTTTAAACTACTCTCCTATCTCTATACGATGTATTCTAACATTCCCCCTCAATCTGAACCGAGTGATCTTTACCAAGGTTAAGATTGTTCTTGAATTCATTCAATCTTCCTGTAGTAAGAGGTTTTGTGAAGCCATCAGCAAGTTGATCACCAGTTGGTATAAACCGAATATCAAGTAGCTTGCGAGCTACTCTTTCTCTGACAAAGTGAAAATCAACTTCAATATGTTTGGTTCATGCATGGAAAACAGGATTAGCTGAGAGATAGGTTGCACCAATATTATCACACCATAACCTCGCAGCTTGTGGAGCCTTGATCCCAAGCTCATATAACAGAGTCTGTATCCACATTACCTCAGCTGTAACATTAGCCAAAGCTTTATACTCAGCCTCTGTACTGGATCTAGAAACAGTGGCCTGTTTTCTTGCACTCCATGACACAAGATTTGTTCCCAGAAACACAGCAAAACCACCTGTGGACCTTTCTGTCATTAGCACACCCTGCCCAGTCTGCATCAGAATAGGCAGTAACAAGCATAGACATTGACTTGGTAATCTGAAGTCCAAGACCTTTTGAGTATTTAAGATACCTTAAAATCCTTTTTACTGTAGTCCAGTGTGTTGTTCTAGGTGCATGCAAATATTGACAAACTTTATTGACAGAGTAAGAAATATCAGGACGTGTAAGGGTCAAATACTGTAAGCACCAACAACACTTCTGTATTTTGTTGCATCATCTGATCCAAGTGCTTCTCCACTTTCAATTGTAAGTTTTTCTGAAGTTGAAATTGGTGTACTCACAGGTTTGCAATTTTCCAATCCTACTCTCTTGAGTATATCAGTGGTATATTTTTCTTGTGTAAGAAGTATTCCATCCTTTATCTGTTTAACTTCTATACCAAGAAAATAATGAAGATCACCTAAGTCTTTGAGAGCAAATTCCAGCTTCAGATCCTTAAGTAAACAAGTGGTAGCATGTGCACTTGAACTAGCAACAATTATATCATCAACATAAACGAGCACAAATATAGTGATCTTATCTTTATGATACACTAGTAGAAAACAGGGCTTTGGTTCGGCCAGAAAAGAGCATTAATCCCAGTTGCATTACGAACCGGGACTAATGTGAGCATTAGTCCCGGTTCGAGCGGCTAGGGCACCGTACAGGCATTAGTCCCGGTTCAAATGGGACCTTTAGTCCCGGTTGGTGCCACGAACCGGGACTAAAGGGTGCGATGCCCATTAGTACCGGTTCGTGGCACCAACCGGTACTAAAGGTTAGACCTTTAGTCCCGGTTCGAGCCACCAACCGATACTAATGGGGTTTGAGGCATTAGTACCGGTTCATGGCACGAACCGGTACTAAAGGTCCCATTTTCAAACTCTACCCCCCTGTGGATCGCCTTTTCAGTTTTGTAAAAAGCAAAAGAAAATGATAAAAACTTCAAAAATTAAAATCCTTCCAGATGTAGTTATGTTACTACATGTACTAGTGAGGAAAATTTAAAAACTTAAATTTGGACATGTTTTGCAAAAAGTGTAGGGAAAATGTAAAACGGCTATAACTTTTGCATACGATGTCAGGAAAAACGTATAATATATCAAAATGTTCAGCACGAAAATCCGGATCCGATTTTGACCGCCTATGGCCTGTTTGCAAATTTTTAGAATCCTCAAATTCTAAAAGGAAAAAAAGTTATGCTCAAATTTCAGTTTTTTTTGAATTTTTGTTAAATCTGGTCAAACTATGGTCAAACTACTTATTCAAGAAGTATTAGTGTTACTAAATAATTATTCAAGAATATTAGTGTTACTAAATAATTATTTCCATTTTTTTGAATTTTGGTCAAATCTGGTCAAACTGTGGTCAAACAATGGTCAAACTAATTATTCAAGAAATATTAGTGTTACTATAATTATTTCAGTTTTTTTAATGTTGGTCAAATCTAATCAAACTATGGTCGACTTGGAAACGAGGGAGAATAGAACCCGGAAGTTAAGCATGCTCAGGCTGGAGTAGTGAGAGGATGGGTGACCGTCCGGGAAGTTAGATGATTTGGAATGATGAGGGGTGATTAGAGATTAGATGTTAAATTGAGCAGTGATGAGGGGTGATTAGAGATTAGAGGTTAAAATAATTCAGAAATTTGAAATTCAAAAAAAATTCAAAAAAAAATCATAAAATTCCGGTTGGTGTTACCAACCGGGACTAAAGATGGACCTCCAGGCAGCGGCCACGTAGAGGGCCTTTAGTCCCGGTTCGTGTAAGAACCGGGACTAAAGGGGGAGGCTTTAGTAACGACCCTTTAGTCCCGGTTCCAGAACCGGGACTAAAGGCCCTTATGAACCAGGACTAAAGGCCCTTTTCTACTAGTGATAAAAGAACAATGAGGTATCTGCTTTAGATGGTGTAAACCCAAGTTGTTGTAGTTGCATGTTTAACCTGGAGTACCAAGCTCTTGGGGCCTTTTTCAAACCATATAAAGCCTTATCCAACTTACAGACATAGTGTGGTGCACTTTGATCCTCATATCCTGGTGGTTGCCGCATGAAAACTTCTTCCTCAAGAACACCATGAAGAAACGCGCTCTGAACATCTAGCTGTCGTAAACTCCAACCTCTGGAAACAGCAATAGACAGTACAAGTCGAATGGTAGCTGATTTAATAACAGGACTAAAAGTATCTTCATAATCAATACCAAACCTCTATTTGAAACCTTTGGCAACTAGTCTAGCCTTGTACCTGTCTATGCTTCCATCAGATTTTCTCTTTATCTTATATACCCATTTACAATCTATGACATTATGACCCTGCTTTGGTGGTACTAAATGCCATGTTTTATTTTTCATGAGTGCATCATATTCATGATCCATAGCTTCTTTCCAATCTTTATGTGCAAGAGCATCATGCAAACGAGTTGGTTCCCCAATATTACTGAGAAAAGCATGCTTAAATTTGTCATACCTGACCGTACCATCAGTGTATTCTTTTTCCTTGATAATACATGACTGTGATCTGGTGTGCCGGCGCGGAACTGTTGGTGCTGTGGGCGCAGGCGCAGAAAATCCCGGTTCAGGAGCTGGCACGGGAGATCCTGTTGCCGACGGTGGTGTAGAAGCAGGTGCAGAAGATCCCGGCTCCTGATCCGAGAAGGATGCCCGCGTAGAGGCTGTAGCGGATCCCGGCGCGTGATCCATGGGGGATCCAGGCGCGTGATCCAAGGTGGGTCCAGGCCCCACAGGCGCATCGCTGTCGTCGGCTGGGTCGAGGCGCAGACTCCCAGCGTTCGGCGCGCCACGTGGAGACACGGTTTCCCCCACGCGGGGGCAGGCGCTTTGGCTGGCGGGGTCCACCAGATGCAGCCGGTCGGCCACATCCGCCTCGGGAGCACTGGCAGCCACCGGATTGGCTGCATGAGAATCCGCCTCGGAGACGCGCGGATCAGCGCTGGATCGCGCGTCGCCGCTGCTGTCAGGAAGACCAGCCTCGTGTTCTGCGCCAAGTTTGTCCTTTCCTGCACACATAAAATCACAGCCTGGACCTGCACATATATCATCAGAACCACCGGTTTGAATGGAATTTTGCACACGGTCAGCTTTATGTAATTCACCCCCGTGATCTGAAAGAAGTGCTATCTCAGCACGAAGAAGGGCTCCGGCGTTTGGACGAAGTTTGGCAAATGGAAAGAGGGTTTCATCAAACACAACATCCCAAGAAATATAGATTCGTCCAGTTGCAACTTCTAGGCATTTATAACCTTTGTGAAGATTGCTATAGCCAATAAAAACGCATTGAGTAGAACGAAACTCAAGTTTATGACGATTGTATGGACGCAAGTTGGGATAGCAAGCACACCCAAATATTTTGAGAAAGTTGTAGTCGGGTTTTTGATGATAGAGGCGCTCCAATGGAGTGACATTGCCAATAATTTTGCTAGGAAGACGGTTTATAAGATAGGTGGCAGTGATAAAGGCTTCGTCCCAATATTTGAGAGGCATGGATGCATGAGCAAGAAGGGATAAACCAACTTCAACATTGTGACGGTGTTTCCGTTCAGCGGAGCCGTTCTGTTGATGAGCATGAGGACAAGAAACATGATGTTCAATGCCTATGCTATGGAAAAAAGAGTTGAGTTTTTCATACTCCCCTCCCCAGTCACTTTGAACTGTCAAAAAATTTCGATCAAAGTGTCGTTCAACAAGTTTTTGAAACTCTTGAAACACAGAGAAAATCTCATATTTGTACTTGAGCAAATAAATCCATGTAAAATTGCTATAATCATCAATGAAACTGACATAGTATTTCTTTCTGCCAAAGGAATCTCTTGCATGACCCCATACATCACTGAAAATAAGTTCTAAAGGAGCATGAGATATACTATTCGACTTGGGATAAGGAAGTTGGTGACTCTTGGCATATTGACAAGCTTCACAAAAAGACTCACTAATTGAACTATGTGACAACGAGAGATTGCCTTTATTGACTACTTGTTTAACAATGATCGAAGATGGATGTCCTAATCTTTGATGCCACCTTGCCAAAGAGGGCTTGATAACGGAGAAAACATGACGACGCTTGCGACTAAGTGCTCCGGATGTGATGGGGTAGAGACCTCCAATGCATCTACCGTGATGAAGGAGTTCCCTCGTTGCCTGATCCTTGATAAAAAAATAACGAGGGTGAGTTTCAAAGAAGACGTTATTGTCATGAGCTAAACGAGACATGGATGCAAGGTTTTTATCAGCTTGAGGCACATGAAGGACATCTTTTAGGACTAGATCACGTTTAAGTGTAGGGGAATTAATAAGAGCTTGACCAATGTGTTGAATATCCATACCTCCACCGCTTGCGGTGTGAATTTGATCGCCGCCATGGTACTGTTCACGGAGAGCAAGTTGTTCTAGCTCGCTTGTGACATGATCCGTGGCACCAGAGTCCACGTACCACACCCCTTCTCCTCCTTGTTCACGCATGGCCACAGCAACATGTTTAGCATCAGGAACGAAGTTCTCATCATAGCGATGTCAGCAGTCCAAGACTTCATGGCCCGGCTTCTTGCAGAGCTGGCAGCGAGGACGTGCTCGGGAAGAAGAAGGGCGGCTGTTGTTGTTGTTGTTGAAGCCGCCACCCCCGGCCCTGTTGTTGTAGTTGCTGCCGCCGCTGCCACCGGTGTTGGTGTAGCCAGCGCTGCCGTTGTTGGAGTAGTCGGCGTTGCCGCGCCCACGGCCGCCGCTGCGTTGCCCCTGGTGACCGCGCCCACGGCCGCGGCCACCGGAGATAGAGTTGGCGGAGGACTTCCGGATGTTGACGCCGTGAAGAAGGCTGAGGCGGGCGTCGAAGCTCAAGAGCTGACTGTATAGCTCCTGAATGGTGATCGGCTCCACCCGAGCGGCGAGGGCGGAGACCACAGGGTTGTAGTCCATGTCGAGGCCGGCGAGGATTTTGGACACGATCTCTGGATCGGAGAGCGCGGCGGCGGTGCAGGCGACTTCGTCGGTGAGACTTTTAATTTTTCCAAGGTATTCTGCCATAGACATGTTACCTTTTTGAAGATTCGTGAGCTCAATGCACGTGTTGATTCCTTGAGCTTGGCTTTGAGCAGCAAACATGGCATGGATAGCACTCCATACTTCAGCCGGCGTCGAGAGCGTTGCGACCTGTGCGAGGATCTCGCGGGATAGGGATCCCATCAAGAATCCTTGGAGCTGCTGCTGCTGTGCATACCAGAGGGATCGTGCGAAGTTGACTACCTATTCGTCCTTGCCGTCCTTGGTGATGGTGAGCGTGGCCGGCAGTGGCGGGCTCTGCACGTTGAGGTGATGTTCCATCTGGGCCCCCTTGATCTGGGGCAGCACAATGGCTTTCCAGAGCAGGAAGTTGCCCCTCGTGAGCTTCTCTTGGGGTGGCGATCCGAGTAGGGAGGTGTTGGTGGAGGTGGAGGAAGAGGAGGCAAAAGCGGATGATGATGATGTGGTGAGCGTACCCATGGTGCTGGCCATCATGGCGGCGGTGGTGGTGGACATGCTGCTCGGTCGCTGCAGTAGCTAGATGCGATCTATTTCTGACCTATTGAGGAAGAGGCTCTGATACCATGTGAGATGAATTGGGAAGCGTAGAACCCTTCGTCTGGGCCGCATTGTATTATATAGAGAGCATGCCGTGGCTTACAAGGGAGGGATCGATCGAGAGAAAGAGGAGATCGATCCGTTCGGTTACAGGAGGTTTAACAGAAGAAGAGATAAGAGGAGATAAGAGTACAAAGTTTAAACTACTCTCCTATCTCTGTACAATGTATTCTAACATACAACACTACTTATGTTTGTGATTCACAAGTTTATGACCTGGAACCGGCAGCATATAGCAGAAATTAGCAGATGTAGACAGGATAATATAGAAGGAAAATGCAAATCAGGCTAAAGATCACGATGCCGAACATTTTCCCCTGCGCTTCCTTTCTCTCAGGAAACATAAGCTTGTAAGCGAGCGAGATCACAGGCTAAATATCAACAAGGATTCCAAGGTCACCAGTGCAGAATTTTACATAACCTGACTAACAGTAAATTGCATTTGCTCAACTCTATAAACAGTGGCGGAGCTAGACGAAGATGTCGGGGGGCTAAAGAGAAAACATGCATGCTTGGGGACTACACTTTCTTGTATTTAAGATCCCAAAATATTTTTTCTTCAGTAATTATATCAAGGCTAGGGGGGGCACAGCCCCCCCAAAGACACATAGCTCCGCCGACTATAAAACAACTTGATCAGCAAGTAAGTTAAGTCTAGGAAACTACCTGCCTAGTATGCTGAAACCTCTTAGCCCAGCAACTAATAGATAAAAACTTAGCCCAGCAACCAACTCCGAAAACTGCTTGATGAGAAACAAACTACCTAGTAACTTGTAGAGAAATAGCAGGAACTACTGATAAAATCCTGAAACTTAGCCCAGCTACCAACATTTCTGTCATAAGCTGGAAGCTAACCGAGGTGAGTTCATGAGTCAGCCGAAAAGGTAGGAATATCTTTATGACATCCGTCAAACACAACATGCAGTCAATCAATCATGCACACAACACAATGATGAGCAGAAGCAACTGACCTGCAGATCAAACCCATCATAGGATCATCCAGTTTACTACTACACCTTAGAGACGGACCAGAAACAAAATGATCAGCGTAAGTTCACGAGTCCAAACTGAAAGGGGGATACCAAGGATTTTCAGTTAGCAATTTAGCATGATCCTATAGAGCTTTCGCGCTGCATAATCCATGGTACAAAACACAGAATATGCAGATGGTAAGGATGAGCGGAGCAAACAAACTGAAGTACACAAACCATCACATGATCATCTGCAAGAAACAAGAACGAAACGATCATTCCAGTGAGTTTGGGGCATCCGTGCATGTGCATGTGCCTGATTGATGATTACACACACGCATTTCAAACAGAATCCTACCAACTGAACAACATTCCTTCTATGCATGCATCCATAGGATGAAAATTGGAAGTGAATTGAGCAATCTAATCAGTAACTGAAGCGTGCAGTAACAAAATTAGCACAAGCAACAACATAAGTTCAGCAAACAGTGGGAACAGAGCAACAAGAAGATCAACCAAATTTGCACCAAAACTCATTCAAGTCGTACTGGATAAGCTAGGCAACAACCATTCGGTGCCACAGAATGTGATCAGACGTAGAACAACACGGTACTCATCACGATCGAGTGCCCAATCTCTCATCTCAACCTCTATGAACTAAACGGCTGCCCAAATCTCTCACATCCAGATCAAATCATCACATGATCATCCAGTCTACATCTTAAGAGAACACACAATCAAGATGATAACCATAAGTTCAGGAGTCAAAACCAACAGGGGAATATCAAATATTTTCAGTTAGCTTGATCCTCTGTGTCTGTGTGACATTTGCGCTGCATAACACAGAAGTGTGCAGATGGCAATGATTATGAGAACAAACTGAAGTGCACAAAGATCCTGCATGTCAAACCATCACAAGATCATTTGTGTTGTCGATCATCTGGGAAAGGATCATCATAGATTATTCAAAAAAAAATCTTAAAATTCTTTACAAACAACAGGATTATCTGCAAACTGAATGTAGTACTAGATCTTAACACGATAAAAACAAAACTATCATTGCAGCAAGTTTCGGGCATCCGTGCCTGTGCCTTATCAAACACACATGCGGTTCAAAACTTCAAACAGAATCTTACTTATCTGTACCAAAATATAAGACGTTTTTGTAGTTCAACTTAAACTACAAAAACGTCTATATTTTGGTACAGAGGGAGTACCAACTGAACCACATTCCCATGCATGCACTGAGACAGCAAGATTCAGAATAAAAGTTGGAAATAAACGGGGCCATCTTAAACACTAGCTGACGCATGAGGGAACGAAATTAGCACAAGCAACACAAACAAATGCATTCAGTGTAAGCAGAAATCTCCAGAGTACATGCATGTAATCTGAAAATTTTCCTATGCAGTTTCTTTCCTTGTCTCAAAAAACACATGAAAGTGAGCGAGATTACTGGCTAAAAACCATCATGAGACCTTTATCGGTGCAGACTATTACAGAAACTGCAAGTTGTATTTGCACAACTCTAGAAAACAGCTTGATCAGCAAGTAAGCTGAAACTAGTTGCATTTGCATTTTCAAGGAAACTACCTTCATGCTACCTAGTATGCTGAAACTTAGCCCAGCAACCAACTCTTGACAACTACTTAATCAGACACAACTCTATGAAACAAACTACCACCATTGATGAAATACTGAAACATAGCCGAGCAGCACACGATATTTCTGTCATACAGTGTAATCTAAGTGAGGTAAAGTTCATGAGTCAAAACAAGCATATAAAGTTGATCAATGATGTACACAGCTGTGACAATAACTAACTGAAGTATATAAAGAAACAGCAGATCAAATCATGACATCCAATTTACATCTAACATAGCAGAAACAAAATTATCACTCATGACTCATGAGTCAAAACCGAAGGGGAATATCAAAAAAATTCAGTAAGCATGTATGACATTTGCGCTGCATGAACCATGGTGCGAGACACAGAATATGCAGATGGTATGGATGACAGAACAAACTGAGGTACACAAAGGTCATGCAGATCAAAACCATCACAAGATCATATGCAAACTCAGTTTAGTACTAGTATATCTTAACATGACAAGAACAAAATGATCACGGCAGTGTGTTTGTGGCATCCGTGCCTGTGCCAAGGTATGCTAAAACTTAGCTCAGCAACCAACAGAAAGTAACTTAGCCCAAGAACAAGCTCCGGAAAACTGCTCGATGAGACACGAATCTAGGAAACAAACTACCTAGTAACTTCAAGAAAACCGTGTGATGAAACACAATTCAAGGTAAAGTCAGGTTCTGTAGTTGGTCAATCATAACTACTGATAAAATCCTGAAAGTTAGCCCAGCTACCAACATTTCTGTCATAAGCTGGAATTTAACCGAGTTGAGTTCGTCAGTCAAAACCGAAGAGACGGGAATATCAAAGAGTTTCAGTAAGGCTGATCCAGTATCTGAATGACATTCGTCCTACATGATCCACGGTGCAAAAATAGAACATGCAGTCGATCTATCATGCACACCTTAACAGATCAGAACAAGATGAACACCATAAGAGTTCAAGAGCCATAACCGAAAGGGGACTCCCAAAGACATTCAGTTAGCAATTTAGCATGACCAGAACAAACAAACTGAAGTAGACAAAGATCCTGCAGATCAACCATCACAAGATCATCCTGCAGATCAATCATCACAATCGGGTCCTGTGCCTGATCAACAAACACGCACGCTTTTCAATCAGAATCCTAAGAACTGAACAACATTCCTTGTATGTATGCATGCATAGGATGATTCAGAGTAAAAATTCGAAGTGAATTGAGCCATATAAACTGTAACTGATGCATGCAGGAACAAAATTAGCACAAGTAAGAACAGAAGTTCAGCAAACAGTCGGAACAGAGCAACGAGAAGATGAATCAAATTCGCACCAAAATTGATTCAAGTCGTACAGAAGTACTCATCGATAAGCTATGCAACAATCATTCGGTGCCACAAAATGCAATCAGAAGTACTCATCTCTTATCTGAACCTCTATTGAACTAAACGACTGCCCAAATCCGAACCACTACTCCACTACGCACTAGTAGCAGTAAATCCTCCATGGCTAGACTAGAAACATAACAGAGCAAAACGATCGAGACGAGACGTACGCATCGCATCACTCGCCGGGAGCTACTTGCCTCTTGGGAGAGGTGATCGCTGAGGAGGCGCAGTCGCCGAAGGGCTCCCCGACGCCGCAGGTGCCGTTGGTCTGGTCGGTGGCGGACGCGACGGCGAGATCGGCGAGGTGGAGGCGGGGGAACGGCACGTAGACGCCGTGGACGGCGATGCGCGAGTTGACCACCACGTCGGGCTCCTTGATGGGTATGTAGTTGATGCGGACGTCGTCGTTGGAGGAGGCCGAGCCGGTGGCGTAGTGGGTGATGACGAGGCTCTGGCCCTCGCCGGCCAGCGTGGGGAGGACCGTGCCGGGGCGGAGGCGGTGGAGGTCTGCGCGCGTGAGGCGGTGGTTGGGGACGATGTGGAAGCGCACCGCCGAGACGTAGTCGTGGCCTCCGCCGACGAAGATGGCCGGGTCGTCGAGCGCGAAGAGCGTCAGGTTGGCCAACTTGTCGAGCTCGGCGAACTTGACGCGCATGGCCAGCGCCACGAAGCCGTAGCCCCCGTCGCGGAGTCGCGCCATGGCGTCGCGGATCATGATGCGCACCACGGAGGCAGCGGTGGCCGCGGAGGATGCGGCGGAGCGGCCGGTGAGGTGATGGTGGTGCGGGCCGTCAAAGCAGGAGTGCGTGAGCGGGCGCAGGAAGCCGTGGAGGCCGTGGACGACGTAGCGGCCGTCGTTGTAGAGCTCGGGGTGGGACACCTCGACGCCGTCGGCGTAGATCCTGGCGTAGTGGATGCCGAAGGGGCCCCGCTCGGTGGCGACCTTGATGCAGAAGCCGACGGAGGCGGAGGGGATCTTCATGGTGGCTGCGGCGGCGAGCTCGGAGTAGGGGTAGTAGCCCATGGCGATGTGCTGCTCGAGGAGGTGGCGGCGCGAGCACATGGGGCAGGCGGCCTGGAGGAAGGCGTCGGGGGCGGCGAAGACGGTGATGGCCCCGGGCCACCTCGCGAGCGGCGGCGCGTGGGCGAGGAGCGGCGCCTCCGACGCCATCTCGTTGTACCCCAGCGAGGTGAGCACCCTGGAGAGCTGCTGCAGCCCCTGCTCGGCGTCGGACACGGCGGGAGGCGGAGGCGGGGTCGCGGTCGTCGCCACCGTGGCAGGGAGCGGGAGAAGCGTGCTGGTCGTCGCTGTCGTCGCTGCAGCGGGCGTCGTCGGCGCGGACCCCTCCTCCTGCGGCTGCGGCGTCGCCTCCGCGAGATTCGGCACCGGGAGGACGAGCGTGGGAGGCGGTGATGCCGCTTCGGCCTGGGGCGGCACGAGCGGAGCGGGACGGGCCTCCGCCGCGTCCGTGGCCTGCGCGTCGGCGAGGATGGGGTCGACGTCGACGGCGGAGAGCAGGGACTGGCTGTCGGCGTGGAGGTGGTTTTGGTGCATGGAGGGCGCGGCGCTAGGGACGGGGTGGAAGTGGGCGGTGGCCGTGCCGAACGGCGAGCGGTGGTGGTGGGGGTGGGCGCGGGCGGAGGCGGTGGCGGTCTCCGGCGAGTGGGTGGCGGAGGCGGTGGATAGCACGAGGAGGAGGAGGAGGAGGAGGAGGGGTAGGTGGTGAAGACGGAGAGCCATGGCTGGCTGAGTGCGAAGGAAGGAACGGCCGAACTGGAATGGGGATGGGGATGGATCCGGAGGGGGCTATAAAGCGTAGCCGGCCGCGGTGATGGGATGGCAGGGGAGAGAGCGGCGTCACGTCACCAGGTCACGTCACTCACAACCGTCTTGTGGATTGCATTTCAAATTTGTGCAAGTCGAAATGAACACAAGCGGGTCTGTTTTTCTTCGTCGACGGCGTCAACCGGAGACGGTGGATCCAGGGCTCGAGTTGCACCGGGTCTGTTTCGTGTCCACGCCAATGCAAATGACCATTAGTGCACAGTTCCTAATAGCACAACCGAAGCTTGCCGCCATAAGCATGATTACATGATTTGGTTGATGAACTTTAAATGCAAATATCCGATAAGGATATATTTTGTATACAAACTATTTGCACAATTACAATCGCTTATGAGATTACCGGTTTTATGTTTAAGATCTTTTAGTCGAAAAAGACATACTTATATTTGACATGTTTATTTTATCTTGGCAATGTTGTGTGGCATACTTGCAAAGAATGCTCTCCTTCGTCAGAAAGTGGTTCATAGAGCAATTGATGTATGCCGAAAACAAAACCACCTCATAAAAAACGTCCAAAAGGATGCCTCCTTGCTTGGTTGAATTTTATCACGAGACTTGCATGTGTATGTTCAAATGGTCTTCTACAAATAAATATGGCACATGTTTTGATCCTATTGGAACTAGTACTCCTGATATTGATGGTTGCTTTTACACGGTGTGAGAGATGCATAATTCAAGAGGACGCAAGTGTTTGTTGAGCAAGCCAGTACGTTGCAATACAACTTCTACTCTCTCTTTTTTTATCTTTGGACGCAATGGCAACTCAGAAAAATGGTCAAATTATCTGGTCTGAGATTGTTGAAACACGTGAGTTCCTTTGCAGGGACAAATGTCAGGAAGTAGCAAGCTACAAGTTGATCTAATTAAGATGTTATGGTGGCCGCTTTTGTTCATAATATGGTTGACACATTTTGTTGATATGAAAATTGCTGTCAGCTTGGTGATTGAAGACTTGGTCTCTTCCATAATATTCCGAGTGATTGAACACACTTGGTAGCATACGAACTTGACCATCATATTTTGTAACATGACACGACTTGTATGTCGACTTTTGCATTTCCTTAATGGTTGTAGCTAAGATTGCTATTATTGATACATGTATTACAAACTGAACATGAATTGCATATTTTGAGTTTAATTTCATGATAATATACATGGTGCATCTGGATTTGTGCTAAGATGTCAAACCCTGAGCAGTGTTTCGATAGAAATATTGGACGTCGAACTATCTGTGCATATAGAACAATGTCATATGAACTATAGGCATAACAACATATGTCGGTGTAGAATGTCTGGCGGTGTAGATCACACCTACCCTACCATATAGAACAATGTCATATGAACTATAGGCATAACAACGTATGTCGGTGTAGAATGTCTGGTGGTGTAGATCACACCTACCCTATCATAGTGCCAGTCAAATTATATTTATATTTTGATAAAGACCTTTGCCGACGGCAGTATAGTCGGCAACTACTTTTTCTTGTCAATTTTTTTGCCGGCATTAAGTATGTCGCTCTATGTGGCCTATCTCAACAAATTGTTTGACACTGCTTTGAGTGTCATGGTGTAGTGCAGTTGAATGAAAGTAAATGATCAAACTTGACTGCCATGACAGTTATAGACATAGTATCGCCGCTAGCATGATGACCGTCTATATTGTAGTCAAGCAGTAGTGCTTGTAAAGTGAAGTAGATATTGCAAGTGCATATTTCCTGCAAACACCATAAGCGTACTATCAATAAAAGAAACACCCAAGCAACACGCTTATAAGAGAACTGGTATTTCGCCCTTATATCCATCATCAGCAAGCAAGTTCAGTAGGGACAACATAAGACACACATACAACATGTAATGACAACAAAATGGGCTAGTTGTTGGGTTGGATTCATATCAGCCACATTCAACAAGTCTTACAAACCCATAACATCCATATATAAGTCTTGAGACAACAAGTTATGATTTATGAATGCCAAAAACGGCGTAAGGCAATATAACTATATTTATTGAATTGTACAAAGTTAGAACCCGACCCAATTAATCGCCTACTTTCCGACCTGATGATGTTGTTGAAGCATGCAACGTGAAAAGCTGGCCGCGAAGAATATCGAGGGTGGATGTGGCCCATGGCGACAAGGCCCCTTGCTGAGGTTGTCGTAGGCGGAGGCGAGAGGGAGTAGTGGGGGGTGCTGTAAGCGGGTGGTGCTGTGTGAGGGACTGGGAGAGGTGACAAAGGAGGAGCACCTGCACATTCTCTCTCTCAAAGGTTTTATTTGGGCTTGGGCCACTCATTCATTTGCTTTCATATTTGAGTTGAAACGAAATTCCTTCCATTGCCAAAAATCAGAAGAGGAGACTTGTTTATCCATTTCCTCTCAAAAGAAGATGAAAATTTCAAGTCAGGTAGCGCTCGTCTGGGCCCACCAAATCCTATGATGTCCTCTCCTCTCACTTCGCCACAAGGCGATCCCCTCTTTTAATGGAAGATTAGAGCAAGTATAATAGTGAGCTTTAAGTCCGCTTACATGACACTTTTGATTAGAGGTAAAAGCATCCCGGGTACCCTAACTTGCATGGAATGTGATGATTTAGTCCCAAACTTGTAAAATGCAACTCCACCATACCCCAACTTGCACTGGAGCGCGACAAGTGGCAGCCAGCTGGCCGGATAGGTCGTCACCTGCACTTTTACAAAAACACCCTGCGTCTTTTCTAATTAACCCCCGCTACAGGCAGCTCTTCTGTTGCTGATAAGTTTATCATATCATCTGCAGCAGCAGATGTCTCTAGCGTGTGAATGCATGCGGCCATGGGCGCGCTCCATCCCTGCCTGCCATAACATTGTCTCTGCACTGCACCGCTTCTTTTTCTCTTTCCAAACTTAGCTCATGCATGCACCTGGTGTGTTTAGCTACCCAACAATCAGATCACGTCTCAGAGTGTGCATATAAATACTAGTGTATAAAACGGCGCAAAAATAAAGCTAGGTCAGAATGGGTGCTAAATACCTAGATACTTCTTGTACCAAATAGGGTATGCTTCAATTTTTGACAAGGAAACTGATGAGCTATGCTACATTCAAAATGTTATTATCTCTCTTCTTCTTCATCGGTTGAACGATCTAAGCTGCCTTCTAGGGCTTCCTTAATTAGTATACACTTTTGGGAGGATAAGATTTACATCAGAGAATGAACAACATGGCAAATAAACAAACAAAGTTGATAGGTACCAACAAGGGATTAATTAATTAAGCTAGCTCTACCACCTGAATTATGCGAGCAAAAACCGCCGCCTAGCTGGAGAGAAGAGATGGATCGAGCTAATAGTACCATCTGCTACTAATTTCGTTGCGATGGTTTTGTTTGTTGGGGACTCTTTAATTTGTGAGCGCCCGGTAAAATTAATTTGTTCATGGAGTAGTGTACTGCCTAGTTTGCGTTGAATAGACTTGTTCCTTCCTAACTTAGGCGCACGGATTTTGTCACGGTTTGTTTTTTATTTATTTGCTTTGCTGCGGGAGGGCAGATGAAGCATCTTAAGGCACTAATCTACACTGAAATTCCTTTTCTAAATAAACTCTACGGTGATAATTTATTTGTTCATGGACCTTGGGTGGGGTTGATGCCTTCATATGGAAAATGTACCATCTCCATGCATATAATCTGTAGCTACTAATTTTGCTGAGGCTGCTGCTGGATTGGATACCCGCCTGCTAATTTTGTTTTGTTGGGGTTTAATTTGTGAGCACCCGATGGAGAAGTTTATTACGTATTTGTTCATGGATTGGATGCCTGCCTGCTAGCTCTGCTGCACCCGGATAAGATAGAGATACTGTACTAACCAACAGAATGGGTTCATTTTGTTTTTTGAGAAAACTGGAACGCATTGATTTGCTGCACTTGCTCCCAACTCAAAACGTAATCAAGGTTTTGTTGGTCTTGAGTTACTTAGTTATTAACTCCTTGGATTCATATATGTTTGCATCTCCGTGGTTACTTTCACTGATTACTTACATTGATTCATGTTCTGCTGCCAAAATTGATCAATGAAGCTGCACTTAGAATTTATTTATTACTGTCTTCATCTTTCAGACTATGCAATCGTCCCTAAGTAATCAGTGAAGCCGCAGCTCTTGTCTTGTGCTGCTCTTCTCTAACATCAATCATATTAAGTTACTGATTACTTCCACAGATGGCGCAGGGATGGGCAGACGCTAGCCACCTGGATGTCTTTTGCTGGGGAACGGCCTGGATCAGCCCCCTCTTTTCACTGTAAGTACTATCAGTACTAGTTCTAGGAGTGCATTGTCGATCGATCGATCAATCATCTAATCGAATGAAGCAAGCAAGGAAGCATTCATTTTCTCGATGGATCATTTCTGAGTTTCATCCATGCGCGCCTTGTACATGCATGTTCCAGCTGGGCGACATGCATCTCGTGGCGCCACCGCGCGCTGGGCGGGGGTGGCCGGCGCCCGGAACCCATCATCGCCGCGCTCATGGGCAGCTTGGCCTGGCTCGCGTACGGCTTGGAAGTCATCGACGACACGGTCGAGCCGCTGTCTGTCAACGCCTGGGGTGCCACGTTCCAGGCGGTGTACCTCGTCACTTTCCTCCTCCTGTGCACCGGTGAGGAGCGACGCCGTGCTATCAGGCCGATGGCGACCGCTGGGATCTACGTGGCCCTCTTGCTCACCATCGGCGGCGTCGACTCCGGCACCTTCAAGTTTCTCTGCACCATCGCGGGTTCGGTGTCCGCCGCCGCGCCGCTGCTCACCTACTGGTTCCTGGTACTGATCGAGCGTGATCCATCTCTCATCTTTCAACCAACTCAACTGAACAAGTGTATACTGAATGATGAACGAGCCTGAACCTGAACCTGAACCTGGATGGTTCCTTTGTTGCATTGCATTGCAGGACCAAGCTACGCTTCCACCCTGGGGCATGTCTGCCTTCTCCATCGTACACTGCTTCGCGTGGTGTATACGGGGCGTCACGAAGCCGGTACCACAGCATGAGGACTTATACATGGCGGTGCGAAATTTCTTCCTTCCTTCCTTCCTTCCTTGGACTTCATACTTTCATAGCTCTACTGCTGCTGCACATTATTCATTCTTTCGTTATCTAGCTACCTTTGCTGCTGCTGGTGCTTAACCTGCATGAACTCGCTGGATTTACTATGGATGCAGACGCAGAATGGGATCGGCGCTTTCTGCTCCCTGGTACTACTGTTCCTGGCCTGGTTTTTGCCCGGCGCCCTGGCACCGCCCATGGAAGAGGACATGCATCTCCTGGCGGCGCTCATCAACCCAGACGTCGTGGCAAACCACCCTCTGTTCCCCGCCCGCCCACCGCCGCCGAGACGCAGGAGCACTGGCGCTGACGTCGACACGCACCACGACCCACCGCCGCCGAGACGCAGGAGCACATGAGCCGGACTCCGGCGACCGTCGCTCTGTGAAGAGGACGAAAGCGGCCGACCTGACGTGCGAACCAAGGCCAGCATGCCTTCTGTTTGACACTTGGTCCTTCCTCACTCATCACTTCATCAGTATGTCGCCTGCTAAGGCTGCCTGTCAAGTTACACTGAGTTGGATTCCAGGAAGAACGATTTTGCTTTTGTGAAAAATTCAAGTTCCAGAACTTACTCTGAGCTAGTAGAATTCAGCACCCGACATTCATGTGTTTCACTTCATGCATATGTTGAAATGTAGTAGTACATCACATAACACATTCTTACATTTGCAGCATCCACCAATTCACCTCGAACACAACTTTATGTGAACGACATAACCAGTTTAATCAAAAAAAAAAAGAAGCAAAAGTGTGGAAATTTAAATATACACAAGTTTAAACACAAAATCAACAGTGTGGCAATTGATCAATGTCGTAAGTCATGAGAAGTGTTTTTTTTTAAGTCCAACATGAGAGCTGTTGGTATTCACTGTTAAACATCCTGTACGTGGCCCCTAGCGTGACAGCCGAGAGGAGATTACTTGCACGCATTATATAGATAATTAGAGGGATATTTCATCTTGTAACCATAATCCTTATCTCTACCTTTCTTTCTTCTCAAGTTGTAATCTCTCCAACTGTATGCGCTATCAGGGAGGTGCGCCCCTGTTCTATAAACACGTACGGCATCCCCTCGCGATGAGGTAAGACGCTTTCGCCTAACGCACATGGTAATCAGAGCCTCCTCTTCCGAACCCTAGCTTTTCTTCGATCTCCATAGTGCCAAGCCATGTCTTCCTCCAGCGCCGCCCAATCCAACCCAGCGGCCAGGTCACGGAGAAGCTCTCCCGGATGAACTACGTCCTGTGGCGAACGCAAGTTACGCCGCAACTGAGGGGAGCCGGGCTCTTCGGCTACGTCGACGGGACCATGCCGGAACCCACCCGCCTCCTCATCACCAAGGACAAGGACGGCAAGGAAACGTCCGAGCCCAACCCTCTCCATCCCATCTGGGTGAGGGAGGATCAGCAGGTGCTCGGCTACCTCCTCAACAACCTCTCCAAAGAAGTGCTCATCACGGTGACCACGGTGACCACCGCGCACGCCCTCTGGGTGGCGCTCGCAGGCATGTTTTCCACTCAATCTTTGAGTCGTGTAAACAACATTCGCATTGCCTTGATCAATGCATAGAAGGGCAACCAATCGGTTGCTGCGTACTATGCTTCCATGCGTGCTCTTGCCGATGAACTCGCTGCGGCCGGCAAGCCCATCCAGGATGATGAGCTCATCTCCTACCTGCTACATGGGCTGGACATGGACTACCAGCCACTCGTCTCCGCCCTCGACGCCCGCGTCACGCCGGTCTCCCTCGACGAGCTGTACACCATGCTGAGCAACTTTGATCAGCGTGTCGCCCAGTTCCACAGCACCGGCGGCGTCTTCAAGTCCTCGGCCAACGCAGCCACTCGCGGGCGCGGTGGGTACTCGTCTCGTCATCGCGGTCCTCCTCGACACAAGGGCAAGCAAGGCGGCGGCGGCTCCAGCAACTCGGGTTCCCGCAGCGGGCGCCCCAACTTCACCAACAATAGGGGTCGCCGTGGCGGGGGCGGTAGCGGCGGCGGCAGCTCGGGCAGATCACGACCCGATGCAGTGCGCTGCCAGATCTGCGGCAAGCCTGGACACACAGCCAAGGATTGCTGGTATCGTTTTGATGAAGACGAAGCTTCCTCTGATGAAGATGACAAGATTGCTGCTGCCGCCGATGGGTCATACGGCGTTGATACTAACTGGTATCTCGATAGCGGTGCAACAAACCATCTCACGGGGGAGCTCGAGAAGGTAACCCTACGTGAAAAGTACCACAGGAAGGATCAGATTCACACGGCCAGTGGTGCAAGTATGAACATAAGTCACGTTGGTCATTCAGTTATACGTACCCCTTCTCGTAACATTCATCTTCGAAAAAATTTGCATGTCCCTAGTGCCAACAAAAATCTTCTATCCTTTTACCGCATTACCATTGACAATCATGTCTTTATTGAATTTCATCCTTTCTTCTTTTTTATCAAGGATCAGGCCACGAAGAAGGTACTATATCACGGTAGATGCATTCGAGGTCTTTACCCGTTGATTTCGGAGCTTAGAAGATTCAATAAATAAGCCTATGGTGTTGTCAAGCTTTCTTCAACACATTGGCACGCTCGTTTAGGGCATGCATCTTTTTCTCTTGTTGAACGTTTGCTTAGGAAAATAAGCTCTCGTTTGTTGGTGAGCGCAATATTGAAACCGTTTGTGATTCTTGCCAGAGGGCAAAATGTCATCAATTACCTTATCCTATCTCTACAAGTGTCTCTACCAAACCATTGCAATTAATTTTCTCTGATGTTTGGGGACCTGCCCCTAGTTCTGTTGCTAGACACACTTACTACGTAAGTTTTATTGATGACTACAACAAGTTCTCTTGGATATATCTTCTTAAGAAGAGATCCGAGGTCTTTCAAGTATTTAAAAATTTCCAAGCTCTCGTTGAACGCAAGTTCGATAGCAAAATTATTGTTAGACAGGGGGGGGGGGGGAGTATGAGAAATTAAACTCTTTTTACCAAACTCTTGGCATATCACATTATGTATCTTCCCCCACGCTCACCAACAAAATGGTTCTGCCGAACGCAAACATAGGCACATAGTTGAAGTTGGTCTAGCTCTTCTAGCAGGTGCTTCCATGCCCTTAAAATTTTGGGATGAAGCATTCTTGATTGTTGTTCACATCATCAACATGCTCCCTAGTCGTGTTATAAACAATGAAACACCAACCGAACGTCTACTTCATGTCAAACCAAACTATACATCTCTTCGTGTATTTGGGTGTGCATATTGGCCCAATCTCCGCCCATACAATTCTCGCAAACTCATGTTCAGATCCAAACAGTGTGTTTTTCTTGGCTATAGTGCCCAACACAAGGGGGTGAAATGTCTAGATGTCTCTACCGGGCGTGTCTATATCTCACAAGATGTCGTTTTTGATGAAACCAAATTTCCTTATGCGGATCTTCATCCCAATGCCGGCGCCTTACTTCGTAAAAAAATTCTCCGTTTACCACCATCTCTCACCGGCCTTGATGAAGGGGAACATAACCGCAATGATTTTACGTTGACTAACCCCAACCACTGTGCATGAGCTATGTGATGACGCAGGAAATTGCACTGGAAAAAACAGAGTTCAAATTGGTGAAGAAAACGGCCTCAACAGGCCTTATTTCATGTGTCATGCACCGGGGAGCAAATCTGCCCCGAGATCCGCTCCTGCAGACCTAGCAGACGCGCCTGCGCGATCATCCTTAGGATCTGCTTCTGCCGACGTCGCAGCCGGATCGACTTGGGATTCCGCGCCCTCAGCAGCGACAGGACCCGTCGCCCGTGCGCCCGTGAGCGAGTCCGCAGCCGTCACCTGTCCGCCTTCTGGTGGACCTGCAGGCGCGCACTTCCCCGCTCAACCGGTGTGCTACAAGCGGTGCGATCCGTGCCGCCCGACCGATGCGGGACCCACCTCTAGCGCAAAAGGTGCTGGCCCCTCATCCCGACACCATGATGAGCCCTGTCGGGCGAGATCCTCTATGCCAACTCTGCACCGTGCGCCTTCACCTGCAGCCACAGAGGATCCGGGGGAGGATCTGGCTCCAGATTCAACGCCTGCTGCTCCTGGATCGGCTGCAGCATCCGGATTCTCCTCGGGATTGGTGGCTGCAGACCCTGCTGCTGGCTCGGGATCTTCTATGCAGCCCATGCAGGCTACTCTTTCACCTTCACGACGTGCACGGCTACAGAAAGGGGTAATACAACCAATTAATTATAAGCATGTCACAAAATATGGTATGGTGTGTTCCATAGGTGAACCAGGCGAACCACAGACCCTAGAAGAAGCACTTGCAGATGACAAGTGGAAAAAGGCTACGCATGAGGAAAACATGGCGCTGAAGAAGAACAAAACATGGCACTTGGTCCCCTCACAGCAGAGTAAAAATCTCATTGATTGCAAATGGGTGTTTAGGATCAAAAGAAAATCTGATGGCACCATTGATCGCTACAAGGAAAGAATTGTGGCCAAGGGTTTTAAACAACGGTATGGTATAGATTATGAGGACACCTTTAGTCCTATTGTAAAATCTCCTACCATTCGTCTTGTCTCGTCTATTGCTGTGTCCAGGGGCTGGAGTCTCAGACAGCTAGATGTATAGAACGCGTTCCTTCATGGTGTCCTGGAAGAGGAAGTGTACATGAAACAACCTCCTGGGTTTGAAATTCAACCTGCACCAACTCATGTGTGCAAGCTTGACAAAGCATTATATGGGTTGAAGCAAGCCCCACGAGCATGGTACTCACGTCTCAGTCACAAGATGCAAGCACTTGGCTTTGTTCCTTCTAAGTCTGACACTTCATTGTTTATTTACAATAAGTGCAATACACATATATTTGTCGTCATCTATGTGGATGATATTATTGTTACAAGTTCATCTGATGAAGCTATCGCAGGACTTTTGAAGGACCTTAGTACAGAGTTTGCTCTCAAGGATCTTGGAAATTTGCACTATTTTCTTGGGATAGAAGTGAAGAAACATGAGGATGGACCTCACTTGTCTCAGGAAAAAATATGCCACAGATCTAGTAAAGAAAGCGGGCTTAAAAGGTTGTAAACCCTCTCCTACTACATTATCCAGCTCTGAAAAATTGTCTCTTACAGAAGGACAACCTCTTAGTCAAGAAGACAACACCAAATAGAGGAGTCTGATAGGTGCACTTTAGTATCTTACACTTACAAGACCAGATATTTCTTTTGTTGTTAACAAAGTCTGCCAGTTCCTTCATGCACCTACCACTGTTCACTGGACAACTGCTAAACGCATAGTCAGATATGTCAAGAACACACTTGGTATTGGACTTAATTTCAGAAAGTCATCTTCCACACTTGTCAGTGCTTTTTCAGACTCTGATTGGGCAGGATGTTTGGATGACAGACGTTCCACTGGTGGATTTGTAGTGTTCTTTGGTCCAAACTTAATCTCCTGGTGTGCTAGGAAACAGGCTACTATCTCTAGGTCTAGCACAGAGGCTGAGTACAAGGCTTTGGCTAATGCTACAACTGAAATTATCTGGGTGCAGTCTATTCTGAAAGAACTTGGTGTAAAAAGTAAACAAGCTCCATGTCTGTGGTGTGATAATCTGGGTGCTACTTACTTATCTGCTAATCCAGTCTTTCATGCTAGGACCAAACATAGTGAAATTGATTTCCACGTTGTCAGAGAACGAGTGGCTCATAAACAACTTCAGATTTGGTTTGTGCATTCCAAAGATCAGATTGTACATGGATTCACAAAGGCATTACCTACCAGAAGCTTTGAGGATTTCAAGCATAATCTCAACTAGATGAAGTTGTGATTAAGGGGAGTGTTAAACATCCTGTATGTGGCCCCTAGCGTGACAACCGAGAGGAGATTACTTGCACACATTGTATAGGTAGTTAGAGGGATATTTCATGTTGTAACCATAATCCGTATTTCTACCTTTCTTTCTCCTCAAGTTGTAATCTCTCCAACTGTATGCGCTATCAGGGAGGTGCGCCCCTATTCTATAAACACGTACGGCGTCCCCTCACGATGAGGTAAGACGCTTTCGCCTAACGCACATTAACTAGTTGCCCTCTTCTCCAAAATTTCTCTTTCACTTCGCGTCTAATAGCAGTCCACCAAGATATAATTAGCCTCGCTCTTTCCTTCCTTATTTTCTATGTCATGCCGCGTTTAAATAGAGGACAAATTAGGCTTTATCTTTTGCTTCTTATTTCTCTGTCACGTCCCATTTATGCGGTTAATTAGCCTCTATTTCCTTCGTCATAATTTGCTATGATTCACGAGACGGCTTCCTGATACCCAGAAAACTTAAAGACATATATAAATTGGATAGGTTGAGTGTAAGGTAGAGAGGTGTGACTAATTTAATACATCAAGCACCAGCCCCTTGTTAGCCGGAGCAACATTGACGGTCGCGGTGAGCTCCTCCAGATCGTCAAGATCATGTACCGGCAAGCCAAGCGTAGCCCAATCAAAGGAATGGGTCGCTGGGGAGGGGGTGCCAAGGACCTCGCAGAAGTGGTCGTCAACCACTTGGAGAGTGGTTTTTCTCTCTCGGAATGACCTCGTGCTAATGGCTTGCTATGTCTATATACCGTCTTTAGTACTAGAGAGTGTTTTTCCTCTCCCGGAATGCTTCTACTTCTTTGTTATTTAGATTCTACACGTTATGATTCAGGTTTATATTATTGTCCATTGTAGATGTTACAAGTTCATATGCAAAGCAGCTAGATTTGTTCAGATAGTTAGTTGTTGTGATGCCCTGGGATCCCTGATCTAGAATTGGGGGAGAAGGAGAGAAAGGGGAGTATAGGTGAGAAGCGTGTGAGGGGAGAGTTTAATTCAGATCTTTTCCTTCCCGCCGAATCATCCGGGTCTTGGTACAATATGTAGCCGGCACAACGGGCCAGCCACCCTCGACACACGCACGCTTGCAAGGCCCACAGCCCAGCTCGCCACGCAGGGCGTTGCAGGTTCAGTTCAGGTGCAACTCTGAACCTGCACTTCTTCAGTCCGCTGCATATGCAGGCTACTGTCATATGCAGGCGCGACATTGCCCCCCATCTTGAGAGGATTCCCCTTCCCAGATGCTGGCATTTGGAAAACGTTGACCAAGCACCAAGTAATCCTCCCAGGTTACTGCTGCGGATGGCATGTTCTCCCACTGAATCTGCAGCTGGACGACCGGCGCATCTCCTTTCTTCATCATGCGACAGTCCAGAATGGCTGCCGGTTGTAACTCGATCGTTGGCCGCTAGATTCGGCACCTTGGGGAGCTCACAGAAGACCGGTGTGTAGTCGGGAATGAAGGGTTTCAATTGGGACACGTGAAACACAGGATGTATGCGGCTGTCTGGAGGGAGTTGGAGCCGGTAAGCGAACGTGCCCACGCGCTCAGTGACGAGGAAGGGCCCGAAGAACTTATATGCCAGCTTGCGGCACGGGTGATTGGCGACTGAAGTCTGGGCATAAGGTTTAAGCTTGAGCAGTACCTGTTCTCCCACATCGAGTGCACGCTCGGCGCGACGATGATTTGCCTGTTTCTTGAAACGAACTTGGGCGCGAGCTAGCTGCGACCGGAGCAGCTCAGTGTGCATGGCCCAGTCCAGGTCCCCGCCTCGGGCGTCCTCTGGCAGCTCGGAGCTCAGTTGTGGTAATCCTCCGAGATTTGGTTCTCTTCCATATAAAGCTTTGAACGAGGAGCAGTTCAGAGAGGAGTAATGGGTTGAGTTGTACTAGAATTCTGCCGTAGGTAGCCATTTGCGCCATTGCTTGGGCGTGTCGTGCACAGCGCACCGGAGATACATCTCCAGACACTGGTTGACGCGCTCTGTTTGGCCGTCTATCTGTGGGTGGTTCGCCGTGGAATACAGAAGCTTGGTCCCTGTGGCGGCGAAGAGCTCGCGCCACATTGCGCTGGTGAAAACCTTGTCACGATCAGACACCATGGAGTGAGGCACGCCGTGGAGCTTGATGACGTGTTCCCAGAACGCGCGGGCAACCTAGGCTGCCGTGAAGGGGTGGTGGAGCAGCACGAAATGCACGTACTTGGTGAGCCGGCCGACGACGACCATAATGGCATCGTAGCCATCCGATTTGGGAAGTCCTTGATGAAATCCATGGTCAATTCCTGCCATGGTTCTTGAGGAATCGGCATCGGTTGGAGCTTCCCGGCCGGGTTCGTGTGCTCGTGCTTGGTGTGCTGGCACACGACGCACTGCTTGATGAAGTCTTCGACCGCACGCTTCAGGCCGATCCAGGCGAACAGCTTGCGGACGCGGTGGTAGGTCGCCGTGGTGCCAGAGTGGCTGCCGACAGCGCTATGGTGAAGCGCGGAGATGAGCTTCGTTTGCAGGGCCGAGTTCGCGCCAATCCAGAGGCGCCAACGCTGCCTGATGATGCCTTGCTATAGGGTGCGCCCCTGGTCATCGATGTCGATGACGGCGAGCTTGGTGAGCAGGTCCTGGGCGTCCGGGTCTGTCGCGTATGAGTTGGCGACTTCCTGGAGCCACTGTGTTTGACACAGGGAGAGCCCGTCGAGAGCCATCAGGTGGCCGACACGCGACAGCGCATCTGCTGCACCGTTGTCGGTGCTGCGCTTGTAGCGGAAGGTGAATTAAAGGCCGACCATCTTCGCCATGGCCTTGCGCTGCAGCTCCGTCGCCAATTGCTGATCGTTGAGTGCACAAAGGCTCTTATGATCGGGGACGCGCCCGCTGAAGATATGGCCTCCACTTGTCGATTGCCATCATCACGACCAAGAATTCCTTTTCGTAGGTTGACAGCTTCTGATTGCGCACTCCCAAGGCTTTGCTGAGGTAGGCCACGGGGTGACCATCTTGCGTGAGCACCGCGCCCACGCCGGTGTCGCAGGCGTCGGTTTCGATGGTGAACGGGCGCGAGCAGTCCAGAAGGGCGAGCACGGGTGTGCTCACCATCGCCCTCTTGAGCATGACGAATGCGTCCTGGGCCTTCTCGTTCCACTCGAATCCCTTCTTGGTGAGCAGTTGCGTCAAGGGCTTGGCAATGATTCCGTAGTGCGGGATGAATTTCCGGTAGTAGCCGGTCAGTCCGAGGAAACCGCGCAGCTCGGTTTGGTTCGTTGGAACGGGCCAGGCGTTCATCGCACTGGTCTTTGATACGTCTCCATCGTATCTATAATTTTTGATTGTTTCATGCCAATATTATACGTCTTTCACATATTTTTGGAAACTTTTTATATGATTTATTGGACTAACCTATTGATCCAGTGCGCAGTGCCAGTTCCTGTTTGTTGCCTGTTTTTTATATCGCAGAAAATCCATATCAAACGAAGTCCAAACGCGATAAAAATTCCGGAGATTTATTTTGGAATTTTTGTGATTTTTGGGATGTGGAATCAACGCAAACGGGGGCCCACAGAGCCCACAACCCACCAGGGCGCGCCAGGCACCCCCTAGCGTGCCCAGGTTTCTTGTGCCCTCCTCGAAGGTCGTTTGGGGCCCTTCTTCTGGAGCAAGAAAGATAATTTTATGGAAAAAAATCGTGTAAAAATTTCAGCGCAATCGGAGTTATGGATCTCCAGGAATTTAAGAAACGATGAAGGGCCAGATCTGGGGAGCGCGAAACAGAAGAGAACAGAGAGGGAGATCCAATCTCGGAGGGGCTCCCTCCCCTCTGCCGCCATGGAGATCATGGACCAGAGGGGGAACTCTCCTCCCATCTAGGGGGAGGCCAAGGAAGAAGAAGAAGGAGGGGGGCTCTCTCCCCCTCGCTTCCGGTGGCGCTGGAGTGCCTCCGGGGCAACGATCGGGACGGCGATCTACATCAATAATCTTGCTACCGTCAACACCAACTCTCTTCCCCTCTATGCAGCGGTGTAACACCCTTCTCCCCGCTGTAATATCTACTTAAACATGGTGCTCAACTTGTCGGAGTAAATGGCCACGGGTAGCCTAACCGACTCCCCCTGGCTCTTCGAAAAATTACCAGGCCATTGAAGCCTTCAAGCATACAAAGCATAGGGCCGCCTTCCTCCGGCCGAGGGCCGACTCCCAGAAGGCGACCCAGCCTCAGAAACCTCCTCCAAGAAAGATACGAGATAGCCGACTCCAGGAAGCCGGCCCCACGGGGACCGACTCCCAGAAGCCGGCCGCGAAGAAAGCCGGCTCCCAGAAGCCGGCCAAGACTGCACCCACCAAGACTGTACCCACATAGCGGCGATAGGATGGGGTGTGGCCACAGTACAGCCCACTACCCCCGAATCCCGGAACGGGCATGGCCACAGGGCGCCGTACGGGCCAGCCGTCCCCCGTCCGGCGCGGCACTATAGCCATGTTGGCCTCGATGTCACCCACGACAGGTGCCAGTACGGCCCGTGGGCGGCGGGCCCCTTTGCCAGAGAGACATCTGAAGGCGGCCTGGCCTCCTCTAGTCGGTCAGGGATGTGGCCGGCTCCCAATAGCCGGCTACCTCCCTCCCTCGAAGCATGCGCCCCATTAAGGAGACAAGACGAGGTAAGGCTACAGTGAGAGCTCGCAAGGCGGTGACACTGTAGCCACGCTTACCTCGACAAAGCCCTCATCATCAGAGGCGAGGAAACAGTAACCAGCCGCCGACAAAGCCCCCAAACGGTGGGGCCGGCCTGCCGGCCAAGAGGTCGGCAGCCGGCGGGACCCACCAGTCGGCGGGCCCAATGACCGGCGGAGAAGCCGGCGAGCATAGACACTGACGGCTGGGACCTGCGCCCAACCGGATTACCATTGTACCCCTGGGGGTAGGCCTATATAAACCCCCCGGGGCACCCATGCAAGGGGGATCATATAGAATTTGACACACCACCTAGAGAGAAAGGGAGAGCTAGCCTTGTCCTTCCTCTTCCTCTAGTCAAACAGCTCCAGGAGCGCTTGTAGCTACTTGTACTGATCTAGTGATCATGCGGAGACCCCGCAGAGCAGGACTAGGGGTGTTATCTCCACGGAGAGCCCCGAACCTGGGTAAGATCCGCCGGCGTGCATGTCTTCGCCTCATCCCGTTTCCAGGCACCGGCGATGTATTACTGGCTCCCACAATGATAAGCCACCCATTGGCATATGTCGCACCTACCACCCGACATTTGGCGCCCACCATGGGGCCAGGTGCACCGTTGTCCGGAGACCTGTTCTGGACGACAACCCTTCCCCCCCCCCCCGCGAGCGCAGCCAGCCTGCTACGCCCGATGGCGCTTGCCCCGACGCGCTGCAAGGCTTCGACGACGCCTGCGCGGCAAGCTGCCTCGCCGATCTTCTTGGCGAGACTCGCATCTCCGACGAGCCCGCGTCCGACGCGGGCACGGACTACCCCGAGAGCCACCTCATCAGCCTCCTCGACCAGCTTCACGTCTTCAGCGAGC
Organism: Aegilops tauschii subsp. strangulata; assembly: GCF_002575655.3. NCBI lineage: Eukaryota > Viridiplantae > Streptophyta > Magnoliopsida > Poales > Poaceae > Aegilops > Aegilops tauschii. The sequence goes on from NC_053039.3 coordinate 51,961,873, forward strand.
TTGCTGTAGACTTGGAGTCGGTCGGCTCCACCGACCCGATGCTTGTCGACTCCGACACGACATCGTTCAACGCCTACCCCTCCGACGTGGTAGTCTTCGATGACCCTCTCCCTCGAGATGACAGCGGCAGCAACGCTGTCACTGAGGTGCTGGTCATCAGCCACGTCGCCGACTCGGGCGAGAGCGCCCACGACGCCCTACAGGCGGCGATGCATGACTTGTCCATCCCCATCCCGGCCGATGCTGACGCCGAGACCCTGGAGGCATGTCATCCCGCCCTCATCGCAGAGGGCCAGAAGATAGCCTCCATGAGACGCCTCACTGAGGCCCACCAGCGCGAAGTCGACCGTGCCGCTTTTGGTACGCCGCCTCACGGCGGGCCGAGCCGAGTCGGCCTCGTGAAGAAGCGCGGCGCGGCCATCGCCAGCATGCTGGGGGCGGACCGCCCCGTTTACGCCACACCGGCTCGAAAATCTGCGAGCTGCTCGGGCGGCAGTAGAAGAGCTGAATGGGCTAGGGGCTGATGAGCTCCCCTACATGATAAGGCGCATCCAGCAGCTGATCGATGCAGCCACAGAACGGCATGAAGCCGGCGCCCGCGCTGAGAGCCCTCCCCCGCGCCGAGAGCACGCCGCGACATCCCGGTCGCCGACTGCGAGCGGCGCCCGCGCAAGGAAGGACAAGGAGCCGGCTGCTAGCCGCAGCCGGACTCGAATCACCATCGAGCGCGACGCGGAAGGCCGCCCTCGAGCGGTGGAGTGCCAGGGCAATCCGCCTCCTCCCCCGCCTCGTGGAGAGAGATGTCCCACCCCGCCGCCTGTCACGCATCCGACTCTCGGTGGCCGACTAGGCCGCCGCGAGGGAGTCGGCGAGAACGACGCCCGCCACCGGATCGACCGCCTAGCTCGATCCCTAGCGCTAGAAGAAGAAGACGATGTCGGCCCGCCATGCTTTGGCCCCCGCATCCGCGATGAGCCCTTCCCCAAAGGGTTCTCGCTCCCTAGAGACATGCCCAAGTACAACGGCTCTGTGAAGCCGGAAGATTGGCTCATCGACTACTCTACCGCCGTCAGTATAGCGAATGGCAACAGGCGCGTAGCAGTGAAGTACATCCCTCTCATGCTGCAAGGCACGGCACGCACCTGGCTCAACAGCCTCAAGCCCTACAGCGTCAACAGCTGGCTGGACTTCACGGAAGTCTTCGTCCGCAACTTCACCAGCACGTACAAGCGGCCTCCCAAGCCCCGCCAGCTTTTCTTATGCGTCCAAGGGCCTAGCGAATCGACCCGCGACTACCTCACGCGATGGGCCGAGCTCCGCAACTCCTGCGAGGGGGTGCACGAGGTGCAGGCCATCGAATACTTCACCGCCGGGTGCCGAGAGGGCACCCTCCTCAAGCACCGACTCCTCTGCGATGAGCCGGCTACCCTTGACGAGCTGCTGGTCATTGCAGACAAGTACGCCACAGCCGACTCCTCGATGAAGACCGAGCTCCGAGTGGACGCCTATGGGAAGGTGCTCGCTCCGGCTCCTAAGATGCCGGCTGGCGACTCCAATCGGCGCCCCTACCAGAACGACCACAAGCGCAAGGCCCCTATGCCGCCTTCCACCAGTCGGCAGGTGGCCACAGTCGAAGACGAGCAACCCGAAGAGCGGCCCGCTCCCAAGAAGAAGGGCGGCAGGCCGGCTTGGCAGCCGACCTTCTCCTACGAGCAGACTCTCGATGCCCCCTGCAAGTTCCACAGCGGCGCGAAGCCATCCAACCACACGACCCGAAAGTGCCACTGGCTCACCCGGATCTCCAAGGGCGAGGGGCTGGTGGCGCCTCCGCCTCCCAGCCCGCCGCCTCCATCCCCCCAGCAGCCGGCTGCCCGACCAGCAGTCGGAGCCATTCAAGATGAGTTCCCTGATGAGCACGCCGCCTACGTCGTCTTCACAAGCCAGGTTGAAGACAAGCGCAACCGGCGCCGACAGCACCAAGAGGTCAACGCAGTCGCCTCCAGCAACCCCGAGTTCATGCATTGGTCCGAAAGGCCTATCAACTGGAGCCGGGCCGATCACCCAGAGGTGATGCCGTCCGCTGGCTCCTACGCATTGGTGTTGGATGTCACCCTCGCAACAGAGAGGGAGGCTGCCCGATTCTCCCGCGTTCTGATTGATGGCGGAAGCAGTATCAACATACTGTACCGCGACACCATGGAGAAGTTGAACCTCAAGGCGAAGCAGCTCATGCCAAGCCGGACCGTTTTCCATGGCATCGTACCCGGCCTGTCCTGTTCCCCGATCGGCAAGATCAAGATGGATGTTCTCTTCGGAGACAAGGATCACTTTCGCCGAGAAGCGATCTGGTTCGAGGTAGTGGATCTGGAAAGCCCTTACCACGCTTTGCTCGGCCGACCTGCTCTGGCCAAGTTCATGGCTGTGCCCCACTACGCCTACCTGAAGATGAAGATGCCAAGCTCAAAGGGGATCATCACAGTGGCCGGCGACTACAAGAAGTCCATCGAGTGCGCTGCAGCCAGCAGTTGACTGGCCGAGTCCCTCGTAGTGGCAGAAGAGAAGAAGATGCTGGATCGAGTTGTGGCCATGGCCGGCAAGCAGCCGGCCTTGTCCCCCAACCCCAAGGAATATGATGCGCAGGGCTCCTTCCAGCCGGCCAAGGAGATGAAGAAGATACCTCCGGACCCGGAGAACCTGGAGAGGTTTGCAGTCATTGGTGCAAACCTGGACAGTAAATAGGAAGTCGAGCTCGTCGACTTCCTCCGTGAGAATTGAGACATCTTTGCATGGTCCCCAAAGGACATGCCGGGTGTTCCGAAGGATTTCGCCGAGCACAAGTTACACGTCCGAGCGGACGCGAAGCCGGTCAAGCAGCCCCTCCACAGACTGTCAGAAGAGAAGAGAAGAATCGTAGGAGAAGAGATAGCCCGGCTCCTTGCCGCCGGCTTTATTATGGAAATGTTTTTCCCAGAGTGGCTTGCCAACCCAGTCTTGGTGTTGAAGAAGAATAACAAATGGCATATGTGTATAGACTACACTAGCCTCAACAAGGCCTGCCCCAAAGATCCGTTTGCTCTGCCACGGATTGATCAAGTAATAGACTCCACAGCCGGATGCGAGCTGTTGAGTTTCTTGGATGCCTACTCAGGATATCACCAGATTAAGTTGGACCCAGCAGACCACTTGAAGACCGCCTTCATCACACCATTCGGAGCTTTCTGTTACCTGACTATGACATTCGGCTTGAGGAATGCCGGTGCCACTTTTCAGCGTTGCATGCAGAAATGCCTCCTCAAGCAACTCGGCAGAAATGCCCACGTCTACGTAGACGATATTGTGGTGAAGACAGAAAAGCGCGGCACCCTGCTGGAAGACCTCAAAGAAACATTTGCCAACTTGCGCCGATTCCAGATCAAGCTCAACCCCGAGAAATGCGTGTTCGGAGTACCAACCGGCCAGCTTCTAGGCTTTCTGGTCCCCGAACACGGCATTGAGTGCAACCCTGTGAAGATCAAGGACATTGAGAGAATGGAGATTCCCACCAAGTTGTGAGACGTACATAAGTTCACCGGGTGCCTGGCCTCCCTAAACCGCTTTATCAGCCGGCTAGGAGAGAAGGCTCTCCCCCCTGTACCGACTCATGAAGAAATCCACTCATTTCGAGTGGAATGACCAAGCAGACCAAGCCTTCCATGAGTTGAAAAAGATGCTGACCACTCCACCTGTCCTGGCGGCGCCGACTGAGAAGGAGCCCATGCTCCTCTACATTGCCGCAACTAGCCGAGTGGTCAGTATAGTCATCGTGGTCCAGCGCCCAGAAGAAGGCTGTGCCCAACTAGTCCAGAGGCCGGTATATTATCTAAGCGAAGTACTGTCCAGCTCAAAGCAAAACTACCCACACTACCAGAAGATGTGCTATGGAGTGTACTTCGCCGCCAAGAAGCTGAAGCCCTACTTTCAAGAGCATCCCATCACGGTCGTATGCACCGCCCCGCTTGCCGAGATCATAGGCAGCCGGGATGCATCCGGCCGGGTGGCTAAATGGGCCATTGCGCTGGCGCCTTACACAATCTTCTACTAGCCCCGCACCACCATCAAGTCTCAAGCATTGGCCGACTTCCTCGTTGACTGGGCCGAGACCCAGTACCTACCGCCGGCTCCCGACTCTATTCATTGGCGGATGCACTTCGATGGGTCCAAGATGCGCACCGGCTTGGGAGCCGGCATCGTCCTCACCTCTCCCAAAGGCGACAAGCTCAGATACACGCTGCAAATCCACTTTGCCGCCTCCAACAATGTGGCTGAATACGAGGCGCTCATACACGGGCTCCAGCTAGCCAAAGAGCTCGGCATACGCCGGATCCAGTGTTATGGCGACTCAGACTTGGTGGTCCAGCAGTCATCTGGCGTCTGGGACGCCAAGGATGCAAACATGGCGAGCTATCGATTTCTCGTCCAGCAGATCAGTGGGTACTTCGAAGGGTGCGAGTTCCTCCACGTGCCACGGGCCGACAACGGCCAAGCAGATGCCCTGGCACGGATCGGCTCCACCCGACAGGCTATACCAACCGGTGTCTCTCTCCAGCGCCTCCTCAAACCATCTATCAAGCCGTCTCCAGAATCGGACTCTATCTTCGTACCGCCCACCCCCGATGCAGCCGGATCCGACTGGAGGAACCCAGCAGGCGGCTCGGGGACTACAGAACCCGGCCCGGGGACTGCAGCAGTCGGCCCGGGGACTGCAACGGCACAAGAAGCGGTGGTCGACTCCAACTCTCCACCACCCAACCCACCCACCCGAGTTACAGTGGCCGTACTAACAGTAGAAGAAGTCACAGCTCCATCATGGGCCCAGCCCATCCTCAACTTCCTAGTCAACAGAGAGCTGCCGACTGATGAGATCTCGGCAAGACTAGTGCAACGCCGAGCCGGAGCATATGCAATAATAAACAGAGAACTTGTCAAGCGCAGTGTCACTGGGATCTTCCAGCGCTGCGTCGAGCCAGGAAAGGGTGTAGCAATCCTCAAGGATATCCACCAAGGCGAATGCGGCCACCATGCAGCCTCAAAATCACTTGTGGCCAAAGCCTTCCGCCACTGTTTCTTCTGGCCGACTGCGTTGGAAGATGCCAAAGTGATAGGCAAATGCTGCAAAGGATGCCAAGTCTTCAGTTCCAAACAACACCTGCCGGCTTCCGCACTCAAGACCATCCCCCTCACCTGGCCCTTTGCCGTCTGGGGGCTGGACATGGTGGGCCCATTCAAGACAGCCCGCAGCGGCTTGACACATCTGCTTGTCGCCGTGGACAAATTTACCAACTGGATCGAAGCGAAGCCGATCAAAAAACTGAACGGGCCGACTGCCGTGACATTTATTGCCGACATCACTACTCGGTATGGCATGCCGCACAGCATCATCACCGACAACGGCACAAACTTTGCCAAAGGAGCACTGGCACGTTTCTGCACGACACAAGGCATCCGACTGGACTTAGCGTCCGTTGCCCACCCACAGTCAAACGGCCAGGTCGAGCGAGCAAACGGCCTCATCCTCACTGGCATCAAGCCCCGCCTGGTCGTACCACTGGAGTGCTCGGCCGGCTGCTGGCTCGACGAGCTGCCGGCTGTCCTCTGGAGTCTGCGTACTACCCCAAACAAATCAACCGGCTTCACTCCGTTCTTCCTTGTATATGGTGCCGAGGCTGTCATTCCGACTGACATCGAGTTCGACTCGCCTCGGGTCACCATGTACACGGAGGCGGAGGCCAAGGAAGCGCGAGAAGACGGCGTCGACCTGCTGGAAGAAGGCCGGCTGTTAGCACTCAGCCGGTCCGCCATCTACCAGCAGGGTTTGCGCTGTTACCACAACCGGAAGGTCAAGCCAAGATCCTTCCAAAAGGGCGACCTTGTGCTTCGGCTGATCCAGCGAACAGCCGGCCAGCACAAGCTCTCGGCCCCTTGGGAAGGCCCTTTCGTCATCAGCAAGGCACTAGGCAATGACTCCTACTACTTGATCGACGCACAAAAACCAAGAGCACGCAAGAGGGATGATTCCGGCAAGGAGTCAAAGCGACCATGGAACACAAACCTCCTGAGAAGATTTTACAGTTGAAAGCAGTATGTATCATGCTACCGTTTTTATTAAATATGAGACAAACGGGCCCCCCGAGGCACACTCGGGAACCGCCCTCCTTTATCTATGAATGACGAGTGTCATACTCATGAATGTATTATTACATTTGATTTTCTGTCTGGCACCGGGTTCGACTAGTCGGCCCGGGGACTGGCCGCCTTAAGTTATATTAAATTTCTACCTGAAGTCAGACAAGTAGTGTGCCGGCACCCGAGCCCTCTCTTGTTGAAAGTCGCAGCTCGAAGAACCGACTGTCCGACTGGCAAGAGCCAAAGGCAGAAAGGATGCCCACACGAAAAATGACTAAGGACTAACGAACTTATATAACGCAAAGACGGCCTCCAACCACGCCTACCGGCTGTCAAACCAGCCGGCTGGCCGGCCTCCCAGTCACTTCGCTATAATTCAACAAAGCTAGAGTACTTGCCCTCCCAACTGGCCAAGCACTTCTCCAGCCACAGATTGCAGAGCAGCTATCCGGCTGGGAAGGCGGCAACCAAGGGAGGGCGGCAAAGGAAACAGCCGAAGGATGAAAAGCAAAGAGCAAGGGAAAGCCAAACGCATGCATAATTATATTTACACATAAGGCCCTTAACAGGCCGGCAGTCAATATATTCGAATACACCCCCAGTGGGTGGAATTGCGCAAACTCAACAAAATGCTGTTCCAAGAGTGGTAAAACAGGAAAGTAGAGGCAGCAGACTAGACTAAGGGCGCTGCAGGGGAGCCGGGCTGGTCGGTGGAGACGGCGCCGCCAGCTGGAGGAGTGGCTGGCTGGCGGGTCTCGGCTTGATCATCGGCGGCTGCAGGCGGTGCACCCGCGCGTGCCTTGTTGCTGGAGGCACGGTCAAGCTGAGGCTGACCGACCGCTCCACCATCTGGCGCGGCGTCTTCACCCTCCTCCTCCTCCTCCTCGCCCTCGTCGCTGGAGTCGATCTCCTCCGTCGAGTCCTTGCCATCTTCCGGGTTCAGCCCGAACCACTCCTTCGGATGGGCAATGCCGTTGTCATCCACCTCAGGAGCGAAGGCGCCGGTGTCGGTGTAGTCGGCAATCGCCGAAGCCCGCTGGATGATAGCCGGCCGCGCCGGCTCCAGCTCCGTGTCGGCCTCCTGCCGCCAGGTGGCCAGCTGGTCCAGACTCAGCTTGGGATACCAGGCCTTGGCGAACTCCAGCGCCCGCCTGGCGCTGGACCGAGCCGCAGAAGCCTTCCAGGCCTCGAAGCGGCCAACCGCCACCTCCAGCCAGTCGGCAGTCCGACTGGGGGTGCGGGGAATCACCTCACCAGGCCAAAGAGCGGCCAACACCTGCGCCCCAACACGCTGAAGCCGGCGGAGCATGCGATGAGCCGGCTGGAGGCGGGCCTGAATCGCCAAGAGCTGCTCCTCCAGCGACCGGCGAGCGTTTGACGCGATCTCGACGCCAGCCTGCCTTCGTGCCTCGCGGTGGGCCTCGACGACCTGGTTGGCGGCGGTAGAGTAGCCAGGGAAGTACTCTGCGCACGAAAGAAAGAGAAAGAAGAGAAAAACACCAAGTCAGAAAATGAGCCAAACGGCAAGCGGCAAGCAAGGACGAAGAAGACGGCGGCCTACCGTCAACCAAGTCTTCGATCTGGCCATAGCCGTTGATCAGCGTCTGCTGCGCTTCGGCCCAGCTGGCCGCCTCTGTCTCATAGTCGGCTTGGAGGGCGGCCTCGCTGTCCTGCACCGCCTTCAGGGCCGCCTTGTGGCTCTTCTCCTGGTCGGCCAACCTCTTGGCCAGGCGGTCACGCTCCTGTGCCAAGGCGTCAAACTCGGCCTCCTTAGCATGGAGGGCGGCCTGAGCCCCGCCCAGCTGCTCCCTCAGACTGGCGTTGGCCGCTGCAGGGATGGCAGAAAAGAAAGAAGCAATAAGGAAGAAGTCGTCAAGGAAGATCCGACCCGACTGCTCAGCAGTCGGCCCGAATCTCGGGGACTACACCCAGTGGGTGCGCTGACGCGCTCCCACGTGAGATAAAAGACGAAGCACTTACCCCGGCTCTCAGATAGGTCAGCATTCTTCTGGGTCAGCTCTCGAGCCTGGGAGTTGAAGGCAGCCGCGCGGAGGTTGTGGTAGTCCTGCAAGACAGGCAGAGGAGCGAATGAGAACAAGATAGCAAAACAAAGCCCGCTAAGAAGTCCCAAGCCGCCTGCTCAGCAGCCGACTCGGAACTCGGGGACTACACCCAGTGGGTGCGCTGACGCGCCCCCACGGAAGAAACCAAGATCAAAAAAGAAAAATAAGAAGACTAACCCGAATGGCCGCCCGCGTCGCAAGGAACTCGTCATTGTATTTCCTCAGCGCCGCAGCCTGGGACTGAAGCCGGTTCCGGACGTCCTGCGCTGCCACGTTCACCACAGCCATCCCTCCACCTGGCGTCCACCCCGAGCTGGCGCTGGCCGCCTCCATGTCCTGGGCCGACGAGCTGAAGCCCGCGGCCTTCTGCGGGTCTGATGCAGCCTTTCCCGTGCGCTAGCGCGATGGCGACTGGACCACCAGATCTATCCTCGCGGCCGGCTTGCCCCCGGCCGATTGCACAGGCGGCACGTTAGGCCGGCCGCCTTGGGTCGCCCCAGTCGGCGGGGCCGGTGCCACCTCCCTCTCCGGGACGACGGCATCGTCCTCCCTCTCCAATCCCGGCTGGTCGCCGTTGGCTTCCTCTGGCGGGGGCTCTGGGGCCTCAGGCGCCGCGGCGCGCAGAGGGGTGACGAGCAAGGCCCCCTCCGCTGCTGCCGCAGCCGCAGCCTCCGCTTGGGCCTTGGCCGCCGCGTCGGCGCGCGCCTTCGCCGCCTCCTCCTCCTGTGCCGGCTTGGCGGCAGCCGCCCTCAACTCCTCCGCCTCCCGCTCCTCCCGCGCCTCCCGCGCGTTTCGCTCCGTCGCCGCCTGAAGCTCGGCGCGGGGGTCCATGCGGCGGGTGCTCCCGGATCCTCCCGGCGATCCAACGACGGAGGTGGCAGCAACCCACTCGAGCGAAAGCGGAGCCCTGATTTTTTGAGAAAGGGCAAGGATTCAGAAATCACAAAGAAAAGAAGAAAGAATGTACAAAGGAATATACACTTACGCCGACACCATCTGCGGCCGCTTTACCACTTTATGGAAGCGGGCCGCCTTCGCGGCCGCCTCATCCCGCCTGGTCGCCGCTGCCCCGCCCTTGGGCTTCTTCGGCCAGCTCCCGAACAAGCGCGACGCGGCACGGAGCTTCTGCCCGCCGCCCCGAGTAGCCGGCGCGGCGGAGGAACCCGCGCCGTGGTCGGACGCCGGCTGGCGGCGTGGGACGATTTCCCCCTCGTCGTCATCCGGCCAGTCGTCGAAACTGGCTCCAAGCCCGGAGCCGCCTGCTTCGCCGCCGGCTTCGCCGCCACCCGCCTCGGTGTTGTCATCCATGGCGGCCGCCCCCAAATTGTGGTCCTCTAGGTCATGCTCCGCCCGGTCGGGGAGGAATCGGCGCTCCGCCTTTGACCCGGCTACAGGTCGAAGGAGAGGGCTCTGCCAAGGCATGCCGACTGGTCAGAGATGGCCAAAAGGAATTCGGCGTCAAAACTAAGAAAGGAAAAGGAAAAAGAGAACATACCGTGGGCGGAGGATGTGCACGGGAATATGGCTCCTTGCCAAACCGCCACTCTGCGGAGAGCTTGCAGTTCGCAAGGTAATTCACCATGTGGGCCACCTCGTCGTGCGGCATGTCCTTGGTGCACATCCGACTCGGATCGAGCTGGCCGCTCATCTGACAGATCAGGTGAGGGAGGCTCTGAAGCGGAAGCACCCGGCGCGCAACGAACGTGGCCAGCAAGTCGGACCCAGTCAGGCCCTCCGACTGGATCATCACTCGCAGTCGGGCGACGGCTGCGCCTCCAGCCGACGTCAGCGTCACGGCCCGATAGGACAATTGGGGCCGCCTCCCAGCCGGTGGGCCGGCTACGAAAGCCGGCAAGTTGACGTAGTCGCCTTGTGGGGCGACGTTCTTCACGTAGATATATGACTTCTGCCAGCGCTTCGCCGACTGGATTAACGTGATGATGGGAAAGGGGTTGTCGGCCGCCGGCCTCCTCATCGCGATGAAGGCGCCGCTCTGGGCCGTCACGCCCTGCATGCGGGTGCCCAGCTTAGATTGAAAGAACTCCCCCCAGAGCTCGAGGGTGGGGAGAACGCCAAGGAAGCCTTCGCACAAGGTGACGAGGGCGGACAGCAGCACCACCGTGTACGGGGTGAGGTGGTGCGGCTGGAGTTGATAGAAGTCGAGGAAGGAGCGGAAGAAAGCGCTCGCCAGCAAGCCGATGCCGCGCAGGAAATGCGAGCGGAAGACTATCCGCTCGCTTTCCTCCGGCTCCGGCGTGATCTCCTTCGCAGGCGCGAGACGGACCCGCACCTGGTCCGCGCCGGGCAACCGCCGCGTCTTGCGGAGGAAATCGATGCGGTCCATATGGACGTTGGAGCCGTCCCAGTCCCTGCCGTACTGCATGGTGGCAAGAGGCTGGCAAGAAAGAGTGCGGCGGTGGAGAAAGCACGGCCTCACGGCGGCAAAGCTGTGGGGCAGAGTGAAGATTGGTGGGACGGCGCGGCGGCGAGTCGCTGCTGTGAGGGAAACCAGGAGGAAGAAGATGGCGGAAAGGAGAGGAGCGTGCGAGCGTCTGCCGCTTCCCTTCCTCCCCCTACTTATAGCCTCGTGCGGCGAAGCCGAGGAGGCGAGGCGTGGGGAGGAACGTGGGATTAACTGCTCCCACTCCGCCACGACCCGCGATTATTACGCCCTAAACATCGTGTGGAAACCGCCGCCGGAAGACGTGCGGACAGTTGTGGGCTGCAAAGAATCCGCGCCTGGGCCTAGGCGTCGGAGTGGCGGGCCCTCGGCCTGCGGCGACGTCTTGTCGCGCGCGTGGGTTGGCAGGCTCTTTTCAGCCAAGGGACGCCACGTGGTTCGCAGGCGGCGAGCGGCCGGCCCACAGCCCGACACACGCGCCAACAGACTCCCGCCCTCCGACTTTAATTTTTTTTCGCCAAGACGGCGCGCCCAATCGAAGCCGACTCCCAGCTGCTAACTCGTCAAGATAAAAAGCTGACCGGGCTTCTCGACCTCCTCTCAGCCTCGAAGCCCAACCAGCTTCGGGGACTACTGTCGGAGTAAATGGCCACGGGTAGCCTAACCGACTTCCCCTGGCTCTTCGAAAAATTACCAGGCCATTCAAGCCTTCAAGCATACAAAGCATAGGGCCGCCTTCCTCCGGCCGAGGGCCGACTCCCAGAAGGCGGCCCAGCCTCAGAAACCTCCTCCAAGAAAGATACGAGATAGCCGACTCCAGGAAGCCGGCCCCACGAGGACCGACTCCCAGAAGCCGGCCACGAAGAAAGGTGGCTCCCAGAAGCCGGCCAAGACTGCACCCACCAAGACTGTACCCACATAGCGGCGATAGGATGGGGTGTGGCCACAGTACATCCCACTACCCCCGAATCCCGGAACGGGCATGGCCACAGGGCGCCGTACGGGCCAGCCGTCCCCCGTCCGGCGCGGCACTGTAGCCATGTTGGCCTCGATGTCACCCACGACAGGTGCTAGTACGGCCCGTGGGTGGTGGGCCCCTTTGCCCAAGAGACATCTGAAGGCGGCCTGGCCTCCTCTAGTCGGCCAGGGATGTGGCCGGCTCCCAATAGCCGGCTACCTCCCTCCCTCGAAGCATGCGCCCCATTAAGGAGACAAGACGAGGTAAGGCTACAGTGAGAGCTCGCAAGGCGGTGACACTGTAGCCACGCTTACCTCGACAAAGCCCTCATCATCAGAGGTGAGGCAACAGTAACCAGCCGCCGACAAAGCCCCCAAGCGGTGGGGCCGGCCTGCCGGCAAGAGGCCGGCAGCCGGCGGGACCCACCAGTCGGTGGGCCCCAATGACCGGCGGAGAAGCCGGCGAGCATAGACACTGACGGTTGGGACCTGCGCCTAGCCGGATTACCATTGTACCCCTGGGGGGTAGGCCTATATAAACCCCCCGGGGCACCCATGCAAGGGGGATCATATAGAATTCGACACACCACCTAGAGAGAAAGGGAGAGCTAGCCTTGTCCTTCCTCTTCCTCTAGTCAAACAGCTCCAGGAGCGCTTGTAGCTACTTGTACTGATATAGTGATCATGCGGAGACCCCGCAGAGCAGGACTAGGGGTGTTATCTCCACGGAGAGCCCCGAACCTGGGTAAGATCCGCCGGCGTGCATGTCTTCGCCTCATCCCGTTTCCAGGCACCGGCGATGTTTTACTGGCTCCCACAATGATAAGCCACCAGTTGGCATATGTCGCCCCTACCACCCGACACAACTCCATATATTATTTCCCAATGATCTATGGTTATCCTATGATGTTTGAGTAGATTCGTTTTGTCCTGTGGGTTTATCGTGATCTTGGTTGGTATGATTGTCTATTTTATTTATGGTGCTGTCCTATGGTGCCCTCCGTTCTCGCGCAAACGTGAGGGGCTCCCGCTGTAGGGTGTTGCAATATGTTCATGGTTGCTTATGGTGGGTTGCGAGAGTGATAGAAGCTTAAACCCGAGTAAGTGGGGTATGACGTATGGGAGTAAAGAGGACTTGTTACTTAATGCTATGGTTGGGTTTCACGACCTTAATGATCTTTAGTAGTTGCGGATGCTTGCTAGGGGTCCAATCATAAGTGCATATGATCCAAGTAGAGAAAGTATGTTAGCTCATGCCTCTCCCTCATATAAAATTACAAGAATGATTAGCGGTACTTGTTATCGATTGTCTAGGGACAAATAACTTTCTTGTTGACACAAACCCTTTTTCTAAGCACCTAACTTTTATTATCTTGCAAAGTACTTTTAGTTTTATTCATGCAAAGTAGTTCTAGCATCACACCTACAAAATAGCTTCATACTTGTTTCCGGTAAAGCAAACGTCAAGTGTGCGTAGAGTTGTATCAGTAGTTGATAGAACTTGAGGGAATATTTGTTCTGCCTTTAGCTCCTTGTTTGGTTCGACACTCTTATTTATCGAAGAAGGCTACAAACGATCCCCTATACTTGTGGGTTATCAAGACCTTTTTCTGGCGCCGTTGCCGGGGAGTTATAGCGTGGTGTGAATATTCTCGTGTGTGCTTGTTTGCTTTATCACTAAGTAGTTTTTATTTCCTGTTCTAAATTGTTCTCTATCTTTAGTTATGGGTAGGAAACGCAAAATACCAAAAAAATTAGTTGTACCTACTAAACCAATGGTTGAAGAACCACCCAAAATATATCATACTACTGAAGCTTTCTACTTGGATCATCTTCGATCCATTTGTGCTCGTACTGAAAACCCAACTAACTTAGTTGAGGGAAAATCATTAGATGAGCATGCTTGTTTTGTGCGACATCATTTATCTGAAAAAGGGAAACTTTTATAGCATCAAATTAATACTATGCAATGCTATGCTTGGAATTTATGTGAATTATATGATGTTACTTGTTGTTCTGAAGACCCTAAGAAACACCTTCCCTACCAATGTGAGTTTATTGATAATGGAATCGTATCTTCTTATGCCAAAGGTGTCTATAATTACTTTGATATCGAACAAATTGAAGAATTTGTTGCTTTTAAGGGTGCTTATGAAATTGCTTCTTTGGTTGAAAAGTATGATGCTACTCTTTACAAATTTGAAAATTTTGCTATACTTAAATATTGTTATGATAATTATGCTTCTAATGCCTATGTTAAACCATATATTGAGGACTCCTCTACTGTCCAAGAAGAGACTAATATTTTGCAGGAGTCTATGGAAGAAGAAATTGATGAAACTGCGAGCTCATTGGATGAAAAAGATGATGAGGAGAGCGAAGAACAAATGGAGGAAGAGCGGATTAGCTACCCGTGCCCAGCTTCTAATGAGAGTAACTCTTCAACTCATACATTATTTAATTTCCCTTTGTTCTTACCGAAGGATGAATGCTATGATAATTGCTATGATCCCGTTGATTCATTTGAAATATCCCTTTTTGATGAACTTGATGCTTGTTATGCTTGTGGCCAAGAGGCCAATATGAATTATGCTTATGGAGATGAACTTGCTATTGTTCCTTATGTTAAACATGAAATTGTTGCTATTGCACCCACACATGATAGTCCTATTATCTTTTTGAATTCTCCCAGCTACACTATACCGGAGAAGTTTGCTCTCATTAAGGATTATATTGATGGGTTGCCTTTTACCATTACACATGATGATTTTGATGAATATAATATGCATGTGCTTGCTGCTCCTACTTGCAATTATTATGAGAGAGGAACTACATCTCCGCCTCTCTATATTTCCAACACGATAAAATTGCAAGAAACTACTTATGCTATGTATTGGCCTTTACTTGATATGCATGAATTGTTCTTGTATGACATGCCGATGCATAGGAAGAGAGTTAGACTTCGTCATTGCATGATTTATGTTTCTTTGTGCTCACCACTAAATTACAAATCATTGTTGATTCAAATTGGCTTTGATATACCTTGGGATCCGGGTGGATCCATTACTTGAGCACTTTATGCCTAGCTTAATGGCTTTAAAGAAAGCGCTGCCAGGGAGACAACTCGGAAGTTCTAGAGAGTCATTTATTTCTGTTGAGTGCTTTTATAAAGTTTAAAAACAAAAAATATAGAGGGGAACATAAAACTTTTCAAAAAGGAAAGTGAAAGTGAGAGAGACAAGCATTGTTGAAGTGGGGGAGCTCCTTGAACTTTGTTCATGCTCACAGAAACTTTGTGAATCTTAATTCCAGAAACTTTTCAACAAAAATATTTATCCCCTTGTACAATTCCATTGTATTATAAAAATAATGTGCCAAGATTTGCCTTTAGGATGTTTAAATTCCTTGTTGGTTTGTGCGGTGCAAAACAGAAACTTTGGCTGTAGTGCACGATTTTACATTTTTTACAACGTCAAACGGTTCTGAAACCTTTTGTACTTTTTTTCTATACAAAATGTTTATTTTTCCTATTTTTCATAATTTTTAGAGTTACAGAAGTATGGTTGTAACATCCCAAAATTCTAAATTTTGGAATGTTATATTAAATAATTAGTTTTGATTGTTTGTTTGATTGGTGTGTGTATGATTCAATGAAATTGAGTGCATTTTGAAACTTTTTGAAAGTTGAATGAGAGGGAATGAAATGACTTTCCCAAACTTTCATCCTTGCATTTTGATCTCATTGAATTCAAATTCAATTCATCACAAAAACCCTAGAGTGAAGACAACATGACCTCTTCCATTTGAAATGAAAAGGGTTTTGAAAGATTTGAATTCCATTTGGAAATATTTCAAATTCACAAACTTTATGCAACTCAATGATTTTTATGAGATAAGATAAAATGACTTCTTCAAATTATATGAAATATGAGTTGGTAGTTTAAAAGAATAAAATTGAAAGTCCGGTTGAAGTTATTTTGAAACCCACTTTCAAATTGGAGTTATTTGTTTTGTATTCGAATTGTTTTTCTCCAAATTTAAAATATATGAAAAAGTAGGGTGAAATGATTCCCTACAATAGAAAAGTGGAGAAAAATAAATTAGATATCATTTTGGTATTTTAAAAATGATTTTTATTGGGTTTTATTGTAACAGCAGCACTGTTTGACTTTTGTGAATTTTTGTGGACTTTATTTGCCTCTGAAAATATGTTCGTGTTTTAGGAAATTTTTTTATTGAAACTTTTGATATATAAGATGTCTATATTAACGTCTTATTATTTTTCTTTATTTAGTTTCCTTTTTTGTTTTAATATAAAAAAATGGCCGAAGCCAACTTGCCCAACAGTGCCCAGCACCGCGGCCCATCTCTCTCTCCCTCGGCCCACCTACCTCGCCTCACGCCCGAACCGCTACAGCCCGGTCGCCCACACCTCTCTCTCGCTCCCGCACTCGCTGACAGCGGGCCCCGCGTCTTCTTCTTCTTCTCCCGCACGCCATGCCACACTAGTGCCCACGCCGCCGCCGCGATCCCGATCTTCTCGGGATCGCACAATCCCTCCGCCCCCTCCTCCAAGCACCCCTCCCCCTATAAATACCCCTCTCCCTTGACCCGCCCCCTCCTTTTCCCTCACGGAGAAACCCCGCCGCCTCCTCGATTCCTCGCCGGAGCAGAGCACTGCCGCCGTACCATTGTTGCCCTACTTCATCACCCTGACCACCCCGCCACCGCCCAAAGCTACCCACGCACCCGCCGCCCTCTCCTGCACCTCCCCGTGCCCTCACCCGACCTCCAGCACCGCCGGAGCACCATCTTCATCAACCACCGAACGTCACCGCCGCCCCGAGCTTGCTGCCGTCCTCCTCCTACGTCCCTGAGCTCCACCGAGGCCACAATCGTGATCGCCTTCGTCCTATGCATGCTCCCGATGAGTTCACCGAGCTCGCCGACGATCGGAGCACCGTCCCAGTCAACCACCGAAACCGGAGCATCTCGCCGGAGCTCGTCTGCCGCTGCTGTAAAGTCTTGCCTCTCCCTCCAACGTTCGATCTAAAATAAATGCCCTAGATTAGATCTAATCTGAACAGTTAGGTTTTTTAACTAGAACAGTTTAGCTTCGGTTTATTTATGGTTTAGATCTAATCGGTTTAGCCCGTTTTTCTTTTCTGTGGACGCGCGCGCTAATCTGTTAAAGATCGGCCGAGTGTCGTTTAGTTCAGATCGCCCACTGCCTAGGCCCAATAGGAGCCCGACGCGTAGCACCTGCCCGTTTTTTTCGTTTCTATTTTTAAACAGAAATAGTTTCAATTTTAGATTGGTTATAAATTTTATGTTTTAGATCCAAATTGAGTGATTCTTTATACATTGTGTCACAAATTTGTTAAAGTTTCTGTTTGTGTAATTAGGTTTCAAATTTGGGTAGTTTAAATTTTATTTTGATAAAACTTGTTCAAATCACTTATTTGGTCATATTTTTAGTTTTACAAAGTATTTTTGATTGATTCTTTTTCCTACGGTGGTTATTGTTTTGTCTATCCAGTAGAATATAGTGATCTATCTTTAGTTTAATTTAAATTAGAGTTTTAGGAAAAACAATACTGTTTTAGTTCTAGTTTTGTTTTAGCCTTTTCTTTATAGTTTTAATTGTTTTAAAAATATTTCTTTTTGTCACTTTCGACAAATTTAGTATTGTTTATGTTATTTAACAGTAGAAAACTTTATTCTTATTTAAAAAATTTATTTTTGTTAGTTTTGTAGGAAAACTTGTATAGGTCATAGTTAGAGTTTTATAAAAGTTTTTTATTTGTTTCTTTTTGCTATCCAAAGTTTATGAAAAATACTTTCTTTTAAAATTAGTTGTTTTATATATTATTTTTTGTGTATTTATTATGTTAGTATTTTCTTTGTTGTTAAATTTTACTTAGTACAAAGCTATTTTGGGTTATGTCTTAGAATTTTTGTTTAGTAGTTTTCTTGTGTAGTTTTCATTGGTTTTTCTTTTGTGTTCTTTGTGATTTGCATTTTATTTGTTGTTTTGTTGTTCTAAGTGTTAGAATTGCTTGCTAGTATGTTTGCTTCCACTGGTGCGCGTCAGTCCTAAACAAACAGCTTTTAACCCCTTTCCGCGACGGCATTTGGAACCGTTGGGCGATAGGGGGGTCGTTCCCACACGACCCAAAAATCGTCTTGGATAGGGCGCCTCAAGTTGTCCCTATATAACCATTTCCGATATCTCGAATATCCCAAATGCTTCATCCTTGCTACTCGTTTGTGCTTGCATTGCCATCACAGTCGGAGCATTGTGGTTTTGCCTAAAACAAGGCAGATTCCAGGCACGGGAGTTTTCCAGGCAGATTATAGGCACGGGAGTTTTCCAGGCAGATTATAGGCACGGGAGTTTTATGATGCCTGCCACATCACAAACAGTTCATGATTATAAACCATGTATGATAGGTAGACAATCACACACATTTAGTTTTTCCGCACCGTATGTGATAGTGTCTGATATCACACACGCTTTGCAAACGGCAACTGTGTGCATGCTTGGACACGCTTCCTCTCTGTGAACCATCTCGGATTATGGTGTATATCGCAAACATTTGTGTTTTACCAACCGTGTGTGCTGTAATGACCTGCACAACGTAATTTCGCCCTAATTTAATTGCTGCTATTTAAAATTGTACCTAATTTAAACGTGAAAGTAGGCTATAGCTTTATTCATATCCATCAGGTTCAAACAACCAATGCATTATATGATTCACAGGTACATATGTTTAAGAATTACATAAGCACCAAATAAAGAATGATGTATCAGGGTTCTATACTTGTACTATTATAGATGGTAAAGAAAGAGGCGACAGACACTCCAGTTGCTGAACAAGGTGAAGCGGAATGGCCCTATTGTGTTCTCCTGGATGCAGAAGGCATGCAGGACTCTAGTCCAACCCCTTGTGATGGCCGACCGCCAATCATGTAGTTTGAGAGGTAATCTTGAGTAAACTGCTTCAGGATCCACTACATAAGAAAAAGATTAAGATATTGTCATCTAACACAACTCATTACGGGCAGTAAAAAGAACGTTACAGGGTTCTTACTTACCATCCTGTAGTTCACTGTTGTCTTGCATAAAGTGTAAACAAATAGTTCGATTGACATCTTGTGACCCATTTTCATAAAAATCTTTATCAGTTTCCTCACTTGATGCTGGTTCATGAATATCTCATTGCCCCATACCCAGAAAGGGTCGAAGTGTGGATATTTGGCAATGATATATGTACCTAAAAGCACCAAGTTAATATTAGAAGCTAAACAACAATTAAAAAATGATGGAGTACAACACTCCATCCATCCCATTATATAAGATTTTATTACATGTATATCTAGACATCATCAGAACATTAAGGTAACACTCTTCCTTGTTGCTATGTAGCCCGGGATTGCATATTTAGTCATTCAGTATAATGCATGTTGCTAAACAACAATTGAAAAACGAAAAGGCATGTTAACTGCAATTCCTTAACAACAACCAAATATCGTAATTCATAGTTGTATTGTTGAAACTGTTGTTGATGAAATTGAACTGCACAACAAATAGTTGCACATATAGAGCATCACATTGTGAAGAACTGAAATAAACAAGTCATAAGGACATCTCTAGGCGGTCCCTAAAAAGTTAAAGGACTAAAACCCTTAGTGGATATATATACTCCAGCAATTTTTGGCCTTTTCTAGTCGATCCCCTAAACTTAAGGTTGTAAACTTCAATTTGATCAAGTTAAAAGCAGGTTCAACCAAAAGTAGCATGCATTCAAACATAAACGTAGATAGTTTTGCATAACCGAACATAAAACATAAATTTAAACTAAGCTAAACTACTTTCGGTCGAAGTAGAGGTTGAGTCAATCCTTCCTCGTCATGTACGGTGAGCCGCGAGCCGGGTCCGGGCCAATACCGTCATCGGGGCCCTTGGGGAAGGCAGTCCTCCACTCGTCAACGTTGATCTCCTCGTCCTCGGGGCCCACCTGGACGCCCTCCACGCCGCCGTCGTCGCCGCCTTCGACCTCGTCATCTGAGGAGAGCGCGATAACCTCGCTTCCCTCCGCGCCGCCGTCCTCGCCGCCTTTGACCTTGTCATCGGAGGAGAGCGCGATAAACTCGCCGCCCTCCGTGCCGGCAAAGATCGCCCGCTCTGCCTCCACAAGCTCCGGGTGATGCCGACAGAGCTCTTGCATGTAGGCCTCATCGGTGGCCTTGGCCTCGAGACGCTCCCACGCCTCGCGGTCCTCCCGCGCCATAGCCGAGCTCACCACCCTGGCTCCGGCAGAACGAGGTGTACCAGACGTGTGCCGAAGGGGAAATTGAGCCTAGCCGCCGCGCCGTGGTAGCGGACCTGCCAGCGGTCGTACTCCATGGCCGCGAGCTCGGCCGTGTGGAAGCTACCGAGCCACCGCCGGGTGTGGGTCTCTCGATCCGTAATCTCGGTGACCCACGTGCCCCACCACCGCTGCCAGACCCCGAGGTAGGAATTCATCGGCCGCCGTGTCCGAGGGACGACGGGGAAGTCCTCGAACCGGCGTAGGGGCGCGGCGGCGGGCGGATCGGGGGACCGGCGACGGCGGATCGGGCCCGCGGAGGACGACGGGGACACCTCAGCGGCCACCTCGCCGGCGTCGGGCGAAAAGGCCGCGATAAACCTCTTTTTGGCCATTGGCTCCTCGAGCTCCCCGGCACACATGCAGAGGTTGAGGATGGAGGCGCCGGCGATGGCGGCGACCTACCAATGGTTTCGAGGGTTGTGTGTGTCTACGTGAGCGGAGGTTTTGGGGTGTGTGTGTGGAGGGGGGCGGGGGGGGGGGGGGCAAGGTTGTGTTTGAGGAAATACTGCGGCAACTGAAAATTTTGCGGGAGTAACAAGGCGGGGCTACTGAAAATTTGGATCAAGGGTGAGCAGATATTTTTGAGATTGCGAGGGATGCAGAGGCAGGAGTAAAATGTCGGGTCTACTGAATATTTGAATCTAGGGACTGAAGCAGAGCGGGAGTAATAGACATCGCACATGGTCCGCACATACTAATCATGTGCTATAAAACATTAAAACCTTCCAGGCGGTAGATATTTTCGAGATTACGAGGGATGCAGAGGCGGGAGTTTTTGGGGAGCGAGCTAGTGTGCTTGACACGCCGACTGTGGACTGTAGCCGACGCACCTTCTCGCGTAAGCCATTGGCGTACTATACACCAACGGTACTCCAAGATATATTTTGTACTACATCTCACATGGTTGGTGATAATAAACTGTGTGGGATCTACTTGATTTGAATTACAAAATGGGGTCACAGCGGCAATGGACGCTGTTTGAATTGCTAGACCTTTTATCTGCAGTGAACATGCAAGAAATGGGAATGAATTTTTCAGGGTTCGTTTGGCCTTTTTTATACATTAACTGGGTTTTTAGGCATTTTATGTGCATAATTCAAATTTGAACTACAAGCACATGCTCCAATGCACCACAGTTGGTTGAAAAATCACATGTGTGTCCTTGGGTGAATTTCTAGGTCCCATGCAAGAGATGGAAATGAATTTCAAACATCAGGGCACTGTTGATTGCCGGCAAAACATTGAGATACCTGGGTTTTAAATTTTTGTAAATCCAAAACTCGTCTGAAATTTATGAAACTTGGCATGCTATCATGGAGCGGCATCAACATGCCTTGGTGAAAATTTTGTCCCATTTGGGGCAGGTTTGGGTATAAGCTTCTCACAAACCAGAGCTTCTCACAACAAGCATGATGGTTTCGGTAGGGAACGTACCACCTTTAGGGACGGGACGATATTCGTTGCCTCTTATTGCTTTCGAAAGTTTTCTAGTGTCAACATAGAACAACAGGAGTGTTGTGTTTAATCTTGGAATTTTTCGGGGTTCGTTTGGCCTTTTTTATACATTAACTGGGTTTTCTAGGCATTTTATGTGCATAATTCAAATTTGAACTACAAGCACATGCTCCAATGCACTAAAGTTGGTTGAAAAATCACATGTGTGTCCTTGGGTGCATTCTTAGGTCCCATGCAAGAGACGGGAATAAATTTCAAACACCAGGGCATTGTTGATTGCCGACAAAACGTTGAGATGCCTGGTTTTTAAATTCTAGTAAATCCAAAACTCGTTTGAAATTCATGAAACTTGGCATGCTATCATGGAGCAGTATCAACATGCCGTGGAAAAAAATTTGTCCCATTTGTGGCAGGTTCGGGTATAAGCTTCTCACAAACTAGAGCTTCTCACAACAAGCATGATGGTTTCGATAGGGAACGTCGCACCTTTGGGGACGAAACGATATCCATTGCCTCTTATTGCTTTCAAATTTTTTCTCGTGTCAACCTAGAACAACATGAGTGTGATGACCCACAAGTGTAGGGGATCTATCCTAGTCCTTTTGATAAGTAAGAGTGTCGAACCCAACGAGGAGCAGAAGGAAATGACAAGCGGTTTTCAGTAAGGTATTCTCTGCAAGCACTGAAATTATCGGTAACAGATAGTTTTTTGATAAGGTAATTTGTAACGGGTAACAAGTAACAAGTGTAAATAAAGTGCAGCAAGATGGCCCAATCCTTTTTGTAGGAAAGTACAAGCCTGGACAAACTCTTATATGAAGGAAAACGATCCCGAGGACACATGGGAATTATCGTCTAGCTAGTTTTCATCACGCTCATATGATTCAGGTTCGGTACTTTGATAATTTGATATGTGGGTGGACCGGTGCTTGGGCGCTGTCCTTACTTGGAAAAGCATCCCACTTATGATTAACTCCTATTGCAAGCATCTGCAACTACAAAAGAAGTATTAAGGTAAACCTAACCATAGCATGAAACATATGGATCCAAATCAGCCCCTTACGAAGCAACGCATAAACTAGGGTTTAAGCTTCTGTCACTCTAGCAACCCATCATCTACTTATTACTTCCCAATGCCTTCCTCTAGTCCCAAACAATGGTGAAGTGTCATGTAGTCAACGTTCAAATGACACCACTAGAGGAGAGACAACATACATCTCATCAAAATAGCGAACGAATACCAAATTCACATGACTACTTATAGCAAGACTTCTCCCATGTCCTCAGGAACAAACGTAACTACTCACAAATCATATTCATGTTCATAATCAGAGGGGTATTAATATGCATAAAGGATCTGAACATATGATCTTCCACCAAATAAACCAACTAGCATCAACTACAAGGAGTAATCAACACTACTAGCAACCCACAAGTACCAATCTGAGGCTTTGGGACAAAGATTGGATACAAGAGACGAACTAGGATTTGAGAGGAGATGGTGCTAGTGAAGATGTTGATGGAGATTGACCCCCTCCCGATGAGAGGATCGTTGGTGATGACGATGGCGATGATTTCCCCCTCCCGGAGGGAAGTTTCCCCGGCAGAACAGCTCTGCCGGAGCCCTAGATTGGTTCCGCCAAGGTTTGGCCTCATGGCGGCGGTGTTTCGTCCCGAGAGGTTCCTTATGATTTTTTCCAGGGTAGAAGACACCATATAGCCAAAGATGGGCATCGGAGGCCTGCCAGGGGGCCCACGAGGCAGGGGGCGCACCCAGGGGGGCAGGGCGCGCCCCCACCCTCGTGGATGGTATGTGGCCCCCTCTGGTAGTTTGTTCGCTCAGTATTTTTTATTAATTCCAAAAACGACTTCCGTGGAGTTTCAGGACTTTTGGAGTTGTGCAGAATAGGTCTCTAATAGTTGCTCCTTTTCCAGCCGAGAATTCTAGCTGCCGGCATTCTCCCTCTTCATGTAAACCTTGTAAAATAAGAGAGAGAATAGGCATAAGTATTGTAACATAACGTGTAATAACAACCCATAATGCAATAAATATCGATATAAAAGCATGATGCAAAATGGACGTATCAACTCCCCCAAGCTTAGACCTCGCTTGTCCTCAAGCGGAAGCCGATAACGATAAATATGTCCACATGTTTAGAGATAGAGGTGTCGATAAAATAAAATACGGACATGAAGGCATCATGATCGTTCTTATAACAGCAACATATATAAATATTTTCATATGATTTCTTTTGCTAAAGTAAGAATCTATTCACAATGTCAAGTATGACTCAGAAACTTCATTGAAAACTAACAAACTATAATCTCAGTCATTGAAGCAATTGCAATTTATCATAACATTGGAAAGAGTCTATGTAAGAGCTTTTCAGCAAGTCCACATACTCAACTATCATTTAGTGTTTCACAATTGCTAACAATCACGCAATACTTATGGGTATGGAGTTTTAATCGGACACAGAGAACGATAGGGGCTTATAGTTTCGCCTCCCAACCTTTTACCTCAAGGGTAATGTCAACAATAATAGTTCATGACGACTTACATCCAATTGGATATATATATATATATATATATATCAGGATCTTTCCAACACAATGTGCTTGCCAAAGGATAAAATGTAAAAAGGAAAGGTGAAGATCACCATGACTCTTGCAAGAGGTATAAAACAAGAAATAAAAGATAGGCCCTTTACAGAGGGAAGCAGAGGTTTTCATGTGCTTTTAGGGTTGGATGCACAAAATCTTAATGCGAAAGAACGTCACTTTATATTGCCACTTGTGATATGGACCTTTATTATGCAGTCCGTCGCTTTTACTTCTTCCACATCACAAGATCGTATAAAGCTTATTTTCTCCACACTAATAAATCATACATATTTAGAGAGCAATTTTTATTGCATGCAACAATGACAACTTACCATAAGGATCTTACTCAATCCATAGGTAGGTATGGTGGACTCTCATGGCAAAACTGGGTTTAAGGTTATTTGGAAGCACAAGTAGTATCTCTACTTGGTGCAAAGGATTGGCTAGCATGAGGGAGAAAGGCAAGCTCAACATGTTGGATGATCCATGACAATATACTTTTATTTCGGATATAAGAAAACATAACCCATTACATTGTCTTCCTTGTCCAACATCAACTCTTTAGCATGTCATATTTTGTGAGTGCTCACAATCATAAAAGATGTCCAAGATAGTGTATTTATATGTGAGAACCTCTCTTTCTTTATTACTTCCTATTAAACCAAAACTAGGTTTGTCAACTCTCAACAACTTTTATTCATCATACTCTTTATATGTGAAGTCATTACTCTCCATAAGATCAATATGATCTCTTTATTTCTTTTTATTCTTTCTATTTCTTTAATCCCCTCAAGATCATAGCAAGATAATCAAGCCCTTGACTCAAAACTAATCTTTATTATATATAGCTCACGGACTCGATTACATAGAGGGATCATAAAGCAAAACTCACAAGTAGATCATACTAAAACTTTATTCTACTAGATGAAGATACTACCAAAAGGATCGAACTAAGAAGAACGGTAAAGATAGGAGTGTGATGGTGATACGATACTGGGGCACCTCCAAGCTTGGCTTGCCAAGGGGAGTGCCCATACCCATGTGATTATATCTCTTTCCTCGGAGGTGGTGATGATGGAGTTGTTGATGATGTGGGCTTGTCGTCCATCTTCCAAGGCATAGGCTCACCATCATAGAAGGATGATCGAGTCTCCGGGATCCTCAAATCTGCAGCCAAACTCATCCTCTTGAATCTATATTCATACTCACAGTTTTGGTTTTGCAGGTCGTAGATTTGGGCTTGGAGGTGCTCGATCTTCTCGTGAAGCTTGAAGATGGTCTCCCCAATGTTCTTGGCATCCAGCTTGTGGTTGTTGGTGAACTCCGCGATCATCATGTGGTTGGCGTTGAGTCCGCGTTCCACCATCCCCTGGCACTTGAAAACTTGTTGTTCCATTGCTTCGAGCCTCGTCTCCACGCTTCCGGTCCTTCTCGGTCCCTCAACATCATGGATGTACAACAACCCATCACGCATCTCAATGGTTCGAGGGTGTTGCAACACCTCCGCGAGGTAGGGGTTGATGACCTTCTTGAAGAACTTGTCCTTGGGGGCGCTTGGAGACGTCATGGTGACCTAGGTCTGTCAGAAAATAGCTCGAAACGAAAACAGAGGATATTTGCGTGATACGAGGGTCAAAACCTTCGGGAGATTATATAATGAATTTTTACCGACCAAAAGAAGTATCGTGCAAGAAAACGGAGTCCGGAGAGCACACGAGGTGCCCATGAGGCAAGGGGGCGCGCCCTCCAGCCTCGTGGACGCCTCGTGTCCTTCCCGGACTACTTCTTATTCCTATTTTCTTAAATATTCCAAAACAGAGAAAAATTACCATTATAACTGTTTTGGAGTCGGTTTACTTACCGTACCACGTACCTATTTATTTTCGAAGTATGAAGCATTCTGGAATGTGTCCCTTATGTATTCCTCCGGGGTTATGGTTTCAATAACATTGGTTTCAACATTTATGGGATTACCTGAGATATAATGTTTGATTCTTTGACCGTTCACCACCTTCGGATTTGTGCCTTCGAAGTTGTTGATTTTTATGGCACTGGAATGATAGACCTCCTCGATGACGTAAGGACCTTCCCTTTAGAGAGAAGTTTTCCTGCAAAAATTTTTAAACGAGAGTTGAATAGAAACACATAATCACCTACATTAAACTCACGCTTTTGTATTCTTTTTTCATGCCATCTTTTAACTTTTTCTTTAAACAGTTTGGCATTCTCATAGGCTTGGGTTCTCCATTCATCAAGTGAGCTAATGTCAAATAGCCTCTTCTCACCGGCAAGTTTGAAATCATAATTGAGCTCTTTAATAGCCCAATATACCTTATGTTCTAGTTCGAGAGGTAAGTGACATGCTTTTCCATAAACCATTTTATATGGAGACATACCCATAGGATTTTTATATGCAGTTCTATAGGCCCATAATGCATCATCAAGTTTCTTAGACCAATTCCTTCTAGATCTATTAACAGTCTTTTGCAAAATTAATTTAAGCTCTCTATTACTCAATTCTAATTGACCACTAGACTGTGGGTGATATGAAGATGCAATTCTATGATTACGTCATACTTAGCAAGCATTTTACGAAAAGCACCATGAATAAAATGTGAACCACCATCAGTCATTAAGTATGTAGGGACTCCAAACCTCGAAAAAATAACTTCTTTAAGCATCTTAATAGAGGTGTTATGATCAGCACTACTAGTTGGAATAGCTTCTACCCACTTAGTAACGTAATCAACAGCAACTAAAATATGTGTATACCCATTAGAGGAATTAAACGGTCCCATATAATGAAAGCCCCAAACATCAAATGGTTCAATTACAAGTGAATAATTCATAGGCATTTCCTGACGTCTACTGATATTACCAATTCTTTGGCATTCATCACAAGACAAGACAAACTTACGGGCATCCTTGAAGAGAGTAGGCCAATAAAAACCGGATTGCAATACCTTATGTGCAGTTCTATCTCCAGCGTGGTGTCCTCCATAAGCCTCGGAGTGACACTTACATAGGATCTGTTCCTGTTCATGCTCAGGTATGCAACGTGTAATAACACCATCTACTCCTTGTTTATAAAGATGTGGGTCATCCCAGAAGTAATGTCTTAAATCATAGAAAAACTTTTTCTTTTGCTGGTATGTGAAACTAGGTGGTATAAATTTAGCAACAATGTAATTAGCATAATCAGCATACCATGGAGTAGTACGAGAAGCATTTATGACAGCTAATTGTTCATCAGGAAAGCTATCATCAATAGGTAGTGGGTTATGAAGAACATTCTCTAACCTAGACAAGTTGTCTGGAACGGGGTTCTCAGCTCCCTTTCTATCAACAATATGCAAATCAAATTCTTGTAGCAAGAGAACCCATCTAATAAGTCTAGGTTTAGCATCTTTCTTTTCCATAAGATATTTAATAGCAGCATGATCAGTGTTAACAGTTACTTTTGAATCAACAATATAAGGTCTGAACTTATCACAAGCAAATACAACTGCTAAAAATTCTTTTTCAGTAGTAGCATAATTTCTCTGGGCACTGTCTAGAGTTTTACTAGCATATTGGATACCATTTAATTTCTTATCAACTCTTTTCCCTAGAATAGCACCTACAACATAATCACTAGCATCACACATAATTTCAAAGCGTAAATTCCAATCAGGTGGCTGAACAATAGGTGCAGAAATCAATGCTTTCTTAAGTATTTCAAATGCTTCTACACAATCATCATCAAAGACAAAAGGAATGTCTTTTTGTAATAGATTAGTCAGAGGCCTAGAAATTTTTGAGAAGTCCTTAATGAACCTCCTATAAATACTGGCATGACCAAGGAAACTTCTTATACCTTTAACATCCTTGGGACACGACATCTTTTCAATAGCATCAACTTTAGCTTTATCAACTTCAATACCTCTTTCAGAAATTTTATGCCCCAATACAATACCTTCATTAACCATAAAGTGGCACTTCTCCCAATTCAAGACAAGATTAATATCTTCACATCTCTGCAAAACTCGATCAAGGTTGCTCAAGCAATCATCAAAAGAAGTTCCGTATATGGAAAAATCATCCATGAAAACCTCAACAATCTTTTCACAAAAATCAGAGAATATAGCCATCATGCATCTTTGAAAGGTAGCAGGTGCACTGCATAAACCAAAAGGCATACGTCTATAAGCAAAGGTACCAAAAGGGCAAGTAAAAGTGGTCTTTTGTTGATCCTCTTTTGACACAGGTATTTGAGAGAAACCAGAATAACCATCTAGAAAGCAAAAATGTGTATGTTTGGATAATCTTTCTAGCATTTGATCAATAAAAGGTAAGGGGTAATGATCCTTTTTAGTGGCTTTATTTAATTTACGGAAATCAATTACCATCCTATAACCTGTAACAATTCTTTGTGGGATCAATTCATCTTTATCATTAGGGACAACAGTAATACCTCCCTTTTTGGGGACACAATGGACAAGGCTTACCCACTAACTATCAGCAACGAGATAAATTATACATGACTCCAGAAGCTTTAGTATTTCTTTTCTTACCACTTCTTTCATCTTAGGATTTAACCGTCGTTGGTGATCAACAACCGGTTTAGGGTCTTTCTCCAATTTAATTTTGTGCTGGATTAAAGTGGGACTAATGCCCTTAAGATCATCAAGAGTATATCCAATAGCAGCACGGTGCTTCTTCAGAGTTTTCAATAATTTCTCTTCTTCTTGCTCTGAAAGGTTAGCACTAATAATAACATGATATATTTCTTTCCACCAAGATAAGCATATTTAAGAGTATCAGGTAATGGTTTAAGCTCGAACACGGGATCACCCTTGGGTGGAGGAGGATCCCCTAGGATTTCAACAGGCATGTTTCAAAATAGGTCCCTATTTAAAGAATACTTCATCTATTTCCCTTCTTTCATTCATAAACATATCATTTTCATGGTCTAGCAAATATTGTTCTAAAGGATCACTAGGAGGCACGTCAATAGAAGCAAGACCAATAATTTAATCTTGACTAGGCAATTCCTCATCACAGGGTTGTCTACGAAATTTAGCAAAATTAAACTCATGAGACATATCACCCAAACCAATAGTAACAACATCCTTTTCGCAGTCTATCCGAGCATTAACAGTATTCAAGAAGGGTCTACCAAATATGATGGGACAAAAGTTATCTTGTGGGGAACCAAGAACAAGAAAATCAGCAGGATATTTAACTTTCCCACACAAGACTTCGACATATCTAACAATCCCAACTGGTGAAATAGTATCTCTATTGGCAAGCTTAATTGTGACATCAATTTCTTCTATCTCAGCAGGTGCAATATCATGCATAATTTCTATATATAGAGTGTAAGGTATTGTACTGACACCGGCACCCATATCACACAAACCATGATAACAATGATCTCCTATTTTAACACATATAACAGGCATGCCTACGACAGGTCTATGTTTATTTTTAGTATCAGGTCTATCAATTGTAGCAGCTTCTTCACAGAAGTAAATAACATGCCCATCAATATTATCAGCCAAGAGATCTTTAACCATAGCAATACTAGGTTCAACTTTAATTTGCTGGGGGGTTTGGGTGTCCTAATGTTGCTTTTATTGACCACCATTGAAGCTTTAGCATGATCCTTTATTCTAGCAGGGAAATGTGGTTTCTCAACATAAGCAGTAGGAACAATAGGATCATTATAAGTGATAGTCTTTTCTTCAACTTTAATAGGTGCAACTACTTTTACTTCAATGGGAGGATTATATTTAAACCACTTCTCCTTAGGGAGATCAACATGAGTAGCAAATGATTCACAGAAAGAAGCTACTATCTCCGAGTCAAGTCCATATTTAGTGCTAAATTCACGGAAAGCATCGGTATCCATAAAAGATTTAACACAATCAAACTTAGGTGTTATACCTGACTCCTTACCTTCGTCGAGATCCCAATCTTCAGAGTTGCGTTTAATTCTTTCCAATAAATCCCATTTGAATTCAATAGTCTTCATCATAAAAGATCCAGTACAAGAAGTATCGAGCATGCACTACGTGAAACAGGAGATTTGCCGTCAGTATTTACTTTGCCGTCAGCATTTCATCGGGGCAGACGGCAAAGAATGGGTTTGCCGTCATCAATAGACGGCAAAGAAAAACTGACGGCAAAATAGACTTTGCCGTCTGCAAAAAAACACAGACGACAAAGAGCTTGCCGTCTGCCAAAAAAAACACAGACGACAAAGAATCTTTGCCATCTGTATTTGTTTTGTCAGACGGCAAAGAATCTTTGCCGTCTGTATTTTTTGTGACAGACGGCAAAGTGAGTAGTTTGCTGTCTGTATTTTTTTGACAGACGGCAAAGAGAAAACACACCACGCGGATTGATCACGCGGATCAATGACGTGGCAACATCTAAAGTGCACGTACCCATCCACCGCAGCCGTTCGAAGCACGTCCCACCCAACCACGAGTCCTGTCCCTGTGCGCTCGTCCCACCCACGTGGCCCCACCCATGTGCACAACCCACCCCCACCCACGCGCTCCTCTCCCCTCTATCTCTATCTCCTCCCGAGCGCTAGCTCCCTCCTCTCTCCTCGCGAGCAGGTGCACGCCCATCACCAGCGAGCAGCCACGCGCGCCGGCCCGGAGCAGCCGCACGCCGCCTGCCCCGTCGTCCGTCGCCGGTCCCGCCCCGCGTCTCACCGGAGGAGCCGCATGCCATCGGCACCGTCCCTCGCCGAACCCGTCCTGCCTCGCCGCCACAGGCCTCTGCGCGCTGTGGAGCTCGTCGCCCGTAGCCGGCCCCGCCCCACGTCTCCCCGGAGCAGCCGCAAGCTGTCGGCCCCGTCGCTTGTCATTGGCCCTGCCCCGCATCTCCCCGGAACAGTCACATACCAGCGGCCCCGTCGCCCGACCCGTCCCACCTCGCACCCGCAGGCCTCCGCATGCTGCCGAGCCCATCTCCCACTCCCCCGCCCGCCTCCGCATGCGCCGCCAGCTGTTGCACATCGTGCCTCGCCGGCCACCGCGGGCGGCTGCTACTCCGACCATGTCCGCCATCGTCCTTTGTTGCTCCGGCCAAGCTGTATGCACGACGCCAGACTCGTTGTACGAAGGACGCCGGGCTCGCCGGAGGACAGACACGCTGCTCGCCGGAGGCCGGACTGATGCTTTTTTTATTAATTGAAAATAAAATTTGCCGTCTGTTGACTGTGTGGTTGACGGCAAAACTATTGGGGGCCCGCCTCCTAACAAAAAACTGTAAACCCTACTTTGCCGTCTGTCGCAGATAAAAACTTGACGGCAAAGTCTTTGCCGTCATCCTGACAAAAAACTGACGGCAAAGTACCTGTTTGCCGCCTCGACGTTGCCGTCTGAGTTTGCCGTCTGCCATATGACGACAAAGTCTTTGCCGTCTGTACTTGCTAGACGGCAAACTGCCTGATTCCTGTAGTGATGGAGCGATTATTGAGAGAAAGTCGAGCATAAATTTTTTGAATAATCATTTCTCTTGAGAGCTCATGATTGGGGCATGAATATAACATTGACTTAAGGCTCCCCCGAGCTTGAGCGATGCTTTCTCCTTCGCGAGGCCAAAAATTATATATATAATTACGATCACGATGAACAAGATGCATAGGATAAAACTTCTGATGAAATTCCAATTTCAATCGGTTGTAGTTCCATGATCCCATATCATCACATAGCCAAAACCATGTCAATGCCTCTCCCTTCAAAGATAAAGGGAAGACCTTCTTCTTGATAACATCCTCGGGCATACCTGCAAGCTTAAATAATCCACAAACTTCATCCACATAGATTAGGTGCAAATCGGGATGTAATGTTCCATCTTCTGTAAAAGGATTAGCTAGCAGTTTCTCTATCATACCCGAAGGAATTTCAAAGTAAACATTTTTAGTAGGTTGAGGAGAAACTCTTTGCTCTACTGGTCAGGGTGAAGATACCCCAAACAAACCCCTCAAAGGATTACTTTCCATAGTAACAAGTGACAGTAAATTTCAGCACACTATATAAATTTTTCCTTACCAAATTCCACTTACCAAAGGCGCTTCACTCCCTGGCAACGGGGCCAGAAAAGAGTCTTGATGACCCACAAGTGTAGAAGATCTATCTTAGTCCTTTCGATAAGTAAGAGTGTCGAACCCAACGAGGAGCAGAAGGAAATGACAAGCGGTTTTCAGTAAGGTATTCTCTGCAAGCACTGAAATTATCGGTAACAGATAGTTTTGTGATAAGGTAATTTGTAACGGGTAACAAGTAACAAGTGTAAATAAAGTGAAGCAAGATGGCCCAATCCTTTTTGTAGCAAAGGACAAGCCTGGACAATCTCTTATATGAAGAAAAACGCTCCCGAGGACACATGGGAATTATTGTCAAGCTAGTTTTCATCACGCTCATATGATTCACGTTCGGTACTTTGATAATTTGATATGTGGGTGGACCGGTGTTTGGGTGCTGTCCTTACTTGGACAAGCATCCCACTTATGATTAACTCTTATTGCAAGCATCCACAACTACAAAAGAAGTATTAAGGTAAACCTAACCATAGCATGAAACATATGGATCCAAATCAGCCCCTTACGAAGCAACGCATAAACTAGGGTTTAAGCTTCTGTCACTCTAGCAACCCATCATCTACTTATTACTTCCCAATGCCTTCCTCTAGGCCCAAACAATGGTGAAGTGTCATGTAATCGACGTTCACATGACACCACTAGACGAGAGACAACATACATCTCATCAAAATATCGAACGAATACCAATTCACATGACTACTTATAGCAAGACTTCTCCCATGTCCTCAGGAACAAACGTAACTACTCACAAATCATATTCACGTTCATAATCAGAGGGGTATTAATATGCATAAAGGATGTGAACATATGATCTTCCACCAAATAAACCAACTAGCATCAACTACAAGGAGTAATCAACACTACTAGCAACCCACAAGTACCAATCTGAGGCTTTGGGACAAAGATTGGATACAAGAGATGAACTAGGGTTTGAGAGGAGATGGTGCTGGTGAAGATGTTGATGGAGATTGACCCCCTCCCGATGAGAGGATCGTTGGTGATGACGATGGCGATGATTTCCCCCTCCCGGAGGGCAGTTTCCCCGGCAGAGCAGCTCTGCCGGAGCCCTAGATTGGTTCGGCCTCGTGGTGGCGGTGTTTCGCCCCGAGAGCTTGCTTATGATTTTTTCCAGGGTAGAAGACACCATATAGCCAAAGATTGGCATCGGAGGCCTGCCAGGGGGCCCACGAGGCAGGAGAGCGCGCCCCCACCCTCGTGGATGGTAGGTGGCCCCCCTCTAGTAGTTTCTTCGCTCAGTATTTTTTATTAATTCCAAAAACGACTTCCGTGGAGTTTCAGGACTTTTGGAGTTGTGCAGAATAGGTCTCTAATAGTTGCTCCTTTTCCAGCCCAGAATTCCAGCTGTCAGCATTCTCCCTCTTCATGTAAACCTTGTAAAATAAGAGAGAATAGGAATAAGTATTGTAACATAACGTGTAATGACAACCCATAATGCAATAAATATCGATATAAAAGCATGATGAAAAATGGATGTATCAGAGTGTTGTGTCAATTTTTGTGATTTTTCGGGGTTCGTTTGGACATTTTTATGCATTAACTGAGTTTTCAATGCATATATGTGCATAATTCAAATTTGAACTACATGCACATGCTCTAGTGCATATAAATTGGTTGAAAAATCAAATCTATGTCCTTGGGTGCATGCTTAGGTCCCATGCAAGAAATGGGAATGAATTTCAAACACCTGGGCACCGTTGATTGCCGGCAAAACATTGAGATGCCTGGTTTTTAAATTCTAGTAAATCCAAAACTCATCTAAAATTCATGAAACTTGGCATGCTATCATGAAGCGGCATCAACATGTCGTGGTAAAAAAATTGTCCCATTTGGGGCAGGTTTGGGTATATGCTTCTCACAAACCAGAGCTTCTCACAACAAGCATGATGGTTTCGATAGGGAACGTCCCACCTTTGGGGACGAAACGATATCCATTGCCTCTTATTGCTTTCAAATTTTTTCTCGTGTCAACATAGAACAACAGGAGTGTTGTGTCAATTTTTGTGATTTTTCGGGGTTCGTTTGGACATTTTTATGCATTAACTGAGTTTCAATGCATTTATGTGCATAATTCAAATTTGAACTACATGCACATGCTCTAGTGCATATAAATTGGTTGAAAAATCTAATCTGTGTCCTTGGGTGCATGCTTAGGTCCCATGCAAGAAATGGGAATGAATTTCAAACACTAGGGCACCGTTGATTGCCGGCAAAACATTGAGATGCTTGGTTTTTAAATTCTAGCAAATCCAAAACTCGTCTGAAATTCATGAAACTTGGCATGCTATCATGGAGCGGCATCAACATGCGGTGGTAAAAAAATTGTCCCATTTGGGGCAGGTTTGGGTATATGCTTCTCACAAACCAGAGCTTCTCACAACAAGCCTGATGGTTTTGGTAGGGAACGTACGTCCCACCTTTGGGGACGAAATGATATCCATTGCCTCTTATTGCTTTCAAAAATTTTCTCGTGTCAATATAGAACAATAGGAGTGTTGTGTCAATTTTTGTGATTTTTCGGGGTTCGTTTGGACATTTTTATGCATTAACTGAGTTTTCAATGCATTTATGTGCATAATTCAAATTTGAACTACATGCACATGCTCCAGTGCATATAAATTGGTTGAAAAATAAAATCTGTGTCCTTGGTGCATGCTTAGGTCCCATGCAAGAAATGGGACTGAATTTCAAACACCAGGGCACCGTTGATTGTCGGCAAAACATTGAGATGCCTGGTTTTTCAATTCTAGTAAATCCAAAACTCGTCTGAAATTCATGAAACTTGGCATGCTATCATGGAATAGCACCCAACATACTGTGGCATTTTTGTGTCCATTTTGAGAGAAGGCACACTCGAATAATGACAACCAACAAAGGCATTTTGAAAAAATAGCTGCAACTTTAATATCTCAAATGTTTGTATAATTCAAACCGT
Organism: Aegilops tauschii subsp. strangulata; assembly: GCF_002575655.3. Classification (NCBI taxonomy): domain Eukaryota; kingdom Viridiplantae; phylum Streptophyta; class Magnoliopsida; order Poales; family Poaceae; genus Aegilops; species Aegilops tauschii. Next base: position 51,996,944 of record NC_053039.3, read on the forward strand.
GTGCGATCTGTTAACCATTCACGTGACACCACGTGTATTGGTTTTAATGGCTGTAGGAGGTGCCGTGCGGACAGCTGCTTGGCCTTGACTAAACGGGAGGCGTGCGAGCGCAGTCCGATGCGCCGGCTGACCCAGAGGCATGCAAGCTGTCCTCCAATGCGCAGGCTCACCGGGAAGTGTGCAAGCTGTACGCTGCGCAGGCTCACTAGGAAGCGAGCCCTTTGACTTCCATGGCCGCCCGTCTTCTTCTCCATTAATGGCGCCCGAGCCGCTGTTTAGTGCGGGCGGCCTTACTGTTCGCCTCCCATTCCCCTCCCTCCGGCAGACCTCCACCAACGCCATGGTGCAGAATGATCATGTGCCACTAGTCTTCAAATTTGGTGAAGTGGGCTCCGAGCCGGAGAAGATATAAAATAAGGAGGATGGGGCCTCATGGACATGGCCCAGAACGAGCTAGCCGCGGCGGTTGCTGCCCCAGCTCCCATCCCCGCGCCCGTGCCAGCGACCATCTCCGCATCATTGACGGGCTGGTCGCCGAGCACTATCGCAGAGCTGGAAGCCGCGGGCGTCAGCAAGGTCTCCGCGGACCCGCGCGAGCTCATGTACATGCGAGTGCCAGTGCCCGTGCCCATGCCCGTGCGCGCCCCTCCACCCACCATGGTGCCGGCCCCCGTGCGTTTGGCTGCACTCGCCGCGCCCCTCCACCCACCGCGGCACCGGTCCCCGTGCGTTTGGCTGCATCCGCTACGCCTGTGCCCGTGGCTCAGCGGCATGGGACGCTGCCGTCAACCGCTACCTCTCAGCGGCGCCAGTTGCTGTCCTCCCGCGCCCTGCCCGTCGATCGCGCAACGACATGATATTTGATTTACAAGTGAAGAACATTTTGTGCTTCCTTGAAGATTTCAACAACGGCATGCCGGAGGACGACAACGACAACGACGGCGTGGCACGCCGCTTCCACCGCCGCCGGAAATGGTTTTTTGGGGTTTAATACTGTATCTCAAATCTCGATCATATAAATATAAATTCACAGTGTGACTGAATGAAAGATATGGTTTGAACGAACTTGCGTTTTTCTCTCTTAATGTAAAGACTTACCAAATGATTTTCTTTTGAAAAAAACGTCAATGGTTTTTAAATATAAAACACTCGTCGCAAACGTTTTAGTTAGAACACTCGTATGGAAACCGACCGCTTCCCCAGGAAGTCAAGGGAAAATGTGTCGAGCAGGATTTCTGCATCCCTTCAATGCAAATGGTTGTTTTGCATGACCCGTGTGCAACCACGTACAAACAATTGGGTAAGATTTCCATATATGTCATTTTGGGTATGTTGCCATTTGTCAAACTGGGAAGATTGACATTTGTTTATCTAGTGACATTGCCATTTGTCATCCTTGTAACACTGCGATTTATCAAAATATGCAGCTAAAAATCACTAGCACTATCTAATTTGTGCAACTAAAATCACTAGAACTGTTCATATGGACACCACTAGCAGGCGTGAGTTGATGGACGCATATGCAAATGTACCATTGATTATATACAACAAGTCATCAACCCACAACGACAACGAGGATACACGTTGGATTATCGATCATTTCCAACAAAACATTCTAGTAAAGTAAAGTTTTTCTCACACAACAAATAACAAAGCGATGAAATGAACTTCAACTCAACCACTAGTCGGCGTTGGGAATGCTTGCTTTGAACGAGAAGTGATTCTTTGGGAAGGGCCAGCTACTGTCAATCTCGAGACCAACGCAGGACTGATCATCCGGGCTGAAGCGGCCTATGTTAGGACCCATATTGGGACGGTAGGGAAGAATAGCTATGTCTGAGGTATAGATACAGTCGCTTCTCATAAATGGTAGTAACGTTGTGTCAACAGCAGCTGGATCGCCTTCCACCATCATTGGATAGTTTTGTCCAAGGAAGAGCGAGTGTCCTCCAAGACTTTCAATACTGAACCAGGGAGAAGGTGTTGGCGCTAGTACACTAGTACCCATCCCGAATACCCTGCAACTGATGTTGGAGTAGGTCTGGAGAGTGCGACCATGCGAGACAACACCTGCTTCCTTAGTACCATCAGCAGTGCCCTGTATACAGACAAGAAGAGGTGATCCAACGGAATAAGTTGCCAGGCGCCACTGAGTATATGGGTCCTGCTCGTCCTCATGCTCGTGATCATTAGCATCATCATCTCCCCCTTGGTTATAATTTTTTTCAAGTATAGGTGGTGGAATGTTCACAGGACCTTGGAAACACAAGAGGGTTAATTAGTAAAGGGAAACTAGCTAACCCGCATGCATGTGGATGAAACAATTATAATTACGGTGGAAGATAAACGTACCGAAGGCATCAGGATTCCATGCAAAAACAGTGCCACGAGTTGTGGCAGCAAACACAAGACCCTCGTATTGAATTGCATCATAGTACTCATCCGTGTAAAGAAATTGATTTTTGAGCAATATCCATCGAGGCGTGTAAGTAAGGACGGCAACAAGCTTGTCGAAGATAGCAACAACTTCATAGTTCGTGTCATCCCAAGAGCGGTTGGGAACTCAACAAATTGCTATCTTCCATAGACGACAGTCACCATGATCATATTTTAACTCACGTAGAATACCGGTGTACACATTCACAAGTTCCCACTCGCAGTTGTACCCAATATAAACAACCCAATCTCCATTTGTGTCTTCCCAAGCCTTGCCCTCAAGCAATGGCATCTTAACATCATACGTCTCATTATCAAGCGGCATCAACTTGCACAAGGCGAGGCTTCCCTCGTCCCCACGCTAGTCAGCAGGGTCACGATGAAGAAGATAGGGGAGATCAAACCGCTCCTGGACCCTTCGATTCCTTGTAATGATGTTATTAGTTGAGTCAAGAATGGTCTTGAACAAACCTGCAATGCTAGCCGAGGTGATGACGTCACACTGATCAATGAGTTCCTCCACCACGTCATCTTTCAGATCGGGGCAAGAATAACGGGGTCGTTTCCGGCTTGTTCCCTCCATGGAGAAGATGATCGAACAATGGCAAAAGGAAGGGTGAAGGCAAATGGAGGGAGGAAGAGCGTGCGACAACAATTTCAAACCAAGAGGGAAAGGCGAAGAGGCGGTGGACGGTTGCCGCGGTACACGAAGAGGCGCCTGGGGAGCGAACGGTTGCCACAGAAGTCACACACTGACGACAAGGGCCGAGTGAACCGCATGCGTATATCACACACACCTTGATCTGGCTGACCGTTTCTTTTGTGTTACCTAATCAGAAACAGTTCATCCGAGTGAACCATATGCTGTATATCGCACACACCTTCATCTAGTTGCCCGTTTCTTTTGTGTTGCCTAATCACAAACAGTTCATCCGAGTGAACCGTATGCTGTGTATCGCACACGCCTTCATCTAGCTGCCCGTTTCTTTTGTTCCTCCTCATTGCAAACAATTAATTGAACTGAACCGTATGCCCTTCATCACACACGCAACTAAAACCTGAACCGTGTTTGCTACATCCATCATCGCAAACGTTTATACATTTTTGACGGTTTTCATACACCACCGTTTGCAATTATTGCACCGCACACAGTTTCTCGAAGGGTCACTGATCGTAGTGTCGCCTTAGCAGCATCCTGCAGTAGTGTCGGGTGGTAGGTGCGACATATGCCAACGGGTGGCTTATCATTGTGGGAGCCAGTAAGACGTCGCCGGTGCCTGGAAACGGGATAAGGCGAAGACATGCACGCCGGCGAATCTTACCCAGGTTCGGGGCTCTCCGTGGAGATAACACCCCTAATCCTGCTCTGCGGGGTCTCCGCATGATCACTAGATCAATACAAGTAGCTACAAGTGCTCCTCGAGCTGTTTTGCTAGGGGAAGAAGAAGGGCAAGGCTAGCTCTCCTTTTCCCTCTAGGTGGTGTGTGAAACTCCAGGAGATCCACCCTTTGCATGGGTGCCCCGGGGGGTTTATATAGGCCTACCCCTCAGGGATACATTGGTAATCTGGCTGGGGTGGGTCCCAACCATAAGTGTCTATGCTTGCCGACTTCTCCGCCGGTCATTGGGGCCCGCCGACTGGTGGGTCCCGCCGGCTGCTGGCCACTTGGCCGACAGGCCGGCCCCACCGCTTGGGGGCTTTGTCGGCGGCTGGTTACTGTTGCCTTGCCTCTGATGATGAGGGCTTTGTCGAGGTAAGTGTGGCTACAGTGCCGCTGCCTTACGGGCTCTCACTGTAGCCTTACCTCGTCTTGTCTCCTTAATGAGGCGCATGCTTCGAGGGAGGGAGGCGGCCTGCTATGGGGAGCCGGCTACGCCCCAGGCCGACTAGGGGAGGCCGGGCCGCCTTCGAGCGTCTCTCTGGCTAAAGGGGCTCGCCGCCCGCGGGCCGTACTGGCGCCTGTCGTGGGTGACATCAGGGTCAACATGGCTACAGTGCCGCGCCGGACGGGAGATGGCTGGCCCGTACGGCGCCCTGCGGCCATGCCTGCTTCGGGATTCGGGGGTAGTGGGCTGCACTGCTGCCACGCCCCATCTTGTCGCCGTTATGTGGATGTAGTCTGGGTGGGTGTAGTCTCGCCGGCTTATGGGAGTCGGCTCTCTTCATGGCCGGCTTCTGGGAGTCGGTCCTCTCGGGGCCGGCTTCCTGGAGTCGGCCATCTCGTAGCTTTCGTGGGGAAGGTTTCTGAGGCCGGGTCGCCTTCTGGTAGTCGGCCCTGGGGATAGCCGGCCGGGGGAAGGCGGCCCTGCGCTCTGTAGGCTTAAAGGCTCGAATGGCCTGATAATTTTTCAAAGAACCAGGGGGAGTCGGTTAGGCTACCCGTGGCCATTTACTCCGACAGTAGTCCCCGAAGCTGGTTGGGCTACGAGGCTGAGAAGAGATCGAGAAGCTCGGTCAGCTTCTTATCTTGACGAGCCAGCAGCTGGGAGCTGGCTTCGGTTGGGCGCGCCGTCTTGGCGAAATTTTTAAAGTCGGAAGGCGGGAGTCTGTTGGCACGCGCGCGCCGGGCTGTGGGCCGGCCACTTGCCGCCTGCGAACCACATGGCGTCCCTTGGCTGAAAAGAGCCTGCCAGCCCACGTGCGCGACAAGACGTCGCCGCAGGTCGAGGGGCCCACCACTTCTGCGCCCAGGCCCAGGCGCGGATTCTCTGCGGCCCAAAGCCGTCCGCACGTCTTCCTGCGGTGGTTTCCGCACGTTTTTAGGGCGCAATAATCGCGGGACGTGGGGGAGTGGGCGCAGTTAATCCCACGTCCCACCCAACGCCTCACCTCCTCGGCTTCGCCGCACGAGGCTATAAGTAGGGGGAGGAGGGGAAGCGGCAGACGCTCGCATGCTCCTCTCCTCTCCGCCATCTTCTTCCTCCTGCTTTCCCTCACAGTAGCGTCTCGCCGTCCCACCATTCTTTCCTCCGCCGCGCTCGTTCTTTCCGGCCTCACGCCGCCATGTAGTACGGCGGGGACTGGGACGGCTCCAACGTCCATGAGGACCATGTCGAGTTCCTCCGCAAGACGCGGCGGCTGCCCGGCGTGGACAAGGTGCAGGTCCGTCTCGCGCCTGAGACGGAAATTACGCCGGAGCCGGAGGAGGGCGAGCGAGTGGTCTTCCGCTCGCATTTCCTGCGCGGCATCGGCTTGCCGGCGAGCGCGTTCTTCCGCTCCTTCCTCGACTTCTATCAACTCCAGCCGCACCACCTCACGCCGAACATGGTGGTGCTGCTGTCCGCCTTCGTTACCTTGTGCGAAGGCTATCTTGGCATTCTCCCCACCCTCGAGCTCTGGGGGCAGTTCTTCCAGTCCAAGTTGGGCACGCGTATGCAGGGCGTGCCAGCTCAGAGTGGCGCCTTCATCGTGATGCGGAGGGTGGCAGCCAACAACCCCTTCCCCGTCACCACACTAATCCAGTCGGTGAAGCTCTGGCAGAAGTCATACTTCTATGTGAAGAACGCCGCCCCGCAAGGCGACTACGTCAATCTGCCGGCTTATGTAGCCGCCCCGCCGGCTGGTAGGCGGCCCCAGTGGTCCTATCGGGCCGTGACACTGACGCCGGTTGGAGCCGCGGCCGTCGCCCGACTGTGGGTGATGATCCAGTCGGAGGACCTGACTGGGCCCGACTTGCTGGCCGCCTTCGTCACGCGCCGGGTGCTTCCGCTTCAGAGCCGCCCTCACCTGATCTGTCAGATGAGCGGCCAGCTCGATCCGAGTCGGATGTGCACCAAGGATATGCCGCACGACGAGGTGGCCCACATGGTGAACTACCTTGCAAACTGCAAGCTCTCCGCAGAATGGCGGTTTGGCAAGGAGCCATATTCCCAAGCCCGTCTGTCACCCACGGTATGTTCTCTTTTTCCCTTTCTTCTCTTAGCTTTGTCGCCGAGTTCCTTCTGGCCGACTCTGACTAGTCGGCACGTCTCGGCAAAGCCCTCTCCTTCGTCCTGCAGGCGGGTCGGAGGCGGAGCGCCGATTCCTCCCCGACCGGACGGAACACGACCTGGAGGACCCCGACTTGGGGGCGGCCGCCATGGACGACAACATCGAGGCGCGCGGTGGCGAAGCCGGCGGCGAGGTAGGTGGCTCCGGGCTTGGAGCCAGTTTCGACGACTAGCCGGACGACGACGAGGCGGAAGTCGTCCCGCGTCTGGCTACGGCGCGGGTTCCTCCGCCGCGCCTGCTCGGGGCGGCGGGCAGAAGCGTCGTGCCACGTCGGGCTTGTTCGGCATTCGGCCGAAGAATCCCAAGGGCGAGGCAGCGGCGACCAGGCGGGAAGAGGCGGCCGTGAAGGCGGCCCGCTTCCGCAAGGCGGTGAAGCAGCCGCAGACGGTGTCGGCGTAAGTGTATACTCCTTCGTGTATTCTTTCTTCTTTTCTTTGCTAATTCCTGAATCCTAGTCCTTTCTAAAAAAATTAGGGCTCCACTGTCGCTCGAGCGGGTTGTTGCCGCCTCCGTCGTTGGATCGCCGGGAGGATCCGGGAGCACCACTCGCCGCGTGGACCCCCATGCCGAGCTTCAGGCGGCGACAGAGCGAAACGCGCGGGAGGCGCGGGAGGCGGAGGAGTTGAGGGCGGCCGCTGCCAAGGCGGCGCAGGAGGAGGAGGCGGCGAAGGCGCACGCCGATGCAGCAGCCAAGGCCCAAGCGGAGACTGCGGCCGCGGTGATGGCGGAGGGGGCCTTGCTAGTCACCCGTCTGCACGTCGCGGCGCCTGAGGCCCCAGAGCCCCCGTCAGAAGGAGCCAGCGGTGACCAGCCGGGATTGGTGAGGGAGGATGACGTCGTCGTCCCGGAGAGGGAAGCAGCGCCGACCCCGCCGACTAGAGCGACCCAAGGCGGCCGGCCTGACTCGCCGCCTGCGCAATCGGCCGGGGGCGAGCCGGCCGCGAGGACTGATCTGGTAGTCCAGACGCCGTCACGCCAGCGCGCGGGGAAGGCTGCATCGGAGCCGCAGAAGGCCGCGGGCTCCAGCTCGTCGGCCCACGACATGGAGGCGGCCAGCGCCAGCTCGGGGTGGACGCCGGGTGGAGGGACGGCTATGGCGAACATGGCCACGCAGGACGCTCGGAACCGGCTTCAAGCCCAGGCTGCGGCGCTGAGGAAATATAATGACGAGTTCCTTGCGACGCGGGCGGCCATTCGGGTTAGTCTTTTTGTCTTTGCTTTTCTGATCTTGGTTTCTTCCGTGGGGGCGCGTCAGCGCACCCACTGGGTGTAGTCCCCGAGTTCCGAGTCGGCTACTGAGTAGGCGGCTTGGAACTTCTTAGCGGGCTTCGTTTTGCTATCTTGCTCTCATTTGCTCTTCTGCCTTTCTTGCAGGACTACCACAACCTTCGCGCAGCTACCTTCAATTCCCAGGCTCGGGAGCTGACCCAGAAGACTACTGACCTAACTGAGAGCCGGGGTAAGTGCTTCATCTTTTGTCTCACGTGGGGGCGCGTCAGCGCACCCACTGGGTGTAGTCCCCGAGATCCGAGCCGACTGCTGAGCAGTCGGGTCGGATCTTCCTTGACGACTTCTTCCTCATTGCTTCTTTCTTTTTCTGCCATCCCTGCAGCGGCCAACGCCAGTCTAAGGGAGCAGCTGGGCGGGTCTCAAGCCACCCTCCGCGCTAAGGAGGCCGAGTTTGCCGCCTTGGCACAAGAGCGTGACCGCCTGGCCAAGAGGTTGGCCGACCAAGAGGAGAGCCACAAGGCGGCCCTGAAGGCGGTGCGGGACAGCGAGGCCGCCCTCCAAGCCGAGTATGAAATAGAGGCGGCCGGCTGGGCTGAAGCCAGGGAGTCGCTGATCAACGGCTATGGCCGGATCGAAGACTTGGTTGACGGTAGGCCGCCTTCTTCTTCGTCCTTGCTTGCCGCTTGCCGTTTGGCTCATTTTCTGACTTGGTGTTTTTCTCTTCTTTCTCTTTCTTTCTTGCGCAAAGTACTTTCCTGGCTTCTCTACTCTCGCCAGCCAGGTTGTCGAGGCCCACCGCGAGGCACAAAGGCGAGCTGGCATTGAGATCGCGCCAAACGCTCGCCGGACGCTGGAGGAGCATCTCTTGGTGATTCAGGCCCGCCTTCAGCCGGCGCACCGCATGCTCCGCCGGCTTCAGCGTGTCGGAGCGCAGGCGCTGGCCGCCCTTTGGCCTGGCGAGGTGATTCCCCGCACCCCCAGTCGGACCGCCGACTGGCTGGAGGTGGCGGTCGGCCGCTTCGAGGCCTGGAAAGCCTCTGCGGCTCGGTCCGGCGCTACGCGGGCGCTGGAGTTCGCCAAGGCCTGGTACCCCGAGCTGAGTCTGGACCAGCTGGCCATCGGGCGGCAGGAAGCCGACGCGGAGCTGGAGCCGGCGCGGCCGGCTATCATCCAGTGGGCTTCGGCGATTGCCGACTACACCGACACCAGCGCCTTCGTTCCTGAAGTGGACGACAATGGTGTTGCCCAGCCGGAGGAGTGGTTCGAGCTGAACCCGGCAGACGGCGAGGACTCGGCGGAGGAGATTGACTCCAGCGACGAGGGCGAGGAGGAGGAGGAGGAGGGTGAAGACGCCGGGCCGGATGGTGGAGCGGCCGGTCAGCCTCAGCTCGACCGTGGCTCCAGCAACAAGGCACGCGCGGGTGCACCGCCTGCAGCCGGCGATGATCAAGCCGAGACCCGCCAGCCCGCCGCTCCTCCGGCCGGCGGTGCCGTCTCCACCGACCAACCCGGCTCCACTACCGCGCCCTTAGCCTAGTCTGCTGCCTCTTTTTTCCGGTTTTATCACTCTTGGAACAGTATTTTGCTTAGTTTGCACAATTCCACCCACTGGGGGTGTATTCAAACTATATCGACTGTTGGCCGCTTGGGGGCTTTATATGTAAATATAATTATGCTCTTGTTTGGCTTTCCCTTGTTCTTTGCTTTTCATCCTTTGGCTGTTTCCTTTGCCGCCCTCCCTTGGTTGCCGCCTTCCCAGCCAGACAGTTGCTCTGCAATCTGTGACTGGAAAAGTGCTTGGCCAGTTGGGAGGGCAAGTACTCTAGCTCTGTTGGATTATAGCGAAGTGACTGGGAGGCCGGCCAGCCGGCTGTTTTGTCAGCCGGCAACCATGGTTGGAGGCCGTCTTTACGTTATATAAGTTCGTTAGTCCTTAGCCGTTTTTCATGTGGGCGTCCTTTCTGCCTTTGGCTCTTGCCAGTCGAACAGTCGGTTCTTCGAACTGCGACTTTTGACAAGAGGGCTCGGGAGCCGGCACACTACTTGTCTGACTTCAGGTAGAACTTTAATATAACTTAAGGCGGCCAGTCCCCGGGCCGACTAGTCGAACCCGGTGCCAGATAGAAAATCAAATGTAATAATACATTTATGAATATGACACTCGTCATTCATAGATAAAGGAGGGCAGTCCCCGAGTGCTCCTCTGGGGGCCCGTTGTTTCGTACTTAATACAAAAAGGTAGCATGATACATACTGCTTTCAACTATAAAATCTTCTCAAGAGGTTGGCGTTCCATGGTCGTTCCGACTCCTTGCCGGAATCATCCCTCTTGCCTGCTCTTGGTTTTTGTGCGTCAATCAGGTAGTAGGAGTCGTTGCCTAGTGCCTTGCTGATGACGAAAGGGCCTTCCCAAGGGGCCGAGAGCTTGTGCTGGCCGGCTGTTCGTTGGATCAGCCGGAGCACAAGGTCGCCCTCTTGGAAAGATCTTGGCTTGACCTTGCGATTGTGGTAACGGCGCAAACCCTGCTGGTAGATGGCGGACCGGCTGAGTGCTAACAGCCGGCTTTCTTCCAGCAGGTCGATGCCGTCTTCTCGTGCTTCCTTGGCCTCCGCCTCCGTGTACATGGTGACCCGAGGCGAGTCGAACTCGATGTCAGTTGGGATGACGGCCTTGGCACCATATACAAGGAAGAACGGAGTGAAGCTGGTTGACTTTTTTGGGCTAGTTCGCAGACTCCAGAGGACAGCCGGCAGCTCGTCGAGCCAGCAGCCGGCCGAACGCTCTAGTGGTACGACCAGTCGGGGCTTGATGCCGGAGAGGATGAGGCCGTTTGCTCGCTCGACTTGGTGGGCAACGGACGCTAAGTCCAGTCGGATGCCCTGTGTTGCGCAGAAGCGTGCCAATGCTCCCTTGGCGAAATTTGTGCCATTGTCGGTGATAATGCTGTGTGGCACGCCGTACCGAGTAGTGATGTCGGTGATGAATGTCACGGCAGTCGGCCCGTTCAGCTTCTTGATTGGCTTCGCCACGATCCACTTGGTAAATTTGTCCATGGCGACAAGCAGATGCGTCATGCCGCTGCGGGCTGTCTGGAATGGGCCCACCATGTCCAAACCCCAGACGGCAAAGGGCCAGCTGAGGGGGATGGTCTTGAGTGCAGAAGCCGGCAAGTGTTGCTTGGAACTGAAGACTTGGCATCCTTTGCAGCTTTAGACTATCTCTTTGGCATCTTCCAAAGCAGTCGGCCAGAAGAAACCATGGCGGAAAGCCTTGGCGACAAGTGATCTTGAGGTTGCGTGGTGGCCGCATTCGCCTTGATGGATATCCTTGAGGATTGCCACACCTTTCTCTGGCTCGACGCAGCGCTGAAAGACTCCAGTGACGCTGCGCTTGACAAGTTCTCTGTTTATTATTGCGTATGCCCCGGCTCGATGTTGCACTAGTCTTGCCGAGATCTCATCGGTCGGCAGCTCTCTGTTGACTAGGAAGTTGAGGATGGGCTGGGCCCATGATGGAGCTGTGACTTCTTCTACTGTTAGTAAGGCCACTGTGACTCGGGTGGGTGGGTTGGGTGATGGAGAGTTGGAGTCGACCATCGCTTCTTGTGCCGCTGCAGTCCCCGGGCCGACTGCTGCAGTCCCCGGGCCGGGTTCTGAAGTCCTCGAGCCGGGTGCGACTACGATAGTCCCCGGGCCGCTTGTCGAAGTCCCCGAGCCGCCTGCTGGGTTCCTCCAGTCAGATCCGACTGCATCAGGGGCAGGCGGTACGAAGATAGAATCCGACTCTGGAGACGGCTTGATAGATGGTTTGAGGAGGCACTGGAGAGAGACACTGGTTGGTATAGCCTGTCGAGTGGAGCCGATCCGTGCCAGGGCATCTGCTTGGTCGTTGTCGGCCCGTGGCACATGAAGGAACTCACACCCTTCAAAGTACCCACAGATCTGTTGGACGAGGAATCGATAGCTCGCCATGTTTGCATCCTTGGCATCCCAGTCGCCAGATGACTGCTGGACCACCAAGTCTGAGTCGCCATAACACAGGATCCGGCGTATGCCGAGCTCTTTGGCTAGCTGGAGCCCGTGTATGAGCGCCTCGTATTCAGCCACGTTGTTGGAGGCGGCGAAGTGGATTTGCAGCGTGTATCTGAGATTGTCGCCCTTGGGAGAGGTGAGGACGATGCCGGCTCCCAAGACGGTGCGCATCTTGGACCCATCGAAGTGCATCCGCCAATGGGTAGAGTCGGGAGCTGGCGGTAGGTACTGGGTCTCGGCCCAGTAGACGAGGAAGTCGGCCAATGCTTGGGACTTGATGGCGGTGCGGGGCTGGTAAAAGATTGTGTAGGGCGCCAGTGCAATGGCCCATTTAGCCACCCAGCCGGATGCATCCCGGCTGCCTATAATCTCGGCAAGCGGGGCGGTGCATACGACCGTGATGGGAAGCTCTTGAAAGTAGGGCTTCAGCTTCTTGGCGGCGAAGTACACTCCATAGCACATCTTCTGGTCGTGTGGGTAGTTTTGCTTTGAACTGGATAGTACTTCGCTTAGATAATATACCGGCCTCTGGACTAGCTAGGCTCGGCCTTCTTCTGGGCGCTGGACCACGACGACTGTGCTGACTACTCGGCTAGTTGCGGCAATGTAGAGGAGCATGGGCTCCTTCTCAGTCGGCGCCGCCAGGACAGGCGGAGTGGTCAGCATGTTCTTCAACTCATGGAAGGCTTGGTCTGCTTGGTCATTCCACTCGAAATGAGTGGATTTCTTCATGAGTCGGTACAGGGGGAGAGCCTTTTCTCCTAGCCGGCTGATAAAGCGGTTTAGGGAGGCCAGGCACCCGGTGAACTTCTGCCATCTCGCAACTTGGTGGGGATCTCCATTCTCTCAATGGCCTGGATCTTCGCAGGGTTGCACTCAATGCCGCGTTCGGAGACCAGAAAGCCTAGAAGCTGGCCGGCTGGTACTCCGAACACGCATTTCTCGGGGTTGAGCTTGATCTGGAATCGGCGCAAGTTGGCAAATGTTTCTTTGAGGTCTTCCAGCAGGGTGCCGCGCTTCTCCGTCTTCACCACAATATCGTCTACGTAGACGTGGGCATTTCTGCCGAGTTGCTTGAGGAGGCATTTCTGCATGCAACGCTGAAAAGTGGCATCAGCATTCCTCAAGCCGAATGTCATAGTGAGGTAACAGAAAGCTCCGAATGGTGTGATGAAGGCGGTCTTCAGGCGGTCTGCTAGGTCCAACTTAATCTGGTGGTATCCTGAGTAGGCATCCAAGAAACTCAACAGCTCGCATCCGACTGTGGAGTCTATCACTTGATCAATCCATGGCAGAGCAAATGGATATTTGGGGCAGGCCTTGTTGAGGCTAGTGTAGTCTATACACATACGCCACTTGTTGTTCTTCTTCAACACCAAAGACTGGGTTGGCAAGCCACTCTGGAAAAAATACTTCCATAATAAAGCCGGCGGCAAGGAGCCGGGCTATCTCTTCTCCTACGATTCTTCTCTTCTCTTCTGACAGTCGGCGGAGAGGCTGCTTGACCGGCTTCGCGTCCTCTCGGACGTGTAACTTGTGCTCGGCGAAATCCTTCGGAACACCCGGCATGTCCTTTGGGGACCATGCAAAGATGTCTCGATTCTCACGGAGGAAGTTGACGAGCTCGCCTTCCTATTTACTGTCCAGGTTTGCACCGATGACTGCGAACCTCTCCGGGTTCTCCGGGTCCAGAGGTATCTTCTTCGTCTCCTTGGCCAGCTGGAAGGAGCCATGCGCATCATATTCTTTGGGTTTGGGGGACAAGGCCGGCTGCTTGCCGGCCATGGCCACAACTCGATCCAGCATCTTCTTCTCTTCTGCCACTACCAGGGACTCGGCCAGTCGGCTGCTGGCAGCAGCGCACTCGATGGACTTCTTGTAGTCGCCAGCTACAGTGATAATCCCCTTCGAGCTCGGCATCTTCATTTTCAAGTAGGCGTAGTGGGGCACGGCCATGAACTTTGCCAGAGCAGGTCGGCCAAGCAAGGCGTGGTAAGGGCTTTCCAGATCCACTACCTCGAACCAGATCGCTTCTCGGCGAAAGTGATCTTTGTCTCCGAAGAGAACATCCATTTTGATTTTGCCGATCGGGGAGCAGGACAGGCCGGGTACAATGCCATGAAACACGGTGCGGCTTGGCATGAGCTGCTTCGCCTTCGGTTCAACTTCTCCATGGTGTCGCGGTACAGTATGTTGATACTACTTCCGCCATCAATCAGAACGCGGGAGAATCGGGCAGCCCGCCTCTCCGTTGCAAGGGTGACATCCAACACCAATGCGTAGGAGCCAGGGGATGGCATCACCTCTGGGTGATTGGCTTGACTCCAGCTGATAGGCCTTTCGGACCAATGCATGAACTCGGGTTTGCTGGAAGCAACCGTGTTGGCCTCTTGGTGCTGTCGGCGCCTGCTGCGCTTGTCTTCAATCTGGCTCGTGAAGACGACGTAGGCGGCGTGCTCATCAGGGAACTCATCTTGGATGGCTCCGACTACTGGTCGAGCAGCCGGCTGCTGGGGGGCTGGAGGCGGCGGGCTGGGAGGCGGAGGCGGCACCAGCCCCTCGCCCTTGGAGATCCGTGTAAGCCAGTGGCACTTTCCGGTCGTGTGGTTGGACGGCTTCGCGCCGCTATGGAACTTGCAGGGGGCATCGAGAGTCTGCTCGTAGGAGAAGGCCGGCTGCCAAGCCGGCATGCCGCCCTTCTTCTTGGGAGTGGGCCGTTCTTCAGGCTGCTCGTCTTCGACCGTAGCCACCTGCCGACTGGTGGAAGGCGGCATAGGGGCCTTGCACTTGTGGTCGTTCTGGTAGGGCGCCGATTGGAGTCGCCAGCCGGTGTCTTGGGAGCCGGAGCGAGCACCTTCCCAGAGGCGTCCACTCGAAGCTTCGACTGCTGGCGTACTTGTCTGCAATGATCAGCAGCTCGTCGAGGGTAGCCGGCTCATCGCAGAGGAGTCAATGCTTGAGGAGGGTGCCCTCTCGGCACCCGGCGGTGAAGTATTCGATGGCCTGAAGCTCGTGCACCCCCTCGCAGGAGTTGCGGAGCTCGGCCCACCGCATGAGGTAGTCGCGGGTCGACTCGTTGGGCCCTTGGACGCATAGGGAGAGCTGGCGGGGCTTGGGAGGCCGCTTGTACGTGCTGGTGAAGTTGCGGACGAAGACTTCGGTGAAGTCCAGCCAGCTGTTGACGCTGTACGGCTTGAGGCTATTGAGCCAGGTGCGTGCCGTGCCTTGCAGCATGAGAGGGATGTACTTCACGGCAACTCGCCTGTTGTCGTTCGCTATACTGACAGCGGTAGAGTAGTCGATGAGCCAATCTTCCGGCTTCACAGAGCCGTTGTACTTGGGCGTGTCTCTGGGAAGCGAGAAACCTTTGGGGA
This sequence comes from Aegilops tauschii subsp. strangulata, assembly GCF_002575655.3. NCBI lineage: Eukaryota > Viridiplantae > Streptophyta > Magnoliopsida > Poales > Poaceae > Aegilops > Aegilops tauschii. The sequence continues at coordinate 52,012,007 of NC_053039.3, forward strand.
AGGGCTCGTCGCGGATGCGGGGGCCAAAGCATGGCGGGCCGACATCGTCATCTTCTTCTAGCGCCAGGGATCGAGCCAGGCGATCGATCCAATGGCGGGCGTCGTTCTCGTCGACTCCTTCCCGGTGGCCTAGTCGGCTACCAAGAGTCGAATGCGTGACAGGCGGTGGGGTGGGATATCTCTCTTCACGAGGCGGGGGAGGAGGCGGATTGTCTTGCTGCTCCACAGCTCGGGGGCGGCCTTCCACGTCACGCTCGATGGTGATTCGAGTCCGGCTGCGGCTAGCAGCCGGCTCCTTGTCCTTCCTCGCGCGGGCGCCGCTCGCGGTAGTCAACGGGGAGGTCGCGGCGTGCTCTCGGCGTGGAGGAGGACTCTCAGCGCGGGCGCCGGCTTCGTGCCGTTCTGCGGCCGCGTCAATCAGCTGCTGGATTCGCCTTGGCATGTAGGGGAGCTCGTCTGCCCCTAGCCCGTTCAGCTCTTCAGCGGCCGCCTGAGCGGCTCGCAGATTCTCGAGCGGGGTGGCGTAGACGGGGCGGTCCGCCCCCAGCATGCTGGCAATGGCCGCGCCGCGCTTCTTGATGAGGCCGGCTCGGCTCGGGCCGTCGTGAGGCGGCGTACCGAAGGCGGCGCGGTCGACTTCGCGCTGGTGAGCTTCAGTGAGGCGTCTCATGGAGGCTATCTTCTAGCCCTCCACGATGAGGGCGAGCCGACGTGCTTCCAGGGTCTCGGCGTCAGCGTCGGCCGGGATGGGGATGGACAAGTCATGCATCGCCGCCTGTAGGGTGTCGTGGGCGTTTTCGCCCGAGTTGGCGACGTGGCTGATGAACAGCACCTCAGTGACAGCGCTGCTGCCGCTGTCAGCTCGAGGGAGAGGGTCGTTGACGAGTACCACGTCGGAGGGGTAGGCGTCGAGCGATGCCGTGTCGGAGTCGACAAGCATCGGGTCGGTGGAGCCGACCGACTCCAAGTCTACAACAAGCTCGCTGGAGACGTGAAGTTGGTCGAGAAGGCTGACGAGGCGGTTCTCGGGGTAGTCCGTGCCCGCGTGTGACGCGGGCTCGTCGGAGATGCGAGTCTCGCCAAGTAGATCGGTGAGGCGGCTTGCCGCGCAGGCGTCGTCGACGCCTTGTAGCACGTCGGGGCAAGCGCCGTCGGGCGTGGCAGGCTGGCTGCGCTGGCCCCACGGTGGGCGGACGACGGTGCACCTGGCCCCACGGTGGGCGCCAAATGTCAGTGGTAGGTGCGACATATGCCAACGGGTGGCTTATCATCGTGGGAGCCAGTAAGACGTCGCCGGTGCCTGGAAACGGGATAAGGCGAAGACATGCACGCCGGCGAATCTTACCTAGGTTCGGGGCTCTCCGTGGAGATAACACCCCTAATCCTGCTCTGCGGGGTCTCCGCATGATCACTAGATCAATACAAGTAGCTACAAGTGCTCCTCGAGCTGTTTTGCTAGGGGAAGAAGAAGGGCAAGGCTAGCTCTCCTCTTCCCTCTAGGTGGTGTGTGAAACTCCAGGAGATCCTCCCTTTGCATGGGTGCCCCAAGGGGTTTATATAGGCCTACCCCCTAGGGATACATTGGTAATCTGGGTGGGGTGGGTCCTAGCCATCAGTGTCTATGCTTGCCGACTTCTCCGTCGGTTATTGGGGCCCGCCGACTGGTGGGTCCCGCCGGCTGCCGGCCTCTTGGCCGACAGGCCGGCCCCACCGCTTGGGGGCTTTGTCGGCGGCTGGTTACTATTGCCTGGCCTCTGATGACGAGGGCTTTGTCGAGGTAAGCGTGGCTACAGTGCCGCCGCCTTGCGGGCTCTCACTGTAGCCTTACCTCGTCTTGTCTCCTTAATGAGGCACATGCTTCGAGGGAGGGAGGCGGCCGGCTATGGGGAGCCGGCTACGCCCCAGGCCGACTAGGGGAGGCCGGGCCACCATCGAGCATCTCTCTGGCTAAAGGGGCCCACCGCCCGCGGGCCGTACTGGCGCCTGTCGTGGGTGACATCAGGGTCAACATGGCTACAGTGCCGCGCCGGACGGGAGATGGCTGGCCCGTACGGCGCCCTGCGGCCATGCCTGCTTCGGGATTCGGGGGTAGTGGGCTGCACTGCAGCCACGCCCCGTCTTGTCGCCGTTATGTGGATGCAGTCTTCGTGGGTGTAGTCTCGGCCGGCTTATGGGAGTCGGCTCTCTTCATGGCCGGCTTCTGGGAGTCGGTCCTCTTGGGGCCGGCTTCCTGGAGTCGTCCATCTCGTAGCTTTCGTGGGGAAGGTTTCTGAGGCCGGGTCGCCTTCTGGTAGTCGGCCCTGGGGATAGCCGGCCGGGGGAAGGCGGCCCTGCGCTCTGTAGGCTTGAAGGCTCGAATGGCCTGATAATTTTTCAAAGAGCCAGGGGGAGTCGGTTAGGCTACCCGTGGCCATTTACTCCGACAAGTAGTGTTATGTGAATACTATTTTTGACTATATAGATTTCCATCGGAGCGACGAATAGTTCTACCAAGTCTTTATTTGAGTGCAAAAATCTTAATCAAGTATTACCAGGCAAGTTCACTTTGACCATGCTTTTCATACCTATTTTTTATTGCATTTAGTGTCATCATTGCAACAATCCCTCTAGTAGTGATATTGAATTCTTGTAGTTGAGTGGTATGCATGAGGTAGAAACCCATCACCCTGCTACCAAGCCCGGGACATTTTTTAGTTTTAAATGCTACGCTATAGTAGACAGGGTTGGTATGAGTGTTCAGGAGTGGTGTGAGTATGAAGGGCCCCTACGTCAATGGCGACCACTTCATGATGGCGTCGACAAGTACTACATCTTCTAGACTTCAAGACCGACTCGAGACAAGAATTCAATACACACAATTGGGTGAAGGACGGATTCTATGGGCACCCTGGAGCAACCAGTGGATGGCCAGGATGCATGGAGAAGCGCCATGACATCTTGCGGAAAGCTTCACCCAGGCTCAAAGAGACGGAAGAATACTTCATGCCCGGAAGTTTACCTGTGCAACCGCAAGTCACTATGGGCTCTGGCTTGGTTGACCTTTGTGGTGACTCTGGCTGGGACGGTGCTAGCAGATGTAGAACTGCGGTAGGATTGGATGAGCACCGGAGAGTGGTCAGGGGAACTCTTCGGAAGACCATGTTTCGGTCGTCTTGTTCCCAAACACCCTGAAGTGCGAGAACGTAAAACAAGTGATCGAATCTTGCGGGTAAAGTGTACAAACCTCTGCAGAGGGTTAAAACCTAATCGATTAGCCGTGTCCCCCGTTATGAACAATTTGAGCCTCTGGACTTGGATCTATCTCGAAACTCTCAACACCGGACTGATAACTTAATTGTGGGCAACTTTTGATGATTTTGGGCTATGAGACATCGGTTGGCGGAACCATGTCATGATAGAAAACTCTGTAGTACAGACTCCGGTTATTTCCTTTGATGTAGGGAAAACATAACTAGCTTTTATGCAAAAACTAAGACACAGAGCCACAAAGCCATATTGCATATAGTATAGTTTTATCATCTGTTTTTCTTACAGTGATCTTGTCGGTACATTCAATGTACTAACCTACATGGCTGCAACGTCTCATGTTGCAGATATTTCTTCGACGAGTAAGAGTTACGATACAGGATTACGGTCTACACTCAACTTGCCGATGGCGTTGATGGGACTCCACACCCGAATGTTTGTTTCTGCTATGACTTATAATGTATATATCAGTTTAACATTATTTTTACGTGTGATTGCACTTTGATATATACATTGATGTACTGTGTGTGCCAGCATACTGATCCAGGGATGGCACGGATACATAGAGGCTTGACCGTTTGAGGTTGGGTCGCTACAGATATGGTATCAGAGCACATGTCACTACAAAAAAAAGACACATCCGTGACATTTTGGCCTGAACGAAATTTTTTTCTCTCATACATATGACACATCTATGACGATAATTGTGAAAAAGCCCGGTATCATCATAGATGTGGTGGGCTCCTACTTCTATGACAAAAAATCATGACAGAAAATGGGCTTTTTGTCCTGGGCGGGCCGGAGACGCAGCTGCATGACATTCTTTGGGCCGTCCATGACGGAAAAAACCGTGGTAGAAGCGAGGGCGAGGAAAATTTCGGGGAGTTCCCAGTTACGGTGGGAGGTTGGGGGCCGAGCGATGCGCGTTTCTCTCGTACACGTACGCGCGTGTGTGCGAGGCGTTGGCTCTAACTGAACCCAAGCGAGGCATTGGGCTCTAACTGAACCCGAGCAATTGCACTGCAGGTTACGCGTTACTGAACCCGAGCGATCGATCGATGGCTGTTAACTGAACCCGATCGAGCGATTCCTTCACTACTGCTGCTAACTGAAGCCGATCGATGCTGCCTCTGGGTGAACAGTGAGCGTTGCTAGGGGGGTTTGGATGAATAGTTCCCGGTGGGGGTGGATGAACAGGACCCCGTGGTGTTGCCTCTGGATGAATAGGACCCCGATCGATCGAGCTGGTTGGGGCTAGATGAACAGGACCCCATGGAGGGTAGGATGAACAGGACCACCCCGTGGAGGGCAGAATGAACAGTAGACGGTGGAGGGCTGGATGAACAGTAGCCCGTGGAGGGGTGGTTGAACAGGAGCCCGTGGAGAGGGCTGGTTGAACAGTAGCCGGTGGCGGAGCACGTGGTGGAGGCTGGATGAACAGGAGCCCGTGGATGAACAGTCGCAGGTGGAGGCTGGAGGAGATCGACGGTGGATGAACAGTAGCCCGTGGAGGCTGGAGGGGGTCGATGGTGGAGATGAACAGTATCCCGTGCAGTCCTGTTTTGCGGTACGCCACACCCCTCCCGATGAACAGGACCCCCGTTTCGACCGTAGCGCTCCAACACAAGTCCGTTTCCTCCATTTTGCGGTACGCCACACCCCTCCCGATCAACAGGACCCCCGTTTCGACCGTAGGAGGTCCGTTTCCTCCGTTTTGCAGTACGCGAGACCCCTCCCGATGAACATTTCAAACGTGGCCGGTCGGACACAAGGCCGTTTCCTCCATTCTGCGGTACGCCAGGCCTCGTTTCCATCGGCTGTTCCGTCCAAGCCCTCCCGATGAACACGACGACGCATTCCGTTCCGACCCTGCCGGTTGGCTCTCCATGAACACAAGGACGATGCTGTTTCTCCGTTCCGACCCAGCCATGTACACGAGCCCCAGCCGTACATATGCGCGAGTAGGCGTTCGAGACCCTGCCCATATGTACGTACGTGGCCGTATTTTCTTTCTTGCACACTGGCCGCTGTACGTACGTGTACATGCTACGTGTGTGCCTCTACTACGACACGTGCGCGCCTCTACATCCACCAGTATATATGTACGTACACGTTCGCGACCAGAATGACAACGCTACGTATGCTTCGACCAGGTGGGTCCCGACTGTCAGGCACTTCCTTGCCTGCGAAGATGTAGCTGGTGGGTCCCTGTAGTCAGGGGGCGAATCGTTTTTTTGCCCGGACGCACTTCCTTGCGTGCGAAGATGTAGCTGGTGGGTCCCAGTAGTCAGGGGAAATGTTTTTTTTGTGAAATACAGTGGCCCGTCCGGTGGGTCCCAGGTGTCAGCTGGAGGAATCATTATTTTCCGCGTAATAAGGAGGCACTTCCTTGTTGCTGCCGTGGACCCAGCTGTCAGCCTCTCCACATACAGTCCACGACCGATGGAAGTCATTCCTTGACCACATTGACCACGCCGCGCCGAGAGCACCAGCGCGGTGGACGATGGCGAGGCCTAGGAAGGGGATGACGGGGAGCCGCGGAAGACACGGCAGTGGAAGCCCGCGCGGACAGGAGTACGAGGGTTCACTGGTTCGGCTGCGGTGTGAGGCTGCCATCGCCGCAGGGCCTGGCCAGCGGTGGGAATAGTAGGGGGCGGTGAGGCCTCCGCGGCAGCACAGCCGGCCACGGGAGGCAGGAGCATGCGGCACGACCGGCGCTGCTTTGGGCGGCTGGAGCAAGAAGACCAGAGGTTGAAGAAGCACTACGGCCGTTGGATGGACATCGTACGGTCACTGGAGCTAGAATCGTTCATATTGACTAAAGTTGACAACGGCCCCCGTCCCAGTTAACTTAGTAGGCCCACAAGTCAGCCTCCCACCATGGTGGGTCCCAGCTAGCAGGGGGAGTATTCATTTTTTTGTGCATAATAAGGAGGCACTTCCTTGCGTGCGAAGATATAGCTGGCGGGTCCGAGCTGTCAGCGGCGGTAATGTTTTTTTCACGAAATACAGAGGCCCTTTCGGTGGGTCCCTGATGTCAGGTGGAGGAATCATTATTTTGCACGTAATAAGGAGGCATTTCCTTGCATGCGGCCATGGACCCAGCCGTCGGCCTCTCCACGTACAGTCCACTTCAGATGCATGTCGGTCGTTGACCACGTTGACCAGGCCGCGCCGAGAGCACCAGGGCGGTGGACGACGGCGAGGCCTAGGAAGGGAACAACACGGAGGCATGGAAGACTCAGCAGTTGTTTCCCACACGGAGGGGAGTACGACTGTACGAGGGTTTACTGGTTCGTCTACCATCGCCGGAGAATAACAACAGGTGTGGGTGAGTAGAGGGATGGCTAGGCCAGCGATGGGAGTATGGTGGGGCGGTGAGGCCTGCGCGGCAGCAGAGCCGGCCGCGGGGAGGAGGGAAAAGGCAGTCCCGCCGGCGCTTGTTTGAGCGGCTGGAGCAGGAAGAGCAGAGATTGAAGAAGCACGACGGCCGTTGGATGGCCATCCAACAGTCACTGCTTGTGCGTCAACCTTTTTTTTAGGAAAAACTCAAATCTGTGGAAAACAACATACAGCCATCTGCCATTATTTCTAATAATTTACAGCCCATTTGCTAATTCTGAAAGTTTCTTTTGGAGCCCATATTCTTTTTGTTAGCATTACAGCCCATATTGTGGCCACGGTTAAAAAATTATACGAAATGTTGCATGTTTCGGTGCGGTCCGAACTGTTTTTAATCCCGAAATTTTGAGTCACATTCAAACTGATTTTTAAAAATAAATGTATATCAATATAAAATCCAACAAATTGTCCACGCATAAAAAATAATGCAATTTAAAATCTTGAAATGAAAAAAATAAATTTGAAAGTAATTGTCAGTTTGATGTGTTTTAAAAATGTACAGCCCATTTCTCATTACTGATAGGCCATTTTCTCGTCCAGCCGAATGAAGCTCTCCTCGTCTTGAAAGATTTGCAGCCCAATAGGCCTGACAAAGTGACTTACTTGGCAAATCACAAAAAAACTGGGCTAGCCATTTTCAGAAAGAAAAAAAAACTACTGGGCTGGTCTGTGGTAAACATAAAAGAGAAGGCTATCTAGACATGCCAGAGTGCCCCGCACAGCCCAGTTGACACCCTGCTTCCGTCTCAAAAACAAATTAGATAAATGCCACAACAAATATGGCGATTCATAAAGATGCCACTGCAATTTTTGCAAACTTTGGAAAACGCCGCTGCAATTTGCAAACTTTGAAAAACGCCACTCCAGACTTTGAAAAATGCCACTGGGGATGGCATGAAATGGCATTTTTCAAAGTTTGGAAATTGCAATGGCATTTCTTAGAAACACTAGATTTGGAGTGGCATTTATCAAATTAACCCAAAACAAAAATAACTGGGCGAGCTGCTGGGTCCCTGATGTCAGCTGCTCGTTGTGCAACTCTCTCGTTTATTGACTACGTTGACAATGGAATGGGACCCAGATGTCAGAAATCCATTACGAGGAGCCATTTTTTTATTGGATTGAAATAAGGAGGCACTTTGCTTGCGTACTGCCATGACCTTGGCGGGTCCCTGCTATCATCCTCTCCACGTACAATCATCTCCGGGTTGTGTACGCGTCAACTTGGTAGGCCCACAAGTCAGCCTCTAAACCCGTGGAGGACAAATACGACCCATTTAAAAAAAATAATAGCCCATTCCATATGTTCAAACGGAAAGTTCAACATTCAGAGAAAAGTAACAGGTCTGATCCACATATAGAGTATTGAACTTCACGTTGACAACCATCATAGCCAAGTTAACTATCTACTTCCACTAATACTCTAGTAGTGTACAAGTACTAACTTACTCTTAGCTAACTAGACGATGCCGGCCGCCATCTGCGGTACACGCTAAACGCCGGCACCGGCGTCCTCCGCCTCGCCTCAGACTTGCCAGAGGTGCGATGGGGCGCGTTGCTCGCCCGTGTTGGCCCTTTCCATGCTGGCGTGGTCCACCGAAGCTTCGGCTTCTAAGCGGAAAACCCACTTGACGAGCTGGTAGTAAAAATCGGCATCGCGAACGCGTGCGTGCCCGACAGCCTCCAGGGCTATTTGCCGGGCGCCGGCCTCCACGTAGTCGGCCCACGTGCGGGCGCTCTGCTCGCGACTCAGAGCGTCGGTGCGCTGCTGCTCCATGTCCCGCTGGCGGCGCAAATCAGCGATACGCTGCTCATCCGCCAAGCGGTCGCACTCCAACAACTCCTGCTCCTCCGCCAAGCGGTCGCGCTCCAACAAGTCCTCGATCTCCGCATTGCCATCTAAAGACCGATAGAATGCCTCCTCCCTCCGTCTGCCTTCCGGTGAAAAACCGAACACTAGTTTCGGCGGTGACCGCCTCCGGCCACGCCTATCGCGGACGGGTGGGGGCATGGCGGACGTGGCGAGAGCGAGGATAAGTGGCGAGCAACATCGGGCCGGTGGGGGCTTATGAGGATAGGGCGAGTTGGGTCACGGTGCCACCATAGAAGGCCGAGAAACAGTACTTATACGCGGAAGGTAGCGCGACGGTCATCGGAATTCAAAGCATAATGAAGCAGGCATGGCTTAGCGCGCCTTCTTGCCGTGGAAAACTAGAGAAACTAAAATTCTGACTGTGCCGTCCCATCCCGTCCATACTGGGTCGCACGCCGGCCTTACGGTCAAACGAGTACACTCGAATCATCTCCCTCCTTGTCAATAATGATTCCACGGATTTAAAAGGCCCGCAACAATTAAAGCACATCTTTTTTCGCATCAGTTAGCTGCCTTAATTACGGCCGGCTGCATGCGGGCACTCAAAATCGCTCGCAGCCAGTACGCGGAGCAGCATGCAACGAGTCACAGCCGAGGGCATTAATTGATGAACTTTAGCTGGGAGATAAGGCATTTGCGAACGTTTTTGCTAGCAGTTTCTTCAGATTCGCATGGCATTTTCTTCAGAGCAGCTTGTCAGTTTCTTCAGAGATAGGCATTTCTATTCAAAAAACTGCCACTTCGGATCTTGCGTCGCAACTAAAATAGCCAGGAACGCATTAGTAGGCTAGCTAGTGATCGATTGGTAACTTGTAAACACTGAGCGAACATATATAAGGAACTGTTAATGCATCTCAATGATTCGCAGATCATATACAAATATGTAGCTCCAAAAGCAAAGATCAGCCACAACTAAAACCAACTAGTACGATTCCCATACATAAGATCAACATGTTAATGCATCTCAATGATTCACAGATCATATACAAATATGTAGCTCCAAAAGCAAAGATCTAGAAAAAACATATGTTCTTCCTACTAACATGGATGCTTCTCTTGGCCAAAATTCAGTACAGACTGAATGACAAATTTGTGTGTGAAGTCTACAATTCCTCTTGCAAACGTAAGTGGTTTCACCAACAGCTGGAACCATGGGAATGAACCACACATGATGGAGGAACATCCACTGCAATATGATTTGGTCTACTCTTGATCACACGGCGAGACTATTTTCGGAATACAAACTTTAACTTAGGCAAAATGATACCCATTGTATAATTAGACCAAAGCAATGAAGCACCTAGTGTTGCCAATAAATAGTACAGTACTACTTTTCTGCAGTCCATGAAGTGACTATCCAATCTTTATTTGTCTATTTTCAAATGGCACTGCATGCAGTGACTATACTATTCTCTTGTGCAGTTCAACCAAAATTGCGGTCACTTTGTGTGTTTGCTAAATAGCAACGGGCAGACATCTCTGTCTGCACAGATATCAAGCAGCTAGTAAACATATACCCCACCTTGTATTTTCGGTTTAAACATGTCTCTTCTGCTTAGATCTGTCATGTTTTGCACTGGACAATTTGATACAGTCATGTTTTGCCCTGTACAATTTCATACTGAATTGATTTGCTTGTTCAGAGCAGAAATATAGCACCTATTCTTCATCAGACCAAGGATATCCATGTTCGCAGTGATGGAAGAGGTGAAATCGATACAACCGAAATTGAGCATCCAGTCATTGAATCATGTCCTGCACCTCCAATGTAGGTCCACCCTGCCAATAAATTCACATGCAAACCACTAGTATTACTATCTAATGATAGTACAGAAAGAGTAGCAAGATAGTAGCAAACCATGTACCTTCTTAATGAACAGCTCATAGTGCCACCAATTGGATATAAAGGTTTGGGAGAAAACATGCTCCTAATGTTGAACCAGTTGGACTTTTTGTGCAGTTCCACTAAACTCAAGCATCCCTGTTTGCATAGATATTGAAAGTGTGATTACTATAAAAGTGCCACTAGTTGAAGCATAGACTCACAAATATAAGCATTCCAATTTCTTAATGGGAAAAGGTAGCAAGACTGTTTCTAACCACCGTTTTGAAGGAGTAAATAAGGCAACAGAGGCTGATGAAGGTAGTAACAAGTTTCATCGTTGGTATACTAGCTGTGCAACATCATTAGAATGCCTTAGTTGAAAAATCTTTAATACATCCACAACCAACAGCTAACCCTAAAATAATCCAGTGACATTAAATGGCATTGCTTAAATTTATCGGTGGCATTGGACTGAGTGCGGCATTAGTTAAATGTGGCATCACTTTAGCAGTAGCATTGCTTGACTTGACTGCTGGCGTTATACTAACAGCAAAAAAGTTATACTAAGAGCATGCGAGGCCCATTCAGACAGTGGGCGCACCAGTACGATGTACCTCCACGGACGCATAGAGTGGTGAGGGAGGTATGGTTGCCCAGAGCAACAAATATCCATGCAGCATATGTGGATCACGTCCCATTTTTGTTATGTTTAGCCACATTTTTCCTATGTGAGGTCAAGAAACCGATCGACTTGGTCATTCTCTATTGCGTTGTCATGCCTTTCTACCCTTCTTCAACCAAGAGACATGAGACTCGTTCCTTAGCTACTGATTTTCCCCTTCTCAACCTAGATGCGGGTTTGATGCCTACTCTCTTGGACAGTACAGTCTCCCTTCCTTTCCTTATTCAACCTAGACATGGATTAGTCTACATGAAGTAGGGTTTCCTTTAATAGTGAAATTAAGGTTTTCGTCTGCGTGACCAGCAGAGCAGAGGATAGCAAATTGGGAAGATGGTGGAGTGGAAAAAGATCCACATGCAGCGACATGGCAGATGGGGCAATAGAACAAGGGTATGGTTCGAAAAGAGGTAGCATACCTGAGGGTCGGCGGGAAGTGGCTTCGCTTGTGGTCATCGTCCTCCACACGCACTACGGCAGCGAGCTTGGGGACGGAGGCCATCCTGTGCGGGCGCTAGGTCTGAGAGGACGGCCTTGTCGTCAGTGCGTGACCTCGCTCGCCAACGACGAGTGCGTCAACACTGCACGTCCTTTTCTTCCCCGGCGGATCTGTGACCACCCGTGAGGAGGGAGAGAGAGGCCGTCTTTTTTAGATCTGGAGAGAGGGTGATAGTGTGAGAAGCAAGTGGGCAGCCCTTAGCAAGAAAGCACTGAAGCTCCAGCCTATATATCTTTTTTATACTACTAGTACTAGAGGTGGAGTAGTGGTAGAGTAGTTTATATTTTCACTGCAAACAGTACCAGTTAGTCGTGCTTCAAAACTGAACGGCACGCCATTAAAAAAATAAAGTCGAGAAATAATGCGGCACCTCGGGCCAACGCGGCCAGATCGCATTTTGCACGAGAAATTACACACGATGTTTCGTTGAAATGTGGTCCCGTTCCAACATGTCAGTGAGACGACGGTGAGTCCTTTTGTACAATTTCCGAAAGGACGTGTAGGCCGGGGCGCCTCTTCGTGTACCGTGGCAAACTGGCAACCATCCACCGACTCTTCACCTTTCACTCTTGATTTGGAACTGCTGTTGCACGCTCTTCCTCCCTCCTCCATTTGCCCTCACCCATCCTTCTGCCATTGTTCGATTGTCTTCTCCATGGAGGGAACAAGCCGGAAACGACCCCGTTATTCTTGCCCCCTATCTGAAAGATGACGTGGTGGGGGAACTCATTGATCGGTGCGACGTCATCAACTTGGCTAGCATGGCAGGTTCGTTCAAGCCCATTCTGGACTCAACTAATAACATCATTACAAGGAACCCAAGGGTCCAGGAGCGGTTTGATCTCCCTTATCTTCTTTGTTATAAGCCTGTTCGCATGGGCGCGGACGACGGAGGCCTCGCCTTGTGCAAGTTGATGCCGCTTGATAATGATACGTGTGATGTCAAGATGCCATCTCTTAAGGGTAAGTCCTGGGCTGGCACAAATGGAGATTGGGTTGTTTATATTAGGTACAATTGCGAGGGGAACTTCTGAATGTGTACACTCGTCAGTGGATTCCACTTCCAAAAATCTCCGAGTGCCCTGAGGTTGAGCACACAGATGATCTACGTACGTTCAAATACGATCATGGTGACTGTCGTCTACTGAAGATAGCAATTTGTCGAGTTCCCAAACGCTCTTGGAATTACAAGAACTATCAAGTTGTTGGTATCTTCGACAAGCTTGTTGCCGTCCTTCGTGGTTCGACTGGATGGATATTGCTCAAAAATCAGTTTCTATACACGGATGTGTACTGTAATGCAATTGAATACGAGGATCTTGTGTTTGCTGCCACCACTCGTGGCACTGTTTTTGCATGGGAACCTCGTAGTTTCGGTACGTTTGTCTTCCACCGTAATTATAATTGTTTCATCCACATGCATGCGGGTTAGCAAGTTTCCCTTTACTAATTAACCTTCTTCTTATGTTTCCAAGGTTCTGTGAACATTCCACCACCTATACTTGAAAAAAATTATAAGAAAGGGGGAGATGACGATGGTGATGATCACGAGCATGAGGAGGAGCAGAACTTATATACTCAGTGGCGCCTGGCAACTAATTCTGATGGATCACCTCTTCTTGTCTGTATACAGTGCACTCAGACTGTTACTACTGAGGAAGCAGGTGTTGTCTCCCATGGTCACCCTCTCCTGACCTATTCCAACACCCGTTGCATGGTATTCAGGATGGATACTAGTGTGCTAGCGCAAACACCTTCTCCCTGGTTCAGTATTGATAGTCTTGGAAGAAACTCACTCTTCCTTGGACTAAACTATCCAATGATGGTGAAAGGCGATCCAGCTGCTGTTGACACAACGTTACTACCATTTATGAGAAGCAATTGTATCTATACCTCGGACATTTCGGTGGTTCCCTACCCTGGTCCTGATATATGCCGCTTCAGCCTGGATGATCAGTCCTGCGTTGCTCTCGATATTGACGATAGCTGGCCCTTCCCAGAGCACCTATGGTTCAAAGCAAGCGTTTCCAACGCCGAGGATTGGTTGAGTTGAAGTTCATTTCATTGCTTGTTATTTGTTGTGTGATGAAAACTTTAGTATTTGCTAGAATGTTTTGTTGGAAATAATCTATAATCCAACATGTATCCTCGTTGTCGTTGTGTGTTGATGACTTGTTGTATTTAATGAATGGTACATTCCAGTTGCGAATGCATGTCATAGACTCAATTTATGAATGGTTTCGAGTCACTTCTTGGAGTGTGAGTACCGTACTAGTATAGCCAGCATCCGGTTAGTATATGAAGTTGCCACATCACATAGAGCCATCCTAATATTGGAGTATGCTAGCCCTCCACCGGCGCGCCGCTTCAAATGGCGGAGGAAGTGAGAGGTCGCGTCACCTTGTGTCCATATCTGAGATGCCACGTGTACCAGATGAATGACTCCAAGTTCGACCGCTGTGATGTTAGGTGCGAGCCCAGGAACACTGTTGGAGAGACCCCCCTCATAATTTTCCTACATTGGTCGTTTGATTCATAGGATAGAATGCTATAGGATATTTTTCCTATGTAATCATCTTTTAATTGGCACTCCAGCATCCACTCCAACTTTTGTTTCACTTCCTTTGTTCCTACGAAGAGAATACTTGCTCTAAATGATGTGCCGCTGCAAGAGCCGCCTATATTTATTAACCATGCTCTAAAAAGGTGGACCAGCTTTGGCTATAGTAGTACTGTACTAGGTTAGTAGGTGACGTTGCGCTTGGCTCTTCTCCTCTTCCGGAAGTCGAACAATAATGATGGTACTACAGTAGTACTTCTGGCAATCTGACACCAAATGAACTGCTGCACGTCCATCGCTTGTAAGAAAAAGTTTCTCCTCGTGCTGCGAGCCACCGCGCACGCGTTGGCGAGGGAGAAGCCGTAGTAAGCAAGCTTCTCGTCGTTCTGCGAGTTGACGGGACACATCAAAGTTATTTATTAGTACTCTCTTCAAAAAGGGCCGACCATGTCCATGGCTACCATCCCGTGCTCTGTCATTGAGTACGTGCACTATTCACATATCTTTTTTTCATCATTGATTTTTTGGTACATGGAAATACATCACCAAAATTTTGACTAGAAAAGCAAGACCAAAGAAAACAAGAACCACAAGAATACATTTAAGAAGATATCCAACTTCCATAATTGCTCCTGTAAGTTGGATTAGTGCCTTCTCGATGCATTCATTGTTGATCTGCGGAGGCTTTATCTTGCGTGCTTCTTTCTTCTTCGAGTGTAAAGAAGTAGACATGTCTAGCCTCTATTCTATCAACAAGTGCACTAGTCTCATTTCTAGCCTCCATGCTAGCTAAAAGTGCTAGAACATCTACTAAATTGTGCTCTATCAATATATCATTGTACTCTTCTTCCCAATACCAAAACTTGCATCCATTCTACACAATAAAATTTTAAGTTAGCACAACTAGTCTAATCTGAGAGCACAACCAAAGATTTGGTCGAGTTCTTCCTCCTTTTGCCGACACGTGGGACATCCAGCATCCAGGTCGTGTCATGCAAGAAAATAGAGTGGTAGGTGAAGCCACGTGATGTGCATCTTGGGTTAAACTGTAAATAGAATCTTACTACTCTTGAGTAACTCCAAAAGCGGCCACCGAAGATCTTTATTGGATTTGTTTTTCATCACCAGCACGTCGAGGTGAAAGATGTGCAGGTTCAGTGGGTCCTCTTGCGTTTTCACTGACATGTGGGACCGCATATGAGCAAACAGACGATGGGCTCCGCGCATCTGCTGGCTGGCTGAGAAGAGAGATAGAGGAGGGCCGAGCACGGACTCCAGGAAATTTGTTCTACGTACTCGATATACTGGAGTAACCAGCACCTCGATATAGTGGGGTGGCATGGGCCATAACTAGCATTCATGTCTAGCAGTACGGCACATGCCACCCACACGAGTTCCATCCGACACCAATTTTCTTGGAGTCCATGCTAGCTACAGCCATCTCTTCTCCCTCCTGTTTTCTCAGCCATCATGCGGTGGGCGGGGTGGGGGTTTGCCGATAGTCGGTTTGCTCAACTACGGTCCCGCTTGTAAGTGAAAATGAAACACAGCACGCATTCCCCCTTGAGTGGCGTGCCGGACAAACCGTGTGGTGGTGCGATGCGAACACGGCAGGCTTTTCCCTTTGAACTTGTAACTTGTAAAATTTGGTTCTGCTCCATGGGGCGACCGATAGATAGAAATAACGATTTTCCCTAGAGTAATGAGAAGTTTGGTTCTGGCACAGTTCATGCATGGAGTACGTAGGAAAATTATGAAGTTGATGCGAAAGGTAAGATAATTACTAGTAGTACCATATACTACTACATGGATTTGACGGAAAGATAAAGATGCATACGGATCCATCAACGACATCCTCACGCCCTAGTGCACCGGGTCACCAACCGACGTGTGAGGAGCAGCGGCGTTGGCGGCAAGCTCAACGTGCTTCTAAACAATGCCGTCCAAGGTTGCCCTGCGGTCCAAGAAGGCCAGCGTCCTATCGTCCTCCTCTTGCATGTAGTAGTCCTTGTGGAAGATTTGCGCGTAGACGTGGGTGATTATGTCGATGGTGTCTTGCTGCGCCAGGCGCTGCGCAGCGAGCGCGACCTCGAGGCGGACATTCTCCGGCGCGACGGCGGGCAGTCGCAGGGCCACCAGTGCGTTGAAGAGGTTGTCACCATAGAGGCTGCTGAGGGTGGCAGGCATCGCAGAGCCTGGGCGCGTGGGCTCGAGGCGTACGTAAAGGTCGTCCGCGAGCTTCTTGACAACGGTGAACTTGTCGAGGAAGCCGACGAGGAACTCGTCCAACAAGGAGACGAAGCTGTCGTCCAAGCGGCCCCTCACCCTGGTGGCCTCAAGAACTACCTGGAGACATTCCTCAGTGCCAGGATGCAGGCCGGCGTCGTGGACCATCTGGCACAGCCGGCTAATGCTCGCGCTCATCGCCTCCATGGCTCTAGCTTCTAGTCAACTAATCTTGCGATTGGAGTGATCACTCTTGCTCTTAGGTGCATAGGTGCGTAGGATTTCGTAGATTGGACTGGCGGGAGCCTTTATATGAGAAGTGCAGACTGCGTTGAATTCACGTGCGTGTTGGCCATCTACTCCTCGCCCCTCTACTACACCTGCCTTTGGTTGTATGACAGGTTGGCCAGCCACCCGTTGGACCCACGTGTCATACACCCAAAGGCAGGTGCAGTAAGAAGACGGCGAGTCCTTTTGTACAATTTCCGAAAGGACGTGTAGGCCGGGGCGCCTCTTCATGTACTGTGGCAAACTGGCAACCGTCCACCGACTCTTCGCCTTTCCCTCTCGATTTGGAACTGTTGTCGCACGGTGAACGTATGTAGATCATCTGTGTGCTCAACCTCAGGGCACTCTACACCGTCGAGGCGTAGACGTGGATGTGCAGGTCGACGGTTTCTTGCACGGCGAGGCGCTGCGCGGCGAGCGCGGCCTCGAGGTGCACATTCTTCGTCGCGACCTCTAGCACCTGCAGGGCCACCAGGGCTTGAAAGAGTTTGTCACCATGGAGGCCGATGAGGGTGGCAGGCAATGTGGAGCCTGGGCGCGCGGGCTGGAGCAGTACGGCAAGGTCGCCCGCGCGCTTCTTGACGGCGGTGAACTTGCGGATGGAGTTGACCATCATGTCGTCCATGGGAGAGGCGAAGCCGGCATCGGCGAGGGCTACGATGCCTACGGTCGCCAGCACCGTTTGGAAAGCTGCGCGGTGCGGGGCCGTAGGCCGGCGCCTTGGATGATTTGGCACAGCCGACTGCCGCTCGCGTCCATCGCCTCCATAGGTGCTTGTGGCTTCTGGTCACTTGGTCTTGGATTGGAGTGAGCAGTGTTGCGCAGAGACTTGGGAGTAGATGGATTGGAGTGGTGGGGCACCTTTATTATATGAGAGTCCAAACTCTGTTGCATTCACATCGTGCTGGCTCTATTCTGCTTCTCCAATTAATTCTCTCTGCATGTAATTGAGGATGCATCATTGACCGTTCAACGTCTCCGGAACCGCTACCCTCTCCCTCCTTGGCATTCAAGCACCTATGGACCCGTCGACGACGAGGTGCCTATGGTGACTTCGTAAATTTCAAGATGATAGTGTCGTGCGTGTGTGCGTTCATAGAGGTGAGTGTATGCGTGTGTATATGAGCGCTTGCGTCTGTATTGTGTAAAAAAACGTAAATGCGTGTCAAAAAGAGACTAGTCAGTATACTCAATATTGTGCACCTCGGAGAGGAAAACGATAGAACTAGTACGTATTTATTTACGGTGCAGATTCACTCGTTTTGCTCCATATGTACTCCGTCTCGGTGTAGTCTAGTCACTTGTTGAAATCTCTAGAAGGGCAAATACTCCTTTCTGGTTTACAGGGCTATACTAGCAAGTAGTTGTACGTACTAGTACAATAGTGGGCTCACATAGCAATTTTGTCTCATGCAAGAGCCTGGCTATATGCATGCTCCAATGTTCGCAATTGCAACGTTCGGTTTGCGCTTGGCTCTTCGCCTCTTCGAGAAGACGAACAATGATGTTACTACTACTGCTTCTACAGTGTCGAATCCACTGCTGCATGTCCATCCACCGCGCGCGGGACGGATAGGTTGTTGTAGAAGTACTACTAAGCAAAATCCTGTCCTCGTTTGCGAGCAACCGCGCACATGGGTGAGGGAGAAGGCGTGTAGTAAAATCAAGCTTCTCCTCGTTGTACGAGTTGACGCGACACATCATAGCACTGGCCCCACATGATTGCCTCTAAACTTGGCTGAAAGACCCGCAGTGTACAATATATTTGCTGCAACCTCTAAAATTTACCCACCACAAATTAAAATATATGTGGTCGTATGCATCGTTCTGATGCAGAGGCCGGGGAGTCCCCCCTTTTCGAAAAAAACAAATTAAAATATATATTCCCGTCTTGACCAGATGAGCGTGCAAACTACAATCACCACTGTGTCAGGTAGGGCCAGAAGACTATTTTAATTTAAAAAAAACTTCGAGACGGCCACATAGCATGGAGCCGACCCCAACGATTTTAAGCTTACAGGCACGGTACACGCTATCCTAGACTACTCTACACATGAAACTGCCACACGAGTGTCCGGGCTGCGCTTGGCTCTTCGCCTCTTTGGGAAGTCAAACAATGATGGAGTACTACTCCACTTAGGAGTACTACAGTACGCTTCTGGCCATCGGACACCGATTGAACTGCTGCATGTCCACCGCGTGCGGGAGGGAGAGCGTGTAGCGAAAGCTTCTCCTAGTCTTGCCAGCCACCACGCTCATGGGCGAGGGAGGGACGCTCCTGCCTTTGCGTGTATGACAGGTGGGCCCGACAGGTGTGTGGCCAACCTGTCATACAGCCAAAGGCAGGTGCAGTTAAGTCCGCGAGGGAGAGGATAATCAAACTTCTCGTTGATGTACGAGTTGACGCGACACATCAAAGCACTGCACTCGATATATTTCAATAATTTGCGTTTACCGATGCATTAATTACCACGCATGCATGCATGCCGTGACTCTCCTTTTGATACTTGCATGTGTTGATTTAATGCACCTTGAAGTAGTATAAAATACGTGACGGTAAAGCTTTGTAATACCCCGGCCCAAGTCGAGAGATGGTTGTGCACGAGGAGGGCGAGATCATGCAGACCGAACAGGACCCGACGATGGAGCTCTCTAAGGTCTCGATGGACCTCACTGTGCTCCACTGCCCCTTGTGCCTCCGCCCCTTGACGCCTGCAGTGTATGAGGTTCGAATACACCTCGTCCGTTCGGCTAATTGAGCAAGGTGCAGGTTTCTTGATTGATGTGCTGTTCGATTGATTTCTGTAGTGCAAGGGAGGGCACTTGGCCTGCGCGGACTGCCGCGTCCTTATATATTCATCAGTCTTGCTATAAGTCGCAGTAGATGCTATATAGGTCCGTCGGATCTTACATCAAGATCCGTGCTTTCAGATTTTCTTTTTTCTCTCTTAAATCTCAGTCGAGTGAGACATAGCCACGCCATTAAACAGAGGCTCGGGCGCCATTAATGGAGACCTTGGGAGAGAGGTGGACGGCAGATGGAGGTCAAAGGGCTCTCCTCCCGATAAGCACGCGCAGGGGTCTGATCGCATGCCTCTCGTACTCAAATAGCTACCCTGCACGGCGCCTCCTAGCTAATAAAAAATGGCGACACGTGGCGGCACATAAATGGTACTAGTAAGTAGAACGCCCACGGTTTCAATAATACTTGTGTTTCCGATTGTAACGTGACAGCACTTGTTCCAAAATGACTTTTGCTGATTGTTAATGTGTGCGCCTTCCCAAATTGGACTGCAAATTTACCACAACATGTTGGTGCCATGTCATGGCACCAAGCCAAGTTTCATTATTTTCATGCATGTTTTGGATTTACAGGAATTAAAAAACTAAGTTTCTCAATGTTTCCAACCCAGCCACGACGCCCAGAATTTTGAATTTCATTCCCATTTCTGCATGGAACCTAGAAATTTACCAGAGGACACACATGTGATTTTTCAACCAACTTTGGTGCACTGGAACACGTGCTTGTATTTCAAATTTGAATTATGCGCACAAAGGTGACACGTTCCCTCCTAGAACCACGAGCCTTCTTGAGAGAAGCTCCGATTTGCAAGAAGCTTATACCAAAAATTGTTCCTATTCGGCCAATTTTTTTACCACGGCATGGTACTACCATGACATGACACCATGCCAAGTTTCATGATTTTAAAACCAAGTTTCTCAATGTTCTCGACCGAGCCACGATGCCCAGATGTTTGAATTTTATTCTCATTTTTTGCATGGGACCTACTCCCTCCTTCCATCTATATAGGGCCTAATGTGTTTTTCAAGACAGCCTTTGACTATTGACATGATTAATAGCACATGAGATGTATACTATGAAAATTATATTATTGGAAGCTCCTTTGACATACAAATTTAGCCTCGAAAAACGCATGTCATATATTATTGCTCTAACGTTTGGTCAAAGTTAGCCTCGAAAAACGCATTAGGACCTATATAGATGGAAGGAGGGAGTAGAAATTCACCCGAGGACACAAATGTGATTTTTCAACCAACTTTGGTGCACGGGAGCATGTGCTTGTAGTTCAAATTTGAATTATGCACATTAAATGACCAAAAACTCAATTAATGTGTAAATAAGGCCAAACGAAGCCGGAATAATTCCAAAATTTAACAGGGCACTCATGTAGTTCTATGTTGCCTTTGTAAATAAACTCAAGGGGGACAACGTATATCGTTTCGCACTCAAAGGTGGCACGTTCCCTCTAAGAACCACGAGCCTTCTTGAGAGAAGCTTCGGTTTGCAAGAAGCTTATACCAAAATCTGTTCCTATTCGGCCAAATTTTTTTACCACAACCTGGTAGTACCATGACATGACGTCCATGCCAAGTTTCATGATTTCCAGACGTGTTTTCGATTTACAAGAATTTTAAAACCAAGTTTCTCAATGTTCTCGGCCGAGCCACGATGCTCAGATGTTTTAATTTTATTCTCATTTCTTGCATGGGACCTAGAAATTCACCCCAGGACACAGATGTGATTTTTCAACCAATTTGGTGCACGAGAGCATGTGCTTGTAGTTCAAATTTGACTTATGCACATTAAATGACCAGAAACTCAATTAATGTATAAAAAACGACAAACGAACCCGGAATAATTCCAAAATTTAACAGGGCACTAATGTAGTTCTATGTTGCCTTTGTTAAGAAACTCAAGGGGGGGGCAGGGTATATCGTTCCACACTCAAAGGTGGCACGTTCCCTCTTAGAACCACGAGCTTCCAAATCGGCCCATTTTTTACCACAACATGTTAGTGCCATGACATGAGACCATGCCAAGTTTCATGATTTCTAGGCGAGTTTTGGATTTACATGAATTTGAAATCAAAGTTTCTCGATGTTCTCGGCTGAGTCATGACGCCCAGATGTTTGAATTTCATTCTCATTTCTTCCATGGGACCTAGAAATTCAACCAAGGACACACATGTGATTTTTCAACCCACTTTGGTGCACCGGAGCATGTGCGTGCAATTCATATTTAGATTATGCACATTAAAAGTCCAGAAACTCAATTAATGTATTAAGAGAGATGGATCGGCATCCATGCATATGTGCAGGAGAGGAATAAGGTTGGGAGAGAGACAGAGCTAGATTGTTGGAGGGGGTGGTAGTGGAGTTGCTTCTAGCAAATGGTGGGATAGGCTTGCTAGACAAACGGAGGGCATGCCCGCAATATCAATAAGAGAGGAGATGGCTGCTTGTTGTCTGTGCACGTGCGTGTGAGAGACGGGTCAGGAGGCATGCACGAATGATGAGGGGGGACGATGTGGCTGTGGTAAGCAGACGTAACTACATAGGAAGATCAATCGCCCTTTGTTATAGAAAGGAGAGACATAACTTGTGAGGTACGTCGATCGATGGGGGGGTAGTTAAAGTCGATCTAGGTATATGTTGGGAGATCGATCGGTATACATGCATGTGTGTGTTAGAAGCAAATGAGGCACGAGGAGAAGGATAGAGAGAGAGGGATGCATGTAGGAGGTGGTACGAGAGGCATACTATGTCGAGGGGGGAGGAGTGTGCGAGTACGAGAACGATGAAAAGAGTGGTGGGATTGAGGCATGGACGGTGACAAGAGAAGAGGGGAAGCTTGTGTTTGTGCTAGGCACACCTGGCTACAGAGGCATATCGATCGATGTGTGCCGTAAAGAAGGAGCTGGGGGGCCTACACACACCGTGGGTGAACGACCTAAAGTGAAAAGACGAATTTGCGTGATGGAGCTAGAGAATGCTGAGGGAGGGTGAGAGGGATGCGGGTGTGTGCATGCACAAGAGAAAGTTAGCGCTAGCTACAAAGATAAGAGGGTTGTGTGGGTGTAAAAGACGAATAGAGATCATATATACTTCATTATAAAAAGCGAATTCGGATATTTGAAGAATTTATCATAGTGTTTCAAACTGACGCATGTGTGAATATATATAACGGTGATACACATGGTGTGGTTATGAACATGTTATACTACATTTAATATATTTTATCTCTACTCTTATAAAAAACGGAGTTGTTGATGATGTTGTGCCTGCCATCCTGCATTATAGGCCATCCGATTTATATCTGGCGGATAGCAAGGAAACTATGATGGTTGAAGTTGGCAACAATCATGATTGTAGATTCTTATTGAAATAGAGAAACGAATTCAAATTTAGTTCGAATTGCAGCGGTAGTATAGACATTTGGCACTAAAATGTTGGTATGAGTAGGTTACATGCATTATACAGCAAGCGAAAAAATTTAATCGGACATAACATGGACTCATACTCCCTCCTTCCATCTATATAGGGCGTAATGAAATTTTTAAGACCGCCTTTGACTATTGACAAGATTAATAGTACATGACATGCACAATGTGAAATTTATATCATTGAAAGAACCTTTCATAGACGAATTTAACGGTGTGCTTTGTGTAAGTTGCATGTCATATATCATTGCTCTAATATTTGGTCAAAGTTAGCATCGAAAAACGCATTAGGCCCTATATAGATGGAAGGAGGGAGTAGCTTTGAATAGCATTTGTATAGTAAAACGAGGCAAGACTCTCTCTTTGTGTGGTGTGAATAGTTTTATTTTTTCGATTTCTTTTTGGTTGAGGGAAGTGCGAATTGATTGGGTACGTACAAGTACAATATTACTACACGTTAGGCTTGTCCCTAAAATTCAACCCCCGTCTTGTTATATCCCGAAAATTCAGATATCGTGCTCCCAAAACTGGCGCCTTCACAACCCACACCTTGCTATCCCGAAATTACAACGCGCGCGAAAACTCCCTCCAGCTGCCAAATCCCGACACGCGAAATCCCCCTTCTAACCCTGAGCCGAAAGGGCCGCTAGTTCAAATCGGTGGGGGGTACTTTTGTAACACACCCTACATTTTGGACAAGCGCGTCCCTAAGTCATGCTTCACCCCCTCCCATCGCCCCCTTTTCGCCATTCGAAATCCCAGGCCGCCATAACCTCTCCGCTCCAGCCGCGAAACCCCACCCTCCTCCGTCCGCCACGTCACCGCTGCCCAGCCGGAGCCTCTTCCCCGACGACGTCGTCCACCGCAACAGCTCGACGTCCCTCGTCCACCTCCCCGGATGAGGATCCGTCGTCCATCTCGCTGTCCCGCCGGTTCAGCCGCCCCGTCCTCCACCTCCAAGGAGCTGCTCCGACGATCGCCTCGTCTATCGCGGCTGCTCCATCCCCACAGTGCCGCCTTAACCTGCTCCACCGGAACCGCAGCATCCTCACCGACTCCTCGGACGAAGCCGAGGCCTACTCGGCGCCACCAAAGATGTTGTACACTCATCGCATCGCACCTTCTCCTTAGCTCGACCTCCCGGCGCCAACGGTGCTCCATCCCCCACCCCCGTGGAGCGGCTACCTTGAAGCCGGCGCCGCGGGCGACATCTCCATGGAGGCTCTCCCCCAGTGCGAGGCCCCTTCGGTGGCGGCGTCCATACCAGCCGGATCTGCTGCTGCTGCTCCGGCTCTCGCTCGCTCGCTCGCGCTGCTGGTGCTGCTCCGGCTCTCGCTCAATCGCTCGCTCGCCCAGCTGCTGCTGCTGCTCTCCCCCTCACCCGTGCTGCTGCTCTGCTCCGATTAAGCCACACTCCAGTCGACTGAATCGACTTTTGGGTCAGTCGATTTTCAAGGGTTGGGGGGCTCGCCGGAGTTTAGGAAGAACCACCCGCAACGGGGACGGGGGCTCGCCAGAGAGGTACCCCACTATCTATCTTACGGTTCAGGGTGGGGGCAGGGGGCCTAGAGGGCTGGCCGGGGCGGCGGTGGCGAGTTGTTTCGGGGCGGCGCTGGGGCCGGCGGTTCGGCCGGTGGTGGCTGGCGGCTCAGGGGGGTGCAGGTTGAAGATGAACTGCAGGCCCTCCCTAAACTACATGTCAAGTGCCTCTCTGCTACCATTGCGTTCAGTTTCGACAGTAGCATTCAGATTCCACAGTAAATTTCAGTTTCGACAGTTAAGTTCAGAGTCAACAGTTTTTACCTCATCTGTTGTAGTCAGGTGGTTTTTGGTGATGTTAATTTTACATCCATTTTACATCATCTATTGGAGATGCTATTAGAATCCCACTTGAGATTGACGATGTCTGTCTTGTGCTGCTTCAGCCTTGACGTCTTACGGCTCACCGGAGCTGCTCCAACGATAGAATGATCCATCACAACAGAGCAGTGCCCTGGACGTCGTCTACAGATTCCTCAGATCTTCCTCCACACCTCCGACAACCACCTCTGCCTCAATTGCTTCAGCGACCAACCCAATGATGCTGAGGTCGACACGACTATGGCAAAGAGGTTGTACACTTGTTGCATCACTTATTACTATACATTCACGTCGATCCATTAGGGCTATTTTGGTTCAACGGAAAAACGTCGATCCACTGGTTGTTACCATCACTCTAAATTTCTGCATGCTCTCCTTACATAATCTCACCATATTTTTTCGTATGCATGTCAGATATTGTACACAGTCATGCTGAACATTTAGAGAAAAAGAGAAGAGTTTTGTGCGGCAATACAATGTCATGCAGACATCGCTCCATGGTGGGTTCAATGGCAAACCCTCCCCACCCCTCTCTAGATTGTAATCCAGAGGAATATATCTGTTCTGAGGCGGATTCAGACGCCGCTGACCACTCCTATTTACCCCCAAGGTGTTTGCTCTACCTTGGCATGATGATGTTAGTCATATCATGCATATGTTGCCTTGAAGTGCCTACTTTTGACATCATATATGTCATCTGCTTAGTTTAGACATGTTCTGTAATGCCACCTATTTAGTTTCTATATCATATATGGGAATTATGCAGTCTCATGTCTTTTAGCCAGCCATAATATATGTGAAATGTGCAATGCCATCCTGTTTAACCAGACATCATATATTTGAATGATATCTTGCCCATCCTTTTCTTCATTACATTTCCATTTCTCGAAAATGTTTGTACATTAAACTACTCTTCATGTGAATCAGCCATTTGGGTGGGAGAAGGAAAAATGTGGAGTGAAAACAAGGCCTTCAGAGCAGACAGTGCTACCTGTCGAAGCAGATCTCTTGTTGGGTCCCGATAGCTCCTCAAAGATGGATTCAGAGACAGATGACCAGTCCTATTCCCACACTGAGGTGTATGCTCTAACTTGGCACGATTATACTGCTCATATCATGCATACGGTGTCTTGCATTGCATAGTTTAGACATCATATACACAATATTCAACACCATGTTCTTAGTTCAGACATCATATCGAATGCCCTCTGTTTAGCATATAAATCACATATGTGAATTAAATGATGCGATCCTGATTACTTAGATAACATGTAGGTGAATTATGTCATGTGATCCTGTTTAGTTATTCATCATATCTTTGAATTATGTTATGCTATGCTATCCAGTTTAGATAGACATCATATATGTGAAATTATGTCATGCTATCCGTTTTAGTTAAACAATATACATGTCAACTATTTCATGCCC
This sequence comes from Aegilops tauschii subsp. strangulata, assembly GCF_002575655.3. NCBI lineage: Eukaryota > Viridiplantae > Streptophyta > Magnoliopsida > Poales > Poaceae > Aegilops > Aegilops tauschii. The sequence goes on from NC_053039.3 coordinate 52,038,135, forward strand.
TCTTTTTTCCACACTATCTATTGCATCTGTCTCTCATACAATGTATGTACATTCAACTATGTTTCTTGTTTATCAGCCATTTGAATTGGAGCGGGTGATGTCAGTATCTAGCGGACTAAAAACACGGTCTTCAAATAAAACAGTGCTACCTCTTGGTGGAGATAGCACCCGGGTTGTACATGCACAAGAACCAGCCCTACCACACATAACCCAAACTCTCGCAGATTGTACCCCTACTGCGATGGACAAAGAACCAGCTTCACCCAATCTAACCCCAACCCCAGCCGATAGTAACCCAGTTCCTGTTGACACAGCACCATCTCCACCACAGAGCTCCCAAACAAGAGCAGTTAGTAGGCAGCTCCAGTGCCCAAAGGGCCAGTACTATCACGGCGAACCCCAACTCCACCAGTTAGTACGCCTATTCCTGTGGAGGAAGCACAACCAGCTAGTCGTAGTTTAGCATCTATCGCATTTGATGTTGTTAAATCGTATGTGCGTATCTTCCCATCTTGGAAATATTATACTGAAGATGAAGGAAAATTCCAGTTGCAGGTGTTTGTCCAGGAGTTATGTGTAAGTAATGTTATTCATGGCAATTACTTTGCTTCGTCCCATACATCCTACCTCCATGATGGTTATAATACAGCAAATTTTCCCATTTTTCTCTATAGAGAAGGACCGAGTTGGAAACTCGGGATGAGGTAACCTGTGCTAATACCTCTGCTATCTTCAAGAATGCTTGGTGGCAGTATCGGAATTACCTGAAGAAAACTTACTTCACCGACAAAGAAACTCATCAAATTCCCTTACGTTCTCCTGAGACACATTTACTGGACGATGACTGGGAACGCCTTGTTCTGTACTGGTCCCGAACCAAGAATGTGGTAAGGTCTATGAGCTCATTTTCTATTTTTAAGTATTATATTCTTGCATCTTACTGTACTCTGTTCATGTAGAACAAGTGCCTAAACCTGAAGAACAACTGTTCTAATTTAAGATTCCATTGCTATCATAGTTCAAAAAACTGCTAGGCGTTAATTGTGTGTTTTGCCACCGCCTTGCACTTTACTGACCAAAGTGCATTCTTATGCGCAGTTATGCACAGATTATGCGTAGTTATGCGCAATGCGTTTTGCCAACGCTATGGCCTAGGCGCACTTAAGCGCTCGCTTAGGCGTGCCTTTTTTAACTATGATTGCTTTGCTCTGGTATCACTGTATTTACTCATACAAACTTATTTTTAAATTGAAGGATCCAATCGGAACTCCAATGGCACAGCAGGTATGTTCACGCATGTTTCTTTAACAGGTTTGCTCTTATCAATAGCTCTGTTGATTTCAATTTCAATTGTGTATACAGTTGACTTTCATATCATGCACATTACTAGCATCACAACAGAGCCAATAGTGTTGTTGTATATGTAGACCCGTGGTACCCATCTGAAATCTTGTTGTGCCGTGTAGTTTCCCACGCTTTGTATTCTTTCACTGCTGCTTTGTCTTGAACTGATATGATTTGAACCGTGTCTCTACTTTGATTTGGCAAGACAATGCAGTGACCATAGGACATAGATATATGTTTGTTTGATGCTTTTATTATGTACTAGTACTTGGCAATAGAAGACTTGGTAGTTTAATCCTGTCCACCTTACTAATGAACTGGTTCACCGAAATGAGTTTCATATACTAGTATATGCTAAACTTGTTATGTGTCTGCTTGTTTCTTCTTTTAGAATGCTGACAGAATATTGGGGAAGAGTGCCTTATTAAGCAATGGTAAAGGAAGTAATGCAGATAAGGTTCAGGATAGTGACACATCCTTGTTGGTCTCGAACAAAGCTGATAAAACAGCTAAGGAAGACTATCTTGAAGACAGCGAGACAACCCCAAAGTCCTGTCTTGGTTTAGTGTTCGAGTTACTGGCCACTACCGCTTGCACAAGCTATTCAAACTCACTGTCTGAATCAGTTCGGTTTCTTGAGTCTCAACTACATGCTGAAAGACATCGATCAGCTGTGCTGCGACAAGAAGCAGAAGGACTGCGGAAGTCCCTGGAGCATTCAGATGCATACTTTCTGGTGCAACAGCAAGCGTTGGAGGATTTTAGCGCCAAACAGGACAAAGCTAATCAGCTTGCTAAGCTTATTGCCAGCATGGTGGATACCCAGGATAATGTTTCTAGAGCTCTTCTGAAGTTGTTTCAGTTATGCTCTTATTTTGCTGCCGCGTTTATTTGCACTGGTGGCCAATTTTGACGGCCAGTGTATGTAATGTGCTGCTTTGTTCCCTATATTTGCACTGGTGGCGAACTTTGATGCCCAGTGGATGTAATATGTGTAATAGCGGTAATAGGCTAGCGTTAATTGCTTGCTTATTTATTTCCTTATTGTCTTCTTTAGTTGTTTGCTTGTAGTCACTGCAGTTCTTTTTCTGTTTTTTTCTATTGGCCACAATAGCCTATTTTTGGTAACTAGGCCAAAATAATCGTGGCAACACATGGACTGTTGTAACCATGGGCCTCCTGCAGGCCGTATGATCCATGGGCCTTCGTTCGGCCGTAGGATCCATCGGCCTTCTATACGGGCCTTAGGGTCCATGGGCCTTCTACGGGCCGTAGGGTCCATGGGCCTTCTATGGGCCGTACAATCCATGGGCCTTCTACGGGCCGTACTATCCATGGGCCTCATACGGGCCGTAGGATCCATGGGCCTTATACAGGGCGTATCATCATTTCGCCAATCATGGGCCGTACTATTCGTGGACCATAACGGGCCGTTAATAGGCCGTATTTGATAACTCTATAAAAACAGCCCAACGGGTTTTTTTTGACATGAAAACGGCCTAACGTATTAACGGTCCGCAAACGGGCCGACTGTAACGACGGGCAGAATTTGGCCCACAAGCAGAAAATGACAGTAACGGGCCGTAACCGAATGCTGCAAATGAGCCTAAGAATCAATGGGCCCTGAGAAGGCCGAAAGATAACTTGGGCTGGAAACGGCCCAATGGAATACGGGCCGTTAATGGATATAAAGTGATACACTGTTCATTACGGGCCAGTTTCACCACGGGCCGTTAATGGGCCAAGAGTTACAAAGGTCCTCATATGGGCCGAAAGAAGTCATGGGCCACACATGGGCCGGAAGTTAAAACGGGCTGAATCATATTGGACGGCCCAGATGACGCTACTGGGCCTAATTCGAATAGGGCGTAACGGGCCCTGGGTTAGCGGGCTGTAAATGGGCTATATGCGAACACGCCGTTAACAGGCTTTCCGTGGGCCGGCCCGCCACCTTTTGACCAAGTCAAACGGGCCGGCCTTTTCACAGGAATGGGCCTCTGTTGGGCCGTGCCACGTGTTGCCGTATCATAGGCGCCTTCGGTCCAATGAGCGGATGACATCTGTCCCAACGGTGAGCCGACACGTGTTTCCTCCAGCCAATGATGATTTTACACGTGGAAAATCCCCATTGGTCGGGGCTGTTAACGGGTTATCAGTTCCAAAACCCGACCCGATAGCTTAACGGCGTTCCGTTACAGTGGATGCCACGTGTCAGTCACCCTTGACGAAAGCACTTCTGTGACGCGAGATTTATCGTCATGGAAGTGGACACTTCCGTGATGATAATTTTGGTAATGTCATGAAACACTTCTACGACAGCACATGTATGACTATCTTGATTCTGTCATAAATTTGTCATGGATGTACATGCATGACAAAAAACGTGACCTACTGTGACAAACACGTATCATCACGGAAGTTTTTTTTGTACTGTGTTGACTGTAGGATGTCACCCTAGAAATCGGAAAGCCCCTTGGACAGGAAATCTCTAAAACTTTATTTTTTTTAAAGAATCCTCTAATTCTCATCTTTTCGGATTTTATCAAATATCCCCTCTTATCTCAAATACTTAGATATAGCCCTTTCCTTTTTGACCACACGGAGGATCAACTGAAGCCGCTCCAAGAAGGACAAGATATCGGACAACCGATGACCTCTTCAGAGTAAAGAGAAGTTCACCATGCATTAGAAGAGTTGAAGCTACAACAGTTGAAGACTCTAAAGATTTGAAGAACATGAAGAATCTGAAGAATTATTTGACCTTTAAAAGACCAAACCCCTATTATATACTTACGTTAGATGCGACAATTTGTGAGCTATCATTTGTTTGATGTTTTTCCGACATCCACAAAATAAAACCCGTTTCTTCAAAAACTATTGTTTGTATTGTGTGTATCTCCCTCTATCTTCCGTATCTCATCCCAAAACCCTTGGACCCAATAGATGATGAATGAAGATGGAGTTGTATTTCTGAGATCAATGACACAGCTGGAGGTAGCACAATGGATACGGAACATGGAAGACCGCATGAAGGAGCAACGTATTGAAGGAGAGTATATGGTTCCATACACCTTACGGCGCATCACACAAGGTGCTGCAACATGGCGAGAGATACATCAAGCTATACAAGGATGGAATGGAGCAAATGCTTGGGAAGAATTCAAGACGATTCTACTGAGGTCTCGTTTAATCGAGAAGCCCGGTGACCCTAAAGTGAAGAAGCCTTGTGCATGCAAGATCTATGGAGAAATATGACACACCCATCAAGAACACAAGGATGGATGCCCTCATTGTGAGGAAAATCACCTAGCCGGAGAATGCCCAACTAGGCAGGTGACTTGTTTCTTGTGTGAAGGAATTACGCACTACCCAGCTCAGTGCCCAATTTACCCCAAGGTACAGGAGATTACCAAGCAGCGGAAAGAAGCCCTCGGGGAAAGTTTAAAAGAAACCGTGATGAAGGAAGTTATTGAAGACCCTGATGGCGAAGGGCTAAACAGATTTTTTGCCCAAGCCTGCTATTCATGTGGTGAAGAAGGACATTTTTCATAGAATTGCACGAAGGAAAGCCAAGAGGATCTGGGAGACTTCCCGATAGCAAAAGTGAAGTTTGAACCTCAGGAAATAGAATCTCTAATGATTACGGAGAAATCCAGGAAGAGAAAATGAAGGAATCCCCAGAACAACCCAATTTCTGCAGAGAAGGACCTAAGTCATATCACTTGTCACAGGTGCAAGGATTTAGGTCATTATGCTGATAATGTCTAGGAAGGAAGCCAAGAGCCCAAGGAGCATATACAATCCTCAAGAAGCCTCAAGACTTGTCAGAAGTCATCTGTTTTCGTTGCAACGAAGCAGGACATTATGCTACTAAATGCCCCGACAAGATGAAAGCTAGAGCTGAGTAGTTGGGATCCTGATATTGGTAATAAGTGTAGTAGGAAGCAGTTTTACTTTCATGAGTATGATGAGTTGAGTTATGTAATGGGTGATCAGAGATTGTAATGAATTGATGAAATCAATAAAGTTAATGTGTCATGATTTCATACGTTGAATTTATGAGTTGTTACTCTATGAAAAAGATTTTGACCAGTTTCTAGGATATGAGAAATATGGTCTATGGATGAATTTGTGCATTTCATTTTAATGGTGGTAGTACCCTATAAGAAGACCTGATTAATGGAAAGGAAAACGTATTCCGCGGAGTGGAGTTTGGACAAAACGAGTATGAGTTTTATTTCGATATGCTGGTTACCTCAAGATTATGAAGGAAGGAAGTAATATTGGATTTACAGGAGGTGTAATGTTGGAATATGGAACAATAGTAACTCCACACATGAGTTAAAGAGTGTTGAAGTGGGCCGTAACCCACAGGCCCAGGATTTGAAAATGTACAGACATAACCTTGATGAAGAAAGAAATATTGGAAGAAGCTATGATTTGATCAGCAGACGTTCCATAGGAGGTTACGAAAACCCGAGAGTTGCAAAGAAACGATAGATGTTTTGTTAAACTTGCAGAACCATTACATAACTCTGCAATGCTTGTTTGAATGCCCGAGTGTTAGAAATGCGAGATTCGCTAAACCTTATACAGGGTGATGATTTGGGTGTGGGATGGATTGATCACCATGCCGACTTACTCTTATCATTCACTCTTGATTTGGAATGGTAAATCTGAGTGAATTACCCATAGTCAAGAGACGACGATGTCAAAACCTTGTGTAAACCTCAGAATATTAGGACGATGGATCCATGTAGAGGCAACCGTGCCAACCGTAGGTTATACAGTGAGGTTCGACCCAGACCCATTTCCTGCAGGAGAAGCCAATAATGATTGACCACCATGAGATTTTGATAGTTGTTTAGTATTGGCGACAGACCTGTCCGCTAAGAAGACCCACTCTCGGAAGAACCTCACCAGGATGAAAGGACACGGGTTTGAGGAAAAGGTTATGCCCCTACTAGAAGAGCCTCAGAGAAGGAGTTATCCCGGAGAATATCAGAAGACCGACACCGTCAACCATGAGGATGGAGTACACGAGTCTTGTTGGAACCACAACCCTGCTTTTAAGTGTGGTAGCACACAAATAATCGTGGCAACACATGGACTGTTGTAACCATGGGCCTCCTGCAGGCCGTATGATCCATGGGCCTTCGTCCGGCCGTAGGATCCATCGGCCTTCTATACGGGCCTTAGGGTCCATCGGCCTTCTACGGGCCGTAGGGTCCATGGGCCTTCTACGGGCCGTAAAATCCATAGGCCTTCTACGGGCCGTACTATCCATGGGCCTCATACGGGCCGTAGGATCCATGGGCCTTCTACGGGGCGTATCATCATTTCGCCAATCATGGGCCGTACTATTCGTGGACCATAACGGGCCGTTAATAGGCCGTATTTGGTAACTCTATGAAAACAGCCCAACGGGTTTTTTTACATGAAAACGGCCCAACGTATTAACGGTCCGCAAACGGGCCGACTGTAACGACGGGCTGAATTTGGCCCACAAGCAGAAAATGACAGTAACGGGACGTATGTAAACGAATGCTGCAAATGAGCCCAAGAATCAATGGGCCCTGAGAAGGCCGAAAGATAACTTGGGCTGGAAACGGCCCAATGGAATAACGGGCCGTTAATGGGTATAAAGTGATACATTGTTCATTACGGGTCAGTTTCACCACAGGCCGTTAATGGGCCAAGAGTTACAAAGGTCCTCATATGGGCCGAAAGAAGTCATGGGCCACACATGGGCCGGAAGTTAAAACGGGCTGAATCATATTGGACGGCCCAGATGACGCTACTGGGCCTAATTCAGATAGGCTGTAACGGGCCCTGGGTTAGCGGGCTGTAAATGGGCTATATGCGAACACGCCGTTAACAGGCTTTCCGTGGGCCGTCCCGCCACCTTTTGACCAAGTCAAACGGGCCGGCCTTTTCACAGGAATGGGCCTCTGTTGGGCCGTGCCACGTGTTGTCGTATCATAGGCGCCTTCGGTCCAATGAGTGGATGACATCTGTCCCAACGGTGAGCCGACACGTGTTTCCTCCAGCCAATGATGATTTTACACGTGGAAAATCCCCATTGGTCGGGGCTGTTAACGGGTTATCGGATCCAAAACCCGACCTGATAGCTTAACGGCGTTCCGTTACGGTGGATGCCACGTGTCAGTCACCCTTGACGAAAGCACTTCTGTGACGCGCGATTTATCGTCATGGAAGTGGACACTTCCACGATGATAATTTTGGTAATGTCATGGAACACTTCTACGACAGCACAGGTATGACTATCTTGATTCTGTCATAAATTTGTCATGGATGTACATGCATGACAAAAAACGTGACCTACTGTGACAAACACGTATCATCACGGAAGTTTTTTTTGTACTGTGTTGACTGTAGGATGTCACCCTAGAAATCGGAAAGCCCCTTGGACAGGAAATCTCTAAAACTTTATTTTTTAAAAGAATCCTCTAATTCTCATCTTTTCTGATTTTATCAAATATCCCCTCTTATCTCAAATACTTAGAATATAGCCCTTTCCTTTTTGACCACACGGAGGATCAACTGAAGCCGCTCCAAGAAGGACAAGATATCGGACAACCGATGACCTCTTCAGAGTAAAGAGAATTTCACCATGCATTAGAAGAGTTGAAGCTACAACAGTTGAAGACTCCGAAGATTTGAAGAACTTGAAGAATCTGAAGAATTATTTGACCTTTAAAAGACCAAACCCCTATTATATACTTACGTTAGATGCGACGATTTGTGAGCTATCATTTGTTTGATGTTTTTCCGACATCCACAAAATAAAACCCGTTTCTTCGAAAACTATTGTTTGTATTGTGTGTATCTCCCTATATCTTCCGTATCTCATCCCAAAACCCTTGGACCCAATAGATGATGAATGAAGATGGAGTTGTATTTCTGAGACCAATGACACAGCTGGAGGTAGCACAATGGATACGGAACATGGAAGCCCGCATGAAGGAGCAACGTATTGAAGGAGAGTATATGGTTCCATACACCTTACGGCGCATCACACAAGGTGTTGCAACATGGCGAGAGATACATCAAGCTATACAAGGATGGAATGGAGCAAATGCTTGGGAAGAATTCAAGACGATTCTACTGAGGTCTCGTTTAATCGAGAAGCTCGGTGACCCTAAAGTGAAGAAGCCTTGTGCATGCAAGATCTATGGAGAAATAGGACACACCCATCAAGAACACAAGGATGGATGCCCTCATTGTGAGGAAAATCACCTAGCCGGAGAATGCCCAACTAGGCAGGTGACTTGTTTCTTGTGTGAAGGAATTACGCACTACCCAGCTCAGTGCCCAATTTACCCCAAGATACAAGAGATTACCAAGCAGCAGAAATAAGCCCTCGGGGAAAGTTTAAAAGAAACCGTGATGAAGGAAGTTATTGAAGACCCTGATGGCGAAGGCCTAAATAGATTTTTCGCCCAAGCCTGCTATTCATGTGGTGAAGAAGGACATTTTTCACAGCATTGCACGAAGGAAAGCCAAGAGGATCTGGGAGACTTCCCGATAGCAAAAGTGAAGTTTGAACCTCAGGAAATAGAATCTCTAATCATTACGGAGAAATCCAGGAAGAGAAAATGAAGGAATCCCCAGAACAACCCAATTTCTGCAGAGAAGGACCTGAGACATATCACTTGTCACAGGTCATTATGCTGATAATGTCTAGGAAGGAAGCCAAGAGCCCAAGGAGCATATACAATCCTCAAGAAGCCTCAAGACTTGTCAGAAGTCATCTGTTTTCGTCGCAACGAAGCAGGACATTATGCTACTAAATGCCCCGACAAGATGAAAGCTAGAGCTGAGTAGTTGGGATCCTGATATTGGTAATAAGTGTAGTAGGAAGCAGTTTTACATTCATGAGTATGATGAGTTGAGTTATGTAATGGGTGATCAGAGATTGTAATGAATTGATGAAATCAATAAAGTTAATGTGTCATGATTTCATACGTCGAATTTAAGAGTTGTTACTCTATGAAAAAGATTTTGACCAGTTTCTAGGATATGAGAAATATGGTCTATGGATGAATTTGTGCATTTCATTTTAATGGTGGTAGTACCCTATAAGAACACCTGATTAATGGAAAGGAAAACGTATTCCGTGGAGTGGAGTTTGGAAAAAATGAGTATGAGTTTTATTTCGATATGCTGGTTACCTCAAGATTATGAAGGAAGGAAGTAATATTGGATTTACAGGAGGTGTAATGTTGGAATATGGAACAATAGTAACTCCACACATGAGTTAAAGAGTGTTGAAGTGGGCCGTAACCCACAGGCCCAGGATTTGAAAATGTACAGACATAACCTTGATGAAAAAAGAAATATTGGAAGAAGCTATGATTTGATCAGCAGACGTTCCATAGGAGGTTACGAAAACCCGAGAGTTGCAAAGAAACGATAGATGTTTTGTTAAACTTGCAGAACCATTACATAACTCTGCAATGCTTGTTTGAATGCCCGAGTGTTAGAAATGCGAGATTCGCTAAACCTTATACAGGGTGATGATTTGGGTGCGGGATGGATTGATCACCATGCCGACTTACTCTTATCATTCACTCTTGATTTGGAATGGTAAATGTGAGTGAATTACCCATAGTCAAGAGATGACGATGTCAAAACCTTGTGTAAACCTCAGAATGTTAGGACGATGGATCCATGTAGAGGCAACCGTGCCAACCGTAGGTTATACAGTGAGGTTCGACCCAGACCCATTTCCTGCAGGAGAAGCCAATAATGATTGACCACCATGAGATTTTGATAGTTGTTTAGTATTGGCGACAGACCTGTCCGCTAAGAAGACCCACTCTCGGAAGAACCTCACCAGGATGAAAGGACATGGGTTTGAGGAAAAGGTTATGCCCCTACTAGAAGAGCCGTTATCCCGGAGAATATGAGAAGACCGACACCGTCAACCATGAGGATGGAGTACACGAGTCTTGTTGGAACCACAGCCCTGCTTTTAAGTGTGGTAGCACACTAGAGCTTTTCGACCAATGGATTTGCTGGAAGACCCCCAAACCCTAACCTTTTTCTTGCTAGCCTCTTCGAATCTCGAGGACGAGATTCATTTTAAGTGTGGTAGGTTTGTAACATCCCAAAATTCTAAATTTTGGAATGTTGTATTAAATAATTAGTTTTAATTGTTTTTTTGATTGTTGTGTGTATTATTGAGTGAAATTGAGTGCAATTTGAAAGTTTTTGAAAGTTGAATGTGAGGGAATGAAATGACTTTCCCAAACTTTCATCCTTGCATTTGGATCTCAATGAATTCAAATTCATTTCATCACAAAAACCCTAGAGTGAATACAACATGAGCTCTTCCATTTGAAATGAAAAGGGTTTTGAAAAGATTTGAATTCCATTTGGAAATATTTCAAATTCAGAAACTTTATGCAACTCAATGATTTTCATGAGAGAAGATAAAATGACTTCTTCAAATTATATGAAATATGAGTTGGTAGTTTATAAGAATAAAATTGAAACTCCGGTTGAAGTTATTTTGAAACCCACTTTCAAATTGGAGTTATTTGGTTTTTATTCGAATTGTTTTTCTCCAAATATAAAATATATGAAAAATAGGGTGAAATGATTCCCTCTGATAGAAAAGTGGAGAAAAATAAATTAGATATCATTTTGGTATTTTTAAAAATGATTTTTATTGGGTTTTATTGTAACAGCAGCATTGTTTGCCTCTGAAAATATGTTCGCATTTTAGGAAATCTTTTTCTGAAACTTTTGATATATAATATGTCTATATTAAAGTCTTACCAGCACATATGCCCGTGCGTTGCAACGGGGAAAATAAATGTGTCTATCAAAACGCCCATCGATGGGTTGACAACATCCTTGGAGGTAGGTAGGTGCATGCCGAGGTCTAGAAGAAATACATATCATACTTTAGTCCCCATACGCAAAAATATGCACGTGCATTGCGACGGGAATAAAAGAATATCCTGGCTGATCCTTCTTCATGGAAAATTCTAAAGAATTCTTGGAATTGGGTAATTCCACATGAAAAAATCCTAAGGATTGAAATAGAGAGGGCTTATGAATCATTTACATTTGTAGTTCTTTGATTTGGAAGTTCCATAAATTGAGTGAACCCTAAAAGTTTAAGAGCTATGGATTGAAGGTTGATTAATATTTCCAATGGTCAAGCAAGTCAATGAATACGACATTATGTGGATGGTCAGGTTACATATCTAAACACAACCTTTTTAGTTGGCGTTAGTATTTGGAGTGCCTCAAAAACGACACCTTAACACCAAAGGACGAAGTGAATCTTTTTTGGGGGGGATCCCATGTGCTTCGCTCCGAGCGTTCTTCCCATCCGCCGAACCCAAGACACAAAGATGGGCGACATGATGGTCACGACAGAGCACATCTGCATGTGCCCGTGCATTGAGCAGCGGAAGGCGGAGGGAGTGTTTGAGACTTCCGCTGCTGCTAGGGTTTGAGAGAGAAGGAATATTTGGATAATAACTAAATGTTGATCTGGTTACACCCAAACAGATGATATTCAACTATTTTAATGAGAAGATGAGCTAGACATTGACATATGTGATATGGACAGGAAATTTGAAACATTAAAGAAAAAAATGTTGCAATAATTATAAGAACAGAACACTCCCAAGGATATTTTTGAATTACCTACTTTATAAAATGATATCAGTGACCTTAACGTAAACAACATGTCTTAGAATAGTTTTCTACAGAAAACATGTCTTAAAATAGTTCATGGCCATGGGCTGCAAAATAAACATATGTAAAACAGATCCCTTCCAAGGTTCAAACGGTTCTTTGAACCATCTATCACAATGAAAATTTGCATAATCTAGGGCAGCACGCGGCATACATCTAGCTAATATGACTCATATGGAACAATAAATCATTTTTGTATGTTGATCAATGAAGCAAATAATCAAACTGAAATTCTGTTTATATTGAACACTCAATTCCATCTCGGTAAAAGTGACAACTGAAATTCAATGCACTTCATTGCTACGATGAGCTTTACATGTATTTTCCTTCATAATGTATTCTTCCTCATAGAAACATCACATGCTGGAAACGGATTCCTCTGCCTTGCCAGTCAAAACTGCAGCCTTCTCGCTAGTGTTGCTTCCATTGACAGATACTAAGTGTACCAAACAATTGGCACACCGAGTGGAGAAACTTTACATAAGTAGGAAAAGTGTTTCAGGGGGGAGAAGAAACTAAGATATGCTCTCTATGGTGTCAACCATCCCAAGCTTTTGATTCAGGCTCGCAGCCAAGTGTGCAGCTCGTGGATTGTGTGGTTGGAGGATGTGATGAAGTCGCTCACCTTGCCATTGAAACTCCTACTGTTTCTCTCCTTCAAATTCCTCCACCAAAATAAGCATGCAAACGGCCTAGAAATCTTTATGACGATGCTAGCGATGTTGTAAAGAATATTTAGCCATCACTGTAGCAGGGAATGAGTGTCATAGCTCCGATGTAGGTTGAAACGATAACTGAATTTGATCGGAAAGAATCCCTAAACAGCAGCAGAAAAAGGGAAGGTTGCAAATAAGTGTACAGTACACTCAAGGCGCATAATCCCGTTTGTTGATGGATTTGCCAACCCTACGTCCTTGGGTAGGAACCATGCGAGCTGATTGTGTGGCGCACAATGGATCAACCACCACTGCTGAATATGCTTCTTCTCGGCCAACATCTCGTGCATCTCGACTAGCATCCGCCTTCGGCGCACCTTCCCCGACCACGGCAGCCGCCCCCTCCTATACCTCAGCAACAACATGCACCTTTTCTAAGGCCTTCTTCATGCAAGTTAACACCAGCTTCACAAAAAATTCCTAGCTCAACTAATTTGCATAAACCATGAAATCTATAGAAAGTTCCATGTGTTAGGCTGAAAAAATAACACATCAGGACTCCAGAAAGAATGATAGTTTGATGTTTTAACTAATCCGTTAAGAATGGAGTGCATTCAAATGGAAAAATGAATCGCATAAAAGACTACTTACCTTCTTCCAGTAGTCCAGAAGCACATGATATTCAGTTCAGGGAGGGCGAGGCATCACCCACCATCTTTTTTTCAGGGACTACAGTGTGCTTAAGCCAGCCTGGACCACTTCATAAAATTGAGAACTATACAAAGCCAAATTATACACTAGGATTAATAAAAAAGAAAAGGAAGGAAAAAATAGAATCTCATAGATAGGTGATACAACATAGTGCTCCAATCCGTAAAGAGCCCTCTCTTAATTCCATTTGAATACCTGTTGGACCACAACATAAGATCATCAGCAATCTTGCTAGCAGTAATGTGCAACTCCACAGAAAAACATCAGGGAAGAGCTTGTAGTTCCTGCGCCTCCATATATTCCAGAGGACCGCGATAAGCACAGTAGAGTGAATATTGTTGAAATAATTTTTCTTCCTAGAGATATTTGACCCACACAATTCATCTCAGAGAAACACACAATTCGCTGGAAAAATAATGCCAAGCCCAATAGTGCTGAGCCATACCATTCAATTCATGTTCTTGATCTCACCCTGCCGGCATCTTTGCTCAGACCGAGCTCGCATAGTAGTCCCTCACCAACGATCTCAAACAGTACTGCCCAGGTTACCTCACCAACCAGAGAAACACTTGATCATTGTGTTCACAGATGAGTTGGATGAATGTGAAACAGAACCCAGCTGAAAAATAATGAAAATCTGAACTAAACTGACCCAAAATCAAATCCAAGCCTTTCTATGCATGGCAATGGAGATGAGTTGGATGAATCTGCAACTGAATTCAACTGAAAAACAATGAAAACCTGACCAAAACTGAACCAAAATCAAAATTGGAATAATGAAAATCTGAACTAAACTGAAGAAAAATAAAAAATCTTGAATATTGTTGAAATAATTTTTCTTCCTAGAGATATTTGACTGAATCAACATTGAGTGGATGAAAATTTTGAAGTTCAGACCACAACAATTGTTGAGGATATAACCCTTAGAGTCACCCGCCCGGCGGGGCCGGGTTACACATAAGGATCATCACCTGAAGCCCGGCGCTAAGCTTGAAGACGGTGGGCCAAAGATGGGCTTAAGACCCGGAGATGGCTTAAGGCCCGTAGTTACAACTGTCATTATGGTAGAACTTGTAGTGTAAGGCAAGAATAGTTGAGAGTCCGAGCCGGACACTTTTATGAGCCGGCCGGGACTCTGAGAGCTGCTGGGCGTCAACCTCTCTATATATAAAGGGGCGACCCGGCGGCGGTTTGGGGGCAAGAAAGATCTTGTCGAGAGCCAGGCATAGCAGTTAAGCTCCCTGGTCATCGAAACCCTAATCAGTACCACCTCAACTGGACGTAGGCTTTTACCTTCACCGTAAGGGGCCGAACCAGTATAACCCTCGTGTTCCTTGTCCCGTTTAACCCCTTCAAGCTTCCTAGCGGCGATGGCTCCACGACTAAGTCCTAGCTTGAGGACATCTGTCGTGACAATTCCACGACAGTTGGCACCCACCGTGGGGCCAGCGCACGGTGGATTCGAGTTCTTGAAGGGCAGCTTCGAAGGGCTCAAGGGATCCGCTGTGGGCCGGATGACCATGAGTCGTCGCGGCAAGCTCTACATCGACGATGCAAACTGGGGCCCTGACGCCGGCTCAATTGAGTACGGATACCGGGTCCCCTTCGGCGGAATTCATGTTTTCATTGGCAAGATTGGTGAGCCGGGCCCTGAGCCTGATCTCTGCACCGATCTCGTCGAGACGGCTCAGCGCGCACGACCCGCCCGGGCCCTGCCTGCCTTGAAGCATGCTTTTGTGGGATATATCCATGGAGGGCTCTCTGGTGGATCTGGATCTGGTGATGAGACGGCCGTCGGCTCTGACGGCGAATCATCCACAGATGAGTCAAACTCGTTGTATCAACTTCAAGATGGCAGGCTAATGGGTTGTTCCGATGGTGACAGTATTCCGGACCCGTTTGAGCCGCCGAGCCGGGTTGGAATCTTCATGGCCGGTGCGCAGCCTGTTCAGAACTCTGCTGCTGGGGCAGGAAACCCGGTGCCCTCGCCGGCTCAGGTGCGGATGGATCTCACGGACAAGATGACGGTCCTGTTGACCGCCGCGGTTGACCCGGCGGATCAGGCTCAGCATGACGCGGAGGTGGCGCAGTTAAAGTTGGATCTCGTGAAAGCCAAAGAGGATCTGGCAGCGGAAGGGATCAGGATGGCCGCGGAGAGGGCGGCTCTCGACGCCCAAACTCAGTTGATTCAGGCGCAGTCCTTCCGGCTCACGATGGATCAGAACGCGTCCGATGAGGTCATGAGAAGGAGGCATCAAAAGGCCCAATCTCGACTCCCTCCGGTTTACGATCCGCGAAACCTCTTCAACACGCCAGGTGCAAGGTCTAGTCACCCGCCAGGGATCATAGTGCCCGGGTCTGGGACCCCTGTTCAGCCACAAGTGATGGGGCCTCCCCGGGTGAACCCGGCCCCGCCTCAGTATGTGCCAATACCACCGGGTCATTATGCTAACCCGCTGGAGAACATGGTCGCCGCAGCAGCACGGCTGGCGGCCCTCCCAATTGACGGCGACTCTCCGACGGCTATTGAAACCCGCCGGGTCAGGGAACTCCTTCAGACAGCGCTGGCGCAGCAAGAGGCGTACTCTTACAGCCGAGACAAGATCCACTCGACCCCTCGTCCAGGCCGGAGCCGAGTTACAGCAGACACATGGTCTCAGCGACCGGCTCAAGTAATGTCCGACGCCATGACCCGCCCCCTGGCCATGGCCTGGCTCATAACGAAGCCTTTCACGCAGTAGACCAAGACAGAGCGCAGCAAGAGGCGGAGCAGGTGCCTCAGTTGACGGCTTACCAGACTCCCCCGGCTTATCCGACGACCTCCGTCGACGTGGGTATCCCTACCAGGACCGGAGGTGTCCCTTGTTTAGTGCCAGCTCTCCGCAATGAGCGTCTACCCAAGGACTTCAAAGGCCCTAGGAAGGTGCCTAATTACACGGCTGACTTACAACCCGCAGCCTGGATCAAATGTTACGAGATGGCCATGGAACTGCTGGAGGTCAGTGAAGCGGCGATGGCCAAGTACTTCACCATGATGCTAGATGGGACTGCCCACACTTGGTTGAAAGGGCTACCGCCGAATTCATCGGATCTTGGGCTGAGCTGAAGGCCCGGTTCATACAAAACTTCAAAGACACCTGTAGACAGTCTATGTCAATAGTGGATTTGACTAACTGTAAGCAACAGGAGGGTGAGTCTATGACACATTGGGTTCGCCGGGTCAAAGAGATCATACACTCATCGGATAAGATGGATGCCGGCTCTGCAGTCTTAATGTTGGAGCAAAATTGTCGTTTTCTTCCCCTGAAGATGAAACTCGGGCGGCTTAGCGCGACTGCAATGACATGGGTACGCTGATGGCGGCTCTCGTCAAGTACGCCAATTCTAATAGTACCAAGGACCCCGCTTCAGATGATGAAAGGACAGGGAAGGGAAAGAAGAACGGCAATGGCAAGGGTCCTCAGCATTACCCGGGGAACCAAGGAGGCAAGCGTAAGGCCGATGGTAGCCTAGAGTTTGTGGCCAACGCCAGTTCACAGGGTAATAGCCAGAGATGCAAGGGGAGGCTCCCTCCCCGAGCCAGCGGGTCAGGCCCGACGCTGGAGCAACTGTTGAATGAGCCTTGTCCAAGGCATGGCTCTAGAGAGAAGCCAGCCACTCATCTATGGAAGGATTGTGCAATCATGAAGGCCTTTAAGAATTCCAACGCCTTTAACGGCAACAATGGCCCGGGCGGTGGCTCAGGCGCCGGCGGTTTTCATGGCCCGGGCGGCGGCTCAAATTCTAATCCTCAGAATGGTCAAGGGGGCTTTAATCAGCAGTCTGGCCAGGGTCATCAACAGCAGCAGGAGGGTTATCAGACCAATCCAAAGCAGCTTAGCGGTGGACAGTATCATGTATTTACCACCAGTCTGTGTAAGCGAGATCAGAAGCTTCATAAGAGGGTTGTGAATGCTGTTAAGCCGGCGGTTCCATGCTATTTACGATGGTCTGAGCAGCCTATAGTGTGGAGTAGGGAGGATCACCCTCCCCGGGTGGATAATCCGGGTCACTTGGCCTTGGTGGTGGCTCCTCAGGTGGGAGGATATAAGTTCACTAAGGTGCTCATGGATGGAGGCAGCAGCATCAACATCCTCTATTATGAGACTTTCCGTCGTATGGGATTGATTGATAAGAACCTCAGCCAGTCAAACACTATTTTCCATGGTGTGGTACCTGGTAAGTCGGCTTATCCAGTCGGCAAGATCGAGTTGGAAGTGGCCTTTGGAGACGAGCACAACTACAGGGTGGAAAAATTGACCTTTGAGGTGGTCAAGATAAGAAGCCCGTATCATGCCATATTTGGGCGGCCGGCTTACGCCAAGTTCATGGCACGGCCATGTTACGTGTATTTACAGCTCAAGAAGCCAGGTCTCAATGGGACCATTACGGTTCATGGCAGCCGAAAGGTGGCTTTGGAGTGTGAGGAAGGCGATGCAGCTTATGCAGAATCTGTTTGTGCAGCAGAGGAGTTAAAAATTTACAAGGACAATGTTGACCCAACAGATATGACCTCTCTGAAAAAGCCGACTACGGAGTATGAGCCGCGAATAAAATTTAAGTCGGCTGATGAGACTAAACTTGTTGATTTCGTTCCAGGTGATTCATCTCAGCAGTTTAGCATCAGTGCCAATCTAGATCCAAAATAGGTAAGCGCGCTCATCGAGTTCATCCGTGAGAATAGGGACATTTTTGCATGGAAGCCTTCTGACATGCCAGGTGTACCTAGGGAATTCGCTGAGCACACTCTCAATGTTGATCCAAAATTTAAGCCGGTCAGGCAATTCCTTCGGCGGTTTAATGAAGAGAGGCGGAAAGCTATTGGTGAAGAGGTGGCCCGGCTCTTGGCGGCCGGGTTTATTGTTGAAGTCTTTCACCCAGAGTGGTTAGCTAACCCGGTGCTCGTGCTCAAGAAGAATGGCACCTGGCCGATGTGTGTGGACTACATGGACTTAAACAAGGCGTGTCCGGCTGATCCTTTTGCCCTTCCCCATATTGATCAAATCATTGATGCTACGGCGGGTTGTGAGCGCTTAAGCTTCTTGGATGCTTATTCCGGATATCATCAGATTAAAATGGCAGTTAAGGACCAGGAAAAAACGGCGTTCATCACTCCCTTTGGAGCCTTCTGCTATGTGTCTATGCCCTTTGGACTCAAGAGTGCACAGGCGACTTATCAGCGCTGCGTGCAGAACTGTCTTCATAACCAGATTGGGCGCAATGTTCATGCTTATGTGGATGATATGGTGGTTAAATCCAGGAAGGAGGAAACCTTGATAGATGATCTGGGGGAAACCTTTGATAATCTCCGGGTCTACAAGATGATGCTTAACCCGGCCAAGTGTGTTTTTGGTGTTCCTGCAGGCAGGCTCTTGGGTTTCTTGGTTTCTAACAGAGGCATCGAAGCTAAACCGGAGAAGATCAAGGCCATCACCTCCCTGGCTAAGCCAGCGTGTATAAACGACGTCCAGCGCTTGGCGGGTCGTGTCGCTGCTTTAAGCCGGTTTATAAGCCGTTTGGGTGAGAAGGCCATGCCATTATATCAGTTGATGAAGAAAACTGATAACTTTGTCTGGAACGATGCAGCTAATACTGCTTTTGAGGATTTGAAGAGGCAGCTGGCAGAGCCCCCAGTCCTTGCTGCTCCGGTTGGCAAGGAGCCTTTATTGCTGTATGTGGCTGCTAACACACTAGCCGTCAGTGTGGCTGTGGTGGTGGAGCGCAAGGAAGAGGGTAAGGAGCATCCGGTTCAGCGGCCGGTTTATTATGTCAGCGAAGTGCTCATCGAGTCCAAACTGCGATATCCATATTGGAAGAAGCTTGTTTATGGTGTATTCATGGCAAGCCGGAAGCTTAAGCATTATTTCCAGGGTCACCCCATCACCGTGGTCAGTTCTGCCCCCCTTGGAGATATCATTCAAAACAGAGAGGCCACAGGGAGAGTGGCTAAGTGGGCTATAGAGCCCGGACCTCATGGTCTGAAATACGTACCACGCACTGCTGTGAAATCTCAAGCCTTGGTGGATTTCATCAATGATTGGACAGAGCTACAAGTGCCCGAACAAAAGCCGGATAACACATATTGGACTATTCACTTCGATGGGTCCAGGCAATTGGAGGGCTCGGGGGCTGGAGTCGTATTGGCTTCCCCTAAAGGTGACAAGTTCCAGTATGTGCTACAATTGATGTTTCCTTGCACTAACAATGCGGCTGAGTACGAGGCCTTGCTCCACGGTCTTCGGATGGCTAAGGAGATGAGCTTGAGCCGGGTAAGGTGCTTCGGCGACTCAGACTTGGTGGCTCAACAAGTATCAGGAAAGTGGGACTCCAAAGACCATCTCATGGCGGCTTATCACCGTGAAGTTGATGCCATTGCTGGGCACTTTCAGGGTTATCAAGTAGAGCACATCGATCGCAGGAAGAACAAAGCGGCGGATGCTTTAAGCCGGCTGGGCTCTCAGCGAAAACCGGTGCCGCCTAATATTTTCCTGGACGTCCTGCATAACCCTTCTGTTAAGTTGCCTATAGAGGAAGACTTGGCTGTCCCTGACCCGGAGGCACGACTGGTGGCGGCTCTCCACATCATCCCGGACTGGACAGTGCCCTATCTGGCTTACATGACCCGGGGAGATTTGCCTGAGGATGAAACTTTGGCCAGACAAATAACCCGGCGGTCTAAGTCAATGGTTGTTATCAATGGTGAGTTGCATTGCCGCAGTGTTACGGGAGCGTTCCAGCGCTGTGTATCCCCTGAGGAAGGTCAAGAGATCTTGCGTGAGATTCATGAAGGGGATTGTGGCCACCATGCTGGCTCAATGTCTCTTGTGGCCAAGGCTTTTCGTCATGGTTTTTATTGGCTGACGGCTCATGCTGATGCGGAGGACTTGGTCAGTAAATGTGATGGTTGCCAAAGGTTCTCGCGACGGGCTCATGTGCCGGCTCAGGAGCTGAGGATGATCCCAATTACTTGGCCCTTTGCGGTCTGGGGGCTTGATATGGTTGGGCCTTTTAAAAGGTCCAAGGATAAGAAGACCCACCTCTTGGTGGCAGTTGACAAATTTACCAAGTGGGTTGAAGCGGAGCCAGTTAGCAAGTGTGATGCAGCCACGGCAGTTCAGTTTATGAAAAAGGTGATCTTTCGCTTTGGCTTTCCACACAGCATTATCACTGACAATGGTACCAATCTATCCAAAGGCGCCATGGAGGAGTTTTGTCAACGAGAGCATATTCGACTTGATGTTTCATCAGTGGCTCATCCTCAATCGAATGGTCAAGCTGAGAGAGCTAATCAGGAGATTCTGAAGGGCATCAAGCCCCGGCTTTTGGTCCCTTTACAACGGACGCCGGGTTGTTGGGTGGAGGAGTTACCCTCCGTGTTGTGGAGCATCAACACTACTCCTAACAGGTCTACAGGTTTCACGCCTTTCTTCATGGTCTATGGAGCAGAAGCAGTCCTCCCCAGTGACATCCGGCATGACTCGCCTCGAGTGGCGGCTTATGTTGAGGCGGATAACGAACAGGTGCGCCAAGATGCTCTTGACTTGTTGGATGAACAGCGTGATGTGGCAGCAGCTCGCTCAGCGATTTACCAACAAGACCTGCGCCGTTATCACAGTAGCCGGGTTAAATCCCGGGTCTTCTAGGAAGGCGATCTGGTGCTCCGGCTCATCCAAGATCAAACAGATGCGCACAAGCTGTCCCCGCCTTGGGAAGGGCCCTTTGTGGTCAGCAAGAATTTGCACAACAGGTCATATTACCTCATTGACATTCGGGAGCACAAAGATTCACGTAAGTCAGAGGAGGAGACCCGTCGGCCGTGGAACATAGCTCAGCTTCGGCCTTATTACACTTGAGCCACCGGCTCTCATAATGTACATATTTCTCTAAGCCATGTATATATTATGATAAGCAATAAAGCAGGACCTCTATCCTTTTTTCTCTTCCAAAGGTGAACGTGTTGTTTTCATTGCAAGATCACATGATAACTTGAAGGGGGATCCGGCTTATGATCGTATTCGAATCTAGCCATACGGAATATAGCCACTTGGGGGCTTCCTGTTCAAACATAGGTCGTATTCGAACCAAAGAGAACATAGTTGTCGATACCCATTTGATTGGCAAAGTGCCGAGCTCATTGGGGAGTTTTCTTTGATCACATTTGAATCATAGTTCAACCCCCCTTTGGGAGCCGACGTGGATCGTATTCGAATCAGCGTCGTTAAAAAACTCCTAAGGTCATTTGGGGGCTTCCTGTTCAAACATGGGTCGTATTTGAACCTAAGAGAACATAGCTTTCGGTACCCTCTTGATTGGCATCGCCACACCCACTGGGGGCTATATGATCGCATTCGAATTTTAGCATCACCCCCTTTGGGACGGGTCTCTGGTCGTATTCGAACTGGAAGCCCCTAAGATTTTCTGCTTTGCAACGAATTATTCTGATTGTTTCAAGTGTGCACGGCGAGTCTCACTTTGCCGGCTTAACTTTGATTCACAGTACTAGTCGAACACAATCGGCGTTATTAAGACTGGTAAACCGGAATTGAGGTACCAACCTTATTACCCGGGTTATATAAGCCGGAAGTGTGCTTGCAGGCCGGTAAGTGTGTTATTACGATTATATCAAGGACATAATTGAGGACCAGTCTTTTGTGATTCATATTCCGGGTTACATGTATAAGACTATGATCCTCAGTGCGGTAAGCCGCCTAGAGACTTGTGATTTGTTTTTCTATTCAGGATAGTAAAAGATAACTATTTGAGCTTAAGGAACATGAATGATCATTTATGACCCCGGAGGAATATAAGGAAACAACTTCAATGGAATTAAGCATTCAGCACGTGCACGATGGCACGACAAAGTTAAAATGGTCCTATTCTATTACAAGACTCATCGAGTCCAAAAGGGTGAAGCATTGTTTGAATAAACCGCCTACAGAGTTAAGATGCTTGCTGGGTTGAAGCTTCCGGCTCATCCCTCTCCGCTCCTCCGGCTGTTCCCAAGACCTGGAAAGTTGACGATTTCCAGTCAATGCCGCTCAGAGCTTCAAATTGAGCTTCCTCATCAATTAACCCGGCCGGGTCAATTTCCGGGGCAAAGGTGTGCTTACGAGTCGGCGGGACTAAGCTGATGGCTTCATAACGCGGAGTGGGGATCCTCTGATTCTCTCCATCGTAACCCGGCTGGTACTTGGTCAGATCCGTGTCATTTCCAATCAGAGTGGCCACCGGGCGTACGATCTTCACGCAGGCTGCAAAGTCCCTTTGGTCGAAGGGGGTGCCGTCTTCCTTCAAGCTGGGGTAGCCAAGGGCAATGTCCGCCGGGTCTAGTTCTGGAAGGAACGCCTTGGCCCGGCTCAGAGCAGCTATGGCGCCGACTCTTGCAGAGGCCCGTCGCAGCTCTTGGACACGCTAAGGAAGAACGGCAAGCCGGCGAAGAACTTCCGCCAGGTGAGTCGGTACCTCATTGGATAGGGCCACTACGGCCAAGGCGCGCTGAGACCCGGTGTAGAGTTGCTCCACCAGAGTGTACACGTCCTTCAACTTGGTCAGCACGCTTTGGTTGAGGTTGGCGCTTCTTGGACCTGTTTAACAGAGTAAAATAAGCCGCTGGCCATGATGGGAGTTACGAGCCATAAAGATTATAAACTTGATGAAAGCCGGTGGAACAACTTACCGAAGATGGCGGCGACCATCTGTGACACGTGGCGCTTTAAGCCGGAGAGTTCGGCGGTTCTCTCCGTCAGAGCTTTCTCCGCCTGTTCGGCCCGGCTCACCAGAGTAGCCTTCTCTTCGGCCCAAGCTTTCCGTTCAGCTTCAAAATCCTATTTCAGCTTCTCTTGAGCAGCAATACTGGACACAAATTTGGCGTTGGCCTTCCGGGTCTCAGTTTCTTGCGTCCTCAAGCGGGTCTTCAGATCGGAGATGTCAGCCTCAAACTTCTTGCAAGCAGCCTGCATAATTTCCGGGTTATAGTATGAACAGTTATTATGCAATTTTAAAGTCCCAAGCACTTTCCAAGCAAAGACACTTGGCACTTGGGGGCTAATGCATATCGAACGTTTCTATTTACACATTACCAGTTCATGCGAGTAAGCCGGTAGATAAGTCTACAACATATTCTACCATAAGTAGTAGACTTGGGGGCTAGAGTATGGTAAAGAGAACAAGATAACTATGCAGTAAGCAAGAAGAGTGGTACCTCAGACTTCTGCTGAATCTGATTCACCATGTCGATCTCTAAATCCCGGCTCTTGTGCACCTGACTGATATAGCCGGAGACGATCTCTCCGATGCTCAGATTGGCATAGTCGGTGAGGTCCAGACTGGCCCGGGGGCGCTCTAGCAACTCTTCCTTGGCGGAGCACTTGGCCAGCGCAGTGGGTCTCCCCGGCTCAACAAACTCCGTCCGGGTGATTACCACGTCCGGGTCATCGGCCGGCTGAGCCAGGCTGGAGGTCTCCGGGTTAGCAGAAGTTTCTGCGATTGGCTTGTCGGTTGGAGCGGTGGCTGCAGGAGCAGAGGCAACTGGCGGTTCTTGAGCTGCAACCTCCGGTTCAGGCAAGTCCGGCTCTTCGACCGGCTTGTTCTTTTTCGCCCTCTTGCTGAGCTTTGCCTGGGCACTGAAAGGACAAAAAGGTTAGTACAAAAGTATGAGTAAAGATAAAGCATAGCAAGGGATGATCATCATTACCCGGGTACGGTCTTGAAAGCCGGCAAATTCGACTGCATCGAGTCACCAGAAGAAGGAGATGTTTCCTGATAATTTGAATCAGAAGAATTGAGAGGTTGACGTGTAGCACCCGCCAGAGGATGAAAAGGATATAAGTTGGAGATAACCTCGGTCCGGCGGTTCCTTGATGCCTCAGGTAAGCCGGAGGAGAGGTTAGCATCCTTGTTGGTCCGGGTGTGCCGTCGGCTCTCATGAATCTGTTGCTTCAAAAGAAATTGAGGATCTTGATAAGCTAAAAGATGTGAAAATCTTACTTTCCGGGTTACCCTTCGGACTTTCAGCCTTGGCAAGGGCTCCGAGTCGGAGGAAAGTGTCATTACCTCTTCAACCACCGGGTTACTTGCTCCGGTGTCATCCTGTTGATGAACAGTATTGATAAGGTGGACAGAAATAAACAACAAATACAACAAGAGCTTACAGGTTCAGAGGTTACCTCTGACTCGGAGCTGTCGCTTAGTTGCAGCAGCTCTGAAGCAGTAGGCCTACTTCCCTTCTTGCGGGGAGCGGCTCTCTTGGCAGCTTTCTTAGCCTTCCTGGCCTTCTTGGCCGCCTCATGGTCATATTTGACCTTCCAGAATTTGTCATCAGCCTGAAAAATACAATGACGATTTCTTAAGGTTCAGATGAAAGCTATCTATATAAGAAAATAAGATGTTCAGATCAGCGGCTTACCGCTGGGGCCGGGTTGGTCTTGCAGAAGGGGCTTAAGCCGGTCCTCCCGCAGTCTGCCAAGCTCTCGTTCAAGAGAGCCTTGGTCATCTTTCCCTTGTACTCACACATTAAGCCGGGGCGGCGGCTTAAGGGGATCACCCGCCATGAGATCCAGACTCGGACCAGATCAATGCCATTAAGGCCATTTCCCAGGAGAGCCTTGATCTTGTTGATGGTAGGGATCAGAGGTTGGCGCTCCACCTGAGATAACTTGTCTGACAGAGGGTGATTTGGTTCCAGACGCTATCGTGCTATCGTGTTGTTAATCGCAGATTCGTGTCATTCTTGTTTTGCTTGCTTTTTGCAAACCGTGCATCCGTTTCCGGTGATCTTTATATCGATTTCGACCGAAATCATCTCATCTTTCCAGTGGCATGCTTGGTTTGCCAAGTTACTGCCTTGTTCATCATTTTCCTCCCGGAGCACGCATAGGCATCGCATATCATATCTTGCATATCATCATGTATTGCATCATGTTGCTTGTGCATTCCCTGTGATTGATTGTGGTTCCATTGTTTGTGTTCTTATCTTGGGTAGAGCCGGGAGACGAGTTCGTGAACGAGGAACCTGTTGAGTACGCTTACGAGGATCAAGCTTTCGACAACTCTGAGAACCTTGCAGGCAAGATGGCCACCCCTCGAAATCACTTCTATCTTTGCTTTGCTAGTTGTTCGCTCTATTGACATGTTGCGCTACCTACCACTTGCTATATCATGCCTCCAATATTGCCATGTCAGCCTCTAACCATCCTTTCCTAGCAAACCATTGTTTGGCTAAGTTACCGCTTTTGCTCAGCCCTTCTTATAGCGTTGCTAGTTGCAGGTGAAGTTGAAGTTTGTTCCATGTTGGAACATGGATATGTTGGGATATCACAATATCTCTTATTTAATTTATGCATCTATATATTTTGGTAAAGGGTGGAAGGCTCGGCCTTATGACTGGTGTTTTGTTCCACTCTTGCCGCCCTAGTTTCCGTCATACCGGTATTATGTTCCTTGAGTTTGCGTTCCTTACGCGGTTGGGTGATTTATGGGACCCCCTTGACAGTTCGCCTTGAATAAAACTCCTCCAGCAAGGCCCAACCTTGGTTTTACCATTTGCCACCTAAGCCTTTCCCCCAGGTTTTCGCGAGCCCGAGGGTCATCTTATTTTAACCCCCCCGGGCCAGTGCTCCTTCGAGTGTTGGTCTGAACGGAGTAGACTGCGGGGCCCCCTCCTAGAAACTCGAGGTCTGGTTTTACTCGTAGGATGTCTCATCCGGTGTGCCCTGAGAACGAGATATGTGCAGCTCCTATCGGGATTTGTCGGCGCATCGGGCGGCTTTGTTGGTCTTGTTTTACCACTGTCGAAATGTATTGTAAACCGGGATTCCGAGACTGATCGGGTCTTTCCGGGAGAAGGTTTATCCTTCGTTGACCGTGAGAGCTTATGATGGGCTAAGTTGGGACACCCCTGCAGGGTAATATCTTTCAAAAGCCGTGCCCGCGGTTATGAGGCAGATGGGAATTTGTTAATGTCCGGTTGTAGAGAACTTGTCACTTGACCCAATTAAAATACATAAACTGTGTGTGTAGCCGTGATGGTCTCTTCTCGGCGGAGTCCGGGAAGTGAACACCGTTGGAGTTAAGCATGAACGTAAGTAGGAGTTCAGGATCACTTCTTGGTTATTACTAGATGACGACCGTTCCGTTGCTTCTCTTCTCGCTCTCACTTGTGTATGTTAGCCACCATATATACTTATTGCCTGCTGCCGCTCCACCTCATTACACCATCCTTTCCTACAAGCTTGAATAGTCTTGATCTCGCGGGTGTGAGATTGCTGAGTCCTCGTGACTCACAGATTCTACCAAAATAGTTGCAGGTGTCGATGATGCCAGTGCGGATGATGGGATCGATCTCAAGTGGGAGTTTGATGAGGAACGTGGTCGTTACTATGTGTCTTTTCCTGATGATCAGTAGTGGAGCCCAGTTGGGACAATCGGGGATCTAGCATTTGGGGTTATCTTATTTTCATTTGGATCTTGACCGTAGTCGGTCTATGTGTGTATTTTGGATGATGTATAAATTATATTTATGTATTGTGTGAACTGGCGATTGTAAGCCAACTCTTTATCCCATTCTTGTTCATTACATGGGATTGTGTGAAGATGACCCTTCTTGCGACAAAACCACTATGCGGTTATGCCTCTAAGTCGTGCCTCGACACGTGGGAGATATAGCCGCATCGTGGGCGTTACAAGTTCACGGATTGACTTTGTCGGGTTCACCGTCACAATACGCTTCTTCCCGTGAATTTACGCTTTCAGTTTGAATTTAAAACATATACTCAAGGTGGTACTATTTTGGGGAACCTACTCGATGGGTTCGTTCGCACGCACGCTAAGCCGGCCTAGGCCATGTAGTCGATGGGTTCGCTCACCTGGGCCATGTAGTTGTGCATTGATGAGCTCGCTTGTTTTCTCCCAAAAAAATGTATGCTTTCGTCCGTCTTTTTCTTTTCTTTTGTTCGTCGTTTGGTTTAGAAGCCCATCCCAACACGTTCGTCCGTCCGATTAGGTAGGCAAAATTTCACGCCCGAGTTTCCCATCTCTTAAATACCTCTCCAAGATCAACACAGTACCCTGGCAAGATCCGCCGTATCTCGCGCGACCCCCGATCCAGGCGACGAAACCAACAACTGACTCCCTCCCTCGGGTTCGTTCTCTCTCACAATTATTTTCCACTAGATCGAGATCGAGGGATATTTGACGAGGATTGACAGGGGCAACGGCGATGGGGCGTTGGATGTGTGTGGCGGTGTGGTGGGAGCGCAGGGAGGAGCGTCGTGGTTGTGTAGGCGACCGACGCCATAGATAAGCGCTGGGGGTTGCCATGGCCGAGCGAAGGGAGAGGCATCGTGGTGGAACGACCACCATGGATCCCCTCGCCCCATGTCATGATGCAATTGTTGCTGCTCTTCAAAATCTATCCGCTCTATCACATCTGCAACCACACAGGTCACAGCCTAACAACTGGCACCCTGATGCCGTTTTGGTTGCCGTCAATATGCCATTTGCTTAGCACTAATGTGTAGAAGAATCATCAATCAAGTGCATCTACCAACACGATGGCAGACTTTTTTATTGGCTCTTCTCTAATCTATAAGTCATATATTGAGGCAGTGCTTGGTAGATTCTTTTTATTGGCCGTGTTGTGGTGAAAACATGGCGTGGCTGATTGCTTCATATGCTGATACTGATATGTGTATGCTGCTGATTGGTCCTGATATATGTTGCCTGTAGCTGCTAATAATAATATTGCTACTCAGTTTGATAGGTAAAGTGGTAATGGACTGCGAGATTGTATAGCGCTCATATGCCAGTCAGTCAATTTTCCTTTCTTTGATGAATTAGAGAATATTGCTCATATGTTAATCAGCTACTCCTCCCTAGCATTGCTGTGGTCTGAACTTCGAAATTTTCATCCACTCAATGTTGATTCAGTCAAATATCTCTAGGAAGAAAAATTATTTCAACAATATTCAAGATTTTTTATTTTTCTTCAGTTTAGTTCAGATTTTCATTATTCCAATTTTGATTTTGGTTCAGTTTTGGTCAGGTTTTCATTGTTTTTCAGTTGAATTCAGTTGCAGATTCATCCAACTCATCTCCATTGCCATGCATAGAAAGGCTTGGATTTGATTTTGGGTCAGTTTAGTTCAGATTTTCATTATTTTTCAGCTGGGTTCTGTTTCACATTCATCCAACTCATCTGTTAACACAATGATCAAGTGTTTCTCTGGTTGGTGAGGTAACCTGGGCAGTACTGTTTGAGATCGTTGGTGAGGGACTACTATGCGAGCTCGGCCTGAGCAAAGATGCCGGCAGGGTGAGATCAAGAACATGAATTGAATGGTATGGCTCAACACTATTGGGCTTGGCATTATTTTTCCAGCGAATTGTGTGTTTCTCTGAGATGAATTAGGTGCACCAAATAGGCGAGATTGTATAGTGCTCATATGCCAGTCAGTCAATTTTTTCCTTTCTTTAATGAATTAGAGAATATTGCTCATATGTTAATCAACTGCTCCTCCCTAGCATTGATGTGGTCTGAACTTCAAAATTTTCATCCACTCAATGTTGATTCAGTCAAATATCTCTGGGAAGAAAAATTATTTCAACAATATTCACTCTACTGTGCTTATCGCGGTCCTCTGGAATATATGGAGGCGCAGGAACTACAAGCTCTTCCCTGATGTTTTTCTGTGGAGTTGCACATTACTGCTAGCAAGATTGCTGATGATCTTATGATGTGGTCCAACAGGTATTCAAATGGAATTAAGAGAGGGCTCTTTACGGATTGGAGCACTATGTTGTATCACCTATCTATGAGATTCTATTTTTTTCCTTCCTTTTCTTTTTTATTAATCCCAGTGTATAATTTGGCTTTGTATAGTTCTCAATTTTATGAAGTGGTCCAGGCTGGCTTAAGCACACTGTAGTCCCTGAAATAAAGATGGTGGGTGATGCCTCACCCTCCCTGAACTGAATATCATGTGCTTCTGTACTACTGGAAGAAGGTAAGTAGTCTTTTATGCGATTCATTTTTCCATTTGAATGCACTCCATTCTTAATGGATTAGTTAAAACATCAAACTATCATTCTTTCTGGAGTCCTAATGTGTTATTTTTTCAGCCTAACACATGGAACTTTCTATAGATTTCATGGTTTATGCAAATTAATTGAGCTAGGAATTTTTTGTGAAGCTGGTGTTAACTTGCATGAAGAAGGACTTAGAAAAGGTGCATGTTGTTGCTGAGGTATAGGAGGGGGCGGCTGCCGTGGTCGGGGAAGGCGCGCCGAAGGCGGATGCTGGTCGAGATGCACGAGATGTTGGCCGAGAAGAAGCATATTCAGCAGTGGTGGTTGATCCATTGTGCACCACACAATCAGCTCGCATGGTTCCTACCCAAGGACGTAGGGTTGGCAAATCCATCAACAAACGGGATTATGCGCCTTGAGTGTACTGTACACTTATTTGCAACCTTCCCTTTTTCTGCTGCTTTTTAGGGATTCTTTCCGATCAAATTCAGTTATCGTTTCAACCTACAGCGGAGCTATGACACTCATTCCCTGCTACAGTGATGGCTAAATATTCTTTACAACATCGCTAGCATCGTCATAAAGATTTCTAGGCCGTTTGCATGCTTATTTTGGTGGAGAAATTTGAAGGAGAGAAACAGTAGGAGTTTCAATGGCAAGGTGAGCGACTTCATCAGATCCTGCAACCACACAATCCACGAGCTGCACACTTGGCTACGAGCCTGAATCAAAAGCTTGGGATGGTTGACACCATAGAGAGCATATCTTAGTTTCTTCTCCCCCCTGAAACACTTTTCCTACTTATGTAAATTTTCTCCACTCGGTGTGCCAATTGTTTGGTACACTTAGTATCTGTCAATGGAAGCAACACTAGCGAGAAGGCTGCAGTTTTGACTAGCAAGGCAGAGGAATCCGTTTCCAGCATGTGATGTTGCTATGAGGAAGAGTACATTATGAAGGAAAATACATGTAAAGCTCGTCGTAGCAATGAAGTGCATTGAATTTCAGTTGTCACTTTTACCGAGATGGAATTGAGTGTTCAATATAAACAGAATTTCAGTTTGATTATTTGCTTCATTGATCAACATACAAAAATGATTTATTGTTCCATATGAGTCATATTAGCTAGACGTATGCCGCGTGCTGCCCTAGATTATGCAAATTTTCATTGTGATAGATGATTCAAAGAACCGTTTGAACCTTGGAAGGGATCCGTTTTACATATGTTTATTTTGCAGCCCATGGCCATGAACTATTTTAAGACATGTTTTCTGTAGAAAACTATTCTAAGACATGTTGTTTACATTAAGGTCATTGATATCATTTTATAAAGTAGGTAATTCAAAAAATATCCTTGGGAGTGTTCTGTTCTTATAATTATTGTGACATTTTTTTCTTTAATGTTTCAAATTTCCTGTCCATATCACATATGTCAATGTCGAGCTCATCTTCTCATTAAAATAGTTGAATATCATCTGTTTGGGGTGTAACCAGATCAACATTTAGTTATTATCCAAATATTCCTTCTGTCTCAAACCCTAGCAGCAACGGAAGTCTCAAACACTCCCTCCGC
The DNA here is from genome assembly GCF_002575655.3 of Aegilops tauschii subsp. strangulata. Classification (NCBI taxonomy): domain Eukaryota; kingdom Viridiplantae; phylum Streptophyta; class Magnoliopsida; order Poales; family Poaceae; genus Aegilops; species Aegilops tauschii. Next base: position 52,069,221 of record NC_053039.3, read on the forward strand.
CTTTCGCTGCTCAATGCACGGGCACATGTGGATGTGCTCTGCCATGACCATCATGTCGCCCATCTTTGTGTCTTGGGTTCGGCGGATGGGAAGAACGCTCGGAGCGAAGCACATGGGATCCCCCCCATAAAAGATTCACTTCGTCCTTTGGTGTTAAGGTGTCGTTTTTGAGGCACTCCAAATACTAACGCCAACTAAAAAGGTTGAGTTTAGATATGTAACCTGACCATCCACATAATGTCGTATTCATTGACTTGCTTGACCGTTGGAAATATTAATCAACCTTCAATCCATAGCTCTTAAAATTTTAGGGTTCACTCGATTTATGGAACTTCCAAATCAAAGAACTACAAATGTAAATGATTCATAAGCCCTCTCTATTTCAATCCTTAGGATTTTTTCATGTGGAATTACCCAATTCCAAGAATTCTTTAGAATTTTCCACGAAGAAGGATTCAGCCGGGATATTCTTTTATTCCCGTTGCAATGCACGTGCATATTTTTGCGTATGGGGACTAAAGTATCATATATATTTCTTCTAGACCTCGGCATGCACCTACCTACCTCCAAGGATGTTGTCAAGCCATCGATGGGCGTTTTGATAGACACATTTATTTTCCCCGTTGCAACGCACGGGCATATGTGCTGGTAAGACTTTAATATAGACATATTATATATCAAAAGTTTCAGAAAAAGATTTCCTAAAATGCGAACATATTTTCAGAGGCAAATAAAGTCCATAAAAATTCACAAAAGTCAAACAATGCTGCTATTACAATAAAACCCAATAAAAATCATTTTTAAAAATACCAAAATGATATCTAATTTATTTTTCTCCACTTTTCTATCAGAGGGAATCATTTCACCCTATTTTTCATATATTTTATACTTGGAGAAAAACAATTCGAATAAAAACCAAATAACTCCAATTTGAAAGTGGGTTTCAAAATAACTTCAACCGGAGTTTCAATTTTATTCTTTTAAACTACCAACTCATATTTCATATAATTTGAAGAAGTCATTTTATCTTCTCTCATGAAAATCATTGAGTTGCATAAAGTTTCTGAATTTGAAATATTTCCAAATGGAATTCAAATCTTTTCAAAACCCTTTTCATTTCAAATGGAAGAGCTCATGTTGTCTTCACTCTAGGGTTTTTGTGATGAAATGAATTTGAATTCATTGAGATCCAAATGCAAGGATGAAAGTTTGGGAAAGTCATTTCATTCCCTCACATTCAACTTTCAAAAAAAATTCAAATTGCACTCAATTTCACTCAATAATACACACAACAATCAAAAAAACAATTAAAACTAATTATTTAATACAACATTCCAAAATTTAGAATTTTGGGATGTTACAAACCTACCACACTTAAAATGAATCTCGTCCTCGAGATTCGAAGAGGCTAGCAAGAAAAAGGTTAGGGTTTGGGGGTCTTCCAGCAAATCCATTGGTTGAAAAGCTCTAGAGGAGTGTACTAAGCTAGCAAAAAGACCCGTGCGTTGCAACGGAAGAAAAATGTTCAATTTGTATGTAAAATTGTTAAATTTATGTAAAAAATGTTCAATGTATATTCTTCTAAAAATACAACGTATATCAAAAATAAATAAACGTTTGGAATTGCAAAATTTGTTCAGGTTTCAAAATTTTGTTCGAATTTTCGATATTTATTCATGATTTTAAAAACGTATTTGTTGAGGATATAACCCTTAGAGTCACCCGCCAGGAGGGGCCGGGTTACTCATAATGGTCATCACGCGAAGCCCAGTACTGAGCTTGAAGACGGCGGGTCAATGATGGGCCTAAGACCCGGAGATGGCTTAAGGCCCGTAGTGATAAACCGTCGTATGGCAAGACTTGTAGTGTAAGGCAAGAATAGTTGGGAGTCTGAGCCGGACACTCTTAAGAGCCGGCCGGGATTCTGAGAGCCGCTGGGCGTCAACCTCTCTATATAAAGGGACGACCCGGCGGCGGTTTAAGGACAAGTAAGTTCAGATCGATAACCAGGCAGGGCGGTTTAGCTCCTGGTCATCGAAAACCTCAAGCAATACAACCCCAACTGGACATAGGCTATTACCTTCACCGTAAGGGGCCGAACCAGTATAACCCTCGTGTTCCTTGTCCCGTTAACCCCTTTAAGCTTCCTAGCTGCGATGGCTCCACGACTAAGTCCTAGCTCAAGGACATCTGCCGTGACAATTCCACGACAGTTGGCGCCCACCGTGGGGCCAGCGCACGGTTGATTCGAGTTCTTGAAGGGCAGCTTCGAAGGGCTCAAGGGATACGCTGTGGGCCGGATGACCAAGAGTCGTCGCAGCAAGCTCTACATCGACGATGCAACCTGGGGCCCCGACGCCGGCTCAATCGAGTACGGATACCGGGTCCCCTTCGGCGGAATCCACGTCTTCGTTGGCAAAATTGGTGAGCTGGGCCCTGAGCCGGATCTCTGCACCGATCTCATCGAGACGGCTCAACGTGCACGACCCGCCCGGGCTCTGCCTGCCTTGAAGCATGCTTTCGTGGGATGTGTCCATGGAGGGCTCTTTGAAGGATCTGGATCTGGTGATGAGACGGCCGCCGGCTCTGACGGCGAGTCGGCTACGGATGAGTCAAATTCATTGTATCAACTTCAGGATGGCAGGCTCGGGGGCTGTTCCGATGGCGATAGTATTCCGGACCCTTTTGAGCTGCCGAGCCGGGTTGGAATCTTCATGGCCGGTGCGCAGCCTGTTCAAAACCCCGCCGCCGGGTCAGGAAACCCGGTGCCCTCGCCGGCTCAGGTGCTGATGGATCTCACGGACAAGATGACGGCCCTGTTGACCGCTATGGTTGCCCCGGCGGATCAAGCTCAGCATGACGCGGAGGTGGCGCAGTTAAAGTTGGATCTAGTAAAAGCCAAGGAGGATCTGGCGGCGGAAGCGATCAGGATGGCTGCAGAGAGGGCGGCTCTCGACGCCCAAACTCAGCTAATTCAGGCACAATCTTTCCGGCTCACGATGGATCAGAACGCGTCTAATGAGGTCATGAGAAGGAGGCATCACAAGGCCCAATCTCGACTCCCTCCGGTTTACGATCCTCGAAACCTCTTCAACACGCCTGGTGCAGGGCCTAGTAACCCGCCGGAGATCATAGCGCCTGGGGCTGGAACACCAATTTAACCCCAAGTAATGGGACCGCCCCGGGTGAACCCTGCCCCGCCTCAGTACGTGCCAATACCGCCGGGTCATTATGCCAACCCGTTGGAAAACATGGTCGCCGCGGCGGCACGGCTGGCGGCTCTCCCAATCGACGGCGACTCCCCAACGGCGGTTGAAACCCACCGGGTCAGGGAGCTCCTTCAGACAGCTCTGGCGCAGCAAGAGGCGTACTCTTATAGCCGGGACAGGATCCATTCAACCCCTCGCCCAGGCCGGAGCCCGAGTTATAGCAGACACATGGTTTCAGCGACCGGCTCAAGTAATGTCTGACGCCATGACTTGCCGCCTGGCCATGGCTCGGCTCATAACGGAGCCTTTCACGCAACAGACCAAGACAGAGCACGGCAAGAGGCGGATCAGGTGCCTCAGTTGACGGCTTACCAGACACCCCCGGCTTATCCGACGGCTTCCGTCAACGTGGGTATCCCTACGAGGACTGGAGGTGTCCCTTGTTTAGTGCCGGCTCTCTGCAATGAACGTCTACCCAAGGACTTCAAAGGGCCTAGGAAGGTGCCTAATTACACGGCTGATGTACAACCCGGAGCCTGGATCGAGAGTTACGAGATGGCCATGGAATTGTTGGAGGTCAGTGAAGCGGCGATGGCCAAGTACTTCACCATGATGCTAGATGGGACTGCCCGCACTTGGTTGAAAGGGCTGCCACCGAATTCCATCGGGTCTTGGGCTGAGCTGAAAGCCCGTTTCATCCAAAACTTCAAAGATACCTGTAGGTAGTCTATGTCAATTGTGGATTTGACTAACTGTAAACAGCAGGAGGGTGAGTCTACGACACATTGGGTTCGCCGGGTCAAAGAGATAATACATTCATCTGATAAGTTGGATGCCGGCTCTGCAGTCTTGATGTTGGAGCAGAATTGTCGCTTCCTGCCCCTGAAGATGAAACTCGGGCGGCTCAAACGCGACTGCAATGATATGGGTACGCTGATGGCGGCTCTCGTCAAATACGCCGACTCTGATAGTACCAAGGACCCCGCTTCAGATGATGAAAGAACAGGGAAGGGAAGGAAGAACGGCAATGGCAAGGGTCCTCAGCATAACCCGGCAAACCAAGGAGGTAACAAGCGTAAGGCTGATGGCAGCATGGAGTTTGTGGCCAATGCCAGCTCACAGGGTAGCAACCAGCGACGTAAGGGGAGGCCACCTCCCCGAGCTGGCGGGTCAGGCCCGACGCTCGAGCAGTGGTTAAATGAGCCTTGTCTGAGGCGTGGTTCTAGGGAGAAGCCAGCTACTCATCTATGGAAGGATTGCGCAATCATGAAGGCCTTTAAGAATTCCAATGCCTTTAATGGCAACAATGGCCCGGGTGGCAGCTCAGGCGCTGGCGGTTTTCATGGCCCGGGCGGCGGCTCAAATCCTAATCCTCAGAATGGTCAAGGGGGCTTTAATCAGCAGTCCAGCCAGGGTCATCAACAGCAGCAGGGGGTTACCAGACCAATCCAAAGGAGCTTAACGGTGAACAGTATCACGTGTTTACCACCAGTCTGTGTAAGCGAGATCAGAAACTTCATAAGAGGGCTGTGAATGCTGTTGAGCCGGCGGTTCCACGCTATTTAAGATGGTCTGAGCAACCTATTGTGTGGAGTAGGGAGGATCACCCTCCCCGGGTTGATAATCCGGGTCACTTGGCCCTGGTGGTGGCTCCTCGGGTGGGAGGATATAAGTTCACTAAGGTGCTCATGGATGGAGGCAGCAGCATCAACATCCTCTATTATGAGACCTTCCGTCGTATGGGGTTGATTGATAAGAACCTCAGCCAGTCCAATACTGTTTTCCATGGCGTGGTGCCTGGTAAGTCGGCTTATCCAGTTGGTAAGATCGAATTGGAAGTGGCCTTTGGAGATGAGTACAACTACAGGGTGGAGAAATTGACCTTTGAGGTGGTCAAGATAAGAAGTCCGTATCACGCCATATTTGGGCGGCCTGCTTACGCCAAGTTCATGGCACGGCCGTGTTATGTGTATTTACAGCTCAAGATGCCGGGTCACAATGGGACCATTACGGTTCATGGCAGCCGCAAGGTAGCTTTGGAATGTGAGGAAGGCGATGCGGCTTATGCAGAATCTGTTTGTGCGACAGAGGGGTTGAATTTTTACAAGGACAATGTTGACCCAACAGATATGACATCTCTGAAAAAGCCGACCACGGAGCATGAGCCGGCAATGAAATTTAAGTCAGCTGATGAGACTAAACTTGTTGATTTCGTTCCAGGTGACTCATCTCAGCAGTTTAGCATCAGTGCCAATCTGGATCCAAAATAGGAAAGCGCGCTCATCGAGTTCATCCGTGAGAATAGGGACATTTTTGCATGGAAACCTTCTGATATGCCAGGTGTACCTAGAGAACTCGCTGAGCACACTCTCAATGTTGATCCAAAATTTAAGCCAGTCAGGCAATTCCTTCGGCGGTTTAATGAGGAGAGGCGGAAAGCCATTGGTGAAGAGGTGGTCCGGCTCTTGGCGGCCGGCTTTATTGTTGAAGTCTTTCACCCAGAGTGGTTAGCTAACCCGATGGTCGTGCTCAAGAAGAATGGCACCTGGCGAATGTGTGTGGACTACACGGACTTAAACAAGGCATGTCCAGCTGATCCTTTTGCCCTCCCCCGTATTGATCAAATCATTGATGCTACGGCGGGTTGTGAGCGCTTAAGTTTCCTGGATGCTTATTCTGGATACCATCAGATTAAAATGGCAGTTAAAGACCAGGAGAAAACGGCGTTCATCACTCCCTTTGGAGCCTTCTTTTATGTGTCTATGCCTTTTGGACTCAAGAGTGCACAGGCGACTTATCAGCGTTGCGTGCAGAACTGTCTTCATAACCAGATTGGGCGCAATGTTCATGCCTATGTGGATGATATTGTGGTTAAGTCCAGGGAGAAGGAAACCTTGATAGATGATCTGAGAGAAACCTTTGATAATCTCCGGGTCTACAAGATGATGCTTAACCCGGCCAAGTGTGTTTTTGGTGTTCCCGCAGGCAAGCTCTTGGGTTTTCTGGTTTCTCATAGAGGCATTGAAACTAACCCGGAGAAGATCAAGGCAATCACCTCTCTGGCTAAGCCGGCGTGCATAAACGACGTCCAGCGCCTGGCGGGTCGTATCGCTGCTTTAAGCCGGTTCATAAGCCGTTTGGGTGAAAAGGCCATGCCACTGTACCAGTTGATGAAGAAAACTGATGACTTTATCTGGAATGATGCTGCTAATGCTACTTTTGAGGATTTGAAGAGACAGCTGGCTGAGCCCCCAGTCCTTGCTGCTCCGGTTGATAAGAAGCCCTTATTACTGTATGTAGCTGCTAACACACGAGCCGTCAGTGTGGCTGTGGTGGTGGAGCGCAAGGAAGAGGGCAAGGAGTATCCGGTTCAGCGGCCGGTTTACTACGTCAGTGAAGTGCTCATCGAGTCCAAACAGAGGTATCCACATTGGCAGAAGCTTGTTTATGGCGTATTCATGGCAAGCCATATGCTTAAGCATTATTTCCAAGGTCACCCCATCACTGTGGTTAGTTTTGCTCCCTTGGAGATATCATCCAAAACAGAGAAGCCACAGGAAGAGTGGCTAAGTGGGCTATTGTGCTTGGGCCTCATGGTCTGAGGTACATACCACGCACTGCTGTTAAATCTCAAGCTTTGGTGGATTTCATCAACGATTGGACAGAGCTACAGGTGCCTGAAGAAAAGCCGGACAATACATACTGGACTATTCATTTTGATGGGTCCAGGCAATTGGAGGGTTCGGGGGCTGGAGTTGTATTGGCTTCCCCTAAAGGTGACAAGTTTCATTATGTGCTACGGTTGATGTTTCCTTGTACTAACAATGCGGCTGAGTACGAGGCCTTGCTCCATGGTCTTCGGATGGCTAAGGAGATGAGCTTGAGCCGGGTAAGATGCTTTGGCGACTCAGATCTAGTGGCTCAACAAGTATCAGGCAAGTGGGATTCCAAGGACCCTCTCATGGCGGCTTATCGCCGTGAAGTTGATGCCATTCCTGGACACTTTCAGGGTTACCAAGTAGAGCACATCGATCGCAGGAAGAACGAGGCGGCTGACGCATTAAGCCGGCTGGGCTCTCAGCGAAAACCGGTGTCGCCTAATACTTTCTTGGACATCTTGCATAACCCTTCTGTTAAGGTACCTACAGAGGAGGACCTGGCTGTCCCTGACCCGGAGGCACAGTTGGTGGCGGCTCTCCACATCACCCCGGACTGGATGGTGCCATACTTGGCTTACATGACCCGGGGAGATTTGCTTGAGGATGAAACTTTGGCTAGACAATTAACCCGGCGGTCTAAGTCAACGGTTGTTATCAACGGTGAGCTGCATCGCCGCAGTGTTACTGGAACGTTCCAACATTGTGTTTCCCCTGAGGAGGGTCAAGAAATCTTGCGTGAGATTCATGAAGGGGATTGTGGCCATGATGCCGGCTCAAAATCCCTTGTGGCCAAGGCTTTTCGTCATGGTTTTTATTGGCTGACGGCTCACACTGATGCGGAGGACTTGGTCAGTAAATGTGATGGTTGCCAAAGGTTCTCGCGACGGGCTCATGTGCCGGCTTAGGAGCTGAGGATGATTCCAATTACTTGGCCATTTGCGGTCTGGGGGCTTGATATGGTTGGTCCTTTTAAAAGGTCCAAGGATAAGAAGACCCACCTTTTGGTGGCAGTTGACAAGTTCACAAAGTGGGTTGAGGCAGAGCCAGTTAGCAAGTGTGACGCGGCCACGGCGGTTCAGTTCATGAAAAAGGTGATATTTCGCTTTGGCTTTCCACACAGTATTATAGCTGACAATGGTACCAATCTGTCTAAGGGCGCCATGGAGGAGTTTTGTCAACGAGAGCATATTCGACTTGATGTTTCATCAATGGCTCATCCTCAATCCAATGGTCAAGCTGAGAGAGCTAATCAGGAGATCTTGAAGGGCATTAAGCCCCGGCTTTTGGTCCCTTTGCAACGGACGCCGGGTTGTTGGGTGGAGGAGTTACCCTCCGTGTTATGGAGCATCAATACTACTCCGAACAGGTCTACGGGTTACACGCCCTTCTTCATGGTTTATGGAGCGGAAGCAGTCCTCCCCAGTGACATCCGTCATGACTCGCCTTGAGTGGCGGCTTATGTTGAGGCGGATAATGAACAGGCGCGCCAAGATGCTCTTGACTTGTTGGACGAACAGCGTGACGTGGCAGCAGCTCGCTCAGCGATTTACCAACAAGACCTGCGCCGTTATCACAGTCACCGGGTTAAGTCCTGGGTCTTCCAGGAAGGTGATCTGGTGCTCCAGCTCATCCAAGATCAAACAGATGCACACAAGTTATCCCCGCCTTGGGAAGGGCCCTTTGTGGTCAGCAAGAACTTGTACAACGGGTCATACTACCTTATCGATGTTCGGGAGCACAAAGATTCACGTAAGTCGGAGGAAGAGACCCGTCGGCCGTGGAACATAGCTCAGCTTCGGCCTTGTTACACTTGAGCCACCGGCTCTCATAATGTACATATTTCTATAGCCATGTATATATTATGATGAATAAGAAAGCAGGACCTCTGTCCTTTTTTCTCCTCCAAAGGTAAAAGTGTTATTTCCATTGCAACAATACATGGTCACTTGGAGGTGGATCTGGCTTACGATCGTATTCGAATCTAGCCGTTAACAATAAGGTCATTTGGGGGCTTCCTGTTCAAACATAGGTCGTATTCGAACCAAAGAGAACATAGCTGTCGATACCCACTTGATTGGCAAAGTGTCGAGCTCATTGGGGAGTTTTCTTTGATCATATTTGAATCATAGCTCAACCCCCTTTGGGAAGCGACGTGGATCGTATTCGAATCAGCGTCGTTAAACAACTCTTAAAGTCATTTGGGGGCTTCTTGTTCAAACATGGGTCGTATTCGAACCAAAGAGAACATAGCTGTCAGTACCCTCTTGATTGGCATCGCCAAAGCCACTGGGGGCTATATGATCGCATTCGAATCATAGCTTAACCCCTTTGGGACGGTTCTCTGGTCGTATTCGAACCGGAAGCCCCTACGTTTTTGAACTTCTGACTTATAACAAGTTTTGTTGGTCATATCAACAGTGTGCAAGGGCGGCTTTTACTTTGCCGACTTAATTTTGATTCACAACGTTGATAAACACATAGTAAGTAGTCTTGATGCTGGTAAACCGGAATTGAGATCTTCATCTCATTATTCGGGTTACATAAACCGGAAGCATACTTGAAGGCTTGTAAGTGTGCAATCATGGTTACATCAAAGACATAATTGAGAGCCAGTCTTTAGTGACTTTGGTTCATATTCCGGGTTATATATATAAGGTCTATGATTCTCAGTGCGGTAAGCCGCCTGGAGACTTGTGACTTGTTTTCTATGCAGGATGGTTAAAGACAGCTATTCGCGCTTAAGGAAAATAATTGATCAATTATAACCCGGAGGAATATAAGGAGGCAACTTTAACGGAGCTAAGCATTCAACATGTGCACGATGGCACGACAAGATTAACATGTTTGTCCTATTCTATTACAAGACTCCCCGAGTCCAAAAGGTGAGGCATTGTTTTACAGGCATAACCACGGGCCGCCTAAGAGTTAAGATGCTTGCTGGGTCGAAGCTTCCGGTTCATCCCTCTCCGCTCCTCCGGCTGTTCCTATGACCTGGAAGGTTGACGATTTCCAGTCAATGCCACTTAAAGCTTCAAATTGAGCCGCCTCGTCAATTAACCCGGCCGGGTCAACTTCTTGGGCAAAGGTATGCTTACGAGTCGGAGGGATCAAGCTGATTGCTTCGTAGCGTGGAGTGGGGATCCTCTGATTCTCCGAGTCATAACCCGGCTGATACTTGGTAAGATCGGTGTCGTTCCCAATCAAGGTAGCCACCGGGCGCACGCTCTTCACACAGGCAGCAAAGTCTTGTTGATCGAAGGGTGTACCGTCTTCCTTCAGACTGGGGTATCCAAGTGCAATCTCCGCCGGGTCTAGCTCTGGGAGGAAGGCTTTAGCCCGGCTCAGAGCAGCTATGGCTCCGGTCTTGCAGAAGCCCGTCGTAGCTCTTGAAAGCGCTGAGGAAGAACGGCAAGCCGCCGAAGCACGTCCACCAGGTGAGTCGGAACTTCGTTGGACAGGGCCACAACGGCCAAAGCACGCTGTGACCCGGTGTAGAGTTGCTCCACCAGAGTGTACACGGCCTTTAGCTTGGTCAGCACATTTTGATTGAGGTTGGCGCTTCTGGGACCTGTTTTACAACATCAGGTAAGCCGCTAGCCATGATGGGAATTATGAGACATAGAGAATGTAAACTTGTTGAAAGTCTGCGGAATGACTTACCGAAGATTGTGGCGACCATCTGTGACACATGGTGCTTTAAGCCGGAGAGTTCGGCGGTTCTCTCCGTCAGAGCAGCCTCCGCCTGTTCAGCCCGGCTGACCAAAGCAGCTTTCTCCTCGGCCCAAGTCTTCCTTTCAGTTTCAAACTTTTTCTTCAGCTTCTCTTGAGCAGCAACACTGGATTCAAATTTTGCGTTGGCCTTCCGGGTCTCAATTTCCTGAGTCTTCAAGCGGTTCTTCAGCTCAGAGATATCAGCCTCAAATTTCTTGCAAGCAGCCTATACAATTTCCGGGTTATAGTATGAATAATTATTATACAACTCTAAAGTGCCAAGCACTTTCCAAGCAAAGACACTTGGCACTTGGGGGCTAATGCATGCTGAAAGGTTCTATCTACAAATTGCCGGTTCATGAAAGTAAGCCGGAAGTTAAGTCTACAACATATTCTATCATAAGTAGTAGACTTGGGGGCTAGTATGGTAAAGATGACTATGCAGTAAGCAAGAGAGTGGTACCTCAGATTTCTGCTGTATCTGCTTCACCATGTCAATCTCCAGATCCCGGCTGTTGTGCACCTGATTGATATAGCCGGAGATGATATCTCCAATGCTCAAGTTAGCATAGTTGGTGATGTCCAGCTTGGCCCTGCAGCGCTCTAGCAACTCTTCCTTGGCAGAGCACTTAGCCAGCGCAGTGGGTCTCCCCGGCTCGCCAAACTCCGTCCGGGTGATTATCACGTCCGGGTCATCGGCCGGCTGAGCTGGGCTGGAGATCTCCGGGTTAGCAGAAGTCTCTATGATTGGCTCGACGGTTGGAGCGGTGGCTTCAAGAGCAGAGGAAGCTGGCGGCTCTTGAGCAGAGGCCTCCGGTTCAGTCAGGACCGGCTCTTCGACCGGTTTGTTCTTCTTCGCCCTCTTGCTGAGCTTTGCTTGGGCACTGAAAGGGCAAAAGGTTAGTACAAAAGCATGAGTAAAGATAAGCACAACACAAGATGATCATCGTTACCCGGGTGCGGTCTTGAAAGCCGGCAGGCTAGATTGCATGGAATCACCAGAGGAAGGTGAAGTTTCCTGATAATTTGAATCAGAAGAATTGAGCGGTTGACGAGTAACGCCCGCCAAAGGATGAAAAGGATATAAGTTGGAGATAACCTCGGTCCGGCGCTTCCTTGATGCTTCAGGTAAGCCGGAGGAGAGGTCTGCATCCTTGTTGGTCCGGGTGTGCCGCCGGCTCTCATGAATCTGTTGCTTCAAAAGAAATTGAGGATCTTGATAAGCTAAAGGATGTGAAAATCTTACTTTCCGGGTTACTCTTCGGACTTTCAGCCTTGGCAAGGGCTCCGAGTCGGAGGAAAGTGTCGTTACCTCTTCAGTCACCGGGTTACTTGCTCCGGTGTCATCCTGCTGATGATCAGTATCGATAAGGTGGATAGGAATAAACAAGAAATAAAACAAGAGCCTACAGATTCAGGGGTTACCTCTGACTCGGAGCTGTCACTTAGCTGAAGCAGCTCTGAGGCAGTAGGCTTGCTTCCCTTCTTGCGAGGAGCGGCTCTCCTGGCGGCTTTCTTAGCCTTCCTGGCTTTTTTGGCAGCTTCATGGTCATATTTGACCTTCCAGAACTTGTCATTAGCCTAAAACATACCGCAAAGATTTCTTAAGGTTCAGATGGAAACTATTAAAAAGAAAGCTAAAGGTGTTCAGGTCAGTGGCTTACCGCCGGAGCCGGGTTAGTTTGGCAGAAGGGGTTCAGGCCGGTTCTCCCACAGTCGGCTAAGCTCTCATTCAGGAGAGACTTGGTCATGTCGTCCACAACGTCCTCAGGAAGATCGTTGGGGCTGTGCCGCAGAGGGTCATCCTTCCGGCCCGTGTAAGCACACATTAAGCCGGGGCAGCGGCTCAAGGGGATCACCCGCCAAGAGATCCAAACCCGGACCAGATCAATGTCGTTGAGGCCATTTCCCAGGAGAGCCTTGATCTTATTGATGGTGGGGGTCAGAGGTTGACGCTCAGCTTGAGCGAGTTTGTCTGGCAAAGGATGATTTGGCTCCAGACGCAGGGCACGAAAGCCGGGCAGAGGGCTCTCGTCAGCCGGAGAAGTGTCCTGGCAATAAAACCACGTCTGGTTCGAGTCCTTTGGATGGCTTGGTGGCTCAGCGTAAGGAAAGACGCAGTCTCTCGAGCGTTGAATGGAGATTCCACCAAGTTCCAGGCTCGGCCCGTTGGCGCACTCATTCTGGCGGTTCAGATAAAATAGCTCTCTAAAGAGCAGCAGGCTGGGCTCCTCTCCAAGATAGACTTCGCAGAATACTTGGAAGTTGCATATATTTGACACGGAATTGGGTCCTATGTCTTGCGGCCGCAGATCAAAGAAGTTCAGAACCTCTCTAAAGAATTTTGAGCCGGGCGGTGCGAAGCCCCGGCTCATGTGATCAGCGAATATCACCACCTCACCATCTCTTGGTTGAGGTCTTTCCTCCGACGGGTCAGGGGCACGATAAGACATGATTTCCTTCTTGGGCAAGTAACCCGTCTTTACGAAATCAGCTAGAGTGTCGTCGGTGACATTGGATCTCATCCAGTTGCACGTGATGGGTGCCTTGGGAGCTTTGGGAGGCATTGTGGAAGATGAAGCCTATGACAAAAGGAAAATGTCCGGTTCAATTATAAGCCGGCAGACGTCTACGGTTTAATACTCACATGGCGGCTTATGAGAGGGGCCTAATGACATATGATTAAGTGCATCGGGTTATCTAAGCCGCTGAGGGTATCGTGAGTAATTCAAATTGTTTACAGCTTTATCATAAATGAGCCGGAAATTTTACAGCGCGTGGCTTCTTTAAGCCGGAAATGTGAGCTGCCATAGCTCAGCAGATGCAATTTTTGACTAAGTGTGGTGAAAACAAGTTTCACAGATCGCAGTAATTATTTTGGATCAAACGGCTGGCTAAAAGGAAAAAAATTCTAGACCTAGAACTGACGCAGAAGAAGTTCATGGATTCAGAGTGGGATCTTATTTCAAACAAAGGGGATCTACTAGTGGAAAAGTGGATGTGCAACAACTACCGCAGGAGCTCTGTACTACTCTTGGATCAAGCATGCCTATAGTGGAAGAACTACAGAGAATTCGAGAAGAACAGCGAAGAACAGAGGAAGAACAGTGGAACCCTAATGCGGATCTACGGCGGAGAGGTGCAGGGACTTACAGGTGCGGAGTTACGGCGGGGGTTCGTCGCGTTTCTCTGGTCACGTCAGGTTGATGCAGCGGCCTGAGTTGGTGAAGGCGAGGAAACCCGCGGCGGCGGCGGCGGAGCTCGGGCAGCAGCACAGTGGCGAGAGGAGGAAGAAGATGGAGGCGACGAGTAACTGGAGGCTCATGGGCCGGGCTATTTATAAGGTGAGGCTCATAAGTGGGCGCGAGAAACGAGGAGGCCACGGCGTGATTATCTCGCCACAAGGGCGCCTCGAGTTTCGGGATGACCATTAAGGATAAGATCCGTTGGGATTTAACGGAATAAAGAAATGAACTTAATGGAAGATGACATCATGGCGGGTTATCAGGAATCCAGAAGATGACATCACGGCGGGTTAAAACCCTTGCACAGATGTAAGCCGGAAGATTTTCTCTCAAGGGGATTGAAGATTGACATGAACCAGTTCAAATCAATCTGGGGACTAATGTTGAGGATATAACCCTTAGAGTCACCCGCCAGGAGGGGTCGGGTTACTCATAATGGTCATCACGCGAAGCCCAATACTGAGCTTGAAGACGGCGGGTCAATGATGGGCCTAAGACCCGGAGATGGCTTAAGGCCCGTAGTGATAAACCGCCGTATGGCAAGACTTGTAGTGTAAGGCAAGAATAGTTGAGAGTCCGAGCCGGACACTCTTATGAGCCGGCCGGGATTCTGAGAGCCGCTGGGCGTCAACCTCTCTATATAAAGGGACGACCCGGCGGCGGTTTAAGGACAAGTAAGTTCAGATCGATAACCAGGCAGGGCGGTTTAGCTCCTGGTCGTCGAAAACCTCAAGCAATACAACCCCAACTGGACGTAGGCTATTACCGTCACCGTAAGGGGCCGAACCAGTATAACCCTCGTGTTCCTTGTCCCGTTAACACCTTTAAGCTTCCTAGCTGCGATGGCTCCACGACTAAGTCCTAGCTCAAGGACATCTGCCGTGACAATTCCACTACAGTATTCGTATTCAAATATTTTAAGGAAAATCGTCCACACTTGTTTCCAAGAATTGTTGAAAATATTTAAGAAAAATAAATAGACTTGTCGCTAAACTACTTTAATAGGGGCGCTGCAATTTGAGCATAATCAACAGCTAGCTCATGTGGTTGGCGTCCCTTCTACCTAGCGTGAGGTTGTGAGATCGAACCCATCACGTGTGGTTTCGTTTTTCGTGCTATTTTTACGTTCTTGTTTCCTGGTTATGGGCCGGCCCGATTACGTCCGCGAGGTTTCAGCCAAAGCTCGACTGTTAGAGCTCTCGGGGAATAGTACCATCTTGGATTTTGATTTTGTCTACACGAATTGTAAAAGCGTATTATGACATAAGAAGAAAGCGTATTGTGGTTGGTAGTAGATCGTAGTACTGCTTGTTTAATCGCTAGCTAGTCGTAATTGCTGGATATGTGATGATGCAAATCTAGGCTGACGAGGGAATCGCTGGTTTAGCTAGTCGTGCTATAGTTGATCTGTGGACGCATGTGTAATATAAGTGCCAGGAACTCAGTGGTGAGCGAATTAACTGATGGAGAACATATGTTGCTTGTGCTATTAAGTCTTCATGTGAGAAAACTGTGGTCTTCAAATCAAGGCATTGATGAGAACATAATAACTATATGAAACATGCATGTGTGTTGCACCAAGAAAAAAACATCACACGCTCCTAACCGCATAAGTATGACGCAAGACTCTCTCCCAAAAACAAAACATCACCCGACTCTAACACTCCATCCACCCGCCCCGGGCGCACACATAGGCACATGTCATCCATTTCAACATGTTACCTCACCCGTGTTGAGGTTTGTCTTCCTCCCCATCGTAAAAAAAATAGGTTAATGTTGGTGTTGTGATTTACCTAAACGATAAAAACATAAGAAGTAACATACTCTTAAAATTCAAAGAAAAAACAGGATTGAAGCATACACGGTTGCTATACATTGATTTGCTGAAAAATTATCTATTTTGTGGCAATGAAGGAGAAACTCAAAACCCTAAAAAACCTACGTAGAGGCAAATCAATTACATGACTACATATGTCGAGACTCAAGTCAAATCTACAATAGCAGATCCAATTTCATTGCAATAAATAATGCGACCATATCGACATTGGCAGTAATTAAAATCATTTATATGTTCGAGATAAAGATTAGTACCCTATTTGCAATCCACATACCCATACTAAAATATATTATGTTTTCTCATGTTTTTGTTATTATGAGTTTGATTGAAACGGTATATTTTATCTTTATTACATTATATCTAAAGAAAAACATTCACACTCGATCACTCCCTGTTAGCATTTCTAGATAAATGTTGTGTTGTTAAATCCACATGCATACAGTTGAAGATGCTATCATGTGGAGCCGCAGGGTCTCATACAGTTGGTGTAATACAGATGGCTGGCTTGAGGTTAAAATATCATTCAATTTTAATAGGTTTCATAACTTGTACGCTTTTGCACCAACACCATCTAAATCTCTTCGAGCATGATACTTCCGGTCAGAATCAACCGATACCCACCTGGAAATTGCAATTGCAAATCAGCTAAAGGTAAGTAGTGAAGAAGACATGATGGCAGAATTCTTAAAAATTCAGCAGAGCGGAGACTTGATGGGAATTTTGCCAAAAGTCTTACACTGCCTTATACGGTTATATTGCCAATTTTCTCGGATTTATCGGCCTTTACCAACACCAGCAACATCGCCAATAAAAAAACCCTGCTCTATCACCCATACGGAGATCATGAAGGTGCAGCTGGCATACGTACAACAACAATAAGGATTTACAGGAGGTGTGATGGTACAAATAAAATAATAGGCAAATCATGCATGTACACTAACCCGACAAGCTTAAACTATTGTCTCGATTTGTATGCATCGTGTAGTTCCTGGGTTGAGTGACTGCTGTTGCGCCGCTTAGGGACGACATTGTACTGGCGTCCTCGCGCGCTTCGTCGTCTCCTCTGCCACTCGTTGTGGACGTCGGTTAGCGCTGAGCGCCCCTGGCGCCGATGGTCGATCCTGAGATCGTTGTTGGCCGAAGGCCTCCGTCCGTGCGCCACGGAGGGCCATACCAGAAGGGGCGCCCGCTCAAGGATTCGCGTCTGCCTTGGACGATCCTGACGCCGTAGCTACCCCGGGCTGGAGCGCGTCGAAGGTCGTCGTCTAGCGTGCACAGCCTCCGTCTCAAGTTCGGAGCGTGCTCTGCCTCCCGCTCGTCTCTGCCTCCGCTCGCGGGTAGCGCCGCTGCGCCCCGGCGATTCCAACTTCGGTCAGAGAAGTAGCCCCGTCACGTTTCCGTGGCCGTCCGCCTCCATCTCCAGTGCGCCTCCCGCCTCCTTCGTCGTTCTTCAGCAGCTTTGGCCACCAACGCCAGGATCTCTCCTGTCCTTGTGCACGCCGTGAGCACAAGCAGGTCCGACCCCGCGCTCGCCTTAGGGGAGGACAAAGCTCCGGGCAGAGCGCGTCGTGCGCGACGACGATCGAGATGTGTGCCATCGATGATGCCGCCGAGTACCAACGGCGGGCATGAAGACGACGATTTGCGAAGCATCAAGCCCCTCCCCTCTCTTTTGGATCTGGCTGACATGGAGGGCTTAAAAAGGAAAAGGAAACAAAAGGAGTCAGGACTTCGAGTCGTATTGGACTGGAGCAAGGCCTAATTTAACGCACTGGTGGGCCTTAGAGATCACGTGAGCTGGTGACACAGACCGAACGCAAGGAAATCGAGCGTGGCGTTTTCCTTTTTTAGCCTATATAAAAAAGGAAACGTTTTCGGCTTCACTAAAGTAGGACGGCGGGTTTAATTCCTAAAATCCACAGGGACCTTTGTGTAAAAAGAACGCGATGGTGAACCCGACAAAGTCAATCCGTGCTTTATTATTAGGGAAAGACTAGCACATATGCCCGTGCATTGCAACGGGAGAAATTAGTCTATACATCAAAACAACATCCGAACGGTGGCGTCCAGCGATGACACGGAGGTGCACGCCAAAATCTAGATAAATGTAGTTATTTTTGTTTCTCCTAAAAATAAGATTATTTGCATGAAGAAATGATGGGTAACGTAATAGATGCACTATTTTTTCTATTAAAAAATTACAGACTAATAGCACAACATAAAAATCAATGAGTTTATCCCTTCACATCGAACCACGGGCCTCTGCATTTTCTATTTATCCCATGTCAGCACAAACCCATACAGACAACAGCAACAAAACTTCTCATAAAAGACAGAGTTGAACCAAGTTGAGCTGCAGTCTAGCTTCGTGTGGTGGCATAAATTGGGACGGCTCATGTTGTGCGGTGGTAGCATACACTGGGACATCTCTTGCTGTGCGGGGTGGGTTGACGGCAGAAGTCTCGCGTCTCACAACAGCAGCAACACGTGGCCTAGCAGTCGGAGTAGGAATGCAGCTTCGATCGTCAGAGCGTTGTGTGGTGGTGGCGGACAGACAGAGCATGCAGCGGCAACCTTCGGACCTCATCTTGTTTAAATACTATTTATGCAGCCCATAATCCTCTGCCTTTAATTACTGAGGTAGCCTACAAATCCTCTTTCTTTTAAATTATGGGGCAGCCCACACAATCCTCTGTTTTTTGTCATGGAGCGTGCACAACACACCCCCCCCCCCATGAACAGCTGCAAATCCTTTTCTGACAGCGAGGTGGAAGTAATAAACATGGCATGTGCTAGCTCAGTGGTTGGTGTCTCCTAGCCTGAACAAAAGGTCCTGAGTTCGACCCCAGTATTCTACATGGCGTCTATTTTTTGCTGCTTTTCAAAAATCCCACGCTAGCCTCTGTCAGTCAGATGCGCCAAGGCCCATTACAGCAGGGGCGGAGGCCCATTATTGCTGGCGAGGCAATGTTGACGAAAATATAATCAGGTGTGGTGCGTCAAAAATTAGTACCACCTCATAAAAAACAATAATAATATAGATCATCTAAGCGGGACAAAGCCGGAAAAAAAACTGAAAGCGTAAATTTACGGGAAGAAGCGTATTGTGACGGTGAACCCGACAAAGTCAATCCGTGCTTTATTATTAGCGACGATAGATTAGGGAAAGATTATTTTCCTTTATTTAGTTTCCTTTTCTGTTTTAATATAAAAAACAGCCGAAGCCAACTGGCCCAACAATGCCCATCACCGCGGCCCATCTCTCTCTCCCTCGCCCCACCTACCTCGCCCCGCGCCCGAACCGCTACAGCCCGGTCGCCCGCACCTCTCTCTCGCTCCCGCACCCGCTGACAGCGGGGCCCGCGTCTTCTTCTTCTCCCGCACGCCATGCCGCACCAGTGCCCGTGCCGCCGCCGCGATCCCGATCTTCTAGGGATCGCACAATCCCTCTGCCCCCTCCTCCAAGCACCCCTCCCCCTATAAATACCCCTCTCCCTCGACCCGCCCCCTCCTTTTCCCTCACGGAGAAACCCTGCCGCCTCCTCGATTCCTCGCCGGAGCAGAGCACCGCCGCCGCACCATTGTTGCCCTACTTCATCACCCTGACCACCCCGCCACCGCCCAAATCTACCCACGCACCTGCCGCCCTCTCCCACGCCTCCCAGTGCCCTCACCCGAGCTCCAGCACCGCCGGAGCGCCATCTTCATCAACTACCGAACGTCACCGCCGCCCCGAGCTCGCCGCCGTCCTCCTCCGATGTCCTCGAGCTCCACCGAGGCCACAACCATGATCGCCTTCGTCCGCTGCATCCTCCCGACGAGTTCACCGAGTTCGCCGACGACTACCGGAGCACCGTCCCCGTCAACCACCGAAGCCGGAGCATCTCGCCGGAGCTCGTCCGCCGCCGTTGTAAGCTCTTGCCTCTCCCTCCACCGTTTGATCTAAAATAAACGCCCTAGATTAGATCTAATCTGAACAGTTAGGTTTTCTTAATACGGTTTAGCTTCGGTTTATTATCTAATCGGTTTAGCCGGTTTTTCTTTTCTGTGCACGCGCGCGCTAATCTGTTAAAGACTGGCCGAGCGTCGCTTAGTTCAGACCGCCCACTGCTTAGGCCTAATAGGAGCCCGACGCGTAGCACCTGCCCGTTTTTTTTTCATTTCTGTTTAAAAAACAGAAATAGTTTCAATTTTAGATTGCTTATAACTTTTATGTTTTAGATCCAAATTGAGTGATTCTTTTTACATTCTGTCACAAATTTGTTGAAGTTTTTGTTTGTGTACTTAGTTTTCAAATTTGGGTATCTTAAATTTGATTTGATACAATTTGTTAAAATCACTAATTTGGTCATATTTTGAGTTTTACAAAGTATTTTTGATTGATTTTTTGCTACGGTTTTGTTACTGTTTTGTCTATCCAGTAGCATATAGTGATTTATCTTTAGTTTAATTTAAATTAGAGTTTTAGGCAAACGAGTACTGCTTTAGTTCTAGTTTTGTTTTAGCCTTTTCTTTATAGTTTAATTGTTTTAAAAATATTTCTTTTTGTCACTTTTGAAAAATTTAGTATTGTTTCTGTTATTTAACAGTAGAAAATTTTATTCTTATTTTAAAAATTTATTTTTGTTAGTTTTGTAGGAAAACTTGTATAGGTCATAGTTAGAGTTTTATAAAAGTTTTTTTATTTGTTTCTTTTGCTATTAAAAGTTTATGAAAAATACTTTCTGTTAAAATTAGTTGTTTTATATTTTTTTCTGTTTATCTATTATGTTAGTATTTTATTTGTTGTGAAATTTTACATAGTACAAAGCTATTTTGGGTTATGTCTTAGATTTTTTCTTTAGTAGTTTTCTTGTGTAGTTTTCATTGGTTTTTATTTTGTATTATTTGTGATTTGCATTTTATTTGTTGATTTTTTTATTGTGAGTGTTAGAATTGCTTGCTAGTATGTTTGCTTTATGTGAATACTATGTTTGACTATATAGATTTCCATTGAAGCGACGTATAGTTCTACCAAGTCTTTATTTGAGTGTGATAATTTTCATCAAGTATTGCCAGGCGTTCACTTTGACCATGCTTTTCGTACCTATTTTTTTTATTGCAATTAGTGTCATCTTTGCAGCAATCCCTCCAATAGTGATATTGAATTCTTGTATTTGAGTACTATGCATGAGGTAGGAACCCATCACCCTGCTACAAGCCCGGGACGTTCTTTAGTTTTAAATGCTACGCTATAGTAGACAGGGTTGGTATGAGTGTTCCAGAGTGGTGTGAGTATGAAGGACCCCCTACGTCAATGGTGACCACTTCAAGATGGCATCGGCAAGACTGCATGTTTAGGACTTCAAGACCGACTCGAGACAAAAATTCAATACACACTATTGGGTGAAGGACGGATTTGATGGGCACCCTGGAGTAACCAGTGGATGGCCGGGATGCATGGAGAAGGACATCTTGCGGAAAGCTTCACCCAGGCTCAAAGAGACGGAAGAATACTTCATTCCCGGAAGCTTACCTATGCAACCGCAAGTCACTATGGGCTCTGGTTTGGTTGACCTTAGTGGTGACTCTGGCTGGGATGGTGCTAGCAGATGTAGAACTTCGGTAGGATTGGATGAGCACCGGACAGTGGTCAGGGGAACTCTTCGGAAGACCATGTTTCGGTCGTCTTGTTCTCAAACACCCTGAAGTGCGAGAACGTAAAAAGAGGGGTAAGGTGTACAAACCTATGCAGAGGGTTAAAACCTAATCGATTAGCCATGTCCCCGGTTATGGACAATTTGAGCCTCTGGACTTGGATCTATCTCGAAACTCTCAACACCGGACTGATAACTTAATTGTGGGCAACTTTTGATGATTTTGGGCTATGAGACATCGGTTGGCGGAACCATGTCATGATAGAAAACTCTGTAGTACAGACTCCGGTTATTTCCTTTGATGTAGGGAAAACATAACCAGCTTTTATGCAAAAACTGAGACACAGAGCCACAAAGCCATATTGCATATAGTATAGTTTTATCATCTGTTTTTCTTACGGTGATCTTGTCGGTATATTCAATGTACTAACCTACACGGCTGCAACGTCTCGTGTTGCAGATATTTCTTCGACGAGTAAGAGTTACGATACAGGGTTACGGTCTACACTCAACTTGCCGATGGCGTTGATGGGATTCCACACCCGAATGTTTGTTTCTGCTGAGACTTATAAGGTATATATCAGTTTAACATTATTTTTACATGTGATTTGTTGGAAATATGCCCTAGAGGCAATAATAAATGGTTATTATTATATTTCTTTGTTCATGATAATTGTCTATTGTTCATGCTATAATTGTGTTATCCGGAAATCGTAATACATGTGTGAATATATAGACCACAACGTGTCCCTAGTAAGCCTCTAGTTGACTAGCTCGTTGATCAACAGATAGTCATGGTTTCCTGACTATGGACATTGGATGTCATTGATAACGGGATCACATCATTAGGAGAATGATGTGATGGACAAGACCCAATCCTAAGCATAGCATAAAAGATCGTGTAGTTTCGTTTGCTAGAGCTTTTCCAATGTCAAGTATCTTTTCCTTAGACCATGAGATCGTGCAACTCCCGGATACCGTAGGAGTGCTTTGGGTGCACCAAACGTCACAACGTAACTGGGTGAGTATAAAGGAACACTACGGGTATCTCTGAAAGTGTCTGTTGGGTTGGCACGGATCGAGACTGGGATTTGTCACTCCGTGTGACGGAGAGGTATCTCTGGGCCCACTCGGTAATGCATCATCATAATGAGCTCAACGTGACTAAGGCGTTAGTCACAGATACCGACGATCGAATCTCGGGCAAGTAACATACCGATTGACAAAGGGAATTGTATACGGGATTGATTGAATCCTCGACATCGTGGTTCATCCGATGAGATCATCGTGGAACATCTGGGAGCCAACATGGGTATCCAGATCCCGCTGTTGGTTATTGACCGGAGAGGCGTCTCGGTCATGTCTGCATGTCTCCCGAACCCGTAGGGTCTACACACTTAAGGTTCGGTGACGCTAGGGTTGTAGAGATATGAGTATGCAGAAACCCGAAAGTTGTTCGGAGTCCCGGATGAGATCCCGGACGTCACGAGGAGTTCTGGAATGGTCCGGAGGTGAAGAATTATATATAGGAAGTCAAGTTTCGGCCACCGGGAAAGTTTCGGGGGTTATCGATATTGTACCGGGACCACCGGAAGGGTCCCGGGGGTCCACCGGGTGGGGCCACCTATCCCGGAGGGCCCCATGGGCTGAAGTGGGAGGGCAACCAGGGCGCCCCCCATGGGCCTCCCCCCTGCGCCTAGGGTTAGAAACCCTAGGGTGGGGGGCGCCCCACTTGCCTTGGGGGGCAAGTATCCCCCCTGGCCGCCGCCCCCCCCATCCAGATGGGACTTGGCCGGCGCCCCCCTCCCAGGGGGCCTCTATAAAGGGGGGAGGGAGTGCAGTAGTATAACAGCCTTGGGCGCCTCCCTCCTCCCCTGCTACACCTCTCCCTCTCGCAGAAGCTCGGCGAAGCCCTGCCGAGACCCGCTACATCCACCACCACGCCGTCGTGCTGCTGGATCTCCATCAACCTCTCCTTCCCCTTGCTGGATCAAGAAGGAGGAGACGTCGCTGCATCGTACGTGTGTTGAACGCGGAGGTGCCGTCCGTTCGGCACTCGGTCATCGGTGATTTGGATCACGGCGAGTACGACTCCGTCATCCACGTTCATTGGAACGCTTCCGCTCGTGATCTACAAGGGTATGTAGATGCACTCCTTTCCCTCGTTGCTAGTATACTCCATAGATGGATCTTGGTAAGCGTAGGAAAATTTTAAAATTCTGCTACGATTCCCAACAGTGGCATCATGAGCCACGCCTATGCATAGTTACTATGCACGAGTAGAACACAAAGCAGTTGTGGGCGTTGATGTTGCCAATTCTTCTTGCCGCTACTAGTCGTATCTTGTTTCGGCGGTATTGTAGGATGAAGCGGCCCGGACCGACCTTACACGTACGCTTACGTGAGACAGGTTCCACCGACTGACATGCACTAGTTGCATAAGGTGGCTAGCGGGTGTCTGTCTCTCCTAGTTTAGTCGGAACGGATTCGATGAAAAGGGTCCTTATGAAGGGTAAGTAGAAATTGGCAAATCACGTTGTGGTTTTACGTAGGTAAGAAACGTTCTTGCTAGAAACCTATACAAGCCATGTAAAAACTTGCAACAACAATTAGAGGACGTCTAACTTGTTTTTGCAGCCAGTGCTATGTGATGTGATATGGCCAGAAGATGTGATGAATGATATATGTGATGTATGAGATTGATCATGTTCTTGTAATAGGAATCACGACTTGCATGTCGATGAGTATGACAACCGGCAGGAGCCATAGGAGTTGTCTTTATTATTTTGTATGACCTGCGTGTCATTGAATAACGCCATGTAAATTACTTTACTTTGTTGCTAAACGCGTTAGCCATAAAAGTAGAAGTAATCGTTGGCGTGACGACTTCATGAAGACACAATGATGGAGATCATGATGATGGAGATCATGGTGTCATGCCGGTGACGAAGATGATCATGGTGCCCCGAAGATGGAGATCAAAGGAGCATAATTATATTGGCCATATCATGTCAGTATTTGATTGCATGTGATGTTTATCATGTTTTGCATCTTATTTGCTTAGAACGACGGTAGTAAGTAAGATGATCCCTTATGATAATTTCAAGAAAAGTGTTCCCCCTAACTGTGCACCGTTGCGAAGGTTCGTTGTTTCGAAACACCACGTGATGATCGGGTGTGATAGATTCTAACGTTCGAATACAATGGGTGTTGACGAGCCTAGCATGTACAGACATGGCCTCGGAACACACGCAATACACTTAGGTTGACTTGACGAGCCTAGCATGTACAGACATGGCCTCGGAACACGGAGGACCGAAAGGTCGAGCATGAGTCGTATAGAAGATACGATCAACATGGAGATGTTCACCGATCTTGACTAGTCCGTCTCACGTGATGATCGGACACGGCCTAGTTAACTCGGATCATGTTTCACTTAGATGACTAGAGGGATGTCTATCTGACTGGGAGTTCATTGAGTAATTTGATTAGATGAACTTAATTATCATGAACTTAGTCCAAAATCTTTACACTATGTCTTGTAGATCAAATGGCCCACGTTGTCCTCAATTTCAACGCGTTCCTAGAGAAAACCAAGCTGAAAGATGATGGCAGCAACTATACGGACTGGGTCCGGAACCTGAGGATCATCCTCATAGCAGCCAAGAAAGATTATGTCTTAGAAGCACCGCTAGGTGAAGCACCAATCCCAGAGAACCAAGACGTTATGAACGCTTGGCAGCAGCGTGCTGATGATTACTCCCTCGTTTAGTGCGGCATGCTTTACAGCTTAGAACCGGGTCTCCAAAAGCGTTTTGAGAAACATGGAGCATATGAGATGTTCGAGGAGCTGAAAATGGTTTTCCAAGCTCATGCCCGGGTCGAGAGATATGAAGTCTCCGACAAGTTCTTCAGCTGTAAAATGGAGGAGAATAGTTCTGTTAGTGAACACATACTCAGAATGTCTGGGTTACACAACCGCTTATCTCAGCTGGGAGTCAATCTCCCGGATGACGCGGTCATTGACAGAATCCTCCAGTCGCTTCCACCAAGCTACAAGAGCTTTGTGATGAACTTCAATATGCAGGGGATGGAAAAGACCATTCTTGAGGTATATTCAATGCTGAAATCAGCGGAGGTGGAGATCAGAAAAGAACATCAAGTGTTGATGGTGAATAAAACCACTAAGTTCAAGAAGGGCAAGGGTAAGAAGAACTTCAAGAAGGACGGCAAGGGAGTTGCCGCGCCCAGTAAGCCAGTTACTGGGAAGAAGTCGAAGAATGGACCCAAGCCTGAGATTGAGTGCTTTTATTGCAAGGGAAGTGGTCACTGGAAGCGGAACTGCCCCAAATACTTAGCGGACAAGAAGGCCGGCAACACCAAAGGTATATGTGATATACATGTAATTGCTGTGTACCTTACCAGTACTCGTAGTAGCTCCTGGGTATTTGATACCGGTGCGGTTGCTCATATTTGTAACTCAAAACAGGAACTACGGAATAAACGGAGACTGGCGAAGGACGAGGCGACGATGCGCGTCGGGAATGGTTCCAAGGTCGATGTGATCACCGTCGGCACGCTACCTCTGCATCTACCTACGGGATTAGTTTTAAACCTCAATAATTGTTATTTAGTGCCAGCTTTGAGCATGAACATTGTATCTGGATCTCGTTTAATTCGAGATGGCTACTCATTTAAATCCGAGAATAATGGTTGTTCTATTTATATGAGAGATATGTTTTATGGTCATGCCCCGCTGGTTAGTGGTTTATTCTTGATAAATCTCGAACGTGATGTTACACATATTCATAGTGTGAATACCAAAAGATGTAAAGTTGATAACGATAGTCCCACATACTTGTGGCACTGCCGCCTTGGTCACATTGGTGTCAAGCGCATGAAGAAGCTCCATGCAGATGGACTTTTGGAGTCTCTTGATTACGAATCATTTGACACGTGCGAACCATGCCTCATGGGTAAGATGACCAAGACTCTGTTCTCCGGAACAATGGAGCGAGCAACCAACTTATTGGAAATCATACATACCGATGTGTGCGGTCCAATGAGTGTTGAGGCTCGCGGAGGATATCGTTATGTTCTCACTCTCACTGATGACTTAAGTAGATATGGGTATGTCTACCTAATGAAACACAAGTCTGAAACCTTTGAAAAGTTCAAGGAATTTTAGAGTGAGGTTGAGAATCAACGTGATAGGAGAATAAAATTCTTACGATCAGATCATGGTGGAGAATATTTAAGTCACGAATTTGGTGCGCACTTAAGGAAATGTGGAATCGTTTCACAACTCACGCCGCCTGGAACACCTCAGCGAAACGGTGTGTCCGAACGTCGTATTCGCACTCTATTGGATATGGTGCGATCTATGATGTCTCTTACCGATTTACCGCTCTCATTTTGGGGCTATGCATTAGAGACTGCCGCATTCACTTTAAATAGGGCTCTGTCGAAATCCGTTGAGACGACACCGTACGAATTATGGTTTGGGAAGAAACCTAAGCTGTCGTTTCTAAAAATTTGGGGATGCGATGCTTATGTCAAGAAACTGCAACCTGAAAAGCTCGAATCCAAATCGGAAAAATGCGTCTTCATAGGATACCCTAAGGAAACCATTGGGTATACCTTCTACCTCAAATCCGAAGGCAAGATCTTCGTTGCCAAGAACGGGTCCTTTCTGGAGAAGGAGTTTCTCTCGAAAGAATTGAGTGGGAGGAAAGTGGAACTTGATGAGGTGATAGTCACCCCTTCCGAACCGGAAAGTAGCGCAGCGCGGGAAGATGTTCCTGTGGTGCCTACACCGACTGGGGAGGAAGTTAATGATGATGATCATGAAGCTTCGGATCAAGTTACTACTGAACTTCGTAGGTCCACAAGGACATGTTCCGCACCAGAGTGGTACGGCAACCCTGTCCTGGAAATCATGTTGTTAGACAACGGTGAACCTTCGAACTATGAAGAAGCGATGGCGGGCCCGGATTCCGACAAATGGCTAGAAACCATGAAATCCGAGATAGGATCCATGAATGAAAATGAAGTATGGACTTTGACTGACTTGCCCGATGATCGACGAGCCATAGAAAACAAATGGATCTTTAAGAAGAAGACGGACGCGGATGGTAATGTGACCATCTACAAAGCTCGACTTGTCGCTAAGGGTTATCGACAAGTTCAAGGGGTTGACTACGATGAAACTTTCTCACCCGTAGCGAAGCTGAAGTCCGTCCGAATCATGTTAGCAATTGCCGCATACTATGATTATGAGATATGGCAGATGGACATCAAAACGGCATTCCTTAACGGCTTCCTTAAGGAAGAGTTGTATATGATGCAGCCGGAAGGTTTTGTCGATCCCAAGAACGCTAACAAAGTATGCAAGCTCCAGCGCTCAATCTATGGGCTGGTGCAAGCATCTCGGAGTTGGAACACTCGCTTTGATGAGATGATCAAAGCGTTTGGGTTTACACAGACTTATGGAGAAGCCTGTGTTTACAAGAAAGTGAGTGGGAGCTCTGTAGCATTTCTCATATTATATGTGGATGACATACTATTGATGGGAAATGATATAGAATTCTTGGAAAGTATAAAGGCCTATTTGAATAAGTGTTTTTCAATGAAGGACCTTGGAGAAGCTGCTTATATATTAGGCATCAAGATCTATAGAGATAGATCAAGACGCCTCATTGGTCTTTCATAGAGTACATACCTTGACAAGATATTGAAGAAGTTCAATATGGATCAGTCCAAGAAGGGGTTCTTGCCTGTATTGCAAGGTGTGCAATTGAGCACGGCTCAATGCCCGACCACGGCAGAAGATAGAGAAAAGATGAGTGTCATCCCCTATGCCTCGGCCATAGGGTCTATTATGTATGCCATGCTATGTACCAGACCTGATGTAAACCTTGCCGTAAGTTTGGTAGGAAGGTACCAAAGTAATCCCGGCATGGAACACTGGACAGCGGTCAAGAATATCCTGAAGTACCTGAAGAGGACTAAGGATATGTTTCTCGTATATGGAGGTGACGAAGAGCTCGTCGTAAGGGGTTACGTCGACGCTAGCTTCGACACAGATCTGGATGACTCGAAGTCACAAACTGGATACGTATATATTTTGAATGGAGGAGCAGTAAGCTGGTGCAGTTGCAAGCAAAGCGTCGCGGCGGGATCTACATGTGAAGCGGAGTACATGGCAGCCTCGGAGGCAGCACGGGAAGCAGTCTGGATGAAGGAGTTCATTACCGACCTAGGGGTGATTCCCAATGCGTCGGGCCCGATGACTCTCTTCTGTGACAACACTGGAGCTATTGCCCTTGCGAAGGAGCCCAGGTTTCACAGGAAGACCAGGCATATCAAGCGTCGCTTCAACTCCATTCGTGAAAGTGTTCAAAATGGAGACATAGATATTTGTAAAGTACATACGGACCTGAATGTAGCAGATCCGTTGACTAAACCTCTCCCTAGAGCAAAACATGATCAACACCAGGACGCAATGGGTGTTCGATTCATCACAATGTAACTAGATTATTGACTCTAGTGCAAGTGGGAGACTGTTGGAAATATGCCCTAGAGGCAATAATAAATGGTTATTATTATATTTCTTTGTTCATGATAATTATCTATTGTTCATGCTATAATTGTGTTATCCGGAAATCGTAATACATGTGTGAATATATAGACCACAACGTGTCCCTAGTAAGCCTCTAGTTGACTAGCTCGTTGATCAACAGATAGTCATGGTTTCCTGACTATGGACATTGGATGTCATTGATAACGGGATCACATCATTAAGAGAATGATGTGATGGACAAGACCCAATCCTAAGCATAGCATAAAAGATCATGTAGTTTCGTTTGCTAGAGCTTTTCCAATGTCAAGTATCTTTTTCTTAGACCATGAGATCGTGCAACTCCCGGATACCGTAGGAGTGCTTTGGGTGCACCAAACGTCACAACGTAACTGGGTGACTATAAAGGTACACTACGGGTATCTCTGAAAGTGTCTGTTGGGTTGGCACGGATCGAGACTGGGATTTGTCACTCCGTGTGACGGAGAGGTATCTCTGGGCCCACTCGGTAATGCATCATCATAATGAGCTCAATGTGACTAAGGCGTTAGTCACGGGATCATGCATTGTGGTACGAGTAAAGAGACTTGCCGTTAACAAGATTGAGCAGGGTATTGGGATACCGACGATCGAATCTCGGGCAAGTAACATACCGATTGACAAAGGGAATTGTATACGGGATTGATTGAATCCTCGACATTGTGGTTCATCCGATGAGATCATCGTGGAACATCTGGGAGCCAACATGGGTATCCAGATCCCGCTGTTGGTTATTGACCGGAGAGGCGTCTCGGTCATGTCTGCATGTCTCCCGAACCCGTAGGGTCTACACACTTAAGGTTCGGTGACGCTAGGGTTGTAGAGATATGAGTATGCGGAAACCCGAAAGTTGTTCGGAGTCCCGGATGAGATCCCGGACGTCACGAGGAGTTCCGGAATGGTCCGGAGGTGAAGAATTATATATAGGAAGTCAAGTTTCGGCCACCGGGAAAGTTTCGGGGGTTATCGGTATTGTACCGGGGCCACCGGAAGGGTCCCGGGGATCCATCGGGTGGGGCCACCTATCCCGGAGGGCCCCATGGGCTGAAGTGGGAGGGCAACCAGCCCTTAGTGGGCTGGGGCGCCCCCCATGGGCCTCCCCCCTGCGCCTAGGGTTAGAAACCCTAGGGTGGGGGGCGCCCCACTTGCCTTGGGGGGCAAGTATCCCCCCTGGCCGCCGCCCCCCCCATCCAGATGGGACTTGGCCGGCGCCCCCCTCCCAGGGGGCCTATATAAAGGGGGGAGGGAGTGCAGTAGTATAACAGCCTTGGGCGCCTCCCTCCTCCCCTGCTACACCTCTCCCTCTCGCAGAAGCTCGGCGAAGCCCTGCCGAGACCCGCTACATCCACCACCACGCCGTCGTGCTGCTGGATCTCCATCAACCTCTCCTTCCCCTTGCTGGATCAAGAAGGAGGAGACGTCGCTGCATCGTACGTGTGTTGAACGCGGAGGTGCCGTCCGTTCGGCACTCGGTCATCGGTGATTTGGATCACGGCGAGTACGACTCCGTCATCCACGTTCATTGGAACGCTTCTGCTCGCGATCTGCAAGGGTATGTAGATGCACTCCTTTCCCTCGTTGCTAGTATACTCCATAGATGGATCTTTGTGAGCGTAGGAAAATTTTAAAATTCTGCTACGATTCCCAACATGATTGCACTTTGATATATAGATTGATGTACTGTGTGTGCCAGCATACTGATTCAGGGATGGCACGGATACACAAAGACTTGACCGTTTGAGGTCGGGTCGCTACAGATATGGTATCAGAGCACATGTTGACTGTATGACGTGACCCTAGAAATCGGAAAGCCCCTAGGACAGGAAATCTCTAAAACTATATTTTTAAGAATAATCCATTACTTCTCATCTTTTCTGATTTTATCAAATATCCCCTCTTATCTCAAATAGTTAGATTATACCCCTTTCCCTTTTGACCACACGGAGGATCAACTGAAGCCGCTCCAAGAAGGACAAGATATCGGACAACCGATGACCTCTTCAGAGTAAAGAGAATTTCACCATGCATTAGAAGAGTTGAAGCTACAACGGTTGAAGACTCTGAAGACTTGAAGAACTTGAAGAATCTGAAGAATTATTTGACATTTAAAAGACCAAACCCCTACTTCTCTATATTTACCCCTATCATCATACTCTATTCCACCCGTAGTGCTATATCCATGGCCTACGATCATGTATTGCACGAGGGTTGAAAAAGCTGAAGCGCGTTAAAAAGTATGAACCAATTGCTCAGCTTGTCATCGGGGTTGTGCATGATAAATACTTGGTGTTAAGAAGACAGAGCATGGCAAGACTATATTATTTTGTAGGGATAGCTTTCTTTTGCGTTGATATTTTGAAAGACACGATTGTTTGTTGGGATGCCTGATATCTTTATGTCAAATTATAGACTATTTCTTTCAATCACTTATGTCTTAATATTCATGCCATGATTAGATATATGATCTAGTTTATGTTAGGTAGCATGCCACATCAAAAATTATCATTTTATCATTTACCTACTCGAGGGCGAGCAGGAATTAAGCTTGATGCTGATACGTCTCCGTCGTATCTATAATTTTTGATTGTTTCATGCCAATATTATACATCTTTCACATATTTTTGGCAACTTTTTATGATTTATTGGACTAACCTATTGATCCAGTGCCCAGTGCCGGTTCCTGTTTGTTGCATGCTTTTTGTATCGCAGAAAATCCATATGCTTGGCGCACCTAGGTGTCTTGTGCCCTCCTCGAAGGTCGGATGGGGCCCTTCTTCTGGCGCAAGAAAGATAATTCATGGAAAAAAATCATGTAAAAATTTAAGAAACGGTGAAGGGCCAGATCTGGGGAGCTCGAAACAGGAGAGAACAGAGAGGGAGATCCAATCTCGGAGGGGCTCCCACCCCTCCATCGTCATGTAGACCATGGACTAGAGGGGGAACTCTCCTCTCATCTAGGGGGAGGCCAAGGAAGAAGAAGAAGGAGGGGGGCTCTCTCCCCCTCGCTTCCGGTGGCGCCACAGTGCCGCCGGGGCAACGATCGGGACAGCGATCTACATCAACAATCTTGCTACCGTCAACACCAACTCTCTTCCCCTCTATGCAGCGGTGTAACACCCTTCTCCCCGCTGTAATCTGTACTTAAACATGGTGCTCAACTCCACATATTATTTCCCAATTATCTATGGTTATCCTATGTTGTTTGAGTAGATTCGTTTTGTCCTGTGGGTTAATCGTGATCTTGGTTGGTATGATTTTCTATTTTATTTATGATGCGGTCCTATGGTGCCCTCTGTTCTCACGCAAACGTGAGGGGCTCCCTGCTACCTCTTGAGCACTGCGTTGGTTTTCCCTTGAAGAGGAAAGGGTGATGCAGCAAAGTAGCGTAAGTATTTCCCTCATTTTTGAGAACCAAGGTATCAATCCAGTAGGAGACCACGCACGAGTCCCTCGCACCTACACAAACAAATAAATCCTCGCAACCAACGCAATAAAGGGGTTGTCAATCCCTTCACGGTCACTTACGAGAGTGAGATCTGATAGATATGATAAGATAATATTTTTGGTATTTTTATGATAAAAATGCAAAGTAAAATAAAAGGTAATAAAAATAGCTAAGTGTTGGAAGATTTATATGATGGAAAATAGACCCGGGGGCCATAGGTTTCACTAGAGGCTTCTCTCGAGAGCATAAGTATTACCGTGGGTGAACAAATTACTGTTGAGCAATTGACAGGAGCAATTGACAGAATTGAGCATAGTTATGAGAATATCTAGGTATGATCATGTATATAGGCATCACGTCCGCGACAAGTAGACCGACTCCTGCCTGCATCTACTACTATTACTCCAGACATCGACCGCTATCCAGCATGCATCTAGAGTATTAAGTTCATAAGAACAGAGTAACGCTTTAAGCAAGATGACATGATGTAGAGGGATAAACTCATGCAATATGATATAAACCCCATCTTGTTATCCTCGATGGCAACAATACAATACATGCCTTGCTGCCCCTACTGTCACTGGGAAAGGACACCGCAAGATTGAACCCAAAGCTAAGCACTTCTCCCATTGCAAGAAAGATCAATCTAGTAGGCCAAACCAAATTGATAATTCGAAGAGACTTGCAAAGATAACCAATCATACATAACAGAATTCAGAGAAGATTCAAATATTGTTCATAGATAAACTTGATCATAAACCCACAATTCATCGGTCTCAACAAACACACCGCAAAAGAAGACTACATCGAATAGATCTCCACAAGAGAGGGGGAGAACATTGTATTGAGATCCAAAAAGAGAGAAGAAGCCATCTAGCTAATAACTATGGACCCGAAGGTCTGAGGTAAACTACTCACACATCATCAGAGAGGCTATGGTGTTGATGTAGAAGCCCTCCGTGATCGATGCCCCCTCCGGCGGAGCTCCGGAAAAGGCCCCAAGATGGGATCTCACGGGTACAGAAGGTTGCGGCGGTGGAATTAGGTTTTTGGCTCCGTATCTGGTAGTTTGGGGGTACGTAGGTATATATAGGAGGAAGAAGTACGTCGGTGGAGCAACGTGGGGCCCAAGAGGGTGGAGGGCGCGCCCAGGGAGGGTAGGCGCGCCCCCTACCTCGTTCCCTCCTGGTTGATGTCTTGACGTAGGGTCCAAGTCCTCTAGATCATGTTCGTTCCGAAAATCACGTTCCGAAGGTTTCATTCCGTTTGGACTCCGTTTGATATTCTTTTTCTGCGAAACTCTGAAATAGGCAAAAACAACAATTCTGGGCTGGGCCTCCGGTTAATAGGTTAGTCCCAAAAATAATATAAAAGTTTATAATAAATCCCATTAATGTCCAAAACAGAATATAATAGAGCATGGAACAATCAAAAATTATAGATACGTGTGAGAAGTATGACTCCCACTGTAGGGTGTTGCAATATGTTCATGGTTTGCTTGGTGGGTTGCGAGAGTGACAGAAGCTTAAACACGAGTAAGTGGGGTATGACGTATGGGAGTAAAGAGGACTTGATACTTATTGCTATGGTTGGGTTTCACGACCTTAATGATCTTTAGTAGTTGCGGATGCTTGCTAGGGGTCCAATCATAAGTGCATATGATCCAAGTAGAGAAAGTATGTTAGCTCATGCCTCTCCCTCATATAAAATTACAAGAATGATTACCGGTACTTGTTATCGATTGCCTAGGGACAAATAACTTTCTTGTTGACACAAAACCTTTTTCTAAGCACCTAACTTTTATTATCTTGCAAAGTACTTCTAGTTTTATTCATGCAAAGTAGTTCTAGCATCACACCTACAAAATAGTTTCATACTTGTTTCCAGTAAAGGAAACGTCAAGTGTGCGTAGAGTTGTATCGATGGTCGATAGAACTTGAGGGAATATTTGTTCTGCCTTTAGCTCCTTGTTGGGTTCGGCACTCTTATTTATCGAAGAAGGCTACAAGCGATCCCCTATACTTGTGGGTTATCAGTCTTGCCGGAATCTATTGCGACGCCGTCCTTAGAGATGATATTGCCCAAGTACTCGATGCTGGTTTGAGCAAAAGGGCACTTGGAGGCCTTGGCGAACAGCTGGTGCTCGCGTAGGAGGTCCAAGGTCACCCGGAGATGCTCTTCGTGCTCCTGCAGCTCCTCACTGAAAACCAAGATGTCGTCAAGGAAAATGATGATGAACTTACGTACGTGGCGCCCGAAGACGATGTTCATCAGGCACTGGACTGGCTGGTGCGTTGCACAGGCCAAAGGGCATCACACGAAAATGATAATGCCCGTGGTGCATCTTGAAAGCTGTCTTTTCCTCATCTTCCTCACGCATGCGTATTTGGTGGTAGCCGGCTCGGAGATTGATCTTGGAGAAGTAGGCAGCACCAGCCAGTTCATCGAGGAGCTCGTCCATTATGGGAAGGGGAACTTGTTCTTTACTGTAATAGAGTTCAGCCGTCGAAAATCGACACAAAACTGCCAACTCCCATCTTTTTTCTTTACTAGCAGCACTGGAGTAGCATACGGGCTCGAGCTATGGGCGACCACTCCTGAATGCAGCATATCTTGAACTTGTTTCTCTATTTTGTTTTTCTGAGCAGGTGAATAGCGATAGGGTTTTGTGTTGATGGGTGTACTGCCTGGCTCCAGATTGATGCTATGATCATATTGTCGATCGGGTGGCAGTGTGGAGGGCTCGGCGAAGACGTCCTTGTATTCAGATAGCAGCTTCTGAATGTTTGGTGGTATGGGTGCTGGTTCAGGCTTGTCTGTCCGCTCCACTGTCACAAGTGCTGCTGTCCATATATCATTGGCGATTTCCATATGCTGGAGCTCATAAGCATCTGATTCGGTGATCGGGGGAAGGTCTGTGGTTCTGACACCTTGGAGATTGATGCGGCTTGAAGCTACGTCGGTAATTCCCCAAAGAGGAAGGGACGATGCAGCACAACAGCGGTAGGTATTTCCCTCAGATGTGAAACCAAGGTTATCGAACCAGTAGGAGAACCAAGCAACACAACGTAAACAACACCTGCACACAAATAACAACTCCTCACTACCCGACGTGTAAAAGGGGTTGTCAATCCCTTTCGGGTAGCGGCGCCCAAGATGGGCAAACGGACGTGAGATAAAATTGTAGTAGATTGATAGATCGAATGCCAAATAAAATAAATAAGAATAAATTGCAGCAAGGTATTTTTGTATTTTTAGTTTAATAGATCTGAAAATAAAAGCAAAGGAAAATAGATCGCAAAGGCAAATAATATGAGAAAGAGACCCGTGGGCCGTAGGTTTCACTAGTGGCTTCTCTCGAGAAAAATAGAAAACGATGGGTGAACAAATTACTGTTGGGCAATCGACAAAACTTCAAATAATCATGATGATATCCAGGCAATGATCATTACATAGGCATCACGTCCAAGATTAGTAGACCGACTCCTGCCTGCATCTACTACTATTACTCCACACATCGACCGCTATCCAGCATGCATCTAGTGTATTAAGTTCATGGAAAAACGGAGTAATGCAATAAGAACGATGACATGATGTAGACAAGATCTATCTATGTAGAGATAGACCCCATCGTTTTATCCTTAGTAGCAACGATACATACGTGTTGGTTCCCTTTCTGTCACTGGGATCAAGCACCGTAAGATCGAACCCACTACAAAGCACCTCTTCCCATTGCAAGATAAATAGATCAAGTTGGCCAAACAAAACCCAAATATCGGAGAATAAATACGAGGCTATAAGAGATCATCCATAAAAGGAATCAAAGAAACTCAAATACTTTCATGGATATAAAAAGATAGATTTGATCATAAACTCAAAGTTCATCGATCCCAACAAACACACCACAAAAGAGTTACATCATATTGATCTCCAAGAGACCATTGTATTGAGAATTCAGAGAGAGAGAGGAAGCCATCTAGCTACTAACTACGGACCCGAAGGTCTACAAAGAACTACTCACGCATCATCGAAGAGGCACAAATGGAGGTGGTGAACCCCATCCGAGATGGTGTCTAGATTGGATCTGGTGGTTCTGGACTCTGCGGCGGATGGATCAATATTTCATCGACTCCCCTAGGGTTTTGGGAATATTGGGGTATTTATAGAGCAAAGAGGCAGTTCGGGGGGCACCCGAGGTGGGCACAACCCACCAGGGCACTCCTGGGCCTCCTGGCGCGCCCTGGTGGGTTGTCGCTCCTCGGAGCACTCCCAGGCGCAGCCAGGGCCCATTACATGTCTTTTGGTCCATAAAAATTCTCCGTGAAGTTTCGTTGCATTTGGACTCCGTTTGGTATTGATTTCCTACGATGTAAATAACATGCAGAAAACAGCAACTGGCACTTGGCACTATGTCAATAGGTTAGTACCAAAAATGATATAAAATGATTATAAAACATCCAAGATTGATAATATAATAGCATGGAACAATCAAAAGTTATAGATACGTTGGAGACGTATCAGCATCACCAAGATTAACTCCTACCCGTCCTCGAGTAGGGAAGTGATAAAAACAGAATTTTTGATGTGGAATGCTGCCTATCATGTCATATCATATTTCTTTTCTTTGTAGCATGGACATTTGGACTTTTATATTGTTCAAAGCAATGGTCTAGTTTTGACATGATAATTTAAATACTCAAGCATATCAACAAGCAACCATGTCTTTCAAAATATCATTGCTAAAATAAGTTATCCCTAGCCCATTATGCTCAATCATTGATCCATCCATGAAACACACTCACATATTAGCTACACCCAATACTCAAGTATGATCATATTGCCTCATAGTTGGTGCTTTTATAAGAGAAGATGGAGACTCAAATTCAAAAATAAAAATTGCATAAACTAAAAGAAAGTCCCTTCGCAGAGGGAAGTAGGGATTTGTAGAGGTGCCAGAGCTCGAAGCGAAAAACTTAGAGATAAAAACATTTTGGGAGGTGTATCCTTCCCCCAACGAAAACAACTTAGAGTTCCCAACACTTTCCATGCTAGATATATCATAGGCGGTTCCCAAACAGAAAATAAAGTTTATTCCTTTTTCAACCATACTTTCACTTTCTATGGCTAGCCGTACCCACGGTTGCCCTCCATACCAACACTTTCCAAGGAGTTTATTATTTGACAACATAAAGTAAATTCATTTTTCATTTCGGGTTTGGGCATCCCTAATACTTTTGCCTTACTCTCGTGCAATGACAAGTGAATAAACACTCATCTTGAGAATAACACATCTAGCATGGAAAATATTAGCCACCCCTCACCGCTCCGCGAGCGAAACGAACACACAAAAGAGAAGTTTATTTTGAAAATTAGATATGGCACATACAAATTTGCTTCGAACAGCAAAAGAATACTGCATATAGGTAGATATAGCGGACTCATGTGGCAAAACTGGTTTAAAGGTTTTTGGATAGACAAGTAGAGATCATACTTAGTGCAAAATGAAGGCTAGCAAAAGATTCAGAAGCGACCAACCAAGAAACGAATAATCTCATAAGCGAGCATTAAGCATAATTAACACCAAATAATGCACCACAAGTAGGATATAATTTCATTGCATAATTATTGACTTTCGTGCTTGCATAGGGAATCAGAAACCTTAACACCAATATTCTTACTAAAGCA
Organism: Aegilops tauschii subsp. strangulata; assembly: GCF_002575655.3. Classification (NCBI taxonomy): domain Eukaryota; kingdom Viridiplantae; phylum Streptophyta; class Magnoliopsida; order Poales; family Poaceae; genus Aegilops; species Aegilops tauschii. The sequence goes on from NC_053039.3 coordinate 52,107,266, forward strand.
TAATTACTCATCAACATAACTCACATATCACATCATCATATCTCAAAACTATTACTAAGAATCAAGTTTATTTTGTCCAATGATCTTCATTAAAGTTTTTATTATATCCTTCTTGGATATCTATCACTTTGGGACTAATTTTCATGTGTTGCTTTTGATAAGGTCAAACAAATATAAGTGAAGATCATGAGCATAATTTTTCTTTCTTTCTCTAAAATTAATTTAAGTGAAGCAAGAGATAATTTCTTGAAAATTTTACTAACTCTCAAATAAATCTAAGTGAAGCAAGAGAGCATTTCTTCAAAAATACTAAAGCACACTGTGCTAAAAAAGATATAAGTGAAGCACTAGAGCAAGTCCCATAACTCATAAAAATTTAAGTGAAGCATAGAGAGCAATTATAACAAGTCATGACATAATTTTGCTCTCTCAAATAGGTGTGTCCAGCAAGGAATCAAGACATAAAACACAAATAAAACAAGCAAAGACTCATATCATACAAGACGCTCCAAGCAAAACACATAGTATGTGATGAATAAAAATATAGCTTCGAGTAAAATACCGATGGTCGTTAGAAGAAAGAGGGGATGCCACTCGGGGGCATCCCCTAGCTTAGTTGTTTGCTCATTTTTGGATAATAGCTTGGGATGCCGGGGCATCCCCAAGCTTAGGCTCTTCTTACTCCTTATTCCTTCATCCATCGTAAGATAACCCAAAACTTGAAAACTTCAATCACACAAAACTCAACAAAACCTTCATGATATTCGTAAGTATAAGAAAGCAAATCACTACTATAAGTACTATACCAAACCAACTCATATTTTGTTTTTGCATTATATCTACTGTATTCCAACTTTTCTATAGCAAAAACTCATCAAATAAAACCATAGAGCCACCAAAACAAGCACACAACACAAATAAAACAGAATCTGTCAAAACAGAACAGCCTGTAGCAATCTGACTATTTTGAAAACTTCTAGCACTCCAAAAATAGGACAACCTGATCAATGTATATTAATATACTGCAAAAAGAATTGGCATTTTATCATGCTCTGGTGAAAAATGAGAATTGTTTTCGTGAGAGCAAAAGTTTCTGTTTTTCAGCAGGATCAAACAATTATCACCCAAGAAGATCCTATAGGCTTTACTTGGCACAAACACTAATTAAAACACAATCATAATTGTAGCATAATTGTGTAAACACTCAAGAACAGAAAGCAAAAAGCAAAAATAAATTTTATTCATTGGGTTGCCTCCCAACAAGCGCTATAGTTTTACGCCCTTAGCTAGGCATAAAGCAAGGATCTAAGTTTTTTCATCCTTCTTCTTAATTTTCTTAGAGGTACTTTCATCATGGGGTTTTGTAAACACAACATAAAACATATTATCCATAGAAACCTTAGCATTCCTAAGTTGGTTTTCATCATAACCCCTTTGATTTCCCGCAACAATCCAAGAGTGATGTTGGTTAACATTATTGAAAACTTGTTGGATTATATCTAAAACGGGGACTTCCTTTTTAAGATTCTCATGAAAGATTTTATTATCCCCAAGCAAATGTCTTAATGCATAATCACTATTGCAAAGAATTTCATCTATCACAGGTTTTTCACAATTCATACCATAAAAATCAAAGATTTCCCTAGCTTCCCATATTATGTAATCAAATTCATTCATAAGGACAAGGGTGGCTAACTTTTTGGCCCTAGGATTCTTTATAACGGGAAGCTCAAAACACAATCTTTGCAAAGTAGGATGGGTATGAATAAATTTACTTTCAATTTTAGAACTAGTGCTGAAATAGCATCTGTCGGTGTACAAAAGAAGGGGCGCACCTTTGTACCCCTTTACCTGTGCATGGACAGTCGGAGCCGCGCCCACGGCCTCACCAAGCAGAATAGGGGAGGTGAACCGAGGTAAAACGGAAGCCCAACACGATCAAGACAACGCCAAGACCAAGAACGCAAAGAAGCAGAGTCGCGGAGCAGTTTCCCCCGGCAAAATCCTTGCCGGGGACGGCCTCAGCAGCCCCGGCAAGACCCTTGCCGGGGCAGCACGCCCAAACACCAACAGAGCGAGCCGCCCTTGAGCCCACGGTCTCCAACACCATCAACCATGTTGGGCCAGGGCTCGGGGGGCACCTCTGTGGTGGCATGCAGATCTTTGTGAAGACAAGGAACATTCAAGATCAGATGAGGACCAGAAGACGGCGACCCTCGGCAGGATCCCTGCCGGGGAAAGCCACAAGACCCCTGGCAAGATCGTTGCCAGGGACGACTGCGCATTGCGGCAAGGCCCTTGCCGGGCCACCCGGCAAGACCCCCGCCGAAGGCGCCAACAGGGCCACCTCCAGGCCCGCACCAGCCAAGTCTCCACCGCCGTTCGCATGCAGCTGCCAGCCCAACCGGCTGTGCAGGCACCTGCGTGGCAACATGCAGCCCCCAGGCCAACTCAGCAAGCACCTGCGTAGCGGCATGCAGATCTTCGTGGATGCTTTGCCACCGCGCCACCTCAGCTGCCTACCTGCCTACATGGCACCGCATGCATCACTGACCAGGACGCGTGTCGAAGCAAGGAGGAGCGGCGATGCACGGGACGGGCCTCGTTCCCGTCCCCAATAAAGCAAGGGGACACCTAAGCGATGCATTAAATGCATCTTGTCCTGTAATACGAGCGATAAGCTCATGGCACTGTATGCCTTTCCACCTCCTGTGTGCCACTGTGGCAGCCCCTTTCGACTATAAAAGGAGGCCCATGGCGTACTGGAGAAGGATTCGGCTCTTTGGACCTACTCAGCTACAGTAGCTAGTTCAAGGGCTCAAGAACACTAAATACATCCACCAAAGCAGGACTAGGGTTTTACGCATCCTCGCGGCCCGAACCTGGGTAAACGATCCTTGTGCTAATTACTAATCCTGCTCTTCTTGCAACCCTGCGCCCCAACAACCGTAGTAGGGATTCTTGTGATCCCATAGGTGTCGTTCCACACCGACATCTTTGGCGCGCCAGGTAGGGGGCGCAATTGTGAGAATCTGGTCTATTAGTTAGCCTAGCACATTCTGCATCGCGGTGGCCCCTAAAGGAGAAAATGGCGCCGCCTGCGAGCGCGGAGGACGCTAGCGCGGCGACCAAAGAAAAGCTAAGTCATTCAGAGCCTTGAGCTATTTCCTTTTATATATAAGGTTATCGTCCTCGGAGATCCTGCCTATGTATGGAAAACCTGCACGCAAAGGGGCCCTCCCGCGATTGGCAACGCCCTTGTTCTGTTTCGAGTCCACTCAAGAGCTCAAGCGGCCGCGTCGAGAGTGGCGGGGTAGCCTTCCTCACCTGGCAACGCTCTCGATTCTGACTCGAGTTAAGCTCGACAGTTCGAGCGGCCGCGTTAAGGGTGGTAAGGTGGTTCGCCTGGCAGCAAGCACACCCGGCAGGCCAATGGGGATCCGTCCTCAAGACGCCGCCCTGGGTTTACGCGCCGGCAAGCCTACCCGATAAATGTAGGGTGGACATACAAAGGGAAATCGAACAGGAAAATAACATGCATAACATCAGAAGTACTACAGAGTTATATTACATCAATTGCCACCGCGGGTCTAACTAAAGATAGAAATTGTCTTGGCCATGAACCTGCGGCGACGATAAGAAACGGGGTGCCTAGTTCCGGTGCTGGCCCTCCACCCTCTGAATTCCGCCGACACCGCTGATGACGGGCTTGATGCGCTCCCTGAGCGGCGCGAGGTCGGTATCCTCCGGCAAGCTCTCCAGCGCGGCGTCGAAGTCGAGGTCGGGGTACCAGTACGCCACCTTGGTGGGAACCTTGGTCATGGCGCCCTGGCAAAGCCTCCGGGCCTCGTCGGCCAGCGAGGCCGCCCGGTTGGCGTGAAGCCGCTCCAAAGCACCGACGACCTTCTCGAAGAACAGGGTCAGGCTGCAGTTGGTACTCACACTCCGCTCCGGGGCGTACCTCACGTCCGGCATCCCCATGGTGGCTGGCTGTGCGGCGGCTTGGTTGGCAATGGTGGCGAGGCGATCGAGCCAGCGGCTCTCGCCCTCCACATGCTCCTTGAAGTTGAGCGCCTCATTCGTCCGCAGCTGCTTCTCGGTCTCCAGGTTTTTGGTCAGGATCCCTTCCCGGGCCCTGGCCTCCGACAACATCTTCTCGAGACCCTCCAGCTTCAGCTTGAGGTCTTTGATGGAGTTGTTGGTCTCGGAGAGCTCCCCGTCCCTACTGACGGCTGCGCCCTGCACCTCCGTCAGGGCGCCGTTGAGTGTGTCCTTCTCCTGGGACAGCTTCAACGCCTGCTCCTTCAGCTCGTCCCGCTCCACCTCCAGCTCCTTCACCTTGCCGGCGTGATCCAGGGCCTGGGCATCGAGCGCCTCTTTGTGCCTCTGCTCTAGCTCATGGGTCCGCTACAAGACAAGCTTCCCCACCTCTTCATCCTTGCCGTGAAGCGTGGCAGCAAGCTTCCTCTCGCGCGCGGCAAGGTCCTCCTCCTGGGAGTTCAGTGCGGCCTCGTGCTGGGTCCGAGCGGCTTCGGCTGCGGCGGCCAAGTTCTTCGCCGTCTCTTGGGCCTTCTCGACGTCGGCCAGCTTCATGGTGAGCTCCACGTCGCGCTTCGCCAGCTCGCCCTGGGCGGTCCTCAGCTCCTCGTGAGCCTGGCGGAACCAGTCCTGCGTCTCGGCGACGCGCTTCTGGAGGTCCGCCTCCGCTTTCTCCACCACCGCCATCCTGGACTTAGCCTTGTCCAGGCGGGCGCGGTGGAGCGCCTGGAGTTTCCGGAAGCTGGCGCCCATGGCGTGGAGGAGCCGCTCTTCCTGGGAGCCGTCGCCACCAGCGCTCGGCTCGTCAACGATCTCAAGCCCGGCAGGGCAAGCACCTCGTCGTCAAACACCTCCCCCTCGACGGGAGCCCTGGTGCTCGACGCGCCTGGGAGGTGGACGAAGAGATCGTCGCTCACCTTCAGGTACTTCCCGGAGCCAGAGGCCGCGGAGGAGGACGGCTGGTCATCGACCACCTCCTCCTCGGCGGTGGCCTCGCCGCTCCCTCCGGCAAGCCCCTTGCCGGCTTCCTCGGCGGTAGCCTTGCCGGGCTCCCCGACATGCCCTTCGGCGGCATCCTCCGCAGCACCACTGGCGTTTTCCTTGGCGGCGACCTTCTCGGCCTCCGCCGCAGCATCCTTGGCCACGTCCTCGATGACGGTGTCCAGGTCCTCCCGGTCCGCCGAGAGAGGATCTGGATGTCAAGAAGACGGTGGGGTAGAGCCAAGATCAAAGATTCAAAAAGAAGAGAAAAAGCAGGGACGAAGGGCGGACGACTTACCAATGCTAGCCTGGGAAGCAGAAGTCCCCTCCCCGCCAACATCTGGCGCCGAGGCGAAGCCACCAGCGCCCAAGTTCTCCTTCTCCTCCTCTGTGTGCGTGGGCTCGGTGTTTGGCGCCCTTGCCGGGGACGCCCCTCGGGGCGGCGTGGTCGATGGGGGCGGCATGTTGGGAGTAGCCCTCTGCGGCTCCTGCTGCTGCTGCTCTCCTCCTGCATACCTGGCAAGGTCAGCACCAAAGTGTCGTGCCCCTGACACATGTCGACAAGGGGAGAGTGATGAACTTACGTTGGGGGCTGTGCCGGGGGCTGCTATCTGGACTGCTCGACACCACCAGTGGCGCCCTCGAAGTACCAGCCGGGGCTGGCCACCCGCCGAGACCTTGGCCCTCTTCACTCTCTGGGCCAGCGTCTCCACGTCCCTGCAAAGACGAAGACAAGTCAAGACAAGTGGCACAAGATGAGGAAACAGGGATGGAAAAAAGAAGCAGGGTGCTTACTCGTCATCCACCTCCTCCTCTGTTGCCTTCTTCTTCCTTCTGGGGCTAAGTGACCCGAAGTCGAAGGTGACCCCCACGTCGATGTCTGCCGGAGGAGGGTAGGAGGGCGGAGTCTGGATATGCTTGGACAAAGAGGAGGCGGATGCTTTCCTCTTCGCCACCGCGGCCTTCACCACCTTCTTTGCAGTCGCGGCCCTTGTCTGACGCGCGGACTCCTCCGGGGACTTTGGCCGCCGCGTGACCTTGACGGGCCGCACCGGCTCGCCAGAAGTAGCCCGCCGTAGGACTCGCCCTCTCCCCGCAGCCGGAGGGTCAATAGCCCCGGCCTCCTCCGATAACGTCTCGTCGGCCGCATCCTCGGCCAGAGGAGCCTCGGTGCCGGCGCTGCTAGCTTCCCCGGCGGCCGCCGCCCACCGGGCGAGCTCCTCCTCCGCGGCCGTCGCAGCCTTGTCCTCCACACCACCAGCGCTGCCGGCCTCCTCGGCAAGTTGCGCCTCCCTCGCCCTGGCAGCAATGAAGTCCAGTTCTGCCTGGGAGGTGTCCTGGACGAGCAGTCGCTTGATACGTCTCCAACGTATCAATAATTTTTTATTGTTCCATGCTATATTATATTATGTTTTGGACATTAATGGGCTTTATTATACACTTTTATATTATTTTTTGGACTAACCTATTAACCGGAGTACTAGCCCAGAATTGTTGTTTTTTGCCTATTTCAGAGTTTCGCAGAAAAAGAATATCAAACGGAGTCCAAACGGAATGAAACCTTCGGGAACGTGATTTTCGGAACGAACGTGATCCAGAGGACTTGGATCCTACGTCAAGACATCAACCAGGAAGGCACGAGGTAGGGGGCGCGCCTACCCCCCTGGGCGCGCCCTCCACCCTCGTGGGCCCCACGTTGCTCCACCAACGTACTTCTTCCTCCTATATATACCTACGTACCCCCAAACTACCAGATACGGAGCCAAAAACCTAATTCCACCGCTGCAACCTTCTGTATCCGTGAGATCCCATCTTTGGGCCTTTTCCGGAGCTCCGCCGGAGGGGGCATCGATCACGGAGGGCTTCTACATCAACACCATAGCCTCTCCGATGATGTGTGAGTAGTTTACCTCAGACCTTCGGGTCCATAGTTATTAGCTAGATGGCTTCTTCTCTCTTTTTGGATCTCAATACAATGTTCTCCCCGTCTTTTGTGGAGATCTATTCGATGTAATCTTCTCTTGCGGTGTGTTTGTTGAGACCGATGAATTGTGGGTTTGTGATCAAGTTTATCTATGAACAATATTTGAATCTTCTCTGAATTCTTTTATGTATGATTGGTTATCTTTGCAAGTCTCTTCGAATTATCAGTTTGGTTTGGCCTACTAGATTGATCTTTCTTGCAATGGAAGAAGTGCTTAGCTTTGGGTTCGATCTTGCGGTGTCCTTTCCCAGTGACAGTAGGGGCAGCAAGGCACGTATTGTATTGTTGCCATCGAGGATAACAAGATGGGTTTTATATCATATTGCATGAGTTTATCCCTCTACATCATGTCATCTTGCTTAAAGCGTTACTCTGTTCTTATGAACTTAATACTCTAGATGCATGCTGGATAGCGGTCGATGTGTGGAGTAATAGTAGTAGATGCAGGCAGGAGTCGGTCTACTTGTCTCGGACGTGATGCCTATATACATGATCATACCTAATATTCTCATAACTATGCTCAATTCTGTCAATTGCTCAACAGTAATTTGTTTATCCGCCGTAATATTTATGCTCTCGAGAGAAGCCTCCAGTGAAACCTATGGCCCCCGGGTCTATTTTCCATCATATTAATCTTCCATCAACAAGCTATTTCTGGCGTCGTTTGTATTTTGCTTTCTTTACTTTGCATCTTTATAACAAAAATATTATCTTATCATATCTATCAGATCTCACTCTCGTAAGTGATCGTGAAGGGATTGACAACCCCTTTATTGCGTTGTTTGCAAGGATTTATTTGTTTGTGTAGGTGCGAGGGACTCGTGCGTGGTCTCCTACTGGATTGATACCTTGGTTCTCAAAACTGAGGGAAATACTCATGCTACTTTGCTGCATCACCCTTTCCTCTTCAAGGGAAAACCAATGCAGTGCTCAAGAGGTAGCAAGAAGGATTTCTGGCGCCGTTGCCGGGTAGTCTACGCAAAAGTCAACATACCAAGTACCCATCACAAACCCTTATCTCCCGCATTACATTATTTGCCATTTGCCTCTCGTTTTCCTCTCCCCCACTTCACCCTTGTCGTTTTATTCGCCCTCTCTTTTCCGTTTGCCTCTTTTTCGCTTGCTTCTTGTTTTCTCGTGTGTTGGATTGCTTGCTTGTCACGATGGCTAAAGACAATACTAAATTGTGTGACTTCACCAATAGCAACAATAATGATTTTCTTAGCACTCCGATTGCTCCTCTTACCGATACTGAATCTTGTGAAATCAATGCTGCTTTGTTGAATCTTGTCATGAAAGATCAATTCGCCGGCCTTCCTAGTGAAGATGCTGCTACCCATCTAAATAGCTTTGTTGATTTGTGTGATATGCAAAAGAAGAAAGATGTGGATAATGATATTGTTAAACTGAAGCTATTTCCCTTTTCGCTTAGAGATTGTGCTAAAGCTTGGTTTTCATCTTTGCCTAAAGATAGTATTGATTCTTGGAATAAGTGTAAAGATGCTTTTATCTCTAAGTATTTTCCTCCCGCTAAGATCATCTCTCTTAGAAACGATATTATGAATTTTAAGCAACTTGATCATGAACATGTTGCACAAGCTTGGGAGAGGATGAAATTAATGATACGTAATTGTCCCACACATGGTTTGAATTTATGGATGATCATACGAAACTTTTATGCCGGATTGAATTTTGCTTCTAGAAATCTTTTAGATTCGGCCGCGGGAGGCACTTTTATGGAAATCACTTTAGGAGAAGCTACTAAACTCCTAGATAATATTATGGTTAATTATTCTCAATGGCACACTGGAAGATTTACTAGTAAAAAAGTGCATGCGATAGAAGAAATTAATGTTTTGAGTGGAAAGATGGATGAACTTATGAAATTATTTGCTACTAAGAGTGTTTCTTCTGATCCTAATGATATGCCTTTGTCTACTTTGATTGAGAATAATAATGAATCTATGGATGTGAATTTTGTTGGTAGGAATAATTTTGGTAACAAAGGAAACTTTAATCCTAGGCCGTATCCTAGTAATTCCTCTAATAATTATGGTAATTCCTACAACAATTCCTATGGGAACTTTAATAAGATGCCTTCTGAATTTGAGACTAGTGTTAAGGAATTTATGAATTCGCAAAAGAATTTCAATGCTTTGCTTGAAGAAAAATTGCTTAAAGTTGATGAATTGGCTAGGAACGTTGATATAATTTCTCTTGATGTTGGTTCTTTAAAACTTAGATCTATTCCACCTAAGCTTGATATCAATTAGTCTCTCAAAGCCATGAGAATTTCCATTGATGAGTGCAAAGAAAGAACCGCTAGGATGCGTGCTAAGAAAGATTGCTTTGTGAAAGCGTGTTCTTCTAGTTTCTATGAAAATAAAGATGAAGATCTAAAAGTTATTGATGTGTCCCCTATTAAATCTTTGTTTTGCAATATGAATCTTGATAATGATGGGACTGAATATGATCCACCTTTATCTAGAAGGCGTTCCAAAAATTCGGAGTTTTTAGACCTTGATGCAAAAATTGGTAAAAGTGGGATTGAAGAGATCAAAACTTTAGATATTAATGGACCCACTATTTTGGATTTCAAGGAATTTAATTATGATAATTGCTCTTTGATAGATTGTATTTCCTTGTTGCAATCCGTGGTAAATTCTCCTCATGCTTATAGTCAAAATAAAGCTTTTACTAAACATATCGTTGATGCTTTGATGCAATCTTATGAAGAAAAACTTGAGTTGGAAGTTTCTATCCCTAGAAAACGTTATGATGAGTGGGAAACTACTATTAAAATTAAAATTAAAGATCATGAATGCTATGCTTTGTGTGATTTGGGCGCTAGTGTTTCCACGATTCCAAAGACTTTGTGCGATTTGCTAGGTTTCCGTGATTTTGATGATTGCTCTTTAAACTTGCACCTTGCGGATTCCACCATTAAGAAACTTATGGGAAGAATAAATGATGTTCTTATTGTTGCAAATAGGAATTATGTGCCCGTAGATTTTATTGTTCTTGATATAGATTGCAATCCTTCATGTCCTATTATTCTTGGTAGACCTTTCCTTAGAACGATCGGTGCAATTATTGATATGAAGGAAGGGAATATTAGATTCCAATTTCCGTTAAGGAAAGGCATGGAACACTTCCCTAGAAAGAAAATAAAATTACCATATGAATCTATCAGGAGAGCCACTTATGGATTGCCTACCAAAGATGGCAATACCTAGATCTATCCTTGCTTTTATGCCTAGCTAGGGGCGTTAAACGATAGCGCTTGTTGGGAGCCAGCCCAATTTTATTTTTAGTTTTTTGCTTTTTGATTCTGTTTAGTAATAAATCTTTGATCTAGCCTCCGGTTAGATGTGTTTTTATGTTTTAATTAGTGTTTGTGCCAAGTTGAACCTATAGGATCTTCTTGGATGATGGTTATTTGATCTTGCTGAAAATTGCAGAAACTTTCTGTTCACGAAAATAATTGTTAAAAATAACCAGAACGTGATAAAATATTGATTGCAATTGATGCTGATCAATAAACAAATTGTCTAGGTCGTCATATTTTTTCTGAATTTTTGGAGTTCCAGAAGTTTGCGTTAGTTACAGATTACTACAGACTGTTCTGTTTTTGACAGATTCTGTTTTTCGTGTGTTGTTTGCTTATTTTGATGAATCTATGACTAGTAAAATAGTTTATAAACCATAGAGAAGTTGGAATACAGTAGGTTTAACACCAATATAAATAAAGAATGAGTTCATTACAGTACCTTGAAGTGGTGTTTTATTTTCTTTCGCTAACGGAGCTCACGAGATTTTCTGTTAAGTTTTGTGTCGTGAAGTTTTCAAGTTTTGGGTGAAAGATTTGATGGATTATTGGACAAGGAGTGGCAAGAGCCTAAGCTTGGGTATTCCCATGGCACCCCAAGATAATCTAAGGACACCAAAAAGCCAAAGCTTGGGGATGCCCCGGAAGGCATCCCCTCTTTCGTCTACTTCCATCGGTAACTTTACTTGGAGCTATATTTTTATTCACCACATGATATGTGTTTTGCTTGGAGCGTCTTGTATGATTTGAGTCTTTTCTTTTTAGTTTACCACAATCATCCTTGCTGGACACACCTTTTGAGAGAGACACACATGATTCGGAAATTGTTAGAATACTCTATGTGCTTCACTTATATCTTTTGAGCTATATAGTTTTTGCTCTAGTGCTTCACTTATATCTTTTAGAGCACGGTGGTGGTTTTGCTTTATAGAAACTATTATTATCTCATACTTCACTTATATTATTTTGAGAGTCTTAAACAGCATGGTAATTTTCTTAAATAATCCTAATATGCTAGGTATTCAAGACTAGTAAAAAACTTTCTTATGAGTGTGCTGAATACTAAGAGAAGTTTGATGCTTGATGATTGTTTTGAGATATGGAGGTAGTGATATTAAAGTGTGCTAGTTGAGTAGTTGTGTATTTGAGAAATACTTGTGTTGAAGTTTGCAAGTCCCGTAGCATGCACATATGGTAAACGTTATGTAACAAATTTGAAACATGAGGTGTTCTTTGATTGTCCTCCTTATGAGTGGCGGTCGGGGACGAGCGATGGTCTTTTCCTACCAATCTATCCCCCTAGGAGCATGAGCGTAGTGCTTGGTTTTTGATGAATTGTAGATTTTTGCAATAAGTATGTGAGTTCTTTATGACTAATGTTGAGTCCATGGATTATACCCACTCTTACCCTTCCATCATTGCTAGCCTCTTCGGTACCGTGCATTGCCCTTTCTCACATTGAGAGTTGGTGCAAACTTCGCCGGTGCATCCAAACCCCGTGATATGATACGCTCTTTCACACATAAACCTCCTTATATCTTCCTCAAAACAGCCACCATACCTACCTATTATGGCATTTACATAGCCATTCCGAGATATATTGCCATGCAACTTTCCACCATTCCGTTTATTATGACACGCCAATCATTGTCATATTGCTTTGCATGATCATGTAGTTGACATCGTATTTGTGGCAAAGCCACCATTCATAATTTTTCATACATGTCACTCTTGATTTGTTGTTATCCCGGTATACTGCCGGAGGCATTCATATAGAGTCATACTTTGTTCTAGTATCGAGTTGTAATCATTGAGTTGTAAATAAATAGAAGTGTGATGATCGTCATTCATAGAGCATTGTCCCAAAAAAAAAGAGAAAGGCCAAAAAAAGAAGGCCCAAAAAATATATATAAAAGGGACAATGCTACTATCCTTTTTTCCACACTTGTGCTTCAAAGTAGCACCATGATCTTCATGATAGAAAGTCTCTTGTTTTGTCACTTTAACATACTAGTGGGAATTTTTCATTATAGAACTTGGCTTGTATATTCCAACAATGGGCTTCCTCAAATGCCCTAGGTCTTCGTGAGCAAGCAAGTTGGATGCACACCCACTTAGTTTCTTCTGTTCAGCTTTCATGCATTTATAGCTCTAGTGCATCCGTTGCACGGCAATCCCTACTCCTTGCATTAACATCAATCGATGGGCATCTCCATAGCTCATTGATTAGCCTCGTTGATGTGAGACTTTCTCCTTTTTTGTCTTCTCTACATAACCCCCATCATTATATTCTATTCCACCCATAGTGCTATATCCATGGCTCACGCTCATGTATTGCGTGAAGGTTGAATTTTTTTTGAGATTACTAAAGTATGAAACAATTGCTTGGCTTGTCATCGGGGTTGTGCATGATGAGAGCATTCTTGTGTGACGGAAATGGAGCATGACTAAACTATATGATTTTGTAGGGATGAACTTTCTTTGGCCATGTTATTTTGAGAGGACATAATTGCTTAGTTAGTATGCTTGAAGTATTATTACTTTTATGTCAATATTAAACCTTTATCTTGAATCTTTTGGATCAGAATATTCATACCACAATTAGGAGAATTACATTGAAATTATGCCAAGAAGCATTCCACATCAAAAATTCTGTTTTTATCATTTACCTACTCAAGGACGAGCAGGAATTAAGCTTGGGGCTGCTTGATACGTCTCCAACGTATCTATAATTTTTGATTGTTCCATGCTATATTATATTCTGTTTTGGACATTAATGGGCTTTATTATACAGTTTTATATTGTTTTTTGGACTAACCTATTAACCGGAGTACTAGCCCAGAATTGTTGTTTTTTGCCTATTTCAGAGTTTCGCAGAAAAAGAATATCAAACGGAGTCCAAACGGAATGAAACCTTCGGGAACGTGATTTTCGGAACGAACGTGATCCAGAGGACTTGGATCCTACGTCAAGACATCAACCAGGAAGGCACGAGGTAGGGGGCGCGCCTACCCCCCTGGGCGCGCCCTCCACCCTCGTGGGCCCCACGTTGCTCCACCAACGTACTTCTTCCTCCTATATATACCTACGTACCCCCAAACTACCAGATACGGAGCCAAAAACCTAATTCCACCGCTGCAACCTTCTGTATCCGTGAGATCCCATCTTTGGGCCTTTTCCGGAGCTCCGCCGGAGGGGGCATCGATCACGGAGGGCTTCTACATCAACACCATAGCCTCTCCGATGATGTGTGAGTAGTTTACCTCAGACCTTCGGGTCCATAGTTATTAGCTAGATGGCTTCTTCTCTCTTTTTGGATCTCAATACAATGTTCTCCCCCTCTCTTGTGGAGATCTATTCGATGTAATCTTCTTTTGCGGTGTGTTTGTTGAGACCGATGAATTGTGGGTTTATGATCAAGTTTATCTATGAACAATATTTGAATCTTCTCTGAATTATTTTATGTATGATTGGTTATCTTTGCAAGTCTCTTCGAATTATCAGTTTGGTTTGGCCTACTAGATTGATCTTTCTTGCAATGGAAGAAGTGCTTAGCTTTGGGTTCAATCTTCCGGTGTCCTTTCCCAGTGACAGTAGGGGCAGCAAGGCACGTATTGTATTGTTGCCATCGAGGATAACAAGGTGGGGTTTATATCATATTGCATGAGTTTATCCCTCTACATCATGTCATCTTGCTTAAAGTGTTACTCTGTTCTTATGAACTTAATACTCTAGATGCATGCTGGATAGCGGTCGATGTGTGGAGTAATAGTAGTAGATGCAGGCAAGAGTCGGTCTACTTGTCTCGGACGTGATGCCTATATACATGATCATACCTAGATATTCTCATAACTACGCTCAATTCTGTCAATTTCTCAACAGTAATTTGTTTACCCACCATAATATTTATGCTCTCGAGAGAAGCCTCTAGTGAAACATATGGCCCCCGGGTCTATTTTCCATCATATTAATCTTCCGTCAACAAGCTATTTCTGGCACTGTTTTTATTTTGCTTTCTTTACTTTGCATCTTTATCACAAAAATACCAAAAATATTATCTTATCATATCAATCAGATCTCACTCTCGTAAGTGACGTGAAGGGATTGACAACCCCTTTATTGCGTTGGTTGCGAGGATTTATTTGTTTGTGTAGGTGCGAGGGACTCGTGCGTGGTCTCCTACTGGATTGATACCTTGGTTCTCAAAACTGAGGGAAATACTTACGCTACTTTGCTGCATCGCCCTTTCCTCTTCAAGGGAAAACCAACGCAGTGCTCAAGAGGTAGCACCGCTCGGCGTCGGCGTTGATGTATCCCTCGTGCAGAGTGTCGAAGACCTGCTGCACCTCGATGTCCTCCAGCTCGACCCAGCTCGGGTCAGGGCCATGCGCGTTGCAGTCCGGCATCATGGCGATGATATCCGTCCGGCGCGAATTATTGCACAGCGGGACTACTCCTGCCGGCAACTTCAACAAGGGCCCCTTGAAGACCTTGCCAGCCTTTGCGGCGGCCCTCGCGACCTTGCCGGTCCGCTTGACCTCGCCGTCACGGCCCACATCGAGCTGGAAAAATCGCTGGCAGAAATGGGCATGCCCCATCACTGTGAAATTGTGGTCGAGGCCGGGGCGAAGCTGCATGATGTCGGCGGGGTTAGTAAAGAGCCAGGCCGGCCTCTCCTTGTTGTGCAGTGGAGCGATCCGGCGGCGGATGAAGTTCGCCCCGATCATCTCAAGGGTGATCCCGGCCTCGGTGAGCCGAAGGATCCTGGTGGTGGCGATCATGAGCTTCTCGTCGTCGGTATCGACGTTGCTCCAATCGCTTCTGCGGACCGGCGGCCCCCGGCGAACTTCGCAGAATGCCGGCGGGTCCTTTTCTTGGATCCAGCACCACCAGCCCCGCCACTCTTCCCACCTCTCCTTCATGGTACGCTCCTTTGGACCTTGGGATCCAGGTGATGCAATCGGAAATGGCGCCCCCCGTTTGGATCCGAGGGAAGAAGTAGTGGCGGAAAAGCGCCGTGTTGGGGTGCACCCCGGCGAAACCCTCGCAGAGGTGCGCGAAAAGGGCCATGCACGCCACAGCATTTGGGGTAAAATCCAAGAGGCGGAAGCCAAAGGTGTGCATGATGTCGCTAAAGAAATCGGAGAAGGGAGGACAAAGCCCGCAAGAAAAATAGTCGACGAAGAAAGGGTACAGATTCAGGGCAGCCTCGGCGCAGTTGGCGGGAATGACGCGCGTGGCTGGGTGCCCCGACTTCTCTCCCCCCGTCTTCACCCCCCACAGGGGCTTGAAGGCCTCCCGGAGCTCGAACACATCAACTGTCGAGGGGAAGAAGGCGGACTGCGTCCGCTGCACCGCCAGCGCACTCTCCGGCGGCTCCGTCGCTCCGGCATCCTTGGCCACTCCCTTACCCTTGGTGGATTTGGGCGCCATGGCGGCTGGGGGAGAGGAGCAAAACAGAGGACAGCAGGAACGCGACGGCAGCGAGTGAGAGCGAAGCTTAGGGAAGAAGAGGAAGACGAGCGGAGGCTTCGGACATTGGGATTGCGCGGAGGGAAAAGGAACAGTGTGCTCGTAGTTATCCCTTTTTATGGGGAAGGTGCGGGTCGCGCCGCCCATTTATTGCGATGTGACCCATGCGTGCGGGAACTGCCCCACGCATGCCGCCCACGTCACGCGCATCCCACCACGTCGCGCGCGGGTCGTGGGAAGCGCAGCGCGCGAAAAGTTTTACCGCGGTAAAAACCGCCCCGCCTTCCCGCGCACCATTTTGGGCCTGGCCCAACAACGTGTCGCGCTTATGTGTGGCCCAGGCCCGGGGGCTCCTGTCGGTGTACAAAAGAAGGGGCGCACATTTGTACCCCTTTACCTGTGCATGAACAGTCGGAGCCGCGCCCATGGCCGCACCAAGCAAAACAGGGGAGGTGAACTGAGGTAAAACCGAAGCCCAAGACGATCAAGACAACGCCAAGACCAAGAACGCAAAGAAGCAGAGGGGCAGAGCAGTTTCCCCCGGCAAGACCCTTGCCGGGGTTGGCCTCAGCAGCCCCAGCAAGACCCTTGCCGGGGCAGCACACCCAAACACCAACAGAGCGAGCCGCCCTTGAGCCCAGGGTCTCCAACACCATCAACCACGTTGGGCCAGGGCTCAGGGGGCACCTCTGTGGTGGCATGCAGATCTTTGTGAAGACAGAACATTCAAGATCAGATGAGGACCAGAAGACGGCGACCCTCGGAAGGATCCCTGCCGGGGAAAGCCACAAGACCCCCGGCAAGATCCTTGCCGGGGACGACTGCGCATCGCGGCAAGGCCCTTGCCGGGCCACCCGACAAGACCCCCGCCGAAGGCGCCAGTAGGGCCACCTCTAGGCCCGCACCAGCCAACTCTCCACCGCCGTTCGCATGCAGCTCCCAGCCCAACCAGCTGGGCAGGCACCTGCGTGGCAACATGCAGCCCCAGGCCAACTCAGCAAGCGCCTCTAGTAAACCCTTTGGGTGTTGGTCACATGGAGATGTGAACTATGGGTGTTAATCACATGGTGATGTGAACTATTGGTGTTAAATCACATGGCGATGTGAACTAGATTATTGACTCTAGTGCAAGTGAGAGACTGAAGGAAATATGCCCTAGAGGCAATAATAAAGTTGTTATATTTCCTTATATCATGATAAATGTTTATTATTCATGCTAGAATTGTATTAACCGGAAACTTGATACATGTGTGGATACAAAGACAAAACACCGTGTCCCTAGTAAGCCTCTACTAGACTAGCTCGTTAATCAAAGATGGTTATGTTTCCTAACAATAGACATGTGTTGTCATTTGATGAACGGGATCACATCATTAGGAGAATGATGTGATGGACAAGACCCATCCGTTAGCATAGCATATTGATCGTTTAGTTTTATTGATATTGCTTTCTTCATGACTTATACATGTTCCTCTGACTATGAGATTATGCAACTCCCGAATATCGGAGGAACACCTTGTGTGCTATCAAACGTCCCAACGTAACTGGGTGATTATAAAGATGCTCTACCAGTGTCTCCGAAGGTGTTTTTTGGGTTGGCATACATCAAGATTAGCATTTGTCACTCCGTGTATCGGAGAGGTGTCTTTGGGCATTCTCGGTAATGCACATCACTATAAGCCTTACAAGCAATGTGACTAATGAGTTAGTTGCGGGATGATGCATTACGAAAGGAGTAAAGAGACGTGCCGGTAACGATATTGAACTAGGTGTGATGATACTGACGATCGAATCTCGGACATGTAACATACCGATGACAAAGGGAATAACGTATGTTGTTATGCGGTTTGACCGATAAAGATCTTCGTAGAATATGTAGGAGCCAATATGAGCATTCAGGTTCCGCTATTGGTTATTGACTGGAGATGTGTCTCGATCATGTCTACATAGTTCTCGAACCCGTAGGGTCCGCACGCTTAACGTTCGATGACGATTTGTATTATATGAGTTATGTGATTTGGTGACCGAATGTTGTTCGGAGTCCCGGATGAGATCACGGACATGACGAGGAGTCTCGAAATTGTCGAGAGGTAAAGATTCATATATAGGACGATAGTATTCGGACACCGGAAGTGTTCTGGGGGTACTGGGTGATGAGGACATGTACCTAGGGTAGGGTCACAGGCCTGACCTAAATACCCTCCCCAAGGACATCACTCTAAAGCCAGAAACATTCGAGGGATACCATCATCCACTCGACCAGAAACATTTCCACTCGGAGGAATCAAGGTCACTCGACCGTAACAAGAAACACTCGACGGACAGAAGACCTAAAGTCACTCTACACAGCAACGGTCGGGCATTAACTCCTAGACTTAATAGCCATTTATAACATTTTATTACTGACATTACCAGTAACGCCCCCCTCTTGATGTACCTTAAATCCCTTGTAACGTGGGCTGGCTAGGGTCCCGGCGCACTCTATATAAGCCACCCCCTCCACATGCACAAGGGTTCGCACCCCCTGTAACACACACGCATATAATCCAGTCGACCGCCTCCGGGCTCCGAGACGTAGGGCTGTTACTTCCTCTGAGAAGGGCCTGAACTCGTAAAACTCATGCGTACAACTTCTCCATAGCTAGGATCTTGCCTCTACATCCCTACCCCCTATTCTATAGTCAGACTTAGAACCACGACAGTTGGCGCCCACCGTGGGGCAGGTGTCTTAGCGACTTGTTGGAGAAGTTGCAATTTTTCCGATCCCCATCAGCATGGTTTCAGGCGGAGGATTGGCCGAGGGCCGCGAGATGTCTCGGCGCGCTCGTGTTCGTCGCCGCCGACTCCTCTTGGCTCCAAGAGGCTCCACTCGACGTCGAGGCGCTCCCCGTCCGTGGGCCAACGCACTTTCACGCGTGCGTCCGCGGCGTCCTCCTGCGGCAGCCGTCAATCCAGTATCGGTTGGCTCCTGTGGCGTCTTCACTCCCTGCTGCCCGCCGGTGCAAGCGTTCCGGTCGATCGAGGCTCCAGCGGTGGGTGAGGCACGCGGTGGCTCGCCAGTCGGTCACCCCCCAAGTCGCGGCAATCGAGCCCGACGAAACTCTCTACGGCCTGTTCGACCTGTCGACTGGCTCCGTCGAGACTGTATCCGAGTGCGACAGTAGTGACCCCGTGGCAGAAGTCCTGATGGTCAATGGACCGCGCAGTCCACCTCGCTTCCCCCGCGACGACGGTGGTGATGGCGGAGGCGATCCGAAGCGTGTCCACGAGGAGTACCGCCCCGAGCCTCTCTCTTCGCAGCAGAGAGAAGAGCTTCGCCGCTGTAACATGGATGCGCTTCACACTCCTATCGTTGGAGAAACCCCCGAGGCCCGGGCCTTGGAGGAGGCGCGCCTGGCCAACTTGGCTGAGCGCACTTGACTGGAGAACCTCCAGCACGCACTTGACGAGCGTGCTGGGCAGCGCGTTCCTGAGTCCAGTCGACGACAACTTCTTCCGCCTCCAACCCAGGTATACCGAACTCCGATCCAGAATCTCACAGCTGCTGCCCGAATAGCAGAGTCGATTCAGCCTTCCCAGTCGGAAGCTGGCAGAGGTTTGATGCAGATCTAGGCTTTGCTCCGGGCGACGGGAGAGCAGAACACAGCAGTGTCACAGTCTCGGAATAGGATTCATAGTAGATCTGTAATGGCAGATACAGTTTAGTCGGCTCACAGCCCGAGATCGCCTCCAAGGCGTGAGGGACGTGGAGATCGACAGGATCAGTACATAAACCATGAGCAGTATGATCGTCGTCGAGTACCCACGCCTCCCCCAAGGAGTGGGTCATACGCGCCTCGGCAACACGATGACAAACGCCCTCACAGTGGTGGGCGAAGGATTCCAGTCGACCCCCGGGAGCCGGGCTTTGACGCGAGATCTATTCTCGTTCAAGGTCTGGTCGACAGGAACAGGGCACACAGAGATGGCCACGATAGAGATTATTCGACCAGTAGCAGAGTGCATGTTTCAGGTCCCGAATGTTTCAGCAGAACCATCAGAGCAGCAGTGATTCCTCCCAACTTCAGGTTGGCGACTAGAGTCAGCAAGTTCACTGGAGAGTCCAAGCCTAACACTTGGCTTGAGGACTACCGAGTGGCTGTGCAGATTGGTGGTGGCAATGACGAAGTGGCCATGAAGCACCTCCCCCTGATGTTGGAGGGCTCGGCGAGAGCATGGTTGAACCAGTTAGCGCCCAGCAACATTTATAGTTGGGAAGAGCTTGCCCGAGTGTTTGTTAGAACATTTGAAGGTACATGCAAACGGCCAGCAGGGCTAACAGAGCTGCAATCTTGTGTGCAGAAGCCGAATGAAACCTTGAGGGATTATATCAAGAGATGGATCACGTTGCACCACACGGTGGAAAATGTGTCAGACCACCAAGCAGTTTGTGCCTTCAAGGAAGGTGTCAAGTATCGAGAGTTGAATCTGAAGTTCGGTCGGACCAGAGATATGCCTCTGAGTCGAATGATGGAAATTGCCACCAAGTATGCTAATGGTGAAGAGGAGGATCGGCTCCGGAGTGGCAAGCACAAAACAGTCGCCCACGAAACCGGAGGAGGGAACTCCAGTCGGAAGTAGAAGCGCAAAGCCGAGCCAGCTGCTCCTGGAGAAGCCTTAGCCGTGACTCAAGGAAAGTTCAAGGGGAAGCCCAAAGGGCCATGGAACCCTAAGAAAGTAAAAGATCAAGATGGGAATGATGTGTTGGATTTACCATGCCACATTCACACCAAAAAAGATGAAGAGGGTAATCTCATTTACCCGAAACATACCACTCGACAGTGTCGGATCCTGATCCAGCAGTTCTGAGAGAAACAACCAAAAGAGAAGGAAAAAGAGTCAGACAAAGAGGAAAGTGATGATGGTTACCCCCATGTCAATTCCACTCTGATGATTTTTGCTGATGTCGAGAGCAAAAGTTGACTGAAAGTCATCAACAGAGAAGTAAACATGGTCGCTCCGGTGACACCCAGTTATTTGAAGTGGTCTCAGACTGCCATTACATTCGACCAATCCGACCACCCAGCGCACATAGCCACCCCTGGGAGGCAAGCGTTGGTGGTCGACCCAGTCGTCGAAGGCACTCGGTTGACTAAGGTTCTAATGGACGGTGGCAGTGGCCTGAATATACTATATGCGGAGACCTTGAAGGGAATGGGCATTCTGATGTCCAGGCTCAGTGAAAGCAATATGAGTTTCCATGGAGTTATTCCTGGCAAGAAGGCTGAGTCACTCGGCCAAATCGCCCTCGATGTGGTTTTCGGTGATTCCAAGAATTACCGCAAAGAAAAGTTGACGTTTGAAGTCGTGGATTTCCAGAGTGCTTATCATGCTATTCTGGGCAGGCCGGCTTATGCATGTTTTATGGCTCGACCATGTTATGTGTACCTCAAATTGAAGATGCCTGGTCCCAAAGGAGTGATCACTATCATTGGCAATCGGAAGAAGGCAGAAGAGTGCTTCCAGAAAGGCTCAAAGATCGCCGATGCACAAATGGCAGTAGTGGAATTGCAGGAGTATCAACAAAATGCAGATCCGAGTGATCTGTTGCGAGCTAAGAAGCCTGCCACAGATTCAGCATTTCAGTCGTCTGGTGAAACGAAGCCGATTCATATTCACCCGACCGATCCCAATGCTGCTCCGACTCACATTTCGACAACACTCGACTCCAAATAGGAAGAAGCGCTCACCCAGTTCCTCCGTGAGAACTGGGACATCTTTGCATGGAAACCTTCTGACATGCCGGGTGTTCCCAGGGGGCTGGCTGAGCACCGTTTGCGGGTCGACCCAAAAGTGAAACCAGTCAAAGAACATCTTCGACGGTCCGCCGTACAGAAGAGAAAAGCAATTGGTGAAGAAGTAGCTCAGCTCCTAGCAGCTGAGTTTATCCAAGAGATTTACCACTCCGAGTGGCTAGCCAATGTTGTCATGGTCCCTAAGAAGGACGACTCACTTTGCATGTGCATTGACCTCAAGCATATCAATCGGTCCTGCCCGAAATATCACTTTCCTCTCCCCCGCATCGACCAAATAGTCGACTCGACTGCGGGGTGCGAGCGCTTGTCCTTTTTGGACGCTTATTCCGGGTATCATCTGATCCGACTATATGGACCCGATGAGATAAAAACAGCTTTCATCACTTCATTTGGGTGCTTCTGTTATGTCACCATGCCATTCGACCTGAAGAATGCTGGAGCCACATTCATGAGGATGATTCAGAAGTGTTTACTCACTCAAATCAGTCGGAATGTGGAAGCATACATGGATGACATTGTGGTCAAGTCACGTAAAGGTTCCGACCTGCTGGCTGACCTTGCTGAAACTCTTGCCAACCTCAGAAGGTATGATATCAAGCTTAATCCATCAAAGTGCACATTCGGAGTTCCGGGCGGAAAATTACTCGGCTTCCTCGTTTCCGAACGGGGGATCGACGCTAACCCAGAGAAAGTTGGTGCCATTCTCCGAATGAAACGCCCTGTGCGTGTGCATGATGTCCAGAAGCTTACAGGTTGGTTGGCCACCTTAAGTCGATTCATTTCTTGCCTCGGTGAAAAGGCATTGCCTCTTTACCGACTGATGAAGAAGTCTGATAAGTTCGAGTGGACTCCTGAAGCTGATGCAGCATTTGCAGAGCTCAAAGCCCTGCTTTCCACCCAGCCGGTGCTTGCTGCCCCAATCAGCAAAGAGCCTTTACTGCTTTACATTGCAGCCACTGGACAAGTCATCAGTATAGTACTTATGGTCGAGCGGGAAGAAGAAGGAAAATCTTATAAAGTTCAGCGCCCAGTATATTATGTTTCTGAAGTTTTGACTCCATCAAAGCAAAGATATCCACATTATTAGAAGCTTGTTTATGGGATTTATATGACCACGAAGAAGGTTGCACACTATTTCTGTGACCACTCCATTACAGTCGTCAGCGACGCTCCCTTATCAGAGATTCTGAACAACAGAGATGCAACTGGTCGAGTGGCAAAGTGGGCGATTAAACTCCTTCCCTTGGATATCAAGTTTGAGGCAAAGAAAGCTATCAAGTCCCAAGCAATAGAAGATTTCCTCGCTGAGTGGATCGAACAGCAACTGCCGACTCAAGTCCACTCGAAGCATAGGACCATGTTCTTTGATGGCTCCAAGATGCAGAATGGTTCCGGTGCCGGGGTGGTACTGGTATCCCCCCGAGGAGACAAGCTCAGATATGTTCTCCAGATTCACTTTGATTCCTCCAATAACGAAGCGGAATATGAAGCACTCTTATATGGGTTACGTATGGCCATCTCACTCGGCATCCGTTGCCTCATGGTCTACGGCGACTCAGATTTGGTAGTCAATCAAGTGATGAAGGAGTGGGACGTCAGAAGCCTAGCTATGACTGGTTACTGCAATGCAGTGAGGAAGTTGGAAAAGAAGTTTGAGGGGTTAGAGCTCCATCATATACCCCGACTGAAAAATCAAGCGGCCGATGATTTGGCAAAGATAGGTTCCAAGAGAGAAGCCATTCCCAGCAATGTGTTTTTGGAACACATTCATACACCTTCAGTTCAAGAAGATCCTTTCACTGAAGAGCCCCCGCAGCCTAAGAGTGCCACAGATCCGACTGAAGTTGAAGTCCCAGCCGTGGTCGACCTGATCATGGAGGTTTTGGTCATCACTCCCGACTGGACAGTACCATAAATTGCGTATATCCTTAGGAAGGAACTCCCAGAGGATGAAGAGGAGGCTCGACAGATCTTCCATCGATCCAAAGCCTTTACTGTAATAAGAGGACAGCTGTTCAGAGAAAGTGTAACTGGAGTCAGCCAGAAATGCATAACACCAGAAGAAGGTCGAGTGATCCTCAACGACATCCACTCGGGGACCTGTGGCCACCATGCGTCCTCTCGGACCATTGTGGCCAAAGCATATTGAGCTGGATTTTATTGGCCACGAGCAAATGAAATGGCGAAAGATATAGTCGACAAATGTGAAGGCTGCCAATTTTACTCCAATATGTCCGACAAGCCTGCATCAGCCCTGAAGACCATTCCACTCGTCTGGCCCTTTGCTGTTTGGGGATTGGATATGGTTGGACCCCTGAGGACTGGTAGGAGCGGCTTCAGTCATGTGCTTGTAGCGGTCGACAAGTTTACCAAATGGATTGAAGCCAAGCCTATCAAGAACCTTGAAGCCAGTACTGCCATCAGCTTCATCAGAGAATTGACATTCAGATATGGAGTTCCGCATAGCATCATCACTGACAACGGGTCGAACTTCGATTCTGATGAGTTCAGAGCTTTCTGCGCTTCCCAAGGCACACGAGTCGACTATGCTTCAGTCGCCCACCCCCAGTCGAATGGACAAGCAGAAAGAGCAAACGGCTTGATTCTCAAAGGACTGAAACCCCGACTGATGCGTGATCTCAAGCATGCAGCAGGCGCCTGGGTCGATGAACTTCCATCAGTTCTTTGGGGATTGAGGACAACTCCCAATCGGTCGACTGGCCGAACTCCATTCTTCTTGGTCTATGGAGCTGAGCTGTTCTACCGAGTGACCTGCTTCACAATGCACCCCGAGTCAAGCTTTTCTCTCACGACGAAGCAGAACAGGCCCGGCAGGACGCAGTTGACCTCCTAGAGGAAAGAGAGATGGCCATAATCCGGTCGACCATTTATCAGCAAGACTTGCGTCGATTCCACGCCAGAAACATGCGAGCCTTTCAAGAGGGAGACTTGGTTCGTCGCGTGGATCAGCAGAAACCACACAAGCTCGCCCCTGCTTGGGAAGGTCCCTTCATCGTCACCAGAGTTCTCCACAATGGAGCATACCATCTTTACAATGTCGACAGTCTTCCTAAACGATTGTTGTTGCTTATGTTTGCATCTCAAATCCCCCAGTGGGTGACTTAGCCGCGAATCCGTTTCGCCTAAGTTTGAAAAATCCTACCGAGTGGTGAGCAAGCCTCTCACTCGGGGACTTAGCCGCGAACCCGTTTCGCCTAAGTTTGAAAATCCTACCGAGTGGCGAGCAAGCCTCTCACTCGGGGGCTTAGCTGTAGTCCAGTACTTGCCTAAGTTTGAAAAATCCTACCGAGTGGTGAGCAAGCCTCTCACTCGAGGGCTTAGCTACAGTCCAGTACTCGCCTAAGTTTGAAAAATCCTACCGAGTGGCGAGCAAGCCTCTCACTCGGGGGCTTAGCTGTAGTCCAGTACTCGCCTAAGTTTGAAAAATCCTACCGAGTGGTGAGCAACCCTCCCACTCGGGGGCTTAGCTGTAGTCCAGTACTTGCCTAAGTTTGAAAAATCCTACCGAGTGGTGAGCAACCCTCCCACTCGGGGACTTAGCTGCAGTCCAGTACTCGCCTAAGTTTAAAAAATCCTACCGAGTGGCGAACAGGCCTCTCACTCGGGAGCTTAGCTGCAGTCCAGTACTCGCCTAAGTTTGAAAAATCCTACCGAGTGGTGAGCAACCCTCCGACTCGCGGGCTTAGCTGCAGTCCAGTACTCGCCTAAGTTTGAAAAATCCTCCCGAGTGGTGAGCAACCCTCCCACTCGCGGGCTTAGCTGCAGTCCAGTACTCGCCTAAGTTTGAAAAATCCTACCGGGTGGTGAGCAACCCTCCCACTTGGGGGCTTAGCTGCAGTCCAGTACTCGCCTAAGTTTAAAAAATCCTACCGAGTGGTGAGCAACCCTCCCACTCGGGGGCTTAGCTGCAGTCCAGTACTCGCCTAAGTTTGAAAAATCCTACCGAGTGGTGAGCAACCCTCCCACTCGGGGGCTTAGCTGTAGTCCAGTACTCGCCTATGTTTGAAAAATCCTACCGAGTGGTGAGCAACCCTCCCACTCGGGGGCTTAGCTGCAGTCCAGTACTCGCCTAAGTTTAAAAAATCCTACTGAGTGGTGAGCAACCCTCCCACTCGGGGGCTTAGCTGCAGTCCAGTACTCGCCTAAGTTTGAAAAATCCTATCGAGTGGTGAGCAACCTTCCCACTCGGGGGCTTAGCTGCAGTCCAGTACTCGCCTAAGTTTGAAAAATCCTACCGAGTGGTGAGCAAACCTCCCACTCAGGGGCTTAGCTGCAGTCCAGTACTCGCCTAAGTTTGAAAAATCATACCGAGTGGTGAGCAACCCTCCCACTCGGGGGCTTAGCTGCAGTCCAGTACTCGCCTAAGTTTGAAGCCCATCCCTATCCGCAAGGACGACGAGGTGCGGGTCGACTGCAACGTTGTCCTTCGGAGCTGCGCCACAAGTACAACGTGCGCTCCATCCCTATCCGCAAGGACGACGAGGTGCACGTCGACTGCAACCTTCTCCTTCGGAGCTGCGCCACAAGTACAACGTGCGCTCCATCCCTATCCGCAAGGACGACGAGGTGCAGGTCGACTGCAACCTTCTCCTTAGGAGCTGCGCCACAAGTACAACGTGCGCTCCATCCCCATCCGCAAGGACGACGAGGTGCAAGTAAGTACAACGTGCGCTCAATCCCTATCCGCAAGGATGACGAGGTGCAGGTCGACTGCAACCTTCTCCTTAGGAGCTACGCCACAAGTACAACGTGCGCTCCATCCCCATCCGCAAGGACGACGAGGTGCGAGTCGACTGGAGTATCCACCCCAGAGCTGCATCTCAAGCACAAAGATTATTCCGTGTGGAGAACAAACTCCACTCGAAGGCAAATGCAAGCATATTCGGAGATAAATCAAGTTCAGATAAATCTTAAAGTTCAAGACCACAGATCAAAGTACTCGGACATTCAGCCCGAAGGAGTTTAACAGTTACAAAAGCACTCGGCATTCCGAGGCAAATTTAAGGCAAGGCATAAAAGTTTGTTCACTCCGCAGGAGGAGGGCTAGCAAGCTCGACGAATTCGTCCAGGTCGATCCCGTCAGCAATCCGAGTGGCGGCAGCAATGAAGGTCTCCATGAAGGACTGGAAGTCGTGCCTCTTGGTGTTAGCAACTTTAATCGCTGTCAGCTTCTCTTCCCGAGCTTCTCCACAGTGTACCCGAACCAGAGATAGAGCCACATCAGCGCCGCACCGGGCAGAAGACTTATTCCATTCTTGAATTCCATTGGGAACTTCATTGAGCTGAGCCATCATAGACTCGAGGTCATTCTGAAGTGTTGCCATAGGCCAGAGAGCTGTGTCAATCCGCGACATCGCAACTTTCAGTCGGGCGAGATAATCAACAACACCAGTGATGCGGGATTCCAGTAGGAGCACATTCATGGCAGCTTCATCCTTCACTGGAGAGTTGATGGGGTCCAAGCTTGGTTCAATTCGCCCGGTCTCTTCCTCGAAGCCCCGGCAAAACTCTGCATGCACAATTCAAAGGATGAGTCAATGATCATATTTTGAGTCAACAAGATCAAACCAGTCGGATCAAAGAAAACACCTTCAAGCACGACGAACAACTTCTTAGCAAGGCTTCCCAGATAACTCTCCAGATTGTTCCTCCTGCGGGCAATACCTTCCATCTTCTCGTTTAGATTTTCCTTGTCCATCTTCAGGCGAGTCGCTTCCTTATTGGCTTCGTCAAGGGCAGTCTTCAGCTTGGAGTTTTCTTCCTCCAGTTTGCCGTCTGAAGCCAACTTCTGTTCAGCGAGCGCGGTTTTCTCCTCAACTTTTTTCTGCACGGCCGCTAGATCTTGATCCTTTTTCGCCAGAGCTTGGTTCAGTTTCTCTGAAAGAAGTAATGCTTGATTCAGAAAAAGCAGAATGAAATACGGTTCAGGGATAACTCAGTCGACAGGTTTTCCTTACCAGCGGCGTCATCCTTGGCTTTCTGCAGTTCTGTCTTGGCCAGCTCCAGATCGAGGTTGAGTTGAATCTGCTGCTTCTCCAGGTCAGCAAAACGAGCTCCAAGATCACAAGATTTCTGCAACCAAAGAACAGGTTAGTCGATAGATGAAAAGATTGGTTATTTCGAAGAGATAAAATGTTAAAGCCAACAACTTCTAAGACTACTGCCGAATCAAACATCCAACAGTAGTCTCGGGGACTACACCCAGTGGGTGCACTTAGCGTGCCCCCACTGGTTCAGTTTACACTCGACAAGGCCTGTCCAGCACGAGTGCAAAAAACAAGTGAGAGAAAGCAACAAACAGAGTCTTCAGACCATAGTCGACTGCGAGCAGTCGACCATGGTCTCGGGGACTACATCCAGTGGGTGCACTCAACGTGCCCAAACTGGTTCAAAGTTCCACTCGACATGGCCCGACCAGACCGAGTGAAGAAATTCAAATTCCGATGCCCAGACCACAGTCGACTGCCCGCAGTCAATTATGGTCTCGGGGACTACACTCACTGGGTGCACTCAGCGTGCCCCCACTCGTCAAAAGATTCAATCGACAACAACATTATCAGCTCAAAGTGCGAGTTTGTTCAGTGACAAATCAAAAGACCCAGTGGGTGTACAGATGCAAGGCGCAGACAGATGCAAAGATTCTTGGAAAGAAAGTTTTCAGGTACCATATCCTAACAGAACAAGCCAAAAGAGTCAGTCGACGATCTGCTAACCTGGACGTTGCTCTGGAGAGCGGAGCTGGCATCATAAGCAGCTTGGCTGGCTTCCCGCACCATCTTCATCTTCTCCATCATAATGCCCGCCTGGCGTATAGCCTCTTTGGCAGCACCCACTTGGTCCTCTGGGACGTGATGTGTAGCAAAAAGTGAAGGTGGATCGGCGGGAGTCTGTGCAGCTGACGCGGAAGGCCGAGCACTCGACAGCAGTATGGCGAAGGAGACGGAAGTCCGATTGGCATCACCGGCGTCCAGAATTACCGATTCTGCCACCGGTGTCGACTGAAGCGTCTTGCCAGCGGATGTTTTCCTGTTCCTTCTCCCCAAGGGCCTTTGTGGCTCATCCTCGTCGTCGTCGGGGAGGTCAATGACGTTGAGGGCTGTAAAAAGATCAGTCGCCAAAGTTTCATCACCCGATTGGATATATCACAGTTCAATCGACAAAGCGAAGACAAAACCACAAAGATTGTACCTGGATTGGAGGTGACCGCAACTTCCATTTCCTCATCCTCGTTCTTGTAAGCAGAGGTCCTAGAGGTAGCGGCACTGCCAGTTTCAAGATTCATTCGGTCAAACCAAGGGAGAAATAAGCAGCACGGAACGTCGAGTAAAAGCGAAGGAAGAACACTCACACAGAAGCAACAGGAACGTCAATTTTGATTCTCGGCAACGCCTTCCGAGTCTTCTGCACTACAACCCTGGATTGCTTTGGGGCCTTTTCAGTTGGTGCCGGAGAGGACGTCCGAGGACGCTTTGACGACTGCCCGGCCTGAACGGTCGCCTTGTCACGAGCGCTCGCCGGGTCGTGAGTAAGCTTGGATCGCCTTTCCCTGCGGGGAGGAGAGTCGACCTCTTCTTCGTCACTCGGATCGTCGCTCTCCTCGTCCCCCTCTCCATCGGAATGCCACTCGCTGCTTTCACCTCCGCTTGCCTCCCCCTCCGGGTCCTGCTCCTGCTCTCTGTTGGGCATCAAATACATTTCAGTAAGGGCCTAGAAGAAAGCAAACAAGACAAAGTCAGTCGGTGAAGCATAAACAGTTGCATGTTAAATCAAGATGACACTCGGTAATTCAGAATCGGACCTTGTCTGGTTCATAGGATTGGTCAAGTGGAGGGATTCTCCTGGCTCCTCTGGGGTTATCCTTGTTGCCAGTGATACTCCTCAACCACTTCTCCACCGTATCCTCGTCGACTTCTTCTAGGTGCACCCGAGTGGAATCTTCAATGCCCGAGTACATCCACATCGGATGGTCGCGGGCTTGAAGTGGCTGAATGCGTCGTCTGAGAAAGACCTCCAGCAGATCCATTCCAGTTACACCCTCTCGGATGAGATGGACCACTCGCTCAACCAGCATTTTCACCTCTGCTTTCTCCCCTGGAGTCACTCTCAAGGCGGAGGGCTTCTCTACGCGAGCCATAGAAAAAGGAGGAAGCCCAGTCGACTCACCTGGAGTCGGCTGGTCTTTGCAGTAAAACCAGGTCGACTGCCACCCTCGTACCGACTCAGGAAGAACTATGGCTGGGAAAGAGCTCTTACCCCTCATCTGAATCCCAAGATCCCCACACATCTGCATCACTTGGGTCCTCTCGTCACTCGGGTTGGCCTTTTTGACCGACTGGGAGCGACACGTGAAAATGTGCTTGAAGAGACCCCAGTGTGGTCGACAACCCAAGAAGTTTTCGCACAGAGACACGAAAGCAGCAAGATATATGATGGTGTTGGGGGAAAAGTGATGAAGTTGTGCTCCAAAGAAATTCAAGAAAGCCCGGAAAAAAGGATGCGGAGGCAAAGAAAATCCACGGTCGACGTGAGTGGTGAGGAGGACGCAGTCACCCTCCCGCGGTTGAGGTTC
The DNA here is from genome assembly GCF_002575655.3 of Aegilops tauschii subsp. strangulata. NCBI lineage: Eukaryota > Viridiplantae > Streptophyta > Magnoliopsida > Poales > Poaceae > Aegilops > Aegilops tauschii. The sequence goes on from NC_053039.3 coordinate 52,137,454, forward strand.
AGTCTCATCCTCCGGGAGCCGCGCCGATCCATGAGGAATCAGCCCCTCCTCCGCCAGATCGTCGAGGTCGTCCTGGCAGATCGTCGACCGGATCCAGTCGCCCTGGATCCAGCCGCGCGGCAAACCGGACCGCGACGAGGATCCGCCCCGGCTGGACTTTTTCCCCTTCGCCTTCGCCGTCGCCTTCTTCGCGCGCTCCAGAGCCACCGTCTTTTCTTTCCCCATCGCCGCGGACGGAGCTCGAACGGAGCGGCGGCGCTGGAGCAGGAGCAGGCGCAGTGGGGAAAACTGAGAAGGGAGAAGAAGAATGAGGACGCACTGTTCAAAAACCCCTGTCCGGTGCCTTATATGGGGTTGCTTCCGAGTGGCTGACCTGTAGGCCCGGGCGATCTTATCAAATCCCGCAACAGTCGCGCGCGCGATACGTGGCAAAAAAGGCGGCGCGGGAATCGAGGCGACCTTGCCTTATCCAGCCCGATTACTGCGGCCTCCTCCGCCCCGCGTGCTTCCCGAAATTCAAATCCCGCGAGATCCGCGGACAGCAGAACAACTTGTCAGACGGAAGATCTCCTCCACATTAGCACTCGGACCTCTTCCAGCAAAAGTTCACTCGACAAAACTAGGAATGGATCAAGGCGACTGAAAAAGAAGTTGGTGTCACCACCTCGGTTCGTTGATCCAAAACAAGACGCACCCGAAGCGCGAAAAATGAGTCGGAAGTATTTTCAACTCCTTCTCCATTCAAACCCTGATCCATTCGGGGGCTAATGATGAGGACATGTACCTAGGGTAAGGTCACAGGCCTGACCTAAATACCCTCCCCAAGGACATCACTCTAAAGCGAGAAACATTCGAGGGATACCATCATCCACTCGACCAGAAACATTTCCACTCGGAGGAATCAAGGTCACTCGACCGTAACAAGAAACACTCGACGGACAGAAGACCTAAAGTCACTCTACACAGCAACGGTCGGGCATTAACTCCTAGACTTAATAGCCATTTATAACATTTTATTATGGACGTTACCAGTAATGCCCCCCTCTTGATGTACCTTAAATCCCTTGTAACGTGGGCTGGCTGGGGTTCTGGCGCACTCTATATAAGCCACCCCCCTCCACATGCACAAGGGTTCGCACCCCCTATAACACACATGCATATAATCCAGTCGACCGCCTCCGGGCTCCGAGACGTAGGGCTGTTACTTCCTCTGAGAAGGGCCTGAACTCGTAAAACTCATGCGTACAACTTCTCCATAGCTAGGATCTTGCCTCTACATCCCTACCCCCTATTCTACTGTCGGACTTAGAACCACGACACCAGGTACGTATCGGGTCACCGGAATGGGTTCCGGGCACCCCCGGAAAAGATATGGGCCTTATTGGGCCAAGGGCGGGACAGACTAGCCCCTAGTGGGCTGGTGCGCCCCATATATGCCCAATAGGAGGAGAAGGAAGGAGGGGAAGAGAGAAAGGAAAGAGGAGGATTTGGCCTCCCCTTCCCTTCTCTCCCCCCTCTCTTTCCTTCCCCCTCCAACACTTTTGGAAGGGGGGAGGCCGAATTGGACAAGGCCCCCAACTAGGATTCCTCCTACTTGGGCGCGCCCTTGCTGCTCCCCTCCCCCTCTGATACGTCTCCATCGTATCTAATTTTCCAAACACTTTTGCCGTTGTTTTGGACTCTAACTTGCATGATTTGAATGGAACTAACCCGGACTGACGTTGTTTTCAGCAGAATTGCCATGGCGTTATTTTTGTGCAGAAATAAAAGTTCTCGGAATGACCTGAAACTTCACGGAGAATATTTTTGAAATATATAAAAAATATTGGCGAAAGAATCAACACTAGGGGGGCCACACCCTGTCCACGAGGGTGGAGGGCGTGCCCCCTGCCTCGTGGGCCCCCTAAGGCTCCACCGACGTCAATTCCAACTCTATATATTCACATTCGGGGAGAAAAAATCAGAGGGACGGATTCATCGCGTTTTATGATACGGAGCCGCCGCCAAGCCCTAATCTCTCTCGGGAGGGCTGATCGGCAGTCCGTTCAGGGCTCCAGAGAGGGGAATCCGTCGCCGTCGTCATCATCAACCATCCTCCATCACCAATGTCATGATGCTCACCACCGTGCGTGAGTAATTCCATCATAGGCTTGCTAGACGGTGATGGGTTGGATGAGATTTATCATGTAATCGAGTTAGTTTTGTTAGGGTTTGATCCCTAGTATCCACTATGTTCTGAGATTGATGTTGCTATGACTTTGCTATGCTTAATGCTTGTCACTACGGCCCGAGTGCCATGAATTCAGATCTGAACCTATTATGTTTTCATGAATATATGTGAGTTCTTGATCCTATCTTGCAAGTCAATAGTCACCTACTACGTGTTATGATCCGGTAACCCCGAAGTGATAATAATCAGGACCACTCCGAGTGATGACCGTAGTTTGAGGAGTTCGTGTATTCACTAAGTGTTAATGCTTTGGTCCAGTACTCTATTAAAAGGAGGCCTTAATATCCCTTAGTTTCCAATAGGACCCCGCTGCCACGGGAGGGTAGCACAAAAGATGTCATGCAAGTTCTTTTCCATAAGAACGTATGACTTTATTTGGAATACATGCCTACATTACATTGATGAATTGGAGCTAGTTCTGTGTCACCCTATGTTATAACTGTTGCATGAGGAATCGCATCCGACATAATTATCCATCATTGATCCATTGCCTACGAGCTTTTCACATATTCATCTTTGCTTAGCTGCTTTACCGTTGCCACTGTTACAATTACTACAAAACTGCTACTGTTACTTTTGCCACTGTTACCGCTACTTCCATATTACTTTGCTAGTAAATACTTTTCTGCAGATATTAAGTCTTTCAGGTGTGGTTGAATTGCCAACTCAACTGCTAATACTTGAGAATATTCCTTGGCTCCCCTTGTGTCGAATCAATAAATTTGGGTTGAATACTCTACCCTCGAAAACTGTTGCGATCCTCTATACTTGTGGGTTATCAAGACTATTTTCTGGCGCCGTTGCCGGGGAGCATAGCTCTATTCTTTGAGTCACTTGGGATTTATATCTGTTGATCACTATGAGGAACCTGAAGGACAAAAAAACCAAGATTTATCCCTCAACTACGAGGGGAGGTAAAAATCTGCCATCTAACTCTACACTTGATTCACCCTCTTTTTTGAGTAAACTTGCGACACCTAAACCTACTCATGCTATTGATTCTGATATGTCGCATGTTATTGATGATGCCACTTCTGCTATGCATGATGCTTATGATGAAACTACTTCTATGCTAAATGATACTGTGCCATTAGGTGAATTTCTTGATGAACAACTTGCTAGGGTTAGAGAGAATGAAAGTATTGAACTGATAATATTGATGAAAGTGATGATGAAGATTCTCCCCCTATATATGAATTGCCTGATGTGCCTGAGGGTTATGTTATGGATGAAGAAATTGCTCGAGATCTTTTTGCTTGCAAAGATAGATATGATCTTAAGAAACTGTTAGTTAAGCTGAAAGAAAAATCGTTGAATGCTAGAATGAAATATGACCCCGCTTTTGCTACTTCACCTATCTGTATTTCTGATAAGGATTATGATTTCTCTGTCGACCCTGAGTTGATTACTTTGGTTGAATCTGATCCTTTTTATGGCTATGAATTTGAAACTGTTGTGGCACATCTTACTAAATTAAATGATATAGCCACCCAATTCACTCATGAGGAAAAAATTCGTTACTACTATATCCTTAAGCTATTTCCGTTCTCATTAAAGGGTGATGCTAAAACATGGTTTAATTCTCTTACTCCTGGTTGTGTGCGTAGTCCCCAGGATATGATTTATTATTTCTCTGCTAAATATTTCCCCGCTCATAAGAAACAAGCTGCTTTAAGGGAAATATATAATTTTGTGCAAATTGAATAGGAGAGTCTCCCACAAGCTTGGGGGAGGCTTCTCCAATTACTTAATTCTTTGCCTGATCATCCTCTTAAGAAAAATGAAATACTTGATATCATTTATAATGGACTAACCGATGCTTCCAGAGACCACCTGGATAGTTGTGCTGGTTGTGTTTTCAGGGAAAGAACTGTTGAGTAAGCTGAATTTCTATTGAATAATATATTGAGTAATGATAATGATTGGACACTTCCTGAACCAACTCCTAGGCCAACTAGGGGTATTCTATTTCTCAGTCCTAAAGATATGCAAGAGGCAAAGAAATCTATGAAAGAAAAAAGGTATTAAAGCTGAAGATGCCAAGAATTTACCACCTATTGAAGAAATACATGGTCTTGATAACCCAACACAAGTAGTAAAGGTAAATTCTCTCTATAGATTTGATAAAGGTGAAACCCCATCTACTAAGTTTGCTAGCCAATGCTTGGATGAGTTTGATAATTTTATTGTTAAACAAGAAAACTTCAATGCTTATGTTGGTAGACAATTGAAACGTAATGCTTATATGATTGAACACTTGAGTGATTATATGTCTAGAGTTAAAGGTGAACTTAAACTTATTAGTAAACATGCTTCTATGGTTACCACTCAAGTAGAACACGTGCTTAAAGCTCAAAATGATTTTCTCAATGAATTAAATAACCAGAAAATGATAATGTTGTTAGAGTTATGACTAGAGGGGGTAAAATGACTCAGGAACCTTTGTATCCTGAGGGCCACCCTAGGAGAATTGAGCAAGATTCTCAGAGAACTAATGCTGATGCACCTAGTCCTTCTAAAAAGAAGAAAAAGAAAAATGATAGGACTTTGCATGCTTCTAGTGAACCTGTTGTTGACACACCTGAGAATCCCAATGATGTTTCTATTTCTGATGCTGAAATACAATCTGGTAATGAACATGAACCTAGTGATAATATTAATGATGATGTTCATGTTGATGCTCAACCTAGCAATAACAATGATGTAGAGATTGAACCCGCTGTTGATCTTGATAACCCACAATCAAAGAATCAACTTTATGATAAGAGAGACTTTGTTGCTAGGAAGCACGGTAAAGAAAGAGAACCATGGGTTCAGAAACCCATGCCTTTTCCTCCTAAACCATCCAAGAAAAAGGATGATGAGGATTTTGAGCGCTTTGCTGAAATGATTAGACCTATTTTTTTGCGTATGCGGTTGACTGATATGCTTAAAATGAATCCTTATGCTAAGTATATGAAAGATATTGTTACAAATAAAAGAAAGATACCGGAAGCTGAAATTTCCACCATGCTTGCTAATTATACTTTTAAGGGTGGAATACCAAAGAAACTAGGAGATCCAGGAGTACCAACTATACCATGCTCCATTAAAAGAAACTATGTTAAAACTGCTTTATGTGATCTTGGAGCCAGTGTTAGTGTTATGCCTCTCTCTTTATATCGTAGACCTGATTTGAATAAGTTGACACCTACTGAAATACCTTTGCAAATGGCCGATAAATCCACTGCTATACCTGTCGGCATTTGTGAGGATGTGCCCGTTGTGGTTGCAAACGTTACTATTTTAACGGACTTTGTTATTCTTGATATTCCTGAGGACGATAGTATGTCGATTATCCTTGGTAGACCCTTTTTGAATACTGCAGGGGCTGTTATTGATTGCAACAAAGGCAATGTCACTTTTCATGTCAATGGTAATGAGCATACGGTACACTTTCCAAGGAAACAACCTCAAGTCCACAGTATGAACTCTATTGGAAAAATTCCAACTATCACTATTGGAGGTTTTGAATTCCCTCTTCCTACTATCAAGAAGAAATATGATATTCTTATTGTTGGGGACGTGCATATCCCCGTTGAGGTAACTTAGTGTTATTCGAAAATTCTCCGGCTTCATGTTATTCAGAAAGAGTTTGTTAACAAGACTTGATCAACCTTGTTAGTGGATTCCTTTTGATGAGCATGAGAGGATGAAGTTAGAAAGCACAACTCTCGGTAACCTCCTTTTACTTTCTGTTATTTAGATTAAATAAAGAAAAAATAGTATTTCCTGTCTGTTTTTTGAATTATCCTTGCAATAAAAAATACCCCGAAAATAGAAGTTCTCCAAAAGTCCTGAAAATGAAATATGATTTTTTTGTAGAATATTTAAGAACATCTGGCACTGAGAACACACCTGGGGGGCCCACCATTTGGCCACGAGGGTGCAAGGCCCGCCCACCCCCTGGGGCGCGCCCCGTGCCTCGTGGGCCCCACGTGGATCCCCTCCACTTATTCCTGCACCCACACACTTCATCTTCCTCCAGAAAAATCCTCCCATAGCTCAAACTCGTGTACTAGCTCATCTTGCTGCCATTTTCGATCTCCTTGCTCAAAGCTCCACTCACAAAACTGCTTTGGGGGATTGTTCTTCGGTATGTGACTCCTCCAATGGTCCAAGTAGTTTTTGTTCTAGTGCTTTATTCATTGCAAATTTTTGCTGCTTAGGTGACCCTGTTCTTGAGCTTGCATGTCAAATTTATATGGTCCCAAGTAGTTTTAATGCACGATATAGTCTCTAGGCACTAGTGGGAGTAGTTCCTATCAATCTTGTTGAGTTTGGTTCACTTTTATTTTGAGTCGCTAAAAATGTCAGAAATTTTTCAGAGGGAGAAATATGTTTAGGAAAATGTACCAAGGGGGTTCCTCAAGGAAGCAAGGCCCAAGGCTCGCGATACGTGAGCCAGACAATAAACTACCAAGGGAAGCTCAAGTGCGGCCTTGTGAATGGCCGTCAGAGGAGTTTATGGTCGGAGCAGGTATCGAGGATAAATTTGACGCGTATGTGCGTAATGCTGATCTTGAGGGCGTCGTGTCAGATAAGTGCCCGCAATACCGTTACCTAACTAATTCCTTTGTGAGAAGGTTTAAATTTACATCCTCGCGCAATTCTCACACTGTTTTATTTGATCTTTATGATAAATCATATACCATGGATTTAGAAGATTTTAATATTGCTTGTAAACTCCCGCAGTGGGGCAATGTTAGTGAACCTCGCAAATCTAAATATAAAGACTTTCTTGCTAGTATCACTGTGGGGGAATCTAGAGAAATCACACAAGCTACCATAGGGAGCATTCATTTCCCTTCCATACATTATTTTGCTCTCTTTATAGGTAGATGCATTAACGGTAAGGATGAGGTTTGTCACATGTGTGTTCCAGATCTTAGTGTCCCCAAGAGTGCGGTATTAGGAGATAAACAATATAACTTGGGGGCTATTGTTGCACAAAGGCTGCATCTTAACGGTATAAGTGGAGATTTGTTTGGTGGAACTTATGCAACTCGTTTCGCTAATTATCTTGATGTACCCATACATGAAAATGAAATAGAGTTGCCTCCTGCTTATTTACATTATAATGCTATGGTTCGCCATCAATTTATTGAGAGGAATGAACAGCCCCTTCAGTACCGACTAATCTTTGATAGATAGCACGCTGTCCATATTGCTCTCCCTGCTCCTACTTTCTTTGACTTTCAGGCAAAAAGGAGATATGTTATAACCAGGGAGGAGGCGAACGAGTATGAAAGGACGACGGAGGCAGCTCGCCTCCAAGCTGCAGCTCATCAGGCAGTAGCCGATGCATCTCAGTACGACCCCAGTTACAACTTTGGATATCCGCCGGGCCATCCGTGGGCATAGACCAACTTAGGCCAAAAGCCTAAGCTTGGGGAGTATGTATTTCTCACCGACATTACATTCATGTTCACACACTCATTCTAGTTGTCGGTGCTCATACTTTTTCATTGTACTATCCATGCTAGTTTATTTTCTTTTCTTAGCCTTCTTCTTGTGTGTTTGAAAAACCTTAAGAAAAACCAAAAAAATTAGTTGTAGCCTTTAGCTAGTTTACTTGCCATGCATGTAGTAGTAGTAATTAAAAGAAAACCCAAAAAGATTTCTCGTTCTTCTTTTGCTTGTTGGGAGCTTTCCCGTGTAAATAGTTTTATTTCTTTTCTATTCTTTGGGGGTCGAGAGGAGAAGACCATGATGAAAATGTTGAGTGGCTCTTATATGCATTATTGTTGATTTAACAAAGAGCCCATATTACCTTGTCTTCTCCTGTGTATTAAATGCTTGCAGATTCCAGCTTAGTCCAATGCACGCGCACTATTATTATTATCCACACCGTTTGGTCGTGCGAGTGAAAGACAATAATGACGATATTTGATGGGCTGATTGAGATGAGAAAAGCTGGTATGAACTTGACCTGTCTTGTTTTGTAAATATGATTAGTTCATCGTTCCTGATTCAGCTTATTATGAATGAAACATGTTTGCAATGACAATTAGAGATTATAGTTGCTCATGCCATGCTTAATTAGCTAGGAGTTTATAAAGGTTTACCTTGCGTGCCAACATGCTATTAAAATGGTTGTGATGTGGTATGATAGGGTGGTATCCTCCTTTGAACGATTCGAGTGGCTTGACTTGGCACATGCTCACGCATGTAGTCGAAACAAAATCAACATAGCCTCCACGATATTTATGTTCATGGTGAATTATATCCTACTCATGCTTACACTCAGTGTTGATTAATTTTAATGCATGTTCATGACTGTTGTCGCTCTCTAGTTGGTCGCTTCCCAGTCTTTTTCTAGCCTTCACTTGTACTAAGCGGGAATATTGCTTGTGCATCCACTTCCATAAACTCCAAAGTAATTACATATGAGTCCATCATACCTTCCTATACGCGGTATCTACCTGCCGTTCCAAGTAAATTTGTATGTGCCAAACTCTAAACCTTCAAATGAAATTGTGTTTTTTATGCTCGAATAGCTCATGTATCAACTAGGGCTGTCTGTATCTTCCATGCTAGGTGGTTTATTCTCACGAGGAGTGGACTCCGCTCCTCATTCACGAGAAAATGGCCGGTAACCGGGATGCCCAGTCCCATGCTCAAACCAGATCAAAATAATTGCAAACTAAACTCCCCCAGGACTGTTGTTAGTTGGAGGCACCCGTTGTTTCGGGCAAGCCATGGATTGATGCTTGTTGGTGGTGGGGGAGTATAAACTTTACCATTCTGTTTGGGAACGGCCTATAATGTGTGTAGCATGGAAGATATCGAGATCTCTCGGTTGTTATGTTGAGAATGAAAGTATGCCACTCAAAATATTATTTATCTCTATTTCAAAAATCAAGCTCTGGCACCTCTACAAATTCCCGCTTCCCTCTCCGAAGGGCCTATCTATTTACTTTTATGTTGAGTCATCACCCTCTTATTAAAAAGCACCAGTTGGAGAGGACCGCTGTCATTTGCATGCATTACTATTAGTTTACATTGAGTATGACTGTGACTGGATCTCTTTTACCATGAATTACAATGTCTAGTCAGTCCTTGATCTTTAGAGGTGCTCTGCATTTATGTTTTGCGGTCTCAGAAAGGGCTAGCGAGATACCATCTTGTTATATCATATTATGATTGTTTTGAGAAAGTGTTGTCATCTGAGATTTATTATTATTGCTCGCTAGTTGATTATGCCATTGATATGAGTAAACATGAGACCTAAGTGTTATTGTGAATATGGTTAGTTCATAATCTTTGCTGAAAACTTGAATGCTGGCTTTGCATATTTACAACAACAAGAGCAAACCGAGTTTGTAAAAGTTTTTCCTTATCACTTTCAGTTTGTCAACTGAATTGCTTGAGGACAAGCAAAGGTTTAAGATTAGGGGAGTTGATACGTCTCCATCGTATCTACTTTTCCAAACACTTTTGCCCTTGTTTTGGACTCTAACTTGCATGATTTGAATGGAACTAACCCGGACTGACGCTGTTTTCAGCAGAATTGCCCTGGTGTTATTTTTGTGCAGAAATAAAAGTTCTCGGAATGACCTGAAACTTCACGGAGAGTACTTTTGGAATATATAAAAATACTAGCGAAAGAATCAACACAAGGGGGGCCACACCCTGTCCACGAGGGTGGAGGGTGCGCCCACCCCCCTGGGGCGCGCCCCCGTGCCTCGTAGGCCCCCTGAGGCTCCACCGACGTCAACTCCAACTCTGTATATTCACGTTCGGGGAGAAACAAATCAGAGAGAAGGATTCATCGCGTTTTACGATACGGAGCCGCCACCAAGCCCTAATCTCTCTCGGGAGGGCTGATCTAGAGTCCGTTCGGGGCTCCGGAGAGGGGAATCTGTCGCCATCGTCATCATCAACCATCCTCCATCACCAATTTCATGATGCTCACCACCGTGCATGAGTAATTCCATCGTAGGCTTGTTGGATGGTGATGGGTTGGATGAGATTTATCATGTAATCGAGTTAGTTTTGTTAGGGTTTGATCCCTAGTATCCACTATGTTCTGAGATTGATGTTGCTATGACTTTGCTATGCTTAATGCTTTTCACTAGGGCCCGAGTGCCATGAATTCAGATCTGAACCTATTATGTTTTCATGAATATATGTGAGTTCTTGATCCTATCTTGCAAGTCAATTGTCACCTACTACGTGTTATGATCCGGTAACCCCGAAGTGACAATAATCGGGACCACTCCCGGTGATGATCGTAGTTTGAGGAGTTCATGTATTCACTAAGTGTTAATGCTTTGGTCCGGTACTCTATTAAAAGGAGGCCTTAATATCCCTTGGTTTTCAATAGGACCCCGCTGCCACGGGAGGGTAGGACAAAAGATTTCATGCAAGTTCTTTTCCATTAGCACGTATGACTATATTCGGAATACATGCCTACATTACATTGATGAATTGGAGCTAGTTCTGTGTCACCCTATGTTATAACTGTTGCATGAGGAATCACATCTGACATAATTATCCATCACTGATCCATTGCCTACGAGCTTTTCACATATTGATCTTTGCTTAGTTACTTTACCGTTGGCACTGTTACAATTACTACAAAACTGCTACTGTTACTTTTGCCACTCTTACCGCTACTTCCATATTACTTTGCTAGTAAATACTTTGCTGCAGATATTAAGTCTTTCAGGCATGGTTGAATTGACAACTCAACTACTAATACTTGAGAATATTCTTTGGCTCCCCTTGTGTCGAATCAATAAATTTGGGTTGAATACTCTACCCTCGAAAACTGTTGTGATCCCCTATACTTGTGGGTTATTGATACGTCTCCAACGTATCTATAATTTTTAATTGTTCCATGCTATTAGATAATCCATCTAGGATGTTTTATATGCATTTATAAGCTATTTAATATGATTTTTGGGACTAACCTATTAACCTAGAGCCCAGCGCCAGTTTCTGTTTTGTCCTTGTTTTGAGTATCGCAGAAAAGGAAAACCAAACGGAGTCCAATTGACCTGAAACTTGACGGAGCTTATTTTTGGACCAGAAGAAGGCCATGGAGTAAAAGAGTTGGGTCAGAAGAGTCCCGGGCTCCCACGAGGGTGAGGGCGCGCCCACCCCCCAGGGCGCGCCTCCCTACCTCGTGGACAGCCAGGGGACCCCCCTGACTTGTTCTCGACGCCAAAACCTCTTATATATACAGAAACCTCCAGAACATAACCTAGATCGGGAGTTCCGCCGCCGCAAGCCTCTGTAGCCACCAAAAACCAATCGGGGACCTGTTCCGGCACCCTGCCGGAGGGGGGATCCCTCACCGGTGGCCATCTTCATCATCCCGGCGCTCTCCATGACGAGGAGGGAGTAGTTCACCGTCGGGGCTGAGGGTATGTACCAGTAGCTATGTTTTTGATCTCTCTCTCTCTCTCGTGTTCTTGATTTGGCACGATCTTGATGTATCGCGTACTTTGCTATTATAGTTGGATCTTACGATGTTTCTTCCCCTCTACTCTCTTGTAATGGATTGAGTTTTCCCTTTGAAGTTATCTTATCGGATTGAGTCTTTAAGGATTTGAGAACACTTGATGTATGTCTTGCATGTGCTTACCTGTGGTGACAATGGGATATTCACGTGATCTACTTGATGTATGTTTTGGTGATCAACTTGCGGGTTCAGTGACCTTGTGAACTTATGCATGGTTGGCACATGTTTTCGTCTTAACTCTCCGGTAGAAACTTGGGGCACTCTTTGAAGTTCTATGTGTTGGTGGAATAGATGAATCTGAGATTGTGTGATGCATATCGTATAATCATACCCACCGATACTTGAGGTGACATTGAAGTATCTAGGTGACATTAGGGTTTTGGTTGATTTGTGTCTTAAGGTGTTATTCTAGTACGAACTCTATGATAGATCGAACGGAAAGAATAGCTTTGTGTTATTTTACTACGGACTCTTGAATAGATCGATCAGAAATGATAACTTTGAGGTGGTTTCGTACCCTACAATAATCTCTTCATTTGTTCTCCGCTATTAGTGACTTTAGAGTGACTCTTTGTTGCATGTTGAGGGATAGTTATATGATCCAATTATGTCATTATTGTTGAGAGAACTTGCACTAGTGAAAGTATGAACCCTAGGCCTTGTTTCAACGCATTGCAATACCGTTCGTGCTCACTTTTATTATTAGTTACCTTGCTGTTTTTATATTTTCAGATTACAAAAACCTATATCTACCATCCATATTGCACTTGTATCACCATCTCTTCGCCGAACTAGTGCACCTATACAATTTACCATTGTATTGGGTGTGTTGGGGACACAAGATACTCTTTGTTATTTGGTTGCAGGGTTGTTTGAGAGAGGCCCAACAATGTCTACAAGAAGAAGGTTGCGTAGTAGACATCAGTTATCACCCTCCCACCTATATATACGTGGGGAGGGGGCGCCTAGAACACACAACAAACATTGTTAGCCGTGTGCGGCGCCCCCCTCCACAGTTTACGCCTCCGGTCATATTCACATAGTGCTTAGGCGAAGCCCTGCGCGGATTACTTCACCATCACCGTCACCATGCCACCGTGCTGATGGAACTCTCCCTCGACACTTTGCTGGATCAAGAGTTCGAGGGACGTTATCGAGCTGAACGTGTGCAGAACTCGGAGGTGCCGTACGTTTGGTGCTTGATCGGTCGGAACGAGAAGAAGTTCGACTACATCAACTATGTTGTCAAATGCTTCCGCTTTTGGTCTACGAGGGAACGTGGACACACTCTCCCCCTCTCGTTGCTATGCATCTCCTAGATAGATCTTGCGTGATCATAGGAATTTTTTTGAAATACTGCGTTCCCCAACAGTGGCATCCGAGCCAAGTCTATGCGTAGATGTTATATGCACGAGTAGAACACAAAGAGTAGTGGGCGATAATAGTCATACTGCTTACCAGCATGTCATACTTTGATTCGGCGGTATTGTTGGATGAAGCGACCCAGTCCGACATTACATGACCGCGTTCATGAGACTTTGTCTACCGCCGTGCTTCGCACACAGGTGGCTAGTGGGTGTCTTTTTCTCCAACTTTAGTTGAATCGAGTGTGACTACGCCCGGTCCTTGTTGAAGGTTAAAACAGCACACTTGACAAAAAATCGTTGTGGTTTTGATGCGTATGTAAGAACGGTTCTTGCTAAGCCCGTAGCAGCCACGTAAAACTTGCAACAACAAAGTAGAGGACGTCTAACTTGTTTTTGCAGGGCTTGATGTGATGTGATATGGTCAAGACATGATGATATATAAATCGTTGTATGAGATGATCATGTTTTGTAAAAGTTATCGGCAATTGGCAGTAGCCTTATGGTTGTCGCTTTATTGTATGAAATGCAATCGCTATGTAATTGCTTTACTTTATCACTAAGCGGTAGCGATAGTCGTAGAAGCAATAGTTGGCGAGACGACAACGATGCTTCGATGGAGATCAAGGTGTCAAGCCGGTGACGGTGCTTTGGAGATGGAGATCAAAGGCACAAGATGATGAAGGCCATATCATATCACTTATATTGATTGCATGTGATGTTTATCCTTTATGCATCTTATTTTTCTTAGTTCGACGGTAGCATTATAAGATGATCTCTCACTAAAATTTCAAGGTATAAGTGTTCTCCCTGAGTATGCACCATTGCGACAGTTCTTCGTGCTGAGACACCACGTGATGATCGGGTGTGATAAGCTCTACGTTCACATACAACGGGTGCAAGCTAGTTTTGCACACGCAGAATACCCGGGTTAAACTTGACGAGCCTAGCATATGCAGATATGGCCTCGGAACACTGAGACCGAAAGGTCGAGCGTGAATCATATAGTAGATATGATCAACATAGAGATGTTCACCATTGAAAACTACTCCATCTCACGTGATGATCGGACATGGTTTAGTTGATATGGATCACGTGATCATTTAGATGACTAGAGGGATGTCTATCTAAGTGGGAGTTCTTAAGTAATATGATTAATTGAACTTTAATTTATCATGAACTTATTCCTGATAGTATTTGCATAACTATGTTGTGGATCAATAGCTCGCGATGTAGCTCCCCATTTATTTTTGATATGTTCCTAGAGAAAAAATAAGTTCAAAGATGATAGTAGCAATGATGCGGACTTGGTCCGTGATGTGAGGATTATCCTCATTGCTGCACAGAGGAATTATGTCCTTGATGCACCCCTAGGTGACAGGCCTATTCCAGGAGCAGATGCAGATGTTATGAACGTTTGACAAAGCTCGGTATGATAACTACTTGATAGTTTAGTGCACCATGCTTTACGGCTTAGAACAGGGACTTCAAAATGTTTTGAAATGTCATGGAGCATATGAGATGTTCCAAGAGTTGAAATTGGTATTTCAGACTCATGCCCGAGTCAAGAGGTATGAGACCTCTGACAAGTACTTTGCCTACAAAATGGAGGAAAATAGCTCAACCAGTGAGCATGTGCTCAGAATGTCTGAGTACTACAATCGCTTGAATCAAGTGGGAGTTAATCTTCTAGATAAGATAGTGATTGACAGAGTTCTCTAGTCACTATCACCAAGTTACTGGAACTTCGTGATGAACTATAATATGCAACGGATGAAGAAACGATTCCCCGAGCTCTTCGCGATGCTGAAATCGGCAAAGGTAGAAATCAAGAAAAGCATCAAGTGTTGATGGTTGACAAGACCACTAGTTTCAAGTAAAAGGGCAAGGGAAAGAAAGGGAACTTCAAGAAGAATGGCAAGCAAGTTGCCACTCCCATGAAGAAGCCCAAAGCTAGAACCAAGCCTGAAACTAAGTGCTTCTACTGCAAAGGAAATGGTCACTGGAAGTGGAACTGCCCTAGATACTTGGGGGATAAGAAGGATGGCAAAGTGAACAAAGGTATATTGGATATACATGTTATTGATGTGTACTTTACTAGTGTTTATAGCAACCCCTCGGTATTTGATGCTGGTTCAGTTGCTAAGAGTAGTAACTCGAAACGGGAGTTGCAAAATAAACAGAGACTAGTTAAGGGCGAGGTGATGATGTGTGTTGGAAGTGATTCCAAGATTGATAAGATCACCATCGCACACTCCCTTTACCTTCGGGATTAGTGTTGAACCTAAAATAAATGTTATTTGGTGTTTGCGTTGAGCATGAATATGATTGGATCATGTTTATGGCAATATAGTTATTCATTTAAGTCAAAGAATAATTGTTGTTCTATTTACATGAATAAAACCTTCTATGGTCATACACTCAATATAAATGGTTTATTGAATCTCGATCGTAGTGATACACATATTCATAAATATTGAAGCCAAAAGATGCAAAGTTAATAATGATAGTGCAACTTATTTGTGGCACTTCCGTTTAGGTCATATTGGTGTAAAGCGCATGAAGAAACTCCATGCTGATGGGCTTTTGGAATCACTTGATTCTTGTGAACGATGCCTCATGGGCAAGATGACTAAGACTCCGTTCTCCGGAACAATGGAGCGATCCACTGACTTATTGGAAATAATGTATACGGTCCGATGAGTGTTGAGGCTCGCGGCGGGTATCATTATTTTTCTAACCTTCACATATGATTTGAGCAGATATGGGTATATCTACTTGATGAAACACAAGTCTGAAACATTTGAAAAGTTCAAAGAATTTCAGAGTGAAGTGGAGAATCATCGTAACAAGAAAATAAAGTTTCTACGATCTGATCGCAAAGGCGAATATCTGAGTTACGAGTTTGCCTTCAATTAAAACAATGTGGAATAGTTTCAGAAACTCATGCCACCTGGAACACCACAGCATAATGGTGTGTCCGGACGTCGTAACCGTACCATATTAGATATGGTGCGATCTATGATGTTTCTTACCGATTTACCACTATCATTTTGAGGTTATGCATTAGAGACAACTGCATTCACGTTAAATAGGGCACCATCTAAATCCGTCGAGACGACACCATATGAAATGTGGTTTGGCAAGAAACCTAAGCTGCCGTTTCTTAAAATTCGGGGTTGCGATGCTTTTGTGAAAAAGCTTTAGCCTGATAAGCTCGAACCCAAATCGGAGAAATGCGTCTTCATAGGATACCCAAAGGAAACTGTTGGGTACACCTTCTATCACAGATCCGGAGGAAAGATATCCGTTGCTAAGAATGGATCCTTTCTAGAGAAGCAGTTTCTCTTGAAAGAAGTGAGTAGGAGGAAAGTAGAACTTGATGAGGTAGTTGTACCTTCTCTCAAATTGGAAAATGGTTCATCATAGAAATCAGTTCCACTGATGCCTACACCAATTAGTGAGGAAGTTAATGATGATGATCATGAAACTTCAGATCAAGTTACTACCAAACATCGTAGGTCAACCAGAGTACGGACCGCACCAGAGTGGTACGGTAATCCTGTTTTGGAAGTCATGTTACTAGACCATGACGAACCTATGAACTATGAGGAAGCGATGACGAGCCCAGATTCCGCAAAATGGGTTGAGGCCATGAAATCTGCGATGAGATCCATGTATGAGGACAAAGTGTGGACTTTGATGGACTTGCCGATGATCGGTGAGCCATTGAGAATAAATGGATCTCCAAGAGGAAGATGGACGCTGATGGTAGTGTTACTATCTACAAAGCTCGACTTGTCACGAAAGGTTTTTGACAAGTTCAAGGAGTTGACTATGATGAAACCTTCTCACCCGTAGCAATGCTTAAGTCTGTCCGAATCATGTTAGCAATTGCCACATTTTATAATTATGAAATTTGGCAAATGGATGTCAAAACTGCATTCCTTAATGGATATCTTAAAGAAGAGTTGTATATGATGCAACCAGAAGGTTTTGTCGATCCTAAAGGTGCTAACAAAGTGTGCAAGCTCCAGCGATCCATTTATGGACTGGTGCAAGCCTCTCGGAGTTGGAATATACGCTTTGATAGTGTGATCAAAGCATATGGTTTTATATAGACTTGCGGTGAAGCCTGTATTTACAAGAAAGTGAGTGGGAGCACTACAGCCTTTCTGATAAGTATATGTGAATGACATATTGTTGATCGGAAATGATGTAGAATTTTCTAGAAAGCATAAAGGAGTGTTTGAAAGGAGTTTTTCAAAGAAAGACCTCGGTGAAGTTGCTTACATATTGAGCATCAAGATCTATAGAGATAGATCAAGACGCTTGATAAGTTTTTTCAATGAGTACATACCTTGACAAGTTTTTGAAGTAGTTCAAAATGGAACAGTCAAAGGAGTTCTTGCCTATGTTGCAAGGTGTGAAGTTGAGTAAGACCCAAAGCCCGAACACGGTAGAAGATAGAGAGAGAATGAAAGTCATTCCCTATGCCTCAGCCATAGGTTCTATAAAGTATGCTATGCCGTGTACCAGACCTATTGTATACCCTGGCCCGAGTTTGGCAAGGGAGTACAATAGTGATCTAGGAGTAGATCTCTGGATAGCAGTCAAAAATTATCCTTAGAGGACTAAGGAAATATTTCTCGGTTATGGAGGTGATAAAGAGTTCGTCGTAAAGAGTTACGTCGATGCAACCTTTAACACTGATCTGGATGACTCCGAGTCTCGATCTGGATACATATTGAAAGTGGGAGCAATTAGCTAGAGTAGCTCCATGCAGAGCATTGTAGACATAGAAAATTTGCAAAATACATACGGCTCTGAATGTGGCAAACCCGTGGACTGAACTTCTCTCACAAGCAAAACATGATCACACCTTAGTACTCTTTGGGTGTTAATCACTTAGCGATGTGAACTAGATAACTGACTCTAGTAAACCCTTTGGGTGTTGGTCACATGGCGATGTGAACTATGGGTGTTAATCACATGGTGATGTGAACTATTGGTGTTAAATCACATGGCGATGTGAACTAGATTATTGACTCTAGTGCAAGTGAGAGACTGAAGGAAATATGCCCTAGAGGCAATAATAAAGTTGTTATATTTCCTTATATCATGATAAATGTTTATTATTCATGCTAGAATTGTATTAACAGGAAACTTGATACATGTGTGGATACATAGACAAAACACCGTGTCCCTAGTAAGCCTCTACTAGACTAGCTCGTTAATCAAAGATGGTTAAGTTTCCTAACCATAGACATGTGTTGTCATTTGATGAACGGGATCACATCATTAGGAGAATGATGTGATGGACAAGACCCATCCGTTAGCATAGCGTATTGATCGTTTAGTTTTATTGCTATTGCTTTCTTCATGACTTATACATGTTCCTCTGACTATGAGATTATGCAACTCCCGAATACCGGAGGAACACCTTGTGTGCTATCAAATGTCACAACGTAACTGGGTGATTATAAAGATGCTCTACAGGTGTCTCCGAAGGTGTTTGTTGGGTTGGCATACATCAAGATTAGGATTTGTCACTCTGTGTGTCGGAGAGGTATCTCTGGGCCCTCTCGGTAATGCACATCACTATAAGCCTTGCAAGCAATGTGACTAATGAGTTAGTTGCGGGATGATGCATTACAGAACGAGTAAAGAGACTTGCCGGTAACGAGATTGAACTAGGTATGATGATACCAACGATCGAATCTCGGACATGTAACATACCGATGACAAAGGGAATATCGTATGTTGTTATGCGGTTTGACCGATAAAGATCTTTGTAGAATATGTAGGAGCCAATATGAGCATCCAGGTTCCGCTATTGGTTATTGACCGGAGATGTGTCTCGGTCATGTCTACATAGTTCTCGAACCCGTAGGGTCCGCACGCTTAACGTTCGATGACGATTTATATTATATGAGTTATGTGATTTGGTGACCAAATGTTGTTCGTAGTCTCGGATGAGATCACGGACATGGCGAGGAGTCTCGAAATGGTCGAGAGGTAAAGATTCATATATAGGACGATAGTATCGGACACCGTAAGTGTTCTGGGGGTACCGGGTACGTATCGGGTCACCGGAAGGGGTTCCAGGCACCCCCCGGCAAAGATATGGGCCTTATTGGGCCAAGGGCGGGACAGACCAGTCCCTAGTGGGATGGTGTGCCCCATATATGCCAAATATGAGGAGAAGGAAGGAGGGGAAGAGAGAAAGGAAAGAGGAGGATTTGGCCTCCCCTTCCCTTCTCTCCCCCCTCTCTTTCCTTCCCCCTCCAACACTTTTGGAAGGGGGAGGCCGAATTGGACAAGGCCCCCAAGTAGGATTCGTCCTACTTGGGCGCGCCCTTGCTGCTCCCCTCCCCCTCCCACCTATATATACGTGGGGAGGGGGCGCCTAGAACACACAACAAACATTGTTAGCCGTGTGCGGCGCCCCCCTCCACAGTTTACTCCTCCGGTCATATTCACGTAGTGCTTAGGCGAAGCCCTGCGCGGATTGCTTCACCATCACCATCACCACGCCATCGTGCTGACAGAACTCTCCCTCGACCCTTTGCTGGATCAAGAGTTCGAGGGACGTAATCGAGCTGAACGTGTGCAGAACTCGGAGGTGCCGTACGTTTGGTACTTGATCGGTCGGAACGAGAAGAAGTTCGACTACATCAACTGCGTTGTCAAACGCTTCCACTTTCGGTCTACGAGGGTACTTGGACACACTCTCCCCCTCTCCTTGCTATGCATCTCCTAGATAGATCTTGCGTGATCGTAGGATTTTTTTTGAAATACTGCGTTCCCCAACATTAAGTTCATGGAAAAATGGAGTAATGCAATAAGAACGATGACATGATGTAGACAAGATCTATCTATGTAGAGATAGGCCCCATTGTTTTATCCTTAGTAGCAACGATACATACGTGTCGGTTCCCTTTCTGTCACTGGGATCAAGCACCGTAAGATCGAACCCACTACAAAGCACCTCTTCCCATTGCAAGATAAATAGATTAAGTTGGCCAAACAAAACCCAAATATCGGAGAAGAAATACGAGGCTATAAGAGATCATGCATAAAAGGGATCAAAGAAACTCAAATACTTTCATGGATATAAAAAGATAGATCTGATCATAAACTCAAAGTTCATCGATCCCAACAAACACACCGCAAAAGAGTTGCATCATATGGATCTCCAAGATACAATTGTATTGAGAATTCAGAGAGAGAGAGAGGAAGCCATCTAGCTACTAACTATGGACCCTAAGGTCTACAAAGAACTACTCACGCGTCATCGGAGAGGCACCAATGGAGGTGGTGAACCCCATCCGAGATGGTGTCTAGATTGGATCTGGTGGTTCTGGACTCTGCGGTGGCTGGATCAATATTTCGTTGACTCCCCTAGGGTTTCGGGAATATTGGGGTATTTATAGAGCAAAGAGGCGGTTCGAGGGGCACCCGAGGTGGGCACAACCCACCAGGGCGCGCCTGGGCCTCCTGGCGCGCCCTGGTGGGTTGTGCTCTCCTCGGAGCACCCCCCAGGCGCAGCCAGGGCCCATTACTTGTCTTCTAGTCCATAAAAATTCTCCGTGAAGTTTCGTTGCGTTTGGGCTCCGTTTGGTATTCATTTCCTGCGATGTAAAAAACATGCAGAAAATAGCAACTGGCACTTGGCACTATGTCAATAGGTTAGCACCAAAAAACGATATAAAATGATTATAAAACATCCAAGATTGATAATATAATAGCATGGAACAATCAAAAGTTATAGATACGTTGGAGACGTATCAGAGATGCACTGTTTATCGCCAACCTGGAAGGAGATCGTCTTCAGTTGCCAGTGACAATTCATAGGGCTGTGCTGCGACAGCCAATCCATGCCTAGTACCCCGTCATACGCACTGAGTTGGAGCACACGCAGATCGGTGTGGAAAGTGTGCCCCGACACTTCCCATGGCAGTGATATGACGATCTTGTCACAATGCAGGCGCTGGCCATTCGCAACACGAACAGAGACTGGCGGCAGAGGTTCAGTTTGGACAGACAACCGTGAGAGGAATGACTCGCTGACGAAACTGTGGGTACTACCTGAATCGACCAACAACAACATCACCTGATCCCCTACTTGAGCTCGGAGGCGCATGGTAGAGGGTGCTTCCTCGCCGGAGATGGCATGGTGGGATAGCGAACAACAGTCTGGTTCTTGAGCTTCTGGTGGGTCGAGCAGTTGCAGAGCATGTATTGTGTCATCTGACAGAATTTCACCGTAGTCGCCCACCTCGATCATGAGTATCTGCCCAGTTCGTTTGCACTGATGTTATCTGGAGTATTTATCTCCACAACGAAAACAGAGTCCATTAGCGCGCTGGTATTCTTTCAACTGTCGCTCCCGAGCGAAATCATCATCGCCTTGGCGTGGAGGAATTGTTGCTCTAGCAGGTGCTGGGTTGTTGAGTGCTGGCGGTGGTCGTCCCACTGGTGTGATCCTGTTGCGCCGTGCTCTCTATTTCTCTAGTTCCTCCTCCTGAATGCGCGCGAAGACTGCCGCGCGAGTGATGCTGGTGGGTGCCTGTAGCCTGGCGCCAAGTCGGAGCTCATCCTTGAAGCCCAGTAAGAACTGAGAGATGAAAAACTTCGAGCTCAATGTGGGATCCAAGGAGAGCAAGTGAGACATGGCCGTCTCGAACTCCTGACGATATTCCTGCACTGTACCAGTCTGTCTCAACTGAACCAATGTGTGCATCTGTACTTTAAACTCCTCTGGTCTGAATTCCTCTTCCACTGCTACTCTGAATGTCGCCCAGGTGATGTTAGTATGCTTCTGTCGGTAGGCCTGAAGCCACATCGCAGTCAGGCCCTCCATGTAGAGCGCGGCGGTGGTGACCCAATTGTGCGCCGGCACACGGTAGAGCTCAAAGTAGGAAGTGCAGTGCTCGAGCCAGATGTGCGGGGTGGTGCCGTCGAAATGAGGGAAATCATGCTTGGGCGGCTTGGTGAAGGTGTCGGCGTAGCGTCCGTGCTCATGTGCCCTCCGTGTAGAGGGGGGTCGGCGCTGGGCGAGGTGGCGGTGGAGGTGGCAGCGGTAGTGGTGGCACATGTGCCATGGAGCCCGCAGTCACCGAGGGAGACCGTGCTTCGGCGCTGCCCATGGCCGCGGGATCGGGCGACGGCGCGCCCTTGCGGGCCTCGTCCACGTCGGCCTGCGTGAGGTCGATCTACTTTGCGAGATGCTTGAGCTCGGTGGAGACGTGGTCGTTGTAGGAGACTACGCCTGGTGGCGTTCGTCGGCGGTCTTCTGATTCGCGTCCAGCCGGCGAATCACCGACTCGAGCAGGCTCTGCAACTTGTCGGTGGTCTCCGTCATCGCGTCCAGGACATGGCGGGTCTGCGCCGAAGGCTTGGATGGCGGCGCCGTCGTCTCGGTCCGAATCGAACCGAACCTCGAGCAGGATTTCGTGCGAGCTCGCCGGGGCGACTCGCACCTGGCTCAGTGGATGTTACCGGACGATCAAGAGGTTGGGAGAGCGGCGACGCGGCGTGGATCGGAGAAAAAATTGGCTCTGAGTACCAGATTGTAATGCCCTGGGATCCCTGATCTAGAATTGGGGGAGAAGGAGAGAAAGGGGAGTAGGTGAGAAGCATGTGAGGGGAGAGTTTAGTTCAGATCTTTTCCTTCCTGCCGATCTTGGTGCAATATGTAGCCGGCACAACGGGCCAGCCACCCTCGACACACGCACGCTTACAAGGCCCACGGCCCAGCTCGCCACGCAGGGCGCTGCAGGTGCAATTCAGGTGCAACTCTGAACCTGTACTTCTTCAGTCCGCTGCATATGCAGGCTACTGTCATATGCAGGCGCGACAGTTGTTCCTTTTTTTATTCAGATTTTGTTCATGAATCATGATGACTTCTTTTTTCTTTTGACTTCGTATTGAGACAGTTTGCTGTGTATCCGTGCTACAGAACATTTTATAATATTTTTCTTCATATATACTGCAACAAGTGAGATACATTTTTCATTTCCTGATGCTATATAGCATTTTACAACGATTTCCCTTGTCTGATCTGTAGCAAGACCAACAATACACATATACAATCTGTAACAATGTTTGCGCTGCTGTACAAAAGAATCCATTCTGATCTAGATATATCCACCATGTCAAATATCACCATATAATTAACTGATGATAATTGCGACGTGCATTCGCACGTGCACGCTTACTAGTTGACTGATAAATATACGATTAATAGATAAATAGTGTTCAAAACAATTTTACCTATAGATAGAAAGATGGATGGATGGATGGATGAATGAATGGATTGATTTATTGATTAATAGAGTAACAAGAATTTATCTACCAGCTTTTGCTCACCCTCCACATTGAGGTACCTTTGGATAACAAAAGCCTCGAAAAGGCCGCAAAGAAATACGCCGAGGTAGCAGAGCAGAAGCATGAGGATCCTCATACGGGGGTTGTTGTGGTGGTCGACCAGACAGGCGATGCGAAGAAGCGAGATGCCAGCGCAGCCAATAAGGCACGTCACTGCCCATCTGCTACGCTCGTCGGCCTCCGGCACCGCCAGTTCCACCTCCTCCTCCAGCTCGTCGGCGGCCACATCACTATATCATTTCTTAGTCAAACAAACAAGGCACGCATACATTCGCCCCCCGAAAAAGCAAGACGTACATGCAGAATATGGATGAAGTTAGTGTGACATTCAACAGAGTATCGATCTCATGGGCAAATGTATAGTTGTAGATATGTACTTACTACTTAGATGAATGCATCGACGGATGAGTGGATTTATTTTTTGTTTCTTTTGAGAACTGAATGAATAAATTAAGAAGATGTGCTTTAGCAAAACTGATAAATTAATAGAGCAGCAAGAATTTATCTACTAAGGTTCTCCGGACAAAGGTACCTGTCGTTTGCATAAAGCCACGCAAGGTCGTAAACAAATACGGCGAGGAGGCCGAGCAGAAGGATGAGGAGCGTCAAGGGCGGGTCGTCAGTGACCAAGTGGCAGTAGATGCAAACAAGCGAGACGCCGGCGCAGCCCACAGGGTGCCGCGCTATCCAACGGCTACGCTCGTCGGCCTCCGGCACCACCAGCTCCTGCTCCTGCTCCTGCTCCAGCTCGTCGTCGGCCATCGTCGGTTCAACCTCCGTCAAGCGATAGATCTACTTGGGGGGTGGCGTTGGGTTGGGTTGGTCTGGTAGTGCGTTGTACAATGATCTGTTTGTTGGGATCCATCTTTATTTCAGGGAGGTTTGTTAGGGTCCATAGTCGAAGGGGTGAAGAATTTTTTTTTCCGAAACTAAAGCAAAAGATTAGTCTCATTGATTAATTAAGCAAAAAAGAAAAATGATCCCCACGTCCGTAACTCGAGCCCGTGGGCGCCGCTGCACTGGCCTGGCCCGAGTCACTGGTAGCCAGTCATGCATGCCGCTCAAAAAGAAAAAGAAAATGCCGCTTAAAGCATTTCCAGCCGCGCCCTCAGAAAGGCCTCCTTGGGCGATCTTTTCATGCCGGCGCCGAAAAACGACCCAGTCGTGTCCCAGGAGCCCGATTTTCGCCTGCCTGGGCCGAAATCAGCGCCGGCGGACCCAGGCCGAACCCGGCACGCTGGGGGGCGCCCGGGGGCGAGCGGTTTTGGCGCGAAAGAGCCGCGGGCCAGCCGCGTTAGTGACACCGCGCCTCGTCTTCCCCCAGCCGCGTCAGAACGTCTAGATTTCCCGCGGGGAATCAATGAGTGGGGAGTAATGGCCGATTCCTCACGGGCGGCGCGTCACGGGCGGCGCGGCGACGCCTCCCCTCCCGCCACGCGTACACACGGGCGCGGCTATATAAGCGGGTGGCCTCCCTCGCCTCTGGCCACACCAGTGCCCTAGCCGCCGAGCCCTCCCTCTCCCTCCCCCGTGCGCCGCCGCCGAGCCCTCCCTCTCCCCCAACCAACAGCCCCGATGACCGAGCGTTTCCCCGGCGACGAGGCGGCGGCCAACGGCTTCGGCCGCCGCTCGCTCCGCGAACAGGAGTCGTGGCTCCTGTTCGAGGCGAACATCCCGACGCCGCCGGACATGCGCGCCGGGCCGACGAGGTGGAGGCTCAGCAACGGGGGAGTGCCCATTCCCCCGTTGCCCGACGCCGTGGCGCGCGCCTCCTACTTTGCGGCCGAGGTCGAGATCGTACGCCCGTCCCTCACCGACGAGCAGCTCGCCCTCCCCCAGTACGCCGCCGACAACCACGCGGCGTGGGCGGCGTACTTCGAGCACCGTCAGCAGCAGAGGCTGGCGTCCACCAACGGGGCGCCGGTGGTGGGCGGCATGAAGAACAGCGAGGGGCGCCACCTGTGGTGGGGCGTCCCCGGCCGCACGCTCGAGGGCGTGCTGACGCACCTTGAGGGCGGCAACAACCCGCCGCTGGCATACCCCCCGGCGAGGGCGGCCGCCCCGGCCCACCGCCGATGCGACGGGCAATGGATGCCCAGGAGGTTCGGCTCCTCCTCTTCTTCCTCCTCGCACTCTTCCTCCCACTCCTCCGGCTCTCCGGCGCTGCTCGGCATCAAGGCCGAGCCCGCGGCGGAGACGCCGCTCGGCCGGCGCACTCGCAGCGCCGGCATCGTCATCAACGAGGGCGGCCGGCGCGCCCCCTCGTCGGCTCCTCCGCGCTTCGTCAAGCCAAAGACGGAGCCGGGGCTCGCGCCAGTGAAGACGGAGCCGGGTCTCCCCGTTGTGAAGAAGAAACACGGCGACGTGGAGCTCGACGACGACGCGGCGCTCGAATGGGCGTGCAAGGACTCCCTGAAGATGGCGAGGGAGCGCCAGTGCGCCGCCTTGCGGCGCTTCGCGCAGCGTCGCCGGGGCCGCGGCGAAGGAGGAGTCGTCGTCATCGACGACAGCGACGACGACAACGCGCCGCCGCTGCCACCAGTCCGCCATGGCGACGCCGGGCAGGGCTTCACCAGGGATGGCCGCGTCAAGGAGGAGAAGGCCGACGATGACGACAGCGGTGAGGATGGCAGCGACGACGGCGACTACTCCGCTTCAGCCAGTTCCTTTTTAGTTAGATATATATTTGCTATGTAAAAAACGCAAACATATTAATATATGCCAAAATTTAGACGTGTTTAACCGAACTTCGCCGAACGTTTTCATTTTTGAACGTGCCTGGGGCGGCCCTGAGGCCGGCAGCTGGGGACCAACTCGCCCCCAGACTGATTTTTTGCACCGGTCATTCCCAAACGGTGATTTTAGGCGCTCTCTGGGGGCCAACGGCTGGAGATGCTCTTAAGCGACCCGTACGTGCCTCCTCGGCCTACTCACCGGCGTCGAGCGGCCGAAGCTCTCACTTCTGGCTCAAATAGCCATGGTGCCCGTGTACGACGAGTGGATCGATTAGCCTAATCGATCACCTACTAATCCATCAATACAGGGAGAGCATATTATTGGCTACATGTATCAGTCCATGCATGCGTGGGTGTAGACGAACGTAATTGGTAGGTCGCATGCAGTCCCCGGAATGCAAATTTTACATGTTCAGTAATCTGAACTACAACGAATCCGTGACCCACATGAACCTCAAATTAGCATTGAATCGGTCGTTTTCCCAGAGCCATGTTCCAGCGAGCCACGTGTCGTGAAGCACGGGAGACATGACGTATCGGCCATTACTCCCCACTCATGTCCCCACATCGCTCAAACACCTATTCACACCCATCTATCACCGCCTTTCGTTTTCATTGATGACGGTCCACGCTCTACAACCACACAGCCAAACTAGCCTCCGTCGCCGATAGCACCCAAGACCGCTGGGTTGTGGCCATGACGCAGGGGGTCTTCATCCCCGGACAGTTGGAGAGGGTGTTGAAGTCTCCTTCCCCCATATGCACAAGGCCACGAACCGTGTGTATCGACCGCCCATCGACGGTAGGTACTTCGACTACTAAGTCAGGGACTTTAGTTTGGTTGCTACTTGCTAGGACATCCCCCATGGAAGGGGCGGGGATTTCGACGATCCCATCGGGGTTTGCTCCGACACCATCCGCTCTATCTCCATGGCAGCAGTTCTAACTCTGGCGAACGTTGTAAGTACATCAAACTCGACATTGCTTCTCCGATTGTGCAGATTCGATTATATTTTAGCGGCTAGGTTTTTAGGGTGGCTGCTGCTCCAACGGTGATGCTAGGATCATAGCACCATATCGATTTTGCATCTTCTCATGCCATCTATCTTAACCCTCTTGGTCATTCTAGGAGCAACCACTTGTAACACCTCGGCCGCAACCACTGGTTCCATGCTGTTGCACCTCGCCTGGTCCTACGGACCAACACTAGTTTTCTTTACGCACATTGTCCTCGTTCGAGCACCTCGCCAGATCTAAGAACTTCTCGGTCAGTCACCCATCCTAAAATTACCGCAGACCAAGCACGCTTAACCTGGAGGCTGTTTGGAGATGAGGTTTCAGAAAAGAAGGTATACCTTGTTGATATGAGTAGTTTATCATTCCTATTAAGTTGGGATTTCACACCATCAGTCCTCATTTAGAATTAGGTTCAAAATGATATCTCACAGTACCGAAGGTAAAACCACTTATCAGTGCCACTTGTCTCATTTTAGTGTAGCGTTTACCGGTTTTTGACCATTTGTACCCCCCCTTCCGTATTCTCCCGCCCCCATTGAAGTTGGCGCCTGCCAGTGTTAACCGCCAACACAACCCGCCTCACACTCCTTAGTCAGGTACCCCTTTGCCGCCTCAACCTCTAGCTCGCCACACCTGCCCCGGTGAACCCTACCCACAACAAAGTTGCATCAGGGCATGACCAATGCATAGCCCCAGGGTGATGCCCCGTAGGCCACATAGGATCGGATGTCAAGAAAAGTAGGTTCGGACGGAGCAGTGGGATCCTCTGCATGAGGCAGGTGCTTTGGGAGAAAAAGTGTGGTCCGGTGCATAAAGCTGAAAAAGTTGAAGTGGAGAGTAAAGATGTATGTGTAGTAGGAGTCTTTATTTTCTATTCTTTCATGAGGCCCCCTAGTAGTAGCTTACATTGGGAAGAAAAAATCAATGTAGATGCCTCAAACTACTTTTTCTCATGGGGAAACCGTATTCATATGCCACCATAGTTCATGCCCTCATGTGGCACCCCCGACCTCCAACACACCCTCCTTGTGGTTCCCCTACCTCCTCATGCTCCCCTGTGCTCCTCTTCGACACTTTGTATGTGTCTCCATCTCCCATGTTCATGTCGTAGGGGCGGCAATGGTCGTCGTAAGCCGATGGAGCTTGTTGACTATGGTCTATTGACTATCACACTACTTCTCCATTTGTGGTTAATTATTTTTCTTTTTCCTCTTCCCTTTTCTTATTAACTATTTTCTTCTTTAGAAATTTCTTAATTAACTAGCTAAGATATTAGAAGAATGTTTCAGTAACTTGAAGATGCGTCGCACGTGCTCGTGATAGTTGAAATGTTGCGAAATATGGTCCCTTAACTTTCTTACTAAATCTGAAGAATCATAGGGCCAGAAGGATAACTGAAAATATATTGGAAGCAACAAAAAATTTCCTAGTTTCTTGCCCAAACTTTTATCTAAAATATGCGGTACTTTTCATATGATTATTCATTGGCTTGCAAAGATGATCCGTAAATTCACAAGAACTCTACAAAACCTTGTGAATAAATTTTTGATTGATTTAACCATCTTTCCAAACTTGTTGAAATATCCCAAGAACTTTTTCAATAATATTTTTTTATGAAAAACACAAAGGCTATCTCTTGTTCGTAACCATCCTCCATGCTTGTTCTTGCACCTCCTCTGGTTTTTTAGTGGATCCGGTACTAAAGTTGAAGATTTATGCTAAAGGCCTTCGTGAAGACCATGTTAGAACTTTGTCAAAAACTTTGGAGGGCTTTTCACAAAATTTATAAGAAATGAACTGAGTACAGAGCTTTGCAAACATATCATCCAAACCTTGTGTTTAACTTCTGAAAAACTATTGAGGACGCATTACCGAACCTTTTAGTTTTTGCTAATAAAAACCTAATAACCTATTACTACAAATTAATTAGTGAGGTTTCACTTGACACATATGCTCAGTCCTAGATTCCTCACAATTTGAAATATGTTGGTCACCAGACTTCTTTTGAAGAGCTGGCCACGAAAAAAATGAAACATCAAAACAAATTTAAATTTGCACACCACAAAAAGTCTATACAAGCCATGAATGGGCTGTTGTGCATTGATGCTTGATCGAGATAACTTTGTAGTACCAGGAATATCTGTTGGTGACCATCCGACTAACATCCCCATCCGGAGGAAGTACATGTATTTATTTTTGTGAAGATATTATGGTAGGGAACTCTTTTGTCCTAGTGATTTCTGTTGTTGTGCAGCAATAAAAGTGGTGAAAACATCTGTCATTAGAATACCGATGCATTGACAGAGTCATCAATCTATCATAGATGTCACAATCAAAGATACCTAAGCTTAGACTAGCCACAATGGGAGTAACTTCAACAGTAACATCGAGTCCAACTCAGCAAATTTGCTTATGTGGCAATGAGTTAATGATGAGAGAGGTAGTTTGAGTAACTTACTGTAACATCACATGTCCCAATGCAATATGAGTCTATAACCTAATAAATGAAGCTTTGCACGACACCACACTCATGTTATTACTACCCACTATGAAGGTAGTAACATATTCTAGGGATATATGTATGCTACTAGTGTATGTTACTCTCCATTGTGGCTAGTCTTACGGAAATTAAATCATGGATGCATCCATGTTTTCCTGCAAAAATATGAGCACATTTGTTTTCGAACTTCAAAAAGAAAAGAATATTGTCTTCCAACTAAGCACAGCATGCATCCTGTCATGTGGTTGCCATTACATGTGATTTAATTCAGTTCTCTTGAAACAACTGCCATGTTTTCCTTCTAAACGAGAAAGTAATTCATCAACACACTACAATAAGCCCAAACTTCTACAGACTTCCACCAAAATGAGAGTTTGACAAACTACCGCCAGCTTCCTTCCTAATATAGCAAAACCCCTCAATCTATTAGTTCCAGGAAACCTACAAAATAAAGAAAAATATATGAGGGATATTTGACTCGGCATGGAAAAGAAAGACTCAAATCGAAAATCAAATAACTGAGTAAACAGACGTACTATTATTGTCCATTTATCTCACCTCCAAAAATTAAATCGAAAGTGAGTTAGAGTCTTTATGTTTAGAAGGGAGTTATGTTTGGAAATAACCGAGCATGTTTACTTTGTAGCACAAAATTACATATTTACCATTAGTATGGAAATAACAAGCTTCAGCTTTAGACTTTATTAATTGTTATACAGTGATTCCTCACAATGAGAGGTCATCACTACCACAAGCGGAAATAACATTCAGAGTCCTGACAACGAGAATGGATGGCTAATACTGGATGACAAACAAAGAAGCATTAGTTAAGCTGGCCGATAGAATCATACCCATTCGCCACTTCTAGACGAAACTAAGCATATCATCTGTCGATTCCACGCAATCCTTGTTGCCTGAAAAAAAGGTTTCCACGCGGTCAAGGTACAATAACTTGAATAACAGACACAATGCTGACCAAGAACAATCTATAAACTATGTGTTGCTATTCGCTATGAACATAGTAGTTGTGCGAATAGATATGATTTGGATCTTACTGTGGTACAGTTACACCAAAGTACAGGCTAACAAACTGAGGTACAACTACACCAAGTCAGTCTAACTAGATCAATAGTACCAATCCTAGTATTTGATTGCAATTCATGTTTGGATCTTACTGACAGCGTCAATTCAACACCAAAATTCATCCATGAACAATTCACAATCTTCTGTCCAAACACGAACCAATCAATCAATGGACCAGCAAATGCAATACTGAAATGTAAGGACACTGGTAGCAGTAAAACAAGCAGGTGATTACATACCTGCCGTGGGGATCCGGCTTGATCCAAGCCACGCTGGAAGCACGCATGGTATGAGAGAAAAGTACTCGTCTTCAAGCCGAGAGGCCCCGATCACCTTCGCATTGTGCATGTCCACGACGAGGACGTGCTCGCCGACCTTGATGTAAATGACACTGGCGTCGAGAGGGTCAAGGACGGCGATCTGCGGCGCCGATTGAGCCGAGTTCTCCTGCCACGGGTAGCCTCCGTCCGCCAAGACCTTCCTGAGCGACACCTGGTGCTCCAGCTTCCAGCCGCTGCCCTCGCCGTCGCCGAGCGCATATGAGCTGAGCAGAAACGGCCCGCCCGGAGTCACCTCGGCGTAGCGCAGCCTCCCCTCGCTCACGCCGATTCGCCGGCGCCTGGCCAGCTCCAGCATGGACAGAGCCCTTTCCTCGACTTTGCTGAGATCTCGTTCGTCCGCACATGCAGGCGCAGGAAGCACGCTCCCCCTCGGCAGCTCGACGAAGCGGATCTCCGGCCGGTCGGCGAAGGGGTCGACGGAGATGGCGCCCAAGGTCAGGTCGACCCACCACAGCCGGCCGTCGAAGGCAACCGTCTCCTGGTTCATCTCCATCTCGCGCGGGAGCAGCGGTCCGCCGGGCGAGCCCATCATCACCGTCTTCCACTTGCCTTCGTCGGAGAGGAACCGCGCCAGGGCGGAGCCGTTGAAGACGAACTCGGCGACGGCGAACCTGTCGGGCGGCCCGCAGCCGAGCCCTCCGTCGGCCTGGGTGAGGAGGCCCATGTGGTGGACGACGAGGATCTTCCTGCAGCCGCCGATGTCGGGAAGGCGGAGCATCTGGCCGGTGAGGGGGTTGCAGACGAAGCGCTGGAGCTCGGGGTTCCCGGTGAGGTCCCAGGAGGTGCAAGGGCCCTCCGCCCGGAGGTCGTGGTAGCTGAGCAGGAGGTGGCCGTCGCCGCTGGCGGCGGCGACGTGGCCGAAGAGGACCTGGACGACGTTGCCGCTGAGGTATTGGACCTTGCTGCTGTCCGCGGTGGGGCGTGCCGTGGGGTCGATGAGGTGCGCCGGGGCGGAGATGCTGGAGACGCCCGGAGGGTCCGCGGGGCGGAAGCGCGCGGTCTGGGCCGACGACGACCGGTCAACCTCGGCCGAGTGGTCGATGATGGCCCATGGTGGCAGGTGCGAGGAGGCAGCGCCGGTGGAGAGGGAGCGGCGAAGGCGGCCGGAGACGGCGCTGGCGGCGGAGAGGTAGCGGCTGGAGACGGCAGCGGTGGAGAGGCCCAGGAGGCGCCGGAGCGACATGGTGTGGTCGGTGGTCCGTCCGTTGGACTGGTGGATGTTTGGGTGACTCCTTCCTGTCGATAGTCAGTGTGCAGTCTTCCCTTCCTGACAAAAGAAAAAGGTTGCAACTTGAATTCCAAGTTCAAAAAACCAAGAGCAGTTTGCTTCTAATATCGGAATTGTGGTACTGTACATATATCTTCAGAGATATTTTGTGTACATATATCTTCAATAAAAAAGCGGAACATGCAGAGAATCGTTTTCTTGTGGCCCTGTCACCGTGCAGGAGTGTCGCATAGGCATGGGTGGGGTTGCGGCCGGAAGGCTCGGCAAGAAGTTTTGAATTTAGTTCAAAAAGAGTTTTGAATTTCATTTATAGTATGGAAATAAATGGTTGTATAGAGAACTCATAGGCAACTTGGAGCCTCAGCATATGCCGCGCTCCATGCTTGCACACTAACATTTGGAAAAATAGAATTTTGCATCAGATAAAAAATAAACATAAATGTTATTGTACCAACATTTGGTGGGAATGATTTTCAAGCGAACGCTCAGTGGACCGTTGGATTAAGTGCATGAATCTTGGCAAACAACGTCTCGCCACCTCATCATCAAGCAAGCATTCTCTTGGGGGGGGGGGGGGGGGGGGGGGACCTCGTTAACGGGCCAATATAGTGTGCTTTATGTCGGAGTCGCATCACCCCGCCCACTCGTCATGTCTCACCCGCACTCCCCATTGCCTCTTCCCCTCTCCCGGCGATTCGGTCGGTGACGTGTGCAATAGAGGGGGATGTTTGCGATGGTGCGGTAGGCAGCGGCATT
Organism: Aegilops tauschii subsp. strangulata; assembly: GCF_002575655.3. Lineage (NCBI taxonomy): Eukaryota > Viridiplantae > Streptophyta > Magnoliopsida > Poales > Poaceae > Aegilops > Aegilops tauschii. The sequence continues at coordinate 52,170,611 of NC_053039.3, forward strand.
GGCGGCTAGGACGCAGGGTTGGCAATCGACCCACTCACCCACCAGTCCACCACCCATCTCCAACCGATGGAGATGGGCATCTACGACTCATTGCAAACGTCCTGATGGTGGGGATGGTGGCCTGCTGAATATGTTATTTCAGGCCCGAGTGTCGGAGCTTCACGGTGTAGTAGTGCCAAACTCAGGTGACGACCATCAATGCGGGGTGGCTGCAGTTCAGGAGACACAAGGCTTGGGGGCTTAGGGGATGCTTGGCTAGGCCGAGGTGCATGCGAGTCCCACAATAGGCACTGTTGACGGTGCCCAACGAGGCAACGACGGTAGGGAGCATCATCGGTGGATGCGACGCGAGGGCCGCCGATAGGCACGCGCGTGGAGGGCAGATACGGGACAAGAAGCTATCTTTGGGAGGGGCTGAGAAACATAGGTACTGCATTTTACCTACTGCAGATTTTTCATGGCTAGCCTCTCATGCTCTACATGTTGAATATGCAGTAACACCAATCAATTTCCAGTCAACAGAATGCACAACCGGCAAACTGTACATGACAATTAGTTTGCATTTTATTCGATGACAACTCTTCATATTTTTTGAATACAAAATAAAAAAGGCAAAATTATGATGTCTTATCATGGCAAATTATGTTGACGAATGGTGAATTAAGATGTGTTTGCCATGGCATCTTCAATTTTTTCGCCATGGCAACTTAATTTTTGACCCATGACAATTAGTAGTTCTTTTCCTATTTTGTCACATGGTGGCTTAAGATAGCGGTGTCGTTGATTTTTTTAATAGAAGTAAGTGCCTCGTGCAGCTATTGTGAGCAAAGAAATAGTTTGTACTAGTCTCATGGCAAATACAATTCCAGATCCATGGCAAATTTTACAGCATGGCAAAAAAATCTGTTATTGGCAAATTTTGCAGAGCCATGGCATTTTTTTGTTTGCTCTACATAATGGCAATTTTTTGTAAGTTTTTGTTCTTCTCCTTAAAAAAATATGTAGAACACATTTGTTCTATATCATGGCATTTGCCATGACCTACATAATTTTTTTAAAACATGCCATGTTTATTTGTACTGTATTTTTTTTTCTATATTGCCATCATGTGGACTACTCACATTGTAAAACTTGAAAGTTTGTCTCTCTACAATTGCCATTGCAAATTTACAATAACAATGTTTTTTACAGCTACCATACTCAAGTGATCCCTTTTTCAAATCCTATACTTTTGCCATGTCACCAATACATTTTTTTTCCTCATTCCTCATGACCTACATAGCTTTTTATTAAAACAAACTTGCCATTTCTATTTGTACTATGTTTTTTTTCTACATTGCCATCATGGGTGCTTATACTCACATGGCAAAACTTAAAATTTTGTCTCCTCTACAATTGCCATGTCAAATTTACGATAAGCACATTTTTGAAAAGTAGCATGTGTGACCGATGAGGACATAGACCTAGGGTAGGGCGATAGGCCTGACCTATACGTCCTACCTAAGGTCCTTGTCCTAGAAGTAAAGAAGTTCAAGAGCAAATAGAGAGGGCTCAACAAAGGTGTCGAGTGCAATCCACTCGACCTACCATTCACTCGGAGATCTCTCCTTATTTAGGTCACTCGACCACTCAACCACTCGACATGCAGAAGACCTAAAGCCACTCTGCGCAGCAACGGTCGGACGTTTACTCATAGACTTAATGATCATTTATAGCACTTTATTATTGACGTTACCTGTAACGCTCTCACTTTATGTACATTGAATCCTGTGTAACGGAGGGGAGCTGGGGTCCTGGCACACTCTATATAAGCCACCCCCTCCTTTGAGACAAGGGTTCGCACCCCCTGTAACACACACACACACACACACACATATAATCCAGTCGACCGCCTCCGGGCTCCGAGATGTAGGGCTGTTACTTCCTCCGAGAAGGGCCTGAACTCGTAAAACTCTTGCGTACAACTTCTCCATAGCTAAGATCTTGCCTCTACATCCCTACCCCCATTCTACTGTCAGACTTAGAACCACGACAGTTGGCGCCCACCTTGGGGCAGGTGTCTTAGCGACTTGTTGGAGAAGTTGCGATTTTTCCGATCCCCATCAGCATGGTTTCAGGCGGAGGATTGGCCGAGGGCCGCGAGATCCGTTTCGGCGCGCTCCTGTTCGTCGCCGACGACTCCGCTTGGCAACAAGAAGCTCCACTCGACGTTGAGGCGCTCCCCGTCCGTGGGGCAACGCACTTTCGCGCGTGCGTCCGCGGCGTCCTCCTGCGGCAGCCGTCGACTCAGTATTGGTCGGCTCCGGTGGCGTCTTCACTCCCTGCTGCCCGCTGGCACAAGCGTTCCGGTCAGTCGAGGCTCCAGCGGTGGGTGAGGCACGCGGTGGCTCGCCAATCGGCCACCCCCCAAGTCGCGGCAATCGAGCCCGACGAAACTCTCTACGGCCTGCTCGACCTGTCGACTGGCTCCATTGAGACCGCGTCCGAGTGCGAGAGCAGTGACCCCGCGGCGGAAGTCCTGATGGTCAACGGACCGCGCAGTCCTCCTGGCTTCCCCCACGAGGACGGTGGCGACGGCGGAGGCAATCCGTCGCGTGCCCACGAGGAGTACCGCCCCGAGCCCCTCTCTTCGCAGCAGAGGGAAGAGCTTCGCCGCCGCAACATGGATGCACTTCACACTCCTATCGTTAGAGAAACCCCCGAGGCCCAGGCCTTGGAGGAGGTGCGCCTGGCCAACTTGGCTGAGCGCACTCAAGTGGAGAATCTCCAGCATGCACTCGACGAGCGTGCTCGGCAGCGGATTCCTGAGTCTAGTCGATGACAACTTTTTCCGCCTCCTACTCAGGTATACCGAACTCCGACTCAGAATCTCACAGCTGCAGCCCGAATAGCAGAGTCGATCCAGCCCTCCCAGTCAGAAGCTGGCAGAGGTTTGATGCAGACTAGGGCTTTACTCCGGGCAGCAGGAGAACAAAACACAGTAGTATCTCAGTCGCGGAATAGGATCCATAGCAGATCCGTGGTAGCAAACACAGTCCAGTCGGCTCACAGTCCAAGATCGCCCCCGAGGCGTGAGGGACGTGGAGACCGACGAGATCTGTACAGAAACCGTGAGCAGTATGATCACCGACTCGACCACGATGATCGTCGCCGAGTGCCCACGCCTCCCCCAAGGAGTGGGTCATACGCACCTCGGCAACACGATGACAGGCGCCCTCACAGTGGTGGGCGAAGGACTCCAGTCGATCCCCGGGAGCCAGGCTTTGACGCGAGATCCATTCTCGTTCAAGGTTTGGTTGACAGGAACAGAGCACACAGAGATGGCCACGATAGAGATTACCCGACCGGCAGCAGGGTGCATGTTTCGGGTCCCGAGTGTTTCAGCAGAGCCATCAGAGCAGCAGTGATTCCTCCCAACTTCAGGTTGGCGACTGGAGTCAGCAAATTCACTGGTGAGTCCAAGCCTGACACTTGGCTTGAGGACTACCGAGTGGCTGTGCAGATTGGTGGTGGCAATGACGAAGTGGCCATGAAGCACCTGCCTCTGATGTTAGAGGGTTCGGCCAGAGCGTGGTTGAATTAGTTAGCACCTGGCAGTATTTACAGTTGGGAAGAGCTTGCCCGAGTGTTTGTCAGAACATTTGAAGGTACATGCAAAAGACCAGCGGGGCTAACTGAGCTACAGTCTTGTGTGCAGAAGTCGAATGAAACTTTAAAAGATTATATCCAGAGGTGGATCACGTTACACCACATAGTGGAAAATGTGTCTGATCACCAAGCAGTTTGTGCCTTCAAGGAAGGCGTCAAGTATCGAGAATTGAATCTGAAGTTCGGTCGGACTGGAGATATGTCTCTGAGTCGAATGATGGAAATTGCCACCAAGTATGCTAATGGTGAAGAAGAGGATCGGCTCCGGAGTGGCAAGCACAAAACACTCGCCCACGAAACCGGGGGAGGGAACTCCAGTCGGAAGAAGAAGCGCAAAGCCGAGCCAGCTGCTGCTGGAGAAACCTTAGCCGTGACTCAAGGAAAGTTCAAGGGGAAGCCCAAAGGGCCATGGAACCCCAAGAAAGTAAAAGATCAAGACGGAAATGATGTGTTGGATTTACCATGCCACATTCACATCAAAAAAGATGAGGAGGGTAATCTCATCTACCCGAAACACACCACTCGACAATGTCGGCTCCTAATCCAGCAGTTCTGAGAGAAACAGCCCAAAGAAAAGGAGAAAGAATCAGACAAAGTTGAGGATAAGGAAGAGGACGATGATGGTTACCCCCACGTCAATTCCACTCTGATGATTTTCGCTGATGTTGAGAGCAAGAGTCGACTGAAAGTCATCAACCGAGAAGTGAACATGGTCGCTCCGGCGACGCCCAGTTATTTAAAGTGGTCCCAGACCACCATTACATTCGACCAGTCTGATCACCCGACACACATAGCCACCCCTGGGAGGCAAGCGTTGGTGGTCGACCCAGTCGTCGAAGGCACTCGGTTGACTAAGGTTCTGATGGATGGTGGCAGTGGTCGGAACATACTGTATGCGGAGACCTTGAAAGGAATGGGCATTCCGATGTCTAGACTCAGTGAAAGCAATATGAGTTTCCATGGGGTTATTCCTGGCAAGAAGGCTGAGTCGCTCGGCCAGATCGCCCTCGATGTGGTTTTTGGTGATTCCAAGAATTATCGCAAGGAAAAGTTGACGTTTGAAGTCATCGATTCCCAGAGTGCTTATCATGCTATTCTGGGCAGGCCGGCTTATGCACGTTTCATGGCTTGACCATGTTACGTTTACCTTAAATTGAAGATGCTTAGTCCTAAAGGAGTGATTACCATCACTGGCAATCGGAAGATGGCAGAAGAGTGCTTCCAGAAGGGCTCAAAGATCGCCGATGCACAAATGGCAGTTGTGGAATTACAGGAGTATCAAAAAAATGCAGATCCGAGTGATTTGTTGCGAGCTAAGAAGCCTGCCACAGATTCAGCATTTCAGTCGTCTGGTGAAACGAAGCCGATTCATATTCACCCGACTGATCCCAATGCTGCTTTGACTCACATCTCGACAACACTCGACTCCAAATAGGAAGAAGCGCTCATCCAGTTCCTCCGTGAGAACTGGGACATCTTTGCACGGAAACCTTCTGACATGCCAGGTGTTCCTAGGGGGCTGGCTGAGCACCGTTTGCGAGTCGACCCAAAAGTGAAACCGGTCAAAGAACACCTTCGACGTCCGCCGTGCAGAAGAGAAAAGCAATCGGCGAAGAAGTGGATCGACTCCTAGCAGCTGAGTTTATCCGAGAGATTTACCACTCCGAGTGGTTAGCCAATGTTGTCATGGTCCCCAAGAAGGACGACTCACTTCGCATGTGCATTGACTTCGAACATATCAATCGGGCCTGCCCGAAAGATCACTTTCCTCTCCCCCGCATCGATCAAATTGTCGACTCGACTATAGGGTGTGAGCGTTTGTCCTTTTTGGACGCTTATTCCGGGTATCATCAGATCCGACTATATGGACCCGATGAGATAAAAACGGCTTTCATCACTCCATTCGGGTGCTTCTGTTATGTCACCATGCCATTCGGTCTGAAGAATGCTGGAGCCACATTCATCAGGATGATTCAGAAGTGTTTACTCACTCAAATTAGTCGGAATGTGGAAACATACATGGATGACATTGTGGTCAAGTCACGTAAAGGTTCCAACCTGTTGGCTGACCTTGCTGAAACTTTTGCCAACCTCAGAAGGTATGATATCAAGCTTAATCCATCAAAGTGCACATTCGGAGTTCCGGGAGAAAAATTACTCGGTTTCCTCGTTTCCGAACGAGGGATCGATGCTAACCCAGAGAAAGTTGGTGCCATTCTCCGAATGAAGCGCCCTGTGCGTGTGCACGATGTCCAGAAGCTTACAGGTTGTTTGGCCGCCTTAAGTCGATTCATTTCTCGCCTCAGTGAAAAGGCATTGCCTCTTTACCGACTAATGAAGAAGTCTGATAAGTTCGAGTGGACTCCTGAAGCTGATGCAGCATTTGCAGAGCTCAAAGCCCTGCTTTCCACCCAGCCAGTGCTTGCTGCCCCAATCAGCAAAGAGCCTTTACTGCTTTACATTGCAGCCACTGGACAAGTTGTCAGTACAGTACTTACGGTCGAACGGGAAGAGGAAGGAAAAGCCTATAAAGTTCAGCGCCCAGTATATTATGTTTCTGAAGTTTTGACCCCATCAAAGCAAAGATATCCACATTATCAGAAGCTTGTTTATGGGATTTATATGACCACGAAGAAGGTTGCACATTATTTCTCTGACCACTCCATTACAGTCGTCAGCGACGCTCCATTATCAGAGATTCTGAACAACAGAGATGCAACTGGTTGAGTGGCAAAGTGGGCGATTCAACTCCTTCCCCTGGAAATTAAGTTTGAGGCAAAGAAAGCTATCAAGTCCAAAGCAATAGCAGATTTCCTCGCCGAGTGGATCGAATAGCAACTACCGACTCAAATCCACTCGGAGCACTGGACCATGTTCTTTGATGGTTCCAAGATGCTGAATGGTTCCGGTGCTGGGGTGGTACTGGTATTGTTGGAAATATTCCCTAGAGGCAATAATAAAATGGTTATTATTGTATTTCCTTGTTCATGATAATTGTCTATTGTTCATGCTATAATTGTATTAACTGGAAACCGTAATACATGTGTGAATACATAGACCACAACATGTCCCTAGTATGCCTCTAGTTGACTAGCTCGTTGATCAATAGATGGTTATGGTTTCCTGACCATGGACATTGGATGTCATTGATAACGGGATCACATCATTAGGAGAATGATGTGATGGACAAGACCCAATCCTAAGCATAGCACAAGATCGTGTAGTTCGTTTGCTAAGAGCTTTTCCAATGTCAAGTATCGTTTCCTTAGACCATGAGATTGTGCAACTCCCGGATACCGTAGGAATGCTTTGGGTGTACCAAACATCACAACGTAACTGGGTGGCTATAAAGGTGCACTACAGGTATCCCCGAAAGTGTCTGTTGGGTTGGCACGAATCGAGACTGGGATTTGTCACTCCGTATGACGGAGAGGTATCTCTGGGCCCACTCGGTAATGCATCATCATAATGAGCTCAATGTGACTAATGAGTTAGCCAAGTGATCATGCGTTACGGAACGAGTAAAGAGACTTGCGGGGAACAATATTGAACGAGGTATGGGGATACCGACGATTGAATCTCGGGCAAGTAACATACCGATAGACAAAGGGAATTGAATACGGGATTGATTGAATCTCCGACATCGTGGTTCATCCGATGAGATCATCGTGGAACATGTGGGAGCCAATATGGGTATCCAGATCCCGCTATTGGTTATTGGCCGGAGAGGTGTCTCGGTCATGTCTGCATGGTTCCCGAACCCGTAGGGTCTACACACTTAAGGTTCGGTGACGCTAGAGTTGTTATGGGAAATAGTATGTGGTTATCGAAGGTTGTTCGGAGTCCCGGATGAGATCCCGGACATGACGAGGAGCTCCGGAGTGGTCCGGAGGTGAAGATCGATATATTGGACGAAGGGTTGGAGTCCGGAATTGTTCTGGGAGTACCGGGTGACGACCAGCGTGACCGAAAGGTGTTTCGGAGGCCCCGGCAAGCCTTGGGGGGCCTTATGGGCCAAGGGGACGGGGCACACCAGCCCACTAAGGGGCCGTGCGCCCCTCCCAACCCCTCTCACGTAACGTGGAGAGGTGGGGGCGCCTCCCCTAGGGCAGCCACCCCTGCCGGCTTGGGGGGCAAGTTTCCCAGGGGTGGGGGCGCCCAAACCCATCTAGGGTTTCCCCTGTGGCCGCCGCCCCTCCCCTAGGGAACCCTAGGGCGCCTCCTCCACCCCCTCCCCCCTATATATAGTGAGGGAGAGAGAGGGCAGCCGCACCCCTTGCTTGGCGCAGCCCTCTCCTCCTCCAACTCCTCCTCCTCCTCCGTAGTGCTTAGCGAAGCTCCGCCGGAGAACCACGAGCTCCATTGCCACCACACCATCGTGCTGCTGGAGTTCTCCCTCAACTTCTCCTCTCCCCTTGCTGGATCAAGAAGGAGGAGACGTCCCCGGGCTGTACGTGTGTTGAACGCGGAGGCACCGTCCGTTCGGCGCTAGATCAGATCCTCCGCGATTTGAATCGCCGCGAGTACGACTCCATCAACCGCGTTCTTGTAACGCTTCCGCTTAGCGATCTTCAAGGGTATGAAGATGCACTCCCTCTCTCTCGTTGCTAGCATCTCCTAGATTGATCTTTGTGACATGTAGGAAAATTTTGAATTATTACTACGTTCCCCAATAGTGGCATCATGAGCTAGGTCTATTCGTAGATTCTATGCACGAGTAGAACACAAAGTAGTTGTTGGCGATGATTTGTTCAATTTGCTTACCGTTACTAGTCTTATCTTGATTCGGCGGCATTGTGGGATGAAGCGGCCCGGACCGACCTTACACGTACTCTTACGTGAGACAGGTTCCACCGACTGACATGCACTTGATGCATAAGGTGGCTAGCGGGTGTCTGTCTCTCCCACTTTAGTCGGATCGGATTCTATGAAGAGGGTCCTTATGAAGGGTAAATAGCAATTGGCATATCACCGTTGTGGCTTTTGCGTAGGTAAGAAACGTTCTTACTAGAAACCCATAGCAGCCACGTAAAACATGCAACAACAATTAGAGGACGTCTAACTTGTTTTTGCAGGGTATGCTATGTGATGTGATATGGCCAAAAGGATGTGATGAATTATATATATGTGATGTATGAGATCGATCATGTTCTTGTAATAGGAATCACGACTTGCATGTCGATGATTATGACAACCGGCAGGAGCCATAGGAGTTGTCTTAATTTATTGTATGACCTGCGTGTCAATGAAAAACGCCATGTAATCACTTTACTTTATTGCTAACCGTTAGCCATAGTAGTAGAAGTAATAGTTGGCGAGACAACTTCATGAAGACACGATGATGGAGATAATGATGATGGAGATCATGGTGTCATGCCGGTGACGAAGGTGATCATGCCGCGCCTCAAAGATGGAGATCAAAAGGCGCAAGATGATATTGGCCATATCATGTCACTTTATGATTTGCATGTCATGTTTGTCATGTTTACATCTTATTTGCTTAGAACGACTGTAGCATAAATAAGATGATCCCTCACTAAAATTTCAAGAGATGTGTTCCCCCTAACTGTGCACCGTTGCGAAGGTTCGTTGTTTCGAAGCACCACGTGATGATCGGGTGTGATAGATTCTAACGTTCGCATACAACGGGTGTAAGCCAGATTTACACATGCGAAACACTTAGGTTGACTTGACGAGCCTAGCATGTACAGACATGGCCTCGGAACACAAGAGACCGAAAGGTCGAACATGAGTCGTATAGTAGATACGATCAACATGGAGATGTTCACCGATGATGACTAGTCCATCTCACGTGATGATCGGACATGACCTAGTTGACTCGGATCATGTATCACTTAGATGACTAGTGGGATGTCTATCTGAGTGGGAGTTCATTAAATAATTTGATTAGATGAACTTAATTATCATGAACATAGTCAAAAGGTCTTTGCAAATTATGTCGTAGCTTACGCTTTAGTTCTACTAAGATATGTTCCTAGAGAAAATTTAGTTGAAAGTTGATAGTAGAAATTATGCGGACTGGGTCCGTAAACTGAGGATTGTCCTCATTGCTGCACAGAAGGCTTATGTCCTTAATGCACCACTCAGTATGCTGAACCTCGAGCGTCGTTTGTGGATGTTGCGAACATCTGACATACACGTTTTGATGACTACGTGATAGTTCAGTGCGTAATGTTAAACGGTTTAGAATTGAGGCACCGAAGACATTTTGAAACGTCGCGGAACATATGAGATGTTCCAAGAGCTGAAATTGGGATTTTAGGCTCGTGCCCACGTCAAGAGGTGTGAGACCTCCGACAAGTTTCTTAAGCCTGCAAACTAAGGGAGAAAACCTCAATCGTTGAGCATGTGCTCGGATTGTCTGAGTACTACAATCGCTTTAATCAAGTGGCAGTTGTCTTCCAGATGAGATAGTGATGGTTCTCCAAAGTCACTGCCACCAAGCTACTAGAGCTTCGTGATGAACTATAACATATCAGGGATAGATATGATGATCCTTGAGCTATTCGCGATGTTTGACACCGCGAAAGTAGAAATCAAGTAGGAGCATCAATTGTTGATGGTTAGTAAAACCACTTGTTTCAAGAAGGGCAAGGGCAAGAAGGGATACTTCATGAAACGGCAAATCAGTTGCTGCTCTAGTGAAGAAACCCAAGGTAGAACCCAAACCCGAGACTAAGTGCTTCTGTAATGAGGGGAACAGTCACTGAAGCAGAACTACCCTAGATACTTGGTAGATGAGAAGGCTGGTAAGGTCGACAGAAGTATATTGGATATACATTATATTAATGTGTACTTTACTAGTACTCCTAGTAGCACCAGGGTATTAGATACCGGTTCGGTTGCTAAGTGTTGGTAACTCGAAATAAAAAGCTACGGAATAAATGGAGACTAACTAAAGGTGAGATGACGATATGTGTTGGAAGTGTTTCCAAGGTTGATGTGATCAAGCATCGCATGCTCCCTCTACCGTCGAGATTGGTGTTAAACCTAAATAATTGTTATTTGGTGTTTGCATTGAGCATAGACATGATTGGATTATGTTTATCGCAATATGGTTATTCATTTAAGGAGAATAATGGTTACTCTGTTTATTTGAATAATACCTTCAATGGTCTTGCACCTAAAATGAATGGTTTATTGAATCTCGATCGTAGTGATACACATGATCATGCCAAAAGATATAAGATAGTAATGATAGTACCACATACTTGTGGCACTGCCATTTGAGTCATATTGGTATAAAACGCATGAAGAAGCTCCATGTAGTTGGATCTTTGGACTCACTCGTTTTTGAAAAGATTGAGACATGCGAACCATGTCTATTGGTATATATGCATGAAGAAACTCCATGCAGATGGATCGTTTGGACTCACTTGATTTTGAATCACTTGAGACATGCAAATCATACCACATGGGCAAGATGACTGAAAGGCCTCGTTTTCAGTGAGATGGAACAAAAGAGCAACTTGTTAGAAGTAATACATTTGATGTGTGCAATCCAATGAGTGCTGAGGCACGCAGTGAATATCATTATGCTCTTACTTCATAGATGATTTAAGTAGATTCTAAGTATATTTACTTGATGAAATACAAGTCTGAAGTAATTTCAGAGTGAAGTAGAAGATCGTCGTGACAAGAGGATAAGATGTCTATGATATGATCATAGAGATGAATATCTGAGTTACGAGTTTGGTACACAATTAAGACATTGTGGAAATTGTTTCACAACTAATACCGCCTGGAACACCATAGTGTGATGGTGTGTCCGAACATCATAAATGCACCCTATTGGATATTGTGGATACCATGATGTCTCTTATCAAATTACCACTATCGTTTATGGGTTAGGCATTAGAGACAACCACATTCACTTTAATAGGGCACCACGTAATTCCGTTGAGATGACACCGTACGAAATATGGTTTAGAGAAACCTAAGCTATCGTTTATTAAAAGTTTGGGGCTGCGACGCTTATGTGAAAAAGTTTCAGGCTGATAAGCTTGAACCCAAAGCGGATAAATGCATCTTCATAGAATACCCAAAACAGTTGGGTATACCTCCTATTTCAGATCTGGAAGCAAAAGTGATTGTTTCTAGAAACGGGTCCTTTCTCGAGGAAAAGTTTCTCTCGAAAGAATTGAGTGGGAGGATGGCGGAGACTTGATGAGGTTATTGAACCGTCACTTCAACTAGTGTGTAGCAGGGCACAAGAAGTTGTTCTTGTGGCACGTACACCAATTGAAGTGGAAGCTTATGATAGTGATCATGAAACTTCGGATCAAGTCACTACCAAACCTCGTAGGAAGACAAGGATGTGTACTACTTCAGAGTGGTACGTAATCCTGTCTTGGAAGTCATGTTGCTAGACAACAATGAACCTACGAGCTATGGAGAAGTGATGGTGGGCCCAGATTCCGATGAATGGCTGGAGGCCATAAAATCCGAGAGAGGATCCATGTATAAAAACAAAGTATAGACTTTGGAAGAACTACTTGATGGTCGTAAGGCTGTTGGGTGCAGATGGATTTTAAAAGGAAGACGGACAATGATGGTAAGTGTCACCATTAAGAAAGCTTGACTTGTCGTTAAAATGTTTTCCGACAACTTCAAGGAGTTGACTACGATGAGATTTTCTCACTCGTAGCGATGCTAAGAGTCTGTTGGAATTATCTTAGCAGTTACTGCATTATTTATGAAATCTTGCAGATAGGATGTCAAAAACATTGTTTCCTCGACGATTTTCTTGAGGAAAGGTTGTATGTGATACAACCAGAAGGTTTTGTCAATCCTGAAAGATGCTAACAAGTATGCAAAGCTCCAGCAATCCTTCTAAGGACTGGAGTAAGCATCTCGGAGTTGGAATGTACGCTTTGATGAGATGATCAAAGATTTTGGGTTTTTACAAAGTTTATGAGAAACTTCTATTTCCAAAGAAGTGAGTGGGAGCACTATAGAATTTTTGATGAGTATATGTTGTTAACATATTGTTGATCAGAAATGATGTAGAATTTCTGGAAAGCATACAGGGTTATTTGAAAAGTGTTTTTCAATGGAAAACCTGGATTAAGCTACTTGAACATTGAGCATCAAGATCTATAAGGATAGATCAAAAACGCTTAATAGTACTTTCAAATGAATACATATCGTGACAAGATTTTGAAGGAGTTCAAAATAGATCAGCAAAGAAGGAGTTCTTTGCTGTGTTACAAGGTGTGAGTATTGAGTAAGACTCAAGACCTGACCACGGCAGAAGAGAGAGAAAGGACGAAGGTCGTCCCCTATGCTTTAGACGTAGGCTCTATAGTATGCTATGCTGTGTACCGCACCTGAAGTGTGCCTTGCCATGAGTTAGTCAAGGGGTACAATAGTGATCCAGGAATGGATCACATGACAGCGGTCGAACTTATCCTTAGTAACTAGTGGACTAAGGAATTTTCTCGATTATGGAGGTGGTAAAAGAGTTTGTCGTAAAGGGTTACATCGATGCAAACTTTGACACTAATCCGGACGACTCTGAGTAGTAAACCGGATTCGTATAGTAGAGCAGTTATTTGGAATAGCTCCAAGTAGCGCGTGGTAGCTACATCTACAAGATGACATAGAGATTTGTAAAGCACACACGGATGTGAAAGGTTCAGACCCGTTGACTAATAACCTCTCTCACAAGCGAGATATGAACAAACCCCATGGGTGTTGGATTCATTACAATCACATAGTGATGTGAACTAGATTATTGACTCTAGTGCAGGTGGGAGACTGTTGGAAATATTCCCTAGAGGCAATAATAAAATGGTTATTATTGTATTTCCTTGTTCATGATAATTGTCTATTGTTCATGCTATAATTGTATTAACTGGAAACCGTAATACATGTGTGAATACATAGACCACAACATGTCCCTAGTATGCCTCTAGTTGACTAGCTCGTTGATCAATAGATGGTTATGGTTTCCTAACCATGGACATTGGATGTCATTGATAATGGGATCACATCATTAGGACAATGATGTGATGGACAAGACCCAATCCTAAGCATGGCACAAGATCGTGTAGTTCGTTTGCTAAGAGCTTTTCCAATGTCAAGTATCGTTTCCTTAGACCATGAGATTGTGCAACTCCCGGATACCGTAGGAATGCTTTGGGTGTACCAAACGTCACAACGTAACTGGGTGGCTATAAAGGTGCACTACAGGTATCTCCGAAAGTGTCTGTTGGGTTGGCACGAATCGAGACTGGGATTTGTCACTCCGTATGACGGAGAGGTATCTCTGGGCCCACTCGGTAATGCATCATCATAATGAGCTCAATGTGACTAATGAGTTAGCCACGGGATCATGCGTTACAGAACGAGTAAAGAGACTTGCCGGTAACAAGATTGAACGAGGTATGGGGATACCGACGATTGAATCTCGGGCAAGTAACATACTGATAGACAAAGGGAATTGAATACGGGATTGATTGAATCCCCGACATCGTGGTTCATCCGATGAGATCATCGTGGAACATGTGGGAGCCAATATGGGTATCCAGATCCCGCTATTGGTTATTGGCCGGAGAGGTGTCTCGGTCATGTCTGCATGGTTCCCGAACCCGTAGGGTCTACACACTTAAGGTTCGGTGACGCTAGAGTTGTTATGGGAAATAGTATGTGGTTACCGAAGGTTGTTCGGAGTCCCGGATGAGATCCCGGACATGACGAGGAGCTCCGGAGTGGTCCAGAGGTGAAGATCGATATATTGGACGAAGGGTTGGAGTCCGGAATTGTTCTGGGAGTACCGGGTGACGACCAGCGTGACCGAAAGGTGTTTCGGAGGCCCCGGCAAGCCTTGGGGGGCCTTATGGGCCAAGGGGACGGGGCACACCAGCCCACTAAGGGGCCGTGCGCCCCTCCCAACCCCTCTCACGTAACGTGGAGAGGTGGGGGCGCCTCCCCTAGGGCAGCCACCCCTCCCGGCTTGGGGGGCAAGTTTCCCAGGGGTGGGGGCGCCCAAACCCATCTAGGGTTTCCCCTGTGGCCGCCGCCCCTCCACTAGGGAACCCTAGGGCGCCTCCTCCACCCCCCTTCCCCCTATATATAGTGAGGGAGAGAGAGGGCAGCCGCACCCCTTGCTTGGCGCAGCCCTCTCCTCCTCCAACTCCTCCTCCTCCTCCGTAGTGCTTAGCGAAGCTCTGCCGGAGAACCACGAGCTCCATTGCCACCATGCCGTCGTGCTGCTGGAGTTCTCCCTCAACTTTCCTCTCCCCTTGCTAGATCAAGAAGGAGGAGACGTCCCCGGGCTGTACGTGTGTTGAACGCGGAGGCGCCATCCGTTCGGCGCTAGATCGGATCCTCCGCGATTTGAATCGCCGCGAGTACGACTCCATCAACCGCGTTCTTGTAACGCTTCCGCTTAGCGATCTTCAAGGGTATGAAGATGCACTCCCTCTCTCTCATTGCTAGCATCTCCTAGATTGATCTTGGTGACACGTAGGAAAATTTTGAATTATTACTAGGTTCCCCAACAGGTATCCCCCCGAGGAGACAAGCTCAGATATGTTCTCCAGATTCACTTTGATTCCTCCAATAACGAAGCGGTATATGAAGCACTTTTGTATGGGTTACGTATGGCCATCTCAGTCAGCGTCCGTCGCCTCATGGTCTACGGCGACTCAGATTTGGTAGTCAATCATGTGATGAAGGAGTGGGACGTCAGAAGCCCAGCTATGACTGCTTATTGCAATGCGGTGAGGAAGTTGGAAAAGAAGTTTGAGGGGTTAGAGCTCCATCATATACCCCGACTGAAAAATCAAGCAGCCGATGATTTGGCCAAGATAGGTTCCAAGAGAGAAGCCATTCCCAGCAACGTATTTTTAGAACACATTCATACACCTTCTGTTCAAGAAGATCCTTTCACTGAAGAGCCCCCGCAGCCTAAGAGTGCCACAGATCCGACTGAAGTCTAAGTCCCTGCCGTGGTCGACCTGATCATGGAGGTTTTGGTCATCACTCCCGACTGGACAGTGCCATACATTGCCTATATCCTTAGGAAGGAACTCCCAGAGGATGAAGAAGAGGCTTGACAGATCGTCCGTCGATCCAAAGCCTTCACTGTGATAAAAGGGCATCTGTTCAGGGAAAGCGTAACTGGAGTCAGCCAGAAATGCATAACATCAGAAGAAGGTCGAATGATCCTCAACGACATCCACTCGGGGACCTGTGGTCACCATGCGTCCTCTGGGACTATTGTGGCCAAAGCATACCGAGCTGGATTTTATTAGCCATGAGCAAATGAAATGGCAAAAGATATAGTCGACAAATGTGAAGGCTGCCAGTTTTACTCCAATATGTCCCACAAGCCTGCGTCAGCCCTGAAGACTATTCCACTCATCTGCCCCTTTGCTGTTTGGGGATTGGATATGGTTGGACCCCTGAGGACTGGTAGGAGCGGCTTCACTCATGTGCTTGTAGCAGTCGACAAGTTTACCAAATGGATTGAAGCCAAGCTTATCAAGAATCTTGAGGCCAGTACTGCCGTCAGTTTCATCAGAGAATTGATATTCAGATACGGAGTTCCGCACAGCATCATCACTGACAACGGGTCGAACTTTGATTCTGATGAGTTCAGAGCCTTCTGTGCTTCCCAAGGCACACGAGTCGACTATGCTTCAGTCGCCCACCCGCAGTCGAATGGACAAGCAGAAAGAGCAAATGGCTTGATTCTCAAAGGACTGAAACCCCGCCTAATGCGTGATCTCAAGCATGTAGCAGGCGCCTGGGTCGATGAACTTCCATCAGTTCTTTGGGGACTGAGGACAACTCCCAATCGGTCGACTGGCCGAACTCCATTCTTTTTGGTTTATGGAGCTGAAGCTGTTCTACCGAGTGACTTGCTTCACAATGCACCCCGAGTCGAGCTCTTCTCTGAAGATGAAGTAGAACAGGGCCGGCAGGACGCAGTCGATCTCCTAGAGGAGGAAAGAGAGATGGCCTTAATCCGGTCGACCATTTATCAGCCAGACTTGCATCGATTCCACGCAGAAACGTGAGGGGCCGAGCCTTTCAAGAGGGAGACTTGGTTCTTCGAGTGGATCAGTAGAAACCACACAAGCTCGCCCCTGCTTGGGAAGGTCCCTTCATTGTCACCAGAGTTCTCCACAATGGAGCATACCATCTTTACAATGTCGAGCATCAGAAAGACGAGCCACGGGCTTGGAACGCGGAGCTGCTCTGCCCCTTTTATACTTGAGTACTCATTCGCATGAGATGTAAGAAGAAATACCTTTCTAGTTTGTTTATCAAAGACAAGAGCTTTACAGTCTTCCTAAATGGTTGTTGTTACTTTTGTTTGCATCTGAAATCCCCCAGTGGGTGTCTTTGCCGCGAATCCATTTCGCCTAAGTTTGAAAATCCTACCGAGTGATGAGCAAGCCTCTCACTCGGGGGCTTAGCCGCGAATCCGTTTCGCCTAAGTTTGAAAAATCCTACCGAGTGATGAGCCAACCTCTCACTCCGGGGCTTAGCTGCAGTCCAGTACTCGCCTAAGTTTAAAAAATCCTACCGAGTGATGAGCAAGCCTCTCACTCGGAGGCTTAGCTACAGTCTAGTACTCGCCTAAGTTCAAAAAATCCTACCAAGTGATGAGCAAGCCTCTCACTCGGGGGCTTAGCTGCAGTCCAGTACTCGCCTAAGTTTAAAAAATCCTACCAAGTGGTGAGCAAGCCTCCCACTCGGAGGCTTAGCTGCAGTCCAGTACTTGCCTAAGTGTAAAAAATCCTACCGAGTGGTGAGCAAGCCTCTCACTCGGGGGCTTAGCTGCAGTCCAGTACTCGCCTAAGTTTAAAAAATCCCACTGAGTGGTGAGCAACCCTCTCACTCGGGGGCTTAGCTGCAGTCCAGTACTCGCCTAAGTTTAAAAAATCCCACCGAGTGGTGAGCAACCCTCTCACTCGGGGGCTTAGCTGCAGGCGAGTACTCGCCTAAGTTTAAAAAATCATACCGAGTGATGAGCAAGCCTCTCACTCGGAGGCTTAGCTGTAGTCCAGTACTTGCCTAAGTTCAAAAAATCCTACCGAGTGATGAGCAAGCCTCTCACTCGGGGGCTTAGCTGCAGTCCAGTACTCGCCTAAGTTTAAAAAATCCTACCGAGTGGTGAGAAAGCCTCCCCGGAGGCTTAGCTGCAGTCCAGTACTCGCCTAAGTGTAAAAGATCCTACCGAGTGGTGAGCAAGCCTCTCACTCGGGGGCTTAGCTGCAGTCTAGTACTCGCCTAAGTTTAAAAAATCCCACCGAGTGGTGAGCAACCCTCTCACTCGGGGGATTAGCTGCAGTCCAGTACTCGCCTAAGTTTAAAAAATCCCACCGAGTGGTGAGCAACCCTCTCACTCGGGGGCTTAGCTGCAGTCCAGTACTCGCCTAAGTTTAAAAAAATCCTACCGAGTGGTGAGCAAGCCTCTCACTCGGGGGCTTAGCTGCAGTCCAGTACTCGCCTAAGTGTAAAAAATCCTACCGAGCGGTGAGCAACCCTCCCACTCGGGGGCTTAGCTGTAGTCCAGTACTCGCCTAAGTTTTAAACACATCTTTATCCGCAAGGACGACAAGGTGCAGGTCGACTACAACCTTCTCCTCGGAGCTACGCCACAAATACAACGTATGCTCCATCCTCATCCGCAAGGACGACGAGGTGCAGGTCGACTACAACCTTCTCCTCGGAGCTAGGCCACAAATACAACGTACGCTCCATCCTCATCCGCAAGGACGACGAGGTGCAGGTCGACTGCAACCTTCTCCTCAGAGCTACGCCACAAGTACAACGTACGCTCCATCCTCATCCGCAAGGACGACGAGGTGCAGGTCGACTGCAACCTTCTCCTCGGAGCTATGCCGCAAATACAACGTACGCTCCATCCTCATCCGCAAGGACGACGAGGTGCAGGTCGACTGCAACCTTCTCCTCGGAGCTACGCCACAAATACAACGTATGCTCCGTCCTCATCCGCAAGGACGACGAGGTGCAGGTCGACTACAACCTTCTCCTCGGAGCTACGCCACAAGTACAACGTACACTCCATCCTCATCCGCAAGGACGACGAGGTGCAGGTCGACTGCAACCTTCTCCTCGGAACTACACCACAAGTACAACGTACGCTCCATCCTCATCCACAAGGACGATGAGGTGCAGGTCGACTGGAATCTCCTCCTCAGAGCTGCATCTCAGGTTCAAAGATTATTTCGAGTGAAGAACAAAACCCACTCGAAGACAAACGCAAGCATATATCAAGGTAAACAAAGTTTAGATAAATCCTAAGGTTCTGTACCGCATATCAAAAGTACTCGTGCATCAAGCCCGAAGAAATTTAAAGATTACACAATCACTCGGCATTCCGAGGCAAATAAAGGTGGAGCATAATGTTTTTTGGCCACTCATCGGGAGAAGGACTGGCTGGGACGCAGAAACTGTCAAGGTCTATGCTGTCTGCGATGCGAGTGGCAGCATCAAGGAAAGTGTCCATAAAGGACTGGAAAGTGTGCCTTTTTGTGTTAGCAACCTTGAGCTCCGCCAGCTTGTCTTCTTTGACATCCTTGCAGTGCACTCGGACCAGAGACAAGGCGACATCAGCACCGCAGCGAGCAGATGACTTTTTCCATTCTTGCACTCGGTCAGGTATTTGGTTCAGTCGAGCCATCAGAGACTCGAGGTCTTGAGATAGTTCTGCCTGAGGCCAGAGTTCAGCATCAACCCGAGTCATCGCCGCCTTCAGGCGGGCAAGATAAGCAACCACGCTGTCCATGCGAGATTCTAATCGCAGCACATTCATTGCGACGTCATCTTTGACTGGGCAATTTATGGGGTCGAGACCTGTTTCGACCCGCCCAGTTTCCGCTTCAAAATCTTGGCAAAGCTCTGCACAGTTGAGTAAACGGTGAGTCGACGATATGATCGGGCTTGACAGTCGACCGCAATAAGTCAGTCAATCATTAGTACCTTCAAGTTTTAGGACCAGCTTTGCAGCAAGCTGGCCCAGATAAGACTCCAACTCGCCCTTCCTGGCCTTGAGGCTCCCAAGCTCGCTTGTCAGCTTGTCCTTGTCTTTCTTCAGTCGCTCGACCTCCCGATTGGCGTCAGAAACAGCAGCCTTCAGTTTGGAGTTCTCTTCTTCTAACTTGCCGACTGAAGCAAGCTTCTTGTCAGCAAGCGCCGTCTTCTATCGCGCTTCCTTCTGTGCAGCAGCAAGATCCCGATCCTTCTTCTCCAGAGCCTGCTTCATTTTCTCTAAAGAAATAACATTCTTCAGACGGGCTTGGAGTTGACGGTTTTCACTACATACATCTGCTCGAGTGGAGTCACTCGGTTCAAAAAATGGAAAGGAAACGTGCCAGCAGTGAGATAGACAGTTGACGATTGGTTACCTCCCATGGCAGCTACTTCATCACGAGCAGTCTTGAGATTCTTCTTGGCCAATTCCAGATCAAGGTTGAGGCTGATTTGCTGTTTGTTCATCGCAGAAAGCTGAGCCCCAAGATCACAAGATTTCTGCAGTATAAGCCATATCAGTTGACTGAGATAAAAAGACATCACAGTGATAGCTACTCTAAGACTACCACCGAATCAAACATTCAACGGCAGTCTCGGGGACTACACCCAGTGGGTGCACTTAGCGTGCCCCCACTAGTTTGAATAAACACTCGACATGGCCTGCTCAGCGCGAGAGTAAAAACAAAAAAAAAGTTCTCGGACCATAGTCAACTGCCCGCAGTCAACCACGGTCTCGGGGACTGTTGGGGAACGTAGCAGAAATTCAAAATTTTCTACGCATCACCAAGATCAATCTATGGAGTACTCTAGCAATGATGGGAAGGAGAGTGGATCTACATACCCTTGTAGATCGCGATGCGGAACCGTTGCAAGAACGCGGATGAGGGAGTCGTACTCGTAGCGATTCAGATCGCGGTTGATTCCGATCTAAGCACCGAAGAACGGTGCCTCCGCGTTCAACACACGTGCAGCCCGGTGACGTCTCCCATGCCTTGATCCAGCAAGGAGAGAGGGAGAGGTTGGGGAAGGCTCCATCCAGCAGCAGCACGACGGCGTGGTGGTGGTGGAGGAGCGTGGCAATCCCGCAGGGCTTTGCCAAGCACCGCGGGAGAGGAGGAGGAGGGAGAGGGGTAGGGCTGCACCGAAGGAGAGACGTTCTCGTGTGTCTTGGGCAGCCCAAACCTCAACTATATATAGGGGGGGAGGGGGCTGCGCCCCCTTAGGGTTTCCACCCCCAAGAGGAGGCGGCCAGCCCTAGATCCCATCAAGGGGGGCGGCCAAGGGGAGGAGAGGGGGGCGCCCCACTAGATGGGCCCTAAGGCCCATCTGGACCTAGGGTTTGCCCCCTCCCACTCTCCCATGCGCCTTGGGCCTTGGTGGGGGGCGCACCAGCCCACCTGGGGCTGGTCCCCTCCCACACTTGGACCACGCAGCCTTCTGGGGCTGGTGGCCCCACTTGGTGGACCCCCGGGACCCTCCCGGTGGTCCCGGTACATTACCGATTTCACCCGAAACCTTTCCGGTGACCAAAACAGGACTTCCCATATATAAATCTTTACCTCCGGAACTCCTCGTGACGTCCGGGATCTCATCCGGGACTCCGAACAACATTCGGTAACCACGTACATACTTTCCCTATAACCCTAGCGTCATCGAACCTTAAGCGTGTAGACCCTACGGGCTCGGGAACCATCCAGACATGACCGAGACGTTCTGCGGTCAATAACCAACAGCGGGATCTGGATACCCTTGTTGGCTCCCACATGTTCCACGATGATCTCATCGGATGAACCACGATGTCGGGGATTCAATCAATCCCGTATGCAATTCCCTTTGTCTAAGGGTATGTTACTTGCCCGAGATTCGATCGTCGGTATCCCTATACCTTGTTCAATCTCGTTACCGGCAAGTCTCTTTACTCGTTCCGTAACTCACATCATCCCGTGATCAACTCCTTGGTCACATTGTGCACATTATGATGATGTCCTACCGAGTGGGCCCAGAGATACCTCTCCGTTTACACGGAGTGACAAATCCCAGTCTCGATTCGTGCCAACCCAACAGACACTTTCGGAGATACCCGTAGTGCACCTTTATAGCCACCCAGTTACGTTGTGACGTTTGGCACACCCAAAGCATTCCTACGGTATCCGGGAGTTGCACAATCTCATGGTCTAAGGAAATGATACTTGACATTAGAAAAGCTCTGAGCAAACGAACTACACGATCTTGTGCTAGGCTTAGGATTGGTCTTGTCCATCACATCATTCTCCTAATGATGTGATCCCGTTATCAACGACATCCAATGTCCATGGTCAGGAAACCGTAACCATCTATTGATCAACGAGCTAGTCAACTATAGGCTTACTAGGGACATGGTGTTGTCTATGTATCCACACATGTATCTGAGTTTCCTATCAATACAATTCTAGCATGGATAATAAACGATTACCATGAACAAGGAAATATAATAATAACCAATTTATTATTGCCTCTAGGGCATATTTCTAACAGTCTCCCACTTGCACTAGAGTCAATAATCTAGTTCACATCACCATGTGATTAACACTCATAGGTCACATCACCATGTGACCAACATCCAAAGAGTTTACTAGAGTCAACAATCTAGTTCACATCACTATGTGATTAACACTCAATGAGTTCTGGTTTGATCATGTTATGCTTGTGAGAGAGGTTATTAGTCAACGGGTCTGAACCTTTCAGATCCGTGTGTGCTTTACGAATATCTATGTCATCTTTGTGGATGCTACCGCGCGCTACTTGGAGCCATTTCAAGTAATTGCTCTACTATACGAATCCGGTTTACTACTCAGAGTCATCCGGATTAGTGTCAAAGTTCGCATCGACGTAACCCTTTACGACGAACTCCTTTTCACCTCCATAATCGAGAAAATTCCTTAGTCCACTAGGTACTAAGGATAAGTTCGACCGCTGTCATGTGATCCATTCCCGGATCACTATTGTACCCCTTGACCAACTCATGGCAAGGCACACTTCATGTGCGGTACACAACATAGCATACTGTAGAGCCTACGTCTAAAGCATAGGGGACGACCTTCGTCCTTTCTCTCTCTTCTGCTGTGGTCAGGTCTTGAGTCTTACTCAATACTCACACCTTGTAACACAGCCAAGAACTCCTTCTTTGCTGATCTATTTTGAACTCTTTCAAAATCATGTCAAGGTGTGCGTTCTTTGAAAGTATCATCGGGCGTCTTGATCTATCTCTATAGATCTTGATGCCCAATATGTAAGTAGCTTTTATCCAGGTCTTCCTTTGAAAAACTCCTTTCAAACAACCCTTTATGCTTTCCAGAAATTTTACATCATTTCGGATCAACAATATGTCATTCACATATACTTATCAGAAATGTTGTAGCGCTCCCACTCACTTTATTGTAAATACAAGTTTCTAACAAACTTTGTATAAACCCAAAAACTTTGATCACTCCATCAAAGTGTATATTCTGACTCCGATATGCTTGCTCTAATCCATGGAAGGATCGCTGGAGCTAGCATACCTTTTAGCATCCTTAGGATCGGCAAAAAACTTTCTGATTGTATCACATACAACCTTTCCTTACGAAAACTGGTAAGGAAACTTATTTGACATCCATCTGCCAGATTTCACAAATGCAGCTAATGCTAACATGATTCCGACGGACTTAAGCACCGCTACGGATGAGAAAATCTCATCGTAGTCAACTCCTTGAACTTGTGGAAATACTCTTTGCCACAAGTCGAGCTTCATAGACGGTAACATTACCGTTCATGTCCGTCTTCTTCTTAAAGATCCATTTACCTCAACAGCCTTACGAACATCAAGTAGTACTCTCAAAGTCTATACTTTGTTTTCATACATGGATCCTCTCGGATTTTATGGCTTCTAACCATTTGTCGGAATATGGGCCCACCATCGCTTCTCCATAGCTCGTAGGTTCAGTATTGTCCAACAACATGATATCTCAGACAGGATCACGTACCACTCTGAAGTAGCACGCATCCTCGTCGTCCTACGAGGTTTGGTAGTGACTTGATCCGAAGTTTCATGATCACTATCATAAGCTTCCACTTCAATTGGTGTAGGTGCCACAGGAACAACTTCCTGTGCCCTGCTACACACTAGTTGAAGTGACGGTTCAATAACCTTATCAAGTCTCCACCATCCTCCCACTCAATTCTTTCGAGAGAAACTTTTCCTTGAGAAAGGACTCGTTTCTAGAAACAATTACTTTTGCTTCCAGATCTGAAATAGGAGGAATACCCAACTGTTTTGGGTTTTCTATGAAGATGTATTTATCCGCTTTGGGTTCGAGCTTATCAGCTTGAAACTTTTTCACATAAGCTGCGCAGCCCCAAACTTTTAAGAAACGACATCTTAGGTTTCTCTAAATGGTGTCGTCTCAACGGAATTGCGTGTTGCCCCTTTTAAAGTGAATGCGGTTGTCTCTAATGCCTAACCCATAAACGATAGTGGTAATTCGATAAGAGACATCATGTTATGCACCATATCCAATAGGGTGCAGTTATGATGTTCGGACACACCATCACACTATGGTGTTCCAGGCGGTATTAATTGTGAAACACTTTCCACAATGTCTTAATTGTGTGCCAAACTCGTAACTCAGATACTCATCTCTATGATCATATCATAGACATTTTATCCTCTTGTCACGACGATCTTCAACTTCACTCTGAAATTACTTGAACCTTTCAATAATTCAGACTTGTGTTTCATCAAGTAAATACACTCAGCATCTACTCAAATCATCTGTGAAGTTAGAACTTAACGATATCCACTGCATGCCTCAGCACTCATTGGACTGCACACATCAAAATGTATTACATCCAACAAGTTGCTCTCTTGTTCCATCTTACTGAAAACGAGGCTTTTCAGTCATCTTGCCCATGTGGTATGATTTGCATGTCTCAAGTGATTCAAAATCAAGTGAGTCCAAACGATCCATCTGCATGGAGTTTCTTCATGCATATATACCAATAGACATGGTTCGCATGTCTCAATCTTTTCAAAAACGAGCGAGTCCAAAGATCCATCTACATGGAGCTTCTTCATGCGTTTTATACCAATATGACTCAAGTGGCAGTGCCACAAGTATGTGGTACTATCATTACTATCTTATATCTTTTGGCATGAACATGTGTATCACTACGATCGAGATTCATTTTAGGTGCAAGACCATTGAAGGTATTATTCAAATAAACAGAGTAACCATTATTCTCCTTAAATGAATAACCGTATTGCGATAAACATAATCCAATCATGCTCAACGCAAACACCAAATCTCGATGGTAGAGGGAGCATGCGATGCTTGATCACATCAACCTTGGAAACACTTCCAACACATATCGTCATCTCACCTTTAGCTAGTCTCCGTTTGGTCCGCAGCTTTTATTTCGAGTTACTAACACTTACCAACCGAACCGGTATCTAATACCCTAGTGCTGCTAGGAGTACTACTAAAGTACACATTCATATAACGTATACCCAATATACTTCTGTCGACCTTGCCTGCCTTCTCATCTACCAAGTATCTAGGGTAGTACTGCTTCAGTGACCGTTCCCCTCATTACAGAAGCACTTAGTCTCGGGTTTGGGTTCAACCTTGGGTTTCTTCACTAGAGCAGCAAATGATTTGCTATTTCATGAAGTATCCCTTTTGCCCTTGCCCTTCTAGAAACTAGTGGTTTTACAAACCATCAACAATTGATGCTCCTTCTTGATTTCTACTTTCGCGGTGTCAAACATCGCGAGTTGCTCAAGGATCATCATAACTATCCCTGATATGTTATAGTTCATCACGAAGCTCTACTAGCTTGGTGGCAGTGACTATGGAGAACCATCACTATCTTATCTGGGAGATTAACTCCCACTCGATTCAAGCGATTGTGGTACTCAGACAATCTAAGCACATGCTCAACGATTGAGCTTTTCTCCCTTAGTTTGCAGGCTTAAGAAACTTGTCAGAGGTCTCATACCTCTTGACGTGGGCACTAGTCTGAAATCCCAATTTCAGTCTTCGGAACATCTCATATGTTCTGCGACATTTCAAAAACCGTCTTTGGTGCCACAATTCTAAACCGTTAGCATTACTCACTGAACTATCACGTAGTCATCAAAACGTGTATGTCAGATGTTTCGCAACATCTAATAAGGACGCTGAGATTCAGCACACCGAGCGGTGCATTAAGGACATAAGCCTTCTGTGCAGCAATGAGGACAATCCTCAGTTTACGGACCCAGTCCGCATAATTGCTACTACCAACTTTCAACTATATTTTCTCTAGGAACATATTTCAACCAGTAGAACTAAAGCGTATGACATAATTTGCAAAGATCTTTTGACTATGTTCATGATAATTAAGTTCATCTGATTAATGAACTCCCACTCAGATAGACATCCCTCTAGTCTTCTAAGTGATACATGATCCGAGTCAAACTAGGCCGTGTCCGATCATCACGTGAGACGGACTAGTCATCACCGGTGAACATCTCCATGTTGATCGTATCTACTATACGACTCATGTTCGACCTTTCGGTCTCTTGTGTTCCGAGGCCATGTCTGTACATGCTAGGCTCGTCAAGTCAACCTAAGTGTTTCGCATGTGTTCCGAGGCCATGTCTGTACATGCTAGGCTCGTCAACACCCGTTGTATTCGAACGTTAGAATCTATCACACCCGATCATCACGTGGTGCTTCGAAACAACGAACCTTCGCAACGGTGCACAGTTAGGGGGAACACGTCTCTTGAAATTTTAGTGAGGGATCATCTTATTTATGCTACCGTCGTTCTAAGCAAATAAGATGCATAACATGATAAACATCACATGCAATCAAATAGTGACATGATATGGCCAATATGATTTTGCTCCTTTGATCTCCATCTTCGGGGCACCATGATCATCTTTGTCACCGGCATGACACCATGATCTCCATCATCATAATCTCCATCATTGTGTCTTCATGAAGTTGTCACGCCAACGATTACTTCTACTTCTATGGCTAACGCGCTTAGCAATAAAGTAAAGTAATTTACATGGCGTTATTCAATGACACGCAGGTCATACAAAAAATAAAGACAACTCCTATGGCTCCTACCGGTTGTCATACTCATCGACATGCAAGTCGTGATTCCTATTACAAGAATATGATCAATCTCATACATCACATATATCATTCATCACATCTTCTGGCCATATCACATCACAAGGCACATGCTGCAAAAACAAGTTAGACGTCCTCTAATTGTTGTTGCAAGTTTTTACGTGGCTTGTATAGGTTTCTAGCAAGAACGTTTCTTACCTACGTAAGACCACAACGTGATATGCCAATTTCTATTTACCCTTCATAAGGACCCTTTTCATCAAATCCGTTCCGACTAAAGTGGGAGAGACAGACACCCGCTAGCCACCTTATGCTACTAGTGCATGTCAGTCGGTGGAACCTGTCTCACGTAAGCGTACGTGTAAGGTCGGTCCGGGCCGCTTCATCCCACAATGCCGCCGAAACAAGATAAGACTAGTAGCGGCAAGAAGAATTGGCAACATCTACGCCCACAACTTCTTTGTGTTCTACTCGTGCATAGAAACTACGCATAGACCTAGCTCATGATGCCACTGTTGGGGAACGTAGCAGAAATTCAAAATTTTCTACGCATCACCAAGATCAATCTATGGAGTACTCTAGCAACGATGGGAAGGAGAGTGGATCTACATACCCTTGTAGATCGCGATGCGGAAGCGTTGCAAGAACGCGGATGAGGGAGTCGTACTCGTAGCGATTCAGATCGCGGTTGATTCCGATCTAAGCACCGAAGAACGCTGCCTCCGCGTTCAACACACGTGCAGCCCGGTGACGTCTCCCATGCCTTGATCCAGCAAGGAGAGAGGGAGAGGTTGGGGAAGACTCCATCCAGCAGCAGCACGATGGCGTGGTGGTGGTGGAGGAGCGTGGCAATCCCGCAGGGCTTCGCCAAGCACCGCGGGAGAGGAGGAGGAGGGAGAGGGGTAGGGCTGCACCGAAGGAGAGACGTTCTCGTGTGTCTTGGGCAGCCCAAACCTCAACTATATATAGGGGGGAGGGGGCTGCGCCCCCCTTAGGGTTTCCACCCCCAAGAGGAGGCGGCCAGCCCTAGATCCCATCAAGGGGGGCGGCCAAGGGGAGGAGAGGGGGGTGGGCGCCCCACTAGATGGACCCTAAGGCCCATCTGGACCTAGGGTTTGCCCCCTCCCACTCTCCCATGCGCCTTGGGCCTTGGTGGGGGGGCGCACCAGCCCACCTGGGGCTGGTCCCCTCCCACACTTGGCCCACGCAGCCTTCTGGGGCTGGTGGCCCCACTTGGTGGACCCCCGGGACCCTCCCGGTGGTCCTGGTACATTACCGATTTCACCCGAAACCTTTCCGGTGACCAAAACAGGACTTCCCATATATAAATCTTTACCTCCGGACCATTCCAGAACTCCTCGTGACATCCGGGATCTCATCCGGGACTCCGAACAACATTCGGTAACAACGTACATACTTTCCCTATAACCCTAGCGTCATCGAACCTTAAGCGTGTAGACCCTACGGGCTCGGGAACCATGCAGACATGACCGAGACGTTCTCCGGTCAATAACCAACAGCGGGATCTGGATACCCATGTTGGCTCCCACATGTTCCACGATGATCTCATCGGATGAACCACGATGTCGGGGATTCAATCAATCCCGTATGCAATTCCCTTTGTCTAACGGTATGTTACTTGCCCGAGATTCGATCGTCGGTATCCCTATACCTTGTTCAATCTCGTTACCGGCAAGTCTCTTTACTCGTTCCGTAACTCACATCATCCCGTGATCAACTCCTTGGTCACATTGTGCACATTATGATGATGTCCTACCGAGTGGGCCCAGAGATACCTCTCCGTTTACACGGAGTGACAAATCCCAGTCTCGATTCGTGCCAACCCAACAGACACTTTCGGAGATACCCGTAGTGCACCTTTATAGCCACCCAGTTACGTTGTGACGTTTGGCACACCCAAAGCATTCCTACGGTATCTGGGAGTTGCACAATCTCATGGTCTAAGGAAATGATACTTGACATTAGAAAAGCTCTGAGCAAACGAACTACACGATCTTGTGCTAGGCTTAGGATTGGGTCTTGTCCATCACATCATTCTCCTAATGATGTGATCCCATTATCAACGACATCCAATGTCCATGGTCAGGAAACCGTAACCATCTATCGATCAACGAGCTAGTCAACTAGAGGCTTACTAGGGACATGGTGTTGTCTATGTATCCACACATGTATCTGAGTTTCCTATCAATACAATTCTAGCATGGATAATAAACGATTATCATGAACAAGGAAATATAATAATAACCAATTTATTATTGCCTCTAGGGCATATTTCTAACAGGGACTACACCCAGTGGGTGCACTTAGCGTGCCCCCACTGGTTCTGGTTTCATTCGACCTGGTCCGCCCAGACCGAGTGACAAAATTTAGATTCTCACACCACAGTCGACTGCCCGCAGTCAACTATGGTCTCGGGGACTACACACAGTGGGTGCACTAAGAGTGCCCCCACTAGTTCAAAGATTCAATTCAAGACGACTCAAATTGCCTCGTACAACTTCATAACAGTCACACCCAGTGGGCGATCGGATGAGAAGTATGATCAATCAGGAATCAACTAACCTGGACATTGGTCTGCAGAGCTGCTCTGGCGTTGAAGGCCACCTGACTGGCCTCATGCACCACTTTCATTTGCCCCATCACAAGGTTCAACTGAAGAAGAGCTTCTTTGGCGGCAGCCGGTGGGTCGTCCGGAGTCTGATACGCAGTGAAAAGCGATGATGGTAGAGCAGTCGGTATTGGCGCAGCAAACGTCTGAGCAGCTGATCCTGATGGGCAACCAGTCGACAGCGGGATAGCGAAAGTGACGTTGGTACGTGCCGGATCTGTCGATCGCTCGACTGCCGTCTCAGGCATCTCAGTCGACTGAGGAACCTGGACCTCAGGCGTCTTCCCGCTCAGTTCCGCGTCCCTCCTCCTCCTTCCCCTCAGCGGTACTTCTTCTTCATCGTCCGGGAGCACAACAACGTCTCGTGGTGCTGCAACAGACAGAGAAAGTCAAAGAGATAGCTGACAAACAATCCAGTCGTCCAAATAAATTCGAGTCGGGCAGACTTACTGGCTTTGGAGGTAGCTGCATCGGCGGTTTCCTCGTCGACTGGAGTCTTGTCGATATCCATATCAGCCGCAGCCGAGGCCGGGCTGTAAAGGTTCATCATCCACTCGGTCAGTACAAGAGAATCAGTCAGAACAAGAAAATACAGGGATAACATTTACCCAAAAGCAACAGGAAGGTCCATCTTGATTTTAGGCAGGGTCTTCCAAGACTTCGAAGGATTGATCTTGGGCTGCTTGGTGACCTTCTCAGCTAATTCTAGAGTCGAAGACCGAGTGCGCTTTTGAGATGGAGCACTCGAGGCCACAGCCTTGCCACACCTGCCCGCGGGATCATGGTGCTGTTTGGATCGACGTTCGGAACGAGGTGGTGAGTCGGCTACCTCCTCGTCGTCCGACTCATCGCTCTCATCTTCATCACCGTCGGCTGGTGACTCCTACTCGCCGCTCTCCTCCGTGCTGTCCTCACCTTCATGGTCCTGCTCTAGAGCTTGCTCGCCATTGGGCATTGAGTACATCTGTGTATAAATCTACAAAACAAGGAGCCGAGTGGAAATCAGTCGGATCAGCAAACAGTCAGAAAACACATCCAAATTCAATCAAGTATAGTGGCCAAACCTTGTCTGGTTGGTTGCTTTCGCTGAAAGGTTTGACCCTCCTGGCACCCCTGGGGTTTTCCTTGTTCCCGGTGATGCCCCTCAGCCACTCGGCCACTGTTTTGGCCTCCACCTCCTCCGGATGAACCCGAGCGGTGTCACCAGCCCCGGAGTACATCCACATGGAGTGGTCACGAGCTTGGAGTGGTTGAATGCGTCGACTGAGGAACACCTCCAGCAGATCCATGCCGGTGACACCTTGGTTGATCAGTTGAACTACTCTCTCGACCAACATGCCCGTCTCCGGCTTCTCCACGGCGGTCACTTTCAACGAAGATGGAGTTTGAACACGATCAAGAGAGAAAGGGGGAAGTCCAGTCGACTGGCCTGGAGTCGCAATATCCTGGCAATAGAACCAGGTCGACTGCCAGCCCCAGACCGACTCAGGAAGAGTCATCGAAGGGAAGGAACTCCTCTTCCTCTTCTGGATACCCAGACCCCCACACATCTGGATAACATGGGTTTTCTCGTCGTTCGAGTTCGCTTTCTTCACAGTTTGGGAGCGGATGGTGAAAATGTGCTTGAAGAGACCCCAGTGCGGTCAACACCCCAGAAAATTCTCGCCCATGGACACGAATGCGGCAAGGTATGTGATGGTGTTGGGAGTGAAATGATGCAGTTGAGCCCCGAAGAAATTCAAGAAACCTCGAAAGAAGGGGTGTGGAGGAAGCGAGAAACCGCGGTCGACATGGGTGGCAAGCAGAATACACTCACCCGGTTGCGGCTGTGGCTCCGTTTCCCCCTCCGGCAGCCGCGCGGACCCATGGACGATCAGCCCTGACTCGGCCATATCATCCAAGTCCTCCTGCTGAAGCAAGGAACGGATCCAATCTCCCTGGATCCAACACCGCGGCAGCCCCGAACGCGATGAAGATCCCCGATTCGTCTTCTTGCCTTTCGCCGCCCCCATCGCCTTCTTCGCGCGCTCCAGCGCCACCGTTTTCTCCTTCCCCATGGCGGCGGAGCGGACGCGTCGAGAGTGGAGAAGTCGGATGGGGTGAAAGAGCGAGAGGAAGAAGAAGGAGAATGGGCACGCACAGTGCGGACGCCTCGGCCTCGCCGCTTTTAAAGGCCCACTTCCGAGTGGCTGACGCATGGGTCCGGGCGATCCTGTCAAATCCGGCAACAGTCGTACATGGGATACATGGCGAAAAAGGTGGCGCAGAAGTCGAAACGTCCTGTTTATCCACTCCGCTTACCACGGCACGCTCCGCCTGGCGCGCTTTCACCGAAATTTTGAATCCCGCGAAATCCGGGATCCTCTGCAGCCGATCACGCCAAAGATTTCGCGTCAAAGACAACACTCGGCGGGTGACATTATAAAAACCAATCGGCAATTCCTGAATCGATCAAGGCGACTGAAACGAAGCCAAAGTACCAACACTAGCCTCCGTTCAGAAATGAGTTCTTGAGAAAGGCAAGAGTCAAAGCAAGATCAACTTCAACCTTCTTTTCAGTCGGACCTCAATCCATTCAGGGGCTAATGATGAGGACATAGACCTAGGGTAGGGCGATAGGCCTGACCTATACATCCTACCTAAGGTCCTTGTCCTAGAAGCAAAGAAGTTCAAGAGCAAATAGAGAGGGCTCAACAAAGGTGTCGAGTGCAATCCACTCGACCTACCATTCACTCGGAGATCTCTCCTTATTTAGGTCACTCGACCACTCAACCACTCGACGTGCAGAAGACCTAAAGCCACTCTGCGCAGCAACGGTCGGACGTTTACTCATAGACTCATTTATAGCACTTTATTATTGACGTTACCTGTAACGCTCTCACTTTATGTACATTGAATCCTGTGTAACGGAGGGGAGCTGGGGTCCTGGCACACTCTATATAAGCCACACCCCTCCTCCGAGACAAGGGTTCGCACCCCCTGTAACACACACACGCATATAATCCAGTCGACCGCCTCCGGGCTCTGAGACGTAGGGCTGTTACTTCCTCCGAGAAGGGCCTGAACTCGTAAAATTCTTGCGTACAACCTCTCCATAGCAGGCCACGCGTAGTTGCGAGGCTAAACATCCTTTGCAACGGATCCATTGCCAGGATGAATAGGAATGGGGAAAGCGAATCCCCCTGCCTCAGCCCTTTCCGGTGTTGAATGGCCTCAGTTAGCTGCCCATTGATGATCACCCGAGAAGTGGATGTCCGGAGCAACATGGCGATCCACTCGCGCCAACGCGCACCGAAACCTCGCGCCTTAAGCATGTCCAAGACGTAAGGCCAGGAGAGAGAGTCGAATGCCTTCGCAATATCAAGTTTTAGCAGAAATGCAAGTTGCTTTGCTTTATGCAGTTTTCTGATCGTGCTTTGTATATATAGGAAGTTCTCCTGGATGCTCCGTTTTTTGATAAAAGCACTTTGGCATTGGTCAACTAAGCTTGCAAGTTTAGGGGCCAGCCTGGATGCAAGGATCTTGGTCAGGATCTTGATGAGGCTATGCAAGAGAGAGATTGGTCGGAAGTCCTTTAGCATGTCAGCCCCTTGCTTCTTGGGAAGAAGGACCAAGATAGCAGTGTTAATGCGATTCAAGCCCCGACTGTCCATGTGGTAGAGCTGGTTCATGGCTGCCAACAGGTCGGTCTTAATAATTTCCCAACAAGATTTGAAGAAGCCTACTAAGAAACCGTCTGGCCCGGGTGCTTTTTCGGCGGGTATATCATAATATTCCTGTGCGTGTTGCCCCATTTCCTCGGAGGTGAAGATCGGCCCCGACGGTCCCTGAAGCAGGTGGATGGTGTTGCGGTTATGCCGTGCATTTGCCTTTCTTTGGAAGAATTTGGTGTTGGCATCCCCTGCTTTCAGCCACAACACACGGCTTCTCTGCCTTAGCTTTATTTTGAGGAGCACGGACATCCCTAAGCTTCTAGATTTGAGGCGAGACCGCAACTCCCGCTCCCCTGTGCTTAGAGGCCTATGGTCCTGAGCGGTGTCTAGTTGCAGAGTGATCCCGTTCACCATCAAAAACTACTTGTGAATGTCTCCTGTTATTGATTTTCTCCATGCTCTCAAGTCCTTCCTCAGTCGGTGGAGTTTACAGTTAAATTTGGTGATTGCAGAACTGTTGCGAACCGGCCCATTCCAAGATTGAGCCACGATCTCCTGAAAGCCTTGGATATGCTGCCAATAAGATTCAAAATGGAATCTTCTATTTGTCTTGATGATCATGTCGTTGATGAGCTGGAGAGGGCAATGTGTTGGAAATATGCCCTAGAGGCAATAATAAAATGGTTATTATTGTATTTCCTTGTTCATGATAATTGTCTGTTGTTCATGCTATAATTGTATTAACTGGAAACCGTAATACATGTGTGAATACATAGACCACAACATGTCCCTAGTAAGCCTCTAGTTGACTAGCTCGTTGATCAATAGATGGTTATGGTTTCCTGACCATGGACATTGGATGTCATTGATAACGGGATCACATCATTAGGAGAATGACGTGATCGACAAGACCCAATCCTAAGCATAGCACAAGATCGTGTAGTTCGTTTGCTAGAGCTTTTCTAATGTCAAGTATCATTTCCTTAGACCATGAGATTGTGCAACTCCCGGATACCGTAGGAATGCTTTGGGTGTACCAAACGTCACAACGTAACTGGGTGGCTATAAAGGTGCACTACAGGTATCTCCGAAAGTGTCTGTTGGGTTGGCACGAATCGAGACTGGGATTTGTCACTCCGTATGACGGAGAGGTATCTCTGGGCTCACTCGGTAATGCATCATCATAATGAGCTCAATGTGACCAAGTGTTTGGTCACGGGATCATGCATTACGGTACGAGTAAAGTGACTTGCCGGTAACGAGATTGAACAAGGTATTGGGATACCGACGATCGAATCTCGGGCAAGTAACGTACCGATTGACAAAGGGAATTGTATACGGGATTGATTGAATCCTCGACATCGTGGTTCATCCGATGAGATCATCGTGGAACATGTGGGAGCGAACATGGGTATCCAGATCTCGCTGTTGGTTATTGACTGGAGAGTCGTCTCGGTCATGTATGCATGTCTCCCGAACCCGTAGGGTCTACACACTTAAGGTTCGGTGACGCTAGGGTTGTAGAGATATTAGTATGCGGAAATTCGAAAGTCGTTCGGAGTCCCGGATGAGATCCCGGACGTCACGAGGAGTTCCGGAATGGTCCGGAGGTAAAGATTTATATATGGGAAGTCCTATTTTGGCCACCGGAAAATGTTCGGGATTTTTCGGTATTGTACCGGGAAGGTTCTGGAACGTTCCGAAGTGGGGCCCACCTGCATGGGGGGACCCACATGAACGTGGGTAGTGGGGGCAAGGCCCCACACCCCTGGTCAAGGCGCACCAAGATCCCAACTTAGAAGGAATAAGATCATATCCCGAAGGGATAAGATCAAGATCCCTAAAAAAGGGGGATAACAATCGGTGGGGAAGGGAAATGATGGGATTTCTTTCCCCCACCTTTGCCAACGCCCCAATGGACTTGGAGGGCAAGAAACCAGCCCCCTCCACCCCTATATATAGTGGGGAGGCGCATGGGAGCAGCACCCCAAGCCCTGGCGCCTCCCTCCCTCCCGTGACACCTCTTCCTCCCCGCTTGCGCATGGCGAAGCCCTGCAGGGATCCCACTACTTCCACCACCACGCCGTCGTGCTGATGGATCTCCATCAACTTCTCCTCCCCCCTTGCTGGATCAAGAAGGAGGAGACGTCCCCGCTCCATACGTGTGTTGAACGCGGAGGTGCCGTCCGTTCGGCGCTAGGATCATCGGTGATTTGGATCACGACGAATACGACTCCATCAACCCCGTTCTCTTGAACGCTTCCGCTCGCGATCTACAAGGGTATGTATTTCTTCCGCTCAGTATTTTTTATTATTTCCAAAAATAACTTTCGTGGAGTTTCAGGACTTTTGGAGTTGTGCAGAATAGGTCTCTAATATTTGCTCCTTTTCCAGCCCAGAATTCCAGCTGTTGGCATTCTCCCTCCTTATGCAAAACTTGTAAAATAAGAGAGAATAGGTATAAGTATTGTGACATAATGTGTAATAACAGCCCATAATGCAATAAATATTGATATAAAAGCATGATGCAAGATGGACGTATCACCGCCCACGCATGACCCCCACGTCACGCACGACCCTCCACGTCGCGCGTTCAACGCGGGTCATGGGGAAGCGCGGCGGACAAAAAATTACGGCGGTAAAATCCCGCCCCGACTGCCCACGCACCGTTTGGGCCTCGCCCAACAACGCGTCGCGCTTATGTGTGGCCCAGGCCCGGGGGCTCCTGTCGGTGTACAAAAGTAGGGGCTCTCCTTTTGACCCCTTTACTTGTGCACGGGTAGTCGGAGCCGCGCCCACGGCCACACTAAGCAGGGCAGAGGAGGGAAGGAGGAGAGAAGTCGAAGCACTAAGAAGGGCGAGGTGGACTCCCCCGGCAAGGCCCTTGCCGGGGCGGCCTCCGCGGCCCCGGCAAGAGCCTTGCCGG
Organism: Aegilops tauschii subsp. strangulata; assembly: GCF_002575655.3. NCBI lineage: Eukaryota > Viridiplantae > Streptophyta > Magnoliopsida > Poales > Poaceae > Aegilops > Aegilops tauschii. The sequence goes on from NC_053039.3 coordinate 52,206,644, forward strand.
GGCAACTTGCCCAACACCAACAGAGCGAGCCACCCTTGAGCCCATGGGTTCCAACCCAACCAACTACGTTGGATCCAGGGCTCGGGAGGCACCTCTGCGGTGGCATGCAGATCTTCGTCAAGATCATAAACATGTGAAGTCGGATGAGGACCAGAAGCCGGCGACCCTCGGCGGGATCCCAGCCGAGAGAATCCACAAGACCCCCGGCAAGCGCCTTGCCGGGGACGACTGCAGCGCCACGGCAAGACCCTTGCCGGGCCCCCGGCAAGACCCTTGCCGAATGAAAGGATCGATATAGTTGACTAGAGGGGGGGTGAATAGGCAACTAACAATTTTTAGCTTTTCTTTACCAAATTAAACTTTGCATCAAAATAGGTTGTCTAGATATGCAACTAAGTGAGCAACCTATATGATGCAATGACAACAAGCACGCTAGCAAATAAGAGATATAACACGAGTAAACTTGCGAAAGTAAAGGGACGAGATAACCAAGAGTGGAGCCGGTGAAGACGAGGATGTGTTACCGAAGTTCCTTCCTTTTGAGGGGAAGTACGTCTTCGTTGGAGCGGTGTGGAGGCACAATGCTCCCCAAGAAGCCACTAGGGCCACCGTATTCTCCTCACGCCCTCACACAATGCGAGATGCCGTGATTCCACTATCGGTGCCCTTGAAGGCGGCGACCGGACCTTTATAAACAAGGTTGGGGCAATCTCCACAACTTAATTGGAGGCTCCCAACGACACCACAAAGCTTCACCACAATGGACTATGGCTCCGCGGTGACCTCAACCGTCTAGGGTGCTCAAACACCCAAGAGTAACAAGATCCGCTAGGGATAAGTGGGGGGAATCAAATTTCTCTTGGTGGAAGTGTAGATCAGGGCCTTCTCAACCAATCCCGAGCAAATCAACAAGTTTGATCGGCTAGGGAGAGAGATCGGGCGAAAATGGAGCTTGGAGCAACAATGGAGTTTTTGGGGGAAGAGGTGAGTCAACTTTGGGGAAGAAGACCCCCTTTTATAGTGGGGGAAGCAATCCAACCGTTACCCCCCCCCCCACTTCAGCCCCGCAGAGAGCGGTACTACCGCTTAGACAGCGGTACTACCGTCCCCTCTCGCGGTACTGCCGCTAGGCCCAGAGCGGTACTACCGCGGTGGTCAGGGCGGTACTACCGCACACGAGCGGTACTACCCCCCACTGCCGCGGCAAGTACCGTAAAACCCGACATGGAAAAAGACCCCTCGAATCGAGGCGGTACTAGCACGAAGCCGCAGCGGTACTACGGCTGGGGGCTACAGCGGTACTACCGCTGTGGAGCGGTACTGCCGCTTATAGCACCCAAGCGGTACTACCGCTCCGGCCCACGGTACTACCGCTGGGACCAGAGAGGGCACACTGAGAGAGGGGAACGAGCTCATCAACGAAGCGGAAAGGCTCGGAGGGTGTGCAAAGGAAGTGTACGTGATGATTCCACCCTAGCCTTTCCAAAGCGGACCTCCTCTTGATAGTACGGTGATCCCTACGAAACTAGTCCACCAAACTAATTCGAAAGTACTTCACCGTCTTCGCTTCAAACTTCGAGGGGAGGGAATCGTCTCGTGCCAAAGGATGAATCTCTGAAAAACTCAATGCGCACGATTAGTCCACAAAAGCATTGTCATCAATCACCAAAATATCTTAGGGATAAATATGCCCTTACAATCTCCCCCTTTTTGGTGGATTGATGACAATACGGGATTTGCACAAACGGGAAAAGACAAAGGACATAAGCAAACCCCCAAATCTCTAAAATATAGACAGGCTCCCCCTAGATGTGTGCCATCAAGATAAGTGCTTTGGACTGCACGACACACATACTAGGAGCAACACTCCCCCTGTATTTTAGAGACCAACAACCTAAGCGTGATTCAAGAGAGCAGGATATATAACATAATAAGCATGCAACTCATGAGATACCAAAAGACTAGAGACATAGATAAAGATATGAAAAGGATAAGGTAGCATATGTCTCACACCATATGACTGGAACTTAGGTCTCACGGAACACAAAACCAAACAAAGCACAAGGTAGCAAACACAACGAAAGCACAAAGACAAAGACACACTCGCAACACAACGACGCAAATCCCTAAACTCTCTCCCCCTTTGGCATCGAGACACCAAAAGGGGCAAAGAGCTAACCTACGGCTCCAGGTGAGAGCATGCTGAGGATCTCGAACATCAGGACTCTGCGTGATCATCTGCACCACCATCCTCGGCCAGAAACTGCTCGGCATCTGAATCGGTCCACGGACAGTGCTGCTGGATCCACTCCTCCTCCTCAGTGATCTGACCCTCAGAGCTGCTGGTAACTGTCGCACCCAACTGACGCATAAGCTCCTTGTGACGTCCCCTTGCCTTCTTCTCAGCCACATGAGTCATGTACTGACCGTGAGACTCCATGCAGAACAACTTCTTCATCTTGTGTTTGAGCTTCTTTGCCCAAGAGGGCTCTGTCGCAGAAGGCTCTGTCCCAGACGGGACCCCAGATGTAGGAACGGAGGTGCCCCAATTATCCTTCTTCCTCAGACGCTTGATCTCATGAGAAACCAACTCTCCAGTTTCCAGCTGCTCCGTGGGAAAGGAACGTCTCCAGGCCTTCTCAATGAGCAACATGATGAATGGACCATAGATCGGGCACTTGCGCTCAGAAATGGCAGTGAGAAGTTCAGACCACATAACATGAGAGATGTCCAGGGACTCGCCAGTGTTTGCTTCCTTCTCATGCTGGCAGAAGAGAAGCATATCCACGAGATAGGAGTGAACCATATCCAGATTCCCGATGCGAGGGAAGAGGGTCTCTCGAAAGACACGATGAAGGATGTCCAGGTAGGCAGACAACTCATAGGTCTCCTTATTAATCACAGGGTGAAACTTCACAGTGCAGTAGGGCCAGAGGGCTTGCTTGTGAGTGGAGTTAACGTTGTGGTGAGGGCGAAAGCCAACAGGAGTCTCAAGCCCGCGATCTTCCACATGAAGTAACTCCATGAAGGCCTTCCACTTGACAGACAGTAACTTGCCATTTGTCATCCAGGTCAGAGTCCTTTCTTCATCAGTTCCAAGATGGACAGTAGCAAAGAACTGAGCCACCAAATCTGCATCAAAGTCCCTGTTGAACTGCATGATTCTGAGAATGTTGAGCTGACTACACATCTGAAGAGCTTCACCAAAGTATTCGGGATCCTTCTCCATGGCATCCGTGTCGATGGAGCGAACATTAACAAAGAGATTCTTCTTGGCCTTGATCACATCAAAGTAGATGGCAAACTGAAAGCGGTTCCAGAACGGGCGGTTGACCAAACTGGGTTCTTGGTCTTCCGCATAGGGGTTGCGGCGACGCTTTGCCCAGAACTCCTTCACAGACAACTCAGTCATAGTCTTGGCCTTTGGCTTCGGCCTGTTGGCAAGTTTCTTCTGACGTTGAGGATTAGCACTTGAGGAAGCACCCACTGGCGGCGGTTGGGCACTGGAGGAACCACCAGCGGACTCAGATGTGCGGTACCGCTTTGACGTTGAATGCCCGGGGTTGACACGGCGGACTTGCTGCTCAGGATGTTCATCACCTAGAACCAAGCACACGAACAGAAAACCAACACGAAAGAAAAAAAAACGTAAGCCTCCAAACAAAACAACATGGATCAAACAAAGGTAGGGAATGATGGAATCTGGCAGACAGCGGTAGTACCGCTGGCCATAGGCGGCAGTACCGCCCAAGCGGTAGTACCGCCCAAGCGGTAGTACCGCCCCAGCAGGAGCGGTAGTACCACGCAAGAAGGGGAACTGGCAGTTCCTACTGCCGTGGTCAGATCCGGCACTACCGGACTGCCAAATTCAAAAATAGTCCTACCAAACTTAATCCACATAGTCTAGACGCCTTCTCCAAACTACTCAAGCCGAGATTTAGCCAAAAATCTAGAGATGCAACCACTATTGCCCCAAAAACACTAGATCTGAGAACTAGACAAAAAGAGAGAAAGAACGAGGGCAATACCGGCATCCATGGCAAGAGGACGAGGTGGGGATCGACTCCACCGAAGGGAATGGAGAGGGATGGCCGAGAGACGGCGGCCCGCCGGAGCCCTCCCGCGGCGAGGAGTCGCTGGAGAGAGAGAGAGGGACGAAGGGGTGGTGTGAATGGGTATGGGGGAGGAGAAACCTCCCCCTGCCCCTACATAACCCCCTGATCCCGCCCCCAGCGGTAGTACCGCTCGGGTGGGCGGTAGTACCGCTTGTCAACATAAGCGGTAGTACCGCGCACCACCAGCGGTAGTACCGCCCAGCCAATACTCCAAGACTAGACACAGAGGCTTAGCTCAAAAGAAGAGAGAGAAACAAACGGCAAGAAAAGAGAGCAAAACACTCAGCAACAAAAGCATCAGCACGAGGACAAGAACCACACACCTCTACAAAGAGAGGGCGGTGGCCGAGGCCACCTGTGTTTGAGTCAATTGGTATGGCACCGCGAAGAATTATCCTTGGGCCCATGACCAAAGCTCGTCTTTGAAGCACAAGTGCCATCAAAAATGGCTAATGTGAAAGAGTTGATCAATTTATGCATAATAAGGGGAGGGAGAGTTCATTAAGAGAACAACACTCCCCTATGTCCATGCCTACACCTAAACAAGATAACAAGTCGAGTATGGTGGGGAGTGCAAGTGCTCAAGCAACATTGCTCGAATCAATGATATTTAGCTCATGCCTTAACTCGTGAAATCTTGCTTCATCCAATGGCTTCGTGAAAATATCTGCAAGGTTATCATGAGTGTTGACATAGTTGAGCTCGATCTCCCCTCGCCTAATATGATCCCGGATGAAGTGATATCGAATCTCAATATGCTTCGTCTTGAAGTGTTGCACCGGGTTGAGAGAAATCTTGATGGCACTTTCATTGTCACACCAAAGAGGCACTTTGTCACAAATGACACCGTAGTCCTTTAAAGTTTGCCTCATCCATAAGAGTTGTGCACTCCCAGCCGCCACATACTCCGCTTCGGTGGACGAGAGAGACACACAACTTTGCTTTTTAGAAGACCAACTTACCAAAGAGCAACCAAGGAATTGGCACCCTCCGGAAGTGGACTTCCTATCCACTTTGTCTCCCGCCCAATCGGAGTCTGAATACCCTACAAGCTTGAAGTTTGCTGCTCTTGGGTACCATAAGCCAAAGTTTGGGGTATGAGCCAAATATCGAAAGATTCGCTTGACCGCCACAAAGTGGCTTTCCTTAGGTGCGGCTTGAAAACGTGCACAAATTCCCACACTCAACATGATATCTGGTCTAGATGCACAGAGGTAAAGTAATGAACCAATCATGGAGCGATATACCTTTTGATCCACCGCTTTACCATTGGGATCGATGTCAAGTTGGCACTTGGTGGGCATTGGAGTGGACGCCGGCTTGACATCACTTAGGTTGAATCTCTTGAGCATGTCTTGAGTGTATTTGGCTTGGTTGATGAAGGTTCCTTCTCTTCTTTGCTTTACTTCGAAACCGAGAAAAAACTTCAACTCTCCCATGGAAGACATCTTGAACTTTGAGGTCATGAGTGCGGCAAATTCCTCATTGAAAGCTTTGTTAGGGGAACCAAAGATAATGTCATCAACATATAGTTGGCACACAAACAACTCCCCTTTGACCTTCTTAGTAAAAAGAGTGGGGTCGATTAGCCCAACTTCAAACCCACGATCTTGTAACAACTCGGTAAGGTGGTCATACCACGCACGTGGGGCTTGTTTAAGGCCATAGAGTGCCTTATCGAGTTGATACACATGATCGGGAAAGTAGGGATCCTCGAACCCGGGGGGTTGTTTGACATACACCAACTCATTAATAGGTCCATTAAGAAAAGCACTCTTCACATCCATTTGTTGCAACTTAAAGTTGTGATGAGAAGCATAAGCAATCAACAAACGAATAGATTCAAGGCGAGCAACGGGAGCAAAGGTTTCACCGTAGTCGATACCCTCGACTTGGGAGTAGCCTTGTGCCACCAATCGTGCCTTGTTGCGGATGATGCTCCCATGATCATCTTGCTTGTTCTTGAATATCCACTTCGTTCCAATGACATTATGGTTCCCTGTTGGCCTTGGCACTAATCTCCACACCTTGTTGTACTCGAAGTTGTTGAGTTCTTCATGCATGGCATTGAGCCAATCCGGATCTTCGAGAGCTTCATGTACCTTTTGGGGTTCCACACAAGAGACAAACGTGTGATGTTCACAATAGTTTGCCAATTGTCTACGAGTGCTTACCCCCTTTTGAATGCTTCCAAGTACATTCTTCATGAGATGACCCTTGGTGGAGAGCTTGGAAGCAATCTTGGCGGCACGACGCTCCAATTCCTCCTCGGAGGTGAGTTGAGGAGCGGTCACTTGATCATCTTGAGCGCCGTCTTGAGCTTGTTCTTGATCTTGAACTTGCTCGGAGGAGAGAACTTGACCTTGGTCATCACTTGGTGTGTCTCCACCGTCTTGATCATGATTTTGCCCTTGGTCTTGTTCATGGGGTTGAGGGCCTTCACTTTGTTCTTCGGAAGCGTGTGGGCCTTGGGTTGGTGATGGCTCCACTTGAGTGGAGCATTTTCCTTCTCCTTCGGCCACAAGGGGTTCCTCAATGGGTAGGATAAAACCAATACCCATTCTTCTTATGGCTTGAGGAGGAATTTCATCACCTACATCACAAGTGCCACTTTGCTCCACTTGGGAGCCGTTATTCTCATCAAACTCCACGTTACACGTCTCCTCAATAAGTCCCGTGGATTTATTGAGAACACGGTAAGCATGAGAGTTTGTAGCATAACCAACAAATATGCCCTCATATGCTCTAGCCTCAAATTTCGACAATCGAACACCTTTCTTGAGAATGAAACACTTACACCCGAACACCCGAAAGTACTTGAGGTTGGGCTTGTTACCGGTGAGTATCTCATATGGAGTCTTGTTCAAGCCCTTGCGGAGGTAGAGCCGATTTGATGCATGACACACGGTGTTGATGGCTTCGGCCCAAAAGTTGTATGGAGACTTGAACTCCGCCATCATGGTCCTTGCGGCATCCATCAACGTCCGGTTCTTCCTCTCCGCAACACCGTTTTGTTGAGGGGTGTAAGGTGCGGAATATTTATGCTTGATCCCCTCATCACTAAGAAACTCATCCAAGGTGTAGTTCTTGAACTCGGTGCCGTTGTCACTTCTTATTGTCAAGATCTTTGCGTTGTGTTGACGTTGGGCTTCATTTGCAAAGTCAATGACGGTTTGTTGGGTCTCACTCTTCCTCTTGAAGAAATACACCCAAGTGTATCTTGAATAGTCATCCACAATTACCAAGCAATACTTTCTACCCCCAAGACTATCAAAGGATGGAGGCCCAAAGAGATCCAAATGAAGGAGCTCCAAAGGCCTCTTCGAGTAAATGAGAGTCATGGGAGGGTGAGCCTTCTCATGAAGCTTTCCTTCGATACAAGCACTGCAAGCACGATCTTTAGCAAAACTAACGTTCGTTAGTCCACGGACATGGTCCCCCTTGAGAAGACTTTGCAAAGATCTCATATTGACATGGGCTAAACGGCGATGCCAAAGCCATCCCATGTCAACTTTAGCCATTAGGCATGTCGCGGTCTTAGTGAGTCGCTCCGAAAAGTTAATCACATAGAGACCGTTCTCGACATGCCCAACAAAGGCTACTTTAAGAGTCTTGCTCCACAAGAGGGCCACGGTATCAATATCAAAGAAAGTGGCAAAGCCCATGATAGCAAGTTGACGAACGGAAAGTAAATTGTATGCAAGGGACTCAACTAGCATGACCTTCTCGATCGTGAGATCATGAGAAATGACAACTTTGCCGAGTCCCAATACCTTAGAAGACGAGGCATCACCCCACTCGACATTGGTGGGCATAGATGGAATCTTGTGCACGTCCACCACCAAGTCCTTGCTTCCGGTCATATGATTTGTAGCTCCACTATCGAGCAACCATGATCCCCCACCGGAAGCAAACACCTACAAGAGATCAATGCTTGGTTTTAGGTACCCATTTTGTAATGGGTCCTCTGATGTTAGTAACAAGGGTCTTAGGAACCCAAATGGACCATTCAATATACTCATGAGGAGAACCAACAAATTTGGCATAAACATGCCCATCACTAGCACGGCATAACACATAAGAAGGATTAAAGTCGCCGGCTTTGTTGGATGGGGTGGTATTGCCCTTCTTGACACCGTCACCCTTCGCATTGTTCTTATTCTCCTTGGAAGCACCCTCTCCCTCCTTCACAAAAGTTTGCTTGAGAGGAGGAGGTCGTTTGGTCTTGTCATTCTTCTTCTTGTTCTTGTGCTTGGGTGCGAACCCAATCCCCTCCTTGGCCACAACTTCCTTTTGGTTTCTCAAAAGGTCGTTGAGTTTCTTCTCACCTTGTATGCATGACACAACGCCTTTCTCAAGCTGTTCCTTCAACTTAGCATTCTCCTCAACAAGGTGCACATGCTCACAACAAGGGTTAGTAGCATTTGCATTATCAATTAACACCGTATGAGGAAAGGTGGCTTTCTCCTTAGTTAGCTTTACTTGGAGTTGATCATGAGACTCCTTGAGGCTAGCATGAACACCCTTCAAGACTTTGTGAGCCTTGTCGAGAATGTCAAACTCCTCTTTAAGTCTAGCAAGATCAACCCCAAGTTTTGCCTTCTCGGAGTTTAGCACACGAGACACAACAAGAGCATGATCAAGATCTTTCTTTAACTTAGCATGATCATCGTTGTATGACTCCTCAAGAGCCAAACGAAGACCACGCTCTTCATCAAGAGCATTGGAAAGATCTGAAATCTCATCGGCATAGTCACGAATATGCCCCTCCATCTTAGAGATGGTATCTTCGTGAGCCTCGATCATGTCATTGGCTTCACCAAGTTGTTCCAAGAGAGCAACGAAGTGCTTCTTGGATTTACCCTTGAGTTTACCCATAAAGGTCTCAAACTCAATTTCCTCCACATTTGTCCCCTCATGTTCATCAATGCTATCCGTCGAAGAAGGATGATTAATGATGGTAGTTTTGATGTTGGGGGTTACCTTGTTGGTGGCTTTAGCCATGAGACACTTGGCGGTGATGTTCTCATTGGGTGAGTCGAAGAGAGACATCTGTGGAGTCTTCGCAATGGCAACGGAGGCCATGGCAACCGACTCACCATCTTCATCATCATCATCATCCTCATTGTACTCTTCTTGTACCACCAATGCCTTGGGAGGAGTCTTCTTGGTGAAGTTGCTCTTGTTGGGGAACGACTTGGCCTTGTCCTTTCTAATGAGCTTGCCACCATTGTCTTCCCTCTTCTCGTAAGGGCACTCCGCAACAAAGTGGCTCACATTGCCACAATTGAAGCAAGTCCTCACTCGTTGCTTGCCCTTTGCGCCACTTGAATTGCTCTTGTTGAAGTTTGGCCTTGTGTTCTTCTTGCTCCAAAATTGCCTTGAAGTAAGAGCCATGTGTTCATGATAGGCATACTTCGTATCTTCGAGGTTGCCCTCCTCTTCTTCCTCTTCATCCTCTTCCTCCATACTAACCTTGGCCTTTAGAGCAAGGTTGGGCTTCTTTACTCTTTGAGAGCGAAGAACCGCATTGTCGGCGGTCTTGTCCAAGATGCTCATAGCAACAAACTCATCCAACACTTCACTTGAGGACAAGGTGTGAAAGTCCGGCCTTTGACGAATTACGGAGGACATGGCTTTGTGGTAGGGCATCATTGCCTTGAGGAATTTGCGCTTGATCCAATTGTCATCCGTGTCCTTACTTCCATGATCACCGCGAGTTTGGTTACTCTCCGAAAAAGCTCACGAGGTTCTTCATCTTCTTTCATTGCAAACTCGTCGGCTTCATCTTGCACTACTTCATAGTTGGAGCGTTGAATGCTTGCGCTTCCCCGATAGAGGGAAACAACTTGGAGCCAAGCATCTTTGGCCATGGTGTAAGGCCGGAGATGAGGAAGATCTTCGGGTGGGATTGCTTCTTGGATGATGAAGAGAGCATTCTCATTGAATTGATGATCCACAACTTCTCTAGGAGTGAAGTTACTTCGGTCATGCGGATAAAAACCTTCTTCAATGATTCTCCAAAGGTTAGTGTTCACATGATTTAAATGACGCTTAAAACGATAGACCCAAGAATCAAAATCTACATTCTTCTCAATCTTGGGAGCCGGGCCGGCATGATTTAAATGAGTGGAAGGGAGCGGTCCACCATAGACAGGTGGAGGTTCCACATGGGCAAAGATGTCGGTGCCCTTTTTACCACTAGAAGAAGGAGCTTTCTCGCTAGTAGCTTCCCCTTTGTCGGAGGTAGCATCCGTCACATTGTTGGCGGGATCACCCACTTTCAACGGTGCGGTGGAAAGCTTAAGCCCTTCTAAGTATTTATTAAACATGCTTTCGACCTCGGTAGTCATGGAGGTTTTCAATGTGTCCAACGCCACATTTAATTCCTCACAAGAGACCGCGGTTCCCCCATCTCCCGTAGACGAGACCGGATTCACACCGGAGTGCTCCTCCACACCGTCTACGACGTCAACCATACTCTTCGGACGGTAAAGTCCTTAAAAAGAGACGAGGCTCTGATACCAATTGAAAGGATCGATATAGTTGACTAGAGGGGGGGTGAATAGGCAACTAACAATTTTTAGCTTTTCTTTACCAAATTAAACTTTGCATCAAAATAGGCTGTCTAGATATGCAACTAAGTGAGCAACCTATATGATGCAATGACAACAAGCACGCAAGCAAATAAGAGATATAACACGAGTAAACTTGCGAAAGTAAAGGGACGAGATAACCAAGAGTGGAGCCGGTGAAGACGAGGATGTGTTACCGAAGTTCCTTCCTTTTGAGGGGAAGTACGTCTCCGTTGGAGCGGTGTGGAGGTACAATGCTCCCCAAGAAGCCACTAGGGCCACCGTATTCTCCTCACGCCCTCACACAATGCGAGATGCCGTGATTCCACTATTGGTGCCCTTGAAGGCGGCGACCGGACCTTTACAAACAAGGTTGGGGCAATCTCCACAACTTAATTGGAGGCTCCCAACGACACCACAAAGCTTCACCACAATGGACTATAGCTCCGCGGTGACCTCAACCGTCTAGGGTGCTCAAACACCCAAGAGTAACAAGATCCGCTAGGGATAAGTGGGGCGAATCAAATTTCTCTTGGTGAAAGTGTAGATCGGGGCCTTCTCAACCAATCCCGAGCAAATCAACAAGTTTGATCGGCTAGGGAGAGAGATCGGGCGAAAATGGAGCTTGGAGCAACAATGGAGTTTTTGGGGGAAGAGGTGAGTCAACTTTGGGGAAGAAGACCCCCTTTTATAGTGGGGGAAGCAATCCAACCGTTACCCCCCCCCCCACTTCAGCCCCGCAGAGAGCGGTACTACCGCTTGGCCAGCGGTACTACCGTTCCCTCTCGCGGTACTGCCGCTGGGCCCAGAGCGGTACTACCGCGGTGGTCAAGGCGGTACTACCGCACACGATCGGTACTACCCCCCACTGCCGCGGCAAGTACCGTAAAACCCGACACGGAAAAAGACCCCTCGAATCGAGGCGGTACTAGCACGAAGCCGCAGCGGTACTACGGCTGGGGGCTACAGCGGTACTACCGCTGTGGAGCGGTACTGCCGCTTATAGCACCCAAGCGGTACTACCGCTCCGGCCCGCGGTACTACCGCTGGGACCAGAGAGGGCACACTGAGAGAGGGGAACGAGCTCATCAACGAAGCGGAAAGGCTCGGAGGGTGTGCAAAGGAAGTGTACGTGATGATTCCACCCTAGCCTTTCCAAAGTGGACCTCCTCTTGATAGTATGGTGATCATTACGAAACTAGTCCACCAAACTAATTCGAAAGTACTACACCGTCTTCGCTTCAAACTCCGAGGGGAGGGAATCGTCTCGTGCCAAAGGATGAATCTCTGAAAAACTCAATGCACACGATTAGTCCGCAAAAGCATTGTCATCAATCACCAAAATATCTTAGGGATAAATATGCCCTTACACCGAAGGCGTCAGCAGGGCCACTGCCAGGCCCGCGCCAGCCAAGACTCCGTCGCCGCTCGCATGCAGCTGCCAGCCCAACCAGCTGGGCAGGCACCTGCGTGGCGACATGCAGCTTCCAGGCCAACTCAGCAAGCACCTGCGTGGTGGCATGCAGATCTTCATGAAGGCCCTGCCACCGCGCCACCTCAGCGGCTTGCCTGCCTACGTGGCGTTGTACGCATCACTGGCCTGGGCGCGTGTCGAAGCGAGGCGGAGCGGCGACGGAAGGGACGGGCCTCGTTCCCGCCCCCGATAAAGCTAATGGACACCTAAGTAGCGCATTTAATGCACTTTGTCCCGTAATGCTGTGCGATAAGCTCGCGCACTGTAGGCCTTTCCACCTCCTGTGTGCCACTGTGGCAACCCCTTTTTCCTATAAAAGGAGGCCCGAGGCGACCAGGAGAGGGATTCGGCTTTTTGGAACTACGCAGCCACCGTAGCTAGTTCGAGAGCTCAAGAACACTCAATACATCCACCAAAGCAGGACTAGGGTTTTACGCATCCTCGCGGCCTGAACCTGGGTAAACGATCCGTGTGCTAGCTCCTAAACCTGCTCTTCTTACGACCCCGCGCCCGCCGACCGTAGAAGGGATCCCAGTGATCCCATAGATGTCGTTCTCACCGACAAAATGTGTCAACCATATTATGAACAAAAGCGGCCACCATAACATCTTAACTAGATCAACTTGTAGACTTGCTACTTCCTGACATTTGTCCCTGCAAAGGAACTCATGTGTTTCAACAATCTGAGACTATATAATTTGACCATTTTTCTGATTTGCCATTGGGTCCAAAGATCTAAAATAATAGTAGAAGTTGTATTGCAACATACTGGCTTGCTCAACAAACACTTGCGTCCTCTTGAATTATGCATCTCTCACACCGTGTAAAAGCAACCATCAATATCAGGAGTACTAGTTTCAATAGGATTAAAACATGTGCCATATTTGTTTGTAGAAGACCATTTGAACATACACATGAAAGTCTTGTGATAAAATTCAACCAAGCAAGGAGGCATCTTTTTGGACGTTTTTTATGAGGTGGTTTTGTTTTCGGCATACATCAATTGCTCTATGAACCACTTTCTGACGAAGGAGAGCATTATTTGCAAGTATGCCACACAACATTGCCAAGATAAAATAAACATGTCAAATATAAGTATGTCTTTTCGACTAAAAGATCTTAAACATAAAACCGATAATCTCATAAGCGACTGTAATTGTGCAAATAATTTGTATACAAAATATATCCTTATCAGATATTTGCATTTAAAGTTCATCAACCAAATCGTATATTCATGCTTATGGCGGCAACCTTTGGTTGAGCTACTAGGAACTGCGCACTAAGGGCAAGGCCAACGGGTAGCCTCAGAGGTGATGCCTCACGAGACAGCTAGGCTCGGATGCCAGTATGGTGCTAAAGTGATAGCTTGCAGAGCACAACGGGTTCCTGCCGAGGAGGCGGCTCTTCAAGAGAGAAAGTATGAGAGAGATGAAAAAGTGAAGAGAAAGAGAGGTAAAAGTGAAAGAAAGAGAGAGGAAGAAGAAAGGCCGGTGTAGATAGCATCTCAATGGGAGAGTAGGCTCACGTCATGGGGCTGCTGTTGCGTTGGATAGGTGTGAAACTGCACGGTGGTCTTATCTCTCCGGACCACGTGGCTGTACCGAAACATCACCAAAGTAATGCTACCATTATACATGCCCTAATGGTCATTTGCATTGGCGCGGACACGAAACGGATCCCGTGCAAGTCGAGCCCTGGATCCACCGTCTCCGGTTGACGCCGTGGACGAAGAAAAACAGACCCGTTTGTTTTGTTCTTCCCAATTTCGACTTGCACAAATTTGAAATCCAATCCAGTTCTCCTGCGCTAAAGAAGGGCTGGGGTCGCTGGACCCATGACCCGCTTTGACTAGGTCCCTCGCTACGTGCGTGACGTGACCTGGTGACGTGACGCCGCTCTCTCCCCTGCCATCCCATCACCGCGGCCGGCTACGCTTTATAGCCCCCTCCGGATCCATCCCCATCCCCATTCCAGTTCCTTCCTTCCTTGGCACCAGTTCAGCCAGCCATGGCTCTCCGTCTTCACCACCTACCCCTCCTCCTCCTCCTCCTCGTGCTATCCACCGCCTCCGCCACCCACTCGCCGGAGACCGCCACCGCCTCCGCCCGCGCCCACCCCCACCACCACCGCTCGCCGTTCGGCACGGCCACCGCCCACTTCCACCCCGTCCCTAGCGCCGCGCCCTCCATGCACCAAAACCACCTCCACGCCGACACCCAGTCCCTGCTCGCCACCGGCGACGTCGACCCCGTCCTCGCCGACGCGCAGGCCACGGACGCGGCGGAGGCCCGTCCCGCTCCGCTCGTGCCGCCCCAGACCGAAGCGGCATCACCGCCTCCCACGCTCCTCCTCCCGGTGCCGGATCTCGCGGAGGCGACGCCGCAGCCGCAGGAGGAGGGGTCCGCGCCGACGACGCCCGCTGCAGCGACGACCAGCACGCTTCTCCCGCTCCCTGCCACGGTGGCGACGACCGCGAGCCCGCCTCCGCCTCCCGCCGTGTCCGACGCCGAGCAGGGGCTGCAGCAGCTCTCCAGGGTGCTCACCTCGCTGGGGTACAACGAGATGGCGTCGGAGGCGCCGCTCCTCGCCCACGCGCCGCCGCTCGCGAGGTGGCCCGGGGCCATCACCGTCTTCGCGGCCCCCGACGCCTTCCTCCAGGCCGCCTGCCCCATGTGCTCGCGCCGCCACCTGCTCGAGCAGCACATCGCCATGGGCTACTACCCCTACTCCGAGCTCGCCGCCGCAGCCACGATGAAGATCCCCTCCGCCTCCGTCGGCTTCTGCATCAAGGTCATCACCGAGCGGGGCCCCTTCGGCATCCACTACGCCAGGATCTACGCCGACGGCGTTGAGGTGTCCCACCCCGAGCTCTACAACGACGGCCGCTACGTCGTCCACGGCCTCCACGGCTTCCTGCGCCCGCTCACGCACTCCTGCTTCGACGGCCCGCACCACCATCACCTCACCGGCCGCTCCGCCGCATCCTCCGCGGCCACCGCTGCCTCCGTGCTGCGCATCATGATCCGCGACGCCATGGCGCGACTCCGCGACGGGGGCTACGGCTTCGTGGCGCTGGCCATGCGCGTCAAGTTCGCCGAGCTCGACAAGTTGGCCAACCTGACGCTCTTCGCGCTCGACGACCCGGCCATCTTCGGCGGCGGAGGCCACGACTACGTCTCGGCGGTGCGCTTCCACATCGTCCCCAACCACCGCCTCACGCGCGCAGACCTCCACCGCCTCCGCCCCGGCACGGTCCTCCCCACGCTGGCCGGCGAGGGCCAGAGCCTCGTCGTCACCCACTACGCCACCGGCTCGGCCTCCTCCAACGACGACGTCCGCATCAACTACATACCCATCAAGGAGCCCGACGTGGTGGTCAACTCGCGCATCGCCGTCCACGGCGTCTACGTGCCGTTCCCCCGCCTCCACCTCGCCGACCTCGCCGTCGCGTCCGCCACCGACCAGACCAACGGCACCTGCGGCGTCGGGGAGCCCTTCGGCGACTGCGCCTCCTCAGCGATCACCTCTCCCAAGAGGCAAGTAGCTCCCGGCGAGTGATGCAATGCGTACGTCTCGTCTCGATCGTTTTGCTCTGTTATTATGTTTCTAGCCATGGAGGATTTACTGCTAGTAGTGCGTAGTGGAGTAGTGGTTCGGATTTGGGCAGTCGTTTAGTTCAATATTAATAGAGGTTCAGATGAGAGATGAGTACTTCTGATTGCATTTTGTGGCACCGAATGATTGTTGCCATAGCTTATCCAGTACGACTTGAATCAATTTTGGCGCGAATTTGATTCATCTTCTCATTGCTCTGTTCCGACTGTTTGCCTGTGCTAATTTTGTTCCTGCATGCATCAGTTACAGTTTATATGGCTTAATTCACTTCGAATTTTTACTATGGATCATCCTATGCATGCATACATACAAGGAATGTTGTTCAGTTCTTAGGATTCTGATTGAAAAGCGTGCGTGTTTGTTGATCAGGCACAGGACCCGATGCCACAAACTTACTGCAATGATCGTTTCGTTCTTCTTCTGTTATGATGTGCAGTACTAGGTTGAGTTTGCAGATGATCTTGTGATGGTTGATCTGCAGGATCTTTGTCTACTTCAGTTTGTTTGTTCTGGTCATGCTAAATTGCTAACTGAATGTCTTTGGCAGTCCCCTTTAGGTTATGGCTCGTGAACTTACGGTGTTCATCTTGTTTCTGATCTGTTAAGGTGTGCATGATAGATCGACTACATGTTCTATTTTTGCACCGTGGAATGGATCATGTAGGACGAATGTCATTCAGATACAGGATCAGCCTTTACTGAAACTCTTTGATATTCCCGCCTTTTTGGTTCTGACTGATGAACTCACCTCGGTTAAATTCCACCTTATGACAGAAATGTTGGTAGCTGGGGTAAGCTTCAGGATTTTATCACTAGTTATGATTGATCAACTACAGAACCTGACTAAAGTTACCTTGAATTGTGTATCATCAAACGGTTTTCGGAGAGTTGGTTGCTGGGCAATTTAAGTTAGTCTCTGTTGGTTGCTAGGCAATTTCCTAGTTGTGTCTGATCAAGCAGTTTCTTAGAGTTGTGCAAATGCAACTTAATGTTGGTCAGGTTGTGTAGAATTATGCACTGATAAGTTTGTCATCATGCATGGTCTTTATTTATCCTGTTACCTCGCTCGCTTAAATGCATTTGTTTTTGGAGACAAGGCAGTGAAAGGAGGTGCAGAGAAACATGTTTCAGATTACATGCATGTTAAGTACACAAGCCCTGCTTTGCATTTTGGCCAGCGACGTTGCTTCTATACCATGTTTTCAACTGCAAATTCTGCTGTATATGCCTGTTCCTGCGCCGTTAATTTCTGAATCACGGATATACCTGTTTTACATGCATGCTGCACATTAACTTCTGAATCACATACATATCTTGTTTACAACTGCTAATTCTGCTGTATATACTCTTCCCGGGGTTATTAACTTCTGAATCACATACATATTTTGTTTACAACTGCTAATTCTGCTGTATATACCCTTCCCGGGGTTATTAACTTCTGAATCACAGACATATCTTATGCCAAATATGAGTGGTGTTGTATTCAAGTTCTGAATTTTTCAGACAACAGACATGGGTTCTTTGTGCACCGGTCATCATTTTGTGTACGCGACCGATCAACTTCTTGTTGTGTTTGTGCCCTTTTTTTCGGTTTTGGTGGACTCGAGATTACCTCACTAATTTGATTCCGTTGTATGCCAGAAATGTCGGTTGTTCATCAATGCTTCAGTGTTTCAGCAGTGGTTCGTCTAGTTTCTGTCAAGTTACTAGGTACTACTACCTCGGTCCCTAAATAAGTGTCATACCTTTACTAACTTTAGTACAAAGTTGTACTAAGCTTGAGACACTTATTTTGAGACGGAGGGAGTACATCTATACCAAAATATAAGTTTCTGTGTTTCAGCAGTGGTTCGTCTAGTTTCTGTCAAGTTGCTAAACTACCCTACAAAAACGTCTTATATTTTGATATGGAGGGAGTATTTTGCATCCCAGAGTTGTGTCTGATTAAGCAGTTTTCCGGTGTTGGTAGCTTGGCTAAGTTAGTTTCTATTGGTTGTTGGGCTAAGAGGTATCAGCATGCTAGGTAGTTTCCTAGTAGAAAAATGCAAATGCAACTAGGTTCCCGGTTCCAACTTACTTGCTGATCAAGCAGTTTTCTAGAGTTGAGCAAATGCAATATACAGTTAGTCAACCGGCGTTTCTTTTACAGTTAGTCAGGTTCTGCAACATTCTGCACTGATGAACTTGTCATGATGCATGGTCTTTAGCGTGTTATCTCGCTCGCTTACATGAATGTGTTTTCAGAGATTAGGGAAATAAAATGCAGAGGAAAATGTTTGGACTACATGCATGTTACACCAGCTCTGCTTTGCATTTTTCTTCTATATCTGTATACCCTGTTTGCAGCTGCTAATTCTGCTATATACTGCCGGGGCCATTATTAACTTGTGAATCACAGATATATCTATGTTCCAAACATAAGTAGTGCTGTATCCAAGCTCTGAATTTCAGGCAACAGAGCACACAAACATGTTCAGCAGCTCCAAGATGTTTAGTTGAGCAGCTCTGAATTTCAGACTGCAATACTAATCCTGCTATCCCAGTTCCCGAATTCAGCCAAGTAACAAATCAAGATGGCAAAACTACAGAACCTGACTAAAGTTACCTTGAATTGTGTCTCATCAAACGGTTTTCGGAGAGCTGGTTGCTGGGCTAAGTTAGTCTCTGTTGGTTGCTAGGCACAAAAACAGTGATGAAGGATTTACCAGATAGCTTATATCTCTGAAGGAGAGCTGGAGAGGTATCCATTAAGTGGCTCTCTGGTTAAATGATGTTCTGGAGTAGCCACACGTGGCGCCCAGGGCTAAGGGAAGCATCTTTTATTAAACGTTCAAACACATAGGGATACAGATGATATCGGGCAAACAAGTAAGCCACACGTGGCGCCCAGGGCTAAGGGAAGCATCTACCTTTGCTAAGGCAAGGGCCTCCTCATTATGTTTTCTAGTTTCATGAATAAACTTTACATCCTGAAAAAAACTCCTTTGGTACTTTATATCTTGCAAGATAGCAAAATACCGGCATGAAACTTCAGCTTCTATATTGGTCACCACTTCCAAGCAGTCTGAAGCAACACATACAGACTGAACTTGTAGATCCATAGCGAGCGAAAGGGCCTCACTACATGCTTGTGCTTCAAGAACTGTAGGATCCAGAAGGCCCTCATATATAATGGCGGATGCACCGAGAAAAGTCCCCTTTTATCTCTACAAATCACCACTGAAGCTGCACCGTCACCGATCTTTGAGAAACCACCGTCAACATTCATCTTGACATCATGGCTATCGGGTGGAAGCCACAAGCTTGGCTGAGCCTGCTCATTTGTACCCCCTGTATTGACATGCAGGTCCTTGAAGTTGACATGCAAGTCCCTGGATTTTGCATGCAGGTCCTTTGGTTGTGTTTGCTTCTCGGGAATCAGCTCGAGATCGGCCATGCTTCGATGATGGCGCACATCACCTATCGGGATCGAAGTCTTGGATAATCTCCAGGCGAAGACTCTGACTTTTGAAGGGACCGCAGCTCCCCATAGCCTAGCCCATGACCTGCGATCTGTCTCTCCATTGGAGTGACCTTCGTTATGTTCTAGCCAATCTGTTCATTGCTGCTTGGTAGAGGATAACGGCTTGTACGCAGATCACACTGTAAAAATGCCTTTCCGTTCATAATGCCATGACCAAAAATCCTCTCGGACCCTAGAGCTTAGAGGAATGTTTAAAATTGCTTCCTTGTCCATCGCATAGAAGTGCTCCTCGAGAGCAGCCCTGTCCCATGTCAAGGTAATCGGATTGATGATCTCTGAAACCTTTTGCGGAGGATTTGAAGATTTTGGGCACACCGGGTCGAAGCTTGAAGTCCCGTGGAATCCAATTGTCAAACCAGATGTTTGTGTCCTCGCAAGAACCAATCCGCTTTACTAGCCCCAGTTTAAGCGTGTCCCTCCCTTCAACTATTGAACGCCAAACCTGTGACGGATTCTTTCCCGCCTCAGCTTCAAGAATCGAGGACGTGGGGTAGTAGACCGCCATCAGTATCCGGGCACTGATAGAGTTGGGTTCCTGAAGAAGACGCCAAGCTGTTGTGCTGTCGTCCGGCGCCTCAAGATCCATCACGGACTGGATCCAACAGTCCGCTCCTCCTCTGTGGGCCTACCATCACGATGGACTCGAACTGTAATGGGCTGGCCGACGGCCCAGTTTACCACAGGCCTGCGTTTCGGCCTCCAAAGCAGAAACAACTGGATCGTGAAAACGGACGATCGGAAATGCAAATCATCGAGAGGGCTCGCTTTAGGTCCGGTTATACTGTCCTAAATTTCAAACGTTGAAGTTCATGCTTGGATCAATTGTTAGATTAGTCCAACAATATGGTAGCTAGGTGACATAAGACTAATACTACTAGATTTGTATTTAAGATCACTTGGTAATTCTTTTGACTTTGTATTTTATTTAGTTATACTGACTAATTTTTTATTCTTTTAGTTACTGACTTTTGTTGGATTTCACTCACCCGCGGTTGGGAACTACTAATTCGTTGGGTCTACAATAATTTTGGAAAGGCTCCAACGAGCTAATTTTCACTATTTTTGTTTGTAGTTTTCCTGTTATTCTAAGCACGTGTTATTTTTTCTAGTTCTACCTGCTCAATGTATTCATCATTCCAGTAGAATGACAACAGACTCGTGTATAGGGAACTATATTACCTTAGCTACCTATCTAAATTATTGTAGAAATTTCAGGATCCGCTATTGGACATGGAAAATAGAAATACTTTTTCTTGGTTAAAGGAGCAGACGATTCAATCGATTTCCGTATCGATTATGAAAACCCATGGGAAGCAACTGGACGAATTGTCCGCGATTGGACATGGAAAATAGAAATACTTTTTGGTGGTCCGATGCCTCTCTTTTAAGAGGTGTGAAGCCAGAATATTGTTCCATTATCTAAAAAACACGAAAGGAAGAAAGGAATAACTATGGTATTTTTTACTTAAAAGAAACTTTCTATGATTTTTATAACATTAAATATCATTTGCTATTTTAAAATGTACATTTATTCCAGAAAAAATATTTCTATATTTTTTACAATGTCTAGTGGACCTCCCTGAACTATTATGAAAGTTCAGTTTACCTCCCACATGGCTGACGTGGCGTCACATAAGCCAGTTGACGCGACGCCACGTTAGCAAAACCACTTTGAAAACCACATAGGGAGGTGAATCGACCGGTTTCAATAGTTCGAGGAGCATAAACATCCGGTTCTTTAGGGAGGAAATACTGACTCTCACAGAACTTGACGGTGGTAATATGGACTTTGTCCTTTTTTTTTTTGAGAACTTGGACTTTGTCCTAGGCTGGGCCAGCAGCTCCACACGGTAGGATTTCACTTTCAGCCCAGCTGGGCCCATTCAGCCCACACTGCGCCTCATATAAGCCTCCCCCGCCGCCGGCAGTCAGTTCCCTTCGCGCACGTTGTCTCAAAAAAAAAGTTGCCTTGGCGCACAGCCTCCACCCCGCTCCGCCGCCGCCTCCGCTTTGCCCCTGACGCTGCAACCGCTACCGTCGCCATGGGTAAGCATCATTGCGTCCGTCCTTACTACGTAGTTTCTTGTGGATCTGACGCCTCCGTTGTTGTGCGGCAGACCCGGTCAGGTCGGCGGAACTTAGGGCGCAGCTTAAGGAGCTGAAGGCGGAGCTGAAGGAACTTAGGGCAGCCAAGGTCACCAACGGTGTCCCCTCCGAGCTGTGCGCGCGCCCTCTCTCTTGTTCGCTCGCTTGCGCGTATGTCTATCTTGGGGAATTGAATTGAATTGATTCTAACTAACCGAGCGAAATTGAATCTATCTGGGTTGTTCAGCCGCGCTTTTCTCGCGGAGGTGGCGAAGAAGCAAAGGGCGGCGCTGCGGGAGGCGTACAACAACCGCGAACCATTCATCCTCCGTCTCAACTCCCGGCAAGACCCGTGCGCATCACCACCAGCACCAGGTGTTGTCATGCTCCCAGCCCCAGGTTGATATACCATCACCAATGCTACTCACTGCGGTCTATGTCAGTATCTGATGGCGTTGTTTTTCGTTCGTAAGATGTTTTTTAGAGAATAATAATATAATAGTAGCTTAAATTAGGTGACTGTTTTGTTTGGGAACCCATCATAAGATAGATATTCTTGATTATCTGTGACTGGAGGGGTAGCTCTTCTTTTGAAGAGTCTTGTTTCGAAACTGTTTACTATTCTTTTGAAGAGGAAGTGTTGTTTCTGACGATAGGACTGACTGTTACCTTAGCGGATTAGTCTGCGCCCAAGGGCTGTGGCGCCATGGATTTTAAGTGCTTAATCCGAAAGGGTTTTTTCCCCCTGCTTTTTGCTGCTTTAGTGTGTCACCGATTCATGTTTCCAATACTTATTCAGTGATTCTTGCATGCTACTGTCTCCTGCATGACAACAGGAACAGTGGGTAGTGATATAGGAGGAGGAAAAGTGACATGTATGGAAACTCTATTTAGTAAATATATCGTTGATCGAAACATTCATCCTTGTCAAATTAAAACATTTACAGTTTATAATGAAGAGTATATACACTTTGCTCTGTTCTCTGCAAAACGCCTAGAAACACTAGGCAGCGCGTGGGTGCTAGGTGGAGCTGGAGCGCTTGCTTCTCTCTACGGCTAGCTTGTTAAGTATTGGTGGTTTTTGCTTAAACATTTTGGATGTGGTAGCAATTCTGCTTGCTGGTGTAATTGTTAATTCAAAGTTCACTCCCTATGCGCTTTTATGAAATTCGGCATGTAAAAGGACTGTTATTACCCCTAACATAGGTTGAAATAGTGGGATCTTTTGAAGACTGTTGTTCCAGATGATAGTAGTGACTGCACTAGTCTTATTAGTTTCTTGATAGCAGATGTTATGTCAAAGTTACCTTAGTAGTTTAGTGTTTAAAAAGCTGCGCCTAAGGTCTTTCATCTAAGCGATTGCGTTTAAGTGCGTGGATGCTTAAGCATTCGAAAAGGTGTTTTTTTCCTGCTTTTTGCTGCTTTAGTGTGTCAGTTGCACAGCACCGGTCCGTGTTCCTAATACTTAGAGCATCTCCACTAGGCCCCCCAAAAGCCCCCCAGAACCACTTTTTTTGTGCCGGTGGTAAAAACTCGCCCCAGCCATGCTCCCAACACCACCTTTTTCGCCGGATTTGAGGAAAGTTTCGGCCGGCGCTCCCATGAGAAACCCAACGCGCTGGGGGCGCCGGCGCTACCTTTTCACGTGCAAACCCCTCTCTCTCTCTCCTCTCTTTCCACCTACCCCACCCCGTCGCCCACCTTCCACCGCTGCCTCCTACTCCTCCTCTGCCCCGGCCTCCCACGCACGCCATGGCGGCCCCGCCTCGCCTCCGCGTCCGCCCCCGCGCTCTCCCGCCTCTCCAAGCCCCCTGCATCTCCAAGCCTCCGCCCCGCGTTCTCCAGCTCCGCCTCCCCCGCGGATCAGCCGGCGGCGGCAGCGGGCGCCGCTGCAGCCGAGAAGGGCGAGGCCCGGGGCGCCACTGCAGCCTGGACCTCCTCCTCTACCCCGGTCTCCCGTCGCAGTCGGCCGCACAACCAGGCCGCGCAGGTGCATGGCTCGCGCCGTCCTGAGCGCTACCATGCGCGCGCTGTCGCACATCGGCATGACCCGCCTCGGCTGCCTCTTCTCCGTCGAGGTGGCGGCGGCGCAGGGCTTCCCGTCGTCCATGGACGGGCTCCGCCTACTGCAGCGGCGGGGGCGCTGGCGAACTTCGAGCCCCGCCCGTTCCTGCTGTCCGTGGTCGCCGTGGACGCGCCGGAGCTGGACCTTGGCCAGAGCACGGTGGACTTGAGCGCCCTCGTGAAGGAGTCCACGGAGAAGAGCCAGCAAGGGGAGCGCGTCCGGCAGTGGCAGACGGCGTTCTTGCTCGCCGGCAAGGCCAAGGGCGGGGAGCTCGTCGTCACGCTCGCTTTCCAGATCATGGAGGACGGTGGCGGCGGGCTCTACAGCCAGCCGGCCACCAAGACTGCTGCCCCTCCTTGTCCCTCGCCTTGGCCGCCAGCCTGAGCTCCTGCAGCGCGGCGGGGAGCCTGGACCTCTTGCTCCTCTTCTTCTTCATGGCGTCGCTCCGGCACAATGAGGCGGCCTGGACCTCCTCCTCTGCCCCGGGGCCTCCTCGACATCGTCACCGGCCCGGCTGCTTCCTCGCTGCGCGCCACGCGTTCTCCTTCTCGAGGTGCAGAGATGCTTGGGGGTGGAGACGGCTGGAAAAATCCATCCCCCCCCCCCCCCCCCAAGCCCAAAATTTGCGCCGACGCAGCCCCAGCCGGACGAGAAAGCGTCCCTGGGGGGGCACAACGGCTGGAGATGCTCTTATTCAGTGCTTCTTGCATGCTACTGCCTACTCCCTCCGTCCCATAATATAAGAGCGTTTTTGACACTAGCGTTTTTGACACTACACTAGTGTCAAAAACGCTCTTATATTATGGGACGGAGGGAGTACTTTGCAGGACAGGAACAGTGGGTAGTGAAGAGGATAAGTGGGAGATGTGTGGAAACTGTGTCTAGTAAATATCTGACTGATTGAAGTACTCATCCTTGTCAAATTTAAATTTTTACAGTGTATAATGAAGTATATATACACGTGGCTCTTTTTTTTTGCGAAATGCCTAGAAATGCTAGGCAGTGGTCTAGTTGCTAGGTGGAGCTGGAGCGCTTTCTCTACCACTTTTTAAAACATTTGTGTTTTTTTGCTTAAACATTTTAAATGTGGTAGCAAGTCAGCTTGCCGGTGTAACTGGTATTTCAAAGTTGACACATTATGCAATGTTATGAAATTGTTTGTGCATTTCTAGCACTCTTCAAGTAAATGGAATGTTTCTAGACAACTATAGTACCCTTAACATAGGTTGAAATAGTGGGATAATATATTCATGTTGGTATGCCACATTCAATCCACAGTTTTTTAGATCATTGTTTTTCTTAGGTTCTGACATTTTATTTTTCCATTTTTGGAGATACCACTGGTTTTGCATCATACAAATGGGATGGACGTGCCTTTATTTATGTTGGTTTAACCACACTAACCCAACATTTTATTGATTTGTCCCACAGCTTTCTCTGAAGATGGAGAGGGAAAGGAAGCATAAGAACTACTTCTCCATGAGGAAGTATAATAAAGGCCTAGGTCAGGACTGCGATGCAATGCCTAGCATAGTGTGGAAGTATTTTGTGTTTGCTCTGTTACATGAAATGCCTAGATTGGTGTAAGTGGCATATTCTATTGACACTGAAATCTTACATGTTTCATGGGAGCTTTGCTTTGTCTTTGTGAAATCTTGTTTTGTGGAGCTTTGCATGAGAATGAAGTTGTCCTGCTTTTGGTCCAAATGTTTCTATTTCCATCTTCCATGCTAGATGGCTACTCATAATAACACTTTTAAACCCATACGTCAAGATTCTGCTCAATTGTTCTGAAAGAGTTTTCTGGACAGTTTTAACTTACTGTGCTAACGTTTATCTGTTCATGCCTGCATCCAATATGTTCCTGGTAACCCGGTTGGTCGATAAAAACTAAGTTGGGGGGTTATAATCGAAGGGGTTCTTTCTACTCGTTCATGCCGTTTCATCAAGCCTGTTGATGCGCACTTGGGATGGAAGCATCAGAGGACGTATGTACCTTTAACTTGCATGGCTCGTTGATCACCTGAAATGAAGCTCCTAAATGCAGCTCTAATTTATAAATAGGGTAAAAAAAAGTAGCCATGCCAACACATTTCTCAGTCCACAGCAATTTCCATGGCCGGGTAGGGCGGGTTTCCATGGGGCCAGAACTTGCCTCCGGAGGATGGGGGATGGCGGGCGGCGATGCTTCGACAGGATTTGGCGGTGGTGCATGGCGATGAAGGGAAGAGGTGGGAAAACGGTTTCCTGTGGATGGGTGAGAGATGCACCTCTGTCCCATAATATAAGAACGTTTTTGACACTAAGAACGTTTTTGACACTACACTAGTGTCAAAAATGTCACATTCTTATATTATGGGACGGAGGGAGTAGTAGATGGAGAGGAGAATTGGATGCATGTAAAAGAGAGGATGGAGTAAGAGCTGGAGCAAGCTTTTCGCCCTCTCATGCATCAAATGACAGTTTTTTTTTTCTGAGAACAGTTGAATTGCTCTTACAACTTAGTCAGGAAGGCGACAAGATTTCACCTAACAGATGTAGCAATATGCAGCATGATTAAACATTTATTCTCATCAAAAGAAAAATACCAATCTTCTCTAGAAATCACGAATCCTTCTCACTATTAAACAAAAAAATATTATTTTTTAAATCTTGTTCGGTTATGAGATTAGAAATATATTTAAAATATTATTGCCATGTGACAGACCACATATAATGACGCGTAGGAAAAACCACCTTCAATAACATCATAGCGGCTTATTTATATGGTTTTAGATAGTTCAAAAGTAGAATAACTGGTTTTATAGGTGAGTGGGTTAAGGTAAACCAGCCTCAAATAAGTGAGGAGGTAAAGTAATCTTATTGACAAAAAAGATTTGCCTTCACCCGTAAGTAAATAAACTACCTAAAGCATAGGGAGCGAACGTCAGGTGGTTTGTCACCTGGCGCGAACTCCCATCCAGCCGTTCGATGTGCACCTGCGCCACATCATAGATGACTCAGTTCACGCAGTGGGCGTCCTGGCGCGAACGATACTAGAACCATGCAGTCAGTTCGCGCAGTGGACATCCTGGCGCGAACGATACTAGAACCAGGCAGAAAATGTACCTAACAAAAAGTGTAAGAATTCATGAGAAACTTGTGTTTATTGATTCTGAGCAAAGCCTCATTTATACAAGGATTTGGGGCGCCTCCGGAGAGGCGTCCGTTTACAATAGGCGCCTGTTGGCGCGAGAAGACGTCCGTACAGACGTTCGCGTCTATATGGCGCTTTGGACACACGTGACGAATCCTAACGACGATTAGCACTAATGACGTCGGTTTATTCTTAACACTCCCCTTGTACAAAGCTGCTTCTTCTATGTCTTGCATCCTTGTATAACTTTGAGAATATTGCTCTTAATCACAAGCGTATATGATCTTGAATAACTCCTCCAAAAACCCTGTGGGAAAAATATGTGGAGAATAGAACTTGTTATGTTGTTAAAACTCCATTAAAACCCAGTAGGAAAAATAAGGAGAAAATGATACAACATATGTTATTATCTCTTTGATAACTTATATGAGAAAACCTTGAGGATAAAACTCATTGGTAAGTTTAGAAGATAATTAATATGTCTTGTATACACCCATTAAAAACCCCGGTGGGGAAAAGTAGGATGTATGACATATATTCTTATGTTGGTATTACCTTATTAAAAACCTTGATGAGAACCATGAGAGTAAACTCATAAAGGGAAAAAGAGTGCAATATAATGTTTGAACAGGTTATGATTCAGAGAGACTCTCCCCCTGATCTTTGCAAATCTCGAAGTCGTCGCATACCAATCCCATGAACATATTTTTCAAATGTTGAAGCTGGGAGTGACTTTGTGAATAGGTCAACTAGATTATCGCATGATTTGACTTGCAAAATGTTTATCTTCCCTTTCTTTTGTAATTGATGGGGGAAAAATAATTTAGGAGAAATATGCTTAGTGATATTGCTCTTTATATAACCCGTTTGCATTTGAGCAACACAAGCTGCATTATCTTCGTAGATAATGGTTGGAGATTCGATAGAACCTTTACCACATGATTTTTGTATGTGGTTTATCATTCTGCAAAGCCATACACATTACGTGTTGCTTCAAATAAAGTGATTATTTCAGAATGATTGGTGGATATAGCCACAAGAGTCTGCTTGGAAGACTTCCATGATATGGTTGTCCCACCATGTAGGAACACGAAACCGGTTTGTGATCTGGCATTGTGGGGGTCAGATAAGTAGCCATCATCAGCATACCCAATCATATCAATGTCCAAATTTCTCTCTAAAATTGAAAGAATAGGCCAAGATCCTTTGTGCCTTGGAGATATCGAAAGATATTCTTAACTCCCGTCCAATGGCGTTTGGTAGGAGCTGCGCTATGTCTAGCTAGTAAATTCACTGCAAATGCAATATCAGGCCTGGTGCACTTTGCAAGATACATGAGCGCTCCAACGGCATTGAGATATGGAACTTCAGGTCCTAATATCTCTTCTCCATTATCCATTGGTCTAAATTGATCTTTCTCTACGTTTAGAGATCGAACTACCATAGGAGTTTTGGATGGATAAGATCTGTCCATATTGCATTTCTCCAATATTTTCTGGATATAGGCGGTTTGATGAACCAAAATACCCGAGGGAAGGTGCTCAAGTTGTAATCCTAAGCAAAATTTGGTTTTACCCAAATCCTTCATCTCAAATTCCGTCTTTAGGTGATTGCGTGCTTCATCAATATCTTGTGTGGCTCCAATGATGTTCAGATCATCAACATACACAGAAATAATGCAAAATCCAGTTGCGGACTTTTTTATGAAAACACATGGGCAATCATCATTATTGGAGTATCCTTTTTGCAAAAAGAACTCACTAAGTCGGTTGTATCACATGTGACCTGACTGTTTTAAGTCGTATAAAGACTTATTTAGTTTTACACAATATGCGTTGCGTTTTGCATTTGGATTCGGGATTGGGACTCCATCAGGAACCTTCATGTATATGTCCGAATCAAGTGAACCGTAAAGGTAAGCGGTCACTACGTCCATCAACTGCATAGATAGACAATTTTGCACTGCCAAAGATATAAGATATCGGAAAGTGGTTGCACTCATTGCTGGAGAATATGTTTCAGTGAAATCAATGCCGGGTTTCTGCATGAAACCTTATGCTACGAGCCTTGCTTTATATCTCACCACCTCGTTGTTCTCATTTCTTTTATGAACAAAAACCCATTTGAATCCCACGGGGAAAACTCTAGGAGGTGTAGGTATTGCTTCAGTGAATACCTTTCGTTTATTGAGCGAGGCCAATTCTGCTTGGATTGCATCCTTCCATTTAGGCCAGTTGGAGCGTTTCTTGCACTCTGCCATCGTCTTTGGATCATGATCAGTGAGAAGGGTATCTGCAATCTTTTCAGCAAAATATATGTCGACAGTCGTAGTCTTACGGTCAAATGATTCTCCAGAATCAACATAGTTGATAGAAATTTCCTGCACCCCTAGCGACTCTTCATGATTTCCCAATACGATTGAGTCTGGGTGTTCCGATGTCCCAGTCAGTTTGTGCACAACTGAGCTGGGTTGTGGAGGTTGTTCTCCCACTGGGTGTATATTACCCATTTGATGATTATCAACGCCAGGTTGCTTTACATTTACTGGTTCAGAGGGTTTCTTTCTCTGTTTCCTTTGTTGCTTGTGAAGAGTTGAATCATGTTCCATGGCCGTACTTCTCCCCCTCTTCCTTTGAACAGGGGGTTGAGTAATTTTTCTTGGTACCTCCACTCTTCCGAGCGCGTTTTTAGCAGGATTGTAGGATTTGGTAACACCTTAATAGTCAGTAAATGAATCTGGCAGGTTATTTGCAATGTGTTGCAAATTAATTATTTTCCGAACTTGAAGTTCAGTTTCTTGAGTATGTGGATTAGAGGAGGAAATGCCTTGGGCATTCAAATTGATTTCCGGGCATTCTTTTTGGTACTTGATGTCTCCCCCTAATGCCAGGAAATGGTCCTCATTGAAGATGCAGTCAGCGTGACGGGCTGTGAACAGATCCCCCGTGAGGGGTTCAAGGTACTTGATTATCGATGGTGATTTGTACCCCACATAGATCCCCAATTTTCTGTGTGGGCCCATGGATGTACCCTGCGGTGGTGAGATTGGCACATATGTGGCGCATTCGAATTTACGCAGATGGGAAATATTTGGTAGGTTTCCACGTACTAATTGCAGAGGGGAAGTGCTGTGATATGCAGTTGGTCGCAATTGGATTAAGTCAGCAGCGTGTAAAACTGCGTGACCCCAACAAGAAGTTGGTAAATTGCAATTCATTAGTAAGGGTCATGCAATGAGCTTAATTCTCTTAATTAGAGATTCTGCCAATCTATTTTGAGTGTGGACATATGGGACTGAGTGCTGAACTTCAATGCCTAATGCCATGCAATAATCATTGAAAGCATGTGAAGAGAATTCAACAACGTTGTCCATTCGGATTGATTTAATTCGATTCTCAGGATAATGAGCTTGCAATTTGATAACTTGTCTTATTATTTTGGCAAATGCATGGTTTCATGTAGATAGTAAACACACGTGTGAGACCATCGTGTGGATGCATCTATTAGAACCATGAAATACCTAAAAGGTCCAGACAATGGTTGGATCGGACCACAAATATCGCCTTGAATTCGTTCAAGGAATTGTAGTGGTTCTGCTTGAATTTTAAGATATGAGGGTCTTAAAATGAGTTTCCCAGTAGCACATGCAGTGCACATAAAATCTAAAGATTGTGAGAATTTAGCTTCATTTAAGTCATGACCATTGGAATTGCAGATAATTATCCTCATCATCCCTATACCAGGATGACCAAGGCAATCATGCCAAGTTTGGAATGCATTTACATTCTGAAAAATTACCTTATACGCAACGTGCTCTACGGGTTTTATGTATGTGTAGTACAATCCTGATGATAAAAAGGGAATTTTCTCAAATATATGTTTGCCATACCCGTTGTCTTTGGTAAAGAGGAGATATTCCTCTTTGTTATCTTCATAAGTTTCAATGTGAAAACCATTTTTTGCGGATATCTCTATAACCTATGAGGGTACGAGTTGAATCGGGATACAATAAAGCATCCTCAATTACAATTTATGTACCCATAGGGAGGGTAAATATGGCACATTCTTTGCCAACAATTACCGCATCGCGTCCAGCGATTGTTAAAATATCTCCATTCAATTTTGTAAGAGTTTGGAAATACTTTATTTCTCTAAGTATAGAGTTTGTGATGCCACTGTCCACAAGGCACATTTCCTCCTCCATTGGATTGACTCCCGTAGAAATCTTCTCGTCTTGTCCTGTTCGTGCTCTGTTGGTCGAGGCTAGCGTGGCTGATAACGTGTAAGAATTCGTGAGAAAGTTGTGTTTATTGATTCTGGGCAAAGCTCTATTTATACAAGGATTTGGGGCGCCTTCGGAGAGGCGTCCGTTTACAATAGGCGCCTGTTGGCGCGAGAAAACGCCCGTACGGACGTTCGCGTCTGTACGGCGCTTTAGACACACGTGACAAATCCTAACGACGATTAGCGCTAATGGCGTCGGTTTATTCTTAACAGAAAGAACTATCTCAGTCCACTGGCTAGGGAGGGAAGCTCCTTCCTAGTATCCCAGGGTTTAAGACCCACAACTGACCCTTTTTGTATTTTTTTTATTTTTTTTATTTTACAAGGTGGTAAAATGTTAAAATAATTATTTTATAGTATGGTATTTGTAGTTGTTTGACATGGCATTTTTGTAGTATATATATAGCATAATTTTTGTAGTATATATAACATGACATTTTTTAACCCTAAGTATATATAACATGACATTTTTTTAGTATATATAACATGACCTTTTTTAACCCTAAGTATATGGAGCGAACGTCAGCTCCCTCGTCATCTCGCGCGACCCTTTTTTCCACCGTTTGATCTAGTGTATAGATTTTGAAGCAGTGGGAACATGCAACGTCAGTTAATACAACGGTTCGTGCTAAATAAAAGGCAGTGCGAACACCTTTAAATCAAACACATGCATGTAGCGCAGGGGTTGTACTAGTGCGGTTGTACCCTACAGACCAGGGTTCTAAGAGCATCTTCAGCCGTTGGCCCCCCAGGCGGCGCGTAAAATCACCACCTAGCGGCGAACCGACGCTAAAATCAGCCTGGGGCTTTCGGGTTTCTAGCCGCTGGCCCCAGGGTCGCCCCTAGAAGGTGTCTTTAATATTTTTTAAAAAAGAATTCGGCTAATATTCGGCAAACGGGACAAAGATTCGGCTAAAATTCAGCGAACATGACATTACTTAGATAGTTTTTTACATAGGAAACTGAAATACTTAAAAAAAACAAAGGCCGCAACTACAGGCAGAAGAACGAGCAGAGCGCGGCGAAGTCGCCGCCGTCGCCGCCATCGTGGTTCTCCTCGTCGTCCTTCTCCTCCTTCACGCGGCCGCCCCTGCTGCCCCTGTCCGATGTCGCCCTGGCGGACCGGTGGCGGCGCGTCGTCGTCGAGAACGATGACGCCTCCCTCGTCGCGGCCACAGCGCCTAGCGGCGATCTCCTCTAGGGCGCGGCACTGGCGCTCTAGCTCCGTCCGCGCCTAGTCTTCACGCGCCCACTTCAAGGCCGCCTCGTCGGAGAGCCACGGCTCCGTCTTCTCGGCGGCGAGCCCTGGATCTGTCTTCACGGAGGCGAGCCCGGGCTCCGTCTTCATGACGGCAGCGAGTCCTGGCTCTTTCTTCGGCTTGACGATGCGGGGAGGAGCCGAGGAGGACGCACGCCCGCCCTCGTTGATGACGATGCCGGTGCTGCGGGTGCGCCGGCCGAGTGGCGTCTCCGCGGGCTCGGCCTTGACGCTGAACAGCGCCGGCGACCTGGAGGAGTGTGAGGAGGAGCGGGAGGAGGAGGAAGAAGAGGACGCCGTCCTCCTCGGCATCCATTGCCGCCGCTCCGGACCGGGGCGGCAGGGTACGTCAACGGCGGGTCGTTGCAGAAGGAAATATGCCCTAGAGGCAATAATAAAGTTATTATTTTATATTTCCTTATATCATGATAAATGTTTATTATTCATGCTAGAATTGTATTAACCGGAAACTTGATACATGTGTGTATACATAGACAAAACACAGTGTCCCTAGTAAGCCTCTACTAGACTAGCTCGTTAATCAAAGATGGTTAAGTTTTCTACCCATAGACATGTGTTGCCATTTGATGAACGGGATCACATCATTAATGATGTGATGGACAAGTCTTATCCGTTAGCTTAGCATAATGATCGTTCAGTTTTATTGCTATAGCTTTCTTCATGTCATATACATATTCCTTTGACTATGAGATTATGCAACTCCCGGATACCGGAGGTGTGTGCTATCAAATGTCACAACGTAACTGGGTGATTATAAAGATGCTCTACAGGTATCTCCGAAGGTGTTTGTTGGGTTGGCATAGACCGAGATTAGGATTTGTCACTCCGAGTATCGGAGAGGTATCTCTGGGCACTCTCGGTAATGCACATCATAATAATCCTTGCAAGCAATGTGACTAATGAGTTAGTTGCGGGATGATGCATTACGGAACGAGTAAAGAGACTTGCCGGTAACGAGATTGAACTAGGTATGAAGATACCGACGATCGAATCTCGGGCAAGTAACATACCGATGAC
Source organism: Aegilops tauschii subsp. strangulata (assembly GCF_002575655.3). Lineage (NCBI taxonomy): Eukaryota > Viridiplantae > Streptophyta > Magnoliopsida > Poales > Poaceae > Aegilops > Aegilops tauschii. The sequence goes on from NC_053039.3 coordinate 52,239,812, forward strand.
AAAGGGAATAACGTATGTTGTCATTACGGTACGACCGCGTAGAATATGTGGGAACCAATATGAACATCCAGGTTCCGCTGTTGGTTATTGACCGGGGAAGTGTCTCGGTCATGTCTACATAGTTCTCGAAGCCGTAGGGTCCGCACGCTTAACGTTCGATGACGATTTTGTATTATATGAGTTATGTGATTTGGTGACTGGATGTTGTCCGGAGTCCTGTATGAGATCATGGACATGACGAGGAGTCTCTAAATGGTCGAGAGGTAAAGATTGATATATAGGACGATGGTATTCGGACACCGGAAGTGTTCCGGAGGGTACCGGGTACATATCGGGTCACCGGAAGGGGTTCCGGGCACCCCCGGCAAAAGATATGGGCATTATGAGCCAAGAGGGGAAACGCACCAGCCCCCCCCCCCCCATATGTGCTGGCCAAATTTGAGTAGAAAAGGGGAAGGAGGAAAGGAAAAAGGGAATGGGATTCCCCCTTCCTCCTCTTCCCTTCCTACTCCGGATAGGAATAGGAAAGGTGGAAGGCCGAATTGGGAGGACCCCAAGTAGGATTCCTCCTACTTGGGGCGCCCCTTTGGCTGCCTCTCCTCCCCTCCAACCTATATATATGTGGGGGAGGCACCGCTGGAACACACACCAAACATTGTTAGCCGTGTGCGGCGCCCCCCTCCACAGTTTACGCCTCCGGTCATATTCATGTAGTGCTTAGGCGAAGCCCTGTGCGAATCACTTCACTATCACCGTCACCACGCCGTCGTGCTGCCAGAACTCTCCCTCGACAATTTGCTGGATCAAGAGTTCGAGGGACGTCATCGATCTGAACGTGTGCAGAACTCGGAGGTACCGTACGTTCCGTGCTTGATCGGTTGGAACGAGAAGAAGTTCGACTACATCAACCGCATTAACAAACGCTTCCGCTTTCGGTCTACGAGGGTGCATGGACACACTCTCCCCCTCTCGTTGCTATGCATCTCCTAGATAGATCTTGCGTGAGCATATAATTTTTTGAAATTGCATGCTACGTTTCCCAATAGTGGCATCCGAGCCAGGTCTATGTGTAGATGATATGCACGAGTAGAACACAAAGAGTTGTGGGCGGTGATAGTCATACTGCTTACCACCAACGTCTTATTTTGATTCGGCGGTATTGTCGGATGAAGCGGCCCAGACCAACCTTACATGACCATGTTCATGAGACCGGTTCCACCGACAGACATGCAACTAGTTTTGCATAAAGGTGGCTGGAGGGTGTCTGTTTCTCCAACTTTAGTTGAATCGAATTTGACTACGGCCGGTCCTTGTTGAAGGTTAAAACAACAAACTTGACGAAACACCGTTGTGGATTTGATGCATAGGTAAGAACGGTTCTTACTAGAAGCCCGTAGCAGGCACGTAAAACTTGCAACAACAAAGTAGAGGATGTCTAACTTGTTTTCGCAGGGCATGTTGTGATGTGATATGGTCAAGACATGATGTGATATACGTTGTTGTATGAGATGATCATGTTTTGAAAAGTTATCCACAACTGGCAGGAGCCTTATGGTTGTCGCTTTATTGTATGAAATGCAAACTTCATGTAATTTCTTTACTTTATCACTATGCATTAGCAATAGTTGTAGAAGCAATAGTTGGCGAGACGACCACAATGCTACGATGGAGATCAAGGTGTCAAGCCGGTGACGATGAAGATGATGACTGTGATTTGGAGATGGAGATCAAAAGCACAAGATGATGATGGCCATATCATGTCACATATTTTGATTGCATGTGATGTTTATCTTTTATGCATCCTATTTTGCTGAGTACAGCGGTAGCATTATAAGATGACCCCTCACTAAAATTTCAAGGTATAAGTGTTCTCCCTGAGTATGCACCATTGCGACAGTTCATCGTGGTGAGACACCATATGATGATCGGGTCTGATAGGCTCTATATTCACATACAACGGGTGCAAGACAGTTTTGCACATGCGGAATACTCGGGTTAAACTTGACGAGCCTAGCATGTACTGACATGGCCTCGGAACACTGGCGACCGAAAGGTCGAACGTGAATCATATAGTAGATATGATCAACATAGAGATGTTCACCATTGAAAACTACTCCATCTCATGTGATGATCGGACATGGTTTAGTTGATATGGATCACGTGATCATTTAGATGACTCGAGGGATGTCTATCTAAGTGGGAGTTCTTAAGTAATTTGATTAACTGAACTTAATTTATCATGAACTTAGTCCTGATAGTATTTCCGTATCTATGTTGTAGATCAATAGCTCGCGATATAGCTCCTATATTTTTTTGATATGTTCCTAGAGAAAACTAAGTTGAAAGATGATAGTAGCAATGATGCGGACTGGGTCCGTGATATGAGGATTATCCTCATTGCTGCACAGAAGAATTATGTCCTTGATGCACCGCTATGTGACGGATCTATTGCAGGAGCAGATGTAGATGTTATGAACGTTTGACAGAGCTCGATATGATGACTACTTGATAGTTTAGTGCACCATGCTTTACGGCTTAGAACCGGGACTTCAAAATGTTTTGAACGCCACGGAGCATATGAGTTGTTCCAAGAACTGAAGATTGGTATTTCAGACTTGCCTGTGTCGGGAGGTATGAGACCTCTGACAAGTACTTTGCCTACAAGATGGAGGAGAATGGCTCAGCTAGTAAGCATGTGCTCAGAATGTCTGGGTACTACGATCGCTTGAATCAAGTGGGAGTTAATCTTCCAGATAAGATAGTGATTGACAGAGTTCTCTAGTCACTATCACCAATTTACTAGAACGTCGTGATGAACTATAATATGCAAGGGATAATGAAAAACGATTCCCAAGCTCTTCGCGATGCTGAATCAGCGAAGGTAGAAATCAATAAATAACATCAAGTGTTGATGTTTAATAAGACCAGTAGTTTCAAGAAAAAGGGCAAGGGAAAGAAAGGGAACTTCAATAAGAATGGTAAGCAAGTTGCCACTCCCGTGAAAAAGCCCAAAGCTAGACCCAAACCTGAAACTGAGTGCTTCTACTACAAAGGAAATGGTCACTGGAAGCGGAACTGCCCCAAAAACTTGGCGGATAAGAAGAATGGCAAAGTGAAAAAAGGTATATTTGATATACATGTTATTGATGTGTACTTTACTAGTGTTCATAGTAGCCCCTGGGTATTTTATACCGGTTCAGCTGCTAAGATTTGTAACTCGAAACAGGAGTTGTAAAATGAACAGATACTAGTTAAGTGCGAGGTGATGATGTGTGTTGAAAGTGATTCCAAGGTTGATAAGATCACCATCGCATACTCCCTCTACCTTCGAGATTAGTGTTGAACCTAAATAAATGTTATTTGGTGTTTGCGTTGAGCATAAATATGATTTGATCATGTTTATTGCAATACAGTTATTCATTCAAGTCAGAGAATAATTGTTGTTCTGTTTACATGAATAAAACCATCTATGGTCATACACCCAATGTAAATGGTTTACTGAATCTCGATCGTAGTGATACACATATTCATAATATTGATGCCAAAAGATGCAAAGTTGATAATGATAGTGCAAAATATTTGTGGCACTGCCGTTTATGTCATATTGGTGTAGAACGCATGAAGAAACTCCATGCGGATGGAATTTTGGAATCACTTGATTATGAATCATTTCATACTTGCGAACCATGCCTCATGGGAAAGATGACTAAAACTCCGTTCTCTGGAACAATGGAGCGAGCCACTGAGTTATTGGAAATAATACATACCGATGTAGGCGGTCGGATGAGTGTTGAGACTCGCGGCGGGTATCGTTATTTTCTGACCTTCACATATGATTTGAGCAGATATGGGTATATCTACTTAATTAAACACAAGTCTGAAACATTTGAAAAGTTCAAAGAATTTCAGAGTGAAGTGGAGAATCATCGTAGTAACAAGAAAATAAAGTTTCTATGATTTGATCGTGGAGGTGAATATTTGAGTTATGAGTTTTGGCCTTCATTTAAAACAATGTGGAATAGTTTCACAACTCACGCCACCTGGAACACCACAGCGTAATGGTGTGTCCAAATGTCGTAACCATACTTTATTAGATATGGTGCGATCTATGATGTCTCTTACTGATTTACCACTATCATTTTGGGGTTATGCAGTAGAGACAGCTGCATTCACGTTAAATAGGGCACCGTCTAAATTCGTTGAGACGACACCGTATGAATTGTGGTTTGGCAGGAAACCTAAGTTGTCGTTTCTTAAAGTTTGGGGTAACGATGCTTATGTGAAAAAGCTTCAGCCTGATAAGCTCGAACCCAAGTCGGAGAAGTGCTTCTTCATAGGATACCCAAAAAGAAACTGTTTGGTACACCTTCTATCACAGATCCGAAAGCAAGATCTTTGTTACTAAGATTGGATCCTTTCTAGAGAAGGAGTTTCTCTTGAAAGAAGTGAATGGGAGGAAAGTGTAACTTGATGAGGTAATTGTACCTTCTCTCGAATTAGAAAGTAGATCATCATAGAAAACCGTTCCCGTGATGCCTACACCAACTAGAGAGGAAGCTAATGATAATGATCATGAAACTTCAGATCAAGTTACTACCGAACCTCGTAGGTCAACCAGAGCACGTTCCGCACTAGAGTGGTACGGTAATCCTGTTCTAGAAGTCATGTTACTAGACCGTGACGAACCTATGAACTATGAGGAAGCAATGATGAGCCCAGATTCTGATAAATGGCTTGAGGCCATGAAATCTGAGATAGGATCCGTGTATGAGAACAAAGTATGGACTTTGATTGACTTGCCCGATGATCGGCGAGCCACTGAGAATAAATAGATCTTCAAGAGGAAGAGGGATGTTGATAGTAGTGTTAATATCTACAAAGCTCGACTTGTCAAAAAAGGTTTTTGACAAGTTCAAGGTGTTGACTACGATGAGATTTTCTCACTCGTATCGATGCTTAAAGTCTCTCCGAATCATGTTAGCAATTGCCGCATTTTATGAAATCTGGCAAATGAATGTCAAAACTGCATTCCTTAATAGATTTATTAAAGAAGAGTTGTATATGATGCAACCAGAAGGTTTTGTCAACCCTAAAGATTCTAAGAAAGTGTGCAAGATCCAGTGATCCATCTATGGACTGGTGCAAGCATCTTGGAGTTGGAATATACGCTTTGATGAGTTGATCAAAGCATATAGTTTTATACACACTTGCGGTGAAGCCTGTATTTAGCAGAAGTGAGTGGGAGTGTCGGGGGAAACGACACCTATGGGATCACAGGGAATCCCTACTACGGTTGGCGGGGCGTGGAGCTACGCAAAGAGCGGGTCTAAAAGATCAGCACGAGGGGATTTTTACCCAGGTTCAGGCTGCAAACGATGCGTTATACCCTAGTCCTGCTTTTGTGTGTATTTGGTGTTCTTGAGCTCTTGAACTAGCTGCGGTGCATGCCCAGTCCAAAAAGTTCGAATCCTTCCTCAGTATGCCTCGGGCCTCCTTTTATACGTCAAAGGTGTCGCCACAGTGGCACACAGGAGGTGGAAAGCATATAGAGTGTACATGTGTATCCCTGACATCGTGGGACAAACGCATTTAATGCGCCGCCTACGTGTCCTAGTGCTTTATTGGGGACGGCAACAAAGCTCGTCCCGTCTGTCGCCGCCTCGCCTTGCTTCGACGCGCGTCCACGTTGACGAGGGATGCAGCGCCATGCTGGCTAGCTGGCTGCTGAGCTGGTGCGGCGACAGGGTCTTCACGAAGATCTGCATGCCACCACGCAGGTGCTTGCCTAGTTGGCCTGGAAGCTGCATGCTGCCTCATAGGTGCGTTCCTAGTTTGGCAGGCTGGTTGCCGCGTCGGAACGGCCGCGGGGCAGCGAAACCTTAGTAGGAGCGAGCCTGGTTGTGGCCCCGCAGATGCCCTCGGCAAGGGTCTTGCCGGAGTCGGCAAGGGTCTTGTCGGGGGTCTCGTGGCCGTCTCGGCAAGGATCTTGCCGGGGATCTTCGTCTGTCCCCGGCAAGGATCTTGCCGGGGGTCTTCGTCTTCTGGTTCTCATCTAGATTTGCAGGCCTTTGGTCTTCACAAAGATCTGCATGCCACCACGCAGGTGCCCCTGAGCCTTGGTCCTGACGTTGTCGGTGGTGTCAGAACTCTCGGGCTCAAGGGTGGCGGCCCTGCTGGTGTTGGGCAAGTCGCCCCGGCAAGGCTCTTGCCGGGGCTGTGTAGGCCGTCCCGGCAAGGGTCTTGCCGGGAGGCATCCACCTTGCCCCTTTGTTCTTCATGCTTCTCGCTTGAGTGCTGCCTCCGCAACCTTGTACCTTTCCTCCCTCTGTCCCGCCAAGCATGGCTGCAGGTGCAGCTACGACTGGCCATGCACAAGTAAAGGGGTACAGAAATGCCCCTACTTTTGTACACCGACAGGAGCCCCCGGGCCCGGGCCACACATAAGCGTGAAGCGTTGTTGGGCCAGGCCCAGAACGGTGCACGGGCACGCATGGCAGAGTTTTTAACCGCAGTAATTCCTTCGCCAGTTGCGCTTCCCCACGATCCGCATTGAGTGCGTGACGTGGGGGTTGTGCGTAGGACGGTTGCAGCATGCTCACGTCATGTCGTGGTGTAGTAAAGAGGCGTCTTGCTTCTCCCCCATAAAAAAGGAGGAAACCGCAGGGGGCGCTGCTCATTTAGCCTCTGCACCTTTCCCAATCTCGGAATCGCTGTTCCACGTTTTTCCACCATGCCCGCCTTTTTTGCCACGTACGCTGCATGCATGGCGCGGGGTAGGTGGCGGACGCGCGGGGTATGGGAAGGCGTGCCATGGCCAATACTCACACGCCTTTGATTGGCGCGGGGAGGGCGACCGACGGCCTCGCTTCTTACCAATGGCTTTAATGAGCCGGACTCGAAAGGGCCCTTCAAAGGGGGTATGGAGCCAGCCCCCCGCTCTTCCTGCTTGGCTATAAAAGGGGAGTCAGGAGGAGGAATGTGCATCTTCTCTTCTTCTCTGTTCTGCATCCACCATCATGCCGAGGGGGCGCGGTCGTGGCCGTCCTTCCGCAGAGACGACTAGATCCTCATCTCACCAGAGAGCCATGGTGGTCAAGGAGGAGCCAAGTGACCAAGGCGGAGGTGATGGACGGGGCCGTGGTCGGCGAGGTGGTCGAGGCGGAAGAGGACGTGGAGGTGGGGCGCCTGCGGCGCAGCCGTCTCCCCACGTTTCGTCAAGCGGCCATGTCGGAGACAAGGCGCTGGAGTTCATCCTGCAGTTGCGCGAGCCGCCGCGTAGCTGCCTTTGTCTTCCCGAGGCGTTCGCGAGGGTGCTAGAGGTCGACCAGCCGCCGAGGTTGAGGATTCACATGAAGGGATGTTGCAATGGCGACATGTGGGCGAACACAAGGTTCCCCGTCCCTCATCTAATGCTTCTTCGTCGGGGTTGGAAAACCTTCGCACGAGCCCACTGCCTAACGAAGGGGCACGTTCTCCACTTCAAATTAGTGGAGGCCGACCTGCTCTCCGTCAAGGTCTTCGGGCGCTCGGGAATCAGGTTAGGGTGCTGCACGGAGAGCTCAACCAATGATGAAAGCTCCTCCTCGAGCGACGGAAACGAGGAGGGGACCAGTGGGGAGGACGACGGGGATGGGTCCGACTAGACGTCGGATGCCCCGTCCCTAGGCGACGCCGGTAGCAGCACCATCTGCACCTGGCCTTCTCCCCGGCAGAGTGGTTTTCCGGGGGGTAGTTCTTGGTGGCGGCTCCTTGAGCCAACTCCTTGAACTTCTCGGGGTCGTCGGTTCTGGCGGCTGGCACTGGAAGGACGGAGAAGACGAAGAAGGCGGGTGGCGGGCCGTCAAGTCGGAGTACGATGGCATCGACGCCTTCGTCTCGTATTGTCGGCCCGCTGCCTCATCTTTCGGCTCCTTCCCCGGCACCGTCATCACCAGCCCTCTTCTGGGCGGCTACCGGGATGTTCTCTTGGTGTCTTCTGCTGCTCGTACCTCGCCTAGGCACTCCTTTTTCCCTCCCGCTATCTTGATCCGCTTCCTGAGGAGAGGGACACGAAAGGGATTACGAGCATCTTATCTGTTTTTTGAGATCTTAAGCCTGCGGGCACTTGTCGAATTTAGACTTTGTAATCCTCTGCTCATGTTTACATTCCGTATGAACTGTACTTGTTAATCAACGTATCAATGAAAAGGGAATTTGCCGGGTTTTTTTGTGCGCGAGTGAGGCTCACACCAAGGAACGAGTCCTCGTTTTTATTTAAGTAAACAACGTTGCCCGGCAACAGGCCTTGCCGTCCTCCCACCTTATAACACGACTACACTCAAGCCCTTGGTGGGGGTAGGGGAAAATTAGGATTGGGCCTTTCGTCTATCTCCCTTTCACCGCAACTACAACCAAATTCCAGCTCGAAAGGGATTCGGATATAGGAAGGAGGGAGCACGGCGGCACGGGATCAAGCGAGGGTTCACACGTTCAAGCTTCATACGGAGGCACATGGCTGGTAAAAAGACTTATCTGAATCTGCTGCCCCCGGCAAGAATGGCTTGCCGGGGCCGGGGTGCCAACTCATTTCCTTTCCCCAAAAAGTTCCACTGAAGCGCCCGTGTAGCCTACGAATCAAGAAGGACTGGAAGGAACGCAAAGACACATACTCGACCTCTATGCTAGGGGTTAGTCGCCGCTAAGCACTATCAACCCTATCAGAGGGAGACTCAACCTAACATGCATGCTAAATCTTAGGGCCCCAATGCTTCGTTTACTCATCTGTTGCTCAGGGTCTGCGCCTGGGTTTGTATAAAGGGTTACATGCCTCTCCGGCAAGGCTTGTACAAAAAGGTGGTTTGCCAGGGGGCCCGGCAACCACGCCTTACGGGTAAAACTTGCGAAGATGTTCAATGCTCCAGGAATTACTCACTGCGATACCATCTTTGGTCTCCAGGCGGACTGCGCCGGGCTTGGTGACTCGTATTACCCGGTAAGGGCCTTCCCACTTCGGTGTTAACTTGTTGGAGTTCTTGGCGGATTGGATTCGCCGAAGAACAAGGTCGCCTTCCTCAAGGCTTCGGGCATGAACCTTGCGGCTATGGTAGCGGAGCAAGGCTTGCTGGTAGCAAGCGGATCACACAGCAGCCGAAAGACGATCTTCCTCAAGGAGTGTCGCATCATCTTGGCGCAAAGGCTCTTGCTCAAGCTCATCATAAGCGAGCACTTGAGGTGACCCATATATGAGTTCCGTGGGGAGAACTGCCTCTACCCCGTATACCAGGGCAAAGGGTGTCTGGCCGGTGGCTCGATTTGGCGTTGTTCTGATCGACCAAAGAACCATTGGCAACTCATCAATCCAGCGCCTTCCGCACTTGTGTAGCCTATCAAAAGTTCTGGTCTTGAGGCCTCGCAACACCTCTGCATTCGCCCTCTCAGCCTGGCTGTTACTTCTGGGATGAGCAACAGAAGCAAAACAAACCTTGCTGCCGAGGTCTTGGATATACTGCATAAAGGTGCGGCTTGTGAACTGAGTGTCGTTGTCGGTGATGACTCTATTCGGCACACCAAAACGGCAGACTAATCCCTTGAAGAACTTGACGGCTGATTGTGTTGTCACCTTTCTCACCGATTCCACTTCCGGCCACTTTGTGAACTTGTCGATCGCGACGTACAAGTACTCAAAGCCCCCGACAGCACGGGGAAAGGGGCCCAGTATGTCGAGCCCCCAGACTGAAAAGGGCCAGGAAAGAGGGATTGTTTGAAGGGCTTGGGCTGGTTGATGAAGCTTCTTTGAATGGAACTGGCATGCTTCACACTTGGTTACTAGTGCAGTTGCATCTGGAGAGCGGTGGGCCAGAAGAAACCTTGCCAGAATGCCTTGCCGGCTAGGGCGCTTGACCCTATGTGGGAGCCACAGACGCCTCCATGTATCTCAGCCAACAGCTCCAGTCGATCCTCCTGAGGAATGCACTTCAATTTCACGCTGTTTGGTCTCCTTTTGTATAGGGTATCATCCACAAACTGGTACATGCTGGACCGACGGGCTACTTTCTCTGCTTCTTCCTGTTCCTTAGGGAGTTCCCCCGTTTGGAGGAAACGGACGGTGCACTGCGCCCATGTCAGAGCCTGGGGCTCAACGGCAAGGACTAAAGGCTCATCTTCGGCCGTAGGGGCAGCTGCCTCTACTATCAGGGCCTGGGTCCCTGCCAGAGGTTGCTGCTCCCCGGCAAGCTTGGGGTACCCGGCAACTTCCTTGTCGGCGGCTCCTAGGAGCTCAGCGGGAAAGTACTTGCCGGGGCCTGCCTTCCTTCTCTTGTTCTGTCCTGCTGATGGCTCAACGAATGGCTGGGTTAGTTGAAGCACAAAGGTACCTGGTTCCACAGGCAACTTCAGGGCAGCGCGTTTTGACAAGTCATCTGCAATGCTGTTCTCTGCTCGTTGAATATGATCTGCCTGTAGGCCGTCAAAACGCTCCTCCAACTTCCTCACTTCATCCACATAGGCTTCCATCAACGGGCTCTGGTAATCCATGTTAACTTGCTTGACGACAGGCTGCGAATCCCCCCTGATGACAAGCTTCCTGATTCCGAGGTCAGCCACGACCCTGAGACCGGCAAGCAATCCCTCGTACTCTGAAGTGTTGTTCGTTGATTTTCCCACGGAAAGTGCATCTGGACCATGTACTTGAGGCGCTCTCCGGTGGGTGCGACGAGTAGCACACCGGCACCAGCACCTTGCAGCGAGAAAGCCCCATCATAGTCCATAATCCAATCGCGGTTCGTCTCCTTGCCGGCAAGGGTGGTCTCTTGAATCTCTTCGTCGGGCGTCAAGGTCCATTCTGCTATGAACTCCACCAAGGCTCGGCTCTTGATTGTTGAAGTACTTTCAAACTTGAGGCCAAAGCTTGATAGTTCCAATGCCCACTCCACAATCCTCCCAGCCGCATCCGGGTTGTGCAAGATTCGTTGCAAAAGGAGGCGGGTGACGACGGTGATCTCATGCGCTTGGAAATAGTGATGCAGCTTTCTCGAGGCCATAAGGAGTCCGAAAAGTAGCTTCTGCATACCAGAATATCTTGATCTAGCCCCCTGCAGGAGGGAACTGACAAAATAAACCGGGTGTTGCACCACCTTCTTCTTCTGTTCGACTTTGCCTACTTGCGCGGACTCTATCTTGCCGGGATCGGGCCTTGCCAGGGGTCCCACCTTGCCGGCATCAGGCCCTGCCGGGGAATGCACTAGCCCATCGTTCGACGGCTCTACTGCTGCCGCGGTTTCTTCCTCAAGTTCCCTCTGCGCCACTAGCATGGCACTGACCACTTGATTCATCGCCGCTGGATACATCAACAACGGCTCTTGCGGCTTAGGCGCGACTAGTATTGGTGTGGAGGAGATGTACCTCTTCAGATCTTGCAGTGCTGCCTCTACCTCCGAAGTCCATTTCATTGGACCCGCCTTTTTCAACTTTGAAAAAGGGGAGGGTGCGCTCAGCAGATTTGGATATCAGCAATGCAGCCGACGAGCCTATAGACGTCTTTGACCCGTCTTGGCGCCTCAATCTCCTCAATTGCTTTGATCTTGTCGGAATTTGATTCAATTCCGCGTTGAGACACAAAGAAACCAAGAAGCTTGCCGGACGAGACGCCGAACACGCACTTCTCTGGGTTGAGCTTGAGGTTGATCTTGTGCAGGTTTGCAAATGTTTCCTCCAGATCCTGCATGATCGTGAGCTTGTCCTTGGTCTTGACCACTATATCATCCATATAAGCTTCCATATTTCTATGCAGCTGCGGCTCAAAACCAATTTGGACTGCTCGGGCAAATGTCAAACCAACGCTTTTCAACCCGAAAGGCATCCGTACAAAACAGTACATACCACATGTGGTGATGAACATGGTCTTTTCCTCGTCTTCCTTCATCATGAAGATCTGGTGGTATCCTGAGTAGGCGTCAAGGAATGACAGCAAGTCACACCCGGAAGTGGAGTCCACTGTCTGGTCAATGTGTGGCAGAGGGAAAGGATCCTTTGGACAGGCTTTATTGATATCTGTATAGTCAATGCACAGCCTCCATTTCCCATTTGCCTTATGCACCACCACTGGATTGGCCAACCACGTGGGGTGGAGCACTCCTCTGACCAAGCCTGGCGTCTCCAACTTCCTGATCTCTTCGATGATGAACTCTTGTCGTTCCAAAGCTTGCTTCTTGACCTTTCTGCTTGACGGGCCGCGCATGAGGACACACAGCAAGATGGTGCTCAATCACCTCCCTGGGAACGCCGGGGATGTCCGATGCTTGCCACACAAACACATCGACATTCGCCCATAGGAAGGCGACGAGCGCGCTTTCCTATTTGCTATCGAGGGTGGAGCTTATAGTAAAAGCCCTGCCCGTGCCATCCTCCTTGACGGGTACCTTCTTGGTCTCAGGTGGTGCTGCCTTGGATTTCTTGCTCTTGCTGGTGGAGCTCTCTGGCACGCCCTCGATGGGAGCGCAGCACTCCGAAGAGGCGCGCTTGCCGGAGTGGGTGCAGGAGGCCTTGCCGAAAGAGGTCTCACCGGAAGGGGCCTTGCCGACAGAGGCAGAGGTCTTGCCGGTTCTCTTCCCTCCCGGGGCTTCAGCGGCAGGAGCAAGTGCCTTGGCGGCAGCTGCTGCAACTGCCTCCCGGTAAAGTTGGTCGGCGTAGATGATCGCGTCTTTCTTGTCGGAGGGGACGGTGATGATGCTCATTCGCCCGGGCATCTTCAACGTGTTGTAGGTGTAATGTGACACCGCCATGAACTTGGCCAGTGCTAGGCGACCAAGGATCCCATTATAGGGCAAGGGGATCTTGGCGACATCAAAAACGATTTCTACGTCCTATAGTTCAGCTCGCCCCCAAATGTAACGGGCAACGTGACCTTACCCTTCGGCTGACTCCTCCCCGGGTTGACCCCTTGAAACGTGCCCGTCTCCTCGAGATCTCCATCGGGGATTTGCAGTCTCTCGATCACGGCAAGCGAGATCAAGTTCAGACCGGCCCCACCGTCAACTAGCACTTTTGTCACCTTGAGGTTGCGTATTGTTGGTGAAACCAACAACGGCAAACACCCGACCACAGTTGTGCGATCGGGGTGATCCTCGATGTCAAAAATGATAGGCGTGCTGGACCACTTCAATGGCCTCTGGGCATCGAACGATGGCTCCGCCGCAGTGAGTTCACGTGCCCACTGCTTGAGCTGGCGGTGAGAGGTGTGCAACAAGGCACCACCGTCAACGCACATGGCCTCCGTGGCCTTTTGGAACTCGTGCTCGGTGGACTCGTCGTCCTCATCATGGTCATCATCTACCTCCTTCTTATTGCGGCCCCGAGCGGGCCTCTCTGGTTGCTTGTCTTTGCCACGGCGATCCCCTCGGCCGCCACGCTTCTTGCCGGACCCCTCAGCACCATCCTGACCCTTCTCCTTGTCCCGCCTCTCATATTCAGCTTTCTGCTTCTCTGCAAGCAGCTCAACCTGCTGGCAGTTCTGGAGGTCATGGCCCTTGGTGCGATGGATCTTGCAGTACTGCTTGTCGGAGCCTCCTGGCTTGTCGGCAGCCGCCAAGGCCCAGCAGGCGGTGCACCCAGCAACTTCCTTGCCGGGGTCGTCTGCCTTGGCCTTCTTGGCGGCGCCGGGGTCGTCGGATCCCTCAACGGCAAGCATGGTCTTGCCCTTACGCTTCCTATTGCGGCGTCAACCCTTCTTTGCCGGGGCGACGGCGTCTTCGTCTTTGGAGTCGGTTTCCGCGCCGGCATCCTCGCCGGGGTACTTCCTTCCTTCTTCTGCCCGAGCACATCTATCAACCAGAACATAAAGCTAGGCTACATCCTTAACCTTGTTCATCGCCAACTCCTCACACATCTTGGGGTTGCGCACATTCTGATGGAATGCACTGATGACGGCGGCGGGGTGAACATCTGGGATGTTGTACTGCACACGGCTGAACCTTTGTATGTACTTGCGCAGGGTCTCGCCGTCCTTCTGGGGGATGACATGCAAATCACTTGCCTGGCCAGGAGCTTGGTGGCCTCCGGTAAAGGCGCCAACAAATTCGTGACACAGATCTGACCAAGAAGAGATGGAATCCACTGGCAGGTGCATCAACCATGACATGACGTTGGGCTTAAGTGCCAACGAAAAGTAGTTGGCAAGCACCTTGTCGTTGCGAGCCCCGGCAGCTTGCATCGCGATAGTGTAGATGCTAAGGAACTCCGACGGGTGAGTCTTGTGTCATTGTACTTTTCTCTGACCTCAGGATTGAACGTGCGGTGGGTGGGCCACTAGAACTGTCGTAGCTCACGGGTAAAGGCTGGAGAACCCACCTTGTAAGGTAGGTCGCTGGAGCCCCCTGGCACTGGGCGGTCCATAGTGGGCCCGCACGCCGGTCTAACTGATGGCGTGCTTCCCGCCGCCGCTCGATGGTGGTCCGAGCGTCCTCCTGAGCTCGCTCTCGAAGAACTTGGCGTTGGTTGCAGCGGGCTCACGGGTCGAACGACGCTGTGGAAATGTTGTCACACGCGTCGGCCCGATGAGCCGGCGGCTGCTGTTGCTGGTGTGGGGGAGGAGAGTGCACCGTGGTCGCAGCAGCCCCGGTCCTTCCACCACTGGCGTGCGCCGGCTCGACGGAGCGCCGGCACGAGGGTCCCGCTGGTCGCGGTTCATCTTTATTGGCAAAGCTGATGAGGCTCCGAATGGTGGCTCTCCACTCGTCGAGCTTCTTCGCAGCAGGAGGAAAGTCAAGGAGCTGTTGCATGCGTGCGAACGCTTCTGCTGGCGTGGGTGGCGGCAAAAGCTGTGTGGACCGTGACGCGCTCCGACTTCAAACCATGTTAGAAGGAGCTCTATCACGGTCTCGCGGTTGCGGCTGCTTCTGCCAGTGTCCGGGTGCGCATGCCGGCCCGGTGCGTCCTAAGAGTGACGCAAAGGGCTCTTCCCGCGGCCGCGCCCCGGGGCACCGACGTCGCGGCGTTGCTCGTCGCACGCGGCCTCGTAATGCCGCAGCGCAGGCGCCAGCTGGGGCGTCCTGGAGGTTGCCGCGCTGCCCGTGGGCAGCACGGCCCCGCCCCCGTACCCAGCAGCGTGTGGCTCGTCATCTTGGACACGAACGACGCTGCTCGCCTGGCTCCGATTGCCAGAGTGTCGTGGATGCTCGCGGGCCACGCCCCCGCCACCATCCGCGACCGCGTCGTTGCCCGCCCGCGCTGGTGCGGACGGGTCGGCTCCGGATGACCCGATCGCTCTGATCCCCTTCTTCTTGGGGGGCATGGCGATGATGAAGTCGATGCGCTAACTTGTGAACCAGATTTTCACAGCCTCGGCGCCCCTACCTGGCGCGCCAAAGATGTCGGGGGAAACGACACATATGGGATCACAGGGAATCCCTACTACGGTAGGTGGGGCGTGGAGCTGCGCAAAGAGCAGGTCTAAAAGATCAGCACGAGGGGATTTTACCCAGGTTCGGGCCGCAAACGATGTGTAATAACCTAGTCCTTCTTTTTGTGTATTTGGTGTTCTTGAGCTCTTGAACTAGCTGCCGTGCATGCCCAGTCCAAAAAGTCTGAATCCTTCCTCAGTACGCCTCAGACCTCCTTTTATACGTCAAAGCGGTCGTCAGAGTGGCACACAGGAGGTGGATAGCATCTACAGTGTACAAGTCTATCCATGACATCATGGGACAAACGCATTTAATGCGCCGCCTACGTGTCCTCTTGCTTTATTGGGGACGACAACGAAGCTCATCCCGTCTATCGCCGCCTCGCCTTGCTTCGACGTGTGTCCAGGCTGACGAGGCATGCAGCGCCATGCTGGCTGGCTAGCTGCTGAGCTGGTGCGGCGACAGGGTCTTCACGAAGATCTGCATGCCACCACGCAGGTGCTTGCCTAGTTGGCCTGGAAGCTGCATGCTGCCACGTAGGTGCGTGCCTAGTTTGGTAGGCTGGTTGCCGCGTCGGAACGGTCGCGGGGCAGTGAAACCTTGGTAGGTGCGGGCCTGGTTGTGGCCCCGTAGATGCCCTCGGCAAGGGTCTTGCCGGGGTCGGCAAGGGTCTTGCCGGGGGTCTCGTGACCATCCCAGCAAGGATCTTGCCAGGGGTCTTCATCTGTCCCCGGGAAGGATCTTGCCGGGGGTCTTCGTCTTCTGGTTCTCATCTAGATTTGCAGGCCTTTGGTCTTCACAAAGATCTGCATGCCACCACGCAGGTGCCCCCAAGCCTTGGTCCTGACGTTTTCGGTGGTGTCAGAACTCTCGGGCTCAAGGGTGGCGGCCCTGCTAGTATTGGGCAAGTCGCCCCGGCAAGGCTCCTGCCGGGGCTGTGTAGGCCATCCCAGCAAGGGTCTTGCCGGGGGGAATCCACCTTGCCCCTTTGCTCTTCATGCTTCTGGCTTGAGTGCTGCCTCGGCAGCCTTGTACCTTTCCTCCCTCTGTCCCGCCAAGCATGGCCGCAGGTGCGGCTACGACTGCCCGTGCACAAGTAAAGGGGTACAGAAAGGCCCCTACTTTTCTACACCGATAGGGAGCACAATAGCCTTTCTGATAAGTATATGTGAATGACATATTGTTGGTCGGAAATGATGTAGAATTTTCTGGAAAGCATAAAGGAGTGTTTGAAAGGAGTTTTTCAAAGAAAGACCTCGGTGAAGCTACTTACATATTGGGCATCGAGATCTATAAAGATAGATCAGGACGCTTGATAAGATTTTCAATAAATACATACCTTCACTACTGCAGGATGCTGCTAAGGAACAAAAAAGAGACCCTTCGAGAAACTATGTGCGATGCAATAATCGCAAACAGTGGTGTATGAAAACCATCAAAAATGTATAAAACCTTTGCGATGACGGATGCATCAAACACGATTCAGATTTTAGTTGCGTGTGCAATGAATAGCATACGGTTCAGTTCAATTAACTGTTTGCGATGAGGAGGAACAAAAGAAACGGGCAGCCAGATGAAGGCGTGTGCGATACACAGCATACAGTTCACTCGGATGAACTGTTTGTGATTAGGTAACACAAAAGAAACGGGCAGCCAGATGAAGGTGTGTGTGATATACAGCATACGGTCACTCGGATGAACTGTTTGTGATTAGGCAACAGAAAAGAAACGGTCAGCCAGATCAAGGTGTGTGCGATATACGCATGCGGTTCACTCGGCCCTTGTCCTCAGTGTGTGACCTCTATGGCAACCGTTCGCTCCCCAGGCGCCTCTTCGTGTACCGTGGCAACCGTCCACCGCCTCTTCGCCTTTCCCTCTAGATTTGGAACTGTTGTCGCATGCTCTTCCTCCCTCCATTTGCCTTCACCCTTCCTTCTGCCATTGTTCGAGAATCTTCTCCATGGAGGGAACAGGCCGGAAACGACCCCGTTATTGTTTCCCCGATCTGAAAGATGACGTGGTGGAGGAACTCATTGATCGGTGTGACATCATCACCTCGGCTAGCATGGCAGGTTCATTCAATACCATTCTCGACTCAACTAATAACATCATTACAAGGAACCCAAGGATCCAGGAGCGGTTTGATCTCCCCTATCTTCTTCGCCGTGACCCTGCTGATTGGCGTGGGGACGAGGGAAGCCTCGTCTTGTGCAAGTTGATGCCGCTTGATAATGATACGTATGCTGTTAAGATGCCATCGCTTGAGGGCAAGGCTTGGGCAAGCGCAAATGGAGATTGGGTTGTTTATATTGGGTACAACTACGAGTGGGAACTTGTGAATGTGTACACTCGTCACCGGGTTCCAGTTCCAAAAATCTTAGACGACTACCCAGAGGTTGAGTACACCGGTATTCTACGTGAGTTCAAATATGATCATGGTGACTGTCGTCTATGGAAGATAGCAATTTGTCGAGTTCCCAACCGCTCTTGGGATTACACGAACTATGAAGTTGTTGCTATCTTCGACAAGCTTGTTGCCGTCCTTACTTCCACGCCTCGATGGATATTGCTCAAAAATCAATTTCTGTACACGGATGAGTACTGTGATGCAATTCAATACGAGGGTCTTGTGTTTGCTGCCACCACTCGTGGCACTGTTTTTGCATGGAATCCTGATGCTTTCGGTACGTTTGTCTTCCACCGTAATTATAATTGTTTCATCCACATGCATGCGGGTTAGCTAGTTTCCCTTTACTAATTAACCTTCTTGTGTTTCCAAGGTCCTGTGAACATTCCACCACCTATACTTGAAATTTTTTATAACCAAGGGGGAGATGACGATGCTGATGATCACGAGCATGAGGACGAGCAGGACCCATATACTCAGTGGCGCCTAGCAACTTATTCCGATGGATCACCTCTTCTTGTCTGTATACCGGGCAATGCTGATGTTACTAAGGAAGCAGGTGTTGTCTCGCATGGTCGCACTCTCCGGACCTATTCCAACATCCGTTGTAGGGTATTCGGGATGGATACTAGTGTACTAACACCAAACCTTCTCCCTGGTTCAGTATTGAAAGTCTTGGAGGAAACTCGCTCTTCCTTGGACAAAACTATCCAATGATGGTGGAAGGCGATCTAGATGCTATTGACACAACGTTACTACCATTTATGAGAAGCAACTGTATCCATACCTCGGACATTGCTATGCTTCCCTACCGTCCCAATATGGGTCCTGACATAGGCCGCTTCAGCCTGGATGATCAGTCCTGCGTTGGTCTCGAGATTGACAGTAGCTGGCCCTTCCCAGAGAATCACTTTTGGTTCAAAGCAAGCGTTTCCAACGCCGACGACTGGTTGAGCTGAAGTTCATTTCATCGCTTTTGTTATTTGTTGTGTGAGAAAAGCTTTACTTTACTAGAATGTTTTGTTGGAAATGATCTATAATCCAACGTGTATCCTCGTTGTCGTTGTGGGTTGATAACTTGTTGTATGTAATCAATGGTACATTTGCATATGCGTCCATCAACTCACGCCTGCTAGTTGTGTCCATATGAACAGTCACTGGTACGCGTCGGTCCTAAACAAACGGTTTTTAACCCCTTTCCACGACGGCATTCGGAACCGTTGCCAAGTGAGTGTGGGCGATAGGGGGGTCCTTCCCACACGACCCAGAAACCGTCGGGGATATGCGAAATGAGGTCGTGTGCGACCGGCGAGCACTCAAATACATAAATACTTACAGTAGTGCTAAAAAAAATACAATTATACAGGCGAAATCATTTCCGGTCGTAAGTACATCCCACACAGTCAGTCACCGCTAAACGTTTCCTTTCGTATATACATCCCACACAGTCACTCCAAGGAAAACGTTTGCGCAAGGTGGCATAACGCAAACAGTTTTCAAGAGAATGTCATGTGTGATTGTTCATTGATCCAACACGGTTTATTCCTAGAAACTGTGTGCGTTGCTTGAGGTCATCGCCCACGATGTTTTCTCATTAACCGTTTGCAATAGGAAAACCCAATTAGCAGGCTAATTGCCTTATTGTTAATAATCCATTTACTAATCTAATTGACATTCATATTAAGCACATAATATATTCCATTTCCATATTAAGGAAGCGGGATTTCATAATTGAAATACATCGTAGTACAACATGATATAGCTTCAGCACTCAGCCACCCCATTACACAACTGCACCAGCAGCAAGTTTCACATGCAACATCTAGAACCTTTCAAAATTAGCATCATAGACGGTACATAGAGAGATGCATCTCATCTGGAAAACTGCTGAAGTGGAAGGCGAATATTGAGCCTTCATTCATGTTGAAGGTCTTTGCAACTTTAGGCCAGTGCCTGTGGATGATTGACCGTCCATCCTTCCACCTCTTCATGAAAACTTCAATATTGAACTGTGGGTGTTGTATGAAAACTTTCCTCGCCTCCTGACCACAGAGGTGGTTTGAGAGGTAATCATCAGTGAAGCCTGAAAACAAGGATGTGCATAAATATCTTCTCTATATTGGAAATGGGGCAAAGGAATACAAAAAGGCAAGGTATAATAGTTAGTACCATCTTGTAAACCTCAGTGCTTCCCATTGTTTCCCTGCAACACATATAAGGTAGTTAGTCATCAGGTTAAGTAAGGGTTCACATGCTATCAGTAAAATATGTTGATGAAAAATAAGCACATTGCAGATTCATCAGATTAATTCAAGCCACATGGAAAGCCCATTTATCCAAACCAAGCATGATTAAGAACTAGGAAATATAGGACTTGTATATGTTTCTCATGTATTAAGTGCAGCCAAATTCGATTGATTCCTCATGGTATAGAATAAGAGAATGCAACCATAGCAATTGACCATCGCATTGCAGAATTGAACCAAGCAGTTAACTAAACACCACAACAAATGAACCAAACGTTAACTGAGCACCAAATTGCACAATATAACATACTCCTAATAGAAGATCAGACAGTTAACCAACCCAAGCATGCTTAACAACTTGGAAATATTGCATCCTGAAGAATTGAACATCACATTAGCAGAATTGAACCAAGCAGTTAATTGAACACCACATTGCACGACATATAGAACATATACACTATAGCAGAGATTGCATGGTAAAAGTAGATAGCACAATTCACTATAATTTGTTAAGAAAAGGAGTAGCTAGCAAACTGAACATGGGTCCTTATAGTGAGATAATAAGACAAGCTACTCCTCATTGTCGGAGATATCGATGACGATTCGCTCCTTGGACATGGAAGAGGGCGAGGCCTCTGCATCGTAGGTGGCCTCGTTGTAGTGGGTGAGTTTCTTGAGCCGCTCCGGGCACCAACCTGCTGGCTCTCGAGATGAGGTAAGCACGTGCACGCTGAGAAAACACCTCGTAGTCTTCGTCGAAGGCACTGACGGTGGCCTCGAGAAAACGCCACGAACTGTCGTTTAAAGCAGCCAACCACATCGCGGCGTCGGCGCGCGAGGCGTCAACGGTGGCCTCGATGGCGAGGTGCTCCTCCAAGATCTGGGGGTCGGCACGAATGGCACAACGGTAGGGTATTCGGGATGGATACTAGTGCGGCCGCGATTTGCTTCTCCGCTGCCAAATGCTCCTTGAGGTCCTGGCTATACTGCATGCACCATGGCTTATGCCGGCGCTTATTTGGTGGAGGGGTCGGTGATTTGGGTGGAAGGTGTTGCACTCGTGCCGGCGGTCGGGGCATGTGGGATGTGGAAGGAGGAGGAGGATGGGGGTCGGGTGTGGATTACCTGCCTGGATAGGCGAGGCCGAGCAGCGTGAAAGAGGGTCGCCGACGAGGAGGCGGCAGCGCTGCAAGCAAGGATTGAAGGTTTCAACTTGGAAAAGAAGGCAGAAACAGGGGAAATGTGACTTTTGGTAAGGGGGAGGGGGCGGGGAGGTAGATATTATCGTGGAAGCCAAAAAATTGGAATCGCTTCAGCCAAAAAACTGGCGCGCAAAGTGTCATCAAACATGGTCCCTTATTCAGAGCGGGTTGTGGAATGTAGCCATCGCACCTTATCGCGTAAGCCATATGCGTACTATACTCTGATGGTGCTCCAAGATATTTTGTGCTGCATCTCACACGGTTGGTTATAATAAACTGTGTGGGATCTTGTTCTAAAAAAACTATGTGGGATCTACTTGATTTTTCGTCTTGATTTGAATTACATAATGGGGTCACAGCGGCCATGGATGGTGTTTGAATTGCTAGACCTTTTATCGGCAGTGATCATAAAAGAATTGTGATTTTTCGGGGTTCATTTGGAGATTTTTATGCATTAAGTGAGTTTTCAATGCATTTATGTGCATAATTCAAACTTGAAGTACATGCACATGCTCAAGTGCATATAAATTGGTTGAAAAATCAAATCTTTGTCCTTGGGTGCATGCTTAGGTCACATGCAAGAAATGGGAATGAATGTCAAACACCCTGCCACCATCACTCGGCCGCAAACATTGAGATACCTGGTTTTTAAATTCCAGTAAATCCAAAACTCGTCTGAAATTCATGAAACCTGGCATGCTATCATGGAGCGGCATCAACATGCCGTGGTAAATTTTTTTCCCCATTTGGGGCAGGTTTGGGTATATGCTTCTCACAAACCAGAGCTTCTCACAACAATCATGATGGTTTCGGTAGGGAACGCCCCAACTTTGGGGATGAAACGATATCCATTGCCTCTTATTGCTTTCTAATTTTTTCGTGTCGACATAGAACAATAGGAGTGTTGTGTTATTTTTTGTGATTTTTTGGGGTTCGTTTGGACATTTTTATGCATTAAGTGAGTTTTCAATGCACTTATGTGCACAATTCAAATTTGAACTACATGCACATGCTCCAGTGTATATAAATTGGTTGAAAAATCAAATCTTTGTCCTTGGCTGCATGCTTAGGTCCCATGCAAGAAATGGGAATGAATGTTAAACACCCTGCCACCGTCACTCGGCCGCAAACATTGAGATACCTGGTTTTTAAATTCTAGTAAATCCAAAACTCGTCTGAAATTCATGAAAGTTGGCATGCTATCATGGAGCGGCATCAACATGCCGTGCTAATTTTTTGTCCCATTTGTGGCAGGTTTGGGTATATGCTTCTCACAAACCAGAGCTTCTCACAACAAGCATGATGGTTTCGATAGGGAATGCCCCAACTTTGGGGGCGAAACGATATCCATTGCCTCTTATTGCTTTCAAATTTTTTCTCATGTCAACATAGAACAACAGGAGTGTTGTGTTATTTTTTGTGATTTCAGGGTTCGTTTGGACATTTTTATGCATTAAGTGAGTTTTCAATGCATTTATGTGCATAATTCAAATTTGAACTACATGCACATGCTCCAGTGCATATAAATTGGTTGAAAAACCAAATCTTTGTCATTGGGTGCATTCTTAGGTCCCATGCAAGAAATGGGAATGAATGTCAAACACCCTGCCACCGTCACTCGGCCGCAAACATTGAGATACCTGGTTTTTAAATTCTAGTGAATCCAAAACTCGTCTGAAATTCATGAAACTTGGCATGCTATCATGGAGCGGCATCAACATGTCGTGGTAAATTTTTTGTCCCATTTGGGGCAGGTTTGGGTATATGCTTCTCACAAACCAGAGCTTCTCACAACAAGCATGATGGTTTCAGATAGAACACCCATATGCAAAGTGAGAGCAGGATTTGTGCATCTCTTGAACACAAACGGTTCTTTTGGATGACCCGTGTGAACCACTTACAAACAATTTGGTGCGATTTGCATCTGTCATATTGGGTATGTTGCCATTTGTCAAACTAGAAAGATTGACATTTGTTGATCTAGTAACATTGCCATTTGCCAACCTTGTAACACTGCGATTTGTCATAATATGAAGCTAAAAATCACTAGCAGTATCTAATTTTTGCAACTAAAATTCAGTAATTAAGCATAGATGGAGGCGAGGAGGCATGTTCAGCCAGGCGTGCAGTGGGCGGCGCAGTACTATTCTATTTGGCAGCGGGCGGCGCAGTTCCCAATATGGCTTTAATGCAGACGAGGGAGAGGGTAGCGGTTCCCGAAATGTTGATCGGCCAATGATGCATCCTCCTTCAATTAGCATTGTGTGAATGCAGGAGGGAAGTAATGGGAGGACCGGGAAAAGAGGCAGCACGATGTGAATGCAACGCAGTTTGCACTCATATAAAGGCGCCCATCCATTCCAATGCATCTACCACATCGTACGCACCTAAGCATTTGCCTAAGCACCTACACTAATAAGCGCAAAAGTGCCCACTCCAGACCCATGGCGGCGATGCGCGCGAGTAGCCAGTGGCTGTGCCAGATGGTCCACGACGCCGGCTTGCGGCAAGGCACCGTGGATCGTCTCCATACGGTGTTGGCGACCGGCTGGTGGATGGCCGCCGTCGACGCCAACTGCGACTCTAAGTTGGACTAGATGATCGTTCGCACCACCAACAGGTTCACCGTTGTCAAGAAGCTCGCCGACGACATCGCCGTACTACTCTAGCCCGCATGCCCGGGCTCCTCATTGCCTGCCACCCTAATTGGCCTCCATGGTCGGAACCTCTTTCAAGCACTGGTGGCCCTGTGACTGCCCGCCGACGCCACGAAGAATGTCCACCTAGAGGTCGTGCTCGTAGCGAGGCGCCTCGCCCTGCAAGAAACCGTCGACCTACACATCCATCTGTACGAACGAATCGTGTACATAGTTATCTACAAGGCCAGTGAGGACGCTACAACGTTGGCCTTCTTCAGCCGGCTGGAAGCCTTGGATGCCTTTGTTGAGAAGCACCTTGACCACGCCACAAAAGCCGTTGCTCCTTAGCCGCCGGTCGGTGGACTGGCCGGCGCACTGAGTTGAGGAGGAGGAGGTCGTACGTTGATGGATGCATCTTTCTTCTTGCCTCCTGTAACCACCACTGCGATCGCATCATCGTGGCCTTAATTCTTATTTAGCTATTGCATTCTCGTTCCAGTCAATATAGACATGTGCGATCCCTTTGCTCAATACAGACATGTCCGTTCCAGTCTTATTTTGATTGGCTTGAATGCAGGTCTATCCCGCCGTTAGGTGCCGCGGAGCGCTCTGCTCGCGTCCGTTGGGGCGCTCTGCTCGCGTCCGTTGGGGCGCTCTGCTCGCGTCCGTTGGCGCGCTCTGCTCGCGTTTGTCGGCACGCTCAGCTTGTGGACATCTTTTCCTTGCGTGTTCAACTGATATATGCATATATATATATGGTTGCTCGCCGTTGAGGCGACCGCGGAGCGCTCTGCTCGCGTCCCTCCGCGCGCGCTCTGCCAACGGTTGGGCGTGCGCATGATCACGTTGGGGGCCCCGTATGCATGCGGTTACGCCGCGCGCGTTGCCACACGATGCAGTTACGTGCGGCACGATGGAGTTACACGCTGCAAATTAGAATTGCCATCAGGGCCTGCCGATATTCCTGGCCATCCGGCTTCCCCATTAATTCCCACGGTCATTATAACCTTAGTCTCTTCAACCTTTCGATCGCGCCCCACAACAAAAGAAGCACACCCACGACGACAAATAGAGAGGGGATGTCCAGTGGCGCTCCAATTGAGTTCGGCGAGCATAGAGTGGAGACCCACGCGAGAGACACGGGTCTCCCGATGGTGTACACCATCGACCCGGCCGTGATGGATGATAATCCCCAAGTGCAGGGAATCATCGTAGCAATTCCCAAAGGTGCAAGTGATAAGTATGGAGTGTCGAACCCACAAGGAGCTAAAGGTAAGATCAATATTCTCTCAAGTCCTATCTGCCACTGATACGACTCTACGTACACCGAACGTTTGCTTCCAACTAGAAACGAGAAATAAAACTACGTTGTGGGTATGAAGAGGATAACTTTGCATGATATCGGAGAGCTAAAACATAAAAGTAGGTGCTGTTATGATAAAGTTAGAATATATTACTAAATATTATAAATAGCGAGTGTGGAATAATGATGGGTCGGTGTGCGGAATTATCCTAGGCAATTGTTAACAAGAACGGTAGTCGTCCTTGTAATTTCATATGAGGGAGAGGCATAAGCTCACATACTTTCTCTTCTTGGATCATATGCACTTATGATTGGAACTCTAGCAAGCATCCGCAACTACTAAAGATCATTAAGGTAAAACCCAACCATAGCATTAACAACCCCCTTACTCGGGTTTCTGCTTCTATCACTCAAGCAACCCACTATAAGCGAATCATGAACGTATTGCAACACCCTACAGTGGGAATCCCTCACGCTTGTGAGACATGGAGGGCACAATAGGACAACACCAAAATAAAACATACAAATCATACCAATCTAGATCATCAATCAACCCAAACACAAAGGATATCTACTCAAAACATCATAGGATGGCAACACATCATTGGATCATAATATGTGGCATAAAGCACCATGTTCAAGTAGGGATTACAGCGGGGTGCGGGAGAGTGGACCGCGTAAAAAAGATGAGGATGGTGATGAGGATGGTGATGTTGATGAAGACGATCACCACGGCGATGATTCCCCTCCCGATGGCACTCCGGCGCCACCAAGAGAGAGGAGAGGTTCTCCCCCTTGTGCTTCCTCCTCCATGGCCTCCCCCCTAGATGGGGAGAGGTTCTCCCTCTGGTCCTTGGCCTTCATGACGATGATGGCCCCTCCGGGATCCTCCTCCATGGCCTCCGGTGATGATGGCCCCCTCCGGCAGGGTGCCAGGGAGGGCCTAGATTGATTTCTCGTGGCTACAGAGGCTTGCGACGGCGGAACTTTCGATCTAGGTTATTTTCTGGAGGTTTGGGTATTTATAGGAGAGGTTGGCATCGAGAACAAGTCAGGGGGGCCCACGGGAAGTCCACGAGGCACAGCGGCGCGCACTAGGGGGGTGGGCGCGCCCTCCACCCTTGTGGGGCCCACGGGCCTCCCCTCCGGTAACTCTTCGTTCCAGTATTTTTTATATTTTCCAGAAAAATTCTCCGTTGATTTTCATCGCATTCCGAGAACTTTTATTTCTGCACAAAAACACCACCACGGTAGTTCTGCTGAAAACAGCGTCAATCCAGGTTAGTTCTAATCAAATCATACCAAAATCATATAAAACTATTGTAAACATGGCATGAATACTTCATAAATATAGATACGTTGGAGACGTATCAGCATCCCCAAGCTGATAAATGATAAAAGAAATAATTTATGAAGTGTGAATGCTAGCAAGTGCATAAGTTTGATCAATGATAGTTCCAATCACTTTTTCTAGCATCATTATATATTATAACAGTAGCTCAACTCATGAAACTTCTCATGATCAAGTAACAAGCTATTCACATGTTAAAGTATAGATCATAAACTTTTTTGAAAACTAACAAACCATGCTCTTAGTCATCAAACAATTGCAATTCATCTTATTTTTGGGAAGGGTCTATGTAAGAGCTTTAATTCAGCAAACTCCACATACTCAACTATCATTTAATCTTTCACAATTGCTAACACTCATGTGACATTTATGGGTTCAAAGTTTTAATCGGACATAGAGAAAGATAGGGGCTTATAGTTTCGCCTCCCAACTTTTTACCTCAAGGGTAATGTCAACAGTAATAATTTATGAAAACCTACATCCAAGTGGATATATATATCCGGATCGCTCCAACACAAAGTGCTTGCAAAAGGAAAAATTGTAAAAAGGAAAGGTGATGATCACCATGACTCTTGTATAAGGGTAGAAGATAAAAGTAAAAGATAGGCCCTTCGCAGAGGGAGAGGCAGAGGTTGTCATGCGCTTTTATGGTTGGATGCACAAAATCTTTGTCGGTGTACAAAGTAGGGGCCTTCTGTACCCCTTTACTTGTGCACGCGCAGTCGTAGCCACACTTACGGCCGCGCTTGGCAGAGCAGGAGGGGGAGCAGAGGCACAAGACTACCAGAGCACCGCCAAGCCAGAGGCGGGAAGAGCAAAGGGACAAGGTGGGCTTTCCCCCGGCAAGAGCCTTGCCGGGGCAGCCTGCGTAGCCCCGGCAAGAGCCTTGCCGAGGCAACTTGCCCAACACCAGCGAGGCCGCCACCCTTGAGCCTAAGAGTTCCAAAACCATGAACGACATTGGAACCAAGGCTCGGGAGGCGCCTGCATAGTGGCATGCAGATCTTTGTGAAGACCAAGGACATACAAGGCTAGATGAGAACCGGAAGACGGAAACCCCCAGCAAGATCCTTACCGGGGACGCTCACAAGACCCCCGAAAAGACCCTTGCCGGGGATACCCACGAGACCCCGGCAAGACCCTTGGCGGGGAGATCTGCGGGGCCGCAGCCACGCCCACACCTGTCAAGGCTCCACCGCCGTTCAAACACAGCAGTCGGCCCGCCAACAAGGCAGGCACCTACGTGGCGACGGGCAGCTTCCAGGCCAACTCAGCAAGCACCTACGTGGTGGCATGCAGATCTTCGTGAAGACTCTGCCAGCGCACCAATTCAGCAGCCAGCCAGCCAGCATAGCACTGCATGCCTCGTCGGCCTGGACGCGTGTCGAAGCAAGGCGAAGTGGCGACATACGGGACGGGCTTCGTTGCCGTCCCCGATAAAGCAAGAGGACACCTAAGTAGCGCATTAAATGCGTTTTGTCCTGTGATGTCAGGCGATAAGATTGTACACTGTATATACTTTCCACCTCCTGTGTGCCACTGTGGCGACCCCTTTGACTATAAAAGGAGGCCCGAGGTGCACTGAGGAAGGATTCGGACTTTTTGGACCCGGCACAATTTGTGGCTAGTCCAAGAGCACTAGATAAACACAAACCAGCAGGAGTAGGGTATTACGCATCGCTTGCGGCCCAAACCTGGATAAAATTCCCCTGTGTTGATCTCCCAAACCCGCTCTTTGCATAGCCTTGGGCCCGCTAACCGTAGAAGGGATCCTCGTGATCCCATAGGTGTCGTTCCCCCGACATCTTTGGCGCGCCAGGTAGGGGGCGCAAGCTGTGAAAATCCGGTTTGGAAGTTAGCATATTGACTTCATCATCACCATGGCCCCCAAGAAGAAGGGGATCACTGCCATCGGGTCATCCGGGGCCGGCCCGTCCGCACCAGCATGGGCGGGCGGCGGGGTGGCCATTAATGGCGCCAGAGGCGGCGCCCGCGAGCGTCCACGACACTCTGGCGATCGGAGCCAGGGAGCGGCGCTGTCCGGGTCCAAGACGACGAGCCACACGCCGCTGGGCCCGGGGACGGGGCTGTGTTGCCCATGGGCGGCCCAGCAACCTCTCGGACGCCCCCGCCGGTGCCCGTGCCGCGTCCTTCCCAGTCCGCGCATGATGAGTAACACCGCGATGTCGGTGCCCCCGGGCACCGCCGCGGGAAGAGCCCTTTGCGTCACTCTCAGGACGCATCTGGCCAGCGTGCGCACCGGGACGCTGGCGGAAGCGGCGTGCGACCGCGGGACCGTGATAGAGCTCCTTCTAACATGGTTAGAAGTCGAAGTGCGTCACGGTCCACGCAGCTCTCACTGCCACCCACGCCAGTAGAAGCGTTGGCACGCGTACAATTGCTCCTCGACTTCCCGCCCGCCGCGGAGAAGCTCGACGAGTGGAGAGCCACCATTCGAAGCCTCGTCAGCTTCGCCAACAAAGATGAGCCACTCCAAGTGGGACCCTCGTGCCTGCGTTCTGTTGAGCCGACGCATGCCGGCGGTGGGAGGACTGGGGATGCTGCGACCACGATGCACTCTCCTCCCCCGCGGCCGCGACAGCAGCCGCTGGCTCGCCGGGCCGATGCCCGCGATGACGTTTCTACGGCGTCGTCCGACCCGTGAGCCTGCCGCGATCAACGCCAAGTTCTTCGGGAGCGGGCACAGGAAGACGCTTGAACCACCATCGAGCGACAGCGGGAAATGCGCCATCAGTCAGATCGGCGTGCGGGGCCTACTATGGACCACCCAGCGCCAGGGGGACCCGGCGTCGGGGGGACCCGGCGCCGGGGGGCCCCGGCGACCTGCCTTACGAGGTGGGTTGTCCAGCCTTTACCCGAGAGCTGTGGCAGTTCAAGCCTGATGTTGGGGAAAAGTACAACGGCAAGACTCACCCGTCGGAGTTCCTCAGCATCTACACCGTCGCGATGCAAGCCGCCGGGGCTTGCGATGACAAGGTGCTCGCCAACTACTTTCCGTTGGCTCTTAAGCCGAACATCATGTCGTGGTTGATGCACCTGCCAGTGGATTCCATCTCTTCTTGGTCAGATCTGTGCCACGAGTTTATTGGCACCTTCACCAGAGGCCACCAAGCTCCTGGCCAGGCAAGTGACTTGCATGTCATATCCCAGAAGGATGGCGAGTCCCTGCGTAAGTACATACGAAGATTCAGCCGTGTGCAGTACACCATCCCAGATGTTCATTCCGCCGCTATCATCAATGCGTTCCATCAGAACGTATGCAACCGCAAGATGCGTGAAGAGCTGGCGATGAACAAGGTCAAGGATGTAGACGAACTTTATGTTCTGGCTGATAGATGTGCTCGGGCTGAGGAAGGAAGGAAGTACCCCAGCGAAGATGCTGGCGCCGAAACTAACTCCACTGACGAAGATGTCGCCGCCCCGACAAAGAAGGGCCAGCGCTGCAGCAGGAAGCGTAAGGGCAAGACTGTGCTTGCCGTTGAGGGATCCGGCGACCCCGGCGCCGCCAAGAAGGCCAAGGCTGATGACCCCGGCAAGGAGGTTGCCGTGTGCGCCACCTGCCGGGCCTTGGCAGCCGCCGACAAGCCAGGAGGCTCCGACCAGCAGTACTGCAAGATCCACCGCACCGAGCGCCATGACCTCCAGAACTGCCGACAAGTTGAGCTGCTTGCAGAAAAGCAGAAAGCTGAATATGAAAGGCGAGACAAGGAGAAGGGTCAGGATGGTGTTGAGGGGTCCGGCAAGAAGCATGATGGCCAAGGAGGTTGCCGTGGCAAAGATAATCAACAAGAGAGGCCTGGTCGGGGCCGCGATAAGAAGGAGGAAGATGATGATCATGACGAGGACGACGAGTCCGGTGAGCACAAGTTCTAGAAAGCTACAGAGGCCATGTGCGTCGATGGTGGCGCCTTGTTGCACACCTTACACCGCCAACTGAAGCAGTGGGCGCGTGAGGTCACTGCGGCGGAGCCATCGTTCGATGCCCAGAAGCCACTGAAGTGGTCCCGCATGCCCATCATTTTTGACACCGAGGACTACCCTGATCGCACAACTGCGGTTTGGTGTTTGTCGTTGTTGGTTACACCAACAATACGCAAGCTCAAAGTGACAAAAGTGCTGGTTGACGGTGGGGCCGGTCTGAATTTGATCTCGCCCGATGTGATCAAGAGGTTGCAGATTCCTGATGGAGATCTCGAGGAGACGGGCACGTTTCAAGGGGTCAACCCGGGAAGGAGCCAGCCAAAAGGTAAAATCACGTTGCGCGTTACGTTTGAGGGTGAGCTGAACTATAGGACGAAGAACATTGTTTTCGATGTCGCCGAGATCCCCTTGCCGTACAATGGGATCCTTAGCCGCCCAGCGCTGGCCAAGTTCGTGGCGGCGTCACACTACACCTACAACACATTGAAGATGCCGGGGCCGCTGACCATCATCACCGTCCCCTCTGACAAGAAAGACGCGCTCATCTGCGCCGACCAACTCTACCGAGAGGCAGTTGTGGCAGCTGCCGCCAAAGCACTTGCTCCTGCCGCTGAAGCCCCGGGGAGAAAGAGGGCCGGCAAGACCTCTGCCGGCAAGACCCCTTCCGACGGGACCTCTTCTCGCAAGACCTCCGGTACCCACTCCGGCAAGCATGCCTCTTCGGAGTGTAGCGCTCCCGTCGAGGACGCGCCAGAGAGCTCCACCGGCAAGGGCAAGAAATCCAAGGCTGCACCACCAGAAACCAAGAAGGTGTCCGTCAAGGAGGACGGCACGGGCGGGGCTTTTACTATAAGCTCCACCCTCGACAGCAAATAGGAAAGCGTGCTCGTCGCCTTCCTGCGGCCGAATGTCGTTGTGTTTGCATGGCAAGCATCCGACATCCCCGGCGTTCCCAGGGAGGTGATTGAGCACCATCTTGCTGTCTGTCCTCATGCGCGGCCCGTTAAGCAGAAGGTCAGGAAGCATGCTTTGGAGCGACAAGAGTTCATCGTCGATGAGATCAGGAAGTTGGAGGCGGCAGGCCTGGTTAGAGGAGTGCTCCACCCCCACGTGGTTGGCCAATCCAGTGGTGGTGCGTAAGGCAAATGGGAAATGGAGGCTGTGTATTGACTACACATATATCAATAAAGCCTGTCCAAAGGATCCTCTCCCTCTGCCACGCATCGACCAGATTGTGGACTCCACTGCCAGGTGTGACCTGTTGTCATTCCTCGACGCCTATTCAGGGTACCACCAGATCTTCATGGTGAAGGAAGACGAAGAAAAGACCGCGTTCATCACCCCATGTGGTACGTACTATTTTGTACGAATGCCTTTCGGGTTGAAGAGCGCTGGTTCGACGTTTGCCTGAGCAGTCCAAATTGGTTTTGAACCGCAGCTACATAGAAATATGGAAGCTTATATGGACGACATAGTGGTCAAAACCAAGGACAGGGCCACGCTCATGCAAGATCTAGAAGAAACATTGCAAATCTGCGCAAGATCAACCTCGAGCTCAACCCAGAGAAGTGCGTGTTCGGTGTTCCCTCCGGCAAACTTCTTGGGTTCTTTGTGTCTCAATGCGGAATCGGAGCAAATCCCAACAGGATCAAGGCAATTGAGCAGATTGAGGCGCCAAAACGGGTCAAAGACGTCCGTAGGCTCGCCGGCTGCGTTGCTGCCTTGAGTAGGTTCATCTCCAAATCTGCTGAGCGTGCCCTCCCCTTTTTCAAAGTTTTGAAAAAGGTGGGTCCATTAAAGTGGACTCCGGAGGCAGAGGCAGCGCTGTAAGATTTGAAGAGGTACCTCTCCTGCATGCCAATACTAGTCGCACCTAAACCACAAGAGCCACTGCTGCTATACTTAGCAGCAACGAATCAGGTGGTTAGCGATGTGCTGGCTGCACAGAGGGAACTTGAGGAAGAATCAGCAGTAGCAGCGGAGCCATCCAATGGTCGGCCGGAGTCCTCCCCGGCAAGGCCCGGCCACAGCAAGGCAGAGTCTACACAAATGAGCGAAGTGGAACGGAAGAAGAAGGTGGTGCAGCACCCGGTTTATTTTGTCAGTTCCCTCTTGCAGGTGGCTAGAACAAGATATTTTGGTATGCACAACCTACTTTTCGGCCTCCTCATGGCCTCGAGAAAGCTGTGCCACTATTTCCAAGCACATGAGATCACCGTCGTCACCCGCCTCCATTGCAACGAATCCTGCACAACCCGGATGCAACCGGGAGGATTGTGGAGTGGGCCTTGGAATTGTCAAGCTTTGGCTTCAAGTTTGAAAGTACTTCGACAATCAAGAGCCAAGCCTTGGCAGAGTTCATAGCAAAATGGACCGCAACTACCGACGAGGAGATTCAAGAGACCACCCTTCTCGGCAAGGAGACGAGCAGTGAGTGGATTATGTACTTTGATGGAGCTTTCTCACTCCAAGGTGCTGGTCCCGGCGTACTACTCGTTGCACCCACCGGAGAGCGCCTCAAGTACGTAATCCAGATGCACTTTCCCCGGGAAAAATCAACGAATAACACGACGGAGTACGAGGGATTGCTGGCCGGTCTCAGGATCGCAACATACCTCAGAATCAGGAAGCTCATCATCAGAGGTGATTCGCAGCTTGTCGTCAAACAAGTGAACAAGGATTACCAGAACCCGTTGATGGAGGCCTATGTGGATGAAGTGAGGAAGTTGGAAGAGCGCTTTGACGGATTGCAAGCAGAGCATGTTCCCCGAGCAGAGAACGGCATTGCTGTTGACCTGTCAAAACGTGCTGCCCTCAAGTTGCCTGTGGAACTAGGTACATTTGTGCTTCAATTAACTCCGCCATCCATTGAACCATCAGCAGGACAGAGCAAACAAAGGAAGGTGGGCCCCGGCAAGTACTTTCCCGCTTAGCTCCCAGGAGCCGCCGACAAGGGCGTTGCCGGGTGCCCTATGCTTGCCGGAGAGCAGCAACCCCCGGCAGGGCCTCAAGCACTGGCCGTAGAGGCGGCTGCCCTTACGGCCGAAGATGTGCCTTTAGTCCTTGCCGTCGAGCCCCAGGCTCCGGCATGGGCGCAGCCCACCGTCCGTTTCCTCCAAACAGGAGAGCTCCCCGAGGAGCAGGAAGAAGCAGAGAAAGTAGCCCGTCGGTCCAGCATGTACCAGTTTCTAGATGATGCTCTATACAGAAGGAGACCGAATGGCGTGAAGTGGAAGTGCATTTCTCGGGAAGACGGACTAAGGCTGCTGGCAGAGATACATGGAGGCATGTGTGGCTCCCACATAGGGTCGAGAGCCCTTGCCGGCAAGGCATTCCAGCAAGGTTTCTTCTGGCCCACCGCTCTCCAGGATGGGACTGCACTAGTAACCAAGTGTGCACCATGCCAGTTCCAATCAAAGAAGCTTCATCAACCGGCTCAAGCTCTTCAGACCATCCCTCCTTCCTGGACATTTTTGGTCTGGGGGCTCGATATACTGGGCCCTTTTCCCCGTGCTGTCGGGGGCTTTGAGTACTTGTACGTCGCAATCAACAAGTTCATGAAGTGGCCGGCAGTGGAGCCAGTGAGAAAGGTGACGGCGCAGTCAGCCGTCAAGTTCTTCAAGGGGCTAGTCTGCCATTTTGGTGTGCCCAATAGGGTCATCACCGACAATGGCACACAGTTCACAAGCCGCACCTTCATGCAGTACATTCAAGACCTCGGTAGCAAGGTCTGTTTTGCTTCTGTTGCTCATCCCAGAAGTACCAGGCTGAGAGGGCGAATGCAGAAGTGTTGTGGGGCCTCAAGACCAGAACTTTTGACAAGCTGCACAAGTGCAGAAGGCGTTGGATTGATGAGTTTCCAATGGTTCTTTCGTCGATTAGGACGACGCCAAATCGAGCCACTGGCCAGACACCCTTTGCCCTAGTATACAGGGCAGAAGCAGTTCTCCCCACGGAACTCATATATGGATCACCTCGAGTGCTCGCTTATGATGAGCTTGAGCAAGAGCACTTGCGCCAAGAGGATGCGACGCTCCTTGAGGAACATCGTCTTCGGGCTGCTGTGCGAGCCGCTCGCTACCAGCAAGCCTTGCGTCGCGATCATAGCCGCAAGGTTCATGCCCGAAGCCTTGAGGAAGGCGACCTTGTTCTTCGGCGGATTCAATCCGCCAAGAATTCAAAGAAGTTGACGCCGAAGTGGGAAGGCCCTTATCTGGTAATACGAGTCACCAGGCCCGGTGCAGTCCGCCTGGAGACCGAAGATGGCATTCCGGTGAGAAATTCCTAGAATATCGAACATCTTCGCAAGTTTTACCCCAAAGGCACGGTTGCCGGGAGCCCCGGCGACCCCCATTTTGTACTAGCCTTGCCGACAAGGCATGTAACCCTATGTACAGAGCCAGGCACAGACCCTGTGCGCAGTCAGGGAAAGGAATCCCTTAGTATGTATAGTTTCCTGTTGATTTCCATGTTTATGAGTATACGTATATGCATGCTTGTCTAGGGTACTATACTGCTTTTTCATTCCGATAAATATCAGTGGACCGCCGAGGTTCCGTGCTCTTGCCCTCTCTTCTTTCGAGCCACGGCAAGGACGCGCGATCCCGCCAAGGACCCGGCTCCGGCAAGAAGTTGAGAAGACCGCCCGGCACGGCGATCCCTGGCAAACCAAACAGATAAAGTTTACCTCTTGCCCATTCATGTCCGTAACCTATGAGTTGTGCATTAGAAAACCTCGCCACTCTTCTTTAAAGAACTCGGGTGCTCCCATTTCCGGCCCGAACGCTGCTTCGGTCGGGGTGGTCGTAGTAGCCCTTGTTAAAAGGAGGTGGACGGGGGGCTGGACCCTTTGTCTGTAACCCGGCAGATATGATTCTCCGGCAGGCGCAAGGGGCGCCGGCAAGGCGGCTTGCCGGGAGGACTCGTTTATTTACACTAAGGAGGCATTTCGCCTCCGCACAGACGTACACGTGCACGGGTTCCCGGCAGGGCTAGACTTTTTCATTAATATGCTGATGCGAGTACAGAGGTTACAGGACACAAGCATGGGCTCGAGAGATTACATTATCTAGGAATTAAGACTTGGCAAGTGCCTACAGTTTAAAAGAAAGATAAGTGCCCCGTGATCTCCGTTCTTGCCCCTTTCCTCCCAGGTGCGGCAGGTGAAGGCAAATGGAAGCAACGGGGAACGCGCCGATGGAGAGCTTGACGAGGAAGACCCTCGGCAGGGCGCGTGGCCGAGGGAGGAGGGAGACGCGGTCAGTCATAGTTGGAGTCGGCGTCCTCCCGCTTGACGCCCTCGTCGTCGCTGTCACTGTCCTCCTCGTCACTCTTGCTCGAGGAGGAGGTTTCATCGTCAGTGGAGCTCTCCACGCAACTTCTTAGGTGAGTTCCCGAGCGCCCAAAGACCTTGATGGAGAGCAGGCCGCTCTCCGTCAATGCGAAGTGGAGAACGAGCCCTTCCGACAGGCTATGGGCACGGGCGAAGGTTTTCCACCCGCAGCCGAGATACATGATGTGAGGGGCGGGGAAGTCGACCTCGACCCGCATGCTGCCATTCCCGCAGCCCCTCATATGCAGCCTCAAGACCTGTGGCGGGTCGAGCTCCATCTCCCGAGCGAACGGAGTGGGGAGACGGAGGCGACCGCGCACTGGCTTGTACATCCTGATGAAGGATTCACGAGGCTGGTCCCCGACATGGCCCTCCATTGGGGGAAGAGCCGCTGGCGGAGGCGCGGCCGGTGCGCTGCCCCGTCCTCCTCTCCCCCGAGCGCCACGGCAGCCTTGGCCTCGCCCCCTCCCTCTTCCTCTCGCGGCGGGCTCCGCCACCACGAGCTCCTGGGGAGGAGGAACACGCTGTCGAGCAGAGGCCCTCGTCGCTGCCATTGGAGCGCCGGCGCGCCCTCTCGCCATGGCGAAGGGAAGGAAGGAGTCAAGCTGTAAGGAGATAAATGTTGAAGGATTGAAACATGTCGTCCCCTCCCCTTCTTATAAAGGGGTGGGGCTGGGGCTCGGCCTCCCCAATCTGAGGGCGGCTGCCCCGCTTAACCAATCCGGCCGCTAGGGGCGCAGGGAATCAGAACTGACCCCCTACTCCAATCAGCGATGACCCGGTTTCCCGCCTCGGCATTAAGGCCCGTGCCCTCTGCGTCCACCACCTACCCTCCTTGGGGCATGGAGGACTTGTGGCGAGCGGGCCAGAATCAAGAAGACAAGCGAAGTGACTGTTTTCCACCCCATGATCATGGGGCACGGGCGCCTTGAAGGCCACGACCCGAGTCCACTTAGTAAATGAGTCACGCCCCTGCGGCTTCCTCTTTTTGTGGGGAAGGCACAAGCCGCCTCTTTGCTATCCTCCACGATGTGACGCAAGCGTGCAACAACAGCTCCACGCATGACCCCCACATCACGCATTCAACGCGGGTCGTGGGGAAGCGCAACTGGTGAGGGGGTTACTGCGATAAAACCTCTACCACGCATGCCCGCACACCGTTCTAGGCCTGGCCCAATAACGCTCTGCGCTTATATTATGGCCCTGGCTTGGGGGCTCCTGTCGATGTATAAAAGTAGGGGCCTTCTGTACCCCTTTACTTGTGCACGGGTAGTCGCAACCACACTTACGGCCGCGCTTGGCAGAGCAGGAGGGGGAGCAGAGGCACAAGACTACCAGAGCGGCGCCAAGTCAGAGGTGCGAGAAACAAAAGGACAAGGTGGGCTTTCCCCCGGCAAGAGCCTTGCCGGGGCAGCCTGCGTAGCCCCGGCAAGAGCCTTGCCGAGGCAACTTGCCCAACACCAGCGAGGCCGCCACCCTTGAGTCTAAGAGTTCCAACACCATCAACGACATTGGAACCAAGGCTCGGGATGTGCCTGCATGGTGGCATGCAGATCTTTGTGAAGACCAAGGACATACAAGGCTAGATGAGAACCGGAAGATGGAAACCCCCGACAAGATCCTTACCGGGGACGCTCACAAGACCCCCGGCAAGACCCTTGCTGGGGACACCCGCGATCTTGCCGGGGACATCTGCGGGGCCGCGGCCAGGCCCACACTTGTCAAGGCTCCACCGTCGTTCCAACACAGCAGTCGGCCCGCCAACAAGGCAGGCACCTGCGTGGCGACGGGTAGCTTCCAGGCCAACTTAGCAAGCACCTGCTTGGTGGCATGCAGATCTTCGTGAAGACTCTACCACCGCACCAATTCAGCAGCCAGCCAGCCAGCATGGCACTGCATGCCTCGTCGGCCTGGACGCGTGTCGAAGCAAGGCGAAGCGGCGACGGACGGGACGGGCTTCGTTGTTGTCCCCGATAAAGCAAGATGACACCTAAGTAGCGCATTAAATGCATTTTGTCCTGTGATGTCAGGCGAGAAGCTTGTACACTGTACATACTTTCCACCTCATGTGTGCCACTGTGGCGACCCCTTTGACTATAAAAGGAGGCCCGAGGCGTACTTAGGAAGGATTCGGACTTTTTGGACCCGACACAATTTGTGGCTAGTTCAAGAGCACCAGATAAACACAAACCAGCAGGAGTAGGGTATTACGCATCGCTTGTGGCCCGAACCTGGATAAAATTCCCCCATGTTGATCTCCCAAACCCGCTCTTTGCACAGCCCCGCGCCCGCAACCATAGAAGGGATCCTCGTGATCCCATAGGTGTCGTTCCCCCGACAATCTTAATGCAAAAAAATGTCACTTTATATTGCCGCTTGTGATAGAGACCTTTATTATGCAGTCTGTCGCTTTTATTTCTTCCCTATCACAAGTTCGTATAAAGCTTATTTTCTTCGCACTAATAGATCATACATATTTAGAGAGCAATTTTATTGCATGCACCGATGACAACTTACTTGAAGGATCTTACTCAATCCATAGGTAGGCATGGTGGACTCTCACACTACTGGAATTAGCTTATTTGTCGTCTGCCAATTCTTTGCCGTCCGCTTACAGAAAACGAACGGCAAAGAACTGGCTGATGGCAAAGAAGGTCTTTGCCATCAGCCAATTCTTTGTTTTCTGCTAGCGGACGGCAAAGAATATTTGCCGTCAGCTGGGGACGGCAAAGAGAGAGGTGGGCCCCACTAACGACCAGCTTAGAAAAAACCTAACGGCCGTCTGCTAGCAGACGGCAAAGAGCAAAAAAGAAGACGGCAAAGGAGGGCGGATGGCAAAGAATTGACCTAACTAACGGCTGAGCCCCACCCCGCCCCTCTCTCTCTCTCTCTCTCTCTCTCTCTCTCTCTCTCTCTCTCTCTCTCTCTGTTTCTGTCCTCTCCTCCCCGACGACCACCGCCACCCGCCGCCGCCCCCACCACCCGCCGCCGCCCCCTTGCCCTGCCACCCGCCCACCCACCGCCCCTCGCCTCGTCGCCCCGACCACCCGCTGCCCCCTCTTGCCCCACCACCCCACCACCCGCCGCCGCCCCCTTGCCCCTACGACCCGTCGCCCCGCCGCCCAAACGGCCCACTGCTGCGGCGCCCCGCCGCCCCCACCACTTGCCCAGCGCCCCGGCGCCACCGTCGCCCCCGGCGCCACCGCCCCGGAGCCCTGTGGCCCCCGTCGCCACCGCCACCCTGCCACTGCGAAGCCCCGGCCAACGCCATCTCTGGTGAGTTTTTTCTGTTTTTTTGTTGTTTAATTGTTAGATTAGACTAGATATGTGTTAGTGTTAGATTTAGTGCTAGATTATATTAGATTAGACTAGTGCATGTGTTTTAGTTAATTAGTCATATAATTAAAATAAGTAGAAAAAAGATGAAAATAGAAGAAGAAGAAGAAGAAGAAGAAGAAGAAGAAGAAGAAGAAGAAAAGAAGAATATGAAGAAGGGGAAGAAGAAGAAGAAGAAGAAGAAGAAGAGGAGGAGGAGGAGGAGGAGAAGAAGAAGAAGAATAAGAAGGAAAAGAGGAGAAGATGAGAAGAAGAAGAAGAAGAGGAAAAAGGAAAATAAGGAAGAAATAAAAGAAGAAGAAGAAGAGAAGGAAAGAAGAGGAGGAAGAAGAAGAAGAAGAAGAAGAAGAAGAAGAAGAAGAAGAAGAAGAAGAAGAAGAAGAAGAAGAAGAAGAAGAAGAAGAAGAAGAAGAAAGGGAAGAAGAAGAAGAAGAGAAGGAAAGAAGAAGAAGAAGAAGAAGAAGAAGAAGAAGAAGAAGAAGAAGAAGAAGAAGAAGAAGAAGAAGAAGAAGAAGGAGAGAAGGAAACACCCCGACCCCCTGACCCTGAGACCCCGACCCCGACCCCCTGACACTGAGACCCCGACCCCGACACCACACCCCGACCCCGACACCACACCCCGATACCCCGACCCCGAAACAACATCCCGACCCCGGCACGGCACCCCAACCCCCTGACCCCCTGTCCCCGACACCCCGACACGACGCCCCGACCCTGAAACAACACCCCGACCCCGAAACAACACCCCGACCCCGACACGGCACCCCGGGCCCCTGACCCCGACACCCCGACACGATACCCCGACACCGGAACAGCACCCCGACCACGACACGGCTCCCCGACCCCCTGACCCCCTGACCCCGACACCCCGACCCCGAAACAGCACCCCGACCCCGACCCCCTGATCCCGTGACCCGACACCCCGACCCCGACACCACACGCCGACACCCCGACCCCGACCCGACACCCCGACCCCAAAACAGCACCCCGACCCCGACACGGCACCCCGACGCCGACACGACACCCACGACACCCCGACCCCCGACACCTCCCGAAAATGTGCTCTTTGGCCTTCCAGAGGCCGACATGGTCATATATTTGTGAATTATGAGTTAGGTCGTATATTTTTCGATTTTTTTATGCAAAACATCATATATATTTGTGTTGATTGGGTGTATTTAAATGTGCAGTTGTTTTGTCGCTGTGATGGTGTGGTGTTTGACGACCTCCCTGTGTGTTCGACGAGCTCCACCCCTGCGTTCGTTGGTGAGCACAAATGACATCTTCCCCTCCCCCTTCATTTGCTCTGTTCTGGTCTTCGTGCCGGCGGAACTTGCTACCTATACGTGTTAATCATCAGTATGCGTAACCACTATGCGCCTTCCGTTCGAAAGGGTTACATCTATAAATATGCATGCATTTGCATATTTATAATCGTGATTCTTTCGAATTGTCCAACGTTATCCATGGACAGCCCGAGTATGTGTAGATTGGGTTCGTTTTCCCATATGCTCTGCTCCGGATCCGATGCGTCAGTGCCTCCCTGTTGTTCTCCGGGTACACATCCTCTCTGCTTATTGCCGAGACGTGTATCAGGAGAAGAGCGGGGACGTGCTACCGAAATTTTGCGTCGGATCCGGAGCAGAGCATGGGAAAATGTACCCAATCTACACATACTCGGGTGGGATTAGGACCTATCTTTACCTATTAGCGTGTAGGTTGCATGGACGTAATAAACTGACAAACTCCATTAACTGATGGATATGCTTTGCTTAATTATGTATATGTTTCTTGTTTGTCCAGTAGGAAGTCAATATGAGTGATCGTGCGTGGATGTACACCGGTTACACTAGACAGAAAGTTTGGACCGAGGAATGGTTAACAAAAACCAAAGGGTTTGTTAGAGCCGCATTTGCAAATGGCCAGATATTTAGCTGGTGCCCCTGTGCCCGGTGCGACAACTATAATAAGAGGGACGAGCTTGAAATGAGTAAAGACCTGCAGAAGTTTGGTTTTATGCCTAGTTACACGGTCTGGACATTTCATGGTGAGTCTGCCCAACGTGCCAGAGCCGAGGTGGTTCGTCGTCACACCGACAAGCATGGTACCGGGATGGAAGACATGGTGCAAGACTTTGACGATGCTCGGGACTCAGACGAGGAGATGGAGGAATCTGCAAAGGCCTTCACTGAAATGTTGGAGTCCTCAAAATGTCCTCTCCACGAGCACACTGAGTTTTGTCAGCTGAATGCCATCTCACAAGTAACGGCTTTGAAGGCTCAATTCAACTTGGGCAGAAAATGCTACGACGCGATGATGACAGTATTTGGACGATTTCTGCCCAGAGGCCATGTGCTACCTGCAAACCTGTACCAGTCAGACAAAATCCTCCGTGCTCTTAAGATGCCCTATGAGAAGATACATGCCTGTGAGAAAGGATGTGTCTTATTTAGGCTTAAGTATGAGGACTTGAACTATTGTCCCATTTGCAATTCTTCCAGGTATGTTGTGGTAGACAACGGTATGGGTGAGAAGACGCAGACCAAAATACCCGTCAATGTTCTTCGGTATATGCCAATCGTACCAAGACTTCAACATCTTTTCATGGTTGAAGAGACGGCCAGACGGATGACATGGCACAAAACCGGCAAAAGAACCGAACTAGATGCAGATGGGAATGTGATGATGGTGCACACATCGGATGGTGAAGCGTGGAAGCGCTTCGATGCATTACATAAGGAAAAAAGGCAGATCCAAGGCATCCTTGAGTCACCATCAGCTCGGATGGGTTCAGTGTGTTCGGTCAGGCGGCAGCCCCATACAGTTGTTGGCCCGTGTTTGTCATTCCACTCAATCTCCCCCCCCCCCCGGGCAGATTATGCAAAGAAAGACCATTTTCCTGACGTTGATAATTTCAGGGCCCAACTATCCAGGGAAGAATATGAATGTGTACATGCAGCCGCTTAAGGATGAATTGCAAGAAGCTTGGGATAATGGGTTCAAGACATACGACGCCTTTAGCAAACAGAACTTCATAATGCGTGTCTGGTACATGTACTCGATGCATGACTTGCCGGCGTATGCGCTATTCGTTGGTTGGTGTGTGCATGGAAGGTTCCCGTGCCCCACATGCAAGCGAGCTCTTGAGTTTCGTTGGCTGACGGCAGGGCACAGGTATACTTGCTTCGACTTGCATAGACAATTTCTAGATCCTCGCCATAAGTTCAGGAAAGAAAAGAAGAACTTCATCAAAGGTAGAGTTGTCAAACACTCTGCACCACCTGCGTTGACAGGCCAACAAACCCTAGATCAGTTAAACGCTCTCGAGCCAGATCCAAAGCGTCCAGGGTATTTCAAGGGGTATAATAAGGAACACGCCTAGACTCACAAGACATGATTGTGGGATCTGCCTTACTTCAAAGACCTCATTTGCCCACACAACATCGATGTGATGCACCCTGAAAAGAATATCGCCGAATCCATTTTTGGTACATTGTTCGGCATAGAGGAGAAACCAAAGGATAATACTAAGGCTAGAGTCGATCAAGAGGAGCTATGTGATAGACCCAAAACATGCAAGAACCGAAAGGAAAGCGGAACTGGACGAAGCCAAAGGCATGGTTCAATCTTGGAAGGCCAGCTATGAAGGAAATTATTTTGTGGGTGAAAATGCAGTTGATGTTCCCCGATGGGTATGCAGCAAATCTAAAGAGGGGAGCGAGTCTTGAAAAATTGAAAATATTTGGTCTAAAAAGTCATGATTGGAACATATGGATTGAGCGGATAATGCCGGTGATGTTGCGTGTCTTCATCCCTGAGGATGAATGGCTAGTACTGGCAGAGCTGAGCTATTTCTTCCGTGTTCTTTGTGCGAAAGAACTATCGCCTGGCCTCCTAGATGAAATGGAACAGTTGGCGCCGGAGTTGATCTGCAAGTTAGAGATGATATTTCCGCCAAGCTTCTTTAATCCAATGCAACACTTGATTTTGCATCTCCCGACCGAGGCACGATTGGGGGGGGGGCGTGCAAAATCGTTGGTGCTACTCAACTGAGAGGATGCAGAAGATGCTTCGAGCAAAATGTAAAAATAAACATAGAATTGAAGCATCGATGGCCGATGCATTCATCACCGACGAGGTGGCAAACTTCGTGACAGCACACTACGAAGCCAAAAATCGTCATTTGCATAATCCGAA
Source organism: Aegilops tauschii subsp. strangulata (assembly GCF_002575655.3). Taxonomy (NCBI): domain Eukaryota; kingdom Viridiplantae; phylum Streptophyta; class Magnoliopsida; order Poales; family Poaceae; genus Aegilops; species Aegilops tauschii. Next base: position 52,283,141 of record NC_053039.3, read on the forward strand.
GCCTCGGTACAATGCTGACGACCCTAAAAAGGGTCGATCCAACCTCAACCTATTCAAAGGGAATCTCGCACCAGCCAGTGGTTGGAAACCAGTATCATTGGATGTTGAAGAATGGCGGACCATTTCGCTGTATTTCTTTAACAACCTAACAGAAGTGCGGCCGTACATCGAGTAAGATCTCGGTACATTGTTTCGCAACTTCTAATTCCTTTGAACTGCTCTTATTCCTGGATATTTGATGCAGTCGATTCGTCGCCATATTCTCGTATGGAGCAGTGATCCAAAAGGATTCCGTCGAAGAGTATGAGCTTCTGGCAAAGCAAGGAGGCGAATATCCCGGTTTCATCTCTTGGTTCAAAAAAATGGTAATTTCCATTAGACCATTTCATTTCTTTGGCTAGTTTGCGACTAATGCAACAATCCTTTCGTATTAAACTTGTAGGCTAATTGAGAGATTATGGATGCCGAATTGAGACAAGTAGCTAATGGTTTTGACTATAAGGTCCATTCATTTAACAAATACGACATCAACGGGTATCGCTTTAGTCCCTATGGCAAAGAGCTATCTATGGCCGACCGAAAGTCTACAAATTGCTGTTGTCTCTGCTATCGATGAAGGAGATATCGAGTATTATGGAAGAGTTGAAGCAATTTATGAACTTCAATTCTATGGTGAAAACCCACCAAATGTCGTAATCTTCAGATGTTATTGGTTCCAGCCGAGGGAGACTAGAAGGACTCATGAACATATAGGGCTAGTCAAAATCATAAAAAGCACCCATTTGGATGTTCCCGATGTCTATATTACGGCTCAACAGGCAACCCAAGTTTTCTATCTACCGTGGGCCTATCAAAGTGATCCAAATCTCAGTGGTTGGGATGTCGTTTATGAAGTGCCGCCACGTGTTAGACCACCTCCCCCCAATGAAGAGGATTATGAACCTCACATTAACCAAGACACATATGACGAAGGAGAATTCTTCCAAGAAACACGTCTTTCCAAAAAAATGTTTCAAGAACCGCTCTACTCCACCCCAGAACATTGAAGTAGACAACGATAGTGAATCTGACTTCACCCCTGAGCCGGAACAAGAAGAGCCGGAACGAGAAGAAGTTACTGCTGCAGAAGACCTGTCAATGCTTGAATGATTACGTAAAGGAGGCCTTCCACATGTCGATGCATTTATTGATGATGATGATGATGATGAGCACGTCACTGATAGTGATGATGATGATGCATTTGATGATCCTGGAGCATATATAGACGATTCAGAGTAATATTAGTAATGTGAGGTATTCGGTTTTTTATTCTGTTCATGATGATGATACACTTAAATAATATACATATTATTCATGTCAGGTATTCAAAATTTTTATGTTGTACTAATTCCATTTACTTTTTGTCATTGCAGGTGTTGACAGGATGGTGGGCAAGGGTCCAGAGCGCGCCGAGCCTCCTGGGAGCGCTACTTGGAGGGGTGGTTCCATTATTCCAGCCCAGCCCCTCCGGAGAGCGCTGCTAGACAGTATGCAGACAGCTGCGGCGGGCTCTTCTTCTTCGGCTGGGAGAGGTCGGGGGAGGACGAAGAAGGCTGCTAGAGGTGGACGTGGCAGCGGGAGAGGTAGGAAGGCTGCTACGCCTTCCTCGTCGCCACCCTTAGCTGATTCACTCGACCACAGGACTGCTCCGTCTGACGTGGACCCGTCTCGGACTCCGGTCCAGGAGCCTCCGGTCGCCGATCCTTCGCCCCACCAGACTCGGGTCGCCGATCCTTCTCCCCACGTGAGTCCGGTCCCAAAGTCTTCGTCCCAGAAGACTCCGGTCCTGGAGTCTTCGTCCCAGAAGACTCTGATCCCGGAGTCTTCTTCCCACAAGACTCTGGAGGCTAGTGGCCCTACTGATGCTAGCGAGGACACCTTTTCTGATGATAGCTACAGCAACGACGAGCTAGTTGAGAAGGGCAAGAAGGTCTAGAAACATGGATGTACAAAGCTCCCGCCCGTGCCGACGACCCCCAGCCAGAGGTGGTTGATTGCGCCTAATGGGTTGAAGTAAGTGCATTTACTATTTTTTAACCTTTTGCCTTCATGTTCCTTCAAATTAATATCTAATGCGTTGGCCTTGTCATACTGCAGGGGCTGGGTACACCCTCGTGGTGTCCACAGGCCCAACCAGGTCCTTGGTGTGGTTTGCCGGCGGCACTTCCCTGGGTGGGTCACGTTGCCCGGTGAGGGTCAGGTTCCACAGCTAGCACTGAGCTGGGAGCTGTACCCGGTTGCCTCGGCCCCGCTGGAGGAGATGGTCGCCGGTGTCTTGTGCGAGATGGTGGCCGACATTGTGTTCCGTTGGTTTAGGGTAATTTCTCCTTTACAGAATTAAAAATCAACACTACCTAGTGATTGTACTAATCAGTGTTGTCTTTTTTGATTGCAGACCTTCTACAGGGTTTCAGAGGGAGAGCAGGAGGCCGTGTCTATGGTTGTTGAAACCAAGTGCAAGCGCCTACTTCAGAACTTATGGCACGAGGCTCAGGTGCAGGCCGTTCGAGACTACTACGCCTCGAAGGGTATTAGGAGGGCCAAGAAGAAGTGTCGCAGAAAGTTTCTGAGTAAGGAGAAGTACATGCAGGTAATTACCTATTCTTAAGGCCTTGAACTTAGTTTTCTTGATTTGATTCGTAGGCGTAGCGCTGAAATTTCTCTTGACTAACTTAGGTGCCCCCGACATGGTGTGTGGGTAAGATGGATTGTTGGGAGGCGTTGGTGGATGTGTGGTGCTCTCCCCAATGGCTAGTCGAACACCATAGGGCCAAGGATAAGCGCGACCAAATGGAAGGTGTGCCACACCATCAAGGGAGCTCCAACTTGTTTGAGTATGGGGAGAACTGGGTATGTGGTTTGCTACATGATTCATGCAATTTCATTCTTCATGCTAGCATTTATCCCTTCCAAAATGACTTAATATGCTTAGTTAGTTAAAAAATGGCATAACTACCTTGGATAGTTCATTTATGACATAATTAGCTCTAAAATGACATAATAACCTTAGATAGCTCTATAAAATAACTAAATATGCTTTAGTTAGTTAAAAATGGCATAACCACCTAGGATAGCTAAATAATGACCTAAACTAATCTTAGCTAGTTCATTTATGACATATTTAGCTCTAAAATGACATAATAACCTTAGATAGCTCTATAAAATGACTTAATATGCTTCACTTAGTTAAAAATGGCATAACTACCTTCGATAGCTCAATAACGACCTAAACTAATCTTAGCTAGTTCATTCATGACATAATTAGCTCTAAAATGACATAATAACCTTAGATAGCTCTATAGAATGCCTAAATATGCTTTAGTTAGCTTAAAATGGCATAACTACCTTGGATAGCTCAATAATGACATAATTAGCATACTTTGGTCAAAATGGCATAATAATCTTGGTTACTTCCAAATGACCTAAACTTAGCTTATTTTCCTCGAAAATGACATAATAACCTTACTTAGCTCCAAAATGACCTATTTACATAGCAATATCATTCTTCATGCTAGCTTGAGCCCTTAACAAATATTTTGTTCCTCTCTCTCAGGCAGTCAGGCGCACCACAACAAGCCTGTGCCAAATCTGTTCGACCTCTATGGCATGGCCCATACTGCCCCGTACAAGAAGGCCAAGCCATTCACGGAGTCTGACCTAGATCATCCAGAGAGCTTCACCAACATCTCCTCCCACCACAAGCTCATGAAGTACAGAGACGAGGGGAAGGCGAGGAAAGGGGAGGACTTTAACCCGAGCCAGGATCCTTTTGATACAGAGCTGGTGATGATATCTGGTGGCGGGAGGTCCCATGGCTCCATAGCCATTGGTGATGGACTGATATGTTGTCCTAGGACTCTCCTGCAGATCAAGAAGCGCCAGAGTAGCTCTGATCCTGAGATAACGCCTCGTGCACAGCCCGCGGAGCTCGCCATGGCGGTTAGTTATACGGACTCTCTCACCTTTCCTCCATTACATTGTGTGTGCGTCCGTCGATGATTACAATGCTAACGAGGAGTGGTGTGTTGTAGGCCATGGTTGAGAAAGAGAGATTGAACACCCAGGCGCTTTTGGAGGAGGCAAAAAGGGAGGCGGTGGAGAGGGAGAGGGAGCTGGAGGAGAGGACGGCTAAGCTGTTGGAGGAGGAGAGGAACCGGAACGAGGCGTCCAACCGGGCCCTGTACGAGCTCATCGTGGTACGTTTCTCGTGCATATTAGCCCAATCATGCACGTAATGTTCGCATTACTAACTAATATGACTGACTCGTGAGAACCAAATGTGCAGACCATGTGCGAGAAAAACGGTCAGCCCCCTCCGCCGATGCCCCAGATTGCTCCGACGACCACGGTGAGTTTGATTTGAATGGTCATTAGTTACTAGTATTCACATTTCAGTTTGCATCATGCTAACGAGACATTATTGGAAATGATCTTTGGTGCAGCATGGCTGCCGACAAGCATCGACTAATCCTTCTGCATCTCGCAATGGTGGAACCCCGACCGGTCCTTCACCTCCGTCTGCCACTAGCGCTGCCCCGACCATTCCTACACCTCCGTGATGACGGTATTTTTCTTGTTATTTAGCCTGTTTAGTCCATTTTTGACATAATTTAGCCTATTTAGTCCACAAATGACATAATAAGATGAAGAAAATCAAGGAAGAGGAAGGAAAGAAGGAATAGGAAGAAAAGAAGAAGAAGAAGAAGAAGAAGAAGAAGAAGAAGTCTTATTCTTCTTCTTCTTCTTCTTTTCCTCCTCTTACTTGTTTTTATTCGTAAATGGCATAATAACCTTCCTAACCTCATAAATTTCATATACTTAGCTTGTTGTCCTCTAAAATGACACAATAAGCTTAGTTAGGTCAAAAATGGCATAATTAGCTAGGTTAGCTCAAAAATGACCAAATTTAGCTAGGTTAGCTCCAATATGATCCATTTAACCTATGTTAGCTCCAAAATGACCTATTTACCTAGCTTAGCTCTAAATTGACCTACATACTTAGCATTTTTACCTACCTTAGCCCAAAAATGGCATTTTTGCCTACATTAGTTAGAAAAGAAGAAGATAAATAATAGGAGAGGAGAGAAAAAAAGAGAAGATAAATTCTTCTTCTTCTTTTCCTCCTCTTCCTTTTCTTCTAGCTAGTCTTCTTCTTCTAACTTTCATCTTCCCAATTTGCAGATTTGCTTTACATGAGGAAGCTTGGATTCGTGGAGTGTACTATTCTTTTGGTGCTTCCTTGTTGTTTATGAAAACTTGTTTGGATATGTATGTCTATATGGATATGTTGTTGGAAACTTGTTTCTGGTTATGTATGTATATATGCATATGTTGGACTTTGTTGAACTATGTTGTTGGATATATATGTTGGATTTGATGAAATATGTTGTTGGACATGCTGTTATATATTGTTGGATATGTTGGATATGTATGCATGTATATCTGTGTGAAATCCTGTCAAATTAAATGGATTCAAATAAAAACAGGGGATATATAGCCTCTTTGCCGTCTGCTAGTGGACGGCAAAGAGGACACGTGGCAGTTACCAGTAGAAACTGGGAACACTGGCTGCCTATTTGGTCACTTTGCCGTCTGCCAGCGGACGACAAAGAGGTTTGAATCTTTGTCGTCTGCTAGCGGACGGCAAAGTGACCAAATAGGACTGGCAAACAGGGCCAGCTATGTCGATTCAAACCTCTTTGCCGTCAGCCGGCGGATGACATAGCTGGCCATGTGGCAGCTTCTCAGTGCTGGCCGAGCTGAGTTCTTTGCCGTTCGTCAGCAGACGGCAAAGAGCTTTGCCCCTTTGTCGTCCGCTGGCGGACGGCAAAGAGCGCCGTTAACCCCCTAACGGCTCTCACCCCACCCCACTGCTGTCCATGATCTTTGTCGTCTGCTGGCCTTGGACGGCGGATGGCACAATCCTTTGCCGTCCATTTCTAAGAAGCAGAAGGCAAAGAAGGCCTTTGCCGACACTCGTTCAGACGGACAATTTGCCGTCCGCTGGCTGACGGCAAAGGCTTTTGCCGTCCACCATGGCAGACGGCAAAGAAGCTGATTCCAGTAGTGTCATGGCAAAACTGGTTTAAGGGATGTTTGGAAGCACAAGTAGTATTTCTACTTGGTGCAAAGAATTTGGCTAGCATGAGAGGGAAAGGCAAGCTCAACATGTTGGATGATCCAAGACAATATAACGTTTCGGATATAGGAAAACGTAACCCATTAAGTTGTCTTCCTTGTCCAACATCAACTTTTTAGCATGTCATATTTTAATGAGTGCTCACAATTACAAAAGATGTCCAAGATAGTATATTCATATGTGAAATCTCTCTTCCTTCAATATTCTTTCATGAATTGTTCAAGTGACCAATTCTGCATTTGCTAACTTTCAATAAGTTTAATACCTATACTTATTATGTGTGAAGTCATTACTCCCCATGTTTTAAGCATATGAAACGTATAAAAATTCAGATTTATGATATTTTCAACTCATTCAACCATTTACTCATAGGATATACGTGAAGCACGTGAATAAATGACAAACTACTCCAAAAAGATATAAGTGAAGAACACTGAGTAGTCAAATATTAACTAGCCATGGGAGGATTCTTTTTCATTCAAGATTTCAGATCCAATGATTTTATTCAAACTTCAACTAAAATTTAAAATACGCTCCAAGCAAAACACATATCATGTGACGAATAAAAATATAGCTCTGAGTAAGGTATAACGATAGTTTAGAAGACGAAAGAGGGGATGCCTTCAAGGGCATCCCCAAGCTTAGGCGCTTGAGTCTTCCTTAAATATTACCTTTGGGTGCCTTGGGCATCCCCAAGCTTAGGGTCTTTCCACTTCTTATTCTCCTCATATCGATATCTCACCCAAAGCTTGAAAACTTCAATCACACAAAACTTAACGGAACTTCGTGACATAGGTTAGTATGATAAAGAGTAAACCATTCACTTTGTTACTGTCAAATACAAGGTTCATAATTGATCTCACACAATGCCTACTGTACCATATCATTCTACAATTTATACTGAAAAATATAAGCCACAGAAACTAGAAAACAAGCAAACTACGCAATGAAAACAGAATCTGTCAGAAACAGAACAGTCTGTAATGATATGAACAGAAACCATACTTCTGCTACCCCAAAAATTATGAAATAAATTGGTGGACGTGAGGAACTTTTCTATTAATCTTTTTCAAAAAGAATCAACTCAAAAGCCCGTGATTACTAAAGTCTAATCCCGTGACAGCTAATCCCGTGAGCGCAAAGTTTCTGTTTTTTACAGCAAGATCACATTAACTTTCACCCAAGTCTTCCCAATGGTCTTACTTGGCACATTATTGAAACAAAAGCTACAAAACGTGATTACTAAAGTAGCTTAATCATGTAAACACACAAAAACAGTAATGGTAAATATTGGGTTGTCTCCCAACAAGCGTTTTTCTTTAATGCATTTTAGTTAGGCATGATGATTTCGATGATACGCACATAAAAGGTAAGAATTGAAACATAAAGAGGGCATCATGAATAATATGACTAGCACATTTAAATCTAACCCACTTCCTATGCCTAGGAATTTTGTGAGCACATAATTTATAGGAACAAGAATCAACTAGCATAGGAAGGCAAAACAAGTATAACTTCAAAACTTTAAGCACATAGAGAGGAAACTTGATATTATTGCAACTCCTACAAGCATGTATTCCTCACTCATAATAATTTTCAGTAGCATCATGAATGAGTTCAACAATATAACCATCACATAAAGCATACTTTTTATGATCTACAAGCATAGAAATTTTACTACTCTCCACATAAGCAAATTCTTCTCATTTGGAATAGTGGGAGCAAACTCAACAAAATAACTGTCATGTGAGGCATAATCCAATTGAAAATTAAAATCATGATGACAAGTTTCATGGTTAACATTATTCTTTATAGCATACATGTCATCACAATAATCATCACAGATAGCAACTTTGTTCTCATAATCAATTGGAACCTCTTCCGAAATAGTGGAATCATTACTAACTAAAGTTGACACTCTTCCAAATCCACTTTCATAAATATCACACTAAGATTCAACACCCTCCAAAATAGTGGGATCACTAATTCCTAAAGTTGACACTCTTCCAACCCCACTTTAGATTATAGTATTATTCATACTCCAAAATATATAAGTGAAGTTCATGGAGAATTCTACAATTAATATAGACTAACCAATATCCAAGCTCAAAATATATAAGTGAAGCACACGAAGCATTCTATAAAACCATACTCAAAAGATTGAAGTGAAGCACAAAGAGCATTCTATAAGGTCATACTCAAAAGATATAAGTGAAGCACACGAATCATTCTATAAATCGATGAAGGGATATCTCATACTAGCATGGTTCTTAAAGGAAAAACAAAAACACAGAGGACACAAATCATGTGAACAAAACAAAAACCGAGGTATACCGATAATTATTGAAGAAGAAAGATTGGATGCCAACCGGGGCATCCCCAAGCTTAGATGCTTGAGTGTCCTTGAAATATTTACTTGGGCTGCCTTGGGCATCCCCAAGCTTTAACTCTTGCCTCTCTTTATTCTTCTCATATTAATAGCTCCTCGATCTTCGAACACTTCATCCACACAAAACTTTAACAAAAACTTTGTGAGATCCGTTAGTATAATAAAGCAAATCACTACCTTAAGGTACTGTTGCAAACTCATTCCAATTTCATATTAGCACTTTATCTACTGTATTCCAACTTCACCATGGTTCATACCCCCCGATACTACCCATAGATTCATCAAAATAAGCGAACAACACATAGAAAACTGAATCTGTCAAAAACAGGACAGTCTGTAGTAATCTGGAAGTTTAGTAAACTTCTGTAACTCCAACAAATTCTAAAAAATTATGACAATTTAAACAATTTGTACAGAAGTAATGTGCAAAAAGTTTCAGACCCATGTGACTTTCCAGTAAAAAAATGTAAATCCACGCGCTACAGCCAAAGTTTCTGTTTTTGTACTGCACAAAGTAAACAAGCAATCAAATCATCCTAAAACCAAAGCTTGGCACATTATTTTTATAATACAAGGGGATAATAATTTTCAGAGAAACTTCCATGAAATTTTTTACATTGTTTCCATGAGCATGAACACAAGTGTTCAAGGTCGACCCTCACTTCTCCAATGCATAACCTTCCAATCACTTCTCTTATTGAAAAACATTTTAGGCATGAGAGGCAAGTAATTTTTAATTTTTTTGTATGTTTCACCCACAACTAAACAGAAACAAAAAGTAAAAACAAAATCTACTTAGTGAAGAAAGCAAACAAGCACACACGAGAATATTAACCCTACGCTATTGCTCCCCGGCAACGGCGCCAGAAAAGGGCTTGATAATCCCCAAGTGCAGGGAATCATCGTAGCAATTCCTAAAGGTGGAAGTGATAAGTATGGAGTGTCGAACCCACAAGGAGCTAAAGGTAAGATCAATATTCTCTCAAGTCCTATCTGCCACTAATACGACTCTACGTACACCAAACATTTGCTTCCAACTAGAAACGAGAAATAAAACTACGTTGTGGGTATGAAGAGGATAACTTTCATGGTATCGGAGAGCTAAAACATAAAAGTAGGTGCTGTTATCATAAAGTTAGAATATATTACTAAATATTATAAATAGCGAGTGTGAAATAATGATGGGTCGGTGTGCGGAATTATCCTAGGAAATTGTTAACAAGACCGGTAGTCGTAATTGCAATTTCATATGAGGGAGAGGCATAAGCTAACATACTTTCTCTTCTTGGATCATATGCACTTATGATTGGAACTCTAGGAAGCATCCGCAGCTACTAAAGATCATTAAGATAAAACCCAACCATAGCATTAACATATCAAGTCCCCTTTATCCCATACGCAACAACCCCCTTACTCAGGTTTATGCTTCTGTCACTCAAGCAACCCACTATAAGCGAATCATGAACGTATTGCAACACCCTACAGTGGGAATCCCTCACGCTTGCGCGACACGGAGGGCACAATAGGACAACACCAAAATAAAACATACAACTCATACCAATCTAGATCATCAATCAACCCAAAGATAAAGGATATCTACTCAAAACATCATAGGATGGCAACACATCATTGGATCATAATATGTGTCATAAAGCCCCATGTTCAAGTAGGGATTACAGTGGGGTGCAGGAGAGTGGACCGCGTAAAAAAGATGAGGATGGTGATGTTGATGAAGACGATCACTTCGGCGATGATTCCCCTCCCGATGGCACTCCGGCGCCACCGAGAGAGAGAAGGAGAGGTTCTCCCCTTGTGCTTCCTCCTCCATGGCCTCCCCCCTAGATGGGGAGAGGATCTTCCTCTGGTCCTTGGCCTTCATGGCGATGATGGACCCTCCGGGATCTTCCTCCATGGCCTTCGGTGATGATGCCCCCCTCCGGCAGGGTGCCAGAGAGGGCCTAGATTGATTTCTTGTGGCTACAGAGGCTTGTGGCGGCAGAACATTTGATCTAGGTTATTTTCTGGAGGTTTGGGTATTTATAGAAGAGGTTGGCGTCGAGAACAAGTCAGGGGGCCCCATGGGAAGTCCACGAGGCACAGGGGCACGCCCTAGGGGGGTGGGCGCGCCCTCCACCCTCGTGGGGCCCACGGGCCTCCTCTTCGGTAACTCTTCATTCTAGTATTTTTTATATTTTCCAGAAAAATTCTCCATTGATTTTCATCGCATTCCGAGAACTTTTATTTTTGCACAAAAACAACACCACGGTAGTTCTGCTGAAAACAGCGTCAGTCTGAGTTAGTTCTAATCAAATCATACCAAAATCATATAAAATTATTCTAAACATGGCATGAATACTTCATAAATTATAGATACGTTGGAGACGTATCAGTGGATGACTACATCAACCGCGTTGAGCAGTTGCTTGCTGGAGACAAGTACAAGGTGGTCGGCATTGACCTCCAATACACCGCCGGCCGTCGCCTAATTGTGCATGCACCATCATGTCCTCATCTACCACTACTGCATGGCCATAGAGCCTTGTTACCGTTTCAACAGGTTTGTCAACAGCACCGACTACAAGTTCGCCATGGTGGAAACCACCAACGATGTAAAAGCACTCGGTGTTACGGGCTTGGCCTACAAGAACCTTGTCGAAATCCATGACCACTACAAGGTCTGGGGCAACACGAAGAAGGACTCCCTGGTCGAACTCGCCTCGGCCATCATCGACCCCTACTACAAAAAGATGAAGCAGGATGCCCAGAGAACAAGCCCCCTATCCTGGCACAGGGCCTGGATGCGGCAACTGGATGAACCTCACCTCAAGTTCACGGCCAAGAGCGTGTACACATGCTACGAGATGCACAGGCGGATCGTTGACATGACGAAGTGCCTCCTTACCCAAATCGACGAGCCCGGATCGAGCCACAAGCAGAGCAAGCGTCACAAGATGTAGATGATGATCAGATGATCGTTTATGCTAGTTAATCATGCATGTAATATATAGTTTAATTTATTGGTGTCTGGAAATTTCATGTGTGTAGTAGCCACCTATGTAATTATGCATGTAATAGTTTACTTTGGTGTGTGCAAATGCCATGGTTGTAGTAGCCACCTATGTAAGTGGATGTTTAATTTAGTTATGCAAGCATGTCCTTATAAGTGTGTGTGTGTGTGTGTGTGTGTGTGTGTGTGTGTGTGTATAGATGTTGTTGTTCTGTATGCAATCCCATCGCACAACACACACGTCTTGTTAACTTGAACCGTTTCTGTTCTCTTGTCTCAACGCAAATAGTTCATCCGAGTGAACTGCATGCCGTATATCGCACACACCTTCATCTGGCTGACCGTTTCTTTTGTGTTGCCTAATCACGAACAGTTCATCCGAGTGAACCGTATGTTGTACATCACACACACCTTCATCTGGCTGCCCGTTTCTTTTGTTCCTCCTCATCGAAAACGGTTAATTGAACTGAACCGTATGCCCTGAATCACACACGCAACTAAAATTTGAACCGTGTTTGATGCATCCTCCATCGCAAACGTTTTGCACCTTTTTGACGGTTTTTTTTACACCACCATTTGCGATTATGGCATCGCACACAGTTTCATTGAAGGGTCTCTAATCGTAGTGTCGCATTAGCAGCAACCTGCAGTAGTGAGTGCTAGTGATTTTAGTTGCAAAAATTAGATGGTGCTAGTGATTTTTAGCTGCATATTTTGACAAATCGCAGTGTTACAAGGTTGACAAATGGCAATGTTACTAGATAAACAAATGTTAATTTTTCCAGTTTGACAAATGGCAACATACCCAAAATGACAGATATGCAAATCTTACCCAATTGTTTGTATGTGGTTACACACGGGTCATGCAAAACAACCGTTTGCGTTGAAGGGATGCAGAAATCCTGCTCGGCACATTTTCCCTTGGCTTCCTGGGGAAGCTGTCGGTTTGCATACGGGTGTTCTAACTAAAATGTTTGCGATGAGTGTTTTACATTTAAAAACCATTGACCTTTTTTTAAAGTAAATCGTTTGACAAGTCTGTACATTAAGATAGAAAAATGCAAGTTCGTTCAAACCATATCTTTCATTCAGTCACACTGTGAATTTATATTCATATGATCGAGAATTCGAGATACGGTATTAAATCCCAAAAAACTATTTCCGGCGGCGGCGGAGGCGGCGTGCCGCGCCGTCATTGTCGTTGTCGTCCTCCGGGACGCCGTTGTTGAAGTCTTCAAGGCAGCACAAAATGTTCTTCACCTGTAAATCAAATATCATGTCGTCGCGCGATCAATGGGCGGGGCGCGGGAGGACGGCAACTGGCGCCGCTGAGAGGTAGCGGTCGACGGTAGCATCCCATGCCGCTGAGGGGGGGCGCGTGCGCAGGCACGGGCGCGGCCGGTGCAGCCAAACGCTCGGGGACCGGCGCCGCGGTGGGTGGAGGGGCGCGCACGGGCAGGGGCACGGGTGCGGCGGGTGCAGCCAAATGCACGGGGGCCGGTGCCACAGTGGGTGGAGGGGCGCGCACGGGCATGGGCACGGGCGCTGGCGCTTGCATGTACATGAGCTCGTGCGGGTCCGCGGAGACCTCGCTGACGCCCGCGGCTTCCAGCTCTGCGATAGTGCTCGGCGGCCAGTGAGGAAGTCCTGGGTTAAGGGGTCCTCGGGCGTCTGACCTGTTAGACATGGGCCGGACTGATGGGCTGTGAAGATACGAAGACCGAAGGCTTTCTCTCGTGTCCGGATGGGACTCTCCTTGGCGTGGAAGGCAAGCTTGGCGACCAAATATGAAGATTCCTTTCTCTGTAACCGACTTTCTGTAACCCTAGATCCCTCCGGTGTCTATATAAACCGGAGGGTCAGGCCCATAGGGCCGAAGACGGATAATCATAGTCGGACAGACTACACTTCTAGGGTTTTAGCCATTACGATCTCGTGGTAGATCAACTCTTGTAACACTCATATTCATCAAGATCAATCGAGCAGGAAGTAGGGTATTACCTCCATAGAGAGGGCCCGAACCTGGGTAAACACTATGTCCCCTGTCTCCTGTTACCATCGACCTTAGACGCACAGTTCGGGACTGTTGGAAATATGCCCTAGAGGCAATAATAAAATGGTTATTATTATATTTCCTTGATCATGATAATTGTCTATTGTTCATGCTATAATTGTGTTATCCGGAAATCGTAATACATGTGTGAACACATAGACCATAACATGTCCCTAGTGAGCCTCTAGTTGACTAGCTCGTTGATCAATAGATGGTTACGGTTTCCTAACCATGGACATTGGATGTCATTGCTAACGGGATCACATCATTAGGAGAATGATGTGATGGACAAGACCCAATCCTAAGCATAGCACTAGATCGTGTAGTTCGTTTGCTAAAACTTTTCTAATGTCAAATATCATTTCCTTAGACCATGAGATCGTGCAACTACCGGGTACCGTAGGAATGCTTTGGGAGTACCATACGTCACAACGTAACTGGGTGGCTATAAATGTGCACTACAGGTATCTCCGAAAGTGTCTGTTGGGTTGGCACGGATCGAGACTGGGATTTGTCACTCCGTATGACGGAGAGGTATCTCTGGACCACTCGGTAATGCATCATCATAATGAGCTCAGTATGTGACTAAGTAGTTAGTCACGGGATCATGCATTACGGAACGAGTAAAGCGACTTGCCGGTAACGAGATTGAACGAGGTATTGGGATACCGACGATCGAATCTCGGGCAAGTAACGTACCGATTGACAAAGGGAATTGTATACGGGATTGCTTGAATCCTCGACATCGTGGTTCATCTGATGAGATCATCGTGGAACATGTGGGAGCCAACATGGGTATCCAGATCCCGCTGTTGGTTATTGGCTAGAGAGCTGTCTCGGTCTGCATGATTCCCGAACCCGTAGGGTCTACACACTTAAGGTTCAATGACGCTAGGGTTATAAGGAAGATTTGTATGTGATTACCGAATGTTGTTCGGAGTCCCGAATGAGATCCCGGGCGTCACGAGGAGTTCCGGAATGGTCCGGAGATGAAGATTTATATATGGGAAGTCATCATACGGTCACCGGAAATATTCGGGGGTATACCGGTATTGTACCGGGACCACCGGAGGGGTTTCGGGGGTCCATCGGGAGGGTCCACCTGCCCCGGAGGGCCTTATGGGCTGTAGGTGGAAGGGAACCAGCCCCTAAGTGGGCTGGGCGCCATCCCCCCTAGGGCCCATGCGCCTAGGGTTGGGGGGGAACCCTAAAGGGGGCGCCCCCCTTGCTTGGGGGGCAAGCCCCCTCCCCCTTGGCCGCCGCCCCCCTCTAGATCTCATCTAGAGGGGCTGGCCCCCTTTCCCCTTCTCCCTATAAATAGAAGGGTGGAGGGAGGGCTGCAGGACCACATCCAAGGCGCAGCCCCTCCCCTCCCCAACACCTCTCCTCCTCCGAGTGAGCTTGGCGAAGCCCTGCCGGAGAACTGCCACTCCACCACCACCACGCCGTCGTGCTGCTGTTGGATCCCTCTTCCTCAACCTCTCCCTCCTCCTTGCTGGATCAAGGTGCGGGAGACATCACTGGGCTGCACGTGTGTTGAACGCGGAGGTGCCGTTGTTCGGCGCTAGGATCGGAATCCACCGTGATCTGAATCGCTACGAGTACGACTCCCTCATCCGCGTTCTTGCAATGCTTCCGTCTCGCGATCTTCAACGGTATGAAGATGCACTCCCCTCTCTCTCGTTGCTAGTTACTCCATAGATTGATCTTGGTGATGCGTAGAAATTTTTTAATTTCTGCAATGATCCCCAACAATGGCATCATGAGCTAGGTCTATGCGTAGTTTCTATGCACGAGTAGAACACAAGTTGTTGTGGGCGTCAATTTTGTCAATTTACTTGCCGTTACTAGTCTTATCTTGATTCGGCGGCATCATGGGATGAAGCGGCCCGGACCGACCTTACACGTACGCTTAAATGAGACAAGTTCCACCGACTGACATGCACTAGTTGCATAAGGTGGCTAGCGGGTGTCTGTCTCTCCCACTTTAGTCGGATCAGATTTGATGAAAAGGGTCCTTATGAAGGGTAAATAGAAATTGGCATATCACGTTGTGGTTTTGGCGTAGGTAAGAAACGTTCTTGCTAGAAACCTATAGCAGCCACGTAAAAATTTGCAACAACAATTAGAGGACGTCTAACTTGTTTTTGCAACATGTGTCATGTGATGTGATATGGCCAGAAGAATGTGATGAATGATATATGTGATGTATGAGATTGATCATGTTCTTGTAATAGGAATCACGACTTGCATGTCGATGAGTATGACAACCGGCAGGAGCCATAGGAGTTGTCTTAATTTATTTATGACCTGCGTGTCAACTGAAACTTCATGTAATTACTTTACTTTATTGCTAACCGTTAGCCATAGTAGTAGAAGTAATAGTTGGCGAGACAACTTCATGAAGACTCGATGATGGAGATCATGATGATGGAGATCATGGTGTCATGCCAGTGACGATGATGATCATGGCGCCCCGAAGATGGAGATCAAAAGGAGCAAAATGATATTGGCCATATCATGTCACTATTTGATTGCATGTGAGGTTTATCATGTTTTACATCTTATTTGCTTAGAACGACGGTAGCCTAAATAAGATGATCTCTCACTAAAATTTCAAGAATTGTGTTCCCCCTAACTGTGCACCATTGCTAAAGTCCGTTGTTCCGAAGCACCACGTGATGATCGGGTGTGATAGGTCCTAACGTTCACATACAACGGGTGTAAGCCAGATTTACACACGCAATACACTTAGGTTGACTTGACGAGCCTAGCATGTACAGAAATGGCCTCGGAACACGGAAGACCGAGGGTGGCCGGCGCCTCTAGCTGGACAGAGGTCGCCGATGGGATAGGTGCACCTACTTCTTTCGAAGGAGGCTTCCCGCCGGATTCCGGAGCCGTATAGGTCTCCAGGACTGTATTCGGCTGGGGGACGAACTGAATCTGGCCCCCATCGCCAGTCTCCATGGGGATTTGCTCCCCATGTGTCCGGCGGCCGAGGTTTCACCCTCTGTCGCCGCCCTGGTGGCCTCCTGCATCTCTCCCTGGCCTGGGATCCTGCGGGACAACACCTCGGTGTCATCCATGGCCCTGGGAGAGGAGGCCGCCGGAAGGGACCCATTGTCCATTACCTTCGGGTCCAGCGAATTCCTCGAAGATGAGGGTCGCTCGAGGTCGGAACGAGCCGAACTGCAATTATATGGGCGCATCCGGGTTTTTTAGTACTCACAATTCGGCCAGGGGCTTGTTTCGGGGGCGCGGTTCTGGGCTGTTGTCGATGTCCCACGCGGAGTTATCCGCGGGGGAGCCCTTCCCCCTCTTGGACGCCTCTGCCTCCAGATTTGTGGAGGCCGCCCTCTTCTTCCTTCCCCCCTCAGGGGGGAGTTGCTTTCTTCCTCCTCCTCGTCGTCGTCTTCGGTGATGGAGGAGTGAGTCTCGTTGTCTTCGGACGTCACGTCCGAAGTGCCCTTGCGGCGGGGGGCACTTCTTGCCCCCATTGGCCTTCTTCTCCGGCGCCTGGTAGGGCACCGGAACCAGCATCTTCGTCAGAAGCGGGATGGCTGGTTCCTCGGGCAGCGGAGACGGACACTTAATCCGCTCCGCCTTCTTTGTCCAGCCCTGGAAAAATAAATAGTGAGGTTTGGGTATCTTCTCTGAATAAGCAGGTAAAGGATACACCTTGAAATGCGAAAGACTTACCGCGCTGGTGGGATGGGCCAGGGCATGCCCACGGTCCTCGGTTGTCTCCGGCGGCGTCTCGTTGCCCTTGAAGAGCACCTTCTAGATATCTTCGTGCGTAGTTCCGAAGAACTGTAGCAAGGTTTGGTGCTCGGCCGGATTGAATTCCCATAAATGGCAGGTCCGGCTCTGGCATGGAAGGATCCGGCGAACTAGCATCACCTGGATCACATTGACGAGCTTGATATTCTTGTCCACCATGCTCTGGATGCGCGTTTGTAGCGCTGCCAGCTCGTCCGATGAAGACCAATTCAGGCCCTTCTCTAGCCAGGAGGTGAGCCGCATTGGGGCTCCGGATTTGAATTCAGGGCCGCGGCCCAGGTGGCGTCGCGGGGCTCTGTGATATAGAACCACAGTTTCTACCACTCTTTGACGGTCTCCACAAAGGTACCTTTGGGCCATGTGACATTGGGCATCTTGCTCACCATGGCCCCTCCGCACTCTGCATGTTGGCCATCCACCACCTTCGGCTTCACGTTGAAGATTTTAAGCCACAGTCCGAAGTGGGGTGGAATGCGGAGGAAGGCCTCGCACACGACAATGAATGCCGAGATGTTGAGGAAAGAGTTTGGGGCTAGATCATGGAAATCTAGCCCGTAATAGAACATGAGTCCGCGGATGAAAGGGTGGAGAGGAAACCCTAACCCGCGGACGAAGTGGGGGATTAACACCACCCTCTCATTGGGCTTCGGGGTGGGGACGATCTTCCCCTTGGCCGGAAGCCGGTGGGCGATTTCTTTCGCCAGGTACCCGGCCTCGCGAAGCTTGGTGATGTCCTTCTCCTTGACGGAGGAGGCCATCCACTTGCCTTGCGCTCTAGATCCGGACATGGTCGAGTGCTTTCTTGAGGCGGAAAAGATGAGGACTTGGGTGCTGGAGCTCGAGAATGGGAAGGCATAGAGAGAGATGGCATGGGTGAAGAAAATGAATCCTTATCTCCTTATAAGGGCAGTGAATATCAAGTGCCTCCCCACTCGCCTTAAAACTCGCATGTTCCCAAGGGCTGTGCAGACGGCACGGTTGGATTACCCACGCCCGTATTGATGAGAATCCTGTAATAAGGGGACAAGATCTCTGTTGCGACAAGACGTGCCAATAGAAACCGCATCTTGAAATGTGAAGCGGCAGGCAGAAAAACGGTTCGAAATAATAACCGGGCAGAGATGTGATGTCACGCTACAAAAAGTTGTCAGCAGATTGGACTCGTGAAATATTATACTCTCTATGGTTGTGTGTGGTACTTGTTTTGCAGAGGCGGACACGTTCGTTGCGTTCGAAGACCGTGTTGGAGTATTCGGAGAAGGAACCCGCCTTGCAATGCTGAAGACAATTTGCACGTCGGACTCATCGTCATTGAAGCCTGGTTCAGGGGCTACTGAGGGAGTCCTGGATTAAGGGGTCCTCGGGCGTCCGGACTATGTAACGTGGTCCGGACTGATGGGCTGTGAAGATACAAGACCGAAGACTCTCTCCCGTGTCCGGATGGGACTCTCCTTGGCGTGGAAGGCAAGCTTGGTGCCCGGATATGAAGATTCCTTTCTCTGTAACCAACTTTGTACAACCCTAGTCCCCTCCGGTGTCTATATAAACCGGAGGGCTTAGTCCATAGAGGCAATCATAATCATAATCATACAGGCTAGACTTCTAGGGTTTTAGCCATTCCGATCTCGTGGTAGATCAACTCTTGTAATACTCATATTCGTCAAGATCAATCAAGCAGGAAGTAGGGTATTACCTCCATAGAGAGGGCCCGAACCTGGGTAAACATTGTGTCCCCCGTATCCTGTTACCATCAACCTTGGACGCACAGTTCGGGACCCCCTACCCGAGATCCGCCAGTTTTGACACCGACACTCTCCCCCTCTCGTTGCTATGCATCTCCTAGATAGATCTTGCGTGAGCATAGAATTTTTTGGAATTGCATGCTACGTTTCCCAACAGTTGCTGCTCTCGAGGTGCCGGAGAACGGGGTGGAGCGTGCGGCCGGGGGCGCCCTACCATAGGCGGCACCCCTCACTATTCTTGGTGGCCCGCACCACCGGCACCCCGTTGGTGGAGGACAGCCGTTGCGCCTGCCAGTGCTGGAAGTACGCCGCCCACGCCTCGTGGTTGCCGGCGGCGTACTGCAGGAGTGCCCGCTGCTCCTCCGTCAGCAACGCCCACACGCGGTCGACCTCGTCGGCGAAGTAGTCGGGGTGCACAGCGACGTCAGGTAGCAGGGGGATGGGGACGCCACCGGCGCTGAGCTTCCACCGCCCTGGCGCGCGCATGTCGGGAGGTGCCGGGATGTTCGCCTCGAACATCAAGTGGGCTTCCCACTCGTGCAACGAGCGGCGGCCGAAACCATTGGCCGCCGCGCCATCACCGGGGAAACGCTCTCCCATCGTCGCGGCTTGGCCCGGGGAGAGAGGGGAGGAACGTCAGCGGCGGCTGCGCACGGGGAGAGAGAGGCAGAGCTCGGCGGCTGTGGGCGGTTTGTGGTCACAGGCGAGGGGGAGGTGTTGCTTTATAGCGGCCTAGGGGTGGGCACCGTGTGTACCCGTGGCGGGAGGGGGGCGTCGCCGCGCCGCCCGTGAGGAATCAATGGAAGGCTGACCGGCGGCAGCCTTGGCATTGATTCCCCGCAGGAAACC
Source organism: Aegilops tauschii subsp. strangulata (assembly GCF_002575655.3). Classification (NCBI taxonomy): domain Eukaryota; kingdom Viridiplantae; phylum Streptophyta; class Magnoliopsida; order Poales; family Poaceae; genus Aegilops; species Aegilops tauschii. Next base: position 52,303,142 of record NC_053039.3, read on the forward strand.
AAGGCGTGGTGAGGACGACGAGGGCGAGTGTCGCTGACTCGGCGGGCCCGCAGTTCTTTCACACCAAAATAGCTTGCCCTGGCGCCCTCGGGCGCCCCCCAGCGCGTCGGGTTTGGCCTGGGTCCGCCGACGCCAGTTTCGGCCCAAACCGGCGAAAAACAAGCTCCTGGGGCGCGACTGGGCTGATTTTTGGGGGCCGACGCTAAAAAATCGCCTGGGGGGCTGTTGGGGCGCGGCTGGAGATGCTCTAAACCCATATCCTCTTTTTTTCTTTTTTTAAGAGATAAAAACATACAAAAAATGTTCATAATACATGGTTACTTTTTACAACAAAAAATTATACATGGTAGTTTTTTTATCACACACAAATGGTCACATAGCATGGCAATTTGTAAGTCATGGAGCATGGCTTTTCTTCTTCTTCTTCAATTTATCATAATAAGCATGGAAATTGTAGGTTACAAAGCATGGCATGTTTTCTTCAATTTATCATAATAAGCATCACAATTATAGGTTATAAAGCATGGAATTTTTTTTGCAACATGGTAAAAAATTTATTTTTAAGGGAGCATGGCAAATGTATTTTTTTGAACATGGCAAATGAAGTTACGTAGCATGGCAAATGTTTCTTTCTGACATGGCATTTGTAGTATATATTGCATGTGCGGTGCCCCCGATACAAGCCGGGGACTCGCGGTAAGGATATCACAGCACAACTCTAAAATTAAAATAACACAAGCTTTATATTACAAGCCAGGGGCCACAAGGGCTCGAATACAACAGCTTGAGGTTCACAAGTCAGCGGAAACAATAGTATCTGAGTACAGACACAAATAAACATGATTGCCTTAAGAAGGCTAGCACAAATAACAACATCGATCAAAAAGGCGCATGCCTCGTGCCTGGGAACCTCCGGACTACTCCTGGTCGACAGGGATCTTCACATGGTAGTAGTCTCCTGGAATCTCCTGCTCCTGGACTCCATCGTCTGGTCACGGAAAACGGATGGGGGAAAAGAGGTGAAAGCAACCGTGAGTACTCATCCAAAGTACTCGCAAGACTTACACTCTACTACCCTAAATATGCATGAGTCTCAAAGGAATGGGGCTATATATGTGGACTGAACTACAGAAATGCCAGAGTAGAGGAAAGGACTAACCTATCGAAGGCTAGCAGCTTGTCGCATTCTTGCAGCAGTAGAAGAGTATAGCCATAGCTGTATACAATATCATATTTATAATGGTTATAATAATGATAATAGCATATCATAACCAGCCCCGAGATCCTTTCTCGACAACCCAGCGAGAAAGCAATCCCGGGAACAATTATAACAGTTATAGTATAGTAGTCTTATTCATAGTTTGTATTGGATCCGGATACAACACCAAGGGTCCTGTTACCGTGGACACAGCTATTCGAATAGATTTACTCCCTGCAGGGGTGCGCTACTGTTACCATATACGCTTGAATACCTCCGCTTGGCCACACTTTTCTGGGGAATGCCCGGTCGGAAGCATTCGACACGACGTAGTCCTACCTAGGCTCATCATAGAGGTCCATGTCAGTCAACTCCTAAGCGCTCGGGGGTCTTGGGCCATTGCCCCTCGCACTCCGTGTCATTGTGGGTAGTGTCAATCCAGGCAACTCTACATGGATGCCGATCAGACGCGGCCACAATGCTGAATTGGACGTCTTTCAGAGCTTTCGGGAGATTGTACGCCGCGGAGGAGCCCATACTCATTATCCCACATGGAGGTAATGCGTATAGGCAAGCAGCCAACTCAGATTCTGACACCCGATCCATTAGGCGTTTTATTATTATCTCGCGGAGATGACCGTTATCGTCGCTCCGACTGGGTAACTCACGGACAACAAAACAGGAGCCAGGCCCACCTCCCATAACAAGAGCAGGTAGTATCCGCTTGCCCTGTCGTCCCACCGCAACATATCTCGCGGGTACCCTTAGGGGCGGCCCGTCTCCTTACCTTATCTCGCGAGCGCTCTTGGAGTCACCCGACTTTCGTGATTCAAAGGGTAACTCTCGCGGACAACGATCAAGGTCCAGGCACACCGAACACCGGTAGTACCCTCCTACCCTGTCGCCCCGTCGCAATACCTCTTGTGGGCACCGTTGGGTCACCCGACTCCTTATCTTGTCTCGCGTAACGTTTGAAGTTACAGTAATGTAAATATCTCGTGTCACTCTCCTGAGTGATCATGGCCCGATAACTAAGCATAGCAGACGGACAAGGCATAGGGCCAACTGATGAATATTTATTACCAGGCAGCAGAGGATAAGTTAGGGTACAACAATAAGGGGCGACAAAAATAGGATATGCAGCAGAATAGGAATTATCGAACAACAGTAGCAGCAATGCCTAATGCAAGAATAAGGGAGATTGAATAGGCGATATTTGGAGGATAGAAGGGTTGCTTGCCTCGAAGCTCAACAGTAGGGGCCTGGTCGTCGACGTAGTAGTCGTATCCGGCAGCGTCGTCGGCGGTAGCCGCGGGGTCTACCCGAAGGAAGGGGGAGAAACAGTAAATATAATGCAAACATATGCAAACACAGATGCATGACATGCCGGTATCTAGGCTAAGGGAGTTTTGACGCAGTGCTAGGCACGTTGCTCGGAGCGTGAATCATCCGGAGACAATTTACCGGCTTCAGGTGTTTACCGGACAGGCAATCCGGAGGGGAAATGTCCCGTGTTCGGTATGTTACAGGGGGGTATACGGGTAGCGTATTCGTATTCATTGTATTTTTCTGAGCAACTTTGATGTATAAAATATTTTCGTCTGACTTACGGATTAAAAGATATGAATTTGTATAGTTTTAATCAATTTTTAGAATTTCTTTTATTAAACAATTGCAACATTATCCAAAACAGTGCTGTTGACTGGTCAACTTGACATGTGAGGCCTACATGTCATAGGCTGGGGCCTTTGACTTGGTCAACTGACCAGTAGGTCCCACATGTCATACACAGTGACAAAAATAAATCATTTTATTTATTTAATAGCACGTGGGCCCACATGTCATACACTACTTATTTATAATCTATTTTATTTAATTTAAATAGGCAGTGGGGCCCAGCTGTCATTGAGTCAGAGACAAGTAACCAGTTATTTAATTTAACTAATGGCTAAGGCCCACCTGTCATAATAACAGTGACTTAACTAACGGTTTAAGTTAACCAGGGGACAACTGTGCATAGGGGCCCACATGTATGTCTCAGTGGGGCAGCTTAATTAGTGATAATTAACATTCTGACGCGGGGGCCCTACATGTCAGCCACCCATGCCGTCGTCGGCGACGGCAGAGCTGGCCGGACTTGACTGTTCGCTCGTTTTCGAGCACCATTCGGGGCAGGGTTTCTTGCTACAGGTTCCTGGGAGTGAGCCGCTTCAAGTGGGGGTGGTGGTTTGTGCTGGGAGTGGACGGGGCATCGACGATGACGAGGTTTGGCAGCCGGCACAAAACTAGTTCGACGGTGACGTTGTTTTGGCGCGTTATTTCGGCCGTTCTTTCGTTCGTTCGGTTCCTGGGAGCGTGTGGAGTACAACGGCATGCTTGGCGGCCATGCGCGTGCTATGTGGCCATGGCACGGTCGACGGCCGCGGCGACGGAGCACGGCATCCATGGCGGTGAATGCTACGGCGAGAAGGAGACAGAGGAGAGGGTTGGCGACGGTGGCCGCACTAACAGTGATCCTGCAGGTGTGCTCAGACTGCGCAGGGGGAGGCTCGAGGCGGCGCGAATTCGTCGGCGATCGGCATTGGGTGCAGAAGGGGAACGGCGACCGTGTGCTCGCAGGAGGGGCTCCCGGCTCGATTCCTCTTACGTGCGGACGTAAACGATGACGACGGGGCTCGGGGAGGTCAGTGGCTACGCGGGTGCGCGGCCATGGCGACGGCGGCTACTGGACGAGTTGGGGACGACGATGGCGAGGTGAGGAAGGGGGGAAATGGATCTAGGGTTTGTCTACAGGCGCGTGGGGGCGTTCGTATCCCCGAGATTAATCTCCAGGGCACCGCGGATGAACGACACGACGGCAATCGGCGTCGAACACCATCTGACATGGCGACACGAGGGCTCGGGTGAGTAGCGCGAAGGGGAAGACCCCAGGTGGGCTGGGCTGGCTGGTGGGCTGCTACTGTGCACTTGCAGGACCAGGCTGGCGGGTTGGTTTCCTTTTTCTCCTTTTCTTTCTTTTTGTTCCACATTTCTTTTCTGTTTTTATATTGCTTGGCTATCACTTGATTTTTGCAAAAGGTGAAAGTAGTCCTATTATTTGTGTTGCACTTTACTGTAATGCTACAAAAAGTTTGAGCCTCAATAAAATTCATTTGTATTTTACTTAACTTTTAAATGACTAATTGGGGTTGTTTTGCTACTGTTTTTATTTATTTATGTTACTTAAACATTCACAAAATGTTGGTTGCTATTATACCATGGTCTAATGATTATTTTAAAGTTTTAGAATATTTTTACACAATTTTTGGTGCAACTTTATTTTCCACTTTTGTTTGAAATTTTTTTTTTTGGGTTGGAATTTGAATGAGCTATGATCAAGGGTGACTTGGCATTATCAACAGTTGATTACTGTTACATGACACAGGGGATGTTACAGCATGGCAAATGAAGTTATGTAGCATGGCAAATGTTTCTTTTCGGTGTGACAAATGAAGTTTATGCAGCAAGTCAAATGTATGTTGTAGGACATGGCAAATGAAGTTTTTGCAGCATGACAAATGAAGTTAGGTAGCATGGCGAATGTTTTTTATTCGACATGGCATTTGTAGCATATATAACATGGCAAATGAAGTTATGTCGCATGATAAATGTTTCTTTTCGACATGGCAAATGAAGTTTATGCAGCATGGCAAATGTATGTTTTAAAACATGGCAAACAAATTTTATGCGGCATGGAATATGACGTTACGTAGCATGAAAAATGTTTCTTTCTGACATGGCATTTGTACTATATATAGCATGGCAAATGTTTATTTTCGACATGGCAAATGAAGTTTATGCAGCATGGCAAATGTATGTTTTAAAACATGGCACACAAATTTTATGCGGCATGGCAAATGACGTTACGTAGCATGGCAAATGTTTCTTTCTGACATGGCATTTGTAGCATATATAGCATGGAAAATGAAGTTATGTCGCATGGTAAATGTTTCTTTTCGACATGGCAAATGAAGTTTATGCAGCATCTCAAATGTATGTTTTAAAACATGGCAAACAAATTGTATGCGGCATGGCAAATGACGTTACGTAGCATGGCAAATGTTTCTTTGTGACATGGCATTTGTAGTATATATAGCATGGCAAATGAAGTTATGTAGCATGGAAAATGTTTCTTTTCGACATGGCAAATGAAGTTTATGCAGCATGGCAAATGTATGTTTTAGAACATGGCAAATAAATTTTATGCGGCATGGAAAATGTATGTTTTAGGACATGGCAAATGTTTCGTTTTAACATGGCATTTGTAGTATATATAACATATCATTTTTTAGTCACGTAGCATGGTAAATATAGTTTTTGAACATGACATTTTGTAGTATATATAACATGACAAAATTGATTTTTTAGACATGGAAATTTCAGTTCATGCGGCATGGCAAATGTATTTTTTTTAGATATGACAATTGTTGGTCATGAAGCATATCATTTTTTTGGTACATGGCAATTGTCATACTAAGCATGGTAAGGTGTAGATCATGAATGGCAATTGATAGTTTTTTATTTTCAGATCACGACAATTGTTGATTATGGAGCATGTCACTTTTCTTTTCTTTGCCCACATGGCAATTGTCATACTAAGCATGGCAAGGTGTAGATCATGGGCGGCAATTTGATAGTTTACTTCTGCCATCAAATGAAAAAAGGGAAAATCATTCTAAATTATCATGTATCTAAAATTATTATTTTAAGAATTTAAGAATTTATTGTACATATTTTCGCTATATAAAAAAACTAAAAAATGAGGAGTTTGGGATTTGAACCTAGGTCTCCCTAGACCAAAGCAAATGGTCACAACCATTACACTAGCACTACATAGCTGTGATTAACTAGGATATAAGTGAAGAACGACGCACAGAAGACTGCACAAAATCGTTCGTTCACTCGGGTGCGACCTGCAGCTCCAGCTCGCTACGTTTGTTTTTAGGGAAAGGCTATCATGGCTAGCTTTATTAACTTAGTCAATTATTACATCATTCACAAGGTGGCTGATTAAGAAACCCGGGGGTTCATCAGACCAACTTCTATCGTACTTATTACAAAAACTGAATTTTGCTAGCTCATGAGCGACACAATTTGCATCACGAAAAATATGCTTAAAGATGACCTTTCCTACTAATGTAGCCGAGTCTATGCACTCCGCAAAAATCGTTGTTGCCGCATCCCACCATTTCTCTTGGCCTTGACAATAATTCACCATGTTCAGAGAATCGGACTCCGCTTCAACTCTGTTAAACCCCATCGCATTCACCATGTTTAAGCCATCTTAAATGGGCCAGGGGTCGCACTAAAGGCCTGGTGGAGCGAACCTTTTGAGTCGCTCGATCGATCGAGCTGGAGCGAACGATACGATCGTTCCACATGTCCACATCATTTTCTGTGTTTTTAAATATACAACAAATATGTAATACTCCCTATGTTCACTTTTAGATGTCATTCTAGCTCTGGGCATGGGAATTAAGGAGAGGTGAAAAAGGTAGGTGCACAGAATAAAAGGAGAGAGATATAGATAGAGATGGACAGTAAGAATGAAACACGGCTAAATGGGAGCTGGAGCAGCAGCTCAGCCAGCTACGCGACTGAGTCACGCCACGGTATCTGGCGTGAATCGTTCTTGAGTCACACCAAGCCGCCTGGCGCCACTCCGTCCGCCACGTCTCCAATGCATCTATTCAAATAACTGGATCCTCGGTAACGGACGCTTGGAGTTGTATCCCGATCGATACAATTAGAACTGGATACTTGAGATGAGATATGGATATGATGGCCCTGGGATTGCTTTCTCGCAGGGAGTCAAGAAAGGATCTCTGGGGCGATATTGATGATTACTACTACTACTACTACTAATACTACTACTACTACTACTTTATATTATGTTGTTCTGAACTCTTCTAAATGCTGCAAGGCCGCTGAAGATGCTAGTCTTCGATAGGACTAGGCCTTCTCTCTATTCTGGCATTTCTACAGTCCAGTCCACATGTACAGCCTTCCTTTGAGAATATTGCATTCTTAGAATAGATCTGATGTAAGTCTTGCTGAGTATTTTGGATGCATACTCACGGTTGCTTTGCTTCCTCTTTTTCCCATACCCGAATGATGCGACCAGACGACGGAGCCCCGGAGTCAGCTGCCCCCGTCGACGACTACTACTATGACCCCGAGGGTGGCTACTACTACGAGATAGCCGACGACCAAGAGTAGGTTCGGAGGGTCCCATGCAGGAGGCCTGCGCCTTTTCGATCATAGTCTTTGTTTTGTCCCGCCTTTTAAAGGCCTATCTGTTTTATCTTTTATATCTATACTCAGATATCTGATGCTTCCGCTGACGCTTGTAAGCAAGCTTATGTATTCGAGCCCTCGAGGCCCCTGGCATGTAATATAAAGCTTGTATGACTTTTATTTGTGTTTAGAGATGTGTTGTGATATCTTCCAGGGAGTCCTTATGCTTGATCGTGTGCATTTGCGTGTATGGTTAGTGCACGATTAAGTTGGAGGCGTCACATGTCGATCACTCAGAATGTTATGGAAGAGACCAAGTCTTCAATCACCAACCCGGCTTCAACTTCCATATGAACAAAAGCAACCACCATAATATCTTAGATCAGCTAGTAGACTTACTACTTCGTGCCATTTGTCCCTGGAAAAGAACTCATGTGTTTCAGCAATCTAAGAAGCATAATTTGTTCAAATTTCTGAGTTATCGTTGAGTCCAAAGATCTAATAATAGTACAAGATGTACTGTAATGGACTGGCTTGCTCAACACACACTTGAGGCCTCTTAAATTATGCATCTCTCCCACAATGTAAAATTAACCATAATATTAGAAGTAGTAGTTTTCAGAGGATCAAAACATGTGTCATATTTGTTTGTAGAAGACCATTTGAGCATACACATGCAAGTCTCGTGATAAAATTCAACCAAGAATGGAGGCACCTTTTCTGAAGTTTGTTACAGAGTGGTTTTGTTTCTAGCATACATCAATTGCTTTGTCAACTACTTTCCGGACTCCTCGCAAAAAAAAACTACTTTCCGGAAGAAGGGCATACTTGCAAGACAAATAAACACTGTCAAATATAAGTATGTTTTTTCTTGACTAAAAGATGTGAAATATAAAACAAGTGCCTCAGAAGTCCGAATTCATTCCCGCCACCCGAAGGTGTCATACTGCCACCCACCTCGCCTCCTCGTCATCTCATGCATGTGCGACCCACGACTCTATCCACCTTGCCGGTGGGCCCAAAGTACACAACCGAGAAGAAGAAAATTGCATTGGGGGGGGGGGGGGGGGGCTACACACGCCTGACAATGTAGCATGAAGACGTCGGCGATCATACCGAGTTGCAGCGGCGATATCGGGCTATGGGACGAGAGATATATAACGAAGGAGGAGGGGTGGATTGTGAAAAACCATAGGCACCGGATGAGGTTTTGGGTGGGTCCATAATGTCGAAGTCCTACACAACGAACGCCCTGACTCCCCTCGACCATTTTCGATTTGAAATCGGGATGGGGGATTTTGGACGTCTGAATCAATCGAGCGCAATAAGGGCATCTGCGTTGGAGGGCTAAAAATGTCCAAACCGACGAATCCGGACATATAAAAGAGAAATGAGCGTCTGCTAGAGATGCCCTAAGTAATTAGATACCGTAGATGTATTTTACTCAGATGATACAAATAATAAATTTGGAAAATACGAAACGGCTTCGGCGACCCAACTTGTCGGTGGTGCCAAAGTACACGGGCGAGTATAAGAAAATTGTAGAGGGGCGCTACGCATCCACGCCAATGTTGCACAAGGCGTTGGCGATCCAACCGAGTTGTGGTGAAGCCATCAAGCTATGGAGCGGAAGACAGATAACGGAGGAGAAGGGACGGGTTGTGAAAAATCATGACCACTGGATGGGGTTTTCGGTGGGTCCAAAATGTCGGAGTTCTACATGACGGACGTCCGGATCCCTACACACTCTGGATTTAAAACCGGACTGGAGGATTCTAGACGTCTGAACCAGTTGAGCCCAATATATACGATCTGGGTTGGAGGTTTAAAAATGTTGAGCCGACGTAAGAGATGCCCTGAGTATAGATACTGTAGATGTATTTTACTCAGATGATAGTACCAACAATAATTTTGGAAAATACCAAACAGCTTTGGATTCAAATTTACACGCCGACGCCTGGTCAAAAAGAAAAAGACCACCTGCAGCCGAGAGGCTAGATAGCCAATGCCCACGCAACCTCTACAGTCTACAGACGACAGGCGCTCCGGCACTACCGTCCAACCAACCACACCAACCCACCGCCATGTCACTCCAGCGCCTGCTAGGCTTCTCCGCCACCGTCTCCGGCCGCCTCCCCCTCCGCCGCTGCCTCTCCACCGCCGCCGCACCGCACCCACCATTGCCCTGCTCCCCCTCCACCGCCGCCTCCGCCTCGAACCCGTCGCGCCGCCACTCCCTTCCCGCCGCCGCCGCTTCGCACCCACCATGGGGCCGCCCCCTCTCCACCGCCGCCCCCAAGCACCCTCCATGGGCCATGATTGACTACAACTCCCTCGTCGACGAATCGTTGGCGGCGCCGGGCGCGTGCTTCGGCCCCGTCGAGCCTCCGCTCGTCTCCCGCATCACCGCCCCGGCGCACCTCCTCAACCCCAGGGAGCGCCCCGCCGCCGACAGCAGCGTCGTCCAACTCGCCACCGGCCACGTCAACGCCGCCAGCGGCGACGGCCACCTCCTCCTCACCTGCTACGACATCCTAGGGGAGGGTCCCCGCGAATCCTGGAACGGAAACGCCGACGTCGAGGCCGAGCGCCGCACCTGCAACCCTATCAGCGGCGAGGTGCTCCGCCTCCCGTACCCCGGCGGTCCCGCCGGGTCCAGGAAGAACCTGGGCCACCGCCACATGGGCCTCCTCACCCAAGTCGGCGGCGGTTGCGGGCACGGCCCCCCTGACAGGTTCGCCGTCGCCGACATCGTCAGCCAGCTGGACCGCATCGTCGATCGGTTCCTCCCGGAGGTAGGCAGGTGGGATCTGCTTCTTGGCGTACCATGCCAGCCGCCGCTTGCGTGGGAGATGGAGATGGACCAAGAGACGGTGGCCTTCGCTGGCCGCCTCTGGTGGGTCGACCTGACCTGCGGCGCCGTCTCCATGGACCCGTTCAGCAACCAGCCGGAACTCCGCTTCGTCCCGCTGCCGAATGGCACCTCGCTCACCTTCATTCTCATGGAACACAAAGACTCGAGCGCGGAGCATCTTGCCCAGTTCAGGCGGGAGGTGGCCAAGTACCGGCGCATCGGCGTCAGCGAGGGGAGGCTGCGCTTCCTTGACGCGTCCATTCACGACCCGTTCCTCCTCAGCTCCTATGTGCTCGACGACGAGGGCAGGAGCTGGACGCTGGAGCACCAGGTGGAGCTCAGGAAGGTCTTGGAGGATGGAGGCCACCCGTGGGAACAGGGGAAGAGGCCGCCGCAGATCGCCATCATCGACCCGCTCAACGCCGACATCATCTACATCACCGTCGGCGAGCAGAAGCACATCGTCGCCGTGGACATTTACCAGGAGAAGGTGATTGGGAGCTCTCCGCTTCAAAACCAATACCATTCGCTTGTACCATGCGTTCTTCCACCCTGGCTTGGATCAAGCCAGATCCCTACGGCAGGTAATGGATCACCTTCTTTGTTACGTTTCACTTTTGCAACATCTTCTTGGAGATGTTGTGCTGTTGTGGATAGCATTTCTTTGCAAGTGTCACAATAGTTGTCTACCTGTGCGGAATTCTTGATTTTCTGTTCTATGTTTCTGCTTGTTGTCACAATTGTTATCAGCAAAGTCATACTGTATCTAAACTGTGAAGATTTGATGTTTGGCTTATTGGCTCTTCTCTCTAGTAAGGAAGGAGATCTGAAATAAAATATTTAATCTCACTTCGACAAAAAAAATGTAAATCATGTTAATGGTATGGTAGTGGTAGCAACATATTTAGTTCCAAGTTAACTGATCCCTACGGCAGATAATCGATCACCTTCTTGTTATTGATCTGCTTACACCGTCTTACTGTATATTGAAACATCTCTTTTTGGTAGTATGTTCATAGAACAACATATATATATATATATATATATATATATATATATATATATATATATATATATATATATATATATATATATATATATATATATATGTTATTTCAATCATGCTGTGAGTGGAGCCTTCCATATTCGGGCAAGTAGCAGCAGTCCCTTTCGTGACTTGCTGCAAGTGAGGAGGACCATCTAGTGTAAAAGCAGATTACTATGGTTATTTGTTGTTTGTGAATTTCTAATCTGCAGTGTTCTGCATTATATATTCATGAATCCATCTCTCATTAATTGATCTGAAATTATTGATTGACAATGTACATTGTATTTAAAGACAGACATTCTCTAGAGAAATTGAGCTTCTTGAATATTTTGATGTTGCTGTATGGTGTGTGGTCTAGACATATGCCATCCGTACCGTTTCTGCAGTTTGTTAATAAAGAAATAATCAGTCTAAGGCAGCACACCAATGCTTCTTTTTGCTAACTATGTTCAACAGAACAGAGTTGCAGCTTAGGCACTGGTAATGCATGTTATTTATCCCTTTGCCCACTTAAAGTCAGATTGGTCTTTCCTCTCAATGTAGGAACTGTCTCCATGCCTTCAGAATGGCCGCTAGGCTATAATCAGCGTCGTCCTAGCAACGATTCTTCTGAGAAAGTACTGAAGGTATTTCTTATCAGAGTGGATTTTCTTTTTCAATGCTATATTTTGTGAAGAAGAATCAGTGGCCCAATTCCTACTATTTCCTCATAGTGAATAAGTGTATAGCTACTTAGTTAGACATGTTTAAGTAATTAGAAGGGTGCAAGGGTGGGCATGGTAACCATAGTGCAGCTAAAGTGATTGTTAAGAATGTTTTTTTCCGTAAAATTTACCCATAGTTTTATGAATTAATGGCGACAGATTAAGTAGATCAATAAGGTTTCTCCACAAATCCTAATTACCATGGTGTATATGAGATCACTTCTAACATTGTTTAATAGATACTTCTGATATAACACAAGAGGCTAACATTGAACCATTGTACAGGTTGCAGACAGAAGGTTGGTGCTTTCTTGAAGGATGTGGAAGAATCATCTAAAGGTTTGCTCATTTTACCAGTTTTAGATTTAATTCAAGTGTGCTCATTGTTTAGTTGTGTTCTGCTGCAAAGGCAAGTGAGGCCACATACCATGTTCACACTAGAAGCTGAGAAACTCTGATAAAAACAGAGCAGAGATGGATTCTTATTAATCCTTTTGGTGAACGCAAATTAGAATTTTTTTACTTTACGCATGTTGAATACTCGTTACCTTCTTTAAAATTATAGTTCTTGTAGTTTAAATTTTTTAGTTGAAAGCTGGAAGGCACTCCCAGAAACCTTACCACTACTTTTCTTTGGTTGAGAGTGTTTGATTATTGTTGTTGACTATGATTTTTGTTCATTGTGTACTGCAACCCTCGTATATTTACGAAGCTGTTGTTTTACAATTGATTGATGTTACTCGCAAATGCTTTTGAAATGGATGCAGTTTAGTCTATTAGGCATAGACCCGTCGAGTAGGCTGCAGGTCTGGTTCGAGCCATTGTTACACTCCAAATGCCACCAGTGTCTAGTTGGCTACTCAAATAGGGCTGTGTTTTGTCAACTTAACCTCGAAATAAATTGATTCAGGAAATGAACCTTTGAACCTTTTGGAGTGGCCTAGTAGCATTGGAGATCTCATGTTCCTTTTGTACCCATTTCTAAGACCTCTCGATCTGCTGTTATCCACTTGAAAATTCAGGTAAAGGTGAGTAAAGCAAGAGAAGAAATCTTCGAGTGCCCAAGGATTGAATTCTTTCATTCACATATTATACCACCTAGAAAAGCAAAAAGAAAAAAAATCACTTAGAGCAACTCTAGCAGAGTCACCATATTGGCAACCTCCATAACGCGTATGGAGCGCACTCCATATTATTATGGAGGCTGGCAAGGCAAAGCGCAAACTTGTAGTCGCCATATTGGCAGCCTCCCATATTTTTTCTTTTCTTTTCTTCGTTTTTTGGGTTGCATCAACTCAATAGTCACACACTCAATTCGAGGGATTAAAAAAATCTAATGTGTGCAAACATGCATTACGAAGTTCCTACATAGGGGGAAAAGTCGATGAGCGTCATTTTCATATCATAGGTTAAAAAATTGTCGATTTTGAGCGACTCTAGCATGATTTTGAGCCCACCATGTCGATGGTGAGTGCTATGCATGGTGCACATGCATATGTGGCGAGTCGACTTGTCCTCTAGGCGCGGCAGTGTGATGGTCCGATGACCTTGTCTTCGTACCATTCCTGCCAGCGGTCGTCGATGTCGGGGACGGCTTTATCAAGGGGGCCAAGGCTCGATATCACGTGGTTCATCTTGGTGAATGTCACCATCTCCATGTTAAATTTGCGCCATCTAAGGCGGTAGGGAGAGCTGCGTGGGTGGGGCCTCTCCTGCCCATACGGGATCTGCACGCGGTGCTCGATATCCCAAACAATGGTGTGTGTTCTGGGATCTCAATCCAGCCACTCATTGAGGGCGGGATCCTCCGGTGCGCCATGATGATCCCACTCCTCAGTAATGAGGGCGGTCGTGTCATGCGCTTCCTCATCTAGGATCTACTCCTCCTCCGAGAGTAGCACCCAATCTGGCCCCGGGGGAAGCAACTTGGCGAGGACCGGGGGAGGGCAGGAGTGGAGGCTTTGGGCGGCAAGGAAGGAAGTGCAGGTTGTGGGCGGCAAGGAAGGAAGTGAAGGTTGTGGGCGGCAGAGATATGAGCTAGGCCGGACACACTGATGGGTTTTTATAGCCGCGTGTGGCGGGTGACTGAAAAAAGTGGCGGCAAATGTGGCGGAGCAGTTCCCTCCACGGCCACTAATTGACCCACTTTCGGTGCCATGGGCATCTGTGCCATTGGCAGGGAAAGGAGATGGGCCGCACGGGAGGGTGAGGAGGGAGGTGAAACTTCCCTCCCGCGTGAGCAGTTGGCGGATGGAGTGCCCTCCAAACCAATGCCCTAGAACATCCAAAATGGAGGCGCGCGGGCTCAATTTGGAGAGCCATCCATAACCTATGGCGATCCGGGGCATACAAGCGGTTATTATCCTGATTAGGCCGATATGACCACTCTGCTAGAGTTGCTCTTATATATTTGAAACATCTTGGAATATTCATTCAGAACTACGGATTTGTTAAACGTCAATTGCCGTGAAGTCATGGGGAGTCGACGATAGAGGAAGGGGAAGACGGTGCCAGCGGAATCGGGCAACGTAAAAAAAATCACGCAAGTGCGGTTTAGCGAGGTTTAGTCAGTCCTTTTGAGAATATATATCTTTTTTTTTGAATGATTTGAACATTGCTCACCACGCCTGCTGTGCGGTATGTATATCATTTATTTGTCTGGCTAGATGATCCTCCCCCCTCTATTGTACCTCTGATGGTGATTGGTGAAGCAGAATAAAGAGGTACTTTTGAGTTTTTTTTTTAAAGGAGTCCCAGCCCAACCCGGTGAAGATGGATTGCTCTATCGCTAATCTGATGTTTCGTAACCCCTTTTCCTTTTTCTTTTCTTTGAGAAAATTGTAACCTATTTGGAGTCCTAGCTAAACCGAGGCGCCGCCGCCGCCGTTCTCATCATCCTGTGCCCGATCCTAAGACTCGAAGCAAGGCATCTGCCGGCGCCGCCATGTACCTGAGCCCATGTAACCTCTCGTCTGAGCCGTCGGAGAACCCCGTCGCTCTGCCGGAGTCGATCCACCACGCTGTCTGCGATGAGGAGGAAGGTATCCAGGGGATAGAGGAGGGGAGGAGGGAAGAGGAAGAGATGGAGGAGATCGGGAAGGTGGGGAAGCGTAAGCGGAAGGAGGAGAAGGGGAAGAAGGAGAAGAAAAGGCACAAGGGCAAGGCAGGCGGGATTCTGACAAACAAGCTCTTCTCAGAGCTCGCCATCTCTGAGCTCACTGCCAAGGCCGTCAGAGAGATGAACTACACCCACCTCACCCAGATTCAAGCCAGATCAATACCGCACCTGATGCTAGGGAGCGATGTGCTGGGCTCAGCCAGGACTGGCTCAGGGAAGACGCTTGCTTTCCTTATACCCGCGGTCGAACTGCTACACAAGGCGCGCTTCGCACCGAGGAATGGTACCGGAGTTGTTGCGGTTTGCCCGACAAGGGAGCTCGCTATGCAGACGCACAATGTCGCCAAGGAGCTAATGAAGTATCACTCGCAAACTCTTGGATATGTGATTGGTGGCACTAACATGAGAAGCGAGGCCACCCAGCTCGTCGAAGGGGTCAATCTGTTAGTCGCGACGCCGGGTAGGCTTTTGGACCATCTAAGAAGTACCAGTGGTTTCAATTACAAAGGGCTACAATGCCTTATAATCGATGAAGCTGATCACATACTTGAGCAGAATTTTGAGGAGGACATGAAACAAATATTCAAACGCCTCCCTCGGGACAGGCAAACTGTTCTCTTTTCTGCCACACAGACTAAAAGGGTTGAAGATTTTGCAAATCTTACGTTTGGGAAAAATGAGGAAAGGCAACGAAAGCTTGTTTATGTTGGAGTTGATGATTCTGAATTTAAGCCTACCGTTGAGGGCTTGCAGCAGGGCTACTGTGTCATCCCAAGCGAGGAAAGGTTTCTGGTCCTGTATGCTTTCCTGAGAAAGATGCAGCTGAAGCAGAAGGTGAAGGTCATGGTGTTCTTTTCATCGTGTAGCTCAGTCAAATTCCACGCAGAATTGCTGAATTTCCTTGGGATAGAGTGTTACGATATCCATGGGCAACTGAAGCAGCAGAAACGCACCACTACATTCTTCCGATTTTCCAAGGAGGAAAAGGGCATCTTGTTATGCACTAACGTGGCAGCACGTGGGCTTGATATTCCTGATGTGGACTACATTGTGCAATTCGATCCTCCAGATGACCCAAAGGACTACATTCACAAGAGTCGGTCGTACTGCCCGAGGTGATAAAGGCAAAGGACGTGCATTGTTGTTCTTACTACCAGAAGAAATGAAGTTGCTCATTTACCTACGGGCGTCCAATATTTCTCTGACTGAACATACGTTCAGTGGAAAACATGTGCCAAAACTGCAACCTCAACTTGAGAAGATTGTTGCTGAGAATTACTTCCTAAAGCAGTCAGCGAAGGAAGCATACAGGTCCTACCTTTTGGCATACAACTCACACTCTATGAAGGACATTTTTGGTGTCCATCAACTTGATCTCAAGAAAGTTGCGGCATCTTTCTGTTTTAGTAGCCCTCCTAAAGTGAATCTGAACCTGGAGAGTAGTGCATCGAAACACCGAAAGATGAAGAAAGTGGACGGTGGAAAGAGGCATGGAATTAGCCCTTCAAACCGAAGGAGAGGCGGCGATGATCGAAGGCAGTTTGCAAGATTCTAGGAAAGATGTATCAAGGGGTTTAAGATCAGATGCTGGAAGCCACCATCTTTGATTCTTCTTTTTTGGTAGATCATTAAATATGATGTTTGGATGTGATTTATGTTCGGTAGTTTCAGAAAAATCGAGACTGATTAGTTTGGATTCTTAAAACAAGCATAGTTATCACAATTTTGTGGTACATTGGTGTCTGTTTTATGAATTGTGTTGCAACGGGCTCTGCTCAATAGATGATATCACGACTCTAAAATTGAATCTGTACAATGACATGTTAGGTTGATCTCTCCCGTGTGGGCCCAACCGCCCACCGGGCCCCTGATCCGCGCCCTGATCGGGGGCGCCTAACCGCAATATGGTTGACGGGCCCCTATCACGCAGCGCTACATAAAGAGGTGGGGGCCAGCGGCACGCAGTACGAGGTTCACCGCGTTGCCAGGCTCCCCGCCGAAAACCCCGACCCGATCTAGGTCTAGCGCTGGCAGTGACGGGAAGCTCCGCCGCCGCCACTGCACACACATCGCCGCCACCACCACCTCGCCCACTCTCCGCCATCGCCGTGCACCCCAGCACCACAATGGCCTCCGGCTCGAGTTCATCAACTGCTGGAGAAGGTAAGTTCACCGGATTTAATCCTACCCTACACGATCCCATGGATCTATCAATGGTATCAGACAGGTTGGGTATAGGATTTTTTTTCCGGTTGAAATAGATCACAAAGAAAAAAGTTTCCCTCCACAAAGAACCCTAGAAGGGCAGCGAAAAGCAAACAAAAAAATCCCAAAAGTTGACTGGAGTAGGGCCTCGGGCCTCGCCGGCAAAGAGCGCCGCCGCAAGGCCGCGCCGTTCCTCTCGATCCCCACACGCATCGGCAAGCCGAGGTGCGGGGAAGAAGAACACAGCCTCCCCAAGGGGGAAAAAGGGCACCACCACCGCACCGCTTGACGGCGGCGCGCTCTCCCATGGGAGCTCGCGCACACCGGCAAGGGGGACAGAGGGGGCACCGCCGCTTCACGTCGTCGTTGTCCTCGGTGTCACAGAGAGGAGACGCGGGTGGTGGAGAACAGAAAAAGAAGGGAAGGGGAAAAGGGACAGCTCGGCTCGTGCGGCGCGGTGGCTAGACGCCGTCGCCGGCGGTCGGTGAGGCCTTTTTTCCGCTGGCTGGCATGGCCATGAGAGCAGAGGAGGGGCTCGCATCGTGGGCTCTCTCTGCAACAGAGAAGAGAAAGGAAAGAAAGGGGGAAGGGAAAGAGCGCCGTGGCATGGCACGGTGGCAGTCGTCGCCGTCGCCGGCGGCCAGGCGCGGCTCGAAGGCCCGGCGAACGGGACAGAGCCAGCGGCAAAGGAGAGGAGCGAGCGGCGCGGGGGAGGAGAGAAATGACCGAGGGTTTCGGTCGATCCCCTCGCTCCCTCGATTTTGATTGAGCGGATCTCGCGCTGGACCGTCGGATTGAATCCGACGGCCAGGAGCCAAACCCTAGCTGGCCACGGGCCCTCTGGGCCATAAGTGGCAGGAGGCCGGCTGCGGCAAGGCCGCCACGTGCGCTGGGCCGAGCCCAGCAGCTGCGGGCGCCTCCGCGTGGCTGGGTCGCGCTGAGCCAAGGGCGGCTGGGCTTCGGTAGGCCGGGCTAGCTGCATTTTTCTCCGCTGCAGCTAATTCTGTTTATTCAGAGAATAGAAAATTTCAGAAAAAGAAAATTTTATGTATTTTATAAAGTAAAAGTTTCTGTAGAACTAAAAAAGTTCATGATTTTTTATTCGGTCATAGAAAAGTTTCTGTAAAAAGTAAAAAGTTCGTGAATTTTTATTCATGTTTTTCCTCTGCGTAAATAATTAATGCTCTTTTACAAAGAAAATAAAAGTTTAAATAGAATTATTTTTAAGAGCATGTTAAAGTGATTTTAAAACGAATATGATTATGTTATTTTTATGACCAACGTTGTTAATACCATGATCATGTTTTATTATTGAAATTTAAAGGTGCATTTATTTCTAATTTTTTGCCCAACGGTAATATAGATTTAATTGCATAGACAATTATATGTTTAATTTGACCAACGTTAGATTAATGCATATGATTGTTATATTGATGTCACTTAAATTGTGATTTCAGGAGGCTTTCACTTGATGAGTTGCCTAAAAGATGTTCCGACACTCAGAGGTGACAATCACACTGAGTGGAGGAAGAAAGTTGAACTGGCATTTGTCTGTGCTGATCTGACTGGGTTCTGGATGAACCACAGCCGGTTAGACCTACAGAACCAGTAAGAGAGGCCACTGATGATGATGCTGCGTGGACTAAAAAGAGGGGGGATTATGCTCCTTTGGAGATGTCCTACATCATAGAAAACCAAAAGTGGGTCAATGCAAACAAAAAGTGCATGGCCTTTATAAAGAATACAATTGAGAGCGCCATTGTGGGCTCCATTGCAGAGTGCACTTCCGCAAGGGAGTTGCTTTCAAAGATAAAGAGCCAGTTCACTGGCTCTTCAAAGATATATGCTACCCAGGTGTTAGAACAACTGGTGACAGAACGCTACACAGGTGGTAGTCATGGAATAAGAGAGCACATCCTCAGGATGAGCAATATGGCAGCAAAGCTCAAGCCCATGGATGCGGATCTGGAGATCAAACCAGCGCTCCTGGTCCACCTTGTCATGGCTTCACTGCCGAAGGAGTTTGAAGCTTTTGTTGTGAACTACAATATGTCACCTGGAACATGGGACATTGAAAAGACAATAGCAATGTGTGTCCAAGAAGAGGACAGACTCAAAGCCTCACATGGTGGTACACTCAACTATGTGCAAGGTCACAAGAGAAAGAATTACAATCAAAACAACAAAAGTTCTCCTTCAAAGCCACAAGGAAAAGCTTCCTATCAGCATCAGCGTCAGCAACAACCTTTCTCAGTGGACAAAGACACTTGTCTCCACTGTAAGAAGACCGGGCATTACAAGAAAGACTGTCCTGATTGGCTAAAGTCAATCATGGCAAAAAGAGGTAACAATATAGTTTCATTTGTAAATGAATCCCTGTATGCACAGTTTTCAAAATCCACTTGGTGGATTGACTCAGGAGCAACTGTTCATGTTGCAAATTCTTTGCAGGGATTACATTCGACGCGGACTACGCTAAGAAGCGAAAGACGCATTGAAGTGGCGAACGGAGTTGAAGCAGAAGTTGAAGCTGTCGGTGATATCTCCTTGGAGTTAGCTGATGGATTCAATCTTCTACTTAGAGATGTTTTATTTGTTCCATCATGTCATAGAAACTTAATAAGTGTTTCTTGTTTGGACAAAGATAATTATGAATGTTATTTTGGACATGGCAAGTGTGCCATTTGGTTAAATAATGCTTATGTGGGTGATGCTTTACTACATGATGAGCTTTATTTGTTATCACTTCGTGAAAAAGTTTATTCCGTTTGCAATGTGAAAGAACATGTTTCCGCGTCGAATAAAGAACAAAAGAAAAGAAAAAGAACATTCGACTCATCGAAATTATGGCACTGTCGCTTGGGCCATATTTCGAAGGGGAGAATAGAAAGATTAGTCAAAAGTGAAATTCTTCCTCCGTTAGAATTTTCAGACTTAGAACAATGCATAGATTGCGTTAAAGGAAAGTACGTAAAACAAATCAAAAAAGGTGCAATCCATAGCACATGCACACTAGAAATCATTCACACTGATATTTGTGGACCATTTCCGGTGAAAAGTGTGGATGGATATGACTCGTTCATAACATTCACATATGATTACTCTCGCTATGGTTATATTTATCCAATCAAAGAAAGATCGGAAGCGTTGGATAAATTTAAAATATTCAAAGATGAAGTTGAAAATCAGCACGATAAAAGAATAAAGATACTAAGGTCCGACCGTGGGGGAGAGTACTACGGTCGACACACTCCATATGGCCAAGTCCCTGGACCTTTTGCGAAGTTCTTGCAGGAGACTGGCATAGTAGCCCAGTATTCAATGCCGGGCGAGCCTCAGCAAAATGGAGTAGCTGAAAGGCGCAACCGCACCCTTATGGATATGGTGCGCAGCATGATGAGTTATTCCAACTTGCCATTGGGATTATGGATGGAGGCGCTCAAAACCGCCATTCACATTCTCAATAGAGTACCAAGCAAGTCGGTGCCCAAAACACCGTACGAGCTATGGACAGGAAGGATGCCCTCCCTACAACACTTCAGCGTGTGGGGGTGCCCTGCTGAGGCCAAAATGTTTAATCCAAACATTGCAAAGTTAGATCCCAAAACAGTAAGTTGCCACTTCATTGGCTATCCAGACAGATCAAAAGGTTTTCGTTTCTACTGCCCTGACAGATATACACAGTTTGTAGAAACGAGACATGCAGTCTTCTTAGAGGACGAAATGATCAGGGGGAGCTTGGTAGCTCGGAAAATTGATCTTGAGGAGAAGAGGGTGCATGCACCTAATCCGATGATTCATGAGCCATTTTTCTCACTACCAGTTGCAACTCCACCCATGACAGCTATGGGGGAAGATCCGGAACCTGTCCGTCAGGAGCCGACTGAACCCGTTGTTGAGCATGAAAGGGAGGTGCAACAGCAAATTTTAGAAGAAGTGCCAGAAGTTGAGGCACAAAATGTGCCAGAAACTGAGGCCCTTAGAAGGTCTACAAGACCAAGAAAGTCAGCTATTTCTACTGACTTTAAAGTTTATAACACAGAAATGGTTCATATGGAAAAAGATCCCACCTCATATGAAGAAGCCATGAGAAGCCCTCATTCATTGAAGTGGATGAGGGCAATGGAAGACGAGATGAAATCGATGAGTTCCAAAGATGTTTGGGACTTAGAGGAAATTCCCAAAGGAGCCAAAACAGTAGGCTGTAAATGGGTCTACAAAATTAAGTATGAATCTAAAGTGAATATAGAAAAGTATAAAGCACGACTCGTGGCAAAAGGATTTACACAAAGAGAAGGGATAGATTACAATGAGACATTTTCTCCAGTCTCATGTAAGGATTCCTTCAGAATCATAATGGCATTAGTTGCTCATTTTGATTTAGAGTTACATCAAATGGATGTTAAGACGGCATTTCTGAATGGTGATTTAAAAGAAAAGGTCTACATGAAACAACCCAAGGGTTTTATCATGGAAGGCAAGGAAAATATGGGATGCTGCCTGAAGAAATCCATTTATGGATTAAGACAAGCCTCTTGGCAGTGCTATCTAAAGTTTAATCAAACGATTAAAAGTTTTGGATTTAAAGAAAATATTGAGGATAATTGCATTTATGCAATGTTTAAAAATGGGAAATATATTTTCCTAATCTTGTATGTGGATGATATCCTGCTTGCTAGTAGTGATGTTAGTCTACTACAAGAAACAAAGAAATACTTATCCTCAAATTTTGACATAACAGATCTTGGTGAAGCATCATATGTTTTGGGCATAGAAATTCACCGAGATAGGAACAATGGAGTCTTAGGACTATCTCAGAAAGCATATTTAGAAAAGGTTCTTAAAAAGTATAATATGCATGCGAGTAAAGCCACACCTGCTCCAATAGTCAAGGGCGATAGTTTTCGGAAATTCCAATGTCCCAAGAA
Organism: Aegilops tauschii subsp. strangulata; assembly: GCF_002575655.3. Classification (NCBI taxonomy): domain Eukaryota; kingdom Viridiplantae; phylum Streptophyta; class Magnoliopsida; order Poales; family Poaceae; genus Aegilops; species Aegilops tauschii. The sequence goes on from NC_053039.3 coordinate 52,325,473, forward strand.
CCAGTATGAGATCGATCAAATGAAAGCAGTACCATATGCTTCGGCAGTTGGCAGCTTACAGTATGCACAAGTGTGCACTCGCCCTGACTTAGCTTTTATCACCGGGGTACTCGGTAGATATCAAGAGAATCCAGGCCTAGAGCACTGGAAGATGGTAAAGAAAGCATTGCGTTATGCGCAAGGCACGAAGGACTACATGCTAATATACAGGAGAAGTGATTCCCTAGAGATAAAAGGGTATTCAGACGCAGATTTTTTTTCGGTTTCTTATTTCACGAGCGTTCACCGAACCGTTCGTTTTAACGAACGCGTTCATCGGTTTTTCTCTGTTAACGAACGTCCGTTATTTAACCGTTTGTCCGTTTTTCTTTTTCGTCGGATTTTCTCGTTATTTTCTCGGATTCGATTTCCGATCGAATTTTCGAATCTGTTTAACTTTTCGCTCGTTTATCGGAATCAGGTGATTCAAGCGCCTAGAGTTTCGTCTCGAAATTCTCTTTCCGTTTAACCTACTCAAACAAGTTTTTGCTACAGTAAAATTTGACCTAGATCCAGATTAGTAAACGAAGTTTCTTTCTTTCGCCGTTTGACTTTCGTTGCTTCTTTCGAGTTGATTCTTTTTGCAAACCGGAGTTCTTAATTTGAACTTTCTGGTTGGATCTTTTATTCGATTTTTACCTGTGCATTAGATGAGTACTGATTGTATGCTTGTTTGTTTGCGATAGAATACCCGGAGTGTGCCGCTTGTTACTTCGACTCGCTAGGTTTTGCGGATCATCAGCAAGGCAAGTAACACTTTGATCATACCCCGTTCATACCCAGTTTTTATTGCATTAGATCTATTCCCTCAAACATTGCATGATTAGGATCTAATTAAACTGTGGGTTTTGGGAAGTAGTTGAGGTAGTACCTATTACCTGATCTTTATCAAACCCTTGGGAGTTACTTCTACGTTGCTTTTATTATTGCCATGCTATGCTCGTAGACGTGGATTGGGTTTGAGTGATATTCATGACAGATGTGAGATGTTTATAATGGTTCAACCTAAGGTGGCAACTAAAACTCACATCTGGGTGGATTGAGACACCTGGAGAACCCAGTGTTGTCTGTTTGTATAAGGTCCGCCACCCAGGTTCAAAGGGATCATGAGATTATTCATGCTAGAAACTTCCGTGTGCAGCCACAAGCTATTATGGTCTCTAGCATAGCTGACTAGGTTACAGGATCTCTTGAAGAGGTGGACTAGCAGATGTAGGGGAAAGTAGGTGTACCGGTCCATCCAGAGTAAAGAGTGATTGTTTCGAAAGACCGTGTCTCGGTCATCCGTTTCTCAAACAACATGCAGTGCGAGAATCAAGCGGAGGCGATCGAGTCTTGTGGGGAAAAGTGCACAAACCTCTGCAGAGTGTACAAACTGATCATGATTAGCCGTGTCCCCGGTTACGGACAACTTGAGTATCTAGTATCTGGATTATCATTTGAATCTCATCACCGTGATACTTTAATTAATACTGTTGGGTTAATGATGTTACTTAATTGGGATTGAGTTGGAGGTACCTTCTCAATGTTTCAACCACCATGATAGTTAAATAAAATTTATTCCTTTGATGTAGGATAAAATTGGCTTTTCGCAAAACTGTAACCATAGAGCCTTTCCACCAGCCATATATGCATATAGTATAGCCTTATCATTGTTCATTGCTCTCTATGTGTTACTTTGCCAGCATATTCTATGTGCTGACCCGTTTTCGGGCTGCAACGTTTCATGTTGCAGACTTTTCAGACGACGAGTAAGGTGCCTTAGGTCGTGGTCTTATACTCAGTGATGCCGCTGGAGTTGATGGACTCACTTATCTTCCAAGTCTTCCGCTGTTATCGTTATTAGATGGCCTTAAGCCATGTTTATACTTAATCTCTTCGGAGATTTTCGATGTAATAAGTGTGTGATTGCTACTCTGTTATAAATCCTCCATTTGTACTGTGCGTGTCAGCATTACTGATCCAGGGATGACACTGGTGCACAGCAGCACAGGCCATTTGAGGTCTGGTCGCTACATCAAATTAATTTAAAGAAGGAAAAAAACAAAAAAAGAAATGAGGAAAAAAAGCAGAAGACGAAATGCAAAAAAGAAAAAGAAAAAAAAAGAGGCGTCACGCGCTGCGGGCCGGCCCACTTAACGCGCACTGGGTGGGTAGGGGAAGGTGCCTGACAAAAAAGGTTGGGGAAATATGTGGCACCTGGGGATCGAACCCTGGTGTCCAAGGTAGAATAGAGAGGCTTTAGCCACTGCGCTGTCTGCATGCATCTTTTATATATTCAGCATCATCATTTTAAATATCTGAGAGCGGCGGCGAATTTGGTGGAACCGAATCGTTTTCTAACTTACGGGTGGCATTGATGGGTAAATTTTGTCAACTAATGGGGTAAATTAAATGACGTACCACCAGAAACAATAGGTGCTTTATTAGTATTGTAATTGTAAATTGGTTGGGCTAAGTCTGCAACATAAGCCCTACGCTCAAGAGTTTGCAACATAACCCATGTTGCAAGCCCGTTGGGTGAGTCTGCGTGGGGCTTGGGCGCGTGGGAGGGAGTTACGCCGTGAGTGGTCGGATCAAGCGGCCGCGGAGGCGATCAACGCCGTGTATCAGGGTGAGGGTGTTTTCAAGAAAACAAAACGATGCACCCAAACTTGGCCGTGGGTTTTGCTCAAACCGCCTCCTGTTTCCAGCCAAAGTACGCCGTGCAGTTGTCGATCGCCAGCACCGCCTCTGGACCGGACCGGGACTAGAAGAGACACGACGCGATACCAGCCGCTCGTTCTCCCATCGGACGGTCCACAGGGGCCCGATCACCCGCGAAACGAACGGAGACGTGGCAGCGACAAATTCCTCCAATACTCCCGCACCTTATTTGTCTCTCCACCCCATCGCGGTTCGCACCCCACGCAACCCTACGCCTCGCCGCCGCCGCCTCCCGCGCCCAAGCTTCCGCCGCCCTCCGTCTCCGGCGATCCCCCCCCTCCCCGCGCGCCAACCATGTCGACGATCTTCGCGAGGCCCGAGAGCGCCCTGAAGAGGGTGGAGGAGCTGATCCACGTCGGGCAGAAGCAGGCGGCGCTGGAGGCGCTGCACGACCTCATCACGTCGAGAAGATGCCGGTCATGGCAGAAGCCTCTCGAGCAGGCCATGATGAGGTACGTGGAGCTGTGCGTGGATCTGAGGAAGGGCAGGTTCGCCAAGGACGGCCTCATCCAGTACTCCAGAATCGTCTGCCAGCAGCAGCTCAACAACGTGTCGTCTCTGGAGGAGGTCGTCAAACACTTCATGCAGCTGTCCAGCAAGAAGGCCGAGGAAGCCGCCATGGATCACCAGGCACAGGCTCCGGATGTCCATGACCTGGAAGCACCGGAGGACCTGATGCTCAGCTACGTTAGCGGGAAGGACCGGTCTGACTCTGACACCCCGTGGCTCAAGTTCCTGTGGGAGACGTACAGGACGGTGCTGGAGGTGCTGAGGAACAACTCCAAGCTCGAAGCGCTGTATGCCATGGCTGCGCACAAGGCCTTTCAGTTCTGCAAGCAGTATAAGAGATCCACCGAGTTCCGTCGGCTGTGTGAGATGGTCAGAAACCATCTTGCAAATCTGAACAGATCATATCGAGATCGTCCTGATCTGACCGCCCCTGAGAGCTGTCAGCTGTACCTTGACACCAGGGTTGAGCAACTGAAGGTTGCTGCAGAGCTTTCGCTTTCCCAGAAAGCCTTCCGATCCGTCGAGGACATCCATGGCTTGATGAGCATGGTTCAGAGGACTCCAAAACCATCCGTCCTGGCCGTGTATTACGCCAAGCTGACTGAGATATTCTGGACATCTGAGAGTCACTACTTGTACCATGCATATGCATGGCTGGAGCTCTTCAACTTGCACAGGAGTCACAATAAGAATTTAACTCAGAAGGATCTGCAGTTACTAGCGTCTTCTGCTTTGCTCGCCGCACTTTCTGTTACACCATATTATGACCATGAGTCTGGTCTATCTCATCTGGAGCTTGAAAACGAAAAGGAGCGCAGCTCGCGTATGGCCAACCTTCTCAATTTCTCCTTTGACTCCAAGCGTGAGAACAGAGAACAGGTTTGCCTTCCAACTGTTCCCAGTTTAAGATAATTTTGCATAATAGTATAATTATGTATTTATTTTTGTTAAATCTTGTACGTCTTCACTTTTCAGGTTTCAAGAGCATCTCTTCTTTCTGAGTTGGCTGCCAGCGGTGTGGTTTCATGTGCTTCCCAGGAAGTGCAAGATCTATACAACCTTATGGAGCATGAGTTCCTTCCTCTGGATCTAGCATTAAAAGTGCAACCTCTGCTTTCCAAGATTTCTACCGTCGGAGGAAAGCTTTCAGCTGCGCCTTCTGTTCCGGAGATTCAGTTATCGCAGTACCAACCTGCATTGGAGAAGCTTACTACACTGAGGGTGCTGCAGCAGGTCCTATGCTATGACCCACCAGCGATAATATATGCACTTTTCTTTGTTGCGAATATGTATTCACTTTATCATAAAACATGTTTCTCAACTCTCTTTTAATCCTTTTCAGGCATCTCGTGTTTTCCAGTCCATGAGAATTGATACACTCTCTAGAATGATCCCCTTCTTTGATTTCAATGTCGTGGAGAAGATCGCTGTTGATGCCGTCAAGCACAATTTTGTTGCTATGAAAGTTGACCATTTGTCTGGAGCTGTTCGTTTCAGCAACACAGAGATAGAATCTGATGTGTTTGGTGCTAGTCACCTTATTGGTGTCCTCGCTGATTCCCTAAACAAAGCTGTGCATAAGCCATCCGAAGTCGGTGAAGACTCGATTAGTCTTGCTGGAGTGGTGGAGAAAGAACATCAAAGGCTTCTCGCAAGGAAATCAATCATTGAAAAACGTAAAGAAGACTATGAGCGTCAGATATTGGAAAAGGAAAAGGCAGAGGAGGCAAGGAGATTGAGCATTCAGAAGAAATCCGCAGACGAAGAAAGGGAGAGGCTTTTGAAGGAACGGAGGCTCAGGGAGCAGCAGAGGATCCGTCAGGAAATAGAGGACAGAGCGCAGAGAGAAATAGGAAAAACAGAACAAAAAGTAACAAAACAAGGCGCCATGGAGCTTGTATCGCGTTACCTAGCTTATAAAATGTCGCGTCAGGGGATGGAGAAGAAGCTGGAGAAGCTAGCAAAGAGAATGGATCACTTGGAGAGGGCAAGACGGCAGGAGGAAGCGCCACTGATCGAGGAGGCCTTCCGAAAACGCGTCGAGGAAGAGAAGCTCCTCCACGAGCAGGAGCAGCTGAGAGAGACTGAGCTCAGCGATCAACACCACGCGGGTGACTTGCTGGAGAAGAAGAGGCTCTCTCGATTGTTGGACCATAAGAATGCTTTCCAGGAAAGAGTTGTCCAAGGCCGAGAAGCCGAGTTTCAGCCTGACGAAAGAGAGGGAGGAAAGGATCAACCAGTTGATCTCGTCAAGAAAACGTGAACGGGAGACTGCTCGGAAACTGACGTATTATCTGAAGATGGAGGAACGGCGGATCCAAAGGGCACGTGAGGAAGAGGAACAGCGGATCCAAAGGGCGCGCGAGGAAGAGGAACAGCGGATCCAAAGGGCGCGTGAGGAAGAGGAGCAACGTGAAGAGGAAGAGAGGAAGAGGAGGGGAGAAGCTCCTCCTGCAAGCAGTAATCAACCCTGGCGTCGTAGATCAGGGCCACCGGCAAACTCTTCTTCGTCCGGCAGCTGGAGGCACTGAAGCTGCCTGCTGCCCTGAAAGTTTAGAAGCATGGACTTGTTCTAGCTAGGCTCTCCTTTGCAACTTTGCACCATTAATTTCGAGGTCACGTTTGATCTTTTGAATCACACTACTTCATACTACTTACATTACAGTCTATGCTGTTAGTATTAATTATGTGAGTAAAACCAAAGATTTGCATGTGTGAGTTTTGCTGTCGAATGGAGATTCGAGATATCTGAGTTCGGCGTTGGTCATCAACTCTAGAGATGGATGCAGTCAACGGCGGAGCTACGTTGTGAGCTGAGGGGGCCGGGGCCCCCCCAGCCCAAACAATTTTCATACTACTATACGTACTACTGGCCCCTGCAGACAGTTCGGCGGCTTAGACTTGTTAGAGTTAACCACGATGTGCTATTCCAGTCCGGCACGGTTTGGAATCAATCACCAACTAGGTTAGGTGTAGCTAGACTTGGACTAATATAAATAAACAATGTAATCTACCCCTTGTAATTGTAACCCAGATCAAAGCAATAAAAAAAGGAAATCGTTTGTTTTAAATCGGCTGATGTTTGGCTCGCGTAAACCGCGTAGCGAGCCGTCCGATCAAAGCCGATCGTGCGGCGCCGGTCTCAGGCGCGTGCGCTACCTCTCCCAATAGACGCGTAGCATGCGGGGCCACTCACCACTGTCCATCCGAGCCTTATCCTCTCCCTTCCTCGTCTTCTTCATCGTTCCCCATCCCCTCTTTCTCATTATTCACAGGCTTGACGGGGAAGAAAAGGGCTCGACCCAATGGCTGACCACCGTTGCTTCCAACCATGGGGGCCGGTGCGCATCCCGCCACAAACACCAACCGCTGCTGCAAGCCAAAGCACGATGGGCGTAGTTGCCGCAGGCGGGGGAAAGTTACGTGCCGACGATCTGCAACGATGCCGCTGCGTGTGCTTCAAGCGGGCTGCGGGTGCCGCAGCGAGGGGCTTGTCGATGCTGAGTCGTCAGGGCCACCGGTGCTGCATTGCAGCGCCCGGGTGGTCGCTGGTGTTGCTAAGGCGCGTCGCCGGGGTCGCCGGTGTTGGTATGCCGCGTCGCTAGGGAAGCCGATGTTTCTACGTAGCGTCGCCGGGGCTCCGATGCAGCGTCGTCGGGGTTGCCGGTGTTTGCATTGGAGCGCCGCCCAGGCTGCATTGCAGCGCCACCGGGTCGTTGAAGCTGTGATGGGGATGGAACGGACTCCGCCGGGGCTGCAATGAAACTTCCCCGGGGTTGCATTGAAGCTTTCGCCGGAGCTACAATGAAGCTTCGCCGGAGGCGTCGCGCTCGGTGTTGCCACGGAGCAGCCCCTGTTGGCTCCTGGTGCTGCAATGCAGAAGTCGCCGGTGGCTCCGTCCGCCGCAGCACTGGTGGTGTTGCAACGCAGCACGGCGGTGGCGGCCGCCGGATTTGAGGGAGATGCTCTGGCTCGTGTCTCGGCTAGCGCACATGCAGCAGCAGGGCCTCCTTGCCGCAGCGGAGGACATTGCCGTCTTCAGAGGAGATGCATGGGTGTCGAACTGAACGAGCTCAGAGGAGAAGAAGACACGAGCTGCCTTGCTGAGATTGAACGGCCATCAACAGTTGATCGGACGGCTATTGAGGCGGATGATTTTCGTAGAAAATCAACTGGCTGATTTGCAGCAGCCGCCATAAAAAAATCTCAGGAACGACACGCTCCTGTTGCTATAACCCATCGAGTCTTCTGTGGTCGCGTGCGCGTGTCTTGGTTGCGTCGTATACGAGCGTCCGGCGGCGGAATACATCAAGCAGCTAGCCAGGCTAGCTACCTTTGTTCGTCTGTTCACCAAGATCAATCAACTTGCTTGGACAGCTAGTTTGTACGTGGACGCGCGTGTATCTCGGCCAACGGTCGACTAATCGTGTTGTACAAGTACATCGGAAATTACTCGACGTACGGGGTCTGTGCCAACAAGACTTAGGCTCGTCTTCACGCACAATGTACCAACGAACGAGCCCTCTTCACTCACCAGCTCGGCTACCAGCCGATGACGCCGCAATGGCCAGCCTCGAGCCCTCGACGCCGCCCGGACTTTGTTGAGGATACGGCGAGGAGGTTAGGAAGAGCTCTGCGTTTGGAACGGTGGCGACGACATTATAAAGTGTTTTCTTTTTTTGTGTGTGTGATAGCGCTACAATTTTCTCTCCCGGTTGGTCAGTGGTTGATTGAATTGGAGGATACATATTATAAATTGTTCTCTCAGTAGCAGTGCTTTCTTTGCAATTACTCTAAGTGCGCTTGCTCACTATAGCTTTTTTTGTCTTTTGGCACCCCCAGACATTTTTGTCTAGCTCCGCCACTGGATGCAGTAATGTGGAAACGAGTTAGAAGAGCTGCTAGCTGTGGTTAATTCCGAATTATAAGATGCTCTAACTTTTATGTGAATCAGATGTATGTAGCTGCGTCTTAGTGTGTTTGCCGGTTCATTTCAGTCGGTATATATAGTAGTACATATCGAAATATCCAAAACATCTTAAGCGTGCAGCTGTCGTTGTGTGTGGTCACCTCTTCAAATTGAAATCACAGGGGGAGCGAGTAGATCATTTGTATCGATATTGAGATAGGAACGTGTGTACAAAAGGCCGGTAAAATTGACACCACCAAATGGAGTTTTTTCTTTCCTTTTTTGGGATACAATTGCATTCCGTCACTAGTATGGTCGGAAATAGCCTCCCTGTTACCAATACTGACCGTGTGGTGTATTGTGGCTAAATGGATCAACTGTACAGATGAGTACGGTATATTTTTCTAAATTGAATAAAATGTTACTAGTGGCATACATCTTTTAACTGCATATCACTAGTACTTGACGAAGCCAGTGGCGACTAGACAGAATCACACCCGCTAGTAGTTGCATGTCTAGTTATCAGTGGCGCGATACTATTGACTTGTATCATGCGCGTAAGTTTTCTCGCACGTCGCAAGCAAGTTTTTTTGTACTAGCGATCACATGAAATTCATATAGTATCGAAAATCATTAGAATATGATGAAAAGTATGATGTAGTGTTAGATATTATACAAGAATAAATTAAACATGTAATATTTAGATAACATAGTATTTCTCTATGAGAAACTGTTTGTGGGGGCGGTGGCCCCCATGGCTCCTGCGGTACATCATCTGCCATGGGGAACACCCAACTATGGGGCTAGGGTAGAGGAGTCCGCGACGGACATGCAACATTGGGTGGGGCAGCCCATGGCCACAACCAAATGGGACAAGGATAGCTCTCGTACCTATTCAACATAAGTTTCAATCAAATTTATATATTTTAGATTTTACTATTCTTGGATCCTCGATTTCGGGTAACTATTCAACATAAGTTTCAATCAAATTTATATATTTTAGATTTTACTATTCTTGGATCCTCGATTTCGGCTAACTGAAATACTTATACCCATATACTTTCCTCACCAAGCCGAGAAAATCGACATGTGGGTCATCGAGTATTTTGGGAAGATCAATTATGCGGGCAGGCAGAGAGGTATATCCATTTTGTATTGCCTGAAACCAGGGCGGAGCTACAGGGTGGACTGGGTGGGACACGGCCCACACTGAGTTTTTGGGTTGGCCTGCATATCATAGGAAATTTGGAGATGAGCCGTAGGAAAAAAAAGCACATCAACAACCCACTAACGCACAAGGAGCCACCGAGCCACCCATGCAGAGCTTTCGCTTTCCCAGGAAGCCTTCCGATCCGTCGAGGACATCCATGGCTTGATGAGCATGGTTCAGAGGACTCCAAAACCATCCGTCCTGGCCGTGTATTACGCCAAGCTGACTGAGATATTCTGGACATCTGAGAGTCACTACTTGTACCATGCATATGCATGGCTGGAGCTCTTCAACTTGCACAGGAGTCACAATAAGAATTTAACTCAGAAGGATCTGCAGTTACTAGCGTCTTCTGCTTTGCTCGCCGCACTTTCTGTTACACCATATTATGACCATGAGTCTGGTCTATCTCATCTGGAGCTTGAAAACGAAAAGGAGCGCAGCTCGCGTATGGCCAACCTTCTCAATTTCTCCTTTGACTCCAAGCGTGAGAACAGAGAACAGGTTTGCCTTCCAACTGTTCCCAGTTTAAGATAATTTTGCATAATAGTATAATTATGTATTTATTTTTGTTAAATCTTGTACGTCTTCACTTTTCAGGTTTCAAGAGCATCTCTTCTTTCTGAGTTGGCTGCCAGCGGTGTGGTTTCATGTGCTTCCCAGGAAGTGCAAGATCTATACAACCTTATGGAGCATGAGTTCCTTCCTCTGGATCTAGCATTAAAAGTGCAACCTCTGCTTTCCAAGATTTCTACCGTCGGAGGAAAGCTTTCAGCTGCGCCTTCTGTTCCGGAGATTCAGTTATCGCAGTACCAACCTGCATTGGAGAAGCTTACTACACTGAGGGTGCTGCAGCAGGTCCTATGCTATGACCCACCAGCGATAATATATGCACTTTTCTTTGTTGCGAATATGTATTCACTTTATCATAAAACATGTTTCTCAACTCTCTTTTAATCCTTTTCAGGCATCTCGTGTTTTCCAGTCCATGAGAATTGATACACTCTCTAGAATGATCCCCTTCTTTGATTTCAATGTCGTGGAGAAGATCGCTGTTGATGCCGTCAAGCACAATTTTGTTGCTATGAAAGTTGACCATTTGTCTGGAGCTGTTCGTTTCAGCAACACAGAGATAGAATCTGATGTGTTTGGTGCTAGTCACCTTATTGGTGTCCTCGCTGATTCCCTAAACAAAGCTGTGCATAAGCCATCCGAAGTCGGTGAAGACTCGATTAGTCTTGCTGGAGTGGTGGAGAAAGAACATCAAAGGCTTCTCGCAAGGAAATCAATCATTGAAAAACGTAAAGAAGACTATGAGCGTCAGATATTGGAAAAGGAAAAGGCAGAGGAGGCAAGGAGATTGAGCATTCAGAAGAAATCCGCAGACGAAGAAAGGGAGAGGCTTTTGAAGGAACGGAGGCTCAGGGAGCAGCAGAGGATCCGTCAGGAAATAGAGGACAGAGCGCAGAGAGAAATAGGAAAAACAGAACAAAAAGTAACAAAACAAGGCGCCATGGAGCTTGTATCGCGTTACCTAGCTTATAAAATGTCGCGTCAGGGGATGGAGAAGAAGCTGGAGAAGCTAGCAAGGAGAATGGATCACTTGGAGAGGGCAAGACGGCAGGAGGAAGCGCCACTGATCGAGGAGGCCTTCCGAAAACGCGTCGAGGAAGAGAAGCTCCTCCACGAGCAGGAGCAGCTGAGAGAGACTGAGCTCAGCGATCAACGCCACGCGGGTGACTTGCTGGAGAAGAAGAGGCTCTCTCGATTGTTGGACCATAAGAATGCTTTCCAGGAAAGAGTTGTCCAAGGCCGAGAAGCCGAGTTTCTTAGCCTGACGAAAGAGAGGGAGGAAAGGATCAACCAGTTGATCTCGTCAAGAAAACGTGAACGGGAGACTGCTCGGAAACTGACGTATTATCTGAAGATGGAGGAACGGCGGATCCAAAGGGCACGTGAGGAAGAGGAACAGCGGATCCAAAGGGCGCGCGAGGAAGAGGAACAGCGGATCCAAAGGGCGCGTGAGGAAGAGGAGCAACGTGAAGAGGAAGAGAGGAAGAGGAGGGGAGAAGCTCCTCCTGCAAGCAGTAATCAACCCTGGCGTCGTAGATCAGGGCCACCGGCAAACTCTTCTTCGTCCGGCAGCTGGAGGCACTGAAGCTGCCTGCTGCCCTGAAAGTTTAGAAGCATGGACTTGTTCTAGCTAGGCTCTCCTTTGCAACTTTGCACCATTAATTTCGAGGTCACGTTTGATCTTTTGAATCACACTACTTCATACTACTTACATTACAGTCTATGCTGTTAGTATTAATTATGTGAGTAAAACCAAAGATTTGCATGTGTGAGTTTTGCTGTCGAATGGAGATTCGAGATATCTGAGTTCGGCGTTGGTCATCAACTCTAGAGATGGATGCAGTCAACGGCGGAGCTACGTTGTGAGCTGAGGGGGCCGGGGCCCCCCAGCCCAAAAAATTTTCATACTACTATACGTACTACTGGCCCCTGCAGACAGTTCGGCGGCTTAGACTTGTTAGAGTTAACCACGATGTGCTATTCCAGTCCGGCACGGTTTGGAATCAATCACCAACTAGGTTAGGTGTAGCTAGACTTGGACTAATATAAATAAACAATGTAATCTACCCCTTGTAATTGTAACCCAGATCAAAGCAATAAAAAAAGGAAATCGTTTGTTTTAAATCGGCTGATGTTTGGCTCGCGTAAACCGCGTCGCGAGCCGTCCGATCAAAGCCGATCGTGCGGCGCCGGTCTCAGGCGCGTGCGCTACCTCTCCCAATAGACGCGTAGCATGCGGGGCCGCTCACCACTGTCCATCCGAGCCTTATCCTCTCCCTTCCTCGTCTTCTTCATCGTTCCCCATCCCCTCTTTCTCATTATTCACAGGCTTGACGGGGAAGAAAAGGGCTCGACCCAATGGCTGACCACCGTTGCTTCCAACCATGGGGGCCGGTGCGCATCCCGCCACAAACACCAACCGCTGCTGCAAGCCAAAGCACGATGGGCGTAGTTGCCGCAGGCGGGGGAAAGTTACGTGCCGACGATCTGCAACGATGCCGCTGCGTGTGCTTCAAGCGGGCTGCGGGTGCCGCAGCGAGGGGCTTGTCGATGCTGAGTCGTCAGGGCCACCGGTGCTGCATTGCAGCGCCCAGGTGGTCGCTGGTGTTGCTAAGGCGCGTCGCCGGGGTCGCCGGTGTTGGTATGCCGCGTCGCTAGGGAAGCCGATGTTTCTACGTAGCGTCGCCGGGGCTCCGATGCAGCGTCGTCGGGGTTGCCGGTGTTTGCATTGGAGCGCCGCCCGGGCTGCATTGCAGCGCCACCGGGTCGTTGAAGCTGTGATGGGGATGGAACGGACTCCGCCGGGGCTGCAATGAAACTTCCCCGGGGTTGCATTGAAGCTTTCGCCGGAGCTACAATGAAGCTTCGCCGGAGGCGTCGCGCTCGGTGTTGCCACGGAGCAGCCCCTGTTGGCTCCTGGTGCTGCAATGCAGAAGTCGCCGGTGGCTCCGTCCGCCGCAGCACTGGTGGTGTTGCAACGCAGCACGGCGGTGGCGGCCGCCGGATTTGAGGGAGATGCTCTGGCTCGTGTCTCGGCTAGCGCACATGCAGCAGCAGGGCTTCCTTGCCGCAGCGGAGGACATTGCCGTCTTCAGAGGAGATGCATGGGTGTCGAACTGAACGAGCTCAGAGGAGAAGAAGACACGAGCTGCCTTGCTGAGATTGAACGGCCATCAACAGTTGATCGGACGGCTATTGAGGCGGATGATTTTCGTAGAAAATCAACTGGCTGATATGTAGCAGCCGCCATAAAAAAAATCTCAGGAACGACACGCTCCTGTTGCTATAACCCATCGAGTCTTCTGTGGTCGCGTGCGCGTGTCTTGGTTGCGTCGTATACGAGCGTCCGGCGGCGGAATACATCAAGCAGCTAGCCAGGCTAGCTACCTTTGTTCGTCTGTTCACCAAGATCAATCAACTTGCTTGGACAGCTAGTTTGTACGTGGACGCGCGTGTATCTCGGCCAACGGTCGACTAATCGTGTTGTACAAGTACATCGGAAATTACTCGACGTACGGGGTCTGTGCCAACAAGACTTAGGCTCGTCTTCACGCACAATGTACCAACGAACGAGCCCTCTTCACTCACCAGCTCGGCTACCAGCCGATGACGCCGCAATGGCCAGCCTCGAGCCCTCGACGCCGCCCGGACTTTGTTGAGGATACGGCGAGGAGGTTAGGAAGAGCTCTGCGTTTGAAACGGTGGCGACGACATTATAAAGTGTTTTCTTTTTTTGTGTGTGTGATAGCGCTATAATTTTCTCTCCCGGTTGGTCAGTGGTTGATTGAATTGGAGGATACATATTATAAATTGTTCTCTCCGTAGCAGTGCTTTCTTTGCAATTACTCTAAGTGCGCTTGCTCACTATAGATTTTTTTTGTCTTTTGGCACCCCCAGACATTTTTGTCTAGCTCCGCCACTGGATGCAGTAATGTGGAAACGAGTCAGAAGAGCTGCTAGCTGTGGTTAATTCCGAATTATAAGATGCTCTAACTTTTATGTGAATCAGATGTATGTAGCTGCGTCTTAGTGTGTTTGCCGGTTCATTTCAGTCGGTATATATAGTAGTACATATCGAAATATCCAAAACATCTTAAGCGTGCAGCTGTCGTTGTGTGTGGTCACCTCTTCAAATTGAAATCACAGGGGGAGCGAGTAGATCATTTGTATCGATATTGAGATAGGAACGTGTGTACAAAAGGCCGGTAAAATTGACACCACCAAATGGAGTTTTTTCTTTCCTTTTTTGGGATACAATTGCATTCCGTCACTAGTATGGTCGGAAATAGCCTCCCTGTTACCAATACTGACCGTGTGGTGTATTGTGGCTAAATGGATCAACTGTACAGATGAGTACGGTATATTTTTCTAAATTGAATAAAATGTTACTAGTGGCATACATCTTTTAACTGCATATCACTAGTACTTGACGAAGCCAGTGGCGACTAGACAGAATCACACCCGCTAGTAGTTGCATGTCTAGTTATCAGTGGCGCGATACTATTGACGTGTATCATGCGCGTAAGTTTTCTCGCACGTCGCAAGCAAGTTTTTTTGTACTAGCGATCACATGAAATTCATATAGTATCGAAAATCATTAGAATATGATGAAAAGTATGATGTAGTGTTAGATATTATACAAGAATAAATTAAACATGTAATATTTAGATAACATAGTATTTCTCTATGAGAAACTGTTTGTGGGGGCGGTGGCCCCCATGGCTCCTGCGGTACATCATCTGCCATGGGGAACACCCAACTATGGGGCTAGGGTAGAGGAGTCCGCGACGGACATGCAACATTGGGTGGGCAGCCCATGGCCACAACCAAATGGGACAAGGATAGCTCTCGTACCTATTCAACATAAGTTTCAATCAAATTTATATATTTTAGATTTTACTATTCTTGGATCCTCGATTTCGGGTAACTATTCAACATAAGTTTCAATCAAATTTATATATTTTAGATTTTACTATTCTTGGATCCTCGATTTCGGCTAACTGAAATACTTATACCCATATACTTTCCTCACCAAGCCGAGAAAATCGACATGTGGGTCATCGAGTATTTTGGGAAGATCAATTATGCGGGCAGGCAGAGAGGTATATCCATTTTGTATTGCCTGAAACCAGGGCGGAGCTACAGGGTGGACTGGGTGGGACGCGGCCCACACTGAGTTTTTGGGTTGGCCTGCATATCATAGGAAATTTGGAGATGAGCCGTAGGAAAAAAAAGCACATCAACAACCCACTAACGCACAAGGAGCCACCGAGCCACCCATGCAGAGCTTTCGCTTTCCCAGGAAGCCTTCCGATCCGTCGAGGACATCCATGGCTTGATGAGCATGGTTCAGAGGACTCCAAAACCATCCGTCCTGGCCGTGTATTACGCCAAGCTGACTGAGATATTCTGGACATCTGAGAGTCACTACTTGTACCATGCATATGCATGGCTGGAGCTCTTCAACTTGCACAGGAGTCACAATAAGAATTTAACTCAGAAGGATCTGCAGTTACTAGCGTCTTCTGCTTTGCTCGCCGCACTTTCTGTTACACCATATTATGACCATGAGTCTGGTCTATCTCATCTGGAGCTTGAAAACGAAAAGGAGCGCAGCTCGCGTATGGCCAACCTTCTCAATTTCTCCTTTGACTCCAAGCGTGAGAACAGAGAACAGGTTTGCCTTCCAACTGTTCCCAGTTTAAGATAATTTTGCATAATAGTATAATTATGTATTTATTTTTGTTAAATCTTGTACGTCTTCACTTTTCAGGTTTCAAGAGCATCTCTTCTTTCTGAGTTGGCTGCCAGCGGTGTGGTTTCATGTGCTTCCCAGGAAGTGCAAGATCTATACAACCTTATGGAGCATGAGTTCCTTCCTCTGGATCTAGCATTAAAAGTGCAACCTCTGCTTTCCAAGATTTCTACCGTCGGAGGAAAGCTTTCAGCTGCGCCTTCTGTTCCGGAGATTCAGTTATCGCAGTACCAACCTGCATTGGAGAAGCTTACTACACTGAGGGTGCTACAGCAGGTCCTATGCTATGACCCACCAGCGATAATATATGCACTTTTCTTTGTTGCGAATATGTATTCACTTTATCATAAAACATGTTTCTCAACTCTCTTTTAATCCTTTTCAGGCATCTCGTGTTTTCCAGTCCATGAGAATTGATACACTCTCTAGAATGATCCCCTTCTTTGATTTCAATGTCGTGGAGAAGATCGCTGTTGATGCCGTCAAGCACAATTTTGTTGCTATGAAAGTTGACCATTTGTCTGGAGCTGTTCGTTTCAGCAACACAGAGATAGAATCTGATGTGTTTGGTGCTAGTCACCTTATTGGTGTCCTCGCTGATTCCCTAAACAAAGCTGTGCATAAGCCATCCGAAGTCGGTGAAGACTCGATTAGTCTTGCTGGAGTGGTGGAGAAAGAACATCAAAGGCTTCTCGCAAGGAAATCAATCATTGAAAAACGTAAAGAAGACTATGAGCGTCAGATATTGGAAAAGGAAAAGGCAGAGGAGGCAAGGAGATTGAGCATTCAGAAGAAATCCGCAGACGAAGAAAGGGAGAGGCTTTTGAAGGAACGGAGGCTCAGGGAGCAGCAGAGGATCCGTCAGGAAATAGAGGACAGAGCGCAGAGAGAAATAGGAAAAACAGAACAAAAAGTAACAAAACAAGGCGCCATGGAGCTTGTATCGCGTTACCTAGCTTATAAAATGTCGCGTCAGGGGATGGAGAAGAAGCTGGAGAAGCTAGCAAAGAGAATGGATCACTTGGAGAGGGCAAGACGGCAGGAGGAAGCGCCACTGATCGAGGAGGCCTTCCGAAAACGCGTCGAGGAAGAGAAGCTCCTCCACGAGCAGGAGCAGCTGAGAGAGACTGAGCTCAGCGATCAACGCCACGCGGGTGACTTGCTGGAGAAGAAGAGGCTCTCTCGATTGTTGGACCATAAGAATGCTTTCCAGGAAAGAGTTGTCCAAGGCCGAGAAGCCGAGTTTCAGCCTGACGAAAGAGAGGGAGGAAAGGATCAACCAGTTGATCTCGTCAAGAAAACGTGAACGGGAGACTGCTCGGAAACTGACGTATTATCTGAAGATGGAGGAACGGCGGATCCAAAGGGCACGTGAGGAAGAGGAACAGCGGATCCAAAGGGCGCGCGAGGAAGAGGAACAGCGGATCCAAAGGGCGCGTGAGGAAGAGGAGCAACGTGAAGAGGAAGAGAGGAAGAGGAGGGGAGAAGCTCCTCCTGCAAGCAGTAATCAACCCTGGCGTCGTAGATCAGGGCCACCGGCAAACTCTTCTTCGTCCGGCAGCTGGAGGCACTGAAGCTGCCTGCTGCCCTGAAAGTTTAGAAGCATGGACTTGTTCTAGCTAGGCTCTCCTTTGCAACTTTGCACCATTAATTTCGAGGTCACGTTTGATCTTTTGAATCACACTACTTCATACTACTTACATTACAGTCTATGCTGTTAGTATTAATTATGTGAGTAAAACCAAAGATTTGCATGTGTGAGTTTTGCTGTCGAATGGAGATTCGAGATATCTGAGTTCGGCGTTGGTCATCAACTCTAGAGATGGATGCAGTCAACGGCGGAGCTACGTTGTGAGCTGAGGGGGCCGGGGCCCCCCCCAGCCCAAACAATTTTCATACTACTATACGTACTACTGGCCCCTGCAGACAGTTCGGCGGCTTAGACTTGTTAGAGTTAACCACGATGTGCTATTCCAGTCCGGCACGGTTTGGAATCAATCACCAACTAGGTTAGGTGTAGCTAGACTTGGACTAATATAAATAAACAATGTAATCTACCCCTTGTAATTGTAACCCAGATCAAAGCAATAAAAAAAGGAAATCGTTTGTTTTAAATCGGCTGATGTTTGGCTCGCGTAAACCGCGTAGCGAGCCGTCCGATCAAAGCCGATCGTGCGGCGCCGGTCTCAGGCGCGTGCGCTACCTCTCCCAATAGACGCGTAGCATGCGGGGCCACTCACCACTGTCCATCCGAGCCTTATCCTCTCCCTTCCTCGTCTTCTTCATCGTTCCCCATCCCCTCTTTCTCATTATTCACAGGCTTGACGGGGAAGAAAAGGGCTCGACCCAATGGCTGACCACCGTTGCTTCCAACCATGGGGGCCGGTGCGCATCCCGCCACAAACACCAACCGCTGCTGCAAGCCAAAGCACGATGGGCGTAGTTGCCGCAGGCGGGGGAAAGTTACGTGCCGACGATCTGCAACGATGCCGCTGCGTGTGCTTCAAGCGGGCTGCGGGTGCCGCAGCGAGGGGCTTGTCGATGCTGAGTCGTCAGGGCCACCGGTGCTGCATTGCAGCGCCCGGGTGGTCGCTGGTGTTGCTAAGGCGCGTCGCCGGGGTCGCCGGTGTTGGTATGCCGCGTCGCTAGGGAAGCCGATGTTTCTACGTAGCGTCGCCGGGGCTCCGATGCAGCGTCGTCGGGGTTGCCGGTGTTTGCATTGGAGCGCCGCCCGGGCTGCATTGCAGCGCCACCGGGTCGTTGAAGCTGTGATGGGGATGGAACGGACTCCGCCGGGGCTGCAATGAAACTTCCCCGGGGTTGCATTGAAGCTTTCGCCGGAGCTACAATGAAGCTTCGCCGGAGGCGTCGCGCTCGGTGTTGCCACGGAGCAGCCCCTGTTGGCTCCTGGTGCTGCAATGCAGAAGTCGCCGGTGGCTCCGTCCGCCGCAGCACTGGTGGTGTTGCAACGCAGCACGGCGGTGGCGGCCGCCGGATTTGAGGGAGATGCTCTGGCTCATGTCTCGGCTAGCGCACATGCAGCAGCAGGGCCTCCTTGCCGCAGCGGAGGACATTGCCGTCTTCAGAGGAGATGCATGGGTGTCGAACTGAACGAGCTCAGAGGAGAAGAAGACACGAGCTGCCTTGCTGAGATTGAACGGCCATCAACAGTTGATCGGACGGCTATTGAGGCGGATGATTTTCGTAGAAAATCAACTGGCTGATTTGCAGCAGCCGCCATAAAAAAATCTCAGGAACGACACGCTCCTGTTGCTATAACCCATCGAGTCTTCTGTGGTCGCGTGCGCGTGTCTTGGTTGCGTCGTATACGAGCGTCCGGCGGCGGAATACATCAAGCAGCTAGCCAGGCTAGCTACCTTTGTTCGTCTGTTCACCAAGATCAATCAACTTGCTTGGACAGCTAGTTTGTACGTGGACGCGCGTGTATCTCGGCCAACGGTCGACTAATCGTGTTGTACAAGTACATCGGAAATTACTCGACGTACGGGGTCTGTGCCAACAAGACTTAGGCTCGTCTTCACGCACAATGTACCAACGAACGAGCCCTCTTCACTCACCAGCTCGGCTACCAGCCGATGACGCCGCAATGGCCAGCCTCGAGCCCTCGACGCCGCCCGGACTTTGTTGAGGATACGGCGAGGAGGTTAGGAAGAGCTCTGCGTTTGGAACGGTGGCGACGACATTATAAAGTGTTTTCTTTTTTTGTGTGTGTGATAGCGCTACAATTTTCTCTCCCGGTTGGTCAGTGGTTGATTGAATTGGAGGATACATATTATAAATTGTTCTCTCAGTAGCAGTGCTTTCTTTGCAATTACTCTAAGTGCGCTTGCTCACTATAGATTTTTTTTGTCTTTTGGCACCCCCAGACATTTTTGTCTAGCTCCGCCACTGGATGCAGTAATGTGGAAACGAGTCAGAAGAGCTGCTAGCTGTGGTTAATTCCGAATTATAAGATGCTCTAACTTTTATGTGAATCAGATGTATGTAGCTGCGTCTTAGTGTGTTTGCTGGTTCATTTCAGTCGGTATATATAGTAGTACATATCGAAATATCCAAAACATCTTAAGCGTGCAGCTGTCGTTGTGTGTGGTCACCTCTTCAAATTGAAATCACAGGGGGAGCGAGTAGATCATTTGTATCGATATTGAGATAGGAACGTGTGTACAAAAGGCCGGTAAAATTGACACCACCAAATGGAGTTTTTTCTTTCCTTTTTTGGGATACAATTGCATTCCGTCACTAGTATGGTGGGAAATAGCCTCCCTGTTACCAATACTGACCGTGTGGTGTATTGTGGCTAAATGGATCAACTGTACAGATGAGTACGGTATATTTTTCTAAATTGAATAAAATGTTACTAGTGGCATACATCTTTTAACTGCATATCACTAGTACTTGACGAAGCCAGTGGCGACTAGACAGAATCACACCCGCTAGTAGTTGCATGTCTAGTTATCAGTGGCGCGATACTATTGACTTGTATCATGCGCGTAAGTTTTCTCGCACGTCGCAAGCAAGTTTTTTTGTACTAGCGATCACATGAAATTCATATAGTATCGAAAATCATTAGAATATGATGAAAAGTATGATGTAGTGTTAGATATTATACAAGAATAAATTAAACATGTAATATTTAGATAACATAGTATTTCTCTATGAGAAACTGTTTGTGGGGGCGGTGGCCCCCATGGCTCCTGCGGTACATCATCTGCCATGGGGAACACCCAACTATGGGGCTAGGGTAGAGGAGTCCGCGACGGACATGCAACATTGGGTGGGGCAGCCCATGGCCACAACCAAATGGGACAAGGATAGCTCTCGTACCTATTCAACATAAGTTTCAATCAAATTTATATATTTTAGATTTTACTATTCTTGGATCCTCGATTTCGGGTAACTATTCAACATAAGTTTCAATCAAATTTATATATTTTAGATTTTACTATTCTTGGATCCTCGATTTCGGCTAACTGAAATACTTATACCCATATACTTTCCTCACCAAGCCGAGAAAATCGACATGTGGGTCATCGAGTATTTTGGGAAGATCAATTATGCGGGCAGGCAGAGAGGTATATCCATTTTGTATTGCCTGAAACCAGGGCGGAGCTACAGGGTGGACTGGGTGGGACGCGGCCCACACTGAGTTTTTGGGTTGGCCTGCATATCATAGGAAATTTGGAGATGAGCCGTAGGAAAAAAAAAGCACATCAACAACCCACTAACGCACAAGGAGCCACCGAGCCACCCATGCGGCCGTGCCTCTTGCTTCGCCGAGCCGGTTCCCCTCTGATCTTGTCCTCTACGTGTTCCGCCGCCACGCCTGCCTCGCCGAGTCGATGTTGCCAGCCCGTCCCGGCTCCCACCAGTGCCAGGGCTACCGACCAGTCCGGCACTCCCCGCGGCCGAACAGGCGCCGGGCACCACCGCGCCAATCTAGTGCGGCACCAGTCTTAGGTTTGCCCTTCTTGCTACGGGTATATGTCCGATGTTAATCCCTGTGGAGAATCTATCTATGTAGGCTTCTAGAGATAAACTACTATTATTAGTCGTACTTGTGTAAATCGATGGATGGATGATGGACCGATGGTTAGTGTGTAGTTGTGGTTCTAAGAGAATGTTTCTTTGGTGCTGCTTTTGTGGTTTTTCCTGATCGATTTGAATATTAATGAAGCATCTCTGCTAATTAGATGTTAACTATGTAATGCTCTGGCAGTGCTTGATGGATATATGAAAGTCGTATTTTCTGGATCGTGCTATTTATCTAGTTCTGTTGTTCAGCGCCATTCCAAATCAATTGTCTGAAAGCAGTCAACAACTGAATCAAATATGCCTATATGGAGGGTTAATATTTAGGTGCAGGTTGCGGCAATACATTTCGAGGTTGATATTTATGTGCTAGAGTAGTTTTGAGGTGCATGGTATGATGATACAAATTCCAAGAATGCCTTCTTGTTGAAGAGCAAACTCAAGAGTCAGTGTCTATGTCGAACACACACTTGATGCTTGTCATTCTCGGATACACATATGATTTGTCTGTTGTTTGGAAAGACATTCTTACTACAATGGCACTAACAAGATATTTATGTAGACTTCTTTTATGTAAAACAACAAAACTGAGACTTAATTGAGTATATTTGTAACACCATATTAGACCATACTGATCTATTTATAAGTGGTATTGACAAACTAATCAAAATGTTCACATGTTATATTTGTTGCCAATTTTTGTTAGGTGGACCACGCTGTTTTGAAATCCTAGATCCGCCACTGCCTAAAACACTTGTAGATGTTTATAATTTTTTTATAATAGCTATGTGATGGTATGCATGAGTTGATTATGTTGTTCTATTGTTTAGACTCTATATATCTATCAGCTACAAGTGAAGTGTGCCTAGAGCAAAGCGAGGCTGTACCAAGAGTTTGTTTTTCTACTGAACTTTTATATTTAAAACTTACTTTAATCATAATTAGTATTAATGATTATAATTTTTGTTAATTAGATGCCATGTTTAACTACAAAACATTGTTGCTATAAATTAATTATAGTGTTCCTTGTTATAGAACCGTCATCGAAAGTTCTATCTCTGCTAAATTTAAAACTATATGAAGTAAAAGAGTTATCTTTAAATTAAAATTTGACAACTTATATAGTGCATATATGTATATTTTATGTATGTATGTGTGTGTTTGTGTGTACAATTAGTATCGTTAAATATCACAGTAGAGATCTCTAAAATATATATTGTAAGAAATATATTAATAATGGCTTCTAGTGTATTATTAGATAGTTATATTTATAGAAACTTCTAGCGGATAACATAAACCATTGGCAGGTGTGTCTTTGCAAGTTGGGATAAGTGATAAGTTGACAACGTGTGCATGCTCTGTACATGGTATTGAAATAGTGTTTCTTATAGTCGTTAGCATGAACACAAAAAATGGCACTGATTATTCTCTTGTCTACATATGATTTGACCATTTGGTATGCTCATTTGTAACACAGTTAGTTTGATCTCGTGTATATAAGATCTATTGTCAATTTCTCACGTAAAAAGAAGTTATTCACAAAAGTAAACATACAAATCTAACTAACATATATTTGGTACAAGAACAATATCAATTGGAGAGAGACTAGTAGCCCAAGTAAACTCACTCTAGTCAGTCAGATTGGCTTATTCATATGTGGTACACAATATTGGTCTGTGGTATGGACTTCCCTCTAAACATAATCTGCAATAGAAGGGATATAAGCACATACATAGCGGCGGAAAAAGAATCATTCACATCGGAAGCCATGTCGTCGAAGAGGTCATCGGCATGGAGAAAGTAGTTATTATTGGGGAAAAGTCGTGTGCAACCACATTGGAGAAGAATCGAGCAGTCACGCGAGAGCGCACCCTGCCCAAAAACATGAAAACTCTTCTCTCATACAAGATCACAAGAGGCGGGGTTTTGAAGGTTTGTGCTCTACTTATAGCGGTGCATGTCGTGAAGCGGAGTGGGAAAGACAGAGACAACATAAAGGTCTTGAATCGGGAGGCAGGCGCATGGGTGTGGTGTCGAATGGCCGATCCACTATGAAGAAAATTTCATCTACCACTAGCGAAAAAAGTTTCAACATCGTTCTCACTTGATACAAATAAGACACCGCATACACATGGCATAGGTCCTAGCTTAGCTCGCTCACAAAAAACAATGCACAAGGGTTCGTTCGAGGAGGAGGCATGCATGTATGTGTTCTCTTCTAAAACTTTTAGAGGTGAGTAAAGGAACCAACCTTATATTTTGGCTCAACACACCCTTCACATCCGGGCCGGATTAAACTTTTCACGCTTCCTTTTCATGCATGAATGGGCTACATGTGCCTCTGGAGTTTTTCTAGAAAATATTGGAAATAGTGACTGGGCTCTCAATCATTCCAAAACAACCCTCTCTTAGGTGCTCCTCTTCCACTAGAGCTATGTATCACGTACTACGAAGCATACTCGTGGCTCGCCTTTGGCGCGGGCGCTACTGGGCCCACCCAGTAATCTAGCAGGGGGCGTATTTTTCTCTTTATGTGTGGTTTCTTTATCAGGTTTTCACTATTTGTAGTGTTTTTTATTTTCATTGTGTTTTTTTCTTCGGTTTTCATCGAGTTTTTTGGGGTTTCTTTGGTTTCTTTTTTTCTTTAATATGTGTCTACATTTTTTGTAGACATTGTACATTTTTCATATACACGAAGAACATTTCTGTACACTTTTATCATTTTTCAAATACATATTTATTTAAATATATGTTTTGATGTCCACGTTTTCATACTCTATAGATCAAACATTTTATTTATGAAGAAAAACAAAATAATTTAGTTCAGAAACATTTTTATATTGTATAAACATTTGTTTATAATGTCACAAACATGTTTTTGAAATGCATGTACATTTTTATAAATGTTATGTCAATTTTTGAATGGTGCAAAATATTTTTAGTCTTAAACGGACATCTTTTTTTCACATTGCACAACATTTAAAAAAATGGCACGCACAATTTTTTGAAAATGCGCGAATGTTTTTGAACTGTCACATACATCTTTTTTGTACTGTACAATTCTTTCTAAAAGTTGAGTCAACATTTCTTTTACACTGCCTGAACATCTTTTAAATGCGTGATGAACACTTCAAAAAATTAAATTAATATTTTTAAATATATATGTTTAGTATTTTTTAAATATAAATAAAAAGAAAAAAAATGTATGTGCCTCCTCATGCCGTCAAGCTGCTGAATGGCTACTGGGTCGGCCCACTAACCGGCTCCCTGTAGGTGAGGGGAGCTACAGTTTCGCACGAGCGAGACATAGCCGTGCCCTCCTCTTGCACCCACTTTTTTGCGGGGGCCACCTCTTGCATCCTCCGGCACTTTGATTTGATTCCTGATATATGGCCTCTCTGGATATGATGTGAGCAGATCTAAGAAAGAAGAGGATGGCCAATCCAGCATAAGGTTTATTCCAAAAAGAAAATAAGAAAGAACAAGGTCATGTTTCTCTCTTGTGCACACAATCGAACTTGTGCCCTGCCCATCTGTTGATGTTATTATTTGTGCTACTGTAAACATGATACGTACATGATGGAATCATGGAAGCAAGGTGTTATTGTTTCTTCTTTTGTTGTTGTGCTATTTTTGTTGTAAATCAGTTGAGTTACCATGACTGCCATGCCGCTTCGAGTAAATGTGTCATTTTATGCGAAAAACGATGATTAGTTTTGTATACATTGCTTTACTGGTCAGTGAATAGTGATTCTGTACATAGGTGCTCCGAGACTTCTCTGAATTTTATCTTGGTATTTCTTACCTTTGATCTCCCCTTCAGTCTGAACATTCCATTCTATGGAGGAGAATAACATGATTCAGCAACAATTTTGGAGGCCAAAGCCAGAGTACATTTGTGTCAGGAGGATCACATTTTGGATCTAGAAAACTGAAACTAAGAATGATCAATTGTAGCACTGGATTTAATTAATTCCTGGTTATGATCGATGTAGTATCAGATTAGAGCTCCTGCAACCGACCGTTCAATCTTACGATTAGAAGAAGGCTTGCATCATCAACCTGGGCCTGCATATCTAGCTGCTGTTAGCGTGTCCCTTTCATCGTACTACATGCATGCTTAGCGATGCCACTTCACTAATTATATTCCAAGTAACAGCATTTATGGGGATTCTCTATGGCTAATTATTTCCTCTTTAGATGCACCTGTGGGAACATTCTTCCAGACTTCGCCACAGCTACCTACAGAGCATCCCTGCTAACAACCAACCAACTGTTCAGCTATTCTCCAAGCATCATCACTACCGTTCTAAAAAAAAAATCATCACTACCAAAAAAATGGTACTCCATATAAGATCATTTAGATAGAGGGAGTACTTTGAAAAACTTGCTAAGCAGTTAAATCCCGGCTGAATCACTAAGTTAAAATCCGGCTGAATCATCTAGTCTAGTTTAAGAGAACACACCAGCCGACCACCCTGACCCAAACAACTACAGTTCTTCTCCACCAGAGCAACGCGCTCAGAAATTTCATGGCTACAGATACACTAATCACCGTGAACATCCAGGTGAATTGCATGCAGCCGTGGATCCATGTACTACAGGGCAAACATGTGAATGCGTCCTCTTCCTATCCATGATCCATCTGCCAGTCTGTCCCCAGCAGACCCAATTTACTCCTCCCATCACCACCCCAACCACCCAGCTGCGAGCTCCTTCATTGCGCCACCGCCGGCCATGCATGCCTACCTCCCCCACCACGACCTTCCTCTGTCCTCTCGCGTCACATGGCCAGTCCAGTGCACAGCTGACCATCCATTCAATGCTACGCAGCTTTCCAGCAGCTATATAACACGCCGGCCGGCTGCAGACATTGGAGAACCAAGCTTCTTCTTCAGTAAGCTCGTAGCCAGCCAGCCAGCCATGGGGAGGGGGAACGGAGTGATGGGGAGCAAGGCAGTGGCGCTGGCGCTGCTGCTCTGCCTGAGCAGCGCGGCGGTGGGCGCGTGGGCCAGGCCCGTCGCTAACAAGGGGAAGCACGTCGCCGACGAGAAGTTCCTGTTGCTGAAGAAGCACTTCGGCAAGGGACTTGGAGGTGGTCTTGGGAAGGGTGGTGGGCTCGGTGGAGGTGGCGGATACGGTGGTGGAGGAGGGCTTGGTGGCGGTGGCGGCTACGGTGGTGGTGGAGGACTAGGTGGTGGCGCTGGCCATGGTGTCGGTGGAGGTCTTGGTGGTGGGTTTGGCAAAGGAGGAGGGCTTGGCGGCGGGTTTGGCAAGGGTGGTGGACTCGGCGGGGGTATTGGTAAAGGTGGTGGTCTTGGTGGTGGAATAGGCCATGGCATTGGTGGTGGTATCGGCAAAGGTGGCGGTCTTGGTGGTGGTATTGGCAAAGGTGGAGGCCTTGGCGATGGATTTGGCAAGGGTGGTGGACTTGGTGGAGGCATTGGTAAGGGTGGTGGACTTGGTGGTGGAATCGGCCATGGCATTGGCGGTGGTTTTGGTAAAGGTGGAGGTCTTGGCGGTGGCATCGGCAAAGGTGGAGGACTCGGTGGTGGATTTGGTAAGGGTGGAGGTCTTGGCGGTGGTATCGGCAAAGGTGGAGGACTCGGTGGTGGATTTGGTAAGGGTGGAGGTCTTGGCGGCGGCATCGGCAAAGGTGGAGGACTTGGTGGTGGATTTGGTAAGGGTGGAGGTCTTGGCGGCGGCATCGGCAAAGGTGGCGGTCTTGGTGGTGGATTTGGTAAGGGCGGAGGTCTTGGCGGCGGCATCGGCAAAGGTGGAGGTCTTGGCGGCGGCATCGGCAACGGAGGAGGACTCGGTGGTGGTACCGGTGGCGAGTATGGCAATGGTGGTGGTCTCGGAGGTGGCATCGGCCATGGGTTCGGTGGTGGCATCGGAAATGGCGGTGGTCTCGGCGGTGGCTTTGGCAAAGGTGGTGGACTAGGCGGCGGCGGAGGCGGCGGAGGTGGTGGTGGTGGTGGCGGCGGCGGCGGCGGTTTTGGCGAAGGCTTTGGCAAGGGAGGCGGGTTCGGTTTCGGGATCGGCAAAGGTGGCGGTGGCGGCATCGGCGGCGGCCACTGATGTTGTAGTATGTACGTTTGGCTCAGCTCTGTTCTGCGGAGCGCCGTTGGTCATCATAGTATTCTGTCGATGTGAGCAGTACGTGTGATGAAAGAGATTTTCCCTTGTAGAAACTCACTACTAGCATTTTCTTGTGTCTCGTTCTGTTCTCTGTGGGAGAGATATTCTCGCGCATGTACGTTGGTGATGGTAATATATGAGTATCTTGTATTCCTTGGTCCATGCCAGTGTTTGCTCCAGTGATTTGAAATTTAAATTAGGTACAAGTAAATAAGAAGTGTTCAAACTTCAGAAGCTACCTGCTAGTGTTGAAAGTTCAGGATGCTCAGAACAGAGCAAGCATAGCAAAGCAGAGGAAGGATAGGAAGGAACGACATGCAGCAATGCAAAAGCTTTCGGCAGCTGCTCAACCGGCTGACGGCCTGAAATCTTTGCTCGCTCAGTGTCCAGACTCCAGAGCTCCAGATTATGTGTAGTTTGCAACTTTTTTTTTTGAAAGGGGATTCCCCGGCCTCTGCATCAGGTAGATGCATACGGCCACTTAGATAAATAAAATAGGTTCAACAATGTCGAAAAGTCGTAAAAGAAACTACGTCGAGCTCACAAAGACCTCGTCATGAAAACACAAAAAAAGGCCATATAGCCACAACCGGCTGGCAGAAAAATAGGTATGGAAACTAATTGCCTATCCTATTACATGACCGCCATCCAAACCGGTTGAATATATCCCGCGCTACCATCTCCCACCGGACAGATCCAGTAACCAAACGCTCCCTGGCCTCCGTCGGAGTGAGTAGGGACCACATACGGATCAACGCCGTAGCACGGAATACAACCTGCAAAAAATGAATAGTAGTTATTCTGTTAAAAGCCAAATCATTTCTGCAGTTCCAAATTGCCCATAACAACGCACAAACTCCTACACGAATGTGTCTAGCTGTACCGGACTCTATCCCATCCAGCCACGTTCCAAATAACGACCCGACCGAACTCGGAGGAGTAATGTTAAAAGCAATTTGCACTGAGCGCCACAAAATTCTTGCCAACGGGCACTCAAAGAATAGATGCTTAATGGTTTCATCCCGATCACAGAAACTACACCTAGTAGATCCTGTCCAATTGCGCTTAACCAAGTTGTCCTTTGTTAGAATGACCTGTTTATGGACAAACCACATAAATACTTTGATTTTCAAAAGAACTTTGACTTTCTAAACATGTTTGGAGTTAGGAATGACACTCGAGTTAATAACATCGATGTACATCGATTTAACGGTAAAATGTCCAGACCTAGTAAGCTTCCAACACAACTGATCGGGCTGATGTTGTAGCTGAACCTCCATCAGTCTACGCACCAGATGAAGCCAAGCTTCTCATCTATTACCAACAAGCACCCTCCTAAACTGAATATTAAGGGGGGTGGCCTGCATAATCGTTGCCACAAGCGCATCACGTTTATGCACAATACGATACAGAGTTGGGTACTGTAATGCCAAAGGAGTCTCACCAAGTCAGGTGTCCTCCCAGAAGCGAGTATCGTTACCATCGCCGACTATAAACTTTGTTCGATTAAAGAAGGCTGTCTTAACTCTCATAAGCCCAGAAGCGAGTATCGTTACATGTGTAGTTTGCACCTAAGAGTGGTCAACATGTAAACAGTGCTTAATCACTGTAAACCAAACTTGGGCACATGTTCTTCGGTATAAGTCTGGTTTACATTAACTTTACTAAACACGACCCGGTTTGGTTTACTAAATACGACCCGAGGTGATTATATGGTTACGGTTCGCCTATAGCTAACACTAAAAAAAGCTAATACGTGGAACTCACTTGACTTGTCAAACCGTCCACATGACGAATAATGCTACCTCTAGTCCGTATGGGTCCCACTTGCCAGTGGCCAATGAACACACGTACGCACACCTTACCCTTACGAGCACCTACAAAAGACTGAGCCGACATATTATCTTGAGATTGATGAAGTGGTCACATACACCTTCGTAGTCA
Organism: Aegilops tauschii subsp. strangulata; assembly: GCF_002575655.3. Lineage (NCBI taxonomy): Eukaryota > Viridiplantae > Streptophyta > Magnoliopsida > Poales > Poaceae > Aegilops > Aegilops tauschii. The sequence goes on from NC_053039.3 coordinate 52,354,810, forward strand.
ATATGAATGTCTCCTCTCACTGAACGCAAATCGCCAGAAGGCCTGAAACAAATATAGGAAAATGAGAGCATCAATGTCAAGTCTAAGACTTCAACTTCGATGGGTTGGGATACCACTTTCACCTAACCATTCAACAACAGGTTGGTTCACAGGAAATACAATTTTACACCGGTGAGGAAAGACATATTATATATACTCCCGACACTAATTATTACTAGTAGATTGCTCCTGCGTTGCTACGGGCGACAACACATATACTTTAGGAAGCATTTCTGGTCTGAACTCTTAATTCAATTATGCCCCTCAATCTAGTCTGTTACACCCATTGCTTTTTTTAAATGTACTCTTTTGTTATTTTGGGTGTTGGTATATCATGAAGAAAATTTCGAGCTATAAAATAAAATTCACAAATTAGACATGCATGACCTTGTTATGAAGAATGATTTCTTACATTACTTTTGGAACATGTGCTGACACACATATCCATTTAAAAAAGAACAATATTTCTATTAACAAAAATTTGAGAGTTTGTACAACTCGTGAATGTGTGTGGCTAACATGTAATTGTGAAAGAAAGAAAAGGTTTATAGGAAGCTCGGTTTCTGCTCTCAGGGTGGTGGCGGCTGGGTTGATCCATCTATACTCGTTCGGTTGTCCCCTGCAGCAATCGTCCAATGATGTAAATAATGCATGGATAGGAAGATGATGGTACGAGGGACATCGATCATGTGAAGACTCTTCCCCGCAATTGCCTCTCGACCGGACCGACCCTGATGCAAGCTACTTGGGCACCTCCTCTTAGGGCGCACGGCGGCGACCGGATCAACCTTGAGGTGTGTCGTTGTTTCAGACGATATCAGCCCGACAGTGTGGTAGGCAGAAGATCATCGTTGAGGGGGAGGGGTTCGGGAGGAGGATGATTTTTTTCTGTTTTTTTCTTTTTGTTTTTGCGCGAGGCAAGGGAGGTGGGTTTTGTTGTGCCATGAGGGGGTGGTGGTGGATGGGGTTTTTCGTAGGGGGAATCAATGGGAGTTGAGTTGGACGTACCATGTATAGTCCCCAACTCCCATTTAATAGTAGAGACATGGCTAAAAAAACTTCCTGTTATTAACTATTTGCATCCCTAATTAAGTGTCTGAATAATTAATTAATTGCAATAATGGCTCGATTCTAAAATTGATTTTTCATGAAAAAATCCCTACTTAAACGGACTTAATTAATTGCACATGTAATTAATTATCTAGCTAATTAATTGCATTATGACTTGATTCCCAAACTAATTTGGTGATTGGTTTCCAAATTATTTTTTTGTTTTTCTTTTCTTTTTTGCTTGAGGCAAGGGAGGCGGGTTTTCTTGTGTGTGTGGGGAGGTGGGAGCGGATGGGTTTTCGTAAGGGGATCTAGGGTTTAACAGTAATGATAAATTTGAAAACACTTCCTGCTATTAATTATCCGCATCCCTAATTACTCCCTCCGTTCCTAAATATAGGTCTTTCTAGAGATTTTAACAAGTGGTTACATACGGAGCAAAATGAGAGAATCTACACTCTAAAATATATCTATATACATCCGTATGTGGTTGTCCATTTGAAGTCTCTAAAAAAGACTTATATTTAAGAACGGAGAGAGTATGTGTCTGGCTAATTAATTAATTGCATTAATGGCTTGATATCATACTTAATTTGGTGCTAAAAATCCATACTTAAACGGACTTAATTAATAGCATGCTTAATTAATTGCATTAATGACTTGATTTCCAAATTGATTCGGTACTTTGTTTCCAAATTGTTTTGCATTATTGACTGCTGATACCTTTCATAGTTAACGTGATCCTCCCATTTAAGGTTTGATAATACTTTTCATAATTAATGTGATACTCATATTCAAAGAACAATACTCTCGTAAATAACGTGATCCTTTCATTCAACACTTGATGGTACTTCTTATAATTATTGTGATCCTCCTGTCCAAATAATAATACTCTTCATAATTATAATGATCCTACTTTCAAATGCTCGATAATATTTTCCATAATTAACATGATCCTCTTGTCCAAATAATGACACTATTCATAATTAATGTGATCCTTCTTTCCAAAGAATGATATTCTTCATATTAGTATGATTCTCCCGTCCAACGCTCGATTATACTTTCCAAATTAAGTGGACATATTAACTGTTTGCCTAATTAACACACATGATTAACTGGTCTGCCTATTTAATTGCATGCAAGTGTGGGCAAAGCAAGAATTGGACAAGAGATAACTGAGATGATTTTTGGACATTAATGTACGCATGCAAAACGAAACCAAAAGACATATGAACCTACCATAACGATCGCGGACTCCCCCTTTAGGAGTAGAGTAGTAGAATGCACGTGCATTGCTACGTGCTACAATGCATATACTTCGAGAAGCATCTCTGGTCTGAACTGCTAATCCAGTTATGCCCCTCAATCTAGTTTGTTAGACCTACTGCTTTTTTTATGTACTCTTTTGTTATTTTGGTTGTTGGTATATCATGAAGAAAATTCTGAGCTATAAAATAAAATTCACTAATTAGACATGCATGACCTTGGTATCAAGAATGATTTCTTACATAATTTTTGGAACGTTTGTTGACACACATATCCACCTAAAAAAAGAGCAATATTTATATTAACAAAAATCCAAGAGTTTGTACAATTCATGAATGTATATGGTTAACATGTAATTGTGAAAGAAAAAATAGTCTATAGGAAGCTCGCTGTGTGCTCTCGGAGTGTTGGCGGCTGGATTTATCTATCTATACTCGTCCGGCCGTCCGCTGAAGCACTCGTCCCATGATGTAAATAATGCATGGATAGGAAGATGATGGTATGAGGGACATCGATCATGTGAAGACTCTTCCGGCAATTGCCTCTCGATCGGACTGACCCTGAGGCGCGCTCCTTAGGCACCTCCTCCGAGGACGCATGGTGGCGACCGGATCAACCCTGAGGCGTGTCGTTGTTTTACAGGATGTCAGTTCGATAGTGCGGTAGGTAGCGGATCATCATTAAGGGGGAGGGGTTCGGGAGGAGGACGATCTTTTTTCTTTTTTTCCTTTTTTGCGCGAGGCAAGGGAGTTGGGTTTTCTTGTGCATATCAGGAGGTGGTGGTGATGTGGTCACCTATTACAGGTAGGGTCAAGGACCAATCATTTGGGGCCCACATAAGGCCCCATCACCATCATAGGTAGGTCCCTGGACCGTGCCAACATTCTGATGCATACATCAGGAGGTTCACTCGAACGGCTTTGCGGCACTCGGTCGATCACACGTCACTCGGCTGATGGACCACCACTCGAACATAGAGGACATGAGGACATCATGGGAGTTGCAACGGTCGAGGAATCCTAAGCCATCCACTAAATAGAGTTATAGCTACCGTTACCTGTAACTGCTGCAGTAGAGGCTTATTACACTAGTAACTGACTCATTCAATGACATTTATTGCCTCGGCGGCGTGGGAGACATGGGGCTGCAGCACACTCTATATAAGCCGCACCCCTCTCCATGACCGGGCAACGAGCAACCTTTGTAACCATATCTACCATATCAAAGCAAGTCTCAGGGTACGAGACGTAGGGATTTTACCTCCACCGAGTGAGGGGCCTGAACTCGTTAAACACCGAGTGTTACACCTGCGCCGTAGCTAGGCTCTGCCCCTTATTCGTACCCCTAGTACTCATTGTCAGTATCATAACCCCGACAGTTGGCGCCCACCATGGGGTTAGGCGTCTAGCAAAGTTTCACGATGTAGGTGGATTTTTTCATCATCATGTTAGTCGGCGGCGAAATCCGTTTCGGGTCGATCTCCTTCATCGCCGACGACTCAGCGTGGCTACGCGAAGCCCCGCTGGATGTGGAGCCGTTGCCTGTCCGCGGCGCGACGGAGTTCCATGCTTCTTCCTACGGAGTCCTTTTACGACAGCCCTCGGCTCTGTACCGAGTAGTTGTCCACCCCCACCATTGCGCGTTGTCGCAAGCGCTCCGGGCGTTCGCGGCTGCAGCGCTGGAGCAAGCACGACGTTGCCACCCAGGCAGCGGCAGAACAGGTGGCGACTCTCGAGCTCGACGAGCCTGCCCTTGACCTCTCCAACGGATCACTCGGTGATTCCTCTGAGGAGTCCGAGTCTGAAAGCATCGAGTCGACCGCTGAAGTCCTTATGGCAGACAACGGCTAGCACCGCACACCCCCGGGACACACGGACGACCGTGTGGGTGCATCACTCAACACCGATGGTGGCACCGATGGCCATGAGCCGTACGTACCACAGGCTCTCACTCGGGAGCAGCAGGACGAGCTCCGCCGTAGGAACGAACAGCTCCTGAACACCCCTATCACATGGACGACTCCCGAGGCATTGGCCATGGAGTCAACTCGTTTGGACACATTGGCCGAGTGCGATCGCCTCGAGCGGCTTCAGAGAGAGCTGGACGAACGCGAGCACCGTCAACCCAGCTCCAATCGGCATAAGCGCCGACTCTACTCGAGTGACCAGCCTCGTAAGTATCAAGTCCTTAGTACTCCATTGCAAAATCTGGCAGCTGCCACTCGGATCGCGGATTCCATCCAGCCCTCCAGCTCTACGGCCGGGGAGGGGATTCGGCAGATCTAGGTGCTCCTGAAGATAGCATTGTCGCAGAACGCGATAGTGTCCTAGTCTAGAGATCGGATCCACAACGCATCAGTGCGCGCGGAGACCATTCAGTCGGCATATAGCCCACTCGGCTCCGGCAAGCGCTGAGTCACTTCCTCCTCAAGAGATCACCATGAAGATCGGAGGTGCGATCGAGTCGAGTCGCCCCAGCGTCACAACGACTATGATCGCGCCCTGATGCCTCCACCACGAGACGACGTTTACGTGCGTCCGCCCTATGATGATAGGCGTGCACATAGCAGCGATCATAGCTAGGCTGAGTCCCGCTCGTCATACGAGGGACACTCGAGACCCTCTGTTCAACCCAAGATCCGTTCTCGCTCAGAGCTTGGTCGACAGGGCCGTGCCCTGCGAGAAGGCCAAGATCATGACATCCCGAATGGCTCCATACCATCGGGCCTCGAGTGCTTCAGCTGTTACCTACGGGCAGGAGAGATTCCCAACAGCTTCAGATTAGCCACGGGGATCAGCAAGTTCACCGACGAGTCCAAGCCTGAGATTTGGCTAGAAGATTACCGAGTGGCAGTTCAGATCGGTGGCGACAACGACAATGTGGCCTTGAAACGCTTGCCCCTGATGCTCGAGGGCTCCGCGGGCTTGGCTAACGCAGCTCCCGCCGGGTAGCATATTCTAGTGGGACGGTCTGGCAAGAGTGTTCGTCAAAACTTTTGAAGGCACATACATGAGAGCAGGTGCTTTGGCCGAGTTATAGCACTGTGTGCAAAAACAGAACGAGACTCTCCGTGAGTATATCCAGCGGTGGACCACTCTGCACAATACGGTGGAGAACGTCACCGAGCAACAGGCAATCTGCGCCTTCAAGGCCGGAGTAAGATATCGTGAGCTGAACATGAAGTTTGGCCGAACTAAGACCCCGACTCTTAGTCAGGCTATGGAGATAGCCAATCGGTACGCCAATGGTGAAGAGGAAGAACGACTGAGAAGCGGCAAAAGCTGGACAGGCGACGCTCATCAGTCGGACAATAAGGGCAAAAAGCACAAGCGCAAGGCTGACGCTGGAGGGAGCACTAAGGTTGCGGCTTTGGCTGGCCAAAGCAAGAGTAAAGGCTCCCAAAAGCAGAAGAAGGACTGGAAAGGGAAAAAGCAAGTCACCCAGAGGAGTGACATCCTCGATCAGCCCTGCCAAATCCATACGAAGAAGGATGAGGATGACAATCTGATTTTGCGCAAGCACACCACTCGGGAGTGCCGACTCCTAAAGCAAGAAACGCGGCAAGATTCTTCCGGAGACAAGGATGAGGACGACGACAACGGAGACAAAGGTACTTCTGGGTATCCCAATGTCAAGAACGTCTTGATGATCTTCGCCGACGTCGAGAGCAAGTGTCGCCTCAAAGTCATTAACCGAGAGGTCAACATGGTAGTTCCGACCATCACCAAATACCTCAACTGGGCCAAGACGCCCGTGACCTTTGATCAATCGGATCATCCGGCGCGCATACCGACCCCCGGGCGGCAGGCCTTGGTGATTGACCCAGTCGTTGGTGGAGTCCGACGGCGCAAAGTCGTAATGGACGGCGGCAGCGGGCTTAACATCATTTACGCCGACACGCTGGAGGCAATGGGCATTCCGATGACCGGGCTCAGCAAGAGGAACATGCAATTCCACGCGGTAATCCCGGGGAAGAAGGCCAAGTCACTCGGACAGTTCGCCCTCGACGTCGTAGTCGGCGAAGAGAAGAACTTCCGAAAAGAACGACTGACTTTCGAGGTAGTAGACTTCTGAAGTGCTTACCATGCCATCCTGGGTAGGCCTGCCTACGCTCGTTTCATTGCCCGTCCATGTTACGTGTATCTTAATCTTAAGATGCCAGGGCCGAAAGGCGTGATCACTATCACAAGAAATTGGAAGTTAGCCGAGGAGTGTCTCCAGAAGGGCTCTCAGATTGCCGATGAATAGATGACAATGCCCGAGTTGGACGAGTACAAGAAGGCGGTGGACTCAAGCGAGTTGCTTAAGTCCAAGAAGCCGACCGTGGAATCCGCTTTCCAGTCGATGGGGGAGATGAAGCCAGTGCACATCCATCCTCAAGACCCGAATGCTGCCCCGACCAACATCTCCACTACCCTGGACAGCAAATTGGAAGCCGCGCTCGTCCAGTTCCTCCGTGAGAACTGGGACATCTTTGCATGGAAGCCTTTTGACATGCCAGGTGTTCCTAGGGAGCTGGCCAAGCACAGACTTCGCGTCAACTCGACGATGAGGCCTGTCAAGGAGCACCTTCGATGATCTTCTGCCTAGAAGCGCAAGGCGATTGGCGAGGAGATAGCACGGCTCTTGGCCGCCGAAGTCATTCGAGAGGTGTACCACTCCGAGTGGCTTGCCAACGTCGTCCTGGTGCCGAAGAAGGATAAGACTCTCCGAATGTGTGTAGATTTTAGGCACATCAATCGGGCCTGCCCGAAAGATCATTTCCCTCTCTGTCGCATAGATCAGATAGTAGATTCTACTACCAGATGTGAGCGGTTGTCATTTCTGGATGTGTACTCCGGGTACCACCAGATCCGACTGTATGACCCTGATGAAATAAAAATAGCGTTCATCACCCCATTCGGGTGTTTCTGTTATATCACGATGCCATTTGGGTTGAAAAATGCTAGAGCCACATTTCAGCGTATGATTCAGAAGTGCTTACGGAAGCAGACCAGTCGGAACATGGAAGCTTATATGGATGACATCGTGGTTAATTCTAGGAAAGGTTCTGACCTCCTGACCGACCACGCTGAAACTTTTGCAAACTTACGCACTTTCAGCATCAAACTCAACCCAACTAAGTGTACATTCGGCGTACCAGCAGGCAAGTTACTCGGTTTCTTTGTTTTTGAATGAGGGATCGATGCCAATCTTGAGGAGATAGGGGCTATCATCCGAATGAAACAACCGAAATGTCTACACGACGTACAACACCTCATAGGCTGCCTAGCGGCCCTGAGTAGGTTCATCTCATGGCTCAGTGAAAAAGCCCTACCGCTTTACCGATTGATGAAGAAGTATGATAGGTTCGAGTGGACTCCCGAAGCGCAGGCTGCGTTCCAGGAACTTAAAGCCCTGCTTTTCACCCAACCGGTGCTAGCTGCTCCGAGCAGCAAGGAGCCTTTGCTCTTATACATCGCGGCCACGAGCCAAGTTGTTAGCACGGTCCTCACTGTGGAACGGGAAGAACAAGGCAAAGCCTTCAAGCTCCAACGACCAGTCTACTACATCTCTGAAGTCCTGACGCCTTCTAAGAAAAGGTATCCTCATTATCAGAAGCTAGTATACGGAATCTATCTAACTGCAAAGAAGGTGGCGCATTATTTTCAAGAACACTCGGTCACGGAGATCATGAACAAGAGAGATTCCACTAGCCGAGTGGCTAAGTGGGCCATCGAGCTCCTCCCGTTGGACATCAAGTTTGAAGCCAAGAAGGCCATCAAGTCACAAGCCCTGGTAGATTTCCTTGCTGAGTGGATTGAGCAAGAGCAACCCGTTCCGAGTGTTCCCGAACACTGGACGATGTTTTTCGACGGCTCCAAGATGCTCCATGGCTGCGGGGCCAGAGTGGTCTTGGTGTCCCCTAAAGGCGGCCGACTCAGTTATGTGCTTTAGATTCACTTCGACTCCTCCAACAACGAAGCCGAATACAAAGCTCTCCTATATGGGTTGCGAATGGCAATTTCTCTGGGAATTCGCCGACTGATGGTCTATGGCGACTCGGACCTAGTGGTGAATCAAGTCATGAAGGAATGGGATATACGTAGTCCGGCGATGACTGGCTACTACAACGCCATCAGAAAACTAGAAAAACACTTTGAAGGGCTGGAGCTCCATCATGTGCCATGACTCAAGAACCAAGCAGCTGACGACCGGGCCAAGATGGGATCCACTCGGAAGACGGTACCCAAGAATGTGTTTCTCGAACACTTACACTCGCCCACAATCAAGGAAGATCCTTTTGTGGAGGAACCCCTGCAACCAGTCGGTCCTTCCAATCTGACTGAAGTAGACATCCCTACAATAATTGACCTGGTTCAAGAGATCCTTGTCATCACTCCCGAGTGGACTGAACCGTACCTGGTGCACCTGCTCCAACAGGAACTCCCAGAAGACGAGGATGAAGCTCAACAGGTCGTACATCAATCCAAGGCTTTCACCATCATGGGAGATCAACTGTACAAGAAGAGTATGATCGGAGTCACTCAGTGATGCATATCACCGGAGGAAGGGCAACAAATGCTGCAACAGATTTACTCGGGAACCTGTGGTCACCATGCATCCTCTCCCTGGTCGCCAAAGCATTCAGGGCCGGGTTCTATTGGCCTCGGGCCAATGAGGCTGCTCGGGATTGTCACGCCCAATATGCGATACTATCCTAAAGAGACTCGAAGGTCCCACCAAGGATAGAACCGCATATTGACACGCTTTTGCAAGGTGGATATCATTACATCAACATTACATAATAGTTCGGGATACATACAAGGCATACAGATGCCGCAAGAATACATCAATACATCATACATGAGATCGACATCCGACTACGGATGAAACACAAACAGGAACTCCAACGACATCCACCCTGCTAGCCCAGGCTGCCGACCTGGAACCTATCCCCTGATCGAAGAAGAAGCAGAAGAAGAACTCCAAAACAAGTAAACATCGCTCTCGCGTCATGATCATCGCAAAACCTGAACCTGCAACTGGTGGTGTAGTAATCTGTGAGCCACGAGGACTCAGCAATCCCATTACCATGGGTATCAAGACTAGCAAAGCTTAATGGGAAAGGAATGGATAAGGTGGTGAGGTTGCAGCAGCGTCTAAGCAAAGTATGGTGGCTAACCTACGCAAATGAGAGCGAGAAGAGAAGCAAAGGAACGGTCGTGAAACTAACAATGATCAAGAAGTGATCCTGAACTCCTACTTACGTCAAACATAACCCAGAAACCGTGTTCACTTCCCGGACTCCGCCGAGAAGAGACCATCACGGCTACACACGCGGTTGATGCGTTTTAATTAAGGTCAAGTGTCAAGTTCTCTACAACCGGATATTAGCAAATTCCCATCTGCCACATAACCGCGGGCACGGCTTTCGAAAGATAATACCCTGCAGGGGTGTCCCAACTTAGCCCATTATAAGCTCTCACGGTCAACGAAGGATATTCCTTCTCCCGGGAAGACCCGATCAGTCTCGGAATCCCGGTTACAAGACATTTCGACGATGGTAAAACAAAACCAGCAAGACCGCCCGATGCGCCGACATCCTGATAGGAGCTGCACATATCTCGTTCTCAGGGCAACACCGGATGAACACTACGTACAACTAAAACCAGCCCTCAAGTTTCCCCGAGGTGGCGCTGCAAGTCGCTCTGGTTCGGACTAACACTTAGACAAGCATTGGCCCAGGGGGGCTAAATAAAGATGACCCTCGAGAGAGCGACTCCCAAGGGAAAAGTAGGTGGTGGTGAGGCAAATGGTAAAACCAAGGTTGGGCCTTGCTGGAGGAGTTTTATTCAAAGCGAACTGTCAAGGGGGTCCCATAAATCACCCAACCGCGTAAGGGACGCAAAATCGAGGAACATAACACCGGTATGACGGAAACTAGGGCGGCAAGAGTGGAACAAAACACCAGGCATAAGGCCGACCCTTCCACCCTTTACCAAGTATATAGATGCATTAATAATATAAGAGATATTGTGATATCCCAACATAAACATAATCCAACATGGAGCAATCTTCATCTTCACCTGCAGCTAGCAACGCTATAAGAGGGGCTGAGCAAAGCGGTAACATAGCCAAACAATGGTTTGCTAGGAAGGGTGACAAAGGTTAGAGGTTCATGGCAATTTGGTAGGCTTGAGGAGCAAGTGAATAGGTAGCACAGCATAGCGATAGAACGAAGCAACTAGCATAGCAATGATAGTAATGAGATCCAAGGTGACGGTCATCTTGCCTGAAATCCCGCTAGGAAGAAGAATGAATCCATGAAGAAGATGAACCCACGAAGACGAACGAATCCTCACGATCGCAACGACACGGGAACTATCGAGAAGAAGCACACAACATGGTAAACACACCACACATGAACAAGGAATGATGCTGAACCAAGAATGATGCATGACGAAGCTATATGAAGCTACTCATGACAAGAGATGATGCATACAAGAACAACACATCAAAGCAAGTTTAAATGAGGCCGGAAACAACATATAACAAATCCAGGAAGTCCTCATATGCAAATTTCGAAATTGGTCCAGAACTGAGTAAACCTTATGTTCAAGTTGTTAAACAACAAGTTAAGGAGCACCATGATGATCTACACGAAAATCTAGTCGAGTTACATATAAAGTTCATTAGATTCGGAGCTACGGTCTAGAAGATATGAGCAAAACAAGTTAAACATGGCATTGATGCAAAATGCATACAAACATCAAGCAAACACCTCAAAACAAGGATGCAACATGATAATATGAGACTACATGCAAAACTAAGAAAGTTTCATATAGAGCATGCTCAAAACGGAGCAACGGTGCAACACATACACTCCAAACAATATATAGCAACAATCTGTCCAAAACAGCAACTAGGCACCTAGCAATCATCAAACCAATATGCTACAGCAACTCAACATGAAAACAAAAGGCATGGACATGATGTACAAGTAAAGCACAAAAAAACATGAACACTGAGCTATCTCCAGAAATCAATAGAACAAACTCAAAAAGGACATGGCAAGATTGCAAATAATAACAGGTTCATAGACTTCGCAGAAATACTGGACATGGCAGAAATAACATCAGGTTGCAATGTTTAGAGCTATCAAGCAACATGCTACAGGAACATAACGTAGAAAACAAAGGCATGGAATGAATCTACTCAAAGCATATAACAAATGTCACTTACTGACCATAAGCCAAAAAGGACCATAAGATATGATGGAAACCATGTAAACATAGCAAGTTTCGTTATCAGGTTTCAGACTTGGCAGAAAACAGAGCATGGCAGAAACAATAATATGTAGGCATCTTGGTGAGCTTGATGCACTCACCACAAGGCAATGCATGACAAAACAAGTGTACCTACAGTAAGAAGGCATGTTTATAAAGCTATCCATGGCAAGAAAAAATGCATAGCATGTATGAAACAACTACAACAACCTTGGCAAAATTGAATAACACGTAAACAATCTGCCAGAAATCTTTTATAGCAAAAGTAGAGCAAGATTGAGTCATGCTATGGCACTCCATAATTGCAAACAAGGGCAGGAATGGATCAATTACAACAATATCTACAAAACATCATTACTGAACATCACCAAAATATGCACGGATCTCTCTGTAGCATCAAGTTTATATGGCAACAAAATAACAACAGACAGACTTAGAGAAATTACTAAGTCCATGAAATCAGAAACTTTACGGAGCCTAGTTTGCATGCTTGTGCTAGTCACCACAGAGATCACAAAAATACATGGCATACACCTATGGAAAGATGGCATGGCATACAACAAAACACATGTAGAGGTCATGCTCATAAGATGCACAGATTAAATGCAACAAAAATAATAAATCACCAAGTCCTGATAAGTAACAGCAGATAACAGCAACTAGCACTCTTGCAACGATGATTTGGGCATCAAGATGGACTTAAATGAACATGGTGCAATGGAATAAAATGTAGAGCATCACGAGGCGAACATTTCGATATGTTACACGCACAAAACGGAGCATTATGCATGGAGTTATGATGTAGAGAACATGGGCATGTAATGTGAAACTAAAATGACAGAAATTTCCGGGGGGGGGGGGGGGATTCTCGGGGTCAACCTAGAGATTGGATCGGGCTGAGGCTCGGCTCGAGCTCGGGCCGGAGGATGGGAACGCCGGCGTGGCGGCTGTGGAGGGAGGCGCGGTCGGGCGCCGGCGGTGAGCTCCGGCGACAGGAGGCGAGGAGCAGGGCGAGGGGCGGCGGCCATGGCGCGGGGCGGCGCGCGGGAGGCGGCGCGGCGACGGCAGGGGCGGCGTGGCGGCGAGCGGGAGGCGGCGGAGGCGAGGCGCGAGGCGGCGGCGAGGCGGCGAGGCGCGGGCGGCGGAGCACGGGCACGCCGGCGAGGGGCGCGGGCGGCGGGAGCGGGGCGGCGCGGGCTCCAGTGCGGCGAGCGGCGGCGGAGGACGGGCCCGGCGCGGCCCGGTTCGGCCCGGGGTGGGCCGAATCTGGGCCCCGGGTGGCGCGGTGGAGGAGGGCGCTGGCGGCGGTGAGGTGGCACGACGCGAGTGGAGGGGAGCGGCGGCGGGGTGACGTGGCGGCTTGTGGTTGGCCGGAGCGACGTGTCCGGCGGACATGTCCGGCGTGGACGGGCGTGTCCGGCGGCCCGAGGAGGAAGACGCTAGGGTTTCATCCGCGAAATTGGAAGGGGAGGGCCTATTTATAGATAGAGGGAGCTAGGAGAGTCCAAACGAGGTGCGGTTTTCGCCCACGCGATCGTGATCGAACGACCGAGAGCATGGCGGAGACTTAGAGGGGTTTTGGGTTGTTTAGAGAGGGGGTTTTGCTGCAACACACAAACGGACTTTGCGGTTACCCGGTTAACCGTTGGAGTACCAAACGATCTCCAAATGGAACAAAACTTGACCGGCGGTCTACCGATGGTATACCAAGGCCACTTGGCAAGCCTCGGTTCATTCCGAGAACGTTCAACACCCGCTCACGAAAAGAAACAAGAGGGGTGCGCCGGAGGAGGTGGGAGTGCCGGATTGCAAAACGGACAACGGGGAAAATGCTCGGATGCAAGTTTTGAAAAACATGATGATGCAATGCAGATGATGACATGGCAAAATGCAACACGCAAGAAAATGACATGGCAACGACAGCGAATAACTGGCAGACACCTGGCGTATCGGATTCGGGGCGTTACAGGGATATAGTAGATTAATGCGTCGGGTGCCAGTTTTACGCGAACCATTTGCACAAGCCGGCGTCCGCTCTAAAGACTATCCCTCATTTGGCCATTCGCCGTCTTGGGACTCGACATGATTGGCCCTCTTCGGACCCGGGCGAGCAGTTTTACACACTTGTTGGTGGCAGTGGACAAGTTTACCAAGTGGATTGAGGCCAAGCCAATAAAGAAATTGGACTCGGCCACTGCCATTCAGTTCATCAAGGAGATAATCTTCAGATTCAGAGTCCCGCACAGCATCATCACCGACAACGGGTCTAACTTCGACTTAGACGAGTTCCGTGAGTTTTTCTACACCCAAGGCACTCGGGTCGATTACGCCTCTATGGCACACCCGCAGTCGAATGGGCAAGCCGAGCGAGCGAACGGTCTCATACTCCAAGGGTTGAAACCCCGCCTCATGCGCGATCTAACTCGCGCGGCAGGGGCTTGGGTGACCGAATTACCATCACTCCTTTGGGGCTTGCGGACGACCCCGAATCGATCCACCAACTGCAAATGGTGTACGGGTCAGAAGCGGTCTTGCCGAGTGATATGCTCCACAACTCTCCCCGAGTGGATCTTTACTCCGAGGCTGAGGGCAAGGAAGCAAGGTAGGATGGCCTAGACCTTTTGGAGGAGGAAAATGAGCTAGCGCTTATAAGATCAACGTTGTACCAACATGAGCTGACGTGCCTTCGAGGAAGGTGACCTGGTCCTCCGAGTGGATCAACAGAAACCTCACAAACTGGCACCCCCCTGGGAGGGGCCATTTGCCATATCGAAGATCTTACACAATGGAGCATACATGCTATACAACTTCCCCAAGGGAATAGAAGAGCCCAGAGCTTGGAACGCAGATTTGCTCCGCAAGTTTTACACTTAGAATAAAATTTCTCCCTTGTAATAGTTAGTCCGAATGAACTTAGATGAATAAAGTCTCGCTTTTTCCCATGTATATCATCTAGTTCGGCCTACGGTCGTATTTCACTCAGGTGACTAATCGCATTCAGAAACTAACACACCTCCAGTGGGTGAAGAGAGGGAAAAGCTTAGCTGCGAACCAACTTTCGCCTAAGTTAAAAAACCGTCTGAGTGAGGATTTGCTCCACACTCGGGGCCTTAGCCGTGTACCAGCTTTCGCCTAAGTAAAAAAAACGTCCGAGTGAAGATCTGCTCCACACTCCGGGGCTTAGCTGCGAACCAGCTTTTTCCTAAGTCAAAACACAATCCGAGTTAGGATCTGCTCCACACTCGGGGGCTTAGCTGCGAACCAGCTTTCGCCTAAGTTAAAAAGCAATCCGAGCGAGGATCTGTTCCACACTTGGGGGCTTAGCTGCGAACCAGCTTTCGCCTAAGATAAAAAACAATCCGAGTGAGGATCAGCTCCACACTCGGGGGCTTAGCTGTGAACCAGCTTTTGCCTAAGTGAAAAAACATTATGAGTGAGGATCTGCTCCACACTCAGGGGCTTAGCCGCGAACCAGCTTTCGCCTAAGTTAAAAAACAATCTGAGTGAGGATCTTCTCCACACTCGGGGGCTTAGCTGCGAACCAACTTTCTCCTAAGTTAAAAAACAATCCGAGTGAGGATCTGCTCCAGACTCGGGGGCTTAGCTGCGAACCAGCTTTCGCCTAAGTTAAAAAACAATCCGAGTGAGGATCTGCTCCACACTCGGGGGCTTAGCTGCGAACCAGCTTTCGCCTAACTTAAAAAAACAATCCGTGTGAGGATTTGCTCCACACTCGAGGGCTTAGCTGCGAACCAGCTTTCGCCTAAGTTAAAAAAAACAATCCGAGTGAGGATCTGCTCCACACTCAGGGGCTTAGCTGCGAACCAACTTTCGTCTATGTTAAAAAACAATCCGAGTGAGGATCTGCTCCACACTCTGGGGCTTAGCTGCGAACCAGCTTTTGCCTAAGTTAAAAAACCGTCCGAGTGAGGATCTGCTCCACACTCGGGGGCTTAGCTGCGAACATCCTTTCGCCTAAGTTAAAAAACCGTCCTAGTGATATTCGCGGTACACGATCGTGTGGGCGAAAACCGCACTCCATTTGGAGTCTCCTAGCTCCCTGTACCTATAAATACACCTCCCCCTGCGAAATATTTGCGGTGCAAACCCTAGCAAATTCACCCCGCCGCTACCGGACGTGTCCGCCGCCACCGGACGTGTCCGCCGCCACCGGACACCTCCTCGCCGCCGCGCCCGGCCACTCCCAGCCTGCCACGTCAGCACCCGGCCGCCTCCACCGCGCGGAGCCCGCGAGGCCCGCGTCGGTCCCCCCCGAGCCCGTCTCCCCGCCGCTAGGACCCGCGGGAGCCCGCGCCCCCGCGCCGCCGAAGCCCGGCGCTGCCCTCTGCCGTCCCCGCCGACCGGAGCCCGCACCGCCGCCGCCGCGGCTCCAACCGCACCGCCGCCTCGGTGCCCGCGCCGCCGCCTCCTCCTCCGCCGTTCGCCGGCGCCGCCCCTCCTCCGAGCTCCTCTCCTCCTCTCCAACGCCACCGGCCGCCGTCTCCCCCCCGAGCTCCGGCGAGCAGCCCGGCGAGCCTCGTCCGAGCCCGATCCAGATCCACGAAGTGGTTGACTTCTCTCCCTCCCCGATTTTTCTCCAAGTCATGAAAGTATTACATTCTGTTGCATACTTTGACGTATCGTAACTCTCTGCATATAGCTCCGTTTCGTGCGTGTAATATATCGAAATGTTCGTCTCACGATACTCTTAATTTTTTTCCATTGCACCATGTTCATTTGAGTACAGCTTGATGCCCAAATCTCTGGTGCAAGAGTGCTAGTTGCTGTTAACTGCTGTTACTTATCAGAACTTGAGGATTTGTTATTTTTGTTGCATTTAATATGTGCACCTTATGGGCATGAGCTCTACATGTGTTTTGATGTATGCCACGCCATCTTTACAAAGGTGTATTCCATGTATTTTTTTGATCTCTGTGGTGACTAACACAAGCATGCAAACTAGGCTCCGTAATGTTTCTGATTTCAGGGACTTGGTAATTTCTCTAAGTCTGTGACTGCTGTTATTTTGTTGCTATGTATCCATGTGGCTACAGAGAGATCCATGCTTAGTTTGGTGTTGTTCAGTAGAGATGTTCTGTAGATATAGTTGTGCTCTATCCATTCATGCCCTTATTTGCAATTATGTAGTGCCATAGCGTGACTCAATCTGGCTCTACTTTTACTATAAAATATTTCTGGCAGATTGTTAACATGATATTCAATTTTGCCAAGCTTGTTGTAGTTGTTCCATACATGCTATATACTTGTTCTTGCTATGGATAGCTTCATAAACATGCCATATTGCTTTAGGTATGCTTGTTTTGTCATGCATTGTTTTGTGATGAGTGCATCAAGCTCACAAAGATGCCCTCATAATGTCTGTTTCTGCCATGCTCTGTTTTCTGCCAAGTCTGAAACCTCTTAACGAAACTTGCTATGTTTACATGGTTGCCATCATATCTTTTGTTCCTTTTTGGCTTATGGTCAGTAAGGGACTTTTGTTCTATGCATTTAGTAGATTCATTCCATGCCTTGTTTTTCTATGTTAAGTTCTTGTAGCATGTCGATTTCTTGCTCTGAACATTGCTACCTGATGCTGTTTCAGCCATGTCCAGTAATTTCACTAAGTCTGTGAACCTGATATCTTTTGCACTTTTGCCATGCTTGTTTGAACCTACTGTGGTGTGATCTAGCCGTACCTCAGTGTTCATTTTTTGTCAAGAATCTCCTGTATATTACCGTCATATGCTTTGTTGCTACGTTGGAGTGCTGTAGCATTGTTACTTGTTGCATTCTAAGTGCTATCATGCTGTTAATCACAGATTCGTGTCATTCTTGTTTTGCTTGCCATTTGCAAACCGTGCATCCGTTTCCGGTGATCTTTATATCGATTTCAACCGAAATCATCTCATCTTTTCAGTGGAATTCTTGGTTTGCCAAGTTACTGCCTTGTTCATCATTTTTATTCCGGAGCACGCATATGCATCGCATATCATTTTCTTGCATATCATTCATGTATTGCATCATGTTGCTTGTGCATCTGCCATGATTGATTGGTCCCATTGCTTGTGTTCTTGTTTTGGGTAGAGCCGGGAGACGAGTTCGTGAACGAGGAACCTGTTGAGTACGCTTACGAGGATCAAGCTTTCGACAACTCCGAGAACCTTGCAGGCAAGATGACCATACCCTCGAAATCACTTCTATCTTTGCTTTGCTAGTTGTTCGCTCTATTGCCATGCTGCGCTACCTACCACTTGCTATATCATGCCTCCCATATTTGCCATGTCAAGCCTCTAACCATCCTTTCATAGCAAACCGTTGTTTGGCTAAGTTACCACTTTTGCTCAGCCCTTCTTATAGCGTTGATAGTTGCAGGTGAAGTTGAAGTTGGTTCCATGTTGGAACATGGAGATGTTGGGATATCACAATATCTCTTATTTAATTAATGCATCTATATATTTGGTAAAGGGTGGAAGGCTCGGCCTTATGCCTGGTGTTTTGTTCCACTCTTGCTGCCCTAGTTTCCGTCATACCGGTATTATGTTCCTTGAGTTTGCGTTCCTTACGCGGTTGGGTGATTTATGGGACCCCCTTGACAGTTCCCCTTGAATAAAACTCCTCCAGCAAGGCCCAACCTTGGTTTTACTATTTTCCACCTAAGCCTTTTCCCCCGGGTTTTCGCGAGCCCGAGGGTCATCTTTATTTAAACCCCCGGACCAGTGCTCCTTCGAGTGCTGGCCCAAACTGGGCGATGTCCGGCGCCCCCTGGGCAACCAGGGTCTATGCCAACCCGACGTCTTGCCCATCCGGTGTGCCCTGCGAACGAGATATGTGCAGCTCCTATCGGGATTTGTCAGCACATTCGGGTGGCTTTGCTGGTCTTGTTTTACCATTGTCGAAATGTCTTGTAAACCGGGATCCGAGACTGATCGGGTCTTCCTGGGAGAAGGTTTATCCTTTGTTGACCGTGAGAGCTTATAATGGGCTAAGTTGGGACACCCCTGCAGGGTATTATCTTTGGAAAGCCGTGCCCGCGGTTATGAGGCAGAGGGGAATTTGTTAATGTCCGGTTGTAGAGAACTTGTCACTTGACCCAATTAAAATACATCAACCGTGTGTGTAGCTGTCGGGGATATACCCCGCGGTATGACCCGGCCGGAAGTATGACCCGGCCAGACTTGGCATTTCGCTGATGACCCGACGGAGGACTAGCGACTCATGGGTCTGGCGGCTCATTGGTCAGACAGCTCATGAACTAGACGACTCATGGATGGCCCCGACGACGGGTCAGATAGAGGACAAGGCCCAAGGCCCAGAAGGCCGGCTCACGTTTATGATGGGCCGTTTAAGAAGAAAGGGATGACGAATATTTCCTTTACGAGGAAGCAAGACCCGGACTTGTAATTAACTTGTAAGAGAAGATAGACTAGTCCTAGTCCTACTAGGACTAGTCATGTAACACGCCTCCTCTAACTTATATAAGCAGGGGCAGGGCACCCCAAAGAGGGACAAGCAACAAGAAACAATCTCTAGGGATAGACACAAAGAGCCGGCTTACCGGCGACTCTCTCATGAGCATAATGAGACCTAGCCACAAACAGCATGTAGGGCTATTACCGGATGATGTTTCCCGGGGCCCGAAGCTGTCTAAATCCTTGTCTTGTCTTGCGTCTCCCGATTCCGCCCAACCCCTCTCAAGCTACCACATAGATGCGCTGGCCTCGCGACTAAGTCCTGACACTAAGGACATCTGCCGTGAGAATTCCACGACAGTAGCCGTGATGGTCTCTTCTCGGTGGAGTCCGGGAAGTGAACACGATTTGAGTTATGCATGAACGTAAGTAGTTTCAGGATCACTTCTTGATCATTTCTAGCTTCGCGACCGTTGCATTGCTTCTCTCCTCGCTCTCATTTGCGTAAGTTAGCCACCATATATGCTTAGTGCCTGCTGCAGCTCCACCTTATTACACCATCCTTTCCTATAAGCTTAAATAGTCTTGATCTCGCGGGTGTGAGATTGCTGAGTCCTCGTGACTCACAGATTCTACCAAAACTGTCGGGGATATACCCCGCGGTATGACCCGACTGAATATATGGCCCAGCCAGACTTGGCGTTTCATTGGCAACCCCCAGAAGATTGGCGATTCATGTGTCTGGCGGTTCACTGGTGTGACGATTCACGAGCCTGAAGACTCATAGGTGACCCGGCGGGTGTTTCAGATGGATGACAAGGCCCAAGGCCCAGAAGGCCGGCTCACGTTTATGATGGGCCGGCTTAAGGAGAAAGGGATGACGAATATTTCCTTTACGAGGAAGCAAGACCCGGACTTGCATTCAACTTGTAAGAAAAGATAGACTAGTCCTAGTCCTACTAGGACTCCGCATGTAACCTTCCTGTCGGGGATATACCACGCGGTATGACCCGGCCGGAAGTATGACCCGGCCGGACTTGGCGGCTCACAGAGACCCGGCGAGTATTTGGTGACTTACTGATAACCCCAACGGCGGGTCAGATGGATGACAGGGCCCAATGCCCAGAAGGCCGGCTCATGTTATGGTGGGCCGGTTTACGAGGAAAGGCATAAGGAGTTTTCCCTTAAGGGAGCAGACTAGGATTCCACTTGTAATAGACTAGTCCTAATCCTAATAGGACTCCACATGTAACCCGCCCCTTCAACTTATATAAGGAGGGGCAGGGCACCCCAAAGAGGGACAAGCAACAAGAAACAATCTCTAGGGCTAGACACCGAGAGCCGGTTCCCGACGACTCTCCCATGATCATAATGAGACCTAGACTCAAACAGCATGTAGGGTTGTTACCGGATGATGTTTCCCGGGGCCCGAAGCTGTCTAAATCCTCGTCTTGTGTTGCGTCTCTTGATTCTGCTCAACCCCTCTCAAACTACTACATAGATGCGTTGGCCTCGCGACTAAGTCCTCACACTAAGGACATCTGCCGTGACAATTCCACGACAGTTGGCGCCCACCGTGGGGCGCGCGCATGGTGGTGATGAGTTCTTGGAGGGATCTTTTCAGGGATCGAGAAACTCGCGATTGATCGGATGAGAAAGAGCCGGCACGCAACGATATCGCATGAGCCGCCGGACGACCATAAGCATAGCCGGCAAGTTTATCAGAATTACGGTTAATTTTGGAGCTGACAGATACAAGATTTGAGGCGAAAGATTAGGGTTGCTGTTGTGTACGTCGCCGTGCCCGCGCGTTTTCACCAAGTCCAAGACGAGGTCTGCCGCACAGATGATTTATCAAAGACGTCGCTACCCAAGACCGATAAGGAGTTGATCCGCTATATTTACGCGTACAAATCGCCCAGGCTGCAGCCTTTTTTTAGCCAAGATCGACAGGTGTTCTCGTGTTTTTTCTCCGCGGGATCGTCTATCCGAACCAGTCACCGTACGCCACTACCAGAAGATTGGCCACGCCTCCCTGTCCACCTGCAGCTTCAAGCCCCGAGGGAATCGGTGCCGCTGCTATTTTTTCCTGTGGTGGAGACTAGTTAAATCCAAAGAAACGAAGTGCTACTTGCACTAGAACAGACAAAGGTTGGAGCTGATTGATGTTTAGACCGGCCGCAGAGATCCAAGGAATAAAAAAACAATTACTGCATGACGGGGCTCCTGAGGATTGATGGAAAATTAATTTCGTTTAGGAATCTAGAAGTACGTACTAAATACTAGTACATCAGTTACTATTGCTAACTAATCCGGTCAGATCTGAGTACAAGCTCAAAAGGCAAGGTCAAATTTGTGTGGCTTCACGTGGAGCATCACCCGTGAAACTCTGTCTCCCCTTCCACTACTATTTTACCATCAAAGTAAATCAGGCATAGTACCATCTATGTGGCGGCTGTTTTCGGGTCAGTTGATATCGAGCCGGTTTAGTTGACTGATCTCCATCGGGCTGGCCCAGAGCCGCCGCTTTGCAAGCCGGGTCACCATCGGCTGATCACTTCTGCCCCGAGCCACCTGGATTGGGCCCTTCTGTGACCCGCCTCGCCTGCTGGGAGCCGTCTCCGCCGTCTCGAGCCACCTGCGAGCTAGTTTCGAATTCAAGTCAAGCTAGAAGCTGCAAATCAAGTAGCAGACCATTGCCGTCGTACAACTACCTCTGCCACCGGAGAGCCTCTCCATGTTAAACCGTCACACGATGAGCCGCCGGCCCTCGGGTTGACTCGCGTCCGTTTAAAGCTGTTCAAGTTGCCGCCTCCGCCGTGTCAAATGCTTTGCCGCTGCAGTTTCTGAGCCGCTTCCATGGTGACGCCTCCGTTTCGCTGCTGTGTTAAGCCGCCGGGAGTCACCGGTCTGCCTGAACCGCCGAAATTATATTGAGCCGCCTCTGACACGACATACAGATCATCTGTCATTCACAAACATCAGGTGATATCTATCTGAACTTATCTTATGAAACACTTATTGTTTTTTGTCAAAGAACAATTACTCTGCCCTGTAACATTTTTACACAGGACAATTGTTTATGCCATTATACCGCGGATGCACGTTTGGCTGTGCCGCACAGCTTCATGGACATGTGTATTGCGGTCCGTTTTGCATCAACACGTCGGCCGACTTGTCTGTCTGCGCCGCCTTACAACGCCACGGACGACTCGCCCGTCCGCTCTCGCGGCCGGTTCACGCGTCTGCGCCGGCTTCCAACGAGGAGGACAACTTGCTCGTCCGTACCGGCTTACAACACCGCGGCCGACTCAGCCGTAATTGATTTCAGCTCCACCATGGCGATCATTAAACTCCGTGGTCGTTATTTTCTGGCTTAACATATCAGGTGAAATCCATCCATTATATTTTCATATTATGTATTGCTTTCTTTAAAAGAGCAATTACCGTGGCTTGCATGTTTTCCAATGCAGGACAAATTGTCTACTGCAAAAAGGGATTATTATATCGCTGAGCCATTGGATAACCCATGCCGGTTTATATCGTGGTCCAGTCCGCATCAACTCGTCAGGACCGTGCGAATTACCCAATAAAGCATGCACAGGTCGTCCGTCTCCCGCGGCCTGGTCTACATCAACATACCGGGCCGCACCAGTCTGCATGAGCTGTTTATTGAGTATGAGCAAGTCACAGCTTGGGTAGCCCGGTTTTCTTTCAATTTGGAGGCAAATTATCATCAACCGCCGTTTGCACTGGATGGCTCAATGAGCAGGCACACAAGTCGCCACCACTATAGTTTTGGTTAACTTCAAATCACCAGTTGGAAGGAACCATTGGCCGAGTTGCTGACACGGCTCATACAGGATCATTTATAACCCGCCGCAGTCACCTCAACCTTCTGTGGATTCACATCGCGCTATCAACACCAATGTTATACACCTTATGCTATGGTCAATATGGAGAATCTCAAAGACCAACTCCTCGAGTCATCTTGAGACTCGGGGGCTACAATGATATGACTCGGCAGCATTGGTCGGTTTCAATGCATTCAAGAACTCCGGGTCATTGGAGGGAAAAATAACCCGGTCCCAGAGGCTACCGCCATATTGGTAAATAGTTTAAAGGCCGTCAGAAAATTTCCGGCTTAAGAAGAAGGATTCTGGTTTAGAACCGGCTCAAGAGACTTGACATCTCCTACAAGGCACTAAAGCTCTTAAATATCCGGTTTAAAATCCGGTTCAAGGGAAATTTATCTGCCACAAAGTTTTGAAGCTCTCAAATCCGGTTCAAAATCCGGTTCAAGGTAAATTTGTTTATCACAAAGCTTTCAAACTCTCAATATCCGGTTTTTCCGGTTCAAAAAGAATTTATCTCTCGCAAAAGTTCGAGTTTCCAGGAAAATTAAAGGGACCAAAAAGAGTCTGTTACAAAGCACAACCCAAACATAGGTACCCTGCTTTAATGACCATTGAGAGCTGATCGTATTCGAATTTAGCTTAACCATTTTGGTGTGACCCTGATCGTATTCGAATCAGAGTCGTTAAATATTCTCATGATCACTAGGGGGCTTCCTGTTCAAACATAGGTCGTATTCGAACCAAAGAGAACATAGCTGTCGGTACCCTCTTGATCGGCACACTGCAGAGCTCACTAGGGGGCTTCTTGATCGTATTCGAATCATAGCTCAACCCCTTTTGGGAACCGACGTGGATCGTATTCGAATCATCGTCGTTAAACAACTCTCAAGGTCATTTGGGGGCTTCCTGTTCAAACACAGGTCGTATTCGAACCAAAGAGAACATAGCTGTCAGTACCCTCTTGATCGGCAACGCCAAAGCTACTGGGGGCTATATGATCGTATTCGAATCTTAGCTTAACCCCTTTGGGACGGTTTTCTGATCGTATTCGAATCAGAAGCCTCAAAATTTTTGAAGTCTCTTTTCGCAAACAATTTTTGGATTTTATTTGAAGCTCTTTTTCATATCTAAAGTGTATATGAGTGGTTGTTATTTAGCCCAGCTTGATTTTCAATGATAAATCGCCAGGTTATGACAATCATCATCTATGTGGAAGCATTGGCTTCTAAGGATTGGGTTATCACCCTTACTGCACAGGTCATGTAAACCGGCAGTACAAATTCAATGTCACAGTGGTTATATGTGAGATATTATGACCCGCCCTGCGGTAAACCGCCAAGGGATCTTGTGATCTACTTGTGTGCATAAAGATTATATTATGTTTGGGTTGTTGCCCGCCCTGGCTTTTGATGTTAAGTCGCCAGGGCATATGTTGTTTAAACCCTGCAGGATTTGCAGAACTATGACTTATATAAATGCTTAAGTTCAAGCTCATCATCAAAATTGATGCTTCAAGATGATTATCCGCTCTGGATTTTCTCAAAGGTTATAAGCCGCCAGGTTATTAAAATTCCGGTTTACAATGGAGGCGTATTAAATCGTCATCGGCCAAGAGCTGCCGGGTATTTAAACTCCGGGTTTACTTATCAACAGATGAGGTAGTCAAAGTCGCTTTGGCGCAATGGCTATTATTTTATCAATGGATATAATTTATTCTGCAATGAAGGAATAGTCCCGAGTCGCTGCAGGCTTACGACCCGGCACTTGGGGGCTACATTATTCAAAGTTGAGATTACATCAAATATGCAAGTCCCATGTCACTGCCAGCATGCACCATGGCACTTGGGGGCTAATTCAAAGTCATTTTTACTGGCCTTATTGAAGGCCCGACTCATCCCATTGTAATGAGCCGGCCCTTGGGGGCTACCAATTGCTCCTGTCAAAAATTCAAGGTACACAAGCCTTAAACCATTATATTGAAAGATCCACTACTCAGTTGGTAGAGTACAAAGCTCTTAACCTTGTGGATGTGGTTTCAAGCCCCATGGTGGAGATTACGTCATATGCTGTTATTATCAATGAATCATATACAAAGTTCCAGCTCGGTAATATCTTACTGACCCGGCCCTTGGGGGCTACGCTTTGCTGGTCAAGTTTACATGATTATATTTACAAAGTCTCTGTTCATTATTGCATAATGACCCGGCTCTTGGGGGCTACGCTGGTTGAAGTTTTTATGAGCATAAGGCAATTACAAGTCCCAGGTTGCTGCAAGCATGACAACCCGGCACTTGGGGGCTACATATGTGGAATATTCAGTTTGTGACTAATGATTGAGATGAATAACTCGGATTTCTTCAAGGTTGCAACACTTATATTGAAGCAAGTCTTAAGTTATCACTATGTTCTCCTCTTAAGACTTGGGGGCTACAGGTGATATGTATATAAGGGAGAAAAAATCTTCAAATTCTCAGTTTGGAGTAGACCAGATTATCCCGGTGTCTGCAACAATCATGACCCGACATCATTTATTTATAACCCGACAATTTTGGCAATATTAAACCGGCAAGTTCTACATCTTTAAACCGGCTGAATATCAGATGAGTATTTCAAAACCAATATTTCTTAAGCCGACGCTTTGAAAGCCGACTCAAGTGGATTATTCTTCACAATATTTCTCTACAAGAGACCAATGTCAGCAAATTGACTCTGAAGCTGGCCTATTGACCCGGACTTTTCAAAAGAAGTATCTGGATTTTTTGCATTGACAAAGTTGAAACATATCTGCTAAAGAAGATTTACTATGAGATCATGGACATATACATATCAACAAGGAAATGACAAGGACTTAAAGATGATCAGGTGCCGGTTTAGGAAAATATTTAACCCCAAACACAACCTATCAAGTTTGTTCTTGTGTTTATTTTATAGGATCAGTTTAACATGGATAAATCCAAATTAAACTGGGGGCTAATGTCGGGGATATACCATGCAGTATGACCCGGCCGGACTTGGCGGCTCACAGAGACCCAACGAGTATTTGGTGACTTACTGATAACCCCAACAGCGGGTCAGATGGATGACAAGGCCCAAGGCCCAGAAGGCCGGCTCATGTTATGGTGGGCTGGTTTACGAGGAAAGGCATAAGGAGTTTTCCCTTAAGGGAGCAGACTAGGATTCCACTTGTAATAGACTAGTCCTAATCCTAATAGGACTCCACATGTAACCCGCCCCTTCAACTTATATAAGGAGGGGCAGGGCACCCCAAAGAGGGACAAGCAACAAGAAACAATCTCTAGGGCTAGACACCGAGAGCCGGTTCCCGGCGACTCTCCCATGATCATAATGAGACCTAGCCCCAAACAGCATGTAGGGTTGTTACCGGATGATGTTTCCCGGGGCCCGAAGCTGTCTAAATCCTCGTCTTGTGTTGCGTCTTTCGATTCCGCTCAACCCCTCTCAAGCTACTACATAGATGCGTTGGCCTCGCGACTAAGTCCTCACACTAAGGACATCTGCCGTGACAATTCCACGACACGGCCCCTCTAACTTATATAAGGAGGGGCAGGGCACCCCAAAGAGGGACAAGAGACAAGAAAACAATTTTTAGGGCTAGACACAAAGAGCCGGCCGAGCCCGCGATTCACTCATGATCATAATGAGACCTAGCCTCAAACAACATGTAGGGTTATTACCGGATGATGTTTCCTGGGGCCCGAAGCTGTCTAAATCCCTATCTTATGTTGTGTCTCTCGATTCCACCCAACCCCTCTCAAGCTACTGCATAGATGCGTTGGCCCCGCGACTAAGTCCTGACACTAAGGACATCTGCCGTGACAATTCCACGACAGTTGGCGCCCACCGTGGGGCATGCGCACGATGGTGTTGAGTTCTTGGAGGGATCTCTCCTAGGGATCGAGAAGCTCGCAAATTTTTGGATGAAAAAGAGCCGGGCTGTATGCGTCGCTATCGTGTCGTCTCAATCCGCCGAGTCCAAAGGTGATTTATCTGCCATGTTACTACTCCGAGGCCAACTGGAGTTCAAGCGATCCGTCCGACCAAAGATTCCGCCGAGTTGCCGCAGCCGCGCTAGTCCTTGTTGTTCCGCCGAGTTGCCGTAGCGTCAATAGTGGCTGCCGCTCACGAGGGAATCAAGTCCCGAGGCAAACATCAAATCTGCCGCTGCTGCTTTGCGCGTGAAGACCAAAATCAACCCATCAACTACTACTCCATTATCCTCGGTGACATGTGAAGGCACTAGTAAAAAGTTGCTCAGCCCGTTAAAAAAAGGGACGAGGATGTGGATCCGTCCAAACCAACCACAACCTGCGGCTGACTTCGCTCCGCCTCCGTCGCAAATCTGCCGGCCGTTCCTTGTTCTACTTAATCTGGTAGATGTGTGTCCAGCTAAGGTTCCTCCCGGTTGATCAATAAAAAAGAAAAAGGAAAGGGCAGCTAAGGGGAATCTGAAACCGGAAGAAGTACATGCATACAAGGGCAAATCAGTCAGCCCATACTCCGTGAAAAAAGGAATTGCTCCAGACCTGACAAATATTGATTGCGCTTTGCCTCCGTCGGACTCGCCGCACGCGCTCCACCTCGTCTCGCCTGTGCCAGCAAGCTGCTTCTGCTGCCGTTTGCCTCCAATGGCCTCTACTGCTTCTGTTAGGGCCGGCCCTGAGCCGCCCCGTCTCTTGCGCCTTTCAGTGCGGCCTCTCCGGCGAGTCACCGAGCCCCTCCATTTGGATCTTCACATCGCTGGTTCTCCGCTGCGGCTGTTTGCCTCGTCGGCGCCCTTCGGCCTCATCTGTTTCCAAACCACCCTGGGCCGGCCCTGCCTCGCGCCGTCCCCACGGCCTCGAGCCACCGCCTCTGTGACCAGCCTCGCCACCACCGCTACCAGCAAGTAGCCTCCGCCCACGACCCGCTGTCATGGTTGCCGTGCCGCGCCACCATCTCACCACCCCTACCGGTCCCGCGTGCGCCGGCTACTGCCGGGTCTGCTCTGCTTCTCCGCTTACACGCGGGCTCTGACCCGCCACCAAGCTGGTCTCGGCCTGCGCCTCTCAGCCGCAGAGCTGCCTGTTTTGCCGGGCCGCACTTGCCGCGAGCCGCCGGCGCCCCTTTGCAGCTGCAGCACCAGCCTCAACCCGCCGTTGCTACAGTAACTACCTGGGTCTCTGCAGTCTCAATGCTTGCTTCAGCTGTAGCCTGTCGCCGTGGCCGCGACCCGCCACGGCCTTGTGCCACTTCCGACGCGCTTCTCCACATGCCGTTGTTGCCGGTTCATCTCCGTTCCAAGTTACTGCTGCATCCCACATAAGGCAAAGTACTGGTAGTACTTTGTCTGTTCAAAGCTTGAAATCGCAGTACAAGACATCCTGGACAGATTCTAGCGGACGTTTCATGTCGGCTGTTCAGATACATCAGCAAAGGTGGTGCCATATTGTATCTATGAAGTGTACGTCAGCACCATCACGCACCGGCGTCTACGCCAGCTTACTGATGGAAGAGGTGTGCGCAAGTCGCCGCCCGTGCAGCTTACTTAATCTACATCAACCCGCCGGAGCCGTGTTGAGCCGCCCTTGCCGCTTTGAGCCGCCAGGGTTATATTAAGTCGTCGGTCTGCCTGAGCCGCCGGAACTATATTGAGTCGCTGGTCTGCCTGAGCCACCTCTGTCGCGATAAACGGATCATCCGTCGTCCAAACAAATCAGGTGATATCCATCCAAGTTTGTTTTATTAGCACATGTTCTTGTTGTCAAAGAACAAGTTTATCTTTGCCTTGGTCTGCAATATTGTTTATGCAGGGCAATTATTTATGACAAAAAGTGATATTATACCGCGGAGATGGAGGCATGCCAACATCTTTTGGCACAGGTGGTCGTCGTTACTCAACGGACTCCCGCACCGGCTTACAACGCCGTGGCCGTCTCTCGCGACCGCGCCGGCTTACAACGCCATGGCCGTCTCTCGCGACCACGCCGGCTTACAACAAGGAGGAAAACTTGCCCGTCCGCACCGGCTTACAACGCCACGGCCGGTTCATCTGTCTGTGCCGCCTCAGATGTTGCGGTCGTCTTTACCGTCTGTGTCTCGCGGCCTGGTCTACATCAACACACCGGGCCGCACCTGTCTGCATGAGCTGTTTATTGAGTATGAGCAAGTCATTGCTTGGGTAGCCCGGTTTTCTTCCAACAAATTGGAGGCGAATTATCATGTATTATCAGCCGCCGTCTGCACTGGATGGCTCAATGGGCAGGCGCACAAGTTGCCGCCACTACAGTTTTGTTAAACTTCAAACAGCCAGTTGGAAGGAACCATTGGCCGAGTTGCTGACACGGCTCATACGAGATCATTTATAAACCCGCCGCAGTCACCTCAACCTTCTGTGAATTCACCTCACGCTATCAACGCCAATGATATACACCTTCTGCTATGGTAAAATATGGAGAATCTCGAGCCAACTCCTCGAGTCGTCCCGAGACTCGGGGGCTACAATGGTATGGCTCGGCAAAGTTAGCCGGTTTCAATGAATTCAAGAAGTCCGGGTCATTGAAGGGAAAAATAACCCGACACCGGGGATTACTACCATATTGATGAAAATTTAAAGGCCGTCAGAAAATTGCCGGTTCAAAATAAAGATTCCGGTTTAAAATCTAGTTCAAGAGATATCTCTCTCCCGCAAAGTTTTGAAGCTCTCAAATCCGGTTCAAACATCCGGCTCAAGGTAAATTTATATGTTACAAGCTTTGAAGCTCTCAATATCCGGTTTTTCCGGTTCAAAAAGAATTTATCTCTCGCAAAAGTTCATGTTCTCAGGAAAAATTAAAGGGACCAAAAAGAGTCTGTTACAAAGCACAACCCAAATATAGGTACCCTGCTTTAATGACCATTGGGAGCTGGTCGTATTCGAATTTAGCTTAACCCTTTGGGTGTGACCCTGATCGTATTCGAATCAGAGTCGTTAAATATTCTCATAATCACTAGGGGGCTTCCTGTTCAAACATAGGTCGTATTCGAACCAAAGAGAACATAGCTGTCAATACCCTCTTGATCGGCACACTGCCGAGCTCACTAGGGGGCTTCTTGATCGTATTCGAATCATAGCTCAACCCTTTTTGGGAACCGACGTGGATCGTATTCGAATCAGCGTCGTTAAACAACTCTCAAGGTCATTTGGGGGCTTCCTGTTCAAACATAGGTCGTATTCGTACCAAAGAGAACATAGCTGTCGGTACCCTCTTGATCGGCAACACCAAAGCCACTGGGGGCTATATGATCGTATTCGAATCTTAGCTTCACCCCTTTGGGACGGTTTTCTGGTCGTATTTGAATCAGAAGCCTCAAAAATTTTGAAGTCTCATTTTGCAAACAATTTTTTGGATTTTATTTGAAGTTCTTTTGTTCATACCTAAAGTGTATATGAGTGGTTTCTATTTAGCCCGGCTTGATTTTCGATGATAAATCGCCAGCTTATGACAATCATCATCTATGTGGAAGCATTGGCTTCTAAGGATTGGGTTATCGCCCTTACTGCACAGGTCACATAAACCGGAAGTGAAAATTAAATATCACAGTGGTTATATGTGAGATATTATGACCCGCCCTGCGGCAAACCGCCAAGGGATCTTGTGATCTACTTGTGTGCATAAAGACTATATTATGTTTGGGTTGTTGCCCGCCCTGGCTTTTGATGTTAAGTCGCCCGGGCATATGTTGTTTAAACTCTGCAGGATTTGCAGAACTATGACTTATATAAATGCTTAAGTTCAAGCTCATCATCAAAATTGATGCTTCAAGATGATTATCCGCTCTGGATTTTCTCAAAGGTTATAAGCCGCCAGGTTATAAAAATTCCGGTTTACAATGGAGGCGTATTAAATCGTCATCGGCCAAGAGCCGCCGGGTATTTAAACTTCGGGTTTACTTATCAACAGATGAGGTATTCAAAGTCGCTTTGGCGCAATGGCTATTATTTTATCAATGGATATAATTTATTCTGCAATGGAAAGAATAGTCCCGAGTCGCTGCAGGCTTACGACCCGGCACTTGGGGGCTACATTATTTAAATTGAGATCACATCAGATATGCAAGGTCCCATGTCACTGCCAGCATGCACCATGGCACTTGGGGGCTAATGTAAAGACATTTTTTGCTCAACTTATTGGAGACCCGACTCATCACATCGTAATGAGCCGGCCCTTGGGGGCTACCAATTGCTCCTGTTAAAATTCAAGGTACACAAGCCTTATTTCATTATATTGAAGGATCCACTGCTCAGTTGGTAAAGCACAAAGCTCTTAACCTTGTGGACGTGGGTTCAAGCCCCAGGATGGGGGTTACATCATATGATATTATTTTCAATGAAAAGTCTCAGTTCAGTATTATCTTACTGAGCCGGCCCTTGGAGGCTACACGTCGCTACTCAGGTATACATGATTATATTTACGAAGTCCCTGCTCATTATTGCATAATGACCCGGCCCTTGGGGGCTACATTGGTTGAAGTTTTTATGAGCATAAGGCAATTACAAGTCCCAGGTTGTTGCAAGCATGACAACCCGGCACTTGGGGGCTACATATGAGGAATACTCAGTTCTGAATAGTGATTGAGATGAACAATATGGATTTCTTCAAAGTGGTAATATTTATATTGAAGCAAGTCTTAAGTCATCATTTTGCTCTGCTCAAGACTTGGGGGCTACAGGTAACACGGATATAAGAACAAATATTTTCAAAATTCTCAGTTTTGAGCAAACCAGATTGACCCGGCGTCATCAATAATAATTATGACCCGGCGTCTATAAACAGTTGTGACCCGGAACCATCAGTTTTTATAACCTGGTGATTGTGCAAATCATAAATCGGCAAGATCTACATCTTTAAGCTGGCTGAATATCAGTTGAATATTTCAAGACCAATATTTTTGTCAAGTCAGAGCATTGAAGGCCGACTCAAATGGATTATTTCTTATAATATTTCTCTACAAAAGCCAATGTGAGCAAATTGGTTATGAAGCTGGCCTATTGACCCAGATTTTTCTTTAGAAGAAGTGCCTGGATTATTTGCATTGGCAAGGTTTGGACATATCTGTTAAAAGAGATTTGCTATAAGATCTTGAGTATGCATCCAGTAGGAAAATGACAAGGACTTAAAGATGATCAGGTGTCGGTTCAGGAAAATATTTAACCCGGAGCACAACCTGTCAAATTTGTTCTTGTGTTTATATTGCAGATTAGTTTAACATGGATAAATCCAAATTAAACTGGGGGCTAATGTCGGGGATATACCCCACGGTATGACCCGGCCGGATATATGGCCCAGCCGGACTTGGCGTTTCATTGGCAACCCCCAGAAGATTGGCGATTCATGTGTCTGGCGGTTCACTGGTGTGACGATTCACGAGCCTGAAGACTCATTGGTGACCCGGCGGGTGTTTCAGATGGATGACAAGGCCCAAGGCCCAGAAGGCCGGCTCACGTTTATGATGGGCCGGCTTAAGGAGAAAGGGATGACGAATATTTCCTTTACGAGGAAGCAAGACCCGGACTTGTATTCAACTTGTAAGAAAAGATAGACTAGTCCTAGTCCTACTAGGACTCCGCATGTAACCCGCCCCTCTAACTTATATAAGGAGGGGCAGGGCACCCCAAAGAGGGACAAGCGACAAGAAAACAATTTTTAGGGCTAGACACAAAGAGCCGGCCGAGCCGGCGATTCACTCATGATCATAATGTGACCTAGCCTCAAACAACATGTAGGGTTATTACCGGATGATGTTTCCCGGGGCCCGAAGCTGTCTAAATCCCTGTCTTATGTTGTGTCTCTCGATTCCACCCAACCCCTCTCAAGCTACCGCATAGATGCGTTGGCCTCGCGAGTAAGTCCTGACACTAAGGACATCTGCCGTGACAATTCCATGACAAAAACAGTTGCAGGTGCCGATGATGCCAGTGCAGGTGACGCAAACGAGCTCAAGTGGGAGTTCGACGAGGAACGTGGTTGTTACTATGTGTCTTTTCCTGATGATCAGTAGTGGAGCCCAGTTGGGTCGATCGGGGATCTAGCATTTGGGGTTATCTTATTTTCATTTGGATTTTGACCGTAGTCGGTCTATGTGTGGATTTTGGATGATGTATGAATTATATTGATGTATCGTGTGAAGTGGCGATTGTAAGCCAACTCTCGTTATCCCATTCTTGTTCATTACATGGGATTGTGTGAAGATGACCCTTCTTGCGACAAAACCACAATGCGGTTATGCCTCTAAGTCGTGCCTCGACACGTGGGAGATATAGCCGCATCGTGGGCGTTACAAGTTGGTAATCAGAGCCATCCCCGATTTAGGAGCCCCCTGCTTGATCGAATCGCTGGCGTTGTTGAGTCTAGAACAAAAATGTTTTGAGTCTTAGGATTATATATCGGAGAGTAGGATTCTTTTTACTCCTCAGTCCCTTCGTCGCTCTAGTGAGGTCTCCTGACGTAGAAGTTTTGACTCTTCTCTCCTCAAATTTCACTAATTTTTTTTTAGGATCACGCGGGTATCTTAGAATCGTTCCGATGGTTTTGTGACGAGAACATTGTTCTTGGTGCCTCCTGACATTTAGGGGTTGTGGCAGTGTCCCGGGGAGTTGAGCTCCGAGGTGTTGTCGTCACAATTTTGTCGTTGCAGTTCTGGAATACCTGAGTTTCGCCGACATCGAAATCTCTTTTATGCAGTTGTTGGTGAGATCACCTCGACGCCACCCAGTACTGGGGCGGGAGTTCGGGAGTATTGCCATAACTCGTATAACGGATGCTTTTCGAAGGTTGAGGTACACGATTTCCGAAGGTTTCTTGGTTATGTGTTGACAGATGGATACAGCTGGATCTAGGGATTGCTAGTTTGGGTGATATATTTTTGTGTCCCCTCTATCCCCAACACCAGATTGCATAACCAGAAAGTTTCGGGAGTTCATAGGTGGGATTCATGTAGCTCTTAGCATTTCTTTCCGCAGATATTTGGTTTGTGATTGGGTAATCCTTACCACTTATTCGTTCCAGTCGTACCTTTTTATTTTATTCATCAATCTCTTATCAAGTGGCTTCTCACCTTAACGGAAGTGTGATGATTTACTATGGAATTCATTCGTTCGTCCTTGTTCGAATGTTTATTGTGAAGACTATATGTTGCAATTTCTATCCGTTGATTCTACTTGTCTATTTGTCTATCAAGATGCTAATGGATGTCACCCTCTTCAGGATGGCTCCACCAACGCGTCAGAATCCGAAACGCAATGAAGGGAGTCAGGCGAACCCTCCGCCACCACCTCCGCCTCTGGAGGCATGGCAAGCTATCATGGCAGCCACCAACGCCAATGCTCAGATGATTCTGCAACTCTTGCAAGAACGCACCCAAGGGCAAGGCAATCAAGGAAATCAAGGTCAAGGCAACAATCAGCCTCACTTTGCTACCCTCAACCAGTTTCTCGCAAATCAGCCCAAGTCTTTCAGCTACTGTGCCTAGGCCACAGATGCCGATGATTGGCTCGTGGACATCAACAACCATTTTGAATGTAGCAATGTCAGGCCTGAGGACTTTGTCAAGTTTGCTTCTTTTCAACTCAAGGATCAAGCTGCCGAGTGGTATCAACAATACAAAGATTCCAGAGGAGGCCGTGTGATTACCTGGGATGATTTCCGTCGAGACTTCAAAGCTCACCACATTCCACAAAGTGTTGTTGAGAGCAAGCGTGAGGAGTTCCGCAATCTCAAGCAAGGCAACATGTCCGTGTATCAATACAATACTCAGTTTCAGAAACTCGCTCGCTTCGCTAAGCAAGACGTTCCTGATGAAAAGAGCATGATCTATCAATTCAGAGGTGGCCTCAGAGAAGATCTGCAATTACCTCTCATGCTTTTTGAGCAAGTGAAGCAAGAGGCTGCTCAGCTCAAGTGTGAGGCTTCTAAGAAGAGAGTCAGGGACGCAGTTCAGTTTTCTTCTTCCTCACTAGTGGCTGCTAAGTAACAGAAGTTCTGGTTGCCTCCTCCTCCTCCGTTTCGCCAGCCTTACCAGCAGAAGAACAAAGGTGGCCATGGATCTTCCCACTCTTCCAACTCTGGCTATCAGAACAAGTCTCAGAATCAAGCTCCAAAGTCGAATGCTCCTTATCATCGTCCACTCTCAGAGGTGACTTGCAACAAGTGTCAGCAGAAAGGTCACTATGCTAACAAGTGCTTCAACCAAAGGTGCCTTCTGCCTCCTCCTCCTGTGAGATCTTCCAGCAATGCAGTGGTCAAGCATAATCCCAAGTCCTGTGAGATCTTGCAACAAGTGAACATGATGAATGCAGCTCAAGCGGAGGAATCTACTGATGTGATAATGGGTAATCTCTCAGTTAATGATATTCCTGCAAAAGTCTTATTTGATACTGGTGCATCTATTTCTTTCATATCAAGACCTTTTGCATCCATGAACAATTTGCATACTATTGATCTGCCTAAGCCGATAGCGGTTTCCTCTCCGGGCTTATTCATGAATACCAAAATGATGGCTCCGGATGTTTCTATCAAGATGGGCAACTATAAATTTCTGTCTTCTCCAATGGTTCTTGGTGACTCGGATATTGATCTAATTCTCGGCATGGACTGGCTTTCTAAGCACAAGGCTCAACTTGATTGTGCTGCCAGGGAAATTCAATTGACACACTCTTCTGAGGATGTGATTATCTATGCCGCTCGTGATGAAACCATTCGGTTGTTTTCTCTCAATGAGAAGGGCGAATTGAATGCCATCTCTCAAATTCCAGTCGTTTGTGAGTACCAAGATGTCTTTCCAGAAGAGTTTCCGGGTATGCCTCCTCACCGGCCAGTTGAGTTCGTTATCGACCTTGAGCCGGGCACTGAACCCGTTTGCAAGCGTCCATACAAGCTTGGAACCAAGGAGCTGAAGGAATTGAAGAAACAGCTCGATGAACAAGAGCGTCTGGGTTTGATCAGACCGAGTTCATCTCCATGGGGTTGTGGTGTTCTTTTTGTCCAGAAGAAGGATGGCACGGAACGACTTTGTGTCGACTACCGTCCATTGAACAAGAAGACAATCAAGAACAAGTATCCACTCCCCAACATCAATGAGCTATTCGAGCAACTCAAAGGTGCTAAAGTATTCTCCAAGCTTGACCTTCATATGGGTTATCATCATATTCGCATTCGTGAAGAAGATATTCCCAAGACAGCATTCAGAACAAGCTTTGGTTCTTATGAGTATACTGTCATGTCTTTCGGCCTTGTCAATGCTCCTCCAACATTCTCTCGGATGATGAATTTCATCTTCAACCCCTACACCAATGAATTCGTCCTGGTGTATCTCGATGATATCTTGGTCTTCTCCAAGAATAAGAAGGATCAGGCCAAACATTTGCGATTGGTGCTCGACAAGCCCAGAGAGTATCAATTTTATGCGAAGTTTTCCAAATGTGAGTTTTGGCTCGATGAAGTTCTTTACCTTGGTCACATCATCTCTGCCAAGGGCATCGCTGTTAATCCCGAGAAGGTGTCCGCAATTGTGAATTGGGAACCTCCTCAGAATGTCAAGCAGCTTCGCAGTTTTCTTGGTCTTGCAAGCTATTGCCGAAGATTCGTTGAGAATTTCTCTAAAATTGCAAAGCCTCTTTCCAACCTCCTCCAGAAGCATGTGAAGTATGTCTGGTATCCTGAGTGTGATGTTGCTTTCAACACTCTCAAAGAGAAACTCGTCACAGCTCCTGTCTTAACTCCTCCTAACGAATCCAAGCCATTCGAAGTTTTCTGTGATGCTTCTCTTCAAGGTCTCGGTGCTGTGTTAATGCAAGAGAAGAAAGTTGTGGCCTATACCTCTCATCAGTTGAAGCCCAACGAAAAGAACTACCCCACTCACGATCTTGAGTTGGCGGCAGTTGTCCATGCATTAATAACATGGAGACATCTCTTGTTGGGAAGAAAAGTGGACATATTCACCGATCACAAGAGTCTCAAGTACATCTTCACTCAGCCTAACCTCAACCTCAGGCAGACTCGATGGGTCGAATTGATTCAAGAGTACAATCCGAGTATTGAATATACTCCAGGCAAAGCCAATGTCATTGCAGATGCTTTGAGCAGGAAGGCTTATTGCAACAGCTTAATTCTCAAGCCATTCCAACCGGATCTCTGTGAAGCGTTCCGCAAGCTGAATCTCCAAGTTGTTCCTCAAGGCTTTCTTGCCAACCTCATAGTCTCTCCTACTTTGGAAGATCAAATTCGTGAGGCACAACTCCTGGATACCATGGTGAAGAAGGTGAAACGTGGTATCGACAAGGGTCTTTCCAAATACAAGTGCTATCACATCGATGACAGAGACACTTTATTCTTCGAGGACCGGATTGTGGTTCCTAAAGGTGATCTAAGGAAAGTCATAATGAACGAGGCGCACAATTCTCTTCTTTCCATTCATCCTGGAAGTACGAAGATGTACCATGACCTCAAGCAGTCGTATTGGTGGACTCGAATGAAGCGAGAAATCACTCAATTCGTGAATGAATGTGATGTCTGTCGAAGGGTGAAAGCAGAACACCAACGACCAGCTGGTCTCCTCCAACCTCTCGCTATCCCAGAATGGAAGTTTGATCATATCGAAATGGACTTCGTGACTGAATTTCCAAAGTCCAAGCGCGGAAATGATGCTATCTTCGTTGTCATTGACAAGCTTACTAAAGTGGCTCATTTCCTTCCAATCAAAGAGTCTATCACAGCAGCTCAGTTGGCAGAGCTATACACCTCCAGGATTGTCTCCTTGCACGGCATTCCACAATTGATTTCTTCAGATCATGGAAGCATCTTCACCTCTAAGTTCTGGGACTCCTTCCAGAAGGCCATGGGTACCAACATTCGCTTCAGCACAGCTTTCCATCCTCAAACTAGTGGCCAAGTCGAGCGAGTCAATCAAATTCTTGAAGATATGCTCAGGGCTTGTGTCATTTCCTTTGGCATGAAATGGGAAGATTGTCTACCATATGCTGAGTTCTCCTACAACAACAGCTTCCAAGCGAGTTCGGGCAAGGCCCCATTCGAGATTCTCTATGGCAGAAAGTGCCGTACTCCTCTCAATTGGTCAGAGACTGGTGAACGCCAACTTCTTGGCAATGACTTAATCACAGAGGCTGAAGAAATGTGTAAAATCATCCGTGAAAATCTCAAAGCCGCGCAATCGCGCCAGAAGAGTTACTATGATAGTAAGCACCGTGATTTGGCTTTTGAGATCGGAGACCATGTCTACCTCCGCGTCTCTCCAATGAAAGGCACTCGTCGCTTCGGTATCAAAGGGAAGCTTGCCCCCAGATACGTGGGTCCTTTCAAGATCATTGGAAAAAGAGGCAACCTCGCCTATCAACTTGAGCTTCCTTCCAACTTCGCGAACGTGCACGATGTGTTCCACGTGTCACAGCTTCGCAAGTGCTTCAAGACTCCTGAGCGCACCATCAACTTCGAAGAGATTGACCTCCAAGAAGATATGTCTTATCATGAGCACCCCGTTGCTTTTCTTGAAGAAACTGAGCGCAAGACTCGCAACAAGTCAATCAAATTCCTGAAAGTGAAGTGGTCGCACCATTCTGACTGACAAGCCACATGGGAACGCGAGGACCATCTCCGTTCCGAATATCCGGAGTTCTTTCAGTCCTAGATCTCGGGACAAGATCCTCTTGTAGTGGTGGAGTGTTGTAACACCCCGGATGTAACTTTCCATATTTGCAACTCCAACTCTTGCCATTTTCGGCTATGTGTTATGATATTCCCTTCGTGGTCAGCTTCTGTTTTTCGTTTTGCATTTTGTTCATGTCATGCATATCATATCATGTCATCATGTGCATCTCATTTTGCATACGTGTTCGTCTCATGCATCCGAGCATTTTCCCCGTTGTCCGTTTTGCAATCCGGCACTCCCACCTCCTCTGGCGCACCCCTCTTGTTTATTTTCGTGAGCGGGTGCTAAACGTTCTCGGAATGGACCGAGGCTTGCCAAGTGGCCTTGGTATACCACCGGTACACCACCTGTCAAGTTTCGTTCCATTTGGAGGTCGTTTGGTACTCCAACGGTTAACCGGGTAACCGCAAAGTCCTTTTGTGTGTTGCAGCAAAACCCTCCTCCAAACAGCCCAAAAACCCCTCTAAGTCTCTTCCATGCTCTAGGTCGTTCGATCACGATCGTGTGGGCGAAAACCGCACTCCATTTGGAGTCTCCTAGCTCCCTCTACCTATAAATACACCTCCCCCTCCGAAATATTCGCGGTGCAAACCCTAGCAAATTCACCCCGCCGCCACCGGACGTGTCCGTCGCCACTGGACACCTCCTCGCCGCCGCGCCCGGCCACTCCCAGCCTGCCACGTCAGCACCCGGCCGCCTCCACCGCGCGGAGCCCGCGAGGCCCGCGTCGGGCCCCCCCGAGCCCGTCTCCCCGCCGCCAGGACCCGCGGGAGCCCGCGCCCCCGCGCCGCCGAAGCCCGGCGCCGCCCTCTGCCGTCCCCGCTGCCATCGTCGCCGGCCGGAGCCCGCACCACCGCCGCCGCGGCCCCAACCGCACCGCCGCCTCGGTGCCCGCACCGCCGCCTCCTCCTCCGCCGTATGCCGGCGCCGCCCCTCCTCCGAGCTCCTCTCCTCCTCTCCAACGCCGCCGGCCGCCGTCTCCCCCCGAGCTCCGGCGAGCAGCCCGGCGAGCCTCGTCCGACCCGATCCAGATCCACGAAGTGGTTGACTTCTCTCCCTCCCCGATTTTTCTCCAAGTCATGAAAGTATTACATTCTGTTGCATACTTTGACGCATCGTAACTCTCTGCATATAACTCCGTTTCGTGCGTGTAATATATCGAAATGTTCGTCTCACGATACTCTTAATTTTGTTCCATTGAATCATGTTCATTTAAGTCCATCTTGATGCCCAAATCTCTGGTGCAAGAGTGCTAGTTGCTGTTAACTGCTGTTACTTATCAGAACTTGAGGATTTGTTATTTTTGTTGCAGTTAATATGTGCATCTTATGGGCATGAGCTCTACATGTGTTTTGATGTATGCCATGCCATCTTTACAGAGGTGTATTCCATGTATTTTTGTGATCCCTGTGGTGACTACCACAAGCATGCAAACTAGGTTCCGTAATGTTTCTGATTTCAGGGACTTGGTAATCTCTCTTAAGTCTGTGACTGCTGTTATTTTGTTGCTATGTATCCATGTGGCTACAGAGAGATCCATGCTTATTTTGGTGTTGTTCAGTACGGATGTTTTGTAGATATAGTTGTGCTCTATCCATTCATGCCCTTGTGTGCAATTATGTAGTGCCATAGAGTGACTCAATCTTGCTCTACTTTTTCTATAAAATATTTCTGGCAGATTGTTAACATGATATTCAATTTTGCTAAGCTTATTGTAGTTGTTCCATACATGCTATGTACTTGCTCTTGCCATGGATAGCTTCATAAACATGCCATCTTGCAGTAGGTAGACTATTTTGTCATGCATTGCTTTGTGATGAGTGCATCAAGCTCACAAAGATGCCCTCATAATGTCTGTTTCTGCCATGCTCTGTTTTCTGCTAAGTCTGGAACCTGTTAACGAAACTTGCTATGTTTA
Organism: Aegilops tauschii subsp. strangulata; assembly: GCF_002575655.3. Classification (NCBI taxonomy): domain Eukaryota; kingdom Viridiplantae; phylum Streptophyta; class Magnoliopsida; order Poales; family Poaceae; genus Aegilops; species Aegilops tauschii. The sequence continues at coordinate 52,395,320 of NC_053039.3, forward strand.
CACGGTTGCCATCATATCTTCTGATCCTTTTTGGCTTATGGTCAGTAAGGTACTTTTGTTCTATGCATTTAGTAGATTCATTCCATGCCTTGTTTTGCTATGTTAAGTTCCTGTAGCATGTCGATTTCTTGCTCTGAACATTGCTACCTGATGCTGTTTCAGCCATGTCCAGTAATTTCACCAAGTCTGTGAACCTGATATCTTTTGCACTTTTGCCATGCTTGTTTGAACCTGTTGTGGTGTGATCTAGCCATAGCTCAGTGTTCATCTTCTGTCAAGAATCTCCTGTAGATTACTGTCATATGCTTTGTTGCTACGTTGGAGTGCTGTAGCATTGTTACTTGTTGCATTCTAAGTGCTATCATGCTGTTAATCACAGATTCGTGTCATTCTTGTTTTGTTTGCCATTTGCAAACCGTGCATCCGTTTCCGGTGATATTTATATCGATTTCAACCGAAATCATCTCATCTTTCCAGTGGCATGCTTGGTTTGCCAAGTTACTGCCTTGTTCATCATTTTTCTTCCGGAGCACGCATATGCATCGCATATCATTTTCTTGCATATCATTCATGTATTGCATCATGTTGCTTGTGCATCTCCCGTGATTGATTGGTCCCATTGCTTGTGTTCTTGTTTTGGGTAGAGCCGGGAGACGAGTTCGTGAACGAGGAACCTCTTGAGTACGCTTACGAGGATCAAGCTTTCGACAACTCTGAGAACCTTGCAGGCAAGATGACCATACCCTCGAAATCACTTCTATCTTTGCTTTGCTAGTTGTTCGCTCTATTGCCATGCTGCGCTACCTACCACTTGCTATATCATGCCTCTCATATTTTCCATCCTTTCCTAGCAAACCGTTGTTTGGCTAAGTTACCGCTTTTGCTCAGCCCTTCTTATAGCGTTGATAGTTGTAGGTGAAGTTGAAGTTGGTTCGATGTTGGAAAATGGAGATGTTGGGATATCACAATATCTCTTATTTAATTAATGCATCTATATATTTGGTAAAGGGTGGAAGGCTCGGCCTTATGCCTGGTGTTTTGTTCCATTCTTGCTGCCCTAGTTTCCGTCATACCGGTATTATGTTCCTTGAGTTTGCGTTCCTTACGTGGTTGGGTGATTTATGGGACCCCCTTGACAGTTCGCCTTGAATAAAAATCCTGCAGCAAGGCCCAACCTTGGTTTTACCATTTGCCACCTAAGCCTTTCCCCCCGGGTTTTCACGAGCCTGAGGGTCATCTTTATTTAAACCCCAGGACCAGTGCTCCTTCGAGTGCTGGCCCAAACTGGGCGATGTCCGGCGCCCCCTGGGCAACCAGGGTCTATGCCAACCCGACGTCTTGCCCATCCGGTGTGCCCTGAGAACGAGATATGTGCAGCTCCTATCGGGATTTGTCGGCACATTCGGGTGGCTTTGCTGGTCTTGTTTTACCATTGTCGAAATGTCTTGTAAACCGGGATTCCGAGACTGACCGGGTCTTCCTGGGAGAAGGTTTATCCTTCGTTGACCGTGAGAGCTTATAATGGGCTAAGTTGGGACACCCCTGCAGGGTATTATCTTTCAAAAGCCGTGCCCGCGGTTATGAGGCAGAGGGGAATTTGTTAATGTCCGGTTGTAGAGAACTTGTCACTTGACCCAATTAAAATACATCAACCGTGTGTGTAGCCGTGATGGTCTCTTCTCGGCGGAGTCCGGGAAGTGAACACGGTTTGAGTTATGCATGAACGTAAGTAGTTTCAGGATCACTTCTTGATCATTTCTAGCTTCGTGACCGTTGCGTTGCTTCTCTCCTCGCTCTCATTTGCGTAAGTTAGCCACCATATATGCTTAGTGCCTGCTGCAGCTCCACCTTATTACACCATCCTTTCCTATAAGCTTAAATAGTCTTGATCTCGCGGGTGTGAGATTGCTGAGTCCTCGTGACTCACAGATTCTACCAAAATAGTTGCTGGTGCCGACGATGCTAGTGCAGGTGACGCAACCGAGCTCAAGTGGGAGTTCGACGAGGAACATGGTCGTTACTATGTGTCTTTTCCTGATGATCAGTAGTGGAGCCCAGTTGGGTCGATCGGGGATCTAGCATTTGGGGTTATCTTATTTTCATTTAGATTTTGACCGTAGTCGGTCTATGTGTGGATTTTGGATGATGTATGAATTATATTTATGTATTGTGTCAAGTGGCAATTGTAAGCCATCTCTCGTTATCCCATTCTTGTTCATTACATGGGATTGTGTGAAGATGACCCTTCTTGCGACAAAACCACAATGCGGTTATGCCTCTAAGTCGTGCCTCGACACGTGGGAGATATAGCCGCATCGTGGGCGTTACAGCGTGGCTATGCTAGCAGGCCGTACGACCCATCTTCATCAACAAGGCGTTCAAGAACTTCGCGAGGGGCCAAGCCTCGCGAGGCGGACGACGCAAGACCTCCTCCGGAGCGGCCTAGCCAGGCAGGCTCGTGAGGAGCGGAGATATCAAGGCGGGGCAAACCTCGCGAGGCACTCGTGACGTGAGCCATGATGATCAAGACCAGGCGGGCGCCAGCGCGCGCAGCGTCCTTGTTTCCTCTTTGGTGCTAAGGCGGCAGGCGCAGGCGCGGAGTACCGAGGCATTAGGCAAAGGTTTCCATATCGGTGCAACAAGACCAAGACCAGCAGGACGGCAAGACGGAGGTCACCGTGGAGCCCAAGACGGCGTCACCACCAGAGCCTTTTGCAGGCAAAGACCACTTTTGTCAGGATAGCTTGTACTAGCTGTCCCCTTTCAAATTTGCCCGCCGTTGTTGGCTCCCTTCCCGCTCAATATTTGGGGAGAGGACCAGGGCCTATATAAGTAGAGCTAGCCACCATAGTAGAGGCATCGGATCAGATCCAGAGCCAACCCCTCACCTCACACAAAACGCAAGAACACCTCAACCTCAGGAGGCTGTTCTCCCCCTTGCACTGTTCATCATCAGCCCAAGAGGCAATCCACCACCACCACACTGGAGTAGGGTATTACACCACAACGGTGGCCGGAACTAGTATAAATCTCGTGTCTTTCTGTGTTGTGAGTTCGCCGAGTTCGTCCGCGAGATCCTAGAGAGCTAGGGCGTGGATTGGTAGGGGGGAAAGAACTTTGCGCGCACCCCAGAGTTCGAACCTTAAGGGTTTTGCCGGAACCCCACATCCAACATTTGGCGCACCAGGTAGGGGTGCGCCGTAGATTCCCTTCTGTTGATCCGTCGCTTCGTTGCTCCGTCGTCTCCATGGCAGACGCTCGCCGTGCTCGAGCTGAGCGCCGGGCTGCCCTCACCGCCCGCGTTGCTCAGATGGCTCCCATCGGCGGGCCACCTCGTCGTTCTCCGTCTCTTGCCGCCAACGCCGCCACTGGCCCGGTGGGGAAAGAGCAACAAGCATCCTCGCTGCATCCATCGGTTGGGCAGGACGGCCGCACCGCTACTCCGTCACTGACCCCGGCTGGTTCTTCGTCCCACGCACGTCGCGCTCCCATGGACGCGCGGGCCGCGCTCCTCATGGTGAACGAGTTCCTGCGCTACCTTCCGGTCGACGACCTCTACGAGGACTGGCTCGACCGCGTCGCCGAGCTCGTTCGCGCCGCAGGGGGCTCCCCGGCGCCGTCCCTTTCTCTGCCTCACCCTCCGCCAGCCACGGGCGATGTGGCTCATGAAGCGCCTCCACCACCTCTGCCACAAGACTGCGCCTTGGCACCACGGCGCGCGGCCCCGCGGCGCGATCCACCACGCCCAGTGCCCGCGCGCGAAGAGAGAAGCTGCCAAGAGATTCCTCGGCCGCGGGAAGCTGCACCTGCGCTCCCCGCGCCGCCTCGCCAAGACCGCGCACTACCTGCGGTGGCAGCGCGCGGACCTCATCAAGACCAAGCTCCACCTCCAAGACGGGCCCCGGCGACCACGGCCGGCTGCCGCGCCATCACCCCTGAGCTGCGTAGCGTCGCCTTGCCGGGCAAGTTCAAGCCGGATCTGCCTCCTCGCTACGAAGGCACCGCCGACCCCGCGGAGTTCCTGCAGCTTTACGAGCTGAGCATCGAAGCGGCCAACGGCGACGAGAAAGTCATGGTGAACTGGTTTCCCATGGCTCTCAAGGATGGTGCCCGCTCCTGGCTCCTGAACCTGCAGCACGGCTCAATCTCCTCCTGGGATGAGATGCGCGACCTCTTCGTCGCCAACTTCCAGGGCACCCGCGACCGCCCGCCGGCTGCGGGCGACCTGCGCCGCATCAAGCAACAACCAGGAGAGACCCTGCAGAAGTACATCCAACGCTTTAACAACACCCGCCTCAATATCCCCAAGGTCACGGACAAGGCCATCATCTCCACGTTGTCCGACGGCGTCCGTGACGTCAAGATGAAGGAAGAGATCGCTATCCACGAGGAGCTGTGCACATCTCAGGAGCTGTTCTACCTGGCAACCAAGTGCGCAAGAGCTGAGGAGGGCCGCCTCTCCCTCCTCGAGCTGCCAGCCGCGGGCGCAGAGGAGAAGAAGGCCAAGGCCAAGGCCAAGGACGTGAAGCGCAAGGAAGCAGTTGTGCTCGCAGCGGAGCCCGACACCAAGCGAGGCAGAGATCAGCCCGAGTCATCAAAGAACAGCCGGCCGTTTTGCACCTTCCACAACCTGAACACCCACAACACCAGTGACTGTCAAGAGCTCAGAGCCATTCGCGAAGGACGCTACGGTCGACGCCCCGAACGCAGCGACCGGGGCTACGGCCGAGGAGGAGGACGTGGTGGCGGATGCTGGGACGACCGTGGCCCGCACCAGGAGTGGCGCGACCGTCCTCGTGAGGACCGCTGGCAGGACCATCCTCGCGAGGGCGCCTGGAGGGACCAGCCTCATGAGGATCACCCCTAGGGCAACACCGGTCTTCCCCCACTGCCGCCACTGCCAAGAAGGAATGACGACCACCATCAAGACGAGGGGGCTGGGGGCTTCCAGGAACCGCGTGCTATCGCCTGCATCTTGGGCGGAGCCTAGGCCCCAGCCTCTCAGCGCATCTTCAAGCAGTTTGCTCCTGAAGTGAATGCAGTCCTCCCCAAGCTTGAAGCCACACGCCCGCTCAGATGGTCCTAGTGCCCCATAACGTTCAGCTCGGCTGATCAGCTCAAGTGCGCGGCTACCGCAAGCGCCCTCCCGATGCTGTGCTCCCCAGTCATCAGGAATGTGCAAGTTACCAAGACCCTCATCGATGGCGGCGCAGAGCTCAACGTCCTGTCCGTTGATACGTTCGACAACCTCCAAGTCCGATATGACCAGCTTCAGCCTACCAAGCCTTTCTCAGGAGTGACCAACGGTTCCACCACGCCGATAGGGTAGGTCTGCCTCCCTGTCACCTTCGGAGAACGCAAGAATTACCGCACCGAGCTCATCGACTTCGACGTCGTGCACATCCGCCTACCATACAACGCCATCCTCGGGTATCCAGCCCGGCCAAGTTCATGGCCGTCACCCACCACGGCTTCAACGTCCTCAAGATGCCGGGAAGCGGCGAAGTCATCATGGTCCCGTGTGAAGAAAGAGATGCGGTGTGCTCCCTCGAGTGTGCCTTCCAAGCTGCAGCAATCGACAACCCCGACAGCAAAAGTGAGGGCCCTCCGGAGGCCATCCCCAAGAAGAAGCAGCTGCGCCACGCCGGACCTCAGGAGGGTGGCGTCGCGGCTGGAACCTCGTCAGGAACAGCGCCCGCTCCAGGGGCGCCTCCCTCCATCACATAGGAAGGCGCGCCCGACGCCCTCCTCGGGCAGGGCTCGGGGGCTCTCTTCTGGAGGGCCTCAGACCTTGCCAACATCACGAGGGAGGCGCTTGGGCACCACTTGGAGGCGTGCTTCGCAACACGTTTTCCTCAGGAGGGCACACGACAAGGATCACCCACCGCTTAGGAGTTCATCACCAAGACCACTCAGGAATTGCAAGACGCAAGGGCCATGCGCGACGACCGCCGCTCACGAGGCGCAGCTCCCCATCCAGGCAAGGACGCCGGGCTGCGCGTCTGCATCGACGTACCAGGGCTCAACAGGGCCGCATCTCAGGAGCTCTTCTGGCCTTCGCGCGTGGGACGCTGCGAGGGTCCACCGCACAGCTACGTTCGCATGCCCTTTGGCCAGCCGAGCGTGTTGTCAGCCTACCAGCACAACATGCGGCGTATCCTGGCGGCTCAGGAGGCCAGGCACCACACCGTCTTGGTGGAGATGGAGACGGTCTTCCAGGAACCGCCCGAGCCCCCAAAGCCTCCCGAGGCTCAGGGCCCTGGTGGCTTGTGAGGAGCTACCCCTTCGTTGCTCGCCTTCAGTTGCCTCAACTCTCCTTCGTCAACAGAACCAGGTGACATTTTCCAAGTTCGTTTAGCTGGGAGCGCCCCTCGGGCTGCACTATTCCCAGGCCGCGTGGGTCCGTCCCTGTGGTGAGTATCCTTTTCTTATGTCTTTAGCTTACTTTGCTGGGGGCGCCCCTCGGGCTGCATCATCCCCAAGCCGCTCGAGCCTGACCCAGTGGCATGTATCTTTCTACCTTTTACCCAAGCTGATTTGCCTTCCATGCTTAATCTGCTCGATTACCACCTACCATGGGTTCACCCCTCCATCATGCAATTCGCTTGCGCGTTAAAAGGGGGGCTCCTGAGCATCGTGACTTAGGAGCTCTTACTGGCTCTCCAGCCCTCACCCCTGGCCTTGACCACGGCATCGCGACCTGGCATACCAGCGGCGGCTGAGCTCGCTCGAGGGCCGGGACCGTAGAGCGCTTGCACTTAACCGTCTCGCAGGAATGCACAGCTATCAAAGACTCAAGACCAGGCGCAACCCGCCTTGAGGTAGGGCCTCGTGAGTCCCGCGCTGGCTCACGAGTGCCCAGATACACCTCGCAGCCCTGCCGTGCAAGCCACGTGTCAGGGCGGGCACTACAAAAAAAGACACATCCGTGACATTTTGGGCCAAACGATTTTTTTCTGTCATACATATGACACTTCTATGACGATAATTGTGACAAAACCCAGTATCATCATAGATGTGGTGGGCTCCTACTTCTATGACAAAAAATTATGACAGAAAATGGGCTTTTCGTCCTAGGCGGGCCGGAGACGCAGTTGCATGACATTCTTTGGGCCGTCCATGACGGAAAAAACCGTGGTAGAAGCGAGGGGGAGGAAAATTTCGGGGAGTTCCCGGTTACGGTGGGAGGTTGGGGGCCGAGCGATGCGTGTTTCTCTCGTACACGTACGCGTGTGTGTGCGAGGCGTTGGCTCTAACTAAACCCGAGCGAGGCGTTGGGCTCTAACTGAACCCGAGCGATTGCACTGCAGGCTACGCATTACTGAACCCGAGCGATCGATCGATGGCTGTTAACTGAACCCGATCGATCGATTCCTTCGCTACTGCTGCTAACTGAAGCCGATCGATTGGATGAACAGTGAGCGTTGCGGGGGGGGGGGGGTTGGATGAACAGTGAGCGGTGGCGTTGCCTCTGGATGAACAGGACCCCGTGGCGTGGAGGGCTGGATGAACAGTAGACGGTGGAGGGGTGCCCCTGGAGGGGTGGTTGAACAGGACCCCATGGTGTGGAGGGCTGGATGAACAGTAGACGGTGGAGGGGTGCTCGTGGAGGGGTGGTTGAACAGGACACCGTGGTGTGGAGGGATGGATGAACAGTAGACGGTGGAGGGGTGCCCGTGGAGGGGTGGTTGAACAGTAACCGGTGGAGTAGCGCGCGGTGGAGGCTGGATGAACAGGAGCCCGTGGAGGCTGGAGGAGGTCGACGGTAGCCCGTGGAGGCTGGAGGAGGTCGACGGTGGAGATGAACAGTATCCCGTGGAGTCCCGTTTTGCGGTACGCCACACCCCTCCCGATGAACAGGACCCCCGTTTCGACCGTAGGAGGTCCGTTTCGTCCGTTTCACGGTACGCCACACCCCTCCCGATGAACAGGACCCCCGTTTCGACCGTAGGAGCTCCGTTTTGTCCGTTTTGCGGTACGCCACACCCCTCCCGATCAACATGACCCCCGTTTCGACCGTAGGAGGTCCGTTTCGTCCGTTTTGTGGTATGCCAGACCCCTCCCGATGAACAGGATCCCGTTTCGAACGTGGCCGGTCGAACACAAGGCCGTTTCCTCCGTTCTGCGGTACGCCTGGCCTCGTTTCCATCGCCTGTTCCGTCCAAGCCCTCCCGATGAACATGACCACACATTCCGTTCTGACCCAGCCGGTTGGCTCCCATGCGTTCCGTTGCTTCCCGATGAACACGACGCATTCCGTTGCCTCCCCATGAACACGACGCATTCCGTTGCCTCCCCATGAACACGACGACGACGACGCTGTTTCTCCGTTCCGACCCAACCATGTCAACAAGCCCTCGCCGTACGTATGTGCGAGTAGGCGTTCGAGACCCTGCCCGTATGTACACATACGTGGCCGTATTTTCTTTCTTGCACCCTGGCCGCTGTACGTACGTGTACATGCTACGTGCGCGCCTCTACTACGACATGTGCACGCCTCTACATCCACCAATATATATGTACGTACACGTTCGTGACCAGAATGACAACGCTACGTACGCTTCGACCAGGTGGGTCCCGACTGTCAAGCATTCCTTGCGTGCGAAGATGTAGCTGGTGGGTCCCAGCAGTCAGGGGGGCGAATCGTTTTGTTTTTTTTGCCCGGACGCACTTCCTTGCGTTAGAAGGTGTAGCTGGTGGGTCCCAGCAGTCAGGGGGGAAACGTTTTTTTCGCGAAATACGGTGGCCCGTCCGGTGGGTCCCCGCTGTCATGTGGAGGAATAATTATTTTGCGCGTAATAAGGAGGCACTTCCTTGCTGCGGCCGTGGACCCAGCTGTCAGTGTCTCCACGCACAATACTCTTCCGATGGAAGTCGGTCGTTGACCACATTGACCACGCCGTGCCGAGAGCACCACGGCGGTGGACGATGGCGAGGCCTAGGAAGGGGACGACACGGAGGCAGGGAAGACTCGGCAGTTGTTTCCCACGTGGAGGGGAGTACGACTGTACGAGGGTTTACTGGTTCGTCTGCCGTCGCCGGAGAATAACAGCAGGTGTGGGTGAGTAGAGGGATGGCTAGGCCAGCGATGGGAGTACAGTGGGGCGGTGAGGCCTGCGCGGTAGCACAGCCGACCGCGGGGAGGAGGGAGCAGGCAGTCCCGCCGGCGCTTGTTTGAGCGGCTGGAGCAGGGAGAGCAGAGATTGAAGAAGCACGACGGCCGTTGGATGGACATCCAACAATCAGTGCTTGTGCGTCAACCTGTTTTTTAGGAAAGCCTCAAATCTGTGGAAAACAGCATACAACCCATCTGCCATTATTTCTAATAATTTACAGCCCATTTGCTAATTCTTAAGGTTTTTTTGGAGCCCATATTCTTTTTGTTAGCATTACAGCCCATATTGTGGCCACGGTTAAAAAATTATATGAAATTTTGCATATTTCGGTGCGGTCTGAACTGTTTTTAATCCCGAAATTTCGACTCACATTCAAACTGATTTTAAAAATAAATGTATATCAATATAAGATCCAACAAATTCTCCATGCATAAAAATTAATGTAATTTAAAATCTTGAAATGAAAAAAAAGATATTTGAAACTAATTGCTGGTTTGATGTGTTTTAAAAATGTACAGCCCATTTCTCATTACTGATGGGCCATTTTCTCGGCCAGCCGAATGAAAGCTCTCCTTGTCTTGAAAGATTTGCAGCCCAAGAGGCCTGACAAAGCGACTTACTTGGCAAATCACAAAAAAACTGGGCTGTGGCCGTGGACCCAGCTGTCAGCCTCTCCACGTACAGTACTCTTCCGATGGAAGTCGTTCCTTGACCATGTTGACCACGCCGCGCGGAGAGCACCACGGTGGTGGACGACGGCAAGGCCTAGGAAGGGGACTACGCGGAGCCGGGGAAGACGCGGCAGTGGAAGCCCGCGCGGAGAGGAGTACGAGGGTTCACTGGTTCGGCTGTGGTGTGAGGCTGCCGTCGCCGCAGGGACTGGCCAGTGGTGGGAATAGTAGGGGGCGGTGAGGCCTCTGCGGCAGCACAGCCGGCCACGGGAGGCAGGAGCATGCGGCACGACTGGCGCTGCTTTGGGCGGCTGGAGCAAGAAGACCAGAGGTTGAAGAAGCACTACGGCGGTTGGATGGACATCGTACGGTCACTGGAGCTAGAATCGTTCATATTGACTATGTTGACAAAGCCCTTCGTCCCCGTCAACTTAGTAGGCCCACAAGTCAGCCTCCCACCAAGGTGGGTCCCAGCTAGCCGGGGGAGTATTCATTTTTTTGTGCGTAATAAGGAGGCACTTCCGGTGGGTCCGAGCTGACAGCGGGGGGGGAACTTTTTTTCGTGAAATACGGTGGCCCGTCCGGTGGGTCCCAGCAGTCAGGGGGAAACGATTTTTTTCGCAAAATACTGGTGGCCCATCCGGTGGGTCCCCGCTGTCAGGTGGAGGAATAATTATTTTCCGCGTAATAAGGAGGCACTTCCTTGCGGCTGCTGTGGACCCAGCCGTCAGCCTCTCCACGTACAGTACTCTTCCGATGGAAGTCGGTCGTTGACCACATTGACCACGCCGCGCCGAGAGCTCCACGGCGGTGGACGACAGCGAGGCCTAGGAAGGGGACGACGCGGAGCCGGGCAAGACGCGGCAGTGGATGCCCACGCGGAGAGGAGTACGAGCGTTCACTGGTTCGGCCGCGGTGTGAGGCTGTCGTCGCCGTAGAATAACAGGGGGTGTGGGTGAGTGGAGGGATGGACTGGCCAGTGGTGGGAGTAGTATGGGGGCGGTGAGGCCTCTGCGGTAGCACAGCCGGCCACGGGAGGCAGGAGCAGGCGGCACGACCGGCGCTGCTTTGGGCGGCTGGAGCAAGAAGACCAGAGGTTGAAGAAGCACTATGGCCATTGGATGGACATCATACGGTCACTGGAGTATTGACTAAGTTGACGAAGCCCTCCGTCCCCGTCAACTTAGTAGGCCCACAAGTCAGCCCAACAATACGGTGGGTCCCAGCTAGCAGGGGGGTATTCATTTTTTTGGGCATAATAAGGAGGCACTTCCTTGCGCGCGAAGATATAGCTGGCGGGTCCGACCTGTCAGCGGGGGAAACATTTTTTTCACGAAATACAGAGGCCCTTCCTGTGGGTCCTAGCTGTCAGGTGGAGGAATCATTATTTTGCGTGTAATAAGGAGGCATTTCCTTGCGTGCGGCCGTGGACCCAGCTGTCAGCCTCTCCACGTACAGTCCACTTCTGATGGATGTCGTTCATTGACCACGTTGACCAGGCCGCGCCGAGAGCACCAGGGCGGTGGACGACGGCGAGGCCTAGGAAGGGAACGACACGGAGCCAGGGAATACTTGGCAGTTGTTTCCCACGCGGAGGAGTACGAGGGTTTACTGGTTCGTCTGCCATCGCCAGAGAATAACATCATGTGTGGGTGAGTAGAGGGATGGCTAGGCCAGCGATGGTAGTACGGTGGGGCCGTGAGGCCTGCGCGGCAGCATAGCCGGCCGCGGGAGGAGGGAGCAGGCAGTCCCGCCGGCGCTTGTTTGAGCGGCTGGAGCATGAAGAGCAGAGATTGAAGAAGCACGACAGCCGATGGATGGACATCCAACTGTCACTGCTCTCGTGTGTTGACTAAGTTGACAGGGCGTTGCGTGTGCGTCAACCTTTTTTTATGAAAGCAATCGCGTCAACCTGTAGTAGGCGCACAAGTCAGCCTCAAATCTGTGGAAAACAGCATACAGCCCATCTGCCATTATTTCTAATAATGTACAGCCCATTTGCTAATTCTTAAGAATTTTTTTGGATCCCATCTTCTTTTTGTTAGCATTACACCCCATATTGTGGCCACGGTTAAAAAGTATACGAAATTTTGCATATTTCGGTGCGGTCAACTGTTTTTAATCCAGAAATATTGATTCACATTCAAACTATTTTGAAAAATAATTTATATAAATATAAAATCCAAATAATTGTCCACGCATAAAAATCAATGGAATTTAAGATCTTGTAATGAAAAAAAAATTGAAACTAATTCCCGGTTTGATGTGTTTAAAAAATGTACAGCCCATTTCTGGGTAAACCGAATGAAACTCTCCTCGTCTTGAAAGATTTGCAGCCCAGCAGGGCCGATAAAGCAAGTAGGCCTTGTTTGGGTATTTCTTTAAAAAAAATAGAACTGGGCTAGCCATTTTCAGCAAGAAAAAACACAACTGGGCTCATGATGTGGTAAACATAAATAAAACCCTGGCTAGACGGGCCACAGCCCCCGCACAGCCCCGTTGTTACCCTGATCCGTTGCTAAAACTAGTATAAATAACAACTGCTTGTTCCTAAAAAAAACTGCGCAACTTGCTGGGTCCCTGGTGTCAGCCGCTCGTAGTGTAATTCTCTCGTTTATTGACTACATTAACAATGGCGTGAGCCCCAGATGTCCAACCATTAGGAGGAACCATATTTTTGGGCTTGTACTATAGAGGCACTTGCTTGCGTACTGCCATGACGCTGGTGGGTCCCTACTGTCATCCTCTCCACGTATAGTCATCTCCTTGTTCCTCTCGGTTGTTGACGACGTTGACAACGCAAGAGGGCGGCGCACCGCGCACGGCGAGCGAACCAAGGCCGCAAGGCGGAGGACGACGGTGAGGCCTCGGACGGAATGAACAGGAGCCGTTGAAGATGCGTCGGTCCAGTCGCAGGCGGAGGGGAGTACGAGGGTTGACTGGTTCGGGCGCGGGTGCATGTTGGGGCTGACGTCGCTGGAGAATAACAGGACGTGTGGGGGAATAGAGGGAGGGACTGGCCAACGTTGGAGGGTACGTACGATAGGGCGGCGGAGGTGCAGCCAGCCATGGGAGGCGGGAGCAGGCGGAGCCGATGGGGTGGTTTGGTTTGGGCGGCTGGAGGAAGAAGAAGACAAGAGATAGAAGATACACGAGAGATGTTGGATGTCAATCCAATGGCTAGTAGGCATAATCGTTTGTTGACTGGCTAGTAAGTCGACACCAGCTTGGATAGGCTTTTTCCTCGCGGGTCCCAAATGTCAGAATCCAAATCTGTCACGGTCATGCAGCCTTTCCTATGAAAATTTACAGCCCATTTGATGTGCTAGTTCGAAATAAGTTTGTGGGTGCTGGTGGGGGCTAATCACTTGGCTTCTGTAATGCATAGTGAGCTCAAGCAGCCGGCGAGAGTGATGTTATTTCCCTTGGTTGGGATTTGTTACAATATTTCACTCTAAATTAAACTAATGGCAAGCCATTTGCCTTGTTTCAAAGAAAATATGACAGTCACAGCCGAGTTGAAAAGGGCAGGAACATCTAACTCCAGCTTACAAACTGTACAAAAGCATGAGGGTTAATTGTTCATCAGGTTTACAAAAAAAACCAGATTGAAAAGGGCAACAACATCTAACTCCAGCACTGTTTTCGGCAGTCACAGTCAAATGGATCTGTCAGGTCCATAGAATGAACATCCTGGGTCGTAAAATTTACTGGATTATGACCACAATATGTTGTAAATAGAAGCCCGACACGTTCAGAAGCTCTTTTGCCCACCTGAAACTCCTTTTTTTGCTCTTCGACATACCCATCCGTCAAAACCATGCTGCTGATAAACTTAAGCCTGATGGACAATAGTAACCTCGCATTCAGCAGGAAGAATGTGACAAATCTTGTGTTTGCAAGGTTGGCTACATATCGTTCTAGCGTTATTGTCTTCAATCGAATCTCATGAGAAGTGAGAAAATCCTGATGCTTACGAATCCACCGATTGGTTATAACTTTCTTACCCCGTCCTATTGCCTAAATAGACATGAAGATTGAAAGCAGTTAAGGTCTAAAAGAAGAGTGTCGAAAGAGCAACAGCTGAACGGCTAATTCTAGTACACTATATGCGGGCTTCCAATGTGCGTGAAATTATCACCTTTATATACAACTTCTCCAGACATGGAAAGCATTGCAGCAAGCCAATAATCTTGTTCAGATCAAAACTATTCATTTGGATATATAAGATCTTGCCAGAATCCAGCACCATTGATAGGCCATCCATGGAGAAACTCTTCACTGAGCATAGAACATAATATTAGTACAAAATGTGTACTCCAAGATGATATATAAATTATGCGCAGAAATTTAAAATGCAGCTTATGGTTACAAGTGTAGATGATAATATAAAGTACCTGAAGAACTGTGGAGCCAAACACCATATTGAAATGAGCACAGAGATCATGTATTAAACCCAAGGTCTCCAGTTTAGGCGTAGAGAGGACGGATATTTGCAACGATGAATAACTAGAATCAAGGATCAACCTTTGAAGTGAAGGAGCATCTTGGATGATGAGTTGCCTTCCGTCAAAAGAAATTCCAATTCTTACAAGGTTAGGCAACTTTATTTGGGGACAACCGATTCTAACTGTGAAAACAAGCACCAAGCACTCCAGTGCAGGGCAACTGGAGTGGATGATGCTGTGCAATGAGGCCTCCGATATATGAACCCGCACAAGTGAAAGTTTCTTGAGAAATGGGAATCGAAGGTTTAGTACCAGATTGTCTGGTAGGTAGCACATCGCAAAGGTGGCGGTGTGGAGAGAGGACGAAAACCGCGAGATGGACATCGGTGCTGAGGGCACAAGTTCATGGCGTTCGGTATGTGGTATGTGATTTCCAGGGGAATAGTAGAACTCAAGCAGCTGTAGTTCTGTGAATTCAGGGGATTTCAGCCAGGCGTCCACCGTGCAGGGCATGGTATGCTTGCTCAGGTAGCATGACGGGATGCAGAGGCTTTGAACGGAGCCCTGGTGGGAGGAGATGATGGCTCTGGGGATTTCAAAATCATTGAAGAGAGATAGCTGACGACAGTCGAGATTATGGGGCACGACGCGCCATATAGGGCGCCATCGAATTGAGAGGACTTGGGTGCGGCAGCAATCCTTGGTGGGGAGAAGCGAGATGATCTCCCCAAGGACGGCGTCTGGGAGATCGCTGATGCGGTCCACCTGAGATTCTACGGGTTCCTGGGATCTGGTGGGGGCGGGGTCGCCGCTTCTCCCCGCGCTGCCGGGTGCGGGATCTACAACAGGCGTCGCCGCTGGCGGGAGCCTCATCTTCTTGGCGCTGGGGTCAGCCGACTCCATTTTCCTCGAGGGCGTCGCGTCGCGCTCACGGATTTGAGCAGAGTAACGAATGACGAGCCTAGTTGTAGTGCGAGCGAAGAAGAAGGGGAGCTGGGGGTTTTCTGTAGGAGTGAGGAAGAAGGGGAGCTGGGGTTTTCTGTAGGAGTGAGGTGAGGAATTTGGGGGTACGAGTGGAGCGAGCTGACGTGAGGTGGGTGGGAGCGAGGAGGAAGAAGAGCACGCGGTGTGGATGGGCTTTTGAATTGATTTTACTATTTACTAGTGTGGATGGGCTGTTTTGTCTTGGGCCCAGAGAAACAATTACTACTAGTACAGTGGAGACACTCTACAGCTACCCAGAAAAACAATTACTACTAGTACAGTGGAGACACTCTACCGCTTCTGGCTCCTCCTAGGACACTGAAACGTCTCCCTCTACTGAATGCCGTTATACTTTTGTTCACTGACATGCGGGCCATGCAGCGCGCGGGCCCAAATGCCATCCACCAAATTAGAAGGCAGTATGCAGGCGGAGAGTCTCCCCGGTCGTAGCGCGGCAGTAACGAGCCGTCGTATCACAAAACCCCACCTCCCCGCAGTCTAACTTTGAGGGACGAAGCAACCATCATTTCACTCTTCGCTGAATCCCCTTCTCCCTCGGACTATCCTTCTCCCTCACCGTCTTCAAGAAAGGCAACACTCGCATCTGCCACTGTTCTTCTCTCCGAACGAAGGGAAGGTAAGAGGATCCGTGATGTTGGTATATTTTCGTTCAGAGAGAAAAAAGAACTTTTGCAAAGCAGTAACCGATCCTCACTCTCTTTTTTGTTTCATTGTCATTGCAATTGTGTTTTTCTTTCAGTGGTCTCCTAGTATTCGTCAGTTTCATGATGGACCAAGGAGAACCAGGCAAAGATCTGCCGATATTGGAGCAGACGCGGGAGGCTGATCCCCATGAGACAGAGAGCTCCAAGAAGATGGAGGCAACCACTGAGCTGACCCCAGATACGCTCACGGCCACTACTGAGATGGTCAATGCCCCGTTTGAGGTTACAGCCCCCGTGGCACTGCTGGAGCAGTTTCCCCCTTTGAGGATGTGTCCCCCCTGCTGAGCTGCCCAAGGTGATTTCCTTTTTGCCAATCTCGATTGTGGTTTTTCATCTAAGTATGTGGTGATTTTTTTAGAAAAGGAAGTATGTGGTGATTAATAATGCAAAATTTTATTAGCTTCAATGCCATGCTATACATAGTGGTTTAAATAACTTGTGTTTCTTATACTGAAAAGTAATTTAGAATTTGTTTCTCTTTCAATTAGAGCCCTGATGTAGACAAGGATTGTGTGGTTGTACATGTCACTCGCTATGAGGCGGACGACCTGAATATACGCACTGGGAAAACAGAGTTCTTAGGCTGTTGGATCCTGGAAGCCATTTGCGGTTATACCAATGAAGAGTTGTATTCCAGCCTCACTGTTGTCAGGCGTGTTGTCCAGGGTGTACTGAAGCACAAGAAGTTCAAAGCTACTCCTTCGTTTATGAGGCATACTGTTCTTGTCAAGCTTACGCAGGAAGATGACGTGGCATGCCTCCACAAACAAGTTTATCAGTGGTAAGGCCACAAGGTTGTCTTCATGAAGGTTCACAGGATTGAGCTGCTGCGGGACGTCCTCGATGATGTTCATGGCAAGGTCCGTCTTGTGTCCAGCCCAAATTAGATCGAGGCATGAAATAGTTGCCCCAGCTAGTGTTTAATAGTAGTTTGAATTGTGTCTAATTATCCGAACCTTGCTTGTTATCGACCCCTCTGTGGCTAGTACTCTGTTTCAATCCGTCTATGGGAACTGCCGCTACTTTTGTGTGCCCGTGAATCATGTGAGAACCATCGTAATTGTTGCCGAAACAGATGCGTCCTCACTAGTTTTTTCATGAATATGGCATGGTAAGACATAAGTTGTCACGGTTTATCATACGAGCAGTGTGTGTTTTGATGAAATAGAGCACTCGTTCGAGAACCGTGCGCCGACGTATACATAAGTACTTGTAAACACTGTTGGTGCTACCCCACTTGTAAGCAGTTGTGCAAAACACGGCACATTGGCTCAGCTCGCTTCAACACTAGGCTATCGACCAGCTAACAATCAACAATCCGCTGTCTGACATATAATCAACTATGTATCTTGTTACAGTGGTTCATGCAGTTAATTGAGGCCACAATGTAATAAATTCCAAACGTTCACACGCTAGTCCAGCGCTCATGTGGAACACTCACATTAAACTCGTCTTCATAAAAAACTTGAAAAGCATAAGTTAAGCAATTTTATACATCTCAATGATTCATAGAACATAACAAACATATACTAGTTCACAACAAAAGACAAAGTTGTGAGAAGGTTTACAAATCAGGAAAAAATAAGCAAGGCTTCTCTGAGCAAAGGGCCTCCCGGCAGGCTTAAATTTCCTGGAGTTCACTTTGGTTTTTTCTTGTTGCCACCATTCAGGGTTAGGTTCTCTCATTCCAGAATAACCAATTATAATTGTGGTCTCAGTTGGAATGCTGAACTGAACCATGCAGTGTACTGACCAGCTGAAATGCTTGTGCATTCCACTAAATTTAAGCACCGCTATTTGCAGAAATAAGCAGACCACAATGCCTCTTGTCCGCGCACCTGTCCAAAAAACGCCGTGCAGCCGTGCCAGCTAGTCCTCGGTCCATGGATGAACTGGTAGAAAGTGCATTCCGGACTATGATGCAGTTGTTTTCGCTCGTCCCTGCACTGCAATCAGGAAGTAAGACATACGAATCAGCTTCTTTTAGATTGCATTCGTCATTCTACCTTAGTTACTAGTACCAATGTAGGGATACCTTGAAGACAGGAGGTTAGACGACGACAACGAGGGATAGCCATCTCATTTTGCGCAGTTGTACTAAAACTGAGGTGTGTGCTTTTGATTGCGCGGATAGAAACGATACGGAGACAGACATACCTGTTTGCGCAAATACGAAATATGGTTATTTAAACAGTGACAGATATTACTACTTTCCCCTGTTTCTTCTTAGAACCAAGTCCTAGATTCATGCTACAACTTTCCCACTTTCTTCCCTGTTTGAACCAACGCTTTGAGTCGACTGTATGAACTAGCTTTACTTCTAATAATAGTAGAAGTCTAGGTGGCTTTGGAACAGCGGACGGAAGTAGAAAAGGATCCACACGAAGGGAACTGGGGCAGTAGAGCAAGGCAGGTTTCGAAGGAATATATACCTGAGGGTCGTCGGCATGTGGCAAAGACGGCGTTGGGAGGCCGCATCTTGGCCACAATACCGCAGGGAGGGAGAAGGGGTCGGAGGCCCTCCCGAGCCGGCGCTCTCTCGGAGAGAACGGCACGGCCGCCGATCGGGACGCGCGGGCAGCCGTTGGTCTCCTCCCTCGCCGCCGACGACAGCGTGAACGATGCACCTACACCCCTGCCTCGGTCGAGGTTGTCCAGCCGGATTTGTGACCAGCCGTGAGCTGAGAGAGAGTGTGGCCGCCTATGTGTTGCTTAGATCTGGAGAGTATGAGAGAGTGAACGAGAGGAACCCTAGTAAAGCAAGCGCTAAGGCTCCTACTTTTATATATAGTGGAGTGATTTTGTTGTACCAGCTTCAAAAAAATGCGCTCCTACGTGTACCCGCGAGTGGGTGTGAGAGAACTAGTGCGTGCGTGCACCGCTTCTCTTTGTGAGAGTACAATATACTATGCCCAAAGAACGTTCGCCGCAAAAGTAATAGTATAAGTGTGTGACGTGTGAGCTAAAATAAAATGTGCGCGCCGTCTTTTGTTTTTTAGAAGTTCTGAGGGTAGGGTGTGAAGAGCACATATGTGCGTCACGTCTACCTGCAGATAGACGGTGGGTGCGACGTGCGAGTCTGCGAGAGGACTCGGGAGAGTCGTGACTCGTGAGGGTGCGTGTGCGTGAGAGAGAGGGGGGCACGTATCAATGCAATGCATGTGTCCGTAAATCATTATCCGACAAACGTTCGCCACAAGCCTTTTCCTGACGAACGCCGTAAGAACCGTTAGATCGGCATCCGACAGTGTCAGTTTTGCCATGTCATTTAACAGAACAGCCACTCCTCCTACACACAAATCTTCCACGTGAGTGTTAGCAACTGCCGTATGCTCCCTCCGTTCCGAAATGCAGTGGATATAGCTTTATTGAAAATTCGAACCTCGCAAACTTTTACCGAGTTTTCGTGTATGAAATTGCACATGTAGAATACCATGTATATATCATTTCATTCATCTTCGAGAGGTAACTATAAAGATGGGTGAGGAGTCTACAAAGAAAGACCATCGTATCACCCGCAGCAAATTCAAGCATCCTTTAGTGTCGAGGAATATCATAGGAACTCTATATGATATGATTTTTATAGGATTTTTTCCTTTAGAGCCAATTGGTTCATAGGAATAGATTCATATACTCCACATTTCAAAGGAAATAGACATGATATCATTTCTATAGCTTTAGAGCCACTTGGTTCATATGAATGGATTCCTATACTCCCTTAATTTCAAAGGAAAATAAACATTAGCGTATATTCAATAGAAAAGTTCCTAAGATATGAACCAAATTACATCTCTTTTCTAATCCCTCCTCATAGGAATTGAGATACATGTCATCTCTAGATTCAATAAAAAGTTCCTATGATGTGAACCAAATGACATCTCTTTTCCAATCCCTACTCATAGGAATTGAGATGCTCCATGTCATCTCTTTCCCTACAACTTCCATGTATACATCTTCTATTCCTAAATAGATAGTACAACCCACTAGTAGCTTTTTTCCAAAACATGCAACTATGGCACAAGAACTATATAGTGTGCCAGTAACTTTGAAAGATGGTCGTTGGATGAAGCTAACCCGACAGTGCAGAGATAGGCAAATCCGAGCACTACTGGCCGTTGGATATCATCAACATTCCACCAGATCTGCCACATGTACAATTTAGAAGACTCCATGGTTGAACTTAAGCATAGTGCACAAACCTCAAAACACAAGCACTTTTCCTTTGTTCTAGAATCTTCTGTATCATAATTGATTATTTTTTTCTAAATGAATTGCCATTATTTGTTTTTTACTTTATGATTTACAATGCACAACCCCATGAATCTTAACATTTTTAAAAAACTAATTGATTTTGAATGAGATGAACTATAAGAACTAAACGAGCATCTACATCATGCATATATGACTCAAAGCTTTACATTCTATAGTGTGTATTTATTCGTCATTTGGTTTCAAAATCTCATGCGTTCAATACATGTGTACCTTACTAGTTTTGAGTAGAGTAGCAAATTTCACGCGGCCCCGGGTATATCAAAATGCAGGGCCCATGCATCATTGCCTTTCGGTCGAACCTAAGTCCACAATTTTTTGTATGTACTATATCTCCACTGGTCCCCGAACCCAAAATGCTGCCTCGTTCCCGTAAAACCAAGCGGCCCACACATATTTAAGGCGTCGACTCGAACCCGTTTACTACGACGTGGCCCCGCACGCCGTAGTACTCCTACAAACCCTACCGCCGCACTCATCATCGGTTTTCTTCAAGAGGACGAGGGAGAAGCCGATTTGAAGTGGAGGCGCTTAAAAAAAAGGATCTGTAGTGGAGACCCCTACCCTAGGGTGCCCTAGGTAGCTGCCGCACGCATCATTGTTTTCTCTTTTCTTTATGCTCTTGCGCCCTAGAGTGAAATGATGGTTGCTTCGTCCGTCCAGCTTAATGCGGGAAAGGTGGGGCTTTGTGATTTGACCCCTCATCGCTCATTTTCTACTACTGCCGCGCTACGACCGGGGTGCCTCCAATTCCAACCGCTGCTCCGAACTGTAATTTGGTGCATCGCACGTGGAACAAGACGGTGGATGAGCCACATGTCGGCCAAAGGGGTCCTGTTAAGTGTGTCGCCATTTCGTGTGCGGACTGACCCTGCTTGAGTTGCTACGCCAACACGACAGGAGCAGCCTACCACTTGGTTTTGCTCCTTGGTGAATCCCGACTATATTGATCTAAAAAGATACGTGCTGAACTACCCTCTCCGTCTCGGTTTTTTTTATTTTTAGGCGTCTCGGTTTATAGGGCCTGCACGTAGTTCTCGGTCATCCATTTGACTAACTAAATATGAGTTACTATGTCACAAAAAGTACATCATTGGATTCTTAAGCCGATGTAGTTGTATTTAAAAGTCGAGGGCGGGGCTTTTCCTGCGCGGTAGGCGGGGCAGTTCCGCCTAGTCAGTTCGACAGAGACGCGAGAAGACGAGGGAGTAGGCTGCTGCAAACGTAGGGCTGTGTGATTTGACAGCGAGTTACTGCTGGACAGGTGGGGCCCCGTGATTTAACTTGCCATTATCATTTTAACTGCGGCGCTACGACCGACGTGAGTCTCTCGATTCCTGACCACCTCCATACAGGTGCCTCTCCCAATGCTCCACCATGTAGTAGAGGCTGGCTCTTGCATGAGAGCCCACTTCTCCACTTTTTCCTTGCCTCTCTTTCCTCCACATATGCAAAAATGCCATGTAAAGCGCACTATTGTACTTACTTTTACTTGCTCCTACAGGTGCTTAAGCTTGCCACATAGGCATAAAGTCTGATGTGGCAAGTTAATCAAGAAGAGAGAGACTAGTTTGGTGACCCAAGGAAGAAACGGTGCTAAGCGCGTGTACCTAGGTGAAAAGACAATTTTGAGTCTATAGCTAATTAAATGAAGCAAACTTAGCAACACCATTTCATTGGAAGAGGTCACTCCTTGGCAAATGCAATAAATACTAGTACTCCCCGTGTCCCATAATATAAGAACGTTTTTGGCACTACACTAGTGTCAAAAAGTTCTTATATTATGGGACGGAGGGAGTACAAAGAAAGAGATAGAGAGGAGTAAAAAAATTACACTTATAGCCAACCTTATAGCCAACCTTGTTGTAGTATGAGTGACTAAGTGATGACTATGTATGACATGACATGCCAACATCAAATAGCCTAACGCACCGTGTTAAATCTCCAAGGGCGCGACCGCGCGAGCGACGCGACGGTCGTGGTAGGCGCGACCATGATACGGGCTGCTGGCAGCCCTTGGATCTGAGATCAAACGGTCGCATGCTAAGTTGCTGAAAATTTGCAGAATAACCCTCCAAGATAGGATATTCACCCATAGGTCTAGAATCACGCCATGCAACCGTTTGATCTCAGATCCAAGGGCTCTCGGAAGCCTGTATCATGGGAGAATGGAAAGCCACTACCCCGCCGTTCGCACGTTGGCAGTTCGCTCCTACTCGTCCCCGCACGTCCTTCAATACTACGGCGGTTCGCTCCTAGTCATCCCGTCCATTCACATTACGGCAGTTCCACTAATCCTAACCCTCCTCCCAAATCCATGGCATCCCAAATCTCCACGATCGGCGGTGAGTACAAGGTTAGAACCATCACCGGCGATGAGTTCGACGTCATCTACACCCGTTCTTCCGCGACGGTGAAAGGATGCCTTTCTCGCTTCAGACGCATGTTCGAAAACTCAGATGATGAGTGGGTCGCTAGGCTAGATGTTGAGTACACCACAGTCCTGGGACGAGAGAATGATCTAAAGGACGAACAGAGGAAGAAGCCCGCCGTGATCCAGGTTTGCGTACATGACGTTTGCTTGGTCTACCACATATGCCATGCCGACGTTGAGTGCCAGGATTTTAAGAACTTCCTCAAGGACAAAACAGTGAAATTCGTTACTGTAGACTTTAAGAACGACAAAGAAGTCCTGGGTCGGATAGGCCTCGTTGTAGCACTACTAGGAAAAGGGCTATAGATGGAATGGCCACTAATGGCGCACCAGACATGTGGTGCGCCATTAGTGTGAAAGACACTAATGGCGCACCAGACACAAGGTGCGCCATTAGTAATTTTTATTTTATTTTTCCAAACATACTAATGGCGCACCAGGGCACAGTGCGCCATTACTAGTTCTAACTAGTAATGGCGCACTAGTCACATAGTGCGCCACTACTATATATTTTTTATTTTTTATTTTTTTGCAAAACTACTAATGGCTCACCAGGGAACAGTGCGCCATTACTAGCGATCCCCCTCCATCTCAATCGCTATCCCACCTCGCCAGATCCGGTCCCCCTCGCCGCCGAGCACCCCCCGCACCCTCTCCCCGCTCCACCGGGCGCCTCCGCCGACCCCCCGCACCCTCCCCCGCTCCACCGCCGCCGACGACCCACCGCACCCTTCCCTGCTCCACCGCCGCCGACGACCCACGGCACCCTCCCCCGCTCCACCGCCGCCGACGACCCACCGCACCCTAGCTCCCCTGCTCCACCGCCGCCGATGACCCACCGCACCCTCCCCGGCCCGCTCCACCGCCGCCGATGACCCCTGCACCCTCCCCGGCCTGCTCCACCGTCACAAATGAATGCTATAGCTAATTCCTCCCTCTCCCTCGCCAGTTCCCCCTATAGCTAATTCCTCCCTCTCCCTCGTCAGTTCCCCTTCGTCCCTCTCCCTCGCGCCAGTTCCTCTCCGTCCGCTCCCAATCCGAGCACCCCCGGCACCATCTCCCCCGCTCCACCGGCCGCTGCCGCCGACCCCCCGCATCCTCCCCCACTCCACCGCTGCCGACGACCCACTGCACCCTTCCCCGCTCCACCGCCGCCGAGCACCCCCCGCACCCTCTCCCCCGCACCCTCCCCGGCCCGCTCCACCGTCACAAATGAATGCAACTAAAATTGCAAAAAAAACAAACTTGATTATATTTTCAAATAACAAATTTGATGATATTTTCAAATAATAAATTTGATGATATTTTTTAAAAAATTATTATTTTTTAAAAAAAATATTACTTTTATGATTTAAACAAGTTTGAACATATTTAAACACAAATAAATATCAAACAACATTTTAAATGCATAAAAACAAAAATTGGGGAGCCTGGGAATCGAACCCAGGACCTCCTAGTGTGTGTGCCGCGTGCTGACCAGTCGGGCTAGTGGGCGTGTTCTGATGGAGATAGGGTTAGGTGGAATATAACCTGACCAGTTGGGCTAGTAATTTCTAATGGCGCACCAGGGTGAGGTGCGCCATTGCTATCGTCGTACTTATGGCGCACTTGGGGGAGGTGCGCCATAAGATAGACATCCCGCACTCCACCTATTCCCTCGCACTGTGGCCTCCCTCCCTCCCTCGCCAGATCCCCCACTCGACCCCAACCGTACGCCGCCGCCCCTTTGCTCCGCCCCCTCCGTCCGCCGCGCCTGCACGCCGTCGGCGACGCCGCCGCCGCTGTGGTCTTGCGCTGCCCCGACGCCGCCGCCCCGACCCCCGCGGGACTCCACCCCCGCCGCCCCCGCGCCCCCCGAACGAGATCGGCCGAGCGCTCCTGTCCTCTCCTCCTCCCTCCGACGAGCGAGGGCCTCCTCCGGCCCCTGCAGCAGCCAGCAAGCGCAACCCCGACGTGGCCACACCCCGCCTGCCCCTGCCGTCCTCCGCCACCCGGCGACCAGCCGCGCCCGCCCAGGTACCCCTCCTCCTTCCTCCTTCCTCCCTCTCCACCCTTCCTCCCCATTCCCTACCTCCCTCCCCTCGACCGTGGTACACAATCTGTACGTGCAAGTGCAATCTCTGGAGCCCTTTTTTTAATTCAGTTTCGTCAGAGTATGGCCTAGGAGTACAAAATCCTGTACAGAGTAAACATCCTAGAAGTACAAAATATTCTACTCCTACGAGTACTATAATTTTATTATTCCTATTTGAACATGCATATTACTCTTCAACTGGTCATAGAATAGTTCCATTATAAGAGTGCTATTATAAGAGTACAATATGCTAATGATACCCTTTTATTGTTGGAAAATGATTCTGGAATTGCTCTGAATCTGAAATGGATTCTAACCTGTTTTGAACAAATTGCTGGGATGACAATTAACTATCATAAGTGTACTCTTATCCCTATTAACTTGACAGTTAATGATCTCACTATCATATTTTAGGAATTCCTTTGCATTTTGACAAGATTGGCAGAGAAGATCTGCTAGCTTTTATTGATAAAATTTTAGCCAAAATAGCTAGATGGAGAGGCAGACTTCTTTCTTATTTGGAAAAAATTACCCCAATTAGGTCCTGCCTAGCTAGCATGAATCTAAAGGGACCTGCTCTTATAAATCTCTATATGTTCTAGTGAATTTTAGGGGGGGTGCAACCTTTGTATCTTCCTGTAGTATGGAGTATTAAATTGCCCCCTAGGGTATAAGGTTTCATTTGGATGTTCTCCCAGAACAAAATCATGACTTGTGACAATCTAAGGAAAAGGGGGATGGCAAAACCCCTAGAGTGTGTTCATTGCAAAGAGATACAAACTGTATATCATTTATTTTTTGAATGTATTGTAGCTAGTAAAATCTGTGAAGATGTTGAAATGCTTTTCTAGGTGCCAATCGTTAACTTTGAATCTATTGCTAAGTTGTGGCTTTGCAATAAAAGATACATTCACTTGAATGTAGTTACACAACTAAACACAAGCAGGACAGTGCTGTGGCTTATAATAGTAAATATCCCAACTAAACACAAGCAGGACAGTGCTGTGGGAATACCGGTTCCATTGAGGATTTCTGACATCAGATTAGTTTAGCAGCCCCATTTTGATACCATTACTTTTCTTGGGGGGCAAATATCCAGTGTGCTTTTTTCTTTTCCAAAGGAAAAGAAAATGTGGTGTATAACAAATGTATTATTTGGTGGAAATTGAGATATCATATTAATCATTGACAAATTGGCTTTGAACAAATAATCTTAAATCCATGCATACCTACACAATTCATCTATTTGCAATGTGATGTTGTAAGGGTACTAATTGGTCTCTTCTGCTGCTTACCAGAGATGGGGGGAAGCAACCACCGCCGCTCTGCCTCACCGGAGTACGAGTTGGATGCTTTCGAGTTCTTCAGTGTCATACTTGGGACTTTTGTATCAGCCACGAGGCAGGTATATAAAACGAGAGATCTCCCCTTCACCCATCTCATTATGATAACTCTGTTGTTTGCTACATCACTCCTTGTCCCAAATTGCAGAGGCTGCCTGACACTTTTATGAACATGCTGGGTGAAGATCCGCCAGATAATGTGAAGCTCCGATAGGCCGGCAGCGGGGTTCGCAGGCTGTGGGACGTGGAGTTGGTGATCGAGGAGGGCCACATGTACCTGTGCCATGGCTGGGAGAAGTTCTACAGTGCCTACGACCTGCGGACTGGGTACTTTCTTCTCTTCAGGTACGACGATGACGCCACAATGCTCATCGTGAAGGTTTTCAACACGACTATGTGTCGCATGCGCTACGCTGACGATGAAGATGCCAGTGCGTTCTGCCTCTTCTTAATCCTCTACATTTGGCTTTGTCTCACATCGATTGTTAACGGCCATTGTTGCATTTGGACAGGCAATAGGAGCAGCAGCAGCGACACTGGCTACAGCCAAAGCAGCAGTGATTATGGCTGTAGCAAAAGCAACAGCGATTCTGGCTTTAGCGAAAGCAGCAGCGATTCTGGCAGCAGCAAAGACAGCAAGAAGGATGATCCGGACTGGAGTGGGGGAGAAGAGGAGCAGAGTGGGGATGAGGAGCTGCAGGATGACGATGGGCATCAGGCTGAGGATGACCTAGCGCTGGTGGTGGCTGACCAAGGGCAAGAGATGGTGGTGGCTGACCATGGGCAAGAGATGGTGGTGGCTGACCATGGGCAAGAGATGGTGGTGGCTGAGGATGACCTAGCGATGGTCGTGCCCGTCCTGCCTGAAGGTGGCCTCGCGATGGTGGTGGTGCCTGACAATGACCACGCACCGGTGGTGGCGTCGACGATCCCACAGCTGGGCGACATGACCACGCCAATTGTGGTAGAAGACTACATCCCACAGCTGCCTCCACTGCCTCGCCGCTCTTGGCGCATCAGGCTGAGGAAGGAGAAGGAGAAGAACAATGAGAACTGAACTATGTCAGGTATGTCAGATCTCCAAAATGATATATATATATACTTAGTTACCTATGTTATCTCTAATATGCTTAGTTTCCTATAGGTTAGCTCCAAAATTACTTATGTTAGCACAAAATGATCAAGTTTACATAATAAGCTTATAGTCTTCTTCTTATTCTTCTTCTTTTCCAAAATGACATATGTTAGCTTCATTTTACCTAAGTTGGCTCTAATATGCTAACTTAGAGCTTATATGCTTAGTTTCCTATAGGTTAGCTCCAAAATTACTTATGTTAGCACAAAATGATCAAGTTTACATAATAAGCTTATAGTCTTCTTCTTATTCTTCTTACTCTTCTTCTTTTCCAAAATGACATAGGTTAGCTTCATTTTACCTAAGTTGGCTCTAATATGCTAACTTAGAGAGCTTATATGCTTAGTTTCCTATAGGTTAGCTCCAAAATTACTTATGTTAGCACAAAATGATCAAGTTTACATAATAAGCTTATAGTCTTCTTCTTATTCTTCTTATTCTTCTTCTTATTCTTCTTCTAGTGTTCTTCTTCTTCTAGTATTCTTCTAGTCTTCTTCTTCTTCTTCTCTTCTTCTTCTTCTTCTTCTAACTTCTTGTTTATCATTTTGAAGATTTGATTTAATTCACGGAAGCTTGCATGGATGGAGTGCTTCTTTTCCATTTGTGTTTTTATTTTGCATCAATGTGAAACTTTTGTGAATTGATGGATAACGGTGTTGGATGAACAATGTGAAACTTTTGTAATATGTAACGATGGAACTATGTGTTGGCTATGTATGTATATATGATGAAACTTGTGTGTTGGATATGATTGTTATATGGATGCTTGTTGTATATATATGTGTTGGATATCTCATATGTGAAATAGTGACCTGAGATTAAGAAAAAATGATTTTTTTAAAAAAAATTGTTACTAATGGCGCACTTCCATGTGGTGCGCCATTAGTATACCAGTTACTAATGGCGCACCTGTGGGATACTAATGGCGCACCTATGGTGCGCCATTAGTATACCAGATACTAATGGCGCACCTGTGGTGCGCCATTACTAAAATATTCTAGTGGCGTGGTGCTAGTGGCGCACCAGTAGTGCGCCATTAGTAGGCAAAACTGGTGCGCCACTAGTAAGCCTTTTTCTAGTAGTGTAGGCAACCCCTTCGACCTCCAGAAGAATCGGCTGGTGCCCTCTCGTCAGCCTTCAATGCTGACCCTGGCGGGAGCCATGGTTCATCCTTCGTACCGTAAACTGGAGAAACCTCATTACACGTTTCATCGTCATGCATGGCAGCGGAATGTACTAGATATAGACCACATCCACTACGCTGCAATGGATGGCTACATTTGTTTCAATATCTACAAGGGTTGGAGGAAGAGCAACAGCCAAGTGTGCGGTTCAAGCAAAGAAGTATCGGCCAAGAGGAAGAGGGACAAGGACGAAGTCGAGGACGTGGACGGGGACTCCGAGTAAGGTGGCTGTGTCATTGCTCACGGTGGTTCTAAACTTCTAATGCAGTGTCTACCGGATTAGTTGCATAGTTTAATTTCAGGTGTGCTTAGTTTAATTTGAGGGGTGTGTTGTGCTGAGCCCCCAGCAGAACTATGTTATGTTTCTTCTCGTTACATTAACTCTTCAGTATGTACATACTACTAGTATTTCTTTAATAGAATTTAGCACCCCAATTAAGCACGTACTAGCTTTTTTAATAGTACTATATGCATAATTTGGCGACGAGCGCTCTCTATATGTACCACCTTTTTTTTAATTTCAATTTTTGCTCCATGGCGCAATCCATCGATAGTACTACTGTACAAAAGTATACGTTTTTAAAAGGCTAGAGTACTGTTCATCACATATATAGCCAGTTAAATTCTCAACCTAGAACGACGTGCATGCCATGTAGTAAACCGATACGGAGGAAGTATAGTAAAAATGAGGTGATTTTACCGAGTGATCGGCGGGGGAGAATGGCCTGTCATGCGGTCCCACGTGTCATGATGTACCAAGGCGATGTGCGTGTCCCTCTTGAGGCAGAAGCAATACTACGTGGTTTGAGATGATGGCGAACCGAAGTGTGAAATAATGGCTGCTTCGTCCGTCTGGGAAGGTGCGGCATTGTGATTTGACGTCTCATTGCTCATTACTACTACTGGGCCAGTACGAGTGGGGTGCGTCCCCCCTGCTGTTCTGCACTGTTATTTGGTGCTTGACACGTTGACCCGGTTGCTATATGTCCCACATGTCGGCGACAGGAAGTACAGAATTCATGAAAGGGAGCGTCGACGGAGGAGTATACTACAGAATTCATGAAAGGGAGCGACTTAGTTTTGGAAAAATATGTTTTTACGGAGTACGTACCCACTAGGGTTTATAGGGCTCATCTAAAAAACATTCGTTTTTCCGTTTGATAAGTCTCAATTCTACTATACTAGTAGTAGTACCATTACATGTTGGATTTCGAGGTGCGTTTGATCACCCGACGCAAGCAGTGTCAAGAGGAAACTAACCAATGCATGTACAAGTTCATGGAAATTTAGTGGTCATTCATGCATTCGTTCTAATTAATGCCTTGGTAAACATAACTTCTTGAGAAAAACGAGCATACTAATTACTTGTGCAAACTACAAAATTAATTCGACCACTCACCGTCTACCTTGGTTGGAGAGATTTTGAAATTGAGCCATAAACTGGAAAGGAGGGAGTAGTAACTTTTGTCTCGATTACTATTTGTGGCCTTGTATAGATGCAAAATGTATTTTTTTATAGTGGCCTTGTCGGGTGGTTGGTGCGACATATGCCAACAGATGGCTTATCATTGTGGGTGCCAATAAGACATCGCCGGTGCCTGGAAACGGGATGAGGCGAAGACATGCACGCCGGCGGATCTTACCCAGGTTCGGGGCTCTCCGAGGAGATAACACCCCTAGTCCTGCTCTGCGGGGTCTCCGCATGATCACTAGATCAAAGAAAGGTAGCTACAATCGCTCCTAGAGCTGTTGGGTTCAAGGGAGAAGAAGAACAAGGCTAGCTCTTGCTTCTCTCTATCTCTATGGTGTGTGTGCTGTGTTTAGAAGCTAACCCTTTGCATGGGTGCTCCGGGGGGTTTATATAGGCCTACCCCCGGGGGGTACAATGGTAATCCGGCTGGGCACTGGTCCCAGCCGTCAGTGTCTATGCTCGCCGGCTTCTCCGCCGGCTGTTGGGTCCCGCCGACTGGTGGGTCCCGCCGGCTACCGGCTTCTTGGTCGGCAGGCCGGCCCCACCGCCTAGGGTCTTGTTGGCGGCTGCTCACTGTAGCCTCGCCTCTGATGACGAGGGCTTTGTCGAGCTAAGCGTGGCTACAGTGGGCCGCCTCGGGGGCTCTCACTGTAGCCTTACCTCGTCTTGTCTCCTTAATGGGGCTCCTGCTTCGAGGAAGGGGGTAGCCGGCTTCTGGGGGCCGGCTACACCCTCGGTCGACTGGGGGAGGCCGGGCCGCCTCCGCGCCTCTCTCTGGCGGAAGGGGCCCGGCGCCTACGGGCCGTACAGGAGTCGGTCGTGGATGACGTTGAGGCTGGCATGGCTACAGTGCTGAGCCGAACAGGAGACGGTCATCCCGTACGGCCTCCTGTGGCCATGCCTGCCTCGGGCCTCGGGGGTAGTGGGCCGCACTGTGGCCACACCCCGTCTTGTCACCGTTATGTGGGTGTAGCTTTGGTGGTTGTGGTCTCGGCCGGCTTCTTGGAGTCGGCGTTCTTCTTGGCCGGCTTCTTGGAGTCGGCTACCCCGTAGTCGTCCCGGGGAGGGGTTGTTGAGGCTGGGTCGCCTCCCGGGAGTCGGATTCAGAGGTAGCCGGCCAGGGAAGGCGGCCCAATGCTTGGAGTGCTTGGAGGCCCGAAGGCCTGATAATTTTTTCAGAAGAACCAGGGGCAGCCGGTTAGGCTACCCGTGGCCATTTACTCCGACAGTAGTCCCCGAAGCTGATTGGGCTTCGAGGTGGAGTAGGGGTTGAGAAGCTCGATCAGCTTCCTATCTTGACAAGTCGGCAGCTGGGAGCCATCTTTAGTTAGGCGTCCCGCCTTGGTCGAAAACTCCGGAGTCGGAGGGCGGGAGCTCGCTAGCGTGTGCTCCGGGTCGCGGGCCGGCCACTTGCCGTCTGCGAACCACGTGGCCTCCCTCGGCCAGAAAGCCTACCAGCCCACGCACGTGACGGGACGTCGCCGCAGGGCGGGGGCCCGCCACGTCCGCGCCCGGGCCCAGGCGCGGATTCTCTGTATCCCGAAACCGCCCGCACGTCTCCTTGCGGCAGTTTCGGCTCGCCTTTAGGGCGCAATAATCGCGGGGCGTGGGGGGAATGGGTGCAGTTAATCCCACGTCTCCCCCCACGTCCGGCCTCTTCGGCCTCGCCTCGCGAAGCTATAAGTAGGGGGAGGTGGAGGGCGGCAGGCCCTCGCACGCTCATCCTACTTCCACCATCTTCTTCGCTCGCCGTTTCTTGCAACAGCGCCTCGCCGCCGCGCTCTTCCACCGCACGTTCCTCCGCCGCCGTGCTAGTTTTTGCCATGCCTCCTGCCACGGAGCAGTATGGCGGGGATTGGGACGGCTCCAACGTGCACGAAGACCACGTCGAGTTCCTCCGCAATACTCGGCGGCTACCGGCCGCGGACAAGGTGGAGGTCCGCCTTGCGCCGGCGAGGGAAATTACGCCGGAGCCGCGGGAGGGCGAGCGGGTGGTCTTCCGCTCGCACTTCTTGCACGGCATCGGCCTGCCAGTGAGCGCCTTCTTCCGCTCCTGGCTCGATTTCTATCAGCTCCAGCCGCACCACCTCACCCCAAACGCGGTGGTGTTGCTATCAGCCTTCGTCACCCTGTGCGAGGGCTACCTCGGCGTCCTCCCCACCCTCGAGCTCTGGGGGGAGTTCTTCCAGTCCAAATTGGGCACGCGCATGCAGGGCATGCCGGCTCAGACTGGCGCCTTCATCGCATCGCGGAGGTCGGTCGCCGACAACCCCTTCCCCGTCATCACGCTGATCCAATCGGTGAAGAAATGCTAAAAATCGTACTTCTACGTGCGGAACATCGCCCCGTGGGGCGACTACATCAACCTGCCGGCTTACGTAGCCGGCCCTCCGGCGGGCAGGCGGCCCCAGTGGTCCTTCCGGGCCGTGACTCTGACGCCGGCCGGGTCCGCCGCCGTCGCCCGAGTGCGAGAGCTGACCCAGTCGGAGGGCTTGACGGGGCCCGACCTGCTGGCCGCATTCGTCACGCGCCGGGTTCTTCCGCTCCAGAGCCGGCCTCATCTGATCTCTCAGATGAGCGGCCAGCTCGATGCGAGCCGAATGTGCACCAAGGAGATGCCGCGCGAGGAGGTCGCCTATATGGTGAACTATCTTGCGAATTGCAAACTCACCGAAGAGTGGCAGTTCGGCAAGGAACCATATAGCTGAGCCAATCCGCCGCCTACGGTATGCTCTCCTTGTCTCTTTTTCTTTTTCCTTGCTTTGTTGCCGAGTTCCTCTTGGCCGACTCTAACTTAGTCGGTTCGTTTTTCGACAGAGTCCTCTTCTTCCGCCGGCCAGCGGGTCAGACGCGGAGCGTCGATTCGTCCCCGACCGGACCGAACACGATCTGGAGGACCCCGACTTGGGGGCGGCCGGTATGGACGACAACATCGAGCCGGGCGGTGACCAAGCCGGCGGCGAAGCAGGCGGCTCCGGGCTTGGAGTCACCTTCGACGACTGGCCGGACGATGATGAGGCCGAAGTCGCCCCACGCCGCCAGCCGGCATCTGGACGCGGCGCGGGTTCCTCCGCTGCACCGCCTGCTCGGGGCGGAGGTCAAAAGCGTCACGCCATCCAGGGTTTGTTCGGCAGCCGGACGAAATAACCCAGGGGCGGGGCGGCAGCCACCAGGCGGGAGGAGACGGCCGCGAAAGCGGCTCGCTTCCGTAAGACGGTGAAGCAACCGCAGACCGTGTCGGCGTAAGTTCACTTTCTTTCGCATACACTTTTTTCTTTCTTTTCTCTGGTGGTCCCTGAACCCTTATCTTTCTTCTCCAAACGAACAGAGCTCCGTTGTCGCTTGAGCGGGCGGCTGCCGCCTCCGTTGTCGAGTCGCCGAGGGGGTCTGGGAGCACCACTCGCCGCGTGGACCCCCGGGCCGACCTTCAGGAAGCGACAGAACGGAATGGGCGGGAGGCGGAGGCACGGAAGGCGGCCGCCGCCCAGGCGGCACGGGAAGAGGAGGCGGCGAAGGCACTCGCCGATGCCGCAGCCAGGGCCCAAGCAGAGGCTGCGGCCGCGACGCCGGCGGGGGAGGTTTTGATGGTCACCCCGCTGCGCGTCATGGCGCCTGGGGACATTGAGCCCTCGCTAGAGGGAGCCAGCGGCGACCAGGCAGGGCTGGGGGGAAGCGATGACGTCATCATCCTGGAGAGGGCGCCGGTGCCGACCCCGCCAACTGGGGCGGCTCAAGGTGGCCGGCCTGATCCGCCGCCTGCACAGTCGGCGGGGTGCGAGCCGGCCGCGAGGGCTGAGATGGCGGTCCGGATTCCGTCGAGCCGGCGCGCGGGGAAGGCCGCGTCGGAGCCGCAGCCGGCCGTGGGCTCCAGCTCATCGGCCCGGGATGCGGAGGCGGCCAGCGCTACCTCGGGGTGGACGCCAGGCGGAGGGACGGCCGTGGTGAACGTGGCTGCACAGGACGTCCGGACCCGGCTCCAGGGCCAAGTTGCGGCGCTGAGGCAGTTCACCGACGAGTTCCTCGCGACGCGGGCGGCCATCCGGGTTAGTATTCCCATCTTGCTTCTTCTTGATCTTGATTTCTTCTTGATCATGATTTCTTTCGTGGGGGCGCGTCAGTGCACCCACTGGGTGTAGTCCCCGAGTTCCGAGTCGGCTGCTAAGCAGGCGGCTTGGAACTTCTTGGTGGATTTGCCTTTGCTATTCTTGTTCTTACTTCGATCTTCTGTCCATCTTGCAGGACTACCACAACCTTCGAGCGGCCGCCTTCAACTCCCAGTCTCGGGAGCTGACTCAGAAGACCGCCGACCTTACTGAGAGCCGAGGTACGTGCTTTGTTCTTTATCTCATGTGGGGGCGCGTCAGCGCACCCACTGGGTGTAGTCCCCGAGATTCGGGCCGACTGCTGAGCAGTCGGGTCAGATCTTCCTTGACGACTTCTCCTTACTGTTCTTTCTTTTTCTGCCGTCCCTGCAGCGGCCAACGCCAGTCTAAGGGCACAGCTGGGAGAGTCTCAGACTGCCCTTCGTGCCAAGCATGCCGAGCTCGCCGCCTTGGTGCAGGAGCGCGACCGCCTGGTCAAGAAGCTGGCCGACCAGGAGGAAGGCCACAAGGCGGCCCTGAAGGTGGTGCAGGACCGCGAAGCCGCCCTCCAGGCCGAGTACGAGACGGAGGCGGCTGGCTGGGCTGAGGCCAGGCAGACTCTGGTCTCTGGCTATGGCCAGATCAAAGATCTGGTTGACGGTAGGCCGCCTACCTCTTCGTCCTTTCTTGCCATCTGCCACTTTGGCTCTTTTTTTTATTTGGTGCTCTTTTCTCCTTTTCTTCTTCTTTCGTGCGCAGAATATTTCCCTGGCTATTCTACTGCCGCCAACCAAACCATCGAGGCCCGTCGCCAAGCGCGAAGGCAGGCTGGCTTTGAGATCTCGCCAACCGCCGGCCACTCGCTGGAGGAGCAGCTCCTGGCGATCCAGGCCCGCATCCAGCCGGCTCACCGACTGCTCCGTCGGCTTCAGCGTGCCGGGGCGCAAGTCTTGGCCGCCCTCTGGCCCGGCCAAGTGGTTCCTCGCACCCCCAGTCGGACTGCCGACTGGCTGGAGGTGGCAGTCGGCCGCTTTGAGGCTTGGAAGGCCTCGGCGGCTTGCTCCGGCGCCAGGCGGGCGCTGGAGTTCGTCAAGGCCTGGTATCCCGGCCTGAGCCTGGATCAGCTGGCTACCTGGCGGCAGCAAGCCAACACAGAGCTGGAGCCGGCGCGGCCGGCTATCATCCGGCGGGCTTCGGCGATCGCCGATTACACCGACACCAGCGTCTTCGCCCCCGAGGTAGATGACAACGGTGTCGCCCAGCCGGAGGAGTGGTTCGGGCTGAATCCGGCGGACGGTGAGGACTCGGCGGAGGAGATCGACTCCAGCGACGAGGGCGAAGAGGAGGAGGAGGGTGAAGACGCCGAGCCGGCTGGTGGGGCAGCCGGCCAGCCTCAGCCTGACCGTACCTCCAGCACTACGTCGCGAGCGAGTGCATCGCCTGCCGCTGGTGGTGGTCAAGCCGAGACCCGCTAGGCGGCCACTCCTTCAGCCGGCGGGGCCGTCTCCACCGACCAGCTCGGCCTCCGAGCCGCGCCCTAGTCTGCCATCTTCTGTTTTCCTGTCTTGTTACTTTTGGAACAATGTTTGGTTAAGTCTGCACAATTCCACCCACTGGGTGTATTCGAACTTATGTCTGTTGCCAGCCTGTTGGGGGCTTTATGTGTATATATAACTTATGCATTTGGCCTTTCCTTGTACTTTTGCTTTTTGTCCTTCTGCTGTTTCCTTTGCTGCCCTCCCTTGGTTGCCGCCTCCCCAGTCCAACAGTTGCTCTGCAATCTGTAGCTGGAGGAGTGCTTGGCCAATTGTGGGGGGGGGGAGGAGTACTTTAGCTTTGCTGGACTAAAGCTAAGTGTTTAGGAAGCTGGCCAGCCGGCTGTTTTGGCAGCCGGCAGGCATGTTTGGAGGCCGTCTCTTTGCTATATAGATTCGTTGTTCCTTAGCCATTTTTTGTGTGGGCGTCCTTTCTGCCTTGCCTCTTGCTAGTCGGACAGTCGGTTCTTCGAGCTGCGACTTTCAACAAGAGGGGACTCGGGAGCCGGCACACTACTTTTCTGACTTCAGGTAGAACTTTCAATATAGCTCAAGGCGGCCAGTCCCCGGGCCGACTAGTCGAACCCGGTGCCAGACAAGAATTCAAAATGTAATAATACATTCATGGATATGACACTTGTCATTCATAGATAAACAAGGGCAGTCCCCGAGTACTGCTCGGGGGGCCTGTTGGTTTGTACTTAATACAAAAAAGGGTAGTATGATACATACTGCTTTCAACTGTAAAATCGTCTCAGGAGGTTTGTGTTCCATGGTCGCTCCGACTCCTTGCCGGAGTCATCTCTCTTGCGTGCTCTTGGTTTTTGCGCGTCGATCAAGTAGTAGGAGTCGTTGCCGAGTGCCTTGCTAACGACGAAGGGGCCTTCCCAAGGGGCCGAGAGCTTGTGCTGGCCGGCTGTTCGCTGGATCAGCCGAAGCACAAGG
The DNA here is from genome assembly GCF_002575655.3 of Aegilops tauschii subsp. strangulata. Classification (NCBI taxonomy): domain Eukaryota; kingdom Viridiplantae; phylum Streptophyta; class Magnoliopsida; order Poales; family Poaceae; genus Aegilops; species Aegilops tauschii. The sequence goes on from NC_053039.3 coordinate 52,431,736, forward strand.
TCGCCCTCTTGGAAGGATCTTGGCTTGACCTTGCGGTTGTAGTAGCGGCGCAGCCCTTGCTGGTAGATGGCGGACCGGTTGAGTGCTAGCAGCCGGCCTTCTTCCAGTAGGTCCACGCCGTCTTCTCTTGCTTCTTTGGCCTCCTCCTCCATGTACATGGTGATCCGAGGCGAGTCGAACTCGTTGTCTGTTGGGATGACAGCCTCGGCACCGTACACGAGGAAAAATGGAGTGAAGCCGGTTGACTTGTTGGGTGTAGTGCGCAGGCTCCAGAGGACAGCCGGCAGCTCTTCGAGCCAGCAGCCGGCCGATCGCTCCAGTGGTACAACCAGTCGGGGCTTGATGCCGGAGAGGATGAGTCCATTTGCTCGCTCGACCTGGCCGTTTGACTGCGGGTGGGCAACGGACGCTAAGTCCAGTCGGATGCCCTGCGTCACGCAGAAACGTGCCAGTGCTCCTTTGGCGAAGTTCGTGCCGTTATCAGTGATGATGCTGTGCGGCACGCCGTACCGAGTAGTGATGTCGGTGATGAATGTCACGGCAGTCGGCCCGTTCAGCTTTTTGATCGGCTTTGCTTCGATCCACTTTGTGAACTTGTCCACAGCGACAAGTAGATGCGTCAAGCCGCCGCGGGCTGTCTTGAAAGGGCCCACCATGTCCAGTCCCAGACGGCAAAAGGCCAGGTGAGGGGAATGGTCTTGAGTGCAGAAGCCGGCAGGTGTTGCTTGGAACTAAAAACTTGGCATCCTCTACAGCTCTTGACTATTTCTTTAGCATTCTCCAAGGCAGTCGGCCAGAAGAAACCATGGCGGAAAGCCTTGGCCACAAGTGATCTTGAGGCTGCGTGGTGGCCGCATTCGCCTTGGTGGATGTCTTTGAGGATTGCCATTCTTTTTTCTGGCTCGACACAACGCTGGAAGACTCCAGTGACGCTGCGCTTCACAAGCTCTCTGTTGATTATTGTATATGCTGCGGCTCGTCGTTGCACTAGTCTTGCTGAGATCTCATCAGCCGGCAGCTCTCTGCTGACTAGGAACTTGAGGATGGGCTGGGCCCATGAGGGAGCTGTGACTTCTTCTTCTGTTAATGTTGCCACCATGACTCGGGTGGGTGGGTTGGGTGAGTCGGCCACTGCTTCTTGTGTCGTTGTAGTCCCCGGGCCGACTGCTGCAGTCCCCGGGCCGGGTCTGAAGTCCCCGGGCCGGGTGCGACTACGGCAGTCCCCGGGCCAGTTGTCGAAGTCCCCGTGCCACCTGCGGGGTTTCTCCAGTCGGATCCACCTGTATCTGGCGCAGGTGGTACGAAGATGGAATCCGACTCTGGAGACGGCTTGATGGACGGCTTGAGGAGGCGCTGGAGGGAGACGCCAGTCGGTATGGCTTGTCGGGTGGAGCCGATCCGTGCTAGGGCATCTGCTTGGTCGTTGTCGGCCCTTGGCACGTGGAGGAACTCGCACCCCTCGAAGTATCCGCTGATCTGCTGGACGAGGAATCGATAACTCGCCATGTTCGCGTCCTTGGCGTCCCAGTCGCCAGATGATTGCTGGACCACCAAGTCTGAGTCGCTGTAGCACAGGATCCGGCCTATGCCAAGCTCTTTGGCTAGCCGGAGCCCGTGTACGAGCGCCTCGTACTCGCCCACGTTGTTGGAGGCGGCGAAGTGGATCTGCAGCGTGTACTTGAGCTTGTCGCCTTTGGGAGAGGTGAGGACGATGCCGGCTCCCAAGCCGGTGCGCATCTTGGACCCGTCAAAGTGCATCCGCCAATGGGTAGAGTCGGGAGCCGATGGTAGGTACTGGGTCTCGGCCCAGTAGACGAGGAAGTCGGCCAATGCTTGCGACTTGATGGCGGTGCGGGGTTGGTAGAAGATTGTGTATGGCGCCAATGCAATGGCCCATTTTGCCACCCGACCGGATGCATCCCGGCTGCCTATGATCTCGGCGAGCGGGGCAGTGCATACGACCGTGATGGGGTGCTCTTGGAAGTAGGGCTTCAGTTTCTTGGCAGCGAAGTACACCCCATAGCACATCTTCTGGTAGTGCGGGTAGTTTTGCTTTGAGCTGGATAGCACTTCACTGAGATAGTACACCAGCCTCTGGACTAGCTGGGCTCGGCCTTCCTCCGGGCGCTGGACCACAACAACAGTGCTGACGACTCGGCTAGTTGCGGCGATGTAGAGGAGCATGGGCTCCTTCTCAGTCGGCGCCGCCAGGACAGGCGGAGTGGTCAGCATTTTCTTCAACTCATGGAAGGCTTGGTCGGCTTGGTCGTTCCACTCGAAGTGAGTGGATTTCTTCATGAGTCAGTACAGGGGGAGAGCCTTCTCTCCTAGTCGGCTGATAAAACGATTCAGGGAGGCTAAGCAGCCAGTGAATTTCTGCACATCTCGCAGTTTGGTGGGAATCTCCATCCTCTCGATGGCCTTGATCTTGACAGGGTTGCATTCGATGCCGCGTTCGAAGACCAGGAAGCCCATCAGCTGGCCGGCTGGCACTCCGAACACGCACTTCTCGGGGTTGAGCTTGATTTGGAATCGGCGCAAGTTGGCGAATGTTTCTTTCAGGTCTTCCAGCAAGGTACCGCGCTTCTCTGTCTTCACCACAATGTCGTCTACATAGACGTGGGCATTTCTGCCGAGTTGTTTCAAGAGGCATTTCTGCATGCAACGCTAAAAAGTGGCACCGGCATTCCTCAAGCCGAATGTCATAGTCAGGTAGCAGAAAGCTCCAAAGGGTGTGATGAAGGCAGTCTTCAGGCGGTCAGCTGGGTCCAACTTGATCTGATGGTACCCTGAGTACGCATCCAAAAAACTTAACAGCTCGCATCCGGCTGTGGAGTCTATCACTTGGTCAATCCGTGGCAGAGCAAACGGATCCTTTGGGCAGGCCTTGTTCAGACTGGTGTAGTCTATACACATATGCCACTTGTTATTCTTCTTCAGAACCAGAACTGGGTTGGCAAGCCACTCTGGAAAGAACACTTCCATGATAAAGCCAGCGGCAAGGAGCCGGGCTATCTCTTCTCCCACAATTCTTCGCTTCTCTTCTGACAGTCGGCGGAGGGGCTGCTTGACCGGCTTCGCATCAGCTCGGACATGTAATTTGTGCTCGGCGAAATCCTTCGGGACACCCGGCATGTCCTTTGGGGACCATGCAAAGATGTCTCGATTCTCACGGAGGAAGTCGACGAGCTCGCCTTCCTATTTACTGTCCAAGTTCGCCCCAATGACAGCGAACCTCTCCGGGTTCTCTGGGTCCAGAGGTATCTTCTTCGTCTCTTTGGCAGGCTGGAAGGAGCCCTGCGCATCACAATCCTTGGGGTTGGGGGACAAGGCCGGCTGCTTGCCGGCCATGGCCACAACCCGTTCCAACATCTTCTTCTCTTCTGCCACCACGAGGGACTCGGCCAGCCGGCTACTGGCCATGGTGCACTCGATGGACTTCTTGTAGTCGCCGGCTACCGTGATGATCCCCTTCGAGCTCGGCATCTTCATCTTCAGGTAGGCGTAGTGGGGCACAGCCATGAACTTGGCCAGGACAGGTCGGCCGAGCAGTGCATGATAGGGGCTCTCCAAATCCACTACCTCGAACCATATTGCTTCTCGGCGAAAATGATCTTTGTCTCCGAAGAGAACATCCATTTTGATCTTGCCGATTGGGGAGCAAGACAGGCCAGGGATGATACCATGAAAGACGGTGCGGCTCGGCATGAGCTGCTTCGCTTTGACGTTCAGCTTCCCCATGGTATGGCGGTACAGTATGTTGATACTGCTTCCGCCGTCTATCAGGACGCGGGAAAATCTGGCAGCTCGCCTCTCCGTCGCGAGGGTGACATCCAAGACCATTGCATAGGAGCCAGGCGAAGGCATTACCTCTGGGTGGTCGGCCTGGCTCCAGCTGATCGGTTTTCCTGACCAGTGCATGAACTTGGGAGTGCTAGTGGCGACTGCATTCACTTCTTGATGCTGTCGGCGTCGGCTGCGCTTGTCGTCGGCTTGACTGGTGAGGACGACGTAGGCGGCGTGCTCTTCGGGAAATTCGTCTTGGATGGCGCTGACTGCCGGCAAAGCCGCCGGCTGCTGGGGGGCTGGAGGCGGCAACATCCCCTCGCCCTTGGTGATGCGGGTGAGCCAGTGGCATTTCCGGGTTGTGTGGTTGGACGGCTTCGCGCCGCTGTGGAACTTGCAGGGGGCGTCGAGAGCTTGTTCGTAGGAGAAAGATGGCTGCCAAGCCGGCCTTCCACCCTTCTAATTGGGAACGGGCCGTTCTTCGGGCTGCTCGTCTTCAACTGTGGCCACCTGCCGACTGGAGGAAGTCGGCATGGGGGCCTTGCGCTTGTGGTCGTTCTGGTAGGGGCGCCGATTAGGGTCGCCAGCCGGCGTCTTAGGAGCCGGAGCAATCACTTTCCCCGAGGCGTCCACTCGGAGCTCTATCTTCATTGAGGAGTCAGCTGTGGCGTACTTGTCCGCGATGACCAGCAACTCATCGAGGGTAGCCGGCTCGTCGCAGAGGAGTCGGTGCTTGAGGAGGGTGCCCTCTCGGCACCCGGCGGTGAAGTACTCGATGGCCTGGACCTCGTGCACCCCCTCGCAGGAGTTGCGGAGCTCGGCCCATCGCGTGAGGTAGTCGCGGGTCGACTCGTTGGGCCCTTGGACGCAGAGGGAGAGCTGGCGAGGCTTGGGAGGCCGCTTGTAGGTGCTGGTGAAGTTGCGGACGAAGACTTCGGTGAAGTCCAGCCAACTGTTGATGCTGTAGGGCTTGAGGCTGTTGAGCCATGTGTGCGCCGTGCCTTGCAGCATGAGGGGGACGTACTTCACGGCGATGCGCCGATTGCCATTGGCTATGCTGACGGCCGTGGAGTAGTCGATGAGCCAATCTTCCGGCTTCACCGAGCTGTTGTACTTGGGCGTGTCTCTGGGGAGCGAGAACCCTTTGGGGAAGGGCTCGTCGCGGATACGGGAGCCAAAGCATGGCGGGCCGACATCGTCTTCTCCTTCTAACGCCAAGGATCGAGCAAGGCGGTCGATCCTGTGGCGGGCGTCGTTCTCGCCGACTCCTTCTAGGCGGCCGAGTTGGTCGCCAAGAGTCGGGTGTGTGATAGGCGGCGGAGTGAGGCGTCTTTCTCTTCGAGGCGGGGGAGGAGGCAGATTTCCTTGGTGTTCAACCGCTCGAGGGCGGCCTTCCGCGTCGCGCTCGATGGTAATGCGAGTCCGGCTGCGGCTGGCAGCCGGCTCCTTGTCTTTCTTCTGGCGCGCGCCACTCGCAGTCGGCGAGCGGGACGTCGCGGCGTGCTCTCGGCGCGGGGGATGACTATTAGCACGGGCGCCGGCTTCGTGTCGTTCTGCAGCCGTGTCGATCAGCCGCTGGATCCGTCTTGCCATGTAGGGGAGCTCATCGGCTCCCAGCCCATTGAGCTCTTCTGCAGCCGCCTGAGCGGCTCGCAGATTCTCGAGCGGGGTGGCGTAGACGGGGTGATCTGCCCCCAGCATGTTGGCGATGGCCGCGCCGCGCTTCTGGACGAAGCCGGCTCGGCTCGGGCCGCTAGGCATCGGCGTACCGAAGGCGGCGCGGTCGACTTCGCGCTGGTGGGCCTCGGTGAGGCGTCTCATGGAGGCTATCTTCTGGCCCTCCGCGATGAGGGCAAGGCGGCATGCCTCCAGGGTCTCGGCGTCGGCGTCGGCCGGGATGGGGACGGAGAGGTCGTGCATTGCCGCTTGCAGGGCGTCGTGGGCATTCTCGCCCGAGTTGGCGACGTGGCTGATGACCAGCATTTCCGTGACAGCGCTGCTGCCGCTGTCAGCTCGAGGGACGGCGTCATCGAAGACCACCACGTCGGAGGGGTAGGCGTGAAGCGATGCTATGTCGGAGTCGATGAGCATCGGGTCGGTGGAGCCGACCGACTCCATGTCTGCAGCAGGCTCGCTGGAGACGTGAAGCTGGTCAAGGAGGCTGACGAGGCGGTTCTCGGGGTAGTCGGTGCCTGCGTCGGACGCAGGCTCGTCGGAGATGCGAGTCTCGCTGAGCAGATCGGCGAGGCAGCTCGCTGCGCAGGCGTCGTCGACGCCTTACAGCGCGTCGAGGCAAACGCCATCGGGCGCAGCAGGCTGGCTGCGCTCGCGGGAGAGGAAGAGGGTTCCCGTCCAGAACAGGTCTCCGGACGACGGTGCACCTGGCCCCACGGTGGGCGCCAAATGTCGGGTGGTTGGTGCGACATATGCCAACGGATGGCTTATCATTGTGGGTGCCAATAAGACATCGCCGGTGCCTGGAAACGGGATGAGGCGAAGACATGCACGCCGGTGGATCTTACCCAGGTTTGGGGCTCTCCGAGGAGATAACACCCCTAGTCCTGCTCTGCGGGGGTCTCCGCATGATCACTAGATCAAAGAAAGGTAGCTACAATCGCTCCTAGAGCTGTTGGGTTCAAGGGAGAAGAAGAACAAGGCTAGCTCTTGCTTCTCTCTATCTCTATGGTGTGTGTGCTGTGTTTAGAAGCTAACCCTTTGCATGGGTGCTCCGGGGGGTTTATATAGGCCTACCCCCCGGGGGTACAATGGTAATCCGGCTGGGCACTGGTCCCAGCCGTCAGTGTCTACGCTCGCCGGCTTCTCCGCCGGCTGTTGGGTCCCGCCGACTGGTGGGTCCCGCCGGCTGCCGGCTTCTTGGTCGACAGGCCGGCCCCACCGCCTAGGGTCTTGTCGGCGGCTGCTCACTTTAGCCTCGCCTCTGATGACGAGGGCTTTGTCGAGGTAAGCGTGGCTACAGTGGGCCGCCTCGGGGGCTCTCACTGTAGCCTTACCTCGTCTTGTCTCCTTAATGGGGCTCCTGCTTCGAGGAAGGGGGTAGCCGGCTTCTGGGGGCCGGCTACACCCTAGGTCGACTGGGGGAGGCCGGGCCGCCTCCGCGCCTCTCTCTGGCGGAAGGGGCCCGGCGCCTGCGGGCCATACAGGAGTCGGTCGTGGATGATGTTGAGGCTGGCATGGCTACAGTGTCGAGCCGTACAGGAGACGGTCATCCCGTACGGCCTCCTGTGGCCATGCCTGCCTCGGGCCTCGGGGGTAGTGGGCCGCACTGTGGCCACACCCCGTCTTGTCACCGTTATGTGGGTGTAGCTTTGGTGGTTGTGGTCTCGGCCGGCTTCTTGGAGTCGACGTTCTTCTTCCCCGGCTTCTTGGAGTCGGCTACCCCATAGTCGTCCCGGGGAGGGGTTGCTGAGGCTGGGTCGCCTTTCGGGAGTCGGCTTCAGGGGTAGCCGGCCAGGGAAGGCGGCCCAATGCTTGGAGTGCTTGGAGGCCCGAAGGCTTGATAATTTTTTCAGAAGAACCAGGGGCAGTCAGTTAGGCTACCCGTGGCCATTTACTCCAACAGGCCTTGTATAAGTAAATGGAGGGAGTACTAACCAAAGGACGTAGTAGGGACGAGGAGTAAACGGAGGGAGTAGTAAAATTTTCTCCTCGTGCTGCGAGACACCGCGCGCGTTGGCGAGGGAGCGGGCGTAAAGGCGTACAGTAGTAGTAGTACTACTCGTAAGCAAGCTTCACCTCATCCTGCGAGCCACCACGCCCGTGGGCGGGGGAGACGGCGTACTAAGCAAGCTTCTCCTCGTTCTATGAGTTGACGGGACACATCAAAAGTACTCTAGTGTATAGAGCCTTGCCTCTAAGGTAGGCCCCACATGGTTTGCCTCTTTTTTAAATTTAACATAACGCGTCAAGTCGCAATTTGTTTGTTCACCCGTGGTAGACGATCCTCCCTCCACCAAGTGCACAACCAGTACACGTGCCAAATACCACGTGGGCTGCTTTTTTCGTACAAAAATGAGCTCCACCGTGTACCCGCGGGGGTGTGGTTGGGAAAGAGACGGGAGTACGTGCGCCGTGCGTGCACCTCTTCTCTTCGTGCACATCCCCCACCTACATGGATGTGTGTGAGAGAGATACAAACCTAGACATAATGCGCCGTCCATCCCCATGCCTCCGCCCAGTCCGACCACCAGTCACCACCACGCCCCACTCCTCCTCACCTTATCTCTCATCTTTCTCCCTCCATTTTTATATACAAAGGGCCACTATCAAAATTACAATTTGCAGATATACAAGGCCACTAACACTAATCGATGCAATATTAATGGTGTTTGCCTCGTGGTACTAGCAAAGGAGGACATTAATTATCCCTTGCATGCATGCGGGAGTTTGTAAAAAAATGCATCTTGATGTTCCGTGCAATGCACGGGCATCTTGCTAGTCCATGAAAACAACACATGGCAAAATTCCACGGCGAACGAGGGAATTGAATCTATTGGGAGGGGCTGTTTGGATCTTGCCCGGGGTAGCCAAAATATTGGCGACCCTTTTGTCCACCGGTGCCTTTGCCACCGATGAACGAGGAATGGCTCGGGTGCTCATGCTGTCATGCATCCTCCAGCGCGCACGTTGGAGACGAGCTTGCACGAGCTGTGTTTTTTTGTCCCACAACGCCGCCCGCAGACCGACCGGCGACCTGCAAATTACGCCATCCAACCGTAGCCGCACACATTATGACAGGAACTCAACCAACCGGACGAAATTCACGCAAACACGTAGACAAACTGATATTGCATATAAACAACGACGGAAATCATATAAAATACTGGATTTTCATACAAACATGACGGATTTGATTACATTCAAATGAACTACGCGGTGCTAGTTCTGGACAGCACAGGTATATAATACCTGGCCTAAATGGTCGCCCGCCGATCAATTTGTGTTCCTCATGTCCGGCAGCACGATCACCGGACAGCCGGGAGCCCCGGCGGTATATGCTTCAGCGCAAAGGACGGCTCGCTTCCCCACTGCCCAACTGATATCATTGGCTGGTGCCGAAGATGATGGTGGCCAGCAGCGGTTCGAGTTCATCACCGGCCACTACTTCGCCATGGCCGGCACCGGCTCGATTTCATCCTAACATTCCCCTCTTTCGTGGAGCCCATGCGGGGTCGACGAAGGTCCTCGCAACAAAAGGATCCGGCAAGACACCTCCTGTGTACGCCGGCGTCGCCTCCGCGGTGGCCCTCATGGGACCCAAGCGGCGGCGGCCTCCCGTGTTCTACTTCTCCTCAATGATGGCGGCGGACGCGGAGGCGCTGGCCACCGACTCGTCGCTCTCCGCGCACCCGGCTTCTGTCGCTGCTTGCATGGTGCGACCGCCGGCATGGGAGTCTCGGCCACAGAAACGGGAGACACGGTACGAGGCGGCGGCGTGGACGGCAGCAACGACACCTGTGCGCCGCTCCTCGTCGAGCTAGCCTGGAGCGGCGAGTTGCTGAACCGCGCGCCGGCTTGGGGCGGCAACTGGCTCCGTCAGGCGAGGGGAGGGAGGTGGACCAGCGAGCTGCATAGCTCGTATCCGGCGGGCTACCCAGCTGGCTTGGATGCAGAATAACTACTCTTCGTAAGCCATTGTAAGAGTGGACAAAATGGTGGAGGAGATAGGGGAGCAGCGGAGGTGTGCGATTCTTGGACGGCGTTTGGCCTCGTTTAAATAGGAGATTAAATAGACGGCGGACGGGAGGAGCTCAGCCGGCGTTGCGTTTAACGCCGGCCCGGTCATGAACGGACGTGTGTCCAGAGTGGGTTTCTCGGGCGGGTTTCATGGAGGCGTTTGAATGCGGCACGGAGGCGTGTTCAGCCGTGCATGCCGCGAGTGGCGCCCTCGACTCTGACCTAGGACACCGCGCCGTTCTTCCACTGACGTGTGGGCTCTTTGGGTGCATGGCCTGCATGTCAGTGACCCAACGCAGGCAGTGCACAGCAGAGGAACCTTTGGTGGGCCAGGGCGGTCAGAAGCGGGCATTTCATAAACCGATGATTGTTCATTGAGTGTGACGTCATATTTTTCATGTAGATAAGCCTACTATGTTGATAGCCCGTTCAATACGTTGTGATTCATAAAGACCACTGCAAACATCAATGTTCTGCTTATCACATATAAGATTGATTAATACCCGTAACAATCCATGTCCTTAACAAAGGGTGCATGCACGTATAGGTTGAGCGTGTGTCTTGCGTCGTGTGCTGTGTGCATGCAGGCGTGCGAGTGTTGCGTGCGTGCAAGGGTACGTTTCAGTGTTGCATGCATGGGTGCATACGTGTGTGTGTTCGTGAGTGCATGTGTACGTGTCAGTGTTGCACGCCAGCATGCGTGCGTGTGTACGTGTCAGTGTTGCACGCCTACATGCGTGCATGTCTTGCGTGCGTGCATGTGTACGTGCGGGGTGAGGCTACACGTCAGTCAACTGACTTTTTCATCCCTGGTCATTAGATTTTCCAGCCGTTGGATACGAAATCAAGAGCCTCCAGTTTATCATAAAACTCCACCCCCTAAGCCGCCAGCCACCACCGGCCGAACCGCCAGCCCCCGCCGCCCGCGGCCGGCCCGCCCTCCCCGAAACCACTCCCCACCGCTGGTCCGCCGCCGCACGGGCCATCCCTCTACCCCCCCCCCCCCCCCCCCCCGCCGAGCTTTTTCTCCGGGGATCCCCACCCCACCGCCCAATGAACGCCCCCCAACTGCCGGTGACTGCCAACCACTTCGAATACCCACTGACCACTAATTTATTACCATTTCTGTCCTTCATATACGCGCTGACGGTGGGCCCTATGGTAATGTGCGCTGCTGAATGTGGACCGTTTGACTGGTCAATTGATCGTGTTATCAACAAATTACGGAGCTGTATGGTGAGCCAGTGATCGTATGATCACCTTAAAATGTACTCCTATTTTATTAACACAGTACAGACTCAAACTACCATTTCTTTCTTTCATATACGGGCTGACAGGTGGGCCCCACGGTTACGCGCCCCGATGGTGCAACACTAGTTGCGCCGCGTGGAACGTTTGACTGGTCAATTGATTGTGTCATCAACAAAATACGGAGTTGTACGGGTGAGCCAGTGACCGTATAATCATGATATGTATTTGTTTAACACGGTACAGACGCAAGGGCTCATATATACGCGCAAGCACTCACCGCTATAAGTGCACACACGCGAACCCTACCCCTATGAGCACCTTCGAGAGAGTGGGCTAGCATATATGATCTTGAGATTTTACGAAGTCACCATAGGTGCCTCGTAGTCGAGTGGAACGTCTCCTCCCACTGAACGTACATCGCCGGAAAATACTGAAATTAACACAAGATAAATGCGAGCACCGGGACTTTAACCTTGGCGGGCTCGAGAAACCACTATCCTCTAACCATCCAACCACATGTTGGTTAGCATGACAAAATGTATGTGGTGACCGTCACTACAAAACAAATACACTTCCGTGATGATACGTGTTTGTCACAGTAGGTCGCGTTTTTTGTCATCCATGTACATCCATGACAAATTTATGACAGAATCAAGATAGTCATACCTGTGCTGTCGTAGAAGTGTTCCATGACATTACCAAAATTATCATCACGGAAGTGTCCACTTCCATGACGATAAATCGCGCATCACAGAAGTGCTTTCGTCAAGGGTGACCGACACGTGGCATCCACCGTAACGGAACGCCGTTAAGCTATCGGGTCGCATTTTGGATCCGATAACCCGTTAACAGTCCCGACCAATGGGCATGTAAAGTCATCATTGGCTGGAGGAGACATGTGTCAGGTCCGCGTTGGCACATGTGTCACTCATCCAATGGGCGAGACACGCCTATGATATGTTGACACGTGGACCGGCCCATCAAGTTTAAATGGGCCGGCCCAACTGAGGGCCCACAAGATTTTGCGGACCATAATGGGCCGGCCCAGCTAAAGGCCCACGAGATTTTGCGGACCATAATGGGCTGGCCCAGCTAAAGGCCCACAAGATTTTGCGGGCCATAATGGGCCGGCCCAGGTAAAGGCCCACAAGATTTTTCTGTGCCATAATGGGCCAGCCCAGGTAAAGGCCCACAAGATTCTTGTGGATCATAATGGGCCGGCCCAGCTAAAGCCCACGAGATTTCGCCGACATTAATGGGCCGGCCCAGCTGTAGGCCCACAAGATTTTGAGGACCCTAGTAGGCCGGCCCATTAACTGGCTGCCATGTTTTGGGCCAAATGCCGGCCCATATTTGATCCGGTCCATTAATGGCCTGCCATGCTCCGGGCCTAATAGTGGCCCATATGAGATCCGGCCAGTTAAAAGCCTACCACGTTCTGTGCCAAATTACGGCCCAGATCAGGTCCGACCCTTTAAGAGGCTTTGGGCTCAATTATGGCCCATATCAGATTCGGCCCGTCAACTGGACACTACGCTTTTGGGCCCACTTGCTAAAGGCCCACTTAGTAATTCAGCCTGATATTAGTTTTGTCCTGTTAAGGGCCCGTTTAACATTTCGGCCCTATATTAATTTCGGCTTGTTAAAAGCCCGTCATATAGTTGGGCCTAACTACGGCCCGGTTTGCATCAAACCTGCTCGCAGCCGATATCTGATTGGGCCAAACAAGGACCGAGACAATTTTGGCCTGTTAAAAGCCCGTGATTTGATTCGCACAATCATGGGCCGGGGTTTATTTCGGGCTGCTGCCGGCCCGTGAGCTGTTCGGCACGTTTCAGGCCCAACCTACATCGTGATTGCATGACGGCCCGATTATGTACTGTAATTTTACGGTTTGGCCGGTTTACTGCGAAGACAGGATATATATACAGTAAAATAACTGCAGCATCGTGAATAAGAAAAAACCTAGACTATATAATAAAGAAATTACGGCATATTACATCCACTGGGCATCAAAGTTCGCCACTATGATAATAAAGCACAAGCAGACAGCAGATTCATACACTGGGCATCAAAGATCGCCACCAGTGCAAATAAACACGCCGACAAAATAATATACAAAACCGACAGCACTTCAATAGAGTTCAAGAAAGGTTAGCCCTGCTGGGGAGCTGCAGCGCAAGCAGCTGAGCAAGATGATGAGACTGCGCTTGTTCAACACTTATATCTTCCTCACTCTAAAAGATAAACAAGCAGACAGATGACAGGTTTTGCACATAAAAGTATCAGTGCTGACAATTCATCACATTTCTTACTGACGAATAAAGTGACACAATTTAAAATTGCATTAACACAATATGGTATTGTTCAGGTCAAGACATGGCAGGAAATGACATTGTGAAGGAGTTGGCAGCTTCACGACACCACTGGATTATAGATCAATAACTCATAAGTATCAATGGTTAGTGTGCTGTCAATTTATACCATTTCAGATTGGCAAATAAAGAGACGGTTTAAATAATAGTAGAATGATATGACATTGTTCATAGTTAAGACATTGCAGAATATGACATTGTGCTGTAGTGGGTAGGTTCACCACACCACTGGATTACGGATGAAGAACGGAAGCATACATGCAGTGCAAAAGAAGATCACTTTCTCTGTATAGTTTAATTTACATGGTATGAAGAAGGAACTTGGTTGTACAACTGAAAACTTAAATTGAGAAAGGACAAACTTTTGTTTATGAACTACATAATAAACTTTAAACAAGCAATTTGATGCAAACACCAAAAATAAATAGCTGTTGCAGTCATGCCTAACCAAATATATACAACAAAGTTTGAAGGCTTGAGATGGACAAACTTACATTATTGGTGAAGACAGGCTCTATAAAGGCCTTGTCCATGCTGATGGGGGCGGGGGGGGGGGCAATTCAAGAAGTTTACCACATAATCTTTTTCAAAAGCATTGCCTTTATTCTACATTTTGTTAAGAGTAAATATAGATGTGATAATATACGAAACAATGGAGAATATTTAAGATAAGATGAAGAGTGATGCTACATAACCAAGCAGCTATAAATGTAAGTGCAGCGATACAAGCAAAAGGTACAGCCAAGAGCAATGCACAGCTAAACTTCTTCAGTACCAACCTTATGGTAAGAGTAAATATAGATCTGATGTGTAGAAAATGGAGGGCAAAGGAAAATAAGCTGCACAGTGATGGTACATGAACAACTACCTGTCATTATAAGTACACTGATAAAGGATAGCATGTACTTACAAGAACAATGCAAAGCTAAAAAAACATTGGCATTGGATATATTCTACACTAATGTAAACATTCATACAGATCAGATAATTTGGAGCGAACAATTGATAAGCAAGCTATCATGCATACTGCTGTCACATAATGAACCAGGTATGTATGCAAGTACAGTGATACAGGACAACATGTACTAACAAGAGCAAAGCAACGGACATCATATTTGCGATATCCTGTCATTCTTGTCAAACCGGAATTCTTCTTCGAGCAGATTTCCTGCAAAAAAGATCCGTAAGGCACATGCGGAAAAGTAGAAGTTCAAATTGTCATGTGATTTCATAGACAGTACCTCATCCTGGGAACGAGACCAGTGCATAACAAGGTTTTTCCATTCAATGTCTTCTAAATTTAGCATAGGAGACTTCACCGGAAATTCGTTTATAGACTTGCCATCAAAGTGTGATTTCCTCAGGTAACACCGATACTGCTGCAATGCTTCCTTGAAAAGCACAAGCAAGCTTTGCTCGTCATGACTATCCAGATTGACCCTCGCCTAGTTACAACAATGTAATGTAAATCATTGATGTGTTCAATCAGCAGAAAACAGGAAAATAATAACCATGAATAATAGCACTTACACGTAAGTTGGACAGGAAGATGTGAAAATGGTGTTTGTCTTCACAATAATCTTCCCATGATGGGAATATATGCACGTAGTCCCTAACAACATTGAAAGCATTGTCTTTTAAACTGGGAATAAATGGAATGGGGTTCCAATCTGCAGGAATTGGTCGTCTCTGCAGTTGGGATAGGTCTTCGGCCGGTGGACTTGCTGTACTTTTTGCTGCAGTGGGATTTTTCTGTGGTACAGCTGGTGCTATGGCAAATGAAATCGGTATACCTTTTGCTGGAGTGCAGGTCCTGTGTGGTGGGGCTAGTGGTGTGGCCAGTGAAGTATGGGTACAGTCTACTGGAGTCAGTCCTACGTTTTGTGTCACTGGATGTACAGCCAATATAAGTGGGGTGCTGTCTGATTTCTCCGGCACCACCACGTTTTTCAAGGACTTTGCTGGTGCTCCTTCAGGTTCGGCAATCACCCTCTTCCTTTTTGATGTCTGATGCACAAGAACAACATTTGAGTGGAAAAACATGGTATGATGACAGATGGAATATGTATTGATAATGGATGGGCATGGCATCTCGACATATATGATGAGTAAACTAAGCAGATGGCGGTGCAACAAAGTAGAAGAAATGCAAGACAACATATGCAAGATACCCACAATCAATAAAACATTGCCAAATTAGAACAGGCACCTTGATGGGTGAACAGGACAGGCCATCTGCCTTTGACTCCTCGAGGTTAGAATAGTCATTAGGATCATATTCTGAACAAGAATCAACAGGTGGGGAGCGTATGAGTTTCATTGCATCCAGAATGGCACTCAATGCCTTGGTGCCAATTTTGTAAGTCATTGCAGTGTTTAGCTTCAAGAGTGGACTGCTGCTAGTGCGACACAAAGCAGCTACATAGATCATAGTGTAGATATAACGGGAAAACATTAAGCATTAGTGTAAAATCAACAAAGTGGAACTTGCTGGAATATATGTGCTAGTATTGCCGGTATGGCTAGAAAGGCTTCGGATACCAGCTCTCTTCAAGTGAAGGTACGGTACTGTTAATATCAGTGTAACTCTCAAAGGTGACACAGCTCCCCGCATTTCCTTGCTATTCTTATAGGATTCAAGTGGGCAGCCCACTACAAATCCTATTCCTATGTTTACAAGATCCTACGAATCAAAGAGGCTCAAAGTGTCCATCACAACCGACCATATAGACCTCTACACTGCAAATGTCCCTGCTCATCTTCAGTACAAGGAACATACTGTACTACTATCATACTCCCTTCGTTCCAAAATATAAGTCTTGGTAGAGATTTCCACTATGGATCACATACAGATGTATCCAGATACATTTTAGAGTGTAGATTCACTCATTTTGCTCCATATGTAGTCCATGGTGGAATCTATACAAAGACTTGTATTTAGGAACGGAGAGAGTACATATTAAAGAAGAACGGAAGAAGAACATGGTAAAGAAGAGCAAGCAGATTTTGGATAATAAAATGTTGGTTGCGCAGTGCCCACACATGATGAACCAGAGCGCATTAAGAATGCAACTCCCAGCTGTCTCTCGACCATTTCAGGCGGTTGGATGAAGATCCTATGTCTCCTAACCCTTCTTCTTCCTCGTCTCTAATTCTTCCCATACAGAACACCGCACGAGCCGCCGGCCGGACCACCGGCCCCCACCGCCTGTGTTCCTCCACCACCCCACCCCCACCCCCGCCCCAACCACCCGAGCCCCTTCGATCGCACCGGCGAACTCCGGCGAGCTCTGAAAAATCGACTGACCCAATTTTGAAATTTAGTCTACTGTGATTTAACTAGTGTGGAATGTAAAAGGGGAAAACCATAAGCATTGGGAGTATAGTGTTGAGCGTGCCATGGCGGATCTGAAGGTGCAAACCGGACAAAGGCAACTTCGCAACCAAGACAAGAAATCAGAGTAAAGCAGTGGCGATCTATTTTCTTGCTGTGATAAATAAGTTGAGCAGATACGAAAGAGTACCGCCTCTGGTGCGGCGCCATGTACGCATCTGCTGAGAATTTGACGGTGCTGCGGTAGCGATGGCTGTCGGCGGCGTGGAAGCAGATCTAGGAGGGTAGACGGTGGCGGCGGGGCGCGGTGGACGAGACGGTCGTAGGAGCGACGCCGGCAAGGTGGACGACGGCGGGGATGAAGCGAGAGGACGGGATGCAAGGATCCCGGTTCGAAGCCGTGGATGAGAGAGGTCGATCTCTTGTAATGGACGGCGGCGTCGGGTTATCAGCTCCGGCATGGTGGAGGAGAACGGCGGTGGATGGGGTGGCGGACGGCGGCGGACGGAGGAGGGCGGCGTTGAGAGGGTGTTTTGGCGCCCACGGAGTACGAATGGGGAAAAGGGAGGTAGAGAGGAAGGGGGAACCATGTATTCAGGGCGCGCTTGTCTCAAATGCGAGGAAATTTACAAACTTAGCCCCCGTTTCAAATTTCTACTACATCACAGCAACATTAGTCGGTTGGGGATAGGACTGTAATCTCGCATACACCGAATATTTGCCGACGAGAGTTTGTTTTTGGCGCCCACCATGTATGAATATGAATCGGGGAGGGAGTCGATTTCGGCCGAGGACACACTGTGTTTTGGCGCCCACCGTGTATGAATCCGGGTGAGAGGCGGTTACGTCATGTTTGGGTGAAATTACAAACCTACCCCTATCGAAACCTATAGAAATCCAGCAGATAGGCTTTGCGTGGCAGGGATAGGCAGTAGTGATTTCCATCTTGAAGATTTTGGTTTCGGGCGGTTACTGCGACTTTCCCCGCTTCGTTCAAATTTTGCAGAGTGCATGTTTACCGTGCCAACTCAATTCGAATTCTGTTTGTATTCTATTATTTTCGGGCGGGATCCATTTTCAATTGGAATTACATTCTATATACATCATTTTTTTATATATACTTTCAAAAGCACAACAAAGAATTATGTTCCTTTATATGTATAATATGATTTACAAATACAACGATCTCGAAATCTTAAGGTTGAATTCGAAAAAAATTAACCAAATTATGCTCTACTAAAATGTATGGATCAGTAATATCTACATATTAAATAACATAGATGTGCGTGAATTCATATGAGTATGCATGTTTGATAAATCAATTTTGGTTCGAGTATGGATTACATGTATCATCATCTCGAGTTCAAATATTTGAATCCCTTTTTTGTTCACTCCTTTCACGCCCATCTCTCTCGCATGCATGCTCCTTCAGGTAGCTATCACTCTCTTTTCTCTAGCTCACCCGCACGCTCACTTCATGTTTCTCCTATCCTCGCAAACATGGTCTCTCGACGTCTCCCTTGAGAAGTGTGACACTCTCCCTATCATTATACATTACACAGTTTTCATTATCTCTCACGTCTCTACTGTCTCTGGTATCACTCGGTACCTAAGCTTTCTTTTTCACCGCCACACACACAGTCTCCACTCGTCTTTCACTTTGTCTTTCTCTCTATGGGATTCTCTCACACACCCTATATGTCTCTACATATGACTCATACCACTAAAATTACTCTCTCTCTCTCTCTCTCCTGTAGACACAACATTTGTTGCGGTCTCCTTTTCGTCTCCATCCCAGACTGACATTATTCATTTGTTTACCGATCAGACAACCCCGACTACCGTCTCCTCTCTCTCTCTCTCTCTCACAGACACACACACACAACTCCTGCTTCCACTCCCCTTCCCTACTACCGTCTCTCTCTCTCACACACAAAACTCTCGCTTTCGCACCCCGACTCGTATTTCTCTCACAAACATTTATCGACTAGCTAGCCTCTAGATAGGTTTATACACCCGCACACTCGTGCTTCCACCATCGCATACATGTCTCTCTCCCGCTCCTTGTATATATGTAGATTTTTCTTCCCTTCTTGAGACACGCCCTCTCGATCGTGCACACACACACTATCACCTCATTTTAAGCTGATACCTATCGCACACACACTCCTTGTGTCTTTGTCACACATGCACTCCGTCCTCCTCCACTCTCCCTCTCTCTCACACACACATGGGCTTTTTGCAACAACTAGCAAGATGCCCATGTGTTGCACGGAACATCAAGATGCATTTGTATGATTAGTTTATCTTGTGGGGGAAAAGGATGAACGAGGGAAGGCCTTATTTGCAAATGTGGAGAGGGGTGTGGGTATCTTTTTGCAAAATTGCCATAGTTTCCTTCCTATCCGTCAGATATAGATCGGACGGCCTATATTGCAGGATGGCAGGCACACGATCATCACCGACAATGCTTTTTATAAGAGTAGGGATAAAAAATAGAGTTGGTGATGATGGTGGTCCTGCCATCCTGCAATGTAGGTCGTCCGATTTATATCTAACGGATAGGAAGGAAAATATGACAATTTACCCGCACTCTTCACCACATTTGCAGATAAGGCCTTCCCTCGTTCATCCTTTTCTCCCACAAGATCTTGATGTTCCGTGCAACGCACGGGCATCTTGCTAGTAAGAGTAGAAATTAGACATATACCACTTCTCGAATCTTGAAACCAACAACATTCCTCCCTTATCTCATCAAAACCGCCAAAGGAATATATTTTGAGTGAAACATAACATATTTTTAGTGATATACGTATTTCAAAACTAGACTTTTTTTCTATCAAATCGGTGAATATGTATTAATCTAGTTTGATCGTGTGGCAACGCATTGGCACATTGCTAGTAGTTATTATAATTTTTTGGACACCAGACAAACGGTGGAGTACATATACGAAGAGAAGAGGCGCACGCACGCAGTCGGCCTCTCGCTGTCTCGCACACATGAGTGTTACATAAAGGCGACGTTAACAAATAAACCCTAAAACCCTAGGTGCACGATTGCTGCATTCGCGGGTACCGGGTACGTAGTGGAGCACCTTTGTAGGAATAGTCAGCTGGCGTGATAATTTCATCCGTAGGAGTTGACGGCCGGGACTCGGGACCACAGGTGAACGACTTGGAGCGCGGTGGCTCGCCAGTTGCCACAGATCGAGTAGCCACGTTTAAAATATCGTTTTTTAGCGGGGTTAAGAGTTCCGATTTTCAATGGCGCGTTATAAGTAGTAAGTAGTTTTTAGAATGATTGGTATGGAGCGAAAATGGAATTCATAGTACTACGTACCTCCTTGGCGTATGGTTGTATGTTTTTTTTTGCGATGCAGGTTGTATGGGTTTATGTTGCGAGATGTTGAACCTGGTAGTTCTAGGGAAAATACTATGGTTTAGATTTAGATGCTGGTTTTCAGTAATGAAAATTGGAAGGGGAAACCCTTCTTTTATTAAAAAAACTACTACCTCCATTCTGGTTTACTAGTCCCCATCGTTCTTTGGGTCAAAGTTTGTCCACGAATTTTACTTGTAAAATGTGAATGGAAAACGAGATTTTGTTATACCCAAACAAAAAAGGACTGGAGGGAGTGATTGCTCTGACACGGACGCGACCTCTCATAGCGTAGGCATTGAACGGCGCGCCGGCCAAGAGGGCCGCACTCGCTGCAGGCCTGGCTGAGCACGCCTCCTCGCCGCGTGCAACCAGCTTAAGACTGCCCCGCCTGCCTTCATTGAATCCGCGCGTGTGCCGGCAACACGTCCTTCCGCGAGCCGGTAACACGTCCTTCCGCGAGGCGGCAGGCATTTTAGAACACGAAAAATGACTAAAATATTAATTGAGTTTCTGGACTTTTAATGTGCATAATCTAAATATGAATTGCATGCACATGCTCCGGTGCACCAAAGTGGGTTGAAAAATCACATGTGTGTCCTTGGTTGAATCTCTAGGTGCCATGGAAGAAATGAGAATGAAATTCAAACATCTGGGCGTCATGACTCGGCCGAGAACATCGAGAAACTTTGATTTTAAATTCATGTAAATCCAAAACTCGCCTGGAAATCGTGAAACTTGGCATGGTGTCATGTCATGGCACTAACATGTTGTGGTAAAAAATTGCGCCGATTTGGAAGCTCGTGGTTCTAAGAGGGAACGTGCCACCTTTGAGTGTGAAACGATATACGCTGCCCCCTTGAGTTTCTTAACAAAGGCAACATAGAACTACATTAGTGCCCTGTTAAATTTTGGAATTATTCTGGGTTCGTTTGTTGTTTTTTATACATTAATTGAGTTTCTGGTCATTTAATGTGCATAAGTCAAATTTGAACTACAAGCACATGCTCTCGTGCACCAAAGTTGGTTGAAAAATCACATTTGTGTCCTCGGGTGAATTTCTAGGTCCCATGCAAGAAATGAGAATAAAATTAAAACATCTGGGCATCGTGGCTCGGCTGAGAACATTGAGAAACTTGGTTTTAAAATTCTTGTAAATCCAAAACACGTCTGAAAATCATGAAACTTGGCATGGATGTCATGTCATGGTACTACCATGTTGTGGTAAAAAAATGGCCGAATAGGAACAGATTTTGGTATAAGCTTCTTGCAAACCGAAGCTTCTCTCAAGAAGGCTAGTGGTTCTGAGAGGGAACGTGCCACCTTTGAGTGCGAAACGATATACGTTGTCCCCCTTGAGTTTATTTACAAAGGCAACATAGAACTACATGCCCTGTTAAATTTTGGAATTATTCCAGCTCGTTTGGCCTTATTTACACATTAATTGAGCTTTTGGTCATTTAATGTGCATAATTCAAATTTGAACTACAAGCACATGCTCCCGTGCACCAAAGTTGGTTGAAAAATCATATTTGTGTCCTCAGGTGAATTTCTACTCCCTCCTTCCATCTATATAGGTAATAATGCGTTTTTCGAGGCTAACTTTGACCAAACGTTAGAGCAATAATATATGGCATGCAACTTACACAAAGCATACCTTCAAATTTGTATGTCAAAGGAGCTTCCAATAATATAATTTTCATAGTATACATCTCACGTGCTATTAATCTTGTCAATAGTCAAAGGTTGTCTTGAAAAACACATTAGGCCCTATATAGATGGAAGGAGGGAGTAGGTCCCATTCAAAAAATGAGAATAAAATTCAAACATCTGGGCATCGTGGCTCGGTCGAGAACATTGAGAAACTTGGTTTTAAAATCATGAAACTTGGCATGGTGTCATGTCATGGTAGTACCATGCCGTGGTAGAAAAAATTGGCCGAATAGGAACAAATTTTGGTATAAGCTTCTTGCAAATCGGAGCTTCTCTCAAGAAGGCTCGTGGTTCTGGGAGGAAACGTGTCACCTTTGTGTGCATAATTCAAAATTGAAATACAAGCACATGTTCTAGTGCACCAAAGTTGGTTGAAAAATCACATGTGTGTCCTCGGGTAAATTTCTAGGTTCCATGCAAGAAATGGGAATGAAATTCAAAATTCTGGGCGTCGTGGCTGGGTTGGAAACATTGAGAAACTTAGTTTTTTAATTCTTGTAAATCCAAAACACGCATAAAAATAATGAAACTTGGCTTGGTGCCATGACATGGCACCAACATGCTGTGGTAAATTTGCAGTCCGATTTGCGAAGGCGCACACATTAACAATCAACAAAGTCATTTTGGAACAAGTGTTGTCACGTTACAATCGGAAACACAAGTATTATTGAAACCGTGGGCGTTCTACTTACTAGTACCATTTACGTGCTACCACACGTCCCCATTTTTTATTAGCTAGGAGGCGCCGTGCAGGGTAGCTATTTGAGTACGAGAGGCGTGCGATCAGACCCCTGCGCGTGCTTATCGGGAGGAGAGCCCTTTGACCTCGATCTGCCGTCCACCTCTCTCCCAAGGTCTCTATTAATGGCGCTCGAGCCTCTGTTTAATGGCGTGGCTATGTCTCACTCGACTGAGATTTAAGAGAGAAAAAAGAAAATCTGAAAGCATGGATCTTGATGTAAGATCCGACGGACCTATATAGCATCTACTGCGACTTATAGCAAGACTGATGAATATATAAGGACGATTAAATTTTTTTTATCAAAGAAGGGCTTGCCCCTTCCGATTTTCATTACTGAAAACCACCACAATTTACAAGAAGTTCAGCACAACTCGTTAAGAAACCACAATTCAAGGGGCGGAGGCACAAGGGGCAGTGGAGTACGGTGAGGTCCATCGAGACCTTAGAGAGCTCCATCGTCGGGTCCTGTTCGGTCTGCATGATCTCACCCTCCTCGTGCACAACCATCTCTCGACTTGGGCTGGGGTATTACAAAGCTTTACCGTCACATATTTTATACTAATTCAAGGTGCATTAAATCAACACATGCAAGTATCAAAAGGAGAGTCACGACATGCATGCATGCATTGTAATTAATGCATCGGTAAACACAAGTCATTGAAATATATCGAGTGCGGTGCTTTGATATGTCGCGTCAACTCATACATCAACGAGAAGTTTGATTATCCTCTCCCTCGCGGACTTAACTGCACCTGCCTTTGGCTGTATGACAGGTTGGCCACACACCTGTCGGGCCCACCTATCATACACGCAAAGGCAGGAGCGTCCCTCCCTCGCCCATGACGTGGTGGCTAGCAAGACTAGGAGAAGCTTTCGCTACACGCTCTCCCTCCCGCACGCGGTGGACATGCAGCAGTTCAATTGGTGTCAGATGGCCAGAAGCGTACTGTAGTACTCCTCCAGTGCAGTAGTACTCCATCATTGTTCGACTTCCCGAAGAGGCGAAGAGCCAAGCGCAGCCCGGACGCTCGTGTGGCAGTTTCATGTGTAGAGTAGTCTAGGATAGCGTGTACCGTGCCTGTAAGCTTAAAATCATTGGGGTCGGCTCCATGCTATGTGGCCGTCTCAAAGTTTTTTTTAAAAATAAAATAGTCTTCTGGCCCTACCTAACACCCTGTTGATTGTAGTTTGCACGCTCATCTGGTCAAGAAAGGAATATATATTTTAATTTGTTTTTTTTCAAAAAGGGGGGACTCCCCGGCCTCTGCATCAGAACGATGCATACGGCCACATATATTTTAATTTGTGGTGGGTAAATGTTAGAGGTTGCAGCAAATATATTGTACACTGCGGGTCTTTCAGCCAAGTTTAGAGGCAAGCATGTGGGGCCAGTGCTATGATGTGTCGCGTCAACTCGTACAACGAGGAGAAGCTTGATTTTACTACACGCCTTCTCCCTCACCCATGCGCGCGGTTGCTCGCAAACGAGGACAGGCTTTTGCTTAGTAGTACTTCTACAACAAGCTATCCGTCCCGCTCGCGGTGGACGGACATGCAGCAGTGGATTCGACACTGTAGAAGCAGTAGTAGTAACATCATTGTTCGTCTTCTCGAAGAGGTGAAGAGCCAAGCGCAAACCGAACGTTGCAGTTGCGAACATTGGAGCACGCATATAGCCAGGCTCTTGCATGAGACAAAATTGCTATGTGAGCCCACTATTGTACTAGTACGTACAGCTACTTGCTAGTATAGCCCTATAAACCAGAAAGGAGTATTTGCCCTTCTAGAGATTTCAACAAGTGACTAGACTACACCGAGACGGAGTACATATGGAGCAAAATGAGTGAATCTGCACCGTAAATAAATACGTACTAGTTCTATCGTTTTCCTCTCCGAGGTGCACAATATTGAGTATACTGACTAGTCTCTTTTTGACACGCATTTACGTTTTTTACACAGTACAGATGCAAGCGCTCATATACACGCATACACTCACCCCTATGAACGCACACACGCACGACACTATCATCTTGAAATTTACGAAGTCACCATAGGCACCTCGTCGTCGACAATGTAGGAAAATTATGAGGGGGGTCTCCCCAACAGTGTTCCTTGGCTCGCACCTAGCATCACGGTGGTCGAACTTGGAGTCATTCATCTGGTACACGTGGAATCTCAGATCTGGACACAAGGTGACGCGACCTCTCACTTCCTCCGCCATTTGAAGCGGCGCGCCGGTGGAGGGCTAGCATACTCCAATATTAGGTTGGCTCTATGTGATGTGGCAACTTCATATACTAACCGGATGCTGGCTATACTCCCTCTGTAAATAAATACATGGTGTATTGTTTTATTCCTATCGGCGAGGTAACTTAATGTCTTTTTGCTACTTAATAGGATTACATGCAATGAACTAACCACCGCATGTGATGTTTGGTAGTCTCAAGTCATTGAAAGCATGCACGGGCACGGAGGGGGACGCAGCTTCATTGACTTACTGCACCTGCCTTTGGGTGTATGACACGTGGGTCCAACGGGTGGCTGGCCAACCTGTCATACAGCCAAAGGCAGGTGTAGTAGAGGGGTGAAGAGTAGATGGCCAACACGCACGTGAATTCAACGCAGTCTGCACTTCTCACATAAAGGCTCCCGCCAGTCCAATCTACGAAATCCTACGCACCTACACACCTAAGGGCAAGAGTGATCACTCCAATCGCAAGATCAGTTGACTAGAAGTTAGACCCATGGAGGTGATGAGCGTGAGCATCAGCCGGCTGTGCCAGATGGTCCACGACGCCGGCCTGCATCCTGGCACCGAGGAATGTCTCCAGGTAGTGCTTGAGGCCGCCAGGGCGAGGGGCCGCTTGGACGACATCTTCGTCTCCTTGCTCGACGAGGTCATCGTCGGTTTCCTCGACAAGTTCACCGTCGTCAAGAAGCTCGCGGACGACCATGACGTACGCCTCCAGCCCACGCGCCCAGGCTCTGCGATGCCTGCCACCCTCAACAGCCTCTATGGTGACAACCTCTTCGACACACTGGTGGCCCTGCGACCGCCCGCCGTCGTGCCGGAGAATGTCCACCTCGAGGTCGCGCTCGCCGCGTAGCGCCTGGCGCAGCAAGACACCATCGACATAATCACCCACGTCTACGCGCAAATCGTCCACAAGGACTACTACATGCAAGAGGAGGACGATAGGACGCTGGCCTTCTTGGACCGTAGGGCAACCTTGGACGACATTGTTTAGAAGCACGTTGAGCTTGCCGCCAACGCCGCTGCTCCTCACACGTCGGTTGGTGACCCGGTGCACTAGGGCGTGAGGATGTCGTTGATGGATCCGTATGTATCTTTATCTTTCCGTCAAATCCATATAGTAGTATATGGTACTACTAGTAATTATCTTACCTTTCGCATCAACTTCATAATTTTCCTACGTACTCCATGCATGAAACGTGCCAGAACCAAACTTCTCATTACTCTAGGGAAAATCATTATTTCTATCTATCGGTCGCCCCATGGAGCAGAACCAAATTTTACAAGTTACAAGTTCAAAAGGAAAAGCCTGCCGTGTTCGCATCGCACCCCCACACGGTTTGTCCGGCACGCCGCTCAAGGGGGAATGCGTGCTGTGTTGCATTTTCACTTACAAGTGGGACCGCAGTTGAGCAAACCGACTATCGGCAAACCCCCACCCCGCCCACCGCGCGATGGCTGAGAAAACAGGAGGGAGAAGAGATGGCTGTAGCTAGCACGGACTCCAAGAAAATTGGTGTCGGATGGGACTCGTGTGGGTGGCGTGTGCCGTACTGCTAGACATGAATGCTAGTTATGGCCCATGCCACCCCACTATATCGAGGTGCTGGTTACTCCACTATATCGAGTACGTAGAACAAATTTCCTGGAGTCCGTGCTCGACCCTCCTCTATCTATCTTCTCAGCCAGCCAGCAGACGCGCGGAGCCCATCGTCTGTTTGCTCATATGCAGTCCCACATGTCAGTGAAAATGCAAGAGGACCCACTAAACCTGCACATCTTTCACCTCGACGTGCTGGTGATGAAAAACAAATCCAATAAAGATCTTCGGTGGCCGCTTTTGGAGTTACTCAAGAGTAGTAAGATTCTATTTACAGTTTAACCCAAGATGCACATCACGTGGCTTCACCTACCACTCTATTTTCTTGCATGACACGACCTGGATGCTGGATGTCCCACGTGTCGGCAAAAGGAGGAAGAACTCGACCAAATCTTCGGTTGTGCTCTCGAATTAGACTAGTTGTGCTAACTTAAAATTTTACTGTGTAGAATGGATGCAAGTTTTGGTATTGGGAAGAAGAGTACAATGATATATTGATAGAGCATAATTTAGTAGATGTTCTAGCACTTTTAGCTAGCATAGAGACTAGAGATGAGACTAGTGCACTTGTTGATAGAATAGAGGCTAGACACGTCTACTTCTTTACACTCGAAGAAGAAAGAAGCACACAAGATCGAGCCACCGCAGATCAACAATGATTGTATCGAGAAGGCACTAATCCAACTTACTGGAGCAGTTATGGAAGTTGGATATCTTCTAAAATGTATTCTTGTGGTTCTTTTTTTCTTTGGTCTTGCTTTTCTAGTCAAAATTTTGGTGATGCATTTCCATGTACCAAAAAATCAATGATGAAAAAAAGATATGTGTTTGCAAAGAAAAATGTACGCGGCCGGGATGCGGTCGCGCGTTCGGCACACGACCACCGCATTCGAGAAATGGCCCGGACACGACCCCATTGCCCTACCCAAACGGACAGAATCCGGGCAAAACAGAGGTCCATTTGGGGTCGTCCGTTGGAGTTGGCCTTACAAGTGGGACCGCAGTTGAGGAAACCGACTATCGGCAAACCCCCACCTCGCCCGCCGCGCGATGGCAGAGTTGGAGAAACGACTAGGTTGAAGAGATTGCTGTAGCACGGACTCCAAGAAATATGGTGTCAGATGGAAGTCGTGCTGGTGGTGTGTGCCGTACTCCTGGACGTGAATGCTTGTTCTGGCCCATGCCACCCTACTACTCCTAGTACTACTTATAGTAGTAGTATCGAGGATTCGAGGTGCTGGTTACGTACAGCGAACACATTAACTTATGGCCCACGTCACACTGTGGCCAAATTTCCTGGAGTCTGTGCTAGGTTAAAAAGTGTTCTCACAGAGGAAAAAGCTGGCTAAACATAACAAAAATGGGACGTAATCCACATATGCTGCCTAGATATTTGTTGCTCTGGGCAACCATACCTCCCTCACCACTCTATGCGTCCGTGGAGGTACATCGTACTGGTGCGCCCACAATCCGAATGGGCCTCGCATGCTCTTAGTCTAACTTTTTTGCTGTTAGTATAACGCCAGCAGTCAAGTCAAGCAATGCTAAAGTGATGCCACATTTAATTAATGCCGCACTCAGTCTAATGCCACCGATAAATTTAAGCAATGCCATTTAATGTCACTGGATTATTTCAGGGTTAACTGTTGATTGTGGATGTATTAAAGATTTTTCAACTAAGGCATTCTAATGATGTTGCACAGCCAGTATACCAACGATGAAACTTGTTACTACCTTCAGATATTTGCACCGTTAATGCTTATCGATTACATACCTCACTTGCATGAGATAAGTTAATTTTTTTGTACAGTGTCACCAAAATGCCAAGGCGCTGATGTCATTTTATTTTGGTTAAACTGCACAAAAAATTATGAAGACAAGAGGAAAGGTTAAGAGTGGGCACCTCCTCCTCTGGCTGTTCTCTTGATTCGTTCGATCGAGTTTTTATGTTTGATCGATTATCAAGATTGGGATAGCAATTTTTAAGGTCCCCCCGAGTTCGAAATGATATTTACCTTGGAGGTACATGGTTTGCAATTCTTTTATACTATCATTAGTTAATAATGCTAGTTACCTTCAGACTTTTGTATTTGGTTTAATGCTCATGCACAGCTAGTATACCAATGCTGAAACTTGTTACCTTTACATTTTGTATTGTTAATTCTTATAGAAATCTTCCAGTGCCAGAGTTTATTGAAATCTGTTCAGTAAAACCATTGTACTGTACCCTGTAATAAAATAACTACTCTACTGTTGCACTAGCCACTGGATTAGTGTATATTTGTAGTATTCGAAATTTCGAATGGTGTTGCATTAGCGCATGGACATAAATAAAGGGTGGCAAGCTTTCCCAGATATGTGCTCAAGAAAACTACTACCTGTTTTTCTAAATACTAGTAGACGTTTGGGTACTTTAAACTGAATCGCAAAAACCTCTTATATTAAGGAACGGAGGGTGTAGAGTTCACTCAAATTATCCCGGTAAAGCTAGTCACACCTTTGTTAAAATTAATGTTCATTATGTTATCGGAGGAGGTCCGTAAGTTTGTCTCTAATGCCTGTCGACTACATACCTGACATCATGATGTAATGTTAAGTCATTTCCTTTTGTACAGTGTCACTGAATTGTCAAGGCGGTGATGGCATTTTATTTTAGTTGAACTGCACAAAATATGCTTAAAAGAAGAGGAAAGGTCAGGAATCGATCATTCTTTCAGAAAGAACTATATATGCCTTTCTGACATCAGCCTCTGTTGCCTTATTTATTCCTTCAAAAAGGTGGTTAGAAACAGTCTTGCTACCTTTTCCCATTAAGAAATTGGAATGCTTATATTTGTGAGTCTATGCTTCAACTAGTGCCACTTTTATAGTAATCACACTTTCAATATCTATGCAAACAGGGATGCTCAAGTTTAGTGGAACTGCACAAAAAGTCCAACTGGTTCAACATTAGGAGCATGTTTTCTCCCAAACCTTTATATCCAATTGGTGGCACTATGAGCTGTTCATTAAGAAGGTACATGGTTTGCTACTATCTTGCTACTCTTTTTGTACTGTCATTAGATAGTAATACTAGTGGTTTGCATGTGAATTTATTGGCAGGGTGGACCTACATTGGAGGTGCAGGACATGATGCGATGACTGGATGCTCAATTTCGGTTGTATCGATTTCACCTCTTCCATCACTGCGAACATGGATATCCTTGGTCTGATGAAGAATAGGCGCTATATTTCTCCTCTGAACAAGCAAATCAATTCAGTATGAAATTGTCCAGGGCAAAACATGACTGTATCAAATTGTCCAGTGCAAAACATGACAGATCTAAGCGGAAGAGACATGTTTAAACCGAAAATACAAGGTGGGGTATATGTTTACTAGCTGCTTGATATTTGTGCAGATAGAGATGTCTGCCCGTTGCTATTTAGCAAACACACAAAGTGACCGCAATTTTGGTTGAACCGCACAAGAGAATAGTATAGTCAGTGCATGCAGTGCCATTTGAAAATAGACACATAAAGATTGGATAGTCACTTCATGGACTGCAGAAAAGTAGTTGTACTATTTATTGGCCAACACTAGGTGCTTCATTGCTTTGGCCTGATTATACAATGGGCATCATTTTGCCTAAGTTAAAGTTTGTATTCCAAAAATAGTCTCGCCGTGTGATCAAGAGAAGACCAAATCATATTGCAGTGGATGTTCCTCCATCATGTGTGGTTCATTCCCATGGTTCCAGCTGTTGGTGAAACCACTTACGTTTGCAAGAGGAATTGTAGACTTCACAAACAAATCTGTCATTCAGTCTGTACTGAATGTTGGCCAAGAGAAGCATCCATGTTAGTACAAAGAACATATGTTTTTTCTAGATCTTTGCTTTTGGAGCTACATATTTGTATATGATCTGTGAATCATTGAGATGCATTAACATGTTGATCTTATGTATGGGAATCGTACTAGTTGGTTTTAGTTGTGGCCGATCTTTGCTTTTGGAGCTACATATTTGTATATGATCTGTGAATCATTGAGATGCATTAACAGTTCCTTATATCTGTTCGCTCAGTGTTTACAAGTTACCGATCGATCACTAGCTAGCCTACTAATGCGCTCCTGGCTGTTTTAGTTGCGACGCAAGATCCGAAGTGGCAGTTTTTTGAATAGAAATGCCTACCTTTGAAGAAACTGACAAGCTGCTCTGAAGAAAATGCCATGCGAATCTGAAGAAACTGCTAGGAAAATCGTTCGCAAATGCCTTATCTCCCAGCTAAAGTTCATCAATTAATGCCCTCGGCTGCGACTCGTTGCATGCTGCTCCGCGTACTGGCTGCGAGCGATTTTGAGTGCCCGCATGTAGCCGGCCGTAATTAAGGCAGCTAACTGATGCGAAAAAAGATGCGCTTTAATTGTTGCGGGCCTTTTAAATCCGTGGAATCATTATTGACAAGGAGGGAGATGATTTGAGTGCACTCGTTTGACCATAAGGCCGGCGTGCGACCCAGCACAGACGGGATAGGACGGCACAGTCAGAATTTCAGTTTCTCTAGTTTTCCACGGCAAGCTGGCATGCTAAGCCATGCCTGCTTCATTATGCATTGAATTCCCATGACCGTCGCGCTACCTTCCGCTTATAAGTACTGTTTCTTGGCCTTCTTTGGTGGCACCGTGAGCCAACTCGCCCTATCCTCATAAGCCCCCATCGGCCCGACATTGCTCGCCACTTATCCTCGCTCTCGCCACGTCCGCCATGCCCCCGCCCGTCCGCGATAGGCGTGGCCGGAGGCGGTCACCGCCGGAACTAGTGTTCGGTTTTTCACCGGGAGGCAGACGGAGGGAGGAGACATTCTATCGGTCTTTAGATGGCAATGCGGAGATCGAGGACTTGTTGGAGCACGACCGCCTGGCGGAGGAGCAGGAGTTGTTGGAGCACGACCGCTTGGCGGATGAGCAGCGTATCGCCGATTTGCGCCGCCAGCGGGACATGGAGCAGCAATGCACCGACGCTCTGAGTCGCGAGCAGAGCGCCCGCACGTGGGCTGACTACATGGAGGCCGGCGCCCGGCAAATAGCCCTGGAGGCTGTCGGGCACGCACGCGTTCACGGCACCGATTTTTACTACCAGCTCGTCAAGTGGGTTTCCCGCTTAGAAGCCGAAGCTTCGGTGGACCACGCCGGCATGGAAAGGGCCAACGCGCGCGAGCAATGTGCCCTATCGCACCTCTGGCAAGTCCGAGGCGAGGCGGAGGACGCCGGAGCCGGCGTTTAGCGTGTACCGCAGATGGCGGCTGGCATCGTCTAGTTAGCTAAGAGTAAGTTAGTACTTGTACGCTACTAGAGTATTAGTGGAAGTAGATAGTTAACTTGGCTATGATGGTTGTCAACGTGGAAGTTCAATACTCCATATGTGGATCAGACCTGTTACTTTGCTCTGAATGTTGAACTTTCCGTTTGAACATATGGAATGGGCTGTTATTTTTTAAATGGGTTGTATTTGTCCTCCACGGGTTTAGAGGCTGACTTGTGGGCCTACCAAGTTGACGCGTACACAACCAGGAGATGATTGTACGTGGAGAGGATGACAGCAGGGACCCGCCAAGGTCATGGCAGTACGCAAGCAAAGTGCCTCCTTATTTCAATCCAATAAAAAAATGGCTCCTCGTAATGGATTTCTGACATCTGGGTCCCATGCCATTGTCAACGTAGTCAATAAACGAGAGAGTTGCACAACGAGCGGCTGACATCAGGGACCCATCAGCTCGCCCAGTTATTTTTGTTTTGGGTTAATTTGATAAATGCCACTCCAAATCTGGTGCTTCTAAGAAATGCCATTGCAATTTCCAAACTTTGAAAAATGCCATTTCATGCCATCCCCAGTGGCATTTTTTGAAGTCTGGAGTGGCGTTTTTCAAAGTTTGCAAATTGCAGTGGCGTTTTCCAAAGTTTGCAAAAATTGCAGTGGCATTTTTCAAAGTTTGGAAATTGCAGTGGCATTTTTATGAATCACCATATTTGTTGTGGCATTTATCTAATTTGTTTTTGAGACGGAAGCAGGGTGTCAACTGGGCTGTGCGGGGCACTCTGGCATATCTAGACAGCCTTCTCTTTTATGTTTACCACAGACCAGCCGAGTAGTATTTTTCTTTCTGAAAATGGCTAGCCCAGTTTTTTTGTGATTTGCCAAGTAAGTCGCTTTGTCAGGCCTATTGGACTGCAAATCTTTCAAGACGAGGAGAGCTTCATTCGGCTGGACGAGAAAATGGCCTATCAGTAATGAGAAATGGGCTGTACATTTTTAAAACACATCAAACCGGCAATTACTTTCAAATTTCTGTTTTTCATTTCAAGATTTTAAATTGCATTAATTTTTATGCGTGGACAATTTGTTGGATTTTATATTGATATACATTTATTTTTAAAATCAGTTTGAATGTGACTCAAAATTTCGGGATTAAAAACAGTTCGGACCGCACCGAAATATGCAACATTTCGTATAATGTTTTAACCGTGGCCACAATATGGGCCGTAATGCTAACAAAAATAATATGGGCTCCAAAAAAAACCTTCAGAATTAGCAAATGGGCTGTAAATTATTAGAAATAATGGCAGATGGGTTGTATGCTGTTTTCCACAGATTTGAGGCTTTCCTAAAAAAAGGTTGACGCACAAGCAGTGACTGTTGGATGTCCATCCAACGACCGTCGTGCTTCTTCAATCTCTGCTCTTCCTACTCCAGCCGCTCAAACAAGCGCCGGCGGGACTGCCTGCTCCCTCCTCCCCGCGGCCGGCTGTGCTGCCGCGCAGGCTTCACCGCCCCACCGTACTCCCATCGCTGGCCTAGCCATCCCTCTACTCACCCACACCTGTTGTTATTCTTTGGCGACGGCAGACGAACCAGTAAACCCTCGTATAGTCGTACTCCCCTCCGTGTGCGAAACAACTGCCGAGTCTTCCCTGCCTCCGTGTCATTCCCTTCCTAGGCCTCGCCGTCGTCCACCGCCCTGGTGCTCCCGGCGCGGCCTGGTCAACATGGTCAACAACCGACATGCATCTGAAGTGGACTGTACGTGGAGAGGCTGACAGCTGGGTCCACGGCCGCACGCAAGGAAATGCCTCCTTATTACGCGCAAAATAATGATTCCTCCACCTGACATCTGGGACCCACCGAAAGGGCCTCTGTATTTCGCAAAAAAAAAATGTTACCGCCGCTGACAGCTCGGACCCACCAGCTATATCTTCGCACGCAAGGAAGTGCGTCCTTGTTACGCACAAGAAAATGAATACTCCCCCTGCTAGCTGGGACCCAGTATAGTGGCAGGCTGACTTGTGGGCCTACTAAGTTGACTGGGACGGAGGGCTTTGTCAACTTAGTCAATATGCACGATTCTAGCTCCAGTGATCGTATGATGTCCACCCAACGGCCGTAGTGCTTCTTCAACCTCTGGTCTTGTTGCTCCAGCCGCCCAAAGCAGCGCGGTCGTGCTGCATGCTCCTGCCTCCCGTGGCCGGCTGTGCTGCCGCGGAGAACTCACCGCCCCTACTATTCCCACCGCTGGCCAGGCCCTGCGGCGACGGCAGCCTCACACCGTAGCCGAACCAGTGAACCCTCGTACTCCTCTCCGCGCGGATTTCCACTGCCACGTCTTCCCCGGCTCCTCGTCATCCCCTTCCTAGGCCTCGCCGTCGTCCACCGCCCTGGTGCTCTCGGCGCGGCGTGGTCAACGTGGTCAAGGAACGGTTTCCATCGGACGTGGACTGTACATGGAGAGGCTGACAGCTGGGTCCACAGCCGCAGCAAGGAAGTGCCTCCTTATTACGCGGAAAATAATTATTCCTCCACCTGACAGCGGGGACCCGTCGGATGGGCCACTTTATTTCGCGAAAAAACGTTTCCCCCTGACTGCGGGGACCCACCACCTACATCTTCGCACGCAAGGAAGTGCATCCGGGCAAAAAAAACGATTCGCCCCCCTGACTGCTGGGACCCACCAGCTACATCTTCGCAAGCAAGGAAGTGCCTGATAGTCGGGACCCACCTGGTCGAAGCGTACGTAGCATTGTCATTCTGGTCACGAAGGTGTACGTACATACTGGTCGATGTAGAGGCGCGCACGTGTCGTAGTAGAGGCGTGCACGTAGCATGTACACGTACGTACAGCGGCCAGTGTGCAAGAAAGAAAATACGGCCACGTACGTACATACGGGCAGGGTCTCGAACGCCTACTCGCGCATACGTACGGCCAGGGCTCGTGTACATGGCTGGGTCGGAACGGAGAAACAGCGTCGTCGTCGTGTTCATGGGGAGCCAATCGGCAGGGTCGGAACGGAATGCGTCGTCGTGTTCATCGGGAATGCTTGGACGGAACAGCCGATGGAAACAAGGCCTGGCGTACTGCAGAACAGAGGAAACGGCCTTGTGTTCGACCGGCCACGTTTGAAACGGGATCCTGTTCATCGAGAGGGGTCTGGCGTACCGCAAAACGGAGGAAACGGACCTCCTACGGTCGAAACGGGGGTCCTGTTGATCGGGAGGATTGTGGCGTACCGCAAAACGGAGGAAACGGACTTGTGTTGGAGCGCTACGGTCGAAATGGGGTTCCTGTTCATCGGGAGGGGTGTGGCGTACCGCAAAACGGGACTCCACGGGAGACTGTTCATCTCCACCGTCGACCCCCTCCAGCCTCCACGGGCTACTGTTCGTCCACCGTCGACCTCCTCCAGCCTCCACCTGCGACTGTTCATCCACGGGCTCCTGTTCATCCAGCCTCCACCACGCGCTACTCCACCGGCTACTGTTCAACCAGCCCTCTCCACGGGCTCCTGTTCAACCACCCCTCCACGGGCTACTGTTCATCCAGCCCTCCACCGTCTACTATTCATTCTGCCCTCCACGGGGTGGTCCTGTTCATCCTGCCCTCCACGGGGTCCTGTTCATCCAGCCCCAACCGGCTCGATCGATCGGGGTCCTGTTCATCTAGAGGCAACACCACGGGGTCCTGTTCATCCACCCCCACCGGGAACTGTTCATCCAAACCCCCCAGCAACGCTCACTGTTCATCTAGAGGCAGCATCGATCGGCTTCAGTTAGCAGCAGTAGCGAAGGAATCGCTCGATCGGGTTCAGTTAATAGCCATCGATCGATCGCTCGGGTTCAGTAACGCGTAGCCTGCAGTGCAATCACTCGGGTTCAGTTAGAGCCCAATGCCTCGCTCGGGTTCAGTTAGAGCCAACGCCTCGCACACACGCGCGTACGTGTACGAGAGAAACGCGCATCGCTCGGCCCCCGACCTCCCACCGTAACCGGGAACTCCCTGAAATTTTCCTCGCCCTCGCTTCTACCACGGTTTTTTCCGTCATGGACGGCCCAAAGAATGTCATGCAGCTGCGTCTCCAGCCCGCCCAGGATGAAATGCCCATTTTTTGTCATGATTTTTTGTCATAGAAGTAGGAGCCCACCACATCTATGATGATACCGGGTTTTGTCACAATTATCGTCATAGAAGTGTCATATGTATGACAGAAAAAAAATTTCGTTCGGCCCAAAATGTCACGGATGTGTCATTTTTTTGTAGTGCGTGATGAGCTTATTCTGAAGTCCAGTGACCATATCGTGCTTTCGCTTCAAATACAATGACCGTAAGTGTCGTCA
The DNA here is from genome assembly GCF_002575655.3 of Aegilops tauschii subsp. strangulata. NCBI lineage: Eukaryota > Viridiplantae > Streptophyta > Magnoliopsida > Poales > Poaceae > Aegilops > Aegilops tauschii. The sequence goes on from NC_053039.3 coordinate 52,467,505, forward strand.
AAAAAATACGGAGCACGCATCAAATGCAAAGTCCGTCAGTGTCATCAACAAAATATGGAGATGTATCGTGAGCTAGATACCATTGTACTATTGTATATGCTTATTTTCTTAGTGGCCGATTGCGTGTGTGGTGTAGTGGGCACATCATTTCTCGTTGTGGTGGGTCAACATGAAGACTCATGGGTCAGTTCCATCCTGCGCCACATATAGGTTGGACCGAGACGTGTTATACGAAGACCCATGTGGAGGACTCGGCGTACAACACGAAGCTACCAGAGTCGCGGAGGACTCTATCCCCACTGGTGATAAGCCGACTATATATGATTTGTAACCCTAGGCCCTTAGTATGTTATACAAGCTTGGGGGCTAGTTCGTCGATAGTACACACACGCACAATGCCCGGTATTCACGTGTACTTTGTACACACCCCTATCACTAATATACAGTACCAGGAGTAGGCTCTTTCTTCAACTGCAAGGGTCCGATCCGAACTAGGGTAAAACTTTGCCTCGTATTACCATCCAGCCTAACAGCCAGGGGTATCCTACCGAATGATATGATGAAATCATATCTGCCAACTACTAAGAGAGAGGTGTGTCGGGGGGGGGGGGCGATGTGTGCGAGAGAGGCCTAAAGATAATGTGCATGCGGGAGACACGTAGGCACATATATGTGCGTATAGAGGGCTAGTAGAGACCGTGCATGTGTATATATGCATGTGAGAGAATTAGTGTTTTCCAACTGAGATTAGTGAAAAGAGTGGTACATAGTAGTCGGAAAGAGAGAGAGAGAGAAACAGAGAGAGCATGTGCGTGAGACACCCCGACACCCTGAGAGAGATTGTGAGCATGTGTGAAAGAGAAATGCCGATGCATATAAAGTGTGTGCACTTATGCGTTAGATAGAGAGATATATAACGCGTTTGTGAGAACGGGGCGAGGCATAGTGCATCTACGTGTAAAAGGCGGTTCTACACATTAAATTAAAATATAAATTGCATTATTATTTTTGGATGAGATCATGAATTTTGCAAATTGCGTATGGACGAAAATCGGTCTATCAGACACCCATACTCTATCGAATTCTAGCATGTGCATGTGTTTATTTCATATTATCGATCCATAGAGTGAGAGCGGTTTGAAATACAAGCAATGGATGCTTTTGCAATTCATATATAAACATTAATTAGTGCACTCCATGTTGTTAGTGTGAAGCACTTTATACATTTGTCACTTGCATGGATACATTCCAAATTGCTAGCTACAAAATAGAATACATGTCGAATTCAACATAAAGTGGGTTTCGAAGATTCGAATTCATAGGAAGTGCATTCATCTATTTGAACCCAAGATAATGGCATTTGTAAATCAGATGTAAAAGGGGGCATCAATCTTTGTTGTGAGTTTGAACATGCTATATATATTCATACACATATCTAACTTTTTTTGCAACCAAGGAGATTATATCTGGAACCATGCATGAACTGAGGTAAGTTGCATATTTTTTAATATATACTCGTGTACAATGTATATTCAAATGTACCCCCTCCATTCCAAAATAATCGTAGCTTTAGGATTTTCAATAGTAAAGATTTGTGAAGTTTGACAAATCCTGAAAGTTCAATCCAAGAGAACCGAAAACGTTAATGCTTCTGCTCCCAAATATTGAACGAAGCGCCAAATAGGTCTCTGGTCACCCGAAACCGTGCGAGACTAATGTTTTGGTGGTAGGAAATTACTGTCCTGACTCTGGCCCGTGTAGCCTATCGGCCAGATGTCCAAAGGTCTAAACCGGGGTAGGTTTGTAACTTCACCAAGACGCTAGTTTCAACCGCCTCCGAGAAGCATTCATACGCCGTGGGCGCCTACCCTTGCGCTCGGCCGAAATCTATCCCGCCCACATTTGGGACACCTGACATGACTGTCCTACCCCCAACCCGCAATATGTCCGAAATTTTAGATGGGGGCAAAGTTTGTAACTTTCCCCAAATTTCAAACAAGGGCGTCTCAAACCAAAACATTGTTCCCCCTTAGTTCCCCGCCTCCCTCCGTTTCCCCATTCATACTCCGTGGGCACGAAAACGCCCTCCCCACCAGCCGCGAAACCCCAGCCTCCTCCGTCCTCCACCCCATAGCGGCCAATCCACCGCCGCCCTCCTCCATCACGCCGGAGCCGGTACCCCGACGTCGTCGTCCAACGCAACCGCAACCGTAATGCCCTCAAGGACTTAGTAGCTGAGGCCGAGGCAGAGCTGCCTCCACGACGCCGACGCCGACGTGCGCCGTACCAAAACCACTCCGACCACGCCGTCCTGCGCCTCACTGTTGCGGCTCCACTGTCGCAACCGTCCAACGCACCAGAGCTGTTCCCGCTACGCCGTCGTTCGCCGCCTCGGATCTGCTTCCCCGCCGCCGACAGACGGCCACCTCACCACACTCAACAACTTGGCCATGGGTTCGTCCAAGGCTGCACCATCCTCCACAACTTCTGGTTTCCGGCGAACAACAAGAAGATCGTCGGAAAAACAGAAGGAGGACACAACACTGCCAGCAGAAAGAGGTACTCCTCTTCCCTTATTCGTGCAAATCTTACGTCTCCGCTCACACCGTATTCATCCCACGAAAGAAACTAGTGGAGCGCTTCTTACTGCATCTTCTTCGTGATACTAAATGCACAAGGTTTCCTCCCTTTTACTATTTCACCTTTGCTAGAGGTCAGTAGCCCTCCTGGATTTCAATTCAGGGTCAGTCGAACCGCAATTAAAAGAAGCAGCACCCGCTTAGGCGCGCGGAGCACCTAGTCCGCCTGTTCCCCGGGGAAGCGGCGCATCGGTGTCTATCATTGGGGTGTGGGGCGCAGGAGCTGCTTGCGCCCGATCTAGAGGTCGGCGGGGCTTGAATGGATGGCCGAGGGGCAGTGCCAAGCACGGCGGTGCGGTGAGGTCGAGGGGAGGGCGTAGGCAGCGGAGGAATACTGGGCCGGTGGTCGCTGGCGTTTCGAGGAAGATCGTCAACACTGACTGGGTGGAGGTAGATGAAGGCGATCTGCCCGTTCTTTGTACATCGGACGGTGCAGAAAAAATGGACTGACCTATTTGCTTTCAGTCGACTGTTATTTTCATAGAATCCTGTAGTAATTTAGTGTGCCATGTATGTTGTAGAGCTATCATATGTCCCCCGTCATTTATTTCTCACCGACCTGCTATCTACTACCTTTACACTGTACTAATTGTGCACACACTTCACCCATACTCACACTATTGTTTTTTTATGCATGGGTATTTCAGACTCTGACGCAGTGTTGATGAATGCAGAAAAGAAAAGACAGAAGTCGCTCCAGTGTAATTCGAAGATAAGCACGTTTCAGCGCTCTAATGGGTGCAGTGTCAGCAGTTGGAGACAGTAAACGTAGCTCTGCAGTTGATGATCTCAATTGCCACACAGAACCATCCCAGGTGCTTGCTTTAACTTCGCGCTGTCAAATGTGGTTGCATGTTGCATATGGTGTCTAGCTTGTATTGCTTCCAATTTGGTTAAATTGCATCTACTTACTTTACACATTATACCTTTGATAATGACATGCCTTCCTGTTTTTGATACATACTACATATGTCTATTAACCATGTTCGTACATCAAACTAATGCTCTTTTGTATCCCCCGTCAATCACTTATGATGAGATAGTCACTCGAGTGTGTTACTGTGAGACGCCCTACTTGTTTAAAGAGTGCAGTGTCATCCTCCCCACATGATTCTCAAGAAACAGTAAGGCTAAATGAAGATAGTCAACGTAGCTCTCTAGTTGATCACCGCAATTCCCCCACACCACCATCGCAGGTGCTTGCTCTTACTTGGCAGTGTGATATGTGGTTGCATGTTGCATATGGTGTCTACCTTGTAATGCTTCTAATTAGGGTAAATTGCATCTGCTTAGTTAACACATTATACCTCTGAATATGACATGCCTTCCAGTTTTTGGTACATACTACGTCTTTCTATTAACCATGTTCTTACATCAAACTACTTTTCTTGTGTATCCCTCATCAATGCTCCTAATTTGTTAAATTGCATCTCCTTAGCTTACACATTATACATGTGAATATGACACGCCTTCCTGTTTTTGGTACATACTACATCTGCCTATCACACCATGTTCTTACATCAAACTACTGTTCTTGTGTATCCTGCGTCTATCGCTTATGATGACACAGTCACGCGCGTGGGTTAATATGAGACGCAATACTCTTATAAAGAATGCAATTTCATCCTCTCCACATGATTCTCAAGAAACAACAAGCCTAAGTGAAGATATTGAACGTAGCTCTGTACCTGAAGACCGCACTTCCCCTACACCACCATCACAGGTGCTTGCTCTAACTTCGCAGTGTGATATGTGGTTGCATGTTGCATACGGTGTCTAGCTTGTAATGCTTCTAATTAGGGTAAACTGCATCTCCATCATGGTGTCTTGCAGTGTTTCTAATTTGTTGAAGTGGCTTCTGCTTAGTTACCACATCATAGGTGTGAATATGTCAAGCCGTCCATTTTTTCGTACATATTCCATCCTCGTATCATGACTTTGCCTTTCATCAGAGTAGTGTTCGTCAGTATCATGCATGAATGAGTTCTGAAGAGCGAATGATATTCCTTTTTCTTGTCGGTATGACCTCACAATGCAAAATCAATAAAGCTGAAGGAAATTGGCAAGGCATTGGACGATGGTGGTCCTTCTGAGCAACTGAAACGGAGGTTCTCTACAGATTCTACTCCGCCATCCTCCCAACAAGATTCGCAAGACAACGCAAGGCTAGACAGTCAACGTAGCTGTGTAGATGATGAGCACATCTCCCCTACTCCACCATCACAGGTGCTTGCTCTAACTTGGCACTATTATATGTGGTTGCATGTTGCGTATGATGTCTAGCTTGTATTGCTTCTAACTTTGTTGAATTGCATCTGCTTACTTTACACATAATGCCTGTGAATATGACATGTGTTCCTATTTCTACATCAGACTACTATTCTTGCATATCCCGCATCAGTCACTTATGATAAGGCACCTTTAAGTCACCACTGTGATGTTGGTTGTGTCTTGCATATGATTTCTAGCATGTACTGCTTCTAATTTGTTGAAACGCCATATAGTTTGAACTTGGCAGAGTGATATTGGTTGCATCTTTCATATGGTGTCTAGCTTGCAGTGCTTCTAATTTGTTGAAATGCCTTCTGCTTAGATACCACATCATAGGTGTGAATATGTCACACCATCCTATTTTTCATACATATTCCATCCTCGCATCATGTGTTTGCCTTTCATCCGAGTAGTGTTCGTCAGTATCATGCATGAATAAGTTCGGAAGAGCGAATTTTATTCCTTTTTCTTATCGGTTTGACTTCACAATGCAAAATCATTACAGCTGAAGGAAATTAGTCCGGCAGTGGATGATGGTGGTCCTTCGGAGCAACTCAAACAGGGGGTCTCTACAGATTCTACTCCGCCATCCTCCCAACAAGATTCGCAAGACAACACAAGGCTGGACAGTCAACGTAGCTGTGTAGATGATGAGCACATCTCCCCTACTCCACCATCACAGGTGGTTGCTCTAACTTGACACTATTATATGTGGTTGCATGTTGCGTATGATGTCTAGCTTGTATTGCTTCTAACTTGAATTGCATCTGCTTACTTTACACATAATGCATGTGAATATGACACGTGTTCCTGTTTCTAGAACATACGTGTACATGATGAGCACATCTCCCCTACTCCACCATCACAGGTGCTTGCTCTTACTTGGAACTGTTATACGTGGTTGCGTTTTCCATATGATGTCTAGTTTGTATTGCTTCTGATTATGTTGAATTGCATCTGCGTAGCTTACAACTTATACCTGCAACGATCACTTACCCATAAGAGACATTTAACTTGGGACTGTGATGTAGGTTGCATCTTGCATTGTCTTCTAGCTTGTACTGCTTCTAATTTCTTTAAATGGCACTTACGGCGAGACACTTTTTACCTGATAGGGTGATATTGGTTGCATGTTCATATGGTGCCTAGCTTTCATTTCTTCTAATTTTGTTGAAATGCCTTCCGCTTACTGTTTTTTCATACATATTCCATCCTCCTATCGTACGTGTGAATATGAAACACTGTCTTTTTTGTATATATTCCATCCTCCTGTCCTGCGCTTGCCTTACATCAAAGTAGTGTTCGTCTGTATCATGCATCAACCAGTTATGCAGAGCTAATTTTATTCATCTTCTTGTGGTTTTGACTTCATAAGGCAATATCAGAAAATAGGAAGGAAAAGAGTAAGTTAGGGGATGTTGGTGGTCCTCCAGACCGACGCAAACAGAGACTCTCTAGATTTGCCACTACTACTGCTAATGAAGTTGAAGTCCCAAGTCTACATGATGAGTTCATCTCCCATACTCCACCATCGCAGGTGCTTGCTCTAAGTTGACAGTGTGATAATTGGTTTCATGTTGCATATGTTGTCTAGCCTGTATTTCTTCTATTTTGATTAAGTTGCACGTGCTGAGTTCATACGTTATACATGTGCATATGACATGGCTTTGTGTGTCTAGAATACACTGCATCTATTTATCATACCATGTTCTTACATCAAAGTACTGCTGTTGTGTATCCCGCATCAGTCACTCATGATTGGACGCTTTTAACATGGCAGTTTGATAGTGGTTGCATCTTGCATTGATTTCTACGTTGCACTGCTTCTAATTTTTCGAATTGCCACTTATGACAAGACACTTTTAACTTGGCAGAGTAATATTGGTTGCATCTTTCATATGGTGTCTAGCTTGCATTACTTCTATTTTCTTGAAAATCCTTCTGCTTAGTTTGCACATCGTAGCTGTGAATATGTCATGCCGTCCTGTTTTTCTTACATATTCCATCCTCATACGGTTGTCTTACATCAAAGTATTGCTTGTCTGTATCATGCATCAATGAGTTCTGAAGAGTGATTTTATTCTTTTGTGTTGTGGGTACAGCTTGACATGCCAAAGTCAAAAAAAGAGCAAGGAAAATAATATAGTAGGGAGTGTTGTTACTCGTCGGGGGAAACAGAAAAGGTTCTGCCGTCGAGATTCTGCTGGTACTTATAGTGCAGTAGAAGGTCCAAGTCCACCGGCTAAATCTACAAACACAGTATCACCTGCTCCACCAGCTGCAGTATCCGCTTCAACTGTACCAGCATCTCAACTAGTTACTCGTTCGTTTGCTCCGGAACTGGCCAGTTCCCAAGCTGCCTTCACACCTAACACTACTTCCGAAGCACTGCAGACACAACAAGACTTGGCAAGATCAGATGAACCTCATGAGCATCAACACCAAGACGGTACCTGACCGAGTCAAGTTGCAGTTGCATGCTCCTTTATATGTACTCTCACAGTTTGATGTACACTAACACTTTCCATATTCGTTGTTGAACTAGCACCACGGCGCAAGCGGAAATAGACATCAGGGATAATGCTTGACAGATTAACAAAATCTAAAGGAGGAAGAATGGAGATCCATTTTGAGGCAGGTTTAAAAAGGCCACGTAATGCTACAGAGTCAGCCAAGTTAGTATCAGAGGCAGCCGTAGCCGTTAGGTGTCATGCACGTATCCTCCCAACGTGGATCCAGTACAGGAATGAGAAAGACAATACCCAGTTTAACACCTTCCTTGACCATTTATCCGTAAGTAATGTTATTCATCGCAATTAGTAATATTGTCTTGCTCTGTCCCATACTTTCTAGCTTCCTCCTAATAAGACTCACATTCTTTTTTCAACAGATGAGGTTCAAGTTGGATCCGAAAGATGATGCAACTAAACAAGCATGCACTCATGTTTTTCAGTCTGCTCTGCGACAGTATCGGTACCACCTTAGAAAATCTCACTTTGAAGGCAAGGCTAACAATGAAATCGCCCAAACATCTCCAGTGGAATATATTACAGATGAAGACTGGACAGCCCTTGTTAAACACTGGTCTGATCCAAAGTATCAGGTACGCTATATGTATTTGATCAGACCACATACTGAACTTGTATTTATGTATGTGCCTTACAAGTGTATCTTCCTCTAGGCTAACTGTTTGAAGAACAAAACCAACCGTTCTAAAGTGAAATTCCAATAGACAACAGGATCTCGTAGCTATATTGCACACTGTGAGGCTCTTGTAAATAGCTGCTACTTCCTTCTTTTTTTGTGCGATATTATCATATCTATATTGACTTGTTCCAAATACAGAGGAAAGCCCGTGCGGACCAAAAAGAACCTGAACCGAATGCAGTGCAAATCTTCAAGGATTGCCACACCAGCAAGATGAAGGGCATGGCACACTAGTTCAAGCCGATGTTGTAAGTCCTTACTCCTCCTGCCTTGAACTGATTGGTATTGTGATGTGTTCATTTAACTACTTGGTTTGCAGCCAATGTCAGTTACTCTGTTCACTTTTATTCACAGTTGTCTTAACGTATCATTTCACCTTACATGGTTTAAAAGAGATGAAGGATATTCTTTTGGTCTTGATCTGTAATCTAGTTATTATGTTCACGTGCGCACACAATGATAAAATAGCCTGTTTGTTTTATATCTGTTTGCCCATGATATGAATGATGTTATACTATGTTCATCCTACTTTAAACCATGTCTCTTTATCCATAGATGTCAACGAATGAGAGGAAATAGACAATACAGTAGGCATGCTACATGGACATATGTTCCGAAAGTGATTTTATTATGTAGTTGGCACTACAATACATGCTAATGTATTACAGTAGTTCACCAAAATAAGTTATGTATAAACGTTTAACCTACTTTGTTTGTTTTTGTCTCATTAGTAACTTATCTGGTACACTAATCTACAAGTTCAAACTTTCAGGAAGCTATGGAACAAATGATTGAACAGCCACAACCACCTGAAGGTGACGAGGCTACTACAGGCACAATGTCACCTCTTGCTGCAGTGCGTCAGTATCTCTCCACTAACAGTGCAAAAAGCACCTTCCTGCGTAATTCTGGGTTGGTTGTCAAGGTAACCTCGTCCAAATCGCCTACTGAAAAAAATCTTCCTACTAGACAGAGTGATATATCTGTGCTCCAGACACAAGTCCAATCCCTAATGGACGTTGTTTCGGAAACAAGAATAGTGGTTGAGAAATGTCGTCAAGATATGAATGGTTTGAAACCAGACTATCAGACATTCGCTTCGTTGTTCAAGAGCAATGGCAGAAAAAAGGTGGAGATCGTGCTGCTCCATCAGATTCTACAGCCTGAAACATTAGCACTCAGGTCAAATGATCTGTGCTTCTATACATCTGATGGTGCTTTTATATGGAAGGACTGTAAACTTTATGCCAACAGACCTTTTGTTGTATGGTTGGAATTTATTTTGTTGTGATACAACATTTATGATGCTGCCTCAGGCTGCAGTAATTATGACGCTATTTTTGTATAGTGTAGGTTTATCTTAGTAATGTATTCGGCCGAAAGCTTCGTAGGAGCCCAACATGCCAACATTCGTCGGGCCCATTCCAATTGGGCTAAAAACGATTACGGGCCGAAATTGGCATGTAGCCCACTAAAAATATCTGGGCCTAAATCAGCATAAGCTTTCATATTTTTCTGGTAGGCCTGTGCCCATAGTGGGCCTTTAACAGGCCTAAACATAATTTGGGCCCTCAGTAAAAATAGGCCGTTTACAGGTGTAAATATCTCGAGCCCATAAAAAACATGGGCCTTTAATAGACCAAAAGTGAGATTGGGCCCTGATTGTGCCAAATAACCCACTGGACTTAGCAGGCTGAAAGGTGGCCCATTTACGATGCGGATCTTTGACAGGCCGAAATTCGGACGGGCCGTAAATGTGCCGACCTAATACACGGGCCTTTAACAGGCCGGAACTTCGGTCGGGCCAGATTATCGTTATTTTTATATGGGCCGTTAATGGGCCCGATATGACGTTGGGCCACATATGGCCCATGGTTTACGTCCGACGTTAACAGGCCCAAAATGACAACAGGGCGAAAGTGGCCCAAAGCTATAGTGGGCCTCTAACAGGCCGAATGTCAGACATGGCCGAATATGACCCAAATCCTTCACGGTCGTTTATGGGCCAAAAGTTTTGATGGCCTGTAAATGGGCCCAAATGAAGCCGGACCTTTAACAGGCCGGAAATACACTCGGCCGTAATTCGGCCCAATTACTTAGCGGTCTGTTAACGGGCCAGAAGTGACCATGGGCCTCGTTGATGACAAGTTTAGGACAGGCCGTTGACGGGCCGATTTAACAGAGAATGTTGGGCCTTTAGCTGGGCCGGCCCATTATGGTCCGCAGAATCTTGTGGGCCATTAGCTGGGCCGGCCCATTGTGGTCCGCAAAATCTTGTGGGCCTTTAGCTGGGTCGGCCCATTATGGTCTGCAAAATCGTGTGGGCCTTTAGCTGGGCCGGCCCATTATGGTCCGCTAAATTTTGTGGGCCTTTAGCTGGGCCGGCCCATTATGGTCCGCTAAATCTTATGGGCCTTCGGTTGGGCCGGCCCATTTAAACTTTGTGGGCCACTTTTGGGCCGGTCCACGTGTCAACATATCATAGGCCCATCTCGACCGTTGGATGAGTGACACCTGTGCCAACGCGGAGTTGACGCGTGGATCCGTCAGCCAATGAGAATTTTACACATGGAAAATCGGCATTGGTCGTGGCTGTTAACGGGTTATCAGATCCAAAATCCGACCCGATAGCTTAACGGCGTTCCGTTACGGTGGATGCCACGTGTCGGTCACCCTTGACGAAAGCACTTTTGTGACGCGCGATTTATCGTCATGGAAGTGGACACTTCCGTGATGATAATTTTGGCAATGTCATGGAACACTTCTACGATAGCACAGGTATGACTATCTTGATTCTGTCATAAATTTGTCATGGATGTACATGCATGACAGAAAACGTGACCTACTGTGACAAAGACGTATCATCACGGAAGTGTATTTTTTTGTAGTGGGGGCTGTACACGCCCCGGGGGCTCCTCCCGGAGGGGGCCCCCCTCCCACGCACAAGTGGAAGCACCATGCTCCGCGCTGGCCGTCGACACTGCCGAGGAGCGGCTATGCCCGCGCCCAAGCGGAAGCACTATGCTCCGCGCTGGTAATAAACAACTGAGGGCGGCTCCACGGTCGCACCAACCTCAGGGAGCCCCAGAGCTCAGCGTCCGGCCTCACCGCAACGCCTCCCCTCGGGAGAGCCGCGCATGGGGGCTGGACACGGGGGCTGCGCTCGGGTCACGCCCAAGCGTACGCCACCAAACGAGGTCCCCCGGGATTGGGGGCTGCGCTCGGGTCATGCCCAAGTGCAAGCTGCTCAAATAGGTCTCCCGGACCTGGTTGTCGCACGCCCCTCCCGAGGCCTTGGCGAGGGCAGGTATGGAAATTGTTTGCACGTCAAGGGGGACTCCTGAGCATCGTGACTTAGGAGCCTAACTGGTCACGTAGCCCCTCACTCCTTGGTCCGTCCTGGTCTCCGGTCGTCCCAACGGTGGTTGAGGTATGCGCGGGGCCGGGCTCTACCGACGTAGAACATCAATCTATCCTCGCGTACTCTCCCTATAAGTTGTTTGCGCGTCAAGGGGGACTCCTGAGCATCGCGACTCAGGAGCCTAACTGGTCACGCAGCCCCTCACTCCTTGGTCCGTCCTGGTCTCCGGTCGGCCCAACGGCGGTTGAGGTATGCGCGGGGCCGGGCTCTGCCGATGCAGAACGCAAAGCAAATAGGAAGGAAATCGCAAAATCTCGAAGCAAATATTACAAAACATATTGTCCTCACAATATCAAATGAAAGTTTAACACCTCCACGAGGCCTGATGCATATTACAGGAAAGAAACTGGAGATCAGCTGCAGGTCACCCCTGGACACCCCCATCGCCTGCAGAAGGTGCCCCTCCCCGGGTAACGACATCTTCACCTCCACCACCAGCCGCAGGATCGGCGACATCACCGGACAAGGGTGCGGAGGCAAAGCCGCGGAACCTCTTCAGCAGGGCCTCCACCTGACCTTGCACGGCCGCGGCAGCGGCTTCGCAGTGATCTGCAGCCACAGGCTCCAGCAGCTCGTCAAGACAAGCGTTGGGGTCGCGAAGGTGCAGGTGGCTGAAGACACGAGTCAATGCAGCTGAAGACAGGACGCGATCTTCTGCCTCTGCCATGGGACCGATACCCTCCACAACTTCTTCAAGCGCCTTCACCAAGGGAGGAAGCAGCAGGGCGGGGCCGTCCTCGTCGGTGGTCAGCGGCCTCTCCAAGCCGTGCTCGTAGAGCATCTTCAGTGCCTTGCGAGACCTCTCCTCGAGATCGGCAAAGGCCACGTGGTCTTCGGCCAGGACCCGCGCCTTGGCGTCAAGATCGGCCTCCCTCGCCTTCGCCTTCAGCTCCAGCTCCTCCAGCCATCTGCGCTCGGCGGCCTGCGTCTTCCCCAACTCCTCCAGCTTAGCATCACGGTTCTTGACGGCGTCCTCCCGGGCCTTCATCTCCTCCTCCTTCACCAGGCGGCCGCGCGCTTCTTCGGCATGCTTATCGCGCAGGCTCTTCAACTCGTCCTCCAGCTCTTGGCAGCGGTCGCGGGCAGCCTTGGCGTCTTTCAGTGCCGCCTCACGATCGACGGCGGCATTGGCGGCACTCTGCTTCTCCTTCTTGGAAGACGCTGCGGCCTGGCTCAGCGTCACGCGAACTGCCAAGTCGGAGTGAAGCCAGCCAGAGGCCAGCTCCAGGCGCCCAGCCACCAGGCGCGGGTCCGTGCTCAGGAGATCTGCCTGCAGCTGGGTCATCTCCGAAAGAGCACGCTCCAGGATAGCAGCAGAAGCAGAAGAACCTGGGAGTGGAGGTGCAGCAGTGGGAGGAGGCGGCGTCGTCACCAAGGCCTGGGAGGCTGTGGGTTCCGGAGCAGCCGGGACCTCTCCAGCCGAGCCAGACGCCGGCACCTCAGCAGCCAGAGGGGCCATGGGGGCTGACTCCCCACGGCGATGCTCTTCTTGGCCTCGCGAGGGCAACCGGGTTGGCGAAGTGCGAGTGCTGCTGCCTCTCTTCTCCACGGAAGGAGGCGCGACCGTCGTATCCTCGTTCCTTTTCTTCGCCGAAGGTGTCGGCCTGGTCAACCAAGGGTGAACGTCAGAAAATAACAAGTACAAGCGGGGACAAGATGAAGCTCAAGGAACTTACTGATCCATCGCGACGTATTCCACCTTTCGCTTGGGGAGCTTGAAGCCTGAAAGTTGCACAGCCCGGGAAGTAGGCGCGCGGATCCCGGGGGCAGAAGACGGCGCAGCAGGAGGGCTGGAGCCAGCCCCAAGCGGCGCCAAGACGGGGGAAGCATCCCGAGAGATCAGTGACGACCTACTCCTTGTCGGGACGACGGGCAGTTCTCCCTCCTCCCGGCGGGCGTCGACCTCGGCGTCGTCAGGAAGGGCGCGGAGGATTTCAGCCTTGCTCAAGGGGGAGCTTTCCCCCATCTCTTCAAGGGTCGCCTCCGAGTCCCCCTCCTCTTCCTTCCCCCCGCCGGACTCGTCGGAGGACACCTCCACCGGCTTCGGTGCTGCAGGGACTTCTGTGGGCGCCAGCGGCACCAGCCCGCGTGCGTCGAAGGTTGGCCTGGAGGCGAAATATTCCTCCCAGTCCTTGCGATGGAACAGAGGAACGAAGGCGCTCGGTGGGTACTCTTGTTTGTCCCCAACTATGAGGCGCAGAACAACGGTCAGTTCATCGGCAGGCAGGGTCCCTGGCCTCAGGAGGATCTTGTCTCCTTCACCTCCGAGCTTCCACAGGGGGCGCGCGCACGCCTGAAGTGGAGCAACTCGCAACGTCAAGAACTCCCTCAGGAGCATGACCCCCGTCACCTTGGCCGCCTTAGCGTTGCTCGGTTTCAGGTCCGTCGTCATCTGCCCCAACACAGACAACACCCGCTCATCATCGAGCTCTGCACGGGGCCACCCCTTGTTGAACTGGGGCGCCTCCGTCGGCAACACCAAACGTGGATGGCGCGCTTAGCGTCCATCATGACCCATTTGGCTCAGATGTTATCGGCCCTCTTCCCGCTGCTCGAGATTGAGTTGGCCTTGCCAGATGCAACGAAATTGGCGCACCCGGAGATGTGTCCATCGCTGATGCGAAGGAAGAAGAAGTGGCGCAAAATCTCCATGGATGGGATCACGCCCAGGTACACCTCGCAGTAGTAGGCGAAGATGGACAGGAGAGGGATAGAGTTGGGATGGAGGTGCAACGCCTGCAGCCCGTAGTGGTCGAGGACCTCATAAAAGAAATCGGAGAAGGGAGGAACCAACCCGACGGCAATGCTGCTCGAGAAGAAGGGGAAGAAGGTGCTTCCCTCAAGCTCCGGCACGTCGGAGGCAAGCCGGAGCTCCGTCTCCCCCCACTCATTGCTCTCCCCCGCCGTCAGCAGGCGCGCGGAGGTGAGGCTCTTCTCCGTGGTGGTGGGCGCTTCAAGAGCTGGCTCATACCAAGCCGGTACCGAGGAGGTCTTGACCTTGCGCGACTCCATGGATCGCAGATGCGGAGCAAGATCGGAGCAGATCTGGAGGTATCGGTGGCGAGGAGCGAGAAAGGGGATCTGGAGCAAGGCGAGGAGAAAGCAATGAAGGCAAGCACGGTCTCCGCCAGCCTTTTGTCAGGTCGAGTAGTTGCCGAGGCATCATGGGAAGCGGAGACGCCCACGTCCAATCAACCGCCACGCGTCAACCGAGGCCGCAGGCTGTTGGGGCCAGCGGCGCTCCCTACTTGACCTTTGGCTTCGCCTCGAAGCCAAGCCCGAGCGCACCTTGGGCCCGGGGGCTACTGTCGGTGTTCTGGGAACGGGGGTCCCCAGACTTGCCTGCCTGCGGCCCACGGCGTGGCTATGCTAGCAGGCCGTACGGCCCATCTTCATCAACAAGGCATTCAAGACCTTCGCGAGGGGCCAAGCCTCGCGAGGCAGACGATGCAAGACCTCCTCCGGAGCGGCCTAGCTAGGCAGGCTCGTGAGGAGCGGAGATATCTAGGCGGGGCAAACCTCGCAAGGCACTCGTGACGTGAAGCAAAGAGAGGAATTCTAACAAGTCATGACATAATTTTGGCTCTCCCAAATAGGTGTGTCCAGCAAGGGATCAAGACATAAAACACAAATAAAACAAGCAAAGACTCATATCATTCAAGACGCTCCAAGCAAAACACATAGTATGTGACGAATAGAAATATAGCTTCGGGTAAAATACCGATGGTCATTAGAGGAAAGAGGGGATGCCACTCGGGGGTATCCCCAAGCTTAGTTGGTTGCTCATTTTTGGATAATAGCTTGGGATGCCGGGGCATCCCCAAGCTTAGGCTCTTCTACTCCTTATTCCTTCATCCATCGTAAGATAACCCAAAACATGAAAACTTCAATCACACAAAACTCAACAAAACCTTCGTGAGATCCGTTAGTGTGAGAAAAATAAATCACTACTATAAGTGTTGTGTCACACCAATTCATATTTTATTTTTGCAGTATATCTACTATGTTCCAACTTTTCTATGGCAAAAACTCATCAAACAAAACCATAGAGCCATCAAAATAAGCACACAACGCAAAGAAAACAGAACCTGTCAAAACAGAACAGTCTGTAGCAATCTGATTTGTTTGAATACTTCTAGAACTCCAAAAAATCTGAAATATTAGGGCGACCTGGGTAATTTGTATATTAATCTTCTGCAACAAGAATCAGGGAAAAAGCACTTTTCTGTGATTTATGAAAATTATTTTCGTGAGTGCATAAGTTTCTGTTTTTCAGCAGGATCAAACAACTATCACCCAAGAAGATCTTAAAGGCTTTACTTGGCACAAACACTAATTAAAACACAATCATAAAAGTAGCATAATTTTGCTAACACACAAGAACAGGAAGCAAAAAGCAAAAATAAATTTTATTCATTGGGTTGCCTCCCAACAAGCGTTATAGTTTTACGCCCTTAGCTAGGCATAAAGCAAGGATCTAAGTCTTGCCATCCTTCTTCTTAATTTTCTTAGAGGTGTTTTCATCATGGGGTTTTGTAAACACAACATAAAGCATATTATCCATAGAAACTTTAGCATTCCTAAGTTGGTTTTCATCATGACCCCTTTGATTTCCCGCAACAATCCAATAGTAATGTTGATTAACATTATTGAAAACTTGTTGGATTATATCTAAAACGGGGACTTCTTTTTTATGATTCTCATCAAAGATTTTATTATCCCCAAGCAAATGCCTTAGTGCATAATCACTATTGTAAAGAATTTCATTTATCACGGGTTTTTCACGACTCATACCTTAAAAACCAAAGATTTCCCTAGCTTCCCGTATTATGTGATCATATTCATTCATAAGGACAAGGGTGGCCAACTTTTTAGCCATAGGATTCTTTATAACAGGAAGCTCAAAAAACAATCTTTGCAAAGTAGGATGGGTACGAATAAATTTATTTCATGTTTCAGAACTAGTGCTGAAATAGCATCTGCATAAGATCTAGTAGTCTTAAGTATAGGAGCATCATCAAGAGTTAGATTCCCAACACACTTAAAAAATTCTTGGATACGTTCTTTTCCCATAACGTTCCCTTGCCCCAAGATAAAAGTTTTAGCATCCAGATTGCCCGTACGTCCAATCTTAGGAGTTAGGCCATCATCTGTTGGTGCCATACCGAAATCACTCATGATTGCAAGCAAAGGATAGATCAGACAAGAAAACGACGAACGAAAAAGAGAGGCGAATAAAACGACAAATTTTTGTGAAGTCAGGGAGAGGAAAACGAGAGGCAAATGGCAAATAATGTAAATTGCAAGGAGATTATGAGATTTGTGATTAGGAACCTGGTATATGTTGAAGATCCTCCCCGGCAGCGGCACCAGAAATTCCTTTTGATGTTGCTTGAACCTACGTCAGTATTTCCCCAAAGAGGAAGGGATGATGCAGCACAGTGGCGGTAGGTATTCCCCTTAGATATGAAACCAAGGTTATCGAACCAGTAGGAGAACCAAGCAACACAACATAAACAACCCCTGCACACAGATAACAAATCCTCGCAACCCGACGTGTTAAAGGGGTTGTCAATCCCTTCCGGGTACGGCGCCTCAAGATAGGCAAACGGACGTGAGATAAATTGTAATATATTGATAGATCGAACGCCAAATAATATAAATAAGAATAAATTGCAGCAAGGTATTTTGTATTTTTGGTTTAATAGATCTAAAATAAATGCAAAGAAAAAGTAGATCTCAAAGGAAAATATATGAGAAAGAGACCCGGGGGCCGTAGGTCTCAGTAGTGGCTTCTCTCGAGAAAAATAGCAAACGGTGGGTGAACAAATTACTGTTGGGGAATTGATAGAACTTCAAATAATCATGACGATATCCAGGCAATGATCATTACATAGGCATCACGTCCAAGATTAGTGGACCGACTCCTGCCTGCCTCTACTACTATTACTCCACACATCGACCGCTATCCAGCATGCATCTAGTGTGTTAAGTTCATGGAGAAACGAAGTAATGCAATAAGAACGACGACATGATGTAGACAAGATCTATCTATGTAGAGATAGAACCCATCGTTTTATCCTTAGTAGCAACGATACATACGTGTCGGTTCCCCTTTTGTCACTAGGATCAAGCACCTCTTCCCATTGCAAGGTAAATAGATCAAGCTGGCCAAACAAAACCCAAATATCGGAGAAGAAATACGAGGCTATAAGTGATCATGCATATAAGAGATCAAAGAAACTCAAACAACTTTCATGGATATAAAAAGATATAACTGATCATAAACTCGCACACTAAGGCATAGCCTAGTGGTGGGAAGGGGCTGATGCCTTCCCACCCACCCAGGTTCAAGGCAGGGTACTTGCAATTTGGGTTTGTCGCACCAATTATACTGTAGGGGGTTCCCCTACAGTCTTTCTATCAAAAAAATTGATCATAAACTCAAAGTTCATCATATCACAACAAACACACCGCAAAAAGAGTTACATCATATGGATCTCCAAGAGACCATTGTATTGAAAATTCAGCGAGAGAGAGGAAGCCATCTAGCTACTAACTACGGACCCGAAGGTCTACAAAGAACTACTCACGCAACATCAGAGAGGCACCAATGGAGGTGGTGAACCCCATCTGAGATGGTGTCTAGATTGGATCTAGTGGTTCTGGACTCTGCGGCGGCTGGATCAATATTTCGTCGACTCCCCTAGGGTTTCTAGAATATTGGGGTATTTATAGAGCAAAGAGGCGGTCCGGGGGGCACCCGAGGTGGGCACAACCCACCAGGGCACGCCCGGGCTTCCTGGCGCGCCCTGGTGGGTTGTGCTCTCCTCAGAGCACCCCCCAGGCGCAGCCAGGGCCCATTATGTGTCTTCTAGTCCATAAAAAATCTCTGCAAAGTTTCGTTGCATTTGGACTCCGTCTGATATTGATTTCCTACGATGTAAAAAACATGCAAAAAACAACAACTGGCACTTGGCACTATGTCAATAGGTTAGTACCAAAAAATGATATAAAATGAGTAGAAAATGATTATAAAACATCCAAGATTGATTATATAACAGCATGGAACAATAAAAAATTATAGATATGTTGGAGACGTATCAGCCTCGTAGGACAGGGACGGCTCGGCCTCCTCCCCATCTTCATTAGAGCTCTCGTCCTCGTCACTCTCCTCCTCGCTGTTGTCATCATCGGACTCCTCTGAGTAGCGACGCTCGGTGTCACTCGCCTCGTCCTCGGGCGACTGGTCGACTGCCGGGATGTTGGAGATCATCTTCTAAAAATCCTAAAGAGTGAATCCTCCGTAAGATCCAAATCAGTCACACAAAGAACAGCACAAGTGCAATCCAATTCAACACCATGTGCATACCTCTAGTGGCTACATGTCCTTGGAGTACAGGGGCACCCTCCTGGTCCCCCTCGGATTATCTTGGGTGCAAGTAATCGCTCGAATCTTGGCCCCCACGTCCTTCCCGGCAAGGTCCTCGGGATGCACTCGGGTGGGGTCACTTGGCCCTTCGTACATCCACATTGGGTGGACCCGAGCCTGCAGCGGCTGGATCCGCTGAGTGAGGAAAATCTCCAACAGATCCATCCCGTTCACATCAACGTTCACGGTACTGGTGAGGGCAGTGGTCAGGACGTCGATGTCCACCTTCTCCTCCTTCGTCACCGAAAGGGACTTGGGGGCGCACACCCGCTCCGCCGAGTACGGAGGAAGACCCGACTGATTGTTGGCCCCGGGAACGTCTCGGTAGTAAAACCAAGTTCCTTGCCACCCCTTGACCGAGTCTGGAAAACTTATCTTGGGGAAAGCGCTGCCACCCCTCAGCTAAATGCCCAGACCACCGCAAAGCTGTGTGACGTGGGTTTTCTCCCCGCTTGGCGAGTCTTTCTTGACGGCCATCGACCGACAAGTAAAGGTGCACTTGAAGAGGCCCTAGTGCGGGTGACAGCCGAGGAAGTTTCCGCAAAGGGAAATGAAAGCCCAGAGATAAACAATGGCATTGATAGGAAGATGGTGGAGTTGTGCACCAAAGTAATCAAGGAAGGCGCGGAAGAAGGGGTGAGGCGGCATTGAGAAACCCCTCTCAATGTGAGTGACCAGGAGGACTCACTCGTCCTCTTGTGGTGCCAGCTCAACCTCCCCTGCCGCCAGACAGCGCCATCTGTCCTACGGGATGAGCCCCTCCGTGGCGAGCTCCTTCAGTCGCCGACCCAAGACGCACGAGGGGATCCACTCCCCAGACGCGCCCCCAGCCGCTGCGCCGGAGCCTGAGGAAGACACTCTCCCAGCCTTCTTTGCTTTCTCCGCCTTGGCCATGGAATATCTCGCCATCGCCGTGAGATTTCTGGGCACTCGGGTGGAGAAGGGGAGCGGAGGAGATGGGAAGAAGAAAGGGGATCTGAAAGCCCGACCGCTACCCCAAATCCTTTTTATACTACAAGGCAAATCACGGGCCGGATCCTACACCACCAATCTCCAGATCGATGGTCCACGCGATAAGATTTCGCTCAGAGCAAGCGCAACGCGTGGTGAATGTTGAGCGCAAAAATCGAGGGGCCACGCCCCCACTTTCCCACTAACACCAACGTTACCGCTTCAGCGCACGAACACACAAATTCAAATCCTGATATTTCCGGGCGAATCAATCTGATTGATTACCTGTAGTTCCTTTCCTAAAGGACGCATGTCAGTCCGACTAACCACCCTCCATGGGCCCCGTGCACTCGGCCACGTTAAACACCCGACTGAAGTCTTCTTCAGGATCGTTATGTGACGAGCTTGACGTCCCTCTATGGGTTCACTTGGCCCTCTTGGTAGGCTCCAAGGCGCACGACTCATGAACCTGGACTTGTAGCAGGCCTGCGCTGGCGTTCCCCCTGGGATATGTAGTGGCATCTCTCCGGAGAGTCAGACCATGCGCCAGCGTCGCCACTCAGGTTATAATGGCATGCCCGCACTCGGGCCTCTAGTCTATCTCCTCCGAGAGACAAAACGAATGCCACCGGGTTTTTCTCGACGATCAACAACACCCGATCATCTGGGTAAACCTAAAGTCCATAATTCGTTGCGTTTTCGTCCAAGGAACAACAAATCACGGTTCGGAAACATATTCCGAGTGCCCATGCAGCACTCGGACTCCACCGAAGGGTCAGTTTGTTTTCCCTATGAAATCTCAACCGATTTGGGGGCTAATGATGTGCTCACCTATTACAGGTAGGGTCAAGGACCCATCATTTGGGGCCCACATAAGGCCCCATCACGATCATAGCTAGGTCCCTTAACCATGCCAACATTCGGATGCATACATCAGGAGGTTCACTCGGACGGCGTTGCGACACTCGGTCGATCACACGTCACTCGGCTGATGGACCACCACTCGGACATAGAGGACAGGAGGACATCGTGGGAGCTGCAACGGTCGAGGAATCCTAAGCCATCCACTAAGTAGAGTTATTGCTACCGTTACCTGTAATGCTGTAGTAGAGGCTCATTACACAAGTAACGGACTCATTCAATGGCATTTATTGCCTCGGTGGCGTGGGAGACATGGGGCTGCAGCGCACTCTATATAAGTCGCACCCCTCTCCATGGTCGGGCAACGAGCAACCTTTGTAACCATATCTACCATATCAAAGCAAGCCTCAGGGCACGAGACGTAGGGCTTTTACCTCCATCGAGTGAGGGGCCTGAACTCGTTATACACCGAGTGTTACACCTGCGCCGTAGCTAGACTCTGCCCATTCGTACCCCTAGTACTCATTGTCGGGATCATAAACCCGACAGGTGGCGGATGGGTTTTTTCATAGGGGGAATCAAGGGGAGTTGGGTTGGATGTACCATGTATAGTCCCCAACTCCCATTTAATAGTAGAGACATGGCTAAAAAAACTTCCTATTATTAATTATCTGCATCGCTAATTAAGTGTGACTAATCAATTCATTGCATTAATGGTTCGGTTCTAAAATTGATTTATCATGAATAAAACCTACTTAAATGGACTTAATTAATTGCACATGTACTTAATTATCTGGCTAATTAATTGCATTATGACTTGATTCCCAAACTGATTTGGTGATTGGTTTCCAAATTATTATTTTGTTTTTTTCTTGAGGCAAGGGAGGTGGGTTTTCTTCTGCGTGTGGGGAGATGGGAGCGGATGGGTATTCGTAAGGGGATCTAGGGTTTAACAGTAATGATAAATTTGAAAAACCTCCTGCTATTAATTATCTCCATCCCTAATTATGTGTCTGATTAATTAATTAATTGCACTAATGGCTTGATTTCATACTTAATTTGGTGCAAAAGATCCATACTTCAACAGACTTAATTAATTGCATGCGTAACTAATTGCATTAATTGCTTGATTTCCAAATTGATTTGGTACTTGCTTCCAAATTGTTTTGCATTATTGACAGTTCATACCTTTCATAACTAACGTGATCCTCCCATTTAAGACTCGATAATACTTTCCATAATTAATGTGATACTCATGTCCAAAGAACAATACTCTCCGTAATTAACGTGATCCTTTTGTTCAACACTCGATGATACTTCTTACAATTATCGCCATCCTCCTGTCCAAATAATAATACTGTTCATAATTAAAGTGTTCCTACTTTTGAACGCTCGATAATATTTTCCATTAACATGGCCATCTTGTCCAAATAATGACACTCTTCATAATTCATGTGATCCTTTTGTCCAAAGAATCATACTCTTTATATTAGTATGATCCTCCTGTCCAAAGGTCGATTATACTTTCCAAATTAAATGGACATAATAGCTGTGTGCCTAATTAACACACATAATTAACTGGTATCGCTAATTAATTTCATGGAAGTGTGGGCAAAGTAGGAATATGACAAGAGATAACTGAGATGATTTTTGGGCATTAATGGATGGATGCGAAACCAAACCACATGACGTATGATGATATGTCTCCATCGTATCTATTTTTCCTAACACTTTTGCTCTTGTTTTGGACTAATTTGCATGATTTGAATGAAACTAACCCGGACTAACATTGTTTTCAGCAGAACTACCATGGTGTTGTTTTTTGTGCACAAATAAAAGTTCTCGAAATTGAACTAAACTTTTTGGAGAATTATTTGGGAATATATAAGAATTTCTGGAACAAGACCCACTGGAGGGGGCCCCAGCTGCCCACTAGGCACCAAGGCGCGCCACCCCCCTATGGGGCGCCCTGGTGGGTAGTGGGGCCCACAAGGCTTCGCTGACCCTAATTCCAACTCTATAAATCCTATTTTTGGAGAAACAAATAGGAGAGAAAGTTTCATCGCGTTTTATGATACGGAGCCGCCGCCACCTCCTGTTCTTCATTAGGAGGGCAGTTCTGAAGCCTATGATGGAGAGGAGGATCTTCGGTCTTCGTCATCATCAACCATCCTCCAGCACCAATTTCATGATGCTCACCGTCGGGAGTGAGTAATTCCTTCGTAGGCTTGCTGGACGGTGGTTGGTTGGATGAGATTCATCATGTAATCGAGTTAGTTTTGTTAGGGCTTGATCCCTAGTATCCACTATGTTATGAGATTGATATTGCTATGACTTTGCGATGCTTAATGCTTGTCACTAGGGCCCGAGTGCCATGATTTTAGATCTGAAACATTTATGTTTTCACCATTATATCTATGTTCGTGATCTGATCTTGCAAGTTATATGCACCTATTACGTGTTATGATCTGTAAACCCTAAGGTGACAATAATTGAGATACTTTCTGGTGATGACCGTAGTTTGAGGAGTTCACGTATTCACTATGTGTTAATGCTTTGTTCCGGTTCTCTATTAAAAGGAGGCCTTAATATCCCTTAGTTTACTTATGGACCCCGCTGCCACGGGTGGGTAGGACGAAAGATGTCATGCAAGTTCTTTTCCATAAGCACGTATGACTATTTACGGAATACATGCCTACATTATATTTATGAACTGGAGCTAGTTCTGTGTCACCCTAGGTTATGACTGTTACATGATGAATATTATCCAACGTTATCGCTAATCCAATGCCTACGAGCTTTTCACATATTGTTCTTGCTAAGTTACTACTGTTGCAACTACTGTCACAACTGCTACAAAATTACTACTATTACTGTTACCGTTACTATTGCTATCACTATCAAACTATCATATTACTGTGCTACTGATCACTTTGCTGCAGATATTTAATCTCCATGTGTGGTTGAATTGACAACTCAACTGCTAATACTTACAAATATTCTTTGGCTCCCCTTGTGTCGAATCAATAAATTTGGGTTGAGTACTCTACCCTCGAAAACTATTGTGATCCCCTATACTTGTGGGTTATCAAGACCTTTTCTCTGGCGTCGTTGCCGGGGAGCATAGCTATATTTGTTGAGTCACCTGGGATTTATATCTATTGATCACTATGAAGAATCTTAAGGATGATAGAGCCAAGATCGTTCCCTCTAAGACGAGGGGAGGTAAGGAACTGTTATCTAGCTCTGCACTTGATTCACCTTCTGTTTTGAGTAAGCTTGCAACACCACCACATGATATTAATCCTGATATGTCGCAAGTAATTGATGATGCTACTTATGCTATGAATGATGCTTATAATGATGCTAGTACTCTGCTTGGTAAGAATGTGCCAATAGGTGAATTTCTTGATGAACAAATTGCTAAAGCTAAAGATATTGAGAATGTTGAAACTGATGAAATTACTGAAACTGATGGAGTCTTTGAAACTGAGAATTATGAAACACCTATTAGACCTAGCTCTCCTAGATATGAATTGTCAAATATACCCGAGGGTTATGTTATGGATGGAGAGGTAGCTAGAGACTTTCTTGCTTGTAAAGATAGAGATGATCTTAAGAAATTACTAGTCAAGTTGAAAGAAAAAAACTTTGAATGCTAGAATGAAATGTGATCCTAAGTTTGCTACTTCACCTATCTTTGTTACCGATGAGGATTATGAATTCTCTGTCGACCCAGAGTTAATTACTTTGGTTAAATCTGATCCTTTCCATGGCTATGAAACTGAAACTGTGGTGGCACATCTTACTAAATTAAATGATATAGCCACCATATCTGCTCATGATGAGAAAATTCGCTACTACTATATTCTTAAGTTATTTTCGTTCT
This sequence comes from Aegilops tauschii subsp. strangulata, assembly GCF_002575655.3. Lineage (NCBI taxonomy): Eukaryota > Viridiplantae > Streptophyta > Magnoliopsida > Poales > Poaceae > Aegilops > Aegilops tauschii. The sequence continues at coordinate 52,492,176 of NC_053039.3, forward strand.
CGTTAAAGGGTGATGCTAAGATATGGTACAATACTCTTCCTCCTGGCTGTGTGTGTAGTCCCCGGGATATAATTTATTATTTATTTGAAAAATATTTTCCTGCTCATAAGAAACAAGCTGCCTTACAGGAAATAATTAATTTTGTGCAAATTGAACAAGAGAGTCTCCCACAAGCTTGGGGAGGCTTCTCCAATTACTTAATGCTTCGCATGATCATCCTCTTAAGAAAAATGAAATACTTGACATCTTCTATAATGGACTAACCGATGCGTCTAGAGACTTCCTAGATAGTTGTGCTGGTTGTGTTTTCAGGGAACAAACTGTTGACCAAGCCGAGGAACTATTGAATAATATATTGAGGAATCATGATGATTGGACACTTCTTGAACAACTGCCTAAACCCACTCCAAAGAATAGGGGTATTTTATTCTCAGTCCTGAAGATATGCAAGAAGCAAAGAAATGTATGAAGGAAAAAGGTATTAATGCCGAGGATGTTAAAAATTTACCACCTATTGAAGAAATACATGGTCTTGACACACCACCATAGGTGGTGGAGGTGAATTCATTTTTAAAGTTTGATGAAGGTGGCATCCCTTATAATAAACATCCTAGTAAATGCTTATATGAATTTGACAACTACATTATGAAGCAAGATAATTTCAATGCCTATGTTATGAAACAATTAAAGCAAAATTCTGATATGATAGCTCGCTTGAGTGACTTGTTATTTAGAATCACTAATGATGTTAGAGGAGTAGGAAAACATGCTTCTATGGTTCAAACTCAGTTAGAAGAAGTTGCTAAATCTCAAACTGAGCTACTCAATGAAATAAATAATAATATGAATGATCATGCTGTTAGAGTAATGACTAGAGGAGGTACAATGACTCAGGAGCCACTATATCCTGAAGGTCACCCTAAAAGAATTGAACAAGACTCCCAAAGAACTAATGTTGATGCAGCTAGTCCATCTAAAAGGAAGAAGAAGAAAAGGAAAAATGATAGGACTCTGCATAATTCTAGTGAACCTGAAGTAGAAAAACCTTCTGATAATGATAATGATGTTTCTATTTCTAATGCTGAAACTCAATCTGGTAACGAACATTCACCTTGTGATAATGAAAATGATAATGATGATGTTCATGAAGATGCTCAACAAGACAATGAAAAAGAACCAGATAATGATGTTGAGGTAGAACCTGCTGTTGATCTTGATAACCCACAACCTAAAAATAAACGTTATGATAACAGAGACTTTTTTGCTAGAAAACATGGTAAGGAAAGAGAACCATGGGTTCAGAACCCATGCCCTTTCCACCTAAACCATCTAGAAAAGGATGATGAAGAATTTGAACATTTTGCTAAAATGCTTAGGCCAGTCTTTTTGCGTACTTGTTTGACTGATATTTTAAAGATGGCCCCTTATGCTAAATATATGAAAGATATTTTCACTAATGAAAAAAATACCTGAAGCTGAAATCTCCACCATGCTTGCTAATTATTCTTCTAAGCATGGAGTACCTAAGAAACTAGGAGATCCAGGAATACCAACTATACCATGCTACATTAAAAGAAGTTATGTCAAAACTGCTTTATGTGATTTAGGAGCTGGTGTTAGTGTTATGCCTTTCTCCTTATCCAAAAGACTTGATTTGAATAAACTCACACCTACTAAAATATCATTGCAAATAGCTGACAAATCAACTATCATACCTATCGGTATTTGTGAGGATGTGCCCGTTGTTATTGCAAATGTTACTATCTTCACAGACTTTGTTATACTTGAGATGCCCGAGGACGACAACGTGTTGATTAACCTTGGTAGACCCTTTTTAAACACTGTAGGGGTTGTTATTGATTGCAATAAAAGCAAAGTCTCTTTTCATATCAATGGTAATGAGCATACGGTGCACTTTTCGAAGAAACAATTCCTAGTGAATGGTATTAATGTTATTGAAAAATCTCCGACAATTACTATTGGAAGTTTTCAACTCCCTCTACCTACTGTCAAAAAGCAGTATGAAATACTTATTGTTGGGGATACGCAAATCCCCATTGAGGTAACTTAGTGTTTTACGAAGATTCTTCGGGTTCATGCTAATCGAAAGTGGTTGTTAATAAGACTTGATCAACCTTATTAATGGATTATTTTCAAGAGGCATGTGGTCGATCAATTTAGTAGACACAACCTTCTCCCCCTACTTTTTATTTTCTATTACTTTTGAGTTAAATACAATAAAATGCCATGCTTTCCCCTGTTTTCTGAATTTTTCATGCAATAAAAAGAGCCCACAAATAAAAGTGCTCAGAATGACCTCAAATTTTGACCCTGGTCTCCCCCTTTAGGAGTAGAGAGTAGTAGAATTCCCATGCGTTGCTACGGGCTACAATGCATATACTTCAGGAAACATCTCTAGTCTAAACTCCTAATCCAATTATGCCCCTCAGTCTAGAATGTGACACATACTGCTGTTTTTAATGTACTCTTTTGTTATTTTGGTTGTTGGTATATCATGAAGAAAATTCTGAGCTACAAAATAAAATTCACTAATTAGACATGCATGACCTTGGTATCAAGAATGATTGCTTACATAATTTTTGGAATGTGTGCTGACACACATACCCACTTAAAAAAGAACAATATTTATAGGGATAATTGGTTTTATACCCTTAGTTGTGCCCCCTCGTCAGGATTGCCCCTAGTTTCTGAAAACGCGTGGTCTTGCCCAACCCACTTTGGCGTCTTGTGCTTTTGCCCTTTGACAATTTGACCGTCACTTTCAAAACTTCATAACTAATTCAAAAAATGCAAATAAGATACCAAACTGTTCGGAAAAACAACACCTGTATGTCCATGTCACTTGCATTCATGACAGAAGTGTTGGTAAGTGCCCATCCGAGTTTTTGCTCTTATCGTACCACCACGAACGGTAAAATATAAAAAAAAATGGTGGCAAAGAATGACAAATGTTTTAAGTGCTTGCCAAGTTTCATCAAGGAATGCCACTCGTGGAAGTCGTGGCAAAAAAACAATCTATTTTCGAGTGTTGATTGTTTTTTTCCACGACTTCCACGAATGTCATTCCCTGATGAAACTTGGCAAGCACTTAAAACATTTATCATTCTTTGCCACCAACTTTTTCTTGAATTTTTGAATTTTTTTAGACTTTACTGTTCATAGTGGTAGGAAAAGAGCTAAAACTCGGACGGGAACTTACCAACACTTTTGTCATCAATGCAAGTGACATTGACTTATATGTGATGTTTTTCCGAACATTTTGGTAGCTTATGTGCATTTTTTAGATTTAGTATGAATTAGTTATGAAGTTTTCAAAGTGGCAGTCAAACGGTCAAAGGGCAAAAGCACAAGACGCCAAAGTGGGTTGGGCAAGACCACGTGTTTTCAGAAACTATGGGTAATCCTAATGAGGGGGCACAAATAAGGGTATAAAACCAATTATCCCATATTTATATTAACAAGAATCCGAGAATTTGAACAATTCATGAATGTACATGGTTAACATGTAATTGTGAAAGAAAAAATGGTCTATAGGAAGCTCGCTTTGTGCTCTCAGGGTGGTGGTGGCCGGGTTGATCCATCTATGCTCATCCAGCCGTCCACTGCAACACTTTTCCCATGATGTAAATTATGCACGGATAGGGTGATGATGGTACGAGGGACATCGATCATGTGAAGACTCTTCCCGCGATTGCCTCTCGATCGGACGGACCCTGAGGCACGCTCCTTGGGCACCCCATCCGAGGACGCATGCCGGCAACCGGATCAACCCTGAGACGTGTTCTTGTTTCAGGGGATGTCAGCCTGGCAGTACGGATGGCAGCGGATCATCGTTGAGGGGGAGGGGTTCGGGAGGAGGACGATCTTTTTTCTTTTTTTCTTTTTTTTTACGCGACTCAAGGGAGGTGGGTTTTCTTGTGTGTATTAGGAGGTGGTGGCGGATGGGTTTTTTCGTAGGGGGAATCAAGGGAGTTGAGTTGGACGTACCACGTATACTCCCCAACTCCCATTTAGTAGTAGAGACATGGCTGAAAAAACTTTCTATTATTAATTATCTTCATCCCTAATTAAGTGTTTGGCTAATTAATTACTTGCATTAATGGTTAGATTCTAAAATTGATTGGTTTCCAATTTGTTTTGCATTATTGACTCGTGATACCTTTCATAATAAATGTGACCCTCCCATTTAAGTCTCGATAATACTTTCCGCAGTTAACATGATCCTTCATTAAACAATCGATGATACTTTTTATAATTATCATGATCCTATTGTCCAAATAATAATACTGTTCATAATTAAAGTGATTCTTCTGTCAAAGGCTTGATAATATTTTCCATAAATAACATGATGCTCCTGTCCAAATAATGATACTCTTCATAATTAATGTGATACGTTGATGTCTAGTACGCAACCTTCTCCTTGTAGACGTTGTTGGGCCTCCAAGTGCAGAGGTTTGTAGGACAGTAGCAAATTTCCCTCAAGTGGATGACCTAAGGTTTATCAATCCATGGGAGGCGTAGGTTGAAGATGGTGTCTCTCAAACAACCCTGCAACCAAATAACAAAGAGTCTCTTGTGTCCCCAACACACCCAATACAATGGTAAATTGTATAGGTGCACTAGTTCGGCGAAGAGATGGTGATACAAGTGCAATATGGATGGTAGAAATAGGTTTTTGTAATCTAAATTATAAAAACAGCAAGGTAACAAGCGATAAAAGTGAGCGTAAACGGTATTGCAATGCTAGGAAACAAGGCCTAGGGTTCATACTTTCACCAGTGCAAGTTCTCTCAACAATAATAACATAATTGGATCATATAACTATCCCTCAACATGCAACAAAGAGTCACTCCAAAGTCAGTAATAGCGGAGAACAAACGAAGAGATTATTGTAGGGTACGAAACCACCTCAAAGTTATCCTCTGATCGATCTATTCAAGAGTCCGTATTAAAATAACACGAAGCTATTCTTTCCGTTCAATCTATCATAGAGTTCGTACTAGAATAACACCTTAAGATACAAATCAACCAAAACCCTAATGTCACCTAGATACACCAATGTCACCTCAAGTATCCGTGGGTATGATTATACGATATGCATCACACAATCTCAGATTCATCTATTCAACCAACACAAAGTACTTCAAAGAGTGCCCCAAAGTTTATACCGGACAGTCAAGATGAAAACGTGTGCCAACCCTTATGCATAAGTTCATGGAACTCGCAAGTTGATCACCAAAACATACATCAAGTGGATCACGTGATATCCCATTGTCAACACAGATAAGCACATGCAAGACATACATCAAGTGTTCTCAAATGCTTAAAGACTCAATCCGATAAGATAACTTCAAGGGGAAAACTCAATCCATTACAAGAGAGTAGAGGGGGGGGGAACATCATAAGATCCAACTATAATAGCAAAGCTCGCGATACATCAAGATCGTATCACCTCAAGAACACAAGAGAGATAGATCAAACACATAGCTACTGGTACATACCCTCAGCCCCGAGGGTGAACTACTCCCTCCTCGTCATGGAGAGCGTCGGGATGATGAAGATGGCCACCGTTGAGGTTTCCCCCCTCCGGCAGGGTGCCGGAATAGGGTCCCGATTGGTTTTTGGTGGCTACAGAGGCTTGCGGCGGCGGAACTCCCGATCTATTCTGTTCCCCGATGTTTTTAGGGTATATGGATATATATAGGCAAAATAAGTCGGCCAGGGGAGCCACGAGGGTGGGGGGCGCGCCCAGGGGGGTAGGGCGTGCCACCCTGCCTCGTGGCTTCCTCGAAGCTTCCCTGACGTCTACTCCATGTCTCCTGGATTGCTTCTGTTCCAAAAATAACTCTCCCGAAGGTTTCATTCCGTTTGGACTCCGTTTGATATTTGTTTTCTTCGAAACACTGAAATAGGCAAGAAAACAACAATTTGGGTTGGGCCTCCGGTTAATAGGTTAGTCCCAAAAAATAATATAAAAGTGTTTAGTAAAGCCCATAAACATCCAAAACAAATAATATAATAGCATGAATAATACTTCATAAATTATAGATACGTTGGAGACGTATTAGCATCCCCAAGCTTAATTCCTGCTCGTCCTCGAGTAGGCAAATGATAAAAGAAATAATTTATGAAGTGTGAATGCTAGCAGGTGCACAAGTTTGATCAATGATAATTTCAATCACCTTTTCTAGCATCATTGTATATCATAACAGGAGCTCAACTCATAAGACTTTTCATGATCAAGTAACAAACTATTCACATGTTAAAGTATAGATCATAAACTTTCTTGAAAACTAAGGAACCATGTTATTAGTCATCAAACAATTACAATTCATCTTATTTTCAGGAAGAGTCTATGTCAGAGCTTTGATTCAGAAAACTTCACATACTCAACTATCATTTAGTCTTTCACAATTGCTAACGCTCACGCGTTATTTATGGGTTCAAAGTTCTAATCAGACACAGAGAAAGATAGGGGCTTATAGATTCGCCTCCCAACCTTTTACCTCAAGGGTAATGTCAACAATAATAGTTCATGATGCCTTACATCCAATTGGATATATATATATATATCAGGATCTTTCCAACACAATGTGCTTGCCAAAGGATAAAATGTAAAAAGGAAAGGTGAAGATCACCATGACTCTTGCATAAGGTATAAGACAAGAATAAAAGATAGGCCCTTCGTAGAGGGAAGCAGAGGTTGTCATGCGCTTTTATAGTTGGATGCACAAAATCTTAATGCGAAAGAACGTCACTTTATATTGCCACTTGTGATAGGGACCTTTATTATGCAGTCCGTCGCTTTTATTACTTCCACATCACAAGATCGTATAAAGCTTATTTTCTCCACACTAATAGATCATACATATTTAGCGAGCAATTTTTATTGCATGCACCGATGACAACTTACTTGAAGGATCTTACTCAATCTATAGGTAGGTATGGTGGACTCTCATGGCAATACTGGTTTAAGGGATGTTTGGAAGCACAAGTAGTATCTCTACTTGGTGCAAAGAATTTAGCTAGCATGAGGGGGAAAGGCAAGCTCAGCATGTTGAATGATCCATGACAATATACTTTATTTCAGATATAAGAAAACATAACCCATTACGTTGTCTTCCTTGTCCAACATCAACCTTTTAGCATGTCATATTTTAATGAGTGCTCACAATTACAAAAGATGTCCAAGATAGTATATTTATATGTGAAATCTCTCTTCCCTCAATATTCTTTCATGAATTGTTCAAGTGACCAATACAATGTTTGCTAACCTTTAGTAAATTTACCACCTCTACTTATTTATATGTGAAGTCATTACTCCCCATGGGATAAGCATATAAAACATATATAATTTCAGATTTATGATATTCAAATCATTCAACTATTTACTCATAGGATATAAGTGAAGCACACGAGTAAATGACAAACTACTCCAAAAAGATATAAGTGAAGATCAATGAGTATTTAAATAATTATTTAGCTATGTGAGGACTCTATCTCATTTCAGTATTTCAGATCTTAAGTACTTTATTCAAACAGCAAGCAAAACAAAATAAAATGACATTCTAAGAATAGCAAACATCACGTGAAGAAGCAAAAACTTAGGATCAACCGATACTAACCGATAGTTGTTGAAGAAGAAAGGTGGGATGCCAACCGGGGCATCCCCAAGCTTAGACGCTTGAGACTTCTTGAAATATGATCTTGGGATGCCTTGGTCATCCCCAAGCTTGAGCTTTTGTGTCTCCTTAATTCCTCTCATATCACGGTTTCCTAAATCTCGAAAGCTTCATCCACACCAAACTCAACAAGAACTCGTGAGACAACTTAGTATAAACCAATGCAAAAACCTTATCATACTCTACTGTAGCAAATCACTAAAATTATTATTCAACATTGCATACTAAATGCCTCTGCATATTTAATAGCCCTATCCTCAAATAGAATCATTAAAGAAGCAAACATATGCAAACAATGCAAACATAACAGCAATCTGCCTAAACAGGACAGTCTGTAAAGAATGCAGCAAGATCCATACTTTCCTAGCTCCAAAAATTATGAAAGAAAGTTCCCACTGTAGTAAATTTATCAGAGCTTATTATTCAAAAGGTTTCAAAATTTTATCACATTCTGACATTTCTAGGGAATTTTTGCAACAGCGGTAAACTTTCTGTTTTCAAACAGCAACATGTAGACTTGTAAAATGAGCATAGTAAAGGCTATCAATGCCACTTTTATTGAAATAAAAGATGCAAAACATTGTTCTAGATAACAGAAAGCAAATCCTAACAAAATAAAATGACGCTCCAAGCAAAACACATATCATGTGGTGAATAAAAATATAGCTCGAAGTAAAGTTACCGATGAACGAAGACGAAAGAGGGGATGCCATCCGGGGCATCCCCAAGATTAGGCTCTTGGTTGTCCTTGAATATTACCTTGGGTGTGCCTTGGGCATCCCCAAGCTTAGGCTCTTGCCACTCCTTATTCCATAGTCCATCGAATCTTTACCCAAAACTTGAAAACTACACAACACAAAACTCAACAGAAAACTCGTAAGGTCCGTTAGTATAAGAAAATAAATCACCACTTAGGTTCTGTTGTGAACTCATTATAAATTCATATTGGTGTAATATATACTGTATTCCAACTTCTCTATGGTTCATACCCTCCGATACTACTCATAGATTCATCAAAATAAGCAAAAAACACATAGAAAACAGAATCTGTCAAAAACAGAACAGTCTGTAGTAATCTGTATCAAACGTACACTTCTGGAACCCCAAAACTTCTGAAATAAATTGGTGGAGCTGAGGAATTTGTCTATTAATCTTCTGCAAAACTAATCAACTTAAAATCACTCTTATGTAAAAATGACAGCTAAACTCGTGAGCGCAAAGTTTCTGTTTTTTACAGCAAGATCACCTTAACTTCCACCCAATTCTTCCCAAAGGTTCTACTTGGCACTTATTGAAACAAAAGCTATGAAACATGATTACTACAGTAGCTTAATCATGTGAACACACAAAAACAGTAGGGGTAAATATTGGGTTGTCTCCCAACAAGCGCTTTTCTTTAATGCCTTTTAGCTAGGCATGATGATTTAAATGATGCTCACATAAAAGATAAGAATTGAAACATAAAGGGAGAATCATGAAGAATATGACTAGCAAATTTAAGTCTAACCCACTTCATATGCATAGGGATTTTGTGAGCAAAAAACTTATGGGAACAATAATCAACTAGCATAGGAAGGCAAAACAAGCATAACTTCAAGATTTTCAACACATAGAGAGGAAACTTGATATTATTGCAATATGTAGAAGCATATGATCCTCTCTCATAGTAGCATCATGAATGAATTCAACCATATACCCAGCACATAAAGAATTTTTTTCATGATCTACTTACATAGAAATTTTACTACTCTCCACATAAGCAAATTTATTCTCATCAATAGTTGTGGGAGCAAACTCAACAAAATAACTATCATGTGAAGCAAAATCCAATTGAGAATTAAAATCATGATGACAATTTTCATGGTTATCTTTATTCTTTATAGCATATGTGTCATCACAATAATCATCATAAATAGGAGGCATGCTTTCATCATAATAAATTTGCTCATCAAAACTTGGGGGACTAAAAATATCATATTCATCAAACATAGCATCCCCAAGCTTGTGGCTTTGCATATTATTAGCATCATGGGTATTCAAAGAATTCATACTAACAATATTACAATCATGCTCATCATTCAAAGATTTAATGCCAAACATTCTAATGCATTCTTCTTCTAGCACTTGAGCACAATTATCGGAATCCTTATTTTCATGAAAGATATTAAAAAGATGAAGCATATGAGGCACCCTCAATTCTATTTTTTTGTAGTTTTCTTTTATAAGCTAAACTAGTGATAAAACAAGAAACTAAAAGATTCGATTGCAAGATCTAAAGATATACCTTCAAGCACTCACCTCCCCGGCAACGGCGCCAGAAAAGAGCTTGATGTCTAATAGGCAACCTTCTCCTTGTAGACGTTGTTGGGCCTTCAAGTGCAGAGGTTTGTAGGACAGTAGCAAATTTCCCTCAAGTGGATGACATAAGGTTTATCAATCCGTGGGAGGCGTAGGTTGAAGATGGTCTCTCTCAAACAACCCTGCAACCAAATAACAAAGAGTCTCTTGTGCCCCCAACACAACCAATACAATGGTAAATTGTATAGTTGCACTAGTTCGGCGAAAAGATGGTGATACAAGTGCAATATGGATGGTAGAAATAGGTTTTTGTAATCTGAAATTATAAAAAAAGCAAGGTAACAAGCGATAAAAGTGAGCGTAAACGGTATTGCAATGCTAGGAAACAAGGCCTAGGGTTCATACTTTCACTAGTGCAAGTTCTCTCAACAATAATAACATAATTGGATCATATAACTATCCCTCAACGTGCAACAAAGAGTCACTCCAAAGTCAGTAATAGCGGAGAACAAACGAAGAGATTATTGTAGGGTACAAAACCACCTCAAAGTTATTCTGATCGATCTGTTCAAGAGTCCGTAGTAAAATAACACGAAGCTATTCTTTCCGTTTAATCTGTCATAGAGTTCGTACTAGAATAACACCTTAAGATACAAATCAGCCAAAACCCTAATGTCACCTAGATACTCCAATGTCACCTCAAGTATCCGTGGGTATGATTATACGATATGCATCACACAATCTCAGATTCATCTATTAAACCAACACAAAGTACTTCAAAGAGTGCCCCAAAGTTTCTACCGGAGAGTCAAGACGAAAACGTGTGCCAACCCTTATGCATAAGTTCATGGAACCCGCAAGTTGATGACCGAAACATACATCAAGTGGATCACATGATATCCCATTGTCACCACAGATAAGCACATGCAAGACATACATCAAGTGTTCTCAAATCCTTAAAGACTCAATCCGATAAGATAACTTCAACGGGAAAATTCAATCCATTACAAGAGAGTAGAGGGGGGGGACATCATAAGATCCAACTATAATAGCAAAGCTCGCGATACATCAAGATCGTATGACCTCAAGAACACAAGAGAGAGAGAGAGAGATCAAACACATAGCTACTGGTACATACCCTCAGCCCCGAGGGTGAACTACTCACTCCTCATCATGGAGAGCGCCGGGATGATGAAGATGGCCACCGGTGAGGCTTCCCCCCTCCGGCAAAGTGCCGGATAGGGTCCCGATTGGTTTTTGGTGGCTACAGAGGCTTGCGGCGGCGGAAGAAGTCGGTCAGGGGAGCCACGAGGGTGGGGGGCACGCCCAAGGGGTAGGGCGCGCCTCCCTGCCTCGTGGCTTCCTCGAAGCTTCCCTGACGTCTACTCCAAGTCTCCTGGATTGCTTCCGTTCCAAAAATAACTCTCCCGAAGGTTTCATTCCGTTTGGACTCTGTTTGATATTTCTTTTCTTCGAAACACTAAAATAGGCAAGAAAACAACAATTTGGGTTGGGCCTCCAGTTAATAGGTTAGTCCCAAAAATAATATAAAAGTGTTTAGTAAAGCCCATAAACATCGAAAACAAATAATATAATAGCATGAATACTTCATAAATTATAGATACGTTGGAGACGTATCATACGTCTATCCAAAGAATGATACTCTTCATATTAGTATGATCCTCCTGTCCAACGCTCGATTATACTTTCCAAACTAAATGGACATATTAACTGTCTTCCTAATTAACACACATAGTTAGCTAGTCTAGCTAATTAATTGCATGGAAGTATGGGCAAGGAAGGAATTGGACAAGAGATAGCTGAGATGATTTTTGGACATTAGTGGATGCTTGCGAGACCAAACAACCCAAACCAAACGACATACGAACCTACCATCACGACCGCGGACTTCCCCTTTAGGAGGAGAGATAGAATTCTCGTGCGTTGCTACGGGCTACAATGCATACACTTTAGGAAGCATCTCTAGACTGAACTCCAAACCCAGTTATGCCCCTCAATCTAGTACGTTACACCTACTACTTTTTATAAATGTACTCTTTTGTTATTTTGGTTGTTGGTATATCATGAAGAAAATTTTGAGCTACAAACTAAAATCCATAAATTACACATGCATGACCTTGGTATCAAGAATTATTGCTTACATTATTTTAGGAACGTGTGCTGACACACATATCCAATTAAAAGAAGAACAATATTTATATTAACAAAAATCTGAGAGTTTGTACAATTTGTGAATGTATGCGGTTAACATGTAATTGTGAAAGAAAAAAAGGTCTATAGGAAGCTCGCTTTGTGCTCTCAGGGTGGTGGCGGCTGGGTTTAGCCATCTATGCTCGTCCGGGCAACCACTGCAGCACTCGTCCCATGATGTAAATAATGCATGGATAGGAAGATGATGGTACGAACGATATCGATCATGTGAAGACTCGTCCCGCAAATGCCTCTCGACTTCACTAACCCAGAGGCGCGCTCCTTGGGCACCTCCTCTGAGGATGGACGGCGGCGACCAGATCAACCATGAGGCGTGTCCGTTTTTTAGAGGATGTGTGCCCCGCAGTGCCGTAAGCAGCAGGTCATCATTGAGGGGGAGGAGGACGATTTTTCTTGCAAGGGAGGTGGGTTTTCTTGTGCGTATGAGGTGGTGGCGGATGGTTTTTTTTGTAGGGGGGTGAAGGACAGTTGAGTTGGATGTACCACGTATAGTCCCCAACTCCCATTTAATAGTATAGACATGGCTGAAAAACTACCTATTATTAGTTATCTGCATCCCTGATTAAGTGTCTGACTAATTAATTAGTTGCATTAATGGCTCGATTCAAAAATTTATTTGTCACGAAAAAAATCCCTACTTAAACGAATTTAATTAATTGCACAATTAATTAATTATCTGGCTAATTAACTGCATTATGACTTCATTCTAAACTGATTTGGTGATTGGTTTCCAAATTAATTTTTTTGATTTTTTCTTTTCCTTTTGCTTGAGGCAAGGGAGGTGGGTTTTCTTATGCGGGTGGGGCGGTGGGATCGGATGTGTTTTTTTGTAAGGGGATCCAGGGTTTAGTAGTAATGATAAAGTTGAAAAAACTTTCTACTATTAATTATCTGCATTCCTAATTATGTACCTGGCTAATTAAGTAATTGCATTAATGGCTTGATTTCAACCTTAATTTGGCACAAAATATATATACTTAAACAAACTTAATTTTTCATGCATAATTAATTGCATTAATGACTTCATTTCCAAATTAATTCGGTGCTAGGTTTCCAAATTTCTTTGCTTTATTGAATGGTGATACCTTTCATAATTAACGTGGTGCTCTCATTTAAGGATCGATAATACTTTCCATAATTAATATGATACTCATGTCCAAAGACCAATACTCTCCGTAATTTACATGATCCTTTCGTTCAAAACTCAATGATACTTTTTGTAATTATCGTGATCTTCCTGTCCAAATAATAATACTCTTCATAATTAAAGTGATCCTACTTTCAAAAGCTTGATAATATTTTCTATAATTAACATGATGCTCTTCTCCAAATAATGACACTCTTCATAATTAATGTCATACTTCTATCCAAATAATGATACTCTTCATATTAGTACGATCCTCCCATCCAACGCCCGATTATACTTTCCAGATTAAATGGACATATTAACTGTCTGCCTAATTAACACACATAATAAACTAGTATGTCTAATTAACTGAATGCAAGTATGGGCAAAGCAAGAATTAGACAAGAGATAACTAAGATGATTTTTGGGCATTAATGGATGCGTGTGAAACCAAACTCAAACAACTTATGAACCTACCATAACGACTGCGGACTCCCCCTTTAGGAGTAGAGACTAGCATGCCCATGCGTTGCTGTGGGCTACAATGAGTATACTTTAGGAAGTATCTCTGGTCTGAACTCCTAATCCAGTTATGCCCCTCAATCTAGTATGTTACCCCTACTGCTTCATTTAAATGTATTTTTTGTTATTTTGGTTGTTGGTATATTATGAAGAAAATTTTGAGCTACAAAATAAAATTCAATAATTGGACATGCATAACCTTGGTATCAAGAATGATTGCTTACATAATTTTTGGAACGTGTGCTGACACACATATCCACTTAAAAAGAGAACAATATTTATATTGACAAAAATCCAAGAGTTTGTACAATTCGTGATTGTATGCAGTTAACATGTAATTGTGAAAGAAAAAAAGGTCTATAGGAAGCTCGCTCTGTGCTCTTAGGATGGTGGCGGCTAGGCTGATCTGTCTATGCTTGTCTGGTCGTCCGCTACAGCACTCGTCCCATGATGTAAATAATGCATGTATAGGAATATGATGGTACGAGGGACATCGGTCATGTGTAGACTCTTGCCGCAATTGCCTCTCGACCGGACCGACCCTGAGGCGCGATCCTTGGGGACGTACTCTTAGGACGCATGGCGGCGATCAGATCAACCTTGAGGCGTGCCATTATTTCAGAGGTTGTCAGCCCGGCAGTGCGGTAGGCAGTGGGTCATCATTGTTGGGGAGGGGTTCAGGAGGACGATCTATTTTTGTTTCTTTTCTCTTGGTTTTTGCGCCAGGCCAGGGAGGTGGGTTTTCTTGTGCTTATGAGGAGGTGGTGGCGGATGGGTTTTTTGTAGCGGGAATCATGGGGAGGTTAAATAGACGTACCATGTATAGTCCCCGACTCCCATTTAATAGTATAGACATGGCTGAAAAAACTTACGACAATTAATTATCTGCATACCTAATTAAGTGTTTGACTAATTAATTAATTGCACTAATGGCTTGATTCTAAAATTGAATTTTCACGAAAAAATCCCTACTTAAAATTGAATCAACACTCAATGGTACTTTTTGTAATTATCATGATCTTCCTGTCCAAATAATAATACTCTTCATAACTAAAGTGATCCTACTTTCAAACGCTCGATAATATTTTCCATAATTAACAAGATCCTCTTGTCCAAATAATGACACTCTTCATAATTAATGTGATACTTCTGTCCAAATAATGATACTCCTCATATTACTATGATCCTCCCATCCAACGCCCGATTATACTTTACAAATTAAATGGACATTTTAACTATCTGCCTAATTAACACACATAATTAAATTATCTAGCTAATTATTTGAATGCAAGTGTGGGCACAACACGAATTGGACAAGAGATAACTAAGAAGATTTTTTGGCCTTAATGGATGCGTGTGAAACAAAACCAAAGAAAACACCGTACGAACTTACCATAACGACTGCGGACTCCCACTTTAGGAGTAGAAACTACTAGCATGCCGATGCGTTGCTACAGGCTATAATGCATATACTTTAGGAAGCATCTCTTGTCTGAACTCCTAATCTAATTATGCCCCTCAATCTAGTATGTTACACCTATTGCTTTTTTAAATGTACTATATTGTTATTTTGGTTGTCGGTATATTATGAAGAAAATTTTGAGCGACAAAACAAAATTTACTAATTATGCATGCATGACCTTGATATCAAGAATGATTACTGAGATACTTTTTGGAATGTGTGTCGACACACATATCCACTTAAAAAGAGAACAATATTTATATTAAAAAAATACGAGAGTTTGTACAATTCGTGAATGTATGTGGCTAATAGGTAATTGTGGAAGAAAAAAAGGTCTATAGGAAGCTCTTTTTGTGCTCTCAGGATGGTGGCGGCCGGGTTGATCCATCTCTGCTCGTCTGGCCGTCCGCTACAGCACTCATCCCATGATGTAAATAATGCATGGATAGGAAGATGATGGTTCGAGGGACATGGATCATGTGTAGGCTCTTCCCGCAATTGCCTCTCGATAGGACCGACCCTGAGGCGCGCTCCTTGGGCATCTCCTCCGAGGCTGCACGGCGGGACTGGATCAACAATGAGCCGTTTCAATTTTTCAAAGGATGTCTGCCCGTGAGTGTGGTAGGCAGCGGATCATCGTTGAGGGGGAAGGTTTCGGGAGGAGGACGCTATTTGTTTTGCATGACACAAGGGAGGTGGGATTTATTGTGCGTATGGGAGGTGGTGGCGGATGGGTTTATTCTTAGGCGTAATGAAGGAGAGTTGAGTTGGACGTACCACGTATAGTCCCCAAATGCCATTTAATAGTAGAGACATGGCTGAAAAAACTACCTATTATTAAATATCTGCATCCCTAATTAAGTGTCTAACTAATTAATTAGTTGCATTAATGGCGAGATTCTAAAATTGATTTCTCACCAAAAAATCCCTACTTAAATGAGCTTAATTAATTGCACACATAATTAAATATCTGCCTAATTAAGTGCATTATGAATTCATTACCAAACAGATTTGGCGATTGGTTTCCAAATTATTATTATTTTTGTTTTCTTTTTGCTTGAGGCAAGGGAGGTGGGTTTTCTTATGCGTGTGGGGAGGTGGGATCGGATCTGTTTTTTCGTAACGGGATCTAGGGTTTAATAGTGATGATAAAATTGAAAAACTTTCTACCATTAATTATCTCCATTCCTAATTATGTGTCTGGCTAATTAATTAATCGCATTAATGGCTTAATTTCATACTTAATTTGGCGCAAAAAATTCAAACATAAACGAACTTAATTAATTGCATGCGTAATTAACTGCATTAATGACTTGATTTTCAAATTAATTCGGTGCTTGGTTTCCAATTTTTTGCCATTATTGACTGGTGATACCTTTCATAATTAGCGTGATGCTCTCATTTAAGACTCGGTAATACTTTTCATAATTAATGTGATACCAATGTCCAAAGAAAAATACTCTTCGTAATTAACATTACCATTTCTTTCAACACTCAATTGTACTTTTTGTAATTATCGTGATCTTCATGTCCAAATAATAATACTCTTCATAATAAAAGTGATCCTCCTTTCAAACGCTCGATAATATTTTCCATAATTAACAAGGTCCTCTTGTCCAAATAATTATCTCCATTCCTAATTATGTGTCTGCCTAATTAATTAATTAATTAATTGCATTAATGCCTTCATTTCATACTCAATTTGGCGCAAAAAACTCATAATTAAATGAACTTAATTCATTGCATGCGTAATTAATTGCATTAATGACTTGATTTTGAAATTAATTCGATGCTTGGTTTCCAATTTTTTCAATTATTGACTGGTGATACCTTTCATAATTAACGTGACCCTCTCATTTAAGACTCGATAATACTTTCCATAATTAATGTGATACTCATGGCCAAAGAAAAATAGTCTTCATAATTAACATGATCTTTTCGTTCAACACTCCATGGTACTTTTTGTAATTATTGTGATCTTCCTGTCCAAATAATAATACTCTTCATAATTAAAGTGATCCTACTTTCAAACGCTCGATACTATTTTCCATAATTAACAAGATCCTTTTGTCCAAATAATAACACTCTTCATAATTAATGTGATACTTCTATCCAAATAATGATACTCTTCATATTAGTATGCTCCTCCCATCCAACGCCCAATTATACTTTACAAATTAAATGGACATATTAACTCTCTGCCTAATTAACACACATAATTAACTTGTCTGGCTAATTAATTGCATGCAAGTGTGTAAAGCAGGAATTGGACAAGAGATAAATGAGATGATTTTTTGGCATTAATGGATGCGTGTGAAACCAAACGAAAGCTAACAACGTACAAACTTACCATAACGACTGAGGACTCCCCCTCTAGGAGTAGAGACTAGTAGCATGGCCATGCGTTGCTACAGGCTAAAATGCATATACCTTAGGAAGCATCTCTGGTCTGAACTCCTAATCCAATTATGCCCCTCAATCTAGTATGTTACACCTACTGCTTTTTTTAAATGTACTCTTTTGTTATTTCTATTGTTGGTATATTATGAAGAAAATTTGAGTGACAAACTAAAATTCACTAATTATGCATGCAGGACCTTGATATCAAGAATGATTGCTTACATAATTTTTGGAACATGTGTTGACACACATATCCACTTAAAAAGAGAACAATATTTCTATTAATAAAAATCCGAGAGTTTCTACAATTCATGAATTTATGTGGTTAACAGGTAATTGTGTCAAAAAAAAGGTCTATAGGAAGCTCGCTTTGTGCTCTCAGGGTGGCGGCTGGGTTGATCCATCTATCCTCGTCCGGCTGTCCGCTACAACACTCGTCCCATGATGTAAATAATGCATGGATAGGCAGATGATGGTTCAAGGGACATCGATCAGGTGTAGGCTCTTCCCGCAATTGCCTCTCGACCGGACTGACCCTGAGGCGCACTCCTTGGGCACCACCTATAAAGCTGCTAAGGATTTTCGGAGGATTGAATAGTATTTCAAAGACTTTTGTGAAACACCTGAACAACTGGGGATGAGCGGATACTCGGAAGTGCGAGAAATTATTCTTAGGGGTATTCAGGTGGCAAAAACTGTATAGCACTAAGCTCAAAGGATTCTTGGAACAACGGAGAGCGGTTTGGGGCATCTTGTCTTAACAAGATCAACTTGGAATAGAATTAAGAACGACGGTTGTAACTATTTATCCATAGGGATAGATCAGTGGTAGGGAATTGCAAAAGCAATGAGCACAAAGTCTCGAAAGAGTATCGGGGAGTAACTTCGAAATCTTCTGGTGCAGTAGGCGATCATCTGTGATAAGGGGCTCTCCGGGAGACGTAGTTACGAGAACCTAGAGTCAGATTTAGTAAAATCATTTAACCCGAATAGAAGAGAGATCAGAGTCCCAGAGTAAGGATCGAGGAGTAAAAGATCCTAATACCACCCAATGGCGACGTGGGCCCGTAAGCCACACAGACATGTTAGTAAAAGGTTTTCAATGACTAGACTCGACTTCGACCAAGGAGTTGGAAAGGGGGATTCCTACAGGCAGTTGGCTCTGATACCAACTTGTGACGCCCCCGATTTGACTGTACACTAATCATGCACGCAAATGTGTACGATCAAGATCAGGGACTCATGGGAAGATATCACAACACAACTCTACAACATAAATAAGTCATACAAGCATCATAATACAAGCCAGGGGCCTCGAGGGCTCGAATACAAGTGCTCGATCATAGACGAGTCAGCGGAAGCAACAATATCTGAGTACAGACATCAGTTAAACAAGTTTGCCTTAAGAAGGCTAGCACAAAAGTAGCAACGATCGAAAAGGCAAGGCCTCCTGCCTGGGACCTCCTAACTACTCCTCGAAGCCGAACTCCACGTAGAATCATCCTCGGGGTCTCTAGCTCCTGGACTCCAGCATCTGGTTGTGACAACCAGGTATAGAAAGGGGAAAAGAGGGAGAAAAGCAACCGTGAGTACTCATCCAAAGTACTCGCAAGCAAGGAGCTACACTACATATGCATGGGTATATGTGTAAAGGTTCATATCGGTGGACTGAACTGCAGAATGCCAGAATAAGAGGGGGATAGCTAATCCTGTCGAAGACTACGCTTCTGGCCACCTCCATCTTGCAGCATGTAGAAGAGAGTAGATGGTAAGTTCACCAAGTAGCATCGCATAGCATAATCCTACCCGGCGATCCCCTCCTCGTCGCCCTGTTAGAGAGCGATCACCGGGTTATATCTGGCACTTGGAAGGGTGTGTTTTATTAAGTATCCAGTTCTAGTTGTCATAAGGTCAAGGTACAACTCCGGGTCGTCATTTTACTGAGGGACACGGCTATTCGAATAGATAAACTTCCCTGCAGGGGTGCACCACATAACTCAACACGCTTGATCCCATTTGGCCGGACACACTTTTCTGGGTCATGCCCGCCCGCGGAAGATCAACACGTCGCAGCCCCACCTAGGCTCAACAGAGAGGTCAACACGTCGGTCTAAATCCTATGCACGCAGGGGTCTGGGCCCATCGCCCATTGCACACCTGCACGTTGCGTACGCTGCCGGAAGCAGACCTAGCCTAGCAGGCGTTCCAGTCCAATCCGGCGCGCGCCGCTCCGTCGCTGACGTCAAGAAGAGCTTCGGCTGATACCACGACGTCGTGTGCCCATAACTGTTCCCGCGTAGTTGGTTAGTGCGTATAGACCAAATGGCCAGACTCAGATCAAATACCAAGATCTCGTTAAGCGTGTTACGTATCCGCGAACGCCGACCAGGGCCAGGCCCACCTCTCTCCTAGGTGGTCTCAACCTGCCCTATCGCTCTGCCATAAAGTAACAGTCGGGGGCGGTCAGGAACCCAGGCCCACCTCTACCGGGATGGAGCCATCTATCCTTTCAGCACCCTCACCAGAATCACTTGCGGGTACTCAACGAGCCGACCCGACTTTAGTCACCACATGTGTCATGTATATAAAGTATATAGTATATACCCGTGATCACCTCCCGAAGTGATCACGGCCCAGTAGTATAGCATGGCAGACGGACAAGAGTGTAGGGCCACTTATGAAACACTAGCATCCTATACTAAGCAGTAGGATAGCAGTTAAGGGTAACAACTATAGCAACAATGACAGGCTATGCATCAGTATAGGATTAACCGAAAGCAGTAACATGCTACACTACTCTAATGCAAGCAGTATAGAGAAGGAATAGGCGATATCTGGTGATCAAGGGGGGGTGCTTGCCTGGTTGCTCAGACAAGAAGGATGGGTCGTCGGTGACGTAGTCGACCACAGGGGCATCAGCATCGTCATGGGGTCTACCGAAGAGAAGAGGGGGAGAAACAGTAAATACATAGCAAGCAAGTGCATAACAGGACAACAGGCAGAGCTAGACGTGTTCTAACGCGGTATGAGGTGATACCGGTGAAGGGGGAAACATCCGGGAAAATATCCCCGGTGTTTCGCGTTTTCGGACAGATGAATCGGAGGGGAAAAGTTGCGTGTTCCTTATGCTAGGGATGCATGGCGGACGAACGGGCTGCGTAACCGGATTCGTCTCGTCGTTCTGAGCAACTTTCATGTACAAAGTTTTTCTATCCGAGCTACGGTTTATTTTATATTGATTTTAAAAGATTTAAATCATTTTTTAGCATTTATTTAATTATTTTAATCCAACATTATCCAGAACAGTGCACGCTGACGTCAGCATGACGTCAGCAGTCAACAGAGGCGTTGACTGGTCAACTGACATGTGGGTCCCATTCGTCATTGACTGTTTAGTCTAATTAGGGTTTAACTAATCTAATTACTGTTTAATTAATCTAACTAGTTAATTAGATTAATTAAATAGGATTAATTAACTTAATTAACTAATTAATTAATTATTTTAATTATTATTTATTTTATTTTTTTATATTCTTTTTTTATCGTTCTGGGGGGTGGGCCCCCCTTGTCATTGGCCCACAGGGGCATAGCGGGCTAACGTGAGCGTGCGGGCACGCGGGCGTCGATTGGGCGAGCCCGGGCGCAGGACGATGGGGCACCGCGGGGGCGAGCGCCGGCAGCGGGCGCGCGAGCGCAAGGCGGCCACGGAGTGCGGGCAGGGGAGCCTGGGGGTGCGGCGGCGCGGGGCAGGACGCGCCCAGGGCGGCGACGCGCGCTGGGGGGCGAGGCGCAAGTCGCGGGCGGCGCGGCGCTGGAAGGCAGTGGGAGGGCGCGAGCGGTGCGGTGAGCGCGGCCAGACGCGGCGTTGGGCGCACGGTGCACAGCACGTGGGGAAGCGCGTGCGCGGGGGGGGGGGGGGGGGGAGAGAGAGGGAGGTGTGGTGCTGACGGAGGGGCGCAGGGACTAAAGCAACGGGCTCGAGGAGGATTCGAGGTCGCGTCCGGCGAGGAGACGGGGACGACGGGGCGGCGTTGTGGCGCTGGGGAGGTGGTTTGGATCGACGGAGAGGAGGGGCGAGGAGGCAATGACGACGGCAGGCGACGGCGATCCAGATCGCGGAAGAGGGGGAGGCGCAGGAGGAAGATGAGGCAACGGCGGCGTGGTGGCGCCGGCGATGGGCGCCGGGGTCGAGGTCGCGAGGCGGCGCGGGATCGGGTCCCTCCCGTCGATCCAGAACAGGTGAGTGGGGAGGAGAGGAGCGAGGGGAGTGGGCGTCGTGCGGGGGGGGGGAGTGGGCGAGTGGGGCTAGGGTTTCCGGCGCCCAGGGGGAAGTAGAGGGCGCCGCTGGGCCGGTTGGGCCGGCCGGTTGGGCTGTTTTGGCCCAGGTGGCCGGGGAGGCCTTTCCTCTTCTTCTTCCTTTTTTTAAAGACTTTTCTGTTTTCTTATTTTTATTATTTTATTTCTTTACTATTTCCATCTAAACTTCCTTTTATTTTAGTTTTATAAAATGCCAAATGAGCACCTAAATTAGTATTACTAATTAGTCCACTGCCACAATTATTTTGGCACATTATTAAATTAGTTATATTATTATAACTTTATAAAAGGCATTAAATTAATTGTTTTTGCTGCTGTTTTAATTACTTTAGAGCCCTAAAACATTTTATCAAAGTTTGGTCTCCCCACCAATATATACTATGAATTATTTGCCACAATAAGAACATTTTAGTTTTTTTGTTTGAAAACATTTACTGTTTGCCTATATTTTAAATTTGAATTTGAATCGTTTTGAACTAACACGAGTTTATCAACAGTAACCGTGGTGACGTGGCATCTTTAACAGAGGTTTACTGTAGCCTAATTATCCGGGCGTTACAATTCTCCTCGACTACAAGAAATCTCGTCCCGAGATTTAAGGGGTACAGCAAGGGGGAAAGATTTGGTTACGACATCCTAATGGATCTTCTCATTCATTTTTGCTCTCCCTGAAGTAGTTGACCCGCTTCGTTGATGTCCT
Organism: Aegilops tauschii subsp. strangulata; assembly: GCF_002575655.3. Lineage (NCBI taxonomy): Eukaryota > Viridiplantae > Streptophyta > Magnoliopsida > Poales > Poaceae > Aegilops > Aegilops tauschii. The sequence continues at coordinate 52,514,936 of NC_053039.3, forward strand.
TATTTCTCTGCTTCAGATCATCATGATGAAGTCGGCATCCTTTCTTCGGGAACTCCATCGTACTTACGAAAGAATAAGGGTGATTATTCCGGAAGAACAGACCTCTGCAAGGTTGACTAACTGGTCGATAACATCGAGGATGGTGGCGGGAAGTAACTCTCGAACTAAAACTTAAGAAAATATCGAGAGCAAAGTAAGGAGGTATTATGGGAAGTTTCGAGCGGGCATGCAATCGTTCGTTGCCTGAAACGAAATGTGACAGGGGTTCAGAGTAAATGGGAAAGTATTGCGTCTGGTACCAGAATTGATTACTAGGCAGGTGGCCCGTGAATCACATACGAAGTCAAGCTCGAGGAATAACTTCGACAACAGGGTGTATAGGAGAGTCAGGTTTCGATCCTGTGGAACTGTGGGTTATGGGCCCACCATGTGGGTTAAAAGTAGGAAGGGCGGAGACGTCTTGCGTGATCACGTAAGCAAGGCATGTCAAAGGATAGCCAATCTTTTATGTCGGCAACAACATCGGTACCAAGGGCGAGGGACGAAGAGAACCATTTTCCTGCTCGTCGAAACGAGGCGGACCAATAGGCAAAGTTCTCGTCCATCGGTGGTTACCGGAATATCATCGACAATAGTAACAGGGTGTTACTGACAGAATTGTACGCCGAGATGTTTACATAAGCAGGAGAATACTACTGCTTAGATCATATAGATCACGAGAAAGGTTAAACCAAACAATGGAAAGGAAAATATGATTATCAGATTAAACAGAACAATGGAAAGGAAAATGTGTTTAAACACATATTTCAAGGGTATATCCTTCCCAAGGACAAGCAGAGCATGATATCCATGACAGGATATAATGTAGAAAACTCTTTTAGGTACGGGAGAGAATTTTCATGACATTACCCATACGGCGGTGTTTGGATAATTGAGCAGGAAACATTTAGCATTGGGCTTCAAATGTTCCTGTTGAAAATCGGAGTACCATAGACATGCTTCGAGATAGCATTAACATGGTCAATAGGTGAAGATCAGACTTTGGAAACAAAAAGGATCCATCAGGAACAACCTATAGAATAAGTCTTACAATTTCCTCACGGAAGAATGACTAACCTTGCCAAAAAGGAAACTATAACAATAGGTCCTCCGGCCAGGTGTGCTAGGCATGACATCACCTTACCGGGTCATATAAAGACCAATGTTATAACTCTTGGAAATATGTTCCAACCATCATATCTGACCGAGATTCAGTTCTGATTGGTGTCAGGATACCTCAGACTTAGGATGCCTGAGAAGAAAAGGTGTGGCACAATTTGACGAGATGACATTGTAAGATTCTAGGGAAATGAACTATGGAAGCGAGTTCCGAAACAAGAGTCCATCAGTAAACCAACGAGAGGATGAGGAGGTGGCTGATGGAATCAGCGACAATTCATCAAGATCAACAAAAGATGGATTTCCACAACTATGTGAACAAGGAGATAACATTTGTCAGATCAAATGGTATAATGATGTAGGTTCGAGGAAAACATACACAATTAAACATTGGTTGAAAGGTGCACCCGAAATATGGGGTTAGGTAGCATGATCAATGTTAGAATGGTGGTTCAGCAACCGATAGGCTAAGAATGAATTATCGATCATTAACTTCAAAGCAATAGGGTTGCTAGAAGTGCAGAATCCAAACAACACCGTCCACTTGTGGGTACCCCGGTTGGAATCAACACGAGGACCAAGAAAGAATGGTGATGGTGAGAAGTATCATTATAGCAAGAATTCTTAAGAGGTGGAGCAATCCTCACAACATTCTTGACATCAAAGATGGTAATACTCCGCGGTAGAACTTAACATAAGTTGGATAGCAGGGAAATCAAGATACAACACAAAATATGAACAAGTTTGTGTTGGGGGGAGGCAAGAATGTTGTCGATGATAACACAATTCATCGAGGGGCAAGGATGGTATTTCTCATCCTGAATTTCGACACACAACTTGGAAGAAGTCAAATTGTTGACAATGATCACGACAAATTTGTCGAGAGGTTTTCAAGAAGATGTAACTGATCGACGATGACATCAAGTCAAAGGAATGATGAAAGCGAAAGGTTATTATAACCACGGGTAGGACACAAACTCGAAATCAAGTTTGCTGTTCAAGGAGAAGTGATATGACGAGGAAGATCGATGTAAGATTAGCTCACCGTCGAAGGTTGTGCTCCGTGATTAAGGACCAGGTAGCACAGTTAAAATCAGCACGATAATGATGTAGCCGAGTAGGCTAGGAATGACGTGATCGAGTTCAAACTCGTAAGTAATGAAGGTTACCAAGAGTTGTTGAATCGCAGTGCGGACTCGATTCAGTTGTCGGTGTCCTTGAGGGGTTCTAACAACTCAGAATCCGTTGGAAAAATGGAATCGGCAAGAATATTAGTTGATGAAGAACTCATAAGAAGTTATGTTGCTCGTGATAATCTCGAGATAACAGGGGGTAATACTCGACGACAGATCAAAGTAGAGGTTAGATTGGGTTTTGCTCTGCAGAAGTCAAGTGCTAAAACTTGCACGAGAAATGGTGTTTAAAGGAGAACATGGTCGGAACCACGATTGCAAAAGGCCGGATCCCAAATATAAGATGAACTTATACCAAGGGAATAACTAATTTTAAAAGAAGCTTCGATGAGAAGATCTACATCGTGTCCATGGGCATGAACACAAAGTTCAAGGTCGACTCCCACTTCTCCAATGCATATCCTTTCATTTACTTCTCGCGTTCGATGAAGTTGTAGTGTTGAAATTTTATATGGCAAAATACTAGACGAGTATGACTCATGAAAACTTTCGAGTTCACACATATTAAGGAAGCATAGGTTCAAGCCATTGGGGCTTCTTAGAACGTATACCACGAACTTCAGAAGTAAATAACACAAGCTCAAAAGTACAGCATGGTTGACAAAGCAGAGGATACAATTTACCAGAGGCATTATGTATCCGAGAAGAGACTCACAAAGTTATTGAATATGAAGGACGTCGTCGGATAAAATCCAATAAAGGTTTTGGTGGTCCTGAAGGGATCCGATGTGAGCATCGGTACTCAACCAGAAGAAGAAAGAAAGCAAGGCAATCGGAATATCAAAACAACTGACTAATTCAAAGCTCAAATGCAAAGGAATTATGAGTTCCAAATCAAGGGATTAGAAGCAATGTTCTGATTAGGGATGGATAAGTTGAATAGTCTTAGGGGTACAATCGACGGCAATTGGATTGGTTGAGAACCAGCTCATGTTCAAAATGACATCTGATCCAGATAGATAATTTAAAAGGATCAACCGATGATTGCGTGCATTCGCACTCATGTTGAATCAACAGGGTCAAAATGACGGTGTCAAAGGAGACTAATGAATATTGCCAGATATATGGGAAGCATCCATAATGCAAGTAGACAAGTATTTGCAGAGCAATAAAGCTGCTAAGGATTTTCGGAGGATTGAATAGTATTTCAAAGACTTTTGTGAAACACCTGAACAACTGGCGATGAGCGGATACTCGGAAGTGCGAGAAATTATTCTTAGGGGTATTCAGGTGGCAAAAACTGTATAGCAGTAAGCTCAAAGGATTCTTGGAACAACGGAGAGCGGTTTGGGGCATCTTGTCTTAACAAGATCAACTTGGAATAGAATTAAGAACGACGGCTGTAAGTATTTATCCAGAGGGATAGATCAGTGGTAGGGAATTGCAAAAGCAACGAGCACAAAGTCTCGAAAGAGTATCGGGGAGTAACTTCGCAATCTTCTGGTGCAGTAGCCGATCATCTGTGATAAGGGCCTCTCCGGGAGACGTAGTTACGAGAACCTAGATTCAGATTTAGTAAAATCATTTAATCCGAATAGAAGAGAGATCAGAGTCCCAGAGTAAGGATCGAGGAGTAAAAGATCCTAACACCACCCAATGGCGACGTGGGCCCGTAAGCCACACAACCATGTTAGTAAAAGTTTTTCAATGACTAGACTCGACTTCGACCAAGGAGTTGGAAAGGGGGATTCCTACAGGCAGTTGGCTCTGATACCAACTTGTGACGCCCCTGATTTGACTGTACACTAATCATGCACGCAAATGTGTACGATCAAGATCAGGGACTCACGGGAAGATATCACAACACAACTCTACAACATAAATAAGTCATACAAGCATCATAATACAAGCCAGGGGCCTCGAGGGCTCGAATACAAGTGCTCGATCATAGACGAGTCAGCGGAAGCAACAATATCTGAGTACAGACATCAGTTAAACAAGTTTGCCTTAAGAAGGCTAGCACAAAAGTAGCAACGATCGAAAAGGCAAGGCCTCCTGCCTGGGACCTCCTAACTACTCCTCGAAGCCGAACTCCACGTAGAATCATCCTCGGGGTCTCTAGCTCCTGGACTCCAGCATCTGGTTGCGACAACCAGGTATAGAAAGGGGAAAAGAGGGAGAAAAGCAACCGTGAGTACTCATCCAAAGTACTCGCAAGCAAGGAGCTACACTACATATGCATGGGTATATGTGTAAAGGTTCATATCAGTGGACTGAACTGCAGAATGCCAGAATAAGAGGGGGATAGCTAATCCTGTCGAAGACTACGCTTCTGGCCACCTCCATCTTGCAGCATGTAGAAGAGAGTAGATGGTAAGTTCACCAAGTAGCATCGCATAGCATAATCCTACCCGGCGATCCCCTCCTCGTCGCCCTGTTAGAGAGCGATCACCGGGTTATATCTGGCACTTGGAAGGGTGTGTTTTATTAAGTATCCAGTTCTAGTTGTCATAAAGTCAAGGTACAACTCCGGGTCGTCCTTTTACCGAGGGACACGGCTATTCGAATAGATAAACTTCCCTGCAGGGGTGCACCACATAACCCAACACGCTCGATCCCATTTGGCCGGACACACTTTTCTGGGTCATGCCCGGCCGCTGAAGATCAACACGTCGCAGCCCCACCTAGGCTCAACAGAGAGGTCAACACGCCGGTCTAAATCCTATCCGCGCAGGGGTCTAAGCCCATCGCCCATTGCACACCTGCACGTTGCGTATGCGGCTGGAAGCAGACCTAGCCTAGCAGGCGTTCCAGTCCAATCCGGCGCGCGCCGCTCCGTCGCTGACGTCAAGAAGAGCTTCGGCTGATACCATGACTTCGAGTGCCCATAACTGTTCCCGCGTAGTTGGTTAGTGCGTATAGACCAAATGGCCAGACTCAGATCAAATACCAAGATCTCGTTAAGCGTTTTAAGTATCCGCGAGCGCCGACCAGGGCCAGGACCACCTGTCTCCTAGGTGGTCTCAACCTGCCCTGTCGCTCCGCCATAAAGTAACAGTCGGGGGCCATCAGGAACCCAGGCCCACCTCTACCGGGATGGAGCCACCTGTCCTTTCAGCCCCCTCACCAGAATCACTTGCGGGTACTCAACGAGCCGACCCGACTTTAGTCACCACATGTGTCATGTATATAAAGTCTATAGTATATACCCGTGATCACCACCCGAAGTGATCACGGCCCAGTAGTATAGCATGGCAGACGTACAAGAGTGTAGGGCCACTTATGAAACACTAGCATCCTATACTAAGCAGTAGGATAGCAGGTAAGGGTAACAACTGTAGCAACAATGACAGGCTATGCATCAGTATAGGATTAATCGAAAGCAGTAACATGCTACACTACTCTAATGCAAGCAGTATAGAGAAGGAATAGGCGATATCTGGTGATCAAGGGGGGGGGCTTGCCTGGTTGCTCAGACAAGAAGGAGGGGTCGTCGGTGACGTAGTCGACCACAGGGGCATCAGCATCGTCACGGGGTCTACCGAAGAGAAGAGGGGGAGAAACAGTAAATACATAGCAAGCATGTGCATAACAGGACAACAGGCAGAGCTAGACGTGTTCTAACGCGGTATGAGGTGATACCGGTGAAGGGGGGAAACATCCGGGAAAATATCCCCGGTGTTTCGCGTTTTCGGACAGATGAATCGGAGGGGAAAAGTTGCGTGTTCATTATGCTAGGGATGCGTGGCGGACGAACGGGCTGCGTAACAGGATTCGTCTCGTCGTTCTGAGCAACTTTCATGTACAAAGTTTTTCTATCCGAGCTACGGTTTATTTTATATTGATTTTAAAAGATTTAAATCATTTTTAGCATTTATTTAATTATTTTAATCCAACATTATCCAGAACAGTGCACGCTGACGTCAGCATGACGTCAGCAGTCAACAGAGGCGTTGACTGGTCAACTGACGTGTGGGTCCCGTTCGTCATTGACTGTTTAGTCTAATTAGGGTTTAACGAATCTAATTACTGTTTAATTAATCTAACTAGATAATTAGATTAATTAAATAGGATTAATTAACTTAATTAGCTAATTAATTAATTATTTTAATTATTAATTATTTTATTTTTTATATTCTTTTTTTATCGTTCTGGGGGTGGGGCCCCCTTGTCATTGGCCCATAGGGGCATAGCGGGCTAATGGGCGCGGTTGCTGGGGCGGAGCCCCGTGAGCGTGCGGGCACGCGGCCGCCGATTGGGCGAGCCCGGGCGCAGGACGATGGGGCACCGCGGGGGCGAGCGCCGACAGCGGGCGAGCAAGGGCCGGCGGCAGCGGGCGCGCGAGCGCAAGGCGGCCGCGGAGTGCGGGCAGGGGAGCCCGGGGGTGCGGCGGCGCGGGGCAGGACGCGCCCAGGGCGGCGACGCGCGCTGGGGTCGGGGCGCAAGTCGCGGGCGGCGCGGCGCTGGAAGGCAGTGGGAGGGCGCGAGCGGTGCGGTGAGCGCGGCCAGAAGCGGCGTCGGGCGCGCGGTGCGCAGCACGTGGGGAAGCACGTGCGCGGGGGGAGGGGAGAGAGAGGGAGGTGTCGTGCTCACGGCGGGGCGCAAGGACTAAGGCAACGGGCTCGAGGAGGATTCGAGGTCGCGTCCGGCGAGGAGGAGACGGGGACGACGGGGCGGCCCGTGGCGCTGGGTAGGCGGTTTGGATCGACGGAGAGGAGGGGCGAGGAGGCAACGACGACGGTAGGCGACGGCGATCCAGATCACGGAAGAGGGGGAGGCGCAGGAGGAAGATGAGGCAGCTGCGGCGTGGTGGCGCCGGCGATGGGCGCCGGGGTCGAGGTCGCGAGGCGGCGCGGGATCGGGTCCCTCCCGTCGATCCAGAATAGGCGAGTGGGGAGGAGAGGAGCGAGGGGAGTGGGCGTCGTGTGGGGGGGGGAGTGGGCGAGTGGGGCTAGGGTTTCCGGCGCCCAGGGGAAAGTAGAGGGCGCCGCTGGGCCGGTTGGGCTGTTTTGCCCCATGTGGCCGGGGAGGCCTTTCCTCTTCTTCTTCCTTTTTTTAAAGACTTTTCTGTTTTCTTATTTTTATTATTTTATTTCTTTATTGTTTCCATCTAAACTTCCTTTTATTTTAGTTTTATAAAATGCCAAATGAGCACCTAAATTAGTATTACTAATTAGTCCACTGCCACAATTATTTTGGCACATTATTAAATTAGTTATATTATTATAACTTTATAAAAGGCATTAAATTAATTGTTTTTGCTGCTATTTTAATTACTTTAGAGCCCTAAAACATTTTATCAAAGTTTGGTCTCCCCACCAATATATACTATGAATTATTTGCCACAATAAGAACATTTTAGTTTTTATGTTTGAAAACATTTACTGTTTGCCTATATTTTACATTTGAATTTGAATCGTTTTGAACTAACACGAGTTTATCAACAGTAACCGTGGTGACGTGGCATCTTTAACAGAGGTTTACTGTAGCCTAATTATCCGGGTGTTACAAGGATGATCTTTTTTTTGCATGACACAAGGGAGGTGGGCTTTCTTGTGCGTATGGGGAGGTGGTGGCGGATGGGTTTTTTCGTAGGCAGAATGAAGGAGAGTTGAGTTGGACGTATCACGTATAGACCCCAACTCATATTTAATAGTAGATACTGGCAGAAAAAACTACCTATTATCGATTATCTGCATCCCTAATTAAGTGTCTGACTAATTAATTAGTTGCATTTAATGGCTCGATTCTAAAATTGATTTGTCACCAAGAAATCCCTACTTAAATGAACTTAATTAACTGCACACGTAATTAGTTATCTGGCTAATTAATTGCATCATGACTTCATTCCTAAACTAATTAGGTGATTGGTTTCCAAATTATTATTATTATTCTTTTCTTTTTGCTTGAGGCAAGGGAGGTGGGTTTTCTTATGCGTGTGGGGAGGTGGGATCGGATGTGTATTTTCGTAACGGGATCTAGGGTTTAATAGTAATGATCAAATTGAAAAACTTTCTACTATTAATTATCTCCATTCCTAATTATGTGTCTGGAAAATTAATTAATCACATTAATGGCTTAATTTCATACTTAATTTGGTGCAAAAAATTCATACATAAACGAACTTAATTAATTGCATACGTAATTGACTGCATTAATGACTTGATTTTCAAATTAATTCGGTGCTTGGTTTCCAATTTTTTGCCATTATTGACTGCTGATACCTTTGATAATTAACGTTATCCTCTCATTTAAGACTCGGTAATACTTTCCATAATTAATGCGATACTCATGTCCAAAGAAAAATAGTCTTCGTAATTAACATGATCTTTTCGTTCAACACTCAATGGTACTTTTTGTAATTATCGTGATCCTCCTGTCCAAATAATATTACTCTTCATAATTAAAGTGATCCTACTTTCAAACGCTCGATACTATTTTCCATAATTAACAAGATCCTCTTGTCCAAATAATAACACTCTTCATAATTAATGTGATACTTCTGTCCAAATAATGATACTCTTCATATTAGTATGCTCCTCCCATCCAACACCCGATTATACTTTCCAAATTAAATGGACATATTAACTATCTGCCAATTTAACACACATAATTAACTTGTTTGGCTAATAAATTGCATGCAAGTGTGGGCAAAGCAGGAATTGGATAAGAGATAAATGAGATGATTTTTTGGCATTAATGGATGCGTGTGAAACCAAACCAAAGCAAACAACGTACAAACTTACCATAACGACTGAGGACTCTCCCTTTAGGAGTAGAGCCTAGTAGCATGCCCATGCGTTGCTACGGGCTATAATGCATATACCTTAGGAAGCATCTCTGGTCTGAACTCCTAATCCAATCATGACCCTCAATCTACTACGTTACACCTACTGCTTTTTTAAAATATACACTTTTGTTATTTCTACTGTTGGTATATTATGAAGTAAATTTTGAGCGACAAAATAAAATTCACTAATTATGCATGCAGGACCTTGATATCAAGAATGATTGCTGACATTATTTTTGGAACGTGTGTTCACACACATATCCACTTAAAAGAGAACAATATTTATATTAATAAAAATCCAAGAGTTTGTACAATTCATGAATTTATGTGGTTAACAGGAAATTGTGTCAGAAAAAAAGGTCTATAGAAAGCTCGCCTTGTGCTCTCAGGGTGGCGGCGGCTGGGTTGTTCCATCTATCCTCGTCCGGCTGTCCGCTACAACACTCGTCCCATGATGTAAATAATGCATGGATAGGCAGATGATGGTTTGAGGGACATCGATCAGGTGTAGACTCTTCGCGCAATTGCCTCTCGACCGGACCGACCCTGAGGCGCGCTCCTTGGGCACCACCTCCGAGGATGCACGGCGGGACTGGAGCAACAATGAGGCGTGTCGGTTTTTCAGAGGATTTCTTCCCGTCAATGTGGTAGGCAGCGGATCATCGTTGAGGGGGGGTCGGGAGGAGGATGATCTTATTTTTTGCATGACACAAGGGAGGTGGACTTTCTTGTGCGTATGGGGAGGTGGTGGCGGATGGGTTTTTCTTAGGCGGAATGAAGGAGAGTTGAGTTGGACGTACCACGTACAGTCCCCAACTCCCATTTAATAGTAGAGACTGGCCGAAAAAACTACCTATTATTAAGTATCTGCATCTCTAATTAAGTGTCTGACTAATTAATTAGTTGCATTTAATGGCTTGATTCTAAAATTGATTTGTCGCCAAAAAATCCCTACTTAAATGAACTTAATTAATGGCACATGTAATTAATTATCTGTCTAATTAATTGCATTATTACTTCATTACCAAATTAATTGGTGATTGGTTTCCAAATTATTATTATTTTTCTTTTCTATGTGCTTGAGGCAAGGGAGGTGGGTTTCTTATGCGTGTGGGGAGGTGGGATCGGATGTGTTTTTTCGTAATGGGATCTAGGGTTTAATAGTAATGATATAATTGAAAAAAAATTCTACTATTAATTATCTCCATTCCTAATTATGTGTGTGGCTAATTAATAAATCACATTAATGGCTTAATTTCATACTTAATTTCGTGCAAAAAATTCATACATAAACGAACTTAATTAATTGCATCCGTAATTAACTGCATTACTGACTTGATTTTCAAATTAATTCGGTGCTTGGTTTCCATTTTTTTGCCATTATTGACTGATGATACCTTTCATAATTAACGTGATCCTCTCATTTAAGACTTGGTAATACTTTCCATAATTAATGTGATACTCATGTCCAAAGAAAAATAGTCTTCGTAATTAACATGATCTTTTCGTTCAACACTCAATGGTACTTTTTGTAATTAGCATGATCTTCCTACCCAAATAATAATATTCTTCATAATTAAAGTGATCCTACTTTCAAACGCACGATACTATTTTCCATAATTAACAAGATCCTCTTGTCCAAATAATAACACTCTTCATAATTAATGTGATACTTCTGTCCAAATAATGATACTCTTCATATTAGTATGCTCCTCCCATCCAACGCCCAATTATACTTTCCAAATTAAATGGACATATTAACTGCCTGCCTAATTAACACACTTAATTAACTTTTCTGGCTAATTAATTGCATGCAAGTGTGGGCAAAGCAGGAATTGGATAAGTGATAAATGAGATGATTTTTTGGCATTAATGGATGCGCGTGAAACCAAACCAAAGCAAACAACGTACAAACTTACCATAACGACTCAGCACTCCCTCTTTAGGAGTAGAGACTAGTAGCATGCCCACGCGTTGCTACGGGCTACAATGCATATACCTTCGGAAGCATCTCTGGTCTGAACTCCTAATCCAATTATGCCCCTCAGTCTACTATGTTACACCTACTGCTTTTTTAAAATATACTCTTTTGTTATTTCTAGTGTTGGTATATTATGAAGAAAACTTTGAGCGACAAAATAAAATTCACTAATTATGCATGCAGGACCTTGATATCAAGAATGATTGCTGACATTATTTTTGGAACGTGTGTTGACACACATATCCACTTAAAAAGAGAACAATATTTATATTAATGAAAATCCGAGAGTTTGTACAATTCATGAATTTATGTGGTTAACAGGTAATTCTGTTAGAAAAAATGGTCTATAGGAAGCTCGCTTTGTGCTCTTTGGGTGGTGGCGGCTGGGTTGATCCATCTATCCTCGTCCGGCTGTCCACTACAACACTCGTCCCATGATGTAAATAATGCATGGATATGCAGATGATGGTTCGAGGGACATCGATCAGGTGTAGACTCTTCACGCAATTGCCTCTCGACCGGACCGACCCTGAGGCGCGCTCCTTGGGCACCACCTCCGAGGATGCACGCCGGGACTGGAGCAACAATGAGGCGTGTCGGTTTTTCAGAGGATGTCTTCCCATCAATGTGGTAGGCAGCGGATCATCGTTGAGGGGGAGGGGTTCGGGAGGAGGACAATCTTTTTTTTGCATGACACAAGGGAGGTGGGCTTTCTTGTGCGTATGGGGAGGTGGTGGCGGATGGGTTTTTTCGTAGGCGGAATGAAGGAGAGTTGAGTTGGACGTACCACGTATAGTCCCCAACTCCCATTTAAAAGTAGAGACTTGCAGAAAAAAACTACCTATTATTAATTATCTCCATCCCTAATTAAGTGTCTCACTAATTAATTATTTGCATTTAATGGCTCGATTCTAAAATTGATTTGTCACCAAAAAATCCCTACTTAAATGAACTTAATTAATTGCACATGTAATTAATTATCTATCTAATTAATTGCATTATTACTTCATCCCAAATTAATTGGTGATTGGTTTCCAAATTATTATTATTATTGTTTTCTTTTTGCTTGAGGCAAGGGAGGTGGGTTTTCTTATGCGTGTAGGGAGGTGGGATCGGATGTGTTTTTTCGCAACAGGGTCTAGGGTTTAATAGTAATGACAAAATTGAAAAACTTTCTAATATTAATTATCTCCATTCTTAATTATGTGTCTGGCTAATTAATTAATCGCATTAATGGCCTAATTTCATACTTAATTTGGCACAAAAAATTCATACATAAACGAACTTAATTAATTGCATACGTAATTAACTGCATTAATGACTTGATTTTCAAATTAATTCGGTGCTTGGTTTCCAATTTTTTTGCCATTATTGACTCGTGATACCTTTCATAATTAACGTGATCCTCTCATTTAAGACTCGGTAATACTTTCCATAATTAATGTGATACTCATGTCCAAACAAAAATAGTTTTCGTAATTAACATGATCTTTTCGTTCAACACTCAATGGTAATTTATGTAATTATCGTGATCTTCCTGTCCAAATAATAATACTCTTCATAATTAAAGTGATCCTAATTTAAAACGCTCGATACTATTTTCCATAATTTACAAGATCCTCTTGTCCAAATAACAACACTCTTCATAATTAATGTGATACTTCTGTCCAAATAATGATACTCTTCATATTAGTATGCTCCTCCCATCCAACGCCAGATTATACTTTCCAAATTAAATGGACATATTAACTGTCTACCTAATTAACACGCATAATTAACTTGTCTGGCTAATTAATTGCATGCAAGTGTGGGCAAAACAGGAATTGGATAAGAGATAAATGAGATGATTTTTTGGCATTAATGGATGCGTGCGAAACCAAACCAAAGCAAACAACGAACAAACTTACCATAATGACTGAGGAATTCCCCTTTAGGAGTAGACACTAGTAGCATGCCCATGCATTGCTACGGGCTACAATGCATAAACCGTAGGAAGCATCTGTGGTCGGAACTCCTAATCCAATTATGCCCCTCAATCTAGTATGTTACACCTACTGCTTTTTTTAAATGTACTCTTTTGTAATTTCTAATGTTGCTATATTATGAAGAAAATTTTGAGCGACAAAATAAAATTCACTAATTATGCATGCAGGACCTTGATATCAAGAATGATTGCTGACATAATTTTTGGAACGTGTGTTGACACACATATCCACTTAACAAGAGAACAATATTTATATTAATAAAAATCCAAGAGTTTGTACAATTCATGAATTTATGTGGTTAACAGGTAATTGTGTTAGAAAAAAGGTCTATAGGAAGCTCGCTTTGTGCTCTTTGGGTGCTGGCGGCTGGGTTGATCCATCTATCCTCGTCCGGCAATCCGCTACAACACTCGTCCCATGATGTAAATAATGCATGGATAGGCCGATGATGGTTCGAGGGACATCGATCAGGTGTAGACTCTTCACGCAATTGCCTCTCGACCGGACCGACCCTGAGGGGCGCTCCTTGGGCACCACCTCCGAGGATGCACGCCGGGACTGGAGCAACAATGAGGCGTGTCGGTTTTTCAGAGGATGTCTTCCCGTCAATGTGGTAGGCAGCGGATCATCGTTGAGGGGGAGGGGTTCGGGAGGAGGACGATCTTTTTTTTTTGCATGACACAAGGGAGGTGGGATTTCTTGTGCGTATGGGGAGGTGGTGGCGGATGGGTTTTTTCGTAGGCGGAATTAAGGAGAGTTGAGTTGGACGTACCACGTATAGTCCCCAACTCCCATTTAAAAGTAGAGACTGGCAGAAAAAACTACCTATTATTAATTATCTGCATCCCTAATTAAGTGTCTGACTAATTAATTATTTGCATTTAATGGCTCGATTCTAAAATTGATTTGTCACCAAAAAAATCCCTACTTAAATGAACTTAATTAATTGCACATGTAATTAATTATCTATCTAATTAATTGCATTATTACTTCATTCCCAAATTAATTGGTGATTGGTTTCCAAATTATTATTATTTTTGTTTTCTTTTTGCTTGAGGCAAGGGAGGTGGGTTTTCTTATGCGTGTAGGGAGGTGGGATCGGATGTGTTTTTTCGCAATGGGGTCTAGGGTTTAATAGTAATGATAAAATTGAAAAACTTTCTACTATTAATTATCTCCATTCCTAATTATGTGTCTGGCTAATTAATTAATCGCATTAATGGCCTAATTTCATACTTAATTTGGCGCAAAAAATTCATACATAAATGAACTTAATTAATTGCATACGTAATAAACTGCATTAATGACTTGATTTTCAAATTAATTCGGTGCTTGGTTTCCAATTTTTTGCCATTATGGACTCGTGATACCTTTCAAAATTAACGTGATGCTCTCATTTAAGACTCGGTAATACTTTCCATAATTAATGTGATACTAATGTCCAAAGAAAAATAGTCTTCGTAATTAACATGATCTTTTCGTTCAACACTCAATGGTAATTTATGTAATTATCGTGATCTTCCTGTCCAAATAATAATACTTTTCATAATTAAAGTGATCCTAATTTAAAACGCTTGATACTATTTTCCATAATTAACAAGATCCTCCTGTCCAAATAACAACACTCTTCATAATTAATGTGATACTTCTGTCCAAATAATGATACTCTTCATATTAGTATGCTCCTCCCATCCAACGCCCGATTATACTTTCCAAATTAAATGGACATATTAACTGTCTACCTAATTAACACACATAATTAACTTGTCTGGCTAATTAATTGCATGCAAGTGTGGGCAAAATAGGAATTGGATAAGATATAAATGAGATGATTTTTTGGCATTAATGGATGCGTGCGAAACCAAACCAAAGAAAACAACGAACAAACTTACCATAATGACTGAGGACTTCCCCTTTAGGAGTAGACACTAGTAGCATGCCATGCGTTGCTACGGGCTACAATGCATAAACCTTAGGAAGCATCTCTGGTCGGAACTCCTAATTCAATTATGCCCCTCAATCTAGTATGTTACACCTACTGCTTTTTTAAAATGTACTCTTTTGTAATTTCTAATGTTGCTATATTATGAAGAAAATTTTGAGCGACAAAATAAAATTCACTAATTATGCATGCAGGACCTTGATATCAAGAATGATTGCTGACATAATTTTTGGAACGTGTGTTGACACACATATCCACTTAAAAAGAGAACAATATTTATATTAATGAAAATCCGAGAGTTTGTACAATTCATGAATTTATGTGGTTAACAGGTAATTGTGTCAGAAAAAATGGTCTATAGGAAGCTCGCTTTGTGCTCTCAGCGTGGTGGCGGCTGGGTTGATCCATCTATCCTCGTCCGGCTGTCCGCTACAACACTCGTCCCATGATGTAAATAATGCATGGATAGGAAGATGATGGTTCGAGGGACATCGATCAGGCGTAGACTCTTCCCGCAATTGCCTCTCGACCAGACCGACCCTGAGGCGCGCTCCTTGGTCAACACCTCTGAGGATGCACGGCGGGACTTGATCAACAATGAGGCGTGTCAGTTTTTCAGAGGATGTCTTCCCGTCAATGTGGTAGGCAGTGGATCATCGTCCAGGGGGAGGGGTTCAGGAGGAGGACGATCTTTTTTTTTGCATGACACCAGGGAGGTGGGTTTCTTGTGCGTTTGGGGAGGTGGTGGCAGATGGATTTTTTGGTAGGCGGAATGAAGGAGAGTTGAGTTCGATGTACCACGTATAGTCCCCAACTCCCATTTAATAGTAGAGACTGGCAGAAAAAACTACCTATTATTAATTATCTGCATCCCTAATTAAGTGTCTGACTAATTAATTAGTTGCATTTAATGGCTCGATTCTAAAACTGATTTGTCACCAAGAAATCCCTACTGAAATGAACTTAATTCATTGCACACGTAATTAGTTATCTGGCTTATTAATTGCATCATGACTTCATTCCTAAACTAATTTGGTGATTGGTTTCCAAATTATTATTATTATTCTTATCTTTTTACTTGAGGCAAGGGAGGTGGGTTTTATTATGCGTGTGAGGAGGTGGGATCGGATGTGTTTTTTTTGTAGCGGGATCTAGGGATTAATAGTAATGAGAAAATTGAAAAAACTTTCTACTATTAATTCTGTGCATTCCTAATTATGTGTCTCGCAAATTAATTAATTACATTAATGGCTTGATTCATACTTAATTAGGCACAAAAAAAATACTTAAACGAACTTAAATAATTGCATGCATAATTAATTGCATTAATGACTTGATTTTCAAATTAATTCGATGCTTGGTTTCCATTTTTTTTGCCATTATTGACTGGTGATACCTTTCAAAATTAACGTGATCCTCTCATTTAAGACTCGGTAATACTTTCCATAATTAATGTGATACTCATGTCCAAAGAAAAATACTCTTCATAATTAACATGATCATTTCGTTCAACACTCAATGGTACTTTTTGTAATTATCGTGATCTTCCTGTCCAAATAATAATACTCTTCATAATTAAAGTGATCCTAATTTCAAACGCTCGATAATATTTCCCATAATTAACAAGATCCTCTTGTCGAAATAATGACACTCTTCATAATTAATGTGATACTTCTGTCCAAATAATGATACTCTTAATATTAGTATGATCCTCCAATCCAACGCCTGATTATATTTTCCAAATTAAATGGACATATTGACTATCTGCCTAATTAACACACATAATTAACTTGTCTGGCTAATTAGTAGAATGTAGTTTGGGCAAAGCACGAATTGGACAAGAGATAACAGAGATGATTTTTTTGGCATTAATGGATGCGTGTGAAACCAAACCAAAGCAAACAACGTACGAACTTACCATAACGACTGCGGACTCCCCCTTTATGAGTAGAGACTAGTAGCATGTCCATGCGTTGCTACGGGCTACAATGCATATACTTGAGGAAGCATCTCTGGTCTGAACTCCTTATCCAATTATGCCCCTCAATCTAGTATGTTACACCTACTTCTTTTTTAAATGTACTCTTTTGTAATATTGGTTGTAGGTATATTTTGAAGAAAATTTTGAGCGACAAAACAAAATTTACTAATTATGCATGCATGACCTTGATACCAAGAACGATTGCTAACATAAATTTTGGAACGTGTGGTGACACACATATCCACTTAAAAAGAGAACAATATTTATATTAATCAAAATCCGAGAGTTTGTACAATTCGTGAATTTATCTGGTTAACAGGTAATTATGGAAGAAAGAAAAGGTCTATAGGAAGCTCGCTTTGTGCTCTCGAGGTGGTGGCGGCTGGGTTGATCCATCTATGCTTGCCTGGCCGTCCGCTACAGCACTCGTCCCACGGTGTAAATAATGCATGGATAGGAAGATGATGGTACGAGGGACATGGATCATGTATAGACTCTTCCCACAATTGCCTCTCGACCGGACCAGCCCTAAGGCGCGCTCCTTGGGCACCTCCTCTGAGGATGCACGGCTGGATTGGATCAACATTGAGGCGTGTCGGTTTTTCAAGGGATGTCTGCCCCTCAGTGTGGTAGGCAGCGGATCATCGTTGAGGAGGAGTGGTTCGGGAGGAGGACGATCTTTTTTTGCATGACACAAGGGAGGTGGGCTTTCTTGTGCTTATGGGGAGGTGTTGGCGGATGTGTTTGTTCGTAGACGGAATGAAGGAGAGTCGAGTTGGACGTACCACGTACAGTCCCCAACTCCCATTTAATAGTAAAGACATGGCTGAAAAACCTACCTATTATTAATTATGTGCATCCCTAATTTAGTGTCTGGCTAATTAATTAGTTTCATTAATGGCTCGATTCTAAAATTGAATTGTCACCCAAAAATCCCTACTTAAATGAACTTAATTAATTGCACACGTAATTAATTATCTAGCTAATTAATTGCATTATGACTTCGTTCCCAAACCGATTTGGTGATTGGTTTCGAAATTATGATTATTTTTGTTTTATTTTTGCTTGAGGCAAGGGAGGTGGGTTTTTTTTATCTGTGTGGGGAGGTGGGATCGGATGTGTTTTTTCATAACGAGATCTAGGGTTTAATAGTAATGATAAAATTGAAAAAAATTCTACTATTAATTATCTCCATTCCTAATTATGTGTCTGGCTAATTAATTAATTGCATTAATGGCTGATTTCATAATTAATTTGGCGCAAAAAATTCATACATAAACGAACTTAATTAACTGCATTAATGACTTGATTTTCAAATTAATTAGGTGCTTGGTTTCCAATTTTTTTGCCATTATTGACTCGTGATACCTTTCATAATTAGCGTGATCCTCTCATTTAAGACTCGGTAATACTTTCCATAATTAATGTGATAATAATGTGCAAAGAGAAATACTCTTCATAATTAACATGATCATTTCGTTCAACACTCAATGGTACCTTTTGTAATTATCGTGATCTTCGTGTCCAAATAATAATATTCTTCATAATTAAAGTGATCCTACTTTCAAATGCTCGATAATATTTTCCATAATAAGCAAGATCCTCTTGCCCAAATAATGACACTCTTCATAATAAATGTGATAATTCTACCCAAATAATGATACTATTCATATTAGTATGATCCTCCCATCCAACGCCCGATTATACCTTCCAAATTTAATGGACATATTAACTATCTGCCGAATTAGCACATATAATTAACTTGTGTGGCTAATTAATTGAATGCAAGTGTGGGTAAAGCAGGAATTGGACAAGAGATAACTGAGATGATTTTTTGGCATTAATGGATGCGTGTGAAACAAAACCAAAGCACAACGTACGAACTTACCATAACGACTGCGGACTCCCCCATTTGGAGTAGAGACTAGTAGCATGCCCATGCGTTTCTACGGGCTACAATGCATATACTTTAGGAAATATCTCTGGTTTGAACTCATAGTCCAATTATGCCCCTAAATCTAGTATGTTACACCTACTGCTTCTTTAAAAATGTACTCTTTTATTATTTCTGTTGTTGGTATATTATGAAGAAAATTTTGAGCGACAAAATAAAATTCACTAATTATGCATGCATGACCTTGATATCAAGAATGATTGCTGACATAATTTTTGGAACGTGTGTTGACACACGTATCCACTTAAAAAGAGAATAATATTTTATATTAATAAAAATCCGAGAGTTTGTACAATTTGTGAATTTATGTTGTTAACAGGTAATTGTGGAAGAAAAAAGGTCTATGGGAAGCTCGCATTGTGCTCTCAGGATGGTGGCGGCTAGGTTGATCCATCTATGCTCGTCCGGCCGTCCGCTACAGCACTTGTCCCATGATGTAAATAATGCATGGATAGGAAGATGAAGGTGCGAGGGACATCGATCATGTGTAGACTCTTCCCGCAATTGCCTCTCGACCAGACTGACCCTGAGGCGGTCTCCTTGGGCATCTCCTTTGAGGATGCACGGTGGAACTAGATCAACAATGATGCGTGTCGGTTTTTCAAAGAGAATGTCTGCCCGTCAGTGTGGTAGGCAGCGGATCATCGTTGAGGGGGAGGGGTTCAGGAGGAGGACGATCTTTTCTTTTTACATAACACAAGGGAGGTGCGCTTTCTTGTGCGTATGGGGAGGTGGTGGAGGATGGGATTTTTCGTAGGCGGAATGAAGGAGAGTTGAGTCGGATGTACCACGTATAGTCCCCAACTCCCATTTAATAGCAGACACATGGCTGGAAAAACTACCTATTATTAATTATCTGCATCACTAATTAAGTGTCTGTCTAATTAATTAGTTGCATTAATGGCCCGATTCTATAATTGATTTGTCACCAAAAAAATCACTACTTAAATGAACTTAATTAATTGCACACGTAATTAATTATCTGGCTAATTAATTGCATTATGAGTTTATTCCCAAACTGATGTGGTGTTTGGTTTCCATATAATTATTATTATTTTTCTTTTCTTTTTGCTCGAGGCAAGGGAGGTGGGTTTTCTTATGCGTGTGGGGAGGTGGGATCGGATGTGTTTTTTCATAACGAGATCTAGGATTTAATAGTAATCACAAAATTGAAAAACTTTCTACTATTAATTATCTGCATTCCTAATTATGTGTCTGGCTAATTAATTAATTGCATTAATGGCTTGATTTCATACTTAATTTGGCGCAAAAAATTCATACTTAAACAAACTTAATTAATTGCGTTAATGACCTTATTTTCAAATTAATTCGGTACTTGGTTTCTATTTTTTTTGCTACTATTGACTCGTGATACCTTTGATTATTAACATGTTCCTCTCATTTAAGACTCGATAATACTTTCCATAATTAATGTGATAGTCATGTCCAAAGAAAAATACTCTTCGTAATTAACATGATCATTTCGTTCAATACTCAATGGTACTTTTTGTAATTATCGTGATCTTCTTGTCCGAATAATAATACTCTTCATAATTAAAGTGATCCTACTTTCAAACGCTCGATAATATTTCCCATAATTAACAAGATCCTCTTGTCGAAATAATGACACTCTTCATAATTAATGTGATACTTCTGTCCAAATAATGATACTCTTCATATTCGTATGATCCTCCCATCCAACACCCGATTATATTTTTCAAATTACATGGACATATTAACTGTCTACCTAATTGACCCACATAATTAACCTGTCGGGCTAATTTATTGCATGCAAGTGTGGGCAAAGAAAGAATTGGACAATAGATAAGTTAGATAATTTTTTGGCATTAATGGATGCATGTGAAATCAAACCAAAGCAAACAACATACAGACTTACCATAACGACTGCAGACTCCCCTTTAGGAGCAGAGGCTAGTAGCATGCGCATGTGTTGCTATAGGCTACAATGCATTTACTTTAGGAAGCATCTCTATTCTGAACTCCAAATCCAATTATGCCCCTCAATCTAGTATGTTACACCTACTGCTTTTTTAAATGTGCTCTTTTTTATTTTGGTTGTTGGTATATTATGAAGAAAATTTTGAGCGACAAAACAAAATTCACTAATTATGCATACATGACCTTGATATCAAGAATAATTGCTGACATAATTTTTAGCATATGTGTTGACACACATATCCACTTAAAAAGAGAACAATATTTATATTAATAAAAATCTGAGAGTTTGTACAATTCGTGCATGTATGTGGTTAACATGTAATTGTGGAAGAAAAAAAGGTCTATAGTCAGCTCGCATTGTGCTCTCAGGGTGGTGGCGGCTTTGTTGATCCATCTATGCTCGTCCGGCCGTCCGCTACAACAATCGTCCCATGATGTAAATAATGCATGGATAGGAAGATGATAGTACGAGGGACATCGATCATCTATAGACTCTTCCCGCAATTGCCTCACGACCGGACCGACCCTGAGGCACGCTCCTTGGGCACCTCCACTGAGGATGCATGGCGGGACTGGATTAATAATGAGGCGTGTCGGTTTTTCAGAGGATGTCTGCCCATCAGTGTGGTAGGCAGCGAATCATCGTTTTGGGGGGGTCAGGAGGAGGACAATATTTTCTTGCATGACACAAGGGATGTGGGCTTTCCTGTGCATATGGGGAGGTGGTGGCGGATGGGTTTTTTCGTAGGCGAAATGAAGGATAGTTGAGTTGGATGTACCACGTATAGTCCCCAACGCCCATTTAATAGTAGAGACATGGATGAAAAAACTACCTATTAATAATTATAGGCATCCCTAATTAAGTGTCTGACTAATTAATTATTGGCATTAATGGCTCAATGTAAAATTGAATTGTCACCAAAAAATCCCTACTTAAATGAACTTAATTAATTGCACACGTAATTAACTATCTGGCTAATTAATTGCATGACGACTTCATTACCAAACTGATTTGCTGATTGGTTTCCAAATTTTTATTATTTTTCTTTTCTTTTTGCTTCAGGCAAGGGAGGTGGGTTTTCTTATGCATGTGGGGAGGTGGGATTGGATGTGTTTTTTCATAACGGGTTCTAGGGTTTAGTAGTAATGATAAAATTGAAAAAAAAATCTACTATTAATTATCTGCATTCCTAATATTGTGTCCGGCTAATTAATTAATTGCATTAATGGCTTGATTTCACTCTTAATTTGGCGCAAAAAATGAAACTTAATTAATTGCATACGTAATTAACTGCATTAATGACTTGATTATCAAATGAATCCGGTGCTTGGTTTCCAATTTTTTTGCCATTATTGACTCATGATACCTTTCATAATTAACGTGATCCTCTCATTTAAGACTCGGTAATACTTTCCATAATTAATGTGATACTCATGTCTAAAGAAAAATAGTTTTCGTAATTAACATGATCTTTTCGTTCAACACTCAATGGTAATTTATGTAATTATCGTGATCTTCCTGTCCAAATAATAATACTCTTCATAATTAAAGTGATCCTAATTTAAAACGCTCGATACTATTTTCCATAATTAATAGGATCCTCTTGTCCAAATAACAACACTCTTCATAATTAATGTGATACTTATGTCGAAATAATGATACTCTTCATATTAGTATGATCCTCCCATCCAATTCCCGATTATACTTTCCAAATGAAATGGACATATTAACAGACTGCCTAATTAACACACATGATTAACTTGTTTGGCTAATTAATTGCATGCAAGTGTGGGCAAAGCAGGAATTGGACAAGAGATAACTCAGCTGATTTTTTGGCTTAATGGATGCGTGTGAAACCAAAGCAAACAATGAACGAACTTACCATAACGACAGCAGACTCACCCTTTAGGAGTACAGAGTAGTAGCATGCCCATGCGTTGCTACGGGCTACAATGCATATACTTAAGGAAGCATCTCTGGACTGAACTCCTGATCCAATTATGCCCCTCAATCTTGTATGTTACACCTATTGTTTCAGAGGATGCCAGCCCGCCAGTGTGGTAGGCAGCGGGTTATCGTTGAGGGGGAGGGGTTCAGGAGGATGACGATCTTTTTTTCTTTCTTTTCTCTTGGTTTTTGCGCGAGGCCAGGGAGTTGGGTTTTCTTGTGCGTATGAGGAGGTGGTGGCGGATGGGTTTTCTCGTAGGGGCGGAGGGGGGGGGGTCAAGGGGAGTTGACTTGGACGTATCACATATAGTCCCAACCCTCGTTTAATAGTAGAGACATGGCTGGAAAAAGCTTACTATTTATTAATAATCTGCATACCTAATTAAGTGTTTGACTAACTAATTAATTGCATTAATGGCTATTCTAACAATGATTTTTCACGAAAAGTCCCTACTTAAATAGACTTAATTATTTGCACATGTAATTAATTATCTAGCTAATTAATTGCATTATGACTTGATTTCCAAACTGATTTGGTGATTGGTTTCCAAATTATTATTATTTTGTTTTTTCTTATCTTTTTGCTTGAGGCAAGGGAGGTGGGTTTTCTTATGCATGTGGCGAGGTGGGAGCGGATGGGTTTTTTCCGTAAGGGGATCTAGGGTTTAAAAGTAATGATAAATTTGAAAAAACTCTTTAGTATTAATTATCTGTATTCCTAATTATGTGTCTGGCTAACTGATTACTTGCGTTAATGGCTTGATTTCATACTTAATTTGGTGCAAAAATCCATATTTAAGCGGACATAATTAATTACATCCGTAATTATTTGCATTAATGGCTTGATTTCCAAATTAATTCGGTGCTTGGTTTCCAAATTGTTTAGCATTATTGACTAGTGATACCTTTCATAATTAATTAATGTGATCCTCTCATTTACGGCTGAATAATACTTTTCATAATTAATGTGGTAATCATGTCCAAAGAACAACACTCTTCGTAATTAACGTGATCCTTTCGTTCATCGCTCGATGATACTTTTTAAAATTATCGTGATCCTCCTATCCAAATAATAATACTCTTAACAATTAAAGGGATCGTACTATGAAATGCTCGATAATATTTTTCATAATTAACATGATCGTTTTGTCCAAATAATGACACTCTTTATAATTAATGTGATCGTTCTGTCCAAATAATGATACTCTTCATATTAGTATGATTCTCACGTCTAATGCTCAATTATACATTCCAAATTAAATGCACACATTAACTGTCTTCCTAATTAACACACATAATTAACTGGTCTGGCTATTTATTGCATGCAAGTGTGGGCTAACCAGGAATTGGACAAGAGATAATTGAGATGATTTTTGGGCATTAATGGATGCATGCGAAACCAAGCCAAACCAAATGACATACGGACCTACCATAACGACCGTGGACTCCCCCTTTAGGAGTAGAGACTAATAGAATACCCGTAAGTTGTTATGGGGTAACATACAAATACTTTAGGAAGCATCTCTGGTCTGAACTCCTAATCCAATTGTACCCCCCAATCTATTATGTTACACCTACTACTTTCAAAAATGTACTCTTTTGTTATTTTGCTTGTTTGTATATTATGAAGAAAATTTTGAGCTACAAAATAAAATTCACTAACTAGACATGAATGATCTGATTATCAAGAATGATTGCTTACATAATTTTTGGAACTTGTGCTGACACACATATCTACTTAAAAAGGGAAAAATATTTATATTAACAAAAATCTGAGTGTTTGTACAATTCATGAAAGTATGCGGTTAACATGTAATTGTGAAAGAAAATAAGGTCTATAGGAAGCTCGTTTTGCGCTCTCTAGGTGGTGGCGGCTGGGTTGATCCATCTATGCTCGTCCGGTCGCCCACTACAACACTCGTCCAATGATGTTAATAATGCATGGATAGGAAGATGATAGTACGAGGGACATCGATCATGTGTAGACTCTTCCCGCAATTGCCTCTCGACCAGACCGACCCCGAGGTGCGCTCCTTGGGCACCTCCTCCTAGGATGCATGGCGGCGACTGAATCAAACCTGAGGCGTGTCATTGTTTCAGAGGATGTCAGCCTGGCAGTGGGTAGGCAACAGATCATTGTTGAGGAGGAGGGGTTTGGGAGGAGGACGATCTTTTTTCTGTTGTTTTTCTTTTTATTTTGGCGCGACGCAAGGGAGGTTAGTTTTTTGTGCATATGAGGGGCAGGTGGAGCATGTGTTTTTTGTGGGAATCAATTGGAGTTGAGTTGGACGTATCACATATAGTCCCCAACTCCCATTTAAAAGTAGAGACATGGCTGAAAGAACTTCCTATTATTAATAATCTGCCTCCGAGATTAAGTGCCTGACTAATTAATTAATTGCATTAATGTCTCGATTCTAAAATTGATTTGTCAAAAAAATCCCTCCTTAAACATAGAAAATTAATTGCACATGTAATTAATTACCGGCTAATTAATTGCATTATGACTTGATTCCCAAACTGATTTGGTGATTGATTTCTAATTCTGTTACTTTCCTTTCTTTTTGCTTGAGGCAAGGGAGGTGGGTATGTTTATGCGTGTGGGGACATGGGAGCGGATGGGTTTTTTTGTAAGGGGGTTTGGGGTTTAATAATAAAGATAAATTTGAAAAAAGTTCCAACTATTAATTATCTACATCCCTAATTATGTGTCTGACCAATTAATTAATTGCATTAATGGCTTGATTTCATAATTAATTTGGTGAAAAAAATCTATACTTAAAAAGACTTCATTAATTGCATTTCTGGCTTGATTTCCAAATTGATTTGGTGCTTAGTTTCCAAATTGTTTTGCATTATTGACTCGTGATACCTTTCATAATTAACATCATCCTCTCATTTAAGGCCCAATAGTACTTTCCATAATTAATGTGATACTCATGTCCAATAAACAATACTCTCCATAATTAACGTGATCTTTTCGTTCAACAGTCGATGATAATTTTTATAATTATCATGATCATCATGTCCAAATAATAATACTGTTCATAATTAAAGTGATCCTACTTTCAAATGCTCAATAATATTTTCCATAATTAACATGATCCTATTGTCCAAAAAATGACAGTCTTCATAATTAATGTGATCCTTTTCTCCAAATAATGATACTCTTCTATTAGTATGATCCAACCGTCCAACGCTGGATTATATTTTCCAAATTAAATGGACATATTAACTATCTGGCTAAGTAACACACATAATTAACTGGTCTGGCTAATTAATTGCATGCAAGTGTGGGCAAAGCAGGAATTGGACAAGAGATAATTGAGATGGTGTTTGGGTATTAATGGATACGTGCGAACCTACAATTACCACATGTATCCAAACCAAACAAAACATCGTACGAACCTACCATAATGACCGGGGACTCCCGTTTAAGAGTAGAGACTAGTAGAAGACATGTGGGTCGCTACGGGCTACAAAGCATATACTTTAGGAAGCATCTCTGGTCTGAACTCCTAATCCAATTATCCCCCTCAATCTAGTATGTTACACCTACTTCTTTTTTTAAATGTGCTCTTTTGTTATTTTAGTTGTTGGTATATCATGAAGAAAATTTTGAGACACAGATTAAAATTCACTAATTAGACATGCATGACCTTGGTATAAATAATGATTGCATACACAATTTTTGAGATGTGTGCTGACACACATATCCACTTAAAAAGAACAATATTTATATGAACAAAAAAACAAGAGTTTGTATAATTCATGAATGTATGTGGTTAACATGTAATTGTGAAAGAGAATAAGCACTACAAAAAAAGACACATTCGTGACATTTTGGGCCGAACGAATTTTTTCAGTCATACTTATGACACTTCTATGACGATAATTGTGACAAAACCCGGTATCATCATAGATGTGGTGGGCTCGTACTTCTATGACAAAAAATCATGACAAAAAATGGGCTTTTCGTCCTGGGCGGGCCGGAGACGCAGCTGCATGACATTCTTTGGGCCGTCCATGACGGAAAAAACCGTGGTAGAAGCGAGGGCTACGAAAATATCGGGGTGCTCCCGGTTATGGTGGGTGGTCGGGGCCGAGCAATGCACGGAGGTTTGCGTGTTTCTCTCGTACACGCACGCACGTGGGTGCGAGGCATTGGGCTCTAACTGAACCCGAGCGAGGCGTTCGCCTATTGAACCCGAGCGATTGCACTGCAGGCTACGCGTTACTGAACCCGAGCGATCGATCGATGGCTGTTAACTGAACCCGATCAAGCGATTCCTTCGCTACTGCTGCTAACTGAAGCCGATCGATGCTGTCTCTGGATGAACAGTTCCCGGTGGGGGTGGATGAACAGGACCCCGTGGTGTTGCCTCTGGATGAACAGGACCCCGATCGAGCCGGTTGGGGCTAGATGAACAAGACCCCGTGGAGGGCTGGATGAACAGGACGACCCCATGGAGGGCTGGGTGAATAGTAGATGGTGGAGGGCTGGATGAACACTAGCCCGTGGAGGGGTGGTTGAACAGGAGCCCGTGGAGAGGGCTGGTTGAACAGTAGCCGGTGGAGTAGTCCGCGGTGGAGGCTGGATGAACAGGAGCCCGTGGATGAACAGTCGCAGCTGGAGGCTGGAGTAGGTCGACGGTTGATGAACAGTAGCCCGTGCAGGCTGGAGGGGGTCGACGATGGAGATGAACAGTATCCCGTGGAGTCCCGTTTTGCGGTACGCCACACCCCTCCAGATGAACAGGACCCCCGTTTCGACCGTAGCGCTCCAACACAAGTCCGTTTCCTCCGTTTTGCGGTACGCCACACCCCTCCCGATCAACAGGACCCCGTTTCGACCGTAGGAGGTCCAACACAAGTCCGTTTCCTCCATTTTGTGGTACGCCAGACCCCTCGCGATGAACATGATCCCGTTTCGAACATGGCCGGTCAAACACAAGGCCGTTTCCTCTGTTGTGCGGCACGCCAGGCCTCGTATCCATCGGCTATTCCCTCCAAGCCGGCTGGCTCCCACGCATTCTGTTGCCTCCCGATGAACACGACGCATTCCGTTGCCTCCCCATGAATACGACGACGATGTAGTTTCTCCGTTCCGACCCAGCCATGTACACGAGCCCTGGCCGTACGTACGCGCGAGTAGGCGTTCGAGACCCCGCCCGTATGTACGTACGTGGCCGTATTTACTTTCTTGCACCCTGGCCGCTGTACATACGTGTACATGCTACGTGCGCGCCTCTACTATGACACGTGCGCACCTCTACATCGACCAGTATGTACGTACACGTTCGCGACCAGAATGACAACGCTACGTACGCTTCGACCAGGTGGGTCCCGACTGTCAGGCACTTCCTTGCGTGCGAAGATGTAGCTGGTGGGTCCCATCAGTCAAGGGGGTGAATCTTTTTTTGCCCGGATGCACTTCCTTGCGTGCGAAGATGTAGTTGGTGGGTCCCAGCAGTTAGGGAGGAAACATTTTTTTTCGCAAAATACGGTTGCCCATCCGATGGTCCCTGCTATCAGGTGGAGGAATCATTATTTTCCGCATAATAAGGAGGCACTTCCTTGCTGCGGCCGTGGACCCAGCTGTTAGCCTCTCCACGTACAATACTCTTCCGATGGAAGTCGGTCGTTGACCACATTTACCACACCGTGCCGAGAGCACCAAGCCGGTGGATGACAGCGAGGCCTAGGAAGGGAACGACGCGGAGCCGGGGAAGACGCGGCAGCGGATGCCCACGCGGAGAGGAGTACGAGGGTTGACTGGTTTGGCTGCGGTGTGAGGCTGCCGTCGCCGCAGAATAACAGGGGGTGTGGGTGAGTAGAGGGATGGCCTGGCCAGCGGTGGGAGTAGTAGGGGGCGGTGAGGCCTCCGCGGCATCACAGCCGGCCACGGGAGGCAGGAGCAGGCGGCACGGCCGGCGCTGGTTTGGGCGGCTGGAGCAACAAGACCAGAGGTTGAACAAGCACTATGGCCGTTGGATGAACATCGTATGGTAACTGGAGCTAGAATCGTTCATATTAACTAAGTTGACAAAGCCCTCCGTCCCCGTCAACTTGGTAGGCCCACAAGTCAGCCTCCCACTATGTTGGGTTCCAGCTGGCAGGGGCAGTATTCATTTTTTGTGCGTAATAAGGAGGCACTTCCTTGCGTGCGAAGATAGCTGGTGGGTCCGACCTGTCAGCGGGGGGGCACATTTTTTCGCGAAATATAGAGGCCCTTCTGGTGGGTCCTAGATGTCAGGTGGAGGAATCATTATTTTGCGCCTAATGAGGAGGCATTTCCTTGTGTGCGGCCGTGGACCCAGCTGTCTGTTGGGGAACATAGCAATAATTCAAAATTTTCCTACGTGTCACCAAGATCAATCTAGGAGATGCTAGCACCGAGAGAAAGGGAGTGCATCTTCATACCCTTGAAGATCGCTAAGCGGAAGCGTTACAAGAACGCGGTTGATGGAGTCGTACGCAGCGATTCAAATCGCGGAAGATCCGATCTAGCGCCGAACGGACGGCGCCTCCGCATTCAACAAACTTACAGCCCGGGGACGTCTCCTCCTTCTTGATCCAGCAAGGGGAGAGGAGAAGTTGAGGGAGAACTCCAGCAGCACGACGGCATGGTGGCAATGGAGCTCGTGGTTCTCCGGCAGAGCTTCGCTAAGCACTACGGAGGAGGAGGAGGAGTTGGAGGAGGAGAGGGCTGCGCCAAGGGAAGGGTATGGCTGCCCTCCCACCCCCTCACTATATATAGGGGGAAGGGGAGAGGGGGCCGGCCCCTCTAGATGGATCTAGAGGAGGAGGCGGCGGCCAGGGGAAACCCTAGATGGGTTTGGGCGCCCCCACCCCCTAGGAAACTTGCCCCCCAAGCCGGGAGGGGCGGCTGCCCTAGGGGTGGCGCCCCCACCTGTCCTGGTTACTTGAGAGGGGTTGGGAGGGGCGCACAGCCCCTTAGTGGGCTGGTTTGCCCCTTCCCCTTGGCCCATAAGGCCCCCCAATGCTTGTCGGGCCTCCGAAACACCTTTCGGACATGCTGGCCAAAGCCTAGTACCCCGGAACAATTCCGGACTCCAATACCCTTCGTCCAATATACCGATCTTCACCTCCGGACCATTCTGGAGCTCCTCGTCATGTCCGGGATCTCATCCGGGACTCCGAACAACCTTCGGTAACCACATACTATTTCCCATAACAACTCTAGCGTCACCGAACCTTAAGTGTGTAGACCCTACGGGTTCGGGAACCATGCAGACATGACCGAGACACTCTCCGGCCAATAACCAATAGCGGGATCTGGATACCCATATTGGCTCCCACATGTTCCACGATGATCTCATCGGATGAACCACGATGTCGGGGATTCAATCAATCCCGTATACAATTCCCTTTGTCTATCGGTATGTTACTTGCCCGAGATTCGATCGTTGGTATCCCAATACCTCGTTCAATCTCGTTACCGGCAAGTCTCTTTACTCGTTCTGTAACGCATGATCCCGTGGCTAACTCCTTAGTCACATTGAGCTCATTATGATGATGCATTACCGAGTGGGCCTAGAGATACCTCTCCGTCATACGGAGTGACAAATCCCAGTCTCGATTCGTGCCAACCCAACAGACACTTTCGGAGATACCTGTAATGCACCTTTATAGCCACCCAGTTACGGTGTGACGTTTGGTACACCCAAAGCATTCCTACGGTATCCGGGAGTTGCACAATCTCATGGTCTAAGGAAATGATACTTGACATTAGAAAAGCTCTTAGCAAACTAACTACACGATCTTGTGCTATGCTTAGGATTGGGTCTTGTCCATCACATCATTCTCCTAATGATGTGATCCCGTTATCAATGACATCCAATGTCAATGGTCAGGAAACCATAACCATCTATTGATCAATGAGCTTGTCAACTAGAGGCTTACTAGGGACATGTTGTGGTCTATGTATTCACACATGTATTACGGTTTCCAGCTAATACAATTATAGCATGAACAATAGACAATTATCATGAACAAGGAAATATAATAATAACCATTTTATTATTGCCTCTAGGGCATATTTCCAACAGTCTCCCACTTGCACTAGAGTCAATAATCTAGTACACATCACTATGTGATTGTAATGAATCCAACACCCATGGGGTTTGTTCATATCTCGCTTGTGAGAGAGGTTATTAGTCAACGGGTCTGAACCTTTCAGATCCGTGTGTGCTTTACAAATCTCTATGTCACCTTGTAGATGCAGCTACCACGTGCTACTTGGAGCTATTCCAAATAACTGCTCTACTATACGAATCCGGTTTACTACTCAGAGTCATCTGGATTAGTGTCAAAGTTTGCATCGATGTAACCCTTTACGACGAACTCTTTTTCCACCTCCATAATCGAGAAAATTCCTTAGTCCACTAGTTACTAAGGATAAGTTCGACCACTGTCATGTGATCCATTCCTGGATCACTATTGTACCCCTTGACTGACTCATGGCAAGGCACACTTCAGGTGCGATACACAGCATAGCATACTATAGAGCCTACGTCTAAAGCATAGGGGACGACCTTCGTCCTTTCTCTCTCTTCTGCCGTGGTCATGTTTTGAGTCTTACTCAAGACTCACACCTTGTAACACAGCCAAGAACTCCTTCTTTGCTGATCTATTTTGAACTCCTTCAAAATCTTGTCACGGTATGTATTCATTTGAAAGTACTATTAAGCGTTTTTATCTATGCTTATAGATCTTGATGCTCAATGTTCAAGTAGCTTAATCCAGGTTTTCCATTGAAAAACACTTTTCAAATGACCCTGTATGCTTTCCAGAAATTCTACATCATTTCTGATCAACAATATGTTAACAACATATACTCATCAAAAATCTTTAGTGCTCCCACTCACTTCTTTGGAAATACAAGTTTATCATAAACTTTGTATAAACCCAAAATCTTTGATGATCTCATCAAAGCGTACATTCCATCTCCGAGATGCTTACTCCAGTCCTTAGAAGGATTGCTGGGGCTTTGCATACTTGTTAGCATATTTCAGGATTGAAAAAACCTTCTAGTTGTATCACATACAACCTTTCCTCAAGAAAATCGTCGAGGAAACAATGTTTTGACATCCTATCTGCAAGATTTCATAAATAATGCAGTAACTGCTAATATAATTCCAACAGACTCTTAGCATCGCTACGAGTGAGAAAGTCTCATCGCAGTCAACTCCTTGAACTTGTCGGAAAACATCTTAACGACAAGTCGAGCTTTCTTAATGGTGACACTTACCATCATTGTCCGTCTTCCTTTTAAAATCCATCTGCACCCAACAGCCTTACGACCATCAAGTAGTTCTTCCAAAGTCTATACTCTGTTTTTATATATGGATCCTCTCTCGGATTTTATGGCCTCGAGCCATTCATCGGAATCTGGGCCCACCATCGCTTCTCCATAGCTCGTAGGTTCATTGTTGTCTAGCAACATGACTTCCAAGACAGGATTACGTACCACTCTGAAGTAGTACACATCCTTGTCAACCTACGAGGTTTGGTAGTGACTTGATCCGAAGTTTCATGATCACTATCATAAGCTTCCACTTCAATTGGTGTAGGTGCCACAGGAACAACTTCCGGTGCCGTGCTACACACTAGTTGAAGTGAAGGTTCAATAACCTCATCAAGTCTCTACCATCCTCACACTCAATTCTTCCGAGAGAAACTTTTCCTCGAGAAAGGACCCATTTCTAGAAACAATCACTTTTGCTTCCAGATCTGAAATAGGAGGTATACCCAACTGTTTTGGGTATTCTATGAAGATGCATTTATCCGCTTTGGGTTCGAGCTTATCAGCCTGAAACTTTTCCACATAAGCGTCGCAGCCCCAAACTTTTAAGAAACGACAGCTTAGGTTTCTTTAAACCATAGTTCATACAGTGTCGTCTCCACAGAATTGCATGGTGCCCTATTTAAAGTGAACGCGGTTGTCTCTAATGCCTAACCCATAAACGATAGTGGTAATTCGATAAGAGACATCATGGTATGCACCATATCCAATAGGGTGCAGTTATGATGTTCGGACACACCATCACACTATGGTGTTCCAGGCGGTATTAGTTGTGAAACAATTTCCACAATGTCTTAATTGTGTGCCAAACTCGTAACTCAGATATCTCTATGATCATATCATAGACATTTTATCCTCTTGTCACGACGATCTTCAACTTCACTCTGAAATTACTTGAACCTTTCAATAATTCAGACTTGTGTTTCATCAAGTAAATATTCTTAGCATCTACTCAAATCATCTGTGAAGTAAGAACATAACGATATCCACTGCGTGCCTCAGCACTCATTGGACCGCACACATCAAATGTATTACTTCCAACAAGTTGCTCTCTTGTTTCATCTTACTGAAAACGAGGCCTTTCAGTCATCTTGCCCATGTGGTATGATTTGCATGTCTCAAGTGATTCAAAATCAAGCGAGTCCAACGATCCATCTGTATGGACTTTCTTCATGCATATATACTAATAGACATGGTTCGCATGTCTCAATCTTTTCAAAAACGAGTGAGTCCAAAGATCCATCAACATGGAGCTTCTTCATGCGTTTTATGCCAATATGACTCAAGTGGCAGTGCCACAAGTATGTGGTACTATCTTATATCTTTTGGCATGAACATGTGTATCACTACGATCGAGATTCAACAAACCATTCATTTTAAGTGCAAGACCATTGAAGGTATTATTCAAATAGACAGAGTAACCATTATTCTCCTTAAATGAATAACCGTATTGCGATAAACATAATCCAATCATGTCTATGCTCAACGCAAACACCAAATAACAATTATTTAGGTTTAACACCAATCTCGATGGTAGAGGGAGCATGCGATGCTTGATCACATCAACCTTGGAAACACTTCCAACACATATCGTCATCTCACCTTTAGCTAGTCTCCGTTTATTCCGTAGCCTTTTATTTCGAGTTTCCAACACTTAGCAACCGAACTGGTATCTAATACCCTGGTGCTACTAGGAGTACTAGTAAAGTACATATTAATATAATGTATATCCAATATACTTGTGTTGACCTTGCCTGCCTTCTCATCTACCAAGTATCTAGGGTAGTTCCACTTCAGTGACCGTTCCCCTCATTACAGAAGCACTTAGTCTCGGGTTTGGGTTCAACCTTGGGTTTCTTTACTAGAGCAGCAACTGATTTGCCGTTTCATGAAGTATCCCTTCTTTCCCTTGCCCTTCTTGAAACTAGTGGTTTTACTAACCATCAACAATTGATGCTCCTACTCGATTTCTATTTTCGCGGTGTCAAACATCGCGAGTTGCTCAAGGATCATCATGTCTATCCCTGATATGTTATAGTTCATCACGAAGCTCTAATAGCTTGATGGCAGTGACTATGGAGAACCATCACTATTTCGTCTGGAAGATTAACTCCCACTCGATTCAAGCGATTGTAGTAATCAGACAATCTGAGCACATGCTCAACGATTGAGCTTTTCTCTCTTGACGTGGGCACTAGTCTGAAATCCCGATTTCAGTCTTTGGAACATCTCATATGTTCTGCGACGTTTCAAAAACGTCTTTGGCGCCTCAATTCTAAACCGTTAGCATTACGCACTGAACTATCACGTAGTCATCAAAACGTGTATGTCAGATGTTCGCAACATCCACAGACGACGCTCGAGGTTCAGCACACCGAGCGGTGCATTAAGGACATAAGCCTTCTGCGCGGCAATGAGGATAATCCTCAGTTTACGGACCCAGTCCGAAAAATTTCTACTATCAACTTTCAACTAAATTTTCTCTAGGAACATATCTTAAACAGTAGAACCAAAGCGTAAGCTATGACATAATTTGCAAAGACCTTTTGACTATGTTCATGATAATTAAGTTCATCTGATTATTTAATGAACTCCCACTTAGATAGACATCCCTCTAGTCATCTAAGTGATACATGATCCGAGTCAACTAGGCCGTGTCCGATCATCACGTGAGACGGACTAGTCATCATCGGTGAACATCTTCATGTTGATCGTATCTACTATACGACTCATGTTCGACCTTTCGGTCTCTTGTGTTCCGAGGCCATGTCTGTACATGCTAGGCTCGTCAAGTCAACCTAAGTGTTTCGCATGTGTAAATCTGGCTTACACCCGTTGTATGCGAACGTTAGAATCTATCACACCCGATCATCACGTGGTGCTTTGAAACAATGAACCTTCGCAACGGTGCACAGTTAGGGGGAACACATCTCTTGAAATTTTAGTGAGGGATCATCTTATTTATGCTACCGTCGTTCTAAGCAAATAAGATGTAAACATGACAAACATCACATGCAAATCATAAAGTGACATGATATGGCCAGTATCATCTTGCGCCTTTTGATCTCCATCTTCGAGGCGTGGCATGATCACCTTCGTCGCCGGCATGACACCATGATCTCCATCATCGTGTCTTCATGAAGTTGTCTCGCCAACTATTACTTCTACTACTATGGCTAACGGTTAGCAATAAAGTAAAGTAATTACATGGCGTTTTTCATTGACACGCAGGTCATACAATAAATTAAGACAACTCCTATGGCTCCTGCCGGTTGTCATACTCATCGACATGCAAGTCGTGATTCCTGTTACAAGAACATGATCAATCTCATACATCACATATATATAATTCATCACATCCTTTTGGCCATATCACATCACATAGCATACCCTGCAAAACAAGTTAGACGTCCTCTAATTGTTGTTGCATGTTTTACGTGGCTACTATGGGTTTCTAGCAAGAACGTTTCTTACCTATGCAAAAGCCACAACGGTGATATGCCAATTGCTATTTACCCTTCATAAGGACCCTCTTCATCGAATCCGATCTGACTAAAGTGGGAGAGACAGACACCCGCTAGCCACCTTATGCATCAAGTGCATGTCAGTCGGTGGAACCTGTCTCACGTAAGTGTACGTGTAACGTCGGTCCGGGCCGCTTCATTCCACAATGCCGCCGAATCAAGATAAGACTAGTAACGGCAAGCAAATTGAACAAATCATCGCCCACAACTACTTTGTGTTCTACTCGTGCATAGAATCTACGCATAGACCTAGCTCATGATGCCACTGTTGGGGAACGTAGCAGTAATTCAAAATTTTCCTACGTGTCACCAAGATCAATGTAGGAGATTCTAGCAACGAGAGAGAGGGAGTGCATCTTCATACCCTTGAAGATCGCTAAGCGGAAGCGTTACAAGAACGCGGTTGATGGAGTCGTACTCGCGGCGATTCAAATCGCGGAAGATCCGATCTAGCGCCGAACAGACGGCGCCTCCACCCTCCCACCCCCTCACTATATATAGGGGGAAGGGGAGAGGGGGCCGGCCCCTCTATATGGATCTAGAGGAGGAGGCGGCGGCCAGGGGAAACCCTAGATGGGTTTGGGCGCCCCCATCCCCTAGGAAACTTGCCCCCCAAGCCGGGAGGGGCGGCTGCCCTAGGGGTGGCGCCCCCACCTCTCCTGGTTACGTGACAGGGGTTGGGAGGGACGCACAGCCCCTTAGTGGGCTGGTTTGCCCCTTCCCCTTGGCCCATAAGGCCCCCCAACGCTTGCCGGGGCCTCCGAAACCCCTTTCGGACATGCGGACCATAGCCTGGTACCCCCGGAACAATTCCGGACTCCAATACCCTTCGTCCAATATACCGATCTTCACCTCCGGACCATTCCGGAGCTCCTCGTCATGTCCGGGATCTCATCCGGGACTCCGAATAACCTTCGGTAACCACATACTATTTCCCAGAACAACTCTAGCGTCACCGAACCTTAAGTGTGTAGACCCTACGGGTTCGGGAACCATGCAGACATGACCGAGACACCTCTCCGGCCAATAACCAATAGCGGGATCTGGATACCCATATTGGCTCCCACATGTTCCACGATGATCTCATCGGATGAACCACGATTTTGGGGATTCAATCAATCCTGTATACAATTCCCTTTGTCTATCGGTATGTTACTTGCCCGAGATTCGATCGTTGGTATCCCAATACCTCGTTCAATCTCGTTACCGGCAAGTCTCTGTACTCGTTCTGTAACGCATGATCCCATGGCTAACTCCTTAGTCACATTGAGCTCATTATGATGATGCATTACCGAGTGGGCCCAGAGATACCTCTCCGTCATACGGAGTGACAAATCCCAGTCTCGATTCGTGCCAACCCAACAGACACTTTGGGAGATACCTGTAATGCACCTTTATAGCCACCCAGTTACGTTGTGACGTTTGGTACACCCAAAGCATTCCTACGGTATCCGGGAGTTGCACAATCTCATGGTCTAAGGAAATGATACTTGACATTAGAAAAGCTCTTAGCAAACAAACTACACGATCTTGTGCTATGCTTAGGATTGGGTCTTGATCATCACATCATTCTCCTAATGATGTGATCCCGTTATCAATGACATCCAATGTCAATGGTCAGGAAACCATAACCATCTATTGATCAATGAGCTAGTCAACTAGAGGCTTACTAGGGACATGTTGTGGTCTATGTATTCACACATGTATTACGGTTTCTAGTTAATACAATTATAGCATGAACAATAGAAAATTATCATGAACAAGAAATAACCATTTTATTATTGCCTCTAGGGCATATTTCCAACACTGTCAGCCTCTCCACGTACAGTCCACGTCCGATGGATGTCGTTCGTTGACCACGTTGACCAGGCCGCGCCGAGAGCACCATGGCGGTGGACGATGGCGAGGCCTAGGAAGGGAACGACACGGAGCCGGGGAAGACTCGGCAATGGTTGCCCACGCGGTGGGGTGTACGAGGGTTTACTGGTCCGGCTGCCGTCGCCGGAAATTAACAGGAGGTGTGGGTGAGTAGAGGAATGGCCTGGCTAGCAATGAAGTAGGGTGGGGCGGTGTGGCCTGTGCGGCAGCACAGCCGGCCACAGGAGGCGGGTGCAGGCAGTCCCACCGGCACTGGCTTGGGCGGCTGGAGCAAGAAGATCAGATATTGAAGAAGCAGCACGGCCGTTGGATTAACATCCAACGGTCACTGCTGCTAGAATCGTTTGTGGACTAAGTTGACAAAGCCTTTCATACATGTCAACCTAGTAGACCCACAAGTCAGCCTCCAAATCTATCCCAAACAGCATACAGCCCGAAATTTCTAGCCAGATTCAAATTAATTTTAAAACTAAATATACCTTAATTTAAATTCAATGAAATTTTACCCACACAAAAACAATGAAATTTAAAATATCAAAATCCAAAAGAAAAAAGTATTTTGGAACTAATTGCCTGTTTACAAAAAACAAAATAGCTGGCTAGCCATTTTCAGAAAGGAAAAAACAAACTGGGCTGGTCATGTGCTAAACATATGCAATAAAAGCCTGGGCTAGACGGGCTACAGCTCCCGCACAACCCAGTTGATACCCTTCTCCGTCCCGAAAAAACAAAATTACTGCGCGGTGCTGGGTCCCTATTGTCATCCTCACCATGTACAGTCATCTCCTTATTCCTCTCGGTTGTTGACCATGTTGACAACACTAGAGGGCGGCGCCGCGGCAAGCGAACCAAGGCGGAGGATGATGGTGAGGCCTCGGACGGGAACGAACAGGAGCCGGGGAAGATGCACAGAGTTTTAGGGTGTGATGTGGCCACGATGCATGCGCGGCAGCACAGCCAGCCATGGGAGGCGGGAGCAGGCGGTCCCACCGGCGCTGGTTTGGCTTTGGCGGCTCGAGGAAGAAGAGACTGAAGAAACACGACAGACGTTGAATGTCAATCCAACGGTCAAGGTTGACGCAATCGTTTGTTGACTAAGCCGACACCAAGTAGCATACTTTTTTATATATAGGAAGAAAAGAAAAACTAGGCTCGTTCGCCTGATAACATTCCCGAAACTGCGACCGTTCGATCTTGTGTCACAACTAAAACTGCGAGGAAAATGCGTTCGTCTGCCGTCCTCCTCCCAGGGAACGTTCGCCACATAAGTGACTAGCACCCTTGGTTTTCAACTGAGAGGTCTTGGGTTCGAGTCCCAGGAACTCTCAATTTTGTCCTCCTTCCTTCCTCGCAAAAAAAGGGAAAGAAAATCAAAGACTTGAGAAGGCGCACAGAACAAGCTAGTGTACCAGTAAAGAGATGTTGGTGAGTTTTAGAAAAAAGAGAGACGTGCTCCTGTAGCTGGTTCGAATCCAAACCTAGACTATGACTATATATGGTGCTATGCTACTCTGCAAGTAATGAAACTGACATATCCAACATTCGCTTCTCCTCTTCTCAACTTACTCTGCCTAGCATCAGAAGCTCTCGCCGCAGCAACCATGTCCGCTGGCTGCTCGTCCACCTGCTCTTCAGCAGGCAACAACCAGATATGAGCCAAGTCGCCACCCGTACCATCGCGTGTGGATCTCATCGCACCCCCGCCGGCACGCGCACCGCAGCCGGTTGCTCATCGCAACCCGCTGCCGTTGGTGTGGTGCCACTGCTGCAAATCACACAGAGTCATCTGTCGCGTCTCAACTACAATCCTCAACCCTAGCCGAGTCTTCTACAAATGCCCGAATCATGGGGTAATAATATGTTTAAGTGATGTTCTACTGCTTTCAGTTGCTGATTTTTTTAATAGTTTGGTTGATGATCTTCCAATTTGATTCGTGCAGAAAAGGGAAGATTGGTGTGATTTGTATTTCTGGGAAGTTGCTGATGTGGGGGAGTGCAACTGCGCTGATTATTTGGTTAGCCGAGGAATCCCAATACTAGCAGGTTGGGGTGTTGGACAAGTAACTGAAGGAACGGCAGAAGAGGAAGATGCAGAGCAGAAGGTTAAAGATGCAGTTCCTCTAATCGTGGCCAAGCAACAGCTGCTGAACGGCCTTGACAACAATGAGGAGATGAAAGAGCTTGTGAAGATAATGGGCAAAATCGATGTGCTCTGTAGGATGATTGTCTCTTTATTTGCAGTGTATGTAGCACTCGTGATGTATTCAGTGGCTATGACATGAGAACTTTACTGAAACTAGTAATGAATGAAACCTGTGTAGTAGGCTGGGCGTAGTGTTGTGAACATCTAATGATTTCTATTAACGGAAATCAGGGGGTATCCCATTTTGCTCATAAATAAATAAATAGAGAGGCCCTTTTGGTAATAAATAAATAAATTAGCAGAGGCCCTGTCGGGTCAGCTTTGTTCTCATTCGAAGACGTCAAGCAAATTGCAGTCTAACAGCAAACTATGTGATCAAATTCAAGTTTCACAGCCAAATATGAGTACAACTAAACAATAATGTCATCATGTTTTAGTCATCATACAATCACCAAACACAAATCAGCATACATAACAAGTGATGTTCTCACAGCAAAATACTAAACAACATGCTCATCAGGTTTCAGTTGTCATAGCAAACACAATTTCACATAGTAGATAAAAAAACGTCTTCTGACAGGCAAATACGACAAAAGCAATGTAATCATCATCCGCAGCAGCATCAACATCTTCGCCATGTGTATCAGTCTGAATCACAATTCCCCACGGTGTCATCTTCTTTTTCGTCCTCAACGTCCTCGAACGTTGGCTTCTTCTTGATCAACTCTTGTATGTCCACAGCACGACAGGCAATCTTTTCGCCGGCGTCATTGACGTGATGGTTCTCAAAGATATTAGGAACATCTATGTTATCTTGTACATTAGGAGCAATGTAAGCATCATCTTGTTGTGCAACTTCATTAAACGAATTCCTCTGCTCAAACCTTTGCAATACTCTCCAGTCATCGCTACGTGCAAATGTGTCTTCCAAGAAAAATATATGTGTTGCTTGATTTGCCAAAATAAAAGGCTCGTTGGTCTGGTACGCCGCCTTGACATTGATGGATTTGAAATAATCATCAGCTCTGGGTTTTGCGATCCTGGAAAACAGGTTATACCAACGACAGCACAACAGAACCACACACCGATGATCCTCGAAACTGGAGATATGCTGCAACTGAACAGTGTCTGTTATGTTAGCATACATTTCAGTTGTCTCTTTGTCATACGTATCTGTCCTCATGATGGCACTGTTTTGTGTCTTCCTGCCTTCTCTCGTGCAAGGGTGTTGTAGCGCACATTTCCAACAACGCAAGCTTCATAATGTCTTACCTGAGTATCAGGACCCATTGCTAGTGAGTAAAGGGCATCATCAACTGCCTGCCCATCCTCCCGCATCTTCTTATCCTATGGTTAGAAAATAGACAAGCTGATCATCTTATGTACTCAATATATTGAAAAAACTGACAGTGCAATTCAAAAGCTTACATGGCTCTTGAACCATTTCGCAAATCCTGCCATAACCAGTTTGTCAATGTTTCTTGGATTTTGCGGCAGTAACTCCTTTTTGTAGATGCTGCACAACATAGTGATCGCGTCAAACATCTAAATATATAAGAATGTGCTGCAAGTTTAGTAGATTACGATGTATTAGCACTTACTTGATATAAGGTAGTATCTCAGGACAGTTATTCAACACATACCAAACCATTTTGTCCAAATCTTTAGGTTTGTCCTCTTGTCGACTCTTCCCTGTAACTCAAACAGAATAATCGAAAACATTGAGCCCGGGATTGTCTTCACCCACCTCTTTGCTAAGCTGATCAGCTGTTTCAATGTATTCTGAGCAGAATGTCAACACTTCTGTAGCAATGTAGGCCTCTGCAATGGAATCCTCGGGTCTAGCTATGTTCCTAACATAGCCCTTGAAAGTGCCTAGCCGCCTTTCAATAGGGTATATCCAGCCATACTGTACTGGACCTCTAAGTAGTGCCTCATCAGGTAGATGAATAGCCAAATGCACCATCACATCAAAGAAGGCTAGAGGATATATCTTCTCAAGGTCGCATAGGATAGTTGGTATCTTGTCTCTAAGATGCTCCAAAGCATCTATCCTGATATTTCTATTGCAGAGTTCCCTGAAGAATTGTCCCAACTCTACAACTACTCTGTATAAGTCAGGGCGGCCCAATCCTCTAAGGATAACAGGTAAAACCCTTTGAAGTAGGACGTGGCAGTCATGAGTTTTCAACCCTTGTACCTTGTTTCCATCTGCACTGACTCTTCTTTCACGGTTGGAAGCAAATCCATGTGGGAATCTCACACGTGACAGGACCTCGCAGAATTCTTTTCTTTTTACCTTGTCTAGGACGTACACAACTGGTGCCATATCCCGTAGTTTACCTTCATCTTGCACCTGCAAATCATGTCTGATGCCCAGGTGTGTCAAATCAATCCTAGATTTTAAGGTATCTTTCGTCTTGCCTTCAATATTAAGAAGTGTGCCGATAATGTTGTCACATCTATTTTTCTCGATGTGCATCACATCATGATTATGCCGCAGATCAAAATCTTTCCAATACTCCAAGTCCCACAAAGTGGACCTGCGGGTAAACAATAATCTCTCTTCTGCCCTGCCACGCTTCCTTTTCCCGCTACCATTACCAGGATGGTTTCCTGGTGTAATGTGCCTGACCTTCTCTAATTCCACTTGCAACTCATCGGCGGTGAGCCTCTTTGGCGCATCTCGGTTTTCATGCTTTGCATTGAACACATGTCTTCGGTATTTTCTAGGATGCGGCTTGTCCTTGGCAAGGAAACAGCAGTGTCTAATGTAACAGATCTTGCTAAGTATTTATTGCGTATGACAGCGGATTCCTATCACAGCGAACACATGCATTGTAACCATGTGTCGTTCACCCTGACATAGTGCCCAAAGCCGGATAATCATGGATGCACCAAATTATAACAGCACGCAGAAAGAAATCAGCTGGTGGGCTGCTATATAGGTCTCGAGTGAGAACACCCCTCCATAGCTGTTGAAGTTCCTCCACAAGAGGCTCCATGAACAAATCAAAATCCTTTCCAGGACTTTTTGGACCTGGGATGAGCAAGGCCATCATGTAGTTTGATTCTTTGGTGCAGACATTTGGAGGGATGTTGTAAGGGATAACAAGCACTGGCCACATGGTATATGTGGTGCTCTGGTGGCCAAATGGGTTAAATCCATCTAAAGCTAAGCCAAGTCTAATGTTTCTCGGGTCAGCAGCAAACTTTTTGTGTTTATGATTGAAGCTTTTCCACTCACTGCCATTAGATGGATGGCTCATTACATTCTGATCTCTGTACTCCTGGTTCCTAGAATGCGACAGTACATCCTCCCTTGTTTCAGCATAATGAAACAACCTCTGCAATCTTGGTATAATTGGAAAATGTCTCAGAACATTATGAGGAATCCTCTTCACAGCATCACCATCTTTCCATCTTGATGATTTGCATTTCGGGCATTCACTTAAGTTGGCATAATCCTTCTGGAACAGAACACACTTATTCTTACAAACATGGATCATATCATATCCAATTCCAACTACACGAAGGAAATTCTTCATTTTACTGTAGGTGTGGGGCAGCTCAGACGCATCTGGGAAAGATTTGCGGAAAGCAGCCAACATCGCATCGAATGATTTGTTGGTCATCCGCTCAGATGTCTTCACCTGAAGAAAGGTGACCATAGCTGAGAATACTGACAGCTTATTTCCTGGGGTGACAGCTGTGACGCCCCGAGACCGACGCTCCAGATGCGTTCCATGTTTTGAGTGTCAGCTCGGTTATTTATTCTGTGTGTTGCATTCATCATCGCATCATTTGCATTGCATCGGCATTTCGTTGCCGCCATGTCTTAAAACTTGCATCCACTCGTAGTTGCCGCATCCCCCCTTGCGTTCGTTGACCGTTCTGAGTCTAACCGGATTTTCGCTTCTCTCTTGTCTGACCGTTTGACCCTCTCTGCACAACCACCGACCCCCTCTGGCGTGCGTCCGAAAACTTCCCCAAACCCGAGCCGGACTGTTGTGACCGTTGGGTCCGGATCATCCCCTAACATCTACAAAACATCTCCGTTTTCTTATTTGGACTCCCTATCTAATTTTCTCGACCGCCCGATTACGATCGGACGGACCGAGTAACCCCTCCCCAATCCCCTACCTACTTAAATAGACCAACCCTAAATTCTAGGGGATTTGTCCCTGCCGCCGCCGCTG
This sequence comes from Aegilops tauschii subsp. strangulata, assembly GCF_002575655.3. Lineage (NCBI taxonomy): Eukaryota > Viridiplantae > Streptophyta > Magnoliopsida > Poales > Poaceae > Aegilops > Aegilops tauschii. The sequence goes on from NC_053039.3 coordinate 52,558,839, forward strand.
CACTCATCTCCCACCTCGGGATCTCCTCCCAACCGGCCACCACCGATCCTCTTCCTTGGGATCCATCCCCTCCCGATCCACCAACCACAACCAGACTCCTCTCCTCCTCGTTTCCCCCTCCTCTGCTCGTTCGTCCCCGAGCAGCGCCTCCACCGTCGCCGGCGACCGCGTCACCAGGACCCTCGCGCACGAGCTCCTCCCTTCTCACGCGCCTGAGACCAGCAGCTCTCCTCGAGCCGGCCGCAGCAGCAGCCCCAGGCCGACCCCGCGCCCTCTCCCTCGGTCCCTCCTTCTCTTCCTTCTTTCTCCTGATCTCACATCTCTCTCTCTCGCAAGACCCTGACGGCCAAGGCGCCAGGAGCCGGAGACCGAGCCTCCCGTTGCCAAACACCACCGTGGCCAGCCGCCGGAACCCGACTGGACCATGCCGCAGCTCCTCTGCCTCCTTCCTTTCTCTCTTTCTTCTTCTTCACTATCGTTTCTCTCTCCCTCCCTCACGCTACGCTCTCTGTCTCTCAACGCAGGACGCCGCTGCCATGGCCTCAAATCGAGCCGCCCTCGACCTCCTCCGGCCGCCCAACCATCAGATCCGTTCCGCCGTTCCTCGTCGTCCCCTCTTCGGATCTCGCCGCGAGACGCCCGCGCCGAGTCCAGCGCCAAGCCGCCGCCGTTGCCCCTGTTTCCTGCCGCTGCACCGCTGCTGCCTTCTTCGTCCACAAGCGTAGGTCCTCGCGTTGACCGCGTCAACCAGCGGCTCGTCCCACGCCTTTGCTCGCTGCGTTGACCCGATCTGGCCTCCTCGTTCGATCCAGCGCCCCTTCCAGCCCTTTTACTCCACCGACCGGCCCAAGGCCCAGGGTGAGCAGCGCCCCTAGCCCTTTCCTCTATTGGGCTAGTCAGATGCGGCCCGTACCATGTTTTTCCTAGTTCTACAAATTTGCTATTTGTCCAGAGAACGATTGTTTTACAGAAAAACCCTTGCACTTCATGCATTTAATAACTCCACAACCGTGCATCGGATTAAAACAAACTAAATATGTAAAATGCTTAGAATTTTGTGTAGTTTAATAAGATGCCACTTTCACCCATGTTAAAATTGTTTAAAATATTGTTTGATTAAATTTGCTTAAATAACATGCTAAAATGATTTAATTCATAACTAATTAACCGTAACTCGGAATTTAATAAACTGCATATGTAAATGGGGTAGAAAAATGCATAGATTAACATGGTGCACTTCATTTTGCTTTTTAACAATATTAAAATTGCGTTTATGGCAGAACAGTACCAATCCCAATATATGGACATGAGGATTTTCCGGAATTGTTGTTGTTTGTTTCCGGCCTCATTTAACTTGCTTAACTAGGTAGTTTCCTTATGCTTCACCTCTTGCCATGGTGAACAACATTTAACATTGTTGGGTACATAACGAGAGAGAACTAAATAATTGATGTGGTGTTTCGTCAATATGCAACTCGTTGCATATTGAGCTCCACTTAATTTGTAGTGTTGTTTGTTGCACTTTGCCATGCCATGCCTCATTAAACCGGACATGCATCATATTTGTTTTGCATCATGCCATGTGTATGTGGTGGTTGTTTACTATGCTATTTGTTTCTTTCCGGCTTGCTTCTCTCGTTAGCTTCGGTTTCGTTCCGGAGTTGTGAGGATTCGTTCGACTCCGTCCGCTTGTCTTCTTCGTGGACTCGTTCTTCTTCCTTGCGGGATCTCAGGCAAGATGACCATACCCTCGAAATCACTTCTATCTTTGCTTGCTAGCTGTTCGCTCTATTGCTATGCCGCATTACCTATTCACTTGCTCTTCAAGCCTCCCAAATTGCCATGAACCTCTAACCTTTGTCACCTTCCTAGCAAACCGTTGTTTGGCTATGTTACCGCTTTTGCTCAGCCCCTCTTATAGCGTTGCTAGTTGCAGGTGAAGATGAAGATTGCTCCATGTTGGTTTATGTTTATGTTGGGATATCACAATATCTCTTATCTTAATTAATGCATCTATATACTTGGTAAAGGGTGGAAGGCTCGGCCTTATGCCTGGTGTTTTGTTCCACTCTTGCCGCCCCTAGTTTCCGTCATACCGGTGTTATGTTCCTTGATTTTGCGTTCCTTACGCGGTCGGGTGATTTATGGGACCCCCTCGACAGTTCGCTTTGAATAAAACTCCTCCAGCAAGGCCCAACCTTGGTTTTACCATTTGCCTACCTAAGCCTTTTTCCCTTGCGTTCTGCAGACTCAAGGGTCATCTTTATTTTAACCCCCCCGGGCCAGTGTTCCTCTGAGTGCTGGTCCAAACTAGAGCCACTTGCAGCGCCACCTCGGGGAAACTCGAGGTCTGGTTTTAGTTGTACGTAGTGTTCATCCGGTGTGCCCTGAGAACGAGATATGTGCAGCTCCTATCGGGATTTGTCGGCACATTCGGGCGGCTTTGCTGGTCTTGTTTTACCATTGTCGAAATGTCTTGTAAACCGGGATTCCGAGACTGATCGGGTCTTTCCGGGAGAAGGTTTATCCTTCGTTGACCGTGAGAGCTTATGATGGGCTAAGTTGGGACACCCCTGCAGGGTTATATCTTTCGAAAGCCGTGCCCGCGGTTATGAGGTAGATGGGATTTTGTTAATATCCGGTTGTAGAGAACTTGACACTTGACCTTAATTAAAACACATCAACCGCGTGTGTAGCCGTGATGGTCTCTTCTCGGCGGAGTCCGGGAAGTGAACACGGTTTCTGGGTTATGTTCGACGTAAGTAGGAGTTCAGGATCACTTCTTGATCATTACTAGTTGACGACCGTTCCGTTGCTTCTCTTCTCGCTCTCATTTGCGTATGTTAGCCACCATATATGCTTAGTGCTTGCTGAAGCTCCACCTCACTACCTTTTCCTTCCTATAAGCTTAAATAGTCTTGATCTCACGGGGTGAGATTGCTGAGTCCTCGTGACTCACAGATACTTCGAAAATAGTTGCAGGTGCCGATGAGACCAGTGCAGGTGACGCAACTGAGCTCAAGTGGGAGCTCGATGAAGATCTTGTTCGTTGTGTTGTTTCTTTTCATATTGATCAGTAGTGGTGCCCAGTTGGGACGAGCAGGGATCTAGCAGTTGGGTTGTCTTCTTTTCTTTTGGTTCCGTAGTCGGACCTATGTGTGTATCCCTGAATGATGTATGTTTCATTTATGTATTGTGTGAAGTGGCGATTGTAAGCCAACTCTTTATCCCATTCTTGTTCATTACATGGGATTGTGTGAAGATGGCCCTTCTTGCGACAAAACCACAATGCGGTTATGCCTCTAAGTCGTGCCTCGACACGTGGGAGATATAGCCGCATCGTGGGCGTTACAACAGCCACGTTGCATTGTTCCAACATGCAGGCCCACCGTTTTTCTTCTGCAGGTGAAAGTTCACGGAATGCACGAGCATTTCGTAGCATTGTTTCAATGTTGGTCAAACTCACTGGCTCCGCCACCACCTCCTCCTCCTCCTCTTCCACCTGAGCATCAGGCAGATCAAGATGGTGATCTGCTGCTTCCACATGGTCAATAACATTGACGTTCACAGCTTCACCATGATGAACCCACCTAGTATATGTGACCGACATCCCATACAAGTGTAGATGATTTTGCACAGTTGACCGGGGTCTTGTAACTGAATTCATACAACTGCTACACGGGCAGAGCACATCTGATTTCGGACCACCGTACTCAGCTCTGATAAAATTCATGAAGTTTTCAACCCCCTCGACATATGCAGCGGAGAATCTTCGAGCAGAAGTTATCCAAGTCCTGTCCATCTGTTAGACATACAAATTAGTTCTTCTACGAGATATTACAGCAAAAACATATATGCTTTTTTATGAAGTCCAGAAAAAAATACCTAGGTCGATGTCTAAAGCTATGGCAAGATATTTGGACGAGCGGATCTAAGTAACGTAATATATGTAAAGCTAATTCAGCAAACAGATTTGAGTGCTAAATTATGGCAGGCTGTTTCAGCAGTCAATGAGGCCGAGCACACAGCCATCGAACTATCGAAGGCCATCGCAGCAACAAAGATCGAGTATAAAACGGTGTAGAGGTATTTCACCTAACAGATTGGCTACTAGACCATGGCAATCTATGTCACAATAAATATATGGCAGGATATTTTAGCAACTAATCGGCCTTGGCATGCCATCTCAGCTAAGCAGATTGAGTGGAGAACAGGGCAAGGAAGCTTCTTAAGCACAGCATATTGACTGTAAACTACTTTGGCAAACAGTGAGATTAACAGCGTCTATCAGCTAACATTCAACGCTACACTGACATGCACGGGGCCTCAGTCTAGAATGCGCGTACTGTGGGAGAAGTTGACCGCCGTGCGTCTCCAGACGAAAGTCGCCAGCGGTGGCGGCGCTGACCGTCCTGTGCCTCCACAAGAACGTCGCCAGCGATGGCGGCGCGGCTAGAGGACGGTAGTCTACGAGAGCGTACTGTGGGAGCGAGAGGATCGCCGTGCGTCCCCTCGACGAACCGCGGCACCGATGTATCGGCGCGGAGGGGGGCGGCTTTGGCGGAGCGAATGGAGTGGAGGAGGACGGGGGGAGGGGGTTTGGGGAATATTATTGGCTAGTTGGCCGAAGGGCGGTTGAATCTAGGATTTGGGGGGAATTTTTGGGTGGGGGGAGGATTTTCGCGCGGTGGGCGGGGGGAGTTTGGCTCATGGTCAGTTTCTCTAAGTGCAGTCCCACGTGTGAGTGAAGAGGCAAGCCGAAGCGCGTTCCGTTTGCGTGAGCCGTGTGCAGGACCGTGTGTGGGGTGCAATGCGACCGCGACAGGGGTGTTGTGAGTGTACCGCCTTTTTTCCTTTTAAACTAGGTGCTTCGCCCCCTCAAAAAACATGTTGCTTCGCGCGATCAATCGATACTACTACTAGTAATCCAGTAATCCCAACTAAAACGGCGCGGCTGGGTCTTTTCCCGCGCGATATGCTGGGAGGTTGGCTTAGTTGGGTTTTTTAGGACGAGTAATGCTACACCTACGTAATCCTAGTTACGTAATTAACGTAATGTGAAACGTGTGAGCTGTTGATTGTAGATTGGGTGGAGGGAGGGGCCCACCACCATGAAAATCAGGGGAGGAGAGAGAGAGAGGCAATTTACGTTAACCCTTTCGTAGGTTCCCGTAGATGTAGAAAGATGTGAAATGCGTGAATGTGTAGTGGACGTACTATTGGAGTGCCTAAGATAAATTGTGTATGTATAGACCCTATATGTTTATTTTACTTCGCATGTTAGCTTTGTCTCGGTTCAATAAAAAGCAGAGTTGGTGATGATGGTGTGCCTGTCATCCTGCAATATAGGCCGTCCGATCTATATCTAACGGATAGGAAGCAAACTATGACAATTTACCCGCACTCCTCTCCACATTTGCAGATAAGGCCTTCCCTCGTTCATCCTTTTCTCCCACAAGATCTTGATCTTCCGTGCAACGCACGGGCATGTTGCTAGTACTCCTACAATATACTATATTATTGTGAAAGTTCATATACACCGGACGAGATTAATGCAAACATGACCGATTTTCATTACATTTCAAACTTTATAGGATAGAAAAATAAAAGAAACCCGACCCTAAACCTATTCTATGGCGGCACCGACGTCCTCCATCTGTGATCTCTATGTACGGGGGCAGGGTTCAAGACCCGTGAAGTGAAGGTGCGGTCTCCGGCGAGGAAGAGTAGAACACGGGATACGGACCGGCCAGTTGGCACACCATGCCCTGCCGCCTCCCATGCCCTACTCATCCTCGGAGGAGTCCCCGACTGATACGTCTCCAACGTATCTATAATTTTTGATTGCTCCATGCTATATTATCTACTGTTTTGGACATTATTGGGCTTTATTATTCACTTTTATATTACTTTTGGGACTAACCTATTAACCGGAGGCCCAGCCCAGAATTGCTGTTTTTGCCTATTTCAGAGTTTCATAGAAAAGGAATATCAAACGGAGTCCAAACGGAATGAAACCTTCGGGAACGTGATTTTTAGGAAGATTATGATCCGAGAGACTTGTACCCTACGTCAAGAAACAAAAGAGGAGGCCACGAGGTAGGGGGCGCGCCCACCCCCAGGGCGCGCCCTCCACCCTTGTGGGCCCCCTGTTGCTCCACCGACGTACTCCTTCCTCCTATATATACCTACGTATCCCCAAACGATCAGATACGGAGCCAAAAACCTAATTCCACCACCGCAACCTTCTGTACCCACGAGATCCCATCTTGGGGCCTGTTCTGGAGCTCCGCCGAAGGGGGCATCCATCACGGAGGGCTTCTACATCAACACCATAGCCTCTCCGATGAAGTGTGAGTAGTTTACCTCAGACCTTCGGGTCCATAGTTAGTAGCTACATGGCTTCTTCTCTCTTTTTGGATCTCAATACAATGTTCTCCCCCTCTCTCGTGGAGATCTATTCGATGCAATCTTCTTTTCGTGGTGTGTTTGTTGAGACCGATGAATTGTGGGTTTATGATCAAGATTATCTATGAACAATATTTGAATCTTCTCTGAATTTTTTTATGTATGATTGGTTATCTTTGCAAGTCTCTTCGAATAATCAGTTTGGTTTGGCCTACTAGATTGGTTTTTCTTGCAATGGGAAAAGTGCTTAGCTTTGGGTTCAATCTTGCGGTGTCCTTTCCCAGTGACAGTAGGGGCAGCAAGGCACGTATTGTATTGTTGCCATCGAGGATAACAAAATGGGTTTTTTATCATATTGCATGAATTTATCCCTCTACATCATGTCATCTTGCTTAAAGCGTTACTCTGTTTTCGTGAACTTAATACTCTAGATGCATGCTGGATAGCGGTCGATGAGTGGAGTAATAGTAGTAGATGCAGGCAGGAGTCGGTCTACTTGTCTTGGACGTGATGCCTATATACATGATCATACCTAGATATTCTCATAACTATGCTCAATTCTGTCAATTGCTCAACAGTAATTTGTTCACCCACCGTAAAATACTTATGCTCTTGAGAGAAGCCACTAGTGAAACTTATGGCCCCCGGGTCTATCTTCATCATATTAATCTTCCAACACTTTATTATTGCCTTTGCTTTTTACTTTGCTTTTATTTTACTTTGCATCTTTATCATAAAAATACCAAAAATATTATCCTATCATATCTATCAGATCTCACTCTCGTAAGTGACCGTGAAGGGATTGACAACCCCTTAATGCGTTGGTTGCGAGGATTTATTTGTATTGTGCAGGTGCGAGGGACTCGCGCGTAGCCTCCTACTGGATTGATACCTTGGTTCTCAAAAACTGAGGGAAATACTTACGCTACTTTGTTGCATCACCCTTTCCTCTTCAAGGGAAAACCAACGCAGTGCTCAAGAGGTAGCAAGAAGGATTTCTGGCGCCGTTGCCGGGGAGGTCTACGCAAAAGTCAACATACCAAGTGCCCATCACAAACCCTTATCTCCTGCATTACATTATTTGCCATTTGCCTCTCGTTTTCCTCTCCCCCACTTCACCCTTGCCGTTTTATTCGCCCTTTTTCCGTTCGTCTTTTCATTTGCCTTGATGTCTTACTTGGCTCGTTTGCTCGTTTGGTTGAAATAGTTGAGTATTTATTCCTAAACAGAGAAGCTAAGATCCATGGATCCTCATCCGCTTGCCAATCTTTTTAAGAGATCCAATTATGATGAACCAATTCCTAGTGATTTGGGTGCACTAGATTATCTTTATAAGGTTTTGCTTGAAATCCGTGAATCTGAAAATTGTGATGAAGTGCTTTATGAAGTGATTCACAATAGATCTTTGAATAAAAAGCATGATTGCAATGATTCTATTATAAATTCTCTTAATGTCAATTGTGCAAATATTATGCAAAACCCTAAGCTTGGGGATGCTAGTTTTGCTATGTCTACTACTTGTTGCAATGATCATGATTGGGGTGATTCTTCTTATGATCTTAAAAATTTATTTAAGCCCCATGATGAATATGACATTGATAATAGTGTTTGCAATAATATTGAAAGTGGGTTTGGAAGAGTGTCAACTTTATATCCCACATATTTGGAGTATGTTCAATCTTATGATACTTTTTATAAAAGTGGGTCTGGAGAGGTCATGACTTTAGTTAATGATAATCCCACTATTTTGGAAGAGTGTCAACTTCGCATGCATGTGGATCGTGTTGAGAATATGCTATGTGATAGCTACTTTGTTGAATTTTCCTATGATCCTACATGTAATTATTATGAGAGAGGAAAATATGGTTGTAGAAATTTTTATCTTACTAAATTACCTCTCGTCATGTTGAGATTGCTATCGTCTCTTTGTTCTTCCTTGCATATGCTAATTTTTGCTTGCTATGATAATTTGTTTGCTTATAAAATGCCTATGCATAGGAAGTATGTTAGACTTAGATGTGTTTGTCATGTGTTTTATGATGCTCTTTTTGCGCTTCAATTCTTGTCTTTCTTGTGAGCATCATTAGAATTATCAATGTCTAGCTAAAAGGCTTTAAAAAAAGCGCTTGTTGGGATACAACCCAATATTTATCCTTGCTGTTTAGCAATAAATATTTGTTCTAGCCTCTGGTTAGATGTGTTTTTATGTTTTAATTAGTGTTTGTGCCAAGTTAAACCTATAGGATCTTCTTGGATGATAGTTATTTGATCTTGCTGTAATTTCCAGAAACTTTCTGTTCACGAAAACAATTGTTAAAAATCACCAGAACGTGATAAAATACTGATTCCAATTTCTGCTGATCAATACAAAAATTTCCTAGGTCTTCCTATTTTGGCTGATTTTGTGGAGTTCCAGAAGTTTGCGTTAGTTACAGATTACTACAGACTGTTCTGCTTTTGACAGATTCTGTTTTTCGTGTGTTGTTTGCTTATTTTGATGAACCTATGGCTAGTAAAATAGTTTATAAACCATAGAGAAGTTGGAATACAGTAGATTTAACACCAATAAATAAATAATGAGTTCATTACAGTACCTTGAAGTGGTCTTTTGTTTTCTTTCGCTAACGGAGCTCATGAGATTTCTGTTGAGTTTTGTGTTGTGAAGTTTTCAAGTTTTGGGTGAAATTTTTTGATGGATTATGGAACAAGGAGTGGCAAGAGCCTAAGCTTGGGGATACCCATGGCACGCCCAAGATAATCTAAGGACATCAAAAAGCTAAAGCTTGGGTATGCCCCGGAAGGCATCCCCTCTTTCGTCTACTTCCATCGGTAACTTTACTTGGAGCTATATTTTTATTCACCACATGATATGTGTTTTGCTTGGAGCGTCTTGTATGATTTGAGTCTTTGCTTTTTAGTTTACCACAACCATCCTTTCTGTACACACCTTTTGAGAGAGCCATACATGATTTGGAATTTGTTAGAATACTCTATGTGCTTCGCTTATATCTTTTGAGTTATATAGTTTTGCTCTAGTACTTCACTTATATCTTTTAGAGCACGGTGGTGGATTTGTTTTATAGAAACTATTGATCTCTCATGCTTCACTTAGATTATTTTGAGAGTCTTAAATAGCATGGTAATTTGCTTAAATAATCATAATATGCTTGGTATTCAAGATTTGTAAAAATTCTTATGAGTGTGTTGAATACTATGAGAAGTTTGATGCTTGATAATTGTTTTGAGATATAAAGATGGTGATATTAGAGTCATGCTAGTTGAGTAGTTGTGAATTTGAGAGATACTTGTGTTAAAGTTTGTGATTCCCGTAGCATGCACGTATGGTGAACCGTTATGTGATGAAGTCGGAGCATAATTTATTTATTGATTGTCTTCCTTATGAGTGGCGGTCGGGGACGAGCGATGGTCTTTTCCTACCAATCTATCCCCCTAGGAGCATGCGCGTAATACTTTGCTTTGATAACTTGTAGATTTTTGCAATAAGTATACGAGTTCTTTATGACTAATGATGAGTCCATGGATTATACGCACTCTTCTTCCTTCCACCATTGCTAGCCTCTCTACCGCGCACTTTTCGCCGGTATCATACACCCACCATAAACCTTCCTCAAAACTGCCACCATACCTACCTATCATGGCATTCCATAGCCATTCCGAGATATATTGCCATGCAACTTTTCACCGTTCCGTTTATTATGACACGCTCCATCATTGTCATATTGCTTTGCATGATCATGTAGTTGACATCGTATTTGTGGCAAGGCCACCATTCATAATTCTTTCATACATGTCACTCTTGATTCATTGCATATCCCGGTACACCGCCGGAGGCATTCATATAGAGTCATATTTTGTTCTAAGTATCGAGTTGTAATTTTTGAGTTGTAAGAAAATAAAAGTGTGATGATCATCATTTTTAGAGCATTGTCCCAAGTGAGGAAAGGATGATGGAGACTATGATTCCCCCACAAGTCGGGATGAGACTCCGGACAAAAAAAAGAGGCCATAAAAAAAGAGAAAAGGCCCAAATTAAAAAAATGAGAGAAAAAGAGAGAAGGGACAATGTTACTATCCTTTTACCACACTTGTGCTTCAAAGTAGCACCATGATCTTCATGATAGAGAGTCTCTCATTTTGTCACTTTCATATACTAGTGGGAATTTTTCATTATAGAACTTGGCTTGTATATTCCAATGATGGGCTTCCTCAAAATGCCCTAGGTCTTCGTGAGCAAGCGAGTTGGATGCACACCCACTTAGTATCTTTTGTTGAGCTTTCATATACTTATAGCTCTAGTGCATCCGTTGCATGGCAATCCCTACTCACTCACATTAATATCTATTGATGGGCATCTCCATAGCCCGTTGATATGGCTAGTTGATGTGAGACTATCTTCTCCCTTTTTGTCTTCTCCACAACCACCATTCTATTCCACATATAGTGCTATGTCCATGGCTCACGCTCATGTATTGCGTGAAGATTGAAAAAGTTTGAGAACGTCAAAAGTATGAAACAATTGCTTGGCTTGTCATCGGGGTTGTGCATGATTTAAATACTTTGTGTGGTGAAGATAGAGCATAGCCAGACTATATGATTTTGTAGGGATAACTTTCTTTGGCCATGTTATTTTGAGAAGACATAGTTGCTTTGTTAGTATGCTTGAAGTATTATTTTTTTATGTCAATATTAAACTTTTGTCTTGAATCTTTCGGATCTGAATATTCATACCACAATTAAGAAGAATTACATTGAAATTATGCCAAGTAGCATTCCACATCAAAAATTATCTTTTTTTATCATTTACCTACTCGAGGACGAGCATGAATTAAGCTTGGGGATGCTTGATACGTCTCCAACGTATCTATAATTTTTGATTGCTCCATGCTATATTATCTACCGTTTTGGACATTATTGGGCTTTATTATTCACTTTTATATTACTTTTGGGACTAACCTATTAACCGGAGGCCCAGCCCAGAATTGATGTTTTTTTGCCTATTTCAGAGTTTCGTAGAAAAGGAATATCAAACGGAGTCCAAACAGAATGAAACCTTCGGGAACGTGATTTTTAGGAAGATTATGATCCGGGATACTTGGAACCTACGTCAAGAAACAAAAGAGGAGGCCACGAGGTAGGAGGCGCGCCCACCCCCCAAGGGCGCGCCCTCCACCCTCGTGGGCCCCCTGTTGCTCCACCGACGTACTTCCTCCTATATATACCTAAGTACCCCCAAACGATCAGATCCGGAGCCAAAAACTTAATTCCACCGCCGCAACCTTCTGTATCCACGAGATCCCATCTTGGGGCCTGTTCCGGAGCTCCGCCGGAGGGGGCATCCATCACGGAGGGCTTCTACATCAACACCATAGCCTCTCCGATGAAGGGTGAGTAGTTTACCTCAGACCTTCGGGTCCATAGTTAGTAGCTAGATGGCTTCTTATCTCTTTTTGGATCTCAATACAATGTTCTCCCCCTCTCTCGTGGAGATCTATTCGATGCAATCTTCTTTTTGCGGTGTGTTTGTTGAGACAGATGAATTGTGGGTTTATGATCAAGATTATCTATGAACAATATTTGAATCTTCTCTGAATTCTTTTATGTATGATTGGTTATCTTTGCAAGGCTCTTCGAATTATCAGTTTGGTTTGGCCTACTAGATTGGTTTTTCTTGCAATGGGAGAAGTGCTTAGCTTTGGGTTCAATCTTGCGGTGTCCTTTCCCAGTGACAGTAGGGGCAGCAAGGCACGTATTGTATTGTTGCCATCGAGGATAACAAGATGGGGTTTTATCATATTGCATGAATTTATCCCTCTACATCATGTCATCTTGCTTAAAGCGTTACTCTGTTTTCATGAACTTAATACTCTAGATGCATGCTGGATAGCGGTCGATGAGTGGAGTAATAGTAGTAGATGCAGGCAGGAGTCGGTCTACTTGTCTTGGACGTGATGCCTATATACATGATCATACCTAGATATTCTCATAACTATGCTCAATTCTGTCAATTGCTCAACAGTAATTCGTTCACCCACCGTAAAATACTTATGCTCTTGAGAGATGCCACTAGTGAAACCTATGGCCCCCGGGTCTATCTTCATCATATTAATCTTCCAACACTTTATTATTGCCTTTGCTTTTTACTTTGCTTTTATTTTACTTTGCATCTTTATCATAAAAATACCAAAAATATTATCCTATCATATCTATCAGATCTCACTCTCGTAAGTGACCATGAAGGGATTGACAACCCCTTATCGTGTTGGTTGCGAGGATTTATTTGTATTGTGCAGGTGTGAGGGACTCGCGTGTAGCCTCCTACTGGATTGATACCTTGGTTCTCAAAAACTGAGGGAAATACTTACGCTACTTTGCTGCATCACCCTTTGCTCTTCAAGGGAAAACCAACGCAGTGCTCAAGAGGTAGCGCCGACCTCGGCGGTGCCGGACGTTGGACGGCGGCAAGTAGGACGCGTGGCTGACGGTGCTCCCGTCGTCGGCCGCCAGCGTGGCCACCGCTTGTGCGGTCGCATCCGCGTCCGGCTACGCCGCTATTGCATCGTGAGAGGCGACTTGAGCGAGGGCGGCGACCTCGAGCTTCATCCCCGAAGACAAGCTCTCCCGTAGAGCGTTCGCGCTTGCGGTCATGGCGGATGTGGTGCCAGGTAGGAGGACGATGCGCTATGGTGTGGAGGTTAGCTGGGCGTTGCCGCTTTAAGTAGCGCATTCCCGTGAGGTCAAGCGTCCTGGTGCGTCATTAAGTCACCGAAGTTGGTTCCTCGGGCACCGAGCCTCTTAACAACGGCATACGGACGGACGGCATGAATGCGGGAAGCTGGCGCCGGCTGGGAACGCACCGCGCGACGGCGTGAGGGACGAGGGTTTTTGGTGTGCCAGGGTAGTCAGCTGCGGTCGTGGCAACATTGGATATGCCCTTTGCTCACATGCGATCCCCGCATGTCATTGAAAAAGCAAGATGACCCGGCATGGTCTCAGGTCCTGAGGATGCAATTGGCCGCGCTACACCACTCCGCGGACGTGTCGCGGCGCCCCGTGCATCCTCGACGAGCCGGGTGTTGGGGTGTGTTTGGATTGTGGCCAAAGTGCACCTTACCAAAATTTTGGTCATGACCCAAAGATTGGTCTTTGTTTGGATGGTTGCCATTTTTTGGCATGCCAATGAACTCTAGCCAACTCTAGTTCATTTTTCTTGCCAATGTCGGCCAAATCATGGCAAACAAAACCTCAACCAAAACTTTGGCTACCCAATGCTTTAATGGGGCAACCTTGGGCACAAACCAAACATACTGTTGATCGTGCCACAGCACTAACGCCACCCTCGGCACACTGAAACCGACCGTGTCTAGCGACGATGAGCATGTCGCTCACCGCGGTCGCCATGTCCAGAGGCGGTGCTGGAGCTGCGCCACATTGTTGGCCCCATGACCCACATGAAAGGTTGCCGGTGGCGAGGAGGTCGTGGGCCAGCTCCTCCATTGGACTAGTCCGCGCTACGTCGTCCCGACTTGTGTGCCCCACATGTCGGTTTCCCTGTTTTCCCGGCCATATTCGAGCGTCAGTGCTCCGCGTTGCGCATTAGGCCTTTCACTATGTAGGCCAAGCGAGACAACTTATTGTTTATTTGAGCCGTTCAAGTATAATCATGTGGCGTTTTCTTATTTCTCATTCCTCTCCAACCCTCTTCTCCATCGATCATGTCGCCCTCCGGTCGAGTCCATCCTCCCGCATGCCTCATTTGAACATTCCGCCGAGTATCATTCGCATGTGGGCCTAGACCATGCTTGTATTTCCAATGTTTTGTAATTTGTCCGACATGCATACAAACAAACGGTTCGTTTAAAGTTTCACTTTGCCTCCACTAAGTGTCGCTTCGCATCTTAGTTTTGACATCCCATTCAGTTCATGCCCCGACACATGTTGACGAGATCGATTCATGTTCAGAGATCAATTGCATGTCGTGCAAGGAGATAAAGGTTTGGTCTGTTTCTATGATAGAAATGACCCGCGGGGGGGGGGGGTCTGTGGGGATCAGAGGGGGTATATTGTACGTTCATAAGTGAAACGAACGTACTGTACCCACCCTAGTCCTCTTTCAATCGATCTCCACACCCCGAGATGAAATCGAGAGAGAACAAGTGGGGGCATGTGTGATACCTAAGGCGGATTCAAAATTTTAAACCGGTGATCATAGCATCCGCAAATCATATATAAAGGGTATTCAATGTTCGTTTCGTTTTTGAATGTACAATATACTCCCTCCTATCCTTTCTAGTTTACATATAAGTTTTATGTGTAGTCAAAGTATCTCTACTTTGATCAAAAAAGTATCAACATTCAACAATGCCCAATCAATATTGTTAGATTCGTACGTACTCCTAGATTTGTACTTGAGATGGTTTCCAATTTGTTTTCAACCACGTGAATGTGCTTGTTCTCGCGCATGCTCTTCCTACTAGGATTTCGCCTCGTATAGCCAGTCCAATAGTAACTTTTTTAAGCTCACTGTCCAATAGTACTAGTGGAGTACTGACAACATCTGTACTAGAGTATGCAGTGCTCATAGTAGTACTCCCTCCTTCCATTTATATAGGGCCTATGTGGAGGAGAGAGATGTGAAAAATTAAGGGGAGTGAGCTCTCATGCAAGAGCCTAGCTATATACGCATTCCTAGTTAAATACGATAAATATGAAGAAAGAGATAGAGAGGAGATGGAAAAAAGTACTAATACAATAGCCAACCTTATAATTTTTTTTGCGGGAAATAGTCAACCTTATAGCCCACACTACTGTATGACTGCATATAATAGATGATGGCTATAGATGACATGGCAGTTCCTTATAGCCATTAACTGGCTATATTATTAACCATGCTCTAATGCATTTTTCAAAACCGCATTTGACTATTGACAAGATTAATAGTACATGAGATGTATAATGTGAAAATTATATCATTGGAAGCTCCTTTCACATACGAATTTGACCATATGCTTTGTGTAAGTTGCATGTCATATATTATTACTCTAACATTTGGTCAAAGTTAGCCTCGAGAAACGCATTAGGCCCTGTATAGTAAATGGAAGGAGGGAGTAGTAGTGGAAGTGGATCCTCTGACGTAGGTATCCCTGCCTTACCCTCCCTTTCGGTCACTTACTGCCGGACCCCATGCTTGCTAGGCCCCGCATGTCAGTTACTCAATGGGTTCGGCCACGTCAGGGGATCCTCATCCATAGTATACTCCCTCTGTTTTTATTTACTCCGCATAAAACGGAGGGAGTGGTAGTATAAATGACACGGGCGGGGGAGGGGGAGGGACGTCGGTTTGCTCTCAACTGCGGTCCCACAAGCGAGCGAAAACACAAGACGAAGCGTGTTCCATTCGGTGAGCGACGTGGAGGGTCCAGCGTGCCGGGCTGCAACGCGAACGCGACAAAAGCGATGTACAGTCGAAACCGATTGACCGGTCATCACCGGAACCACTATTCACACCAGAACCTTCGCTGCTCGGCCTACGCCAGCCACTGCCCAAAAACCACACCTAATCTCCAGCCCTTTCACCCACCTTTCGATACCCTAGCCCGCATCAAGCGTCCCCTAGTTCGCCGGAAAAGCCATGGTCCACCGCAAGATCACGTACTACAAGATGCTGACGTCGGAGCGCCACGCAGAAATCACGGTGGCGGTCGGCGCCATAGACCTCCGTTCCCAAGCTCGCTTTGCGGCGGGCCAATCCCCGAGTTCTCTGGAGCCAAGCTACAAGGAGGAGGAAGCTGATCCAATGTTCGTGGCGGAGGTCATGGCGCAGAAGGCCCCCGATGGGTATGAGACGATGGACGTCGACTTCGTGCCAGCATCCGAGTCCCCCATGGTGCAGGCGGACCAGCGGTTCAACCTGGCGATACTAAAGGAGGACCGGGAGGCAGAGGCTCAACTCGACATGGAGCGCGCGCATGCCGCTGCCATCGAGGCTCTCCTGCAGGCGGAACCAGATGTCGTGGATGTGAACCGGGCGGCGGAGGCTCAACTTGAGGCGGAGCGCGCGAATGCCGCTGCCATCGAGGCCCTCCTGCAGGCGGAACCAGACGTCCTGGACTTGAACTGGGCGGCAGAGGCTCAACTCGACGCGGAGCGCGCGGATGCCGCTCTCATCGAGGCCCTCCTGCAGGCGGAACCGAACGTCCTAGACTTGAACCGGGTGGCGGAGGCTCGACTCAACGCGGAGCGCGCAGATGCCGCTGCAATCGAGGCCCTCCTGCAGGCGGAACCGGACGTCCTCGACTTGAACCGGGCGGTGCTCTCATCCGTGCAGAGTGCCCGCATGCTCCGCGTGAACGAGTAGCTGGAGGCCGAGGACAACCACGGTGCGGAGACACACGTCGGCATCTACGGCTAGTTCGCGTTGGCAGCCAAAGACGACGAGGCTGTCTCGTTCTGCGAGCAGTGCTAGTTTTTATTTATGTTGTTGTTTTTATGGATCTTTTGTTGTGTAAAAACATATATTGTTATGCAAGTCGCCTGACTTGGGTTAGTCTACCATTTCAAGCGGTTGGATGAATATCCTACGTCTCCTAACCCTTCTTCCTCGCCTCTTCTTCTTCCCCAACAGACCACCGCACGGGCCATACGGATACTCCCCAACATGCGGTTGGATAAACATACTCTATGAACGAAAATTATGTGTCAGCGGTAGGATGGCTGAGTTTGGTTTGTTCACATGCGACAGCACGTGTCAGTGAGGGTGCGTTCCCTTGGTTGGGTTTGCGGCGTGCAGGAGCGACTGTGTGAGGGTGCGGTGCGACCGCGGCGTGCAGGAGTGACCATGTGAGGGTGCGGTGCGACCGCGATAGCCGTGCGCAAGTGTACCTCCTTTTCATTTTGAAAACTTTAGGCAAGCTTAGCAAAAATGTGTGGCAAAGTATAGCAATGCAAGGCCTAGACCCAAACAGGATAAGTACGTACTACATACTAGGAGTACTAGTGTTAAAAAAGAAAGGCGGGGTTTTCCTTCGCGGGATTAATCAATACAAATCCTCGTTTCACGTGTCAATTAATGCGTATTTTTTCTCCAAAGCCCAAAGACCTAACCATCTCACTCCTCATCGCTTGATTAATGCAGCGCCATGCAAACCAACCTTCTCACTTCTGCATGCATGCAGGTGATATTAATGTCCTTGGTTGCTAGTACGAGGCAAACCCCATCAATTTTGCCTCGATTAGTGTTAGTGGCCTTTTGCAAATTGTAATTTTGATATACTGGCCTTGTGTACAAAAAAATGGAGGTAGTAACTATATTTGACTTCCTTCCCCATTGCGGTGACGTCGACGATATCTCGAACGTTGTGGTTTGGCGAAGTGCGTTCGACGGAGAACACCATTGAGGGAGACCACGGTAAGTCGTTCGCAAGTGCCGCCTGCAAGCCAAGACAACCACCTTATTTGCATCCAGGAAGTCCGTTGAACCAAAGGACGCGTAAATGTACTAGTACTACTAGTACACAATAGCGTCGTCCGTCCAGCTTAGTGCGGTGAGATGGTTTCTCGAAGAACACGATGGAGAAGCGGAGTCAGCGAAGAGTGAAATGATGGTTGCTTCGTCCGTGCTTTGTGATTTGATGCCTCACTGCTTTGTGATTTGTGATAGAAGGGACAGGGGAGTAGACTCAGTGCTCTATACTGTACATGCGTCCAAGCACGGGAGAAAGAGGAGAGACGTTGCATTTTTCTATTCCTTCAATCAATCAATCAGGGAGCTTCGGTTCCATCCTTTTGGCTTTGGCAACACCGTCCACAATGGTTCCCACGATGCCAAAAGCTATTTTCACATTTGGCTACACATTGTGGATGCCCTTAACCGTACCACTTGGTTTTGCTCCTGTGTGCTATCCATACAAATCTCAATTATATTGATCTAAAAACTTATAGAATCAAGATTAGTAAAAAGGAGGTGATTTTGCCACGCGGATGGCGGGGGAGGTTTATTATTTTTAGAGGACGTTCTCCTGGCGGTTTTCTAACATGCGGTCCCACGTGTCAGTGCTTTACCAAGACGATCTGCATCCCACATGAGGCAGAACAACGGCAGAAGCAACACGTGGTTAACTTGAAGAAGATGAGGGAGAACCGGATTCAGCAACGAGTGAAATGATGGTTGCTTCGTCCCTCCAACTTCTTTTTTTAGCATTATTACTTCGTGCCTCCAACTTAATTGCGGGAAAGGTCCGGCTTTGTGATTTGATGCCTCATTGCTCATTACTACGCCGGCGCCATGACTGGGTGCTTCACCCCGGCTACTCTGCACTGTATTCCGGTATGGCACGTGGACCCGGTAGCTTGATGTCCCACATGTTGGCGAAAGGGACTAGAAGATTTATGAAAGCGAGCGCTCCACTCTTACGACGGAGGAGTACACGACACGACGGCCTAGTGAACTGTCACTTGTACTGTATAGTACTATAGTTTTGCTATTTCACACGATCCATCGATACAAACCCGATTAAACAGGAAAGGGCAGGATTTTTCCCGCGCGGTATATGATACTGGCCATACATTTCAAAGGCAATTTTAATGTATGCAAACTGAATAATTAAATAACAATATGATATCTAGTAAAACTAAAAACACGTATGATTTATTGTGTTAGAGTGTAGTAGTAGTGCTGTATTGCATAGTTGTTAGATGTAACATGCGAGAACGTGTAGAGATGTAGTTTTGGAGGGCCTGCAGAGAGAAAAGCGTAATACGGTCACCGAACTTCAGAATGAGCTGATTACGGTCACTATATACGTTTTGCGGTGATTATACGATCACTTGCTCACGGTTCAGCATCGGATTGCACTCTGTTGACCGGCCAAATAGTCTGCGTGGCACCATGTTGACTAGTTAAATTAACCATGTTCCTTGTGGGTCCCACCTGTCAGTTAGCATAGGGAAAAGGTCAGATAAACACAAATTAATGCAGGCGCGACAAGACTCCAACCCGTGCGCGGGAATCACCTGGTTGTGTATGTGTCTGTCAGGGCCTGATGTGTGCGCATGCACGTGTAGGTTGAGCACTTGAGCGTGAGAGTGTGTGTTGGTCGTGTGGTGTACTCGTGTGTGCATGCATGCGTGCGTGTGTGCGTGTGAGTGTTGCGTGCGTGCATGGCTGTGTGTGTACGTGTGAGTGTTGCGTGCATGCGTGGATGCATGTGTTCGTGTGAGTGTTGCATGCATGCAGTTCGTGTGCATGCGTGCGTGTGTGTATAATCACCACACCAGCTCATGTGTGTTAAAACAGACGGCTCAGCATACCAATACAAGGCCACCTTGTCCGCTGTGCCCACGGTCATGACTTCGAACCACCGTCCAATATTTTGTTGTCGTCTGTTTTCATTCTTACTAGCAAGATGCCCGTGCATTGCACGTAACATCAAGATGCATTTGTATGACTAGTTTATCTTGTGAGAGAAAAGTATGAACGAGGGAAGGCCTTATTTGCAAATGTGGAGAGGTGTGTGGGTACCTTTTTGCAAAATTGCCATAGTTTCTTTCTTATCCGTCAGATATAAATCGGACGGCCTATATTGCAGGATGGCAGGCACACCATCATCACCAACTCTGTTTTTTATAAGAGTGTAGATGTAGAGTAGATACAAGCCGACAGGTGGGCCCGATGGTAGTGAGATAATGTGATGCAACACTAGAGGTGCCACGTGGAGCGTTTAACTGGTCAACTAGTCGTGTCTTGAGAAAATACAGAGTTGTACGGTGAGCCCGTGACTGTATAATAACCACAAAACATAAATGGTGACCGTAATGATTGGATTCTAAAGTCCAATGTACGTATCATGCTTTCGCTTCAAATACAATGATCGTCACTGTATATATCGCGAGAGAAAGATGAAACATGCGTGAATGTACTGGGGGCTTACTTTTAGAGGACCTGGAGATAGTTTGTGTGCGTACGTGAAAGGGGCGTAGAGGGGGGGTATGCGATGGAGAGAGAGATGCTCTTCGTTTCTCTTTATTATGACTAACTTTATATATAGTATAAAATATACAAATTCACAGTGCGGAATAAATATCATTGTGGGCACCATGCAATGCAAATTAGCGTTCATACTCCTCCATATAACTTTGTAATGTTGTATATATGTAGAAATTTTAAAATAATTTTTTGGCCACACTTTATTAAAAAGGAATGTTGTATGCGAAATAAATGTGAAGAGAGGGCTTTTTAGATCAATGGGGTACGTGATGTAACATGTGGGAATGTGTAGTTGATGCATTTGGCAGGGCCTAGAGAGGTATGTGTGTGTATTACGTATTCGAGAGAGGCATGGATAGAGGGGCCGGCGGGGGGGCGTGGGAGAGATAGCACGAGAAATGAGAGTGGTCTAGAGAGAGAGAGAAGAATATGACGTCACGGCGAGAGATTCCCTTGAGTGTGTATATGCATGGGGGGAGTGGATAGAGGCACCAGGAGAATTTTTTTTGTGTGTGGTGTCTGTGTTGGTATGTGTGGGTGTGAGAAGATAACGAGACGTGGGGGCAGAGGGCGTGTCACCGCGAGGTCCGGTGGGTCGAGGTGAGGCCCTTCGTTCGGTTCCGTCCTGCGGCACATTGGTCGGCCCGTGACGCATTTAGGGAGACCCATGAATGACTAGTCGTACAAGACAAAATTAGCATAATTGTGAAGGACTCTATGTCCACTGACAAAGCCGGCTAGGATTTGTAACCCTAGTTTCTCGGACTAAGGTAACCCCTTTATCTCTGATATTAATATTCATCCAACCTAACTTTAAGGGGCATCCTACAGAATGCTCTGCTAGAATCATACTCGTCGATTAGGAAGAGAGGTGTTAGACAATGCGTGAGAGACAAGCCTAAAGATAATGTGTGTACAGGAGACACGTAGGCAGGTCTATGTATATAGAAAGGGTCGATGGGGATTGTGCGTGTGTATGCTTGCCAGAGGAAGAGTGCTTGTGATAAAGGTTAGTGAAAACAGTCGTAAATGGTTACGAGAGGGAGGGAGGGTTATATCGAGAGCATGTGTGCGAGAAAGACACATCGGGAGAGAGTGTGTGAGCATGTGTGAGAGACCACCGATGGAGAGTGAAACTACACATAAAAGACTGATGTACACATTGATTAAAGATATAAATTGTATCCAAATATTAGGATGGGATCATGATATTTGCAATTCGCGTAAGGAACGGTCATTGATCCATCAGACATCTAGATTCTATCGAATTTGAACATGTCTATGTTATTATTCGACACAATTGATCCACATAGTTAGTATTTTGAACTCCAGACAAAGCATCGCTTTAGCAATCGAATATAAACGTGAATATAGTTCATGTTGTGTGTGTAAAGCACATTATACATACGAAAGTTACACAATAAACATTATAAATAGCTACCTATGAACTGGCATACATTTGAATTCAACTTAAGGTGGTTTAAAAAAATCGAATTCAACATGAAGTCCATTCAATTATTTGAATTTGATATCATGGCATTTGTAAATCATACCTAAATTATGGGGGCGCCAATCTTTTCTCTGATTTTGTACATAATAGCATATGTAGTCGTGTACAAAATAGATTCAAATTTAGCTCCTCCATTCCAAAATAATCGTAGTTATAGGATTTTCAAGTGTCAAAATTTCAAAAAGAAGCGGATAATTTAATGAGGTTTTCAAACATACAAGGTCAAATTTAACGTTGTCTATTTAGGTCAATCCTCAAAGTTCAAGAGTACTCTAAACGTGAATGCTTGTGTTTCAAAATTTCGAACGAAGCGCCAAAAGAGCCTCTACTCGCCCGAAACCGCGTGAGACCAATGTTTGGTAGTACAAGGAAATTACTTTTCTAATAACTCCGACCCGTGAAACCTACCGGCTCGATGTCCAAAGGTCTAAACCGGGGTAGGTTTGTAGCTTCATCTAGACGCCACACAATCGCCTCCGAAAAACATTCATACACAATGGCCGCCTAAGCACACATGCGCGCGGCCGAAATCGCTCCCGCCCACTGTTTGGGACACCTGGGATTAACATCCTGCCCCCGACCCGCGGTAGGTCCGAAATTTAAGAGGGGGGCAAAGTTTGTACTTTCCCCAAATTTCAAACAAGCGTGTCCCATCTTCTGTTCAAAAAAGCCAAAAACAAGCGCGTCCCAGGCCGAAACATGGTTCTCCCCCTCCCCCACCCACCCGTCCGATTCCCCAGCCGTACTCCGTGGGCGCAAAAACTACCTCTCCACCAGCCATGAAACCCCGGCGTCCTCCGTCCGCCACCCCATCCCACCCATCAACCGCCGCCCTCCTCCATCACGCCGGAGCCGATACCCCGACGTCGTTGTCCACCGCAACCTCAACCGCAACACCCTCCATGCCTAGTAGTTGAAGCCGAGGCCGAGCCATCAGTACCCGAGCCAGTTGAACCACGCCGTCCTGCGCCTCACCGCTGCCGCTCCAACTTCGCCACCCTCCACCGCACCAGAGTTGTTCCTGCTACGCCGTCCTTCGCCGCCTCGGATCTACTTCCCCTTCGCCGATATACGGCCATGGCAACACAGTCAACAATTTGGCCATGGGTTTGTCCAAGGATCCACGGTTCTCCAAAACATCGGTTCCCCCGAGAGAAAAAAGAAGATCGCCGCGACATATGGAGGAGACCACACTGGCGACCGATAAGGGTACTCCTCTTCCCTTATTCGTGCAAATCTTACGTGTCTGCTTGCATGGTATTCATCCCACAGAAGACACTAGGCGACTGCTTCTTCTTGATACTAGATGTTCCTAGTAACTCGGGATGCACAAGGTTTCTCCTAATATACTATTTCACCTTACCTAGAGGTCCGTCGCCCCCCTGAATTTCAATTCCTGGTCAGTTGATTCCCAATTAACGGAAGCATTCCCCGGCGTAACAGGTGCTAGTCCACCTATTACGTCGGGGAAGCAGCGCCTCGGTGTTTATCTTAGGGGCGTGTGGGGCATAGAGCTACTGGCGCCCGATCTGGAGGTTGGTCGGGGTTAAAGGGATGGCCTGGGGGCGCTGCCAAGCACGGCGGTGGTGTGAGGTCGAGGGGGGGTGGGGCGGCGGAGGCAGGGGTCTGGGTCGGTGGTCGCTAGCGGTTCGAGCAAGATCGTCAACAGTGACTGGCGGGAGGTATACAAAGGCCATCTGCCCGTTCCTTATAGATCGGGCGGTTCATTAGAAAAATCGACTGACCTATTTATTTTCAGTCGACTGTTATCTTGATATGACCACATGTGGTGGTGTGCTGGAGGAGTACCTGCATTTCTTGTGCTCATATATTACAAAATCAGACGGAGTATAATCTAATTTTGTTTGCCATGCAATGTTGTAGAGCTATCATATGTCTCCTATCATTTATTTTTTAGCCAACTGTTATCTGCTACTTTTACAGTGCACTAGTTCTGCCCACATCACACCCATACTCTAACTATTGTGTTTTTATGCAAGGGTATTTCAGAGTCTGCCTCGAGAGAAGTAGAAAAGAAAAGAGAGAAGTTGCTCCAGCTTTCTATGCGGGTAAGCACGGCACGTTACAGCGCGATAAAGGGTGCAGTGTCAGCAGATGGAGACGGTAAACGTAGCTCTGGAGTTGATGACCTCGCTCACAATGAACCACCATCCCAGGTGCTTGCTTTAACTTCGCGGTGTCATATATGGTTGCATGTTCAATATGGTGTCTAGCTTGTATTCGAAAGGACAAAGTCTGTCTTTATTAAGATAAGGAAAGATATTTTTTACATGAACCACCATCCCGTGAGCACCAGAAGACAAATAGCTAGTCAGGGCACTGGCCGAGCCAGTGACAAGCCCAGCAAAGACAGCCATCACCTGGAAGCCAACTCAAAAGTCGCGATGGTGGAGAAGCAGCCCGCCTCCCACCAGGCTCTCAGGTCCTAGATAATCATGCTCACCACTCCAGCCGAATGTCTAGCTTGTATTGCTTCCAATTTGGTTAAATTACATCTGCTTAGCTTACACATTATACCTTTGAATATGACATGCCTTTCTGTTTTTGGTACATACTAGTACATCTGTGTATTAACTATGTTCTTACATCAAACTAATGTTCTTGTGTATCCCTCATTAATCACTTATGATGAGGCAGTCAGGCAAGTGGACTACTCCTCATTTAAAGAATGCAGCGTCAGCCTCCCAACATGATTCTCAAGAAACAGCAAGGCTAGATGAAGATAGTGAACGTAGCTCTGTAGTTGATTACCGCATTTCCCCTACACTAGCATCGCAGGTGCTTGCTCTAACTTGGCAGCGTGATATGTGGTTGCATGTTGCATATGGTGTCTAGATTGTAATTCTTCCAATCTAGTTAAGCTGCATGTGCTATTCTGCTTAGCTTATACATTATACCTGTTAATGTGACATGCCTTCCTGTATTTAGTACATCGTACATCTGTCTATTAAGCATGTCCTTACATAAAACTATTGTTTTTTTGTATCCCGCATCAATCAATATGACGAGACACCTTTAGTATATGCAGTGCGATATTGGTTGCATCTTTCATATGATTTATAGCATGCGCTGCTTCTAATTTGTTGAAATTCCATTTATGATGGGACGCTTTTAACCTGGCAGAGTCATATTGGTTGCATCTTTCATGTGGTGTCTAGCTTGCATTGCTTCTTATTTGTTGGAATGGTTTCTGCTTAGTTTACACAAACAGTTGTGAACATGCCATGTCGTCCTGTTTTTCGTACATATTCCATCCTGGTATCATGTGTTTGCCTTACATCAAAGTAGTGATTGTCAGTATCATGCATGAATGAGTTCTGAAGAGAGAATTTTATTGCTTTTTCTTGTCGGTTTTACTTGACAATTCAAAATCAATAAAGCGGAAGGAAGTTAGCAAGGCAGCGGATAAAGGTGCTCCTTCCAAACGGAGGGCCTCCACAATTTCTACTCCTCCATCCCCCCAAGATGATTTCCAAGACAACACATGTATAGACACTCAACGTAGTTGTGTTTATGATGAGCACGTCTCCCCTAGTGCACCATCACCGGTGCTCCCTCTAACTTGGCACTATTATATGTGGTTGCACGTTATGTGTGATGTCTAGCTTGTATTGCTTCTAATTTTGTTGAATTCCATCTGCTTACTTTACACATTATACTTGAAGAAGACACGTGTTCCTACTTCTAAAACATACAATATCTGTCTATCACACCATGTTCTTACATAAAATTACTACTGTTGTGTAACCTGCAACAATCACTTATCATAAGACACGTTTGACTTTGGAGTGTGATATAGGTTACGTCTCGCATTCTTTTCTAGCTTGTACTACTAATTTGTTGAAATGGCACTTATGACGAGATAGTTTTAACTTGGTAGAGTGATATTCGTTGCATCTCTCATATGGTGTCTAGATTTCATTGCTTCTAATTTGTTGAAATGCCTTCTCCTTAGTTTACACATCATAAGCTGTGAATATGCAATGGCACTAATGATGAGAGACCTCTAACTTGGTAGTGTGATGTTGTTTGCATCTTGCATATGATTTATTTCTTGTACTGCTTCACATTTGTTTAAACGCCATTTATGATGAGAAATTGTTAACTTGGCAGAGCGATATTTGTAGCATCCTTCATATGGTGTCTACCTTCCATTGCAATGCTTCTAATTTAGTGAAATGTCTTCTGCTTAGTTTACACATCATAGTTCTGGTTATCTCTTTCGTCTTGTTTTTCGTACATATTACATCCTCCTATCATGTGGTTGTCTAACATAAAAGTTCAGTTCGTCTGTATCACACATCTATTTGTTCTGAAGAACTAAACTGTTATTCATTTTTCTTGTCGGCTTGACTTAACATGGCACACAGAAAGAGGAAGAAACACAAAATGGCAGGGAATGGGAACCGGAAGAATCCTGCAGATTCTGCTGGTACAGATGGTGCAATAGAAGGTCAAAGTCCAGCGGAAAATTCTACAAACAGGGTATCCCATGCTACACGAGCTGCAGAAAAAGCCAAACAGAAACAAATAGCTGCCACCAAACAAGCAGAGACAACCCTAGTTCTTGCAACACCTTCCACACTACTACCAGCTGCATGAGTTACTCGTGCGTCAACTGAGCTAGCAGCACGTTCCCAAGCTCCCTTGCCACCTGACACTACTTCCCAAGCACTCTTGACACAAGACGAGTTGGCAAGATCAGATGAACCTTGTGAGCTTCAACAGCAAGAAGGTAGTTGTTGGAGTCAAGTTACAGTTGCATGCTTCTTTATATGTAGTCTCACAGTTTGATGTACACTAACACTTCCTATGTTCGTTGTTGGACTAGCACCTAGGCGCAAGAGGAAACAAACATCAGGGATAATGCTTGATAGGTTAACTAAATCTAGAGCAGGAAGAATGGAGATCTGTTTTGAGGCAGGTTTAAAAAAGGCCACGTGATGCTACAGAGTCAGCCAAGTTAGTATCAGAGGCAGCGGTTGCATTAGGTGTCATGTACGTATCCTCCCAACATGGATTCAGTACAGGAATGACAAAGACGAAACCCAGTTCAACACCTTCCTCGACCATTTATCTGTAAGTATGGTTATGTATGGAAACTAGTAATATCGTCTTGCTCTGTCCCATACTTTCTAGGTTGCTGATAATGAGACTCCCATAATTTTCAACAGATGAGGTTCAAGTTGGATAGCCAAGATGATGCAACCAGACAAGCTTGCACCCATGTTTTCAAGTCTGCTCTGCGACAGTATCGGTATAACTTGAGGAAAACTCACTTTGAAGGCAAGGCTAACAGTGAACTTTCCCAAACATCTCCAGTGGAGAATATATCGGATGAAGACTGGAGTGTGTGATCAGATCACATGTTGAAGTCCTATTTACGCATGTGCCACACAAATCTATCTTCTTGTAGGTGAACTATTCAAAGAACAAGGCCAACCGTATGAAAGTGAAATTCCAACAGACGACAGGATCTCATAGCCATATTGCACACTGCAAGGCTCTTGTAATTAGCTGATGTTTCACTCTTTTCGCTGTACCATATTATCAGATCTATATTGACTTGTTCCAAATGCAGAGGAAAGCCCGCAAGGACTAAAAAGTACCTGAACCAAATGATGTGGAAATCTTCAAGGACTGTCACACCAGCAAGAAGAAGGGCATGACTACACCAGGCAAAGCCGCTGTTGTAAGTCCTTAATCCTCATCCCTTTTAACTACTACTTACACTGACTTGTGCCTTGAACTGCATGGTTTGCAGCCAATGTCTATTACTCTTTTCAATTATGTACACAATTATCTTAGCGTATCATTGCACCTTACAAGGTTTAAAAGAGAGGAGTGATGTTCCTTTGATCTTGACCTGTAATCTAGTTCCGTGCTGGACTTGCCCACACAACGTTACAATTGTCTGTTTGTTTGTTCTCAGTTGTTTTGTGATATGAATGAGGTCATACTATGCTTACCATATTATAAACTTCGTCTCTTTATCCTTAGCCCTCAATACAATGTGAAGAAATAGACAATACATTAGCGATGGTACATGGTCATAAGTTTGGAACCTGGTTTTATTATGTACTTTGCAATAAACTACAACTAATATTTTACATGGGTTCACCGGAATAAGTTCTGTATATAGACCAAAGCAATTTTGTTTGGTTTTGCTGCCTCCTTAATATCTTCTGTTCTGGTACTACTAATGTAAAACCTCAACTTTTCAGCGAGCTATGGAAAAATGGTGGAACTGCCACCTTCTGAAGGTGGCGAGGTAACTATAACCGCAATGTTAGCTCTTGCTGCAGTGGGTCAGTACCTGTCCACTAACAGTGCCAAAAGCACGTTCCTGCGTAATACTGGGTTGGTTGTTAAGGCAATCTCGTCCAAACTGCCTCATGATCAAGATATGCGAGCTCAAAACAATGTTGTATCTGCGTTCCAGACACAAGTCTATTCCCTAACAGAGACCCTTTATGAAACAAGGAGAGACATTGTTCGATGTTGTCAAGATATGCATGGTTTTGAAACCAGACTATCAGACATTTGCTATGTTGTTCAGGAGCCTAGGAGAACTGATGGCGAAGGTTATGGTGCTCCATCGAACAATACAACATGAAAACGTAACATTCAGGTCAAAATGAACTGAGCTTCTGAACTTCTGGTGGTGCATTTATCCGCTAGACTGTTAACTTTTATGCCAACCTTCCTTTTGTTTTATAGTTGTAATTTGTTTTGGTGCGATACAAAATTTGTTCTTAACGTGCAGCCACCGGCTGAAGAAAACAGCAAGCCATTTTTGTATAGTGTAGGGTGTTCCCTATATTTGCACTAGTGGCAAACTTTGATGCCCAGTGGATGTAATATGTGTAATAGCCATGATAGCCTAGCGTAAGTTGCTTGCTTATTTATTTCCTTGTTGTCTTGTTTATTTGTTTTCTTGTAGTCAATGCAGTTCTTTTTTCGCGGTTTGCTAGTGGCCGCAATAACCTATTTTCTAAAACTAGGCCACAATAACCATGGGCTACATATTTACTGTAGTTAACATGGGCCTCCTACGGGCCGTAGAAACAATGGGCCTTCTAAGGGCCGTAGAAACAATGGGCCTTCTACGGGCCGTAGACACAATGGGCCTTCTACGGGCCGTATCATCAATGGGCCTTCTACGGGCCGTATGATCAGTTGGCCAAACATGGGCCAATAACAGACCACATTATGGCCGTAAATGGGCTAGAGTTGAAATCGTCCGTTCATGGGTCGACCATAACGGGCCGTCGTTAATCGGCCGTATTTGATGACGCTATGAAAATGGCCCAACATATTAATGGGCCACAAACGGGCCGACTGTAACCACGGGCTGAATTTGGCCCACAAGCAGAAAATGACAGTAACGGGCCGTAAGTAAATGAATGCTAGAAATGAGCCCAAGAATAAATGGGGCCTGAGAAGGCCAAAAGCTAACATGGGCTGGAAACGGCCCAACGGAATAATGGGCCGTTAACGGGTATAAAGTGATACACTGTTCATTACGGGCCAGTTTCACCACGTGCCATTAATGTGTATAAAGTGATACACTATTCATTACGCGCCAGTTTTACCACGGGCCGTTAATGGGCCGAGAGTTACTAAGGGCCTCGTATGGGCCGAAAGACGTCATGGGCCATACATGGGCCGGAAGTTAAAACGGGCTAGAATTATATTGGATGGCCCAGATGACGCTACTGGGCCTAATTCGGATAGGCCGTAAACGGGCACTGGGTTAGCGGGCTGTAAATGGGCTATATGCGAACAGGCCATTAACAAGCTTGCCGTGGGCCGGCCCGCCACCTTTTGACCAATTCAAACGGGCCGGCCTTTTCACAGGAATGGGCCTCTATTGGGCCGTGGCACGTGTCGACGTATCATAGCCGCTTTGGGTCCAATGAGTGGATGACATGTGTCCCAACGGTGAGCCGACACGTGTTTCCTCCAGCCAATGATGATTTTACACGTGGAAAATCCCCATTGGTCGGGGCTGTTAACGAGTTATCACATCCAAAACCGGACCCGATAGCTTAACGGCGTTTCGTTACGGTGGATGCCACGTGTCGGTCACCCTTGACGAAAGCACTTCTGTAACGCGCGATTTATCGTCATGGAAGTTGCTACCTCTTGAGCATGCGTTGGTTTTCCCTTGAAGAGGAAAGGGTGATGCAGCAAAGTAGCGTAAGTATTTCCCTCGGTTTTTGAGAACCAAGGTATCAATCCAGTAGGAGGCCACACGCAAGTCCCTCGTACCTACACAAACAAATAAGAACCTTGCAACCAACGCGATAAAGGGGTTGTCAATCCCTTCACGGCCACTTGCAAAAGTGAGATCTGATAGAGATGATAAGATAATATTTTTGGTATTTTTTGATAAAGATTAAAAGTAAAGATTGCAAAATAAACGGCGCCAGAAATAGCTAGTTGACGGGACATTAATATGATGGAAAATAGACCCGGGGGCCATAGGTTTCACTAGTGGCTTCTCTTAAGATAGCATAAGTATTACGGTGGGTGAACAAATTACTGTCGAGCAATTGATAGAAAAGTGCATAATTATGAGAATATCTAGGCATGATCATGTATATAGGCATCATGTCCGCTACAAGTAGACCGACTCCTGCCTGCATCTACTACTATTACTCCACACATCAACCGCTATCCAGCATGCATCTAGAGTATTAAGTTCATAAGAACAGAGTAACGCATTAGGCAAGATGACATGATGTAGAGGGATAAACTCAAGCAATATGATATAAACCCCATCTTTTTATCCTCGATGGCAACAATACAATACGTGTCGTTTCCCCTACTGTCACTGGGATCGAGCAACGCAAGATTGAACCCAGAGCTAAGCACTTCTCCCATTGCAAGAAAGATCAATCTAGTAGGCCAAACCAAACTGATAATTCAAAGAGACTTGCAAAGATAACCAATCATACATAAAAGAATTCAGACAAGATTCAAATATTGTTCATAGATAATCTTGATCATAAACCCACAATTCATCGGATCTCGACAAACACACCGCAAAAAGAGTTACATCGAATAGATCTCCAAGAAGATCAAGGAGAACTTTGTATTGAGATCCAAAGAGAGAGAAGAAGCCATCTAGCTAATAACTATGGACCCGAAGGTCTGTGGTAAACTACTCACATATCATCGGAGAGGCTATGGTGTTGATGTAGAAGCCCTCCGTGATCGATTCCCCCTCCGGCGGAGCGCCGGAAAAGGCACCAAGATGGGATCTCACGGGTACAGAAGGTTGCGGCGGTGGAAATAGGGTTTCGTGGTGCTCCTGGTTGGTTTCGGGGTATATGGGTATATATAGGAGGAAGAAGTAGCTCGATGGAGCTGCGAGGGACCCACGAGAGTGGGGGCGCACCTCCCTGCCTCGTGGCCTCCTCGTTGATTTCTTGACGTCCACTCCAAGTCCTCTGGATCACGTTTGTTCCAAAAATAACTCTCTCGAAGGTTTCATTCCGTTTGGACTCCGTTTGATATTCCTTCTCTGCGAAACACTGAAATAGACAAAAAAAAACAGCAATTTGCACTAGGCCTTGGGTTAATAGGTTAGTCCCAAAAATAATATAAAAGTGTATAGTAAAGCCCATTAAACATCCAAAACAGAATATATAATAGCATGGAACAATACAAAATTATAGATACGTTGGAGACGTATCAAGCATCCCCAAGCTTAATTCCTGCTCGTCCTCGAGTAGGTAAATGATAAAATAGAATTTTTGATGTGGAATGCTACCTAGCATATTTCTCAATGTAATTTTCTTTATTGTAGCATGAATGTTCAGATCCGAAAGATTCAAGACAAAAGTTTAATATTGACATGAAAATAATAATACTTCAAGCATACTAACAAAGCAATCATGTCTTCTCAAAATAACATGGCCAAAGAAAGTTATCCCTAAAAAAGCATATAGTCTGGCTATGCTCTATCTTCATCACACAAAGTATTTAATCATGCACAACCCCGATGATAAGCCAAGCAATTGTTTCATCCTTTTGATGTTCTCAAACTTTTTCAATCTTCACGCAATACATGAGCGTGAGCCATGGATATAGTACTATATGTGGAATAGAATGGTGGTTGTGGAGAAGACAAAAAAGGAGAAGATAGTCTCACATCAACTAGGCGTATCAATGGGCTATGGAGATGCCCATCAATAGATATCAATGTGAGTGAGTAGGGATTGCCATGCAATGGATGCACTAGAGCTATAAGTGTATGAAAGCTCAACAAAAGAAACTAAGTGGGTGTGCATCCCAACTCGCTTGCTCACGAAGACCTAGGGCATTTTGAGGAAGCCCATCATTGGAATATACAAGCCAAGTTCTATAATGTAAAATTCCCACTAGTATATGAAAGTGACAACATAGGAGACTCTCTATCATGAAGATCATGGTGCTACTTTGAAGCACAAGTGTGGTAAAAGGATAGTAATATTGTCCCTTCTCTCTTTTTCTCTCATTTTTTTTCTTTTTTTGGGCCTTCTTTTTTTTCTTTTTGGCCTCTTGACTTTCTTTCCTTTTTTTCGTCTGGAGTCTCATCCCGACTTGTGGGGGAATCATAGTCTCCATCATCCTTTCCTCACTTGGGACGATGCTCTAATAATGATGATCATCACACTTTTATTTACTTACAACTCAAAGATTACAACTCAATACTTAGAACAAAATATGACTCTATGTGAATTCCTCTGGCGGTGTACCGGGATATGCAATGAATCAAGAGTGACATGTATGAAAGAATTATAAATGTGGCTTTGCCACAAATACGATGTCAACTACATGATCATGCTAAGCAATATGACAATGATGAAGCGTGTCATAATAAATGGAACGGTGGTAAGTTGCATGGCAATATATCTCAGAATGGCTATGGAAATGCCATAATAGGTAGGTATGGTGGCTGTTTTGAGGAAGGTATATGGTGGGTGTATGATACCGGCGAAAGGTGCGCGGTATTAGAGAGGCTAGCAGTGGTGGAAGGGTGAGAGTGCGTATAATCCATGGACTCAGCATTAGTCATGAAGAACTCACATACTTATTGCAAAAATCTATTAGTTATCGAAACAAAGTACTACACGCATGCTCCTAGGGGGATAGATTGGTAGGAAAATACCATCGCTCGTCCCCGACCGCCACTCATAAGGAAGACAATCAATAAATAAATCATGCTCTGACTTCATCACATAACGGTTCACCATACGTGCATGCTACGGGAATCACAAACTTTAGAACAAGTATTTCTCAAATTCACAACTACTCAACTAGCATGACTCTAATATCACCATCTCCATATCTCAAAACAATCATCAAGTATCAAACTTCTCTTAGTATTCAATGTACTTATATGAAAGTTTTTATTATATCCATCTTGGATGCCTATCATATTAGGACTAAATTTATAGCCAAGGCAAACTACCATGCTATTCTAAAAGACTCTCAAAATAATATAAGTGAAACATGAGAGATCAATAATTTCTATAAAATGTAACCACCACCGTGCTCTAAAAGATATAAGTGAAGCACTAGAGCAAAATTATTTAGCTCAAAAGATATAAGTGAAGCACCTAGAGTATTCTAATAAATTCCGATTAATGTGTGTATCTCTCAAAAGGTGTGTAAATCAAGGATGATTGTGGTGAACTAAAAAGCAAAGACTCAAATCATACAAGACGCTCCAAGCAAAACACATATCATGTGGTGAATAAAAATATAGCTCCAAGCAAAGTTACCGATGGACGAAGACGAAAGAGGGGATGCCTTCCGGGGCATCCCCAAGCTTAGGCTTTTTGGTTGTCCTTGGATTTTACCTTGGGGTGCCTTGGGCATCCCCAAGCTTAGGCTCTTGCCACTCCTTGTTCCATAATCCATCAAATCTGTACCCAAAACTTGAAAACTTCACAACAGAAAACTTAACAGAAAATCTCGTGAGCTCCGTTAGCGAAAGAAAACAAAACACCACTTCAAGGTACTGTAATGAACTCATTCTTTATTTATATTGGTGTTAAAACTACTGTATTCCAACTTCTCTATGGTTCATAACCTCCGATACTAGCCATAGATTCATCAAAATAAGCAAACAACACACGAAAAACAGAATCTGTCAAAAACAGAACAGTCTGTAGTAATCTGTACCAAACGCATACTTCTGGAACTCCAAAAATTCTAAACTAAATAGCTGGACGTGAGGAATTTATCTATTAATCATCTGCAAAAAGAATCAACTAAATATCACTCTCCAGTAAAAAGTTGTAGCTAATCTCGTGAGCGCTAAAGTTTCTGTTTTTTACAGCAAGATCAAAAAGACTTCACCCAAGTCTTCCCAAAGGTTCTACTTGGCACAAACACTAATTAAAACATAAAAACACATCTAAACAGAAGCTAGATGAAATATTTATTACTAAACAGAACCAAAAAGCAAGAAATAAAAATAAGATTGGGTTGCCTCCCAACAAGCGCTATCGTTTAACGCCCCTAGCTAGGCATAAAGGTAAGGATAGATCTAGGTATTATCAGCTTTGGCATGCAATCCATAAGTGGCTCTCATAATAGATTCAGAAGGTAATTTAATTTATTTCTAGGAAAGTGTTC
Source organism: Aegilops tauschii subsp. strangulata (assembly GCF_002575655.3). Lineage (NCBI taxonomy): Eukaryota > Viridiplantae > Streptophyta > Magnoliopsida > Poales > Poaceae > Aegilops > Aegilops tauschii. Next base: position 52,593,416 of record NC_053039.3, read on the forward strand.
CATGCCTTTCCTTAACGGAAATTGGAATCTAATATTCCCTTCTTTCATATCAATAATTGCACCAATCGTTCTAAGGAAAGGTCTACCAAGAATAATAGGACATGAAGGATTGCAATCTATATCAAGAACGATGAAATCTACGGGCACATAATTCCTATTTGAAACAATAAGAACATCATTAATTCTTCCCATAGGTTTCTTAATGGTGGAATCCGCAACGTGCAAGTTTAAAGAACAATCATCAAATTCACGGAAACCTAACATATCACACAAAGTTTTTGGAATCGTGGAAACACTAGCACCCAAATCACACAAAGCATAGCATTCATGATCTTTAATTTTAATTTTAATAGTAGGTTCCCACTCATCATAAAGTTTTCTAGGGATATAAACTTCCAATTCAAGCTTTTCTTCATAGGATTGCATTAAAGCATCAACGATATGTTTAGTAAAAGCCTTATTTTGACTATAAGCATGCGGAGAATTTAGCACGGATTGCAACAAGGAAATACAATCTATTAAAGAAAAAAATATCATAATTAAATTCCTTGAAATCCAAAATAGTGGGTTCATTGCTATGTAAAGTTTTGACCTCTTCAATCCCACTTTTATCAATTTTTGCATCAAGATCTAAAAACTCCGAATCATTGGGACGCCTTTTAAATAAAGTTGACTCATCTCCAGTCCCATCATTATCAAGATTCATATTGCAAAACAAAGATTTAATAGGAGACACATCGATCACTTTTAGATCTCCATCCTTATTACCCTCTAGATCTTCCGGTTTAGCGGCCATCTTATTTACTAAGGTGGCCTGCTTATCCGAAATTTGGGCTATTAATTTTTCAACATGAGCAAACTAGGATCTCAAGCCATAAAATTCCTTAGACATATCATAAAGCTCTTTATTCATGTACTCCATAAAGCTTCTAACGTTGTTTTCAATTTCTTCCAACCTTTGAAGGTAAGGACCAACGTTTTTAGGCAGTGCCATTAGGGCAAACAGGCAACCACAAGCAAGCGAAGAGAGACGAACGGAAAGAGAGGGCGAATAAAATGGCAACGGTGAAGTGGGGGAGAGGAAAACGAGAGGAAAATGGCAAATAATGTAATGCGAGGGATAAGAGTTTGTGATGGGTACTTGGTATGTCTTGACTTGTGCGTAGACTCCCCGGCAACGGTGCCAGAAATCCTTCTTGCTACCTCTTGAGCATGCGTTGGTTTTCCCTTGAAGAGGAAAGGGTGATGCAGCAAAGTAGCGTAAGTATTTCCCTCCGTTTTTGAGAACCAAGGTATCAATCCAGTAGGAGGCCACACGCAAGTCCCTCGTACCTACACAAACAAATAAGAACCTTGCAACCAACGCGATAAAGGGGTTATCAATCCCTTCACAGCCACTTGCAAAAGTGAGATTTGATAGAGATGATAAGATAGTATTTTTGGTATTTTTATGATAAAGATTAAAAGTAAAGATTCCAAAATAAATGGCGCCAGAAATAGCTAGTTGACGGGAGACTAATATGATGGAAAATAGACCCGGGGGCCATAGGTTTCACTAGTGGCTTCTCTCAAGATAGCATAAGTATTACGGTGGGTGAACAAATTACTGTCGAGCAATTGATAGAAAAGTGCACAATTATGAGAATATCTAGGCATGATCATGTATATAGGCATCACGTCCGCAACAAGTAGACCGACTCCTGCCTGCATCTACTACTATTACACCACACATCGACCACTATCCAGCATGCATCTAGAGTATTAAGTTCATAAGAACAGAGTAACGCATTAGGCAAGATGACATGATGTAGAGGGATAAACTCAAGCAATATGATATAAACCCATCTTTTTATCCTCGATGGCAACAATACAATACTTGTCGTTTCCCCTACTGTCACTGGGATCGAGCAACGCAAGATTGAACCCAAAGCTAAGCACTTCTCCCATTGCAAGAAAGATCAATCGAGTAGGCCAAACCAAACTGATAATTCGAAGAGACTTGCAAAGATAACCAATCATACATAAAAGAATTCCGACAAGATTCAAACATTGTTCATAGATAATCTTGATCATAAACCCACAATTCATCGAATCTCGACAAACACATCGCAAAAAGAGTTACATCGAATAGATCTCCAAGAAGATCGAGGAGAACTTTGTATTGAGATCCAAAGAGAAAGAAGAAGCCATCTAGCTAATAACTATGGACCCGAAGGTCTGTGGTAAACTACTCACATATCATCGGAGAGGCTATGGTGTTGATGTAGCAGCCCTCCATGATCGATTCCCCCTCCGGCGGAGCGCCGGAAAAGGCCCCAAGATGGGATCTCACGGGTACAGAAGGTTGCGGCGGTGTAAATAGGGTTTCGTGGTGCTCCTGGTTGGTTTCGGGGTATATGGGTATATATAGGAGGACGAAGTAGGTCGATGGAGCTGCGAGGGGCCCACGAGGGTGGGGGCGCGCCTCCCTGCCTCGTGGCCTCCTCGTTGATTTCTTGACGTCCACTCCAAGTCCTCCGGATCACGTTTGTTCCAAAAATAACTCTCCCGAAGGTTTCATTCTGTTTGGACTCCGTTTGATATTCCTTTTCTGCGAAACACTGAAATAGGCAAAAAACAGCAATTTTCACTGGGCCTTGGGTTAATAGGTTAGTCCCAAAAATAATATAAAAGTGTATAGTAAAGCCCATTAAACATCCAAAACAGAATATATAATAGCATGGAACAATCAAAAATTATAGATACGTTGGAGACGTATCAGAAGTGGACACTTCCGTGATGATAATTTTGGTAATGTCATGGAACACTTCTACGCCAGCACATGTATGACTATCTTGATTCTGTCATAAAATCGTCATGGATGTACATGCATGACAGAAAACGTGACCTACTGTGACAAACACGTATCATCACGGAAGTGTATTTTTTTTGTAGTGAAGATCTATACGAAGCTCGCTTTGTGCTCTTTGGGTGATGGCGGCTGGCTTGATCCATCTATGCTCGTCCGATCGTCCGCAGCTACACACGTCCCATGATGTAAATAATGCATGGATAGGAAGATGATGGTATGAGAGACATCGATCATGTGCAGGATCTTCCTGCAATTGCCTCTCAATCGGACCGACCCTGAGGCGCGCTCCTTGGGCACCTCCTTTGAGGAAGCATGGCGGCGACCGAATCAACCCTGAGGCGTGTCTTTGTATCAGAGGATGTCAGCCCGGCAGTGCGGTAGGCAGCAGATCATCGTTGAGAGGGAGGGGTTCGGGAGGAGGACGATCTTTTTTCTATTTTTTTCTTTTTATTTTGGCGCGAGGCAAGGGAGGTGTGTTTTTATGCATATATGAGGAGGTGGTGGCCGATGGGTCTTTTCGTAGAGGGGATCATGGGTAGTTGAGTTGGATGTACCATGTATACTCCCCAACTCCCATTTAGTAGTAGAGACATTGCTGAAAAAACTTCCTAATACTCCCTCTGTCCCAAAAGAAGTGTCTCAACTTTGTACTACCTATAGTACAAATTTGTACTAAGGCCAAGACACTTATTTTGGGGCGGAGAGAGTATTAATTATCTGCATCCCTAATAAAGTTTCTGACTAATTAATTAATTGCTTTAATGGTTTGATTCTAAAATTGAGTTGTCACGAAAAAATCGCTACTTAAACAGACTTAATTAAATGCACATGTAATTAATTATCTAGCTAATTAATTGCATTATGACTTAATGCCCAAACAGATTTGGTGATTGGTTTCAAAATTATTATTATTATTTTTTTGCTTGAGGCAAGGGAGGTGGGTTTTCTTGTGCGTGTGGGGAGGTGGGAGCGGATGGGTTTTTCGTCAGGGGATCTAGGATTTAATAGTAATGATAAATTTGAAAAAACTTACTACAATTAATTATCTGCATCCCAAATTATGTGTTTGGCTAATTAATTAATTGCATTAATGGCTTGATTTCTGATAACCCACAAGTATAGGGGATCGCAACAGTTTTCGAGGGTAGAGTATTCAATCCAAATTTATAGATTTGACACAAGGGGAGCCAAAGAATATTTGTAAGTATTAGCAGTTGAGTTGTCAATTCAACCACACCTGGAGATTAAATATCTGCAACAAGGTGATCAGTAGCACAGTAATATGATAATTTTGAAAGCAGTGGTAACAGTAGCAATAGTAATAGTAACATCAGTGATGATTTTGAAAGCAGTGGTAACAGTAGCAGTAGTAACTTAGCAAGAACAATAAGTGGAAAACTCGTAGGCATTGGATCGGTGAATTCGTTGGATGATATTCATCATATAACAGTCATAACCTAGGGCGATAAAGCACTAGTTCCAGTTCATAAATATAATGTAGACATGTATTCCGTAAATAGTCATACGTGCTTATGAAAAGAACTTGCATGATATCTTTTGTCCTACCCTCCCGTGGCAGCGGAGTCCATAAGGAAACTAAGGGATATTAAGGCCTCCTTTTAATAGAGAATTCGAACAAAGCAATAACACATAGTGAATACGTGAACCCCCTCAAACTACGGTCATCATTGGAAAGTATGCCGATTACTGTCACCCTAAGGTTTACGAATCATAACACGTAGGTGGTGCATATGACTAGCAAGATCGGATCTAGAACATAGATATAATGGTGAAAACATAAACGGTTCAGATCTGAAATCATGGCACTCGGGCCCTAGTGACAAGCATTAAGCATGGCATAATCATAGCAAGATCAATCTGAGAAAATAGTGGGAACTAGGGATCAAGCCCTAATAAAACTAACTCGATTACATGATGAATCTCATCCAACTCCTCACCGACCAGCAAGCCTATATGAAGGAATTACTCACTCCCGGTGGGGAGCACATGGAGTTGGTGATGAAGGAGGGTTGGTGATGACGAAGACCGATGATTCCCCTCTTCGGAGCTCCAAACGGGCTCCAGATCTGGCCTCCCGATGAAGAACAGGAGGCGGCGGCGGCTCCGTATCGTGAAATGCGATGAAACTCCTCCCCCATTTTTTCTGTAAAAATAGGATTTTATAGCATTAGAATTAGGTTCAGTGGGGCCACAAGGTGGGCACAACCCACCAGGGCGCGCCTGGAGGGTGGGGCGCGCCCTGGTGTCTTGTGCTCAACTAGGGGCCCCCTCCAGTGGTTCTTGGCTCCAGTATTTTTTATTTGTTGTGAAATAATTCTCCAAAATGTTTCGTTCCATTCCGAGAACTTTTATTTCAGCACAAAAACAACACCATGGTAGTTCTGCTGAAAACAGCATCAGTCCGGGTTAGTTTCAGTCAAATCATGCAAATTAGAGTCCAAAACAAGAGCAAAAGTGTTAGGAAAAGTAGATATGAAAGAGACGTATCAATTCCCCCAAGCTTAAACCTTTGCTTGTCCTGAAGCAATACAGTTGATAAACTAAAAGTGATAAAGAAAAACTTTACGAACTCTTTTGTTCTTGTTTACATAAATAAGCTTAAGTAGCACCCAGGTTTTCGGCAAAGATCATGACTAACCATGTTAGCAATAACTCTTAGAAAGTATATTAACTCGTATTAATGGTATAATCAACTGGAGAGCAAGAATAAGATATATCGAATGCCAACACTTTGTCAAACAACCATGATATAATATGACAACAGTGGTATCTCGCTAGCCCTTTCTGAGACCGCAAAACATAAATGCAGAGCACCTCCAAAGTTCAAGCAGTGACTAAACATTGTAATTCATGGTAGAAAAGATCCAGTCATGATGCATTCGACATTAACTACACAAAATGCATGAGGATGACAATAGTGCTCTTAGATCTGGCACTTATTTGAGAAGGTGACGACTCAACATAAAATTAATAGATAATCCCTTCGCAGAGGGAAGCAGGGATCTGAAGAAGTGCTAGAGCTCAAAGTTTTTAAAGACAGAGATAAATGAAATTTTGGGAACTGCACCCTTCCTGTTTATATCGCGACCAAGAATTATCAATATCTTCCATGCTAAACACATTAGTGGCGGTTCCCAAGCGATAAAAGTAAAGGTTTACTCCCCCTCCACCAACAAACACACTCCACGGCCAGCCGAATCCGCGGGTACCGTCCATACAAACAACAATCCTGGGGGAGCTTTGTTTAACTATTTGCAATTTTTTATTTCAGGACTGAGAATCCCTAATACTACCCCTCTCATGTAAGGACGAGTGAATAAACACTCATCATTAGAATAACCCGCTAAGCATGGAAGATACTGACTACCCCCTGTCGCTCTATGAACAATCTAGGCACACAAAAAACAGATGTTCATTTGAAGTTTTAGAGGTGGCACATGCAAATTTACTTGGAACGGGAGGGTAATACCGCATATAGGTGGATTGGTGGACTCATCTGGAATAACTTTGGGTTTTAGGGTTTTGATGCACAAGCAGTATTCCCGCTTAGTACAGGCGAAGGCTAGCAAATAGGTTGAGAAGCGGCCAGCTAGAGAGCGAAAACGGTCATGAACATGCATTATGAATAATGAACATTGAATACTAGCATGAGTAGGATATGGACACCATGAACATAAATATCGTAGAGGCTATGTTTGTTTTGATTCAACTACATGCGTGAACATGTGCCAAGTTAAGCCACTTAAAACATTCAGAGGAGGATACCATATCATCATACTACATCACAATCATTTCAACGCATTGTTGACATCCAAGATAAATCATTGTCCACTCCTAGATACTTAAGCATGGCATGAGAAACTATAATCTCTAATCGACATGGCAAACATGTTTGATCATAATATGTAAATCATGGATACTAGGTTAAACATATTCACAAAAAAAGAACAAGTTAAGTTCATACCCGTTTTTCTCTACCACAGTCAGTTCATCAAATATCGTCATTATTGCCTTTCACTTGCACGATCGAATGATATGAAAATAATGATAGTGCAAGGATGCCGTGGACTAAGCTGGGATCTGCTATCATTTTATTCAAAAAGGAGAAGACAAGGTAATATGGGCTCTTTGTTAGATCAACAGTAATGCATATGAGAGCCACTCAACATTTTCATCGTGGTCTTCTCCTTGGTATGACTCAACGAAAAGAAAAGAATTTCAGAGAAACACACTGAAATATTTTTGGAGGTTTTAGTTTTTCTTGAAGAAAGCAAATTAAAGAAAACTAAACAAAAACGAGAAAAACTATTTACACGGGAAAGCTCCCAACTAGCAAAAAGAATAATCGAGAAATCTATTTGGGTTTTCTTTTTAATACTACAACTAATTAAACTAGAAAGAAAAACCGAAAAGAAGCAAGAAACATTTTTTTGAATTTTCTCAAAGTTTTTCAAACACACAAGAAGAAAGCAAGAAAATAAATCTAGCATGAATAATACAATGAAAAAGTGTGAACACCGACAAATGGAATGAAATGTGTGAACATGAATATAATGTCGGTGGAAACACATACTCCCCCAAGCTTAGGCTTTTGGCCTAGCTTGGTAATCACTAGTCGCAGCCTGCATAGTAGTCAGAGTGATAGCTCATGGAAGCTCTTGGTGCGGTCTCCTCAGCCCGCCGAACTGCCATGATCTCCGCCTTGTACGAGCGGGCCTCGCTCTCAAGAACATAATATCTTTCTTTGCTATAATAATCAAAGAAAGCAGGCGCAGGCAGAACAATTGGCACAATAGTTTCTTTATTAAACCTCAAGTTATAAGTGTAATCAGTGATTGTGCCCGTAAGGAACTTATGGCGCTTAATGGCCTCAAAGTCTAAGTATTGAGTAGGTAAAATGGGATCATAAGGGAGAGGTGTAACACCGACCTCTTTAGCTACACGAGAAGCATAAATCCAACCATAAAAGTAACCAGTGGTCGTGTTGTGTTCCAACCTTCGTGCAATGATCACTCCAAGATTATAGAGTTTAATTCAAGTCAGAGCAGTGTGTATGAGGCTTAAGTCAGGGGCACATAGTGTGCTGCAATCCTACTTGCCCATGATGCATTTGCCATTAAAGAGTGCAAAGTAGTGAATTGTGTAGGAGATATGCCCTAGAGGCAATAATAAATGTTATTGATTATCTCCCTGTTCATAATTATGTTTATGTTCCATGTTATAACTGCTTTGGTTCCCGAGCCCGTATATCCATAAAGGCTCTGGGGAGAACCCATATGCATGTGTGGAATAATAAACGGTAAAATGTATTCCTAGTCGTGCCTCTAAGACTAGCTCAAGTGTTGCATGATGATTATGTTTTCCCAATCATGGGCATGTCTATGCCAAGCAACTTTGAGGGCACAATGTCAGGAAGGACATTTGTGTTGAATCGACCCGAATTGATGTTATGCTATGAGATACATTCGTCATAAGTTAATGGTTTATAACACAGAGATAGTTAATGTTTGCATAATTCCTTAGACCATGAGAGTATCGAGTTTCTTCATGCTTGCTTCATGAACTTTGGGGTTTGTTAAACGTCATCCGTAACTGGATGGCTATTACGGCGGCTTACGGGTTCATGGGAAAGTATGTTAAGTAACTTGATAGCTCGAGATTGGGATTTGCTCCTCCGACGATGCAGAGATATACTCGGGCCCTCACGGTGTTACGGTGTCCATCATCGTCTGGCCAGACACCTTTGTGATTTGCTCACGGGGATGCCGGAACACAGAAACGAGAAAAGAGAACAAAACCGGTAACGAGGTAACTTGCATGGTGGACAAATTGTTCGTCCACGGGGATGCAATAAATCTCACCTCAGGTGTTAGTGATATATCGTGAAGCAACAGGAATAGCTCACCGCAACTGGAGGTTCACTCGAATATTCATTCGTGTGGGTATAGGAGTCAATATGGGTGTCCACGGCTCCGATGTTGATCATTGATCGGAAGGGGTTCCAGGTCAAGTCTATACTTCACCGAACCTATAGGGTCACACGCTTAAGGGTCATCTATCTGCTGAATACTAGACAGGGAGTCTGAGAGAAAATCATCGAAAAAGTTTCAGACACCGGAAAAGTTTCGGACAACGAAAAAGTTCCGCAGAGAGAGGTCACCGGATGAATTCCGGTGAAACTGAAAAGTTGTTTCAGGGGATACCATAAAGTCAAATTGGTTTCGGCACATGCCTGATAATTCTTGGAGGGTGCCAGAATCATTCTGGAAGCTTTCTGGAATTTTCCGGGATAATAACCGGATATGCTCCGGAGCTGCCGGAACCACTTCAGATGCTTTTCGCAGATGAAAATCACTAAACCGGAATTGTTTCGGAATGCGTTGAAAATAATTTTGGTGGGTACTGGAAATGTTCTAAGCCCACTCAAATATTTTCAGTTCGAACGGACGCTGAAAAATGTCGTCGTGAATAGTGAAAATCAGCTTTATGGTTACTTTATGGAAAGCCACCTTTTGGGGCTTTGCTCCAAAAGATCTTGGGGATGACATGGATGGATAGGAGCCATTTTTTGGGCCCCTCATGGGGGTGTGGCCGGACACATGGGGTATCCCCCCTTGGGGACCCTCTTGTTCATTGGTTTCACTCCTAAATCCTTGTGGAAGGACTTCATTCAGGTGCATTTTGGATTTTTGTGTGAAACTACCCTACCCCTTGGGATTTCCTATAAATAGAGGTGGAGGGGCAGCCCTCCACACTCAATCTTTCTCACATACATGCCATGGCAATGATCTGGCTTCTTCTCTCCCTCCCAGCGAAATAGTTTCGTAGAGCCGAAAGGTTATCTGGGTTCCGGCAGGAACTAGTTCTGGACGGCGAAGCCCTGCCGGATAGATGACACCGTATGTGTGCAACTCTGTAGAGAGATCATAGTTTCGGTCTTAGTTCGTGAGTGCCTCCCGAAGGGCTGTCCGTGTGACCGTCCGAGTTTCGAAGGTCCTCCCGAAGGGCTGTCCGAGTGACCGTTCGAGTTTCAAAGGTCCTCCCGAAGGGTTGTCCGCGACACCGTCCGGGGGGCTGTTCGACCGCCTCCCGGAGGGCTGTCTGAGGAGCAGATGAGGGTATACATCCTCGCGGTTGGGAGGTTGTAAATCCTAGCTACGGGGATCTGCACCGCCGATCATCATGGACTCTACTTCCCGCTGCGCTACGAGTCGGTAACGAAAAAGATCAAACCTTGTATGCAGTCTCCATAGTGGTCCTGGGCTGGTGCGTAGGTCAGAAAATTTTTGTTTTCTGCTGCGTTACCCATCAGTGGCATCATGAGCCATGCTATGCGTAGATGCAGGTTGCGATCTAGAATACATAGAGATGTATGGGTATTGCATAATATAATTAGGTAGTAGATGAGATCTATTGCTGAAAATTATTTATGCGGGTGACAGATGAAATCTGTTACCCGATGTTCTTGTTGCTTCCTTGGAATTTGCATATTTCTGATCTTGATAACAGTATGGTGGAGTTTCAATGTTCTGGCAATCCGTGATCCTGATTGATCAACGAAGTACTAATAGTTCATTGAATTCCACCGTAGTTAAAAAGAAAGATGAAATTTCACAGACGAAAGGGCAATGCAGATATGATCTGCACGGGGGTCATGCGTATGACGAAGTTTAGTATGGGGCTCAAGATTTTATTATCTCGTGTTTCATACACCCTGGAACGTTAATCTAGCGACTTGAATTATCATACTTGATGATGGACGTTGGTAGCTTCGGTTTGTTTCGAAACCTTAGAAGCCACGTAAAACAAGTTTTTGCATGAACCGATTAGAAACGTCTAACTTGGTTTTGCAGGAGGGTTTGCATGTGCATGTGATGTGGTATAGCAGTGCTCATAATAATTTGATTATGTATGAGATGACTATATAATGTAAATTAATTAACATGACCTGCGTGTCATGATTCGGCATGATGGCTGGAGCCATATGATTGCACTTTAATGACCTGCGTCTCAACCTTGTTGTAATGCATTATTTTGTTAGCTATAGAGATAGCAATATTATCTGGTGCATCGACAAGGTGGTGGCAATCTTCGCGAAGGTGAAGACCGACGCGAATGCCAAAGACGAAGAAATGAAAGACTTCTCCGTCAGAAAGGGCTATACCATATCATGCTATTATGAATTGCCTGAGATGTTTATCCCTTATGATGCACCCTTCTTGATTGCGCGGTAGTCGCTTTTATTAGGGTGATCTCTCACTTAAAATACCAAGTAGTTAGTGTTCTCCCAAGTGTAGCACCGTCACGGCACCTATCTTTTCGGGGTGCGCCATGTCACACGGGTACGAACGATTAGACAAGTGTGAGGCGGGTGAGTTGAGACCTTGCAGCGAGATCACTTGGTTGTCTTGATGTTCAGGCATGACCGTCATGAGCTCGGAACACACGCATCGAAAGATGAACAAGAGTCACATAGAGATGTGATTGGCAAGTTGGCCTACCGGTTGAGATTTTTCGTCATCAGTGGTGTTACACCAATGGCGAACAATTGAAATGTGGGTCTTGTATCACTCACAATCAATTTTGAGAGATATTGATTTGAGTGGGAGCGCACTGTTGAATTAACATGTTTAATTCTTAGTGCAATTAATTATGAACATTGTCTAAGTGTTATATGCAAAATAGTTGTAGAATAATGGCTCGCGTTTCCACCTTACCTATTAAAATTGAATAGCTGTTAAATATCTGGTTAAAACTTTACGATTGGTAACGTAATATGAGGATTGTCCTCAAAAATGCCGAGAAGGACTTTGTCCTATCGCATGCTTTCCGTATCCTCCCGCTAATGCTATGGATCATGTGACTCTCGTCCTTCGATCCAAAAGCTAGAATTCTGTTACGGTCAAGTGAAATATGTTTGCTTCCATGAAACTCGAACTTTGAAAGTTTGGGATAGTTATGTGATATTCATGGAACTGGAAATTAATTTTCAGATACAAACAAAGGCTGAAAGATATGAAATATCCAAAGCAATGTTTGATTGCAAATTATTAGTGTAAAGTGTTTACTATGCATTAGACTGATAAGAGAGGGATCCAGAAGAACGCATGTCATATAATGAAAGGTGAATAAAAGAACAACTTAAAGAGAAAGGAAGTGTCCAAAGGGTGTTAGTATGACTTACACGCCTAGGAAGTCCGGGGCTAACGCCACTCTTAAGTTGGGTGCTTCTTTTGCGAGTAGGAGAAATACTAAAAGTTAAACTGTTAGAAGTATAAAGGCAGAAAGAAAGATGACTGGAATATCCAGCTCATGTATGAATGTCATACAAGTTTTTGATGTATAGTAGGCTGGTCAAAGATATAGTTCTTGGGAATTATGGTTAAACATGTTAATCACTAATTCTTGGGTATTGTGAGTTAATCACAAAGATACCCACTCGATTGCATTCTATTACGAATCAATGTAAGAGCTACTATGGCCTAAAAGGCTAGCCAGAAATGAGGTTAAGGTATACATAGGGAACATAGTAAATGTTACTATACCTTCCATCGGTGTATTGCTGTCTGTATTTATTTTCATAATTCATTTAGAGTTTTACAAACTCTATCCCATTGCATAAGGTATCTTGCAAGAAGGTTGTTCATAAGAGAACTTTTTATGTTCGATGTTATGAATAACACAAGGGCCATACTTTCATTATGAATGAGATGTATGTTATGAATATTGATAATAATACAATACCTCTGGGTTTACTTTCATAATTCATTTTAGAGTTTCATACACTCTAGCCCATTGCACAATGTTTGTTGCAAAAGAGTTGTTCATAAAAACAACAATTGTTGTTAAGTATTATGAATAACATGAAGGGCCATGCTTCCATCCAAGATGGATGTATGTTATGAATATTCATGGTAATATAATACAGCCATAACACTGACGCTAAATGTCGCAAGAATACCACACATGTGTGGCACTGTATTTGGTCACATTGGAGAAACCCGCGTGGAAAATTTCCATTGTGATGGATTTTGAAGTCGTTTGATTTTGAATCATCTGACACTTGCAACTTTTCTCCGAAAAGTGAAGTGACTGAAATACCATTTACAGGCCATAAGGAACGAGCAACACATTAATTGGTGATCATACATTTTGATGTGTGTAGTTCAATAAATGTTGTTGCAAGTAGTGGATTTATATATCTTCAGAAATGACCCAAGTAGATATATGGATATTTGCTTGATGAGACGTAAGTCTGGATCTTTTGAAATCATTCAAAAGGTTTTCAAAAATGAAGTAGAAGTTATTGTAACAAGAAAATTATGTTTCTGCAATTTGATTGCACAAAGGAATATTTGAGTTACATGTTTAGCGAATGTCTGATGAGTTGTGAAAGGGGTTTCATAACTTGCACCTCCTGGAACACCACTGCAAGTGAAAAGTCCATGGAGATGTAATCTAACCATTTATGACATGGTAAGTTCAAAGATGACATAAATAAATTTGCCATTATCCTTTTTAAAGTGATGCTTTAGAGACTGCGGCTTTTACACTAAAAAGAGCTACATCGGGTCTGTTGAAATGAAGCCATGGTATGGTATGCCCAACCATGTTATATCTTTTCTTAACATTTGGAATATGGGGCTTGTGTAAAACGTTACAAACCTATTCCAAATCAGACAAGTGCTACTTTGTAGGTTATACCAAAATGTTGGGTATTCCTCCCTCACTATACCGAGGAAATAGTTTTGCCGCGAAACGGTGTGCTTTTAAAGAGAATGGTTCTTTCAAAAAGGTGAACGGGAGAATAGTGCAACTCGACGAGATAAACAGTATCTTCGTCATCAGATCAAAGGAAAGAGACCTTGGAAGTAATTCCAGAGTTTCCTACTACGACTGATACGGAAGTCTCTACAATAAAATGTATGAACTTCGGTCGAACTTGTAGCTGAACCACGTAGGCAAGGCTCGTGCAAACCTCTCAAGTGCGCAAACGAGATATTGTTGTTAGACAACATTATACCTACGATACACAAGGAAGCGTTGATGGGCCCTGACTCCGGAATTGGCTAAATGCCAATACAACCCGAGTTAGTTTCCACATATGTGATTCAAGATTAAAACCTTGATACACCTTTCGGAAGACTTAGAGTCTAACGAATATTTATGGAACTTAAAACTGATATGGATAAAATAAATTTATCCATAAAGCTCGACTTGTTGAAATAACAAGTTCAAGAGTTGACTACGATGAGGTTGTTTTCATCGTAGCGATGCTTAAAGTCGGTTCGGGTTGAACTAGCAATTAATACATATTTCAATCATGAGATATGAAACATGGATGACAATAGGATTTCCATCTGATGGAAATGAAACCAAGGACTTGCATGTGTTACAGTCCAAGGCATTTTGTCTATCTAGAGGATGCTAGTAAGGGTGCAAACTTCAGAGTTCTAGCGATGGACAGAAGAGAGCAAAATGGAGTTGGAATCTTCGTGCTTTGATGAAATGGTCAAAGGGGTTTGACTTCATCAATGGGTAACGAAGATGCTTGTAATTCAAGAAAGTAAGTGGGAGCGTAATAATATTTCTAAAAACCTTGTGTGCTTGACACATTGTTAATTGGAAATAAATTTCTTGACACGAATTAGGACTTCATTTGAAAATAGTTTTTCGATGAAGTGCTTAGGCTAAATAGCCTCAATATTAGGCATGATGATCTATGGAGATAGATTTACCTAATGGGGCTAAGCAATGAATACATATTGACAAGATGCTAAAACCTTTTAGCATTTAAAACACCAAGGAGTGATTCTTGCCGAAGTCACATGGAAAGAGTTTTTGCAAGACTCGGTGTCCCAAAACACTGATGAGTAAAATACATGATGGAGATTCCACACACTCTTGTGTTCGGATTAATCATGTATTCCATGGTATGTAAAACAACCAGATATGTCCGATACTCCCAAGGTGTTGCGAGTATGGATACCAAAGTGATCAAATTACTGATCATGGGACAACAGTGAAAGATGTCACAGAGTACTAGAGTAAGTACTGATGACATGGTTTTCTCGCAAGTAGAGATCATGAAGAGTTCGTTGTAAAATGTTACATCGATACAGTCTTCATCTTTTCTCCATGCGATTTTCGATTTAAATTAAGGGTTTTGTGTAACACACAATGTGGTGGCACAGTTAGTTGGAATTTGTTCAAACTAGTTACTGTGGCGAATTCTATAACAAGGGCTAAGTATGTTGACGCTTTAGAAGCGACAAAGAAGATGTTGAATCATATAGTTCATTCATGAACTTAGTATGGTTCCAAGATGGCTTTTGACAATGGGACACTACTGCACATAGTTGCTCCATAACTCAGTCTGAGGAATCCAGGTTCGACCTGTGATTCACATACATACAAAGCCAAGTCCACACAAAATATGAATTTTGTGAAAACGTGACAACGCGAGGACATGCAAAGATACACACGGAGCTGAAGTCGTCAGATCTGTTGGACATCACGCTATACCACAAGCGAAGCATATTTACACCGATGTGCCACAGGTGTGAAGTGCATTAGCATAAGCTAGATTATTGTCTCTAGTGCAAGTGGGAGTCTGTAGGAGATATGCCCTAGAGGCAATAATAAATGTTATTGATTATCTCCCTGTTCATAATTATGTTTATGTTCCATGCTATAACTGCTTTGGTTCCCGAGCCCGTATATCCATAAAGGCTCTGGGGAGAACCCATATGCACGTGTGGAATAATAAACGGTAAAATGTATTCCTAGTCGTGCCTCTAAGACTAGCTCAAGTGTTGCATGATGATTATGTTTTCCCAATCATGGGCATGTCTATGCCAAGCAACTTTGAGGGCACAATGTCAGGAAGGACATTTGTGTTGAATCGACCCGAATTGATGTTATGCTATGAGATACATTCGTCACAAGTTAATGTTTTATAACACAGAGATAGTTAATGTTTGCATAATTCCTTAGACCATGAGAGTATCGAGTTTCTTCATGCTTGCTTCATGAACTTTGGGGTTTGTTAAATGTCATCCGTAACTGGATGGCTATTACGGCGGCTTACGGGTTCATGGGAAAGTATGTTAAGTAACTTGATAGCTCGAGATTGGGATTTGCTCCTCCGACGATGGAGAGATATACTCGGGCCCTCTCGGTATTACGGTGTCCATCATCGTCTGGCCAGACACCTTTGTGATTTGATCACGGGGATGCCGGAACACGGAAACGAGAAAAGAGAACAAAACCGGTAACGAGGTAACTTGCATGGTGGACAAATTGTTCGTCCACGGGGATGCAATAAATCTCACCTTAGGTGTTTGTGATATATCGTGAAGCAACAGGAATAGCTCAACGCAACTGGAGGTTCACTCGAATATTCATTCGTGTGGGTATAGGGGTCAATATGGGTGTCCACGGCTCCGATGTTGATCATTGATCGGAAGGGGTTCCAGGTCATGTCTATACTTCACCAAACCTATAGGGTCACACGCTTAAGGGTCATCTATCTGCTGAATACTAGACAGGGAGTCTGAGAGAAAATCACCGAAAAAGTTTCGGACACCGGAAAAGTTCCGCAGAGAGAGGTCACCGGATGAGTTCCGGTGAAACTGAAAAGTTGTTTCAGGGGATACCATAAAGTCAAATTGGTTTCGGCACATGCCTGATAATTCTTGGAGGGTGCCAGAATCATTCTGGAAGCTTTCTGGAATTTTCCGGGATAATAACCGGATATGCTCCGGAGCTGCCGGAACCACTTCAGATGCTTTTCGCAGATGAAAATCACTAAACCAGAATTGTTTCGGAACGCGTTGAAAATAATTTTGGTGGGTACTGGAAATGTTCTAAGCCCACACAAATATTTTCAGTTCGAACGGACGCTGAAAAATGTCGTCATGAATGATGAAAATCAGCTTTATGGTTACTTTATGGAAAGCCACCTTTTGGGGCTTTGCTCCAAAAGATCTTAGGGATGACATGGATGGATAGGAGCCATTTTTTGGGCCCCTCATGGGGGTGTGGCCGTCCACATGGGGTATCCCCCCTTGGGGACCCTCTTGTTCATTGGTTTCACTCCTAGGTCCTTGTGGAAGGACTTCATTCATGTGCATTTTGGGTTTTTGTGCGAAAATACCCTACCCCTTGGGATTTCCTATAAATAGAGGTGGAGGGGCAGCCCTCCACACTCAATCTTTCTCACATACATGCCATTGCAATGATCTGGCTTCTTCTCTCCCTCCCAGCGAAATAGTTTCATAGAGCCGAAAGGTTGTCTGGGTTCCGGCAGGAACTAGTTCTGGACGGCGAAGCCCTGCCGGATAGATGACACCGTATGTGTGCAACTCCATAGAGAGATCGTATTTTCGGTCTTAGTTCGTGAGGTGCCTCCCGAAGGGATGTCCGTGTGACCGTCCGATTTTCGAAGGTCCTCCCGAAGGGCTGTCCGAGTGAATGTTCGAGTTTCGAAGGTCCTCCCGAAGGGCTGTCCACGACACCGTCCGAGGGGCTGTTCGACCGCCTCCCGGAGGGCTGTCTGAGGAGCAGATGAGGCTATACATCCTCGTGGTTGGGAGGTTGTAAATCCTAGCTGCGGGGATCTGCACCGCTGATCGTCATCGACTCTACTTCCCGCTACGCTACGAGTCGGTAACGAAAAAGATCAAACCTTGTATGCAGTCTCCATAGTGGTCCTGGGCTGGTGCGTAGGTCGGAAAATTTTTGTTTTCTGCTGCGTTACCCATCAAATTGATGGGAAATGAAAACTTTTTATTCTGCCTTGTGTCACTCCTCCATCCTCACAGTAACAAAGACAAGTAAAAAAATGACTCATACTCAGATCTTGGTGGCTCGTCTTGAGGTTGCGTTCATAAAACACTAAGCTTGCGTTCATAAAACACTAATTGAAAAATGAAGAACTTTCATAAAACACTAAGTTACCTCAATGGGGATTGCTACTTCTTGAGCTTGCGTTGGTTTTTTCCTTGAAGAGGAAAGGGTGATGCAGCAAAGTAGAGATAAGTATTTCCCTTAGTTAGAGAACCAAGGTATCAATCCAGGAGGAGGGACAAGCAAGTCCCCTATCTATGAACCTGCACAAACAATCAAACACTTGCACCCAACGCGATAAAGGGGTTGTCAATCCCTTCACGGTCAATTGCAAAGGTGAGATCTGATAAAGATAGATAGAAATAAAAGGTAACTAAATATATTTGGGTTTTTTGGTTTATAGATCTGAAAATAAAAGATTGCAAAATAGTAGATCGGAAACAAGTATGATGGAAAATAGACCCGGGGGCGTAGGTTTCACTAGAGGCTTCTCTCATGAAGGAAAATAATACGGTGGGTGAACAAATTACTGTCGAGCAATTGATAGAAAAGCGCAGAGTTATGACGATATCCAAGGCAATGATTATGCATATAGGCATCACGTCCGTGTCAAGTAGACCGACTCCTGCGTGCATCTACTACTATTACTCCACACATCGACCGCTATCCAGCATGCATCTAGAGCATTAAGTTCATAAAGAACGGAGTAACGTCTTAAGTAAGATGACATGATGTAGAGGAATTAACTCAAGCAATATGATGAAAACCCCATCTTTTTATCCTCGATGGCAACAATTCAATACGTGTCTCGCTACCCCTACTTTGTCACTGGGTGAAATCACGCAAGATTAAACCCAAATCTAAGCACCACTCCCATTGCAAGGAAAACCAATCTAGTTGGCCAAACCAAACCGATAATTTGAAGAGAAATACAAAGATATCAAATCATGCATATACGAATTCAGAAAAGATTCAAATAATATTCATAGATAAGCTGATCATAAATCCACAATTCATCGAATCTCGACAAACACACCGCAAAAGAAGATTACATCGGATAGATCTCCAAGAACATCGAGGAGAACATGGTATTGAGAATCAGAGAGAGAGAGAGAGAAGAAGAAGAAGCCATCTAGCTACCAGCTATGGACCCGTAGGTCTGAGGTAAACTACTCACTCTTCATCGGGAGCGCAATAGGGTTGATGTAGACGCCCTCCATGATCGAATCCCCCTCTGGCAGAGTACCGGAAAAGGCCTCCAGATGGGATCTAACGAGGTCAGAGACCTGCGGTGGTGGAAAAGTATTTTCGTGGCTCTCTCTGAGGGTTTTGGAATATATGTGAATATATAGGATGAACAGGTAGGTCAGGGTATCCCCGAGGGGTCCACAAGGCAGGGGGCGCCCCCCCTAGGAAGCATCTCTGGTCTAAACTCCTAATCCAATTATGCCCCACAATCTAGTATGTTACACCTACTACTTTTTTAAATGTACTCTTTTGTTATTTTGGTTGTTGGTATCAAGAATGATTGCTTACATAAGTTTTGGAGCGTGTGCTGACACACATATCCACTTAAAAAGACCAATATTTATATTAACTAAAATCCGAGAGTATGTACGATTCGTAAATGTATGTGGTTAACATGTAATTGTGAAAGAAAAAAAGGTCAATAGGAAGCTCGCTTTCTGCTCTCAGGGTGGTGGCGGCTGGGTCGATCCATCTATGCTCATCCGGCCATCAGCTGCAGCACTCGCCCCATGATGTAAATAATGCATGGATAGGAAGATGATGGTACGAGGGACATCGATCATGTGTAGACTCTTCCCGCAATTGCCTTTCGACCGGACCGACCTTGAGGCACGCTCCTTGGGCACCTCCTCTAAGGACGCATGGCGGCAACCGGATCAACCCTGAGGCATGTCGTTGTTTCAGGGGATGTCGGCCATACAGTGCGGTAGGCAACGGATCATCGTTGAAAGGGAGGGGTTCAGGAGGAGGACGATCTTTTTTTTTTTTTGCGCGAGGCAAGGGAGGTGGGTTTTCTTGTGCGTATCTTCACTTTGACACGGCGGGCTTGCCATGTCGGTGATTTGATCCCTCGGGCCTCCACCATGGTTGGATCCTCTACCTCTGCCGGCTCTCCGATCGGGTCCATCCAACGGCTGATGCGGAAAGGGCGGGAATTGTGCTGGAGAGCGGCATTGTGAGTGAAGAGGGTGTGGAAAGCGCGGGCTTTGGCGTGGAAAGAGTGTGGATGTGGCCAAATGTGTGGGCCCCACCATGGTTTTGGGTGGGCCGGTGGTATCGAATTCCTAAGTGGCGGATGTCTTGACTCCTCCAAAGCCCCCTGGTTTGCTTTCGATTTGCAGGATTTCCGACAACCGGCCCGCTCCACAGACTGATGAGATACCATGTTGGATGACATAATGCGGCTGGACAGCTCGGCCCGGACGGTTGTGGGCCGTGGGTCAGCGTTGGAGATGCCTTTAGTGGAGATTGAATAATCATGACTTGGAATTCAAAGACCACGTTCGGGCTTGCTTGAGAAGATTGAACAGAACAACACAAATAGTTTAACAGCTTTTACATCCAGGGGAACACTTGATGGTCACACTTCTAAGCAACAATGGTACTGAAATCGGCCATCACATATCGCAAAGAGAGATTAATAGACTCACACATCCTATGCTGAAGACCTCCACTAATTTCTTATTAAAAAATATGTGCATTTTGTAGTTGAATTCCTGCTACTGAATAGAATAAAATTAGTAGTATATGTTAGCCTAGAGAGAAACCAATGGTGACAACATGCACGGGAATGCTACTAAAAGTAATAAAATTAGTTTATCATAACCATTTAGTCCCCAGATAGATAGATTTAAAAAAGAAAATATATTAATATCATAAAGATACCAATTACACCTAGTCACTACACCTATAAGATGTCGCAAAAACATTCAGGATGCACACAGCCAAGAGAAAAGACAAAGGTCCTGCCACATTGATCGACTACCCTCAGCAGCCGCACACAAACTACCACCAAATACAAGGCTAGATCATCATTACAGACAAGCAGGATGTAGTATATTACCTCAATCCGAGAACGTGAACCTGGGTATCTCCCTCACGTGGATATTGTTGGGAAATTAACATTTTGGGAGTGCCTAGGCGCGACTGCTTTGGTTGCTTCCAATACTTCCGGTATAGCCAAAACCTCATTTTCACCACCATGGTCGCTGACTTTGTTGCACTTGAGTTTTCGTTGAATTCGTATATTCCAAGCCGCTCCATGTTGGCATGCTATTTTGGTTTCATATGTGACTATGTTACATGTTAGTAGTATATCGTATATGATTTGTTATATCAGTAAACTTGTAATGATGTTACTCCCTCCTTTCACTTACATAGGGTCTAATACGTTTTTCGAGTTTACTTTTGACCACTGGTTAGCACAATGATACATGACATGCATGTTACACAAAGTATACCATCGAATTTGTATGTGAAAGATGTTTCTAATGATATAATTTTTATATCATACACCTCATATACTAATATTTTTATTATTGGTCAAAGGCTACATCGAAAGACGTATTAGACCCTGTATATATGGAAGGAGTGAGTAATTTGAATGAAGCTTAATAAAGAATTGCTTATAATATCCTAACAAAGTTCTCAGTGACACAAAGGATATAGGGGCATGATTTTTCAACCGTTCATAATCTTGTACTACCACGCGGAGTATGTAACATTCCTAAGGGCATGCAGTCGATCGGGCCGACAAATAGGGATTTCTGTGTGGTAATAATGTGGGGTAAACCCTAGTTGACACATGCAGGCGTCAACAATTAGAGACAACGCCCGCAACGCAGTGAGATGGGCCGACCCAGTTACAAGGATTTGTGGGTTTTCTATTTTTTTATTTTCTGTTATTTTGTTTTGGGTTTTCCTTAGATTTTTGTTCCTATTTTGAAAATGTTCTCTTATTAGAAAACTGTTTGGAAATTAAAAAATATATCCATATTTTTTTTGTAAATTCCAAATAATGTTAGTGTTTTCAAATATTGTTTGAAATTCCAGAAAATATCCATGTTTTAAGAAGTTGTTCACAAATTAAAAAAATGTGTTTTCAAAATTCTTCTCAATTTCAGGATTATTTTTATTTTAAAATACTTGGTGAACAATTTTCAAATACACGATGATGCACAATTCTTTGATATACGATTACCTTTTCTCGAATATACAATATTTTTTAATTTACTTTGAAAATGTTTTTAATAGACACTGACCATTTTCTAATATATAATGAACTTTTTTATATACGATGAACATACTTTTGGTATTAACTTTTTAAAACTAATGCTGAAGAATTTTAAAAAAATTTACATTTCTGACTGTATAGGGGTTTTTACATTGATGAATGCGTTTTGAAATTGAAAAAAACGTGAATCCAATAATATATTTTTAATCTTAGAGCATTTGTAAAAAAATACAAATTTTATACAAATTTGTGAATTTGAAATTTAAATATATTTTGAATCCTACAATATTTTCAAATTCGCCATTTTTTTATTTAAAATAATTTTCGAAATCCATGAACATTTTGAAATTCGTAAGTAATTTTTAGAAATCCCTGTTTGTTGGAAATTTGAAACATTTTACAAAAAATTGAAAAAATAAACAAAATAAGTTTTGACACGAAAAAATCCTCACGCGAGAATTCAGCTTGTCCATTGACACTCGCTTATAAGCCCGCCGGACCTGGATTGTATTCCTATGAACATTATTATTCAATAAAGCAAGTGTGTTCAGACTCAAAAAATAAACTTCAAGCGTTGCTTCACCGGTCAGACGCCAAACACGATGCCCCGTAGTTCGCCACAGAAAAAGAAGGGGGAGAATATCACATGATACCAACACTTATATGCTCCCATGATATCAATTCAAAAAATTCAAATTTAAATGTGTCAAAAAATTCCAAAAAATCATGCTTGTTCTCAACATATGTGTTTACAAGCCCTACAAAAATCAGATCCAAATTTGAGAAACAAAAAAGATAAATCTATTGTGAATAGTGTAGTTTTTTTACACTATTCATGTTTTGTCTTTATTGACACTATTCATGCTGAATTTCTCTTTTTTCTTTCTCATTGCACAATTTGAATTTGGATCTGATTTTTGTAAGGCTTGTAGACACATATGTTGAGAACATACATGATTTTTTTGAAAAGTTTTTGACACATTTAAATTTAAATATATTGAATTGGTATCATGGGAGCATGTAAGTGTTGGTATCATGCCCAAGAAGAAGGTCTTCTAGTGACCCCCTCGCCTCGGCCCAACGCTCTGCTGCCACGCGCCCCTCTACCTCCAAGCGCATGGAGAACCTTCAGGAACACTCTGCCGCCTGCCCCATGGGCGCGCACAGCCCGCCACGAGGAGCGGCACGGACACGTTGCCGCGCGGCACCCCACACGTGTACCCACGCGCGCCTCCCCCGCTCCGTTCATAAAACCGAGGCCCTCGGCTCCACCGCTCGGCACTTCTCTATCGTATCGCAGACTCGTAGTCCAGTACGCAGTACATAGCAAGCAAGAGAAGAGAGCAGACCAGCTACGTGGGAGAGATGGGCAGCAGGCTTGACGCGCGCACGCTCAAGGACGAGGTGGCGAGCATGGACCGGCGCCCGCTCCTCGACCTCGGCCACCCGCTCCTCAACCGCGTCGCCGACAGCTTCATCCGCGCCGCCGGAGTACGTGCCTTTTTTTATCTCCACCCAACGTGCACGCGTGCTCTGCTCCATTGTTTGCGAATGAGCTCCGTGTTTTAGTTCATCTGATCTGACTAATCCGGACTGGTATGATGGCAGGTCGGAGCGGCGAGGGCGGTGTCGCGGGAGGCCTACTTCGTCGCCGTCGAAGGGATGGGAGGAGACTCGACGGGGCTGGACAGCACCGCCAAGAGGAGCCATTTCTCCAGCGCCAGAGGTGATACCTCTTTTCTGGACAGTAGCTCTTTTCTCTCTGTTTTCGTTGAGCCTGAGCTGATGAAATCGACTCTCCACAGGGGATGACGGCCAGAAGTCGCTCGACGCAGTGGTAAGCTACCAGGCTTGCTTTTCAAGGCTCAAATTATCTGTTCCGATAGCTAGTTCTTCTCCCTCTGACCACTAGCTCGCACCTTGATTTGCAGGTTAAATCGGCAAGCAAGGAGGCCATTCAGTGGGGTTAGTATTCATTTCAGCGTTAACTAATTATTTCATCTCAAACATTTTTTTAGCACAGCTTCTAATATGTGTTGTTCTTCCGGCAGGATTGGCAGCCGGAGTGTACTCTGGGATAACGTACGGTCTGAGAGAGGCCAGAGGACACCATGACTGGGTTGGTTTCTCGATCTTTTAAATTATTTTTCTGCTTGCTGTTTTAGATCAGCTAGCTTCGGAATTAACTGGCTGCTAACTAACTTGTGCTTGTTAACCTTGATGCTGCTGCAGAAGAACAGTGCGATAGCAGGGGCGATCGCCGGAGCGGCAGTCGCGCTGACCGGGGACAACGGGCACTCCGACCACGTCGTCCATTTCGCCATCACCGGAGCCGCACTGTCGAGCGCGGCGACCATGCTCTCAGGCATATTCTAAGCCACGGGGTGTGGGGCTAGGGCTAAGAAATTTGGAGCAACTCTTGAAATGTCGTACTGTATTTCCCTTAATTTCTCCATGTACCTGTGACAGTTTGTGCACTCTGTCCCATCTGCTAGCTAGTCCTGGCACCAAGCAAGCCCGAATTTCGTTAGAATTTCGGCTGTAATGTTTGTTCCCTTTGCTCTATGTGTTCTATTTATGGCACTATGCTCACGAGTTTGAGACCTCGAATCCTCTATGACCACATGGATGTCTAGATGAGGATAGAGTTGCTGGAGTAGTGTTCTGCCGTGAGATGCAATGTTGTGTCTGAGAAGCCTGCATGAGCAAGGGCACGCTATGTTGCGGAGCAGAGTATGCAATTTTTGTTTCCGGAGGTTAAACGTGAACAGGTGGTGCCTCTTCTGGCCCAAAAACCCACACTATGTTGCGTAGCAGAGTTTATGCAATTTTTGTTTCCTTAGGTTAAGCGTGAACATAGTGTGGAGGTTAAGCGTGAACATAGTGTGGAGTTTATGCAATTTTTGTTTCCGGAGTTTATGCAATTTTTGTTTCAGGCCCAAAATTCATCTTCAACCGATAATGTAGAACTAACTTGCACTTCTCCAAGACCAACGAACCCATCTTCAAAACCAATCTTCAACAGATAATGTAAAACCCATCTTCAACAGATAATGTAGATGCGGAACCCATCTTCAACAGATAATGTAAAACATACATGCACCCAACAGATAATGTAGATGCAAATTTGAGGATGTATAACACAAACACTTGGGGGTGTAAATTTATATATAATGCAAAACCTATCTCCAGATAATGTAGGTGCACCCAACAGATAATGTAGATGTAAATTTGAGGATGTATAACACAAACACCTGGAGATGTAAATTTATATATAATGTAAAACATATCTTCAACAGATAATGTAGATGCACCCAACAGATAATGTAGATGCAAATTTGAGGATGTATAACACAAACACAAATTTGAGGATTTATAACACAAACACCTGGAGATGCAAATTTACATTATACAGATAATGTAGTGTAGATGCACCCAACAGATAATGTAGACCAACAGATAATGTAGACGCAAATTTGAGGATGTATAACACAAACACCCGGAGATGCAAATTTACATATAATGTAAAACATATATCAGTTGGAGATGCAAATTTACATATAATGTAAAATCTATCTTAACAGATAATATAGAATATGTAGATGCAAATTTGAGGATGTAAAACACAAACACCTGGAGATGCAAATTTACATCTCCATTTACGGGAGATGTAGAATAAGCGGGTGTGTCAACTGCACGACTGCGTTCATTTGGCCGCCCGCCGACGGCATGGCCAACGCCGATGACCCCGTCGTCTCCACCACAGCCGGCACGACCACTTTATCCAATCCAGCGTCCACCTCCATGCCGTCGCCGTCATATTGGTGTCCCGGTTTTGCCCCATCCCGACCGCCCGACCGGTCGTGCAACCCGCCAACGAAGAAGCAGCGGGCCACCAAGGCCCGCGATGGAGGCATGAAGCGGCCAGCGACGTGGGGGGCAATCCGATGTGGAATGACCAATATGGGGCGGCCAAGAATTTGATGTCGGACGCGGCTGCGTCAACCAATCAGCTGTCGCCGGCGGCCTTGGCATCCGTTTCCGGCCAAGGAGCCCTTCCTCCACCTTCGCCATCGCCACCAGTCGGCCATGGAGGAAGATATAGTCACGCCCACGACCACCGCATCCAACCTGTTCGACAAAATGTAGCAAAGGTAAAAAAATCATTTAATTTTTTTGTGCTCTTGTTTGTTCTTTCAATTTTGGACACGAATAAAATGTGAGGTTGATTACGAGTACGTCTTGATGATGAACTTTCATGCATGCGACAAATGCGTCAAATGATGATTATTTCTCTCAAAAGTATGCATCACAAGAATATAATGCTCAATTTGATGATGATAATCTTGACATGGGCGAAGAGGACTTCATTATGAATGGAAGAACCGTAAATTATACCAACACTGAAGATGTGTTGATTTGCATCGCATCTAAAAAGTCTCTCTTGATTGATCCGTTGGGACCGACCAAGCCGGGAACACGTATTGGCAACGCATCGAGGAGTACTTCGATGAGCGCAACACTAGCGGCCATTTTCGATCAAGGGGCTATTCGTCAACGTTGGGGCACCATCAACACCGAATGCCAAAAGTGGGCCGGTTGCTTGGCAAATGTTGAGCGCATGTACCCGAGTGGTTGCGGTGATAGTGACTTGGTAATCATTTGCTACATGTGTGCTTTCTCTACTTTTCGCAAATATTCAAATGCTCCCTAATTTGATGATGACATCTTGATTGTTTTCTTGTAAAAAATTATTGCGTAAGGATTATTTCGAGAGAGGAACAATAAAAAAGAGAAGAGGAAGAATAAAGGAAAGGCTTTCCCTTTCCATAATTGCTACAAAGAGCTCAAGAATGAGGAGAAGCAGAAAACTAGAGAAGTTTTTTATGCTTCAAAAAAGTAAAGCGTGATAATGAAGGATGAAGAAGATGGCCCCGGAGAGGAGAGAAGGAGCCCCACTCCTCATCCAGCGACTAAATCATATAGGCCCGATGGAACTAATAAAGTGAAGAGTTTCAAGGCCAGAGACAATGATCTTAAAGAAGGGTTTGACTTCATTCTCGTTGCGAGGAAAGAGTATGCCGAAGAAAAAAATTGTTGCAATTAAAAGAAATCGAGGAGAGCGGAGAAGCGTAGCGGCGGAGGGAGACGGTCGGGGATAAGAGGGTGGCGGTCGAGGAGAGGTTGGCGGCGGTGAAGGAGAGAAAGATTGAATTAGAGGAGAGGAAGGCGGCGACCAAAGAGTACAAGATGGTGGAAGAGAAGGCACTTAAGTTTATGTTCATGGACACATCTACTCTTGATCCCAAGGCAAAGGCGTATGTCGAGATTTGTTGTGATGAAATGAGCATGAAAAGCAAATGCTCATGAGAAACATGATGCGAGGAGGAATGGGAGGTGCCATGGGAGCCATGGAAGAAATGGGAGGTTGCATGACAGGAGGAATGGGTGACTACATGAATATGATGGGAGGTGCCATGAATGGTGCATTTGGTGGCAACATGGGAGGTGGCTTTGGTGGCAACGTGGGCGGCAATGAAGGTGGCTTCGGTGGCAACATGAGTGGAATGAGAGATGGCTTCGGTGGAAACATGGGCATGGGAAGTGGCAATGAAGGGGCTTTCGGTGGAGTTCACGACAACGAGACTTCAACTCATGAAAACGTTGACAATGATGATCATACCATCGTCCATAATGTCTCTAGTGACAATGGAGAGGACGAAAATTGAGTGTTATGTTTGATGTTTATGTGCATTTTAATTTGTTGGACCAAGAACTTTGTTTGAGACAATTCACTTTTGGTTGTAGGATTTCAAAATTTTGATTGATACGCTGCACTTTTATTGGTAGAAATCTGAAATTTATTGCTATTTAAATGTTCAAGTGGCGGTACAGCAGCCACGCGGCCATTAGCAGGTTTTACATCTTCATTTGCACTTTTACATCATCAATTTACATCATTTGTTGGAGTTGCCTTTTTTGAGATATAAAATGCACTTTTTGTGATGTAGATTTTACATCTCCTAGTTTTACATCTCTAAATTTGCATTTTATTGAAGATGCTCTTAAGACACAAATGTGCTCTCTGACACTAAAACTGGTTAAACCTCCTGAATGGGTACAGAATAAAGGATTGGCTATATGTCAATCGTCTGATTTTTTTTAAAGAAAATTTGGGCCAGTCAATCTCCCTCCTTTCTCAACCATTGGATCAAAATTCAATGGTTATCTTCAATCTCCAGCCGTTGTTTCTCTTCTTCCTCTCTCACCTCGCCCGATCTAGCCTAGGCTTCCGCGACCGACGGCACTCCTGCCTCGCCGCACAGCCATCCTCTGAAACTCCCCCATCGCCAGTCTTGTTGTCGCCCCCCGACCATCCCTCTAAGCCTGACGACCACCTAAAAAAATCTCCGCCGAAGCAGCACCCCACCCGCCACCCTAAGATAGATAGTGAGGTTGCTTCTTCGACGAATCTACACCCGTCACCCTAAGATAGATAGATAGTGGGGTTATTCCCCATCGTCGGTGGCCTTGCCTTCTACTTCTTCATCTTTATCGGTGCTTCCTTCTTCAACATTTGTTAGACATATAAAAGATTCTAATCTTTTTGTGTTGTACCTTATATAGTCACATCACCAAGTAATTTGACCATTATCTCACCGGAATTTGTGCCGAGGCCGAACACCGGATAGCTTGACCATCATCTCATCGGAATTTGTGCCAAGGGCGTACACCGGATGCCTCTGGATGGTACGGTCTGGATGAACAATATGCTCACTCTTGATAAGGGTTGGGCCCCTCACCGTTTATCACAAGGTGATCATCTTGAACGACAAATGCGTTTATCACAAGGTGATCATCTTCAACGACAAAAGGCATTGAGGTGGCGGCCAAGTGTAAGGAGCACGGTGATACGTCTATTTTGCATCATGTTTTTATGTTGATATTTATTGCATATTGGACTATTATTACACTTTATGATGCAATTCTTATGCCTTTTCTCTCTTATTTTACAAGATTTACATGAAGAGGGACAATGCCGCCAATTGGAATTCTAGACCGGAAAGGAACAAATCTGAGATACCTATTCTGCACAACTCCAAATGTCCTGGAATTTTATGGAGAATTATTTTGGAATATATAAAAAATATTGGGCGAAGAAATACCAGGAGGGGACCCACCAGGTGGCCACAAGCCTGGGGGGCGCGCCTCCCGAGCTTGTGGGCCCCTTGGCCAGCGTCCGGTGCCCATCTTCTGCTATATGAAGTGTTTTGACCTAGAAAAAAAATCATAAGAAGGCTTTCGGGATGAAGCGCCGCCATGTCGAGGCGGAACCTGGACAGAAGCAATCTAGGGCTCCGGCGGAGCGATTCTGCCAGGAAAACTTCCCTCCAGGAGGGGGAAATTGAAGTCGTCGTCATCACCAACGTTCCTATAATCATGGGAGGATCAATCTTCATCAACATCTTCAACAACACCATCTCATCTCAAACCCTGGTAGGTTGCTAGTAGTGTTGATTACTCTTTGTAGTTGATGCTAGTTGGTTTACTTGGTGGAATATCAAGTGTTCATGTCCTTAATGATATTTATTATCCCTCTGATCATGAACATGAACATGCTTTGTGAGTAGTTACTTTTGTTCTTGAGGACATGGGAGAAGTCTTGTTATAAGTAATTATGTGAATTTGGTATTCGTTCGATATTTTGATGAGATGTATGTTGTCTTTCCTCTAGTGGTGTTATGTGAACGTCGACTACATGACACTTCACCATGATTTGGGCCTACGGAAAGGCATTGGGAAGTAGCAAGTAGATGATGGGTTGCTTGAGTGACAGAAGCTTAACCCCTAGTTTATGCGTTGCTTCGCAAGGGGCTGATTTGGATCCACATGTTTGATGCTATGGTTAGATTTATCTTAATTATTCTTTCGTAGTTGCGGATGCTTGCGAGAGGGGTTAATCATAAGTGGGAGGCTTGTCCAAGTAAGGCAGCAGCCAAGCACCGGTCCACCCACATATCAAATTATCAAAGTAGCAACCGTGAATCATATGAGCATGATGAAAATTAACTTGGCGATAATTCTCATGTGTCCTTGGGAGCGCTTTACTTCATATAAGAGTTTGTCCAGGCTTGTCCTTTGCTATAAAAAGTATTGAGCCACCTTGCTGCACCTTTGTTACACTTGTTACTTGTTACCCGTTACGAATTACTTTGCCACCAAACTATCTGTTATCGATAATTTCAGTGCTTGCAGAAAATATCTTGCTGAAAACCGATTGTCATTTCCTTCTGCTCCTCATTGGGTTCTACACTCTTACTTATCGAAAGGACTACGATTGGTCCGTTATACATGTGGCTCATCACACGGCTTGTTAGTTTAATTTTTTTGTGTGTGGATGGTTGGTTTAAGACTATGGTTAAACACTTTGTCTGTAAGTGTGTGTTGGTTTAACTGTCCGTAAGTACTTTTTAAGACTCTGGATTATGTTATGCTTGTTAAAAAATGCGGTGTAAAAGGGAATTTTATTCCAAAATTATAGAGTTATAGCCAAGAGGAAATAAATCCTCCATGTATAGGGCCCTCTATGTAGCCAAACAGCTGTGCTACTTTCAGTACGACTATATCTTGCCAAACAATCTGCAACTCTATTTTGGTGTCGGTGAACTTTCAGGGGAATAAACTCTCGATCTACCAATAAAGACATGATCTCCAAAGCCAAGTGTCCATATGCAGAGCGATCCAGTGAATCTCCAGAAAATATAGAAAGATTCGTCGACGAATCCGACTGGACAATTATAGGGAGGTAAGTGTGTTGGATTGCAAGGGCCATCCC
This sequence comes from Aegilops tauschii subsp. strangulata, assembly GCF_002575655.3. NCBI lineage: Eukaryota > Viridiplantae > Streptophyta > Magnoliopsida > Poales > Poaceae > Aegilops > Aegilops tauschii. Next base: position 52,624,235 of record NC_053039.3, read on the forward strand.
TTGCACCATTGCATGCATTTCTGCTTCGAGAGAGTCAATGCAGTGGAACAAGAATCTGTAAGCTGCAAAAATGACACTCCCATCATGTCTCCTAAATACCATACATGTAGACGTCATGCCATCAAGCGCCGAAAATGAACCGTCCACCAATAGAGTTGTTTTGTTCTCCGGCGGCGCTGACCAATACAGTATGGGTGTGTTTGGTAGCATGCATGGAGAGTGTATAGGCCCAAAAGTTCCCTATCCGAACCACTTTTGTTTGTTTGGTAGACTGTATGGGCTCCCATGGGCATAGTCGAACCGATGCAAAAAAGGGCCTCAACATAGCTGAGTCGAAGCACCCCACACAGGCCTGTCGGGTCGAGCGAGGCTGAGACCGCACAGGAGAAAAATCTCCCTCCGACCCACTTTCCTCGAACGACCACCCCGTCCCTGCCCTCTCGCGACCCCCTCCCTCCTCCCCTCGCGCGACCCTATCCTGACCTAGCCGCCAGCGCCCGCCCGCCGTCGGTCCCCTCGCGCTACCCCACCGCCGGTACCCTCCTTATTCAATCCCCCGCCGCCGTGCTGAAGGTGTCTACCTCGCCGCCGCCCCAACCCTGCGCCTGGCCGGTCCTCCACTCGTCACCGGCCCGCCCCTGCTCTTGGCCGGCCTCAATTCGACGTCGCCGCCGGAGTAGATCCTGACACGGGAGAGGTAGCAGATCCGCCCCTTCCTTCCCTTCCCCCGCCTTCCTCCTCTCTTCCTTCCCCTACCCCTGTCCTTCCTGCCTCAGCTCCCGACCTTAAACAGGGAAGAGCCTTTGTTGCTGTACAGAGAAACATAGTCTCAGCTCAGCATGCATCAGTACATACATTGCTATCAAACAGCTGCAGTTGCATGTACTCTACATGTCCAGACTAAGCATGTCTTAAAGGGGAACAACTATGCTAGGGTGGGAATAGCTACCAAACATACCCTATAGGTCTAGCAGGCCTCGGCGACTATGACTATGTAGCGTATGTTCTTATATTGCGCCTGCGTGTGATGATAACCTCACCACTTCAATAAGAGGTTGCTGGACCACATGTATTTTTTATGTAACCAAACAGCGACACTATGTATTTGCATAGGACAGTCTTGCAACCAAACACCATGGGATGTGTGTTTGCTCAATCAGATTGAAGGTGAATGAGATACAGACAAACTAACTATGTGCAGAGCGTGACTTTTTTTGCCTGGCTTGACTAATCCACGCACTCTACAATGTTTGTAGTGTGCAGCCGAGCCGCGTCCTTGTAAGAGCATTTCCACTCGCCACCCCCCCAACAGGCCCCCAAGGCCCTTTCTTATCGCCGGCGTGAAAAAAATAGCTCGGTCGCGCCCCCAGAAGCCCACTTTTTGCCAGTTAGGGCCAAATTTGGCGCCGGCGGACCCATGCCGAACCCGGCGTGCTGGGGCCGCCCGGGCGCCGGGGGAAAGATTTTTGGCGCGAAAGCCTGGTGGACCCACTGAGTCAGCGACTAGGCACGTTCATTGTCCTCATCGCCTCGATTTCCCGCGGGGAATCAATGCGAAGGCTGTCACCGGTCAGCCTTCCATGGATTCCTCACGGGCGGCGCAATGAAGGTGCACCTACGCACATCCCGCCCCCTCCCGCCACGCGTACACACGGCTGTTGACCGCTTGCCGCCCACCCGCCGCTATAAAAGCCGCCCCCTCCCTCGCTGGTGGCCGCACACACTACCCCTTTCCCCACCCTCATCGAAGACGTCCCTCTCGCCCTCTCGTCACCGACGCCCCTCTCCCCTCTCTCCCAGCCGATGCCCCTCATCCGGCGACCATGGCCGAGCGCTACCCCGGCGACGGAGCGGCGGCCAATGGCTTCGACCGCCGCCACCTGCACGAGGCAGACTACCCAGTGCCGCCGGACATGTGGGTGCCGGGCTCCTGGAGGCTCAGCGCCGACGGTGTCCTGATACGTCTCCAACGTATCTATAATTTTTGATTGTTCCATGCTATTATATTATCTGTTTTGGATGTTTATGGGCTTTATTAAACACTTTTATATTATTTTTGGGACTAACCTATTAACCCAGAGCCCAGTGTCAGTTCCTATTTTTTCCCTTGTTTCAGTGTTTCGAAGAAAAGGAATATCAAACGGAGTCGAAACGGAATGAAACCTTCTGGAGAAGTTATTTTTGGAAAGAAAGCATTCCGGGGGACTTGGAGTGCACGTCAGGAAAGCAACGAGGGAGGCACGAGGCAGGGGGGCGCGCCCACCCCCTGGGCGCGCCCTCCACCCTCGTGGGCCCCTCGTGGCTCCCTGACGTATTTCTTCTGCCTATATATATCCATATACCCTAAAACCTTCGGGGAACAGAATAGATCGGGTATTCCGCCGCCGCAAGCCTCTGTAGCCACCAAAAACCAATCGGGACCCTGTTCCAGCACCCTTCCGAAGGGGGGAACCCTCACCGGTGGCCATCTTCATTATCCCGACGCTCTTCATGACGAGGAGGGAGTAGTTCACCCTCGGGACTGAGGGTATGTACCAGTAGCTATGTGTTTGATCTCTCTCTCTCTCTCTCGTGTTCCTCAGATGATACGATCTTGATGTATCGCGAGCTTTGCTATTGTAGTTGGATCGTATGATGTTTATCCCCCTCTACTCTCTTGTAATGGATTGAGTTTTCCCTTTGAAGTTATCTTATCGGATTGAGTCTTTAATGATTTGAGAACACTTGATGTATGTCTTGTGTGGGATAACCGTGGTGACAATGGGTTATTCTATTGATTCACTTGATGTATGTTCTGGTGATCAACTTGCGGGTTCCGCCCATGAACGTATGCATAGGGGTTGGCACACGTTTTCGTCTTGACTCTCCGGTAGAAACTTTGGGGCACTCTTTGAGGTACTTTGTGTTGGTTTGAATAGATGAATCTGAGATTGTGTGATGCATATCGTATAATCATACCCACGGATACTTGAGGTGACATTGGAGTATCTAGGTGACATTAGGGTTTTGGTTGATGTGTCTTAAGGTGTTATTTTACTACGAACTCTAGGGCTGTTTGTGACACTTATAGGAATAGCCCAATTGATTTATCGGAAAGAATAACTTTGAGGTGGTTTCGTACCCTACCATAATCTCTTCGTTTGTTCTCTGCTATTAGTGACTTTGGAGTGACTCTTTGTTGCATGTTGAGGGATATTTATATGATCCAATTATGTTATTATTGTTTAGAGAACTTGCACTAGTGAAAGTATGAACCCTAGGCCTTGTTTCCTAGCATTGCAATACCGTTTACGCTCACTTTTACCACTTGCTACCTTGCTGTTTTTATATTTTCAGATTACAAAAACCTATATCTACCATCCATATTGCACTTGTATCACCATCTCTTCGCCAAACTAGTGCACCTATACAATTTACCATTGTATTGGGTGTGTTGGGGACACAAGAGACTCTTTGTTATTTGGTCGCAGGGTTGCTTGAGAGAGACCATCTTCATCCTACGCCTCCCACGGATTGATAAAACTTAGGTCATCCACTTGAGGGAAATTTGCTACTGTCCTACAAACCTCTTCACTTGGAGGCCCAACAACGTCTACAAGAAGAAGGTTGCGTAGTAGACATCAAGATCTTTTCTGGCGCCGTTGCCGGGGAGGTAAGTGCTTGAAGGTATATCTTTAGATCTTGCAATCGAATCTTTTTGTTTCTTGTTTTATCACTAGTTTAGTCTATAAAAGAAAACTACAAAAAAATGGAATTGAGTTTTCCTCATATGCTTCATCTTTTTAATGTCTTTCGTGAAAATGATGGAAAGGAAAATTGTGCCCAAGTGCTAGAAGAAGAATTACATAGAATGCTTGGCATAAAATATGTGAATGATGAGCATGATTGCAATGTTGTTAGTATGAATTCCTTGAATATCCATAGTACTAATGATGATTGCACTAGTTATGATGAAAATGTTTCCTATAAACATGTCAATTTTTGTGGAGTGCATTGGGTTTGCAAGTATACACCAAATAGGGAAGATAGATATTGCAAGAGGCATAAGCATTTAGAAACTAAATTGTTGCAAGAAAGGCTAGATGTTTTGTGCTAAAAATTTAAATTTTCTTAGCCGTACTTGTGAACTTTGCAATGAACGGGGTTATTTAACTATCCGATGCAAATTGTTTCATGATCTAATCGTGTCCAAAAATTGTGATGACTTGATTTCCCTTGCACATTATAATGAACTTAGTTTGCTTATGGGCTATGAAGAGATGAAACATATAACTAACTATCTTCCAGTATTTGCCCGTGACAAACTTCTTGGTTTTGATCTAGAGGAAATTTATATGTATTGTGCGGTGAATTGCATTGAAAATCCTTATATTGCCAATTACATAAAGAAAACAAAACAAATAGAAAATGAAGAGAATACTAATGAAAGGGAAGAGACTTCCCAATATCCTCCTATTATTTCTTATGATGAATCAGGTAACGAGGAGGAGCCTTCTATCCAACCAATTTCATTAATAAGGAGCTCCAAAAAGAGGATTGAACCCACACATGATGTGGTTAAGAAGAAGAAAAGAAAAAGGAGGAGAGGTAAAAAGATATCTCTCCCAAATAATGTTGCTCCTATTATTGTTGTGCCTCATGAAAATGAAGATGATGCACTTGATGATGATCTCATTATGCCTATTGCTTGTTGTGATGATTATGATTGGGAAGATAATGATACTTCTTATGATCTTGAAAATCTTTTTGGCACTTGCTTGGAATATGACAATTGCTATACTATTGGTGATATCCATACTATTAATGATGAGAGTGATTATGCTTATGATATGAAAAGGCCCAAGCTTGGGGATGCTATGTTTGGAGAAGGTGATGTTTTTGAGAATATATTTGCTGCAATTAATGTTTGTCCCAAGCTTGGGGATGCTATGTCTAATGAAGATGATATTTTTAGCCTCTCAAGTTTTGATATGCAAATATATAATGATGATAGCATGCCTCCTACTTATGATGATTATATTGATGAAAGTGGGTTTGGAAGAGTGTCAACTTTAGGAAGTAATGATCCCACTATTTTGGAGGATGTTGAATCTGATAATATTTATGAAAGTGGATTGGGAGAGGTCATGACTTTATTTAGTGATGAGTCCACTATCTTGGAAGAGGTTCCAATCGATTATGATGAGAACAAAGTTGCTACTTATGATGATTATTGTGATGAAACTTATGCTATAAAAAGTAGTGATGATTATGTTTATAAAACTTGTCATGATTATGATTACCCTTTTTCTGAACATTAGTCTTTTAATGTGGAAACAATTTATAGTATTCGAGTCTCTTATGATACTCCCACTATTTCGAATGAGAAGAATTTTGCTTATGTGGAGAGTAGTAAAATTTCTATGCAAGTAGATCATGAAAAGAATGCTTTATGTGCTGGTTATATGGTTGATTTCATTCATGATGCTACTGAAAATTATTATGAGAGAGGATCATATGCTTCTACATATTGCAATAATATCAAGTTTCCTCTCTATGTGCTTAAAGTTTTAAAGTTATGCTTGTTTTACCTTCCTATGCTAGTTGATTATTGTTCCCATAAGTTGTTTGCTCACAAAATACGTATGCATAGGAAGTGGGTTAGACTTAAATGTGCTAGTCATATTCTTCATGATGCTCTCTTTATGTTTCAATTCTTATCTTTTATGTGAGCATCATTGAAATCATCATGCCTAGCTAGGGGCGTTAAACGCTAGCGCTTGTTGGGAGGCAACCCAATTTTATTTTAGTTCCTTTCTTTTTGGTTCTTTTTAGGAATAAATAATCCACCTAGCCTCTGTTCAGATGTGGTTTTATGTTTTAATTAGTGTTTGTGCCAAGTAAGACCTATAGGATCTTCTTGGATGATAGTTATTTGATCTTGCTGAAAATTCCAGAAACTTTCTGTTCACGAAAACAATTGTTAAAAATCACCAGAACGTGATAAAATATTGATTCCAATTGCAGCAGATAAATAAACAAATTGTATAGGTCCTCCTATTTTGGTAGAATTTTTGGAGTTTCAGGAGTTTGCGTTAGTTACAGATTACTACAGACTGTTCTGTTTTTGACAGATTCTGTTTTTCGTGTGTTGTTTGCTTATTTTAATGAATCTATGGCTAGTAAACTAGTTTATAAACCATAGAGAAGTTGGAATACAGTAGGTTTAACACCACTATAAATAAAGAATGAGTTCATTAAAGTACCTTGAAGTGGTGTTTTGTTTTCTTTCGCTAACGGAGCTCACGAGATTTTCTGTTGAGTTTTGTGTTGTGAAGTTTTCAAGTTTTGGGTAAAGATTCGATGGACTATGGAATAAGGAGTGGCAAGAGCCTAATCTTGGGGATGCCCAAGGCACTCCAAGGTAATATTCAAGGACAACCAAGAGCCTAAGCTTGGGGATGCCCCAGATGGCATCCCCTCTTTCGTCTTCGTTCATCGGTAACTTTACTTGGACCTATATTTTTATTCACCACATGATATGTGTTTTGCTTGGAGCGTCATTTTATTTTCTTTTGTTTTGCTTGCTGTTTGAATAAAATACCAAGAGCTGAAATCCTTAAATGTTAGAGAGTCTTCACATAGTTACATAATTATTCAACTACTCATTGATCTTCACTTATATCTTTCGGAGTAGTTTGTCGTTTGCTCTAGTGCTTCACTTATATCTTTTAGAGCACAATGGTGGTTTTATTTTGAAGAAATAGATGAACTCACGTGCTTCACTTATATTATTTTGAGAGTCCTAAACAGCATGGTAATTTGCTTTGGTTATGAATTTAGTCCTAATATGATGGGCATCCAAGATGGGTATAATAAAAACTTTCATATAAAGTGCATTGAATACTATGAGAAGTTTGATACTTGATAATTGTTTTGAGATATGAAGATGGTGATATTAGAGTCATGCTAGTTGAGTAGTTGTGAATTTGAGAAATACTTGTTCTAAAGTTTGTGATTCCCGTAGCATGCACGTATGGTGAACCGTTATGTGATGAAGTCGGAGCTTGATTTATTTATTGATTGTCTTCCTTATGAGTGGCGGTCGGGGACGAGCGATGGTCTTTTCCTACCAATCTATCCTCCTAGGAGCATGCGCGTAGTACTTTGTTTCAATAACTAATAGATTTTTACAATAGGTATGTGAGTTCTTTATGACTAATGTTGAGTCCATGGATTATACGCACTCTCACCCTTCACCCATTGCTAGCCTCTCTAATACCACGCACCTTTCGCCGGTATCATACACCCACCATATATCTTCCTCAAAACAGCCACCATACCTACCTATTATGGCATTTCCATAGCCATTCCGAGATATATTGCCATGCAACTTTCCACTGTTCCGTTTATTATGACATGCTCCATCATTGTCATATTGCTTTGCATGATCATGTAGGTGACATCGTATTTGTGGCAAAGCCACCGTTCATAATTCTTTCATACATGTCACTCGTGAGTCATTGCATATCCTGGTACACCGCCGGAGGCATTCACATGGAGTCATATTGTTGTTCTAAGTATTGAGTTGTAATCATTGAGTTGTAAATAAATAGAAGTGTGATGATCATCATTTTCTAGAGCATTGTCCGAAGTGAGGAAAAAAAAGGGGGGAGAAAGGCCATAAAAAAAGAGAAGGCCCAAAAAAATGAGAGAAAAAGAGAGAAGGGACAATGTTACTATCCTTTTACCACACTTGTGCTTTAAAGTAGCACCATAATCTTCATGATAGAGAGTCTCTTGTTTTGTCACTTTCATATACTAGTGGGAATTTTTCATTATAGAACTTGGCTTGTATATTCCAACAATGGGCCTCCTCAAGTGCCCTAGGTCTTCGTGAGCAAGCAAGTTAGATGCACACCCACTTAGTTTCTTTTGTTGAGCTTTCATATACTTATAGCTCTAGTGCATCCGTTGCATGGCAATCCCTACTCACTCACATTGATATCTATTAATGGGCATCTCCATAGCCCGTTGATATGCCTAGTTGATGTGAGACTATCTTCTCCCTCCTTTTTGTCTTGTCCACAACCACCATTCTATTCCACATATAGTGCTATGTCCATGGCTCACGCTCATGTATTGCGTGAAGATTGAAAAAGTTTGAGAACACCAAAAGTATGAGACAATTGCTTGGCTTGTCATCGGGTTTGTGCATGATTTAAATACTTTGTGTGGTGAAGATAGAGCATAGCCAGACTATATGATTTTGTAGGGATAACTTTCTTTGGCCATGTTATTTTGAGAAGACATAATTGCTTAGTTAGTATGCTTGAAGTATTATTATTTTTATGTCGATATTGAACTTTTATCTTGAATCTTATGGATCTGAATATTCTTGCCACAATAAAGAAGATTATATTTATAGATATGTTAGGTAGCATCCCACATCAGAAATTCTGTTTTTATCATTTACCTACTCGAGGACGAGCAGGAATTAAGCTTGGGGATGCTGATACGTCTCCAACGTATCTATAATTTTTTATTGTTCCATGCTATTATATTATCTGTTTTGGATGTTTATGGGCTTTATTAAACACTTTTATATTATTTTTGGGACTAACCTATTAACCCAGAGCCCAGTGCCAGTTCCTGTTTTTTCCCTTGTTTTAGTGTTTCGAAGAAAAGGAATATTAAACGGAGTCGAAACGGAATGAAACCTTCTGCAGAAGTTATTTTTTGAAAGAAAGCAATCCGGGGGACTTGGAGTGCACGTCAGGAAAGCAATGAGGGAGGCACGAGGCAGGGGGCGCGCCCACCCCCCTGGGCGCGCCCTCCACCCTCGTGGGCCCCTTGTGGCTCCCCTGGCGTATTTCTTCTGCCTATATATATCCATATACCCTAAAACCTTCGGGGAACAGAATAGATCAGGAGTTCCGCCGCCGCAAGCCTCTGTAGCCACCAAAAACCAATCGGGACCCTGTTCCGGCACCCTGCCGGAGGGGGGAACCCTCACCGGTGGCCATCTTCATCATCCCGGCACTCTCCATGACGAGGAGGCAGTAGTTCACCCTCGGGGCTGAGGGTATGTACCAGTAGCTATGTGTTTGATCTCTCTCTCTCTCTCTCGTGTTCTTGAGATGATACGATCTTGATGTATCGCGAGCTTTGCTATTGTAGTTGGATCTTATGATGTTTCTCCCCCTCTACTCTCTTGTAATGGATTGAGTTTTGCCTTTGAAGTTATCTTATCGGATTGAATCTTTAATGATTTGAGAACACTTGATGTATGTCTTGCGTGGGATAACCGTGGTGACATTGGGTTATTCTATTGATTCACTTGATGTATGTTTTGGTGATCAACTTGCGGGTTCCGCCCATGAACCTATGCATAGGGGTTGGCATACGTTTTCGTCTTGACTCTCCGGTAGAAACTTTGGGGCACTCTTTGAGGTACTTTGTGGTGGTTTGAATAGATGAATCTGAGATTGTGTGATGCATATCGTATAATCATACCCACGGATACTTGAGGTGACATTGGAGTATCTAGGTGACATTAGGGTTTTGGTTGATGTGTGTCTTAAGGTGTTATTTTACTACGAACTCTTGGGTGTTTGTGACACTTATAGGAATAGCCCAATGGATTGATCGGAAAGAATAACTTTGAGGTGCTTTCGTACCCTACCATAATCTCTTCGTTTGTTCTCCGCTATTAGTGACTTTGGAGTGACTCTTTGTTGCATGTTGAGGGATATTTATATGATCCAATTATGTTATTATTGTTGAGAGGACTTGCACTAGTGAAAGTATGAACCCTAGGCCTTGTTTCCTAGCATTGCAATACCGTTTACACTCACTTTTACCACTTGCTACCTTGCTGTTTTTATATTTTCAGATTACAAAAACCTATATCTACCATCCATATTGCACTTGTATCACCATCTCTTCGCCAAACTAGTGCACCTACACAATTTACCATTGTATTGGGTGTGTTGGGGACACAAGAGACTCTTTGTTATTTGGTTGCAGGGTTGCTTGAGAGAGACCATCTTCATCCTCCGCCTCCCACGGATTGATAAACCTTGGGTCATCCACTTGAGGAAAATTTGCTACTGTCCTACAAACCTCTGCAATTGGAGGCCCAACAACGTCTACAAGAAGAAGGTTGCGTAGTAGACATCATGTACCGGTGCCACCGCAGCCCACCGGTGCTGATCGGCGCGTCGAGATCGCGCGCATCTGATCGTCGCTGCCGGAGCAGGCGCGGCAGCATCCGAGGTACACCCCCGATAGCCACACGCATTGGACGGCGTACTTCGGCCGCCGCCACGCCGACCAGGTTGCCTCCACGAACGGTGTCGAGCCCCACGGCCGCCTCAACTCTGAGGGGCGGCGCCATTGGTGGGGCGTCCTCGAGCACATCGAGGGCAGCAACTCACTGCGGATGGAGTACCCCGCGCCCGTCTCCTTCTCTCGCCACCGCAACAGCTCCTAGATGCCGTGGTGAATGGAGATGACATCCTCGTCGCCGTTGGGCTCCCGTTCCTCCGGGTCACTGGCGCTCCTCCCCGTAAAGCCGGAGCCACGGGAGACGCCGCTCGGGCAGCGCACCCGCGACGGCGCCTGCTACCTCTTGAGCTTGCGTTGGTTTTTCCCTTGAAGAGGAAAGGGTGATGCAGCAAAGTAGCGTAAGTATATCCCTCAGTTTTGAGAACCAAGATATCAATCCAGTAGGAGACTACACACAAGTCGCCTCGTACATACACAAACAAATAAGAACCTTGCAACCAACGCGATAAAGGGGTTGTCAATCCCTTCACGGCCACTTGCAAAAGTGAGATCTGATAGAGATGATAAGATAATATTTTTGGTATTTTTATGATAAAGATTGAAAGTAAAGATTGCAAAGTAAAAATAGATTGGAAACTTATATGATGGAGAATAGACCCCGGGGCCATAGGTTTCACTAGTGGCTTCTCTCAAGATAGCATAAGTATTACGGTCGGTGAACAAATTACTGTCGAGCAATTGATAGAATAGTGGATAGTTATTAGAATATATAGGTATGATCATGTATATAGGCATCACGTCTGCGACAAGTAGACCAAAATGATTCTGCATCTACTACTATTACTCCACACATCGACCGCTATCCAGCATGCATCTTGAGTATTAAGTTCATAAGAACAGAGTAACGCATTAGGCAAGATGACATGATGTAGAGGGATAAACTCAAGCAATATGATATAAACCCCATCTTTTTATCCTCTATGGCAACAATACAATACGTGTCGTTTCCCCTTCTGTCACTGGGATCGAGCACCGCATGATTGAACCCAAAGCTAAGCACTTCTCCCATTGCAAGAAAGATCAATCTAGTAGGCCAGACCAAACTGATAATTCAAAGAGGCTTGCAAAGATAACCAATCATACATAAAAGAATTCAGAGGAGATTCAAATATTGTTCATAGATAATCTTGATCATAAACCCACAATTAATCGGATCTCGACAAACACACCGCAAAAAGAGTTACATCGAATAGATCTCCAAGAAGATCGAGGAGAACTTTGTATTGAGATCCAAAGAGAGAGAAGAAGCCATCTAGCTAATAACTATGGACCCGAAGGTCTGTGGTAAACTACTCACACATCATCGGAGAGGCTATGGTGTTGATGTAGAAGCCCTCCGTGATCGATGCCCCCTCCGGCGGAGCGCCGGAAAATCCCCAAGATGGGATCTCACGGGTACAGAAGGTTGCGGCAGTGGAAATAGGGTTTCGTGGTGCTCCTAGATGTTTTTGGGGTATATGGATATATATAGGAGGAAGAAGTAAGTCGGTGGAGCTGTGAGGGGCCCACGAGGGTGGGGGCGCGCCCAGGGGGCAGGCGCGTCTCCCTGCCTCGTGGCCTCCTCGCTTTTTTCTTGACGTCCACACCAAGTCCCCTGGATCACGTTTGTTCCAAAAATAACTCTCCCGAAGGTTTCATTCCGTTTGATATTCCTTTTTTGCGAAACACTGAAATAGGGAAAAAAACAGCAATTTGTACTGGGCCTTCGGTTAATAGGTCAGTCCCAAAAATAATATAAAAGTGCTTAGTAAAGCCCATTAAACATCCAAAACAGATAATATAATAGCATGGAACAATCAAAAGTTATAGATACATTGGAGACGTATCAAGCATCCCCAAGCTTAATTCCTGCTTGTCCTCGAGTAGGTAAATGATAAAAACAGAATTTTTGATGTGGAATGCTACCTAGCATAATTCTCAATGTAATTTTCATTATTGTGGCATGAATGTTAAGATCCGAAAGATTCAAGATAAAAGTTTAATATTGACATGAAAATAATAAGACTTCAAGCATACTAACAAAGCAATCATGTCTTCTCAAAATAACATGGACAAAGAAAGTTATCCCTACAAAATCATATAGTCTGGCTATGCTCTATCTTCACCACACAAAATATTTAAATCATACACAACCCCGATGACAAGCCAAGCAATTGTTTCATACTTTTGATGTTCTCAAACTTTTTCAATCTTCACACAATACATGAGCGTGAGCCATGGACATAGCACTATATGTGGAATAGAATGGTGGTTGTGGACAAGACAAAAAGGAGGGAGAAGATAGTCTCACATCAACTAGGCGTATCAACGGGCTATGGAGATGCCCATTAATAGATATCAATGTGAGTGAGTAGGGATTGCCATGCAACAGATGCACTAGAGCTATATGTGTATGAAAGCTCAACAAAAGAAACTAAGTGGGTGTGCATCCAACTCGCTTGCTCACGAAGACCTAGGGCATTTTTTGAGGAAGCCCATCATTGGAATGTACAAGCCAAGTTCTATAATGTAAAATTCCCACTAGTATATGAAAGTGACAACATAGGAGACTCTCTATCATGAAGATCATGGTGCTACTTTGAAACACAAGTGTGGTAAAAGGATAGTAACATTGTCCGTTCTCTCTTTTTCTCTCATTTTTTCTTTTTTCTTTTTTTGTTTGGGCCTTCTTCTCCTTTTTTTTGGCCTCTTTCCTTTTTATTTTTAGTTCGGAGTCTCATCCCGACTTGTGGGGGAATCATAGTCTCCATCATCCTTTCCTCACATGGGACAATGCTCTAATGATCATCATCACACTTTTATTTACTTACAACTCAAAAATTACAATTCAATACTTAGAACAAAATATGACTCTATGTGAATGCCTCCGGCGGGGTACCAGGATGCAATGAATCAAGAGTGACATGTATGAAAGAATTATGAATGGTGGCTTTGCCACAAATACGATGTCAACTACATGATCATGCAAAGCAATATGACAATGAGGAAGCGTGTCATAATAAACGGAACGGTGGTAAGTTGCATGGCAATATATCTCTGAATGGCTATGGAAATGCCATAATAGGTAGGTATGGTGGCTGTTTTAAGGAAGGTATATGGTGGGTGTATGATATCGGCGAAAGGTGCGCGGTATTAGAGAGGCTAGCCATGGTGGAAGGGTGAGAGTGCGTATAATCCATGGACTCAACATTAGTCATAAAGAACTCACATACTTATTGCAAAAATCTATTAGTTATCAAAACTAAGTACTACGCGCATGCTCCTAGGGGGATAGATTGGTAGGAAAAGACCATCGCTCGTCCCCGACCGCCACTCATAAGGAAGACAATCAATAAATAAATCATGCTACGACTTCATCACATAACGGTTCACCATACGTGCATGCTACGGGAATCACAAACTTTAGAACAAGTATTTCTCAAATCCAAAACTACTCAACTAGCATAACTCTAATATCACCATCTTCATATCTCAAAACAATTATCAAGTATCAAACTTCTCATAATATTCAATGCACTCTATATGATAGTTTTTATTATACCTATCTTGGATGCTCATCACTTTAGGACTAAAATTTTAACCAAAGCAAATTACCATGCTGTTCTAAAAGACTCTAAAAATAATATAAGTGAAGCATGAGAGATCAATTACTTCTATAAAATAAAACCACCCCCGTGCTCTAAAAGATATAAGTGAAGCACTAGAGCAAAATTTTCTGGCTCAAAAGATATAAGTGAAGCACATAGAGTATTCTAATAAATTCCGATTCATGTGTGTCTCTCCTAAAAGGTTTGTACAGCAAGGATGATTTTGGTAAACTAAAAAGCAAAGACTCAAATCATATAAGACGCTCCAAGCAAAACACATATCATGTGGTGAATAAAATTATAGCATCAAGTAAAGTTACCGATGGACGAAGACAAAAGAGGGGATGCCTTCCGGGGCATCCCCAAGCTTAGGCTTTTGGTTTTCCTTGGGTTTTACCTTGGGGTGCCTTGGGCATCCCCAAGCTTAGGCTTTTGCCACTCCTTGTTCCATAATCCATCAAATCTTTACGCAAAAACTTGAAAACTTCACAACACAAAACTCAACAGAAAATCTCATGAGCTCCGTTAGCGAAATAAAACAAACCACCACTTTAAGGTACTGTAATGAACTCATTCTTTATTTATATTGGTGTTAAAACTACTGTATTCCAACTTCTCTATGGTCCATAACCTCCGATACTAGCCATAGATTCATCAAAATAAGCAAACAACACACGAAAAACAGAATCTGTCAAAAACAGAACAGTCTGTAGTAATTTGTATCTAACGCAAACTTCTTTAGCTCAGAAAAATCTACCAAAATAGGAAGACCTAGATTATTTGTTTATTGATCTACTGCAATTGGAATCAGTATTTGATCACGTTCTGGTGATTTTTAACAATTGTTTTCGTGAGCAGAAAGTTTCTGACTTTTTCAGCAAGATCAAATAACTATCATCCAAAAAGATCCTATAGGTTTTACTTGGCACAAACACTAATTAAAACATAAAACCACATCTAACCAGAGGCTAGAACAAAGATTTATTACTAAACAGAACCAAAAATCAAGGAACAAAAATAAAATTGGGTTGTCTCCCAACAAGCGCTATCGTTTAACGCCCCTAGCTAGGCATAAAGGCAAGGATAGATCTAGGTATTATCATCTTTGGCATGCAATCCGTAAGTGCTCTCATAATAGATTCATAAGGTAATTTAATTTTCTTAGTGTTCCATGCCTTTCCTTAATGGAAATCGGAATCTAATATTCCCTTCTTTCATATCAATAATTGCACCAATCGTTCTAAGGAAAGGTCTACCAAGAATAATAGGACATGAAGGATTGCAATCTATATCAAGAACAATGAAATCTACGGGCACATAATTCCTATTTTCAACAATAAGAACATAATTAATTCTTCCCATAGGTTTCTTAATGGTGGAATCCGCAAGGTACAAGTTTAAAGAACAATCATCAAATTCACGGAAACCTAACACATCACACAAAGTTTTCGGGATCGTGGAAACACTAGCACCCAAATCACATAAAGCATATCATTCATAATCTTTAATTTTAATTTTAATAGTAGGTTCCCACTCATCATAAAGTTTTCTAGGGATAGAAACTTCTAATTAAAGCTTTTCTTCATAGGATTGCATTAAAGCATCAACGATATGTTTGGTAAAAGCCTTATTTTGACTATAAGCATGCAGATAATTTAGCACGGATTATAACAAGGAAATACAATCTATTAAAGAACAATTATCAGAATTAAATTCCTTGAAATCCAAAATAGTGGGTTCATTGCTATGTAAAGTTTTGACCTCTTCAATCCCACTTTTACAAACTTTTGCATTAAGATCTAAAAACTCCAAATCATTGGGACGCCTTTTAACTAAAGTTGACTCATCTCCAGTCCCATCATTATCAAGATTCATATTGCAAAACAAAGATTTAATTGGATACACGTCAATCACTTTTAGATCTTCATCATTATTATCATGAAAACTAGAAGAACACGCTTTCACAAAGCAATCTTTTTAAGCACGCATCCTAGCGGTTCTTTCTTTGCACTCATCAATGGAAATTATCATGGCCTTGAGAGACTCATTGATATCATGCTTAGGTGGAATAGATCTAAGTTTCAAAGAATCAACATCAAGAGAAATTCTATCCATGTTCCTAGCCAACTCATCAACCTTAAGCAATTTTTCTTCAAGCAAAGCATTGAAATTCTTTTGAGAAATCATAGATTCTTTAACACTAGTCTCAAAATCAGAGGGCATCTTATTAAAATTTCCATAAGAGTTGTTGTAGGAATTACCATAATTATTAGAGGAATTACTAGGATACGGCCTAGGATTAAAGTTTCCTCTATACGCGTTGTTACCAAAATTCTTCCTACCAACAAAATTCACATCCATAGATTCATTATTATCTCAATCAAAGTGGAAAAGGCATGTAATTAGGATCAGAAGAAACACTCTTATTAGCAAACAATTTCACAAGTTCATCCATCTTTCCACTCAAAATATTAATCTCTTCTATTGCATGAACCTTTTTACTAGTTGATCTTTCGGTGTGCCATTCAGAATAATTAACCATGATATTATCTAGGAGTTTAATGGCTTCTCCTAAAGTGATTTCCATAAAAGTGCCTCCCGCGGCCGAATCTAAAAGATTTCTAGAAGCAAAATTCAATCCGGCATAAAATTTTTGTATAATCATCCATAAATTCAAACCATGTGTAGGGAAATTACGTATCATTAATTTCATCCTCTCCCAAGCTTGTGCAACATGTTCATGATCAAGTTGCTTAAAATTCATAATACCGTTTCTAAGAGAGATGATCTTAGCGGGAGGAAAATACTTAGAGATAAAAGCATCTTTGCACTTATTCCAAGAATCAATACTATTTTTAGGCAAATACGAAAACCAAGTTTTAGCACGATCTCTAAGTGAAAGCGGAAATAGCTTTAATTTAACAATATCATTATCCACATATTTCTTCTTTTGCATATCACACAAATCAACAAAGCTGTTTAGATGGGTAGCGGCATCTTCACTAGCAAGGCCGGCGAATTGATCTTTCATGACAAGAATCAACAAGGCAGCATTAATTTCACAAGATTCAGCATCGGTAATAGGAGCAATCGGAGTGCTAAGAAAATCATTGTTGTTGGTATTGGAAAAGTCACACAATTTAGTATTTTCTTGAGCCATCGTGACGAACGATCCAACACACAAGCACACACAAGAAGCAAGCGAAGGAAAAAGCGAATGGAAAAAGAGGGCGAATAAAACGGCAAGGGTGAAGTGGGGGAGAGGAAAACGAGAGGCAAATGGCAAATAATGTAATGCGAGGGATAAGAGTTTATGATGGGTACTTGGTATGTCTTGACTTGGCGTAGATCTCCCCGGCAACGGCGCCAGAAATTGGCTAGTTGACGGGAGATCAAATCTTGACTTGACTTTGCGTAAGCCTCCCCGGCAACGGCGCCAGAAATCCTTCTTGCTACCTCTTGAGCTTGCGTTGGTTTTTCCCTTGAAGAGGAAAGGGTGATGCAGCAAAGTAGCGTAAGTATTTCCCTCAGTTTTTGAGAACCAAGGTATCAATCCAGTAGGAGACTACACACAAATCGCCTCGTACCTACACAAACAAATAAGAACCTTGCAACCAACGTGATAAAGTGGTTGTCAATCCCTTCACGGCCACTTGCAAAAGTGAGATCTGATAGAGATGATAAGATAATATTTTTGGTATTTTTATGATAAAGATTGAAAGTAAAGATTGCAAAGTAAAAATAGATTGGAAACTTATATGATGGAGAATAGACCCGGGGGCCATAGGTTTCACTAGTGGCTTCTCTCAAGATAGCATAAGTATTACGGTGGGTGAACAAATTACTGTCAAGCAATTGATAGAATAGTGCATAGTTATGAGAATATCTAGGCATGATCATGTATATAGGCATCACGTCCGCGAGAAGTAGACCGAAACGATTCTGCATCTACTACTATTACTCCACACATCGACTGCTATCCAGCATGCATCTAGAGTATTAAGTTCATAAGAACAGAGTAACGCATTAGGCAAGATGACATGATGTAGAGGGATAAACTCAAGCAATATGATATAAACCCCATCTTTTTATCCTCGATGGCAACAATACAATACGTGTTGTTTCCCCTTCTGTCACTAGGATCGAGCACCGCATGATTGAACCCAAAGCTAAGCACTTCTCCCATTGTAAGAAAGATCAATCTAGTAGGCCAAACCAAACTGACAATTCGAAGAGACTTGCAAAGATAACCAATCATACATAAAAGAATTCAAAGGATATTCAAATATTGTCCATAGATAATCTTGATCATATACCCACAATTCATCGAATCTCGACAAACACACCGCAAAAAGAGTTACATCGAATAGATCTCCAAGAACATCGAGGAGAACTTTGTATTGAGATCCAAAGAGAGAGAAGAAGCCATCTAGCTAATAACTATGGACTCGAAGGTCTATGGTAAACTACTCACACATCATCGGAGAGGCTATGGTGTTGATGTAGAAGCCCTCCGTGATCGATGCCCCCTCCGGCGGAGCGCCGGAAAGGCCCCAAGATGGGATCTCACGGGTACAGAAGGTTGCGGCGGTAGAAATAGGGTTTCGTGGTGCTCCTGGATGTTTTCGGGGTATATGGATATATATAGGAGGAAGAAGTTGGTCGGTGGAGCTGCGAGGGGCCCACAAGGGTGGGGGGCACGCCCAAGGGGGCAGGCGCGCCTCCCTGCCTCGTGGCCCCCTCTCTTCTTTCTTGATGTCCACTCCAACTCCCCTGGATCATGTTTGTTCCAAAAATAACTTTCCCGAAGGTTTCATTCCATTTGGACTCCGTTTGATATTCCTTTTCTGCGAAACACTGAAATAGGCAAAAAAACAGCTATTTGCACTGGGCCTTCGGTTAATAGGTTAGTCCCAAAAATAATATAAAAGTGCTTAGTAAAGCCCATTAAACATCCAAAACAGATAATATAATACCATGGAACAATAAAAAATTATAGATACCTTGGAGACGTATCAGCGCCCTCGTCATCAAAGAGGGCGGCGTCCCTTCTCCTCCCTCCTCCTCCCGCCTCGTCAAGCCGAATACCGAGTTGGCGCTCCTTCCCATGAAGAAGGAGCACGAGGCCATGGTCGCCGACGAGGAGACCGGCCTGTAATGGGTGCGGGGTGACTACGTCCAGCAAGAGATGGAGCGGTAGCGCTGCGCCCTCGAGGAGATCGCTACCCGGCGCTGCGACCGCGACGAGGGCGGCTGTTGGTGTCAAAACCGGCAGATCTCGGGTAGGGGGTCCCGAACTATGCGTCTAGGATCGATGGTAACAGGAGACGGGGGACACGATGTTTACCCAGGTTCGGGCCCTCTCTATGGAGGTAATACCCTACTTCCTGCTTGATTGATCTTGATGAATATGAGTATTACAAGAGTTGATCTACCACGAGAACGTAATGGCTAAACCCTAAAAGCCTAGCATGTATGACTATGGTAATGAATGTCCTTTCCGGACTAACCCCTCCGGTTTATATAGACACCGGGGGGATCTAGGGTTTACATAGAGTCAGTTACATAGGAAGGAATCTTCATAGTTGGTCGCCAAGCTTGCCCTCCACGCCAAGGAGAGTCCAATCCGGACACGTGTATAGTCTTCGGCCTTCATGTCTTCACAGCCCATCAGTCCGGCCCATGGATAACAGGCCGGACGCCCGAGGACCCCTTAGTCCAGGACTCCCTCAGTAGCCCCTGAACCTGGCTTCAATGACGAGGAGTCTGGCGCGCAGATTGTCTTCGGCATTGCAAGGCGGGTTCCCCTTTCCGAACTCCAAGATAGTCTTCAGATGTAATGATTGTATCCGGACCTGTATACACAACTGCAGAGGATATAATATTTCACGGGCTCAATCCGCTGATACTTTTTGGTAATATGACATCACGCCTGCTCGGCCATTATTTTCGAGCCGTTAGCTGGCCCACTGTCCCATGTCTCGAGCCATGGTTTTATTGGCATGTCTTATCCAAGCGGAGATCGAGTCTCCCCTTCTTTAGGGGATTCTTGCCAACCCAGACATGGGTAACCCAACCGTCGCTTGGGTACAACTCCTTGGGAATAGGTAAGTTTTGAGGCCCAGGAGGAGACGTTTGATATCCGCAGCCTTTATATAGGAGTACATACCCGTCTTTTTCTTTCACGCTTGCTTCTTCCTCGACCCCTGCTACCCCGAGTTCCAACACCCGGGTTTCGGTTGCCTCAAGCCCCAATCATGTCCGAATCCAACCGTCAAGGCCGGTGGGTAGCTTCTTCTGTCACAGAGGGAGATATTGCCCAGCTTCGATCGGCGAGATACCTGACCGCAGAAATCCATCATCGGCTTCCTGCCGAGGGGCAGGTTATTCCCACCCCCAGATCCGGCGAGAGGGCCGCGTTTGTATCCCACTTCCTTCGTGGTTTAGGGTTTGCACTTAACCCCTTCGTTCGAGGGCTCATGTTCTATTACGGGCTAGATTTTCACGATCTGGCTCCGGGCTCTATTCTTCTTATATCGGCGTTTATCATCACGTGCGAAGCCTTCCTCCGAACTCCTCCGCACTTCGGTTTGTGGCTCAAGACTTTTGATGTGAAGCCGCAAGCGATAGAAGGGGAGCAAGCTGAGTGTGGTGGCGCTACTGTGAGCAAGCTCGCTAGCACTGTTTGGCTGAAAGGATCCTTCTCCAAATCTTGCGATTTATGGCAGCAGGGGTGGTTCTATATCACCGAGCCCCGTGGCTCCAAGTGGGCAGCTGCGCCTGCCTTTCGTTCCAGCCCACCAATTCAGCTTGGATCGTGGATTAACAAGGGGCTGGATTGGGGATCAGCGAATGATGTGCGAACTCTGCAAAGTCGCACCCGAAGCCTCATTGAGAGGGACATCAACATAGCCAACGTCGTTCAAGTAATGCTAGTTCGTCGGACCCTGTCGTGCCAGCGACGGCTTCTCCGCCTATGGGATTTCAATCCAGAAGGGTCGCGGACTCTTCAGCACTTCTTCGGCACAACGCACGAAGGAATGTGGAGATTATTCTTCGGGAAACGAAGGCAATGGCCGAACACCACCGAAGATGTCGGCCTAGACTGTAACCATCCGGATATCCCGGTAAGTACCCGTTTACCGAATACCTTATATATAGTCAGATACCCAGTGGCAAGATACCAACAGTATCATCCTTTTTCAGGGCTGGATAAAGAAGGTGGAATGGATTAGGTGTCCGGCTCCCCTTCCCAAGACTCAGCTACTCCTGTGTTAACAAGGATGCTAGCCTCGGCGCCATACCAGGCATCAGCAGGGGAGGGCGAAAAGACCCAAGATGACCTTGGTTCCGGAGGTAAGTCGGACAATGTGTTGGGGATATTACTGCTGGGCATAAACCGGCCAGGAGAGGCCGGGTTATCCCCATAATGAGTTATTATATTTGAAGCCCATGAAGACAAGGATTGTGGCACTCTACGAAGGCCCAGGGCCCAAAGGCGGATTAAGGCCTGTAGACATAAACCGACATTGATATGTAAACTTGTGTTGTAAGATAGGAATACTAGAGACCGGGCTGGACACGTTTATGAGCTGGCCTCGGGATTCTGTAAACCGGCGGGTGTCAACCTATGTATATAAAGGGACGACCCGGCGGTGGTTTAGGGACGACAAACAACAACTCGAGAGCCAGGCATAGCGAATTCGCTCCCTGGTCATCAAAACCCTAGCAATTCCACAACGACTGGATTAGGCCTTTACCTTCACCGCAAGGGGCCGAACCAGTATAAACTCCCTGCATCCTTTGTCCGCTTTGTCCCCTTTAAGCTAACCCGTCGCGGTGGCTCCACGACTAAGTCCTTTCACTAGGACATCTGCCGTGACAAAACCATGACAGTTGGCGCCCACCGTGGGGCTATCGCACGATGGTTTCGAGTTCTTAGAGGGCAGCTTCGAAGGACTCAAGGGATACGCTATGGGCCGGATGACTAAGAGTCGTCGCGGAAAGCTCTACATCAACGACGGGGGCTGGGGCCCCGAGGCCGGCTCAATCGAGTACGGGTACTGAGTCCCCTTTGGCGGCATTCACGTTTTCATTGGCAAGATCGGCGAACCGGGCCCTGAGCCGGACATCAGCACCGACATCATCGAGACGGCTCAGCGTGCGAGACCCGCCCGGGTTCAGCCTGCCATAAAGCGTGCCTTTGTGGGAGTCATCCACGGAGCAGAATCTGAGGTTAGATCAGCATCTGGTGGTGAGACCGTCGTTTACTCTGATGACGAGTCATCGACCGGAGAGACCGAGTCATTGTACCAGTTGCAAGATGGCCGGATTGGGGGTTGTTCCGATGGTGATAGTATTCCGGACCCCTTCAATCCGCCAAGCCGGGTTGCGATCTTCATGGCCGGTACACAGCCTGCGCACCACTCTTCGACCGCAGCGGCGATGGTTCCGGATCAGCAGCGGCAACAGCCGTTGGGGCAGGAGGCCCTGTGCGACCGCCGGCTCAAGTTTTGTCTGACTTATTTGACGCTTTGGCCACGCTGCTGGTGGAAGTTAACCCGGCGAATCAAGATGAGCATAACGCAGAAATCGCAAAGGTGAAGGATCAGATAACTCAGTCCAATGCAGACCTGGCAG
The DNA here is from genome assembly GCF_002575655.3 of Aegilops tauschii subsp. strangulata. Taxonomy (NCBI): domain Eukaryota; kingdom Viridiplantae; phylum Streptophyta; class Magnoliopsida; order Poales; family Poaceae; genus Aegilops; species Aegilops tauschii. The sequence goes on from NC_053039.3 coordinate 52,646,791, forward strand.
CCGAGGATACCAGGATAGCCGCAGAGCGGGCCGAGTTGGAGGCACAAGCTTACCGGCTTATGTTGGATCAGAGCGCATCAAACGATGTCATGAGGAGAAGGTACCGGTCTCACCTGCCTCCGGTTTATGAAGGCAGGAATCTCTTTAATACCCCGGGAGCAGGAACCAGTAATCAGCCAGTGGTAAACGGGTGGAGGCGCCTGGAACGGGGGCGCCGGTTAAGCCGCGCCCGATGGATCCGCCTCGTCAGAGCAATGTCCTGCCACAGCATGTCCCGACACCACCGGGTCATTACTCTAACCCGTTGGATAACATCGTTGCCGCCGCTTCACGATTGGCAGCTCTCCCGATCGAAGGCGAGTCCCCAGTAGCGGTCGAGACGACGGGCTAGAGAGCTCCTTCAGACAGCCTTGACTCAGCAGCAGGCCTATTCATACAGCCGCAAGAGGATTCATTCCACTCCCCGCCCAAGCCAGAGTTACAGCAGGCATATGGATGAACCGGCCGTGTCGAGCAGTGCACGGAATCGTAATCTGCCTCGTGGCCATAACCCAGCGGGTGGCGGTGTTGATGCTCAGGATGCGGTGGATCGGGCTAGGGCCCGTCGAGAGGCCGAGTTAGCAGCGCAGAATGCAGCCCGTCAGCTTACTCCGGTTCGGCCAACAATGTCGGTGGATCCGGGAGTTACCTCCAGTTCTTTGGGAGTGCAGTGTCTCGTCCCGGCTCTACGCAATGTACAGCTACCCAAGGACTTCAAGTGTCCACGAAAGGTGCCCAATTACACTACCGATTTATCCCCCGAGTCATGGGTCGAAAGCTATGAGATGGCGATGGAGATGCTGGATGTGGATGATGCGGCATGTGCTAAATACTTCACCATTATGTTGGAAGGGACAGCTCGTACTTGGTTGAAAAACTTACCAGCTAATTCCATTGGGTCATGGGCCGAGTTAAGGGCCCGGTTTATTCATAATTTCAAAGACACGTGCAAGTAGCCCATGTCAATTGTGGACTTAGCTGCCTGTGTCCAGGAGGAAGGAGAATCAATAACTCATTGGGTGCGCCGGGTTTCGGAAATTTTGCATTCATCATGCCGCATCAACGCTGATAGAGCAGTTTTAACGTTGGAAGGCAATTGCCGGTTTACACCTCTGAAGTTGAAGTTGGGACGGCTCAAACGTCACTGCAATGACATGGGGACCCTTATGGCAGCCCTGGTGAAGTATGCCGACTCTGATAGTACTAAGGACCCTGAATCTGACGATGACAAGACAGGAAAGGGAAAGAAGGGCGGCAGCACCAAAGGGCAGCAGCATAACCCAGGGGGTCATGGAAATAGTGGTAAGCGTAAGGCGGATAACAGTTTAGATTTTGTGGCTAATGCCAACGCGCAGGATAATGGTCAGCATCGTAAGGGTAAACCGCCCCCGCGTGGAGGAGGACCAAGTCCCAATCCGGAGCGCCTGTCTTACCTGTTGAACCAGCCTTGCCCAAAGCACGGATCGCGGGACAAGCCGGCCACGCACCTGTGGAAGGATTGTTTTATTATGCGGGAGTTCAAAAATTCAGATTTTTTCTGGAATGATCATGGACCGGCCGACGGTTCAGGCCCCGGATCTCATGGGTCGGGTTATGGTGGAAACAGTTCCGGTTCAGGTTTTCACGGTAATCAAAGTGGACATGGCAATCAAGGCAATCAAGGCAACCAAGGTGGTTATAATCATCAGGGGAATCAACAGCAGCAGCAGTCGGGTTACCAGAGCAACCCGAAGCAGTTGAATAGTGGGCAGTACCATGTCTTCACCACTAGCCTGTGTAAGCACGATCAGAAGCTTCATAAAAGGGCAGTGAACTCCGTTGAAACAGCGGTACCCCGTTACTTGCGTTGGTCTGAACAGCCCATCGTGTGGAGTCGAGAGGATCATCCACCCCGGGTTGATAATCCGGGTCATCTGGCATTGGTGGTGCCGCCTCAGGTTAGAGGGTATAAGTTCACCAAGGTACTCATGGATGGAGGGAGTAGTATCAATATCCTTTATTATGAGACCTTCCGTCACATGGGGTTAATAGATAAAAATCTTAAACCGTCGAACACCGTTTTCCATGGTGTCGTGCCTGGTAATCGGCGTATCCAGTTGGTAAGATAGCTCTGGAGGTTGCTTTTGGAGATGAGCATGACTCGAGATCAGAAACATTGACTTTTGAGTAGTAAAGATCAAGAGCCCATATCATGCCCTGTTTGGACGGCCGGCTTATGCCAAATTCATGGCAAGGCCCTGTTATGTTTATCTGCAGCTCAAGATGTTGGGTCATAAGGGAACCATCACAGTACATGGAAGCCGTAAGATCGCTTTGGAATGTGAAGAGGGTGATGCGGCTTATGCTGAGTCGGTCTGTGCAACAGAGGAGTTGAAGTTCTATAAGGACAATGTTGATCCGACGGATATGACTTCGTTGAAAAAGCCAACTATAGAGCATGATCCGGCCTTGAAGTTTAAATCGGCTGATGAGACTAAGCTGGTTGATTTTGTTCCCAGCGATTCATCCAAGCAGTTTAGCATCAGCGCTAACTTGGATCCGAAATAGGAAACCGCGCTCATGGAGTTCATCCGTGAGAACCGGGACATCTTTGCGTGGAAGCCTTCTGACATGCCAGGTGTACCGAGAGAACTCGCTGAGCACACTCTTAATGTTGATCCCAAGTTTAAACCGGTCAAGCAGTTTCTCCGCCGCTTCAATGAAGAAAGGCGCAAGGCCATTGGTGAGGAAGTAGCCAGGCTCTTGGCGGCTAGATTTATCATTGAAGTGTTTCATCTTGAGTGGTTAGCTAATCCGGTGCTAGTACTTAAGAAGAATGGCACCTGGCGTATGTGTGTGGACTACACAGATTTGAACAAGGCTTGTCCAGCGGATCCTTTTGACCTTCCTCGTATTGATCAAATCATTGATGCTACGGCGGGTTGTGAGCGTTTGAGTTTTCTGGATGCATATTCTGGTTACCATAAGATCAAAATGGCAGTTAAGGACCAGGAGAAGACAACTTTCATAACTCCCTTTGGAGCCTTCTGCTATGTGTCTATGCCTTTTGGGCTCAAAAGTGCCCAGGCGACTTATCAGCGTTGTGTGCAGAATTGTCTTCATAATCAGATCGGCCGCAATGTTCATGCCTATGTGGATGATATTGTGGTGAAATCCAGAAAGGAGGAGACATTGATAGATGACTTGAAGGAGACTTTTGATAACCTCTGGGTTTATAAGATGATGCTTAATCCGGCCAAGTGTGTCTTTAGTGTACCGGCAGGCAAACTCTTGGGCTTTCTGGTGTCTAACAGGGGCATTGAAGCTAATCCGAAGAAAATCAAGGCTATTACTTCCTTGGCTAAACCGAAGTGTATCAATGATGTTCAACGCCTGGCAGGCCGGATTGCAGCCTTAAGCCGGTTTATTAGTCGCCTTGGAGAGAAGGCCATCCCTTTGTATCAGATGCTGAAGAAGACAGATGACTTCGTCTGGAGTGACGCCGCCAATGAAGCGTTTGAGGACTTAAAGCGGCAACTGGCCGAGCCACCTATCCTTGCCGCTCCTGTTGATAAAGAGCCCTTGTTGTTATATGTGGCTGCTAATGCCCGGGCTGTTAGCGTGGCTATTGTGGTGGAGCGTAAGGAGGCCGGAAAGGAGTATCCGGTTCAACGGCCGGTTTATTATATCAGTGAGGTACTTATTGACTACAAGCAAAGGTACCCACATTGGAAGAAGCTAGTATATGGAGTTTTCATGGCAAGCCGAAAGCTTAAGCAGTATTTCCAGGGTCATCCCATCACTGTGGTCAGTTCTGCTCCTTTGGGGGATATAATCCAGAACAGGGAAGCGACTGGCCGGGTTGCCAAGTGGGCCATTGAGCTTGGACCTCATGGGTTAAAATATATGCCTCGGACGGCAATCAAGTCCCAAGCATTGGTGGATTTCATCAATGACTGGACGGAGTTACAGGCGCCAGAAGAGAAGCCGGATCATACTTATTGGACTATTCACTTCGACGGGTCCAGGCAATTGGAGGGCTCGGGGGCTGGAGTCGTATTAACTTCCCCGCGAGGTGATAAGTTTTGTTATGTTCTCCGTTTAATGTTCCCTTGCACTAACAATGCAGCTGAATATGAGGCTTTACTCCATGTTCTTCAGATGGCTAAGGAAATGAATTTAAGCCGAGTTAAGTGCTTCAGTGACTCGGACCGGTAGCTCAACAAGTGTCTGGTACTTGGGATTCCAAGGACCCACTCATGGCAGCATATCGTCGAGAGGTGGACATTGTTGCAGGTTACTTCAAAGGTTATCAGGTCGATCATGTGGACCGGCGGAAGAACGAAGCGACGGACGCTTTAAGTCGCTTGGGTTCCCAACGTAAACCGGTTCCACCCAACGTCTTTCTGGATGTGCTACATAATCCGTCGGTCAAGCTCCCTATAGAGGAGGATTTGGTTGTTCCTGATCCGGAGGCTCAGTTGGTGGCGGCTCTTCATGTCATCCCAGATTGGACGGTCCCATATTTGGCGTATATGAACCGGGGCAAGTTACCGGAGGATGAAATCTTGGCCAGGCAGATAATCCGGCGGTCCAAGTCCATGACTATTGTCAATGGAGAGTTACATCATTGCAGTGTGACAGGGGCGTTTCAGCGTTGCGTGTCTCCTGAAGAAGGCTGTGAGATTTTGCGTGAGATCCACGAAGGAGATTGTGGCCACCACGCTGGTTCAAAGTCTCTGTTAGCCAAGGCTTTTCGTCACGGTTTTTATTGGCTGACGGCTCATGCCGATGCTGAGGATTTGGTCAAAAGGTGTGATGGCTGTCAAAATTTTCACGCCGAGCTCATGTTCCGGCTCAAGAACTAAGGATGATTCCAATCACTTGGCCGTTTGCGACTTGGGGGCTGGATATGGTTAGACCTTTTAAGAGATCCAAGGATAAGAAGACCCACCTGTTGGTGGCAGTTGACAAGTTCACTAAGTGGGTGGAAGCAGAGCCAGTCAGTAAGTGTGATGCAGCCATGGCGGTTCAATTCATCAAGAAGGTGATTTTCCGGTTTGGTTTTCCACATAGCATCATAACTGATAATGGCACTAATCTGTCCAAGGGTGCTATGAAAGAATTTTGCCAACGTGAGCACATCCGGCTTGACGTATCATCAGTGGCTCACCTCCAATCTAATGGTCAAGCGGAGAGAGCCAATCAAGAGATTTTGAGAGGCATCAAACCCCGGCTCATGGTTCCTTTGCAACGGACGCCGGGTTGTTGGGTGGAGGAGTTACCTTCTGTGTTATGGAGCATCAATACCACGCCCAACAGATCTACGGGTTACACGCCTTTTTTCATGGTTTACGGAGCAGAGGCGGTCCTCCCTAGTGACATCCGTCATGATTCGCCTCGTGTAGCGGCCTATGTCGAAGCTGACAATGAGAAGGCACGACCGGAAGCACTTGACCTGTTAGATGAGGAGCGTGACATTGCAGCAGCTCGTTCGGTGATTTACCAGCAAGATCCGCGTCGCTATCACAGCCACCGGGTTAGAACCAGAACTTTTCAAGAAGGCGATCTGGTGCTCCGACTCATCCAGGATCATACTGATATGCACAAGTTATCCCCGCCTTGGGAAGGGCCCTTTGTGGTCAGCAAGAATTTGCATAAAGGGTCATACTACCTTATAGATGTTCGAGAGCACAAAGACTCACGTAAATCGGAGGAGGAGACCCACCGGCCATGGAATATCGCTCATCTTCGGCCTTACTATACTTGAGCCACAGGCTCTGCTTATGTACATAGTTGTGACAATGTATATATTATGTTCAATATAATAAACCGGAGCCTCAGCTAAAGCGGGGTATCTGTTCTTTTTCTTACATCATGTGTGGTTACATGGGGGCTTCTGTTTATAAAGCGGAGTCCAGTTTACCCCTTGATTCAGCTTATAAAGCCATATATAAAAATCACTTGGGGGCATGGTCGTATTCGAACCATAGCTACACCTCTTGATCGGCGCAAGGCCACCAGGAAAATCACTTGGGGGCTTGGTTGTATTCGAACCATAGCTACACCTCTTGATCGGCTCAAGGCCAAAAGAAAATTACTTAGGGGCCAAAGAGAGTGTTGCAAAAGCACAACTCAAACATAGGCACCCGCTGAGCATAGCTCAAAATATTGCTTGGGGATTCTTTGCTTCACAATGAACAAAGAATCTACACTTGTAATTGGCTATCAAGCCACGGCTTGGAAGCCAGGTGTATTCACCTAAAACCCCGGGTTATCCTGCCTTTTTAAGTAAGCCACTCCGTCCAGGTAAACCTGGCATGACCCGCCGAGCTTTTGACAAGTCAATCTCATAGACCCTGAACTTGTCAAAGTTAAAACGACGATTGGTTAAAGATTGAGGTCCATCTTAAAAGGCTTTGTAAAATGGTTTAACTCAGTGGCCTGGCAGCCCATGAAAAGCCTCGATTTGGGGCCTGGCAGCCCGTGAAAAGCCTCGCATGTTCTTTTTATGCTTTTATTTGCCAAGTTCTTTTTCCTTGGATGAAATTTATAATATTTTTGATAAACCGGCGTTTTATGACCCAGCTTGGCTTTCAACTACAAGTTGTCAGTACAGGATCAGTTATAATCCGGCGCTTATTAACCCGGTCTGGTTTCGGCTATAAGTCGCCAGTATTATACATGGATAAACCGGTGTTTATTACAACCTGGTACGGTTTTATCATAAACCGGCATAATATGGAAGGAGTTATCAATACTCATGATTGGGTTATCGCCCTTACTACAAAAGTTGGTCAACCAACGATGTGATTCAATGTCACAGGTATCATTTATTTTCATATTTGATCATCTTTTTACAGCCTTGGTTATAAACCCTGGCTAGGTATTTGGGCATCATGACCCGTCCGACGGTAAACCGCCAGGACACTTTCAACTTCTTGTATGCAGGAGCAGCTACGGATTATGAACATCATATATCTTAAGCATGGCGAATTAACGGTGTCAAGCAAAATAAATATGTGCGATGGCATAGAAGACCAAGTGTTTGAACTAGCCTATTACAGGGCGCTTTAATGCCCAAAAGAATAATTGTTTTTCGGCAAGTGTTGCAGAACGCAGATGGTTAAACCGGCCGCCGGATCATGACTCGTCACCAGGCTGACCTGACGGCTGTGGATCGTCTTGCCCCGGTTCATCCTCCTCCTCTCTACCTAGTGGCTGGAAGTCAACGGTTGCCCAATCGATCCCAGTTAGGGCTTGGAATACAGCTTCATCGCTTATAAGTGTAGACGGTTCAACGTCAGGGGCATAGGTGTGCTTACGGATTGGTGGGATTAGATTTTGAGCCTCAGGAGTTGGTGCAGCAACCCGTTTGTTGTTGACGTCATAACTCGCCTGATAGTATGAAAGGTCAGCTTCTTCAGCCAATTGGCAGGCCAGTGGACGCATCTCCCTGGTTATGACTCGGAGAGCATCATTGTCAAACTTTGATCCGTCCTCCCTTAAGCTCGGAAAGCCTTTACCCACATCAACCCGATCAAGATCAGGCACCCATGCTTTAGCCCGGGTTAGCGCGGTCAGAGCACCTACCCTTGCAGCCGATCTTTTCAATTCTTCAACCTGGGCAGGCAGCATTGACAACCTTTCTAAGGTTTCTTTGATTAAGGTCGGGGGCGGCTTGTTGTGAGAAGCAGTGCATATGACACGTTGCGCGCCGGTATATAACTGCTCTATAAGAGTATAAGCAGCCTTCAGTTTCATTTGTATGTCAGATCCCAGATGACTAATGCGAGTTCCTGCATCATTGCGAACATCAGTAAACCGGCAATGAATGGGATGATATGTTGAAAACTTAAAGCAAGGATATTTACCAAACACAGCAGCAGTCATGGCATGTATTTGCCGCTTCACACCAGTTAACTCATCTACCACCGGTTTAAAAGTTGCTTCTGCGTCCTCGGCTCTTTTTTGCAATGCGGATTTTTCTATGTCCCAATCCGCTCGCTCCTTGTTGAAACCCTCCTTCAGCTTTTCCATGGCAGCTAAGGCACTGGTCAGCTCATCTTTGGCTTTGGAGGTTTCTGCTTGCTGGGACTTGATGTTTTCTTGCAGATCAGCGGTTTGAGCTTCCTTTTTGCTCAGCTCGGCCTATAAGAGACAGACATATCATGAGTCGCCAGTACATATTTGAAGTACCAAGCACATAACAAGTTATGCACCTGATACTTGGGGGCTAATGCCTATTTAGTTGTTATTAGAAATTTCTACAAGTCCCAAGCGCAATACAAGTATTACTCTTGGCACTTGGGGGCTAATGTATGTTTGCTCAAGGTTACATTATGGGTATTCTTCTAAAGTCCCGGTTTACCTTGAAAAGATAAACCGGCCCTTGGGGGCTACACCGGCAAAAGTTACAATATTACAATTCTAAAGTACCGGTTCATCTTAAAAAGATAACCCGGCCCTTGGAGGCTAAGCATGCAAAGTTGAGATGTTACAAAGTCCCGGTTTAGATGGTTATCATAAACCAGCACTTGGGGGCTACTGGAGTTGATATTTGGAATTGGACATAAGAGAGAAACAGTTATGCAGTTACGTCATATCGCTCCTTCATCAGATTCACTAAACCAGCTTCAAAGTCGCGGCTTGTGTACAGACGGTTTAAAAAACCAGAATGGATGTCTTGAGCGTTGAGATGGGCATAGCTTGACAAATCTGTGTTCCATTTGCCTTTGCCCATAGCAGAAAGCTCGTCCTTGGCACTATGCTTCGATAAAGCAATAGGATTGCCAGGAGCGGTGTGGCCGAAGCCAGTAATCATAATGTCATCTTCTTTATCATCAGCAGCCTTCACTGGAGTTGACGGTTTATCAACAGCTTTAGCTGGACTTACCGGTTTATCATCAGTTCAGGCCGAGCTTGTCGGTTTGTCAGTATGACCCGTTGTATCAACTTCTGCTTGTTCAACAAAGAAGTCATGATCTTGTGGTGGCGGATCATCAAGCATGGCGTCAGTATTGGTTTCCTCTGGATCTGGAGTTTTTTCCGGTTCAACAACTGCATTTTCATCAGACGGTTTATTTAACCGAGCCTTCTTGCTGGGCCTTGGCTTAGCACTGAGAAGAACAAATATAAAGGTCAATACATTGGGTGAACATAAGGCATTAAAGGTAAATTTAAAAATATGACTCACCCAGGAACTGTCTTGAGGGGTGGAAGTTGTGTGGCCGTTGACCCGCCAGAGGATGAGTGAGGCGTGCCCTGATAATTCAAATCAGACGGATTAAGAGGCTAACGGAAACAACCTGCCTTGGGGCAAGAAGTATCAGGAATATAAGAGACCTCTGATCGATGTTTCCGGACTGGAGTGTTCGGTAAACCGGCGGAGGTAACTACCTGGCCGCTGTGTCGGGTTGTGCGGCGGGCTTCGTGTTGCTGCTTCTTCAAAAAAAAGTTTGGGTCCAAGTGACCTAGGGGGTGAGAAAATTTTACTTTCCGGTTTCTGTGACGGATTTTCTGTGTTGGCAGAGGATCTGAACCGGAGGAAAGGACAATTACCTCTGCATCCTCAGCTTGGCTGCCTTCAGCGTCGTCCTGATAATAATCATTGTCAATGAGGTGTATGAAAAAAGAACCAAGGGAGTCAAATTCTACCTCTGAGTCCGGATTATCCAGATCAGCATCAGCATTCGGTTCAGAAGACTCAGTGGTCCTCTTCTTGGCAGGTTTTTAATAACTTTGGTCTTGGGGCGAGGTGTCTTGGCCGGTTTATCCTGAGATTTTTTCTTCCAGAACGGATCATTACCCTGTCAAAGATTAACGCAATTTTGAGGGAATATTTAAAGGGACCAAGTTAAAAACATGAGTCATATGATTCTTACAGCTGGCGGTTTATTGGAGGTACAGAAGGGATTAAGCTTTGTTTTGCTGCAAACAGCCACCGATTCATCCAAAATCTTCTTAACAGCCTCAGTAACTTCATCTTCTGTTAGCTGAATGTCGATATGTCATTAAGGATCTTTCAAATCCCATGTGTATTCACACATTAAACCGGGGCATCGGCATAAAGGCAGAATGCTCCAGGAAATCAAGCAACGAACGAAATCAATGTCTGTTAAACTGTTCGCAACAAAGGCCCGAAGCTTTGAAAGCTGTGGTGCGTATTTGGATCGTTCTCCGGCGTTAAGACGTTGGGGAAAAGGATGTTGTATTGCTAAGCCGGTGAGGACGATAACCCGGCAGGGGATTTTCGTCAGTTGGAGACGTATCTCGGTAGTAAAACCAGGTCTGATTCCAGTCCTTTGGGTGACTGTGATGCTTGGCGTGAGGGAAGCTGATATCTTTCCTCTTCTGAATGGCCATCCCGTCAAGTTCAGTATTGGGTCCATCTGTAAATTCTGTGCGGCGGTTCAAGTGGAAGAAATCCCTAAATAGTTCAACTGTGGGCTCCTCTTGAAGATAAGCCTCGCAAAATACTTGGAAGTTGCAGATATTGGACACAGAGTTTGGTCCAATATCTTGAGGATGGAGTTGGAAGCTAGCAAGCACATCTCGGAATTTTTTTGATCCGGGAGGGCTAAACCCTCTACCCAAATGATCAACGAACACAATCACTTCTCCGTCCTTAGGCTCAGGAGGATTTTCCGGGCGAGGGACCCTCCAGTGGATGGCCTCCTTTTTTGCTAAAGCGCCCATGTTGACTAAGTTGTTCAATTTTTCCTCGGTAACCCGGGATGGAACCCAATTGCAGGAGAAAAATTGATTGGCCATTTCAAGGAAAGCTGGAAAAAGATCAATGCCAGTTTAAGATTTATGATGGACAAGCATAAAGCGACGCAAGATCAGAAGCAGAAACAGAGACATATACACTTTGTTAAACCGGAGTCTGACATTACTAAACCGGAGTCTGGCATTGGAGGAGTTACAAACATAACGAATTGGCGGTTTAAGAGGGGACTAATGGTACCTACCGGATTATCATTTTCTGAAAAGTTAAACCGCCTACTTTGATATGGAGGATACAGATCTAAAATACCTAAGTGAGAGAAAAACAAGTTTCACATATTGATATGATAATTTAAGATCTGCGGTGCGACAGAAAGCTAGAATATATTCAGACCTAAATTTTCGGTGCTTAAACAGTTCATCAGGTTCAGATGAGTTTTTCTATATGAAGGGGATGCTCTAATGAGGAAAAAGGAACTATAACTACAACGGCACAGGAAAATATCAGATCTAACTTGCCATTTACGCTACTGAGAAGAACAGGGAAGAACAGCTCTAGAACTTCGATGAACTCCGATGAACACAAACCCTAATGACAAGATCTAGGGTGATAGGAGAGAAGGTTTACCAGTGTCACGGGAACAGCGGAGAGGCGCCACGGCTTCCTGGTTCGATCAGGGTGATGCAGCGGCCGTTGTTGGGGCAGGAGCGAAGGTCGACGGCGGCGGCAGAGCTCGAACGTTCGGGCGGCACGAGGAAGAGGACGATGTGAAGGGGCACGAAGGGGAAAGTGAAAATGACCCTTGGCCTTATTTATAAGGTGAATGGATAAGTGACAGGCGTGAGAATCGAGGAGCCCAAAAATTAGATATATGACAGAGCGGTCGCCTCGATTGTCGGAGGCTCATTAATGAAGGTCAGATATATACAATCTTTAAATAACAGGTGACGTCATGGCGGTTTATCATGATCCTGGAAGATGATGTCATGGCGGTTTACAAGATTTACGTGAAGGTGCTGAAGGAGGAATTTTTCTTAAGTGTTGAAGATTGACATGAACCAGTTCAAATCGATCTGGGGCCTAATGTTGGGGATATTACTGCTGGGCATAAACCGGCCAGGAGAGGCCGGGTTATCCCCATAATGAGTTATTATATTTGAAGCCCATGAAGACAAGGATTGTGGCGCTCTACGAAGGCCCAGGGCCCAAAGGCGGATTAAGGCCTGTAGACATAAACTGACATTGATATGTAAACTTGTGTTGTAAGATAGGAAGAGTAGAGACCGGGCCGGGCACGTTTATGAGCCGGCCTCGGGATTCTGTAAACCGGCGGGCGTCAACCTATGTATATAAAGGGACGACCCGGTGGCAGTTTAGGGACGACAAACAATAACTCGAGAGCCAGGCATAGCGAATTCACTCCCTGGTCATCGAAACCCTAGCAATTCCACAACAACTGGATTAGGCCTTTACCTTCACCGCAAGGGGCCGAACCAGTATAAACTCCCTGCGTCCTTTGTCCGCTTTAACCCCTTTAAGCTAACCCGTCGCGATGGCTCCACGACTAAGTCATTTCACTAGGACATCTGCCGTGACAAAACCACGACACACTGGGTCCGGAGAAATCGACCTTTCCTCGCCCGAAGACGGAGGCGGAAAAGTACCCAGTATCCCTTCTCCAAGGAGGAGGAAAAGGGCCGCCTCCAAAGATTGGGAGGGGCGGTCTTCCAAGAAGAGCAAGGTGCCACCGTCGAGCGGCTTGGGTTTGGAAAGCGACGCCGCTAAACAGCTCCAACAAGGGAATAAGCCCTCTGCCAAACCGTCAGTGACTCCTGAGTACTTTGATAGCGTCCCGCTCCATTGCTGTTACCCAAGATATACGTAACGCGTTCATGCATTTTTACAGGTCGGCACAGAGTTTTTCTGGGCGATCCTCTTCTTCGAGAAGTCTCCTCCCAGAGATGATGGAGAGCGAAACGCCTCCTCCAACCTCTTCGCCCAATAAGGCGGATGACTCCGAAGCGTCATCGCAGAGGGTCCCTTTAGACTAGGGGAAAAAGAGGCAGTACCCGAAGGTGGACCTCCGACCATCTGGGACTCCGGGGCTGATGATAACAAAGGCCCCGGATTGTCTGGTTCACAGCTGATGTGGGCATAATTATCATAAAAACTTCTATAAATATTACACGCCAAATAAATGACCAGGTACTTTTGTTCTGTAGTGCATATGATTTGACTAATAAGAAATCAATACTGCATTCATGTTTTGATCTGTTTATTCTCAGGAATAAAGGTGTTGGCGAGATAACAAGAGAGAGTTACATGGAGCTTGACGCATGCATGGAATCAATGAGCCACCCATCTTGCATGATACGTGCACAAGTTTTGAAGTACTCCCTCCGTTCTTAAATATTTATGTGTTTAGAGATTTCAAATGTACTACCACATACGGATGTATATAGACATATTTTAGAATGTAGATTCACTCATTTCGCTTTGTATGAAGTCACTTGTTGAAATCTCTAGAAAATACCTACACACCATGCAATATTCGGTCAACACGTGAACGTACAGGATGCCATGCAATCAAGAGGGCCAGTATTTGCTGCTGCACGCGTGAGTTTTCCCAGGTGTTGGGCTGCATGGAGCGTCCTGAGTCCGTCCGCTGGATTCGCCGCTGCCTCTGGATCGAACACGTCCTGTTAATAAATAGCAGTCTATCGATTAGGGTTTAGACTCGGGTTTTGTTTAAAGAAGTTTAGCTATATTGCTATTTTTATTTGTCTTCGCTCGTAGCGGCTAGTGCAACCGTCAAGACATCCTATTGGAACCCCATCTTGTGAGATTAATCCCATCTAGCATATTCGCAATTTTGAGATTGCTTGGCTATTATTTTCTTGCATGTTCTTCGATTTGCTTGCAGGAAAAATCCTTCGTGGATAGGTCGATCGCGTCATTGGCTCGGTCGATAACGCCGTGGAGTTGGTTCAGCGATTGCCGTGGATATCAGTCGTGTACGGTTCTCCCTGTACGGTTGGTAGCCGGATCATGAGGGTCAAGTCCCACCCAAAATCGTAGTTATCCTCTCTCATCGAAAGATCGGGTCCCCAGTTCATATCAAGTGGTATCAGTTTTCAGATTCATCAGTGAGAGATTTACAGTTTTCTTAGGTTAGATTGTTTTTAGTCCTATAACCCACAAAAAAGCCAAAAAAATTAGATTAGTTCATCCGCTGCACCTATCTTTTTAGCCTTTAGCAATTTGCATCTAGTATTTGCATTGTTGAATTTTTGGTTGCATTCATCCTAGTATTAGTGCTGGTTTAGATTGGTTTGCAAGAAAATTATCTACCAGATCGCACTTGTTTTTGTCTACCGAGATTTCCTGCCGATTTGGTTGTTCATCCGGAAAAAAAAATGGATTTTCGCCGGTTCTGTGTTCATCGCTTCTCCGCAATATCCGCTGTTTTCTGGGCGTGATTTTTTGCTTCTGCCATCTTTGCCATACGAGGCATCGTCGCAGCTGCACGTCTCTTCCACGCGCACCTCGACGCCATCCGCCGCTAGCGACCAAGCGTCCCCGTTCCATCAGCACATCCATCTATCATTATTTGGTTGTTAGTAGCACCGCTGGTAGTACACGTCCCATCAACTTGCGTTGTGCCTTCCAGTTTGCTTTTCCAGCTACCATAGCACAAACAATTCCAAGAACTGTCCTCGCATTTTTTTTCTTCACATTATCATCTTTGGTATACGTGAGTTCTTGCTTGTTACCGGCTTGACAAAAAAGAAAGAGAAAAAAAAGAAAAAATAGAGAAGAAAAAAGAGCAAAAAAAGTGAAAAAAAAGAAAAAAGAAATTAAAAAAAATCAGGCCGGCTAGCATCTATTCTGGGCTGTTTTGTTCCGTTCTGGACTAGCATCTATTATTTTTGCTGGTGCACTTTGGACACTGCACACTTATCATCTGTTTTGTGCTTTGTTATATATTTGTGTCCCTTCTCCTACTCAACAATTTTCACATACATTTGATTCAGTATCTGGGCTTAGATTGTTTTCTCTCTTGCTAGTCAACTGCCAGCACTAGTTAGGAGTTTGAGCAATTATTCAACTTGCATTGCTTTTTGCTAAATTGTGCCACTAATATTGTGAGTTGAGAAGCCTTTGCCAAGCTACACTTTTTACTACCAATAAGTACAGGTCCCATTTCTATTGATTCCTGGTTATCGCTCCATCCAATCTTCATGGTAGTTTGAAGCCAACACCAACGCGCCGATCACCACCTATTGTATTGGTAAGAACAAGTGAGAATTTGATACTAAGCTTGAGTGTGAGCGGTTTTCCTCCACCACATCCTAATAGTTGATAGGGATTATACACTGTGGTTTTTCTCTTTCTCTAACAATGGCACAGGATCAACCGACACTTGAGGGCCTCACCGCGGATGTGAAAGTCACCAGCGAGCGTCTCGCCCAACTTGAGGGTGCTCAGATTGTGGTCGAAGAGAGGCTCAAGGCCATAGAGGATGCACAGGGTGTTGGGAACACACAGCTACAGGACATCTTGTCACGTCTGGACGAGTTGTGGACTGCACCCCCCGTCGACAAGAACGTTGTTCCTCACAATTCCACGGGTGTTGCCGCTACTTCACGAGCTCGACGTGTACCCATGGGTCATCCACAACACCCAGCTACTGTCACTGATGCCGCCACCATAAACCAGCACCAACAAGTTCCTCCCCGCGTCGAGCAACATGGGGACAACTACGAGGACTATTCTGGTGACACCGAAGATGACCAAATGGTCAACCACCACAATGACCGTGCTCATCGACAACTACGTTTCAACCTTCACGGTATGGCACGAGGTCAACCCAGGTATGATGTTAGAGATTATGAACACTCTAGTGCCAAAATCAAATTTACTATGCCTGCTTTCAATGGAAAATATAATCCAGATGTTTATCTTGACTGGGAACTTTCTGTTGAACAAAAATTTGCATGTCATGATATTTCTGAGAACCAAAGAGTTAGGGCAGCCACTAGTGAATTTACAAACTTTGCTTCTATGTGGTGGAGTGAATATTGTCGTATTAATGCGAATAATATACCTACTACTTGGGATGCCTTAAAACGAGTTATGCGACAATGTTATGTTCCTTCATATTATGCTCACGATAAACTCAATGAATTGCAACTTTAAAACAATGTAGCAGTTCTTTAGAGGATTATTATCAAGAATTGCAAACTGGCTTAGTGCAATGTGGATTAGTTGAAACCGAAGATGCTATGATGGCTAGATTTTTAGGTGGTTTGGATCGTGATATTCAGGATATATTAGACTATAAGGAGTACAATTCTATTACTCGTTTGTTTCATTTTGCTTGTAAAGCTGAAAGGGAAGTACAGGGACGACACAACAAGGGACGAGGTAACTTTTCTGCAGGTCGCCACTCATCATGGACACACTCTCCAACTATCCCACCC
The DNA here is from genome assembly GCF_002575655.3 of Aegilops tauschii subsp. strangulata. Classification (NCBI taxonomy): domain Eukaryota; kingdom Viridiplantae; phylum Streptophyta; class Magnoliopsida; order Poales; family Poaceae; genus Aegilops; species Aegilops tauschii. The sequence continues at coordinate 52,663,021 of NC_053039.3, forward strand.
ACTACCGAGGCAACACCACATATCTCGAACAGTGGTGCACTCCCAACAAGTTCGAAATCAGCTCCACAATCTTCTACGGTGTCGAGAGCAATTTCTCAAGCACCCACCACTTCGTCTGGACGCACAAGAGACATGAAGTGTCATATATGCAAAGGTGGCGGGCATTTGATGAAGTACTGCCCAAATAAACGAGCATTCATTGTGCGGGAAGATGGTGAGTACTCCTCTGCTAGTCATTTGGATGAAGATACTCGTGCTATGCTTGCCACTAATAATGCAGGTGACACTAAGGAGCATGACACGGAGGAGATACATATTAATGCTGATATGGCAGATCAGTACCCAACCCTTGTAATCATGCGGGTACTTAGTGCCCAGGAGGGACATTCCGAGTTACATCAACGTCATAATCTTTTTCAAACTAAGTTTGTTGTCAAAGGGCATTCAGTTCGTATGATCATTGATGGTGGGAGCTGCAATAATTTGGCGAGTACAGATATGGGTAGAGAAGCTTTGCCTCACAACTACGAGACACCCCCATCCATATTACATCCAATGGTTCAACGACTGTGGTAAGTTGAAGGTAACACGTCGTGTGAGAGTACACTTTACACTTGATTCATATCATGATTATGTTGACTGTGATGTCGTACCTATGCAAGCTTGTTCTTTATAGTTAGGTCGACCTTGGCAATATGATAATAGTGTAACCCACCATGGTAGAACAAATTCATATACTCTCGTGTTTGAAGGAAAAACCATTAATCTGCTTCCTATGACCCCCGATGAAATAATACATGATGAGAAAGCAAAATCAACAGATCGTACTATGCATAATATGCTTGCTATCAATTCTAAAAGTTTTCCGTTGAGTGTCCCAACTTTTGATCTCAACATATCGCATGCTCAGATAGCTCATTTGCGTCCCCATAATTCCTATATATACTCTGAGTGGGACAAAATTCATCATGATATTCATAATTCTATGCTCCGACAACAGAACATATACCATGATATTCACAATGGTGCTCCTACAAATTTATCACATCCTCATGCGCTAGCACCTTTGGAGCGGCCTATATACATTGCATCTATTTTTTCTTTGCTCTATGATGTGTTTCAGGTAAATAAAAGCCGAGGACGGCTTTGTTTTCAAGAAAGGGAGGATGATGTGGGCATAATTATCGTAAAAACTTCTACAAATATTACACGCCAAATAAATGACCAGGTACTTTTGTTCTGTAGTGCATATGATTTGACTAATAAGAAATCAATACTGCATTCATGTTTTGATCTGTTTATTCTCAGGAATAAAGGTGTTGGCGAGATAACAAGAGAAAGTTACATGGAGCTTGACGCATGCATGGAATCAATGAGCCATCCATCTTGCATGATACGTGCACAAGTTTTGAAGTACAAGAGAAAAGAAGGAAGAGAGATAGCCACCTACACACCATGCAATATTCGGTCAAGACGTGAACGTACAGGTTGCCATGCAATCAAGAAACATTAGCCAATAGATGGGCCCGACGTGCGCCAGTATTTGCTGCTGTACGCGTGAGTTTTCCCATGTGTTGGGCTGGATGGAGCGTCCCAAGTCCGTTCGCTGGATTCGCCGCCGCCTCTGGATTAAACACGTCCTGTTAATAAATAGCAGTCTATCGATTAGGGTTTAGGCTCGGGTTTTGTTTAGAGAAGTTTAGCTATATTGCTACTTTTATTTGTCTTCGCTCATAGCGGCTAGTGCGACCGTCAAGACATCCTATCGGAACCCCATCTTGTGAGATTAATCCCATCTAGCATATTCGCAATTTTGAGATTGCTTGGCTATTATTTTCTTGCATGTTCTTCGATTTGCTTGCAGGAAAAATCCTTCATGGATAGGTCGATGGCGTCGTTGGCTCGGTCGATAACGCCGTGGAGTTCGTTCAGCGATTGTCGTGGATATCAGTCGTGTACGGTTTTCCCTGTACGGTTGATAGCCGGATCATGAGGGTCAAGTCCCACCCAAAATCGTAGTTATCCTCTCTCATCGAAAGATCGGGTCCCAGTTCATATCAACAGCCGACGGTGATTTTGGAGACGGGTGAACAGATTCCTTCAAAGGATGATTTTGCTTTTGGAGCAGCTTCCGGGGACCTGGAGACTCCGGATATATTGCGGGACATGTTGCGGAAAGCATCCGTCTTGGGGGAACAGCGTATCTTGATGGGTACAGTGATTGAGAAGGTTTTGTTCGCGAAAAGCGGATTAAATGAAGCCTTCATGAGCCTACTGAAGGGCTTCAAGGTTTGTGACATAATGTTTTCAGCTATGTTTCATTTGTGAAGATGCGCCAGTGTATAGGTAGTAGCCCCTGAGACTCGGGTTGTCTTCCCTGAGGAAGCAAACGGAGGATCGAAAAGGATCGCTTGAGGACTAACCTGATAAACTTTGAACACAGGCTGCTTCCCCCTTGGCCACTTCCCGGACTATGGAAATTGCCGAACTGCAGCGGAAGATTGATGCGGCAGGGGATGATCTTGCATTAATCAATATGCGTCTTGACGAGTCGCAAGGTATGTATTAGGTGCAATCCGCATATATTTTTATGATATAAGCATGAGGCTAAAATCTGTATGTTGGAGTATGTGTGGCTGCAGATGGTGTTGCCGCCGTTGAAGTTCTTCGAGCGGAGCTGGCCCAGGCCAAGGAGCAGGCCCGATGTAGCAATGCTGCTGCCGAAAAGGCATCGGCCGAGCTGAAAGCGGAACAAGCTGCACGGCGCCAGGACAAGGAAAGATATCCATGGTGGCGCTTGAACTGGAAAATGCCACTGGCCGCTGTGAACTTCTGGAGAAGGAGAATAAAGCCTTAACGGCTGAACTGGACAAGGCCTCACAAGAGGCGAGAGAAGCGCGATCGGAATCCAGAGCAGTCCGTGAGGAGGTTCGGCAGGCTAGGGAGATTGCGGCTGGAAAGCCATTTCTGCTGCAAACTAAGTTCGGTGACCCGAACTATGCGCAGCTTAACCAAGTGTGGAGTTCTCCGGACGAGTTCTTGGACTTGCCGAAGAGTTCTTCTGATGCGGCGTGGTATTACCAAGCTCGAGATGGGTATGCAACGGAGAAGCTTTTTTGGTATGGCAAGACAACACGGATGATTAGTTCAGATACTGTTTACTGGGAACTGAGCAATATGCCAATGATTACTTATGATATATATAAGCCATCCTTCCGACTATTTGACATGCTCGGGGTCGGAGACGGAGGAATAGGCATAGTACAGGCTCAAAAAATAGAGAGTGCGGTCTACAAAAGTTATTTTGGACCTTCTGTCGCATGTCTGCGCCGCCAGTCCTCGGTGGGGGGAATCCTTGATGGAAATAGCCCCTTAGGTGAGTGTACGGATCTGGACTCCGATAGAGCCAGTTTCAGATGTTTATCCTGTTCGTCACCTGTTTTTAAAGGATAATGAAGGAAGAAAAAAAAGAGAATAATAAAAAATGTTACTGGAATGCTTGTAGGCTTGTCCGTATTGTGCTTCCGCCAATGCCCATGGTATCTTGAGTGCGTAATGATGTATGCGCGGTACAAATTTTGCGGGTGTACGGAGTGGGCGGCGGAAGCCGGGTTGCTATTTCCGCTCCGGGAGTGGTCGATCCACGGGTGAGAATTGCTTCTGACCCCCGGTATTTTGTTGATGAACGCCTCCGTTATCCCTGTCGCCTAACGGCCTCCTCTCCTTGTGTTCGGCGGTGAGCTTGCCGGCCTATTTAAAGACCCAGCAGTTTCTGTTGGTATGATTAGCTGGTTTATCGGGGTGGCCATGAATCTGGCAGGGTCAGTCCAATATCCTGTCTAGGTTGGATGGTTCGTCTCGATTTGCCTTGAATGGCTTTTTCCGTTGACCGGGCTTGGGATTGTTGAATCTGGCGTTGACCGCTGTGTCGCGTGATCTTTCATCATCATTGCGACCATTGTATTTGCTTCGTCGTGGCTTGCCGTTGCCGTCTCAGATTTCGGAGGTGCCCGGGTCGCTGGCGCAGTTGCTTCTACGAGCGAGCCAGCTGTCTTCTCCCGCACAAAAGCGGGTCACCAGAGCAGTGAGGGCTGTCATGGATTGAGGTCCTTCTTGGCCGAGGTGGCGCGCAAGCCATTCGTCCTGGACAGTCGACGATTTGGTTCTTTTTGACTAAGAACCGAGTCCAGAGCTTCCTGGCTGACTCTCCGGGCTGCTGGACAATGTGACTTAGGTCATCGCATCCGGTGGCTGGACATATGTTCCTCGGAAGTTATCGAGGAAGGCCTCTTCCAAGTCCTCCCAGCTGCCTATGGAATTTTCAGGCAGGTTGTTTAACCAGTGCCGAGCTGGCCCTTTCATCTTTAGTGGGAGGTATTTAATGGCATCGAGGTCGTCCCCACGGGCCATATGGATGTGGAGGATGAAATCTTCTATCCATACCGCGGGATCGGCTGTCCCGTCGTACGATTCAATATTGACGGGTTTGAATCCTTCGGGGAATTCATGATCCATTACTTCATCAGCGAAGCAAAGCGGGTGTGCGGCGCCTCTATGTTGGGCCACACTGCGACGTAACTCCGAAGGAGTCCCTTTGCGGTTTTCGGCTCGGGCGTTGAGAGGTTTGATACGTCCGAATAGGTAGCCATCGTCGCGTGTCGCAGCATGCTTTCGCGATCCGTAGATCGGTCTTGCGTAGCCTGCTCTATTGTCCAAGTCCCTCTGCAGGTCGTCTGGGTAATCGTGACCTGCACTGTTCCTGCCTTTACGGCGAGGTGGGCGGTCTGGTGTTCGGCTTGAGTTGCATCTTTATCCGGACAGAGTTGTCGGTGACCTGCCGTGTGTGACGATGGTACGGGCTCCAACGCCCCGTCGTCGGACTGGTATAGCGATCTGTGCTTTGGGTAGCTTTTGGCTAGGCCACTAAGGTCGTATTCTTCGGCGACCAGGACTTCGGTCCATCTGTCGTTGAGTAGGTCTTGGTCAGCTTGAAGCTGCTGCTGCTTCTTTTTCAGGCTCCTTGCAGTAGCTATTAGCCTGCGCTTGAAGTGCTCCTACTCGAGGGGCTCTTCGGGTACGATGAAGTCTTCGTCGCCGAGGCTTACCTCATCTTCAGAGAGCGGGAGGTAGTTGTCGTCCTCCGAATTGTCGTTGGGCAGGGCCTGTTCATCGGGGCTGGCTTGCCCGTTTTCCTGTTCCTCCTATTCGGATCTTGCTCCAACAGGGTCTTCATTGATTTCGGCGTCTCCGGAGTACTACTTTCTCCGGTGCCAGCGTTGCTGTGATGTGACTTGGAGCGGTGTTTAGGGCGCCGGTACTTAGACTGTGCCCAGGAGGTTTATTCTCAACTGCATCTCCTTTGTCATCGTCACGAGCTTTTTTAGGTGTATCAACCATGTACACGTTGTACGAAGGGGTGGTCGTCCCACATCCGATGACTGGCGGGTCTTGACCTTGCTCCTTGTCGGCATTGTCGCCTATACCGTCAACGTCTTCGGATCCATAACCAGGCATGTCTGTTGAGTCCTCGACAGTGGCTATGAAGTGGGTGGTGGGTGGGAAGCGAAGTTCTCCATTATCAGCCTCTAGCTCGAATCGGACATAGTTCGGTCGCGAGTTCTCCGCTAGGGACAGGTTTTTCAATGAATTCAGCACATCGCCAAAGGGCGAGTGTTGGAAGATATCTGCGGCGCTGAACTCGAAGATTGATAACCGATCCAACTCGGTGACCGGGGGCGTGCGTGGTTGCTACCACTTGAGCACTGCGTTGGTTTTCCCTTGAAGAGGAAAGGGTGATGCAGTAAAGTAGCGTAAGTATTTCCCTCAGTTTTTGAGAACCAAGGTACCAATCTAGTAGGAGATCACGCACAAGTCCCGCGCACCTACACGAACAAATAAGAACCTCGCAACCAACGCGAAAAAGGGGTTGTCAATCCCTTCACGGCCACTTACGAGAGTGAGATCTGATAGATATGGTAAGATAATATTTTTGGTATTTTTGTGATAAAGATGCAAAGTAAAATAAACGGTAATAAAAATAACTAAGTGTTGGAAGATTAATATGATGGAGAATAGACCCGGGGGCCATAGGTTTCACTAGTGGCTTCTCTCAAGAGCATATGTATTACGGTGGGTGAACAAATTACTGTCGAGCAATTGATAGAATTGAGCATAGTTATGAGAATATCTAGGTATGATCATGTATATAGGCATCACGTCCACGACAAGTAGACCAAAACGATTCTGCATCTACTACTATTACTCCACACATCGACCGCTATCTAGCATGCATCTAGAGTATTAAGTTCATAACAACAGAGTAATGCTTTAAGTAAGATGACATGAAATAGAGGGATAAACTCATGCAATATGATATAAACCCCATCTTGTTATCATCGATGGCAACAATACAATACGTGTCGTTTCCCTTTCTGTCACTGGGATCGAGCACCGCAAGATTGAACCCAAAGCTAAGCACTTCTCCCATTGCAAGAAAGATCAATCTAGTAGGCCAAACCAAACTGATAATTCGAAGAGACTTGCAAAGATAACCAATCATACATAAAAGAATTCAGAGAAGATTCAAATATTGTTCATAGATAATCTTGATCATAAACCCACAATTCATCAGTCTCGACAAACACACCGCAAAAGAAGAGTTACATCAAATAGATCTCCAAGAGAATCGAGGAGAACTTTGTATTGAGATCCAAAGAGAGAGAAGAAGCCATCTAGCTAATAACTATGGACCCGAAGGTCTAAGGTAAACTACTCACACATCATCGGAGAGGCTATGGTGTTGATGTAGAAGCCCTCCGTGATCAATGCCCCCTCCGACAGGACGCCGGAAAAGGCCCCAAGATGGGATCTCACGGGTATAGAAGGTTGCGGCGGTGGAACTAGGTTTTCTTGGATGCTTCTGATGGTTTGGGGGTACGTAGGTATATATAGGAGGAAGAAGTACGTCGGTGGAGCAACGTGGGCCCCACGAGGGTGGAGGGCGCGCCTGGGGGTAGGCGCGCCCCCCTGTCTCATGCTCTCCTCGTTGATTGCTTTACGTAGACTCCAAGTCCTCTGGGTCACGTTTGTTTCGAAAATCACGTCCCCGAAGGTTTCATCCCATTTGGACTCCGTTTGATATTCTTTTTCTGCGAAACACTGAAATAGGCAAAAAAATAGCAATTTGGGCTGGGCCTCCGGTTAATAGGTTAGTCCCAAAAATAATATAAAATAGTATAATAAAGCCCATTAAACATCCAAAACAGAATATAATATAGCATGGAACAATCAAAAATTATAGATATGTTGGAGACGTATCAAGCATCCCCAAGCTTAATTCCTGCTCGTCCTCGAGTAGGTAATGATAAAAACAGAATTTTTGATGTGGAATGCTTCTTAGCATAATTTTCAATGTAATACTCTTAATTGTGGTATGAATGTTCATATCCGAAAGATTCAAGACAAAAGTTTAGTATTGACATAAAAATAATAATACTTCAAGCATACTAACTAAGCAATTATGTCTTCTCAAAATAACATGGCCAAAGAAAGTTATCCCTACAAAATCATATAGTCTGGCTATGCTCTATCTTCATCACACAAAGTATTTAATCATGCACAACCCCGATGACAAGCCAAGAAATTGTTTCATACTTTTGGTGTTCTCAAACTTTTCAATCTTCACGCAATACATGAGCGTGAGCCATGGACATAGCACAATATGTGGAATAGAATGGTGGTTGCGGAGAAGACAAAAAAAGGAGAAGATAGTCTCACATCAACTAGGCGTATCAATGGGCTATTGAGATGCTCATTAATAGATATCAATGTGAGTGAGTAGGGATTGCCATGCAACGGATGCACTAGAGCTATAAGTATATGAAAGCTCAACAAAAGAAACTAAGTGGGTGTGCATCCAACTCGCTTGCTCATGAAGACCTAGGGCATTTTGAGGAAGCCCATCATTGGAATATACAAGCCAAGTTCTATAATGAAAAATTCCCACTAGTATATGAAAGTGATAACATAGGAGACTCTCTATCATGAAGATCATGGTGCTACTTTGAAGCACAAGTGTGGTAAAAGGATAGTAGCATTGTCCCTTCTCTCTTTTCTCTCATTTTTTTGTTTGGCCTTTTCTCTTTTTTTATGGCCCCTTTTTTTTAGTCCGGAGTCTCATCCCGACTTATGGGGGAATCATGGTCTCCATCATCCTTTCCTCACTTGGGACAATGCTCTAATAATGATGATCATCACACTTTTATTTGCTTTACAACTCAAGAATTACAACTCAAAACTTAGAACAAAATATGACTCTATGTGAATGCCTCCGGCGGGGTACCGGGATATGCAATGAATCAAGAGTGACATGTATGAAAGAATTATGAACTGTGGCTTTGCCACAAATACGATGTCAACTACATGATCATGCAAAGCAATATGACAATGATGAAGCGTGTCATAGTAAACGGAACGGTGGTAAGTTGCATGGAAATATATCTCGGAATGGCTATGGAAATGCCATGATAGGTAGGTATGGTGGCTGTTTTGAGGAAGGTATATGGTGGTGTATGATACCGGTGAAAAGTGTGCGGTATTAGAGAGGCTAGCAATGGTGGAAGGAAGGAAGTGCGTATAATCCGTGGACTCAACATTAGTCATAAAGAACTCATATACTTGTTGCGAAAATCTACAATTTATCAAAGCAAAGTATTACGTGCATGCTCCTAGGGGGATAGATTGGTAGGAAAAGACCATCGCTCGTCCCCAACCGCCACTCATAAGGAAGACAATCAATAAATAAATCATGCTCCGACTTCATCACATAACGGTTCACCATACGTGCATGCTACGGGAATCACAAACTTTAACACAAGTATTCCTCAAATTCACAACTACTCAACTAGCATGACTCTAATATTATCTCAAAACAATTATCAAGCATCAAACTTCTCATAGTATTCATCACACTCATAAGATTTTTTTTTTACTAATCTTGGATGCCTATCATAATTAAAGAAAATTACCATGCTGTTTTGTAGGACTCTCAAAATAATATAAGTGAAGCATGAGAGAACAATAGTTTCTATAAAACAAATCCACCACCGTGCTCTAAAAGATATAAGTGAAGCACTAGAGCAAAAACTATATAGCTCAAAAGATATAAGTGAAGCACATAGAGTATTCTAATAATTTCCGAATCATGTGTGTCTCTCTCAAAAGGTGTGTACACCAAGGATGATTGTGGTAAAATAAAAAACAAAGACTCAAATCATACAAGACACTCCAAGCAAAACACATATCATGTGGTGAATAAAAATATAGCTCCAAGTAAAGTTACCGATGGACGAAGACGAAAGAGGGGATGCCTTCCGGGGCATCCCCAAGCTTTGGCTTTTTGGTGTCCTTAGATTATCTTGGGGTGCCATGGGCATACCCAAACTTAGGATCTTGCCACTCCTTGTTCCATAATCCACCAAATCCTTTACCCAAAACTTGAAAACTTCACAACACAAAACTCAACAGAAAATCTCGTGAGCTCCGTTAGCGAAAGAAAATAAAACACCACTTCAAGGTACTGTAATGAACTCATTATTTATTTATATTGGTGTTAAAATTACTGTATTCCAACTTCTCTATGGTTTATAAACTATTTTACTAGCCATAGATTCATCAAAATAAGCAAACAACACACGAAAAACAGAATCTGTCAAAAATAGAGCAGTCTGTAGTAATCTGTAACTAATGCAAACTTATGGAACTTAGAAAAATCTACCAAAATAGGACGACCTAGATAATTTGTTTATTGATCTACTGCAATTGGAATCAGTATTTTATCACGTTCTGGTGAATTTTAACAATTGTTTTCGTGAACAGAAAGTTTCTGGAATTTTCAGCAAGATCAAATAACTATTATCCAAGAAGTTCCTATAGGTCTAACTTGGCAAAAAACACTAAATAAAACACACAAAAATCTAACCAGAGTCTAGATCAAAGATTTATTCCTAAACATAATCAAAAAACAAAAAACTAAAATAAAATTGGGTTGCCTCCCAACAAGCGCTATCGTTTAACGCCCTTAGCTAGGCATTGATAATTTTAATGATGCTCACATGAAAGACAAGGATTGAAGCACAAAGCGAGCGTCATAAAACATGTGACAAACACACTTAAGTCTAACATACTTCCTATGCATAGGTATTTTATAGGAAAACAAATTAGCAAGACAAGCAAGATCTAGCATATGCAAGGAAGAAGAAAGAAACAATAGCAATCTCAACATAACGAGAGGAAATTTAGTGACATGAAAATTTCTACAACCATATTTTCCTCTCTCATAATAATTACATGTAGGATCATAACCAAATTCAACAATATAGCTATCACAAAACATATTCTTAACACGATCCACATGTATGCAAAGTTGACACTCTTCCAAAATAGTGGGATTAACATTAACTAAAGTTATGACCTCTCCAAACCCACTTTTATCAAAAAAAATCATAAGATTGAACATTTTCCAAATATGTGGGATCTAAAGTTGACACTCTTCCAAACCCACTTTCAATATTATTGCAAACATTATTATCAATCTCATATTCATCATGGGGAGTAATTAAATTTTCAAGATCGTAAGAGGAATCACCCCAATCATGATCATTGCAACAAGTAGAGGACATAGCAAAACTAGCATCCCCAAGCTTAGGGTTTTGCATATTATTAGCATAATTTACATCAATAGAATTTATAATAAAATCATTCCAATCATGCTTTTTATTCAAAGATCTATCGTGAATCGCTTCATAAAGTACTTCATCACAATTTTCAGATTCACGAATTTCAAGGAAAACCTCATAAAGATAATCTAGTGCACTCAACTCACTAGCAATAGGTTCATCTTATTTGGATCTCTTAAAGAGATTGGCAAGTGGATGAGGATCCATAAACTCTTAGCAAGCGAAGATGCAAGCAAAAAGAAGGCACATGGTAACACAATATTGAATGGAGGAAGGGCGAATAAAACGGCAAAGGTGAAGTGGGGGAGAGGAAAACGAGAGGCAAATGGCAAATAATGTAATGCGAGGGATAAGAGTTTGTGATGGGTACTTGGTATGTCTTGACTTGTGCGTAGACTCCCCGGCAACGGCGCCAGAAATCCTTCTTGCTACCTCTTGAGCACTGCGTTGGTTTTCCTTGAAGAGGAAAGGGTGATGCAGTAAAGTAGCGTAAGTATTTCCCTCAGTTTTTGAGAACCAAGGTATCAATCCAGTAGGAGATCACGCACAAGTCCCACGCACCTACACAAACAAATAAGAACCTCGCAACCAACGTGAAAAGGGGGTTATCAATCCCTTCACGATCACTTACGAGAGTGAGATATGATAGATATGGTAAGATAATATTTTTGGTATTTTTATGATAAAGATGCAAAGTAAAATAAACGGCAATAAAAATAACTGAGTGTTGGAAGATTAATATGATGGAGAATAGACCCTGGGGCCATAGGTTTCACTAGTGGCTTCTCTCAAGAGCATAAGTATTACGGTGGGTGAACAAATTACTGTCGAGCAATTGATAGAATTGAGCATAGTTATGAGAATATCTAGGTATGATCATGTATATAGGCATCACGTCCGCGACAAGTAGACCGAAACGATCCTGCATCTACTACTATTACTCCACACATCGACCGCTATCCAGCATGCATCTAGAGTATTAAGTTCATAAGAACAGAGTAATGCTTTAAGTAACATGACATGAAGTAGAGGGATAAACTCATGCAATATGATATAAACCCCATCTTGTTATCCTCGATGGCAACAATACAATACGTGTCGTTTCCCTTTCTGTCACTGGGATCGAGCACCGCAAGATTGAACCCAAAGCTAAGCACTTCTCTCATTGCAAGAAAGATCAATCTAGTAGGCCAAACCAAAAGAAGAGTTACATCAAATAGATCTCCAAGAGAATCGAGGAGAACTTTGTATTGAGATCCAAAGAGAGAGAAGAAGCCATCTAGCTAATAACTATGGACCCAAAGGTCTGAGGTAAACTACTCACACATCCTCGGAGAGGCTATGGTGTTGATGTAGAAGCCCTCCGTGATCAATGCCCCCTCCGGCAGGACGCCGGAAAAGGCCCCAAGATGGGATCTCACGGGTACAGAAGGTTGTGGCGGTGGAACTAGGTTTTTGTGGATGCTTCTGATGGTTTGGGGGTACATAGGTATATATAGGAGGAAGAAGTACGTCGGTGGAGCAACATGGGCCCCACGAGGGTGGAGGGCGCGCCTGGGGGGGTAGGCGCGCCCCCTGCCTCGTGCTCTCCTCGTTGATTGCTTTACGTAGACTCCAAGTCCTCTGGATCACGTTTGTTCCAAAAATCACGTCCCCGAAGGTTTCATTCCGTTTGGACTCCGTTTGATATTCTTTTTCTGCAAAACACTGAAATAGGCAAAAAAACAGCAATTTGGTCTGGGCCTCCGGTTAATAGGTTAGTCCCAAAAATAATATAAAAGAGTATAATAAAGCCCATTAAACATCCAAAACAGAATATAATATAGCATGGAACAATCAAAAATTATAGATATGTTGGAGACGTATCAAGCATCCCCAAGCTTAATTCCTGCTCGTCCTCGAGTAGGTAATGATAAAAACAGAATTTTTGATGTGGAATGCTTCTTAGCATAATTTTCAATGTAATACTCTTAATTGTGGTATGAATGTTCAGATCCGAAAGATTCAAGACAAAAGTTTAGTATTGACATAAAAATAATAATACTTCAAGCATACTAACTAAGCAATTATGTCTTCTCAAAATAACATGGCCAAAGAAAGTTATCCCTACAAAATCATATAGTCTGGCTATGCTCTATCTTCATCACACAAAGTATTTAATCATGCACAACCCCGATGACAAGCCAAGCAATTGTTTCATACTTTTGGTGTTCTCAAACTTTTCAATCTTCACGCAATACATGAGCGTGAGCCATGGACATAGCACAATATGTGGAATAGAATGGTGGTTGCGGAGAAGACAAAAAAAGGAGAAGATAGTCTCACATCAACTAGGCGTATCAACGGGCTATTGAGATGCTCATTAATAGATATCAATGTGAGTGAGTAGGGATTTCCATGCAACGGATGCACTAGAGCTATAAGTATATGAAAGCTCAACAAAAGAAACTAAGTGGGTGTGCATCCAACTCGCTTGCTCATGAAGACCTAGGGCATTTTGAGGAAGCCCATCATTGGAATATACAAGCCAAGTTCTATAATGAAAAATTCCCACTAGTATATGAAAGTGATAACATAGGAGACTCTCTATCATGAAGATCATGGTGCTACTTTGAAGCACAAGTGTGGTAAAAGGATAGTAGCATTGTCCCTTCTCTCTTTTCTCTCGTTTTTTTGTTTGGCTTTTCTCTTTTTTTATGGCCCCTTTTATTTAGTCCGGAGTCTCATCCCGACTTATGGGGGAATCATGGTCTCCATCATCCTTTCCTCACTTGGGACAATGCTCTAATAATGATGATCATCACACTTTTATTTTCTTTACAACTCAAGAATTACAATGCAAAACTTAGAACGAAATATGACTCTATGTGATTGCCTCCGGCGGGGTACCGGGATATGCAATGAATCAAGAGTGACATGTATGAAAGAATTATGAACGGTGGCTTTGCCACAAATATGATGTCAACTACATGATCATGCAAAGCAATATGACAATGATGAAGCGTGTCATAGTAAACGGAACGGTGGTAAGTTGCATGGCAATATATCTCGGAATGGCTATGGAAATGCCATGATAGGTAGGTATGGTGGCTGTTTTGAGGAAGGTATATGGTGGGTGTATGATACCGGCGAAAAGTGCGCGGTATTAGAGAGGCTAGCAATGGTGGAAGGTATATGTTTTTGAATTATGTTTTCAATTTGTACAAATATCAATGGAACACCTAAATTTCCTCCAATTTTGTGTCGTGTTTGGCCGAATTTTGGCCGAGTTTGTTTTTTTTAAACGGCGTCTGGGCGATCTTGGGGCAGCGGTTGAGAAACTGACCGCCCCCACGCCCATTTTACAGCCGGTTGGCCCCCGGGTGGCGCTATTTCAAACCCCTGGGGGCCAAACGGCTGGAGATGCTCTAAGAGCATCTCTAGCAGACCCCTTAAAATGCATGAAGCTGTAAAATAACCATCGGTTTATAGTTTTAGGCGGAAAAAGTGGTTCAAATAGAACCTGTAAATGACTCTGACCGGTAATTTTTTAGGGGGCGCGGTAAAAAACTCCCTCCGAACTGCAAAAACATAGTTTTTGCTTCCGCTTCTATGGTGCCCCATATCAAGCGGAAGCAGTTGGCGGGAGCCCAACTGGCACAGAAACATCAGCGTCCGCCATCCGTGTTCGTCGTCTGCGCCGCCCCGGATGCCGCCCCGCCCGTCCCGTATGTCAGCAGCCCATCCCCGGATGCCGCCCCGCCCATCCATACGCCGGCAGCCCGTCCTCGGACGCTGCCCGTCCACCTCATACGCCGGCAGCCCATCCCCGGACGCCGCCCCGCCCGTCCCATACGCCGGCAGCCCGTCCTCGGACGCCACCCGTGATGGAAATATGCCCTAGAGGCAATAATAAAATGGTTACTATTATATTTCTTCAATCATGATAAAGTTTTATTATTCATGCTAGAATTGTATTGACCGAAAACTTAAATACATGTGTGGATACATAAACAAATACCATGTCCCTAGTGAGCCTCTACTAGACTAGCTCGTTGATCAAAACATGGTTAAGGTTTCGTAACCATAGACATGAGTTGTCATTTGATAACGGAATCACATCATTAGGAGAATGATGTGATGGACAAGACCCATCCATTAGCTTAGTATATGATCGTTCAGTTTATTGCTATTGCTTTCTTAATGTCAAATACATATTCCTTCGACTATGAGATCATGCAACTCCCGGATACCAGAGGAATACCTTGTCTGCTATGAAACGTCACAATGTAACTGGGTGATCATAAAGATGATCTACATGTATCTCCAAAGGTGTCTGTTGAGTTGATATGGATCGAGATTAGGATTTGTCACTTCGTGTATCGGAGAGGTATCTCTGGGCCCTCTCGGTAAAACACATCACAAGAAGCTTGCAGGCAAAGTGACTAAGGAGTTAGTTACGAGATAATGTATTACGGAATGAGTAAAGAGACTTGCCGGTAACGAGATTGAACTAGGTATGGAGATACCGATGATCGAATCTCGGGCAACTAACATACCGACAGACAAAGAAAATTACGTATGTTGTCATTACAGTTTGACCGATAAAGATCTTCATAGAAATGTAGGAACCAATATGGGCATCCAGGTTCCGCTATTGGTTATTGACCGGAGAGGTGTCCCGGTCATGTCTACATAGTTCTCGAACCCGTAGGGTCCGCATGCTTAACGTTCGTGTTGGGGAACGCAGTATTTCAAAAATTTGCCTACGATCACGCAAGATCTATCTAGGAGAAGCATAGCTACGAGCGGGGAGAGTGTGTCTACGTACCCTTGTAGACCGAAAGCGGAAGCATTTAGTAACGCGGTTGATGTACTCGAACGTCTTCGCGATCCAACCGATCCAAGTACCAAACGTACGGCACCTCCGCGATCAGCACACGTTCAGCTCGGTGACGTCCCTCGAACTCCTGATCTAGTTGAGGCCGAGGGAGAGTTCCGTCGGCATGACGGCGTGGCGACGGTGATGATAAAGTTACCGGCGCAGGGCTTCGCCTAAGCACTACGACAATATGACCGAGGTGTGTAACTGTGGAGGGGGGCACCGCACACGGCTAAAAGATCAACTTGTGTGTCTATGGGGTGCCCCTGGCCACGTATATAAAGGAGGGGAGGGAAGAGGTGGCCGGCCCTGGCGGGCACGCCAGGTGTGGGGAATCCTACTAGGACTCCCCACTCCAAGTAGGATTCCCCTCCTCTTTCCTATTCCTAGTAAGAGAAGGAGGGAAGGAGGAGGAGAAGAGAAGGAAAGGCCCCCCCAACCCTAGTACAATTAAGTTTGGGCTAGGGGGGGCGCGCGCCACTCCCTCGCCGACCTCCTCTCTTCCACCACTAGGCCCATGAGGCCCAATAACTTCCCGGGGGGTTCCGGTAACCCCCGGTACTCCAAAACTTATCCGAAACGACCTGAACCATTCCGGTGTCCGAATGTAACCTTCCAATATATGAATCTTTATGTCCCGACCATTTCGAGACTCCTCATCATGTCCGTGATCTCATCCGGGACTCTGAACAACCTTCGGTCATCAAATCACATAACTCATAATACAAATCGTCATCGAACGTTAAGCGTGCGGACCCTACGGGTTCGAGAACTATGTAGACATGACCGAGACACATCTCTAGTCAATAACCAATAGCGGAACCTGGATGCTCATATTGGCTCCTACATATTCTACGAATATCTTTATCGGTCAAACCGCATAACAACATACGTTGTTCCCTTTGTCATCGGTATGTTACTTTCCCGAGATTCGATCATCGGTATCATCATACCTAGTTCAATCTCGTTACCAGCAAGTCTCTTTACTCGTTATGTAATACTTCATCCCGCAATTCACTCATTAGTCACATTGCTTGCAAGGCTTATAGTGATGAGCATTACCGAGAGGGCCGAGAGATACCTCCCCGAAGCACGGAGTGACAAATCCTAATCTCGATCTATGCCAACCCAACAAATACCTTCAGAGACACCTGTAGAGCATCTTTATAATCACCCATTTACGTTGTGACGTTTGATAGCACACAAAGTTCCTCCGGTATTCGGGAGTTGCATAATCTCATAGTCTGAGGAACATGTATAAGTCATGAAGAAAGCAGTCGCAATGAAACTGTAACGATCATAATGCTAAGCTAATGAATGGGTCTTGCCCATCACATCATTCTCCTAATGATGTGACCCCGTTCATCAAATGACAACTCATGTCTATGGTTAGGAAACATAACCATCTTCGATAAACGAGCTAGTCAAGTAGAGGCATACTAGGGACACTTATGTTTTGTCTATGTATTCACACATGTACTAAGTTTCCGGTTAATACAATTCTAGCATGAATAATAAACATTTATCATGAAATAAGGAAATAAATAATAACTTTATTATTACCTCTAGGGCATATTTCCTTCAGTTTCCCACTTGCACTAGAGTCCGTAATCTAGTTCACATCGCCATGTGATTTAACACCAATAGTTCACATCATCATGTGATTAACACCCATAGTTCACATCTCTATGTGACCAACACCCAAAGGGTTTACTAGAGTCAGTAATCTAGTTCACATCGCCATGTGATTAACACCCAAAGAGTACTAAGGTGTGATCATGTTTTGCTTGTGAGAGATTTAGTCAATGGGTCTGCCACATTTAGATCCGTATGTATTTTGCAAATTTCTATCTCTACAATGCTCTGCACAGAGCTACTCTAACTAAATGCTCCCACTTACAATATGTATCCAGATCGAGACTCAGAGTCATCCAGATCGGTGTCAAAGCTTGCATCCACGTAACTCTTTACGACGAACTCTTTATCACCTCCATAACCGAGAAATATTTCCTTAGTCCTCTAAGGATAATTTTTGACCAATGTCCAGTGATCTACTCCTAGATCACTATTGTACTCCCTTGCCAAACTCAGGGCAGGGTATACAATAGGTCTGGTACCCAACATGACATACTTTATAGAACCTATCACTATAAAAAAAGACACATCCGTGACATTTTGGGCCGAACGGAAATTTTTTCTGTCTTACTTATGACACTTCTATGACGATAATTGTGACAAAACCCGGTATCATCATAGATGTGGTGGGGTCCTACTTCTATGACAAAAAATCATGACAGAAAATGGGCTTTTCGTCCTGGGCAGGCCGGAGACCCAGCTGCATGATACTCTTTGGGCTGCCCATGACGGAAAAAACTGTGGTAGAAGCGAGGGCGCGGACAATATCGGGGAGTTCCCGGTTACGTTGGGTGGTCGGGGGCCGAGCGATGCGCGTTTCTCTCGTACATGTACGTGCGTGGGTGCGAGGAGTTGGGCTCTAACTGAACCCGAGCGAGGCGTTGGGCTCTAACTGAACCCGAGCGATTGCACTACAGGCTACGTGTTACACGGAACCCGAGCGATCGATCGATCCCTTGCTGTTAATTGAAACCGAGTGATTCCTTCGCTACTGCTGCTAACTGAAGCCGATCGATGCTGCCTCTGGATGAACAGTGAGCATTGTTGGGGGTTTGGATGAACAGTTCCCAGTGGGGGTTGGATGAACAGGAACCCGTGGTAGTAGAGGCCGTTGCCGCTGGATGAACAGTACCCCGATCGATCGAGCCGATGGATGAACAAGACCCCGTGGAGGGCTGGATGAACAGGACCCCGTGGAGGGTTGGTTGAACAGTAGCTGGTGGAGGGCTGGTTGAACAGTAGCCGGTGGAGGACTGGATGAACAGTAACCCGTGGAGGGGTGGTTGAACAGAGCCCCCGTGGAGAGGGCTGGTGGAACAGTAGCCAGTGGAGGAGCGCGTGGTGGAGGCTGGATGAACAGTCACAGGTGGAGGCTGGAGGAGGTCGACGGTGGATGAACAGGAGCCCGTGGAGGAAGTCGACGGTGGATGAACAGTAGCCCGTGGAGGCAGTTGACGGTGGAGATGAACAGTATCCCGTGGAGTCCCGTTTTATGGTACGCCACACCCCTCCCGATGAACAGGACCCCCGTTTCGACCGTGGCACTCCAACACAAGTCCGTTTCCTCCGTTTTTCGGTATGCCACACCCCTCCCGATCAACAGGACCCCGTTCCGACCGTAGGAGGTCCGTTTCCTCCATTTTGCGGTACGCCAGACCCCTCCCAATGAACAGGATCCTGTTTCCACCGTGGCCGGTCGAACACAAGGCCGTTTCCTCCGTTCTGCGGTACGCCAGGCCTCGTTTCCATCGGTTGTTCCGTCCAAGCCGGTTGGCTCCCGATGAACAGGACGCGTTCCGTTGCCTCCCGATGAACACGACACATTCCGTTGCCTCCCCATGAACACGACGACGACGCAATTTCTCCGTTCCGACCCAGCCACAACCATGTACACGAGCCCTGACCGTACGTATGCGCGAGTAGGCGTTCGAGACCTCGCCCGTATGTACGTACGTGGCCGTATTCACTTTCTTGCACCCTGGCCGTTGTACGTACGTGTACATGCTACGTGCGCGCCTCTACTACCACATGTGCGCGCCTCTACTACCACACGTGCCCTTCCTTGCACGGCCACGGTTCATCACTGCAGCCTGCAGACAGACGATCGACCAGTGTGTACGTACATGTTCGCGACCAGAATGACAACGTTACGTACGCTTCAACCAGGTGGGTCCCGACTGTCAGGCACTTCCTTACGTGTGAAGATGTAACTGGTGGGTCCCAGCAGTCAGGGGGCGAAACATTTTTTTTGCCTGTAATATGGACGCACGTCCTTGCGTGCGAAGATGTAGCTGGTGGGTCCCAGCTGTCAGGGGGAGAAAACATTATTTTTCAGGGTAAAATGGATGTCGTTGCATGCATGATCCATGGGCGTGGTGCATCTCCACTGTCAGCCTCTCACGTATAGTCATCTTCCGATGACTCTCGGTTGTTGACCACGTTGACCACACCGTGCTGAGCACACCAAGGCCGGTGGACGACGGCGAGGCCCCAGACTGGAATGACCCGGAGATGGGGAAGACGCGGCAGTGGAGTCGCGGATGGAGAGGAGTGGGAAACTTGACTGGTTCCGGTGCGCGGCAGCACTGCCGCGGTGCCGCCACTACAAAAAAAAGACACATCCGTGACATTTTGGGCCGAACGAAAAAAAATTATGTCATACATATGACACTTCTATGACGATAATTGTGACAAAACCCGGTATCATCATAGATGTGGTGGGCTCCTACTTCTATGACAAAAAATCATGACAAAAAATGGGCTTTTCGTCCTGGGCGGGCCGGAGACACAGCTGCATGACATTCTTTGGGCCGTCCATGACGGAAAAAACTATGGTAGAAGCGAGGGGGGGGGTTTTGGGGAGTTCCCGGTTACGGTGGGAGGTTGGGGGCCGAGCGATGCGTGTTTCTCTCGTACACGTACGCGCATGTGTGCGAGGCGTTGGCTCTAACTGAACCCGAGCGAGGCGTTGGGCTCTAACTGAACCCGAGCGATTGCACTGCAGGCTACGCGTTACTGAACCCGAGCGATCGATCGATGGCTGTTAACTGAACCCAATCGAGCGATTCCTTCGCTACTGCTGCTAACTGAAGCCGCTCGATTGGATGAACAGTGAGCGTTGCAGGGGGGTTTAGATGAACAGTGAGCGGTGGCGTTGCCTCTGGATGAACAGGACCCCGTGGTGTGGAGGGCTGGATGAACAATAGACGGTGGAGGGGTGGTTGAACAGGACCCCGTGGTGTGGAGGGCTGGATGAACAGTAGACGGTGGAGGGGTGCCCGTGGAGGGGTGGTTGAACAGTAGCCGGTGGAGTAGCGCGCGGTGGAGGCTGGATGAACAGGAGCCCGTGGAGGCTGGAGGAGGTCGACGGTGGAGATGAACAGTATCCCGTGGAGTCCCGTTTTGCGGTACGCCACACCCCTCCCGATGAACAGGACCCCCGTTTCGACCGTAGGAGGTCCGTTTCGTCTGTTTTGCGGTACGCCACACCCCTCCCGATCAACAGGACCCCCGTTTCGACCGTAGGAGGTCCGTTTCGTCCGTTTTGCGGTATGCCACACCCCTCCCGACCAACAGGACCCCCGTTTCGACCGTAGGAGGTCCGTTTAGTCCGTTTTGCAGTACGCCGGACCCCTCCCGATGAACAGGATCCCGTTTCGAACGTGGCCGGTCGAACACAAGCCGTTTCCTCCGTTCTGCGGTACGGCAGGCCTCGTTTCCATCGCCTGTTCCGTCCAAGCCCTCCCGATGAACACGACCACGCATTCCGTTCCGACCCAGCCGGTTGGCTCCCACGCGTTCCGTTGCCTCTCGATGAACACGACGCATTCCGTTGCCTCCCCATGAACACAACGCATTCCGTTGCCTCCCCATGAACACGACGACGACATTGTTTCTCCGTTCTGACCCAGCCATGTCAACGAGCCCTCGCCGTACGTATGCGCGAGTAGGCGTTCGAGACCCCGCCCGTATGTACACATACGTGGCCGTACTTTCTTTCTTGCACCCTGGCCGATGTACGTACGTGTACATGCTACGTGCGTGCCTCTACTATGACACGTGCGCGCCTCTACATCCACCAGTATATATGTACGTACACGTTCGCGACCAGAATGACAACGCTACGTACGCTTCGACCAAGTGGGTCCCGACTGTCAGGCACTTCCTTGCGTGCGAAGATGTAGCTGGTGGGTCCCAGCAGTCAGGGGGGCGAATCGTTTTTTTTGCCCGAACGCACTTCCTTGCGTGCGAAGGTGTAGCTGGTGGGTCCTAGCAGTCAGGGGGAAACTTTTTTTTTCGCAAAATACGGTGGCCCGTCCGGTGGGTCCCCGCTGTCAGGTGGAGGAATAATTATTTTGCGCGTAATAAGGAGGCACTTCCTTGCTGCGACCGTGGACCCAGCTGTCAGTGTCTCCACGCATGGTACTCTTCCGATGGAAGTCGGTCGTTGACCACATTGACCACGCCGCGCCGAGAGCACCACGGTGGTGGACGGCGGCGAGGCCTAGGAAGGGGACGACACGGAGGCAGGGAAGACTCGGCAGTTGTTTCCCACGCGGAGGGGAGTACGACTGTACGAGGTTTACTGGTTCGCCTGCCGTCGCCGGAGAATAACAGCAGGTGTGGGTGAGTAGAGGGATGGCTAGGCCAGCGATGGGAGTACGATGGGGCGGTGAGGCCTGCGCGGCAGCGTAGACGGCCGCGGGGAGGAGGGAGCAAGCAGTCCCGCCGGCGCTTGTTTGAGCGGCTGGAGCAAGAAGAGCAGATATTGAAGAAGCACGACGGCCATTGGATGGACATCCAACAGTGAGTGCGTGTGCGTCAACCTTTTTTTAGGGAAGCCTCAAATCTGTGGAAAACATCATACAGCCCATCTGCCATTATTTCTAATAATTTACAGCCCATTTGCTAATTCTTAAGGTTTTTTGTGGAGCCCATATTCTTTTTGTTAGCATTACAGCCCATATTGTGGCCATGGTTAAAAAATTATATGAAATTTTGCATATTTCGGTGCGGTCCAAACTGTGTTTAATCCTGAAATTTCGACTTACATTCAAACTGATTTTAAAAATAAATGTATATCAATATAAAATCCAACAAATTCTCCACGCATAAAAATTAATGTAATTTAAAATCTTGAAATGAAAAAAAAGATATTTGAAACTAATTGCCGGTTTGATGTGTTTTAAAAATGTACAACCCATTTCTCATTACTGATGGGCCATTTTCTCGGCTAGCCGAATGAAAGCTCTTCTCATCTTGAAAGATTTGCAGCCCAACAGGCCTGACAAAGCGACTTACTTGGCAAATCACAAAAAAACTGGGCTGTGGCCGTGGACCCAACTGTCAGCCTCTCCACGTATAGTACTCTTCCGATGGAAGTCGTTCCTTGACCACGTTGACCACGCCGCGCGGAGAGCACCACGGCGATGGACGACGGCGAGGCCTAGGAAGGGGACTACGCAGAGCCAGGCAAGACGCGGCAGTGGAAGCCCGCGTGGAGAGGAGTACGAGCGTTCACTGGTTCGGCTGCGGTGTGAGGCTGCCGTCGCCGCAGAATAACAGGGGGTGTGGGTGAGTGGAGGGATGGCCTGGCCAGTGGTGGGAGTAGTATGGGGGCGGTGAGGCCTCTGCGGTAGCACAGCCAGCCACGGGAGGCAGGAGCAGGCGGCACGACCGGCGCTGCTTTGGGCGGCTGGAGCAAGAAGACCAGAGGTTGAAGAAGCACTATGGCCGTTGGATGGACATCATACGGTCACTGGAGTATTGACTAAGTTGACAAAGCACTCCGTCCCCGTCAACTTAGTAGGCCCACAAGTCAGCCCAACAATATGGTGGGTCCTAGCTAGCAGGGGGTATTCATTTTTTTGGGCGTAATAAGGAGGCACTTCCTTGCGTGCGAAGATATAGCTGGTGGGTCCGACCTGTCAGCGGGGGGGGGGCGTTTTTTTCGCGAAATACAGAGGCCCTTCCTGTGGGTCCTAGCTGTCAGGTGGAGGAATCATTAGTTTGCGCGTAATAAGGAGGCATTTCCTTGCGTGCGGCCGTGGACCCAGCTGTCAGCCTCTCCACGTACAGTCCACTTCCGATGGATGTCGTTCATTGACCATGTTGACCAGGCCGCGCCGAGAGCACCAGGGCGGTGGACGACGGCGAGGCCTAGGAAGGGAACGACACGGAGCCAGGGAATACTCGGCAGTTGTTTCCCACGCGGAGGAGTACTAGGGTTTACTGGTTCGTCTGCCGTCGCCGGAGAATAACAGCATGTGTGGGTGAGTAGAGGGATGGCTAGTCCAGCGATGGGAGTACGGTGGGGCCGTGATGAAGGAAATATGCCCTAGAGGCAATAATAAAGTATTATATATTTCCTTATATCATGATAAATGTTTATTATTCATGCTAGAATTGTATTAACCGGAAACATAATACATGTGAGAATACATAGACAAACAGAGTGTCACTAGTATGCCTCTACTTGACTAGCTCGTTAATGCCTCTACTTGACTAGCTCGTTAATCAAAGATGGTTATGTTTCCTAGCCATAGACATGAGTTGTCATTTGATTAACGGGATCACCTCATTAGGAGAATGACGTGATTGACTTGACCATTCAGTTAGCTTAGCACCCGATCGTTTAGTATGTTGCTATTGCTTTCTTCATGACTTATACATGTTCCTATGACTATGAGATTATGCAACTCCCATTTACCGGAGGAACACTTTGTGTGCTACCAAACGTCACAACGTAAATGGGTGATTATAAAGGTGCTCTACAGGTGTCTCCAAAGGTACTTGTTGGGTTGGCGTATTTCGAGATTAGGATTTGTCACTCCGATTGTCGGAGAGGTGTCTCTGGGCCCACTCGGTAATGCACATCACTATAAGCCTTGCAAGCATTGTGACTAATGAGTTAGTTGCGGGATGATGTATTACGGAACGAGTAAAGAGATTTGCCGGTAACGAGATTGAACTAGGTATCGAGATACCGACGATCGAATCTCGGGCAAGTAACATACCGATGACAAAGGGAACAACGTATGTTGTTATGCGGTCTGACCGATAAAGATCTTCGTAGAATATGTGGGAGCCAATATGGGCATCCAGGTCCCGCTATTGGTTATTGACCGGAGAGGTGTCTCGGTCATGTCTACATAGTTCTCGAACCCGAAGGATCCGCACGCTTAACGTTACGATGACAGTTTTATTATGAGTTTATGTATGTTGATGTACCGAAGGAGTTCGGAGTCTCGAAATGGTCGAGACGTAAAGATCGATATATTGGACGACTATATTCGGACTTCGGAAAGGTTCCAAGTGATTCGGGTATTTTTCGGAGTACCGGAGAGTTACGGGAATTCGTATTGGGCCTTAATGGGCCATACGGGAAAGGAGAGAAAGGCCCCAAAGGGTGGCCGCACCCCTCCCCTTGGACTAGTCCGAATTGGACTAGGGAGGGGGGGGCGCCCCCTTCCTTCTTTCTCCTTCTCCCTTCCCTTCTCCTACTCCCACAAGGAAAGGAGGAGTCCTACTCCCGGTGGGAGTAGGACTCCCCCTTTGGCGCGCCTCTCCCCTTGGCCGGCTGCCTCCCCCTTGCTCCATTATATACGGGGGCAGGGGGCACCCCATAGACACAACAATTGATCTATTGATCTCTTAGCCGTGTGCGGTGCCCCCCTCCACCATATTCACCTCGATAATACCGTTGTGGAGCTTAGGCGAAGCCCTGCGTTGGTGGAACATCATCATCGTCACCACGCCGTCGTGCTGATGTAACTCTCCCTCAACACTCGGCTGGATTGGAGTTCAAGGGACGTCATCGAGCTGAACGTGTGCTGAACTCGGAGGTGCCGTGCGTTCGGTACTTGATCGGTCGGATCGTGAAGACGTACGACTACATCAACCGCGTTGTCATAACGCTTCCGCTTTCGGTCTACGAGGGTACGTGGACAACACTCTCCCCTCTCGTTGCTATGCATCACCATGATCTTGCGTGTGCGTAGGAAATTTTTAAAATTACTACGTTCCCCAACAGTGGCATCCGAGCCTGGTTTTATGCGTTGATGCTATGCACGAGTAGAACACAAGTGAGTTGTGGGCGATATAAGTCATACTGCTTACCAGCATGTCATACTTTGGTTCAGCGGTATTGTGAGATGAAGCGGCCCGGACCGACATTACGCGTATGCTTACGCGAGACTGGTTTCACCGTTCGGAGCACTCGTTGCTTAAAGGTGACTGGCGGGTGTCTGTCTCTCTCACTTTAGTTGAACCGAGTGTGGCTACGCCCGGTCCTTGCGAAGGTTAAAACAGTACCAACTTGACAAAGTATCGTTGTGGTTTTGATGCGTAGGTAAGAACGGTTCTTGCTAAGCCCGTAGCAGCCACGTAAAACATGCAACAACAAAGTAGAGGACGTCTAACTTGTTTTTGCAGGGCATGTTGTGATGTGGTATGGTCAAGACATGATGTGATATAATTTGTTGTATGAGATGATCATGTTTTCTAACCGAGTTATCGGCAACTGGCAGGAGCCATATGGTTGTCGCTTTATTGTATGAAATGCAATCGCCATGTAATAGTTTTACTTTATCACTAAGCGGTAGCGATAGTCGTAAAAGAAATTAGTTGGCGAGAAGACAACGATACTACGATGGAGATCAAGGTGTCGCGCCGGTGACGATGGTGATCATGACGGTGCTTCGGAGATGGAGATCACAAGCACGGTGCTTCGGAGATGGAGATCACAAGCACAAGATGATGATGGCCGTATCATATCACTTATATTGATTGCATGTGATGTTAATCTTTTATGCATCTTATCTTGCTTTGATTGACGGTAGCATTATAAGATGGTCTCTCACTAAAATTTCAAGATAAAAGTGTTCTCCTGAGTATGCACCATTGCGAAAGTTCTTCGTGCTGAGACACCACGTGATGTTCGGGTGTGATAGGCTCTACGTTCAAATACAACGGGTGCAAAACAGTTGCACACGCGGAATACTCAGGTTAAACTTGATGAGCCTAGCATATACAGATATGGCCTCGGAACACAGAGACCGAAAGGTCGAGCGTGAATCATATAGTAGATATGATCAACATGGTGATGTTCACCATTGAAACTACTCCATCTCACGTGATGATCGGACATGGTTTAGTTGCTTTGGATCACGTAATCACTTAGATGATTAGAGGGATGTCTATCTAAGTGGGAGTTCTTAAGTAATATGATTAATTGAACTTAAATTTATCATGAACTTAGTCCTGATAGTATTTTGCAAATTATGTTATAGATCAATAGCTCGTGTTGTTGCTTCCCTGTGTTTATTTTTGATATGTTCCTAGAGAAAAATTATGTTGAAAGATGTTAGTAGCAAAGATGCGGATTGGATCCGTGATCTGAGGATTATCCTCATTGCTGCACAGAAAAATTATGTCCTTGATGCACCGCTAGGTGACAGACCTATTGCAGGAGCAGATGCAGACGTTATGAACATTTGGCTAGCTCAATATGATGACTACTTGATAGTTTAGTGCACCATGCTTAACGGCTTAGAATCGGGACTTCAAAGACGTTTTGAACGTCATGGACCATATGAGATGTTCCAGGAGTTGAAGTTAATATTTCAAGCAAATACCCGAGTTGAGAGATATGAAGTCTCCAACAAGTTCTATAGCTAAAAGATGGAGGAGAATCACTCAACTAGTGAGCATGTGCTCAGATTGTCTGGGTACTACAATCGCTTGAATCAAGTGGGAGTTAATCTTCCAGATAAAATAGTGATTGACAGAATTCTCTAGTCACCATCACCAAGTTAGTAGAACTTCTTGATGAACTATAGTATGCAAGGGATGACGAAAGTAATTCCTGAGCTCTTCGTGATGCTGAAATCGACGAAGGTAGAAATCAAGAAAAACATCAAGTGTTGATGGTTGACGAGACCACTTCAAGTGTTGATGGTTGACGAGACCACTAGTTTCAAGAAAAGGGCAAAGGGAAGAAGGGGAACTTCAAAAAGAACGGCAAGCAAGTTGCTACTCAAGTGAAGAAGCCCAAGTCTGTACCTAAGCCTGAGACTAAGTGCTTCTACTGCAAAGGAACTGGTCACTGGAGGCGGAACTGCCCCAAGTATTTGGTGGATAAGAAGGATGGCAAAGTGAACAAAGGTATATTGGATATACATGTTATTGATGTGTACTTACCAGTGTTTATAGCAACCCCTCAGTATTTGATACTGGTTCAGTTGCTAAAGAGTAGTAACTCGAAAACGGGAGTTGCAGAATAAACAGAGACTAGTAAAAGGCTAGGTGACGATGTGTGTTGGAAGTAGTTCCAAGATTGAGATGATCGTCATCGCACACTCCCTATACATTCGGGATTAGTGTTGAAACTAAATAAATGTTATTTGGTGTTTGCGTTGAGCGTGAATATGATTTGATCATGTTTATTGCAATACGGTTATTCATTTAAGTTAGAGAACAATTGTTGTTCTGTTTACATGAATAAAAACCTTTTATGGTCATACACACCAACAAAAATGGTTTGTTGGATCTCGATCGTAGTAATACACATATTCATAATATTGAAGCCAAAAGATGCAAAGTTAATAATGATAGTGCAACTTATTTGTGGCACTGCTGTTTAGGTCATATTGGTGTAAAGCGCATGAAGAAACTCCATACTGATGGGATTTTGGAATCAATTGATTATGAATCACTTGATGCTTGCGAACCATGCCTCATGGGCAAGATGACTAAAACGCCGTTCTCCGGAACTATGGAGAGAGCAACAGATTTGTTGGAAGTCATACATACAGATGTATGTGGTCCAATGAATATTGAGGCTCGTGGCGGATATCGTTATTTTCTCACCTTCACAGATGATTTGAGCAGATACGGGTATATCTACTTAATGAAACATAAGTCTGAAACATTTGAAAAGTTCATATAATTTCTGAGTGAAGTGGAAAATCATCGTAACAAGAAAAATAAAGTTTCTACGATCTGATCGTAGAGAAGAGTATTTGAGTTACGAGTTTGGCCTTCAGTTAAAACAATGTGAAATAGTTTCACTACTCACGCCACCTGGAACACCACGTAATGGTGTGTCCGAACGTCGTAATCGTACTTTATTAGATATGGTGCGATATATGATGTATCTTACCGATCTACCACTATCGTTTTGGGGTTATGCATTAGAGACAGCTACATTCACGTTAAATAGGGCACCATCAAAATCCGTTGAGACGACGCCTTATGAACTGAGGTTTAGCAAGAAACCAAAGTTGTCGTTTCTTAAAATTTAGGGTTGCAATGCTTATGTGAAAAAGTTTCATCCTGATAAGCTCAAACCCAAATCGGAGAAATGTGTCTTCATAGGATACCCAAAGGAGACAGTTGGGTACACCTTCTATCACAGATCCGAAGGCAAGACCTTTGTTGCTTAGTATGGATCCTTTCTAGAGAAGGAGTTTCTCTCGAAAGAAGTGAGTGGGAGGAAAGTAGAACTTGATGAGGTAACTATACCTGCTCCCTTATTGGAAAGTAGTTCATCACAGAAATCTGTTCCTGTGACTCCTGCACCAATTAGTGAGGAAGTTAATGATGATGATCATGGAACTTCAGATCAAGTTATTACTGAACCTCGTAGGTCAACCAGAGTAAGATCCGCACCAGAGTGGTATGGTAATCCTGTTCTGGAGGTTATGTTACTAGACCATGACGAACCTACGAACTATGAGGAAGCGCTGATGAGCCCAGATTCCGCGAAATGGCTTGAGGCCATGAAATCTGAGATAAGATCCATATATGAGAACAAAGTGTGGACTTTGATTGACTTGCCCAATGATCGGCGAGCCATTGAGATTAAATGGATCTTCAAGAGGAAGATGGACGTTGATAGTAGTGTTACTATCTACAAAGCTAGACTTGTCGAAAAAAGGTTTTTGACAAAGTTCAAGGTGTTGACTACGATGAGATTTTCTCACTCGCAGCGATGCTTAAGTCTGTCTGAATCATGTTTAGCAATTGCTGCAATGAAATCTGGCAAATGGATAAACAAAACTGCATTCCTTAATGGATTTATTAAAGAAGAGTTGTATATGATGCAACAGAAGGTTTTGTCAATCCTAAAGGTGCTAACAAAATATGCAAACTCCAGCGATCCATCTATGGACTGGTGCAAGCATCTCGGAGTTGGAATATACACTTTGATAAGTTGATCAAAGGATATAGAGTTATACGGACTTGCGGTGAAGCCTGTATTTACAAAGAAAGTGAGTGGGAGCACTATAACATTTCTGATAAGTATATGTGAATGACATATTGTTGATCGGAAATAATGTAGAATTATTCTGCAAAGCATAAAGGAGTGTTTGAAAGGAGTTTTTCAAAGAAAGACCTCGGTGAAGCTGCTTACATATTGAGCATCAAGATCTATAGAGATAAATCAAGACGCTTGATAAGTTTTTTCAATGAGTACATACCTTAACAAGATTTTGAAGTAGTTCAAAATAGAACAGTCAAAGAAAGAGTTCTTGCCTGTGTTACAAGGTGTGAAATTGAGTAAGACTCAAAGCCCGACCACGGCAGAAGATAGAAAGAGAATGAAAGTCATTCCCTATGCCTTGGCCATAGGTTCTATAAAGTATGCCATGCTGTGTACCAGATCTATTGTATACCCTACACTGATTTTGGCAAGGGAGTACAATAGTGATCTAGGAGTAGATCACTGGACAGCGGTCAAAATTATCCTTAGTGGAATAAGGATATGTTTCTCGATTATGGAAGTGACAAAAGGTTCGTCGTAAAGGGTTACGTCGATGCAAGTTTTGACACTAAATCTAGATGACTCTAAGTCTCGATCTAGATACATATTGAAAGTGGGAGCAATTAGCTAGAGTAGCTCCGTGCAGAGCATTGTAGACATAGAAATTTGCAAAATACTTACGGATCTGAATATGACAGACCCGTTGACTAAAATTATCTCACAATCAAAACATGATCACACCTTAGTACTCTTTGGGTGTTAATCACATAGCGATGTGAACTAGATTATTGACTCTAGTAAACCCTTTGAGTGTTGGTCACATAGAGATGTGAACTATGGGTGTTAATCACATGGCGATGTGAATTATTGATGTTACATCACATGGCGATGTGAACTAGATTATTGACTCTAGTGCAAGTGGGAGACTGAAGGAAATATGCCCTAGAGGCAATAATAAAGTATTATATATTTCCTTATATCATGATAAATGTTTATTATTCATGCTAGAATTGTATTAACCGGAAACATAATACATGTGTGAATAGATAGACAAACAGAGTGTCACTAGTATGCCTCTACTTGACTAGCTCGTTAATCAAAGATGGTTATGTTTCCTAGCCATAGACATGAGTTGTCATTTGATTAATGGGATCACCTCATTAGGAGAATGACGTGATTGACTTGACCCATTCAGTTAGCTTAGCACCCGATCGTTTAGTATGTTTCTATTGCTTTCTTCATGGCTTATACATGTTCCTATGACTATGAGATTATGCAACTCCCGTTTACCGCAGGAACACTTTGTGTGCTACCAAACATCACAACGTAAATGGGTGATTATAAAGGTGCTCTACAGGTGTCTCCAAAGGTACTTGTTGGGTTGGCGTATTTCGAGATTAGGATTTGTCACTCCGATTGTCGGAGAGGTGTCTCTGGGCCCACTCGGTAATGCACATCACTATAAGCCTTGCAAGCATTGTGACTAATGAGTTAGTTGCGGGATGATGTATTACGGAACGAGTAAAGAGATTTGCCGGTAACGAGATTGAACTAGGTATCGAGATACCGACGATCGAATCTCGGGCAAATAACATACCGATGACAAAGGGAACAACGTATGTTGTTATGCGGTCTGACCGATAAAGATCTTCGTAGAATATGTGGGAGCCAATATGGGCATCCAGGTCCCGCTATTGGTTATTGACCGGAGAGGTGTCTCGGTCATGTCTACATAGTTCTCGAACCCGAAGGGTCCGCACGCTTAATGTTACGATGACAGTTTTATTATGAGTTTATGTATGTTGATGTACCGAAGGAGTTCGGAGTCTCGGATGAGATCGGGGACATGACGAGGAGTCTCGAAATGGTCGAGACGTAAAGATCGATATATTGGACGACTATATTCGGACTTCGGAAAGGTTCCGAGTGATTCGGGTATTTTTCGGAGTACCGGAGAGTTATGGGAATTCGTATTGGGCCTTAATGGGCCATACGGGAAAGGAGAGAAAGGCCCCAAAGGGTGGCCGCACCCCTCCCCTTGGACTAGTCCGAATTGGACTAGGGAGGGGGGGCGCCCCCTTCCTTCTTTCTCCTTCTCCCTTCCCTTCTCCTACTCCCACAAGGAAAGGAGGAGTCCTACTCCCGGTGGGAGTAGGACTCCCCCTTTGGCGCGCCTCTCCCCTTGGCCGGCTGCCTCCCCCTTGCTCCTTTATATACGGGGGCAGGGGGCACCCCATAGACACAGCAATTGATATATTGATCTCTTAGCCGTGTGCGGTGCCCCCCTCCACCATATTACACCTCGATAATACCGTTGCGGAGCTTAGGCGAAGCCCTGCGTCGGTGGAACATCATCATCGTCACCACGCCGTCGTGCTGAGGTAACTCTCCCTCAACACTCGGCTGGATCGGAGTTCAAGGGACGTTATCGAGCTGAACGTGTGCTGAACTCGGAGGTGCCGTGTGTTCGGTACTTGATCGGTCGGATCGTGAAGACGTACGACTACATCAACCGCGTTGTGATAACGCTTCCGCTTTCGGTCTACGAGGGTACGTGGACAACACTCTCCCCTCTCGTTGCTGTGCATCACCATGATCTTGCGTGTGCGTAGGAAATTTTTAAAATTACTACGTTCCCCAACACGTGAGGCCTGCGCGGCAGCATAGCCGGCCGCGGGAGGAGGGAGCAGGCAGTCCCGCCGGCGCTTGTTTGAGCGGCTGGAGCATGAAGAGCAGAGATTGAAGAAGCACGACAGCCGTTGGATGGACATCCAACAGTCACTGCTCTCGTGTGTTGACTAAGTTGACAGGGCGTTGCGTGTGCGTCAACCTTTTTTTTATGAAAGCATACGCGTCAACCTGTAGTAGGCGCACAAGTCAGCCTCAAATCTGTGGAAAACAGCATACAGCCCATCTGCCATTATTTCTAATAATGTACAGCCCATTTGCTAATTCTTAAGAATTTTTTTGGAGCCCATCTTCTTTTTGTTAGCATTACACCCCATATTGTGGCCACGGTTAAAAAGCATACGAAATTCTGCATATTTTGGTGCGGTCAACTGTTTTTAATCTAGAAATATCGATTCACATTCAAACTATTTTGAAAAATAATTTATATAAATATAAAATCCAAATAATTGTCCACGCATAAAAATCAATGGAATTTAAGATCTTGTAATGAAAAAAATTAAACTAATTCCCGGTTTGATGTGTTTTAAAAATGTACAACCCATTTCTGGGCAAACCAAATGAAACTCTCCTCGTCTTGAAAGATTTGCAGCCCAACAGGGCCGATAAAGCAAGTAGGCTTTGTTTGGGTATTTCTTAAAAAAATAGAACTGGGCTAGCCATTTTCAGCAAGAAAAAACACAACTGGACTCATGATGTGGTAAACATAAATAAAACCCTGGCTAGACGGGCCACAGCCCCGCACAACCCCATTGTTACCCTGATCCGTCGCTAAAACTAGTATAAATAACAACTGCTTGTTCCTCAAAAAAAACTGCGCGACTTGCTGGGTCCCTCGTGTCAGCCGCTCGTAGTGTAATTCTCTCGTTTATTGACTACGTTGACAATGGCGTGAGCCCCAGATGTCCAACCATTAGGAGGAACCATATTTTTGGGCTTGTACTATAGAGGCACTTGCTTGCGTACTGCCATGACGCTGGTGGGTCCCTACTGTCATCCTCTCCACGTACAGTCATCTCCTTGTTCCTCTTGGTTGTTGACGACGTTGACAACGCAAGAGGGTGGCGCACCCCGCACGGCGAGCGAACCAAGGCCGCAAGGTGGAAGACGACGGCGAGGCCTCGGACGGAACGAACAGGAGCCGTTGAAGATGCCGGTCCAGTCGCAGGCGGAGGGGAGTACGAGGGTTGACTGGTTCGGGCGCGGGTGCGTGTTGGGGCTGACGTCGCCGGAGAATAACAGGACGTGTGGGGGAATAGAGGGAGGGACTGGCCAATGTTGGAGGGTACGTACGGTAGGGCGGCGGAGGCGCAGCCAGCCATGGGAGGCGGGAGCAGGCAGAGCCGACGGGGTGGTTTGGTTTGGGCGGCTGGAGGAAGAAGAAGACAAGAGATAGAAGATACACGACAGATGTTGGATGTCAATCCAACGGCTGGTAGGCAGAATCGTTTGTTGACTGGCTAGTAAGTCGACACCACCTTGGATAGGCTATTTCCTCGCGGGTCCCAAATGTCAGAATCGAAATCTGTCACGGTCATGCAGCCTTTCCTATGAAAATTTATAGCCCATTTGATGTGCTAGTTCGAAATAAGTTTGTGGGTGCTGGTGGGGGCTAATCACTTGGCTTCTGTAATGCACAGTGAGCTCAAGCAGCCGGCGAGAGTGATGTTATTTCCCTTGGTTGGGATTTGTTACAATATTTCACTCTAAATTAAACGAATGGCAAGCCATTTGCCTTGTTTCAAAGAAAATATGACAGTCACAGCCGAGTTGAAAAGGGCAGGAACATCTAACTCCAGCTTACAAACTGTACAAAAGCACGAGGGTTAATTGTTCATCAGGTTTACAAAAAAACCAGATTGAAAAGGGCAACAACATCTAACTCCAGCACTATTTTCGGCAGTCATAGTCAAATGGATCGGTCAGGTCCATAGAATGAACATCCTGGGTCGTAAAATTTACTGGATTATGACCACAATATGTTGTAAATAGAAGCCTGGCACGTTCAGAAGCTCTTTTGCCCACCTGAAACTCCTTTTTTTGCTCTTCGAGATACCCATCTGTCAAAACCATGCTGCTGATAAACTTAAGCCTGATGGACAATAGTAACCTCGCATTCAGCAGGAAGAATGTGACAAATCTTGTGTTTGCACAGTTGGCTACATATCGTTCTAGCGTTATTGTCTTCAATCGAATCTCATGAGAAGTGAGAAAATCCCGATGCTTACGAATCCACCGATTGGTTATAACTTTCTTACCCCGTCATGTTGCCTAAATAGACATGAAGATTGAAAACAGTTAAGGTCTAAAAGAAGAGTGTCAAGAGAGCAACAGCTGAACGGTTAATTCTAGTACACTATATGCGGGCTTCCAATGTGCGTGAAATTATCACCTTTATATACAACTTCTCCAGACATGGAAAGCATTGCAGCAAGCCAATAATCTTGTTCAGATCAAAACTATTCATTTGGATATATAAGATCTTGACAGAATCCAGCACCATTGATAGGCCATCCATGGAGAAACTCTTCATTGAGCATAGAACATAATATTAGTACAAAATGTGTACTCCAAGATGATATATAAATTATGCGCAGAAATTTAAAATGCAGCTTATGGTTACAAGTGTAGATGATAATATAAAGTACCTGAAGAACTGTGGAGCCAAACACCATATTAAAATGAGCACAGAGATCATGCATTACACCCAAGGTCTCCAGTTTAGGTGCAGAGAGGACGGTTATTTGCAACGGTGAATAACTAGAATCAAGGATCAACCTTTGAAGTGAAGGGGCATCTTGGATGATGAGCTGCCTTCCGTCAAAAGAAATTCCAATTCTTACAAGGTTAGGCGACTTTATTTGGAGACAACCGATTCTAACTGTGAAAACAAGCACCAAGCACTCCAGCGCAGGGCAACTGGAGTGGATGATGTTGTGAAATGAGGCCTCCGATATACGAACCCGCACAAGTGAAAGTTTCTTGAGAAATGGGAGTCGAAGGTTTAGTACCAGATTGTCTGGTAGGTAGCACAGCGCAAAGGTGGCGGTGTGGAGAGAGGACGAAAACCGCGAGATGGACATCGGTGCTGAGGGCACAAGTTCATGGCGTTCGGTATGTGGTATGTGATTTCCAGGGGAATAGTAGAACTCAAGCAGCTATAGTTCTGTGAATTCAGGGGATTTCAGCCAGGCGTCCACCGTGCAGGGCATGGTATGCTTGCTTAGGTAGCATGACGGGATGCAGGCTTTGAACGGAGCCCTGGTGGGAGGAGATGATGGCTCTGGGGATTTCAAAA
This sequence comes from Aegilops tauschii subsp. strangulata, assembly GCF_002575655.3. Classification (NCBI taxonomy): domain Eukaryota; kingdom Viridiplantae; phylum Streptophyta; class Magnoliopsida; order Poales; family Poaceae; genus Aegilops; species Aegilops tauschii. The sequence continues at coordinate 52,698,504 of NC_053039.3, forward strand.
TCATTGAAGAGAGATAGCTGACGAAAGTCGAGATTAAGGGGCACGGCGCACCATAGAGGGCGCCACCGAATTGAGAGGACTTGGGTGCGGCAGCAATCCTTGGTGGGGAGAAGCGAGATGATCTCCCCAAGGACGGCGTCCGGGAGATCGTTGATGCGGTCCACCCGAGATTCTACGGGTTCCTGGGATCCGGTGGGGGCGGGGTCGCCGCTTCTCCCCGCGCTGCCGGGTGCGGGATCTACAACAGGCGTCGCCGCTGGCGGGAGCCTCATCTTCTTGGCGCTGGGGTCAGCCGACTCCATTTTCCTCGAGGGCGTCGCGTCGCGCTCATGGATTTGAGCAGAGTAACGAATGACGAGCCTAGTTGTAGTGCGAGCGAAGAAGAAGGGGAGCTAGGGGTTTTCTGTAGGAGTGAGGAAGAAGGGGAGCTGGGGTTTTTTGTATGAGTGAGGTGACGAATTTGGGGGTACGAGTGGAGCGAGCTGACGTGAGGTGGGTGGGAGCGAGGAGGAAGAAGAGCACCCAGTGTGGATGGGCTGTTTTGTCTTGGGCCCAGAGAAACAATTACTACTAGTACAGTGGAGACACTCTACAGCTACCCAGAAAAAAAATTACTACTAGTACAGTGGAGACACTCTACCGCTTCTGGCTCCTCCTAGGTCATTGAAACGTCTCCCTCCACTGAATGCCGTTATACTTTTGTTCACCGACATGCGGGCCATGCAGCGCGTGGGCCCAAATGCCATCCACCAAATTAGAAGGCAGTATGCAGGCGGAGAGGCACCCTGGTCGTAGCGCGGCAGTAATGAGCCGTCGTATCACAAAACCCCACCTCCCCGCAGTCTAAGTTTGACGGACGAAGCAACCATCATTTCACTCTTCGCTGAATCCCCTTCTCCCTCGGACTATCCTTCTCCCTCACCGTCTTCAAGAAAGGCAACACTCGCATCAGCCACTGTTCTTCTCTCCGAACGAAGGGAAGGTAAGCGGATCCGTGATGTTGGTATATTTTTGTTCAGAGAAAAAAAAAGAACTTTTTCAAAGCAGTAACCAATGCTCACTCTCTTTTTTGTTTCATTGTCATTGCGATTGTGTTTTCCTTTCAGTGGTCTCCTAGTATTCGTCAGTTTCATGATGGACCAAGGAGAACCAGGCAAAGATCTGCCGATATTGGAGCAGACGCGGGAGGCTGATCCCCACGAGACAGAGAGCTCCAAGAAGATGGAGGCAACCACCGAGCTGACCCCAGATACGCTCACGGCCACTACTGAGATGGTCAACGCCCCGTTTGAGGTTACAGCCCCCGTGGCACTGCAGGAGCAGTTTTCCCCCTTCGAGGATGTGTCCCCCCCCCCCCCCCCCGCTGAGCTGCCCAAGGTGATTTCCTTCTTTGCCGATCTCGATTGTGGTTTTTCATCTAAGTATGTGGTGATTTTTTTAGAAAAGGAAGTATGTGGTGATTAATAATGCAAAATTTTATTAGCTTCGATGCCTATGCTATACATAGTGGTTTAAATAACTTGTGTTTCTTATACTGAAAAGTAATTCAGAATTTGTTTCTATTTCAATTAGAGCCCTGATGCAGACAAGGATTGTGTGGTTGTACATGTCACTCGCTATGAGGCGGACGACCTGAATATACGCACTGGGAAAACAGAGTTCTTAGGCTGTTGGATCCTGGAAGCCATTTGCGGTTATACCAATGAAGAGTTGTATTCCAGCCTCACTGTTGTCAGGCGTATTGTCCAGGGTGTACTGAAGCACAAGAAGTTCAAAGCTACTCCTTCGTTTGTGAGGCATACTGTTCTTGTCAAGCTTACGCAGGAAGATGACGTGGCATGCCTCCACAAACAAGTTTATCAGTGGCAAGGCCACAAGGTTGTCTTCATGAAGGTTCACAGGATTGAGCTGTTGCGGGACGTCCTCGATGATGTTCATGGCAAGGTCCGTCTTGTGTCCAGCACAAATTAGATCGAGGCATGAAATAATTGCCCCAACTAGTGTTTAATAGTAGTTTGGATTGTATCTAATTATCCGAACCTTGCCTGTTATCGACCCCTCTGGGGCTAGTACTCTGTTTGAATCCGTCTATGGGAACTGCTGCTACTTTTGTGTGCCTGTGAATCATGTGAGAACCATCGTAATTGTTGCCGAAACAGATGCGTCCTCACTAGTTTTTTCATGAATATGGCATGGTAAGACATAAGTTGTCACGGTTTATCATACGAGCAGTGTGTGTTTTGATGAAATAGAGCACTCGTTCAAGAACCGTGCGCCGACGTATACATAAGTACTTGTAAACACTGTTGGTGCTACCCCACTTGTAAGCAGTTGTGCAAAACATGGCACATTGGCTCAGCTCGCTTCAACACTAGGCTATCGACCAGCTAACAATCAACAATCTGCTGTCTGGCATATAATCAACTATGTATCTTGTTACAATGGTTCATGCAGTTAATTGAGGCCACAATGTAATAAATTCCAAACGTTCACACGCTAGTCCAGCGCTCATGTGGAACACTCACATTAAACTCGTCTTCATAAAAAACTTGAAAAGCATAAGTTAAGCAATTTTATACATCTCAATGATTCATAGAACATAATAAACATATACTAGTTCACAGCAAAAGACAAAGTTGTGAGAAGGTTTACAAATCAGGAAAAAACAAGCAAGGCTTCTCTGAGCAAAGGGCCTCCCGGTAGGCTTAAATTTCCTGGAGTTCACTCTGGTTTTTTCTTGTTGCCACCATTCAGGGTTAGGTTCTCTCATTCCAGAATAACCAATTATAATTGTGGTCACAGCTGGAATGCTGAACTGAACCATGCACTGTACTGACCAGCTGAAATGCTTGTGCATTCCACTAAATTTAAGCACCGCTATTTGCAGAAATAAGCAGACTACAATGCCTCTTGTCCGCGCACCTGTCCAAAAAACCGCCGTGCAGCCGTGCCAGCTAGTCCTCGGTCCATGGATGAACTGGTAGAAAGTGCATTTCGGAATAGGATGCAGTTGTTTTCGCTCGTCCCTGCACTGCAATGAGGAAGTAAAACGTACGAATCAGCTTCTTTTAGATTGCGTTGGTCATTCTACCTTAGTTACTAGTACCAATGTAGGGATACCTTGAAGACGGGAGGTTAGACGACGGCAACGAGGGATAGCCATCTCATTTTGCGCAGTTGTACTAAAACTGAGGTGTGTGCTTTTGATTGCGCGGATAGAAACGATACGGAGACAGACATCCCTGTTTGCGCAAATACGAAATACGGTTATTTAAACAGTGACAGATATTACTACTTTCCCCCGTTTCCTCTTAGAACCAAGTCCTAGATTCATGCTACAGCTTTCCCACTTTCTTCCCTGTTTGAACCAACGCTTTGAGTCGACTGTATGAACTAGCTTTACTTCTAATAATAGTAGAAGTCTAGGTGGCTTTGGAACAGCGGACGGAAGTAGAAAAGGATCCACACGAAGGGAGCTGGGGTAGTAGAGCAAGGCAGGTTTCGAAGGAATATATACCTGAGGGTCGTCGGCATGTGGCAAAGACGGCGTCGGGAGGCCGCATCTTGGCCACAATACCATAGGGAGGAAGAAGGGGTCGGAGGCCCTCCCGAGCCGGCGCTCTCTCGGAGAGAACGGCACGGCCGCCGATCGGGACGCGCGGGCAGCCGTTGGCCTCCTCCCTTGCCACCGACGACAGCGTGAATGATGCACCTACACCCCTGCCCCGGTCGAGGTTGTCCGGCCGGATTTGTGACCAGCCGTGAGCTGAGAGAGAGTGTGGCCGCCTATGTGTTGCTTAGATCTGGAGAGCATGAGAGAGTGAACGAGAGGAACCCTAGTAAAGCAAGCGCTAAGGCTCCTGCTTTTATATATAGTGGAGTGATTTTGTTGTACCAGCGAGTGGGTGTGAGAGAGCTAGTGCGTGCATGCACCGCTTCTCTTTGTGAGAGTACAATATACTATGCCCAAAGAATGTTCGCCGCAAGAGTAATAGTATAAGTGTGTGACGTGTGAGCTAAAATAAAATGTGCGCGCCGTCTAGAAGTTCTGAGGGTAGGGTGTGAAGAGCACCTATGTGCGTGACGTCTACCTGCAGATAGACGGTGGGTGCGACGTGCGAGTCTGCGAGAGGACTCGGGAGAGTCGTGACTCGTGGGGGTGCGTGTGCGTGAGAGAGGGGGGCATGTATCAATGCAATGCATGTGTCCGTAAATCATTATCCCACAAACGTTCGCCACAAGCCTTTTCCTGACGAACGCCGTAAGAACCGTTAGATCGGTATCCGACAGTGTCAGTTTTGCCATGTCATTTAACAGAACAGCCACTCCTCCTACACACAAATCTTCCACGTGAGTGTTAGCAACTATCGTATGCTCCCTTCGTTCCGAAATGCAGTGCATATAGCTTTATTGAAAATTCGAACCTCGCAAACTTTTACCAAGTTTTCGTGTACCAAATTGCACATGTAGAATACCATGTATATATCATTTCATTCATCTTCGAGAGGTAACTATAAAGATGGGTGAGGAGTCTACAAAGAAAGACCATCGTATCACCCGCAGCAATTTCAAGCATCCTTTAGTGTCGAGGAATATCATAGGAACTCTATATGATATGATTTTTATAGGATTTTTTCCTTTAGAGCCAATTGGTTCATAGGAATAGATTCATATACTCCACATTTCAAAGGAAATAAACATGATATCATTTCTATAGATTTAGAGCCACTTGGTTCATATGAATGGATTCCTATACTCCCTTAATTTCAAAGGAAAATAAACATTAGCGTATATTCAATAGAAAAGATCCTATGATATGAACCAAATTACATCTCTTTTCTAATCCCTCATAGGAATTGAGATACATGTCATCTCTAGATTCAATAGAAAAGTTCCTATGATGTGAACCAAATGACATCTCTTTTCCAATCCCTACTCATAGGAATTGAGATGCTCCATGTCATCTCTTTCCCTACAACTTCCATGTATACATCTTCTATTCCTAAATAGATAGTACAACCCACTAGTAGCTTTTTTCCAAAACATGCAACTATGGCACAAGAACTATATAGTGTGCCAATAACTTTGAAAGATGGTCCCTGGATGAAGCTAACCCGACAGTGCAGAGATAGGCAAATCCGAGCACTACTGGCCGTTGGATATCATCAACATTCCACCAGATCTGCCACATGTACAATTTAGAAGACTCCATGGTTGAACTTAAGCATAATGCACAAACCTCAAAACACAAGCACTTCTCCTTTGTTCTAGAATCTTCTGTATCATAATTGATTTTTTTTCTAAATGAATTGCCATTACTTGTTTTTTACTTTATGATTTACAATGCACAACCCCATGAATCTTAACATTTTTATAAAACTAATTGATTTTGAATGATATGAACTATAAGAACTAAACGAACATCTACATCATGCATATATGACTCAAAGCTTTACATGCTATAGTGTGTATTTATTCGTAATTTGGTTTCGAAATCTCATGCGTTCAATACATGTGTACCTTACTAGTTTTGAGTAGAGTAGCAAATTTCACGCGGCCCTGGGTATATCAAAATGCAGGGCCCATGCATCATTGCCTTTCGGTCGAACCTACGTCCACAATTTTTTGTACGTACTATATCTCCACTGGTCCCCGAACCCAAAATGTTGCCTCGTTCCGTAAAACCAAGCAGCCCACACATATTTAAGGCACCGACTCGAACCCGTTTACTACGACGTGGCCCCGCACGCCGTAGTACTCCTACAAACCCTACCGCCGCACTCATCATCGGTTTTCTTCAAGAGGACGAGGGAGAAGCCGATTTGTAGTGGAGGCGCTTTCAAAAAAGGATCTGTAGTGGAGACCCCTACCCTAGGGTGCCCTAGGTAGCTGCCGCACGCATCATTGATTTCTCTTTTCTTTATGCTCTTGCGCCCTAGAGTGAAATGATGGTTGCTTCGTCCGTCCAGCTTAATGCGGGAAAGGTGGGGCTTTGTGATTTGACCCCTCATCGCTCATTTTCTACTACTGCGGCGCTACGACCGGGGTGCCTCCAATTCCAACCGCTGCTCCGAACTGTAATTTGGTGCATCGCACATGGAACAAGACGGTGGATGAGCCACATGTCGGCCAAAGGGGTCCTGTTAAGTGTGTCGCCATTTCGTGTGCGGACTGACCCTGCTTGAGTTGCTACGCCAACACGACAGGAGCAGCCTACCACTTGGTTTTGCTCCTTGGTGAATCCCGACTATATTGATCTAAAAAGATATGTGCTGAACTACCCTCTCCGTCTCGGTTTTTTTATTTTTAGGCGTCTCGGTTTATAGGGCCTGCACGTAGTTCTAGGTCATCCATTTGACTAACTAAATATGAGTTACTATGTCACAAAAAGTATATCATTGGATTCTTAAGCGGATGTAGTTGTATTTAAAAGTCGAGGGCGGGGCTTTTCCTGCGCGGTAGGCGGGGCACTTCCGCCTAGTCGGTTCGACAGAGACGCGAGAAGACGAGGGAGTAGGCTGCTGCAAACGTAGGGCTGTGTGATCTGACAGCGAGTTACTGCTGGACAGGTGGGCCCCCGTGATTTGACTTGCCATTATCATTTTAACTGCGGCGCTACAACCGGCGTGAGTCTCCCGATTCCTGACCACCTCCATACATGTGCCTCTCCCAATGCTCCACCATGTAGTAGAGGCTGGCTCTTGCATGAGAGCCCACTTCTCCACTTTTTCCTTGCCTCTCTTTCCTCCACATATGCAAAAATGCCATGTAAAGCGCACTATTGTACTTACTTTTACTTGCTCCTACAGGTGCTTAAGCTTGCCACATAGGCATAAAGTCTGATGTGGCAAGTTAATCAAGAAGAGAGAGACTAGTTTGGTGACCCAAGGAAGAAACAGTGCTAAGCGCGTGTACCTAGGTGAAAAGACAATTTTGAGTCTATAGCTAATTAAATGAAGCAAACTTAGCAACACCATTTCATTGGAAGAGGTCACTCCTTGGCAAATGCAATAAATACTAGTACTCCATGTGTCCCATAATATAAGAACGTTTTTGGCACTACACTAGTGTCAAAAACGTTCTTATATTATGAGACGGTGGGAGTACGAAGAAAGAGATAGAGAGGAGTAAAAAAATTACACTTATAGCCAACCTTGTTGTAGTATGAGTGACTAAGTGATGACTATGTATGACATGCCAACAACAGATAGCCTAACGCACCGTGTTAAATCTCCAAGGGCGTGACCGCGCGAGCGACGCGACGGTCGTGGTAGGCGCGACCATGATACGGGCTGCTGGCAGCCCTTGGATCTGAGATCAAACGGTCGCATGCTAAGTTGCTGAAAATTTGCAGAATAACCCTCCAGGATAGGATATTCACCCATAGGTCTAGAATCACGCCATGCAACCGTTCGATCTCATATCCAAGGGCTCTTGGAAGCCCGTATCATGGGAGAATGGAAAGCCACTACCCTGCCGTTCGCACGCTGGCAGTTCGCTCCTACTCGTCCCCGCACGTCCTTCAATACTATGGCGGTTCGCTCCTAGTCGTCCCGTCCATTCACATTATGGCAGTTCCACTAATCCTAACCCTCCTTCCAAATCCATGGCGTCCCAAATCTCCATGATCGGCGGTGAGTACAAGGTTAGAACCATCACCGGCGATGAGTTCGACGTCATCTGCACCCGTTTTTCCGCGACGGTGAAAGGATGCCTTTCTCGCTTCAAACGCATGTTCGAAAACTCAGATGATGAGTGGGTCGCTGGGCTAGATGTTGAGTACACCACAGTCCTGGGACGAGAGAAGGATCTAAAGGACGAAGAGAGGAAGAAGCCCGCCGTGATCCAGGTTTGCGTACATAACGTTTGCTTGGTCTACCACATATGCCATGTCGACGTTGAGTGCCCGGATTTTAAGAACTTCCTCAAGGACAAAACAGTGAAATTTGTTACTGTAGACTTTAAGAACGACAAAGAAGTCCTAGGTCGGATAGGCCTCGTTGTAGGCAACCCCTTCGACCTCCAGAAGAATCGGCTGGTGCCCTCTCATCAGCCTTCAATGCTGACCCTGGCAGGAGCCATGGTTCATCCTTCGTACCGTAAACTGGAGAAACCTCATTACACGTTTCATCGTCATGCATGGCAGCGGAATGTACTAGATATAGACCACATCCACTACGCTGCAATGGATGGCTACCTTTGTTTCAATATCTACAAGGGTTGGATGAAGAGCAACAGCCAAGTGTGCCGTTCAAGCAAAGAAGTATCGGCCAAGAGGAAGAGGGACAAGGACGAAGTCGAGGACGTGGACGAGGACTCCGAGTAAGGTGGCAGTGTCGTTGCTCACGGTGGTTCTAAACTTCTAATGCAGTGTCTACCGGATTAGTTGCATAGTTTAATTTTAGGTGTGCTTAGTTTAATTTGAGGGGTGTGTTGTGCTGAGCCCCCAGCAGAACTATGTTATGTTTCTTCTCGTTACTTTAACTCTTCAGTATGTACATACTACTAGTATTTCTTTAATAGAATTTAGCACCCCAATTAAGCACGTACTAGCTTTTTTAATAGTACTATATGCATAATTTGGCGACGAGCGCTCTCTATATGTACCACCTTTTTTTTAATTTCAATTTCGCTCCATGGCGCAATCCATCGATAGTACTACTGTACAAAAGTATACATTTTTTAAAAGGCTAGAGTACTGTTCATCACATATATAGCCAGTTAAATTCTCAACCTAGAACGACGTGCATGCCATGTAGTAAACCGATATGGAGGAAGTAGTAAAAATGAGGTGATTTTACCGAGCGATCGGCGGGGGAGCATGGCCTGTCATGCGGTCCCACGTGTCATGATGTACCAAGGTGATGCGTGTGTCCCTCTTGAGGCAGAAGCAATACTACGTGGTTTGAGATGATGGCGAACCAAAGTGTGAAATAATGGTTGCTTCGTCCGTCTGGGAAGGTGCGGCACTGTGATTTGACGTCTCATTGCTCATTACTACTACTGGGTCGGTACGAGTGGGGTGCGTCCCCCCTGCTGTTCTGCACTGTTATTTGGTGCTTGACACGTCGACCCGGTTGCTATATGTCCCACATGTCGGCGACAGGAAGTACAGAATTCATGAAAGGGAGCGTCGACGGAGGAGTATACTACAGAATTCATGAAAGGGAGCGACTTAGTTTCGGAAAAATCTGTTTTTACGGAGTACGTACCCACTAGGGTTTATACATCTAAAAAACATTCGTTTTTCCGTTTGATAAGTCTCAATTCTACTACTAGTAGTAGTACCATTACATGTTGGATTTCGATGTGCGTTAGATCACCCGACGCAAGCAGTGTCAAGAGGAAACTAACCAATGCATGTACAAGTTCATGGAAATTTAGTGGTCATTCATGCATTCGTTCTAATTAATGCCTCGGTAAACATAACTTCTTGAGAAAAACGAGCGTACTAATTACTTGTGCAAACTACGAAATTAATTCGACCACTCACCGTGTACCTTGGTTGGAGAGATTTTGAAATTGAGCCATAAACTGGAAAGGAGGGAGTAGTAACTTTTGTCTCAATTACTATTTGTGGCCTTGTATAGATGCAAAATGTATTTTTTTATAGTGGCCTTGTATAAGTAAATGGAGGGAGTACTAACCAAAGTACATAGTAGGGACGAGGAGTAAACAGAGGGAGTAGTAAAATTTTCTCCTCGTGCTGCGAGCCACCGCGCGCGTGGGCGAGGGAGCGGGTGTAAAGGCGTACAGTAGTACTACTACTACTACTACTAGTACTCGTAAGCAAGCTTCACCTCATCCTGCGAGCCACCGTGCCCGTGGGCGGGGGAGACGGCGTACTAAGCAAGCTTCTCCTCATTCTGCGAGTTGACGGGACACATCAAAAGTACTCCAGTGTATAGAGCCTTGCCTCTAAGGCAGGCCCCACATGGTTTGCCTCTTTTTTTAATTTAACATAACGCGTCAAGTCGCAATTTGTGTGTTCACCCGTGGTAGACGATCCTCCCTCCACCAAGTGGACAACCAGTACACGTGCCAAATTACCACGTGGGCTGCCTTTTTCGTACAGAAATGAGCTCCACCGTGTACCCGCGCGGGTGTGGTTGGGAAAGAGACGGGAGTACGTGCGCCGTGCGTGCACCTCTTCTCTTCATGCACGTCCCCCACCTACGTGGGTGTGTGTGAGAGAGATACAAACCTAGACATAATGCGCCGTCCATCCCCATGCCTCCGCCCAGTCCAACCACCAGTCACCACCACGCCCCACTCCTCCTCACCTTATCTCTCATCTTTCTCCCTCCATTTTTATATACAAGGGGCCACTATCAAAATTACAATTTGCAGATATACAAGGCCACTAACACTAATTGATGCAATATTAATGGTGTTTGCCTTGTGGTACTAGCAAAGGAGGACATTAATTATCCCTTGCATGCATGCGGGAGTTTGTAAAAAAATGCATCTTGATGTTCCGTGCAATGCACGGGCATCTTGCTAGTCCATGAAAACAACACATGGCAAAATTCCACGGCGAACGAGGGATTTGAATCTGTTGGGAGGGGCTGTTTGGATCTTGCCCGGGGTAGCCAAAATATTGGCGACCCTTTTGTCCACCGGTGCCTTTGCCACCGATGAACGAGGAATGGCTCGGGTGCTCATGCTGTCATGCATCCTCCAGCGCGCACGTTGGAGACGAGCTCGCACGAGCTGTGTTTTTTTTGTCCCACAACGCCGCCCAAGCCGCCCGCAGACCGACCGGCGACCCGCAAATTACGCCATCCAACCATAGCCGCACACATTATGACAGCAACTCAACCAACCGGACGAAATTCACGCAAACACGTAGACAAACTGATATTTCATATAAACAACGACGGAAATCATATAAAATACTGGATTTTCATACAAACATGATGGATTTCATTACATTCAAATGAACTACGCGGTGCTAGTTCTAGACAGCACAGGTATATAAAACCTGGCCTAAATGGTCGCCCGCCGATCGATTTGTGTTCCTCATGTCCGGCAGCACGATCATCGGACTGCCGGGAGCCCCGGAGGTATATGCTTCAGCACAAAGGACGGCTCGCTTCCCCACTGCCCAACTGATATCATTGGCTAGTGCCGAAGATGATGGTGGCCGGCACCGGTTCGAGTTCATCACCGGCCACTACTTCGCCATGGACGGCACCGGCTCGAGTACATCCTAACATTCCCCTCTTCCGTGGAGCCCATGCGGGGTCGACGAAGGTCCTCGCAACAAAAGGATCCGGCAAGACACCTGCTGTGTACGCCGGCGTCGCCTCCGTGGTGGCCTTCATGGGACCCAAGTGGCGGCGGCCTCCCGTGTTCTACTTCTCCTCGATGATGGCGGCGGACGCGGAGGCGCTGGCCACCGACTCGTCGCTCTCCGCGCACCCGGCTTCTGTCGCTGCTTGCATGGCGCGGCCGCCGGCATGGGAGTCTCGGCCACAGAAACGGGAGACGCGGTACAAGGCGGCGGCGTGGACGGCAGCAACGACGCCCGTGCGCCACTCCTCGTCGAGCTGGCCTGGAGCAGCGAGTTGCTGAACCGCGTGCCGGCTTGGGGCGGCAACTGGCTCCGTCGGGCGAGGGGAGGGAGGTGGATCAGCGAGCTGCATAGCTCGTATCCGGCGGGCTACCCAGCCGGCTTGGATGCGGAATAACTACTCTTCGTAAGCCATTGTAAGAGTGGACAAAATGGTGGAGGAGATAGGGGAGCAGCGGAGGTGTGCGATTCTTGGCCGGCATTTGGCCTCGTTTAAATAGGAGATTAAATAGACGGCGGACGGGAGGAGCTCGGCCGGCGTTGCGTTTAACGCCGGCCCGGTCATGAACGGACGTGTGTCCAGAGTGGGTTTCTCGGCTTCCACACGGGAGGGTTTCATGGAGGCGTTTGAATGCGGCACGGAGGCGTGTTCAGCCGCGCATGCCGCGAGTGGCGCCCTCAACTCTGACCTAGGACACCGCGCCGTTCTTCCACTGACGTGTGGGCTCTTTGGGTGCATGGCCTGCATGTCAGTGACCCAACGCAGGCAGCGCACAGCAGAGGAACCTTTGGTGGGCCAGGGCGGTCAGAAGCGGGCATTTCATAAACCGATAATTGTTCATTGAGTGTGACGTCATCTTTTTCATGTAGATAAGCCTACTATGTTGATAGCCCGTTCGATACGTTGTGATTCATAAAGACCGCTGCAAACATCAGTGCTCTGCTTATCACAGATAAGATTGATTAATACCCGTAACAATCCATGTCCTTAACAAAGGGTGCATGCACGTATAGGTTGAGCGTGTGTCTTGCGTCGTGTGCTATGTGCATGCAGGCGTGCGAGTGTTGCGTGCGTGCAAGGGTACGTTTCAGTGTTGCATGCATGGGTGCGGACGTGCGTGTGTTCGTGAGTGCATGTGTACGTGTCAGTGTTGCACGCCAGCATGCGTGCGTGTGTACGTGTCAGTGTTGCACGCCTACATGCGTGCATGTCTTGCGTGCGTGAATGTGTACGTGCGGGGTGAGGCTACACGTCAGTCGACTGACTTTTTCATCTCTGGTCATTAGATTTTCCAGCCGTTGGATACGAAATCAAGGCCTCCAGTTTTTCATCAAACTCCACCCCCCCTGAGCCGCCAGCCACCACCGGCCGAACCGCCAGCCCCCGCCGCCCGCGGCCGGCCCGCCCTCCCCGAAACCACTCCCCACCGCCGGTCCGCCGCCGCACCGGCCATCCCTCTAGCCCCCCCCCCCACCAAGCTTTTTCTCCGGGGATCCCCACCCCACCGCCCAATGAACGCCCCCCCCCAACCGCCGGTGACTGCCAACCAGAGGTCTCACGACTTCGAATACCCACCGACCACTAATTTATTACCATTTATGTCCTTCATATACGCGCTGACGGGTGGGCCCTATGGTAATGTGCGCTGCTGAATGTGGACCGTTTGATTGGTCAACTGATCGTGTTATCAACAAATTACGGAGTTGTATGGTGAGCCAATGACCGTATGATCACCCTAAAATGTACTCCTATTTTATTAACATAGTACAGACTCAAACTACCATTTCTTTCTTTCATATACAGGCTGACAGGTGGGCCCCATGGTTACGCGCCCCGATGGTGCAACACTAGTTGCGCCGCGTGGAACGTTTGACTGGTCAATTGATTATGTCATCAACAAAATACGGAGTTGTACGGGTGAGCCAGTGACCGTATAATCATGATATGTATTTGTTTAACACGGTACAGACGCAAGGGCTCATATATACGCGCAAGCACTCACCGCTATAAGCGCACACACGCGAACCCTACCCCTATGAGCACCTTCGAGAGAGTGGGCCAGCATATATGATCTTGAGATTTTATGAAGTCACCATAGGTGCCTCGTAGTCGAGTGGAACACCTCCTCCCACTGAACGTACATCGCCGGAAAATACTGAAATTAACACAAGATAAATGCGAGCACCAGGACTTTAACCTTGGTGGGCTCGAGAAACCACTGTCCTCTAACCATCCAACCACGTGTTGGTTAGCACGACAAAATGTATGTGGTGACCGTGATGAGCTTATTCTGAAGTCCAGTGACCATATCGTGCTTTCGCTTCAAATACAATGACCGTAAGTGTCGTCAACAAAATACGGAGCACGCATCAAATGCAAAGTCCGTTAGTGTCATCAACAAAGTATGGAGACGTATCGTGAGCTAGATACCGTTGTACTATTGTATATGCTTATTTTCTTAGTGGCCGATTGCGTGTGTGGTGTGGTGGGCACATCATTTCTAGTTGTGGTGGGTCAACATGAAGACTCATGGGTCGGTTCCATCCTGCGCCACATATAGGTTGGACCGAGACGTGTTATACGAAGACCCATGTGGAGGACTCGGCGTACAACACGAAGCTACCAGAGTCGCGGAGGACTCTATCCCCACTGGTGATAAGCCGACTATATATGATTTGTAACCCTAGGCCCTTAGTATGTTATACAAGCTTGGGGGCTAGTTCGTCGATAGTATACACACACGCACAATGCCTGGTATTCACGTGTACTTTGTACACACCCCTATCACTAATATACAGTACCAGGAGTAGGCTCTTTCTTCAACTGCAAGGGTCCGATCCGAACTAGGGTAAAACTTTGCCTCGTATTACCATCCAACCTAACAGCCAGGGGTATCCTACCGAATGATATGATGAAATCATATCTGCCAACTACTAAGAGAGAGGTGTGTCGGGGGGGCAATGTGTGCGAGAGAGGCCTAAAGATAATGTGCGTGCGGGAGACACGTAGGCACATATATGTGCGTATAGAGGGCTAGTAGAGACCGTGCATGTGTATATATGCATGTGAGAGAAATAGTGTTTTCCAACTGAGATTAGTGAAAAGAGTGGTACATAGTAGTCAGAAAGAGAGAGAGAGAAATAGAGAGAGCATGTGCATGAGACACCCCGACACCCTGAGAGAGATTGTGAGCATGTGTGAAAGAGAAATGCCGATGCATATAAAGTGTGTGCACTTATGCGTTAGATAGAGAGATATATAACGCGTTTGTGAGAACGGGGCGAGGCATAGTGCATCTACATGTAAAAGGCGGTTCTACGCATTAAATTAAAATATAAATGGCATTATTATTTTTGGATGAGATCATGAATTTTGCAAATTGCGTATGGACGAAAATTGGTCTATCAGACACCCATACTCTATTGAATTCTAGCATGTGCATGTGTTTATTTCATATTATCGATCCATAGAGTGAGAGCGGTTTGAAATACAGGCAATGGATGCTTTTGCAATTCATATATAAACATTAATTAGTGCACTCCATGTTGTTAGTGTGAAGCACTTTATACATTTGTCACTTGCATGGATACACTCCAAATTGCTAGCTACGAAATAGAATACATGTCGAATTCAACATAAAGGGGGTTTCGAAGATTCGAATTCATAGGAAGTGCATTCATCTATTTGAACCCGAGATAATGGCATTTGTAAATCAGATGTAAAAGGGGGCATCAATCTTTGTTGTGAGTTTGAACATGCTATATATATTCATACGCATATCTAACTTCTTTTTTTTCCAACCAAGGAGATTATATCTGGAACCATGCATGAACTGAGGTAAGTTGCATATTTTTTAATATATACTCGTGTACAATGTATATTCAAATGTACCCCCTCCATTCCAAAATAATCGTAGCTTTAGGATTTTCAAGAGTAAAGATTTGTGAAGTTTGACAAATCCTGAAAGTTCAATTCAAGAGAACCGAAAACGTTAATGCTTCTGCTCCCAAATATTGAACGAAGCGCCAAATAGGCCTCTGGTCACCCGAAACCGCGCGAGACTAATGTTTTGGTGGTAGGAAATTACTGTCCTGACTCTGGCCCGTGTAGCCTATCGGCCCGATGTCCAAAGGTCTAAACTGGGGTAGGTTTGTAACTTCACCAAGACGCCAGTCTCAACCGCCTCCGAGAAGCATTCATACGCCGTGGGCGCCTACCCATGCGCTCGGTCGAAATCTATCCCGCCCACATTTGGGACACCTGACATGACTGTCCTACCCCCAACCCGCAATATGTCCGAAATTTTAGATGGGGGCAAAGTTCGTAACTTTCCCAGAATTTCAAACAAGCGCGTCTCAAACCGAAACATTGTTCCCCCTTAGTTCCCCGCCTCCCTCCGTTTCCCCATTCATACTCCGTGGGCGCGAAAACGCCCTCTCCACCAGCCGTGAAACCCCAGCCTCCTCCGTCCTCCACCCCATAGCGGCCAATCCACCGCCACCCTCCTCCATCACGCCGGAGCCGGTACCCCGACGTCGTCGTCCAACGCAACCACAACCACAACGCCCTCAAGGACTTAGCAGCTGAAGCCGAGGCAGAGCTGCCTCCACGACACCGACGCCGACGTGCGCCGTACCAGAACCACTCCGACCACGCCATCTTGCGCCTCACTGCTGCGGCTCCACTGTCGCATCCGTCCACCGCACCGAAGCTGTCCCCGCTACGCCGTTGTTCGCCGCCTCGGATCTGCTTCCCCGCCGCCGAAAGACGGCCACCGCACCACACTCGGCAACTTGGCCATGGGTTCGTCCAAGGCTGCACCGTCCTCCACAACTTCTGGTTTCCGGCGAACAACAAGAAGATCGTCGGAAAAACAGAAGGAGGACACAGCACTGCCAGCAGAAAGAGGTACTCCTCTTCCCTTATTCGTGCAAATCTTACGTCTCCGCTCACACCGTATTCATCCCACAAAAGAAACTAGTTGAGCGCTTCTTACTGCATCTTCTTCGTGATACTAAATGCACAAGGTTTCCTCCCTTTTACTATTTCACCTTTGCTAGAGGTCACTAGCCCGCCTGGATTTCAATTCAGGGTCAGTCAAACCGCAATTAAAAGAAGCAGCACCCGCTTAGGCGCGCGGAGCACCTAGTCCGTCTGTTCCCCGGGGAAGCGGCATCGGTGTCTATCATAGGGGTGTGGGGTGCAGGAGCTGCTTGCGCCCGATCTGGAGGTCAGCGGGGCATGAATGGATGGCTGGGGGGCAGTGCCAAGCACGGCGGTGCGGTGAGGTCGTGGGGAGGGTGCAGGCAGGGGAGGAATACTGGGTCGGTGGTCGCTAGCGTTTCAAGGAAGATCGTCAACACTGACTAGCTGGAGGTAGATGAAGGCGATCTGCCTGTTCTTTGTACATCGGACGGTGCAGAAAAAATGGACTGGCCTATTTGCTTTCAGTCGACTGTTATTTTCATAGAATCCTGTAGTAATTTAGTGTGCCATGCATGTTGTAGAGCTATCGTATGTCTCCCGTCATTTATTTCTCACCGACCTGCTATCTGCTACCTTTACATTGTACTAATTGTGCACACACTTCACCCATACTCACACTATTGTTTTTTTATGCATGGGTATTTCAGACTCTGACGCAGTGTTGATGAATGCAGAAAAGAAAAGACAGAAGTCGCTCCAGTGTAATTCGAAGATAAGCACTAAGCGTTTCAGCGCTCTAATGGGTGCGGTGTCAGCAGTTGGAGACAGTAAACGTAGCTCTGCAGTTGATGATCTCAATTGCCACACACAACCATCCCAGGTGCTTGCTTTAACTTCGCGCTGTCAAATGTGGTTGCATGTTGCATATGGTGTCTAGCTTGTATTGCTTCCAATTTGGTTAAATTGCATCTGCTTACTTTACACATTATACCTTTGATAATGACATGCCTTCCTGTTTTTGATACATACTACATATGTCTATTAACCATGTTCATACATCAAACTAATGCTCTTTTGTATCCCTCGTCAATCACTTATGATGAGACAGTCACCCGAGTGGGTTACTGTGAGACGCCCTACTCGTTTAAAGAGTGCAGTGTCATCCTCCCCACATGATTCTCAAGAAACAGCAAGGCTAAATGAAGATAGTCAACGTAGCTCTCTAGTTGATCACCGCAATTCCCCCACACCACCATCACAGGTGCTTGCTCTTACTTGGCAGTGTGATATGTGGTTGCATGTTGCATATGGTGTCTACCTTGTAATGCTTCTAATTAGGGTAAATTGCATCTGCTTAGTTAACACATTATACCTGTGAATATGACATGCCTTCCTGTTTTTGGTACATACTACGTCTTTCTATTAACCATGTTCTTACATTAAACGACTTTTCTTGTGTATCCCTCATCAATGCTCCTAATTTGTTAAATTGCATCTCCTTACCTTACACATTATACATGTGAATATGACACGCCTTCCTGTTTTTGGTACATACTACATCTGCCTATCACACCATGTTCTTACATCAAACTACTGTTCTTGTGTATCCTGCGTCTATCGCTTATGATGAGACAGTCACGCGTGTGGGTTAATATGAGATGCAATACTCTTATAAAGAATGCAATTTCATCCTCTCCACATGATTCTCAAGAAACAGCAAGCCTAAATGAAGATATTGAACGTAGCTCTGTACCTGAAGACCGCACTTCCCCTACACCACCATGACAGGTGCTTGCTCTAACTTTGCAGTGTGATATGTGGTTGCATGTTGCATACGGTGTCTAGCTTGTAATGCTTCTAATTAAGGTAAATTGCATCTGCTTAGTTTACACACTATACCTGTGAATATGACATGCCTTCCTAGTTTTGGTACACACTACATCTATGTGTTAACCTTGTTCTTACATGCAACTACCTCTCTTCTGTATCCTGCATCAATCACTTACGATGAGTCACCTTTATTCGTTGCATATTGCATATTATTTCTAGCCTGTTGCCATGTATTGCTTCTAATTTGGTCAAATACATTTGTTAGGGCACCCTTTTAATTTGGCAGAGTGATATTGGTTTCATCTTTCATATGGTTTCTAGCTTGCATCGATTCTAACAAGTTCAAGCACCTTGTGCTTAGTTTACACTTTATACATCATACATGTCAATATGTCATGCCGTCCTGTTTTTCATACATATTCCATCCTCCTATCATGCGGCTGCCTTACATGAAAGTAGTGTTCGTCAGTATCATGCATCAATGAGTTCTGAAGGGCAAATTTTATTCCTTTTTCTTGTGGGTTTGACTTGACAAGGCAAAATCAAGAAAGAGGAAGGAAAAGAGTAAGGAAGGTGATGGTGGTGGTCCTCTACAGCAACGTAAACGGAGCATCTGTACCGATTCTCCTTGTACTGATAGTGCATTACAAGGTCCAAGTCTCCGCTCCCCTACTCCACCATCCAAGGTGCTTGCTCTAACTTGGCAGTGTGATATCTAGTTGCATGTTGCATATGGTTTCTAGCTCGTATTGCTCCTAATTAGTGTAAACTGCATCTGCTTAGCTTACACATGATACATGTGAATATGACACGCTTTCCTATTTTTGGTACATACTATATCTGTCTATCACACCATGTTCTTACATGAAACTACTCTTCTTGTGTATCCTGCATCAGTCACTTATGATGGGACACCTTTAAGTTGGCAGTGTGATATTGGTTTGTGTCTTGAATATGATTTCTAGCATGTATTGCTTCTAGTTTGATGAACGCCACCTATGACGAGACAGTTTTAACTTGGCAGAGTGATATTGATTGCACCTTCCATATGGTGTCTTGCAGTGTTTCTAATTTGTTGAAGTGCCTTCTGCTTAGTTACCACATCATAGGTGTGAATATGTCAAGCCGTCCATTTTTTCGTACATATTCCATCCTCGTATCATGACTTTGCCTTTCATCAGAGTAGTGTTCGTCAGTATCATGCATGAATGAGTTCTGAAGAGCTAATGATATTCCTTTTTCTTGTCGGTATGACCTCACAATGCAAAATCAATAAAGCTGAAGGAAATTGGCAAGGCATTGGATGATGGTGGTCCTTCCGAGCAACTGAAATGGAGGTTCTCTACAGATTCTACTCCGCGATCCTCCCAACAAGATTCGCAAGACAACGCAAGGCTAGACAGTCAATGTAGCTGTGTAGATGATGAGCACATCTCCCCTACTCCACCATCACAGGTGCTTGCTCTAACTTGGCACTATTATATGTGGTTGCATGTTGCGTATGATGTCTAGCTTGTATTGCTTCTAACTTTGTTGAATTGCATCTACTTACTTTACACATAATGCCTGTGAATATGACATGTGTTCCTGTTTCTACATCAGACTACTATTCTTACATATTCCGCATCAGTCACTTATCATAAGGCACCTTTAAGTCGCCACTGTGATATTGGTTGTGTCTTGCATATGATTTCTAGCATGTACTGCTTCTAATTTGTTGAAACGCCATACAGTTTGAACTTGGCAGAGTGATATTGGTTGCATCTTTCATATGGTGTCTAGCTTGCAGTGCTTCTAATTTGTTGAAATGCCTTCTGCTTAGCTACCACATCATAGGTGTGAATATGTCACACCATCCTGTTTTTCATACATATTCCATTCTCGCATCATGTGTTTGACTTTCATCCGAGTAGTGTTCGTCAGTATCATGCATGAATGAGTTCTGAAGAGCGAATTTATTCCTTTTTCTTATCGGTTTGACTTCACAATGCAAAATCATTACAGCTGAAGGAAATTAGTCCCGCAGTGGATGATGGTGGTCCTTCGGAGCAACTCAAACAGGGGGTCTCTACAGATTCTACTCCGCCATCCTCCCAACAAGATTCGCAAGACAACACAAGGCTGGACAGTCAACGTAGCTATGTAGATGATGAGCACATCTCCCCTACTCCACCATCACAGGTGCTTGCTCTAACTTGACACTATTATATGTGGTTGCATGTTGCGTATGATGTCTAGCTTGTATTGCTTCTAACTTGAATTGCATCTGCTTACTTTACACATAATGCCTGTGAATATGACACGTGTTCCTGTTTCTAGAACATACGTGTACATGATGAGCACATCTCCCCTACTCCACCATCACAGGTGCTTGCTCTTACTTGGAACTGTTATACGTGTTTGCATTTTCCGTATGATGTCTAGTTGGTATTGCTTCTGATTATGTTGAATTGCATCTGCGTAGCTTACAACTTATACCTGCAACGATCACTTACCCATAAGACACATTTAACTTGGGACTGTGATGTAGGTTGCATCTTGCATTGTCTTCTAGCTTGTACTGCTTCTAATTTCTTGAAATGGCACTTACGACGAGACACTTTTTACCTGATAGAGTGATATTGGTTGCATGTTCATATGGTGCCTAGCTTTCATTTCTTCTAATTTTGTTGAAAGCCTTCCGCTTACTGTTTTTTCATACATATTCCATCCTCCTATCGTACGTGTGAATATGAAACGCTGTCTTTTTTGTATATATTCCATCCTCCTATCATGCGCTTGCCTTACATCAAAGTAGTGTTCGTCTGTATCATGCATCAACCAGTTATGCAGAGCTAATTTTATTCATCTTCTTGTGGTTTTGACTTCATAAGGCAATATGAGAAAATAGGAAGGAAAAGAGTAAGTTAGGGGATGTTGGTGGTCCTCCAGACCGACGCAAACAGAGACTCTCTAGATTTGCCACTGCTACTGCTAATGAAGTTGAAGTCCCAAGTCTACATGATGAGTTCATCTCCCATACTCCACCATCGTAGGTGCTTGCTCTAAGTTGACAGTGTGATAATTGGTTTCATGTTGCATATGTTGTCTAGCCTGTATTTCTTCTATTTTGATTAAGTTGCACGTCCTGAGTTCATACGTTATACATGTGCATATGACATGGCTTTCTGTGTCTAGAATACACTGCATCTATCTATGATACCATGTTCTTACATCAAAGTACTGTTGTTGTGTATCCCGCATCAGCCACTCATGATTGGACGCTTTTAACATGGCAGTTTGATAGTGGTTGCATCTTGCATTGATTTCTACATTGTACTGCTTCTAATTTTTTGAATTGCCACTTATGACAAGACACTTTTAACTTGACAGAGTAATATTGGTTGCATCTTTCATATGGTGTCTAGCTTGCATTACTTCTATTTTCTTGAAAATCCTTCTGCTTAGTTTGCACATCGTAGATGTGAATATGTCATGTCGTCCTGTTCTTCTTACATATTCCATCCTCATACGGTTGTCTTACATCAAAGTATTGCTTGTCTGTATCATGCATCAATGAGTTCTGAAGAGTGATTTTATTCTTTTGTGTTGTGGGTACAGCTTGACATGGCAAAGTCAAAAAAGAGCAAGGAAAATAATATAGTAGGGAGTGTTGTTACTCGTCGGGTGAAACGGAAAAGGTTCTGCCGTCGAGATTCTGCTGGTACTTATAGTGCAGTAGAAGGTCCAAGTCCACCGGCTAAATATACAAACACAGTATCACCTGCTCCACCAGCTGCAGCATCCGCTTCAACTGTACCAGCTTCTCAACCAGTTACTCATTCGTTTGCTCCGGAACTGGCCAGTTCCCAAGCTGCCTTCACACCTAACACTACTTCCGAAGCACTGCTGACACAACAGGACTTGGCAAGATCAGATGAACCTCATGAGCATCAACACCAAGACGGTACCTGACCGAGTCAAGTTGCAGTTGCATGCTCCTTTATATGTACTCTCACAGTTTGATGTACACTAACACTTTCCATATTCGTTGTTGAGCTAGCACCACGGCGCAAGCGGAAACAGACATCAGGGATAATGCTTGACAGATTAACAA
This sequence comes from Aegilops tauschii subsp. strangulata, assembly GCF_002575655.3. Taxonomy (NCBI): domain Eukaryota; kingdom Viridiplantae; phylum Streptophyta; class Magnoliopsida; order Poales; family Poaceae; genus Aegilops; species Aegilops tauschii. The sequence goes on from NC_053039.3 coordinate 52,720,653, forward strand.
AATCTAAAGGAGGAAGAATGGAGATCCATTTTGAGGCAGGTTTAAAAAGGCCACGTGATGCTACAGAGTCAGCCAAGTTAGTATCAGAGGCAGCCGTTGCCATTAGGTGTCATGCACGTATCCTCCCAACGTGGATCCAGTACAGGAATGAGAAAGACAATACCCAATTTAACACCTTCATTGACCATTTATCCATAAGTAATGTTATTCATCGCAATTAGTAATATTGTCTTGCTCTGTCCCATACTTTCTAGCTTCCTCCTAATAAGACTCACATTCTTTTTTCAACAGATGAGGTTCAAGTTGGATCCGAAAGATGATGCAACTAAACAAGCATGCACTCATGTTTTTCAGCTTGCTCTGCGACAGTATCGGTACCACCTTAGCAAATCTCACTTTGAAGGCAAGGCTAACAATGAAATCGCCCAAACATCTCCAGTGGAATATATTACAGATGAAGACTGGACAGCCCTCGTTAAACACTGGTCTGATCCAAAGTATCAGGTAGGCTATATGTATTTGATCAGACCACATATTGAACTTGTATTTATGTATGTGCCTTACAAGTGTATCTTCTTCTAGGCTAACTGTTTGAAGAACAAAACCAACCGTTCTAAAGTGAAATTCCAACAGACAACAGGATCTCGTAGCTATATTGCACACTGCGAGGCTCTTGTAAATAGCTGCTACTTCCTTCTTTTTTTGTGCCATATTATCGTATCTATATTGACTTGTTCCAAATACATAGGAAAGCCCGTGCAGACCAAAAAGAACCTGAACCGAATGCAGTGCAAATCTTCAAGGATTGCCACACCAGCAAGATGAAGGGCATGAGCACACCAGTTCAAGCCGCTGTTGTGAGTCCTTACTCCTCCTGCCTTGAACTGATTGGTACTGTGATGTGTTCATTTAACTACTTGGGTTGCAGCCAATGTCAGTTACTCTGTTCACTTTTATTCACAGTTGTCTTAACGTATCATTTCACCTTACATGGTTTAAAAGAGATGAAGGATATTCTTTTGGTCTTGATCTGTAATCTAGTTGTTATGTTCACGTGCGCACACAATGATAAAATAGCCTGTTTGTTTTATATCTGTTTGCCCATGATATGAATGATTTCATACTATGTTCATCCTACTTTAAACCATGTCTCTTTATCCTTAGATGTCAACGAATGTGAGAAAATAGACAATACAGTAGGCATGCTACATGGACATATGTTCCGAAAGTGATTTTATTATGTAGTTGGCACTACAATACATGCTAATGTATTACAGTAGTTCACCAAAATAAGTTATGTATAAACGTTTAACCTACTTTGTTTGTTTTTATCTCATTAGTAACTTATCTAGTACACTAATCTACAAGTTCAAACTTTCAGGAAGCTATGGAACAAATGATTGAACAGCCACAACCACCTGAAGGTGACGAGGCTACTACAGGCACACTGTCACCTCTTGCTGCAGAGCGTCAGTATCTCTCCACTAACAGTGCAAAAAGCACCTTCCTGCGTAATTCGGGGTTGGTTGTCAAGGTAACCTCGTCCAAATCACCTACTGAACAAAATCTTCCTGCTAGACAAAGTGATATATCTGTGCTCTAGACACAAGTCCAATCCCTAATGGACGTTGTTTCGGAAACAAGAATAGTGGTTGAGAAATGTCGTCAAGATATGAATGGTTTTGAAACCAGACTATCAGACATTCGCTTCGTTGTTCAAGAGCAATGGCGGAAAAAAGGTGGAGATCGTGCTGCTCCATCAGATTCTACAGCCTAAAACATTAGCACTCAGGTCAAATGATCTGTGCTTCTATACATCTGATGGTGCTTTTATCTGGAAGGACTGTAAACTTTATGCCAACAGGACTTTTGTTGTATGGTTGGAATTTATTTTGTTGTGATACAACATTTATGATGCTGCCTCAGGCTGCAGTAATTACGACGCTATTTTTGTATAGTGTAGGTTTATCTTAGTAATGTATTCGGCCGAAAGCTTCGTAGGAGCCCAACATGCCAACATTCGTTGGGCCCATTCTAATTGGGCTAAAAACGATTACGGGCCGAAATTGGCATGTAGCCCACTAAAAATATCTGGGCCTAAATCAGCATAAGCTTTCATATTTTTTTTGGTAGGCCTGTGCCCATAGTGTGCCTTTAACAGGCCTAACATAATTTGGGCCCTCAGTAAAAATAGGCCGTTTACAGGTGTAAATATCTCGAGCCCATAAAAAACATGGGCCTTTAATAGACCGAAAGTGAGATTGGGCCCTGATTGTGCCAAATAACCCACTGGACTTAGCAGGCCGAAATGGTGGCCCATTTACGATGAGGATCTTTGACAGGCCGAAATTTGGACGGGCCGTAAATGCGCCGACCTAATACACGGGCCTTTAACAGGCCGGAACTTCGGTCGGGCTAGATTATCGTCATTTTTATATGGGCCGTTAATGGGCCCGATATGACGTTGGGCCACATATGGCCCATGGTTTACGTCCGGCGTTAACAGGCCGAAAATGACAACAGGCCGAAAGTGGCCCAAAGATATAGTGGGCCTCTAACAGGCCGAATGTCAGACATGGCCGAATATGACCCAAATCCTTCACGGTCATTTATGGGCTGAAAGTTTTGATGGCCTGTAAATGGGCCCAAATGAAGCCGGACCTTTAACAGGCCGGAAATACACCGGGTCGTAATTCGGCCCAATTACTTAGCGGACTGTTAACGGGCCAGAAGTGACCATGGGCCGCGTTGATGACAAGTTTAGGACAGGCCGTTGACGGGCCGACTTGACAGAGAATGTTGGGCCTTTAGCTGGGCTGGCCCATTATGGTCTGCAGAATCTTGTGGGCCTTTAGCTGGGCGGCCCATTGTGGTCCGCAAAATCTTGTGGGCCTTTAGCTGGGCCGGCCCATTATGGTCTGCAAAATCATGTGGGCCTTTAGCTGGGCCGGCCCATTATGCTCCGCTAAATTTTGTGGGCCTTTAGCTGGGCCGGCCCATTATGGTCCGCTAAATCTTATGGGCCTTCGGTTGGGCCGGCCCATTTTAACTTTGTGGGCCACTTTTGGCCCGGTCCACGTGTCGGTCCGTCAGCCAATGAGAATTTTACACGTGGAAAATCGGCATTGGTCGTGCCTGTTAACGGGTTATCGGATCCAAAATCTGACCCGATAGCTTAACGGCGTTCCGTTATGGCGGATGCCACGTGCCGGTCACCCTTGACGAAAGCACTTCTGTGACGCGCGATTTATCGTCATGGAAGTGGACACTTCTGTGATGATAATTTTGGCAATGTCATGGAACACTTCTACGACAGCACAGGTATGACTATCTTGATTATGTCATAAATTTGTCATGGATGTACATGCATGACAGAAAACGCGACCTACTGTGACAAACACGTATCATCACGGAAGTCTTTTTTTTGTAGTGCGCCCACGGGAGACAGGAGCAAGAACAGAGGTTGAAGAAGGAGAACGGCTGTTAGATTAACATCCGACGGTCCACCTGCTAGAATCATTTGTTGATTAAGTTGACAAAGCCCTGCGTACACGTCCGCTTAGTAGGCCCACAAGTCAGCCACCCAATCTGACGGGTCCCAGCTGTCAACGGGAGGAATAATTTTTTCGCATAACAAGGAGGCACTTCCTTCCGTGCGAAGATACAGCCGATGGGTCCCAGCTGTCAGGGGGAGGAAACATTTTTTTCAGCTTAATAAGGAGGATCTTTCCTTGCGTGCGACCATGGACCTCGTGGGTTCCAGCCGTCAGGCTCTCCACGTACAGTCCTCTTCCGATGACTCTCGTTTGTTGACCACGCCGCACCGAGCGCAGCGAGGCGGTAGACGACGGCGAGGCCCCGGACGGGAACGACCCGGAGATGGGAAGACGCGGCAGTGGAGTCTAAGATTGAGACGAGGAGAAGGGTTATAACTAGTTCTGGTGCGGCGTGGGGCTGCAGTCGGTGGAGAATAAAAGGAGGTGTGGAGGGGTTGAGGGATAGCCTGGCCGCTGGTGGGGTAGCGCTTCGTAGCGATGCGTGCTAAGCAGAGCCGCTAGCCGCCGGAGGCCGGACTAGGCGGTCCCGGCGACGCTGGAGGAAGAAGACGAGAGATTGAAGGTGCGTGCCGGCCGTTGGATATAAATCCAATAGATGTGGATGTCATAATCATTTGTTGACCAAGTTGACAACTCCCTGCGTAGGCTTTGACCTATTGGCCCACATGTCAGCCTGCAAAAATGTGGCATATATTTAACCCATGTTTTGTCCATTTGCTGGGCTGGGTGAACAAATAATTTCACGTCAATGCGACCCATTTATATTTTCTAAGAAATCCCAGCCTATTTGCACTTTCTTGAAACACACAAATTAGTTGGGCTCGTTCTATATATAATGTTAGGTTAGAAGGAGCAATTAATATCAAAAAATAAACCGGAGCGACACATTTTTTATATATAAAATAACAAATTAGCGAGTTATTGCTCAAAATAAAAATGAGCGCGTTATTATTACATTGGTCCTTAAAATCTTCGCAAGCTTTTGTACGCAATCACCAGGATTTTCCTTGCCTGTGAGTCAAAAACAACCAGGATTTTCCTTCCCAACTTCTGTTAAACATTTACTTTTATAAGTTAATAACATGTGGGATGTTTTTATAATGTATATATAAGTCTCTATAAAATATACTATAATAGTAATAATATAAATATATATAATGTGGTTAGAAGGGAAAACATAAATTGGAGATAGCATTATTATTCTTATATATAGATAAATAGAACAGAGATCTGTGTTTTATTAAGAAAAATACATTGGGTTGCCGATCTTTAAGATAAAGCCCATAGGCCGGTATGGCCCTCAAAAAATAAGTTGAAACCACTGTCTCCGTATGTCGTGGGCTACGCATGTTAAAAAACAAAACCTAGGCCTAGCTGATACTTGTTCGCCCTCTGGAAAAAAATGATACCAGCTAGATCCCCGAGCGAACTGGATTAAAGAGGGGGCCGGCGGCGCGACTGAAGAAGCACATCAGGAGCGATTTTTTTCTTTAGTGGATGGCTCTCGATGGCGTTTTTTTACTTGGCTCTGCACCATACAACTTGTATTTTTAGCCTCCCAGTCCGTGGTGGACCAGCAGCCCATTTGCTGGGCGGGCCAACCTACAGAAACCAGCACTCGATTTTTCATCAAGCCCCAAAAACAATGCAGTACTATGTTTGTTTTGAGGCCGAAAACATTACGGTAGGGGTTGAGCGGGGGAGGGGGGAAGACAGAGCAAAATGATTAAAAAGAGCTGATGCGCCGTTGCTACCCTAACAAAGCAGGTGCAATTCTTCTCGGGAAGAAGGTGTTCCATTGACACCCACACGTCACAAATCCCACAGTAGGCATACTAACAAGTTCACACACAAGTACAACAGAAAAGGTAAACATTCGTATCAAACTCAGGTTCACAGGACACGTTCATATTCATAGCCAACATTCACAATCAACAACTCAAAAGATTCATATATAGACAAGTTCAGCATGTCTATGCATCCAAATGATTGATAGATCACACGACAATATTCATAGATAATTCACAAAAAGATTTAGATATACACATGTTCAGTATGTTTATGCATCCAAATGATTGAGATCACAGCCAATATCATCCATGGACGAACTTTAACTACCTAGGGTATAGACTGGTAAATGGTGTTCAGTCGGAGGTACTTCTTGCTAAAATTAATGCTTGTACGAGTAAACTTTCGAGTACATAAGAGGCAGCACAGCAATCTGAACTTTGCTTGTAGGTTTATCCTCAAATAGTGGCCTCGTGCTGAGGGAGGTTTGAGCAACTTGGCCACTACTTTCATCCAACTAGTTTACTGGCTCATCTTGGTCCTGTAGCTCGCCAAAATTCTACATTGCAGACAAGAAAGGAAGCAGTTGAGAAAATGAACCACCCAAATTTTTTGTGCAGTTCAACTGAAATGGAGCATCCCTGGCGTGCAGACTGATTAAGTGCCAGATGAATATACACGTCAACCAACTTGTCTGGAATCTTTAGACTCCATGCCATACAGTTCGCTACCATATGTGTCGATAACCAAAAGGCACAAGTTGGAACCAAAGACTGGACTGCGTTTTCTGGGCTATGCGCCAAGCGATATTTTTGGCGTTCACTCTCCTAATACTTGGAGTTTGACAACTGGTTGACGCCGGTTGATACTCGAATGAATATAGGCACTTCTTCTTGTCAACATCGATGCTTGTCTGAGTGAACTTTGGAGCACATAGCAGCAGCATAAATACCTGTCCATCTGATCTTTTTGTGCAGTTCTACTGAAATCACCCAATGTAATGATTTTCCTGCGAGTTCAGGCTCCAAGTTACTCCTTTAAGAAATCAGTACACAGTAGCACAATACCAAATTACCAATACATATGACAATCACAATAATCAGGATAAAGACTAGTACCAACCTGTGTGAGGTAGCATATCAATTACTATTTCCTTTGACTGGAAGCCGAGATAAGCCAAGCGACTGACAGCAAAGGAAGAATGCAAGCCCAGATTAGTGACTGACAGGAAAGGAAGGAAGTTGTCGAGGCAATGAAGCACCCAAAGTTTTTGTGTAGTTCCACCAAAATAGAGCATCCCTGTTGGCACATATATTGAGAGAGTGAGATTACTGTAATAGTGGGACTACTTGATGAAACATACACTAACAAATAGAAGCACCCTCATTATCTTAATGGGTAAAGTTAGCAACATAGTAGTCTTGCTTAAAGAGTGGTATTTGTTTATTTAATCAGTGCCAATTAGCTCAACACTCAAAGCATTGCCATGTATCATAGGTTGCAAAACTTTAACATGCAAAGATAACGGAGTTTCTCATGACAGTAGCACGATACAAATAGAGATGACAGCAAACTAATATGGATGAAGGCCTTAGGCCGGTACAAACCTGAGGAAAAAAGCTTATTCATGTAGTCCCATGAGAGATGATAAAGCACTCACTGGAATCACTCAACAGTGTATATTTTTGTGCACTTCAAATGTATGGTTGAAATCACTCCTGTTTACGAGTGTTGAGATTATATTGAAAGATTATCAAGAACTTCCAGCAGAGTTAAAGCACTGGCTGGGATACAGTTCATTGTATTGTCTTGTGTAGTTCCACCAAAATGTATGATTCACACAACATGATCCCTGTTTGCACAAGTAGGAACAAGGTGAAACCTTCATTAGCTTGGTGAGAAAGGATAGAAAGACATTAGCATATTACTCTAACAGTAGCATCAAATTCATGATGGACAATACGCAAAACATTGCCTCATTTAACCAATGGCAATAAATTGACATGCAAAGCAATAGCACTATTATGTCATGACACTAATAATACTCCCTCCCTGCTCCACCACATGATTCACCTCCATAGACAAACATACACATGTACATGATTCAGCATAAGGTGCTACTAATATTTGTTTAACTCCCACAGGAAAATTAGGCAGCAATAAATTAGTGGTACTTAAGTACTCCTAATTAATTAAGTGACCTTGCAGGAGAGACAGCAGAAGTGGAAGGGCTCCCTGGAGGATCGTCTCACATGTAAGGTAGACGTTGCCGGTGCCCTTGAATGGCCTCGACTGAGGCCTCTGGCTTCAGCAAGATCACCTTGGCACTGTTTATTCTTCTTCTTCCTCCTCTTCATGCTTTGTTTCTCTTTCTCCTCACCAGTTGGTGAAACCAAGTACATGATTGGCCTTCTATTTCTGAATTGGTTTTGTCAGTGAGGGAGTACAAGTGTACTAGTAAACAATAGCATTATTTTCTCATGGGAGTCGCAAAATAGAGATGAACACATGCATTAAATATCATTCTTACCTAAAGGAAGGTTATGGCGCCAATATGTATGATGAGGATTGGAACACATATCTCCCTTTGTGCAGTTCCACCGAAATGAATCAACTGTTCCATTCTGACATTCCAGTTAAACAGCACAAAAGTCACTTCTTTTAAGAAGTGTTTTGTGCAGTGCACCAAAAGGTCACAACAGCAACCTGGTGAAATGGATATCCCTGTTTGCACAAAAAGCTACAATGGAAACAGTCAGAGTCTCAAACAATTATAGGCAAAAACATTTGGCTAAACTTGTCATGGCTTATAACAGTGGCATGGCTTCATTTTACCAAGGGCATTAGATTAAGAACAGCTAAATATTAGGTATAAGGGCATGGGACAGCGGGTGCACCAGCAGTCCAGCACCATGTACCTAAACAGGGGCATAAAGTGGTGATTCAGAGTTTGTTGCCCCGAGAAACAAACATCCAAGAAACATATCTGGGTTGGTCCCATTTTTGTTCACTCTAGCCACCTACTCCTATGTGTGGATAGCAAATCTAATCCTAGTCATGCCACTGTGTACAGCGTTACCTCGATATTTCCCTTTTCGACCAAGACCGGTTGGATGACCAATCTATACTACTTTCACCCCCTTTCCTTCCTGTTTGTACCAAGTCCGATGTACATACTAAATTCCCCACCCCCACTTTATTTCTTGTTTGAACCAAGTACAAGATTCGACTCCATGAAGTAGCTTTACCTCTAACAATAGAAGAAAAAAATAGGTGATGTTGGACCATCCGATCAAGAGGGGCTGAGAGGTAGAAAATGATGCACATCCAGCGACGTAGCGAGCTGGGGAAGTAGAGCTAAGGCGGTTTCGAAGGAAGATACACCTGAAGGTCGTCGGGATGTGGATAGGTGGGCGGCGGGAGGCCGAATCCGCCCACACTAGGGCAACGACAAAGGGATCAGAGGACCTCCCGCACCGGCGCTCGGCCAGAGATAACGGTGTGGCCGGCAGTGGGTCTCCTCCCTCGCTGTCGATGACGGCCTAAACGCTGCCCCTCCTCCCCTTCACCGGCGGAGGGGGATACGTCCGGATCTGTAACCAGCGGTGAGGATAGAAAGACAGTGTTTTTTGAAGGGAGAAAGACAGTGTTACCACCGCTATCTTGTTTAGATCTAGAGAGGATGAGAGTGTGTGAATCGAGCAACCCTAGCAAGCAAGCGCGGAGGCTCCTGCCTATATATACGTAGTGGGGTAGTTTTCCTTTTTCACTCCATCAAAACAATCATTTAAATTGTGTACGTGCCAGGTCGCCGTTTTTTAGTTGTTAATTGTTTTTTGAGATAGCTACCCGCTTATTCCAAGTGGTGTTACGGTGTGCCAGGTCGCACTTTGTATCGTTCAGGTCTGGTACAAGACCCTCCATTAAATGAACAACCACCCCCTCGTAAAAATTGTGAACAAGCCCACGGCTAAAATTATCGGAAACGTGGGCTGCCCCAACATGCATTATTATTTATATTTTCTACTCCCTCCGTTCCTAAATATAAGTCCTTTTAGACATTTCAAATGGACTACAACATACGGATGTATGTAGACATATTTTAAAGTATGGATTCGTTCATTTTGATCCGTATGTAGTCACTTGTTAGAATCTCTAAAAAGACTTATATTTGGGAACGGATGGAGTATGTGGGAGTATCCTCAAAACAAAATGTGAGAGTACAATATTTATTGGGCCCCTTTGTAATTGGTGCTAAATTTTGACCAAAGATTTAACTGACAAAATGTTAGTGCGTGTTAACAAAAATTATATCGTTTGATTTGTATTTGAACATAGTTTTCAATGATGTAGGGGTTGTTGGTTTCCAGCCACATATTGCCACACTTTGCCACACCTCACCTTAGGCAAATTTGACCAAGTTAGGTGGGTGTTTGGTTCTAGCCACACCTAAGACAAGAATATTTTTTATTAGCAGTGAACCCCACATGTCATAGACACAAAAAGTGTGGCAAGATTCACTTGTCACTAGTGCAAGTCCTCTCAACAATAATAACATAATTGGATCATATAAATATCCCTCAACATGCAACAAAGAGTCACTCCAAAGTCACTAATAGCGGAGAACAAACGAAGAGATTATGGTAGGGTACGAAACCACCTCAAAGTTATTCTTTCCGATCAATCCATTGGGCTATTCCTATAAGTGTCACAAACAGCCCTAGAGTTCGTAGTAAAATAACACCTTAAGACACACATCAACCAAAACCCTAATGTCACCTAGATACTCCAATGTCACCTCAAGTATCTGTGGGTATGATTATACGATATGCATCACACAATCTCAGATTCATCTATTCAACCAACACATAGAACCTCAAAGAGTGCCCCAAAGTTTCTACCGGAGAATCAAGATGAAAACGTGTGCCAACCCCTATGCATAGGTTCATGGGCGGAACCCGCAAGTTGATCACCAAAACATACATCAAGTGGATCAATAGAATACCCCATTGTCACCACGGGTATCCCACGCAAGACATACATCAAGTGTTCTCAAATCATTAAAAGACACAATCCGATAAGATAACTTCAAAGGGAAAACTCAATCCATTACAAGAGAGTAGAGGGGGAGAAGAAACATAAGATCCAACTATAATAGCAAAGCTCGCGATACATCAAGATCGTACCAAATCAAGAACTGAGAGAGAGAGATCAAACACATAGCTACTGGTACATACCCTCAGCCCCGAGGGTGAACTACTCCCTCCTCGTCATGGAGAGTGTCGGGATGATGAAGATGGCCACCGGTGAGGGTCCCCCCCTCCGGCAGGGTGCTGGAACAGGGTCCCGATTGGTTTTTGGTGGCTACAGAGGCTTGCGGCGGCGGAACTCCAGATCTATTCTATTCCCCGAAGGTTTTAGGGCATATGGATATATATAGGCGGAAGAAATACGTCAGGGGAGCCACGAGGGGCCCACAAGGGTGGAGGGCGCGCCCCCTGCCTCGTGCCTCCTTCGTTGCTTTCTTGACGTGGACTCCAAGTCTCCTGGGTTGCTTCTTTCCAAAAAATAACTTCTCCAGAAGGTTCCATTCCGTTTCGACTCTATTTGATATTCCTTTTCTTCGAAACACTGAAACAAGGGAAAAACAGGAACTGGCACTGGGCTCTGGGTCAATAGGTTAGTCCCAAAAATAATATAAAAGTGTTTAATAAAGCCCATAAACATCCAAAACAGATAATATAATAGCATGGAACAATCAAAAATTATAGATACGTTGGAGACGTATCAGTTGACGACGTTGGCGGACGAACTGCTCAAAGAAAGTTGGAAGAACGGCAAGGGCCCCACCGTGCCTGCCCCAGAAACTCTAATGGCCACCTATGCGAGGCTCAAGGCCGAGTTTGAGGAGATAGTCGCCGTTGAGAAGCAATATTCCCCTGGCGAGGTGATGGCCCCCATCGAGGACGAGGAGATGGCCCCCGGAGGGATGGGATCCCCCGGTGAGCTGCACAAGGTAGAAAATAATGGCTTACCATAGTTGTAGTTTTTTATTATTTGCAATGTGCTTGCTAATATGTTAGGGTTGTGCAGGTGCCGGTGGACGTCCTTGATGATTCCGCTGTCGCGGCCCGTCCTGTGGACAACGCCCCAGAGATCGTTTTTGATGTCGCGGTCCGTCCTGTTGACATCGCCCCGGAGATCGATTCCGATGCCGCTGTCCATCCTGTGGACATCGCCCCAGAGATCCATTTTGATGTCGCGGTCAGTCCTGTGGACATCGCCCCAGAGATCGATTCCCACGCCGCTGTCCGTGCTGTGGTCATTGCCCGAGAGATCGATGACAAGAAATAGTTGGTCGCGCTAATCCTTCAGGGTAGTTTGCATTGCCCTGTGTTTAATTACCAGAACGATGCATGTTATCAAACCATCTTAGAGCTAGTGCACTGTCTTGTGTGGGCGGTACTTGCTACTTTTGTTTGATAGTGAATCATGCGAACCCTCTCCGAGTTATGGAAACAGATGTATCCTCACCAGCTTTTGATGTAATATATCGCATGCTTAGATGTAAGTTCGAACTGTTTATCATATTAGCAGGGCTTGTTTGATGATTCTTGGTGTTAGTAGGCTAGCTACTGTGCCAGCTATAGTACTTGCAAAACACTCACCGAAGAGAAACGTTGGGTCTGATGAGCTCGTGGTACGCTTAAACTTATCCGTCGTCGATCGGCCAATAGCCCAAGCTCCTAAAATTGTAGGCTTAGTGATCGATCAGACAATAGTCGACACGGATACATTCAGGCCTCATTTGCTTCATAGGGTAGGAAAATCATAGCAAAAGTATAGAGACGTACAACACAAAATCATACCAGTACAGAGACGTACTCCCTCCGTTCCAAAATAGATGACTCAACTTTGTACTACTAACTTTGAAATGGAGGGAGTACAAATCCTAGGCGGGCTAGTTTGGCCTAGTGGGTTTCAATGATATGACGTGGTACAGTGCCATCCAGTCTTCGCGTGTGGTAGCAGTATTGCGGGTACAATAAGTTTTCTTAAAGAAGCGGAATTCAACGAAGTCATGATGGTTCCTTCGTCCGACCAACTTACAGCGGGAAAGGTTGGGCCTGCGCTACGACCGGGGTGGACCAGGATAATTTTGTGCATGGTAGGTGGACCAGGATGGTCAACGTCCCACATGTCGGCGAATGGAAAGTATTCTTTTCCGATATAGAGGACGAGCAACGAGTATTCATTGTTTATTTTTGACGAAAGCTATTGTCTCCACTGTTACGACGGAGGAGTGTGAAACACGGCAGCCCAGTGAAATTGGCATGTGCACTACTCCCTCCTTCCTCATGTAATACTACCATAGTGTTGACTATAAGGTTGGCTATAAAGGTTACAACTTTTTCTCACTTTCTCTCTATCTATTTCCTCTCAAATGTTTTTTATCTTTCTTTTTTTAGACACAATTGTTTTTTTATGCCTCTTTTTTTAGAATTAGTTTTTTTATACCTAGGAGCACGTGTAGAGACGGGCTCTTGCAGAGCCCACTCCTTGACTTTGTCAATGCCTCTCTCTCCTCCACATAAGCAGGCTTATAGGCCAGTATTTTACTGGTACTACTTGCTACTATGAATGCGGGCAGCTGGCGTCTGTGGGGGGCTTGGAAGCGGTCCGGACTCCCACATGGCCCACCTCACATTATCACCATATATTTCTTGGAGTCCGTGCATGGCGGGCGAGCGATCTCTTCTCCCTCCCCCGTCTCTCTCTTCTCAGCCGACGCCCGCCGAGCGATTAGATTTCGGCTATCGACGGTTTATTCAATTGCAGTCCCACATGTTAGTGAAATTGCAAGACAACGCGTGTCCCTTCTGGTGAGCGGCGTGCGAGCCGGACTGTCGGGGGTGCGACGCGTACGAGTCGTAAGTGTGCCGCCTTTTCTTTTGAACTTGCAAAGCGAAACATTTTTCGTGCGATCGATCGATAGAAATCCAAAACAAAATGATGAGGGTGGTGCTTTCCCGCGCGTTAGGCGGGCTAGTTTGAGTGATATGACGTGCTACAGTGTCATACACTTGCTCCATTTTTATGTAAGCAAGAGTTTACGCTCTTATATGGGAGGAGTGCGAAACACGGCGGATCTGATTTTGATCGAGGGATAACTGTTCCCTGCCAAATAATGGAGCACTGTTAATCTCCAGCGCTGGCCCACAAATTTACACCGGCATCTGTCTGAGGACACTGATGGATGCCATCCAATGCTGCCCGCATACCTTTCGACAACTATATGAACTAACCAGACGAAATTCGTGCAAACAAAGCAAATTTCAAATTAACCGGATGAAATTCATTACATTTCGAAAACTTTTCCTACAAACTGGACGAAATTCATTACATATTTCGCACAAACCATACTAAAACAATCGCCGGCGCCCGACCACCATGTCCGACCATGAACCCGAGAAAGCCGGCCATTACCTTTGCCTCCTCCTCATCTGCCTCAATAACCTCCTCCTCCGGAGCACAAGGTTCTGAAGATTTCCGCCTCCATGTCACCGTCAAGCGGCTAATCGGCCGCCGATGTTTATCCCACCAAGCTTGGCGTTGACTGAGTGGAGGAGCGGTGGCCTTCCTGGGACTAGATCAGCGGCGACCTACCGTGTACTACTCTTCCTCGCTGCCGGCTTTGTGGTAGTGGCGGCGGAGGGCGGCCGGGTGGGAGCCGGCGATCTCCTTCGTCTGCTCCTGCGACAGTACGTCCAAGAGAGCTCTGGAGCACCCCCGGAGCGGAGCCGCCGATGTCCTTTGTCTGCTCCTACGACAGTACGTCCAAGAGAGCTTTGGAGCGCCAGGAGGCCATGGTTGGAGTGGTGCCGACAGAAGGAAGGGACCGGAGGAGAATGAGTGTGGGTCTTTGGCTATGGCTGGGAGCTGGGGCTCAAGTTAATATAGCGGGCGAATGGTAATGAGCCGCGGCAGATGGATGGACGGCTGGCGTCGGAGTAGGTTCGTCGGGCGTGAATGCGGACGCTACTTCAGTGACTTAACTGCAGGTGCATTGGGTCACTGACATGTGGGCCCAATGGGCATCTAGCCCGCATGTCAGTGACACACCAACTGCACCTGCAGTTAAGTCCGGTGAATGCGGCATTGACGTTCTGGAGAGACGGCGACCGTTTCAGGCGGGAAGCGCGCGCTAGTGATGGAAGGGGTTTCGGTAGGCCAGGGCGGTCAGACGCTGGCGTGGTGGTAAAATGTGAACTCATGAATGATGAGCCTTTGAAGTGTATGCGGCACGTATTGACAACCAGGCATCCATGCAACCGGTCTTGTCGCCAGCTAGCCTTCGACGACCACCATTAGACACCACACAACCATGCATAACTTACGAATAATGGACGAATCGATCAGACACACACTCATATGCAGTGGCACTATGATCGGTCGCTCACGATAGTACATACTCTGTACCATAGTACCCTCTCTAGCTAGGCTGTTTTATATATTGTTGTTGTGATGGACGATATACATGAGCAAGGCGCCGAGTCCCGAGTATGACCGTTGGTGTTGAGCCAGGTGAATACATGCTCGGCGTTCGCGGAGGCCTCCGTCAAACGTCTAAACAGCAATGTCAGGCACCGCCGGGGCGCGCAGGTGACGGGCTCGCCGTTTGCGTTGCGCCATGAGCAGGACTTTGATTGAGAGGGTGACGTGCATGCATTAGCATGGTTTGACAGCGTGAGTGTGAGTGTCTGCACGCGTACATGCTACTTGCCTCTATGGACGGTGTGCGCTAATGTGTGCATCACGTATAATATAATGATCAAATTGAGCTATCAACACAAGTTCGATGACCACCAATGCATTTTACTCGGTAATAAATGACCAAGACTGAAGGGGAATCCAAATTTCCTTCGTCTTCTGTCCTTGAGCTCTTGACAAACCAATGCACTATACGGTTGTCCGGCCACTCCACCCCAGAGCTCTCACCAAGCGTCGTTCATGCCACCGCGCCGCACACTAACCGGTAAGGAAGCGATGGCATCCCGCCGCGCCGAG
Organism: Aegilops tauschii subsp. strangulata; assembly: GCF_002575655.3. NCBI lineage: Eukaryota > Viridiplantae > Streptophyta > Magnoliopsida > Poales > Poaceae > Aegilops > Aegilops tauschii. The sequence continues at coordinate 52,736,066 of NC_053039.3, forward strand.
TTCCTCGCCGCCCACGACCGCACACAAAATGGTAGGGAAGTGATGGCATCCCGCCATGCCGAGTTCATCACCGCTCGTGACCTCACACCTACCTGGGCGGAATTTGAAGCTGCCAAGGCCAAATGGGCGGTAGAGCAAGAGGCGGCCAAAGCCGCACAGAGGGAGCGGAGAAGTCAGAAAGCACACAAGAAAAGAGAGGCACGCCGCCGCAAGAAAGAAGAGGACGCACGCGCTGCTGCGGAGAGGTCGGCGGAGATCCAAGCACGATGGGGTGTCGCCGACAAAGCCGGGAAGGAGAACGACGGCGTCTGGCCAGTATGTGAGAAGTAGTAGTAGTAGTTAGTGTGTGTGTGTCTGTGTCTGAGTACGAGCATGTACCAGTACTACTATTTACTACTGTAGTTTTTAGAGCAAATTACCAGTACATTAGCCTAGACTCAATGGAAAAATTCCTATCCTATGCATCAAATGGGATCTCATTCTTATAGGAATTGAGATGCATGTCATCTCACTTCCTATGATTTTCATATTCCTATAAAATTCCTATCCTATGAACGAAAGGAGGCCTCTACTGGAGTAACTACTATAGCTAGCAGTACTGTTGGTACAGTAGTTTTCTTCAAGAAGCGGAATTCAACGAAGTCATGATGGTTCCTTCGTCCGAGCAACTTCACAGTGGGAAAGGTTGGGCCTGTGATTTGACGGCTCATTAGTCATTATTACTGCGGCGCGACGACCAGGGTGACTCTCCCTTGGAGTTTTGCGTGCATGGAAAGTGGACCAGGATGGTCGACGTCCCACATGTTGGCGAACGGAAGTATTCTTTCTAATATCGAGGAGCAAGGAAACCGCGTGGTATAGTATCACTGCTAATTTATATTTTTTCTGATGAATGCTAGCGTTTCAACTCTTACGACGAAGGAGTGCCAAACACGGCACGTGCTGGATGTCCCACACGTCAGCGAAAGGAGTGGGACATGAACAGCGTGGTAGAGCGTCTCCACTTCTTCCGCTTCTGGGTCGGAGACCACACGTAGTAGTACTAGTGGTATGAACGATACAAAGTGCGACCCGGAGAGAAAGACACGTCTAGTTGGAAGGTCTCGGGGCATACACGTAAACAAATATAAAACCTAATATGTGCCTCCAATTAATATAGTAGTAGTAGAGTACTTAGGCACGTACTCCATAACATCACCGGGCATTGCACGTACAACATTTAGTGGTACGTACTAAGAGACAAATGCCTATATGCCACGCATGTTCATACTATTTGTGCCTTTCTACTTCACTTACTGCGCTACATTACTCAGGTTCGTACGTCCACTCCTGGGTACATGTCCGTCTCGTAGTTCCAGTCCCACGTGTTCTTCATAGATGGAACGATCCATATCATCGCAGTTAGTGTGGCTCCCCACGATGGAGACTCATCCAAACTATTACCCTGTTTGGATACTCTAACTCAGTTAGAGGTTAGAGCCAGATTCTAACCCTGAACCAACCCTGAACTAACTCTAACCAAAGAGGTGTTTGGATGGCAGGGTTAGATTAACAATAAATGCTCTTTCTCAATTATTTGTCTACTTCGGACCTATTTCCTGCCGGATTTGGCAGAGCGAGCCCTGGTCGAGGCAGACGGGGACGCGCCCGGCAAGGAGCCACGCTGGCCTCTCGCGCAGCCCGCCGACCGAATCCGTCGTCCCTGCGCAAGGAGTCATGCTGGCTGAGGCCGACGAGGACGGGCCAGGCAAGGAGCTGCGACTGCTTACCGGCAGACGAACGGGGCGCGGGGAGACGAGGGGGTATGCTGCGGGGAGAGTGTGAGAAAAAGGTGCTTTTTTAGTGGTCCCAAGGAGAACTAACCCAAATAAGCACCTCTTGGGTGGGTTAGATTTTTTGGGTGGGTTAGATGCATCTAACACAAACAAACCCTCCCGTTTGGATATTTTTGGGTTAGTTGAGTCCAAACTAACCCAAACTAACTCTAACTCATGGAACCAAACAGGGCCTATGGCCAGCCTCGAAGCAGAGCAGTCGCATGCACCGGGAAGCGGCGCTCTCTCGGCCGTCGCGCTGCTTCAAAGCCGGCGCCAGTGAGAGGTCGCCTCCGCTCTGGCCGGGCATTAATGCGGCACTGACGCTCTAGGGCGACACGAACCGTTTCACGTGGGAAGCGCGCGCTGGCAAGGGAGTATTGGTTTTGAACCATTTCAGGTGTAGTACTGGTAGTTTGCAAAACTACTCAATTATTACACTCAGTTTCCTAAGAAATTGTGGTAAAAAACGTTACTCCACAGCCCGCTTCCCTTCTCCTTCCTCTTCCACCGCCCGCGCACGTCCACGGGAAGCGACCGGTCAACCCTTATATAGGAGTGCTAGCACAAAAATATGCATGCATGACCACTAAAATTTCCAGATTAAAGCGCCGCTCCGGCGGGAGTATGGTGTATGTCGTTACCTTCGGCCGGGCCATGGCTACCGGGCGACGGCGACCAGAGAAGAGGCGGCGGGAGGGGAATGAATGCAGCTACTATTTGGGTTTGTCGTCCGGCTTAAATAAATGCGCACCATCATGTGTACCCGCGGGTGCACAAATTGTAATATACGTGTCTCCTTAAGTGGGCGTCACGTAACTAGTGTGTGTGAGATTCTGAGAGTCAGAGTGCGTGTGTGCGACTCTACTCTTCAGACATGTACTCAACCTTTTGTATCGGGATATAAGTATAATGGTATTACACTTTAGCTAGTGATTTATGTGGCCATGTTAACGTGGTTGTGTAAAAAAATGTCACTTCCTGCTCATGATTTGCATTATATAATTACAAGCAAGATGCTTGTGCATTGCACCTAACATCAATATGCATTTTTTCACAAAACACCTATTGTGATTGACCCATGCAGGAGTAATCCCATGTGTAAAAACTAATGATATCTCGAGAATTTTATCGAAAAACCGGTATCTCGAGAATTTCATCGAAAAAATGAAAGATGAGAGATAAGGTGAGGAGGAGTGGAGCATGGTGGTGACTGGTGGTCGGACTGGGCGGAGGCATGGGGATGGACGGCGCCGGCAGGCGGCAGCGGCCACCATGCTAGATTGTTCCAGAGACTTCCTTTTTTAATTGCTCAGCAATGAGGTTGTGGGAGATAAGGATGTGGAGAGAGGTGCGGGTATCTTTTGTAAAATTATCATAGTTTGCTTTCTATCCGTCAGATATAGATCGGACGGTCTATATTACAAGATGGCAGGCACACCATCATCACCAACTCGGTTTTTTATAAGAGTAGAGATGATAAGTTTGCTAACTACTAAAGTAAAGTGGAATTTGCCCATGTTATACAAGTAAATTAAGGTGATTGTTTATCATACGGGTAAAGTTGGACGAAGCGTGGTAGGAACAAATGCTCCGCCTAGAGCATGTGTGTGTGAGATGGAGTCTTAGTGTGTGCGTGTGTGTCTGGGGGTGGATGGGTGCGTGTGTGTGTGTGTGAGATGGAGTCTTAGTGTGTGTGGGGGGGTGGGTGGGTGGGTGTGTGTGTGTGTGTGTGACGCGGGGTCCTCGGTGGCAGATGTAATTTAAGTGTGTGTGGCTTCATCATAGAGAGGTGAGGTGTATGGCAGAGGCCACCAATGATGGGGTGCGAGAGAGAAAAGGCCCATAGAGAGGGAAGAGAAGGTGTGTGCGCGTGAGAGGAATCGACATCGAGAGAACGTGTTTGTTCGAGAGACACAGAGGAAGACTACTATATATCGATGGTGCATTTAGGCGGGAATTAAACGAAGGGATGGTCTTATTAGTTTCGGGGATATAGGGGAAGAGTGAGAGGGGGTAGCTAGAAGGAGATTGTTAAGTGTGTGTATGTGTGTGTGTGTGTGTTTTACCCATCCAGGAAGTTATGTGCACACAAGAAGAGAACGATTCGATGTGGCGTTAGGGTTGAGGGTAATTAACTACGTATGGAGACATAGAGACCTTGAACGTGCATGTGCGAGAGGTATACATGTATACGTGGATGTGTGTGTGCGCGCGCATGATCGAGATAAAAGAAAGAAGACATAAGTCATAAGATCAACGACATGGGAGAGACGGATCGGTATGACAATATGCATGCATGTGAGAGTGCAGGGAAGAAGGCCCGGCAATTGAGCATGTGTTTTTGTCTTTAAGAGATAGTGGCGTGGGCTGGAGCATGCATCTATGGCGAGCAGAGGAAGTGAGACACAACGATTGTGCAAAAGAGATCAACCTATAAATGCATGTATGGAGAGACATACATAGTGTGGGTGATAGGAAGCAAGAGTGCGTGCGAGAAACAAATGTTGACGGAGAAACTACAGATAGATACAGAGATGGAAATGCTAGCTAGAGGGACATCGGCTAGTTTGAGTGTTGGAGATGACCGCCGGGTGGTTCAGAGGGTGAAGTTATGTGTGTGTGAGAGAAAGATAAAAAAGAGGGCACTTGAATGCATGTAGAGATAAACATACATAGTGTGCGTGATAGGAAGCAAGAGTGAGGGCGAGAAAGAAGGTTGATGGAGAAACAGATAAATAGAAAGATAAAGATGCTAGCTAGTGTGCGTTAGAGATAGGAGTCGAGTGGATCAGAAGGCTGAGTTATGTGTGTGGGTGTGAGAGAGATGGAGAAAGGGTGTATGTGACTCACATACAAACAAATATCGGAGAGAAATGAGATCCCAAGAGATGGAGTTTTGTGTCTGCGAGAGAAAGATATTTCACAACGAGAGTGATAGCTAGAGAGACATATGAGGGAACGCAAGATATCTCTAGGGAGAGAGAGTGTGCGTGAGCGACATACAAGAGAATGGTGGAGAGATATGAGACCCTGGGAGACAGAGTTTGTGTTTGTGTGTGCGAAAGAGATATTTAAGAGGAAGAGTCGTAGCTTCTCATACCTAAGGAGCGAAAGACATCTCTGTGTGAGAGGGTGTGTGCGAGTGGCACACGAGGGGATAGTAGAGAGAAATGAGACCCCGGGAGACGAAGTTTGTGTTTGTGTGAGAGAAAGAGATTTCACATGGAGAATCATAGTTAGAGACACATAGCAGGGAGCGAGATATACTTAGAGAGAGATAGAGTGATGGAGGTCAAGGGAGAGAGTACCGTCAGTGTGTTACAAAGATAAAAGATTATTGTCGACATACAGGTAGCACGAGAGATACCCAAGAGACGATGAACGCGTATAGGTCTAGAGAGATACTCCTATATAAGCATGAGTAATAGCTATATGAGACGAATATCTGGATTAAAGGGGATTCGAATATTTAAATGGGAGATCACGACATCGATAATATCATAACACAAATTGGTGTATCAAACATGCATATTCATTTGAATTTGGGGACACGTGTAATGTTATATAGTTTATCAATATTAGTGATCCATAGATTATTTAATTAGAGACAATGCATGGTTTATATGCAATTAATGTCTAAACGGGATTACACTATATGTTGCGTGTGTGAAACACATTATACATGTTTGAGAAGTTAAAAAATAAAAACCCGCATGAAACACACATTAATTGGAGACAGTTAGTGAGGAATGCATACATTGGATTTCAACATAAAGTGGTTTCAAATATTTGAAAATACAAATTAAGATGGATACAACCTTATGAATCTGAGATCATGCCATTTGTAAACCATATTTATGTATAAAGGGTGTTGTGCTTTTGAAAGTATATATATATAAAATGATGTATATAGAATTTTATTCCAATCGAAAATGGATCCTGCCCAAACAAAAATAGAATACAAACTGGATTCAAATTGAGTTGGCACGGTAAACTTGCACTTTTGCTCTGCAAAAATTTGAACGAAGCGGGGAAAGTCTCAATAACCGCCCGAAACCAAAATCTGCGAGATGGAAATTACTGCCTATCCCTGCCACGCAAAGCCTATCGGCTCAATTTCTATAGGTTTCTATAGGGGTAGGTTTGTAATTTCACTCAGACGTGACACAACCGCCTCTCACCCGGATTCATACACGGTGGGCGCCAAAATATAGTGTCTCCTCGGCCGAAATCGACTCCCTCCCCGATTCATACACGATGGGCGCCAAAAACAAACTCTCGTCGGCAAATATTCGGTGTATGCGAGATTACCGTCCTATCCCCAACCGACTAATATTGATGTGATGTAGGAAATTTTAAATGGGGGCTAAGTATGTAAATTTCCTCGCATTTGAGACAAGCGCGCCCTGAAGACATGGTTTCCCCTTCCTCTCTCCCTCCATTTCCCCATTCGTACTCCATGGGCGCCAAAACACCCTCTCCACCCCAACCTCCTCCGTCCGCCACCCCATCCACCGCCGTCCTCCTCCACCATGTCGGAGCTGATACCCCGACGCCGTCGGCCATTACAAGAGATCGACCTCTCTCATCCACGGCTTTGGACCGGGATCCTTGCATCCCGTCCTCTCGCTTCATCCCCGCCGTCATCCACCTTGCCGGCGCCGCTCCCACGACTGTCTTGTCCACCGCGCCCCGCCGCCACCGTCTACCCTCCTAGATCTGCTTCCACGCTGCCGACAGCCATCGCTACCGCAACACCGTCAAATTCTCAGCAGATGCATACACGGCGCCGCACCAGAGGTGGTACTCTTTCGTATCTGCTCAACTTATTTATCGCAGCAAGAAAATAGATCGCCACTGCTTTACTCTGATTTCTTGTCCAACACTTACTTGTTAGTTGAAAGCAAACATTGGTTGCGAAGTTGCCTTTGTCCGGTTTGCACCTTCAGATCCGCCATGGCATGCTCAACACTATACTCGCAATGCTTATGGTTTTCCCCTTTTATATTCCACACTAGTTAAATGACAGTAGACTAAATTTCAAAATTGGGTCAGTTGATTTTTGAGAGCTCGCTGGAGTTCGCCGGTGTGAAGGAAGGGGCTCGGGTGGCGATGGTGGTTGTGGGGGCGGTGGTGGGGCCTCGCTGAATGAAGAAAACTCGACGCGGGTGGGGGCGGGGCTGGGGGTGGGGGTGGCGGAGGAACACAGGCGGTGGGGGCCGGTGGTTCGGCCAGCGGCCCGTGCGGCGTTCTGTATGGGAAGCGCAGTATGTTCCTTGTCAGGAAGGGGAGCAGGGACATCTGCAGTTGACACCTCTATTGGGCCGGTTCTGCTAAATGATTTCGCACTTCGAGTTGGTCTGCCATAATACCCCGGAAATGGTGGGAGCTGCGCGGTGTTTGATAGACTAAACTGATAGTAACAGATGTGCGCCTTCAGATGAATAGAGCTGGCATGTAGGTGATCGATAGGCTTCATATTAGTAGCGGCAAAACCCTATGTTTTCCAACCAGTTCCGCTTTCCCGATTTATTTATGGTGGTTATGGTACCCCTATTATCTACACTACGATCTGCCTACTGGCTCTGCGCTCTCATTATCATGGTTTGGCAATAAACTTTCTATACGGTATATTATGAACCTATCATCTGCCAACTTTCCTTACATCTGGGGCCCCCAACAGGGAGCCAATTTTTTGTGTAGTTGTGCCAGATTATATTAATCTACTCACCATATTACAGCACACATGGGCTCTCTCATCGGAATCCAGTGATAGCACACAAGGGTTTACAGGGAGCCTCTATTATATTACAATATCCTTTGCATTACAAAGATAATCTCACTACTATTTGTGTTTTCATGCTTTACAGATATTGTATGTAATCACAATGAATATAAGAATGTGCACATCAGAAGAATATTGCAGAACAGTTCAATGCGTAACAAACTTGGCATCAAGGGATTGAGGTCCATTGTGGATGCAATGAAACCCACATGCTCCCGACCTATAGATTCGTATTCAGAATATGATCCTAATGACTATTCTGAGCTCAAGGAGTCAAAGGCAGATGGCCTATCATGTTCACCCAATAAGGTGTCTGTTCTAATTTGGCAAGGTTTTATTGGTTGCACATATCTTGCATAAGGTGTCTTGCATTTCTTTTGCTTCGTTGCACCGCCATCTGCTTAGTTTACTCATGATATATGTGAAGATGCCATGCCCATCCATTATCAACACCTATTCCATTTGTCGTCATACCATGTTTTTCCATTCAAATGTTGTTCTTGTGTTTCAGACATCCCAAAGGAAGAGGGTGATTGCAGAACCTGAAGGAGTACAAGCAAAGTCCTTGAAAAAGGCGGTGCTACCGGAGAAACCACATAGCACCCGACGTATATTGGCGATAGAACCAGTGCCGCAAAACCTAGGATATCGCAACTATGCTGGTCGTTGCTTTGCTCTTGTGAGTACCTATTGTCCTATCACTGTCCTTACATTCATACCTGGTGGATTATGTGACATCATTGTGCATTATAGCTTGCTTATCCACTGTTCGCTCCAAATTATTAGATTTATATTAACGGTTAAATTAATGTAGAATAAACCCAATGCCTATGAAGAAATTTAGTTCTGCATTGTTCTTGTAAGTATCTGTTGCCCTTATATTTGTCAGCTAGTTCTTCATGTACACTTTGCAGCTTATTTTCCCTTGTCCTCCATTTTTCTACACATCAGATCTACATTTACTGTTGCCAAAATATTGAATAAAACCAATGTTACTGAAGAAGTTTAGCTCCGCATTGCTCTTGTGAGTGCCTTTTGCCTGTATGCTGTATTTACATTTGTACTCTGCATCTTAAGTTAAATAATCACCATTTGTTCCTATATTTTCACATCTATATTTACTCTTAACAAAATGTAGAATAAAGGCAATACTCTTGAAGAAGAGTGTGAGGTAAACTTCTTGAATTGTCCCCCCCCCCCATCAATATGGACAAGGCCTTTATAGAGCCTGTCTTCACTACTAATGTAAGTTTGTTCTCCTCGAGCCTTCAAACATTTTTGTTTATACTTGGATAGCTATGAGTGCAAATGTTGTTCATTTTTGTCGTCTGCATCAAATTGCTTATTCAAAGTTTATAAAGTAGAAGTACATAAACATAAGTTTGTCGTTCTCAATTTCAGTCTTTAGTTGTACAATCTAGTTCCTTATTCGTACCATGTAAATTAAACTAAACATAGCAAGTTATCTTCTTTAGCACTATGTGTATGCTTGTGTTCTTGATTTGTAATCCAGTGGTGTGGTGAGACTACCTACAACAGCACAATGTCATATCCTGCTATGTCTCAACTATGAACAATGCCATATTATATTAATGTTATTTAAATCGTGTCTCTTTATTTACTAATCTGAAATGGTATAAATTGATAGTATACTCATCATTCATGCTTATACGTTGTTTAGAACTACATCTATGCTTGTGTTCTTGATCTGTAATCCAGTGGTCTGGTGAAGCTGGCCGCTCCTGCACAATGCCATTTCCTGCCGTCTTAACTATGAACAATGCCTATTATGTTAATGCTATTTTAAACCGTGTCTCTTTATTTCTGACAAAGAAATGAGACGAATTGACAGCGCTGATGCTTATACGTGCAAAACCTGTTATCTACCTACTTGTTTCTCTTTCAGGGTGACAACACTGCTGCTAGGAAGAACTGCCACAATGATAGTGAGACGAACCCATTGTTTGTCCCTCTAACACATATTCCTGAGGAGAAGGCAAAACATATTGAGGGTAGGGATACAACCACGAAGTCACATCTTGATGTAGTGTCAAACTTACTCAGTGACACAAGCTCGATGAAGTCGTCGCCTGAATCTGTTCGACTTCTTCAGTCTGAAATTCAAGCAAAAATACATGCTTCTGCTCAAATACGACTGGAACTCCAATCTCTATGCAAGATTAACCGTAAGTACAGGACGTTTATTGATGATATGCAGCTTAAGTTGGTGGATATGAGCGCCAAAGAAGCAAAGTCTCATCAGGTGGCTAAGCTGCTTGTGCTGCAGCTGCTGGGCCGGGCTAAGCTTTCTTGAACTGTGTTGAAGTGTTGTCGGTTCTGTCTATTATTTTGTCTGCCTGTTAACTTCCACTGGTGGCGACCTGCCCAGTTTATGTAATCTGCTGTCTGGTTGCCCTTTATTATCACTGGCGGCAAACTTTGATGCCGAGGGGATGTAATATGTTGTAATTTCTTTGTTGTATAGTCTAGGTTTATTCTTGGTCGGTATGCTGTAATTTAGGCCGGAAGGTTCAGTGGATCTCGGTGTTGTCGGTCTTCAGGGTGGCCCGTTACTCATATGGGCCAAAACATGGGCCTATAATCATCTTGGGCCATTAGCAGGTCTAAACCTTATGGTTGTTTCCCGCCTTTAACAGGTCGAGTAAAGTTCTGGCCAGCTGGGCCAGAGAATACAATGGGCTTTTAACAGGCTAAAACCTAGATTGGGCTAGCGTTGAGCCGGAAAATTCACGGGACAATACAGGCCGAAACTGCCTAAGGCCCATGTTTGGCCCAAATAGGACGAGCAGTTAACAGGCCAAAATATATCTCGGGCCCGTTTGGCCCAATAAAATTATGGGCTTTAAGCAGGCCGGTATCTACGCGGGCCATAGGCCTAAAAGTGTCACGGGCCATTATCAGATGGGCTGTAAGCAGGCCGTATTCAACGCGGGCTGTAATTAAGCCCAACTATTACACGGGCCATTAACAGGCCGGTAGGCCAGTTGGGCTGAAATTTATCCACGAAGATACGGGCCATTAAGAGGCCTAAAGTTACTTCAGACAAGAAATAGCCCAGTGTCTACATGGGCCGTTAAATGGCCTAAAGTTAAACCGGGCCGACAACGTCCCAGATGCACCACAGGCCGCTAACAGGCCAAAACTATTATCGGGGCGAACTGGTAAACAGGCATTTAACAGGCTGAAATACAAACCTATCTTAGAATGGGCCCAAAAGAACAGTGGCCTGTTAACGGGCCTGATCCGATATGGGCCGTAATTTGGCCCAAAACACGGCAGGCTGTGAACGGGCCTGATCTGGTATGGGCCTCAATTTGGCCCAAAACATGGTAGACTGTTAACGGGCCAGCCCATTAGTGCCTGAAAAAACATGGTGGGCCTTTAGCTGGGCCGGCCTTTTCACCGGAATGGGCCTCTGTTGGGTAGTGCCACGTGTCGACGTATCATAGGCACCTCCTGTCCAATGAGTGGATGACATCTGTCCCAACGGTGAGCAAACACGTGTTTCCTCCGGCCAATGAGTATTTTACACGTGGAAAATTCCCATTGGTCCAGGCTGTTAACGGGTTATCGGATCCAAAATCGGACCCGATAGCTTAACGGCGTTCCGTTACAGTGGATGCCACGTGTCGGTCACCCTTGACGAAAGCGCTTCTATGATGCGCCATTTATCGTCATGGAAGTGGACACTTCCGTGATGATAATTTTGGTAATGTCATGGAACACTTCTACAACAGCACAGGTATGACTATCTTGATTCTGTCATAAAATTGTCATGGATGTACATGCATGACAGAAAACGTGACCTACTGTGACAAACACGTATCATCACGGAAGTGTATTTTTTTGTAGTGTATGGCTGAGGCATAGGGAATGACTTTCATTTTCTCTCTATCTTCTGTCGTGGTCGGGCTTTGGGTCTTACTCAACATCACACCTTGCAAACACAGGCAAGAACTCCTTCTTTAACTGTTCCATTTTGAACTACTTCAAAAACTTGTCAAGGTATGTACTCATTGAAAAAACTTATCAAGCGTCTTGATCTATCTCTATAGATCTTGATGCTCAATATGTAAGCAGCTTCACCGAGGTCTTTCTTTGAAAACTCCTTTCAAACACTCCTTTATGCTTTCCAGAAAATTCTAAATCATTTCCGATCAACAATATGTCACTCACATATACTTATCAGAAAGGCTGTAGTGCTCCCACTCACTTTCTTGTAAATACAGGCTTCACTGCAAGTCTGTATAAAACTATATGCTTTGATCAACTCATCAAAGCGTATATTCCAACTCCGAGATGCTTGCACCAGTCCATAGATGGATCGCTGGAGCTTGTGCATTTTGTTAGCACTTTTAGGATTGACAAAACCTTCTTGTTGCATCATATACAATTCTTCTTCAAGAAATCCATTAATGAATGCAGTTTTGACATTCATTTGCCAGATTTCATACAATGTGGCAATTGCTAACATGATTCGGACAGACTTAAGCATCGCTATGAGTGAGAAAATCTCATCATAGTCAACACCTTGAACTTGTCAAAAACCTTTTTGACAAGTCTAGCTTTGTAGATAGTAACACTACTATCAGCGTCCGTCTTCCTCTTGAAGCTCCATTTATTCTCTATGGCTTGCCGATCATTGGGCAAGTCAACCAAAGTCCATACTTTGTTCTCATACATGGATCCTGTCTCAGATTTCATGGCCTCAAGCCACGGAATCTAGGCTCATCAGTGCTTCCTCATAGTTCGTAGGTTCATCATGGTCTAGTAACATGACTTCCAGAACAGGATTTCCATACCACTCTGGTGCGGACCGTACTCTGGTTGACCTACGAGGTTCGACAGTAACTTGCTAAGAATGGATCCTTTCTAGAGAAGGAGTTTCTCTCGAAAGAAGTGAGTGGGAGGAGACTAGAACTTGATGAGGTAATTGTACCTTCTCCCGAATTGGAAAGTAGTTCATCATAGAAATTAGTTCCAGTGATGCCTACACCAATTAGTGAGGAAGTCAATGATGATGATCATGAAACTTCAGATCAAGTTATTGTCGAACCTCGTAGGTCAACTAGAGTACGTTCCGCACCAGAGTGGTACGGAAATCCTGTTCTGGAAGTCATGTTACTAGACCATGATGAACCTACGAACTATGAGGAAGCGCTGATGAGCCTAGATTCCGTGGCTTGAGGCCATGAAATCTGAGATAGGATCCATGTGTGAGAACCAAGTATGGACTTTGGTTGACTTGCCCGATGATCGACAAGCCATAGAGAATAAAATGGATCTTCAAGAGGAAGACGGACGCTGATAGTAGTGTTACTATCTAGAAAGCTCGAATTATCGCAAAAAATGTTTTCGACAAGTTCAAGGTGTTAACTACGATGAGATTTTCTCACTTGTATCGATGCTTAAAAGTCTGTCCGAATCATGCTAGCAATTGCCGCATTTTATGAAATTTGGCAAATGGATGTCAAACCTGCATTCCTTAATGGATTTCTTAAAGAAGAGTTGTATATGATGCAACCAGAAGGTTTTGTCGATCCTAAAGGTGCTAACAAAGTGTGCAAAGCTCCAGTGATCCATCTATGGACTGGTGCAAGCATCTCGAAGTTGGAATATACGCTTTGATGAGTTGATCAAAGCATATAGTTTTATACAGACTTGTGGTGAAGCGTGTATTTACAAGAAAGTGAGTGGGAGCACTACAGCCTTTCTGATAAGTATATGTGAATGACATATTATTGATCGGAAATGATGTAGAATTTTCTGAAAAGCATAAAGGAGTGTTTGAAAGAAGTTTTTCAAAGAAAGACCTCGGTGAAGTTGCTTACATATTGGGCATCAAGATCTATAGAGATAGATCAAGACGCTTGATAAGATTTCTCAATGAATACATACCTTGACAAGATTTTTGAAATAGTTCAACATGGAACAGTCAAAGAAGGAGTTCTTGCATGTGTTGCAAGGTGTGAAGTTGAGTAAGACTCAAAGCCCGACCACGGCAGAAGATAGTGAGAGAATGAAAGTCAATCCCTATGACTCATGCATAGGTTCTATAAAGTATGTCATGCTATGTACCAGACCTATTGTATACCCTGCCCTGAGTTTGGCAAGGGAGTACAATAGTGATCTAGGAGTAGATAACTGGACATTGGTCAAAATTATCCTTAGAGGACTAAGGAAATATTTCTCGGTTATGGAGGTGATAAAGAGTTCGTCGTAAAGAGTTACCTCGATGCAAGCTTTGACACCGATCTGGATGACTCTGAGTCTCGATCTAGATACATATTGAAAGTGGGAGAATTTAGCTAGAGTAGCTCCGTGCAGAGCATTGTAGACATAGAAATTTGCAAAATACATACGGATCTGAATGTGGCAGACCCATTGACTAAACCTCTCTCACAAGCAAAACATGATCACACCTTAGTACTCTTTGGGTGTTAATCACATGGCGATGTGAACTAGATTATTGACTCTAGTAAACCCTTTGGGTATTGATCACATGGCGATGTGAACTATAGAGTGTTAAATCACATGACGATGTGAACTATTGGTGATAAATCACATGGCGATGTGAACTAGATTATTGACTCTAGTGCAACTGGGAGACTAAAGGAAATATGCCCTAGAGGCAATAATAAAGTTGTTATTTATATTTCCTTACATCATGATAAATGTTTGTTATTCATGCTAGAATTGTATTAACCGGAAACTTAGTACATGTGTGAATACATAGACAAAACAGAGTGTCCCTAGTATGCCTCTACCTGACTAGTTCGTTAAGCAAAGATGGTTAAGTTTCCTGACCATAGACATGTGTTGTCATTTGATGAACGGGATCACATCATTAGAGAATAATGTGATGGACAAGACCCATCCGTTAGCTTAGCATAAATGATCGTTTAGTTTTATTGCTATTGCTATTGCTTTCATCATGACTTATACATGTTCCTCTGACTATGAGATTATGCAACTCCCGAATACCGGAGGAACACCTTGTGTGCTATCAAACGTCACAACGTAACTGGGTGATTATAAAGATGCTCTACAGGTGCCTCCGATGGTGTTTGTTGAGTTGGCATAGATCAAGATTAGGATTTGTCACTCCGTGTATCGGAGAGGTATCTCTGGGCCCTCTCGGTAATGCACATCACTATGAGCCTTGCAAGCAATGTGACTAATGAGTTAGTTGCGGGATGATGCATTACGGAACGAGTAAAGAGACTTGCCGGTAACGAGATTGAACTAGGTATGATGATACCGACGATCGAATCCCGGGCAAGTAACATACCGATGACAAAGGGAACAACATATGTTGTTATGCGGTTTGACCGATAAAGATCTTCGTAGAATATGTAGGAGCCAATATGAGCATCCAGGTTCCGCTATTAGTTATTGACCCGAGATGTGTCTCGGTCATGTCTACATAGTTCTCGAACCCGTAGGGTCCGCACGCTTAACGTTCGATGATGATTTGTATTATGAGTTTATGTGATTTGATGACCGAAGGTTGTTCGGAGTCCCGGATGAGATCACGAACATGACGAGGAGTCTCTAAATGGTTGAGAGGTAAAGATCGATATATTGAAAGGCTATATTCGGACATCGGAAAGGTTCCGAGTGATTCGGGTATTTTTCGGAGTACCGGAGAGTTACGGGAATTCGCCGGGGGAAGTAGTGGGCCTTAATGGGCCATACAGGAAAGGAGAGAAGGGCCTCAAGGGGTGGCCGCGCGCCCCTCATGGGCTGGTCCGAATTGGACTAGGAGGGGGCGGCGCCCCCCTCCTTCCTTCTCCCCTCTTCCTCCTTCCCTTCCTTCTCCTAGTTGGAATAGGAAAGGCGGGGCCGAATCCTACTTGGACTGGGAGGGACTCCCCCTTTTTGGCGCGCCCCCTCTAGGGCTGGCCTCCTCTTCCCCCTCCTTCATATACGTGGGAGGGGGGCACCCCAAAGGCACACCAAAGTTTCTCTTAGCCGTGTGCGGTGGCCCCCTCCACAGAAACACACCTCGGTCATATCGTCGTAGTGTTTAGGCGAAGCCCTGCGCCGGTAACTTCATCATCACCGTCACCACGCCGTCGTGCTGACGAAACTCTCCCTCGGACTCAGCTGGATTAAGAGTTCGAGGGACGTCACCGAGCTGTACGTGTGCAGATCGCGGAGGTGCCGTGCGTTCGGTACTCGATCGGTTGGATCGCGAAGAAGTTCGACTACATCAACCGCGTTACTAAACGCTTCCGCTTACGGTCTACGAGGGTACGTAGACACACTCTCCCCTCTCGTTGCTATGCATCTCCATGAATAGATCTTGTGTGTATGCATAGATTTTTTTTTTTGTTTTCCATGCAGCGTTCCTCAACAGCCCGCCCGCCCGCATTTCTTGCGACGAACGAGCTAGCTGCGGCCGAGGAGCTAGCTCGTTCCTGGATCGATGGATCGATTGGAGCTGACTCGGGTAGCTAGCTCATGGATCTGGATCGTTTGGAGCTGGCTCGGGAGGAGCTAGCAAGCTAGCTCATGGATTTGGCCGCTTTCGATGTGCTTTGTATTTGGCCACTGCGTATTTGGCCATCGACGGTTCCCTATTTTACCGTTTTCCTGTGCTGCCCGCCGGCTTTGTAGGAGATCGTGGACATGGGTGAGAGGAAGAAGAAGACGTGAGAAAAAAATCTACAAATATTCAATTTTACAATTTAAGTTTAAGGGATCTGCTCGGCCACCACTGAAACTAACCCTTAAAATACGTTTTTCGCGAACTGAAGAACGCGTTTTAAGGGGTCTGCTAGATAGGGATGAAAATGGAGTGAAAAGTTTCCAATTTTTTTGAGGAAAAATGAAAACGAAAAGGAAGGAAATGAAAATTTGCAAAACGGAAATGAAAATGGAATTTTGTATGTGGAAATGGAAACAAAAATGGAACGGTGTTTTTCGATGGAACGGACGTGAAAAATATGAAGTTCCTATTTTTACTATAGGCTTATGGCTGCTTTGTCCCAATTACCAAACAACACACAATGACATAATGAGCAGAATGGATTATTTGAGGACCAACTTCTACCAGCACACACGTACTTAAGTATTAAGTCGACCCTGTATGAAATCGTTCATTAGTACTACAATACTACTCTAAGTTGCTAACACAACCATATTATTTTGTATCCATGTTAACAATTCATTAAATTTGTTTCTGCGTGTTTCTCTATTATTCAAGGGGGTTTTAAGTTCCGGTCAACACACACTTCTGTTTATGTGTCCGCTATGTATTCGCTCAACGTCCGTTTTCAATAGTATCTGTTTTCGTATTCATTTTTGAAGTTTCTATATTCGTTTTCGTTTCTAAAAAAAATATGAAAACAAATATGGTAGCACACAGTTTCGTCTGTTTTCGCTTCGTTTTCATCCCTACTGTTAGAGATGCTCTAAGGCCCGTATAATGCAAGATGCATAGGAAAGATGCTTGAAGAATAAATCAGGTTTTTCTTAAGCACCGGTGCTTATTTGTATAGAATAGACGCCTAATTAGGCATCTCTTCTGTAGAAATAGACACCTATGCTTCAGAAAAATCTGATTTATTTTTTTAAACACCTTCTTATGCATCTAACATCATTGTACAAGCTCTAGGTAACCCAGACATTTTTTCATCACAGCGACACTGACGAGAAGTGGTCAACAACGACGTTCGCGTCCGCCATCAGCGTGAGAGTTTTTTTTTTCCTGCAGAGGAGAATAGCCCCCGAATTTTCAGTAGGCCCAACCATCCCAATTTCCCCATCGGGCCCATCCAACCGCACAGGCCACGCCCTCGCTCCTCCGCCTCTCCCAGCGACGGACTCCACGGATCCACGGCGGTGGGGGCCCGATGGCCGCGGCGGCGAATCCTAGGGTCACGGGCGCACCTCCCGCGCCCCTGCTGCTCCCTCCACGGCTCCTCCGTTGCGCGGCCGGAAGGAGCCGCGGCCGGCGTGGGACGTTGCTCGCCGCCGCCCTCCGAGGCGTGCCGTCGGGAACTGGGCCACCGACAGGGCCACAGTGCGGAGCAGCGCTGTTGGTGGGCGTGCCCTGGGCGACCGCGGCACGGAGACGGCGCCGTCCGGCCACCAGTTTGGCCGGCGAAGGAGCTCTGCCCGCGCCGGCGCTCGCCCTGACGCCTTCCGCGCGGCGGCCTCTTCTTCCACTCCGCCATAGGTAAGCCATTTAGATTCCTCTTCCTCCGCTTTCTTTAAGGTTCTGGGCTGCGGCGATGGTTTGTGATAGAAACGTGGTAATAATCACGACAAGGTTGGGAGTCAGGCTGTAGAACTTTTCCTGTGTTTCCACTATGACAGTGAGATTAGACTTATATCATGTGGAGCTTATAGTGTGTTTCTGCTGCTGTGCATACTTCAAAGGACTGAGGAAGCCTAGCAAATAGTCATATTCTTGTTTTTTTCTTGGGGGACAGATTCTTGTGTTGCACGAATACGGCAACCTCGAGTGACGGCGAAGCGTCGCCTTCGCCTGATGGCGGCAAGAACCCGTTGGCCCTGATCGTCGAGCTGTGGCGCCGGACGGTGCAACCGCTAGGGGATTACGGATTCGGGAAGCGCAGCGTGTGGGAAGGCGGCGTGGGACTCTTCATGGTCTCCGGGGCAGTCCTGCTGGCGCTCGCGCTCGCGTGGCTCCGGGGTTTCCAGCTGCGGTCGCGGTTCCGCAAGTACAACGCCGTGTTCGAGTTCAGCCAGGCATGCGGGATTTGCGTGGGCACGCCCCTCAGGATACGCGGGGTCACCATTGGGAGCGTCGTCCGTGTCGACTCTTCGCTCAGGAGTATTGATGCATATGTTGAGGTGCGTATCAACACTTCTTGCTCTCTCCTCTTTTGTCATCAATAATTCATGTCAACAGTTCCTTTTTTACTGGTATCCATAGATTTCTCACTGTAGTGTGTAGAATGTAGTATGTGGAAACTGAACATAAAATAAAGTTGTTACCTTCTCTTCCTGAGTGCTTGCAATTCGTGCAAGCATTTCTCAAAACTGAACCATAATTTAGTTTTCCTGATAAATCATTTTGTTACATTTCTCCTGTTCCATTATGATAATGAGTGGGTGTGGCATGCTAGTAAGTTGTTATCAATAGTTCCCTTGTTTTTGCCTGTGTTTCAGTTTCTTTGCTGTACTATAGAAGACTTCCCTTTTTTGGACTCAATCTCTGATAGATGAATTCTTCTATATGGCAGGTTGAAGATGATAAAATTATCGTGCCCCGTAATTCATTGGTTGAGGTGAATCAATCTGGTCTCCTAATGGAGACAATGATTGACATTACACCAAAAGATCCACTCCCTACACCTTCAGTTGGTCCACTTGACACAGACTGTTCCAAAGAAGGCTTAATCCTTTGTGACAAAGAGAGAATGAAAGGACATCAAGGAGTAAGCTTAGATGCACTGGTTGGTATATTTACCCGTCTAGGAAGAGACATGGAGGAAATTGGTGTTCAAAAAAGCTTCAAGTTGGCGGAAAAGGTTGCATCTATAATGGAAGAAGCACAACCTCTCCTTTCACGGGTACAATCTTCTGACTAATTCTTGTGTGACATGTTGCATCCTTTGATACGTTTGCCACATTTAGCTAATGAATTATCTGTGAAACCACTCCGTCTTACTCGATATTTCTGAATAGGATTTCATTTTACAAAATTAAAATGACCCCCGCCTAATGAAGTTCTGCGAAGCAGGTCTGCATTTTTGCAGTAGTGTTTCCCAAAACTCAGTTCTTTTTATTTGTGAAGAAAGACTCGTTTGCCAAATACATATGGTACTATATAGGGGCCTGGTTCTGCATTACCTCGTAGCATTTCTTATCAAGTGATGGCATATATTATGTCCTAATTTTGTGACTATTGATACTTATCTCTGAGCATCAACATGTTTTCCATATATGTCCTGCATATGATGGGTATTGGGCAGCATACCAAGTAACAAAGTCTGTTTTAATACTGCTAAAAAAAACTTGGTCATCTTTACAATACTAGAGCTCAAAACTAACTCTTGTCAAAACTGATACAAGTTTCGCATACTTCTGTGGGAATTGGGTTGAACTGCTGAAAATTTCAAGATTAGGTCCATCATGTTGCTATTGCATACCTATCCCGGCCACTGGCTAGTATGCTTGGCTAGCACTGTTTCAGGACCATCATCAAGGGGAAGGACCTCCACTCAGTTGGCATATGTTGTTAGGTTTTTATTTTCTGTTTGCAAAAACAGGGTGGCTGATGCTTTCTCCACATATATGCAGTTTTCTGGATCTCAACTTATTTGCAGACAATAGAGGAACATAGTGGTCACTAGTTGTGCCATTAAATGTCATATGCATCAACTTAAATGTTAGTGATGGAACAGATTGAAGCATTAGCTGAAGAAGTTCAACCTTTGCTCTCGGAGGTGCGTGAGAGTGATCTGGTGAAGGATGTGGAAACCATAGCTAAAGGTCTGGCTGAGGCATCCGGCGATTTAAGGTACTTGATTAATCCTACCAATTGCTGTTTCTGCTCTCTTATAGCCTTGGAAGTGCAAATTTTATGGCACTCTTTATCTTACTTGTCCTTATGCCACCGTGCAGAAGGTTGAAGTCTTCCATGCTTACCCCTGAGAACAGTGATCTAATCAAGCAGTCTATTTTCACCCTTATATTTACTTTGAAGAACATTGAGGTCTGTTATCTGTATCTTTAGTTATTTCTGAAACTGGAGGCAAGCAAGGTTTTTACATGTGTCCTTGGTTACTTTCAGAGTATCAGCTCAGACATCTCTGGTTTCACTGGCGATGAGGCGACACGACAGAACATCAAGCTGCTGATTAAGTCACTTAGCAGACTATTGTGATCCCTCAGTTGAACAAAACACAGTTATGTGTTGAGATGGAGAATTATGAGTAGAGTAGGCCATCCAGATGAGATTGAAGCATCTTTAAGAGAAGCTAATAATTGTTGAGGTCTGTCAGTTTTTTTTCCTCATATCTTTTCTGCATTCTTGACACGAAAAGCAGTATTATTTGTTGTTGTCGAGGAGTTATAGCAGGCCGGTTTTTTGTGTGTGCAGCACGGTTGTGGTTGAACAAGTGTGAACAAGGAATTTGCTAGTACTATTGTGCTTATGTTAGCAATCTATAAATTGTCGATATTTTGTCCCATGAACAGTGGCTCCTGAACATCTAATGAACTACTACTTTTATCAGTCTTCGTTAAATTCAGATTATACTTCTAGATATAGACTGTTTTTTGTTCTATGAAATGGTAGACTATATTTTACTTGGTTAGAGCAACTTGTGTTTTTTCTTTCCCAGCATAAAACTAGGTAATCAACATTTTGATTTTTTTTTCAGAGCACATTATGTCAACTATAGCCTGCTGCATATAACATGTTAAAAACAACCCTATCCTTTAATATACTTTTTTTTATAGAGGCCACAACCCTGTCCCACAATGACATTCTTTGAGATTTGTAATTTGATGAGTTGCTTCTTTGGATCGTAGGCCTATGCCTCCTTGCATAACAGGTCACTGCAGCTGCCTCGAGGAATTTTGATCGCCTTCCTTGTCAGCGAGTTGGACCACAATGTGCTATCCATATATAGTAATAATGCAAATAGTAAACCTTAGTGAGTGAGCGGACTAGGATTTCTCTGCTACTAGATGTTGTGCAACATAAGTGGAAACATATTTAACTCAAAGCTCGATTGACAAAGAATTAGCAAGAACAGAGCAACCACCTCAGGGGAGGTGACTTGGTTTGGCATGAACAAAGCAACCACCTTTCTGATTCATTGCTGTTTCTGTTCTTGGACTTACAAATAGGATGAATTCATGATCATTGAATGCTCAAATAAATCAAGAAAATGGTTGTCTTGATAATATTGATTGCCCCCCTTGGCTGTTGCATAGATTTCTAGCTATGGTGCACACTACCCCAAAAGTGGCAAGGCACCGAGGAGAAAACCACCCACACCCGAGAGTTGAGAGAGAGCCAAGATTTGGAGGCGACAGAATTGCAAGACGATCATTCAACTTGTGTTTTGCTTGTTTGGCTACTTTGTTGGCTCTTTGTTTTCTGCCGAACTATTGGTATTTGACCTCATGAACTAGTGTTGAATTGTCCCCGACCATGCAAAGGACTTTGCAATGTAAAGATGACGGTTCTTGTTTGACTCGATTGGGTCGACCATGATTTATGTATGATTTTCTCCCTGTTTATTTTCCTGGTTCATACAGCAAAACAAGCTCATTTTGTTCGGGAATCAATGTTTCTCCAGTAATTCATTCATGATTTTTGTGTGAGCGGCAAAGACTAGCGGACTTTTGTCCCCAATGCAGTGTTGGTGTTGCCCACCTAAGGAGAAGGACAAAGTACTTTATTTGTTTTTTCACGAGGATGGATACTAAATAAAGGATAATAGTGCTATGATTTTGCTTTATAACTGAATGAGTTACATCATTTGTCCACGTTTTGTGTATGGTTATCCTGGTCCATTGATATGGATAATGTGAGCGGCACCGAACAAATCTCTCCTTCCTACTTAAAAAATAATAATAGTGCCATCTTCTGGTACTTCTGGCATATAGTCATGAATATGCAACGACTTATTTGGAATAGAAGTATCTATTCCAAGAAAAATTAAGCTGTGGTGCTGAATGTTTTATGCATTCCTAGGTACTGCAGCCTCTTAGATTATAAGACTATTCAAATCATATCTACTGTAAATGTTCTCCTTTTTAGTGCCTTGCTCAATTGAAGTTTAACTCATTTACTTTAACAATTTATTGCCAATGTTGCTTTATATATAAAGCCGAGCAGGAGCCTGTTTCGAGACCATGTATTGCCAAAGCACGGGAAGATTCTCAAGCTTGTCGCTCCTTAACTATCTTTCATACTCCTGATCAGTTAAGTTCCATACAATTGTGGGAACTTTTCACCGAGGGGAAAAGTCACCACACAATGCATCTATGGAAAATTCAGTTTGTTGGCCATTCCCTATTTCCATTTTCCTTCCCTTCTACTAGTAGTATAGATCTTTGACTTTGAGCAAATCATGCCACATGGCACAATCAATCATTTCGTTTTATGCCTCGTCCGCTTAATCCCACCGGTGATTTCATACCTGGCTCTGACCACGCTTTGCCAGGGACCGTCTCCACGTTCCAACTTG
Source organism: Aegilops tauschii subsp. strangulata (assembly GCF_002575655.3). Classification (NCBI taxonomy): domain Eukaryota; kingdom Viridiplantae; phylum Streptophyta; class Magnoliopsida; order Poales; family Poaceae; genus Aegilops; species Aegilops tauschii. The sequence goes on from NC_053039.3 coordinate 52,758,874, forward strand.
CATTTTCAAATAATTTCAAGTTATTCACTCACCCAAAGACGAACACTTGTTGGATGAGTACACACGTGCCTTCTCATCCTTGTGAAGGAGAAGAAGAATCAACGGGAAGCAAATCCACTGGGATCGACCGGCCTCCTACAGTCCTAGTACTTTCTGTCGGTGAGGGCGCAGCGCGGAGCAGGAATCTTATCTTTTCGTGGTCTCTGCTCTGACTGTCGCGCCGGCTCTTTGCAGCAGCATGGGGGAAGGCGCTGCGGGCGCCTGCCAAAGGTCCGCGGCGTGGACTAGAAGGCAAGCAAGCAAGCGTCCATTCCGTTCCGTTTCCAACGCCCGGCTTCGTTTGTTTATCTCCGTAAGTATACTACGTACGTGCGTGCTCCTTGCCGCTGCAGTCCCAAAGCAAAGCTCGGGTCATGTGCAACCAGATGCCAAACCTTTTTCTAGAGGTAAAAGCACTGGGTTCTAGAACTTGTCCAGGATGTGATGCTTTGGTCTTAGAACTTGCAAAATGCACCTAACTAGTCCTACAACTTGCAGGCGATGTGTAAATTTGATCCTAGACCAATCACAGCGCACCAGGTGGACTCTGCTGACTCGGGCCGATCAGCGTGCGCATATTTGCAAAAAAAAATGCTGCCTTTCCTTCTAATCAACCCGCAAGACAGTCACCTGAAATAATTATGTTTGATTAAGCTGTTGACTCCGATCGTTGCCCCCCAACTCCAGACAGCCATGTTCGTCGGCCCCCTTTCTTTCTCTGCTCTTCGCTTTCCCTGCTCGTCGCCGCCGCCGTCCAGCTAGCCAACATGGTTTCCTGGAGTGATGGATCCAGCTCCTCGTCACTGGGCGGCGACTCTGTCAGCAGTCCGGTGAGCTCTTTTCCCTGCACATCTGGCATCTAGGGTTAGGCAAAATGGGGGATTTCTGACAAGATTTTATTTAGGCTCCTCCCATTGTTGTCTGCTCCGAATGGAGCGGCCTTGCTGCAGATCTACCTGCTAGATGTGAACACCAAGCCATAGTTGAGAAGTTTGTGGCCTTTGAGTCTGTGGACAATGGAAGAAGATTCCTGAGTTGTGCACAAAAGGTTAGTAGTTTTTCAGATGTGCAGTGAACTTCAGATTCAGTTACCAAAGTAGTGACTAGTTGTAGATGTAGATGGTAGTGCCATATTTAGTGTACATATTTTTGCCATTTAAGTGAATATGTGATTTGCATGAACTTCATCTGTGCCATTTATAGTTTTGTTCTTTGCTATAGTGTTGTAAGAAGATTATGTGTAGTTTAAATAATTGAGATTGGTGTCCAATATATAGTCTTAAATTAGTTCAGTAATTATACAAGGTTACTCTGAAAAGTTAACTGAATCTGGTGTCAGTTAACTGAATTAACTCACTTAACTGAATCTGGTGTCAATTAACTAAATTAACTCTATTAATTCATTTTTCTATTGATTTTAGGAAGGGACTAAATGCAGCTATGTGCACTGGGTTGACCCAGAGTGGCCTCCTCAATTGAAGATGAGTCTAGCTAGGCTCTGGGACATGTATGAAGATGAGGCCAAGCTCTGGCTCAGGAAAAATGTTGTCAATGCTGAAGAAAACTGTAAGATGTTAGGACCGAAGGAACATATGGAAAAATATCTTAGATTTTTTTAAGCTAGATTTTGCTAAGATGGTGGCTGAGAAGGAGGAGGCAATTGCCCAATTGGGAAGCACACAGCTTGCTCTTTCCGACCTAAAGCAAGAGCTTGAGAAGAAGAAGTTGTCTGATAAATCTACCACTAGCATTCATCAGGTGGTGAGTGCTAAGGCAGAGAAAGAGAGGGATCAGATGATGCAAGAGAGGGATAAATTGATGGAAGAGAGGGAGCAGTTGAAGAAAGAGAAGAAGAAGCTAGACTACATGATTGGTGACTTATTCAAGCATAAGGAAGACACCAAGTGCAAGATAATGAAGGTTAGGGAGATGCTAGATGAAATTGAGTGATCCATTGTTGTTGTAATGTCTGTTGATCTTAATATGGTGTACTTTTGTAATGAAGTTGTTTCAGTGGGCTTGTTTAATTTGGTGAATTAGTATGAGTGGACTTGTTAAATTTGGTGTAGCCCACATTTGAGTGACCCATTGAAGTTGTTTGGGTCAGTGTACTTGTTTAAGTTAGTGGATTAGTATCTTTGATGGAAGATGACTGAATTATTTGATGCACTGATTTTTTATCATTGTTCTCAGTTAACTGAATTTGTATGTTAACTGCATATTTGTATTCAGTTTACTGCATATAGATTCAGTTAACTGCATACAAATTCAGTTAGCTGAATTTTTGTTCAGTTAACTGAATGTTCCCACTTAGTTGTAGTTAACTGAAGTAAACACCCTTAGTTTAAGCTAACAGAAGTAAACTCACTTAGTTTAAGCAAACCGAATTTGGATGCAGTTAACTGAACTTGAATTCAATTAACTTGTTGTTGAACTTGTAGTTAACTATTTTTCACTTAACTAAGTTAGTTTACTGAATTTTCCTGAACTTGCAATTAGCCAAGTCAGTTAACTGAACATACAGAATGCAGCATGCTATTTATAGTAAGTGGTTGTCGGCGTCCTGGGAACGGGGGTCCCCAGACTTGCCTGCCTGCGGTCCACGGCGTGGCTCCACCAGTGGCCCTGTACGACCCATCTTCATCAGCCAACACTCAAGACCCTCACGAGGGGCCAAGCCTCACGAGGGGGACGATGCAAGACCTCCTCGGGGGTGGCTTCACCAGGCTGGCTCGCAAGGGGCGGAGAGATCAAGGCGAGGGGCACCTCGTGAGGTTTCTGTGACGCAAGCCATGACGACCGAGGCCAGGCAGGCGCCAGGCGGGCGCCTGCGCGCACAGTGTCCTCATTTCCTCTTTGGTGATAAAGAGGCAGGCATAGGCGAGGAGTCCCGAGGCATCAGGCAAATGTTTCCATATTGGTGCAACAAGACCAAGACCAGCAGGACGGCAGGAAGGAGGTCACCATGGAGCCTAGGACGACACCACCGCCAGAGCCTTTGGCAGGCGAGGACCACCTTTAGTCAGGATAACTTGTACTGGTTGTACCCCTTCGAATCTGGCCGTTGTTGGATCCCTTCCCGCCTAAACATTTGGGGAGAGGACCAGGGCCTCTATAAATAGGACTAGCCACCACAGTTGGAAGGGGACGGATGACGGACCATTGAGATCATCCTCATCCACACAGGCACACCAAGCACAAGAGCACCTCTCCTCAGGAGGTTGTTCTTCCCTTGTAATTGTTCATCAACCCAAGAGGCAATCCACCACACCACACTGGAGTAGGGCATTACACCACATCGGTGGCCCAAACCAGTATAAACCTTGTGTCCCTTGTTCTGTGAGTTAGACGTGTTGAGCCTTGAGATCGCGGTGAGGGCGTGAGCTAGGGAGAGGAGAGATCTTTGTGCGCACCCCAGAGTTCGAACCTGAAAGTCCTAGTTATCGACTAGAGGGGGGGTGAATAGGCGATTTTTATGAAAGTCTTCAAAACATGAGAGTTTCGAAGACAAACAATAGAAATGAACCTATTGATATGCAGCGGAAGGTAGGCTACACTAAGCAAGCCATAGTCAAGTATTCAATGAAGAGAAAGCACGAAGACTAATAGCAGCTAGGTAGTAAAGATCAGGATGGAATATAGTATGAAGCCAAACAACAATAGTAGTCACACAGTGAAGTCAAACAGGTAATGCAAACAGGCAATGACTTCACGAAGACAAACTGTAAATAACGAGAGGGAGAGGATAGAACCAGACACTTGGTGAGGACAATGATTTGTTGGACCAGTTCCAGTTGCTGTGAAAACTGTACGTCTGGTTAGGGAGGCTGAGATTTAACTCAGAAGACCGTGTCTTCACCTTATTCCCCTTGAGCTAAGGACACCCAGTCCTCGCCCAATCACTCTGGTAAGTCTTCAAGGTAGACTTCCAAACCTTCACAGACTTCGTTCACCGGCGATCCACAATGACTCTTGGATGCTCAGAACACGACGCCTAACCGGTTGGAGGATTCACAGTCCTCAAGTGTAACAAGTCTTCAGGTCACGCGGACAGAAAGACTTCAGTGATGCCTAACACTCTTTGGCTCTAGGTGTTTGGGCTTTGTCCTCGCAAGGATTTCTCTCTCTCAAAAGCTTCGGAGGTGGGTTGCTCTCAAACGACAAAAGCCGTGCACTAACTCTGAGCAGCCACCAATTTATGGTGTAGGGGGTGGGCTATTTATAGCCACTAGGCAACCCGACCTGATTTGTCCGAAATGACCCTGGGTCACTAAGGAACTGACACATGTTCCAACGGTCAGATTTCAAACACACGTGGCAGCTTGACTTGGGCTACAAGTAAAGCTGACTCATCCAGCTCTGGATAAGATTTGCTCTCATTGTCTTCGCTCGAAGACATAGGATTTTGGTTGAGCATCACTTCAGTCACTCTGACTTTGTTCACTGAGACCCCACTTAACAGTACGGTGGTTCCTATGACTCAACAAAGAAGAAAAGGAAACAACGAAACAACTAAGTCTTCGCGCTCCATAGTCTTCACGTGATGTCTTCTCTTGTCATAGTCTTCAATGTGAATGTCTTCACATACCAGATACCACCATTGTCTTCAATGTCTTCATACATTTTTAGGGTCATCTCCGGTAGGTAAACCAAATCAATGAGGGACTACTACTTGTGTTATCCTGCAATTCTCACAAACACATTAGTCCCTCAACCAGGTTTGTCGTCAATACTCCAAAACCAACTAGGGGTGGCACTAGATGCACTTACAGAACCTCAAGGATTTTGTCGGAACCCAAAATCCGACATTTGGCACGCCAGGTAGGGGTGCGTTGAAGCTTTCCTTACGTCGATCCATGATCCGCCGCCTCCGCGCCTTGTCCCCATGGTCGGCGTTGCTCCCCAGGCTGGGATGGCGGGCGCCCACGACAGCGCCAGGGGGCTCAGGGCCTTTACCCCCGTCTTGCAACAGGTACGATGGCCGCCCAAGTTCAAGGAGATGCCGCCACGTTACGACGGCGCGGCGGACCCGTCAGCCTTCCTGCTGGCGTATGAAGAGGCCGTCCTGAAGGCTGGGGGGCGACGACAAGGCCATAGCCAACTGGCTTCCCATGGCCCTTGCTGGTGCACCGTGCGCCTAGCTGCTCGCCCTCCCAGGATCCTCGGTGGCATCTTGGGAGGAGCTGCGCGGCCTCTTCGCCGCGCGCTTCGCAGCACCGGCGCCCCTCACCATCGCGGCCCTCCTCGACGGCTCGCAAGCGCCGCCCTCGGACCATCACACCAAGACGTTCTTTCGCCAAATTGGCGCCGCTTCCGTGCGCCAAGGAGCTCCCCCGGGTTGGGCGGCGCCCAAGGCCGACCTGACCTTCGACTCGGGGGATCACCCTGTTACCACCGCCGGCTCGGGCGTGCTCCCAAGGCTTTGCACGCCCACCATCTGCAGCGTAGCTGTCACCAAGACCCTCATCGACGGCGGCGCCGGCCTCAACGTGCTCTCTGTGGAACCTTTTAGCCTTCTTCACGTACCGCTCGAGCAGCTCCGCCCCAGCAAGCCCTTCTCCGGGGTCGGTGGCGGCTCCACCAGCCCCCTCGGGCAGATCCGTCTTCCCGTGACCTTCGGCACCCGCGACAACTACCGCACCGAGTTGATCGACTTCGACGTCGCCCGCATTGGCCTCCCGTACAACGCCATCCTCGGGTACCCAGCTTTGGCTTAGTTTATGGCGGCGACCCATCCGGCCTACAACCTCATGAAGATGCCCGGGAGCAAGGACGTCCTCACCTTAGTTGGAGATACCAAGGAGGCTCTTGTGGCACTCAAGCTTGCCCTCAAAACCGCCGCGGCGGCACGACCGGCCGACGCGGCCACCCCTGGAGTTAAGGAGGCCCCGCCAGCAAGGAAGAAGCAGTTGTTCACTCAAAATCGGGCAGAAACCAAGTAGGTGCCGGTCGAGGAAGATGGGTCCTCTGGAGCCACCTTCACCATAGGTGCCAACCTCGACCCGGATCAAGAGGAGGCGTTGGTGAGGTTCCTTCGCGCGAACAAGGATGTATTTGCCTGGGAACCCAAGCAGCTAGTGGGAGTCCCAAGAGGGGTGATCGAGCAACAGTTGAGGGTGTGCCCCAATGTGCGCCCTGTGAAGCAGAAGGCGCGGCGACAGTCCACAGAAAAGCAGTCCTTCATCGTCCAGGAAACCCGCAAGCTGGAGGTAGCGGGTGTCATCCGTGAGGTTCGGTACCCTGAGTGGCTGGTGAGGGAGTCCTGGATTAGGGGGTCCTCGGACAGCCGGACTATATACTTTGGCCGGACTGTTGGACTATGAAGATACAAGATTGAAGACTTCGTCCTGTGTTCGGATGGGACTCTCCTTTGCGTGGAAGGCAAGCTTGGCAATTCGGATATGTAGATCTCCTCCCTTGTAACTGACTCTGTGTAACCCTAGCCCCCTCCGGTGTCTATATAAACCAGAGGGTTTAGTCCGTAGGACAAATCATAGGCTAGCTTCTAGGGTATAGCCTCTACGATCTCGTGGTAGATCAACTCTTGTAATACTCATATCATCAAGATCAATCAAGCAGGAAGTAGGGTATTACCTCCATAGAGAGGGCCCGAACCTGGGTAAACATTGTGTCCCCCGCCTCCTGTTACCATCCTCCTTAGACGCACAGTTCGGGACCCCCTACCCGAGATCCGCCGATTTTGACACCAACATTGGTGCTTTCATTGAGAGTTCCACTGTGCCGTCACCATAAGGCTTGATGGCTCCTTCGATCATCGGCAACGATGCGATCCAGGGCGAGGTTTTCCCCCTGGACAGATCTTCGTATTCAGCGGCTTCACACTGTGGGCCAACTCGCTTGGCCATCTGGAGCAGATCGAGAGCTACGCCCCTGGCCGTCAGGTCAGGTTTGGAAACTTAAACTATACTGCCGACATCCGCGGAGACTTGATCTTCAACGGATTCGAGCCCGGGTCAGGTGTGCCACACAGTCACGACGAGCATGACTTAGCTCTGCCGCCGGATAGTGTTCGAGAGATCACCCCTGTGGCAACTCCGGCCCTCGATCCGGAGCAGATCGCGTCGTCCAAGGATGGGTGGATGGACCCCGCCACGGAGGCCGCACACTCAGCGGCGATAGAGCCGAATACTGACTTCACCTCCTACGAGACCTGTGTTGCCGGACCCTTGGATTCGTCCCCGGCCACGGGCTCCGAACCGCTTGCGTCCGTGCCTATAGAATCTGATTGGGCGCCGATCATGGAGTTTTCCTTCGCGGATATCTTTCAGCACTCGCCCCTGGGCGACGTGCTGAATTCATTAAGGTCTCTCTCCTTGTCAGGAGGCCCTTGGCCGGATGACGAAGAAATTCCTTCCCCACCCACCACCCACTTAATAGCCACTGTCGACGACTTAACCGACATGCTCGATTTCGACTCCGAAGACATCGACGGTATGGACGACGATGCAGGAGAAGAACAGGAACCACCGCCCACAGGGCGCTGGACTGCCACCTCATCATATGATATATACATGGTGGACACCCCCAAAGAAAGCGATGGCAATAAGGCAACGGAGGACAATCCCCTCGAGAAGCAATCTAAGCACCGGCGTCAACGGCGCCGCTCTAACCCCGCCATAGCAAAAACGGCGATACCGGCACAAGAGACAATAACACTGCAGATAGTGCCGAAGACGAAGACAATCCCCTCCAGCCAGGCTTCGAGCGGGAGGATGGGCAAGCTAGCCCTAAGGAACAGGCAGCAGACGGAGAATCAGAGGATGAAAATTACATGCCTCCCTCCGAAGACGAGGCGAGCCTCGGCGACGAAGAATTTATCGTGCCGGAGGATCCCGTCGAACAGGAGCGCTTCAAGCGCCGGCTTATAGCCACAGCAAAAAGCTTGAAGAAAAAAGCAACAACAGCTTCAAGCTGATCAAGATCTGCTAGCAGATAGATGGACCGAGGTCCTGGCGGCCGAGGAATACGAACTCGAGCGCCCAACCAAAAGTTACCCAAAGCGCAGGTTGCTACCCAACTCGAGGAGGAAGCATTAAAACCTACGCTTCCAGCGTATGATGCGGCTGACCGGCCACCTCGTGGCCGAGACAAAGCGGCATATTAGGCCGAAGTCCAGCCCGCACCCCGTCGCCAGTTAAACAAAAATACCAAGGCCCGGGGTAACACGCAGGACCTGCGAGACGTATTGGAAAACAAAGCAGGACATGCAAGATCGATCTACGGATCACGGGGGCGTGCCCCAACGCGTGACGACGACCGTCACGCCGGATATACTAAAAGCAAATCCGGCAGGGCCGAATATAGCAGACAAGACTCGTATGAACTACGTCGCGACATAGCCCGGCACAGAGGCGCCGCACACCCCCTATGCTTCACTGACGAAGTAATGGATCATGAATTCCCAGAAGGTTTTAAACCCGTGAACATTGAATCATATGATGGTACAACAGACCCCGCGGTATGGATTGAAGATTTCCTCCTCCACATCCACATGGCCCGCGGTGACGATCTACATGCCATCAAGTACCTCCCACTAAAACTCAAAGGGCCGGCTCGGCATTGGTTGAATAGCCTGCCGGCAAACTCCATTGGCAGTTGGGAGAATTTGGAAGACGCATTCCTTGACAACTTCCAGGGCACTTATGTGCGACCACCGGATGCCGATGACTTGAGTCACATAACCCAACAGCCAGGGGAATCAGCCAGGAAATTCTGGACTCGGTTCCTAACTAAAAAGAACCAAATTGTCGACTGTCCGGATGCTGAGGCCTTAGCGGCATTTAAGCATAACATCCGCGATGAGTGGCTTGCCCGACACCTCGGCCAAGAAAAGCCGAAGTCCATGGCAGCCCTCACGACACTCATGACCCGCTTTTGTGCGGGCGAGGACAGCTGGCTGGCTCGCAGCAACAAAACATCAAGAAACTCTGGCAATTCAGATGCCAAAGATAGCAACAGAAGGCCGCGTCGCAACAGACACAAGCGCCGCAACAACGGTGACAACGCCGAAGACACGGCAGTTAATGCCGGATTCGGTGGCTCTAAATCCGGTCAGCGGAAAAAGCCGTTCAAAAGAAGCAATCCGGGCCCGTCCAGTTTGGACCGCATACTCGATCGCTCGTGTCAAATTCACGACACCCCCGATAAACCAGCCAACCACACCAACAGAGAATGCTGGGTGTTCAAACAGGCCGGCAAGTTGAATCCTGAAAACAAGAAGGGGCTGCACAGTGACGACGAGGAGGAGCCCCGGCCGCCGAACACAGGAGGACAAAAGAAATTTCCTCCCCAAGTGAAAACGGTGAACATGATATACGCAACCCATATTCCCAAGCGGGAACGGAAGCGTGCACTACGGGACGTCTATGTGATGGAGCCAGTCGCCCCAAAGTTCAACCCATGGTCTTCTTGTCCGATCACGTTCGATCGCAGGGACCACCCCACCAGTATCCGTCATGGCGGTTCTGCCGCATTGGTCCTTGACCCCATCATTGACGGATTTCACCTCACTCGAGTCCTTATGGATGGTGGCAGCAGCCTGAACCTGCTCTATCAGGATCCAGTGCGCAAAATGGGTATAGACCCCTCGAGGATCAAACCCACAAGAACCACCTTTAAAGGTGTCATACCAGGTGTAAAGGCCTGTTGCACGGGCTCAATCACACTGGAAGTGGTCTTCGGATCTCCGGACAACTTCCGAAGCGAGGAGTTAATCTTCGATATCGTCCCCTTCCGCTGTGGCTATCACGCACTGCTAGGACGAACCGCATTCGCCAGATTCAACGCGGTACCGCATTATGCATACCTCAAGCTCAAAATGCCATGACCTCGCGGGGTTATAACAGTTAGTGGAAACACAGAACGCTCGCTCCGTACGGAGGAGCACACCGCTGCCCTTGCAGCAGAAGTGCAAAGCAGCCTTCTGAGGCAAACCGCCAATTCGGCGAAAAAGCCCCCGGACACCTTCAAGCGAGTCCGGAGTACCCTGCAACAGGATCACCAAGCATGTTCAGAGCTCGTCTAGCAATTCGGCCTCCGTCCCAGTCCCAGTCAAGCGGCGAAATTTGCGCCACGCGTACATAATTACGCACTCAAGATACCATGGGCATAGGCGGAGGCACGGCTACGGCACGGCCCACAATGCGGCTCGACCGCTTCAGGACCCGTATACCTTTAGAATTTTCTTCCTTTCAGGCCCCTATTCTCTGAAGGCCCTCTCCGATCGTCTGATTATCGGACCCGTCATGGGAAGGAAACACCAAGGAAGCAAGAAGCTTTGATGTACAAGGGAATCCCCAGGTGGTCTCTGATAACGATCGCTATACCTGTTTTGCATACCCACACGCAGCTTGCCCTTGGATAGGACATGTCAAATAGTCCTATTTTTTGCTTATTGCACTACTTGTACACATACGCTTTGACGTATCATTTAAATAATAATATACAACCTTAGCTTATTATTAAATTTCTTCATCTTTTTTCCTTGTTGGTTTATTTACGACAAATTGCACCTGTACATTCTGATACGTCCAGTGCGCCAGGGGCTTCAGTGTACCCCATAACACGACATGAAAAGTCCGAACACTTTCGACAGTGCGGCACCCCAAACTTATAGCATTATATGCACCAGCTCCGAATCATGTCTTGGGTCAATAGTTGGGTTTGCCCGGCTCCCATGTTTTGGTACCTTACGTTCCGCTATATCGGCTAAGGTAGCACTGGGAGAACTACTGTGATTGTGTCCCGGTTCTTCCGGACCAACACCTCAGTAGAGAAAGCCGAAAACTGACTGTCATGATGCGACGAGAGCTGGTCGCTGTTCGAGAGGTCTCAAATCCTTAAAGATTTTTTCCGCTTCGGGCGAGGAGTCGGCCTTGTCCGATCTAGGCGTACATAGCGCCCCAAGTTTGGCCTTCCGAATACTAGGGGCTTCTCCAAAATTTAAAATTGTAGACTTCTATGGCCAAGTGAGAGTGATAAAGCTTTATAGTCCGATTGCCTGGTTCGTTGTGCTAAACACCTCCTTCGAAGGACCCAAAACTGGGATAAAGAGTGATCGGGTTTATCCCGAACACCTCAGTACTAGTTACATGGGGGCAGAAACCGGCGACTGGCCATCTCTCAGATTTTATAAATGGCCGCACAGAAGGTAATATTTTAAATTAACAAGCGTTACATAGCGCACATGAACTCGTTTCATATTATAGGATCGCATGAGTACATTCATTCAAAGATTACATCCTTAGCACATTCCTCCGCCACAAGGCGGGCACCCTTCAGGACACTGTCATAATACTTTTCGGGGTGGCGATGCTCCTTGCCCTCCGGTGGCCCCTCCTTCACCGGCTTTTCGACATCCATCTTTGCCCAGTGCACTTTCGCACGGGCAAAGGCCCTGCGTGCACCTTCAATACAGATGGACCGCTTTATGACTTCGAGCCGTGGACAAGCATTCACAAGCCGCTTTACTAGGCCGAAGTAGCTGCTAGGCAGGGGCTCGCCAGGCCACATCCGGACTATGAGACCCTTCATGGCCAGTTCGGCCGCCTTGTGAAGCTCGGCCAGTTGCTTCAACTTGTCGCTCAAGGGCATCGGATGTTCGGTCCCAGTATACTGAGACCAGAACAACTTCTCCGTCGAGCTCCCTTCCTCGGCCCGGTAGAACTCCGCGGCATCCGACACACTGCTGGGTAGATCTGCGAACGCTCCTGGAGAGCTCCGAATTCGGGTAAGTAAAAGGAAAGTTTCCTTCACATGCTTGCTTTGGATAATGAATGCCTTACCCGCCGCTATCTTCTTGACCGCCTCAATTTCTTGGAGGGCCTTTTGGGCTTCGGCTTTGGCATTTTGTGCGTTCTCGAGGGCCTTCGCAAGCTCGGACCCTTGCGTCTTAGAGTCACGCTCCAAGGACTCGTACTTCCTGACAAAGTCCTGGAGCTCTTGCTGCACCTCGCTGACTCGGGCTTCTTGCTTCTCGCGCTCGGCGCGCTCCGTGGCCGCCTTGCTTTCGGCCTCGGACATCGCCTTCTTCAGGGCCGCCACTTCAGTCGTAGCCCCTAGCAAAATCCATGACGATCCTGTGATCTAACAAACCACCTTCCTTTTTTCTTTATCAATAAACAAACGGGGTATTACTTACCTTTGTTCTCTTCGAGCTGCCTCTTGGCAAGGCCGAGCTCTTCCTCGGACCACTCAAGGTCCCGCTTCAGTGCGGTGACCTCCGCCGTGCGAGCGGCAGCGGCCAGCAGCGAAGCCTGCTTATTCACATAGACATATTCTGATTAGACTCCTGTGATTGTTATTTGATCCTCTGTTCGGCCTTTCTTTCCGAACACCAAACAGAGCATCAGGGGCTACTGTCTATGTTGTGATATATTCTCATAATTTGATTACTTACTTCAAAGCCTGTTAGGAGGCTGGCACAGGCTTCGATCAATCCGCTTTTGGCGGACCGAACCTTCTTGACCACCGCACTCATGATAGTGCGGTGCTCTTCGTCGATGGAAGCGCCGCGAAGCGCTTCCAGCAAGTTGTCCGATGCCTCTGGTTGGACAGAGGCCATCGGCACAGACGGCTCGCCCCCCTTAGCGAGGGGTCGCCTATTAGAATCCGGAACCACTGGAGGTTCCGGCGTAGTATCCGGCTAAGGGCCAAACCTGCTGCAGCCCCCGTCATCAGTTCCCGTGGGAGTCTTACCCCCCACACGCCCGGCACCTGGAATGTCGCCTTGGGGCGCCTCCAGAACTATATCCCCTTGGTCCGGTATCCACTGAGACAGCACCTCGGTGTCGTCCATGGGCCAGGGGGAGGTGGCTGTTAGGAGCGAATCGCTGTTCGTCGCCGACGGGCCCAAAGATCCATCCAAAGAGGATACGTCGATATGCGCTTTGGATGGACTGCATGATCGTGTTTGGCATGATAAGAAGCAATAAAACGAAATACACCAGAACTATTATGGTATCGGGATACTTACGACTTCGCCAGGGGCTTGTCCCTGGGTAACCACTCCTCGTCGCTGAAAGCGGCCGCTGTGGAGCAGTCCGGAAGGAGGGTCCTTCCCTTCTTGGACCCTTCGGCCTCCCCAGACGGGGCAGCCTTCATCTTCTTGTCTCCCCCGGCTGGGGGGGGGGGGAGAACTTTCCTCTTCCTCCTCCTCGTTTTTGTGGGAGGAGGGCGCCTCGGTGTTATCGGACGATGAGTCCGATACAACCTTGCGCCGGAGACCTTTCCTGGTCCCTGCGGCCTTCTTCTTGGCCTTCTTCTCCGGCGCCTCATAGGGCGCCGGAACCAGCATCTCCGTCAGGAGAGCCCTTGCTGGATCTTCGGGCAGTGGGGCCGGACAATCAATCCGCTCCGCTGTCGCGACCCAGTCCTGTTAAATGGCGTGGAGGCTCAGATCCCTCACATGATCATACTGGGGAAAGGAACATCTTATGAGATATAAGGAGCTTACCGGATTGGCAGGGCGCTTTGCGCTGAGTCCGCGATCCTCGGTAAGGGGAGGAGGTACCTCGGCGGACTTGAACAGCACCTTCCAGATGTCTTGGTGCGTCGTGTCGAAAAGCTCTCGCAGCATCTGGTGCTTAGCCGGATCGAACTCCCACAAATTGAATGCCCGTCTTTGACACGGGAGGATCCGGCGGAAGAGCATGACCTAGACCACGTTGACAAGCTTGATTTTCTTGCTTATCATGTTTTTAACACAGTTCTGGAGTCCGGTCAGCTCCACCGATGAACCCCAGGATAGGCCCTTCTCTTTCCAGGAGGTGAGCCGCATGGGGATGCCGGATGGAAATTCGGGGACCGCCACCCAGTTGGTGTCGCGCGGCTCGGTGATGTAGAACCACCCCGATTGCCACCCCTTTACGGTCTCCACATAGGAGCGTTCGAGCCAGGTGACGTTGGGCATTTTGCCCAGCATGGCGCCTCCGCACTCTGCTTGCTGGCCGACCACCACCTTCAGTTTAATGTTGAAGGTCTTCAGCCACAGGCCGAAGTGGGGCTTGATGCGGAGGAAGGCCTCGCACACGACGATAAACGCCGAGATGTTGAGGATGAAATTGGGGGCCAGATCATGAAAGTCCAGCCCGTAGTAGAACATGAGCCCGCGAACAAATGGGTGGAGGGGAAATCCCAGCCCGCGGACGAAATGGGTAAGGAATACAACCCTTTCGTGGGGTTCGGGGGTGGGAACGATCTGCCCCGCATCTGGGAGCCGGTGCGCGATGTCTGCGGCCAGGTATCCGACTTCCTGGAGCTTCGTAATGTTCTCCTCCGTAACGGAGGAGATCATCCACTTGCCTCCCGCTCCGGACATGTTTGGAGTGGTTTTGCGGAGAAAATGCGAACTTGGGCGCCGAAGCTCGAGTGCGCGAGAATAGATGGGCAGGGAAGAAGAAGGCGTGGGTGAAAAAGAGGAGTCCTCATCCCTTTATAAGGCCGGTAGAAACTGTGCGCCTCCCCACTCGCCTGGTAAACTTGCTTATTCCCCAAGCGCCGTGATTGATGGTGCGGTTGGGTTACCCACACCCGTACTGATGAGAATCCCGTGATAAGGGGACACGATCTCTGCTTCGACAAGACGTGCCAGGAAAACCGCCTCGCAATATGTGCAGTAGCTGGTTGAGAAAAATGGTTCGAATAATGACCGGGCCATGGTGTGATGTCACGTTATGAAAAGTTGTCAGCAGATTAGATTTGTGGAAATATTATACTCTCTACGGTGGCATGTGGAATTTGTTTTGCAGAGCCGGACACGATCCTTGTGTTCAAAATCTTCTATGGAGTATTCGGAGGAGGAACCCGCCTTGCAATGCCGAAGACAATCTGCGCGCCGGACTTATCGTCATTGAAGCCTGGTTCAGGGGCTACTGAGGGAGTCCTGGATTAGGGGGTCCTCGGACAACCGGACTATATACTTTGGCCGGACTGTTGGACTATGAAGATACAAGATTGAAGACTTCGTCCCGTGTCCGGATGGGACTCTCCTTTGCGTGGAAGGCAAGCTTGGCAATTCAGATATGTAGATCTCCTCCCTTGTAACCGACTCTGTGTAACCCTAGCCCCCTCCGGTGTCTATATAAACCGGAGGGTTTAGTCCGTAGGACAGAAGAACAATCATAATCATAGGCTAGCTTCTAGGGTTTAGCCTCTACGATCTCGTGGTAGATCAACTCTTGTAATACTCATATCATCAAGATCAATCAAGCAGGAAGTAGGGTATTACCTCCATAGAGAGGGCCCGAACCTGGGTAAACATTGTGTCCCCCGCCTCCTGTTACCATCCGCCTTAGACGCACAGTTCGGGACCCCTACCCGAGATCCGCCGGTTTTGACACCGACAGCTGGCTAACCCCGCCGTTGTACTGAAGAAAGGCAGGAAGGAACGCATGTGTGTCGACTTCACCAACCTCAACAAGGCCTACCCCCAAGACCCGTTCCCGCTTCCGCGCATCGACCAGATTGTTGACTCCACCGCCGAGTGTGACCTGCTATGCTTCCTGGATGCGTTTTCAAGCTATCACCAGATCAAGATGGCAGTAGAGGATGTGGAGAAGATGGCCTTCCTGAACCCGTGTGGGGTGTACTGCTACGCTTGCATGCCGTTCAGGCTGCGCAACACCGGCGCGACCTTCCAACGGCTGATGCACATCACCCTGGGTCAGCAGCTCGGGAGGAACGCAGAAGCTTACGTCGACGACATTGTGGTAAAGTCTCGGGAGGCAAGAACTTTGATTCAGGACTTGGAGGAAACCTTCGCAAGCCTGCGCCAGGTGGACTTGCGGCTCAACCCAGAGAAGTGCGTGTTTGGTGTCCCCTCCGGCAAGCTGCTGGGCTTCCTCGTGTCCCACAGGGGGATTGAGGCTAACTCGGAGAAGGTCAAGGCGATAGAAGACATGAGCCCACCACAAACTCTCAAGGAGATGCAGAAGCTTGCCGGCTACGTGACCTCGCTGGGGTGCTTCATCTCCAAGCTGGGAGAGTGCGCCCTACCATTCTTCAAGCTGATGAAGAAGAAGGGCCCGTTCGAATGGACCCCGCAGGCCGACCAAGCGTTTCAAGACCTCAAGAGATACCTGACCAGCCCTCCGGTGATGGTGGCGCCCCGCCCTCTTGAGCCCCTGGTGCTTCACCTTGCCGCCACTCCCTACTCCGCCAGCGCAGCTCTAGTGGTGGTTCGGGAAGAGCGCCAGGCCAAGGATACATCGCGCCGTGCCGTGCCCCCATCCGGGGCGATACGAAACCCAGAGGGCACCACAAAGGCTGCAGCAACGCCAACGAATGACTAGGCCCAGCAAGACGGCGTCTATGGGCCTGGAGAGGCCCCAATGAGCGACCAGGCTCTGGGGGTTCCATCACCTCAGGAGGCGCCTCAACCTCCGACAGACGTAGGCCCCGTCGACGCGCCCGCCCTCGTCGAGCACCCAGTGTATTTCGTCAGCACGGTACTGGGGGATGCAAGGGCACGGTACCCCATGCCTCAGAAGCTCTTGCTCGCGCTCTTGGTGGCCTCACATAAACTGCGGCACTACTTCCAAGGTCACCCAATCAAGGTCGTCTCGGCCTACCCGCTGGAGAGGGTACTCAGGAGCCCCAACGCTGCCGGAAGAGTCGCCGAATGGAACATCGAGCTGCAGGCATTCCAGCTGGAGTTCAGCACAACCAGGGTCATCAAGGAAGCCCCGCTCGTCGACTTTGTGGCAGAATGGACGGACGCCCCGGGGCTTGAAGCAGGCGAGGATCGATCCCTTTCGCCGGGAAGTGAAGCGCCAGATGGTTGGGTTATGTATTTCGATGGCGCGTTTGCACGCCAGGGCGCGGGGGCTGGAGCAGTGCTCATCTCGCCCACTCAGGACAAGCTCTACTACGCCGTGCAGCTCTGCTTCCAGCAGGGCGAGAAGGTCTCCAACAACATCGCGGAGTACGAAGGACTCATAGCTGGCCTTAAGGCGGCGGTGGCCCTGGGGGTGAAGCGGCTCACCATCAGGGGCGACTCGCAGCTTCTCGTCAACTTCTCCAACAAGGTATACAAGCCAAGGGACGAGCACATGGAGGCATACCTCACGGAGGTACGCAAAATGGAAAAGCAGTTCCTGGGCCTAGAATTGCAGCACGTGCCCCGTGGCACCAACAAGGAGGCCGACGACATCGCCAAAAGAGCATCCAAGCGAGAACCCCAAGAGCCTGGCGTCTTTGAGGAGCGGCTCTTCAAGCCGTCAGCATCACCTCCACCTTCGAGACCAGCACTGCCTCGGGAGGAGCTCCCACAACCACCTGCCTCAGGAACCCCGGCCTGCGGCCCGACCTCGGGAGCGCTCCTACTCCTGGCGCTCGAGCCTCAGGAGGGGTGCTGGACCAAGGAGTTCAAGGAATACCTGACGCAAGGGACGCTGCCGGAGAAGGAGGAGGACGTGGAGCGCGTGGCCCGACAGGCCACGACGTACTGCATCCAGGACGGTGAGATGTACAAGAAGCGTCCAAATGACGTTTCCTTGCGTTGTATCTCCAGGGAACAGGGGAACAAGTTGCTAGCCGACATACACGACGGAGACTGCGAGCACACTCGTCGTCACAAACCCTCGTCGGCAAGGCGTTCCGCAGCGGGTTCTACTGGCCTACGGCACTCAACGACGCGGCTAAGTTGGTGAAGTCCTGCGAGGCCTGTCAATTCCACGCCAAGCAGATCCATCAGCCAGCTCAGGGCCTCCAGACCATCCCGCTCTCATGGTCGTTCGCGGTCTGGGGGTTGGATATCTTAGGCACGTTCCCTCGAGCGCCTGGGGGCTATCGCTGCCTCTATGTCGCCATCGACAGGTTCACCAAATGGGTGGAGGTAGAAGCTGCCCGCATCATCCCGGCCGGATCTGTGGTCAAGTTCATCAAGGGTCTCGTGATCGAGCCGGTTCGGGGTCCCTAATCGCATCATCACTTACAACGGCTCGCAGTTCACTAGCAATCTCTTCAAGACATATTGTGCTAACCTTGGAACGCAGATCTGCTATGCTTCGGTGGCGCACCCTAGGAGCAATGGTCAAGCCGAACGCGCCAAAGCGGAGGTCCTGAGAGGCCTCAAGACCAGGACCTTCAAGAAGAAGCTCGAGGCCTGCGGCGGGGGCTGGCACGATGAGCTCCAGTCTGTGCTGTGGTACATCCGCACCACCACCACCAAGCCAATGGGCAAGACCCCGTTCTTCCTCGTCTACGGAGCAGAAACGGTTCTCCCACACGAGGTCAAGCATCGCTCCGCGCGGGTCCTGGCGTTTGATGAGACGCAGCAGGACGCCATGTGGGGGATGGACCTCGTGCTGGGGGAGGAACGCCGCCGCGAAGCCACACTTCAAGCGGCGAGATACCAGTAGGCGATGTGGCGGTATCACTGCCGCAGCATCCGCTCTAGGACACTCAAGGTGGGCGACCTCGTCCTAAGGCGGGTGCTCTCCAGGGAAGGGCTGCATAAGCTCTCGCCCATGTGGGAGGGCCCGTTTAGGGTCGCCCATGTCTCCAGGCCTGGCGCCGTGTGCATAGAGACGCAGGATGGGGTCCCCATCCAGAACGCCTGGAACATCCAGCATCTCCGGAAGTTCTACCCATGAAGCAAGGCCCGGCGCCTGTGAAGCAAGGCCCAGTGCCTGTGAAGGTCTCCGCTCGTGACACTCTCACGTAATAATGAGTGGGGCTATACATGCCCCGGAGTCTCAGGAGTGCCGCCCTCGGGCCTCTAGGGCTCCCTCCCATGTCCTAGCGGCATCACTTAGTGAGAAGACTAGACTAGGTGCCGGACGCGGCTTTTCATTTGCTTTCCGTAGTTGGCTTGCCCCTCTTTAATGGAAATTTGCTTTCTGGTGTTTCTGGTCGGCTTGGTTCCATCACCTTTTGCCTCCGTTTCTTCCCTCTGTTCCTTGTTTTGACCCTTACTCTCCCTCGCATGCCTCGCGAGGGGGCTGGACAGGTGAGCTAGTGAGCGTTTTTCCTGTTCTTCGCGAGGCACCCTCGCTCGAGCTCGCAAGCTGGTGCACCTCTCTCAATTCGTGCCCCCGGGTACCGCGATGTGAAGCGCTGGGTCATGGTCGGCCGCGCCCGCGACTAGGGCTTGGAAGAATAAGAGTTTCCAAACAAATTTTCTGCAGTTCCTAGACACCTCCCAAGCCAAGGAGGCCCCGCCAGGTACTGGGAAATGTGCGCCCCGCGAGGCGGGAACTACTTCAGACACGTCAAGCTAAGTTATCTCCACACGCTTACACAAGACACGAATACTGCAACACAACACAGGAATGACAAACATAACAGAGCGACTTGGAAATCACGGTTCGTTGCACGCCCTCGCAGGGCCCCATACTCGTTTCTTTTTCTTAATGCAGGAAGAAAGGAAAGGATAAAACAAAAGCGGCACGCGTCCCCACGGTGGCCCGTGAGGATAGGCCCTTGGCGCCATCCCGGACTCAGTCAGACCCCTCCTCGCGCTTCACTGGGGCGCGGCAACGAGACGACCTGCTGCCGCCTTCGAAGTGGGCATGGCGGCGTGGCGGCTGGTCATAGCCGCCGCTGCTGGAGCTGTCGCCGGAAGAAGAGTCGACATAGCTGGACGAGCTGCGGCCGGGGCCGAGGACAAGCCTGCCTGCACCCTCGTTGCGACCGTCGCCAAGGCTGAGCACCTCGCCGCCGTCGTTGTCCTCAGGGCAGCACCTAACGTAGCGACCATCTTCCCCGAACACCCTCACGTAGAGGGTCGCGTTGCCGTCATACTTGAAGTGGAGGGTGCACCGCCTGCCCAGGCCGCATGCTCGGGCAAACGTTTGCCAGCCGCGGGCTAGGGCTGCGGTGCCCGCGACGGAGACCTCCACCGCGACCCACGAAGCCTTGCTGCAGCAGCTGTCAGCCTGCAGCCAGAGACCGCCTGGACCTGTGGCCGACAGCTCGCCGGCGAAGAAGCAGGGAAGCTGAAGCCAGGTGCCGGCAGGGTTCTCCGACCGCACGACGAACTCCGACAGCACCTCCACCGAGTGGAAGCACGGTCGAGGAGGCCGTGCGACCATGGTGCGCCTCCCTTCATCGACGGGGCTGCCACGACCTGGGCGACTCCCACCACGTGAAGAGGCACCGCCGCAGCCGCGAGGGGCCACGGCGGGGGCCGCGGTGTGCTTGCGGGGGCGGCCGCGCCCCCTCTTGGGCGGCGGTGAGCCGGGCCCCTCCTGGCGGGCTTCCCCTTCTCTGCGGCCGAGAACCTCTTTGCGGGCGCCATGGGTGTCGCTGCTAGCAATGACGCGAGGGAGAAGAAGCGAGCGGAGCAGGAAGAGATGAGCAACGGGGGCTCCGCCCCCTCCTCATTTATAGCGAGAGAAGGCCAACCGGCGATCCCCACGATCACAGGTAATGATGATTTTTCTCTGCGTGCAGCAGGGACTCGTCAAGTAGGGTAGTTGCCAAGGCAGCACGGGGAAGCGGAGACACCCACGTCCCATTAATCGCCATGCGTCAACCGAGGCCGCAGGCTGTTGGGGCCCGCGGCGCTTCACGCTTGCCCCTTGGCTTCGCCTCGAAGCCAAGCCCGAGCGCGCCTTGGTCCCGTGGGCTACTATCGGCGTCCTGGGAACGGGGGTCCCCAGACTTGCCTGCATGCGGCCCACGGCGTGGCTCCACCAGCGGTCCTGTACGGCCCATCTTCATCAGCCAACACTCAAGACCCTCGCGAGGGGCAAGCCTCGCGAGGGGGACGACGCAAGACCTCCTCGGGGGTGGCTTCACCAGGCTGGCTCGCGAGGGGCGGAGAGATCAAGGCGAGGGGCACCTCGTGAGGTTTCTGTGACGCAAGCCATGACGACCGAGGCCAGGCGGGCACCTGCGCACACGGTGTCCTCGTTTCCTCTTTGGTGCTAAAGAGGCAGGCACATGCGAGGAGTCCCGAGGCATTAGGCAAAGGTTTCCATATTGGTGCAAGAAGAACAAGACCAGCAGGACGGCAGGACGAAGGTCACCATGGAGCCCAGGACGGCACCACCGCCAGAGCCTTTGGCAGGCGAGGACCACCTTTAGTCAGGATAACTTGTACTGGTTGTCCCCCTTCGAATTTGGACGTTGTTGGATCCCTTCCCGCCTAAACATTTGGGGAGAGGACCAAGGCCTCTATAAATAGGACTAGCCACCACAGTAGGAAGGGGACGGATGACGGACCATTGAGATCATCCTCATCCACACAGGCACACCAAGCACAAGAGCACCTCTCCTCAGGAGGTTGTTCTTCCCTTGTAACTGTTCATCCTCAGCCCAAGAGGCAATCCACCACACCACACTGGAGTAGGGTATTACACCACATCGGTGGCCCGAACCAGTATAAACCTTGTGTCCCTTGTTCTGTGAGTTCGACGTGCTGAGCCTTGAGATCGCGGTGAGGGCGTGAGCTAGGTGGAGGAGAGATCTTTGTGCGCACCTCAAAGTTCGAACCTCAAGGGTTTTGCCGGAACCCGAAATCCGACAGCGGTACATAGCAGCATTGTATCCACATGCAGACACAAAGAAGCACCAAAGCATTGCACTGCAACATCCCTAGTTGAGAGCAACATAGTTATCAAAGCAAATGCAACATAGTCATCATAGCACTTCATCATAGATAGCAATACTAGTTCATTCCTACCATAGTAGGTCACTACAGATAATTTATGTGTTTTAATATAGCAGCACACCTAAGCAGCATGGCCAAAATAGTTCGAACTACATCTTCTTCAGCATACCTAAACATTTCATATATCTAACTTATATGCTGTGATATAACAGCATACCTAAACATCATCTTCTCTAGGAGCTTGTTTCTTCTTCTGCAGCATCCTCTTCACCCCTTCAGCAGCTTGAGGCACTCGGAGTAGCACACCGCAATGGTAGTCATCTTCCCTGCCGCCCTCTTCTTCTTGCTGACCTCCTCTTGTGTCGACGCCACCACCTCCTCCTGAACTTCTTGCTTGACAACCACGGCTTCAGGCAGATCTGCAACCTCCGTTAGCTTGTCCACATCAATGGGGAGGTTTTTGTCACCCTCCACGGCAACGATGACCGGTGCAACCATCTGCACCTCCGGCTCATCGTTTGAGAGGACGACGAGCTCCTCCACCTCGTCATCAGAGAACACAACATCATCAGAAATCTAGAACTACAAGGATTGTCAGTGAATCTAGGACAAAACCCTATGCCAAATTGACAGAAGAATTGGCTACGATTTCCACGTAGGTGCTTGCACACAACAGCACTAGCTTCATGCCCGAAACCCATACCTTGCTGCCGAATCCCTAGACTAAATTCATAGCTCAAAACCCTAGCTTTCATGGTAAGGATGCAACATTGCCACATCAAAGCACTACATAACCATGAACCTGCCTCCAAATCGCACAGATCCACCGTACTTGGCCGGGCACATAGCAGAAGAGGAACAGGGGGAGAGGATGGGCAAAGCAGAGGCCAGCTCACCATAGTCTGGAGGGAAGACAGCCGGCGGCTGGACTAAGTGAGCGGAGGGAGGCGGCTCCCGACCACTGAAGAACTCCGGCGTCCATGCTTGTGCTACCTCTTGAGCACTGCGTTGGTTTTCCCTTGAAGAGGAAAGGGTTGAAGGAAATATGCCCTAGAGGCAATAATAAAGTTATTATTTATTTCCTTATAACATGATAAATGTTTATTATTCATGCTAGAATTGTATTAACCGGAAACATAATACTTGTGTGAATACATAGACAAACAGAGTGTCACTAGTATGCCTCTACTTGACTAGCTCGTTGATCAAAGATGGTTATGTTTCCAAGCCATAGACATGAGTTCTCATTTGATTAACGGGATCACATCATTAGGAGAATGATGTGATTGACTTGACCCATTCCATTAGCTTAGCACTCGATCGTTTAGTATATTGCTATTGCTTTCTTCATGACTTATACATGTTCCTATGACTATGAGATTATGCAACTCCCGTTTACCAGAGGAACACTTTGTGTGCTACCAAACGTCACAACGTAACTGGGTGATTATAAAGGTGCTCTACAGGTGTCTCCAAAGGTACTTGTTGGGTTGGCGTATTTCGAGATTAGGATTTGTCACTCCGATTGTCGAAGAGGTATCTCTGGGCCCACTCGGTAATGCACATCACTTAAGCCTTGCAAGCATTGCAACTGATGAGTTAGTTGCGGGATGATGTATTACGGAACGAGTAAAGAGACTTGCCAGTAACGAGATTGAACTAGGTATTGAGATACCGACGATCGAATCTCGGGCAAGTAACATACCGATGACAAAGGGAACAACGTATGTTGTTATGCGGTTTGACCGATAAAGACCTTCGTAGAATATGTGGGAGCCAATATGAGCATCCAGGTTCCGCTATTGGTTATTGACCGGAGACGTGTCTCGGTCATGTCTACATAGTTCTCGAACCCGTAGGGTCCGCACGCTTAAAGTTTCGATGACAGTTATATTATGAGTTTATGAGTTTTGATGTACCGAAGATTGTTCGGAGTCCCGGATGTGATCACGGACATGACGGGGAGTCTCGAAATGGTCGAGACATGAAGACTGATATATTGGAAGCCTATATTTGGATATCGGAAGTGTTCCGGGTGAAGTCGGGATTTCACCGGAGTACCGGAGGGGTTACCGGAACCCCCCGGGGATTTAATGGGCCATAGTGGGCCTTAGTGGAGAAGAGGAGGGGAGGCCAGGGCAGGCCGCGCGCCCCCTCCCCCACTAGTCCGAATTGGACAAGGAGGGGGGCGGCGCCCCCCTTTCCTTCTTCTCCTCTTCCTCCTTCCCCCCTTCTCCTAATCCAACAAGGAAGGGAGGGAGTCCTACTCCCGGTGGGAGTAGGACTCCTCCTGGCGCGCCTCCTCCTGGCCGTCCGCCTCTCCCCCCTTGCTCCTTTATATACGGGGGGCAGGGGCACCCCATAGACACAACAATTGATCATTGATCTTTTAGCCGTGTGTGGTGCCCCCCTCCACCATAGTCCACCTCGATAATATCGTAGCGGTGCTTAGGCGAAGCCCTGCGTCGGTAGAACATCATCATCGTCACCACGCCGTCGTGCTGACAAAACTCTCCCTAAACACTCGGCTGGATCGGAGTTCGAGGGACGTCATCGGGCTGAACGTGTGCTGAACTCGGAGGTGCCGTGCGTTCGGTACTTGATCGGTCGGATCGTGAAGACATACGACTACATCAACCGCGTTGTGCTAACGCTTCCACTTTCGGTTTACGAGGGTACGTGGACAACACTCTCCCCTTCCGTTGCTATGCATCACCATGATCTTGCGTGTGCGTAGGAAATTTTTTGAAATTACTACGTTCCCCAACAGTGGCATCAGAGCCAGGTTTTATGCGTAGATGCCATATGCACGAGTAGAACACAAGTGAGTTGTGGGCGATATAAGTCATACTGCTTACCAGCATGTCATACTTTGGTTCGGCGGTATTGTTGGATGAAGCGGCCCGGACCGACATTACGCGTATGCTTACGCGAGACTGGTTCTACCGACGTGCTTTGCACACAAGTGGCTGGCGGGTGTCAGTTTCTCCAACTTTAGTTGAACCGAGTATGGCTACACCCGGTCCTTGCGAAGGTTAAAACATCACCAACTTGACAAACTATCATTGTGGTTTTAATGCGTAGGTAAGAACGGTTCTTGCTCAGCCCGTAGCAGCCACGTAAAACTTGCAACAATAAAGTAGAGGACGTCTAACTTGTTTTTGCAGGGCATGTTGTGATGTGATATGGTCAAAGCATGATGCTAAATTTTATTGTATGAGATGATCATGTTTTGTAACCGAGTTATCGGCAACTGGCAGGAGCCATATGGTTGTCGCTTTATTGTATGCAATGCAGTCGCCCTGTAATGCTTTACTTTATCACTAAGCGGTAGTGATAGTCGTAGAAGCATAAGATTGGCGAGACGACAACGATTCTACGATGGAGATCAAGGTGTCGTGCCGGTGACGATGGTGATCATGACGGTGCTTCGGAGATGGAGATCACAAGCACAAGATGATGATGGCCATATCATATCACTTATATTGATTGCATGTGATGTTTATCTTTTATACATCTTATCTTGCTTTGATTGACGGTAGCATTATAAGATGATCTCTCACTAAATTTCAAGATAAAAGTGTTCTCCCTGAGTATGCACTGTTGCCAAAGTTCGTCGTGCCCAGACACCACGTGATGATCGGGTGTGATAAGATCTACGTCCATCTACAACGGTGCAAGCCAGTTTTGCACACGCAGAATACTCAGGTTAAACTTGACGAGCCTAGCATGTGCAGATATGGCCTCGAAACACTGAGACCAAAAGGTCAAGCGTGAATCATATAGTAGATATGATCAACATAATGATGTTCACCATTGAAAGCTCCTCCATTTCACGTGATGATCGGTTATGGTTTAGTTGATATGGATCACGTGATCACTTAGAGGATTAGAGGGATGTCTATCTAAGTGGGAGTTCTTAAGTAATATGATTAATTGAACTTAAATTTATCATGAACTTAGTACCTGATAGTATCTTGCTTGTTTATGTTGGTTGTAGATAGATAGCCCGTGCTGTTGTTCCGTTGAATTTTAATGCGTTCCTTGAGAAAGAAAAGTTGAAAGATGATGGTAGCAATTACACGGACTGGGTCCGTAACTTGAGGATTATCCTCATTGCTGCACAGAAGAATTACATCCTGGAAGCATCGCTAGGTGCCAAACCTGCTGTAGGAGCAACACCAGATGTTATGAACGTCTGGCAGAGCAAAGCTAATGAATACTCGATAGTTCAGTGTGCCATGCTTTACGGCTTAGAACCGGGACTTCAACAACGTTTTGAACGTCATGGAGCATATGAGATGTTTCAGGAGTTGAAGTTAATATTTCAAGCAAATGCCCGGATTGAGAGATATGAAGTCTCCAATAAGTTCTACAGCTGCAAGATGGAGGAGAATAGTTCTGTCAGTGAGCATATACTCAGAATGTCTGGGGTATAACAATCACTTGATTCAACTGGGAGTTAATCTTCCGGATGATAGCGTCATTGACAGAATTCTTGAATCACTGCCACCAAGCTACAAGAGCTTCGTGATGAACTATAACATGCAAGGGATGGATAAGACGATTCCCGAGCTCTTCGCAATGCTAAAAGCTGCGGAGGTAGAAATCAAGAAGGAGCATCAAGTGTTGATGGTCAATAAGACCACCAGTTTCAAGAAAAAGGGCAAAGGGAAGAAAAGGGGGAACTTCAAGAAGAACAGCAAGCAAGTTGCTGCTCAAGAGAAGAAACCCAAGTCTGGACCTAAGCCTGAGACTGAGTGCTTCTACTGCAAGCAGACTGGTCACTGGAAGCGGAACTGCCCAAGTATTTGGCGGATAAGAAGGATGGCAAGGTGAACAAAGGAATATGTGATATACATGTTATTGATGTGTACCTTACCAGAGCTCGTAGTAGCACCTGGGTATTTGATACTGGTTCTGTTGCTAATATTTGCAACTCAAAACAGGGACTACGGATTAAGCGAACACTGGCCAAGGACGAGGTGACGATGCGCGTGGGAAACGGTTCCAAAGTCGATGTGATCGTCGTCGGCACGCTACCTCTACATCTACCTTCGGGATTAGTATTAGACCTAAATAATTCTTATTTGGTGCCAGCATTGAGCATGAACATTATATCTGGATGTTGTTTGATGCGAGACAGTTATTCATTTAAATCAGAGAATAATGGTTGTTCTATTTATATGAGTAATATCTTTTATGGTCATGCACCCTTGAAGAGTGGTCTATTTTTGAAGAATCTCGATAGTAGTGATACACATATTCATAATGTTGAAGCCAAAAGATGCAGAGTTGATAATGATAGTGCAACTTATTTGTGGCACTGCCGTTTGGGTCATATTGGTGTAAAGCGCATGAAGAAACTCCATACTGATGGACTTTTGGAATCACTTGGTACTTGCGAACCATGCCTCATGGGCAAGATGACTAAAACGTCGTTCTCCGGAACTATGGAGCGAGCAACTGATTTATTGGAGATCATACATACTAATGTATGTGGACCAATGAATATTGAGGCTCGCGGCGGGTATCGTTATTTTCTCACCTTCACAGATGATTTAAGCAGATATGGGTATATCTACTTAATGAAACATAAGTCTGAAACATTTGAAAAGTTCAAAGAATTTCAGAGTGAAGTTGAAAATCATCGTAATAAGAAAATAAAGTTTCTACGATCTGATCGTGGAGGAGAATATTTGAGTTACGAGTTTGGTCTGCATTTGAAACAATGCGGAATAGTTTCGCAACTCACGCCACCCGAAACACCACAGCGTAATGGTGTGTCCGAACGTCGTAATCGTACTTTACTAGATATGGTGCGATCTATGATGTCTCTTACTGATTTACCGCTATTGTTTTGGGGTTATGCTTTAGAGACGGGCGCATTCACGTTAAATAGGACACCATCAAAATCCGTTGAGACGACGCCTTATGAACTGTGGTTTGGCAAGAAACCAAAGTTGTCGTTTCTTAAAGTTTGGGGCTGCGATGCTTATGTGAAAAAGCTTCAACCTGATAAGCTCGAACCCAAATCGGAGAAATGTGTCTTCATAGGATACCCAAAGGAGACTGTTGGGTACACCTTCTATCACAGATCCGAAGGCAAGACATTCGTTGCTAAGAATGGATCCTTTCTAGAGAAGGAGTTTCTCTTGAAAGAAGTGAGTGGGAGGAAAGTAGAACTTGATGAGGTAACCGTACCTGCTCCCTTGTTGGAAAGTAGTTCATCACAGAAACCGGTTCCTGTGACGTCTATACCAATTAGTGAGGAAGTTAATGACGATGATCATGGAACTTCAGATCAAGTTGTTACAACCTCGTAGGTCAACCAGAGTAAGATCCGCACCAGAGTGGTACGGTAATCCTATTCTGGAGGTTATGTTACTAGACCATGACGAACCTACGAACTATGAAGAAGCGATGGTGAGCCCAGATTCCGCAAAATGGCTTGAAGCCATGAAATCTGAGATGGGATCCATGTATGAGAACAAAGTATGGACTTTGGTTGACTTACCCGATGATCGGCAAGCCACTGAGAATAAATGGATCTTCAAGAAGAAGACTGACGCTGACGGTAATGTTACTGTCTATAAAGCTCGACTTGTTGCGAAAGGTTTTTGACAAGTTCAAGGGATTGACTATGATGAGACTTTCTCACCCGTAGCGATGCTTAAGTCTGTCCGAATCATGTTCGCAATTGCCGCATTTTATGATTATGAAATTTGGCAAATGGATGTCAAAACTGCATTCCTGAATGGATTTCTGGAAGAAGAGTTGTATATGATGAAACCAGAAGGTTTTGTCAATCCAAAAGGAGCTAACAAGTGTGCAAGCTCGAGCGATCCATTTATGGACTGGTGCAAGCCTCTCGGAGTTGGAATAAACGCTTTGATAGTGTGATCAAAGCATTTGGTTTTATACAGACTTTTGGAGAAGCCTGTATTTACAAGAAAGTGAGTGGGAGCTCTGTAGCATTTCTGATATTATATGTGGATGACATATTGTTGATTGGAAATGATATAGAATTTCTGGATAGCATAAAGGGATACTTGAAAAAGAGTTTTTCAATGAAGGACCTCGGTGAAGCTGCTTATATATTGGGCATCAAGATCTATAGAGATAGATCAAGATGCTTAACTGGACTTTCACAAAGCACATACCTTGACAAAGTTTTGAAGAAGTTCAAAATGGATCAAGCAAAGAAAGGGTTCTTGCCTGTGTTACAAGGTGTGAAGTTGAGTAAGACTCAATGCCCGACCACTTTAGAAGATAGAGAAAAGATGAAAGATGTTCCCTATGCTTCAGCCATAGGCTCTATCATGTATGCAATGCTGTGTACCAGACCTGATGTGTGCCTTGCTATAAGTTTGGCAGGGAGGTACCAAAGTAATCCAGGAGTGGATCACTGGACAGCGGTCAAGAACATCCTGAAATACCTGAAAAGGACTGAGGATATGTTTCTTGTTTATGGAGGTGACAAAGAGCTAGTCATAAATGGTTACGTCGATGCAAGCTTTGACACTGATCCGGACGATTCTAAATCGCAAACCGGATACGTGTTTACATTGAACGGTGGAGCTGTCAGTTGGTGCAGTTCTAAACAAAGCGCTGTGGCGGGATCTACTTGTGAAGCGGAGTACATAGCTGCTTCGGAAGCAGCAAATGAAGGAGTTTGGATGAAGGAGTTCATATCCGATCTAGGTGTCATACATAGTGCATCGGGTCCAATGAAAATCTTTTGTGACAATACTGGTGCAATTGCCTTGGCGAAGGAATCCAGATTTCACAAGAGAACCAAGCACATCAAGAGACGCTTCAATTCCATCCGGGATTTAGTCCAGGTGGGAGACATAGAAATTTGCAAGATACATACGGATCTGAATGTTGCAGACCCGTTGACTAAGCCTCTTCCACGAGCAAAACATGATCAGCACCTAGGCTCCATGGGTGTTAGAATCATTACTGTGTAATCTAGATTATTGACTCTAGTGCAAGTGGGAGACTGAAGGAAATATGCCCTAGAGGCAATAATAGATTTATTATTTATTTCCTTATATCATGATAAATGTTTATTATTCATGCTAGAATTGTATTAACCGGAAACATAATACTTGTGTGAATACATAGACAAACAGAGTGTCACTAGTATGCCTCTACTTGACTAGCTCGTTGATCAAAGATGGTTATGTTTCCTAGCCATAGACATGAGTTCTCATTTGATTAACGGGATCACATCATTAGGAGAATGATGTGATTGACTTGACCCATTCCATTAGCTTAGCACTCGATCGTTTAGTATATTGCTATTGCTTTCTTCATGACTTATACATGTTCCTATGACTATGAGATTATGCAACTCCCGTTTACCGGAGGAACACTTTGTGTGCTACCAAACGTCACAACGTAACTGGGTGATTATAAAGGTGCTCTACAGGTGTCTCCAAAGGTACTTGTTGGGTTGGCGTATTTCGAGATTAGGATTTGTCACTCCGATTGTCGGAGAGGTATCTCTGGGCCCACTCGGTAATGCACATCACTTAAGCCTTGCAAGCATTGCAACTAATGAGTTAGTTGCGGGATGATGTATTATGGAACGAGTAAAGGGACTTGCCGGTAACGAGATTGAACTAGGTATTGAGATACCGATGATCGAATCTCGGGCAAGTAACATACCGATGACAAAGGGAACAACGTATGTTGTTATGCGGTTTGACCGATAAAGATCTTCGTAGAATATGTGGGAGCCAATATGAGCATCCAGGTTCCGCTATTGGTTATTGACCGGAGACGTGTCTCGGTCATGTCTACATAGTTCTCGAACCCGTAGGGTCCGCACGCTTAAAGTTTCGATGATGGTTATATTATGAATTTATGAGTTTTGATGTACCGAAGATTGTTCGGAGTCCCGGATGTGATCACGGACATGACGAGGAGTCTCGAAATGGTCGAGACATGAAGATTGATATATTGGAAGCCTATATTTGGATATCGGAAGTGTTCCGGGTGAAATCGGGATTTTACCGGAGTACCGGAGGGGTTACCGGAACCCCCCGGGGGTCTAATGGGCCATAGTGGGCCTTAGTGGAGAAGAGGAGGGGCGGCCAGGGCAGGCCGCGCGCCCCCTCGCCCTCTAGTCCAAATTGGACGAGGAGGGGGGCGGTGCCCCCCTTTCCTTCTTCTCCTCTTCCTCCTTCCCCCCTTCTCCTAATCCAACAAGGAAGGGAGGGAGTCCTACTCCCGGTGGGAGTAGGACTCCTCCTGGCGCGCCTCCTCCTGGCCGGCCGCCTCTCCCCCCTTGCTCCTTTATATACGGGGCAGGGGGCACCCCATAGACACAACAATTGATCATTGATCTTTTAGCCGTGTGCGGTGCCCCCCTCCACCATAGTCCACCTCGATAATATCGTAGCGGTGCTTAGGCGAAGCCCTGCGTCGGTAGAACATCATCATCGTCACCACGCCGTCGTGCTAACGAAACTCTCCCTCAACACTCGGCTGGATCGGAGTTCGAGGGATGTCATCGGGCTGAACGTGTGCTGAACTCGGAGGTGCCGTGCGTTCGGTACTTGATCGGTCGGATCGTGAAGATGTACGACTACATCAACCGCGTTGTGCTAACGCTTCCGCTTTCGGTCTACGAGGGTACGTGGACAACACTCTCCCCTCTCGTTGCTATGCATCACCATGATCTTGCGTGTCCGTAGGAAATTTTTTGAAATTACTACGTTCCCCAACAGTGGCATCAGAGCCAGGTTTTATGCGTAGATGTCATATGCACGAGTAGAACACAAGTGAGTTGTGGGTGATATAAGTCATACTGCTTACCAACATGTCATACTTTGGTTCGGCGGTATTGTTGGATGAAGCGGCCTGGACCGACATTACGCGTACGCTTACGCGAGACTGGTTCTACCGACGTGCTTTGCACACAGGTGGCTGGCGGGTGTCAGTTTCTCCAACTTTAGTTGAACCGAGTATGGCTACGCCCGGTCCTTGCGAAGGTTAAAACAGCACCAACTTGACAAACTATCGTTATGGTTTTAATGCGTAGGTAAGAACGGTTCTTGCTCAGCCCGTAGCAGCCACGTAAAACTTGCAACAACAAAGTAGAGGACGTCTAACTTGTTTTTGCAGGGCATTTTGTGATGTGATATGGTCAAAGCATGATGCTAAATTTTATTGTATGAGATGATCATGTTTTGTAACCAAGTTATCGGCAACTGGCAGGAGCCATATGGTTGTCGCTCTATTGTATGCAATGCAATCGCCCTATAATGCTTTACTTTATCACTAAGCGGTAGTACTAGTCGTAGAAGCATAAGATTGGCGAGACGACAACGATGCTACGATGGAGATCAAGGTGTCGCGCCGGTGATGATGGTGATCATGACGGTGCTTCGGAGATGGAGATCACAAGCACAAGATGATGATGGCCATATCATATCACTTATATTGATTGCATGTGATGTTTATCTTTTATACATCGTATCTTGCTTTGATTGACGGTAGCATTATAAGATGATCTCTCACTAAATTTCAAGATAAAAGTGTTCTCCCTGAGTATGCACCGTTGCCAAAGTTCTTCGTGCCCATACACCACGTGATGATTGGGTGTGATAAGCTATACGTCCATCTACAACGGGTGCAAGCCAGTTTTGCACACGCAGAATCACTACAAAAAAATACACTTCCATGATGATACGTGTTTGTCACAGTAGGTCGCGTTTTTTGGCATGCATGTACCTGTGCTGTCGTAGAAGTGTTCCATGACATTACCAAAATTATCATCACGGAAGTGTCCACTTCCATGACGATAAATCGCGCGTCACAGTAGTGCTTTCATCAAGGGTGACCGACACGTGGCATCCACCGTAACGGAACGCCGTTAAGCTATCGGGTCGGATTTTGGATCTGATAACCCGTTAACAGCCCTGACCAATGGGAAATTTCCACGTGTAAAATTCTGATTGGCCGAAGGGAACACCTGTCAGCTCGTCAGTGGGCCAGATGTCGCCCGTCCATTGGAGGAGACATGCCTATGATACGTCGACACGTGGCTGGGCCCAAAAGAGGCCCGTATAGGTTAAAAAGGCCGGCCCAGTGAAAGGCCCGTAGAACTTAATCAGGTACTAGTGGGCCAGCCCAATAACGGCCTGCTTAATAAAGGCCCATTTACGGCCCGAACCCAGATCTGGCCCGTTAATTGTTCGCCCAATATTTGGGCCCATTTACGACCCGAAGCCAGATCTGGCCCGTTAATTGTTCGCCCAATATTTGGGCCCTTTTGCGGCCCGAAGCCAGATCTGGCCCGTTAATTGTTTGCCGAATATTTGGGCCCAACTACAGCCCAGTGACTTTTGGCCTGTTAGAGGCCTGATGTAGACATGGGCCCATTTCAGCCCGGTGTGACTTTCGGCCTGGGAATGGCCCGTGCTGCCCATGGGCCATATATGGTCCGACGGAACATCGGGCCCACTAACGGCCCGTGCTAAAGGTGGCAACAGTTAAGCCCAACGTGACTTTGGGCCTGTTAAAGGCCTGTCGCGTAATTCGGCCCATTGATGCCTGTGCTAAGCTTTCGGCCTCTTAAAGGCCCATGATATCAGTGGGCCAACTAAGGCCCGAGATATGTTTTGGCCTGGTAACATCCCGTTGAAAGATCGAGGATGTCGCCTAGAGGGGGGTGAATAGGCGCTTTAAAATAATTACGGTTGAGGCTTGAACAAATGCGGAATAAACCTAGCGGTTAATTTGTCAAGCACAAAACCTACAACAACTAGGCTCACCTATGTGCACCAACAACTTATGCTAAGCAAGAAAAACTACTTCGGTGATAGCAAGATATATGACAAGAAACAATATGGCTATCACAAAGTAAAGTGCATAAGTAAAGGGCTCGGGTAAGAGATAACCGAGGCACGTGGAGACGATGATGTATCCCGAAGTTCACACCCTTGCGGATGCTAATCTCCGTTTGGAGCGGTGTGGAGGCACAATGCTCCCCAAGAAGCCACTAGGGCCACCGTAATCTCCTCACGCCCTCGCACAATGCAAGATGCCGTGATTCCACTAAGGGACCCTTGAGGGCGGTCACCGAACCCGAACAAATGGCAACCCTTGGGGGCGGTCACCAAACCCGTACACTTTGGCAACCCTTGGGGGCGGTCACCGGAACCCGTCAAATTGCTCGGGGCGATCTCCACAACCTAATTGGAGACCCCGACGCTTGCCCGGAGCTTTACACCACAATGATTGAGCTCCGAACACCACCAACCATCTAGGGCGCCCAAGCACCCAAGAGGAACAAGCTCAAGGGTACCAAGCACCAAAGAGTAATAAGCTTCTCAACTTGTAACTTCCACGTATCACCGTGGAGAACTCGAACCGATGCACCAAATGCAATGGCAAGGGCACACGGAGTGCCCAAGTCCTTCTCTCTCAAATCCCACCGAAGCAACTAATGCTAGGGAGGAAATTGAGAGGAAGAACAAGAAGGAGAACACCAAGAACTCCAAGATCTAGATCCAAGGGGTTCCCCTCACATAGAGGAGAAAGTTATTGGAGGAAATGTGGATCTAGATCTCCTCTCTCTTTTCCCTCAAAAACTAGCAAGAATCCATGGAGGGATTGAGAGTTAGCAAGCTCGAAGAAGGTCAACAATGGGGGAAGAACACGAGCTCAAGAGATAAGGTTGAATGGGGAAGAAGACCCCCTTTTATAGTGGGGGGAACAATCCAACCGTTACCCCCAAAACAGCCCCGCAGAGGGCGGTACAACCGCATAAGGCAGCGGTACTACCGCTGAGAACAGCGGTACTACCGCTCCCCTGGGTGGTACTACCGTGGAGTTAGGAGGGCAGGAGAGATACGTACTCGAGCGGTACTACCGTGGTGGTAGGGCGGTACTACCACTCATGAGCGGCAGTGCCGCTCTACTGCCGCTGCGAAGTACCGCACAATCCGACACGAAAAAAGACCCCTCGAGTCGACGCGGCAGGGGCCTGGTGCCGCAGCGATACTACTGCACCGGCGGTACTACCGCTGCGGAGCGGTACTGCCGCTTGTGACTCCTAAGCGGTACTACCGCTGGGTACCGCGGTACTACCACTGGCGCCATCCTAAAGCCACTGCCACGAAAACAAGTATACTCCAAGGAAAATCAGAACTGCCAAAACTTCTTCATATGAGCTCCGAATTGAGCAAACTCAAGCTTGTTGGATACAAGACGACAAGTAGCATCAAAACAGCGACTGGTTATAGTAAGAAGAGGCAGGGGAGGTATGCCTAATAAATAGAGGAGTGAAACCTCCAACCGAGAAGAACCGGCATAACCTCCAACATCGAAAACATCATAGAAGATGCGAGTGAACTCTGTTTTCGACGAACTCGAGCTTGTCATCAAGATGACCATAAGCTCCAAAACTCACAAAGAGAAGAACCAAACAAGAAACAATAAAGATGATGCAAGGATGCAATGGTTTGAGCTCTCTATGAACGATACAATCAAGCTACTCATCGAGAGCCCCCCTTGATAGTACGGCAATCGATCCTATAACCCGGTCTCCCAACTACCATCATGAGACCGGTAAAATAGAAAACCTATCAAGAGCAAACCTTTGCCTTGCACATGGTCCACTTGAGCTAGATGATGACGATCTTGACTCCCTCAAGATGGACCACCTTTCTTGATTGCGTTGGCTCGATGAAGACTAGTTGATTGCTCCCCCATACTCCACTATGGGTGAGCCACCCTTCCGCACATCTTCACAAGTCCATTGTCACCACAATGGACGGCAAGCTTCAAGCACTTGATCTCTTCGTGATGCTCCACTTGAACTTGCACACGGCAATGTTGATGACGATCACCACTTGATGTCATCCTCTCCATGGGTTGAGTGATATCTTCCTCTTGACGCAAGCCCATGAACACGTACCTAACCCCACATAGAACTCTCACATAGACCATGGGTTAGTACA
Organism: Aegilops tauschii subsp. strangulata; assembly: GCF_002575655.3. Taxonomy (NCBI): domain Eukaryota; kingdom Viridiplantae; phylum Streptophyta; class Magnoliopsida; order Poales; family Poaceae; genus Aegilops; species Aegilops tauschii. The sequence continues at coordinate 52,794,469 of NC_053039.3, forward strand.
CAAAGCACAATGGACAATGCTTACCATACCATGGGATCACTTGATCCCTCTCGGTACATCTTCTCCGCTTTGTGAGTTGATCAACTTGATTCACTCTTGACTTAGTCTTGTTCAACCTAGAATCTTTCCAACTCTCTTCATTTGGATGATGTCTTGAAGGTAAACATGAATGATCATACAATCTTCTTCTTCAAGACATGCTTGCAATAAGCTCAACTCTCACATGACCAATCTTTGGATAATTCCTTAATAGCACCTTGGTCAACACAAACTCTCCTTGAAACCAACACATGTACTCCAAGAAAAGCCTATGGAGAAAACCTTCAAATATAACTCAAGAAAAGCCTATGGATAATTCCTTAATAGCACCTTGGTCAACACAAACTCTCCTTGAAACCAACACATGTACTCCAAGAAAAGCCTATGGACAAAACCTTCAAATATAACTCAAGGCAACCATTAGTCCATAGAGATTGTCGTCAATTACCAAAACCAAACATGGGGGCACCACATGTTCTTTGAATCTCCCCCATTTTGGTAATTGATGACAATCACTTTCAAGAGAGTTTATATAAGGAATTATGCATCACCATGCAATGCAACAACCAATGATGCATGAGTAAGAGATGCAAATGCTTAGGAACAAAACCAAAGCAAGAGGAGAGAATTCTCTAAACTTCTCCACAAAACTCTCTGACACTTCTCCCCCATTGGCATCGATTGCCAAAATGTGAGAAAATCTTAGAAGGCCAATATAAATTGTGTTCCTCCATAATTTGTGTATTTCTCAACAAGAGAGTGGAATGCAATACACAAGTTTGACGGTAAATACTAGGAGGAAAACAAACTATATTTAGGCCCAATGTTTACAAAAGAAAGATATGCCACAAAGACATAAGAAAGAGAGAAACAAGCAAACAAGCAATCAAAAGATACCAATTGAAGCAAGCAATCAACGAATATCAATTGAGCCAACTAGACCAATGATCCTACGTGCCACATGAATGAAATAAATTATGATATGAGCAAAGGAGTGTTCTAGAGAAACTAGAGAAGCTCCCCATGATTTGTGCACAATTTAGTTTTGTAACTGGATACAACGAGAACAAAATAGGATCGTCACTCCCCCAAGATCAATAGAACCTCATGACAAGTGCAAGAGAGCAACAGAGCCTTCAGCAGACTTGTGCATGCCATCAGGCATATCACCCTGAAACAAAGCAGAGAGATGACAGGTTTTGCACGTGTATAAACAAAGATGATAACTGTTCTGTCAATTCTATCCAATTTCAAATTAGAAAATAAAGAGTAAGTTCAAAATATCAATAGCATAATTTGGCATTGTTCATAATGCGGGGAGCTTCACCACACTACTGGGTTACCATGTCAACATAACAAGCATAGATGAAGGGCAAAGAAAATCATTGTATCTATTTTGGATAATGTGCATGGCATGTTGTTCATATCATCAGCCACATCTGTAAGATAAAACAGGAGATGACAAGGTGCAAACGTGGGCTGCTTCACCACACACTGGATTATAGATCCACAAAAACAAGCATACATATAGGGAGTATTAAGTAATGTGCATGGTATGAATAAGGAATTTGGTTTTACAAGTAAAACTTAGAACTTACGGTTCTTACGAACATGCATTTTGGTAAAAACAGCAAACTAAACAGCAGTAAACGATAGGGAGTATGAGCAAATTAAACAGCAGTTGAGGATAAAGGCTTTAGAAGGACTGGCTTACATTAACAGTTAACACCGGCTTTATAATGCCCTTCTCCATGTCAAGGGAAGGATAACTCAAGAATTTCAGCACAGAATCTTCTTCATAAGCATTGCCTGTACTCTACATTTTGTAGAGAGTAATTATAGATATGATAATACTGAAGGGATAGAGGATAATGAAGATAAGATGCAGATTGATGCTACATAATCAACTACCAATCCCTGGAAGTACAAGCGTTACAGGACAAAATGTACTGACAAGAGCAATGGGCTACACTTCTGCACTGGCATTGTCTGTGTATTCTACTTGTTGGTAAGATTAAATATAGATCTGATCTTTTTTAGTAAATGGTATGCGAGGGAGATTAGATGCAGAATGCTACAAAATGAACCAATCCCTCTTCCCATAATACAAGAGTGTTTTGAACACTGGTGTACTGTACAAAACGTTCTTATATTATGGGACGGAGGGAGTAGCTGTTAATGTAAGTACAGTGATAGACCACGTTCAGTCCTTACAAGAGGACTGCAGAGCTAAACCTCTTCAAAAGCATTGGGTTGATTCTAAATTTATGTAAGAGTCCATACGGATCTTATAATGTCCACCAAATGGACGATAACGAGGCTAACATGTGCAGTGATGCTACATAATCAAACAGCTATGAAAGTAAGTATGGTCATACAGGGCAAGAGGTACTCACAAGAGCAATGCAGTGTGCATTATAGTTGCGAGATTCTGTGGTCCCTTGAGAACGAATGTTCTTCTGCTAACAGTTTTCGTACAAGTGAGACATTAAGGCAAATGCAGAAATGTAGTTCAAATTATGATGTGATATCATAGACAGTACCATACGCTGCAGCCGAGACCAATGTGTAACAAGATTATTCCAGTCACCGTCGGATAAATGTAGCACCGGAGACTTTACAGAAATTTCGTTCAGAGGCTTGCCATCGAAGTGCGCTTGCCTCAGGTAGGAACGATACTTCATCAACGAGTGCTTGAAAAGCGCAACCAACCCTTGCTCGTCATCACAATCCAGTTTGCTCCTCGCCTATTTAAAAGAATGAAATCTTGTGTCTTCTGTCAGCAGAAACATATGCAGTAATGACCATGAATAACATTAGTACATTACTTACGCGTAAGTTGCGGAGGAAGACTGGAAATTGTTCTGTGTCAACGGTATAATCTTTCCATGAAGGAAAGATGCGCACAAAGTTCCTGACAACAACATAAGCTTCGTCTTCTAAACTGGGAAGAAATGGAACATGGGTCCTATTTGCTGCAATTGGGGCTCTCTCTGGTTCGAAAAGGGATTTGGCAACTGGATTTGGTGTACTCTTTGCTGGAATGGGGGTTTTGCGTCGTACAGCTGGTGCTATGTCAACTGGCATAATCATACTGTTTGCTGCAGTTGGGGTCTGCTGAGTTGGGGCATCAGAAATGACCAGTGTAGTAGGGCTAGAGTCTGCTAGAGTTGGGGTATTTTGTGGGTCAGGTGATATTGCAACTACACCTAATGGGCTATTTGATTTATCAGGTGCCACTACCTTTTCCAAATACTTTGCTTGTGCTCCTCCATGATCAGCAATCACCCTCTTCCTTTTGAACGTCTGATACACAAGAACAGCATTTGAATGGATAAATATGGTATGATGATAGATGGAATATGTACTGAAAATGGATAGGCAGGGCGTATTCACATACACGATGTGTAAACTAAGCTAATGGCAGTTCAACAAAGTAGAAGCAATGCAAAGCATCAGTTGCAAGATATGTGCGAGCAATGTAACCTTGGAAAGTTAGAGCAAGTACCTTGATGGGTGAATAAGATAGGGCATCTTCCTCTGACTCCTCCACTAGGGAGCTACATTGACTTAGGTCTCCCTCTAGCTCAGAATCACTGTTAGGATCATATTATGAGCATGAATCTGTAGGTGGAGAGCGTTTGCATTGCATTGCATCCAGACTTGATTTCAGTCCCTTAATGCCAAGTTTGACAGCCATGGCATTGTTCTGCTTTATTCTTTTCATGCGCGCAAGCTCATAATCATTATGATGCTGTTCAGAATCTGAGGTTCATGAAAACATAAAAAGTAGTCAGATTATCTATGGAATGCATTGCGGATTCAACTCGGAGAGTGTCTCCCTATAAACCCCTGCATATGCAAAGTTCACCTCCCCAACCGTGCTGACCAGACCACACACAGAAATACAAACCCCTTATGTCTCTATAACAGGCAGGCACACATTTCAAAACTGAAGTAGGAACATTAGAATCATATGAAATTCGTATTTGAACAAATAAACTAAGCAATTATGAGTGGCGTAATGTTTAGCTTCAAGGGTGGAGTGTTGGTAGTGCGACACAAAGCAAGTAGGCAGATTGTATTCCATGTAAAAGATCGAAACCTATGTAAAAGCTGGAAATCACACTTTCTTTCTATACAATGCAGTGTTCGTTACCCACACATGATGGAAGAGATCACATAGAGAAATACGGTTCCAGTATTTAGATCACATAGAGAAATGCAGTGGCGTAATGTCTACGGTTCCAGTATTTAGAAACAGGGTGGTCCACCCTAAAAGAATATTGACAACAAATATGACAAGGCAAGCATAGATGTAGTGAATCAATCATTTACTTGTGAGCTTACTAGGACAAGTATGCAGAATTGTAACTGCAGTAAGAGACCGTCCAAAATCTGAATGAAGAAGTTTGTCTAGCACTTATTGTTTGCAACTAATCGACGTGAATAATTGGATATTATATCGAATGAGTAAGAAAGACAAGTAAAATTGTCAACAAACCTGGCTTGCAGTAGTAATCTGGGTCAATGTCACTACGACCAACAATTCAAAATGACTAGTTTCTATTCCGAGGGCCGGAATTTTGAAAACCCTGTGAACTTTAGAGGTACTAAAGATTACCGAAATACATCTGAACCATTAAGTGTAGGTAGCACTGAGCACACAACAAACCCTAATGACAGTCCTGCCTAATGAGTAATGAATCAATTAGAAAATGGGTGATGAGGAGTGGCTATTGAGTGTTGAGGACGTATCTCAGGATAAATCGGGTTGGCTTGGTGGGTGCTGCACGCCTGAGCCCTGAACGGACTGGGAAGGTAGGCGCGACGGCGCGCCCGGGCAACGGTGACGCTGTTGGGGGAGCGGCTCCTGGCCTCCTGTTAGTCCGGCGTCTCCTCCTAGAGTCATGCCGTCCGGGGACGGCAAGTCGCCGGCGAGGCAGGCGGCTGGGGGCGAGTAGAGATCGGAAGCGCGCAGCAGAACAGAGGGGAATCGGGGCCTGGGACGACCCAAAATCCCAGGGTGGGCCGGCCCACCGTGGGCACCCTGTAGAGATACACACCCGAGCGGCGAACATGCATTTTCAAAACTAATTTAGGAACATTTAGCTGACCAATTAAACAACTCTGTTTTAATAATATCAGATTCGTATTTGAACAACTAAGCTTGTTTAGCTTGATGGGTGGAGTAGTGTTATTATGACACAAAGCACGTATTCTGATCGTATAGTGATCATAAAAGGGGGAAACTCTAAGCATATTTTTTTAGCAAAACAGGGTTTCCCCTCCGATTTCTATTAAAGAAACCACCACGGAACCAACATGATCAATTAAACCCTAAGCATGATCAATTAAACCGTATTATGGCTGTGCCATGGCAGATTTGAAGCTGCAAACTGGAGAAATGATATTTAGCATCCATTGTTTGCTTCGAACTAAGAACTAAATTCTAAGAGCTGAAAAGAAAGTAGAGAAACCAAGTTAAGATCTATTTTCTGGTTGAGATCAAAAAGTTGAGGAGATATGAAGTACCACCTCTCTTGCGGCGCCTTGTAGGCATCGGGGGTGCGATGGCTGTCGGTGGCGTTGAAGCAGATCTGCGACGGTAGACGGGTGCATCGGGGGATAAGTCCCGTTGCGGTGGAAGAGAAGGTCGTGTGAGCGGCCCCGGCAAAGAGGACGACGGCGCCGATGAAGCGAGAGGACGCGATGCAAGGCTATTGGTCCGTCGCCGTGGATGAGAAACATCCATCTCTAGTAGTGGACGACGCGGTCTTGGTAGGCGCTCCGGCATGGTGGAGGACGGTGGCGATGGATGTGGTGGAGGACGGCGGCGATGGATGGGGTGGCGGATGGAGGCTGGTGTGGGGATCGGGTGTTCTAGCGCGGACGGTGTATGAATGGGAAAATGGAGGGAGAGGTACGGGGAACCATGTTTTTGGGACGCGCCTGTCTAAAATATGGGAAAGTTACGAACTTAGCCCCCGTTTAAAATTTGGACGTCTCGTCGGTTGGGGATAGGACGGTAATCTCGCATCTCGCCAATATTTGCCTAGAGCGATTTCGGGCGAGGAGAGGGTGGTTGGCGCCCATGGTTGGCGCCCATGGTGTATGAACGGGGCTGACAGGTAGGGCGGTTGTGTCACGTCTGAGTGAAGTTACAAACCTGCCCCTATTGAAAATATTTGCCTACATCAATTTCGGCCGAGTCGAGTTTGTTTTGCCGCCCACCGTGTATGAATGGGGAATGGAGGGAGAAACAGAGGACTTTCGGACGAGCTTGAATGAAATGAGTTTTGCCGCCCATGTTTGATGCCCACCGTGTCGGAATGGGCTCAGAGGCGGTCGTGTCACGTCTAATTGAAGTTACTAACCTACCCCTATTTAGAGCAGTGGAAATCGGGCCGATGGATTGTCCGTGTAATGGGTAGATAGTAATTTCCATCTCCCAAACACTTGGCTTCGGGCAGCCGACGTGGGAGTGGGCATTTTGCTGCTTCTTTCGAATTTTGGGACAATAAGCATCGACGTTTACCCTGGCAACTAAATTCGAATCCATTTTGTATTCCTATATGAATCTTTATAAATCATTCTATGTGTTTTTATATATCTTCAAAAGGACGACAAAGATGTATTCCACTGTCATATCTGAATAGGGTTTACAAATGCCGATACTCAAATTCAGAAACTAGAATCCAGTTTAAGGTGAATTCGAATATTTGGAACACTTCATGTCCAACTCAAATGTCACACGCAACATAATGTGTACTCCCATTTAGATATGTACACAAGCGATGTATCAAGATTCAAATACCGAGTCAATCAACCAAGAATGTACAGAACTAACAGACATATAAACACTTATAGAGTATATGGATCAATAATATCAACTAACATACATAAGCCAGGCCGCTGTACTTTTTTTGGCTACAACATCATCCTTTTTTTAGCCAGCATCTTGGCCCTTTCCGATGCGTGCCACTTATGGTCCATCTATACTACTACTATTGCTGAATGCACATTCAGCCCGATTGGCATATTTGTAGGTCTGGCACAGCAATCCAAATGAAATGTCTCCGAGTCTTATCAATTAATACAGACTTGTGCTCAAATAAAATTACAAACCAAAAAACAAAAAAAACAATTATTACATGATCTCTAAAACAAATGGTTTGATTGATTACATGAACAGACAACACAAAGGTTATTCAACTATGGAAAGAACATTTCACCTATGATTTACCAAGTAGGAATTTAATTTCCTTTTTTCCTTCAGGACCTTAACAATCTGGTCAGTCTCAGCTTGCTTCGTTTTGAAATCCACTAAATATTTAATGGTTGTCTTGAGTACTGCTTGTGATTATGCTATTTGCTTCCTCAACATGTCAACTTCATCTCTAAGTGCAGAAGCAGAATCTCTTTCTACCACTAGTTTAGCCTCTAGAGCATCAGCAGTTGGCAATTCATAATGCACGATTGGGCCGGTGCCACTGCTGTGGGATGATGCAACGTCCATGGTGACCTCGCTCTTTGATCTTGGGCTAACCTGTTTTGCCATTAAAGTTCCGATTGGATTCAGAAATGTTGAAGTTAGCAAAACATCTCAACTGGGAGTTATAACAGCAAACCAGTTAAACAAACAAGGAATTAAAGAGTTTCAATTGGATGCTAAAAAGTAGTTATTAACATCATTGTAACCCATTGTTGCAGCAGCAAAGCAGTTAAACAAACAAGTAGATATTTAAGTTAAGGCAAACAGGTAATTCTTAACAGTAAGTATCAAACACATAGATAGGCGCAGTCTACAATATGATTAACAGGTTGTGCCATTATGTGATCAGTAGCAAACTAAATTAAGCCAAGCAACGTAATTGAACAATTTTGCAATAAGTGGCTAACTAAAATTCCGAGAAGCAGGTAACTGAACTTACGTTAGTTCTTTGTACAGGCACACTGCAACTTCTTTTTCGCTTACAAGGTTGTACGAAGGAGTCCATGGCATCAATTGCTTGGATACGCAGTCCCAATACTTCTTTCTTCCCACACTGCATGGGTAAGTCGAATGGTTAATCTGGTAAGATGGTGCGTCCTTGATATGTTATATGAGGACGTGTAGTCAGACTAGTTGTAGCCAAACACATCACACCGGCTTTTACTGTATATTTCATGCGATTACTTTTGGCATATCGAGATCTAAGCAATCTACAATAGGATGAAAAGACTGACATCCTTCACATTATTGGCGAACTCAGTTCATAGAAACAAGCAATTCAACCATTCTGTGGGTAAATCAAAAGCGCCACTGGAATATTTTTCACTATCCAATCATACACGCAAAAAGGGGCGACGCCACCATAGGGGCTGGTATGGGCGGCCGCCTCAGGTGGCTGGAAAGTGTGCACCTAGTTTGAGTCGTCCAGGTTGGCCCACGCTAGTTTTGTTCGTCCCAACGCACGAGCAGGCAATGTAAAAAATGAAGAAAAATGTTTCAATTTGGATGGGCCAATAACATAAGTGCAAGGCAGACCCTATAGCAGGCTCGTGGCCCAAACGAGCGCCTCCCATATCGATCGACAGCAGGAAAAATCCCAATTCATTCGCTCCAGCCTCCAGTCTGGTTCGCTCCTAACCTAGCCGCCGCTGGACAGACCGACACAGCACTTCCTCGCGCCCTTGTTGGAGGGCGGTCGCCGGGCTTCAAGCGAACGGAAGGACAAGAAGATGAAGATCCAACCCTGGGTGTATCCTGCGTGGGAGGCAGCGGCGGCAGCACGGGCATGGCATCGAGCTTGCGCAAATGGACAGTCGCAGCTTGCAAGAGTAGCATGCGCAACGAGCAGGTACATCACATCCCTGATTATATCTAATTCAACTCTTCAATTTCTGGCCAATAGTTAAACCTGACGGTGTTGTAAAACTGCTTGTATGTAGGGAATCTATGAGAAAATGAAACCAATTTCTACTTATTTTATAACTCCCCCAATCAATATTGAACTGACTGAATCTGATGTATCTAATCAAGTTTCTGGTGCAAACATACAAGCTCATGTTGTTCTTGAGCCTGAAGTGTCTAATGAACAGACTGCTAATGAAGGATTTGATGCAAACATTTTACATGCTCCTGGTGATGAACATATAGTGTCTAATGAGGGATCTAATGCAAGCATTTTGCAAGCTCATTGAAGGATTTAGTGTCTAATGATGATCTACTATGTTGAGAGAGACAGAGATTTCCAGGCATTGATGACAAGCAAATTATAGTGCATTTTCATAGCTTGAGGAAACGTCGAGGCCATCTACCAGAAAGTCCCCGTATCATGACAACATAGCATAAATACTTTTTTAATCTGTTGTTTGAAACTATTGGCATACTTGTGCAGGATAGATATATTGATATGCAGTTTGTGCACTAGTTATACGTGCAATTACACTTCGATATTTTCAGCCAGAGAACGAATAATTCAAGCAGGTACAGACCATGTTTGTAGTCCTTGTACACCATGTTGCATTTTGTGTTTTTTGGTGCTTGCATAATTTAGTGTTTATAATCTGAACTACTTTGGATCATTAGCTGGTTTTCAAAGTGCATGTAGCTTCACATTTCTCAAGTTATGTTGATTTCCGGAGTGCAAGTGCCTTCATATTTTTTAAGTTAAATGTTCGCCCCTGGTAACTTGAATTCGTGGATCAGCCACTGCACACAAATCATACACGAATGCCAGTATGAATTAAATGAAATGCAGGGACTTACGCTAGCTTGTTGTACAGGCTCACTGCAGCTCTGCTTGCGCTTGGGATGTTCCATGTACAAGTCCATGTTACCACTTGCTTGGATGTGCAGGCCTTGTGCTCCTTGCATCCCCCTCTGCATTTTTGACACGGCGAATGGTTGATCAAATAAGAGGAATCGACCTTGATGTTGTACCGGAGGACAGATACTTACAAGGTTATACGGGTGTGCAGGATGTGTACCAGATCCCGTAGCGCCGTCATGCTTCGCTAAAAAATGGATTTCCTTGTTTCAGATGATATCTCCAGAAGAAATAAGAGTTAAAGTCAGAGTTGCATAGGCGTGTAAGATAAGAGAGCAGTGAAAGGATATCCAAACATCGTCGGAACAGTGCACAAGGGAGTGATGTGTGGATACCTAGTTCGGGCCGGCGTTTGGGCATGCTCGCCTAGCTAGAGTGCCACTTCAGAGCCGTTGAGGGTGATGCGCTGGCGTTGGCTGGCCGCGCACGGATGCAGATCTTGAGTGGCAGCGGAGCGCTATGATGCGGTGGACGAGACCGTTGGTGAAGCCCCAACGGCCTCGGGGGGCGAAGGTGCGACGATGTGCTCGGTGAAGTAGCCCCGGTGAGCTGGGAGACGGCGTCAGTGAAGCACACCTGATGCGGTGGAACTCGGTGTCTGTGAGGCACGTCGGTTGCGGCGGCCGACGTTGTCAGTGGACCACCCGGTGCGGTGGACGAGGGCGTAGATGAGGTAGCTCCGGTGCGGTGGTGAAGCGCGACCGTCGTCTTCGTCGTCGCCGTCCGGCACAGAGGTGGGGAACGGTGGGGAAAGAGACGAGACAAGGGGCGATTCGAGGGTTGGCGGCGAATTAGGGATTTGAGCAATCTAGGCGCGGAAGGGGACGGTGGAGAAGAGAGATTTTGCAGGGCTGGAATTGGGGCCGCCAGATATTTCAATCCGAAACATGGAAGCGCGAACTTATATTGTCGTCGTCCCTTTTTTGGGGGGGAGGGGGGTGGGTGGCTGGGTGCTACGCGTCCGTCCGACACACGCGACCACCCCGACAGGACTATGCTTCGGTGCCTTAAGGCACCTGCCTTTGTGTCCATGACATGTGGGCCCAACAGGTGGCTGGCCCACATGTCAGTGACCCAAAGGCAGTTGCCTTTAAGGCACCGAAGCAGCGTCCACCCCGACACGACCCTGGTCTGCCTGGTGCGCCTACATTTGAGAATGCAAACGAATCTTCTTTCATTTGCAAACGAATCTGTATGTATTACCATGCCCGTGTTTTCCTTGCAATAATTAGTCATTTGAAACGAGATACTCCATCCGTTCACTTTTGTAAGTCGTTTCAGACAACTTAAAATGAACTGTTTTGCACATTGTCTGAAATGTCTTCAAGGTCTTATAAAAGTGAACAGAGGGAGTACTATAAATTAATTAATGAGAAGTTATTTGAAAAAAAATCGAAACGGTACCCACGCTAACGTGGATTAGAGTGTGTGTCACATAATTAGTTATTTGAATTAGAGTGTGTGTCACGTAGTTAGTTATTTGAATTAGAGTGTGTGTCACGTAGCGATCTCCAATTCTAACGTGGATTTCGCATTTCACTGTATCCACGCTACTTTTTTAATACAAATTCATATGTATATGATGAAAACCATGGTAGTGAGAAAACTTTTGGATGGATTCAAACATATGACCTACAAAATAGCACAACAAACTGAGTCAATGTCAACTTTTCGAAACTTAGTATGGCACGAATTCGAAATAATTACCCGTATGCCTGGTCCTCGGTTCAAATCTTACAATGTACACCGAATTGAAACATCGATATTAAGTCTCGTACTATGTACATTCAAATGTTGTTTTTAGCCCCCCCCCCCCCCCGCACAAACGCTACATACCTCCTGTATCGGTCAATCTTCCTCTCCTAACCACCTTAGGAAGCTATCGGTTTCCAACACACGTTCATTCTTTCTCTCCATGTTTCGATCTCTAAGTCTCTCAACTACACAACCCCTTTTTCCACTCTGTTACCAAATGTATTTACCTCACACACCCGCCATTGCACCCCATGCCGAGCTCTCTCTCCCCCCCCCCCTCTCCCTCTCACCCTCTCGCGCTAAATACATGCATTGCCTATCTAGCCCCCCCCAACTTCTCATGCGCACGCACACACGTTGTATATCTAGGTCACTCCCTCGAGACTGTCTCACTCTTTCTTCCGCACGGCGGGCCACACTCGCTCAATCTCACTCTCTTTATCTGAGTCTCGTTTAACCTCGTTTTCTTTCACACACAAATGATATATCTCCCTGTTCGGGCCTCGATCGACACACTCTATACTCTCTCACGTAGATTGTCTATCTAGGTCAGTCCATCCAAGCCGCTGCCACTCTTTCGACCTCATGGTGGGCCACGCTCACTCAATCTCTCTCTCTCTCCGTATGTCTCGATTGACCTCGCTCTTTCTCGGACAAAAACGATATATCACCATGTTTGAGCCCAATTCGACCTATTCACATTGTATACTCTCTCACGCACATCGTCTATCTAGGTCACTCTCTCCAACCCGTCTCACTCTTTCGATCGCACGGCGACCCTATGTGATCGGTTGACCTTGCTTCCTCCCACACACAAAATATATCTACACGTCTGTGACTGGATCATCTCTCAAGCTCTATCTTACAGCCCTCACCCTTGCCAAAAAACTCAGTCGGACAATATCTCTCCAGAGCATGTATATTTGTTCAATGAATGTCGGACCACACTCACTTTGTCTCTCTATCTATATGTCTCTCGATTGACCTCGCTTTCTCACACCGTATCTTCCACGCGTTGAAGCTACTACCTCTCCATCCCTCGCAAAGCCGGAGCTATTTACATTGCGAGGGGCACTCCAACCTTGGATTAATTTGTGTAGGCATTTATTCCGGTCGGTTTAGATTATATTTTCGTAGCATTCGGCCCACAACTACTCCAAACACCGTTGTAACCCACGCAACTCCCCTAGTTGATTTCCCTCTGGCTCGGACATCACTCTCTCGCACGTCCTTTCTCGCCTTCAACGTCGCACCATGGTATTATTGAAAAAACTATGTTGTTCTTTTTAATTATTATAAATAAGCTACAAAACTACACACCGATAGTCCACTTGGAATGGAACAAATTTCGACCCACAAATTAAAGTGCTACAAACTACACACCGAGGGGTCCACATGTCATGAAACAAATTTGGACCCATATACAAATTAAAAAATAAAGGACGAGGATCGAACATGCGACCGGGCCTTCAAGCCGCACGTCAATAGGCAACATACGTAGAATAGCAATGTTTGTTGTACCCCTTTGTTCACATAATGTTTTTATATTACCACCGCCTAATTAATGGATAACATGTAATATTATTTTTAGTACTATTCGCCTTCACTTACTGCTGGGTTCCATGTGTGCTCTCTCTCTCTCTCCTCCCCTTCTGCGTTTAGACGCACGGGCAAACAGGAAGAACTCGCGGGCGATGTTGCCATTGACCGTATCTGGACGCGTTCACAAGTCACGGCACCAATTTCACGTACTAGCAGCACTAGTCAGTGTGTACGTGCAATGCACGTTAATTTGGAAGTATATTAAGTGCATGCGGATATTAACTACTAGGATATTATTTGCGTGTTGTCATGTGATTAGCACTATTTTTGGCATGAAATTAACTGCACGTTAAACGTGTTGAGCGCTCGACATTGAAGCAGTCTAGGTCGTTGGATGACAAGGAATACATGTGGCTTGATGACGTTTTATATTTAATTTGATACGGCTCTAGCAGAACATTCAGTCGATCAAACCATACATTTCGTTCAGTCTGACTCCGACTTTAAATTATACAACGATCGATATAAAATAAACGGAAATGATAAACGTTCGGATTTTAAGCATGGCAATCTGAACGTTTTTTATGGCAAATTTAGATTACGCGGCGGCGGCGGGGGCGTCTCGCGGTGGGAAGCGGCACCTCTGCCGTGCTCTGTGTGTCGTCGGGCCACTGACCGACGGCGACGGCGGCGTCTTGCGCCGTTGTTGGCGTACTCCTGGACGTTGGCCTAGCTTCAAGGACGGCCAAAATGTTCTGGACTTCGGAGGAGTCAACTGACGGGAGGAGGCGACTGGCGTTGGTGCAAGGAAGCGGTCGATGGCGACCATCCATGCCGCTGAGGGGGGCACTGGCACCTGCACGGGGACAGGCGCTGTCAACGGCGCGGCGGAGACATTCGTGTGCACGGGCACCGGCACGGGCGCGCACGTCAGTGCACGCGCATGCGCTGGCAGGTGCACGGGCGTGCGCGTCAGTGCACGCGCAGGCGCATGCGCTGGTAGGTGCACGGGCGCGTGAAAGTCGGCGGGGACCTCGTGGAACCCCGTGGGATCAAGCTCGGCGACAATGTGCGGCTCCAGCCCATCAATGCCACGGGGATGGGCGCTGGCGCAGTCGGGGCGACGGGAGCCGGAACGGGAGCGGGGACAGGCGCGGCGTCTTCCCGCAAGGCCAGTTCAAGCTCGTCCCAAAGCGCCTTATGTTCTTGAGACTCCGGCTGGGTGTCTTCCTCAAGAAACTGGAACACTAAGGGCAGACCATCGTGATGCGGCATGGCGTACGTTTAGGTCAGGCTAGTTGGAGGTCGACGACAGGAGAATCGGAGAGGAAGAGAGAGGATTGTAGCGATACGGGTAGTGCGGGGTTGATTTTAAACTGCGGCACCGGCGACATTAAAAGTAGGAGCAGTTGGGACGACGGTGGGCGGCGGAGCCTGGTCAAAGGGCTCGCCTCCCGGTGAGCCTGCACAGCGGTCTGCTCGCACGCCTCCTTGACAGTCGGCGCAGCGGTCTGCTCGCACGCCTCCCGTCGACTCACACGCTTGCTCGGACGGCACCTGCCGATGAGAAGCGAGGACTCGTGGCGGCACGTAAACGCCCACGGTTTCAATAGTGAAAGCGTTCGCCTTAACGTGACAAGTCTTTGTTCCAAAATACCTTTGTTCTTCATTTGTGCAACTTGTCATAAGCAGCTTGTCTCAAATTGAAGAAAAAACTTACGAAGTAATATTTGTGCCATATCACGTGACCATGCTTAGTTTCAAGAATTTATGCTCACTTTTAGATTTTCTGAAATTTAAGATCCAGGATTCGAAACAATATCATAACCTGCATCATGCAATAAATTTTCAAGCCGTACATCTGTCCTGTTGTATTTCTTAAGAAAGGATTTGGTCAAATATTTTGCTTAGTTAGACTTCAGACAAGTTATATATGCAGAGTAAAAGGATAATCCCTCCGTACCAGTGCATTGCCTGATATATTAACTCAAGTACTAGGCACGAACAAACGGGCTCAATTCTGTGCTCATCCTGGTGTAGTAGTAGTAGTACTAGGCAATGCAGTTGACGGGTGACCATGACGAGCGGCGACCGAGGGAATTGAACCGTGCTCGGCATGGTAGGTAACGTTGTCTAGTTACTAAAGCATCCCTCCGTTGTTCATCGGTAGTCATTATGGACCGGGGACATGAGGGGAATTTCCTAGGGCTGGAATTCTGGCCGCTAGATATTTCGACTTGAAATGCTGAGGCTCGACTGGTTGGGGTTGCCTAATGTGCGTACCACGCACGCCACCGAAGGACACGAGCCAGGTTTTTTTTTTAGGATCAACACGAGCCAAGGTCTGGCTGGTACGCCGTTGGGTCCTACCATTCGAGAATACGAAAGGAACCTTTTAAATTGCCGAACGAATCTATGTGTATTACAATGCCCGTATTTTCCTTGCAAATACTAATCTCAACGTGGTAATTGATTTATGACGAGTTGTTGAATTAGAGTGAGTTTGTGATACAGTGATCTCAACGTGAATTTCACATTTCATGGTATCCCTAGTAAGTTTTCCAATGCAAATTCAAATTTAAAACATGAACAATATGGAGGTGAGAAAACTTTGTATGTATCAAGCATATGACCACACACACACACAGAGACACACACGCACGAACACAACAACAATCCAATAAGTATAGTGCATCTATTTTTCCAAACCATGCATGTATGACACGAATTCAAAAATACTCCTTCTATTCCTAAATATTAGTCTTTTAGAGAGTTCAACAAGTGACTACATACGGAGCAAAATGAGTGAATCTAGACTCTAAAATATGTCTATATACATCCGTATGTGCCAGTCCATTTGAAGCCTCTAAAAAGACTAATATTTAGGAACGAAGGGAGTAAAATGTAAGATATCCATGGTCCTCAGTTCAATATTTAAAATGAACATGAAACTGAAACATGATATTAAGTCTAGTACCACAGTACATGCAAATGTTGTGTTTAGGCGGAGCTATGATTGTCGGGGGTCAACCCCTCGACCTTAGATAAAATTGTGGAGCTTTGTTTAGGGTTGTTTAGATTATATTTGTCCCCACCCTCCCAACCACCGATTGGTTGTGCACCCCCCACCCCTCCTCCCCGGGAGAATATAATGTGCCCCCATACCTTAGATGCTATATGCCGATACGAGTTGCTTGGAGCTTGTAGATCTGAGATATAGCAGCTCACATGATGTGTCTTAATATTTTTGCAGGAAACCTTGATGAGTTTGAGAATTGCACACAATTTGTACAAAAACTACTTAGATGCCCTTTGATCCCATATCCAACGACCTCGAAGCTCGTATCACCGTAGCATCTAAGATGAAGGAGGACATCATATTCTCCTGTATGTAAGAATATCATGTGCTACCACACCTTAGATGCTTTGGTGATACAAGCTCTTCGGAGGCGTTGGATTTGTGACCCAACACCTCCTCGGTGGTTCGAATGGTTTTTTGCAGAAAAGCCCCAAAAGCGTTCGGCCACTGCTTACAAGCACAAAGACTGCTCGGATGCCATTGGATCTCAGATCAAACGACCTCCAAGCTCGTATCACCGTAGCATCCAAGCTGCGATAGCACCTTATGTTTTCTCGCACGGGAGAGTATGAGGTGCTCCCGCACCGTAGATTCTATGGTGATACGAGTTCACTGAGATCTAACGGCCCATAGTAGGAGGTTTGAATGTTTTTGCAATATACGGCTGATAGAGTTTGGGAAATGCGCAGAAAGTACAAGTACTACGCATGTGCCATCTGATCACTGATCATACGACCTAGATGCTCATATCACTGTAGCGGGTAATTAAGCTACGGGGAGCACCAAATATGAGCACCGGGGAGCCGTTGGATCGAAGATGCAGCGGCACACACGAGGCCTGAATGTTTTATTTGCAAAAAAACCTTTGGAGAGTTTGGAAATTGCGCATAATTACAAAGACTACTCCCAAGCCATTGGATCTCACTTCCAACGGTGTAAAAACTCGTATCACCATAGTATCTAAGCTGCGGGGTGGATGTGATATTCTATACCGCTGTCATTTTTGTTCGTAAACTTGCAAAATACGTGTAACTCGTGTCGTTACTTGTCTAACCGCGCAAAGTGTTTGTTCAAAAAAACCATCCTACACTGAAATATCGGAACAACACACGGGGGTCCCACTTGTCATTAATCAAATTTGGACCTAAAACTAACAAATCTGAAAGACAAGATTCGAACTGGCAACCTGGACTACAAAGCGTAAGTCGATAGCCTGAAAAAATGAATGGTTGTTGGCTTTGTCCCATAACTTGATTTTATACAGTACTTGCGTTGAGTAGAGTAGAGGGAGTGCCTCGTCAACACGTGCATGACCGTTGTCTCACTTACTGGTGGGTCCCAGGTCTGCGATCTCAATCTCTCTTCTCTCCATCGTCTAACCTTTGCATGGGCACACACGAAGAGCGGCGCTAGCATGTCGTGGTGTTATTACAACTAAAAAAAGCTTGGAAAATAGAAGATTCGCCTAGAACAAGAGACGTTGTGGCTGGTCGAGATGGAGCTAACCACATCTATCCTCCGTGCCACGTTTGCATGATGAAGCTGTGTGGCTAGTGGGGTGTTTTCGACCGACTGGCTGGGTCCCGAGGTCAAACCATAGGTACTACGTCTGATACAATATATTTTTACACGCACATTTTTCCTCCGTGCCGAGACATGGCACACCCTACCGCGCGGTTTCGGGGTCCTCCCGGGTGGTGCACGCATATATTCTTCCTGACGTGGGACGCCCTACCACGCGTTTTCTGGGTCCTCCTCGGGCGTAGCGCCGAAGCAAGTAAATGAGTCGTCAAATCACGAAAGACCACCTTTCCCGCCGAGTACATTAGTGAAGCACGGTGGCTAGCTAGTTGGGCTAGTTCGACCGATTAGCTAGGCCGCCGCCACATTTGTTTTTTCACCCCTTTTTTTATCTACTTGCCGGCAGGTAAATTTAAATATCCACCGCGGCGTTGCTCTGGTGTTTGGGTGTGGCAGGATTTTTAATTTTTTGATTGACGGGAGCAGGCGCGGCAGGATTTTTAATTTTTTGATTGACAGGAGCAGGCGCGGCAGCAATTAGTCATGATGACTCCGCCTGTAAAAACCCACTGCTCCCTGATGTGAGAAGTCGTCGACTGGTGTTTTACCGTGGTGAAAACCAAAAGATTCCCCGCTCCCTCCGCCTTCCCGTAGATTGCATTGCCTTTCAACCGTTTCGCCCCCTTTGCTTCCTCTCCCCATTGCTTCTACCTGGTGCCATGGCGGCGCAGCAGATCACGGAGTCCAAGGTGAGGCGCCTGACACAGGAGCTCCATGCCAAGGATGGGGAGCTCAGGGCCAAGGACGTGGAGCTCCGTGAGCTCAAGGAGGAGAGGAGTGCCATGCTCCTCCGTTATGTGTGGGAGTTCACGGAGCTTCAAAAGCGGCAGGCGTCCACCACAAAGATGCTCGAGGCGTCGGCGGCGTTGCTGCAGAAAGCGGGAGATACGATAGGCCATCAGGGGAGCTGTCTGGAGCGCGAGCGGGCCGATCGTGATGAGGTCCAGGATCGCCTTAGCCACTTGGTGAACCAAGTTGCCACGCACGTGTTGCGGCTGCGCGATGCCTACCGTCGTGCCAGCGCGACGATGCCGGCCGTCGGGCTAAACCCGTTCGACCACCCGGTCGACTTCAACGAGCTGCGGCTTCCTGACCTGGTCTCCTTCTTCACCTATATCTCCGAGGAGCTGAGCCGTCTCCGCGTGATGGTGGGGGCTGAGCTGGACAAGGAGGGGTTGCGGGCTGTCGTCGTCATTGCCGGGCGAATCCTTTCAGGGCTCCGTCACCGGAATCCATTCGTGCCATTGGACGCCGTCTTTGACGAGCTGGCTCCCGTCGACCGGGAGCGGGCTCTGCGGGCGGTTGCACCCTGCATCACCAACGTCATGCGCCTCGAGAAGCAGAGGACTTCGGTGGTGTTTAGGCGCCCTCTGCATGGGCATGTCCATGTCTCGGCGCAACATGACCGTTGGATCAAACTTAGACGGTGCAGATCAGTCACTGTAGCACAAAGCGTGTGGGTGTGTTTGGTTGCATTCTCATCTCAATATAGTTGTTTCCTCTTCGTGTATTTTTGTCAACCTACTAGTGTGGACTCATGCACCCTTCATGCACTCTGCCAAACACCCAAAAGTGGGTCGAGAAGGGAACTTTTGCTCCCATCCCGTGCACCCTTCATACACCCTGCCTAACACTATTCGTGCTTCATATGGTTCATGTTTCGTGGAGTACTGTAGCACCGTACTCTCTGTGCGATGTGGACCTAGTTCTGTTAACATTGATCTCACCGTTCATTCTCGACCGGACAGTCGAAAAAGCGGTACTATGTTACATATAGGAGTAGTCGACATGCGCACAACATCATTTGTTATCGTCATATCTTACTACACTAGCAACAAGATTGTGTAGTACTGACGTATGAACCACTGCACATGCCTAGTAGTAGGAGCACTGTGTATGTTCAAGTGGCTGCCGTGTTTCGCACTCCTCCATCGTAAGAGTGGAAACACTTGCTGTAATCATTTTTTCTTCAGAAAAACAGTGGACACGCTCTATCATGCGGATCCTCCTCCAGCCATGCACTAAATTACTCACTTTCGCCGACATGTGGGACAGCCAGCACCTGGGTCCACCAGCCATGCACTAAATTACTCCGTAGTAGAGTGACGGTAGACTACCCCGATCAAACCACCACAGTAATGCCCAATGAGCCATCAAATCACAAAACCCCCTCCTTTCCAGCAGTAAGTTGGACGGATGAAGCAACCATCATTTCACTCTTCTCTCTCAGCTTCCTCTCTTGAAGAAAACCCCCACTCGCTTCGCTTCTCCCTCATCTCGTTCCTCCTTTCACTCTTCTCTCTCAGCTTCCTCTCTTGGATGGACGCCAGAGCACCGGCCGACGTGATGTCTATGGCTCTGGCCAAAACCGTCGAGGCTCATGGTACGAAGAAGCGCAAGCACCCCGCTGAGACTACCGCAGACAAGCTCAAAGCCATCGCCCTGTCCAAGCCCCCCTCTTCGGGATCCCTCATTAAGCAAGTCCAGGTAATGTCTCTTGTTGACGATCTTTTTCTCGATCTTGATCATGTTTTTTCATCTAACACGCAGTACTAGTACTGGTAGTACAACTTTCTGGGTGATCTTGCATGTGATTTTAGTGTGCCAAATGACGGTTCTAAATTCCTCTTTTGACCAAAACATGCGAGAGGTTGGCACTGATTTCTTATAGATTACTTTCAACTACTCCCTCTGTCCCAAATTTCTTGTCTTAGATTTTTCTAGATACGGATGTATCTAATACTAAAATGTGACTTGATACATCCGTATCTAGACAAATCTAAGACAAGAATTTTGGGACGGAGGGAGTACTTTATGAACATCAATGCTACCTTTTAAGAGGGTATATTTGCCTCAGTAACTTGTGTTATGGATATTGCTTGTAATCCCTCTGCTCTCATGCCTTTGAAGACATGTTCTAGTGTCTTTGTTCACTCATTTCTGTGCGTATATGTAGTCATATATGGAGTATAATATCGAAAATCATCTTATATTTCTGAACGGAGGTAGTAATAAATATGGTTTCTGTTTGAATTAGAACCAGGTCCGCGGTGGAGATGAAGTTCTCAAAGTCATGCCGTGTGAACTGGAAGACCTGATGATGAGTTCTACTGCTGAACTATCCAGCTGCTGTGTCCCTGTCGCCATGTGTCCTGAACTAGTGTTTTCCTGTAGCATTGTTGTCAGGCGTCTTCTCGAGGCTGTACTTGACCACAACAATTTCCTGGTTGTGCCTTCGATTACGAAGGGTGTGGTTCTTGTAAAGCTTCCCAACAAATCTCATGCGGCCTGTCTTCATCATCATGTTTATGAGTGGAAAGACCACTCTATTAGGTTCTCCAAGGTTGACAAGATGGTGATGGTGCATGTAGACATCTCACACGAAGTCCATGGCCTAGTCAGTTATGCGGGGTTCATCCCGTAGGTCGGTGGCAAGAAATAGTCTGCAGAGTTTAGTTAGTGCAACTTTGCTTGTCTGTAGTAAGTACTATTGTTCAGTACTTGATTTGTGTTTGTGAACCCTGTATTGTTTATTAGTACTGCCGCTTTTGGTGTGTGAACGGTCTATGTTAATGTCTATGTTAATGTCTGTCCACTCAATTCAGTCTGTATATTTTGAAGTATCCAGATCATATTTTTTGCGAGGACGGTTTATCAATTATGGTTACACTCCAATATCTGTATGCATTGCAGGGTTTATCGCACCCACCAGGATTTCCAGTCCCATGGATGTTCGGTCCATACGATTTGTCACGACCTTTGGACTGTCCTGCTTGTGGGAGTAGGCGGGGCCCCTGCATGCCACGCGTAGTTGGACGATCAATCTTCTGTTTAGTACTTCAACATAGTGATTTCCTGGTAAGGATTCACTCGTGTCACATCAAGTAAATCTTATTGATTTACTGTCTAAATCTTATTGATTTAATGTCATGTTTTCTTTCTTTTCCTGCAATTTTACGATGCAGGTTTTGCCATGTGACATTCATCACAGAATAAACCGTTTGGTTTGCTCTACGATGGCTATTTTTGCAGGTTTCACTTCTTATGTCGTGTCAGTAACGAAGGCACTGTCCATCACTTATATTACTGAAAAAAATTGGATCAGTCTGTTGTCTGAGTACAAGCTGAATCCGTATGATGAACTGCAGTTTGGTTTAACAAAAATGCCACAATTAGTCCTTCTCGCGTTTAAAAGAAATGAAGAAAAAAACTGGATCACGGTCACGGATCCTAGTCAAGTTAGAAAGCTGATCATAGCAGACCAGACACGATCGCCGTTGTCTCGCACAGATCGAGCACCGATAGTTGCTCTAGCACTGACAGCGGCAGCAGCTCAGTCTGATCCAGCTGAGGATTGGGCACCGACCGCGTCAGCGGATCAGTCTGATCTACCGGAGGATCGGGCATCGACACCGGCACCTGCTCCGACACCGGCACCAGCTCTACAAGGAGCACCATCTCCGGCAGTAGCAGCGGCTTCGGCACCTGCACCAACACTTGCACTTGCATTTGCTCCGGCCCGTGCAGTTGCACCGGCAACAGACTGGGCTGCAGTTCGCACTTCATATACCAAAGTCCTTACAAAAACCGACATGTCCACCTTCTTGGTAAGCATTGGCCGCCCAAGTGCTTCGTTCTTTTTTCTTTCCATGTTGTTTCACATGATTCACTGTG
Source organism: Aegilops tauschii subsp. strangulata (assembly GCF_002575655.3). Classification (NCBI taxonomy): domain Eukaryota; kingdom Viridiplantae; phylum Streptophyta; class Magnoliopsida; order Poales; family Poaceae; genus Aegilops; species Aegilops tauschii. The sequence continues at coordinate 52,816,954 of NC_053039.3, forward strand.
TTGATCTAACTGTTTGGGTATGTCTTCTTGTTTGCAAACAGAGAATTCCTAGACCAACGAGGGAGTCGTTCAACAATCCGGGCGACCGCGGCCAAGTTTCTCTTACCATGCGCAGCCTTGGTGTGAATGAACCTGCTCAATATACCGTAAGTACAAAGGATGGTCGCATGATGATTGATGCTAAAGGATGGTCAAGGTTCAAATCTAAATCATATCTTGCGGTAGGGGATGATGTCAAAATCGAACTTTCTCGGCAAGGAAAGCTAGTCCAAATCAACTTTGAAATTCTTCAGTAGCAGCACGCAACTGCCGAACTGATCTATCCTCCGAGAGATTTTGATGTAATAATCTGGCATGGTGAAACAAGTGTCCTGTGTGTATACGTAGTACAACAGTATTATTTATCACATGGTATATCGTTGATAGAATTGCAACTTTGATTGTTAGTTAGGAACTGTCGTTCGATTTCATTCCAATAGCTGTCGTGCTTTATTCAATTTTGTGTATTCGCCTTGCGACAGCATCTAAAACCAGCGCTGTACCGATCGCTTGCAATATGAAAAGCGCTGAGGTAGAACACATGCGCCCCCAAACATGCAGGGTCGGCCTGCGGCCCAAAGTCTAGAACTGTGAGCCTATCTGAGTATTATATTCTCAACTGAACCCCCATAATGCCCGTGCGTTGCAGAGGGAGTATATTTCTCGGCAAGGTGAGCATGTGATATAAAAGATTTGTATATTTCTTTACAGAGGGAGTATCTCTCTGCCAAAAAATATATTTATGTGTAACTAGTTACTCCTGTCTTTCTACTTCCTTTCGCTGATATGTGGGGCAACCGGCAACGGGGTCCACGTGCCATATGCACAAATTAGAGTGCACAACTTCACGGTAGGCACACCCCGGTCGTAGCGCCGCACTAATGCCCAATGAGCCGTCAAATCACAACCCCCCCTTTCCAGCTTTAGCAGTAAGCTGGATGGATGCAGCGGCAATATTTCACTGGGCCTGAATCCCCTTCTCCCTCGTCTGCTTGTTCAGAGAAAACCCCCTCTCGGCGATTGCATAGGGTTTTCTCATGGAGAACCAAGTACGAATTCTTCATCCATCCCCGATAAATCCAAGTCCCTTGGTCGCAGGTAATCCTAGGATGGTAGCCGCCGCCGTTCATGCATTTTTCTTCCTACTGAATCTAGTGTGTTTCATTTGCAGTGCCCAAAGTGCGAGTACCCTACAGGTTTCTGCGCCCTCGGCGAGACGCCACACTTGTTCCTTCTCATCCTAAGCATTTTGAAACGCGCACAGTATGTTCCTAGAATCCTCTTTTCTATCCGGGAGGGTGGGTTTTTTTTTGAACATGCTATGTTCTCATATTATTTTACCTGCAGTGTATTATTTGCTCTACGAGAACACATGTACTCAAGATGCTCGGCCTTGCCATAACTGAATACACTAGTTTAATGGTCACAGTGAAGACAAGCCATGGATATAAGTTCTGAGTTGGGTTCATGAACCAAGAAGATCGCTGCTTTTTTTATGGCCGAACTTGGATAAACTTTCTCAAGTGTTACGGACTGAAAGTTGGCGCACGAATGTTGATGGAAATAGCAGAACCTGGTCTCATCTTCACTGCGATCTTCCACCCCGACGTCGTTCCAATTGTTCATCCATGTTAGTTTTGTATCTGGTTCTTGCTTGTTGCCTCGATTACTTCTTAATCCACCTATTCTGTCTAACTAATCACAATTTAACTTTAGAAGTAGCAACGAATCTCTCACGAAGATGCTACTTCTAACTAATATTTTCTTATAATTAGTGGCACGTGTAGGTGTTTTCAGAGTTAAGCAGTCTGCTCGTTTGTTACTCTGTAATAACTCGGCTATTACTAATGGCACTGAAGTTGACTGGATCGACATCCACAAGTTCCTACACTTTATTGATCGTCTTGAGGTCCTTGTGGGGCGTTTCAATGGTGGAAGGCCACGTGGGATATGTGTGCCACTGCTGCACTCGTTGAACAGGTCCAACTGTGTCGAGAAACTTATGGTACGAGCTGTTTTCTGTTATATATGTTGTTCATAAACTATTGCTTATACACAGTTTTACAGTTGTGATCTTTTTGAAACAGGAACTGCCGAGTTCTATTGTTCCTATACAGATGCCTGACCATGGTCGGGTCAGACTTGCACTTGGTCACATCATGATGTTTATGTTGACCTACTCAATTCCCCTTGGAGGTGAAAAGATACTTATTCATGGGTGGTCTCAAATAATGAAGGCCCGTCCATCTTGGAGAATAGGACAGAAGATTATGTTCATGCTTTTCCATGGCTCTAAAGCGAATATCCTGTTTATTGATCACGTTGCGAGATGAAGCCGCTTTCAGAAGGTTGTGGATGCGCGGGGTGGCGCCTGGGCCTTGTCCTAGGGCTTGGCAGCCTCACCCTTGGTTAACTGTAGGCAAAGTAGCACTGTTCGAGGCGTGCTTTCTACGGTTGAACCTGTATAAGTACTCATACTGCTTTCAGCTTTGGTTGTTAAGTGCCCCTGCTGGTTTCAGTTAAGGTTGTTAAGTACTCCTGCTGCTTTTATAGTCTGGCGTGTTTCTTCAGTCCTGTCTTCCTCCAGCCGCCAAAACCAAACCAGCGCCGGCGGGGCCGCCTGCTTCCGCCTCCCACGGCTGGCTGCGCCTCAGCGCACTCATCGCCGCCCCACCGTCTCCTAAATCGTTAACGTCGACGTCCTCCGCGCGCTTTGGTGCACTCGCCGCGGCGCCGCCCTCTCGCGTTGTCAACATGGTCAACAAACAACAGGAATCGGCAGAAGTACGTGGAGAGGATGACAGTAGGGGCCCACCACGTCAGCGTATGGAAAAATAAAATGCTTCCTCCTAGTGTTTTCCTGACATCTGGGACCCATGACATTGTGAGCGTATATAGTCAATAGACAAGAGAACAACACAAGATCGGCTGACACCTGGGACGTAGCTACTCGAGCAGTATTTTTTTTTGTTTGGTATTGTTGAGACGGAGCAGAGTTTGAACTGGGCTGTGGCCCGTCTAGCCCAGGCTTATATTTTATGTTCACCATGTGACCAGCCCAGCTATTTTTTCTTTGTGAAAATGAGCCCAGTTTATTTTTTCTGAAGAATACCCAATCCAGTCCTACTTATTTTTCTACGCCCTGATGGGCTGCAACTCTTTCAAGACGCCTGCAAATCTTGAAAGTAATATGAAATGGGTTGTAAATATAAAAACAGATGACAAATTGGCAATTACTTTATAATTTCTGAATTTTTTCACATTTTCATATTCCTATTTCACTGGGCATTAACCTAATTTAAATATATCTTCAAAGTACTTTAAATCTGGCTCGACATTTCGGTATTAAATATAGTTTGGAACCCACAGAAATATGCGAAATTGGCCCTGGCCAACCAAAAAAACGACTGCAATAAATTGCATAAGAAGTTGCCATGAGCTATATATAAATTATTAAAAAAAAGAGGGAGTGGTCTGACTTGTGGGCCTGTTTAGTTGACGCGTATGCAAGATTTTTTTAGTTATTATATACGTCAACAAACGATTATAGCAGACGTAACCGTTGGATGTCAATCCAACGGCCGTCGTGTTTCTTCAATCTCTGATCTTCTTGCTCCAGCCGCCAAAGCAGCGCCGGCGGGACTGCCTACTCCCGCCTCCCGTGGCCGGCTGTGCTTCCGCACAGGCCTCATCGCCCTCTACTACTCCCACCGCTGGCCAGGGCATCCCTCTACTCACCCACACCCCCTGTTATTTTGCGGCGACGGCAGCCTCACACCGCAGCCGAACCGGTGAACCCTCGTACTCCTCTCCGCGCGGGCTTCCACTGCCGCGTCTTCCCCGGCTCCGCGTCGTCCCCTTCCTAGGCCTCGCTGTCGTCCACCGCCGTGGTGCTCTCGGCGCGGCGTGGTCAATGTGGTCAACGACCGACTTTCATCGGAAGAGTACCGTACGTGGAGAGGCTGACAGCTGGGTCCACGACAGCCGCAAGGAAGTGCCTCCTTATTACACGGAAAATAATTATTCCTCCACCTGATAGCAGGGACCCACCGGACGGGCCTCCAGTATTTCGCGAAAAAACATTTCCCCCTGACTGCTGGGACCCACAGGACGGGCCACCGTATTTCGCGAAAAAAACGTTCCCCCCGCTATCAGCTCGGACCCACCGGAAGTGCCTCCTTATTGCGCACAAAAAAATGAATACCCCCTGCTAGCTGGGACCCACCTTGGTGGGAGGCTGACTTGTGGGCCTACTAAGTTGACTGGGACGGAGGCCTTTGTCAACTTTAGTCAATATATGAACGATTCTAACTCCAGTGACCGTACGATGTCCATCCAACGGCCGTAGTGCTTCTTCAACCTCTGGTCTTCTTGCTCCAGCCGCCCAAAGCAGCGCCGGTCGTGCCGCCTGCTCCTGCCGCCCGTGATCGGCTGTGATGCCGCGGAGGCCTCACCGCCCCTACTACTCCCACCGCTAGCCAGGCCATCCCTCTACGCACCCACACCCCCTGTTATTCTACGGCGACAGCAGCCTCACACCGCAGCCGAACGAGTGAACCCTCATACTCCTCTACGCATGGGCATCCACTGCCGCGTCTTCCCCGGCTCCGCGTTGTCCCCTTCCTAGGCCTCGCCGTCGTCCACCGCCCTGGTGCTCTCGGCGCGGCGTGGTCAACGTGGTCAAGGAATGGCTTCCATCGGACGTGGACTGTACGTGGAGAGGCTGACAGCTGGGTCCATGGCCGCAGCAAGGAAGTGCCTCCTTATTACGCGCAAAATAATTATTCCTCCACCTGACAGCGGGGACCCGCCGGACGGGCCACCGTATTTCGCGAAAAAAATGTTTCCCCCTAACTGCTGGGACCCACCAGCTACATCTTCGCACGCAAGGAAGTGCGTCTGAAAAAAAACGATTCGCCCCCTGACTGCTGGGACCCACCAGCTACATCTTCGCACGCAAGGAAGTGCGTCTGAAAAAAACGATTCGCCCCCTGACTGTTGGGACCCACCAGCTACATCTTCGCACGCAAGGAAGTGCGTCCGAAAAAAACGATTCGCCCCCCTGACTGCTGGGACCCACCAGCTACATCTTCGCACGCAAGGAAGTGCGTCCGGGAAAAAAACAAAACGATTCCCCCCTGACTGCTGGGACCCAGCAGCTACACCTTCGCATGCAAGGAAGTGCGTCCGGGCAAAAAAAAAACAAAACGATTCGCCCCCTGACTGCTGGGACCCACCAGCTACATCTTCGCAGGCAAGGAAGTGCCTGACAGTCGGGACCCACCTGGTCGAAGCGTACGTAGCGTTGTCATTCTGGTCGCGAACGTGTACGTACATATATACTTGTCGATGTAGAGGCGCGCACGTGTCGTAATAGAGGCGCGTACGTGTCGTAGTAGAGGTGCGCATGTAGCATGTACACGTACGTACAGCGGCCAGGGTGCAAGAAAGAAAATACGGCCACGTACGTACATACGGGCAGGGTCTCGAACGCCTACTCGCGCATACGTACGGCCAGGGCTCGTGTACATGGTTGGGTCGGAACAGAGAAACAACATCGTCGTCGTGTTCATGGGGAGGCAACAGAATGCGTCGTGTTCATGGGGAGGCAACGGAATGCGTCGTGTTCATCGGGAGGCAACGGAACGCGTGGGAGCCAACTGGCTGGGTCGGAACGGAATGCGTGGTCGTGTTCATCGGGAGGGCTTGGACGGAACAGGCGATGGAAACGAGGCCTGGCGTACCGCAAAAAGAAGGAAACGGCCTTGTGTTCGACCGGCCACGTTCGAAACGGGATCCTGTTCATCGGGAGGGGTCTGGCGTACCGCAAAACGAAGGAAACGGACCTCCTACGGTCGAAACGGGGGTCCTGTTGATCAGGAGGGGTGTGGCGTACCGCAAAACGGACGAAACGGACCCCCTACGGTCGAAACGGGGGTCCTGTTGATCGGGAGGGGTGTGGCGTACCAACGGACGAAACGGACCGCCTACGGTCGAAACGGGGGTCCTGTTCATCGGGAGGGGTGTGGCGTACCGCAAAACGGGACTCCACGGGATACTGTTCGTCTCCACCGTCGACCTCCTCCAGCCTCCACGGGCTACCGTCGACCTCCTCCAGCCTCCACGGGCTCCTGTTCATCCAGCCTCCACCGCGCGCTACTCCACCGGCTACTGTTCAACCACCCCTCCACGGGCACCCCTCCACCGGCTACTGTTCATCCAGCCCTCCACACCACGGGGTCCTGTTCAACCACCCCTCCACGGGCACCCCTCCACCGTCTACTTTTCATCCAGCCCTCCACACCATGGGGTCCTGTTCAACCACCCCTCCACGGGCACCCCTCCACCGTCTACTGTTTATCCAGCCCTCCACACCACGGGGTCTTGTTCATCCAGAGGCAACGCCACTGCTCACTGTTCATCCACCCCCCCCCCCGCAACGCTCACTGTTCATCCAATTGATCGGCTTCAGTTAGCAGCAGTAGCGAAGGAATCGCTCGATCGGGTTCAGTTAACAGCCATCGATCGATCGCTCGGGTTCAGTAACGCGTAGCCTGCAATGCAATCGCTCGGGTTCAGTTAGAGCCCAACGTCTCGCTCGGGTTCAGTTAGAGCCAACGCCTCGCGCACACACGCGTATGTGTACGAGAGAAACGCGCATCGCTCGGCCCCCGACCTCCCACCGTAACCGGGAACTCCCCGATATTTTCCTCCCCCTCGCTTCTACCACGGTTTTTTCCGTCATGGACGGCCCGAAGAATGTCATGCAACTGCGTCTCCGGCCCGCCCAGGACGAAAAGCCCATTTTCTGTCATGATTTTTTGTCATAGAAGTAGGAGCCCACCACATCTATGATGATACCGAGTTTTGTCACAATTGTCGTCATAGAAGTGTCATATGTATGACAGAAAAAAAATTCGTTCGGCCCAAAATGTCACGGATGTGTCTTTTTTTTGTAGTGAATACTCAGGTTAAACTTTACGAGCCTAGCTTATGCAGATATGGCCTCGGAACACTGAGACCGAAAGGTCGAGCGTGAATCATATAGTAGATATGATCAACATAATGATGTTCACCATTGAAAGCTACTCCATTTCACGTGATGATCGGTTATGGTTTGGTTGATATGGATCACGTGATCACTTAGAGGATTAGAGGGATGTCTATCTAAGTGGGAGTTCTTAAGTAATATGATTAATTGAACTTAAATTTATCATGAACTTAGTACCTGATAGTATCAATCCAGTAGGAGGTCACGCTCAAGTCCCTTGCACCTACACAAACAAATAAGAACCTCGCAACCAACGCGATAAAGGGGTTGTCAATCCCTTCCCGGTCACTTACGAGAGTGAGATCTGATAGAGATGATAAGATAATATTTTTGGTATTTTTATGATAAAGAGTAAAAGTAAAGAAAGCAAGTAAACAGTAATGGAAATAACGGGAGATTAATATGATGGAAAATAGACCCGGGGGCCATAGGTTTCACTAGTGGCTTCTCTCAAGATTGCATAAGTATTACAGTCGGTGAACAAATTACTGTCGAGCAATTGATAGAATTGAGCATAGTTATGAGAATATCTAGGTATGATCATGTATATAGGCATCACGTCCGTGACAAGTAGACCGAAATGATTCTGCATCTACTACTATTACTCCACACATCGACCGCTATCCAGCATGCATCTAGAGTATTAAGTTCATAAGAACAGAGTAACGCTTTAAGCAAGATGACATGATGTAGAGGGATAAACTCATGCAATATGATATAAACCCCATCTTTTTATCCTCGATGGCAACAATACAATACGTGCCTGGCTGCCCCTGCTGTCACTGGGAAAGGACACCGCAAGATTGAACCCAAAGCTAAGCACTTCTCCCATTGCAAGAAAGATCAATCTAGTAGGCCAAACCAAACTGATAATTCGAAGAGACTTGCAAAGATAACCAATCATACATAAAAGAATTCAGAGAAGATTCAAATATTGTTCATAGATAATCTTGATCATAAACCCACAATTCATCGGATCTCGACAAACACACCGCAAAAATTATAGATACGTTGGAGACGTATCAGCTTGCTGACGTCAGCGGCGGCTGCTCGCCACCTGGCACGAAGAAGAGTGGAGAAGGGGGGCGAATGGATGAGCTACAGAAGATTGGCCGTCAGAATTAATTCAGGTGCTCTCGAGGCCGTCATGCGGGTTGATTAGAAGGAAAGGCATTTTTTTTGCAAATATGCGCACGTTGACCGGCCCGGGCTAGTAGAGTCCACTTGGCGCGATGTGATTGGTTCAGGACCAAACTTGCACATCGGCTGCAAATTGTGGGACTGGCTAGATGCATTTTGCAAGTTGTAGGATCAGATCATCACGTCCTGAACAAGTTCTAGGACCCCGTGCTTTTACCTCCTTTTTCTACTCGCAACCCAAAGCATACAGTACATTAGTAGAAAAGTGTAAATCTGACCGGATTTGATCCACCGGTATCAAACGGTACGCTCGCTCGCTGCCCCTCCCTCTTGCACAAGAATAATGACGAGGTGTTGCCCACGTGCCGAATTTGACCACACAAACAATGCGAATGAATGAATGCTGTAATAAGAGTGTTATAGTAAGATAATGCCGTGGATCTGTACTGCCGTAGATCACAAACAAGGTGAACGAACGCTGTGTGCAGACTGTTAATGTCACTAAGATAATGCCATGGATCTGCACTGTGGTACTAGCAGCAGCAGTACGCCGGACGCTACCGGGTCCACACTGTCGAAATCAACAGGAGGATCTCAGTTCTCACTGCACCGCGCCACGCCCCAGATTGGATTAGAGTAGAACGCGTAGGTAGATCTCCAACAAAAGAATTAACAACCTCTTCTCTCTCTCTGGAGCATTCCCCTCTTCGTTTTCGTTCCCACCCCAGGTCTCCAAACCCACATCAATGCGCCCCAGCCGCACCATTTGTCACCACCCTCTCCTCTCTCACCCCTTCTTTGTCTGTCCCCGGCTGCAGCCGCCCCGGTCTCTCGCCTTCTTTTCTCCACCGCAGTCGCCGGCCTCCTGCCTCCGCCATCGTTTCTTGGACTCTCCGCTCCTTCCTTTCTCCTCCGCCTTGCCCCCGCTCCTCCTCGTCCCCCATTGCTAGACCTCGAGCCCCAGAAAGCCTGACAAATTTCTAGCCTCTGCACCTTCACATACATTCCCTCGCCAATTGCAATGGTGATGTTTTCTTGGTCCATCTCAGGCGCGGGGCGTTGATTGGAGAGAGAGGGAAAACTGCGGAGTGGCGGTTACTTGGCTGGGGTGTGCTGTTCCTGTCCGTTCGTGCTCCCCGGATTTGGACGCACGGGAGTCAGATCCGTTCTTCCCTCACTCCATCCTCCAAGGATCCATGGGTTCCGTCAAGCTGGGCTCCAAGCCGGACGCCTTCACCAGGCGAGGCCAAGCGTGGTATGCTCCATGCTCTGCTCCCTCCTTCTTTTTACCAGCCATGGCTTTGCCACTTGCTTCAGTTCTTTCAGACTTGTGCTGCCATGCAAATGTGTGCGATTTGGAAGCTTCGTGGCCGACATTAAACAATTGGGAGAGCTTGTCCTCTTCCTGGCCTCATGCTGTTAGTTTACTATATATAGTCTGAAAATTAGAAAAAGGTAGAAAGAGTATAATGTGTTTCAAATGGGGATTTGGGGGCACATGACGTGAACTCCAGGATCTTTCTTTCTTGCCCAATTTTCTGGCATGGCGATTTGTGTGATTTAGTCTAGTCTGCACCCACATTGCTAGTAGTACTTCCTGTCCTTGTGCTTTATGAAGCGCTAGGGTTTTTGTTTTCCCCTTTCACTTTCATGTACAGGACCACTTTCATGAAGCACCAAGGTTTGGTGAGTTTGAAATGCTAGATAGTGCAGGTGTCCCCTTCCAGTACTTCAGGGTGGATATTTTTAGAGTCTAGCCTACAGCGACCTTCTTGCTCTTTTATAGATTCTGTAGAAGCAATGCCGTCTGTTTATAGATTCTGTGTAAAGAAATAGTCAGGATATGAAACAATGCTTATCAGTTTTCACTTTACCATCTAGTTAAACATGGAAGATGTTCTTTTACACTACTGCTATTTTCTAACCCATCACCTCACTTGCTTCACTAAAACTCTGCAAGCCAAAATATATGCGGTTAGTGATTCACTGATGACCATCTTCTTGTGGGCCCTGCAGGTTCTGCACAACTGGACTTCCTAGCGATGTTATCGTTCAGGTCGGGGAGATGTCTTTCCACCTCCACAAGGTAATTTGCCTTTTCAATCTACTATAGTATAGTAGCCCACTGTAGATTTGTGATGATAAGAAGCAAGATATTGTAGCTTAGCAAGAATTTGTGATGATAAGAAGCAAGACATAGTCAGGATAAGAAGCAAAATATTCTGTTTAAAGAAAGAGCACTTACAGACTACTTCCTCTCAATATTCGCCTTCAATGTGTGAGGTTGATATTTACTGGCTGTCCTTTTCTTCTAAGTGGTCCTTATCTCTTGCAGTTCCCTCTGCTTTCAAAGAGTGCCATCTTGGGAAGGTTGATCGAGGAGAATTCAGACCAAGATGAATGTACCATCAAACTATCCAACATCCCTGGAGGTGCAAAATCATTCGAGTTAGTGGCAAGGTTCTGCTATGGTTTGAAGATAGAGCTCTCTCCAGCAAATATTGTCCACCTTCGATGCGCCGCTGAATATCTCGAGATGACAGAAGAAACAGCGCAGGACAACCTCATCCACCAGGCAGAAATGTTCTTTAACCAAGTAGTTCTGCGCAGCTGGAAAGATTCCCTGGAAGCACTCAAGACATGTGATGTCCTTCTCCCTCATGCTGAAGACCTTCACATTGCGAAGAGGTGCGTCGAATCGTTGGCCGCCAAGGCTAGCATTGATCCGGACCTCTTTGGCTGGCCAGTATCAGAGCACGGTGCGATGCATAGCCCCGGGGGCAGTGTATTGTGGAATGGTATTAGCACGGGTGCAAAGCTCGGGAACTTCAGCTCAGATTGGTGGTATGATGATGCTTCATCATTGAGCTTCCCTACATACAAGAGGCTTATCTCCACCATGGAGTCAAGAGGCGCCAAGGAGGAGATCGTCGCCGGTTCGCTCACCTACTATGCCAAGAAGTGTCTCCCAGGACTGAACAGGCGTCAAAGCATGGGACCGGTGCCCCTGACTTCTGCTGCTGCTACCCTATCCGAGGAAGAACAAAGGCATTTGCTTGAGGACATTGACAGGATGCTGCCTCTTCAGAGAGGCCTGATATCCACAAATGTTTTGCTCTGGCTGCTTCGAACTGCCATGATTCTGAAAGTCAACCGTGCTTGCATTTCCAACTTGGAGAAAAGGGTCGGCATGCAGCTAGATGAAGCTACACTGGAGGATCTACTGCTGCCGAACTTCTCGTACACAATGGACACGCTCTACAACGTCGAGTGTGTGCGCAGGATCCTTGATCACTTCTTGGCGATGGACCAGACCATGGGTGGTGGCTCCCCGTGCTTGGATGATGTGATGGGTTCTCCTTCACTCGCGCCGATCACCGCTGTCGCCAAGCTGATTGATGGCTACCTCGCAGAGATTGCACCAGATATCAACCTGAAGCCACCGAAATTTGAATCTCTTGCAACTGCTTTGCCTGAGTATGCTCGGCCTCTAGATGATGGTCTTTACCGCGCCATTGATGTATACTTGAAGGTAAACTTTTGAGCCTGCTGTTTATCTGAAAACATCATCAGTGACACTAGTGTTTGTAATCATCACATCTAAAGTTAAGTTTTTGCCCCAGAATTGAAGGCACATTTGCACTTGTTTTGACATGCACACTGTTAATGTTGTTTAATCTTTTCCATAATCATCACATTGTCGCTCTTAGCCACTGGACTTATGAAAATCTGAACTTCACCATTGCTGATGCTGTTAAGTCTTGTTCTTCAATGCTGACAGGCGCATTCTTGTCTACCGGAACCCGAGCGCGAGCATCTCTGCCGGCTGATCGACTGCCAGAAGCTGTCCCTGGAGGCATGCACCCACGCCGCGCAGAACGAGCGCCTGCCGCTGCGTGTGGTGGTGCAGGTCCTCTTCTTCGAGCAGCTCCAGCTGCGGACATCCATCGCCGGGTGCCTGATGGTCTCTGACAACCTGGAAGGATCCTCACGCCCCCTCCACGGCAGTGGCACCATCGCGACGTCCGGCGAAGCCGGTGCCCGCTGGGTCACGTCGGCCGCGGTGAGGGAGAACCAGGCCCTCAGGGCCGGCATGGACAGCATGCGGTTGCGGCTGGCGGAGCTGGAGAGGGAGTGCTCCGGCATGCGGCAGGACATCCGGAAGCTTGGCGGCGCCGCGGGGAAGGACGGGTGGGCGGCGCGGGTCCAGCGGATGTTCAGCCTGAAGATGAAGCTGCAGATGTGCAGCACCGAGGAGGCGAAGATGAACGACCGGCACAGGAGCGCCAGCGCCAAGCTGGAGAAGCTGCAGGCCAAGGTGTCCAGTCACAAGAAGCACCTCACCATTGATGCATGAGCTCTCAAGCTTTTACCCTGGCCTGGAACTCCTTTTGGCTTCCATGGTTTTCCTGCAGAGAGCTTCAGGGCTGATAGTGCAGTGGCAAGACTTCTTCAGGTGAAACTGTCACTGATGACTTCTGAACCCATTGTGATGTTTTGGGTGGTACTAGCGGTGCAGATGGAACCAGCAATGTAATGTTTGTAGTAGTAGTAACTAAGAACTGGAGCAGAGTGACTGAGGCGCGGGTTTCGCGGGAAATGGTTCGATTTCAGGCATTCACAAACACCTTTTGGTTGCCATGATTTAGCTAGAGAGTTGCACTGCCCTACCCCTGCTGCATCTCTAGCTAAACCGTCGAGTTGTTCATGAGTCAAGTAGGTGTCTCACTGAAGTAGCAGCAGTTGTAAAGCAGTGATCAGCTGTGAGTGTATTTTAGGGAAAGTCCCCAAAGCCCTGTCCAAATGCTCTGTGGATTTGTTACATTGCTCAGCTTGTAAAGCACTTGGTGTATGCTGGAATTCATCTCTGCTTTCTGTTTTTGTCTACTCCTAAAATCAATTTCTGTTATCTTCTCTTGGAATAGCATAGTTTTAGCGTGGGATGAAGATCTTATGGCTCAGGGCGTCAATTGAGAATCATCAGAGTTGTAGAAACACAGGGATGTTAGTTTTTCGTAGTAATATGTTTTTCAGTTGGCTAACAAAAAGATTTTTCTATGATCTTTGTTGGAGGGGCCAGATTTATTCATCTTTGATAGAAATACTCAAATGTGTTTGCTAATCGCCAGGTACCTGAAATTCTTTTGAGCGTCGGTCAATTTCCGCTTTTGCGTGAGGTTGAAGCTGCAGTTTGCGTGGATGGTGTGAGGAATGCCGACCACGGCAAGGCCGAGCCGTGCACGAGCAGGAACCGGCGATAGCGAGTCCGAAACACTGAGGGAAGGGCGGGGCGGCGTGTGGCAGCGCCCGCTGGCCACATGTGGCGGAGGTAGAGGTGGGGTAGGTGGGGCTGATTGCGTGAGGAAGAAGAAGGTGAGGTTAAAGATGAACAATGCACGATATGTTTTTGGCTGTTGGATAAAGATCTAGCGGTCCTGACAAAAGTGACTGACGCGGATGAAATTTTCAGGTACCTAATGTATAGGCACTCCCATACTGAAAACTTAATTTCACCCTTCATGCCTTACCCACTATAACCACCTTCATCCTCCCTTTTTTTTTCTCCACCACGGGTCAATCGCTTTCTCAAAACTCTTCCGACTCTGATGAAACTCATTATCATAACCTCTAACTTGTCATCGCCTAGCCTTTACCTTACTATTAGCTTTGATTCGAGGTGAATCTTGTCTCACCAATATCGCTCGAGTTCCCGGTTATGAAGATGAAAGGCGAAGAGATCAAAATTGTTCTTTTTCCCCCTTTTATGGGATGGGATGCATTATTTAGTACTTAACTATTTCTTATTTGCCAATAATTAGAATTTTGTAGATTTGGAGATCTTCATCCAACAACCTAGACCCATTCCTCCTCATACAAATACCCCAAATCGAAACCCTAATTTCATCCTACCCCCCACACACGCCGCCGCCGCCTTCGTCCTCCTCGATTTCGCAACCTCCTCACCGAATCAACCCGCTTCCCACCTTACTCGCACCCACCACCTTCATCATCCACGGTTCCGGCGACCTTCATTCCTGGATCACGGGGACTCTCCCGACTCAGGTGAATACCTTTGCCCTAACCGGCAACTCGTAGATCTTCATCCATGGACCTTAGATCCACCCCTCTTCATACAAACACCCAGAATTAAACCCCAACTTCATCTTTCTCGCCGCCGCCTCCATGCTCGGCTCATGCGTTCTACCCAAACTCCCCAGAATACGAAACCCCTCCGCCTTGATCCCTAACTCGTCGTCAAGGCGACTCTCGTCCCCACCGTCGCCCCCGCCGGTTTCAGAGAAGCAAGGGAGCGGAACACAAATTTATAGAAACTTCATGTGCTGCCCAGTTTGGAAATCAATAATCAGAGGTGAGTAAATTTGTTCTTCCGATCATGATGATGATTACTGGCCGGGCCAGCTGTCCGAAACGCTCCCCCCGTCTTCTCTCTTCTCTTGCCCGGCACGCTCTCCAACCCAAAGCCAGACCGTTCCTCCTCTCCTCCCACCCCCCAACCGCTAACCCTACCCGCCGGCGGCGCGGCGGAGACCCGACTCCGGGAGGGCGCCCGATCCCCCGCGAGCCATGCCGCACGCGCGCTCCGATCTGGTGAGCTCCCGCTCCCGCCCTCTCCCCGTCACCAGATCCGCCTCGCGGGCCCGCGCTCGCGGACGTCGTCGGAGTGCGGGCCTGGGGCCCCTCGTCCCGCCGTCGGGGATCTGCCCCCCCCCCCCCCCCCCCCCGGGATTTCGTCTCTTGCGCGGCCGTGTGGGTACAGCGTGGTTTTGGCGTTTATGGCGATAGCGCCCGCTGGTAGCGTGTGAGCGAGGCGAGGAAGAGAACTTTTGCGATTGCTCCCGTAGACGTGACGGTGGTCGATTCCTAGAGATCGTCCTGAATTTGCGAGTTCTGTTACATAGCATGGTGAATTTCGTGTTGCGTGGAAGGGTCACACAGCGGTTTTTGTTCTGAACGTGAGAAATATGTTGCTCTTAGTGTGACCCCTGTGCAATTTCCTTGTGAGCAGGCCTTGGATGATTCGCCAGCAGAGTCGTCGAGCTTCCGCAGCCCCAGCTCTTTCCCCAGAACGAAGCGTACAAAGTGGTCTGACAGGGAACCGCTTGATTGTTCCACGTCGGCCTGCGGTGGTGCACGCGTGAAGATGCTTGACCGGTACGACCTTCCCTTGATCCTCTCTGTTTGTTTTGGTCACATTATTGTTTCCTTCCTTTTTTACTTAACTAAAGCTGGAGCTGATAGCGGGCTCTGATTGACCAGGTGTTCGGAGAGGCGTCAGATTGCTTCCTGTAGCGGCGACCAACCGCAGAGCTCAGGCATGTTTGTTGCCACGCAGGGGAATGCTTGTCCCGTCAATAACGGTGGTGGGATCTATTCGCAGTCTGGCATGAGCTATTCAAATGGTCAAAATGGGACATACGGTGCATATCCGCAACATCAGCCCTTTGAAGGCTGTATGTATGTGAATGAGCATGGCCAGATGTGTGGGCCTTACGCACCCAAGCAGCTCTATGAGGGGCTATCCAGTAGTTTCTTGCCTCAAGATCTTGCTATTTATGCTCTTGTTGGTGGGCAAATGCTCAATCCTGTAGCCTTGAGTTCTCTGGAGCAGTTCCTTTCACAATGGAATTCTGCCGGCGCGGCCACCATGCCGAATGAATCGAAGGAGAATAAGACAGTGGCTCGTACTGATAAAATGGCGTTTCCAGATGTATGCCGAGCATTTTCTACCTATGTTTCTGCACACAGCCGCTTGTCTACCTCCCTGATTTGTTTAGCTTCTGTTCTCTCACTAGGCTCTCTCAAGCGATGAGTCATGCTGGATGTTCGAGGACAGCGATGGCAGCCGTCATGGGCCACATTCTCTTGCTGAACTTTCTTATTGGCTTCATAGCAGCTATCTCCAGGATCTTTCTATGGTAAAAAATATTCAGCAATCAATACCATGTCTTGTAAATCCCATCCTCTTGAGTTATGTTGGCATATGCATTATCCATTCGAGCAACAATTCATTCTTGTTACCCTGTTACTGGCTTACTGCAATGTTTCCATTCAAGTTACATAATGGCAGGTCTGCAATTATTAGAAGGCAATTACATATCTGGTCATAACTAGCCAAAGCTCAAGAATATTAGTCTGGTACATACACTATTTATGCTGCTGGTTTTGTGAAGATCTCTTGAAATTCGTTGCATTATTGGCTTGAGTGTCCTTGCACTTATGTGTTAGATTAGCACCACTTGTAAACCGTTTGATAAATTATCCCATTTACATTTCTCTTCTCGCCTTGTCAAGTGCAAAAATACCGGGTAACTCAGTGAGGTTGAATAACAAATTGATAGCACAAGCTATTTTCTGTGTACAAACGGTTAAATTCACTAAACGTCAATGAAACTTCTATCTGTAAGTTTTTGTTGTTCTCCCGTGAATCAAGTTAAACAAAAAAGTTGACGTGCTGTGCTACTAGATCCGTTTTATAATACCATACTTACACATCTTGCGTGTATAGCTGTGAACTATTTTCTTTATCTCATTATTAATCTGCAATCTGAATGAAGTCCGTTTTATTGTAGGTTTACCATGTTGATAGCAAATTTGGTCCATTTACACTTGTCTCATTAATTGATTGGTGGAGTGGAGGTCACACAGAGCATTCAGAAGCCTCAGAGAATGATTCTGGGTCAGCCAGTGACGTGTTGGGTGACATAGTCGATGATATTAGTCATCAGCTCCATGCCGGTATAGTGAAATCAGCCCGCAAGATTTTTGTTGATGAAATTTTCAGCTGTGTGCTTCCAGAAATTATCGCCTGTAGGAAGACTGAGAAGCAACTAGCTGCAAAATCGAAACTCCTAGCTTGTAAGGTGTGTATTATTTGGCACAAAGTTTTTCTAATAAGAGCACCTCTTTGTATGGTCCTTCTTCAGTTTTTCATAATCTCCCCCTCATGGTTTTGACATTGCCAGCCTGACAGCAAGAAGGCTTCAGCATTAAAGGGCAAGGCTCATGCAAAATTTACTAATCACAAAAAAGGAAGCTCATATAATACAGTACGAGCAACTTCTCCCGTGGCTGTTCAGTCAACTGCGGTGCATACCAAATTTGCTGATGTATTATCAGCAGTTTGGCAAACTCTTTATTACGAATCCATGAAGAATATCTGGGATGGGATACTGTATGATCCTGTTATGGACTACTGTGGTGCATGGATTAAGAGAAATGACCATTCGAGTCTTCCTTGTACGAGTATTCCTGGTTCGTCTGATAACAGAAACAAGCAAGAAGCTGATGGATTGAAGGTTTTGTCTCTGACACCAAGTGTTTCTATTTCTTGGAGGGGGGCAATTTGTCGTTCATATCCTTTCTTTCGTCATATATAACGGGTTCTTATACTTCCATGTCTTTGCAGGTAATATGTGATTCAGAAGCTCTTGAGTGCGACATGGATTTCCCACCTGGATTTGGGCCGACATTGGAGTGTGCAAGCCCCGTCTCTCCGCCGTTGTTAGACATTGGTTCTTGCGATGACAAAAATAGTTGGTGGCGTGAATCAAATTCCACCACATATTTTGACACCTCATCAGGAGTCCAGGTAATGCTGGCGAATGAACTATACGTGGCAGCAAAGGAAACTTTGTTTCACCATTTCAGGGAGGTTATTGCAGAGGAGATAACAAACTGGTTGGGCTTTGGACTTGAAGACATCACTGATCAAGTGAGATAACAATGATAAATAATTTTTTCTCTTATGACTACTGAGATTTTGAAATTTACATGATTCATGTTGGACATGTGTATTGCAGGAACTAATTCGTACTCCTGTTCATGCACCGGACTCACCTAGTTCTGCTGGAATGGACATTCATGAAACACCCCCCATTCCTCCTGAAATGGCTCAAGATAAATTATTGGATATTGCTAAAATGACTACAGATGCAATAACCAGTCCGGCTGAAATGGCTCTAGATGCAATAACCAGTCCGGCTGAAATGGCTCTAGATGCAATAACCAGCACGGCTGAAATGGCTCTAGATGCAATAACCAGTCCGGCTGAAATGGCTGTGGATGAAGTGTTGGTTACCGCTGAAATAGCTACTGTACCCAGTCCTGCTGACATGGTGGCAGGCGCAACATCATTTGTATCTGATGTGGCAACGGATAAAATGCTCACTTCTCATGGTAAATGACCATTCTTCTATTGCATTTTGTCTTACCTGAGCTTGATTACATTATTTTAACCCCTTTAATTTGCATGCAGTGGAGCATCAATCCCCTTCTTCATCTTATGCTAGTATATTTGAAAAGCTGGATGTATCCGAGGCAGCTGAATTGGATGAGAGTTTTGATGAGGTGCCTCCTGGTATGGAGACTGGCTCAGCTTCTGTGCTGGTCATGGACAAAAACAAATACCGACCTTCAAAATCAATCAACTCTATGCCCGGAATTTCTAGATACATCACCGTGGCTATCTGCAGGCAGACACTGCATACGAATGTTATAGAAGAGTGGGCATCTCTCCTGTCAGATACTATCAGCGAGTGCCTTGATTCATGGTATACCAAACAGACTGTTGTGCCTAAAAACATCGACGAATCATTGAGACCTAATAAAGAATATGCGTACTACAGAAAGAGAAAGTTAAGGAACAGCTGTGAAGCAGTGTCATCCAAAAAAGCAGTGAGAACTCCAACGGATGAGCAGCTTTCCAAGCCTCTACGTGAGCTTGTTGAGCGCAAGGTTCATCTTAAAAATGTCCAGGAACCAAGGAAGGCCGGGAAGTCGAAAAAGTCCTCCAAGAGTCGTACCAAAACTCTTGATAATGTTGTAAACACTTTGAATATCGAACAAGGCTTGAAGCGGCTTTCCAATGATGTGCCAAAGACCTCCAAGAGTCGTACCAAAACTCTTGATAATGCTGTAAACCCTTTGAATATCGAACAAGGCTTGAAGCGGCTTCCCAGTGATGTGTCGAAGGCCTCCAAGAGTCGTACCAAAACTCTTGATAATGCTGTAAACCCTTTGAATATCAAACAAGGCTTGAAGCGGCTTTCCAATGGTGTGCCAAAGGCCTCCAAGAGTCGTACCAAAACTCTTGATAATGCTGTAAACCCTTTGAATATTGAACAAGGCTTGGAGCGGCTTTCCAGTGATGTGCCAAAGACCTCCAAGAGTCGTACCAAAACTCTTGATAATGTTGTAAACCCTTTGAATATCGAACAGGACTTGAAGCGGCTTTCCAATGATGTGCCAAAGAGTAAGCATTTTAGTCCTGTTTGCTTCATCCCCTGTAAATTTGCATAGATTTATCACATGCATCATCTTTCTTTTCTAGGACAAAGGACTTCTCATCTTACTAGGATGCCTCTGGTTGATAATGAGGTTCCTTTTGAGAACGTTAGTGTGCCCACAAAGCTTGCAAAGAAAAGAAAGAATAAGAACATGTCTACTGACTCCAGTCAGAAGGCAAAGCCATTGATTTTGTGTCCAGAGTCAGATGGCTGTGCAAGAGCTTCCTCCAATGGGTGGGAGTGGCGTAATTGGGCACGCACCGCCACTCCATCAGAAAGGACTCGTGTGAGAGGGTACCGCGTTCGGAGTATTCTTTCAACTTCAGCTAATAATGTGTGGAAAAACCCGCAAGTTAAAGGTACATCTGCGCGAACAAATCGCGTTAAGTTACGAAACCTGTTAGCTGCTTCTGAAGGCACTGAGCTACTGAAAATTACCCAATCGAAGGTAAAATAAATCATTGCATGTACACAAGTTTCTCTTGCCATGACAGTTTGAGTGACCACTGACTCTACCTTTGGCATATAGGCAAGGAAGAAGCGGTTACGTTTTCAAAGGAGCAAGATCCATGAATGGGGTCTGGTGGCCCTTGAGTCAATTGATGCAGAAGATTTCGTTATTGAATATGTTGGTGAACTGATTCGCCGGCCGGTAATTTTGTTATCTTGAATCAACAATCCCTTCATCAATGTAGTACTCCCTCTGTTCACTTTTGTAAGTCATTAAGACAGCTGAAATTGAACTGTTTTAGGTGCTGTCTTAAATGTCTAAAAGGTCTTACTAAAGTGAACGGAGGGAGTAGTTTTTAAGAAGCTTATTGATATATCTGTACCATACAGGTCTCAGACATACGTGAGGCTCAATATGAGAAGAGTGGAATTGGAAGCAGTTACCTTTTTCGCTTGGACGATGATTATGTGGTAGGTGTAGAAGATTATTCTTATCTGCCTTTATTTCTGATATTTGCTTCTTAGACAATAGAAGAATTGGATAATGTTGAAGCAGTACAGAAAATGATGGAGCTATGTGACAATATAATAATGTAAAGCATAAATGTGATCTTTTAATGGGTTGGGGTCCTTGTGATGCTTGGTAGTCTCAAACCTTGGATTGAAATCATGTTTAATCTTTGCCAGTTTTTGTGACTGCACCTTGCGCAACTCTGTTCATTGCCTCCATTTTTTCTTAATTTACACAGGTTGATGCTACAAAGCGTGGCGGTTTAGCAAGATTTATCAACCATTCGTGTGAGGTAAACTGCTTAAGAATAAACATTCAACTGTGATTTCTGTAACATGCTGAATAGCAGTCTCATTATTTCCTTGCCAGCCGAATTGTTATACAAAAATAATTACTGTTGAGGGCCACAAGAAGATTTTCATTTACTCAAAGAGGCGTATATATGCTGGCGAAGAATTGACGTACAATTACAAATTTCCATTGGAGGAAAAGAAGATACCATGCCACTGTGGTTCCCAAAGGTAAATCGCTTAGATATTTTACATGACATCTTCTGTTTTTGGTAATTGCTGCTTATGAGCTTATCCCATAGAAGTTAATGCATTTTTTTATAGTTTCTACTGATTTTAGGTCCAACCCCCCCCGCCCTGTTAATTATATATAAATGCTAAGGGATTACTTGCACATGAATAATTTTCACAGAACTGTTGATAGCTACAGAATCGATACCATTTCTGTACTTCACTCCAACCATGAACACATTGTCAAACGTGCTAGATGCCACTTGTATGCAGAGATAGGAAATGAATAACTTCTTATCTCAACTCAAGTAATCCTTGTTTTATGCGATGAACAGTATTCAAATGTTCTGAGTTTAACCCCCCCCCCCCCCCCCCCCCCCCCCCCACACACACACACACAATCTACACCCCCACAGGATTGGGTACTGCTCTGATCGTTGTGAACCTTCATTCTTCTTTTAAACTTTCAGTATTATGTAAGTTTCAGTATGATCTAATAGCGAATAAAGTACAAAACAATTGACAGCTGGAAATGACACTCTCACCAGGAACTAATACTCCTGCTACCCACTTTGATTAGCCAACAAGATTTTAAACTATGATCTACATACATATGAATTGATATGTTGCTAAATTGAATGACGTCTTTTTTCTCATTGATTTTCTTTGTCATGCTATTTCCTGTAATTTGCTTGGGATGTGTTCTGAAATTCTGCGCTTGCCACTGACCATCCCACCGTCATGTGGACCTGTGCACAAATAGCCAGTATTCAAACTCAATTTTTTTGGAGCTTGGGAGTGCCCGTAGAATAATTTCGTGTGTTTATTCATCTGATACAATATTTATGCTACCATTGAACTTTGTTTTATTTTAATCTTATCCTTATTTTTTTGAGATAGTTGTTTGTGCCATTTTTTAAGGATATTTCTCTTTTACTCCTTCACTTGCTAACTATGTGCTGGCTGTTTAGGTGCCGTGGATCAATGAACTAAGAAGTCAAGCTTATTACTGAGGTAATGCTACAGTTACAAGTATTTCCATGTTAGGCTCAGAAGTTGGCATTTACATTATACTTTCTCGTCTGTTTAGCTATCATTCTTATTGGTGAAAAGCTGAAAGCCGACAATAATCTGCTCCAAAGAATTTGATATGGTATTCCTCGATTGCAAGAAAAAATGTAGCATATCCATATCATCAGTAGATATTCTTTGAAGTGGCAAATCATTGTGTTCCGTTATTGTGTGCCCTAAATTTGGGTGTTAGTATTATCGTTGGGTTATAATTTTTTGCCGGAGTTGGACAGGATATATAAGTTTGATTATATGGAACTGCAAATGCTCAGCTGATTGCTATAATGAACTTAATTTCCAGGACAATGGGCAATGTTGTCCCCTTCTCAGCGTTCCTCTTCTAATACAAACTACATGCATTTCGGTGTGGGTTCGAGAAATCTAGGTCAATGGGGAAGTAATCCGATTGGTTTAGCAATGGTTCAGTCCCCTCATTCATTTTATATCTCTGTTTCTGAGATCAGTTTAACTCCATTACTGAAGCCGTATGGGGGTGTTGTGCAGTCAGATAATCAAATGCAATTCTGTCATATCATGTTATTACAGAGACTAGTTGAACACCCATGCGTTGCCATGGGAGGATATAAAATAATGACGATTTATCGATCAAATCATGGAAGTACTCAATGTTGATGTGCTTACTTTGGAGTTCAAGGTTATTTGATCCATTTAGTTATAGCGAATGCATTGTTTATTGAACTGTATCATAGAAGTGCTACGAGATTGAAGCGCTCAAAAAAATATTTTTGGATGATAACTTTCAAAAAGTTAAATTACATCTAATACTTTAGTGACAAGACCATTATTTTCAGAATTCATTTTCTTGTATAAGTCGCAACATTTTCTTGGCGTTGCCGAGAAAAGCCTTATTGAAGCAACCTGTCGCATGGTGTAGTTGGGAGTGTAGGACATTAAGGTTCTACGGTCCAGGTACATCATCAGAAGTAAAGATTAGAGGCACGTGCATGACGTGGGAAAGAAAAATTAATCACTCAATTTGAGACTTATATTTGAAACAAAACAATCAGATATTAAGTGACACCAATAAACTAATGCCCCCTTCTTCCAAAAATGTACAGTATTCTCTCCTTCCCAAAATGTAGGGCCCGTTTGCCTTTCGTCACACAACTTTGACTATTATTTTCACTTAGTGTATGGCTATAAAATTAGTATACACACATGAAATAAAATTATTTTTCAAGAGAAATACTACCATACCTTTTAAACATGTTCAATCCACGTACTTTGGCATGTACAGGTCAAAGTCGTGTCCTCCAAAGTAAGTGCTTTACATGTTGGGAAGAATGGAGTACATAAAACAAAAGTCTGCTTCATGCCTTCCTAGCTTTAATACTTATGGGTGTATGGCAACTTCTTGAATCATAAATCAGGGCTTCTGATCAATAGAATCATATACAAAATCTTTCATATGCTTGGCTACAATTTACACAATACAACAATGACACATAGTGTTCAAGATAGATGGTTTCTGTAGCAAATATAAGTAGAAGGTAAAGTGTTATATTCCAGCCTCATGACTCCTTAAGTTAGTATTCCAGTGTGAAGCTGGCCTCCTCATGGCTATACAAGTCTTTGATCATGTTCGCTAAATCGTGAAATCATGAAGTTGATTTTCTTTTCGCCCGACCTCAAAATATTTGCACAAATCCGTCAGTTAATTAGTGAATCTGGACCTTGATCATCATATCTACGAAACTGGGAGTAAAGGAAAGTACTTGCGAACGTTAAAATTCTAATATGAAAGCTTAGTAGTTTATCAGCATGTCTACAATAAGTACCATTAATGAAAGCTTAGCAGAGCTTATCATGTTTGTTTTGTTGCGCTTGTGAAAGATTCCAAAACCATATTTACATCATGATGATAAACTCATGTAGATCTACATATTGAACACTGCCACTTATCTAGTAGTGCTAAGAGTCAAATTTATTCAAAATGTTCGACAAATAAATGATACCAAAAATGTAACACGTGAGATCATAGATTATTAGTCTGTAACAAGTCCCCTCCATTTTTAGGAATCTCGGCAATATGGAATGATGGAGCAGCCTCACAACCTGCAAAAGATTGCTAGATAAATATAAGAATTTTCAGTTTAAAAAGAAAACATACAAAATACTTGATCTTATAGCTAGTTTCGGTCTCTAGGAAACAAAGACCTTTGATGCCATAAGTGTATAGAGATATATGTAAGATCTTAATATTACATGATAAATTTTGTATCTTTATCATTCATAAAAATAACTTGCAGAAAATTACCATAATCTATTTATTAGACCATGCTACCCATTTATATTCTCATATTTACTGAATAAGCAACAATTGTGTTTACTATACCACAAATCATAATATCAAAGTGTAGGAACAAACTTGATTTTTGTTGACCAGAAAAAAATTACCTTGTTGTTCTTCTTCGTCAAACTCTCGACCTAGATTTTTCATCTTGATTTGCACAAGTCGTGCTTAGGGCTATAGGATACAAGAGGCAAAAAGGTTGCTTGAAAAGTAAAAATGCAAGAGGCAAAGAGAGTAGCGTACAGGAGGAAGCACATCACATATGAGGGAGAGAAGGAGAGAGACGAACATGAGTACTGCCTGTCCAGAGAGAGAGGGAGGGAGGGAGGGAAGGCGGCCGACACGATGGCGAGCATGACGATGAACGAGGTCAGGTAGTGTGGAGGTTCATGTGGATAGGGCGGATGCCGATGGTGGCGGGAGTGCGATCGGAGGCGACGATAGGGTAGCAATTTCCTTCACGCTAGCAGATCGTGCATGTGTAGAGGTAAGCGGCCCGCGGCAGTTAGGGATCACATAGGCGAGACGTGTGTGTGGGGGTTGGGTTGTTTCTTTTTTGTTACGGAAAAAACCGGTGGGGAACGGTGGGGATGGGAAAAACAGTGGGAAGCGGGATCGTAAATGGTAAGGAGGAGGTGGGAAGCGGGATCGTAAATGGTAAGGAGGAGGTGGAACCATCACGATAACGGCAGATCCCTGGGATGGGAAAAGTGATGGGTTGGGGGATCGTACGTGGTAAGGAGGTGGAACCATCATGACGAGGGCAGACCCCTTTAATAGTAGAGATGACATGGAACACGGAATGTCAATGAGTTATTTTGTAGTCCAAGCTCGCACAATTGCCTGCCTTCTTATTAATATTTCTGACATAAAGATCCCGATTGATAAAATCAGTTATTTTAGACTTCAGCAACCCAAGTACTTTGTAGGAGTGTAATGTAACTTTTACCTGTATATGGATGACCTTCATATATTCATATGGTTGAGTACTGACCTACTTACATGTACTTTTAGGCTTGATCCAGCAGCAGCGGCCAACTTCTACTGGGCTAATGCCATCATTTTTATTTCCATATCATTATATAGGGAGGACACATGATTAAGTATAGGGCACATGATTATGTCTGCATTGCTGGCAACTTTGGAGTTTCTTTTGAATCTTTAACTTGAAAACGACTTGCTGGAGATCTAGAGTTTTTTATTGTCTTCCTTTTGTCCCTGGGCAGGATTTTACACTAAAGTACAGGATGGTGGAACATGCTGTTTTGGGGAGATTACAGTTTCTTACCCTGTGATGAAGAACTACACTATTTTAGGCTAGATGAGCTGCTAATTCAGGCTATCCAGAGTAAGGCACAGGCGCCGACTATTGGTTGCCAGCTCGCCACTGCCTCGTGGAAGACTGCAACTGAGCTTTCTCCCTCTGGTCTGCTGAGAGTGAAGAGGAGGACAAGTGAGTTCAGCGTGGGCGGAGCTAGTGGATGGTTGGTTACTTGCTGACAAGGTTAATACTAATGTTCTTGCTCATATTTGGATAGAATTGGAAAACCCACAATCTTGTACATTGCCAAACAGCCCAACACTATGATTAATTACATTTGACCGATTGAAAGATATAGAGATTGCATTGTGGTTATTGGACGAGAGGTAAATCTAACTAGTAGCCTGTAAAAGATGAAACACAGAAAGGCAAGCAATAATGAAGTTTTTCCTTCATCTTGTGAGGATTATGCTCTTTTGGCCCAATGCTAGAATTTCACGGATGCATTGCCCCTGCCGTGTTTGATCAACTTGAACGAAGTGTGCATGGCAGTATGGAAATAGCCTTGTCGCTTGCTTGCACATGCATGGCAGGGAATCTCCTTTCCTGCTTGATGGGCCTGTGGTGTGATGCCTTCTCCTTGTATATCTACCTACCTACCTACGGAAGATGTACCCAGCATGGCCAGCTTTTGCACCCGGATCAGCATGAATCAGATTTGGGCTTTTTCTTTGCTTTGGCTTTAGTTGCTTTGAGCAGGGAAGCACTGTCGCTTGGAACTTTTTGATGATGCAACTCTCGTCCGACCCATTCTCTTGGGATGGACAAGAAATTATCTTCCAATCAGAAGAGAATTAGTCCGGCTCAGAGCCATTGCACACATGTTTTAATATGTTAAATCACACTATACAAATTGTGTTTTTGGGCCTAGTTATATCCCGTCTTTGGGTAAGACGTTGTTTATTCATGCACCTGCTCGTCTTCTTGCAGGTACATACATATATCTCTATCTGTCATCCGTGGGGTTTGTATGTAGAGACGCCCTGTATGAATGTGAATGTATATGCTTCCATCCACAAACTATTTGGAACCAGTGTGGTATGTGCTCATCTCCTGCCTGTATTAGCCACCAATTATTTCCCCTAATTGCATTGCTTATATTTGGTCTTCTTTCTGTGTTAACCACAGGACGGCGTTCTCGCAGGTTGCTTGATTTATCGCCCGAGACATGCATAATCCACCAGTGTAAGTAAGTGCGTTCTTAACCTGTTCGCTTGTGTAGCCCCAACCCGTGATGCAGGTGTGCATGCTAATCTCACCGAAAAAGCGAACAGGGACGGGGGACGGGGAAATAATCCAAAGCAAGCAAGAATATGAAGAGGCCCGCAGGTCTCAGGCTCGGCATGTCACTAAACTGAAAATGCACTCTTCTGAACTGATCCGCGACTTCAGAAAATCTCAGTCGACTTAGACATAGATAGCTGGACCCAAAAAAAAAGGAGATCTTAAGCCAGGAATTTTGCCCATGGATGGCCAAGCCAATAAATAGTTATAGCATGCGACAAAAGACCAAGCTTTTGGCAATGATCCAAGCATGTGCCAGACTTTTAGGCTCTGCCAGCAGGACAAAGTTCATGGTTAGTTTGGGCACAGGCCCAACACGTACGCCCATTGTTACCATCTTTCCATGAAAGCTCAAGCTCAGTGAAGCCACATGGCTCCGCTTGGCATTTTGGGGTGTGACGTGAGCGTGCAATCGTTGTGGCTATGCTAGATTTGTTGATCCTATTTACAACCAAACTAACCAGTATTTTCACTGTCAAATACATAAATAACCAGTACATTTTCAATAGCAGCTTTAACGGCCAACCGACGTAGGAAGTTCCTTTTTTTTGCATGACGTGGGAAGGATTGAGCCCCTAAAGTCAGTAGTATGACAGAACACACCAAACCCTTGCGTCACAATGTTGGTATATGGCCTCTGGTTCTCTGTCCTGTTAGCCTTGGCCCACCTGTCCGTGCATGCTGTAGATTTCCAGAACAAAATCAACCGTGGAGAAATTTTTTGTTAAGTGAGAAAAATTACATTTTAATGGTACACTGTAAATGTAACCATGTCCACTGGAAGTGTGGAAATGTTGGATCATCCACCAACGTCAATCATCTAGAAGCATTTAGAACCGTTTGAATATTTGGGCGCCTAGGAAACGCCGATCTGCCTTGCTGGGCCCATTCCATGGACCAAAGATTTATTTATGTGAGGAAAACTCAAGAAATTCTGGCCCAGTCACTTGGACAAGAGAGGGAGAGAGAGAGAGAGAGAGAGAGAGAGAGAGAGAGAGAGAGAGAGAGAGAGAGAGAGCAATGCAAGTGAACACCAAACCCAAAGAAGATCTGTGGATTATTTTTCGATTTTATTATGGGTGCTACTAGTATATATAGTAGACACGTCCAAAAGCAGCAGATGTTCATACGTCAAATACTCCTTGTAATGTGGGGTTTGTCTGATGCAAAATCGCAATCATCAGTATTGTTTTTGAAAATGTATTTTGTTACACTACCAATTTCATGTCTTATAAACAACATATTAACTAAATAATCCTTTGTTAATGTCCTGTCTTTATTAAGCCTGCTACTAGTAGGTGTAACAAGTGGTTGTTTATGTCACCGGCTTTGAGCTCGGTCGGAAGAGCGTGGGTGGCAGCACAGGGATGGGAAATCCCCGTGCTCTCCTTTGGTCGGTTCGAATCCGGCAGGTCGGCAACTTCAACTAAATAAAACTAAAATTGACCGCCCGAATATTATCTTCTTCGACTCAATATTTTCCTACCGAGCATGCAATGCAAGGATGTAAAGCTTCATTGACCTCCTAATTTTCTTTTCCCGTAAAATCCAGGCCACAAAGTAATTGTATTGCCATTCTCAGACTTGTTTGCATTCTTGTATGTAGCTGCTGTTATATACTCCCTCCGTCCTACTCTCTCCGTTCCGATTTACTCGTCGTCGTTTTAGTTCAAATTTGAACTAAAACCACGACGAGTAAATCGGAACGGAGGAAGTATAATATAAGAACGTTTTTGGCACCACAGTGTAGTGCCAAAAACGTTTTTATATTATGAGATGGAGGGAGTAAAAGGCAAACAGTGCGTGTCAAAGCACATATAAGGTCAGGTGTCTGTGGCTCGAGAAAAAAAGTTCGTTTGCACCGCGCGTGGTCTTGGGCTCTGGGCCGTGCAAGTGCAAGGTCACCTCTTCTCAAGAGACAACAACACTGAGGTTGCGTTCGGCATTTTGGCAGACCATGAAAATTCTGCTTGCCCCACCAGATTTTGCCTACTATAACGTTTGTTTTGCTCGGGTCTAACTTTTTTTTTTGCTCGCGTCTATCTTCTTATATGGCTAATTTTTGTATATATTATAAAATAGCCCCTGCAAAAATATATATTATAAAATGAGTGCAATACAGTTCATCAATCATGAACCGAGTCGAAGTACAAGAGATTGTTACTTTCTCTATTGTTCTATTGCAGCGAACTGCCAGAAGAAAATGATCAAGCTCACTTTAAGAAAAAAATTGATGGAAAATGCATGGCATAACATATGTAAGAGCATGGTTTGGAAACGGACTTTCCTGCGCTATGAGCATTGGTCTTCACTCTTCAACATCTTTCTTCCCTGTCCTGCTGCTTTTAGAGGCATGCAAGTTTAGAGTCGCCACATCCGAGCCTTCATACTTACATATGAGGCCTACAGTATATATCATTAGCTACATACATATTCTTCAATTGGACTAAAATTGCATACTCAAATAACCAACAATAGTGGACCAAAGGGCAAAGGTCACATGTAGGCGGCGGGTTCGATGCCGCCGGTCACAAACGTGACGAGGGCGAGCACAACGGTGAGGGTGAAGATGACCACGAGCACGCTGCCGAGGATGAGGATGATTCCAACGACGATGATTTCAGGGACGACTCGATTTCGACGCCGGCAATGCTTGAAATTACAATATGCATTAAGCCATCAAGTGAAAATTTTGGTGGACGTTCCCCGACGATGAGGGGAGGGTCACTGTCGCTCGTCCTTCGAGAGCAGCACCCAGTCCGGCTGCATGGGCGGAACTGGTGGTTGTGGGCGACATGTGATGACCTTTTCATAGCTGCGAGTGGCAAGAAACGTGGCAGGAATGCCAGCCATTAATTTGCTGTGGGCTACGCCATTAATTGACATGCCTCTTGGTGTCATGGGCACCTAGCTGTCTCCGCCATTGCCAAGGAGAGAAGATGGACCACCATTACTGGAATCAGCTTCTTTGCCGTCCGCCATGGCGGACGGCAAAGGCATGGATCACGGACGGCAAACGTCTTTGCCGTCCGCCAGCAGACGGTAAACTGTCCGTCTGAACACGTGCCAGCAAAGGCCTTCTTTGCCGTTCGCTTCCTGGAAACGGACGGCAAAGGATTTTGCCGTCCGCCGTTCGAGGCCAGCAGACGACAAAGACAACAGACGGCAGTGCGATGGCGTGAGTGCCGTTAGGGGGTTAACGGCGCTCTTTGCCGTCTGCCAGCGGACGACAAAGAGTCAAAGAGGAAGCTGCCACGTGGCCTGCTATGCCGTCCGCTGGCAGACGGCAAAGAGCTCAGCTAGGCATTACTGGGAAGCTGCCACGTGGCCTGCTATGCCATCCGCTGGCAGACGGCAAAGTGATTTGAATCTTTGCCGTCCGCTGGCAGACGGCAAAGTGACCAAATAGGCAGTCAGTGTTCCCAGGTTATACAGGTAGCTGCCACGTGTCCTCTTTGCCGTCTGCTAGCAGACGGCAAACAGACTACATATCCCCTGTTTTTATTGGAATCCATTTAATTTCACAGGAATTCACACACAGATATATATATATATTTTTTCACATGCACAGCAGACATATGATGTATCCAACACATAGCTCCATCCATGACAACATACATACATAATAGGAAACAGAGTTCCATCCATACATATTGCAGTAACATCACAATGTTCATCCAACACATTGTTCCATGCATGCATCCATATAACAAAGTTCCACATTTTCTATCGATACAAACGGAAAAAAGAGAAGGGAAACAAGCACTCCATCCATGCAAGCTTCCATATAGTGAATTAAATCTGCAAAATGGGAAACAAGAAAGTTAGAAGAAGAAGACTAGAATCAGAAGAAGAAGAAGAAGAAGTAAGCATACTTAGGTAAAATGGAGCTAACCTAGCTAATTGTGCCATTTTGAGTGAACTAAGCATATTATGCCATTTTTGATATAACTTAGAGCTAACTTCATTTTGGAGAAGAAGAAGAAGAAAACTAGAAGAAGAAGAAGAAGACTAGAAGAAGAACTTCTTCTTCTTCTTCTTTTTCTTCTTCTTCTTTTCTTCCTATTCCTTCTTTTCTTCCTCTTCCTGGATTTTCTTCATCTTATTATGTCATTTGTGGACTAAATAGGCTAAATTATGTCATAAATGGACTAAATAGGCTAAATAAGAAGAAAAATTCCATTTTTGAGCTTACCTAGCTAATTATGCCATTTTTGACCTAACTAAGCATATTATGACATTTTTGATATAACTTAGAGCTAACTTCATTTTGGAGAAGAAGAAGAAGACTAGAAGTTCTTCTTCTTCTTTTCTTCCTATTCCTTCTATTCTTCCTCTTCCTTGATTTTCTTCATCTTATTATGTCATTTGTGGACTAAATAGGCTAAATTATGTCATAAATGGACTAAATAGGCTAAATAAGAAGAAAAATTCCATTTTTGAGCTTACCTAGCTAATTATGCCATTTTTGACCTAACTAAGCATATTATGCCATTTTTGATATAACTTAGAGCTAACTTCATTTTGGAGGAGAAGAAGAAGAAGAAAACTAGAAGAAGAAGAAGAAGAAGAAGAAAAAGAAGAAGAAGAAGAAGACTATTATGCCATTTGTTCTTCTTCTCTCCCTTTTTGCCTCGTCCACAAGCTCCTTCGTCTTCAATCTCTCTTTCTCAACAATAGCCTGCAACACACCACTCCTCGTTAGCATTGTAATCATCGACGGACGCACACACAATGTAATGGAGGAAAGGTGAGAGAGTCCGTATAACTAACCGCCATGGCGATCTCCGCGGGCCGTGCACGAGGCGTTATCTCAGGATCAGAGCTACTCAGGCGCTTCTTGATCCGCGGGAGAGTCTTAGGACAACGTATCAGTCCATCACCAATGGCTAGAGAGCCATGGGACCTCCCGCCACCAGATACCATCACCAGCTCTATATCAAAAGGATCCTGGCTCGGGTTAAAGTCCTCCCCTTTCCTCGCCTTCCCCTCGTGTCTGTACTTCACAAGCTTGTGGTGGGAGGTCTTGTTGGTGAAGCTCTCTGGATCATCTAGGTCAGACTCCGTGAATGGCTTGGCCTTCTTGTACGGGGCCATATGGGCCATGCCATAGAGGTCGAACAGACCTGGCACAGGCTTCTTGTGGTGGTGCGCCTGAGAGAGAGAGAGGAACAAAATATTAGTTAAGGGCTCAAGCTAGCATGAAGAATGATATTGCTATGTAAATAGGTCATTTTGGAGCTAAGAAAGGTTATTATGTCATTTTCGAGGAAAATAAGCTAAGTTTAGTTCATTTCGAGGTAACCAAGATTATTATGCCATTTTGACCAAAGTATGCTAATTATGTCATTATTGAGCTATCCAAGGTTATTATGTCATTTTAGAGCTAACTATAGCATATTTAGGCATTCTATAGAGCTATCTAAGGTTATTATGTCATTTTAGAGCTAATTATGTCATGAATGAACTAGCTAAGATTAGTTTAGGTCGTTATTGAGCTATCGAAGGTAGTTATGCCATTTTTTAACTGACTAAAGCATATTAAGTCATTTTATAGAGCTATCTAAGGTTATTATGTCATTTTAGAGCTAAATATGTCATAAATGAACTATCTAGCATGAAGAATGAATTGCATGAATCATGTAGCAAACCACATACCCAGTTCTCCCCGTACTCAAATAGGTTGGAGCTCCCTTGATGGTGTGGCACACCTTTCATTTGGTCGCGCTTATCCTTGGCCCTTTGGTGTTCGACTTTCCATTGGGCAGAGCACCACGCATGTAACATCCCAAATTTTCAATTTGGAATGTTATACATAGATCATCATTGCATATCATGTTTTATTGCATTTTTGACAAATCCTCGATAAATCCTAAGCAACTCAAGGACCCTCGGAGAGAGTTGGGGATTTTTCTTAAATTTTCATATTTGATTTTTATCAAATAATAAGACGAGGATTTTGGTTTTAATTATTTTCTCTCCGGAAAAATATTTCATTTTAAATAAACGAGAGGAAAAAACATGACTTCTCCAAAACAATTGAAATACTGGAGGAAAAATGTTAAAATCATTATTTGGAATTTATTTGGATTTTTATTTGCAATTTTTATTGCATTAAAAATA
Organism: Aegilops tauschii subsp. strangulata; assembly: GCF_002575655.3. Taxonomy (NCBI): domain Eukaryota; kingdom Viridiplantae; phylum Streptophyta; class Magnoliopsida; order Poales; family Poaceae; genus Aegilops; species Aegilops tauschii. Next base: position 52,850,085 of record NC_053039.3, read on the forward strand.
TTGCATGTTTTCAAAATTTTTTATTTTGATTTTAAAAAATGTTCACCCTATTCTAGATTTTCTAACTAGACGGGGAAAATTTATTTCATATTTTTCCGTTTTTTATTTATTTTTCTACGTATTATTTTCCGCGGAACTTATTAAAAAAAAAACTGCGCCCGCGCGCCGATTGGGCCAAAGGCCCAGCCGACGGCCCAGCCCCGCCGCCCCGTCGTCTCCGTCCCGGAGACGGGATCGCCGCCCGAGTCCCGGCCGGCTACGCCGCCTCCCGGTGCCCCCTTCCCCAAGCTTCGGACCCCCCTCCTATATATATAGCCCCCCTCTCTCTCTCCCTCAACCCGAGCCGCCGCCGCCGCACTCATCAGCCGCCGCCGCCGCCCGCATCTCGCCGCGCCGCCGCCGCCGCTAGCCCGCGCCGCCGCCGCCGGAGCCGCCGCCCCTCGCCTCGCCGCACCCCCCCGAGCCCCGAGCCCCGCGCCTGAGCCGGAGCCCCGCCGGAGCCCTCGCCGGAGCCCCGCCGGAGCCCTCGCCGGAGTAGCCCGACGAGGTACTGCCCGATGCCGTTGACCTTTGCCGGTTTTCGTTTAAAAAAAACCCTTCGTTTAAAAAAAACCCTAGATCGGTTTTTTTTCGGTTTTATTATTTTGCGAGCGTTCACCGAACCGTTCGTTTTAACGAACGCGTTCGTCGGTTTTTCTCTGTTAACGAACGTCCGTTATTTAACCGTTCGTCCGTTTTTCTTTTTCGTCGGAGTTTTCTCGTTATTTTCTCAGATTCGATCTCTGATCAAATCTTCGATTTTGTTTAACTTTTCGCTCGTTTATCGGAATCAGGCGATTCAAGCGCCTAGAGTTTCGTCTCGAAATTCTCTTTCCGTTTAACCTACTCAAACAAGTTTTTGCTACAGTAAAATTTGACCTAGATCCAGATTAGCAAACGAAGTTTCTCTCTTTCGCCGTTTGACTTTCGTTGCTTCTTTCGAGTTGATTCTTTTTACAAACCGGAGTTCTTAAGTTGAACTTTCTGGTTGGATCTTTCATTCGAGTTTTACCTGTGCATTACATGAGTACTGATTGTATGCTTGTTTGTTTGCGATAGAGTACCCGGAGTGTGCCGCTTGTTACTTCGACTCGTTATCGGAATCAGGCGATTCAAGCGCCTAGAGTTTCGTCTCGAAATTCTCTTTCCGTTTAACCTACTCAAACAAGTTTTTGCTACAGTAAAATTTGACCTAGATCCAGATTAGCAAACGAAGTTTCTCTCTTTCGCCGTTTGACTTTCGTTGCTTCTTTCGAGTTGATTCTTTTTACAAACCGGAGTTCTTAAGTTGAACTTTCTGGTTGGATCTTTCATTCGAGTTTTACCTGTGCATTAGATGAGTACTGATTGTATGCTTGTTTGTTTGCGATAGAGTACCCGGAGTGTGCCGCTTGTTACTTCGACTCGTTAGCTTTTGCGGATCATCAGCAAGGCAAGTAACACTTTGATCATACCCCGTTCATACCCAGTTTTATTGCATTAGATCTGTTTTCCTCAAACACTTGCATGATTAGGAACTAATTAAATTGTGGGAACTGGGAAGTAGTTGAGGTAGTACCTATTACCTGTTTTACTTTATCAAACCCTTGGGAGTTACTTCTACGTTGCTATTATATTGCCATGCTATGCTCGTAGACGTGGATTGGGTTTGAGTGATATCCATGACAGATGTGAGATGTTTATTAATGGTTAAACTTAAGGTGGCAACTAAAACTCACATCTGGGTGGATTGAGGCACCTGGAGAACCCAGTGTTGTCTGTTTGTATAAGGTCCGCCACCCAGGCTCAAAGGGATCATAAGATTATTCATGCTAGAAACTTCCGTGTGCAGCCACAAGCTATTATGGGCTCTAGCATAGCTGAGTAGGTTACAGGATCTCTTGAAGAGGTGGACTAGCAGATGTAGGGGAAAGTAGGTGTACCGGTCCATCCAGAGTAAAGAGTGATTGTTTCTGAAAGACTGTGTCTCGGTCATCCGTTTCTCAAACATCATGTAGTGCGAGAATCAAGCGGAGGCGATCGAGTCTTGTGGGGAAAAGTGCGCAAACCTCTGCAGAGTGTACAAACTGATCATGATTAGCCGTGTCCCCGGTTATGGACAACTTGAGTATCTAGTACCTGGATTATCATTTGAATCTCATCACCATGTTACTTATAATTAATTTTGCTGGGTTAATGATGACACTTAATTGGGATTGAGTTGGAGGTACCTTCTCAATGTTTCACAACCACCATGATAGTTAAATAAAATTTATTCCTTTGAAGTAGGATAAAATTGGCTTTTCGCAAAACTGTAACCATAGAGCTTTCCACCAGCCATAAATGCATATAGTATAGCATTATTATTGTTCATTGTTCTCTATGTGTTACCTTGCCAGCATATCCTATGTGCTGACCCGTTTTCGGGCTGCAACGTTTCATGTTGCAGAATTTTCAGACGACGAGTAAGGTGCCTTAGGTCGTGGTCTTATACTCAGTGATGCCGCTGGAGTTGATGGACTCACTTATCTTCCAAGCCTTCCGCTGTTATCGTTTTAGATGGCCTTAAGCCATGTTTATCATACTTAATCTCTTCGGAGATATTCGATGTAATAAGTGTGTGATTGCTACTCTGTTATAAATCCTCCATTTGTACTGTGCGTGTCAGCATTACTGATCCAGGGATGACACTGGTGCACAGCAGCACAGGCCATTTGAGGTCTGGTCGCTACAACGCATCCACCAACGCCTCCCAACAGTCCATCTTATCCACACACCATCTCGGGGGCACCTAAGTGAGTCAAGAGAAATTTCAGCGCTATGCCTATGAATCAAATCAAGAAAACTAAGTTCAAGGCCTTAAGAATAGGCAATTACCTGCATGTACTTCTCCTTACTCAGAAACTTGCCGCGACACTTCTGCTTGCCCCTCCTAATGCCCTTCGAAGCGTAGTAGTCTCGAACGGCCTGCACCTGAGCCTCGTGCCTTAAGTTCTGAAGTAGGCGCTTGCACTCGTTTTCGACAACCATACACGCGGCCTCCTGCTCTCCCTCTGAAACCCTATAGAAGGTCTGCAATCAAACAAGACAACACTGATTAGTACAATCACTAGGTAGTGTTGATTTTTAATTCCGTAAAGGAGAAATTATCCAAAACCGACGGAACACAATGTCGGCCACTGTCTCGCACAAGACACCGTCGACCCTCTCCTCCGGCGGGGCCGGGGCAACCGAGTACAGCTCCCAGGTCAGAGCTAGCTGTGGAACCTGACCCTCATCGGGCAACGTGACCCACCCAGGGAAGTGCTGCCGGTAAAGCACACCAAGGACCTGGTTGGGCCTACGGGAACCACGGGGGCGTACCCAACCCCTGCGTATGACAAGGCCAACGCATTAGATATTAATTTGAAGGAACATGAAGGCAAAAGGTTAAAAAATAGTAAATGCACTTACTTCAACCCTTTAGGCGCAATCAACCACCTCTGGTCGGGGGTCGTCGGCACGGGCGGGAGCTTTGTACAGCCATGCTTGTAGACCTTCTTGCCCTTCTCAACCAGCTCATCGTCGCTGTAGCTATCATATGAAAAGGTGTCCTCGCTACCATCCTCCGAGCCACTAGCCTCCGGAGTCTCGTGGGCCGAAGACCCCATGACCGGAGTCTTTTGGGACGAAGACCTCGTGACCAGAGTCTTCTGGGACGAAGACCCCGTGACCGGAGTCTTCTGAGACAAAGACTCTGGGACCGGACTCACGTGGGGCGAAGGATCGGCGACCCGAGTCTGGTCGGGGGAAGGATCAATGACCGGAGGCTCATGGACCGGAGTCCGAGACGGGTCCACGTCAGACGGAGCACTCCTGTGGTAGGGTGAATTAGCTGAGGGTGGCGGTGAGGAAGGCGTAACAACCTTCCTACCTCTCCCGCTGCCACGTCCACCTCTAGCAGGCTTCTTCATCCTCCCCCGACCTCTCCCAGCCGAAGAAGAAGCGCCCGCCGCAGTTGTCTGCATACTGTCTATGTTGGGGAACGCAGTAATTTCAAAAAATTTCCTACGCACACGCAAGATCATGGTGATGCATAGCAACGAGAGGGGAGAGTGTTGTCCACGTACCCTCGTAGACCGACAGCGGAAGCGTTATCACAACGCAGTTGATGTAGTCGTACGTCTTCACGATCCGACCGATCAAGTACCGAACGTACGGCACCTCCGAGTTCTATACACGTTCAGCTCGATGACGTCCCTCGAACTCCGATCCAGCCGAGTGACGATGATGATGTTCCACCGACGCAGGGCTTCGCCTAAGCTCTGCAACGGTATTATCGAGGTGTAATATGGTGGAGGGGGGCACCGCACACGGCTAAGAGATCTCAAGGATCAATTGTTGTGTCTCTGGGGTGCCCCCTGCCCCCGTATATAAAGGAGCAAGGGGGAGGCAGCCGGCCAAGGGGAGAGGCGTGCCATAGGGGGGGAGTCCTACTCCCACCGGAAGTAGGACTCCTCCTTTCCTTGTGGGAGTAGGAGAAGGGAAGGGGGAAGGAGAAAGAAGGAAGGGTGCGCCCCCCTTCCCTAGTCCAATTCGGACCAGACCATGGGGAGGGGTGCGGCCACCTTTTGAGGCCTTTCTCTCCTTTCCCGTATGGCCCATTAAGGCCCAATACGAAATCCCGTAACTCTCCGGTACTCCGAAAAATACCCGAATCACTCGGAACCTTTCCGAAGTCCGAATATAGTCGTCCAATATATCGATCTTTACGTCTCGACCATTTCGAGACTCCTCGTCATATCCCCGATCTCATCCGGGACTCCGAACTCCTTCGGTACATCAAAACTCAATAAAACTGTCATCGTAACGTTAAGCGTGCGGACCCTACGGGTTCGAGAACTATGTAGACATGACTGAGACACGTCTCCGGTCAATAACCAATAGCGGGACCTGGATGCCCATATTGGCTCCCACATATTCTACGAAGATCTTTATCGGTCAGACCGCATAACAACATACGTTGTTCCCTTTGTCACCGGTATGTTACTTGCCCGAGATTTGATCGTCGGTATCTCGATACCTAGTTCAATCTCGTTACCGGCAAGTCTCTTTACTCGTTCCATAACACATCATCCCGCAACTAACTCATTAGTCACAATGCTTGCAAGGCTTATAGTGATGTGCATTACCGAGTGGGCCCAGAGATACCTCTCCGACAATTAGAGTGACAAATCCTAATCTCGAAATACGCCAACCCAACAAGTACCTTTGGAGACACCTGTAGAGCACCTTTATAATCACCCATTTACGTTGTGAAGTTTGGTAGCACACAAAGTGTTCCTCCGGTAAACGGGAGTTGCATAATCTCATAGTCATAGGAACATGTATAAGTCATGAAGAAAGCAATAGCAACATACTAAACGATCGAGTGCTAAGCTAACGGAATGGGTCAAGTCAATCACGTCATTCTCCTAATGAGGTGATCTCGTTAATCAAATGACAACTTATGTCTATGGCTAGGAAACATAACCATTTTTGATTAACGAGCTAGTCAAGTAGAGGCATACTAGTGACACTCTGTTTGTCTATATATTCACACATGTATTATGTTTCCGGTTAATACAATTCTAGCATGAATAATAAACATTTATCATGATATAAGGAAATATATAATACTTTATTATTGCCTCTAGGGCATATTTCCTTTAGTCTAGCAGCGCTATCCGGAGGGGCTGGGCTGGAATAATGGAACCACCCCTCCCAGTAGCGCTCGCAGGAGGATCGGGGCGCTCTGGACCCTTGCCCACCATCCTGTCAACACCTGCAATGACAAAAAGTAAACGAAATTAGTACAACACAAATTTTTTGGATACCTGACATGAACATAATAATATGTATATAATTTAAGTGTATCATAATAAAAATACACCCGATCAACACAAATATATATGGGGTCGGGGTGTGGTGTCAGGGTGTCGGGGGTCGGGGTGTCGTGCCGAGGTGTCGGGGTGTCGGGTGTCGGGGTGTGGGTCGGGGTGTCGTGCCGAGGTGTCGGGGTCGGGGTGTGGTGTCAGGGTGTCGGTTGGTCGGGGGTCGGGGTCGGGGTGTGGTGTCAGGGTGTCGGGGGTCGGGGGTCGGGGTCGGGGTGTCGTGCCGAGGTGTCGGGGTGTCGGGAGTCGGGTCGGTGTCAGGGTCTCTTTTTTCCTTTTCTTCTTCTCCTCCTCTCCTCTTTCTTCTTCTTCTTCTTCTTCTTCTTCTTCTTCTTCTTCTTCTTCTTCTTCTTCTTCTTCTTCTTCTTCTTCTTCTCCTCCTCCTCCTCCTCCTCCTCCTCTCCTCTTTCTTCTCCGCCTCGTCCTCCTCCTCCTCTTCTTCTTCTTCTTCTTCTTCTTCTTCTTCTTCTTCTTCTTCTTCTTCTTCTTCTTCTTCTTCTTCTTCTTCTTCTTCTTCTTCTTCTTCTCCTCCTCCTCCTCTCCTCTTTCTTCTTCTTCTTCTTATTCTTCTTCTTCTTCTTCTTCTTCTTCTTCTTCTTCTTCTTCTTCTTCTTCTTCTTCTTCTTCTTCTTCTTCTTCTTCTTCTTCTTCTTCTTCTTCTTCTTCTTTCTTCTTCTCCTCCTCTTCTCTTTCTTCTCCTCCTCTCCTCCTCCTCCTCCTCCTCCTCCTCCTCCTCCTCCTCCTTCTCTTCTTCTTCTTCTTCTTCTTCTTCTTCTTCTTCTTCTTCTTCTTCTTCTTCTTCTTCTTCTTCTTCTTCTTCTTCTTCTTCTTCTTCTCCTCCTCCTCCTCCTCCTCCTCCTCCTCCTCCTCCTCCTCCTCCTCCTCCTCCTCCTCCTCCTCCTCCTTCTTCTTCTTCTTCTTCTTCTTCTTCTTCTTCTTCTTCTTCTTCTTCTTCTTCTTCTTCTTCTTCTTCTTCTTCTTCTTCTTCTTCTTCTTCTTCTTCTTCTTCTTCTTCTTCTTCTTCTTCTTCTTCTTCTTCTTCTTCTTTCTTCTCCGCCTCGTCCTCTTCTTCTTCTTCTTCTTCTTCTTCTTCTTCTCCTTTTTCCTCTTCTTAAACCTAGCACTAATTAACCTAAAACAAAACAGGAAAAAACTACACCTAAACCTAGCTATTCTTCTTCTCCTCCTCTTCTTCTAATTATTCTTAGTTTTTTTCATGACTAAACATAAACCTAAAACTAAACTAAACCTAAGACCAAACTAAAAGTAATCTAAACTAAACTAAATTAAGAACCAAACTAACAGTAATCTAAACTAAACTAAATCTAAAACAAAACTAAAATAATCTAAACTAAAAAAACAGAAAAAACAAAAAAAAAGAGGAGAAGAGGGGTGCGGCCGGGGCTCACCTGCGGCAGGCCCAGGGGTGCCGGGCGGCGGGGTTGCTCGGCAGCGGAGGGGCGCTGGACGGGCGGAGGGGGCGCCGGGCGGTGGTGGCGACGGGGCCGCAGGGCTTCGGGGCGGTGGGGTGGCGCTGGCCGGGCGGAGGGGGCGCCGGGCGGTGGTGGCGACGAGGCCGCAGGGCTTTGGGGCGGCAGCGTGGGGGGCGGCGGCGGGGCGGCGCCGGGCGGTGGTGGCGACGGGGCCGCAGGGCTCCGGGGCGGCGGGGTGGTGCTGCGGCAGGGTGGGGTGGCGGCAGCGTCCGGGCGGCGGCGGTGTTCGACGGCGGCGTTGCGGGCGCGGGCGCGGTTGAGTTTGGGAGAGAGGGGAAAGAGAGAGGGGTGGGGCCGGAGAGACAGAGAGCGAGCATAGGAGGGGGAGACGCCCGTTAGCTGGGCCATTTCTTTGCCGTCCGCCAGCGGACGGCAAAGGTCCAGAAGGCAGACAACAAAGACTAGGCAGACGGCAAAGAAGCTGACCTAGCCACGCCGTGCCCTATGGGGCCCACCTGGCCCTTTGCCGTCTACCTTCTAGCTCTGTGCCGTCAGCCAGCTGACGGCAAAGAAAAAGCGGACGGCAAATAGACTTTTTGCCATCTGCCCATTCTTTGCCGTCCGCTTTGTGGAAGCGGACGACAAAGAATTGGCAGACGACAAATTACCAGATTCCAGTAGTGGACACGGGAGGCTGAGGAGGGAGGGCCACCTCCCGCGTGAGCGGTTGGCGTATAGAGTGCCCTCCAATCCAACGCTCCACAACCTTCGAATATGAAGGATCACGGGCTCGATTTGGAGCACCCTCTATAAATTATGATGATCAAGGTTGGATTATGACTTTGCTTGAGTGTCCTTTTCGACCATAAATGCTATCTCGGCGGTTATTATACGATCGACCTGATATGGGACACGACTAGAGTTGCTCTTAGGGAAGGTACACTACAACTTTCCTTCTCCCCTGTCCTTGTCAATCATTAGTCCATATGATCATCGTTGCACTAACGCTTGGTGCACCGCCCCATTCTTGGTACTTCGGCGCAAACGGGCATCACAATTGACTATCCTCAGTAGTATTGTTCGGTGGTCATCTATCATCACATTTGACTCCCTGCGGTAGTTATATCCCTCTATTGCTAAAGGGTGTTGACAAATTATCATAATTTCTAGCAACGAAGAGTTTAAGCCAGAAAGGCGTTTTTCGATGGAAATACCATGGGCTTGACAGTTTTAACTAGCTTAGATTGTCGTGGAATATTCACGGCAGATGTCCTCGTGAAAGGACTTAGTCATGGAGCCATTGCAACTAGGAAGCTTAAAGGGGTTAAACGGTACAAAGGACACGAGGGTTATACTGGTTCGGCCCCTTAAGGTGAAGGTAAAAGCCTAATCCGGTTGAGGTGGAATTACTGGGGTTTCGATGACCAGGGAGCGAATCCGCTATGCCTGGCTACCGATTTGATGTTTCTTGCCCTAAGCCGCCGGCGGGTCGTCCCCTTATATACACGGGTTGGCGCCCCGCGGCCTACAGAGTCCCGGCCGGCTCATAAACAGTGTCCGGCTCGGTGACTAGTTAATCTTGCCTTACAACACAAGTCATGCCATTACGGCGGTTTATCACTACGGGCCTTAAGTCGCCTACGGGCTTTAGGCCCTTTATTGAACCGCCATCTTCAAGCTTGATATTGGGCTTCATATGATGAATTGCCATAGTGTAACCCGGCCCCTCCTGGGCGGGTTACACTAGTAGTTATATCCCCAACATTAGGCCCCAGATTGATTTGAACCGGTTCATGTCAATCTTCAATACCTTAAGAAAAAGCCTTCTGGCTTCTGTCTGTGCAAAAGTTATAACCCGCCATGACGTCATCCTCTGGATTCATGATAACCCGCCATGACGTCATCTTCCATTAAATTCCTTTTTTATTCTGTCATATCACAACGGATCCTTATCTTAATGACCACCCGAAAATCGAGGCGTCGGAGTAGCTGGATAACCACGTCTGGCCTCCTCGTTTCTCGCGTCCTCTCTGTCAGTCTTTTCCTTATAAATAAGCACGACCTTTAGGTCTTCTTCATTCTCCCCTTTCTATCGTCTTCTTCCTCTCGCGACTCCGCTGCTGCTCGAGCTCCGCTGCCGCCGCTGCAGCAGAGCACCTCATCTTCGTCGATCTTGGCTGCTGCATCAACCTGAATCGACCAGAGAACGGCGGCGATCCTCCGCAGTAGATCTACAGCTGTAAGTCTTCACCTTCCCACACTTCAGATCTGCATTTAGGGTTTTAAAGTTCTTCCGTGTTCTTCATAGTTCATCACAGTTTCTTCGTAGTTCTTCCGCCGCGGTCTCCTTTGATCCAAAAGTGGCACGGAACTCATGCGGTAGTTGTTTTGCGTCCATTTTCAATACTAGCAGATCCCTTTTGCGTGTAAAAAGACCTCCTTAGAGCTCACGAACTTATTTGTACCAGTTTTTTAGGTCTAGAATATTTTCTTTTCTGAACGACCGTTTGATCCAAAATAACAGCTGCAACTTGTGAAACCTGTTTGTGCGATACTTAGGCAAAAACTGTATCCGTTAGCCATGGTGGCTCTTATCGCCGGCTTAACGAGGCAATGCTCAATGAATAATCCTGATCACTCATAGTGGATTTAAATAACTTAATTGCTTATGATGCCCATGGCGGCTTAAACAATCTGACACAATTAGCCATATATCATTAGGCCCCTTCATAAGCCGCCATCTTGAATATGAATTGAAATATTTTCTCTGGCTTAAATTTGAGCCGGAAATTTTTATTTTGTCATAGGCTTCCATTCTTCATAATGCCGCCCAAGGCTCCCAAAGCACCCGTCACGTGCAACTGGGTTAGATCCACCGTCACTGATAGCATCTTAGACGATTTTGTGAAGACTGGTCATCTGCCGAAGAAAGAGATCATGTCTTATCGTGCTCCTGACCCGTCAGAAGAAAGGCCTCAACCCAAAGATGGGGAAGTTGTCATTTTTACTGATCACATGAGCCGGGGCTTTGCTCCACCCGGCTCAAAATTTTTCAGAGACGTCTTGCACTTTTTTGACCTGCGACCTCAAGACATCGGACCCAATTCCGTGTCAAACATCTGCAACTTTCAAGTATTCTGTGAGGTGTACCTTGGAGAAGAACCCAGCTTACTACTCTTTAGAGAGTTATTTTATCTGAACCGTCAAAACGAATGTGCCCACGGGCCCAGCTTGGAGCTTGGCGGAATCTCAATCCAGCGACATAGAGACTGTCTCTTCCCTTATGCGGAGCTGCCGAGTCACCCTAAAGATTGGAACCAGACATGGTTCTACTGTCAAGACACTTCTCCGGCTAATGAGAACCCTTTGCCCGGCTTTCGCGCCCTGCGCCTGGAGTCAACTCACCCCTTACCAGATAAATTATCTCTGGCTGAACGTCAGACACTTGCCCCCACCATAAACAAGATCAAAGCTCTTCTAGGGAATGGCCTAAACGGCATTGACTTGGTCCGGGTTTGGATTGCCTGGCGGGTGATTCCTTTGAGCCGCCGCCCCGGCTTGATGTGCGATTATACAGGCCAGAAAAATGATCCTCTACGGCACAGTCCTGACGACTTACCTGAGGATGTCATTGATGACATGACCAAGTCTCTTCTGAACGAGAGCCTGGCAGATTGCGGGAAAGCGGGCTTAAGTCCTTTCTGCAAGGCTAACTCGGCTCCAGCGGTAAACCATTAACTTGAGCATCTTACTTTCCACCTTGATAATTTCATCTTTACTCAAAACTCTTGCTATATTTTACAGGCTGGTGATAAATTCTGGAAGGTCAAGTATGACCATGAGGCTGCAAAGAAAGCCAGAAAGGCCAAGAAAGCCGCCAGGAAAGCCGCTACCCGTAAGAAGGGGAACAAACCTAGCGCCTCAGATATGTTTCATCTGGACGATACCTCCGAGTCAGAGGTAACTCTTGACTCTTTAGGCTCCTTCTTTAACCATCTTATTGACACCGATTATCAGCAGGAGGATACAGGAGCAAGTCATGCAGTAATTGAAGAGGTAACTATAATTTCCTCCGACTCCGAGCCTTTGCCGAGACAGAAAGTCCGAAGGGTAACTCGGAAAGTAAGATTTTCACATCCTTTAGCTTATCAAGATCCTCAATTTCTTTTGAAGCGACAGATTCACGAGAGTCGGAGGCAGACCCGGACCAGCAAAGATGCGGACCTCTCCTCCGGCTTACCCGATGTAACCAGAAAATGCCGGACTGAGGTTATCTCTGATTTACATTCTTTGTATCCTTTGGCGGGTTTCACTCGTCAACCACTCAATTCTTCTGACTCAAACTATCAGGGAACTTCACCTTCCTCCGGCGAATCAATGCAGTCCAGTATGCCGGCTTTCAAAACCGCTCCAGGGTAATGATAATCTATTTATCTTGTGCTTATCTTACTCATGTTTTTGTACTAACCCTTTAATTTTCAGTGTACAAGTAAAGCCCAGCAAGAGGAAGAAGAGAAGTAAGCCGGCCAAAGAGCCAATCTCTGCTGAACCGGAGCTCAGAACGGCTGCTCCTGATACTTCCGCTCATGAGCCGCCGCCTGAACCAGACCATGATACTCCAACTCTCACCACTGATCCATCCGCCGAACAAGCTATGGAAGGTTCTGAGAACCCGGAGAACCCTAGCCCGGCCAAAGCGGATGACTCGGACGTCGAAATTATTCGGACTGACTTCGTTGAACCGGGGAGACCCATCACGCTGGACAAGTGCTCCGCCAAAGAAGAACTTCTGGAACGCCGCAAAACCCGGCTGGATGTTATTGATTATGCTCATCTGAGTATTGGAGAAATCGTCTCTGGTTATGTAAACCAAGTGCACAACAGCCGGGATCTGGAAATTGATATGGTGAAACAAATACACCAAAAATCTGAGGTATAACTCTTGTTGCTTGCTCCTTAATTATCCTTACTATGCCAGCCCCCAAGTCTATTACTTATGATGAAATATGTTGTAGACTTAACACCAGCTTAGTAATCACTGCAAGAAAACCGGCTTATCCGGTAACACCCAAGGGCCGGCTCAGACAACATATTTGAACCGGTCTTCCACCGTATTTTAGCCAAGTACTTGAACAACAATATGCATTAGCCCCCAAGTGCCGAGTACCTTTGCCTGCAAAGTGCTTGGGACTTATTTCCATGAACCGCCACTGTAAATAGAACTCTTTAGCATACATTAGCCCCCAAGTGCCAAGTATCTTTGCTTGCAAAGTGCGTGGGACTTAATGTTGCATTATGATAACCCTAACTGTAACCCAGAATTTATACAGGCCGCCATTAAGCAATTTGAATCGGAGATCTCTGACTTGAAGAATCGCCTGAAAACTCAAGAGAGTGAAACCCAAAAGGCGAATTCCAAGTTTGAATTCAGTGTATCCGCACAAGAGAAATTGAAAAAGAAGTTTGAAGCAGAGAGAAAGGCCTGGGCAGACGAAAAGACTGCTTTGCTCAACCGGGCTGAACAAGCGGAGGCCACTCTTGCATAAACAACCGCCGATTTATTCAGCTTAAAACGCCATGTATCTCAGATGGTCTCAGCAATCTTTGGTAAGTTACCCTGTAAGTGTTATCTAGTTTAAATCCTTTACAACAAGCATCTCAATTGTCATCAGCTCACCTGACTTTGTAATGCAGGCCCCAGGAGTTCCAATCTCAACCAAAGCATGCTGACAAAACTGAAGGCCGTTTATACCCTGGTGGAACAACTCTACACCGGGTCACAACGTGCCTTAGCCGTCGTGGCTCTGTCAAATGACGTTCCCACTCATCTGGCGGATGTGCTAAGGCGGCTTGCCATAGTACCTCAACGATTCCAGGAATTGAGACGAGCTTCTGCAAGAGCCGGAGCCATAGCCGCTTTAAGCCGGGCCAAGGCGTGGCTACCGGAGCTAGACCCGGCCGACATCGCCCTTGGGTATCCCAGTTTGAAGGAGGACGGCACCCCATTTGACCAGAAGGATTTTGCCGCTTGCGTGAAGGACATACGTCCTGTGGCCATTCTGATCGGTAATGATACGGATCTTACCAAATACCAACCGGGTTATGACGCCGAGAATCAGAGAATTCCAACACCACATTATGAAGCAATCAGCCTAATCCCTCCCCCTCGTAAGCATACCTTCGCCCCTGAAGTTGATCCGGCCGGGTTAATTGATGATGAAGCTGAATTTGAAGCCTTGAGTGGCATTGCCTGGAAATCATCAACCTTCCAGGACAGGGAAACAGCCGGAGGAGCGGAAAGGGATGAACCGGAAGCCTCAGGCCCAAAACACCTTTAATCCTTCAATCGGCTCATGTTTACGTCTGGATGAAAACAATGCTTCATTATTTGGACTCGGGGAGTCATGTAATAGGGTAGAAAAAACGCTTAATTTTGTCGTGCCATCGCGCACTTGTGCGGCGCTCAACACTTCTTAAGCCGCCCTCTTATATTCCTCCGGGTTATGCTTGATCCTCTTCTTTCCTTACGTTTAAAGAGCTGCCTTTAACTGTCCTGCATAGAGAACAAATTACAAGTCCCTTGGCGGCTTACCGCATAGAGGGTCATATATTTGACATATAACCCGGAGTATGAATCAAAATCATAAAAAACCGGTTCTCAATTATATCTTTGAAACAACCATAACAACATACCTATGACCCTTCGATTACACTTCCGGTTCATGTGACCCGAACAATGAGGGTGAGAACCCAACTCTGTAATACGATGTTTTTTATATGCGATCATCTTTATTGATCAAGGTTAAGCCGGTGGAATAGGAACCACCCTTGAACACTTTAGACATGATCAAAAGAACTTCCAGTAAAATCCAAAAACTTGTTTGCAAAAAGAGAATTTTAAAATTTTTGGAGGCTTCTGATTCGAATACGACCAGAAAACCGTCCCAAAGGGGTTAAGCTAAGATTCGAATACGATCATATAGCCCCCAGTGGCTTTGGCGTTGCCGATCAACAGGGTACCGACCGCTATGTCCTCTTTGGTTCAAATACGACCTATGTTTGAACAGGAAGCCCCCAAATGACCTTGAGAGTTGTTTAACGACGCTGATTCGAATACGATCCACGTCGGTTCCCAAAGGGGATTGAGCTATGATTCAAATATGATCAAGAAAACTCCCAGTGAGCTCGGCAGTGTGCCGATCAAAAGGGTATCGACAGCTATGTTCTCTTTGGTTCGAATACGACCTATGTTTGAACAGGAAGCCCCCAAGTGATCATGTGATATTATAGTGAAAATAACAATGACACATTTACCTTTGAGGGGAAAAAAGGACAAAGATCCTGCTTTATTATTTATCATAATATATACATTGTCACGGAAGTATGTACATTATGAGAGCCGGTGGCTCAAGTGTAATAAGGCCGAAGATGAGCGATATTCCACGGCCGACGGGTCTCCTCCTCCGACTTACGTGAATCTTTGTGCTCTCGAACATCGATGAGGTAGTATGACCCATTGTGCAAGTTCTTGCTGACCACAAAGGGCCCTTCCCAAGGTGGGGATAACTTGTGTGCATCTGTTTGATCCTGGATGAGCCGGAGCACCAAGTCACCTTCCTGAAATGTTCTGGACTTAACCCGGCGGCTGTGATAGCGGCGCAGGTCTTGTTGGTAAATCACCGAGCGAGCTGCTGCTACGTGACACTGTTCGTCCAACGAGTCCAGAGCATCCTGACGCGCTTGTTCATTGTCCGCCTCAACATAAGCCGCCACACGAGGCGAGTCATGACGGATGTCACTAGGGAGAACCACCTCGGCTCCGTAAACCATGAAGAAAGGCGTATAACCCGTAGACCTATTAGGAGTAGTATTGATGCTCCATATCACAGAGGGTAACTCCTCCACCCAACAACCCAGCATCCGCTGCAAAGGGACCAAAAGCCGGGGCTTGATGCCTTTCAAGATTTCCTGATTGGCTCTCTCAGCTTGACCATTGGATTGGGGGTGAGCCACTGATGAAACATCAAGTCGAATATGCTCTCGTTGACAAAATTCTTCCATGGCGCCTTTAGACAGATTGGTACCATTGTCAGTTATAATGCTGTGTGGAAAACCAAAGCGAAATATCACCTTTTCATGAACTGAACCGCCGTGGCTGCATCACACTTACTAACTGGCCCTGCCTCAACCCACTTTGTGAACTTGTCAACCGCCACCAAGAGGTGGGTCTTCTTATCCTTGGACCTCTTGAAAGGTCCAACCATATCAAGCCCCCAGACTGCAAACGGCCAAGTGATTGGAATCATCCTCAACTCTTGAGCCGGCACGTGAGCACGTCTTGAGAACTTCTGACAACCGTCACATTTACTGACTAAGTCCTCTGCATCAGCATGAGCCGTCAGCCAATAAAAACCATGACGAAAAGCTTTGGCCACAAGGGATTTTGAGCCGGCATGATGGCCACAATCCCCCTCGTGAATCTCACGTAAGATTTCTTGACCCTCCTTAGGGGAAACACAACGCTGAAAAGCCCAAGTGACACTGCGATGATGCAACTCGCCATTGGCAATTATCATTGACTTAGACCGCCGGGTTATTTGTCTGGCCAAAGTTTCATCCTCAGGCAATTCTCCCCGGGTCATGTAAGCCAAGTATGGCACTGTCCAATCTGGGATAACATGAAGAGCCGCCACCAACTGTGCTTCTGGGTCCGGAACAGCCAAGTCTTCCTCTGTAGGTAACTTGACAGAAGGGTTATGCAGAATATCCAAGAAAGTATTAGGTGGCACCGGCTTTCGCTGAGAGCCCAGCCGGCTTAAGGCATCAGCCGCCTCGTTCTTTCTACGGCCAATGTGCTCTACTTGGTAACCCTGAAAATGTCCGGCAATGACATCAACTTCACGGCGATAAGCCGCCATGAGGGGGTCCTTGGAATCCCACTTGCCTGATACTTGTTGAGCCACCAAATCTGAGTCGCCAAAGCACCTTACCCGGCTTAAGCTCATCTCCTTAGCCATCCGAAGACCATGGAGCAAGGCCTCGTACTCAGCTGCATTGTTAGTACAGGGAAACATCAACCGTAGCACATAACAAAATTTGTCACCTCGAGGGGAAGCTAACACGACTCCAGCCCCCGAGCCCTCCAATTGTCTGGACCCGTCGAAGTGAATAGTCCAGTATGTGTTATCCGGTTTCTCTTCAGGCATCTACAGCTCTGTCCAATCGTTGATGAAATCTACCAATGCTTGCGATTTGATAGCCGTGCGTGGCACATACTTTAGACCATGAGGCCCAAGTTCAATGGCCCACTTCGCGACTCTTCCTGTGGCTTCTCTGTTTGGATGATATCTCCTAAAGGAGCAGAACTAACCACAGTGATAGGGTGGCCCTAGAAATATTGCTTAAGCTTCCGGCTTGCCATGAATACCCCATAAACAAGCTTCTGCCAATGTGGATACTGTTGCTTGGACTCAATAAGTACTTCGCTAACGTAGTAAACCGGCCGCTGAACCGGATGCTCCTAACCCGCCTCCTTGCGCTCCACCACGATGGCCACACTGACGGCTCGTGTGTTAGAGGCTACATACAATAATAAGGGCTCCTTATCAACAGGAGCAGCAAGAACTGGCGGTTCAGCTAACTGTCTTTTCAAATCCTCAAAGGCGGCATTGGCAGCATCACTCCAGACAAAGTCATCTGTTTTCTTCATCATCTGATACAACGGTATGGCCTTTTCTCCCAACCGGCTTATAAACCGACTTAAAGCAGCGATCCGGCCCGCCAGACACTGGACGTCATTTATGCACGCCGGCTTAGCCAGAGAGGTGATTGCCTTGATCTTCTCTGGGTTAGCTTCGATGCCTCTGTGAGAAACCAGAAAACCCAAAAGCTTGCCTGCAGGAACACCAAAAACACACTTGGCCGGGTTAAGCATCATCTTGTAGACCCGGAGGTTACCAAAGGTTTCCCTCAGATCGTCTATCAAGGTCTCCTTCTCTCTGGATTTTACCACAATATCATCCACATAGGCATGAACGTTGCGCCCAATCTGATTATGAAGACAGCTCTGTACGCACCGCTGGTAAGTCGCCTGGGCGCTCTTGAGCCCAAAAGGCATAGACACATAACAGAAGGCTCCAAAGGGAGTAATGAACGCCATCTTCTCTTGGTCCTTAACTGCCATTTTGATCTGATGGTAACCAGAGTAAGCATGCAGAAAACTCAAATGCTCACAACCCGCCATAGCATCAATAATTTGATCAATACGGGGGAGAGCAAAAGGATCAGCCGGGCAAGCCTTGTTTAAATCCGTATAATCCACACACATACGCCAGGTGCCGTTCTTCTTGAGCACGAGCACCGGGTTAGCTAACCATTCCGGATGAAAGACTTCAACAATGAACCCGGCCGCCAAGAGCCGGGCTACTTCCTCACCAATGGCTTTCCGCCTCTCCTCGTTAAACCGCCGGAGAAATTGCTTGATTGGCTTAAATTTTGGATCAATATTAAGAGTGTGCTCAGCGAGTTCTCTCGGTACACCCGGCATGTCCGAAGGTTTCCATGCAAAGATGTCCCGGTTCTCACGGATGAACTCGATGAGCGCGCTTTCCTATTTAGGATCCAGATTGGCACTGATGCTGAACTGCTTAGATGAGTCGCCTGGAACAAAGTCAATAAGCTTAGTCTCATCGGCCGACCTAAATTTCATTACCGGCTCATGCTCCGTGGTCGGCTTTTTCAAAGACGTCATGTCTGCCGGGTCAACATTATCCTTGTAAAATTTTAATTCCTCCGTCGCACAAACAGATTCGGCGTAAGCAGCGTCACCTTCCTCGCACTCCAAAGCTATCTTTCGGCTGCCATGAACCGTAATGGTCCCGTTGTGACCCGGCATCTTGAGCTGCAAATATACGTAACACGGCCGTGCCATGAACTTGGTGTAAGCCGGCCGCCCAAATAAAGCATGGTACGGGCTTCTGATCTTGACCACCTCAAAGGTCAGTTTTTACGCCCTGTAGTTGTACTCATCTCCAAAGGCTACTTCCAGTTCGATCTTACCAACTGGATACGCCGACTTACCGGGCACCACGCCATGGAAAACAGTATTGGATTGGTTGAGGCTTTTATCAGTTAATCCCATACGACGGAAGGTCTCATAATAGAGTATGTTGATGCTACTACCTCCGTCCATGAGTACTTTAGTGAATTTATACCCACCAACCTGAGGAGCCACCACCAAGGCCAGGTGACCCAGATTATCAACCCGGGGAGGGTGATCTTCCCTACTCCATACAATCGGCTGCTCAGACTATCGCAAGTAACGTGGAACTGCTGGCTCAACAGCGTTCACAGCCCTCTTGTGAAGCTTCTGGTCTCGCTTGCACAAACTGGTAGTAAACACATGATACTGTCCACTATTGAGCTGCTTTGGATGGGTCTGGTATCCCCCTACTGCTGCTGATTACCCTGGCCAGATTGCTGGTTAAAACCACCTTGATTACCTTGAGTATTGGAATTTGAACCGCCGCCCGGGCCATGAAAGCCGCCGCCACCCTGCCCATTGTTACCGTCGAACATGTTGGAATTCTTGAAAGCTTTCATGCTCGCGCAGTCTTTCCATAGATGAGTGGCCGGCTTCTCCCTAGAGCCATGCCTTGGACATGGCTCATTTAACAATTGCTCAAGCGTCGGGCCTGACCCGCCAGACCGGGGAGGTGGTCTCCCCTTACGTCGGTGATTCTTACCCTGCGCGTTGGTGTTAGCCACAAACTCCATACCATCATCAGCCTTACGTTTATTACCTCCTTGACTCACTGGGTTATGCCGAGGGCCCTTGTAGTTGCCATTCTTCTTTCCCTTCCCTGTCTTTTCATCATCAGACGCGGGATCCTTGGTACTATCAGAGTCGGCGTACTTGACCGGAGCCGCCATCAACGTACCCATATCGTTGCAATCGCGCTTGAGCCGCCCGAGCTTCATCTTCAGGGGCGCAAAACGACAATTTTGCTCCAACATTAAGACTGCAGAGCCGGCATCCATCTTATCAGACGAATGTATTATTTCCTTGACCCGGCGCACCCAATGGGTTGTAGACTCGCCTTCTTGCTGCTTGCAGCTAGTCAAATCCACAATTGACATAGATTGCTTACATGTATCTTTGAAGTTTTGGATGAACCGGGCTTTCAGCTCTGCCCATGACCCGATGGAATTAGGTGGCAGTCCCTTCAACCAAGTGCGGGCAGTCCCATCCAACATCATGGTGAAGTATTTGGCCATCGCCGCTTCACTGACCTCCAGCAACTCCATAGCCATCTCGTAGCTTTCAATCCATGCTCCGGGCTGTAAATTAGCCGTGTAATTAGGTACCTTCCTAGGTCCTTTGAAATCTTTGGGCAGACGTTCATTACGGAGAGCCGGCACCAGACAAGGGACACCTCCGGTCCTCGTAGCTACGCCTGCCTCGATAGAAACAGTTGGGTAAACCGGAAAAGGCTGGTAAGCCGTCAGCTGAGCCGCCTGCTCAGCCTCTTGACGTGCTCTGTCTTGATCTACCGCGTTAAAGGCTCCATTATGCGCCGGGCCATGCCCGCCTGGCAAGTCACGGCACCGGACGTTGCTTGAACCGGCCGCTGAAACCATGTGTCTGCTATAACTTGGGCTCCGGTTTGGACGAGGGGTTGAATGAATCCTGTCCCGGCTATATGAATATGCCTCCTGTTGTGCCAAAGCCGTCTGAAGAAGTTCTCTGACCCTGCGGGTTTCGACCGCCGTTGGAGAATCGCCCTCGACCGGGAGAGCCGCCAGTCGTGCCGCTGCAGCGATCATGTTTTCCAATGGATTAGAATAATGACCCGGTGGTATTGGTACGTATCGAGGTGGGGCAGTATTCACACGGGGATGCCCCATCACTTGCGGCTGAACCAGCGTTCCAACCCCGGGTGCCGTGATTTCTGGCGGGTTACTAGGCCCTGCACCGGGCGTGTTGAAGAGGTTTCGAGGATCATAAACCGGAGGGAGCCGAGATTGAGCCTTCTGATGCCTCCTTCTCATGACCTCATTGGATGCATTCTGATCCATTGTGAGCCGGAAAGACTGCGCCTGAATCAGCTGAGTCTGAGCATCCAGAGCCGCCCGTTCTGCAGCCATCCTGATTCCTTCCGCTGCCAGATCTTCCTTGGCCTGTGCTATATCCAGCTTTAACTGTGCCACTTCTGCATCATGTTGAGCTTGATCCGCTGGGACGACCGTGGCGGTTAACAAGGCAATCATCTTATCCGTGAGATCCATTAGCACCTGAGCCGGCGAGTGCACAGGGCCTCCTGCCCCAGCGGCGGAGTTTTGAACAGGTTGCGTGCCGGCCATGAAGATTCCAACCCGGCTTGGTGGCTCAAAAGGGTCCGGAATACTGTCGCCAACGGAACAACCCCCGAGCCTGCCGTCTTGAAGTTGATACAACGAGTCCGTCTCACCTGTGGACGATTCACCATCAGAGCAGATGGCCGTCTCATCGCTAGATCTAGATCCTTCAGAGAGTCCTCCGTGGATGCATCCCACGAAAGCATGCTTCAAGGCAGGCAGAGTCCGGGCGGGTCTCGCACGCTGAGCCGTCTCGATGAGGTCGGTGCAGATGTCCGGCTCAGGGCCCGGCTCGCCGATCTTGCCAATGAAAACATGGATTCCGCCGAAGGGGACCCGGTACCCGTACTCGATTGAGCCGGCGTCGGGGCCCCAGCCTGCGTCGTCGATGTAGAGCTTGCCGCGATGACTCTTGGTCATCCGGCCCACAGCGTATCCCTTGAGCCCTTCGAAGCCGCCCTTCAAGAACTCAAATCCACCGTGCGCTGGCCCCACGGTGGGCGCCAACTGTCGTGGAATAGTCACGGCAGATGTCCTCGTGAAAGGACTTAGTCGTGGAGCCATCGCAACTAGGAAGCTTAAAGGGGTTAAACGGGACAAAGGACACGAGGGTTATACTGGTTCGGCCCCTTACGGTGAAGGTAAAAGCCTACTCCAGTTGAGGTGGAATTACTGGGGTTTCGATGACCAGGGAGCGAATCCGCTATGCCTGGCTACCGATTTGATGTTTCTTGCCCTAAGCCGCCGGCGGGTCGTCCCCTTATATACACGGGTTGACGCCCCGCGGCCTACAGAGTCCCAGCCGGCTCATAAACAGTGTCCGGCTCGGTGACTAGTTAATCTTGCCTTACAACACAAGTCATGCCATTACGGCGGTTTATCACTACGGGCCTTAAGTCGCCTACGGGCTTTAGGCCCTTTATTGAACCGCCATCTTCAAGCTTGATATTGGGCTTCGTATGATGAATTGCCATAGCATAACCCGGCCCCTCCTGGGCGGGTTACACTAGTAGTTATATCCCCAACATAGATGGAGGCGATTGACTCCCTTTGGACCTCCATGTAATTTTATACTTTGTTGGGGTTGTTTGTACTGCTGGTGTTGCTAATAGATTTGAGGGGTTTTTTCGCACAAAAAACTTGATTGGTTAAATTCTGCCTTTTATAAATTTCTAAAACGGTAGATTAAAATATAGAAGCCATTGCAACCCTCCATGAAACGAGTAATCTGCTAATGCAAAGATTTTTCTGAACTTGTTTTTTATGGTATTTAGAAATGTTAGATATAAAAATTCACTACTACCTCCGTCCATAATTATTTGATGCTCAAATGGATGCATCTGGATGTATTTTAGTGCTAGATACATTCGTTTGAGCGATAAGGAATTCCGGATGGAGGAAATATTACTTTTGTGTGTGCGTGGTGGGTATCACCTTTTTTGCCCGCAGGAAACCAACGTTGCTTTGTTCACTCGAAACACCCAGAAATACAACTTTTTATAAAAAGAAACATCCATAATGTTGACGAAGATATGAGCATGTAGTAGTAGCTTGATTTTTTTGGCCCCTCTCCTGAATATCCTAACGGCGGAATTGCAAAGGAAAGAATGAATATTAAGCATGAGCTACTTGATTGTGACTAAACTATTTAAACCTACTCGATTGGTTAGCACTTTGAAAGTGGAGAAAGAAGAATAACACCCACCCAACTCTGATTCGCGCCGACCGTTCATCGCATTAAACCGGTCGGCGGCGATGCGGCCGATTAGCGCCGTCCAACCCCCTACTTCATTGTCCCTCACCGCACGCACTCTTCTCCAGACTAGCTTCCATGTCTCTCCCCCACCTCGCCTTGCCCACACTCCTTATGGCGTTGGCTGGATTAATTTGCCCGCCGGGGAGGCTAGACTTGGACGCCGGCTTGTGTTTCGTGCACGCCCAAGCTTTCGTCTGATCCCTCTTCACGCACGGTGTGCCGTGGTAGTGCTTGATGAACCCATTTCGTTCTTGGATCATACGTGAGCTCAGTGAGCCAATGCTTTTTTCTTAACATTCGTCGTCGAGTCCATATGTTTAATTTGTATCCAACTTATTTATTATCCCCACTATTAATTGGGTCGATTTCCGACCACAAATATGTGTGAGATTAAGCCGGGTCATGATATAATGAGGCTGGGTCTACATACAGTAGTTCATAATTATTACTATAACATTGTTGAACTTTCTTTATTTACGAAATATGTTATCAATTCTATGAGCTTAACGAGTCATAATTTTTCCTTGTTGTTCGTCATCGAATCCATAAGTTTGTACCTGCAATTATCCATTTATGAATATATTTTCATTTCCTTTGAAACATGGTTTCCAAATATTTCTACACATGCTTCCTAAAATGGCAACTTTCTTTACTGTTGGTGATAATAGATACACGTTTGATCAAATAATTTATCCTACTTATTCATTATCTCCACTATTAGGTCATTTTCCTACCACAAATAAGTGTCATGATTACGCAAACATTTCATTGTTTTTTCTATTCCTAGGAGAGATACTCTGTTTCTGTAGTTTTGCTACTTTATGAGAGAGCCCTTTCTTCTTTTTGATACAGTTGATCCTTTAACCTTTTAGAGCGTGAAGTTCTGTTGCATGGCTGTATTTTCTATTTGCTATGTATACTGGATACCCCCAGTGAATCTCTACGTTAGTATGGTGCTCATTCTTTAGTGAAATAGCAGGGTTTACATAGTTCATAATTATTACTTGAACCTCAGTGCGCTTTTCTTCATTTCTCACAAAATATGATGTTGATTCTTATCACGATAATCGTTTCATGATAACAGGTAGTGGTGTACATGTTGCACTCGTTGAACCGATGCTTCATACGACATTGCGTTATACCTGGGCATTGTCCCCAAAAGTATGTTGCCTATCAGACAAGTGGAAAGATCATCTTGCTCATGGTGGGTTGACTTCATAAGTATGCAACGAAAGTCTTGTGTACATTGCACAAAAAATTGGTTAGGTAAATGGAAATCCTTGCTCTTTGAGGATTGACTCCCCACAGTAAGGTAGTTTTTCTCACTTTGCTCAAAAGTATGGATAGCACGATCCTCGCTTCTAGAGAATTGACCCCTCCAAAAAAGCGAGAAGATTTTGCTCACTTTTCTTATAATCAAGGAAAAATCCTTGATCAGTTAATGATACTAAGGGTCAAGACAATCTTGCTCATGGAGAGTTGACTTCCCACGAACGCAAGGTAAGTCTTGTGCACATTGCAAAAAATTTACCCAGGCAAATGGCAATCTTTGCTGTTGGAGGATTGATTCCCCAAAGGTTACATGTTTTTTTTCTCACTTTGCTCAAACATACGGCTAGTTATGATCCCCGCTTGTGGAGAATTGCCCCTCCACAAAAGCGATAGCATTTCACTCACTTTTCTTATTCAAGGAAATCTTTGATTACTTAAGGCTACTCAGGCAATCCTTACTAGTGGAGGAAAGCAAATTTTGTTCTTCATCAAAATGCAATGATTGGCTTGTTTACTTGGCGCAAAGATAAGTCTATGCAAGAGGTAAATCAATTTTTGCTACGTAGAATAGCATATTTTACTTCTAAAACTGAAGGCAGACGCTGGTTAATTAATACAAATGTAAAGCTAAGCAAGGGGTAAGGGGATCCTTGATAGTGAAGGAGAGCCATTTGGCCCTCCCTCAAAACCAAGGAAAATCTTGCTCACTTGAGGCTACTCAAGGGGCAAGGCAATTCTTGCTATTGGTGGAAAGCAAATTTTGCTCTCCATCAAAACCACTGATTGCCTTGACCATTTGGTCAAAAAGCCTATGGAAGGAAAAATCCTTGCCGCTTAATGCTACTCAAGGGTGAGGCAATCCTTACTAGTAGGGGAGAGAAAATTTTCTCTCCCTCAAAATTAAGGATTGTCATGCTCACTTTGGAGGGTGGGTGGGTAACTCTGCCTACGCTATGTGTAGCTGGTCCCAAGCCCGGATAAAAAGAGGAGGGGCCGCCATACCATTTATATTTTTGTAATGTTCATTGTGTCTTTTTGCTTTAAAACATAAAAGCAAGTAATTAGAAAAAAGATTACCCCTTTAGGAAATGCAACACATTTTCCCTTGTTTATAGTTGGATTGCCTTGATACTAGCACCGGGTTGCCAACTCATTTTGTGCCTTTTGACCTACTCTTACACATTTTTTATCTATTGTTGATGAATGAAATGCTAGAGCTCATAGTGTATATAATTAAAACTTCTGAATTCATATGATTGTAGCTTTACCTCTTTCTCTTTCTCTACACCGGCAAGCGCTGAGACAAAGCTCGTACTCTTCGCTGATGCATTGTATTTTTTTCATACTTTGGATAATTTTTCCCTATTTTATGTTCTGTTTTTTGCTTTGCTGTCAATTCAAGAGCCATTACTAGCTTGGATATTAGCTAGCTCATGAGAAACCATTATATTTCCTTCTCAAAGGAGCTTATGACACACTGCTAAGAAAATTCTTTGTACCATATTTTAGACTCAAAAGTAAGATAAATAATGGACTAGTATTTGTTCGTTTCCATATTATACCTTGCGATGCAATTAAATTGTATAGTGATGCATCTCCAACACTAGCACCACCTAATTAACATCCATCCCTATTGCTCTGCCTTTTGGAGCAGATGAAGCTTTCTCATGGTCAGCTCATCGTAGAGGATACATGTGAACATATGGTTTGGTAATTGGTACTTTAGAAGTTTAGGAGTCCATATAGTTTGGTAATTGGTACTTTAGGAGTAATAGTTTTTCTCTGATTGAAAAATATGGTTTGCTAGCAACTAACTGAACAATCAACTGCATCTTTGTTTTTAGTATAAAAACTTCTGCTAGGTGGTATCATATTGCATCATTCGTCAATTTGGTGATGTGCATGTTTTGAATCTGTGTCTAACTAAATCCTTGTGTATTTTACCTTTGTCTCACTAATAATGTCATGTGCTTTACAAGATCTGGCCCAGGAGACAAAAAGGTTACTACCAATCCTTTCATCATATTGGACCAACTTCATTTAATCCTTCATCCATTGCTTCTTTGTGTCGACGCCTGAAGTTATTCTTGAATGCTTTGTCATGGCGCTCCAGCTTGTTACTTGAGTTCATAGGTAGCTATTGTGCTGAGCTGAGTCTTTTGGACTAGAGCTGTCTCCCCTTTTTGCCATCAGTGATTGCTGCTTCATCAGTTTTTCTTGCTAGGTTGACCACATGCTAGATACTAATCCTCGGGTAAGAGCTGAGAGGTAGATTCTCAAAGCTGTTTTTTTGCCTTTGATATTTCAAGTTCTCAAGGCTAAACAATCCTGTGATTTTGTGTTCGTAGAGTAAGGAGATGCAGAAACTAACATGCTACAAGGCATCAGAGCTGAAGGATTGCATTATAGCCATACAAGATTTGCTGCTCAATAGAAAGGGTCCATCTTTACCACCAATTCGAGACAAAAGTATAAGCAACACAGGGTATGCGCAACTCCAACAATTATGTGATATTTCTCTGATATTTTTATGTTGATAATGTTAGTCTAATTCTCTAATCATTTGGAACAATTCAAATGTGTATCGAAGATGCTTCCTCTTGTAGATGCTGGAACAATTATGCATTTTAGAGTGTTGGAAGGCTAAACATCCTCTTCTTGTGTAGAATTGTAGTTACGTACAATATCTTAGAACATTATGCCTTGTTGGTCTGTTTGGCCACATATTTGTAGTGTTTATATATGGTAATTCATTGCCTTCTCCGATTCTTTTTCTTCTGATATGTTACATTTAAGTGCGCTTACAGTACCTACGACCTACCTTTCTACCAATGGGTTGTACTAGACATATGCCTAAATATCATAGCTTGCATAAATAATCATGATGATGCTTGTTTTTCGCTATTTAACTATCATCATCTCTATAGCATGCTAGTGTAACATTCTTTGTTGAATCAAAATCCTAGAGATCTGAGTCATTTCCAATGAATGATCTGAGTAATTTTCTATGATCTATGTTCGACAAAATGAAATGCTGGAACTCCTAATTTTTGGAATTAAAATCTTTTGAATTAAGATATTGTAGCTTTATCTCTTCCTCTAGCTCTTCACTAGCAAGGGTTGACATAAGTTCATACTCGTTGCCGAAGTACTGTGGATTTTTCATGCCTCTTAGTAGTATAATTCTGTCCTTGTATTTATACTCTATTTTTGCTTTTGTGTCAATTCAAGAAGCATCACTAGCATGAATACTAGATAGCTCATGAGAAATTATTCTTTTTTATTCTTATCAAAGGATCTTATGACACACTACCTAAAAAACTTTTGTATCAGATTTAAGACTCAAAGTAAGATAAATAAATGGACCAATAATTGTTCATTGCCATGTTGTACTGTGCAATGCAATTTAATTGTGTAGTGTTGCGTCTCCAACAGTAGCATCACCCTAAATCCACCTCTGCTGCTATGCCTTTTGGAGCAGACAAAGCTTTCTCATGGTCGGCTCATCGCAGAGGATACATGTGGATATGGGTTAACCTTTTGCTTTGATTTCAGTTTGATTGTTACTTCGAGCCATTCTGCTTGCAATTCAATCTATTTGATTCTACATGGTTTGGTAATGGGTACTTTAGGAGTCTAGTTTGTCTCTGATTGATAGAGATGGTCTGCTAGCAACTGACTGAATAATCAACTACAACTTTATTTTTGATAGGAAAACTACAACACGCTGGTATCATATTATGTCATGTGTTAATTTTGTGATGTGTAAAGTACAGTGTTAGGGCCTACTATAAATGTAAAAATGGTTAGTTCATTACTATAATTTCAAAGGGTTGTAGCATTTTTGAGGGACATAGGGCTGTAGTCATGTATTACCGACATATTGACTGACATAGTGTTGTAAAGTTATCTTCGGGGATAGATAGTGTTGGATGCCTTACAATATATTGTGCACTATATCTCAATTATCTTACTGAAGGAGCATATACCCTAATACTTCATAGCGAGCTTTGATTGTTTCAAGAAAAATTACATGATATAATGGGACCAATTAGCCTTTTCAGTTGTTGACCAACCGATGCCTGAAAGGCTGAAGCACAAGTAAACTGGAAATTTACTTGATTTTGAATGCACAGTGTACCCAAGTTCGGTTGGACCAGCTTTGCCCCCGCAGTTAGTTAGTTGTTCATCTTTGAGCTTGAAAGGTGAATTTTGCTCAGTTTGGAAATAACTTGAGCCACCTACCACTTTTGTCTCCCCAAGAATGGTTTGTAAACCGATATGAATCAGTGATGTTGCATTGTTATTTTGGGTGTGAGCACCTACTGTGTGGTAGCCGGTTACCATTTCTGCTCAAACTGTGAAGCACTAACAGTGTTGTTTATCTCTCTCAATTCATTTTCTGTTTTCATCTCTTTGTTCTTCACATGTCTCCTTTTCTTAACTTGCTCGTGTCCGAATTCATTCTGGTCATCTCCTTTGTTCCCTGGATCTTGTTGATCTTCTTTGTAGCGGTTCATTAACATCGCTACAAAAGGGGAACATGTTGTCACAACTCCAGTTAGGAGGAATAATCCCCCAAAACTTTCAAAAGTGATAGCGCCTGAACCATCGAGTGTGCCATCATTTTCATGGCTATTTTGATCTATCCATTTCTTTTCAAGTTGAATGATAGTATCTCCTCCTGTTATGTTGAGTATCGCCCTTGACATCTCAACACATAGTGGAGAATTCTTGGGAAGCGCCTAATTAGCAAAGAGATAATTGTTATAAGATGCGCATGCTAACATATAATGTCCCACTAACAACATCGACTCAGTAAAATCCTAAAAACTTTTTTTTGATATAATATGCATCTAATATGATGGTTCTACTATTTAGCAGTACCATACCCCTCAGCTAATCGTGCCAAAAGTTTCTTAAATAGCACAAAATCCAGTAAACCCTGTCAGGCTTAGTTTGTGATTATTGTGGAGCATTATGTACTTTACTTTTAAAGTTGGTGTAAAAAGGTTGTGAAATGTCTATTGATCTGTTTGGTAAATCAAATTAGAGTTAGATGAAGTATTATCAATAGTTGATCTCCCACATGAGATCTCATATGTTTTGAAATGCAAATATGCTATTTGATTTAGAAAAAGAGAGATAGTCAAATACCTAGGTATCCAAAAATAAACCAATCGACAGAGACTATTTATCATAATGCATCACAATTCCAAAAAGAGCCTCAGTGTGATAAGTTAGAAATATTAGCTCATGTTAATGTTTCCGATAGTAAACATATGGATCTATGTTGTTATATGTGATTGTTTCACCAAGCGTCTTGTATATGTTGTCGTGTATTATAGCTAAATTTATTAAAAGGGGTATTGTGTTCATTTTGCTATTTATTTTCTTATCTGTTGTACCGAGTTGGTTGCAACAATTCTTGTCGTAAAATTTCATCATTCCATTGGGACGCTATTAGATAATCATACTATCTATTTATCTTTAATTTTTGCAACATATATTTATATATTTACAAGTATGAATTTTAAATTGCAATCTTGTGATGATATGATACTAGAAGAGAATAGCGAGTTTAGTTAAACTTACAAATGCAAAACCTGCACTCTTGTAAATAGGCCCCACCATTGCGTAACCTTTGTTGTACTTTGCGAGAAACAATTTGATGTATGGGATGTCAAGTACAACCGCAACAATGCTTCCATTAGAAAGAGCACTATAGAAATCTTCAAGTGTTGCATAGGACTTGAGCTTAGATGTATCAAAACCAATTTCCACTAGTAGACCCTCTATATAAGAACCTTGGTGGAACCCTACATATTCTCCATTCTTTTGGAGTTCCTGGACATCATTCACTGTTGGTGAAAGCTTATGTACAGTAAGCATTGATGCAAAGCTTGCTGTATAACTTGCTGCAAGTACCAAAAGTACAACCATCCATACACGCAAAACAATTCTAGGTAGAAAGCATTCCAGCTTTTCCTCTGTAGAAATAACAATCATTCTTTATTAAGACACAGAAGAAATTTGAAAGATCGAACAATGCAATGCACGACATTTCAGGACTTGCTAGAAAGTATATGCAAATTTCTTTAGATGATTAATTCAAGTTATGCCATTAATTTTTAACTAATTCAAACATCGGATAATGTCCATAAATTTTCTCTGTAGTGAAGTGCAATTAATAAGAACATGTGCATTGCTGAATTTCTGTTCAGAGAACACAAACTTGGGTTAGCTCACCCCCCCTGATTCTTCGTATTGTGTTTATTGAGCATTATTAAGTAGAAAGATCAAGTTTTTGTGTTGTTGAATTTTTAAAATAAAATTATCTACGATAGATTCCTAGAGATGTTTAGTCAGCTCAATGTAGTAATTTTTCAATGATTCCTCTTAGTTTGATATAGTGCAACACATGCTTTGTCTATGTGACTAAAATAATTGTTCAAAATTCTATGAAGATCTAAGAAACTGCAACAGTACTCAACTCTCTTCAAAAATGGAGAATATTGTAGTCGCCAGTTGTTTGAGCGAAAAGGGACCATGCACATGTTCATTGCCATTTAGATACTCCAGCAGCCAGACGACAACTCCTGTGTACATAAATAATATGATGCTGCCAATCCACATCTCGGTGCTCAATGGTTTCAAGAAAAGCCACACATCCTTCATCACGTTTTCCTTCACTGGAACAATCATCCCTACTCCGGATTCTGTGTATGGTACAGTGAAGTCGACATATAATGATCTGTTGTATCTTATAGTAATATCTGCAACCGCTATATCGTATTCCTGCAATGACACTAGTCAGACTTTTATATTTGAGAAAAAGGTGAATAACTATATTTTATGATTGACTAAACAATATAAGCCCAGTTGTCAACAAAGAGAATATCTTAGCAATATAGACTTTTGGTTTGCTTTGGGAAAGAAAACTAGAGTGAGCATTTATGGTTGGCCTCCTTTTGTCTATACTTGAAGTAATTGTGGCGTGAAAGTAGAACAAAACACTGTAATGAAAATGCAGAACAAATTCAATACATAGTAAAATATTTGAGCTACTAGAGTTATTTCTTCACAATGAAATGTATGCAACTTTAGTTTTTTCACACAGAAAATTGAGAAATTTCCCTTTGTAAAGTATTTCTTACCTGAAGATAAACATGATAAACAAAATCATTGTAGCTCCTTGTATCAGTTGTGTCAAATTCTAGGTACTCATAAGAAAGTGGAAAAGGTAGCCTCTTTACCGCCTCCTCAAATATATCAACTGTAAGGCCGCTCACTGTTGTTGCATTTTTGACAGCATCTTTGTATGTCTTTATGAACTCCGGAATTTTGCTTGAGCGCACACCAACTCTAAGCTTCTTGCCAACGGCAGGAATTTCCCAGCCCATTGGTATTTTGGTTGACTCTCCAGGCCAAATTACAGGATTTAGATCATGCATTGACTGTTGTCCTGTTTTTTTGAAGCCATCTTGCTTTAACTGTCGTGAAAGTCCACTTTTCACAGTCCAAAACCCAATTTCTCTCCAACCTCTTCCAACAACATTTATTATCTGGAACACATAAGCCTTATGTTGTTGTCTATATGTAAGGTCAAACTCACCACCGAAACCTTTGAACTTATTTTGTACAATTGTCTTTAAGAGTTCATGACCCTTAGTGGAAATAGTCATGGATTCCAAGCATGTGGAGTTTTTAATGGACAATAGTGGCTTATTTGTGGTATTGGATACTCCAACCTTTTCTGCTGCTCGTGCCAATGCCCATATCGTATCATAGCCCCATAGCCCAACAATGCTTAGTTTATTGGAGGGTGATTCATCTGGGTTATCCTGCAAGTACATTTTGTTCCACCTTTTGGATAAGTTATCAAGTTCTTGCGATCTGGAAACATGATACCTTACTCCAAGCACACCATTCATTGCCTCAATGACTCTTGGATTGAGTGTGTCCATGATGTTTGCCACTCCACTTGTGGTAATCCACGCAAATCCTTGGTTCATCATCCCTAGCTCTTTTGCCTTCATAAAAAGAAGGGAAGTCATAGTGGATGACATATGAACAATAAATACCCTTGTTTGCATTGCCATCAACTCAGTGAGTTTTTTTATAATGGTCTCACTTGTTGCCGATGAAGGGATGACACTGCGATATGGAACACGCACATCAATTTTTTGAAGTGCATCAGCGAGGTATGGTACAATGCCTCTCCCATAGTCAGTGTCATCATATACTGCCACTACTTCTCTCCATCCATAGGCTTGTACGAGCGAGGCAATGCTATTCACCTGAGCCGAGTCATCTGGTGTCGCTTGTACAAAATATGGCATACTATCACAAGTGAGAGAGGGGCTTGTTGCTGTGAATGATACTATGGGGACTTGGGTTATATTTCCAAGTTTGGATATGAACACAACTTCCGATGATTTCTGGGGACCAATGATGGCTTGCACTTTGTAATTCTCTAGCAATTCAATAGCTTTGGGAAGGGCAGAACAAAGAAAATGATGGTCAAATAATATATATGGAATAATCTGTAGTGCTCAACAACATAATCAACTATTTCAAAATTGGAAAAAGGTTACGAAAAACTTAGTTTTGGACCTTCCAGTTTTATGAGTCAATACTCTAATTTAAAATCTTGCCTCTATACTCCCCAGACATAACAAATAGCCAAATAATGTCACAAGAAGCTGATATTTGACAACACAAACATGTCCAAGGAAATACAAAATCTGAACTCTTATTAGGAAACACAATAGGGAAAGAGACCCTGCTATTTTTCCACATATATTAATAATATAAGGGTAATAGTGTAACACCCAAACACTTCTTACTCCCTCGGATCCAAAATAAGTGTCACAGTGTTGAACTGGGGTTAGTTTAAAACCCGACACCTATTATGGATCAGAGATAGTATTTGTTTTCCTCATACTTGGATGACCTGTATGGACTTGGTTAGTGCTTTATCTATAAAGTGGGCGAATACCTATTTTCTGAACAAAATAGTGTAACACCATGGAGAGATATTTACTCCCTCCGCCCCAAAATACATTCCATATTCGTTAGTCAAACTCCATATAGTTTGAGATGTCATTCTTCAATGTCCCCCTTGTGCTCTGTAGGGCAACTCAGGCGGCGATTTGGCTATATCTATAAAGCAGGGTGAAAGCCAATTCTCTAAACTTTATAAAGTTTGACTAAGTTTATAGGAAAAATATATTGACATTCACAATACCAAATCAATATCATTAGATCTATAGTGAAATATATTGCCATATTGTATTTATTTCGTATTGCAAATGTTTATATATTTTGAATATAATTTTAGTCAAACTTAACAAATTTTAGCTTAAGACAAAACCAATATGCAATGCATTTTGGACCAGAGGGATTACAAGCAGATTGTATTCAAAATGCAAGATACAAGTCAAAAGTATGAACCTGCCCAATCAGAAATGCCAGAGCCAAGTTTCTGAGGTATTCTAACTATTAGCAAACTTATACGAAATGGCATGAGTAAAATGTACTCCTTTCGTTGCACTTTTTCTATGAAAATGCAAACCTTGCATTTCGTTACATAGGTAGAAAGAACTCATGTATTTTGTTACCTCTCATCTCACAACTGGTTCTAGATTGTATGGATGTTGGTTGCCGTGTATTTTGACTTTCCGATTTCAAACCTCGAATTTAAATTTCATATTATGATATTCTATTGATAGTACAAAATTACAATCAGAAGAAAATGCATTTAAATAGCAATCTAAATTCCAATTGCATCTAGATTATATAACATAATCCATGCATTGTTGGATTAATTGTTGGCTGGTGCATGTCTTTGTACAGGAAAAGTATGCCATATGTTTTTCCATCAAGGTACTAATTTTCTATTTCCTATGGAATTATATCATTAACGTGTGGAGGTTTTGAATACATGCTTTTAGTGACACATTAACAACAAAGGGGTTCTAGTTTTTTGCTTATAAATTGAGAGTGTGGAGAGCTTGAACATGTTTTAATTTCAATTTTGAGGCCATACTATAATAGGGGATTGCTTGATTGAGTCAGTTAGGAGAAATTAATATGTCACTCAAGAATGGGGTTTCAACTAGAAATAAACCACCTTCTTTATTAAAAAACACCTTTTCTGTATTGTGGTTTTCATACATCTTGCATCTAGTCTAAGATCTCTCAACTATTCCCAACTAAACGGGAAGCATCAGAAACATCATATTTTCCAATTAAAAAGAGATGATGGCTCGGTAGTAAATGATGCTGGATTCAAACATAACATCACCAACTATTATAATGGTATTTTTGGTTCGTCTGAGCACAACAATATTATGATGTCTAAAGCTTTTGGGGAAGATATCCCTCAACTTTTCGTGGCAGAAAATAAATTCCTCAGTGCTCCTTGCATGAAAAGTGGGGTTTGGGATGCTGTCTCTTGGATAGGACAAAATAAAGCCCTTGGACCGGATGAATTGCCGGCCGAGTTTAGGTATTTTGGAAGGTAATCAAAGTTGACTTGATGGATCCGTTCCATGCATTTCATAGCAGTGACCTACCACTGTGTAATCTCAACTTTGGGGTAATTAAATCGCTTTCAAAATTTAAAGAGGCCATGTGAATTCAGAGGCTTATTAGTTTGCTACCAACATTTGGCAAAATTAAAAGCTGCCAACATTTGACAACCTTTTATGAGATTGACAATGAAAATTGGTAACCAACCAATCTCTAGCCAAAATTTGGCAGATGCCAAAATCTGGTATGTCAACTTTTGGCATCAAACCAATTAGGCTCTCAACACTTCAGACACATTTGCCTGCTAAACATGAGGTTCAAAGTATACACTAAAATGGCAACAAATAGAATATTAATCAGGCTGTTGATCACGTGGTTCGTCCAACTCAAATGATATTCATTAAGGGTAGAAACATTCTCGAAGAAATTCTATTTCTTCCCGAGACTGCTAGCGAGCTCCATCATATACGGGAGGAGTGATTTTTAAAATTGACAAAGAGTACCATAAATTTAAGTGACCTTTTCTTCTCCAGACCCTCTAGATGAAAGGATCTTCACCATCTTGCTGCAAGTTGGTGAAAAGGTTTATATCCGATGGAAGTGTTGGCACCGATGTTAGTAATAAATTAGAGCCATATTCCTAATAAGAAGGACCTATGTCAGGGGAGTCCTCTTTCCCTCTCTTTTTTAATGTAGTTGACCCAGAGAGCCAAGTTAGCGGATCTTATTAATGGGATGGTGCTTCATGTGGTGGATGGCGGATTATCTTTCTATAGTAACGCGGATGATGCCATCGTATTTATGGGTCTTGACATCCGAAAGGCAATGAAAGATAACCCTAAAACTAGCGTGGTACATTTGAGCAATTATCTGGTTTAGATACCATTTTCATAAAAGTAAGATATTCTACTTTAACGAGGCGCATGAAGCAGCTGATCAGTACACTAGATGAGCGTCTAGATATGACTAGTAGTTGGATAGTCAAGCAATTTATCCTTAGGCCTTATTCGGTTGAGTGTGAATCCGAGAGGATTGAAGGGGTTTGAGAGGGATTTAAACCCCTTATAAGGCCATCTTCAACGCCCGGGCGCCCCATATCCATCCCATATTTGGGCTGAATATGGGGTTGCCGGTCAGTCCGGGCGTTTGAGGGCCGTTTGAGGGGCCCGTCTGGGTTCAAATTTCATGACCGGGCAGCGACCGGGCGGTCTGCTCGGGTGTTTGAGATGGGTTTGAGGGGTCCGGTTGTAGATGCTCTTAGACCAATGTATATGTATACGATCTCTTCCTTAGGCCAATTTTTATATTTACGAAGTAGTACTAGCATATAAAATCCTTTGATATTTCTGAATCCTGACGACGTAACGTACTGCCTAGTGCATACACACATACATACCTGCTGATGCGGCCTTGATGTCACTGCCCATGGAGTCCCTAACGTGGAGAACAAGCTTGGTGCTGTAGTTCCGGTGGGCCGCGTAGAAGTCTTGAACGGCCAGCAAAACGCTGGTTCGCGCCACCTTTCCCACCGGCGATCCCAGGTCGAGGATCACCCCGACATGGAATCCATCTGCTTTGCCGATGGTGTTTTGGGCAATGCCGAAATCGACAGCGAGTAACAGGAAGAGGACGATGGCCCCGCCGCGTGCTCTCTTCATCACACTTTTCTTGTGCTGAGATGCACTGATCGCACCCTCTTATATGCATCAAGGAGGACGCTGGTGGTCAAACTGGGAGTAGCGACTAGCGACTAGCGAGGTGGATTCGCTGATTTGTGACAGGTTAGTTGTTGTTTAACCTTGGTCACTGGACTTTGGGGTGTGTTCTATTCGCGGCCAAACTACGGGAAATTCAACCGGAGTTGCCTCTGGATAAATGAATTCCCGCATGCATGAGACGACAAGAGGGATCAAAGAGACACGGTACGAATCGGTCCATGGAACCTGTGGGCACACGTTCAACGCGGATTGACTTTGATCCTTAATTTGTCTGCGCAAACGAATGATCTTTTAAATCTGTGCAGTCATGTGAGAGCTCTTTTAAAAATCGTCAGTCAGGAATTATAAGTTCCTAAACACCATCAGAGGTGGGCGACAATTGGGAGGAACCAATACACCATGACGATATGAATCGCTTGAAAAATAAACGTATTCGTTCCGTTGCAAAGAAACTTGAACCCGACCTCGCGGGGGTAGACGCGTGTGATGTGAATGGTGTTGGTCGTCCCGTCTACCTTCACACAGATATAGGACAAGACGCTTGGTGAGGCAGACCCGGTCCACAAGTCTATCCAACATCCAGCAGACCAGCACACGTCCTGAAGGGCCGGACATGCGAAAAGTTTGAATTTGAGAGGGGCCCACAACTTCCACGCCAACATGTGCCACTTGCATAAGACCATGCCCTCGAAGACCAGGCGATAGCCTATCCCGCAGGAGTGCAACTGATGTCCTACAAATGCACATAGTTGAGTTATAGCTTTTTTGAAGTAAAAGTATCGATTCGAGAGAGAGCTTTAGAAAATGACCTTTGACACTTATAGAGGTTTATCAATGTGCCTATAAGTTAATTGCGATCAAAAGCAAACACGATGCCAAGGTGAAAATACTGCAAGAGCGCACAATAACTAAAACAAATAATAAGATAGTAATGAAAGTGATGAAATATGCAGTAGAGCTATTTAAGACGTACTCAGGGAGTCCAGATTGACCACTAGTGTGTACGTTACTTAATTATGCAAATGCACAATTCTGAGTTCAGATAACTAGTCCACTTTATATGTTTGTATGCGTGGATGGAGCCAAGTACAGATACATGCATACTACCACAACTCTATACCATACCACTGTTCCTCTCTACTGGATAGAGGCAACAACGATTAAAGGGTCTCCCCATGGACACATCTAAATGCAGTCTCCGTTATTCCCCTATCTATGTTCGACGAACGAGGGTGATCAGTGATACGTTGCAAACATATTTTTATTATTATTTCATGCTATTATCATACCACTTTTAGATACTTTTTATAATATTTTATATTATTATTTTTGGACTAACCTATTAACTCAGTGCCCAGAGCCAGTTGTTGTTTTCTGCATGTTTTGGGATTTTTAGAAAATTCATATTTGCAAAGCTAAAAAATAGACATGGATTTACAAGGTTTTGTTTTGGAAAATAAGAGACCCAAGGGACCTGGATCCACCTGGAGAGGAGCTCCAGGGGCTTCAGACGGTTGCCCCATGCAGCCACCCTCCTAGAGGCATGACGGGCCCGTCTGGGAGCGGTGCAGGTCGGTTGTGGTTGCCCTTTGGAGGGTAGCTTGCCCAATAAGTCGTGGAACCACCATAAAAATTTCAGAATTTTCCAACTTTCAAATCTCCGTGGGTCGATAAAATGGTGAAACCTCCTAGATTTCGACGCAGAGAGACAGACAAAAAGTTCCAAGATCCAATCTCAGGGGTGCCTCTCGCCCCCGGGAGGCCAAGAACACCACGGATCAGAGGGAGAAGCCTTCTCCCATCTAGGGAGAAGGCGTGGGAGAAGGCCAATGAAGAAGAAGAAGAAGAAGGAGGGGGCTCTCTCTCCCTCTCTTCCTGCGGCGCCGAAGTGCTGCCGGGAGAACCATCATCACCGTCATCATATTCATCAAGCATTCGCGAATACTAACAAGTTCATTAAGATAAAGTATGAAGTCCCTACCCGTGAGGATATAAAGAAAAGCCAAATAAAAATGAGCCAAAGAGCCAAAAAAGTCACAGAATAAACAGAGAGGGGGCACACTACTATCCTGTACACACATTTATGGTTCAAAGTAGCACCATGTATTTCATATAGAGAGTTTTCATATGTTTCATCATTATATAGTGGGGATCTTTACGTTATAGAAGTTGGTTTGCATATTCCAATCACGAGCTTCCTCAAAACGCTTTAGGTCATGAGCAAGCAAGTTGAATGCACATCCCATTAGTTCATTTGTAGAGATTTCATACATTCATAGCCCTAGTGCATCCGTTGCATGGCAATCTCTACTCCTCACATCAATATCGACTGTAAGGCCTCTCCATTGCCTAATGGCCAGCTGCATTGCTGTGAGGCTTTCTTTATTTTTGACTTCTTTAAAAAATCCATCATTATTCTATTTGCCATCTAAGTGCTAAGGTCAGAGCTCACACTCAAGTATTGCGCGGGGTTTGGTAGTTGACTCGAGGCGAGTCTAGCTCAAGTACTTGGTCTTGCACCCGAGCTTGTTCATGATTTGATTGTCATTATGCTAGGAAGACCGAGCATACTATGTTTCTGTGATACACATGGTTGCTTTTGCTTTTTGTATGGAAACATATATTTTTAACATCTTTTATTCTTGGAAGGGAATGGTTTGTTTATCTATATGCTCTTTTATTACTTGTTCAATGTCAAACTATAGACAATTGTTGAATCACTTTTATCTTGAGTTCACAACACTATACATCATTTGATCAAGATTATGTAAGGTAACATTCAACATAAAAAATTCTCTTCGTTTTATCATCAACCTACTCGAGGACGAGCACAGATTAAGCTTGCAAATGCTAATACGTATGAAACATATCTATAAATTTTGACTGCTTCATGCTATTATCATACCACTTTTAGATTATTTTTATAGAAATTTGTATTATTTTACTAAACTAACCTATTAATTCAGTGCCTAGAGCCAGTTACTGTTTTACCATGTTGCTGGTTTTCCAAAAAATCCATATCGGTGGAGCTAAAAAATACAAAGGGATTTACGAGGATTTATTCTAAAAAATAAGTGACCCAAGGGACCTGGACCCACATGGAGGGGAGCTCCGGGGAATCCATACGGTTGAACCATGCGGCCACCCTCCTAGGGACGTGGTGGGCCTGTATGGGATCTGTAGAGTCCGATTGGGCTTGCCTTTGGAGGGTAGCTTACCCCAGAAGCCTTGGAACCACTTACAAAGTTTTAGATTTTTCTGACCCACGGAACTTCGTCGGTTGATAAAACGGTGAAACCTCCTAGATTTCAACACAGAGAGATAGACACAAAGTTCCAAGATCCAATCTTCGGGGTGGCTCTCGCCCCCGTGATACATCTCTGTTGTATCTACTTTCCAAACACTTTTGCTCTTGTTTTAGACTCTAATTTACATGATTTGAATGGAACTAACCAGAACTAATGCTGTTTTCAGCAGAATTGCCATGGTTTTGTTTTTGTGCAGAAATAAAAGTTCTCAGAACTGGACGAAACTTTTTGAGGATTTTTTATGGAATATGTAAGGATTATTAGAGCCAAGACCCACTGGAGTGGGTCCCTGGTGGCCCCCTGATCCTAATTTCAAGCCTATAAAATCACATTTGCGGAGAAAAAAATCAGAGAGAAAGTTTTATCGCGTTTCACGACATGGAGCCGCCGCCACCTCCTGTTCTTCACCGGGAGGCAAGATTTGGAGCCTGTTCGGGGCTTTGGAGAGGGGAACCTTCGGTCTTCGTCATCATCAACCTTTCTCCATCGCCAATTCCATGATGCTCACCACCGGGAGTGAGTAATTCCTTCGCGGGCTCGTTGGTCGGTGATCATGTAATCGAGTTAGTTTTGTTAGGGCTTGATCCCTAGTATCCACTATGTTCCGAGATTGATGTTGCTATGACTTTGCTATGCTTAATGCTTGTCAGTAGGGCCCGAGTGCCATGATTTCATATCCGAACCATTTATGTTTTCATGAATATATTTGTGTTCTTGATCCGATCTTGCAAGTTGTATGCACCTGCTATGTGTTATGATCCGCATCCCCCGAGGTGAAAATAATCGGGATTCTTTTCGGTGATTGCCATAGTTTGAGGAGTTCATGTATTCACTATGTGTTAATGCTTCGTTCTGGTTCTCTATTAAAAGCAGGCCTCAATATCCCTTAGTTTCCTTATGGACCCCGCTGCTACGGGAGGGTAGGAAAAAAGATATCATGCAAGTTCTTTTCCATAAGCATGTATGACTATATACGGAATACATGCCTACATTGTATTGACGAATTGGAGCTAGTTCTGTGTCGCCCTAGGTTATGACTGCTATATGATCGATATCATCCAACACAACCATCATCACCGATCCAGTGCCTACGAGTTTCCACATATTGATACTTGCTAAGTTACTATTGTTGCTGCTGCTGTCACACTTGCTACAAATTCACTACTATCACTTGCTATCAAATTATCAAACTATTTTGCTACTAATCACTTGCTACAGATATTTACTCTCCAGGTGTGGTTGAATTGATAACTCAACTGCTAATACTTTTAAATATTCTTTGGCTCCCCTTGTGTCGAATCAATAAATTTGGGTTGAATACTCTACCCTCGAAAACTGTTGCGACCCCCTATACTTGTGGGTTATCAAGACCTTTTTCTGGCACCGTTGTCGGGGAGCATAGCTATATTTGTGAAGTCACTTGGATTTTATATTTGTTTATCACTATGAAGAATCTTAAGGATGATAGAACCAAGATCGTTCCCTCTACGACGAGGGGAGGTAAGGAACTGCCATCTAGCTCCGCACTTGATTCACCTTCTGTTTTGAGTAAGCTTGCAACACTACCACCAGCTATTAATTCAGCTCTGTCTCAAGTTATTGATTATGATGATTCTGCTATGAATGATGCTACTTCTGCTATTGATGATGCTAGTACTATGCTTGATAATACTGTGCCACTTGGGGAATTTCTTGATGAAGAACTTGCTAAGGCTAGAGAAATTGAGAAAGCCAAGAGTAATGAAACTCTTGAAAATCTTGATCCACCTTTCTTGCTTGGTTCTCTTGTTATAACTAAAATACCTGATGAACATTGCTTGGATAAAGAAACTGCTAGAGCTTTTATTGATTGTAATGATAGAGAGGAAGCTTTACTATTGCTTGCTAAGTTGAAAGAAAAATCTATGAGGGAGAGAATGAAGTATGATCCCAAATTTGCTACTTCTCACATCTTTATCATTGATAAAGATTATGAGTTCTCTGCTGATCCTGAGTTGATTACTTTGGTTGAATCAGATCCTTTCTATGGTTCTGAAACTGAAACTATTGTGGCACATCTTACTAAGTTGAATGATATTGCCACCCTTTTTGCTCATGAGGAGAAAATTAATTATTACTATATTCTTAAGTTGTTTCCTTTCTCATTAAAGGGTGATGCTAAGACTTGGTACAGTACTCTTGATCCTGGTTGTGTGCGTAGTCCGCAGGATATGATTTACTACTTCTCTAAGAAATATTTTCCTGCTCATAGAAATATTTACAACTTTGTGCAGGTTGAAGAAGAGAGTCTCCCTCAAGCTTGGGGGAGGCTTCTCTAGTTACTTAATGCTTTGCCCGATCATCCTCTGAAGAAAAATGAAATACTTGATATCTTCTATAATGGATTAAATGATGCTTCTAGGGACTACCTAGACAGTTGTGCTGGTTGTGTTTTCAGGGAGCGAACTATTAATCAAGCGGAGGAATTATTGATGAATATATTGAAGAATGATAATGATTGGACACTTCCTGATCCACTGCCTAAACCCACTCCGAAGAAGAGGGGTATTCTATTTCTCAATCCCGAAGATATGCAAGAGGCAAAGAAATGTATGAAGGAAAAAGGTATTAAAGCTGAAGATGTTAAGAATTTACCACCTATTGAAGAAATACATGGGCTCAATACACCACCACCACAGGTGGTAGAGGTAAATTCTGTGTTAAAGTTTGATGAAGGTGACATTCCTTATGATAAACCTCCTGATCAATGCTTGTATGAGTTTGATAATTATATTATTAAGCAAGATCATTTCAATGCTCATGTTACGAAACAGTTGAAACAAAATGCTTGCATGATTGATCGTTTGAGTGACTTGTTGTTTAGAATTGTTAATGATGTTAAGGGAGTAAGTAAGCATGCTTCTATGGTTCAGATTCAGTTAGAACAAGTTGCTAAATCTCAAAGTGAATTGCTTGATGAAATGAATAGAAATATGCATGATCATGCTGTTAGAGTTATGATTGGGGGTGGTAGAATGACTCAGGAGCCACTTTATCCTGAGGGACACCCTAAGAGAGTTGAACAAGACTCTCAAAGAGTTACTGTTGATGCACCTAGTTCTTCTAAAAAGAAGAAGAAAAAGAAAAAAAATGATAGGACTTTGCATGCTTCTAGTGAACCAGAGGTAGAAAAACCTTCTGAAGTTAATCTTGATGTTTCTATTTCTGATGCTGAAACACAATCAGGTGATGAAAATTCACCTGACGTTACTAATGAGGTTCTAGCAGATGCTCAGCCAGAAAATGTTGGAGGAAAAGATAATGATATTGAAATAGAACCTGCTGAGGATCTTGATAACCCACCTCCTAAAAACAAAAGGTATGCAAAAAAGGACTTTGTTGCTAGGAAGCATGGTAAGGAAAGAGAACCATGGGTTCAAAAGCCCATGCCTTTTCCTCCTAAGCCTTCTAAGAGTAAGGATGAGGAAGACTTTGATCGCTTAGTTGAAATACTTAGACCTGTTGTTTTACGTACTCGTTTGATTGATATGTTGAAAATGCCTCCTTATGCTAAGTATATGAAAGATATTGTTACTAATAAGAGAATGATCCCTGAAGCTGAAATTTCTACTATGCTTGCAAATTATTCTTTTAAGGATGGTGTGCCTAAGAAATTAGGAGACCCATGTATACCAACTATACCTTGTTCCGTTAAAAGAAATCATGTTAGAACTGCTTTGTGTGATTTGGGAGCTGGTGTTAGTGTTATGCCTTTCTCTTTATATAAAAGACTTGATTTGAACAAACTCACTCCCACCGAGATATCTTTGCAGATGCTTACAAGTCAACAACCATTCCCATCGGTGTTTGTGAAGATGTGCCTGTTGTGGTTGCAAATGTTACTATTTTAACAGACTTTGTTATAGTTGATATGCCCGAGCATGACAACATGTCGATTATCCTTGGTAGACCCTTTTTGAATACTGCAGGGGCTATTATTGATTGTAAAAAAAGCAAAGTCACTTTTCATATCAATGGTAATGAGCATATGGTGCATTTTCTGAAGAAACAATTTCAAGTGAATGGTATTAATGTTATTGGAAAAATTCCGACTATCACTATTGGAAGCTTTCAACTACCTATTCCTACTATCAAAAAGAAATATGAAATACTTGTTAGGGGATATGCCTGTCCCCATTCAGGTAACAAAGTGTTTTCGCGAAAATTCTTCGGTTTCATGTTAATTGAAAGGGGTTATTAATAAGACTTGATCAACCTTATTAATGGATTCTTTTTTAGAGGCATGAGATTGATGAATTCAGCAAGCACAACTTTCTGTACCAACCTTTTATTTTTTGTTTTTATTAGCGAAATACAATAAAATGTCATGTTTATCTTCTTTTCTGAATCCGTGCAATAAAAAAGTGCCTAGAAATGAAAGTGCTCAGAATGCGCTAAATTCTTTACATGATTTTTTTGAATATATTAGAATTTTTGGCACTGAAATTGTATCAGGGGGCACCCCAGGTGGCCACATGGCACCAGGGCACGCCGAGGTACCATTTGGGCCCACCAGGCCCCCTCACTTATCCCTGCCTCCCACACTCTTCTTTCATCTCTAAAAAAAATCAAGGTTGCTCTCAAGCCCGTGTTCTTGCTCATTTTGCTGTGATTTTCGATCTCCTTTCTCGGAACTCCGTTTTCGAAACTGTTTTGAGGGATTGTTCCTTGGTATGTGACTCCTCCATTGCTCCAATTAGTTTTTGTTTTTGTGGTTTATATTTTGCATATTTAGCTACTCTTGCTGCTGTAGAAAATGAGCTTGCATGTTGGATTCTTTGAGTACTAAGTATTTTGAATGCTTGATATGGCCTCTAGACACTTGTATGAGTAGTTGCTATCAATTTTGTGAAGTTTTGTTAACATCTTTTTGTGGGCCAATTTTTTTCCAGAAATTTGTTCCTAGGAAAATGAACATATTTCGAAGGAGTTCTTCCAGGAGAAAGTCTACGAAGGCATCTTCAAGTTCAAGGTCCGCACGCCAATCTTATGAAGAGCCTAGAGCTAGCTCGGTAAGAGGTGCAGAAACAAAATCATGTTGATGGCCGTGTACGGAATTTATGTTGAGGGAAGGAATTAAGGAGGAGTTTGATCAATACATTCACAACACTGAGCTCTCCGCCTTCATCGCAGACAAGCCTAACCAGCACTATAATCTCACATATTCATTCACTCAACATTTTTCATACAATCCTCGCACTTCTAGAGTCTCATTTCATCTTTATGATAGTTCCTACAGTTTGTCTCTAGAAGAATTCTGTGTTGCTTGCAACATTCCATTTTG
The DNA here is from genome assembly GCF_002575655.3 of Aegilops tauschii subsp. strangulata. NCBI lineage: Eukaryota > Viridiplantae > Streptophyta > Magnoliopsida > Poales > Poaceae > Aegilops > Aegilops tauschii. Next base: position 52,894,717 of record NC_053039.3, read on the forward strand.
GGGCTCGCTAGACGAACCACCGGTAGCTGATTATGAGTTGTTCCTAGGTAGCCTTTGCCATGGTGAGGATAGGGGGGTTACACAGGCCAGAATTAATAGTATTCAATCCCTGCTATTCGATACTTTGCACTTTTCAATGGGAAATGCGTTGATGCTAAACAGGTCTGTAGTGCACTTTGTGCCCCTGATTTGAGCATTATTCATACTGCTTTGACTGATCAGAAGTATTCTAATTTGGGTGCCATTGTAGCACGTAGATTACACCGCAATGCGGGCAATGGTGATTTGTATGGAGGAATTTATGCTTCTCGTGTAGCTGCACACCTAGAGATCTCGCCGAGGTTCAATGACCTCATTGTACCTTACAAATATCTGAACTTCGTTGCTATGCATGCGCATAAGTTTTTGAAGCGCGACACACAGACACACACACACGTATGAATACAATTTGTTTTTTAACAAATATGATCCTGTGTATGTTGTTTTGCCTGCACCTGCTCTCTTTGATTTTCAGAACAAACAGAGATATTCTTTAACGGAGAGCGAGGCACATGAGTACAACGCAACAGTTGAGGCTGCCCGTCAGGCTGAGGAGGCTGCTCAGAACACTTCTTCGAGCTATCACTTTGACTATTATCCAGGACAGCCATGACAGTAAACCAAGCTAGGCCAAAAGCCTAAGCTTGGGGGAGTACGTATTTCCCACCGACATTTTATTCATGCTTACACATTTCAGTCTAGTTGTCGGTGTTCATACTTTTTCGTTGTAATATCCATGCTAGTTTTATTTTCTCGCTTTCTTCTTGTGTATTTCAAAAACTTTCAGAAAATCCAAAAACATAGTTAGCTTCTTTGCGGTTTTTGCTTTCTTGTTTAATTAGTTGTAGCTCTTAAAAACCGAAAACCCAAAAATATTTCTCGTTTCTTCTTTTACTTGCTGGGAGCTTTCCCGTGTAAATAGTTTTTCTTGTTTTTGTTTTTCTTTCGTTAATTTTCTTCTTCAAGGAAAAAAACTCCAAAAATATTTCGGTGTGTTCCTTTGAATTTCATTTCTTTTTGGTTGAGTTCTTACAAGGAGAAGACCACAATGAAAATGTTGAGTGGCTCTCATATGCACTATTTTTGATCTAACAGAGAGACCATATTACCTTGTGTTCTCCTTTGAATAAAATGTTGCAGATTCCAGCTTAGCTCATGGCACCTTTGCACTATTATTATTTTCATATCATTCGATCGTGCAAGCGATAGTCAATAATGACGATGATTTGGTGGAGTGACTGTGGCAAGGAAAAGCGGGTATGAACTCAACCTGTTTTTGTTCCTATAAATGCGTTTAGGTCAGTGTCCATGATTCAGCATATTATGATCAAACATGTTTGTGATGACAATTATAGATTATAGTTGTTCATGCCATGCTTAAGTAGCTAGGAGTGGATAATGATTTACCTTGCGTGTCAACATGCATTAAAATGATTGTGATGTAGTATGATGATATGGTATCCTCCTCTGAATGTTTCAAGTGGCTTGACTTGGCACATGTTCATGCATGTAGTTGATTCAAAACCAACATAGCCTCGATGATATTTATGTTCATGGTGCTCATATCCTACTCATGTTAGTATTCAATGTTGATTGTGCATGATGCATGTTCATGACCGAAAGTGCGTTATATCGACTAGAGGGGGGGGGGTGAATAGGCGATTTTTTATGAATTCTTCACTGAGGAATTTGCCAGTGAGAAAATTCCTTGGCGAAGAACTACTTGCAGCGTAATAAGTACTCAAAAGTATGCATAGCAGAACACAAGCATGGTCATCATGATGAAATGAAGACAAGCACAGAGTACAGAAGTGTAAACACAGGATATCACAGGATGAAGACAAACAGACTGAAGAAACTGAACTGAGGAAATTGAGAAAGTCTTCTGTCAAAGTTTTCAAACACAGATATGAACAAGTGCACACCACAGTTATGAGGAAATGAAAGAGTTGAGGAAATAGAACCAGTAAGCTTGGTGAAGACAATGATTTGGTAGACCAGTTCCAACTGCTGTCTCAGTTGTACGTCTGGTTGGAGCGGCTAGGTATTTAAACCTGAGGACACACAGTCCCTGACACACAGTCCTCACCGTATTCTCCTTGAGCTAAGGTCACACAGACCTCGCCCAATCACTCGTGGTAAGTCTTCAGGTGACTTCCAAACCTTCACAGACTCGGTCACTCGGCGATCCACAATTTCCTCTTGGATGCTCTAGACCATGACGCCTAACCGTCTGGAAGAAGCACAGTCTTCAAAGGTAACAAGCATCGGATCCACACAGGATCAATCTCTTCAGTGATGCTCAATCACTTTGGGTTTGTAGGTGTTTGGGTTTGGGTTTTCCTCACTTGATGATTTTCGCTCAAAGTCCTCGGAGGATGGGACGCTCTCAAATGACAAATGTTAGTTTCTCTCGGAGCAGCCGACCAACTAGTGGTTGTAGGGGGTGGCTATTTATAGCCTAGGGAGCAGCCCATCATGATAATACATAAATGCCCTTCAATGATATGACCATTAGTTGGGTAGATATTTTGGGACAGCTGGCGCATAGCACAGCAACGGTCGGAAATTTGAGTATCAAATTCCTCAGGGCTATCATGTTCCTCACTGTGTAGGCAATCCGCACTGGCGAATTCCTAACTCCTCAGTCAGAACAGATTCCTCAGAGACCAGAAGAACTTAGTCTCTGTCACTGAAGAATATGACAGGACTGTATGAGATTTACAATGGCTTCACTCGAAGGGATTGGTAGGTGTAGGATTTTGAGTTGAGCATCACATGGAAATTTTTCCTTAGTATTTTCTCGACCCCCTTTAACAGTACGGTGTTTCGTATGACACAAGAAAGAGAAAATGAAACTACGAAAACAAAATTCTTCACGCTTCATGTTCCTCAAACGAATACCAAGTCTTCAAGGTCACACCAATTTCTTCACTTTCAAAGTCTTCAGAAAGTCTTCAGAAATTCAAAGTCTTTAGTCGAAGAACTTCATTTTTAGGGGCCGACTTTCTCTGTAAATATCAAACTCCTCATAGACTTATAGACCTGTGTACACTCATAAACACATTAGTCCCTTAACCTATAAGTCTTCAATACACCAAAATCACTAAGGGGCACTAGATGTACTTACAATCTCCCCCTTTTTGGTGATTGATGACAATATATGTTAGGTTTTCAACGGGGATAAACATATGAAGTGTAAATACTGATATTGAGGAATTTGATTGCAAGATATAGAAGAACTCCCCCTGAAGATGTGCATAGTGAGGAATTTGCTTTTGAAGCAATGCACACTTGAAGAGTTGAATCATGGAGATCTCCCCCTATATCTTGTAATTCATACACGCATTTGACATATAATATGAATAATTTGAAATGCATGATGAAATATGGTGACTGATGTAATTCAGCATGCGTGCAATAACATTAACGAGGTATAAGCTTGCAGAAGAAACAGCAAAAGTATCAGGCCACCATAGAGTTTTAAGTTTACAACTCGATCCAACAAAGTCATCAGAAGAACGAGAGTTGTAACTTAGAAAAAAAACGCCCATATAAGATAGACCCGCTTGAAGACTAACTCAAATTTCTCCCCCTTTGTCATCGAATGACCAAAAGGTTCGAAAATGAGGACTAACGCCCCTGAAGAATATCAAGTTGATGAAGGAGCGTCAGCGTTGTTGGGGTCATTTGTTGTAGTAGGGCCTGCCGCAGTGTCGTCCAAGTCTTCATGTTCATCAGTGTCACGTGATGAAGAATAGGAGCTGGCCACCAAGGAAGGAACCTTGACCTTCTTGTACTTCTTCGGAGGAGGTGCAGCCCAGTCAAAATCTTCCTTGAGACCCATTTTCTTCAGATCTTCTACGCTATAAATGTGCGACAGAACAGCCCAGGTGCGGTTGAGGGTTTCATGAAGGTAGTAATGATTTTTCTTCACTGCATTGTGGGTAGCAGTCATGTTGTGAAGAATTGAACCAAACTAATGCTTGAACCATTTGTGATTGCGATCAACCTTCTGGTGAAGACTGAGGAGAAGCTCACGGTCAGTCATCACCCTGGGAGCTGTGCCTTGAGGATTTGGCTTGGTGGCGTTGGCGGCAGAGTCATGGGTGGCAGAGTCATCATTGGTGGAGTAGGATGCAGCCTTGCGAAATTGACCATCCAATGGACGAATGCCTTCATCAATGACAGCAGTAGCCTTGCCCTTTTCATCAGCTGAGGAAAATGTCTGTTTGAGGACTTCAATTGGGGGCAAGTTGCTGCAATGGTTCAGTGTATCAGCTTTGTAGTTGAGTGAAGACCTTGTTCTGATGAATCTCATAATCCACGGAGCATAAGGCTTCAACTCAAACGGTGACATTGCGACATTGGCCAGAGTCCTCATGAAGAAATCATGGAAGTTGACAGGAACGCCATGAATGATATTGAAAAGAAGATTCTTCATGATGCCAACGACTTCTTCTTCATTCGAGTCGTGGCCCTTGATAGGACTCAATGTCTTCGTCAGAATGTGATAGACAGTCTGAGGCACATATAACAATTCCTTCACAAGGAATTTTGTTCTTGGGGCCTGACCTGGCTTCAAAGGCTTCATCAGCACTTGCATATAGTGATCTGTAAGCTCAGGTTCACTGTAGACGCAACGAGCAGCTTCAAGGGGAGGACTGAGAGGCAAAGCACGAAGCAATTCAGTAGCTGGTGCCTTGTAGTGAGTATTTTCAGACATCCAGTCCAGTACCCATGAATTCACATCTTCAGAGTCTCCGGTGATGTGCAGAGTTGCATAAAATTGAAGAATGAGCTCTTCATTCCAATCACATATATCAGTGCAGAAATTTAACAGTCCCGCGTCGTAAAGAACACTGAGGACTGGCCCGAAGCACGGCAGAGATTCCATATCCACGTGAGGAATGTGCTCATGATCGAAGACTTTGTCTTTGTTGAACAGCACTGAAGAATAAAAATGTGCCTGGCTGGCAGTCCAGAAACGCCTCTTCCTAATGCGAGCAGAGTCATAGGGGTTGTAATTAGTGAAGAATACGTGCTCGCTAAAGAAATCATTAGCCTTGAATTTTTGCTTCCTTGAGAATGGATCCTTTGGTTTGGGCAGAGGAGTGTCAGTCAGTTGCATTACAACCTCAGGAATCGCAATCTCAGGTTCTTCAGGCTAAGGAATTTCTGTCCTCTTCACTGGCAGCCTGGGTCTTCAATTCTTCATTTAAATTTTCTTCAGCACTAGTGGCTGGAATTTCTTCATGGACAGATGCAGTGGGTTGATGTTCTTCAGAGCCCATTTGAACTGTAGTTGCCGGGGACTGAGGAATTTGTTGCAATGGAGTGAAGAGTGGAGAGTTGGGGTGCTGACTTTCCCAGAAGTCATCATTCATCACTGGTGTGGTATAGCCAATGTCCACGTCTTCATCTTCCATTTCTTCAACGCCAGCCTCTTCAGTAGTAAACTGAGACATAGGCGAGGAAACAGCTGGAGTTGAAGGGATTTCATCCACTTTAATTTCTTCATCCATCTGCTCTGACGAAGCAACAGAAGGATTTTCTTCATCAGATCCGCTAGGGATCACATATTCTTCATCAAAAGGGACGATTTCCTTTGATGGCATGGAGGAAACTGGAACAACATCAATTGGATTAGCAAATGAGCTTGTCAATTTCTTCATCTTCTTCGATGCTGAAGAACCTGAAGGAGCTGATGCTTTCCTTTTCTTCACTGCTGCACGCTCTGCAGCCTTGGTCTTCTTCACATCTGATGCAGATGGAAGAATTGGAGTTGGGGTAGGCGCAGGAGGAGCAGAGGAATGTGGTTGATTTTCTTCAGGCACAGCTGATGCAGTTGCCCTGACCTCTTCATTTTCTTCAGGCGCACCAATAGTGGATGCCCTAGCAATTTCATCAGCGGCTGGAATGCAGTCATCAGCCCTGGAACTCACATTTTCTTCAGCAGCCTGATTGTCATCAGCAGTGCTGGCATGTTCTTCAGTGGGCTGAGCAGATGCTTCAGCCTGAGGAATTTCTTGTTGCGATGGGGCTACAACATTGGAGGTGAACATCTTTGTCAGTTTAACAAACCTGACCTTGGCTCCTTTCCAATCAGCATAGTAAGCATTGAAATCATCGCTGAGGGTTTTGATCTCAGACTGGATCTTCACAAGTTCATCAGTTGTCATAGAGACAATGTTGTTCTTCAGGAATTTCTCCTTCCTGTACTGTGCTTTCTTTAGCTGCCTGGCCTTCTCAAATTTCCATTTTTCTTCTTGGATGAAGGCAGTCAGCATATGACTTTGACCAGGAGTCAGCTTGAAGTCAGGCATAGGAGTGTTTAGGTCCTTGTGCCAGAGATCAATGTAATCGAGGATCAACTTTGGATCCAAAAGCAGAGGCACATTTGTGCCCTTGGCTCTAGCGGCCCTAACTTGCCTATCTCTGATGATTTCAGCAAGTATCAGCTTCGTCTTCTTCAGATGGCACTTGGAAGGCGACCTGCTTTTTGTGAGGACTTGGGCGAGAGCCTCATCCAGCAGTGGTCTTAGTCTTCAGCAGAGAGGGTCCCGTTGAAGAATTTGGTGCAGCATGAGGAATTGGCCGTGAGGGCTTAGCTGAGGTACTTGGCCGTGAGGGCATTGAAGAAGAAGCACTTGGCTTATGCGCAGGCTTCTTTGCCATGGATTTCTTCGGCCTTACAGAGGCCTCAGCAGCAGCAGCAGTAGAGTCTTCGTTGAATTTCCTCACTGCATCTTTGGCCTATTTGGCCAGTTTGGCCTGGTGCTTGGCCCATTCTTCAGGAAAATTCTCACCGCGCTTGATGCTACTGGGATCTGCTTCTTGGCCAGGTGCCAATGGTGGTCTTGAGCATGGAGGAGTAACAGCGAATTTCTTCATGTATTTTGGAGTCACATACCTGTACTCCCTCCACTCTTTTGCCCATCTCCTTTCTATCATCTGAATGCGCACCTTGCGCTGATTTTTATCTTCCTCAGGGGGTGTGCAGTACCCAGCATAAATGTCCTCAAGGATTTCAAAAGCAGTGTTGACCTCAGGCCTCTTTCCTCCTTTCCGTGGCTTCTTACCGTCAGCCATTTTCTTCAAATGAGGAATTTGAACAATGGAATTCTCTGAAGAAGTATGCAACTTTTCTTTGAGGAACGCTGCAAATGAGTTAAGTTGATGAGAACCTAGTGATTCAGCAGCAGACATGAGTACCTGTGAACAGAGTATAGTTGCGAGGAATTTGGAGAGGTCATATGCGTTCTCAGAAGGTTTTTCAAAAAAGAACAAGTTTGAGGAATTTGACCAGATGAGTCTTGAAGAATTTCACTAAGCGTTCTTTGTCTTAGGTTCCAGAGTTGTATAGATCGAAGATCCACACAATTGAGGAATCTTGAAGAAAAATGATGCTTAGAGAAACGAATCAAGAACAGATGACATGTGAGGTGTTTAGTGTGGAAAAATTTGAAGAATAAACACCTTTGAAGATTTTGTAGAAATCATTTGAATCAAAGAGGGTAGTAAAAGTAACTTTTAATTACCTTGAACGAAGAACACGATGAACTGTGAAGTAGAGATGAGAAGTTTGTCTGTGTAGATCTTCCACGCCCTAACTCGGCGGAGGAAGACGGCTACAGCGGCGGCGGAGTGAAGATTTCCGCGGCCGGCGCGAGTACGGCGGCGACGAGGTCGAGGCAGTGAAGCTCTTCCTCACCAGCGATGATGAAGTAGCGGCGGCGCTAGGGTTTGAGAAGCTTGAGCTGGAGAGAGGTCGAGCGGAGTAAAGGAAGTGAGGAAGGGGAGAGGGGGTATTTATAGCCACGGTGAAAAATTGTTCGCCCAAAGATTTTCGACGAACGTGCCCCTGACCCTTCTCATTCACTTGACATGTGTCACCCACGTACTGAGAAGTGGAGATCGTGTTAGATCGTGGGTGAATAGATAAGTATTTCGTGGGATGCAGAACGGTTTGAGCGGCAAAGCCGAAAATTTGGATAAGATAAGTTAAAAGTTCCGTTCGCAAATTCTTCAGCTGACAAGGACATAGTGAAGATTTTGAACGAGTTTCAAATAGAACGCACATGAAGAATTTGTGAATAGATTGGGTTGAGTATAGCATAGAGGGGGAAGGGTCCGATCACATTCACTTAGCAGAAAAACCAACTTGAAGAATTAGCCATAAGTGAATGCTGTAGAGGACATAAACATATATATATATATATATATGTGTATATATATACATATATATATATATGTACATATATATATATATATATATATATATATATATATATATATATATATATATATATATATATAGCCAATGAAATAAAACGACGGAAACAGTGAAGACAATGCAAAGTTGAAGAAATTGAACAACTGAGGAATTTCAAAACTAAGGAAAAACTCAAATTGAAGATTTTCAACTTTTGGTGGTGGCGTGACCCAACGTATAAGAATGATGATTTCAGACACCGCGTACAATTGTCGTAGGGTTCTGATAATCAAATTCTTCATTAATTTCTTCACACTTAGAGTGTTATTCTTCATTAATTTCTTCACACTTAGAGTGTTATTCTTCATTGATTGAAGAAAAATGTTTCTTCATGTGTTGCACATCTAAGTCATCAATTTTGCATAAGTGTTAGGATGAGTGTCCTTTTCAAAGAACATTCGAAGATTCTAGGATATTTAGCTCACACCGCAACTTGCTAAATCTCTTGTCATCCAAGGGCTTAGTGAAGATATCGGCTAGCTGTTCTTCAGTCTTCACATGCTCAATAGAAATGTCGCCCTTCAACACATGATCGCGAAGAAAATGATGACGAATCTGAATGTGCTTTGTCTTCGAGTGCTGAACTGGGTTGTGAGCAATCTTGATGGCACTCTCATTGTCACAGAAGAGAGACACATTCTTCACGTTGACGCCATAGTCCTTGAGAGTTTGCTTCATCCACAGCAATTGAGCACAGCAAGAACCAGCAGCAATGTACTCAGCTTCAGCAGTAGACAGTGATACGCAGTTCTGTTTCTTCGAGGACCAACAGACCAAAGATCGTCCGAGGAAATGACATGTACCAGATGTTGACTTGCGGTCCACACGATCACCAGCATAGTCAGAGTCAGAATATCCAATGATATCAAAAGCCGAGCCCTTGGGGTACCATAATCCAAGTGTTGGGGTGTGAGCTAGATATCGAAGAATATGCTTCACAGCCTTATGGTGCGATTCCTTCGGCGTAGCTTGAAATCGGGCACACATGCGAACACTAAGCATAATATCTAGCCTAGATGCACATAAATACAACAAAGAACCAATCATGGAGCGGTATACCTTTTGATCGAAGTCAATACCATTTTCATCAGTGCACAGATGGCCATTTGTGGGCATCGGAATTTTGACGCCTTTGCAATCTTGCATGCCGAATTTCCTCAGTACATCCTTGAGGTATTTCTCCTGAGATATGAATATGCCATTGCGCTGTTGACGAATTTGAAGACCTAAGAAGAATTTCAATTCTCCCATCATAGACATTTGACATTCTTCACTCATCATATAGGCAAATTGATCACTACAACGTTGGTCAGTATAGCCAAAGATAATATCATCAACATATATTTGGCACACAAACAATTCACCATCATAAGATTTAGTGAAAAGAGTAGGGTCGAGTGAACCGGGTTTGAAGCCTTTCTTCATGAGGAGTTCCTTTAAAGTATCATACCATGCCCGAGGGGCCTGCTTGAGGCCATAGAGGGCCTTATTGAGTCTGAAGACTTTGTCAGGATGCTTTGGATCTTCAAAACCTGGGGGTTGAGCAACATATACTTCTTCCTCAAGCTTACCATTGAGGAATGCACTTTTCACATCCATTTGATATAAAGTGATATCATGATGGTTAGCATAAGCAAGTAATATGCGAATAGCTTCAAGTCTGGCAACAGGTGCAAAAGTTTCATCGAAATCAATTCCTTCAACCTGTGTGTAGCCTTGAGCTACAAGCCGTGCCTTATTCCTCACCTCAAGGCCATTTTCATCTTGCTTGTTGCGGTAGATCCACTTTGTGCCAATGATATTGTGCTTGCGAGGATCTGGACATGTAACCAGTTCCCAGATGTTGTTGAGCTCGAATTGATGTAATTCTTCTTGCATGGCCTGAATCCACTCAGGGTCCAGAAATGCTTCATCTACCTTAGTGGGCTCTATGATAGAGACAAAAGCATAGTGCCCACAAAAGTTAGATAAATGTGAAGCTTTTGAGCGTGTGAGAGGACCTGGTGCTTCAATGTCATCGATGAACTTTTCAACTTGCACTTCTTTTGCAACGCGAGGATGAGTAGGTTGTCGTCGAGGAATTTGATCAACATTTTCTTCAGCACCATTTTCTTCAGCATTTTATTTAGGTGCATTAGCTCGACGTTCTTCACGTTCTGGAATGAATTCTTCAGCAGATTCTTCGGTAGGAATGACATCCTCAGTAGCCTTGAACTTGATAGTTTCCTCAGGTGCTGGTTCATCTATCACAGAGGGTAGGTGCTCTCTTTGCGAGCCATTAGTTTCATTGAACCGCACATCTATAGTTTCAACAACCTTGTGAAGAACATTGTTGAAGACTCTGTAGGTGTGCGAGTCCTTTCCGTAACCAAGCATAAAACCTTCATGTGCTTTCGGTGCAAATTTAGCATTGTGACGAGGATCTCTAATCCAACATTTAGCACCGAAGACTTTGAAATAACCCACATTGGGTTTCTTGTCAGTGAGGAGTTCATAGGCAGTCTTCTTGAAGAATTTATGAAGATATACCCTGTTGATTTATGTGGCACGCAGTATAAATTGCCTCAATCCAGAAGTGACGAGGCGTCTTGTACTCATCAAGCATAGTGCGTGCCATCTCAACAAGAGTTCTGTTCTTGCGCTCCACGATGCCATTCTGGTGAGGAGTGTAAGGAGCAGATAACTCATGAGTAATACCAAGTTCATCAAGATAGTCATCAAGACCAGAATTCTTGAACTCAGTTCCATTGTCACTTCTGATGTGCTTGATCTTCACACCAAAGTTGGTTGAAGCCCTCGAGGAAAATCGTTTGAAGACTTCCTGCACTTCATGTTTGTAAGTGACAATATGTACCCATGTGTAACGAGAGTAATCATCAACAATAACAAAGCCATAGAGAGATGTGTCATTTGTGACTACTGAGTAATGGTTAGGACCGAAGAGATCCATATGAAGCAATTCAAATGGTCGAGTAGTGGACATGATAGTCTTCGCCGGATGCTTAGCCTTGGTCATCTTTCCAGCTTCACAGGCTCCGCATAAGTGATCCTTGAGGAATTTGACATTCTCAATGCCAATGACGTGCTTCTTCTTCGCAAGCATGTGCAAATTCCTCATGCCTACATGACCAAGTCGTCGATGCCATAGCCAGCCTTCTGAAGCTTTTGCAAGTAGGCACACGGCTGGTTGCGGTCCTGTAGAGAAATCAACAATATACAAGTCTCCTCTCCTAAAGCCTTCGAAGACTTTGGAATTGTCAGCTTCCATAACCACAACACAATGATACTTGCCAAAGACAACAACCATATCAAGATCACAAAGCATTGAGACAGACATAAGGTTGTATCCTAAGGACTCGACAAGCATGACTTTGTCCACGTGTCGATCCTTTGTGATCGCAACCTTACCTAGACCCAATACCTGACTTTTGCCTTTGTCAGCGAAGATGATATGCTTCAGATGCGATGGTGATAAGGGAGCATCCCTCAATAGATTCTTGTCACCAGCCATGTGATTTGTACATCCACTATTGAGTACCCACTCAGTGGCTTTGGGTTGATCATCCTGCAGATGAATTAGTGCAGCTTACGAACTTCATATACTTCATCAGTGAAGAATATGACATCACAATTCATCAGACCAATTTCATCAAGCAATGCAACAGTTAAAACAATATGAGGACGTGAGAAATGAAAGTTCATTTCTTCATGATTAGCCTGTATCCTTTCAGGCACTTTTCAGGTCTCCAGCAAATTCTTCAGATGTTTGAGCACGTCTGGAGACCTGACCCTGCATAAGAGATTAGTCCTTTTTCTTCACCACCCACATCTGAAGGGGTGGCAAAGAGTTCGTCACTCTGTGAGCTCCATACGAGAAAGGTGGAATAGAAGCCAATCCATTTCGTTTCACATAAGAGGAGTTAGGGTAAGCATATGAATAAGTAGAGAAATTCTTCGAAGACTTATGAACATAATGATTAGAAGAATAATGCTCATATTCATAGCCCTTAGCTCTTCCCTGCGAAACAGAGTTGTTAGCACGATGATGTTCATATGAGGACTTTGATCCTTTTGAGGAATATGATCTACGTGAGGAATTCAATCCGTATGAGGACTTGGATCCATATGAAGAATTTGGTCCATATGAAGAATTTGATCTGGGGTTCCTATTCTTCATAGATGGTGTCATGAGGACATTCACCTGAAGACTTTCAAGGCACCTTTTGGGAACCCAGATTTTCTTCATAGGAGAACCGTTCCTGCAGTTAGTGCCAACATATCTAGCAAATACTTCACCATTCTGATTTTTAAAAAGTTTATAGTTGGAGTCAAATGACTCATCAGAAGAATGAGAAGATTCACATGTAAAGCCAGATAAATTAGATGGATCAACTAGAGGTCCCTTTGCAGCAACCCATGAGGTTTTGGGGTACTGCTCAGGCTTCCAATATGTACCATCAGCATTGAGTTTTCTCTCAAAGGCAATACCCTCTTTCCTAGGGTTCTTGTTGAGGATCTGCTTTTTAAGCACATCACAAAGAGTCTGATGCCCTTTGAGGCTTTTGTACATGCCTGTCATGTACAATTCCTTCAGCCCTGCATCATCAGTGATACTAGCAATGTCCTCAGATGAGGAATTAGTGATAGCAGAGACAGTTGAAGAATTTGTAGCATTAGAAGCATTTGAACATTCAGGTGAAGAATTAGCAGATTCACGTTCAATGCATTTCAAACATGGAGGAACAAATTCTTCCTGAGTAGCGCTGATTTGTTGAGCAAGTAATGAATCACGCTCCTTCTGAAGATCTTCATAACTCACTCTTAGCTTCTCAAGATCTTGCTTTCTTTGAAGAAATTCATAAGAAAGCTTCTCATGATCAGACATGAGAGTGTTATGATGACCTTGAAGGTTGTCAAACCTAGTCTGAAGTCTCTGAAAATTTTCAGTCAAGGTTTTAGTGCGATCCATTTCTTCACCCAACATATCATCACTTTTGTCTAGCATGTTTTGAACCTTTTCAAAAGCCCTTTGTTGTTTCACAGCAATCTTAGCAAGTTTAGAATAACTGGACTTAAGGTTTTCATCAGATTCATTCTCACTTGATTCAGAGGAGGTATATTTGAGTACCTTGGCACCCTTTGCCATGAAGCAATATGTGGGAGCATAGTCATCATTGCCTTCATCAGCCTTGTTGGTGAGGTCATTTTCTTCAGTGTTGAAGATAGACTTGCTGACAAATGCAGTAGCGAGGGCTAGGCTCGCCACACCGGATTCGGAATCCCCAGATGCCTCCTCTTCCTCATTTTCTTCTGATTCAGCCTCAGAGTCCATTTCCTTGCCAATGAATGCCCGAGCCTTCTTGGAGTAGCTCTTCTTGTGAGATGAAGACTTTGAGGATTTTGATGATGAAGATTTTGAGGATTTCTTCTTTTTCTTCGCATCATCAGAACTGTAATCTTTGTATTTCTTCTTCTTTGATTCCTTTTCCCACTGAGGACAATCTTGAATGTAGTGTCCGGGTTTCTTGCATTTGTGACAAAGCCTCTTCTTGTAGTCACTGGATGAGGAATCATTGCTCCTTGAGGGTCTTCCAAAGCGACCACGTCTTGAGAACTTCTGGAATTTCTTCACGAGCAGTGCTAGATGATGGCTCAGTTCTTCAGGATCACCAAGACTGTTGTCAGAGTCTTCATCTTCAGACTCAGAAACTGCCTTGGCCTTTAGTGCACGTGATCTGCCATAGCTCGAACCATAGAGATCTCTCTTTTTAGCAAGCTGGAACTCATGAGTATTTAGCCTCTCGAGGATATCAACGGGATCAAGTGACTTGTAATCAGCACGTTCTTGTATCATCAATGCCAGAGTATCAAATGAGGAATCAAGCGATCTCAACAATTTCTTCACGACCTCATGGTCGGTGATGTCAGTGGCACCAAGCGCTTGAAGCTCATTTGAGATGTCAGTGAGACGATCGAAGGTTTGTTGAACATTTTCATTGTCGAGTCTTTTCAAGCGGTTGAAGAGATTGCGAAGAACATCAACTCGAGAGTCACGCTGAGTTGAGACTCCTTCCTTTACTTTGGACAGGCTATCCCAGATAAGCTTAGCAGTTTCCAAAGCACTCACTCTTCCATACTGTCCTTTGCTCAGATGGCCACATATGATATTCTTTGCTTGAGATTCGAGTTGCTTGAATCTCTTCACATCGGTAGCGTTCAGTGAGGGTGAGACAGAGGGAACACCATTTTCCACAACATACCAGAGATCGTTATCAATTGCCTCAAGATGCATTCGCATCTTGTTCTTCCAGTAGGGGTAGTCCGTCCCATCGAAGGTAGGACACCCAGCAGAGACCTTGATCATACTTGCGGTCGACATAACTAAAACTCCAGGCGGTTAAACCAAAATCACACAGAACATGGGAGTACCTTGCTCTGATACCAATTGAAAGTGCGTTATATCGACTAGAGGGGGGTAAATAGGCGATTTTTATGAATTCTTCACTGAGGAATTTGCCAGTGAGGAAATTCCTTGGCGAAGAACTACTTGTAGCGGAATAAGTACTCAAAAGTATGCATAGCAGAACACAAGCATGGTCATCATGATGAAATGAAGACAAGCACAGAGTACAAAAGCGTAAACACAGGATAGCACAGGATGAAGACAAACAGACTGAAGAAATTGAACTAAGGAAATTGAGAAAGTCTTCAGTCAAAGTCTTCAAACACAGATAGGAACAAGTGCACAACACAGTTATGAGGAAATGAAAGAGTTGAGGAAATAGAACCAGTAAGCTTGGCGAAGACAATGATTTGGTAGACCAGTTCCAACTGCTGTCTCAGTTGTACGTCTGGTTGGAGCGGCTAGATATTTAAACCTGAGGACACACAGTCCTCACCGTATTCTCCTTGAGCTAAGGTCACACAGACCTCGCCCAATCACTCGTGGTAAGTCTTCAGGTGACTTCCAAACCTTCACAGACTCGGTCACTCGACGATCCACAATTTCCTCTTGGATGCACTAGACCATGACGCCTAACCGTCTGGAAGAAGCACAGTCTTCAAAGGTAACAAGCGCCGGATCCACACAGGATCAATCTCTTCAGTGATGCTCAATCACTTTGGGTTTGTAGGTGTTTGGGTTTGGGTTTTCCTCACTTGATGATTTTCGCTCAAAGTCCTCGGAGGATGGGATGCTCTCAAATGACAAATGTCAGTTTCTCTTGGAGCAGCCGACTAGCTAGTGGTTGTAGGGGGCGGCTATTTATAGCCTAGGGAGCAGCCCGTCATGATAAGACATAAATGCCCTTCAATGATATGACCGTTAGTTGGGTAGATATTTTGGGACAGCTGGCGCATAGCACATCAACGGTTGGATTTGAGTATCAAATTCCTCAGGGCTATCATGTTCCTCACTGTGTAGGTAATCCGCACTGGCGAATTCCTAACTCCCCAGTCAGAACAAATTCCTCAGAGACTAGAAGAACTTAGTCTCTGTCACTGAAGAATATGACAGGACTGTATGAGATTTCCAATGGCTTCACTCGAAGGGATTGGTAGGTGTAGGATTTTGAGTTGAGCATCACATGGAAATTTTTCCTTAGTATTTCCTCGACCCCCTTTAACAGTACGGTGTTTCCTATGACTTTAGAAAGAGAAAATGAAACTACGAAAACAAAAGTCTTCACGCTTCATGTTCCTCAAACGAATACCAAGTCTTCAAGGTCACACCAATTTCTTCACTTTCAAAGTCTTCAGAAAGTCTTCAGAAATTCAAAGTCTTCAGTCGAAGAACTTCATTTTGAGGGGTCGACTTTCTCTGTAAATATCAAACTCCTCATAGACTTATAGACCTGTGTACACTCATAAACACATTAGTCCCTTAACCTATAAGTCTTCAATACACCAAAATCACTAAGGGGCACTAGATGCACTTACAATGACCATATTCGCTCTCTAGCTGGTTGCTTCTCAATCTTATTGCTAGCCTTCACTTGTACTAAGCGGGAATGCTGCTTGTACATCAAAATCCTTAAGCCCGGGTTGTTCCAGATGAGTCCACCATATCTACCTATATGTGGTATTACCCCCAAGTAAATTTGCATGTGCCACCTCTAAAAATATTCAAATGAACATCTGTTTTGTGTGCCTGGACCGCTCATGAAGTGATAGGGGCAGTCAATATCTTCCATGCTAAGTGGGTTATTCTCGAAATGAGTGTTTATTCACTTGTCATTGCACGAGAGGGCCCGGTATTCGGGATTCCCGGTCCCACATTTAAATTTGCAAATAATAAAACAAAACTCTCCCGGACTGTAATTGGAATGAAGGGCAGCCGATTTTCGATTAGCCGTGGACTATGAAATGATGAAGGGGTGGGGGGGGGGGGTAAAAATTTACTTGTATCACTTGGGAACCGCCACTAATTTGTTTAGCATGGAAGATATTGAAAAATCTCGGTCGTGATGTTGACAGGAAGGGCATGACACCCAAAAATAATTTATCTCTGTTTTTAAAACCTTGAGCTCTGGCACCTCTGCAAATATCTGCTTCCCTCTACGAAGGGCCTATCTATTTACTTTTATTATTGAGTCATCACCTTGTCAAACAAGGACCAGAACTAAGCACTATTGTCATCCTCATGCATTGTGTGTGGTTAGTCGTTGAATGCATCATGACTGGATCTTCGTTACCATGAATTACAATGTTTAGTCACTGCTTGAACTTTGGAGGTGCTGTGCATTTATGTTTTGCGGTCTCAGAAAGGGCTAGCGAGATACCATAATTGTCATATTATATCATGGTTGTTTTGACAAAGTGTTGGCATTTGAGATACTTTATTATTTCTCGCTAGTTGATTATGCCATTGATATGAATGAATATGATTCCTAAGAGTTATCACGAATGTGGTTAGTCATAATCTTTACTGAAAACCTGGATGTTGTTTAAGCATATTTATAAACACAAGAACAAAAGAGTTTGTAAAAGTTTTTCTTTATCACTTTCAGTTTGCCAACTGAATTGCTTGAGGACAAGCAATGAGTTAAGCTTGGGGGAGTTGATACATCTCCGTCGTATTTACTTTTCCAAACACTTTTGCTCTTGTTTTGGATTCTAATTTGCATGATTTGAATGGAACTAACCCGGACGGACGCTGTTTTCAGCAGAATTGCCATGGTGTTGTTTTTGTGCAGAAATAAAAGTTCTCAGCACTGGACAAAACTTTTTGAGGAATTTTTATGGAATATATAATGATTATTGGAGCCAAGACCCACTAGAGAGGGGGGCCCAGGTGCCCACAGGGCACCAGGGCGCGCCACCCCCCTGGGGTGTGTCCTGGTGCTGTGTGGGGCCCTGGTGGCCCCCCTGATCCTAATTCCAAGCCTATGAAATCACATTTGCGGAGAAAAAAAATCAGAGAGCAAGCTTTATCGCATTTCATGAGACGGAGCCGCTGCCACCTCCTGTTCTTCATCGAGAGGCCAGATCTGGAGCCCGTTCGGGGCTCCGGAGAGCGGAATCTTCGGTCTTCGTCATCATCAACCTTTCTCCATCGCTAATTCCATGATGTTCACCACCGAGAGTGAGTAATTCCTTCGTAGGCTCGTTGGTCGGTGATGGGTTGGATGGGATCGATCATGTAATCAAGTTAGTTTTGTTAGGTCTTGATCCCTAGTGTCCACTATGTTCTGAGATTGATGTTGCTATGACTTTGCTATGCTTAATGCTTGTCACTAGGGCCTGAGTGACATGATTTCAGATCTGAACCGTTTACGTTTTCATGAATATATTTTTGTTCCTGGTCCGATCTTGCAAGTTGTATGCACCTGCTATGTGTTATGATCCGCATCCCCCGAGGTGACAATAATCGGGATTCTTTCCGGTGATTGCCATAGGTTGAGAAGTTCATGTATTCACTATGTGTTAATGCTTTGTTCCGGTTCTCTATTAAAAGGAGGCCTTAATATCCCTTAGTTTCCTTATGGACCGCGCTGCCACGGGAGGGTAGGACAAAAGATGTCATGTAAGTTCTTTTCCATAAGCATGTATGACAATATACGGAATACATGCCTACATTGTATTGACGAATTGGAGCTAGTCCCGTGTCACCCTAGGTTATGACTGCTATATGATAGATATCATCCAACACAACCGTCATCACCGATCCAGTGCCTACGAGTTTCCACATATTGATACTTGCTAACGTACTATTGTTGCTGCTGCTGCCACACTTGCTACAAATTCACTACTTCTACTGTTACTATTACTATTGTTACTACTGTTACTTGCTATCAAATTATCAAACTATTTTGCTACTAATCACTTTCTACAGATATTTAGTCTCCACGTGTGGTTGAATTGACAAGTCAACTGCTAATACTTTCAAATATTCTTTGGCTCCACTTGTGTCGAATCAACAAATTTGGGTTGAATACTCTACCCTCGAAAACTGTTGCGATCCCCTATACTTGTGATTATCACCCGGGGGGCAAGAACACCATGGACCAGAGGGAGATGTCCAAGTAAGAAGAAGAAGGGGGGCTCTCTCCCCGTCTCTTCCGGCGGTGCCGAAGTGCCACCGGGGGAACCATCATCACTGACATCGTCTCCATCAACTTCATAGTATCCATCGACATCTCCATCAGCACCCCCCTATACAGTGGTCCACTTTCCTATAACCCACTATAATCCCTCTCTTGAACATGGTTTTTGATGCTATGAAATATTATCCAATGATTTTTTTCATCGTTGTAATGTGTGAGCAGATCTTTTTTGCGCTATGGGTTAATCGGTGAATTGCTATGGTTAGTTTGAGTTGCGCGTGAATCACATCATAGGGTTAGTAGCATGTTGATAGGAGTATGTGATACGTCTCCAATGTATCTATATTTTTTGATTGTTCCATGCTATTATATTATCTATTTTGGACGTTTTATATGCATCAATATGCTATTTTATATGATTTTTCGGACTAACCTAGAGCCCAGTGCCAGTTCCTGTTTTTTCCCTTGTTTTAGAGTTTCGTAGAAAAGGAATACCAAACGGAGTCCAAACGGAATGAAACTTTCGTGATTATTTTTCTTGGACTAGAAGACACCCAAGAGACTCGGAGTGCAAGTCAGAAGAGCCACGAGGCGGCCACAAGGGTGGAGGGCGTGCCCAGGGGGGTAGGGCGCGCCCCAACCTTGTGGGCCCCTTGGTGCCCCCCTGACCTAGATCTTCCTCCTATATATTCCCAAATATCCCCAAAACTTCCAGGAGAGCCACAAAACCACTTTTCCACCGCCACAACCTTCTGTACCCGTGAGATCCCATCTAGGGGCCTTTTTCGGCGTCCTGTCAGAGGGGGAATCGATCACGAAGGGATTCTACATCAACACCATTGCCTCTCCGATGAAGTGTGAGTAGTTTACCACAGACCTACGGGTCCATAGCTAGTACCTAGATGGCTCTTTCTCTCTCTTTGATTCTCAATACAAAGTTCTCCTCGATGTTCTTGGAGATCTATTCGATGTAATGCGCTTTTGCAGTGTGTTTGCCGAGATCCGATGAATTGTGGATTTATGATCAGCTTATCTATGAATATTATTTGAATCTTCTCTGAATTCTTATATGCATGATTTGATATCTTTGCAAGTCTCTTCGAACTATCGGTTTGGTTTGGCTAACTAGATTGGTTTTTCTTGCAATGGGAGAAGTGCTTAGGTTTGGTTCAATCTTGCGGTGCTCGATCCTAGTGATAGAAGGGGAACCGACACGTATTGTTTTCTTGCCATCGAGGATAACAAGATGGGGGTTTCATCATATTGCTTGAGTTTATCCCGCTACATCATGTCATCGTACTTAATGCGTTACTCTATTCTTATGAACTTAATACTCTAGATGTAGGCAGGAGTCGGTTGATGTGTGGAGTAATAGTAGTAGATGCAGGCAGGAGTCGGTCTACTTGATACGGACATGATGCCTGTATTCATGATCATTTCCTTAGATATCGTCATAACTTTGTGCTTTTCTATCAATTGCTCGGCAGTAATTTGTTCATCCACCGTAATAATTTCTATCTTGAGAGAAGCCTCTAGTGAAACCTATGGCCCCCGAGTCTATTTTACATCATATAAGTTTCCGATCTACAATTTTAGTTTCTTATTTACTTTCTTTGCAATATTTTACTTTCCGTTCCATAAACCAAAAATACCAAAAATATTACTTTACCATTTATCCATCTCTATCAGATCTCACGTTGCAAATAACCGTGAAGGGATATCGCGTTGGGTGCAAGTTGGTGTTTGTTTGTGCAGGTATTCGGTGGCTTGCACGTTGTCTCCTACTGGATTGATACCTTGGTTCTCGAAAGCTGAGGGAAATACTTACTCTACTTTGCTGCATCACCCTAATACGTCTCCAACGTATATACAATTTATGAAGTATTCATGCCATGTTTACAACAATTTTATATGGTTTCGGTATGATTTGACTAACCCGGACTGACGATGTTTTTAGCAGAACTACCGTGGAGTTGTTTTTTGTGCAGAAATGAAAGTTCTCCAAATGAGCGGAAACTTTTTGACAATTTTTTTGGAACAAAAGAGACCCCCGAAGCTTCGTGGGAGGGCCAGAAGAGCCACGAGGAGGGCACAACCCACCAGGGCGTGTCTGGTGGGCCAGGCTCGCCCCGGTGGGTTGTGCTCACCTCGAGGCCCATGTTCGCGTGAAAACGATGCCAAAAAATTCTATAAATAAAGGAACCATCAGAAATAACCCTAGATTAGAAGTTTCGCCGCCGCAGGCCTTTGTAGCCACCGAAAACCAATCTAGACCCTGTTCCGGCAGTTTGCCGGAAGGGGGAATCATCACCAGTGGCCATCTTCATCATCCCGGCAGCCACCACGATGAGGAGGGAGTAGTCCACCCTCGGGGCGTGGGTTTGTACCAGTAGCTATGTGTTTAATCTCTCTCTCTCTCTCTCTCTCTCTCTCTCTCTCTCTCTTTCTCTCGTGTTCTTGAGATGTCACGATCTTGATGTATCGCGAGCTTTGTTTATATAGTCGGATCATATGGTGTTTTCCCCTCTCTATCTTGTTGTCATGAATTGAGTTTTCCCTTTGAGATTTCGTTGTTATCGAATTGAATACTTTCATGGATTTGAGAGCACTTGATATAGGTCTTGCATATGAACACTTGTGGTGACAATGGGGTATCATATTGATTCACTTGATATGTGTTTTGGCATTCAACTTGCGGATTCCCGTGGTTACATTGGGGTAATCTATGCATAGGGGTTGATGCACGTTCTCGTCTTTTGTTTCTCTGGTAGAAATCTTGGGGCACTCTTTGAGGTTCTTTGTGTTGGATTGAGTATTATGAATCTGAAATTATTTGGTGTTATTTTAGTATGAACTCTTGGACAGATCGATCGGAAAGAATAGCTTCGAGGTGGTTTCATACCCTACAAATAATTTATTCTTATGTTCTCCGCTAGATAGGAACTTTGGAGTGATTATTCATCGCACATTGAGGGCTGGTTATATGATCCAATTATATTAGCATTGTTGAGAGATTGCACTAGCGAAAGTACGGACTCTAGGCCTTGTTTTCAAGCATTTCGACACCGTTTGTTTATTCCTACCTTGCTGTTTATTCATCGCATATTGATTGCTACCTTGCTGTTTTTATTTATTCAGATTATAAAAATATATTTCTACCATCCATATTACACTTTTATCACCATTTCTTCGCCGAACTAGTGCACCTATACAATTTTCCATTGTATTGGATGTGTTGGGGACACAAGAGATTTCATGTATTTGGTTGCAGGGTCGTTTGAGAGAGACTATCTTCATCATACGCCTCCCACATATTGATAAACCTTAGGTCATCCACTTGAGGGAAAATTGCTACTGTCCTACAAAACTCTACGCTTGGAGGCCTAACACGTGTCTACCAGAATAAAGTTGCGTAGTAGACATCACACCCTTTCCTCTTCAAGGGAAAAACCAATGCAAGCTCAAGAGGTAGCAGGAATAATTTCTGGCGTCGTTGCCGGGGAGATCTATGCCAAGCCGAGACATACCAAGTACCCATCATAAACTCTCATCCCTCGCATTACATTATTCGCCATCCGCCTCTTATTTTCCTCTCCCCCACTTCTAAAATGATTTTCAAAAAGATTCGCCTTTTCTTCTCCCCTCTTCCGTTCGTCTTCTTCGCTTGCTTTTTGTGTGCTCGTGTGTTGGATTGCTTGCTTTGTCGCGATGGCTCAAGATAATACCAAATTGTGTGACTTTTCCAACACCAATAATAATGATTCTATTAGTACTCCGATTGCTCCTGATGCTAATGCGGAATCTTGTGAAATGAATACCGCTTTGCTGAACCTTGTTATGAAAGATCAATTTTTCGGCCTTCCCAATGAAGATGCTGCATCCCATATTAACAATTTCGTTGATTTGTGTGATATGCAAAAGAAAAAAAAAGATGTGGATAATGATATTATTAAATTGAAGCTATTTCCGTTCTCACTTCGAGATCATGCTAAAACTTGGTTTTCATCTTTGCCTAAAAATAGCATTGATTCATGGAACAAGTGTAAAGATGCTTTTATTTCCAAGTATTTTCCTCTCGCTAAGATCATCTCCCTTAGGAATGATATTATGAATTTTAAGCAACTTGATCATGAACATGTTGCACAATCTTGGGAGAGGATGAAATTGATGATACGAAATTGCCCTACTCATGGCTTGAATTTGTGGATGATTATACAAAACTTTTATGCCGAATTGAATTTTGCTTCTAGAAACCTTTTAGATTCAGCCGCAGGAGGCACTGTTATGGAAATTACTTTGGGAGAAGCTACTAAACTCCTAGATAGTATTATGGTTAATAATTCTCAATGGCATACCGAAAGATCTTCCACTAGTAAAAAGGTGCATGGAATTGAAGAGATTAACGTTTTGAGTGGAAAGATGGATGAGCTTATGAAATTATTTGCTAATAAGAGTGCTCCTATTTATCCTAATGATATGCCTTTGTCTACTTTGATTGAAAACAATAATGAATCGATGGATGTGAATTTTGTTGGTAGGAACAATTTTGGTAATAACACGTATAGAGGCAATTTTTAATCCTAGGCCATTTCCTAGTAATTCCTCTAATAATTATGGTAATTTGTACAAAAATTCTTATGGAAATTATAATAAGATGCCCTCTGATTTTGAGAATAGTGTTAAAGAATTTATAAGTTCGCAAAAGAATTTCAATGCTTTGATTGAAGAAAAATTGCTTAAGATTGATGATTTGGCTAGGAACGTGGATAGAATTTCTCTTGATGTTGATTCTTTGAAACTTGGATCTATTCCACCTAATCATGATATCAATGAGTCTCTCAAAGCCATGATAATTTCCATTGATGAGTGCAAAGAAAGAACCGCTAAGATGCGTGTTCTTCTAGTTTCTATGAGAATAATGATGAAGATCTTAAAGTGATTGATGTGACTCCTATTGAATCTTTGTTTTCCAATATAAATCTTGATAAAGATGGGACTGGAGATGAGTCAACTTTAGTTAGAAGGCGTCCCAATGATTCGGAGTTTTTAGATCTTGATGCAAAAATTGATACAAGTGGGATTGGAGAGGTCAAAACTTTAAATAGCAATGAACCCACTCTTTTGGATTTCAAGGAATTTAATTATGATAATTGTTCTTTAGTAGATTTTTCCTTGTTGCAATCCATGTTGAATTCTACTCATGCTTATGATCAAAACAAAGCTTTTACTAAACATATCGTTGATGCTATGATGCAATCTTATGAAGAAAAGCTTGAATTGGAAGTCTCTATTCCTAGAAAACTTTATGATGAGTGGGAACCTACTATTAAGATTAAGATTAAAGATTATGAATGCCATGCTTTGTGTGATTTGGGTGCTAGTGTTTCCATGATTCCAAAAACTTTCTGTGATGTGTTAGGTTTCCGTGAATTTGATGATTGCTTTTAAATTTGCATCTTGCGGATTCCACTATTAAGAAACCTATGGGAAGGATTAATGATTTCCTTATTGTTGCAAATAGGAATTATGTGCCCGTAGATTTCATTGTTCTTGATATAGATTGCAATCCTACATGTACTATTATTCTTGGTAGACCTTTGCTTAGAACGATTGGTGCAATTATTGATATGAAAGAAGGAAACATTAGATTTCAATATCCGTTAAGGAAAGGCATGGAACACTTTCCAAGAAAGAAAATTAAATTGCCTTATGAATCTATTATGAGAGCCACTTATGGATTGCATACCAAAGATGATAATACCTAGATCTATTCGTGTTTTTATGCCTAGCTAAGGGCGTTAAACAATAGCGCTTGTTGGGAGGCAACCCAATTTTATTTTTGTCTTTGCTTTTTAGGTTCTGTTTTGCTTTAAATAATTCATCTAGCCTCTGGTTAGATGTGGTTTTGTGTTTTAATTACTGTTTGTGCCAAGTGAGACCTTTGGGATAGCTTACGGTAATAGTTGATTTGATGTTGCTGAAAAACAGAAACTTTTGCGCTCAGTCCCAGAATGTTAAAAAACACAGGAGCGTGATAAATATTTATTATTTTGGCAGAAGATTAATAAACAAATTTCTCATTTCGTCCTATTTTTTTCAGAATTTTTCGATTTACAGAAGTATTCGAAATATCCAGATTACTACAGACTGTTCTGTTTTTGAGAGATTTTGTTTTTTGCGTGTTGTTTGCTTATTTTGATGCATCTATGGCTAGTATCGAGGGGTATGAACCATGGAAAAGTTGGAATACAGTATATATTACACCAATATAAATAAAGAATGAGTTCACAACAGTACCAAAAGTAGTGATTTATTTTCTTATACTAACGGCTTACGAGATCTTCTGTTGAGTTTTGTGTTGTGAAGTTTTCAAGTTTTGGGTAAGGATTTGATGGACTATGGAATAAGGAGTGAGAAGAGCCTAAGCTTGCGGATGCCCAAGGCACCCCAAGGTAATATTCGAGGACAACCAAGAGCCTAAGCTTGGGGATGCCCCGGAAGGCATCCCCTCTTTCGTCTTCGTCTATTGGTAACTTTACTTGAGGCTATATTTTTATTCACCACATGATATGTGTTTTGTTTGAGCGTCTTGTATGATTTGAGTCTTTGTTTTTTAATTTGCCACAATCATCCTTGTTGTACACACCTTTTGAGAGAGACACGCATGAATCGTGATTTATTAGAGTACTCTCTGTGCTTCACTTATATCTTTGAGCTAGGCAAATTTGCTCTAGTGCTTCACTTATATCTTTCTAGAGCACGGCGGTGGTTTTATTTTATAGAAATTGATGAAATCTCGCACTTCACTTATATTATTTTGAGAGTCTCTAAACATCATGGTAATTTTCTTTGGTTATAAAATTAGTCCTAATATGATAGGCATCCAAGAGGGATATAATAAAAACTTTCATATAAAGTGCATTGAATACTATGAGAAGTTTGATTCCTTACGATTGTTTTGAGATATGAAGATGGTGATATTAGAGCCATGCTAGTAAGTAATTGTGAATTTGAGAAATACTTGTGTTAAAGTTTGTCATTCCCGTAGCATGCACGTATTGTGAACCGTTATGTGATGAACTCGGAGCATGATTTATTTATTGATTGTCTTCCTTATGAGTGGTGGTCGGGGACGAGCGATGGTCTTTTCCTACCAATCTGTCACCCTAGGAGCATGCGCGTAGTACTTTGTTTCGATGACTAATAGATTTTTGCAATAAGTATGTGAGTTCTTTACGACTAATGTTGAGTCCATGGATTATACGTACTCTCACCTTTCCGCCATTGCTAGCCTCTCTTGTACCGCGCAAATTCCACCGGTACCATAAACCCACCACATACCTTCCTCAAAATAGCCACCATACCTACCTATTATTGCATTTCCATAGCCATTCTAAGATATATTGCCATGCAACTTTCGACCATTCCGTTTATATGACATGCTCCATCATTGTCATATTGCTTTGCATGATCATGTAGTTGACATCGTATTTGTGGCAAAGCCACCGTTCATCATTTTTATACATGTCACTCTTGATTCATTGCACATCCCGGTACACCGTCGGAGGCATTCATATAGAGTCATATTTGTTCTAGCATCGAGTTGTAATTTTTGAGCTGTAAGTAAATAAAAGTGTGATGATCTTCATTATTAGAGCATTGTCCCATGTGAGGAAAGGATGATGGAGACTATGATTCCCCCACAAGTCGGGATGAGACTCCGGACGAAAAAAAGAGGCCGAAAAAATGAAAGAAGGCCCAATAAAAAATGAGAGAAAAGAGAGAAGGGGCAATGCTACTATCCTTTTACCACACTTGTGCTTCAAAGTAGCACCATGATCTTCATGATAGAGAGTCTCCTATCATATCACTTTCATATACTAGTGGGAATTTTTCGGTATAGAACTTGGCTTGTATATTCCAATCATGGGCTTCCTCAAATTTCCCTAGGTCTTCATGAGCAAGCAAGTTGGATGCACACCCACTTAGTTTTCTTTTTTGAGCTTTCATAAACTTATAGTTCTAGTGCATCTGTTGCATGGAAATCCCTACTCACTCACATTAATATCTATTGATGGGCATCTCCATAGCCCGTTGATACGTCTAGTTGGTGTGAGACTATCTCCTTCTTTTTGTCTTCTCCACAACCACCGTCTATTCCACCAATAGTGGCATATCCATGGCTCACGCTCATGTATTGCGTGAAAGTTGAAAAAGTTTGAGAACATCAAAAGTATGAAACAATTTCTTGGCTTGTCATCGAGGTTGTGCATGATTTAAATATTTTGCGTGACGAAGATGGAGCATAGCCAGACTATATGATTTTGTAGGGATAAGCTTTCTTTGCCATGTTATTTTGAGAAAACATAATTATTTTGTTAGTATGCTTGAAGTATTATTGTTTTTATGTGAATATTAAACTTCTGTTTTGAATCTTACAGATCTGAACATTCATGCCACAATAAAGGGAATTACATGGATAAATATGATAGGTAGAATTCCACATCAAAAATTTTGTTTTTATCATTTACCTACTCGAGGACGAGCAGGAATTAAGCTTGGGGATGCTTGATATGTCTCCAACGTATCTATAATTTTTGATTGTTCCATGCTATTATATTATCTGTTTTGGATGTTTTATATACATTAATATGCTATTTTATATGATTTTTGGGACTAACCTATTAACCTAGAGCCTAGTGTCAGTTCCTATTTTTTCCTTGTTTTCGAGTTTCACAGAAAAGGAATACCAAACGGAGTCCAAGCGGAATGAAACTTTCGCGATGATTTTCTTGGACCAGAAGACACCCAGGAGACTTGGAGTGCAAGTCAGAAGAGCCACGAGGCAGCCACAAGGGTGGAGGGTGCGCCCCCAACCTTGTGGGCCCCTCGTTGACCCCCTGACCTAGATCTTCCTCATATATATATATATATTCCCAAATATCCCAAAAACTTCCAGGAGAGCCACAAAAACACTTTTCCACCACCGCAACCTTCTCTACCCGTGAAATCCCATCTAGGGGCCATTTTCGGCGTCCTGCCAGAGGGGGATTCGATCACGGAGGGCTTCTACATCAACACCATTGCCTCTCCGATGAAGCGTGAGTAGTTTACCACAGACCTACGGGTCCATATCTAGTAGCTAGATGGCTTTTTCTCTCTCTTTGATTCTCAATACAAATTTATCCTCGATGTTCTTGGAGATCTATTCGAGTAATAATCTTTTGCGGTGTGTTTGCCGAGATCTGATGAATTTTGGATTTATGATCAGCTTATCTATGAATATTATTTGAATCTTCTCTGAATTCTTATAAGCATGATTTGATATCTTTGCAAGTCTCTTCGAACTATCGATTTGGTTTGGCCAACTAGATTGGTTTTTCTTGCAATGGGAGAAGTGCTTAGCTTTGGGTTCAATCTTGCGGTGCTCGATCCTAGTGACAGAAGGGGAACCGACACATATTGTATTGTTGCCATCGAGGATAACAAGATGGGGTTTTCATCATATTGCTTGAGTTTATCCCGCTACGTCATGTCATCTTACTTAATGCGTTACTCTGTTCTTATGAACTTAATACTCTAGATGCAGGCAGGAGTCGATTGATGTGTGGAGTAATAGTAGCAGATGCAGGCAGGAGTCGGTCTACTTGATACGGGCATGATGCCTATATTGATGATCATTGCCTTAGATATCGTCATAACTTTGCGCTTTTCTATCAATTGCTCGGCAGTAATTTGTTCACCCACCGTAGTAATTTCTATCTTGAGAGAAGCCTCTACACTACAAAAAGTATACACTTCCGTGATGATACGTGTTTGTCACAGTAGGTCACGTTTTTTGTCATGCATGTACATCCATGACAATTTTATTATAGAATCAAGATAGTCATACCTGTGCTGTCGTAGAAGTGTTCCATGACATTACCAAAATTATCATCATGGAAGTGTCCACTTCCATGACGATAAGTCACGCGTCATAGAAGTGTTTTCGTCAAGGGTGACCAACACGTGGCATCCACCGTAACGGGTCGTCGTTAAGCTATCGGGTTCCGGTTTGGATCCGATAACCCGTTAACAGCTCGGACCAATGGGGATTTTCCACGTGTAAAATCATCATTGGCTGGAGGAAACACGTGTCTGCTCCTCGATGGGCCAGATGTCGTCCGTCCATTGGAGGAGACATGCCTATGATACGTCGACACGTGGCAGGGCCCAACAGAGGCCCATATAGGTTAAAAAGGCCGGCCCAGTCAAAGGCCCGTAGTACTTACTCAGGTACTAGTGGGACAGCCTAATAATGACCTGTTTAAACATGGCCCATTTACGGCCTGAATCCAGATCTGGCCCGTTAATTGTTCGCCGAATATTTGGGCCCAATTAGGGCCCAGCGACTTTCGACCTGTTAGAGGCCCGATGTAGACATGTGCCCATTTCAGCCCGGTGTGTCTTTCGGACTGGGAATGGCCCGTGCTGTGCATGGGCCATATATGGTCCGATGCGACATCCGGCCCACTAACGGCCCGTGATAAAGGTGGCAACAGTTCAGTCCAACGTGACTTTGGGCCTGTTAAAGGCATGTCGTATAATTCGGCCCGTTGATGCCTGTACTAAGATTTCGGCCTCTTAAAGGCCCATGATATCAGTGGGCCAACTAAGGCCCGAGATATGTTTCGGCTGGTAACGGCCAGTCATATAACTGGGCCAAACAAGACCCGGTCTACATTTCAGCCTGCTGAAGGCCCGTCGACGACTAGTGAAAATTGAGGCCCAACATGCATTTCGGCCTGCTAAAGGCCCATGGTTTCTTCTGGGTCGTAACAGGCCAGCAGAATATTCAGCCTGTTAATGGCCCAAAGCTACATGGGCCCAACTAAGCGCTGGGTCCACTAAAGGCCCAACTAAAATTTGGGCCGAATATAGGCCGGAGTAAGTTGTGGGCCTGGCGCAAAGTGTGAAGGCCCCAATGGCCATTCGGGCCCAAGAAAGTTGCAGGCCAACCCAATTGTGCCTCGCTAAAAACCAGGCCCGTTAGAGGCGAATGTTTTGGCCCGGTCGACTACATCAGATTTTTTCAGATAGTGAATGATGGCAGTAACTAGTAGGAATTAAGAACAAACCTACTCTATACAATAAAGAAATTACGGCATAGTAACTTAGAATAAACCTACACTATACAATAAAGGATTTATGGTATATTACATCCACTGGGCATCGAAGTTCGCCACCAGTGATCACAAAGCGCAACGAAGAAGCAGATTACAAAAACTGGGCACCATTGGAGCGTAAGAAAATAATACTGAATCGAGACCACTTCCTAGATAGTTCAAGAAAGGTTAGCCTTGCGCGAGAACTACTGCGCAAGCTGCTGAGCAGGGTTGTGAGACCGGCCTAGCATTTCGGTCATAGCTTCCAGGTGTAGCTGTTTAGCAATGAGGTTCTCATTGGTGTTCTCCGCAATCTTTCTTAGAGATAGGACTTCAAGTCGAAGTTGAGTTGCAGAATGCCTTTCTGCTAGAACTTGGGACTTAAGAAGTCGAACTGATTCAGACAGCGAATTCTGTGAGCTTGTCTGACTGCTAGTCTCAAGTAACTTGAACACTGCATCAAGACAAGACTTTGGGGTTGTCTCGCTATCTTCAAGATATTTTTCCTTCTTTGCTGCAATATATGTTGGGTTTGTCTCACAGCCTTCAACAGACTTGTGCATGCTATCAGGCATATCACCCTGAAACAAGCAGAGAGATGACATGATTTGCACGTGTATAAACAAAGATGATAACTGTGTTGTCAATTCCATCCAATTTCAAATTAGAAAAATAAAGAGTAAGTTCAAAATATCAAAAGCATAATTTGGCATTGTTCATAATGCAGGAAGCTTCACCACACTAATGGATTACCATGTCAATATAACAAGCATAGATGAAGGGCAAAGACAATCATTGTATCTATTTTGGTTAATGTGAATGGCATGTTGTTCATATCATCAGCCACATCAGTAAGATAAAACAGGAGATGACAAGGTGGAAACGTGGGCTGCTTCACCACACACTGGATTATAGATCCACAAAAACAAACATACATATAGGGAGTACTGAGTAATGTGCATGGTATGAATAAGGAATTTGGTTTTACAAGTAAAACTTGGAACTTACGGTTGTTGCGAACATGCATTTTGATAGAAACAGCAAACTAAATAGCAGTTAATGATAGGGAGTATGAACAAATTAAACAACAGTTGAGGATAAAGGCTTTAGAATGACTGACTTACATTAATAGTTAACATCGGCTTTATAATGACCTTCTCCATGTCAAGGGAAGGATAACTCAAGAATTTCATCATAGAATCTTCTTCATAAGCATTTCCTGTACTCTACATTACGTAGAGAGTAATTATAGATATGATAATACTAGAAGGGATAGAGGATAATGAAGATAAGATGCAGATTGATGCTACATAATCAACTACCAATCCCTGGAAGTACAAGCGTTACAGGACAAAATGTACTAACAAGAGCAATGGGCTACACTTCTGCACTGGCATTGTTTGTGTATTCAACTTTTTGGTAAGATTTAATATAGATATGAAATTTTTAGTAAATGGTGGGCGAGGGAGATAAGATGCAGAATGCTACACAATGAACCAATCCCTCTTCCCATAATACAAGAGGGTTTTGAACACTGGTGTACTGTACAAAACGTTCTTTTATTATGGGACGGAGGGAGTAGCTATTAATGTAAGTACAATGATATACGACGTCCAGTCCTTACAAGAGGACTGCAGAGCTAAACCTCTTCAAAAGCATTGGGTTGATTATAAATTTATGTAAGAGTCCATACGGATCTTATAATTTCCACCAAATGGACGATAATGAGGCTAACATGTGCAGTGATGCTACATAATCAACCAGCTATGAAAGTAAGTATGGTCATACAGGGCAAGAGGTACTCACAAGAGCAATGCAGTGTGCAGTATAGTTGCGAGATTCTGTGGTCCCTTGAGAATGAATGTTCTTCTGCTAACAGTTTTCGTACAAGTGAGATGTTAAGGCAAATGCAGAAATGTAGTTCAAATTGTGATGTGATAGCATAGGCAGTACCTTAGGCTGCAGACGAGACCAATGTGTAACAAGATTATTCCAGCCACTGTCTGATAAATGTAGCACCGGAGACTTTACAGAAATTTCGTTTAGAGGCTTGCCATCGAAGTGTGCTTTCCTCAGGTAGGAACGATACTTCATCAATGAGTGCTTGAAAAGTGCAACCAACCCTTGCTCGTCTTGACAATCCAGTTTGGTCCTCGCCTATTTAAAAGAATGAAATCTTGTGTCTTCTGTCAGCAGAAACATATGCAGTAATTACTATGAATAACATTAGTACATTACTTACGCGTAAGTTGCGGAGGAAGACTGGAAATTGTTCTATGTCTGCGGTATAATCTTTCCATGATGGAAATATGCACACAAATTTCCTGACAACAATATAAGCTTCGTCTTCTAAACTGGGAAGAAATGGAACAGGGGTCCTATTTGCTGCAATTGGGGCTCTCTCTGGTTCGAAAAGGGATTTGTCAACTGGATTTGGTGTACTCTTTGCTGGAATGGGGGTTTTGCATCATAGAGCTCGTGCTATGTCAACTGGCATCATCATACTGTTTGTTGCAATTGGGGTCTGCTGAGTTGGGGCATCAGAAATGACCAGTGTAGTAGCGCTAGAGTATGCTAGAGTTGGGGCCGTATTTTGTGGGTCAGGTGATATTGCAACTACACCTAATGGGCTATTTGATTTATCAGGTGTCACTACCTTTTCCAAATACTTTGCTCATGCTCCTCCGCGATCAGCAATCGCCCTCTTCCTTTTGAACGTCTGATACACAAGAACAACCTTTGAATGGACAAATATGGTATGATGACAGATGGAATATGTACTTAAAATGGATAGGCAGAGCGTATTCACATACACGATGTGTAAACTAAGCTACAATGCAACAAAGTAGTGGCAATGCAAAGCATCAGTTGCAGATATGTGCGACCAATATAACCTTGGAAAGTTAGAGCAAGCACCTTGATGGGTGAATAAGATAGGGCATCTGCCTCTGACTCCTCCACTAGGGAGCTACATTGACTTAGGTCTCCCTCTAGCTCAGAATCACTGTTAGCATCATATTCTGAGCATGAATCTGTAGGTGGAGAGTGTTTGCACTGCATTGCATCCAGACTTGATTTCAGTCCCTTAATGCCAAGTTTGACAGCCATGGCATTGTTCTGCTTTATTCTTTTCATGCGCGCAAGCTCATAATCATTATGATGATGTTCAGAATATGAGATTCATGAAAACATAAAAAGTAGTCAGATTATCTATGGAATGCATTGCGGATTCAACTCGAAGAGTGTCTCCCTATAAACCCCTGCATATGCAAAGTTCACCCCCCAACCGTGCTGACCAGACCACACACCGAAATACAAACCTCTTATGTCTCTATAACATGCAGACACACATTTCAAAACTGAAGTAGGAACATTAGAATCATATCAAATTCGTATTTGAACAAATAAACTAAGGAATTATGAGTGGCATAATGTTTAGCTTCAAGGGTGGAGTGCTGGTAGTGCAACACAAAGAAGTAGGCAGATTGTATTCCATGTAAAAGATCGTAGTCTATGTAAAAGGTGGAAATGACACTTTCTTTCTATACAATGCAGTGTTCGTTGCCCACACATGATGGAAGAGATCACACAGAGAAATACTATTCACTCATGTCTGCGGTTCTAGTATTTTGAAACAGGGTGGTCCACCCTAAAATTATATTGACAACAAATATGACAAGGCAAGCATAGATGTAGTGAATCAATCATTTACTTGTGAGCTTACTAGGACAAGTATGCAGAATTGTAACTGCAGTAAGAGACCGTCCAAAATCTGAATCAAGAAGTTTGTCTAGCACTTATTGTTTGCAACTAATCGACGTGAATAGTTGGATATCATATCGAATGAGTAAAAAAGACAAGTAAAATTATCAACAAACCTGGCCTGCAGTAGTAATCTTGGTCAATTTCACTGCGCCCAACAATCCAAAATGACTAGTGTCTGTTCCTAGGGCCGGACTTTTGAAACCCTGTGAACTTTACAGGTACTAAAGATTACTGAAATACATCTGAACCATTAAGTGTAGATAGCACTCAGCACACAACAAACCCTAATGACAGTCCTGCCTAATGAGTATTGAATCAATTAGAAAATGGGTGATGAGGAGTGGCTGCTGAGTGTTGAGGACGTATCTCAGGATAAATTGGGTTGGCTTAGTGGCTGCTGCATGCCTGAGCCCTGAACGGACTAGGAAGGTAGGCACGGCGGCGCGCCCGGGCAGCGGTGACGCTGTTGGGCGAGCGGCTCCTGACCTCCTGTTAGTCCGGCGTCTCCTCCTAGAGTCATGCCTTCCAGGGACAGCAAGTCACCGGCGAGGCAGGCGGCTGGGGGCGAGTAGAGATCGGAAGCGCAACAGAACAGAGGGGAATCGGGGCCTGGGCCGACCCAAAATCCCAGGGTGGGCCGCGGCCCACCATGGGCACCCTGTAGAGATACACACCCGACGGCGAACATGCATTTTCGAAACTAAATTAGGAACATTTAGCTGACCAATTAAATGACTCTGTTTTAATAATATCATATTCGTATTTGAACAACTAAGCTTGTTTAGCTTGATGGGTGGAGCAGTGCTATTATGACATGAAGCACGTATGCTGACCGTATAGTGATCCTAAAAGGGGGAAACCCTAAGCATTTTTTGAGCAAAAGAGGGTTTCCCCTCCGATTTCTATTAAAGAAACCACCACGGAACCAACATGATCTATTAAACCCTAAGCATGATCAATTAAACCCTATTATGACTGTGCCATGGCAAATTTAAAGCTGCAAACCGGATTAATGCTATTTAGCATCCATTGTTTGCTTCGAACTAAGAACTAAATTCTAAGAGCTGAAAAGAAAGTACAGTAACCAAGTTACGATCTATTTTTTGGTTGATATCAAAAAGTTGAGGAGATATGAAGTACCACCTCTCTTGCGGCGCTGTGTAGGCATCGGGGGTGCGATGGCTGTCAGTGGCGTTGAAGCAGATCTGCGATGGTAGACGGGTGCATCAGGGGATAAGTCCTTGTCAGGGAAAATGACACCTATGGGATCACAGGGAATCCCTTCTACGGTTGGCGGGCGCGGGGTTGTGGAAAGAGCAGGTTTAGAAGATTAATACGGGGGAATTTTATCCAGGTTCGGGCCGCAAGTGATGCGTAATACCCTACTCCTGCTGGTTTGTGTTTATATGGTGTTCTTGGACTAGCTACAAAGCGTGCAGGGTCCAAAAAGTCTGAATCCTTCCACAGTACGCCTCGGGCCTCCTTTTATAGTTCAAAGGGGTTGCCACAGTGGCACCCAGGAGGTGGAAAGTTTGTACTGTATACAAGTTTATCCCTGGCACCGTAGGACAAAACACATTTAATGCGCTGCCGACATGCCCTCTTACTTTATCGGGGATGGCAAGGAAGCTCGTCTCGTCCGTCGTCGCCTCGCCTTGCTCCGACACGCGTCCAGGCTGACGAGGCGTGGAGCGCCACGCTGGTTGGCTGGCTGCTGGGCTGTTGTGGTGGCAGAGTCTTCATGAAGATCTGCATGCCACCACGCAGATGCTTGCTGAGTTGGCCTGGAAGCTGCACGTCCCCACGCAGGTGCCTGCCTTGTTGGCGGCCTGGCTGTTGTGTTGGAACGGCGGTGGAGCCTTGGCAGGTGTGGGCCTGGCCATGGCCCCGCAGATGTCTCTGGCAAGGGTCTTGCTGGGGCTCCAGCAAGGGCCTTGCCGGGGTCTCGCAGGTGTCCCCGACAAGGGTCTTGTCGGGGATCTTGTGAGCGTCCCCGGCAAGGATCTTGCCGGGGGTTTCCGTCTTCTGGTTTTCATCTTGTCTTGTATGTTCTTGGTCTTCACAAAGATCTGCATGCCACCATGCAGGCGCCTCCCGAGCCTTGGTCCCAATATTGTTGACGGCGTCGGAACTTTTAGGGTCAAGGGTAGCGGCCTCGCTGGTGTTGGGCAAGTTGCCCCGGCAAGGATCTTGCCGGGGCTACGTAGGCTGCCCCGGCAAGGCTCTTGCTGGGGGAAAGCCCACCTTGTCCCTTTGCTCCTCACACCTCTGTCTTGGCGTTGCTCTGGTTGTCTTGTGTCTTCGCTTCCTCTGCCCCGCCAAGCGTGGCCACAAGCGTGCAGCTGCAACTGCCCCCGCACAAGTAAAGGGGTACAAAAAGGACCCCTACTTTTGTACACCGACAGGAGCCCCTGGGCCTGGGCCACATATAAGCGCGGAGCGTTATTGGGCCAGGCACGGAACAATGCGCAGGCGCGCGCGGCGGAGTTTTACTGTAGTAACTCCTTTGCAAGTTGCGCTTCCCCACGACCCGCGTTGAATGTGTGACATGGGGGTCGTGCGTGGGGCGGTTCCTGCACGCTTGCGTCACACCGTGGCGGATAGTAAAGAGGCGGCTCGTGCCTTCCCCATAAAAAGAGGAAAACACAGGGGCGTGGCTCATTTACTAAGTGGACTCGGGTCGTGGCCTTGAAGGCGCCTGTGCCCCACGATCACGGGGTGGAAAACAGTCGCTTCACTTGTCTTCTCGATTCTGGCCCGCTCGCCACGTGTCCTCCATGCCCCAAGGAGGGTAGGTGGTGGACGCGGAGGGCACGAGCCTTAATGCTGAGGCGGGAAACCAAGCCATCGCTGATTGGAGCAGTGGGTCGGTCCCGATTCGCTACGCCCCTGGCGGCCGGATTGGTTAAGCGGGGCGTCCGTCCTTAGATCGGGGAGGCCGAGCCCCGGCCCCGCCCCTTTATAAGAAGGGGAGGGGGATGGCATCCTTCAATCCTTCAACATTCATCTCCTTCCATCTCGACTCCTTCCTTCCATTCGATATGGCGAGAGGGCTCTCCGGCGCTCCAATGGCAGCGACAAGGGTCTCCGCTCGATAGGGCGCCCCTCCTCCCCAGGAGCTCGTGGTGGCGGAGTCCGCCGCGAGAGGAAGAGGGAGGGGGCGAGGCCGAGGGTGCCATGGCGCTCGGGGGAGAGGAGGACGGGGCGGCGCACCGGCCGCGCCTCCGCCAGTGGCTCTTCCCCCAATGGAGGGTCATGTCGGAGACAAGCCCCGCGAATTCTTCATCAGGCTATACAAGCCAGTGCGCAGTTGCCTCTGTCTCCCCACTCCGTTCACACGGGATATGGAGCTCGACCCGCCATAGGCCTTGAGGCTGCATATGAGGGGCTGCGGGAATGGCAGCATGCGGGTCGACATCGACTTCCCCGCCCCTCACGTCATGTATCTCCGCCGCGGGTGGAAAACCTTCGCCCGTGCACATAGCCTGTCGGAGGAGCTCGTCCACCACTTTGCATTGACGGAGAGCGGCCTGCTTTCCGTCAACGTCTTTGGGCGCTCAGGAACTCGCCTAAGGTGTTGCGTGGAGAGCTCCACTGACAAAGAAACCTCCTCCTCGAGTGAGAGTGACGAGGAGGACAACGACAGCGATGACGAAGGCGTCAAGCGGGAGGACGCCGACTCCGACTGACCGCGTCGCCCTCCTCCCTCAGCCACGCACCCTGCCGAGGGTCTTTCTCATCAAGCTCTCCATCGGCGCGTTCCCCGTCGCTTCCTTTTTGCCTTCACCTGCCGCACCTGGGAGGAAAGGGGCAAGAACGGAGATCACGGGGCGCTTATCTTTATTTCAAATTGTAGGCACTTGCCAAATCTTAATTTCTAGATAATGTAATCTCTCGAGCCCATGCTTGTGACCCGTAACCTCTGTTCTTGCATCAGCATGTTAATGAAAAGGTCTAGCCTTGCCGGGAACCCATGCACGCGTATGCTCGTGTAGAGACGAAACTCCTCCTTAATGTAAATAAAGGAGTCCTCGCGGCAAGCTGCCCTGTCGGCGCCCTTTGCGCCTGCTGGAGAATCATATCTGCTGGGTTACAAACAAAGGGTCCAGCCCCCCGTCCACCTCCTTTTAGCAAGGGCTACTACGACCACTTCAACCGAAGCAGCGTTCGGGCCGGAAACGTGAGCACCCGAGTTTTTAAAGAAGAGTGGCGAGGTTTTCTAATGCACAAGTCATAGGTTACAAACACGAATGGGCAAGAGGTAAACTTTATGTGTTTGGTTTGCGAGGGATCGCCATGCCAGGCGGTCTTCTCAACTTCTTGCCGGAGCCGGGTCCTTGGCGGGATCACGCGTCCTTGCCGTGGCTGGAAAGAAGAGAGGGCAAGAGCATGGAACCTCGGTGGTCCACTAACATTTATTGGAATCAAAAAGAAGTACAGTACCCTGGACAAGCATGCATATATGTATACACATAAACATGGAAATCGACAGGAAACTATACGTACTAAGGGATTCCTTTCCCTGACTGTGCACAGGGTCTGCGCCTGGCTCTGTACATTGGGTTACATGCCTTGCCGGCAAGGCTAGTACAAAATGGGGGTTGCCGGGGCTCCCGGCAACCGCGCCTTAGGGGTAAAGCTTGCGAAGATGTTCGATATTCCAGGAATTGCTCGCCGGAATGCCATCTTCGGTCTTCAGGTGGACTGCGCTGGGCCTGGTGACTCGTATTACCTGATAAGGGCCTTCCTACCTCGGCGTCAACTTGTTTGAATTCTTGGCGGAATGAATTCACCGAAGAACAAGGCCACCTTCCTCAAGGCTTCGGGCGTGAACCTTGCAGTTATGATAGTGGCGCAAGGCTTGCTGGTAGCGAGCGGCTCGCACAGCAGCCCGAAGACGATCTTCCTCAAGGAGCGTCGCATCCTCTTGGCGCAACTGCTCTTGCTCAAGCTCATCATAAGCGAGCACTCGAGGTGACCCGTATATGAGTTCCGTGGGGAGAACTGCTTCTGCCCCGTATACCAGGGCAAAGGGTGTCTGGCTAGTAGCTCGATTTGGTGTCGTTCTGATCGACCAAAGAACTATTGGCAACTCATCAACCCAGCGCCTTCCGCACTTGTGCAGCTTGTCAAAAGTCCTAGTCTTGAGGCCTCACAGCACTTCTGCATTCGCCCTCTCGGCTTGGCCGTTACTTCTGGGATGAGCAACAAAAGCAAAACAGACCTTGCTGCCGAGGTCTTGAATGTACTGCATGAAGGCGCGGCTTGTGAACTGCGTGCCGTTGTCGGTGATGACTCTGTTAGGCACACCAAAACGACAGACTAGCCCCTTGAAGAACTTGACGGCCGACTGTGCTGTCACCTTTCTCACTGGTTCCCCTTCCAGCCACTTTGTGAACTTGTCGATCGCGATGTACAAGTACTCAAAGCCCCTGACAGCGCGGGGAAAGGGGCCCAGTATGTCAAGCCCCCAAACCGAAAACGGCTAGGAAAGAGGGATCGTCTGAAGAGCTTGGGTTGGTTGATGAAGCTTATTTGAATGGAACTGGCACACTTCATACTTGGTTACTAGGGCAGTTGCATCCTGGAGAGCGGTGGGCCAGAAGAAGCCTTGCCGAAATGGTTTGCCGGCAAGGGCTCTCGACCCTATGTGGGAGCCACACATGCCTCCATGTATCTCTGCCAACAGCCTCAGTCTGTCTTCCCGAGGAATGCACTTCAAATTCACGCCGTACGGTCTCCTTCTGTATAGGGCATCATCCACAAACTGGTACATGCTGGACCGACGGGCTACTTCTCTGCTTCTTCTTGTTCCTCAGGGAGCTCCCCTGTTTGGAGGAAACGGACGGTGTGCTGTGCCCATGCCGGAGCCTGAGGCTCGACGGCAAGGACTAAAGGCACATCTTCGGTTGTAAGGGTGGCTGCCTCTATGTTCAGAGCTTCAGGCTCTGCTGGGGGCTGCTGCTCTCTGGCAAGCTTGGGGCACCCGGCAACGTCCTTGCCGGCGGCTCCTGGGAGCTCAACGAGAAAG
This sequence comes from Aegilops tauschii subsp. strangulata, assembly GCF_002575655.3. Taxonomy (NCBI): domain Eukaryota; kingdom Viridiplantae; phylum Streptophyta; class Magnoliopsida; order Poales; family Poaceae; genus Aegilops; species Aegilops tauschii. The sequence continues at coordinate 52,934,515 of NC_053039.3, forward strand.
TACTTGCCGGGGCCCGCCTTCCTTCGTTTGTTCTGCCTTGCTGATGGCTCAACGGATGGTTGGGTTAATTGAAGCACATAGGTACCTGGTTCCACAGGCAACTTGAGGGCAGCGCGTTTTGACAGGTAGTCGGCAATGCTGTTCTCCGCTCGAGGAACATGCTCTGCTTGCAGCCCATCAAAACGCTCTTCCAACTTCCTCACTTCGTCCACATAGGCTTCCATCAACGGGCTCTGGTAATCCTTGTTAACCTGCCTGACGATGAGCTGCGAATCACCTCTGATGATGAGCTTCCTGATTCCCAGGTCTGCCGCGATCCTGAGACCGGCAAGCAATCCCTCGTACTCCGCCATGTTTTTCATTGATTTTTCCCAGGGAAAGTGCATCTGGGCTACGTACTTGAGGCGCTCCCCGGTGGGTGCGACGAGTAGTACAGCGGCACCAGCACCTTGCAGTGAGAAAGCTCCATCAAAGTACATAATCCACTCACGGCTTGTCTCCTTACCGGGAAGGGCGGTCTCTTGAATCTCTTCGTCGGGCGTTGCGGTCCATTCCTCTATGAACTCTGCCAAGGCTCGTCTCTTGATTGTCGAAGTACTTTCAAACTTGAGGCCAAAGCTTGACAATTCCAAAGCCCACTCCACAATCCTCCCGGTTGCACCTGGGTTGTGCAAGATTTGTTGCAACGGGAGGCGAGTGACGACGGTGATCTCATGTGCTTGGAAGTAGTGGCGCAGCTTTCTCGAGGCCACGAGGAGGCTGAAAAGCAGTTTTGGCATACCAGAATATCTCGATCTAGCCCCCTGCAAGAGGGAACTGACAAAATAAACCGGTTGCTGCACCACCTTCTTCTTCTGTTCCACTTCGCCCATCTGTGCAGACTCTATCTTGCCGGGACCGGGCCTTTCTGGGGGTTCCGCCTTGCCGGCGTCAGGCCCTGCCGGGGAGGACTCCAGCCCACCATCCAACGGCTCCGCTGCTACTGCTGCTTGTTCCTCAAGTTCCCTCTGCTCCACCAGCGCAACACTGACCACTTGATTCGTTGCTGCTAAGTATAGCAGCAACGGCTCTTGTGGTTTAGGCGCGACTAGTATTGGCGTGGAGGAGAGGTACCTCTTCAAATCTTGCAGCGCTGCCTCTGCCTCCGGAGTCCACTTTACTGGACCCACCTTTTTCAAAACTTTGAAAAAGGGGAGGGCACGCTCAGCAGATTTGGAGATGAACCTACTAAGGGCAGCAACGTAGCCGGCGAGCCTACAGACGTCTTTGACCTGTTTTGGGGTCTCAATCTGCTCAGTTGCCTTGAGCTTGTCGGGATTTGCTTCGATTCCGCGTTGAGACACAAAGAACCCAAGAAGTTTGCCGGAGGGGACACCGAACATGCACTTCTCTGGGTTGAGCTCGAGGTTGATCTTGCACAGATTTGCAAATGTTTCTTCTAAATCTTGCACGAGCGTGGCCCTGTCCTTGGTTTTGACCACTATGTCGTCCATATAAGCTTCCATATTTCTATGTAGCTGGGGCTCAAAACCAATCTAGACCGCTCAGGCAAACGTTGAACTAGCGCTCTTCAACCCGAAAGGCATTCGTACAAAACAGTACGTACCACATGGGGTGATGAACGCGGTCTTTTCTTCGTCTTCCTTCATCATGAAGATCTGGTGGTATCCTGAATAAGCGTCGAGGAATGACAACAGGTCACACCCGGCAGTGGAGTCCACAATCTGGTCGATGCGTGGCAGAGGGAAAGGATCCTTTGGACAGGCTTTATTGATATCTGTGTAGTCAATACACAGCCTCCATTTCCAATTTTCCTTACGCACCACCACTGGATTGGCCAACCACGTGGGGTGGAGCACTCCTCTAACCAGGCCTGCCACCACCAACTTCCTCATCTCCTCGATGATGAACTCTTGTCGCTCCAAAGTTTGCTTCCTGACCTTCTGCTTGACGGGCCGCGCATGAGGACAGGTAGCAAGATGGTGCTCAATCACCTCCCTGGGAACGCCGGGGATGTCAGATGCTTGCCATACAAACACATCGACATTCGCCCGCAGGAAGGCGACGAGCACGCTTTCCTATTTGCTGTAGAGGGTGGAGCTTATAGTGAAAGCCCCGCCCGTGCTGTCCTCGTTGACGGACACCTTCTTGGTTTCTTGTGGTGCAGCCTTGGACTTCTTGCTCTTGCCGGTGGAGCTCTCTGGCACGTCCTCAATGGGAGCGCAACACTCCGAAGAGGCGCGCTTGCCGGAGTGGGTGCAAGTGGTCTTGCTGCTAGAGGACTTGCCAGCTTTCTTCCTTCCCGGGGCTTCAGTGGCAGGAGCAAGTGCCATGGCGGCAGTTGTTGCAACTGCCTCTCGGTAGAGTTGGTCGGCGCAGATGAGCGCGTCTTTCTTGTCGGAGGGGACGGTGATGATGGTCAGCGGCCCCGGCATCTTCAACGTGTTGTAGGCGTAGTGTGTCGCTGCCATGAACTTGGCCAGCGCTGGGCGGCCAAGGATCCCGTTGTACGGCAAGGGGATCTCGGCGACATAAAAAACAAATCTTCTCTGTCCTATAGTTCAGCTCGCCCCCAAACGTAAAGGGCAGCGTGATTTTACCTTTCGGCTGACTCCTTCCCGGGTTGACCCCTTGAAACGTGCCCGTCTCCTCGAGATCTCCATCAGGAATCTGCAGCTTCTTGATCACAGTGGGCGAGATCAAATTTAGACCGGCCCCACCATCAACCAGCACTTTTGCCACCTTGAGGTTGCGTATTGTTGGTGAAACCAACAACGACAAACACCCGGCCGCAGTTGTGCGATCAGGGTGCCCTCGGTGTCAAAAATGATGGGCGTGCGGGACCACTTCAGTGGCTTCTGGGCATCGAACGATGGCTCTGCCGCAATGACCTCACCCACCCACTGCTTCAGTTGGCGGTGAGAGGTGTGCAACGAGGCGCCACCGTCGACGCACATGGCCTCTGTAGCTTTCCGGAATCCGTGCTCGCCGGACTCATCATCCTCGTCATGATCATCATCTTCCTCCTTCTTGTCGCGGCCCCGAGCGGGCATCTCTTGTTGATTAACTTTGCCGTGGTGGCCTCCTTGGCCACCACGCTTCTTGCGGGACCCCTCAGCACCATCCTGGCCCTTCTCCTTGTCCCGCCTTTCATATTCTGCTTTCTGCTTTTCTACAAGCAGCTTGACCTGTCGGCAGTTCTGGAGGTCATGGCCCTTGGTGCGATGGATCTTGCAGTACTGCTTGTCGGAGTCTCCTAGCTTGTCGGCGGCCGCCAAGGCCCGGCAGGCGATGCACCCGGCAACCTCCTTGCCGGGGTCGTCAGCTTTGGCCTTCTTTGCGGCGCCGGGGTCATCGGATCCCTTAATGGCAAGCACAGTCTTGTCCTTAGGCTTCCTGTTACGGCGCCGGCCCTTCTTCATCGGGGCGACGGCGTCTTCATCCGTGGATTCGGTTTCCGCGCCGGCGTCCTCGCCGGGGTACTTCCTTCCTTCCACAGCCCGAGCACATCTATCAGCCAGAACATAAAGTTCGGCTACATCCTTGACCTCGTTCATCGCCAGCTCTTCACGCATCTTTCGATTGCGTACGTTCTGATGGAATGCACTGATTACAGCAGCGGGGTGAACATCTGGGATGGTGTACTACACACGGCTCAATCTTTGTATTTACTTACGCAGGGACTCGCCATCCTTCTGGGGGATGTGTCGGGGTTTTGGTGCGACATATGCCAACGGGTGGCTTATCATGGTGGGGGATAGTAAGACGTTGCCGGTGCCAGGAAGCGGGATGAGGCGTAGACACGTACGCCGGTGAACTTTACCCAGGTTCGGGGCTCTCCTAGGAGAGAACACCCCTAGTCCTGCTCTGCGGGGTCTCCGCATGCTCAATATCTCAACAAGTAGCTACAAGAGGCTCCTTGAGCTGTTTGCTAGAGGAGGAAGAAGGGCAAGGCCAACTCTCTCCTCTCTCTATATGTGTGTGGTGTGTCTAAGGATCTGAACCCTTTGCATGGGTGCCCTGGGGGGTTATATAGGCCTACCCCTAGGGGTATAATGGTAAACTGGTCGGGTGTAGGTCCAGGCCGTCAGTGTCTCTTGGGGCGGCTTCTCCGCTGGCTGCTGGGGCCCGTCGACTGGTGGGCCCCACCGGCTGTCTTGTACTTGGCCGACAGGCCGCGCCCGCTGCTTGCGGGTCCTGCCGGCTGCTTGTTACTGTAGCCATGCCTCTAATGACGCTTGCTTTGTCGGGGAAGGCGTGGCTACAGTCCTGCCGCCCGACGGGCGTTCACTGTAGCCATTCCCCATCTCTTCTGGTTAATGGCGCACAAACTCCTAGGAAGGGGGAGGGCCGCCTGCTGGAGGGCGGCCTCCCTCCGGGCCGACTGGTTGAGCTTGCCGCCTTCCGACTTCTCGCTGGCAGGTAGGGCCCGCCGCCTGCGGGCCGTACCGAAACCCCGTCGTGGGGGCATGGCCCTTCTGACTTGGGTGATGTCACTGGCGGAGGGGCCACAGTGCCGCGCCGTGCAGGAGACCTTCGGCTGGTACGGCGCACTATAGCCACGACTCGCCCTGGATTCAGGCTGGCGGGCCTTGCTGTAGCCACGCCCCGCCTCATCGTCTTTATGGGGGTGCGTACTTTGAGGGCGCCTGGGGCTGCCTGCTAGGAGCCGGCCTCTCTGGAGGCCGCCTGCTAGAAGGCGGCTCGCTTCTTGGCCGTCTTTTGGGGTCCTCCGCCTTTCGGCAGCCGGACGCTTGGACCAGCCGGCCACGAGAAGGCGGCAACCTAGCTTTGAGGCTTGAGGGGCGCAGTTGGCCTTGATGTCTTGAAATGCCATGGGGGGCAGATGAGGCCACCCATGGCCAATAACTCTGACAGTAGTCCCCGAAGCTGGTGGGTCGCTGCGGCTGATGAGGCGGGGTGCCCCAGCAGCTTCCAACTCTGTATAGTCTTGTTTGCTCGTCTTGGTCATCTTCTGATATGCCGATTGCTAGGAGTCAGACGCGGCAGATAGCCGCCTGATGAATTTTGAACTGCCAAGGCAGGAGCCAGGTGGTGCGCTAGCTAGGCCCCTAGGCCTGCCGCCCGCCGCTTGTTCGCCATGCGGTGTCAACCGGCCAAGCCGGCCAGCCAGCCCACGAGCATGACAAGACATGCTGTAGGCCGGGCCCGCCACTACCAAGCCTCGGCACGCGCGCAGATCCGCTGCGGCCGAGGCGGGGTGGTTGGGAGCCCACGCGCCATCACTATGCGCTTTAACCGCACAGTAAATGCGGGATCGTGGGACGTGGGCGTAGTTAATCTCACGCCCCCCACGCCCCGCCCCCTCGGCTTCGCAGCCAGGGGCTATAAATTGGGCGAGGAGGGGAGCGACCAAGGCACGCGCACTCTCCTCTCCCTCGCCCCCTCGCTTCTTCTTCTTCCTCACTGCCGCTGCGCTCGAGCTCCGTCGAAGTGCTGCCGCGGCTTGCCGTTGCTCTCGAGCCTCTTTTCTCTGCTCCGTCGCGGGTTCACGTGCCTGTCGCTGCTTTTCGCTTCTTCCTCGATCTCGAGCCTCCATGGAGCGCGCCGGCGATTGGGACGGCTCCATCATCCATGAGGACCATCTCATCTTCCTTCGGGACACGTGGCGGCTGCCCGGCGCGGGCTATGTCAAGACGCGCGTGCCGCCCACCAACGAGATCTCGCCGGTGCTGGAGGAAGGCGAGCGCGTTATCTTCCGCTCACACTTCCTTTGTGGCTTCGGCCTGTCGGCGAGCAGCTTCCTTCGCTCGTTCCTAGCCTTCTACCGACTCCAGCCGCACCACCTCACACCAAACACCGTGGTGCTGCTGCCGGCCTTCGTCACCCTCTGCGAGGGGTACCTCGTCATCCTCCCCACCATCGAGCTTTGGGGAGCTTTCTTCTACACCAAGCTTGACACCTTTGCGAGGGAGGAAGCGGCCCAGTGTGGAGCCTTCATCGCTGTGCGCCGCCCGGGTGCCTAAAACGCCTTCCCGGCCATCAAGCTAATCCAGTCGGTGAAGCTGTGGTAGAAGTTGTACTTCTATGCGAAGAACGTCAACCCGGCGATTGACTTCATCAACCTGCCGGAGTACATAGCCGGTCCGCCTGCCGAGCCCCGCACCAACTGGGGCTTCAAGCCGAAGCCGCTGTCGCCCGACGCCTCCGCCGCCATCGCCCGCCTCAAGGTGATGAAGGAGTCGGAGGGCCTCAAGGCGGCCGACTTGCTGCTCGCCTTCGTGGTGCGCCGAGTCCTCCCGCTCCAAGGCCGGCCTCATCAGCCAGATGAGTGGGCACCGCAACCCATGTCGGATGTGCACCAAGGAGATGCCGACTGCTGAGGTGGCCTATCTGGTGAACGAGATTGTCAACCCCAAGCTCAAACCGGAGGGGGTGGCGGTTCGGCAAGCGTCCGTACTCCCGCGCAGATCCGCCGCCTATGGTAAGCTCTCGACTCTTTTCTTTTCCTTTTGCCGAGTTCTCCCTTGCCGAGTTCTCTCTTACCGGCTTCTCTCTTGCCGGCTTCTCTCGTCCCGAGTTCTCTCTTGCGGCCTCTCTCTTGCCGAGTTCTCACTTGCCGGCTTCTCTCTTGCCGACCTCTCTCTTGCCGTCCTCTCTCTTGCCGGCTGGCCAGCTCAACACTGATGCAGGTCCTCCTCCTCCAGCTGGAGGCCAACGTCGACTTCATGCCGGACCGGGACGCGAGCGACGTGGCGGACCCTGGAAGACGATGCCACAGGCGGTGGTGGTGGAGCAGGCGGCTCCGGAGGAGGAGGCGTGGAGGACTGGTCGGATGACGACGAGGAGGAGGAGGTGCCGCGCTGTCCGCCGCCTGCCGACAGGGCAGGCACAAGTTCCTCAACCACGCCGACCGCACCAAGCGGTGGGCCGAAACGCCGAGGCGTGCTGCTTTTTGGCAGCTACCCCAAGAAGCTGAAGCACTCAGCTGCCGCGGCCAAGAGCACGGCCGCTGCGACCAAGCGGCGCGAGGCCACCGCGAAGGCGGCCAAGTTCTAGAAGGCCCCCAAGCAGCCTCCGATGGTGTCGGCGTAAGTCCTCAGCCTTTCTTGTGTCTTCTTTTTACTCTTTATCTTGTCGATTCCTTCTGAATTTCCTTCTCTTGAGCAGGGCCCCGCTCTCTCGAGCGGTCAACCTCCGCCTCCGTCGTCAGGGCGGCGGAGGGCTCCACCAATAACCGCCGCATAGACCCGGCCGCCCATCTCTAGGAGGCGCAGCAGAGGAACGCACGGGAGGTGCGGGAGGTGAAAGAGGCCGCCACCAAGAATGCAGAGGCCGACAAGGCGGCCGCAGCCAAGGCAGCGCAAGAGGACGCGGACGCCGCGGCCAAGGCCCAAGCCGACGTCACGTCGAAGAAGTAGGCCGAGGGCGCATCGCGTCGCGGAACCCCCGCTGCTTGTCACCCCCCTGTGCTCGGCGCCACCAATGCTAGAGTTCTCGACGCCGGCTGGGGGAGCCGGCGATAAGCAGCTGATCAGGGAGAGGGAAGGCGGCGACGCCGTCTTGCCGGAGATGGAGGCACCTCCGCAATCGCCGACTGTGGACGCACAGGGCAGCCAGTCGGCTGCTCCATTGGGGCCGTCAGCTAGAGGCGAACTGGTGGTGGGGTCGGTTCCCACGACCCGCACTCTAGTGCGCCGCCGCGTGGAGAAAGCAGCGTCAGCGCCGAGGCCGGTGGAGGTTGGGAGCGCCAGCTCATCGGCTCCAGAAGCCGAAGCCACCAGCGTTGCGCCGACGGAATGGGTGCATGGAGGCGGGACGAGCGCCTTGATCAAGGCGGCACAAGACGTTCAGGCCGGCTTCAAGGCCAAAGCCGCCGCCTTCTCGCAGTGCATGAAGGACGCGGGCCACCGTTCGGGTACGCAATTCGCCTCTTGTTTTTTATTCTTGTGATCTTCAGTGGGGGCGCCTCAGCGCACCCACTGGGTGTAGTCCCCGAGTTCTGGGCCGGCTGCTGAGCAGGCGGCCTAGAACTTCATACTGGGTTCTGAGATTCTGACTTACTTCTCTTTCTGTTGCTTTGTTGTAGGATTACCACAACATCCGCGCGGCTTCCTTCAATGCCAACGTCCGGGTGCTAGACCGAAGAACCGCTGACTTGAAGGAAAGCCGGAGTAAGCACTCCATCTTATTTCCTCCGCGGGGGCGCGTCAGCGCTCTCGCGGGCTCTAGTCCCCGAGATGCGAGCCGACTGCTGAGCAGTCGGGTCGGATCTTCCGGTAATCACTTTTCTTCTTTCCTGGTTGTTGATATCTTTTCTCTCTTGTCTTTACAGAAGCCAACGCCGCCTTGCAGCAGCAGCTAGGCGAAGCCAACACCGCACTATGTGCTAAGGAAATTGAGTGCGACAAGGCGGTCCAGGAGTGCGACCGCCTAAAAGAGGAGCTGAAGGACCAGGCGGAACTTCACAAGACGGCCCTGAAGCAGGCGGAAGACAACGAAGCCAAGCTCCTGGCTGAGTTTGAGACTGAGCGCTCGGGTTGGGCTAAAACAGAGGCGGCGCTGACTGCCGGCTATGGCAAGATTGAAGACATAGTCGACGGTGAGCCTTCTTCTCTTTTTCTCAGCTGCTGACTATTAAATGAGCCGGCTTCTAGCTTCTGGTTCCTGACTTAATTGTTTTGCCTGTGCAGACTTCTTCCCTGGCAACTCCGTCGTCGCCAACCAGGCCATTGAGGCTCACCGCAAGGAACGAAGGGCGGGAGGTGCGTAGATTGCCGCCGATGCCCCTCGTACCCTTGGTGAGCAGCTCCTTAGCATCCAGGCTCGTCTCCAGCCGGCCCACCGGATGCTCCGCCGGCTGCAGCGTGCTGGGGCTTAGGCGATCTCCGCCCTCTGGCCAGACAGACAAGCCCCACGCACCCCCAGTCGGTCTGCCTACAGGTTGGAAGTAGCTGCCGACCGTCTTGAGGCGTGGAAGGGCTCCGCGGCGCGAGCAGGAGCAAAGCGGGCCTTGGAGTTCGCCAAGGCATGGTATCCTGGGCTGGATCTAGCCCAGTTGACCATGTTTCAGCAAGAAGCCGGTGCTGAGTTAGTGGCGGTGGAGCGCGACCTCCAAATTCATGCGTCAGCGATCACCGAGTACACCAACACCGGATCTTCGTCCCTGAGCTGAACGAAAAATGGCGTCGAGGCGCCGCCTGAATGGTTCGTACTGAACCCGGACGACGGCGAAGACTCGGCAGAGGACATCGCTTCCAGCAACGAAGGGGAAGATGAGGAAGGCGAGGATGATGAAGACGGCGCGCCGGAGGTCGGAGCGGACGGCCAGCCTCAACTCAACCGCGCCTCCAGCACCGAGCCGCGTGCAAGTACTCCGACTGTTACTGAGGGCGACCAAGCCGAGACTCGCCAGCCGGCCACTCCACCAGCCAGCGCCCCTGATTCCACCAACCTGCCGGACCCGCCTACTGCTCCTTTGGTCGACGGCGCCAATTTATCATAGCTTTTCCTACTTAGTAGTTGCTTCAACAAACTTTTGTTAAATTTGCACAATTCCACCCGCGGGGTGTATTCAAACTATGTCGAATGTTGGCCGAGGGCCTTTTGTTATGTAAATTATTTCCCACACAATCTGTGCTCTTGCCGAGTTTCGACTTTTCTTGCTTTTTGTTCCTTGGCTTTTCCTTTGCTGCCCTCCCTTGGTTGGCTTCTTGCCAGCCGGGCAGCCGCTCTGCAGACTGCAGCCTGGTCAAGTACTTCACCGTTTTGGGAGGGCAAGTACTTTAGCCGACTGGAGCGTTATAAGCTTCAGTAGGAAGCCGGCCGGCCAGCTGCTCAATAGCCGGTCGGTGAGGTGAGAGGCCGGCTTGTTCTATGTCAGCGTTTTTTGGTCCTTACCATTTCTCATGTGAACACTGTTTCTTGCCCTTAACTCCTGCAGGCGAACAGCCGCTCTGCGAGCTGCAGCTTGTGGCAAAAGAAGGCTTCGGTGTTGCACATTACTTGTCCGATTGCAGGAAACACCGACATAGTACAAGACAGCAAGCCCCCGGGCCGACTGGTCGAACCCGGTCTCAGACGGAAGAATGAAATAAAACAATTCATAAGCATAATGCTTATCATATAGATAAAAATGGGTAGCCCTCAATTGCTCCTCGAGGGACCCGAAGTTTTCGTACTTAATACAAAAGGTAGCGTGGTACATACTGCGTTAACTGTAAAATCTTCGAAGGAGATTTGCGTTCCATGGTCGCTCTGTTTCCTTGCCGGAGCCGTCCCTCGTGCGCGCCCTGGGCTTCTGGGTATCGATCAGGTAGTAGGAGTCGTTGCCCAGGGCTTTGCTGATGATGAAAGGGCCTTCCCAAAGGGCCGAGAGCTTGTGCTGGCCGGCTGTTCGCTGGATCAGCCGGAGCACAAGGTCTCCCTCTTGGAATGATCTTGGCTTGACCTTCCGACTGTGGTAGCGGCGTAGACTCTGCTGGTAGATGGCGGACCGGCTGAGTGCCAACAGCCGGCCCTCTTCCAGCAGGTCGACGCCGTCTTCTCGTGCTTCCTTTGCCTCCGCCTCAGTGTACATGGTGACGCGAGGTGAGTCGAACCCGATGTCAGTTGGGATGACAGCCTCGACACCGTATACGAGGAAGAAGGGTGTGAAGCCGGTTGACTTGTTTGGAGTGGTGCACAGACTCTTGAGGACGGCCGGCAGCTCATCGCGCAGTAGCCGGCCGAACGCTCCAGAGGTTCGACCAATCGGGGCTTGATTCCGGACAAAATGAGGCCGTTTGCTCGCTCAACCTAGCCGTTTGACTATGGGTGGGCAATGGACGCTAAGTCCAATCGGATGCCCTGTGTCGCACAAAAACGGGCCAAGGCGCCCTTGGCAAAATTTGTGCCATTGTCGGTGATGATGCTGTGAGGTACTCCGTACCGAGTGGTGATGTCTGCGGTGAAAGTCACAGCGGCCAGACCGTTCAGCTTCTTGATTGGCTTTGCTTCTTTCCACTTAGTGAATTTGTCCACGGCAACGAGCAGATGAGTCATGCCGCCGCGTGCTGTCTTGAACGGTCCCACCATGTCCAATCCCTAGACGGCAAAGGGCCAGGTAAGGGGAATGGTCTTGAGTGCAGAAGCCGGCAAATGTTGCTTGGAACTGAACTTCTGGCACCCTTTGCAATTCTTGACCAAGTCTTTGGCGTCTTCTAGAGCAGTCGGCCAGAAAAAACCATGGCGAAAAGCTTTGGCCACAAGTGATCTTGAGGCCGCGTGGTGGACACACTCGCCTTGATGGATATCCTTGAGGATTGCTTGGCCCTTCTCCGGCTCTACGCAGCGCTGTTACACACCAGTAACGCTGCGCCTCACGAGTTCTTTGTTGACGATGGTGTATGCTGCTGCCCGACGTTGCACCTGTCAGGCCGAGATTTCATCGGCTGGCAGCTCTTTGTTCACCAGAAAGTTGAGGATAGGCTGGGCCCATACTGGTGCTGTGATTTCTTCTACTGTCTGCACTGCTACTTGTATTGGGGTGGCTAGGTTGGGAGGTGGCAGGGTGGAATTGGCCACTTCTTGCTGTGTTGTTGAAGTCCCCGAGCCGCTTGCTGAAGTCCCCGGGCCAACTGTTGAAGTCCCCAGGCCGGGCTCGACTGCAGCAGTCCCCGAGCCGCCTGCCGAAGTCCCTGGGCCGGCTGCTGCGGCCTTTGAGTCAGATCCGACTGTTTCAGGAGCTGCCGGCACGAAGATAGAGTCTGACTCTGGCGAAGGCTTGATTGACGGCTTGAGGAGGCGCTGGAGGGATATGCCGGCTGGTATGGCTTGTCGGGTGGAACCGATCTGTGCCAAGGCATCTGCTTGCTTGTTGTCGTTCCTTGGCACGTGAAGGAACTCGCACCCTTCAAAGTGTCCACTGATTTGCTGGATGAGGAAGCGGTAGCTTGCCATTTTTGCATCCTTGGCATCCCAGTCACCAAACGATTGCTGGACCACCAAGTCGGAGTCACCATAGCACAAAATCCGGCGAATGCCGAGCTCTTTGGCAAGCCGGAGTCCGTGTACTAGTGCTTCGTACTCGGCCACATTGTTGGAGGCGGTGAAATGGATTTGCAATGTGTATCTGAGCTTGTCGCCTTTGGGAGAGGTGAGGACGATGCCAGCTCCCAAACCAGTGTGCATCTTTGAACCATCAAAGTGCATCCGCCAATGGGTGGAGTCCGGCGCTGGCGGCAGGTATTGGGTCTCGGCCCAGTCGACGAGGAAGTCGGCTAGCGCTTGGGACTTGATGGTGGTGCGAGGCTGGTAGAAGATGGTGTAGGGGGCTAAATCTATGGCCCATTTGGCCACTCGGACTGAAGCATCTCGGCTGCCTATGATCTCAGCAAGCGGAGCTGTGCAAACAACTATGATGGTGTGCTCTTGAAAATATGGCTTCAACTTCTTGGCGGTAAAATGCATGCCATAGCACATCTTCTGGTAGTGAGGGTAGTTTTGCTTGGAAGTTGATAGTACTTTGCTCAAGTAATATACAGGTCTCTGGACCGGCAAAACCTTGCTGTCTTCCTTGCGCTCTACCACCATGACCGTGCTGACCACCCGGCTAGTGGCGGCGATGTAGAGGAGCATGGGCTCCTTAGCAGTCGGCGCGGCCAGGACAGGCGGTGTGGTCAACATCTTCTTGAGCTGAAGAAAAGCCTCATTCGCCTTGTCATTCCACTCGAAATGAGTGGTTTTCTTCAGGAGATGGTACAGGGGGAGGGCCTTCTCGCCTAGTCGGCTGATGAAGCGGCTGATGGATGCCAAGCAGCCGGTGAACTTCTAGATGTCTCTTAGTCGGGTAGGCTTCATTGTCTCGATGGCCTTGATCTTCATAGGGTTGCACTCAATGCCGCGCACTGAAACCAGGAAGCCAAGGAGCTGGCCAGCTGGTACTCCGAACACACACTTCTCTGGGTTGAGCTTGATCTAAAATCGGCGCAGATTTTCAAAAGTATCCTTGAAATCTTCTAGGAGGGTGCCACGCTTCTCCGTCTTCACCACAACATCATCCACATAGACGTGGGCATTTCTGCCGAGTTGCTTGAGGAGCCACTTCTGCATGCAACGCTGAAACGTGGCGCCGACATTCCTCAGGCCGAACGCCATCGTCAGGTAGCAGAAGGCTCTGAAGGGAGTGATGAAAGAGGTCTTCAACCTATCGGCCGGGTTCAACTTGATCTGGTGGTATCCTGAATATGCATCCAGAAAACTCAACAGCTCACATCCGGCTGTGGAGTCTATCACTTGGTCAATCCTTGGCAAGGCAAATAGATCTTTGGGGCAAGCTTTGTTGAAGCTGGTATAATCAATACACATGCGCCACTTGTTGTTCTTCTTCAGTACAAGGACCGGGTTGGCCAGCCAATCTGGATAGAATACTTCCATAATGAAGCCAGCTACTAGGACCCGGGCTATCTCTTCACCAACAATTCTTCTCTTCTCTTCTGACAGGCGGCGGAGGGGTTGCTTGACTGGTTTGGCCTCAGGTCGGACGTGTAGCTTGTGCTCGACGAGATCCGTCGGAACACCCAGCATGTCCTCAGGAGACCATGCAAAGATGTCCCGATTCTCATGGAGGAAATTGACGAGCTCGCTTTCCTATTTGCTGTCAAGGTTTGCACCTATGACAGCGTACCTCTCTGGGTGCTCTGGGTCCAATGGTATCTTCTTGGTCTCCTTGGCCGGCTAGAAGGAACCTTTAGCTTCTGACTCCTTGGGATCAGGGGACATGTCCGGCTGCTTACCGGCCATCGCCACAACCCGGTCAAGGAGCCGCTTCTCGGCAGCGATCACAAGGGACTCGGCCAGCCGACTGCTAGCGGCCGCACAGGCGAATGACTTCTGGTAATCTCCGGAGATGGTAATAACCCCTTTGGTGCTTGGCATCTTCATCTTGAGGTAGGCATAGTGCGGCACCGCCATGAATTTGGCCAAGGCCGGCCGGCCAAGCAGCGCATGGTAAGGGCTCTCAAGGTCAACTACTTCAAACCAGACGGGCTCTCGGCGAAAATGATCTTTGTCTCCAAAGAGGACATCTATCTTGATCTTGTCGATTGGTGAGTGAGAAAGGCCTAGAACTATGCCGTGGAAGACAGTCCGACTGGGCAGAAGATGCTTCGGCTTGATGTTCAACTTCTCCATGGTGTCACGGTACAAGATGTTGATGCTACTACCGCCATCTATCAGGACTCGGGAGAAGCGAGTGGCTCGCCTCTCTGTAGCGAAGGTGTCCTCCAACATCAGGGCGTAGGAACCCGGAGAAGGCATTATTTCCGGGTGGTCGTCTCGGCTCCAACTAATTGGCTTTTCAGACCAGTGCATGAACTCTGGGGCTTCAGTAGCTACGGCATTCATCTCTTGGGACTGTTGGCGCCGGTTGCGCCTGTCATCGGCCACTCTGGTGAAGAAAACATAGGCTCCTTGCTCTTTTGGGTACTCATCTTGGATGGCGGCAACTGGCCGGGCCGCCTGCTACGGAGGAGGAGGCGGCGGCGGCTGGCCAGCAGGCGGAGGAGGTAGCAATCCTTCGCCCTTGGTGATTCGGGTGAGCCAGTGACACTTCCGAGTGGTGTGGTTGGACGGCTTCGCGCCGCTGTGAAACTTGCAGGGTGCATCAAGGGTTTGCTCATAAGAGAAGGCGGGCAACCAATTTGGCTTGCCGCCTCTCTGACATTTGGGAGCAGGTTGCCCCTCCGGCTGCTGGTCTTCGAGTGTCGCCACCTGCCGGCTGGTGGAAGCTGGCTGTGGCACCTTGCGCTTGTTGTCGGTTTGTTGCTGAAGTCGACCCATGTCACCAGCCGGAGTCCGAGGGGCCTGAGGAGCCACCTTGTCGGATGCATCAACTTGAATCTATGTCTTCATAGAGGAGTCGGCCATGGCGTACTTGTCTGCTATGATCAGCAGCTCGTCGAGGGTTACCGACTCGTCGCAGAGAAGTCGGTGTTTGAGCAGGGTGCCTTCTCTGCACCCGGCTGTGAGTACTCGATGGCCTGCACCTCGTGCACGCCTTCACAAGAGTTGCGCAGCTCGGCCCAATGCGTGAGGTAGTCGCGAGTTGATTCGGTGGGGCCCTGGACGCACAAAGAGAGCTGGCGGGGCTTGGGCGGCCGCTTGTACGTGCTGGTGAAGTTGTGGATGAAGGCTTCAGTGAAATCTACCCAGCTATTGATGCTGCGGGGCTTCAGGATGTTCAGCCATGTTCGGACAGTGCCCTGGAGCATGAGCTGAACGTACTTCACGGCAACGCGCTTGTTGCCGTTCGCTATGCTGACGGCTGTGGAGTAGTCGACCAACCAGTCTTCCGGCTTCACGGCGCCGGTGTACTTGGGCGTATCTCTAGGGAGCGTGAACCCTTTGGGAAAGGGCTCATCACGGATGCGGCGGCCGAAACAAGGCGGGCCCAGCGCGTCTTCTTCTTCTAGCGCCAGGGATCGATTGAGATGGTCAATCCGGTGGCGGGCATCATTTTCTCCGATTCCTTCTCGGGGGCCAAGCCGGCCACCAAGACTCGGGTGATCAACAGGCGGCGGGGAGACGCGCCTTTCTCTGCGCAGGGGCGGCTGATAGTCACCCGGCCGTTCTACCGCTCGCGGGCGACCGTCTTTGTCATGCTCGATGGTGATGTGCGTCCGGCTGTGGCTTGCAGCCGGCTCCTTGTCTCGTCGTCTGCGGGCGCCGCCAGTCGGCATCCGGGATGTCGCGCCGTGCTCTCGGCGAGGAGGCGGGTCGTCGTTCCGCCGGCTGGGCTCCTTGGCGCGGCAGCCGACTTCTTGCAGTTCGGTAGCTGCGTCAATGAGCCGCTGGACGCGCTCCGTCATGTGGCGACGCTCGTCGCCCTCGAAGGTGTCTAGCTCATCTGCTGCCGCCTGGGCAGCTCGTATGTTCTCCATGGGCGTGGCGTAGACAGGGCGGTCCACCCCGAACATGCTGGCAACAGCCGCGCAGTGCTGCCGGGCCGTGTCGATGCGGCTGGGCCCGCCAGGAGCCAGCGTGCCGCCAACAGCGCGGTCCATCTCGCGCTGGTAAGCCTCTGAGAGGCGTCTCATGCTGGCTAGCTTCTTGGCGCTCTCGATGAGCTGGACGCGGCGGGCTTCTAGCATCTCGGCGTCGGCGTCTTCTGCAATGGGTGCAGACAGGTCTCGTAGCGTCGCCTCGAGCGGATCTTGGGTGCCGTCACCGGAGGCTCCATCGTGGCTGATGACGAGCACCTCCGTGACGGTGCTTCCGCCGCTGTCGTCTCAAGGGAGAGGATCATCGATGACCACCACGTTGGTGGAGTACGCATCGAGGGACGTCGTGTGGGAGTCGACAAGCATCGGGTCGGTGGAGCTAACCGACTCCAAGTCGACGGCCGGCTCGTTGGCGATGTGGAGATAGTCGAGGAGGTTGACGAGGCGGCTCTCGGGGCCGTCTGTGCCTGCGTCAGATGCAGGCTCATCGGAGAGGCGAATCTTGCCAACAAGGTCTGCAAGGCAGCTTGTCGCGCAAGCGACCTCTGCGCCATGCAGCGCGTCGGCGCAAACGCTGTCTAGCGTGCCGGGCTGGCTGCGCTCGCCAGGAAGGAAGAGGGTTCCCGTCCAGAACAGATCTCCGGATGACGGTGCACCTGGCCCCATGGTGGGCACCAAATGTCGGGGTGTTGGTGCGACATATGCCAACGGGTGGCTTATCATGGCGGGGGATAGTAAGACGTTGCCGGTGCCAGGAAGCGGGATGAGGCGTAGACACGTACGCCGACGAACTTTACCCAGGTTCGGGGCTCTCCTAGGAGATAACACCCCTAGTCCTGCTCTGCGGGGTCTCCGCATGCTCAATATCTCAACAAGTAGCTAAAGAGGCTCCTTGAGCTGTTTGCTAGAGGAGGAACACTACTAGGAAAAAGGCTACTAGTGGCGCACCAGTTTTGCCTACTAATGGCGCACTATTGGTGCGCCACTAGTACCACACCACTAGTATTTTTTACTAATGGCACACCACTGGTGCGCCATTAGTATCTGGTATACTAATGGCGCACCAGGCAGTGCGCCATTAGTATAGGCCACGGTGCGCCATTAGTATGCCTCCCAGGGGGCCATATTTACCCATGTGCTTTGCCATACTAATGGCCCACTGCGGGGTGATGCGCCATTGGTATCCTTTGGCATACTAATGGCGCACGTTGGGGTGATGCGCCATTAGGATCCTTTGGCATGCTAATGGCGCACGTTGGGGTGATGCGCCATTAGTATGTATATTAGGGATTTTTTTCTTTTCTGATATTTGCACAGATTACAAAATATATTATTGAACAGAATATAAACAGCACCACACAGCAACAGCAGATTCATCGAATACAATAGAAGATTAGTCTCCGAATACAATTCATCATATTAGTCTCCGAATTCAAAAGACCGAACAAAGATAGAACATTACAAGTCTCGAGACCGCGAGTAGCGAGTTTGTCTTCACATTACAAGTCGATATCGATCATCTAAACTACCATCACATAGAAGAGAGCTGCGGTCATCATGATGAGCATCATCGCAATGAAACTGGTCTTCATCCGGTTCCTCCAACGCTCCCTCCTCTCTCCCGCTAGATAGCGCGCGTATCTAGATTCCGCCTCCGCCTTAGTGGTGTACCCTTTGTAACTGTTACCGCTGAAACGGTGAACCTGTCTTCGACACTCCTTCCAGTCGTCGCAGACTCCGGGAACCTTACCCTTGTACACGACATACGACGACATCTCTATGCACTAGCCAAACAACAGACAATACATAAGCAATATATAAGTATGCAACAAAAGGATCGGAAGAGAAAAGCAAGACATTAATAGCACGATTCATGGTCCTACTAATAAATAGCATCGATTACATCTAAGTTGAACTGACTGTCCAAACCAAAGAGACATACAAGTTCATTAAAGATTAATTACAACATGAGCTAATCAATGTTTCAGAACTACACATAGCATCACTACTTTCGACTCGACTCATGGGACCGGAGCGTGGATGAAGTCGCCGTCTGTCGTGATGGTCATGAAGTCGCGGGCGTTGTTAGCCTGCATTTGTAGCGTTGTGTCTATCTCACTGGTGGACGGTTGAAATTTGAGGTAGAACTGCCCCGAGGTACGAAGGACATGTTGATGGATGATTTCTGCAAACTCCGACTGGATGCGAAAGAATTCTTGTCGGATGTCCGCGTCCTGGATTGCCGCCAAGCTTGCGGCCCAATCTTTGAGATTATTTGGTAGCAGAAGGTGATTATGGTCCCGTACGATCGCCCGCATGTGATGGAGGGCGTAGTAGGCATCCTTTTGACCGCCAGGCGGCTGCTTGACGTAGGGGAACGTCGTATTGTGGGTGAACACGTGCCTGCCGTACCTACAAGCTGGCCTCTTAAAGGTGCCTCCAGATGCGGCGTAGCCGGGGAGAGCATCATCAAGAACTTTCTTGATATTTGTGTAGTCTATCTTGGAGTCACGGTCCGGGTCAAAATACGTGGCCATGGAATATTTCGGGCTTAAGAGGATGAGTGTGCAATGTGTGTCACTGCACAGAACACGGAATGTTAGAAAAAAAAGAACGATCGAAATCTAAGAAATCATATGTTACGGGGCGGTTAGGAGATGACTTACTCGGGAAAGTAAGGCACGAGGAAGTTATCCTTATCTGGGTTTGCCAGAATGACGCCTTCGAGGTGTGAACTCGCGACTTGCCGGTCCCCAGCGCTGCCCAAGATCTTGGCACGCATGTAGAAGGGGTCGACTATCACAATGTCCGGGGTCTTGTCTCTAATGATCTGCATCTCCATACTCAGCGAAAACATTCGAACGAAGGTGTAGTGCAGCGGATGAAGCTTAAGCATAGCAAAGATGTCATCAAACCGCAGGACGATCGTACCCCGACGGCGCTATCCACAAAGCCCTTGCCCTCTGGCACCTTGGCCACGAAAACCGGGTATGCCACATCATTCTCTCTGAGACGCCGTTTCTCCAAAGAAAGAACACTGTCATGCAGACTCCGCATAGCACCGGTTGCAGCATTGAGCATATTTGTCGGTAGCATCGCCCTACCCGCCACATGCACCCTCCTCGAGATATCCTTAGGTGAAGGTGGCCCGTCCTGAGCATGGATCATACTTGGTGCCGGCTGGCTCGCACTGGCGCCCTTGTTAGTCTTTCGTTTCCGTCCCTTCTTCCTGATCTGCTGTAATGGGATCGAGTTCTGCTCACATACCGCCTTCTTGAGTGTGTTGGGGCTGATAATATTTCGCACCTCAGCTATCTGAGGCTCGGTGAAGGCGGCAGCTGGAGGCATCTCCTGAGAACTGAATGCCAGATGACGCCTGTTGCAATTGGGTTTCTCCGCCGTACCAGCTAGATCGCGGTCGTCTTTTTCAGGGTTGGGTTCTTGAGAAGGAGGCCCGCAGAACTCGTCACCGTACCCATGTTCGGCAAAGTACTTATCAACGTTGGAAAATGTACCGCCGTCGTTGTCGTCGTCGTCCGGATCCTGTGCCATATGCATGTCCGGATCCTGTGCCATAGGGATGTCCGGCATGTCCGGTAGCGTTGCGGCGTTCTTGCCATGGCTTGGCGCTGGCACGACTGGCGGTCTTGTCTGTGGGGTGGTGTCCCCCGCCCCCAAACCAATCTGGCTCTTCGGCCAAAGCAGGGGCCAGCTTACGCAGGAGCTGAGGGTCATCACATCATCTTCGTCGGCCCCAGCGGGTCAAATCGGAGGTAACAACTCGTTGCAGCCTGGCAGCACCCGAACCAGTTCAACCCTATACACGGTGGGTGGCATCGGATTACCGTGGAACATGCGATTGCCCGGTTGAACGATTCTGCCCTTGGCGACATCGACCAACTCGCCGCCCACGAAGTGCAGGAGAGTGCAAGGAACATCGGCGGCGCCCTGGGAAAACATGTAGGGCGTCAGGGATGCCCAGTCAAAGGCAAGGAGATGAAGTCATCGTCCGAGAGTCTTAGTTACCGTGATGCCGTCGAGCTCGGCTAATGTCGAGGCACCGCCAACGGCAGGCGTGCAAATGACGGAGGGGCCGCTTGCTGGCGAGGTGCCGGCCGGCGTACACCCGGGTGCATTAAGCTCCAATGCCCGTGCCGGCGCCGGAGACACGAATACCGCCTCCGCCGGAGACACCAATGGCGCCGCCTGCGCGTTGTGCGAGTTGCTGGCGGTGAAGCTGGGAACCGGGGGAGGCCCCTGTTGGCCGCCCGCAATCCACGTCGTCAGCCCCTGAATCAAGGTAGGCACAATGGCGGTGAGTGTCGTTCCCAGTTGTTGTTGCACTTGCTCTTGGACAATCTCTAGAATCCGCGCCACTTGTGCCTTGAGTTCTT
This sequence comes from Aegilops tauschii subsp. strangulata, assembly GCF_002575655.3. Classification (NCBI taxonomy): domain Eukaryota; kingdom Viridiplantae; phylum Streptophyta; class Magnoliopsida; order Poales; family Poaceae; genus Aegilops; species Aegilops tauschii. The sequence continues at coordinate 52,954,850 of NC_053039.3, forward strand.
GAACCTCGCGCGACTGGCTTTCCGAGCTGGTCTTTTTCTCCTTTCACCCACCAGCGGTATAGTATGATGACCATTTTGTGGACAAGCCTTTGCCGGCCACACGACCAGCTGACGACGGCTTACTGAGCTTATCCTTGTTTTTCATTATGTTCAACGCCCTATTTAAAGGGGTGTCAAAAGGGGAGCTCTGAGATGACCCCGCGCTACTGCTTTCTCAATAAAGGTTTTGTGCTCTACCACCCAAGGATCGACCACGTCTATGTGTTGTAGCGCGACTAGGTTTGCTCTTTCAAAGTCGGCGAGTCGACCATCGAAGTCGACATGCATTTCGTGGCGACCCTCACGGTGACCCCATCCAGCGAGCCTGCCGAGGTGCCTGTTGACGGGCAGACCAATGGGGCTCTCGATGCCTAGATAATTCGTGCAGTAGGAGATGCACTCTTCGGTCAGGAAGCCCCTGGCTATGCTTCCCTCTGGACATGACATGTTGCGAACGTATCCTTTGATGACACCATTCATCCTTTCGAACGACATCATGCTGTGCAGGAACGTCGGCCCGAGTTGGATGATATCCTCCACGATATGGACCAGCAGATGCACCATAACGTCGAAGAATGCAGTCGGGAAGTATATCTCAAGCTCGCATAGTATCACCACGATCTCTTCATGTAGCCTTCTGAGTTGCCTCACGCCAACCGACTTCCGAGAGATGACGTAGAAAAAGTTGCATAGGCCAAATAGCGTTTCACGGACGTGCGCGTCCATGATCCCACGGATTGCAACTGGAAGTATCTGCGTCATCAGCATGTGACAGTCATGAGACTTCATCCCGCTGAACTTCTGCTTCGCTGAGTCTAGGTATCTGCTTATCTTCCCCGCGTAACCGTAAGGAAGTTTTACTCCTACGAGGCAGGTGAAAAAATGATCGATCTCCTCCTGACTTAGAGTGAAGCACGCGGGAGGGAAGTCATTTCCGGTCTTCTTGGCCTTTTTGCCTTTGCGACGACTTTCCGTGTCCTGCTTCGCCTCATCATCATCATCATCATTAGCGTGAAGCTCCTCCCTGATGCCCATTGATTTCAAGTCTGCCCTTGCTTTCGGCCCATCTTTGGTCCTCTCTGGCATGTTGAGCAGGGTACCAAGCACACTCTCGCACACGTTCTTCGTGATATGCATGACATCAAGCCTGTGAGGCACACGGTGGATCTTCTAGTATGGCAAGTCCCAGAAAATAGACCTCGTTTTCCATACGTTCAGCAGCGGCTCTGGCGCCTTTCGCTTCTTTCCCGGCTCTGGCGCCTTTTGCTTCTTTCCCGGCAGTGGGCAATCTTTCCAATTTTTCAACAGCTCGTCTATTTCCTCGCCGCTCCTCGTACGCGGGCGTCTTCGGGGGTCAGTTTCACCATCGAACAGATCCTTGCGTTTCCTCCACGGGTCATCGTTGCGAAGCCACCTTCGATGTCCCATGAACACGGTTTTCGAAGACCTGGGATCTCTATCTAGCTGGCGATACGTTGTGTCATCCATGCACCTGACGCATCCAGAAAATCCGTGGACCACCTGCCCCGCGAGATATCCGTAACCGAGATAGTTGTGCACCGTCGTGAGCAGTGCAGCTCTCATAGGGAAATATTCTTTCTCTGCGGCGTCCCACGTATTGGCTGGCGTTTTCCACAGCGTGTCTAGCTCCTCTTTCAGCAGCCCCAGATACAGATTGATGTCGTTCCCTAGTTGTTTCGGCCCTTCAATTAGCATACTCATGTGAATGTACTTCCTCTTCATGCACAACCAGGGGGGAAGGTTGTACATCCACACAAACACAGGCCAGGTGCTATGTGTGCTTCTCTGGCTGCCAAACGGATTGACTCCATCGGTGCTCGCACCCAGCAGGATGTTCCTTGGATCCTTCCCAAATTCTCGGTGTTCGAAGTTCAACGCTTGCCACTGGCTCCCATCCTTAGGATGACTGATCATCTTGTCTTTTTTATTTATCTCCGGATCATTTGCGTCATCTTCTCGCTTCTTCTCCTCCCTATCCGCGTGCCAACACAGGAGCTTTGCTACCTTAGGCTCCGCGAAATACCGCTGCAGACGAGGAGTGATCGGAAAGTACCACACCACTTTTCGAGGAGCTTTCTTCCTCTTCTTGTATCGAGTGACGCCGCACACCGGACATATGGTAGACTCCGCGTGCTCGTCCCGATAAATGATGCAATTGTTCATGCACACATGGTATTTCACGTGCGGTAAATCCAGAGGACACACGATTTTCTTCGCTTCCTCAAAACTGGTCGGGCACTTGTTCCCCTTGGGAAGACATTCGTGCCAGAATGACATGTTCTCGTCGAAGCATGCGTCGGTCATTTTGTGTTTTACCTTCATCTCCAGAGCCATGAGCGTTACTTTCAGGCGGGTATCCTCGGGCCTGCATCCTTCATACAATGGAGTAACCGCGTCTATCTCCAGTTGATCCAGCTTGGCTTTCTCTCGGGCGACAGCTCTTGCGTTATCCGTCTGCTTGAGAAGCAACTCTTGCGTTATCCGTCTGCTTGACAAGCAGCTCTTGAATATGAGGGTCCTGCACCTAGCCCATCGATGGTCCATCGTCGTCTGCTCCGCCGGCATCTTCATCTTCATGATCATGCCCTTCGTCTGCTCCGGCATCTTCCTCATCATCATGTCCGACATCTTCTACATGATGACTGTGTATAGCATCACCGTCGTGATCATGTCCTGGAGATTCTTCGTCTTTTCGCCTGCCCGAGCCGCGGTGGTTGTCTTGCTACCCTTCCTCATTTCTTGCCCGGCCCCCATGGACGAGTTCATAGTCATCTTCATCACCTTGCCACCGATAGCCATCCATGAAACCACGCAAGAGCAGGTGGTCCCACACCTGCCCGGAATCCGGGTCCGCAATAAGGCTCTTCAGCTTGCATCTTCGACACGTACATCTTATCTCCGTCTCGTTCTTTTCAAGCATCTCGGCCTTCGCGGAGCTCAAAAACCTATTCATGATGCCTTCGGTCATCGTGCGGACCATGGTCGCCTGCGGGGTAGAGCAAAACGATATTTTAGAACCAAGAAAAAATTTGGCATGACTTTCCCTAAAATAGGACAAAAAAGAATGCATAGTGCCAAAATTCTCGCCGAAACGGAAATGAATCAACATTCTGGCAAAATATTGGCAACTATCGCATTTCAAATACCGGTACCTGCAAACACAAACATATATGCAAGACCACAAACATATGCAACACCACAAACATACATAGATCTAGCTAGGCCATAAAAAGTGCATGTGCACGTTGTTGGAGGGAGAACAACATAAAGATAGCTTCCCCCTTACTTACCTATCAAAAAAAAGGTAATTTAACCACTTAATTTGGATGAATTTATGGTGCAAATGAGGTGAGGAGGAGGAGGCAGCCGAGACAAGCTTGGAGGAGGAGGTGGAGAGAATGAAGTGGGGAAAGTGAGTGGGTAGTGTGGCTGTCCAAAATATCTAGCTCGTCCCAGGTTACTAATGGCGCACCACCAACAAATGCGCCATTAGTAACCCTGGTTACTAATGGCGCACCTGCTGGTGGTGCGCCATTAGTAGTTTTGCAAAAAAAAAGACTAATGGCGCACCAGGGAACAGTGCGCCATTACTAGATTAAACTAGTAATGGCGCACTGTCCCCTGGTGCGCCATTAGTAGTTTTGCAAAAAAATAAAAAATAAAAAAATATAGTAGTGGCGCACTATGTGGCTGGTGCGCCATTAGTATGTTTGGAAAAAAGTTGTTACTAATGGCGCACCGTGTGTCTGGTGCGCCATTAGTGTCTTTCACACTAATGGCGCACCAGACCGTGGTGCGCCACTACTATATAGCAGTGGCGCACCACGGTCTGGTGCGCCATTAGTGGCCATACCATCTATAGCCCTTTTCCTAGTAGTGGAAGAAGGGCAAGGCTAGCTCTCTCCTCTCTCTATATGCGTGTCGTGTGTCTAAGGATCTGAACCCTTTGCATGGGTGCCCTGGGGGGTTTATATAGGCCTACCCCCCAGGGGTACAGTGGTAAATTGGCCGGGTGTAGGTCCAGGCCGTCAGTGTCTCTTGGGGCAGGCTTCTCCACTCGCTGCTGGGGCCCGCCGACTGGTGGGCCCCGCCGGCTGTCTTGTACTTGGCCGACAGGCCGCGCTCGCCTCTTGCGGGTCCTGACGGCTGCTTGTTACTGTAGCCGTGCCTCTAATGACGCTTGCTTTGTCAGGGAAGGTGTGGCTACAGTCCTGCCGGCTGACGGGCGTTCACTGTAGCCATTCCCCATCTCTTCTGGTTAATGGCGCACAAACCCCTAGGAAGGGGGAGGGCCGCCTGCTGGAGGGTGGCCTCCCTCCGAGCCGACTGGTCGAGTTTGCCGCCTTCTGACTTCTCGCTCGCAGGTAGGGCCCGCCGCCTGCGGGCCGTACCAACAGCCCATCGTGGGGGCATGGCCCTTCTGACTTGGGTGATGTCACTGGCGGAGGGGCTACAGTGCCGCGCCGTGCAGGAGACCTTCGGCTGGTATGGCGCACTATAGCCACGACTCGCCTGGATTCGGGGGTGGCAGGCTCTGCTGTAGCCACGCCCCGTCTCATCGTCTTTATGGGGGTGTGGACTTTGAGGGCGCCTGGGGCCACCTGCTAGGAGCTGGCCTCTCTAGAGGCCGCCTGCTAGAAGGCGGCTCGCTTCTTGGCCATCTTCTAGGGTCCTCTGCCTTCCGGCAGCCGGCCGCTTGGACCAGCCGGCCACGAGAAGGCGGCAACCTAGCTTTGAGGCTTGAGGGGTGCAGTTGGCCCCGATGTCTTGAAATGCCATGGGGGCAGATGAGGCTACCCATGGCCAATAACTCCGACAGGATGACATGCAAGTCACTTGCCTAGCCAGGAGCTTGGTTGCCTCCGGTAAAGGCGCCAACAAACTCGTGGCACAGATCCGACCAGGAAGAGATCGAATTCACTGGCAGGTGCATCAACCATGACATGACGTTGGGCTTAAGCGCCAATGGAAGATAGTTGGCGAGCACCTTGTCGTCGCGAGCCCCGGTGGCTTGCATCGCGATGGTGTAGATGCTGAGGAACTCCGACGGGTGAGTCTTGTCGTTGTACTTTTCCCGAACATCAGGCTTGAACGTGCGGTGGGTGGGCCACTGGAACTGCCACAGCTCTCGGGTAAAGGCCGGACAACCCACCTCGTAAGGCAGGTCACGAGAGCCCCCGGTGCTGGGTGGTCAATAGCAGGCCCCGCACGCCGATCCGACTAATGGCGCGCCTCCCGCCGTCGCTTGATGGTAGTTCAAGCGTCTTCCTGAGCTCGCTCTCGAAGAACTCGACGTTGGTCGCAGCGGGTTCGCGGGTCGGACGACGCTATGGAAACGTTGTCAGAGGCGTCGGCCCGATGAGCTGGTGGCTGCTCTCGCGGCCGTGGAGGAGGAGAGTGCACCGTGGTCGCAGTATCCCCGGTCCTCCCACCGCCGGCATGCATCGGCTCGACAGAACGCCGGCATGAGGGTCCCGCTAGGAGCAGCTCGTCTTTGTTGGCGAAGCTGATGAGGCTTCGGATGGTGGCCCTCCACTCGTCGAGCTTCTTCGCAGTAGGGGGAAGTGGAGGAGCAGTTGCACGCGCGCCAACGGTTCTGCTGGCATGGGGAAATGGAGGGAGAGACAGAGGTCTTTCGGATGAGCTTGAATCAAATGTGTTTTGCCGCCCATGTTTGGCGCCCACCGTGTCGGAATGGGCTCAGAGGCGGTCGTGTCACGTCTAATTGAAGTTACTAACCTACCCCTATTCACAGCAGTGGAAATCGGGCCGATGGATTGTCCGTGTAAGGGGTAGACAGTAATTTCCATCTCCCAAACACTTGGCTTCGGGCAGCCGACGTGGTAGTGGACATTTTGCCACTTTTTCGAATTTTGGGACAATAAGCATCCACGTTTACCCTGGCAACTAAATTCGAATCCATTTTGTATTCCCATACGAATCTTTATAAATCATTCTATGTGTTTTTATATATCTTCAAAAGCACGACAAAGATGTATTCCACTCTCATATATGAATATGATTTACAAATGCCGATACTCGAATTCAGAAGCTAGAATCCAGTTGAAGGTGAATTCGAATATTTGAAACCACTTTATGTCCAACTCAAGTGTCACACGCAACATAATGTGTACTCCCATTTAGATATGTACACAAGCGATGTATCAAGATTCAAATACTGAGTCAATCAACCAATAATGTACAAAACTAACAGACATATAAACACTTATAGAGTATATGGATCAATAATATCAACTAACATACATAACCCAGGCCGCTGTACTTTTTTTTTTGCTAGAAGAGCATCCTTTTTTAGCGAAGCTAGTACAACATCTTGGCCCTTTCCGATGCGTGCCACTTAAGGTCCATCTATACTACTATTATTGTTGAATGCACATTCAGCCCGATTGGCATATTTGTAGGTCTGGCACAACAATCAAAATGAAATGTCTCAGAGTCTTATCAATTAATAGACTTGTGCTCAAAATAAATTACAAACTAAAAAACAAAAACACAATTATTACATGAACTCTAAAACAAATGGTTTGATCGATTACATGAACAAACAACACAAAGGTTATTCAACAATGGAAAGAACATTTCACGTATGATTTATCAAGTGGGAATTTAATTTCCTTAACAATGCGATCAGTCTCAGCTTGCTTCGTTTTGAAATCCACCAAATATTTAATGGTTGTCTTGAGTACTGCTTGTGATTGTGTTGTTTGCTTCCTCAACATGCCAACTTCATCTCTAAGTGCAGAAGTAGAATCTGTTTCTACCAATAGTTTAGCCTCTAGAGCATCAGCAGTTGGCAATTCATGATGCACGATTGGGCCGGTGCCACTGCTGTGGGATGATACAACGTCCATGGGGACCTCGCTCTTTGATCTTGGGCTAACCTGTTTTGCCATTAAAGTTTCGATTGGATTCCAAAAAGTTGAAGTTAGAAAAACATCTAAACTGGGAGTTATAACATCAAACCAGTTAAACAAACAAGGAATTAAAGAGTTTCAATTGGATGCTGAAAAGTAGTTATTAACATCATTGTAACCAGTTGCAGCAGCAAAGCAGTTAAACAAACAAGTTTTGCAAAAGGCACCTGTTGTGGCATTGGAGTTTCTCTTCGATCCTGAAAAGTAGAGTAGCCACTGGTGCGCGTCGGTCCTAAACAAACGTTTTTTTACCCCTTTCCGCGACGGCATTTGGTACCATCACCAAGTGAGTGTGGGCGATAGGGGGGTCCTTCCCACACGACCCAGAAACCGTCGGAGATAGGGAGCCTTGATGCATACAGTTGTCCCTATATAACCGTTTCCGATATCTCGAATATCTCGAACGCTTCATCCCTTCTACTCGTTTGTGCTCGCAGTGCCATCGCAGTCGGAGTTTTGTGGTTCTGCCTAAAACCAGGCAGATTCCAGGCACGGGTGTTTTCCAGGCAGATTCTAGGCATGGGAGTTTTACGATGCCTGGCACATCACAAACAGTTCATGATTATAAACCGTGTACGATGGGTAGACAATCACACACATTTATTTTTCCCGCACCGTATGTGATAGTGTTTGACATCACACACGCTAGCAAACGGCAACTGTGTGCATGCTTGCACACGTTTCCTCTCTGTGAACCGTCTCGGATTATGGTGTATATCGCAAACGTTTGTGTTTGACCAACGTGTGTGCCGTAATGACCTGCACAACGTAATTTCGCCCTAATTTAATTGCTGCTATTTAAAATTGTACCTAATTTAAACTTGAAAGTAGGCTATAGCTTTATTCATATCCATCAGGTTCAAACAACCAATGCATTATTCGATTCACATGTACATATGTTTAAGAATTACATAAGCACCAAATAAAGAATGATGTACCAGGGTTCTATACTTGTACTATTACATATGGTAAAGAAAGAGGTGACAGACATTCCAGTTGCTCAACAAGGTGAAGCGGAATGGCCCTATTGTGCTCTCCTGGATGCAGAGGGCATGCAGGACTCTAGTCCAACCCCTTGTGATGGACGGCCGCCAATCATGTAGTTTGAGAGGTAATCTTGAGGAAACTACTTCAGGATCCACTGCAAAAGAAAAAAAGATTCAGATATTGTCATCTAACACAACTCATTACGGGCAGTAAAAAGAAGGCTGCAGGGTTCTTACTTACCATCCTATAGTTCACTGTTGTCTGGCATAAAGTGTAAACAAATAGTTCGATTGACATCTTTTGACCCATTTTAATAACAATCTTTATCAGTTTCCTCACTTGATGCTGGTTCATGAATATCTCATTGCACCATACGCAGAAAAGGTCGAAGTGTGGATCTTTGGCAATGATATATGTACCTAAAAGCACCAAGTTAATATTAGAAGCTAAACAACAATTGAAAAATTATGTAGTACAACACTCCATCCATCCCATTATATAAGATTTTATTACATGTATATCTAGACATCATCAGAACATTAAGGTAACACTCTTCCTTGTTGCTATGTAGCCTGGGATTGCATATTTAGTCATTCAGTACAATGCATGTTGCTAAACAAAAATTGAAAAACAATATCCTTAACAGCAACCAAATATTGTAATTCATAGTGGTATTATTGAAACTATTATTGATGAAATTGAAGTGCACGGCAAATAGTTGCACATATAGAGCATCACATTGTGAAGAACTGAAATAAACAAGTCATAAGGACATCTCTAGGAGATCCTTAAAAATTTAAAGGACTAAAACCCTTAGTGGATATATATATATATATATATATATATATATATATATATATATATATATATATATATATATATATATATACTCCAGCAATTTTTGGCCTTTTCTAGTCGATCCCCTAAACTTAAGGTTTAAACTTCAATTTGATCAAGTTCAAAGCAGGTTCAACCAAAAGTAGCATGCATTCAAACATAAACATAGATAGTTTTGCATAACCGAACATAAAACATAAATTTAAACTAAGCTAAACTACTTTCGGTCGAAGTAGAGGTCGAGCCAATCCTTCCTCGTCATGTACGGTGTGCCGCGAGTCGGGTCCGGGCCAGTACCGTCGTCGGGGTCGTTGGGGAAGGCACTCCTCCACTCGTAGACGTCAATCTCCTCGTCCTTGGGGCCCACCTCGACGCCCTACGCGCCGCCGTCGCCGCCGCCTTCGACCTCGTCATCAGAGGAGAGCACGATAACCTCGCCGCCCTCGGCGCCCTTGTCCTCGCCGCCTTCGACCTCGTCATTGGAGGAGAGCACGATAACCTCGCCGCCCTCCGCGCCGGCAAAGATCGCCCGCTCCGCCTCCACGAGCTCCGGTTGCTACTGGCGGAGCTCTTGCATGTAGGCCTCGTCGGGGGCCTCGGCCTCGAGGCGGTCCCACGCCTCGCGGTCCTCCTGCGCCATAGACGACCTCACCACCCCTGGCTCCGGCAGAAATAGGTGGACCGGACGTGTGCCGAAGGGGAAATTGAGCCTAGCCGCCGCGCCATGGTAGCGGGCCTGCCAGCGGTCGTAGTCCATGGCCGCGAGCTCGGCCGTGTGGAAGCTACCGAGCCACCGGCGGGTGTGGGTCTCTCGATCTGTAATCTCGGCGACCCACGTCCCCCACCGCCACTGCCGGACCCCGAGGTAGGACTTCATCGGCTGCCGGGTCCGAGGGAGGACAGGGAAGTCCTCTAAGCGGCGTAGGGGCATGGCGGCGGGCGGATCAAGGGACCGGCGACAGCGGATCGGGCCCGCGGAGGACGACGGGGACACCACGGCGGCCACCTCGCTGGCGTCGGGCGAAAAGGCCGCGATAAACCTCTTTTTGGCTATTGGCTCCTCGAGCTCCCCGGCACACGGGCAGAGGTTGAGGATGGAGGCGCCGACGATGGTGGCAACCTACCAATGGTTTCGAGGGTTATGTGTGTCTGTGTGAGCGGAGGTTTTGGGGTGTGTGTGGAGGGGGGAGCAAGGTTGTTTTTGAGGAAATACTACGGCAACTAAAAAATTTACTAGGCGGGAGTAACAAGGCGGGGCTACTGAAAATTTGGATCAAGGGCGAGCAGATACTTTTGAGATTGCGAGGGATGCAGAGGCAGGAGTAAAATGCCGGGGCTACTGAAAATTTGAATCAAGGGACTGAAGCAGAGCAGGAGTAACAGACATCGCACACAGTCCACACATACTAATCGTGTGCTATCAAACATTAAAACCTTCCAGGTGGTAGATATTTTCGAGATTGCGAGGGATGCAGAGGCGGGAGTTTTTGGGGAGTGAGCTAGTGTGCTTGACACGCCCGCTGTGGACTGTAGCCGACGCACCGTCTCGCGTAAGCCATAGGCGTACTATACATCGACGGTGCTCCAAGATCTTTTGTACTACATCTCACACGGTTGGTGATAATAAACTGTGTGGGATCTACTTGATTTGAATTAAAAAATGGGGTCACAGCGGCAATGGATGCTATTTGAATTGCTAGACCTTTTATCCACAGTGAACATGCAACTATATGTGTGTCGTTAAAGAATGGGAATTATTCAGGGTTCCTTTGGACATTTTATACAATAAACTGGTTTTCTAGCCATTTCAAGTGAACAATTCAAAATTAAACTACATGCACATGCTCTGGTGCATAAAAATTGGTTGAAAAAACAAATATGTGTCCTTCAGTGCATGCTTAGGTCCCATGGAAGAAATGGGAATGAATTTTTCGGGGTTCGTTTGGCCTTTTTTATACATTAACTAGGTTTTGTAGGCATTTTATGTGAATGTTTCAAATTTGAACTACAAGCACATGCTCCAATGCACTAAAGTTGGTTGAAAAATCACATGTGTGTCCTTTGGTGAATTTCTAGGTCCCATGCAAGAGTTTGGAATGAAATTCAAACACCAGGGCACTGTTGATTGCCGGCAAAACGTTGAGATGCCTGGTTTTTAAATTCTAGTAAATCCATAACTAGTCTGAAATTCATGAAACGTGGCATGCTATCATGGAGCGGCATCAACATGCCGTGGTAAAAAATTTGTCCCATTTGGGGCAGGTTCGGGTATATGCTTCTCACAAACCAGAGCTTCTCACAACAAGCATGATGGTTTCGATAGGGAATGTCCCGCCTTTGGGGACGAAACGATATCCATTGCCTCTTATTGCTTTCAATTTTTTTCTCGTGTCAACATAGAACAACATGAGTGTTGTGTCAAATTTTTGGATTTTCGGGGTTTGTTTGGACATTTTTATGCATTAACTGAGTTTTCAATGCATTTATGTGCATAATACAAATTTGAACTACATGCACATGCTCCAGTGCATATAAATTGGTTGAAAAATCAAATATGTGTCCTTGGGTGCATGCTTAGGTCCCATGCAAGAAATGAGAATGAATTTCAAACACTAGGGCACCGTTGATTGCCGGCAAAACATTGAGATGCCTGGTTTTTAAATTCTAGTAAATCTAAAACTCGTCTGAAATTCATGAAACTTGGCATGCTATCATGGAGCGGCATAAACATGCCGTGGTAAAAAATTGTCCCATTTGGGGCAGGTTTGGGTATATGCTTCTCACAAACAAGAGCTTCTCACAACAAGCAGTCTGATGGTTTAGGTAGGGAACGTACGTCCCATCATTGGGGACGAAATGATATCCATTGCCTCTTATTGCTTTCAAAAAATTTCTCGTGTCAACATAGAACAACAGGAGTGTTGTGTGAATTTTTGGGATTTTTCGGGGTTCTTTGGACATTTTTATGCATTAACTGAGTTTTCTAGGCATTTTATGTGCATAATTCAAAATTGAACTACATGCACATGCTCGAGTGCATATAAATTGGTTGAAAAATCACATGTGTGTCCTTGGGTGCATGCTTAGGTCCCATGCAAGAGACGGGAATGAATTTCAAACACCAGGGCACTATTGATTTCCGGCAAAACATTGAGATACCTGGTTTTTAAATTCTGGTAAATCCAAAACTCGTCTGAAATTCATGAAACTTGGCATGCTATCATGGAGCGGCATCAACATGCCGTGGTGAAAATTTTGTCCCATTTGGGACAGGTTTGGGTACAAGCTTCTCACAACAAGCATGATGGTTTCGATAGGGAACGTACCACCTTTGGGGACGGGACGATATCCATTGCCTCTTATTGCTTTCAAAAAAATTCTAGTGTCAACATAGAACAACAGGAGTGTTGTGTTTAATCTTGGAATTTTTCGAGGTTTGTTTGTCCTTTTTTATACATTAACTGGGTTTTGTAGGCATTTTATGTGCATATTTCAAATTTGAACTACAAGCACATGCTCCAATGCACCAAAGTTGGTTGAAAAATCACATGTGTGTCCTAGGGTGAATTTCTAGGTCCCATGCAAGAGATTGGAATGAAATTCAAACACTAGGGCACTGTTGATTGCCGGCAAAATGTTGAGATGCCTGGTTTTTAAATTCTAGTAAATCCATAACTCGTCTGAAATTCATGAAACTTGTCATGCTATCATGGAGCGGCATCAACATGCCGTGGTAAAAAAATTGTCCCATTTGGGGGAGGTTCGGGTGTAAGCTTCTCACAAACCAGAGCTTCTCACAACAAGCATGATGGTTTCGATAGGGAACGTCCCACCTTTGGGGACAAAATGATATCCATTGGTTCTTATTGCTTTCAAAAAATTTCTAGTGTCAACATAGAACAACAGGAGTGTTGTGTCAATTTTTGTGATTTTTCGGCGTTCGTTTGGACAGTTTTATGCATTAACTTGATTTTCTAGGCATTTTATGTGCATAATTCAAATTTGAACTACAAGCACATGCTCCAATGCACTAAAGTTGGTTGAAAAATCGAATCGGTGTCCTTGGGTAAATTTCTAGGTCCCATGCAAGAGATGAGAATGAAATTCAAACACCAGGGCACTGTCGATTGCCAGGAAAACATTGAGATGCCTGGTTTTTAAATTCTAGTAAATCCATAACTCGTCTGAAATTCATGAAACTTGGCATGCTATCATGGACCGGCATCAACATGCCGTGGTAAAAAAATTGTCCCATTCGGGGCAGGTTCTGGTATACACTTCTCACAAACCAGAGCTTCTCACAACTAGCATGATGGTTTCGGTAGGGAACATCCCACCTTTGGGTACGAAACTATATCCATTGCCTCTTATTGCTTTCATAAATTTTCTCGTGTCAAGATAGAACAACACGATTGTTGTGTCAATTTTTTGGGATTTTTCGCGCTCGTTTGGATGTTTTATGCATTAACTGTGTTTTCAATGCATTTATGTGCATAATTCAAATTTGAACTACATCCACATGCTCCAGTGCATATAAATTGGTTGAAAAATCAAATATGTGTCCTTGGGTGCATGCTTAGGTCTCATGCAAGAAATGTGAATGAATTTCAAACACCAGGGCACCGTTGATTGCCGACAAAACATTGAGATGCCTGGTTTTTAAATTCTAGTAAATCCAAAACTCGTATGAAATTCGTGAAACTTGGCATGCTATCATGGAATGGCACCCGACATGCTGTGGCATTTTTCGTGTCCATTTTGAGAGAAGGCGCACTCGAATAATGATAGCCAACAAAGCCATTTTGAAAAAATAGTTGCCACTTTAATATCTCAAACGTTTGTAGAATTCAAACCGTGTGCGTTCTTTTAACCATTCACGTGACGCCACATGTCTTGGTTTTAATGGCTGTAGGAGGTGCTGTGTGGACAGCTGCTTGACCTTGACTGAACGGGAGATGTGCGAGCGCAGTCCCGTGCGCAGGCTGACCGAGAGGCGTGCAAGCTGTCCTGCAATGTGCATGCTCACCGGGAAGCGTGCGAGTTGTACGCTGCGCAGGCTCACTGGGAAGCGAGCCCTTTGACTTCCATGGCCGCCCGCCTTCCTCTCCATTAATGGCGCCCGAGGCGCTGTTTAATACGGGCGGTCTTATTGTTCACCTCCCATTCCCCTCCCTCCCGCAGCCGCAGACCTCCACCAACGCCATGCCGCAGAACGATCATCTGCCACTAGTCTTCAAGTTTGGTAAAGTCGACTCCGAGCCGGAGGATATAGAAAATAAGGAGGAATGGGGCCTCATGGACATGGCCCAGAACGAGCTGGTCGCGGCGGTTGCTGGCCCCGCTCCCGTCCCCGCTCCCATCCCCGTGCCCGCGCCAGCGACCATCCCCGTAGCATTGACGGGCTGGTCGTCGAGCACTATCGCAGAGCTGGAAGCCGCGGGCGTCAGCGAGGTCTTCACGGACCCGCGCGAGCTCCTGTACATGCCAGCGCCAGCACCCGTGCCCGTGCGCGCCCCTCCACCCACTTTGGCGCCGGCCCTCGTGCGTTTGGCTGCACCCACCGCGCTCGTGACCGTGCCCGTGCGCGCGCCCCCCTCAGCGGCATGGGATGCTGCCGTCGACCGCTACCCCTGAGAAGTGCCTGTTGCCGTCCTCCCGCGCCCTGCCCGTCGATCGCGCGACGACATGATGTTTGATTTACAAGTGAATAACATTTTGTGCTGCCTTGAAGACTTCAACAACGGCATCCCGGAGGAAGACAACGACAACGACGGCGCGGCACGCCGCCTCCGCCGCCGCCGGAAATAGTTTTTTTGGGGTTTAATACTGTATCTCGAATTCTCGATCATATGAATATAAATTCGCAGTGTGACTGAATGAAAGATATGGTTTCAACGAACTTGCATTTTTCTCTCTGAATGTACAGACTTATCAAACGATTTTGTTTTGAAAAAAAGTCAATGGTTTTTAAATATAAAACACTCATCGCAAACGTTTTAGTTAGAACACCCGGATGCAAACCGACAGCTTCCCCAAGAAGCCAAGGAAAAATGTGCCGAGCAGGATTTCTGCATTCCTTCAACACAAACGGTTGTTTTGCATGACCCGTGTGCAGCCACGTACAAACAATTGGGTAAGATTTACATATCTGTCATTTTGGGTATGTTGCCATTTGTCAAACTGGAAAGATTGACATTTGTTTATCTAGTAACATTGCCATTTGTCAACCTTGTAACACTGTGATTTGTCAAAATATGCAGCTAAAAATCACTAGCAATCTAATTTTTGCAACTAAAATCACTAGCACTGTTCATATGAACACCACTAGCAGGCGTGAGTTGATGGACGCATATGCAAATGTACCATTGATTACATACAACAAGTCATCAGCCCACAAAGACAATGAGGATACACGTTGGATTATAGATCATTTCCAACAAAACATTATAGTAAGTTTTTCTCACACAACAAATAACAAAGCGATGAAATGAACTTCAGCTCAACCACTCGTCGGCGTTGGAAACGCTTGCTTTGAACCAGAAGTGATTCTCTGGGAAGGACCAGCTACTGTCAATCTCGAGACCAACGCAGGACTGATCATCCAGGCTGAAGCGACCATTGTCAGGACCCATATTGGGACGGTAGGGAAGCATAGCAATGCCCAAGGTATAGATACAGTTGCTTCTCATAAATGGTAGTAATGTTGTGTCAACAGCAGCTGGATCGCCTTGCACCATCATTGGATAGTTTTGTCCAAGGAAGAACGAGTTTCCTCCAAGACTATCAATACTGAACCAGGGAGAAGGTGTTGGCGCTAGTACACTAGTATCCATCCCGGATACCCTACAATGGATGTTGGAATAGGTCCGCAGAGTGCGACCATGCGAGAAAACACCTGCTTCCTTAGTAACATCAGCAGTGCCCTGTATATAGACAAGAAGAAGAGGTGATCCATCGGAATAAGTTGCCAGGCGCCACTGAGTATATGGGTCCAGCTTGTCCTCATGCCCGTGATCATCAGCATTGTCATCTCCCCCTTGGTTATAAAAATTTAAAAGTATAGGTGGTGGAATGTTCACAGGACCTTGGAAACACAAGAAGGTTAATTAATTAGTAAAGGGAAACTAGCTAACCCGCATGCATGTCGATGAAACAATTATAATTACGATGGAAGGCAAACGTACCGAAAGCATGATGATTCCATGCAAAAACAGTGCCACAAGTGGTGGCAGCAAACACAGGACCCTCGTATTAAATTGCATCACAGTACTCATCCGTGTACAGAAATTAATTTCTGAGCAATATCCATCGAGGCGTGGAATTAAGGAAGGCAACAAGCTTGTCGAAGATAGCAATAACTTCCTAGTTCGAGTAATCCCAATAGCGGATGGGAACTCGACAAATTGCTATCTTCCATAGACGACAGTCACCATGATCGTATTTGAACTCACGTAGAATACCGGTGTACTCAACCTCTGGGCAGTCGTTTGAGATTTTTGGAAGTGGAACCCGGTGACGAGTGTACACATTCACAAGTTCGCACTCGCAGTTGTACCCAATGTAAACAACCCAATCTCCATTTGCGCCTGCCCAAGCCTTTCCCTCAAGCGATGGCATCTTAACATCATACGTATCATTATCAAGCGGCATCAACTTGCACAAGGCGAGGCTTCCCTCGTCCCCGCGCCAATCAGCAGGGTCACGGCGAAGAAGATAGGGGAGATCAAACCACTCCTGGACCCTTGGTTTCCTTGTAATGATGTTATTAGTTGAGTCGAGAATGGTCTTGAACGAACCCGCCATGCTAGCTGAGGTGATGACGTCGCACCGATCAATGAGTTCCTCCACCGCGTCATCATTCAGATCGGGGCAAGAATAATGGGGTCGTTTCCGGCCTGTTCCCTCCATGGAGAAGATGATCGAACAATGGCAGAAGGAAGGGTGAGGGCGAATGGAGGAGGGAGGAAGAGCGTGCGACAGCAGTTCCAAATCAAGAGGGAAAGGCGAAGAGGCGGTGGACGGTTGCCACGGTACATGAAGAGGCTCCTGGGGAGCGAACGGTTGCCACAGAGGTCACACACTGACGACAAGGGCTGAGTGAACCGCATGCGTATATCGCACACACCTTGATTTGCTTGACCGTTTCTTTTGTGTTGCCTAATCA
Organism: Aegilops tauschii subsp. strangulata; assembly: GCF_002575655.3. Lineage (NCBI taxonomy): Eukaryota > Viridiplantae > Streptophyta > Magnoliopsida > Poales > Poaceae > Aegilops > Aegilops tauschii. Next base: position 52,971,833 of record NC_053039.3, read on the forward strand.
CAAACAGTTCATCCGAGTGAACCGTATGTTGTATATCGCACACACCTTCATCTGGCTGACCGTTTCTTTTGTGTTGTCTAATCACAAATAGTTCATCCGTGTGAACCGTATGCTGTGTATCGCACACGCCTTCATCTGGCTGCCCGTTTCTTTTGTTCCTCCTCATCGCAAGTAGTTAATTGAACTGAACCGTATGCCCTTCATCGCACACGCAACTAAAACCTGAACCGTTTTTGATGCATCCGTCATCGCAAACATTTTATACATTTCTGACGGTTTTCATACAGCACCGTTTGCGATTATTGCATCGCACACAATTTCTCGAAGGGTCTTTGATCGTAGTGTCGCATTAGCAGCATCCTGTAGTAGTGAGCTAGTAACGTGATTAGAGCAACCGGTTGCAGCAGCAAAGCAGTTAAACACACAACTTTTGCAAAAGGAACCTGTTGTGGCATTGGAGTTTTTCTTGGATCCTGAAAAGTTGAGTAGTCAGTAACTTGATTAGAGCAACAAGTTACATCAGCAAACTTGTTACACAAATATATTTTTGAAAATGTACCTGCTATACAATTGGACTTCCAATTGGATCCTGAAAACTTGAAGTTGGTAAGATGATTACAGCAACAAGTTACAATAGCAAACCAGGTAAACAAGGATGTTTCTGAAAACATACCTGTTGTGCCAACGGAGTTTCAGTTGGATCCTGCAAACTTGAATGTTAGCAATCATAAATAAAGTGTTGCAAGAGCCATAAGAAACTAACATCAAACTAGTAAAACTAACCAGTTTTGGTAACGCATTTAATTACACATGAACTAGTAAAACTAACAAGTTCTTGGCAACGAATTAAAGTAACAAGTCGGTACCGTTTACCAGCAACACAGACATCTATAAATTTCTTTGATGTAAGCAAAATGATTCAAACACATATATATAGGTTAAAAAGATGGTGTCCCTCATATAAACGTGACAGTTGTCTATCCATGAACATGCAAACATTACTAGTGCTACAAGTGATAATAGCAAACTATTTAAACAAACAGGGTATCAGAACGTAAATTACACTTAAATTTTGCTGCACCCTAGAAGCACATATGACCTACTATCTACGTGCTTCAGTAGCTATTTAAGTTCAGGCAAACAGGTAATTCTTAATAGTAAGTATCAAACACATAGATAGGCGCAGTCTATAATAGGATTATTAACAGGCTATGGTAATCAGTAGCAAACTAAATTAAGCCAAGCAACGCAATTGAACAATTTTGCAATAAGTGGCTAACTAAAATTCCGAGAAGCAGGTAACTGAACTTATGCTAGCTCTTTGTCCAGGCACACTGCAACTTCTTTTTCGCTTACAAGATTCTACGAAGGAGTCCATGTAATCAATTGCTTGGATACGCAGTCCCAATACTTCTTTCTTCCCACACTGCATTGGTAAGTCGAATGGTTAATCTGGTAAGATGGTGCGTCCTTGATATGTTATATGAGGACGGGTTGTCAGACTAGTTGTAGCCATACACATCACACTGGTTTTTACTATATATTTCATGCGATTACATTTGGCATATCGAGATCTAAGCAATCTACAATAGGATGAAAAGACTGGCATCCTTCACATTATTGGCGAACTCAGTTCATAGAAACAAGCAATTCAACCATTCTGTGGGTAAATCAAAAGCGTCACTGGAATATTTTTCACTGCCCCAATCATACACGCAAAAAGGGGCGATGCCACCATAGGGGCTGGTATGGGCGACCGCCTCGGGTGACTGGAAAGTGTGCACCTAGTTTGAGTCGTCCAGGTTGGCCCAGGCTAGTTTTGTTCATCCCAACGCACGAGCAGGCAATGCACAAAAATGAAGAAAAACGTTTCAATTTGGATGGGCCAATAACGTAAGTGCAAGGCAGGCCCTATAGCAGGCTCGCAGCCTAAACGAGCGCCTCCCATATCGATCGACAGCAGGAAAAATCCCAATTCGTTCGCTCCAGCCTCCAGTCTGGTTCGCTCCTAACCTAGCCGCCGCTGGATAGACCGACATATCACTTCCTCGCGCCCTCGTTGGAGGGCGGTCGCCGGGCTTCAAGTGAATGGAAGGACAAGAAGATAAAGATCCAACCCTGGGTGTAGCCTGCGTGGGAGGCAGCGGCATCAGCACGGGCATGGCATCGAGCTTGCGCAAACGGACAGTCGCAGCTTGCAAGAGCGGCATGCACTAGCTACAAGCAGGTACATCATATCTCTGATTATATCTAATTCAACTGTTCAATTTCTGGCCAATAGTTAAACCTGACGGTGTTGTAAAACTGCTTGTATGTAGGGAATCTATGAGAAAATGTAACCAATTTCTGCTTATTTTATAACTCTCCCAATCAATACTGAACTGACTGAACCTGATGTATCTAATCAAGTTTCTGGTGCAAACATACAAGCTCGTGTTGTTCTTGAGCCTGAAGTGTCTAATGAACAGACTGCTAATGAAGGATTTGATGCAAACATTTTACATGCTCCTACTGATGAACATATAGTGTCTAATGAGGGATCTAATGCAAGCATTTTGCAAGCTCCCATTGAAGGATTTAGTGTCTAACGACGATCTGCTATGTTGAGAGAGACATAGAGATTACCAGGCATTGATGACAAGCAAACTATAGCACATTTTCATGGCTTGAGGAAATGTCGAGGCCATCTACCGCACGTTGTCGAGGCCATCTACCGCACGTTGTCTATCTAGGTCACTCCCTCAAGACTGTCTCACTCTTTCTTCCGCACGGCGGGTCACACTCGCTAAATCTCTCTCTCTTTATCTGAGCCTCGATTAACCTTGCTTTCTTTCACACACAAATGATATATCTCCCTGTTCGGGCCTCGATCGACACACTCTATACTCTCTCATGCAGATTGTCTATCTAGGTCAGTCCATCCAAGCCGCCCCCACTCTTTCGACCACATCGCGGGCCACGCTCACTCAATCTCTCTCTCTGTGTGTGTCTCTCTGTATGTCTCAATTGACCTTGCTCTTTCTCGGACACAAATGATATATCTCCATGTTTGAGCCCAATTCGACATATTCATATTGTATACTCTCTCACGCACATTGTCTATCTAGGTCACTCTCTCCAACCCGTCTCACTCTTTCGATCGCACGACGACCCACACTCGCTCAATCTCTCTCCCTTTATATATGTAATCAATTGACCTTGCTTCCTCCCACGCACAAAATATATCTACATGTCTGTGACTGGATCATCTCTCAAGCTCTATCTTACAGCCCTCACCCTGCCCAAAAGCTCAATCAGACAATATCTCTCCAGAGCATATATCTCTTTTCAACGAATGTCGGACCACACTCACTTTGTCTCTCTGTCTATATGTGTCTCGATTGACCTCGCTTTCTCACGCCGTATCTTCCACACATTGAAGCTACCTCTCCATCCCTCGCAAAGCCGGAGCTATTTACATTGCGAGGGGGGCTCCAACCTTGGATTAATTTGTGTAGGCATTTATTCCGGTGGGTTTAGATTATATTTTCGTAGCATTCGGCCCACAACTACTCCAAACACCGTTGCAACCCCCGCACCTCCCCCAACTGATTTCCCTCTGGCTCGGTCATCGCTCTCTCGCACGTCCTTTCTCGGCTTCAACGTTGCACCATGGTATTATTGCAAAAAACTCGGTTGTTCTCTTTAATTATTACAAATAAGCTACAAAACTACACACCGATAGTCGACCTGTAATGGAACAAATTCCGACCCACAAATTAAAGTGCTACAAACTACACACCGAGGGGGCCAGCTGTCATGAAAAAAATTTGGACCCATATATAAATTAAAAAATAAAAATGACGAGGATCGAACATGCGACCAGGGCCTTCAAGCCGCACGTCAATAGGCAACATACATAGTACAACAATGTTTGTTGTACCCCCCTTTGTTCATATAGTGTTTTTATATTACCACAGCCTATTTAATGGATAACATGTAATTATTTTTAGTACATTAATGGGACCAGCCCATTAGCACATACTATTCGCCTTCACTTACTAGTGGGTTCCATGTCTGCTCTCTCTCTCTCCTCACCTTCTACGTTTAGATGCACGGGCAAACACGAAGAACTCGCGGGCGATGTTGCCATTGACCATATCTAGACGTGTTCACAAGTTACGGCACCAGTTTCACGTACTAGTAGTACTAGTCAATGTGTACATGCAACGCACGTTAATTTGGAAGTATATTAAGTGCATGCGGATATTAAGTAGGATATTATTTGCGTGTTATTATGTGATTAGCACTATTTTTGGCATGAAATTAACTGCACGCTAAACGTGTTGAGCGTTCGACATTGAAGCAGTCTAGGTCGTTGGATGAGAAGGAATACATGTGGCTTGATGACGTTTTATATTTAATTTGATACGGCTCTAGCAGAAAATTCAATTGATCAAACCATAGATGTGTTGGGGATCGTAGCAGAATTTCAAAAAAATTCCTACGCATCACCAAGATCCATCTATGGAGTATAGTAGCAACGAGGGGAAAGGAGTGCATCTACATACCCTTGTAGATCGCGAGCGGAAGCATTCCAATGAACGGGGTTGATGGAGTCGTACTCGCCGTGATCCAAATCACCGATGACCGAGAGCCGAACGGACGGCACCTCCGCGTTCAACACACGTACGGAGCAGCGACGTCTCCTCCTTCTTGGTCCAGCAAGGGGGAAGGAGAGGTTGATGGAGATCCAGCAGCACGACGGCGTGGTGGTGGAAGTAGCGGGGATCCCGGCAGGGCTTCACCAAGCGTAAGCGGGAGGAAGAGGTGTTGCAGGGGGAGAGGGAAGCGCCAGGGGCTGTGGTGCTGCTGCCCTCCCTCCCCCCACTATATATAGGCCCCCTAGAGGGGGGCGCCGGCCCTGGAACCCATCTACAAGGGGGGCGGCCGCCAGGGGGGAAACTCCCCCCCCCCCAAGTCAAGTGGGGCGCCCCCCACCCCCAGGGTTTCCAACCCTAGGCGCAGGGGGAGGCCCATGGGGGGCGCCCCAGCCCACTAAGGGCTGGTTCCCTTCCCACTTCATCCCATGGGGCCCTCCGGGATAGGTGGCCCCACCCGGTGGATCCCCGGGGACCTTCCGGTGGTCCCGGTACAATACCGATAACCCCCGAAACTTTCCCGGTGGCCAAAACTGGACTTCCTATATATAATTCTTCACCTCCGGACCATTCCGGAACTCCTCGTGATGTCCGGGATCTCATCCGGGAATCCGAACGACTTTCGGGTTTCCGCATACTAATATCTCTACAACCCTAGCGTCACCGAACCTTAAGTGTGTAGACCCTACGGGTTCGGGAGACATGCAGACATGACCGAGACGCCTCTCCGGTCAATAACCAACAGCGGGATCTGGATACCCATGTTGGCTCCCACATGTTCCATGACGATCTCATCGGATGAACCACGATGTCGAGGATTCAATCAATCCCGTATACAATTCCCTTTGTCAATCGGTATGTTACTTGCCCGAGATTCGATCGTCGGTATCCCAGTACCTTGTTCAATCTCGTTACCGGCAAGTCACTTTACTCGTACCGTAATGCATGATCCCGTGGCTAACTCCTTAGTCACATTGAGCTCATTATGATGATGCATTACCGAGTGGGCCTAGAGATAGCTCTCCGTCATACGGAGTGACAAATCCCAGTCTCGATCCATGCCAACTCAACAGACACTTTCGGAGATACCCGTAGTGCACCTTTATAGTCACCCAGTTACGTTGTGACGTTTGGCACACCCAAAGCACTCCTACGGTATCCGGGAGTTGCATGATCTCATGGTCTAAGGAAAAAATACTTGACATTAGAAAAGCTCTAGCAAACGAACTACACGATCTTTTATGCTATGCTTAGGATTGGGTCTTGTCCATCACATCATTCTCCTAATGATGTGATCCCGTTATCAATGACATCCAATGTCCATAGTCAGGAAACCATGACTATCTGTTGATCAACGAGCTAGTCAACTAGAGGCTTACTAGGGACACGTTGTGGTCTATGTATTCACACATGTATTACGATTTCCGGATAACACAATTATAGCATGAACAATAGACAATTATCATGAACAAAGAAATATAATAGTAACCATTTATTATTGCCTCTAGGGCATATTTCCAACAGTCTCCCACTTGCACTAGAGTCAATAATCTAGTTACATTGTGATGAATCGAACACCCATAGCGTCCTGGTGTTGATCATGTTTTGCTCTAGGGAGAGGTTTAGTCAACGGATCTGCTACATTCAGGTCCGTATGTACTTTACAAATATCTATGTCTCCATTTTGAACACTTTCACGAATGGAGTTGAAGCGACGCTTGATATGCCTGGTCTTCTTGTGAAACCTGGGCTCCTTGGCAAGGGCAATAGCTCCAGTGTTGTCACAGAAGAGAGTCATTGGGCCCGACGCATTGGGAATCACCCCTAGGTCGGTAATGAACTCCTTCATCCAGACTGCTTCCTGTGCTGCCTCTGAGGCCGCCATGTACTCCGCTTCACATGTAGATCCCGCCACGACGCTTGCTTGCAACTGCACCAGCTTACTGCCCCTCCATTCAAAATATACACGTATCCGGTTTGTGACTTCGAGTCATCCAGATCTGTGTCGAAGCTAGCGTCGACGTAACCCTTTACGACGAGCTCTTCATCACCTCCATCAACGAGAAACATATCCTTAGTCCTCTTCAGGTACTTCAGGATATTCTTGACCGCTGTCCAGTGTTCCATGCCGGGATTACTTTGGTACCTACCTACCAAACTTACGGCAAGGTTTACATCAGGTCTGGTACACAGCATGGCATACATAATAGACCCTATGGCCGAGGCATAGGGGATGACACTCATCTTTTCTCTATCTTCTGCCATGGTCGGGCATTGAGCCGTGCTCAATTGCACACCTTGCAATACAGGCAAGAACCCCTTCTTGGACTGATCCATATTGAACTTCTTCAATATCTTGTCAAGGTACGTACTCTGTGAAAGACCAATGAGGCGTCTTGATCTATCTCTATAGATCTTGATGCCTAATATATAAGCAACTTCTCCAAGGTCCTTCATTGAAAAACACTTATTCAAATAGGCCTTTATACTTTCCAAGAATTCTATATCATTTCCCATCAATAGTATGTCATCCACATATAATAAGAGAAATGCTACAGAGCTCCCACTCACTTTCTTGTAAACACAGGCTTCTCCATAAGTCTGTGTAAACTCAAACGCTTTGATCATCTCATCGAAGCGAATGTTCCAACTCCGAGATGCTTGCACCAGCCCATAGATTGAGCGCTGGAGCATGCATACCTTGTTAGCATTCTTAGGATCGACAAAACCTTCCGGCTGCATCATATACAATTCTTCCTTAAGAAATCCGTTAAGGAGTGCCGTTTTGACGTCCATCTGCCATATCTCATAATCATAGTATGCGGCAATTGCTAACATGATTCGGACGGACTTCAGGTTCGCTACGGGTGAGAAAGTCTCATTGTAGTCAACCCCTTGAACTTGTCGATAACCCTTAGCAACAAGTCGAGCCTTATAGATGGTCACATTACCATCCGTGTCTGTCTTCTTCTTAAAGATCCATTTATTTTCTATGGCTCGCCGATCATCGGGCAAGTCAATCAAAGTCCATACTTCGTTTTCATACATGGATCCTATCTCGGATTTCATGGCTTCTAGCCATTTGTCGGAATCCGGGCCCGCCATCACTTCTTCATCGTTCGAAGGTTCACCGTTGTCCAACAACATGATTTCCAGGACAGGGTTGCCGTACCACTTTGGTGCGGAACGTGTCCTTGTGGACCTTCGAAGTTCAGCAGTAACTTGATCCGAAGCTTCATGGTCATCATCATTAACTTCCTCCCCAGTCGGCGTAGGCACCACAGGAACATCTTCCCGTGCTGTGCTACTTTCCGGTTCGGAAGGGGTGACTATCACCTCATCAAGTTCCACTTTCCTCCCACTCAATTCTTTCGAGAGAAACTCTTTCTCCAGAAAGGACCCGTTCTTGGCAACAAAGATTTTGCCTTCGAATCTGAGGTAGAAGGTATACCCAATGGTTTCCTTAGGGTATCCTATGAAGACGCATTTTTCCGACTTGGGTTCGAGCTTTTCAGGTTGAAGTTTCTTGACATAAGCATCGCATCCCCAAACTTTTAGAAACGACAGCTTAGGTTTCTTCCCAAACCATAATTCATACGGTGTCGTCTCAACGGATTTCGACGGAGCCCTATTTAAAGTGAATGCGGCAGTCTCTAAAGCATAGCCCCAAAATGAGAGCGGTAGATCGGTAAGAGACATCATAGATCGCACCATATCCAATAGAGTGCGATTACGACGTTCGGACACACCATTTCGCTGAGGTGTTCCAGGCGGCGTGAGTTGTGAAACGATTCCACATTTCTTTAAGTGCGTACCAAATTCGTGACTTAAATATTCTCCACCACGATCTGATCGTAAGAACTTTATTTTCCTGTCACGTTGATTCTCAACCTCACTCTGAAATTCCTTGAACTTTTCAAAGGTTTCAGACTTGTGTTTCATTAGGTAGACATACCCATATCTACTTAAGTCATCAGTGAGAGTGAGAACATAACGATATCCTCCGCGAGCCTCAACACTCATTGGACCGCACACATCGGTATGTATGATTTCCAATAAATTGGTTGCTCACTCCATTGTTCCGGAGAACGGAGTCTTGGTCATCTTACCCATGAGGCATGGTTCGCACGAGTCAAATGATTCGTAATCAAGAGACTCCAAAAGTCCATCTGCATGGAGCTTCTTCATGCGCTTGACACCAATGTGACCAAGGCGGAAGTGCCACAAGTATGTGGGACTATCGTTATCAACTTTACATCTTTTGGTATTCACACTATGAATATGTGTAACATCACGTTCGAGATTCATTAAGAATAAACCATTGACCAGCGGGGCATGACCATAAAACATATCTCTCAAATAAATAGAACAACCATTATTCTCGGATTTAAATGAGTAGCCATCTCGAATTAAACGAGATCCAGATACAATGTTCATGCTCAAAGCTGGCACTAAATAACAATTATTGAGGTTTAAAACTAATCCCGTAGGTAAATGTAGAGGCAGCGTGCCGACGACGATCACATCGACCTTGGAACCATTCCCGACGTGCATCGTCACCTCGTCCTTTGCCAGTCTCCGCTTATTCCGCAGTTCCTGTTTTGAGTTACAAATATGAGCAACCGCACCGGTATCAAATACCCAAGAGCTACTACGAGTACTGGTAAGGTACACATCAATTACATGTATATCACATATACCTTTGGTGTTGCCGGCCTTCTTGTCCGCTAAGTATTTGGGGCAGTTCCGCTTCCAGTGACCACTTCCCTTGCAATAAAAGCACTCAGTCTCAGGCTTGGGTCCATTCTTTGACTTCTTCCCAGTAACTGCCTTACCGGGCGCGGCAACTCCCTTGCCGTCCTTCTTGAAGTTCTTCTTGCCCTTGCCTTTCTTGAACTTAGTGGTTTTATTCACCATCAACACATGATGTTCCTTTCTGATCTCCACCTCCGCTGATTTCAGCATCGAATATACCTCAGGAATGGTCTTTTCCATCCCCTGCATATTGAAGTTCATCACAAAGCTCTTGTAGCTCGGTGGAAGCGACTGAAGGATTCTGTCAATGACCGCATCATCCGGGAGATTAACTCTCAGCTGAGACAAGCGGTTGTGTAACCCAGACATTCTGAGTATGTGCTCACTAACAGAACTATTTTCCTCCATTTTACAGCTGAAGAACTTGTCGGAGACTTCATATCTCTCGACCCGGGCATGAGCTTGGAAAACCATTTTCAGCTCTTCGAACATCTCATTTGCTCCATGTTTCTCAAAACGCTTTTGGAGACCCGGTTCTAAGCTGTAAAGCATGCCGCACTGAACGAGGGAGTAATCATCAGCACGTGATTGCCAAGCGTTCATAACATCTTGGTTCTCTGGGATTGGTGCTTCACCTAGCGGTGCTTCTAGGACATAATCTTTCTTAGCAGCTATGAGGATGATCCTCCGGTTCCGGACCCAGTCCGTATAGTTATTGCCATCATCTTTCAGCTTGGTTTTCTCTAGGAACGTGTTGAAGTTGAGGACAACGTGGGCCATTTGATCTACAAGACATATTGTAAAGATTTTAGACTAAGTTCATGATAATTAAGTTCATATAATCAAATTATTCAATGAACCCCCACTCAGATAGACATCCCTCTAGTCATCTAAGTGAAACATGATCCGAGTTAACTAGGCCGTGTCCGATCATCACGTGAGACGGACTAGTCAAGATCGGTGAACATCTCCATGTTGATCGTATCTTCTATACGACTCATGCTCGACCTTTCGGTCCTCCGTGTTCCGAGGCCATGTCTGTACATGCTAGGCTCGTCAAGTCAACCTAAGTGTATTGCGTGTGTTCCGAGGCCATGTGTGTACATGCTAGGCTCGTCAACACCCGTTGTATGCGAACGTTAGAATCTATCACACCCGATCATCACATGGTGCTTCGAAACAACGAACCTTCGCAACGGTGCACAGTTAGGGGAAACACTTTCTTGAAATTATTATAAGGGATCATCTTACTTACTACCGTCGTTCTAAGCCAATAAGATGCAAAACATGATAAACATCACATGCAATCAAATAGTGACATGATATGGCCAATATCATTTTGCTCCTTTGATGTCCATCTTCGGGGCACCATGATCATCTTCGTCACCGGCATGACACCATGATCTCCATCATCATGATCTCCATCATTGTGTCTTCATGAAGTTGTCACGCCAACGATTACTTCTACTTCGATGGCTAACGCGCTTAGCAATAAACTAAAGTAATTTACATGGCGTTATTCAATGACACGCAGGTCATACAAAAAATAAAGACAACTCCTATGGCTCCTGCCGGTTGTCATACTCATCGACATGCAAGTCGTGATTCCTATTACAAGAATATGATCAATATCATACATCACATATATCATTCATCACATCTTCTGGCCATATCACATCACATAGCACATGCTGCAGAAACAAGTTAGACGTCCTCTAATTGTTGTTGCAAGTTTTTACGTGGCTTGTATAGGTTTCTAGCAAGAACGTTTCTTACCTACGTAAAACCACAACGTGATATGCCAATTTCTATTTATCCTTCATAAGGACCCTTTTCATCGAATCCGTTCCGACTAAAGTGGGAGAGACAGACACCCGCTAGCCACCTTATGGAACTAGTGCATGTCAGTCGCTGGAACCTGTCTCACGTAAGCGTACGTGTAAGGTCGGTCCGGGCCGCTTCATCCCACAATGCCGCCGAAACAAGATAAGACTAGTAGCGGCAAGAAGAATTTGCAACATCTACGCCCACAACTGCTTTGTGTTCTACTCGTGCATAGTAACTACGCATAGGCCTGGCTCATGATGCCACTGTTGGGGATCGTAGCAGAATTTTAAATTTTTTCCTACGCATCACCAAGATCCATCTATGGAGTATACTAGCAACGAGGGGAAAGGAGTGCATCTACATACCCTTGTAGATCGCGAGCGGAAGCGCTCCAATGAACGGGGTTGATGGAGTCGTACTCGCCGTGATCCAAATCACCGATGACCGAGTGCCGAACGGACGGCACCTCCGCGTTCAACACACGTACGGAGCAGCGACGTCTCCTCCTTCTTGATCCAGCAAGGGGGAAGGAGAGGTTGATGGAGATCCAGCAGCACGACGGCGTGGTGGTGGAAGTAGCGGGGATCCCAGCAGGGCTTCGCCAAGCGTAAGCGGGAGGGAGAGGTGTTGCAGGGGGAGAGGGAGGCGCCAGGGGCTGTGGTGCTGCTGCCCTCCCTCCCCCCACTATATATAGGCCCCCTGGAGGGGGGCGCCGGCCCTGGAACCCATCTACAAGGGGGGGCGGCGGCCAGGGGGGAAACTTCCCCCCCAAGTCAAGTGGGGCGCCCCCCACCCCCAGGGTTTCCAACCCTAGGCGCAGGGGGAGGCCCATGGGGGGGCTCCCCAGCCCACTAAGGGCTGGTTCCCTTCCCACTTCAGCCCATGGGGCCCTCCAGGATAGGTGGCCCCACCCGATGGACCCCCGGGACCCTTCCGGTGGTCCCGGTACAATACCGATAACCCCCGAAACTTTCCCGGTGGCCGAAACTGGACTTCCTATATATAATTCTTCACCTCCGGACCATTCCGGAACTCCTCGTGACGTCCGGGATCTCATCCGGGACTCCGAACAACTTTCGGGTTTCCGCATGCTAATATCTCTACAACCCTAGCGTCACCGAACCTTAAGTGTGTAGACCCTACGGGTTCGGGAGACATGCAGACATGACCGAGACGCCTCTCCGGTCAATAACCAACAGCGGGATCTGGATACCCATGTTGGCTCCCACATGTTCCACGATGATCTCATCGGATGAACCACAATGTCGAGGATTCAATCAATCCCGTATACAATTCGCTTTGTCAGTCGGTACGTTACTTGCCCGAGATTCGATCGTCGGTATCCCAATACCTTGTTCAATCTCGTTACCGACAAGTCACTTTACTCGTACCGTAATGCATGATCCCGTGGCTAACTCCTTAGTCACATTGAGCTCATTATGATGATGCATTACCGAGTGGGCCCAGAGATACCTCTCCGTCATACGGAGTGACAAATCCGAGTCTCGATCCGTGCCAACTCAACAGACACTTTCGGAGATACCCGTAGTGCACCTTTATAGTCACCCAGTTACGTTGTGACGTTTGGCACACCCAAAGCACTCCTACGGTATCCGGGAGTTGCACGATCTCATGGTCTAAGGAAAAAATACTTGACATTGGAAAAGCTATAGCAAACGAACTACACGATCTTTTATGCTATGCTTAGGATTGGGTCTTGTCCATCACATCATTCTCCTAATGATGTGATCCCGTTATCAATGACATCCAATATCCATAGTCAGGAAACCATGACTATCTGTTGATCGACGAGCTAGTCAACTAGAGGCTTACTAGGGACACGTTGTGGTCTATGTATTCACACATGTATTACGATTTCCGGATAACACAATTATAGCATGAACAATAGACAATTATCATGAACAAAGAAATATAATAATAACCATTTATTATTGCCTCTAGGGCATATTTCCAACAAGATGTCATTCAGTCTGACTCCAACTTTACATTCATACGCCGATCGATCTAAAATAAACGGAAATGATAAACATTCGGATTTTAAGCATGGCAATCCGAATGTTTTTCATGCAAATTTAGATTACGCAGCGGCGCCGGGGGCGTCTTGCAGTGGGAAGCGGCTCCTCTGCCATGCTCCGTGTGTTGTTGGGCCACTGACCGACGACGATGGCGACGGCGACGGTGGCGTCTTCCGCCGTTGTTGGCTTACTCCTGGACGTTGTCCCTAGCTTCAAGGAAAGCCACAATGTTCTGGACTTCGGTCTCCAGGAGCGAGTCAACTCGTGGGAGGAGGCGACCGGCGTTGGTGCAAGGAAGCAGTCGACGGCGGCCATCCATGCCGCTGAGGGGGGCACTGGCAACCGCGCGGGGACGGGCGCTGACAACGGCGCGGTGGAGACATTCATGTGCACGGGCACAGGCATGGGCGCCTGCGTCAGTGCACGTGCAGGCACATGCGCTGGCAGGTGCACGGGTACCGGCACGGGTGTGCGCGTTAGTGCACGCGCAGGCGCATGCGCTGGCAGGTGCACGGGCGCGTGAAAGTCGGCAGGGACCTTTTGGAACCCCGTGGCATCAAGCTCGGCGACAATGTGCGGCTCCCAGCCCATCAATGCCACGGGGATGGGCGCTGGCGCAGTCGGGGCGATGGGAGCCGGAACGGGAGCGGGGACAGGCGCAACGTCTTCCTGCAAGGCCGGTTCAAGCTCGTCCCAAAGCGCCTTATGTTCTTGAGACTCCAGCTGGGTGTCTTCCTCAGGAAGCTGGAAGACTAAGGGCAGACCATCGTGATGCGGCATGCCTTGCGGTTAGGTTAGGCTTGTTGGAGGTAGACGACAGGAGAATCGGAGAGGAAGAGAGAAGATTGTAGCGATACTGGGTAGTGCAGGGTTGATTTTAAACTGCGGCACCGGCGCCATTAAAAGTGGGGGCAGTTGGGACGAAATTAGGCGGCGGAGCCTGGTCAAAGGGCTCGCCGCCCGATTAGCCCGCGCAGCGGTCTGCTCGCACGCCTCCCGGTTAGCCGGCGCAACGGTCTGCTCGCACGCCTCCCGTCGAATCACACACTTGCTCGAACGACACCTGCCGATGAGAAGCTGGACTCGTGGCGGCACGTAAACGCCCACGGTTTCAATAGTGAAAGCGTTCACCTTAACGTGACAGGTCTTTGTTCGAAAATACCTTGGCTCTTCATTTGTGCAACTTCTCATAAGCAGCTTGTCTCAAATTGAAGAAAAAAATTACATAGGAATATTTGTGCCCTATCACGAGACCATGCTCAGTTTCATGAATTTCCGGTCACTTTTGGATTTTCTGAAATTTAAAATCCAGGATTCAAAACAATATCATAACCTGCATCATGCACTAAATTTTCAAGCAATACATCTTTCCTTTTCTATTTCTTAAGAAAGGATTTGGTCAAACATTTTGCTTAGTTAGACTTCAGACAAGTTATATATGCAGAGTAAAAGGATAATCCCTCCGTACCAGTGCATTGCCTGATATATTAACTCAAGTACTAGGCACGAACAAACGGGCTCAATTATGTGCTCATCCTGGTGTAGTACTCCTATTAGTACTAGGCAATGGAGTTGACGGGTGACCTTGGGTAGCGCGATCGAGGGAATTGAACCGTGCTCGGCACGGTAGGTAACGTTGTCTAGTTACTAAAGCATCCCTCCATTGTTCATCGGTTGTCATTATGGACCGAGGACGTGAGGGGAATTTCCTAGGGCTAGAATTCTGGCCGCCAGATATTTTGACTCGAAACGTGGAGGCTCGACTGGTTGGGGTTGGCTAATGTGCATACCACGCACGCCATCAGAAGGACATGAGCCCGTTTTTTTGAGGATCAACACGAGCCAGGGTCTGGCTGGTACGCCGTTGGGTCCTGCCATTCGAGAATACAAAAGGAATCTTTTAAATTGCCGAAGGAATCTATGTGTATTACAATGCCTGTATTTTCCTTGCAAAGAGTAATCTCAACATGGTAACTGATTTATGACGAGTTCTTGAATTAGAGTGAGTTTGTGATATAGTGATCTCAACGTGGATTTCACATTTCATGGTATCCCTAGTAAGTTTTTCATTGCAAATTCAAATTTAAAAGATGAACGGTATGGTGGTGAGAAAACTTTGTATGAATCAAGCATATGACCACACACACACACGAATACAACAACAATCCAGTAAGTATAGTGCATCTATTTTTCCAAACCATGCATGTATGACACGAATTCAAAAAGACTCATTCTGTTCCTAAATATTTGTCTTTTAGAGATTTCAACAAGTGACTACATACAGAGCAAAATGAGTGAATCTACACTCTAAAATATGTCTATATACATCCGTATGTGGCAGTCCATTTGAAATCTCTAAAAAGACTAATATTTAGGAACGACGGGACTATAATGTAAGACATGCATGGTCCTCAATTGAATATTTAAAATGAACAGGAAACTGAAACATGAATATTAAGTCTAGTACTACATACTCCCTCCGGTCCTTTTTATTCCGCATATAAGAATTGTCTGAAGTCAAGCTTCATAAAGTTTGACCATATTTATATGAAAAAATATTAATATATACAATACTAAATTTATATAGTATGAAAACTAAAGTCATGACGCATCTAATGTTGTTGATTTTCACATTCTGAATGTTGGTATTTTTCTCTATAAATTCGGTCAAAGTTTACGAGGTTTGACTTCAGACAAACCTTATATGCGAACTAAAAAAGGACCAGAGGGAGTACATGCAAATGTTGTGTTTAGGCGGAGCTATGTAGATTGTCGGGGGTTAACCCCTCGACCTTAGATAAAATTGTGAAGCTCTGTTTAGGATTGTTTAGATTGTATTATTTGAACATTATATTTGTCCCCACCCTCCCAAATACTTATTGGTTGTGCACCCCCCCTCCTCCTCCCCGGGAGAATATCATGTGCCCCCACACCTTAGATGCTATATGTTGATACGAGTTGCTTGTACCTTGTAGATCTGAGATATAGCAGCTCACAGGATGTCTTGATATTTTTACAGGAAACCTTAATGAGTTTGAGAATTGCACACAATTTGTACAAAAACTACTTAGATGCCCTTGGATCCCATATCCAACGACCTCGAAGCTTGTATCACCGTAGCATCTAAGAAGAAGGAGGACCTCATATTCTCCTATATGTAAGAAGATCATGTGCTACCACACCTTAGATGCTTTGGTGATACAAGCTCTTCGGAGCCGTTGGATTTGTGATCCAACAACTCCTCGGTGGTTCGAATGTTTTTTTGCAGAAAAGCCCCCAAAGAGTTCGGCCACTACTTACAAGCACAAAGACTGCTCAGATGCCATTTGATCTCAGATCGAACGACCTCGAAGCTCGTATCACCGTAGCATCCAAGCTGTGAGAGCACCTGATGTTTTCTCACACGAGAGAGTATGAGGTGCTCCTGCACCGTAGATTCTATGGTGATACGATTTCCCGGAGATCTAATGGCTCACAGTAGGAGGTTTGAATTTTTTTTGCAATATATGCCTGAGAGAGTTTGGGAATTGCGCAGAAAGTACAAATACTACGCATGTGGCATCTGATCATAAATCATACGACCTAGATGCTCATATCACCATAGTGGCTAATTAAGCTACGGGGAGCACCTAATAGGAGCAACGGGTAGCCGTTGGATCCAAGATGCAGCGGCACACACGAGGCCTGGATGTTTTATTTGCAAAAAAAACCTTGGAGAGTTTGGAAATTGCGTATAATTACAAAGACTACTCCCAAGCCATTGGATCTCAGTTCCAACAACGTAAAAAATCATATCACCATAGCATATAAGCTGCAGGGTGGATATGATATTCTATGCCGCTGTCATTTTTGTTCCTAAAATTGCAAAATACGTGTAACTCGTGCCGTTACTTGTCTAACAGCGCAAAGTGTTTGTTCAAAAAAACCATCCTACACTAAAATATCGGAACAACACACCAGGGTCCCACTTGTCATTGATCAAATTTGGACCTAAAACTAACAAATCTGAAAGACGAGATTCGAACTGGCAACCTGGACTACAAAGTGTAAGTTGATAGCCTGAAACAACAATGGTTGTTGGCTTTGTCCCATAACTTGATTTTATACAGTATTACGTTGAGTAGAGTAGAGGGAGTGGCTCGTCAACACGTGCATGACCGTTGACTCACTTGCTGGTGGGTCCCAGGTCTGCGATCTCTCTCTCCTCTCCATCATCTAACCTTTAGGTGCACGGGCACACACAAAGAGCGGCGCTAGCTTGCCATGGTGTTATTATAACTAAAAAAGCTTGGAAAATAGAAGAACAAGAGACGTTGTGGCTGGTCGAGACGGAGCTAACTACACATATCCTCCGTGCCACGTTAGCATGATGAAGCTATGTGGCTAGTGGGGTGTTTTCGACCGACTGGCTGGGTCCCGAGGTCGAACCATAGGTAGTATGTCTGATACAGTATATTTTTACACGCACATTTTTCCTCCGTGCCAAGATGTGGCACACCCTACCGCCTGGTTTCGGGGCCCTCCCGGGTGGTGTGGGCATATATTCTTCCTTGTCGAGACGTGGGACGCCCTACCCGCGTTTTCTGGGTCCTCCTCAGTCGTAGCGTCGAAGCAAGTCAATGAGTCATCAAATCATGAAAGACCACCTTTCCTGCCGAGTACATCAGTGAAGCACGGTGGCTAGCTAGTTGGGCTAGTGCGACCGATTAGCTAGGCCGCCGCCACATTTGTTTTTTCACCCCTTTTTTATCTCCTTGCCAGCAGGTAAATTTAAATATCCACCGCGGCGTTGCTCTGGTCTTCGGGTGCGGCAGGCGCGACATGATTTTTAATTTTTGATTGACGGGAGTAGGCGCGGCAGAATTTTTAATTTTTGATTGATGGGAGCAGGCACGGCAACAATTAGTCACGATGACTCTGCTGTAAAACCCACTGCTCCCTGATGTGAAAAGTCATTGACTGGTGTTTTCCCGTGGTGAAAACCAAAAGATTCACCCCGCTCCTCGGCTGGCTTCCGCCGCCTTCCCGTAGATTGCATTGCCTTTCAGCCGTTTCGCCCCCATTGCTTCTACCTGGTGCCATGGCGGTGCAGTAGATCACGGAGTATGAGGTGAGGCGCCTGACATAGGAGCTCCAGGCCAAGGATGTGGAGCTCAGGGCCAAGGACGTGGAGCTCCGTGAGCTCAAGGAGGAGAGGAAAGCCATGCTCCTCCATTATGTGCGGGAGTTCACAGAGCTTCAAAAGCGGCAGCATTCCCCACAAAGATGCTCGAGGCGTCGGCGGCGTTGCTGCAGAAAGCGGGAGATACGATAGGCCATCAGGGGAGCCAGCTGGAGCGCGAGCGGGCCGATCGTGACGAGGTCCAGGATCGCCTCAGCCACTTGGTGGACCAAGTTGCCACGCACGTGTTGCGGCTGCGTGATGCCTACCATCGTGCCAGCGCGACTATGCCGGCCGGCGGGCTAAACCCGTTCGACCACCCCGTCGACTTCAACGAGCTGCGGCTTCCTGACATGGTTTCCTTCTTCACCTATATCTCCGAGGAGTTGACCGTCTCTGCGTGATGGTGGGGGCGGACTATTGGAAATATGCCCTAGAGGCAATAATAAATGGTTATTATTATATTTCTTTGTTCATGGTAATTGTCTATTATTCATGCTATAATTGTATTGTCCGGAAATCGTAATACATGTGTGAATACATAGACCACAACCTGTCCCTAGTAAGACTCTAGTTGACTAGCTCGTTGATCAACAGATAGTCATGGTTTCCTGACTATGGACATTGGATGTCATTGATAACGGGATCACATCATTAGGAGAATGATGTGATAGACAAGACCCAATCCTAAGCATAGCATAAAAGATCGTGTAGTTTCGTTTGCTAGAGCTTTTCCAATGTCAAGTATCTTTTCCTTAGACCATGAGATCGTGCAACTCCCGGATACCGTAGGAGTGCTTTGGGTGTGCCAAACGTCACAACGTAACTGGGTGACTATAAAGGTGCATTACGGGTATCTCTGAAAGTGTCTGTTGGGTTGGCACGGATCGAGACTGGGATTTGTCACTCCGTGTGACGGAGAGGTATCCCTGGGCCCACTCGGTAATGCATCATCATAATGAGCTCAATGTGACAAAGGCGTTAGTCACGGGATCATGCATTGCGGTACGAGTAAAGAGACTTGCCGGTAACGAGATTGAACAAGGTATTGGGATACCGACGATCGAATCTCGGGCAAGTAACATACCGTTTGACAAAGGGAATTGCATACGGATTGATTGAATCCTCGACACCGTGGTTCATCCGATGAGATCATCATGGAGCATGTGGGAGCCAGCATGGGTATCCAGATCCCGCTGTTGGTTATTGACCGGAGAGGCGTCTCGGTCATGTCTGCATGTCTCCCGAACCCGTAGGGTCTACACACTTAAGGTCCGGTGACGCTAAGGTTGTAGAGATATATGTATGCGGAAACCCAAAAGTTGTTCAGAGTCCCGGATGAGATCCCGGACGTCACGAGAGGTTCCGGAATGGTCCGGAGGTGAAGAATTATATATAGGAAGTCAAGTTTCGGCCACCGGGAAAGTTTCGGGGGTTACCGGTATTGTACCGGGACCACCGGAAGGGTCCCGGGGGTCCACCGGGTGGGGCCACCTATCCCGGAGGGCCCCATGGGCTGAAAGTGGAAGGGAACCAGCCCCTAGTGGGCTGGGCGCCCCCCATGGGCCTCCCCCCATGCGCCTAGGGTTAGGAACCCTAGGGTGGGGGGACTTCCCCCTTGCCTTGGGGGGCAAGCAACCCCTTTCCACCCCTTGGCCGCCGCCCCCCCAACCCTAGATGGGTTTTGGCCGGCCCCCCCTCCCAAGGGGGCCTATATAAAGGGGGGAGGGAGGGCAGCAACCTACAGCCTTGGGCGCCTCCCTCCTCCCCTGCAACACCTCTCTCTCTCTCTCTCGCAGAAGCTTGGCGAAGCCCTGCCGGAGACCCGCTACATCCACCACCACGCCGTCGTGCTGTTGGATCTCCATCAACCTCTCCTTTCCCCTTGCTGGATCAAGAAGGAGGAGACGTCACTGCACCGTACGTGTGTTGAACGCGGAGGTGTCGTCCGTTCGGCACTCGGTCATCGGTGATTTGGATCACGGCGAGTACGACTCCGTCATCCATGTTCATTGGAACGCTTCCGCTCGCGATCTACAAGGGTATGTAGATGCACTCCTTTCGCCTCGTTGCTAGTAGACTCCATAGATGCATCTTGGTGAGCGTAGGAAAATTTTAAATTATGCTACGATTCCCAACGGTGGCATCATGAGCCAAGTCTATGCGTACTTACTATGCACGAGTAGAACACAAAGAAGTTGTGGGCGTTGAGTTTGCCAATTCTTCTTGCTGCTACCATTATTTTCTTGTTTCAGCGGCATTGTAGGATGAAGCGGCCCGGACCGACCTTACACGTACACTTACGTGAGACAGGTTCCACCGACTGACATGCACAAGTTGCATAAGGTGGCTAGCGGGTGTCTGTCTCTCCTACTTTAGTCGGAACGGATTCGATGAAAAGGGTCCTTATGAAGGGTAAATAGAAATTGGAAAATCACGTTGTGGTCATACGTAGGTAAGAAACGTTCTTGCTAGAAACCTACAAACCACGTAAAAACTTGCAACAACAATTAGAGGACGTCTAACTTGTTTTTGCAGCAAGTGCTATGTATGTGATATGGCCAGAAGATGTGATGAATGATATATGTGATGTATGAGATTGATCATATTCTTGTAATAGGAATCACGACTTGCATGTCGATGAGTATGACAACCGGCAGGAGCCATAGGAGTTGTCTTTATTATTTTGCATGACCTGCGTGTCATTGAATAACGCCATGTAAATTACTTTACTTTGTTGCTAAACGCGTTAGCCATAGAAGTAGAAGTAATCGTTGGCGTGACGACTTCATGAAGACACAATGATGGAGATCATGATGATGGAGATCATGGTGTCATGCCGGTGACGAAGATGATCATGGTGCCCCGAAGATGGAGATCAAAGGAGCATGATGATATTGGCCATATCATGTCACTATTTGATTGCATGTGATGTTTATCATGGTTTTGCATCTTATTTGCTTAGAACAACAGTAGTAAGTAAGATGATCCCTTATAATAATTTCAAGAAAGTGTTCACCCTAACTGTGCACCGTTGCGACGGTTCGTTGTTTCGAAGCACCAAGTGATGATCGGGTGTGATAGATTCTAACGTTCGAATACAACGGGTGTTGACGAGCCTAGCATGTACAGACATGGCCTCGGAACACACGCAATACACCTAGGTTGACTTGACGAGCCTAGCATGTACAGACATGGCCTCGGAACACGGAGGACCGAAAGGTCGAGCATGAGTCGTATAGAAGATACGATCAACATGGAGATGTTCACCGATCTTGACTAGTCCGTCTCACGTGATGATCGGACACGGCCTAGTTAAACTCGGATCATGTTTCACTTAGATGACTAGAGGGATGTCTATCTGAGTGGGAGTTCATAATCAGATGAACTTCATTATCATGAACATAGTCAAAAAGGTATTTGCAAATTATGTCATAGCTTGCGCTTTAGTTCTACTGGTTAAGATATGTTCCTAGAGAAAATTTAGTTGAAAGTTGGTAGTAGCAATTATGCGGACTGGGTCCGTAAACTGAGGATTGTCCTCATTGCTGCACAGAAGGCTTATGTCCTTAATGCACCACTCGGTGTGCTGAACCTCAGCATCGTCTGTAGATGTTACGAAACATCTGACATACACGTTTTGATGACTACGTGATAGTTCAGTGCGGTTTAGAATTGTGGCACCAAAGACGTTTTTGAAACATCGCAGAACATGTGAGATGTTCCGAAGACTGAAATTGGTATTTCAGACTAGTGCCCACGTCAAGAGGTATGAGACCTTTGACAAGTTTCTTAAGCCTGCAAACTAAGGGAGAAAAGCTCAATCGTTGAGCGTGTGCTCAGATTGTCTGAGTGCCACAATCGCTTGAATCGAGTGGGAGTTAATCTCCCAGATGAGATAGTGATAGTTCTCCATAGTCACTGCCGCCAAGCTAGTAGAGCTTCGTGATGAACTATAACATATCAAGGATAATTATGATGATCCTTGAGCTATTCGCGATGTTTGACACCGCGAGAGTAGAAATCAAGAAGGAGCATCAATTGTTGATGGTTAGTAAAACCACTAGTTTAAGAAGGGCAAGGGCAAAAGGGATACTTCATGAAACAGCAAGTCGTTTGCTGCTCTTGTGAAGAATCCCAAGGTTGAACCCAAACCCGAGACTAAGTGCTTCTGTAATGAGAGGAACGGTCACTGAAGCAGTACTACCCTAGATACTTGGTAGATGAGAAGGCAGGCAAGGTCGACAGAAGTATATTGGATATACGTTATATGAATGTGTACTTTACTAGTACTCCTAGCAGCACCAGGGTATTAGATACTGGTTCGGTTGCTAAGTGTTAGTAACTCAAAATAAAAGCTGCGGAATAAATGGAGACTAGCTAAAGGTGAGATGAAGATATGTGTTGGAAGTGTTTCCAAGGTTGATGTGATCAAGCATCGCATGCTCCCTCTACCATCGAGATTTGGTGTTTGCGTTGAACATGATTGGATTATGTTTACCGCAAAACGGTTATTCATTTAAGGAGAATAATGGTTACTCTGTTTATTTGAATAATACCTTCAATGGTCTTGCACCTAAAATGAATCTCGATCGTAGTGATACACATGTTCATGCCAAAAAGATATAAGATAGTAATGATAGTACCACATACTTGTGGCACTGCCACTTGAGTCATATTGGTGTAGAATGCATGAAGAAGCTCCATGTAGGTGGATCTTTGGACTCACTCATTTTTGAAAAGATTGAGACATGCGAACCATGTCTATTGGTATATATGCATGAAGAAACTCCATACAGATGGAACGTTTGGACTCACTTGATTATGAATCACTTGAGACATGCAAATCATACCACATGGGCAAAATGACTGAAAGTCCTCGTTTTCAGTGAGATGGAACAAGAGAGCAACTTATTGGAAGTAATACATTTTGATGTACACAGTCCAATGAGTGCTGAGGCATGCAGTGGATATCGTTATGTTCTTACTTCACAGATGATTTGAGTAGATGCTGAGTGTATTTACTTGATGAAACACTAGTCTGAATTATTGAAAGGTTCAAGTAATTTCAGAGTGAAGTTGAAGATCGTCGTGACAAGAGGATAAAATGTCTGTGATATGATCATAGAGATGAGTATCTGAGATACGAGTTTGGCACACAATTGAGACATTGTGGAAAGTGTTTCACAATTAATACCGCCTGGAACACCATAGTGTGATGGTGTGTCCGAACATCATAACTGCACCCTATTGGATATGGTGCATACCATGATGTTTCTTATCAAATTACCACTATCGTTTATGGGTTAGGCATTAGAGACAACCGCATTCACTTTAAAGGGGCACCACGCAATTCCGTTGAGACGACACCGTTTATAGAAACCTAAGTTGTCGTTTCTTAAAAGTTTGGGGCTGTGATGCTTATGTGAAAAAGTTTCAGGCTGATAAGCTCGAACCCAAAGCGGATAAATGCATCTTCATAGAATACCCAAAAACAGTTGGGTATACCTCCTATTTCAGATCTGGAAGCAAAAGTAATTGCTTCTAGAAACGAGTCCTTTCTCGAGGAAAAGTTTCTCTCGAAAGAATTGAGTGGGAGGATGGTGGAGACCTGATAAGGTTATTGAACCGTCGCTTCAACTAGTGTGTAGCAGGGCACAGGAAGTTGTTCCTGTGGCACCTACACCAATTGAAGTGGAAGCTTATGATAGTGATCATGAAACTTCGGATCAAGTCACTACCAAACCTCGTAGGACGACGAGGATGCGCACTACTTCAGAGTAATGCGTGATCCTGTCTTGGAAGTCATGTTGCTAGACAACAATGAACCTACGAGCTATGGAGAAGCGATGGTGGGCCCATATTCCGACGCATGGCTCGAGGCCATGAAATCCGAGATAGAATCCATGTATCCGAACAAAGCATGGACTTTGGTGAACTTGCCCGATGATCGGCAAGCCATTGAGATAAATGGATCTTTAAGAAGAAGACGGACATGGACGGTAATGTTACCATCTATGAAGCTCGACTTGTGGCAAAGAGTATTTTCACAAGTTCAAGGAGTTGACTACGATGAGTTTTTCTCATCCGTAGCGATGCTTAGGTCCGTCGGAATCATGTTAGCATTAGCTGCATTTATGAAATCTGGCAGATGGATGTCAAAACAAGTTTCCTTACCAGTTTTCGTAAGGAAAGGTTGTATGTGATACAATCAGAAAGGTTTTGTCGATCCTAAGGATGCTAAAAGGTATGCTAGCTCCAGCGATCCTTCCATGGATTAGAGCAAGCATCTCGGAGTCAGAATATACGCTTTGATGGAGTGATCAAAGTTTTTGGGTTTATACAAAGTTTGTTAGAAACTTGTATTTACAATAAAGTGAGTGGGAGCGCTACAACATGTCTGATAAGTATATGTGAATGACATATTGTTGATCCGAAATGATGTAGAATTTCTGGAAAGCATAAAGGGTTGTTTGAAAGGAGTGTTTCAAAGGAAGACCAGGATAAAGCTGCTTACATATTGGGCATCAAGATCCATAGAGATAGATCAAGACGCCTGATGATACTTTCAAAAGACAGCACACCTTGACATGATTTTGAAAGAGTTCAAAATAGATCAGCAAAGAAGGAGTTCTTGGCTGTGTTACAAGGTGTGAGTATTGAGTGAGACTCAAGACCTGACCACAGCAGAGGATAGAGAAAGGACGAAGGTCATCCCCTATGCTTTAGACGTAGGCTCTATAGTATGCTATGCTGTGTACCGCACATGTAGTGTGCCTTGCCATGAGTTGGTCAAGAGGGTACAATGGTGATCCGGGAAAGGATCTCATGACAGCGGTCGAACTTATCCTTAGTACCTAGTGGATTAAGGAATTTTCTCGATTATGGAGGTGGAAAGAAGTTCGTCGTAAAGGGTTACGTCGATGCGAACTTTGACACTAATCCGGATGACACTGAGTAGTAAACCGGATTCGTATAGTAGAGCAATTATTTGAAATGGCTCCAAATAGCGCGTGGTAGCATCCACAAAGATGACATAGATATTCGTAAAGCACACGGTTCTGAAAGGTTCAGACCCGTTGACTAATAACCTCTCTCACAAGCATAACATGACCAAACCAGAACACATTGAGTGATAATCACATAGTGATGTGAACTAGATTGTTGACTCTAGTAAACTCTTTAGATGTTGGTCACATGGTGATGTGACCAGTGAGTGTTAATCACATGGTGATGTGAACTAGATTATTGACTCTAGTGCAAGTGGGAGACTGTTGGAAATATGCCCTAGAGGCAATAATAAATGGTTATTATTATATTTCTTTGTTCATGGTAATTGTCTATTATTCATGCTATAATTGTATTGTCCGGAAATCGTAATACATGTGTGAATACATAGACCACAACCTGTCCCTAGTAAGCCTCTAGTTGACTAGCTCGTTGATCAACAGATAGTCATGTTTCCTGACTATGGACATTGGATGTCATTGATAACGGGATCACATCATTAGGAGAATGATGTGATGGACAAGACCCAATCCTAAGCATAGCATAAAAGATCGTGTAGTTTCGTTTGCTAGAGCTTTTCCAATGTCAAGTATCTTTTCCTTAGACCATGAGATCGTGCAACTCCCGGATACCGTAGGAGTGCTTTGGGTGTGCCAAACGTCACAACGTAACTGGGTGACTATAAAGGTGCATTACGGGTATCTCCGAAAGTGTCTGTTGGGTTGGCACGGATCGAGACTGGGATTTGTCACTCCGTGTGACGGAGAGGTATCTCTGGGCCCACTCGGTAATGCATCATCATAATGAGCTCAATGTGACTAAGGCGTTAGTCACGGGATCATGCATTGCGGTACGAGTAAAGAGACTTGCCGCTAACGAGATTGAACAAGGTATTGGGATACCGACGATCGAATCTCGGGCAAGTAACATACCGTTTGACAAAGGGAATTGCATACGGATTGATTGAATCCTCGACACCGTGGTTCATCCGATGAGATCATCGTGGAGCATGTGGGAGCCAACATGGGTATCCAGATCCCACTGTTGGTTATTGACCGAAGAGGCGTCTCGGTCATGTCTGCATGTCTCCCGAACCCGTAGGGTCTACACACTTAAGGTCCGGTGACGCTAGGGTTGTAGAGATATATGTATGCGGAAACCCGAAAGTTGTTTGGAGTCCCGGATGAGATCCCGGACGTCACGAGAGGTTCCGGAATGGTCCGGAGGTGAAGAATTATATGTAGGAAGTCAAGTTTCGGCCACCGGGAAAGTTTCGGGGTTTACCGGTATTGTACCGGGACCACCGGAAGGGTCCCGGGGGTCCACCGGGTGGGGCCACCTATCCCGGAGGGCCCCATGGGCTGAAAGTGGAAGGGAACCAGCCCCTAGTGGGCTGGGCACCCCCCATGGGCCTCCCCCCATGCGCCTAGGGTTAGGAACCCTAGGGTGGGGGGACTTCCCCCTTGCCTTGGGGGAAGCAACCCCTTTCCACCCCTTGGCCGCCGCCCCCCAACCCTAGATGGGTTTTGGCTGGCCCCCCCTCCCAAGGGGGCCTATATAAAGGGGGGAGGGAGGGCAGCAACCTACAGCCTTGGGCGCCTCCCTCCTCCCCTGCAACACCTCTCTCTCTCTCTCGCAGAAGCTTGGCGAAGCCCTGCCGGAGACCCGCTACATCCACCACCACGCCGTCGTGCTGTTGGATCTCCATCAACCTCTCATTTCCCCTTGCTAGATCAAGAAGGAGGAGACGTCGCTGCACCGTACGTGTGTTGAACGCGGAGGTGCCGTCTGTTCGGCACTCGGTCATCGGTGATTTGGATCACGGCGAGTACGACTCCGTCATCCACGTTCATTGGAACGCTTCCGCTCGCAATCTACATGGGTATGTAGATGCACTCCTTTCCCCTCGTTGCTAGTAGACTCCATAGATGCATCTTGGTGAGCGTAGGAAAATTTTAAATTATGCTACGATTCCCAACACGGAGCTGGACAAGGAGGGGTTGCGAGCTGTTGTCGTCGTTGCCGGGCGAATCCTCTCAGGGCTCCGTCACTGGAATCCATTCGTGCCATTGGACGCCGTCTTTGACGAGCTGGCTCCCATCGACCGGGAGCGGGCTCTGCGGGCGGTTGCACCCAGCATCACCAACATCGTGCGCCTCGAGAAGCAGAGGGACTTCGGTGGTGTTTAGGCATCCTTTGTATGGGCATGTCCATGTCTCGGCGCAACATGACCGTTGGATCAAACTTAGACGGTGCAGATCAGTCACTGTAGCACAAAGCGTGTGGGTGTGTTTGCTTGCATTCTCATCTCAATATAGTTGTTCCCTCTTCGTGCATGCTAATCTCAGCACCCCTCTTCATGCATTCTCCTAGTGTATATGTGTTAACCTACTAGTGTGGACTCATGCACCCTTCATGCACTCTGCCAAACACCCAAAAGTGGGTCGAGAAGGGAACTTTTGCTCCCATCCCGTGCACCCTTCATACACCCTGCCTAACACTAATTCTTGCTTCATATGGTTCATGTTCCATGGAGTACTATAGCACTGTACTCTCCATGCGCTGTAGACCTAGTTCTGTTAACATTGATCTCACCGTTCATTCTCGACCGAACAGTCAAAAAAGGGGTACTATGTTACATTACTGTTCATATAGTTGACATGCGCACAACATCATTTGTTATCATCATATCTTACTACACTAGCAACAAGATTATGTAGTACTGACGTACGAACCACTCCACATGCCTAGTAGTAGGAGCACTATGTAAGTTCAAGTGGCTGCCGTGTTTCGCACTCCTCCGTCGAAAGAGTGGAAATGCTTGTTGTAATCATTTTTTTTCTTCAGAAAAACAGTGGACACGCTCTACCGTGCGGATCCTCCTCGACGGTCGTCGGGAACCTTGCTACTCACTTTCGTCGGCGTGTGGGACAACCAGCATCGGGGTCCACTAGCCATGCACTAGCGATTCTATAAGCCCCTATCTTTCTATGTGTCCGATTGAAACGTTTTGCTCATGTGTATGTGGTGAGTGTTAGCAATCATAGAAGGCTATATGATGGTTGAGTATGTGGACTTGCCTAAAGGCTCCGATACGTGACCCTTCCTGAAAAGATGATGAATCGTAGTTGCAAAGTTGACTGAGAACATAGTTTGTTGGTTTCTAATAGAGTTTTTGCTTTATACTTTGATTGTGTGATGAACTATTACTTATTCATGAGAAATATATGATAACAGCTCTATGACAAAAGTCTTATGTTTAAATTTGTAGCTGTTATAATATTTTACATGATGCTTCTATGTCCGTATTTTGTTTTTATCGCACCTCTCTCTCAAAGCATGTGGACATGTTTTTTGATTTCGGTTTTCGCTTGAGGACAAGCGAGGTCTAAGCTTGGGGGAGTTGATACGTCCATTTTGCATCATGTTTTCTTACTGTTATTTATGATGTTTTCATCCATAATAATGCTTTTTGGACTAATTCTAATGCCTTTTCTCTCATAATATACAAGGTATACACAAAGAGGGAGAATTCCGGCAGCTGGAAATCTGGACCTGGAAAAGCTACGTTAGGCTACCTATTATGCACAACTCCAAACAAGCTAAAACTTCACAGAGATTTTTTATGGAATATTTGAGGAATATTGGAGCAAATAACTACCAGAGGGGGCGTGCCATGGAGCCCAGGCGCGCCCTGGTGGGTTGTGCTCACCCAGGCCCACCTCCGGTGCCCATCTTCTGGTATATAGGTCATTGTGACCTAGAAAAAAATAAGGAGAGGACTTTCGGGACGGAGCACCGCCGTCTCGAGGCGGAACTTGGGCAAGAGCACTTTTGCCCTCCGGCGGAGCGATTCCGCCAGGGAAACTTCCCTCCTGGAGGGGGAAATCATCATCATCATCATCACCAACAACTCCCCCATCTTGGGGAGTGCAATCTCCATCAACATCTTCAACAACACCATCTCATCTCAAACTGTAGTTCATCTCTTGTGTTCAATCTTGTTATCGGAACTATATATTGGTGCTTGTGGGTGACTAGTAGTGTTGATTACATCTTGTAGTAGATTACTATATGGTTTATTTGGTGGAAGATTATATCTTCAGATCCAATATGCTATTTAATACCCCTCTGATCATGAGCATGATTATTATTTGTGAGTAGTTACTTTTGCTCTTGAGGTCACGGGAGAAATCATGTTGCAAGTAATCATGTGAATTTGATATGTGTTCGATATTTTGATAGTATGTATGTTGTGATTCCCTTAGTGGTGTCATGTGAACGTTGAGGGAGTCCAGGATTATGGGGTCCTCGGGCATCTGGCCTATATGACATGGGCCGAACTGATGGGCCGTGAAGATACAAGATGGAAGGCCTTCCCCCGTGTCCGGATGGGACTCTCCTTTGCGTGGATGGCAAGCTTGGTGTCCGGATGTGTAGTTTCCTTTCTCTGTGAACCGACTCTGTACAACCCTAGGTCCCTCCGGTGTCTATATAAACTGGAGGGTTTAGTCCGCAGAGGCTAACACAAGTCATATAGGCTAGACATCTAGGGTTTAGCCATAACGATCTCGAGGTAGATCAACTCTTGTAACCCCTATACTCATCAAAGTAAATCAAGCAGGAAGTAGGGTATTACCTCCATTAAGAGGGCCTGAACCTGGGTAAACATCGTGTCCCCTCTCTCCTGTTACCTGATACGTCTCCAACGTATCTATAATTTTTTATTGTTCCATGCTATTATATTATCTGTTTTGGATGTTTAATGGGCTTTAATATACCTTTTTATATTATTTTTAGGACTAACCTATTAACCGAAGGCCGAGTGCAAATTGCTGTTTTTTTGCCTATTTCAGTGTTTTGCAGAAAAGGAATATCAAACAGAATCCAAACGGAATGAAACCTTCGTGAGGATCATTTTTGGAACAAACGCAATCCAGTAGACTTGGAGTGGACGTCAAGAAAGCAACGAGGCGGTCACGAGGCAGGGAGGCGCGCCCCCACCCTCGTGGGCCCCTCGTAGCTCCACCGACCCACTTCTTTCGCCTATATATACTCTTATACCCTGGAAACATCCAGGAGAGCCACAAAACACTTTTTCCACCGCCGCAACCTTCTTTTCCCATGAGATCCCATCTTGGGGCCTTTTCCGGCGCCCCGTCGGAGGGGGAATCGATCACGGAGGGCTTCTACATCAACACCATAGCTTCTCCGATGATGTGTGAGTAGTTTACCACAGACCTTCGGGTCCATAGTTATTAGCTAGATGGCTTCCTCTCTCTCTTTGGATCTCAATACAAAGTTCTCCTCGATTCTCTTGGAGATCTATTCGATGTAATACTTTTTGCGGTGTGTTTGTGGAGATTCGATGAATTGTGGGTTTATGATCAAGATTATCTATGAACAATATTTGATTCTTCTCTGAATTCTTATATGCATGATTTGATATCTTTGCAAGTCTCTTCGAATTATCGGTTTAGTTTGGCCTACTAGATTGATCTTTCTTGCAATGGGAGAAGTGCTTAGCTTTGGGTTCAATCTTGCGGTGCTCGATCCCAGTGACAGAAAGGGAAACGACACGTATTGTATTGTTGCCATCGAGGATAAAAATATGGGGTTTATATCATATTGCTTGAGTTTATCCCTCTACATCATGTCATCTTGCCTAATGCGTTACTCTGTTCTTATGAACTTAATACTCTAGATGCATGCTGGATAGCGGTCGATGTGTGGAGTAATAGTAGTAGATGCAGAATCGTTTCGGTCTACTTGTCGCGGACGTGATGCCTATATACATGAGCATGCCTAGATATTCTCATAACTATGTGCTTTTCTATCAATTGCTCGACAGTAATTTGTTCACCCACCGTAAAATATGATATCTTGAGAGAAGCCACTAGTGAAACCTATGGCCCCCGGGTCTATCTTCCATCATATTAATCTTCCATCAACTAGCTATTTTTGTCGCCGTTTATTTTGCAATCTTTACTTTTCAATCTATACAACAAAAATACCAAAAATATTTATCTTATTATCTCTATCAGATCTCACTTTTGCAAGTGGCCGTGAAGGGATTGACAACCCCTTTATCGCGTTGATTGCAAGGTTCGTAATTGTTTGTGCAGGTACTAGGATTTGCGTGTAGTCTCCTACTGGATTGATACCTTGGTTCTCAAAAACTGAGGGAAATACTTACGCTACTTTGCTGCATCACCCTTTCCTCTTCAAGGGAAAACCAACGCATGCTCAAGAGGTAGCAAGAAGGATTTCTGGCGCCGTTGCCGTGGAGATCTACGCACAAGTCAAGAGATACCAAGTACCCATCACAAACTCTTATCCCTCGCATTACATTATTTGCCATTTGCCTCTCGTTTTCCTCTCCCCCACTTCACCCTTGTTGTTTTATTTGCCCTTTTCCGTTCGCCTCTTTTCGCCTGCTTCTTGTTTGCTTGTGTGTTGGATTGATTTCTTGTCACAATGGCTCAAGACACTACTAAATTGTGTGACTTTTCCAATACCAACAACAATGTTTTTATTAGCACTCCGATTGCTCCTATTACCGATGTTGAATCTTGTGAAATTAATGCTACTTTGTTGAATCTTGTCATGAAAGATCAATTTTCTGGCCTTCCTAGTGAAGATGCCGCTACTCATCTAAACAACTTTGTTGATTTGTGTGATATGCGAAAGAACAAAGATGTGGATAATGATATTGTTAAATTGAAGTTATTTCCATTTTCGCTTAGAGATCGTGCTAAAACTTGGTTCTCTTCTTTCCCTAAAAATAGTATTGATTCATGGAATAAGTGCAAAGATGATTTATCTCTAAGTATTTTCCTCCCGCTAAGATCATCTCTCTTAGAAACGATATTATTAATTTTAAGCAACTTGATCATGAGCATGTTGCACAAGCTTGGGAGAGGATGAAATTAATGATACGTAATTGCCCTACACATGGTTTGAATTTATGGATGATTATACAAAAAACTTATGCTGGATTGAATTTTGCTTCTAGGAACAAGGAGTGGATGCCCAAGGCACCCCAAGGTAAAATTCAAGGACAAGCAAAATCCTAAGCTTGGGGATGCCCCGGAAGGCATCCCCTCTTTCGTCTTCGTCTATCGGTAACTTTACTCGATGCTATATTTTTATTCACCACATGATATGTGTTTTGCTTGGAGCGTCTTGTATGAGTTGAGTCTTTGCTTTTTAGTTTACCACAATCATCCTTGCTGTACACATCTTTTGGGAGAGACACACATGAATCGGAATTTATTAGAATACTCTATGTGCTTCACTTATATCTTTTGAGCTAGATTTTGCTCT
This sequence comes from Aegilops tauschii subsp. strangulata, assembly GCF_002575655.3. Taxonomy (NCBI): domain Eukaryota; kingdom Viridiplantae; phylum Streptophyta; class Magnoliopsida; order Poales; family Poaceae; genus Aegilops; species Aegilops tauschii. The sequence goes on from NC_053039.3 coordinate 53,004,586, forward strand.
AGTGCTTCACTTATACCTTTTTAGAGCACAGTGGTGGTTTTTTTATAGAAATTATTGATATCTCATGCTTCACTTAAATTATTTTGAGAGTCCATTAGAACAGCATGGTAATTTGCTTTGTCTATAAAATTAGTCCTAATATGATAGGCATCCAAGATGGGTATAATAAAAACTTTCATATAGAGTGCATTAAATACTATGATAAATTTGATACTTGATAATTGTTTTGAGATATAAAGGTGGTAATGTTAGAGTCATGCTAGTTGGGTAATTATGAAATTCAGAAATACTTGTGTTAAGGTTGTCAAGTCCCGTAGCATGCACGTATGGTGAACGTTGTGTGACAAATTTGAAGCATGGGGTGTTCTTTGATTGCTTTCCTTATGAGTGGCGGTCGGGGACGAGCGATGGTCTTTTCCTACCAATCTATCCCCCTAGGGGCATGCGTAGTAGTACTTTGCTTCGAGGGCTAATAAACTTTTGCAATAAGTATATGCGTTCTTTATGACTAATGTGAGTCCATGGATTATACGCACTCTTACCTTTCCGCAATTTTCTAGCCTCTACGGTACCGTGCATTGCCCTTTCTCACCTTGAGAGTTGGTGCAAACTTCGCCAGTGCATCCAAACCCCATGATATGATACGCTCTATCACACATAAGCCTCCTTATATCTTCCTCAAAACAGCCACCATACCTACCTATTATGGCATTTCCATAGCCATTCCGAGATATATTGCCATGCAACTTTCCACCATTCCGTTTATTATGACACGCTCCATCATTGTCATATTGCTTGCATGATCATGTAGTGGACATCATATTTGTGGCAAAGCCACCTCTATAATTCTTTCATACATGTCACTCTTGATTCATTGCATATCCCGGTACATCGCCGGAGGCATTCACATAGAGTCATATTTTGTTCTAAGCATTGAGTTGTAATTCTTGAGTTGTAAGTAAATAGAAGTGTGATGATTTCATTATTAGAGCATTGTCCCATGTGAGGAAAGGATGATGGAGACTATGATTCCCCCACAAGTCGGGATGAGACTCTGGATGAAAGAAAAAAAGGCCAAAGATGCCCAAATAAAAAAAAGAGGCCAAAGAATCCCACACACAAAAAATGAGAGAAAAAGAGAGAAGGGACAATGGTACTATCCTTTTTCCCCACTTGTGCTTCAAAATAGCACCATGATCTTCATGATAGAGAGTTTCTTATTTTGTCACTTTCATTTACTAGTGGGAATTTTTCATTATAGAACTTGGCTTGTATATTCCAATGATGGGCTTCCTCAAAATGCCCTAGGTCTTCGTGAGCAAGCAAGTTGGATGCACACCCACTTAGTTTCTTTTTGATGAGCTTTCATACACTTATAGCTCTAGTGCATCCGTTGCATGGCAATCCCTACTCCTCGCATTGACATCAATTGATGGGCATCTCCATAGCCCGTTGATTAGCCGCATCAATGTGAGACTTTCTCCTTTTTTGTCTTCTCACATAACCCCTATCATCATACTCTACTCCACCCAGAGTGCTATATCCATGGCTTGCGCTCATGTATAGCGTGAGGGTTGAAAAGGCTGAAGCGCGTTAAAAAGTATGAACCAACTGCTCGGCTTGTCATCGGGGTTGTGCATGATGGGAGCATTTTGTGTGACGAAAATGAAGCATGGCCAAACTATATGATTTTGTAGGGATAAGCTTTCTTTGGCTATGTTATTTTGATAAGACATAATTGCTTGGTTAGTATGCTTGAAGTATTACTATTTTTATGTCAATATTAAACTTTTATCTAGAATCTCTTGGATCTAAACATTCATGCCACAATAAAGAGAATTACATTGAAAATTATGTTGGGTAGCATTCCACATCAAAAATTCTGTTTTTATCATTTACCTACTCGAGGATGAGCAGGAATTAAGCTTGGGGATGCTTGATACGTCTCCAACGTATCTATAATTTTTGATTGTTCCATGCTATTATATTATCTGTTTTTGATGTTTAATGGGCTTTAATATACCTTTTTATATTATTTTTGGGACTAACCTATTAACCGAAGGCCCAGTGCAAATTGTTGTTTTTTTTGCCTATTTTAGTGTTTCACAGAAAAGGAATATCAAACGGAATCCAAACGAAATGAAACCTTCGCGAGGATCGTTTTTGGAAAAAATGCAATCTAGGAGACTTGGAGTAGACGTCAAGGAAGCAACGAGGCGGCCATGAGGCAGGGAGGCGCCCCCAGGGGGTAGGCACGCCCCCCACCCTTGTGGGCCCCTCGTAGCTCCACCGACCTACTTCCTTCACCTATATATACTCTTATACCCTGAAAACATCTAGGGGAGCCACGAAACACTTTTTCCACCGCTGCAACCTTCTATACCCGTGAGATCCCATCTTGGGGCCTTTTCCGGCGCTCCACGAGAGGGGGAATCGATCACGGAGGGCTTCTACATCAACACCATAGCCTCTCCGATGATGTGTGAGTAGTTTACCACAGACCTTCGGGTCAATAGTTATTAGCTGGATGGCTTCTTCTCTCTCTTTGGATCTCAATACAAAGTTCTCCTCGATTCTTTTGGAGATCTATTCGATGTAATACTTTTTGCGGTGTGTTTGTCGAGATCCGATGAATTGTGGGTTTATGATCAAGATTATCTATGAACAATATTTGATTCTTCTCTGAATATATGCATGATTTGATATCTTTGCAAGTCTCTTCGAATTATCGGTTTAGTTTGGCCTACTAGATTAATCTTTCTTGCAATGGGAGAAGTGTTTAGCTTTGGGTTCAATCTTGCAGTGCTCGATCCCAGTGACAGAAAGGGAAACGACACGTATTGTATTGTTGCCATCGAGGATAAAAAGATGGGGTTTATATCATGTTGCTTGAGTTTATCCCTCTACATCATGTCATCTTGCCTAATGCGTTACTCTGTTCTTATGAACTTAATACTCTAGATGCATGCTAGATAGCGGTTGATGTGTGGAGTAATAGTAGTAGATGCTGAATCGTTTTGGTCTACTTGTCGCGGACGTGATGCCTATATACATGATCATGCCTAGATATTCTCATAACTATGCGCTTTTCTATCAATTGCTCGACAGTAATTTGTTCACCCACCGTAAAATATGCCATCTTGAGAGAATCCACTAGTGAAACCTATGGCCCCCGGGTCTATCTTCCATCATATTAATCTTCCGTCAACTAGCTATTTTTGTCGCCGTTTATTTTGCAATCTTTACTTTTCAATCTATACAACAAAAATACCAAAAATATTTATCTTATTATCTCTATCAGATCTCACTTTTGCATGTGGCCGTGAATGGATTGACAACCCCTTTATCGCGCTGGTTGCAAGGTTCTTAATTGTTTGTGCAGGTACTAGGGGTTTGCGTGTAGTCTCCTACTGGATTGATACCTTGGTTGTCAAAAACTGAGGGAAATACTTACACTACTTTGCTGCATCACCATTTCCTCTTCAAGGGAAAACCAACGCATGCTCAAGAGGTAGCATTACCTTCGATCCTCAGACGCACAGTTCGGGACCCCCTACCCGAGATCAGCCGGTTTTGACACTGCCATTGGTGCTTTCATTGAGAGTTCCACTGTGCCATCGACAGAAGGTTCGATGGCTTGTTTTATCATCTACAACGACACCGTTTTAGGGGAAACTTGTAGGGGAACGCAGCAGAAAACAAAAATTTTCCGACCTACGCACCAGCCCAGGACCACTATGGAGACTGCATACATGGTTTGATCTTTTTCGTTACCGACTCGTAGCGCAGCGGGAAGTAGAGTCGATGACGATCGGCGGTGCAGATCCCCGCAGCTAGGATTTACAACCTCCCAACCGCGAGGATGTATACCCTCATCTGCTCCTCAGACAGCCCTCCGGGAGGCGGTCGAACAGCCCTCCGGACGGTGTCGCGGACAGCCCTTCGGGAGGACCTTCGAAACTCGAACGGTCACTCGGACAGCCCTTCGGGAGGACCTTCGAAACTCGGACGGTCACACGGACAGCCCTTCGGGAGGCACTCACGAACTAAGACCGAAACTACGATCTCTCTACAGAGTTGCACACATACGGTGTCAGCTATCCGGCAGGGCTTTGCCGTCCAGAACTAGTTCCTGCCGGAACCCAGACAGCCTTTCGGCTCTACGAAACTATTTCGCTGGGAGGGAGAGAAGAAGCCAGATCATTGCAATGGCATGTATGTGAGAAGGGATCATACTTTAGGCAGCCCCCTCCACCCCTATTTATAGGCCAAGCCCAAGGGTGGCTTCTCCAAGAAGCCAAGGGGGGAAATACCAAAAAGGCCCTCAAGGTGGCTTCTCCAAGAAGCCAAGCAAAAAGCACTTTCACTATTCATGACGACATTTTTCAGCGTCCATTCGAATTGAAAATATTTATGTGGGCTCAGAACATTTCCAGTACCCACTAAAATAATTTTCAACGCGTTCCGAAACAATTTCGGTTTAGTGATTTTCATCTGCGAAAAGCAAACAAGAATGCGTTTTCACTATTCATGAAGACAATTTTTCGCGTCCACTAAATCCAAAAATATTTCTGTGGGTCTTAGAATAATTCCAGTACCCACTAAAATGATTTTGGATTCGTTCTGAAACAATTTCAGATTAGTGAATTTCATCTGCGAAAAACATCTGAAGTGGCTCCGGCAGCTCCGGAACATTTCCGGTTTTTATCTCAGAAAATTCCAAAAAGCTTCCAGAATGATTCTGGCATCCTCCAAGAATTATCAGGCATGTGCCGAAACCAATTTGACTTAATGGTGTATCCCGAAACAACTTTTCGGTATCATCGAAACTTATCCGATGACCTCTCTCTGCGGTACGATTCCGCTGTCCGAAACTTTTCGGTGTCCGAAACTTTTTCGGTGATTTTCTCTCAGACTCCCTGTCTAGTATTCAGCAGATAGATGACCCTTAAGCGTGTGACCCTATAGGTTCGGTGAAGTATAGACATGACCCGGAACCCCTTCCGATCAATGATCAACATCGGAGCCGTGGACACCCATATTGACCCCTATACCCACACGAATAAATATTCGAGTGAACCTCCAGTTGCCGTGTGCTATTCCTGTTGCTTCGCGATATGTTACAAATACCCGAGGTGAGACATGTTGGCATTCCCGTGGATCAACAACTTGTCCACTATGCTAGTTACCTCGTTACCGGTATTGTTCTCTTTTCTCGTTATCGTGTTCCGGCATCCCCGTGATCAAATCACAAAGTGTCTGGCCAGACGATGATGGATACCGTAACACCGAGAGGGCCCAGAGATATCTCTCCATCGTCGGAGGAGCAAATCCCAATCTTGAGCTATCAAGTTACTTGACACACTTTTCCATGAACCCGTAAGCCGCCGTAATAGCCACCCATTTACGGATGACGTTTAACAAACCCCAAAGTTCATGAAGCAAGCATGAAGAAACTCGATACTCTCATGGTCTAAGGAATCATGCAAACGTTAACCATCTCTTTGTTATGTGCCAATAAACTTGTGACGAATGAATCTCATAGCATAACATCATGCCGGGTCGATTCAACACAAATGTTCTCTTAACATTATGCCCTCAAGGTTGCTGACATAGACATGCCCATGATCAGGAAAACATAACCATCATGCAACACTTGAGCTAGTCTTAGAGGCCAGACTAGGAATACATTTTACCGTTTATTATTCCACACGTGCATATGAGTCTTCCTCCGAGCCTCGTGGTTATTGCAGACTCGAGAACCATAGCAGTTATAGCATGGAACATAAACATAATTATGAACTCGGAGATAAATAATATCATTTATTATTGCCTCTAGGGCATATCTCCTACAGACTCCCACTTGCACTAGAGTCAATAATCTAGCTTATTCTAATGCACTTCACACCTGTGGAACACCGGTGTAAATATGCTTCGCTTGTGGTATAGCCTGATGTCCAACGGATCTGACGACTTCAGTTCCGTGTGTATCTTTGCATGTCCTCGCGTTTTCACATTTTCACAAAATTCATATTTTGTGTGGACTTGGCTTTGTATGTATGTGAATCACAGGTCAAACCTGGATTCCTCAGACTGAGTTATGGAGCAACTACCTGCAGTAGTGTCCCATTGTCAAAAGCCATCTTGGAACTATACTAAGTTCATGAATGAACTATATGATTCAACATCTTCTTTGTCGCTTCTAAAGCGTCAACATACTTAGCCCTTGTTATAGAATTCGCCACAATAACTAGTTTGAACAAATTCCAACTAACTGTGCCACCACATTGTGTGTTACACAAAACCCTTAACTTAAATCGAAAATCGCACGGTGAAAAGATGAAGACTATCGATGTAACATTTTACAACGAACTCTTCATGATCTCCGCTTGCAAGAAAACATATCATCAGTACTTACTCTAGTACTCAATGACATCTTTCATTGTTGTCCCACGATCAGTACTTTGATCACTTTAGTATCCATACTCGCAACACCTTGGGAGTATCGGACATATCTGGTTGTTTTACATACCATGGAATACATGATTAATCCAAACACAAAAGTGTGTGGAATCTGCATCATGTATTTTACTCATCAGTGTTTTGGGACACCGAGTCTTGCAAAAACTCCTTCCATGTGACTTTGGCAAGAATCACTCCTTGGCGTTTTAAATGCTAAAAGGTTTTAGCATCTTGTCAATATGTATTCATTGCTTAGCCCCATTAGGTAAATCTATCTCCATAGATCATCATGCCTAATATTGAGGCTATTTAGCCTAAGCACTTCATCGAAAAACTATTTTCAAATGAAGTCCTAATTCGTGTCAAGAAATTTATTTCCAATTACCAATGTGCCAAGCACATAAGGTTTTTAGAAATATTATTACGCTCCCACTTACTTTCTTGAATTACAAGCATCTTCGTTACCCATTGATGAAGTCAAAACCCCTTTGACCATTTCATCAAAACACGAAGATTCCAACTCCATTTTGCTCTCTTCTGTCCATTGTTGGAACTCTGAAGTTTGCATACCTACTAGCATCCTCTGGATCGACAAATTACTTTGGACTGTATCATATACAAGTCCTAGCTTTCATTTCCATCAGATGGAAATCCTTTTATCATCCATGTTTCATATCTCATGATTGAAATATGTATTAATTGCTAGTTCAACCCGAACCGACTTTAAGCATCGCTACGATGAAAACAACCTCATCGTAGTCAACTCTTGAACTTGTTATTTCAACAAGTCGAGCTTTATGGATAAAACATTTTTATCCGTATCAGTTTTAAGTTCCATAAATGTTCGTTAGACTCTAAGTCTTCCGAAAGGTGTATCAAGGTTTTAATCTTGAATCACTTATATGGAAACTAACTCGGGTTGTATTGGCATTTAGCCAATTCTGGAGTCAGGGTCCATCAACGCTTCCTTGTGTATCGTAGGTATAATGTTGTCTAACAACAATATCTCGTTTGCGCACCTGAGAGGTTTGCACGAGCCTTGCCTACGTGGTTCAGCTGCAAGTTCGACCGAAGTTCATACATTTTATTGTAGAGACTTCCGTATCAGTCGCAGTAGGAAACTCTGGAATTACTTCCAAGGTCTCTTTCCTTTGATCTGATGAAGATACTGTTTATCTCGTCGAGTTGCACTATTCTCCCACTCACCTTTTAGAAAGAACCATTCTCTTTAAAAGCATACCGTTCTTTGTGGCAAACCTATTTGCCTCGGTATAGTGAGAGAGGAATACCCAATGACTTGGGATAACCTACAAAGTAGCACTTGTCTGATTTGGAATAGGTTTGTAACCTTTTACACAAGCCCCATATTCCAAATGTTAAGAAAAGATATAACATGGTTGGGCGTACCATACCATGGCTTCATTTCAACAGACCCGATGTAGCTCTTTTCAGTGTAAAAGCCGCAGTCTCTAAAGCATCACTTTAAAAAGGATAATGGCAAATTTATTTATGTCATCTTTGACCTTACCATGTCATAAATGGTTAGATTACATCTCCACGGACTTTTCACTTGCAGTGGTGTTCCAGGAGGTGCAAGTTATGAAACCCCTTTCACAACTCATCAGACATTCGCTAAACATGTAACTCAAATATTCCTTTGTGCAATCAAATTGCAGAAACATAATTTTCTTGTTACAATAACTTCTACTTCATTTTTGAAAACCTTTCGAATGATTTCAAAAGATCCAGACTTCCGTCTCATCAAGTAAATATCCATATATCTACTTGAGTCATTTATGAAGATAAATAAATCCACCACTAACAACACTTATCGGACTACACACATCAAATGTATGATCACTAATAAGTTTGTTGTTCGTTCCTTATTGCCTATGAACGGTATTTTAGTCACTTCACATTTCGGAGGAAAGTTGCAAGTGTCAGATGATTCAAAATCAAAAAGACTTCAAAATCCATCATAATGGAATTTTCCATGCGGGTTTCTCCAATGTGACCAAATGTAGTGCCACACTTGTGTGGTATTCTTTTAGTCTTGCGACATTTAGCATCAGTGTTATGGATGTATCATATTGCCCTCAATATTCATAACATACGTCCCATCTTGGATGGAAGCATGGCCCTTCATGTTATTCATAATACTTAACAACAATTGTTGTTTTTACGAACAACTCTTTTGCAACAAACATTGTGCAATGGGCTAGAGTGTATGAAACTCTAAAATGAATTATGAAAGTAAACCCAGAGGTATTGTATTATTATCAATATTCATAACATACATCTCATTCATAATGAAAGTATGGCCCTTGTGTTATTCATAACATCGAACATAAAAGGTTCTCTTATGAACAACCTTCTTGCAAGATACCTTATGCAATGGGCTAGAGTTTTTAAAACTCTAAATGAATTATGAAAATAAATACAGACGGCAATACACCGATGGAAGGTATAGTAACATTTACTATGTTCCCTGTGTATACCTTAACCTCATTTCTGGCTAGTCTTTTTAGGCCATAGTAGCTCTTACAGTGATTCGCAATTGAATGCAATCGAGCGGGTATCTTTGTGATTAACTCACAATACCCAAGAATTAGTGATTAACATGTTTAACCATAATTCCCAAGAACTATATCTTTGACCAGCCTACTATACATCAAAAACTTGTATGACATTCATACATGAGCTGGATATTCCAGTCATCTTTCTTTCTGCCTTTATACTTCTAACAGTTTAACTTTTAGTATTTCTCCTACTCACAAAAGAAGCACCCAACTTAAGAGTGGCGTTAGCCCCGGACTTCCTAGGCGTGTAAGTCATACTAACACCCTTTGGACACTTCCTTTCTCTTTAAGTTGTTGTTTTATTCACCTTTCATTATATGACAGGCGTTCTTCTGGATCCCTTTCCCAACAGTCAAATGCATAGTAAACACTTTTACTAATACTTGCAAACAAACATTGCTTTGTTTGTATCTGAAAATAATTTTCAGTTCCATGAATATCATATAACTATCCCAACTTTCGAAGTTTGGGTTTCACGGAAGCAAACATATTGCACTTGACTGAAATGGAATTATAGCTTTTGGATCGAAGGACGAGAGTCACATGATCCATAGCATTAGCGGGAGGATACGGAAAGCATGCGATAGGACAATCCTCATATTACGTTACCAATCGTAAAGTTTTAACCAGATATTTAACAGTTATTCAATTTTAATAGGGAAGGTGGAAACGCGAGCCATTATTCTACAACTATTTTGCAAGAAACACTTAGACAGTGTTCATAATTAATTGCACTGAGAATTAAACATGTTAATTCAACAGTACGCTCCCACTCAAATCAATATCTCTCACAATTAATTTTGAGTGATACAAGATCCAGACTTCAATTCATCGCCATAGAATCATCATCTCATAACGGGAATTTTAATCGGTAGGCCAACTTGCCGATCACATCTCTATGTGACTCTTGCTCATCTTTCGATGCGTGTGTTCCGAGCTCAGGACGATCCTGCCATGAACGTCAAGACAACCAAGTGATCTTGCTGCGAGGTCTGACCTCACCCGCCTCACACTTCTCTAATCGTTCGTACCCATGCATCCATGGCGCACCCCGAAAAGATAGGTGCCGTGACGGTGCTACACTTGGGAGAACACTAGCTACTTGATATTTTAAGTGAGAGATCACCCTAATAAAAGCGACTACCGCGCAATCAAGAAGGGTGCATCATAAGGGATAAACATCTCAGGCAATTCATAATAGCATGATATGGTATAGCCCTTTCTGACGGAGAAGTATTTCATTTCTTCGTCTTTGGCATTCGCGTCGGTGTTCACCTTCGCGAAGATTGCCACCACCTTGTTGATGCACCAGATAATATTGCTATCTCTATAGCTAACAAAATAATGCATTACAACAAGGTTGACACGCAGGTCATTAAAGTGCAATCATATGGCTCCAGCCATCATGCCGAATCATGACACGCAGGTCATGTTAATCAAATTACATCATATAGTCATCTCATACATAATCGAATTAGTATGAGCACTGCTATACCACATCACATGCACATCCTGCAAAACCAAGTTAGACGCCTCTAATAGGTTTATGCAAAATTTTATTTTACGTGGCTTGTAAGGTTTTGACTTAAACCGCAGCTACCAACATTTTATCATCAAGTATGATTATTCAAGTTGCTACATTAACATCTCGGGGTGTATGAAACACGAGATAATTAAATCTCGAGCCCCATACTAAACTTCGTCATACGCATGACCCCCGTGCAGATAATATCTGCAATGCCCTTTCATCTGCGAATTTCATCTTTCTTTTGACTACGGCAGAACCCAAAGAACTGATAGCACTTCCATGATCAATCAGGATCACGGATTGCCAGAACTTTGTAAAATTCCACCATGCTGTCTCGAGATTGAGCAAACGCAAATTCTAGGGAAGCAACAAGAACCTCGGGTAACAGATTTCATCTGTCACCCGCATAAATAATTTTCAGCAATAGATCTCATCTACTACCTAATTATATTATGCAATACCCATACATCTCCATGTATTCTAGATCGAAACCTGCATCTACGCATAGCACGGCTCTTGATGCCACTGTAGGGGAACGCAGCAGAAAACAAAAATTTTCCGACCTACGCACCAGCCCAGGACCACTATGGAGACTGCATACATGGTTTGATCTTTTTCGTTACCGACTCGTAGCGCAGCGGGAAGTAGAGTCGATGACGATCGGCGGTGCAGATCCCCGCAGCTAGGATTTACAACCTCCCAACCGCGAGGATGTATACCCTCATCTGCTCCTCAGACAGCCCTCCGGGAGGCGGTCGAACAGCCCTCCGGACGGTGTCGCGGACAGCCCTTCGGGAGGACCTTCGAAACTCGAACGGTCACTCGGACAGCCCTTCGGGAGGACCTTCGAAACTCGGACGGTCACACGGACAGCCCTTCGGGAGGCACTCACGAACTAAGACCGAAACTACGATCTCTCTACAGAGTTGCACACATACGGTGTCAGCTATCCGGCAGGGCTTCGCCGTCCAGAACTAGTTCCTGCCGGAACCCAGACAGCCTTTCGGCTCTACGAAACTATTTCGCTGGGAGGGAGAGAAGAAGCCAGATCATTGCAATGGCATGTATGTGAGAAGGGATCATACTTTAGGCAGCCCCCTCCACCCCTATTTATAGGCCAAGCCCAAGGGTGGCTTCTCCAAGAAGCCAAGGGGGGAAATACCAAAAAGGCCCTCAAGGTGGCTTCTCCAAGAAGCCAAGCAAAAAGCACTTTCACTATTCATGACGACATTTTTCAGCGTCCATTCGAATTGAAAATATTTATGTGGGCTCAGAACATTTCCAGTACCCACTAAAATAATTTTCAACGCGTTCCGAAACAATTTCGGTTTAGTGATTTTCATCTGCGAAAAGCAAACAAGAATGCGTTTTCACTATTCATGAAGACAATTTTTCGCGTCCACTAAATCCAAAAATATTTCTGTGGGTCTTAGAATAATTCCAGTACCCACTAAAATGATTTTGGATTCGTTCTGAAACAATTTCAGATTAGTGAATTTCATCTGCGAAAAACATCTGAAGTGGCTCCGGCAGCTCCGGAACATTTCCGGTTTTTATCTCAGAAAATTCCAAAAAGCTTCCAGAATGATTCTGGCATCCTCCAAGAATTATCAGGCATGTGCCGAAACCAATTTGACTTAATGGTGTATCCCGAAACAACTTTTCGGTATCATCGAAACTTATCCGATGACCTCTCTCTGCGGTACGATTCCGCTGTCCGAAACTTTTCGGTGTCCGAAACTTTTTCGGTGATTTTCTCTCAGACTCCCTGTCTAGTATTCAGCAGATAGATGACCCTTAAGCGTGTGACCCTATAGGTTCGGTGAAGTATAGACATGACCCGGAACCCCTTCCGATCAATGATCAACATCGGAGCCGTGGACACCCATATTGACCCCTATACCCACACGAATAAATATTCGAGTGAACCTCCAGTTGCCGTGTGCTATTCCTGTTGCTTCGCGATATGTTACAAATACCCGAGGTGAGACATGTTGGCATTCCCGTGGATCAACAACTTGTCCACTATGCTAGTTACCTCGTTACCGGTATTGTTCTCTTTTCTCGTTATCGTGTTCCGGCATCCCCGTGATCAAATCACAAAGTGTCTGGCCAGACGATGATGGATACCGTAACACCGAGAGGGCCCAGAGATATCTCTCCATCGTCGGAGGAGCAAATCCCAATCTTGAGCTATCAAGTTACTTGACACACTTTTCCATGAACCCGTAAGCCGCCGTAATAGCCACCCATTTACGGATGACGTTTAACAAACCCCAAAGTTCATGAAGCAAGCATGAAGAAACTCGATACTCTCATGGTCTAAGGAATCATGCAAACGTTAACCATCTCTTTGTTATGTACCAATAAACTTGTGACGAATGAATCTCATAGCATAACATCATGCCGGGTCGATTCAACACAAATGTTCTCTTAACATTATGCCCTCAAGGTTGCTGACATAGACATGCCCATGATCAGGAAAACATAACCATCATGCAACACTTGAGCTAGTCTTAGAGGCCAGACTAGGAATACATTTTACCGTTTATTATTCCACACGTGCATATGAGTCTTCCTCCGAGCCTCGTGGTTATTGCAGACTCGAGAACCATAGCAGTTATAGCATGGAACATAAACATAATTATGAACTCGGAGATAAATAATATCATTTATTATTGCCTCTAGGGCATATCTCCTACAAAACTTTTCTCCCCGGTCAAATTTTTGTGTTCGGTGCCTTCGTGTTGCGTGCCAACTCGATTGGCCACCTTGAACAGGTCGACAGCTACGCCCCTAGTCATCAGATATGTTTTGGAAATCTGAATTATGTCGCTGATATCCGAGGAGACTTGATCTTCGAAGGGTTCGTGGCCCCGACCATCGCTATGGCCTTAGATCCAGAGCAAACTACCAGGTCCGAAGATGGGAGTTTAGAGCCCACTGTACTCTCTGCAATTATGGAGCTTGCTACCGGAGATCCGGAGGGGACTGCGTCATCGGCAAGCCCGGAGTCGAACCGGGCTCACCCTGTCATTGAAGAGCCGGACTCGCCCCCGGATACCAGCTCCGAACTCTCGAGGTCCACGTCACGTGAGCATGGCCAGGAGGCTCCTGCCCTGCCTAGCTCCGCGGACTCTCGCTTCCCCGTCCAAATCTCGCTCTTAAACGAAGCTCTGGACCTAATGTGATCCCTCTCCATTACAGAGGAATCACCTCCGAACTATGCCCAGCCCGGACTAGGGGCAGAAAGCGGGGAATTTTACGTCCCACCCACCACCCACTTCATAACCACTGTCGAGGAGTTAACCGACATGCTGGACTACGCCTCCGAAGACATCGACGGCATGAACAACGATGCCGGAGATGAATAAGGCCAAGACCCGCCATTTACCGGACGTTGGATGACCACTTCCACATATGACGTGTATATGGTGGACACATCCAAAGAGGATGACGGCGACGGCAGGAAGGACCCGGTTGAGGACAAGCCTACCGAGGCACCACCAAAGCACCGACGTCAGCGGCGCCGCTCAAAATTGCGCTGCGAAAAAGACAGCAATACCGGCACTAGAGACAATAACACTCTGGAGAACGCCGAAGACCCCGAACCCCCCGTCGAGCCAACATCCGAACAAGATGATTGGGAGGAGGGGCAAGCTAACCCTAACGATCCGGTCGGGAACGAGGCCTCGGAGGATAGTAACTATCTACCAATCTCCGAGGATGATGTGAGCCTCGGCGACGAAGACTTCATCATGCCAGAGGAACCACTTGAGCAGGAGCGCTTTAAGCGCCAGCTAATCTCCAGTGCGAGAAGCCTAAAAAAGAAGCAGTAACAACTTCAAGTCAAACATGATACGCTCAACGACAGATGGACTAAAGTCCTAGCAGCCGAAGAATACGACCTCGAACGCCCAGCAAAGAGCTACCCAAAGCGCAAGCTATTACCATAATTTTACGATGAGGCCCTTGAGCCCATACCGCCAAAGTATAAAGCTGCTGACGAACCTGACCGACCACCATGTGGGCAGGACAGAGGGGCCGCTTACGCCGAACACCAGCCCGCACCTCCCCGCCATAGAGGCAAGGAGGTAGTAGCTCCGGGCTACACCTATGACCTATGAAAGGACCGGGACAATAGAGCCGGTCAGACCAGATCAATTTATGGATCAAGGGGGCGTGCCCCAACACGAGAGGATGACCATCAGGCCCGGTGTGGCCAGCATAACCTCACCCGGGCTGAAAACCAAACACGGATGCCGTCCGAACTCCATCGTGACGTCGCCCGATATAGAGGCGCCGCACACCCCTTATGCTTCACCGATGAAGTAATGGAGCACTAGTTCCCAGAAGGGTTTAAACTCGTTAACATTGAATCATACGATGGAACGACAAATCCCGCACTATGGATTGAAGATTTTCTTCTCCATATCCACATGGCTCGCGGTGACGATCTCCATGCCATCAAGTACCTCCCGCTGAAACTAAAGGTACCAGCTCGGCACTCGCTAAACAGCCTCCCAGAGAACTCCATTGGCAGCTGGGAAGATTTGTAGGATGCCTTTCGAGACAACTTCCAAGGTACCTATGTCCGGCCTCTGGATGCTGATGACCTAAGTCACATAGTCCAGCAACCCGGAGAGTCAGCCCGGAAGCTCTGGACCAGGTTCTTAATTAAAAAGAACCAAATTTTGGATTGTCCGGATGCCGAAGCCCTCGCGGCCTTTAAACACAGTGTTCGGGACGAGTGGTTCGCCCGACACCTCAACCAAGAAAAGCGGAAGTCCATGGCAGCCCTTACTGCACTCATGACCCGCTTTTGCGCGGGGGAGGATAGCTGGTTAGCTCGTAGAAGCAACAGTACCAGTGACCCTGGCACCTCCGAAGCCAGAGATGGCAACGGTAGGCCACGACACAACAAACATAAGCATCGAAACAACAATGACGATACTGAAGAAACGACGGTCAACGCCGGATTCAGCGGCTCCAAATCCGGACAGCGGAAGAAGCCATTCAAAGGAAACAAAGATGGTCCATCCAGTCTGGACAGAATACTCGATCGGCCTAGCCAGATTCATGGCACCCCTGACAAGCCTGCCAATCATACCAACAGAAATTGTTGGATCTTTAAACAGGCCGGTAAGTTAAACACCGAACACAAGGGGAAAGGGCCGCGAAGTGAGGACGATGAAGAGCCTCGCCCACCAAACACAGGGGGACAGAAGAAATTTCCCCCTGGGGTAATAATAGTGAATATGATATATGTTACACATATCCCCAAGAGGGAGCGCAAGCGCTTGCTTAGAGACGTCTACGCCGTAGAGCTGGTCGCCCCAAAATTCAACCCCTGGTCGGCCTGTCCGATCACCTTCGATCGTAAGGATCACCCAACCAGTATCCGTCATGGAGGTTCGGCAGCCTTGGTCCTTGATCCAATCATCGACGGATTCCATCTGACCCGAGTCCTTATGGACAGCGGCAGCAGTGTTAACTTGATTTATCAAGACACGATCCGCAAAATGGGTATTGACCCGTCAAGAATCTAGCCTAATAATACTACCTTTAAAGGAGTAATACCGGGTGTAGAGGCCCGCTGCACGGGCTCAATCACATTGGAAGTAGTCTTCGGCTCACCGGATAATTTCCAAAGCAAAGACTTGATCTTCGACATTGCTCCCTTCCGCAGTGGCTATCATGCACTGCTCGGACGAACCGCTTTCGCATGTTTCGATGCAGTCCTGCACTACGCTTATCTAAAGCTTAAGATGCCCGAACCACGCGGCGTCATAACAGTTAATGGAAACATGGAGCACTCCCTCTGTACTGAGGAGCATACCGCGGCCCTCGCAGCCGAGGTATAGGGTGGCCTTATCAAGCCGAATACTTCTGCGGCCATCAAACCCCCGGACACTGTGAAACGAGTCCGATCTACCCCTCAAAATGACAGTTTGGTTCATCCAGGACTTGATTAGCAATTCAGCATCCGTCAAAACCTCCACCTAATCGCGGCATACGTACCGCGCATACATAACTACGCACTAAAAATACCATGGGCAGGGACGGAGGCACATTAAGGACAAAGTCCACAATATGGCTCGACCATATTCAGACCTTAATCTCCTTCTTCTTTTTCTCTTTTCTCTCATATTTCAGGTTCTTTAAAACCCAAATCGCTTGTCGGTGGTACAAAGGGCCCCTTACCAAGCCCCTTCTATATACTCGATTGTTGATCCTCTTAAAGGATCCTAAACCAAAGGTGAAAAGCGGCGTAGATGTGCGGCAGGGTGTCCAAAGGATCTTCAAGACCACCTTTTTTAGGACCTGTATGGAGCTTTTCCCTTGTTCTCAAATTCTTGGCATGTAAAATAGCCTTGATGATTGTGGCATTCCCTGTAAGAGCATGTTTTGACGTATCAGTCAGACTATAATGGAAACAGTTTTGTACAACCTTATTCGGTATTGGTTTACCTGATAATCTGTATTCCCCTCTTTACGTCAGATTGACAGACACATCTCGGCATGATTTAAAATCGCCAGGGGCTCTATTCAGCCATATATATTTTCGAAAACAGAAAGTCCGAACACTCTCAGAGTAGACTTCGGCGTCCCGAATACTGCATTATATGCATCAGCTCCGAATCATGTCTATGGTCAATAGTTGGGTTGCCCGGCTCCTGTGGTTACTACCTTACATTCCGTTTGTTTGGCTAAGGTAGTAAAGGGAGAACTACTGCGATTGTGTTTCTGGTTCGCCCGGTCAAGCACCTCAGTAGAGAAAGCCGAAAACTGACTGTCATGATGCGGCGAGAGCTGGTCAGCAATTCGGCGACTTACTAAATCTCTAGCGATTTTTTCTGTATTACACGAAGGACTGGCTCTCTTCCAGTCACGCGCATAAGGCATCCAAGTTCGGATAGCCGCATACGCACCAGGGGCTATCTCGCAGTCCCATTGTCAAACTCCTATGGCTAAGTGAGAGTGATAAAGCCACATTGTCCGATTGCCTGGTTCGCCGCGCTGACACCTCCTTTACGGACCAAGACGTTGGGTCAAGTGTGGTCATGTGCTATTCCGAACACCCCCGTAGTATCTACGTGGGGGCTGAAGCATACGACTGGTAAACTCTCAGGGATAAAACGGCCGCACAGGAGGAAAAATACTTTAAGATAAAAGGCACAAATATATTACAAAGCTTCAGTTCATGGCACAATGCCTGGTCAGCCCCGATACGTTCATTCAAACATAATATCCTTCGAGCATTGACCCTCTATCAAATGGGCACCCTCCAAGACGTCATCGAAGTATCGCTCCGGCTTGCGGTAACCCTTGCCTTCGGGCGGACCCTCAACTGCCACGTCGGCGGCCTTCATCTTCGCCCACCGCATCTTGACACGGGCAAAGGCCATCCGCGCACCCTCTATGCACGCCGAGCGCTTCACAGCCTCAACTCGGGGCAAGGCGTCGCCGAGCCGCTTGGCCATGCCGAAGTAACTGCTAGGAATGGGTTCGGCTGGCCATAGCCGGACTATGATGTCCTTCATGGCCAAACCAGACATCCTATGTAGCTCCGCCAGCTACATCATCTGGTTGTTTAGCAGCGCTGGCCGCTCCAGCGCCAGGTACTGCGACCAGAAGAGCTTCTCCGTCGTGTTCCCTTCTTGGGCCCAAAAATGTTGTGCGGCGTCGGCAGCACTCCTTGGGAGATCCGCAATGGCGTCTGAAGCACTCCATAGTCGATTTAGCAAAACATATCTCCGACCACCAAATATACTCTGTAAAAGAAAAGGCTTACCAACAGCTATTTGTTCGGCTTGCTTGATCTCCTCGCGAGCCGCCCGGGACTCGGTCCGCACCTCCTTGGCCTCCTGGAGGGCCTTGGCGAGTTCGGCTGCCTGGGCCTTACTCTGCTCCTCCAAGGACTCGCACTTGCTGGCGGCGTCCTTGAGCTCTTGCTCTACCTCGGTCACCCTCTCCTCACACTGGCGGCGGGCGACCTGTTCGGACTTTAAATCCGCAGCCGCTTTGTCTGCGGCCGCTTTGCTCGCCTTCGCCTCCTCCTTGGCTTCGTCAAGGGCACTCTTGAGGGCCTCGACCTCGGTCGTGCTGCCTACAATCATACACATAGCAGCACATGGGCTTAAACTCTGAGTTTGCATTTCAATTTAGGCTTGTAAGGGATCTTTTAAAACATACCTTGCGCCTCATCGGACCGCTTGTTAATACGGTTGATCTCATCATCAGCCAGCTTTAGCTTCCGCTTGAGCTCGGATACTTCAGCGGCCTGGGCGGTCGCCGCTAACAGTGAAGCCTGTTTATAAAAATAGACAATATGTTATCTCTGGCGAATATTTGATCCTCTGTTCGGCCCTTTTCCAAGAACCGAACAGAGTCTCAGGGGCTACTATCTATATACAGGCATATTTTTGTCATATGAAAAGCGGCCAAGAATATTACGCCGCATAGCTCAAAGCCTGTTAGCAAGCTAGTGAAGGCTTCGTTCAGCCCGCTCTTGGCGGACTGAACCTTCTCAACCACCACACCCATCACGGTGCGGTGCTCCTCCATGATGGAAGCACATTGAAGTGCCTCCATCAGTGTGTTCGGCGCCTCCGGATTAGTGGAGGTCGCCGCTGGAGTTGGCATTCCCCCCTCCCTTGAAGGGGGTCGCTCATTCGGTTCCAGAGTCACTTGGGTTTCGGGAATGGTGTTTGGCTGGGGGCCAGACTAGTTAGGGCCCCCGCCGTCAGTCTCCATGGGGATTGTGCCCCCCCCATGTTCTCGGCAGCCGAGGCATTACCCTCAGGCGCCGTCTTGGCGGCCTCCCGCACCTCTCCGTGGCCCGGAGAGGCCCTTCAGGACAACGCTTCGATGTCGTCCGTGGCGGTTGGCGGGGAGGCTCATGGAGGCGTCTCGCTCTCCATCATCCCCGGCTCCAGAGAATTCCCTTCCGATGATGATTGTTGGGGGAGATCGCAGGCCGGACTACACCATACAATGTGTTAGACTACAATCATAAAGACTGGACATATGTAAAGCATCCTCGGATACTTATGATGCGGCAAGGGGCTTCGACCTGGGGCGCCACCCGGGGATGGCTTCGGCATCCGAATCCAAGCCGTCCGAGAGGGATATTTTCCCCCTCTTGGACGCCTCCGCCTCTGGGTCTACGGAGACCGCCCTTTTCTTCTTCCTCCCCTTAGGGGGAGAATTGCTTTCTTCTTCCTCCTCCTCCTCCTCGTCTTCATCTCCTTCATGGGAGGAGTGAGCCTCGGTCTCTTCGGACATAGCATCTGAAGTACCATTACGGCGGAGGCCACTTTTGGCCTCCTTGCCCTTCTTCTTGGCCTTCTTCTCCGACGCCTGGTACGGCGCCGGAACTAGCATCCTCGTTAGCAGAGGATCAGCTGGGTTCTCGGGCAGCGGAGCCTGACACTTGATCTGCTCCGCTTTGTTTGTCCAGCCCTGATTACAGGATGAAAGTTTCAAGCATACCCCTTTGATTTGTGAACTGAGTTATGTTCGGAAATTGAATACTTACCTGGGTGGTTGGATGATCGCAGTCGAGGCCGATGTCGTCGGTCATCTCCGGACACAACTTCTGGGCCTTGAAGAGCAGCTTCCAGATCTCTCTGTGCGTCGTGCCAAAGAATCACTGCAGGGCCCGCAGTCCTTCCGGATTGAACTCCCACATATGGAGAGGTCGACGCTGGCAGGGAAGGATCCGGCAGAATAGCATCACCTGGATCACGCCGGTGAGGCCGGTGCCCTTTTCAATTATATTCTTGATGCACTTTTGCAGCATCATTACTTCGTCAGTTGACACCCAGTCTAGACCCTTGTTGGTCCACAATGCTAGCCGCATTGGGGGTCCGGACCTAAACTCAGGAGGCACCGAAACAGCCGATCGAAACGAGGCCTGGCGTACCGCAGAATGGAGGAAACGGCCTTCTGTTCTACCGGCCACGGTCGAAATGGGATCCTATTCATCGGGAGGGGTCTGGGATACCGCAAAACGGAGGAAACGGACTTCTCTTTGACCTCCTACGGTCATAACGGGGTCCTGTTGATCGGGAGGGGTGTGGCTTACCGCAAAACGGAGGAAACGGACTTGTGTTGGAGCGCTACGATCGAAACGGGGGTCTTGTTCATCGGGAGGGGTGTGGCATACCGCAAAATGGGACTCCACGGGCTACTGTTCATCTCCACCGTCGACCTCCTCCAGCCTCCACGGGCTATTGTTCATCCACCGTCGACCTCCTCCAGCCTCCACCTCCGACTGTTCATCCACGGGCTCCTGTTCATCCAGCCTCCACCGCTCCTCCACCGGCTACTGTTCAACCAGCCCTCTCCATGGGGTCCTGTTCAACCACCCCTCCATGGGCTACTGTTCATATAGCCCTCCACCGGCTACTATTCAACCAGCCCTCCACGGGGTCCTGTTCATCCACCCCCAACCGGCTCAATCGGGGTCCTATTCATCCAGCGGCAACGGCCTCTACTACCACGGGGTCCTGTTCATCCAACCCCCCACCGGGAACTGTTCATTCAACCCTCCAACAACGCTCACTGTTCATCAAGAGGCATCAGGTTCGATCGGCTTCAGTTAGCAGCAGTAGCGAAGGAATCGCTCGATCAGGTTCAGTTAACAGCCAGATCGACCGATCGCTCGGGTTCAGTAACGCGTAGCCTACAGTGCAATTGCTCGGGTTCAGTAGGCGAACGCCTCGCTCGGGTTCAGTCAGAGCCCAACGCCTCGCACCCATGCGCGTACGTGTACGAGAGAAACGCGCATCACTCGGCCCCCGACCACCCACCGTAACCGGAAACTCCGCGATATTTTCCTCGCCCTCGCTTCTACCACGGTTTTTTCCGTCATGGACGGCCCAAAGAATGTCATGCAGCTGCATCTTCGGCCCGCCCAGGACGAAAAGCCCATTTTCTTTCATGATTTTTTGTCATAGAAGTAGGAGCTCACCACATCTATGATGATACCGGGTTTTGTCACAATTATCATCATAGAAGTGTCATAAGCATGACAGGAAAAAAATTCGTTCCGCCCAAAATGTCACGGATGTGTCTTTTTTTGTAGTGCTAGTGAAACCTATGGCCCCTGAGTCTATTTTCCATCATATAAGTTTCCGATCTACAATTTTCAGTTTCCTATTTACTTTCTTTGCAATCTTTTACTTTCCGTTCCATAAACCAAAAATACAAAAAATATTACTTTACCGTTTATCCATCTCTATCAGATCTCACGTTGCAAATAACCGTGAAGGGATTGACAACCCCTTTATCACGTTGGGTGCAAGTTGGTGTTTGTTTGTGCAGGTATTCGGTGGCTTGCGCGTTGTCTCCTACTGGATTGATACCTTGGTTGTCAAAAACTGAGGGAAATACTTACTCTACTTTGTTGCATCACCCTTTCCTCTTCAAGGGAAAAACCAACGCAAGCTCAAGAGGTAGCAGTATGCATGCGGCAGTTGGAGTGAATACTCTCCACGACATAGGAATCGATGCATATGGGATGAAGGAAGACCAATATATCTTAATGTTATGGTTGGGTTTACCTTAATGAACTTTTTAGTATTCACGGACGCTTGCTAATAGTTCCAATCATATGTATGTATGATTCCAAGTATGGATAGTACGCTAGCAGAGGGATCTCCCACGTATAAAACTACAATGATGACGATCGGTCTAGTAATTTAGCCAATTGCCTAGGGACAATTTCGCAACACATACCACCGCTTTTTCGCACTCGCTATCTTTATTTTATTGTACTTTTACTTAAAGAACAACTAACTTTTATTTATAAGATCTTTGTTATCTTGCAAATCTATCCTTTTATAAACTCTAAGTACTTGTAGTTCTATTTTTTAGGTAAAGCAAACACTTAGTGGACGTAGGATTGTATTAGTGGAAGATAGGACCTGGGAGAATACTACTCATACATTTAGCTCCATGTGGGTTCAGCACACCATACTTACCACCTCCATCTTTAGAAAGTGCTATGAAAATTCCTTTCACTTGGATTATCAGTAGGTTTTGTCACCGCAATACCTCATCATCTTTGCTTCCCTCAGATAGTAAAATCCGACCATAAAGGCAAATGTTGTGAGGTCGACTTCACACGACATCATGAATAATAATTAACAAAAAAAAAGAATCATGTATCTTGTCAGTGTTCAGATCATAAACATACTAGGGTTCCTCCATATCCACGAGAACCAGGTGGTTTACTGGACATAGAGACAACAAGCATCATCAAGGTATTCATGGCAATAAATGATGAATGATTAAATAAACACACGTGTGAATCCACACTACAGTTTGGTATTATGAAGCGATGGATGAAGGGATTGATGTTGAGGATGTGGAGGACGATGATGAAGATCAATGCCATATTCTCCTTGATCAAGGTGACGACGTACTAGTGTTCTTGGGAGCATCACTAATTCTTTGGAATGTATCGGAAGATTCCAGAAGGTTTCAGGAACTTCCAAAATATACCAAGGGGGTTGGCCCTTGGCTAGCCCAAGGGGTGGCATACACATGGAACCTAAATGCCCATTAGTGGTGCGCCCCCCCTTTAGGGTTTGGGGCAAGCCGCATGGTGGGGGTGGCCGGGGGGGTCCGTGTCCTTCCACGTCACCCGACTAGGGCAAGGAAGGTGCCACATGCATGCATGAGCAGGAAGGCTGCTCCTTCCACGCCCCATTGCCTGTAAGTCACCTTCCATGGCTAGCTAAGGGAAGAACCCCTTCCAGAACTGTCGATATGAGACCGAAACAATGCTAGACCCTAGATCCCTAACCCTCACGTCAACCAGAGCGCCCGAGGTGGAAGAGGCAACACATAGGGTGTCGACGGTGGGTGAGACACTAGGAACGAAGGAACCAGTCACACAGGGGTGTAGCAGCTCGAGGGAGAGAGGGAAGGGGAGAGACCAAGGCCAGACACCCACACGCTGAGGGAGCCGCGTCATGCATGACTGCCAAAGCCACACCACCTAGATGACATCCGCCGCACCGCACGAGGAACCGCCCAACCGCCACCATCCCCGAAGCCAACACGAATTCGTTGTTTCCAACTGCGCCAATGCAGGAAGGAGGAGGGTTAGGTTTCCCTCGTGTCGCCAGGGAAAGGAGGTGCGGGGATGATAAAAAAATCAACTATCCTCACCAACATTGTTTGGTGGCCATCTATCGTCACATTTGGCTCCACCGGTAGTTATATCCCTCTCTTGCCAAAAGGTGTTGAGAAACTATCATAGAGTTTAAAATAGAAAAGTTTTTCAGTGAAAATAGTGTGGCTTGATAGTTTTAGCTAGTTAAACCTTGATTGGTTAAAATTGTGCCTAGTAAAAAAGAATAATTATAAATTCCTAGTAAAAAGGAAGAATTATAAATTTTTAAAATGATATAAATATAGAAGCCACTCAAGCCCTTCATGAAAGGAGTAATCCCGCCATTGCAAAGATTTCACACAACTTGATTTCTTGGTGATTTGGGGCATCTCCAACGCGGACCCCTAAACTGCCCGCAACTGTATGGACCGAGTAGTCACGACATGATTTGCCACCCAATGTGGTACCCAATCAGTCTGTGGACCAGTCCAGACGTCTGTTTTCTCGCAAACTAGAGGCAAACCAGGGGCATTGCTGGCGTCCGGACCGCTTCCATGCATGCTTCCGACATGCTGGTCCCACCCACCAGAAAATCTCTCTCCGCGCGAAGAGGTTGCCGCACATTCATGCCGGCTAGCATCGCTCCAGAATGGACGTGACCCCGTTGCACTGATGTCGGTCAAAGCGACGCGATCAGGCGAGCGCATGGCGTCGCTTCAATGCAGGCGTGGCGACCGAGAGGTCTACTCTGCTTGCTGCGTCGAGTTGAAGTCAGCTTCCCGTCCCTTCGGCTGGCCGCCATGCGCTGGCGTCATCCACATCGCATCTCTAAACTCTTCCAGTCGGCTCCCAGCCGCCTACTCGCTCCAAGCGCCTCTCTGACCACCATGCCCAAGTCATGGTTCTCCGCGCCGGCGGCGACGGCTCCGAATTTCCCTCTAGGTCTGGCACTGCCACCGTTGCTCTCCGAGGCCCTCTTCCTCAAAGGATGTCGTCTCCACCGACAAGGAGGAGATTGTCAGCTGTGATGAGGAGGGCTAAACGCCGCCACATCTATCGCGCCTCCACTCGAAGGCCGGGACCATGGACGAAAAGTTCCTACTGCAGATCGAGCTCATGATGGAGCGGTCGCTCTGGGACTGTGGTCCAGCATCGCCCTCGCCGTTTGCGAGCACACGTGAATGACGAGCCGCCCTCACCGCCGTGCTACCGCATCAAGCAAGAGTGAACGTCGCCGCCTCTCCGTTGGGCTAAGGCGGAGCCGGCGTCACCAGGGCGTCCAAATTAAGTGTCACGTGAAGGAGGAGATGTTCTCGTCGCCGCACATCTGTCACACCCCGGTCAATGGGTCGGCATCGCAGCCGCGTCGCGCCTGGCGTGACAAGGTATACAAGGAGGAGGTGTCATCGGCTATCGTGAAGGCACGCGGGCGCCTCATCCACTACCTCAGTGGTCGTAGCGGTGGCGGATCCTTGTCGACGCGGGCCACCGTGTCGATCGAGGACAGGGCGGCGCAACACGACGCGCCGCTCTGCATTCGCCAAGTCGGACGAGGCGCTGGCGTGGGTCCATGGGGACCCCAACCTGGCGGAGCCTCGGCTCGCAACCGGCCAGTCACCACTGTGGAGATGGCCGCGTGGCACCGCTGCCGCCTTAATGGGGAGCTTGACAAGATCGACAAGGAGTGGTTGCTAAGCGACACCTTCGACGCCGTCGGCAGGGGCAATGCCGATGCCAGTGCACCACGACCGGGGTCGGCATTGGCCACGGCGGCGCTCCGCACCCCCGTGCCCTTCCGCCGCTAGAAGGACAGCGATGACGACGACGGTGCGGCCAGCCAAAGCAGCCACGCCTACGAGGTCACTGTCCGCTACAATTTTTTTTAGGGTAAATGTCGCCGCTATTATTAACTCAAAAGAAAGTTTGCAATCTCGTCTGCGATCATGCCCAGAATGCAATCTGGAGGTGATCCAAGCCACATCTTACAAAGTTCTTCTCCTACTCCTACTTTAGCTAGCTTATGCACGGCAACATTTGCAGAATGCCTTACCCACGAAACACGGAAATCCTCAAAGGTTCAAAGCATAGTCTTGATCTCCTTCACCCAAGATCCAAACGCAGCCAAGTTCCTCTCGGGCCTATTGATCATTTGCACTAGAGCTTGGCTGTTCAGATCAAGGTGAATTCTTTCAATGTTGATCTCCATAGCCACCAAAAAAGCTCTCTTGCATGCTTTAAGCTCGGCAGCCTCGGCCTCATCGACATGAGGGAAGAAGTGACATGCTCCTGCGAGAAAAGCATCGTTATAGTCTCGAAGCACCACTCCTCCTCCACTCTTGCCTCCAAACATTGATGTCACGCCGTTAGTGTTCGCCTTGACCCACCCCTCCTCCGGCGTCGTCCATCACTGCAGTACGGTGGGTTTGGCCGCCTGGACCGGCTTCTCATGAACCTCCCGCCATTCTCTCATAAAAGAGCAAACCATCTCTATTATTTCATGTGGTTCATCAATTCTCTTACCATTCCTTGTCTCATTCCGTGCTAGCCATAGGGCATAGACTGTGTGGATCATCGCCTCCCGCTCATCCGCCTGAGCCTTAGCGAACCATCCGAGCAACCAATTAGCCAGTTTGCTCTGGGAGCCTGTGAAACTCGATGGGGCTGCCATCGTGACTCCCTTTTCCGACCGTAACTGGTTCCAAAAGTGTACTGAATGTTGGCAAGACCAGAATCTATGCATGATAGTCTCCTCCCGTCCACAGACGACACAGAACACTCCTGGTTTGATCCTTCAACACAGCAACTCCGCACCAACAGCTAAACCATTCCTAATAACTCTCCACATATGAATCTTGGCTTTATTTGGTGCGCCAGTATCCCATAGGCCGAGGTACCCTTGATGTTTATTGACTGCTTGCTGATTTCGGCCGTCCGGTTTTCAACTTGTTCATGGTCATCCTCAGATGGTAAGCCGAGCGCACCATGAACCCCATTCTTCGTGTAATTCCATGCAAGACAATCCTCCATCGCTGGCCCTCCTACCGCAATCTGCCTAATGTCTGAAGCATCAACCGGAGAGAACATGTCATCAATTCTATTGTTGTCCCATGCATCGCCAGCACTCACCAAGAGATCGGCCACCTTGGTAACCCCCTGTACAAAACAGCTCCTAGTGGCCGCATGCTTCCGCTTCTCAGAATCCAATTGTCGTGGTGTATATTGATCCTAGTTACATCGCCAACTTGCCACACAAGGCCCTCTCTCAACAGATTGCGCCGATGAAGTATACTCTGAAAAGTGAACGATCCTCCCGATGGGCAAGTGGCTGACATAATCGTCGTATCCGAGAAGTATCTTGCCTTGAGAACTCGAGCACACAATGACATTGGGCACTGCAGAATCCTCCATGCCTGTTTAGCCAAGAGAGCTTGGTTGAAAGCTTCTAGGTCTTGAAACCCTAGGCCTCCATCCCGCTTGGCATCGCACATCTTCTCCCAAGAGATCCAATGCACCATCTTATCACCATTTGTTGCCCCCCACCAGAATTTTGACGAGATAGAAGTCAGGTTCCGACACATTTTCTTTGTGAGGTGAAAGCAACTCATAGTATAAGTTGGTGTGGCTTGGAGTACAGATTTGACAAGTACCTCCCTCGCGGCCTTTGATAAACCCTGGCCTTTCAATCCATTGACCTTACCCTTTGAGCACTCCGTTACATATCTAAATGTACCATCTTTTGATCTCCCAACCAGTGTGGGGAGACCCAAGTATCGCTCACCCAGTGCCTCATTATGAACACCCAAAATATTTTGCAATTGACCTTTCACTCCATCTTGAGTGCCCTTGTCGAAGAAAATAGACAATTTCTGCAAATTTATCCGCTGCCCCGAGGCCTCCTCATACTGCCTAAGGATTTCCTTCAGCGCCATCATGTTATCTGATGATCCCTCAAGGAAAACAATACTGTCATCGGCGAACAGTAAGTGAGTAACATTGGGGCTAGTGCTCCCAAAAGAAACTCCTTTGATACAATTCTCCTCTTGCACTCTCTTAAGGAGTGCCGAAAAACCCTCCACACAGAACAAGAACAGGTAGGGCGATAAAGGATCACCCTGCCTGAGTCCATGGGGAGGGATGAAGCCCCTAGATAAACCACCATTAAGCCGCACAGAAAACCTCACCGATGTCACACATCACATGATCATAGCAATCCATCGAGGATCAAAACCCACCCGGTTCAGTACCTATTCAAGGAAGATCCACTCGACCCTATCGTAGGCCTTCATCATGTCTAGTTTAACCGCACACAAAGGTTTCTTCCTCTTTCTGTTCCGAATGGCATGCACACACTCATATGCCACGATTACATTATCTGTGATCAAATGCCCCGGAACAAAAGCACTTTATTGTTCTGAAATCAACAAGGGGAGCAAGCTCTTTAACCTGTTTGCCAGCATCTTTGTTGCTATCTTGTAAAGCACATTGCACAGGCTAATCGGTCTTAACTGAGAAAGCAGCTCCGGTGAGTTGACTTTGGGAATCATGACAATGACTGTATCATTAAAACCGTTTGGCGTTGATGCACCCATCAGAAAGTCTTTCACCCCCCTGCACACATCATCCTTAACCAAAGACCGGTGTCTTTGGTAGAAAAGAGCTGGAAGTCCATCTGGACCGGGCGCCTTTGTAGGCCCCATTTGGAATAACGCTCGCTCTACTTCATCATCTGAGAAAGCTGCCATCAAGCCTTGATTCATCTCCGCCGTGACCAAAGGCACAATATTTTGTAAAAGCACATTAGCTCCTGCCGACCCATCGGATGTGAACAGGCGCTCATAAAATGACGCAGCCAATTCCCTCATATACTCATCAACTGTACACCGAGATCCGTCATCACGACGCAACGCCCTGACAGTGTTTTTCCATTTTCTATGTGTGGCCCTGTTCTAGAAATATTTGGTATTTTGATCTCCCGCCTTAAGCTAGTCCACGCGCGATCGCTGTCGATAGAACAGCTCTTCCCTGGCATAGATCTCGCGCAGCTTTTCCTCAATGGCGCGGGTCTCCAGTGAGCACCCCGTCTCCATTGCCTGTGTTTTTGCTGCAACTAGCTGGGTCTTGAGTTTGCTAATTTGGCGCCGAATTGATCCAAAGACCGCCTGAGCCCATCGTTGCATCGAACTCGCAACCCGGCCCAGCCACTGCATGCATGCATGCACCCCTTGAGCTCCGGCCCACGCCCGCTACAAGTTAGTCTAGCCTTTTTTTAGTTTTTAATTGAACGGACAAATATCATCTTTATGTAAATTATATCTGAACTTTAATGAATTTCACTGTGTTTGATGAAATTCATTCGGCTTGTTCAAATTTGTTTTTAAGTGGATGCGGGCAGCATTAGATGATCGCCTCCTCCACTATTTTTCATGGAATGATTCGGACCAAACAAATAGTGCATTCATTTTGAGGTCAGTGTTGGTTGGAGATGCCCATAGAAATATCAGGTGTATAAAATCATTAGAAAAACATCCAGAGTTTTCACGATGATATAAGCATGTAGCAGATTGGTTTTTGCCTTTTCCCAACGACTACATAGCAAAGGACATAAGGCTCTTTAAGCATGAGGTACTTGATCGCAACTAAATTAATTAAATTAAATTGGTTAGTTAGCACTTGAGAGGGAATGAAGATGAATCGCTCCCACCCACCTCTGATCCGCCACCGATAGAACGCTCCCCACATCAACCGGCCGGCCGGCGGCAGTGCTGATTGGTGGGCTGGCCCTCGACGTCCGCTCCACCCAGCTTCATCGTCTCCCACTGCGTGCTTTCTCCCCCGAGCTTAAGCTTTCATGTCTCTCCGCATCTAGCCCTCACTCCTCCTGGATTCGCCACAGGGGGAGTTGGAATGCTAGATCCGGACGCCGGCATTGCGTTCCGCACGTGCGCCAGCTTCCGTCCTATCCCTCTTCACGGACAGTGCGCGGTGGTAAGTGTTTGATGAACCCATTTAGTTCCTGGATCATGATTATGGCAAAACGAGCACATTCTAGCTCAGCGAGTCAATGATTTTCTTTTCTTATTTTTCGCCATCGAGTTCATAAGTTTGATTTGTACGCGCAGCTTCACATTTATGAAAATCTTTTTCATTCTAGCTCAACTTCTTACTACTGGTAATAACAAATGCAAATTTAATTGCAGAAAATCTTTGTCGTGAAGGGTTGATTTCTCACGTACGCAAGTTTGTGCACATTGCACAAAAATTTGGCTGTGCAAATGGCTATCCTTACTCTCGAGGCTTGACTCCCCGAGAACTCACTTTGCTCAAAGTATGGCTATGCATATCCTCGCTTGTGGAGAATTGATCCCTCCACAAGAGCGAGAGGATTTTGCTCGTTTTTCTCATAATAAGTAAATCTTTGATCACTTAAGGCTAGTCAAAGGCAAGACAATCCTTGCCCGTGGAGGAGAGCAAATTGTGTTCCTCATCAAAAACAATGGTTGCCTTGTTCACTTGGCCAAAGATAAGGCTATGCAAGAGGCAAAGTATTTTTTGCTAGGTGGAAGAGCATATTTTGCTCCTAAAATTAAAGACAGTCTTTGCTCAATCGAACAAATTTAAAGCAAAGCAAAGGGTAAGGTGATCCTTGCTAATGGAGGAGGCCAAGGAAATCCTTACTGCTTGAGGCTACTTAAGGGGGCATGTCAATTCTTGCTAATGGTGGAAAGCAAATTTTGCTCTCCATCAAAGCAATGATTGCCTTGCTCATTTGGTAAAAAAAATGGGCGTATGCAAGAGGGACATCCTTGCTGCTTAATGCTACTTAAGGGGCAAGGCAATCCTTGCTTGTTTTGGTAAGCAAATTTTGCTCTCCATCAAAAGCAAGGATTGCCTTGCCCATTTGGTAAAAAAAAAGAGGCATATGCAAGGGGGAAATCCTTGCTACTTAATGCTATTTAAGGGGCAAGGCAATCCTTGCTTGTTTTGGAAAGCAAATTTTGCTCTCTATCAAAAGCAATGATTGCCTTGCTCATTTGGTTAAAAAAAATCCTATACAAGGGGAAATCCTTGCTTCTTAACGCTACTTAAGGGGCAAGGCAATCCTTGCTTGTTTTCGAAAGCAAATTTTGCTCCCCATCAAAAGCAAGGATTGCCTTGCTCCCGTTGGAGGGTGGGTGGGTAACTCTGCCTATGCTATGCAGAGCCGGTCCCAAGCCCGGATAAAAGGAGGAGGGCCCACCATGACCATTTATATTGTTGTAATGTTTATTGTGTGTTTTTGTTTTAAAACATAAAAGCAAATAATTAGTAAAAGACAATATCTTTAGGAAATGCAAAACATTTCCCCTTGTTTATAGGTGGATTGCATTGATACTAACAATTGTATTGCCAACCCCTTTTGTGTCTTGTGAGCTACTTTTATACATTTTTCTATCTATGTCTGATAAGTGAAATGCTAGGTCTCCTACTTTTTGAAATTAAAACTTTTAAATTCATATAGTTGTAGCTTTATCTCTTTCTCCTGCTCTACACTAGCAAGCGTTGAGATAAAGCTCGTACTCTTTGCTGATACATTGTGATTTTTTCTTGCTTCTTTGGACTAATTCGGTCCTTGTTATATGTTCTGCTTTGTGTTTTGCTCTCAATTCAAGAATCATTACTAGCCTGAATACCGGCTTGCTCATGAGAAACCATTCTTTTTTCCTTCTGAAAGGAGCTTATGACACGCTGCTAGGAAAATTCTTTGTACCATATTTTGAACTCAAAAGTAAGATAAATAAATGGACCAGTATTTTTTCGTTGCCATATTGCACTATTCGATGCAAGTAAATTGTGTGGTACTGCATCTCCAACAGTAGCACCACCTAAAATGCACCCCTGTTGCTCTGCCTTTTGGAGCAGACGAAGCTTTGTCATGGTCTGCTCATCGCAGAGGATACAGGTGAACATATGGTTTGGTAATTGGTACTTTAAGAGTTTAGGAGTCTATATAGTTTGGTAATTGGTACTTCAGGAGTCTACTAGCTTTTGTATGATTGACAGAGATGGTTTGGTAGCAACTAACTGAACAATCAACTACAGCTTTGTTTTTGGTAGAAAAACTGCTGCTTGGTGGTCTCATATTGCATCATGTGCCAATTCTGTGATGTGTAAAGCAATGTTTTGAATCTGTGTCTAACTGAATCATTGTGTATTTTCCCTTTGTCTGACTAATTTCAGGTGGTTTACAAGATCTGACCCAGAAGACAAAAAGGTGACTACCAATCCTTTAAATTCGTCATATTGGACCAATTTAATTTATTCTTCCTCCATTGCTCCTGTGTGTCGATGCCTGAAGTTATTCTTGCATGCTTTGTTGCGGCGCTCCAGCTTGTTACTGGAGTAGTGGAGTTCCTGGGTAGCTATCTTGCTGAGCTGAGTCTGCTGGACTAGAGCTGTCTCCTGTCCTTGCTATCAATGATTTCTGCTTCATCAGTTTTTTCTTGCTAGGCTGACCATTGGATCAGACACGAATCCTCGGGGTAAGAGTGGAGAAGTAGATTCTCAAAGCTCAAAATGTTTTCCTTGATATTTCAAGTTCTCAAGGCTAAAACTAACCTGTGATTATGTTGCAGAGCAATGAAATTCAGAACTTGACAGGCTGCAGGGCATCAGAGCTGAAGGACTCCCAGACATGATTTGCAGCTAAATATAAAGGGTCCATCGTCCTCTCGACAGGCCCAGTGCAAATGGCAGCCACGCGGCCTTTCAACTCCTTCCTTGTCGCAAACGGGCCCGGCCCAGCACGATCGACGACATTTCCACAGCCGCGTACGTACTGCAGCATCTCCGGTGAGGTTGTTGACGTAACCAACTCGCCTGATTCCACTCAACGCAAACGAACTCACCGGATTCCCTCCGGTCGCCGGCTCTCCTACATATACGCACGCACGATCCCATCGGTCACAGATTCATTTTCCAACCCGAGATACCCGCGCGTCCGGCCGTGCGTGCGTGCGACCCGCCAGCTCGCGCGCGCGCGTACTGCCACCAGCCATGGCGCCCGGCGAGGCGACGGACGTCGGCATGCGCCGGCCCGGGTGCTGCGGCGGCGGCGTCTTCCCGGAGGAGTCGTTCGCGAGCTGGGGCGCGTACGGGCGCGCGCTGCTGGAGACGGGGCCGCGGCTCAGGGACCGGCTCACGGCGCGCTCCGCCGTCGACGTCGAGGTGCACGCCGTGCGCGGCCGCAGCGGCGCCGACATGCGCCGGGAGCTCAACTGGTGGGACCTCGCGTGGTTCGGCGTCGGCGCCGTCATCGGGGCCGGCATCTTCGTGCTCACGGGACAGGAGGCCAAGGAGGCCGCCGGGCCCGCCGTCGTGCTGTCCTACGCCGTCTCCGGCATCTCGGCCATGCTCTCCGTGTTCTGCTACACCGAGTTCGCCATCGAGATCCCAGTCGCTGGTGAATCACATGTCTGATCTAGGGCTAGATCGTATCCTACGTTCCTACTTCCATTGACTCCATGCATGCATGGATGAGTAGAAACTAACTCCATGCATTGATTAATCACCTTAACTTACATGCAAATCTAAGGTTCAACCTAGATCTTCATTTTCCGTGCAATCTTATACTGGATTAGTGGCGATGAACCATTTTTTGTTGTTGCGAAAAAGTGGTGATGAACCGTTACACCCTCATTGTTTCAGCAGGAGAGAAATTTGAGGAAGTTGGTTACAAGTCTGTTGTGCTCAACACATTTTTAGATCGTCACTGTCGTTATTTTTTCCAGTTAAAGTTAGTGTAGCATTAAAAGAAGGATTTTTACTGCGTATATTAATCGCATGGTATGTGCATGCATGCATGCAGGCGGTTCATTCGCGTACCTGCGGGTGGAGCTGGGCGACTTCATGGCCTTCATCGCCGCCGGCAACATCCTGCTCGAGTACTGCATCGGCGGCGCGGCGGTGGCGCGCTCGTGGACGTCCTACTTCGCCACGCTGCTCAACCACCACCCCAACGACTTCCGCATCCACGCCACCTCGCTCGCCGAAGACTACAACCGCCTCGACCCCATCGCCGTCGTCGTCATCACGCTCATCTGCCTCTTCGCCGTGCTCAGCACCAAGGGCTCCTCCCGCTTCAACTACATCCTCTCCATCGTCCACTTCGCCGTCATCATCTTCATCATCGGCGCCGGCCTCTCCAAGGCCAAGCTCTCCAACTTCACCGCCGACTTCGCGCCCTACGGCGCCCGCGGCATCTTCGCCGCGTCGGCGGTGCTCTTCTTCGCCTACATCGGCTTCGACGCCGTCAGCACCATGGCCGAGGAGACCAAGAACCCGGCCAAGGACATCCCCGTGGGGCTCGTCGGCGCGATGGCGCTCACCACCGTCGTCTACTGCGTGCTCGCCGTCACGCTCTGCCTCATGCAGCCGTACCGGGACATCGACCCCGACGCGCCCTTCTCCGTCGCCTTCAGCGCCGTCGGCATGGACTGGGCCAAGTACATCGTGGCCTTCGGCGCGCTCAAGGGGATGACCACCGTGCTGCTCGTGAGCGCCGTGGGCCAGGCCAGGTACCTCACCCACATCGCGCGGACGCACATGGCGCCACCGTGCCTCGCCGTCGTGTCGCCGCGCTGGGGAACGCCGGTGCGCGCCACGGTCACAATGCTCACCGCCACGGCCATCATCGCGTTCTTCACCGACCTCGGCATCCTCTCCAACCTCCTCTCCATCTCCACGCTCTTCATTTTCATGCTCGTCGCCGTCGCGCTGCTCGTCCACCGCTACTACGCCTCCGGCGAAACCACCACCGCCAACCGTAACAAGCTCGTCTCGTGCATCGCCGTGATCCTCGCCGCCTCCGTCGGCACAGCGGTGTACTGGGGCCTGGCGGTGGACGGCGGGTGGGCGGCATACGTGGTGACCGTGCCGGCGTGGTTCGCCGCGACGCTTTACCTGCACCTCGGGGTGCCAAAGGCGAGGGTGCCAAAGATGTGGGGGGTGCCGCTGGTGCCGTGGCTGCCGTCGGCATCCATCTTCATCAACATCTTCCTGCTCGGATCCATCGACGCAAAGTCTTTCATGAGGTTCGCGATATGGACGGTGGCGTTGCTCGTGTACTACTTCTTCGTCGGCCTCCACGCCTCCTATGACACTGCCAAGGTGCTCGCGGCCGAGGCGGCCGCCGCCAGGGTGGAAGAAGGCGGCCACAAGGCCGTGGAAATTGCCGGAGCTAGCAATTAATTAGCACAGGAATTCATTAGATTAGTGATCTGTACGTCCACTATTTTTCACAATCTCAAATTAGTTGATGTACTAGCTACTAGTAGTGTCGTTTTATTTGTTATTAAGAATTTTTTGACAAAAGTATGGTTAGCTGATTTAATATGCAGTCTTGCTAAGTCTCAATTAATTAAGTCTCAGTCGATACTATATTAATTTGTCAAATCTTACATTTGATCTGCGTAACATTTTGTTTTCAGTTTTTTTATTTTCTCTCTTACATGCTATGTAACTTGATCAAGACTTAGTTAAATCTGAATCGATAGCCACAACCTTTAGTATAATATTTTGTAGCAGTCTAAATCTTATACCTCGGCCTAGTTAAAATACTGAAGTCTCGAAGGTCCATTTGACTTGCATGTCAAGTGTGTATGTTTAGAATAACATCAAGAAGCTCGATTTACCCCTTTGTCGACTAGGATTTTTGCCTTTCGGAGGTGGTGCCGTCAATCCGCCTCATATTTTGTGGCCTTAGGGCCATGGGGCATGGTGGATCTCAGCCTTGCCGACGGAAGGGCTTTTTTATTAGATATTTCTTCGAGTTTTGTTGGGGTTTGTGTCCTGTTTAGGAAGGCGAGACAACGACAGCTTCCTGGAGTTGGAATAATGTTCTCCCCGCCTAGCCTCCGCCTCGATGGCGCGTTTTGCATCGTCAGGGAACGTGTGGAGGTATGTCACATGATTTGATTGGTGGTTGTCTTTAATGGATATGCTCGGATCTAGTCTTCGTTCTTCTACGGTCTTGTGTCTTCAAGTTGAATGCTTTCGACCTATGCTTCCCTTCATCGACAGCGCTTGCTGTGTTTGGTACATTGTTCCTATGAGGCCTTAGTCCGACAACTTTTTTGGCTGTTTACTATAATAAGTTTTGCCTGACTCCGGCGACAAAGGGGCGATGATACCGGTGCGCGTTCTACTCGCTTCAGTGCTTGTAGTCGTCTTTGTAAATTTTGTTTTCAGTGTTTGTTGTACTGTCATCATTGAAGAGAAATAGGTCGAGACTTTTCTCGAAAAAAGTATGTTTAGGGTAGATCTTATTTGTTGGCATGCGGCAAATAGACGAGGCTTCACTGAGTGAGGGGTGGTTTCGCCGCTATCGATGGAGGTGGGACGGCCAGCATGCTGGGTTCCCGGCATTGTTTTTTTTTGTTTGTTCACTATAAATTGGCATTTTCTCCTTTTTACCTCTGTGTGCTTTTTTTATTTAAATTTTTTAAGTCTTTTTCTCTTTTTAGATTTGGTTTTTTCTCCTATTTTTTCCTTTTTCACATTTTCTTTATTATAATTTTTATAATACATGATAAATATTTTTATAATATACGGTAAAGCTTTTACATATACGCATTGAACTATTTTTAGTATACAATGAACATTTTTCAAATGATTTGTTAATATAAGATGAATATTTTTTTGATATAGAACATTTTTGAATATTTGATAAACTTTACTAACTATAGATAAACCTTTTCTTAATATGCAGTGATCTTTTAATATACATTTGATTCTTTAACATACTGAGCTATTTTTTTTAATGATAGTTTTAAAAATATCTTGGTCCTAAAAATTAATAGCCGGGTTTTGGTGAAAATCTGACTACAAAGCAAATGTCAAGGCCAGATTAGATCGCGCGTTTGCTAATGAAGCTTTCAGGCAGCTCTTTCAGCATATACGTGTCAGGCATATCCCCTCGGTAGAGTCTGACCATTGTTTCGTGTTTGCCGAGATTAAGGAGAGCCTGCCAGCGTCAACACGGAAACAGAAGCAATTCAGATACGAGAACGTCTGGCAGACTCATGCAGATTATGACCGCTTGGTTTGTGATACCTGGCGGGGCATACAACATACGCCAGGGCTCCGAGGTGTAGCGTCCGCGCTGAGTACCTTGCAGGCAACGCTAGAACCCTGGGGCTCCAAGGAGTTTGGCAGTCTAACGCGTTCTGTCAGGCAGTTACAGAAGAGATTGGATCGCCTCCGTTGCCGGTCTATTGGTACTGGTCCCGAGGAGGAGAAAATTGTTGTTAAGAAGCTAAAGGAGGCATTGCATCAGGAAGAAATCTGGCTTCGACAACGTTCCCGTGTTCCATGGCTCCGGGATGGAGACCGAAATACTTCCTACTTTCAAGCTCAAGCAGCCCAACGCAAACGAATGAATAGAATATCGGGACTGAGACGTGCCGATGGCTCTACTTGTGCTACTGAAAGCGAGGACAAGGAAGAGGTGCAAACTTTTTATCAGAATTTGTATCGCTCCCAGGGTTGGGGAGACTCTAGTTATCCATTATCGCATGTACCGGAGAGAGTCACCCAGGCCATGAATGATGATTTGAATAAACCCTACACGGGAGAAGAGGTCAAGGTGGCGCTGTTTCAGATGGCGCCTTCAAAAGCTCCTGGTGTGGACGGATTTACTGCAGGGTTTTACCAGCGTCACTGGGATTTGCTAGGCAACGAGGTGACCTTGGCAGTTTTGGATTTCCTTAATGGAGGGGAATTACCGACATGACTGAATGACACGTCTATAACACTCATACCAAAGGTATGTCACCCCCAATCGATCACGCAATATCGTCCTATTGCCTTGTGCCCGGTGCTTTACAAGATTGCAGCCAAGGCTATAACGAACCGGTTACGAAGCTTGATGGACTTAATTATTAGTGAGGAGCAAAGTGCTTTCGTTCCCGGACGCCTCATCACAGACAATGTACTTGTTTCTTATGAAAGTATTCATACGATGAAAAGAAGGAAGAAGGGAAAGAACTTCTCTTGTGCGGTTAAGCTTGATATGATGAAAGCTTACGACCGTGTCGAGTGGCATTACCTCGAGGCAATATTGTCACGGTTGGGTTTCAGTATGGGCTTCGTTAGGCTGATAATGAAGTCTGTTTCCTCTGTCCGGTTTTCAGTACGAATCAATGGGGAACTACTTCCTTATTTTACACCTACCAGAGGCTTTCGGCAAGGAGATCCAGTATCACCATATCTATTTTTGCTGTGTGCCGAAGGTTTTTCCTCATTGTTGAAATACTACGATGGTGGAACCATTGATAGGGGACTACGGGTGAGCTATAGATCACGGTGGGTAACCCATTTGCTTTTTGCAGATGATAGTCTCATCTTCATCAATGGAAGCAACCCAAGCGCACTCCGGTTAAATGACATCTTGAGGATTTATGGGGACGCCTCGGGTCAGTGCATCAATAGGGGAAAAAAGTGCTATATATTTCGGTTCAAATACTCCCACAGATCCGAGGCAACTTTTGAAGACAACCTTGAACATCTAGGTTGAGGCGTTTAATGAGAAATATTTGGGTCTCCATACTGCTGTGGGTCGGATCACGAGTGGGACCTTTGATCACATCAGTGAGAGAGCCCGGGCTAGAATGCAGGGATGGTCGGAAAAATTACTTGCTTGTGCAGGCCGCGAGACTTTGTTGAAATCAGTGGTTCAAGCAATCCCGACCTACCCAATGAGTACTTTTCTGTTAACAAAGAAAGTTTGTAAGAGTTTGACGTATCCTATGGCCAAATATTTTTGGAGTAGTTCTCTTGACAAAAGATCAATGCATTGGGTGTCTTGGAAGGAGCTTGCAACGCCCAAGTGCAAAGGCGGGATGGGTTTCAGAGACCCACATATGTTCAATCTTGCCATGTTGGGGAAGCATGGATGGCGTTTTCTGACGAACCCTAATTCCCTTTGTGCAAGAGTATTGAAGGGACGGTATTTTCCTGAAATGGATTTTATGCATGCTGCCTTACCTAAGTCGGCCTCGGCCACTTGGAAAGCTATTATAGCAGGAAGAGAAGCCCTTCGATGCGGCTTGATCTCCCGTGTCGGAGATGGCAACACTATCGATGTCTGGACCGATAAATGGATTCCAGGTACTATATCTATGTCGCCTATCTCAAGACCACAAAACACTGCTATCCAAAGGGTGGCAGACCTCATTGATACATCAAACTGGTCTTGGAAGCATGAGGTGGTCAGGGAGACTTTCATTGCCCCGGATGTTGAGGCCATTCTTAATATTCCCATTCGGCAAGGGGGAGGTGATGACTATCTTGCTTGGGCATTCGAATGATCAGGCAACTACACTGTGAAGTTGGTGTACCGTGCTCTTGTGACTCGGAACGAGCGTTTGGCTCTAGATGAAGGGACGGCTACCGGTACCTCAAATGATGAACAACAGATGTGGAAAGCCTTGTGGAAATTGAATCTTATCCCAAAAGTGATAGTTTTTTGGTGGAGAGTTCTTCGTCGGATTCTTCCAGATGAAGCTACTCTCAACTATAGACACATTGCAGAAATTCGCAGATGCAAAGTATGTCTTGCTATGGATGAGGATCTGAAACATGCATTGATACATTGCTCGCATGCTAAGCGCTTTTGGGAGGAGGCGTGTGCATGGTTCGGGCTCCGACTTCCACGTCTACACCCGGACTCGTGGGCTCGCGACATTTTATGTGACCTGCGTTTTACGGATGATGACCGTGCAAAGATCACCACTATTATGTTGTCTATCTGGCATTCCAGAAATCGTATCAAGCACGGTGAAGAAGGACGAGACCCTACAGCGACGATCCGAGCTACAAAGGAGGCCATTGCACTCCTTCACTTGCCGCGCAAAGACACGCTGGTCTTGCCGGGCTATGGGTGGCGGCCTCCTGATGATGGGTTTGTAAAAATCACAACCGATGAAGCTCTCAACCTGGCGGATGGCAGGGGAGGTGCGGAAGGCATTGCTCGTTCTCCTACGGCTCTTCTAGGTGCCTGGTGCAAGCCATATGTGGGGATTTCGGATCCCTTGATCATGGAGGGACTTTCTTTGCGAGATGGTGTTCGGTTCGCATCTCTTCGTGGATTCTCGCATGTGATAATGGAAGTCGATTGCTTGGAGTTGGTGACACTCTGGACCACTCGCCACAATTCTCGTTCCATTGTGGCTCCTTTACTTTTAGAGATTGGGGAGCTTAGTACTCATTTTTCCTCTTTTGTTATCCAACATGTAAACATGTCAGCTAATTTACCGGCTCACTTGTGTGCAAAGAGTGCCTGCACACTTAATGTGACCGATAGTTGGCTTGACGAGACTCCTAACTTCTTGGTGTCCAGCCTCTTGGTTGATTGTTCCAAGAATGCGTTTACTCAATAAAACTCTCTGAATTTCCCCGCAAAAAAAAAGACTACAAAGCAAAAGAGAAAAAAAAAACTCATAGGCAGAGTGGGCGGGCCATCCCATTTGCCCTCGATTTAGGCAGAGCTTCCCCTAATGGGGTGGAATAGAGGGTCGGATTGGAGATGCTCTAAGGTAAATGTTTAGAGCCGGGGCGCCGGCGGAAACTTGGGCCGGTCGCCTCGCTAGCAACGCGAGCAGGCGGGGCCACGCAGGCCACACGTCCTTGACTTGTCGAGCCCTGCTGCACCGCTTCACTTTTTTATCCTCTTTCCTTTATCCCGTCCGCTTCCAGTGCTTTCTTCCTCCTTCCAAAAATGCATCTCGCCTGAAACCATCCAACGCCATGGCCGTGGCCGAGCTGCCATGCTTTACTTCCAGCTCAAGGTGCCACACCTAGCAACAAATCAGGGGCCACACGGGCTGCAACCGGCGTTTGGCGGAGCTGCAATCGTCTATCTGGTCGAGCTGCATCCAACGACGCCGGGCGGCGGCGACTGCAACCCGTGGAGCTCAGGAGCTGCATACAACGGCGAGGAGGACTCCAATCAGCTGCACCCCTCGACAGCGGAGTTGCAATCATGCACGTCGGAGCTACAACCGGCGTTTGGGGGAGCTACAAGGTTGGATGTTGAGATGTGATTATTTGCTGGAACTAGAGGTATTTTTTGCTGGAACCAGGTAAATTTTTGCTTCAAACATGTTTTTACGCGAGATTCCTACATGCTCAGTTTTGGTTTTGCTGGAATCAGAGTTTGTTTTTGCTGGAACCGTGGTAAAATTTTGCTTCAAACAATTTCCCCGAATTTCCAGCGCTTTGGTTGTTTTGCTGGAACCGGAGTTATTTCTTGCTGGAACCGTGGTAAAATTTTGCTTCAAACAATTTCCCTGAATTTCCAGCGCTTGGGTTGTTTTGCTGGAACCGGAGTTATTTTTTGCTGGAACCGTTCTATGATTTTGCTTCAACTGTATTTTTGGCTGCTATGATGACTGGGTGATTTGATGGGCTGACTTTTGTTCAGAGCTGCATCTGGCAAGACTTGGAACAACGACGAGATGAGGAGGGCGCACGACGACTGCTACTTTCAAGCAGCGGAGAGAAGCGGGGAGCTGCGAGTCACGATGATGGCGGTGGCCGTGGTGGGGTGGGACGAGCTAGGTGCAATGGCCATGGAGGGGCTGCCGGAGAGGCGGGATTCCTGCAGCTGCGCGGGTGGGGGCAGCGATGCAATGGATTTCGGCGATCTGGGCCGCATCCTCTCCTTTTTTTTGTTTTTTCTCTCGTGCGTGTTCGAATGCGAGAGTGGGGGACCAAACGCTCCTAATCTGACGGTTGGCAATCAGCGGAGCGGACGCACAGGATGGGACCGGCCGAAATTTTCGGCCGGTGCGCCGGCGCCTATCACCGGCCATGCTCTAATCTTGTTAAAACTAGAGGATCCATTACTTATACAACAGAGAGGTACACATATTTTGGGCCCTGATAAGTGTCACATGTGTGGCATGAACACATGGCAACTTTGAACGTTTTTTTGGGCAAATTTAGCGATGCGAGGATGATAATTTTAGTTGTCAAGCGTGGCAACTTTTTTTCGGATGACAAGTTTCAGCTTTTTTGGTTTGGTTATTCTTTTGGGATGGCAACTTTACTTGTAAAAAACATCAAAGCCTGAACTGCTTTGTACCACACGTGTGGCACTTATTATTTGGGAATATTTTTTTATCTTTAATCAAACAAACTGTTGTTTGCTATAATCTATCTATACCAATATAAAAAGACCCAAAGAGGCAGATTTAATTAATCTCGACCATCAAATAATATCAATCTAATGACCTAGACTGCTTCAAATGTCGAGCGCTCAACACGTTTAGCGTGCAGTTAATTTCATGTCAAATATAGTGCTAATCACATAATAACACGCAAATAATATCCTACTTAATATCCGCATGCACTTAATATATTTCCAAATTAAGTGCATTGCACGTACATTTTGACAAATATTTCCAAATGAACGTGCATTGCACGTACATCTGCAAAAACAAAACGTGCATTGCACATACACATTGACTAATAAGAATTCAAGAACCGGAAATGCCAAGTAGAGCTTGTTTATTTGAAAAATTCGAAAATCATATTTTGAAGTTTCATGAAAAAACTGAAGAAAAAAAGACATGGACCTACATATGTATACTACATCATTGTAAAATTTCATGACGAAATACATTTTGGTGTGAGCTGTGCAAAAAAAAGGAAAACCATGTATTTCTAGCACATGCACCAGTCACTACAAAAGTCCATCATTTTTTGTGTGCAGCTCACGCTAAAACGTATCTCGTCATGCAGATGTAGTATACACCTGTAGGTTCATGTGCATTTTTTCAGATTGTTTTTTGAAACTTCAAAATATGGTTTTTCGGAGGAGGTCAGCGACGTGGACATGGAGCAATGACGGAGGAGAGCGACGGCGCATGCGCGGGAGGAAGGGATTTGGATGGGTCCTGGCGGAATCTGGCGTGACGGACATGTCCCGGCGACCCCAAATCGGCGCACATATGGGAGGTGTCGGACAACCCAGACATATGGGTTGGATTTGAGGGATCCGGTTGGATGGCGTTTTTTGGTCCGGACACATGGGGATGAAGTAGTAGAGGGTCCCGTCGCAGATGCTCTAAATTCTGTTGAAACTAGAGGATGCATTATGCTGACACAACATAGAAATACACTTTTTTTTTATCAGTAATCAAACAAACTGTTGTTTGCTATAGAAAGAATAATTCAAGAACCTGAAATGCCAGATAGAGCTTGAGCACCATAGTGCTTTTTTTGGAAAAAATATATATCCAAAAATCATGTTTTGAAGTTTCAAAATATATAGAAAAAACATGAACCTAGGTATGCATACTACATCTTTGTAAAATTTCATGACGAAATACATTTTGGTGTGGGTTGTACAAGGAAACAAAACCGTGTATTTCTAGCACATACACTATTCATTAAGTCCATCATTTTCTTGTGCAGCTCACACCAAAACATATTTCGCCATGAAGACGTAGTGTAGGTTCATGTGTATTTTTTCCGATTTTTTTGAAACTTCAAAATATGATTTGTTTTTTAGATTTTCCAAAAAAGGCGCTCGAGCTAAAAAAAATCCACTCTCTTCCAGAACATAATACTTTGCAACTTCAGAAAATGGCTACCATGCATGGTCCATGGCTAGAGTGCTAAAAAGATGCATAAATTTTCATTATATATGATCTTAACATGGCTACAAAGCTATACCTTTCTTTAGGTGAGGGGATTCCCACGAGTGGTTATCCTCCACCTTTAAAAGAACCCTTCTTGTGACCAAAGAAGCCACTATCTATGATCTTCTCATGCTTTATCTTCTCCGTTGGCCGGCCAGGGGATATTCCTATCCGCACTCCAATCGATGAATGCCAGATATGCAAAGTGGTGGCCGTGCTTGAAATGGAGGTGCTCAACTATACCCAACTGAATAAAACCCAGACATATAGTTTCAAAGCAATATTGCTTTGAGTATTTCATCCTAAACATAATTAATATTTCATTCCATGGTATCCTCGAGAAGGAAAACAAGTCATGCAGAATTCAATGACTGCCGAGTTCCGTTCTATATATATTGTCTTATAGGAAACCAGGTCGATTTTTAACTCGTTGGGGTTGTGGTGTTCGAGGTAAATAAGGCAGCAGCTGTACCGCTAGCTGTTTTTTTTAACATCCTACTGCTATAGCACCTCCGAAAGACTGAATCGGCATACCATCTTGAAATTTACGAATGTACCGCTAGCTGTTGAATGGTAAAATGATGTTCCATCTCGAAATTCATGATACGGGTTCAAGTTATCTAGGTATAGCAGGTGCAACAATTACCGGTTGGATTATTCTAGGTCTAGAATGGTTGTGGCCAGTTGTTAGAGCATCTCCAGCCGCCCCCCCAGGATTTCCCCACGAACATTTTTTGGACGCCGGCGCTAAATTTTTCTCCCGGCCAGGACCCCAAGAGCTTAGTTTTCGCCGGATTTAGCCAAAATTAGTGCCCGCACGCGCAGGGGAAACCCAGCCTACCGGGGGCTCTTGGGGGACGAGAGAGAAGGCTTTGCATGTCTTTTGGCCCACAGTCAGCCTCTCTTCACCCTTTTTCTCTGGGCCCCACCCACGTGCACTCTCTCTTTTCCTTCTCACCTCCACGCGCGCCTGCCTCGCCGCCTTGCTCCTCTCCTCGCCGTGCGCCTGCCTCGCTGCACTCGCCGTCCAAGGCCCCGCTTGCCTCGCCGCACTCGGGAGGGAGGGGAAGACGCTGCTGCCGCCACGCGCTCTGGACAAGTACGAGGCCGCTGCGTGGCCGGGGCGGAGCTCGCCCGCGCCCGCCACTGCGTGGCCACGGAACACCGCCGCCCTCGCCTCGCCAGGCTCGAGCCGCTGGCGCGAGCTGCTCGGGCGTCCACGGGCACCGCGTCGGACCTCGCCTCGGCGCCGCTCCTCCCGCGACAGCTCTGACTCGGAGGCCTCGCTCTCGCACCGCCACTCCACGTCCAGGGCCGCGCGCGTCAGCAGGTTCCACGTCCGCGCCCGTCCCATCGCTCCCGCGTGCGTCCCCGGCCGGCTGCGTCGCCCCTCCGTGCGCCAGCACCAGCAGCAACTCGGCCACGTCGCAGAGCCTCCTCGGCAGCATGTTCGCGCCATCTTCCATGGCCCAGGCGCTGCAGTACCCGGAGCGCGCACTGGTGGCCAAGCCCCCGTCACTGTGCCTTGCGACCGACGGACG
Organism: Aegilops tauschii subsp. strangulata; assembly: GCF_002575655.3. Taxonomy (NCBI): domain Eukaryota; kingdom Viridiplantae; phylum Streptophyta; class Magnoliopsida; order Poales; family Poaceae; genus Aegilops; species Aegilops tauschii. Next base: position 53,049,507 of record NC_053039.3, read on the forward strand.
CAGCAGGGCAGGCAGCGGGGCGGGCAGCAGGGCGCGTGCTTCTCCTTCTCTCCTCCGTGCGGGGAGGCGGCGGACGCCCTCGACCTCCTCCTCGTCTCCTCCGCCGACACTGTGGGCGGGCGCGGGCGGCGAAGCCTGCGGCCCCGTCCCCGAGCGCGGAGGCCACGGGCGGCCCCGGCACCGGGCGCGCCGGCCACGGCCACGGGCGCCCCCGGCCACGAGAGCGGCGGCCAGGGCGGGAGGCCAGGCGGCGCGTGGGGCGGCCGGGCTGGTCCCGAAGGACGGGGTGGCCTGGGGTCATCGCCAGCGAGCTCGAGTCCGACGTGTTGGGTATGCACAGAAGGCGTTTGTTGGAATGACCGGAGAAAAAAAATGACTACCTATCGGGGGATGACTGGGAAAATGCACGCCTCCATACCAAAAATTTCGCCGGGGCCTCCTCAGGAGGCCGAAAAAACGCCTCCTGAAGGGCACAACGGCTGAAGATGCTCTTAGCTCATCTTGGAACCCACTTACGGGCACGACTACAACTCATGAAAAAGAAGAGCAGGTTGTATATATCAAAGGGCCCCTCTTTTCACTTTCCAGCGATTCCTTAGGTGACCCACACAAACATTCCGTCTCAGCTCATAAGCTCCATATAAATGCAACTTCTTGCGTTGTCCATGATTCCACCAGCCTGCCTTATAATGTCTTGAGAGCTCTCCACAAGAACTTCCAGCTCCAAGCTCCAACCGGAGGCTTCAAAAATGACTTCAGAACCAGAGGTTTGTGAGCCTGCCCATCTATCTGTGTAACTCAAACCATTTTTTTTTCTGTTCTCATGCTTGTGCTTTTTTTAGGTAATGCTTGTGCATATTTTGTATGATTTATTAACTACTTCCTTTGTACTAGTGTAATGTCAAAAACGTTTTTATATTATGAGACGGAGGGAGATGCTATGTAACTAACCACACTAGCCATTGACGCTTATGTCCTACTCCCTCCATCCTATAATATACCAGGGTCTTATATTATGGAACGGAGGGAGTAACAGATAGCACATTTTTCTAATATATCTACATGTATCAATCTGCAGACACCGCGAATAACCGAGCTCCATGTAAGGATGGACTGCAACGGGTGCGTGCACAAGATCAGGAAGACCCTGAGCGGCATTGACGGTGTAGGTGAGGTACATGTTGATCAACCTAACCACAAGATCACGGTGGTGGGGATCGCTGATCCTGCGAAGATCGTCAAGGCCATCAGGAAGACCAACAGGGTTCCCACCATCTGCTCACACACCGACCCTGCAGCTCCGGCGCCACCCGCGGAAGGGGGAGAAGCCCCGGCTGCAGCTCCGGCGCCATCCGCGGGAGGGGGAGAAGCCCCGCCTGCAGCTCCGGTGCCACCCGCGGAAGGGGAAGCCCCGGCTGCTGATGCGCCTCCGCCTCCGCCTCCGCCTCCGCCTGCAGAAGAGGCACCAGCAGAACCCACCGCGGCAGAGAACAAAGAGGCGCCGCCGGCTGAAACGCCAGCCACCGCCATGATATACATGGTGCATGACTGCCCATACAGCCACCATGCGTACAAAGGTCACTGGGCAGTCCATCCGAGCAACATCCATGGCGTCAGATATGAATATGATGCTGCCGCACCATATTACGCAGCACATAGTCGTAGCTATAGTCCTTGCACATCAGAGTACGGACATGGGGGCTCTTCTGCCCAAGAAGGAAGATGCTACTACCATCCAGCGGCTGCTAGGGGAAGAGGAGATGGGAGCCAGATCACTTCGATGTTCAGCGAGGAGAATCCCAACGCATGCAGCATAGCATAATTAAAAAAGAGGCCGTTTGCGTAAGGAATCTGTTTCTGTAAACTCTTTCGGCCAGAAAGGGCAAGAGAGACAGATTTTGCTTTTTGCCTACATATGAAGGTGTAAAATGGATATAGGGTTTAGTTTTTTATAAGGTGGAGCGTGGGATTTGTAGAGGTAACGCAGGTCGAATAATAAGATGCTTTTTTTTGCCAATTGAGCAAAGATGCTTGACTTGTAGTGAGAGATAATTTTTCTGGCAATAGTCGCTATTTTTATTGCCGTCCATCCAATAGAATCTCACAAAGCCGTGGTCCTCGACAAAAGTCACTCGCGAGAGGGCATGGAAATACTTTTCTGTGTTGCGATGTAGTCCTAGAAAACTCTGACGAAAGATGAGAGATATATTCTGGAATAGCAAATGTCTTTTTGACTTGGCTAAGGGTTGTTTTCTGTCTGAGACTACTAGGGAGCAAAAGACGGATTTTATCGTTTTTATGGAGACCGCGGAGCCTAACTTTACTTGGTGATATTACTTAACCGCTAGGCATGCCTCCTCTGGGGAGATTGAGTGTATTTTGCTAGGAGTTAATAGGCATTCACTTGATGTCAAGAAAATGGAAATGGAGGATTAGGTTAATTATTAAGTTTTACGTGAGGTCTAAACTTGACGGCTTTGATAGGGCTGTTGTTGTGGTTAATAGGGCTGCATAACCCGAGCACTAACCCGCTTCTTGACTGAGTTGGTTTGTACTTGTGGAGATGAAAATGTATGCATGGTTGTGGGAGGGGATCTAATATTATTTGTTAATGTGCCAAAAAGAATAATGAAAATTTCAACGCTAGATAGACTTTTTATGTTTAATGCTATAATTGAAAATCTTGCCTTGAGGATGATAGCTCTCTCAGTACGTCGATTTACTTGGGACAATAGTCTTGCTACACCAACTTATTAAAAGTGGGGTCGCATTTCGGCTAGCTTTGAGAGGGGATAATTTTTCCCTAACTATGGTGTGTGCATTGTGAAGGGGACTTTCTGACCACGATACCCTTCCGTTTGACTATAGTGAGACTGCTCACGTGGCGAAGAAAGTGGCTTTCTCTTTTGAGTTATCATGGTTTGTGAAGGAGGGCTTTATTGAGATAAATGTTGTAGGATGGAAAAAAGAATTAGGGTACCACCAACATTGAGAAAGGTGGCAATATAAGATCCATCATCTTAGATGGTTCTTGCATGGGAGCTAAGAATGTGAGCATCTTTTATAAAGTTAAAAAATAAAGGTACTTCGTCTTATTGATGTAATCGGCTCCCCTTGTTCAGGCAGAACGCGCTACTAAAAGGGAGGTCAGCAAGAGCATAGCTAAACCTCTGCATGCGGAGGATATTAAATGGGCCCAAATTTCTAAAGTGAGGTACATGAGGGAAGGTGGCAATAACACCAAAAAATTCACTTGACCGCTAGTGCGAAACCTGTTGGGGAACGTAGTATTTAAAAATTTTTTTTTTACCTACGATCACGCAAGATCTATCTAGGAGAAGCATAGCAACGAGCGGGGAGAGTGTGTCCACGTACCCTCGTAGACCGAAAGCGGAAGCGTTTAGTAACGCGGTTGATGTAGTCGAACGTCTTCGCGATCCAACCGATCCAAGAACCGAACGCACGGCACCTCCGCGATCTGCACACGTTCAGCTCGGTGACGTCCCTCGAACTCTTGATCCAGTTGAGGCCAAGGGAGAGTTCCGTCAGCACGACGCCATGGTGACAGTGATGATGAAGTTACCGGCGCAGGGCTTCGCCTAATCACTACGACGATATGACCGAGGTGTGTATCTGTGGAGGGGGCACCGCACACAGCTAAAAGATCAACTTGTGTGTCCTAGGGTGCCCCCTGCCCCCCTATATAAAGGAGGGAGGGGGAGGCCGGCCAGCCCTCTGGGGCACGCCCAAGGAGGGGGAGTCCTACTAGGACTACTAGTCCTAGTAGGATTCCTCCACAAGGAAGAGAGGGGGAAGGAAGGAGAGGGAGAGGGAGTAGGAAAGGGGGCCGCCGCCCCCCCTTTCCCTTGTCCAATTCGGAGTGCAAGGGGGGGGGGGCGGCCTGCCCTGGCTGCCCTCCTCTCTCTCCAACAAGGCCCATGGTGGCCCATTAGTTCCCCCAGGGGGTTCCGGTAACCCCTCCGGCACTCCGTTTTTACCCGAAACTATCCGGAACACTTCCGGTGTTTGAATAACATGGTCCAATATATCAATCTTTATGTCTCGACCATTTTGAGACTCCTCGTCATGTCCGTGATCTCATTCGGGACTCTGAACAACCTTCGGTCATCAAATCACATAAACTCATAATACAAATCTGTTGGGGAACGTAGTAATTTAAAAAAAATTCCTACCCACACGCAAGATCATGGTGATGCATAGCAACGAGAGGGGAGAGTGTTGTCTACGTACCCTCGTAGACCGTAAGCGGAAGCGTGATAACAACGCGGTTGATGTAGTCGTACGTCTTCACGATCGACCGATCCTAGCACCGAAGGTACGGCACCTCCGCGATCTGCACACGTTCAACTCGGTGACGTCCCACGAACTCACGATCCAGCAGAGTGTCGGGGAAGAGCTTCGTCAGCACGACGGGGTGATGACGGTGATGATGAAGCTACCGGCGCAGGGCTTCGCCTAAGTACTACGACGATATGACCGAAGTGGATTATGGTGGAGGGGGGCACCGCACATGGCTAAGAGATCAATGATCAACTTGTGTGTCTATGGGGTGCCCCCTCCCCCGTATATAAAGGAGTGGAGGATGGGGAGGGCCGGCCCTCCTATGGCGCGCCCCATGGGGAGTCCTACTCCCACCGGGAGTAGGATTCCCCCCCTTCCCTAGTTGGACTAGGAGTGGAAGGAAGGGGGAGGAAGGAGGAAGGAAAGGGGGGCCGTCCCCCTTCCCAATTCGGATTGGGCTTGGGGGGCACGCCCCCACCTTTGCTCCCTTCTCCTCTCTCCCACTATGGCCCAATAAGACCCATATACCTCCCGGGGGTTCCTGTAACCTCCCGGTACTCCGGTAAATTCCCGATCTCACCCGGAACCTTTCCGATGTCCAAATATAATTGTCCAATATATCGATCTCTATGTCCCTACTATTTCGAGACTCCTCGTCATGTCCGTGATCATATCCGGGACTCCGAACTACCTTCGGTACATCAATACACATAAACTCATAAATACCGATCGTCACCAAACTTTAAGCGTGCGGACCCTATGGGTTCGAGAACTATGTAGACATGACCGAGACTCATCTCCGGTCAATAACCAATAGCGGAACCTGGATACTCATATTGGTTCCTACATATTCTACGAATATCTTTATCGGTCAAACCGCATAACAACATACGTTGTTCCCTTTGTCAACGGTATGTTACTTGCCCGAGATTCGATCGTCGGTATCTCAATACCTAGTTCAATATCGTTACCAGCAAGTCTCTTTACTCGTTCCGTAATGCATCATCCCGCAACTAACTCATTAGTTACATTGCTTGCAAGGCTTATAGTGATGTGCATTACCGAGAGGGCCCAGAGATACCTCTTTGACAATCGGAGTGACAAATCCTAATCTTGATCTATGCCAACTCAACAAGTACCATCAGAGACACCTGTAGAGCACCTTTATAATCACCCAGTTACGTTGTGACGTTTGGTAGCACACAAACTGTTCCTCCGGTATTCGGGAGTTGCATAATCTCATAGTCATAGGAACATGTATAAGTCATGAAGAAAGCAATAGCAATATACTAAACGATCAAGTGCTAAGCTAACAGAATGGGTCAAGTCAATCACATCATTCTCTAATGATGTGATCCCGTTAATCAAATGACAACTCATGTCTATGGCTAGGAAAGTTAACCATCTTTGATTCAACGAGCTGGTCAAGTAGAGGCATACTAGTGACACTCTGTTTGTCTATGTATTCACACATGTACTAAGTTTCCGGTTAATACAATTCTAGCATGAATAATAAACATTTATCATGATATAAGGAAATATAAATAACAACTTTATTATTGCCTCTAGGGCATATTTCCTTCAGTCTCCCACTTGCACTAGAGTCAATAATCTAGATTACACAGTAATGATTCTAACACCCATGGAGTCTTGGTGCTGATCATGTTTTCTCGTGAGAGAGGCTTAGTCAACGGGTCTGCAACATTCAGATCCGTATGTATCTTGAAAATCTCTATGTCTCCCTCCTTGACTTGATCGCGGATGGAATTGAAGCGTCTCTTGATGTGCTTGGTGCTCTTGTGAAATCTGGATTCCTTTGCCAAGGCAATTGCACCAGTATTGTCACAAAAGATTTTCATTGGACCCGATGCACTAGGTATGACACCTAGATCGGATATGAACTCCTTCATCCAGACTCCTTCATTTGCTGCTTCCGAAGCAACTATGTACTCCGCTTCATACGTAGATCCCGCCACGACGCTTTGCTTAGAACTGCACCAACTGACAGCTCCACCGTTCAATATAAATACCTATCCGGTTTGTGACTTAGAGTCATACGGATAAGTGTCAAAACTTGCATCGACGTAACCACGACGAGCTCTTTGTCACCTCCATAAACGAGAAACATATCCTTAGTCCTTTTTAGGTATTTCAGGATGTTCTGGACCGTTGTCCAGTGATCCACTCCTGGATTACTTTGGTACCTCCCTGCTAAACTAATAGCAAGGCACACATCAGGTCTGGTACTCAGCATTGCATACATGATAGAGCCTATGGCTGAAGCATAGGGAACACCTTTCATTTTCTCTCTATCTTCCGCAGTGGTCGGGCATTGAGTCTGACTCAATTTCACACCTTGTAACACAGGCAAGAACCCTTTCTTTGCTTGATCCATTTTGAACTTCTTCAAAACTTTATCAAGGTATGTGCTTTGTGAAAGTCCAATTAAGCGTCTCGACCTATCTCTATAGATCTTGATGCCCAATATATAAGCAGCTTCACCGAGGTCTTTCATTGAAAAACTGTTATTCAAGTATCCTTTTATGCTATCCAGAAATTCTATATCATTTCCAACCAACAATATGTCATCCACATATAATATTAGAAATGCTACAGAGCTCCCACTCACTTTCTTGTAAATACAGGCTTCTCCAAAAGTCTGTATAAAACCATATGCTTTGATCACACTATCAAAACGTTTATTCCAACTCCGAGATGCTTGCACTAGTCCATAAATGGATCGCTGGAGCTTGCACACTTTGTTAGCATCCTTTGGATCGATAAAACCTTCAGGTTGCATCATATACAACTCTTCTTCCAGAAATCCATTCAGGAATGCAGTCTTTACATCCATTTGCCAAATTTCATAATCATAAAATGCGGCAATCGCTAACATGATTCGGACGGACTTAAGCGTCGCTACGGGTGAGAAGGTCTCATCGTAGTCAACTCCTTGAACTTGTCGAAAACCTTTCGCAACAAGTTGAGCTTTGTAGGCAGTAACATTACCGTCAGCGTCAGCCTTCTTCTTGAAGATCCATTTATTCTTGATGGCTTGCCGATCGTCGAGCAAGTCAACCAAAGTCCACACTTTTTTCTCATACATGGATCGCATCTCAGATTTCATGGCCTCAAGTCATTTTGTGGAATCTGGGCTCATCATCGCTTCCTCATAGTTCGTAGGTTCGTCATGGTCAAGTAACATGACCTCCAGAACAGGATTACCATACCACTCTGGTGCGGATCTTACTCTGGTTGACCTACGAGGTTCAGTAGTAACTTGATCTGAAGTTACATGATCATCATCATTAGCTTCCTCACTAATTGGTGTAGGAGTCACAGGAACAGATTTCTGCGATGAACTACTTTCCAATAAGGGAGCAGGTATAGTTACCTCATCAAGTTCTACTTTCCTCCCACTCACTTCTTTCGAGAGAAACTCCTTCTCTAGAAAGGATCCATTCTTAGCAACGATGGTCTTGCCTTCGGATCTGTGATAGAAGGTGTACCCAACTGTCTCCTTTGGGTATCCTATGAAGACACATTTCTCCGATTTGGGTTCGAGCTTATCAGGTTGAAGCTTTTTCACATAAGCATCGCAACCCCAAACTTTAAGAAACGACAAGTTTTGTTTCTTGCCAAACCACAGTTCATAAGGTGTCGTCTCAACGGATTTAGATGGCCTATTTAACGTGAATGCAGCCGTCTCTAAAGCATAACCCCAAAACGATAGCGGAAAATCAGTAAGAGACATCATAGATCGCACCATATCCAGTAAAGTACGATTATGACGTTCGGACACACCATTACACTATGGTGTTCCGGGTGGCGTGAGTTGCGAAACTATTCCGCATTGTTTCAAATGAAGACCAAACTCGTAACTCAAATATTCTCCTCCACGATCAGATCATAGAAACTTTATTTTCTTGTTGCAATGATTTTCCACTTCACTATGAAATTCTTTGAACTTTTCAAATGTTTCAGACTTATGTTTCATTAAGTAGATATACCCATATCTGCTCAAATCATCTGTGAAGGTGAGAAAATAACGATACCCGCCGCGAGCCTCAACATTCATCGGACCACATACATCAGTATGTATGATTTCCAACAAATCTGTTGCTCGCTCCATTGTTCTGGAGAACGGTGTTTTAGTCATCTTGCCCATGAGGCATGGTTCGCGAGTACCAAGTGATTCATAATCAAGTGATTCCAAAAGTCCATCAGAATGGAGTTTCTTCATGCGCTTTACACCAATATGACCTAAACGGCAGTGCCACAAATAAGTTGCACTATCATTATCAACTCTACATCTTTTGGCTACAATATTATGAATATGTGTACCACTACTATCGAGATTCAATATAAATAGACCACTCTTTAAGGGTGCATGACCATAAAAGATATTACTCATATAAATAGAACAACCATTATTCTCTGATTTAAATGAATAACCGTCTCGCATCAAACAAGATCTAGATATAATGTTCATGCTCAACGCTGGCACCAAATAACAATTATTCAGGTCTAAAACTAATCCCGAAGGTAGATGTAGAGGTAGCGTGCTGATACGTCTCCAACGTATCTACTTTTCCAAACACTTTTGCCCTTGTTTTGGACTCTAACTTGCATGATTTGAATGAAACTAACCCGGACTGACGCTGTTTTTAGTAGAACTGCAATGATGTTGTTTATTGTGCAGAAAACAAAAGTTCTCGGAATGACCTGAAAATCCACGAAGATAACTTTTGGAAAATATAAAAAATACTGGCGAAAGAATCAAGGCTAGGGGGGCCACACCCTGTCCACGAGGGTGGGGGGCGCGCCCCCTTCCCATGGGCGCGCCCCCTGTCTCGTGGGCCCCTTGATGCTCCACCGACCTCAACTCCAACTCTATATATTCCGTTTCACGGAGAAAAAAATCAGAGAGAAAGTTTCATCGTGTTTTATGATACGGAGCCGCCGCCAAGCCCTAATCTCTCTCGGGAGGGCTAATCTGGAGTCCGTTCGGGGCTCCGGAGAGGGGGATTCGTCGCCGTCGTCATCATCAACCATCCTCCATCACCAATTTCATGATGCTCACTGCCGTGCGTGAGTAATTCCATCGTAGGCATGCTGGACGGTGATGGGTTGGATGAGATTTACCATGTAATCAAGTTAGTTTTGTTAGGCTTTGATCCCTAGTATCCACTATGTTCTGAGATTGATGTTGCTATGACTTTGCTATGCTTAATGCTTGTCACTAGGGCCCGAGTGCCATGATTTCAATCTGAACCTATTATGTTTTCATGAATATATGTGAGTTCTTGATCCTATCTTGCAAGTCTATAGTCACCTATATGTGTTATGATCCGACAACCCGAAGTGACAATAATCGGGATACTTCTCGGTGATGACCGTAGTTTGAGGAGTTCATGTATTCACAAAGTGCTAATGCTTTGGTCCGGTTCTCTATTAAAAGGAGGCCTTAATATCCCTTAGTTTCCACTAGGACCCCGCTGCCACGGGAGGGTAGGACAAAAGATGTCATGCAAGTTCTTTTCCATCAGCACGTATGACTATATTCGGAATACATGCCTACATTACATTGATGAATTGGAGCTAGTTCTGTGTCACCCTATGTTATAGCTATTACATGAGGAATCGCATCCGACATAATTATCCATCACTGATCCATTGCCTACGAGCCTTTCACATATTGCTCTTCGCTTATTTACTTTTCCGTTGCTACTGTTACAATCACTACAAAACCCAAAAATATTACTTTTGCTATCGTTACCATTACTATCATACTACTTTGCAACTAAATACTTTCCTGCAGATACTAAGTTATCCAGGTGTGGTTGAATTGACAACTCAAGTACTAATACTTGAGAATATTCTTTGGCTCCCCTTGTGTCGAATCAATAAATTTGGGTTGAATACTCTACCCTCGAAAACTGTTGCGATCCCCTATACTTGTGGGTTATCACGTGCCGACCACTATCACATCGACTTTGGAACCATTTCCCACGTGCATCGTCACCTCGTCCTTAGCCAATCTTCGCTTCATCCGTAGTCCCTGTTTCGAGTTGCAAATATTAGCAACAGAACCAGTATCAAATACCCAGGTGCTAGTGCGAGCATTAGTAAGGTACACATCAATAACATTTATATCACATATACCTTTGTTCACCTTGCCATCCTTCTTATCCGCCAAATACTTGGGGCAATTCCGCTTCCAGTGACCAGTCCCTTTGTAGTAGAAGCCCTCAGTCTCAGGCTTAGGTCCAGACTTGGGTTCCTTCACTTGAGCAGCAACTTGCTTGCCGTTCTTCTTGAAGTTCCCCTTCTTTCCTTTACCCTTTTTCTTGAAACTGGTGGTCTTGTTGACCATCAACACTTGATGCTCCTTCTTGATTTCTACCTCCGCGGCCTTTAGCATCGCGAAGAGCTCGGGAATTGTCTTATCCATCCCTTGCATGTTATAGTTCATCACGAAGCTCTTGTAGCTTGGTGGCAGTGATTGAAGAATTCTGTCAATGACACTATCATCCGGAAGATTAACTCCCAGTTGAGTCAAGTGGTTGTGGTACCCAGACATTCTGAGTATATGTTCACTGACAGAACTATTCTCCTCCATCTTGCAGCTGTAGAACTTATTGGAGACTTCATATCTCTCAATCCAGGCATTTGCTTGAAATATTAACTTCAACTCCTGGAACATCTCATATGCTCCGTGACGTTCAAAACGTTGTTGAAGTCCCGGTTCTAAGCCGTAAAGCATGGCACACTGAACTATCGAGTAGTCATCAGCTTTGCTCTGCCAGACATTCATAACATCTGGCGTTGCTCCTGCAGCGGGTTTGGTACCTAGCGGTGCTTCCAGGACGTAATTCTTCTGTGCAGCAATGAGGATAATCCTCAAGTTACGGACCAAGTCCGTGTAGTTTCTACCATCATCTTTCAACTTAGCTTTCTCTAGGAACACATTAAAATTCAACGGAACAACAGCATGGGCCATCTATCTACAACAACATAGACAAGCAAAATACTATCAGGTACTAAGTTCATGATAAATTAAAGTTCAATTAATCAAATTACTTAAGAACTCCCACTTAGATAGACATCCCTCTAATCATCTAAGTGATCACGTGATCCATATCAACTAAACCATGTCCGATCATCACGTGAGATGGAGTAGTTTTCAATGGTGAACATCACTATGTTGATCATATCTACTATATGATTCACGCTCGACCTTTCGGTCTCGGTGTTCCGAGGCCATATCTGCATATGCTAGGCTCGTCAAGTTTAACCTGAGTATTCTACGTGTGCAAAACTGGCTTGCACCCGTTGTATGTGAACGTAGAGATTATCACACCCGATCATCACGTGGTGTCTCGACATGACAAACTTTCGCAACGGTGCATACTCAGGGAGAACACTTGTACCTTGAAATTTATTGAGAGATCATCTTATAATGCTACTGCCAAACTAAGCAAAATAAGATGCATAAAAGATAAACATCACATGCAATCAATATAAGTGATATGATATGGCCATCATCATCTTGTGCCTTTGATCTCATCTCCAAAGCACCGTCATGATCACCATCGTCACCGGCGTGACACCTTGATCTCCATCGTAGCATCGTTGTCGTCTCGCCAACTATTGCTTCTACGACTATCGCTACCGCTTAGTGATAAAGTAAAGCAATTACATAGTGATTGCATTTCATACAATAAAGAGACAACCATATGGCTCCTGCCAGTTGCCGATAACTCTGTTACAAAATATGATCATCTCATACAAAATTTAGCATCATGTCTTGACCATATCACATCAGAACATGCCCTGCAAAAACAAGTTAGACGTCCTCTACTTTGTTGTTGCAAGTTTTACGTGGCTGCTACGGGCTGAGCAAGAATCGTTCTTACCTACGCATCAAAACCACAACGATATTTCGTCAAGTATGTGTTGTTTTAATCTTCAACAAGGACCGGGCATAGCCACACTCGATTCAACTAAAGTTGGAGAAACTGACACCCGCTAGCCACCTATGTGCGAAGCACGTCGGTAGAACCAGTCTCGCGTAAGCGTACGCGTAATGTTGGTCCGGGCTGCTTCATCCAACAATACCGCCGAATCAAAGTATGACATGCTGGTAAGAAGTATGACTAGTATCGCCCACAACTCTATTGTGTTCTACTCGTGCATATAACATCTACGCATAAACCTGGCTCGGATGCCACTATTGGGGAACGTAGTAATTTCAAAAAATTCCTACGCACACGCAAGATCATGGTGATGCATAGCAACGAGAGGGGAGAGTGTTGTCTACGTACCCTCGTAGACCGTAAGCGGAAGCGTTATGACAACACGGTTGATGTAGTCGTACGTCTTCACGATCGATCGATCCTAGCACCGAAGGTACGCCACCTCCGCGATCTGCACACGTTCGGCTCGGTGACGTCCCACGAACACGCGATCCAGCAGAGTGTCGGGGAAGAGCTTCGTCAGCACGATAGCGTGATGACGATGATGATGTAGCTACCGGCGCAGGGCTTCGCCTAAGCACTACGACGATATGACCGAAGTGGATTATGGTGGAGGGGTGCACTGCACATGGCTAAGAGATCAATGATCAACCTGTGTGTCTATGGGGTGCCCCCTCCCCCGTATATAAAGGAGTGGAGGAGGGGGAGGGCCGGCCCTCCTATGGCGCCCCCCATGGGGAGTCCTACTCCCACCGGGAGTAGGATTCCCCCCCCTTCCCTAGTTGGACTAGGAGTGGAAGGAAGGGGGAGGAAGGAGGAAGGAAAGGGGGCCCGACACCCTTCCCAATTCGGATTGGGCTTGGGGGGGCGCGCCCCCTCCTTTGCTCCCTTCTCCTCTCTCCCACTATGGCCCAATAAGGCCCATATACCTCCCGGGGGTTCCGGTAACCTCCCGGTACTCCGGTATATTCCCGATCACACCCGGAACCTTTCCGATGTCCAAATATAGTCGTCCAATATATCGATCTTTATGCTCAACTATTTCGAGACTCCTTGTCATGTCGGTGATCATATCCGGGACTCCGAACTACCTTCGGTACATCAAAACACATAAACTCATAATACCGATCGTCACCGAATTTTAACCGTGCGGACCCTACAGGTTCGAGAACTATGTAGACATGACCGCGACTCATCTCCGGTCAATAACCAATAGCGGAACCTGGATGCTCATATTGGTTCCTACATATTCTACGAAGATCTTTATCGGTCAAACCGCATAACAACATACGTTGTTCCCTATGTCAACGGTATGTTACTTGCCCGAGATTCGATCGTCGGTATCTCAATACCTAGTTCAATCTCGTTACCGGCAAGTCTCTTTACTCGTTCTGTAATGCATCATCCCGCAACTAACTCATTAGTTACATTGCTTGCAAGGCTTATAGTGATGTGCATTACCGAGAGGGCCTAGAGATACCTCCCCGACAATCGGAGTGACAGATCCTAATCTTGACCTATGCCAACTCAACAAGTACCATCGGAGACACTTGTAGAGCACCTTTATAATCACCCAGTTACGTTGAGACGTTTGGTAGCACACAAAGTGTTCCTCCGGTATTCGGGAGTTGCATAATCTCATAGTCGTAGGAACATGTATAAGTCATGAAGAAAGCAATAGCAATATACTAAACGATCAAGTGCTAAGCTAACGGAATGGGTCAAGTCAATCACATCATTCTCTAATAATGTGATCCCGTTAATCAAATGACAACTCATGTCTATGGCTAGGAAACTTAACCACCTTTGATTCAACGAGCTAGTCAAGTAGAGACATACTAGTGACACTCTGTTTGTCTATGTATTCACACATGTACTAAGTTTCCGGTTAATACAATTCTAGCATGAATAATAAACATTTATCATGATATAAGGAAATACAAATAAACACTTTATTATTGCCTCTAGGGCATATTCCCTTCAAAATCGTCATCGTACGTTAAGCGTGCGGACCCTACGGGTTCGAGAACTATGTAGACATGACCGAGACATCTCTCCGGTCAATAACCAATAGCGGAACCTGGATGCTCATATTGGCTCCTACATATTCTACGAAGATCTTTATCGGTCAAACCGCATAACAACATACGTTGTTCCCTTTGTCATCGCTATGTTACTTGCCCGATATTCGATCGTCGGTATCATCATACCTAGTTCTATCTCGTTACCGACAAGTGTCTTTACTCATTCGGTAATGCATCATCCCGCAACTAACTCATTAGTCACATTGCTTGCAAGGCTTATAGTGATGAGCATTACCGAGAAGGCCCACAGATACCTCTCCGATACACGGAGTGACAAATCCTAATCTCGATCTATGCCAACTCAACAAACACCATCGGAGACACCTGTAGAGCATATTTATAATCACCCAGTTACGTTGTGACGTTTGATAGCACACTAAGTGTTCCTCCGGTATTCGGGAGTTGCATAATCTCATAGTCATAGGAACATGTATAAGTCATGATGAAAGCAATAGCAATAAACTAAACGGTCATAGTGCTAAGCTAATAGATGGGTCTTGTCCATCACATCATTCCCTAATGATGTGATCCCGTTCATCAAATGACAACACATGTCTATGGCTAGGAAACTTAACCATCTTTGATTAACGAGCTAGTCTAGTAGAGGCATACTAGGGACACTCTGTTTGTCTATGTATTCACACATGTACTAAGTTTCCGGTTAATACAATTCTAGCATGAATAATAAACATTTATCATGATATAAGGAAATATAAATAACAACTTTATTATTGCCTCTAGGGCATATTTCCTTCAGTCTCCCACTTGCACTAGTGTTAATAATCTAGATTACATAGTAATGATTCTAACACCCATGGAGTCTTGGTGCTGATCATGTTTTGCTCGTGAGAGAGGCTTAGTCAATGGGTCTGCAACATTTAGATCCGTATGTATTTTGCAAATCTCTATGTCTGCCTCCTTGACTTGATCGCAGATGGAATTGAAGCGTCTCTTTATGTGCTTGGTTCTCTTGTGAAATCTGGATTCCTTTGCCAAGGCAATTGCACCAGTATTATCACAAAAGATTTTTATTGTACCCGATGCACTAGGTATGACACCTAGATCGGATATGAACTCCTTCATCTAGACTCCTTCATTTGTTGCTTCCGAAGCAGCTATGTACTCCGCTTCACATGTAGATCCAGCCACGACGCTCTGTTTGGAACTGCACCAACTTACGGCTCCATAATTCAATATAAATACGTATCCGTTTTGTGACTTAGAGTCATCCAGATCAGTGTCAAAACTTGCATCGACGTAACCATTTACAACGAGCTCTTTGTCACCTCCATAAACGAGAAACATATTCTTAGTCCTTTTCAGGTATTTCAGGATGTTCTTGACTGCTTTCCAGTGATCCACTCCTGGATTACTTTGTTACCTCCCTACTATACTTATAGCAAGGCACACATCAGGTCTGGTACACAGCATTGCATCATGATAGAACCTATGGCTGAGGCATAGGGAATGACTTTCATTTTCTCTCTATCTTCTGCAGTGGTCGGGCATTGAGTCTCACTCAACTTCACACCTTGTAACATAGGCAAGAACCCTTTGTTTGACTGATCCATTTTGAACTTCTTAAAAATCTTATCAAGGTATGTGCTTTGTGAAAGTCCAATTAAGCGTCTTCATCTATCTCTATATATCTTCGTGCCCAATATGTAAGCAGCTTCACCGAGGTCTTTCTTAGAAAAACTCTTATTCAAGTATCCTTTTACAATATCCAGAAATTCTATATCATTTCTAATCAACAATATGTCATCCACATATAATATTAGAAATGCTACGGAGCTCCCACTCACTTTCTTGTAAATACAGGCTTCTCCAAAAGTTTGTATAAAACCATATGCTTTGATCATACTATCAAAATGAACATTCCAACTCCGAGAGGCTTGCACCAGTCCATAAATGGATCGCTGGAGCTTGCACACTTTGTTAGCAGGAGTAGCGACAACAGAAGACCATGCAACAGGAGCGCTGCGAGGGTTCACCGTCAAAGGGTTAACGGTACCCTGCGAGGTCGTTGTAGGAACAGAAGTGGGAGGAGGAGAAGTGTAGGTGACAGCGGGAAGAGGGTTCCTGGCACGAGCAGTAGCGAGAGCGGCGGGAGCGCGTGAGAGCTCCTGAGCTAACTCGTAGTTAAGGAGATAGCTAGTAGTGATGTAGCGTGCAAGGTGCCTAGTGGGACAATCGCACGCCGGATTAATCAAAGGAAAGCAGATACGCCAATTCTCGTGCAAGGATGGGTAGAAGAAAAGTCCAGGGTGGGTGTGCATGCGAACCTCATTGTAGCGCAAGTCTACAAGAGCCTCGATAGCAGCAAACTGAATCGCCTGAGATGGCGTAGAAGCAAGACCACCCTTAGACGAACGAGTGTAAGCGCCGGATGTGAACTGTGGTGTAGAGTGACCTCAGCATAATACTCATACACTACACCGGCCAGATGCTCACGATACACCCGATACTCTGGATCAGCACCCTCTGGATAGAGTCGTCGCCACACGTTCTGAAGCAGGTGCGGCGATGTGCACGGAGCTGGCTCAGGATGGTACAAGATCGGTACTGGTGCCATCTACACTCACAAACCATACAATTAGTAATAACAACAATAAGTCATGCATGTAATGCAACAACCAATTCCTATGTCTACCGACACTCAAACGAAGCTAACTACCATTTTACTAACGCACTACCGGTCTAGCGTGTCCTACAATCAGCGTGGCTCTGATACCAAGTGTTGTGGCACCCTGGCTCAGAGCAACCGGTTTACCCTGCATTGCCAGCCCAGAGATCGAGTCTTCTGGCAATACACAACAACATGGAATAGAAATAACCGCTTTATTAATACTATCGTGGTACAAGAGTCTGATATTACATCAAGATTCGAGGCCAAGCGGCACACACGGTGCTGCTGGACAGTATGTACATTATTTAATGAACATGGCTGGGGCCTCGATCACACGAAACTACGCGGCAGCGGAAGAACAACGTAGCGGAACTCCATGGCACAGGGACACCGACGTGGACACGTCCTAGACACGAGATGCACTCCGATGCGAATCGACTTGCCTAAAAGCTGGCATGACACGCCAGGTCAGTACATTGAATGTACTTGCAAGCTCACAACAAACATAAGCACGATGACAGACAATATCATGATCATTACTCAGGTTAAATTAATGCAAGAAATTACTACCAACGCAAAGCTATGCAAAGCAATCAAACAGCGTGCCGAGTCACATGGACTCGCTTACCATACGGTTACCTCGTAACCAAACGGTGACCACACCGGGGTCACACCTGAAACCAAACACTCATGAACACCTCGCGTGTTCAGGGTTCACCACGAAACAATACATCACAACAATTACTAATTTGCAAGATTAATTATAAAAAGTTGATCCATGGTGTGACTTACTCCCGAGTCTTGCCCATAACCGAGGGCGCGGCTATTGATAGGTTAAATACACTCTACAGAGGTAGCGCACTTTTCCCACACTACGGAATACCTGGCCTCGCACTCCCATTCGGGTGGACCAAGATATTCCGACGAAACCCTCCCTTTGCCATGCACTCTCCCCCGGCCTCTCCGACCATCTCCCTCACAGGGCTAGGTCTTGGGTGGCCCCGTGTCTACCAAAGACACCAGCGGCCACCGTCGTGGCAAAACGGTCCCAAACGGGGAAAAGGTACCATAAAAACAAAACAAGCACACAAGGTTATGTCTGCCTACCGGGCCAGGGTATGCACGCCGATAACCTTCCCTCGCGGGAGGCACCGGTGAGAGCCACGACAAAGGACCAAATCAAGACCTTCCCATTAGGTAAATGTGGTCGCACTGAATTTAAAAACCCGATTCAGTGGCACCATGATGTGATCAACATCATATTCAGGTTGAACTTAATCAAATATTAAGTTTCCAAAAAAAATTTGTTACTAACATGGCATCGTACCGGAAATCATGCAACTACTCGTCACACAGAGCAAGCAACTCTTAAGCATGGATCAAAACAAACTACATAACTATGTTGCACAACTATGACCAGAATCTTCTCTGGTTGCCACTTATTTTTACCTACCAACCATATTTTTATTAGTTCATTATTAAGTTGAAACTATTACTAGCAAAATAACTACCATAATTTTCCATAACAAAATACCTATTGCAAACTCTCACTCTACTTAGCCAAACAATTCTATGCACTCAACCAGAAGCTAAAACAAGCATATCAAGCATTATAAAACAACTAGCAATTCACCATATTAATTTATCAAATTTTATATGCAAATAAAGACTCATATTCAAGTAGAAAATCATAGATATTGCAATAACACCATCCAAATGATGATGTGGCTTGCCTTAGCGCAGAGGAGGGTCACACTCCTCCTGGTTAGCTTCAAGGCAAGATCCTCCTTCTGAAAATATTTTAAAACCAAAAAAATAAATGTCAAAACACATTCTGAAAATCACCAGAAATTCTAGACAGCAAGGAAAAATCCACCCTTTGGTGTGCTGCTAGAGCTTTCTGTAACAAAGACAATGCAAAAAGAATCAATTCATTTGGACTTGTGGTTTAGGAGTTATGGCTGGTCAAAGTTTGGTCAAATTTCTGATTAGATTTGAATAAATAGAAAATCCTGGGGGGATGACGTTGAAGGCGTAAAGTGGAAATACACCTCCACTCATACCGCTTCGGGCGCGAGTGGTGAGACTAATAGGTCGGTCCCGCACGTCAGGAGGGGGATAGATCAGAGGGAGGCGAGGCTTCGCCGGAGCTCACGCCGACAACGAGGGGTCTTGGGGCTAAACGGGAGGGATAGGATTGAAGCTGAGGTCGTGGCGCACCTGCCCATACTTGTGGCTTGGCGAGAGGTGGCCGGAGTTGGTCGCGGTCGAGCTCGCAAGGTTCGGTGGCAGACGGGGTTCGCCGGAGGGGAAGGAGACGGCGGCGAGAGGCGGCTCCGAGGGCTCCACGGGGTCCAGGCAGCACCAGCAGACCCCCAATGTCCCGCCCAAGCAACTGCTTGAGCTCGAGAGGCACCTGAGTGCGGAGTTTGGACCGCGGGGATCGCCGGAGTCCTCGGGTCGGGGCGACGGCCAGAGGCATGCCCGACCGGGCTGCAGCTCGTCTACGTGCTAGTGGAGGTGGTGTGGAGTGGTGCATGGCTAGCGAGGGGGGCGGGGTGGCTTTATATAGCCGAAGCGGACGGGGGGTACGTGTCGCCGCCGGAGCGCTCGGGACACGCGGCGAACGTCGACGAGAAGCTCCAATGCGAGGGGACAGAGTGCAGCGTCCATGCCGGCGCTTGCCCAGGCTCGCGGACGAACACATGAGGCGGTTTGGGATGGGGACAAGCACACGCGCGCACTGTGCCGTGTTGGCCGCGACTTGACTGAACCTGCTGCGGTGGCTCCATCGTCGGCGAGCGCCAGGGAGGGGTCAAGGGTGATAGCTCGGGGTGGCGGCGCGTTGCGGCAGTCGGAGGCGAGCGCTGGCATGCACACGCGCGAAACAGAGCGCAAGGCGCCAGCCAGAGCGCGTCGAGACGCATGCCAGGCACCGTGTCCACTCGCGGTCACCAGGCTGGCATGGTCAAAATGACGCCCAGGCGCGGCCAAACCTTGTCTACGCTCTCGTCCGTGCAATGCTACGTCTAGGAGAAGTGATGGCTCATGCCCAGGTCGACCAGAAGTGACGCCACTTAGCTGACAAGTTTCTGTACAGAAACTTGGTCGCCAAGTTTGGCCACCTTCTAGAAGGCCATTAGGGCTGATCTCCTGGGGTTTAGGGTTTCTTAGGAGGGTGTTTAAGCTCAAGAAAGATCAGGGCTAAAAGCTCAAGGAAAAATGCACTTGCTGTACAAAGTGCATTTCCGGTCCAGAAGTGAAAAGATTTTCTACAGCAAAAATATTGCAAAACGTGATGCAATATTTTTGCATGGGAAGATGTGTCATGGTCCTAAGAATATTTAGGAATTATCTCAGATTTTTCTGAGCAAGAAAAATTGAGGTTACTTTGGAGCACAAAGTTCTGAAATGAACTTAAGAGAGAAAAATGAATATTTTTATTTTAGGCAAAATATTGATTTTATTATTTTGGGAATTTGTGGGAGGAAATTGATAGATAGGTCACTTGGGTGAAAGCCAAGGATATGCCCAAGTGACAAGTCCATTTGAATTGATTCAAAACACCAAATCAAATCAGGCCAAAAACCACGATGAAAGCCAAGTCCAGAAAGAGAGAGAAAGTAAGTCCGGTAAAAGAGAGAAGGCAAAATCCAGGCTGTCACAAACCTCCCCCACTTAGAATGAATCTCGTCCTCGAGATTTGGTTGCTTGGGAAAACCATTCTGGGTAAGCAGTCTTTAAAAATTCCTCTCTTTCCCAGGTTGCTTCTTCTTCGGTGTGATGCTCCCACTGAACCTTGTGAAATTTTATCTCTTTGCTGCGAGTGACCCTTTCCGTCTGATCCAATATTCTGATTGGCTTCTCCTCATAAGTCAAATCCTTAGCCAATTCTATCTCTGACATATCGGTCCTCTTCTCTGGTGGCGAGATGCATCTTCTTAGCTGGGAGATGTGAAACACGTTGTGTACTTCTGACAATTCTGGTGGCAATTCCAATTGGTAGGCAGCCGTTCTGACTCTGGCCATGACGGGGAATGGACCGATATATCTGGGTGCCAATTTTCCTCGGGTCTGAAACCTCTTGACTCCTTTCATAGGGGTGACTTGGAGATATACGTGTTCTCCAGGTTCGAAGCTGATGTGACGATGTTTGGCATCATAGTAGCTCTTCTGTCGGGATTTGGCCAGTTGCAATCTGTCTCAGATCTCCTTGACCTGCTTCTCTGCTTCGAGCCTTAAATCAGTCCCGAAAATACGGCTATCTCCGGTTTGAGACCAATTCAATGGGGTGCGGCATTTTCGGCCATACAGAGCTTCAGAGGGTGACATCTTTAAGCTGGCCTGGAAACTGTTGTTGTAGGAAAACTCGCCGTAGGGTAGACACTCTTCCCACTTGGTTCCTTGTGCCAATGTACATGCCCGGAGCATATCTTCGAGTATTTGATTTACTCGCTCAGTCTGTCCATCCGTTTGAGGATGGTAAGCCGTGCTGAACTTTAGAGCGGTCCCCAAGGCTTGATGAAGTCGGGACCAAAATGCGGATGTGAATATAGATCCCCTGGCTGAGGTGATAGTCTTGGGTACTCCATGCAGACTGACGATTCTTGATACATACAGTTGTGCAAGTTGATTTGCATGGTATGTGGTCCGGATAGGTATGAAGTGTGCCACCTTGGTTAGAGTGTCCACTATGACCCATATCGCGTCGTTCCCTCGATGGGACCTTGGTAATCCGGTGATGAAATCCATGCAGATATCATCCCATTTCCATTGGGATACCGGCAGAGGCTGAAGGAGGCCGGCGGGTTTTTGGTGTTCCGCCTTTACCTTGTTGCAGATATCGCAGCAGGCGACAAAATATGTGATGTCTTTCTTCATTCCATCCCACCAAAATACCTGACGAAGGTCCTCATACATCTTGGTACCACCGGGATGAATTGAGTATGGTGCTTCATGTGCCTCCGCCAATATTTTCTTCTTCAGATTGGCTTGGTTGGGTACGCAAAGTCTTCCTCGGAACCTTAGCGAACCTTGCTGGTCCATAGTGAAATCCGGTGCTTGCCCTTGGCGCAGCTTCTGAATATATATCCGTAGCACCTTATCATCCGCTTTAGCCCTGCGGATTTCTTCTTCGAGAGTAGGAGCAACTTCCAACATATTGGTAAGACGGGCATCTATGCTCACCAAGTTTAGCTGCTTGATTTCTTCATAAAGCTCCGGAGGTAAAGAATCCATAGAGCATTAAGGTTGGCTGGTTTGCGGCTGAGGGCGTCACCCACCACATTAGCTTTGCCCGGGTGATAGTTTATTCCGAGGTCATAGTCCTTAACCAACTCGAGCCATCTTCGCTGTCGAAGGTTCAAGTCGGGTTGGGTGAAGATATACTTGAGACTTTTGTGGTCGGTGAATATCTGGCACCTTTTTCCAATCAGATAGTGTCTCTAGATCTTTAAAGCGTGCACCACTGCGGCCAATTCCAAATCATGAGTAGGGTAATTTCCTTCATGTTGTCGCAGTTGACGAGATGCATAGGCCACCACTTTGCCATCTTGCATGAGTACACACCCCAGTCCTTTCCTGGAGGCGTTGCAGTAAACATCGAAACTGCGGTAGATATCTGGAAGAGTTAATATAGGTGCCGATGTCAGCCTGGTTTTTAACTCATTGAAGCTCCTTTCGCAGTCTTCTGTCCATACGAACTTCTTGTCCTTCTTGAGGAGCTCAGTCATCGGCTTGGCGATCTTGGAAAATCCTTCGATAAAACGGCGGTAATATCCGGCCAGTCCAAGGAAACTTTGGATCTCTGAGATGGTGGTGGGTGCGGACCAATCAAGTACATCTTTTACCTTGCTTGGGTCCACCGAGATTCCTTCTGCCGAGAGGATATGTCCGAGGAATCCCACTTGCTGGAGCCAAAACTCACATTTGCTGAATTTGGCATACAATTGATGGTCGCGAAGCCTTTGCAGAACTGCCCGAAGATGCTCCTTATGTTCTTCCTTGCTCTTGGAGTAGATGAGGATGTCGTCAATAAACACCACCACAAATTTGTCCAAGAAATCCAGGAACACCTTGTTCATCATATGCATAAAGAATGCAAGAGCATTGGTGAGGCCGAAGGACATAACGGTGTATTCGTAAAGACCGTATCGAGTGGTGAACGCGGTCTTAGGAATATCTTCCTTCTTAATCTTGAGTTGATGATATCCTGTCCTCAAATCAATCTTTGAGAATACTTTGGCCCCACTGAGTTGATCAAACAGATCGTCAATCCTCGGCAGTGGATACTTGTTTTTAATGGTGACGTCGTTCAGCTATCGGTAGTCAACGCACATTCGTAGACTGCCATCCTTTTTGTCCACAAAGATTGCTGGTGATCCCCATGGCGAAGAGCTGGAACGAATGTATCCTTTTTGCATTATCTCATCCAGTTGTTTCTTCAATTCCACCAATTCTGAGGACGGCATCTGATAATATTTCTTATGTATCGGGGTGGTTCCAGGTACCAGGTCAATAGCGAACTCCAATTCCCGGTCTGGTGGCATGCCGGTTAATTCTTCAGGGAATATGTCTGGATACTCGCTGACCACTGGGATTAATTCCACCTCTTCTGCCACGACTGCGAAAACCATATCCTTTGTGGGAATGCGTTTGTGGGCATAAAAACTTGTAGGGCGACCTTCCATATTTTTCAAGGTAACTTCTCTAGTCGCACAGCTGATGCAGACTTGGTATTGGGTTAACCAATTCATGCCCAGAATGACATCCAACTAGTTGGAATCAATGATTATCAACGATGTTGGAAACTTGACGCCCTTGATGTCAATCTCCAAATTTCGGCAGACGAGATTGCTTCTAAGTATGGATCCCGGGGATTGTACCAGCATGTGTTTTCCCAAAACCGAGCAAGAAAAATTGTTTTGGGAAGCAAAACCCCGCGAAATGAAAGAGTGGGAAGCCCCAGAGTCAAATAAAATCATGGCGGGTATGTCGTTAACGACAAACATACCAATGACGACTTCCGGGTCCTCTTGAGCTTCGTCTGCGGAGATGTGATGAACTTGCCCTTGGATTATATCGGGGGCGGAATACTGCTCCATGTAGTTGACTTGCGGCTGAAATGGAGTGCCGTGCTTGGTGTTCTTGGGACACTGTCGGGCATAGTGTCCGGTTTGACCACAGCTGAAGCACGAGTTGTTGCGCTGGCAATCGTCGCGCACCGGGCTGGTCATGACATTCTTGACTTGTGTAGTAGTCTTGTTGATGTTCTACTGCCAATTGGGTTTGTACTCCACCTGAGTCTGTTGCCATGTACGAGCCTTTTGCACTGGTTGCATATCCTTCTTGGGCTCGAATTTGTGCTTGTGGTCGTTAGCATCTGGCTTGTTGTCGTGCAGGAGCTTGTGTTCCCTCTCAGCAATTAGGGCCTTTGTCACCAGAGTCAAGAAGTCCGGGAAATCAAACATGCTGAGAGTGCACCTGAGATGCTGATTTAGGCATCCAAGGAACTGATCGATCTTCCGCTCTTCTGTGGCCACATCGTGGAGAGAATAACGGGCCAGATGGTTGAATTTATTTAGGTACTCGGCGACGGTCATACTGCCTTGAGGGAGAGTGAGAAATTCGCGTTGCTTGATCTTCATGACTCCGGAGGGAATATGGTATTTGCGGAAATGATCCTTGAATTTTGTCCAAGTAATTTCCTCGTCGGCAGGCCATATTGCTTTGGCATTATCCCACCATATAGCGGCAGCTCCTTCGAGATAATGTGTAGCGAAGGGAACCTTGTCTCCGTCGTCTGTGCGAGCAATTTCCAGTTTTCGCTCAATGGTCCTTAGCCAGTCATCGGCGTCCAAGGGATCAGTAGCATGGCTGAAACAGGGAGGCTTGGTTCGCTGAAAATCAGATAGCTTGGAATGATGGCCATTCTGGTTTCCATTCTGCCCAACCATAACTTGTACACTTTTCAGTATTTCCAGCAGATCGTTGCTCCTTCCTTCTACAAACATTCGCAGGATTTGCTCGGTGGAAGGCGGTTGTGGCGGTGGAGGTGGCCGGTATGGTTCAGGGGAATGTCCTGCCTATCTCGCGGAACGACGGACAGGGACATCCTCACTAGCTTGACCGCTGCTGCCTCCACGCGGCATCCTATTTTTCGTTTTCCCAATACATAGCAACCATGATGAGAAAATTCCAAAATGGGGGAAAAACCAATGACAAATCCCGGAAGAAAGCAGCGAATAAAACCAAGTCGAAAGAAAAGAGTCCAACTTAATTATACATAGTCCCAACATGAAAATAAACATCGCAATGGGTCTACTACCCGCGTACATGAAACTAAGCATCATGACAAGTGCGATTAGAGCCATACATCATGCTTATGACTACCACGATACTCTAACGATCTACTGCTCGGACGGTGCTGCTGCACGCGCGTCTCCCGTGCCGGACCCAGATCCTGAACTGATAGTAGAGACCTCCGGGGGAAGAGAGGTGCGCTGGCGCTGCCTTGACGGCTCTCCCTCAGGGGCAGGCGGGGGATGGGATCTAAGCATAGGAGCGGCAGGAGTAGCGACAAGAGAAGACCATGCAGCAGGAGCGCTGCGAGGGTTCACCGTCAAAGGGTTAACGGTACCCTGCGAGGTCGTCGTAGGAACGGAAGTGGGAGGAGCAGAAGTGCAGGTGACAGCAGGAAGATGGTTCCTGGCACGAGCAGTAGCGAGAGCGGCGCGAGCGCGTGAGAGCTCGCGAGCTAACTCGTAGTTAAGGAGATAGCTAGCGCTGATGTAGCGTGCAAGGTGGATAGTGGGACGATCGCACGCTGGATTAATCAAAGGAAAGTGGATACGCCCATTCTCGTGCAGGGATGGGTAGAAGAAAAGTCCAGGGTGGGTGTGCATGCGAACCTCATTGTAGCACAAGTCTACAAGAGCCTCGATAGCAGCAAACTGAACCGCCTGAGATGGCGTAGAAGCAAGACCACCCTTAGATGAACGAGTGTAAGCGCCAGATGGGGAACTGTGGTGTAGAGTGACCTCAGCATAATACTCATACACTGCACCGGCCAGATGCTCACGATACACCCGATACTCTGGATCAGCACCCTCTGGATAGAGTTGTCGCCACACGTTCTGAAGCAGGTGCGGCGATGTGCACGGAGCTGGCTCAGGATGGTACAAGATCGGTACTGGTGCTATCTACACTCACAAACCATACGGTTAGTAGTAACAACAATAAGTCATGCATGCAATGCAACAACCAATTCCTATGTCTACCGACTCTCAAACGAAGCTAACTACCGTTTTACTAACGCACTACCGGCCTAGCGTGTCCTACAATCAGCGCGGCTCTGATACCAAGCGTTGTGGCACCCTGGCTCAGAGCAACCGGTTTACCCTGCATTGCCAGCCCAGAGATCGGGTCTTCTGGCAATACACAACAACATGGTATAGAAATAACCGCTTTATTAATACTATCGTGGTACAAGAGTCTGATATTACATCAAGATTCGAGGCCAAGCGGCACACACGGTGCTGCTGGACAGTATGTCCATTATTTAATGAACATGGCTGGGGCCTCGGTCACACGAAACTACGCGGCAGCGGAAGAACGACGTAGCGGAACTCAATGGCATAGGGACACGGACGTGGACACGTCTTTAGACACGAGATGCGCTCCGATGCGAATCGACTTGCCTGGAAGCTGGCATGACACGCCAGGTCAGTACATTGAATGTACTTGCAAGCTCACAACAAACATAAGCACGATGACAGACAATATCATGATCATTACTCAGGTTAAATTAATGCAAGAAATTACTACCAATGCAAAGCTATGCAAAGCAATCAAACAGCGTGCCGAGTCACACGGGCTCGCTTACCAGACGGTTACCTCGTAACCAAACGGTGACCACACCGGGGTCACACCTGAAACCAAACACTCATGAACACCTCGCGTGTTCAGGGTTCACCACGAAACAATACATCACAACAATTACTAATTTGCAAGATTAATTATAAAAAGTTGATCCATGGTGTGACTTACTCCCGAGTCTTGCCCATAACCGAGGGCGCGGCTATCGATAGGTTAAATACACTCTGCAGAGGTAGCGCACTTTTCCCACACTACGGAATACCTGGCCTCGCACTCCCATTCAGGTGGACCAAGATATTCCGACGAAACCCTCCCTTTGCCATGCACTCTCCCCCGGCCACTCCGACCATCTCCCTCACAGGGCTAGGTCTTGGGTGGCCCCGTGGCTACCAAAGACACCAACGGCCACCGTCATGGCAAAACGGTCCCAAACGGGGACAAGGTACCATAAAAACAAAACGAGCACACAAGGATATGTCTGCCTACCGGGCCAGGGTATGCACGTCCATAACCATCCCTCGCGGGAGGCACCGGTGAGAGCCACGACAAAGGACCGAATCAAGACCTTCCCATTAGGTAAATGTGGTCGCACTGAATTTAAAAACCCGATTCAGTGGCACCATGATGTGATCAACATCATATTCAGGTTGAACTTAATCAAATATTAAGTTTCAAAAAAAACTTTTTGTTACTAACATGGCATCATACCGGAAATCATGCAACTACTCGTCACACAGAGCAAGCAACTCTTAAGCATGGATCAAAACAAACTACATAACTATGTTGCACAAGTATGATCAGAATCTTCTCTGGTTGCCACTTATTTTTTACCTACCAACCATATTTTTATTAGCTCATTATTAAGTTGAAACTATTACTAGCAAAATAACTACCATAATTTTCCATAACAAAATATCTAGTGCAAACTCTCACTCTACTTAGCCAAACAATTCTATGCACTCAACCAGAAGCTAAAACAAGCATATCAAGCATTATAAAACAACAAGCAATTCACCATATTAATTTATCAAATTTTATATGCAAATACATTCTCATATTCAAGTAGAAAATCATAGATATTGCAATAACACCATCCAAATGATGATGTGGCTTGCCTTAGCGCAGAGGAGGGTCACACTCCTCCTGGTTAGCTTCAAGGCAAGATCCTCCTTCTGAAAATATTTTAAAACCGCAAAAATAAATGTCAAAACACATTCTGAAAATCACCAGAAATTCTAGACAGCAAGGAAAAATCCACCCTTTGGTGTGCTGCTAGAGCTTTCTGTAAGAAAGACAATGCAAAAAGAATCAATTCATTTGGACTTGTGGTTTATGAGTTATGGCTGGTCAAAGTTTGGTCAAATTTCTGATTAAGTTTGAATAAATAGAAAATCCTGGGGGTGACGTCGAAGGCGTAAAGTGGAAATACGCCTCCACTCGTACCGCTTCGGGCGCGAGTGGTGAGACCGACAGGTGGGTCTCGCGCGTCAGGAGGGGGATAGATCAGAGGGAGGCGGGGCTTCTCCGGAGCTCACGCCGGCGACGAGGGGTCTTGGGGCTAAACGGAAGGGATAGGACTGAAGCTGAGGTCGTGGCGCACCTGCTCGTACCTGTGGCTTGGTGAGACGTGGCCGGAGTTGGTCGCCGTCGAGCTCGCAAGGTTAGGTGGCGGACGGGGTTCGCCGGAGAGGAAGGAGACGGCGGCGAGAGGCGGCTCCGAGGGCTCCACGGGGTCCAGGCAGCACCAGCAGACCCCAATGCCCCGCCCAGCTGCTTGAGCTCGAGAGGCATCGGAGTGCGGCGTCTGGACCGCGGGTATCGCCGGAGTCCTCGGGTCGGGGCGACGGCCAGAGGCCTGCCCGACCGGGCTGCAGCTCATCTACGTGCTCGTGGAGGTGGTGTGGAGTGGTGCGTGGCTAGCGAGGGGGGGGGGGGCGGGGTGGCTTTATATAGCCGGAGTGAAGGGGGGAACGTGTCACCACCGGAGCGCTCGGGACACGCGGCGAACATCGACGAGAAGCTCCAACGTGAGGGGACAGAGTGCAGCGTCCATGCCGGCGCTAGCCCACGCTCGCGGACGAACACAGGAGGCGGTTTGGGATGGGGACAAGCACACATGCGCACTGTGTCGTGTTGGCCGCGACTTGACCGGACCTGCTGCGGTGGCTCCGGCGTTGGCGAGCGCCAGGGAGGGTTCAAGGGTGATAGCTCGGGGAGGTGGCGCGTTGCGGCAGTCGGAGGCGAGCGCTGGCATGCACACGCGTGAAACAGAGTGCAAGGCGCTAGCCAGAGCGCGTCGAGACGCATGCCAGGCACCGTGTCCACTCGCGGTCACCAGGCTGGCATGGTCAAAACGACGCCCAAGCGCGGTCAAGCCTTGTCTATGCTCTCGTCCGTGTAGTGCTACGTCTAGGAGAAGTGAGGGCTCATGCCCAGGTCGACCAGAAGTGACGCCACTTAGCTGACAAGTTTCTGTACAGAAACATGGTCGCCAAGTTTGGCCAGCTTCTAGAATGCCATTAGGGCTGATCTCCTGGGGTTTAGGGTTTCTTAGGAGGTTGTTTAAGCTCAAGAAAGATCAGGGCTAAAAGCTCAAGGAAAAATGCACTTGCTGTACAAAGTGCATTTCTGGTCCAGAAGTGAAAAGATTTTCTACAGCAAAAATATTGCAAAAAGTGATGCAATATTTTTGCATGGGAAGATGTGCCATGGTCCTAATAATATTTAGGAATTATCTCAGATTTTTCTGAGCAAGAAAAATTGAGGTTGCTTTGGAGCACAAAGTTCTGAAATGAACTTAAGAGAGAAGAATGAATATTTTCTTTTTAGGAAAAATATCGATTTTATTATTTTGGGAATTTTTGGGAGGAAATAGGTAGATAGGTCACTTGGGTGAAAGCCAAGGATATGCCCAAGTGACAAGTCCATTTGAATTGATTCAAAACACCAAATCAAATCAGGGCAAAAACCACGATGAAAGCCAAGTCCGGAAAGAGAGAGAAAGCAAGTCCGGTAAAAGAGAGAAGGCAAATCCAGAATGTCACATTAAGCATCGCTACGGGTGAGAAAGTGTCATCATAGTCAACTCCTTGAACTTTTCGAAAACCTTTTGCAACAAGTCGAGCTTTGTAGACAATAATATTACCGTCAGCGTCGGTCTTCTTTTTGAAGATCCATTTATTTTCTATGGCTTGCCGATCATCGGGCAAGTCAACCAAAGTCCACACTTTGTTCTCATACATGGATCCCATCTCAGATTTCATGGCCTCAAGCCATTTCGCGGAATCTGGGCTCATCATCGCTTCCTCATAGTTCATAGGTTCGTCATGGTCAAGTAACATGACCTCCAGAACAGGACTACCGTACCATGATGACCCACAAGTGTAGGGGATCTATCGTAGTCCTTTCGATAAGTAAGAGTGTCGACCCCAACGAGGAGTAGAAGGAAATGACAAGCGGTTTTCAGTAAGGTATTCTCTGCAAGCACTGAAATTATCGACAACAGATAGTTTTGTGATAAGGTAATTTGTAACGGGTAACAAGTAATGAAAGTAAATAAGGTGCAGCAAGATGGCCCAATCCTTATTGTAGAAAAGGACAAGCCTGGACAAACTCTTATATAGATGAAAACGCTCCCGAGGACACATGGGAATTATCGTCAAGCTAGTTTTCATCACGCTCGTATGATTCGCGTCGTTATTTTGATAATTTGGTATGTGGGTGGACCGGTGCTTGGGTGCTGTCCTTTCTTGGACAAGCATCCCACTTATGATTAACCCCTATTGCAAGCATCCGCAACTACAAAAGAAGTATGAAGGTAAACCTAACCATAGCATGAAACATATGGATCCAAATCAGCCCCTTACGAAGCAACGCATAAACTAGGGTTTAAGCTTATGTCACTCTAGCAACCCATCATCTACTTATTACTTCCCAATGCCTTCCTCTAGGCCCAAACAATGATGAAGTGTCATGTAGTCGACGTTCACATAACACCACTAGAGGAAAGACAACATACATCTCATCAAAATATCGAACGAATACCAAATTCACATGACTACTAATAGCAAGACTTCTCCCATGTCCTCAGGAACAAACGTAACTACTCACAAATCATATTCATGTTCATAATCAGAGGGGTATTAATATGCATAATGGATCTGAACATATGATCTTCCACCAAATAAACCAACTAGCATCAACTACAAGGAGTAGTCAACACTACTAGCAACCCACAGGTACCAATCTGAGGCTTTGGGACAAAGATTGGATACAAGAGATGGACTAGGGTTTGAGAGGAGAGGGTGCTGGTGAAGATGTTGATGGAGATTGACCCCCTCCCAATGAGAGGATCGTTGGTGATGACGATGGCGATGATTTCTCCCTCCCGGAGGGATGTTTCCCCGGCAGAACAGATCCGCCGGAGCCCTAGATTGGTTCCGCCAAGGTTCCGCCTCATGGCGGCGGAGTTTCTTCCCAAAAGCTTGCTTATGATTTTTTCCAGGGTAGAAGACACCATATAGCCAAAGATGGGCACCAGAGGCCTGCCAGGGGGCCCACGAGGCAGGGGGCGCGCCCAGGGGGTAGGGCGCGCCCCCACCCTCGTGGCCAGGGTGTGGGCCCCCTCTGGTATTTTCTTCGCTCAATATTTTTGATAAATTCCAAAAATGACTTTCGTGAAGTTTCAGGACTTTTGGAGCTGTGCAGAATAGGTCTCTAATATTTGCTCCTTTTCCAGCCCAGAATTCCAGCTGCCGGCATTCTCCCTCTTCATGTAAACCTTGTAAAATAAGAGAGAATAGGCATACGTATTGTGGCATAACGTGTAATAAAATCCCATAATGCAATAAATATCAATATAAAAGCATGATGCAAAATGGACGTATCAACTCCCCCAAGCTTAGACCTCGCTTGTCCTCAAGCGGAAACCGATAACGATAAATATGTCCACATGTTTAGAGATAGAGGTGTCGATAAAATAAAATACGGACATGAGGGCATCATGATCATTCTTACAACAGCAACATATATATATATATATATATATATATATATATATATATATATATTGTCATATGATTTCTTATGCTCAAGTAATAATCTATTCACAATGTAAAGTATGAATCGGAAACTTCATTGAGAACTAACAAACTATAATCTCAGTCTTTGAAGCAATTGCAATTTATCATAACATCGGAAAGAGTCAATATAAGAGCTTTTCAACAAGTCCACATACTCAACTATCATTTAGTCTTTCACAAGTGCTAACACTCACGCAATACTTATGAGTATGGAGTTTTAACCGGACACAGAGAAAGATAGGGGCTTATAGTGTTACCTCCCAACCTTTTACCTCAAGGGCAATGTCAACAATAATAGTTCATGCTAACTTACGTCCAATTGGATATATATATCAGGATCTTTCCAACACAAGGTGCTTGCCAAAGGATAAAATGTTAAAAGGAAAGGTGAAGATCACCATGACTCTTGCATAAGGGTAAAAGATAAAAGTAAAAGATACGCCCTTCGCAGAGGGAAGCAGAGGTTGTCATGCGCTTTTGGTTGGATGCATGAAATCTTAATGCAAAAGAACGTCACTTTATATTGCCACTTGTGATATGGACCTTTATTATGCAGTCTGTCGCTTGTATTTCTTCCACATCACAAGATCGTATAAAGCTTATTTTCTCCACACTAATAAATCATACATATTTAGAGAGCAATTTTTTATTGCATGCACCGATGACAACTTACTTGAAGGATCTTACTCAATCCATAGGTAGGTATGGTGGACACTCATGGGAAAACTGGTTTTGAGGGTATTCGGAAGCACAAGTAGTATCTCTACTTGGTGCAAAGAATTTGGCTAGCATGAGAGGGAAAGGCAAGCTCAACATGTTGGATGATCCATGACAATATACTTTATTTCAGATATAAGAAAACATAACCCATTACGTTGTCTTCCTTGTCCAACATCAGCTCTTTAACATGTCATATTTTAATGAGTGCTCACAATCATGAAAGATGTCCAAGATAGTGTATTTATATGTGAAAACCTCTCTTTCTTTATTACTTCCTATTAATTGCAATGATGACCAAAACTATGTTTGTCAACTCTCAACAACTTTTATTCATCATACTCTTTATATGTGAAGTCATTACTCTCCATAAGATCCAC
This sequence comes from Aegilops tauschii subsp. strangulata, assembly GCF_002575655.3. Lineage (NCBI taxonomy): Eukaryota > Viridiplantae > Streptophyta > Magnoliopsida > Poales > Poaceae > Aegilops > Aegilops tauschii. Next base: position 53,082,555 of record NC_053039.3, read on the forward strand.
ATGCCCTCTTTTATTTCTTTTTATTCTTTCTCATTTCTTTAATTCCCTCGAGATCATAGCAAGATAATCAAGCCCTTGACTCAACACTAATCTTTATTATATATAGCTCATGGACTCGATTACATAGAGGGATCATAAAGCAAAACTCAAAACTAAATCATACTAAAACTTTATTCTACTTGATCAAGATATTACTAAAAGGATCGAACTAACAAACCGGTAATGATAGGAGTGTGATGGTGATACGATTCCGGGGCACCTCCCCCAAGCTTGGCAGTTGCCAAGGGGAGTGCCCATACCCATGTGATTATGTCTCCTTCTTCGGAGGTGATGATGATGGAGTTGTTGATGATGTAAATTATGCTTTCAGATTCTTCATATTGTAATTGAGGAGAGCAATTTCCTCCTTTAAATCATCGACCTCCGATTCCAGCTTCAAGATCTTGTCACATAAATCCCCTTTGCTTTTCTGCCGAAAACGAGAAGGAATAGATCAGTTGTTAGATAGTTTAGCCCTCTTAGGAAGACTAGACTTCTTGAACTTCACGTGCATATCCCCAGGTTGAGGTAGAGGGACATCCTCCTCCTCCGAACTCGAATCATTGATCCTCATCAAATGAGCGTCCTCCTCCTCATCCGTAGTTCGACCACAAGGAGATAAGTCCCCATAGGTCTTTGGGTCAGCAATGAGGTGGGAGACATAGCTCTCTCCGTCGGAATCCTGAGATGACATCTTGCTCTAAATCTGCTACAGAAATAGCTAGAAACAAAAACAGAGGATATTTGCATGATACGTTGGTCAAAACCTTCAGGAGATTATATAGTGAATTTTTACCGACCAAAAGAAGTATCGTGCAAGAAAACGGAGTCCGGAGAGCGCACGGGGTGCCCACGAGGCAGGGGGTGCGCCCAGGGGGTAGGGCGCGCTTCCCACCCTCGTGGATGCCCCGTGTCCTTCCCGGACTGCTTCTTATTTTCCTATTTTCTTAAATATTCCAAAACAGAGAAAAATTGCCATCAGAACTGTTTTAGAGTCGATTTACTTACTGTACCACGTACGTATTCCTCTTCGGAGTCTGAAACGTTCTGGAAAGTGTCCCTTATGTATTCCTCCGGGGTTACGGTTTCAATAACATTAGTTTCAACATTTATAGGATTACCTGAGATATAATGTTTGATTCTTTGACCGTTCGCCACCTTTGGATTTGTGCCTTCGAAGTTGTTGATTTTTATGGCACCGGAACGATAGACCTCCTTGATAACGTAAGGACCTTCCCATTTAGAGAGAAGTTTTCCTGCAAAAAATCTTAAACGAGAGTTGTATAGCAACACATAATCACCTATATTAAAGTCACGCTTTTGTATCCTTTTGTCATGCCATCTTTTAACCATTTCCTTGAACAGTTTGGCATTCTCATAGGCCCGGGTTCTCCATTCATCAAGTGAGCTAATGTCAAATAGCCTCTTTTCACCGGCATGTTTGAAATCATAGTTGAGCTCTTTAAGAGCCCAATATGCCTTATGTTCTAGTTCGAGAGGTAAGTGACATGCTTTTCCATAAACCATTTTATACGGAGACATACCCATAGGGTTTTTATATGCAGTTCTATAGGCCCATAATGCATCATCAAGTTTCTTGGACCAATTCTTTCTAGAACTGTTAACAGTTTTTTGCAAAATTAATTTGACCTCTCTATTACTCAATTCTACTTGAATACTAGACTGCGGATGATATGGAGATGCAATTCTATGATTAAGATCATATTTAGCAAGAACGAAAGGCACCATGAATAAAATGTGAACCACCATCAGTCATTAAATATCTAGGGACTCCAAACCTCAGAAAAATAACTTCTTTAAGGATCTTAATAGAGGTGTTATGATCAGCACTACTAGTTGGAATAGCCTCTACCCACTTAGTAACGTAATCAACAACAACTAAAATATGTGTATACCCATTAGAGGAAGGAAACGGTCCCATGTAATCAAAGCCCCAAACATCAAATGGTTCAATAACAAGTGAATAATTCATAGGCATTTCTTGACGTCTACTAATATTACCAATTCTTTGACATTCATCACGAGACAAGACAAACTTACGGGCATCCTTGAAGAGAGTAGGCCAATAAAAACCAGATTGCAATACCTTATATGTAGTTCTATCTCCAGCGTGGTGCCCTCCATAAGTCTCGGAGTGACACTTGCATAGGATATGTTCCTGTTCATGCTCAGGTACACAATGTATAATAACACCATCTACTCCTTCTTTATAAAGATGTGGGTCATCCCAAAAGTAATGTCTCAAATCATAGAAAAACTTTTACTTTTGCTGGTATGTGAAACTAGGTGGTATAAATTTAGCAACAATGTAATTAGCATAATCAGCATACCATGGAGTAGTTCGAGAAGCATTTATGATAGCCAATTGTTCATCAGGAAAGCTATCATCAATAGGTAGTGGGTCATCAAGAACATTCTCTAACCTAGACAAGTTGTTTGCAATGGGGTTCTCAGCTCCCTTTCCATCAATAATATGTAAATCAAATTCTTGTGGCAAGAGAACCCATCTAATAAGTCTAGGTTTAGCATCTTTCTTTTCCATAAGGTATTTAATAGCAGCATGATCAGTGTGAATAGTTACTTTAGAATCAACAATATAAGGTCTAAACTTATCACAAGAAAAAACAACTGCTAAAAATTCTTTTTCAGTAGTAGCATAATTTCTCTAGGCATTGTCTAGAGTTTTACTAGCAATATTGAATAACATTTAATTTCTTATCAACTATTTGCCCTAGAACATCACCTACAGCATAATCACTAGCATCACACATAATTTTAAAAGGTAAATTCTAATCAGGTGGTTGAACAATAGGTGCAGATATCAAAGCTTTCTTAAGTATTTCAAATGCCTCTACACAATCATCATCAAAGACAAAAGGAATATCTTTTTGTAATAGATTAGTCAGAGGCCGAGAAATTTTTGAGAAGTCCTTAATGAACCTCCTATAAAAACCGGCATGACCCAGAAAACTTCTTATACCTTTGATGTCCTTAGGACACGGCATCTTTTCAATAGCATCAACTTTAGATTTATCAACTTCAATACCTCTTTCAGAAATTTTATGCCCCAAGACAATGCCTTCATTAACCATAAAGTGGCATTTCTCCCAATTCAAGACAATATTAGTTTCTTCACATCTCTGCAAAACTCGATCAAGGTTGCTCAAGCAATCATCAAAAGAGGATCCATAAACGGAGAAATCATCCATGAAAACTTCGCAAATCTTTTCACAAAAGTCAGAGAATATAGCTATCATGCATCTTTGAAAGGTAGCAGGTGCATTACATAAACCAAAAGGCATACGTCTCTAAGCAAAAGTACCGAAAGGGCAAGTAAAAGTGGTCTTTTCTTGATCCTCAGCTGACACAGGTATTTGAGAGAAACTAGAGTAACCATCTAGAAAGCAAAAATGTGTATGTTTGGATAATCTTTCTAGCATTTGATCAATAAAAGGCAAAGGGTAATGATCTTTTTTAGTAGCTTTATTTAGTTTGCGGAAATCAATTACCATCCTATAACCTGTAATAATTCTTTGCGGGATCAATTCATCTTTATCATTAGGAACGACAGTAATACCTCCCTTCTTAGGGACATAATGGATAGGACTTACCCACTGACTATTAGCAACGGGATAAATTATCCCTGCCTCAAGGAGCTTTGATATTTCCTTTCTTACCACTTCTTTCATCTTAGGATTTAGCCATCATTGGTGATCAATAACTGTTTTGGCGTCTTTCTCCAAATTTATTTTGTGTTGACATAGAGTGGGACTAATGCCCTTAAGATCATCAAGAGTATATCCAATAGCAGCACGGTGCTTCTTCAGAGTTTTCAATAATTTCTCTTCCTCCTTCTCTGAAAAGTTAGCACTAATAATAACAAGATATATCTTCTTTTCATCAAGATAAGCATATTTAAGAGTATCAGGTAATGGTTTAAGCTCAAACACGGGATCACCCTTGGGTGGAGGAGGATCCCCTAGAATTTCAACAGGCAAGTTGTGTTTCAAAATAGGTCCCTGATTAAAGAATACTTCATCTATTTCCCATCTTTCATTCATAAACATATCATTTTCATGGTCGGGCAAATATTGTTCTAAAGGATCACTAGGAGGCACGGCAATAGAAGCAAGACCAATAATTTCATCTTCACTAGGAAATTCCTCATCACGGTGTTGTCTACTAAATTTAGCAAAATTAAACTCATGAGACATATCGCCCAAACCAATAGTAACAACACCCTTATCGCAGTCTATCCTAGCATTAACAGTGTTCAAGAAGGGTCTACCAAATATAATGGGACAAAAGCTATCTTGTGGGGAACCAAGAACAAGAAAGTCAGCAGGATATCTAACAATCCCAATCGGTGAAATAGTATCTCTATTGGCAAGCTTAATGGTAACATCGATATCTTCTATCTCAGCAGGTGCAATATCATGCATAATTTCTTCATATAAAGAATGAGGTATTACAGTAGCACTACCGCCCATATCACACAAGCCATGATAACAATGATCTCCTATTTTAACAGAAATAACAGGCATGCCTACCACAGGTCTATGTTTATCTTTAGCACCAGGTTTAGCAATTCTAGCAGTCTCATCACAGAAGTAAATAACATGCCCATCGATATTATCAGCCAATAGATCTTTAACCATAGCAATTTTAGGTTCAACTTTAACTTTTCAGGGGGTTTGTGTGTCCTAATATTACTTTTGTTGACTACAGTTGAAGCTTTAGCATGATCCTTTATTCTAACAGGGAAAGGTGGTTTCTCAACATAAGCAGTAGGAACAATAGGATCATTATAAGTGATAGTCTTTTCTTCAACTTTAATAGGTGCAACTACTTTTACTTCAATGGGAGGATTATATTTAAACCACTTCTCCTTAGGGAGATCAACATGAGTAGCAAATGATTCACAGAAAGAAGCTACTATCTCAGAGTCAAGTCCATATTTAGTGCTAAATTCACGGAAAGCATCGGTATCCATAAAAGATTTAACACAATCAAACTTAGGTGTTATACCTGACTCCCTACCTTGGTCGAGGTCCCAATCGTCAGAGTTGCGTTTAATTCTTTCCAATAAATCCCATTTGAATTCAATAGTCTTCATCATAAAAGAGCCAGTACAAGAAGTATCGAGCATGGAGCGATTATTGAGAGAAAGCCGAGCATAAAATTTTTGAATAATCATTTCTCTTGAGAGCTCATGATTGGGGCATGAATATAACATTGACTTAAGCCTCCCCCAAGCTTGAGCGATGCTTTCTCCTTCGCGAGGCCAAAAATTATATATATACTTATGATCACGATGAACAAGATGCATAGGATAAAACTTCTAATGAAATTCCAATTTCAATCGTTTGTAGTTCCATGATCCCATATCATCACATAGCCTAAACCATGTAAATGCATCTCCCTTCAAAGATAAAGGGAAAACCTTCTTCATGATGACATCCTCGGGCATACCTCCAAGCTTAAATAATCCACAAACTTCATCCACATAGATTGAGTGTAAATCGGGATGCAATGTTCCATCTCCTGCAAAAGGATTAGCTAGCAGTTTCTCTATCATACCCGAAGGAATTTCAAAGTAAACATTTTCATTAGGTTCAGTAGGTTGAGGGGTAGCTAATTATGGTTCCGGACGGGGTGAAGATACCCCGAACAAACCCCTCAAAGGATTGTTTTCCATAGTAACAAGTGACAGTAAATTTTAGCACACTATATAAATTTTTCCTTACCAAATTCCACCTACCAAAGGTGCTTCACTCCCCGGCAATGGCGCCAGAAAAGAGTCTTTATGACCCACAAGTGTAGTGGATCTATCGTAGTCCTTTCGATAAGTAAGAGTGTTGAACCCAACGAGGCGTAGAAGGAAATGACAAGTGGTTTTCAGTAAGGTATTCTCTGCAAGCACTAAAATTATCGGTAACAGATAGTTTTGTGATAAGGTAATTTGTAACGGGTAACAAGTAATGAAAGTAAATAAGGTGCAGCAAGATGGCCCAATCCTTTTTGTAGCAAAGGACAAGCCTGGACAAACTCTTATATAGAGAAAAGCGCTCCCGAGGTCACATGGGAATTATCGTCAAGCTAGTTTTGATCAAGCTCATATGATTCGCGTTCGTTACTTTGATAATTTGGTACGTGGATGGACCGGTGCTTGGGTTCTGTCCTTTCTTGGACAAGCATCCCACTTATGATTTACCCCTATTGCAAGCATCCGCAACTACAAAAGAAGTATTAAGATAAACCTAACCATAGCATGAAACATATGGATCCAAATCAGCCCCTTACGAAGCAACGCATAAACTAGGGTTTAAGCTTCTGTCGCTCTATCAACCCATCATCTACTTATTACTTCCCAATGCCTTCCTCTAGGCCCAAACAATGATGAAGTGTCATGTAGTCGACGTTCACATAACACCACTAGAGGAAAGACAACATACATCTCATCAAAATATCGAACGAATACCAAATTCACATGACTACTAATAGCAAGACTTCTCCCATGTCCTCAGGAACAAACGTAACTACTCACAAATCATATTCATGTTCATAATCAGAGGGGTATTAATATGCATAATGGATCTAAACATATGATCTTCCACCAAATAAACCAACTAGCATCAACTACAAGGAGTAATCAACACTACTAGCAACCCACAGGTACCAATCTGAGGCTTTGGGACAAACATTGGATACAAGAGATGGACTAGGGTTTGAGAGGAGATGGTACTGGTGAAGATGTTGATGGAGATTGACCCCCTCCCGATGAGAAGATCGTTGGTGATGACGATGGCGATGATTTCCCCCTCTCGGAGGGAAGTTTCCCCGGCAGAATAGCTCCGCCGGAGCCATAGATTGGTTCCGCCAAGGTTCGGCCTCATGGCGGCGGAGTTTCTTCCCAAAATCTTGGTTATGATTTTTTCCAGGGTAGAAGACACCATATAGCCAAAGATGGGCACCGGAGGCCTGCCAGGGGGCCCACGAGGTAGGGGGCGCGCCCAGGGGGGTAGGGCGCGCCCCCACCCTCGTGGCCAGGGTGTGGGCCCCCTCTGGTATTTTCTTCACTCAATATTTTTTATAAATTCCAAAAATGACTTTCGTGAAGTTTCAGGACTTTTGGAGCTGTGCAGAATAGGTCTCTAATATTTGCTCCTTTTCCAGCCCAGAATTCCAGCTGCCGCCATTCTCCCTCTTCATGTAAACCTTGTAAAATAAGAGAGAATAGGCATAAGTATTGTGGCATAACGTGTAATAACAGCCCATAATGCAATAAATATCGATATAAAAGCATGATGCAAAATGGACGTATCATACCACTCTGGTGCAGATCTTACTCTGGTTGACCTACGAGGTTCGGTAGTAACTTGATCAGAAGTTTAATGATCATCATCATTAGCTTCCTTACTAATTGGTGTAGGAATCACTGGAACTGATTTCTGTGATGAACTACTTTCCAATAAGGGAGCAGGTACAATTACCTCATGAAGTTCTACTTTCCTCCCACTCACTTCTTTCGAGAGAAACTCCTTCTCTAGAAAGGATCCATTCTTAGCAACAAATATCTTGCCTTCGGATCTATGATAGAAGGTGTACCCAATAGTCTCCTTTGGGTATCCTATGAAGACGCATTTCTCCGATTTGGGTTCGAGCTTATCAGGTTGAAGCTTTTTCACATAAGCATCGCAGCCCCAAACTTTAAGAAACGACAACTTGGGTTTCTTGCCAAACCACAATTCATATGGTGTCGTTGAGGGAGTACTGGATTAGGGGGTCCCCAAGCATCCGGGCTATGTGACATGGGCCAGACTAATGGGCCGTAAAGATATGAGGTTGAAGGCCTTCCCCCGTGTCCGGATAGGACTCTCCTTTGCATGGATGGCAAGCCTGGCATTCGGATATGAAACTTCCTTTCTCTGTAAACCGACTCTGTACAACCCTAGCCCCATCCGGTGTCTATATAAACCGGAGGGTTTAGTCCATAGAGATCATCAGAATTCACATAGGCTAGACATCTAGGGTTTAGTCATTACGATCTCGAGGTAGATCAACTCTTGTAACCCCTATACTCCTCATAGTCAATCAAGCAGGAAGTAGGGTATTGATGTCTACTACGCAACTTTATTCTTGTAGACTCGTGTTGGGCCTCCAAGCGCAGAGTTTTATAGGACAGTAGCAATTTTCCCTAAGGTTTATCAATCCATGAGAGGTGTAGGATGAAGATGGTCTCTCTCAAACGATCCTGCAACCAAATACAAGAAATCTCTTGTGTCCCCAACACACCCAATACAATGGCAAATTGTATAGGTGCACTAGTTCGGCGAAGAGATGGTGATAAATGTGTAAAGTGGATAGTAGATATTGATTTTTGTAGTAGGAACAATAAAAAACAACAAGGTAGCAAGTAACAAAAGTGAGCACAAACGGTATTGCAATGCTTAAAATGAGGCCTAGGGTCCGTACTTTCGCTTGTGCAATCTCTCAACAATGCTAACATAGTTGGATCATATGATTATCCCTCAAAGTGTAATAAAGAATCACTCCCGCATTCCAATTAGCGGGGAACAAAAGATAGGAATTGTTTGTAGGGTACGAAGCCACCGTGGGTGTCAAAACCGGCGGATCTCGGGTAGGGGGTCCCAAACTGTGCGTCTAAGGTCGATGGTAACAGGAGACAGGGGACACGATGTTTACCTAGGTTCGGGCCCTCTCTATGGAGGTAATACCCTACTTCCTGCTTGATTGATCTTGATGAATATGAGTATTACAAGAGTTGATCTACCACGAGATCGTAATGGCTAAACCCTAGAAGTCTAGCCTGTATGACTATGATGATGAGTATGACCCCATCCGGACTAAGTCCTCCTGTTTATATAAGCACCAGGAGGATCTAGGGTTACACAGGGTCGGTTACAAGGAAGGGAATCTACATATTTGGTCGCCAAGCTTGCCTTCCACGCCAAGGAGAGTCCCATCTGGACACGGGTGCAGTCTTCGGTCTTCGCATCTTCACAGCCCATCAGTCCGGCCCATGGCTAACAGGCCGGACGCCTGAGGACCCCTTAGTCCAGGACTCCCTCAGTAGCCCCTGAACCTGGCTTCAATGACAAGGTATCCGGCGCGTAGATCTGTCTTCGGCATTGCAAGGCGGGTTCCTCCTTCCGAACTCCAAGATAGTCTTCGGACGTATTGAATGTGTCCGGACCTGTAACACGCACCACACAACCGCAGAGAGAATATAATTGTGTCCCATCTACTGACAACTGTTGCAAGATGACATCACATTTGTTCGGTCACTATATCGAACCGTTTTCATCTGTTGCTCCGTGTTTCAAGACGCAGTTTCCATTGGCAAGTCTTGTCAAAGCAGAGATCGTGTCCCCTTATTGCGGGATTTTCATCAATTCGGGCGTGGGTAATCCAACCGTGCCTGTTTACATAGCCCTTGGGAATGGGCGAGTTTTAAGGTGAGTGGGGAGGCGTTCGATATTCACTGCCTTTATAAGGGGATAAGGATCCCCCCTTCTTCTCCCACGCCTTCTCTCTTCCTTCGTCCTTCCACTCTTGAGCTCCAGCGCCCAAGTTCTCATCTTCTTCCCACTCAAGCTGGCACACAACCATGTCTGGATCCGGAGGCGAATGCAAGTGGATGGCCTCCTCCGTCAAGGAGAAGGACATTACTGAGCTTCGGGCGGCCGGGTACTTGGCGAAGGAAATCGCCCATCGCCTTCCGGCCCAGGGACAAGTCGTCCCCACGCCGAAGCCCAACAAGAGGGTGGTATTCATCCCTCATTTCTTCCGCGGGCTAGGGTTTCGACTCCACCCGTTCGTCCGCGGGCTGATGTACTATTACGGGATAGACTACCATGATCTATCCCCGAACTCCTACCTCAACATCTTGGCGTTCATCGTCATGTGTGAGGCCTTCCTCCATATCCAACCCCACTTCGGGCTATGGCTCAAAGTTTTCAACGTGAAGCCGAAGGTGGTGGATGGCCAACATGCGGAGTGCGGAGGAGCCATGGTGAGTAAGCTGTCCAATGTATCCTGGCTGAAAGGCACTTTCATGGAGACTGTCAAGGAATGGCAGAAACAATGGTTCTACATTACGGAACCCCGCGGTACCAACTGGGCCGCAGCTGCCGAATTCAACCCCGGTGCTCCAACCCGGCTCACCTCCTGGGACGAGAAGAGCCCGAACTGGTATTCGCCAGATGAGATGATAGCGCTGCAAACGCACATTCAGAGCATGGTGGACAAGAATGTCAAACTTGTCGATGTAATCCAGGTGATGCTAGTTCGCCGGATTCTCCCGTGCCAAAGCCGAAGCCTCCCGCTATGGAAGTTCAATCCGAAGAAGCACCATACCCTGAAGAGGCTCTTCGAGACTACTCACAAAGATGCCTCGAGGCTGCTCTTCCTCGGACCGTGGGCATGATGTGAATCACCCCGCCAGCGAGGTGAGTTTTTAATGTGTCCTCTACTTATTTGTTTCAAGGAGGAAATCTGATTTTTTACTGTCATTGCTTCTTCAGGAATGGATGGAGAGGGCGAAGAAGATCCAGTGCCCGGCTCTGCTGCCTGAAGAACTACTCATTCCGCGTCTAGCGAAGATGTTGCTGTTGGCGCCCTATACGGCGCCGGCGAAGAAGGCCAAGGGGGTCCGGAGCGGCCCCCGCCGCAAGGGTGCTACGGACGCGACGTCCGCAGATAAGACCCATTCCTCCGTCGCCGAAGACGACGACGATGAAGAGGAGGAGAAGGAGGAGGAGAGAGACTCTCCCCCTAATGGAGGTTGAAAGAAGACGGCGGCCTCCACAATTCTGGAGACGGAGGAGCCGAAGAGGGGGAAGGGCCAGCCTGCGGGCGACTCCGTATGGGACGTCGACAGCAGTCCGGAGCGACGCCCCCGCACTAAGCCTCAGGCCGGATCGTAAGTGCTAAGACTCGTACATGCCCATAGATCTAACCTCTCCTCTTTGTCGTATTGACATGGTCAATCATGCTATTACAGTCCGGCCCACGACAACTCCCAGCGATCCTCATTGGAGTGTTCGTTGGACTCGAAGGAGATGGCCAGCGAGACACCACCGGCCGCTTACTCTCCCAAGGCCAAGGGAGACGACGAGGTGCTCTCCCAACGGACCTTCACAGTCCGGGGATAGGCGCCAGAAGGCGAAGCCTCCGTCGCCGAACACCAGGGGGAGTCCATTCCCATGGAGACTGGGGATGAGGGCCGTATTCAATTAGGCCCTCAACCGGACTCGATTCCGGAGACCGATGCAGCTCCGGGATCCGACACGCAGCCTCCTTCGAAAGAAAGGGGTATGCCTATTCCATCGGTGACCCCTGTCCAACTAGGGGCACCAGATAATCTGCTGGAAGAGCTACGAGGCGCTTCCATTGTGGACGAGCACCGTGTTCTTATGGGCACGGTGATTGAAAGGGTTCAGTCCGCCAAGAGCGGACTGACCGAAGCCTGCAGCAGCCTGCTGACAGGTTTTGAGGTAAGCGACGCAAAAGGAGAAAATCCCGATATAGACAGTAGCCCCTGAGACACTGTCCGATGTCCGGAAAGAAGAGACCGGATAGAGGATCAATCCCTGATGGCAGGAAACTAACTAAACTTGTCTGAAATGAATACGCAGGCGTCGCTGTTGGCCACGGCCTCACATACTGCCGAAGTCTCCAGACTGCAGTAGAGACTGGAGCAGGCCGAGGAGGAGCTTGGTCGGGTGAGGAGGCAGCTCCAAGAAAAACAAGGTATGTGATAACCCGTTTTATATTTAAGAAGGTAAAATTATATGTGTTGACTGAAGTGTCAAGATATAGATAGGAGCGACGACCGAGGTCGAGGCCCTGAAGGAGGCCCTGGCCGAAGCCGAGAGGAAGGCTGTCAAGGAGCAGGCCGCCCGTAAGAAGCTCAAGGCCCGGGTCAACGAGGTTCAGCAAGAGCTCCAGGATGCGGTGAAGAAGTGCGAGACCTTGGAGCGCGACGCGTCGGTTCGAGAGACCGAACTCTCCAAGGCTCATCAGAGCGCGGAGACGGCCCGGAATGAGGCCCAGGGCGCCCTCCAAGAGATCCAGGAGGCCAGGAAGATCGCGGCGGGTAAGGCATTTAGTATGCAAAGCAAGTATATGAAGAAGAAGTATTTCTTGCTAACCCGGATTCAGAGTTCTCCAGGAGCCTATGCTGATCTGCCGCGCAGTGTGTCCGATGCCGTGGAATTCTTTCGAGCCGAAGAAGGGAGCTCCACGGAGAAATTGTTCTGGTCATAGTATCTTGCGCTAGAGCATCCCGTGCCCTTCACCGAACAGCTGAAACAGCTGGTGGAGCTGCATAGGGTGGCCGAACTAGCCATGAAGGATTTGATAATTCGGCCATGGCCAGCCGAAGCTATGCCCGGCAGCTACTTCGGACTCATGAAGCGGCTGGTGAACGCTTGTCCTCGGCTGGACATTGTCAAGCAATCGGTCTGTATTGAACGTGCGCGCATGGCCTTCGCCCGTTGCAAGATGTTGTGGGCAAAGATGGACGCCGTTGAGGTGGCCAGCGGGCCGCCAGAGGGCAAGGAGCACCGCACACCCGAGCACTATTTTGCGGATGTCCTAGAAGGGTCTCGCATTGTGGTAACGCAGTGTGGGCAAGACATTATTTTGGAATGAATATATTCGTATTGTCTTTGCCTTGTATGATGAAACAAAGTTGGTTTGTAATATAATGCTTGATATGTTTTAATTTTTTCCTCCTGTGCGGCCGTGTTGTATGAAATCTGAGGGTTGGCCAGTCGTCGGCTTCTGCCCCCATGTAGGCAGTACGGAGGTGTTCAGGATGGAATCTAAACAATCTTGATCCAATTATATGGTCCTTGAAGGAGTTGTTTAGCTCAACGAACCAGGCAATCAGACTATGCGGCTTAAACGCCCTCACTTAGCCATAAGAGTTTTACAACAAAACATGGGCGCAGCCCCTGGTATTCGAACCAGAGTGTTATGAGCATCTGATCAGGAAGTACCTATCCTTTGTATAATGTGGAAAAAATCTCCAACAATTTGCAACCCCCGAACAGCTGACCGGCTCTCGCCATATCATGACATTCAGTTTTTGGCTTTCTCTACGGAGGTGCTCCTTTGGATAAACTAGGGCACAATCGCAGCAGTTCTCCCTTTACTACCTTAGCCGATATAGCTGAACGTAAGGTAGCAAGCACAGGAGCCGGGCAACCCAACTATTGACCAAAGACATGATTCGGAGCCAATGCATATAATGCTAAATTTGGGGTGCCGAACTATACTGTAAAAGTGTTCGGACTTTTGTTGCCATGTTGTGGGGGTGCTATGAAGCCCCTGGCAATGTGGAACACACCGAGTGTAGGGGTGTTATCTGATAGAATTACCAGGAAGGAAAAAGGCAAAAAGAAAGAAAGAGGAAGAACCAGTGGTAAGCTAAAGCCGTGGAAATTTAGGACGCAAACTGTTTCTATTATAATTTCATTGGTGCGTTAAAGCGCGTTCGTACAAGTGGTGCAATAAGCAGAAAGGCTGTTTACTATGACTTCACCAAGAGAGAGAGTTGCGTATGAGTCCTGAAAAACAGGTAGAGTGATCGTTTAACGAAACCACCTAGAGAAGTCCCCCATATATCTGAGGCTCTCCCGTGCCGAGCTTGTATAATACCATCCCACGGGGTCAACTGACCGCTCTTATTCTTGTCGTCTTGGCGTGCTTGTCCTTCGAGTGGATCCATGATCAGGCCATCGGATGGGGTCTACGGGATTGAGACCTGAAAGAAAAAAGTGAAAGTGAAAGTATGTGTGTATCCAGTGCCGGTTGAGCCGCACTGTGGACCACAAGCTAGTTGTGCGTCCGTCGATGCCCATGGAATTTCGAGTGTGTAGTTATGTACGCGCGGCGCGAATGCCACTGCTTGATCGGGACTGAGACGGAGGACGGATTGCTAATCGAGCTCCTGGCGAGCCGAGTTGTCCTGCTGCAGGGTAGTTCGGACCCTTTTAACGTTGTCCGTGGGCTCGGCAGCCAGATTACGGTTCTGCTTGAAAAGGTCGCTCTGTACTTGTGCTGCTAGGGCGGCGGTGTGCTCCTCTGTACGAAGGGAGTGTTCCGTGTTTCCGTTGACCGTTATAACGCCGCATGGACCGGGCATCTTGAGCTTAAGATAAGCATAGTGAGGTACCGCATTGAATCGAGCAAATGCGGTTCGTCCAAGCAGTGCATCATAGCCGCTGCGAAAGGGGACGATATCGAAGATTAATTCCTTGCTTCGGAAGTTGTCCGGAGATCCGAAGACTACATCTAGTGTGATTGAGCCCGTACAGCGGGCCTCTACACCTGGTATGACTCCATTAAAGGTAGTCCTTGTGGGCTTGATCCGTGATGGGTTAATGCCCATTTTGCGCACTGTATCCTGATAGAGTAGATTGAGGCTGCTACCACCGTCCATGAGGACTCGCGTTAGGTGGAATCGATCAATGATTGGATCCAGGACTAGTGCGGCTGATCCGCCATGCCGGATACTGGTCGGATGATCCCAACGATCAAAAGTGACCGGGCACGATGACCATGGGTTGAATTTTGGGGCGACTGGCTCTATCGCATAAACGTCCCTTAGTGTGCGCTTGCGCTCCCTTTTGGGGATGTGTGAAGCATATAGCGTGTTCACTGTTTTGACCTGAGGGGGAAACTTCTTCTGTCCCCCTGTGTTTGTCTACCGGGGTTCCTCGTCATCGACCTCGCTCTGCGATCCCTTTTCCTTGGTCTCGGCATTTAACTTGCCGGCTTGTTTAAAAACCCAACAATCTCTATTGGTATGATTGGCTGGTTTATCTGGGGTGCCATGTATCTGGCACGGGCGATCAAGTATGCGGTCCAAGTTGGATGGTCCCTGATTGTTTCTCTTGTATGGTTTCTTCCGCTGGCTGGACTTGGAGCCGCTGAATCCGGTGTTGACTGTAGTGTCGTCGGTATTGTCCCCATGCTTCGGCGTTTGTGTCTATTACGTCGGAGCTTGCCGTTGTTGTTCTTAACCTCAGAGGGTCCAGCCTCGCTGGCTGTGTTTTTGCTACGAGCCAACCAACTATCCTCACCCGCGAAAAAGCGGGTCATGAGTGCCGTGAGGGCTGCCATAGATTTTCGCTTTTCTTGGCCGAGGTGGCGGGCGAGCCATTCGTCGCGGATGCTATGTTTAAAGGCCGCTAGGGCTTCGGCATCCGGACAGTCGACGATTTGGTTCTTTTTAGTTAGGAACCTAGTCCAGAACTTCCTAGCTGACTCCCCGGGTTGTTGAACTATGTGGCTTAAGTCATTGGCGTCTCGTGGCCGGACATATGTACCTTGGAAGTTGTCGAGGAAGGCCTCTTCCAAGTCCTCCCAGCTGCCAATAGAATTTTCAGGTAGGCTGTTTAACCAGTGCCGAGCTGGTCCTTTGAGCTTTGGCGGAAGGTATTTGATAGCGTGGAGGTAGTCTCCCCAGGCCATGTGGATGTGGAGGATAATGTCCTCGATCCATACCACGGGATCAGTTGTCCCGTCGTATGATTCAATATTCACGGGTTTAACCCCTTCGGGGAATTCGCGATCCATTACTTCATCGGTGAAGCAAAGAGGGTGTGCGGCGCCTCTATATCGGGCCGCGTCGTGACGTAGTTCCGATGGAGTCCGTCTACGGTTGTCGGCCTGGGTGTGACTAGGTTTGTCACGTCCGAATAGGTAGCCAGTATCACGTGTGAAAGAACGTCCCCGTGATCCGTAAATAGATCGGGTGTACCCTGCTCGGCTATCCAGGGTTTGCCGGAGGTCGTATGTATGACCCCGAACTGTTTTGTCTCTGTTTTTTCGTGGCGGCGGGGCGGGCTGCTGTTCGGCTTGAGTTGCCGCTATATCCCGACCGCGAGGGGGTCGGTCTGCTGCACTGTCCCGACCGCGTAGTGTTCGGTCGGCCGCATTACGCAAGGGAGGTATGTGTTGTGGTGCCTCTTCATCGAACTGAGGTAGCAACCTTCGCTTCGAGTAACTCTTGGCTGGGCGTCTGAGGACGTGTTCTTCGGCTGCCAGGACATCAGTCCATCTGTCGACGAGCAGATCTTGGTCAGCTTGAAGCTGCTGCTGCTTCTTTTTCAGGCTCCTTGCGGTGGCTATTAGCTGGCGCTTGAAGCACTCCTGCTCGAGAGGTTCCTCAGGCACGATGAAATCTTTGTTGCCGAGGCTATCCTCATCCTCAGAGAGCGGACGATAACTACCGTCCTCCAAGTCATTGGGCCTGGCCTGTTCGTCCGGGCTAGCTTGCCCGTTTTCTTGCTCCTCCTGTTCAGATGTTACCTCGGCAAGGTCTTCATTGTTTTCGGCATCGTCCGGAGTATTATTTTCCCCGGTGCCAGCATTGCTGTCTTTTGAACGACGTGACTTAGAGCGGCGTCGAGGACGCCGGCATTTTTGCTGTGTCTCAGGAGGGTTATTCTTGACTGGATTTTCTTTGACATCGTCGTTGGTTGTTTTGGGTGTGTCCACCATGTACACATCGTACGAAGAGGTGGCCGTCCAGCGTCCGGTGAACGGCGGACTTTGATTTTGCTCCTCATCGGCCTCGTCGTCCATACCGTCGATGTCTTCGGAGTTGTAATCAAGCGTGTCGGTTAAATCCTCGACTGTGGCTATGAAGTGGGTGGCGGGTGGGAAGCAAGATTCTCCTTCATCAGCCCCTAGTTCGAACTGAACATAGTTCGGTTGTGAGTCCCTCGCCAAGGACAGCCTCTTTAATGAGTTTAGCACATCGCCCAAGGGCGAGTGCTGGAAGATGTCTGCGGTGCTGAACTCGAAGATCGATAAGCGATCAAGTTCGGCATCCGCGGGCTCACATGGCTCGGAATTTACGCCCGGAGACGAGTCCGGAGTTCCGAAAACACAAATATAGCGTGAGGTTAAGTCCATGTGCGGCTCCAACGCCGGGGAATCTGTGGCCTCCGCGATGGGATTGAGCCTCCAATCCTTGGACGGCGATGTATGCTCCGGATCTAAGGCCAGAGATGTTACAGGGGCTATCTCCTGGATACGGTTTGACGACTGATTTAAGTCATGTTCATCCAAGTGACCAGGAGTGAATCCGGCGAAGATCAAATCTCCACGGGCGTCCGCGACGTAGTTCAAGCTCCCAAATTTGACCAGATGGCCAGGGGCGTAGCTATCGATCTGCTCCAGATGGCCAAATGATTTGGCCCGCAATACAAAGCCGCTGAATACAAAGATCTATCCACGGAGATAGGTTTCTCCTTGGACAGCGTCATTGTTGACGATTGAAGGGGCCACCAGAACCTTTTGGGGACGGCACAGAGGAACTCTCAATGAAAGCACCAATGTCGGTGTCAAAACGGTGGATCTCGGGTAGGGGGTCTCGAACTGTGCGTCTAAGGTCGATGGTAACAGGAGACACGATGTTTACCCAGGTTCGGGCCCTCTCTATGGTGGTAATACCCTACTTCCTGCTTGATTGATCTTGATGAATATGAGTATTACAAGAGTTGATCTACCACGAGATCGTAATGGCTAAACCCTAGAAGTCTAGCCTGTATGACTATGGTGATGAGTATGTCCCCATCCGGACTAAGTCCTCCGGTTTATATAAGCACCAGGAGGATCTAGGGTTACACAGGGTCGGTTACAAGGAAGGGAATCTACATATTTGGTCGCCAAGCTTGCCTTCCACGCCAAGGAGAGTCCCATCCGGACACGGGTGCAGTCTTCGGTCTTCGCATCTTCAATGCACATCAGTCCGGCCCATGGCTAACAAGCCGGACGCCCGAGGACCCCTTAGTCCAGGACTCCCACAGTAGCCCCTGAACCTGGCTTCAATGACAAGGTATCCGGCGCGTAGATCTGTCTTCGGCATTGCAAGGCGGGTTCCTCCTTACGAACGCCAAGATAGTCTTCGGACGTATTGAATGTGTCCGGACCTGTAACACGCACCACACAACCGTAGAGGGAATATAATTGTGTCCCATCTACTGACAACTTTTTGCAAGATGACATCACATTTGTTCGGTCATATATCGAACCGTTTTCGTCTGCTGCTCCGCGTTTCAAGACGCGGTTTCCATTGGCACGTCTTGTCAAAGCAGAGATCGTGTCCCCTTATTGCGGGATTTTCATTAATTCGGGCGTGGGTAACCCAACCGTGCCTGTTTACACAGCCCTTGGGAATGGGCGAGTTTTAAGGTGAGTGGGGAGGCGTTCGATATTCACTGCCTTTATAAGGGGATAAGGATTCCCCCTTCTTCTCCCACGCCTTCTCTCTTCCTTCGTCCTTCCACTCTTGAGCTCCAGTGCCCAAGTTCTCATCTTCTTCCCACTCAAGCTGGCACTCAACCATGTCCGGATCCGGAGGCCAAGGCAAGTGGATGGCCTCCTCTGTCAAGGAGAAGGACATTACTGAGCTTCGGGCGGCTGGGTACTTGGTGAAGGAAATCGCCCATCGCCTTCCGGCCCAGGGACAAGTCGTCCCCATGCCGAAGCCCAACGAGAGGGTGGTATTCATCCCTCATTTCTTCCGCGGGCTAGGGTTTCCACTCCACCCTTTCGTCCGCGGGCTGATGTACTATTACGGGATAGACTTCCATGATCTATCCCCGAACTCCTTCCTCAACATCTCGGCGTTCATCGTCGTGTGTGAGGCCTTCCTCCGTATCCAACCCCACTTCGGGCTGTGGCTCAAAGTTTTCAACATGAAGCCGAAGGTGGTGGATGGCCAGCACGCGGAGTGCGGAGGAGCCATGGTGAGTAAGGTGTCCAATGTATCCTGGCTGAAAGGCACTTTCATGGAGACTGTCAAGGAATGGCAGAAACAATGGTTCTACATTACAGAACCCCGCGGTACCAACTGGGCCGCAGCTGCCGAATTCAACCCCGGTGCTCCAACGCGGCTCACCTCCTGGGACGAGAAGAGCCTGAATTGGTGTTCGCCAGGTGAGCAGATAGCACTGCAAACGCACATTCAGAGCATGGTTGTAACGCCCCGGATGTAACCTTTCCATATTTGTAACTCCGACTCTTGGCATTTACGGCTATGTGTTATGATATTCCCTTCGGGGCCGGGTTTTTGTCTTTCATTGTGCATTTTGTTCAGGTCATGCATTTCATAACATGTCATCATGTGCATCGCATTTGCATACGTGTTCGTCTCATGCATCCAAGCATTTTCCCCGTTGTCCGTTTTGTGATCCGACACTCCCACGTGCACCGGCGCACCCCTCTTGTCTCTTTTCGTGAGCGGGTGTTAAACGTTCTCGGAATGGACCGAGGTTTGCCAAGTGGCCTTGGTACACCACCGGTAGACCACCTGTTAAGTTTCGTTCCATTTGGAGGTCGTTTGATGCTCCAATGGTTAACCGGGTAACCGCAAAGGCCTTTTGTGTGTTGCAGCCCAACAACCCTCCAAAACAGCCCAACAACCCATCTAAGTCACCTCCATGCTCTCCGCAGTTCGATCACGATCGTGTGGGCAAAAACCGCACTCCATTTGGAGTCTCCTAGCTCCCACTACCTATATAAACACCCCTCCCCCGAAAATTTCGGATCAAATCCACCCTAACCCTAGCCTTCGTCCTCCGTGCGCCGCCGGACACGTCCGGTCCGCGCCGGACAAAAATCCCGCCGCCGCGCCCGACCAATCGGGGCGTGCCACGTGGGCGCCGCCGCCGTCCCCGCGTCGCGGCCCGCCGAGTCCCGGATCGGGCCCTCCCGGTCTACGCGCGCCTCTCCCCGCCGCCCGCGCCCTCCCGCGGTCGCCTCTCGCCGCCTCGTCGCCGGACGCCGTCGCCTCCCGGTCGTCGCCGCCTCCCTGCGCCCGAGGACGTCGCCGACCCCGCGGCCCCGAGCTCCTCCACCGTGCACGCAACGGCGCCCGAGCCCCGCAACTCCGCGCCTCCCCCGAGCTCTCTCCCGCCGCCGCCATCCCCCTCCTCTCCAAACTCCGGCCGGCCAGTTCCGTCTCCGGCGAGCGCGACGAACCCTAGATCTGGCTGGATCACTAGGTTGACTTCTCTCCCCCCTCGAATTTTCAGCCAAGTCCCGAAGAGTTTTACAATATGTTGCTCACTTCATCCTGTCATAACTCCGTGCATACTGCTCCGTTTCATGAGTGTAATATATCGAAATGTTCACCATGAGATGGTCCTCATTTTTCTCCATTGTGCCATGCTCGTTTGTGTCCATCTGGGTGCCCAAATCTCTGATGCAAGAGTGCTATGTGATGTTTACTGCTGTTACTTATCAGAACTTGGTGTTTTGTTATTTTTGTTGCATTCAATGTGTGCATCTTATGAGCATGAGCTCTACATGTGTTTTGATCTATGCCATGCTACCTTTACAGAGGTGTTTGCCATGTATTTTTGTGATCTATGTGGTGACTATCACAAGCATGCAAACTAGGCTTCGTGATGTTTCTGTTTTCAGGGACTTAGAATTTTTCCAAGTCTTTACCTGCTGTTATTTTATGCCATGTAAACTTGATGCTACAGTGAGATCCATGCTTATTTTGAGATACTTCATTAAGGATGTCTTTAGCATATGGTTATGCTCTATCCATCCATATCACTGTTTGCAATTATGGAGTGCCCTAGCATGTCTCAATCTTGCTCTACTTTTGCTATAAATTGTTTCTGGCTGATTGTTTACATGTTATTCAATTTTGCCAAGGTTGTTGTAGTTGATCCATGCATGCTATGAACTTTCTCTTGCCATGTTTAGATTCATGAACATGTCTTCTTGCTGTAGATATGCTTGTTTTGTCATGCATTGCCTTGTGTTGAGTGAATCGAGCTCACGAAGATGCCTTCATAATACTGTTTCTGCCATGCTCTGTTTTCTGCAGTCTGAAATCTGTTAACTAAACTTGCTATGTTTACATGGGTTCCATCATATCTTCTGATCCTTCTTGGCTCATGGTCAGTACGGGACTTTTGTTCTATGCATTTAGTAGATTCATTCCATGCCTTCTTTTGCTATGTTATGTTCCTGTAGCATGTTGATTGCTTGCTATGAACATTGCTACCTGATGCTGATTATGCCATGTTCAGTATTTTCACTAAGTCTGTGGAGCTGATATCTTTTGCACTTTTGCCATGCTTGTTTGAACCTGCTCTGGTGTGATTTAGCCGTAGCTCAGTGTTCATCTTTTGTCAAGCATCTTGAGTACATCACTGTCATATGCTTTGTTGCTATGTTGGAGTGAAGTAGCTTAGCTTCTTGATGCATTCTTAGTGGCATCGTGCTGTTAATCACAGTATTGTGTCATTCTTGTTTTGCTTGTCTTTTGCAAACCGTGCATCCGATTTCGGTGATCTTTATATCGATGTCAACCGAAATCATCTCATCTTTCCAGCGGTATACTTGGCTTGCCGATTTGATGCCTTGTTCATCATTTTCCCTTCCGGGGCACGCATATGCATTGCATATCACCTCTCGCATATCATGCCATGTATTGCATCATGTTGCTTGTGCATTGCACCGTGTTTGATCATGATTCCGTTGCTTGTGTTCTTGCTTTGGATAGAGCCGGGAGACGAGTACGTGAACGAGGAACCTGGTGAGAACGCTTACGAGGATCAAGCTTTCGACAACTCTGAGAACCTTGCAGGCAAGATGACCATACCCTCGAAATCACTTCTATCTTTGCCTTGCTAGTTGTTCGCTCTATTGCTATGCTGCGCTACCTACTACTTGTTATATCATGCCTCCCATGTTGCCATGTCAAGCCTCTAACCATCCTTTCCTAGCAAATTGTTGTTTGGCTAAGTTACCGCTTTTGCTCAGCCCTTCTTATAGCGTTGCTAGTTGCAGGTGAAGTTGAAGTTGGTTCCATGTTGGAACATGGATATCATTTTGGGGATATCACAATACCTCTTACTTAATTAATGCATCTATATAATTGGTAAAGGGTGGAAGGCTCGGCCTTATGCCTGGTGTTTTGTTCCACTCTTGCCGCCCTAGTTTCCGTCATACCGGTGTTATGTTCCTTGATTTTGCGTTCCTTACGCGGTTGGGTGATTTATGGGACCCCCTTGACAGTTCGCCTTGAATAAAACTCCTCCAGCAAGGCCCAACCTTGGTTTTACATTTGCCTACCTAAGCCTTTTTCCCTTGGGTTTTCGCGAGCCCGAGGGTCATCTTTATTTTAAACCCCCGGACCAGTGCTCCTCTGAGTGTTGGTCCAACCTGTCAGCCACCGGTGGTCACCAGGGGCAACTCTGGGCTGGCCTATTGGAAGTTTGGACAACCCGGTGTGCCCTGAGAACGAGATATGTGCAGCTCCTATCGGGATTTGTCGGCACATTCGGGTGGCTTTGCTGGTCTTGTTTTATTATTGCCGAAATGTCTTGTAAACCGGGATTCCGAGACTGATCGGGTCTTCCTGGGAGAAGGAATATCCTTCGTTGACCGTGAGAGCTTATTATGGGCTAAGTTGGGACACCCCTGCAGGGTATAAACTTTCGAGAGCCGTGCCCGTGGTTATGAGGCGGATGGGAATTTGTTAATGTCCGGTTGTAGAGAACTTGACACTTGACTTAATTAAAATACATCAACCGCGTGTGTAGCTGTGATGGTCTCTTCTCGGCGGAGTCCGGGAAGTGAACACGGCTTGGGTTATGTATGAACGTAAGTAGTTTCAGGATCACTTCTTGATCACTTCTAGCTTCTCAACCGATGCGTTGCTTCTCTTCTCGCTCTCATTTGCGTATGTTAGCCACCATATATGCTTAGTGCTTGCCGCAGCTCCACCATATTACCCCTTGCCTTCCTACAAGCTTAAATAGTCTTGATCTTGCGGGTGTGAGATTGCTGAGTCCTCGTGACTCACAGATTCTACCAAAACGGTTGCAGGTGCCATTGATACCAGGGCAGGTGACGCAACTGAGCTCAAGTGGGAGTTCGATGAGGAACTTGGTCGTTACTATGTTTCGTTTCCTGATGATCAGTAGTGGAGCCCAGTTGCGACGATCGGGGATCTAGCATTTGGGGTTGTCTTCTTTATTTTGGTTCCGTAGACAGACCTTGATTGTATTCTGGATGATGTATGAATTTATTTATGTATTGTGTGAAGTGGCGATTGTAAGCCAACTCTTTATCCCATTCTTGTTCATTACATGGGATTGTGTGAAGATGACCCTTCTTGCGACAATACCTACAATGCGATTATGCCTCTAAGTCGTGCCTCGACACGTGGGAGATATAGTCGCATCGTGGGCATAACAAGTTGGTAATCAGAGCCATCCCCGACTTAGGAGCCCCCTGCTTGATCGAATCGCTGGCATTGTTGAGTCTAGAAAAAAATGTTTTGAGTCTTAGGATTATATATATCGGAGAGTAGGATTCTTTTTACTCCTCAGTCCCTTCGTCGCTCTGGTGAGGTTTCCTGACATAGAAGTTTTGACTCTCCTCTCCTCAAATTTCACTAAAAAACATTTTAGGATCACGCGGGTATCTTGGAATCGCTCCGATGGTTTTGTGACGAGAACATTGTTCTTGGTGCCTCCAGACATTTAGGGGTTGTGGCAGTGTCCCGGGGAGTTGAGCTCCGAGGTGTTGTCGTCACAATTTTATCATTGCAGTTCTGGAATACCTGAGTTTCGCCGACATCGAAAATCTCTTTTATGCAGTTGTTGGTGAGATAACGTCGACGCCACCCAGTACTGGGGCGAGTGATCGTGAGTATTTCCATAACTCGTATAACGGATGCTTTTCAAAGGTTGAGGTAAATGATTTCCGAAGGTTTCTTGGTTATGTGTTGAAGGATGGATACAGCTGGATCTAGGTATTGTTAGTTTGGGTGATATATTTTGTGTCCCCTGTATCCCCAACACCTGATTGCATAACCAGAAAGTTTAGGGAGTTTATAAGTGGGAATTCAAGTAGCTAATAGGATATCTTTCCGACAGACGCATGATATGAGATCGGGGTTTGACGTCTAGTGGTCCGCCTTTCCACGGTTGGTTTTACAGTGGTCTCGTTGTGTCTTAAAGAGTCCTTGGCTATGCCGACTCGGGGACGCTTCGTATGTCATGTGCACTGCCTTGTACATGATGGTGTTGTACGATCGAGCCCGTGTGGGCCCCACCACGAAAACTTCGGACGAAATCTCTATCATATGTTTGTTCCGGTTTATTCTGCAAGCCAATTCTTTGTTTTCGTTTTGAGTTGTGTTATTCGAGTTGCTTCGAAGTCAAATGTTGATTCCATACCTTTTTTCTAAGTGGCTTCTCAACTTATGGAAGTGTGATGATTTACTATGGAATTCATTCGGTCATCCTTGTTCGAATGTTTATTGTGAAGACTATATGTTGCAATTTCTATCCGTTGATTCAACTTATCTACCTGTCTATCGAGATGCTAATGGATGTCACCCTCTTCAGGATGGCTCCGCCAACGCGTCAGAATCCGGAACGCAATGATGGGAATCAGGCGAACCCTCCGCCACCACCTCCGCCTCCGGAGGCATGGCAAGCTATCATGGCAGCCACCAACGCCAATGCTCAGATGATTTTGCAACTCTTGCAAGAGCGCACCCAAGGGCAAGGCAACCAAGGAAATCAAGACCAAGGCAACCATCAGCCTCACTTCGCTACCCTCAACCAGTTCCTTGCAAATCAGCCTAAGTCTTTCAGCTACTGTGCCGAGGCCACAGACGCCGATGATTGGCTCGTGGACATCAACAAGCATTTTGAATGTAGCAATGTCAGGCCTGAGGACTATGTCAAGTTTGCTTCTTTTCAGCTCAAGGACCAAGCTGCTAATTGGTATCAACAATACAAAGATTCCATAGGAGGTCATGTGATCACTTGGACTGACTTCTGTCGGGACTTCAAAGCTCACCACATTCCACAAAGTGTTGTCGAGAGCAAGCGCGAGGAGTTCCGCAATCTCAAGCAAGGCAGCATGTCTGTGTACCAATTCAACATCCAGTTTCAGAAACTTGCTCGCTTCGCTAAACAAGACGTTCTTGATGAAAAGAGCATGATCTATCACTTCAGAGGTGGCCTTAGAGAGGATCTGCAGTTAGCTCTCGTTCTTGTTGAGCCAACTCAGTTTCATCAATTCTATAACATGGCACTGAAGCAAGAAGTTTCTCAGCTCAAGTGTGAAGCTTCTAAGAAGAGAGTCAGGGACGCAGTTCAGTCTTCTTCTTCCTCACTTGTGGCAGCTAATCAACAGAAGTTCTGGTTGCCTCCTCCTCCTCCGTTTCGTCAGCCTTTCCAGCAGAAGAACAAAGGTGGCCATGGATCTTCCCACCCACCCAACCCTGGCTATCAGAACAAGTCTCAGAATCAAGCTCCAAGACCAAATGCTCCTTATCATCGCCCGCTCATAGAGGTGACTTGCAACAAATGTCAGCAGAAAGGTCACTATGCTAACAAGTGCTTCAACCAAAGGCGCCTTCCGCCTCCTCCTCCTGTGAGATCTTCCAGCAATGCAGTGGTCAAGCATAATTCCAAGTTTGCAAAGGTCAACATGATGAACACAGCTCAGGCAGAGGACTCTTCAGAAGTGATCATGGGTAATCTTCCTGTTAACGACTTTCCTGCAAAAGTTCTTTTTGACAATGGCGCAACGCTTAGTTTCATCTCAAGACCATTTGCATCTAAGCATGAGTTGCTTTTCCAAGATTTGCCTAGACAGTTAGCAGTTGTCTCTCCGGGCGAATGCATGAACGCAAGCTACATGGTTCTTGATGTCTCTATCAAGATGGGCAACTATAAATTTCTGTCTTCTCCAATTGTTCTTGGGGACTCTGATATTGATCTAATTCTCGGGATGGACTGGCTTTCTAAGCACAAGGATCAGCTTGATTATGCTGCCAGGGAAATTCATTTGACACACTCTTCTGAGGATGTGATCATCTATGCTGCTCGTGATGAGACCATTCAGTTATTCTCTCTCAATGAGAAGGGCGAGTTGGATGCTATTTCTCAAATTCCAGTCGTTTGTGAGTACCAAGATGTCTTTCTAGAAGAGCTTCCGGGTATGCCTCCTCACCAGCCAGTCGAGTTCGTTATCGATCTTGAGCCCGGCACTGAACCCGTTTGCAAGCGTCCTTACAAGCTTGGACCCAAGGAGCTGAAGGAATTGAAGAAACAGCTCGATGAACAAGAGCGTCTGGGTTTGATCAGACCGAGTTCATCTCCGTGGGGTTGTGGTGTTCTTTTTGTCCAGAAGAAGGATGGCATGGACCGACTTTGTGTCGATTACCGTCCATTGAACAAGAAGACAATTAAGAACAAGTATCCACTTCCCAACATCAATGAGCTATTCGAGCAACTTAAAGGTGCAAAGGTGTTCTCCAAGCTTGACCTTCGAATGGTGCCGTGGAATTGTCACGGCAGATGTCCTCGTGCAAGGACTTAGTCGTGGAGCCATCGCAGCTAGGAAGCTTAAAGGGGTTAAACGGGACAAGGAACACGAGGGTTATACTGGTTCGGCCCCTTACAGTGAAGGTAAAAGCCTACGTCCAGTTGAGGTGGTATTGCTTAGGGTTTCGATGACCAGGGAGCTTAATCGCTATGGCCGGCCCTCGATCTCTTGTCTCTCGTCCTGAACCGCCGCCAGGTCGTCCCTTTATATAGAGAGGTTGACACCCCGCGGCTCTCAGAATCCCGGCCGGCTTATAATAGTATCCGGCTCGGACTCTTAACTACTCTTGCCTTTCATTACAAGTCTTGCCATAACGGCGGTTTATCACTACGGGCCTTAAGCCGCCTCCGGGTCTTAAGCCCACTATTGATCCGCCATCCTCAAGCTTGGTACTGGGCTTCACGTGATGATCTTTACGAGTAACCCGGCCCCTCCTGGGCGGGTGACTCTAATGGTTATATCCTCAGCATTAGGCCCCAGATTGATTTGAACCGGTTCATGTCAATCTTCAATCCCTTTGAAAGAAAATCATCCGGCTTCTGCTTGTGCGAAAGTTATAACCCGCCGTGACGTCATCTTCTGGATTCTTGGTAACCCGCCATGACGTCATCTTCCATTAAATTCATTTTTTATTCCGTCATATCCCAGAGGATCTTATCTTTAATGACCATCCCGAAAACCGAGGCGTTTCTGTGGCGAGATAATCGCGTCGTGGCCTCCTCGTTTCTCGCGCCCATTTATCAGCCGTCTCTTATAAATAGGCCCGGCCCATAAGCCTTCATCACTCTTCCCTTCCATCATCTTCCTCCTCTGACGCTCCAGAGCCCGAGCTCCAGCCGCCGCCGCCGCGCCCCTTGTCTTCCTCGACCTCGGCCGCTGCATCACCCTGAACTGGTCTAGAGAAACGGCGGCCACCTCCGCATCTCATCAGCACCAGTAAGTACTCGCCACTCCATACAGTAAGTTTGCATTAGGGTTCTGTCGTTCTTCCCTTGTTCTTCGTAGTTCATCCCGAGTTCTTCACAGTTCTTCCACCGCGACCTCTTTTGATCCGAAAAGTAGGATAAAGCTCCTGCGGTAGGGGTTTCGCACCCATTTCCAGTACTAGCAGATCTCTCTTGCTTGCAAAAAGACCTCATTAGAGCTTATGAACTTTTCTGTGCCAGCTTTTAGGTCTAGAAATTTTTTCCTTTCTAGGCGACCATTTGATCCAAAATAATTACTGCGATCTGTGAAACCTGTTTGTGCCACACTTAGTCAAAAATTGCATCTGTTAGCTATGGCGGCTCATATCTCCGGTTTAAAAGAGACCATGCGCTGTGAAATTTCCGGCTCATTTATGATAGAGTTTTAAACAACTTGAATTGCTCATGATGCCCACAGCGGCTTAGATAACCCGACACAATTAGCCATATATCATTAGGCCCCGTCATAAGCCGCCATCTTGAATACTGAACTGGAATCTTCCTCCGACTTATATTTGAACCGGACATTTTATTTTGCCATGGGCTTTCGTCTTTCACAATGCCGCCCAAGGCTCCCAAGGCACCCATTACGTGCAACTGGGTGAGGTCCAACGTTACGGATGATACCTTAGATGATTTCATGAAGACGGGTTACCTGCCTAAGAAGGAGGTCATGTCCTATCGTGCCCCTGACCCATCCGAAGAAAGACCTCAACCAAGAGATGGAGAAGTTGTGATATTTGTTGTCACATGAGCCGGGGTTTTGCACCTCCCGGCTCAAAATTCTTTAGAGACGTTCTGAACTTCTTCGATCTGCGACCTCAAGACATTGGACCCAATTCCGTGTTGAACATTTGTAACTTTCAAGTGTTCTGCGAAGTATACCTTGGAGAAGAGCCCAGCCTACTGCTCTTTAGGGAGCTGTTTTATCTCAACCGCCAGAACGAGTGCGCCAACGGGCCTAGCTTGGAACTTGGTGGAATTTCAATCCAACGACGGAGAGATTGCCTCTTTCCTTATGCTGAACCGCCAAGCCACCCAAAGGACTGGAACCAGACATGGTTCTACTGCCAGGATACTTCTCCGACTGATGAGAACCCTCTGCCCAGCTTTCGCGCCCTGCGTCTGGAGTCAAATCACACCCTGCCAGACAAGTTATCTCAAGCGGAGCGACAACCGCTCATCCCCACCATCAACAAGATTAAAGCTCTTCTGGGAAATGGTCTTAACGGTGTTGATCTGGTCCGGGTCTCGATTGCTCGGCGGGTCATTCCCTTGAGCCGCCACCCCGGCTTAATGTGTGATTACACGGGCCGGAAGGATGATCCTCTGCGGCACAGCCCCAACGACCTACCTGAGGACGTCGTTGACGACATGACCAAGTCCCTTCTGAACGAGAGCTTAGCAGACTGCAGGAGGACAGGCTTAAGTCCCTTCTGCAAGGCTAACCCGGCTCCGGCGGTAAGCTACTGATCTGAGCACCTTACCTTCCAATTTAACAATTTTCATCTAAACCTCAGGAAACCTTTGTTGTATTTTTCAGGCTAATGACAAATTCTGGAAGGTCAAGTATGACCATGAGGCTGCTAAAAAAGCTAGGAAGGTTAAGAAAGCCACCAGGAGAGCCACGCCCCGCAAGAAGGGGAGTAAGCCTAGCGCCTCAGAGCTGCTTCAGCTGGATGACTCCTCCGAGTCAGAGGTAACCCTTTATTCTTATGCCCTTCTCTTGTTTTTTGTTTGTTCTTAACCACCTTATTGACATTGATTATCAGCAGGAGGACACCGAAGCGAGTAACCCGGTGATTGAAGAGGTAACTATACTTTCCTCCGACTCGGACCCCTTGCCAAGGCTGAAAGTCCGAAGAGTAACCCGGAAATTAAGATTTTCCCATCCTTTAGCTTATCAAGATACTCAATTTCTTTTGAAGCAACAGATTCATGAGAGCCGGAGGCAAACCTGGGGCCAACAAGGATGCAGACCTCTCCTGCGGCTTACCTGAAGCATCAAGGAAGCGCCAGACCGAGGTTATCTCCAACTTATATCCTTTTCATCCTTTGGCGGGCATCACTCGCCAACCACTCAATTCTTCTGATTCAAACTATCAGGACACTTCACCTTCCTCCAGTGACTCCATGAAATGTAACTTGCCGGCTTTCAAGACTGCACGCGGGTAATGATAATCATCTTATTTTGTGCTTATCTTACTCATGTTTTTGCACTAACCTTTTGACTTTCAGCGCACAAGCAAAACTCGGCAAGAGGGTAAAGAAAAGTCACCCGGTCGAAGACTCGGTCTTGTCTGAACCCAACACCTCTGCCTCTGAGCCGCCATCTGCACCAGCTCCAGAAACAGCCGTTCCAACTGAAGAACAAACCATGGCGGGTTCTGACAACCCGGAGATTCCCAGCTCAGCTCAACCGGCCGATGACCCGGATGTGGTGATTACCCGGACCGAATATGTTGAGCCGGGAAGACCCACTGTGCTGGCCAGATGCTCTGCCAAAGAAGAACTGCTGGAGCGCCGCAGGACCAGACTGGATATCACTAACTATGCTAACTTGAGCATTGGAGACATTGTTTCTGGTTACATTGGTCAAGTGCACAACAGCCGGGACCTGGAGATTGACATGGTGAAGCAGATACAGGGAAAAATCTGAGGTACAACTCTCTTGCTTACTCCATAGTCATCCTTACCATGCTAGCCCCCAAGTCTATTACTTATGATAGAATATGTTGTAGACTTAATTCCGGCTTACCTTCATGAACCGGTACTATAAATAGAATCCTTCAGCATACATTAGCCCCCAAGTGCCAAGTGTCTTTGCTTGCCAAGTGCTTGGGACTTTAATGTTGCATGATAATTACTCAAACTGTAACCCGGAATTTGTACAGGATGCCTGCAAGAAATTTGAATCGGAAATCTCTGAGCTGAAGAACCGCCTGAAGACTCAGGAAACTGAAACCCAGAAGGCCAATGCCAAATTTGAGTTCAGTGTTGCTGCACAAGAAAAACTGAAGAAGAAATTTGAAACAGAAAGAAAGACTTGGGCCGAGGAGAAGACTGCCTTTCTCAGCCGGGCCGAACAAGCGGAGGCTGCTCTGACTGAAAGAACCACCGAACTCTCCGGCTTAAAATGCCATGTGTCACAGATGGTCTCCGCAATCTTCGGTAAGTCATTCCGCAATCTTTTAACAAGTTTACATCATTCATGTCTCATAAATCCCACCATTGCCATCAGCTCACCTGACTTTGCTATACAGGTCCCAGAAGCTCCAATCTTAATCAAAATGTTCTGACCAAATGAAGGCTGTTTACACCTTGGTGGAGCAACTCTACACCGGGTCACAGCGTGCTTTAGCCGTTGTGGCTCTGTCCAATGAAGTTCCGACTCACCTGGCAGACGTACTCAAGCGGCTTGCCGTTCTTCCTCAACGCTTCCAAGAGCTGAGACGGGCTTCTGCGAGAGCCGGAGCTATAGCTGCTCTGAGCCAGGCCAAGGCTTTTCTCCCGGAGCTAGACCCGGCCGACATCGCTCTTGGATACCCGAGCCTGAAGGAAGACGGGACCCCCTTTGACCAGAAAGACTTTGCCGCCTGTGTGAAAAGCGTGCGCCCGGTGGCTACCTTGATTGGTAATGACACAGATCTTACCAAGTATCAGCCGGGCTATGACGCGGAGAATCAGAGGATCCCAACTCCACGCTATGAAGCAGTCAGCCTGATTCTGCCGACTCATAAGCACACCTTCGCCCCAGAAGTTGACCCGGCCGGGTTAATTGATGATGAGGCTCAATTTTAAGCTTTGAGCAGCATTGACTGGAAATCATCAACCTTCCAGGTCATGGGAACAGCCGGAGGAGCGGAGAGGGATGAGCCGGGAGCTTCAACCCAACAAGCATCTTGATTTCTTAGGCGGCTCATGGTTACACCTTAAAAACAATGCCTCACCTTTTGGACTCGGGGAGTCTTGTAATAGAGTAGGACAAACACTTAATTCCGTCGTGCCATAGCGCACGTGTGCAGCGCTTAACTCTGTTGAAGCTGCTCTTTTATATTCCTCCGGGTTATGTTTGTTCTTTTACTTTCCTTAAACATACAGAGCTGTCTTTAATTGTCCTGCTTAGAAAACAAATCACAAGTCTTTTAGGCGGCTTACGCACTGAAAGTCATATATTTTACAAATAACCCGGAATATGAACCAAAGTTATAAAAGACCGGCTCTCAATTATATCCTCGAGGTAACCATAACAGCATACTTGCAAGCCTTCAAGTACACTTCCGGTTTATGTAACCCAAATAATAAGGTTGAGAACTCAACTCCGGTTCACCAGTATCAATAATGCTTATTGTGTGCTATCAACATTGTTAAAGAAAATTAAGCCAGCGGAGTAAGAACCGCCCTTGCGCACTGTTGATATGATCAAAAGAACTTGTTGCACACCAAAAGATCAAAAACTTAGGGGCTTCTGATTCGAATACGACCAGAGAACCGTCCCAAAGGGATTAAGCTAAGATTCGAATGCGATCATATAGCCCCCAGTGGCTTTGGCGTTGCCGATCAAGAGGGTACCGACAACTATGTTCTCTTTGGTTCGAATACGACCTATGTTTGAACAGGAAGCCCCCAAATGACCTTGAGAGTTGTTTAACGACGCTGATTCGAATACGATCCACGTCGTTCCCAAAGGGGGTTGAGCTATGATTCAAATATGATCAAGAAAAACTCCCCAATGAGCTCGGCAATTTGCCAATCAAGTGGGTATCGACAGCTATGTTCTCTTTGGTTCGAATACGTCCTATGTTTGAACAGGAAGCCCCCAGGTGATCATATTGTTAACGGCTAGATTCGAATATGATCGTAAGCCGGATCCACCTCCAAGTGACCATGTAATGTTGTAATGGAAATAACACATTACCTTTGGAGGAGAAAAGGACAGAGGTCCTGCTTTATTATTTATCATGATATATACATGGCTATGGAAATATGTACATTATGAGAGCCGGTGGCTCAAGTGTAATAAGGCCGAAGCTGAGCTATGTTCCACGGCTGACGGGTCTCTTCCTCCGACTTACGTGAATCTTTGTGCTCCCGAACATCGATAAGGTAATATGACCCGTTGTACAAGTTCTTGCTGACCACAAAGGGCCCTTCCCTTGGCGGGGATAACTTGTGTGCATCTGTTTGATCTTGGATGAGCCAGAGCACCAGATCACCTTCCTGGAAGGCCCTGGACTTAACCCGGCGGCTGTGATAATGGCGCAGGTCTTGTTGGTAAATCGCCGAGCGAGCTGCTGCCACCTCACGCTGTTCGTCCAACAAGTCAAGAGCATCTTGGCGCGCCCGCTCATTATCCGCCTCAACATAAGCCGCCACTCGAGGCGAGTCATGACGGATGTCGCTAGGGAGGACCGCTTCCGCCCCATAAACCATGAAAAAAGGCGTGTAACCCGTAGACCTGTTAGGAGTAGTATTGATGCTCCATAACACGGAGGGTAACTCCTCCACCCAACAACCCGGCGTCCGTTGCAAAGGGACCAAAAGCCGGGGCTTGATGCCCTTCAAGATCTCCTGATTAGCTCTCTCAGCTTGACCATTGGATTGAGGGTGAGCCACTGATGAAACATCAAGTCGAATATGCTGTCGTCGACAAAACTCCTCCATGGCGCCTTTAGATAGATTGGTAGTGTCAGTTATAATGTTGTGTGGAAAACCAAAGCGAAATATCACCCTTTTCATGAACTGAACCGCTGTGGCTGCGTCACACTTACTAACTGGCTCCGCTTCAACCCACTTTGTGAACTTGTCGACCGCCACCAAGAGGTGAGTCTTTTTATCCTTGGACCTTTTAAAAGGCCCAACCATATCAAGCCCCCAGACCGCAAACGGCCAAGTGATTGGAATCATCCTCAATTCCTGAGCCGGCACATGAGCCCATCGCGAGAACCTCTGGCAACCGTCACATTTACTGACCAAATCCTCTGCATCAGCATGAGCCGTCAGCCAATAAAAACCATGACGAAAAGCCTTGGCCACAAGGGACTTTGAGCCGGCATGATGACCACAATCCCCCTCGTGAATTTCACGTAAAATTTCTTGGCCTTCCTCAGGGGAAACACAACGCTGGAAAGTTCCAGTGACACTGTGACGATGCAGCTCACCATTGATAATTATCATTGACTTAGATCGCCGGGTTATTTGTCTGGCCAAAGTTTCATCCTCAGGCAATTCTCCCCGGGTCATGTAAGCCAAGTATGGTACTGTCCAGTCTGGGGTAATGTGGAGACCCGCCACCAACTGTGCCTCCGGTCAGGGACAGCCAAGTCTTCCTCTGTAGGCAACTTAACAGAAGGGTTATGCAAGATGTCCAAGAAAGTATTAGGCGGCACCGGCTTTCGCTGAGAGCCCAGCCGGCTTAATGCATCAGCCGCCTCGTTCTTCCTGCGATCGATGTGCTCTACTTGGTAACCCTGAAAGTGTCCAGCAATGGCATCAACTTCGCGGCGATAAGCCGCCATGAGAGGGTCCTTGGAATCCCACTTGCCCGACACTTGTTGAGCCACTAAATCTGAGTCGCCAAATCACCTTACCCGGCTCAAGCTCATCTCCTTAGCCATCCGAAGACCATGGAGCAAGGCCTCGTACTCAGCCGCATTGTTAGTACAGGGAAACATCAACCGTAGCACATAACAAAATTTGTCACCTCGAGGGGAAGTTAACACAACTCCAGCCCCCGAGCCCTCCAATTGCCTAGACCCGTCGAAGTGAATAGTCTAGTATGTATTATCCGGTTTCTCTTCAGGCACCTGCAGCTCTGTCCAATCGTTGATGAAATCCACCAATGCTTGAGATTTGACAGCAGTGTGTGGCACGTATTTCAGACCATGAGGCCCAAGCTCTATAGCCCACTTAGCCACTCTGCATGTGGCTTCTCTGTTTTGGATGATATCTCCTAGGGGAGCAGAACTAACCACAGTGATAGGGTGACCCTGGAAATAATGCTTGAGCTTCCGGCTTGCCATGAATACCTGTAAACAAGCTTCTGCCAATGTGGATACCGTTGTTTGGACTCAATGAGCACTTCACTCACGTAGTAAACCGGCCGCTGAACCGGACACTCCTTACCCTCTTCCTTGCGCTCCACCACCACAGCCACACTGACGGCTCGTGTGTTAGCGGCTACATACAGCAATAAGGGCTCCTTGTCAACCGGAGCAGCAAGAACTGGGGGCTCAGCCTGCTGTCTCTTCAAATCCTCAAAAGCAGCATTAGCAGCATCATTCCAAACAAAGTCATCTGTTTTCTTCATCAACTGGTACAGTGGCATGGCCTTTTCACCCAAACGGCTTATAAACCGGCTCAAAGCAGCGATGCGGCCCGCCAGACGCTGGACGTCATTTATGCACGCCGGCTTAGCCAGAGAGGTGATTGCCTTGATCTTTTCCGGGTTAGCTTCAATGCCTCTGTGAGAAACCAGAAAACCCAAGAGCTTGCCTGCGGGAACACCAAAAACACACTTGGCCGGGTTAAGCATCATCTTGTAAACCCGGAGATTATCAAAGGTTTCTCTAAGATCATCTACCAGGGTCTCCTTCTCCCTGGATTTAACCACGATATCATCCACATAGGCGTGAACATTGCGCCCAATCTGATTATGAAGACAATTCTGCACACAGCGCTGGTAAGTCGCCTGCGCACT
This sequence comes from Aegilops tauschii subsp. strangulata, assembly GCF_002575655.3. Classification (NCBI taxonomy): domain Eukaryota; kingdom Viridiplantae; phylum Streptophyta; class Magnoliopsida; order Poales; family Poaceae; genus Aegilops; species Aegilops tauschii. Next base: position 53,117,703 of record NC_053039.3, read on the forward strand.
CTTGAGCCCAAAAGGCATAGACACATAACAGAAGGCTCCAAAGGGAGTGATAAATGCCATCTTCTCCTGGTCCTTAACTGCCCTTTTAATCTGATGGTATCCAGAATAAGCGTCCAAAAAACATAAGCGCTCACAACCCGCCGTAGCATCAATAATTTGATCAATACGGGGGAGAGCAAAAGGATTAGCCGGACAAGCCTTGTTTAAATCCATGTAGTCCACACACATCCGCCAGGTGCCGTTCTTCTTGAGCACGAGCACCGGGTTAGCTAACCATTCTGGATGAAAAACTTCAACAATAAACCCGGCCGCCAAGAGCCGGGCCACCTCCTCACCAATGGCTTTCCGCCTCTCCTCATTAAACCGCCGAAGGAATTGCCTAACTGGCTTAAATTTTGGATCAATATTGAGAGTGTGCTCAGCGAGTTATCTAGGTACACCTGGCATGTCAGAAGGTTTCCATGCAAAAATGTCCCTGTTCTCACGGATGAACTCGATGAGCGCGCCTTCCTATTTCGGATCCAGATTGGCACTGATGCTAAACTGCTGAGATGAGTCACCTGGAACAAAGTCAACAAGTTTAGTCTCATCAGCTGACTTAAATTTCATTGCCGGCTCATGCTCCGTGGTCGGCTTTTTCAAAGACGTCATATCTGCCGGGTCAACATTGTCCTTGTAAAACTTCAACTCCTCTGTCGCACAAACAGATTCAGCGTAAGCCGCGTCACCTTCCTCACACTCCAAGGCTATCTTTCGGCTGCCATGAACCGTAATGGTCCCATTGTGACCCGGCATCTTGAGCTGCAAATACACGTAACACGGCCGTGCCATGAACTTGGCGTAAGCTGGCCGCCCAAATAAAGCATGATACGGACTTCTTATCTTAACCACCTCAAAGGTTAATTTTTCCGCCCTGTAGTTGTACTCATCTCCAAACGCCACTTCCAGCTCGATCTTACCAACTGGATATGCCGACTTACTAGGCACCACACCATGGAAAACAGTATTGGACTGGCTGAGGTTCTTATCAATCAACCCCATTCGACGGAAGGTCTCATAATAGAGGATGTTGATGCTGCTGCCTCTGTCCATGAGCACCTTAGTGAATTTATATCCCCCCACCTGAGGAGCCACCACCAGGGCCAGGTGACCCGGATTATCAACCCGGGGAAGGTGATCTTCCCTACTCCACACAATAGGCTGCTCAGACCATCTTAAATAGCGTGGAACCGCCGGCTCAACAGCATTCACAGCCCTTTTATGAAGCTTCTAATCTCGCTTGCACAGACTGGTGGTAAACACATGATACTGTCCACCATTGAGCTGCTTTGGATTGGTCTGGTATCCCCCCTGCTGCTGCTGATGACCCTGGCCGGACTGCTAATTAAAGCCCCCTTGAACATTCTGAGAATTGGAATTTGAGCCGCCGCCCGGGCCATGAAAACCGCCGGCGCCTGAGCCGCCGCCCGGGCCATTATTGCCATTGAAAGCATTGGAATTCTTAAAGGCCTTCATGATTGCGCAGTCCTTCCATAGATGAGTGGCCGGCTTTTCCCTAGAGCCATGCCTCGGGCAGGGCTCATTTAACAATTGTTCAAGCGTCGGGCCTGACCCGCCGGCTCGGGGAGGTGGTCTCCCCTTGCGCCGGTGGTTGTTACCCTGTGAATTGGCGTTGGCCACAAATTCCATACTGCCATCAGCCTTACGCTTGTTACCTCCTTGGTTCGCCGGGTTATGCTGGGGCCCTTGCCATTGCCATTCCGTTTTCCCTTCCCTGTCCTTTCATCATCCGACGCGGGATCCTTGGTACTATCAGAGTCGGCGTACTTGACCAGAGCCGCCATCAGCGTACCCATATCATTGCAATCGCGCTTGAGCCGCCCGAGCTTCATCTTCAGGGGCGCAAAACGACAGTTTTTCTCTAACATTAAGACTGCAGAGCCGGCATCCATCTTATCAGATGAATGTATTATCTCTTTGACCCGGCGAACCCAATGGGTCGTAGACTCACCCTCCTGCTGCTTACAGTTAGTCAAATCCACAATTGACATAGACTGCCTACAGGTATCTTTGAAGTTTTGGATGAACCGGGCCTTCAGTTCAGCCCAAGACCCGATAGAGTTCGGTGGCAGCCCTTTCAACCAAGTGCGGGCAGTTCCATCTAACATCATGGTGAAGTACTTGGCCATTGCTGCTTCACTGACCTCCAGCAACTCCATGGCCATCTCGTAACTCTCGATCCAGGCTCCGGGTTGTAAATCAGTCGTATAATTAGGCACCTTCCTAGGCCCTTTGAAATCCTTGGGCAGACGTTCATTGCGGAGAGCCGGCACCAGACAAGGGACACCTCCAGTCCTCGTAGGTATACCCGCATCAATAGAAGCCGTCGGATAAGCCGGGGGTGGCTGGTAAGCCGTCAACTGAGGCGCCTGCTCCGCCTCTTGCCGTGCTCTGTCTTGGTCTACCGCGTGAAAGGCTCCGTTATGAGCCGGGCCGTGGCCAGGAGGCAAGTCATGGCGTCGGACATTGCTTGAGCCGGTCGCTGAGACCATGTGTCTGCTATAACTCGGGCTCCGGCCTGGATGAGGGGTTGAATGAATCCTGTCCCGGCTATAAGAATATGCCTCCTGCTGTGCCAGAGCCGTCTGAAGGAGTTCTCTGACCCGGCGGGTTTCAACCGCCGTTGGAGAGTCGCCATCGATTGGGAGAGCCGCCAGTCGCGCCGCCGCGGCGACCATGTTTTCCAACGGGTTGGCATAATGACCCGGTGGTATTGGCACATACTGGGGCGGGGCAGCGTTCACCCGGGGAGGCCCCATCACTTGGGGCTGAATTGACGTTCCAGCCCCGAGCGTCGTGATCTCTGGCCGGTTACTGGGCCCTGCACCAGGCGTGTTGAAGAGGTTTCGAGGATCGTAAACCGGAGGGAGTCAAGATTGGGCCTTTTGATGCCTCCTTCTCATGACCTCATTGGACGCGTTCTGATCCATCGTGAGCCGGAAAGACTGTGCCTGAATCAGCTAAGTCTAGGCGTCGAGAGCCGCCCTCTCCGCAGCCATCCTGATCCCTTCCGCCGCCAGATCCTCCTTGGCTTTTGCTAGATCCAACTTTAACTGTGCCACCTCCGCGTCATGCTGAGCTTGATCCGCTGGGGCGACCGTAGCGGTTAACAGGGCCGTCATCTTGTCTGTGAGATCCATCAGCACCTGAGCCGGCGAGGACACAGGGCTTCCTGCCCCGGCGATGGGGTTTTGAACAGGTTGTGCGCCAGCCATGAAGATTCCGACCCGGCTCGGCGGCTCAAAGGGGTCCGGAATACTGTCGCCATCGGAACAACCCCTGAGCCTGCCATCTTGAAGTTGGTATAACGAATCGGTCTCCTCTGTGGATGACTCGCCGTCAGAGCGAGCGGCCATCTCATCACCAGATCCAGATCCTTCAGAGAGCTCTCCATGGACGCATCCCATGAAACCACGCTTCAAGGCAGGCAAAGTCCAGGCGGGTCGTGCACGTTGAGCCGTCTCGATGAGATTGGCGCAGAGGTCCGGCTCAGGGCCCGGCTCACCAATCTTGCCAATAAAGAAATGGATTCCGCCGAAGGGGACCCGGTACCCGTACTCAATTGAGCCGGCGTCGGGGCCCCAATTTGCATCGTCGATGTAGAGCTTGCCGCGACGACTCTTGGTCATCCCGCCCACAGCGTATCCCTTGAGCCCTTTGAAGCTGCCCTTCAAGAACTCAAATCCACCGTGCGCTAGCCCCACGGTGGGCGCCAACTGTCGTGGAATTGTCACGGCAGATGTCCTCGTGCAAGGACTTAGTCGTGGAGCCATCGCAGCTAGGAAGCTTAAAGGGCTTAAACGGGACAAGGAACACGAGGGTTATACTGGTTCGGCCCCTTACGGTGAAGGTAAAAGCCTACGTCCAGTTGAGGTGGTATTGCTTAGGGTTTCGATGACCAGGGAGCTTAATCGCTATGCCCAGCTCTCGATCTCTTGTCTCTCGTCCTGAACCGCCACCGGGTCGTCCCTTTATATAGAGAGGTTGACGCCCCGCGGCTCTCAGAATCCCGGCTGTCTTATAACAGTATCCGGCTCGGACTCTTAACTACTCTTGCCTTTCATTACAAGTCTTGCCATAATGGCGGTTTATCACTACGGGCCTTAAGCCGCCTCCGAGTCTTAAGCCCACTATTGATCTGCCATCCTCAAGCTTGGTACTGGGCTTCACGTGATGATCTTTACGAGTAACCCAGCCCCTCCTGGGCGGGTGACTCTAATGGTTATATCCTCAACAAATGGGTTATCATCAGATTCGCATTCGCGAAGAAGATATTCCCAAGACAGCATTCAGAACAAGCTTTGGTTCTTATGAATATACTATCATGTCTTTCGGTCTTGTCAATGCTCCTCCAACTTTCTCTCGAATGATGAATTTCATCTTCAACCCCTACACGAACGAATTCGTGCTGGTGTATCTTGATGATATCTTGGTCTTCTCCAAGAATAAGAAGGACCATGCCAAACGTTTGCGATTGGTGATCGACAAGCTCAGAGAGTATCAATTCTATGCGAAGTTTTCCAAATGTGAGTTCTGGCTTGATGAAGTTCTTTACCTTGGTCACATCATCTCTGCCAAGGGCATCGCTGTTAATCCCGCCAAGGTGTCTGCAGTTCTGGATTGGGAACCTCCTCAGAATGTCAAGCAGCTCCGAAGTTTTCTTAGTCTTGCAAGCTATTGCCGAAGATTCGTTGAGAATTTCTCAAAGATTGCTAAACCTCTTTCCAACCTCCTCCAGAAGCATGTGAAGTATCTCTGGACTCTTGAGTGCGACGTTGCTTTCAACACTCTCAAAGAGAAACTCGTCACAGCTCCTGTCTTAACTCCTCCTGACGAATCCAAGCCATTTTAAGTTTTCTGTGATGCTTCTCTTCAAGGTCTCGGTGCTGTGTTAATGCAAGAGAAGAAAGTTGTGGCATATACCTCTCGTTAGTTGAAGCCCAACGAAAAGAACTACCCCACTCACGATCTTGAGTTGGCGGCAGTCGTCCATGCATTAATAACATGGAGACATCTCTTGTTGGGAAGGAAAGTGGACATATTCACCGATCACAAGAGTCTCAACTATATCTTCACTCAGCCCAACCTCAACCTCAGGCAAACTCGATGGGTCGAAATGATTCAAGAGTACAATCCGAGTATTGAATATACTCCAGGCAAGGCCAATGTCATTGCAGATGCTTTGAGCAGAAAGGCTTATTGCAACAGCTTAATTCTCAAGCCTTTTCAACCGGATCTTTGTGAAGCTTTCCGCAAACTCAATCTCCAAGTTGTTCCTCAAGGTTTTCTTGCCAACCTCCTAGTCTCTCCTACTTTGGAAGATCAAATTCGTGAGGCACAACTCCTTGATGCCATGGTGAAGAAGGTGAAACGTGGTTTCGACAAGGGCATTTCCAAATACAAGTGCTATCGCATTGATGACAGAGACACTTTATTCTTCGAGGACCGGATTGTGGTTCCTAAAGGTGATCTAAGGAAGGTCATAATGAATGAAGCGCACAATTCTCTCCTTTCCATTCATCCTGGAAGTACGAAGATGTACCATGACCTCAAGCAGACGTATTGGTGGACTCGAATGAAGCGAGAAATCGCTAAATTCGTGAATGAATGTGATGTCTGTCGAAGGGTGAAAGCAGAACACCAACAACCGGCTGGTCTCCTCCAACCTCTTGCTATTCCAGAATAGAAGTTTGATCATATCGAGATGGACTTCATGACTAGATTTCCTAAGTCCAAGCATGGAAATGATGCTATCTCCGTTGTCATCGACAAGCTTACTAAAGTGGCTCATTTTCTTCCTATCAAAGAACCTATCACAGCAGTTCAGTTGGCAAAGCTATACTTCTCCAGGATTGTCTCCTTGCACGGCATTCCACAATTGATTTCTTTAGATCGTGGAAGCATTTTCACTTCTAAGTTCTGGGACTCCTTCCAGAAGGCCATGGGCACCAACATTCGTTTCAGCACAGCTTTCCATCCTCAAACTAGTGGCCAAGTTGAGCGAGTCAATCAAATCCTTGAAGATATGCTCGGGGCTTGTGTCATTTCCTTTGGCATGAAGTGGGAATATTGTCTTCCATATGCCGAGTTCTCCTACAACAACAGTTTCCAAGCAAGTTTGGGCAAGGCCCCATTCGAAATTCTCTATGGCAGAAAGTGTCGTACTCCTCTCAATTGGTCAGAGATTGGTGAACGCCAACTTCTTGGCAATGACTTAATCACAGAGGCTGAAGAAATGTGTAAAGTCATCCGTGAAAATCTCAAAGCCGCGCAATCGCGCCAGAAGAGTTACTATGATAGCAAGCACCGTGACTTGGCTTTCGAGATCGGAGAACATGTCTACCTCCGCGTCTCTCCAATGAAAGGCACTCGTTGCTTCGGTATCAAAGGGAAGCTTGCCCCTAGATACGTGGGTCCTTTCAAGATCATTGGCAAAAGAGGCGACCTCGCCTATCAACTTGAGCTTCCCCCCAACTTCGCGAATGTGCACGATGTGTTCCACGTGTCACAGCTTCGCAAGTGCTTCAAGACTCCTGAGCGCACCATCAACTTCGAAGAGATTGACCTCCAAGAAAATATGTCTTATCATGAGCACCCCGTTGCTATTCTTGAACAAACTGAGCGCAAGACTCGCAACAAGTCAATCAAATTCCTGAAAGTGAAGTGGTCACACCATTCCGACCGAGAAGCCACCTGGGAGCGCGAGGACCACCTCCGTTCCGAATATCTGGAGTTCTTTCAGTCCTAGATCTCGGGATGAGATCCTCTCGTAGTGGTGGAGTGTTGTAACGCCCCGGATGTAACCTTTCCATATTTGTAACTCCGACTCTTGCCATTTTCGGCTATGTGTTATGATATTCCCTTCGTGGCCGGGTTTTTGTCTTTCGTTGTGCATTTTGTTCAGGTCATGCATTTCATATCATGTCATCATGTGAATCGCATTTGCATACGTGTTCGTCTCATGCATCCGAGCATTTTCCCCGTTGTCCGTTTTGTGATCCGACACTCCCACGTGCACCAGCGCACCCCTCTTGTCTCTTTTCATGAGTGGGTGTTAAACGTTCTCGGAATGGAGTGAGGTTTTCCAAGTGGCCTTGGTACACCACCGGTAGTCCACCTATCAAGTTTCGTTCCATTTGGAGGCCGTTTGATACTCCAACGGTTAACCGGGTAACCGCAAAGGCCTTTTGTGTGTTGAAGCCCAACAACCCTCCAAAACAGCCCAATAACCCATCTAAGTCACCTCCATGCTCTCCGCCGTTCGATCACGATCGTGTGGGCGAAAACCGCACTCCATTTGGAGTCTCCTAGCTCCCTCTACCTATATAAACACCCCTCCCCCGAAAATTTCGGATCAAATCCACCCTAACCCTAGCCTTCATCCTCCGTGCGCCGCCGGACACGTCCGGTCCGCGCCGGACAAAAATCCCATGGCCGCACCCGACCAATCGGGGCGTGCCACGTGGGCGCCGCCGCCGTCCCCACGCCGCGGCCCGCCGAGGTCCGGATCAGGCCCTCCCGGACCGCGCGCGCCTCTCCCCGCCGCCCGCGCCCTCCCGCGGTCGTCGCCGCCGCCAGGCCTCCAGCGCCGCCCCACCGCCATCGCCGCCTCGTCGCCGGATGCCGTCGCCTCCCGTTCGTCGCCGCCTCCCCGCGCCCGAGGACGTCGCCGACGGCCCCGAGCTCCTCCGCCATGCACGCACCGGCGCCCGAGCCCCGCAACTCCGCGCCTCCCCCGAGCTCTCTCCGGCCGCCGCCATCCCCCTCCTCTCCAAACTCCGGCCGGCCAGCTCCGTCTCTGGCGAGCGCGACGAACCCTAGATCTGGCTGGATCACTAGGTTGACTTCTCTCCCCCCTCGAATTTTCTGCAGAGTCCTGATGAGTTTTACAATATGTTGCTCACTTCATCCTATCATAACTCCGTGCATACTGCTCCGTTTCGTGCGTGTAATATATCAAAATGTTCATCATGAGATGCTCCTCATTTTGTTCCATTGTGCCATGTTTGTTTCAGTCCATATGGGTGCCCAAATCTCCAATGCAAGAGTGCTATGTGATGTTTACTGTTGTTACTTATCAGAACATGGTGTTTTGTTATTTTTGTTGCATTTAATGTGTGCATCTTATGAGCATGAGCTCTACATGTGTTTTGATCTATGCCATGCCATATTTACAGAGGTGTTTGCCATGTATTTGTGTGATCTATGTGGTAACTATCACAAGCATGCAAACTAGGCTTCGTGATGTTTCTGTTTTCAGGGACTTCGAATTTTGCCAAGTCTTTACCTGCTTTTATTTTTATGCCATGTAAACTTGATGCTACAGTGAGATCCATGCTTATTTTGAGATACTTCATTAAGTATGTCTTGAACATATGGTTATGCTCTATCCATCCATGTTACTGTTTGCAATTATGGAGTGCCCTAGCATGTCTCAATCTTGCTCTACTTTTGCTATAAATTGTTTCTGGCAGATTGTTTACATGTTATTCAATTTTCCAAGGTTGTTGTAGTTGATCCATGCATGCTATGAACTTGATCTTGCCATGCATTGCCTTGTGTTGAGTGAATCGAGCTCACGAAGATGCCTTCATAATACTGTTTCTGCCATGCTCTGTTTTCTGCCAAGTCTGAAATCTGTTAACGAAACTTGCTATGTTTACATGGGTGCCATCATATCTTCTGATCCTTTTTGGCTCATGGTCATGAAGGGACTTTTGTTCTATGCATTTAGTAAATTCATGCCATGCCTTGTTTTGCTATGTTATGTTCCCGTAGCATGTTGATTGCTTGCTCTCAACATTGCTACCTGATGCTGATTATGCCATGTTCAGTATTTTATCAAGCATCTTGAGTACATCACTGTCATATGCTTTGTTGCTATGTTGGAGTGCAGTAGCTTAGCTTCTTGATGCATTCTTAGTGGCATCATGTTGTTAATCGCAGTATTGTGTCATTCTTGTTTTGCTTGTCTTTTGCAAACCGTGCATCCGATTTCGGTGATCTTTATATCAATGTCAACCGAAATCATCTCATCTTTCCAGCGGCATACTTGGCATGCCAAGGTGATGCCTTGTTCATCATTTTCCCCCGGAGCGCGCATATGCATTGCATATCACATCTCGCATATCATGCCATGTATTGCATCATGTTGCTTGTGCATTGCACCGTGTTTGATCGTGGTTCCGTTGCTTGTGTTATTGCTTTGGGTAGAGCCGGGAGACGAGTACATGAACGAGGAACCTGTTGAGAACGCTTACGAGGATCAAGCTTTTGACAACTCTGAGAACCTTGCAGGCAAGATGACCATACCCTTGAAATCACTTCTATCTTTGCTTTGCTAGTTTTTCGCTCTATTGCTATGCTGCGCTACCTACCACTTGCTATATCATGCCTCCCATGTTGCCATGTCAAGCCTCTAACCATCCTTTCCTAGCAAACCGTTGTTTGGCTAAGTTACCGCCTTTGCTCAGCCCTTCTTATAGCGTTGCTAGTTGCAGGTGAAGTTGAAGTTGGTTCCATGTTGGAACATGGATATCATTTTGGGGATATCACAATATCTCTTACTTAATTAATGCATCTATATACTTGGTAAAGGGTGGAAGGCTCGGCCTTATGCCTGGTGTTTTGTTCCACTCTTGCCGCCCTAGTTTCCGTCATACCGGTGTTATGTTCCTTGATTTTGCATTCCTTACGCGGTTGGGTGATTTATGGGACCCCCTTGACAGTTCGCCTTGAATAAAACTCCTCCAGCAAGGCCCAACCTTGGTTTTACATTTGCCTACCTAAGCCTTTTTCCCTTGGGTTTTCGCGAGCCCGAGGGTCATCTTTATTTTAAACCCCCGGACCAGTGCTCCTCTGAGTGTTGGTCCAACCTGTCAGCCGCCGGTGGTCACCAGGGGCAACTCTGGGCTGGCCTATCGGAAGTTTGGACAATCCGGTGTGCCCTGAGAACGAGATATGTGCAGCTCCTATCGGGATTTGTCGACACATTCGGGTGGCTTTGCTAGTCTTGTTTTATTATTGCCGAAATGTCTTGTAAACCGGGATTCCGAGACTGATCGGGTCTTCCCGGGAGAAGGAATATCCTTCGTTGACCGTGAGAGCTTATTATGGGCTAAGTTGGGACACTCTTGCAGGGTATAAACTTTCGAGAGCCGTGCCCGCGGTTATGAGGCAGATGGGAATTTGTTAATGTCCGGTTGTAGAGAACTTGACACTTGACTTAATTAAAATACGTCAACCGCGTGTGTAGCCGTGATGGTCTCTTCTCGGTGGAGTCCGGGAATCGAGCACGGCTTGTGTTATGTATGAACGTAAGTAGTTTCAGGATCACTTCTAGCTTCTCGACCGATGCGTTGCTTCTCTTCTCGCTCTCATTTGCGTATGTTAGCCACCATATATGCTTAGTGCTTGCCGCAGCTCCACCCTATTACCCCTTGCCTACCTACAAGCTTAAATAGTCTTGATCTCGCGGGTGTGAGATTGCTGAGTCCTCGTGACTCACAGATTCTACCAAAACAGTTGCGGGTGCCGTTGATACCAGGGCAGGTGTTGCAACCGAGCTCAAGTGGGAGTTCGACGAGGAACTTGGTCGTTACTATGTTTCGTTTCCTGATGATCAGTAGTGGAGCCCAGTTGGGACGATCGGGGATCTAGCATTTGGGGTTGTCTTCTTTATTTTGGTTCCGTAGACGGACCTTGATTGTATTCTGGATGATGTATGAATTTATTTATGTATTGTGTGAAGTGGCGATTGTAAGCCAACTCTTTATCCCATTCTTGTTCATTACATGGGATTGTGTGAAGATGACCCTTCTTGCGACAATACCTACAATGCGATTATGCCTCTAAGTCGTGCCTCGACACGTGGGAGATATAGTCGCATCGTGGGCGTAAAAATGGTGGACAAGAATGTCAAACTTGTCGATGTAATCCAGGTGATGCTAGTTTGCCGGATTCTCCTGTGCCAAAGCCGAAGCCTCCCGCTATGGAAGTTCAAGCCGAAGAAGCACCATACCCTGAAGAGGCTCTTCGAGACTACTCACAAAGATGCCTGGAGGCTGCTCTTCAAAGGCAACGAGACACCACCAGCCACGGATTCGGACCGTGGGCATGATGTTAATCACCCCGCCAGCGAGGTGAGTTTTTAATGCGTCCTCTACTTATTTGTTTCAAGGAGGATATCTGAATTTTTACTGTCATTGCTTCTTCAGGAATGGATGGAGAGGGCGAAGAAGATCTAGTGCCCGGCTCTACTGCCTGTAAAACCAGTCATTCCGCGTCTAGCGAAGATGCTGGTGCCGGCGCCCTATACGGCGCCGGCGAAAAAGGCCAAGGGGGTCCGGAGCGGGCCCCACTGCAAGGGTGCTACGGACGCGACGTCCGCAGACAAGACCCATTCCTCCGTCGCCGAAGACGACGACAATGAAGAGGAGGAGAGCAACTCTCCCCCTAATGGAAGGAGAAAGCAGACGGCGGCCTCCACAATTCTGGAGATGGAGGCGCCCAAGAGGGGGAAGGGCCAGCCTGCGGGCGGCTCCACATGGGACGTCGACAGCAGTCCGGAGTGACGCCCCCGCACTAAGCCTCGGGCCGCATCGTAAGTGCTAAGACTCGTACATGCCCATAGATCTAACCTCTCCTCTTTGTCGTATTGACATGGTCAATCATGCTCTTGCAGTCCGGCCCATGACAGCTCCTAGCGATCCTCATCGGAGGGTTCGTTGGACTCGAAGGTGATGGTCAGCGAGACACCGCCGGCCGCTTACTCTCCCAAGGCCAAGGGAGACAACGAGGTGCTCTCCCAACGGACCTTCACAGGCCGAGGAGAGGCGGCAGAAGGCGAAGCCCCCGTCGTCGAACACCAGGGGGAGTCCATTCCCATGGAGACTGGGGATGAGGGCCATATTCAATTAGGCCCTCAACCGGACTCGATTCCGGAGACCGATGCGGCTCCGGGATCCGGCACGCAGCCTCCTTCGAAAGAAGGGTGTATGCCTATTCCACCGGTGACCCCTGTCCAACCAGGGGCACCAGATAATCTGCTGGAAGCTCTACGAGGCGCTTCCATTGTGGATGAGCACCGTGTTCTTATGGGCACGGTGATTGAAAGGGTTCAGTCTGCCAAGAGCAGACTGACCGAAGCCTGCAGCAGCCCGCTGACAGGTTTTGAGGTAAGCGACGCAAAAGGAGAAAATCCCGATATAGACAGTAGCCCCTAAGACACTGTCCGATGTCCGGAAAGAAGAGACCAGATAGAGGATCAATCCCTGATGGCAGGAAACTAACTAAACTTGTCTGAAATGAATACGCAGGCGTCGCTGTTGGCCACGGCCTCACATACTGCCGAAGTCTCCGGACTGCAGTAGAGACTGGAGCAGGCCGAGGAGGAGCTTGGTCGGGTGAGGAGGCAGCTCCAAGAAAAACAAGGTATGTGATAACCCGTTTTATATTTAAGAAGGTAAAATTATATGTGTTGACTGAAGTGTCAAGATATAGATAGGAGCGACGACCGAGGTCGAGGCCCTGAAGGAGGCCCTGGCCGAAGCCGAGGGGAAGGCTGTCAAGGAGCAGGCCGCCCGTAAGAAGCTCAAGGCCCGGGTCAACGAGGTTCAGCAAAAGCCCGAGGATGCGGTGAAGAAGTGCGAGACCTTGGAGTGCGACGCCTCGGTTTGAGAGGCCGAACTCGCCAAGGATCGTCAGAGCACGGAGACGGCCCGGAATGAGGCCCAGGGCGCCCTCCAAGAGATCCAGGAGGCCAGGAAGATCGCGGCGGGTAAGGCATTTAGTATGCAAAGCATGTATATGAAGAAGAAGTATTTCTTACTAACCCGGATTCGGAGTTCTCCAGGAGCCTACGCTGATCTGCCGCACAGTGTGTCCGATGCCACGGAATTCTTTCGAGCCGAAGAAGGGAGGTCCACGGAGAAATTGTTCTGGTCATAGTATCTTGCGCTAGAGCATCCCGTGCCCTTCACCGAACAGCTGAAACAGCTGGTGGAGCTGCATAGGGTGGCCGAACTAGCCATGAAGGATTTGATAATTCAGCTATGGCCAGCCGAAGCTATGCCCGGCAACTACTTCGGACTCGTGAAGCGGCTGGTGAACGCCTGTCCTCGGTTGGACGTTGTCAAGCAATCGGCCTGCATTGAAGGTGCGTGCATGGCCTTCGCCCGTTGCAAGATGTGGTGGGCGAAGATCGATGCCGTTGAGGTGGCCAGGGGGCCGCCAGAGGGCAAGGAGCACCGCACACCCAAGCACTATTTTGCGGATGTCCTAGAAGGGTCTCACAGTGTGGGCAATGCATTATTTTCGAATGAATATATTCGTATTGTCTTTGCCTTGTATGATGAAACAAAGTTGGTTTGTAATATAATGCTTGATATGTTTCAATTTTTTCCTCCTGTGCGGCCGTGTTGTATGAAATCTGAGGGTCGACCAGTCGTCGGCTTCTGCCCCCATGTAGGTAGTACGGAGGTGTTCGGGATGGAATCTAAACAATCTTGATCCAATTATATGGTCCTTGAAGGAGTTGTTTAGCGCAATGAACCAGGCAATCAGACTATGCAGCTTAAACGCCCTCACTTAGCCATAGGAGTTTTACAATAAAACATGGGCGCAGCCCCTGGTATTCAAACCAGAGTGCTATGAGCATCTGATCGGGAAGTACCGATCCTTCGCATAATGTGGAAAAAATCTCCAACAATTTGCAACCCCCGAACAGCTGACCGGCTCTCGCCATATCATGACAGTCAGTTTTTGGCTTTCTCTACTGAGGTGCTCCTTTGGATAAACCAGGGTTCAATCGCAGCAGTTCTCCCTTTACTACCTTAGCCGATATAGCGGAACGTAAGGTAGCAAGCACAGGAGCCGGGCAACCCAACTATTGACCAAAGACACGATTCGGAGCCAATGCATATAATGCTAAATCTGGGGTGCCGAACTATACTGTAAAAGTGTTCGGACTTTTGTTGCCATGTTGTGGGTTGCTATGAAGCCCCTGGCAAGGTGGAACACATCGAGTGTACGGGTGTTATCTGAAAGCATTACCAGGAAGGAAAAAGGCAAAAAGAAAGAAAGAGGAAGAACCAGTGGTAAGCTAAAGCCGTGGAAATATTGGACGCAAACTGTTTCTATTATAATTTCATTGGTGCGTTAAAGCGCGTTCGTACAAGTGGTGCAATAAGCAGAAAGGCTATTTACTATGCCTTCACCAAGAGAGAGCTGCGTATGGGTCCTGAAAAACAGGTAGAGTGATCGTTTAATGAAACCACCTAGAGAAGTCCCCCATATATCTGCGGCTCTCCCGTGCCGAGCTTGTATAATACCATCCCACGGGGTCAACTAACCGCTCTTATTCTTGCCGTCTTGGCGTGCTTGTCCTTCGAGAGGATCCATGATCAGGCCATCGGATGTGGTCTGCGGGATTGAGACCTGAAAGAAAAAAGTGAAAGTGAAAGTATGTGTGTATCCGGTGCCGGTTGAGCCGCACTGTGGACCACAAGCTAGTTGTGCCTCCGTCGATGCCCATGGAATTTCGAGTGTGTAGTTATGTACGCGCGGCATGAATGCCACCGCTTGATCGGGACTGAGACGTAGGTAGCATATATCATGTTCACCGTTTTGACCTGAGGGGGAAACTTCTTCTGTCCCCCTGTGTTTGTCTACCGGGGTTCCTCATCATCGTCCTCGCTCTGCGATCCCTTTCCTTGGTCTCGGCATTTAACTGCCGGCTTGTTTAAAAACCCAACAATCTCTGTTGGTATGATTGGCTGGTTTATCTAGGGTGCCATGTATCTGGCACGGGCGATCAAGTATGCGGTCCAGGTTGGATGGTCCCTGATTGTTTCTCTTGTACGGTTTCTTCCGCTGGCTAGACTTGGAGCCGCTGAATCCGGCGTTGACTGTAGTGTCGTCGGTATTGTCCCAATGCTTCGGCATTTGTGTCTGTTACGTCGGAGCTTGCCATTGTTGTTCTTAACCTCAGAGGGTCCTGCCTCGCTGGCTGTGTTTTTGGTACGAGCCAACCAACTATCCTCACCCGCGCAAAAGCGGGTCATGAGTGCCGTGAGGGCTGCCATAGATTTTGGCTTTTCTTGGCCGAGGTGGCGGGCGAGCCATTCGTCGCGGATGCTATGTTTAAAGGCCGCTAGGGCTTCGGCATCCGGAAAGTCGATGATTTGGTTCTTTTTAGTTAGGAACCTAGTCCAGAACTTCCTAGCTGACTCCCCGGGTTGTTGAACTATGTGGCTTAAGTCATCGGCGTCTGGTGGCCGGAGATATGTACCTTGGAAGTTGTCGAGGAAGGCCTCTTCCAAGTCCTCCCAGCTGCCAATAGAATTTTCAGGTAGGCTGTTTAACCAGTGCCGAGCTAGTCCTTTGAGCTTTAGCGGAAGGTATTTGATAGCATGGAGGTAGTCTCCCCGGGCCATGTGGATGTGGAGGATAATGTCCTCGATCCATACCGCGGGATCAGTTGTCCCGTCGTATGATTCAATATTCACGGGTTTAACCCCTTCGGGGAATTCATGATCCATTACTTAATTGGTGAAGCAAAGAGGGTGTGCGGCACCTCTATATCGGGTCGCGTCGTGACGTAGTTCCGATGGAGTCCGTCTATGGTTGTCGGCCTGGGTGTGACTAGGTTTGTCACGTCCGAAAAGGTAGCCAGTATCACGTGCGAAAGAACGTCCCCGTGATCCGTAAATCGATCGGGTGTACCCTGCTCGGCTATCCAGGGTCTGCCGGAGGTCGTATGTATGACCCCGAACTGTTTTGTCTCTGTTTTTTCGTGGTGGCAGGGCGGGCTGCTCTTCAGCTTGAGTTGCCGCTATATCCCGACCGCGAGGGGGTCGGTCTGCTGCACTGTCCCGACCGTGTAGTGTTCGGATGGCCGCATTACGCAAGGGAGGTATGTGCTCTGGTGCCTCTTCATCGAACTGAGGTAGCAACCTTCGCTTCGGGTAACTCTTGGCTGCGCGTCTGAGGCCGTGTTCTTCGACTGCCAGGACATTAGTCCATCTGTCGACGAGCAGATCTTGGTCAGCTTGAAGCTGCTGCTGCTTCTTTTTCAGGCTCCTTGCGGTGGCTATTAGCTGGCGCTTGAAGCGCTCCTGCTCGAGAGGTTCCTCAGGCACGATGAAATCTTCGTTGCCGAGGCTTTCCTCATCCTCAGAGAGCGGATGATAACTACCGTCCTCCGAGTCGTTGGGCCTGGCCTGTTCGTCGGGGCTAGCTTGCCCGTTTTCTTGCTCCTCCTGTTCGGATGTTACCTCGGCAAGGTCTTCATTGTTTTCAGCATCGTCCCGAGTATTATTTTCCCCGGTGCCAGCATTGCTGTCTTTTGAACGACGTGACTTAGAGCGGCGTCGAGGACGCCGGCGGTTTTGCTGTGTCTCGGGAGGTTTATTCTCGACTGGATTTTCTTTGTCATCGTCGTTGGTTGTTTTGGGTGTGTCCACCATGTACACATCGTCCGGTGAATGGCGGACATTGATTTTGCTCCTCATCGGCCTCGTCGTCCATACCGTCGAAGTCTTCGGAGTCGTAATCAAGCGTGTCAGTTAAATCCTCGACTGTGGCTATGAAGTGGGTGGCGGGTGGGAAGCAAGATTCTCCTTCACCAGCCCCTAGTTCGAACCGAACATAGTTCAGTTGTGAGTCCCTCGCCAACGACAGTCTCTTTAATGAGTTTAGCACATCGCCCAAGGGCGAGTGCTGGAAGATGTCTGCGGTTCTGAACTCGAAGATCGATAAGCGATCAAGTTCGGCATCTGCGGGCTCACATGGCTTGGAATTTATGCCCGGAGACGAGTCCGGAGTTCCGGAAACACATATATAGCGTGAGGTTAAGTCCATGTGCGGCTCCTACGCCGGGGAATCTGTGGCCTCCGCGATGGGATTGAGCCTCCAATCCTTGGACGGAGCTGTATGCTCCGGATCTAAGGCCAGAGATGTTACAGGGGCTATCTCCTGGATACGGTTTGACGACTGATTTAAGTCATGTTCATCAAGGTGACCAGGAGTGGTTGCCGCGGTCTCGAATCCGGCGAAGATCAAATCTCCACGGGCGTCCGCGACGTAGTTCAAGCTTCCAAATCTGACCTGATGGCCAGGGGCATAGCTATCGATATGCTCCAGATGGCCAAACGATTTGGCCCGCAATACGAAGCCGCCGAATACGAAGATCTGTCCGTGGAGAAAGGTTTCTCCTTGGACAGCGTCATTGTTGACGATTGAAGGGGCCACCAGAACCTTTTGGGGACGGCACAGAGGAACTCTCAATGAAAGCACCAATGTCGGTGTCAAAACCGGCGGATCTCGGGTAGGGGATCCCGAACTGTGCGTCTAAGGTCGATGGTAACAGGAGACAGGGGACACGATGTTTACCCAGGTTCAGGCCCTCTCTATGGAGGTAGTACCCTACTTCCTGCTTGATTGATCTTGATGAATATGAGTATTACAAGAGTTGATCTACCACGAGATCGTAATGGCTAAACCCTAGAAGTCTAGCCTGTATGACTATGGTGATGATTATGTCCCCATCCGGACTAAGTCCTCCGGTTTATATAAGCACCAGGAGGATCTAGGGTTACACAAGGTGGGTTACAAGGAAGGGAATCTACATATTTGGTCGCCAAGCTTGCCTTCCACGCCAAGGAGAGTCCCATCCGGACACGGGTGCAGTCTTTGGTCTTCGCATCTTCAATGCCCATCAGTCCGGCCCATGGCTAACAGGCCCCACGCCCGAGGACCCCTTAGTCCAGGACTCCCACAGTAGCCCCGGAACCTGGCTTCAATGACAAGGTATCCGGCGCGTAGATCTGTCTTCGGCATTGCAAGGCGGGTTCCTCCTTACGAACGCCAAGATAGTCTTCGGACGTATTGAATGTGTCCGGACCTGTAACACGCACCACACAACCGCAGAGGGAATATAATTGTGTCCCATCTACTGACAACTTTTTGCAAGATGACATCACATTTGTTCGGTCACTATATCGAACCGTTTTCGTCTGCTGCTCCGCGTTTCAAGACGCAGTTTCCATTGGCACGTCTTGTCAAAGCAGAGATCGTGTCCCCTTATTGCGGGATTTTCATCAATTCGGGCGTGGGTAACCCAACCGTGCCTGTTAACACATCCCTTGGCAATGGGAGAGTTTTAAGGCGAGTGGGGAGGCGTTCGATATTCACTGCCTTTATAAGGGGATAAAGATTCCCCCTTCTTCTCCCATGCCTTCTCTCTTCCTTCGTCCTTCCACTCTTGAGCTCCAGCGCCCAAGTTCTCATCTTCTTCCCACTCAAGCTGGCACTCAACCATGTCCGGATCCAGAGGCCAAGGCAAGTGGATGGCCTCCTCCGTCAAGGAGAAGGACATTACTGAGCTTCGGGCGGCCGGGTACTTGGCGAAGGAAATCGCCCATCGCCTTCCAGCCCAGGGACAAGTCGTCCCCACGCCGAAGCCCAACGAGAGGGTGGTATTCATCCCTCATTTCTTCCGCGGGCTAGGGTTTCCACTCCACCCTTTCGTCCGCGGGCTGATGTACTATTACGGGATAGACTTCCATGATCTATCCCCAAACTCCTTCCTCAACATCTCGGCGTTCATCGTCGTGTATGAGGCCTTCCTCCGTATCCAATGTCACATCCCTAGTTCTGGTATGACCTAGACTAGCTGGTCATGTGTGCATCATGTTTAAATTTCAATAAATTTGAATTGGGGACATGTGAAAGCCTCAGAAATCATTTCTGAAAATGACCAAGATAAAAATTGCTTCAAATAAGTCCAAGAAAATGTTCCTGTGAATCTCTGGAAATATTGGCAAGGGATAAAATTCAAACCAATATTTTTAGAATCTCAGAAAGAATTATTTTGGGCCTTTGAATTAATCCAATAAATATTTGAATTGGATCTATATTTATTATATAATAAATATATTTTCAATAATTCTAAAAATTGTTGTGTGGCTTTGGATAAGACCACTTACCTTTCACAATTATTTTCATGAAGTTTCAAATTGATTTGGTATTTAGATCAAATCAAAACAAACAGCAGAAAATTAGAAAATAGAAAACAGGAAATAAAAGAGAGAGAGAGAGAAGGACTACTTGGCCAACCTACCTGTAACCGGCCCAGCTCGCTGGCCCAGCCCACCACCACCTCCCCTGTCGTCTTCCTCCCCTGCAAGGAGGACGGCGCGTGCCCGACGCGCGCACGCATGCGCCCCGGCACCTCCTCCCTCCCAGCCTGCCTGGCTCCCCCTCGACGCGCCTAGACGACGCCAGCGCGATGCCTGGACGCCTCGGACCTCTCTCACTCTTCCCCGTGGCCCTCTCCCCTCTGCCCCTCTCTCTCACCCACCGAACGCGCCATCGCCGCCGCTCGCCACCACCGCGGCCACCGCCGTCCTGACGACACCCCTAGCAGTCTACGAGCTCCGCCCCGATGCCCTCTTCCTCCTCACTGAGCCGCGCAACGTCGGACGCCCTGAAGCCTCGCCAACGCCGCCGTTTCCGACCTCGGTTGCCGGAGATCCCCGTCGTCGTTTCGCCGGACCCCGTGCCTCCCCTGCCTTGCCAAAAGCACCAGAAGAACCGCGGTGAGCCGCTGTACCGTTCTTCCCATGACCCATCGCCTATTTCGCTCTCTAACCGCATCAGCCACCGGAGCCGAACGCTCCCCGCCGCCGGCCACGTCGCCGCCACGGTTACAACACCCGCACGTCGCACCAGAGCACGTAGGCGTGCTCAGCTCTTCCTCGGGAAGCCGCAGAACCCACCGGTTCGTCTCGAAACGCACCGTAGCGCCTAACCCGCCGATGCCGAACTCCGGCCGCCGCCCAAGTGGTCGTCGCGGTCGACCCCGGCCTCCCTGAGCCTAGCTGGGTACACCCCTGGATGCGGGCGAGCGAGCTCTTCCTCGTGGAGCCCCCAGCGCGTCCAGCCGCCTCCCGTAGCGCGTTTCCGAGCATCGCCGCGGCGTTCGCGTGCTCGCCGGCGTTCAACTCCGGCGTGCTGATGTGGCAGCCTCATTAGCGCCTAATGACCTCGCTAATTAGCCCCCCTCACACTGACTCATGGGCCCCATGCCCTAATTAACATAGATTACATTTTTCTGTTTAGTTTTAACTAACCTCAGTGGGCCCACGCGTCATCTTTGACCAAGCTGACGTGGCCGTTGACTGGGCCCACATGTCAGCGACCTAACCAACACTGTGAAACTGACCGGTGGGACCCACTGGTCAGGTTTGACCTGGACCGTCCCCGTTGACTGCTGACGTCACCCTGACACACTGCTGACGCAATAAAGTATTTACTGGATTTATTTTTATATAGGAAATTCCAAAAAATGTAGCAAACTTCTAAAAATCATAGAAAATAATCTATAACTCAGATTGAAAAGATTTATATATGAAAAATGATCAGAAAAATCCAAAGAATCTGTTTATGGCATTATCATGAATGTTTGAACAACTTAAAGCTGCTGTATACAACAATTTGAATTAATGGCATTTGAAATGTCATATATGGAGTTTGAATTTGAATCTTAGATTCAAACCAACTCCATATAACTTGCTGCTTGTTGCATTAGCTCAAACCACAGCATATTGCCATGTCATGATCATGCATCATATTGTGCATTGCATTGATTGTGTTCTTCCTTGTTTGCCGGTGTTTGCCCCCTCTCGATAGACGTGGTTCCGACGATGAGTTCGATGACACTGATGAAGAGCTATATTATCTTCGAAAGTGCCAGGCAAGCAAAACCCCCTTGTTCATTCCGATACAATCCCACTCTCTCGCTACTTCTCTCTTTTACTACAGTAGGACAACAACGTTTCATCTATTACCTGATGCGGTAGTTGAACCCCTTTCCTCTGCATGACCTGTCATTGCCACAGTAAATAGATGAAACCCCCTCACACTGACTCATGGGCCCCATGCCCTGATGTGCCTACTCATCATGCTTGTTGTCATGCCTGCTATTGCTTAGAGTTGAGTCAGGTCTGATTCATCGGGGATGAATTGGAAAGTTGTGAACATGTCCTATTGTGTGAGAGCTAAGTGTGTGAACATGATTTGGTAAAGGTAGCGGTGAGAGGCCATGTAGGAGTACATGGTGGGTTGTCTCATTGCAGCCGTCCTCAGGAACTGAGTTCTGTGTTTGTGATCCATGAACAGTTACTACCACGCATTGGAATGCTTAAGTGCCCCTCTCGACTTATTAATCAACCTGATCTCTGTCCAGGAGTTGCAACCAGTTTCTGAAGTTTGTAGGTAGTGTTAGTAGTCTACCAAGTGGCACCCGGTACAGGTGGGCTTGGGACAGACTAGGCACAGTGGCACGGTGTACCAAGTGGCACCCGGATGGTGGGCTTGGGAACCCTGCTCACATTGTTTGGGGCCGTGAGCAACACCCCGGCCGGATCTCCTTGCGGATGGAACCCGAATAGGTGATAAACCTGGACAAGAGACTTGTGTGGTTAGTCAGGTCGTGGCCGACTCCCTCGCCAGGCTTCCGCTTGAAGGTTGCCGAGATACACGGCGTGTACATGGTGGTAAGTGGCGAGAGCGTGTGTGAAGAAGTACACCCATGCAGGGTTAACATCATCTATTCGAATAGCCGTGTCCGCGGAAAAGGACTTCTGGGTCGCCTGCACAGTTCATAGACAAGTGAATGGATACTCTAAAATGCGCAAGATAAGCGTGAGTGCTATGGATGGCGTTCTCGTAGGTAGACGGGAGCAGATCCATAGTGGTGTGTATTGATATTGTGAATATGTGGACTCGTGTGCGCCACCTCAAAAGAGATACTTGCAGTCGTAGTTTAGGATAGCCACCGAGTCAAAGCTGGCTTGCTGCAGTCAAACTCCACCATCCCTTTATTGATACCGATGCATATGTAGCTAGTTCTGATGTAAGTCTTGCTGGGTACATTTGTACTCACGTTTGCCTATTTTATGTTTTTACAGAGAGACGTAGTCTTGCTAGTAGTTCCGCGTGGACTTCGACGTTTAGCTTGTTCCCTCAGCTACGATCTTGTGCCCTAGGAAGCATCTAGTAGATAGTCAGGCTTCTCAGCCTTTCCATTTATAGTTGTCTGTACTCAGACATGTTAAGCTTCCGCATGTGTTTGACTTGTATGCTCTGAATGCTGGGTCCAGAGACCCATGTTTGTAATATCTGGCTCTTCGGAGCCTAATGAATAAATACTCTGAGTCGTAGAGTCTTGTTGTGATGCCATGTTGTATTTGCACATATCGAGCATATTGTGTGTATGATTGAAATGCTTGGTATGTGTGGGATCCGACAATCTAGTTGTTTATCCTTGCTAGCCTCTCTTATGGGGAAATGTAGTCTTGTGCTTCCATGAGCCATAGTAGTCCGCTACAGCCCGGTTCACCGAAGTCCTGCTAGCCCAACACTACTGCTCCGGAACACCTGACTGGCCGGCATGTGATTCACTTCGTTCCTGTGTCTGTCCCTTCGGGGAAATGTCACGCGGTGACATCCGGAGTCCTGCCTAACCTGCTACAGCCCGGGTTCCCGGAGTCCTGTTAGCCCAGTGCTACAGCCCGGATTCACATGCTGCTGACCGACATGCTCGATGTTGATTCATGTATGCCTGTCCCCGTAAGTTAGTGCCACTTTGGGTTCACGACTAGCCATGTCAGCCCGGGTTCTCTGTCATATGGATGCTAGCGACACTATCATATACGTGAGCCAAAAGGCGCAAACGGTCCCGGGCCATGGTAAGGCAACACCCGTGGGAATACCGTGCGTGAGGCCGCAAAGTGATATGAGGTGTTACAGGCTAGATCGGTGTGACTTAGAATCGGGGTCCTGACATCCAACCCCACTTCGGGCTATGGCTCAAAGTTTTCAACGTGAAGCCGAAGGTGGTGGATGGCCAACACGCAGAGTGCGGAGGAGCCATGGTGAGTAAGCTGTCCAATGTATCCTGGCCGAAAGGCACTTTCATGGAGACTGTCAAGGAATGGCAGAAACAATGGTTCTACATTACGGAACCCCACGTACCAACTAGGCCGCAGCTGCCGAATTCAACCCTGGTGCTCCAACACGGCTCACCCCCTGGGACGAGAAGAGCCCGAACTGGTGTTCGCCAGATGAGCTAATAGCGCTGGAAACGCACATTCAGAGCATGGTGGACAAGAATGTCAAACTTGTCGATGTAATCCAGGTGATGCTAGTTCGCCGGATTCTCCCGTGCCATAGCCGAAGCCTCCCGCTATGGAAGTTCAATCCGAAGAAGCACCATACCCTGAAGAGGCTCTTCGAGACTACTCACAAAGATGCCTGGAGGCTGCGCTTCAAGGGCAACGAGACACCACCAGCCACGGATACGGACCGTGGGCATGATGTTAATCACCCCGCCAGCGAGGTGAGTTTTTAATGCGTCCTCTACTTCTTTGTTTCAAGTTGGGTATCTGAATTTTTACTGTCATTGCTTCTTCAGGAATGGATGGAGAGGGCGACGAAGATCCAGTGCCCGGCTCTGTTGCCTGAAGAACCAGTCATTCCGCGTCTAGCAAAGATGCTGGTGCCGGCGCCCTATACGGCACCGGCGAAGAAGGCCAAGGGGGTCCGGAGCGGCCCCCGCCGCAAACGGACGCGACGTCCGCAGACAAGACCCATTCCTCCATCGCTGAAGACGACGATGATAAAGAGGAAGAGAAGGAGGAGGAGAGTGACTCTCCCCCGAATGGAGGCAGAAAGAAGACGGCGGCCTCCACAATTCTAGAAACGGAGGCGCCCAAGAGGGGGAAGGGCCAGCCTGCGGGCGGCTCCGTATGGGACGTCGACAGCAGTCCGGAGCGACGCCCCGGCACTAAGCCTCGGGCCGCATCGTAAGTGCTAAGACTCGTACATGCCCATAGATCTAACCTCTCCTCTTTGTCGTATTGACATGGTCAATCATGCTGTTACAGTCCGGCCCACGACAGCTCCCAGCGATCCTCATCGGAGGGTTCGTTGGACTCGAAGGAGATGGCCAGCGAGACACCGCCGGCCGCTTACTCTCCCAAGGCCAAGGGAGACAACGAGGTGCTCTCCCAACGGACCTTCACAGGCCGGGGAGAGGCGCCAGAAGGCGAAGCCCCCGTCGCCGAACACTAGGGGGAGTCCATTCCCATGGAGACTGGGGATGAGGGCCGTATTCAATTAGGCCCTCAACCGGACTCGATTCCGGAGACCGATGCGGCTCCGGGATCCTGCACGCAGCCAAGAAGGGGGTATGCCTATTCCACCGGTGACCCCTGTCTAATCAGGGGCACCAGATAATCTGCTGGAAGCGCTACGAGGCGCTTCCATTGTGGACAAGCACCGTGTTCTTATCGGCACGGTGATTGAAAGGGTTCAGTCCGCCAAGAGCGGACTGACCGAAGCCTGCAGCAACCTGCTGACAGGTTTTGAGGTAAGCGACGCAAAAGGAGAAAATCCCGATATAGACAGTAGCCCCTAAGACACTGCCCAGTGTCCGGAAAGAAGAGACCGGACAGAGGATCAATCCCTGATGGCAGGAAACTAACTAAACTTCTCTGAAATGAATACGCAGGTGTCGCTATGGGCCACGGCCTCACATACTGCCGAAGTCTCCGGACTGCAGCAGAGACTGGAGCAGGCCGAGGAGGAGCTTGGTCGGGTGAGGAGGCAGCTCCAAGAAAAACAAGGTATGTGATAACCAGTTTTATAATTAAGAAGGTAAAATTATATGCGTTGACTGAAGTGTCAAGATATAGATAGGAGCGACGACTGAGGTCGAGGCCCTGAAGGAGGCCCTGGCCGAAGCCGAGGGGAAGGCTGTCAAGGAGCAGGCCGCCCGTAAGAAGCTCAAGGCCCGTGTCAACGAGGTTCAGCAAGAGCTCCAAGATGCGGTGAAGAAGTGCGAGACCTTGGAGCGCGACGCGTCGGTTCGAGAGACCGAACTCGCCAAGGCTCGTCAGAGCAGGGAGAGGCCCAAGGCGCCCTCCAAGAGATCCAGGAGGCCAGGAAGATCGCGGCGGGTAAGGCATTTAGTATGCAAAGCAAGTATATGAAGAAGAAGTATTTCTTACTAACCCGGATTCGGAGTTCTCCAGGAGCCTACGCTGATCTGGCGCGCAGTGTGTCCGATGCCGCGGAATTCTTTCGAGCCGAAGAAGGGAGCTCCACGGAGAAATTGTTCTGGTCATAGTATCTTGCGCCAGAGCATCCCGTGCCCTTCACCAAACAGCTGAAACAGCTGGTGGAGCTGCATAGGGTGGCCGAACTAGGCATGAAGGATTTGATAATTCGTCTATGGCCAGCCAAAGCTACGCCCGGCAGCTACTTCGGACTCATGAAGCGGCTGGTGAATGCCTGTCCTCGGCTGGACGTTGTCAAGCAATCAGCATGTATTGAAGGTGTGCGCATGGCCTTCGCCCGTTGCAAGATGTGGTGGGCGAAGATTGACGCCGTTGAGGTGGCCAGGGGGCCGCCAGAGGGCAAGGAGCACCGCATACCCGAGCACTATTTTGCGGATGTCCTAGAAGGGTCTCGCATTGTGGCAACGCAGTGTGGGCAAGACATTATTTTCTAATGAATATATTTGTATTGTCTTTGCCTTGTATGATTAAACAAAGTTGGTTTGTAATATAATGCTTGATATGTTTTAATTTTTTCCTCCTGTGCGGCCGTGTTGTATGAAATCTGAGGGTTGGCCAGTCGTCGGCTTCTGCCCCCACATAGGTAGTACGGAGGTGTTCGGGATGGAATCTAAACAATCTTGACCCAATTATATGGTCCTTGAAAGAGTTGTTTAGCGCAACGAACCAGGCAATCAGACTATGCGGCTTAAACGCCCTCACTTAGCCATAGGAGTTTTACAATAAAACGTGGGTCCAGCCCTTGGTATTCGAACCAGAGTTCTATGATCGTCTGATCGGGAAGTACCGATCCTTCGCGTAATGTGGAAAAAATTCCAACAATTTGCAACCCCCGAACAGCTGACCGGCTCTCGCCATATCATGACAGTCAGTTTTCGGCTTTCTCTACCGAGGTACTCCTTTGGATAAACTAGGGCACAATCACAGCAGTTCTCCCTTTACTACCTTAGCCGATATAGCGGAACGTAAGGTAGCAAGCACAGGAGCCGGGCAACCCAACTATTGACCAAAGACATGATTCGGAGCCAATGCATATAATGCTAAATTCGGGGTGCCGAACTATACTATAAAAGTGTTCGGACTTTTGTTGCCATGTTGTGGGGTGCTATGAAGCCCCTGGCAAGGTGGAACACACCGAGTGTACTGGTGTTATCTGATAGAATTACCTGGAAGGAAAAAGGCAAAAAGAAAGAAAGAGGAAGAACTAGTGGTAAGCTAAAGCCGTGGAAATTTAGGCCGCAAATTGTTTCTATTATAATTTCATTGGTGCGTTAAAGCGCGTTCGTACAAGTTGTGCAATAAGCAGAAAGGCTATTTACTATGCCTTCACCAAGAGAGAGTTGCGTATGGGTCCTGAAAAACAGGTAGAGTGATCGTTTAACGAAACCACCTAGAGAAGTCCCCCATATATCTACGGCTCTCCCGTGCCGAGCTTGTATAATACCATCCAACGGGGTCAACTTACCGCTCTTATTCTTGTCGTCTTGGCGTGCTTGTCCTTCGAGAGGATCCATGATCAGGATATCGGATGGGGTCTGCGGGAGTGAGACCTGAAAGAAAAAAGTGAAAGTGAAAGTATGTGTGTATCCGTTGTCGGTTGAGCCGCACTGTGGACCACAAGCTAGTTGTGCCTCCATCGATGCCCATGGAATTTCGAGTGCGTAGTTATGTACGCGCGGCGCGAATGCCACTGCTTGATCGGGACTGAGACGGCGGTCGGATTGCTAATCGAGCTCCTGGCGAGCCGAGCTGTCCTGCTGCAGGGTAGTTCGGACCCTTTTAACCGTGTCCGTGGGCTCGGCAGCCGGATTACGGTTCTGCTTGAAAAGGTCGCTCTGTACTTCTACTGCTAGGGCGGCGGTGTGCTCCTCTGTACGGAGGGAGTGTTCCGTGTTTTCGTTGACCATTATAACGCCGCGTGGATCAGGCATCTTGAGCTTAAGATAAGCATAGTGAGGTACCGCATTGAATCAAGCAAATGCGGTTCGTCCAAGCAGTGCATGATAGCCACTGCGAAAGGGGATGATATCGAAGATTAATTCCTCGCTTTGGATGTTGTCCGGAGATCCAAAGACTACCTCTAGTGTGATTGAGCCCGTACAGTGGGCCTCTACACCTGGTATGACTCCTTTAAAGGTAGTCCCTGTGGGCTTGATCCGTGAAGGGTTAATGCCCATTTTGCACACTGTATCCTGATAGAGCAGATTGAGGTTGCTGCCATCGTCCATAAGGACTCGCGTTAGGTGGAATCCATCAATGATTGCGTCCAGGACTAGTGCGGCTGATCCGCCATGCGGGATACTGGTCGGATGATCCCGACGATCAAAAGTGATCGGGCACGATGACCATGGGTTGAATTTTGGGGCGACTGGCTCTATCGCATAAACGTCCCTTAGTGCGCGCTTGCGCCCCCTTTTGGGGATGTGTGCATATATCATGTTCACCGTTTTGACCTGAGGGGGAAACTTCTTCTGTCCCCCTGTGTTTGTCTGCCGGGGTTCCTCGTCACCGTTCTGTCTCTGTGATCCCTTTTCATTGGTCTCAGCATTTAACTTGCCGGCTTGTTTAAAAACCCAACAATCTATGTTGGTATGATTGGCTGGTTTATCGGGGGTGCCATATATCTGGCACGGGCGATCGAGTATGCGGTCTAGGCTGGATGGTCCCTGATTGTTTCTCTTGTACGGTTTCTTCCGCTGGCTGGACTTGGAGCTGCTGAATCCGGCGTTGACTGTTGTGTCGTCGGTATTATCCCCATTGCTTCGGCGTTTGTGTCTGTTACGTTGGAACTTCCCGTTGCTGTTCTTAACCTCAGAGGGCCCTGCCTCGCTGGTTGTGTTTGTGCTACGAGCCAACCAACTATCCTCACCCGCGCAAAAGCGGGTCATGAGTGCCATGAGGGCTGCCATAGATTTTGGCTTTTCTTGGCCGAGGTCGCGGGCGAGCCATTCATCGCGGATGCTATGTTTAAAGGCCGCTAGGGCTTCGGCATCCGGACAGTTGACGATTTGGTTCTTTTTAGTTAGGAACCTAGTCCATAACTTCCTAGCTGACTCCCCGGGTTGTTGAACTATGTGGCTTAAGTCATCGGCGTCTGGTGGCCGGACATATGTACCTTGGAAGTTGTCGAGGAAGGCCTCTTCCAACTCCTCCCAGTTGCGAATAGAATTTTCAGGCAGGCTGTTTAACCAGTGCCGAGCTGGTCCTTTGAGCTTTAGCGGGAGGTATTTGATAGCATAGAGGTAGTCTCCCCGGGCCATGTGGATGTGGAGGATAAAGTCCTCGATCCATACCGCGGGATCAGTTGTCCCGTCGTATGATTCAATATTCACGGGTTTAAACCCTTCGGGGAATTCGTGATCCATTACTCCATCGGTGAAACAAAGAGGGTGTGCGGCACCTCTATATCGGGCCACGTCATGACGTAGTTCCAATGGAGTCCGTCTACGGTTGTCAGCCCGGGTGTGACTAGGTTTGTCACGTCCGAATAGGTAGCCAGTATCACGTGCGAAAGAACGTCCCCACGATCCATAAATCGATCGGGTGTATCCTGCTCTGCTATCCAGGGTCTGCCGGAGGTCGTATGTATGACCCCAAACTGTTTTATCTCTGTTTTTTCGTGGTGGCGGGGCGGGCTGCTGTTCGGCTTGAGTT
Organism: Aegilops tauschii subsp. strangulata; assembly: GCF_002575655.3. Taxonomy (NCBI): domain Eukaryota; kingdom Viridiplantae; phylum Streptophyta; class Magnoliopsida; order Poales; family Poaceae; genus Aegilops; species Aegilops tauschii. The sequence continues at coordinate 53,146,559 of NC_053039.3, forward strand.
GCCGCTCTATCCCGACCGCGAGGGGGTCGGTCCGCTGCCCTGTCCCGACCGCGTAGTGTTCGGTCGGCCGCATTATGCGAGGGAGGTATGTGCTTCGGTGCCTCTTCATCGAACTGAGGTAGCAACCTTCGCTTTGGGTAACTCTTGGCTGGGCATCTGAGGCCGTGTTCTTCGGCTGCCAGAACATCAGTCCATCTGTCGACGAGCAGATCTTGGTCAGCTTGAAGCTGCTGCTGCTTCTTTTTCAGGCTCCTTGCGGTGGCTATTAGCTAGCGCTTGAAGCCCTCCTGCTCGAGAGGTTCCTCAGGCACGATGAAATCTTCGTTGCCGAGGCTTTCCTCATCCTCAGAGGGCGGACGATAACTACCGTCCTCCGAGTCGTTGGGCCTGGCATGTTCGTCGGGGCTAGCTTGCCCATTTTCTTGCTCCTCCTGTTTGGATGTTACCTCGGCAAGGTCTTCATTGTTTTCGGCATCGTCCGGAGTATTATTTTCTCCGGTGCCAGCATTGCTGTCTTTTGAACGACGTGACATAGAGCGGCGTCAAGGACGCCAGCATTTTTGCTGTGTCTCAGGAGGTTTATTCTCGACTGGATTTTCTTTGTCATCGTCGTTGGTTGTTTTGGGTGTGTCCACCATGTACACATCGTACGAAGAGGTGGTCGTCCAGCGTCCGGTGAACGGGGACTTTGATTTTGCTCCCCATCGGCCTCGTCTTCCATACCGTCGATGTCTTCAGAGTCGTAATCAAGCGTGTCGGTTAAATCCTCGACTGTGGCTATGAAGTGGGTGGCGGGTGGGAAGCAAGATTCTCCTTCATCAGCCCCTAGTTCGAACCGAACATTGTTCGGTTGTGAGTCCCCCCGCCAAGGACAGGCTCTTGAATGAGTTTAGCACATCACCCATGGGCGAGTGCTGGAAGATGTCTGCGGCGCTGAACTCGAAGATCGATAAGCGATCAAGTTTGGCATCCGCGGGCTCACATGGCTTGGAACTTACGCCCGGAGATGAGTCCGGAGTTCCGAAAACACAAATATAGTGTGAGGTTAAGTCCATGTGCGGCTCCAATGCCGGGGAATCTGTGGCCTCTGCGATGGGATTGAGCCTCCAATCCTTGGACAGCGCTGTATGCTTCGGATCTAAGGCCAGAGATGTTACAGGGGCTATCTCCTACATACGTTTTGACGACAGATTTAAGTCATGTTCATCAAGGTGACCAGGAGTGGTTGCCGCGGTCTCGAATCCGGCGAAGATCAAATCTCCACGGGCGTCCGCGACGTAGTTCAAGCTCCTAAATCTGACCTGATGGACAGGGGCGTAGCTATCGATCTGCTCCAGATGGCCAAACGAGTTTGCCGCAATACGAAGCCGCCGTACGAAGATCTGTCCGGGGAGAAAGGTTTCTCCTTGGACAGCGTCATTGTTGACGATTGAAGGGACCATCGGAACCTTTTGGGGACGGCACAGTGGAACTCTCAATGAAAGCACCAATGTCGGTGTCAAAACTGGCGGATCTCGGGTAGAGGGTCCCGAACTGTGCATCTAAGGTCGATGGTAACAGGAGACAGGGGACACGATGTTTACCCAGGTTCGGGACCTCTCTATGGAGGTAATACCCTACTTCCTGCTTGATTGATCTTGATGAATATGAGTATTACAAGAGTTGATCTACCACGAGATCGTAATGGCTAAACCCTAGAAGTCTAGCCTGTATGACTATGGTGATGAGTATGTCCCCATCCGGACTAAGTCCTCCGGTTTATATAAGCACCAGGAGGATCTAGGGTTACACATGGTTGGTTACAAGGAAGGGAATCTACATATTTGGTCGCCAAGCTTGCCTTCCAAGCCAAGGAGAGTCCCATCCGGACATGGGTGCAGTCTTCGGTCTTCGCATCTTCACAGCCCATCAGTCAGGCCCATGGCTAATAGGCCGGACGCCCGAGGACCCCTTAGTCTAGGACTCCCTCAGCCACCTCAAAGCTATTCTTTCCGATCAATCTATCCTAGAGTTCGTACTAGAGTAACGCAAGTTATTCTTTTCGATCGATCTAATCAAGAGTTCGTACTAAGATAACACCAAAGCAAGTTCATATTCATAATACTCAATCGACACAAAGAACTGCAAGGAGACCCGAAAGTTTCTACCGGAGAAAAATGTGCATCAACCCCTATGCATAGATTACCCCAATATCACCGCGGGAATCCGCGAGTTGAATGCCAAGACACATATCAAGTGAATCAGTATGATACCCCAATTGTCACCTCAAGTATTCATTTCACAAGATATATATCATGTCTCTCATCTATGAATATTCAATCCGACAAGACAAAAATTCAAAGGGTAAAGATTCAATTCATCATAACAAGAGTATAGAGGGTAGAACATCATATGATCCGACTATATTAACAAAGCCCATGATATAGATCACGAGAGAGAGAGATTAAACACATAGCTACTGGTACAAACCCTCAGCCCCGAGGGTGGACTACTCCCTCCTCATCGTGGTGGCCGCCGGGATGATGAAGATGCACTACTAGGGAAAACCTTACACAGAATCTTAGCAGCAGCGCAGTTTAAAAACAGACGCTACTGCTAACTAGCAGTAGCGAGGTTGGAGAAACCGCGCTACCAATAAAATGGTAGCAGTAGCGCTCTAGGTGTAACAAGCGCTACTACTATAATTGCCACGGTGTTGCCTCCAGGCTAGATATAGTAGTAGCGCCCTTCCAGGGATGCGCTGCTGCTAAAGTACTTAGTAGCAGCATTTTTCTGAAAAACTCGCTGCTGCTAAGTATTGCACCTAATTAAGTTTAGTCCCATACTACTAAGCGAACAAGGTGTTTACCACCTTAAATATGTTACTTCTCAAACTATCTCGAGCACTTGGTCTTCATTGAACTATATGTGTAGGATTTGTGGCTGCAATATGAATCTTCACCAGTGCCTATACACGTACCGTGAGGATTCATGTTGACTATTTAGATTCTACACAAAAAGATCAATGATGACCAATGTATATTTTTGATGCGTGCTTAGACTTAGCAGTAGTGTGTTTCCGTAAAACGCGCTATAGCTACTTTAGCTATAGCGCGTTTCCTAAAGGGCACTACTGCTAGTTCGACTTAACCACCCGCGGGCTCAAAATTTTGCTAAGTCCTCATTTCCCCCTGTTCCCCTACTCCTCTGTCGCCGCCGCCCGAGCCCGAGCATGCCCTCACCGCCGCCGCCCCAGGCCGCCCTCAACCTCACCGCCGCCGCCCGCCGCCGCTCTCGACCTCACCGTCGCCGCCCTCGACCTCACCGCCGCCGCCCGAGCCCGCCCAGCACCGCCACCTCCCGATCCCGAGCCCGCCCTCACCGCCCCTACCTCTTCGTCGCCGAGCACCTCCCCGCCACCGTCTCTCCCGCCTCTGTAAGCCCCCACCCCTCCCCCACCCCCTCTCTCTCTGCTTAGTTAGTAGATGTTTTTTAGTAGTAGTAGATGTTAATTTAGGGTTCATAGATAATAATTTTTAGTAGTAGTAGATGTTAGTTTGTAGTAGTGATGGTGCTAGTTAACTAGGGCAGTATGGTTAATAGTAGATGTTTTTTACTATTGTGTAATGTAGTTTTGTTTACTGTTTTTAGTAAGTGTTTACAATAATTAGTAAGTAAATTAATAAACTAGTTGAACTAGTTTAGTTTTAGTTGAACTAGTTTAGTAAGAAAATTAATAAACTAGTTGAATTAATAGGACTAATGTATTTTTAGTAAGAAAATTAATATAACTTGTTGAACTACTTTATTTTTAGAAAGAACTAGTTTTTTTCTTTTTATATTAAGTTTATATTTAGTAAGAACTAGTTGAATTAATAGAACTAGTTTAAGCAATTATTCAGGATGTATTAGTGATAACTTATATAGGGTATTTACTTTTGCAGAAATCAAGGAGCCCCTCCATCATCCCCGCCGTCGTCCCCGTCACCGACCCCCTCCGACCTCGAGGTGAGACCAGCCAAATCTCCATGTCAATATGAGTCCTATAAGATAATATATATGATGTAGATAAAAACATGTATATCCCGTGTTGCTCAAATAGGATATGTGGTTGCCCAAGTGGCCTTCCATGCTTAGGTTACACCTCCGAGTGGCCTATGTTTTGCCGGAGTGTTGATTAATTTCCGTTCCGGCAAATTTCAAGCGCTCGATATGTCCTTTTTTAGCAAAGGTCATGCCGGATTTTTCCGTGAATTCTGGCATGACTTATGCTAGAATATGTAGGAAATATCGAGTGGCCTGGATTTTCTTGAAAAATAATGATCTAATTTAGGTTTTTTAGTACATATATTTAATTGTACAAGTTTAATATTTGAATTATGAACGTAGGAAATGCCGTACTCGGACGAAGAAAGTCTCCCGGGGGAGTGCAGCTGGTGCCACGACGATCGAGGTCTGTGCGACAGGTTCCTTGAGCTGGACGAAGATCGGCGCTTCAGCATTAAGCTCGAGGAGACCTTCGACGTTGAAACGGTACGCAACGACGACAAGTGTTTTTTTCGTAATTAAGCACGACTTCAACTATTTCAACGTCTAATTTTCATCTTTTACAATTCGACTAGCTTATCCCATGCCATGCAAGACGCTATGTCTTGGAGAGGATGGGTTTTGAAGACCATGAAAATTTTGAAACAAAGAAAATACACCTAAGGACCCATCATGATATGGATTTTGAAGTAAATTTGTACAATTCTCAGAGCGTAACCCATTTTGGTTGCCAAAATTGGGAAGCACTTTGCAAAATGTATGGTTTTTATGAGGGTATGATTGTCACCATGGATCTTGGTGATCCTGACATCGAGCAAAACAATATGGACATTTGGGTCCTTGTTGATATGCTTCCGATTCTACCGCTATGTGAGTTTCTCAAACATAGTTATTAACTAATTTATATTGTTTATTTCAAAATAGTTGACAGCTATATTTCCATTGACAGCTCATTTTGAATGTTCAAACAATGTGCGGAACATGGTAGACAAAACCCACTACACTGATGGTTCCGAATTAACTTATAAGGAGAAAAATCATCGTATCGCATTTTGTACTTACTTTGAGAATTACAATACCTATTATCAAACTCCTCCAAATTATGGTGAATACGTGCCACTAGTGCACGTGTTGAACCACGGTAACTTCTATGGAGATACCCTGGTAAGATTTTTTACTATTACGACATCCGTGCATCTTTTGCATACTTCTAAAACTAGTACATCATTGCTAACTACGAAGTTATTACTATGTTTTTCAACAGAAAATCCCGATGGATTGTGTGCCTCATCTGATGTATCAGAATGGTCGCCTTGAAGTTCTGAACATAATGCCAGGTCATCCTACGGATCTCACCTGTGCATATCGGATTTCTAAAACCGGTGAACACATGCTAATCAAAGAATGGAAAAAATGTTTGGACATTCGTAAGGAGGTTCTTGGAAGCAACATTAAGCGAAAGGCAAGAATTGGAGACAGGATAATCTCCATTCTCCATAATGGAGAGCCAGGGGCTATCTTGTTTTTTGCTATTTTACCTTAGAGAATATAGTAGGTCCTAAGAGAATGTAGTAGGCCCTATGAGGTACAATATGTTTATTATGTGGTACAATGTGTGTTAGAGTTGATGATGAGGAGTAGTTGTGATTATGACTAGTGACCAACTTGCTATGTGATGTCTCATCGATGAAAACGATGATCATGAGGAGGTGTTATATGACAATGATGTATTATGATGATAAGTTGTTAATGATATGATGATGATGATGATGATGATATTTATTATATCATTGCGTGAAAGAACCGCGGATTAGTTTCAAGTGGATGTCCATCCACTTGAAAGTAGTCCATGGTTCTTTCACCCAGTGATGTAATAACTCATTATGATGTAAAAACAATCTCTAAATTGCTGCTCAATGAAAACTTGTATAGAGGTGTATGAATACAACATGAAACAAAAAAGAAATAAAATACGGAATAATAGTAGTAGCGCGGGCACGGAGAGGCGCTGCTAGTAATTAGCAGTAGCGCTGTGTGGGCAAGGCGCTACTACTAAGTCGATGTAGCAGTAGCGCTTGTCAACCGACGCTACTGCTAACCTTTAGCTATAGCGTCGTATCAGTAGCGCTCCTGCCCGCGCTACTGATAGGCCTAAAACCCGCGCTGCTGCTAGGCTTTTCCCTAGTAGTGATGGCCACGGTGATGATTCCCCCCTCCAGCAGGGTGCCGGAACGGGTCTAGATTGGTTTTCGGCGGCTACGGAGCCTTGCGCCGGCGGAACTTCTGATCTAGGTTTACCCCGATGGGTTTCGGAATAATTGGGAATTCATAGTGCAAAGAAGGGGTACATGAGGCCACCGAGGTGGGCACAACCCACTTGGGCGCGCCAGGTGGGCCTGGCGCACTCTGGTGGGTTGTGCCCCCCTCGGGGCACCCCCCCCCCCAGGTGCTACTCTGGCCCAATGGGTGTCTTCTGGTCCATAAAAAATCACCGTGGAGTTTTGCTGCATTTGGACTCCGTTTGGTATTGATTTCCTGTGATGTAAAAAACAAGCAAAAACAGCAACTGGCACTGGGCACTGGGTCAATAGGTTAGTCCCAAAAAATGATATAAAGTTGCTATAAAATGATTGTAAAATATCCAATAATGATAATATATTGGCATGAATACTTCATAAATTATAGATACGGTGGAGACGTATCAGCATCCCCAAGCTTAATTCCTGCTCATCCTCGAGTAGGTAAATGATAAAATAAGTAATTTAATAAGTGTGAATGCTAGCAAAGTGCATAAGTTTGATCAATGATAATTTCAATCACTTTTCCTAGCATCATAACAGTAATTCTTTCTCATAAAACTCATCATGACATAGTAGCAAGCAATTCACATGTTAAGGTTCAAACAATGAATTCTCTTGAAACTCAACAACCCCTATGTTCTTAGTCACCAAGCAATTGCAATTTAACTTATTCAATAGGGTTTAAGTAAGAGCTCCACATACTCAACCATCATATAGTCTTCTATGATTGCTAACACTCACGGCATACACATGAGCAAAATGTTTCAACCGGACACATAGAAAGATAGGGGCTTATTGTTTTGCCTCCCAATGTATTCACCTCAACGGTGAAGTCAACAGTAATAACTCATGCTACCCATATTCAACTGGACATATGTGCCTAGATCTTTCCTCACCACAAGATGCTTGCCAAAAGAGAAAAATAAAAAGGAAAAGAGAGAATAACTTTGACTCTTGCATTAAAGTAAATACATAAAAGTAAAATATAGGCCCTTCGCAGAGGGAAGTAGGGATTTGTAGAGGCGCCAGAGCTCAAAGCGAAAATTGAGAGATAAAAATATTTTGAGAACCATACTTTTCCCACCAACGAAAACGACTTAGAGCTCCCAACACTTTCCATGCTAGATATATCATAGGTGGTTCCCAAACAGAAAATAAAGTTTATTCCTTTTTCCACCATACTTTCACTTTCCATGGCTAGCCGTATCCATGGGTTCCCTCCATACCAACACTTTCCAAGGAATTTGTTATTTGACAACATAAAGTAAATTCATTTTTCATTTCGGGACTGGGCATCCCTAAAACCTTTGCCTTACTCTCGTGCAATGACAAGTGAATAAACACTCATCGTGAGAATAACACATCTAGCATGGAAAATATTGGCCACCCCTCACCGCCTAGCGAGCGGTACGAGCACACAAAAGAGAAATTTATTTTTGAAAATTAGAGATGGCACATACAAATTTGCTTAGAATGGCACGGAAATACCACATATAGGTAGGTATGGTGGACTCTTGTAATAAGATTTGGGTTTAAGGGTTTTTGTTTGCACAAGTAGTATCTCTACTTGGTGTGGAATTTTTGGCTAGCAAAGATGGGGGGCAAGCACCACATGTTAAAGGATCTATGACAATATGACTTCTATGTGAATATGAACAAACATAAATCATTACGTTGTCTTCCTTGTCCAACGTCAACAATTTTGGCATATAATATTTTGATGGGGGCTCACAATCACAAAATATTTCCATGATAGTGTATTTGCATGTGAAAGTTCTCTTCCTTATACTAATTATTCGTGAATTGCTTGTATGACCAATATTATGATTGTCAAGCCTCAAAAGATTTCACTTTCTAGACCCAATGTGAAGCTACCACTAGGCATGATATGATTTCAACTTCATGACATTCAATTTATTCAACAATTTACTCATAGGATATAAGTGAAGCAGAAGAGTAAATGACAAACTACTCCGAAAAGATGTAAGTGAAGATCAAACGAGTAGTTAAGTAAATAGGTAGCCATTTGAGGACTCTCTCTTATTTAAAAGTTTCAGATCTAAGTATTTTATTAAAATAGTAAGCAAAAACAAAATAAAATGGCATTCCACGAAGAGCACACATCATGTGAAGAAGCAAAAACTTAGGTTCAACCGAAACTAACCGATAATTGTTGAAGAAGAAAGGTGGGATGCCTACCGGGGCATCCCAAAGCTTAGATGCTTGAGAATTCTTGGAATATTAAATTGGGATGCCTTGGGCATCCCCAATATTGAGCTTTTGTGTCTCCTTAATTCCTTTTATATCCTGATTTTCCTAAATCTCAAAAGCTTCATCCACACAAAACTCAACAAGAACTCGTGAGATAAGTTAGTATAAACCAATGCAAAAGCTTTATCATTCTCTACTGTAGCAAATCACAAAAATTATTATTAAACATTGCATACTAAATGCCTCTGCATATTTAATATTCCTATCCTCAAATAGAATCATTAAACAAGCAAACATATGCAAACAATGCAAACATAACAGCAATCTGCCAAAACAGTACAGTCTGTAAAGAATGCAAGATTCATCATACTTCCCTAACTCCAAAAATTATGAAAATCTACCAAACTGTATAGAATTTATCAGAGCTTAATTTTCAAAAAGTATCAACATTTTATCACACTCTGACTTTTCTAGGGAATTTTTGCAACAGCCGTAAACTTTCTGTTTTCAAACAGCAACATGTAGACTTGTAAAATAAGCAAGGTAAAGGCTATCCTTGACATTTTTATTGAAAATAAAGATGCAAAACATTATTCTAAATATCAGCAAGCAAATCCTAACAAAATAAATTGACGCTCCAAGTAAAACACATATCATGTAATGAATGAAAATATAGTTCCAAGTGAGGTTACCGATAATGTTGGAGACGAAAGAGGGGATGCCTTCCGGGGCATCCCCAAGCTTAGTTGCTTAGATCTTCCTTGGATATTACCTTGGGGTGCCTCGGGCATCCCCAAGATTAGGGTCTTGTCACTCCTTATTCTCCTCATATCGATATCTCACCCAAAACTAGAAAACTTCAATCACACAAAACTTAACAGAACTTTGTGAGATAGGTTAGTATGATAAAGAGCAAACCATTTCACATTGGTACTGTCAAAGACAAAATTCATAATTGTTTCCACACCATTAATACTGTAGTATATCATTTCCACAATTTATATTGAGCAATATAAGCCATAGAAATTAGAAAGCAAGCAAACTATGCATTGGAAACAGAATCTGTCAAAAATAGAACAGTCTGTAATGATCTAGATAACTACCATACTTATGCTACTCCAAAAATTATGAAAAAATTAGAACACGTGAGAAATTAGTATATTAAACTTCTTCAAAAAGGATCAACTCAAAAGCACTCTTCTGTTAAAAATTAGACCTATTTTCGTGAGCGCAAAAGTTTCTGTTTTTCAGCAGGGTCAAAACAACTATCACCCAACATGATCATAAAGGCTTTACTTGGCACCTTATTGAAACAAAAGCAATAAACATGATCAATACAGTAGAATAATCATGTGAACACACAAAAACAGTAGGTAAAAGTGTTGGGTTGTCTCCCAACAAGCGCTTTTCATTAATGCCTTTTAAGCTAGGCATGATGATTTCAATGATGCTCGCATAAAAGATAAGAATTGAAACATAAAGAGAGCATCATGCATCATAAGTTCCTCTCTCATAATAATTTTCAGTATCATCATGAATAGATTCATCAATATAACCATTACATAAAGCATTCTTTTCATGATGCATAAGCATAGAAATTTTATTACTCTCCACATAAGCAAATTTATTCTCATGAATAGTAGTGGGAGCAAACTCAACAAAATAACTATCATGTGATTGAAAATTAAAAGCATGATGACAAGTTTCATGGTTATTATTATTCTTTATAGCATACATGTCATCACCATAATCATCATAGATAGAAACCTTTTTATCATAGTGAATTGAAACCTCTTCCAAAGTAGTGGATTCATCGTTAAATAAAGTCATGACCTCTCCAAATCCACTTTCATCAATATAATCATCATAAATAGGAGGCATGATTTCATCCTAATAATTTTTCTCATCAAAACTTGGGGGAGTAAAAATGTCATCTTCATCAAATATAGCATCCCCAAGCTTGTAGCTTTGCATATCATCAGCATCATGGATATTCAAAGAATTCATACTAACAACATTCCAATCATGCTCATCATTCAAATATTTTGTGCCAAACATTTTATTGACTTCTTCTTCTAACAATTGAGCACAATTTTCCGAACCATTATTTTCAAGAAAGATATTATAAAGATGATCAATAATATGATGCAACCTCAATTCCATATTTTTATGTAGTTTTGTTTTTATAAACCAAACTAGTGATAAAACAAGAAACTAAAAGATTCGATTGCAAGATCTAAAGATATACCTTCAAGCACTCACCTCCCCGGCAACGGCGCCAGAAAAGGGCTTGATATCTACTATGCAACTTTATTCTTGTAGACTCGTGTTGGGCCTCCAAGCGCAGAGTTTTGTAGGACAGTAGCAATTTTCCCTCAAGTGGATGACCTAAGGTTTATCAATCCGTGAGAGGTGTAGGATGAAGATGGTCTCTCTCAAACGATCCTGCTACCAAATACAAGAAATCTCTTGTGTCCCCAACACACCCAATACAATGGCAAATTGTATAGGTGCACTAGTTTGGCGAAGAGATGGTGATAAATGTGTAATATGGATAGTAGATATTGATTTTTGTAGTAGGAACAATAAAAAACAGCAAGGTAGCAAGTAACAAAAGTGAGCACAAACGGTATTCAATGCTTAAAAAGGAGGCCTAGGGTCCGTACTTTTGCTAGTGCAATCTCCCAACAATGCTAACATAGTTGGATCATATGATTATCCCTCAAAGTGTAATAAAGAATCACTCTCGAGTTCCTATTAGCGGGGAACAAAAGATAGGAATTGTTTGTAGGGTACGAAGCCACCTCAAAGCTATTCTTTCCGATCAATCTATCCTAGAGTTCATACTAGAGTAACGCAAGCTATTCTTTCCGATCGATCTAATCAAGAGTTCGTACTAAGATAAAACCAAAGCAAGTTCATATTCATAATACTCAATCCACACAAAGAACTACAAGGAGACCCCAAAGTTTCTACCGGAGATAAACGTGCATCAACCCCTATGCATAGATTACCCCAATATCACCGCGGGAATCCGCAAGTTGAATGCCAAGAGACATATCAAGTGAATCAAAATGATACCCCAATTGTCACCTCAAGTATTCATACCGCAAGATATATATCATGTGTTCTCATCTATGAATATTCAATCGGACAAGACAAAACTTCAAAGGGTAAAGATTCAATTCATCATAACAAGAGTATAGAGGGTAGAAACATCATATGATCCGACTATATTAACAAAGCCCATGATATAGATCACGAGAGAGAGAGATAGATTAAACACATAGCTACTGGTACAAACCCTCAGCCCCGAGGGTGGACTACTCCCTCCTCATCGTGGTGGCCGCCGGGATGATGAAGATGGCCACCGGTGATGATTCCCCCCTCCGGCAAGGTGCCGGAACGGGTCTATATTAGTTTTCGGTGGCTACAGAGCCTTGCGGCGGCGGAACTTCTGATCTAGGTTTACCCCGATGGGTTTCGGAATAATTGGGAATTCATAGTGCAAAGAAGGGGTACGGGAGGCCACCGAGGTGGGCACAACCCACCTCGGTGCGCCAGGTGGACCTGGCGCGCCCTGGTGGGTTGTGCCCCCCTCGGGGCACCCCCCAAGTGCTGCTCTGGCCCAATGGGTGTCTTCTGGTCCATAAAAAATCACCGTGGAGTTCCGTTGCATTTTGACTCCGTTTGGTATTGATTTCCTGCGATGTAAAAAACAAGCAAAAAACAGCAACTGGCATTGGGCACTAGGTCAATAGGTTAGTCCCAAAAAATGATATAAAGTTGCTATAAAATGATTGTAAAACATCCAATAATGATAATATATTGGCATGAATACTTCATAAATTATAGATACGTTGGAGACGTATCAGGTATTACCTCCATTAAGAGGGCCCGAACCTCGGTAAACATCATGTCCCCCGCCTCCTGTTACCTTCGATCCACAGACGCACAGTTCGGGACCCCCTACCCGAGATCGGCCGGTTTTGACACCGACATTGGTGCTTTCATTGAGAGTTCCTCTGTGTTGTCGATAGAAGGATTGGTGGCTCACCTTTTCGTCAACAACAAAATCACCTCTGGAAGGGCCCTAGTTCCTGGGCAGATCCTCCAAATCGGCAGTTTCACCATAGGCGCCCGCCTGGCCGTTAAGCCCAAGGCGGTCTCCCGGATTGCCAAAAATCATCTCCGCATCAACCCCGAAAGCGTCGATAAGATGGATCCGGCAGATATCTCATCTTTAAACAAATTGCTAGATCGCATCGCCGCCCTGGGGGTTGCAACAGATTATGATCTGATTGGGCTTAAACCTGATCAGAGGGAAATCAGGTCTCCACCTGTCACCCACCTGGTGACTGTCGTGGAAGAACAAGTTGAGGATACCACTCCTCCCATGCTGAAAACAAACTATGTTCGGATCTCCGAGCCCTACGAGCCGGGCACTCATCTTCAAGAAGAGATCATCTGTCCTCTGAACATAGAATCAGGTGCTGAGTCTAAAAACCCCCAGGACACTCCAGATCCTGGGCCAATGACCTCCGAAATTTTTCAAAATCCGGATTCCACAGTGGATCAGGGTTCGGATTTAAGCCCACCCGCCCACCACAATCAAAACTCTCCAAGAAATTCCGATCCCGCAGACATATGCGACTTAATGTATATACGACAGCAACCTCAGGAAACAGTCCATCACTTTTGGGCTAGATTCATACTTGTTAAAAACAAGATTAAAGATTGTTGCGACGATGATGCGGTATCAGTCTTTTGCCGCAACTGTACGGACGAGGGGATCCTCAATGCCCTCAATAGACGCCACATACTGCACTTTGCAGATTTGGCACACATAGTACAGATGTATTGTGCAATGGAAAGCGCTTGGAAAGCCCAGACAGCTCGGTGGGAACTACCGGCCTTTAAGCCACCCACCGGTCGGGCAAAAAGGATGCACCCTTACGGGGCTCCTGATCATCACTTGACGGACAGGAAAACTAAACCCTTAACGGGACACAGAACTGTCCTTGATGAATGGCTCGACAAGCCTTGTCAGATTCACGCGATGCCAAATTCCAAACCAACACATAGCCTTCGGGCATGTTGTATACTCCGGCAGGTGGCTAAAAAGCGGTGAGGCCATCCTCACCAACACTACCCCGACGAGGTACTCCCCCGAGGATGGCGATCTCAATGTGTTTACGGTCTTCGAGACCTTTTTTTCAAATAATCGGCATAAAAGGGCGCTCCGCGACCTCGCCGAAATTAACCAAGTAACCGCACCAAACCCTTGGAACGACATGGCGATAACTTTCAACGCCACTGACGAACCACGGGCCCGACCAGCCCGAGCACCGGCCGCCTTAGTTCTCAACCCAATTGTGGACGGCTTTCGGCTTACTAAAGTGCTCATGGACGGAGGCGGCGGATTAAACCTCATTTATGAGGACACACTCGAGAAAATGCAACTAGACAAGAGCTGCATCGAGCAGAGCAGTACAACCTTTCGAGGTATTATCCCCAGCCGAGAAGCGCGGTGTGCGGGGAAAATAAAACTTGATGTGGTATTCGGCACGCCTGAGAACTACAGGTCCGAAGAATTAATCTTCCAGGTGGCACCTTTCAACAGCGAATATCATGCCCTGTTAGGGCGAGATGCATTCACACGCTTTCTAGCCATACCTCATTACGGGTACATGAAGCTCAAAATGCCCGGGCCCAACGGAGTTATCACTATCGCCAGTGATCCGGACATAGCACTCCGCGTCGAAAACAAAACCACATCCCTGGCCCTCGAGGCACTGTCCGAGGCCCTTGCGGCCGACGAGCTCACCGCTCTGTGTTCCACAGTGGATAGAGCCGACGTAATTCTTGATGAAAGGCCTAAATCCACCTCTTTCAAGCCAGCAGATGAAATAGTCAAATTCCAAGTCCACCCAATGGATTCCAATAAAACAGCAGCCATTGGGGCACAGCTGGATCCGTCGGTCGATGTCGCTCTAAGAGCATTCCTGCGCGAGAATGGGATATTTTCGCCTGGCACCCTTCGGATATGCCAGGAATCCCATGCAGACTGGCCGAACATAGCCTCAATATAATAAAGGGGTTCAAGCCAGTTAAGCAAGCGCTACGGCGATTTTCCGAACCCAAGCGGCAAGCTATGGGGGAGGAGCTAGCCAAACTACTTGAAGTCGGGTTTATTCGAGAAATGAAACACCCGGATTGGCTAGCAAACCTGGTCATGGTGCCAAAGAAGGACAAATCCTGGTGCCTTTGCGTCGATTTTAAGGACCTTAATAAAGCTTGCCCTAAGGACCCCTTCCGACTGCCCCGCATTGACCAAATCATTGATGCAATTGCAGGACACGATTCACTGTGTTTCCTCGACGCATACGCCGGATACCATCAGATTAAGATGAAGGAATCCGATCAGGCCGCAACGGCATTTATCACCCCGTATGGGCCTTTCTGCTTTAACACTATGCCTTTCGGACTCGAGAACGCCGGTGCCACCTACCAACGCATGATTCAAACATGGCTAGAAAAACAAATTGGCAAGATGGTGGAGGCATATGTAGATGATGTAGTCATCAAAACCAAACATGTCGAATCATTGGTGGACGACTTACGTCTTACATTCGACAACCTCCGAACATATGACATATGGCTCAATCCGAAAAAATGCGTTTTCGACGTTCCGGCCGGAAAGCTGCATGGGTTCATCGTTTCCAATCGAGGGATCGAGGCAAACCCAGCCAAAATCCGAGCCTTCTCACAGTTGGCAATACCAACAGACCTAAAACAGGTCCAAAAACTAGCTGGGTGCATGGCAACCTTGAGCCGCTTTATCTCCAGATTGGGAGAAAATGCGCTGCCACTATATCGCTTGCTTCGGCGTACCGACCACTTTGAGTGGACGGACGCGGCAGCAGCCGGGTTGGCAGAAATAAAAACTATGCTAGCAAGCAACCCAGTCCTTGCCGCACCTAACGTCGGCGAACCTATGCTCCTGTATATATTTGTAACTCACCAGGTGGTGAGCGGGGTACTCGTCATCGAACAAGAGGAAGAGGGACATAAATTCCCACTCCAAAAACCCATATACTACGTATCGACGGTTCTCACACCATGCAAATCCCGATACCCGCACTATCAAAAGATAGCATATGCGGTTTTCATGGCATCTCGGAAGCTACGACACTACTTTCAAGAGTGCTCGATCACGGTGGCCTCCGAGGTACCACTCAATGACATCATAAACAATCGGGACGCCACCGACCGGATTGCAAAATGGGCCATCGAGCTCCTACCATTTGAAATAACATACAAACCACGCCGAGCAATTAAATCTCAGGTGTTGGCCGGCCTCGTCGCCGAATGGACAGAAAGACGAACTCCCTAAAGAGTACGGCACATACTCCAACTGGGTGATGTACTTCGACGGCTCTAAAATGTTAGCTGGATTATGGGCCGGTGTTATCCTAACATCCCCTACAGGGACACAGTCCGTTATGTATTGCAAATCATGTATACGGACTCCAATAACACAGCCGAATATGAGGCCCTACTGCATGGTCTCCGGATGGCTGTTTTTATGGGCATACAACGCCTTAAGGTGCGAGGGGATTCAAATCTAGCAATATCCCAAATAAATGGAGAATTCGACGCAAAAGATCCAAAGATGGCAGCTTACCGCAATGCCGTTGTAACTTTCCATATTTGTAACTCCAACTCTTGCCATTTTCGGCTATGTGTTATGTTATTCCCTCCTTGGTTGGGTTTTGTTTTTCGTTTTGCATTTTGTTCATGTCATGCATCTCATATCATGTCGTCATGTGCACCTCATTTGCATACGTGTTCGTCTCATGCGTCCGAGCATTTTCCCCGTTGTCCGTTTTGCAATCCGGCACTCCCACATACACCGGTGCATCCCTCTTGTTTCTTTTCGTGAGCGCGTGTTAAACGTTCTCGGAATGGACCAAGGTTTGCCAAGTGGCCTTGGTATACCACCGGTAGACTGCCTGTCAAGTTTCATTCCATTTGGAGGTCGTTTGATGCTCCAATGGTTAACCGGGTAACCGCAAAGTCCTTTTGTGTGTTGCAGCAAAACCCCCCTCCAAACAGCCCAAAACCCATCTAAGTCACTTCCATTCTCTAGGTCGTTCGATCACGATTGTGTGGGCGAAAACCGCACTCCATTTGGAGTCTCCTAGCTCCCTCTACCTACAAATAGGTGATCCCCCGAAATTTTTCTCGCAGTCAAAACCCTAACCCCGCTCCTCCGCGCCGTCGGACGCGTCCACTCCGCGCCGGACGAAAGCCGCCGCCGCCGCCCTCGCCCAACCGCTGCGCGCCACGTGGCGCCCGTGCGCCCACATCGCCGCCGGCCCGCCTGGGCCCGGGGCAAGCCCTCCCGGCCCGTGCGCGTCTCTCGCCGCCCGCGGCTCCTCTGACCCACGCCACCGCCCTCGTCCTCCCGTCCGCCGCTGCGGTCCCGCCTTCGCGCCGGCCGCCGCCTCTGCCGCGGCACGCCACCGCCGCCCGTCCCGCCGGCGCCTCGCCCGACCACGCCTCCTCCGGTCGCCCTTCGCGCCGGGCTCCGCGCCCAGCCTCCGGCGACCGCGCCCCGTCTCTCCGCCTTCGCCGCCTCCTCTTCTTCTCCGGCGAGCCACCGCGAGCTCGAGCCGGCCCGATCCGATCTGGATCCACCACGGTTGACTTCCTCTTCTTCCCCCCGAAATTCTTCCAAGTCCTGATAATTTTTACATTATATGCTCCTGTTCATTGCATCATAACTCTCTGCATATAGCTCTGTTTCGTGCGTATAATATATTGAAATGTTTGTCTCGAGATGCTCTTCATTTTGTTCCATTATGCCATGTTCATTTGAGTCCATCTTGATTCCCAAATCTCTGAGGCAAGAGTGCTATATGCTATTAACTGCTGTTACTTATCAGAACTTGAGGATTTGTTATTTTTGTTGCATTTGATGTGTGCATCTTATGGGCATGAGCTCTACATGTGTTTTGATGTATGCCATGCCATCTTTACCGAGGTGTATGCCATGTATTTTTTGTGATCTATGTGGTGCCTAGCACAAGCATGCAAACTAGGCTTCGTGATGTTTCTATTTTCAGGGACTTAGAATTTTGTGAAGTCTGTGACTGCTGTTATTTTGTTGCCATGTATCCATGTGTCTACAGAGAGTTCCATGCTACTTTTGGTTATTTTCAGTAAGGATGTTTTTAGATATAGTTGTGCTCTATCCATCCATGCCCCTGTTTGAAATTATGGAGTGCCATAGCATGTCTTAAACTTGCTCTACTTTTGCTATAAAATATTCCTGGCAGATTGTTAACATGATATTCAATTTTGCCAAGGTTGTTGTAGTTGTTTCATACATGATATGAACTTTATCTTGCCATGGTTAGCTTCATAAACATGCCATCTTGCTGTAGGTATGATTTTTTTGTCATGCATCGCTTTGTGGTGAGTGAATCAAGCTCATCAAGATGCCTTCATAATGCTGTTTCTGTCATGCTCTGTTTTCTGCTAAGTCTGAAACCTGTTAACGAAACTTGCTATGTTTACATGGGTGCCATCATATCTTCTGGTCCTTTTTGGCTTATGGTCAGTAAGGGACTTTTGTTCTATGCATTTAGTAGATTCATTCCATGCCTTGTTTTCTATGTTAAGTTCCTGTAGCATGTGTTTTGCTTACTCTGAACATTGCTACCTGATGCTGTTTATGCCATGTCCAGTCATTACACTAAGTCTGTGAACCTGATATTTTTTTTTGCACTCTTGCCATGCTTGTTTCAACCTGTTATTGTGTGATCTAGCCGTAGCTCAGTGTTCATCTTTGTCAAGCATCTCCTATAGATTACTGCCTTTATCTTTGTTGCTATGTTGTGGTGCTATAGCATAGTTACTTGTTGCATTCTAAGTGCTATCATGCTGTTAATCGCAGAATCGTGTCATCCTTGTTTTGCTTGCCATTTGCAAACCGTGCATCCGTTTCCGGTGATCTTTATATCGATTTCGACTGAAATCATCTCATCTTTCCAGTGGCATACTTGGTTTTCCAAGTTACTGCCTTGTTCATCCTTTTTCTTCCGGAGCACACATATGCATCGCATATCATATCTCGCATATCATGCATGTTTTGCATCATGTTGCTTGTGCATTTCCCGTGATTGATTGTGGTTCCTTTGCTTGTATTCTTGCTGTGGGTAGAGCCGGGAGACGAGTTCGTGAACGAGGAACCTGTTGAGTACGCTTACGAGGATCAAGCTTTCGACAACTCTGAGAACCTTGCAGGCAAGATGACCGTACCCTCGAAATCACTTCTATCTTTGCTTTGCTAGTTGTTTGTTCTATTGCCATGCTGCGCTACCTACCACTTGCTATATCATGCCTCCCATATTGCCATGTTAATCCTCTAACCATCCGTTCCTAGCAAACCGTTGTTTGGCTAAGTTACCGCTTTTGCTCAGCCCTTCTTATAGCGTTGCTAGTTGCAGGTGAAGTTGAAGTTGGTTCCATGTTGGAACATGGATATTTTTGGGATATCACAATATCTCTTATTTAATTAATGCATCTATATATTTGGTAAAGGGTGGAAGGCTCGGCCTTATGCCTGGTGTTTTGTTCCACTCTTGCCGCCCTAGTTTCCGTCATACCGGTATTATGTTCCTTGAGTTTGCGTTCCTTACGCGGTTGGGTGATTTATGGGACCCCCTTGACAGTTCGCCTTGAATAAAACTCCTCCAGCAAGGCCCAACCTTGGTTTTACCATTTGCCACCTAAGCCTTTTCCCTTGGGTTTTCGCGAGCCCGAGGGTCGTCTTTATTTAAACCCCCGGGCCAGTGTTCCTCTGAGTGCTGGTCCAAACTAGAGCCACTTGCAGCGCCACCTTGGGGAAACTCGAGGGCTGGTTCTAGTTGTACGTAGTGTTCATCCGATGTGCCCTGATAACGAGATATGTGCAGCTCCTATCAGGATTTGTTGGCACATTCGGGCGGATTTGCTGGTCTTGTTTTACCATTGTCGAAATGTCTTGTAAACCGGGATTCCGAGACTGATCGGGTCTTCTCGGGAGAAGGTTTATCCTTCGTTGCCGTGAGAGCTTATGATGGGCTAAGTTGGGACACCCCTGCAGGGTATTATCTTTCGAAAGCCGTGCCCGCGGTTATGAGGCAGATGGGAATTTGTTAATGTCTGGTTGTAGAGAACTTGTCACCTGACTTAATTAAAATACATCAACTGTGTGTGTAGCCGTGATGGTCTCTTCTCGGCGGAGTCCGGGAAGTGAACACGGTTTGAGTTATGTATGAACGTAAGTAGTTTCAGGATCATTTCTAGCTTCGCGACCGTTGCGTTGCTTCCCTTCTCGCTCTCAGTTGCGTATGTTAGCCACCATATATGCTTAGTGCCTGCTGCAGCTCCACCTCATTACACCATCCTTTCCTATAAGCTTAAATAGTCTTGATCTCGTGGGTGTGAGATTGCTGAGTCCTCGTGATCACAGATTCTACCAAAATAGTTGCAGGTGCCGACGATGCCAGTGCAGATGACGCAACCGAGCTCAAGTGGGAGTTCGACGAGGAACGTGGTCGTTACTATGTTTCTTTTCCTGATGATCAGTAGTGGAGCCCAGTTGGGACGATCGGGGATCTAGCATTTGGGGTTATCTTATTTTCATTTGGTTTTGACCGTAGTCGGTCTATGTGTGGATTTTGGATGATGTATGAATTATATTTATGTATTGTGTGAAGTGGCGGTTGTAAGCCAACTCTCGTTATCCCATTCTTGTTCATTACATGGGATTGTGTGAAGATGACCCTTCTTGCGACAAAACCACAATGCGGTTATGCCTCTAAGTCGTGCCTCGACACGTGGAAGATATAGCCGCATCGTGGGTGTTACAGCCGTGCTCAAAATATCAGCTCGGTTCGAGGGGCTTGAGTTCCATCACGTGGCCCGGGACAGTAACCAAGCAACGGGAATCCTTGCTCGAATGGGCACTAAACGCGACCCCATTCCGCCTAACACCTTCGTGGAGTGGCTATTCAAGCCATCCGTAGTATGGTAGGACGAGAGCGGAACCACCAGTCCGACGCCGAGCATGCCCCCAGATGCCGAACACGATTCAGATATCATCGGGGGCTCAGGCACAGAACTCACACCTTCCTCCCACGTAATCATGGCAGTAATCGCCCCATGGACCGAACCCTTCCTGGCCTACCTCAATAGGCGGGAGCTCCCTGAGGACCAGAATGAGGCTCCTTGCATCGTTCGACGCTCGAAAGCCTACGAGGTTCATGAAGGAGAGCTCTACAAGAAAAGTACTACCGGAGTCCTTCAAAGATGTATCTCCGAAGAAGAGGGGCGGCAGCTCTTGGCCAAAATCCATGCTGGTCTTGGCGGCTATCACGCCGCAGCTCGGGCCCTTGTAAGTAAGGCCTTCCGTACTCGTTTTTTCTGGCCTACGGCCCGAGAAGATGCACAAGACCTCGTCCAACGTTGTGTAGGATGCCAACTTTTTGCCAATCAAAGCCATATGCCGCCTACCGCCCTACGACCAATCCCCATTACTTGGCCTTTTGCGGTCTGGGGGCTTGACATGGTCAGACCCCTTTAAGGGGAAGCCATAAGAAAAAATACTTGTTGGTCATGGTAGATAAATTCACTAAGTGGATAGAGGCCAAACTAGTTAAAACGGCTGAAGCCGGACCAGTGATAGATTTCATATCCGGTGTCGTACACCGTTATGGTGTCCCACACAGCATCATCACCGATAACGGCTCTAACTTTACAGCCGACGAGGTAAAAACTTGGTGTGCTAATCTGGGCATCAAGCTCGATTACGCCTCCATGTATCACCCTCAAACAAACTGTCAAGTCGAACGGGCTAATGGCCTGATAATGAGCAGCATTAAACCCAGACTAGTGTGATCCTTAAAGGAGTCAGATAAACACTGGATTGAGAAGCTCGACTCCGTACTCTGGGGGCTACGGACCACACCCAACCGCACGACCGGATACACACCATTCTTCATGGTATATGGCGCAGAGGCTGTCTTGCCCTGCGATATTATTCATGACTCACCTCGAGTGCGCATGTACGAAGAGAGAGAGGCCGAGCTCGATCGGCAAGATGACTTAGATGGCCTGGAGGAGGAGCGCGATGTCGCAAAAGCTCGTTCAGCATTCTACCAACAACAAGCTCGAAGATACCAAAGCAAAGAAGTGCGGACCAAGACTTATAATGTCGGCGAACTCGTTCTACGCCTACCAGAGAATAAAAAGGACAAGCTCAAGCCCAAATGGGAGGGTCCCTTCATTATAGATGAAGTTCTCACTGGAGGAGCCTATCGCCTTCGTAATGCATTGGACAATCGCTTAGAGCTGAACCCATGGAACACTGCCAGACTCCGAAGATTCTACGCCTAAGTCCGGACTCATTGTTCGTTACCTTTTTCTCTTTTTTTCTCTTTCTTCTTTTCGTTTTTATACGACTTCTAGCTCATGTTCGGATAAACCGCACACTTAAGGGGTATACATCCTTAAATGTACATACCCCACAATACCTGGGGGCTTCTTTTCACAGAAGCTTATTATTATTTGTCAAGCATCAAGCTCATCGTATATATGTGTCGTCTTCTCATATATGTCTTTTCTTCGCCATTATATGCACCTTTATGACTTAAGTTTTTGCCAAGCTGGGTTGCCAAGCTCCTGTGCTTATGCCCTACGTTCCCGCTTGTTTGGCTAGGGCATAAAGGGAGCACCTCTGCGATTGTTATAGCTGGGCTATCCGGACGTGTACCTCAGACGGGTGAAGCCGAAAGCTAGCTTTCTTAAGGGAATAAATGGTCAGCGGACAAAAGACGAACTGCCCACGTTGCAATATAAGCCCCCAAAATATAACATGTACTGTGATTTTTCGCATCACAGCTTAGGCATGCACAACAACGCATGTTGTCCTAGGGAGAGGAACCTTTAACAGAACTATTCTCTCTAGAAGATGTTTCTTACAATCAAATGTAATATAACATAACTCCCCGAATACAACTTGTCTGTTCAAGCAACTATGACCGGATTGCCTGGTTTCCGAACATACTCTGGTGTTTACCGACGGTATAATATTCGCAAACACTCCAAACCTTGGGTTTCGGAGGTTGAAGCAAAAGGTCTGCCATGACAATCGTTTTACAATTCGGCTGGAGATAAGTTTGCCGATAACAGTACATTGCTACTTGGCCTCAAAAACTTCTTCCTCCTCTAGACCATCTAACAGGTTGTCTAGTTTACAATCCTGTTGCGAAAACTTGGCAGCTATCTTTACTTGGTCATACACCAAGCTAACAGGAATTTCTTGTCCATCTGGTCCCCGAGGTCCGACCCGGGCCATATGATTCGGATCAAGTCCGGTGTACCGCGTTTTCACCATGGCCCAAGCCTCTCGTGCGCCTTCTCGGCATGCTGATATCTTCCATAGCCCAAAACGGCGACGAGCCCCCTTGAATAAATCACGAGTTCCTCCATACTTCCTGGAGGAGAATCGGATGGCCATAAAGCTTAGCGATGTTCCTCATTGCCTTCCGAGCTCGCTCATGCACTTTGGACAGCTCTTGTAGCAGATCACCTTGAAATCCTGAAACTTCTTCTTCGGGCTGCCCAATCAGCACACCTACAGAAACAAACTTGTTAAACTTTCCATCAGGGGACCATACGAAAGTGAGGTTCAAGAGCATACTGAACATGCCGCCTTTCAGCTTTCTCTTCTCCTTCAAGGCATCCGCCAGTTGGGCTCGTATGTCCTTCAGCTCTTCAGCTTGCTTGATGTTTGCATCTTGTAGTTTGTTCTTCTCATTAATAATCCGTGTTAATACACGTTGACCAACAGCTTCTTGCCCTTCGGCATGTTCTTTGTCTGCCTGAGCAGCCCTTAGCCTTTCGTCCAACCGGTCCGACGATCCTGCCATTGCATACAAAAACAATACATAGTTAGAATCATTGTGGGCACGGAATAATATTCTCCAGATACCGTTGTGCTTGCCATCGGGTGCCCCCTTGGATTTCTTTAAATTTTCAAGTTCGGCTGTGGCAACAGTTAGCTTAGTTCGACATTCTTTCGGCTCCTTGGATAATGTGTTATTCTTCTCCGTGAGTACCTGATGGCGTAACAACCCTTAAATCAGTTGGGCCAACTGCTTCAAGGCTCGGGGGCTACTGGCATATGATTATTAAATCTACACAACACTGCTTACCCGCATATCCTTTGAAAGCTGGTGAGTGGCTCCATCAAGCCCATCCCGAGCAGCTCGGATTATGCATCTGCTGAGCTGAAAGCATTGAATGCCTCTTCGGTGAAATTCGGGTCGCGCATAGCCGCCCTCCGGCGCCGATGGTTCATCGCACTCTCCACTTCAGAGTTGGTCACGGATACATTATCTGAATCCTTGGGGAGAGGACAATCCGGCATTGCACCCGTATCAACCCTAGTCCTTGGGGCAGGGTCCGGGGTCGGATTGGTTGATGCATGACTGGCAAAGTCTCCGGACATAGTCCGACGTATGCTCTTCCTAAAAATGTGGCACAGCAGGAAACGTCACAATCCAATCTGTCTGCCTAGTGCATATTAAAAACCATACCTCTTTGATGAAGGTGGGGGCTCGGTAGTATCGCTATCCGCCTTTCTTTTCGAAGACCCGCCCTGCGCAGGCGTCGCCCTCTTAAGAGATGCCTCTGATATGGCGTGGCGAGACAAGCTTCGCCCCTTTGGAGCACGAGACAGTGCGTGAAGGAAATATGCCCTAGAGGCAATAATAAAGTTGTTATTTATATTTCCTTATATCATGATAAATGTTTATTATTCATGCTAGAATTGTATTAACGGGAAACTTAGTACATGTGTGAATACATAGACAAACAGAGTGTCACTAGTATGCCTCTACTTGACTAGCTCGTGAATCAAAGATGGTTAAGTTTCCTAACCATAGACATGAGTTTTCATTTGATGAACGGGATCACATCATTAGAGAATGATGTGATTGACAATACCCTCTGTTAGCTTAGCACTATGATCGTTTAGTTTATTGCTATTGCTTTCTTCATGACTTATACATGTTCCTATGACTATGAGATTATGCAACTCCCGAATACCGGAGGAACACTTAGTGTGCTATCAAACGTCACAACATAACTGGGTGATTATAAAGATGCTCTACAGGTGTCTCCGATGGTGTTTGTTGATTTCGCATAGATCGAGATTAGGATTTGTCACTCTGATTGTCAGAGAGGTATCTCTGGGCCCTCTCGGTAATGCACATCACTATAAAGCCTTGCAAGCAATGTAACTAATGAGTTAGTTACAGGATGATGCATTACGGAACGAGTAAAGAGACTTGCTGGTAACGAGATTGAACTAGGTATAGTGATACCGACGGTCGAATCTCGGGCAAGTAACATACCGATGACAAAAGGAACAACGTATGTTGTTATGCGGTTTGACCGATAAAGATCTTCGTAGAATATGTGGGAGCCAATATGAGCATCCAGGTTCCGCTATTGGTTATAAACTGGAGATGAGTCTTGGTCATGTCTACATAGTTCTCGAACCCGTAGGGTCCGCACGCTTAACGTTCGATGACGATCGATATTATGAGTTTATGTGTTTTGATGTACCGAAGGTATTTCGGAGTTCCGGATGAGATCATAGACATGACGAGGAGTCTCGAAATGGTCGAGAAATAAAGATTGATATATTGGAAGACTATATTCGGACACACCAGAATAGTTCCGAGGTGTATCGGGTATTTTCCGGATTACCGGGGGGTTACCGGAACCCCCCGGGGGGTTATTGGGCCTCATGGGCCTAGTGGTGGAAGAGAGGAGGCAGGCCAAGGTGTGGCGTGCCCCTCCCCTAGCCCAAACCGAATTGTACTAGGGGGCCGGCCCCCCTTTCCTTCTCTCCTCCCTCTCCTTCCCCCTTCTCCTTGTTGGAATAGGAAAGGGGGGGGCGAATCCTACTTGGAGTAGGATTGCCCCCCATGGCGTGCCTCCTCCCCTAGCCGGCCTTCTCCTCCCTTCCCCCTTTATATACATGGGAGGGGGGCACCCCAAAGGCACACCAAAGTTTCTCTTAGCCGTGTGCGGTGCCCCCCTCCACAGAAACAGACCTCGGTCATATCGTCGTAGTGCTTAGGCGAAGCCCTGCGCCGGTAACTTCATCATCACCGTCACCACACCGTCGTGCTGACGAAACTCTCCCTCGGCCTCAGTTGGATCAAGAGTTCGAGGAACGTCACCGAGCTGTACGTGTGCAGATCGCGGAGGTGTCGTGCGTTCGGTACTTGATCGGTTGGATCGCGAAGACGTTCGACTACATCAACCGCGTTACTAAACGCTTCCGCTTTCGGTCTACGAGGGTATGTGGACACACTCTCCCCGCTCGTTACTATGCTTCTCCTAGATAGATCTTGCATGATCGTAGGCAAATTTTTTAAATACTACGTTCCCCAACAGTGCGGTGGGTAAGGCGCAATGAGAAAACTCTTTTGGAGGAGACGTCTCCTGGGTACTTACGTAGGAGGAAGGGAGAAGGCCGGGGTAATCGGCTATAATGGCCACTTCCGTGCCGTCGTAGCTCGCTTGATAAAATACCCCCTCCTTAAGCTCTATAAAAATATCCGGATCTTCTTCATATCCGGGATGCAGGTCTCGAACATGGTCCTCCGGCTGTGGAGCGGGACTATGGATCCCCGCGACGACCTTTCTCCATTCCTGTTAAAAATAGTCGGATTAAGTTCCACTAAGTACGACTCGGGAGGAGGATTGAATAAGGCTACTGATCGAAAGCTCACCCAGCTAGCAGGGTTGTACATGGAAAGACCTTCTCGGCATTTAAGGCGAGTAAAATCTTCTTTCTCCCCGTTGTAAAGATCGGCCAACATGGTAGCCAAGGCGGCAAAGTTGTCCAGACCCTTGCGCCCGCAGCGTGATGCGTCATCTTCCCTGTTGTAATGCCACATAGGGAGTCACCTGGATTGGGGTGGCTGAACACCTCGCATTATTGAAATTGCCATTACCTCAATTATAGATAGTCTGGATTGGGCGAGTATTTTTATCTTGCTCATTAGCTTCTTAATCTCTGCACTGTCTTCCTCCTCGAGGCTTCGGGGGCGCCAGCTGGTGCGCTTCTTTAACGGAGCATTGGAAAATTTGGGAATGCCCCGTCGGATTGGGTCTGGAAGAACAACATCTTCAATATAAAACCATTCTGAGGGCCACTCTTCGGATGCCTTCTTCGAGTGCCGGACAGGTATCCTGTCCCGGCTACACGCCATACTTCGGCACCGCCCACCTCGAATATGGATCCCTTTTGGGAGCGGGGGACGAGGCAAAAAAGTTTCCTCCATAACTCAAAATGGGCCTCGCGGCCTAGGAACAGCTCGCAAAGAGCGACGAAACCTGCGATGTGCAGGATAGAGCCCGGCATAAGATTGTGTAGTTGGAGGCCATAATACTCCAGGAGACCTCGGAGGAAAGGGTGGATTGAAATCCAACGCCTCTTAATAGGAAGGAAACGAAGCACACTCGCTCCCCTTTAGTAGGATTGGGGAAGTTTTCCGCCAGGGCTTCACCATTAATGGAAGCTAATCCCGCCCGAACGGGGACTAGATCCACGGGAGGGAGATACCCCTGCGTCTGAAGCTTGGTCAGCTGGGCGTGGGATACTGAGCAGCTCTCCCAATCGCCTTTTTGAGGGTCGTGGGGGCGTGAGGAAGAACTGGGAGCGCCAGCCATGTTTGCGCGGTTTCCTGTGGCAAGCTCTAAGGATTTTCGCCTGTTGTGGAATGGCATCCAAGATCCAATCTTCTTAAATAGACGCCTTCCCTACAAAGTCAGGGTATTATCTGTAAAAATACTTGGACCCTTCGTATTCGTCTGACACATGGAAGCCGAGGTGACGGTGGCGCAAAAGTTGAAGGGTATGATACTTAATGTAAAGCCGAAGCTGCCCGAAGTATCAGGGAGGGCCCACCTTACAAAGCCGAAGATATGAAGCCGTATGCTGCGTCGTCATCAAAAAGCCGAATACAGTTCTTTTGTTCAAATTACTTTGGAGTATTCGGACGAGGAGGAACCCGCCTTGCAATGCCGAAGACAATCTGTGTGCCGGACACGTCGTCATTGAAGCCTGGTTCGGGGTCTACTGAGGGAGTCCTGGATTAGGGGGTCCCCAAGCATCCGGGCTATGTGACATGGGCCGGACTAATGGGCCGTAAAGATATGAGGTTTAAGGCCTTCCCCCGTGTCCGGATAGGACTCTCCTTTGCGTGGATGGCAAGCCTGGCATTCGGATATGAAACTTCCTTTCTCTGTAAACTGACTCTGTACAACCCTAGCCCCCTCCGGTGTCTATATAAACCAGAGGGTTTAGTCCGTAGAGATCATCAGAATTCAGACAGGCTAGACATCTAGGGTTTAGTCATTACAATCTCGAGGTAGATCAACTCTTGTAACCCCTATACTCCTCATAGTCAATCAAGCAGGAAGTAGGGTATTACCTCCATTAAGAGGGCCCGAACCTGGGTAAACATCGTGTCCCCCGCCTCCTGTTACCTTCGATCCACAGACGCACAGTTCGGGACCCCCTACCCGAGATCGGCCGGTTTTGACACCGACAGTCATCTCAACGGATTTAGATGGTTCCCTATTTAACGTGAATGCAGCCGTCTCTAAAGCATAACCCCAAAACAATAGCGGTAAATTAGTAAGAGACATCATAGATCGCACCATATCTAATAAAGTGCAGTTACGACATTCGGACACACCATTACGCTGTGATGTTCCGGGTGGCCTGAGTTGCGAAACTATTCCGCATTGTTTCAAATGAAGACCAAACTCGTAACTCAAATATTCACCTCCATGATCAGATCGTAGAAACTTTATTTTCTTGTTACGATGATTTTCCACTTCACTCTAAAATTCTTTGAACTTTTCAAATGTTTCAGACTTATGTTTCATCAAGTAGATATACCCATATCTGCTCAAATCATCTGTGAAGGTCAGAAAATAACGATACCCGCCGCGAGCCTCAACATTCATCGGACCGCATACATCAGTATGTATTATTTCCAACAAGTCTATTGCTCGCTCCATTGTTCCGGAGAACGGAGTGTTAGTCATCTTGCCCATGAGGCATGGTTCGCAAGCATCAAGTGATTCATAATCAAGTGATTCCAAAAGCCCATCAGCATGGAGTTTCTTCATGCGCTATACACCAATATGACCTAAACGGCAGTGCCACAAATAAGTTGCACTATCATTATTAAACTTATATCTTTTGGCTTCAATACTATGAATATGTGTATCACTACTATCGAGATTCAACAAAAATAGACCACTCATCAAAGGTGCATGACCATAAAAGATATTACTCATATAAATATGAAAGTGCATTAAGTCGACTAGAGGGGGTGAATAGGCAATTTTTATGAATTCTTCACTGAGGAATTTCAGGGTGAGGAAATTCCTAAGTGAAGAACTACTTGCATAGGAATAAGTACTCAGATGCATACATGACATAACATAAACATAGACATCATGATGAAATGAAAACAGACACAGAGTACAGAAAGTGTAAGCACAGGATAAAACAGGATGAAGACAAACAGACTGAAGAAATTGAACTGAGGAAATTGAGAAAGTCTTTAGTCAAAGTCTTCAAACATATATGAACAAGCACACAACCAGTAATGAGGAAATGGAACGGTTGAGGCAATAGAACCAGTTAGCTTGGTGAAGACAATGATTTGGTATACCAGTTCCAACTGTTGTGACAGTTGTACGTCAGGTTGGAGCGGCTAGGTATTTAAACCTGAGGACACACAGTCCTCACCGTATTCTCCTTGAGCTAAGGTCACACAGACCTCACCCAATCACTCGTGGTAAGTCTTCAGGTGACTTCCAAACCTTCACAAACTCGGTCACTCGGCGATCCACAATTTCCTCTTGGATGCTCTAGACCATGACGCCTAACTGTCTAGAAGATGTACAGTCTTCAAAGGTAACAAGCGTTGGATCCACACAGGAACAATTTCTTTAGTGATGCTCAATCACTTGGGTTTGTAGGTGTTTGGGTTTGGGTTTTCCTCACTTGATGATTTTCGCTCAAAGTCCTCGGAGGATGGGATGCTCTCAATGACAAGTGTCAGTTTCTCTCGGAGCAGCCAACCAGCTAGTGGTTGTAGGGGGCGGCTATTTATAGCCTAGGGAGCAGCCCCACATGATAAGACATAAATGCCCTTTGATATGACCGTTAGGTGGATAAGATATTTTGGGACAGCTGGCGCATAGCACAGCAACGGTCGGAAATTTGAGGTTCAAATTCCTCAGGGCTATCATGTTTCTCACTTGTAGGCAATCCGCACTGGCGAATTCCTAACTCCTCAGTCAGAACAAACTCCTCAGAGACCAGAAGAACTTCGTCTCTGTCACTAAAGAAATTGACTGA
This sequence comes from Aegilops tauschii subsp. strangulata, assembly GCF_002575655.3. Taxonomy (NCBI): domain Eukaryota; kingdom Viridiplantae; phylum Streptophyta; class Magnoliopsida; order Poales; family Poaceae; genus Aegilops; species Aegilops tauschii. The sequence continues at coordinate 53,176,616 of NC_053039.3, forward strand.
ACTGCATGAGATTTCCAATGGCTTCACTCGAAAGGATTGGTAGGTGTAGGATTTTGAGATGAGCATCACTTGGAAGCTTTTCCTTAGTTTTTCCTCGACCCCCTTTAACAGTATGGTGTTTCCTATGACTCAAGAAAGAGAAAAATGAAACTATGAAAACAAAGTCTTCACACTTCATATTCCTTGTATGAATATAGAATCTTCACGGTCACACCAATTTCTTCACTTTCAAAGTCTTCAGAAATCCAAAGTCTTCAGTTTAAGACATTCATTTTTAGGGGTCAACTTTCTCTGTAAATATCAAACTCCTCATAGACTTATAGACCTGTGTACACTCACAAACGCATCAGTCCCTTAACCTATAAGTCTTCAATACACCAAAATCACTAAGGGGCACTAGATGCACTTACAATCTCTCCCTTTTTGGTGATTGATGACAATATAGGTTAAGTTTTCAACGGGGATAAACATATGAAGTGTAAATACTGATAATGAGGAATTTGATTTGCAAGATATAGAAGAACTCCCCCTGAAGATGTGCATAGTGAGGAATTTGCTTTTGAAGCAATGCACATTTTGAAGAGTAGAATCATGGAGATCTCCCCCTATATCTTGTAATTCATACACGCATTTAACATATAATGTGAAGAATTTGAAATGCATGATGAAATATGGTGACTGATGTAATTCAGCATGCGTGCATTTAACATATATGAGGAAATAGCATGCAGAAGAACATAGCAAAAGTATCATACCACCATCGGGTTTAAGTTTACAACTCGATCCAATAAAGTCTTCAGAAGAACGAGAGTTGTAACTTAGAAAAAAACGCCCATATATTGACCCGCTTGAAGACTAACTCAAATTTATCCCCCTTTGTCATCGATTGACCAAAAGGGACGAAAAGTGAGGACTAATGCCCCTGAAGAATATCATCATGAAGTTGATGGAGGAGCGCCAGCATTGTTGGGGTCAGTTGTTGAAGTAGGGCCTGCCGCAGTGTCGTCCAAATCTTTATGCTCACCAGTCTCGTGCGATGAAGAATATGAGCTGGCTACCAAGGAAGGAACTTTGACTTTCTTGAATTTCTTCGCCGGTGGCTGAGACCAGTCAAAGTCTTGCTTGAAGCCCATCTGCTTCAGATCTTCTTCACCATAAAGATGAGATAGAACAGCCCAGGTGCGATTGAATACTTCATGGAGGTAGTAATGGTTCTTCTTCACTGAATTGTGCGTAGCAGTCATGTTGTGAAGAATTGAACCAAACTGACGCTTAATCCATTTGTGATTGCGATCGACCTTCTTGTGAAGACTGAGGAGAAGCTCACGATTAGTCATCACCCTTGGAGCTGTGCCTTGAGGATTTTGCTTTGAGGCATTGGCGGCAGAGTCATGAGTGGCAGAGTCATCATTGGTGGAGTAAGATGCAGCTTTGCGGAACTGACCATCCAATGGACGAATGCCTTCATCAATAACAGCAGTAGCCTTGCACTTTTCATCAGCTGAGGAAAATGTCCGCTTGAGGACTTCAATGGGGGGGCAAGTAGCTGCCATGGTTGAGTGTGTCAGCCTTGTAATTGATTGAAGACCTTAATCTGAGGAATCTCATAATCCAGGGAGCGTAAGGCTTCAATTCAAAAGGGGACAATGCAACATTGGACAGAGTCCTCATGAAGAAATCACGATAGTTGACAGGAACGCCATGAATGACGTTGAATAGCAGATTCTTCATGATGCCAACGACCTCTTCTTCATTCGAGTCGTGGCCCTTGATTGGACTCAATGTCTTGGTCAAAATGCGACAGACGGTCCATGGCACATACAACAATTCCTTCACAAGGAATTTGGTCCTTGGGGCTTGACCGGGCTTCAGTGGCTTCATCAACACTTGCATATAGTGATCAGTGAGTTTAGGTTCACGATATATACAACGAGCACCTTCAATAAAAAGGACTGACAGGCAGAGCATGAAGCAATTCGGAGGTCGGTGCTTTGAATTGAGTGTTTTATGTCATCCAGTCCAACACCCAAGAGTGCACATCTTCAGCATTTCCTGTGATGTGCGGCGTTGCATAGAACTGAAGAATTAGCTCTTCATTCCAATCACAGATAACGGTGCAAAAGTTGAGCAATCCAGCGTCGTGAAGAACATTGAGAACTGGTGTGAAGCACGACAGCGATTCCATGTCCACATGAGGAATATGCTCATGGTCGAAGACTTTGTCCTTATCACAAAGCAGTGAAGAATAGAAGTTTGCTTGGTTGGCGGTCTAGAAACGCTTTCTTCGTAGGCGAGCAGAGTCATAGGGATTGTAATCTGTGAAGAACACATGCTCGTGGAAGAAGTCATCAGCCTTGAAGTTTTGCTTCTTAGAGAAGGGATTCTTCTGCTTGGGCTGAGGAGTATCAGTCAAAGTCATCAGAGCTTCAGGAATCACATTCTCAGGCACCACAGGCTGAGGAATTTCAGTTTCTGCTTCAGTTGCAGCCTGGGTCTTCTTTTCTTCTGCAGCATTTTCATCAGCACTAGTGGCTGGAATTTCTTCAGGAATGGAAGGAGTGGTGTGAGGTTCGTCAGAGCCCATTTGAAATTCAGTGTGCACTGGGGACAGGGGAATTTGTTGCAGTGGCGTGAACAAAGGAGAGTTGGGGTGCTGACTTTCCCAAAAGTCATCATTCATCACAGGCGTGGTGCTCCCAATGTCCACGTCTTCATCTTCTTCACTTAATTCTTCAACGCCTGCCTCTTCAGCTGTGAACTGAGGCATAGGCGATGAGATGACTGGGGTTGAAGGGATATTATCCGCTTCAATTTCTTCGTCCAACTGCTCTGAAGAAGCAGTAGAAGGAACGTCTTCATCCGATCCGCTTGGAATCTCATAATCTTCTCCAAAAGGAACCAGTTCCTTTGATGGCATACTGAAGACAGGAACAGCATCAATGGGATTCTCAAAAGAGCTTGTTGATACGTCTCCAACGTATCTATAATTTATGAAGTATTCATGCCATGTTTACAATAGTTTTATATGATTTTGGTATGATTTGATTAGAACTAACCCGGACTCGTTGTTTTCAGCAGAACTACCATGGTGTTACTTTTGTGCAGAAATAAAAGTTCTCGGAATGCGCTGAAAATCAACAGAGAATTTTTCTGGAAAATATAAAAAATACTGGAACGAAGAGTTACCGGAGGGGAGGCCCGTGAGCCCCATGAGGGTGGAGGGCATGCCCACCCCCCGGGGCGCGCCTCTGTGCCTCGTGGACTTCCCGTGGGGTCTCTTAACTTGTTCTCGACGCCAACCTCTCCTATAAATGCCCAAACCTCCAGAAATAACCTAGATCGGGAGTTCCGCCGCCGCAAGCCTCTGTAGCCACCAAAAACCAATCGGGACCCTGTTCCGGCACCCTGCTGGAGGGGGATCCCTCACCGGTGGCCATCTTCATCATCTCGGCGCTCTTCATGACGAGGAGGGAGTAATTCACCCTCGAGGCTAAGGGTATGTACCAGTAGCTATGTGTTTGATCTCTCTCGCTCTCGTGTTCTTGATTTGGCACGATCTTGATGTATCGCGAGCTTTGCTATTATAGTTGGATCTTATGATGTTTCTCCCCCTCTACTCTCTTGTAATGGATTGAGTTTTCCCTTTGAAGTTATCTTATCGGATTGAGTCTTTAAGGATTTGAGAACACTTGATGTATGTCTTGCATGTGCTTATCTGTGGTGACAATGGGATATTCACGTGATCTACTTGATGTATGTTTAGGTGATCAACTTGAGGGTTCAGTGACCTTGTGAACTTATGCATAGGGGTTGGCACACGTTTTCGTCTTGACTCTCCGGTAGAAACTTTGGGGCATTCTTTGAAGTTCTTTATGTTGGTTGAATAGATGAATCTGAGATTGTGTGATGCATATCGTATAATCATACCCACGGATAGTTGAGGTGACATTGGAGTATCTAGGTGACATTAGGGTTTTGGTTGATATGTGTCTTAAGGTGTTATTCTAGTACGAACTCTAGGATATATCGAATGGAAAGAATAGCTCATGTTATTTTACTACGAACTCTTGAATAGATCAATCAGAAAGAATAACTTTGAGGTGGTTTCGTACCCTACAATAATCTCTTCGTTTGTTCCCCGCTATTAGTGACTTTGGAGTTACTCTTTGTTGCATGTTGAGGGATAGTTATATGATCCAATTATGTTATTATTGTTGAGAGAACTTGCACTAGTGAAAGTATGAACCCTAGGCCTTGTTTCCTAGCATTGCAATACTGTTTACGCTCACTTTTATCGCTTGCTACCTTGCTGTTTTTATATTTTCAGATTACAAAAACCTATGTCTACCATCCATATTGCACTTGTATCACCATCTCTTCGCCGAACTAGTGCACCAATACAATTTACCATTGTATTGGGTGTGTTGGGGACACAAGAGACTCTTTGTTATTTGGTTGCAGGGTTGTTTGAGAGAGACCATCTTCATCCTACACCTCCCACGGATTGATAAACCTTAGGTCATCCACTTGAGGGAAATTTGCTACTGTCCTACAAACCTCTGCACTTGGAGGCCCAACAACGTCTACAAGAAGAAGGTTGTGTAGTAGACATCACTTGTCAATGTCTTCATCTTCTTTGGAGCTGAAGAATCTGATGCTTTCCTTTTCTTTACTGCGGCTCGCTCTGCAACCTTGGTTTTCTTCGCTTCTGATGCAGAAGGAAGAACTGGACTTGGTGTTGGTGCAGGAGGAGCAGAGGAATTTTGTACATTTACTTCAGGCACAACTAATGCAGTAGGCCTGGTTGGTTCAGTTTCTTCAGGCTCAGCGGTTGATGGCCCAGCTGGCCTGGATTGTTCTTCAGGCACAACACTAGTGGTTGCCCTGGCAATTTCATCAGCGGCTGGAATAGAGTCATCAGCCCTGGGACTAGCAGTTTCATCAGCGGTGCTGGCATGTTCTTCAGTCGGCTGAGCAGATGCTTCAGCTTGAGGAGATGTTGCGTTGGGACTGCAACATTGGTGGTGAATCCTTTAGCCAACTTGACAAATCTGACCTTGGCTCCTAGCCAATCAGTGCGGTAGACATTGAATTCATCACTGAGTCCTTTGATCTCAGTTTGTATAGCAATGAGTTCATCAGTTGTCATGTTGACAACATTTTTCTTCAGAAAGCGCTCCTTTCTGTATTGAGCTTTCTTCAGCTGCCTGGCCTTCTCAAACTTCCATTTTTCTTCGCCAATGAAGGCGGTGAGCATGTGACTTTGGCCAGGAGTGAGCTTGAAGTCAAGCACAGGTGTGTTGGGGTCCTTGTGCCAGAGATCAATATACTCAAGGATCAACTTTGGATCCAGCAGGAGAGGAACTTCACTTCCTTTGGCTCTAGCGGCCCTTTGCTATCTATCTCTGATGACTTCGGCAAGTTCCTCATCATCAGCTTCATCTTCATCGGACGGTACTTGAAAGGCAACCTGCTTCTTGTGAGGACTTGGTCTAGAGCCTCGTCCAGCAGTGGCCTTGGTCTTCAGCAAAGTAGGGCCTGTTGAGGAATTTGGAGGAGCTGGAGAACTTGTAGAGGCTCCTGAGGCAATTGAATTGCCTGAGGTCCTTTGACACGAGGCAAGATGCACAGGTGCTAAGGACTTTGCCGGAGGAGCTGAGGACTTTGCAACTTGAGGAACTGGAGCAGCTTGAGGAATTGGCCGTGAGAGCTTTGCAGAACTGGGCCGTGAGGGCATTGCTGAGGTGCTTGGCCCTGAGGGCATTGAAGCAGAAGCATTGGGCTTGTCAGCGGGCTTCTTGGGCATAGCCTTCTTAGGCTTGCTAGCAGAGGCCTTAGTAGTGGCAGCAGCAGAATCTTCATTGAATTTCTTCACTGCCTCTTTTGCCATTTTGGCCAGTTTAGCTTGACGCTTGGCCCATTCAGCGGGAAATTCCTCACCATGTCTAATGCTTGAGGGATCAGCTTCTTGGCCAGGTGCCAGTGGAGGTCTTGGGCAAGGAGGGTGTACAGCGAATTTCTTCATGTACTTTGGAGTGACATAACGATATTCCCTCCATTCTATGGCCCATCTCCTTTCTATCTTCTGAATGCGCACTTTACGCTCATTCTTCGTTTCATGAGGAGGAGTGCAGTACCCTGCATAGATGTCATCTGGAATCTCAAACGCAGTGTTGACTTCAGGTTTCTTCCCTCCCTTCTGAGGTTTCTTGCTGAAGGAAATATGCCCTAGAGGCAATAATAAAGTATTATATATTTCCTTATATCATGATAAATGTTTATTATTCATGCTAGAATTGTATTAACCGGAAACATAATACATGTGTGAATACATAGACAAACAGAGTGTCACTAGTATGCCTCTACTTGACTAGCTCGTTAATCAAAGATGGTTATGTTTCCTAGCCATAGACATGAGTTGTCATTTGATTAACGAGATCACCTCATTCGGAGAATGACATGATTGACTTGACCCATTCCGTTAGCTTAGCACCCGATCGTTTAGTATGTTGCTATTGCTTTCTTCATGGCTTATACATGTTCCTATGACTATGAGATTATGCATCTCCCGTTTACCGGAGGAACACTTTGTGTGCTACCAAACGTCACAACGTAAATGGGTGATTATAAAGGTGCTCTACAGGTGTCTCCAAAGGTACTTGTTGGGTTGGCGTATTTCGAGATTAGGATTTGTCACTCCAATTGTCGGAGAGGTATCTCTAGGCCCACTCGGTAATGCACATCACTATAAGCCTTGCAAGCATTGTGACTAATGAGTTAGTTGCGGGATGATGTGTTACGGAACGAGTAAATAGACTTCCCGGTGACGAGCTTGAACTAGGTATCGAGATACCGACGATCAAATCTCGGGCAAGTAACATACCGGTGACAAAGGGAACAACGTATGTTGTTATGCGGTCTGACCGATAAAGATCTTCGTAGAATATGTGGGAGCCAATATGGGCATCCAGGTCCCGCTATTGGTTATTGACCGGAGACGTGTCTCGGTCATGTCTACATAGTTCTCGAACCCGTAGGGTCCGCACGCTTAACGTTACGATGACAGTTTTATTGAGTTTTGATGTACCGAAGGAGTTCGGAGTCCCGGATGAGATCGGGGATATGACGAGGAGTCTCGAAATGGTCGAGACGTAAAGATCGATATATTGGACGACTATATTCGGACTTCAGAAAGGTTCCGAGTGATTCGGGTATTTTTCGGAGTACCGGAGAGTTACGGGAATACGTATTGGGCCTTATTGGGCCATACGGGAAAGAAGGAAAAGGGCCTCAAAGGTGGCCGCACCCCTCCCCTTGGTCTGGTCCGAATTGGACTAGGGAAGGGGGGCGCCCCCTTCCTTCCTTCTCTTTTTCCCTTCCTCTTTTCCTATTCCATATGGGAGGTGGAATCCTACTAGGACTAGGGAGTCCTAGTAGGACTAGGGAGTCCTAGTAGGACTCCACACTTGGTGCGCCCCCTCCTAGGGCCGGCCTCCTCCTCCCTTGCTCCTTTATATACGGGGGCAGGGGCACCCCATGGACACACTTCGATATACGATATTTTAGCCGTGTGCGGTGCCCCCCTCCACTAGATTACACCTCGATAATACCATCGCGGAGCTTAGGCGAAGCCCTGCGTCGGTGGAACATCATCATCGTCACCACACCGTCGTGCTGACGAAACTCTCCCTCAACACTCGGCTGGATCGGAGTTCGAGGATGTCATCGAGCTGAACGTGTGTAGAACTTCGGAGGTGCCGTGCGTTCGGTACTTGATCGGTCGGATCGTGAAGACGTACGACTACATCAACCACGTTGTGATAACGCTTCCGCTGTCGATCTACAAGGGTACGTGGACAACACTCTCCCCTCTCGTTGCTATGCATCACCATGATCTTGCGTGTGCGTAGGAAATTTTTTGAAATTACTACGTTCCCCAACAGTGGTATCAGAGCCTGGTTTTATGCGTTGATGCTATGCACGAGTAGAACACAAGTGAGTTGTGGGCGATATAAGTCATACTGCTTACCAGCATGTCATACTTTGGTTCAGCGGTATTGTGAGATGAAGCGGCCCGGACCGACATTACGCGTACGCTTACGCGAGACTGGTTTCACCGTTGCGAGCACTCGTTGCTTAAAGGTGACCGGCGGGTGTCTGTCTCTCTCACTTTAGTTGAACCGAGTGTGGCTACGCCCGGTCCTTGCGAAGGTTAAAACAGCACCAACTTGACAAACTATCGTTGTGGTTTTGATGCGTAGGTAAGAACGGTTCTTGCTAAGCCCGTAGCAGCCACGTAAAACTTGCAACAACAAAGTAGAGAACGTCTAACTTGTTTTTGCAGGGCATGTTGTGATGTGATATGGTCAAGATATGATGTGATATAATGTGTTGTATGAGATGCTCATGTTTTGTAACCGAGTTATCGGCAACTGGCAGGAGCCATATGGTTGTCGCTTTATTGTATGAGATGCAATCGCCATGTAATAGTTTTACTTTATCACTAAGCGGTAGCGATAGTCGTAAAAGCAATAAGTTGGCGAGACGACAACGATGCTACGATGGAGATCAAGGTGTCGCGCCGGTGACGATGGTGATCATGACGGTGCTTCGGAGATGGAGATCACAAGCACGGTGCTTCGGAGATGGAGATCCCAAGCACAAGATGATGATGGCCATATCATATCACTTATATTGATTGCATGTGATGTTAATCCTTTATGCATCTTATCTTGCTTTGTTTGACGGTAGCATTATAAGATGATCCTTCACTAAATTATCAAAGTATAAGTGTTCTCCCTGAGTATGCACCGTTGCGAAAGTTCTTCGTGCTAAGACACCACGTGATGATCGGGTGTGATAGGCTCTACGTTCAAATACAACGGGTGCAAAACAGTTGCACACGCGGAATACTTAGGTTAAACTTGACGAGCCTAGCATATAACAGATATGGCCTCGGAACATGGAGACCGAAAGGTCGAGCGTGAATCATATAGTAGATATGATCAACATAGTGATGTTCACCATTGAAACTACTCCATCTCACGTGATGATCGGACATGGTTTAGTTGATATGGATCACGTGATCACTTAGAGGATTAGAGGGATGTCTATCTAAGTGGGAGTTCTTAAGTAATATGATTAATTGAACTTAAATTTATCATGAACTTAGTCCTGATAGTATTTTGCAAATTATGTTGTAGATCAATAGCTCGCGTTGTTGCTTCCCTGTGTTTATTTTTGATATGTTCCTAGAGAAAAATTATGTTGAAAGATTTTAGTAGCAAAGATGCAGATTGGATCCGTGATTTGAGGATTATCCTCATTGCTGCACAGAAAAATTATGTCCTTGATGCACCGCTAGGTGATAGACCTATTGCAGGAGCAGATGCAGACGTTATGAACGTTTGGCTAGCTCAATATGATGACTACTTGATAGTTTAGTGCACCATGCTTAACGGCTTAGAATCGGGACTTCAAAGACATTTTGAACGTCATGGACCATATGAGATGTTCCAGGAGTTGAAGTTAATATTTCAAGCAAATACCCGAGTTGAGAGATATGAAATCTCCAACAAGTTCTATAGCTAAAAGATGGAGGAGAATCGCTCAACTAGTGAGCATGTGCTCAGATTGTCTGGGTACTACAATCGCTTGAATCAAGTGGGAGTTTATCTTCCAGATAAAATAGTGATTGACAGAATTCTCTAGTCACCATCACCAAGTTAGTAGAACTTCGTGATGAACTATAGTATGCAAGGGATGACGAAAGTAATTCCCGAGCTCTTCCTGATGCTGAAATCGACGAAGGTAGAAATCAAGAAAAACATCAAGTGTTGATGGTTGACGAGACCACTTCAAGTGTTGATGGTTGACGAGACCACTAGTTTCAAGAAAAGGGCAAAGGGAAGAAGGGGAACTTGAAAAAGAACGGCAAGCAAGTTGCTGCTCAAGTGAAGAAGCCTAAGTCTGGTCCTAAGCCTGAGACTAAGTGCTTCCACTGCAAAGGGACTGGTCACTGGAAGCGGAACTACCCCAACTATTTGGTGGATAAGAAGGATGGCAAAGTGAACAAAGGTATATTTGATATACAGATTATTGATGTGTACTTTACTAGTGTTTATAGCAACCCCTCGGTAATTGATACTGGTTCAGTTGCTAAGAGTAGTAACTCAAAACGGGAATTGCAGAATAAACAGAGACTAGTAAAAGTGAACAAAGGTATATTTGATATACAGATTATTGATGTGTACTTTACTAGTGTTTATAGCAACCCCTCGGTAATTGATACTGGTTCAGTTGCTAAAGAGTAGTAACTCGAAAACGGGAGTTGCAGAATAAACAGAGACTAGTAAAAGGCGAGGTGACGATGTGTGTTGGAATTAGTTCCAAGATTGATATGATCATCATCGCACACTCCCTATACTTTCGAGATTAGTGTTGAAACTAAATAAGTGTTATTTGGTGTTTGCGTTGAGCATGAATATGATTTGATCATGTTTATTGCAATACAGTTATTCATTTATATTAGAGAACAATTGTTGTTCTGTTTACATGAATAAAACCTTCTATGGTCATACACACCAACGAAAATGGTTTGTTGGATCTCGATCGTAGTGATACACATATTCATAATATTGAAGCCAAAAGATGCAAAGTTAATAATGATAGTGCAACTTATTTGTGGCACTGCCATTTAGGTCATATTGGTGTAAAGCGCATGAAGAAACTCCATACTAATGGGATTTTGGAATCACTTGATTATGAATCACTTGATGCTTGCGAACCGTGCCTCATGGGCAAGATGACTAAAACGCCGTTCTCCGGAACTATGGAGAGAGCAACAGATTTGTTGGAAATCATACATACAGATGTATGTGGTCCGATGAATATTGAGGCTCGTAGCAGGTATCATTATTTTCTGACCTTCACAGATGATTTGAGAAGATATGGGTATATCTACTTAATGAAACATAAGTCTGAAATATTTGAAAAGTTCATATAATTTCAGAGTGAAGTGGAAAATCATCGTAACAAGAAAAATAAAGTTTCTACGATCTGATCGTAGAGAAGAGTATTTGAGTTACGAGTTTGGCCTTCAGTTAAAACAATGTGAAATAGTTTCACTACTCACGCCACCTGGAACACCACGGTGTAATGGTGTGTCCGAACGTCGTAATCGTACTTTATTAGATATGGTGTGATATATGATGTATCTTACCGATCTACCACTATCGTTTTGGGGTTATGCATTAGAGACAGTTGCATTCACGTTAAATAGGGCACCATAAAAATCCGTTGAGACGACGCCTTATGAACTGAGGTTTAGCAAGAAACCAAAGTTGTCGTTTCTTAAAATTTTGGGGTTGCGATGCTTATGTGAAAAAAGTTTCATCCTGATAAGCTCAAACCCAAATCGGAGAAATGTGTCTTCATAGGATACCCAAAGGAGACATTTGGGTACACCTTCTATCACAGATCCGAAGGCAAGACATTCGTTGCTTAGTATGGATCCTTTCTAGAGAAGGAGTTTCTCTCGAAAGATGTGAGTGGGAGGAAAGTAGAACTTGATGAGGTAACTGTACCTGCTCCCTTATTGGATCACAGAAATCTGTTCCTGTGACTTCTACACCAATTAGTGAGGAAGTTAATGATGATGATCATGTAACTTCAGATCAAGTTACTACCAAACCTCGTAGGTAAACCAGAGTAAGATCCGCACCAGAGTGGTACGGTAATCCTGTTCTGGAGGTTATGTTACTAGACCATGACGAACCTACGAACTATGAGGAAGCGATGGTGAGCCCAGATTCCGCAAAATGGCTTGAGGCCATGAAATCTGAGATGAGATCCATGTATGAGAACAAAGTATGCACTTTGATTGACTTGCCCAATGATCGGCGAGCCATTGAGATTAAATGGATCTTCAAGAGGAAGACGGTCGCTGATAGTAGTGTTACTATCTACAAAGCTAGAATTGTCGCAAAAGGTTTTCGACAAGTTCAAAGTGTTGACTACGATGAGAGAGTTTCTCACTCGTATCTATGCTTAAAGTCTGTCTGAATCATGTTAGCAATTGCCGCATTTTATGAAATCTGGCAAATGGATAAACAAAACTACATTCCTTAATGGATTTATTAAAGAAGAGTTGTATATGATGCAACCAGGAGGTTTTGTCAATCCTAAAAGTGCTAACAAAATATGCAAGCTCCAGGGATCCATCTATGGACTGGTGCAAGCATCTCGGAGTTGGAATATACGCTTTGATAAGTTGATCAAAGGATATAGTTTTATACAGACTTGCGGTGAAGCCTGTATTTACAAGAAAGTGAGTGGGAGCACTACAGCATTTCTGATAAGTATATGTGAATGACATATTGTTAATCAGAAATAATGTAGAATTATTCTGCAAAGCATAAAGGAGTGTTTGAAAGGGGTTTTTCAAAGATAGACCTCGGTGAAGCTGCTTACATATTGAGCATCAAGATCTATAGAGATAGATGAAGACGCTTGATAAGTTTTTCAATGAGTACATACCTTAACAAGATTTTGAAGTAGTTCAAAATAGAACAGTCAAAGAAAGAGTTTTTGCCTGTGTTACAAGGTGTGAAATTCAGTAAAAGACTCAAAGCCCGACCACGGCAGAAGATAGAAAAAGAATGAAAGTCATTCCCTATGCCTCGGCCATAGGTTCTATAAAGTATGCCATGCTGTGTACCAGATCTATTGTATACCCTACACTGATTTTGGCAAGGGAGTGCAATAGTGATCTAGGAGTAGATCACTGGACAACGGTCAAAATTATCCTTAGTGGAATAAGGATATGTTTCTCGATTATGGAAGTGACAAAAGGTTCATCGTAAAAGGTTACGTCGATGCAAGTTTTGACACTAATCTAGATGACTCTAAGTCTCGGTCTAGATACATATTGAAAGTGGGAGCAATTAGCTAGAGTAGCTCCGTGCAGAGTATTGTAGACATAGAATATTTGCAAAATACATACGGCTCTGAATGTGGCAGACCCGTTGACTAAACTTCTCTCACAAGCAAAACATGATCACACCTTAGTACTCTTTGGGTGTTAATCACATAGCAATGTGAACTAGATTATTGACTCTAGTAAACCCTTTGAGTGTTGGTCACATAGAGATGTGAACTATGGGTGTTAATCACATGGTGATGTGAATTATTGATGTTAAATCACATGCCGATGTGAACTAGATTATTGACTCTAGTGCAAGTGGGAGACTGAAGGAAATATGCCCTAGAGGCAATAATAAAGTATTATATATTTCCTTATATCATGATAAATGTTTATTATTCATGCTAGAATTGTATTAACCGGAAACATAATACATGTGTGAATACATAGACAAACAGAGTGTCACTAGTATGCCTCTACTTGACTAGCTCGTTAATCAAAGATGGTTATGTTTCCTAGCCATAGACATGAGTTGTCATTTGATTAACGAGATCACCTCATTAGGAGAATGACGTGATTGACTTGACCCATTCCGTTAGCTTAGCACCCGATCGTTCAGTATGTTGCTATTGCTTTCTTCATGACTTATACATGTTCCTATGACTATGAGATTATGCAACTCCCGTTTACCGGAGGAACACTTTGTGTGCTACCAAACGTCACAACGTAAATGGGTGATTATAAAGGTGCTCTACAGGTGTCTCCAAAGGTACTTGTTGGGTTGGCGTATTTCGAGATTAGGATTTGTCACTCCAATTGTCGGAGAGGTATCTCTGGGCCCACTCGGTAATGCACATCACTATAAGCCTTGCAAGCATTGTGACTAATGAGTTAGTTGCGGGATGATGTGTTACGGAACGAGTAAAGAGACTTGCCGGTGACGAGCTTGAACTAGGTATCGAGATACCGACGATCAAATCTCGGGCAAGTAACATACCGGTGACAAAGGGAACAACGTATGTTGTTATGCGGTCTGACCGATAAAGATCTTCGTAGAATATGTGGGAGCCAATATGGGCATCCAGGTCCCGCTATTGGTTATTGACCGGAGACGTGTCTCGGTCATGTCTACATAGTTCTCGAACCCGTAGGGTCCGCACGCTTAACGTTACGATGACAGTTTTATTGAGTTTTGATGTACCGCAGGAGTTCGGAGTCCCGTATGAGATCGGGGATATGACGAGGAGTCTCAAAATGGTCGAGACGTAAAGATCGATATATTGGACGACTATATTCGGACTTCAGAAAGGTTCCGAGTGATTCGGGTATTTTTCGGAGTACTAGAGAGTTACGGGAATACGTATTGGGCCTTATTGGGCCATACGGGAAAGAAGGAAAAGGGCCTCAAAGGTGGCCGCACCCCTCCCCTTGGTCTGGTCCGAATTGGACTAGGGAAGGGGGGCGCCCCCTTCCTTCCTTCTCTTTTTCCCTTCCTCTTTTCCTATTCCATATGGGAGGTGGAATCCTACTAGGACTAGGGAGTCCTAGTAGGACTCCACACTTGGTGCGCCCCCTCCTAGGGCCGGCCTCCTCCTCCCTTGCTCCTTTATATACGGGGGCAGGGGGCACCCCATGGACACACTTTGATATACGATATTTTAGCCGTGTGCGGTGCCCCCCTCCACCAGATTACACCTCGATAATACCGTCGCGGAGCTTAGGCGAAGCCCTGCGTCGGTGGAACATCATCATCGTCACCACGCCGTCGTGCTAACGAAACTCTCCCTCAACACTCGGCTGGATCGGAGTTCGAGGGACGTCATCGAGCTGAACGTGTGTAGAACTTCGGAGGTGCCGTGCGTTCGGTACTTGATCGGTCGGATCGTGAAGACGTACGACTACATCAACTGCGTTGTGATAACGCTTCCGCTGTCGGTCTACGAGGGTACGTGGACAACACTCTCCCCTCTCGTTGCTATGCATCACCATGATCTTGCGTGTGCGTAGGAAAATTTTTGAAATTACTACGTTCCCCAACACTTGCCGTTAACCATTTTCTTCAGCTGAGGAATCTGAGCAACAGAATTCTCTGAAGAGGTATGCAACTTTTCTTCGAGGAATGCTACAAATGAGTTAAGTTGATGAGAACCTAGTGATTCAGCAGCAGGCATGTGTACCTGTGAACAGAGTATAGGTGCGAAGAATTTGGAGAGGTCATATGCGTTCTCAGAAGTTTTTGCAAAATGAACAAGTTTGAGGAATCAGATGTGTCTTGAGGAATTTCACTAAGCGTTCTTTGACTTTGGTTCTAGAGTTGTATAGATTGAAAATCCACACAATTGAGGAATCTTGAAGAAAAAACGCTGCTTAGGGAAACAGATCAAGAACAGATGTTTGTGTGAGGTGTTTAGAGTGTGAAGATTGAAGAATAAACACCTTTTGAAGATTTGTAGAAATCAAAGGAATCAACAAGGGCAGTAAAAATGACTTTTAATTACCCTTGACGAAGAACACGACGAACTGTGAATAGTAGATTTGAAGCTCGTCAGTTCAGATCTTCCACGCCCTAACTTGGCCGAGGAAGACAGCTACGGCGGCGGTGGAGTGAAGAAATTCACGGCCGGCGTGAGTATGACGGCGACGAGGTCGAGGCAGCGAAGCTGTTCCTCACCGGCGACTATGGAAGTAGCGGCGGCGCTAGGTTTGAGAGCTCGAGCGAGGGAGTGAGGTCGAGCGGAGTAAAAACGGTCTGAGGAGGGTGAGGGGTATTTATAGCCGAGGTGAAAAACTGTTCGCCCGAGGAAAATGGACAAACGTGCCCCTGACCCTTCTCATTCATGCGACATGTGTCACCCATGTACTATGAGGTGGAGATCGGGTGAGATCGTGGGTGAATAGATAATCATATCATGGAATGTGGAACAGTTTGAGCGGCAAAAGCCGAAAATTCAGATTAGAATATTTTAAGGTTTCATTCGCAAATACTTCAGCTGACAAGGACACAGTGAAGATTTTGAACGGGTTTCAAATAGAATGCACATGAAGAATTTGTGAACAGACTGGGTTGAGTTTAGCATAGAGGGGGAAGGGTCCGATCACATTCACTTAGCAGAAAAAGCAACTTGAAGAGATAGCTATAAGTGAATGTTGTAGAGGACATAAAGTCATATATTTATATTGCCAATGAAGAAAAACGATGGAAACATTGAAGATAATGCAAAGTTGAAGAAATTGAACAACTGAGGAATTTCACTGAAGAAAAACTTGTCCGATCACATTCACTTAGCAAAAAAAGCAACTTGAAGTGATATCTATAAGTGAATGCTGTAGAGGACATAAACTCGTATATTTATATTGCCAATGAAGAAAAACTACGGAAACATTGAAGATAATGCAAAGTTGAAGAAATTGAACAACTGAGGAATTTCACTGAAGAAAAACTCAAATATACCTCAGTTGTTCAATTTCTTCAACTTTACATTATCTTCAATGTTTCCGTCATTTTTCTTCATTGGCAATATAAATATATGAGTTTATGTCCTCTACAACATTCACTTATAGCTATCTCTTCAAGTTGCTTTTTCTGCTAAGTGAATGTGATCGGACCCTTCCCCCTCTATGCTAAACTCAACCCAGTCTGTTCACAAATTCTTCATGTGCGTTCTATTCGAAACTCGTTCAAAATCTTCACTGTGTCCTTGTCAGCTGAAGTATTGCGAACGAAACCTTAAAATATTCTAATCTGAATTTTTGGCTTTTGCCGCTCAAACCATTCCACATTCCACGATATGATTATCTATTCACCCACGATCTCACCCGATCTCCACCTCACAGTACGTGGGTGACACATGTCGCACGAATGAGAAGGGTCAGGGGCACGTTCGTCCATTTTCCTCGGGCGAATGGTTTTTCACCTCGGCTATAAATACCCCTCACCCTCCTCAGACTATTTTTACTCTGCTCGACCTCACTCCCTCGCTCGAGCTCTCAAACCTAGCGCCGCCGCTACTTCCATCGTCGCCGGTGAGGAAGAGCTTCGCTACCTCGACCTCGTCGCCGTCATACTCGCGCCGGCCGCGGATTTCTTCACTCCGCCGCCGCCGTAGCTGTCTTCCTCAGCCAAGTTAGGGCGTGGAAGATCTGAACTGACGAGCTTCAAATCTACTATTCATAGTTCATCGTGTTCTTCATCAAGGGTAATTAAAAGTCATTTTTACTGCCCTTGTTGATTCCTTTGATTTCTACAAATCTTCAAAAGGTGTTTATTCTTCAATCTTCACACTCTAAACACCTCACACAAACATCTGTTCTTGATCTGTTTCCCTAAGCAACATTTTTTCTTCAAGATTCCTCAATTGTGTGGATTTTCAATCTATACAACTCTGGAACCTAAGTCAAAGAACGCTTAGTGAAATTCTTCAAGACACATCTAGTCAAATTCCTCAAACTTGTTCATTTTGCAAAAACTTCTCAGAACGCATATGACCTCTCCAAATTCTTCGCACCTATACTCTGTTCACAGGTACACATGTCTGCTGCTGAATCACTAGGTTCTCGTCAACTTAACTCATTTGCAGTGTTCCTCGAAGAAAAGTTGCATACCTCTTCAGAGAATTCTGTTGTTCAGATTCCTCAGCTGAAGAAAATGGCTGATGGCAAGAAACCTCAGAAGGGAGGGAAGAAACCTGAAGTCAACACTGCATTCAAGATTCCAGATGACATCTATGCACGGTACTGCACTCCTCCTCATGAAACGAAGAATGAACGCAAAGTGCGCATTCAGAAGATAGAAAGGAGATGGGCCAGAGAATGGAGGGAATATCGTTATGTCACTCCAAAGTACATGAAGAAATTCGATGTACACCCTCCTTGCCCAAGACCTCTACTGGCACCTGGCCAAGAAGCTGATCCCTCAAGCATCAGACAATTGTCGTGGACAATGGTCGTGAAATTGAACAACTGAGGAATTTCACTGAAGAAATTAACGAAGAATTTGATTCTCAGAGCCCTACGACAATTGTACGCGGTGTCTAAAATTGAGTGATACGCAGTTCTGTTTCTTCGAGGACCAACATACCAAGGATCGTCCGAGGAAATGACACATGCCTGATGTTGACTTGCGGTCCACACGATCACCGGCATAGTCAGAGTCTGAATATCCAATGAGATCAAAAGCCGATCCCTTGGGATACCATAATCCAAGTGTTGGAGTGTGAGCCAGATATCGAAGAATATGCTTCACAGCCTTATGGTGTGATTCCTTCGGTGTAGCTTAAAAGCGGGCACACATGCAAACACTAAGCATAATATCCAGCCTAGATGCACATAAATACAATAAAGAGCCAATCATGGAGCGGTATACCTTTTGATCGAACTCAATACCATTTTCATCAGTGCATACATGGCCATTTGTGGGCATAGGGATTTTGACGCCTTTGCAATCTTGCATGCCGAATTTCCTCAGTACATCTTTGAGGTATTTCTCCTGAGATATGAATATGCCATTGCGTTGTTGACGTATCTGAAGACCTAAGAAGAATTTCAATTCTCCCATCATAGACATTTGATATTCTTCACACATCATATAGGCAAATTCATCACTGTAACGTTGGTCAGTACAGCCAAAGATAATATCATCAACATATATTTGGCACACGAATAATTCATCATCATAGGTTTTGGTGAAAAGAGTTGGGTCAAGTGAACCAGGTTTGAAGCCTTTCTTCATGAGGAATTCCTTCAAAGTATCATACCACGCCTGAGGGGCCTGCTTGAGGCCATAGAGGGCCTTATTGAGACTGAAGACTTTGTCAGGATGCTTTGGATCTTCAAAACCTGGGGGTTGAGCAACATATACTTCTTCCTCAAGCTTACCATTGAGGAATGCACTTTTCACATCCATTTGATATAAGAAGATATTATGATGGTTAGCATAAGCAAGTAATATGTGAATAGCCTCAAGTCTAGCAACATGTGCAAAAGTTTCATCGAAATCAATTCCTTCAACCTGTGTGTAGCCTTGAGCTACAAGTCGTGCCTTATTCCTCACCACGAGGCCATTTTCATATTGCTTGTTGCGGTAGATCCATTTTGTGCCGATGATATTGTGCTTGAGAGGGTCTGGTCGCTTGACAAGTTCCCAGACGTTGTTGAGCTCGAATTGATGTAATTCCTCTTGCATAGCTTGAATCCACTCAGGCTCCAGAAATTCTTCATCTACCTTAGTGGGCTCTGGGATAGAGATGAAAGAAAAGTGCCCACAAAAGTTAGACAAATGTGAAGCTTTTGGGCGTGTGAGAGGACCTGGTGCGTTGATGTCGCTGATGATTTTCTCAATTTGCACTTCATTTGCAACTCGAGGATGAGCGGGTTGGCGACGAGGAATTGGATCAGCATTTTCTTCTGATCCATTTTCCTCAGGTGCACCAGCATGATGTTCTTCATGGTCTGGAATAACTTCTTCAGCAGATTCTTCGGTAGGAATGACATCCTCGGTAGCCTTGAACTTGATGGTTTCCTTAGGAGACTGTTCATCTAGCACAGGAGGTAGGTGCTCTCTTTGTGAGCCATTAGTTTCATCGAACAGCACATCTATAGTTTCAACAACCTTGTAGTGAACGGTGTTGAAGACTCTGTAGGTGTGCGAGTCCTTTCCGTAACCAAGCATAAAACCTTCATGTGCTTTCGGTGCAAATTTAGAATTGTGATGAGGATCTCTAATCCAACATTTAGCACCGAAGACTTTGAAATAACTCACATTGGGTTTCTTGTCAGTGAGGAGTTCATATGCTGTCTTCTTGAAGAATTTGTGAAGATATACCCTGTTGATGATGTGGCACGCGGTATCAATTGCCTCAATCCAGAAATGACGAGTCGTCTTGTATTCATCAATCATAGTGCGAGCCATCTCAACAAGAGTCATGTTCTTGCGCTCCACGACGCCATTCTGTTGAGGAATATAAGGAGCAGATAACTCATGAGTAATACCAAGTTCATCAAGATAGTCATCAAGACCAGTATTCTTGAACTCAGTTCCATTGTCACTTCTGATGTGCTTGATCTTCACACCAAAGTTAGTCGAAGCCCTTGAGGAAAATCATTTGAAGACTTCCTGCACTTCACATTTCTAAGTGACGATATGTACCCATGTGTAATGAGAGTAATCATCAACAATGACAAAGCCATCTAGGACACTTCATTGGTGAATGCAGAATAATGATTAGGACCAAAGAGATCCATGTGAAGAAATTCAATGGACGAGTGGTAGTCATGATAGTCTTTGCTGGATGCTTGGCCTTGGTCATCTTCCAACTTCACAGGCTCCGCACAAGTGATCCTTGAGGAATTTGACATTTTCAATGCCAATTACATGCTTCTTCTTCGCGAGCGTGTGCAAGTTCCTCATGCCAGCATGACCAAGTCGTCGATGCCATAGCCAGCCTTCTGAAGCTTTTGCAAGTAGGCATATAGCGGGTTGTGGTCCTGTAGAGAAATCAACAATATACAGGTCTCCTCTCCTAAAGCCTTTGAAGACTTTGGAATGGTCAGCTTCCATGATCACAACACAATGATACTTGCCAAAGATAACAACCATATCAAGATCACAAAGCATTGAGACTGACATGAGGTTGAATCCTAAGGACTCGACAAGCATGACTTTGTCCATGTGTCGATCCTTTGAGATCGCAACCTTACCTAGACCCAATACCTTGCTTTTTCCTTTGTCAGCGTAGGTGATATGCTTCAGATGCGATGGAGATAAGGGAGCATCCATCAATAGATTCTTGTCACCAGTCATGTGATTTGTACATCCACTATCGAGGACCCACTCAGTGGCTTTGGGTTGATCATCCTGCAGATGAATTAGTGCAACTTACGAACTCATATACTTCATCAGTGAAGAATATGACATCAATTTCATCAGATCAATTTCATCAAGCAATAGAACAGATAAAGCAGTATGAGGACGTGAGAAATGAAAGTTCATTTCTTCATGATTAGCTTGCGCCCTTTCAAGCATATTCAGGTCTCCAGCAAATTCCTCAGACATTTAAGTATGTCTAGAGACCTGACCCTGCATGAGAGATTAGTTCTTTTTCTTCACCACCCACATCTGAAGGGGTGGCAAAGAGTTCATCATTTTGCGAGCTCCATAAGAGAAAGGTGGCATCGAAGCCAGTCCACTTCGTTTCACATAAGAGGAGTTAGGGTAAGCATATGAATAAGCAGAGAAATTCTTCGAGGACTTATGAACATAATGGTTAGAAGAATAATGCTCATATTCATAGCCCTTAGATCTTCCCTGCGAAACAGAAGTGTTAGCACGATGATGTTCATATGAGGATTTTCATCCTTTTGAGGAATTTGATCCACGTAAGGACTTGGATCCATATGAAGAATTTGGTCCATATGAAGAATTTGATCTGGGGTTCCTATTCTTCACAGGTGGTGTCATGATGACATTCACCTGAAGACTTTCAAGGCACCTTTTGGGAACCCAGATTTTCTTCATAGGAGAACCGTTCCTGCAGTTAGTGCCAATATATCTAGCAAATACTTCACCATTCTGATTTTTGAACAGCTTATAGTTGGAGTCAAATGACTCATCAGAAGAATGAGGAGATTCACATGTAAAGCCAGATAAAGTAGATGGATCAACTGGAGGTCCCTTTGCGCTACCCATGAGGTTTTGGGGTACTGCTCAGTCTTCCAGTATGTTCCATCAGCATTGAGTTTCCTCTCAAAGGCAATACCCTCTTTCCTAGGGTTCCTATTGAGGATCTGCTTTTTAAGCACATCGCAAAGAGCCTGATGCCCTTTGAGGCTTTTGTACATGCCTGTCATATACAGTTCCTTCAGCCCTACATGGTCAGTGATACTAGCAATATCCTTAGATGAGGAATCAGTAATAGCAGAGACAGGTGAAGAATTTGCAGCAATAGAAGCATTTGAACTTTCAGGTGAAGAATTAGTAGATTCACGTTCAATGCACTTCAAACATGGAGGAATGAATTCTTCCTGAGTAGCATTGATTTGTTGAGCAAGTAATGAATCACGCTCCTTCTGAAGATCTTCATAACTCACCCTTAGCTTCTCAAGATCTTGCTTTCTTTGAAGAAATTCATAAGAAAGCTTCTCATGATCAGATAAGAGAGTGTTATGATGACTTTGAAGGTTGTCAAACTTAGACTGAAGTCTTGAAGATTTTCAATCAAGGTTTTAGTGTGATCCATTTCTTCACCCAACATATCATCACTTTTATCTAACATATTTTGAACCTTTTCAAAAGCCTTTTGTTGTTTCACAACAATCTTAGCAAGTTTAGAGTAGCTAGGCTTGAGGTTTTCATCAGATTCATCCTCACTTGATTCAGAGGAGGGATATTTGAGTACCTTGGCACCCTTTGCCACGAAGCAATAGGTGGGAGCGTAGTCATCATCGCCATCACCAGCCTTGTTGTGGAAGCCATTTTCTTCAGTGTTGAAGATGGACTTACTGACGAACGCAGTAGCGAGGGCTAGGCTCGCCACACCAGATTCTGACTCCTCAGATGCCTCCTCTTCCTCATGTTCCTCAGACTCAGCCTCAGAGTCCATTTCTTTGCCAATGAATGCCCGAGCCTTCTTGGAGCTGCTCTTCTTGTGAGATGAGGACTTCGAGGATTTTGATGATGAAGATTTTGAAGATTTCTTCTTCTTCTTCGAATCATAAGAACTGTAATCCTTGTATTTCTTCTTCTTTGATTCCTTTTCCCACTGAGGACAGTCTTGAATGTAGTGACTGGGTTTCTTGCATTTGTGGCATAGTCTCTTCTTGTAGTCACGGGATGAGGAATCATCACTTCTTGAATATTTTCCAAAGCGACCACGTCTTGAGAACTTCTGGAATTTCTTCACAAGCATTGCTAGCTCCTGACCCAGTTCTTCAGGATCACCAAGACTGCTACCAGAATCTTTAGATTCAGATTCAGACACTGGCTTGGCCTTCAGAGCACGTGATTTGCCATAGCTCGGTCCATAGAGATCTCTCTTCTCAGCAAGCTGGAACTCATGAGTGTTTAGCCTCTCGAGGATATCAGTGGGATCAAGTGACTTATAGTCTCCACGTTCTTGTATCATCAATGCCAGAGTATCAAATGAGGAATCAAGCGATCTCAGCAATTTCTTCATCACCTCATGGTCGTTGATGTCAGTGGCACCAAGTGCTTGAAGCTCATTTGAGATGTCAGTGAGGCGATCGAAGGTTTGCTGAACATTTTCATTGTCGAGTCTTTTGAAGCGGTTGAAGAGATTATGAAGAACGTCAACTCAGGAGTCACGCTGTGTTGAGACTCCTTCATTGACCTTGGACAGCCTATCGCAGATAAGCTTAGCTGTCTCCAAAGCACTCCCTCTACCATACTACCCTTTGCTTAGATGGCCACATATGATGTTCTTCGCTTGAGAGTCGAGTTGCTTGAATCTCTTCACGTCAGCAGCGTTGATGGTAGGGGTGACAGAGGGGACACCATCTCCACAACATACCAGAGATCGTTATCAATTGCCTCAAGATGCATGCGCATCTTATTCTTCCAGTAGGGGTAGTGTGTCCCATCGAAGGTAGGACACCCAGCAGAGACATTGATCATACCTGCGGTCGACATAACTAAAACTCCAGGCGGTTAAACCAAAATCACACAGAACAAGGGAGTACCTTGCTCTGATACCAATTGAAAGTGCGTTAAGTCGACTAGAGGGGGGTGAATAGGCAATTTTTAAGAATTCTTCACTGAGGAATTTCAGGGTGAGGAAATTCCTAAGTGAAGAACTACTTGCAGCGGAATAAGTACTCAGATGCATACATAACATAACATAACATAAACATGGACATCATGATGAAATGAAAACAGACACAGAGTATAGAAATTGTAAGCACATGATAAAACAGGATGAAGAAAAACAGACTGAAGCAATTGAACTGAGGAAATTGAGAAAGTCTTCTAATTTTTGGTTTCGATGTGCAAAAGCAAACCATTTCTATCGGAAACACTCCTATAATGAATTCCTTAGGAACCTTCATTATAAATGGAATATACCGAATTGTGATCAATCAAATATTGCTAAGTCCTGGTATTTACTACCGCTCGGAATTATATCATAAGGGAATTTCTATCTACACTGGCACTATAATATCATATTGGGGGGAGATCGGAATTAGCAATTGATAAAAAAGAAAGTCTTCAGTCAAAGTCTTTAAACAGATATGAACAAGCACACAACATAGTAATGAGGAAATGGAAGGGTTGAGGAAATAGAACCAGTTAGCTCGGTGAAGACAATGATTTGATAGACCAGTTCCAACTGTTGTGACAGTTGTACGTTTGGTTGGAGCGGCTAGGTATTTAAACCTGAGGACACACAGTCCCGAACACATAGTCCTCACTGTATTCTCCTTGAGCGAAGGTCACACAGACCTCACCCAATCACTCGTGGTAAGCCTTCAGGTGACTTCCAAACCTTCACAAACTCGGTCACTCGGCGATCCACAATTTCCTCTTGGATGCTCTAGACCATGACACCTAACCGTCTGGAAGATGCGCAGTCTTCAAAGGTAACAAGCATCGGATCCACACAGGAACAATTTCTTCAGTGATGCTCAATCACTTGAGTTTGTAGGTGTTTGGGTTTGGGTTTTCCTCACTTGATGATTTTCGCTCAAAGTCCTCGGAGGATGGGATGCTCTCAATGACAAGTGTCAGTGTCGGGTGGTAGGTGCGACATATGCCAAAGGATGGCTAATCATTGTGGGAGCCAGTAAGACATCGCCGGTGCCTGGAAACGGGATAAGGCGAAGACATGCACGCCGGCGGATCTTACCCAGGTTCGGGGCTCTCTGTGGAGATAACACCCCTAGTCCTGCTTGGCGGGGTCTCCACATGATCACTAGATCGATATGAGTAGCTACAAGAGGCTCCTTGAGCTGTTCGGTCAGAGGAGGAAGAAAGGCAAGGCTAGCTCTTCTCCTCCCTCTACGTGGTGTGTGTAACTCTAAGAGATCAACCTTCGAACCCCTTTGCATGGGAGCCCTGGGGGGTTTATATAGGCCTACCCCCCAGGGGTACAATGGTAATCCGCCTGGATGCGGGTCCAGGCCATCAGTGTCTGTATCCGCCTGCTTCTCCGCCGGCTGCTGGGGCCCATCGACTGGTGGGTCCCGCCGACTGCCAATCACTGTAGCGTCATCCTGATGACGTGGGCTTCGCCGAGGTAAGCGTGGCTACAGTGCCGCCGTCCGGCGGGCTCTCACTGTAGCCTTACCTGGTCTTGTCTCGTTTATGGTGCACATACTTTGAGGGAGGGGAGTAGCCGGCTACTGGGAGCCGACTATACCCCTGGCCGACTGGAGGAGGCCTGGCCGCCTTCGAGTGTCTCTCTGGCTGAAGGGGCCCGCCGCCTGTGGGCCATACTGACAGCCTGTCATGGGCGTCATGATTCACGTGGCAACAGTGCCGCGCCGGACGGGGGATGGTCAACCCGTACGGCGCACTGTAGCCACGCGTGCTCCGGGATTCGAGGGTGGCAGGCTTCACTGTAGCCACGCCCCGTCTCGTCGTCGTTATGAGGATGCAAACTTTGAGGGAGGGGAGTAGCCGGCTACTGGGAGCCGGCTACACCCCAGGCCAACTGGAGGAGGCCTGGCCGCCTTCGAGCGTCTCTCTGGCTGAAGGGGCCCGCCGCCCGTGGGCCATACTGACAGCCTGTCGTGGGCGTCATGATTCACGTGGCAACAGTGCCGCGCCAGACGGGGGATGGTCAACCCGTACGGCGCACTGTAGCCACGCGTGCTCCGTGATTCGGGGGTGGCAGGCTTCACTGTAGCCACGCCCCGTCTCGTCGTCGTTATGAGGGTGCAAACTTTGAGGGTGCAGTCTTGGCCGGCTTCTTGGAGGCGGCCCTCTCTAGGCTGGCTTCTTGGAGGCGGCCCTCTCTTGGCTGGCTTCATGGAGGCGGCCCTCTCTTGGCCGGCTTCTTGGAGGCGGCCCTCTCTTGGCCGGCTTCTTGGAGCCGGCCCTCTTGTGATTCTCTTCGGGAAGGCTTCTTAGGGCTGGGCCGTCTTCCTGTAGTCGGTTCGTGGGACAGCCGGCTAGGGGAAGGCGGCCCTGTCTTTTGGGGGCTTGAAGGCTCGATCGTCCTGATAATTTTCAAAGAGCCATGGGGAGTCGGTTAGGCTACCCGTGGCCATTTACTCCGACAGTAGTCCCCGAAGCTGGTTGGGCTTCGAGGCTGAAATGAGGACGAGAAGCTCAATCAGCTTCCTATCTTGAAGAGCCAGCAGCTAGGAGCCGGCTTCGATCAGGTGCGCCGTCTTGGTGAGGCTTTGAAGTCTGAAGGCGGGAGCCGGTCTATGCCCACGCCGGGTTGTGGGTCGGCCGCTCGCGCGATGTGGCGCTCTCCAGCTGGAAAAGCCTGCCAGCCCACGCACGTGACGGGACACCGCCGCAGGCCGGGGCCCACTACTCCCACGCCTGGGCCTAGGCGCGGATTTTCTGTGGCCCGGGACGGGCCGCTCGCCTTCCGGCGGCAGTTTCTGCACGCCGTTAGGGCGCAATAATCACGGGATGTGGGAGAGTGGGCGCAGTTGATCCCACGTTCCCCCCACGCCTCGCCTCCTCGGCTTCGCCGCACGAGGCTATAAGTAGGGGAGGAGGGGGAGCGGCAGACGCTCGCACGCTCACCCTCGCTCCACCGCCCTCCTGCTCTTCTTCTTTGCTGCAGCAGCCCTCCGCCGCCGCGCCAATCTTCGCACTTCCCCGCAACTTCGCCGCCGCGGGGTCGTGCTTTCCTTGCTGCCGCGCCCTATCTTGCCAGCTTCTTGCCATCATGCAGCACGGCGGAGACTGGGACGGCTCCCTCGTCCATGCGGACCATGTCGATTTCCTCCGCAAGACGCGGCGGTTGCCCGGCGAGGATCGGGTGCTGGTTCGTCTTGCGCCGGCGAGGGAGATCACGCCGGCGCCGGAAAAAGGCGAGCGGGTAGTCTTCCGCTCGCATTTCCTGCGCGGCCTTGGCCTGCCCGCGAGCTCCTTCTTCTGCGCCTTTCTCTAATTCTATCAGCTCCAGCCGCACCACCTCACTCCAAACACGGTGGTGCTGCTGTCGGCCTTTGTCACCCTGTGCGAGGGCTTTCTTGGCGTCCTCCCCACCATCGAGCTCTGGGGGGGATTCTTCCAGACCAAGCTCGGCACCCGCATGTAGGGCGTGCCGGCTCAGAGCGGCGCCTTCATCGCGATGCGGAGGCCGGCCGCCGACAACCCCTTCCCTGCCATCACGCTGATCCAGTCGGTGAAGCTCTGGCAGAAATCATACTTCTACGTGAAGAACGTCGCCCCGCAAGGCGACTACGTCAACCTGCTGGCTTATGAAGCCGGCCCGCCGGCTGGGAGGCGGCCCCAGTGGTCCTATCGGGCCAGGACGCTGACGCAGGCTGGAGCCGCCGCCGTTGCCCGACTCCGGGTAATGATCCAGTCTGAGGGCCTGACGGGGGCTGACCTGCTGGCCGCCTTCGTGGTGCGTCGGGTGCTCCCGCTTCAGAGCCGCCCTCATTTGATCTGTCAAATGAGCGGCCAGCTCGATCCGAGTCGGATGTGCACCAAAGATATGCCTCACGACGAGGTAGCTCACATGGTAAATTATCTCGCGAACTGTAAGCTCTCCGCGGAGTGGCAGTTTGGCAAGGAGCCGTACTCCCGTGCCAATCCCCCGCCTACGGTACGCTTTCTTTATCTTCTCTTCTTTAGTTTTGTCGCCGAGTTTTTCTTGGCCGGCTCTGACTAGCCGGCTTTTCTTGGTAGAACCCCCTCCTCCAACCGGCGGCCGAGACAGCGGGGGCGGATCGCTGATTTCTCCCCGACCGGGTGGCGCATGACTTGGAGAACCCCGACTTGGGGGCGGCCGCGTTGGAGGACAACACCGAGGCGGGAGGCGGCGAAGCAGGCGACTCCGGGCTTGGGGCCAGTTTCGCCAACTGGCCAGATGATGATGAGGCGGAGATTGTTCCACGCCGCCAGCCGGCGACCGATCGTGGCGCGGGCTCGTCTGCCGCGCCGACTGTCCGAGGCGGCGGGCCGAAGCGCCGGGCTGCGTCGGGCCTTTTCGGCAGTCGACCGAAGAAGCCCAAGAGCGGGGCGGCGGCAACCAGGCGGGAGGAGGCGGCTGCGAAGGCGGCCCACTTCCGTAAGGTGGTGAAGGAGCCACAGAAAGTTTCGGCGTAAGTGTCAATCTTCTCGCATATCCCTTCTTCTTTTCTTGACATGCTTCTGAGCCCTTGTCATGACTCAAAAAACATGGCTCCACTTTCTCTTGAGCGAGTCGCCGCCGCCTCCGTGGTTGGGGAGGCGGGAGGATCTACAAGCACCCGCCGCGTGGATCCCCGCACCGAGCTTCAGGCGGCTACGGAGCGGAATGCGCGGGAGGCGCGGGAGGAGCGGGAGGCGGCAGAGCTGAGGGCGGCCGCTGCCAAGGCGGCACAGGAGGCGACGGAGGAGTCGGCGAAGGCGCAGGCTGACGCGGCAGCCAAGGCTCAGGCGGAGGCTGAAGCCGCAGAGGCAGTAGCGGGGGCCTTGCTTGTCACCCCCCCTGCGTGCCGTGGCGCCCGAAATTCCGGAGGCCCCACCGGAGGAAGCCGGCAGCGACCTGCCGGGGATGGAGAGGGAGGAGGGCGACGTCGTCGTCCAGGAGAGGGAGACGGCACCGCCATCGCCGCCTAGGGCGGACCGAAGCAGCCGGCCTAGCGCGCCGCCTGCGCAACCGGCTGGGGGCGAGCCGGCTGCAAGGGCCGACCTCGAGGTTCGTTTACCATCGCGCCGGCGCGCCGGGAAGGCAACTTCGGCGCCGGACCCGCAGAAGGCCGCGGGCTCTAGCTCGTCGGCCCAGGATCTGGAGGCGGCCAGCGCCAGCTCGGAGTGGATGCCAGGCGGCGGGACGGCCGTGCTGAACGCAGCAGCGCAAGAAGTCCGAACTCGGCTTCAGTCCCAGGCCGCCATGCCGAGGCAGTATAATCAGGAGTTCCTCACGACACGGTCGGCCGTTCAGGTGAGTCTTCCCGCTTTTGTTGTTTCTTTGATCTTGATTTCTTCCGTGGGGGCGCGTCAGCGCACCCACTGGGTGTAGTCCCCGAGTTCCGAGTCGGCTGCTGAGCAGGCGGCTTGGAACTTCTTGGTAGACTTTGTTTTCTATCTTGCTCTTATTCGCTCTCTGTCCGACTTGCAGGACTACCACAACCTCCGTGCGGCTGCCTTCAACTCCCAGGCTCAGGAGCTGACCCAGAAGATGGCTGATCTAACTGAGAGCCAGAGTAAGTGCTTCTCCTTTCATCTCACGTGGGGGCGCGTCAGCGCACCCACTGGGTGTAGTCCCCGAGATTCAGGCCGACTGCTGAGCAGTCGGGCTGGATCTTTCCTGGCGACTTCTTCCTCATTGCTTTTTCTTCTTTGCCTTATCTGCAGAGGCCAATGCCGACCTGAGGGAGCAGCTGGGTGTGGCTCAGACCGCCCTTCGCGCCAAGGAAGCCGAGTTCAGCGCCTTGGCCCAGGAGCGTGACCGCCTGGCCAAGAGGCTGGCCGACCAGGAGGAGAGCCACAAGGCGGCCCTGAAGGCGGTGCAGGACAGCGAGGCCGCCCTCCAAGCCGAATACGAGACCGAGGCGGCGAACTGGGCGGATGCTAGGCAGTCGCTGATCAGCGGCTTCGGCCAGATCGAAGACTTGATTGACGGTAAGCCGCCTTCTTCTTAGTTCCTTGCTTGCCGCTTGCCATTTGGTCCATTTTTGACTTTGTATTTTTTTTCTCTTTCTGCTTCCTTTCTCTCTTGTGCAGAGTACTTCCCTGGTTACTCTACTACTGCCAATCAGGCCATCGAGGCCCGCCACAAGGTGCAGAGGCAGGCTGGGCTGTGATCGCGCCGAATGCTCGTCGGTCGCTTGAGGAGCAGCTCTTGGTGATCCAAGCCCGCCTCCAGCCGGCTCACCGCATGCTTCGCCGTCTTCAGCGCATCGAGGCGCAAGTGCTGGCCGCCCTCTGGCCCGGCGAGGTGGTTCCCCGTACCCCCAATCGGACTGCCGACTGGCTGGAGGTAGCGGTTGGCCGCTTCGAGGCCTGGAAGGCTTCTGCGGCCCGATGCGGCGCCAGGCGGGCGCTGGAGTTTGCCAGAGCCTGGTACCCTGGGCTGAGCTTGGACCAGCTGGCCACCTGGCGGCAGGAGGCCGACGCGGAGTTGGAGGCGGTGCGGCCGGCTATTATCCAGCACGCCTCGGCGATCACCGATTACACCGAAACCAGCGCCTTTGCTCCTGAGGTGGATGACAACGGCGTTGCTCAGCCGGAGGAGTGGTTCGGGCTGAACCCGGCCGATGGGGAGGACTCGGCAGAGGAGATCGACTCTAGCGACGAGGGCGAGGAGAAGGAGGGAGAGGACGGTGAAGACACCGTGCCAGATGGCGGAGCAACCGGCCAGCCTCAGCTTGACCGCGCCTCCAGCAACGAGGCGCGCGCAAGCGCGCCGCCTGCAGCCGGTGATGACCAAGCCGAGACCCGCCAGCCAGCCACTCCTTCACCGACCAGCCCGGCTCGCCTGCTGCACCCTTAGCTTGATCTGTCGCCTTTGCTTTCCTGTCTGTTGCTCTTTGAACAATATTTATGTTAAGTTTGCGCAGTTCCACCCACTGGGGGTGTATTCAGACTATGTTTTACTGCCGGCCTGTTCAAGGCTTTTTGTGTAAATATAATCATGCATGTGTTTGGCTTCCCATAGTTCTTACTTTTCATCCTTTGGCTATTTCCTTTGCCGCCCTCCCTTGGTCGCCGCCTTCCCAGCCGGACAGCTGCTCTGCAGTCTGTGGCTGGAGAAGTGCTTGGCCGATTGGGAGGGAAAGTACTCTAGCTTATTTGGATTGTAGCAACGTGAATGGGAAGCCGGCCAGCCGGCTGTTCTGACAGCCGGCAGGCGTGGTGGGAGGCCGGCTTGTGTTATATAGGTTCGTTAGTCCTTAGCCGTTTTTCATGTGGGCATCCTTTCCTGCCTTTGGCTCTTGCCAGTCGGACAGTCGGTTCTTCGAGCTGTGACTTTCAACAAGAGAGGGCTCGGGTGCCGGCACACTACTTGTCTGACTGCAGGTAGAACTTTAATATAACTCAAGGCGGCAAGTCCCCGGGCCGACTGGTCGAACCCGGTGCCGGACAGAAAATCAAATGAAATAGTACAGACATAAGTATGACACTCGTCATACATAGATAAAAGATGGCAGTCCCCGAGTGCTCCTCGGGGGGGCCATAGTCTTGTACTTAATACAAAAAGGTAGCGTGGTACATACTGCTTTTAACTGTAAAATCTCCGGAGGAGATTGGCGTTCCATGGTCGTTCCGACTCCTTGCCGGAATCATCTCTCTTGCGTGCCTTCGGCTTCTGCGCGTCGATGAGGTAGTAGGAGTCGTTGCCTAGGGCCTTGCTGACGACGAAGGGGCCTTCCCAAGGGGCCGAGAGCTTGTGCTGGCCGGCTGTTCTCTGGATCAGCCGGAGCACAAGATCGCCTTCTTGGAAGGACCTTGGCTTGACCTTCCGGTTGTGGTAACAGCGCAGACCCTGCTGGTAGATGGTGGACCGGCTGAGTGCTAACAGCCGGCCCTCTTCCAGCAGGTCGACGCCGTCTTCTTGTGCTTCCTTGGCCTCCGCCTCCGTGTACATGGTGACCCGAGGCGAGTCGAACTCGATGTGAGTTGGGATGACAGCCTCGGCACCATATACAAGGAAGAACGGAGTGAAGCCGGTCGACTTGTTCGGGGTAGTACGCAGACTCCAGAGGACAGCCGGCAGCTCATCGAGCCAGCAGCCGGCCGAACGCTCCAATGGTACGACCAGTCTTGGCTTGATGCCGGAGAGGATGAGGCCGTTTGCTCGCTCGACTTGGCTGTTTGACTGCGGGTGGGCAACGGACGCTAAGTCCAATCGGATGCCCAGTGTCGCACAGAAACGCGCCAGTGCTCCCTTGGCAAAATTTGTGCCATTGTCGGTGATGATGCTATGTGGTATGCCATACCGGGTGGTGATATCTGTGACGAATGTCACGGCAGTCGGCCCATTCAGCTTCTTGATCGGTTTCGCTTCGATCCACTTGGTGAATTTGTCCACGGCGACAAGCAGATGTGTCATGCCGCCGCGTGCCGTTTTGAATGGGCCCACCATGTCCAAACCCCAAACGGCAAAGGGCCAGGTGAGGGGGATGGTTTTGAGTGCAGAAGCCGGCAGGTGTTGCTTGGAGCTGAAGACTTGGCACCCTTTGCAGTACTTGACTAACTCCGTGGCATCTCCCAAGGCAGTCGGCCAGAAGAACCCATGGCGGAAAGCTTTGGCGACAAGTGATCTTGAGGCCGCGTGGTGGCCACATTTGCCTTGGTGGATGTACCTTGAGGATTGTTATGCCCTTCTCTGGCTCGACGCAGCGCTGGTAGACTCCAGTGATGCTGCGCCTAACGAGTTCTCTGTTGACTATCGTGTATGCTCCAGCTCGGCGTTGAACTTGTCTTGCCGAGGTCTCGTCAGCCGGCAGCTCTCTATTCACCAGAAAGTTGAGGATGGGTTGGGCCCATGATGGAGCTGCGACTTCTTCTACTGTCAATACGGCTACTGCGACCAGGGTGTGCGGGTTGGGTGGTGAAGAGTTGGAGTCGGGTGCCGCTTGCTGTGTCGTTGCAGTCCTCGGGCCGACTGCTGCAGTCCCCGGGCCGGGTTTCGAAGTCCCCGAGCCGGGTGCGACTACGGCAGTCCCCGGGCCGCCTGTCGAAGTCCCCGAGCCGCCTGCTGGGTTCCCCAAGTTGGATCCGACTGTGTCAGGGTCATGCGGTACGAAGATGGACTCTGATTCTGGAGACGGCTTGACAGACGGCTTGAGGAGTCGTTGGAGAGAGATGCCGGTTGGTATAGCTTGACGGGTGGAGCCGATTCGTGCCAGGGCATCTGCTTGGTCGTTGTCGGCCCGTGGCAAGTGAAGGAACTCGCACCCTTCGAAGTACCCGCTAATTTTCTGCATGAGGAAGCGGTAGCTCGCCATGTTTGCGTCCTTGGCGTCCCAGTCGCCATATGATTGTTGGACAACCAAATCCGAGTCTCCATAGCATAGGATCCGGCGGATGCCAAGCTCTTTGGCCAGCCGGAGTCCATGTATGAGCGCCTCGTACTCGGCCACATTGTTGGAGGCGGCAAAGTGGATTTGCAATGTATATCTGAGTTTATCGCCCTTGGGAGAGGTGAGGACGATGCCGGCTCCCAAGCCGGTGCGCATCTTGGACCCGTCAAAGTGCATTCGCAAGTGAGTGGAGTCGGGAGCCGGCGGGAGGTACTGGGTCTCGGCCCAGTCGACAAGGAAGTCGGCCAATGCTTGGGACTTGATGGCGGTGCGGGGCTGGTAGAAAATCGTGTAAGGAGCCAGCGCAATGGCCCACTTGGCCACCCGGCCGGATGCATCCCGGCTGCCTATGATCTCGGCCAGCGGGGCAGTGCATACGACCGTGATGGGATGCTCTTGAAAGTAGGGCTTCAGCTTCTGGGCGGCGAGGTACACACCATAGCACATCTTCTGCTAGTGTGGGTAGTTTTGCTTCGAGGTGGACAACACTTCGCTCAAATAATACACTGGCCTCTGGACTAACTGAGCTCGGCCTTCTTCTTGGCGTTGGACCACAATGACTCTGCTGACCACTCGGCTAGTCGCGGCGATGTACAGGAGCATGGACTCTTTCTCAGTCGGCGCCGCCAAGACAGGCGGCGTGGTCAGCATCTTCTTCAACTCATGAAAAGCTTGGTCCGCTTGGTCGTTCCACTCGAAGTGGCTGGATTTCTTCATGAGTCGGTACAGGGGGAGCCTTCTCTCCTAGCCGGCTGATGAAACGGTTTAGGGAGGCCAGGCACCCAGTAAACTTCTGGACGTCTCGTAGCTTGGTAGGAATCGCCATTCTCTCGATGGCCTTGATCTTCACTGGATTGCACTCGATGCCGCGTTCGGAGACCAAAAAGCCTAGGAGCTGGCCGGCTGGCACTCCGAACACGCATTTCTCGGGGTTGAGCTTGATCTGGAACCGGCACAAATTGGCCAATGTTTCTCTGAGGTCTTCCAGCAGGGTGCCGCGCTTCTCCATCTTCACCACGATATCGTCTACGTAGACATGGGCATTTCTGCCGAGTTGCTTGAGGAGGCATTTCTGCATGCAACGCTGAAAAGTGGCACCGGCATTTCTCAAGCCAAATGTCATAGTCAGGTAGCAGAAAGCTCCGAATGGCGTGATGAAAGAGGTCTTCAGGCGGTCGGCTGGGTCCAACTTGATCTGGTGGTAGCCAGAGTAGGCATCCAAGAAACTCAACAGCTCGCATCCGGCTGTGGAGTCTATCACTTGATCAATCCGAGGCAAGGCGAACGGATCTTTGGGGCAGGCTTTGTTCAGGCTAGTGTAATCTATACACATGCGCCACTTGTTGTTCTTCTTCAACACTAGAACCGGGTTGGCAAGCCATTCCGGGAAAAACACTTCCATAATGAAATTGGCTGCCAAGAGCCGGGCTATCTCTTCACCCACAATTCTTCTCTTCTCTTCCGATAGCCGGCGGAGAGGTTGCTTGACTGGCTTCGCGTCAGCTCGAACGTGCAGCTTGTGCTCGGCGAAATCCTTCGGAACACCTGGCATGTCCTTTGGGGACCATGCAAAGATGTCCCGATTCTCACGGAGGAAGTCAACGAGCTCGCCTTCCTATTTACTGTCCAGGTTTGCACCAATGACAGCAAACCTCTCCGGGTTCTCCGGGTCCAGGGGTATCTTCTTCGTTTCCTTGGCCGGCTGAAAGGAACCTTGAGCGTCATACTCCTTGGGGTCGGGGGACAGGGCCGGCTGCTTGCCGGCCATGGCCACGACTCGGTCCAGCATCTTCTTCTCTTCAGCAATCACGAGGGACTCGGCTAGCCGGCTGCAGCACACTCGGAAGATTTCTTGTAGTCTCCGGCTATGGTGATGATCCCCTTCGAACTCGGCATCTTCATCTTGAGGTAGGCGTAGTGGGGCACAGCCATGAACTTGGCCAGGGCAGGTCGGCCAAGCAATGTGTGGTAAGGGCTCTCTAGATCCACCACTTCAAACCAAACTGCTTCTCGGCGGAAGTGATCCTTGTCTCCGAAGAGAACATCTATCTTGATCTTGCCGATTGGTGAGCAGGATAGGCCGGGTACAATGCTGTGGAACACAATCCGGCTTGACATGAGGTGCTTCGTCTTGATGTTCAGCTTCTCCATGGTGTCGCGGTATAGTGTGTTGATGCTGCTTCCGCCATTGATCAGCACACGGGAGAAACGGGCAGCCCGCCTTTCCGTCGCAAGGGTGGCATCTAGCACCAGCGCATAAGAGCCGGGAGACGGCATCACCTCTGGGTGATCGGCCCGGCTCCAGCTGATGGGCTTCTCTGACCAATGCATATACTCTGGGTTGCTAGAGGCGACCGCGTTGACTTCCTGGTGTTGTCGGCGCCGACTGTGCCTGTCTTTAGTTTGGCTCGTGAAGACGACGTAGGCGGCGTGTTCGTCTGGGAACTCATCTTGAATGGCTCCGACAGTTGGTCGAGGAGCCGGCTGCTGAGGGGCTGGAGGCGGCTGGCCGGCTGGTGGAGGCGGCAATAGCCCTTCGCCCTTGGAGATCCGTGTCAGCCAATGGCACTTGCGGGTTGTGTGGTTGGACGGCTTCGCACCGTTGTGGAACTTGCAGGGGGCATCAAGGGTTTGCTCGTAGGAGAAAGCCGGCTGCCAAGCCGGCCTGCCGCCCTTCTGCTTCTTGGGCATGGGCCGCCCTTCGGGTTGTTCATCTTCGACAGTGGCCACTTGCCGACTGGTGGAAGGCGGCATAGGGCCCTTGCGCTTGTGGTCGTACGGGCGTCGACTGGAGTCACCAGCCGGCGTCTTGGGAGCCGGAGCGAGCACCTTTCCAGATGCATCTACTCGAAGCTCGGTCTTCATCGAAGAGTCGGCTGTGGCATACTTATCTGCTATGATCAGCAGCTCGTCGAGGGTAGTCGGCTCATCGCAGAGGAGTCGGTGCTTGAGGAGGGTGCCCTCTCGGCACCCGGCGATGAAGTACTCTATGGCCTGAACCTCGTGCACCCCTTCGCAGGAGTTGCGGAGCTCGGCCCAGCGCATGAGGTAGTCGCGAGTTGATTCGCCGGGCCCTTGGACGCACAAGGAGAGCTGGCGGGGCTTGGGAGGCTGCTTGTATGTGCTGGTGAAGTTGCGGACGAAGACTTCCGCGAAGTCTAGCCAGCTGTTGAGGCTGTAAGGCTTGAGGCTGTTTAGCCAAGTGCGCGCGGTGCCTTGAAGCATGAGCGGGACGTACTTCACGGCAATGCGCCTGTTGCCATTCACTATGCGGACTGCGGTGGAGTAGTCGATCAACCAGTCTTCCGGCTTCACGGAGCCGTTGTATTTTGGCGTGTCTCTTGGGAGCGAGAACCCTTTGGGGAAGGGCTCGTCGCGGATGCGGGGGCCAAAACAAGGCGGGCCGACATCATCTTATTCTTCTAGCACCATGGATCGCGCTAGGCGGTCGATCCAGTGGCGGGCGTCATTCTCGCCGACTCCTTCGCGGTGGCCTAGCCGGCCTCCGAGAGTCGGATGCGTGACAGGCGGCGGGGTGGGATATCTTTCCCCACGAGGCGGGGGAGGAGGCGGATTGCCTCGTCGTTCCATGGCTCGGGGGCGGCCGTCTGTGTCGCGCTCGATGGTGAGCCGAGTCCGCCTGCGGCTAGCAGCCGGCTCGTTGTCTTTTCTTGCGCGGGCGCCGTCCGCAGGCAGCGTCCGGGACGTGGCGCCGTGCTCTAGGCGTGGGGGGAGACTTTCAGCGCGGGCGCTGGCTTCATGCCGCTCTGCGGCCGCGTCGATCAGCTGCTGGATGCGCGTGGTCATGTAGGGGAGCTCGTCGGCCCCTAGCCCATTCAGCTCGTCTATGGCCGCCTGGGCGGCATGCAGGTTCTCGAGGGGCATGGCGTAGACTGGGCGGTCTGCTCCCAGCATGCTGGCGATGGCCGCGCCGCGCTTCTTGACGATGCCGGCTCGGCTTGGCCTGCCAGGAGGCAGCGTACCAAAGGCGGCGCGGTCAACTTCGCGCTGGTGAGCCTCGGTGAGGCGTCTCATAGATGCTATCTTCTGGCCCTCCGCGACGAGGGCGAGGCGGCGTGCCTCCAGTGTCTCGGCGTCGGCGTCGGCCGGGATGGGGACGGACAGATTGTGTACCGCCGCTTGTAGGGCGTCATGGGCGTTCTCGCCCGAGGCGGTGCCGTGGCTGATGACCAGCACCTCAGTGACGGTGCTGCCGGCACTGTCGGCTCGAGGGAGAGGGTCGTCGATGATCACCACATTGGAGGGGAAGGCATCAAGCGATGCCGTGTCGGAGTCGACAAGCATCGGGTCGGTGGAGCCGACCGACTCCAAGTCCGCAGCAGGCTCGCTGGAGACGTAGAGCTGGTCGAGGAGGCTGACGAGGCGGCTTTCGGGGCAATCTGTGCCCGCGTCGGATGCAGGCTCGTCGAAGATGCGAACCTCGCCAAGGAGATCGGCGAGGCAGCTCGCCGCGCAGGCGTCATCGGCGCCTTGCAGCGCGTCGGGGCAAGCGCCATCGGGCGTGCCGGGCTGGCTACGCTCGCGGGGAAGGAAAAGGGTTCCCGTCCAGAACAGGTCTCCAGACGAAGGTGCACCTGGCCCCACGGTGGGCGCCAAATGTCGGGTGGTAGGTGCGACATACGCCAAAGGATGGCTAATCATTGTGGGAGCCAGTAAGACATTGCCAGTGCCTGGAAACGAGATAAGGCGAAGACATGCACGCCGGCGGATCTTACCCAGGTTCGGGGCTCTCCGTGGAGATAACACCCCTAGTCCTGCTTGGCGGGGTCTCCACATGATCACTAGATCGATATGAGTAGCTACAAGAGGCTCCTTGAGCTGTTCGGTCAGAGGAGGAAGAAAGGCAAGGCTAGCTCTTCTCCTCCCTCTACGTGGTGTGTGTAACTCTAAGAGATCAACCTTCGAACCCCTTTGCATGGGAGCCCTGCGGGGTTTATATAGGCCTACCCCCCAGGTGGTAATCCGCCTGGATGCGGGTCCAGGCCATCAGTGTCTGTATCCGCCGGCTGCTGGGGCCCGCCGACTGGTGGGTCCCGCCGACTGCCAATCACTGTAGCGTCATCCTGATGACGTGGGCTTCGCTGAGGTAAGCGTGGCTACAGTGCCGC
This sequence comes from Aegilops tauschii subsp. strangulata, assembly GCF_002575655.3. Lineage (NCBI taxonomy): Eukaryota > Viridiplantae > Streptophyta > Magnoliopsida > Poales > Poaceae > Aegilops > Aegilops tauschii. The sequence continues at coordinate 53,214,821 of NC_053039.3, forward strand.
CGTTCGGCGGGCTCTCACTGTAGCCTTACCTGGTCTTGTCTCGTTTATGGTGAACATACTTTGAGGAAGGGGAGTAGCCGGCTATTGGGAGCCGGCTATACCCCAGGCCAACTTGAGGAGGCCTGGCCGCCTTCGAGTGTCTCTCTGGCTGAAGGGGCCCGCCGCCTGTGGGCCATACTGACAGCCTGTCGTGGGCGTCATGATTCACGTGGCAACAGTGCCGCGCCGGACGGGGGATGGTCAACCCGTATGGCGCACTGTAGCCACGCATGCTCCGGGATTCGGGGGTGGCAGGCTTCACTGTAGCCACGCCCCGTCTCGTCGTCGTTATGAGGGTGCAAACTTTGAGGGAGGGGAGTAGCCGGCTACTGGGAGCCGGCTACACCCCAGGCCGACTGGAGGAGGCCTGGCCGCCTTCGAGCGTCTCTTTGGCTGAAGGAGCCCGCCGCCCGTGGGCCATACTGACAGCCTGTCGTGGGCGTCATGATTCACGTGGCAACAGTGCCGCGCCGGACGGGGGATGGTCAACCCGTACGGCGCACTGTAGCCACGCGTGCTCCGGGATTCGGGGGTGGCAGGCTTCACTATAGCCACGCCCCGTCTCGTCGTCGTTATGAGGGTGCAAACTTTGAGGGTGCAGTCTTGGCCGGCTTCTTGGAGGCGGCCCTCTCTAGGCTGGCTTCTTGGAGGCGGCCCTCTCTTGGCTGGCTTCATGGAGGCGGCCCTCTCTTGGCCGGCTTCTTGGAGGCGGCCCTCTCTTGGCCGGCTTCTTAGAGCCGGCCCTCTTGTGATTCTCTTCGGGAAGGCTTCTTAGGGCTGGGCCGTCTTCCTGTAGTCGGTTCGTGGGACAGGCGGCTAGGGGAAGGCGGCCCTGTCTTTTGTGGGCTTGAAGGCTCGATCGTCCTGATAATTTTCAAAGAGCCATGGGGAGTCGGTTAGGCTACCCGTGGCCATTTACTCCGACAGTCAATTTCTCTCGGAGTAGCCAACCAGCTAGTGGTTGTAGGGGGCGGCTATTTATAGCCTAGGGAGCAGCCCGACAGGATAAGACATAAATGCCCTTCAATGATATGACCGTTAGGTGGATAAGATATTTTGGGACAGCTGGCGCATAACACAACAACGGTCGGAAATTTGAGGTTCAAATTCCTCAGGGCTATCATGTTCCTCACTTGAAGGCAATCCGCACTGGCGAATTCCTAACTCCTCAGTCAGAACAAATTCCTCAGAGACCAGAAGTACTTCGTCTCTGTCACTGAAGAAATTGACTGAACTGCATGAGATTTCCAATGGCTTCACTCAAAAGGATTGGTAGGTGTAGGATTTTGAGATGAGCATCACTTGGAAGCTTTTCCTTAGTTTTTCCTCGACCCCCTTTAATAGTATGGTGTTTCCCATGACTCAAGAAAGAGAAAAACTAAACTATGAAAACAAAGTCTTCATGCTTCATATTCCTTGCATGAATATAGAGTCTTCACGGTCACACCAATTTCCTCACTTTCAAAGTCTTCAGAAATTCTTCAGAAATCCAAAGTCTTCAGTTTAAGACATTCATTTTTAGGGGTCGACTTTCTCTGTGAATATCAAACTCCTCATAGACTTATAGACCTGTGTACACTCACAAGCGCATCAGTCCCTTAACCTAAGTCTTCAATACACCAAAATCACTAAGGGGCACTAGATGCACTTACAAAATAGAACAATCATTATTCTCTGATTTAAATGAATAACCGTCTCGCATCAAACAAGATCCAGATATAATGTTCATGCTTAACGCTGGCACCAAATATTCAGGTCTAAAACTAATCCTGAAGGTAGATGTAGAGGTAGCGTGCCGACGGCGATCACATTGACTTTGGAACCATTTCCCACGCGCATCATCACCTCGTCCTTAGCCAATCTTCGCTTAATCCGTAGCCCCTGTTTCGAGTTGCAAATAGGAGCAACAGAACCAATATCAAATACCCAGGCGCTAATACGAGCATTAGTAAGGTACACATCAATAACATGTATATCAAATATACCTTTCACTTTGCCATCCTTCTTATCCGCCAAATACTTGGGGCAGTTCCGCTTCCAGTGACCAGTCCCTTTGCAGTAGAAGCACTCAGTCTCAGGCTTAGGTCCAGACTTGGGCTTCTTCACTTGAGCAGCAACTTGCTTGCCGTTCTTTTTGAAGTTCCCTTTCTTCCTTTTGCCCTTTTTCTTGAAACTAGTGGTCTTGTTAACCATCAACACTTGATGCTCCTTCTTGATTTCTGCCTCCGCAGCCTTTAGCATTGCGAAGAGCTCGGAAATTGTCTTATCCATCCCTTGCATATTATAGTTCATCATGAAGCTTTTGTAGCTTGGTGGCAGTGATTGAAGAACTCTGTCAATGACACTATCAACCGGAAGATTAACTCCCAGTTGAGTCAAGTGATTGTGGTACCCAGACATTCTGAGTATATGTTCACTGACAGAACTATTCTCCTCCATTTTGCAGCTGTAGAACTTGTTGGAGACTTCATATCTCTCAATCCGGGCATTTGCTTGAAATATTAACTTCAACTCCTGGAACATCTCATATGCTCCATGACGTTCAAAACATCGTTGAAGTCCCGGTTCTAAGCCGTAAAGCATGGCACACTGAACTATCGAGTAGTCATCAGCTTTGCTCTGCCAGACGTTCATAACATCTGGAGTTGCTCCTGCAGCGGGTCTTGCATCGAGCGGTGCTTCCAGGACGTAATTATTCTGTGCAGCAATGAGGATAATCCTCAAGTTACGGACCCAGTCCGTGTAGTTTCTACCATCATCTTTCAACTTAGCTTTCTCTAGGAATGCATTTAAAATTCAAAGGAACAGTAGCACGGGCATTTATCTACAACAACATAGACATGCAAAATACTATCAGGTACTAAGTTCATAATAAATTAAAGTTCAATTAATCATATTACTTAAGAACTCCCACTTAGATAGACATCCCTCTAATCATCTAAGTGATCACGTGATCCATATCAACTAAACCATGTCTGATCATTACGTGAGATGGAGTAGTTTTCAATGGTGAACATCACTATGTTGATCATATCTACTATATGATTCACGCTCGACCTTTCGGTCTCAGTGTTCCGAGGCCATATCTGCATATGCTAGGCTCGTCAAGTTTAACCCGAGTATTCTGCATGTGCAAAACTGGCTTGCACCCGTTGTATGTGAATGTAGAGCTTATCACACCCGATCATCACGTGGTGTCTCGGCACGACGAACTGTAGCAACGGTTCATACTCAGGGAGAACACTTGTACCTTGAAATTTAGTGAGAGATCATCTTATAATGCAACCGTCGTACTAAGCAAAATAAGATGCATAAAAAGATAAACATCACATGCAATCAAATAAGTGATATGATATGGCCATCATCATCTTGTGCCTTTGATCTCCATCTCCAAAACACCGTCATGATCACCATAGTCACCGGCTTGACACCTTGATCTCCATCGAAGCATCGTTGTCGTCTCGCCAACTATTGCTTCTACGACTATCGCTATCGCTTAGTGATAAAGTAAAGCAATTACATGGCAATTGCATTTCATACAATAAAGCGACAACCATATGGCTCATGCCAGTTGCCGATAACTGTTACAAAACATGATCATCTCATACAACAATTTATATATCATCACGTCTAGACCATATCACATCACAGCAAGCCCTGCAAAAACAAGTTAGACGTCCTCTACTTTGTTGTTGCAAGCTTTATGTGGCTGCTACGGGCTTCTAGCAAGAACCGTTCTTACCTACGCATCAAAACCACAACGATTTTGCGTCAAGTGTGTTGTTTTAACCTTCAACAAGGACCGGGCGTAGTCAAACTCAATTCAACTAAAGTTGGAGAAATAGACACCCACTAGCCACCTGTGTGCAACGCACGGCGGTAGAACCAGTCTCATGAACGCGGTCATGTAATGTCGGTCTGGGCCTCTTCATCCAACAATACCGCCGAATCAAAGTATGACATGCTGGTAAGCAGTATGACTATTATCGCCCACACTCGTGCATATAACATCTACGCATAGACCTGGCTTGGATGCCACTGTTGGGGAACATAGTATTTCAAAAAAATTTACCTACGATCACGCAAGATCTATCTAGGAGAAGCATAGCAACGAGCGGGGAGAGTCTTCCCACGTACCCTCGTAGACCGAAAGCGGAAGCGTTTAGTAACGCGGTTGATGTAGTCGAACGTCTTCACGATCCAACTACCGAACACACGGCACCTCCGCGATCTGCACACATTCAGCTCGGTGACGTCCCTCGAACTCTTGATCCGGTTGAGGCCGAGGGAGAGTTCCGTCAGCACGACGGCGTGGTGACGGTGATGATGAAATTACCGGCGCAGGGCTTCGCCTAAGCACTACGACGATATGACCGAGGTGTGTATCTATGGAGGGGGCACCGCACACGGCTAAAAGATCAACTTGTGTGCCCTAGGGTGCCCCCTTGCCCCCGTATATAAAGGAGGGAGGGGGAGGCCGGCCGGCCCTAGGGGGCGCGCCCAAGGAGGGGGCGCGCCCAAGGAGTCCTAGTAGGATTCCTCCACAAGGAAGAGAGGGGGAAGGAAGGAGAGGGAGAGGGAGTGGGAAAGGGGGGCGCCCCCCCTTTCCCTTGTCCAATTGAGACTGCAAGGGGGGCGCGGCCTGCCCTGGTTGCCCTCCTCTCTCTCCAACAAGGCCCATGGTGGCCCATTAGTTCCCCCGGGGGGTTTCGGTAACCCCTCCGACACTCCGTTTTTACCCGAAACTATCCGGAACACTTCCGGTGTCCGAATAACATGGTCCAATATATCAATATTTATGTCTCGACCATTTCGAGACTCCTCGTCATGTCCGTGATCTCATCCGGGACTCCGAACAACCTTCATTCATCAAATCACATAAACTCATAATACAAATCGTCATCGATGTTAAGCGTGCGGACCCTACGGGTTTGAGAACTATGTAGACATGACCGAGACACCTCTCCGGTCAATAACCAATAGCGAAACCTGGATGCTCATATTGGCTCCTACATATTCTACGAAGATCTTTATCGGTCAAACCGCATAACAACATACGTTGTTCCCTTTGTCATCGGTATGTTACTTGCCCGAGATTCGATCGTCGGTATCATCATACCTAGTTCAATCTTGTTACCGACAAGTCTCTTTACTCGTTCCGTAATGCATCAGCCCGCAACTAACTCATTAGTCACATTGCTTGCAAGGCTTATAGTGATGAGCATTACCGAGAGGGCCTAGAGATACCTCTCCGATACACGAAGTGACAAATCCTATTCTCGATCTATGCTAACTCAACAAACACCATCGGAGACACCTGTAGAGCATCTTTATAATCATCTAGTTACTTTGTGACGTTTGATAGCACACTAAGTGTTCCTCCGGTATTCGGGAGTTGCATAATCTCATAGTCATAGGAACATGTATAAGTCATGATGAAAGCAATAGCAATAAACTAATCGATCATAGTGCTAAGCTAACGGATGGGTCTTGTCCATCACATCATTCTCTAATGATGTGATCCCGTTCATCAAATGGCAACACATGTCTATGGCTAGGAAACTTAACCATCTTTGATTAACGAGCTAGTCTAGTAGAGGCATACTAGGGACACTCTGTTTGTCTATGTATTCACACATGTACTAAGTTTCCGATTAATATAATTCTAGCATGAATATAAACATTTATCATGATATAAGGAAATATAAATAACAACTTTATTATTGCCTCTAGGGCATGTTTCCTTCAAAACCTAGAAAAACGAAAAATGACCAGCTTAAAAAAGAGAGTGAATTGTGGGTTCGGAGAATCCCAAGTCATGTATTCCAAATTACTATAAACAATTATTTGGGCACCTCGTGTTCAACTTCATGTCTATGGATGAAGACACCATAGTGGATATCACACAACTCTCCTCGGAAGAGAATGATGTGTTGTCAGCACCTTTTACGAAAATGGAGGTGTATGCGGCCATCTCACAAATGAAGAATAGCAAAGTGGCAGGCCCATATGGTTTCCAGGCAAAAAGATATTGGAGATGTTGGGGACTATCAATGGGGACATGATGCCAATTTTTGAGGACTTACTCAACGGAAATCTTGGGTTGTTTAAACTCAACTTTGGCACGGTCACTTTGCTTCATAAGAAGGAGGATGTGGCGTGGATTAAGTGATTTCGTTCATTTTATTTGCTAACTGTTAGTTTCTTTTTTTATCGAATGGATAAAAATAGGCTAATAGTGATAGCACACATTGTGGTACATCCTACTCAAACGACTACCATGTCTGGCCAACACATCCTTGAGGGGGGTGGTCGTCCTTCATGAAACTATATTCATGAGTTGCACTCTAAGAACCTTGAGGAGATGAATTTTAAAGTGGATTTGTGAAACCCTATGATAAAGTCATTTAGGGTGGTACCGTCGGGATGAAAATCAGTGACGACGTATCGAGCACTATTTTAAAACCTGGGAAGGAGTCGCGGCCAGAGGATCCTATGACGCCAATCCTATTCAACATTGTTGTTGATCTGTTGGTGGTCATTATAGCAAAGGGTAAGCGGGATGGCCAGGTGGGTGGTCTCATCCAGGAAATCTATTGACGGGAAAGGGGTATCATTCTCTGGTAAGCGGGTGATACTATCATTTTTATGGAGCACGACGTGAACAAGACAGATAGTATGAAACCAATCGTTTGCCTTTTCTAGCAAGTGTGCAGACTTAAGATATTTTTCCAAAAAAGTGAACTATTCTGCTTTGAGCACGTCAAAGAGGAAGAGCATCATTCTAAACAACTTTGGCTATGAGGTCGGTAAGCTCCCGTTTGCTATCTTGGAATATCGATTCATTTTCGAAGGCTTACAGATAAAGAGTGGAAATGCATTATAAACAAGTTCAAAAAAAGTTCGGTCATTGGAAAGGAAAACTGATGTAATATGGCGAACGATTTGGTCCTGGTGATTTATGTGCTCACAAGCTTAGTCGTTGGAACGACGACGGCAAGGTGGGTGTCGTTCTTAGGCAGGGTAAGGAAGAGAGGAGCAGAGGAGGTAAAACAATGGCCTAGGGATGGTGTTTGGATGAGGCATGCATGTCCGGACTGATGTGGCAGACAATCCGACCAATCCCATTTATCCCTTACAAGTGGGATTGTCTGAAAATATCTAGACTTGTTGAGATAGACAATTGGGGAAGAGCAAGACATGTCCTGCCCTTATCCCAAGTTGCTCCTGCATTTTTTTAGGTCTAGTTTTTTAGGGGAATTGTTTTAGGGCTAGTTGCTTCCGCATAAATAAAAGAGGATCTGTGATCCTCAAAAAAAAAAAGAGGGAGAGCGCGCGAATCTGTAACCACACAAATGGGCCTAGTTTCCTGCCCAGCATCCCACTGGCCCACAAAAAGCCCACGAAACGGTGCTAACTGGGCGGTCGGACTCCGGCGCAAAACCCCGCCGCAGAAAGGAATCCTAAAACCCTAACTTACCACCCCCTTCCTCCCCCCCACCACACCGACCAATGGCGCCGCGCGGCAACCGCAGCAGCAAGAAGCCGCCGCCGCCGCGGGGCAAGGGCAAGGGCAAGCGCCCCTCGTCCGCCGCCGCCGGAGACGACCCCTTCTTCGAGTCGGAGCCCAAGCGCCGCCGCGCCCGCGCGGACGAGGACATCGAGAGCGGGGACAGCGACGACGACGCCCTCGCGCTGGGCGGCGCCGTCGTGGGCGAGGATGAGGAGGAGGAGAAGGAGGACCTGGAAACGGCCGGGGAGAAGAGGTTGCGGATGACCAAGGAGTACCTGGAGAGGATCACCGACGCGGTGAAGAGGAACAAGGAGGAAGAGGAGGAGGAGGACGACGAAGATGACGACGAGGATGATGGTTTGCCCGGGGGGAGGCGGGTCGCCAAGCTCCTCCGGAAGAAGCAGCTCGTGGAGAGCGGCAGGCAGCGCCTGAGCCTTGCCGCAAGGTGAGCAGCAATTCTCTGCGAATTTAATCTTTTATAAAAAAATTAGTGTCCTTCCATTTTGCAACCCGGTTGTTTTGATGCTATATAGGCACCTCCCTTAGACTGCCTTGCTCAAATCAAAATGATGCAGTAGGATTTTTGACCTTATGTATGTGACAAGGCATTGCAATTTGCAGGGTGTTACCGCCGGGACAGCAGGATGGATTCAAATTTATAGCCAAGCACCGGCAGCCAGTGACTGCCGTTGCTCTGTCTAAGGACAGTGACAAGGGCTTTTCGGCGTCCAAAGATGGAGTTATCCTCCATTGGGATGTCGAGACCGGGAAAAGCGAGAAGTATTTGTGGCCAACTGAAAAGGTGTTGGTTTCGCACCATGCTAAAGCTCCTCTGTCTAAAAAGAGAAGCCAGCAGGTGCTTGCACTGGCTGTTAGTTCCGATGGGCGATACTTGGCCACTGGTGGCTTCGATAGGCATATCCATTTGTGGGATGTTCGAACACGGGAGCACATACAGGTGTGGTACTCATCTTTCGATGATATAAGAGCTAACCATATTATTCAGAGAAATGCTTGCAAGTTTGATTCCTTTTTCTCGAACAAGCACCCTAATGTGTCATTGTATATTACAAGAAACTGTCAAGATGCCGCAGAATTTGTAACGGCCCAACCAAAACAAGGCAAACAAAAACTGAAAAACAGAAGGTCCCGACAGAAGCAAACCAAAACAATGATAAAAAGCAAAATTGTACAGCTAGCTAGCAGGAACTATCATGCTTGTAAAAATTGAAAATTGATTTTCTTTATTAATTTGTGTGACGGAATGGGTAGCTTATATTATTTCCATGTATGTGTGTTGTATATCAGAGTCATACTGGCTAATAACCCAAAACAAATCAAGGCAAACCACTTATATTCATCCGAGATGTTTCTCTTGAGCTGTTATCGCCTTCTCAATGTTATTTAGACAATATAAGCTATCAAACATTGTTTTGTTACTGCGCTCATAGTTTTTCTGGAAGGTGGAGTACAATCACAAAGTAGCAAGGAATAACGTTATATATCTATACATGTTGCATTTGCCAAGGCTGTTTGTAGAAAAGTACCCCCCCCCCCCCCCCCCCCATGTCACGTGTTCACTACCTACGAGACCCAAGATATTGTTGTCAGTATTGATCAATGTAGAATGCTGTAGCCCTTCGTAGATATTTGTTTGGGGTCTGCTACTGACCGGATGTATTCTTAGGTCAATTCACACGGAACTTGAGTTCCATATCAGGATCCGTTGACAAGTGTAAGCTGTTTGTTTGTGATTCAGAGAGCAGCATTTTCAGTTGGATTGTGGATGTTCTTTCGTTTAATGTCAGTGTGTATAGCTTACTTTTGCCTTGTAATATTCTGTCAGTCTGTATTTATCAAACTTCAAATACATATAACCTATTGTCCAATGCTAAATTGCCAATGATGGCCTTTCCCTCTTTTGGGCGCTTCTTATTTCTTTGGCCCCTGCACTAGCTTATCATGCAAGATCCATGATCCTTTTGGATCCACTCTTTACCGTTGTGCACATCTTTCTGGAAGTAACATATACTATCACTATTGATGCCCTCATGAGTCGGAGTTAATTTTACTACTATTGATGATGTTAATTGTTTGCCCTGCTTATGTAATTTAATTCAGTATTGTTTTCTGCTGTTCTGCAGGCATTCAGTGGACATAGAGGGCCAGTATCCTGTCTTGCTTTTGGCCTGGACTCTTCGGAGCTATTCTCTGGTTCTTATGATCGTTCAATAATGCAGTGGAATGCTGAAGATAGAACATACATGCACTGCCTATATGGTCATCAAGGTGAAATATTGACAACTGATGCACTCAGCAAAGATAGACTTCTGACTGTAGCACGGGATAGAACAATGCATCTTTGGAAGGTAATTTGCACTTAGCTCTGTTTCGTTTGCTGTAGCTTCTACGCTTAATATGTTTGTGCTACTATCAGATAACGCTGTGTTTTTCAATAAATAGGTGAGACACTGTGTGATTATCTGCATGTCTAGCTGTTTTCAATAAATAGGTAGCCTGATAAGACCTCATGTAAGGTTTTGAACAATGTGTGAACATGTAAATGACACTTTCATCTTTGTTTCATGCAACCAAGGAGAGATGCTTTAATTCTCGAACAGACATGCCTTTCTCTGTTAAGAAATGTAGGTGAAAACCTTGTAATGTCAGGACTTACCTTCCCATTTAATAAGCTTCCATTTCTTGGCAGATACCGGAGGAGTCACAGTTAGTCTTTCGCGCGCCTGCTGTGTCTTTGGAGTGCTGCTGTTTTATCGATGACAAGGAATATTTGTCTGGATCAGATGACGGAAGCCTCGAGCTTTGGAGTGTTATGAGAAAGAAGCCTACTCACATAATAAAAAATGCCCATCCAGCATTAGCTCCTAGTTCACTTGACAGTGCTGATGAAAAGTTGCCCAAAGGTAAAAGATACTTTCTCAATTCCGCTGCTCTCTTTCTGCGATAAAAAAAGAATCATTTCTTTTGATGCAAGGTATGGTAGGATTTTATCATTATTTGTTTAGCTTCTTATAGTGATTGGAAACTATGCAAAGATGTTATTTAACCAGGCAATATTAGTCATATTTCCCTTTTTCACCATGCGTTGGTAGTTTGGTACTTGTGGTCAATGCAGAGAGAACATTGCCTTCCTGTATGCTCCCTCATTTCAACAACTGAGATTATGTCATGTTTATTCCTCGTGCAACTATGCAGAAAATGGAATTTGTAAGCCTCAAAGCCTTTCATCAGCTCATTCATGGATTAGTGCTGTTGCTGCAAGAAAAGGTTCTGATCTGGCTGCGTCTGGAGCAGCAAATGGTGTTGTTCGCCTTTGGACAATTCAACCTGATTCAAAAGGGATGCAGCCATTGTTCGACTTGCCACTGGTATTGAACTCGCATTATTCTACTTCACCCCGGTGGTCATTACTTACTACCATAATGAGTACACTATCTTTTCTGTATGACCCTTTTGTAAGTCTGATCTGCAATTTGTCATGGGCAGGATGGCTTTGTCAATTCTCTTGCAATAGCAAAATTGGGACGCTTCATTGTTGCTGGTGTTGGCCGAGTAAGAGTTTTTCCCATCTTTTTTAGCTGGTGAAATTTGGTTGCGCGCGTAGTATGATCCAGAGGCTGAGAGAGTTGTCACTTTTTATATTGAAAAAATTTCACGATATGCAGACATGATAACACTAATGATGGTCATTCTTATGTTTGCTCTCAAGATATTTCGTGTAGCAGCACGAAACGAATTATCATACACTATTGTATCTTCAACAGCATGACTTGATTATCTCCATTTTCTTAGGAACCTCGTCTTGGGAAATGGGGCCGTGTCGCAACAGCAAAGAATGGGGTTGCAATTCACCGGCTTAGTCTACAAGATGACTCTGAAGATTTGTAAGGTAGATAGCCTGTGCATTGAGGAACACCCTGCGGCTTGTTCATACACTGTCAAGACGAAAAAAATTGTACCAACACCATGAGTGTCAGTCACACTTGCAGCTGAAAGATACAGGAAGGTTGAACCGCAAGCTTCACGCATGCTATAGTTCTATGATGCACCAGCTTTACCGTTTGGTTCAGTGAAGCAATTTCTGTGTGCAAGCACGGATGGAGAGGTGTTGGAATGATTGGATGTAGAATGCGTGATTTCTGGGGAATGTCATGTCCAGTTTTCTTCTCTGTTTCCATTGTAGACGGCAGGTGCAGGTTTGAAACCCTATTCTTTTGCGCCCTGCCTGAAATGATTGTCACAGGAAATTGTTGAGGTAGTTTTTTGCAGGGAAACATTTTTGTGGTTTTGGCTTTGGCGGGAGACATTCTATGTAATAGCAAATTTTGATGGCTGGTAGCGGTCTTTGGTGAAACTGAAATTTATGTTCTTTCCTCTTTGATACAAATATGATGGTAGATATATCTCAGACGTAATTGGGTCCACAAGTAGCCATTTTGTTTTCAAAAAAGTACAAGTGTAATCTTATAGTGAGACTAGGATAGCAGATGTGTGTACTGGGGACTTCGTAGAGAACCCCAAAGAAATGTGTAATATGTCTTAGATGTAGTTTTAGTTACCCTTCTGTTTCTATTTTTGCAGTAGGTAATCTGCCGTAGGTTTTCATATCAACAGGACACATAGAACAGATTCTATAAAGCAAACGAAAAGATAATGCCGCATGTGGATCATAGAAACACTGCAAACTTCAAATAAACATCAAACCATCCAACAACAAACTAAAAGATAAACCAATCGGCCAACAGAAAATATGTTACTTGGCCGTAACCCCTAAGCAAACGCAAACGTTCCAGTTTAAAGAACAGTGGGAACATCATGTTTCCATTAACCAAGATGTATCCAGTCACATCATCACCGAACACTGATTAGACCATCATGGTTCCATCAAACAGTTTTTTTTAGCAGAACCCTATCCGATCTCATTTACAGGAACCAAGGTCTGTTTACCCGCACCATGAGGCCAGTCTCAGACTGGAAACCCTCACATATATCATCAGACTGCACAAGACTCAAAACTCCCAGCTAGAAACATTTAGAGTTACCTTGCATTGCTGGGTTGCAAAGAACCACAGCACATCAAAACCGGATCATGCAAGATCCACACACGTAGCCAGTCTCAAGACTGGAAACCTTCGCATATATCATCAGACTCCAAACATAACCAGAAACAGCTAGGCTAACTACACTAGATCATTCAAACAGTAACCAGAAGTTGCGACAGGTGTATCCCAGAGACATTGTGATCGAAGACACTCAGCTTTACTGCGAAGGCCCACTTGTACTCGCTGTATTCTCTTCAGATAACCTTTTCACCATTCTGTAAAGATTGAATGTGAATTAACAGTTACAGAACATAAACACAAACTGATATGTAGTCACAAAACTACATAAACATTAACTGATATGTAGTCACAAAACTACATAAACATTGACTGATATGTAGTCACAAAACTACATAAACATTAACTGATATGTAGTCACAAAACTACATAAACATTAACTGATATGTAGTCACAAAACTACATAAACATTAACTGATATGTAGTCACAAAACTACATAAACATTAACTGATATGTAGTCACAAAAGCATCTTATGTGTGGAGTCCGATGAATTCCTGGTTGTCCGGTTCCAGGGCAAGACAAGCCTTTATAGCTAAAAGAGCCTTATCATATTGCTGCAAGGAATACAAACGACCAATCATCAAAACTAATGTATCCGATTTAGAGCATTACACATGTAAGTTCAAAATTGACGGTTTGGGAATAATGTATGTCGACGGCGTCTATATGGGAAATACTGCATATAAAATAAATAGATCCAGAAGCATAAATGGTTACTGCCCAGCAGCAACTGCCTTGGCAACGCCGCCTCAGTAACAGTAAATCAATTCAACAGCACAATTTTATGTAAATGTAAGCATACTAGCAATAAACTAATCCCAAATCACAAGGATATACAGCTTTTATAAACTATTCCCAATGCAAATCTGGTCATCCAACAGAAGTCCAAAACTAGTACACAAACTGGGCATCCAGCATTCCTGCGAAGTGCCTAGTTAGCATATTAACAAGCTACTTATTTTACCATGATACTGTTAAGAAAACAAGATACAGCTTATTGTGTAATCGGTATAACAAAATACTGCATGACCAACCTGTTTTGAGAAATAAGCACTTATGTACGTAGAAATACATTCCACTGTTATTTCATATTCAGATGACGTTATTCCAAAGTGTACACAGAGGTCGCATAGACTGCTGATGTTGCTCCAGTCCCATTCATCCATATCAGATTTTAAAGCCTGCCACATAAAGGAAATATAGTTCAAGTCTTCATGATACATCACAATTTGTACTGATGCAATGATTGGAATAAGGATGCAATGGCGACAATTCTACGTGTTTATAGGACTCAGTTTCATGGGTGCATCGCCATATTCGAATTGTAACATGACTGAAACTGGCAAGCCGACACTTTGCTACTCAGGAAATCCATACTTTTGGACATACCTTGCAAAGATAGGTCGCGACAACAACATTTCTAGCTTCCAGTTCAACAATTATTCTGGGGCGCAGCTGCTGGACTTTATTTGCTTTCCTCAAACGGTCCTAAAGCATAACGGATTTGTGAAATGTAAATAAATTATGCCACAAGAAAAACGGAAGCATTGAACACTGAAGTCAAAACAATACCTGATGCAAGAACTCTTCTGTCTGGACATGGCTGAGTAAATTTGCAACGGTCCAGTCCTCTATGCCAGCTATCTGTTCTGTTCTATCAAATAAAAGGTCGATGACCAGATTCCATTTGTTTTTGGCGGCGATGACCAATGCTGGTTCTTCAAGAAAATCCTATATTTTTAAGAGATACATGTCAAAAGGAGAGAAAACAACATAACATGACACCTAATAAATCCACAAAGAGACCGACGAAGACCTGGTCCAATATGTTCACATCTGCTCCATGGTTTAAAAGCGTTTTCATAAGAGCATGAGCTTCAGCCTCATTGGTTTTAACCAATGCCACTTTAGTGAACAAGGGAAGAGTACCCACATCAGATACCTTTCAAATGGCAAAATTATAGAAGAGCAAATATGAATTAGTGTGAAACTATGAACAGGGAAAACATTATAAATATAATAAGTAAAATGTTATTACCCCTGCAAGAAAGTTCTGACAGTCAACTGAAGTGCCGAACAGGAACAAATAAGTGGCGTGAAATTTCCAGCACTAGCAATGTTTACCTATTAGCAAATAAACGCAAATATAAACCACATTACAGAACCGAGTAAAGAAAACTATCTGATGCATAGTATGAAAAAAAAAAGCCACCTCATTGGGGAAATCCTGGTGAATAGCTTTAATAGCCCCAAGACTTCCTAAAAAGGCAGCGCTGTGGATAGCCTTCCCAAAACAAGTATTCCCCTCAATGGTTGCTCCCAGCCTCATCAGTTCAAGTAGAGCATCAGTATTATCTGAAAGGAAAACACAAATGAATATTCATAACATGACGGCAACAAGAACCAGAAATTTGAAATGGTGACAAATGCGTCACCACAGAAGCAGTCATACCATAGAAAACTGCCAAATGCAATGGAATTAACCCTGAATTATCTGTTGCATTCACATCAACGTGATGAGTGTTCACCAGACTGTCCATCAGAGCAATGTTTCCATCTCGGGCAGCAAAATGCAGGGGAGTTCGTCCTATAATTACTAGACCACATGAGAGAGCATTTCTAGATTATTGCATAAAACAATAACAACTAGTAATGTAGGAAGCCTACCAGCCACGTCATGAAGCCTAGAGCTTGGGTCGGAATGAAGATATTCCAGTAAACAAGTGGCAAGCAAGTTGTTTTTCTCCAGTAAAGCATAGCTGAGCACACCCACACCTTGAATCGGATTGTTTGCAAAAATGTTTACGTATTTCTCACTCTCTCCCATAGTCTTGGCCTCCTCTGCATTTTTTCAAAATTAAGAAAATAAGTAACCAGAACTACATGCTAGAACTCTGTTAAAAACTAATCATAACATCTTATACCTCTAATACTCTTTTTCTCCCTCGTAGTAGTGGCATAGAGTGTAGCGGTTATGAGTTTTTGGACCCCTTTAAAGAATGGATTGTGCGTGAGAGAGAGAGAGAGAGATGGAAAGAGGAGAAAATATAGTGTAAGTGGTAGAGATTGATTATTACTAAGCTGATCCTTATCTTCCTGAGTCCTGGGATTACCCCCATGCCTGCGACCCCTCCTCGCCCTTTGAGGAGGCATCTTTCTTAGAACCTGATACAGCAGAAACACAGAAACATATAAGCTGAGTAAACGCAAAATGAGTAACAATGGAAAGGTATTGTTACAAAATCACTACTATGAACAGCAGCATATAAACCGATAAAAACTAAACCACACAAATATAAGGGCATGTATAGCCATGTTGCGATAAATGCTAACCTAACTGTATGATTAATAGCAGATGTCTACTACTATTACTGATCAAGGCCAAGTGTACTCAAATACTCCTTTACTGTCTAAATAAGAACTAATATGTGCATTCAAGATAGTCCACATAATAGGAGTTGTTTGAATAAGAACTAATATGTGCATTCAAGATAGTCCTCATAATATACCAGCATTAACTGCCACCTTTACTGTCTGAATACTAGATCACTTCTATTATGGTCATAGCCAAGTGTATAATATCCAAGCATTCCCCTTATGATCTATAATGCATACATTATAACATAACAGATACATATGTATCAAACTGAAGCAAAATTTAATAAACCACATATCAACCAATTGAAGTCGCAAATTCGCATATCCCGAAAGACTTGAAACATAATAAGTGCACGTACGACCCCTGTCACGTCCTAGATCAGGAGTCTCAATTCACAAATTGGAGGATAGAAGGACGACGCCCTAAACGTAGACCAGATTGCAAAATCGAAGCATGAACGGGGAAGATCACCAGGTCAGATTCGCATTCACGGCAGGAAACTGATCTCGAAATGCCATCCGCGGCGCGAAACTGATTTCGAAATGCGATCCACGGCGGGAAACTGATGTCGAAATGCGACCCGCGGCGCGAAACTGATGTCGAAATGCAATCCGCGGCGCGAAACTGATATCTAAATGCGATCCGCGGCGGGGAACTGATCTCGCAAGGGGATTTGTGGCGCGTAAACCAACACTCGCAGAAGATTGAGGAGGCGAGGAAGACACACCTGCGGGGGCTGGCGACTGCGGCAGACGCGATCGAAGAAGAGAAGCGACGAGATCCTCGATCACGTCGTCCCGGCCCGGCGACGAGATTGAAGTACGGTTTCTGCGCCGCGGATAAAGGTTTAGGGAGGGGAGGGGAGGGGAGGCGAGGCGAGGCGAGGGGACTGGGAAGGTGCGGGTGTTCGACCCACGGACGCGGCTCGTGTGCTCCGCCTGGTTCCGGTTGCGCCTAACCGGAAACTACGTTTGGTCTTTCCCCTTTGTCACGTATAGAAAACTTGCGTGCAGAGCACGTCTACCTTTTCCTTTTGCAGGGAAGAGTTATTTTTGTATATTATACTGAAAATGGTAGGAGTATTTTTAAACTTCAAAAACATTTCAACGAATACATAATACTCCTCTGTATTACTAAAAAATATAATACTTTTTTTTTACATTGTCATAGTGTTAAAAAAGTTTTTTAATTAAGTTTGAGAGGTAGTAGGTTACAATTAAATCATAAATTTATCTGCATCTACATCACTGATTGTATTTTTTGTTGGTAGCTCACCAAGCTGGCCGCTTGATATAGTAATAGGATTTTTTGCCCGCTGTTATTTAATAAGAGGGGCTGGCCATACATTACAGTATATGCCCTAACTTAAGATCTAACTCCGGAGGCAACATCCTTTTACCCACTGCAACTATGCCGATATGGTGTTAAGTTGTAGGCAGTTTATTGTGCCTCTGTTGTGATCCTTTTTCCAACCAACATAATCCAGGCTTGAAATACATTGCTTTTGATGGATAAAGATGATGCGACAACCAGATGAACAAAGAACATAATAGTTAATGTGTTGTCTTTCACTTTGAATCAAATTGAAGGAGATATGTATAAGGTATTTAAAGTTATTTTCATAATTATTCTTATATATCAGAGTATACAATCTTATGTATATATTGAAATAAGAAGCATTATTGTTTCTAATGAAGTTGTGTTCTCCTATTTTAGTCCAACACAATGAACTATCTCATCATCCAATTTTGATAAACAATACAATACATTGTTTTCACTTTTAAATATACTTTCAGATGAAAAATGCTTGTTGTTATTAATAATAAGTAACCTGGAGATGTCTACTACACAACTTGTTCTTGTAGACTTATGTTGGGCCTCCAAGCGCAGAGTTTTGTAGGACAGTGACAATTTTTCATAAAGTGGATGACCTAAGGTTTATCAATCCGTGGGAGGCGTAGGATCAAGATGGTCTCTCTCAAACAACCCTGCAACCAAATAATAAAAAGTCTCTTGTGTCCCCAACACACCAAATACAATGGTAAATTATATAGATGCACTAGTTCGGCGAAGAGATGGTGATACAAGTGTCGTAATGATAGTAGATATTGCTTTTTGTAATGGTAACAATAAAAAACAGCAAGGTAGTAAGTAACAAAAGTGAGCACAAACAGTATAGCAATGCTTGAAAATGAGGCCTATGGTCCGTACTTTCGCTAGTGCAATCTCCCAACAATGCTAATATAATTGGATCATATAACCATCCCTCAACGTGCGATGAAGAATCACTCCAAAGTTCTTATCTAGCGGAGAATATAAGACGAAATTGTTTGTAGGGTACGAAACCACCTCAAAATTATCCTTTTCGATCGATCTTACCCAAGAGTTCGTACTAAAATAACACCAAGTTATCCATTCCGATCGATCTATCTAATAGTTTGTACTAAATAACACCATATGATACACATCAACCAACTCTAATGTCACCTAAATACTCCAATGTCACCAGGAGTATCCGTGAGTTGATTATACGATATGCATCAAACAATTTCCGATTTATAATACTTAATCCAACACAAAGAACCTCAAAGAGTGCCCCAAGATTTCTACCGAAGAAACAAGGACGAAAATGTGCATCAACCCCATGCATAGATTACCCCAATGTCACCTTAGAAATCCGCGAGTTGAGTGCCAAAACATATATCGAGTGAATCAATATGATACCCCATTGTCACCACTGATATTCATAGCAAGACATACATCAAGTGCTCTCGAATCCATAAAAGTATTCAATCTGATAAAACGAAATCTCAAAGGGAAAACTCAATTCATCACAACAAGATAGAGAGGAGAAAACACCATATGATCCAACTATATTAACAAAGCCCGCGATACATCAAGTGTTGGGGAACGTTGCATGGAAAACAAAAAATTTCTACGCACACGCAAGATCTATCCATAGAGATGCATAGCTACGAGAGGGGAGAGTGTGTCTGCGTATCCTCGTAGACCGTTAAGCGGAAGCGTTTTTCAACGCGGGTGATGTAGTCGTACACCTTCACGATCTGCCCGGTCAAGTACCGAACGTACGACACCTCCGCGTTCAGCCACGTTCAGCTCAATGACGTCCTCGCCTTCTTGATCCAGCAAGACGGGCGTAGTAGTAGATGAGTTCCGGCAGCACGACGGCGTGGTGACGGTGGTGGTGAAACTATCCGCGGGGCTTTGCCAAGCACAACGGACGTGGACGGAGGAGGAACTAGAACTAGAGGAGACGGGGCACCGCACACGGGTTGGGGATCGTGGTGTGTGTTGCTCCTCTCCCTCCTCTCATATATATAGGTGGGGGAGGGGACGCAGCCTAGGGCGCCCCGAAGATGGCCGACGCCCGCCCTGGGCTCCTTCCCTAGCCGCGCCCCCCTTTCCTTTCTTGTGGGGTGGAGGAGAAGGTAGGAGGGGGGCCGGAGGCTCCCTTGCCTTAGGTGCCCCCCTTTCCTTCCCTATAGGGCCGGCGGCCAGGGAGAGGGCGTGCCAGACCCTTGTGGGCTGGTGTGTTCCTCCCCTTGGCCCATTAGGCCCATATACTCCCTATATGTCTCCCGGAACCCCTTCCGGTGACCCAATGAATACCCGGTGCATTTCGAAACCTTTCCGGAGACCAAATAGCATCGTCCTATATATTAATCTTTACCTCCGGACCACTCCGGAGCTCCTCGTCATGTCCGTGATCTCATCCGGGACTCTGAACAACATTCGGTCGCCAATTCACATAACTCATATAATACTATATTGTCAACGAACGTTAAGCGTGCGGACCCTACGGGTTCGAGAATGATGTAGACATGACCGAGACGCTTCTCCAATCAATAACCAATAGCGGGATCTGGATGCCCATTTTGGTTCCTACATATTCTACAAAGATCTTTACCGGTCAAACCTTTATGACAACATACGTATTTCCCTTTGTCTGCCGGTATGTTACTTGCCTGAGATTCGATCGTCGGTATCTCCATACCTAGTTCAATCTCGTCACCGGCAAGTCTCTTTACTCGTTTCGTAATACATCATCTCGTAACTAACTCCTTAGTCACTTTGCTTGCAAGCTTCTTGTGATGTTGTATTACTAAGAGGGCCCAGAGATACCTCTCTGTCATACGGAGTGACAAATCCCAATCTCGATTCATGCCAACTCAATATACACCTTCAGACATACCTATAGAGCATCTTTATGATCACCCAGTTACGTTGTGATGTTTGATAGCACATAAGGTATTCCTGCGGTATCCGGGAGTTGCATGATCTCATAGTCGAAGGAATATGTATTTGACATTAAGAAAGAAGTAGCAATAAACTGAATGATCATATGCTGAGCTAATGGATGGGTCTTGTCCATCACATCATTCTCCTAATGATGTGATCCCATTATCAAATGACAACTCATGTCTATGGTTAGGAAACCTTAACCATCCTTTGATCAACGAGCTAGTCTAGTAGAGGCTCACTAGGGACACGGTATTTGTTTATGTATCCACACATGTATTTAAGTTTCCGGTCAATACAATTCTAGCATTAATAATAAACCTTGATCATGAATAAGGAAATATAATAACAACAACTTTATTATTGACTCTAGGGCATATTTCCATCAGTCTCCCACTTGCACTAGAGTCAATAATCTAGCTCACATCGCCATGTGATTAACACCCAAAGAGTTCACTAGAGTCAATAATCTAGTTCACAACCCCATGTGATTAACACCCAAAGAGTTCTAAGGTGTGATCATGTTTTGCTTGTGAGAGAGGTTTTTAGTCAACAAGTCTGCAACATTCAGATCCGTGTGTACCTTGCAAATATCTATGTCTACAATGCTCTGCATAGAGCTACTCTAGCTAATTGCTCCCATGTTCAATATGTATCCAGATTAAGACTCAGAGTCATCCGGATCAGTGTCAAAACTTGCATCGACGTAACCCTTTATGACGAACTCTTTATCGCCTCCATAACCGAGAAACATTTCCTTAGTCCTCTTTAGGTACCTAAGGATAAGTTTGACCACTGTCCTGTGATCCACTCCTGGATCACTATTTTACCCCCTTGCCAGACTCATGGAAAGACACACATCAAGTCTGGTACACAGCATGGCATACATAATAGAACCTATGGTTGAGGCATAGGGAATGACTTTCATTCTCTCTCTATCTTCTGCCATGGTCGGGCTTTGAGTCTTACTCAACTTCACACCTTGCAACACAGGCAAGAACCCTTTCTTTGATTGGTCCATTCTTGAAAACTTTGTCAAGGTATGTGCTTTGTGAAAGTCCTATTAAGCATCTTGATCTATCTCTATAGATCTTGATGCCCAATATATAGGCAGATTCACCGAGGTCTTTCATTGAAAAATTCTTATTCAAGTATCCTTTTATGCTATCCAGAAATTCTATATCATTTTCAATCAACAATATGTCATCCACATATAATATGAGAAAATGCTACAAAGCTCCCACTCAGTTTCTTGTAAACGCAGGCTTCACCATAAGTCTGTATAAAACCATATGCTTTGATCACCTCATCAAAGTGTATATTCCAACTCCGAGATGCTTGCACCAGTCCATAGATGGATTGCTGGAGTTTGCACACTTTGTTAGCACCCTTAGGATCGACAAAAATTTCTGGTTGCATCATATACAACTCTTCTTTAAGAAATTCATTAAGGAATGCAGTTTTGATGTCCATTTGTCAGATTTCATAATCATAAAATGCGGCTATTGCTAACATGATTCGGACATATTTAAGCATCGCTATGAGTGAGAAAGTCTCATCGTAGTCAACCCCTTGAACTTGTCAAAAACCTTTTGCATCAAGTCGAGCTTTATAGACAGTGATATTACCATCAGCGTCCATCTTCTTATTGAAGTTCCATTTATTCTCAATGGCTTGCCGATCAACGGGCAAGTCTACCAAAGTCCAAACTTTGTTCTCATACATGGATCCTATCTCAGATTTCATGGCCTCAAGCCATTTGTCGGAATTTGGGTTCATCATAGCTTCTTCATAGTTCATAGGTTCTCCGTGGTCTAATAACATGACTTCCAGGACAGGGTTACCGTACCACTCTGGTGCTGTACGTGTTCTGGTCGACCTACAAAGTTTAGTAGTAAGTTGATCTGAAGTTTTATGATCATCATCATTAGCTTCCTCTCTAATCGGTGTAGGCATCACAGGAACGGTTTTCCCTGGTGTGCTACTTTCCAATTTGAGAGAAGGTAGAACTACCTCATCAAGTTCTACTTTCCTCCCACTCACTTATTTCGAGAGAAAGTCCTTCTCTAGAAAGGACCTGTTCTTGGCAACAAAGATCTTGCCTTCGGATTTGTGGTAGAAGGTATACCCAATGGTCTTTAGGGTATCCTATGAAGACGCACTTCTCCCATTTGGGTTCGAGCTTATCAGGCTGAAGCCTTTTGACATAAGTGTCGCATCCCCAAACTTTAAGAAACGACAACTTAGGTTTCTTCCCAAACCATAGTTCATACAGTGTCGTCTCAACGGATTTAGATGGTGCCCTATTTAACGTTAATGCGACTGTATCTAATGCATAACCCCAAAATGATAAAGGCAAATTGGTAAGAGACATCATAGAACACACCATATCTAATAAAGTACGGTTACGATGTTCAGACACACCAGTATGATGTGGTGTTCTAGGTGGCGTGAGTTGTGAAACTATTCCACATTGTTTTAAATGAATGCCAAACTCATAACTCAAATATTCACCTCCACGATCAGATCGTAGAAACTTTATTTTCTTGTTACGATGATTCTCTACTTCACTCTGAAATTCTTTGAACTTTTCAAATGTTTCAGAATTGTGTTTCATCAAGTAGATATACCCATATCTACTCAATTCATCTGTAAAGGTTAGAAAATAACGATACCCGCCGCGTGCCTCAATACTCATCGGACCGCATACATCGGTATGTATTATTTCCAATAAGTCATTAGCTCGCTCCATTGTTCCGGAGAACGGATTTTTAGTCATCTCACCATGAGGCATGGTTCGCAAGTATCATATGATTCATAATCAAGATTCCAAAAGTCCATCCGCATGGAGTTTCTTCATGCGCTTGTTGCACTATCATTATCAACTTTGCATCTTTTGGCATCAATATTATGAATATGTGTATCACTACGATTGAGATTCAACAAGAACAGACCATTCGTCACAGGTGCATGACCATAAGAGATATTACTCATATAAATAGAACAACCATTATTCTCTGACTTAAATGAATAATCATATCGCGATAAACAAGATCCAGATATAATGTTCATGCTCAATGCTGGCACCAAATAACAATTATTGAGGTCTAAAACTAATCCCGAAGGTAGATGTAGAGGTAGCGTGCCGACGGCGATCACATCGACCTTGGAACCATTCCCGACGCGCATCGTCACCTCGTCCTTAGCCAATCTTCATTTATTTCGTAGCTCCTATTTCGAGTTACAAATATGAGCAACCAAACCAGTATCAAATACCCAGGCGCTACTATGAGCATTTGTAAGGAACACATCAATAACATTTATATCAAATATACCTTTGTTCACTTTGCCATCCTTCTTATCCGCTAAATATTTTGGGGCAGTTCTGCTTCCAGTGACCATTTTCCTTGCAGTAGAAGCACTCAGTTTCAGGCTTGGGTCCAGCTTTGGGCTTCTTAACTGGAGTAGCAATTTGCTTGCCATTCTTCTTGAAGTTCGCTTTCTTTCCCTTGACCTTTTTCTTGAAACTAGTGGTCTTGTTAACCATCAACACTTGATGCTTCTTCTTGATTTCTACCTTCACGGCCTTAAGCATTGCGAAGAGATCGAGAATTGTTTTCTCCATCCCGTGCATATTATAGTTCATCACAAAGCCTTTATAGCTTGGTGGCAGTGACTGAAGAACTCTGTCAATAACACTCTTAGCTGGAAGATCAATTCCCAACTGAGTCAAGTGGTTGTGGTACCCAGACATTCTGAGTATGTGTTCACTGACAGAACTGTTCTCCTCCATCTTACAACTATAGAACTTGTTGGAGACTTCATATCTCTCAACCCTGGCATTACCTTGAAATATCAACTTCAGCTCTTGGAACATCTCATATGCTCTGTGGTGTTCAAAACGTCTTTGAAGTCCCGGTTCTAGGCCATAAAGCATGGCACACTGAACTATCGAGTAGTCATCAGTCCACGTTTGTCAGGCGTTCACAACATCTAGATTAGCGGGAGCGGGTGGGTTACCTAGCGGTGCATCAAGGACATAATTCTTCTGTGCAGCAATGAGGATAATCCTCAAGTTACGGACCCAGTCCGTGTAGTTGCTACCATCATCTTTCAACTTAGCTTTCTCTAGGAACGCATTAAAATTCAAGGGAACGGTAACACGAGCCATTGATCTACAACATAGATATCCAAAAACTATTAAGACTAAGCTCATGATAAATTAAGTTCAATTAATCAAATTACTAATGAACTCCCACTTAAATTAACATCCCTGAAGTTATCTAAGTGATACATGATCCAAATCAACTAACCCATGTCCGATCATCACGTGAGATCGGGTAGTCATCAATGGTGAACATCTCTATTTTGATCATATCTAGGTGGCTGCTATGGGCAACTAGCAAGAACCATTCTTACCTACGCAAAACCACAACGATGATTATCAAATTTTCTGTTTTAACCTTCTTCAAGGACCGGCCGTAGTCAAATTCGATTCAACTAAAGTAGGAGAAACAGACACCGGCCAACCACTTTTTTGCAAAACAGGTTGCATGTCAGTCGGGGGAACCGGTCTCATGTATGTGGACATGTAAGGTTGGTCCGGGCCGCTCCATCCCACAATACCGCCGAATCAAAATAAGAAGTTGGTGGTAAGCAGTATGAACATCAGCGCCAACAACTCCTTTGTGTTCTACTCGTGCATATCATCTACGCATAGACCTGGCTCATGATGCCACTGTTGGGGAACGTTGCATGGAAAACAAAAAATTTCTACGCACACGCAAGATCTATCCATGGAGATGCATAGCTACGAGAGGGGAGAGTGCGTCTACATACCCTCGTAGACCGTTAAGCAGAAGCGTTTATCAATGCGGTTGATGTAGTTGTACACCTTCATGATCTGCCCGATCAAGTACCGAACGCACGACACCTCCGCGTTCAGCACACATTCAGCTCGATGACGTCCTCACCTTCTTGATCCAGCAAGACGGGTGCAGTAGTAGATGAGTTCTGGCAGCACGACGGCGTGGTGACGGTGGCAGTGAAACTATCCACAGGGCTTCACCAAGCACAACGGACATGGATGGAGGAGGAACTAGAACTAGAGGGAGACGGGGCGCCACACACGGCTTGAGGATCGTGGTGTGTGTTGCCCCTCTCCCTGCTCTCATATATATAGTTGGGAGGAGGAGGGGAGGCAGCCTAGGGCGCCCCCAAGAGGGTCGGCGGCTGCCCTGGGCTCTTGCACTGGCCGCGCCCCCCTTTCCTTTCTTGTGGGTGGAGGAGAAGGCAGGAGGGGGCCAGCGACTCCCTTGCCTTAGGCGCCCCCCTTTCCTTCCCTATAAGGCCGGCGGCCAGGGAGAGGCGCCCCCCTCGAGTAAGCAAAACGAAATATGCACAAGACAGTAACACTCACTTGAAGTTGTAAGGAAAGAGTATTTTCCCTTTGTTTTGATTTTGAAGTAACGATTGTAGCAAGTTGTCCTCAGTATCTTCGACTCTGTTTTGAACCGACCATTCATTTATGGTATTTGGGTTAATGAACCCAATGTCACAGATTTGTGCTTTTTTGCATTCGATGATCTGCAATATGCATAGTAAAGTGAGGATAATTATATACATGCAGTGAAAGAGCTGAGCTATAGAGACTTAATTACAGAAGTAATACTTATAGACAGTAGCAAGTCATGAGTTGTTTGTCGAGGGCGTCTTGATTGTATAACTGGAATAACTCCACAAATTGAACAGGCAACACCTCAGTTCCAACGAGGTCGTGCTCCTCTTTAATTCCCAGCATCAAACTATCCTTCCGAGTCCCAGACTTGTAGGTATCCATGTACCATTCATGCAATCTTTGCATCATCATTGTTAGAGGAGGATGATCAGGTTTGACGAGAGGCTTCCCGTACTCGTATCTGAAGATATCTACCTCTAACATTTCAAACTGTACATCATCACTCAGGTAATCAGCAGGATTGGTACCAGGCACTAGCCCCAGATGATTAGTGGTGATATCGCTAGACACCTTGAGTGGGGGCCACGATTGCTTCGCCTGTTCGCCGAGCTGGGGAATTGTTTTCCCATTTCTTTGTTGTGCTAATCTTGCATCACTGGAAGTACTTCCTGACCGTTGCGCTTCCTTATATGCCCTTTCAATAATGCGCTCATAGTTGGATTGCGGCGGAGGCGGTGGTGGTCGCTTAAGGGCATTCAGAGTGCGCTTCACTTTCACCGGATCTAACGTTTCCTTCCGAGGTGGAGGTTTCCGTGCAAAATGGTCCCTCACTTGGGCAGCACAGATGTCCGTGTTTTCCTTGTCGGTCCTCTCATATGGTAACTTTTCTGGAGCCTTGAGACATGGACCGTATTTGAATTGATTCCCGCCTCTGCTTGTACTACTAGCAGCCGGAGCGGCGGCGTCTCTCTTCCGCCGTTGCTGACGCGGCGGAGTCCGCTGACACGCCGGAGGAGGCGGAGGAGGAGCCAGAGTGCCCTCACGCGCCGGAGGAGGCGGAGTGATCCGACACGCGGAGGAGGAGCCGGAGTGCCGTCACCCGCCGGAGGAGGCAGAGTGCCCTGATCACTCGTCGGAGGAGGAGGCGGAGTGCCCTGACTCGCCGGAGGAGGAGGAGGAGGGGGCGTCCAGTTTGGAAGCTTGATGTACTCCTTCCTCCATAGACAGGTACTCCTTAAAGCATTCACCAGATGATTCTCCCCTTCACCTGTAGGGTAGTCAATCTCCAGCTCCTCAAATCCCTCCATTATTTCATCCACCATCACAATAGCATAGCCATGTGGAATCGAACGACAATGAAAAGTTCTGTTAGCTTGAGGAGGTGCAACAGAGCCGACAACCGCCTTCAAAGTCTAGCTCTGCCATTTCGTCATTAGCTCGCAATGTTGAGCCTCCGTGATAGTATCCACGGGGTAGCAAGGAGCCGTGAAATCAGGCTGAACGAGCTCCGTGGAAGCCACACTGCTTTTCTGCTGATATGGTGGGGTAGCTTCTGGGGCATCGTCGAAGCAAGAATCTTTGTGCCGCTGAGATGGTTGGCTGGTAGCTGCAAGTTCCTCTAGCTTTGCTAGTCTTGCATTGAGCTTCTGCATTTCGCTCACTTCCTTTTTCCTCTTTCTTTCTCGGGTTCTGTAACCACCGCTATCGGGAAACCCAACCACCCATGGAACGGAGCTTGGTGTGCCTCCTATTCGTCCAGGGTGCTCAGGATTCCCGAGGGCCTCTGTCAGCTCATCCTTCTCTCTGTCGGGAACGAACGTCCCTTCTTGCGCTACCCTAATATATTTCTGAAGCTTCTTGATGGGTATTGCAAGTTGCTCCTCCGTCCAATGACACTCCCCTGTTTCTAGGTCCAAAGTTTCCCCAACCCCGAACAACCAAGTCTTTGAACGATCTGGCCAGTTCAATGTCACTGGTTGGACCCCTTTAGCAAGCAGGTCTTGCTCAACTTTGTCCCACAATGGCCGAGCTTTGTAGTAGCCACCTGACCCCGTGTGATGGTGATCCTTCTTCTTTGCAGCATTTTCTTGTTTGTCACTGACCTTTTCTTACCCTTATCCGATTGCTTGTACGCCACAAATGCGGGCTAGTGATCTTTTATCTTCTCATATCAGCCGGTGAATTCTGGAGTCTTCCCTTTGTCGACAAACTTTGTGTTCAACACTTTATTCCAGTTCCTGAATAGATCTGCCATCTTCTTAATAGCAAACTTCTTGACCTTTGGCTCTATAACTGGGTTATTCAGATCCTCCTTTGGCGGTAGGCTGAAATTTGTCATCAGCGAGGTCCAAAGATCACCTTTCAGTCTATCCTGAACATACGAAACTTTAGGGTCGTCATTATTCTTATTCCATTGCTGGACGCTGATCAGGACCATGTCCCTAACAATAGGTCCGCACTGATGTACAAATGCGTCCTTGGTCTGATTGGGAGCAATCGGTTGGCCATCATTCGCGATTTCTGTGATCCTGAACTTTTCATCCCGGCGCAATCTTTTCATCAGGCCTCGTCTCCTTACGGAAGTTTGGCTCGATCCGGAGGGCTATAAAAGAATAAAGAAGTGTTAATATATGTACATACCAAAACAATTAATGCATCAAGTCAGCACATGCTTAATTAATGTATATACCTCGCCGGACTTTGCAACAGCTCCCTCCTCCGTTCGGTCACTGGAGCCATCATCATGATCTCCTTCCTCCTCCATTGTTGGATCACCGGAGCCGTCATCCTCTCCTTCCCGACCATCGGTGTCATTGTGAAACGACAAGGGATCACCTCCAGCGAGGATTATATCCTCCAACAATTGTTCTTGTTCGTAGTCTCTTTCCATAGTTTCTACAAATATTACAACATGCATGGCAATATACAAACATGAGAGATGGATTAATTAGTGGCAAACATAGACCTAGCTAATCGCAACAAGGAATCATATGTATATAGGAGCAATGGATTAGTTGTGGACCGCCTCTCTCATGCATGTCCGACCACTAGTAGAAAACAGGGCTTTGGTTCGGCCAGAAAGAGCATTAATCCCGGTTGCATTACGAACCGGGTCTAATGTGAGCATTAGTCCCGGTTCGAGCGGCTAGGGCACCGTACAGGCATTAGTCCCGGTTCAAATGGGACCTTTAGTCCCGGTTGGTGCCACGAACCAGGACTAAAGGGTGCGATGCCCACCAACCGGTACTAAAGGTCTAACCTTTAGTACCGGTTGGTGCCACGAACCGGTACTAATGGTCCCATTTTCAAACTCTACCCCCCCCCCCCCCCCCCCGTGGTTCGCCTTTTCAGTTATGTAAAAAGCAAAAGAAAATGATAAAAACTTCAAAAATTAAAATCCTTCCAGATGTAGTTATGTTACTACATGTACTAGTTAGGAAAATTTAAAAACTTAAATTTGGACATGTTATGCAAAAAGTGCAGGGAAAATGTAAAACGGCTATAACTTTTGCATACGATGTCAGAAAAAACGTATAATATATCAAAATGTTCAGCACGAAAATCCGCATCCGATTTTGACAACGTACGGCCTGTTTGGAAATTTTTAGATCCTCAAATTCTAAAAGGAAAAAAAGTTATGCTCAAATTTCAATTT
Organism: Aegilops tauschii subsp. strangulata; assembly: GCF_002575655.3. Taxonomy (NCBI): domain Eukaryota; kingdom Viridiplantae; phylum Streptophyta; class Magnoliopsida; order Poales; family Poaceae; genus Aegilops; species Aegilops tauschii. Next base: position 53,244,268 of record NC_053039.3, read on the forward strand.
TTTTTGATTTTTGGTTAAAACAGGTCAAACTTTGGTCAAACTACTTATCCAAGAAGTATTAGTGTTACTAAATAATTTTTCAATAATATTAGTGTTACTAAATATTATTACAGTTTTTTAAATTTTGGTCAAATCTGGTCAAACTGTGGTCAAATCTGGTCAAACTGTGGTCAAACTATGGTCAAACTACTTATTCAAAAAATATTAGTGTTACTACATAATTATTCAAGAATATTGGTGTTACTAAATAATTATTTCAATTTTTTGAATTTTGGTCAAATTTGGTCAAACTACTTATTGAAGAAATATTAGTGTTACTAAATAATTATTGTTTTTTAGAATAATAGATTCAAACTCAAACAGTGAAACGTGTGACTGTGTGCTCAAGCTAAACTCCTGAGGGTTAATAGGATTGACATCTTACTGTTGTCAGGAAAACAACAAGTGCAGACTTGGAAACGAGGGGGAATAGAACCTGAAAGTTAAGCGTGCTCAGGCTGGAGTAGTGAGAGGATGGGTGACCGGCCGGGAAGTTAGATGATTTGGAATGATGATGGGTGATTAGAGATTAGAGGTTAAATTGAGCAGTGATGAGGGGTGATTAGAGATTAAATTGGAAAATAATTCAGAAATTTGAAAATTGAAAAAAAATTCAAAAAAATTCCAATTTAAAAAAAAATCAAAAAAATTCATAAAAATACCTTTAGTCCCGGTTGGTGTTAGTGTTACCAACCGGGACTAAAGGTGGAGCTCCAGACAGCGACCACGAGGACGGCCTTTAGTCCCGGTTCGTGTAAGAACCGGGACTAAAGGGGGATGCTTTAGTAACGACCCTTTAGTCCCGGTTCCAGAACCGGGACTAAAGGCCCTTATAAACCAGGACAAAAGGCCCTTTTTCTACTAGTGGACGTCCCCCCTCATGTCGAAGTTATTAGGCCGGGGTTATACTTTCAGGAGAGGACACTCTGCAAAAAATAATCGCTATGCAGGGAGGGGGTAGATCGACAACGCTCTTTCTTCTAGGGTTTGGGTGGCCTAGAGACTTGGTAAATTTGGGTGGCCTCGACAACGCTTCTAGGGTTTGGGGTGGACTCGACAACGCTTCTAGGGTTTGGGGTGGCCTCGACAACGCTCTTTTAACTTGGTAAATTTGGGTGGCCTTGACAAGTCGGTACGATGGCCTCGACAACGCTTCTAGGGTTTGGGGTGGCCTCGACAATGCTTCTAGGGTTTGGGGGAAGTGGCCTCGACAACTCTTCTAGGGTTTGGGGTGGCCTCGACAACGCTTTTTCAGTCCCGGTTTGGGTGGACTCGAGAGTTGGTTGGGCGAGAGGGGGTTGATCGACGTCCCCCTTCATGTCGAAGTCATCGGAGTTTTCTATATGAACCAAAAAAATCCACATGACATGTCCGATGAGCGGTTCGCCTCTCTCTCATGCATGTCCGACGTCCCCCCTCATGTCGAAGTTATCGGGGAGGGGGTAGATCTGCAGGGACGTCGCTCTTTCTTCTAGGTTTTGGGTGGCCCTTGAGAGTTGGTCGGGCGAGCGTACCGGGAGTAAGTAACATTTTAACTCTTTTTCAATATATGAACATTTTAACTTAGTAACTTAGTAAATTTTAACTAATTTCTATGAAAAAAATTCTATGAATAAAAAAACATCATATGATCATTTTCTATATACATCCATCCATCCATCCACATCCATGCATACATATGAACAAAAAACATCATATATATGATTATCTATTAACAGAAAAAACATCATATGATCATGTATGAACAAAAAATCATATGAACATTTTCTATATATATACATCCATCCATATCCATCCATTCATCCATACATACACATACATATATACATGGACCAAAAAATGCTATATACATACACACATATATACACATACATATATACATAGACACACACATATATACACATACATATATGCATATGAACATACATACACATAAAAAATTCTAACTTTTGCAAAATCTTTGCAAATTCTAACTTGATGCTGCGCAACGCAGGGGCGGTGCAGGCAGGGGCGGCGCGGCGGCAGCATAGAGCAGGGGTGAGGTAGGGCAGGGGTGGCGCGCAGCGTCGCAGGGGAAGGGGCCAAGGCAGCCGGAGCTCACTGCGGGAGGTCGGAGAGCGGGCGGCCGGAGAGCGCGGCCGGCGGCGTTGGGGCGCGGGTGGGGGGAGGGGAGGAGGACGAGAGGAGGGGAACAGTGTTCGAAAACGTAGCATGCAATTTCAAAAAAAATTCCTACTCTCACGCAAGATCTATCTAGGAGATGCATAGCAAGGAGAGGGGGAGAGTGTGTGCACGTACCCTCGTAGACCGAAAGTGGAAGCGTTAACTTAACGCGGTTGATGTAGTCGAATGTCTTCTCGAATCAACCGATTAAGTACCGAACATACGGCACCTCCGAGTTTTGCACACGTTCAGCTCGATGACATCCGTCGAACTCTTGATCCAGTAAAGGCACGAAGGAGTCGATGAGTTTCGTCAGCACGACGGCGTGGTGACGGTGTTGGTGATGTTATCCGCGCAGGGATTTGCCTAAGCACTACAACAATATAACTAGAGGAGTAAACGGAGGAGGGGGCACCGCACACGGCTAAAACAACCGTTGTCCTTTGGGGTGCCCCCTGCCCCCGTATATAAAGGAGGAGAGGGAAGGAGGCCGACCCTTGGGGTGCGCCAAGTGGGGGGGAGTCCTACTAGGATTCCCAATCCTAGTCGCCCCCTTCCTTTCCAATGGAGGGGGAAGAGGGAAAGAGAGGGAGAGGGAGAAGGAAAGGGGGGCCACGCCCCCTCCCCCTTGTCCAATTCGGACTCCCTTGGGGGGGGCACCTCTTGCGGCCTGCCTCCTCCTTAATACGTCTCCAACGTATCTATAATTTTTGATTGTTCCATGCTATTATATTATCTGTTTTGGATGTTTAATGGGCTTTAATATGCTATTTTATATTATTTTTGGGACTAACCTATTAACCGGAGGACCAGTGCCAGTTTCTGTTTTTTGTCTATTTTAGAGTTTTGCAGAAAAGGAATACCAAATGGAGTCCAAACGGAATGAAACCTTCGCGATGATCTTTCTTGGACCGAAAGCAAACCAGAAGACTTGGAGTTGAAGTCAGAAACGCCACGAGGCGTCCACAAGGCAGGAGAGCGCGCCCAGGGGGTAGGCACGCCCCCCACCCTCATGGGCCCCTCATAGCTCCACCGACGTACTTCTTTCACCTATATATACTCTTATACCCTAGAAACATCAGGGGAACCATGAAACCACTTTTCCACCAACGCAATCTTCTGTACCCGTGAGATCCCATCTTGGGGCCTTTTCCGGCAATCTGCCGGAGGGGGAATCGATCGTGGAGGGCTTCTACATCAACACCATTGCCTCTCCGATGAAGCGTGAGTAGTTTACCACAGACCTTCGGGTCCATAGTTATTAGCTAGATGGCTTCTTCTCTCTCTTTGATTCTCAATACAAAGTTCTCCTCGTGGAGATCTATTCGATGTAATACTCTTTTGCGGTGTGTTTGCCGAGATCTGATTAATTGTGGATTTATGAACAAGATTATCTATGAATATTATTTGGTTCTTCTCTGAATTCTTATATGCATGATTTGATATCTTTGCAAGTCTCTTCGAATTATCGGTTTAGTTTGGCCTACTAGATTGATCTTTCTTGCAATGGGAGAAGTGCTTAGCTTTGGGTTCAATCTTGCGGTGTCCTTTCCCAGTGACAGTAGGGGCAGCAAGGCATGTATTGTATTGTTGCCATCGAGGATAAAAATATGGGGTTTATATCATATTGCTTGAGTTTATCCCTCTACATCATGTCATCATGCTTAATGCGTTACTCCATTCTTATGAACTTAATACTCTAGATGCATGCTGGATAGCGGTCGATGTGTGGAGTAATAGTAGTAGATGCAGAATCGTTTCGGTCTACTTGACACGGACGTGATGCCTATATTCATGATCATTGCCTTAGATATCTTCATAACTATGCGCTTTTCTATCAATTGCTCGGCAGTAATTTGTTCACCCACCATAATACATGCTATCTTGAGAGAAGCCACTAGTGAAACCTATGGCCCCCGGGTCTCTTTTCTATTATATTACATCTCTTTTCCATTATATCGCATCTCGTTTACTATCTTGCAATCTTTACTTTCCAATCTATACAACAAAAATACCAAAAATATTTACTTTACTATCTTTATTAGATCTCACTTTTGCGAGTGACCGTGAAAGGGATTGACAACCCCTTTATCACGTTTGTTGCAAGGTTCTTGAATGTTTGTGCGGGTACTAGGTGAATTGTGCGTCGTCTCCTATTGGATTGATACCTTGGTTCTCAAAACTGAGGGAAATACTTATGCTACTTTGCTGCATCACCCTTTCCTCTTGAAGGGAAAAACCAACGCAAGCTCAAGAGGTAGCAAGAAGGATTTCTGGCGCCGTTGCCAGGGAGATCTATGCCAAGTCAAGCCATACAAAGTACACATCATAAACTCTTCTCCCTCGCATTAGATTATTTGCCATTCGCCTCTCGCTTTCCTCTCCCCCACTTCTAAAACAATTTTCGAAAACGTTTTCCTTTTCTTCGCCCCTCTTCCGTTCGCCTCTTTTCGGTTGCTTCTTGTGTGCTTGTGTGTTGGTGTGCCTGTTTGCTTTGATGTCTTTGCCAAAAATTCTTGATCCTCACCTTAGGAGGTTGGAAGAAATTTAAAACAACGTTAGAACTTTATGTCTGCAATTTGAGCACAGTAATTTCTTCAGAAACGAGTTTAAAGAACAAAAAAGTTTGATGGAGTACATGAATAAAGAGCTCGATGATATGACTAAGGAATTTTATGGTTTGAAATATCAATTTGCTCATCTTGAAAATTTAGTAGGCCAAATTTCGGATAAACAAGCCACCTTAGTTAATAAGATGGCTGCTAAACCGGAAGATCTACATAATAATGATGAAGATCTAAAAGTGGTTGATGTGACTCCTATTAAATCTTTGTTTTCCAATATGAATCTTGATAAAGATGGGACTGGAGATGAGTCAACTTTAGTTAAAAGGCGTCCCAATGATTCGGAATTTTTAGATCTAGATGCAAAAATTGATAAAAGTGGGATTGCAGAGGTCAAAACTTTACATAGCAATGAACCCACTATTTCGGATTTCAAGGGATTTAATTATGATAATTTTTCTTTAATAGATTGTATTTCCTTGTTGCAATCCGTGTTATATTCTCCTCATGCTTATAATCAAAATAAAGCTTTTACTAAACATATCGTTGATGCTTTGATGCAATCTTACGAAGAAAAGCTTGAACTAGAAGTTTCTATCCCTAGAAAACTTTATGATGAGTGGGAACCTACTATTAAAATTAAGATTAAATATGATGAATTTTATGCTTTGTGTGATTTGGGTGCTAGTGTTTCCAAGATTCCAAAAACTTTGTGTGATGTGCTAGGTTTCCGTGAATTTGATGATTGTTCTTTAAATTTGCATCTTGCGGATTCCACCATTAAGAAACCTATGGGAAGGATTAATGATGTCCTTATTGTTTCAAATAGGAATTATGTGCCCCTAGATTTCATTGTTCTTGATATAGATTGCAATCCTACATGTCCTATTATTCTTGGTAGACCTTTCCTTAGAACGATTGGTGCAATTATTGATATGAAAGAAGGAAATATTAGATTCCAATTTCCATTAAGGAAAGGCATGGAACACTTTCCTAGGAAGAAAATTAAATTGCCTTATGAATCTATTATGAGAGCCACTTATGGATTGCATACCAAAGATGGCAATACCTAGATCTATTCGCGTTTTTATGCCTAGCTAGGGGCTTTAAACGATAGCGCTTGTTGGGAGGAAAACCAATTTTATTTTTGTTATTTGCTTTTTGCTCCCGTTTAGTAATAAATTCATCTAGCTTCTTTTTAGATGTGGTTTTATGTTTTAATTAGTGTTTGTGCCAAGTAGAACCTTTGGGAAGACTTGGGTGAAGTCTTTGTGATCTTGCTGTAAAAAACATAAACTTTTGCGCTCACGAGAATAGCTGTCATTGTTTTACTGGAGAGTGCTTTTGGGTTGATTCTTTTTGCAGATTATTAATAGACAAATTCCTCACGCCCACCAAGTTATTTCAGAATTTTTAGAGTTACAGAAGTATTAGAAAGTTACATATTGCTACAGACTGTTCTGTTTTTGACAGATTCTGTTTTTCGTGTGTTGTTTGCTTATTTTGACGAATCTATGAGTAGTATCGGGGGGTATGAACCATAGAGAAGTTGGAATACAGTAGGTTTAAAACCAATATAAATAAAGAATGATTTCATTACAGTACCTTAAACTGGTGGTTTATTTTCTTATACTAACGGAGCTCATGAGATTTTCTGTTGAAGTTTTGTGTTGTGAAGTTTTCAAGTTTTTGGGTAAAGATTTGATGGATTTTATAATAAGGAGTGGCAAGGCCCTAATCTTGGGGATACCCAAGGCACCCCAAGGTAGAATTCAAGGACAACCAAAAGCCTAAGCTTGGGGATGGCCCGGAAGGCATCCCCTCTTTCGTCTTTGTCTATCGGTAACTTTATTTGAGGCTATATTTTTATTCACCACATGATATGTGTTTTGCTTGGAGCGTCTTGTATGATTTGAGTCTTTGCATTTTAGTTTACCACAATCATCCTTTCTGTACACACCTTTTCGGAGAGACACGCATGAATCGGAATTTATTAGAATACTCTATGTGCTTCACTTATATCTTTTGAGCTAGACAATATTGCTATAGTGCTTCACTTATATCTTTTTAGAGCACGGTGATGGTTTTTATTTTATAGAAATTATTGATCTCTCATGCTTCACTTATATTTTGGGAGTCTTTTAGAACAACATGGAAATTTGCTTTGGTTATAAAATTAGTCCTAATATGATGGGCATCCAAGATGGGTATAATAAAAACTTTCATATAAAGTGCATTGAATACTATCAGAAGTTTGATTCTTTATGATTGTTTTGAGATATGAAGATGGTAATATTAGAGTCATGATAGTTGAGTAATTGTGAATTTGAGAGATACCTGTGTTAAAGTTTGTGATTCCCATAGCATGCACGTATGGTGAACCGTTATGTGATGAAGTTGGAGCATGATTTATTTATTGATTGTCTTACTTATGAGTGTCGGTCGGGGACGAGCGATGGTCTTTTCCTACCAATCTATCCCCCTAGGAGCATGTGCGTAGTACTTCGTTTCGATTACTAATAAATTTTTGCAATAAGTATGTGAGTTCTTTATGACTAATGTTGAGTCCATGGATTATACGCACTCTCACCCTTCCACCATTGCTAGCCTCTCTAGTACCGCGCAACTTTCGCCGGTACCATACACCCACCATATACCTTCCTCAAAATAGCCACCATACCTACCTACTATGGCATTTCCATAGCCATTCCGAGATATATTTCCATGCAACTTTCCACCGTTCCGTTTATTATGACACGCTCCATCATTGTCATATTGCCTCGCATGATCATGTAGTTGACATCGTATTTGTGGCAAAGCCACCGTTCATAATTTTTCATACATGTCACTCTTGAATCATTACACATCCCGGTACACCGCCGGAGGCATTCACATAGAGTCATATTTTGTTCTAAGTATTGAGTTGTAATTCTTGAGTTGTAAGTAAATAAAAGTGTGATGATCTTCATTATTAGAGCATTGTCCCGGTGAGGAAAGGATGATGGAGACTATGACCCCCCCACAAGTCGGGATGAGACTCCAGACTAAATAAAAAAAGAGAAAAAGAGGCCATAAAAAAGAGAAAAGGCCCAAATAAAAAAAGAGAGAAAAAGAGAGAAGGGGCAATGCTACTGTCCTTTTACCACACTTGTGCTTCAAAGTAGCACCATGATCTTCACGATAGAGAGTCTCCTATGTTGTCACTTTCATTTACTAGTGGGAATTATTCATTATAGAACTTGGCTTGTATATTCCAATGATGGGCTTCCTGAAAAATGCCCTAGGTCTTCGTGAGCAAGCAAGTTGGATGCACACCCACTTAGTTTCTTGTTGAGCTTTCATACACTTATAGCTCTAGTGCATCCGTTGCATGACAATCCCTACTCACTCACATTGATATCTATTGATGGGCATCTCCATAGCCCGTTGATACGCCTAGTTGATGTGAGACTATCTTCCTCCTTTTTGTCTTCTCCACAACCACCATTCTATTCCACCCATAGTGCTATATCCATGGCTCACGCTCATGTATTGCGTGAAGATTGAAAAAGTTTGAGAACATCAAAAGTATGAAACAATTGCTTGGCTTGTCATCGGGGTTGTGCATGATTAAATACTTTGTGTGATGAAGATAGAGCACAACCAGACCATATGATTTTGTAGGGATAGCTTTCTTTGGCCATGTTATTTTGAGAATACATGATTGCTTTGTTAGTATGCTTGAAGTATTATTGTTTTTATGTAAATATTAAACTTTTGTCTTGAATCTTTCGGATCTGAACATTCATGCCACAATAAAGAAAATTACATTGATAAATATGTTAGGTAGCATTCCACATAAAAAATTCTGTTTTTATCATTTACCTACTCGAGGACGAGCAGGAATTAAGCTTGGGGATGCTTGATACGTCCCCAACGTATCTATAATTTTTGATTGTTCCATGCTATTATATTATCTATTTTGGATGTTTAATGGGCTTTAATATGCTCTTTTATATTATTTTTGGGACTAACCTATTAACCGGAGGACCAGTGCCAGTTTCTGTTTTTTTGCCTATTTTAGAGTTTTGCAGAAAAGGAATACCAAACGGAGTCCAAATGGAATGAAACCTTCATGATGATCTTTCTTGGACCGAAAGCAAACCAGAAGACTTGGAGTTGAAGTCAGAAACGCCACGAGGTGTCCACGAGGCAGGAGGGCGCTCCCAGGGGGGTAGGCACGCCCCCACCCTCGTGGGCCCCTCGTAGCTCCACCGACCTACTTCTTTCGCCTATATATACTCTTATACCCTAGAAACATCAGGGGGAGCCATGAAACAACTTTTCCACTGACGCAACCTTCTGTACCCGTGAGATCCCATCTTGGGGCCTTTTCCGGCGATCTTCTAGAGGGGGAATCGGTCACGGAGGGCTTCTACATCAACACCATTGCCTCTCCGATGAAGCGTGAGTAGTTTACCATAGACCTTTGGGTCCATAATTATTAGCTAGATGGCTTCTTCTTTCTCTTTGATTCTCAATACAAAGTTCTCGATGTTCTTGGAGATCTATTCGATGTAATACTCTTTTGCGGTGTGTTTGCTGAGATCCGATTAATTATGGGTTTATGAACAAGATTATCTATGAATATTATTTGGTTCTTCTCTGAATTCTTATATGCATGATTTGATATATTTGCAAGTCTCTTCGAATTATCGGTTTAGTTTGGACTACTAGATTGATCTTTCTTGCAATGGGAGAAGTGCTTAGATTTGGGTTCAATCTTGCGGTGTCCTTTCCCAGTGACAGTAGGGCAGCAAGGCACGTATTGTATTGTTTCCATCGAGGATAAAAAGATGGGGTTTATACCATATTGCTTGAGTTTATCCCTCTACATCATGTCATCTTGCTTAATGCGTTACTCTGTTCTTATGAACTTAATACTCTAGACATGCTGGATAGCGGTCGATGTGTGGAGTAATAGTAGTAGATGCAGAATCGTTTTGGTCTACTTGACACGGACGTGATGCCTATATTCATGATCATTGCCTTAGATATCATCATAACTATGCGCTTTTCTATCAATTGCTCGGCAGTAATTTGTTCACCCACCGTAATACATGCTATCTTGAGAGAAGCTACTAGTGAAACCTATGGCCCCTGGGTCTCTTTTCTATTATATTACATCTCTTTTCCATTATATCGCATCTCGTTTACTATCTTGCAATCTTTACTTTCCAATCTATACAACAAAAATACCAAAAATATTTACTTTACTATCTTTATTAGATCTCACTTTTGCGAGTGACTGTGAAGGGATTGACAACCCCTTTATCGCATTGGTTGCAAGGTTCTTGATTGTTTGTGTAGGTACTAGGTGACTTGTGCGTCGTCTCCTACTGGATTGATACCTTGGTTCTCAAAACTGAGGGAAATACTTATGCTACTTTGCTGCATCACCCTTTCCTCTTCAAGGGAAAAACCAACACTAGCTCAAGAGGTAGAACTCCTCTCCACTATGGCCCAATGATGCGTCCATTTTGCACCATGCTTTTATATCGATATTTATTGCATTATGGGCTGTTATTACACGTTATGTCACAATACTTATGCCTATTCTCTCTTATTTTACAAGGTTTACATGAAGAGGGAGAATGTCGGCAGCTGGAATTCTGGGCTGGAAACGGAGCAAATGTTAGAGACCTATTCTGCACTACTCCAAAAGTCCTGAAACTCCATGAAAGTCATTTTCGGAATTAATAAAAAATATTGAGCGGAAGAAGTTCCAGAGGGGGGCCACCCACCGTCCACGAGGGTGGGAGCCGTGCCTTACCGCCTGGGCGCGCCCCCCTGCCTCGTGGGCCCCTAGCAGCCTTCTGGTGACCATCTTCTGCTATATGAAGTCTTTTACCCTGGAAAAAATCATAAGCAAGCTTTCGGGACGAAACACCGCCGCCACGAGGCGGAACCAATCTAGGTCTCCGGCGGAGCTGTTCTGCCAGGGAAACATCCCTCCGGGATGGGGAATTCATCACCATCGTCATCACCAATTATCCTCTCATCGGGAGGGGGTCAATATCCATCAACATCTTCACCAGCACCATCTCCTCTCAAACCCTAGTTCATCTCTTGTATTCAATCTTTGTCTCAAAACCTCAGATTGGTACCTGTGGGTTGCTAGTAGTGTTGATTACTCCTTGTAGTTGATGCTAGTTGGTTTATTCGGTGGAAGATCATATGTTCAGATCCTTAATGCATATTAATACCCCTCTGATTATGAACATGAATATGATTTGTGAGTAGTTACGTTTGTTCCCGAGGACATGGGTGAAGTCTTGCTATAAGTAGTCATGTGAATTTGGTATTCATTCGATATTTTGATAAGATGTATGTTGTATTTCCTCTAGTGGTGTTATCTGAACGTCGACTACATGACACTTCACCATTATTTGTGCCTAGGGGAAGGCATTGGGAAGTAATAAGTAGATGATGGATTGCTAGAGTGACAGAAGCTTAAACCCTAGTTTATGCGTTGCTTCGTAAGGGGCTGATTTGGATCCATATGTTTCATGCTATGGTTAGGTTTACCTTAATACTTCTTTTGTAGTTGCGGATGCTTGCAATAGGGGTTAATCATAAGTGGGATGCTTGTCCAAGGAAGGGTAGTACCCAAGCACCGGTCAACCCACATATCAAATTATCAAACTAACAAACGCGAATCATATGAGCGTGATGAAAACTAGCTTGACGATAAGTCCCATGTGTCCTCGGGAGCGCTTTTCTCTATATAAGAATTTGTCCAGGCTTGTCCTTTGCTACAAAAAGGATTGGTCCACCTTTCTGCACTTTATTTACTTTCATTGCTTGTTACCCGTTACAAATTACCTTATCACATAACTATCTATTACCGATAATTTCAGTGCTTGCAGATAATACCTTACTGAAAACCGCTTGTCATTTCCTTCTACTCTTGTTGGGTTCGACACTCTTACTTATCAAAAGGACTACGATAGGTCCCCTACACTTGTGGGTCATCAAGACTCTTTTCTGGCGCCATTGTCGGGGAGTGAAGCGCCTTTGGTAAGTGGAACTTGGTAAGGAAAAATTTATATAGTGTGCTGAAATTTACTGTCACTTGTTACTATGGAACATAATCCTTTGAGGGCTTGTTCGGGGTATCTTCACCCTGACCAGTAGAGCAAAGATTTTCTCCTCAACCTACTGAACCTACTGAAAATGTTTACTTTGAAATTCCTTCGGGTATGATAGAGAAACTGCTAGCTAATCCTTTTACAGGAGATGGAACATTGCATCCCGATTTGCACCTAATCTATGTGGATGAAGTTTGTGGATTATTTAATCTTGCAGGTACGCCTGATGATGTTGTCAAGAAGATGGTCTTCCCTTTATCTTTGAAGGGAGAGGCATTGACATGGTTTAGGCTCTGTGATGATATGGGATCATGGAACTACAACCGATTGAAATTGGAATTTCATCAGAAGTTTTATCCTATGCATCTTGTTCATCGTGATCGTAATTACATATATAATTTTTGGCCTCGCGAAGGAGAAAGCATCACTCAAGCTTGGGGGAGGCTTAAGTCAATGCTATATTCATGCCCCAATCGTGAGCTCTCAAGATAAATGATTATTCAAAATTTTATGCTCGACTTTCTCTCAACAATCGCTCCATGCTCGATACTTCTTGTACTGGCTCTTTTATGATGAAGACTATTGAATTTAGATGGGATTTATTGGAAAGAATTAAACACAACTCTGAAGATTGGGATCTTGACGAAGGTAAGGAGTCAGGTATGACACCTAAGTTTGATCGTGTTAAATCTTTTATGGATACCGATGCTTTTCATGAATTTAGCACTAAATATGGACTTGACTCTGAGATAGTAGCTTCTTTCTGTGAATCATTTGCTACCCATGTTGACCTCCCTAAGGAGAAGTGGTTTAAATATAATCCTCCCACTGAAGTAAAAGTAGTTGCACCTATCAAAGTTGAAGAAAATACTATCACTTATAATGATCCTATTGTTCCTACTACCTATATTGAGAAACCACCTTTCCCTGTTAGGATAAAGGATCATGCTAAAGCTTCAACTGTGGTTCGTAAGAGTAATACTAGAACACCTACACTACGTGAGCGAATTAAAGTTGAAACTAGTATTGCTATGGTTAAAGATCTCTTGGCTGATAATATTGATGGGCATGTTATTTACTTCTGTGATGAAGCTGCTAGAATTGCTAGACCAGATACTAAGAATAAACATAGACCTGTTGTTGGCATGCCTGTTATTTCTGTTAAAATAGGAGATCATTGTTATCATGGCTTATGTGATATGGGTGCTAGTGCTAGTGCAATACCTCATTCCTTATACAAAGAAATTATGCATGATATTGCACCTGCTGAGATAGAAGAAATTATGTTACAATTAAGCTTGCCAATAGAGATATTATTTCACCAGTTGGGATTTTAGAGATGTTGAAGTCTTGTGTGGGAAAGTTAAATATCCTGCTGATTTTCTTGTTCTTGGTTCCCCACAAGATAGCTTTTGTCCCATTATATTTGGTAGACCCTTCTTGAATACTGTTAATGCTAAGATAGATTGCGAGAAGGATATTGTTACTATTGGTTTGGGGGATATGTCTCATGAGTTTAATTTTGCTAAATTTCGTAAACAACCCCATGATAAAGAATTGCCTAGTAAGGATGAAATTGTTGGTCTTGCTTCTATTGCCGTGCCTCCTAATGATCCTTTAGAACAATATTTGCTAGACCATGAAAATGATATGTTTATGAATGAAAGAAGGGAGATAGATGAAGTATTCTTTAAACAGGGACCTATTTTGAAACACAACTTGCCTGTTGAAATTCTAGGGGATCCTCCACCACCCAAGGGTGATCCCGTAGCTTAAACCATTACCTAATACTCTTAAATATGCTTATCTTGATGAAAAGAAGATATATCCTGTTATTATTAGTGCTAAGCAAGAAGAGGAGAAATTATTGAAAACTCTGAAGAAGCACCATGCTGCTATTGGATATACTCTTGATGATCTTAAGGGCATTAGTCCCACTCTATGCCAACACAAAATAAAATTGGAGAAAGACGCCAAACCAGTTATTGATCACCAACAACGGTTAAATCCTAAGATGAAAGAAGTAGTAAGAAAAGAAATACTAAAGCTCCTGGAGGCAGGTATAATTTATCCCGTTGCTGATAGTCAGTGGGTAAGTCCTGTCCATTGTGTCCCTAAGAAGGGAGGTATTACTGTCGTTCCTAATGATAAAGATGAATTGATCCCACAAAGAATTGTTACAAGTTATAGGATGGTAATTGATTTCCGCAAATTAAATAAAGCTACTAAAAAGGATCATTACCCTTTGCCTTTTATTGATCAAATGCTAGAAAGATTATCGAAACATACACATTTTTGCTTTCTAGGTGGTTACTCTGGTTTCTCTCAAATACCTATGTCAGCGGAGGATCAGGAAAAGACCACTTTTACTTGCCCTTTCGGTACTTTTGCTTATATACGTATGCCTTTTGGTTTATGTAATGCACCTGCTACCTTTCAAAGATGCATGATGGCTATATTCTCTGACTTTTGTCAAAAAAATTGTTGAGGTTTTCATGGATGATTTCTCTGTTTATGGATCTTCTTTTGATGATTGCTTGAGCAACCTTGATCGAGTTTTGCAGAGATGCGAAGATACTAGTCTTGTCTTGAATCGGGAGAAGTGCCACTTTATGGTTAATGAAGGCATTGTCTTGGGGCATAAAATTTCTGAAAGAGGTATTGAAGTTGATAAAGCTAAAGTTGATGCTATTGAAAAGATGTCGTGTCCCAAGGACATTAAAGGTATAAGAAGTTTCCTTGGTCATGCCGGTTTTTATAGGAGGTTCATTAAGGACTTCTCTAAAATTTCTAGGCCTCTGACTAATCTCTTACAAAAAGATATTCCTTTTGTCTTCGATGATGATTGTGTAGAAGCATTTGAAATACTTAAGAAAGCTTTGATTTCTATACCTATTGTTCAGCCACCTGATTGGAATTTAGCCTTTGAAATTATGTGTGATGCTAGTGATTATGATGTAGGTGCTGTTCTAGGACAAAGAGTTGATAAGAAACTAAATGTTATTCAATATGCTAGTAAAACTCTAGACAGTGCCCAGAGAAATTATGCTACCACTGAAAAAGAATTTTTAGCAGTTGTATTTGCTTGTGATAATTTTAGACCTTATATTGTTGATTCTAAAGTAACTGTTCACACTAATCATGCTGCTATTAAATATCTTATGGAAAAGAAAGATGCTAAACCTAGACTTATTAGATGGGTTCTCCTACTACAAGAATTTGATTTGCATATTATTGATAGAAAGGGAGCTGAGAACCCCGTTGCAGACAACTTGTCTAGGTTAGAGAATGTTCTTGATGACCCACTACCTATTGATGATAGCTTTCCTGATGAACAATTAGCTGTCATAAATGCTTCTCGTACTGATCCATGGTATGCTGATTATGCTAGTTACATTGTTGCTAAATTTATACCACCTAGTTTCACATACCAGCAAAAGAAAAAGTTCTGCTATGATTTAAGACATTACTTCTGGGATGACCCACACCTTTATAAAGAAGGAGTAGATGGTGTTATTAGACGTTGTGTACCTGAGCATGAACAGGAACAGATCCTACGCAAGTGTCACTTCGAGGCTTATGGAGGACACCACGCTGGAGATAGGACTGCGCATAAGGTATTGCAATCCGGTCTTTATTGGCCTACTCTCTTCAAGGATGCCCGTAAGTTTGTGTCGTCTTGTGATGAATGTCAAAGAATTGGTAATATTAGTAGACGTCAAGAAATGCCTATGAATTATTCACTTGTTATTGAACCATTTGATGTTTGGGGCTTTGATTATATGGGACCATTTCCTTCCTCTAATAGGTATACACATATTTTAGTTGCTGTTGATTATGTTACTAAGTGGATAGAAACTATTCAAACTAGTAGTGCTGATCATAACACTTCTATTAAGATGCTTAAAGAAGTTATTTTTCCGAGGTTTGGAGTCCCTAGATACCTAATGACTGATGGTGGTTCACATTTTATTCATGGTGCTTTTCGTAAAATGCTTGCTAAGTATGATGTTAATCATAGAATTGCATTTCCATATCACCCACAGTCTAGTGGTCAAGTAGAATTGAGTAATAGAGAGCTTAAATTAATTTTGCAAAAGATTATTAATAGATCTAGAAAGAATTGGTCCAAGAAACTTGATGGTGCATTATGGGCTTATAGAACTGCATATAAAAATCCTATGGGTATGTCTCCATATAAAATGGTCTATGGAAAAGCATGCCACTTACCTCTTGAACTAGAACATAAGGCATATTGGGCCATTAAAGAGCTCAATTATGATTTCAAACTTGCCGGTGAGAAGAGGTTATTTGACATTAGCTCAGTTGATGAATGGAGAACCTAGGCTTATGAGAATGCCAAACTCATTAAATAAAAAGTTAAAAGATGGCATGACAAAAGGATA
This sequence comes from Aegilops tauschii subsp. strangulata, assembly GCF_002575655.3. Classification (NCBI taxonomy): domain Eukaryota; kingdom Viridiplantae; phylum Streptophyta; class Magnoliopsida; order Poales; family Poaceae; genus Aegilops; species Aegilops tauschii. The sequence continues at coordinate 53,260,570 of NC_053039.3, forward strand.
CAAAAGCGTGAGTTTAATGTAGGTGATTATGTGTTGCTATACAACTCTCGTTTAAGATTTTTTGTAGGAAAAATTCTCTCTAAATGGGAAGGCCCTTACGTTATCGAGGAGGTCTATCGTTCCGGTGCCATAAAAATCAACAACTTCGAAGGCACAAGTTCGAAGGTGGTGAACGGTCAAAGGATCAAACATTATATCGCAGGTAATCCCATAAATGTTGAAACTAATGTTATTGAAACCGTAACCCCGGAGGAATACATAAGGGACACTTTCCAGAACGTTTCAGACTCCAAAAAGGAATAGGTATGTGGTACGGTAAGTAAACCGACTCCAAAACAGTTCTAATAGCAATTTTTCTCCATTTTGGAATATTTAAGAAAATAGGAAAATAAGAAGTAGTCCGGGAAGGACACGAGGCATCCACGAGGGTGGAGGGCGCGCCCCCTGCCTCGTGGGCACCTCGTGTGCTCTCCGGACTCCGTTTTCTTGCACGATACTTCTTTTGGTCGGTAAAAATTCATTATATAATCTCCTAAAGATTTTGACCACCGTATCACGCAAATATCTTCTGTCTTTGTTTCGAGCTGTTTTTCTGACAGATCTAGATCACCATGACGTCTTCAAGCGCCCCCAAGGACAAGTTTTTCGAGAAGGTCATCAACCCCTACCCCACGGAGGTGCTGCAACACCCTCAAACCATTGAGATGCGTGAGGGGGTGCTACACATCCACGATGTTGAGGGACCAAGGAGGACCGGAAGCATGGAGACAAGACTCGAAGCAATGGAACAACAAGTTTTCAAGTGCCAAGGGATGGTGGAACGCAGACTCAACGCCAACCAGATGATGATCGCGGAGTTCACCAACAACCACAAGCTGGATGCCAAGAACATTGGGGAGACCATCTTCAAGCTTCATGAGAAAATTGAGCACCTCCAAGCCCAGATCTATGACCTGCAAAACCAAAACTGTGAGTATGAATATAGATTAAAGAGGATGAGTTTGCCTGCAGATTTGAGGATCCCGGAGACTCGATCATCCTTCTATGATGGTGAGCCTATGCCTTGGAAGACGAACGACAAGCCTATATCATCAACAACTCCATCATCACCACCTCCGAAGAAAGAGACATAATTGCATGGGTATGGGCACTCCCCTTGGCAACTGCCAAGCTTGGGGGAGGTGCCCCGGTATCGTATCACCATCACACTCCTATCTTTACCGTTTTTCTTAGTTCAATCCTTTTAGTAATATCTTGATCTAGTAGAATAAAGTTTTTAGTATGATCTAGTTTTGAGTTTTGCTTTATGATCCCTCTATGTAATCGAGTCCGTGAGCCATATATAATAAAGATTAGTGTTGAGACAAGGGCTTTGCTATCTTGCTATGATCTTGAGGGAATAAAAGAAAGAATAAAAAGAAATAAAAGAGATCATATTGATCTTATGGAGAGTAATGACTTCGCATATAAAGAGTATGATGAATAAAAGTTGTTGGGAGTTGACAAACATAGTTTTGGTCATCATTGCAATTAATAGGAAGTAATAAAGAAAGAGAGGTTCTCACATATAAATATACTATCTTGGACATCTTTTATGATTGTGAGCACTCATTAAAATATGACATGCTAAAGAGTTGATGTTGGACAAGGAAGACAACGTAATGGGTTATGTTTTCTTATATCCGAAATAAAGTATATTGTCATGGATCATCCAACATGTTGAGCTTGCCTTCCCCCCTCATGCTAGCCAAATTCTCTGCACCAAGTAGAGATACTACTTGTGCTTCCAAATATACTTAAACCCAGTTTTGCCATGAGAGTCCACCATATCTATGTATGGATTGAGTAAGATCCTTCAAGTAAGTTGTCATGTTGCATGCAATAAAAATTGCTCTCTAAATATGTATGACTTATTAGTGTGGATAAAATAAGCTTTATACGATCTTGTGATATGGAAGCAATAAAAGTGACATACTGCATAATAAAGGTCCGTATCACAAGTGGCAATATAAAGTGACGTTCTTTTGCACTAAGATTTCGTGCATCCAACCATAAAAGCACATGACAACCTCTGCTTCCCTCTGCGAAGGGCCTATCTTTTATTCTTGTCTTATACATTATGCAAGAGTCATGGTGATCTTCACCTTTCCTTTTCACATTTTATCCTTTGGCAAGCACCTTGTGTTGGAAAGATCCTGATATATATATATATATATATATATATATATATATATATATATATATATATATATATATCCAATTGGATGTAAGTTAGCATGAACTATTATTGTTGACATTACCCTAGAGGTAAAAGGTTGGGAGGTAACACTATAAGCCCCTATCTTTCTCTGTGTCCGATTAAAACTCCATACCCATAAGTATTGCGTGAGTGTTAGCAATTGTGAAAGACAAAATGATAGTTGAGTATGTGGACTTGCTGAAAAGCTCTTATATTGACTCTTTTCGGTGTTATGATAAATTGCAATTGCTTCAATGACCAAGATCATAGTTTGTTAGTTTTCAATGAAGTTTCTAATTCATACTTGACATTGTGAATAGATTGTTACTTTAGCATAAGAAATCATATGACAATATATATGTTGCTGTTATAAGAATAATCATGATGCCCTCATGTCCGTATTTTATTTTATCGACACCTCTATCTCTAAACATGTGGACATATTTTTCGATATCGGCTTCCGCTTGAGGACAAGCGAGGTCTAAGCTTGGGGGAGTTGATACGTCCATTTTGCATCATGCTTTTATATCGATATTTATTGCATTATGGGCTGTTATTACACGTTATGTCACAATACTTATGCCTATTCTCTCTTATTTTACAAGGTTTACATGAAGAGGGAGAATGCCGGCAGCTGGAATTCTGGGCTGGAAAAGGAGCAAATATTAGAGACCTATTCTGCACAACTCCAAAATTCCTGAAACTCCACGAAAGTCATTTTTGGAATTAATAAAAAATATTGAGCGAAAGAAGTTCTAGAGGGGGGCCACCCACCGTCCACGAGGGTGAGGGGCGCGCCCTACCCCCTGGGCGAGCCCCCTGCCTCGTGGGCCCCTAGCAGCCTTCCGGTGACCATCTTCTGCTATATGAAGTCTTTTACCCTGGAAAAAAAATCATAAGCAAGCTTTCCGGACGAAACACCGCCGCCACGAGGCGGAACCTTGGCGGAACCAATCTAGGGCTCCGGCGGAGCTGTTCTGCCGGGGAAACATCCCCGCCACGAGCATCAACACTCATTGGACCGCATACATCAGTATTAATTATTTCCAATAAGTCACTAGCTCGTTGCATTGTTCCGGAGAACGGAGTTTTAGTCATCTTGCCCATAAGGCATGGTTCGCAAGTATCAAATGATTCATATTCAAGTGATTCCAAAAGTCCATCTTTATGGAGTTTCTTCATGCGCTTTACACCTATATGACCCAAACGGTAGTGCCACAAATAAGTTGCACTATCATTATCAACTTTGCATCTTTTGGCATCAATATTATGAATATGTGTATCATCACGATCAAGATTCAATAGAAATAGACCACTCTTCAAGGGTGCATGACCATAAAAGATATTACTCATATAAATAGAACAACCATTATTCTCTGATTTAAATGAAATAACCGTCTCGCACTAAACGAGATCCAGATATAATGTTCATGCTGAACGCTGGCACCAAATAACAATTATTCAGGTCTAAAACTAATCCCAAAGGTAGATGTAGAGGTAGCGTGCCAACGGCGATTACATCAACCTTGGAACCATTTCCAACGTGCATCGTCACCTTGTTCTTAGCCAATCTTCGTTTAGTCCATAGTCCCTGCTTCGAGTTACAAATATGAGCAACCGAACCGGTATCAAATACCCAGGCACTACTACGAGAATTACTAAGGAACACACCAATAACATGTATATCAAATATACCTTTGCTCACTTTTGCCATCCTTCTTGTCCGCCAAATACTTGGGGCAGTTCCGCTTTCAGTGACCAGTCCCTTTGCAGTAGAAGCACTCAGTTTCAGGCTTGGGTCCATTTTTAGGTTTCTTCCCGGGAGTGACAACTTGCTTGTCATTCTTCTTGAAGTTGCCCTTCTTTTTACCCTTGCCCTTTTTCTTGAAACTAGTGGTCTTGTTAACCATCAACACTTGATGCTCCTTCTTGATTTCTACCTCCACGGCCTTTAGCATCGCGAAGAGCTCGAGAATAGTCTGTTCCATCCCTTGCATATTGTAGTTCACCACGAAGCCTTTTGTAGCTTGGTGGCAGTGATTGAAGAACTCTGTCAATGATACAATCATCTGGAAGATTAACTCCCAACTGAGTCAAGTGATTATGGTACCCAGACATTCTGAGTATGTGCTCACTAACAGAACTATTCTCCTCCATCTTGCAGCTATAGAACTTGTTGGAGACTTCATATCTCTCAACTCGGGCATTTCCTTGAAATATCAACTTCAACTCCTGGAACATCTCATATGGTCCATGACGTTCAAAACGTCTTTAAAGTCCCGATTCTAGGCTGTAAAGCATGGCACACTGAACTAACGAGTAGTCATCAGATCAAGCTTGCCAGGCGTTCACAACATCAGCTTCTGCTCATGCGGCAGGCCTTGCACCTAGCGGTGCATCAAGGACATAATTCTTCTGTGCAGCAATGAGGATAATCCTCAAGTTACGGACCCAGTCCGTGTAGTTGCTACCATCATCTTTCAACTTAGCTTTCTCTAGGAACACATTAAAATTCAAAGGAACGGTAGCACGGGCCATTGATATACAACATAGATATGCAAAAAAACTATCAGGACTAAGTCCATGATAAATTAAGTTCAATTAATCATATTACTTAAGAACTCCCACTTAGATAGACATCCCTCTAGTCATCTAAATGATACGTGATCCAAATCAACTAAACCATGTCCGATCATCACGTGAGATGGAGTAGTCTTCAATGGTGAACATCACTATGTTGATCATATCTACTATATGATTCACGTTCGACCTTTTGGTCTCCAGTGTTCCGAGGCCATATCTGTATATGCTAGGCTCGTCAAGTTTAACCCGAGTATTCTGCGTGGGCAAAACTGGCTTGCACCCGTTGTATTTGAACGTAGAGGCTATCACACCCGATCATCACGTGGTGTCCCAGCACGAAGAACTTTCGCAATGGTGCATACTCGGGGAGAACACTTATACCTTGAAATTTTAGTGAGGGATCATCTTATAATGCTACTGCCGTACTAAGCAAAATAAGATGCATAAAAGATAAACATCACATCCAATCAAAATATGTGACATGATATGGCCAGCATCATCTTGTGCTTTTGATCTCCATCATCGAAGCAACGTCATGATCTCCATCGTCACCGGTTTGACACCTTGATCTCCATCATAGCGTCGTGGTCGTCTCACCAACCATTGCTTCTACGACTATCGCTACCGCTTAGTGATAAAGTAAAGCAATTACATAGCGTTTGTATTTCATACAATAAAGCGACATCCATATGGCTCCTTCTAGTTGCCGATAACTTGTTACAAAACATGATCATCTCATACAACAATTTATATCACATCATGCTTTGACCATATCACATCACAACATGCCTTGCAAAAACAAGTTAGACGTCCTCTACTTTGTTTGTTGCAAGTTTTACGTGGCTGCTACGGGCTTCTAGCATGAACCGTACATACCTACGACACAAAAACCACAACGGTGATTTATCAAGTTTGCTGTTTTAACCTTCACAAGGACCGGTCGCAGTCAAACTTGATTCAACTAAAGTTGGAGAAACAGACACCAGCCAGCCACCTTTATGCAAAACTAATTGCATGTCTGTCGGTGCGGTCTCATGAACGTGGTCATGTAAGGTTGGTACGGGCCGCTTCATCCAAAAATCACTACAAAAAATACACTTCCATGATGATACGTGTTTGTCACAGTAGGTCACGTTTTCTGTCATGCATGTACATCCATGGCATTTTTATGACAGAATCAAGATAGTCATACCTGTGCTGTCGTAGAAGTGTTCCATGACATTACCAAAATTATCATCACGGAAGTGTCCACTTCCATGACGATAAATCACGTGTCACAGAAGTGCTTTCGTCAAGGGTGACCAACACGTGGCATCCAACGTAACGGAACGCCGTTAAGCTATCAGGTCCGGTTTTGGATCCGATAACCCGTTAACAGCCCCGACCAATGGGGATTTTCCACATGTAAAATCATCATTGGCTGGAGGAAACACGTGTCGACTCACCATTGGGACAGATGTCATCCACTCATTGGACCGAAGGCGCCTATGATACGTCGACACGTGGCACGGCCCAACAGAGGCCCATTCCTGTGAAAAGGTCGGCCCGTTTGACTTGGTCAAAAGGTGGCGGGCCGGCCCACGAAAGCCTGTTAACGGCCTGTTCACATATAGCCCATTTACAGCCCGCTAACCCAGGGCCCGTTACGACCTATCTGAATTAGGCCCAGTAGCGTCATCTGGGCCGTCCAATATGATTCTAGCCCGTTTTAACTTCTGGCCCATGTATGGCCCATGACGTCTTTTGGCCCATATGAGGCCCTTTGTAACTCTTGGCCCATTAACGGCCCGTGGTGAAACTGGCCCGTAATGAACAGTGTATCACTTTATACCCACTAACGACCCATTATTCCATTGGGCCGTTTCCAGCCCAAGTTATCTTTCGGCCTTCTCAGGGCCCATTTATTATTGGGCTCATTTCCAGCATTCGGTTACTTACGGCCCGTTACTGTCATTTTCTGCTTGTGGGCCAAATTCAGCCCATCGTTACAGTCGGCCCGTTTATGGCCCGTTAATACGTTGGGCAGTTTTCATGTAAAATAAACCTGTTGGGCTGTTTTCATAGAGTTATCAAATACGGCCTATTAATGGCCCGTTATGGTCCACGAATAGTACGGCCCATGATTGGCGAAATGATTATACGCCCCGTAGAAGGCCCATGGATCCTATGACCCGTAGAAGACCAATGGGTCCTACGGCCCATAGAAGGCCCATGGATCGTACAGCCCGTAGAAGGCCCATGCACTACAAAAAAAAATACACTTCCATGATGATACGTGTTTGTCACAGTAGGTCGCGTTTTTTGTCATGCATGTACATCCATGACGATTTTATGACAGAATCAAGATAGTCATACCCGTGCTGTCGTAGAAGTGTTCCATGACATTATCAGAATTATCATCACGGAAGTGTCCACTTCCATGACGATAAATCGGGCGTCACAGAAGTGCTTTCGTCAAGGGTGACCGACACGTGGCATCCACCGTAATGGAACGCCGTTAAGCTGTCGGGTCGGGTTTTGGATCCGATAACTCATTAACAGCCCAGACCAATGGGAAATTTCCATGCGTAAAATTCTTATTGGCCGGACGAAACACGTGTCAGCTTGTCAGTGGGTCAGATAGGCGCCTATGATATGTCGACACATGCCACGGCCCACCACTGGCCCATTTAGCTTACAAAGCCGGCCCGTTTGACTTGGTCAAAAGTTAACGGGCTGGCCCATGAAAAGCCTGTTAACGGTCTCTTCGCAAATAGCCCATTTTACGGCCCGGTAACTCACGGCCCGTTAGGCCCTAATGGAAATCGGCCCAACAACGTCATGTGGGCTGTCGAATATAACACAAGCCCATTTCACTTTCGGCCCATGTATGGCCCACGACGTCTTTCGGCCCATATGAGGCCTTCATATCTTTAGGCCCTTTAGAGGCCCACAGTGACTCTAGCCCATAATGAACAGTAATTTTCTTTGTACCCGTTAACAGCCCGTGATTCACATGGGCCGTTTCCAGCGCGTGTTAGCTTTCGGCCTATTGACGGCCCAAACGTTCTTGGGCTCCTTTCTGGCCCTTGATTACTTCCGGCCCGTTACTGGCCTGTTCCCCTAATGGGACAAATTCGGCCCATGGCAAGAGCCAGCCCGTTTCTGGCCTGTTAACCCATTGCGCCGTTTCCAGCCCGTCCTATATTCTGGCCCATTAACGACCCGTTATGCCTATGAAAGAATTAAGCCTTTGCTGTCCTTCGGCCTGCTAACGGCCCATTACCGTGCTGGGCCGATACCAATTACGCCCGTTTATGGCCCATGTAGACCCATTTATCCGACGGCCCGAGGCCCACCGATTATAGGCCCATTTATCGACGGCCCGTAGGAGAGCCATGGATCCTACGACCCGTATATGGCCCATGGTAGTTGCGGCCACTAGCAAACCAGGGAAAAAGAAGACTAGGAAATAAACAAGGCCGAAACTAACGCTAGGCTATTAAGGGGATTACACAGATTACATCCACTCGTCATCAAAGATCGCCACCAGTGCAAATATAGGGAACACCCTACACTATACAAAAATGGCTTGCTGTTTTCTTCAGCCGGTGGCTGCACGTTAAGAACAAATTTTGTATCGCACCAAAACAAATTAAAACTATATAACAAAAGGAAGGTTGGCATAAAACTTAATAGTCTAGCAGATAAATGCACCACCAGAAGTTCAGAAGCTCAGTTCATTTGACCTGACTGTTACGTTTTCATGTTGTATTGTCTGATGGAGCACCATAACACTCGCCTTCATTTCTCCTAGGCTCTTGAACAACATAGCAAATGTCTGATAGTCTGGTTTCAAAACCATGCATATCTTGACGACATCGAACAATGCCTCTCCTTGTTTCACAAAGGGTCTCTGTTAGGGAATGGACTTGTGTCTGGAGCGCAAATACAACATTGCTTTGAGCTTGCATATCCTGATCATGAGGCAGTTTGGATGAGATTGCCTTAATAACCAACCCAGTATTACGCAGGAACGTGCTTTTGGCACTGTTAGTGGACAGGTACTGACCCACTACAACAAGAGCTGACATTGCGGTTATAGTTGCCTCGCCACCTTCAGAAGGTGGCGGTTTCACCATTTTTTCCATAGCTTGCTGAAAAGTTGAGTTTTTACATTAGTAGTACCACAACAGAAGATATTGAGGCAGCAAAACCAAACAAAATAGCTTTGGTCTATATACAGAACTTATTCTGGTGAACCCATGTAAAATATTAGTTGTATTTTATTGCAACGTGCATAATAAAACCAGGTTCCAAACATATGACCATGTACCATCGCTAATGTATTGTCTATTTCTTCACATTGTATTGAGGGCTAAGGATAAAGAGACGAAGTTTATAATATGGTAAGCATAGTATGACATCATTCATATCACAAAACAACTGAGAACAGACAAACAGGCAATTGTAACATTGTGTGGGCAAGTCCAGCACGGAACTAGATTACAGGTCAAGATCAAAGGAACATCACTCCTCTCTTTTAAACCTTGTAAGGTGCAATGATACGCTAAGAAAATTGTGTATAAAATTGAAAAGAGTAATAGACATTGGCTGCAAACCATGCAGTTCAAGGTACAAGTCAGAGTAAGTAGTAGTTAAAAGGCATGAAGATTAAGGACTTACAACAGCGGCTTTGACTGGTGTAGTCATGCCCTTCTTCTTGCTGGTGTGACAGTCCTTGAAGATTTCGAGAGCATTTGGTTCAGGTACTTTTTGGTCCTTGCGGGCTTTCCTCTGCATTTGGAACAAGTCAATATAGATCTGATAATATGGTACAGCGAAAAGAGTGAAACAACAACTAATTACAAGAGCCTCGCAGTGTGCAATATAGCTACGAGATCCTATCGTCTGTTGGAATTTCACTTTCGTACGGTTCGCCTTGTTCTTTGAACAGTTCACCTACAAGAAGATAGATTTGTTTGGCACATGCGTAAATAGGACTTCAACATGTGATCTGATCACATATATATAATGTACCTGATACTTCGGATCAGACTAGTGTTTAACGAGGCCCCTCCAGTCTTCATCCGATATATTTTCCACTGGAGATGTTTGGGAAAGTTCACTGTTAGCCTTGCCTTCAAAGTGAGTTTTCCTCAAGTTATACCGATACTGTCGCAGAGCAGACTTGAAAACATGGGTGCAAGCTTGTCTGGTTGCATCATCTTGGCTATCCAACTTGAACCTCATCTGTTGAAAATTATGGGAGTCTCATTATCAACAACCTAGAAAGTATGGGACAGAGCAAGACGATATTACTAGTTTCCATACATAACCATACTTACAGATAAATGGTCGAGGAAGGTGTTGAACTAGGTTTCGTCTTTGTCATTCCTGTACTAAATCCATGTTGGGAGGATACGTACATGACACCTAACGGCAACCGCTGCCTCTGATACTAACTTGGTTGACTCTGTAGCATCACGTGGCCTTTTTAAACCTGCCTCAAAACGGATCTCCATTCTTCCTCCTCTAGATTTAGTTAACCTCTCGAGCATTATCCTTGATGTTTGTTTCCTCTTGCGCCTAGGTGCTAGTCCAACAACGAACATAGGAAGTGTTAGTGTACATCAAACTATGAGACTACATATAAAGAAGCATGCAACTGTAACTTGACTCCAGCAACTACCTTCTTTCTGTTGAAGCTCACAAGGTTCATCTGATCTTGCCAACTCGTCTTGTGTCAAGAGTGCTTGGGAAGTAGTGTCAGGTGGCAAGGGAGCTTGGGAACGTGCTGCTAGCTCAGTTGACGCACGGGTAACTCGTGCAGCTGGTAGTACTGTGGTAGGTGTTGCAAGAACTAGGGCTGTCTCTGCTTGTTTGGTGGCAGCTATTTGTTTCTGTTTGGCTTTTTTTGCAGCTCGTGTAGCATGGGATACCCTGTTTGTAGAATTTTCCGCTGGACTTTGACCTTCTATTGCACCATCAGTACCAGCAGAATCTGCAGGATTCATCCGCTTCTCATTCCCTGCCATTCTGTGTTTCTTCCTCTTTCTCTGTGCGATGTTAAGTCAAGCCGACAAGAAAAACGAATAACAATTTAGTTCTTCAGAACAAATTGATGCGTGATGCAGATGAACTAAACTTTGATGTTAGACAACCACATGATAGGAGGATGTAATATGTATGAAAAACAGGATGGAAGAGATAACCAGAACTATGATGTGTAAACTAAGCAGAAGACATTTCACCAAATTAGAAGCAATGCAATGGAAGGTAGACACCATATGAAAGATGCTACAAATATCGCTCTGCCAAGTTAACAGTGTCTCATCATAAATGGCGTTTAAACAAATGTGAAGCAGTACAAGAAATAAATCATATGCAAGATGCAAACAACATCACACTACCAAGTTAGAGGTCTCTCGTCATTAGTGCCATTGCATATTCACAGCATTGCATATTCACAGCTTATGATGTGTAAACTAAGGAGAAGGCATTTTAACAAATTAGAAGCAATGAAAGCTAGACTCCATATGAAAGATGCAACGAATATCACTCTACCAAGTTAAAACTGTCTCGTCATAAGTGCCATTTCAACAAATTAGTAGTACAAGCTAGAAAAGAATGCGAGATGAAACCTATATCACACTCTGAAGTCAAACGTGTCTTATGATAAGTGATTGTTGCAGGTTAGACAACAGTAGTAATTTGATGTAAGAACATGGTGTGATAGACAGATATTGTATGTTCTAGAAACTGGAACACGTGTCTTATTCAAGTATAATGTGTAAAGTAAGCAGATGAAATTCAACAAAATTAGAAGCAATACAAGCTAGACATCACACATAACACACAACCACATATAACAGTGCCAAGTTAGAGGGAGCACCGGTGATGATGCACTAGGGGAGACGTGCTCATCATAAACACAGCTTTGTTGAGTGTCTATGCATGTGTTGTCTTGGAAATCATCTTGGGGGGTGGAGGAGTAGAAACTGTAGAGGCCCTCCGTTTGGAAGGAGCACCTTTATCCGTTGCCTTGCTAACTTCCTTCCGCTTTATTGATTTTGAATTGTCAAGTAAAACCAACAAGAAAAAGCAATAAAATTCTCTCTTCAGAACTCATTCATGCATGATACTGACAATCACTACTTTGATGTAAGGCAAACACATGATACCAGGATGGAAAATGTATGAAAAACAGGACGACATGGCATGTTCACAACTGTTTGTGTAAACTAAGCAGAAACCATTCCAACAAATAAGAAGCAATGCAAGCTAGACACCACATGAAAGATGCAACCAATATGACTCTGCCAAGTTAAAAGCGTCCCATCATAAATGGAATTTCAGCAAATTAGAAGCAGCGCATGCTATAAATCATATGAAAGATGCAACTAATATCGCACTGCATATACTAAAGGTGTCTCGTCATACTGATTGATGCGGGATACAAAAAAACAATAGTTTTATGTAAGGACATGCTTAATAGACAGATGTACTATGTACTAAATACAGGAAGGTATGTCACATTAACAGGTATAATGTATAAGCTAAGCAGAATAGCACATGCAATTTAACCAGATTGGAAGAATTACAATCTAGAGACCATATGCAACATGCAACCACATATCACGCTGCCAAGTTAGAGCAAGCACCTGCGATGCTAGTGTAGGGGAAATGCGGTAATCAACTACAGAGCTACATTCACTATTCATCTAGCCTTGCTATTTCTTGAGAATCATGTCGGGAGGCTGACGCTGCATTCTTTAAATGAGGAGTAGTCCACTTGCCTGACTGCCTCATCATAAGTAATTGATGAGGGATACACAAGAACATTAGTTTGATGTAAGAACATGGTTAATACACAGATGTACTAGTATGTACCGAAAACAAAAAGGCATGTAATATTCAAAGGTATAATGTGTAAGCTAAGCAGATGCAATTTAACCAAATTGGAATCAATACAAGCTAGACATCCGGCTGGAGTGGTGAGCATGATCATCTAGTACCTAAGAGCCTGGTGGGAGGCGGGCTGCTTCGCCACCATCGCGGCTTTTTAGTGAAGGAAATATGCCCTAGAGGCAATAATAAAGTTATTATTTATTTCCTTATTTAATGATAAATATCTATTATTCATGCTAGAATTGTATTAACCGGAAACTTAGTACATGTGTGAATACATAGACAAACAAAGTGTCACTAGTATGCCTCTACTTGACTAGCTCGTTGAATCAAAGATGGTTAAGTTTCCTAACCATAGACATGAGTTGTCATTTGATTAATGGGATCACATCATTAGGAGAATGATGTGATTGACTTGACCCATTCCGTTAGCTTAGCACTTGATCGTTTAGTATGTTGCTATTGCTTTCTTCACGACTTATACATGTTCCTATGACTATGAGATTATGCAACTCCCATTTACCGGAGGAACACTTTGTGTGCTACCAAACGTCACAATGTAACTGGGTGATTATAAAAGGTGCTCTACAAGTGTCTCCGAAGGTACTTGTTGAGTTGGCATATTTCGAGATTAGGATTTGTCACTCCGATTGTCGGAGAGGTATCTCTAGGCCCTCTCGGTAATGCACATCACTATAAGCCTTGCAAGCAATGTGACTAATGAGTTAGTTGCGGGATGATGCATTACATAACGAGTAAAGAGACTTGCCGGTAACGAGATTGAACTAGGTATTGAGATACCGACGATCGAATCTCGGGCAAGTAACATACCGATGACAAAGGGAACAACGTATGCTGTTATTCGGTTTGACCGATAAAGATCTTCGTAGAATATGTGGGAGCCAATATGAGCATCCAGGTTCCGCTATTGGTTATTGACCGGAGACGTGTCTCGGTCATGTCTACATAGTTCTCGAACCCGTAGGGTCCGCACGCTTAAAGTTCGGTGACGATCGGTATTATGAGTTTATGTGATTTGATGTACCGAAGGTAGTTCGGAGTCCCGGATAAGATCGGGGACATGACGAGGAGTCTCGAAATGGTCGAGACGTAAAGATCGATATATTAGACAACTATATTCGGACATCGGAAAGGTTCCGAGTGATTCGGGTATTTTTCCGGGTACCGGCGAGTTACGGGAATACGAGGAAGAAGTAATGGGCCTCATGGGCCAAGTGGTGGAAGAGAGGAGGCAGGGCGCGCGCCCCCCTAGCCCAAACCGAATTGGACTAGGGGGCCGACCCCCTTTCCTCCTTTTCCTCCCTCTCCTTCCTTCTCCCTCTCCTCCTTCCTTTCCTCCTCCTAGTGGGAGTAGGAAAGGGGAGTCCTACTCCTACTAGGTGGAGGAGGACTCCTCCTAGCGCGCCCTACAGGGGCCGGCCGGCCTCCCCCCTTGCTCCTTTATGTACGGGGGCAGGGGGCACCTCTAGACACACAAGTTGATCTGTTGATCTCTCCCAGCCGTGTGCGGTGCCCCCTCCACCATATTCCACCTCGGTCATATCGTAGCGGTGCTTAGGTGAAGCCCTGCGTCGGTAGCAACATCATCACCGTCATCACGCCGTCGTGCTGACGGAACTCTCCCGTGAAGCTCTGCTGGATCGGAGTTCGCGGGACGTCATCGAGCTGAACGTGTGCTGAACTCGGAGGTGCCGTACGTTCGGTACTTGGATCGATCGGATCGTGAAGATGTATGACTACATCAACCGCGTTGTGCTAACGCTTCCGCTTTCGGTCTACGAGGGTATGTGGACTCACTCTCCCCGCTCGTTGCTATGCATCACCATGATCTTGTGTGTGCATAGGAATTTTTTTGAAATTACTACGTTCCCCAAGAGTGGCATCCGAGCTAGGTTTATGCGTAGATGTTATATGCACGAGTAGAACACAAGTGAGTTGTGGGCGATACAAGTCATATTGCTTACCAGCATGTCATACTTTGGTTCGGCGGTATTGTTGGATGAAGCGGACCGGACCGACATTACGCGTACGCTTACGCGAGACTGGTTCTACCGACGTGCTTTGCACATAGGTGGCTCGCGGGTGTCAGTTTCTCCAACTTTAGTTGAACCGAGTGTGGCTACGCCCGGTCCTTGAGAAGGTTAAAACAGCACTAACTTGACGAAATATCGTTGTGGTTTTGATGCGTAGGTAAAAACGGTTCTTGCTCAGCCCGTAGCAGCCACGTAAAACTTGCAACAACAAAGTAGAGGACGTCTAACTTGTTGGGGTATGTTGTGATGTGATATGGTCAAGACGTGATGAGATATGAGTTGTTGTATGAGATGATCATGTTTGATTGAAGTTATCGGCAACTGGCAGAAGCCTTATGGTTGTCTCTTTATTGCATAAGATGCAAGTGCCAAATAATTGCTTTACTTTATCGCTATGCGATAGCAATAATTGCGAGAGCAATAGTTGGCAAGACGACCATGTGACGACACATTGATATAGATCAAGATGATGGAGATCATGGTGTCATGCCGGTGACAAAAGAGATCATGACAGTACTTTGGAGATGGAGATCAAAGGCGCAAGATGATCATGGCCATATCATGTCACATATTTTGATTGCATGTGATGTTTATCTTTTATACATCTTATTTTGCTTTGATTGACGGTAGCATTATAAGATGATCTCTCACTAAATTTCAAGATAAAAGTGTTCTCCCTGAGTATGCACCTTTGCCAAAGTTCGTCGTGCCGAGAAACCACGTGATGATCGGGTGTGATAAGCTCTACGTTCATCTACAACGGGAGCAAGCCAGTTTTTGCACACACAGAATACTTGGGTTAAACTTGACGAGCCTAGCATATGCAGATATGGCCTCGGAACACTGAGACCGAAAGTCGAGCGTGAATCATATAGTAGATATGATCAACATAGTGATGTTCACCATTGAAAACTACTCCATTTCACGTGATGATTGGAACTGGGTTAGTAGATTTGGATCACGTGATCACTTAGATCATTAGAGGGATGTCTATCTAAGTGGGAGTTCTTAAGTAATATGATTAATTGAACTTTAATTTATCATGAACTTAGTCCTGATAGTATTTTGCAAATAATGTTGTAGATCAATAGCTCGCGTTGTTGCTTCCCTATGCTTTATATGTGTTCCTAGAGAAAACTAAGTTGAAAGATGTGAGTAGCATGATGCGGACTAGGTCCGTGATCTGAGGTTTATCCTCATTGCTGCACAGAAGAATTATGTCCTTGATGCACCGCTAGGTGACAAACCTATTGCAGGAGCAGATGCAGATGTTATGAACGTTTGGCTAGCTCAATATGATGACTACTTGATAGTTTAGTGCACCATGCTTAACAGCTTAGAATCGGGACTTCAAAGACGTTTTGAATGTCATGGACCATATGAGATGTTCCAGGAGTTGAATTTAATATTTCAAGCAAACACCCGAGTTGAGAGATATGAAGTCTCCAACAAGTTTTATAGCTAAAAGATGGAGGAGAATAGCTCAAGCAGTGAGCATATGCTCAGATTGTCTGGGTACTACAATCGCTTGAATCAAGTGGGAGTTAATCTTCTAGATAAAATAGTGATTGACAGAGTTCTCTAGTCACCATCACCAAGTTAGAAGAACTTCGTGATGAACTATAGTATGCAAGGGATGACGAAAACGATTCCGAGCTTTTCATGATGATGAAATCAATGAAGGTAGAAATCAAGAAAGAGCATCAAGTGTTGATGATTAACAAGATCACTAGTTTCAAGAAAAGGGCAAAGGGAAAGAAAGGGAACTTCATGTAGAATGGCAAGCAAGTTGTCACTCCCGCGAAGAAGCCCAAAGCTGTACCAAAACCTGAAACTGAGTGCTTCTACTGCAAAGGAAATGGTCACTGGAAGCGGAAATGCCCTGAATATTTGGTGGATAAGAAGGATGGCAAAGTGAACAAGGGTATATTTGATATACAGGTTATTGATATGTACCTTACTAGTGTTTATAGTAGCCCCTGGGTATTTGATACTTGTTCGGTTGCTAAAAATTAGTAACTCGAAACAGGACTTACAGAATAAACGGAGACTAGTTGAGGGTGAAGTGACGATCTGTGTTGGAAGTGGTTCCAAGATTGATATGATCATCATCGCACACTCCCTATACTTTCGAGATTAGTGTTAAACCTAAATAAATGTTATTTGGTGTTTGCGTTGAGGATGAATATGATTTGATCATGTTTATTGAAATACGGTTATTCATTTAAAGTCAGAGAATAATTGTTGTTGTGTTTACATGAATAAAACCTTCGATGGTCATACACCCAATGAAAATACTTTGTTGGATCTTGATCATAGTGATACACATATTCATAATATTGATGCCAAAAGATGCAAAGTTGATAATGATAGTGCAACTTATTTGTGGCACTGCCGTTTGGGTCATATTGGTGTAAAGCGCATGAAGAAACTCCATATAGATGTACTTTTGGAATCACTTGGTTACGAATCATTTGATGCTTGCGAACCGTGCCTTTTGGGCAAGATGACTAAAACTCCGTTCTCCGGAACAATGGAACGAGCTATTGACTTGTTGTAAATAATACATACCGATGTATGCGGTCCAATGAGTGTTGATGCTAGTGGCGGGTATCGTTATTTTTTTACCATCACAGATGATTTGAGCAGATATGAGTATATCTACTCAATGAAACACAAGTCTGAAACATTTGAAAAGTTCAAAGAATTTCAGAGTGAAGTGGAGAATCATCGTAACAAGAAAATAAAGTTTCTACAATCTGATCGTAGAGGAGAATATTTGAGTTACGAGTTTGGCCTTCATTTAAAACAATGTGAAATAGTTTCACAGCTCACGCCACATGGAACACCACAGCATAATGGTGTGTCCGAACATCGTAACCGTACTTTATTGGATATAGTGTGATCTATGATGTATCTTACCGATTTACCACTATCGTTTTGGGGTTATGCATTAGAGACAGCTATATTCACTTTAAAAAGGGCACCATCAAAATCCATTGAGACGACGCCTTATGAACTGTGGTTTGGCAAGAAACCAAAGTTGTCGTTTCGTAAAGTTTGGGGCTGCGATGCTTATGTGAAAAAGTTTCAACCTGATAAGCTCGAACCCAAATCAGAGAAGTGCGTCTTCATAGAATACCCAAAGGAAACTGTTGGTACACCTTCTATCACAGATCCGAAGGCAAGATATTCGTTGCTAAAAATGGATACTTTATAGAGAAGGAGTTTCTCTCGAAAGAAATGAGTGGGAGGAAAGTAAAACATGATGAGGTAATTGTACCTTCTCCCGAATTGGAAAGTAGTTCATCACAGAAATCAGTTCCAGTGATTCCTACACCAATTAGTGAGGAAGTTAATGGTGATGATCATGAAACTTCAGATCAAGTTACTACAGAACCTCGTAGGTCTTCCAGAGTACTGACCGCACCAGAGTGGTACGGTAATCCTATTCTAGAAGTCATGTTACTAGACCATGATGAACCTACAAACTATGAGGAAGCGATGATGAGCCTAGATTCCGCGAAATGGCTTGAGGCCATGAAATCTGAGATGGGATCCATGTATGAGAACAAAGTGTGGACTTTGGTGGAGTTTCCCGATGATCGGCAAGCCATATTGTATAAATGGATCTTCAAGAGGAAGACAGACGCTGATAGTAGTGTTACTATCTACAAAGCTCGACTTGTCGCAAAAGGTTTTTCGACAAGTTCAAGGTGTTGAATATGATGAGATTTTCTCACTCGTATCGATGCTTAAGTCTGTCCGAATCATGTTAGCAATTGCCACATTTTATGAAATCTGGCAAATGGATGTCAAAACTGCATTCCTTAATTGATTTATTAAAGAAGAGTTGTATATGATACAACTAGAAGGTTTTGTCAATCCTAAAGGTGCTAACAAAGTGTACAAGCTCCAGTGATCCATCTATGGACTGGTGCAAGCATCTCGGAGTTGGAATATACGCTTTGATGAGTTGATCAAAGCATATAGTTTTATACAGACTTGCGGTGAAGCCTGTATTTACAGGAAAGTGAGTGGGAGCACTACAGCATTTCTGATAAAGTATATGTGAATGACATATTGTTGATTAGAAATAATGTAGAATCTTCTGGAAAGCATAAAGGAGTATTTGAAAGGAGTTTTTCAAAGAAAGACCTTGGTGAAGCTGCTTACACATTGAGCATCAAGATCTATAGAGATAGATCAAGACGCTTGATAAGATTTTTCAATGAGTACATACCTTGATAAGATTTTGAAGTAATTCAAAATGGAACAGTCAAAGAAGGAGTTCTTGCTTGTGTTGCAAGGTGTGAAGTTGAGTAAGACTCAAAACCCGACCTTGGCAGAAAATAGCTGTGTATCAGACCTATTGTATACCTTGCTCTGAGTTTGGCAAGGGAGTGCAATTTTGATCTAGGAGTAGATCACTGGACAGCGGTCAAGAATATCCTTAGTGAGGACTAAGGAAATGTTTCTCGATTATGGAGGTGATAAAAGAGTTCGTCGTAAAGAGTTACATCGGTACAAGCTTTTACACCGATCTAGATGACTCTAAGCTCAATCTGGATACATATTGAAAGTGGGAGCAATTAGCTAGAGTAGCTCCGTGCAGAGCATTGTAGACATAGAATATTTGCAAAATACATACGGCTCTGAATGTGACAGACCTGTTGACTAAACTTCTCTCACGAGCAAAACATGATCATACCTTAGTACTCTTTGGGTGTTAATCACATAGCGATGTGAACTAGATTATTGACTCTAGTAAACCCTTCGGGTGTTGGTCACATGACGATGTGAACTATGGGTGTTAATCACATACAGATGTGAATATTGGTGTTAAATCACATGGTGATGTGAACTAGATTATTGACTCTAGTGCAAGTGGGAGACTGAAGGAAATATGCCCTAGAGGCAATAATAAAGTTATTATTTATTTCCCTATTTCATGATAAATATTTATTATTCATGCTCGAATTGTATTAACCGGAAACTTAGTACATGTGTGAATCAAAGATGGTTAAGTTTCCTAACCATAGACATGAGTTGTCATTTGATTAACGGGATCACATCATTAGGAGAATGATGTGATTGACTTGATCCATTCCGTTAGCTTAGCACTTGATCGTCTAGTATGTTGCTATTGCTTTCTTCACGACTTATACATGTTCCTATGACTATGAGATTATGCAACTCCCGTTTACCGGAGGAACACTTTGTGTGCTACCAAACGTCACAACGTAACTGGGTGATTATAAAGGTGCTCTACAGGTGTCTCCGAAGGTACTTGTTGAGTTGGCGTATTTCGAGATTAGGATTTGTCACTCCGATTGTCGGAGAGGTATCTCTGGGCCCTCTCGGTAATGCACATCACTATAAGGCTTGCAAGCAATGTGACTAATGAGTTAGTTGCGGGATGATGCATTACATAACGAGTAAAGAGACTTGCCAGTAACGAGATTGAACTAGGTATTGAGATACCGACGATCGAATCTCGGGCAAATAACATACCGATGACAAAGGGAACAACGTATGTTGTTATGTGGTTTGACCGATAAAGATCTTCGTAGAATATGTGGGAGCCAATATGAGCATCCAGGTTCTGCTATTGGTTATTGACCGGAGACGTGTCTCGGTCATGTCTACATAGTTCTCGAACCCATAGGATCCGCACGCTTAAAGTTCGTTAACGATCGGTATTATGAGTTTATGTGATTTGATGTACCGAAGGTAGTTCGGAGTCCCGGATAAGATCGGGGACATGACGAGGAGTCTCGAAATGGTCGAGACGTAAAGATCGATATATTGGACGACTATATTCGGACATCGGAAAGGTTCCGAGTGATTCGGGTATTTTTCGGGGTACCGGGGAGTTACGGGAATACGAGAAGAAGTAATGGGCCTCATGGGCCAAGTGGTGGAAGAGAGGAGGCAGGGCGCGCGGCCCCCTAGCCCAAACCAAATTGGACTAGGGGGCCGGCCCCCCTTTCCTCCTTTTCCTCCCTCTCCTTCTTTCTCCCTCTCCTCCTTCCTTTACTCCTAGTGGGAGTAGGAAAGGGGAGTCCTACTCCTACTAGGAGGAGGACTCCTCCTCCTGGCGCGCCCTACAGGGGCCGGCCGGCCTCCCCCCTTGCTCCTTTATATACGGGGGTAGGGGGGCACCTCTAGACACACAAGTTGATCCGTTGATCTCTCCCAGCCGTGTGCGGTGCCCCCCTCCACCATATTCCACCTCGTGTCATATCATAGCGGTGCTTAGGTGAAGCCCTACGTTGGTAGCAACATCATCACCGTCATCACGCTGTCGTGCTGACGGAACTCTCCCGTGAAGCTCTGATGGATCGGAGTTCGCGGGACGTCATTGAGTTGAACATGTGCTGAAATCGGAGGTGCCGTACGTTCGGTACTTGGATCGGTCGGATCGTGAAGACGTACGACTACATCAACCGCGTTGTGCTAACGCTTCCGCTTCTGGTCTACGAGGGTACGTGGACTCACTCTCCCCGCTCGTTGCTATGCATCACCATGATCTTGCGTGTCCATAGGAATTTTTTTGAAATTACTACGTTCCCCAACATTTAGTTGGCTTCCAGGTGATGCCTGTATTTGCTGGGCTTGTCACTGGCTCGGCCAGTGCCCTGACTAGCTATTTGTCTTCTGGTGCTCACGGGATGGTGGTTCATGTAAAAAATATCTGTCCTTATCTTAATAAAGACCGACTTTGGCCTTTCGAATACAAGCTAGACACCATATAGAACATGCAACCACATATGACACCGCGAAGTTAAAGCAAGCACCTGGGATGGTGGTTCATTGCGAGCGAGGTCATCAACTCCAAAGCTACGTTTACCGCCTCTATCTGCTGACACTGCACCCTTTATAGCATTGTAAAGTGCTGTGCCTACCCGCGAAGGAAGCTGGCACAACTTCTCTCTTTTCTTTGCTGCGTCTCTCGAGGCAGACTCTGAAATACCCTTGCATAAAAACACAATAGTGAGAGTATGGGTGAAGTGTGTGCAGAACTAGTGCACTGTAAAAGTAGCAGATAGCAGGTGGCTGAAAAATAAATGACAGGAGACATATGGTAGCTCTACAACATTGCATGGCAAACAAAATTAGATTCTACTCTGTATGATTTTGTAATATATGAGCACAGGAAATGCAGGTACGCCTCCAGCAAACCACCACATGTGGTCATATCTAAGATAACAGTCGACTGAAAATTAATAGGTCAGTCAATTTTTTAATGAACCATCCGATCTATAAGGAACGGGCAGATGGCCTTCGTCTACCTCCCGCCAGTCACTGTTGACAATCTTTCTCGAACCGCCAGCGACCACCGGCCCAGACCCCTGCCTCCGCCGCCCCGCCCTCCCCTCGACCTCACACCACCGCCATGCCTGGAAGCGCCCCCAGGCCATCCCTTTAATCCCGGCCAACCTCCAGATCGGGCGCCAGTAGCTCTAGGCCCCACACGCCCCTAAGATAAACACCGAGGCACTGCTTCCCCAGCATAATAGGCGTACTAGCGCCTGTTACGCTGGGGAATGCTTCCGTTAATTGGGAATCAACTGACCAGAAATTGAAATTCAGGGGGCGACAGACCTCTAGCTAAGGTGAAATAGTATATGAGGAGAAACCTTGTGCATCACGAGTTACTAGGAACATCTAGTATCAAGAAGAAGCGGTCAACTAGTGTCTTATGTGGGATGAATACCGTGCAAGCAGACACGTAAGATTTGCACGAATAAGGGAAGAGGAGTACCCTTATCGGTTGCCAATGTGGTCTCCTCCATATGTCGCGGTGATCTTCTTTTTTTTCCGGGGTAACTGATGTTTTGGAGAGTCGTGGATCCTTGGACAAACCCATGGCCAAATTGTTGACTGTGTTGCCGTGGCCGTATATCGCGAAGGGGAAGCAGATCCGAGGCGGCGAAGGACAGTGTAGAAGGAACAGCTCCGGTGCGGTGGACAATGGCGAAGTTGGAGCGACAGTGGTGAGGCGCAGGACGACGTGGTTGAACTGGCTTGGGTACGGACGGCTCGGCCTCGGCTTCAACTACTAGCCGTGGAGGGTGTTGCGGTTGAGGTTGCGGTGGACGACGACGTCGGGGTATCGGCTCCGGCGTGATGGAGTAGGGCGGCGGATGATGGGTGGGATGGGTGGCGGACGGAGGACGCTGGGGTTTCGCGGCTGGTGGAGAGGTAGTTTTTGCGCCCACGGAGTACGAATGAGGAATCAGACGGGTGGGCGGGGGGGGGGGGGGACCATGTTTCGGTCTGGGACGTGCTTGTTTTTGGCTTTTTTGAACAGAAGATGGGACGCGCTTGTTTGAAATTTGGGGAAAGTACAAACTTTGCCCCCCTCTTAAATTTCGGACCTACTGCAGGTCGGGGGTAGGATGGTAATCCCAGGTGTCCCAAATAGTGGGCGGGAGTGATTTCGGCCGCGTGCATGTGTGCTTAGGCGGCCATTGTGTATGAATGTTTTTCGGAGGCGGTTGCGTGGCGTCTGGATGAAGCTACAAACCTACCCGGTTTAGACCTCTGGACGTCGGTGATACGTCTCCAATGTATTTATAATTTTTGATTGTTCCATGCTATTATATAACCCGTTTTGGATGTTTATGGGCTTTACTCTTCACTTTTATATCATTTTTGGGACTAACCTATTAACCGGAGGCCCAACCCAAATTGTTGTTTTCTTGCCTATTTCAGTGTTTCGAAGAAAAGGAATATCAAACGGAGTCCAAACAGAATGAAACCTTCGGGAGAGTTACTTTTGGAACGGAAGCAATCCAGGAGACTTGGAGTGCACGTAAGGGAAGCAACGAGGAAGCCACGAGACAGGGAGGCGCGCCACGAGACAGGGAAGCAACGAGGAAGCCACGAGACAGGAAGCCACGTAATGATATGTGTTTTGCTTGGAGCGTCATTTTATTTTATTTTGTTTTGCTTGCTGTTTGAATAAAAAACCAAAATATGAAATTCTTAAATGTTAGAGAGTCTTCACATAGTTGCACAATTATTTGACTACTCATTGATCTTCACTTATATCTTTCAGAGTAGTTTGTCATTTGCTCTAGTGCTTCACTTATATCCTTTTAGAGCACTGCGGTGGTTTTATTTTGTAGAAATTGTTGATCCCTCATGCTTCACTTATATTATTTTGAGAGTCTTTTAGAACAGCATGGTATTTGCTATGGTTATAAAATTGGTACTAGAATGATGGGCATCCAAGTTGGGTATAATAAAAACTATCATAGAAAGTGAATTGGATGCTATGATCAATTCGATGCTTGATAATTGTTTTGAGATATAAGGATGGTGATATTAGAGTCATGCTAGTGGAGTAATTATGAATTTGAGGAATACTTGTGTTGAAGTTTGTGATTCCCGTAGCATGCACGTATGGTGAACCGCTTTGTGATGAAGTTGGAGCATAATTTATTTATTGATTGTCTTCCTTATGAGTGGCGGTCGGGGACGAGCGATGGTCTTTTCCTACCAATCTATCCCCCTAGGAGCATGCGCGTAGTACTTTGTTTCCAATGGCTTGTAGATTTTTGCAATAAGTATATGAGTTCTTTATGACTAATGTTGAGTCCATGGATTATACGCACTCTCACCCTTCCACCATTGCTAGCCTCTCTTCTGCCGCGCAACTTTCGCCCGGTACCATACACCCACCATATACCTTCCTCAAAACAGCCACCATACCTACCTATTATGGCATTTCCATAGCCATTCCGAGATATATTGCCATGCAACTTTCCATCGTTCCGTTTATTATGACACGCATCATCATTGTCATATTGCTTTTGCATGATCATGTAGTTGACATCGTATTTGTGGCAAAGCCACCTTGATAATTCTTTCATACATGTCACTCTTGATTCATTACATATCCCGGTACACCGCCAGAGGCATCCACATAGGGTCACATTTTGTTCTAAGTATTGAGTTGTAATTCATGAGTTGTAAGTAAATAAAAGTGTGATGATCTTCATTATTAGAGCATTGTCCCAAGTGAGGAAAGGATGATGGAGACTATGATTCCCCCACAAGTCGGGATGAGACTCCGGACTTTATGAAAAAAAGAGAAAGAACATAAAAAAAGAAAGGCCCAAAAAAAAGAGAAAGGCCATAAAAAAGAGAAAGGCCCAAAAAAATGAGAGAAAATGAGAGAAGGGACAATGCTACTATCCTCTATCCACACTTGTGCTTCAAAGTAGCACCATTACCTTCATAATAGAGGGTCTCCTATGTTGTCACTTTCATATACTAGTGGGAATTTTTCATTATAGAACTTGGCTTGTATATTCCAATGATGGGCTTCCTCTAAATACCCTAGGTCTTCGTGAGCAAGCAAGTTGGATGCACACCCACTTAGTTTCTTTTGTTGAGCTTTCATACACTTATAGCTCTAGTGCATCCATTGCATGGCAATCCCTACTCACTCACATTGATATCTATTAATGGGCATCTCCATAGCCCGTTGATACGCCTAATTGATGTGAGACTATCTTCTCCTTTTTTTGTCTTCTCCACAACCACCATTCTATTCCACATATAGTGCTATGTCCATGGCTCACGCTGATGTATTGCGTGAAAGTTGAAAAAGTTTGAGAATATTAAAGTATGAAACAATTGCTTGGTTTGTCATCGGGGTTGTGCATGATTAAATACTTTGTGTGATGAGGATAGAGCATAGCCAAACTATATGATTTTGTAGGCATAGCTTTCTTTAGCCATGTTATTTTGAGAAGACATGATTGCTTTGTTAGTATGCTTGAAGTATTATTGTTTTCATGGCAATATGAACTTTTATCTTGAATCATTTGGATCTGAACATTCTTACCACAATAAAGGAAATTACATTGAGAAATATGCTAGGTAGCATTCCACATCAAAAATTCTGTTTTTATCATTTACCTACTTGAGGACGAGCAGGAATTGAGCTTGGGGAGGGTTGATACGTCTCCAACGTATCTATAATTTTTGATTGTTCCATGCTATTATATAACCCGTTTTGGATGTTTATGGGCTTTCCTCTACACTTTTATATCATTTTTGGGACTAACCTATCCACCGGAGGCCCAGCCCAAATTGCTGTTTTCTTGCCTATTTTAGTGTTTCGAAGAAAAGGAATATCAAATGGAGTCCAAACAGAATGAAACCTTCGGGAGAGTTACTTTTGGAACGGAAGCAATCCAGGAGACTTGGAGTGCACGTAAGGGAAGCAACGAGGAAGCCACGAGGCAGGGAGGCAAGCCCTACCCCCCTGGGCGCGCCCCCACCCTCGTGGGCCCCTCGTGGCTCCCCTGACCGACTTCTTTCGCCTATATATGTCCATATACCCTAAAAACATCAAGGAGCACAATAGATCGGGAGTTCCGCCGCCGCAAGCCTCTGTAGCCACCAAAAACCAATCGGGACCCTGTTCCGGCACCCTGCCGGAGGGGGGAATCCCTCACCGGTGGCCATCTTCATCATCTCGGTGCTCTCCATGATGAGGAGGGAGTAGTTCACCCTCGGGGCTAAGGGTATGTACTAGTAGCTATGTGTTTGATCTTTCTCTCTCTCGTGTTCTTGAGGTGATACGATCTTGATGTATCGCGAGCTTTGCTATTATAGTTGGATCTTATGATGTTTCTCCCCCTCTACTCTCTTGTGATGAATTGAGTTTTCCTCTTGAAGTTATCTTATCGGATTGAGTCTTTAAGGATTTGAGAACACTTGATGTATGTCTTGCCGTGCTTATATGTGGTGACAATGGGATATTCATGTGATCTACTTGATGTATGTTTTGGTGATCAACTTGCGGGTTCAATGAACCTATGCATAGGGGTTGGCACACGTTTTCGTCTTGACTCTCCGGTAGAAACTTTGGGGCACTCTTTGAAGTACTTTGTGTTGGTTGAATAGATGAATCTGAGATTGTGTGATGCATATCGTATAATCATGCCCACGGATACTTGAGGTGACGTTGGAGTGTCTAGGTGACATTAGGGTTTTCGTTGATTTCTGTCTTAAGGTGTTATTCTAGTACGAACTCTAGGATAGATCAAACAGAAAGAATAGCTTCGTGTTATTTTACTACGGACTCTTGAATAGATTGATCAGAAAGGATAACTTTTAGGTGGTTTCGTACCCTACAATAATCTCTTCGTTTGTTCTCCGTTATTAGTGACTTTGGAGTGACTCTTTGTTGCATGTTGAGGGATAGTTATATGATCCAGTTATGTTATCCTTGTTGAGAGAACTTGCACTAGTGAAAGTATGAACCCTAGGCCTTGTTTCCTAGCATTACGATACCGTTTACGCTCAGTTATCGCTTGTTACCTTGCGGTTTTTATAATTTCAGATTACAAAAACCTATATCTACCATCCATATTGCACTTGTATCACCATCTCTTCGCCGAACTAGTGCACCTATACAATTTACCATTGTATTGGGTGTGTTGGGGACACAAGAGACTCTTTGTTATTTGGTTGCAGGGTTGTTTGAGAGAGACCATCTTCATCCTACGCCTCCCACGGATTGATAAACCTTAGGTCATCCACTTGAGGGAAATTTTCTACTGTCCTACAAACCTCTGCACTTGGAGGCCCAACAACGTCTATAATGAGAAGGTTGTGTAGTAGACATCAGTCGGGACGGTAGGTTTCACGGGTCGGAGTTATTAGAAAAGTAATTTCCTTGTACTACCAAACATTGGTCTCATGTGATTTCGAGCGAGTAGAGGTTCTTTTGGTGCTTCGTTCGAAATTTTGAAACACAAGCATTCACGTTTAGAGTACTCTTGAACTATGAGGATTGACCTAAATAGACAACGTATTTGACCTTGTATGTTTGAAAACCTCATTAAATTATTAGTTTCTTTTTGAAATTTTGACACTTGAAAATCCTATAACTACGATTATTTTGGAATGGAGGAGCTAAATTTCAATCTATTCTGTACACGACTACATATGCTATTATGTACAAAATTAGAGCAAAGATTGGTGCCCCCATAATTTAGGTATGATTTACAAATGCCATGATATCAAATTCAAATAATTGAATGGACTTCATGTTGAATTCGATTTTTTTAAACCACCTTAAGTTTAATTCAAATGTATGCTAGTTCATAGGTAGCTATTTATAATGTTCATTGTGTAACTTTCGTCTGTATAATGTGCTTTACACACACAACATGAACTATACTCACGTTTATGTTCGATTGCTAAAGCGATGCATTGTCTGGAGTTCAAAATACTAACCATGTGGATCAATTGTGTCGAATAATAACATAGACATGCTCAAATTAGATAGAATCTAGATGTCTGATGGATCAATGACCGTTCCTTACGTGAATTGCAAATATCGTGATCCCATCCTAATATTTAGGTACAATTTATATCTTTAATCAATGTGTACAGCAGTCTTTTATGTGTAGTTTCACTCTCCATCGGTGGTCTCTCACACATGCTCACACACTCTCTCCCGAGGTGTCTTTCTCGCACACATGCTCTAGATATAACCCTCCCTCCCTCTCGTAACCATTTACGACCGTTTTCACTAACCTTTATCACAAGCACTCTTCCTCTCGCAAGCATACACACGAACAATCCCCATCGACCCTTTCTATATGCATAGACCTGCCTACGTGTCTCCTGTACGCACATTATCTTTAGGCCTATCTCTCACGCATTGTCTCACACCTCTCTTCCTAATCGACGAGTATGATTCTAGCAGAGCATTCTGTAGGATGCCCCTTAAAGTTAGGTTGGATGAATAGTAATATCAAAGATAAAGGGTTTACCTTAGTCCGAGAACCTAGGGTTACAAATCCTAGCTGGCTTTGTCAGTGGACACAGAGTCCTTCACAATTCTGCTGTCTTTGTCTTTTACGACTAGTCATCCATGGGTCTCCCTAAATGCGTCATGGGCCGACCAATGTGGCGCAGGACAGAACCGAACGAAGGGCCTCACCTCGACCCACTGGACCTCACGTGGTGACACACCCTCTGCCCCCACGTCTCATTATCTTCTCACACCCACACATACCAACACAAACACCAGACACAAAAATATATATTCTCCTGGTGCCTCTATCCCCTCCCCCTTGCATATACACACTCAAGGGAATCTCTCGTCGTGACGTCATATTCGTCTCTCTCTCTAGACCACTCTCATTTCTCGTGCTATCTCTCCCACGCCCCCCCGCCGGCCCCTCTATCCATGCCTCTCTCGAATATGTAATACACACACATACCTCTCTAGGCCCTGCCAAATGCATCAACTACACATTCAAACATGTTACATCACGTACCCCATTGATCTAAAAAGCCCTCTCTTCACGTTTATTTCGCATACAACATTCCTTTTGAATAAAGTGTGGCCAAAAAATTATTTTAGAATTTCTACATATATACAACATTACAAAGTTATATGGAGGAGTACGAACGCTAATTTGCATTGCATGGTGCCCACAATGATATTTATTCCACACTGTGAATTTGTATATTTTCATACTATATACAAAGTTAGTCATAATAAAGAGAAACAAAGAGCATCTCTCTCTCCATCGCATACCCCCCCCCTCTACGCCCCTTTCACGTATGCACACAAACTATCTCCAGGTCCTCTAAAAGTAAGCCCCCAGCACATTCACGCATGTTTCATCTTTCTCTCACAATATATACAATGACGATCATTGTATTTGAAGCGAAAGCACAATACGTACATTGAACTTCAGAATCCACTCATTACGGTCACCATTTACGTTTTGTGGTTATTATACAGTCACGGGCTCATCGTACAACTCTGTATTTGCTCAAGACATGACTAGTTGACCAGTTAAACGCTCCACGTGGCACCTCTAGTGTTGCATCACATTATCTCACTACCATCCTGCCCACTTGTCGGCTTGTATCTACTCTACATCTACACTCTTATAAAAACAGAGTTGGTGATGATGGTGTGCCTGCCATCCTGCAATATAGGCCGTCTGATTTATATCCGAAGGATAGGAAAGAAACTATGGCAATTTTGCAAAAAGGTACCCACACACCTCTCCACATTTGCAAATAAGGCCTTCCCTCATTCATCCTTTTCTCTCACAAGATAAACTAGTCATACAAATGCATCTTGATGTTACGTGCAATGCACGGGCATCTTACTAGTAAGAATGAAAACAAACGACAAAAAAATATTGGACGGTGGTTCGAAGTCATGACCGCGGGCACAGCGGACAAGGTGACCTTGTATTGGTATGCTGAGCCGTCTGTTTTAACACACATGAGCTGGTGTGGTGATTATACACACACGCACGCATGCACACGAACTGCATGCACGCAACACTCACATGAACACATGCACCCACGCACGCACGCAACACTCACACGTACACACGCATCCATGCACGCACGCAACACTCACATGCACACACCAGTACACCACACGACCAACACACACTCTCACGCTCAAGTGCTCAACCTACACGTGCATGTGCACACATCAGGCCCTGACAGACACATACACAACCAGGTGATTCCCGCGCACGGGTTGGAGTCTTGTTGCGCCTGCGTAAATTTGTGTTTATCTGACCTTTTCCCTATGCGAACTGACAGGTGGGACCCACAAGGAACATGGTCAATTTAACTAGTCAACATGGCACCACGCATACTATTTGGCCGGTCAATAGAGTGCAATCCGATGCTGAACCATGAGCAAGTGTCCGTATAATCACCGCAAAACATATATAGTGACCGTAATCAGCTTATTCTGAAGTTTGGTGACCGTATTACGCTTTTATCTCTGTAGGCCCTCCAAAACTACATTTCTACACGTTCTCGCATGTTACATCTAACAAATATGCAATACAGCACTACTACTACACTCTAACACAATAAATCATATGTGTTTTTAGTTTTACTAGATATCATATTGTTACTTAATTAATGAGTTTGCATACATTAAAATTACCTTTGAAATGTATGGCCAATATCATCTACCGCGCGTGAAAAATCCCGCCCTTTCCTGTTTAATCAGGTTTGTATCGATGGACCGTGCGCAACAACAAAACTATATTACTATACAGTACAAGCGACAGTTCACTGGGCCGTCGTGTCGTGTACTCCTCCATCGTAAGAGTGGAGCACTCGCTTTCATAAATCTTCTAGTCCCTTTCACCGACATGTGGGACATCAAGCTACTGGGTCCACGTGCCATACGGAATACAGTGCAGAGCAGCCAGGGTGAAGCACCCCAGTCATGGCACCGGCGTAGTAATGAGCAATGAGGCGTCAAATCACAAAGCTGCACCTTTCCCGCTGTTAAGTTGGAGGGATGAAGTAATAATGCTAAAAAAAGAAGTTGGAGGGACGAAGCAACCATCATTTCACTCATTGCTGAATCCGCTTCTCCCTCATCTTCTTCAACTTAACCACGTGTTGCTTCTGCCATTGTTCTGCCTCATGTGGGACGCGGATCGGCTTGGTAAAGCACTGACACGTGGGACCACATGTTAGCAAACCGCCAGGACAACGTCCTCTAAAAATAAGAAACCACCCCCGCCATCCGCGCGCCTCCTTTTTATTAATCTTGATTCTATAATTTATTAGATCAATATAATTGAGATTTGTATAGATAGCACACAGGAGCAAAACCAAGTGGTACGGTTAAGGGCATCCACAATGTGTAGCCAAATGTGAAAATAGCTTTTGACATCGTGGGAACCATTGTGGACGGTGTTGCCAAAGCCAAAAAGATGGAACCGAAGCTCCCTGATTGATTGATCGAAGGAATAGAAAAATGCAACGTCTCTCCTCTTTCTCCCATGCTTGGACGCATGTACAGTATAGAGTACAGAGTCTACCCTCTGTCCCTTCTATCACAAATCACAAAGCAGTGAGGCGTCAAATCACAAAAGCACGAACGAAGCAACCATCATTTCACTCTTCGCTGACTCCGATTCTCCATCGTCTTCTTCGAGAAACCATCTCACCGCACTAAGCTGGACGGACGATGCTATTGTGTACTAGTAGTACTAGTACATTTACGCGTCCTTTGGTTCAACGGACTTCCTAGATGCAAATAAGGCGGTTGTCTCGGCTTGCAGGCGGCACTTGTGAACGACTTACCGTGGTCTCCCTCAATGGTGTTCTCCGTCGAACGCACTTCACCAAACCACAACGTTCGAGATATCGTCGACGTCACCGCAATGGGGAAGGAAGTCAAATATAGTTACTACCTCCATTTTTTGTACACAAGGCCAGTATATTAAAATTACAATTTGCAAAAGGACACTAACACTAATCGAGGCAAAATTGATGGGGTTTGCCTCGTACTAGCAACCAAGGACATTAATATCCCCTGCATGCATGCAGAAGTGAGAAGGTTGGTTTGCATGGCACTACATTAATCAAGCGATGAGGAGTGAGATGGTTAGCTCTTTGGTCTTTGGAGAAAAAAATACGCATTAATTGACACGTGAAACGAGGATTTGTATCGATTAAGGCTGGTCATAGTGGAGAATAACATATACTAGTATCATGCATTATGATAGTAGTGTATGATACTACATCCATAGTGCATAGTATCATAAAGTAGTATCATAGATGGTCTTATTTATTGCCATGCATGACACATAGTAGCATAACATTAATTATGATACGGTATCTACCTATGTTACTACTACCCTCTCTCTCTTCTTTAATTGTCTGCCACATAAGCATGTTTGCGAGTCCCAAGTATATGATACTAGTTATGTTACCCCCACTATGGCCAGCCTAATCCCGTGAAGGAAAACCCTGCCTTTCTTTTTTAACACTAGTACTCCTAGTACGTACGTACTTATCCTGTTTGGGTCTAGGCCTTGCATTGCCATACTTCGCCACACATTTTTGCCAAGCTTGCCTAAAGTTTTCAAAATGAAAAGGAGGTACACTTGTGCACGACTGTCGCGGTCCGCACCCTCACACGGTCGCTCCTGCACGCCGCGGTCGCACCACACCCTCACACAGTCGCTCCTGCACGCCGTAAACCCAACCAAGGGAACGCACCCTCACTGACACGTGTTGTCGCATGTGAACAAACCAAACTCAGGCATCCTACCGCTGACACATAATTTTCGTACATAGAGTATGTTTATCCAACCGCATGTTGGGGGGTATCCGTACGGCCCGTGCGGTGGTCTATTGGGGAAGAGGAAGAGGTGAGGAAGAAGGGTTATGAGACGTAGGATATTCATCCAACCGCCTGAAATGGTAGAATGACCCAAGTTAGGTGACTTGCATAACAATATATGTTTTTACACAGCAAAAGATGCATAAAAATAACAACATAAAGAAAAACTATCACTGCTCGCGGAACGAGACGGCCTCGTCGTCTTTGGCTGCCGGCGCGAACCAGCCGTAGCTGCCCACGTGTGTCTCCGCACTGTGCTTGTCCTCGGCCTCCAGCTACTCGTTCTCGCGGAGCGTGCGGGCGCTCCGCACGGGCGAGAGCACAACCCGGTTCAAGTCGAGGACATCCGGTTCCGCCTGCAGGAGGGCCTCGATGGCAGCGGCATCCACGCGCTCCGCGTCGAGTCAAGCCTCCACCACCCGGTTCAAGTCCAGGACGTCCGGTTCCACTTGCAAGAGGATGTCGATGAGAGCAGCATCCGCGCGCTCCGCGTCGAGTTGAGCCTCTACCGCCCGGTTCAAGTCCAGGACGTCCGGTTCCGCCGGCAGGAGGGCCTCGATGGCAGTGGCATCCGCGCGCTCCGCCTCAAGTTGAGCCTCCGCCGCCTGGTTAGCATCCACGACATCCGGTTCTGCCTGCAGGGGAGCCTCGATGGCAGCGGCATGCGCGCGCTCCACGTTGAGTTGAGCCTCTGCCTCCCGGTCCTCCTTTAGTATCACCATGTTGAACCACTGGTCCGCCTACACCATGGGGGACTCGGACGCCGGCACAAAGTCGACGTCCATCGTCTCATACCCATCGGGGGCCTTCTGCGCCACGACCTCCGCCATGAACATTGGATCGGCTTCCTCCTCCTCGTAGCTTAGCTCTAGAGAACTCGGGGATTGGCCCGCCGCAAAGCGAGCTTGGGAACGGAGGTCTGTGGTGCCTACCGCCGCCGTGATTTCTGCGCGGCGCTCCGGCGTCAACATCTTGTAGTAAGTGATCTTGCGGCGCACCATGGCTGTCCGGAGAACTAGGGGACGCTTGATGCGGGTTAGGGGATCGAAAGGTGGGGGAATGGGCTGGAGATTAGGTGTGTTTTTAGTGCAGTGGCTGGCGTAGGCCTAGCAGCGAAGGTTCTGGTGCGAATAGTGGTTCCGGTGACGACCGGTCAATCGGTTTTGACTGTACATCGCTCTTGTCGCATTCGCGTTGCAGCCCGGCATGCTGGACCCTCCACGTCGCTCACCGAATGGAACACGCTTTGTCTTGCGTTTTCGCTCGCTTGTGGGACCGCAGTTGAGAGCAAACCAACGTCCCTCCCCCTCCCCCGCCCGCGTCATTTATACTACCACTCCCTCCGTTTTATGCGGAGTAAATAAAAACAGAGGGAGTATACTACGGATGAGGATCCCCTGACGTGGCCAAACCCATTGAGTAACTGACATGCGGGGCCTAGCAAGCATGGGGTCCGCCAGTAAGTGACCGAAAGGGAGGGTAAGGCAGGGATACCTACGTCAGAGGATCCATTTCCACTACTACTCCCTCCTTCCATTTACTATACAAGGCCTAATGCGTTTTTCGAGGCTAACTTTGACCAAATGTTAGAGTAATAATATATGGCATGCAACTTACACAAAGAATACGGTCAAAGTCGTATGTGAAAAGAGTTTCCAATGGTATAATTTTCACATTATACATCTCATGTACTATTAATCTTGCCAATAGTCAAAGAAGGTTTTGAAAAATGCATTAGAGCATGGTTAATAATATAGGCGGTCGATGGCTATGAGGGACTGCCATGTCATCTATAGCCATCATCTATTATATGCACTCATACAGTAGTGTGGGCTATAAGGTTGGCTATTTCCCACAAAAAATTTATAAGGTTGGCTATTGTATTAGTACTTTTTTCCATCTCCTCTCTATCTCTTTCTTCATATTTATTGTATTTAACTAGGAATGCGTATATAGCTAGGCTCTTGCATGAGAGCTCACTCCCCTTACTTTTTCACATCTCTCTCCTCCACATAGGCCCTATATAAATGGAAGGAGGGAGTACTACTATGAGCACTGCATACTCTAGTACAGATGTTGTCAGTACTCCACTAGTACTATTAGACAGGGAGCTTAAAAAAGTTTCTATTGGACTGGCTATACGTGGCGAAATCCTAGTAGGAAGAGCATGCGCGAGAACAAGCACATTCACGTGGTTGAAAACAAATTGGAAACCATCTCGAGTACAAATCTAGGAGTACATACGAATCTAACAATATTGATTGGGTGTTGTTGAATGTTGATACTTTTTTGATCAAAGTAGAGATACTTTGACTACAAATAAAACTTATATGTAAACTAGAAAGGACAGGAGGGAGTATTGTACGTTAAAAAACGAAACGAACATTGAATACCCTTTATATATGATTTGCGGATGCTATGATCACCGGTTCAAAATTTTGAATCCGCCTTAGGTATCACGTGCCCCCACTCGTTCTCTCTCGATTTCATCTCGGGGTCCGGAGATCGATTGAAAGAGGACTAGGGTGGGTACATGCGAATGATACTCGGCAGAATGTTCAAATGAGGCATGCGGGAGGATGGACTCGACCGGAGGGTCACATGATCGATGGAGAAGAGGGTTGGAGAGGAATGAGAAATAAGAAAATGCCACATGATTATACTTGAATGGCTCAAATAAACAATAAGTTGTCTCGCTTGGCCTACATAGTGAAAGGCCTAATGCGCAACACGGAGCACTGACGCTCGAATATGGCCGGGAAAACAGGGAAACCGACATGTGGGGCACACCCGTCGGGACGACGTAGCGCAGAGTAGTCCAATGGAGGAGCTGGCCCACGACCTCCTCGCCACCGACAACCGTTCATGTGGGTCGTGGGGGCCAACAACGTGGCGTAGCTCCAGCACCGCCTCTGGACACGGCGACCACGGTGAGAGACACGCTCATCGTCGCTAGACACGGTCGGTTTCAGTGTGCTGAGGGTGGCGTTAGTGCTGTGGCACGACCAACAGTATGTTTGATTTGTGCCCAAGGTTGCCCCATCAAAGCATTGGGTAGCCAAAATTTTGGTTGAGGTTTTGGTTGCCCATGATTTGGCTGACATTGGCAAGAAAAATGAACTAGAGTTGGCTAGAGTTCATTGGCATGCCAAAAAATGGCAGCCATCCAAACAAAGACCAATCTTTGGGTCATGACCAAAATTTTGGTAAGGTGCACTTTGGCCACAATACAAACACACCCCAACACCCGGCTCGCCGAGGATGCACGGGGCACCGCGACGCGTCCGCGGAGTGGTGTAGCGCGGCTAACTGAATCCTCAGGACCTGAGACCATGCCGGGTCGTCTTACTTTTTCAATGACATGCGGGGATCGCATGTGAGCAAAGGGCATCTCCAACGTTGCCACGACCGCAGCTGACTACCCTGGCACACCAAAAACCCTCGTCCCTCGCGCCATCGTGCGGTGCGTTCCCAGCCGATGCCAGCTGCCGGCATTCATGTCGTCCGTTCGTATGCCATCGTTAAGAGGCTCGGTGCCCGAGGAACCAACTCCGGCGACTTAATGACGCACCCGGACGCTTGGCCTCACCGGAATGCGCTACTTAAAGCGGCAACTCCCAGCTAATCTCCACACCATAGCGCATCGTCCTCCCACCTGGCACCACATCTGCCATGACCGCAAGCGTGAACGCTCTGTGGGAGAGCTTGCCTTCGGGGATGAAGCTCGAGGTCGCCGACCTCGCTCAAGTCGCCTCTCGCGACGCAATAGCGGCATAGCCAGACACGGACGCGACCACACAAGCGGTGGCCACGCTGGCGGTCGACGATGGGAGCACTGTTAGCCACGTGTCCTACTTGCCACCGTCCAACGTCCGGCACCGCCGAGGTCGGGGACTCCTCCGAGGATGAGTAGGGCATGGGAGGCGGCAGGGCATGGTGTGCCAACTGGCTGGTCCGTATCCCGTGTTCTACTCTTCCTCGCCGAAGACCGCACCTTCACTTCACGGGTCTTGAACCCTGCCCCAGTACATAGAGATCGCAGATGGAGGACGTCGGTCGCCGCCGCAGAATAGGTTTAGGGTCGGTTTCTTTTATTTTTCTGTCCTATAAAAGTTTGAAATGTAATGAAAATCTGTTGTGTTTGCATTAATCTCGGCCGGTGTATATGAAGTTTCACAATAATATAGTATATTGTAGGAGTACTAGCAAGATGTCCGTGCGTTGCACGGAAGATCAAGATCTTGTGGGAGAAAAAGATGAACGAGGGAAAGCCTTATCTGCAAATGTGGAGAGGAGTGCGGGTAAATTGTCATAGTTTCCTTCCTATCCGTTAGATATAGATCGGACGGCCTATATTGCAGGATGACGGGCACACCATCATCACCAACTTTGCTTTTTATTGAACTGAGACAAAGCTAACATGCAAAGTAAAATAAACACATAGGGTCTCCAATAGTACGTCCACTACACATTCACGCATTTCACATCTTTCTACATCTACGGGAACCTACGAAAGGGTTAACGTAAATTGCCTCTCTCTCTCCTCCCCTGATTTTCATGGCGGTAGGCCCCTCCCTCCCCCCAATCTACAATGAACAGATCACACATTTCACATTGTGTTCATTACGTAACTGGGATTACGTAGGTGTAGCATTACTCGTCCTAAAAAATCCAACTAAGCCAACCTCCCAGCATATCGCGCGAGAAAACACCCGGCCGCGCCGTTTTAGTCGGCATTACTGGATTACTAGTAGTAGTATCGATGGATCGCGCGAAGCAACAAGTTTTTTTTTAGGGGGCGAAGCACCTAGTTTAAAAGGAAAAAAGGCGGTACACTCACAACACTCCTATCGCGGTCGCATTGCACCCCACACACGTTCGGTCCTGCACACGGCTCATGCAAACGGAACGCACTTCGGCTTGCCTCTTCACTGACACATGGGACTGCACTTGGAGAAACCGACCATGCGCCAAAGTCCCCCCGCCCACCGCGCGAAAATCCTCCCCCCCACCACCCAAAAATTCCCCCCAAATCCATTTCAACCGCCCTTCGGCCAACTAGCCAATAATATTCCCCAAACCCCCCTCCCCCCTTCCCCCTCCACTCCATTCGCTCTGCCAAAGCCGCCCTCCCCGCCGCGCCGATACGTCGGTGGCGCGGTTCGTCGAGGGGATGCACGGCGATCCTCTCGCTCCCACGGTACGCTCTCATAGACTGCTGTCCTCTAGCCGCGGCGCCACCGCTGGCGACGTTCTTGTGGAGGGGCACGGCGGTCAGCGCCGCCACCGCTGGCGACATTCGTGTGGAGACGCACGGCGGTCAGCTTCTCCCACGGTACGCGCATTCTAGACTGAGGCCCCGTGCATGTCGGTATAGCGCTGAATATTAGCTGATAGACGCTGTTAATCTCACTATTTGCCGAAGTAGTTTACAGTCAATATGCTCTGCTTAAGAAGCTTCCTTGCCCTGTTCTGCACTCAATCTGCTTAGCTGAGATGGCATGCCAAGGCCGATTAGTTGCTAAAATATCCTGCCATATATTTATTGTGACGTAGATTGCCATGGTCTAGTAGCCAATCTGTTAGGTGAAATAGCTCTACACCGTTTTATACTCGATCTTTGTTGCTGCGATGGCCTTCGATAGTTCGATGGCTCTGTGCTCGGCCTCATTGACTGCTGAAATAGCCTGCATAATTTAGTACTCAAATCTATTTGCTGAATTAGCTTTACATATATTTCGTTACTTAGATCTGCTCGTCCAAATATCTTGCCATAGCTTTAGACATCGACCTAGGTATTTTTTTGGACTTCATAAAAAAGCATATATGTTTTTCCTGTAATATCTAGTAGAAGAACTAATTTGTATGTCTAACAGATAGATAGGACTTGGATAACTTCTGCTCGAAGATTCTCCGCTGCATATGTTGAGGGGGTTGAAAACTTCATGAACTTTATCAGAGCTGAGTACGGTGGTCCAAAATCAGATGTGCTCTGCCCGTGTAGAAGTTGTATGAATTCAGTTACAAGACCCGTGTCAACTGTGCAAAATCATCTACACTTGTATGGGATGTCGGTCACATATACTAGGTGGGTCCATCATGGTGAAACTATGAACGTCAATGTTATTGACCACATGGAAGCAGCAGATCACCATCTTGATCTTCCTGATGCTCAGGTGGAAGAGGAGGAGGAGGTGGTGGTGGCGGAGCCAGTGAGTTTGACCAACATTGAAACAATGCTATGAAATGCTCGTTCATTCTATGAACTTTCACCTGCAGAAGAAAAACGGTGGGCCCGCATGTTGGAACAATGCAATGTGGTTGTCACCCCAGGAAATAAGCTGTCAGTATTCTCGGCTATGGTCACCTTTCTTCAGGTGAAGACATCTGAGCGGATGACCAACAAATCATTCGATGCGATGTTGGTTGCTTTCCGCAAATCTTTCCCAGATGTGTCTGAGCTGCCACACACCTACAGTAAAATGAAGAATTTCCTTCATGCAGTTGGAATTGGATATGATATGATCCATGTTTGTAAGAATAATTGTGTTCTGTTCGGGAAGGATTATGCCAACTTAAGTGAATGCCCGAAATGCTAATCATCAAGATGGAAAGATGGCGATGCTGTCAAGAGGATTCCTCATAATGTTCTGAGACATTTTCCAATTATACCAAGATTGCAGAGGTTGTTTCATGATGCTGAAACAAGAGAGGATGTACGGTGGCATTCTAGGAACTAGGAGTACAGAGATCAGAATGTAATGAGCCATCCATCTCATGGTAGTTGAAGGAAATATGCCCTAGAGGCAATAATAAAGCTATTATTTATTTCCTTATATCATGATAAATGTTTATTATTCATGCTAGAATTGTATTAACCGGAAACATGATACATGTGTGAATACATAGACAAACAGAGTGTCACTAGTATGCCTCTACTTGACTAGCTCGTTGATCAAAGATGGTTATGTTTCCTAACCATAGACATAAGTTGTCATTTGATTAAACGGGATCACATCATTAGGAGAATGATGTGATTGACTTGACCCATTTCGTTAGCTTAGCACTCGATTGTTTAGTATTCTGCTATTGCTTTCTTCATGACTTATACATGTTCCTATGACTATGAGATTATGCAACTCCCGTTTACCGGAGGAACACTTTGTGTGCTACCAAATGTCACAACGTAACTGGGTGATTATAAAGGTGTTCTACAGGTGTCTCCAAAAGTACTTGTTGGGTTGGCGTATTTCGAGATTAGGATTTGTCACTTCGATTGTCGGAGAAGTATCTCTGGGCCCACTCAGTAATGCACATCACTATAAGCCTTGCAAGCATTGTAACTAATAAGTTAGTTGCGGGATGATGTATTACGGAACGAGTAAAGAGACTTGCCGGTAACGAGATTAAACTAGGTATTGAGATACCGACGATCGAATCTCGGGCAAGTAACATATCGATGACAAAGGGAACAACGTATGTTGTTATGCGGTTTGACCGATAAAGATCTTCGTAGAATATGTGGGAGCCAATATGAGCATCCAGGTTCCGCTATTAGTTATTGACCGGAGACGTGTCTCGGTCATGTCTACATAGTTCTCAAACCCGTAGGGTCCGCACGCTTAAAGTTAGATGATAGTTATATTATGAGTTTATGTGTTTTGATGTACCGAAGATAGTTCAGAGTCCCGGATGTGATCACGGACATGACGAGGAGTCTCGAAATGGTCGAGACATGAATATTGATATATTGGGCGACTATATTCAGACACCGAAATGGTTCCGGGGGTTATCGGATAAATACCGGAGTACCGGGGATTACCGGAA
This sequence comes from Aegilops tauschii subsp. strangulata, assembly GCF_002575655.3. Taxonomy (NCBI): domain Eukaryota; kingdom Viridiplantae; phylum Streptophyta; class Magnoliopsida; order Poales; family Poaceae; genus Aegilops; species Aegilops tauschii. The sequence goes on from NC_053039.3 coordinate 53,301,341, forward strand.
CCCCCCGGGGAGTTAATGAGCCACATGGGCCCAAAGTGGAGAAGAGGAGGGGCGGCCAGGGCAGGCCGCGCGCCCCCTTCCCCTCTAGTACGAATAGGACAAGGAGGGGGGGGCGCCCCCCCTTTCCTTCCTCTCCTCTCTCCCCTTCCTTCCCCTCTCCTACTTGGACAAGGAAAGGAGGGAGTCCTACTCCCGGTGGGAGTAGGACTCCTCCCTGGCGCGCCCCTCCTGGCCGGCCGCCCCCTCCCCCTTGCTCCTTTATATACGGGGGCAGGGGGGCACCTCTAGACACAACAATTGATCCTTGAGATCTATTAGCCGTGTGCGGTGCCCCCCTCCACCATAATCCACCTCGATAATATCGTAGCGGTGCTTAGGCGAAGCCCTGCGTCGGTGGAACATCATCATCGTCACCACGCTGTCGTGCTGACGGAACTCTCCCTCAAAGCTCGGCTGGATCGGAGTTCGAGGGACGTCATCGAGCTGAAGGTGTGCTGAACTCGGAGGTGCCGTGCGTTCGGTACTTGATCGGTCGGATCATGAAGACGTACGACTACATCAACCGTGTTGTGCTAACGCTTCCGCTTTCGGTCTACGAGGGTACGTGGACACACTCTCCCCTCTCGTTGTTATGCATCACCATGATCTTGCGTGTGCGTAGGAATTTTTTGAAATTACTACGTTTCCCAACAGTGGCATCCGAGCCAGGTTTTATGCGTAGATGTTATATGCACGAGTAGAACACAAGTGAGTTGTGGGCGATACAAGTCATACTGCTTACCAGCATGTCATACTTTGGTTCGGCGGTATTGTTGGATGAAGTGGCCCAGACCGACATTACGCGTATGCTTACGCGAGACTGGTTCTACCGACGTGCTTTGCACACAGGTGGCTGGCGGGTGTCATTTTCTCCAACTTTAGGTGAACCGAGTGTGACTACGCCCGGTCCTTGAGAAGGTTAAAACATCACTAACTTGACGAACTATTGTTGTGGTTTTGATGCGTAGGTAAGAACGGTTCTTGCTAAGCCCGTAGCAGCCACATAAAACTTGCAACAACAAAGTAGAGGACGTCTAACTTGTTTTTGCAGGGCATGTTGTGATGTGATATGGTCATGGCATGATGATAAATTTTATTGTATGAGATGATCATGTTTTGTAACCGAGTTATCGGCAACTGGCAGGAGCCATATGGTTGTCGCTTTATTGTATGCAATGCAATCGCCCTGTAATGCTTTACTTTATCACTAAGCGGTAGCGATAGTCGTAGAAGCATAAGTTGGCGAGACGACAACGATGCTACGATGGAGATCAAGGTGCCGCTCCGGTGACGATGGTGATCATGACGGTGCTTCGGAGATGGAGATCACAAGCACAAGATGATGACGGCCATATCATATCACTTATATTGATTGCATGTGATGTTTATCTTTTATGCATCTTATCTTGCTTTGATTGACGGTAGCATTTTAAGATGATCTCTCACTAAATTATCAAGGTATAAGTGTTCTCCCTGAGTATGCACCATTGCGAAAGTTCTTCGTGCTGAGACACCACGTGATGATCGGGTGTGATAGGCTCTACGTTCAAATACAACGGGTGCAAAACAGTTGCACACACGGAATACTCAGGTTAAACTTGATGAGCCTAGCATATAACAGATATGGCCTCGGAACACTGAGACCGAAAGGTCGAGCGTGAATCATATAGTAGATATGATCAACATAGTGATGTCCACCATTGAAACTACTCCATCTCACGTGATGATCGGACATGGTTTAGTTGATTTGGATCAAGTGATCACTTAGAGGATTAGAGGGATGTCTATCTAAGTGGGAGTTCTTAAGTAATATGATTAATTGAACTTAAATTTATCATGAACTTAGTACCTGATAGTATTTTGTCTATGTTGATTGTAGATAGGTGGCCCGTGCTGTTGTTCCGTTGAATTTTAATGCGTTCCTTGAGAAAGCAAAGTTGAAAGATGATGGTAGAAATTACACGGACTAGGTCCGTAACCTGAGGATTATCCTCATTGCTGCACAGAAGAATTACGTCCTGGAAGCACCGCTAGGTGCCAGACCTCCTGCAGGAGCAACACCAGATGTTATGAACGTCTGGCAGAGCAAAGCTGATGACTACTCGATAGTTCAGTGTGCCATGCTTTACGGCTTAGAACCGGGACTTCAACGACGTTTTGAACGTCATGGAGCATATGAGATGTTCCAGGAGTTGAAGTTAATATTTTAAGAAAATGCCCGGATTGAGAAATATGAAGTCTCCAATAAGTTCTACAGTTGTAAGATGGAGGAGAATAGTTCTGTCAGTGAGCATATACTCAAAATGTCTGGGTATAACAATCACTTGATTCAACTGGGAGTTAATCTTCCGGATTATAGCGTCATTGACAGAATTCTTCAATCACTGCCACCAAGCTACAAAAGCTTCGTGATGAACTATAACATGCAAGGGATGGATAAGACGATTCCCGAGCTCTTCGCAATGCTAAAAGCTGTGGAGATAGAAATCAAAAAGGAGCATCAAGTGTTGATGGTCAACAAGACCACCAGTTTCAAGAAAAAGGGCAAAGGGAAGAAGAAGGGGAACTTCAAGAAGAACAGCAAACAAGTTGCTGCTAAGGAGAAGAAACCCAAGTCTGGACCTAAGCCTGAGGCTAAGTGCTTCTACTGCAAACAGACTGGTCATTGGAAGCGGAACTACCCCAAGTATTTGGCGGATAAGAAGGATGGTAGGGTGAACAAAGGTATATGTGATATACATGTTATTGATGTGTACCTTACTAATGCTCGCAGTAGCACCTGGGTATTTGATACTGGTTCTGTTGCTAATATTTGCAACTTGAAACAGGGACTACGGATTAAGCGAAGATTGGCTAAGGACGAGGTGACGATGCACGTGGGAAATGGTTCCAAAGTCGATGTGATCGCAGTCGGCATGCTACCTCTACATCTACCTTCGGGATTAGTTTTAGACCTGAATAATTGTTATTTGGTGCCAGCGTTGAGCATGAACATTATATCTGGATCTTGTTTGATGCGAGACAGTTATTCATTTAAATCAGATAATAATGGTTGTTCTATTTATATGAGTAATATCTTTTATGGTCATGCACCCTTGAAGAGTGGTCTATTTTTATTAGATCTCGATAGTAGTGATACACATATTCATAATATTGAAACCAAAAGATGCAGAGTTGATAATGATAGTGCAACTTATTTGTGGCACTACCGTTTAGGTCATATTGGTGTAAAGCGCATGAAGAAACTCCATACTGATGAACTTTTGGAATCACTTGATTATGAATCACTTGGTACTTGCGAACCGTGCCTCATGGGCAAGATGACTAAAACGCCATTCTCCGGAACTATGGAGCGAGCAACAGATTTATTGGAAATCATACATACAGATGTATGTGGTCCGATGAATGTTGAGGCTCGCGGCGGGTATCGTTATTTTCTCACCTTCACAGATGATTTAAGCAGATATGGGTATATCTACTTAATGAAACATAAATCTGAAACATTTGAAAAGTTCAAAGAATTTCAGAGTGAAGTGGAAAATCATTGTAATAAGAAAATAAAGTTTCTACGATCTGATCGTGGAGGAGAATATTTGAGTTAAGAGTTTGGTCTTCATTTGAAACAATGTGGAATAGTTTCGCAACTCACGCCACCCGGAACACCACAGCGTAATGGTGTGTCCGAATGTCGTAATCGTACTTTACTAGATATGGTGCGATCTATGATGTCTCTTACTGATTTACCGCTATCGTTTTGGGGTTATGCTCTAGAGACAGCTGCATTCACGTTAAATAGGGCACCATCTAAATCCGTTGAGACGATGCCTTATGAACTATGGTTTGGCAAGAAACCAAAGTTGTCGTTTCTTAAAGTTTGGGGCTGCGATGCTTATGTGAAAAAGCTTCAACCTGATAATCTCGAACCCAAATCGGAGAAATGTTTCTTCATAGGATATCCAAAGGGAACTATTGGGTACACCTTCTATCACAGATCTGAAGGCAAGACTTTTGTTGCTAAATTTGGATCCTTTCTAGAAAAGGAGTTTCTCTCGAAAGAAGTGAGTGGGAGGAAAGTAGAACTTGATGAGGTAACTGTACCCGCTCCCTTATTGGAAAGTAGTTCATCACAGAAACCGGTTCCTGTGACACCTACACCAATTAGTGAGGAAGTTAATGATGATGATCATGAAACTTCAGATCAAGTTGTTACTGAACCTCGTAGGTCAACCAGAGACAGATCCGCACCAGAGTGGTACGGTAATCCTGTTCTAGAAGTTATGTTACTAGACCATGACGAACCTACGAACTATGAAGAGGCGATGGTGAGCCCAGATTCCGCAAAATGGCTTGAGGCCATGAAATCTGAGATGGGATCCATGTATGAGAACAAAGTGTGGACTTTCGTTGACTTGCCCGATGATCAGCAAGCCATTGAGAATAAATGGATCTTCAAGAAGAAGACTGACGCTGACGGTAATGTTACTTTCTATAAAGCTCGACTTGTTGCAAAAGGTTTTCGACAAGTTCAAGGGATTGACTACGTTGAGACTTTCTCACCCGTAGCGATGCTTAAGTCTGTCCGAATCATGTTAGCAATTGCCGCATTTTATGATTATGAAATTTGTCAAATGGATGTCAAAACTGCATTCCTTAATGGATTTCTGGAAGAAGAGTTGTATATGATGCAACCGGAAGGTTTTGTCGATCCAAAGGGAGCTAACAAAGTGTGCAAGCTCCAGCGATCCATTTATGGACTGGTGCAAGCCTCTCGGAGTTGGAATAAACGTTTGGATAGTGTGATCAAAGCATATGGATTTATACAGACTTTTGGAGAAGCCTGTATTTACAAGAAAGTGAGTGGGAGCTCTGTAGCATTTCTGATATTATATGTAGATGACATATTGTTAATTGGAAATGATATAGAATTTCTGGATAGCATAAAGGGATATTTGAACAAGAGTTTTTCAATGAAAGACCTCGGTGAAGCTGCTTATATATTGGGCATCAAGATCTATAGAGATAGATCAAGACGCTTAATTGGCTTTCACAAAGTACATACCTTGACAAAGTTTTGAAAAAGTTCAAAATGGATCAAGCAAAGAAAGGGTTCTTGCCTGTGTTACAAGGTGTGAAATTGAGTCAGACTCAATGCCCGACCACTGCAGAAGATAGAGAGAAAATGAAAGAAGTTCCATATGCTTCAGCCATAGGCTCTATCATGTGTGCAATGCTGTGTACCAGACCTGATGTGTGCCTTGCTATTAGTTTAGCAGGGAGGTACCAAAGTAATCCAGGACTAGATCACTGGACAACGGTCAAGAACATCCTGAAATACCTGAAAAGGACTAAGGATATGTTTCTCGTTTATGGAGGTGACAAAGAGCTAGTCGTAAATGGTTACGTTGATGCAAGCTTTGACACTGATCCGAACGATTCTAAATCGCAAACTGGATACATGTTTATATTGAACGGTGGAGTTGTCAGTTGGTGCAGTTCTAAACAAAGCGTCGTGGCGGGATCTACATGTGAAGCGGAGTACATAGCTGCTTCAGAAGCAGGAAATGAAGGAGTCTGGTTGAAGGAGTTCATATCCGATCTAGGTGCCATACCTCGTGCATCGGGTCCAATGAAAATCTTTTGTGACAATACTGGTGCAATTGCCTTAGCAAAGGAATCCAGATTTCACAAGAGAACCAAGCACATCAAGAGACGCTTCAATTCCATCCGGGACCAAGTCCAGGTGGGAGACATAGAGATTTGCAAGATACATACGGATCTGAATGTTGCAGACCCGTAGACTAAGCCTCTTCCACGAGCAAAACATGATCAGCACCAAGGCTCCATGGGTGTTAGAATCATTACTGTGTAATCTAGATTATTGACTCTAGTGCAAGTGGGAGACTGAAGGAAATATGCCCTAGAGGCAATAATAAAGTTATTATTTATTTCTTTATATCATGATAAATGTTTATTATTCATGCTAGAATTGTATTAACCAAAAACATGATACATGTGTGAATACATAGACAAACAGAGTGTCACTAGTATGCCTCTACTTGACTAGCTCGTTGATCAAAGATGGTTATGTTTCCTAACCATAGACATAAGTTGTCATTGATTAAACGAGGTCACATCATTACGAGAATGATGTGATTGACTTGACCCATTCTGTTAGCTTAGCACTTGATCGTTTAGTATTCTGCTATTGCTTTCTTCATGACTTATACATGTTCCTATGACTATGAGATTATGCAACTCCCGTTTACCGGAGGAACACTTTGTGTGCTACCAAACGTTACAACGTAACTGGGTGATTATAAAGGTGCTCTATAGGTGTCTCCAAAGGTACTTCTTGGGTTGGCGTATTTCGAGATTAGGATTTGTCACTCCGATTGTCGGAGAGGTACCTCTGGGCCTACTCAGTAATGCACATCACTATAAGCCTTGCAAGCATTGTAACTAATAAGTTAGTTGTGGGATGATGTATTACGGAACGAGTAAAGAGACTTGACGGTAACGAGATTAAACTAGGTATTGAGATACCGACGATCGAATCTCGGGCAAGTAACATATCGATGACAAAGGGAACAACGTATGTTGTTATGCGGTTTGACTGATAAAGATCTTCGTAGAATATGTGGGAGCCAATATGAGCATCCAGGTTCCGCTATTGGTTATTGACCGGAGACGTGTCTCGGTCATGTCTACATAGTTCTCGAACCCTTAGGGTCCGCACGCATAAAGTTAGATGACGGTTATATTATGAGTTTATGTGTTTTGATGTACCGAAGATAGTTCAGAGTCCCGGATGTGATCACGGACATGATGAGGAGTCTCGAAATGGTCGAGACATGAAAATTGATATATTGGACGACTATATTCGGACACTGGAATGGTTCCGGGGGTTATCGGATAAATACCGGAGTACCGGGGGGTTACCGGAACCCCCCGGGGGGTTAATGGGCCACATGGGCCCAAAGTGGAGAAGAGGAGGGGCGGCCAGGGCAGGCCGCGCGCCCCCTTCCCCTCTAGTCCGAGTAGGACAAGGAGGGGGGCGGCGCCCCCCTTTCCTTCCTCTCCTCTCTCCCCTTCCTTCCCCTCTCCTACTTGGACAAGGAAATGAGGGAGTCCTACTCCCGGTGGGAGTAGGACTCCTCCCTGGCGCGCCCCTCCTGGCCGGCCACCCCCTCCCCCTTGCTCCTTTATATATGGGGGCAGGGGGCACCTCTACACACAACAATTGATCCTTGAGATCTACTAGCCGTGTGCGGTGCCCCCCTCCACCATAATCGACCTCGATAATATCGTAGCAGTGCTTAGGCAAAGCCCTGCGTCGGTAGAACATCATCGTTGTCACCACGCCGTCGTGCTGACGGAACTCTCCCTCAAAGCTCGGCTGGATCGGAGTTCGAGAGACGTCATCGAGCTGAACGTGTGCTAAACTCGGAGGTGCCGTGCGTTCGGTACTTGATCGGTCGGATCGTGACGACGTACGACTACATCAACCGCGTTGTGCTAACGCTTCGACTTTCGGTCTACGAGGGTACATGGACACACTCTCCCCTCTTGTTGCTATGCATCACCATGATCTTGCGTGTGCGTAGGATTTTTTTTGAAATTACTACGTTTCCCAACAGTAGTGAGTGGAAAGCTTCAATCATAAACACAAAAAGTTTGCTGCTGACCCGAGAAACATTAGACTTGGCTTAGCTTTAGATGGATTTAACCCATTTGGCCACCAGAGCGCCACATATAGCATGTGGCCAGTGCTTGTTATCCCTTACAATATGCCTCCAAATGTCTGCACCAAAGAATCAAACTACATGATGGCCTTGCTCATCCCTGGTCCAAAAAGTCCTGGAAAGGATTTTGATTTGTTCATGGAACCTCTTGTGGAGGAAGTTCAACAGCTATGGAGGGGTGTTCTCACTCGAGACCTATATAGCAGCCCACCAGCCTATTTCTTTCTGCGTGCTGTTATAATTTGGTGCGTCCATGATTATCCAGCTTTGGGCACTATGTCAGGGCGAACGACACATGGTTACAAGGCATGTGTTCGCTGTGACAGGAATCCGCTGTCATACGCAATACTTAGCAAGATCTGTTACATTGGACACCGCCGTTTCCTTGCCAAGGACAAGCCGCATCCTAGAAGATACCGAAGACATGTGTTCAATGCAAAGCATGAAAACCGTGATGCGCCAAAGAGGCTCACCGCCGATGAGTTGCAAGTGGAATTAGAGAAGGTCAGGCATATTACACCAGGAAACCATCCTGGTAATGGTAGCGAGAAAAGGAAGCGTGGCAAGGCAGAAGAGAGATTATTGTTTACCCGCAGGTACACTTTGTGGGACTTGGAGTATTGGAAAGATTTGGATCTGCGGCATAATCTTGAGGTGATGCACATCGAGAAAAATATATGTGACAGCATTATCGGCACACTTCTTAATATTGAAGGCAAGACGAAAGATACCTTAAAATCTAGGATTGATTTGACACACCTGGGTATCAGACATGATTTGCAGGTGCAAGATGAAGGTAAACCATGGGATATGGCACCAGCTGTGTACGTCTTGGACAAGGTAAAAAGAAAATAATTCTACGAGGCCCTGTCACGTGTGAGATTCCCACATGGATTTGCTTCCAACCCTGAAAGGAGAGTCAGTGCAGATGGAAACAAGGTACAAGGGTTGAAAACTCATGACTGCCACGTCCTACTTCATAGGGTTTTACCTGTTATCCTTAGAGGATTGGGACCTATTGGAAGGATTAATGATGTTCTTATTGTTGCAAATAGGAATTATGTGCCCATAGATTTTATTGTTCTTGATATAGATTGCAATCTTTAATGTCCTATTATTCTTGGTAGACCTTTCCTTAGAACGATTGGTGCAATTATTGATATGAAGGAAGGAAATATTAGATTCCAATTTCCATTAAGGAAAGGCATGGAACACTTTCCTAGGAAGAAAATCAAATTACCTTATGAATCTATTATGAGAGCCACTTATGAATTGAATACCAAAGATGGCAATACTTAGATCTATTCTCGCTTTTATGCCTAGCTAGGGGCGTTAAACGATAGCGCTTGTTGGGAGGCAACCCAATTTTATTTTTGTTCCTTGCTTTTTGTTCCTGTTTAGTAATAAATAATTCATATAGCTTCTGCTTAGATGTGGTTTTATGTTTTAATTAGTGTTTGTGCCAAGTAGAACCTATAGGATCATCTTGGGTGATAGTTAATTTGATCTTGCTGAAAAACAGAAACTTTTGCGCGCACGAGAATAATTTTAATAAATCACAGAAACGTGATTTTTAGTTGATTCTTTCTGAAGAAGATTAATAGACAAATTTCCTAGGACTTCCTATTTTGGTAGGATTTTTAGCGTTCCAGAAGTATTCCAAAGTTACAGATTACTACAGACTGTTCTGTTTTTGACAGATTCTGTTTTTTGTGTGTTGTTTGCTTATTTTGATGAATCTATGGCTAGTATCGGGGGGTATGAACCATAGAGAAGTTGGAATACAGTAGGTTTAACACCAATATAAATAAATAATGAGTTCATTACAGTACCTTAAGTGGTGGTTTTTATTTCTTGCAATAACGGAGCTTGTGAGATTTCCTGTTGAGTTTTGTGTTGTGAAGTTTTCATGTTTTGGGTAAAGATTTGATGGACTATGGAATAAGGAGTGGCAAGAGCCTAAGTTTGGGGATGCCCATGGCACCCAGGATAATTCAAGGACAACCAAAAGCCTAAGCTTGGGGATGCCCCGGAAGGCATCCCCTCTTTCGTCTTCATCTATCGGTAACTTTACTTGGAGCTATATTTTTATTCACCACATGATATGTGTTTTGCTTGGAGCGTCGTGTATGATATGAGTCTTTGCTTTTTAGTTTACCACAATCATCCTTTCTGTACACACCTTATGGGAGAGACACACATGATTTGGAATTTATTAGAATAATCTATGTGCTTCACTTATATCTTTTGAGCTAGACAATTTTGCTTTAGTGCTTCACTTATATCTTTTTAGAGCACGGCGGTGGCTTTATTTTGTAGAAATTATTGATCTCTCATGCTTCACTTATATTATTTTGAGAGTCTTTTAGAACAGCATGGTATTTGCTATGGTTATAAAATTGGTCCTAGAATGATGGGCATCCAAGTTGGGTATAATAAAAACTATCATAGAAAGTGCATTGAATACTATGATCAATTTGATGCTTGATAATTATTTTGAGATATAAAGGTGGTAATGTTAGAGTTATGATAGTTGGGTAATTACGAAATTGAGAAATACTTGTGTTGAAGTTGGCAAGTCCTGTAGCATGCACGTATGGTAAAAGTTGTGTAACAAATTTGTTGCATGGGGGGCTCTTTTGATTGCCTTCCTTATGTGTGGAGGTCGGGATCGCGCAATGGTTAACTCCTACCAACCCTTCCCCTAGGAGCATGCGTAGTAGTACTTTGCTTCGAGGGCTAATAAACTTTTGCAATAAGTATATGAGTTCTTTATGACTAATGTGAGTCCATGGATTATACACACTCACACCCTTCCACCATTGCTAGCCTCTCTTGTGCCACGCAACTTTCGCCGGTATCATAAACCCACCGTTTACCTTCCTCAAAACAACCACCATACCTACCTATTATGGCATTTCCATAGCCATTCCGAGATATGTCGCCATGCAACTTTCCACCGTTCCGCTTATTATGACACGCTGCATCATTGTCATATTGCTTTTGCATGATCATGTAGTTGACATCGTATTTGTGGCAAGGCCACCTTCATAACTCTTTCATACATGTCGCTCTTGATTCATTGCATATCCCGGTACACTGCCGGAGGCATTCACATAGAGCCATATTTTGTTCTAAGTATTGAGTTGTAATTCTTGAGTTGTAAATCAATAAAAGTGTGATGATCTTCATTATTAGAGCATTGTCCCAAGTGAGGAAAGGATGATGGAGACTATGATTCCCCCACAAGTCGGGAGGAGACTCCGGACTTTATAAAAATAAAAGAGGCCAAAGAAGCCCAAACAAAAAAAGAGGCCAAAGATGCCCACAAAAAAATGAGAGAAAAAGAGAGAAGGGACAATGTTACTATCCTTTTTCCACACTTGTGCTTCAAAGTAGCACCATGATCTTCATGATAGAGAGTCTCCTATGTTGTCACTTTCATATACTAGTGGTAATTTTTCATTATAGAACTTGGCTTGTATATTCCAATGATGGGCTTCCTCAAAATGCCCTAGGTCTTCGTGAGCAAGCGAGTAGGATGCACATCCACTTAGTTTCTTTTGTTGAGCTTTCATACACTTATAGCTCTAGTGCATTCGTTGCATGGCAATCGCTACTAACTCAAATTGATATCTATTAATGGGCATCTCCATAGCCCATTGATACGCCTAGTTAATGTGAGACTTGTTGGGGAACGCATTAATTTCAAAAAAAATCCTATGGACACGCAAGATCATGGTGATGCATAGAAACGAGAGGGGAGAGTGTCGTCCACGTACCCTCGTAGACCGTAAGCGGAAGCATTATGACAACGTGGTTGATGTAGTCGTACGTCTTCACGATCGACCGATCCAAGTACCGAACGTACGGCACCTCCGCGATCTGCACACGTTCAGCTCAGTGACGTCCCACGAACTCACGATCCAGTAGAGCTTCGAGGGAGAGTTTCGTCAGCACAATGGCGTGATGACGGTGTTGATGAAGCTACCGACGCAGGGCTTCGCCTAAGCACAGCTACGATATGACCGAGGTGGATTATGGTGGAGGGGGGCACTGCACACGGCTAAAGATCAATGGTGAACTTGTGTGTCTCCATGGGGTGCCCCCTCCTCGTATATAAAGGAGTAGTGGAGGGGGAGGCCGCCGGCCAGGAGGAGGGCACGCCAAGGGGAGTCCTACTCCCACCGGGAGTAGGATTCCTCCCCCTTCCAAGTTGGAGTAGGAGAGGTAGGAAAGAGGAGGGAGAGAAGAAGGAAAGGGGGGCCGGCCCCCTCACCCAATCCGGATTGGGCTTGGGGGGAGCGCCCCCTCCTAGGCTTCCTCCTCCTCTATTCCACTAAGGCCCAATAAGGCCCATACACTTACTGGGGGGTTCCGGTAACCTCCCGGTACTCCGGTAACATCCCGATTTAACCCGGAACCATTCCGAAGTCCAAATATAGTTGTCCAATATATCGATCTTTATGTCTCGACCATTTCGAGACTTCTCGTCATGTCCGTGGTCATATCCGGGACTCCGAACTACCTTCGGTACATCAAAACACATAAACTCATAATACCGATCGTCACTGAATGTTAAGCAAGCGGACCCTACGGGTTCGAGAACTATGTAGACATGACCGAGACACGTCTCCGGTCAATAACCAATAGCGGAACCTGGATGCTCATATTGGCTCCTACATATTCTATGAAGATCTTTATCGGTCAAACCGCATAACAACATACGTTGTTCCCTTTGTCATCGGTATGTTACTTGCCCGAGATTCAATCGTCGGTATCTCAATACCTAGCTCAATCTCGCTACAGGTAAGTCTCTTTACTCGTTCTGTAATACATCATCCCGTAACTAACTCATTAGTCACACTGCTTGCAAGGCTTATAGTGATGTGCATTACCAAGAGGGCCCAAAGATACCTCTCCGACAATCGGAGTGACAAATCCTAATCTCGATCTATGCCAACTCAACAAGTACCATCGGAAACACCTGTAGAGCACCTTTATAATCACCCAGTTACATTGTGACGTTTGGTAGCACACAAAGTGTTCCTCCGGTAATCCGGAGTTGCATAATCTCATAGTCATAGGAATGTTGGGGAACGTAGCAGAAATTCAAAATTTTCTACGCATCACCAAGATCAATCTATGGAGTAATCTAGCAACGAGGGGAAGGGGAGTGCACCTACATACCATTGTAGATCGCGATGCGGAAGCGTTGCAAGAACGCGGATAAAGGAGTCGTACTCGTAGCGATTCAGATCGCGGTTGATTCCGATCTAAGCGCCGAACCACGGCGCCTCCGCGTTCAACACACGTGCAGCCCGGTGACGTCTCCCACGCCTTGATCCAGCAAGGAGAGAGGGAGAGGTTGGGGAAGACTCCATCCAGCAGCAGCACAACGGCGTGGTGGTGATGGAGGAGCGTGGCAATCCCGCAGGGCTTCGCCAAGCACCGCGGGCGAGGAGGAGGACATGGAAGAGGGGGAGGGCTGCGCCAGAACTTGGGTTGCTGCTGCCCTCCCACCCCCCACATATATATAGGGGCAAGAGAGAGGGGGGCCGGCCCCCTCAGATCCAATCTGAGGAGGGGGCGGCGGCCAGGGGGGTTGCCTTGCCCCCCAAGGCAAGGGGGGCGCCTCCCCTTAGGGTTCCCCCAAACCCCCAGGCGCATGGGCCCTGGGAGGGAAGGCGCCCAGCCCACTAAGGGGCTGGTCCCTCTCCACATACAGCCCATAGGGCCCTTCGGGGCTGGTGGCCCCTCCCGGTGGACCCCCGGAACCCACCGGTGGTCCCGGTACATTACCGGTGACGCCCGAAACTCTTCCGGTGGCCAAAACGGGACTTCCCATATATAAATCTTTACCTCCGGACCATTCCGGAACTCCTCGTGACGTCCGGGATCTCATCCGGGACTCCGAACAACATTCGGTAACCACGTATATCCATTCCCTATAACCCTAGCGTCATCGAACCTTAAGTGTGTAGACCCTACGGGTTCGGGAACCATGCAGACATGACCGAGACGTTCTTCGGTCAATAACCAACAGCGGGATCTGGATACCCATGTTGGCTCCCACATGTTCCACGATGATCTCATCGGGAACCACGATGTCGGGGATTCACTCAATCCCGTATACAATTCCCTTTGTCTATCGGTATGTTACTTGCCCGAGATTCGATCGTCAGTATCCCGATACCTTGTTCAATCTCGTTACCGGCAAGTCTCTTTACTCGTTCCGTAACACATCATCCCGTGATCAACTCCTTGGTCACATTGTGCCCATTATGATGATGTCCTACCGAGTGAGCCCAGAGATACCTCTCCGTTTACACGGAGTGACAAATCCCAGTCTCGATTCGCGCCAACCCAACAGACACTTTCGGAGATACCTGTAGTGCACCTTTATAGCCACCTAGTTACGTTGTGACGTTTGGTACACCCAAAGCATTCGTACGGTATCTGGGAGTTGCACAATCTCATGGTCTAAGGAAATGATACTTGACATTAGAAAAGCTCTTAGCAAACGAACTACACGATCTTGTGCTAGGCTTAGGATTGGGTCTTGTCCATCACATCATTCTCCTAATGATGTGATCCCGTTATCAACGACATCCAATGTCCATGGTCAGGAAACCGTAACCACCTGTTGATCAATGAGCTAGTCAACTAGAGGCTTACTAGGGACATGGTGTTGTCTATGTATCCACACATGTATCTGAGTTTCCTATCAATACAATTCTAGCATGGATAATAAACGATTATCATGAACAAGGAAATATAATAACAACCAATTTATTATTGCCTCTAGGGCATATTTCCAACAGTCTCCCACTTGCACTAGAGTCAATAATCTAGTTCACATCACCATGTGATTAACACTCACAGGTCACATCAACATGTGACCAATGTGACCAACATCCAAAGAGTTTACTAGAGTCAACAATCTAGTTCACATCACTATGTGATTAACACTCAATGAGTTCTGGTTTGATCATGTTATGCTTGTGAGAGACGTTATTAGTCAACGGGTCTGAACCTTTCAGATCCGTGTGTGCTTTACGAATATCTATGTCGTCTTGTGGATGCTACCACGCGCTACTTGGAGCCATTTCAAATAACTGCTCTACTATACGAATCCGGTTTACTACTCAGAGTCATCCGGATTAGTGTCAAAGTTGGCATCGACGTAACCCTTTACGACGAACTACTTTTCACCTCCATAATCGAGAAAATTCCTTAGTCCACTAGATACTAAGGATAAGTTCGACCGCTGTCATGTGATCCATTCCCGGATCACTATTGTACCCCTTGACCAACTCATGGCAAGGCACACTTCATGTGCGGTACACAGCATAGCATACTGTAGAGCCTACGTCTAAAGCATAGGGGACGACCTTCGTCCTTTCTCTCTCTTCTGCTGTGGTCAGGTCTTGAGTCTTACTCAATACTCACACCTTGTAACACAGCCAAGAACTCCTTCTTTGCTAATCTATTTTGAACTCTTTCAAAATCATGTCAAGGTGTGCGTTCTTTGAAAGTATCATCAGGCGTCTTGATCTATCTCTATAGATCTTGATGCCCAATATGTAAGCAGCTTAATCCAGGTTTTGCATTGAAAAACACTTTTCAAATAACCCTGTATGGTTTTTTTCCAGAAATTCTACATCATTTCTGATCAACAATATGTCAATCACATATACTTATCAGAAATTCCATAGTGCTCCCACTCACTTCTTTGGAAATACAAGTTTCTCATAAACTTTGTATAAACCCAAAATCTTTGATCATCTCATCAAAGCGTACATTCCGACTCCTAGATGCTTACTCCAATCCTTAGAAGGATCGCTGGAGCTAGCATACCTTTTAGCATCCTTAGGATCGACAAAACCTTTCTCATTGTATCACATACAACCTTTCCTTACGAAAACTGGTAAGGAAACTTGTTTTGACATCCATCTGCCAGATTTCATAAATGCAGCTAATGCTAACATGATTCCGACGGACTTAAGCATCGCTACGGATGAGAAAATCTCATCGTAGTCAACTCCTTGAACTTGTGAAAATACTCTTTGCCACAAGTCGAGCTTCATAGACGGTAACATTACCGTCCATGTCCGTCTTCTTCTTAAAGATCCATTTATCTCAATGGCTTGCCGATCATCGGGCAAGTTCACCAAAGTCCATGCTTTGTTCTGATACATGGATCCTATCTCGGATTTCATGGCTTCTAACCATTTGTCGGAATATGGGCCCACCATCACTTCTCCATAGCTCGTAGATTCAGTATTGTCTAACAACATGATATCTAAGACAGGATTACCGTACCACTCAGGAGTAGTACATATCCTTGTCGACCTACGAGGTTTGGTAGTGACTTGATCCGAAGTTTCATGATCACTATCATAAGCTTCCACTTCAATTGGTGTAGGTGCCACAGGAACAACTTCCTGTGCCCTGCTACACACTAGTTGAAGTGACGGTTCAATAACCTTATCAAGTCTCCACCATCCTCCCACTCAATTCTTTCGAGAGAAACTTTTCCTCGAGAAAGGACTCGTTTCTAGAAGCAATTACTTTTGCTTCCAGATCTGAAATAGGAGGGTACCCAACTGTTCTGGGTATTCTATGAAGATGCATTTATCCGCTTTGGGTTCGAGCTTATCAGCCTGAAACTTTTTCACATAAGCATCGCAGCCCCAAACTTTTAAGAAACGACAACTTAGGTTTCTCTAAACGGTGTCGTCTCAACGGAATTGCGTGGTGCCCTATTTAAAGTGAATGCGATTGTCTCTAATGCCTAACCCATAAACGATAGTGGTAAAGAGACATCATGGTATGCACCATATCCAATAGGGTGCAGTTATGATGATCGGACACACCATCACACTATGGTGTTCCAGGCGGTATTAATTGTGAAACACTTTCCACAATATCTTAATTGTGTGCCAAACTCGTAACCCAGATATCTCTATGATCATATCATAGACATTTTATCCTCTTTTCACGACGATCTTCAACTTCACTCTGAAATTACTTGAACCTTTCAATAATTCAGACTTGTGTTTCATCAAGTAAATATTCTCAGCATCTACTCAAATCATCTTTGAAGTAAGAACATATCGATATCCACTGCGTGCCTCAGCACTCATTGGACTGCACACATCAAATGTATTAATTCCAACAAGTTGCTCTCTTGTTCCATCTTACTGAAAACAAGGCCTTTCAGTCATCTTGCCCATGTGGTATGATTTGCATGTCTCAAGTGATTCAAAATCAAGTGAGTCCAAACGATCCATCTGCATGGAGTTTCTTCATGCATATATACCAATAGACATGGTTCGCATGTCTCAATCTTTTCAAAAACGAGTGAGTCCAAAGATCCATCTACATGGAGCTTCTTCATGCGTTCTATACCATTATGACTCAAATGGCAGTGCCACAAGTATGTGGTACTATCATTACTATTTTGTATCTTTTGGCATGAACATGTGTATCACTGCGATCGAGATTCATTTTAGGTGCAAGACCATTGAAGGTATTATTCAAATAAACAGAGTAACCATTATTCTCCTTAAATGAATAACCGTATTGCGATAATCATAATCCAATCATGTTTATGCTCAACGCAAACAACAAATAACAATTATTTGGGTTTAACACCAATCTCGATGGTAGAGGGAGCATGCGATGCTTGATCACATCAACCTTGGAAACACTTCCAACACATATCGTCATCTCACCTTTAGCTAGTCTCCGTTTATTCCGCAGCTTTTATTTCGAGTTACTAACTCTTAGCAACCAAACCGGTATCTAATACCCTGGTGCTGCTAGGAGTACTAGTAAAGTACACATTCATATAATGTATATCCAATATACTTCTGTCGACCTTGCCTGCCTTCTCATCTACCAAGTATCTAGGGTAGTTCTGCTTCACTGACCGTTCCCCTCATTACAGAAGCACTTAGTCTCGGGTTTGGGTTTAACCTTGGGATTCTTCACTAGAGCAGCAAATGATTTGCTGTTTCATGAAGTATCCCTTTTGCCCTTGCCCTTCTTGAAACTAGTGGTTTTACTAACCATCAACAATTGATGCTCCTATTTGATTTCTACTTTCGCGGTGTCAAACATCGCGAATAGCTCAAGGATCATCATATCTATCCCTGATATGTTATAGTTCATCACGAAGCTCTAATAGCTTGGTGGCAGTGACTATGGAGAACCATCACTATCTCATGGAAGATTAAATCCCACTCGATTCAAGCGATTGTGGTACTCAGACAATCTGAGCACATGCTCAACGATTGAGCTTTTCTCCCTTAGTTTGCAGGCTTAAGAAACTTGTCAGGGTTCTCATACCTCTTGACGTGGGCACTAGTCTGAAATCCCAATTTCAGTCTTCGGAACATCTCATATGTTCTGCGACGTTTCAAAAACGTCTTTGGTGCCACAATTCTAAACCGTTAGCATTACGCACTGAACTATCACGTAGTCATCAAAACGTGTATGTCAGATGTTTCATAACATCTACAGACGACGCTCGAGGTTCAGCACACCGAGCGGTGCATTAAGGAAATAAGCCTTCTGTGCAGCGATGAGGACAATCCTCAGTTTACGGACCCAGTCCGCATAATTGCTACTATCAACTTTCAACTAAATTTTCTCTAGGAACATATCTTCACTAGTAGAACTAAAGCGTAAGCTATGACATAATTTGCAAAGACCTTTTGACTATGTTCATGATAATTAAGTTCATCTGATTATTTAATGAACTCCCACTCAGATAGACATCCCTCTAGTCATCTGGGTGATACATGATCCGAGTCAAACTAGGCCGTGTCCGAACATCACGTGAGACGGACTAGTCATCATCGGTGAACATCTCCATGTTGATCGCATCTACTATACGACTCATCTTCGACCTTTCGATCTCTTGTGTTCCGAGGCCATATCTGTACATGCTAGGCTCGTCAAGTCAACCTAAGTGTTTCGCATGTGTTCCGAGGCCATGTCTGTACATGCTAGGCTCGTCAACACCCGTTGTATTCGAACGTTAGAATCTATCACACCCGATCATCACGTGGTGCTTCAAAACAACGAACCTTCGCAACGGTGCACAGTTAGGGGGAACACATCTCTTGAAATTTTAGTGAGGGATCATCTTATTTATGCTACCGTCGTTCTAAGCAAATAAGATGTAAACATGACAAACATCACATGCAAATCATAAAGTGACGTGATATGGCCAATATCATCTTGCGCCTTTGATCTCCATCTTTGAGGCGCGGCATGATCACCTTCGTCACCGGCATGACACCATGATCTCCATCATCGTGTCTTCATGAAGTTGTCTCGCCAACTATTACTTCTACTACTATGGCTAACGGTTAGCAATAAAGTAAAGTAATTACATGGCGTTTTCATTGACACGCAGGTCATACAATAATTAAGACAACTCCTATGGCTCCTGCCGGTTGTCATACTCATCGACATGCAAGTCGTGATTCCTATTACAAGAACATGATCAATCTCATACATCACATATATCATTCATCACATCCTTTTGGCCATATCACATCACATAGCATACCCTGCAAAAACAAGTTAGACGTCCTCTAATTGTTGTTGCATGTTTTACGTGGCTGCTATGGGTTTCTAGCAAGAACGTTTCTTACCTACGCAAAAGCCATAACGTGATATGCCAATTTCTATTTACCCTTCATAAGGACCCTTTTCATCGAATCCGATCCGACTAAAGTGGGAGAGACAGACACCCGCTAGCCACCTTATGCAACTAGTGCATGTCAGTCGGTGGAACCTGTCTCACGTAAGTGTACGTGTAAGGTCGGTCCGGGCCGCTTCATCCCACGATGCCACCGAATCAAGATAAGACTAGTAACGGCAAGTACATTGACAAAATCGACGCCCACAACTACTTTGTGTTCTACTCGTGCATAGAAACTACGCATAGACCTAGCTCTGATACCACTGTTGGGGAACATAGCAGAAATTCAAAATTTTCTACACATCACCAAGATCAATCTATGGAGTAATCTAGCAATGAGGGGAAGGGGAGTGCATCTACATACCATGGTAGATCGCGATGCGGAAGCATTGCAAGAACACGGATGAAGGAGTCGTACTCGTAGCGATTCAGATCGCGGTTGATTCCGATCTAAGCGCCGAACCACGGCGCCTCCGCGTTCAACACACGTGCAGCCCGGTGACGTCTCCCACGCCTTGATCCAGCAAGGAGAGAGGGAAAGGATGGGGAAGACTCCATCCAGCAGCAGCACGACGGCGTGGTGGTGATGGAGGAGCGTGGCAATCCCGCAGGGCTTCGCCAAGCACCGCGGGCGAGGAGGAGGACATGGAAGAGGGGGAGGGCTGCGCCAGAACTTGGGTTGCTGCTGCCCTCCCACCCCCCACATATATATAGGGGCAAGATAGAGGGGGGCCGGCCCCCTCAGATCCAATCTGAGGAGGGGGCGGCGGCCAGGGGGGTTGCCTTGCCCCCCAAGGCAAGGGGGGCGCCTCCCCTTAGGGTTCCCCCAAACCCCCAGGCGCATGGGCCCTGGGAGGGAAGGCGCCTAGCCCACTAAGGGGCTGGTCCCTCTCCACATACAGCCCATAGGGCCCTTCGGGGCTGGTGGCCCCTCCCGGTGGACCCCCGGAACCCTCCGGTGGTCCCGATACATTACCGGTGACGCCCGAAACTCTTCCGGTGGCCAAAACGGGACTTCCCATATATAAATCTTTACCTCCGGACCATTCCGGAACTCCTCGTGACGTCCGGGATCTCATCCGGGACTCCGAACAACATTCGGTAACCACGTATATCTATTCCCTATAACCCTAGCGTCATCGAACCTTAAGTGTGTAGACCCTACGGGTTCGGGAACCATGCAGACATGACCGAGACGTTCTTCGGTCAATAACCAACAGCGGGATCTGGATACCCATGTTGGCTCCCACATGTTCCACGATGATCTCATCGGATGAACCACGATGTCGGGTATTCAATCAATCCCGTATACAATTCCCTTTGTCTATCGGTATGTTACTTGCCCGAGATTCGATCATCGGTATCCCGATACCTTGTTCAATCTCGTTACCGGCAAGTCGCTTTACTCGTTTCGTAACACATCATCCCATGATCAACTCTTGGTCACATTGTGCACATTATGATGATGTCCTACCGAGTGGGCCTAGAGATACCTCTCCGTTTACACGGAGTGCCAAATCCCAGTCTCGATTCGCGCCAACCCAACAGACACTTTCGGAGATACCTGTAGTGCACCTTTATAGCCACCCAGTTACGTTGTGACTTTTGGTACACCCAAAGCATTCCTACGGTATCCGGGAGTTGCACAATCTCATGGTCTAAGGAAATGATACTTGACATTAGAAATGCTCTTAGCAAACGAACTACACGATCTTGTGCTAGGCTTAGGATTGGGTCTTGTCCATCACATCATTCTCCTAATGATGTGATCCCATTATCAACGACATCCAATGTCCATGGTCAGGAAACCGTAACCACCTATTGATCAACGAGCTAGTCAACTAGAGGCTTACTAGGGACATGGTGTTGTCTATGTATCCACACATGTATCTGAGTTTCCTATCAATACAATTCTAGCATGGATAATAAACGATTATCATGAACAAGGAAATATAATAACAACCAATTTATTATTGCCTCTAGGGCATATTTCCAACAAGGAACATGTATAAGTCATGAAGAAAGCAATAGCAGTAAACTAAAACGATCAAGTGCTAAGCTAACAGAATGGGTCAAGTCAATCACATCATTCTCCTAATGATGTGATCCCGTTTATCAAATGACAACTCATGTCTATGGTTAGGAAACCTTAACCATCTTTGATCAACGAGCTAGTCAAGTAGAGGCATACTAGTGACACTTTATTGTCTATGTATTCACATATGTATTATGTTTCCGGTTAATACAATTCTAGCATGAATAATAAACATTTATCATGATATAAGGAAATAAATAATAACTTTATTATTGCTTCTAGGGCATATTTCCTCCAGTCTCTCACTTGCACTAGAGTCAATAATTTAGATTACATCGTAATGATTCTAACACCCATGGAGTCTTGGTGTTGATCATGTTTTGCTCGTGAGAGTGGCTTGGTCAACGGGTCTGCAACATTCAGATCCGTATGTATCTTGCTAATCTCTATGTCTCCCACCTGGACTTGGTCATGGATGGAATTGAAGCGTCTCTTGATGTGCTTGGTTCTCTTGTGAAATCTGGATTCCTTTGCCAAGGCAATTGCACCAGTATTGTCACAAAAGATTTTCATTGGACCCGATGCACTAGGTATGACACCTGGATCGGATATGAACTCCTTCATCCAGACTCCTTCATTTGCTGCTTCCGATGCAGCTATGTAATCCGCTTCACACGTAGATCCCGCCACGACGCTTTGTTTAGAACTGCACCAACCGACAGCTCCACTGTTCAATATAAACACGTATCCGGTTTGCGATTTAGAATCGTCCGGATCAGTGCCAAAGCTTGTATCGACGTAACCATTTACGACGAGCTCTTTGTCACCTCCATAAATGAGAAACATATCCTTAGTCCTTTTAAGGTATTTCAGGATGTTCTTGACCGCTGTCCAGTGATCCACTCCTGGATTACTTTGGTACCTCCCTGCTAAACTAATAGCAAGGCACACGTCAGGTCTGGTACACAGCATTGCATACATGATAGAGCCTATGGCTGAAGCATAGGGAACATTTTTCATTTTCACTCTATCTTCTGCAGTGGTTGGGCATTGAGTCTGACTCAACTTCATACCTTGTAACACAGGCAAGAACCCTTTCTTTGCTTGATCCATTTTGAACTTTTTTTCAATACTTTGTCAAGGTATGTGCTTTGTGAAACTCCAATTTAGCGTCTTGATCTATCTCTATAGATCTTGATGCCCAATATGTAAGCAGCTTCACCGAGGTCTTTCATCAAAAAACTTTTATTCAAGTATCCCTTTATGCTATCCAGAAATTCTATATCATTTCCAATCAACAATATATCATCAACATATAATATTAGAAAAGCTACAGAGCTCCCACTCACTTTCTTGTAAATACAGGCTTCTCCAAAAGTCTATATAAAACCATAGGCTTTGATCACACTATCAAAACGTTTATTCCAACTCCGAGAGGCTTGCACCAGTCCATAAATGGATCGCTGGAGTTTGCACACTTTGTTAGCACCTTTTGGATTGACAAAACCTTTTGGTTGCATCATATACAACTCTTCTTCTAGAAATCCATTCAGGAATGCAGTTTTGACGTCCATTTGTCAAATTTCATAATCATAAAATGCGGCAATTGCTAACATGATTCAGACAGACTTAAGCATCGCTACGGGTGAGAAAGTCTCATCATAGTCAACCCCTTGAACTTGTCAAAAACCTTTCACAACAAGTCGAGCTTTGTAGACAGTAACATTACTGTCAGCGTCAGTCTTCTTCTTGAAGATCTATTTATTCTCGATGGCTTGCCGATCATCGGGCAAGTCAACCAAAGTCCACACTTTGTTCTCATACATGTATCCCATCTCAGATTTCATGGCCTCAAGCCATTTTGCGGAATCTGGGCTCATCATCGCTTCCTCATAGTTCGTAGGTTCGCCATGGTCAAGTAACATGACCGCCAGAATAGGATTATCATACCACTCTGGTGCGGATCTTACTCTGGTTGACCTACGAGGTTCAGTAGTAACTTGATCTGAAGTTTCATGATCAATATCATTAGCTTCCTCGCTAATTGGTGTAGGTGTCACAGGAACCGGTTTCTGTGATGAACTACTTTCCAAGAAGGGAGCAGGTACGGTTACATCATCAAGTTCTACTTTCCTCCCACTCACTTCTTTCGAGAGAAACTCCTTCTCTAGAAAGGATCCATTCTTAGCAACAAATGTTTTGCCTTCGGATCTGTGATAGAAGGTGTACCCAACAGTCTCCTTTGGGTATCCTATGAAGACGCATTTCTCCGAATTGGGTTCGAGCTTATCAGGTTGAAGTTTTTTCACATAAGCATCGCAGCCCCAAACTTTAAGAAATGACAACTTTGGTTTCTTGCCAAACCATAGTTCATAAGGTGTCGTCTCAACGGATTTTGATGGTGCCCTATTTAACGTGAATGCAACTGTGTCTAAAGAATAACCCCAAAACGATAGCGGTAAATCAGTAAGAGACATCATAGATCGCACCATATCTAATAAAGTACGATTACGATGTTCGGACACACCATTTCGTTGTGGTGTTCCGGGTGGCGTGAGTTGTGAAACTATTCTGCATTGTTTCAAATGTAGACCAAACTCGTAACTCAAATATTCTCCTCCACGATCAGATCATAGAAACTTTTTTTTCGTGTTACGATGATTTTCAACTTCTCTCTGAAATTCTTTGAACTTTTCAAATGTTTCAGACTTATGTTTCATTAAGTAGATATACCCATATCTGCTTAAATCATCTGTGAAGGTGAGAAAATAATGATGCCCGCCGCGAGCCTCAATATTCATTGGACCACATACATCAGTATGTATGATTTCCAACAAATCTGTTGCTCGCTCCATTGTTCCGGAGAACGGCGTTTTAGTCATCTTGCCCATAAGGCATGGTTCGCAAGTACCAAGTGATTCCAGAAGTCCATCAGTATGGAGTTTCTTCATGCGTTTTACACCAATATGACCTAAACGGCAGTGCCACAAATAAGTTGCACTATCATTATCAACTCTGCATCTTTTGTCTTCAACATTATAAATATGTGTATCACTACTATCGAGATTCAAGATAAATAGACCACTCTTTAAGGGTGCATCACCATAAAAGATATTACTCATAAAAATAGAACAACCATTATTCTCGGATTTAAATGAATAACCGTCTCGCATCAAACAAGATCCAGATATAATGTTCATGCTTAACGCTGGCACCAAATAACAATTATTCAGGTCTAAAACTAATCCCGAAGGTAGATGTAGAGGTAGCGTGCCGACGGCGATCACATCGACTTTGGAACCATTTCCCACGCGCATTGTCACCTCGTCCTTAGCCAATCTTCGCTCAATCCGTAGTCCCTGTTTCGAGTTGCGAATATTAGCAATAGAACCAGTATCAAATACCCAGGTGCTACTGCGAGCTCTAGTAAGGTACACATCAATAACATGTATATCACATATACCTTTGTTCACCTTGCCATCCTTCTTATCCGCCAAATACTTGGGGCAGTTTTGCTTCCAGTGACCAGTCCCTTTGCAGTAAAAGCACTCAGTCTCAGGCTTAGGTCCAGATTTAGGTTTCTTCTCTTGAGCAGCAACTTGTTTGTTGTTCTTATTGAAGTTCCCCTTCTTCTTCCCTTTACCCTTTTTCTTGAAACTGGTGGTCTTATTGACCATCAACACTTGATGCTCCTTTTTGATTTCTACCTCCGCAGCCTTTAGCATTGCGAAGAGCTCAGGAATTTTCTTGTTCATCCCTTGCATATTATGGTTCATCGCGAAGCTCTTGTAGCTTCGTGGCGGTGATTGAAGAATTCTGTCAATGACACTATCATCAAGAAGATTAACTCCCAGTTGAATCAAGTGATTGCAATACCCAGACATTCTGAGTATATGTTCACTGACAGAACTATTCTCCTCCATCTTGCAGCTATAGAACTTATTGGAGACTTCATATCTCTCAATCCTGGCATTTGCTTGAAATATTAACTTCAACTCCTGGAACATCTCATATGCTCCATGACGTTCAAAACGTCATTGAAGTCTCGGTTCTAAGCCGTAAAGCATGGCACACTGAACTATCGAGTAGTCATCAACACGCGACTACCAGGCATTCACAATGTCTGCAGTTGCCGGCGCGGGTGGTACACCTAGCGGTGCTTCCAGGACGTAATTCTTCTGTGCAGCAATGAGGATAATCCTCAAGTTATGGACCTAGTCCGTGTAATTGCTACCATCATCTTTCAACTTAGCTTTCTCAAGGAACGCATTAAAATTCAACGGAACAACAGCACGGGCCATCTATCTACAACAACATAGACAAGCAAAATACTATCAGGTACTAAGTTCATGATAAATTTCAGTTCAATTAATCATATTACTAAAGAATTCCCACTTAGATAGACATCTCTCTAATCATCTAAGTGATCACGTGATCCAAATCAACTAAACCAAAACCGATCATCACGTGAGATGGAGTAGTTTTCAATGGTGAACATCACTATGTTGATCATATCTACTATATGATTCACGCTCGACCTTTCGGTCTCAGTGTTCCGAGGCCATATCTGCATATGCTAGGCTCATCAAGTTTAACCCGAGTATTTCTGCGTGTGCAAAACTGGCTTGCACCCGTTGTATGTGAACATTGAGCTTATCACACCCGATCATCACATGGTGTCTCGGCACGACGAACTTTTGCAACGGTGCATACTTAGGGAGAACACTTATACCTTGAAATTTAGTGAGAGATCATCTTATAATGCTACCGTCAATCAAAGCAAAATAAGATGCATAAAAGATAAACATCACATGCAATCAATATAAGTGATATGATATGGCCATCATCATCTTGTGCCTTTGATCTCCATCTTCAAAGCACCGTCATGATCACCATCGTCACCGGCACGACACCTTGATCTTCATCGTAGCATCGTTGTCGTCTCACCAACTATTGCTTCTACGACTATTGCTACCGCTTAGTGATAAAGTAAAGCAATTACAGGGCGATTGCATTGCATACAATAAAGCGACAACCATATGGCTCCTGCCAGTTGCCGATAACTTTGTTACAAAACATGATCATCTCATACAATAAAATTTAGCATCATGTCTTGACCATATCACATCACAACATGCCCTGCAAAAACAAGTTAGATGTCCTCTACTTTGTTGTTGCAAGTTTTACGTGGCTGCTATGGGCTGAGCAAGAACCGATCTTACCTACGCATCAAAACCACAACGATATTTCGTCAAGTTAGTGCTGTTTTAACCTTCTCAAGGACCGGGCGTAGTCACACTCGGTTCAACTAAAGTTGGAGAAACTGACACCCGCTAGCCACCTATGTGCAAAGCACGTCGGCAGAACCAGTCTCGCGTAAGCATACACGTAATGTTGGTCCAGGCCGCTTCATCCAACAATATCGTCGAACCAAAGTATGACATGCTCGTAAGCAGTATGACTTGTATCGCCCACAACTCACTTGTTTTCTACTCGTGCATATACATCTACGCATAAACCTGCTCTGATACCACTATTGGGGAACGCAGTAATTTCAAAAAAATTCCTACGGACACGCAAGATCATGGTGATGCATAGCAACAAGAGGGGAGAGTGTCGTCCAAGTACCCTCGTAGATCGTAAGCGGAAGCGTTATGACAACGCGGTTGATGTAGTCGTACGTCTTCACGATCAACCGATCCAAGTACCGAACGTACGGCACCTCCGCGATCTGCACACGTTCAGCTCGGTGACGTCCCACGAACTCACGATCCAGTAGAGCTTCGAGGGAGATTTTCGTCAGCATGACGACGTGATGACGGTGTTGATGAAGCTACCGACGCAGGGCTTCGCCTAAGCACCGCTACGATATGACCGAGGTGGATTATGGTGGAGGGGGCACCGCATACGGCTAAAGATCAATGATCAACTTGTGTGTCTCCATGGGGTGCCCCCTCCTCGTATATAATGGACTAGAGGAGGGGGAGACCGCCGGCCAGGAGGAGGGCGCGCCAAGGGGAGTCCTACTCCCACAGGGAGTAGGATTCCTCCCCCTTCCAACATGGAGTAGGAGAGGTAGGAAAGAGGAGGGAGAGAAGAAGGAGAGGGGGGCGGCCCCCTCACCCAATTCGGATTGGGCTTGGGGGGGCGCCCCCTCTTAGGCTTCCTCCTCCTCTATTCCACTAAGGCCCAATAAGGCCCATACACTTACCGGGGGGTTCCGGTAACCTCCCGGTACTCCGGTAAAATCCCGATTTCACCCGGAACCATTCCGAAGTCCAAATATAGTTGTCCAATATATCGATCTTTATGTCTCGGCCATTTCGAGACTCCTCGTCATGTCCGTGATCATATCCGGGACTCCGAACTACCTTCGGTACATCAAAACACATAAACTCATAATACCGATCGTCATCGAGCGTTAAGCGTGCGGACCCTATGGGTTCGAGAACTATTTAGACATGACCAAGACACGTCTCTGGTCAATAACCAATAGCGGAACCTGGATGCTCATATTGGCTCCTACATATTCTACGAAGATCTTTATCGGTCAAACCGCATAACAACATACGTTATTCCCTTTGTCATCGGTATGTTACTTGCCCGAGATTCGATTGTGGGTATCTCAATACCTAGCTCAATCACATTACCGGCAAGTCTCTTTACTCGTTATGTAATACATCATCCCGTAACTAACTCATTAGTCACATTGCTTGCAAGGCTTATAGTGATGTGCATTACCGAGAGGGCCCAGAGATACCTCTCCGATAATCGGAGTGACAAATCCTAATCTCGATCTATGCCAACTCAACAAGTACCATCGGAAACACCTGTAGAGCACCTTTATAATCACCCAGTTACGTTGTGATGTTTGGTAGCACACAAAGTGTTCCTCCGGTAATCGGGAGTTGCATAATCTCATAGTCATAGGAACATGTATAAGTCATGAAGAAAGCAATAGCAGTAAACTAAAATGATCAAGTGCTAAGCTAACAGAATGGGTCAAGTCAATCGCATCATTCTCCTAATGATGTGATCCCATTTATCAAATGACAACTCATGTCTATGGTTAGGAAACCTTAACCATCTTTGATCAACGAGCTAGTCAAGTAGAGGCATACTAGTGACACTTTATTGTCTATGTATTCACATATGTATTATGTTTCCGGCTAATACAATTATAGCATGAATAATAAAAATTTATCATGAAATAAGGAAATAAATAATAACTTTATTATTGCCTCTAGGGCATATTTCCTTCAGTACTATCTTCTCCCCTTTTGTCTTCTCCACAACCACCATCCTATTCCACATATAGTGCTATATCCATGGCTTGCGCTCATGTATTGCGTGAGAGTTGAAAAAGCTGAAGCGCGTTAAAAAGTATGAACCAATTGCTTGGCTGAAACCGGGGTTGTGCATGATGGTAGTATTTTGTGTGATGAAAATGAAGCATAGCCTAACTATATGATTTTGTAGGGATAAGCTTTCTTTGGCTATGCTATTTTGATAAGACATGTACTTGTTAGTATGCTTGAAGTATTACTATTTTTATGTCAACATGAACTTTTATTTTGAATCATTTGGATCTGAACATTCATGCCACAATAAATAAAATTACATTGAGAAATATGCTAGGTAGCATTCCACATCAAAAATTCTGTTTTTATCATGTACCTACTCGAGGACGAGCAGGAATTAAGCTTGGGGATGCTTGATACGTCTCCAACGTATCTATAATTTTTGATTGTTCCATGCTATTATATTACCCGTTTTGGATGTTTATGGGCTTTACTATACACTTTTATATCATTTTTGGGACTAACCTACTAACCGGAGGCCCAGCCCAAATTGCTGGTTTTTTTGCCTATTTTAGTGTTTTGAAGAAAAGGAATATCAAACGGAGTCCAAATGGAATGAAACCTTCGGGTGAGATCTTTTTGGAACAAACACAATCCAAGAGACTTGGAGTGGAGGTCAAGAAACACACGAGGAAGCCACGAGGCAGGAGGGCACGCCCCCCACCCTCGTGGACCCCTCTTGGCTCCACTGACCAACTTCCTTCGCCTATATATATCTACGTACCCCGAAAACATCCAGGAGCACCAAGAAACCCTATTTCCACCGCTGCAACCTTCTATACCTGTGAGATCCCATCTTGGGGCCTTTTTCGGCGCTCCGCTGGAGGGGGAATCGATCATGGAGGGCATCTACATCAACACCATAGCCTCTCCGATGAGTTGTGAGTAGTTTACCACAGACCTTCGGGTCCATAGTTATTAGCTAGATGCCTTCTTCTCTCTCTTTGAATCTCAATACAAAGTTCTCCTCGATCTTCTTGGAGATCTATTCGATGTAACTCTTTTTGCGGTGTGTTTGTCGAGATCCGATGAATTGTGGGTTTATACTCAAGTTCATCTATGAGAAATATTTGAATCTCCTCTGAATTCTTTTATGTATGATTGGTTATCTTTGCAAGTCTCTTCGAATTATAAGTTTGGTTTGGCCTACTAGATTGATCTTTCTTGCAATGGGAGAGGTGCTTAGCTTTGGGTTCAATCTTGTGGTGTCCTTTCCCAGTGACAGCAGGGGCAGCAAGGCACTTATTGTATTGTTGCCATCGAGGATAAAAAGATGGGGTTTATATCATATTGCTTGAGTTTATCCCTCTACATCATGTCATCTTGCCTAATGTGTTACTCTGTTCTTATGAACTTAATACTCTAGATGCATGTTGGATAGCGGTCGACGTGTGGAGTAATAGTAGTAGATGCAGAATCATTTCGATCTACTTGTCGCGGACGTGATGCCTATATACATGATCATGCCTAGATATTCTCATAACTACGCACTTTTCTATCAATTGCTTGACAGTAATTTGTTCACCCACCGTAATACTTATGCTATCTTGAGAGAAGCCACTAGTGAAACCTATGGCCCCCGGGTCTATTTTCCATCATATAAGTTTCCGATCTATCTTATTTTGCAGTCTTTACTTTCCAATCTATATCATAAAAATACCAAAAATATTTATCTTATCTTATTATCTCTATCAGATCTCACTTTCGCAAGTGGTCATGAAGGGATTGACAACCCCTTTATCGCATTGGTTGCGAGGTTCTTGTTTGTTTGCGTAGGTACGAGGGACTTGCGTGGAGCCTCCTACTGGATTGATACCTTGGTTCTCAAAAACTGAGGGAAATACTTACGCTACTTGGCCGCATCACCCTGTCCTCTTCAAGGGAAAACCAACGCAGTGCTCAAGAGGTAGCAATCAAGAGCACGAGGGACGTCATCGAGCGGAACGTGTGCTGGACGCAGAGGCATCGTACGTTCGGTACTTGATCGGTTGGATCACGAAGAAGTTCGACTACATCAACCGCGTTATTGAAACGCTTCCACTTTCGGTCTACGAGGGTACGTGTTCACACTATCCCCTCTCGTTGCTATGCATCACCTAGATAGATCTTGCGTAATCGTAGGATAAATTTTGAAATTATCGCGTTCCCCAACAGTGGCATCCGAGCCAGGTCTATGCGTAGATGTTATATGCATGGGTAGAACACAAAGAGTTGTGGGCGATAATAGTCCTACTGCTTACCACCAACGTATTACTTTGATTCGGCGGTATTGTTGAATGAAGCAGCTCGGTCCGACATTACATGACCGCGTTCATGAGACTGGTTCTACCGACGTGCTTTGCACATAGGTGGCTGGCGGGTGTCTGTTTCTCCAACTTTAACTGAATCGAGTTTGAGTACGGCCGGTCCTTGTTGAAGGTTAAAACAGCACACTTGACGAAAAATCGTTGTGCTCTTGATGCGTAGGTAAGAACGGTTCTTGCTAGAAGCCCATAGCAGCCACGTAAAACTTGCAACAACAAAGTAGAGGACGATCTAACTTGTTTTTGCAAGGCATGTTGTGATGTGATATGTTCAAGACATGATGTGATATAATTTTTTGTATGAGATGATCATGTTTTGTTAAAGTTATCGGCAAATGGCAGGAGCCTTATGGTTGTCTCTTTATTGCATAAGATGCAAGTGCCATATAATTGCTTTACTTTATCGCTATGCGATAGCAATAGTTGCAAAAGCAATAGTTGGCGAGACGACCATGTGATGACGCGTTGATAGAGATCAAGATGATGGAGATCATGGTGTCATGCCAGTGATGATGGAGATCTTGATGGTACTTTGGAGATGGAGATCAAAGGCACAAGATGATGATGGCCATATCATGTCACATATTTTGATTGCATATGATGTTTATCTTTTATGCATGTTGTTTTGCTTAGTACGACGGTAGCATTATAAGATGATCCCTCACTAAATTTCAAGGTATAAGTGTTCTCCCTGAGTATGCAACGTTGCTACAGTTTGTCGTGCCGAGACACCACATGATGATCGGGTGTGATAAGCTCTACGTTCACATACAATGGGTGCAAGCCAGTTTTGCACATGCAGAATACTCGGGTTAAACTTGACGAGCCTAGCATATGCAGATATGGCCTCGGAACACTGGAGACCAAAAGGTCGAGCGTGAATCATATAGTAGATATGATCAACATAGAGATGTTCACCATTGAAAACTACTCCAACTCACGTGATGATCGGACATGGTTTAGTTGATATGGATCACGTGATCATTTAGATGACTAGAGGGATGTCTATCTAAGTGGGACTTCTTAAGTAATATGATTAACTGAACTTTTAATTTATAATGAACTTAGTCCTGATAGTATTTTGCAAATTATGTTGTAGATCAATAGCTCACGTTGTAGCTTCCCTATGTTTTTTATATGTTCCTAGAGAAAACTAAGTTGAAAGATGATAGTAGAAATGATGCGGACTGGGTCCGTGATCTGAGGTTTATCCTCATTGCTGCACAGATGAATTATGTCCTTGATGCACCGTTAGGTGACAAACCTATTGCAGGAGCAGATGCAGACGTTATGAACGTTTGGCTAGCTCAATATGATGACTACTTGATAGTTTAGTGCAACATGCTTTACGGCTTAGAACAGGGACTTAAAAAATGTTTTGAACACCACGGAGCATATGAGATGTTCCAAAGAGCTGAAATTGGTATTTCAGACTCATGCCCATATCGAGAAGTATGAGACTTCCGACAAGTACTTCGCCTAAAAGATGGAGGAGAATTGCTCAGCTAGTGAGCATGTGCTCAGAATGTCTGGGTACTACAATTGCTTGAATCAAGTGGGAGTTAATCTTCCAGATAAGATAGTGATTGACAGAGTTCTATAGTCACCATCACCAAGTTACTGGAACTTCGTGATGAACTATAATATGCAAGGGATGACAAAAGCGATTCCCGAGCTCTTCGTGATGCTGAAATCAACGAGGGTAGAAATCAAGAAAGAGCATCAAGTGTTGATGATTGACAAGACCACTAGTTTCATGAAAAGGGCAAAGGGAAGAAAGGGAACTTAAAGAAGAATAGGAAGCAAGTTGCTACTCCCATGAAGAAGCCCAAAGCTAGACCTAAGCCTGAAACTGAGTGCTTCTACTGCAAAGGAAATGGTCACTGGAAGCGGAACTGCCCCGAATATTTTGGCGGGTAAGAAGGATGGCAAAGTGCACAAAGGTATATTTGATATACATGTTATTCATGTGTACCTTACTAGAGCTCGTAGTAACCCCTGGGTATTTGATACTTGTTCGGTTGCTAAAATTAGTAACTCGAACAGGAGTTGCAGAATAAATAGAGACAAGTTGAGGATGAAGTGACGATGAGTGTTGGAAGTGGTTCCAAGATTGATATGATCATCATCGTGCACTCCCTATACTTTCGGGATTAGTGTTGAACCTAAATAAATGTTATTTGGTGTTTACGTTGAGCATGAATATGATTAGATCATGTTTATTGCAAATACGGTTATTCATTTAGGACATAGAATAATTGTTATTCTATTTACATGAATAAAACCTTCCATGGTCATACACCCAATGTTGATGGTTTATTGAATCTTGATCGTAGTGATACACATATTCATAATATTGATGCCAAAAGATGCAAAGTTGATAATGATAGTGCAACATATTTGTGGCACTGCTGTTTAGGTCATATTGGTGTAAAGCGCATGAAGAAACTCCATGTTGATGGGCTTTTGGAATCACCTGATTATGAATCATTTGATACTTGCGAACCGTGCCTTATTGGCAAGATGACTAAAACTCCGTTCTTCGGAACAATGGCACGAGCTAATGACTTATTGGAAATAATACATACCGATGTATGCGGTCCGATGAGTGTTGAGGCTCGTGGCAAGTACCATTATTTTCTGACCTTCACAGATGATTTGAGGAGATATGAGTATATCTACTTAATGAAACACAAGTCTGAAACATTTGAAAAGTTCAAAAAATTTCAGAGTGAAGTGGAGAATCATTGTAATGAGAAAATAAAGTTTCTACGATCTGATCGTGGAGGTGAATATTTGAGTTACGAGTTTGGCCTTCATTTAAAACAATGTGGGATAGTTTTACAGCTCACGCCACCTGGAACACCACAGCATAATGGTGTGTCCGAACATCGTAACCACACTTTATTAGATATGGTGCGATCTATGATGTCTCTTACCGATTTACCACTATCGTTTTGGGGTTATGCATTAGAGACAGCTGCATTCACATTGAACAGGGCACCATCAAAATCCGTTGAGACGATGCCTTATGAACTGTGGTTTGGCAAGAAACCAAAGTTGTCATTTCTTAAAGTTTGGGGCTGCGATGCTTATGTGAAAAAGCTTTAACCTGATAAGCTCGAACCCAAATCAGAGAAGTGCGTCTTCATAGGATATCCAAAGAAAACTGTTGGGTACACCTTCTATCACAGATCCGAAGGCAAAATGTTTGTTGCTAAGAATGGATCCTTTCTAGAGAAGGAGTTTTCTCAAAAGAAGTGAGTGTGAGTAAAGTAGAACTTGATGAGGTAATTGTACCTTCTCCCTTATTGGAAAGTAGTTCATCACAGAAATCAGTTCCAGTGATTCCTACACCAATTAGTGAAGAAGCTAATGATGATGATCAGGAAACTTCTGATCAAGTTACTACAGAACCTCGTAGGTCTTCCAGAGTACGGTCCGCACCAGAGTGGTATGGTAATCCTATTCTGGAAGTCATGTTACTAGACCATGATGAACCTACGAACTATGAGGAAGCGATGATGAGCCCAGATTCCGCGAAATGGCTTGAGGCCATGAAATCTGAGATGGGATCCATGTATGAGAACAAAGTATGGACTTCGGTGGATTTGCCCGATGATCGGCAAGCCATAGAAAATAAATGGATCTTCAAGAGGAAGACGGACGCTGATAGTAGTGTTACTATCTACAAAGCTCGACTTATCGCAAAATGTTTTCGACAAGTTCAAGGTGTTGACTGCAATGAGTTTTTCTCAACTGTAGTGATGCTTAAATCCGTCCGAATCATGTTAGCAGTTGCCATATTTTATGAAATCTGGCAAATGGATGTCAAAACTGCATTCCTTAAATGGATGATTCTTAAAGAAGAGTTGTATATGATGCAACCAGAAGGTTTTGTCGATCCTAAAGGTACTAACAAGGTGTGCAAGCTCCAGCGATCCATCTATGGACTGGTGCAAGCTTCTCGGAGTTGGAATAAACGCTTTGATAGTGCGATCCAAACATATAGTTTTATACAGACTTGCAGTGAAGCCTGTATTTACAAGAAAGTGAGTGGGAGCACTATAGCCTTTCTGATAAGTATATGTGAATGACATATTGTTGATCGGAAATGATGTAGAATTTCTAGAAAGCATAAAGGAGAATTTGAAAGGAGATTTTCAAAGAAAGACCTCAGTGAAGCTGCTTACATATTGAGCATCAAGATCTATAGAGATAGATCAAGACGCTTGATAAGATTTTTCAAATGAGTACATACCTTGACAAGATTTTGAAAGAGTTCAAAATGGATCAGTCAAAGAAGGAGTTCTTTCCTGTATTACAAGGTGTAAAGTTGAGTAAGACTCAAAACCCGACCATGACAGAAGATAGAAAGAGAATGAAAGTCATTCCCTATGCCTCAGTCATAGGTTCTACAAAGTATGCCATGCTATGTACCAAACCAGTTGTGTGCCTTGCTATGAGTTTGGCAAGGGGGTACGATAGTGATCCAGGAGTGGATCACTGTATAGCGTTCAAAGTTATCCTTAGTTACCTAAGAGGACTAAGGAAATTTTTCTCGGTTATGGAGATGATATAAGAGCTCGTCGTAAAGAGTTACGTCGATGCAAGCTTTTACATCAATCCAGATGACTCTAAGTCTCAATCTGGATACATATTAAAAGTGGGAGCAATTAGCTAGAGTAGCTCAAGTAGAGCATTGTAGACATAGAAATTTGCAAAATACATACGGATCTGAATGTTACAGACCCGTTGACTAAACTTCTCTCACAAGAAAAACATGATCACACCTTAGTACTCTTTGGGTGTTAATCACATATCATTGTGAACTAGATCATTGAATCTAAACCCTTTGGTTGTTAGTCACATGACGATGTGAACTATGGGTGTTAATCACATACAGATGTGAACTATTGATGTTAAATCACATGGTGATGTGAACTAGATTATTGACTCTAGTGCAAGTGGGAGACTGAAGGGAATATGCCCTAGAGGCAATAATAAAGTTATTATTTATTTCCTTATTTCCTGATAAATGTTTATTATTCATGCTAGAATTG
Organism: Aegilops tauschii subsp. strangulata; assembly: GCF_002575655.3. Taxonomy (NCBI): domain Eukaryota; kingdom Viridiplantae; phylum Streptophyta; class Magnoliopsida; order Poales; family Poaceae; genus Aegilops; species Aegilops tauschii. The sequence goes on from NC_053039.3 coordinate 53,337,606, forward strand.
TATTAACCGGAAACTTAGTACATGTGTGAATACATAGACAAAACATAGTGTCCCTAGTATGCCTCTACTTGACTAGCTTGTTAATCAAAGATGGTTATGTTTCCTAACCATAGACATATGTTGTCACTTGATGAACGGGATCACATCATTAGGAGAATGATGTGATGGACATGACCCATATGTTAGCTTAGCATTATGATCGTTACAGTTTCATTGCTACTGCTTTCTTCATGACTTATACATGTTCCTCAGACTATGAGATTATGCAACTCCCGAATACCGGAGGAACACTTTGTGTGCTACAAAACGTCACAACGTAAATAGGTGATTATAAAGGTGCTCTACAGGTGTCTCCGAAGGTGTTTGTTGGGTTGGCATAGATCAAGATTAGGATTTGTCACTCCGTGTTTCGGAGAGGTATCTCTGGGCCCTCTCGATAATACTCATCACTATAAGCCTTGCAAGCAATGTAACTACTGAGTTAGTTGTGGGATGAAGTATTACAGAACGAGTAAATAGACTTGCCGGTAACGAGATTGAACTAGGTATGATGATACCGACGATCGAATCTCGGGTAAGTAACATACCGATGACAAAGGGAACAACATATGTTGTTATGCGGTTTGACCGATGAAGATCTTCGTAGATTATGTGGGAGCCAATATGAGTATCTAGGTTCCTCTATTGGTTATTGACCGGAGATATGTCTCGATCATGTCTACATAGTTCTCGAACCCGTAGGGTCCGCACGCTTAACATTTGATGACGATATGTATTATGAGTTATGTGTTTTTGATGACATAAGTTTGTTCGGAGTCCCGGATGAGATCACGGACATGACGAGGAGTCTCCAAATGGTCGATACATAAAGATTGATATATTGGACATCTATTTTTGGACACCAGAAGTGTTCCGGAAAGTTTCAGGTAAAACCGGAGTGCCGGAGGGGTTACCGGAACCCCCGGGGGAACTAATGGGCCACATTGGGCCTTGGTGGAGAGAGAGAGGGGTGGCCAGGGCAGGCCGCGTGCCCCCTCCCCCTTGGGTCTGAATTGGACTAGGGAAGGGGGGGCGGCGCCCCCCTTTCCTACTCCCTCTCCCTCTCCTTCCTTCCCCCTCTCTCCCTCTTGGTGGAATCCTACTAGGACTAGTAGTCCAAGTAGGACTCCCCTCTTGGGGCGCGCCCTAGGGGCCGGCCGGCCTCCCCCTTGCTCCTTTATATACGGGGGCAGGGGGCACCCTACAACACACAAGTTTCTCTTAACCGTGTGCGGTGCCCCCCTCCACAGTTACACACCTCGATCATACCATCGTAGTGCTTAGGCGAAGCCCTGCGCCGGTAGCATCATCATCACCATCGCCACGCCGTCGTACTAACGGAACTCACCCGCGTCCTCAACTGGACCAAGAGCACGAGGGACGTCATCGAGGTGAATGTGTGCTGAACGCGGAGGTGTCGTACGTTCGGTACTTGATCGATTGGATCGCAAAGAAGTTCGACTACATCAACCGCGTTATTGAAACGCTTCCGCTTTCGGTCTAAGAGGGTACGTGGAAATACTCTCCCCTCTCGTTGTTATGCATCACCTAGATAGATCTTGCGTGATCGTATGATAAATTTTGAAATTACCGTGTTCCCCAACACCTTCATCATTTATCTGATATAGTTGGGGCACTCCAATTTCTTCTAGAGTGGTCTGCTGCTCAATGACATTGGCACTGGTGTTTATATCTGTAGGTTTGGGAGAACTAGCCGTAACAACTGTGACATTCAATATCTTCTACTTCTGCATGATTGTGGTCTAGAATTTTGTCCAGCTTGTCATCATCATCTATTTCTTCGATTCCTTCTATCCCTAGCCCAGGATCCCTACCATAGTACATGTAATCACCCAAACCATATCCTTTAGTCTCTATCAGTGCTACTAGGTTGTAAAATGGGATGTCTGGCATCATAGTTATCTCAAGATTGTCTCTGTCATGAAAATGCATCCACGGTTCTCAAACCTCGTCATCTAGACTGCAAATAATAAACACAACATAGTTGTGCAGTATAAGTGCTTAGTCAAAGCAGAGCAATACAAGAAAACATACCAATACAAACTTAATTAAAACAAATGAAACATATCCTAGCACTGCAATACAAATATTTGCTTAAATTAGAAGTAGAACAACAAAACACAGAGCAATACAAAGCTTTAGTTAAAAAATTGTGCAATACAAAGCAACACAGTACACTAACAAAAGCTTTCAACAACAACTAATATGACAGAGTAGTCCTAACGCTAGGGTTAAACATCACCTAATCTGAACTAAATCGCATACAAACAGTGTACAAATTAAACAATATGACCATCACAGCATAGAAAAGCAACAGAAACCCTAACCCTAGTAAAAGTAGAAGAGATGGGGGAAGGGGAAACAAATCTCACTATATGCGTCGAAGGATGACGCGATGTGGTGGCTTCCCGTCCGATTGGCCTTTACAACAGCGGCGAACGCTCTACTGCCGCGTATTCTACCGAATATTGCAGTTGTGCTTTCTCCGTCGGCTTGCTAGGGTTTGACCTCCCGCAAAGCTTGCCTGGCTCTGGATCCACGTCGCTCGCGCCACTTCCGGGCGGCCCGCTGATAACCCACAAGTATAGGGATCAATTGTAGCCCCTTTCGTTAAGTAAGAGTGTCGAACCCAACGAGGAGCTAAAGGTAGAACAAATCTTCCCTCAAGTTCTATCGACCAACTGATACAACTCTACGCACGCTTGATGTTCGCTTTACCTAGAACAAGTATGAAACTAGAAGTACTTTGTAGGTGTTGTTGGATAGGCTTGCAAGAATATAAAGAGCACGTAAATATAAACTAGGGGCTGTTTAGATAAAGAAGCAATAAAGTTAGTAGCGTGTGTGGAAAAGTGGTGGTAGGAGTTATGAAATTGTCCCTAAGCAATTGACTACTTTACTAGACCGATAGCATGTTTTATGTGGGAGAGGCCACTGCTAGCATGTCATCCCTGACTTGGAATTCTATGCACTTATGATTGGAACTATTAGCAAGCATCCGCAACTACTAACGTTCATTAAGGTAAAACCCAACCATAGCATTAAGATATATTGGTCCCCCTTCAATCCCGAGTGCATCAATTTCTATGCTAGGTTGAAGCTTCTGTCACTCTTGCCCTCCAATACATAGTCCTATCAACATACAACTAACCCTATGGTGTGATCCACGTGCGCACTCATATGATGGGCACCAAAGGACAGCAACATAACCAAAAGAAAATTAAACCAATCATAGCAATTCACCAATTACCGAAAGGACAACGAAAATCTACTCAGCCATCATAGGATGGCAACACATCATTGGATAATAATATGAAGCATAAAGCACCATGTTCAAGTAGAGGGTACAGCGGGTTGCGGGAGAGTGGATCGCTGAATATAGATGGGGGAAGGTGATGGAGATGTTGGTGAAGATGACGGAGGTGTTGGTGTAGATCGCGGTGACGATGATGGCCCCGGCGGTGTTCCGGCACCACCGGGAGAGAGGGGGAGAGAGCCCCCCTTCTTCTTCTTCTTCTTCCTTGACCTTCTCCCTAGATGGGAGAAGGGTTTCCCCTCTGGTCCATGGTCTCCATGGCATGGGAGGGGTGAGAGCCCCTCCGAGATTGGATCTGTCTCTCTGTCTCTCTCTGTTTCTGTGTTCCCCGATTCTGCCCTTTCACCATTTCTTATATTCCCGGAGATCCGTAACTCCGATAGGATTGAAACCTTCAACACGATTTGTTTCCGGACATTAGCTTTCTTGCGGCAAAAGAAGAGCAGAACCTTACGGGGTGTCCACGAGGGTCAGGGGCGCGCCACCCTGCCTCGTGGGCCCCTCGAGCATCGTCTCGCGTTGATTCTTCTTCCCAAAAATCATAAATATTCCAAAAATATTCTCCGTATGTTTTTATCCCCTTTGGACTCCGTTTGATATGGGCTTTCTGCAAAACATAAAACATCCAAAAATAGTATAAAAAGTTGCCAAAAGTATATGAAAGTTGAATAATATTGGCATGGAACAATAAAAAATTATAGATACGACGGAGACGTATCAGCATCCCCAGGCTTAATTCCTACTTGTCCTCGAGTAGGTAAATGTCAAAAAATAATTTTTGATGTGGAATGCTACCTAGCATAATCTTGATCATGTAATCTAATCATGTTATGAATATTAAGACACGAGTGATTCAAGGCAATAGTCTATCATTTGACATAAAAAAAAATACTTCGGGCATCCCAACAAGCAATCATGTCTTTCAAAATATCAATGCTAAAGAACGCTATCCCTACAAAATCATATAGTCTTGTATGCTCCCTTTTCTTAACACAAGGTACCCCTCATGCTCATCCCGGTGTCAGCCAAGCAATTGGTTCATACTTTTTAGCGCGCTTCAGCCTTTTCAACCCTCATGCAATACATGAGCGCAAGCCATGGATATAGCACTACAGGTGGAATAGAGTATGATGGTGGAGGTTGTGTGGAGAAGACAAAAAGGGAAAAAGTCTCACATCGACGCGGCTAATCAACGGGCTATGGAGATACCCATTAATTGATGTCAATGCGAGGAGTAGGGATTGCCATGCAACGGATGCACTAAGATCTATAAGTGTATGAAAGCTAAAACTGAAACTAAGTGGGTGTGCATCCAACTTGCTTGCTCATGAAGACCTCGGGCATTTGAGGAAGCCCATCATCGGAATATACAAGCCAAGTTCTACAATGAAAATTCCCACTAGTATATATAAAAGTGATAACTCAAGAGACTCTCTATATGAAGAACGTGGTGCTATTTTGAAGCACAAGTGTGGTAAAAGGATAGTAACATTGTCCCTTCTCTCTTTTTCTCTCATTTTTTTATTTTATTTTTTTTCTTTTTTATATTTTTTTGGTGGGCTTGTTTGGCCTCTTTTTTTATTTGGGCTTCTTTGGCCTCTTTTATTTTTCATAAAGTCCAGAGACTCATCCCGGCTTGTGGGGAAATCATAGTCTCCATCATCCTTTCCTCACTGGGGCAATGCTCTAATAATGATGATCATCACACTTTTATTTACTTACAACTCGATACTAGAACAAAAATATGACTCTATATGAATGCCTCCAACGGTGTACCGGGGTGTGCAATGATCTAGCATAGCAATGACATCAAAAAACGGACAAGCCATGAAAACATCATGCTAGCTATCTTACGATCATGCAAAGCAATATGACAATGAATGCTCAAGTCATGTATATGATGATGATGAAAGTTGCATGGCAATATATCTCGGAATGGCTATGGAAATGCAATGATAGGTAGGTATGGTGGCTGTTTTGAGGAAGATATAAGGAGGCTTATGTGTGATAGAGCGTATCGTATCACAGGATATGGATGCACCAGCGAAGTTCGCACCAACTCTCGAGGTGAGAAAGGGCAATGCACGGTACCGAAGAGGCTAGCAATGACGGAAGGGTGAGAGTGCGTATAATCCATGGACTCACATTAGTCATAAAGAACTCATATACTTATTGCAAAAGTTTATTAGCCCTCAAAGCAAAGTACTACTACGCATGCTCCTAGGGGGGACGTTGGTAGGAGTTAACTATCGCGCGCCCCCGACCTTCACGCAAAGATAAAGAATCAAAATGCAATGCGCGCCAATTTGGTTACATAGTTAGGAGACCATATGTGCATGCTTCGGGAATCACAAACTTAACACCAATATCCTTACTAAACACAACCATTTACTAGAACCTCCCACATATTATCATCTCTATATCGCAAAACTATTACAAGGAATCAAACATATCATATTCAGTGATCTACAAGTTTTATGAAGGATTTTATGACTAACCATGTGAATGACCAATTCCTGTCATCTCTCTAAATAGATATAAGTGAAGCAAGAGAGTTTAATTCTTTCTACAAAAGATATGCCCACGCTCTAACAAATATAAGTGATGCAAAAGATCATTCTACAAATGGCGGTTTTCTATGTGAAGAGAAACAGGCAATCCAAACTTCAAAAGATATAAGTGAAGCACATGAAGCATTCTATAAAGCCATACTCAAAAGATTTAAGTGAAGTGAAAAGTGTTGGAAATATGCCCTAGAGGCAATAATAAATGGTTATTATTATATTTCTTTGTTCATGATAATTGTCTATTGTTCATGCTATAATTGTGTTATCCAGAAATCGTAATACATGTGTGAATACATAGACCACAACGTGTCCCTAGTAAGCCTCTAGTTGACTAGCTCGTTGATCAACAGATAGTCATGGTTTCCTGACTATGGACATTGGATGTCATTGATAACGGGATCACATCATTAGGAGAATGATGTGATGGACAAGACCCAATCCTAAGCATAGCTCAAAGATCGTGTAGTTCGTTTGCTAGAGCTTTTCCAATGTCAAGTATCTTTTCCTTAGACCATGAGATCGTGCAACTCCCGGATACCGTAGGAGTACTTTGGGTGTGCCAAACGTCACAACGTAACTGGGTGACTATAAAGGTACACTACGGGTATCTCCGAAAGTGTCTGTTGAGTTGGCACGGATCGAGATTGGGATTTGTCACTCCGTATGACGGAGAGGTATCTCTGGGCCCACTCGGTAGTGCATCATCATAATGAGCTCAATGTGACTAAGGAATTAGCCACAGGATCATGCATTATGGTACGAGTAAAGAGACTTGCCAGTAACGAGATTGAACAAGGTATTGGGATACCGACGATCGAATCTCGGGCAAGTAACATACCGATTGACAAAGGGAATTGTATACGGGATTGATTGAATCCTCGACATCGTGGTTCATCCGATGAGATCATCGTGGAACATGTGGGAGCCAACATGGGTATCCAGATCCCGCTGTTGGTTATTGACCGGAGAGGCGTCTCGGTCATGTCTGCATGTCTCCCGAACCCGTAGGGTCTACACACTTAAGGTTCGGTGACGCTAGGGTTGTAGAGATATTAGTATGCAGAAACCCGAAAGTTGTTCGGAGTCCCAGATGAGATCCCGGACGTCACGAGGAGATCCGGAATGGTCCGGAGGTGAAGAATTATATATAGGAAGTCCAGTTTCGGCCACCGGGAAAGTTTCGGGGGTTATCGGTATTGTACCGGGACCACCGGAAGGGTCCCGGGGGTCCACCGGGTGGGGCCACCTATCCCGGAGGGCCCCATGGGCTGAAGTGGGAAGGGAACCAGCCCTTAGTGGGCTGGGGCACCCCCCCTTGGGCCTCCCCCTGCGCCTAGGGTTGGAAACCCTAGGGGTGGGGGCGCCCCACTTGGCTTGGGGGGAAGCCACCCCCCTTCCCCTTGGCCGCCCCCCCCCCCATGTAGATGGGTTCCAGGGTCGGCGCCCGCCCCTCCAGGGGGGCCTATAAATAGTGGGGGGAGGGAGGGCAGCAGCACCACAGCCCCTGGCGCCTCCCTCTCCCCCTGCAACACCTCTCCCTCTCGCAGAAGCTTGGCGAAGCCCTGCCGAGATCCCGCTACTTCCACCACCACGCCATCGTGCTATTGGATCTCCATCAACCTCTCCTTCCCCCTTGCTGGATCAAGAAGGAGGAGACGTCGCTGCTCCGTACGTGTGTTGAACGCGGAGGTGCCGTCCGTTCGGCACTCGGTCATCGGTGATTTGGATCACGGCGAGTACGACTCCATCAACCCCGTTCATTGGAACGCTTCCGCTCGCGATCTACAAGGGTATTAAGATGCACTCCTTTCCCCTCATTGCTAGTATACTCCATAGATGGATCTTGGTGATGCGTAGGAAATTTTAAAATTCTGCTACGATCCCCTACAGTGGCATCATGAGCCAGGCCTATGCGTAGTTACTATGCACGAGTAGAACACAAAGCAGTTGTGGGTGTAGATGTTGCCAATTCTTCTTGCCGCTACTAGTCTTATCTTGTTTTGGCGGTATTGTGGGATGAAGCGGCCCGGACCGACCTTACACGTACGCTTACGTGAGACATGTTCCACCGACTGACATGCACTAGTTGCATAAGGTGGCTAGCGGGTGTCTGTCTCTCCCACTTTAGTCGGAACGGATTCGATGAAAAGGGTCCTTATGAAGGGTAAATAGAAATTGGCATATCACGTTGTGGTTTTACGTAGGTAAGAAACGTTCTTGCTAGAAACCTATACAAGCCACGTAAAAACTTGCAACAACAATTAGAGGACGTCTAACTTGTTTTTGCAGCATGTGCTATGTGATGTGATATGGCCAGAAGATGTGATGAATGATATATGTGATGTATGAGATTGATCATATTCTTGTAATAGGAATCACGACTTGCATGTCGATGAGTATGACAACCGGCAGGAGCCATAGGAGTTGTCTTTATTTTTTTTATGACCTGCGTGTCATTGAATAACGCCATGTAAATTACTTTACTTTATTGCTAAACGCATTAGCCATAGAAGTAGAAGTAATCGTTGGCGTGACAACTTCATGAAGACACAATGATGAAGATCATGATGATGGAGATCATGGTGTCATGCCGGTGACGAAGATGATCATGGTGCCCCGAAGATGGAGATCAAAGGAGCAAAATGATATTGGCCATATCATGTCACTATTTGATTGCATGTGATGTTTATCATGTTTTGCATCTTATTTGCTTAGAACGACGGTAGTAAGTAAGATGATCCCTTATAATATTTTCAAGAAAGTGTTCCCCCTAACTGTGCACCGTTGCGAAGGTTCGTTGTTTCGAAACACCACGTGATGATCGGGTGTGATAGATTCTAACGTTCGCATACAACGGGTGTTGACGAGCCTAGCATGTACAGACATGGCCTCGGAACACACGCAATACACTTAGGTTGACTTGACGAGCCTAGCATGTACAGACATGGCCTCGGAACACGGAGGACCGAAAGGTCGAGCATGAGTCGTATAGATGATACGATCAACATGGAGATGTTCACCGATCTTGACTAGTCCGTCTCACATGATGATCGGACACGGCCTAGTTAACTCGGATCATGTTTCACTTAGATGACTAGAGGGATGTCTATCTGAGTGGGAGTTCATTGAATAATTTGATTATATGAACTTAATTATCATGAACTTAGTCTAAAATCTTTACAATATGTCTTGTAGATCAAATGGCCCACGTTGTCCTCAACTTCAACGCATTCCTAGAGAAAACCAAGCTGAAAGATGATGGCAGCAACTATACGGACTGGGTCCGGAACCTGAGGATCATCCTCATAGCTGCCAAGAAAGATTATGTCCTAGAAGCACCGCTAGGTGAAGCACCAATCCCAGAGAACCAAGACGTTATGAACGCTTGGCAATCACGTGCTGATGATTACTCCCTCGTTCAGTGCGGCATGCTTTACAGCTTAGAACCGGGTCTCCAAAAGCGTTTTGAGAAACATGGAGCATATGAGATGTTCGAAGAGTTGAAAATGGTTTTCCAAGCTCATGCCCGGGTCGAGACATATGAAGTCTCCGACAAGTTCTTCAGCTGTAAAATGGAGGAAAATAGTTCTGTTAGTGAGCACATACTCAGAATGTCTGGGTTACACAACCGCTTGTCTCAGCTGGGAGTTAATCTCCCGGATGACGCGGTCATTGACAGAATCCTTCAGTCGCTTCCACCAAGCTACAAGAGCTTTGTGATGAACTTCAATATGCAGGGGATGGAAAAGACCATTCCTAAGGTATATTCGATGCTGAAATCAGCGGAGGTGGAGATCAAAAAGGAACATCAAGTGTTGATGGTGAATAAAACCACTAAGTTCAAGAAAGGCAAGGGCAAGAAGAACTTCAAGAAGGACAGCAAGGGAGTTGCCGCGCCCGGTAAGCCAGTTACTGGGAAGAAGTCAAGGAATGGACCCAAGCCTGAGACTGTGTGCTTTTATTGCAAGGGAAGTGGTCACTGGAAGCGGAACTGCCCCAAATACTTAGCGGACAAGAAGGCCGGCAACACCAAAGGTATATGTGATATACATGTAATTGATGTGTACCTTACCAGTACTCGTAGTAGCTCCTGGGTATTTGATACCGGCGCGGTTGCTCATATTTGTAACTCAAAACAGGAACTACGGAATAAGCGGAGAATGGCAAAGGACGACGTGACGATGCGCGTCGGGAATGGTTCCAAGGTCGATGTGATCGCCGTCGGCACGCTGCCTCTACATTTACCTACGGGATTAGTTTTAAACCTCAATAATTGTTATTTAGTGCCAGCTTTGAGCATGAATATTGTATCTGGATCTCGTTTAATTCGAGATGGCTACTCATTTAAATCCAAGAATAATGGTTGTTCTATTTATATGAGAGATATGTTTTATGGTCATGCCCCGCTGGTTAATGGTTTATTCTTGATGAATCTCGAACGTGATGTTACACATATTCATAGTGTGAATACCAAAAGATGTAAAGTTGATAACGATAGTCCCACATACTTGTGGCACTGCCGCCATGGTCACATTGGTGTCAAGCGCATGAAGAAGCTCCATGCAGATGGACTTTTGGAGTCTCTTGATTACGAATCATTTGACACGTGCGAACCATGCCTCATGGGTAAGATGACCAAGACTCCGTTCTCCGGAACAATGGAGCGAGCAACCAACTTATTGGAAATCATACATACCGATGTGTGCGGTCCAATGAGTGTTGAGGCTCGCGGAGGATATCGTTATGTTCTCACTCTCACTGATGACTTAAGTAGATATGGGTATGTCTACCTAATGAAACACAAGTCTGAAACCTTTGAAAAGTTCAAGGAATTTCAGAGTGAGGTTGAGAATCAACGTGACAGGAAAATAAAGTTCTTACGATCAGATCGTGGTGGAGAATATTTAAATCACGAATTTGGTACGCACTTAAGGAAATGTGGAATCGTTTCACAACTCACGCCGCCTGGAACACCTTAGCTAAACGGTGTGTTCGAACGTCGTAATCGCACTCTATTGGATATGGTGCGATCTATGGTGTCTCTTGCCGATCTACCGCTCTCATTTTGGGGCTATGCTTTAGAGACTGCCGCATTCACTTTAAATAGGGCTCCGTCGAAATCCGTTGAGACGACACCGTATGAATTATGGTTTGGGAAGAAACCTAAGTTGTCGTTTCTAAAAGTTTGGGGATGCGATGCTTATGTCAAGAAACTTCAACCTGAAAAGCTCGAACCCAAGTCGGAAAAATGCGTCTTCATAGGATACCCTAAGGAAACCATTGGGTATACCTTCTACCTCAGATCCGAAGGCAAGATCTTTGTTGCCAAGAATGGGTCCTTTCTGGAGAAAGAGTTTCTCTCGAAAGAATTAAGTGGGAGGAAAGTGGAACTTGATGAGGTGATAGTCACCCCTTCCGAACCGGAAAGTAGCGCAGCGCGAGAAGATGATCCTGTGGTGCCTACACCGACTGGGGAGGAAGTTAATGATGATGATCATGAAGCTTCGGATCAAGTTACTGCTGAACTTCGTAGGTCCACAAGGACACGTTCCGCACCAGAGTGGTACGGCAACCCTGTCCTGGAAATCATGTTGTTAGACAACGGTGAACCTACGAACTATGAAGAAGTGATGGCGGGCCCGGATTCTGACAAATGGCTAGAAGCCATGAAATCCGAGATAGGATCCATGTATGAAAACGAAGTATGGACTTTGACTGACTTGCCCGATGATCGGTGAGCCATAGAAAATAAATGGATCTTTAAGAAGAAGACAGACGCGGATGGTAATGTGACCATCTATAAGGCTCGACTTGTCGCTAAGGGTTATCGACAAGTTCAAGAGGTTGACTACGATGAGACTTTCTCACCCGTAGCGAAGCTGAAGTCCGTCCGAATCATGTTAGCAATTGCCGCATACTATGATTATGAGATATGGCAGATGGACGTCAAAATGACATTCCTTAACGGCTTTCTTAAGGAAGAATTGTATATGATGCAGCCGGAAGGTTTTGTCGATCCTAAGAATGCTAACAAGGTATGCAAGCTCCAGCGCTCCATCTATGGACTGGTGCAAGCATCTCGGAGTTGGAACATTCGTTTTGATGAGATGATCAAAGCGTTTGGGTTTACACAGACTTATGGAGAAGCCTGTGTTTACAAGAAAGTGAGTGGGAGCTCTGTAGCATTTCTCTTATTATATGTGGATGAGATACTATTGATGGGAAATGATATAGAATTCTTGGAAAGTATAAAGGCCTACTTGAATAAGTGTTTTTCAATGAAGACCTTGGAGAAGCTGCTTATATATTAGGCATCAAGATCTATAGAGATAGATCCAGACGCCTCATTGGTCTTTCACAGAGTACGTACCTTGACAAGATATTGAAAAAGTTCAATATGGATCAGTCCAAGAAGGGGTTCTTGCCTGTATTGCAAGGTGTGCAATTGAGCACGGCTCAATGCCCGACCACGGCGGAAGATAGAGAAAAGATGAGTGTCATCCCCTATGCCTCGGCCATAGGGTCTATTATGTATGCCATGCTGTGTACAAGACCTGATGTAAACCTTGCCGTAAGTTTGGTAGGAAGGTACCAAAGTAATCCCGGCATGGAACACTGGACAGGGGTCAAGAATATCCTGAAGTACCTGAAGAGGACTAAGGATATGTTTCTCATTTATGGAGGTGACGAAGAGCTCGTCGTAAAGGGTTACGTCAACGCTAGCTTCGACACAGATCTGGATGACTCGAAGTCACAAACCGGATACGTGTATATTTTGAATGGAGGAGCAGTAAGCTGGTGCAGTTGCAAGCAAAGCGTCGTGGCGGGATCTACATGTGAAGCGGAGTACATGGCAGCCTCAGAGGCAGCGCAAGAAGCAATCTGGATGAAGGAGTTCATTACCGACCTAGGGGTGATTCCCAATGCGTCAGGCCCAATGACTCTCTTCTGTGACAACACTGGAGCTATTGCCCTTGCGAAGGAGCCCAGGTTTCACAGGAAGACCAGGCATATCAAGCGTCGCTTCAACTCCATTCGTGAAAGTGTTCAAAATGGAGACATAGATATTTGTAAAGTACATATGGACCTGAATGTAGCAGATCCGTTGACTAAACCTCTCCCTAGAGCAAAACATGATCAACACCAGAATGCTACGGGTGTTCGATTCATCACAATGTAACTAGATTATTGACTCTAGTGCAAGTGGGAGACTGTTGGAAATATGCCCTAGAGGCAATAATAAATGGTTATTATTATATTTCTTTGTTCATGATAATTGTCTATTGTTCATGCTATAATTGTGTTATCCGGAAATCGTAATACATGTGTGAATACATAGACCACAACGTGTCCCTAGTAAGCCTCTAGTTGACTAACTCGTTGATCAACAGATAGTCATGGTTTCCTGACTATGGACATTGGATGTCATTGATAACGGGATCACATCATTAGGAGAATGATGTGATGGACAAGACCCAATCCTAAGCATAGCTCAAAGATCGTGTAGTTCGTTTGCTAGAGCTTTTCCAATGTCAAGTATCTTTTCCTTAGACCATGAGATCGTGCAACTCCCGGATACTGTAGGAGTACTTTGGGTGTGCCAAACGTCACAACGTAACTGGGTGACTATAAAGGTACACTACGGGTATCTCCGAAAGTGTCCGTTGAGTTGGCACGGATCGAGACTGGGATTTGTCACTCCGTATGACGGAGAGGTATCTCTGGGCCCACTCGGTAATGCATCATCATAATGAGCTCAATGTGACTAAGGAGTTAGCCACGGGATCATGCATTATGGTACGAGTAAATAGACTTGCCGGTAACGAGATTGAACAAGGTATTGGGATACCGACGATCGAATCTCGGGCAAGTAACATACCGATTGACAAAGGGAATTGTATACGGGATTGATTGAATCCTCGACATCGTGGTTCATCCGATGAGATCATCATGGAACATGTGGGAGCCAACATGGGTATCCAGATCCCGCTGTTGGTTATTGACCGGAGAGGCGTCTCGGTCATGTCTGCATGTCTCCCGAACCCGTAGGGTCTACACACTTAAGGTTCGGTGACGCTAGGATTGTAGAGATATTAGTATGCGGAAACCCGAAAGTTTTTCGGAGTCCCGGATGAGATCCCGGACGTCACGAGGAGATCCGGAATGGTCCGGAGGTGAAGAATTATATATAGGAAGTCCAGTTTCGGCCATCGGGAAAGTTTCGGGGGTTATCGGTATTGTACCGGGACCACCGGAAGGGTCCCGGGGGTCCACCGGGTGGGGCCACCTGTCCCGGAGGGCCCCATGGGCTGAATTGGGAAGGGAACCAGCCCTTAGTGGGCTGGGGCGCCCCCCCTTGGGCCTCCCCCTGCGCCTAGGGTTGGAAACCCTAGGGGTGGGGGGCGCCCCACTTGGCTTGGGGGGGACCACCCCCCCTTCCCCCTTGGCCGCCGCCCCCCTGGAGATCTGATCTCCCAGGGCCGGCGCCCCCCAGGGGTCCCTATATATAGTGGGGGGAGGGAGGGCAGCGGCACCACAGCCCCTGGCGCCTCCCTCTCCCCCTGCTACACCTCTCCCTCTCGCAGAAGCTTGGCGAAGCCCTGCCGAGATCCCGCTACTTCCACCACCACGCCGTCGTGCTGTTGGATCTCCATCAACCTCTCCTTCCCCCTTGCTGGATCAAGAAGGAGGAGACGTCGCTGCTCCGTACGTGTGTTGAACGTGGAGGTGCCGTCCGTTCGGCACTCGGTCATCGGTGATTTGGATCACGGCGAGTACGACTCCATCAACCCCGTTCATTGGAACGCTTCCGCTCGCGATCTACAAGGGTATGTAGATGCACTCCTTTCCCCTCGTTGCTAGTATACTCCATAGATGGATCTTGGTGATGCGTAGGAAATTTTAAAATTCTGCTACGATCCCCTACACAAAGAGCATTCTATAAATCAACCAAGGACTATCTCATACCAGAATGGTGCATAAAATAAAAGTGAAAACTAAACGCAAAAGACGCTCCAAGATTTGCACATATCACATGAATGAAACGAATCTGAAAACATATCAATACTTGTAGAAAGATGGGATGCCTTCCGGGGCATCCCCAAGCTTAGACGCTTGAGTCTCCTTGAATATTCACTTGGGGTGCCTTGGGCATCCCCAAGCTTGAGATCTTGCCTCTCTTCCTTTTCCTCATATCGAGACCTCCTCGATCTTCGAACACTTCATCCACACAAAACTTCAACAGAAAACTTGGTAAGATCCGTTTGTATAATAAAGCAAATCACTACTCTAAGTATTGTTTGCAAACCAATTCATATTTTGTTTTTGCATTGTAGCTACTGTAATATAACTTTTCCATGGCTTAATACACTGATAGAAATTGATAGTTTCATCAAAACAAGCAAACTATGCATAAAAACAGAATCTGTCTTAAACCGGACAGTCTATAGTAATCTGAACATTCACCATACTTCTGGTACTCCAAAAATTCTACCAAAATTAGGAAAAATAAACAATTTGTATAAAAAGACAGTGCAAAAAGTTTCAGAATCGTTTGACGTTCCAGTAAAAAAATGTAAAATTGCGCACTACAGCCAAAGTTTATGTCCTGCACCGCACAAACCAACAAGCATTGTAAACATCCTAAAGGCAAACCTTGGCACATTATTTTTATAATACAATGGAATTGTACAAGGGGGTAATTATTTTTGATGAAATTTTTTGGGTTCCCCTCTTTATTTTTTGTTTTTAAACATTATGAAAGCACTCAACAGAAATAAATGACTCTCTAAAACTTTCGGGTTGTCTCCCTGGCAGCGCTTTCTTTAAAGCCATTAAGCTAGGCATATAGTGCTCAAGTAATGGATCCACCCGGATCCCAAGGTATATCAAAGCCAATTTTAATTAACAATTATTTGTGATTTAGTAGTGAGCACAAAGTAACATATATCATGCAACAACGAAGTCTAACTCTCTTTCTATGCATCGGCATGTCATAAAAGAACAATTCATGCACACCAAGTAAAGGCCAATGCATAGTATAAGCAGTTTCTTGCAATTCCATCATGTTGGAAACATAAAGAGGCGGAGATGTAGTTCCTCTCTCATAATAATTGCAAGTTGGAGCAGCAAGCACATGCATATTATATCTATCAAAATCATCATGTGCAACGGTAAAATGCAACCCATCAACATAATCCTTAATAAGAGCAAACTTCTCCGATATAGTGTAGTTTGGAGAATTCAAAAAGATAATAGGACTATTATGTGTGGGTGCAATAGCAACAATTTCATGTTTAACATATGGAACTATAGCAAGTTCATCTGCATAAGCATCATTCATATTGGCATCATGGCCACAAGCATAGCAAGCATCATCAAAAAGGGGTATTTCAAGAGATGTCGGGGATATACCCAGCGGTATGACCCGGCCGGAGATATGACCCGGCTGGGGCTTGATGTTTCATTGGTGACCCAGCAGACTATAAGACCGGCTGGAACAGTTAAGCATTGTAAGCCGGCAGACACGGTCATATAACCCGGCAGACACAGTCATATAACCCGGCAGACACAGTCATATAACCCGGCAGACACAGTCATGTAACCCGGCAGACACAGTCATGTCAGCCGGCAGACGATAAGCCAGATGGTAAGCCAGTCCGTAAGAAGCCCAAGACGTTAAAGAAGCCCATGGTCAGAAGCCCATGGTAAGACGTCAAAATAAGGTTAAGTATTAAGTCCGAGTTGGACTCTACATGTAACCCGCCCCTTCAGCTTATATAGGGAGGGGCGGGGCACCCCAAGAGGGCAGGAAACAATCTCTAGGACTAGACAAAAAGAGTCGGCTTACCGGCGACTCTCTCATGATCATAATGAGACCTAGCCACAAACATCATGTAGGGTTATTACCGGATGATGTTTCCCGGGGCCCGAAGCTGTCTAAATCCTTGTCTTGTGTGTTGATCCGCCCCACGTCTGTCGATTCCGACCAACCCCTTCAAGTTATCGCATATATGCGTTGGCCTCACGACTAAGTCCTCACACTAGGACATCTGACGTGACAATTCCACGACAGTTGGCGCCCACCATGGGGCTAGCGCATGGTGGTGTTGAGTTCTTGGAGGGATCTCTCACAGGGATCGAGAAGTTCGCAATTTCTGGTTGAAGAAGAGCCGGTTGGGAAGGATCTGCATCAGCTTCGAGTTCATTGGTCCAGATTCATAGTCTAGGAGATTTAAGGAAAATTAAGGTTGCGATCTGATGGCTGCCGTAAGTCGCCAAGAAAAAAATCACAAAGTCGCCAAAATCATCGACGTGTCAGGTTTCTGTCGGTAACTCGCCAAAACCAGTACGGTTGGAGTTGCCGTTCACCGTTCAACCATCAACCGCAAAGGAAAAAGTCAAGGAAAGGGAAGAGGCAGACGTGAATTTTCTGAAGACGCAGAAACGGGGCCGATCACAACCCGGACTTGCCTCACCCTGCTTCTACTTCCAAATTCGCCGCCACCACTGCATCCTTGCCAGAGCTGCCTCTGAACTGTGCCCTGTTTCTGAGCTGCCACTGGCCTTTGCCACCGTGGCTTCGCGGGCCCGACCCTGTCGCAAGCCGCTCGCTTATGCTTCGACCTCGTCTTGCCACGGTGCCTCTCTGTCGCCACTTTACAGTCGCCGTAGCTGCTCCGCATATACAACCATCAAAATCTAAAGTGACCAGAGACATCACCATTAAAATCCAACCGATGCATCAAATCGCCATGACCGCAGAGTCGCCGTCGTGATCTCCTCTGCCGGGCCCTGTCGAGCTGCCGCAATCACCTAGCTCCGGTCTCAAGCCGCCGCCCATGCAGCCGAGTTAAGCCGCTGCGGTGCCCTGACGCCTCGCCTACGCCGGCTGTTTTGCCTCACTAGACCGTGGTCAAGCCGCTGTTTCATTAGTCCGATTCATCGCTCCGCCTCGGTTCGTCGCTGCCAAAGTCGCCCCGCCTAAGCGCTCCTCCCATGATGGCCCGGGACCCCGCCTCGTCACTCACCTTTATCTGAAGCGCCCTGCGCCGCCTGCCTCGCAAGCCGCCTCTGGCCGCGGCGGTCCTCGGTTTGTCCGAGCGCCCTGCGCCGCCTTAGTCTCCAAGCCGCATCGCTACGTTTGCACTCGTTCTGAAAGTCGCCGCCCTGGTTGTCTCTTCCGAACTCCGTGCGAGCCGCCGCAGTGGTCAAATCAGCCGCCGCACTTCGAATTGGCCTAATGTATTGAGTCACCGTCACCATCTACTGGGCTGCCCCGGATGTGAGTCGCCGTCACCTCTAAATCGATGCACCTCAGGCCACAACTGCTGCTTGTGAGATGCCGCTACTGACGGGCTGCCATCCGGCCTCAAGTCGCCGCCCCCGGGTCACCAGCCTCGAGTTGCCTCCGCTGACCTCCGCCGTGTGGTCTTGCCGCTCCTGTTCTGCCATAAGTTATCCGGCCTCGCGTCGCCGGCCGCCGTCTCGGCCTTATGCCGCCGCAGCCTCAAGTCGCGGCCGCGCTGGCAGGCTCTGCCTCAAGCTGCTCCGCCTCGCCACCGCGGGCTCGCCGACATGCCCAACCACCTCCGCAGTGTCGAGTCGCTGCCGCGGCCTCACTCGTTGCCCGCGCCTTGACCCGCCAGACGCCTTCACCGCTGCGGGCCGCCCTATCCATCGAGTGTTCTCTGCTTCTACTCCAAATGCCCTCCACTTTGAACCGCTGCTGCAGCTTCGCCTGGCTCCGGCCTCGAGCCGCTTGCCCCTACTACGAGAGCCGCCGCCGCGCCTCACTCCCGTCAGTGTTAAAGCGTCCTCGGGGCCAGGGTGAGCCGGCCTTACCCCGTGTCGAACCGCCCGCGACCGGGTGCTCAACCTCGCCGCTGCACCCGTCCGGGGTTGGCCCCGTGCCCTCCGCCGCTGGCCTCTCACACCGTGGCTGGCCCCGTAACGTCGTCCGAGTCGCCGCCGGTTCACGAATCGCCCGCGGCAGAGCCGCCGTCATCCGGGTCACCGTCGCCGGCTCACGATCGCCCAGGGCAGAGCCGCCGTCGTCCGACTCGCCGCCGGCTCAAGAATCGCCCGCACCAGAGCTGCCGTCATCCAAGTCACCGTCGCCGGCTCACGAGTCGCCCGGGGCAGAACCGCCATCATCCGAGTCGCCACCGGCTCACGAATCGCCCGCGTCAGAGCCGTCGTCATCCGAGTCACCGTCGCCGTCGCACGAGTCGCCCGCGGCAGAGCCGCCGTCGTCCGAGTCGCTGTCGCCGGCCCCTCCGACGAAAAGATGGCCACGGGTCTGGATCCGGGTCGCGGACAGTCCCGCCTCATTTCCAAGTCAACTTCGATGCCGCCTCACAGTCGTCGTCTTCACAGCCATGAGCCGCCCGTTACTATGTTGTGTCATAGTTTTCGGCACTTGTATATTGCTTGATGCTGGAAAGACTTTTTTATCAATCTGCGTGGATATCCTGATGATGAGGAAAACAAATAGAAGTCTGCTACACATGCACGTGAGGATAAAAGCAACAGTGGGGCAGAAGCAAAGTTCCATCAGTCACTCCTGCCACTGTTCACGCGAAAGATTTCACGATCAAGTAAGTCGCGGTCAAAAGAAGCTATATAAAGAGACCTCAATCATCCCGGGCATTTGAAGACAGGAGAATCAGTATTATTGCTCCTCTCAACATGGCATGATTTCCAAGGAACCAAATGAGACATGTTGGCAGATTTCAGTCTCCAATCACTATCTTTACACACATCAGAGCAATTCTTCTGTCAAAAGCCAAAGCGGTGTTATGCATTATCCAGCACGGTCATCCAACAAAAAATACCAGGTGCTATTTTTCTTATGAATTTCATCAATACATGTTTTTATTCTTTTAAGAGACATTACTTTGGGTTCGTGGTATTACTCTCGCAGGACCACTATTCATTACAAAGGTGTCGCAAAGGGCTACATCAACATAACGTGGTTGACTCGCCCGTCCGTACTGGCTCACACTGCCGCGGATGGCTCACCCGTGATTGATTTCAGCTTCACCATGGTGATCATCAACTCTGCGGTGGATAATCACTAGCCTAGCATATCAGGTGAAATCCATCCAGTATATTTATATTGCATATTATTTTCTTTAAAAGAGCAATTACTTTGGCTTGCAAGTTCTCCCATGCAGGACTCAAACCGGTTTATATCACGGTCAACTACGGAGAATCTTAAGCCAACTCCTTGAGTCGTCTTAAGACTTGGGGGCTACAATGGCATGAATCAGGAATTCCGGGTCATTGGAGGGAATGATAACCCGGTTCCGGAGGACACCGCCATATTGATGAAAATTTAAAGGCCGTCAGAATATTGTCGGTTCAAAATAAAGATTCCGGTTTAAAATCTGGTTCAAGAGACATCTCTCTCCCGCAAAGCTTTGAAGCTCTCAAATCCGGTTCAAACATCCTGCTCAAGGAAAATTAAAGGTTGCCAAAGAGAACTTGATGCCATGCTGCGCGGCTCAAACATGGGTATCCTGCCTTACGGCTTATCTTATTATGGTCACTTGGGGGCTTCTTGCTCATCGAGCACAGCTGTCGGTACCCTCTTGATCGGCGCGATGGCAAAATTTATATGGTCACTTGGGGGCTTCCTATTCAAACATAGGTCGTATTTGAACCAAAGAGAACACAGCTGTCGGTACCCTCTTGATCGGCACACTGCCAAACTCACTAGGGGGCTTCTTGATCGTATTCGAATCATAGCTTAACACCTTTTGGGTCCGACTTGGATCGTATTCGAATCAGGGTCGTTAAAAACCTCTCAAGGTCATTTGGGGGCTTCCTGTTCAAACATAGGTCGTATTCGAACCAAAGAGAACACAGCTGTCGGTACCCTCTTGATCGGCACAACGCCAAAGCCACTGGGGGCTACATGATCGTATTCGAATCCTAGCTTAACCCCTTTGGAACGGTTTACTGATCGTATTCGAATTAGAAGCCTCGATTTTTCTTTCTATTTGGCTTAAGTTTTTTGAAAGCAATCTTTGGTTTTATCTTGAGACCTTTTTGTTCATATTTGAAGAAAATATGTGGTTTCGATTAACCCGGCTTGACTTTGGATGATAAGTCGCCATATATGACAATCATAAACATTTGGAAGTTTTTGGCTTCTAAAAATTGGGTTATCACCCTTACTGCACAGGTATCTTAAACCGGCAATATGATTCAATATCACAGGAACCGGTTTTCCAAACCTGATTATATTATTCAAATCTTTAATAGACAACATGGGTGGATTTTTTATGGTTATCAATAGCCAATATTATGATGGAGGTTTTCAAAGTCGCTTCAGCGCAATGGTTATTATTTTATTAATGGACATGATTTATTTTTTACAATGGAGGGAATAGTCCCGAGTTGCTGCAAGCTTACGACCTGGCACTTGGGGGCTACATTACTCAAGTTGAGATTAAATCAAATATGCAAGTTTCA
Organism: Aegilops tauschii subsp. strangulata; assembly: GCF_002575655.3. Taxonomy (NCBI): domain Eukaryota; kingdom Viridiplantae; phylum Streptophyta; class Magnoliopsida; order Poales; family Poaceae; genus Aegilops; species Aegilops tauschii. Next base: position 53,359,029 of record NC_053039.3, read on the forward strand.
TGTCGTTGCAAGCATGCACCATGACACTTGGGGGCTAATGTAAAGTCATTTTTTGATCAACTTATCGAAGACCCGACTCATCCCATTTTAATGAGCCGGCCCTTGGGGGCTATCAATTGTTCCTGTCAAAAATTCAAGGTACATAAGCATTAATCTATTATATTGAACGGTCTACTACTCAGTTGGTAGAGTAAAAAGCTTTTAACCTTATGGACGTGGGTTCGAGCCCCATGGTGAGGGTTACGGCATAAGATGTTCTTTGCAAAGAAGTATACATAAAGTCCCAGCTCAATATTATCTTACTGAGCCGGTCCTTGGGGGCTACACGTTGCTGCTCAAGTCTACATGATCATATCCATAAAGTCCCTGCTCATTATTGCATAATGACCCGGCACTTGGGGGCTACATATGTGGAATACTCAGTTTTGACTAGTGATTGAGATGAGCAACATGGATTTTTTCAAAGTGGTAATATTTATATTGAAGCAAGTCTTAAGTCATCACTTTGCTCTACTCAAGACTTGGGGGCTACAGGTAATATGGATATGAGGGAGAGAAATCTTCAAAATTCTCAGTTTTGACCCAGCGTCAGCAACAATTATGACTCGGCATCATCTATTTATAACCCGGCAAGTTTTTTCATCTTTAAGACGGTTGAAGGTCACATGAGTATTTCAAGACCTATATTTTTAAACATTGGGAGCTGGGTCAAATGAGTTATTCTTCCGTCTTTCTCTGTGAGAAACCAACGTCAGCAAGTTGATTATGAAGTTGGCTTATTGACCCGGATTTGTTAAAAAGGAAATAACAAAGAGTTAAGGATGATCGGGTGCTGGCTTACAAAGATGTTTTACCCGGAGCATAATCTGTCAAAATTGTTCTTGTGTTCGTTTTATAGGATCAGTTTAACATGGATGAATCCAAATTAAACTGGGGGCTAATGTCGGGGATATACCCCGCGGTATGACCCGGCCGGAGATATGACCCGGCTGGGGCTTGATGTTTCATTGGTGACCCAGCAGACTATAAGACCGGCGGGAACAGTTAAGCATTGTAAGCCGGCAGACACAGTCATATAACCCGGCAGACACAGTCATATAACCCGGCAGACACAGTCATATAACCCGGCGGACACAGTCATGTAACCCGGCAGACACAGTCATGTAACCCGACAGACGGTAAGCCAGATGGTAAGCCAGTCCATAAGAAGCCCAAGACGTTAAAGAAGCCCATGGTCAGAAGCCCATGGTAAGACATCAAAATAAGGTTAAGTATTAAGTCTGAGTTGGACTCTACATGTAACCCGCCCCTTCAGCTTATATAAGGAGGGGCGGCGCACCCCAAGAGGGCAGGAAACAATCTCTAGGGCTAGACAAAAAGAGCCGGCTTACCGACGACTCTCTCATGATCATAATGAGACCTAGCCACAAACAGCATGTAGGGTTATTACCGGATGATGTTTCCCGGGGCCCGAAGCTGTCTAAATCCTTGTCTTGTGTGTTGATCCGCCCCGCGTCTGTCGTATCCGACCAACCCCTTCAAGCTACCGCATAGATGCGTTGGCCTCATGACTAAGTCCTCACACTAGGACATCTGACGTGACAATTCCACGACAAGATAATCAACGGGATCATAACAATCATCATAGCAATCATCCTTCGGTAAGCACAAAGGGAAATTAAACAATGTATGAGTTGAAGAGTTACTCTCATTAGAAGGTGGGCACGGGTGATCAATCCGCTCTTCCTCCTTTTGTTCTTCGCTCTCCTCCTCATCTTTTTCATCCAATGAGCTCATAGTTTCATCAATTTCTTCTTCCATAGATTCCTGCAAAATATTAGTCTCTTCTTGCACATCAGAGACTTTCTCAATAAACGCATCAATATCGGCATTGTATTCATAATCTCATAACAATATTTAAGTATAGCAAAATTTCCAGGTTTGTAAACAACATCATCAAGATTTTCACACTCTTTAAAAAGAGATTCAATTTCATAAGCACCCATAAAAGCAACAAATTCTTCTATTTGTTCCACATCATAGTAATCATATATACCATTAGCATAAGAAGCCAAGGTTTTATCATCATTAAATTTGCATGAAAAGGGAAGGTGTGGAGCCTTCATCCTAGAGCAACAAGTATAATCATATCTCAGCTAAATTTTTTTTAATAATACATTTTTTTATTAATTTTCATAAATATTACGCTGGGTAATTTTTTTCAAAAATAATACACCGTCGGCCCGCTGCAGGCCGACTGGGCCTAGTCGGCCCACAGCAGGCCGATTGGACTCCAGTCAGCCTACAGCTGGCCGACTGGCCCCTGTCGGCCCACTGTGGGCTGATTGGCTTGCTGTGGGCTAATTGTTTTTGCAAAAAAAGTAGGCATAAAAAATATATGTTTAAAAAATGTTAATCATGTAATTAAAAATATATGTTTAAAAATATATGTTTAAAAATATATGTTTAAAAATATATGTTTAAAAAATGTTCAATCGGCTCACAGTGGGCCGACAGGACGCAATCAGCCCACAGTGGGCCGACAGGGGCCAGTCGGCCAGCTGTAGGCCGACTGGAATCCAATCGGCCTGCTGTGGGCCGACTAGGCCCAGTCGGCCTGCAGCGGGCCGACGGTGTATTATTTTTGAAATTTTTTATCCAGCGTAATATTTATGAAAATTAATAAAAAAAATATTATTTAAAAAAATAGCCATATCTCAAGCATACTTGCCGAGCATACCAATGCAACATATAAATTTGATCCCATAATAGTTTCCCTTTTTGTGTCAAGCAATAATCCCTAAAGTATTCACGTTGATCCAACGTGTCTCCCATAACATAATTGAATGGGGTTTTCTCAGGATTATCAAAGTAGTACATAATATCTTTCACATAATGAGCATCGAGGGTTTTAGGAGGTTCCCCATCTCCATGAGTAGCAAGTACACCTAATTTTTTTGGTATTTCGTGTTCCATATCCATAACTAAAGATAGAGAACAACTAAGAACAGCAATTAAAAATTACTTAGTGATAAAGCAAACAAGCACACACGAGAATATTCACCCCACGCTATAACTCCCCGGCAACGGCGCCAGAAAAAGGTATTGATAACCCACAAGTATAGGGGATCAACTGTAGCCTCTTTCGATAAGTAAGAGTGTCAAACCCGACGAGGAGCTAAAGGTAGAAAAAATCTTCCCTCAAATTCTATCGACCACCGATACAACTCTATGCACGCTTGACGTTCGCTTTACCTAGAACAAGTATGAAACTAGAAGTACTTTGTAGGTGTTGTTGGATAGGCTTGCAAGAATATAAAGAGCACACAAATATAAACTAGGGGCTGTTTAGATAAAGAAGCAATAAAGTTAGTAGCGAGTGTGGAAAAGTGGTGGTAGGAGTTATGAAATTGTCCCTAAGCAATTGACTACTTTACTAGACCGATAGCAAGTTTTATGTGGGAGAGGCCACTGCTAGCATGTCATCCCTGACTTAGAATTCTATGCACTTATGATTGGAACTATTAGCAAGCATCCGCAACTACTAACGTTCATTAAGGTAAAACCCAACTATAGCATTAAGATATATTGGTCCCCCTTCAATCCCGTATGCATCAATTTCTATGCTAGGTTGAAGCTTCTGTCACTCTTGCCCTCCAATACATAGTCCTATCAACATACAACTAACCCTATGGTGTGATCCACGCGCGCGCACATATGATGGGCACCAAAGGACAGCAACATAACCACAAGCAAATTAAACCAATCATAGCAATTCACCAACAACCGAAAGGACAATGAAAATCTACTCAGACATCATAGAATGGCAACATATCATTGGATAGTAATATGAAGTATAAAGCACCATGTTCAAGTAGAGGGTACAGCGGGTTGCGGGAGAGTGGACCGCTGAATATAGATGGGGGAAGGTGATGGAGATGTTGGTGAAGATGACGGAGGTGTTGGTGTAGATCGCGGTGATGATGATGGCCCCGGCGGCATTCCGGCGCCACCGGGAGACTCCCCCCTTCTTCTTCTTCTTCCTTGACCTTCTCCCTAGATGGGAGAAGGGTTTCCCCTCTAGTCCATGGTCTCCATGGCGTGGGAGGGGCGAGAGCCCCTCTGAGATTGGATCTGTCTCTCTGTCTCTCTCTGTTTCTCGGTTCCCCGATTCTGCCGTTTCACCGTTTCTTATATTACCGGAGATCCGTAACTCCGTTTGGATTGAAACCTTCAACACGATTTGTTTCCGGATATTAGCTTTCTTGCGGCAAAAGAAGAGCAGCACCTTACGGGGTGTCCACGAGGGTCAGGGGGGCGCCCCCTGCCTTGTGGGCCCCTCGAGCATCGTCTCGCGTTGATTCTTCTTCCCAAAAATCATAAATATTTCAAAAATATTCTCCGTCCGTTTTTATCCCGTTTGGACTCCGTTTGGTATGGATTTTCTGCGAAACATAAAACATGCAACAAACAGGAACTGGCACTGGGCACTGGATCAATATGTTAATCCCAAAAAATAGTATAAAAAGTTGCCAAAAGTATATGAAAGTTGAATAATATTGGCATGGAACAATCAAAAATTATAGATACGATGGAGACGTATCACCTGCCGCCGCTAGCATCACCTGGTCTCGCAGAAGTAGCCATCTCTGTTCCGCGAGGATGGAGGGAGGGTGCGGGCAACGAGAAGGGAGTGGGAAGGGGAAAATGGTGTGTGGCGTGAGCGGGGGGAAATGGATTTGGTCCCCACGGTGCCGTCTAACGGCTGTCGGGGCGGCTGGGAGTGCCACATGTGCAAAAAGCAGGGCCCATCTGTCACAAGCTCACTTAACATAGCCATATCCGCTGATCAGTGTTTTTTGCAAAACGATTACACAATACATGGTGTTTTCTGTAAAAGAAATGTAACGTAGTGTTCTCTGCAAACCTAACCTTTAAAGTGGTGGGTTCTTGCAATTTACTTCAAACTGATATACACACCGACGATTGGTGACCCACTCACCTGGTCCCTCCAACTAGAGACACGCTGGTTGCCCAGGTCCTTACAGCTGCACCTCCGCCAGCTAGCCCTCTCGATCCAGCCAGTTTACCATCTCTTCCTAGCTAGCCATCTCTACCCGTCTGGACGGCTGGCCATCTCTGTCCGCCTGACCATCTCAACCCGGTTGACCCTCTCGATACGGTCGGCTGGCCATATCTACCTAGACGACCGACCCTATCGACACAACCGGCTGGCCATCTCGGATCATACGGCCACACACCACTCCCAGTCAACCGGGTGTATGGGCCCAACCGACACGGGCGAGAAAAACGGCCCGGAGCCGAAGAACGAGGTGGATGAAAACATAAATAATACTAGTATGATTATCTTTTTTAATAAAGAGAGGATTCTAATCTAATAGGCGCTTGATATGTCTTAAACGTATTTATAAATTTTTTATTGTTTCATGCTATTATGTTAGTACCTTTATATACTTCTTATAACAATTTATATTATTTTCTAGGCTAACCTGTTATTTGAGTTCATGTTTTCTATTTGTTTTTGGTTCCACATAAAATCAATATGTTGATTTGTGGGATTTCAGATAATCATTTTGAACATTTTAGATGACCCACATTGGATGGCTAAAAAGTGTCCATAATTGTGGTCGATTCGGGACAACTCCAACACGCCGACGCATTTTGTCCGTGCATGTCTGTTTATGTTGAAATGGACAAAAACATTCACCCAACTCGCTGACCCAAACTAAAATCATGTCCGCTCGTTGTCCGTCTGGATGCATTTCTGGTTCAAATTTGCGCATGATTTGCGTCCACATAGACACGAGACCGACCGTTGTGCTCCCACGCCGGCTGACACAAACCCTAGCCACGCTGTCACTATGAGCTTCTTCGGCAAGGGCAAGGGCAAGCATGACCATGAGGTCGGCTCATCGCGAGGCCAGACGGCTTCAAGTTGGTGCCGTGGGGAGGGCACGACCACGTGACCAACCGTACATCCGGGTGCACCGCGCGGAGTACCACTGGGAGTACCGCGTCCCGCTATCGTGGCCGGACGTGAATCTCCCCACGGCTGGCACTCGACCCCCACCGCATTCCAGTGCCGACTGTGTCGTAGTCCAATTACGTGCGTGCCAAAGAGATCCGCAAGCGGTGGGCTCTCCTCACGCCGAAGCAACACCGCAACGCCACATACGCGCCAAACTCCCCGAACTAGGATAGGTCCTTTTTCTTTAGTTTTATTATTAATATTTTATTTTTAATCATGGTCTAAGTGGACTTTGACCGGTTGATTCACATGCATGGCTTTATTTTAAGTAGCTCATGCCTATTTAGTTCTTTTTAAAAAGGGAAACGTTTCACGACGGGGCACCGGCCGAAGCTTCGGCCGGTCGCGTCCACGCGCGAACGTACCGAGCGACTCACCTAGCGACACGTAGGACGGGGGGCCCGCCCACGTGCGTCTTCTCCCTCCTGTTTCTCTTCTTCCCGTCGCTTGTCTCTCTCTCTCCCCGCTGCCATGGCCAAGCTTCGCCGTCCGGAGACCTCCCAGGGCGCCGGCACCATGGGAATCAGCTGATCCGGCTGCCCTCGGCCAGATCTGCTCGGATCTGTGCCACCGGAGCTCTGCCTGCCCTCGTCGGACCCGACCACACGTCTGAGCTGCAACCCACCACGCGCGGAGCTGCAACCGTTGAACCTTTTTCCTCCCGGAATGGCACCGCGGCGACGATGGCCATGGGCGGGCGTGGGAGCTCGGCGGAGCAGCATCAAGTAGCTGTGAAAAATGGTTGTAGCAAATTCCAACGCCTTTTGTTGCAAAACCAACTACGGTTGCAGCAAAACGACGTCATCGCCATCGCGGGATTCACAGCTAAGACAATTAGTTTGAAGCTTTTTTCAATGCCGGTTGTAGCTTTTGTAACCGCCGGTTGTAGCTTTTCGTTTGTCGTCCATGGCTTACGCTCCACGGTTGAAGCTTTTTTCGTCGTCGGATGAAGCTTTTTTCGTCGCCGGTTGTAACTTTTCTTTGATTGTTCATAGTTTTTCGTCGTACGAGTTGAAACTTTTTTCATAGCCGGTTGAAGCTTTTTTCGTCGTCGGATGAAGCTTTTTTCATCGATGGTTGTAGCTTTTCTTTGGTCGTTCATAGTTTTCCGTCGTAAGAGTTGAAACTTTTTTCATAGCTGGTTGAAGCTTTTTTGTCAGCGATTATAGCTTTTTCCATCGTCGGTTGCAGCACCGGGCATCTCCCCTGGCGCTCGATTTTTTTGTTTGCAACCTGGATATGAGCGCGCGGCGAGCACACCGGTGAGCTCCGGTCGTCGCCACCGGAGCTGCAACGGTGGCCATGAAAGCTTCAGCCGCAGGGGTGGGCTGTTGCATGGGGCGAAGCCGGTGACGAGGATGGCCGCCGAGGACTGGGACCGGCGACCAGGGCAGCCGGGAAAGACGGCCGGCGAGGACGGCGACCAGGGACGAGGAGGGCAGGCGAGGGAGGGGCGGCGACGAGGGGGGACGCGTGCGGCCGGCGAGACAGGGTTCACGAGAGCAAGACGACGCTCGTTACGCGCTCGCGAGAGGAAGACGACGACCTGATTAGATAAGGATCCAATGGCTCGGGACGGGCCGATCTGACGGCTAGGGTGCGACCGGCCGAAACGTTTCGGCCGGCGCACCGGCGCCTAGCATCGAAAAATGACCGCCTGGACTAATGCGTAAGCCGCAGACTAATTCCGTGTAGGTCGAGTCGAGCACAGACTAATTCCGCACAGACCACAGACTAATGTGTAGGCCGCTTCAGGCGCACCGACGCCCCCAACACCAAACCTGACACGCTCGTTCGCTCGGCCAATACAAATCTTTATCTTGACCTAACCTTTATCTTTATCTTTTATATATATATAATATAAGAGATTGAATGGCAGTTATGCTTCAGCTTTGGGCGGCAGGACGGCGTCAACATGGCATGGCTACTGTGAACGGACTTTATCCCATGGACGTATTGGCCAAAGGAGGTTTCAATGATATGCATATATCGCCAATTGGATGAGGTATTTCTTGCTTTCTCTTTTGGCAATAAAAAAGAAACGTGGGAGAAATTTTTTGCTGGATCAGTGCTAAAAGGAACAGCAGGGAGGCAGGAGCAGGCAAGCCCCGACCTCTTGTGTGATGCATTGCATGCAGGTTTGCTACTGCATGCGCTGCTCATGCCCAACAAAAACAAAACATGTCAGAGCTTACGTACAGGCAGAAAGCAAACGAACACGTACAGCGGGAAAGTGAACTTCTTTCGGACACTGCTGTTTTTTTTTTCAAGAAAACTTTCAATCTATTCATCAACTGTCAAGTTAGTACAAAGAACACAAGAAGTAAAATTTACATGCAGGTCCGTAGACCACTTAGCGACGATTACAAGCACTGGAGCGAGCCGAAGGCACGCCATCGTCATCGCCCCTCCCTCGTCGGAGCCGGACAAACATTGTTATAGTAGACAGTAGGGAAGTCGTCGTGCTAAGGTCTCATAGGACCAGCACACCAGAACAGCAACCGCCGCCGATAAAGAGAAGCATAGATCGAAAGGATCCAACCTGCAGACACATAGACGTAGATGAACGAAGACCGGATCCAGTCGGATCCACCGAAGACAAAAACCGACCGGACCCCATGAGATCCGCCGGACACTGCTGAATTTGCCTATATATACACGTTGATATATACCACCAATGTGTTTTGCGAACGGACACTGCTGAGCTTGCCTATATATACATGTTGATATACCACCAATGCCAAAACACAGTTAGAAGTCATGGCCATAGAGTCTGATCAAACTCAAGTTGTTGTTTCCGACAAGAAGATGCCATGCTTAGCGTGCTTGAAGGTACGAAGGAACAATTGCGTCTAGTTAAAATTACTTCAACAAAAATGTTATGTGTATAATATTTTTATTGCCATATGCCTTCTTTGTTTGGGCCAAACCCAAATAATGAAAAAAAAACAATAACTCTTCCCAACCAAACTACGAACTATATCTAAAAACATTTTAACATAGTAAGAAAAATAGTTTAAAATTTGCACATAGATGTATATGTAACACTCTTTAAAAACTGGTCAAAACCACAAAAATTGTTCCATTTAAAAAATACATATAGAAATATTCAAAGAAAATAAAAATATTCACATTTTTAAAAATTCAGTTCAGAAAATGTTTTCCTTAAAAAATTCAATTTGAATAAAGCGTTCACTACTCTTATATAAAAATAAATAAATATTCATGTTTTTCTGAAGAAAAAAAAAGTATTCACAGACTATTCCATGGGCCACTACTCTACTATCCGATGAACAAAGCTAAGGTGGCTTCTTAACGTCCAAAATGCAGACTCTAAAAGGTAATAATCAATGTAACCTTATTATCGATGTTTATCATAATTGAATAAAAAAATGGAACGTAATAGCAGATAGATCAGATTTTGCGAGTTTCTATGCCCGTTGCAACGCAGGGCATTTGTACTAGTCTTTATCTTTTATCTTTATCTACTAATAAAGCACCAAGGGCCGCTGGTCGTACGTCGTCGACGTTTTTGCAAAAAAGTCCCTACTGTTTCAGGCATTCAACCCGCAATCCTATTTTAAGTGGCTCTCGAAGAAAACGTTTCGTTCTTACAGGAAAGACCCTATGCTTTTGAGTATTCAACCCGCTGTCCTTTTTAGGTGGCTAAATTCAGATACAACGAGCTTTGCAACTGCACTTCAATTAAATTGTCCCACCTCGCTGATATACATATATTCTCACCAATTTATATGTGTACGAGAGCTGCCATGAGAATCAACGAGCTACATTAGAAATCAAAACAAGCAGAGAAAGGGAACGGAAGGAATCGCCAAAGCGTGAAGGAGCGAAGAAAATGGAACAGAGTCCACCGAGCGAACACCACCACCGGCGCCCTCGCTCGACGGAGGACACGCGATTTCCAAAAAGTGGGAGCAGAGAAGGCCGAGTCGAGGCGGCTGGGCTGACTGACACAGCAGGTAGGCCGCGGCTGGACGAGGCGCGCCCTGGCCTCCTCGCAAGCTGCGAGCAAAAGAAACAGCGGGGTTGAGGCAGGGCCTTACCTTGATCTGGCGCCACAGTCCCTACGATGGCATGTGGAGAGGACAGGAGGAGGGAAGGGATGGATCCGAGCCTGTTGGTCGGGGCGAGGCCTGCTGTGGCCAGATCCGGAGCATGGGGCCGCAACTGAGCTCCAAAACGCAATACATCCTCTCGTGGAGTTCCGCACCGACAGAGAAGGGGTTGATGTTGCCCTGATAGAGAAGAAGAGAAGGGACAGCGTCAGGTGGATGGAGAAGAAGTAATGTGTTGTGTGGATAAGGGGGCACGTAGTGGGAAGGGGGGGTGGTTGTTGTCGCTACATGTTGTGCCTGGACCGGAAGTTGCTGGATTGCTACGCATGTGAACCTACTATTATTAGCGCATGTACATCATCAGTATAGACGCACCATCCGTACATGTCATCTATATACTCCATTATTTAGAAATAAACCACATAGCAGGCTGTCTGTTAGGCCAGCCGTAAAATGCTCTAACCGCGGACGTGGCTCGAGCGTTTTCCCTCTCCTCTCTCTCCCCCACGTCACTTTTTTCTTAGGTGTCCTTTGTTACATACGACTGACTAGATGCCGTTGTACATGCCCTTACAGTATTTTTGAATGAGCGCACCCATTATAATTACTTGCTGCTGGATGTCATAATATTCATGTACCTACCCCATCTTACAAATACATATCAGATATAATAATTAAAACCGAGTGGAATATTGAAAAGAAATAATCTATACCTACTAATAAAGCAAGGTGCGTTTTCCCTCTCCTCTCTCTCCCCCACGTCACTTTTTTCCTAGGTGTCCTTTGTTACATACGACTGACTAGATGCCGTTGTACATGCCCTTACAGTATTTTTGAATGAGCGCACCCATTATAATTACTTGCTGCTGGATGTCATAATATTCATGTACCTACCACATCTTACAAATACATATCAGATATAATAATTAAAACCGAGTGGAATATTGAAAAGAAATAATCTATACCTACTAATAAAGCAAGGTGCGTTTATTCAAAATTTTCGTCCGTTCACCCATATTATATTTTTTGAGAATTTTGAGGACCTTGTGTACTAGGAGTAGCTGCAGCTGCCAACTAGGCTAAGCATCTATTCGAGTTTACATTGGAAAACTTTGGAAAAATATATTACAGATGAAGGACGCACAGGTTCCGTAGTTTAATAATCCCACCTCGACTTCTTACATCAAATTCTACCAATTCTTATACGTTCGCGAGTAGCCTGGCAACAAGAGAACTCAGGAATTAACCAGGACGGAGGAGGTGCCTCTCTGTGAATGACATTACATACAGGAATTGTGGGCAGCCTTTAATCATGAGCATGCATGGATATTAATTGAGATAATTTATGGGATTAAAAGAGGCTATAGGAGGCTGCATGACATTAAACGTGGATTAAAGGTGAGTCAATTGTGGGCTGAATAAGGAATAAGGGTGCGAAACAAGAGTATAACTTGTGAGCATGCATGGATATTATTAATCGGAACAATTTGTGGGATTAAATGAGGCTATATGAGGGCATACACCCCGCTGTATGCATTTGACATTTAAACGGGATTGTATCCTGCCTTTGCGTAACCCCCCGTTGAAGCTATTTTCAGATAATGCATTGTTTTTGGTGTGCTAAATTTCTTCCGGGGCCGTAAATCTTAAGTGCATGGACTGAATTGTTTGTGTACCAACACCTATAATATTAACCCCTCCTCGTGCGCCCATGTCCAAACTCCTCCCTCACATGGTCTCCTTTAGCCGCGACGGCGATGCCCATAACATTAGCAACCCGAATTGCTGCTTGGCTTGCCATCGGGTGGGTTCTCAACATGGTGTTGGAGGAACGTCAGACTATCATTCTCTAGCAAGTGCTATCATGTTCCATGAGTCCCATCTCCAAGAACCACATTGATGAAGCATTTTTGTCGCTAGCGACTCTTCTCCTACGATCCAGTTTGTTACTCAGGCAATCCTAATTCATGACAGCTAGCATTTACTTACTCCATAGCACAACATGTGTGATTTTACACGGTTCCAATTTTTTAAAACATAGTCATAATCCTCCCGTTGCAACGCACGGACATATGTGCTAGTTACGTACTAATAAACCACTTGCTTTTGGCCGTCCGTCATCACGACACTTTTGCAAAAAGGTCCTCTTGTTTTCTGGAAATTGCACCCGCAGTCCCTCTTTAAGTGATTATATCTGGGAAACGATTCAGTTTTACAAATAAGCCCTTGGATCTGAAAGAATTCCGCCCGGCTCCGGGGCGCCCCGCCCGTTGCCTCCGCCGCCCGACAGCCCCGAGGACCGCCCCGTGCCGCTGCCACCGCACCAGCCGCCGCTGTTGAAATATGAGATGGGCCTAGAGCCCATATGACAATTTCATATTTAATCTCTAAGGGCCCATGTAGGTGGCATGACAAGGTGGTGGGAAGTTTAGTCCCACCCCGGAAGTGGAAGGAGAGTTGGAGTGGTTTATAAGGGATTCTCTCCCTCATGCTATTGGAGTTTGAGAAGAGATGAGGCCCTCGCGCACTCCTCCTCCTCCGCTCGCCTCGCCACGACGCGCCGGATTGCGGGTTGCAGGATTGAGCCGAGCCGAGCTCACTCCTATGCGTTTCTTTTTTCCGGTCAGGAACGGAGAGTCTTTGATAGGTAGGGACGATCTGAGACGTCAGATCATGGGCTACTGACTTGGATGTGGGTTCAGCCCACGTCTCTCCACACGCGGCCGCACATATATATGTGGGGCGCTGCCAACCCTAGCCACAGCGAAACAGAACGCATCTCCGCCTCCACGCCCACGTCGTTCCTCTGCTGCTGCTGCCGCCGGCGACTCCATCCTGTTCACCGCGTACACGGTAGACGGGAGAGCAGGCCTCCGAAAACCCGCCTCTCCGGATCCTGTACGGGAGAGGGGCGATTAGGTTTTTGGGCAGTGACTACGCGACTGCTCGCTTCTGTTCATCTACGTCCACATCACCTTCGTCATCACCATGTCGACCGACGCCGACCGTGCCGCCGCTGAGAAGGCCGAGGCCGAGAAGAAGGCCGCCGAGGATGCCGCGGCTGCTGCCACCGTCACTGCCGCCGCGTGGCCGATTGGAGGGTATACATCGCTTATCCCTCTCGTGTTTCTTTCTGTTATAGCAGTACTAGCGATATGCGTAGATGTTTCTACTATGTGCATAGTACATGTGAAAGATCGTGGATGTCGCCTAGAGGGGGGGTGAATAGGCGCTTTAAAATAATTACGGTTTAGGCTTGAACAAATGCGGAATAAACCTAGCGGTTAGTTTGACAAGCACAAAACCTACAACAACTAGGCTCACCTATGTGCACCAACAACTTATGCTAAGCAAGATAAACAACTAAGTGATAGTAAGATATATGACAAGAAACAATATGGCTATCACAAAGTAAAGTGCATAAGTAAAGGGCTCGGGTAAGAGATAACCGAGGCATGCGGAGACGACGATGTATCCCGAAGTTCACACCCTTGCGGATGCTAATCTCCGTTTGGAGCGGTGTGGAGGCACAATGCTCCCCAAGAAGCCACTAGGGCCACCGTAATCTCCTCACGCCCTCGCACAATGCAAGATGCCGTGATTTCACTAAGGGACCCTTGAGGGCGGTCACCGAACCCGTACAAATGGCAACCCTTGGGGGCGGTCACCGAACCCGTACACTTTGGCAACCCTTGGGGGCGGTCACCGGTACCCGTCAAATTGCTCGGGGCGATCTCCACAACCTAGTTGGAGACCCCGACGCTTGCCCGGAGCTTTGCACCACAATGATTGAGCTCCGAACACCGCCAACCGTCTAGGGCGCCCAAGCACCCAAGAGGAACAAGCTCAAGGGTACCAAGCACCCAAGAGTAATAAGCTTCTTAACTTGAAACTTCCACATATCACCGTGGAGAACTCAAACCGATGCACCAAATGCAATGGCAAGGGCACACGGAGTGCCCAAGTCCTTCTCTCTCAAATCCCACCGAAGCAACTAATACTAGGGAGGAAAATGAGAGGAAGAACAAGAAGGAGAACACCAAGAACTCCAAGATCTAGATCCAAGGGGTTCCCCTCACATAGAGGAGAAAGTGATTGGTGGAAATGTGGATCTAGATCTCCTCTCTCTTTTCCCTCAAAAACTAGCAAGAATCCATGGAGGGATTGAGAGTTAGCAAGCTCGAAGAAGGTCAACAATGGGGGAAGAACACGAGCTCAAAGGATAAGGTTCATTGGGGAAGAAGACCCCCTTTTATAGGAGGGGGAAAATCCAACCGTTACCCCCATATCAGCCCCGCAGAGAGCGGTACTACCGCTTGTCTACCGCGGTACTACCGCTTGGCCAGCGGTACTACCGCTCCCCTTCGCGGTACTGCCGCTGGGCCCAAAGCGGTACTACCGCGGTGGTCAGGGCGGTACTACCGCACACGAGCGGTACTACCGCCTCCACTGCCGCGGCTAGCACCGTAAAACCCGACACGAAAAAGACCCCTCGAATCAAGGCGGTACTAGCACGAAGCCGCAACGGTACTACGGCTGGGGGCTACCAGCGGTACTACCGATGTGGAGCGGTATAGTAAGAAGAGGCAGGGGAGGTACTACCGCTCCGGCCCGCGGTACTACCGCTGGGACCAACCAGAACTGCCACAACTTCTTCATATGAGCTCCGAATTGAGCAAACTCAAGCTTGTTGGAAACAAGACGACGAGTAGCATCAAAACAGCGACTGGTTATAGTAAGAAGAGGCAGGGGAGGTATGCCAACAAAAAGACGAGTGAAACCTCCAACCGAGAAGAACCGCATAACCTCCAACATCGAAAACATCATTGAAGATGCGAGTGAACTCCGTTTTCGATGAACTCGAGCTTGTCATCAAGATGACCATAAGCTCCAAAACTCAGAAAGAGAAGAACCAAACAAGAACCAATAAAGATGATGCAAGGATGCAATGGTTTGAGCTCTCTATGAACGATACGATCAAGCTACTCATCAAGAGCCCCCCTTGATAGTACGGCAATCGATCCTATAACCCGGTCTCCCAACTACCATCATGAGACCGGTAAAATAGAAAACCTATCAAGAGCAAACCTTTGCCTTGCACATGGTCCACTTGAGCTAGATGATGACGATCTTAACTCCCTCAAGATGAACCACCTTTCTCGATTGCGTTGGCTCGATGAAGACTAGTTGATTGCTCCCCCATACTCCACTATGGGTGAGTCACCCTTCCGCACATCTTCACAAGTCCGTTGTCACCACAATGGATGGCAAGCTTCAAGCATTTGATCTCTTCGTGATGCTTTACTTGAACTTGCCCGCTTCACTTGAACTTGCACACCACAACCTAACCCCACAAAGAACTCTCACGAAGACCATGGGTTAGTACACAAAGCGTAATTGACAATGCTTACCATACCATGGGATCGCTTGATCCCTCGGTACATCTTGTGTGCTTTGTGTGTAGATCAACTTGATTCACTCTTGACTTAGTCTTGATCAACCTTGACTCTTTCCAACTCTCTTCATTTGGATGATGTCTTGAAGGTAAACATGAATGATCACACAATCTTCTTCTTCAAGACATGCTTGCAATAAGCTCAACTCTCACATGACCAATCTTTGGATAATTCCTTAATAACACCTTGGTCACCACATAAACTCCTTGAAACCAACACATGGACCTCAAGAAATGCCTATGGACAAATCCTTCAAATATAACTCAAGGCAACCATTAGTTCATAGAGATTGTCATTAATTACCAAAACCAAACATGGGGGCACCGCATGTTCTTTCAACATGCTCTATTAGATTGTAATCAGTGTGTTACCAATGCTGTCCATGTCTTGCTCATGATTTATTCATGGATTAATTTAATCGAAAAACTGCCTATTTATTCATCAATCCAAAAACCTAATGTGTGTAGGAGTTTTTCGAATTCTGGTTTTGCTGCTGCACTGAAACCGTCCCCGTTTACGGGGACGTACTTTAAGAGTTGGCAGACTAAAACCACCTTATGGCTCACGGCCATGAACGTGTTCTGGGTCGCCAGTGTGACTCCCACAGGAACGTCGCTCCTGAACAGGAGAAGGCGTTCAAGGAGGCCACTTTCGTGTTCCTCGGGGTAGTTCTGAGCGTGATTGGAGATAAGCTGGTTGACGCATATTTGCATATGCGGTCTGCCAAGGACTTGTGGGAGGCGCTCGAATCTAAGTTCGGGGCTGCCGATGCAGGGAGCGAGATGTATATTATAGAGCAGTTCCACGATTACAAGATGGTTGAAAACCATCCTGTATTGGAGCAGGCTCATGAGATAATATGCATTGTTAAGGAGCTTGAGCTTCTTAAGTGCGAGTTACCGGGCAAGTTTGTCGCAGGCTACATAATCGCTAAGCTCCCCAATTCCTGGAGGAACTTTGCCACCACTCTAAAACATCAGAGGCGTGAATTCTCTGTGGAGGATGTCATTGGCGATCTGAGTGTTGAGCAGAATTCAAGGGCAAAGGACTCGCACGAAAAAGGGGTCGAAGGAACTTCTGTGGCCAATATGGTACATCAGAAGAACTCCAATTCCCACAAGCCCAAGGGAAAGAACGGTGTCCAACAGAATGTCGACTTTAATAAGAAGGGTAAGAAGACCTTCAAGAAGAACAAGAAGGATGAGGGCTGCTTTACTTGTGGTTCGGTTGAACATTGGGCCAACAAGTGCCCAAACAAGTACAAGAAGCCAGGGCAGGACTCCAAGTCTGTCAATATGATTGTGAGCAACAATGAGAGTGGTGCATCTGGGTACGGTAATTTATTTGCTGTATTTTCAGTTTGGCCTTCCATCGATTGGTGGGTCGACACAGGTGCAGGTGTTCATGTGGACATTTCATTGTTTTTTTCTTACCAGGCCACAGGTCACGGGTCCGTACAGATGGGGAATGGCGCGAGTGCTTCTGTTCTTGGTGTTGGCACGGTCGATCTGAAGTTTACTTTGGGAAGGATCGTGCAGCTGAAGAACGTGCAGCATGTCCCCGCCATCAAGAAGAACCTCGTTAGTGGCTCCCTTCTATGTAGAGAAGGGTTTAAGTTGGTATTCGAGTCTAATAAATTAGTTGTTACGAAATATGGACTATTTTTTGGAAAGGGTTATGAATGCGGAGGCATGTTCCGCCTTTCTCTTGCAGATCTATGTAATAAAGTCGTGAACAATATTCATTTGAGTGTTAATGAATCTGAAGTCTGGCATTCACGTCTTTGTCACATTAGTTTCGGCGTTATGACGTGGCTAGCAAAATCGAATTTAATCCCGAGTTTCACTTTAGCCAAAGGTTCTAAGTGCCATTCGTGTGTGCAATCTAAGCAACCTCGCAAGCCTCACAAGGCAGCAAAGGAGAGACACTTGGCGCCACTTGAACTCATACATTCTGATCTTTGTGAGATGAATGGTGTGTTGACTAAAGATGGAAAGAAATATTTCATGACTTTGATAGGTGATTCCACTAGGTATTGCTATGTGTATCTGTTAAATACAAAAGATGAGGCTCTACACTACTTTAAAATCTATAAGGCAGAAGTTGAGAATCAACTTGAAAAGAAAATTAAACGAGTCCGGCCAGATCGTGGTGGAGAGTACTTCTCGAAAGAGTTTGATGCCTTTTGTGCGGAACACGGTATTATTCACGAGAGGACGCCTCCCTACTCACCCCAGTCAAACGGGGTTGCCGAGCGGAAAAATCGTACTCTAACTGATTTGGTTAACGCCATGTTAGATACGTCGGGTTTATCCAAGGCATGGTGGGGGGAGGCTATAATGACATCATGTCATGTCCTGAATAAAGTTCCGACAAAGGATAACGAGATCACTCCTTATGAGAAGTGGACCAAGAGAAGGACAACACTCTCGTACTTACGTACTTGGGGCTGCTTGGCGAAAGTTAATGTGCCGATCCCCAAAAGCATAAGCTTGGACCAAAGACTGTGGACTGTGTTAATTTGGGCTGCGCTATGAATAGTGTTGGCCATAGATTTCTAGTAGTGAAATCTGAGGTACCTGACATGAAGGTCGGTACAATTATGGAGTCTAAGGATGCTATTCTTTGAGGACATTTTCCCCATGAGAGATGTACAAAGCACTTCTAGACAGGAATCTGAGGAGACTCCTGAACCTGCCATTCCGATGGAATATTATAAACAAACACATGATGAAAATCCTAAGGAGGATAATGAGGAAACCCTTGGTAGGGGCAAGAGACAAAGGACTGTAAAGACCTTTGGTGATGATTTCTTCATATACCTCGTGGAGGATAATCCCACTTCTATTTCAGAAGCGTATGCATCTCCAGAAGTTGTCTACTGGAAGGATGCGGTCCGTAGCGAGATGGATTCCATCATGGCTAACGGGACTTGGGAGCTTACTGAACGTCCTTATGGTTGCAAACCATTGGGATGCAAGTGGGTGTTCAAGAAGAAGCTTAGGCCCAACGGTACGATAGAAAAGTACAAGGCTAGGCTTGTGGCCAAGGGCTATGCCCAGAAAGAAGAAGAAGATTTCTTCGACACTTATTCACCTGTGGCCAGACTGACCACCATTCGAGTATTACTCTCGTTGGCGGCCTCGCATGGTCTTCTCATTCATCAGATGGATGTTAAGACGGCTTTCCTGAACGGAGAGCTAAAGGAGGAAATCTATATGCAACAGCCTGATGGCTTTGTGGTGGATGGTCAGGAAGGAAAGGTGTGTAAGTTGGTGAAATCTTTGTATGGCCTGAGACAAGCGCCTAAGCAATGGCATGATAAGTTTAATGAAACCTTGACATCTGTTGGCTTTGTTGTTAATGAGGCCGACAAATGTGTATACTATCGCTATGGTGGGGGCGAAGGAGTTATACTGTGTTTGTATGTTGATGACATACTGATATTTGGAACTAATCTCAAGTTGATCGAGGAGGTTAAGTCTTTCCTATCTCAGAACTTTGAGATGAAGGACCTTGGAGTGGCTGGTGTTATCTTGAACATCAAGCTATTGAGAGATGATGAGGGTGGGATTACACTTCGGCAATCCCATTATGTTGAGAAGGTGTTGAGTCGCTTTGGATATTCGGACTGCAAACCATCTCAAACACCATATGATTCTAGTGTGCTGATTCGAAAGTCTAAAGGCACAGCTATAGATCAATTGAGATACTCTCAGATTGTTGGTTCACTCAAGTATCTAGCGAGCGCAACGAGGCCTGACATCGCATTTGCTATTAGCAAACTAAGCCGATTTGTTTCCAAACCGGGTGATGTACATTGGCGTGCTCTTGAGAGAGTTATGCGCTATCTGAAAGGTACTATGAACTATGGACTTCACTATACCGGATACCCGTCGGTACTTGAAGGGTATAGTGATGCGAATTGGATCTCTGATGCTGATGAGATGAAGGCCACAACTGGGTATATGTTTACTCTTGGAGGTGGTGCTGTTTCCTGGAAGTCTTGCAAGCAAACGATCTTAACAAGATCGACAATGGAAGCAGAATTAACAGCATTAGATACCTCGGGTGGCGAAGCGGAATGGCTTCGAGATCTGTTGATGGACTTGCCAGTGGTTGAGAAGCCGGTTCCGGCCATCCTTATGAACTGCGACAATCAAACAGTTATTGTCAAGGTGAAGAGTTCAAAGCACAACATGAAGTCCAACAAACACATAAGAATGAGATTGAAAGTTGTCAGAAAATTGAGGAACTCCGGAGTGATAGCGTTGGATTATATTCAAACGGCTAAGAATCTGTCAGATCCCTTTACTAAAGGGCTATCACGTGTTGTGATAGATAGCGCATCAAGGGAGATGGGTATGAGACCCACATGAGTTGCCATGGTAGAAACCCAACCTATGTGATCGGAGATCCCGTGAAGTAGGACCTGGGAAAACAAGCCAGTGGTGACTGAGGAGAGTAACTTTACTAACCCACTCCGTTGGAGATGCAATACTCTCGAAAACTGTATGGGAGGATGACTACTGTCTTAATGTGTTCCAAGGCTTATATGTATAAGCAAGATGCTATCCTACAGAGCGATCTTTGGAGGAACACACCTATATGAGCCCGACTGCTGGTCACAGTCTATGAGATTGGGGTGATCTCTAGCAAGCTCATGAACAGGCCAGGAGTGTGACTAATATGCTCCACCCGAGGGGTCGGCCTTCGGCAGCCTCGTATCATTGAGACTTGTGGTGAAACTTCTTTACGCCAAACTGACAATTCAAGGCATAGTCCATTGTTCAGTTGTGAAGGAGTGTAACTACTTGGTCTAGGTGGAGCTCAACCTTAATTGGTCTCCACTGAGATGCTGGTATATCAAAACAGCGTTTGGAACAAAGGACAAAGTGGGCCCCTGAGATCTGGTGGGGGATTGTTGAAATATGAGATGGGCCTAGAGCCCATATGACAATTTCAGATTTAATCTCTAAGGGCCCATGTAGGTGGCATGACAAGGTGGTGGGAAGTTTAGTCCCACCCCGAAAGTGGAAGGAGAGTTGGAGTGGTTTATAAGGGATTCTCTCACTCATGCTATTGGAGCTTGAGAAGAGATGAGGCCCTCGCGCACTCCTCCTCCTCTGCTCGCCACGCCTCGTCACGACGCGACGCGCCGCGCCGCGGGTTGCGGGATTGAGCCGAGCCGAGCTCACTCCTATGCGCTTCTTTTTGCCGGTCAGGAACGGAAAGTCTTTGACAGCTAGGGCCACGATCTGAGACGTCAGATCATGGGCTACCGACTTGGATGTGGGTTCAGCCCACGCGGCCGCACATATATGTGTGGGGCGCTGCCAACCCTAGCCGTAGCGAAACAGAACGCATCTCCGCCTCCACGCCCACGTCGTTCCTCTGCTGCTGCTGCCGCCGGCGACTCCATCCCATTCACCGCGTACACGGTAGACGGGAGAGCAGGCCTCCGAAACCCCGCCTCTCCGGATCCTGTACGGGAGAGGGGCGATTAGGTTTTTGGGCAGCGACTACGCGACTGCTCGCTTCTGTTCATCTACGTCCACATCACCTTCGTCATCACCATGTCGACCGACGCCGACCGTGCCGCCGCTGAGAAGGCCGAGGCCGACAAAAAGGCCGTCGAGATTTGCAAGAATATTATGTTATGTAAGAACATGGCGGTGCAGTCACCCGAGGTGAAGAAGCTCCGTCACCTACCAACACCTCCTCCACCAGGCTGACAAGCACAACTGCTGACAACTGACAAGTATGCTAATCCACTACATCTGCATCGCTTCCTCCCAGCCTGTGGTTTATTACTTGGAGCATGTTGTTCTTTTATCATATACACAAATCTGTCCATGCTTAAATGTGGTCATTAGGTTGTGGAATAGGAGAAACATTATAGTGTTATTTAGCAGATGCAAACCTGTCCATGCTTGATTTGGACCAAGAATTACTGGTATTGCCTATTTGGTATGTAAACATATTTTTTTGGATGTCACAGAAAATTACCATGCTACTACATAGGTTTGAATCAAACAAATTAAATTTGGAATAGGATCCGTGAAAGTAATAAAGTGCTTCTTGAATGCATGGAAACAAAAAGTTAGATATCTCAGAGGTACTATGTCATATATTCTGAAAGTGGCACACATGGATATGTATATTCTTGGTTAGCTTTATGTTCTATTTTTGTTGTACATGCTCCAAGAGTAAATGTGTTGTTCTGAAAGGAGATGAAGTGAATTGTCTTCTACTGCAACCAATGGACATTTCATTCTACACATATGTCCTGATATTGTAGTGCCACTTGATTTCCTTTAAAATTTCAGTACCAATTGAGCAATATTGGCCTTTCCTTTTTCCTGTATTAAGTAATGATCATGGAGTCAAAGCTCATGGAGATGGTCTGTTACTGATTGTTGCACCTATAGAGCTCACTAATATAACATTTGCTGGTTCATCTAACTTATTTGATCTATATGTTGTTTTTACCTGTAACACGAAGAGAAAAACAACCTCGATTAGTTCATAAATTTTAAAATTGTACATTTTGTACAATTTATGCTGGTTCCAGTCACAACATGCCAGCAACTAATCCTTGCAGCAACACCAGGACAAGACTTTGGATATTTTCCTATACATTTGACATTAAAGTTATACCAACTTGCATCCATCGATCACTAGCTATTACATGCAGTATGTAATTATGCGATGTCAATGGAACATCCAAATCATTCAAATACGACCACTTATTCTACACAATTGTTTATGCTTTTACAAATGACAAAGCAGAAATCGATTTTAAGATAATCTATAATTATAATAAAACAAGGGATTATTTTCTTGAAAGAAAAACGAGGGATTATTAATATGTTTAAATATGAGGATTTGCAGTACTGTAGGTCCTTACCTCTTCTTTTCCAAAGTAGAGAAGACAAAAAAAATCTGACCCCACTAATCGGTACGTGCAGCAGTGAGGAACCAAGCAAAAGGGGAGCTTGGCTGCCAACGGGGTGATGGACAGATTGTAGGGGGTGCTTGCCACATATCTTCAATGTGAGAATATTGATTTCTCTTCTACAGTATCAATTAGTAAGCATTATCAAACTGTACGGAAAAAAATGTTCAGGAGTTAATCTACTTTGCTTACTATTCATGCGAGATGGCAGAATACTTTGCTTACTATCCTCTTCAATTATTTCCAGATTACAACGATGCCAATGTTCATGAGTTAATCTACTGCAGAAAAAATGACACACCATTGTCAAGTTGGGTGGAAATCAGCCTGCTGTATCTGTTTGTTTTTTTGCTTCTGGCATATCCATCAACTCTGTTAACACCAAACAAAGTAACAAACTTGACAAAACTGAAACTCATCTCCCAGATTTCTCTATGCACCGCCATAGATTCTGATTTGTCCATTGTCTTTACAACTTACATTTTGTATGTATCTGGAAGCTAATTCAGCATGACCCACGAGTGTTGACTTGTATGTTAGTGTGATAGCATCTCACTGAAAATAGAATAAAGGAAAATATATATTAGGTGTGTGTTATAAGAATTAGTAGTCCATGCTGCCATGCAACCAATATGTAGTCAGACTTTAAAACCATTGTCATGCAAAAAATTACGATAACTTTTCGAGTACTTCGGTTATCCAGGTTTTTATATAGAGGTTCCCTTTGTTGTAGGGTGTCTCCATCTATGGTCGAAATTATTTTATTTCGAAGAAATTCAGTAAAAGTGCTCTTTTCTACACTCCAGAATTATTTCTGACTGCTCCCCAAACTCAACCTCGGTCATCATTTCCTTCTAATAATATTAAATAATGTCACCACTCATATAGTGTTTCAAAATATTGCTTCTTACCCGAATTTAAGAATGTATTAGAAAACAACACCAACTCTCGATGTATTAGAAGTGCTCTTTTCTACACTCCAGAATTCTTTCTGACTGCTCCCTCAACTAAACCTCGGTCATCATTTCCTTCTAATAATATTAAATAATGTCTCCACTCATATAGTGTTTCATATTATTGCTTCTTATCCGAATTTAAGAATGTACTAGAAGCATTTATCTGCTGGCAGGTTGCAGACAAAGGAATCCACCCACCTTGTGACAGTTGAAGAGAGCGGTGCTAGCGGACTCAACATGATGAGTTCTGTGATCCAGATAAGGTTTACCCTAGCCAAGAGGGGCATTCAGGTGATGTGGACGCTGATATTGTAACACGAGTCAAGAAGAAACTTATTCTATGAAGAGTTGTAGTGTCCTATCCATGGTGGACCGTTGATGGCTTTGAGGGGAGACGTACAGACTGGTTCCTATAACCTTTCTATTTTTTTGCTAGGCTCATTCAGTAGCTTTTGTGATAACAGTTGTGGCAAGCTTTTGTTGTTGTTGAAGCTCCCAAAGTAGAAGGGTACAATATTTTTTTTTTTGCTTCCCTGTTTCTTATAGTCTGCTTACTTGTGAGGGTACATGCTCAGATTCTTTGGCCTCGGAAGGTGTTGACGGGAGACTTGATGTACGATCAGCATTTTTGGCTAATAGAGGGACAATCGTGTTCATTGTAAAGGAAATGAATTAATCTTTATGTTAACAATTTATATCGGGGAATGCTAATAGAGGCCATTTTGACATGTCTGCGTGCGGCTCTGCTTTAGATGAGGATGGAAAAAGTACATTCAGATACTTGCTTCCGGCTTATGTTAGACACAATCTACATGACATGCCATGCCACTACTGCACATAGAGGTTGGAGTTGAGAAAGATATTCTTGCCAACTTCCGGTACCATCCAAATGTTGTCATGCCACATCGGGTTCTGGTTGGACGGTGGTCGAAGTCGAGGAAGACAAAATCTAAGTAATTTGGTTACCCCGTTGTAACGCATGGGCATGTTTACTAGTATAGACTAAAGCAGCTATTGCTTTTGCCCGCTCATCTTCGTAATACACTTCTGCATGTATCCAAAAATCGTTTATGTTTCTGCCCATACGAAAAATGGTTTGTTTCTGCCGATACGTAAAAATCGATTTGTTCGGTATGGGCCGAAGTTTGGAGGCAAACTGGTGCTCGAGCTCGGCGGCGAGGGCGGTGCCCCCCTCAGGCTTGCTGACATCTTGATGGCGACCTCACGTCCGGCGTAGCGGCCACAGTAGACGCAGCTGTGCCTCCCCGAACTACCTATATCATTGCGGTCTCTCTTTATGCGCGTGCACCAGCTCACGGAAGTTCCTTCGTTTGCTCAGCTGAGCACAACCACAATGGCATGGCCGAGCAGACCACCAGCCAGTCCCTGTCATTCGTGACACATGCATGTCAAAAGCCTTACTACTTCATCTTGGAAACCTCCATCAGAGTATAGTGTAACCCACGTGAGGCCATCCTTGACGGGAATTTCGTCAAACACCCTGTGGGCGGCCACTGTAGCTCGCCTAGGAGAGCAGCAGTCCATTGGCTAGCAGTAGGGGAAGGCTAGATGCGCCCCATCCAGCGGTGATGTCGGCGACCTCGCAGCGTCGATAGGAGCCCTGGGGAGGGAGATGTAGACGTCCTCGTCGGGATCGACGCGGAGCACGTCCACGAGGCGAAGAACGTCGCCGGCGCCCGCCCATAGGACGCTGCTGCGCCCGTCGACAATTCATCGCAGCTATCCTGTTGTCGGTTCGTCCACGGGATCAAGAACCATGGCTGGCTGCGGCGGTTGGATCGACCCAGCTCGGGCCTAACCGCCTCGAGCGCCACCATCCACGGGGCGCATCGACCTCGAGCGAGTTCCGCGCCGCACTCGCCATAGGTGTTACCACGATCTCGACAAATCAGGTGGTTCGCGCAAGGAGGAGGGCGGCGGAGTTGCCATGGTGGAGGATTCCTCGAGTCTGGAGGACGGGTTGAAGAAGTCCTTTTTTTAGGGGAGGTGGAGAAGAGTCCTGTCTCCGTCTTTTTTCCTTAGCCGCAGCTCCAACATCACCTCCGCTAGCACAACATCAGTCTCCGTACGTAGAATTGTTTCTACCTTTTCCTATAGTTCTCTTGCCCTTTTTTCACTTTCACTTCCACTTTCATCACTCCAGGGATTGTTCTCACAGATTAACTAGATAGATAGATCATTGCTTTTCTTCCATTAATATCTTCATGAACGAAATGCCTTTTGATCCCAATAAATTAATTGTTGGTGTGCGTGTTCGCGGATTTTGTATCTTAACTGATCTTCACAGTAGAGCTAGAAGACCATATGTTGTTCATTTAAAGCTGGAAAGGAGTGAGATGATTCATGCCTCTTCAAACTGTACACAATCCGATGAAGAGGGAATCAAGGTTCTCTTCTTCTCTCATGTGACTATTTTGTTTTCTATTTGTAGAAAAACAAAGCAGCAAGCCTCCTCGCAGTTTCCATTAAAACCCGTGTGCCAGAAAGTTTAGCATGAAACCAAGTACTACTACATTTCTGAACTGTGTATTTTAGTGAGTACCTATTATGCAAGCAATAGACATGGCAGAGACACACCATACAAATGCCCTGCAGGTGGCCGGACCTGGGGATCCCAATCAACGTCGACAACGAGTTGTACTCTGTCCAGCCAACAACTCCTTTCGCTTCTCAGATACAATCCACACTTCCCTCTGTCAGTCTAAATGCTCCCTTGTTGCTTGCTGTCTGGCATTGGCAATGTATTCCAACTGTTTGATGAATTGAACTTGCCATGACTTCAATTCTATAAAAAAGTTACCTTTGGGAATTTGTTTATTAGCCACCAATACCGCAAAAACTACAGAACAATGTTATTACTACTAATGGATAGATGCACTGCAGAAATATGAATACTTTTGGTCAAAAAAATGCAGGCTGCACTTTTTTATTAGTCTATCACCCTCACGGTTCGTAATGATATTTGTTTTGCCATCACTATTTCTGTAACTAGGGGAAGGCACTCCTATGGTTAAAAATATGAGTGTGGAAACTACAATGGACTTTTGAAATGCTTTACTCGCAAAAAGAAAAGAAAAAGGCAATGTGTAGCCAGATCCGTTACCATCCTTTCTCAAGCGTTCTCACTCAGTCAAGTGCGAAAATAAAATCAATGGTCGTCTTTGATCAGTTCATACGGAACTAAACTCGTATTTATTTCAAAAACTGCAGGTTCATGGTGACAAATGGACAGACTGTTTCAGGCCTATGACTAAGAATTAGAAACACATACTCAAAATGAATTAGATGCTCTAATTAGAAGGTATGCATTTGGAGGCATTCCTCGCCTTCTTACTTGGAGGCCTTCCTTGCCTTTTTCCCGTGGCAAACCATGGGGCTTGAAAAATGAAAAAAAACATGCACGGGTTTCAACTTGCAATTGATGTGCCGAAACCGCCACGACCTGCAACCGTGCCGTCAGGCTTCCCTCGGACCGTCCTTATCAATTGTAGTCTCTGCTCACCCATGTTAAGTCCCTCCTTTTAGAAACGCCTTCCTCAATGGTGGCCTCCCCTGGAAGCTCTTGAACCTACGGTGGAGTCCGTCCCCGTCAGTAGGAAATGCTTGCGTTAGGCCGTCAGACTGTTAGTTGTAACCATGTTATTCTGTCGAGCTTTTCCATTGAGTTTTTGAAACAATATCAAAGTTGAAGATGTTAAATATGAAACTACCAAGTTATGTACTCTGTTATTGTGGTTTTGAAGCTTGTACAGTCTGCTTGATGTTCGCACCAAATTTCCTTCAGGCAACAGGATGATGAGTTCAGTGCAAGTCTTCAGGCTGTAGGGCTAATCATAGGCAAAGAATTCTGGACTTCTGTGGGTTTTCATGAATGATTTGAAATGAATAATAGTTGTTAAGTTGTTATTTTTGCTAGAAGAGTAGCGTCGCAAAAAGAGAGTATTGCTAGCGAAGTAACTGGAGTACATGCTACTACTTTAGGAAAGAGTCTAGACGACCCAACTTATGCAATCTACAGGTGTTGCTTACGAGATCGGGTATAGAGCCATGCATCTGCAACCATCTATTAGCAACATCAGGTTTGTGTCTGTATCCCTCTGCCTGCATAATTTCTTAATCATTATGTTATTCATTTTGTCATCTTGAATCCTTTTTGTTATAGTCATACATTCTCTTTTGGTTTAAGAAGATAATAATCCAGTTTGACTAAATGCATTTTCTATAGCAGTCAGATTCTCTAATAATTCAGTCAACGTACTGGTCTATAATTTCATTTCTTTGGTCATTAATCTACCTTTTCTTGAGATGGTTTCTCATAGTGAACAACTCATAAAAAGACTTGTAGGAAATAGACTAGAATGATAAGGTACATACTGATGTTTTCCGTAATTTTCCTGTGTGCTTCAAGAGAAGCGTATTGCAGCAGAAGATTCGAGGGCGATAACGCGAGGAAGAAAAACTGTCTGTTGTGGAAGAAGAAATTGTTGCCCCATAGGCTTTCAAGTTTAAAATTTTCCATTACATACAGTTTAACTCTGTGCATATGATACATTTGTTATTACTCGGTATTCTGCTCAAGGGGAACTGATACTTCCGCATTAGAATTCTTATCCTTCTGACTATGGCATGCCTTTCGGTCCGCCCTGGCTTAGGTAGTTTGTGTTGACTCCTTGATGCGTCAGTGATTGCCAGCTATTCATGGAATGAGCAACAGACTGGATTTGCTTTGTCCCAAGATCATGGATACTTGAATGCCCTTTATTGACCATGTATTTGAGAGGCCGCTTCTGATTGTTTTTGTATTTTTATGCATCTTTTGAGCTTCTCGAACCCATTTATTTTCCCAAAGATCTCACTTATGCGTGCTAATCTTCGGAACTGTATTTTTGTGTTAGAATAAGTAATTACTATGTAATCAGAACCATTTTTGGTTCTTATGGGATTGTCCTGTATGATAACTTGACAAGGCATGAGAACATTTTTATATGTCAAAAGTGGTCAATCCCTAGAAGAATGCGTGCTCCTAAGCCATGGAAGAAATTAGCAAACAGATAAAAGTTAAGGGCCTAAGGCAAGACCGGCACACCTATGTGTAGACCATCATTTGATTTTAGTACTTTGAATAGGTTCATGCCAAAAGATAAACTTTCGGATGTACATGGTATCACCCTCACTTCTGATGGCACAAGCACTTCATTTGATGTTCTTCAGGAGAGGTTCAAGATTACATTTAAGGAGAG
Organism: Aegilops tauschii subsp. strangulata; assembly: GCF_002575655.3. Lineage (NCBI taxonomy): Eukaryota > Viridiplantae > Streptophyta > Magnoliopsida > Poales > Poaceae > Aegilops > Aegilops tauschii. The sequence goes on from NC_053039.3 coordinate 53,387,785, forward strand.
AACACAGCCATGGCAACGCTCAATAAAGTGAAGCAACCGCCAGCCTTGCAAGAGAGGGAGTAGTCCGGGCCTATAATCATCAATGTAAATATGTAAAATTCATGTTAACTTCCTGCGAATAAATAAAATTACTGTAGAAAGCACTGCAACTTTTGCCTCGAATGAAACAAGGTCTTTGGGTGAGACTATAAGCACCCCAAACATTTTTGTTTGCTTCATTTTTGAGTTTCCAGTTACCCTCTATTTCCCTGCTTCATTTTACTGGCTGTGAATCATATGTTGCTGTCACTAAATCCATGTTGGTAAATCTACATCATTTTGACATAGGCACATTGATGAGAGTGCTTGAAGCTGCCACATTTAAGCCAAAGCCATCTTATTTTTTATTTTTATTTTGCAAAGAAGAGCCATCTCAATTTAAAGTGTGAGTCGTTTGTGTTTTCAGTACGAGACCTGCTATTGATTTATTCATTTTTGCAGTGAAACATAACATGCATGCAAGCTAGCTACTGTTATGTTGAAAACCAAACTTGCCGCATCTAGAAAAGAATACTCATCGTGCAACAGTTAGTAGCAATTTCGAATCCTGATGGTTAGAAGCATGTTTCACTTACGCGAAAACTTTTCCTGTCATTTTCCTTTCATAAGTTTTGATTTGTTCCTATTGCTGATCGCCTTGCCTCGGTGCCGGAGGCGGCTGGTCGACCTCCACTAGTAGAAAAAGCCCCATTTGTCCCGGTTCATAAGGCTCATTTGTCCGGGTTGCCGAACCGGGACTAAAGTATCGGTACTAAAGCCCAACACCTTTAGTCCCGGTTTGCCCACGAACCGGGACAGATGGGGCTCCACGTGGCCGCTGCGGCTTGCCCAGGCAGGAGGACCTTTTGTCCCGGTTGGTGCCACCAACCGGGACCAAAAGGCTTCCACGCGTCAGCAGTTCAGGGGCTGGGGTTTTTTTTTCTGAAGGGGGGGGGGGGGGTTGGGGTTTTTTGGGGGTTTTGTAGGGTTCATTTAGGGGTTTCATATGTTGTGTTAGCTAGCTAATAGAGAGAAGTGTCCTCTCTTATCTCCGTGCTTGGTCGACGCTACGTATTATACGTATAGAGAGGACTCGACACGCTAGTTAGCTAGTAAGCAAATGAAGGAAACCATTAAGTACAGAAGATCGTCGATCATGAACATATACAGAGAGAAGTGATCGACCTCTCCTTCTCTGAGAGATTGGCCGAACAACAAGTTTTCATATATCTATCCGACGCTACTAGCTACGTATATATAATATAAGATCTCTTACAACCCCCTAACATCTGAACTCAACTTCCACATGGTATTCTCCGTCTTTGTCGATGACGTGGTCAAGAAAGAATCCCGCCAATTCCTCTTGAATTGCTTGTATGCGATCTTGTGGTAGGAGTTCATCCCGCATCTGCCACATCTAATTTGAAGAAGGGAGTCAATACATATATATGAATGAAACTCAACACAAATGATGATAAAAAAATAAAATTGTGAATATTATTGCTTACGCACTTCATATTGTTTTTTAGAGTAGCCCCGCTCACAGGTCATGTGGCGGATGAACTCACAAATATAGTATCCACAGTAATTATTCCCGAGTTCCTAACACAACCACTTTACAAGAAATAGAGGTTAATCAAACTGATAAGCAAGCATGCTAAATGGTATTGATGAAACTAGCTAGAATCAATGGGAGATGCGCGGAACTAGCTAGTAGTACTTACTTTCGGGTGGTTAAACCGCAGCTCCGCCGGCAATCCCGGAGTTTGTGCGGTGAACTTTTTCCAAACCCTGCCAGACAAAGAAAACAATTACTTGGTATCAGGAAATGAATAAAGTTGCCGATATGGTGCGATAATGATCGATTGAACTTACTTCTCGAGCATTTTAGTCATGGTCACATACTCCTCAGGATTTTTTCGTTTCGAGTCTATGACGGTTACTAGTCCCTGCTCAAGCTTAATCTCTAGCAGAATAAAGTGGAAGCTGCGCACGCATGCATAACTCATCAATTACATTACTATAACCTCGAGTAATAAGGAGAACCGAATATGCACAAGACAGTAACACTCACCTGTATTCGTAAGGAAAGTGTATTGTATCTTTGTTTTGATTTTGAAGTAACGATGCGAGCAAGTTGGCCTCGGTTAGTTTGGCATCATGTGTAACATTCCATTCATCCATGAGATTTGTGTTAATGAACCCAATATCACCTATTTGTCTTTTCTTCAATTCGGCGATCTTCAATCTGCATAATATAGTGAGGATAATTATATATACATGCAATGAAAGAGCTGAGCTATATATAGAGACTTAATTAATTACAGAGAAGTAGTACTTACAGACAGTAGCAAGTGATGATTGTTTTATCGAGGGCCTGTTGATTGAAAAACTGAAAGAACTCCTCATATGGAACAGACAACAGATTAATTTCAACGAGGTCGTGCTCCTCTTTAACTCTCAGCGTCAAAGTATCCGTCCCAGACTTGCTGCAGATGTCCATGTACCAAGCATGGAATCTTCGCATCATCGTTGTTAGAGGAGTACCAGGTTTGACGAGAGGCTTCCCGTGCCGGAATTTGAATGTGTCCACCTCCATTGTATCAAAAAGTGCATCGTCGGGCATGTAATCTCCAGGATTGGTACCGGGCAGCATCCCCGGAAGATTAGCGACGATATCGCTAGACACATTGAGCGGGGGGCACGATTGCTTCGCTTGTTCGCCGAGCTGGGGAATTTTTTCCCACTTCTTCGTTCTGCTAACCTTTGATCAGTGCAAGTACTTCCTGACCGCTCCGCTTCCTTATATGTCCTTTCAGTAACGCGGTCATAGTTGGATTGCGGCAGAGGCGGTGATGGTCGCTGCAGGGCATCCAAAGTGCGCTTCGCTTTCATCGGATCTATCTTCTCCTCTGGAGGTGGATGTTTCTTAGCTTTTACCGATTCAAAGAAGTCCCTCACTTGGCCTTCACAGATCTTCTGGTTTTCCTCCTCGCTCCTCTCGTATGGTAACTTCTCTAGAGGCTTGAGAGACGATGGACCGAATCTGTATTGCCTCCCGCCTCTGGCTGTACTGCTAGACGCCGGAGCAGCCGGAGCGGCTGCGGCTATCTTCTTTCGTTGCTTAAGAGGCGGAGAAGAAGGAGGCGGACTGCTAGGACGCGCCGGAGCTGCCGGAGCGGCGGCGTCTGTGTTCCGCCGTCGCTGTTGCTTACGAGGCGGCGAAGGAGGAGGCGGGCTGCTCGGACGCGCCGGAGCAGGCGGAGTACTACCACCCTCACGCGCCGGAGCAGGAGGCGGAGTGCCCTGATCACTCACCGGAGGAGGAGGAGGAGGCGAAGGAGGCAGAGTGGCCAGCTGACTCGCAGGAGGCGTGAAGTTCAGAAGCTTGATGTGCTCCTTCCGCCATAGACACGGAGTCTTCAGAGCAAGACCTAGCTGAGTCTCCCCATCACCTGTAGGGTGCTCAAGCTGGAGCTCCTCAAATCCCTCCGTTATTTCATCTACCATCACAACAGCATAGCCTTGTGGAATCGGACGGCAGTGAAAAGTTGCTCCAGGTGAAGGAGGGAACACAGAGCCGACAACCGCCTTGACTTTGAGCTGAAGCCATTGCGTCATAAGGTGGCACTGGTGTGAATCCGTGATAAAATCCACGGGGTAGTTAGGACCCGTGAAGTCCGGTTGCTGAACGAGCTCGGTGGAAGCCACGCTGCTTCTCCACTGAGATGGCGGGGTACCTTCTGGGATAGCTTCGGCAGGATCTCACTCGTTCTCAACAGCTTGTCGTTCCTCTAGCTTTCGTACCCTTGCCAAAAGCTGCTGCAGTTCGCTCTGCTCCACTTTCCTCCTCCTCTCTTGGGTTTTGTAACCGCCTGCGTCGGGAAACCCAACCTTCCACGCAACAGAGCCTGGCGTGCCACGTGTTCGTCCAGGGTGCTCAAGATTCCCGAGGGCCTTTTGAGCTCGTCGTTCTCTCTGTCGGGAACGAACGTCCCTTCCTGCGCTTCCTTGATTGCTTTCTAAAGCTTCGTGATGGGTGTTGCAAGTTGCTCGTCCGTCCAACAGCACTTCCCTGTTTCAGGGTCCAAAGTTCCCCCAACCCGGAAGAACCAAGTCCTTGAACGGTCTGGCCAGTGCAATGTCTCTGGTTCGACCCCTTTAGCAATCAGGTCCTACTCAGCCTTGTCCCACAATGGCCGGGCTTTGAGGTAGCCACCTGACCCCGTGCGATGGTGATGCTCCTTCTTTGCAGCATTTATCTTGTTAATCGCTGACATCTTCTTACTCTTCCCCGATGTCTTGTGGGCCACAAATGCGGGCCAGTGATCTCTTATCTTCTTAAATCGGCCGGTGAATTCTGGAGTCTTGTTTTTGTCGACATACGTTGATTTCAACTCATTCTTCCACCTCCTGAATAGACCTGCCATCTTCTTGAGAGCATGAGCCTTGATCAATGGCTCTATAACTGGCTTCTCCGGATCCTCCTCTGCCGGTAGGGTGAAATTTACCTTCAGCGCGGTCCAAAGATCATCTTTCTGTCTATCTTCGACAAAAGAAACTTGAAGGTCTTCCTTCTTAGGCTTATACCATTGCTGGATGCTGATCGGGATCATGTACCTAACAAGAACCCCGCACTGAGTAGAAAATGCTTCCTTGGTCCGGAGGGATTTAATCGGTTGGCCATCGTGCGCGATTTCTGTGATCGTGAACCTTTCATCCGGGCGCAAATTTTTCTTCGGGCCTCGTCTCGTTACCGAAGTTTTGCTCGATCCGGAGGGCTATAAAAGAAGAAAGAAGAGTTAATATATGTACATACCAAAACAATTAATGCATCAATTAGCTAGTCATCACAGGCTTACTTATATATATATACCTCGCCGGACTTTGCAACTGCTGATCCCGACTCTGTTCGATCACCGCAGCCGTCATCACGATCGTCGGAGCCACCATCATGATCATGACTTTCCTCCTCCATTGTTTGATCATCATAGCATGCTTCCTCTCCTTCCAGACCTTCTTTGAGGTCGTTGAGAAACAACAAGACATCACCTCCGTCGCGGATTATGTCCCCAATATCTCTTCTTGTTCAAAGTCTCTTTGTTGATCCATAGTTTCTGCAAATATTACAACATGACAATTAATATACAAACATGAGAGATGGATATATTAATAGTGGCAAACATAGACCCCTCGGCGATCCTCGACCCTCGACCCCTCGACGACCCTCGACCCTCATCCCCTCGGCGATCCTTGACCCCCTACCCTAGCTAGTTCCGATCCTGACCACTCGGATTCTCTTAACCTTTAAGGGATTTAACAAGATGGCGCCATTCTGGATGTGCAGAAAATGGTCCATATCTCAAGAAAACCATTGCTTCATCATTTGCCGAAAGTAACAGGCGCATAACGGTACGAAGCTCTCCAAAATTGTTTTGGAACAGAGTCCTGGATAGGATAATTCACTTTTTGGTACGAAGTTCAGCAATAGCCTTCCGAATATCGCTATTTGGAAGGCCTTTGCTGAAATCCGTACTAAAAAGCGAATCATCCTATCCGGAACTCCGTTCAAAAATAACTTTGAAGAGTTTCGTAGCGTCATACGCCTGTTACTTACAGCAAATGATGTAGCCATGGATGAGATCAGAAAAAATGGATCAACTTGTGCACATCCATAATGGGGGCATTCTTGTTAAACGGAGACCCTCGACCCTCATCCCCTCGGCGACCCTTGACCCCATACCCTAGCTAGTTCCGATCCTCGACCGCTCGGATTCTCTTAACCTTTAAGGGATTTAACAAGATGGCGCCATTCTGGATGTGCATAAAATGGTCCTATTTTTCCTGATCTCAAGAAAACCATTGCTTCATCATTTGCCGAAAGTAATAGGCGCATAACGGTACGAAGCTCTCCAAAATTGTTTTGGAACGGAGTCCCGGATAGGATAATTCGCTTTTTGGTACGAAGTTCAGCAAGAGCCTTCCGAATATCGCTATTTGGAAGGCCTTTGCTGAAATCCGTACCAAAAAGCAAATCATCCTATCCGGAACTCCATTCCAAAACAACTTTGAAGAGTTTCGTAGCGTCATACGCCTGTTACTTCCAGCAAATGATGTAGCCATGGATGAGATCAGAAAAAAATGGATCAACTTGTGCACATCCATAATGGGGGCATTCTTGTTAAACGGAGACCCTCGACCCTCGGCGATCCTCGACCCTCGACCCCTCGACCCTCGACCCTCGACCCCTCGACGACCCTCGACCCTCGACTCTCGACGACCCTCGACACTCGACGACCCTCGACCCCTCGATGACCCTCGACTCTCGACGACCCTCGACCCTCGACGACCCTCGACACTCGACCCCTCGATGACCCTCGACACTCGACCCCTCGACGACCCTCGACCCTCGACTCTCGATTACCCTCGACGACCCTCGACCCTCAATGACCCTCGACGACCCTCGACCCCTCGACGACCCTCAACCCCTCGACGACCCTTGACCCTCGACGACCCTCGACACTCGACCCCTCGACGACCCTCGACCCCTCGGCAACCCTCGACCCTCTACCCTAGTTTCCGACACCCTCGTTCCCGATAAAAGATAAGAAGAGGAGGAAGAAGAAAAAATAGAGGAGAAGAAGAAGAAAAAAATAGAAGAAAAAAAAGAGGAGAAGAAGGAATAGAGGAGAAGAAAAATAGAATCTATTTTTCTTCTTCTCCTCTATTCCTTCTTATTCTCCTCTTTCTTCTTCTTCTTCTTCCTCTTCTTATTTTTTCTCCTCTTCTTCCTCTCTTCTTCTTCTTCTTCTTCTTCTTCTTCTTCTTCTTCTTCTTCTTCTTCTCCTTCTTACTCTTCTCATTTTCCTTTTTCCTCTCCTTCTTTTTCTTCCTTCTTCCTCTTTTCCATACATATAAAAAGTACATACATGCATACAAGAAATACATCTAAAAACTACATATATCTGAAAAATACATACATACATACATATATGAACATCTAAAAACATCTAAAAATACATACATGCATATAAAAATACGCATCACGGCGGCGGCAGCGGGGACAGGGGCGCGGTGCTCACTGAGGGAGGCGTCGGGGCAGGGGGCATCGGTGGCGGCGTCGGGGTGGGCAGGGCGCGTCGGGGCAGAGGGGTGCACGACGGAGGCGTCGGGGCAGGAGGCGCACGGCGGCAGCGTCGGGGCAGGCTGGGGCGCGTCGGTGACGAGGACGGCGGGCGGCGTCGGGGCGGGCAGGGGCGCGTCAGGGCAGAGGGCGTCGGCGGCGGCGAGGGCGCGACCGAGGGCGCGTCGGCGACTAGGACGGCGCGCGGCGAGGGCGAGGGCGTCGGCGACGGCGAGGGCGTGGTCCGGCGCGGCGTCGGGAGGCAACTGCGAGATGAACTCTAAATTTTCACAAGTGTTGGTTATATACCCAACTCTTTGGTCCCGGTTGGTGGCACCAACCAGTACCAATGCCCACCTTTAGTCCCGGTTGGTGGCACCGGGACCAATGGCCTTGCACAGCGGGGTGGTGGTGGGAGTTTAGTCCCACCTTGCTAGTTGAGAGCGCTCCGCACCTGTTTTATAAGCCCCGCTTCCCTCTCGAACTCCTCTGAACTGCAGGCCTATGGGCCTAAACTGACACCGCTATGCCTCTGGGCCTGCTGGGCCTTCTGCGGGCCTGAATCCTGGCCCAATTAGCTGGGTTTCTAGTCGTATTCAGGCCGTGGTGGCCCAGTAGGTGGCATTTTTTATTTTTTTTCCAGTTTTTTGTTTTGTTCTTTGCATAATTTATTATCTGTTGTTTTTTGCTTTATTTTTTATTTCTTTTTGCTTTAGGTAATAAAAATTATAAACTTTCTGTTAGTGCCATTTGTTTTCCAGTTTGAATAGTTTAAATTTGAATTTTTTAAAATTTGTGTGAATCACTAGTTTTTTAATAACTTTACTATAAAGATAGATTTTTGAGTGATTCTTTTTCCTGCTATTTAATATCACTGTGTTTTATCATTATATTCAAAAACAGATTTTGTTATTTTAGTTTCTAACAAAAAATTCTTTATGATAATTCTTTTTGCAATTAAAGTTTCTAACAAAAAAATTCTTTATGAAAATTCTTTTTGCTTTAATGTTTTGAATAGAAAATACTTTGATAATTTTGGTTGCATAAATTTTATATAATTTTAGTTTCAATAATACTAGAGGTTTATAAAAGTTTTTTGAGTTGATTCCTTTCGCTATTGGAGTTTTATAAAAGCTTTTTAGTTGATTCTTTTTTCTATTGAAGGATATTATAGTTTTGTTTTAGTTGATCATAACAGAATATTTTAATTGATTATTTTTAGTTCATTCTTTTTGCAATTAGTTCATTCTTTTTGCTATTAGTTCATTCTTTGAGCTAAATGACCCTTAAATTGAAAAGCACTACAAATGAACTCTGAAAAGGTTGAAAGTTGGCATGGTATCATCATTTCACCCACATAGCATGTGCTAAAAAGTTGAGAGGGTTACGACAAAAACTGGATGCACTTCGTGTACAAAACAGACAATCTCTTTGGAAGTATCAGGGTTTCGGACGAAAACTCATCTGTTACAAAGGGATTTCTTTTGTTCACATGTAACTGCAGTGATATTCTAGATCAAAGGCATCATCATAATAGTTCTGGATAGAAAGTCTTCACTTTTTCTTCGCTTGTGTCCTTTGCTTATTGCGCCGTAACCATGGATAATCTTCATCGTTTAACAGGATGCTTGGGTCAGCCTTGACTTTGAAGGGAGGAATTTCATGAAACTTTTCATAATCTTTAGACATGTCTGTCTTGCCCTCCAATCCCACGATGCCTATTTTTCCTGAAAGAACTATGTGGCGCTTTGGCTCACCGTATGATGTATCCGCTTCCTTATCTTTTCTTTTTCTTGGTTTGGTAGACATGTCCTTCACATAGAAAACCTGCGCCACATCATTGGCTAGGACGAATGGTTCGTCTGTGTACCCCAGATTGTTTAGATCCACTGTTGTCATTCCATACTGTGGGTCTACATGTACCCCGCCTCCTGACAGATTGACCCATTTGCACTTAAACAAAGGGACCTTAATATCATATCCATAGTCAAGTTCCCATATGTCCACTATGTAACCATAATATGTGGCCTTTCCCCTCTTGGTTGCTGCATCAAAGCGGACACCACTGTTTTGGTTGGTGCTCTTTTGATCTTGGGCAATCGTGTAAAATGTATTCCCATTTATCTCGTACCCTTTGTAAGTCATTACAGTCGAAGATGGTTCCCTCGCCAACGAGTACAGGTCATCAGAAATAGTGTTGTCACACCTGAGACGTGTTTGGAACCAACTGCCGAAACTCCTGATGTGTTCACATGTAATCCAGTCGTCACACTGGTCCGAGTGTTTGGAGCGCAGAATGTTCTTGTGTTCATCGACATACGGGGTCACCAAGGTGGAATTCTGTAGAACCGTGTAGTGTGCTTGAGACCAAGAATGCCCGTCCCTACATATTATTGAGTCCCCTCCTAGCGTGCCTTTTCCACCCAGTGTCCCCTCATACCGCAATTGAGGGAGACCTATCTTCTTAAGGTCAGGAATGAAGTCAACACAAAACCCAATGACATCCTCTGTTTGATGGCCCATGGAGATGCTTCCTTCTGGCCTAGCGCGGTTACGGACATATTTCTTTAGGACTTCCATGAACCTCTCAAAGTGGAACATATTGTGTAGAAATACAGGGCCCAGAACGACAATCTCATCGACTAGATGAACTAGGACGTGCGTCATGATATTGAAGAAGGATGGTGGGAACACCAGCTCGAAACTGACAAGACATTGCGCCACATCACTCCTTAACCTTGGTAGGATTTCTGGATCGATCACCTTCTGAGAGATTGCATTGAGGAATGGACATAGTTTCACAATGGCTAATCGAACGTTTTCTGGTAGAGGCCCCCTCAATGCAACCGAAAGCAGTTGCGTCATAATTACGTGGCAGTCATGAGACTTTAGGTTCTGGAACTTTTTCTCTGCCATATTTATTATTCCCTTTATATTTGACGAGTAGCCAGATGGGACCATCATACTGAGCAGACATTCAAAGAAGATTTCCTTCTCTTCTTTGGTAAGAGCGTAGCTGGCAGGATCTTCATACTGCTTTGGTGGCATGCCATCTTTTTCGTGCAAACGTTGCAGGTCCTCCCATGCCTCTGGTGTATCTTTTGTCTTCCCATACACGCCCAAGAAGCCTAGCAGGTTCACGCAAAGGTTCTTCGTCACGTGCATCACGTCAATTGAAGAGCGGACCTCTAGGTCTTTCCAGTAGGGTAGGTCCCAAAATATAGATTTCTTCTTCCACATGGGTGCGCGTCCCTCAGCGTCATTCGGAACAGATAGTCCGCCGGGACCCTTTCCGAAGATTACTTTTGAATCATTGACCATAGAAAGTATATGATCACCGGTACGCTTGGCGGGTTTCTTCCGGTGATCTGCCTCACCTTTGAAATTCTTGCCTTTCTTTCGACATTGTTGGTTGGTCGGAAGGAATCGACGATGCCCCAGGTACACATTCTTCCTGCATTTGTCAAGGTATATACTTTCGGTGTCATCTAAACAGTGCGTGCATGCGTGGTATCCCTTATTTGTCTGTCCTGAAAGGTTACTGAGAGCAGGCCAATCATTGATGGTGACAAACAACAATGCATGCAGGTCAAATTCCTCCTGTTTGTGCTCATCCCACACACGTACACCGTTTCCAATCCACAGCTGTAAAAGTTCTTCAACTAATGGCCTTAGGTACACATCAATGTCGTTGCCGGGTTGCTTAGGGCCTTGGATCAGAACTGGCATCATAATGAACTTCCACTTCATGCACAGCCAAGGAGGAAGGTTATAGATACATAGAGTCACGGGCCAGGTGCTATGATTGCTGCTTTGCTCTCCAAAAGGATTAATGCCATCCGCGCTTAAACCAAACCATACGTTCCTTCCGTCACCTGCAAACTCCTCCCAATACTTTCTCTCGATTTTTCTCCACTGCGACCCGTCAGCGGGTGCTCTCAACTTCCCGTCTTTCTTACGGTCCTCTATGTGCGATCGCATCAACTTGGCATGATCTTTGTTTCTGAACAGGCATTTCAACTGTGGTATTATAGGAGCATACCACATCACCTTGGCAGGAACCCTCTTCCTAGGGCGCTCGCCGTCAACATCACCAGGGTCATCTCGTCTGATCTTATACCGCAATGCACCGCATACCGGGTATGCGTTCAAATCCTCGTACGCACCGCGGTAGAGGATGCAGTCATTAGGGCATGCATGTATCTTCTAAACCTCCAATCCTAGAGGGCATACAACCTTCTTTGCTGCATACGTACTGTCGGGCAATTCGTTATCCTTTGGAAGCTTCTTCTTCAATATTTTCAGTAGCTTCTCAAATCCTTTGTCAGGCACACCATTCTCTGCCTTCCACTGCAGCAATTCCAGTACGGTACCGAGATTTGTGTGCCATCTTCGCAGTTGGGGTATAAACCTTTTTTGTGATCCTCTAACATGCGATCGAACTTCGGCTTCTCCTTTTGACTTTCGCACTGTCTCCTTGCATCAACAATGACCCGGCGGAGATCATCATCGGGCACTTTGTCTGGTTCCTCTTGATCTTCAGCAGCTTCCCCCGTTGCAGCATCTCCTTATTCAGGGGGCACATAGTTGTCATCGTCCTCTTCTTCTTCGCTGTCTTCCATCATAACCCCTATTTCTCCGTGCTTGGTCCAAACATTATAGTGTGGATGAAACTCTCATAAAGCAAGTGGGTGTGAAGGGTTTTCGAGTCAGAGTAAGACTTCGTATTCCCACATATAGGGCATGGACAACACATAAAACTATTCTGCTTGTTTGCCTCAGCCACTTCGAGAAAATTATGCACGCCCTTAATGTACTCGGAGGTGTGTCTGTGATCGTACATCCATTGCCGGTTTGTAACATCCCAAATTTTCAATTTGGAATGTTATACGTTAGAGCATCATTGCATATCATATTTTATTGCATTTTGGTTGATCCTAGAAATTCTACGCAACTCAAGGACCCGCGGAGAGAGTTGGGGATTTCGTTATTTTCATATTTGAGTTTTCTCAAATTTTGAAAAGAGGATCATTTGGTTTTAAATATTTTTCTCTTCAAATATTTCTTATATGAAAATAAAAAAGAGGGGATAAAATGACTTCTCCAAAATAAAGAAATATTGGAGGAAAAATATTAAAATCAAATAAGAATTTTATTCGAAATTTTATTGCTATTTTATTTGAATTAGGAAAATAATGCGTTTTTCAGAATTGCATTAGAGGCCCAAATAAATGTTCACTATGTCCGCAATATTATTAGAGGACCGTGAAAATTTGTTTCGGGATTTTTCGACTCCGTTTAGTATTTATTTTATTAGTTTTTCTGCGTCAGGATTATTTTTTAAAAAAAGTAACCGACCTAGCCGGGCCGTGCCCGACTAGGACTCCGACCAGGACGGCCTTATAAGCCGCCGAGGGCCGCCAGCCCCGCCGAACCCTAGCGCCAGTCTCGCCGCCGCCGGAGCCCCGCCGCCGCAGCTCACCGCCGGAGCCGCCGTCCCGCCACCGAACCCGACCTCGCCAGAGGTATAGCCGCCGCCGCCGGTTTTTCCCAGAAAACCGATCGGTTTTTTAAGAAACCGTAGGTTTATTTTTTTAGATCGGTTCGTTTTTTTCGGTTTAGTTAAATAGCGGACGTTTGTCCGTACGTTCGTTTTAACGAACCCTGTTCATCCGTTAGCCGCAGACAGCGAACGTTCGTTCGTTAGCCTGTTCGTCGCGTTTTATTTTGCAGGGTTTTTCCGCGATTATTTTCGATCGCGATTTCTGCCCTGATCTTCGTTTTAGTTTATCTTTTTGCTCGTTTATCCGAATCAGGTGATTCAAGCGCCTAGATCTTCGTCTCGAAGCCCTCTTTCTGTTTAACCAACTTGAACAAGATTTTGGTACTGTAAAATTTGACTTTAGTCCAGATTAGTAATCGGATCTTGTTTCTTTCGCAGTTTGAGTTTCGTTGCTCCGTTTGATTTGATTCTTTTTGCAAACCGGAGTTCTTCAGTTGAACTTTCTGGTTAGATCTCTTATTTGAGTTTTACCTGTGCTTCTAGTTGAGTGCTTATGTATGTTATTGTTTGTTTGCGATAGAGTACCCGGAGTGCGAAGCGTGCTACTACGAGTCCCTAGGTTTTGCGGATCATCAGCAAGGCAAGTAACACTTTGATCATACCTCTTTATTACCCAGTTTTTATGCATTAGATCAACCCTCAAACAATCCATGGTTAGGATCTGAATAACATGTGGGTTTTGGGAAGTAGATGATGAGATATAACCTATTGCCATGTTTATTATCAAACCTTTGGGAGTTACTTCTACGTTATGCTTATATTGCTATGCTATGCTCGTAGACGTGGTTTGGGTGAGTGTATCCATGACAGATGTGAGTATTGTTAATTAATGGTTAACTTAAGGTGGCTACTTAAATACACATCAGGGTGGATTGGTTGAGGCACCCTGGAGTACCCAGTGGTTGTCAGGGCACCTGGAGAATCCAGTGTTGTCCTAGGATATCCCGGAGTAACCGTGTGATCATCCTACGGTTCGCCACCCAGGCTCAAAGGGATCATAAGATTATTCATGCTAGAAACTTCCGTGTGCAGCCACAAGCCAATATGGGCTATGGCATAGTTATGTAAGTTGCGTGAAGCTCTTGAAGAGGTAGACTAGCAGATGTAGTGGGTTGTAGATGGTACTGTCTACCCAGAGTAGAGAGTTAATGCTTCAGAAAGATTGTGTCTCGAATCTCCGATCATGGATGTGTTCGAGTCTTGTGGGGAAAAGTGCACAAACCTCTGCAGAGTGTATAAACTAATCATGGTTAGCCGTGTCCCCGATTATGGACATCTTGAGTATCTGGTTCTTGGATTATCATGTTGATCTCGTCACTCTAAATTTAACTTGTTGGGTTTAATGATGATGCTGAATTGGGATTGAGTTGGAGGAACCTTCTCAATGTTTAACAACCACCATGATAGTTAAATGAAATTTATTCCTTTGTTGTACGAAAAATTGGCTTTATGCAAAACTGTAACCATAGAGCTTTCCACCAGCCATATATGCATGTAGTGATAGCATTCATTCTGTTCATTACTCTATGTGTTACATTGCTAGCATATTCCATGTGTTGACCCGTTTCGGGCTGCAACATTTCATGTTGCAGACTTTTCAGACGACGAGTAAGGTGCCGTAGGTCTTTTTCGTTCACTCAGCTATGTCGTTGGAATTGATGGACCCACTTTATCTTCCAAGCCTTCCGCTGTTATCGTTTTTAGATGGCCTTAAGCCATACTATTGTAATAAGTTCTATTTTGAGACATTCGATGTAATAAGTGTGTGATTGAAACTCTGTTATAAAACCTCAAGTACTGTGCATGTCAGCATTACCGATCCAGGGATGACACTGATGCACAGAGACTAGACTGTTTGAGGTCTGGTCACTACAAGATGGTATCAGAGCACACGCTGACTGTAGGACACGACCACTAAGCTAAAACCATAGGTCACTCCTCTCTTCTCATTTCTGACTCCTCTCCCTTTTTTACTCTATAGGATGGCGGATGCAAGGAACAAGTTTAAACAACCGGATGAAGACACTCCTTTTGGACGACACTTGAAGGAAGTTACTAGGTACCTGAACATTGGAATACCAAGCTTCACCGGGACCTACATCGCCACTTTACTAGAAGAGGAGCGTTGGGTGATTCGAGTTAATGTTCCAGGAAGGACGTTCATGCCAGTCACTGAGCCTATAGAGTTTTCCTTTGATGCACCAACCTGGAGTCTAGGAAAGAGCATGGCAACCCACATCACCATGGGACGCATTGGAGAAGTTTACCACAAGGATCTCAAGGATACTATCTACCAGATTTGTGGGCGCCGAGATGAGCAATGGGAGATGATCAGCACCAGGAGGGATAGGTCCATTGCAGCTTTCATCCAGGAGTTAAACCAGCACATTCGTCGCCAGGAGAACCAGATGTGCGCAGGCATGATAGATCTGAAGAAGGCAATGATCAGGATCACGGAGCTGGAGGAAGAACTCAAGTTTACACGCGATGGATATGAGGAGGAAATGATGATACTAGTGGAGAAGAATGACGATCTGACAAGGAAGCTAGGAGTATTCATGGGAGACCCCGCGCCAGGAGGGGATGACGACGATTCCAAGGAAATTCGTTCGGAGGACTACATCATCATCGACAACACCGACTCAGACCCCGACGATAGTGATGATGACTATGTTGATGAAGATGGAGCAGATATCATGGAGTCTTCCGTTGATTAAAACTTCTAGTCGACCACCATATCAGTAGTAGTATTTCCCCATGTATATAGTATAGTCCGAGCACATTTGTAACGATAGTTAGACCGATTGTATGCCCTTATTTGAATTGATTGAAGTGATATGTTTGTGTTTGTCTCATGCGCATATGGGTAGTGTTTTCCTTCTAGACCTCATTCTATTCTGTTTTGTCACCTTTTCTAAACCCATCAGATGCCTCCGAGACGTGATAATGGATTTGATTTCCCACCGGAGCTCACTCAGTTGATCCAGCAGCAGAATACCCTGATGCAGCTACTAGTCCAGAATTAGAACCAGGGGAACAACAACAACAACAACCCACCACCACCACCACCTGTTGATCACTTAGCCCGTTTTCTAAGGTTGAATCCGCCGGTGTTCTCTAGTAGCACTGAGCCGATAGTTGCAGATGATTGGCTCCGCAAGATTGGAAGAGAGCTGACCACTGCAGGATGCACAGATGCGGAAAGAGTGCGTTTTGCCGCACATCAGCTTGATGGACCCGCAACATCATGGTGGGAGAATTTCACAGCCACTTACCCCATTGACACTGTTACATGGGACCAGTTCCAGCAAGCTTTCCGCACTGCCCATGTTTCAGCAGGAGCTATGGCCATGAAGAAGCGTGAGTTTCACAATTTGCGCCAAGGACGACGCACAGTGGGCCAGTATGTGGATGATTTTAGTAAGTTAGCACGTTATGCCCCAGATGACGTCGCTACGGATGCCGCTAAGCAGGAGAAGTTTCTGGAAGGACTGGATGATGAGCTGAGCATGCAGTTGATGGTGGCAACTTTCAACAACTACCGGGAGTTGGTAGATATAGCTCTTATGATTGAAAGGAAGCAGCAGCAGATTGACAACCGCAAGAGGAAGTATGGACAAGGGAAGTACAATTCAGGAGCTCAGCGGAGGCCTCATTTTACCCCGAACTCGGGAGGACACATTCACCATAACCATGGAGGCCATAATTCCAATGGAGGAAGTTCGCATAATCATAGTGGACCCAAGAATGGGAATGGGAATGGAGGAAGCAACGGCATGAAACCGTTCCAACCCAGCAACGCCCGCCAAGAAGGATCTAAGTCACATTACTTGTTTCAAGTGCGGGAAGAATGGACATTACGCCACAGAGTGTTCTAAAGCAAAGAATGGAAATGGCAAGGGAAGCTCTGGGAAGAAGCCCAACCCTTTCAACAGGGGACAAGTGAACCATGTTAGCGTGGAGGAGGTTGAAGCGCAACCCGATGCAGTGATACGTCTCCAATGTATCTATAATTTTTTATTGTTGCATGCTATTATATTACCCATTTTGGATGTTTATGGGCTTTACTTTACACTTTTATATCATTTTTGGGATTAACCTACTAACCGGAGGCCCAGCCCGTATTGCTGTTTTTTTGCCTATTTCAGTGTTTCGAAGAAAAGGAATATCAAACGGAGTCCAAACGGAATCAAACCTTCGGGAGCAATCTTTTTGGAACAAATGTGATCCAGAGGACTTGGAGTGGAAGTCAAGAAACAACCGAGGCAGCCACGAGGGTGCCCGGCGCGCCCCCTAGGGCTGGGCACGCCCCCCACCCTCATGGGCCCCTCGGGCGTCCACCGACCTACTTCTTCCTCCTATATATACCCATGTACCCCGAAAACATCAGAAGCAACCACAAAAACCTAATTCCACCGCCGTAACCTTCTGTATCCACGAGATCCCATCTTGGAGCCTTCGCCGGCGCTCCGCCGAAGGGGGAATCGATCACGGAGGGCCTCTACATCATCTCCAAGGCCTCTCCGATGAGTTGTGAGTAGTTTACCACAGACCTTCGGGTCCATAGTTATTAGCTAGATGGCTTCTTCTCTCTCTTTGAATCTCAATACAAAGTTCTCCTCGATCTTCTTGGAGATCTATTCGATGTAACTCTTTTTGCGGTGTGTTTGTCGAGATTCAATGAATTGTGGGTTTATGATCAAGTTTATCTATGAGAAATATTTTAATCTCCTCTGAATTCTTTTATGTGTGATTAAGTTATCTTTGCAAGTCTCTTGGAATTATCAATTTGGTTTGGCCTACTAGATTGATCTTTCTTGCAATGGGAGAAGTGCTTAGCTTTGGGTTCAATCTTGCGGTGTCCTTTCCCAGTGACAGCAGGGGCAGCAAGGCGCATATTGTATTGTTGCCATCGAGGATAAAAAGATGGGGTTTATATCATATTGCATGAGTTTATCCCTCTACATCATGTCATCTTTCTTAATGTGTTACTCTGTTCTTTATGAACTTAATACTCTAGATGCATGTTGGATAGCGGTCGATGTGTGGAGTAATAGTAGTAGATGCAGGCAGGAGTCGGTCTACTTGTCACGGACGTGATGCCTATATACTTGATCATGCCTAGATAATCTCATAATTATTCGCTTTTCTATCAATTGCTCGACAGTAATTTGTTCACCCACCGTAATACTTATGCTATCTTGAGAGAAGCCACTAGTGAAACCTATGGCCCCCGGGTCTATCTCTTATCATATAAGCTTTCAATCTACTTTTATTTGCATCTTTTACTTTCCAATCTATATCATAAAATACCAAAAATATTTATCTTATCATATTATCTCTATCAGATCTCACTTTCGCAAGTGGCCGTGAAGGGATTGACAACCCCTTTATTGCGTTGGTTGCGAGTTCTTGTTTGTTTGTGTAGGTGTGTGGGACTTCTGAGGAGCCTCCTACTGGATTGATACCTTGGTTCTCAAAAACTGAGGGAAATATTTACGCTACTATTGCTGCATCACCCTTTCCTCTTCAAGGAAAACCAACGCAAGCTCAAGACGTAGCAAGAAGGATTTCTGGCGCCGTTGCCGGGGTGGTCTTCGCTCAAGTCAAGACATACCAAGTACCCATCACAAACTCATCTCCCTCGCACTTACATTATTTTCCATTTGCCTTTCGTTTTCCTCTCCCCCACTTCACCCTTGCCGTTTTATTCGCCCTCTCTTTCCCAATCTCCTCTCTCTTTCGCTTGTCTTTTTGTTTCCTTGTGTGTTGGATTGCTTGTCGCGATGGCGCAAGATAATACCAAATTGTGTGATTTTTCCAATACCAATAATAATGATTTCCTTAGTACTCCGATTGCTCCTCTTAATGATGTTGAGTCTTGTGAAATCAATGCTGCTTTGCTGAATCTTGTTATGAAAGATCAATTCTCCGGCCTTCCTAGTGAAGATGCCGCTACCCATCTAAACAACTTTGTTGATTTGTGTGAGATGCAAAAGAAGAAAGACACGGATAATGATATTGTTAAATTGAAGTTATTTCCGTTTTCACTTAGAGATCGTGCTAAAGTTTGGTTTTCGTCTTTGCCTAAGAATAGTATTGATTCATGGAATAAGTGCAAAGATGCTTTTATCTCTAAGTATTTTCCTCCTGCTAAGATCATCTCTCTTAGGAACGATATTATGAATTTTAAACAACTTGATCATGAGCATGTTGCCCAATCTTGGGAAAGAATGAAATTGATGATTCGCAATTGCCCTACTCATGGTTTGAATTTATGGATGATCATACAAAATTTTTATGCCGGATTGAATTTTGCTTCTAGAAATCTTTTAGATTCGGCCGCGGGAGGCACGTTTATGGAAATCACCTTAGGAGAAGCTACTAAACTCCTTGATAACATTATGGCTAATTATTCTCAATGGCACACCGAAAGATCTACTAGTAAGAAAGTGCATGCTATAGAAGAAATTAATGTTTTGAGTGGAAAGATGGATGAACTTATGAAATTGTTTGCTACTAAGAGTGCTTCTATTGATCCCAATGATATGCCTCTGTCTACTTTGATTGAGAATAATAATGAATCTATGGATGTGAATTATGTTGGTAGGAATAATTTGGTCACAATGCTTATAGAGAAAACTTTAACCCTAGACCGTTCCCTAGTAATTCCTCTAATAATTATGGAAATTCCTACAATAATTCTTATGGTAATTTTAATAAGATGCCCTCTGATTTTGAGAATAGCGTGAAAGAATTTATGATCTCTCAAAAGAATTTTAATGCCATGCTTGAAGAAAAATTGCTTAAAGTTGATGATTTGGCTAGGAACGTTGATAGACTTTCGCTTGATGTTGATTCTTTGAAACTTAGATCTACTCCTCCTAAGCATGATATCAATGAGTCTCTCAAAGCTATGAGAATTTCCATTGATGAGTGCAAAGAAAGAACCGCTAGATTGCGTGCTAAGAAAGATTGCTTTGTAAAGGCGTGTTCTTCTAGTTTCCATGAAAATAATGATGAAGATCTAAAAGTTATTGATGTGTCCCCTATTAAATCTTTGTTTTGCAATATGAATCTTAATAATGATGGGACTGGAGATGAGTCAACTTTAGTTAAAAGGCGATTCGGAGTTCTTAGATCTTGATGCTAAATTTGGTAAAAGTGGGATTGGAGAGGTCAAGACTTTAAATAGCATTGAACCCACTATCTTGGATTTCAAGGAATTTAATTATGATAATTGTTCTTTAGAAGATTGTATTTCCTTGTCGCAATCCGTTGCGAATTCTCCTCATACTTATAGTCAAAATAAAGCTTTTACCAAACATATTGTTGATGCCTTGATGCAATCTTATGATGAAAAACTTAATTTGGAAGTTTCTATACCTAAAAAACTTTATGATGAGTGGGAACCTACTATTATTAAAATTAAAGATCATGAGTGTTATGCTTTGTGTGATTTGGGTGCTAGTGTTTCGACAATTCCGAAAACTTTATGTGATATTCTAGGTTTCCATGATCTTGATGATTGCTCTTTAAATTTGCACCTTGCGATTCCACCATTAAAAAGCCAATGGGAAGGATCTATGATGTTCTCATTGTTGCAAATAGGAATTTGGTGCCCGTAGATTTTATCGTTCTTGATATAGATTGCAATCTTTCATGTCCTATTATTCTTGGTAGACCTTTCCTTAGAACGATTGGTGCAATTATTGATATGAAGGAAGGGAATATTAGATTCCAATTTCCATTAAGGAAAGGTACGGAGCATTTTCCAAGAAAGAAAGTCAAATTACCTTATGAATCTATCATGCGAGCTACTTATGAATTGAGTGCCAAAGATGGCACTACTTAGATCTATCCTCACTTTTATGCCTAGCTTGGGGCATTAAACAATAGCGCTAATTGGGAGGCAACCCAATTTTATTTATGTTTTTTGTTTTTGCTTCTATTTAGTAATAAATTTTGCATCTACGTTCTGTTTAGATGTGTTTTTATGTTTTAATTAGTGTTTGTGCCAAGTAGAACCTATAGTATAACCTATGGTGATAGTTAATTTGATTCTGCTGAAAAACAGAAACTTTGCGCGCACGAAAATAATTTTAGTAATTCACAGAAACGTGATTTTGCATTGATTTTTTTGCTGTAGATCAATAGACAAAGTTTACAGGACTTCATATTTTGGTAGGATTTTTAGAGTTCCAGAAGTATTCGAGAGTTACAGATTGCTACAGACTGTTCTGTTTTTGACAGATTCTGTTTTTCGTGTGTTGTTTGCTTATTTTGATGCATCTATGGCTAGCATGTAGGGGTATGAACCATAGATAAGTTGGAATACAGTAGGTTTTAACACCAATATAAATAAAGAATGAGTTCATTACAGTACCTTATGTGGTGGTTTTGCTTTCTTGCACTAACGGAGCTTATGAGATTTCCTGTTGAGTTTTGTGTTGTGAAGTTTTCAAGTTTTGGGTAAAGATTTGATGGATTATAGAATAAGGAGTGGCAAGAGCCTAAGCTTGGGGATGCCCATGGCACCCCAAGATATTCAAGGATAACCAAAAGGCTAAGCTTGGGGATGCCCCGGAAGGCATCCCCTCTTTCGCCTTCGTCTATCGGTAACTTTACTTGGAGCTATATTTTTATATGTCAATATGAACTTTTATTTTGAATCATTTGGATCTGAACATTCATGCCACAATAAAGAAAATTACATTGAGAATTATGCTAGGTAGCATTCCACATCAAAAATTCTGTTTTTATCATTTACCTACTCGAGGACGAGTAGGAATTAAGCTTGGGGATGCTTGATACGTCTCCAACGTATCTATAATTTTTTATTGTTGCATGCTATTATATTACCCGTTTTGGATGTTTATGGGCTTTACTTTACACTTTTATATCATTTTTGGGACTAACCTACTAACCGGAGGCCCATCCCGTATTGCTGTTTTTTTTGCCTATTTCAGTGTTTCAAAGAAAAGGAATATCAAACGGAGTCCAAACGGAATGAAACCTTTGGGAGCAATCTTTTTGGAACAAACTTGATCGAGAGGACTTGGAGTGGAAGTCAAGAAACAACCGAGGCAGCCACGAGGGTGCCCGGCGCCCCCCCTAGGGCTGGGCGCGCCCCCACCCTCGTGTGCCCCTCGGGCGTCCACCGACCTACTTCTTCCTCCTATATATACCCATGTACCCCGAAAACATCATAAGCGACCACGAAAACCTAATTCCACCGCCGTAACCTTCTGTATCCGCGAGATCCCATCTTGGAGCCTTCGCCGGCGCTCCGCCGGAGGGGGAATCGATCACGGAGGGCCTCTACATCATCTCCAAGGCCTCTCCGATGAGTTGTGAGTAGTTTACCACAGACCTTCGGGTCCATACTTATTAGCTAGATGGCTTCTTCTCTCTCTTTGAATCTCAATACAAAGTTCTCCTGGATCTTCTTGGAGATCTATTCGATGTAACTCTTTTTGCGGTGTGTTTGTCGAGATCCGATGAATTGTGGGTTTATGATCAAGTTTATCTATGAGAAATATTTGAATCTCCTCTGGATTCTTTTATGTGTGATTAAGTTATCTTTGCAAGTCTCTTTGAATTATCAGTTTGGTTTGGCCTACTAGATTGATCTTTCTTGCAATGGGAGAAGTGCTTAGCTTTGGGTTCAATCTTGCGGTGTCCTTTCCCAGTGACAGCAGGGGCAGCAAGGCACGTATTGTATTGTTGCCATCGAGGATAAAAAGATGGGGTTTATATCATATTGCATGAGTTTATCCCTCTACATCATGTCATCTTTCTTAATGCGTTACACTGTTCTTTATGAACTTAATACTCTAGATGCATGCTGGATAGCGGTCGATGTGTGGAGTAATAGTAGTAGATGCAGGCAGGAGTCGGTCTACTTGTCACAGACGTGATGCCTATATACATGATCATGCCTAGATAATCTCATAATTATTCGCTTTTCTATCAATTGCTTGACAGTAATTTGTTCACCCACCGTAATACTTATGCTATCTTGAGAGAAGCCACTACTGAAACCTATGGCCCCCGGGTCTATCTCTTATCATATAAGCTTTCAATCTACTTTTATTTGCATCTTTTACTTTCCAATCTATATCATAAAATACCAAAAATATTTATCTTATCATATTATCTATCAGATCTCACTTTCGCAAGTGGCCGTGAAGGGATTGACAACCCCTTTATTATGTTGGTTGCGAATTCTTGTTTGTGTAGGTGTGTGGGACTTATGAGGAGCCTCCTACTGGATTGATACCTTGGTTCTCAAAAACTGAGGGAAATACTTACGCTACTATTGCTGCATCACCCTTTCCTCTTCAAGGAAAACCAACGCAAGCTCAAGACGTAGCATGCAGTTGCAGGTAAGTTTTTGGTTAAGTCATTTACTGCAATCGTTCTTTTTGATACTGGTGCATTACATTCATACATATCAAGGGGATTTGTGGAAAAGTATAACCTGCCAATCCAAGCCCTTAGGTCACCCATGTTAGTAACCTCGCCAGGAGCAGAGTATATGGCTAGCCTATGGTGTGATCGGTTACCATTAAGGATTGGTAACTACGTGTTCCCCTCGGACCTAATAGTATTGGAGTCACAAGGACTGGATGTAATATTAGGCATGGATTGGTTATCAAAGTATGGAGGGAACATTGACTGCGCCAGTAAGTCGATTTTGCTTACTACCCCAGAAGGAAGAAGGATCAAGTATGTATCCCGGCATGTGCCGAAGAGGACTCAAGTGAATTCCTTATCAGGAGTTGTACAGGAGGAAGTACCAGTGGTGAAGGATTTCCCTGACGTATTTCCAGAGGAGTTGCCAGGCATGCCACCAGATAGAGACATTGAGTTTTTAATCGAGCTTTTGCCAGGCACGGGGCCAATATCTAAGAGACCGTATCGGATGCCCGCAAAGGATTTGGAGGAAATCAAGAAGCAGATTAAGGAGTTACTGGATAAAGGTTATATTCGCCCAAGTTCGTCACCTTGGGGATCACCAGTACTTCTAGTAGAGAAGAAGGATGGATCTTGAGGATGGTTGTTGATTATCGTGGGTTGAATGAAGTAACGATGAAGAACAAGTACCCACTGCCGATGATCAATGATTTATTTGATCAGTTGCAAGGAGCTAAAGTATTTTCCAAGATCGATCTGCGATCAGGATATCACCAGCTGAAGATTCGAGAGCAGGATATACCTAAGACAACTTTTACCACAAGCTACGGGCTTTATGAGTATACCGTTATGTCATTTGGTCTGACTAACGTGCCTGCCTATTTCATGAACATGATGAACAAGGTGTTTATGGAGTTTTTGGATAAGTACGTCGTGGTGTTCATTGATGACATATTGGTCTACTCGAAGAATGAAGAGGAGCATAAGGAGCATTTGCGTTTGGTACTTGGGAAGCTCAGAGAACATCAGTTATATGCCAAGTTCAGCAAGTGTGAGTTTTGGTTGAAGGAAGTTGGATTCCTCGGACATGTTATATCCGGAGAAGGAATAGCAGTAGACCCCACCAAGGTTGTCACTGTGACTAATTGGGAATCACCCGCGTCGGTTGGAGAGATCCGGAGTTTTCTTGGACTCGCAGGATACTACAGGAGGTTCATTGAGAATTTCTCTAAGATTGCAAAGCCCATGACGGAGTTGTTGAAGAAGGACACCAAGTTCAAATGGACTGAGGATTGTGAGGCTAGTTTTCAGGAGTTGAAGAAGCGTTTGGTTACAGCCCCAGTGTTGATTCTTCCAGATCAACGCAAGGATTATCAAGTGTATTGCGACGCTTCTCGTCGAGGACTTGGAGCAGTGCTTATGCAGGAGGGAAGAGTTGTTTCATATGCCTCACGACAGCTTAAACCTCATGAGCTAAATTATGCTACACACGATTTGGAGCTAGCAGCCGTTGTGCATGCGTTGAAGACCTGGAGACATTTTCTCATCGGAAACCATTGTGAGGTGTACACGGATCACAAGAGTTTGAAATATATCTTCACACAGAAGGAGTTAAATCTCAGGCAGAGGAGATGGTTGGAGCTCATTAAGGATTATGATATGAAGTTACACTATCATCCCGGAAAGGCTAACGTAGTGGCCGATGCGTTGAGTCACAAGAGTCATGTCAATACACTCATGACCGGAGGATTACCCAAGGAGTTAGCAGAGGATCTTCGCGAGCTATGTTTGGAAATAGTTCCGAAGGGTTATGTAGCAGCGTTGGAAATTCAGTCTACCTTGATGGATAAGATCAGGGAAGCTCAGAAGACTGACAAAGAGATTGCAGAGATAAAGGAAAGAATGAGCAAAGGAAAGGCTAAAGGATTTCGTGAGGACGAGCACGATACCCTATGGTTTGAGGATCGCGTATATGTGCCTAATGACCCCGAGATCAGGAAGTTTATTTTGCAGGAGGCCCATGATTCGCCGTATTCGATTGACCCAGGAAATACCAAGATGTATCTGGATTTGAAGGACAGTTTCTGGTGGACCGGAATGAAGAAGGATATTGCTGAGTATGTAGCAGTATGTGATGTATGTCAGAGAGTAAAGGAAGAGCATCAGAAGCCAGCAGGATTGCTACAGCCATTGCCGATTCCCAAATGGAAGTGGGATAAGCTAGGGATTTTATCACGGGATTGCCCAGGACTCGTTCTGGCTATGACTCGATATGGGTTGTAGTCGATCGGTGGACAAAGGTAGCTCATTTCATCCCAGTGAAGACCACTTACACCAGTGCTAAGTTGGCAAAGATATACATGACCAGGATCGTATGTCTGCATGGAGTTCCGAGGACCATTGTATCAGATAAAGGAACCCAGTTTACCTCATAGTTTTGGAATCGGTTGCATGAGACTTTGGGTACCAGGCTAGAGTTTAGTACAGCCTTTCATCCACAGACTGATGGACAGACTGAGAGAGTAAATCAGATTCTGGAGGACATGTTGAGAGCTTGTGCGCTAGATTATGGATCTAGTTGGGATGACAATTTGCCGTATGCAGAGTTCTCTTACAACAACAGTTATCAAGCCAGTTTGAAGATGGCCCCTTTCGAAGCCTTGTACGGAAGGAGGTGCAGGACACCGTTGTTATGGGATGAAGTTGGAGACCGTCAGTTGTTTGGACCAGATTTGATTAAGGAGTCTGAAGAGAAGGTTAAACTGATTCGCGATAGGCTCAAGGTAGCCCAGTACAGGTAGAAGAGCTATGCGGATTCTAAACGCAAGGAGACAGTTTACGAAGTCGAAGACCGAGTGTATCTTCGAGTGTCCCCACTTCGAGGAGTTAAGCGTTTTGGAGTTAAGCGTTTTGGAGTTAAGGGAAAGTTAGCGCCACGTTTTGTGGGACCATACAAAGTTTTGGAACGTATGGGAGAAGTTGCTTACAAGCTGGAATTGCCAGAAGGATTGTCAGGAGTTCACGATGTGTTTCACGTTTCCCAGTTGAAGAAGTGCCACGCAGAGATGGCCGATATTCCTCTGAGAGATACAGTGCCACTGGAAGCGATTCAGTTGGATAGCGATTTGACCTACGAGGAGAAACCAGTGAAGATTCTCGAGTTTGCCAACCGAGTCACACGCAGTAAGGTTATCAAGTTCTGCAAAGTTCAGTGGAGCCACCATACCGAGGATTAAGCCACCTGGGAACGAGAGGAAGACCTACGGAAGGACCACCCGCACCTATTTTCTAGCCAACCCGAATCTCGAGGGCGAGATTCATCTTAAGGGGGGTAGGTTTGTAACATCCCAAATTTCCAATTTGGAATGTTATACATTAGAGCAACATTGCATATCATATTTTATTGCATTTTCGTTGATCCCAGAAATTCTACGCAACTCAAGGACCCGCGGAGAGAGTTGGGGATTTCGTTATTTCATATTTGAGTTTTCTCAAATTTTGAAAAGAGGATCATTTGGTTTTAATTATTTTTCTCTTCAGATATTTCTTATATGAAAATAAAAGAGAGGGTATGAAATGACTTCTACAAAATAAATAAATATTGGAGGAAAAATATTAAAATCAAATAAGAATTTTATTCGAAGTTTTATTGCTATTTTATTCGAATTAGGAAAAAAATGTGTTTTTCAAAATTGCATTAGAGGCTCAAATAAATGTTCACTATGTCCGCAATATTATTAGAGGACCGTGAAAATTTGTTTCGAGATTTTTGGACACCATTTATTATTTCCTTTATTAGTTTTTCTGTGTCAGGATTTTTTTTTTAAAAAACTAACCGACCTAGCCGGGCCGTGCCCGACTAGGACTCCGACCCGGCCGGCCTTATAAGCCGCCGAGGCCCGCCAGCCCCGCCGAACCCTAGCGCCAGTCCTGCAGCCGCCAGCCACCAGCCGCCGCTGCCTCGCCTCGCCACCGCCGCCGCCCCTTCCCGCCGCCGCCAGCCGCAGCCCGCCGCCAGGGCCCCGCCGCCGCAGCTCGCCGCCGGAGCCGCCGTCCCGCCGCCGAACCCGACCTCGCCAGAGGTATAATCGCCGCCGCCGCCGGTTTTTCTCGAAAAACCGATCGGTTTTTTAAGAAACCCTAGGTTTATTTTTTTAGATCGGTTCGTTTATTTTTCCGGTTTAGTTAAATAGCGGACGTTCGTCCGTACGTTCATTTTAACGAACGCTGTTCGTCCGTTAGCCGCAGACAGCGAACGTCCGTTCGTTAGCCTGTTCGTTGTGTTTTATTTTCCAGGGTTTTTCCGTGATTATTTTCGATCGCGATTTCTGCCCTGATCTTCGTTTTAGTTTATCTTTTCGCTCGTTTATCCGAATCAGGTGATTCAAGCGCCTAGATCTTCGTCTCGAAGCCCTCTTTCTGTTTAACCAACTTGAACAAGATTTTGGTACTGTAAAATTTGACTTTAGTCCAGATTAGTAATCGGATCTTGTTTCTTTCGCAGTTTGAGTTTCGTTGCTCCGTTTGATATAATTCTTTTTGCAAACTGGAGTTCTTCAGTTGAACTTTCTGGTTAGATCTCTTATTTGAGTTTTACCCGTGCTTCTAGTTGAGTGCTTATGTATGTTATTGTTTGTTTGCGATAGAGTACCCGGAGTGCGAAGCGTGCTACTACGAGTCCCTAGGTTTTGCGGATCATTAGCAAGGCAAGTAATACTTTGATCATACCTCTTTATTACCCAGATTTTATGCATTAGATCAACCCTCAAACAATGCATGGTTAGGATCTGAATAACATGTGGGTTTTGGGAAGTAGATGATGAGATAGAACCTATTGCCCTGTTTATTATCAAACCTTTGGGAGTTACTTCTACGTTATGCTTATATTGCTATGCTATGCTCGTAGACGTGGTTTGGGTGAGTGTATCCATGACAGATGTGAGTATTGTTAATTAATGGTTAACTTAAGGTGGCTACTTAAATACACATCAGGGTGGATTGGTTGAGGCACCCTGGAGTACCCAGTGGTTGTCAGGGCACCTGGAGAATCCAGTGTTGTCCTAGGATATCCCGGAGTACCCGTGTGATCATCCTACGGTTCGCCACCCAGGCGCAAAGGGATCATAAGATTATTCATGCTAGGAACTTCCGTGTGCAGCCACAAGCCAATATGGGCTCTGGCATAGTTGAGTAAGTTGCGTGAAGCTCTTGAAGAGGTAGACTAGCATATGTAGTGGGTTGTAGGTGGTATTGTCTACCCAGAGTAGAGAGTTAATGCTTCAAAAAGACTATGTCTTGAATCTCCGATCATGGATGTGTTCGAGTCTTGTGGGGAAAAGTGTGCAAACCTCTGCAGAGTGTATAAAGTAATCATGGTTAGCCGTGTCCCCGGTTATGGACATCTTGAGTATCTGGGAACTTGTTGGGTTTAATGATGATGCTTAATTGGGATTGAGTTGGAGAAACCTTCTCAATGTTTAACAACCACCATGATAGTTATATGAAATTTATTCCTTTGTTGTAGGGAAAAATTGGCTTTATGCAAAACTGTAACCATAGAGCTTTGCACCAGCCATATATGCATGTAGTGATAGCATTCATTCTGTTCATTACTCTATGTGTTACATTTCTAGCATATTCCATGTGCTGACCCGTTTCGGGCTGCAACATTTCTTGTTGTAGACTTTTCAGACGACGAGTAAGGTGCCATAGGTCGTTGTCGTTCACTCAGCTATGCCGTTGGAGTTGATGGACTCACTTTATCTTCCAAGCCTTCCGCTGTTATCGTTTTTAGATGGCCTTAAGCCATATTATTGTAATAAATTCTCTTTTGAGACATTCGATGTAATAAGTGTGTGATTGAAACTCTGTTATAAAACCTCAAGTACTGTGCGTGTCAGCATTACCGATCCAGGGATGACACTGATGCACAGAGACTAGACTGTTTGAGGTCTGGTCGCTACACGGTTCATCTGCGTGCATTATATATAATTAAGTGTGTCAAAACCATTACAGAACATCATGAATAGATAATTAAGTGACCAAATTAATAGAAGTTCATCATCACATTAAAACCAAAGTACATACATAGTTCTCATTAAACAACATATAGCTCTCCAGAGCATCTAATTAAACCATACATTGAAACTATGTAAAACATTTCAATGCGAAAACAAATGCGATCATAATCGCAACCAAGGTAACAATTGATCCAACTGTTGGGAATCGTAGCATAATTTAAAATTTTCCTACGCTCATCAAGATGCATCTATGGAGTGTACTAGCAACGAGGGGAAGGGAGTGCATCTACATACCCTTGTAGATCGCGAGCGGAAGCGTTCCAATGAACGTGGATGACGGAGTCGTACTCGCCGTGATCCAAATCACCGATGACCGAGTGCCGAACGGACGGCATCTCCGCGTTCAACACACGTACGGTGCAGCAACGTCTCCTACTTCTTGATCCAGCAAGGGGGAAGGAGAGGTTGATGGAGATCCAATAGCACGACGGCGTGGTGGTGGATGTAGCGGGTCTCCGGCAGGGCTTCGCCGAGCTTTTGCGAGAGAGAGAGAGGGGTGTTGCAGGGGAGAAGGGAGGCGCCCAAGGCTGTTCTTTGCTGCCCTCCCTCCCCCCCTTTATATAGGCCCCCTGGGTGGGGCGCCGGCCCAGCGAGATGGGATCTCCAAGGGGGGGCGGCGGCCAAAGGGGGGGAAGGGGTGCCTTGCCCCCCAAGGCAAGGGGGAAGCTCCCCCCTAGGGTTCCCAACCCTAGGCGCATGGGGGGAGGCCCAAGGGGGGCGCCCCAGCCCACTAAGGGCTGGTTCCCTTCCACTTTCAGCCCACGGGGCCCTCCGGGATGGGTGGCCCCACCCGGTGGACCTCCGGGACCCTTCCGGTGGTCCCGGTACAATACCGGTAACCCCCGAAACTTTCCCGGTGGCCGAAACTGGACTTCCTATATATAATTCTTCACCTCCGGACCATTCCGGAACCTCTCGTGATGTCCGGGATCTCATCCGGGACTCCAAACAACTTTCGGGTTTCCGCATACATATATCTCTACAACCCTAGCGTCACCGGACCTTAAGTGTGTAGACCCTACAGGTTCGGGAGACATGCAGACATGACCGAGACGCCTCTCCGGTCAATAACCAACAGCGGGATCTGGATACCCATGTTGGCTCCCACATGTTCCACGATGATCTCATCGGATGAACCACGGTGTCGAGGATTCAATCAAACCGTATGCAATTCCCTTTGTCAACGGTATGTTACTTGCCCGAGATTCGATCGTCGGTATCCCAATACCTTGTTCAATCTCGTTACCGGCAAGTCTCTTTACTCGTACCGCAATGCATGATCCCGTGACTAACGCCTTAGTCACATTGAGCTCATTATGATGATGCATTACCGAGTGGGCCCAGAGATACCTCTCCGTCACACGGAGTGACAAATCCCAGTCTCGATCCGTGCCAACCCAACAGACACTTTCGGAGATACCCGTAATGCACCTTTATAGTCACCCAGTTACGTTGTGACGTTTGGCACACCCAAAGCACTCCTACGGTATCCGGGAGTTGCACGATCTCATGGTCTAAGGAAAAGATACTTGACATTGGAAAAGCTCTAGCAAACGAAACTACACGATCTTTTATGCTATGCTTAGGATTGGGTCTTATCCATCACATCATTCTCCTAATGATGTGATCCCGTTATTAATGACATCCAATGTCCATAGTCAGGAAACCATGACTATCTGTTGATCAACGAGCTAGTCAACTAGAGGCTTACTAGGGACACTTTGTGGTCTATGTATTCACACATGTATTACGATTTCCGGACAATACAATTATAGCATGAATAATAGACTATTATCATGAACAAAGAAATATAATAATAACCATTTATTATTGCCTCTAGGGCATATTTCCAACAGTCTCCCACTTGCACTAGAGTCAATAATCTAGTTACATTGTGATGAATCGAACACCCATTGCGTCCTGGTGTTGATCATGTTTTGCCCTAGGGAGAGGTTTAGTCAACGGATCCGCTACATTCAGGTCCGTATGTACTTTACAAATATCTATGTCTCCATTTTGAACACTTTCACGAATGGAGTTGAAGCGACGCTTGATATGCCTGGTCTTCCTATGAAACCTGGGCTCCTTCGCAAGGGCAATAGCTCCAGTGTTGTCACAGAAGAGAGTCATCGGGCCCGACGCATTGGGAATCACCCCTAGGTCGGCAATGAACTCCTTCATCCAGACTGCTTCCTGTGCTACCTCCGAGGCTGCCATGTACTCCGCTTCACATGTAGATCCCGCCACGACGCTTTGCTTGCAACTGCACCAGCTTACTGCTCCTCCATTCAAAATATACACGTATCCGGTTTGTGACTTCGAGTCATCCAGATCTGTGTCAAAGATAGCGTCGACGTAACCCTTTACGACGAGCTCTTCGTCACCTCCATAAACGAGAAACATATCCTTAGTCCTCTTCAGGTACTTCAGGATATTCTTGACCGTTGTCCAGTGTTCCTTGCCAGGATTACTTTGGTACCTTCCTACCAAACTTACGGCAAGGTTTACATCAGGTCTGGTACACAGCATGGCATACATAATAGACCCTATGGCCGAGGCATAGGGGATGACACTCATCTTTTCTCTATCTTCTGCCGTGGTCGGGCATTGAGCCGTGCTCAATTGCACACCTTGCAATACAGGCAAGAACCCCTTCTTGGACTGATCCATACTGAACTTCTTCAATATCTTGTCGTGAAAGACCAATGAGGCGTCTTGATCTATCTCTATAGATCTTGATGCCTAATATATAAGCAGCTTCTCCAAGGTCCTTCATTGAAAAACACTTATTCAAATAGGCCTTTATACTTTCCAAGAATTCTATATCATTTCCCATCAATAGTATGTCATCCACATATAATATGAGAAATGCTACAGAGCTCCCACTCACTTTCTTGTAAACACAGGCTTCTCCATAAGTCTGTGTAAACCCAAACGCTTTGATCATCTCATCAAAGCGAATGTTCCAACTCCGAGATGCTTGCACCAGCCCATAGGTTGAGCGCTGGAGCTTGCACACTTTGTTAGCATTCTTAGGATCGACAAAACCTTCCGGCTGCATCATATACAACTCTTCCTTAAGGAAGCCGTTAAGGAATGCCGTTTTGACGTCCATCTGCCATATCTCATAATCATAGTATGCGGCAATTGCTAACATGATTCGGGCGGACTTCAGCTTCGCTACGGGTGAGAAAGTCTCATCGTAGTCAACCCCTTGAACTTGTCGATAACCCTTAGCGACAAGTCGAGCTTTGTAGATGGTCACATTACCATCCGCGTCCGTCTTCTTCTTGAAGATCCATTTGTTTTCTATGGCTCGCCGCTCATCGGGCAAGTCAGTCAAAGTCCATACTTTGTTTTCATACATGGATTCTATCTCGGATTTCATGGCTTCTAGCCATTTGTCGAAATCCGGGCCCGCCATCGCTTCTTCATAGTTCGAAGGTTCACCGTTTTCTAACAACATGATTTCCAGGACAGGGTTGCCGTACCACTCTGGTGCGGAACGTGTCCTTGTGGACCTACGAAGTTCAGTAACTTGATCCGAAGCTTCATGATCATCATCATTAACTTCCTCCCCAGTCGGTGTAGGCACCACAGGAACACTTTCCCGCGCTGCGCTACTTTCCGGTTCGGAAGGGGTGACTATCACCTCATCAAGTTCCACTTTCCTCCCACTCAATTCTTTCGAGAGAAACTCCTTCTCTAGAAAGGACCCGTTCTTGGCAACGAAGATCTTGCCTTCGGATCTGAGGTAGAAGGTGTACCCAATAGTTTCCTTAGGGTATCCTATGAAGACGCATTTTTCCGATTTGGGTTCGAGCTTTTCAGGTTGAAGTTTCTTGACATAAGCATCGCATCCCCAAACTTTTAGAAACGACATCTTAGGTTTCTTCCCAAACCATAATTCATACGGTGTCGTCTCAACGGATTTCGACGGAGCCCTATTTAAAGTGAATGCGGCAGTCTCTAAAGCATAACCCCAAAATGAGAGCGGTAAATCGGTAAGAGACATCATAGATCGCACCATATCCAATAGAGTGCGATTACGACGTTCGGACACACCATTTCTCTGAGGTGTTCCAGGCGGCGTGAGTTGTGAAACTATTCCACATTTCCTTAAGTGTGCACCAAACTCGTGACTTAAATATTCTCCACCACGATCTGATCGTAGGAATTTTATTCTCCTGTCACGTTGATTCTCAACCTCACTCTGAAATTCTTTGAACTTTTCAAAGGTTTCAGACTTGTGTTTCATCAGGTAGACATACCCATATCTACTTAAATCATCAGTGAGAGTGAGAACATAACGATATCCTCCGCGAGCCTCAACACTCATTGGACCACACACATCGGTATGTATGATTTCCAATAAGTTGGTTGCTCGCTCCATTGTTCCGGAGAACGGAGTCTTGGTCATCTTACCCATGAGGCATGGTTCGCACGTGTCAAATGATTCATAATCAAGAGACTCCAAAAGTCCATCTGCATGGAGCTTCTTCATGCGCTTGACACCAATGTGACCAAGGCGGAAGTGCCACAAGTATGTGGGACTATCGTTATCAACTTTACATCTTTTGGTATTCACACTATGAACATGTGTAACATCACGTTCGAGATTCATCAAAAATAAACCATTGACCAGCGGGGCATGACCATAAAACATATCTCTCAAATAAATAGAACAACCATTATTCTCGGATTTAAATGAGTAGCCATCTCGAATTAGACGAGATCCAGATACAATGTTCATGCTCAAAGCTGGCACTAAATAACAATTATTGAGGTTTAAAACTAATCCCGTGGGTAGATGCAGAGGTAGCGTGCCAACGGCGATCACATCGACCTTGGAACCATTCCCGACGCGCATCGTCACCTCGTCCTTTGCCAGTCTCCGTTTGTTCCGTAGTTCCTGCTTTGAGTTACAAATATGAGCAACCGCACCGGTATCAAATACCCAGGAGCTTCTACGAGTACTGGTAAGGTACACATCAATTACTTGTATATCACATATACCTTGGGTGTTGCCGGCCTTCTTCTTGTCCGCTAAATATTTGGGGCAGTTCCGCTTCCAGTGACCACTTCCCTTGCAATAAAAGCACTCAGTCCCGGGCTTGGGTCCATTCTTTGACTTCTTCCCAGTAACTGGTTTACCGGGCGCGGCAACTCCCTTGCCGTCCTTCTTGAAGTTCTTCTTACCCTTGCCCTTCTTGAACTTGGTGGTTTTATTCACCATCAACACTTGATGTTCTTTTCTGATCTCCCCTTCCGCTGATTTCAGCATTGAATATACCTCGGGAATGGTCTTTTCCATCCCCTGCATATTGTAGTTCATCACAAAGCTCTTGTAGCTTGGTGGAAGCGACTGGAGGATTCTGTCAATGACCGCGTCATCCGGGAGATTAACTCCCAGCTGAGACAAGCGGTTGTGCAACCCAGACATTCTGAGTATGTGCTCGCTAACAGAACTGTTCTCCTCCATTTTACAGCTGAAGAACTTGTCGGAGACATCATATCTCTCGACCCGGGCATGAGCTTGGAAAACTAATTTCAGCTCCTCGAACATCTCATATGCTCCATGTTTCTCAAAACGCTTTTGAAGACCCGGTTCTAGGCTGTAAAGCATGCCGCACTGAACGAGGGAGTAATCATCAGCACGCTGCTGCCAAGCGTTCATAACGTCTTGGTTCTGTGGGATTGGTGAATCACCTAGCGGTGCTTCTAAGACATAATCTTTCTTGGCTACTATAAGGATGAGCCTCAGGTTCCGGACCCAGTCCGTATAGTTGCTGCCATCATCTTTCAGCTTGGTTTTCTCTAGGAACGCGTTGAAATTGAGGACAACGTTGGCCATTTGATCTACAATACATAGTGTAAAGATTTTAGACTAAGTTCATGATAATTGAGTTCATCTAATCAAATTATTTAATGAACTCCCACTCAGATAGACATCCCTCTAGTCATCTAAGTGAAACATGATCCGAGTTTAACTAGGCCGTGTCCGATCATCACGTGAGACGGACTAGTCAAGATCGGTGAACATCTTCATGTTGATCGTATCTTCTATACGACTCATGCTCGACCTTTTGGTCCTCCGTGTTCCGAGGCCATGTCTGTACATGCTAGGCTCGTCAAGTCAACCTAAGTGTATTGCGTGTGTTCCGAGGCCATGTCTGTACATGCTAGGCTCGTCAACACCCGTTGTATTCAAACGTTAGAATCTATCACACCCGATCATCACGTGGTGCTTCGAAACAACGAACCTTCGCAACGGTGCACAGTTAGGGTGAACACTTTCTTGAAGTTATTATAAGGGATCATCCTACTTGCTACCGTCGTTCTAAGCAAATAAGATGCAAAAACATGATAAACATCACATGCAATCAAATAGTGACATGATATGGCCAATATCATTATGCTCCTTTGATCTCCATCTTCGGGGCACCATGATCATCTTCGTCACCGGCATGACACCATGATCTCCATCATCATGATCTCCATCATTGTGTCTTCATGAAGTCGTCACGCCAACGATTACTTCTACTTCTATGGCTAACACGTTTAGCAATAAAGTAAAGTAATTTACATGGCGTTATTCAATGACACGCAGGTCATACAAAATAATAAAGACAACTCCTATGGCTCCTGCCGGTTGTCATACTCATCGACATGCAAGTCGTGATTCCTATTACAAGAATATGATCAATCTCATACATCACATATATCATTCATCACATCTTCTGGCCATATCACATCACATAGCACTTGCTGCAAAAACAAGTTAGACGTCCTCTAATTGTTGTTGCAAGTTTTTACGTGGTTTGTAGGTTTCTAGCAAGAACGTTTCTTACCTACGTATGACCACAACGTGATTTGCCAATTTCTATTTACCCTTCATAAGGACCCTTTTCATCGAATCCGTTCCGACTAAAGTAGGAGAGACAGACACCCGCTAGCCACCTTATGCATCTAGTGCATGTCAGTCGGTGGAACCTGTCTCACGTAAGTGTACGTGTAAGGTCGGTCCGGGCCGCTTCATCCTACAATGCCGCCGAAACAAGAAAAGACTAGTAGCGGCAAGAAGAATTGGCAAACTCAACGCCCACAACTGCTTTGTGTTCTACTCGTGCATAGTAACTACGCATAGGCCTGGCTCATGATGCCACTGTTGGGAATCGTAGCATAATTTAAAATTTTCCTACGCTCATCAAGATGCATCTATGGAGTGTACTAGCAACGAGGGGAAGGGAGTGCATCTACATACCCTTGTAGATCGCGAGCGGAAGGGTTCCAATGAACGTGGATGACGGAGTCGTACTCGCCGTGATCCAAATCACCGATGACCGAGTGCCGAACGGACGGCACCTCCGCGTTCAACACACGTACGGTGCAGCAACGTCTCCTCCTTCTTGATCCAGCAAGGGGGAAGGAGAGGTTGATGGAGATCCAACAGCACGACGGCGTGGTGGTGGATGTAGCGGGTCTCCGGCTGGGCTTCGCCGAGCTTCTGCGAGAGAGAGAGGGGTGTTGCAGGGGAGGAGGGAGGCGCCCAAGGCTGTTCTTTCCTGCCCTCCCCCCTTTATATAGACCCCCTGGGTGGGGCGTCGGCCCAGGGAGATGGGATCTCCAAGGGGGGGCGGCGGCCAAAGGGGGGGAAGGGGTGCCTTGCCCCCCAAGGCAAGGGGGAAGCTCCCCCCTAGGGTTCCCAACCCTAGGCGCATGGGGGGAGGCCCAAGGGGGGCGCCCCAGCCCACTAAGGGCTGGTTCCCTTCCACTTTCAGCCCACGGGGCCCTCCGGGATGGGTGGCCCCACCCGGTGGACCTCCGGGACCCTTCCGGTGGTCCCGGTACAATACCGGTAACCCCCAAAACTTTCCCGGTGGCCGAAACTGGACTTCCTATATATAATTCTTCACCTCTGGACCATTCCGGAACCTCTCGTGACGTCCGGGATCTCATCCGGGACTCCGAACAATTTTCGGGTTTCCGCATACATATATCTCTACAACCCTAGCGTCACCGGACCTTAAGTGTGTAGACCCTACGGGTTCGGAAGACATGCAGACATGACCGAGACGCCTCTCCGGTCAATAACCAACAGCGGGATCTGGATACCCATGTTGGCTCCCACATGTTCCACGATGATCTCATCGGATGAACCACGGTGTCGAGGATTCAATCAAACCGTATGCAATTCCCTTTGTCAATCGGTATGTTACTTGCCCGAGATTCGATCGTCGGTATCCCAATACCTTGTTCAATCTCGTTACCGGCAAGTCTCTTTACTCGTACCGCAATGCATGATCCCGTGACTAACGCCTTAGTCACATTGAGCTCATTATGATGATGCATTACCGAGTGGGCCCAGAGATACCTCTCCGTCACACGGAGTGACAAATCCCAGTCTCGATCCGTGCCAACCCAACAGACACTTTCGGAGATACCCGTAATGCACCTTTATAGTCACCCAGTTACATTGTGACGTTTGGCACACCCAAAGCACTCCTACGGTATCCGGGAGTTGCACGATCTCATGGTCTAAGGAAAAGATACTTGACATTGGAAAAGCTCTAGCAAACGAAACTACACGATCTTTTATGCTATGCTTAGGATTGGGTCTTGTCCATCACATCATTCTCCTAATGATGTGATCCCGTTATCAATGACATCCAATGTCCATAGTCAGGAAACCATGACTATCTGTTGATCAACGAGCTAGTCAACTAGAGGCTTACTAGGGACACTTTGTGGTCTATGTATTCACACATGTATTACGATTTCCGGACAATACAATTATAGCATGAATAATAGATTATTATCATGAACAAAGAAATATAATAATAACCATTTATTATTGCCTCTAGGGCATATTTCCAACACCAACGGCATAATGATACCAAGCCTCGGTATGAATGACATATTTTCTAATCTTTCTAATCTTCAGGCGCATTGCATCCATCTTGATCTTGTGATCATCGACGACATCCGCAACATGCAACTCCAATATCATCTTCTCCTCCTCATTTTTTTATTTTTTCTTTCAAGTAATTGTTTTCTTCTTCAACTAAATTTAACCTCTCGACAATAGGGTCGGTTGGAATTTCCGGTTCACATACCTCCTAGGTAAATAAAATCTATGTCTCGTTGGTCGGCATAATTATCATAAACAATAAATGAACCAAATAGTTATAAAAGCTAATATATACCACATCTGAATCATAGACAGGACGAGGGCCGACGAGGGCGGATACCAAAACCATCGCACTATATAATAAGAAGCAATAATAAAAGCAAGAAAATTATACAAGTATCTATCTAAACATACAAGTAAGATTTTTTTTCCTTTCAGAAAGAAGATAAGAACAAAAGGCTCATCACGGTGGTGCCGGCGACGAGATCGGCACGGGCGATCGACGGCGGTGAAGACGGGGACGGGACGTGACAGACCGCTAAACCTAGACAAATATTGAGGAAAATTGAGTTTGGAGGTCGAGCTTGTAGAGGAGAAAGCTTAAGTAGTGTGGCTCGGGCATTCCATCGAACACCCCATGTGCATAGGAGGTGAGCTAGAGCACCACAAAGCCCTTCCCTCGCCGGCCAGAAAAACCAGAGCAGTGTGAAGTGCTCTGCTCGCCGGCGGGTATATATAGGCACATCATCGGTCCCGGTTCGTGACCGGGACCAATGGTGATGGGCCAGGAGCGAGGCTCATTGGTCCCGGTTCCTCCCACCAACCGGGACCAAAGGGCCAGACGAACCGGGACCAATGCCCACATGAGGCCCGGCAGGCCCCCTGGCCTCACGAACCGGGACCAATGCCCACATGGGTCCCGGTTCGTGACTGAACCGGAACTAATGGGCTTATCTAGCCTGAACCAAAGCCCTGTTTTCTAGTAGTGCCCCCTCCATCCCTCCCTCCCTCCCCCCTACGTGCACCATCTACCACCACCAAGCCCGCTGCTCCCTCCCCCATCCTGATCTAGAACCCTAACTCGCCTCCCAACTCTCTAAGCACAGCGTGCTCCATCGGCGGCAACGGAGGCTTCTTCTGCTCGGATCGAGGCGCGGAGACCCATGCTCCCCTAATCTGGTGGGATCCCCTCCTCCAGCAGGATCTCCTCATCTGGTGAGATCCCCTCCCCGTGCCTCCAACCGTTCGGCAAGCGCACCTAATTTGTTTCCCGAGGAATGAATGTATTGAATGCAAGATTGCATTGTTGTAGGGACAGAGAGTGGAACACCACCTTCAGTTTCTCATCTGATCCCACCTGCTGGACTCCATGAATGAAGTAAGATAACAATCAATTGGTCAATTCACATTGCCTCTTTTGTTTTGCTTTGTTTGTCCCGCTCAATTCCTCATCATGGTGGAATTAACAATGGACGGTTTGACTTATCAACAGGTAGAAATAGGACTTACTACATTAGTTAGTTTGTTTACTATTTGAATAAATCGAAATGATTATATACGCCATTAATCTTGATAGGTTACAATATTGCGTCCATAAGGGAGCATGCAATTTTCATGCTCTACGTCTGGCTGAATCTAATTTCTTCTCGGGAACACGCAGGAGACCTGCACGTCCATATATTAAGAAAGAAAGAACAAGTTTTTTATGAATGAATCTAATTCATGGTTAAGCATTTAGTTTTCCGTTACATCTGATCCGATTCCAATCGTTGCTTAGTTGTTAGGACAAATGAATCCAGATGGTAGTATCGATTAATAAGATGAGAAGCTGGGGGGGCAGTGTTGTGGTTTGAGTATTTAATTTAGAATCCAGATTGTTGCTGCTACCTCTACTCTGCTCTGCCATTTGGTAACTAATGACAACGCAGCAGCTGTGTGGTTCACAGTTTACGAAATCTTGATTAGAAGCGCCTTATGATGTTCTTCTGCCCATCTAAATTCCACATGTTATGTGATTGGTACAGCCGCATGGATTGGCGATATGTATTTCGGCTTGGTTCAAAGGGGCAGTCTGGAGATATGAGCATTTGTACAAACTATCTAGGACATCAAGTTCACATGGGTGTGCTTATTTACCTACGAACTACAGATCACACTCACTAGATCAATTAGTGCCATCTCCTGATTTCTATCATCATGTTGCTTCGTTTATCTTCATATAAGTTCCACTGGGAGATGCATGCATTAAACATAGTGTTTTTTTAGTGGGCATCAGACTTGGTTCAGATGCTTTTTGTCGTGAAAGAAAAGTTTGGTTCAGATGGCTTTTTTTGTGAAAGAAAAGTTATCTTTCTAAAGATCTGTACTCTGGATCCTACATCTCATACTTGATTTTTTTTCGGCATAATTTTTGTAGGCCTGATGAGTATAAGATGGCATGAGAAATTCAAGAGTTGAATGAGAAGAGTGAAGAAGACTAGCAGCTCTAAGGAATGCCTATACGAACTCGCTATGGCGAGGATGACTCAATGAATGGACATGTCGATCATGCTCAGATCCCGGGTGGACTTCTCTCCAATAGAGACTCCAGGTCATTCTTGGACTGAAAGAATTCCAGGTGTTTATTCAGCTGAACTGAATCCCGAGATTTGGGCATGCTGTTTTAAGTGGCGCTATTAGAAACAGCTAGAAACAGATTCATTATTAGTAACTAGAAAGATGGATACCTAAGGACTACAATAGCTGATTGTAGAAAAAGCATTTAGTCTCTTTAATTTATTGATGCTGGCGATACGGTGCAGATAGTAGCCATGGTGGATGGATGATATGAGGTGATCTGGGTGCTGCATTCGATGGCCATGGTCTGTTTGCTGCAGGCCAACTCCCTGCTTTTGGCCTCTGAAGGTTGGGTAACTATAACTGGACTGTATCTGAAGACATGGTCCAACACGTTTAGGCATTTATGAATTCCAAAATGTTTATTGTTTGTTGAGCATTGAAATTTTTCTGTACATAGTGCTTCATGCCAATAAGCGATAAGGCATCATTTTTGCCAATGTATACATAGAAAAGAATGGAACTGTAGATGTTTTTTGAAGGCATCTAGCTACTTGGATTGCGCAAATCGACAAGTACTCCCACAGATACAATTAGAACTAGGTCTATTCTTAATTAAGCAGCGAGCTAGATAACTTTTAAGAATTTTCCCCACTTCAAAATAATAACCTTGAAGTTCAGATCTTCTACTGAAACTCCTTTTCTATCTATGAACATCAGGAGACAACCTCCAGTAAACCATTCTAATAGAAATCTCAATGTTCTTAGCCTGCAAGCTCTCAGTCAGCTATATTGTATTCGCAACTCAGCGTATTTTTTTCTGAAGTTTGGTGCCTAACTCCCAGACATCTTTTCCCAAGGGTAAGCATGTAGATGTTGACAACTTGACATGAATTTTATGCTTGATTATTTTTGTTATGTTAATAGCTCTCTACTCTGTTCTTAACTGGGTATCCTTGCTCCTTGGTCCCCTGTCAATTGTACAGAAGGTAATTTATCAGAATCTTACAGCCTCTTAGCTGCATCTGAGCCTCTGAGGTTCCTTAATTTCACCACTGAACATGAAGCCAGTCAAGTCTGAAGTCTGATACGATTGTCCAGTAATGCGTAGACGATTGCCGTATGAATTCAGAATTGAGAAAATGATGCACTATCAATTAAATCATTATAACCAGTGTCAATTTAAACCGATTAATGTGCTTACTTCCATGATGCTAAAATATATGCAATCCCAATGTTTTTTTAAATTAAATTAGCTAATTGTTCTTAGTCTCTCTTTCAGAGACAACCCTTCTGAATCACCTTTTAACATTGCAACATGAGAAGAGGATTAATGTTCGTTCATCCTTTGTTGAAGACATTGTGATGGTGAATACAGGTTTTTTATGATGCACTGTCCAAGGGGAGTCTTGTAAAGCTTCTGAAGTTGGTGAAGTTTGATCACATATTTATCGAGCCAGCAAGTAAATCTCATTAATTAATCTTAAGTTGTGTGAAGTTCTAATGTCTAACAGACCCACTCACAGTATAGGCCTTGCGAAGCTTGGTCTTGTTATTAAAATATTTTGTTATGATGAATGGGTCTGAAAGTATGTGAAACTTGATGCTGTGGTGCTGTGGTTGATTGACTAGCAGGCCATGAAACATTTGATGAAAGGAAGGTGGGTTGTCAATGAAGCAGTAGAGCAAGTTGCTTATGCAGACAAGATTATTTTGAACAAGCTATTTAGTCGGTCTATAGAACTATATACAAGGATCTGGTGCCAAAAAAGGTGTTATTTACGCACATATTTCTGTTGGGTTTTCTTATGTACGAAAATAACATAAAACATACCTCTAAACGCCGGTCGGCCGCTAGCACTACGACAGTCCGAATGTGGTGATCTTTTAGGATAACTAATTAACAGTGTTGTGATTAGTTTTATCAGGCATGAAAGTGGTGGGTGCTAGCAAGGAGTTGATGGGTTTAGCAGGACTTCCTTGCAAGAGCAGCAGAGCTGAGGCTGCAACTGGCCAATATGAACAGTATTCAAGCAGGACGCGTTCATGCAGTTGAGTTATGTACATTCATAGAGGTGCTACTGACAAGCCTGGATTTGATTGGAGAATCATCCACTAGGAACAGTGTGCGGTCACAACAATTGTGGACCAGGAATGCAAGCCGGATCCCCTCCGCATGGGCTGTTGTTGCAAGGTCACGGTGCTGCACCTCAACTAATTCAGTAGGATCATCGCTACTTCATCTGTTCGTTCTCATCTAACTAATATATTTAATATCTATTTGTATTTTTGGCTAATTCTTATTTTAATCTTTTGTGGCTTTGCGGTGAAGGCAAAATGAATTTAAAAGAGTTCAATTTAGAGTTAGTGTAGTGCCTTCCCGGCAAGAAGAGAAAATATATAATTAGTGCAGTGTTTCACACCTACTGGACTCAGTCTATTATGATATACATGTATGTTGCAGAGAAATGGTCACATGGATGATTAGCATCTTTTGGCAAAGGTGAATAAATACTACTGCACCTATGACTATGAGCATAGATCTCCCCTCTTAATTTTTGAGGACCACTTCAGGATGTGATCATGATTGTTGTTTCACAAGTTTGACTGTTACTAATCTGAAAGTCGAGCCTAAGTAATGTTAAGTGGACTTCATGGAATATCAATAAGGAAATTGCATAATTTGATATACTATGTTAATTAATTATTATTTTTCTCCTGTTGCAACGCACGAGCATGTTTGCAAATATATATATATTATTTATTTATTTATTTTATTAATAATAAAGAGGCTATTGCGTTCGTGGAGAAAAAAATCAGAGAGAAAGTTTCATCGCGTTTTACGATACGGAGCCGCCGCCAAGCCCTAATCTCTCTCGGGAGGGCTGATCTGGAGTCCATTCGGGGCTCCGGAGAGGGGGATTCGTCGCCGTCGTCATCATCAACCATCCTCCATCACCAATTTCATGATGCTCACCGCTGTGCGTGAGTAATTCCATCGTAGGCTTGCTGGACGGTGATGGGTTGGATGAGATTTACCATGTAATCGAGTTAGTTTTGTTAGGGTTTGATCCCTAGTATCCACTATGTTCTGAGATTGATGTTGCTATGACTTTGCTATGCTTAATGCTTGTCACTAGGGCCCGAGTGCCATGATTTAAGATCTGAACCTATTATGTTTTCATGAATATATGTGAGTTCTTGATCCTATCTTGCAAGTCTATAGTCACCTATTATGTGTTATGATCCGACACCCCCGAAGTGACAATAATCGGGATACTTCTCGGTGATGACCGTAGTATGTGTTAATGCTTTGGTCCGGTACTCTATTAAAAGGAGACCTTAATATCCCTTTGTTTCCAATAGGACCCCGCTGCCACGGGAGGGTAGGACAAAAGATGTCATGCAAGTTCTTTTCCATAAGCACGTATGACTATATTCGGAATACATGCCTACATTACATTGATGAACTGGAGCTAGTTCTGTGTCACCCTATGTTATAACTATTACATGAGGAATCGCATCCGACATAATTATCCATCACTGATCCAATGCCTACGAGCTTTTCACATATTGTGCTTTGCTTATTTACTTTGTCGTTGCCACTGTTACAATTACTACAAAACTGCTACTGTTACTATTGCTACTGTTACCGTTACTTCCATACTACTTTGCTACTAAATACTTTGCTGCAGATACTAAGTTATCCAGGTGTGGTTGAATTGACAACTCAACTGCTAATACTTGAGAATATTCTTTGGCTCCCCTTGTGTCGAATCAATAACTTTGGGTTGAATACTCTACCCTCGAAAACTGTTGCGATCCCCTATACTTGTGGGTTATCAGCCGCCGGCCCCCGCCACGCGCCACCAACACCCCTCCGCCGTCCGCCTTCCCCACCCCTGCGGCTGTCCACCACCGGCGACACTTGATGCCGACGCCGCACCTTCACCCAACCCCTCTCTCGCCACGACTCGACGTCGTCGTCCTCCACCACCAGCCCAGCCCTCGTGTGTTCCTCTTCCAGCGACGCTACCCACCCTCCCTCCTCTCTTGGCTGGCATCCAGTGCTCCGGCGACGGCAAAAGAGAGTTCCAAACTGTCTGCCTCACCTCTCAATCACAGGTGAGCCGACGGGAGCCGGTTCCTCTCCTCCCCGACGTGCTCCGGCGACGGCAAAAGACA
The DNA here is from genome assembly GCF_002575655.3 of Aegilops tauschii subsp. strangulata. Taxonomy (NCBI): domain Eukaryota; kingdom Viridiplantae; phylum Streptophyta; class Magnoliopsida; order Poales; family Poaceae; genus Aegilops; species Aegilops tauschii. The sequence continues at coordinate 53,432,640 of NC_053039.3, forward strand.
TTTCCAAACTATCTGCCTCACCTCTCAATCACAGGTGAGCCGACGGGAGCCGGTTCCTCTCCTCCCCGACGTGCTCCGGCGACGGCAAAAGACATTTCCAAACTATATGCCTCACCTCTCAATGACAGGTGAGCCGACGGGAGCCGGTTCCTCTCCTCCCCGATGCTCTTCTTCACCTGGCCAGAGCACCTGCTCCTGTGAGCCGACGGGAGCCAGTTCCTCTCCTCCCCGACGCTCTTCTTCACCTGGCCGGAGCACCTTCTCCTCCCATCACGCACAGATCGGCGGAGCAGTTCGATGGTCGTTGCCCAGGCTGCGTGCAGCTCAGTGCTGCTCTGCCCCCATTGACTTCAACCACCGCCAGCTCGCGAGGTGCACACCATATGTTTGCTAAAAAGACTCAGTGCACTCCAGCACCATTTTTGCTTTGTTTCGTGGTCATTTGTAGGTAGCTCATTCTTGCTAATTGTTGTCAATCTTGACTCTGGAGCAGATCCAAGGGATTGTTGAGAAATACTCCAGTTGACATATGTTGACGTATAATGTGCTGCCTAAGTCTCTTCATCAGATCGGTCTCTTGGTTGCATTGGCTAGAGCATGCACTTCTACATGGTATCAGAGCCAAGAGCTCCTGAGTTCAAGACCCGGCTGGCGCAATTAAATTGCAGCCCACTTTCGGTCCACGTTTAGGCCTGAGGGAGACACACGTGAGGGGGAGTGTTGACGTATAATGTGCTTCCTAGTCTCTTCCATCAGATCGGTCTTTTGGTTGCATTGGCTAGAGCATGCACTTTTGTAGCCAAGGAAAACACACTCAACGGACTGAGCAGTCAGTTTGGTGTGTTCTCGCGGAGCAAGGACATAGCACACACATCCAAACATACGAAGAGCTGAATAGTCAGGAGAACGACCAGTGAGACACTCCATAGGAATACCACCATGCAGGGCGGTCAAAGGCTAAATGTTGATGAGATAGGTGGATGCAGAAACAGCCTCAGCCCAAAAGTGGGGCGGAAGGGAAGCGGCAATCATCAGCGCACGAGCCGTCTCAAGCAGATGACGATGCTTGCGTTCTGCAACGCCATTCTGAGCATGAGCACCAGGACAAGAGAACTGGGCAAGAGTACCCTGTTCCGCAAGAAAACCACGCAACAGCTGGGAGATAAACTCTCCAGCAGAGTCAACACGAAAAGTACGAATAGGCGTGGAAAACTGGGAGTGAACCATGGCAGCAAATCGTTTGTATATAGAGAGAACCTCGCTACGAGATTTCATGAAGCAGAGCCAAGTGTAGCAAGAGAAATCATCAATAAACAAAACATAGTAGCGATGACCACCTTTCGAATCAAAGGGAGCAGGACCCCAGACATCAGAATGAACTAAATCAAAAGGATGCTGAGATACCGACTCACTGGTAGGATAAGGTAACTGGATCTGTTTGCCAAGTCTACAACCATTACAATGTAAATAAACATCTCCATATACAGACCCTAAGAGGTCCTGGCGCACTAATGATGACAAGCGAGAGCCACAGATGTGACCAAGGCGATGATGCCACTACTGGAAGGATGCATACGAGGAGGCAACAAGAGCATGAGAGCTGGTAGAAGTCGTGGCTGCGGAAGGAACACAAAGCCAGTCAACCTCCCAAAGGCCCTCTGGCTCACGGCGCCGGGGGCCAGCACCAACCAAAACCTTGGTGCGACGATCCTGAATGGAGCAAGAGTCGGTATCGAGAATGACGCGACAACTAGAATCAGTAAGTTGGGTAGTGGAAAAAAGATTCATGGTAAGGCGAGGAACATGTGAAACACTAGGAACAGAAAAAGGATGGAGTGGAAAGAATACCTCGACTAGCAACAGGAAGAGATGTGCCATCGACAGTAAGAACATTAATAGGAGAATCAAGAGAGCAAAGAGAAGACAACGCTGAAGAATCAGAGGACATATGAAAGGAAGCTCCAGAGTCCAAAACCCACGAAGATGTACCTGACGGTGTAGATGCCGGCGGTGATGAAGTGGTGAAAGCAGTCACAACAGCAGCAGAACCCGTCGATGAAGAGCCGGAGGAAGCCAGAAGGCGCTTGAGCCGCACAATGTCCTGGTCGGTGAGTGACGGAGTTGATGACGACACGGGAGCACCATTGGAAGAGGAGCGCCTCTGGTTTCGCTGCTTCTGATGACAATCAGACTCTGGGTGACCTAGCCTGGAGCAGTAGTCACAGAAGGTGCCACAGCGCGACCGACCCTTCTCAACATAAGGAGGGCGACCCACCCCCTGAAGGTGTGGGCAGGAGCGGTGGCGCAGTGAGACGAGCAGACGACACAGGAGCTCGGGCAGCCAACACAGAAGGGAGCACAAGCAATCCAGCAGAACGAAGGCGGGTCTCCTCAGCACGAAGCTCAGCAAGTACCTCCGAGATAGGGACACGACCATGAGCAATCAAGTGAGCACGTCGAGGCTCAAACTCGGAGCGGAGGCGAGATAAGAACTCATGGACATGCTGAAACTCCAAGTCAGACCGCATGGTCTGACAGCAGCGGCAAGATCCACAAATAACTATCCGAAGAGAGTCAAGCTGGCGCCAGATAGCAGAACTCTATGTGTAGAACTCGTCAACAGATGAGTCACCCTACTGAAGAGCGTGCTCCTGACGCACCACAAATAAGTAGAGAGCATCACCAGAGGGCTGATAGCGCTGACAGAGATAAGACCACATCGCTGCAACTATGCCGAGGCCCATGAACTCCAAAGCAAACTGAGGGAGGACACTCGCAGTGAGAGCAGCAGCAACACGGGCATCATCATTGCACCGCTGAGTGTAAGCAGACAGATCATCCCCGTGTGCAGCAAGAGCATCTGAATAAGCGGATACCTGCTGATCATAAGTATCAACTGCAGCATCATCAAGCGCCTTGGCTGCATCTCGATCAGCCTGAGAAGCATCAGCGTCAAGAACCGGCGGCACCGGCGGGGTAGGAGCCACGGGAGCAATAGGGCATGGCGGACAGGTGACCTCGCCAGAGAGAATGCCCCACAGAAGAAGACCGCGCATATGGATACGCATGAACCCCGCAAACTCAGCATAGTTGGTGCGATCGAAGATCACCGAGCACCGAGGGACCGCGACATAGCCCGAAGAGGACATGAGGAAGTCACTCTATTTTTTTTGGAGTCAATGGACAAAGAGGACCCGGTCTGGATCGAGCACTGCCTCACTCGAGGCAGGCACTCAAGCGGGATCAGCCCACGCGAGCAGAGGCAAGGAGGAGCCGGGCCGCCAGCAGCCGGAAGCTGGGATGGCGGAGGTCTGGCAGGCCGGGAACGGCGGCGGCGGCGGGACGGCCAGGGGCAGCGACGGCTGGACAGCCAGGGGCGGCGATGGCCAGACGAGCCCGGGGCGGCGGCGGCTAGACGAGCCTGGCGGAAGCGGAAGGCAGGCGATGCATGGGCCGGACGGACCGGGGACAGCAGCGGCCAGACGGGACAGGAGCTGGCGGCAGCCGGACTGCAGAGGACGGCAGCGGCCCGCTGTAGAGAACGGTGCCGACCGGTTGCAGAGAGGAGACGACGGGTGGGTGGCTAGAAGCAGCGGAAACCGGGGAAATTATGGACAGGGAGCACGGAGTTCCATCGTGCCGGAAAGAGAGACTAACCTAGCATCTGATACCATGTCGGATAATGAGCAACTAGTATTGACAGAGGGTCAAAGGCCAATACATATACATGTGTAGTAAAATGCAGGAAACCCCTTATACAATGGGGGATATACAGAAAAGGGGACTATACACATCTAACAACATATTTGAAGAGATGAGATATTTACATTGCATCCAGTCTTCTCCCTCTACTATAGCCATCAAGCTTTACTTCATATAATTTTACATGAAGCATATAATTGCCATCCAGCTTTACTTCATGTAATCTCCACGTTGCTCAGTGAAAGACTACAAGTGTTTTAATTTACATTGGCAGTGGCACCTGTTGAAACCCGGCGAACATCGCCGCCACCCCGCTGTCGATTCGCATCCAAGCGGCTGGCCTCCTTGCGGTGGTGGTCTTCACCCTCTTTCATCACCATGAAGCAGATCGTCATTGTGCCGCTGTCCGGCACTGGCGAGAAGGGGTGGCTCGCGTTGAGACGACCAAGGTGAGTGCCCACTATATGCATCTCCTCGGCTTTGTGTTCATCAAGATTGGCTTCTTACGCGGCTATCCAGGGTGGGTGGCCTGCTGGCCAGGCTCGTTGGGATGGTGACTGGCAAGATGGAGAGGAATACATATGTGTCCTTCACCCTTGACAATGACACTGGCTGCATCAATTTCATCAGATGATGAGAGCGTTTCAGATGTATCTTAGGGGTACAATTTTATACTTTTGTGCTCTCAGTGCCACTGCTAGATGTTGGCTTGGCTGTGGGATTTGGCAAACCCTATTCGGCGCCTTTAGGTACCTCTCCTCGTTCTTTTCTTCTTTCGAACTTCCCTTTTTCTTTTTTCCTTCTTCCTGGTTCAATGAACTTTTTCAAAATTCGTAACTTTTTCCAAAATCGATGAACAGTTTTCCAAAATGGATGAACTTTTTTTCAAATTCGATGAACTTTTTTTCAATTTTGATGAACTTTTTTCAAATTCGATGAACTTTTTTCAAATTCGATGAACTTTTCTTCAAAATTGATGAACTTTCCTTCAAATTTGATGATTTTTTGTCAAAATTTTTGAACTTTTTTGAAAATCGATGAACTTTTTTAAAACTCGATGAACTTTTTTTTCAAAAGCATTGAACTTTTTTCAAATTTTTCCTTAACTGTTTGCAAAATCGATGAACTTTTTTAAAGTTTGTGATCTTTTCAAAATGATGAACGTTTTCAAATCCATGATGTTCTAAAAATAATTCAGAAATCAAAGCTATATAGTAGTAACCAATGTGCAGTTGCTCTGATGGTTATTAGAGGTCGGCCAAGGAACCAACCACCCGAGTTCGAATCCTGGAGAACACACACTGTTCGGGCGCAACAGGCGCCGAACAGGAGCTCTCGTGGGATTTGTCAAATGCCAATCTTAAATAGAAATAAATTAGGCAGAACTTAGTAACGGGAAATCTGCAAGTTCTTAATCATCTCTGGTTTGATAAAGTAACTATTTGAGAGAGAGATGTTACTGTAAAATTCTCAAAATTTGCGATAGTGGATTTCGGCTTTGGATTTTCCTCTCGATTTTTCAAATTGATGTGGCTGTAGGAACTTGAGGCTGAATTTATTAATTGGTGTGGATGCGACCTGGATTGTGCATTAAATTTACAAATTCATCGGAAACATTACCCATACGTTGCAACGGGGATAAACAAAAATTCAGTCAAAATACATAGCCTTGAAGATCATCCATAGTGCTCCTGCAAAAAAAAGCATCCTTAATGCCCCTGCAAAAAAAGATCATCCATAACGACAGCATAATCTTCGCTGAAAATATTATATGACGCAATGTGAGTGCTTTTGACAACCGTGGCATCTAACTGAAACTTTCATTGTTGTAGAAGTAAGAGGAGACGGACCAAAGAGAGAAATATCAAAATAACAAAAATAATATTAGCTTACACCAAACCTTCCAAAAGTCTACTGAATCTTACAACCCAAGATGCGGGATGACAAAAGAAGATCTGATAGACGACCCATCGATGATCATACAGTGACCGACGAGTGCCGCCGCCCATAAAAGAAGATCTGATAGAGGTAATGGAGGCGGTAAAGATGAAAGGTCTGTAAAGGACACAGTGGAAGATAAGAATGCAGATACTTACGTTGTTGCTCATAAAAAGGGTTCATCCATATCTAAAGATGAAATGCTGGATATTGGCAATGGGTAATCACAAGAAATCTAGACATCTGATGTCGTGGAATATGATTATAAATCCAGCACATTCTTTACTTGATTAATATTCAATCATAGGTAAAAGGGGGACCCTAGAAATGAAGTTCATGTAATTAAGATGGACCATTTGTAATTAATTTCAGTTAAATACTAGTAGTACTATACATCACACTGTTGTTGATGACCCTTGAAAGCTTACCATTTTTCTCACCTGCAGAATACAGACTTATATGTGCCCCATACTCCCACTCTGACGTTGATGACTTCAGAAAAATGCAAATTCTAGAAAAGGTGAACATAGAAATATGATTCATGTAATCACAAAGTTGGACCATCTGTATGAAGATTATTTGGAGCGTAAACTGTATAAATATAAATGATCCTAAAATAACAAAATAGACGAATCATTAGCGAGTTGAGGGCGGAATGGTGCCGATCAGCCGTATAATTGCTAAACATTAGAGAGAACATAACTAACTACTAAGAAATCAAGAAAGACAGAGAGTGCGAAGTCAGACTGAATATTTGAATAAAAGAAAACAATAGATTGCATTGCTTCAGAAATTGGTAGCACCACCCAGTTTTATGTAGTATGCAAGCCCGCATATGAACTATAAAACTTTGCAATTCGGATACAGGCAAGATGACGGTAGGTACACTTTAATTATATGGTGGAAACATCAGTACAAAAACTTATAATGCTAATTAAGCTAATTATGTATAATGCATGCAGCTCCACGCAGATCTCTTTGTTTTATTATGTACAACCAACTTTCATGACTTAATTATTACAAAAAAGAAAAATCCCTCCTATTTAGAGATAAAATAACTATAATCAAATACCTAATTTTGTAAACGAAAAAAGGATCCTTGAGCTTAGCCTAGATGTGGTGGTAAGAGTCTCTGATGCAATGGACGCATACATAAGAACACAACGACCTGTGGTGATTGGAGAAGTGGAGAGGCGAAGCTAGGGCAGAGTTAGTCGGACCTAGGGTGGTGCAGGGGGGGGGGGGGGGGTGTCAGAGCTTCAGAGGTGGTTCTTGATTTATGGTTTCTCTGTATGATAATAAAAACCTGTGATTTTCTCTATATAAATTTCTCTACATTAACTTCACATTTACGCCCAAATTGATGTCATATTACAATTATTATTCTTATAAACATTAAAGAATATCATTTCAAGCTAGTGTATAAGATGCCTAATTTGCAACAGAGCAGATCAGAAGAAACTAAATAGTAACTCATTCTCTTGGTTAGGCGAGTAATCAAATATAGAGGTCGCTGAATGGCAATACAAAAAGAGAACTTGAGTAAATTGTGTAGCTAAAGGAAAATGCCTGAGATGAGTTCGCATATGTAAGATAGACCTGCCTAAATTTAATTCATATTTTATAGCATAATACTTTGAAGAATTAGCACCCTGGTGTGTGCAGTGAAAGGTAGTGCTATTTGCGTACGAAAAATCCAAGGAAGAATTAGCACCCAGGTGTGTGTGCAATGAAAGATAGTGCTATTTGCGTACATAAGTTTAGTACTTCTAAGCATAACTTGTTGTAACTTTTCTCTCGTCTCCTCTGGCGCTCCCACGGGCGGCAGGGGAGGAAACCCTAGCCGCCGCCGAACCGCGTCCCTCTTCCCATCCCTCCCCTCGCCGCCGCCAGGGCGTGCCGGCGGGCGAAGCCCGCCCGGCATGGGCGGCGGCGGGGCGTTCTCTCCTTCTCGCGAGGCGGGCTCGCCGTGGGGCGATCTTACCTGGCCGGAATGCGGCGTGGTGCGGGACGCTGCGACGCTGGGCTGCCACGGTGGCTGGCGTGGAGGGCTGCACGAGGCGGGCTGCGTGCTGGCGGCGCTCGTCGGCGGGATCTGGCGCTCGTCGTGGGCGATCGTCGGTGGGCAAACCCCGCTGGCGGCCGGCGGCGGCGTGTTCTGGCGCTCGCGCTGGTCGGGCGCGCCCCTCGTGGGGAGCCTCGGCCTGCTCGCGGGGCAGCGGGGCCTAGCGACGGCGGGGCGTGCGGCGTGACGGCGAGCCGCCAGATCTGGAGGTATTGCCCCCCTCCCTTCCATGCATCCATTCCCAGTCCTCGGTTCGGTTTGGATCTTCCGGATCCACCTCCGGTATGTTCTGGTGGAGCAGATTGGTGTCCGGGGGAAACCTTGGCCGCCCTTGCTGGCCGGCAGCGGCGACGCCGATTTTTGGCGCCGTTTTCCTCCTTGGGGGCGCTGCTGAGGGCACCATCTCTCCTCTCCGAACCATGTCCGGGTGAAAGCCCAAGATCCGTTGCGGATCGGGCGTTGGCGGCGCCCTGTGCACCGTTACCTTCCTGGAGGCGACGCCAAGGACATTGGGATCGGATGGAAGGGTCGGTAGGTGAGGGGTGGGGTGTGCTGCCTCCCTTTCGGTGGAGCGGTGTTTCTTTATGCATATTCTTGGCGGCGGCTCTTGGCGGCATGGAGCAGCGGAGGCTTGGCGTCAGATGTGTGGTGACGGACACGCGCAGGAGGTCGACGCTGTCTGGCGTCGTGGTGGCGTCGGCGGCAGTGAGACCGGGCAAGGCCGTTGCAACAGTACAGCTCTGAAGATGGATTAGTGGTAGGTGGTTGTGGCGGCCTCATACGCGGCAGGCGGCCTCGTTGAGGAGCACGCCGGGCTGGTGGGTGCCCATACCCGGCAGGCGTCCAGGTTGGGGCCTCAGGTCTTAGATATTAGGTTTGGCTGCGAGGTCTGTTTGGTATTAGGCCCAGACCATCAGCGCCCCTTCATCAGTTAGATAGGAGTAGCGACAGAGGTTGCGAAGATGGTGGCTTTGGTCTTACTGTTGTACGACTTTGTAAGGTTTTGTGCTAATAATTAATAAAATTGGCCGTATGCATCGATCAGATGCAGAGGCCGGGGGTATTCCTCCTTTTCAAAAAAAAAAAGCATAACTTCTTGACACCACATACCTAACAGTACTCATAGAAGCAAACCCCACCAGTGCCAACCTTCAACTTTCAATATCTTCAGTTCGATAGAAATCTCACTACAGCGTCCCTATCGACAATGGAAGCTCAAAGGAATAGGCATCCTCCATGATCAGCCATAACAATAATATCTTCACCTGCTTATCCATTTATGCATCTTTCATTTTTTTTCAGAAATTACATAAGGTTAAATTAAACATTGAACAATAACTGTACAAATAATACATAACAACAGATAAGGAAATAGATAAGGCACACTACAATTTTCACATAATTCCAATTAAATATATACAATATTGTCTCAATTTTGATTATGAAACTCAAAGTTCTTTACTATTTGCCTTTTTCAGGCTTCCAAGTCCATAGGCAGCTCCCTGTATTTAAATTGGTATAGTGATATATAGGTGTATAGCAGGGGAAGAAATAGGGTGTCGTGACTGCATTAGTTCATATTAAATTCATAGTGGAATGCAAAATTCGTAAATTAATATAATGATGATATGAACATAGAAGGAAAACCATTCCAATAACTGAAGCACAATCATTTTTCTCACACTGGCCTTGATGCATTCTGTCGTTGGTTGCAGATTCTACGCGGACATGTCGGCATCCGGTTGTTGTTTGTCTGGCGCATATCTTGCAACATCCTATAGTCGGCACCAGCTTCTCGAGCTTCCTGTGAGACACATCGGCATCCCTTCGTCAAAAATACCTTTGCGTGCAGTATTTGCATGCATCCATTGTCAATAGCAGCTTCCCACTCGAACCTGATGAATATAGAAGGGAAACCATTCCAATAACTGAAACAGAACCATCTAGTGAACCATAATCATTTTCTTTTGCTGTAGTATTTTACATTACAGCACTGCCTAAAGTATTTCATCTCTTTTTTGTTGAAAAACTTGGAAGGATTATTTTCACATTCGTCTTAATTCGTCGATGTTTGCACCGTCTATGTGGACATGTCGGCATCCAGTTCTTGTTTGTCTAGCACATGTCTTGCAACATACAGTTGCTGCCATATAGTCGGCACAAGCTTCTCAAGGTTCCCGTGGGACACGGAGGCATCCCTTTGTTGACAATAGCTTTGCGCGCAGAACTGGCATGCATCCATTGTTGACAACAGCTTCAAACTCCAACCTGATGGCATCCATCATATCAACGGCACTTACCCTGGTCTGATAATAGAACTCTCCTGCAAAAGTAGCAACGAAATAGTCATCCTCATACAAATATGTCAAATTATATCATTGATGTTTCAGTGTTGTTGTCAAAACTGTAATGGCTGTGTCTAACCTTATGTGGCATTAAGAATATCAGGGGCAAGGAACTAACAATCAAGATTGAGAGACTTTGGGATACCAAAGTTCAGGTCAGGCTCATGTATTACCAAATAACTACCTACCATACAATTTGCAGAGGAAATTAAAACTAATTAAGGATTCCTGTGGCAAACAAATAGCAAGAGATGAGACTACTTGCTAGCATTAGCCTCATCCGCTCTTTGCTTCTACCCATGCTTGATGCATCTCCAGCGGCATCCAAACCGCCATCACGTTGCGTCACTTGGACTGTATGACATCTGAAAACCACAACGGGGGCGTTGCCAGGACAGTGAAGGATGCACAATTGAAGGCATATGTTCCAGATTTCTGTAATTGGACACCATAGAGATTACATGCAAAATTCATCAAATCAACTGCTAGTGTGACATTCTACTCTACCACAACAATCATCAGATCTTGTAGTTGAATAAAGTAATACTGTTTCAATGTCTCATACATCCCTGATGGCCACCATCTTGATCCTCCAATAATCTAGGGATTAGATGGCGAAGGGTTCATAACTCTGTCCAAACTTCAAAAATGACGAAGGGTTGAGCCTATTTGCTGTTCAGAAAAAGAAAATCATGCCAGTCTCTATCCCTTGCCAAGTCCCATTACAAAATATAATTAGCCAATGTTCCAACGAAGATCGATGGAACCACCAAAGCAGAGTAAAACAATTACCAAGGGATGTAGTCAGGCGCCACAATAGTTGTGCTTGTTGTCAGATTTTGGCTTGCCTCCCATGGTAATCGGTAAAGAGCTATTCAATTCTTCTGGTCTAGGTGGCCTGGATTGGATTCGACGCTTCCCCTGTCCACCTCGCCGCAGACCAGAGCGCAGCCCCAAATCTTCTTCCTGTAGCAAGTTTGTTATTATATATGAAGCAATCGTAATCTCGAGCACTGATTTTTTATACACAACATTTACTCATTGACAGAAAACGGACCAAAACATCAGTCCTAATATTTTCAAGCACAACAAATACGAAGATTGGAGAAAAAAAAAGTTCAGTACAGGATAAAACCTATCGCATGATCTTCCAGTTTTATTTGTTCATGAACTTCAACACGGAGCAAACAGGGAATCAAGTAGAGAAGGTGGGATCAAATGAGAAATTGAAGATGGTGTTCCACTCTCCGTCCTTTTAACAATGCAATCTTGCATTCAATTCGTTCATTCCCCAACAAACAAAATTTCTTGCTGGTGCTTGCCGCGTGGTTGGAGGCTTGAGCAGGGGATCTTGTGCCCACCATCCAGCTCGGAGAGGAGATCCCGCCGGAGGAGGGAATCCTACCAGATGAGGGGAGCATGGGTCTCCGCGCCTCAATCCAGCCAGAAGGAGCCGCCATTGCCGCCGACGGAGCACGATGTGCTCAGAGATGAGAGGGAGGGGCATCTAGATAAGTCTGAGTTCTATTGTTTTAAATTTATTTTCTAACGGCGCAGCCAACATAGAGTTGGGGTGAACAAAGAGGCACGAAAGAGCCAAGATGACCATGTGGGCAGAGATAAGCTTGATGCTAACTGGAAAATGGTGGAAAGAGGAAGGGGATGGTGATAGTGATTAGACAGTCAAAACCTGCATGCTCAACACTCGTTGCGGTAAGTGGCCCAAAATAGTTCTACGTGGGGGTGCAAGTCGATTTGGAAGGAAGCCGGTTGAATTCAGAAAATGTGAGTTAAGCAAGTCAATGTGCCTAGGTTGAATTGGAAAATGAGAAAGTTGCGTAGTGACGAATCTTGGTAGCATCACTAACTATATTAATCTGCATGTGTTGTTCTCCGGTTGCGATGATGCATAGGTACTTGAGTTAAGAGACATGGAAAAGAACATTATTTCTCCCGTTGCAACCGCACGGGCATATTTGCTAGTAAACAAAAACACCCCAACACCAAACCAATCCAAACGAACAAAAACCAAGTTCATTTGCATCGGCCAGTTGGAGTTGCCCTTACGTGATCAGCATTCGAGTTGCCCAAAGGGCACTCCTCGGACAACATACCTACAGTATGAAACGTAGGTACAGCGGCTACAGGCCTACGGCAACCCAGTACCACATGCTCAGTCTCGAAGTTACGAAACCATAACAGAAGCATATTCAGCACGCATTCACGATGCACTGATAGAACGTTAACTTAACATCCACCATAGTTACAAATCCATGTTACATAATTCACTTATAGCCCCATGCTTCAGAATTCATTCATAATCCAGAAAATAGTTTATTCAGGATACTGTTCCAGATCATAGTTTTGATGCTTCTGGTGTTTACTGCATTCCCCTGTCATCAGACCCTGTCAGAACAAAGAACACCGTGAATAGCGGTTTCACACATGAAGCCTTGGTAACAAAACTAATGGAAAATTTAAGACTTCAATTAATGGTTAAGGAAGCAAAATACATATAAACATATTAGAAACAGGAACTTCACAGAAAAGCAGTAGCTTGAGTGCAACAATTAAGCAAGCATGTGCACATTAACTACTAAGATACTCCCTCCGTCCAAAAATATTTGCCATCAAAATGGATAAAAAAAGATGTATCTAGAACTAATATACGTCTAGATACATCTCCTTTTATTCATTTTGATGACAAGTATTTCCGGACGGAGGGAGTACAATTTATAACCCAAAATTTACACAGGCTGTTCTGAAGAAGTCATTAGGGCCTAAGTATGTGAACTCGACTGCGGTGGTCTGTTAACTCAATACTTTTTTGATGGCTCCGAATTTCAAACAGAATTACGCAATTAATAACCAATTACAGAAGGACTAGATGGATAAAAATACTCCCTACGTATCAAAATATAGGACGTTTTTGACACAGTCATAGTGCCAAAAAACATCTTATATTTTGATACAGAGGGAGTACATGAAAGTGGGCCAACAAAAAGACAAGAGACAAAACAATGCTAGAGAAATAGTAAACATATGCCCCACAGAACAAAAGTGAAGACAAACAACAATACGACTTAACATGGTGTAAGCATTTGACAAGACAAGGTATATGCATGACAACTAAGTTCATATTTTGGTTACATTTCATAAAGGACAGACCACCTGACTCCTAATGAGTTTGAGTTCTACACAGGTTCATCTAGTTAAGACATGCAGGTAAAAATCCCAAAAACAAAGCTAGGTTATATAGTTGGTTGCGCATTAACTCGTTTTAAAGTTAAAGAATATAGGTGGGTTAGGTATAGAGGGGATAATCTGAAATTTTTCTGTGTTCAAGAACAATTGAACGTTTCCTCAAAAAGTAGGGACAGCTAAGTCAACAGAAGCATTAGCGAGCTCTGGAAAGCACCAATATAATTAATTAGAAAATACACAGTATGAATTCAACTGTGCTAAAATAACAAAGTAGAGACCATTTGAAGAGACAAGTTTTTCTACAAGGTAACTTGACCTGATGTTTTAGAGGATAAGTATTTGAGTCCAAAGAACAGATTTACTGGGCGCTGCAGAATTGCATTGGGAAAAATACAATTTTCCCAATTTAAGCATGGGCTTAGAAGTTTGCTAGATGGTACAAATTATTCCATGAAGTTTTAGGGCTTCCATATAATCATAGTTCAGACGACAGGTGAAGCTACATAAGTATGCTATATATATAAACTAGGTGTCATTTTAACAGCCATCTATTGTTAATACCTCATCAATAAAAGGATGTTAATGACAGCAATTCTAAGGTGCTGGTTTTGCCAATGCCGAAATGTATTGGAAAAATTAATACTGCAACTTGAGAGTAAACTGCAGTATGAGCAACCTGATTTTTTTATGATAAAAGCTATCTATTTATTTTCTCAAGTTGCATAAAACAACAGTCCGACACCATTTGGATAAAAGTGGTCACTGCTGAACTGGCTGATGCAACATTAAACATCAGAGATTGCAGAAACTGCAGCTTACTCGAGAGTAAACCAAGTGCATATTTGAAATGTGTTAGTGTTGGTGCAATGTTAAGTTATAAAACGAAGGTTGGAATTTCATACACATAAAACACTACCTACCAGGAGGAATTCTTTATCCCTCCAGCCTCAGGTTCTTCTCCTTGGCACCTTGAGCCTTCTGCTATCTTTGGCTTCTTGCATTCCAGCTCATCTTCAATAGGAGCGTGTGGTCGTTTCGTGATATCGGGTTTCTTTTCATCATCTAAGAGCTGAACAGGCAAAAACATGGTGGAGATCAGAAGCAGGTATTAGTCAAAGAATGGAGAGACAAATTCGCCCAACATAAAGAATATAGTGCATATTTTAACATATGGATAGAACGAAGCTTGTTACCACCTTCCCTACCTTTCTATCCGACTCGTCCACATCCACGTCGTCGTCCTCGTCGCCATCCTCGCCCTCGACGATGTAGAATACATCACGAGCACGTTCGAAAGCACTCATTTCCTGAATAAATATAAGGAGATATATCCTAAGGATTAACTGAGGTATACAGATCCAGCACGGGATTACGAATTATAGCGATCTTGAAACAAACGGAGACCTGAAATCTGGATGGAAGGACAAAACTGAAATCTGGATGGAAGGACAAAACTAGACGACGAAAGACAAGTGAGTGATTGGGCGCACCTCTCGTAACTTGTCGATCTTTTGCTCGAACGTCTTACCATCAGAACTGTTCATGATCGCGCGGATCTTGTCCAGACCAAAGTGTTGGAACAGGTCGGTCAGGCGAGGAGGAAGAGGCGACGACTGTGGATAGGGTGAATAAATCACACTACAGTAGCCTTTGTCGCCGGTTGTCTTGCCTTCGTAGCGTGATGCCATCCCAGCCATGGCTGCCGGAGGGGAACGGCGGCGGCGTGGGGAGATGGCTAGGGTTTCTAGTTGCGAATGGCTCGACGATTGCGGAGACTCGATTCCTTTTATTTTATTCGGGATGCCAGGCCGCTCGTTTGAGGCAAATTTGACAATTTTGACGTCGAAACTAAATCAATTCACCGAATGAACTGCCCATGAAACTATTTCACTTCCCTGACCTTTTTATGCAGCGCCCGCCACGCCGGCGCCACACCCTACTGTGCAGCGCCTAGCGCGGCGGCGTTGCACTCCTGTCCACCGTGGCATCCCCTGGGCCCGCACCCATCAGTGCAGCGCCTCCGGGCTAGGCGCCACACATGTAATGTGCAGCGCCTAGCCGCTAGGCGCTACACTGTGACTTAGGTGTCAGCCGCCCGCTCCCCCTCCCCTCCCCCACCCCACCCATTCGTTCCAGGAGTTACAGAACAGGGCAGGCGGCTTCCTCCTCTCTCCCCTCTCAATCCCCTCTCCCAAATCCTTCAGATCCGACGATTTGGTCCGTGCATTTCTTCACCAATCCATCCTAGAAGGTACTCTCCTCCGATCCCCTTCTTTCTATCCATACAAAATATGGTATTTTGAAGATTTGGAAAATCCTTGTTTGATTTGATTAGATTTGAATCTTGCATGTATTAGAAATTTGCATGTATTACAACCCTTGTTTGTTTGATTTGTGGAACCCTAGTGTATTTTATTTTATTGAAAAGATATGGTTGGATATATAGATTGACATGTTATTTCTATGGAAAAGTTATTTGTATGAAGTAGGCCTAGTTTAGTTTTGGATACATATGCTTTGAATTATACTCGTATTGAGAAAAATGCTTTGGATACATATGCTTTGAATCTTGCATGTAGTAGGCCTACTTTAGTTTTTTTGAATTGAAAAGATAATCGTGTTGACAAGAATGCTTTGTTGAAATTGTTAGGATGGTTTGGCTTCTCGATGATCATTGGGACAAACAACACCGGTCGTACGCTATGTCGGTGGAGCAGCGGGTAATACTGAAAGTGGCCGGTGTTATGAATTTCGTATTTTTTTCAAACACAAATGCCCCATATGTAATGTTATGATTTGTTTGTTTGTAGGAGCTTGCACCTCTGAAGCTTCGGTCTCACGGGATCAACCTTGGATGGATGCGCTATGATGAGCGGTACACACCGTATTTAAGGGAGGCAGGACTTCTCCCTTTCATTCAGTTGGTCCGCCGGTCGACGCCACCCAACAATGCTGCAGCACTCACCGCGCTTATTGATCATTGGAGGCCGGAGACACACACTTTCCATCTTCGGACCGGGGAGATGACCGTGACGCTGCAGGATATTGCTATGATCACCGGTCTTCCTATCGATGGCAATCCTTTATGTATGAACACCGATTCTGATGGGTGGCGCGCGCAGATGCATGCCCTTATCGGTATGGTTCCTCCGGAGCCTCGGGAACCAGAAGCAGAAGATAAGAAGAAGGAAAGAGTCGCAGCGGGCGCTACTTTCACGTGGATATCATCGAACTTCAGTCATTGCCCTGAGGATGCTAATGAGGACATGGTGAAGACATATGCTCGTGTCTACATGTGGTACGTGATATCCAGGACAATGTTTGCTGATGGCACAGGCAAGAATGCTCCATGGATGTGGCTGAAGGCGTTGACCGTCTTTGATAGCAAATGGAGTTGGGGTTCGGCGACACTGGCTTACTTGTATCGACAGGTATGAAGTTGTTTCCTTTTCACTTCATTGATACATTATCAATGCGCTCTTGCGGCAAATTTGCCCATGTTCTCTTTTATGTGCAGTTGGACGAAGCCTGTTGTAGGCACACTGGAGGTATTGGTGGTTGTCTGCTCGCACTTTCCATATGGAGCTGGGAGCGTTTGCCGGTTGGACGACCGAAGACCGTGAAGTACGAGGATTGGGACGATAAAGACGACCCACTACGGCTCCCCACCTGGGCTTACAAGTAGGATGTGTTAAATGAGACGACGGATGATCCCTCGGTAATGTACAAGTTGTACAAGAGCGAGCTGGACGCGATCACGCCTGAGCAGGTGAACCGACATTGCATAAGTGATTATCATGCTTGTATCGTAACTCGATATCAATTTTGCATTCAATCCCATTTTGCAGGTGGAATGGGAGCCGTATGGAAAAGGAGAGAGTTTTGGTAACCCTATAGAGTTCAGGCTGAATCCGATGTGCACTAGGGATAGGGATCTCTGGCATATGCAGTGCCCACTGATATGCAACTGGGCGGTTGAGCTTCACCTGCCACATCGGGTGTTCCGCCAGTTTGGTTTGTTCCAGCCACACCCGCCAGAGTGGGAGGACACGGACAAGTTGCTACATGCGTAAGATATAATTAACCTTGAGCACTTAGCAGCTTCTTGACGGTTTCGATGATGCTAATATTTTATTTCTAACTTGCAGGTTGGATAGGAAAAAGCAGCGGAAGATCAAGGATTGGGCCAAGCATCACAGGAAGTATGTCGTGCAGTTCGCTCTTAGTGTGGAGCAAGCAAGGGCTGGAAAACGAGCCCGGCTTCGTGAGCACTGCCCGATCGCGTTCAACAACTATCTCACATGGTTTCTTGCAAGTACCCGCGTGGAGGTATGCCAGCCGGCGTATGCTGAGGAGATTCTGGAAGAACCCACCGTTTTTGATGAGGTAGCCCAGCACCAGTACAACACATTAGTCAGGAAAGGCAACTCAGTGATCCCTTCAGCTCCAATGATGAACTTTGTGGTTAGCCCTTTTTGCTTTTCCATTCGCACTATTCACATCTTCGCTTGCCTAACACTTTGATACCGTTTCTGTTCATAGCGTGCCCAGATCAAGAAAGCAGCTGATGGGACCGAGACTATTCTGGAAACAACCCCGGCTGGCAAAAGCGATGGGGAAGGTGCACTTCGAGCATTCATTAAGGTTCACATCTCCTTCAAACTAGCACTTAACATTTGTTGCTACGTTCCATGTCTCATTCAATTGTACATGTTGCAGCGCCAGGGCCAAAAGTTAAGGCGGCTATCAAACCTTTTTGGTTGTCGTGACCCCGAGTATGTATCACCAGAACGGTCTAGGTCGGCGACACCATCAGATCCCGCTTCGGGGCAGGGCCATGATGAACCTTTCGAGGATGAGGACGTGGGTGTGGTCACCCAAGAGGTATGTCACGACGATATATATCCATTTGTTGATGCATTGCTAACTATATCCTCACACACGGTCTTTCCATATCTTCTGTTGATGCATAGGTTGCTGATGATATGACCGTGGGGAGGTACCAGGCTTGGTCTGCATACGAGTTGAAGCCTAGGACGGGAATCAACAAGTACACACCTGAAGACTTCACCCAAAGAGGCCAAAGAGGCAAAAGGACGGTCGGCACCTCGCGGATGGCGGCTTTGGATGACTATTTGGATGACTATGTAGATGACGTGGACGAACCGGAGCCGGAGCGGGTTCCTCTTCCTAGGAAGGTGAAGAAGATAAGCGTCAAGAGGGGGGAGGAGCCAGCAAGCGTGGAAAGCACTAGTCATCGTCATTTTTTTATAATGTTGAACTTAGAGTGGAATTTGTTATGTCGTTGAACTTGGAGTGGTCGTACCTATTAGTAATGTGGAATTTGTTATGTCATTGAACTTGGAGTGGTGGTAGCTCTATGTTAAACTTGAACTTATTATGATGGTCCTTTCTAAGAAATGATGTCTGTGGTGAACCCTTTTTGAACCTTAATGTTTATTATACGAATTGTTGAACTGTGGCTGAAAATGACCAAGTAGAGGGGGAGGGGGGAGGGGGGAGGAGGCACAGAAGGTAGGCCTCCAGGTTGAGGCAAAAAAATTGCTAAGTGTTTGTGCAGCGCCTAGCTCGGGGGCGCCACACTATACGGTGCAACGCCTAGCCGCCAGGCGCTGCACAGTAGAGTGTGGCGCCTCCAGGCTAGGCGCTGCACAGGGCTGTAACTTGCCATACCTTCTGTTGCTGTCTGGATAGCTATAGACCTGTGCGGCGCCTAGCCTGGAGGCGCCACACTATACTGTGCAACGCCTAGGCGCTGCACAAGTCTGTAGCTATCCAGAGAGCCACAGAAGGTAGGCCTCCAGTTTGAGGCAAAAAATTCGCTAAGTGTTTGTGCAACGTCTAGCCTGAAGGCGCCGCACTATACTGTGCAACGCCTAGCTGCCAGGCGCTGCACTGTAGAGTGCGGCGCCTCCAGGCTAGGCGTTGCAGAGGTCTGTAACTTGCCATACCTTCTGTTGCTGTCTGGATAGCTACAGACCTGTGCAGCGCCTAGCCTGGAGGCGCCACACTATACTGTGCAACGCCTAGCTGCCAGGCGCTGCACTGTAGAGTGTGGCGCCTCCAGGCTAGGTGCTGCACAGGTCTGTAACTTGCCATACCTTCTGTTGCTGTCTGGATAGCTACAGACCTGTGCAGCGCCTAGCCTGGAGGCGCCACACTCTACTGTGCAACGCCTAGCCGTCAGGCGCTGCACTGTAGAGTGCAGCGCCTCCAGGCTAGGCGCTGCACAGGTCTGTAACTTGCCATACCTTCTGTTGCTATCTGGATAGCTACAGACCTGTGCAGCGCCTAGCCTGGAGGCACCACACTCTACTGTGCAACGCCTAGCCGGCAGGCGCTGCACTTTAGAGTGTGGCGCCTCCAGGCTAGCGCTGCACAGGTCTGTAGCTATCCAGAGAGCCACAGAAGGTAGGCCTCCAGTTTGAGGCAAAAAATTCGCTAAGTGTTTGTGCAGCGCCTAGCCTGAAGGCGCCGCACTATACTGTGCAACGCCTAGCTGCCAGGCGCTGCACTGTAGAGTGTGGCGCCTCCAGGCTAGGCGCTGCACATGTCTGTAGCTATCCAGAGAGCCACAGAAGGTAGGCCTCCAGTTTGAGGCACTTGGACTTGGACTTAGTGAATTTTTTAGCTATCCAGAGAGCCACAGCAGCTAGGCGTTGCACTTGGACTTAGTGAATTTTTTAGCATATGCAAACATAGTAAGTAACAACTGTAGATTGCAGCGCCCAGATGTGAAGTAGGATTGATACGTAGCAAGCAAACAACTGTGAAAAGAACAAATGCACGAAGTACTTCACGACACATAGTAGTTCATAACACATAGTACTTCACGACACATAGTAGTTCTTACAACCAAATCGAGGAGGAGACATAGTAGTTCACCGCACATAGTAGTTCTTACAACCAAATCGAGCAGGAGACATAGTAGTTCACGGCACATAGTAGTTCACAACCAAATCGAAGAGGAGACCTAGTAGTTCACAACCAAATCGAAGAGGAGACATAGTAGTTCACAACCAAATCGAAGAGGATGACATAGCTCTGTTGCGTAGAGCAAGGCCCCTTTCCCTTCTTCTTGTTCCTCTCTTCTTCCTCTTCCTCCTCCCTTTTTCTTATGAGGTGAGCCTCCTTAACCACCCTCTCCATGAATATCTGATTGTCCCTCTCTTCTTTTTCAGCTGCAATTGCCCAAAGCTTCATGGTTCTTTCTTCAAAATTCTGTTGACGCTTCTTCTGTGCCTCCTCAACTTTCCTCATCAACGCTTGCTCCCTAGCGCGCATCGCATTTGCCGCAATCTGTTTTCGC
The DNA here is from genome assembly GCF_002575655.3 of Aegilops tauschii subsp. strangulata. Classification (NCBI taxonomy): domain Eukaryota; kingdom Viridiplantae; phylum Streptophyta; class Magnoliopsida; order Poales; family Poaceae; genus Aegilops; species Aegilops tauschii. Next base: position 53,453,224 of record NC_053039.3, read on the forward strand.
TTCCTCTCCTTCTCAAGCTCCTCTTCCTTCTTCTTCTTTAGCTTGGCTGCATCCTCCTCTCTAAGCTTCTTCGCAGCCTTCTCCCACCATCCCGCCATCTCATCTTCGCCATCCTCCTTCATCGTTGGTTTGTTGGGTTGGGAAGCCGCCATACCTACAATGAGTGAAACATAATGGTTAGTAAGGACAATAAGAACAAATGGAAGCACATATGAAAAAGAAGAACATATGAAAAAACAAGAACATATGATACATTATAGTTAGTGAGGAACATACGGAAACGGTCCATCTAGGTATCCAAACATTCCTCTATAACGAACTTGCGCTTGTCCATCACCACGGCCAAGTCCACCACCAAGGCCGAGACCATCACCACAGCCATTACCACCACGTCGAGCTCTACCACCACCACGGCCTAGACCACCACCACCACCTCTGCCACCACCACGGCCTCTTGTAAGTGCAAGTTGTCGACCTCTTTGTTGCCTAGATCCTCTTTGGCTAACACTTGGTTGGCTAGGCACTTGTTGGCTACCACTTGGTTGCCTTGGCACTTGTTGGCTACCACTAGGTTGGCTACCACTTGGTTGGCTTGGCACTTGTTGGCTACCACTAGGTTGGCTACCACTAGGTTGGCTACCACTTGGTTGGCTCCCTTGTGTAGCTCCTTGTTGGCTTGTGCTTGCATCATTTTTCTCGGACCTTTTCCTTGGTTTCGTACATTTTCTTTTGTTGTGGCCATGACCTTTGCACTCCCCACAACGGGAGCTCTCACGAGGCTCTTGGAATTGGTCGTTGCCCGCTTCGCGGCGCCCACCATGGCCCCATCCGTCCATGTCGCCTCTAAGACGCTTTGTCTTACGTCTACCCCGTTTAACAACCTTCAACTCCGGATCCGGCCATAGTTGAACTCCATGATACTCCGGCCATTGTGATTGGTCAAAGTATGGGTGAAAGCGGGGAGCCCATGTTTTCTTGACCGTCATGATTGAGAACTCCGACTCCCTCACGGTGCATGGGTGATTGATGTCCACATTCCTAACGCAACCGGCGGCATACAAATGTGAGCATGGGAGATGAAGCAACAATGGCCTCCCGCAAGTGCAATCACATTGTGTTAACGACACCTTGAAAGCCCGACCTCCATGTTGCCGGCCATCGTTTGTGGTTCCTCCTGGTTCTTTCACTTCGTTCTTCCACTCTTCATTGTCATATAATATAGCTTCTTCTGAGTCCGCCTTCCGTGATTGAAATACCAACCATTCATCAACTTTGGGTGGGAACTTGTACTTGTACTTCCGTGGGTTCTCACCCGCTATCTGTGCATCGGTTTCCATCAAGTACTTTACAAAGTATGCATTCATCTTGTCAAATGTGTACCGTCACGGGTAATCCACATGCACCTTTGAGCACCCTATTGAAGCATTCGGCCATATTGCTTGTCATTTGGCCGTATCTCCGGCCATCTTCATCAAAAGCACGTGCCCACTTGTTCCGGTATTGAATGTGCCTATTGAGAATTTCTTGACTCCCGGGATCAAGTTTTTTGTGTGCGAGCAATTTGTTGTACAAAGTGGCGAAGCGCTTATCGGAGAAAGCGAGACAACAATCTTGAAGATCATCGGCCAAATCCTTAAGGCCACATGCCCTATAGAAGTTCGAACAAAAGTGCCTCATGCACCATCGATGGTGCAACGGAGCATGCCCGGGAATGTCAATCTCCACGGCGTTAAGAATTCCTTGATTCCGATCCGATATGATACAAATTTCCCTTTGAGCGGGTAACACCTTCGTCCTCAAAAGATGCAGAAACCACTGCCAGTTGTCATTGTTTTCCACCTCAACCAAAGCAAATGCCAATGGCAACACCCGGTTATTGGCATCACTTGCTATCACAACCAACAAGGTGCCCTTGTATTGTCCGGTCAAGAACGTGCCATCAATTGCGATGACCGGCCTACAATGTTCGAAAGCCCTCACACATTGCTCGAACGCCCAAAAAGCACGGCCAAATACTCTGACTTTCCTTCCTTCATGAACCGTTGTTTGGTGCCCATGAGGCTCGACCACATGAACCATGCCCGGGTTTGTCGCGACCATGGCTAACAACAACCTAGGGATTCGGTTGTATGCTTCCTCCCATGTACCATACAACATCTTAAATGCGGCTTGCTTCGCCTTCCATGCCTTGCCGTATTTCACCTTGTAATGAAAGATGGCTTTCACAAGGTCAATGACATGTTGGACGCTCATTGTTGGAAGTGTGGATATTGAGTTGGAGAGCCTGTAAGCGATGATCTCGGACGTGAGTTGTTTGTGGTCTTGGGACACAATCTTGCCATCCACCCTTTTGCCTTGGCACATGTGAGTTGGCACACAACTCACTACATGCCAAGTTGGACCTCCTTTCCATGGTCTTGCACGCACAATCCACGGACAACCGCCACGACCTCTTGTAAGTCCAAGTTGGACCTCCTTTCCACGAGCTCTACCACCACCACGGCCTCTTGTAAGTCCAAGTTGGACCTCCTTTTCATCTTCACATGCACATGCAACCGTGTAGCGCACATTGACGTCCGAGTTCACCACGTTGTGTGGACGATAATGCGTAACCGAGTAGTTGTCGAGCCACATCTTCAATTCCAACAAGCTGTCGAACTTAGAACCTTTAGCAATCCGATTCTCGTCGTCTACCAAATCACGGTGAGAGCTTGGCCTAACCCCAAGAGGTACACATTGGCCACCATCTACCACGGCTTCATCCGCGAGACTAACATCCTTGAACAATGTAGTCCGATGATCCCGACCAAATACCTTCTCGAAAGCTTCGGCCTCCTTCACTGTGAACCCCTCCGCATCAACTTGTTCATCGGGACCATCGTCATCCGAGTCCGATGCATATGCACGGGAAAAAGGGATGGAATGGTCCATTGTCTCTTGCAAATGATATTTGTCGAGATCACCCACATTGTTGTCATGGAGATCAACTTCATTGTCATCGTCCGCATACTCATCATTGTCCTCTTGCAAAGATTCATCTTGGTTGTTTGTATATGGGCTCAATGTTGGCCTCACTTCTTGGGTCAAAAGAGGTTCAACAATTTCATCTCGCTTCAAGGGTGGGGGGCTACTAGCAACCAAAGGGGAGGGGTTCCGGTTCAAATCCAAATGCAAACTTGAATCAACCTTCTTCGTTGCAAATAACTCAAGAGCCTTGTCTAGTGATTCGGCCACCGTCTCCTTGTATGCAACCCAACGTTGCTCCGAGTTGACATGCATTGTCTTCCAACGGATGTGCATTCCAAAACCAACATTATGCCTTCCCTCCAACTCAATGATATCACTAGGGTCCATCCAATTCAAATCTTTCCTAACTTGTTGCAAGAGCTCCGCATAGCTAGGACTACTATCAAACACCATGTCAAGCTCATCCAGGTCCGGTTCTTTATTGCCTTTCAAAAAGGCGTCTTTGTCCCCATGATGAACAAACACACATGTTCTTCCCATCCCTATAAGCATTCAAAGAACACAAGGTAACATTGCTTCCATGAGCACTAATCCATGGATTAACACAGAATACAAACCCTAATATATATATGAAACAACAACCCTAACCCTAACCATAACCCTAACCCTAACCATAACCATAACCCTAGCCCTAAACCTAACCCTAGCACCAACATAAGAACACCCATAAGAATAACCCTAGCATACTAACAAAGCCTAATCATAGAAATTGGCAAACAAACATCTCACATCTCCATGCAAATCTCTAGATCCAAACAAAACTAGGGTTTCCCCAAACTAGCAACAAATGAGCAATGCGAGAACTTTACTTGGATCAAAACAAGGGGATCGGAGATTATTACCTTGAGGGAGGGTTTGACTTCGAAATCCACGGACAAATTCTTCAAATTTGCAAGATTTGGAAGAAGATTTAAGAGGGGGAGAGAGTGGGAGAGGGGGCAAAGCTCGGGGAGAGAGTGAGAGAGTGTGTGGTGTGGGGGGTGGGGGTGGGGGGCCTAGCCAAGTGGCTGGATAAGTCACAGTGCAGCGCCTAGCCGCTAGGCGCTGCACATTACATGTGTGGCGCCTAGCCCGGAGGCGCTGCACTGCTGGGTGCGGGCCCAGGGGCTGCCACGGTGGACAGGAGTGCAACTCCGCCGCGCTAGGCGCTGCACAGTAGGGTGTGGCGCCGACGTGGCGGGCGCTGCACAAAAAGGTCAAGGGAGTGAAATAGTTTCATGGGCAGTTCATTCTGTGAAATGATTTCGTCCCGAGGTCAAAATTGTCAAATTTGCCTTCGTTTGACGGCGCCCACACCTGTTGTTTATGGGCCAGCCCAGTGAGCTTCTGCAGGTCCCGATCTATGGGAAGCTTCTATAAGCTTCTCGGTCCGGTTTTGTGAAGCTTCCGGCTCTTTTCCCCATTTTTTTTCTTTTTTGTCTCTTTTTTTTCGCTTTTTACTCTTTTTCCTTTTCTTTTTTAAAGAAGATACCTCGCACCCCTGCCAGTAGAAGCAACGCATTACCCCCAATGATTCTTTCCAAAAAACAAAATGTTTGAAGCCAGCAGTCCGGCCGGACTTTCCGCCGGCCCGCACGCCACGCTGGCGCACGCACACATGTAAACAATCGTCTCGCGCGAGCCAAGTGTACATGGGTGGGCCCGCGCGCGAAACTGCCCTTCTCCTTTCCTCTTTCTTCAACCCCCAGCCGCCGCGGCTCTGCTCCTTCACAGACCGCAGCCTCCCTCCATGCCTCTCGCAACTTGTGCAAGCTCTGTCACCGGCGGCGAAGTGCTACCACCGGCCAGCGAGATGTTGCAACTCTACTCTACCGGCCGACGAGGAGCACAGAAAAGCTACAACCCCCCGCTGATGGTGCTGGAACCGTGTGCAAAAAAATTGCAACCCCACGTCAACGGCAGCGAAGGAGAAGCAAACTAAGTGAGGCAACCGGTGAAAGAACTTTGCTAGAAACGACCAAGTTTTTTGTTGCAACCGTCGCCATTTTTTGCTACTACCGGCGCCGGATTTGCTACATCCATCGTGGCGAAGCTACGACCTACTATGGCGGTGGCTTTTTTTGTTGCAACCGTTGTTGGATTTTGGTACTACCGGCAATGGATTTTGCTACATACATTATGCCGGAGCTGCGACCCGCATGTAAGCAGTCACGTCAGCACTGTCTGGTCCCACATGTAAGCAGCCACGTCACCATCTACTGGGCCCATATGTCAGCACCATTGACCGGAAGGGAAGAGAGGGAGTTTGAGCCTGAGAGAAAATGGGCTCCCTGGGTCACTCCCCTAGCAAAGTTATGAAGTGTCGTTTCCTCTCCTTGAGCCTACCCGGGTGCGCCGCCGCCGATTCAATCATACACTAATCATACACGCAAATGTGCGATCAAGATCAGAGACTCACGGGAAGATATCACAACACAACTCTAGACACAAATTAAAAATAATACAAGCTTCATATTACAAGCCAAGGGCCTCGAGGGCTCGAATACAGAAACTCGAATACAAACGAGCCAGCGGAAGCAACAATATCTGAGTACATACATAAGGTTAACAGGACTGCCTTAAGAAGGCAAACACAAAAACAACAACGATCGAAGAGGCAAGGCCTCCTGCCTGGGACCTCCTAACTACTCCTAGTCGGCGGCAGTCTCCACGTAGAAGTAGGCACCATAGGGGTAGTAGTAGTCGACGGGGGTGGTGAAAGTGCTAGTTATCGACTAGAGGGGGGTGAATAGGCGATTTTTATGAAAGTCTTCAAAACACGAGGTCTTTGAGGACAAACAGATGAAATGAACCTATTGATATGCAGCGGAAGATAGACTACACTAGACAAGTCATAGTCAAGTAAGCATTACAGTGAAAGTACGAAGACTATCAGCAGCTAGGTAGTATGGATCAGAATGGAAGACAGTATGAAGCCAAACAGGTAATAGTCTTCACACAGTGAAGTTAATCAGATCAGACAAGCAACCAATGACTTCACGAAGACAAACTGAAAACTAAAGGAAGTTGGGGATAGAACCAGTTGCTTGGTGAAGACAGGGATTTGGTAGACAAGTTCCAGTTGTTGTGACAATTGTACGTCTGGTTAGGGAGGCTGAGATTGAACTCAGAAGACCGCGTCTTCACCTTATTCCCCTTGAGCTAAGGACACCCAGTCCTCGCCCAATCACTCTGGTAAGTCTTCTAGGTAGCCTTCCAAACCTTCACAAACTTCGTTCACCGGCGATCCACAATGGCTCTTGGATGCTCAAAACGCGACGCCTAACCGGCTAGAGGATTCACAGTCCTCAAGTGTAACAAGTCTTCAGGTTACGCGGACAGAAAGACTTCAGTGACGCCTAACACTCTTTGGCTCTGGGTGTTTTGGGCTTTCTCCTCGCAAGGATCTCTCTCTCAAAGGCTTCGGAGGTGGGTTGCTCTCAAATGACAAAAGCTGTGCACTAACTCTGAGCAGCCACCAATTTATGGTGTAGGGGTGGGCTATTTATAGCCTGGAGGCAACCCGAGATGATATGTCCGAAATGACCCTGGGTCACTAAGGAACCGACACGTGTCCAATGGTCGGATTTCAAACACACGCGACAGCTTGGCTTGGGCTATAAGCAAAGCTGACTCATCCAGCTCTGGATAAGATTTGCTCTCATTATCTTCGCTCGAAGACATAGGATTTTGGTTGAGCATCACATCAGTCACTCTGACTTTGTTCACTTGGACCCCACTTAACAGTACGGTGGTTCCTATGACTCAATAAAGAAGAAATGGAAACTATAAAACAACTATGTCTTCGCACTCCATAGTCTTCAAGTGAATGTCTTCACATGTCATTATCTTCATCGTGAATGTCTTCACGAACCACCATTGTCTTCAATGTCTTCACACATTTTTAGGGGTCATCTCTGGTAGGTAAACCGAATCAATAAGGGACTACTACCTGTGTTATCCTGCAATTCTCACAAACACATTAGTCCTTCAACCAAGTTTGTCGTCAATACTCCAAAACCAACTAGGGGTGGCACTAGATGCACTTACAATCTCCCCCTTTTTGGTGATTGATGACAAACTGGTTGAAGTTCTCAACGGGGATAAAAGTATGTGAAAGTTTAGGATCATAGGCATTGTCTTCATAAGTTGAGGAGGCTCCCCCTGAAGATGTGCATATGAGTAGTTTGCTTTTGAATGCAAATGCACATGGCAGGTTTTACTTTGTGGAGATCCTCTTCAACACATGAAGACAATTCATCATGCATACATAAGAATAGTGAAGATAATGAAATGCATAATGAGAAATGGGCGTCTACAAAATGACTTCATGCGGAATTTATCATCGCATCACAAAGTAGCAGCAAAATTAGCAGACGACCATCAAGTTTAAGTGTTACAGCTCAAGAGCCAAATAGTTTCAAAATGAGAGTTGTAAGAACTTAGCAAAAATTTAGGCAACCACCCATATGGACCCGCTTGAAGACTATCAACCTCATATGCTTCTCCCCTTTTGTTAGTAAGGACCAAAAAGGTTTGAAGACATAGAGGATCTACTCATTCCTAGTTGGAGAAGATGTTGGAGCAGCAGGGTCGATGTTGGAGTTGGGTGTAGACGGGCCTGCCACAGAGTTGTGGTGCAGTGAAGCCATTGCGGGTGAAGTGGTGTCGTCTTCTTCATCGATGACTCTCGCAACAACAGTTGTAGCCGAAGATGAAAAATCAAAATCTTCAATAGAAGGTGTTGGACGCCAACTTGCAGATCATGGTGGCCTGGAGTCAAACTTGAATTTCTCTGTGAAGCCATCTTTGCGAAGATCATCTTCAGAGCAGAGTAGTGTGAGGCTCTTCCAGGACCTCCAACAGGCTTCATGCGCAACGAATGAGTTCTTTGTGGCTAAGTTGCGAATGCGATTGACGTCAACCAGAAGACTCTGCATTTGGCGCTTTAGCTAGTCATGATGCCTATCCTTTTTTCTGATGTAGGGATACCAGAAGCTCACGGTCGTTGAGGACACGGGGATGCTTCTGAGGCCTTTGAGCAATTGTACTGGTTGTGGCTTCAGTGTTGGCACGATGCGGCAGACGCAAGTCGCCAGCCAAAGGATAAGCAGGAGTAGCATAATTTGGCACATGAATCCCTTCAATTGGCTGAGTGAAGCTTTGGTGTTCTGCATTTTGCAAGTGAAGTGGCTTCTTAGTAGGCTCGGGGTAGATGGCTTCATGAGACATGTCAACATTAGGCAAGAATACAACGTGATTGCGAGCTGAAGGTTGATAGTTGACTGTGGAATGAAGCTTGATCAGGCGCATAACCTAGGGAGCATAGAATTTCAGACCAAAGAGATCAATGCCAGAAGCTGCAAGCTGTCGGATGAAGAAATCTTGCGTATTGAATCTGATGCCATTGATGATATAGAAGACTAATGTCTTCATGGTGCCTTCGAGTTTGGCTTCAGAAGAGTTGCCTTTGATAAGCCACAGAGTACGCCCCAGAATGTGATAAATGGTGCGGGGCAAGTACTCAAGGTCCTTTACAAAGAAGTCCTTGGGGTATTCAGCGTCATGGGGCAAAGGCTTCATCATGCTTAACATCTGGCTCATGTTTGGCTCTGGCTTCTGGAATATGCTCTACAGTTCATTCTGATGAAGCTGACAACCTGGTTCAAACAACTCACCAGGAGTGGGCAGGGAAGTGATCTCAATGATGTCCTGAGCTTTGGCTTCATGATGAACGTCACCTGTCATCCACTCAAGGATCCAAGTCTTCGGATCCCGGTTGTAGCCTCGAATGTGCAATGTGGCATAAAACTGCAGCAGAAGCTCTTCATTCTAGTGCTCTTTGTCAGTTACAAATGGCAGCAGCCCAACGTGTCTGAAGCAGTCCAGAGCCTCCTCAAGGCATGGCAGCCCAGCAATAGCATCACAATCCAGACGCTTATGAGGAAAAATCCGGTCTTGGTTGTATAAGATGCATGAGTAGTAGCTTCGTTGCTGATGGCTCCAAAACCTGTCAGAGGAGATCTTGGGCTTCTTGTAGGGGTTGTTGGCGCTGTCAAAGAATGTGTTGTGCTCTCTAAAGCTGAGCACACTGAATGATCCTTGAGTTGTTGCAGCACTAGGAAGCCTTGGCAATCCTAGCTTTGGCTTCTGAACCTGAGGCCTTTCCTCCACATGATAATCATACTGAGGGCCTGGAGCAGTGGGTGGTACCAGAATGGGCCATTTGACAGTCACCAACTCACCATGATTGTAAGTACATTCCATAGTGTGTGGCACTGGTGGAGGAACGTTTGGCTGCACAATGTCTTCAGTTGCAGCATTGACTTCAAGCTCCACATTGTCTTCAGCCATGACAGTGTCATTGGCTTTAGTGGTGTTGGTGGTGAAGGAAATATGCCCTAGAGGCAATAATAAAGTTGTTATTTATATTTCCTTATATCATGATAAATGTTTATTATTCATGCTAGAATTGTATTAACCGGAAACTTAGTACATGTGTGAATACATAGACAAACAGAGTGTCACTAGTATGCCTCTACTTAACTAGCTCGTTAATCAAAGATGGTTAAGTTTCCTAGCCATAGACATGAGTTGTCATTTGATTAACGGGATCACATCATTAGAGAATGATGTGATTGACAAGACCCATCCGTTAGCATAGCACCATGATCGTTTAGTTTGTTGCTATTGCTTTCTTCATGACTTATACATGTTCCTATGACTATGAGATTATGCAACTCCCGAATACCGGAGGAACACTTAGTGTGCTATCAAACATCACAACTTAACTGGGTGATCATAAAGGTGCTCTACAGGTGTCTCCGATGGTGTTTGTTGAGTTGGCATAGATCGAGATTAGGATTTGTCACTCCGTGTATCGGAGAGGTATCTCTGGGCCCTCTCGGTAAGGCACATCACTATAAGCCTTGCAAGCAATATGACTAATGAGTTAGTTACGAGATGATGCATTACAGAACGAGTAAAGAGACATGCCGGTAACGAGATTGAACTAGGTATGAGGATACCGACGATCGAATCTCGGGCAAGTAACATACCGATGACAAAGGGAACAACTTATGTTGTTATGCAGTTTGACCGATAAAGATCTTCATAGAATATGTAGGAACCAATATGAGCATCCAGGTTCCACTATTGGTGATTGACGGGAGATGTGTCTCGGTCATGTCTACATAGTTCTCGAACCTGTAGGGTCCGCACGCTTAACGTTCGATGACGATCGGTATTATGAGTTTATGTGTTTTGATGTACCGAAGGTTGTTCAGAGTCCCGGATGTGATCACGGACATGACGAGGAGTCTCGAAATGGTTGAGACATAAAGATCGATATATTGGCAGGCAATGTTTGGACACCGGAATGGTTCCGGATGAGTTCGAGCATTTTCTGGAGTACCGGGAGGTTACCAGAACCCCCCGGGGAGTCAATGGGCCTTATTGGGCCTTAGTGGAAGAGAGGAGGAGGCGGCAAGGTGGAGGGTGCACCCCCAAGCCCAATCTGAATTGGGGTGGGGGGCTGACCCCCCTTTCCTTCTCTCCCTCTCCCTCTTCCTTCTTCTCCTACTCCAACTAGGAAGGGGGAAACCTACTCCTACTGGGAGTAGGACTCCCCCCCTTGGGCGCGCCCTATGAGGGCCGGCCCTCTCCTCCTCCCCTCCTTTATATACGGGGGAGGGGGCACCCCATAGACACACAAGTTTATTTCTTAGCCGTGTGCGGTGTCGGTGTCAAAACCGGCGGATCTCGGGTAGGGGGTCCCGAAATGTGCGTCTAAGGTCGATGGTAACAAGAGAGGGGGGACACAATGTTTACCCAGGTTCGGGCCCTCTCTATGGAGGTAATACCCTACTTCCTGCTTGATTGATCTTGATGAATATGAGTATTACAAGAGTTGATCTACCACGAGATCATAATGGCTAAAACCCTAGAAGTCTAGCTTGTTTGATTATGGCTATCTGTCTTCGGCTCTACAGACCTAACCCTCTGGTTTATATAGACACCGGGGGGATCTAGGGTTACATAAGGTCGGTTTACAGAGAAAAGAATCTTCATATTCAATTGCCGAGCTTGCCTTCCATGCCAAGGAGAGTCCCATCCGGATACGGGTGGAGTCTTCAATCTTCGCATCTTCACAGCCCATCAATCCGGCCCATGGCTAATAGGCCGGACGCCCGATGACCCCTTAGTCCAGGACTCCCTCAGTAGCCCCTGAACTAGACTTCAATGATGAGGTGTCCGGCGCGCAGATTGTCTTCGGCATTGCAAGGCGGGTTCCTCCTTCGATGACTTCAAAGTGATGTATCTGGCCTTCCATTTAATATCATACCCCTCGGCTTCTGTGTATCAATAACTTCAGCTTCCACGTGTCAAGCGAATGCGAGAGGTTAGTGCATTTTTACACATAACACCCCGGCTATGCAAGAAAGAATGTTTATAAAGAGATTGGATCTCAGATCCATTCGGCACCACGCGGAAAAATCCTCAGAGATTGCTAGGAAAGACCACTCCAACATGGCTAACGCTCCCAGCTCCTCCTCCTGTCCCTGCGGCCCAGAAAAGGCGAGTGGGAGAGGTGCTCCGTTCCCCATAGTCAGCTGGAGAAGCTGCAAATGCAGGGATTTCTTCCCCCCGCGGATCTGGTCCCTGTTCGAGCAGGGTTGACCTCCTTCAACGGCGAGGCTCAAGCGGAGAACTCCCCCAATCCATCTGAGGGGGAACGAGTGTGCTTTGTTCCCTACCTGCTAAGAGGCGTCGGGTTCCCAATTCATCCGTTCCTCAAAGGGCTTCTGGAGTACAATGGCCTCCAACTGCACAACTTCAAGCCGGCCTCCATTATGCACATCGCGGGTTAGGTCACTCTCTGCGAGCTATTCCTGGGTTGTGAGGCCCACTTCAAACTGTGGAGAAGGCTATTCTGCCTCGTCCCGCGTAATCACGAGGGATCAATATTTGAAGTGGGCGGAGCCGAAATATGGCGCATCGCCGAGACCGGATACCTATCCGGCACACCAAAGAAGGCATCCTAAGAGTGGCCTTCCGAATGGTTCTATATTGAGGACGTCGCACTTCCAGACCCAGTTCGGAGGGGCCTCCCCAAGTTCACAAGCGTTCCTTTGAAGAAACACCACAGCCGGCGCCCTAAGAGCCTCGAGGAGGAAGATAGTGCGGAAGTTCATCAACTCTTGAGCAAGATAAGGATGCTCGCTCAGTCCGGATTATCGATAGTCGAAGTAATGGCGACCTCCATAGTATGGGGGATTAAGCCACTCCAATATAGAGGGTTTCCCATGTGGCACTACAATGGGGAGGACAACGCCTCCCGCTGCAGCAGGAAGGGCCCGGACACCCCCGCTGCTTTGGCCAAACTATTGGCCGAATTGTTCAAAGGGGAGGAAGAGGAGTTCTTGCACATCAGGCACAGAGATGGATATTCCATGTATAGTCCTCCTAGCTGGGTAAGCCCCAACTCCTCTGCTCTACTCATTCCACCCCCTGAACTACTTTCAATGAATAATAACCCGTCCTTTTATAATAGCACTGGAGAAAGATTTCCGAAGGGCTTCACATCCCCGCCCCACAGCCCGAGGGCCACAATTGGGACCTTGACCCCAGATTCGAAGAGGATCCGGATATATTCGTGATGCTCGAGGGTGGGGTGTTTTACCAGGCGAGCTATGACGGCACAGAAGTGGCCATCATCGCCGACTATCCCGGTCTTCTCCCCGCTTCACACGTAAGTATTCAGGAGACACCTTATCTGAAAAAGTTCTCTCATTCTACCTCACCCACCGCACCGTCCTGTGCTCAAAAGGGGAGGCGTTCGACACACCATGCTGTCCCAGGGGTATCCCCGAAGAGAGCGGTCCCTACGCTGGGCAAGCCTTCGAAGAGGAAGGCAAACAAAGATACGGCCGAGCCTTCATCTAAGAGGTATGGATTCGCAAATATGTTCTTTAACAGTCGCATCCAACTATGACTTTTATGTTCGCCATGCATCAGGAAAAGGGTTTGCCGGATTATGTCCGTGGATCCGGCCAGTCGTACTCCCAACACACGGGATTCGGTCCCAGCCGAGGAGACGGGGGTCGATATGGGGGCGACGCCGGACTGTCCTTCGGCTGAGGGCTCGGAAGATATGTCCGTCACCAACTCGGAAGTGGAGAGCACCTTGAATCATCGGCGCCGGAGGGCCGTTTGACGAGATCCTCGCTTCTCAAAAGAGGCGTTCAGTGCCTTCAGCTCGGCTGATGCATACATCCGGGCTGCTCGAGATGGTCTTAACAGGGCCACAGAGCAGTATTTAAAGATGTATAGGTAAATTTAATTCGTCTGAATATGCTAACCATATGCCAGTAGCCCCCGAGACTTGAAGCAGTTGGTACAAGTGATTTAAGGATCATTGTATAACCAGGTTCTTACGGAGAAGAATGATGTCTACTACGCAACCTTCTTCTTGTAGACGTTGTTGGGCCTCCAAGTGCAGAGGTTTGTAGGACAGTAGCAAATTTCCCTCAAGTGGATGACCTAAGGTTTATCAATCCATGGGAGGCGTAGGATGAAGATGGTCTCTCTCAAGCAACCCTGCAACCAAATAACAAAGAGTCTCTTGTGTCCCCAACACACCCAATACAATGGTAAATTGTATAGGTGCACTAGTTCGGCGAAGAGATGGTGATACAAGTGCAATATGGATGGTAGATATAGGTTTTTGTAATCTGAAATTATAAAAACAGCAAGGTAACTAATGATAAAAGTGAGCGTAAACGGTATTGCAATGGTAGGAAACAAGGCCTAAGGTTCATACTTTCACTAGTGCAAGTTCTCTCAACAATAATAACATAATTAGATCATATAACAATCCCTCAACATGCAACAAAGAGTCACTCCAAAGTCACTAATAGCGGAGAACAAACGAAGAGATTATGGTAGGGTACGAAACCACCTCAAAGTTATCCTTTTTGATCGATCTATTCAAGAGCCTGTAGTAAAATAACATGAAGCTATTCTTTCCGTTCAATATATCATAGAGTTCATACTAGAATAACACCTTAAGACACAAATCAACCAAAACCCTAATGTCACCTAGATACTCCATTGTCACCTCAAGTATCCGTGGGTATGATTATACGATATGCATCACACAATCTCATATTCATCTATTCAACCAACACAAAGAACTTCAAAGAGTGCCCCAAAGTTTCTACCCGAGAGTCAAGACGAAAACGTGTGCCAACCCCTATGCATAGGTTCATGGGCGGAACCCGCAAGTTGATCACCAAAACATACATCAAGTGGATCACGTGATATCCCATTGTCACCACAGATAAGCACGTCAAGACATACATCAAGTGTTCTCAAATCCTTAAAGACTCAATCCGATAAGATAACTTCAAAGGGAAAACTCAATCCATTACAAGAGAGTAGAGGGGGAGAAACATCATAAGATCCAACTATAGTAGCAAAGCTCGCGATACATCAAGATCGTGCCAAATCAAGAACACGAGAGAAAGAGATCAAACACATAGCTACTGGTACATACCCTCAGCCCCGAGGGTGAACTACTCTCTCCTCGTCATGGAGAGCGCCGGGATGATGAAGATGGCCACCGGTGATGGATTCCCCCTCCGACAGGGTGCCGGAACAGGGCCCCGAGAGGTTTTTGGTGGCTCCAGAGGCTTGCGGCGGCGGAACTCCAGATATATTCTTGTCCTCGGTGTTGTTAGGGTATATGGACTTACATAGGCGAAAGAAGTCGGTCAGGGGAGCCACGAGGGGCCCACGAGACAGGGGGCACGCCCAGTAGGGGGGGGGGCTATGACACCCAATTTTTTTTATTTGGTTTTATCAAAATCTTTTATTTGATTTGAGGAGGGTATTTAAATTTTTCTCATAAAAGGATTTTTCCCTCTCAAAATATTTTCTTTTATGGCAAGTGTTTTGTTTCGGATTCACCCAAGACTTGGTTCTTGGTCTTGGAGGTTTGCCCTTTTATTTGGACTCAAAACCAAATGCTTTTCACTTGGGAAAATTTCTTTTGAAAAATCTTGTAAATAGCCCTAGGGCATTTGGAGTGATCTTTTCCCCTTTTCAGAATTCCTCTTGCCATTACCTAAGTGGAAATCCCCTCCCAAAAGCCTTTCCCCACCTTTGTATCAAGTTATTCTTCAAATCCAGAAAGTTGAACCTCTCCATATATTTGTTTCCACTTACTTCTAATCAAAAACCATTTTCTGCCTTCTATCTTGATCCTTGGAGGTTTACAAAGGAGCTACCCTTTCTGCTTTGAATTTTGCCTCCAAACCAATTTCCCTAGCTAGTCCTTTGAGCCCTCAGCCAGGATCCATGAAGATCCACTGGTCTCCAGTTCAAATATTTCAAACTACACTTGCTGCAAGTTTGGACCTCATTTGCCAAATTTGATGAAATTCATTTGAATTCTTCTCCTAAAAATCTGAGAAAATTCAGGCAGCCTCTGGGTGCATTGAGAGGTGACCTCACCAAGTCCCAGCTCCAGAATTTTTTTTCTCCTTGCCAAATCATTTCATCGAACACCTGCTGGACACTGTTGCTATCATGTTCAGTCAAGTTCAGTTAACAGTTTCAGAGCTGCTGTCGTTTTCTTCAAAGCCCGACGTCAATCTCGCCGGTGCCGCGGTGGCGCCTTGCTCCCCGTCCCCTCCTTCTTGTCCCTGGCGCCGCACGAACGCCTGGAAGGTTGCGGGCGTCGGCGACGAGCAAGACGAGGTGCGCCACCCCGTGAGCGACGGCAGCGGCGGCTTTGCGGCCGCCAAAGAGGAGCGCAGCGTGGAAGGCGCCACCCAGCGCCGCCCAAGCCATCGGAGGCCGCCGCGTGGCCATCCACTCCCCCGTGCGCGCTGCCACCCTCGTCGTGAAATGCTAGGCGCGGAGCGCGCTCTCTGCCGCCGCCGTGCCCGTCCGGCCGCCCCGTCGAGGACCGGCGCCATTACGCCAAGCCCGACCAAGTTTAGCAGTGGAACAGGACCAGTAACTCTCACTAATGTTGCCTGGCCACCTAAACCCACTGCCCAACCTCTGCCTCGCCGTAATTGCTCGCCGGAGCCATCCCGTTCACGGCCACCCCCTCGAATCGCCTATAAATAGAGGCCCCGAGCTCGAACCCGAACCCACACCACCTCTGCACACCTCCAATACCACGCCAAGCCACTGGAAGAGCCCCGAGGGAGCCTCCTTCCTCAACTCCGGCCGCCTCGACCCGCCACGGGATCCAGCTCGATTCGCTCCCGTGCGTGCACCTCTACCCCTCAGCTCTTGCCAGTAGCCTTCTAGTGCATCCACTCTGCTGACCTGCGCTTCAATTTGAAGTTTGCAGCACCCACCGGAGTTCCCCACCATCACCCGAGCCGCCGTCCGCCGGAGAAAGTGTCGCCGTGGACGTGGTGCTCTTCGTCGGTCAAGTCCACCACCCACCGACGCGGAAGGACGCACTGAACCTCTTGGTACACTCCGATCTCCCTGCCTCGCCGTGGTTCAACGCCGGCGACCACCGCAGTCTTCGGGCGCCGGCGAGGTTTTCAAACCTGACATGTGGACCCCCCCGTCAGCCTCTCCTCTTTCTTCCCCTCGAACCGTTTTCTGTTGGCGCCTTTGGGCAAATACGTTTTATCTTTGGGCTGACGTCTTTTACTCCGAACCATTTTCTGTTTTCTCAGTTAAGCCCCTGGATCTTTTCTGTTTCATCACAGATTAGTCCCTGGACTAAAACCCTTATAACTTTTTAACAAAAGATGATTTTTGAGTGATTCTTTTTCTGTCAGTCTTGTATTTTTGTCTCGTTTTTTATAGTATTTATTTGGAACAAAATTTTGTGCACGCGTTGATTTTCACGTTAGTATACGTTTTCGCTATACCGTAGGTTCCGGAAGAGGTGACGAAGCCGCAAACTTCGCCGAGCTAGACTCCGACTTCTCCGAACCAGGCAAGCATGTTTGAACCTTTGATATGGCGAGTGGTTTGCATGTTTGCTTGAATGGTTTGTGCATGGCATATGAGCATCGGTGAGTATCTCGTTGCATGTAAGGCAACTATCCGTGTGCTCCGAAGTTACTGTGATCTCTGATGAGAGATGGCCTAGTCATATGGTGACATGAAAGGCAGTAAGGTGGCATTGTTGTAGCATGCCAGCCTTACGATGTCCGATAAACTCCGATGTTAACGTGGACTGAGTCACGTTATCGTTCTTCCCCTTTTCGTGCCGCCACATGTTTTCTGCCAAGAATACGGTGTAGTAAGTTGGTAACCTCTTTCCGTGTACACACCAAATAGAGGGGTCGGGATGAGGGTTCCAGGGCCCTGGATTAAAGCCAGTCATCCGGTCAGGGGGCATGGGTGTTTCCGGTTGGGACCGAGAGGGGGGGCACCCCTTAGAGCGCGCGTATATAAATTTGATCCCATGCTACGCGAGGTTGTAGCCTCCCCGTCTTAAGGTTTTTCTTGAACGTTGCCGAGGGTGATTCCTGGCTTCGGAATGTTGAATGGGTGTGTACTGGTTAGATGTGTTTCTCCTAAAACACTGTAAACGGAACTAGTCCCCGTGACTACTGAAATCCGTTGGCTGTGGTTAAAGTACAAACTCTGCAGAGTCAAATCCTTCCGAGTCATCGTATCTGTGGTCAAGGACCCTGGCCAGTATGTCTATATCTATGTCAATCCTCGTGGTAAATCCCCGGTGAATAAGCTTAAGTGGTATACCCGTTTGAATCGTTATTCCTGTGGATGGACTAACCTTTATTTTATCTCGTACTTGAATATTCCCGTGAGATGAATTAAATTTATGAACTACTGAATTATTAAGTTATGATATAAGCCCTTTATGTGATGTCGCTCAGACGTCCGACTGTGGTACTCTTGTTATTTACATTTTGATATAAGCCCTTTATGTGATGCCGCTCAGACGTCCGACTGTGGCACCCTTGTTATTTACCTTTTGATATAAGCCCTTTATGTGATGTCGCTCAGACGTCCGACTGTGGCGCTCTTGTTATTTACTTTTTGATATAAGCCCTTTATGTGATGTCGCTCAGACGTCCGACTGTGGCACTCTTGTTATTTACTTTTTGATATAAGCCCTTTATGCGGTGTCGCCTTGACGCCCGACTGCGGCATTGTTATTTTTCCTTTACCCTTCCGAGGAGTCTTTCAGACACTCGATTGGCCCTCAGTATTACTTTGGGATTTCGGGAGGACTACCGCCCGACTTCCCTTTATTTTCCCATGCATTATTATCTCGTTGTCTGAGTGCGCTTGATCTGTTCATATGCATCATGTTTACATTTGTTATATCTTATGTCCGAACTGTCTTGCGAGTACTTTCATAGTACTCACCTGGCTTGTTGATTTGGCCAGATGTGGACGAAGGCGATCTCATGGATGAAGAGTTTGATAGTGAGTTCGACGCCTAGAGGAATCCCAGTCAGCCCCGTGCGATCCTGGATATTGGTCACTTGTATCGTATACGCTTCCGCCACCCACAATAAGTATCCTCGAGCCTCACTCCGACGCTCGAAGAGCTGTTAGTTTTCAGGAGTCATATCACCCACTTCGCTGTGATATATCCACCACCGCTTTTATCGTGAGTTAGTAGTTATGCCACCCTATCCGCCTTTATGTATTATTGGCGTGCTTGTAATAAATTGTTGAGCAGTCTCCGCTCAACCTTGTATTATTTTCAGTACTCCTGGTATTTTTCTTCTGTGAATCAAGATTTTGTCTACCAGTAAGAAGGATTCTTCTTTACTGGTCCGTAAAAGGGATCGATTTCTCAATAAATATTTTTATTGGAAAACCGGTCGTGACAGGGGCGCCCTCCACCCTCGTGGCCACCTCGAAGCTTCCTTGACTTCAACTCCAAGTCTCCTGGATCACGTTCGTTGCAAAAGTCACGCTCCCGAAGGTTTCATTCCGTTTGGACTCCGTTTGATATTCATTTTCTTCGAAACACTGAAATAGGCAAGAAAACAACAATATGGGCTGGGCCTCCGGTTAATAGGTTAGTCTGAAAAATAATATAAAAGTGTATAATAAAGCCCGTAGACATCCAAAACAGATAATATAATAGCATGAATGCTTCATAAATTATAGATACGTTGGAGACGTATCAGCATCCCCAAAGCTTAATTCCTGCTCGTCCTCGAGTAGGTAAATGATAAAAGAAAGAATTTATGAAGTGTGAATGCTAGCAGGTGCACAAGTTTGATCAATGATAATTTCAATCACCTTTTCTAGCATGATTATATGTCATAACAGTAGTTCATCTCATAAAACTTCTCAAGATCAAGTAACAAGCTATTCACATGTTAAAGCATAGACCATAAATTTTCTTGAAAACTAGCAAACTTCATTCTTAGTCATCAGACAATTATAATTCATCTTATTTTCAGGAAGGGTCTATGTCAGAGCTTTGATTTAGCAAACTCCACATACTCAACTATCATATAGTCTTCCATGATTGCTACCACTCAAAGCATATTTTTAGAACAAATAGCATCCATCGAACACAGAGAAAGATAGGGGCTTAGTGTTTCGCCTCCCAACTCACTTATCATATAGATAATTGTCAACAATAATAATTCATGATCAAATATATTTGCATGGCCATATATGCTTAGATCTTTCCCCAACACACGATGCTTGCCAACTAAAGAGTAGGTAGGAATGAGAATGAATACTACTGACTCTTGCATAAAAGTAAAAGATAGGCCCTTCGCAGAGGGAAGCAGGGATTTGCAGAGGTGCCAGAGCTCGATTTTGAAATAGAGATGAAAATAATTTTGAGCGGTATGATCTCATTGTCAACATAACAACCAAGAGTTCCCAATATCTTCCATACTACATACATTATAGGCGGTTCCCAAACAGAATGGTAAAGTTTTTACCCCCCCTCCACCAACAATCATCAATCCATGGCTTGCCCGAAACAACGGGTGCCTCCAACTAACATCAATGCTGGGGGAGTTTTGTTTGCATTTTTTTGATTTGATTTTGATCTTTTGATCATGGGACTGGGCATCCCGGTTACCAGCCATTTTTCTCGTGAATGATGAGCGGAGTCCACTCATCGTGAGAATAACCCACCTAGCATGGAAGATACTGACGGCCCCTAGTCGCTACATGAGCGATTCGGGCATACAAAACAGATTATTATTTGAAGGTTTAGAGTTTGGCACATGCAAATTTAGTTGGAATGGCAGGTAAATACCGCATATAGGTAGGTATGGTGGACACTCATGGAAGAAACTTGGTTCAAGGGATTTGGATGCACAAGCAGTATCCCCGCTTAGTACAGATATTTTGGCTAGCAAAGGATTCTAAAAAGCAAGCACCACATGTTGGAGGATCTATAACAATATAACTTCTATACAAATACACCCAAGCATAACTCATTACGTTGTCTTCCTTGTCCAACTTCAACTAATTTGCTCAGGTTTGAAAATAATTAATGGGGCTCACAATCATAGAAGATGTCTAAGATAGTATATTTATACGTGAAATCTCTCTTCCTTCAATATTTTTTCATGAATTGTTCAAGTGACCAATACAATGCTTGCTAACCTTCAATAAATTTACTACCTCTACTTCTTAGATGTGAAGTCATTACTCCCAACGGGTAAGTATATGAAACATATATAATTTTAGATTTATGACATTCAACTCATTCAACCATTTACTCATAGGATATAAGTGAAGCACATGAGTAAATGACAAACTACTCCAAAAAGATATAAGTGAAGATCAATGAGTAGCTAAATAATTATGTAGCTTTGTGAAGACTCTCTCTCATTTAAGAATTTCAGATCTTGGTATTTTATTCAAACAGCAAGCAAAACAAAATAAAATGACATTGCAAAGATAGCACAACTCATGTGAAGAAGCAAAAACTTAGGCTCAACCAATACTAACCGATAGTTGTTGCAGAAGAAAGGTGTGATGCCTAACGGGGCATCCCCAAGCTTAGATGCTTGAGACTTCTTGAAATATTATCTTGGGGTGCCTTGGGCATCCCCAAGCTTGAGCTTTTATGTCTCCTTAATTCCTTTTATATCACGGTCTACCTAAATCTCAAAAGCTTCATCCACACAAAACTCAATAGGGACTCATGAGATAAGTTAGTATAAACCAATGCAAAAACCTTATCATACGCTACTGTAGAAAATCACTAAAATTATTATTCAACATTGCATACTAAATGCCTCTGCATATTTGATACTCCTATCCTCGAATAGAATCATTAAACAAGCAAACATATGCAAACAATGCAAACATAACAGCAATCTGCCTAAACAGTACAGCCTGTAAAGAATGCAAGATTCATCATACTTCCCTAACTCCAAAAATTATGAAAGAAAATTCCCACTGTAGTAAATTTATCAGAGCTTAATATGCAAAAGGTTTCAACATTTTATCACATTCTGACTTTTCTAAGGAGTTTTTGCAACAACGGTAAACTTTCTGTTTTGAAACAGCAACATGTATACTTGCAAAATAAGCATGGTAAAGGCTATCCTTGACATTTTTATTGAAAATAGAGATGCAAAACATTATTCTAAATAACAGCAAGCAAATACTAACAAAATAAAATGACGCTCCAAGCAAAACACATATCATGTGGTGAATAAAAATATAGCCCCAACTAAAGTTACCGATGAACGAAGACGAAAGAGGGGATGCCATCCGGGGCATCCCCAAGCTTAGGCTCTTGGTTGTCCTTGAATATTACCTTGGGGTGCCTTGGGCATCCCCAAGATTAGGCTGTTGCCACTCCTTATTCCATAGTCCATCGAATCTTTACCCAAAACTTGAAAACTTCACAACACAAAACTCAACAGAAAACTCGTAAGCTCCGTTAGTATAAGAAAATAAATCACCACTTAAAGGTACTGTAATGAACTCATTATTTATTTATATTGGTGTTAAACCTACTGTATTCCAACTTCTCTATGGTTCATACCCTCCGATACTACTCATAGATTCATCAAAATAAGCAAACAACACATAGATAAATAAGAAAACAGAATCTGTCAAAAACAGAATAGTCTGTAGTAATCTGTATGAAACGCAAACGTCTGGAACTCAAATCTGCCAAAATAGGAAAACCTAGATAATTTGATTATTGATCTACTGCAATTGGAATCAGTATTTTATCACTTTCTGGTGATTTTTAACAATTGTTTTCATGAGCAGAAAGTTTCTGTCTTTTTCAGCAAGATCAAATAATTATCGTCCAAGAAGATCCTATAGGTCTTACTTGGCACAAACACTAATTAAAACATAAAACCACATCTAACCAGAGGCTAGATGATTTATTTATTACTAAACAGAACCAAAAAGCAAGAAACTAAAATAAAATTGGGTTGCCTCCCAACAAGCGCTAACGCTTAACGCCCCTAGCTAGGCATGATGATTTCAATGATGCTCACATAAGAGTAAGAATTGAAACATAAAGAGAGCATCGTGAAGCATATTACTAACACATTTAAGTCTAACCCACTTCCTATGCATAGGGATTTTGTGAGAAAACAACTTATGGGAACAATAATCAACTAGCATAGGAAGGCAAAACAAGCATAACTTCAAGATTTTAAGCACATAGAGAGGAAAGTTGATATTATTGCAATTCCTACAAGCATATATTCCTCCCTCATAATAATTTTTAGTAGAATCATGAATGAATTCAACAATATAACCAGCACCTAAAGCATTCTTTTCATGATCTACAAGCATAGAATTTTTATTACTCTCCACATAAGCAAATTTCTTCTCATGAATAGTAGTGGGAGCAAACTCAACAAAATAACTATCATGTGAAGCATAATCCAATTGAAAATTAAAATCATGATGACAAGTTTCATGGTTATCTTTATTATTTATAGCATACGTGTCATCACAATAATCATCATAAACAGGAGGCATGCATTCATGATAATAAATTTGCCCATCAAAACTTGGGGGACAAAAAATATCATCTTCATCAAATATAGCTTCCCCAAGCTTGTGGCTTTGCATATCATTAGCATCATGGGTATTCAAAGAATTCATACTAACAACATTGCAATCATGCTCATCATTCACATATTTTATGCCAAGCATTCTATGTAATTCTTCTTCTAGTACTTGAGCACAATTTTCCTTCCCATCATTTTCACGAAAGACATTAAAAAGATGAAGCATATGAGGCACCCTTAATTCCATTTTTTGTAGTTTTCTTTTATAGACTAAACTAGTGATAAAACAAGAAACGAAAAGATTTGATTGCAAGATCTAAAGATATACCTTCAAGCACTCACCTCCCCGGCAACGGCGCCAGAAACTGCTTGATGTCTACTACGCAACCTTCTTCTTGTAGACGTTGTTGGGCCTCCAAGTGCAGAGGTTTGTAGGACAGTAGAAAATTTCCCTCAAGTGGATGACCTAAGGTTTATCAATCCGTGTGAGGCGTAGGTTGAAGATGGTCTCTCTCAAACAACCCTGCAACCAAATAACAAAGAGTCTCTTGTGTCCCCAACACACCCAATACAATGGTAAATTGTATAGGTGCACTAGTTCGGCGAAGAGATGGTGATACAAGTGCACGATGGATGGTAGATATAGGTTTTTGTAATCTGAAATTATAAAAACAGCAAGGTAACTAATGATAAAAGTGAGCGTAAACGGTATTGCAATGGTAGGAAACAAGGCCTAAGTTTCATACTTTCACTAGTGCAAGTTCTCTCAACAATAATAACATAATTAGATCATATAACAATCCCTCAACATGCAACAAAGAGTCACTCCAAAGTCACTAATAGCGGAGAACAAACGAAGAGATTATGGTAGGGTACGAAACCACCTCAAAGTTATCCTTTTTGATCGATCTATTCAAGAGTCCGTAGTAAAATAACATGAAGCTATTCTTTCCGTTCAATCTATCATAGAGTTCATACTAGAATAACACCTTAAGACACAAATCAACCAAAACCCTAATGTCACCTAGATACTCCATTGTTACCTCAAGTATCCGTGGGTATGATTATACGATATGCATCACACAATCTCATATTCATCTATTCAACCAACAAAAAGAACTTCAAAGAGTGCCCCAAAGTTTCTACCGGAGAGTCAAGACGAAAACGTGTGCCAACCCCTATCATAGGTTCATGGGCGGAACCTGCAAGTTGATCACCAAAACATACATCAAGTGGATCATGTGATATCCCATTGTCACCACAGATAAGCACGGCAAGACATACATCAAGTGTTCTCAAATCCTTAAAGACTCAATCCGATAAGATAACTTCAAAGGGAAAACTCAATCCATTACAAGAGGGTAGAGGGGGAGAAACATCATAAGATCCAACTATAGTAGCAAAGCTCGCGATACATCAATATCGTGCCAAATCAAGAACATGAGAGAGAGAGATCAAACACATAGATACTGGTACATACCCTTAGCCCCGAGGGTGAACTAGTCCCTCCTCGTCATGGAGAGCGCCGGGATGATGAAGATGGCCACCAGTGATGGATTCCCCCTCCGGCAGGGTGCCGGAACAGGGTCCCGAGAGGTTTTTGGTGGCTCCAGAGGCTTGCGGCGGCGGAACTCCAGATATATTCTTGTCCTCGATGTTTTTAGGGTATATGGACTTACATAGGCGAAAGAAGTCGGTCAGGGGAGCCACGAGGGGCCCACGAGATAGGGGGCACGCCCAGTAGGGGGGGCACCCTCCACCCTGGTGGCCACCTCGAAGCTTCCTTGACAACTCCAAGTCTCCTGGATCACGTTCGTTCCAAAAATCACGCTCTCGAAGGTTTCATTCCGTTTGGACTCCGTTTGATATTCCTTTTCTTCGAAACACTGAAATAGGCAAGAAAACAACAATATGGGCTGGGCCTCCGGTTAATAGGTTAGTCCCAAAAATAATATAAAAGTGTATAATAAAGCCCGTAAACATCCAAAACAGATAATATAATAGCATGAATGCTTCATAAATTATAGATACATTGGAGACGTATCAAAGAACGACCCGCTAGCCCAAGAGCTGGAAAAATGTCGGACACAGCTAACTGCTGCTACTGCCGAATTGGAAGAGTCCAAGAAGGCTTTGTCTGGTAATATTTACCTCTATCGAGAAATAATAATTATATACCAGTTTGTGCTAATATTGTTGCTTATCACAACAGGATCGTCCGACCAATTGGAGGTGAAACTGGGAAGCCGCTCAGACGGGCGAGAAAGAGGCGAAAAGAGTACACGCCGCAGGAGAGCGCGTTCTGACCCGAGTCAGAGAGGAGAAAAAAACTCCAGGATGCAAACACCCAGCTGGGCGAGGAGCTGAAAGATGTGCGGGCCCAGCTAGCCAACTCCGTGAAGGAGAATAAAAGGCTGCAAGGTGGCATATTCAGTATGTGGCCGAACTTACCTTATGATAGTTCGGAGAGAAAAGGAACTGATAGAGTTGTGTTTGCAGGTATGCTGACAGGCCGTCCCGAAGAGGAGATGTCCGTATTGTCGGACGATCTGCTGCAAGGGCTATCGCAAATGCACGAGCAAGCTCGGCAGGCAATGCGGAGTGTTGCCAAGGCCTTATGGCCATCCGCCTCCCCTCCAAGAAGTATGGAGGAGCTTGTAGGGCTATTCAAGGGAGCGCGGCGGTGTATCCGATTATGGAAAATATCGGCCTGCCGAGAGGGTGCGCGAGAGGCCTGGGCCATGGTGAAAACACGGTATACCAAGCTTGATCCGAATTGCATGGCCCGGGTCGTACCTCTAGGGTCAGACAGAAAAGAAGTTCCCGTTAATTTGGTATATGACCAAGTAGCAGTAGCAGCCAAATATTCTCAACAGGATTGTAAGTTAGACAACCTGTTGGATGGTATAGAGGAGGAAAATTATGAGTCCAAGTGACTATGTACTTTCCTTGATATATGTAACTCTAGCTGAATTGTAAAACGGTTGTCATGGCAGACCTTTTTGCTTCAACCTCGGGACCCGAAGGTGCGGAGTGTTTCCGAATACTAGTGCGGCCGAATAGACCGGGGTATGCGTGGGAACCAGGCGTAGTGGTCATAGTTTCTTGAACAGACTAGTTATGTTATATTACGTTAAGGTTGTAAGAAACATCTTCCAGAGAGAATAGTTCTGTTAAGGGTTCCTTTCCCTGGGTGTGCATGCGTTGATGTGCATGTCCGAACTGTGATTGAAAAATCGCAGTATATTTAACTTCTGGGGTTTCACGATGGAGTGGATGCAAAAAACATCTTTAATTCACTGACCGAATATTCCCTTAAGAACGCTAGCTTTCTGCTTCACCCAGTCTGAGGTACACATCCGGATGACCCGGCAGTAACAATCGCAGAGGTGCTCCCTTTATGCCCTAGCCGAACTAATGGGAACATAGGGCATAAGCACATGAGCCAAGCAACCCAGCTTGGCCAAAACTTAAGTCATATCGATGCATATAATGGCGAAGAAAAGGTACATATGGGGAAAAACGCATATGTGATGAGCTTGATGGTCGGAAAATAATAATAGCAAGCTTCTGTCCAAGAAGCCCCCAGGAATAATGGACGTACATATTTGGAGATGTATGCGTCAGGGGTGCACGGTCTAACCGCATGAAAGCTCTAGGGCTAAAGAGAAAAAACGAAAAGAGAGAAAAAATGATGGAAACACCAGGGAGAAGGAGACGAACAAAGAGTTCGGCGCTAGGCATAGAATCTTTGGGGTCTGGCCGCGTTCCAGGGGTTCGGGTCTAGGCGATTGTCTGACGCATCACACACGCAGTACGATCCTCTGGTGAGAACTTCGTCAATGATGAAGGGCCCTTCCCACTTGGGCTTGAGTTTGTCCTTTTTCTTCTCCGGCAGGCGTAGAACGAGTTCGCCAACGTTATAAGTCTTGGCCCGCACTTCTCTGCTTTGATATCTGCGAGCTTGCTGTTGATAAAATGTGGAACGGGCTTTTGCAACATCGCGCTCCTCCTCCAGGGCATCTAAGCTGTCCTGCCGATCAAGCTCGGCCTCTCTCTCTTCATATTTGCGCACTCGAGGTGAGTCATGAATAATGTTGCAAGGTAACACTGCCTCTGCGCCGTACACCATGAAGAAAGGTGTGTATCCAGTGGTGCAATTCGGCGTGGACCACAGCCCCCAGAGTACGAAGTCGAGCTCCTCAACCGAGTGCTTGTCTGATTCTTTCAAAGACCGCACTAGTCTAGGCTTGATGCCGCTCATAATAAGACCATTGGCCCGTTCGACTTGACCGTTTGTTTGTGGATGGTAGACAGAGGCGTAATCGAGCTTGATGCCCAGATTAGCGCACCAGGTTTGTACTTCGTCGACCGTGAAATTAGAGCCGTTATCAGTGATGATGCTGTGTGGAACCCCATAACGGTGCATCACGCTGGATATGAATTCTATCACCGGCTCGGACTCGGCCGTTTTAACTGTTTTGGCCTCTATCCACTTAGTGAATTTATCCACCATGACCAGCAGATATTTTTTCTTATGGCTTCCTCCTTTAAGGGGTCCGACCATATCTAGTCCCCAGACCGCAAAAGGCCAAGTGATGGGGATTGTTTGTAGGGCAGTGGGGGGCATATGGCTTTGGTTGGCGAAGAGTTGGCATCCGACGCAACGTTGGACAAGGTCATGTGCATCTGCTCGGGCCGTCGGCCAATAAAATCCTGTACGGAAGGCCTTGCTAACAAGAACCCGAGCTGCAGCGTGGTGCCCGCCGAGACCGGCATGAATCTCATCCAGGAGCTGCCGCCCCTCCTCCTCGGAGATACATCTTTGAAGGACTCCGGTAGTGCTTTTCTTGTAGAGCTCTCGTTGTGAACCTTGTAGGCCTTCGAATGCCGGACAATGCGGCGGGCCTCATTCTGATCCTCAGGGAGTTCCTTCCTACTAAGGTAAGCCAAGAAGGGTTCGGTCCATGGGGCAATGACTGCCATGGTGAGATGGGCCGACGGTGTTATTTCGGTGGCTGAGTCTCCGATGATATGGGTGTGTTCGGAATCTGGGGTTGTGTTCGGATCCGAACTAGTGTTGCCGCTTTCCCCTTGCCACACCATAGATGGCTTGAAAAGCCTTTCTAGAAAGATGTTAGGTGGGACAGGGTCGCGCTTGGCGCCGATGCGGGCGAGGACAACCGCCGCTTGATTACTTTCTCGGGCCACATGATGAAACTCGAGCCCCTCGAACCGAGCCGACATTTTTAGGACGGCATTACGATAAGCCGCCATCTTTGGGTCTTTGGCGTCGAAGTCTCCATTTATTTGAGATATTGTGAGGTTTGAGTTCCCGCACACTTCCAAGCATTGTATGCCCATGGAGACAGCCATTCGAAGGCCATGCAATAAGGCTTCGTATTCGGCTGCATTATTAGAGTCTGTGTATAATATTTGGAGTATGTACTGGACGACGTCTCTAGTGGGGGACGTTAAAACGACGCCCGCTCCTAGTCCTGCCAGCATTTTGGAACCATCAAAATACATAACCCAGTTGGAATATGTGCCATACTCTTTAGGGAGTTCGGCCTTTGTCCATTCGGCGACGAAGTCAGCCAGTACTTGGGATTTAATGGCTCGACGCGGTTTGTATGTTATGTCGAATGGAAGGAGCTCAATGGCCCATTTGGCAATCCGGCCCGTAGCATCGCGGTTATTTATTATGTCATTGAGTGGTACTTCGGAAGCCACTGTGATCGAACACTCCTGGAAATAGTGTCGTAGCTTCCGGGATGCCATGAAGACCGCGTATTATATCTTTTGATAATGGGGGTACCGGGATTTGCATGGTGTGAGGACAGTGGATACATAGTATACTGGCTTCTGAAGCGGGAATCTGTGTCCGTCCTGTGCTCGTTCAACGACGAGCATGGCACTCACCACCTGGTGTGTTGCCGATATGTATAATAACATGGGTTCACCGACCTTCGGCAGGGCCAGGATTGGGTTGCTAGCCAGAAGATTTTTTATTTCTTCCAGTCCGGCCGTTGCCGCATCCGTCCACTCGAAGTGATCGGTGCGCCGTAGAAGGCGATAGAGCGGCAATGCCTTTTCTCCCAATCTGGAGATAAAGCGGCTTAAAGCTGCCACGCAACCGGCATGTTTTTGGACCTGTTTGAGGTCCGCTGGCATAGCCAATTGTGACAAATCCCGGATTTTGGCTGGATTTGCTTCAATTCCTCTATTGGAGACGATGCAGCCTAGCAGTTTTCCCGCGGGAACGCCGAAAACGCATTTTTCCGGATTGAGCTTAATGTCGTATGCACAGAGGTTGTCGAATGTGAGACATAAATCGTCTATGAGTGTTTCGACGTGTCTAGTTTTGATGACGATGTCGTCCACATATGCTTCAACTGTCTTGCCGATCTGTTTCTCCAGGCATGTTTGGATCATGCGGTGATAGGTGGCTCCAGCGTTTTTGAGCCCGAAGGGCATGGTGTTGAAGCAGAATGGCCCATATGGGGTAATGAATGCTGTTGCAGCTTGATCGGACTCCATCATTTTAATCTGATGGTATCCGGAATATGCGTCGAGGAAGCACAGTGAGTCATGTCCTATGGTAGCATCAATGATCTGGTCGATGCGGGGGAGGGGGAAGGGATCCTTGGGGCAAGCCTTATTGAGGTCTTTGAAGTCGACACACAGGCGCCAGGATTTGTCCTTCTTTGGCACCATCGCGAGGTTTGCCAACTAGTCCGGGTGTTTTATTTATCTAATGAATCCAGCCTCTATTAGCTTGGCTAGCTCCTCCCCCATAGCTTGATGTTTGGGTTCGGAAAAACGCCGCAGTGTTTGTTTGACCGGTTTATATCCCTTCAATATATTGAGGCTGTGTTCCGCCAACTTGCGTGGGATTCCTGGCATATCAGAAGGGTGCCAGGCGAATATATCCCAGTTCTCGCACAGGAAATCCCGTAGCACGATATCAACCGTTGGGTCTAGTTGTGCCCCAATAGATGCTGTCTTCTTGGGGTCCGTTGGATGGACTTGGAATTTGACTATTTCTTCTGCCGGTTTGAATGAGGTGGATTTGGGTCGTTTGTGTAGGATCACATCGTCCCTGTCCACCGTGGAGCATACTGCGGTTAATTCTTCGGCCGCGAGGGATTCGGATAGTGCCTCAAGGGCCAAGGATGCGGTTTTGTTTTTGGCGCGGAGTGCTATGTCCGGATCACTGGCGAGAGTGATTATACCGTTAGGCCCGGGCATCTTAAGCTTCATGTATCCGTAATGAGGTATAGCTTGGAAGCGTGTAAATGCCTCTCGCCCCAAGAGGGCGTGATATCCACTGTTAAAAGGGGCCACTTGGAAGGTTATCTCTTCGGAGCGATAATTCTCCGGCGTGCCGAATACCACGTCAAGTGTGATTTTTTCCGCACACCGCACCTCTCGACTGGGAATGATTCCTCGGAAGGTTGTGCTGCTTTGCTCGATGCGGCTCCTGTCGCTATTTCCATTTTGTGGAGTGTATCCTCATAGATGAGGTTTAGTCCGCTGCCGCCGTCCATGAGAACCTTGGCGAGCCGAAAGCCGTCCACGATTGGACTGAGGACCAAGGCGACTGGTGCCCGAACTGTCCTATATTTGGGTTCGTCATTGGCATTAAAAGTTATAGCCGTGTCATTCCAAGGGTTTATTGTTGCAATTTGGCAGACTTCGGCAAGTTCGCGGAGTGCCCTTTTGCGCCTGTTGTTGGAAGCGAATGTCTCGAAGACCGTCAGTACTCCGGGGTCGTCGTCTTCTGGGGGGTGTTGTTCTGGGGTGTTCTTGGTGAGGATATCCTCGCCGCTCTTGGCCACTTGCCGGAGTATCCAACATGCTCTAAGGCTGTGGGTTGGTATGTTATCCGGTGTTGTATGTATTTTGCATGGCCCATCGAGCCATGCTTCCAGAACGGTTCCGCGCCCCGTAATGGGCTTATATTTCTTTATTATTGGACCGGGCGTGCCACGAGGCTGCGCCCTTTTCGCCTGAACGAGGGGTTGAGTAGGGACCGATGGTTCCCAATGGGCTGCCTAAGTTTTCCAGGCGCTTTCCATTGCGCTGTACTTCTGTACGATAGTTGCCAATTCAGCAAAGTGTAATATGCGACGGCGGTTAATGGCGTTGAGGATTCCTTCATCCATGCAATTGTTGCGGAATGCTGAGATTGCTTCCTCGTCGCTGCAATCTTTAATCTTGTCTTT
This sequence comes from Aegilops tauschii subsp. strangulata, assembly GCF_002575655.3. Taxonomy (NCBI): domain Eukaryota; kingdom Viridiplantae; phylum Streptophyta; class Magnoliopsida; order Poales; family Poaceae; genus Aegilops; species Aegilops tauschii. Next base: position 53,484,455 of record NC_053039.3, read on the forward strand.
GACATGAAGGAATCTGGCCCAGAAGTGGTGGATTGTTTCCTGAGACTACTGTTGTATGCTCATGAGAGCGCTTATATTTGGGTGGGTGGGTGGTTTTAAATCCGAACCCTGGCTCAATTTTGGATCCGGAGTCTGAAGGTCTTCCGAACTTAACAGATCGGGCTCCGAGATATCCACTGACTTCTTAGGCCCGTCGTCCGATTCTATGTTCGGAGGGCAGGATGCATCTCTTCGCAGGTGGGTGTCTGGCTCTTCGAGGTCGGAGATCCAGACACAGTCCGTCCTCGGTATGGAGGAAGAGTTGTCGTCTCACTCCTCGACTACCGCTATCTGGTGGGTGATCGGTGGAGATTTGATTTCTCTCTGATCGGGTTTATGCCCAATTCGATCGTAGTCTATAGCAACCCCCAGGGCGGCGATGCGATCTAGGAGCTCGTTTAAAGACGAAAGCTCCGCCGGATCCATCTGCTTGGAGTGTTCGGAGTCGATACAAAGGGGATTTTTGATGACCCGAGAGGTCATCGTCGGCTTAACGGCCGAATGGGCGGTCATGGTAAAGCCGCCCAGCCAGAGGGTTTGGCCTGGGGCCAGTGCTCCTCCGGAGGTGATATTGTCCTTGAGAACAAGGAGAGCCATCGATCCTATCTTTGACGTCATAGTGGAACTCTCAATGAAAGCACCAATGTCGGTGTCAAAACCGGTGGATCTCGGGTAGGGGGTCCCGAACTATGCGTCTAAGGTCGATGGTAACAGGAGACGGGGGACACAATGTTTACCCAGGTTCGAGCCCTCTCTATGGAGGTAATACCCTACTTCCTACTTGATTGATCTTGATGAATATGAGTATTACAAGAGTTGATCTACCACGAGATCGTAATGGCTAACACCCTAGAAGTCTAGCCTGTTTGACTATGGCTATCTGTCTTCGGCTCTACAGACCTAACCCTCTGGTTTATATAGACACCGGGGGGATCTAGGGTTACATAAGGTCGGTTTACAGAGAAAAGAATCATCATATTCAGTTGCCGAGCTTGCCTTCCACGCCAAGGAGAGTCCCATCCGGATATGGGTGGAGTCTTCAATCTTCGCATCTTCATAGCCCATCAGTCCGGCCCATGGCTAATAGGCCGGACGCCCGAGGACCCCTTAGTCCAGAACTCCCTCATGCGGTGCCCCCTCCACAGATTTCCAACTCGGTCATATCGTTGTAGTGCTTAGGCGAAGCCCTGTGCCGGTAGCTTCATCATCACCATCATCACGCTGTCGTGCTGACGAAACTCTCCCTCGGCCTCAGCTGGATCAAGAGTACGAGGGAGTTCACCGAGCTGAACGTGTGCAGATCATAGAGGTGCCGTGCATTCGGTACTTGGATCGGTTGGATCGCGAAGACGTTCGACTACATCAACCGTGTTACTAAACGCTTCCGCTTTCAGTATACGAGGGTACGTGGACACACTCTCCCCGCTCGTTGCTATGCATCACCTAGATGGATCTTGCGTGTGTGTAGGCAAAACATTTGAAATACTATGTTCCCCAATAGTGGCATCCGAGCCAGGTCTATGCGTAGATGTTATATGCACGAGTAGAACACAAAGAGTTGTGGGCGATAATAGTCATACTGCCTACCAGCATGTCATATTTTGATTCGGCGGTATTGTTGGATGAAGCGGCTTAGACCGACATTACGCGCACGCTTACGCGAGACTGGTTCTACCGACGTGCATCACACACAGGTGGCTAGTGGGTGTCTGTTTCTCCAACTTTAGTTGAATCGAGTGTGACTACGCTCGGTCCTTGTTGAAGGTTAAAACAACAAACTTGACGAAAAATCGTTGTGGTTTTGATGCATAGGTAAGAACGGTTCTTGCTAAGCCCGTAGCAGCCACGTAAAACTTGCAACAACAAAGTAGAGGACGTCTAACTTGTTTTTGCAGGGCATGTTGTGATGTGATATGGTCAAGACGTGATTATATAAATTGTTGTATTGGATGATCATGTTTTGTAACACAGTTATCGGCAACTGGCAGGAGCCATATGGTTGTCGCTTTATTGCATGAAATGCAATCGCCATGTAATTGCTTTACTTTATCACTAAGCGGTAGCGATAGTCGTGATAGCAATAGTTGGCGAGACGACAATGATGCTTCGATGGAGATCAAGGTGTCAAGCCGGCGACGATGGTGATCATGACGGTGCTTTGAAGATGGAGATCAAAGGCACAAGATGATGATGGCCATATCATATCACTTATATTGATTGCATGTGATGTTTATCCTTTATGCATCTTATTTTGCTTAGTTCGGCGGTAGCATTATAAGATGACCTCTCACTAAATTTCAAGGTATAAGTGTCCTCCCTGAGTATGCACCGTTGCGACAGTTCGTCGTGCCGAGACACCACGTGATGATCGGGTGTGATAAGCTCTACGTTCACATACAACGGGTGCAAGCTAGTTTTGCACACGCAGAACACTCGGGTTAAACTTGACGAGCCTAGCATATGCAGATATGGCCTCGGAACACTGAGACCGAAAGGTCGAGCGTGAATCATATAGTAGATATGATCAACATAGTGATGTTCACCATTGAAAACTACTCCATCTCACGTGATGATCGGACATGGTTTAGTTGATATGGATCACGTGATCACTTAGATGATTAGAGGGATGTCTATCTAAGTGGGAGTTCTTAAGTAATATGATTAATTGAACTTTAATTTATCATGAACTTAGTCCTGATAGTATTTGCATAACTATGTTGTAGATCAATAGCTCACGATGAAGCTCCCCGTTTATTTTTTATATGTTCCTAGAGAAAAATAAGTTGAAAGATGATAGTAGCAATGATGCGGACTTGGTCCGTGATCTGAGGATTATCCTCATTGCTGCACAGAAGAATTATGTCCTTGATGCACCGCTAGGTGACAAACCTATTGCAGGAGCAGATGCACATGTTATGAACGTTTGACAAAGCTCGGTATGATGACTGCTTAATAGTTTAGTGCACCATGCTTTACGGCTTAGAACCGGGACTTCAAAAACGTCTTGAACGCCACAGAGCATATAAGATGTTCTAAGAGTTGAAATTGGTAGTTCATACTCATGCCCGTGTCAAGAGGTATGAGACCTCTGACAGTACTTTGCCTACAAGATGGAAGAGAATAGATCAACCAGTGAGCATGTGCTCAGATTGTCTGGGTACTACAATTGCTTGAATCAAGTGGGAGTTAATCTTCCAAATAAGATAGTAATTGACAAAGTTCTCTAGTCACTATCACCAAGTTACTAGAACTTAGTGTTGAACTATAATATGCAAGGGATGACGAAAGTAATTCCCAAGATCTTCGCGATGCTGAAATCGGCGAAGGTAGAAATCAAGAAATAGCATCAAGTGTTGATGGTTAACAAGACCACTAGTTTCAAGAAAAGGGCAAAGGGAAAGAAAGAGGAACTTCAAAGAAGAATAGCAAGCAAGTTGCTGCTCCCATGAAGAAGCCCAAAGCTAGACCCAAGCCTGGAACTGAGTGCTTCTACTACAAAGGAAATGGTCACTGGAAGTGGAACTGCCCTAGATACTTGGCGGATAAGAAGGATGGCAAAGTGAAAAAATTATATTTTATATACATGTTATTGATGTGTACTTTACTAGTGTTTATAGCAACCCCTCACTATTTGATAATGGTTTAGTTGCTAAGAGTAGAAACTAAAACAGGAGTTGCAGAATAAACACATACTAGTTATGGGCGAAGTGACGATGTGTGTTGGAAATGATTCCAAGGTTGATAAGATCACCATGGCACACTCCCTCTGCCTTCGAGATTAGTGTTGGACCAAAATAAATGTTATTTGGTCTTTGCGTTGAGCATGAATATGATTGGATCATGTTTATTGCAATACAGTTATTCATTTAAATCAAAGAATAATTGTTGTTCTGTTTACATGAATAAAACCTTCTGTGGTCATACACTTAATATAAATGGTTTATTGAATCTTGATCGTAATGATACACATATTCATAATATTGATGCCAAAAGATGCAAAGTTGATAATGATAGTGCAACATATTTGTGGCACTGCCGTTTAGGTCATATTGGTGTAAAGTGCATGAAGAAACTCCATGCTGATGGGCTTTTGGAATCACTTGATGCTTGCGAACCATGCCTCATGGGAAAGATGACTAAGACTCCGTTCTCCGGAACAATGGAGCAAGCAACTGACTTATTGGAAATAATACATACTGATGTATGCGATCCGATGAGTGTTGAGGCTTGCGGCAGGTATCGTTATTTTCTGACCTTCACAGATGATTTGAGAAGATATGGGTATATCTACTTGATGAAACATAAGTCTGAAATATTTGAAAAGTTCAAAGAATTTCAGAGTGAAGTGGAAAATCATCGTAATAAGAAAATAAAGTTTCTATGATCTGATCGCGGAAACAAATATTTGAGTTACAAGTTTGGTCTTCATTTGAAACAATGTGGAACAGTTTCGCAACTCATGCCACCTGGAACACCACAGCGTAATGGTGTGTCCGAACGTCATAACCGTACTTTATTAGATATGGTGCGATCTATGATGTCTCTTACCGATTTATCACTATCGTTTTGGGGTTATGCATTAGAGACAACTACATTCAGGTTAAATAGGGCACCATCTAAATCCGTTGAGACAACACCATATGAACCGTGGTTTGGCAAGAAACCTAAGCTGTTGTTTCTTAAAGTTTGGGGTTGCGATGCTTATGTGAAAAAGTTTCAGCCTGATAAGCTCAAACCCAAATCGGAGAAGTGCGTCTTCATAGGATACACAAAAGTTGGGTACACCTTCTATCAGAGATCCGAAGGCAGGATCTTTGTTGCTAAGAGTGGATCCTTTCTAGAGAAGGAGTTTCTCTCGAAAGAAGTGAGTGGGAGGAAAGTAGAACTTGATGAGGTAACTGTACCTGCTCCCTTATTGGAAAGTAGTTCATCACAAAAATCAGTTCCAGTGATTCCTACACCAATTAGTGAGGAATCTAATGATGGTGATCATGAAACTTCTGATCAAGTTACTACCGAACCTCGTAGGTCAACCAGAGTAAGATCCGCACCAGAGTGGTATGGTAATCCTGTTCTGAAAGTCATGTTACTTGACCATGACGAACCTACGAACTATGAGGAAGCGATGATGAGCCCAGATTCCGCGAAATGGCTTGAGGCCATGAAATCTGAGATGGGATCCATGTATGAGAACAAAGTATGGACTTTGGTTGACTTGCCGGATGATCGGCAAGCCATAGAGAATAAATGGATCTTCAAGAGGAAGATGGACGATGATAGTAGTGTAACTATCTACAAAGCTCGAATTGCCGCAAAAAAGGTTTTTCGACAAGTTCAAGGTGTTAACTACGATGAGAATTTCTCACTCGTATCGATGCTTAAAGTCTGTCCGAATCATGTTAGCAATTGCCGCGTTTTATGAAATCTGGCAAACGGATGTCAAAACTATATTCCTTAATGGATTTATTAAAGAAGAGTTGTATATGATACAACAAGAAGGTTTTGTCAATCCTAAAGGTACTAACAAAGTGTGCAAGCTCCAGCGATCCATCTATGGACTGGTGCAAGCATCTCGGAGTTGGAATATACGCTTTGATAAGGTGATCAAAGCATATGGTTTTATACAGACTTGTGGTGAAGCCTGTATTTACAAAGAAAGTGAATGGGAGCACTACAACATTTCTGATAAGTATATGTGAATGACATATTGTTGATCAGAAAGAAGCTGCTTACATATTGAGCATCAAGATCTATAGAGATAGATCAAGACGCTTGATAAGTTTTTTCAATGAGTACATACCTTGACAAGATTTTGAAGTAGTTCAAAATGGAACAACCGAAGAAGGAGTTCTTGCCTGTGTTGCAAGGTGTGAAGTTGAGTCAGACTCAATGCCCGACCACTGCAGAAAATAGAAAGAGAATGAAAATTCATTCCCTATGCCTCAGTCATAGGTTCTATGAAGTATGCTATGCTGTGTACCAGACCTATTGTGAACCGCACCATGAGTTTGGCAAGAGGGTACAATAGTGATCCAGGAGTGGACCACTGGACAGCGGTCAAAATTATCCTTAGTGGAATAAGGAGATATTTCTCGGTTATGGAGGCGATAAAGATTTCATCGTAAAGAGTTACGCCGATGCAAGCTTTGACACTAATTCGGATGACTCTAAGTCACAATCTGGATACATATTGAAAGTGGGAGCAACTAGCTAGAGTAGCTCCATGCATAGCATTGTAGACATAGAAATTTGCAAAATACATACGGCTCTGAATGTGACAGACCCATTGACTAAGCTTCTCTCACAAGCAAAACATGATCACACCTTAGTACTCTTTGGGTGTTAATCACATAGCGATGTGAACTAGATTATTGACTCTAGTAAAACCCTTTGGGTATTATTCACATGGCGACGTGAACTAATCACATGGTGATGTAAACTATTGGTGTTAAATCACATGGCGATGGGAACTAGATTATTGACTCTAGTGCAAGTGGGAGACTGAAAGAAATATGCCCTATCGGCAATAATAAAGTTGTTATTTATATTTCCTTATATCATATAAATGTTTATTATTCATTCTAGGATTGTATTAACCGAAAACTTAGTACATGTGTGAATACATAGACAAACAGATTGTCACTAGTATGCCTCTACTTAACTAGCTCGTTAATCAAAGATGGTTAAGTTTCCTAGCCATAGACATGAGTTGTCATTTGATTAACGGGATAACATCATTAGAGAATGATGTGATTGACAAGACCCATCCGTTAGCTTAGCACGATGATCATTTAGTTTGTTGCTATTGCTTTCTTCATGACTTATACATGATCCTATGACTATGAGATTATGCAACTCCCGAATACCGGAGGAACACTTAGTGTGCTATCAAACTTCACAACGTAACTGGGTGATCATAAAGATGCTCTACAGTGTCTCCGATGGTGTTTGTTGAGTTGGCATAGATCGAGATTAGGATTTGTCACTCCGTGTATCGGAGAGGTATCTCTGGGCCCTCTTTGTAATGCACATCACTACGAGCCTTGCAAGCAATGTGACTAATGAGTTATTTACGGGATGATGCATTACGGAACAAGTAAAGAGACTTGCCGGTAATGAGATTGAACTAGGTATGAGGATACTGACGACCGAATCTCAGGCAAGTAACATACCGATGACAAAGGGAACAACGTATGTTGTTATGCGGTTTGACAGATAAAGATCTTCGTAGAATATGTAGGAACAAATATGAGCATCCAGGTTCCGCTATTGGTTATTGATCGGAGATGTGCCTCGCTCATGTCTACATAGTTCTCGTACCCATAGGGTCCGCACGCTTAACGTTCGATGACGATCGGTATTATGAGTTTACGTGTTTTGATGTACCGAAGGTTATTCGGATTCCCGGATGTGATCACAGACATGAAGAGGAGTCTCGAAATGGTAGAGACATAAAGATCGATGTATTGGAAGGCTATGTTTGGACACCGGAATGGTTCCAGATGAGTTCGGGCATTTTCTGGAGTACCGAGAGGTTACCGGAACTCCCCGGGGAGTCAATGGGCCCTATTGGGCCTTAGTGGAAGAGAGGAGGAGGCGGCCAGGTGGAGAGCGCACCCCCCCAAGCCCAATCGGAATTGGGGTGGGGGGCCGGCCCCCCTTTCCTTCTCTCCCTCTCCCTCTTCCTTCTTCTCCTACTCCAACTAGGAATGGGGGAAACCTACTCCTACTGGGAGTAGGAACCCCCCCTTGGGCACGCCCTATGAGGGCCGGTGTCGGTGTCAAAACCGGCGGATCTCGGGTAGGGGGTCCCGAACTGTGCGTCTAAGGCTAATGGTAACAGGAGGTGGGGGACACAATGTTTACCCAGGTTCGGGCCCTCTCGATGGAGGTAATACCCTACTTCCTGCTTGATTGATCTTGATGATATGAGTATTACAAGAGTTGATCTACCACGAGATTGTAGAGGCTAAACCCTAGAAGCTAGCCTATGATTCTAATTGTTGATGATGTTGGTCCTACGGACTAAACCCTCCGGTTTATATAGACATCGGAGGGGGCTAGGGTTGCACAGAGTCGGTTACAGAGGAGGAGATCTACATATCCGAATTGCCAAGCTTGCCTTCCACGCCAAGGAGAGTCCCATCCGGACACGGGACGAAGTCTTCAATCTTGTATCTTCATAGTCCAACAGTCCGGCCAAAGTATATAGTCTGGCTGTTCGAGTACCCCCTAATCCAGGACTTCCTGAGTAGCCCCTGAACTAGGCTTCAATGACGATGAGTCCGGCGCGCAGATTGTCTTCGGCATTGCAAGGCGGGTTCCTCCTCCGAATACTCCATAGAAGATTTTGAACACAAGGATCGTGTCCGGCTCTGCAAAACAAATTCCACATACCATCGTAGAGAGAATAATATTCCACAAATCTAATCCGCTGACAACTTTTCATAGTGTGACATCATGCCGAGGCCCGGTTATTATTCAAACCGTTTTTCTCAACTAGCAGCTGCACATATTGCGAGGCGGTTTTATTGGCACGTCTTGTCGAAGCAGAGATCTTGTCCCCTTATCATGGGATTCTCGTCAATACGGGTCTGGGTAACCCAACCGCGCCGTTAACACGATGCTTGGGAAACGAGCGAGTTTTACGGGGCAAGTGGGGAGGCACATGGTTTCTACCGCCTCTATAAAGAGATAAGGATTCACCCTTTTTCCACCCACGCCTTCTTCTTCCTCTGCTCATCCATTTCCCCTCGCTCGAGCTCTAGCGCCCAAGCCTTCTCCTTTTCCGCAAAGTCACTCAAGCATGTCCGGAGCGGGAGGCAAGTGGATGGCTTCCACCGTTAAGGTGGAGGACATCAAGAAGCTTCGGGAGGCCGGATACTTGGCCGCAGACATCGCGCACCGGCTCCCTACCGAAGGACAGGTCATCCCTACCCCAGAGCCTCAGGAGAGGGTAGTGTTTCTCCCTCACTTCGTCTGCGGACTGGGATTTCCCCTCCACCCATTTGTCTGCGGGCTCATGTTCTACTACGGGCTGGACTTCCATGATCTGGCCCCCAATTTCATCCTCAACATCTCGGCGTTCATCGTCGTGTGCGAGGCCTGCCTCCGCATTGCGCCCCACTTCGGCCTATGGCTGAAGACCTTCAACGTGAAGCCGAAGGTGGTGGTGGGCCAGCAAGCGGAGTGCAGAGGTGCCATGGTGGGCAAAATGCCCAATGTCACTTGGCCCGAAGGCTCCTTTGTGGAGACCGTAAAGGGGTGGAAATCGGGGTGGTTCTACATCACCGAGCCGCGCGACACCAACTGGGTGGCGGCCCCCGAATTTCGATCCGGCATCCCCATGCGGCTCACCTCCTAGAAGAAGAAGGGCTTAGCCCGGGGCTCACTGGTAGAGCTGACCGGACTCCAGATCTGTATTAAAAACATGATAGGCAAGAAAATCAAGCTTGTCAATGTGGTCCAGGCCATGCTCGCCCGCCGGATCCTTCTGTGTCAAAGACGGGCTTTCAATATGTGGGAGTTCGACCCAGCCGAACACCAGACGCTGCAAGAGCTCTTCGACACAACGCACGAAGATGTTTGGAAAGTGCTATTCAAGGCTAACGAGGTACCACCACCCATTACCGAAGATCACGGACTCAGCGCGAGGCGCTCCGCCAATCCGGTGAGTTTTTACATTCTGCAAGACGTGCACCTTTTTTTACCAGCACATCCGCGGTAGGAATCTAAACTTCCATGTCCATTTATCAGTACTGGGTAGAGTTAGCAGAGCGGATTGACTGTCCGGCTCCATTACCCGAAGATACAACATCGGCACTTTTGCTAGAGATGTTGTCTCCGGCGCCTTATGAGGTACCGAAGAAGAAGGTCAATAAGAAGGCCGCGGGGACCAGAAAAGGTCTCCGGCGCAAGGTTGTATCGGACTCATCGTTCGAGGATACGGAGGCGCACTCCTCCAACAAAGAGGAGGAAGAAGTAGCAGAAATGCCTCCCCCGGCGACCGGGGGGAGAAGAAAAGGAAGGCCGCCTCATCTGGGGAGGCCGAAGGGTCCAAGAGGGGAAAAACCCTCCCTCCGGACCACTCCACCACTACCGCCTACAGCGACGAGGAGTGGTTGCCCAGGGACAAGCCCCTGGCGAACAGTAAGTATCCGGATACTATAATACTTCCGGTACGTATTGCTTTATTGATTCTTATCATGTTAAATACGATCGTGCAGTCCGGCCAAGTCCCACATCAACGTATCCTCCTCGGACGGGTCTTTGAGTCAATCGGCGATGAACAGCGATTCACTCCCTACGGCCACTTCCCCCCGGCCCGCGGACGATACCGAGGTGCTGTCCCAGAGGATACTGGACCAAGGGGAGATTGTTCTGGAGACGCCCCAAGGCGAAATCCCCGACGCCGGGCACATGGGGGGAAAGACCCCCATGGATTCTGATAACGGGGGCCGCGGTAAGTTCGGCCCCCAGCCGGATACTGCGCCCAAACCTCCGACAGTTCCGGATTCAGGTAGGCAGCCCCTTGCTAAGGAGGGCGAGCCGCCTGTGGCGATGACCTCTGTCCATCCAGAGGCATCGGACAACTTGCTGGAAGCGCTTCGCGGCGCTTCCATTGACGAAGAGCACCGCACCATCATGAGTGCGGTGATTGAGAAGGTCTGGTCCGCCAAGAGCGGATTGACCGAAGCCAGCGTCAGCCTCCTAACAGGCTTCGAGGTAAGTAATAAAATTTTAAGAAAATATCACAGTATAGACAGTAGCCCCTGATGCTCTGTTCGGTGTTCGGAAAGAAAAGCCGAACAGAGGATCAAATAACATTCGTAGGAGTCTAACAGAATATGTCTATGTGAATAATCAGGCATCGATGCTGGCCGCTGCCGCACGTACTGCGGAGGTCCCCGGACTGAAGCGGGACCTGGAGCGGACCGATGAAGAGCTCGGCCTCGTGAAGAGGCAGCTCGAGGAGAACAAAGGTACATAACACCCCGTCTGTATATTTATAAAAGAGGAATGGTTTCAGCTCATAGAAGCTTTATGAAATTTAACAGGGGCCACGACCAATGTGGCGGCCCTTAAAAATGTGCTGACCGAGGCCAAAAACAAAGCGTCCAAGGAGCGCGCCGAGCGCGAGAAGCAAGAGGCCCGCGTCGGCGAGGTCCAGCAAGATCTCGAGGATTTTGTCAAGAATATGAGTCCTTGGAGCGTGACTCTAAGACGCAAGAGTCCGAGCTTGCGAAGGCCCTGCAAAGCGCACGAGACACCAAGGCCGAAGCCTAAAAGGCCCTCCGGGAGATTGAGGCAGCCAAGAAGATTGCGGCGGGTAAGGCATTCAATATGCAAAGCAAGCATGTGAAGGAGACTTTCTTTTTACTTACCCGAATTTGGAGCTCTCCAGGAGCATTCGCCGATCTGCCACGCAGCATATCTGATGCCGCAGAGTTCTACCGGGCTGAAGAAGGGAGCTCGACGGAGAAGTTGTTCTGGTCCCAGTTGTCGGTGTACAAAAGTAGGGGCTCTCCTTTTGACCCGTTTACTTGTGCACGGGCAGTCGGAGCCGCGCGCCACGGCCGCAATTGGCAAGGCAGGGGAGATGAACCGAGGTGGAACCAAGGCACAGGACAAGCAAGACGACGCCAAGATCGAGACCACAGAGAGCAGAGGGACAAAGCAGGTTCCCCCGGCAAGGCCCTTGCCGGGGCAGCTCGCCCCAACACCAACAGAGCAAGCCACCCTTGAGCCCACGGTTTCCAACACCATCAACTATGTTGGGCCAGGGCTCGGGAGGCACCTCCATGGTGACATGCAGATCTTTGTGAAGACAAGAACAATACTCTTAATCAGAAGAGTGGAAGACGGCGAGCCTCGGCGAGATCCTTGCCAAGGAAGCCCACAAGACCCCCGGCAAGATCCTTGCCGGGGACGACCGCAACGCCACGGCAAGACCCTTGCCGGGGCCCCGGCAAGGCCCTTGCCGAGGGCATCCGCGTGGCCGCAGCCAGGCCAGCAGCCACCAAGCTTTTCGCCACCAACCGCATGCAGCTGCCAGCCCACCAGCCGGGCGGGCACCTGCATGTTGACGCAAGGCTCCTCCGACAACTCAGCAAATGCCTACGTGGTGGCATGCAGGCTTTCATGAAGGCTCCACCACCGTGCCACCTCAGCTGCTTGCCTGCCTACATGGCGCCACCGCCTCGCTGGCCCAGGCGCGTGTCGAGGCAGGACGAAGCGGCGGTAAAGTGGAGGGGACACGTCAGGGGCGCATTAAATGCGCCTTGTCCCGTAATAGCTAGCGATAAGCCTAGCCACAGTACCCCGATGCCACCTCCTGATGCCACTGTGGCGATCCCTTGGCCTATAAAAGGAGACCCAGGGCATCCAGGAGAAGGATTCGGACTCTTGGACAAGTTACGCCCCCTCTAGCTAGTTCGAGCTCCTCAAGAACACAGATATATACACATCCAAGCAGGACTAGGGTATTACGCATCTCTGCGGCCCGAACCTGGGTAAACGATCCGCGTGCTTGTACTGACTGCTGATCCTGCTCTCCTCACCACCTAGCGCCCCTCAACCGCAGAAGGGATCCTCGTGATCCCATAGGTGTCGTTTCCCACCGACACCAGTATATTGGGGCCGAACATCCGATGACCTTGAGCGACCAGCTGAAGCAACTGGTCGAACTTCACAAGGCGGCTGAACTGGCCATGAAGGACCTCATAGTCCGGATGTGGCCAGCCGAGCCCCTGCCCGGCAGCTATTTCGGCCTGGTGAAGCGGCTTGTATCCGCCTGCCCGCGGCTTGACGCCATAAAGTGGTCAGTCTGCGTGGAAGGTGCGCGCTGGGCCTTCGCCCGCACGAAAGTGCACTGGGCGAAGATGTATGCCGAGAAGCTGGTGATGGAGGGCCCACCTAAGGGCAAGGAGCACCGCCACCCCGAAAATATTATGATAGTGTCCTGAAGGGGGCCTGCCTCGTGGAGGAGGAATGTTCTAAGGATGTAATATTTCAATAAATGTATTCATTTGATCCTGTAATATGAAAACAAGTTCATTTGCGCCAGATAACGCTTGTTGATTGAAAATATTACCTTCTATGCGACCGTTTATAAAATCTGAGAGTTGGCCAGTCGTCGGCTTCTGCCCCCATGTAACTAGTACCGGGGTGTTCGGGATAAATATAAACACTCTTTATCCAAATTTTTGGTCCTCTAAGGAGGTGTTTAACGCAATGAACCAGCCAATCAAAGTCCGCTCGTCGTCGGCTCCAAGCCACTCATCGCGGATATTATGCTTAAAGGCCGCTAGGGCCTCGGCATCCGGACAATCGACAATTTGGTTCTTTTTAGTTAGGAACAGAGTCCAGAATTTCCTGGCTGACTCTCCGGGCTGTTGGGTTATGTGACTTAAGTCATCAGCATCCGGCGGTCGCACATAAGTGCCTTGGAAGTTATCCAGGAATGTGTCTACCAGGTTCTCCCAACTTCCAATGGAATTTGCTGGCAAACTATTCAGCCAATGCCGAGCCGGTCCCTTGAGTTTTAGTGGGAGGTACTTGATGGCGTGTTGATCATCCCCGTGGGCCATGTGAATGTGGAGAAAGAAATCTTCTATCCACACCGCGGGGTCCGTAGTCCCATCATATGATTCGATGTTCACGGGCTTAATCCCTTCTGGGAACTCATGGTCCATTACTTCGTCAGTGAAGCATAGGGGGTGTGCGGCGCCTCTATGCCAGGCTATGTCACGACGCAGTTCAAGTGAGTCTGGTCGGTTGTATTCGGCCCGGCCGGATTTATATTTAGTGTATCCGGCGTGGTGATCATCGACACGCGTTGGGGCGCGCCCCCGTGATCCGTAGATCGATCTTGAGTGCCCTGCTTTGTTTTCCAACACATCTCGCAAGTCCTGCATATAGCCCCGGGCCTTCGTGTTTTTGTTTGATTGACGACGGGGTGCGGGTTGGTGTTCGGGCTGATGCTTTGTCTCGGCCACGTGGTGGCCGGTCAGCCGCATCCTGCGCCTCCTCCTCAAAGTGAGGTAACAACTTGCGCTTTGGGTAACTTTTGGTTGGGCGCTCGAGTCCATATTCCTCGGTTGCCAGGACCTCAGTCCATCTATCAGTTAGCAGATCTTGATCAGCTTGAAGCTGCTGCTGCTTTTTCTTCAGGCTTTTTGCAGTGGCTATAAGCCGGCGCTTGAAGCGCTCATGCTTGATGGGATCCTCAGGCACGGTAAATTCGTCGTCGCCGAGGCTCAACTCGTCATCGGAGAGGGGCATGTAATTGTCATCCTCCAAGTCTCCATCCATTGCCTGTTCATCGGGGCTAGTGTGCCCATTCTCCCGTTCGGCCTGCTCGAAGTCTGGCTGGGCGGGATTGTTTTCGTCTTCGGCATTATCCAGAATGTTATTATCTCCTGTGCCGGTATCACCATTTTTGCTATGGCGGGGCTTAGAGCGGAACCTATGACGCCGGTGCTTAGATTGCTTCTCAAGGGGATTATCCTCCGTTGCTTCGTCGCCATCCCCTTCTTTGGGTGTGTCCACCATATATATATATCATATGAAGAGGTGGCTGTCCAGCGCCCTGTGGATGGTGGTTCTTGTTCTTCTCCGGCATCATCGTCCATACCGTCGATGTCTTCGGGATTGAAGTCAAGCATGTCCGATAAGTCGTCGACAGTGGCTATTAAGTGGGTGGTGGGTGGGGAACGAATTTCTTCGTCGTCCGCTTCCCACTCGAGCCGGACATAGTTCGGCCAAGAGTCTCCTGACAGGGAGAGAGACCTTAATGAATTTAGCACGTCGCCCAAGGGCGAGTGCTGAAAGATATCCGCGGAGGTAAACTCCATGATCGGTGCCCAATCAGATTCTATAGGCACGGATGTACGCGGTTCGGAGCCTATGGCCGGAGACGAGTCCGAGGATCCGATGACGCAGACCTCATTAGAGGTGAAGTCTGTGTTTGGCTCTATCGCCGATGAGTGCGCGGCCTCCGTGGCGGGGTCCATCCACCCGTCCTCGGATGGCACGATCTGCTCCGGACTGAGAGCCGGGGCACCCACAGGTGTGATCTCCTGAACACCGTCCGATGGCAGATCTAAGTCATGCTCATCGTGATTGTTCGGTGCACCTGCCATGGGTTCGAATCCGTCGAAGATCAAGTCTCCACGGATGTCGGCGGTGTAGTTCAGGCTTCCAAACCTGACCTGATGGCCAGGGGCGTAGCTATCGATCTGCTCCAGATGGCCAAGCGAATTGGCCCGCAGTACGAAGCCGCCGAATACGAAGATCTATCCGGGGAGGAAACCCTCACCCTGGATCGCATCGTTGAAGATGATTGAAGGAGCCATCAAGCCTTATCACGACGACATAGTGGAACTCTCAATGAAAGCACCAATGTCGGTGTCAAAACCGGTGGATCTCGGGTAGGGGGTCCCGAACTGTGCGTCTAAGGCTAATGGTAACAGGAGGCGGGGGACACAATGTTTACCCAGGTTCGGGCCCTCTCGATGGAGGTAATACCCTACTTCCTGCTTGATTGATCTTGATGATATGAGTATTACAAGAGTTGATCTACCACGAGATCGTAGAGGCTAAACCCTAGAAGCTAGCCTATGATTCTGATTGTTGATGATGTTGGTCCTACGGACTAAACCCTCCGGTTTATATAGACACCAGAGGGGGCTAGGGTTACACAGAGTCGGTTACAGAGAAGGAGATCTACATATCCGAATTGCGAAGCTTGCCTTCCACGCCAAGGAGAGTCCCATCCGGACACGGGACGAAGTCTTCAATCTTGTATCTTCATAGTCCAACAGTCCGGCCAAAGTATATAGTCCGGCAGTCCGAGTACCCCCTAATCCAGGACTCCCTCAGCCGGCCCTCTCCTCCTCCCCTCCTTTATATATGGGGGAGGGGGCACCCCATAGACACACAAGTTGATTTCTTAGCCGTGTGCGGTGCCCCCTCCATAGATTTCCACCTCGGTCATATCGTTGCAGTGCTTAGGCGAAGCCCTGCGCTGGTAGCTTCATCATCACCATCATCACACCGTCGTGCTGACGAAACTCTCCCTCGGCCTCAGCTAGATCAAGAGTACGAGGGATGTCACCGAGCTGAACGTGTGCAGATCGCGGAGGTGCCGTGCGTTCGGTACTTGGATCGGTTGGATCGCGAAGACGTTCGACTACATCAACCGCGTTACTAAACGCTTCCGCTTTCGGTCTACAAGGGTACGTGGACACACTCTCCCCGCTTGTTGCTATGCATCACCTAGATGGATCTTGCGTGTGCGTAGGCAATTTTTTTGAAATACTATGTTCCCCAACAGGTGGTGGCAGCCTCATTGGTTTCAACCTCCATTGCTTCAACGACTAGAGGGTCTGGCACGATCACATTCTATTCTTGTATGACTGGATCACTGGCAGGAGGAATGACTTCTCTTTCTTCTTCTTTCTCTTTATCCGTTGATGCAGCCGGAATGTCTTCAGCAGTTTTGGCTTCAGACTCATGAGGAGACGAAGTAGGGATGGCTTCAGGAAACACTTGACGTGCTACTAAGCTGGTTTTTGCACATCCTCTTCTGGTATGCTTGACATGGAGACCTGGGGCCTGACACCTTTGCGGAGCCTTCTAAATGAGGGTGACGCCTTTGGTGAGGGAGTGGTCTGTTCCATGTAATCTTCATCAAGCACCGGAGTGGTGACTTGAGTTTGTGGAGTACGGGGAATAACTTCGTGAAGGGGGGGTGTTTGGGTGTTGCTCTTCCCAAAATTCATCTTGAGCAATTGGCGTCGTGGGACCGCCAATGCTTATGAGTTCACTGCTCGTGGGAGCAGGCGATGATACCGGATTGGATTCAAGCTGAGGAAGGACTTCATCATCTTTAACATTGTCATCATGACCAATGTCTTCAGCTGCGTTGGAGTCAGCAGCTGGAATCTCTTCACTTTCTGGAGCCTCTGTGGAAGCAGGCTCATGGGTCACAAGGCGGCGCTCATGGTTGGTGGAGGCAGGTAGAGCAATAGAGATTGGTTCAATGTTTAGGGGCTCTTGGGCAGCAGCACGCTCTTTTCTTGAAGACTTTGAAGCCTTTGTCTTCAACTTTTTCATTGAGGGAGCATCATCAGAGGTGTCTTTGTGCTTCCTCTTCCTGGATTCAGCCTCAGCTTGCCTTGTCTTCTTGTGCTCTGAAGTTGCTGAGGGGACCTTTGGCTTCGAGCCAGTCATACTGGCAGGGAAGACTATGCTTGGTCGTTCCTGCCTTGGAGCGCCGGGTTTGGCTTCAGCAGACTTCTTGTTTTTCTCGGCAGCCATCTTGGGGTCGATGCCAGGACGCCCAAGTGCCTTTCTCTTCACAGCCTCATTGTGCACTTGCACACACTTCTATGCATAATACTTCATGCACTCACGTGAGCCTTTGGCTTCTTCACGCTTCTTGTTGAACTGGTCCTTGAGGTCATGCATCATTTGCTTGAAGTTCTGCACATCAGCAACACTGAGCTTGGCCATGTGCTTCTTGAACTGAGCCTTCTCATAGTCTATTTTGTTCTTCAGCTCAACTATTTTCTGAGCTATAGCAAGATCATTGGCAATTGCTCCTTGAAACATGACGCTGATGTCTATGGGCAGCTGTAGATCATCAATGTTGATGCTTTGGTCCTCAAGCCATTCATCAATGAAGTTATTGAGTATATCAACATCAAAAAGAGGTCGATCTCTGAAGATTTCGGCCTCTTGCTTGCTCTTGATCAACATCTCTAGAGCATCATCTGCGAGATCTTCATCTCTTGATAGATCAATAGTGTTGTCCTCATTGCGCAAAATGGCAGCTGGAGTGAGATCATGCCCAGAAATCTTCTTGGGCTTCTTGGTATTCTTGGAGATGCGAGATAGATCTTCAGACTACACACTGGATTTAGGAGGTCCAGAGTTCAATGGCTTCACAGTCGAAGCTTTTGGAGCAGTAGAGGGCTTTGAAGCTTTTGACTTCTTCTTCTGCTTCGGGGGTGCAGGTGCATCCTCAGAGTCTGCATCATTAGCAGATTGATCTACTGTGGCCCTTTGAGCAGCAAAATGGGAGAGGATCCCATCGAATACATTGAAGGGGCCGATGACATTGGGATTGGCGTCACGTGTGCCATCAGGCCTTGGAGTAGACGGACCTGGGTTGAAGTTGAGTCTAAATGCCTTTTTGTTCTTGGTAGCAGACTCCTTTGCAAACTGATAGTTGCGCTTGAATAGATCATCTCCACGACACCATCGAAGAGATGATGGGTCGACATTGTCAGGCTGAGGTCCTCGGACCATGCAAGGATAGAATCCTTGAGCAATAGCTTCAGGCTTCGTCTGAGGTTGAAGTTTTCTATAGATAATATTGCCCCATGGGCGCTTGATAGCATTCTTCTCTGCATACTCAGGAGTGATGAAGTGATACTTGAGCCATTCCTCTGCCCAATATCTTCTGATCCATTGGATTTGGGACTTGCGCTGACTGTAGTTCTCCTCAGGATCAGACTTGTAAAGTTCGTACAGATCTAGGGGCAGGTCCAGATCAGTATTGCCATGGTGTTGCCTGCCACCTTTCCTTGTAGATTTTTCAGTCGCCATAATATTCAGACTGAAAGGCTTCAACACATTGAATGGCTTTAGACGACTGGTCAGATAAGAACTAGCTTCAGGAGATTCAATGTGATGTTGTAAGTATTCTACAAATGAATGCAGACTATGAGAACCAAAGGATTCTCCCACGGACATGTACCTGTGTTAGCATTAGAGATGCGAGGGAAGGGGAAGAGGTCATATGCATTCTCAGAAGATTTTGAAGATAAATCAGTTTGAAGACATTGACCTCATAGTGTGAAGACATTCACTTATTTGAAGTGAGTTGGTTCCAGATTTGTACGAATCCATGAATAAGTACAAGCGAGGAATCTAACTAGTTGTGAGGCATAAGTTAATATACTTGCAAGTTATGAGATGCAGAAACAGAAAGATTCAGATTCGGAAGTTTAGAAACCACGATTGGGTGAAGTGGTCGGATTCAACAGATCGAAAAAGCGGTAAAAGGCGAGTTTATTTACCACACGAAGAACTGCTAGACGAGGCGGAACGGATGCTGACCAGTCCAATCTCCCGCGCCCTAACTTGGCGGCGGAAGAAACCTACGACAGCGGCGGAGAAGGCGAGGTCCGCAGCTAGTGTGAAGACGGGGTCAAAGAGGTCGCAACAGCTAAGCGCCTCGTCTCCGGCATCGACTCGAGCTAGAGGTGGCGCTAGGGTTTTGAGCGAGATGGTGAGGTGGGAGAGGAGATAATGACCGCACGGGTGAGTATTTATAAGGTGAAGGGATGCGCAGCGCAATTACGCAGGTGCCCCTGGCAGTTCACATCTGGTGGACATGTGGCGTGCGTGCAACTTATAGAGAGTTGTCCCATGTTCCCACGCGCGCCAGGTTTGTCGGGTGGTCGTTCCAGCTTCTCCGATATTCAGGCGAAAGAGATATAGCATTAAAAACAGTTTTAAATGTGTGTCTCTGTATCTTCAGTTGACAAGGATGCAGTGAAGACATTCGACACGTATCAACATAATGCATATGACTAGACAGAAAGAATTTGAGGAAGAAGCACAGAAGGGGTTAGGGTCCGATCACATTCACTTAGTTCAGAAAATGGCAAGTTTGAAGACATAGCTATAAGTGAATGTTGTAGACGACAGAACACACATATATATTTAGATATATCAGAAATGACCAAATCAACATTGCGAAGATAAACTTTGAAGACAAATCAATGATGAAGACAAACCAAATATGAAGATAATGCAATCATGACGCCAGGTGGCGTTACCCACCGTATAGGAAGTATTAGACCCAGACACGACGCACTATTATTGTGGCGCTCCAAAGTCAAATTCCACATTAATGTATTCACACTTAGAGGGTAAGTCTTCATTAATCGAAGATATATGTTACTTTGTGTGTTGCACATCTAAGTCATCAACATGCATAAGCGTTAGGATGTGTGTCCATTCACAGGACATTCGAGGACCCTAAGATATTTAGCTCACACCGCAGCTTGTAATACCTTTTCTCATCCAAGGGCTTTGTGAAGATATCTGCCAATTGCTCTTCAGTGTTGACGTGTATGGTATCAATGCCTTCCTTCAACACATGATCCCTGAGAAAGTGATGATGGATTTGAATGTGCTTTGTCTTCGAGTGCCGAACTGGATTGTGAGCAATCTTGATGGCGCTCTCATTGTCGTAGTAGAGTGGTACATGCTTCATGTTGATGCCATAGTACTTGAGTGTTTGCTTCATCCAGAGAAGCTGAGCGCAGCAAGATCTAGCAGCAATGTATTCAGATTCAGAAGTGGAGAGAGATACACAGTTCTGCTTCTTTGAAGACCAACAGACAAGAGATTGCCCAAGAGAGTGACATGTGCCTGATGTGGACTTGCGATCAACCTTGTCACCAGCATAATCAGCATCTGAGAATCCAACTAGATCAAACTCTGAGCCCTTTGGATACCGTAATCCTAATGTTGGGGTGTGAGCCAAATATCGAAGAATTCACTTCACTGCTAAGTGATCCGGTTCCTTTGGTGCCGCTTGGAATCGGGCACACATGCAAATGCTAAGCATTATATCAGGCCTAGATGCACATAAGTACAGTAAAGAACCAATCATGGAGCGATATACCTTTTGATCGAACTCTTTACCATTGTCGTCGGGGCCCAATTGGCCTTTGGTGGCATTGGCGTCGTGTACCCTTTGCAGTCTTGCATTCCAAACTTCTTCAGGCAATCTTTGAGGTACTTCTCTTGTGAGATGAAGATGCCATTTCTCTGCTGACGGATTTGAAGACCAAGGAAGAACTTCAGCTCACCCATCATGGACATCTGATATTTCTCTTGCATCATATGCCCAAACTCATCACTGTATCTCTTGTCAGTGCAGCCGAAGATAATGTCATCCACATAGATTTGGCATACAAATAGTTCACCATCGTATGTCTTCGTGAAGAGAGTGGGATCTAGAGAACCAGGTTTGAAGCCTTTGCTCTTTAGGAAGTCTTTGAGTGTGTCATACCAAGCGCGAGGTGCTTGTTTGAGGCCATATAGTGCCTTGTTAAGCTTGTATACCATGTCAGGATGCTTTGGATCTTCAAAACCAGGTGGTTGTGCAACATACACTTCTTCTTCAATTTTGCCATTGAGGAAGGCACTCTTTACATCCATTTGGTACAGAAGAATGTTGTTGTGGTTGGCATAAGCTAGCAGTATGTGAATGGCTTCAAGCCTAGCCACAGGAGCAAAGGTTTCATCGAAGTCAATCCCTTCCACTTGTGTGTAACCTTGAGCAACGAAACGAGCCTTGTTTCTGACAACTTGACCATGCTCATCTTGTTTGTTGTGATAGATCCATTTGGTGCCGATGATATTGTGCTTGCGAGGATCAGGACGCTTTACTAGCTCCCATACATTATTCATCTCAAACTGTTGAAGCTCTTCTTGCATAGCTTGAATCCATTTAGGTTCCATGAAGGCTTCATCAACTTTCTTGGGTTCAGATATAGAGACAAATGCAAAGTGCCCACAGAAATTTGCTAGCTGTGTTGCTCTTGAACGAGTGAGTGGACCAGGGGCATTGATGCTATCGATTATCTTCTCAATCTGGACTTCATTTGCAATACGAGGATGTATTGGACGAAGATTTTTCCCTTGCTGATCATTGTCTTCATCTTCAGCATTGGCTTCAGGCTGAGTATTGTCTTCATGCTGATTGTGCAGAAATAATGATTTCCTCTTCAGCCTGTTCCTCTGTAGGTATGATTTCTCCAGTACCCATTAGCTTGATAGATTCACTTGGTGTAGCTTCATCTAGCACATTTGGCAGGTGCTCTCTTTCCGAGCCGTTAGTCTCATCGAACCGCACATCCACAGGCTCCGGCATTGGCGCAACACACCGTCCGATTCCTCCAAATGGGAGAACTTCCTGAGGAGCAGGAAGAGGCAGAGAGAGTAGCCCCCCAGTCTGCTCTGTACCAATTCATTGACAACATCTTGTACAGAAAAAGGCCGAATGGGGTGAAATTGAAGTGCATCTCCTGGGAGGAAGGACTAGAGCTGTTGGCGGACATACATGGAGGCATATGTGGCTCCCACATAGGGCCGAGGGCCCTTGCCGGTAAGGCTTTCCGGCAAGGTTTCTTCTGGCACACTGCCCTCCAGGATGCGACGGCACTAGTAACCAAGTGTGAAGCGTGCCAGTTCCATTCAAAGAAGCTTCATCCACCAGCTCAAGCCCTTCAACACATCCCTCTCTCCTGGCCCTTCTCGGTTTGGGGGCTCGACATATTGGGCCCTTTCCCTCGTGTCGTCGGGGGCTTTGAGTACTTGTACGTTGCAATCGACAAGTTCACAAAGTGGCCAGAGGTGGAACCAGTGAGGAAGGTGACATCGCAGTCAGCCATCAAGTTCTTCAAAGGGCTAGTTTGCCGGTTTGGTGTACCCGACAGGATCATCACCGATAACGGCACACAGTTCACAAGCCACGCCTTCATGCAGTACATTGAGGATCTCGGCGGCAAGGTCTGTTTTGCTTCCGTGGCACACCCACGGAGCAACAGCCAAGCAGAGAGAGCAAATGCTAAAGTTCTGCGAGGCTTAAGAACGAAGAATTTTGACAGGCTGCGTAAGAGTGGAAGGCGCTGGATTGATGAGTTGCCGGCGGTTCTTTGGTCGATCAGAACGACGCCAAATCGAGCCACCGGCTAGACACCCTTTGCCCTGGTCTACGGGGCAGAAGTAGTTCTCCCCACGGAACTCATATACGGGTCACCTCGAATGCTCGCTTATGATGAGCTTGAGCAAGAGCGATTGCGGCAAGATGACGCAACGTTCCTTGAGGAGGATCGTCTCCGGGCGGCTGTGAGAGCAGCATGCTACCAGCAAGCCTTGCGCCGCTACCATAGCCGCAAGGTTCATGCCCGGAGCCTTGAGGAAGGCGACCTTGTTCTTCGGCACGTTCAGTCGACCAAGAATTCCAACAAGTTGACGCCGAAGTGGGAAGGCCCTTATCGGGTAACACGAGTCACCAGGCCCGGCGCAGTCCGCCTGGAGACCAAAGATGCCATTCCAGTGAGCAACTCCTGGAACATCGAACATCTTCGCAAGTTTTACCCATAAGGCGCGGCTTGCCGGGCCTCCCGGCAAGCCACCTTTTGTACGAGCCTTGCCGGCAGGGCATGTAACCCTCTGTACAAAGCCAGGCGCAGACCCTGAGCAATAATAAATGAAGCGCTGGCGCCCTAAGTTTTAGCATGCATGCTAGGTCGAGTCTCTTCCTCGGTTAGGGTTGATAGTGCTTAGCAGCGGCTAACCCCTAGCTTAGAGGTCGAGTGCACGTCTCTCTGTTCTTTTCTGTCCTCTTTGGTTCGCAGGGCACATGAGCACTTCTGCTGAGCTGTTTGGAAGAAAGGGAGCGGACCGGCGTCCTGACCCGGGCAAACCAAAGTTGCCGGGGGCTGCAAGTACAAGGATCCAACCGCGGCAAGCCAAGGTTTCCGGGGGCTGCAGATCCAGATAAGTCTTATATCCTCTGCCACGCATTTCGGTGTGGAACTGGGATATGTGAAACCTCGTTTTATTTCTAGGCTACCGTGCTCCCCTTTTTCTATACCCAAGGATTATCTGCTGGGTCCGGATTTGGATGTAGTCGCGGCAGCAAGGAAAATGGAATGAGGAGCCTAAGCCCGCTTCATCCCTGCCTCCGCCAAGGGCGCGAGAATGGTTGAGCAAAGTGGGGGGACGGCAAGGCTTGTTGCCGGGCGAAAAACGTTTATCTTAAAAAATAACAAGGATTCGCTCCTTGTCGCGGGTTTTACCCACGAGCAAAAAACCCGGCAAACATCCCTTTTTCATTAAAAACATCCCGTACAGGTACAGTTCATACGGAGTGAAAAACATGAGCAAGGGGATTACAAGTATAAATTTAACGAAGGCCCGAAGGCTTACAAACTAAAAAGAGATAAGATGCCCGTAATCCCTTTTTTGTCCCTCTCCTCAGGAGGCAGGTCAAGGAAGCGAAAAGGGGCAAAAGGAGCGCCTAGGCGAGCTACGAGCAGTAGAAAGCACCAAGAGAACGTCTCGGTGGACGTCCAAAGGCTGGCGGGTGATGACGGCGCCGGGGGAAGAGCTGGAAGACGAGGCGGCAAGCCGCCAATACGCGATGAAGGCGTCGGTGCCCGCATACTCCGACTTGACGGCCTTTCCGCCCGCCCTCTTCCTCTTCCGCAGCCTCCCAATGCCAGCCGCACAAGGAGACGGCCCCGAGAAGTTCAAGGAGCTGGCCCCTCCCCCGACAAACTCTTCCGGAGGAGCGGCCAGGTGCAGATGCTGCTGCTGCCGCACCCGCCCAGGCACGGCGCGCTCGACGCCTAGTCGGACCCGTCATCTTGCCCCCCGTTACCCTAGTTGTCATTGTCGCTGCCGTTGTCCTCCTCGTCGCTCTCGCTCGAGGAGGAGTCTTCGCCATCGGAGGAGCTCTCCATGCAGCACCTTACGCGAGTCTCGAAGTGCCCAAAGGCCTTGACGGAGAGGAGGCCGCTTTCCATTAATTTGAAATGGAGAGTGAGCCCCTCCGTCAGGCTGTGGATGCGAGCAAAAGTTTCCCACCCTCGGTGAAGATAGATGACGTGAGGGGCGTGGAACTCGACATCGGCCCATGTGCCGCTGTTCCCACAACCCCTCATGTGCAGCCGGAGCGCCTGCGGCGGGTTCAGGTCCATCTCCCGCGCAAACGGGGTCGGGAGGCGAAGACAACGGCGCGGCGGCTGACGCAGCCTGATAAAGTACTCGCGGGGGTTGTCCCTGACGTGGCCCTCCACCACAGGAGGGGCCGCTGGCGGAGGCAAGGCCGATGCGCCACCCCGTCCTCCTCTTCCCCGAGCGCCCCGACGACCACGGCCTCGCCCACGGCCTCACCCGCTTCCCCTTTCCCTCGCGGCTGGCTCAGCCACCACGGGCTCTTGGGGAGGAGGGACGCGCTGTCGAGCGGAGACCCTCGCCTCCACCGTCGAAGGACCGGGGTTCCCCTTCTCCATGGCGGATGAGAGGAAGGAGAGAGCAGGAATGGAGAGAAGCAGGTGACGAAGGATTGAGAGGCGCCGTTCCTCCCGCTCCCCTCTTTATAAAGGAGTGGGGGCGAGGCCCGGCCGCCGCTTCGGCCAATCCGGCTCATTGAAGTGACAGCAGGTGGGGCCGTCGACCGCCCTCCCCACCCAATTGAAGGCGCGTGGGAATCGACCCACGCGCGCGCGACTTCCCGTATCCCGCGCGCCTGTCATTCGCTCTGCGTCGTGCATGCAGCGAACGTGGTGCAAGAGACGGGTGTAATGGGACGTGTGGAGCAGCGGTTCCCCAAGTACGGAGAGTAAATGAGCAGCGGCCCTGCGGTCTCGAAGAGACACGCAGGCCGCCTCTTTACTGTTCACCATAGATGGTGTCAGCATACTTCGGTCACCCGCGTGCACGACCCCCACGTCGCGCAATCAACGCGGGTCGTGGGAAGCGCAGCACGCGAGAAATCTTACCACGGCAAAAACCGCCCCGCCTGCCCGCGCACTGTTTTGGGCCTGGCCCAACAACACGTCGCGCTTATGTGTGGCCCAGGCCCAGGGTCTCCTGTCGGTGTACAAAAGTAGGGGCTCTCCTTTTGACCCCTTTATTTGTGCACGGGCAGTCGGAGCCGCGCGCCACAGCCGCACTTGGCAAGGCAGGGGAGATGAACCGAGGTGGAACCAAGGCACAAGACAAGCGAGACGATGCCAAGATGGAGACCACAGAGAGCAGAGGGACGAAGCAGGTTCCCCCGGCAAGGCCCTTGCCAGGGCAGCTCTCACCAACACCAACAGAGCGAGCCACCCTTGAGCCCACGGTTTCCTACACCCTCAACTATGTTGGGCCAGGGCTCGGGAGGCACCTCCATGGTGACATGCAGATCTTTGTGAAGACAAGAACAATACTCTTAATCAGAAGAGTGGAAGACGGCGAGCCTCGGCGAGATCCTTGCCAAGGAAGCCCACAAGACCCCCGGCAAGATCCTTGCCGGGGACGACCGCAACGCCACGGCAAGACCCTTGCTGGGGCCCCGGCAAGGCCCTTGCCGAGGGCGTCTGCATGGCCGCAGCCAGGCCCGCACCCGCCAAGCTTTTCACCACCAACCCCATGCAGCTGCCAGCCCACCAGCCGGGCGGGCACCTGCGTGTTGACGCAAGGCTCCTCCGACAACTCAGCACATGCCTACGTGGTGGCATGCAGGCTTTCGTGAAGGCTCCACCACCGTGCCACCTCAGCTGCTTGCCTGCCTACATGGCGCCACCGCCTCGCTGGCCCAGGCGCGTGTCGAGGCGGGACGAAGCGGCGGTAAAGTGGAGGGGACACGTCAGGGGCGCATTAAATGCACCTTGTCCCGTAATAGCTAGCGATAAGCCTAGCCACAGTACTCCGATGCCACCTCCTGGTGCCACTGTGGCTATCCCTTGGCCTATAAAAGGAGACCCAGGGCATCCAGGAGAAGGATTCGGACTCTTGGACAAGTTACACCCCCTGTAGCTAGTTCGAGCTCCTCAAGAACACAGATATATACACATCCAAGCAGGACTAGGGTATTACGCATCTCTGCGGCCCAAACCTGGGTAAACGATCCGCGTGCTTGTACTGACTGCTGATCCTGCTCTCCTCACCACCCAGCGCCCCGCAACCGCAGAAGGGATCCTCGTGATCCCATAGGTGTCGTTTCCCACCGACACCAGTATATTGGGGCCGAACATCCGATGACCTTGAGCGACTAGCTGAAGCAACTGGTCGAACTTCACACCGAGATGAACTTCACAACCTCGGCCCGAAGGGTTACTGAAGCGACTAACCGAGATAGGGATTTCGGTCTCACCGAGATGGGGTTGTAATCTCTCTGTTTCCCTTCGTAACGTTTTGGTCTAACCGAGATGAGCGATCGGTCCCACCAAGATTGCAATGCAAACTCTCTATTTCCTTTTCGTAACGTTTCGGTCTCACCGAGATGAGTGAATCGGTCCCACCGAGTTTGCCTGACCAACTCTCTGGTTAGCTTATTACCAAAATCGGTCTCACCGAGTTTGAGTAATCGGTCTCACTCTCTGGTTAGATTATGTTATGCCCTAACCCTAATCATATCGGTCCTACCGAGTTGCATGTCGGTCCCACCGAAAATCCTAACGGTCACATTATTTGCTAAATCGGTCCGACCGAGTTTCTTGATTCGGTCTCACCGAGATTGGTAAGTTGTGTGTAACGGTTAGATTTTGTGTGGAGGCTATCTATACCCTCCACCTACTCTTCATTCGTGGAGTGAGCCATCAGAACATGCCTACAGTTCCAACATACATTTTCTGAGAGAGAACCACCTACACTTGTGTTGAGACCAAGATATTCCATTCCTACCATATGAATCTTGATCAAATCTTCTTTCCACCAAATCCATATCCTGTGAGAGAGAGTTGAGTGTTGGGGAGACTATCATTTGAAGCACAAGAGCAAGGAGTTCATCATCAACACACCATTTGTTAGTTCTTAGGGAGTGGTGTCTCCTAGATTGGCTAGGTGTCACTTGGGAGCCTCCGACAAGATTGTGGAGTTGAACCAAGGAGTTTGTAAGAGCAAGGAGATCGCCTACTTCGTGAAGATCTACCCTAGTGAGGCAAGTCCTTCGTGGGCGACGACCATGGTGGGATAGACAAGGTTGCTTCTTCGTGGACCCTTCGTGGGTGGAGCCCTCCGTGGACTCGCGCAACCGTTACCCTTCGTGGGTTGAAGTCTCCATCAACGTGGATGTACGATAGCACCACCTATCGGAACCACGGGTAAAAAATCTCCGTGTCAACATTGCGTTTGCTCCCTCA
This sequence comes from Aegilops tauschii subsp. strangulata, assembly GCF_002575655.3. NCBI lineage: Eukaryota > Viridiplantae > Streptophyta > Magnoliopsida > Poales > Poaceae > Aegilops > Aegilops tauschii. Next base: position 53,512,441 of record NC_053039.3, read on the forward strand.
AACTCCTCCACTTTACCTTCATATGCAACTGTTTTACATTCCGCTGCTATACTCTTAGAATTGCATGTGTAGGTTGATTGCTTGACTTGTGCTAAGTTGCTAAAATCTACCAAGAACTAAAATTGGGAAAAGGCTAGATTTTTATTTGGTCAAGTAGTCTAATCACCCCCCCTCTAGACATACTTTCGATCCTACAAGTAGTACCAGAGCTTTGGTCTCCATTTGCCTAGATCTCCATAGCTTTTGGTGATCATAGCCTTGGTTTCACAACCTAGGAGAGTATGGCGTCTAGCGAGGGAAATTACCACCGTAGAGGTCCTTACTTTGATGGTACTAATTTTGCTAGTTGGAAGCATAAGATGAAAATGCATATTCTTGGACATAACCCCGCCGTTTGGGATATTGTGTGTATTGGCTTGCATGGTGAATTCTTTGATGGGAGAGAACCGAACCGTGAAGCTACCGCGGAAGAGTTGAAGATGCTGCAATACAATGGTCAAGCTTGTGATATCCTCTTCAACGGATTGTGCCCCGAAGAATTCAACAAAATCAGCCGTCTTGAGAATGCAAAGGAAATTTGGGATACTTTGATTGATATGCATGAAGGTACCGACTCCGTCAAGGAATCCAAATTGGATGTGCTTCAAAGTCAGCTTGACAAGTTCAAAATGAAGGATGGTGAAGGTGTCGCTGAAATGTACTCTAGGCTTGCTCTCATCACAAATGAGATTGCCGGCTTAGGAAGTGAAGAGATGACCGACAAATTCATCATCAAGAAGATCCTAAGAGCTTTGGATGGAAAATATGATACCGTGTGCACATTGATCCAAATGATGCCCAATTACAAAGATCTCAAGCCAACGGAAGTCATTGGAAGAATTGTTGCTCATGAGATGTCACTCAAGGATAAGGAGGAGCTCCACAACAAGTCAAGTGGTGCTTACAAAGCCTCATGTGAAGCTCCCACATCATCAAGTGAGAAACAAACCTTCAATGAAGAATTGAGCCTAATGGTGAAGAACTTCAACAAGTTCTACAAGAGTAGAAGCAAGGAAAGAAGTTCCAAGTCAAGGTCATACAATGACAAAAGATCTTCTAGTCGTGAGCGTAATTGCTACAATTGTGGAAGACCCAGACACTATTCCAATGAGTGTACAGCACCCTACAAAAGAAGAGAAGATTCTCCAAAGAGAAGAAGTAGAAGAGAAGAATCACCATCAAGAGAGAGAAGGAGTAGAGATGATCGTTATGAACGAAGAACATCCCGGAGAAGCAAGGATTCAGAAAGGAAGGACAAGTCATCAAGGAGCTACACAAAACAAAGACATCAAGCTCATGTTGGTGAATGGGTATGCGGCTCCGACTCCGACAATCACTCCGAGAGAAGCTATCACTCCGACTCTGAATATACTCAAGATGAAGGTGTTGCCGGTCTAGCACATGTGTCAACCAACTCCTACGACATATTTGATTCACCAAATGAAGGACTTGGAAGATGCTTCATGTCTAAAGGCCCAAAGGTATCACACCCCGAGTATGTTGATTTCAATAGTGATGAAGATGACTTGTTAGGTGATGATGATTTACTTGTTGACAACTCTAGTGATGAATACTATGATGAAACGTCACTTAATCATGCTAATCAAGATAAAACGAATGACAATGATAAGGAGAAGATTGAGCACCTAACAAAAGAACTAAACACTCTTAAGTTAGCTCATGAAACTATCTTAGAAGATCATCGAGAACTTTTAAGGACTCATAAGAAGTTACGTTTCGAAAAGCTCAACCTTGAGCAAGAACATGAGTTCTTAAAGGCAATCAATGATGATCTTCACAAGAAAAGTTCTTCTTACATTGCCAAGCATTTACTCTTATCTACTTACGTGCCTCAAGTCAAGTCTAGTAACAAGAACAAGAAAGATTCTTCCTCTAGTAGTAACAATATTATGCTAAATCCAATGTTGTTGCTTCTAGTAGTTCTCTTGATTCCACTAATGATTCTCTTAGCCAAGTTACACTTGAGCAAGAAAATAGCTTATTGAAGGGAATTATAGAGAAAGGTGTTTACAAGAGCCTTGCCGGGAGTAAGCAATTCGAGGAAATTGTACGCAAGCAAGGAAGGCACCGGAAGAACCAAGGTGTTGGTTTTGAACGAAAGTTCAATGCCAATGGAGTTGAGTGGGAAGAAGATCAATACCCCAAGACGAAGTTTGTTCCTCAACAAGAGAAGTATGATCCTACTTCCTTCAAAGGGACACAAGCTCAAGACGATCTTCCACCACAAGACCACAAGCAAAAAGGCAAGGACAAGCTTCAAGAGGAGATTGATGCATTTGAAGAAGCTGATAAGGCCTTGGTCAAGTGGATTCCCAAGACTACGTCAAGTTTTACCTCATCAAGTACAACTACAACTCCAAGGATTCCCATCAAGATGATGTGGATCCCAAAGAAGAAGAACTAGAGAGTTCTTGAGGGTGACTCCGCCAACATATTTCACTCTTATCATTTTGGCAAGGACAAGTGCAATCAACTTCCACATCTTGCACTAGTTCAAGGAGTCACAAGCCCTCTTGTTGGTAAGACAAGGGACAAGGTAACCCAATGCTTTCATGGACATCATCTTGTGTATGCATCACTCTATGTCTATGGATATCCTTGTTTGTTCCTTGTGGGACTAACCCGTGTAGGTATTGAAAGTGCAACTCACTCCAAAGGATTGCTCCAAATGATCTACATCAACATTGAGCATCCACATCTTCAACACCTACATGAAGTCATCATCGACAAAACCCAAGGTTACTTCATCCCTCTTAGAGGGGATCTCACATCTAGGGGGAGCTTTACTTTAAGAATTGAGCTAAAGCAACTCTAATGGTGTGAACACAACAATGCTTTATGTAAAAGTGGTAACCCCACTTGTGCTTAAACGAGGAGTATGACCTATGATCAAATGATTCTCATTTGACTCCTAAGTCAATATACTCATATATAGATGACCTAGCCATCGCCAAACTGCTTGATAGATGCTAGAATGGTTGTGCATGCTTTGCCACATATTTCATTTGCCATTTTATTGTGTGAGCATGTTGGATGCATATTTTACTCATTCGAGGACATCCACTTGTAGTTTTGATTGTTTGGGTTCTTTTCTTTTGCCAAGTGGATGGACAAGAATGCCTAAGAACCTTCTCTAGCTATCTATGCTTTTCTTGTCTCAAACTCTATTGATGCTACATCACAAAGTTTGATCAAGTCAGATTCGAACCACTCTGTGTGAGGAGCACTCGGAGTCCTCGATTCGTCATAGACTTAAACTTCCAAAACCTCTTTGTGCATTTCGGTCTGACCGATTCATCCATTTTGGTCATACCGAGATCACTAAGTTGATCTAGGTTTTCAATCTCCGTGCAACCGATTTGAACTTTTTGGTCACACCGAGTTGCTGTAACTGCTTGCAGTTATGCATCTCGGTGCCACCGAGTTGTTCCACTCGGTCACACCGACAGGGTCAGGCTATATATATCCACGGGCCAAAATTTGGAAATTTTCCGAACCTCTTCGCCCGCGCACTGCCTGCTCTGCCTCCTCGGGTCTCCGGATCGTCCTCCTCGTCGCCAGCGACCTCCAGCCGCTGGTCTCCGCCATCGTCAACGGGATTCAACTCCGCCGTTGCCGCCGTAGCAAGTCCATCGCCGCATTAGGGTATGGATTTGAAACTTTGTGCTATTCCTCACTCTGATTCCTAGCACATTGCATTGCCATGTATCTTGCCACGTTTGAGATCTTCCTATCCAGCGAAAACACTCCATAGATTAGTTTTGGATTGAAAATTTAGGGTTAGGTTTCCGCCGAACTCATCTTGGACTGACCGAGTTGTAGAAATCGGTCCCACCGATTTGGCTCAGGCTAGTGCACAAGTGATTCTCGGTCTAACCGAGAATTGCAAATCGGTGTGACCGAGTTCGATTCTCTGTGAAACCCTAGCAGTCTCGGTGCCACCGAACTGTGACTCGGTCTGATCGAGTTCACTAGTTTAGGTTCCAAAATCTGCTTCGGTATCACCGAGTTTACAAATCGGTAGCTCCGAAATGCTTTCTGGTGAAAACTAAAACTAAGTTTTTGACTCAATCTTTTGCAAAAACCTCTGTGCTTTGTGATGCTCATCCACTCTACCTCATCTATATCTATTCACAAGGTCTGCTGTCAGAGTTTGCATCATGTCAGATCAGAGTGATAGTCAAAATAAGTCTGAGGAGCAAGTTCAGTTGAGTGAGGGCACTAGTCCCTCTAGCAGTTCTGATGAGGGTAGCAGGAGCACACCCAGCAATCTGCCCAAGGCAGCCACCAGAGCCAGAAAGAAGAAGACCTCAGAGTCTGAAGATGAGGACTACATTGCTGTTGAGGATGAGGCCACCTCAAAGAAGAAAGTTCTGAAGAAAGAATATGGCACAACTTCTACCACTAAGCCAGGAGTGAAGACAAAGGTTCTTGCCAAGAGAACTCCCATGTCTAAGGCCAGAGCCTCTACTCAAGCATCTTTGGAATCTGAACCCAAAGAGGCTGCTGCAGAAGAGAAGAAAAGGAAAGAAAGGGTCAAGAAGACCATGACCAGAGTTATTGGTAGGCCTTCAATGATGGAAGAAGAAGAAGAATAGGAAGCTGCACCAGCTCCTAAAGCTCAAAAGCTAATGGGAGATGCTACAAGGTCAGGGGCTGCTCCATCTAAGCCCAAAGATGCTCCCAAAGTTGCTGCTCCAAAACCCAAGTCTGCACCCAAGAGAAGCACCAGAAATATTCCAGTTGCAGAGAAGAACAAGGCCCCAGTGCCTGAAGCTGCTGAAGAAGAAGATGAAGACTCACTTGTCTTAAGAAAGTTGAAGCCCAAAATCCCAGATCATAATAATGCTCACCCAGTTGCAGAAGACATGAAGCTCAGGAAGGATGCAGGTATGAGATAGTGGGGATTGACTGACCCCTATGCAGTCAGGAGAAGGACTGTTGTGGACTACAGGTTCCATACCAAAGAACAGCAGGATTTCTATGAGACAGTGCTGCTTGACAAGAAGCCCATAGTTTGTGATATGAGATGGGTTGACTGGGAGTATATCAAGAAGAATGAAGAGCACTATCCTGGAGTTTATGACAATTTCAAGTCTTGTGGAGTAGAAGACTTTGTTGGGCAGAAGCTCACAAAGTGGAATGATGAGCTTATTATGCAGTTCTACTCCACAGCTCACTTCTACCCAGATGGGAGGATAATCTGGATGTCTGAGGGTACTAGGTACCAATCAATAGTTGAAGAATGGTCTGAATTGATCAATGCACCAAAAGAGAATGAAGATGACTTGGATGTCTATGCCAAGAAGAAGAAAGATCATAACTCCATGGCTCATATGTACAGAGAGATCCCAGATGCTGCACTTGAGACCCACAAGTTTGGATCTGTACACTATCTGTTGTCAGGATTGCCTACAATCAACTGGATTTTAAGGCACACTTTGCTGCCCAAGTCAGGTGATCACAAGATGATCAGAGGCCATGCAATTAATTTGCTTCATATATTTGATGTGCCTCAAAAGTTCAAAGTCATGAGCCTGATTGTGGAAACAATCAAAAGGACTGCTGGTGATCAAAAGAGGAGTTGTGCGTATGCCCCACAGATTCAGGAGCTTATAAACTCCAAGATGGGCACTGGCACATATCTCTTGGACAAGGAACACCTGCCCATCTACCCTGATTTTGAGGACAACACTGTTGTGATGGATGACAATGAACCATCTTCTGTGCAAGCACAAGAGAAGAAGGAGAAGGCAAGGGCTGAGAAGGCTGCAAAAATGCCAACTGCTGAAGAGGCATCTCAGATTCTTCTGAAGAGCAAGCAAGATCGGCTTGGCTACTTGATTGCCTCCACTCTGAGGATTGAGAAGGGCTTGGCCACCCTGACTCAAAACCAGGAGAGCTTGGAGAGAATCATGGAGCAGAAGTTTTATGCTCTTGATGTCAAAATTACTGAGATCCAAACCACAGTTGAGCAACTTTAGGAAGAAGTGGAGGAGAAGAAGGGCAAATCAACTACAGATGCTTTTGCTAGAGTGCCCAGAGGTCAGAGATCTGCTGCAGTGCCTGTTCCAGACACCAGAGCTACAGCATCAGCACCAGCAGCAACAGCTCTAGTTCCACCTCCAGCACCTACTCCACTAGCTCCAGCTACTTCATCTGAAGCCTTCATTCTTGGAGTCATCTCTACACCAACCCATGAAGACCAAGCCTGAGAGTCGTTTTAGCACTATGCATTTTTTATGAACTTTTTGGTAACTCGTTTCCAAAGGGGGAGAAAATGTATAGATCATAGGCTTCGAGAGAGAGTGTTGCTTTTGGTCTCTCTTGTCTTTTTGGTTGAACTTCGTTGCTTGCTTGTTTGCTTAATACTTTATGCTTGTGTGAGATACTTGGATGATCATGTGTTTGATCATATGCTACATTAATGCTTGTTGGATGACATTATCCTTTTATCCCTATATGGTCATTCACTTTGCTTGGTGATGAGTGCATGTATTTAATTATTTTCATTTTGAGCGCTCCACCAAGATGGATGTGACATGGAAGAGTAACCCATGATCCTAACTCATTGTGCATTTGCAGTCCAAAGCAAATTTTAAATAATGCACAAATTTAGGGGGAGCTCTTACTTTTCACATACTTCTCAAAGCAACAATATTTTTCAATCTTATTATCATTTGTCGAAGCTCTGATCTATATGTTGTCATCAATTACCAAAAAGGGGGAGATTGAAAGTGCAACTATCCCTGGGTGGTTTTGGTAATTCCTAACAACATATATCTCATTGAGCTAATGCTACTTCAAGATGAATATTTCAGGAAAGCTCAATGATTGGCATGGCATGGATGAGAAAAGTGGATCCCTCAAAATGGTAAGGACAAAAGGATTGGCTCAAGCTCAAAGCACAAGACTCTACATTTTCTATTTTAGTGATCCAAGATCACATTGAGTCTATAGGAAAAGCCAATACTATCAAGGAGGGATGAGGTGTTGCTTAATGGCTTTCTTGCTCTAAGTGCTTAGTGATATGCTCCAAAGCCCTCAACTACTTTCTCACATCCACATATGACCCAAACCAAAAGTCTAACTCGGCCCTACTGATTCTTTCTATCCGGCACCACCGAGTTCAGATGTCATAGCCACTGCCACAAACTCTAGGCAAATCGGTTTCACCGATAGGGATTTCGGTCTCACCGAGATGGGGTTGTAATCTCTCTATTTCCCTTCGTAACGTTTCGGTCTAACCGAGATGAGCGATCGGTCCCAGCGAGATTGCAATGCAAACTCTCTGTTTCCTTTTCGTAACGTTTTGGTCTCACCGAGATGAGCGAATCGGTCCCACCGAGTTTGCCTGACCAACTCTCTGGTTAGCTTATTACCAAAATCGGTCTCACCGAGTTTGAGTAATCGGTCTCACCGAGATTACGTTATGCCCTAACCCTAATCATATCGGTCCTACCGAGTTGCATGTCGGTCCCACCGAAAATCCTAATGGTCACATTATTTGCTAAATTGGTCCGACCGAGTTTCTTGATTCGGTCTCACCGTGATTGGTAAGTTGTGTGTAACGGTTAGATTTTGTGTGGAGGCTATCTATACCCCTCCACCTACTCTTCATTCGTGGAGTGAGCCATCAGAACATGCCTACAGTTCCAACATACATTTTCTGAGAGAGAACCACCTACACTTGTGTTGAGACCAAGATATTCCATTCCTACCATATGAATCTTGATCTCTAGCCTTCCCCAGGTTGCTTTCCACTCAAATCTTCTTTCCACCAAATCCATATCCTGTGAGAGAGAGTTGAGTGTTGGAGAGACTATCATTTGAAGCACAAGAGCAAGGAGTTCATCATCAACACACCATTTGTTACTTCTTGGAGAGTGGTGTCTCCTAGATTGGCTAGGTGTCACTTGGGAGCCTTCGACAAGATTGTGGAGTTGAACCAAGGAGTTTGTAAGGGCGAGGAGATCGCCTACTTTGTGAAGATCTACCCTAGTGAGGCAAGTCCTTCGTGGGCGACGGCCATGGTGGGATAGACAAGGTTGCTTCTTCGTGGACTCTTCGTGGGTGGAGCCCTCCATGGACTCGCGCAACCGTTACCCTTCGTGGGTTGAAGTCTCCATCAACGTGGATGTACTCTAGCACCACCTATCGGAACCACGGGTAAAAAATCTCCGTGTCAACATTGCGTTTGCCCCCTCAAACTCCTCCACTTTACCTTCATATGCAATTGTTTTACATTCCGCTGCTATACTCTTAGAATTGCATGTGTAGGTTGATTGCTTGACTTGTGCTAAGTTGCTAAAATCTGCCAAGAACTAAAATTGCGAAAAGGCTAGATTTTTATTTGGTCAAGTAGTCTAATCACCCCCCCCCTCTAGACATACTTTCGATCCTACAACGTCAAGAAAGAAGCGAGGAGGCCACGAGGCAGGGAGGCACGCCTGCCCCCCTGGGCGCGCCCCCACCCTCGTGGGCCCCTCGCAGCTCCACTGACCTACTTCTTCCTCCTATATATATATATATATATCCATATACCCCAAAAACATCGAGGCGAACCACGAAACCCTATTTCCACCGCCGCAACCTTCTGTAGCCAAGAGATCCCATCCTGGGGCCTTTTCTGGAGCTCCGCCGGAGGGGGAATCGATCACGGAGGGCTTCTACATCAACACAATAGCCTCTCCGATGACGTGTGAGTAGTTTACCACAGACCTTCGGGTCCATAGTTATTAGCTAGATGGCTTCTTCTCTCTCTTTGGATCTCAATACAAAGTTCTCCTCGATCTTCTTGGAGATCTATTCGATGTAATTCTTTTTGCGGTGTGTTTGTCGAGATCCGATGAATTGTGGGTTTATGATCAAGTTTATCTATGAACAATGTTTGATTCTTCTCTAAAATCTTTTATATATGATTTGTTATCTTTGCAAGTCTCTTCGAATTATCAGTTTGGTTTGGCCTACTAGATTGATCTTTCTTGCAATGGGAGAAGTGCTTAGCTTTGGGTTCAATCTTGCGGTGTCCTTTCCCAGTGACAGCAGGGGCAGCAAGGCACGTATTGTATTGTTGCCATCGAGGATAAAAAGATGGGGTTTATATCATATTGCCTGAGTTTATCCCTCTACGTCATGTCATCTTGCCTAATGCATTAATCTGTTCTTATGAACTTAATACTCTAGATGCATGCTGGATAGCGGTCGATGTGTGGAGTAATAGTAGTAGATGCAGAATCGTTTCGGTCTACTTGTCGCGGATGTGATGCCTATATACATGATCATGCCTATCTATCTATCTATCTATCTATCTATCTATACCTCTATATCTATCTATCTATCTATCTATCTATCTATCTATCTATCTATATCTATCTATCTATCTATCTATACCTCTACTAATTATAGACTCCCAAGAAATTCCCACGTTAATTAGATTTTATGGGCCGTTAATCTGGTGGGACCGAATTATAACGGTGTAGATTAACTATAATACCCTAGGCAAAAATAAACACTCCAAAGGCCCACATATTGCTTTCACCGTCATATGAATAGAAGTAAAAACCTCTCAACTCAACTTATCCATGACTCCACGTTTATTTTAAAAGAGAAACTGCTAACTCAATCTATCTATAACTAACCCCTCAAAAAAATATAACTCCACGACCTCTTCCAATCTTTTGCGGATGGAAATTGTTCTCTCCCTTCTGCCATGGAGTCCATCGTCTCTTTCTGCTCCCATAGGATTTCTATCGTCTCTATCAAGCTGAAGCAAGCAGGTTGGGGTATGGATCAGGTGTGCCAAAAGATCTTATTCCATCGAAAAACTATTTTCCTCATCTCGATCAAGTTCTTTCTACCACACTAATTGCAGGTCGTCTCTCTCAAGCGGAAGCAAGTAGGTTGGGGCATGGATCAGGTGTGCCCAAAGATCTTATACCATCCAAACTGTTATCCTCATCTCGATCAGGTTCTTTCTCCTATGCATCATGTCCAAGTCATCCATCAATAAAAGAAAATTGAGGTTGTGTCTACCGTTGCCGATGAATTTTCCACCAAGAGTTGCTATGCAGGCATACAAGGTACAACCAAACACACCTCCTCCGCAAGCTCAATAATATAAGCCAATTTGGTTGCTGATTACCAATGTTGCAGTGCTCAGTATCAAATATCAATCCAATGTTGGAGCAGGCTCAACCTCTCGACGATAGAGCCACCAGGTGCTTCTTTCGACGTACAAGGCTAGCTTGATTACTTTGCAGCCGATTGGTGTTGCGAGGAGACGAAAATATATGGCTGAATTCATGCATGTACAGAAGCGCAGGTTACTGGATCGATTCCACGGGGAAACATATGTATATGCAGCTAATCCCTTTGTTCCGCTCAGTAAAGTACACGCACAAGAGGTCACAATTTTATTTGCCATGGAGTCGGACGTGTTGGGTTCAGTCAAACCAGCCTGTACGTGTGTGTAGTCTACAAGTACAACCAGAGAGAAATCAGGTTTGTATCTTTGGTTACCACTTGAAGGAGTTGTCGACAAAGGCCATGCAGACGATACAACCAGGTGCTGCGTCCCGGCGATACAGATGTACTCCCTCCGTTCCCAAATATAAGTTTTTTTAGAGATTCCAACAAGTAACTACATACAGAGCAAAATGAGTGAATCTACACTTTAAAATATGTCTACATACATCTGTATCTTGTAGTCCATTTAAAATGTCTAAAAGGACTTATATTTGGGAACGGAGGGAGTACAAGGCTAGCTCGATTACTTCGCAGCCGATTGGTGTTGGGACGAGACGAAAATATATGGCCGAATTCATGCATGTACAGAAGCACAGACTGCTGGATCTATTCCACGGGGAGATACATCTATATGAAGCTAATCCCTTTGATCAGCTCAGTAAAGTACACGCACTAGAGGTCACAATTCTATTTGCCATAGAGTGGGACGTTACAGGTTCAGTCAAACCAGTCTGTATCTGTGTGTACTCTACAAGTACAACCACAGAGAACTCAGATTTGTATCTTTGGTTACCACTTGAACGAGTTGTCGACAAAGGCCATGCAAAAAAGAAAGAGTTGAAAAGCATGTGTATATGTATTGTGTCCAGACTCCATCTTAATCAATCACGTTTTAGTTATCCCAAGGATAAAGCTGTATATGCATATCATATACGGGTGTATGTAGCCTGCATCTATGACTGATTTTATTGCTGAAGGTTTTTGCATGCTATATGCACAGTGATTACATTTTGAAATTTCGAAGTTTATTGTGATCAGTGTCAGAATAAACGGTACCTCGACCATGGAGTGCTCGGGCAACCAGAGGTTTGTTATATTGCACCATTTTTTTTTTGATATTTTTAGTGAAAAAAAATGTTTGCATTATTTTTTTCTGATTTATTTGCTTCTAGACTGGAGCTTTATTTGCTTTTGGACTGAAGTGCATGCATATACATCATGTGTAAATAGTTTTAATTATTTGATTTTGCCTTCTATATGCATGTAAAATGCACGGCTTCTGGGTCATGTTTCATAGGGATGCATTGACTAATTGCCGCTTGATTAGGAGATGGTTATAAACTCAATTATGTGTTGATATGTTTTCGTTAGTACCACTATTAGTTTTTGAATTGGGAAACTTAGTTTTGTTTTCATGGCCCTAGCCCAAACATAGTTCCTTAAGCAGAGCTTGGTTCCCTCCTTCCTTTTGATCTTACATCACATGAATCATGTTAATAAATTCTTATGGCTTTCTTAATTTCATGGGGATAATATAATTGATATTATTGTAAGGTGGATTTTACCAATTTCGCCAGTGAGAGATGGTACGCATGAACATGTTGCCGTTGCAGCCTCCTCCTCTGCGTAGCAAACTTGATGTAGCACTGTAATTATGAGATAATAAGATTCTCAACGTACTTCTACTCCTGTGTGCCCCAGTAAGCTTTCTTTAACCAAAATTAATAATCAGAAAATCACATTGGTTGATTTCCTTAGTTGTCTCAGATGTGAGTGAGGAGCTCATCTGACATATGCCAGTATTATCATTTAGGTAGCACACTAATTTTCTGTTAACGGCATCGTGTTGTATGGCTACTGATTCTGAGATTTCTAAATGCATCCCTTTCTTCTTGGCTCGATGGAACCTTTTCCACAACTAAACATAATTTCTTTATGCAACTTCAAAGGCACTATTGTGATGTTTCTTTTAGATTGTTAACGTACAACATGATATTATTTCACTTTCATCCTCGAATGATTTATTATAGTTTTTAGGGAGTCCATTTGTTCATTGTGTTTATAGGGTTTGTCAATCATGTAAATCATTTTTTGCCTTCTTATGACCGGCTCAAATTTACCTTATTTTTTTATGCTATGAAAGTTCAGCACACTGCTAGATGTTTGATCATCATCATCATAGTGAGTTTTTACCAAGGTTTTATTGACCATTCATTTTGTGTCTTCGAATTTTCATGAGGCCTATATCTTCCGCACTTTTTCATAATATTTGACAGTCTTATTACGTACTCATTAGTTAGATTTATATAACTAACTATTTCTTCTTCTTTTGAAACACCAAGGTATAACAAATATTTTTTCCAGGAAAAAATATTATATAAAGTTGTAAACTCTATACACTCTGGGGAAAATTTCGACAAAAGTCCAATTAGTTACCACGGGCTGAAAAATATCATATTTTAAGTAGATTATTTATAAACATTTTCGGCATACATAGTCAACATTAACAATAGTTTAATTTCAAGCAAAAAACAATAGTTTAATTTGATGATTGATATTGAAAAAAAAACGTTGGAAAACAATTATATAGTTATGATATTACAAAACTATTCTTCGTGAAATTCTTACAATACACTCGGCCATTTTGAAAATAATAATATAAACAATCGATGTTTTGGACAAGTTTACATGCACGTTTTATATGTGCCAACCATTAATTACAAGATGTCGCATAGAAACTCTACTACTCCATAGTTTAAGACTAAAAATTGCATTATATGTCATTCAAGATATATTAACATACATGCCAAATATTTAGGGAAATGGAAAACAAATTGCTTCACAATCTGGAATTTGTGTTGTTTAAGCATATTTTAAATAGTTACATGTATAAAAGGTCACACCCTATGCATAAGAAAATGAGAAGTGTATTAGGCGGTTCTACATCGCTCCCAAATGAGACCAACAAACATATGATTAGGGTAATTTTTCACGCATGATTCGTCTTCATTTAGTAACTTTATAAATAATGTGATACTATGTTATCGAAAAAATATTAGTAGTGGCATTAGATGATGATTTCATCTGACATATATGCATACATTCTATGTAATTCTCTGTGTTTCTGAAGGTATATCCTTCACAAAAATGAGAGGTATAGTGGTTAATTTCAGAAAATGAGATCTTTTTTCATCATATAGATTGAAAGAAAAAAATATTACATAGCTGCCCCGTGCGTATGAACATGACTCCCTAGAAATTACGACATTAATCAGATAATTAGAGCCATTCATCCGATGGGACTGAATTATTACGGTGTACATTGTAAGAGAATATTTTTCCTATACTGGCTCGATACTCTAGAGTTGACACCGCCCTAACTCATCGCGCTTTAGACTATGTTTTCCAGATATTTTTTAATTAGTCACTTAATTTTAATTATGCAGTTGTCACCTAAGAAAATAATAAAGAGGCAAAGAAATTGTGTATACTATAACTATTGGCAGTTCTTTTTTTTGCAGAATTTGCAAGTCCTTTTTGCATTAGGAAAACTACTTTTGAGTTCTTTTTACCACATGAAGCAGCGGCTAGCACACTAAGATAAACCACTTGCTCTTCCTTTACCAAAGTCGAACTGGTAAAAAGGCAAAAACCTGTTTTTTGATAAATCTCAAAGTTCAAGTAAAATCAATCAGATTGTTTTTCTTCAAAAATGACGTTGTAGCCCTGACGACTGCATTGATTGACGAACATGGCCATTTTAACGTGATAGGTCAAATACATGGATGACATATTCTTAGTTACATACTTAATAAATTCTTATGATCAAAGGAAAATAAAAATGATAAAAGATACGTCAATCCATCTAATCCAGTTATTTCTTGCATTACTATGCTACGATGGCTAACATAAATTGGCATTAAGGGAGAGTTAATTAACTACGCTATCACTATTTAATACAGTTCTGCAAACTATTTGAACAACAAAAACATAATTATTCAATAGTTATTGAGATGAAATGGTTGAACTATATTTGTGGTATACATGTTCAAAAATGGCAAAAGGGCATTTCAACATGATATATGAGAAGTACCAACAATATTAAAAATGTTAAACCACTAGCCCGTGCAAGTGCACGGGTTCACACCTAGTTCTCATAATTATGCACTTTTCTATATTTTGCTCGACAGTAATTTGTTCACCCACCGTAATACTTATGCTATCTTGAGAGAAGCCAGTAGTGAAACCTATGGCCACCGGGTTTATCTTCTATCATATAAGTTTCCAATCTATTTTTACTTTGCAATCTTTACTTTCAATCTATATCATAAAAATATCAAAAATATTTATCTTATTATCTCTATCAGATCTCACTCTCGTAAGTGACCGTGAAGGGATTGACAACCCCTTTATCGCGTTGGTTGCGAGGTTCTTATTTGTTTGTGTAGGTACAAGGCGACTTATGTGTAACCTCCTACTGGATTGATACCTTGGTTCTCAAAAACTGAGGGAAATACTTACGCTACTTTGCTGCATCATCCTTTTATCTTCAAGGGAAAAACCAATGCAAGCTCAAGAGGTAGCAAGAAGAATTTCTGGCGCCGTTGCCGGGGAGGCTTATGCTAAGTCAAGTCAAGATTTGATCTTCCGTCAACTAGCCAATTTTCTGGCGCCGTTGCCGGGGAGATCTACGCCAAGTCAAGACATACCAAGTACCCATCACAAACTCTTATCCCTAGCATTACATTATTTTCCATTTGCCTCTCATTTTCCTCTCCCCCACTTCACCTTTGCTGTTTTATTCGCCCTTCTTCCGTTCGATCTTTTGTTTTCTTGTGTTACCATGTACCTTCTTTTTGCTTGCATCTTCGCTTGCTAAAAGTTTATGGATCCTCATCCACTTGCTAATCTCTTGAAGAGATCCAATTATGATGAACCTATTGCTAGTGAATTGAGTGCACTAGTTTATCTTTATGAGGTTTTGCTTGAAATTCGTGAATCTGAAAATTGTGATGAAGTACTTTATGAAGCGATTCACGGTAGATCTTTGAATAAAAAGCATGATTGCAATGATTTTACTATAAATTCTATTGATGTCAATTGTGCTAATAATATGCAAAACCCTAAGCTTGGGGATGCTAGTTTTGCTATGTCCTCTACTTGTTGCAATGATCATGATTGGGGTGATAGTTCTTCTTATGATCTTGAAAATTTATTTAAGCCCCATGATGAATATGAGATTGATAATAGTGTTTGCAATATTATTGAAAGTGGGTTTGGAAGAGTGTCAACTTAATATCCCACATATTTGGAGAATGTTCAATCTTATGGTATTTTTGATAAAGGTGGGTTTGGAGAGGTCATGACTTTAGTTAATGATAATCCCACTATTTTGGAAGAGTGTCAACTTTGCATGCATGTGGATCGTGTTGAAAATATTTTATGTGATATCTATTTTGTTTAATTTTCTTATGATCCCACATGTAATAATTATGAGAGAGGAAAATATGGTTGTAGAAATTTTCATGATAATAAATTACCTCTCGTTATGTTGAGATTGCTATTGTTTCTTTCCGCTTCGTTGCATAGGCTAGTTTTTGCTTGCTATGATAATTTGTTTGCCTATAAGATGCCTATGCATAGGAAGTATGTTAGACTTAGATGTGTTTGTCACGTGTTTCATGATGCTCTCTTTGCGCTTCAACTCTTGTTTTTCATGTGAGCATCATTGAAATCTCTATGCCTAGCTAGGGGCGTTAAACGATAGCGCTTGTTGGGAGGCAACCCAATTTTATTTTTGTTTCTTGCTTTTTGGTTCTGTTTAGTAATAAATAGTTCATCTAGCCTCTGTTTATATGTGTTTTCATGTTTTAATTAGTGTTTGTGCCAAGTAAAGCCTTTGGAATCTTCTTGGATGATAGTTGTTTGATTTTGCTGTAAAAAACAGAAACTCTGCGCTCACGATAATAATTTTCATAAATCACAGAAAATAGCTTTTACCCTAATTCGTTTTGCAATAGATTAATATACGAATTACCCAGGTCTTCCTAATTTGGTTGAATTTTTGGAGTTCCATAAGTTTACGTTTGTTGCAGATTACTACAGACTGTTTTGTTTTTGACAGATTCTGTTTTTCGTGTGTTGTTTGCTTATTTTGATGAATATATTGCTAGTATCGGAGCGTATGAACCATAGAGAAGTTGTAATACAGTAGGTTTAACACAAATATAAATAAAGAATGAGTTCATTACAGTACCTTAAGTGGTGGTTTGTTTTTTTCGCTAACGGAGCTCATGAGATTTTCTGTTGAGTTTTGTGTTGTGAAGTTTTCAAGTTTTGGGTAAAGATTTGATGGATTACGGAAATAAGGAGTGGCAACAGCCTAAGCTTGGGGATGCCCAAGGCACCCCAAGGTAAATTCAAGGATAACCAAAAGCCTAAGCTTGGGGATGCCCCGGAAGACATCCCCTTTTTCGTCTTCGTCCATCGGTAACTTTACTTGATGCTATATTTTTATTCACCACATGATATGTGTTTTGCTTGGAGCGTCTTGTATGATTTGAGTCTTTGCTTTTTAGTTTACCACAATCATCCTTGTTGTACACACCTTTTGGGAGAGACACACATGAATTGGAATTTATTGGAATACTCTATGTGCTTCACTTATATCTTTTGAGCTAGATAATTTTGCTCTAGTGCTTCACTTATATCTTTTAGAGCACGGTGGTGGTTTTATTTTATAGAAATTATTGATCTCTCATGCTTCACTTATATTATTTTGAGAGTCCTTTAGAACAGCATGGTAATTTACTTTGGTATAATAAAAACTTTCATAAAAAGGTGCATTGAATACTATGAGAAGTTTGATACTTGATAATTGTTTTGAGATATAAAGATGGTAATATTAGAGTTGTGCTAGTTGAGAAGTTGTGAATTTGAGAAATACTTGTGTTGAAGTTTGCAAGTCCCGTAGCATGCACGTATGGTAAACGTTGTGTAACAAATTTGAAACATGGGGTGTTCTTTGATTGTCTTCCTTATGAGTGGTGGTCGGGGACGAGCGATGCTCTTTTCCTACCAATCTATCCCCCGAGGAGCATGCGCGTAGTGCTTGGTTTTTGATGACTTGTTGATTTTTGCAATAAGTATGTGAGTTCTTTATGACTAATGTTGAGTCCATGGATTATACGCTCTCTCACCCTTCCATCATTGCTAGCCTCTTCGGTACCGTGCATTGCCCTTTCTCACCTTGAGAGTTGGTGCAAACTTCGCCGATGCATCCAAACCCCGTGATATGATACACTCTATCACACATAAACCTCCTTATATCTTCCTCAAAACAGCCACCATACCTACCTATTATGGCATTTCCATAGCCATTCCGAGATATATTGCCATGCAACTTTCCACCGTTCCATTTATTATGACACGCTTCATCATTGTCATATTGCCTTGCATGATCATGTAGTTGACATCGTATTTGTGGCAAAGCCACCATGCATAATTTATCATACATGTCACTCTTGATTCATTGCCCTTCCCGGTACACCGCTGGAGGCATTCATATAGAGTCATATTTTGTTCTAGTATCGAGTTGTAATCATTGAGTTGTAAATAAATAGAAGTGTGATGATCATCATTAATAGAGCATTGTCCCTAAAAAAAGAGAAAGGCCAAAAAGGCCCAAAAAAGAAAAAAGAAAAGAAATAAAAAGGGACAATGCTACTATCCTTTTTTCCACACTTGTGCTTCAAAGTAGCACCATGATCCTTATAATAGAGAGTCTCTTGTTTTGTCACTTTCATATACTAGTGGGAATTTTTCATTATAGAACTTGGCTTGTATATTCCAACAATGGGCTTCCTCAAATGCCCTAGGTCTTCGTGAGCAAGCAAGTTGGATGCACACCCACTTAGTTTATTTTGTTGAGCTTTCATACATTTATAGCTCTAGTGCATCCGTTGCATGGCAATCCCTACTCCTTGCATTGACATCAATTGATGGGCATCTCCCCAGCCCATTGATTAGCCGCATCAATGTGAGACTTTCTCCTTTTTTGTCTTCTCCACATAACCCCCATCATTATACTCTATTCCACCCATAGTGCTATATCCATGGCTCACGCTCATGTATTGCGTGAAAGTTGAAAAAAGTATGAGATTACTAAAGTATGAAACAATTGCTTGGCTTGTCATCGGGGTTGTGCATGATGAGAGCATTCTTGTGTGACGAAAATGAAGCATGACCAAACTATATGATTTTGTAGGGATGAACTTTCTTTGGCCATGTTATTTTGAGAAGACATAATTGCTTAGTTAGTATGCTTGAATTATTATTATTTTTATGTCAATATTAAACTTTTGTCTTGAATCTTTCGGATCCGAATATTCATGCCACAATGAAGAAAATTACATTGAGAATTATGCTAGTTAGCATTCCACATCAAAAATTTGGTTTTTATCATTTACCTACTCGAGGACGAGCAGGAATTAAGCTTGGGGATGCTTGATACGTCTCCAACGTATCTATATTTTTTGATTCTTCCATGCTATTATATTATCTGTTTTGGATGTTTAATGGGCTTTATTATACACTTTTATATTATTTTTGGGACTAACCTATTAACCGAAGAGGCCCAGTGCAAATTGCTGTTTTTTTGCCTATTTCAGTGTTTCGCAGAAAAGGAATATCAAACGGAATCCAAATGGAATGAAACCTTCGGGAGCGTGATTTTTGGAACAAACGTGATCCAGGGGACTTGGAGTGGACGCCAAGAAAGAAGCGAGGAGGCCACGAGGCAGGGAGGCGCGCCTGCCCCCCTGGGCGCGCCCCCACCCTCGTGGAGCCCTCGCAGCTCCACCGACCTACTTCTTCCTCCTATATATATCCATATACCCCGAAAACATTGAGGAGCACCACGAAACCCTATTTCCACCGCTGCAACCTTCTGTACCCAAGAGATCCCATCTTGGGGCCTCTTCCGGAGCTCCGCCGGAGGGGGAATCGATCACGGAGGGCTTCTACATCAACACCATAGCCTCTCCGATGATGTGTGAGTAGTTTACCACAGACCTTCGGGTCCATAGTTATTAGCTAGATGGCTTCTTCTCTCTCTTTGGATCTCAATACAAAGTTCTCCTCGATCTTCTTGGAGATCTATTCGATGTAATTCTTTTTGCGGTGTGTTTGTCGAGATCTGATGAATTGTGGGTTTATGAGCAAGTTTATCTATGAACAATATTTGATTCTTCTCTGAAATCTTTTATGTATGATTTGTTATCTTTGCAAGTCTCTTCGAATTATCAGTTTGGTTTGGCCTACTAGATTGATCTTTCTTGCAATGGGAGAAGTGCTTAGCTTTGGGTTCAATCTCGAGGTGTCCTTTCCCAGTGACAGCAAGGCACGTATTGTATTGTTGCCATCGAGGATAAAAAGATGGGGTTTATATCATATTGCTTGAGTTTATCCCTCTACATCATGTCATCTTGCCTAATGCATTACTCTGTTCGTATGAACTTAATACTCTAGATGCATGCTGGATAGCGGTCGATGTGTGGAGTAATAGTAGTAGATGCATAATCGTTTCGGTCTACTTGTCACGGACGTGATGCCTATATACATGATCATGCCTAGATATTCTCATAATTATGTACTTTTCTATCAATTGCTCGACAGTAATTTGTTCACCCACCGTAATACTTATGCTATCTTGAGAGAAGCCACTAGTGAAACCTATGGCCCCCGGGTTTATCTTCTATCATATAAGTTTCCAATCTATTTTTACTTTGCAATCTTTACTTTCAATCTATATCATAAAAATACCAAAAATATTTATCTTATTATCTCTATCAGATCTCACTCTCGTAAGTGACCGTGAAGGGATTGACAACCCCTTTATCGCGTTGGTTGCGAGGTTCTTATCTGTTTGTGTAGGTACAAGGCGACTTATGTGTAACCTCCTACTGGATTGATACCTTGGTTCTCAAAAAATGAGGGAAATACTTACGCTACTTTGCTGCATCATCCTTTCCTCTTCAAGGGAAAAACCAACGCAAGCTCAAGAGGTAGCAGAGTCCCTAGAGGAAAAGAATAAAGCCCAGGCGACCGACCTAGCCAAGGCCCTTCAAGAGGCCGAGGAGGCGCGGGCCGAATCCCGAGCGGCGCGCGAGGAGATCAAGCAGGCCGGATAGGTAGCAGCTAGTAAGCCCTTTCTTTTACAGAATAAATTCGGGAGTCAGAAGTATGTCTTGCTCACTCGACTGTGGAGTGCTCCAGACACCTTTGCGGATCTTCCGAAGAGTGCCGCCGACGCCGCGCAGTTCTTCCGGGCCCAGGAGGGGCGGCGCGGGAGCGCCCATCGTTGTTGAATGACCAGATGGCACAGTGGGCCGAGCTGCATAGGATGTCCGGATTGGCCATGAGGGACGTCATAGTCCGGCTGTGGCCAGCCGAATCCGTCCCAAGCAGCTATTTTGGCCTGGTGCAGCGACTCGTTGACGCGCTACCCCGAATTGACACGGTCAAGCGGTCGTCATGTATAGAAGGTGCGCGGCTGGCCTTTGCCTGTGTCAAGATGCACTGGGCGAAGATGAAGGCCGCCGTCATGGCAGTTGAGGGTCCGCCCGGAGGCAAGGACCACCGCAAGCCGGAGCGCTATTTTGAAGACGTCCTGGTGCCCGCTTGATAGAGGGCCAGTGCTCGAAGGACATAATGTTCGAGTGAATGTATCCGAACTGCCCAGACGTTGTATAAACCAAGGTTGTGTAATATATTTTATGCATTTATCTGAACTACTTTCCTCCTGTGCGGCCGTATATTATTATTCTGAAAGTTTGCCAGTCGTCGGCTTCAGCCCCCACGTGGATACTACGGGGGTGTTAGGAATAACGTGTAATCACTCTTGACCCAACGTCTTGGTCCATAAAGGAGGTGATTTACGCAGTGAACCAGGCAATCGGACTATGCGGCTTTAGCACTTTCACTTAGCCATAAGAGTTTGACTGTGGGGCTAAGGACTAGCCCCTGGTGTGCATGCGGCTATCCGAACTGGGATGCCTTAGGCGCGTGACCGAGCCAAAGTCAGTCCTTCGTATAATACGGAAAAAATCATAAAAGACTTGTATTAAGTCGCTGAATAGCCGACCAGCTCTCACCGTATCGTGACAGTCAGTTTTCGGCTTACTCTACTGAGGTGTTTGACCGGATGAACCAGAAACACAATCGCAGTAGTTCTCCCTTTATTGCCTTAGCCAAACAAGCGGAACGTAAGGTGGTAACCACAGGAGCCGGGCAACCCAACTATTGACCCAAGATATGATTCAGAGCCAATGCATATAATGCAAAATTCAGGACGCCAAAGTGTACTATGAAAGTGTTCGGACTTTTTTGTTTTTTGACATTTGTGGCCGAATAAATCCCCTGGCAATTAGTGCTAGTGTTATATGTCAATCAGTCGTTAAGATGACGTAGTAGACCAATACCGAATAAGGTATGGTAAAACTGTTTCCATTATAGTCTGATTGATACGTTACAACGTATTTTATAGAGGATGCGATAAGCATCGAGGCTATTTTACATGCTGAGCACAAGGGAAAGCTGTATACAGATCCTAAAAAGGAAAAGCTAATCTTGAAGTTCCTTTGGATACTCTGCCGCACGTCTGCGCTGCTTTTCGCCTTGGTGTATGATCCTTTGAGAGGATCATCGATCGAGTATACATGACGAGCCTGGAAAAGGGCCCTTGGTATCGTCAAAAAGTGATGTGGGTTGTGGGGAACCTGAAAAATAAAAATAAGAAGAAAAGGTGAGAGTGTGAGGGTCTGGATAGGGTCGAGCCATATTGTGGACCTTACTTTTAATAGGCCTCCGTCTTTGCCCATGGTATCTTTAGTGCGTAGTTATGTACGCGCGGTACGTATACCGCCACCGGGTTGGGGCTTTAACGGAGGCTGAATTGCTAATCTAGCTCTGGACGAGCCGAACTGCCATTCTACAGGGTTGATCGGACTCGTTTGACAGTGTCCGGGGGCTTGATCGCCGATGTAGTATTTGGCTTAATGAGGCCACCCTGTACTTCGGCTGCGAGGGTCGCGGTATGCTCTTCAGTACGGAGGGAGCGCTCCATGTTTCCATTGACTGTTATAACGCCACGTGGTCCAGGCATCTTGAGCTTTAGATAAGCGTAGTGCGGGACTGCATTGAAATAGGCGAAAGCAGTTCGTCCAAGCAGTGCATGATAGCCACTGCGGAAGGGGACGATGTCGAAGGTCAAGTCTTCACTATGGAAATTATCTGGCGAACCGAAGACTACTCCCAGTGTTATGGACCCTGTGCAACAGGCCTCAATGCCGGGTATCACTCCTTTAAAGGTGGTTTTGGTGGGTTTGATTCTTGATAGATCAATACCCATTTTGCGGACATTGTCCTGATAAAGCAGGTTAAGACTGCTACCTCCATCCATAAGGACACGCGTGAGATGGAATCCGTCGATGAATGGATCAAGGACCGATGTTGCCGAACCTCCATGACGGATACTGGTCGGATGGTCTCTGCGGTCAAAGGTGATCGGGCAGGCTGACCATGGGTTGAATTTTGGGGCGACTGGCTCTATGGCATAGACGTCCCTTAATGCGCGTTTGCGCTCCCGTTTAGTGATGTGAGTGACGTAGATCATATTCACCATTTTGACCTCGGGGGGAAATTTCTTCTGCCGCCCTGTGTTCGGTGGGCGAGGCTCTTCATCATCGTCCTTGCTGGGCGGCCCTTTCCCCTTATGTTCGTTGTTTAGCTTACCGGATTGTTTAAAGACCCAACAATCTCTGTTGGTATGATTGGCAGGCTTGTCAGGGGTGACATGAATCTGGCAGGGCCGATCTAGTATTCGGTCCAGGCTAGATGGACCATCTTTGTTTCCTTTGAATGGTTTCTTCCGCTGACCAAGTTTAGAACCACTGAATCCGGCGTTGACTGCCGTGTCTTCGGTATCTGCATTGTTGATTCGACGCTTGTGTTTGTTGCGTCGTGTCCTGCCGTTGCCGTCTCTGCTTCGGAGGTGCTAGGGTTGCTGGTGTTGTTGCTTCTACGAGCGAGCCAGCTGTCTTCTCTCGTGCAAAAGCGGGTCATAAGGGCGGTGAGGGCTGCCATGGACTTTGGTTTTTCTTGGCCGAGGTGTCGGGCGAGCCACTCGTCACGGATGCTGTGTTTAAAGGCCGCGAGGGCTTCGGCGTCCGGACAATCGACAATTTGGTTCTTTTTTATTAAGAACCAGGTCCAGAGTTTCCGGGCTGACTCTCTGGGTTGCTGGATTATGTGAATAAGGTCATCGACATCTGGAGGCCGACCATAGGTGCCTTGGAAATTGTCTCTAAAGGCATCTTCCAAATCTTCCCAGCTACCAATGGAGTTTTCTGGGAGGCTGATTAACTAGTGCCGTGTTGGTCCCTTGAGTTTTAGGGGGGGTACTTGATGGCATGGAGATCGTCATCACGAGCCATGTGAATGTGGAGAAGAAAATCTTCGATCCATACCGCGGGATCCGTCGTACCGTCATATGATTTGATGTTCACGGGTTTAAACCCTTCTAGTAACTGGTGCTCCATTACCTCATTGGTGAAGCATAAAGGGTGTGCGGCGCCTCTGTATCGGGCGACGTCGCGACACAGTTCAGATGAAGTCGTATGCGGTTTTCGGCCCGGGTGAGGTTATGCCTGCCACGCCAGGCCTGCTGGCCGTCCTCTCGCGTTGGGGCATGCCCCCTTGATCCATAGATTGATCTGGTTTGGCCTGCTCTATTGTCCAGGTCCTGCCATAGGTCGTAGGTGTATTCTGGAGCCGATGTCTCTCTGCCTATGCGACAAGGTGGTGCAGGTGGTGTTCGGCGTAGGAAGCCGCTTTATCTCGCCAGCATGGTGGCCGGTCTAGATCGTCGGCGCGGTCATATCTTTATGGTATGGGCTCAAGGGCCTCGTCGTCGAATTGTGGCAACAGACGACGTTTCGGATAAGTCTTTGCTGGGCGTTGAAGTCCATACTCTTCGGCAGCCAGGACCTGGGTCCATCTTTTGTTGAGTGTATCATGTTTGGCTTGGAGCCGTTGCTGCTGCTTTTTTAGGCTTCTTGTAGTGGCGATCAGTTGGCGCTTAAAGTGCTCCTGCTCGAGGGGTTCCTCTGGCACGATAAATTCTTCGTCGCCGAGGCTCACATCATCCTCGGAGAGTGGTAAATAGTTACTATCCTCCGAGTCCTCGTTCCCGACTGGATCGTCAGGGTTAACTTGCCCCGCCTCCACATCATCTTATTCGGATGTGGGCTCGATGGGGGCTTCAGGGTCTTCGGCATCCTCTGGAGTGTTATCGTCTCCGGTGCCGGTGTTGCTGTCTTTGCTATGACGCGATTTTGAGCGGCGCCACTGACGTCGACACTTTGGAGGTGCTTCAGCAGGCTTATCCTCGACCGGATCCTTCCTGTCGTCGTCGTCATCCTATTTGGGTGTGTCCACCATATATACGTCATATGTGGAGGTGGCCGTCCAACGCCCGGTAAGCGGTGGGTCAAGGCCTTGATCGTCTCCGGCATCGTCGTCCATGTCGTCGATGTCTTCGGAGGCGTAGTCCAGCATGTCGGTTAAATCTTTGACAGTGGCTATGAAGTGGGTGGTGGGTGGGACGTAAAATTCCCCGCTCTCAGCCCCTAGTCCAGGTTGAGCGTAGTTCGAAAGTGATTCCTCTGCAATGGCGAGAGATGGCATTAGGTCCAGGGCCTCGTTCAAAAGCGAGGTTTGGACGGGGAAGCAAGAGTCCATGGAGCTAGGCGGGGCAGGAGCCTCCTGGCCATGCTCACTAAACATGGACCTCGAGAGTTCGGAGCGGGTGTCCGGGGGCGAGTCCGGCCTTTTAACGACAGGGGGAGGCCGGTTTGACTCTGGGCTTGCCGATGACGCAGTCCCCTCCGGATCTTCGGCCGCGAGCTCCATAGTTGTAGAGAGTCCGGAGGGCTCTAAACTCCCATCTTCGGACCCGGTAGTCTGCCCTGGAACTAAGGCCAGAGCGGTGGTTGGGGCCGCGAACCCTTCGAAGATCAAGTCTCCTCGGATATCAGCGACATAGTTTAGGTTCCCGAAACTAATCTGATGACCAGGGGCGTAGCTATCGACCTGCTCGAGGTGGCCAATCGAGTTGGCACGCAGGTTGAAGCCGCCGAATACAAAAATCTAGCCAGGGAGGAAAACTTCCCCGGAAACGACATCGTTGTAGATGATTGAACGAGCCATCGAACCTTCTGTCGACAACACAGAGGAACTCTCAATGAAAGCACCAATGTCGGTGTCAAAACCGGCCGATCTCGGGTAGGGGGTCCCGAACTGTGCGTCTGAGGATCGAAGGTAACAGGAGACAGAGGACACAATGTTTACCCAGGTCCGGGCCCTCTTAATGGAGGTAATACCCTACTTCCTGCTTGATTGACTTTGATGAGTATAGGAGTTACAAGAGTTGATCTACCTCGAGATCATAATGGCTAAACCCTAGATGTCTAGCCTGTATGATTTGTCTTAGCCTCTATGGACTAAACCCTCCGATTTATTTAGACACCGGAGGGGCCTAGGGTTGTACAGAGTCAGTTTACAGAGAAAGGAAACTACACATCCGAACGCCAAGCTTGTCATCCACGCAAAGGAGAGTCCCCTCCGGACACGGGGGAAGGCCTTCTATCTTGTATCTTCACGTCCCATCAGTCCGGCCCATGTCTCATATCCCGGACGCCCGGGGACCCCCTAATCTAGGACTCCCTCATACGCCAGTCCTCATTTCGGTCGGCTGTTCCGCCCAAGCTGGTTGGCTCCCGATGAACACGACGTATTCCGTTGCCTCCCGATGAACAGGACGCATTCCGTTGCCTCCCGATGAACACGACGACGACGCAGTTTCTCCCTTCCGACCCAGCCATGTACACGAGCCCTGGTCGTACATATGCGCGAGTAGGCGTTCGAGACCCCGCCCGTATGTACGTACGTGGCCGTATTTACTTTCTTGCACCTTGGCCGATGTACGTGTGTGTACATGCTACATGCACGCCTCTACTACGACACGTGCATGCCTATACTACGACACGTGCCCTTCCTTACGCGGCCACGGTTCATCGCTGCAGCCTGCAGACAGACCGATCATATGTACGTACAGGTTCGCGACCAGAATGACAACGCTACGTATGCTTCGACCAGGTGGGTCCCGACTATCAGGCACTTCCTTGCATGTGAAGATGTAGCTGGTGGGTCCCAGCAGTCAGGGGGGAAACGTTTTTTTGCGAAATACGGTGTCCCGTCCGGTGGGTCCTTGCTATCTGGTGGAGGAATCATTATTTTCCGTGTAATAAGGAGGCACTTCCTTGCTGCGGCCGTGGACCCAGCTGTCAGCCTCTCCACGTACAGTACTCTTCCGATGGAACTCATTCATTGACCACATTGACCATGCCGTGCCGAGAGCACCAAGGTGGTGGACGACGGCGAGGCTTAGGAAGGGGACGACGGGAGCCGGGGAAGACGCAACAGTGGATGCCCACGCGGAGAGGAGTATGAGGGCTCACTGGTTCAGCTGCGGTGTGAGGCTGCCGTCGCCATAGGGCCTGGCCAGCGGTGGGAGTAGTAGGGGCGGTGTGGCCTCCGCGGCAGCACAGCCAACCATGGGAGGCAAGAGCACGCGGTGGTTTGGACGACTGGAGCAAGAAAATCAGAGGTTGAAGAAGCAGGACGACCATTGCATGTTAACAATCCAATGGTCACTGGTGATAGAATCGTTTGTTGATAAAGTTGACAATGCCCTCCGCCTGCGTCAACTTAGTAGGCCCACAAGTCAGCCTCCCACTATGGTGGGTCCCAGCTAGCAGGGGGAGTATTCATTTTTTTTGTGTAATAAGGAGGCACTTCCTTGCGTGCGAAGATATAGCTGGTGGGTCCGAGCTGTCAGCGGGAGTATTCATTCTTTTTGGCATAATAAGGAGGTACTTGCTTGCGTGCGGCCATGGACCATGTGGGTTCCAACTGTCAGCCTCTCCATGTACATCCCTCTTCCGATGTTGTCATTTGTTGATAACGTTGACCATGCCGTGCCGAGAACACCAGCGCGATGGACGACGGCAAGACCCAGGAAGGGAATGACCCAGAGGCGGCGAAGCCACAACAATGGAGGGATGTTGGTGAGTAGAGGGATGGCCTGGCCAGCGGTGGGAGTAGTAGGGGGCGGTGAGGCCTGCGCGGCAGCACAGCCGGCCACGGGAGGCGGGAGCAGGCGGTCCTGCCGGCGCTGGATTTGGCGACTGGAGCAAGAAGATCGGAGATTGAAGAAGCACTACGGCCGTTGGATGGACATCATACGATCAGTGGAGCTAAAATCGTTCATATTGACTAAGTTGACAAAGCCCTCCATCCCCATCAACTTAGTAGGCCCACAAGTCAGCCTCCCACCATGGTGGGTCCCAGCTAGCAGGGGGAGTATTCATTTTTTTGTGCATAATAAGGAGGCACTTCCTTGCGTGCGAAGATATAGCTGGTGGGTCCGAGTTGACAGCAGAGGGAACGCTTTTTCGCGAAATATAGAGGCCCTTCCGGTGGGTCCTAGCTGTCAGGTGGAGGAATCATTATTTTGCGCGTAATAAGGAGGCATTTCCTTGTGTGGGTCCCTACTGTCAGCCTCTTCCGATGGCTGTTGTTTGTTGACCAATTGACCTCGCCGCGCCGAGAGCACAAACGCGATGGGCGAGGGCGAGGCCCAGGAAGGGAACGACCCGGAGCCGGCGAAGCCACTTCAGCGGATGCCCATGATGAGGGGAGTACGAGTGCTGACTGGTCGGCTGCGGGGTGAGGCTGACGTCACCGGAAAATAATAGGATGTGCGGGTGGGTAGAGGGATGGCCTGGCAGCAGCACAACCAGCCACGGCAGGAGGGAGCAGGCAGTCCCGCCGGCGCTGGTTTGGGCGGCACGAGCAGGAAGACCAGAGATTGAAGAAGCACGGTAGCCGTTGGATGGACATCCAACAGTCACTGCTCTGTGTTGACTAAGTTGACAAAGCCTTGCGTACGCATCAAATTTTTTTTAGGACAATGTCACCGTCAACCTAGTAGGCCCAGAAGTCAGCCTCCAAATCTGTGGAAAACAGCATACAGCCCATTAGCCGTTATTTTCAATAATTTACAACCCATTTGCTAATTCTTAAGGATATTTGAAGCCCATATTCTTTTTATTAGCATTACAGACCATATATTCTGGGCACTGCTAAAAAATTCAACGAAGTTTTGCATATTTCGGTGGGGTCCGAACTCTTTTAATCACGAAATTTTGAGTCACGTTAAAAATAATTTTTAAAAAATTATATCAAAACAAAATTGAAAAAACAATTCTCCACAAAAAATGAATGAAATTTAAAATCGTAACTAGCAAGATGCCCGTGCGTTGCACGGAACATGAAGATGCATTTGTATGAGTAGTTTATCTTGTGGGAGAAAAGACGATATTTTAATGTAATTGCCAGTTGGCTTTGGTTTTTATAAGAGTAGAGAGTAGAGAAATCCAGAAAAAATGATATTTTAATGTAATTGCTGGTTGGATTTGGGTTAAAAATTTACAGGCCATTTCTTACAAATTATAGCCCATTTTCTGGGGAAGCCCATTTCTTACCACTTACATCCCTCCTCGTCTTGAAAGATTTGTAGCCCAGCAGGGCTGAGAAAAGCAAGTAGGCCTCGGTTTTGGTATTCTCCAAAAAAGAAACTGGGCTAGCCATTTTCAGAAAGAAAAAATATATCAACTGGGCTCGTCATGTGCTTAAATAAAAGCGTAAGCATGGGCTAGATGGGCCACAGCCCCCGCACAGCGCGCAGTTGAGCTCCATCTCTGAAACTAAAAAAACAACTGGGCGAGCTGCTGGGTCCCTGGTGTTATCAGCTCGTTGTGTAATTTTCTCGTTTATTGACTACATTGACAATGGTGTGGGACCTAGTTGTCAAACAATTAGGAGGAAGTATTTTTTTGGCTTGTAATAATGAGGCACCTGCTTGCGTAATGCAATGACCCTGGTGGGTCCCTACTGTCAGCCTATCCACATACAGTCATCTCATGATTCCTCTTGGTTGTTGACCATGTTGACAACGTCAGACGGCGGCGGGCACAGCGAGCGAACCAAGGCGGAGAACGACGGCGAGGCCTCGGACGGGAACGAACAACAACCGTGGAAGATGCGGCACTGCAGTGGCGGGTGGAGGGGAGTACGAGGGCAACAACATGCAACTCAAGCTTACAAACAGTACAAAAAGGCGAAGGATTAATTGTTCATCAAATTTTTAGACAAAACCCAGATTGAACATGGCAGTAACATCTAATCCAACCACTCTTTTTCGCAGTCACAAACAAATGGATCGGTCCGATCCATAAAATCAACATCCTGTGCAAAAAAAATTATTTGAGGATGACTACAACTTGTTGTAAATAGAAGCCGAGCATGTTTAGAAGCCCATTTGTCCATCTGAAACTTCTTTTTTTGCTGTTCAACGTGTCTGTCTGTGAGAAATCTCTTGCTGTAAAACCTAAGCCTCATGGACAATAGTAACCTCGCATTCAACAGGAAGAATGTGACAAAGCTTCTGTTTGGCCGGTTGGATGCATATCTTTCCATCGTTATTGTCCTCAAATGAATGTCATGAGAATTGAGAAAATCCTGGTGCTTATTATGCCACCAATTGGTTATACGTTTTTCTCCATCTGGTTGCAGTCCCTAAGTAGGCATGAAGATTTGGAAACAGTTAAGGTCTGGAAAAAGAGTATGTCAAAAGAGCAACAGCTGAACGGTTAATTCTAGTAAAATATATACGGTCTTTCAATGTGCATCAAATCATCACCTTTATATATAAATTCTCTAGAGACTGAAAGCATCGCAGCAAGCCAATAATTATGTTCAGATCATAACAAAACATTCTGATATATAAGATCTTGACAGAATCCAGCAGCATTGATAGGCTATCCATGGACGAACTCTTCATTGAGCATATAACATAATATTAGTACCCAAAGTGTACTCCAAGAAGATATAAAACTTATGCGCACAAATGAAAAATGCAGCTTATGATTACAAATGTGTAGATGATAATATACGGTACCTGAATAAGTGTGGAGCCAAACACCAACTTGTTGCGATCATCAAACGGAGCACTAATTAGACCCAAGGTCTCCAGTTTGGGCGCAGAGACGACAGTTATTTGCGAAGGTTTATAACAATTATGAAGGAGCAACCTTTGAAGTGAAGGGGCATCTTCGATGATGAGCTGTTGTCCTTCAAAACAAATTCCAATGCTTTTATGGTGAGGCGACTTTAATTGGAGACAACTGATAGGGATTTCTATTCCCAAAACAATCAGCAAGCGCTCCAGGGCAGGGCAACTGGAGTGGATGATGCTATGCAGTGAGGCCTCCGACAGATAAACCACCACAAGCGAAAGTTTTTTTAGCAGTGGGAGTCAAAGCATTTGTACCAGATCGTCTGGTAGATGGCACCGGGCGAAGGTGGCGGTGTGGAGAGAGGAGGAAAACCACGAGATGGATAACGGTGGTGTGGGCACGAATTCTTGGTGCGTTCGTGGTATGAAACTTTCATGGTAATGGTAGAACTCAAACTGCTGGAGTTTTCCGAATTCAGGGGATGTCAGCCAAGCGTCCACCACGCTGGGTATGGACAGCAGGTAGCATGTCGGGATGCAGAGGCGATGAACGGGGCCCTGCTGGTGAGAGGAGACGATGGCTCTGAGGAGATCAAATTCAGGAAGGACAAATATCTGACGACAATCGAGATTGAGGGGCGCGGTGCGCCATAGAGGGCGCCACCGAGTTGAGAGGACTTGTGTGCGGCAGCAATCCTTGGTGGGGAGAAGCAAGATGATCTCCTCAAGGATGACGTCCGGGAGATCGCTGATGCGGTCCACCAGAGATTCTACCAGTTCCTCAGATCCGGGTGGGGGGGGGGGGGCTCGCCGCTTCTCCCCGCGCTGCCGGGTGCGGGATCTACAACCGGCATCGCCGCTAGCGGGAGCCTCATCTTCTTGGCGCTGGGGCCAGCCGACTCCATTTTCCTTGTGGGCGTCGCGTCGAGCTCACGGGTTTGAGCAGAGTAGCCAGACATGAGCCTAGTGGTAGTGCGAGTGGGGAAGAAGGAGGGTTGGGCTTTTCTGTAGGAGTGGAAGAAGAGGAGCAGGCGTTTCCTGTACGAGTGAGGAAGAAGGTGAGCGGAGGTTTTCTGGATGAGTGAGGAAGATGGGGAGCGGGGGGAATTGGGGGGAGATGGAAGCGGGAGAGCGAGCTGCAGTATAAGTGGAAGCGAGGAGGAAGGAGGTTTTTTCTAGGATCGCCCCCTCTTCAAGAAATATGGGCTTCTCCTCGCAAAAAACAAAAACAAATGGGCTCTAAGATGGATAGGCTTTTGTGTCGGCCCAGTCGGCTGCCCATGTTTCGTACTGGAGGGCCTTGTGCTAGAGGCAGCCTGAGACACTCTCTAGCTTATTGCCCATTCGAAAGAAAAAAAGAGACGCCTCCAGCTTATGGCTACTCATCGGTAACCTTTTTCAACTTGGCATCCACCAAATTAGAGGATGCAGTACTGGATGCAGACACTCACACTGGTCGCGTAGCGCGGCAAAGTGAGGTGTCAAATAACAGGCCTACAATATGCTTACTAGATTGTGAAGGTTCACAGGCTAGTCAACATTCACATTAAATTAAGCTTCAGAAGATACGGTATGCATACTAACATTCAGAAGAACAAAAGTTCAGCATGTTTATGCATCTCAATGATTCACCATACTATAACCAATACAAAGCTATGAGAAGGTGTGGAAATAAATAAAATTGGTCGATGCTTCTTTGAGCAAAGGGCCTCCCTGCGCACGCATTAATTTCCTGGGCATGCTTGTTTCTTTTCAATGTTGCGAGCACTTTGAGCATGTTGGCAACTCCACAGCTAGCTAGCTGCCTCATCTTGCAATTGATGCTGACACATTTGCAGCAAACACATGAGGCAATAGAGATGACTCAACATGAGTACATATTGTGCAGTTCCCCTGAAATCATCTTCATTTTCCTGAATCTGAAAAGATAGGAAAACAATAGCTATACTTAAATGGTGTTGCAAAATAGTAGCACATATCAATAGCTTGGCATGACAAAACACGATCATCTGGACGAAGGGGATACTGACCTGCCTGAGGAAGATTATATATAATTTCATAAGTCCTTGGTTGATTTCCACCTTCGGCTGCACTGCTTGTTTGCTCCTCCACACATGGCAGGATCGTTCCGCACTTTAATCAGCAAGTCAACGTACGAATAAGCTTATTTCATCTTGCGGTGGTCATTGTACCTAGTTACGAATGTAGGAATACCTGGAGCACCATGAGGTTAGCTAACAGCAGGAAGATGCAGCCATATAAATTTTGTGTGGTGCTACCAAAATTGAGCTTTGTATCCCTTCCCGTTATGAGAATTCTTTTTGAAGTTGGTAGAATGTGACGGCTTGTTCTTTGCATCAAACTTGCCTTTCCCCTGAGATTTGTTCTTGTTGTTTTGGGGATGGTTGGGCTAGAAGTTCTTCTCGTGTAGCATGTGGGCACTAGAAGCTCCCTCAGCAACCCGAGCACGCGTGTCTTTTGCTCTCGCCTTCTCTTCAAAATCAAGAGTGCTAATGAGAACCGAAACGGAAAACTCATGTCTCTTGTTTTTCAGAGAAGTAGCAAAATCGTTCCACGAAGGTGGAAGCTTGGCAATGATGGTCCCAGCAACAAATTTGTCCGGCAATACACACTTAAAGTACTCAAGTTCCTTAGTGAGTGACTGTATCTCATGAGTCTGCTGAACAACAGAGCGCTCATCAGTCATCTTGTAGTCACAAAATTGCTCCATGATGTACAACTCGTTGCCAGCGCCCGAGCCCCCAAACGTGGCCTCGCGCGCAGCCCACATGTATTTGCCGCTGTCAAACGACATATTTGAATCCACAATGGAATCGCCAAGAACACTCAGCAGGGCAGCTTTGAAGAGGGTATCCATGTTCTCAAAAGCTTCCTGCTGTGTAGGATTAAGATCGCCCTCAGGCTTACCCTTAGTGGTGTCATATTAGTACATGATTTGAAACCAATATACTGCTCTTGTGCACCACCTTTTATATTGCACCCCCTTAAAAGTAGGCGGCTTCAAAAGCGCAGCAAAACCACTCGGAGTAAATTGCGTATAATCAGGTTTTTGGATTGGATTGTTGAATATATGAGCAATTTACTATGAGATTTAATCCGAGTCAACAGTAAATAGATCATGACGACAATTGCAAAGATCAAAGTAATGATGTGGACTAAACCAGGAGGACAGAATCACATACTATACAGCGGGAGCAAAACCGCTGTGGTTGATGTTGTCACTCATGTCGTTGATTAAGAGGTTACCGAGGTCGGGGAAGAAGGCGGACGTTGAGGAACTCGTCGCTGGCAGCAGTCACAGGAGTGTGCTCCCCAAAAACCTGATCGCCCCTCTCCCGTACAGGATCACGAAAGGCGGGGTTCGGAGGACTGTCGTCCCTTCTCGCAGTGCACGCCGGAAGGAGGGCTGGAGAAGAATTGCATGGTGGCGCTAAGATCTGGAACGGTGCGAAACCATATGATACAGCGGTGACTAGGGTAGAGCCTGTCAGGTCAGTCGTGCGAGTAAGACCAAGTATAATAGTAGGCCTTTGGCCCAAACCCGACATCCAAGTCAATAATAGCCCCACTATCCAAAAGAACCAGAAACGGCTGAGTAATTAAGGTGTCCGTTAATTATTATTTAATGACTTAATAAATTTTCCGACAAACAAAAATATAGACCACGTGGATAGCTCTTGTCCTTGGATAGGCTCATTCCCAAAGAGCGTGCGTGTAGGTTTCCTATTATCATGCTCATGAAAATGCTAGAATAGATCACATTATAAAGTGGTGCAACTCACACTCACCTAGCAGTATGGGACTAAACTTTAGTCCCACTCACACCACACTTAGAGCATGGTTTATAGTATAGCCAACATCCGGCTATATGAAGTTGACACATCATCTAGAACCAACCTAATAGCCTGCTAGTACAATAGTTAGTCCCTTTAGTATAATACTATATCATTAGTAATGGCCCCACCTTTTGTCTCACAAAGTATGTTGGAGCTCCTGCTACAACCGGCTACAAGTTTACAACCCGCTTCTCTTCTCTCTCCTCTTCTCTCTCCTTCAACTAAGCACAAATACTATATTTAAATCCTTATAGCCTGCTTATGTCATCTAATTCTAGTACTTGCTCTAAAGTTACTCTCCACTGTGTAGTCTGAAATGTCGGGCATGCAGCGGGCGGTGCCCTTGGTCGGCGCGCCGCTTCAACGGCGGAAGCAGTGAGAGGTCGCGTCGCCCTGACTTGCCATCAATGTGGAGCGGCGGGCTCAGCTGGCGCCGGGCGGGAAGCGCGCGGGGGAGGGGGAGGGGTTTTTGATGGGCCAAGAAGGTGAGAAGCCAACTTGGGATCGGTCCGGACGGGGAAATATCATGTGCTCCCATACTCACTAGTTTCATGCATATGACACTAGTCTATGTTACTACTCCCTCCTTTCCGGTTTATAGGGCTTATCTCAAAATCTTAGTTTTCCATTTTATAAGGATCAATTTGGTTGTTCCCCATCACAAGTTTAGATTTCAAGGTGCATTAAATAATTGCACGCTAGTATTAAGGGAAAATTGACCAATGCATGTACTTTATGCATGCATGCATTGCAATTAATACAATGGTAAACATAAATTTTTGAGGAAAACAAGAGCATTAATTGAGTGCTTTTGCAAATTACAAAAAGTATTGCACCACTCATCATCTACCTTGGTTGGTGAGATTTTTGAACTGAGCACTATAAACCGGAAAGGAGGGATCCCTATAAACCGGAAAGGAAGGAGCCCTATAAACCGGAAAGGAGGGGGTAGTCAGTAATGTTATGATGGCTTCATTTATTAGCTTGTAGACTCATCTTGTCTTGGGAAACGCTATGTTACAGTAACATATTATGTTACCACTTCTCATTAACTATTTGCCACATAAGCAAAATTTTCTTGGAGTGCGCCAAGTGACTCCCACTATAACTAGCCGGACAACGTGTGGGCTATGTAGCGGGCGTAGTAAGCAAGCTTCTCGTCATTCTGCGAGTTGACATTACACATCAAAGTAGTAGTTTTTTTAAAATGTACATCAAAGTACCAGTGTAGTAGTCTCCAAAAAGGGCCGACCATGTCCATGGCTACCATCCCATCCCGTGCTCCATCATTGAGTATGTGCACGATTGACGTGCTATTCAAGAAAAAAACTACGTATGTTCCAATGAAGAAAAAATTTAAAAACAAACACGCCACCGCATCATGGTCGAACTTTGATTCGCCCCACGTGGTTCCCGACCCTCCTGTCGGTGTACAAAAGTAGGGGTCCTTTTTGTACGCCTTTACTTGTGCGCGGGCAGTCGCAGCCACACGCCCACGGCCACGCTTGGCGGGGCAGAGGAAGCGAAGACACAAGACTACAAGAGCAACACCAAGACAAAGGCACAAGGAGCAGAGGGACAAGGTGGGCTCTCCCCGGCAGGAGCCTTGCCAGGGCAGCTTACGTAGCCCCGGCAAGGGCCTTGCCGGGGGGACTTGCCCAACACCAGCAGAGCCGCCACCCTTGAGCCTAAGAGTTCCGACACCATCGACAAACACCGGAACCAAGGCTCGGGAGGCGCCTGCATGGTGGCATGCAGATCTTTGTGAAGACCAAGGACATACAATACTAGATGAGAACCAGAAGACAGAAACCCCCGACAAGACCCTTGCCGGGGACGCCTCGAGACCCCGACAAGGCCCTTGCCGTGGCCCCGGCAAGACCCTTGCAGGAGACATTTGCGGGGCCGCAGCCAGGCCCCCACCTGCCAAGGCTCCACCGCCGTTCCAACACAGAAGTCAACCTGCCAACCAGGCAGGCACCTGTGTGGCGACGTGCAGCTTCCAGGCCAACTCAGGAAGCACCTGCGTGGTGGCATGCAGATCTTCATGAAGACTCTGCCACCGCACCAACTCAGCAGCCAGCCAGCCGGCCAGCGTGGCGTTGCACGCCTAGTCAGCTTGGATGCGCGTCGGAGCGAGGCGAAGCGGCGGCGGACAGGACGAGTTTCCTTGCCGTCCCCGATAAAGTGAGAGGGCACGTCAGCAGCGCATTAAATGCGTTTGTCCTACGGTGCCAGGCGATAGACTTGTATACAGTACAAATTTTCCACCTCTTGCATGCCACTGTTGTCACATCCCTAGATTATTGCTTGTATTAGTTGCATCAGAGTGCATCATGCATCATGTCTAAATTCCAGTGAAATTTGAATTGAGGGAATTCTCAAGCCTCGGAAAAATCCTTTTAAAAAAAAGGGGCAAGAACCCTTAAACTTGCATTCAATGAAACCAAAATGGCCTTCATTAATGTTTGATAATTTTGGCAAGGGTTTGGATCCAAACCAAAAATAGTGAAGATTTTTAAGGAATTATTTTGGCACTGAATTTAAATAATTATTGTATTTGAATTTGGAATTATATTCATAATATATGGGATATATTTTCAAATAACTTTGAAATGTTTTGTGTGCTGTTGGAAAAGTCCATCTAGCAACATAAAATTGTTCAGAGGATTTTTGGCACTGGTTTGAAACTGTTGGAATTTCAAACAGTGGCAAGATTCAAATCAAAACAAAAAACAGAAATAGAAAAGAATAAAAAGGGGAAGACCTACCTGGCGCTTACCTGCCGCCCAAGTGGCCAGCCTAGCCCACCAGCGCCCCCTTGTCATCTTCCTACTCTGCCAGAAGGACTGGGCGCGTGGTCGCCCCGCGCGCGCACGCTCTCCGCCAGCTCCTGGACGCCCTGGAGACGCCACGCACCCCCTGACCCCCTCGCTCACTCTCTTCCATCCTCATCCCCTCCTCTGCCGCTCTCTCTCTTCCGAAACCGAACGACCCCGTCCCCGCCGTTCGCTGCCCACGCGCTCCACGCCGTCCCCTCGACCGCCCGTCGTGTTTGAGAGCTCTGCCACGTCGTCTTCTTCATCCTCGACGAGCCACGCGAGCCGGGAGGGCCTGGAACATCGCCACCGTCGTCGTCTTCATTATCGGCCGCCTGAGACCGCCGTCGTTTTTCCGGCCGCACCAGACCTTCCCCGAGCCACTGACGACGCCCCCGAGATCGCTATGAGCTCCTCTGCATCCCCCCTCTTTCCTCGTCGCTTATCCCGAGCCGTAGCCTGCGCCGCTCGAAGCCGAGCTCCGGGCGCCGCTGCGAGCCTATTTCCGGCGAGCTCAGGCCAGCCCCGTGGCCTCCCACTTACCTCCCTGGATGCGGGCGAGCCCGGGCTACGCCCCGGTGCCCTCAGCCGCCGCCCCCATCGCCTTTAGCGCAAGTCCGGGGCGCTGCTGCCGCCGTATTGGTCGTCGCCAGCCAAGCCCCGGTGGGCTGACGTGGCCCCTTAGTTAGGCGCTAATTAAACACCCCACCCTCACTGACAGTGGGCCCCAGCGCCCCTAATTTTTAGTTAGATTAGAAATAACCCCTGTTAACCGTGTGTCACTGACGTGTGGGTCCCACCGGCCAGGTTTGACCTGGACCGCCCAGTTGAGCTGTTGACATCACAATGACACAGTGCTGACATCATAATTGTTTTCTGGATTTGAAATAAATCAGAAATGATTTATTTATTTCAGAAAATACTTCAAACTTCTAAAAGTCATAGAAATTCATCCGTAACTCCAAATGAAATAATTTATATATGAAAAATTATAAGAAAAATCCAATCTATCCATCTGTACTAGTTTCATGCATGTTTAAACAAGTTAACTTGCTGTTTAGTGCAAAACATGATAAAGCACTATTTAAGATCACAAATGAGTTTGAACTTTGAATCTTTGGTTCAAAATCGCTCAAACCCATCTGGTTGTAGTTGCATTAGCCCAACACACTCATTTTGCCATGTCATGTGCATGCATCATATTGTTGCATATCGCCATGTATTAATTGTGTTACCGGTGTAATCTCCGTGGTAGGTTCTGCTCCCGAGGATATTCATGAGTATCCAGTTGAAGGACAGTACCCTCGACCACTCTGTCAGGCAAGCAAAACCCCCTTGTTCATTCCGGTACAATCCCACTCTCTCACTCCTGCTCTCTTTTATTGCATTAGGACAACAATGATTTAACTGTTACATGCTGCGGTAGTTGAACCCCTTTCCTCTGCATGACCTGTCATTGCCACAATAAATAGATGAAACCCACTAGCATGAGTAGGAGTTGTTTGAGCCCTGATGTGCCCACTCATTCATGCTTGTTGTCATGCCTGCTACTGCTTAGAGTTGAGTCAGGTCTGATTCATCGGGATGAATTGGAATGTGGTGACCATGTCCTACTATTGAGAGCTAAGTGTGTGAACACGATTTGGTAAAGGTAGCGGTGAGAGGCCATGTAGGAGTACATGGTGGGTTGTCTCATTGAAACCGTCCTCAGGAACTGAGTTCTGTGTTTGTGATCCCTGAACAGCTACTACCACGCATTGGAATGCTTAAGTGCCCCTCTCGACTTATTAATCAACCTGATCTCTGTCCAGGAGTTGCAACTAGTTTCTGGTGTTTGTAGGTAGTGCCAGTAGTCTACCAAGTGGCACCCGGTACAGGTGGGCTTGGGACAGACTAGGTGCAGTGGCACGGTGTACCAAGCGTCGCCCGTTTGGTGGGCTTGGGAACCCTGCTCACATCGTTTGGGGCCATAAGCGACACCCCGGCCGGATCTCCTTGCGGATGGAACCCGAATAGGCGATAAACCTGGACTAGAGACTTGTGTGGTTAGTCAGGTCATGGCCAACTCCCTCGCCAGGCTTCCGCTTGAAGGTTGCGGAGATACACGACGTGTACATGGTGGTAAGTGGCAAGAGCGTGTGTGAAGAAGTACACCCCTGCAGGGTTAACATCATCTATTCGAATAGCCGCGTCCGTGGTAAAGGACTTCTGGGTTGCCTATACAGTTCATAGATAACTTGAAGTGGATACCCTAAAATGTGCAAGATAAGTGTGAGTGCTATGGATGGCCTTCTCGTAGGGAGACGGGAGCGGATCCATAGTGGTGTATTGATATGGTGAATATGTGGACTCGTGTGCGCCACCTCAAAAGAGTTACTAGCAGTCGTAGTTCAGGATAGCCACCGAGTCAAAGCTGGCTTTCTGTAGTTAAACTCCACCACCCCTTTTTGATACTGATGCATGTGTAGCTAGTTCTGATGTAAGTCTTGCTGGGTACATTTGTACTCATGTTTGTTTAATTTATGTTTTTGCAGAGAGACTTTAGTCTCACTAGTAGTTCTGCGTGGACTTCGACGTTTAGCTTGTTACCTCAGCTACGATCTTGTGCCCTCAGCAGGGTCTTGTAGATAGTCAGGCTTCTCAGCCTTTTTCATTTGTAGTTGTCTGTACTCAGACAAGTTAAGCTTCCACATGTGCTTATTGCTTGTATGACTTGAGTGCCGGGTCATTAGACCCATGTTTGTAATATCTGGCTCCTTGGAGCCTAATGAATAAATATTTTGAGTCGTAGAGTTTCGTTGTGATGCCATGTTGTATTTGCACATATCGAGCATATTGTGTGTATGATTTTGAAATGCTTGGTATGTGTGGGATCCGACAACCTAGTTGTTTATTCTTGGTAGCCTCTCTTACCGGGAAATGTCTCCTAGTGCTTCCACTGAGCCATGGTAGCTTGCTACTGCTCCGGAACACTTAGGCTCGCCGGCATGTGTCCTTCTTCGTTCCTGTGTCTGTCCCTTCGGGGAAATGTCACGCGTTGTTCCTTTAAGTCCTTGTAGCTTGCTATGACTTGGGTTCATACTTTGATGACCGACACGTCCGTTGCTGGGTCATGTATGCCTGTCCCTGTAAGTTAGTGCCACTTTGGGTTTACGGCTACTCATGTTGGCCCGGGTTCTTTGTCATATGGATGCTAGCGACACTATCATATACGTGAGCCAAAAGGCGCAAACGGTCCCGGGCCAGGTAAGGTGGCACCCGTGGGAATACCGTGCGTGAGGCCACAAAGTGATATGATGTGTTACATGCTGGATCGGTGTGACTTAGGATCGGGGTCCTGACAGCTTTGGTATCAGAGCCTGACTGCCTGTATGATTACCAAGCCAAACTGTTCGAAGTCGTGTCTAGAAATGCTTTAGTTATATAAGGGAATTGATTGTGGAAGGGAACGTAAGGCTCTTTTTACTCCTTATACCTTATGTCCTTCTGATCTGAGTCATCCTATCTTTCCTACGGGGTTAAGAACTAGGCTTCTCATCTTTTTATCAGGTTCACGTGTTACTTATCCGTAGACTCATAAGATTGTTGGTTTCAAGCCTCAGTTCAGTTCCTACTATTTCCATGTGTTGACAGTTGATCTCGGAACCTTAATATTGTGATGTTGAGTGGTTATGCCACCATTTTACAGGATGTCTCAAATCTTTTTGAGCATTTACAGCCGTTATGATGTCCGAGTCATTCTAGTCATTTTATTGCTATTTTATTCGAATTAGGAAAAAATGCGGTTTTCAAAATTGCACTAGAGGCTCAAATAAATGTTCACTATGTCCCGAATATTATTAGAGGACCGTGAAAATTTGTTTCGGGATTTGTGGACTCCGTTTAGTATTTCTTTTATTAGTTTTTCTGCGTCAGGATTATTTTTAAAAAAAAGTAACCGACCTAGCCGGGCCGTGCCCGACTAGGACTCCGACCCAGCCGGCCTTATAAGCCGCCGAGGCCCGCCAGCCCCGCCGAACCCTAGCGCCAGTCCCGCAGCCGCCAGCCGCCGCCGCCTCGCCTCGCCTCGCCACTGCCGCGTGCAGCGCCGCCGCCGCCCCTTCCCGCCGCCGCAGCTCGCCGCCGGAGCCGCCCTCCCGCCGCCGAACCCGACCTCGCCGCCGGTTTTTCCCGGAAAACCGATCGGTTTTTTTAAGAAACCCTAGGTTTATTTTTTAGATCGGTTCGTTTATTTTTTCGGTTTAGTTAAATAGCGGACGTTCGTTTTAACGAACGCTGTTCGTCCGTTAGCCGTAGACAGCGAACGTCCATTCGTTAGCCTGTTCGTCGCGTTTTATTTTTCAGGGTTTTTCCGCGATTATTTTCGATCGTGATTTCTGCCCTGATCTTCGTTTTAGTTTATCTTTTCGCTCGTTTATCCGAATCAGGTGATTCAAGCGCCTAGATCTTCATCTCGAAGCCCTCTTTCTGTTTAACCAACTTGAACAAGATTTTGGTACTGTAAAATTTGACTTTAGTCCAGATTAGTAATCGGATCTTGTTTCTTTCGCAGTTTGAGTTTCGTTGCTCCGTTTGATTTGATTCTTTTTGCAAACTGGAGTTCTTCAGTTGAACTTTCTGGTTAGATCTCTTATTTGAGTTTTACCCGTGCTTCTAGTTGAGTGCTTATGTATGTTATTGTTTGTTTGCGATAGAGTACCCGGAGTGCGAAGCGTGCTACTACGAGTCCCTAGGTTTTGCGGATCATTAGCAAGGCAAGTAACACTTTGATCATACCTCTTTATTACCCAGTTTTTATGCATTAGATCAACCCTCAAACAATGCATGGTTACGATCTGAATAACATGTGGGTTTTGGGAAGTAGATGATGAGATAGAACCTATTGCCCTGTTTATTATCAAACCTTTGGGAGTTACTTCTACATTATGCTTATATTGCTATGCTATGCTCATAGATGTGGTTTGGGTGAGTGTATCCATGACAGATGTGAGTATTGTTAATTAATGGTTAACTTAAGGTGGCTACTTAAATACACATCTGGGTGGATTGGTTGAGGCACCCTGGAGTACCCAGTGGTTGTCAGGGTACCTGGAGAATCCAGTGTTGTCCTAGGATATCCCGGAACCCGTGTGATCATCCTACGGTTCGCCACCCAGGCTCAAAGGGATCATAAGATTATTCATGCTAGAAACTTCCGTGTGCAGCCACAAGCCAATATGGGCTCTGGCATAGTTGAGTAAGTTGCGTGAAGCTCTTGAAGAGGTAGACTAGCAGATGTAGTGGGTTGTAGGTGGTATTGTCTACCCAGAGTAGAGATTTAATGCTTCAGAAAGACTGTGTCTCGAATCTCCGATCATGGATGTGTTCGAGTCTTGTGGGGAAAAGTGCGCAAACCTCTGCAGAGTGTATAAACTAATCATGGTTAGCCGTGTCCCCGGTTATGGACATCTTGAGTATCTGGGAACTTATTGGGTTTAATGATGATGCTTAATTGGGATTGAGTTGGAGGAACCTTCTCAATGTTTAACAACCACCATGATAGTTAAATGAAATTTATTCCTTTGTTGTAGGGAAAAATTGGCTTTATGAAAAACTGTAACCATAGAGCTTTCCACCAGCCATATATGCATGTAGTGATAGCATTCATTCTGTTCATTACTCTATGTGTTACATTGCTAGCATATTCCATGTGCTGACCCGTTTTGGGATGCAACATTTTTTGTTGCAGACTTTTCAGACAACGAGTAAGGTGCCGTAGGTCGTTGTCGTTCACTCAGCTATGCCGTTGGAGTTGATGGACTCACTTTATCTTCCAAGCCTTCCGCTGTTATCGTTTTTAGATGGCCTTAAGCCATATTATTGTAATAAGTTCTCTTTTTGAGACATTCGATGTAATAACTGTGTGATTGAAACTCTGTTATAAAACCTCAAGTACTGTGCGTGTCAGCATTACCGATCTAGGGATGACACTGATGCACAGAGGCTAGACTGTTTGAGGTCTGGTCGCTACACGGTTCATCTGCGTGCATTATATATAATTAAGTGT
This sequence comes from Aegilops tauschii subsp. strangulata, assembly GCF_002575655.3. Taxonomy (NCBI): domain Eukaryota; kingdom Viridiplantae; phylum Streptophyta; class Magnoliopsida; order Poales; family Poaceae; genus Aegilops; species Aegilops tauschii. Next base: position 53,555,668 of record NC_053039.3, read on the forward strand.
GTCAAAACCATTACAAAACATCATGAATAGATAATTAAGTGACCAAATTAATAGAAGTTCATCATCACATTAAAACCGAAGTACATACATAGTTCTCAATTAACAACATATAGCTCTCCAGAGCATCTAATTAAACCATACATTAAAACTATGTAAAACATTTTAATGCGAAAACAAATGCGATCATAATCGCAACCAAGGTAACAATTGATCCAACGGCATAATGATACCAAGCCTCGGTATGAATGGCATATTTTCTAATCTTTCTAATCTTCAAGCGCATTGCATCCATCTTGATCTTGTGATCATCGACGACATCCGCAACATGCAACTCCAATATCATCTTCTCCTCCTCATTTTTTTATTTTTTCCTTCAAGTAATTGTTTTCTTCTTCAACTAAATTTAACCTCTCGACAATAGGGTCGGTTGGAATTTCCGGTTCACATACCTCCTAGATAAATAAAATCTATGTCACGTTGGTCGGCATAATTATTATAAACAATAAATGAATCAAATAGTTATAAAAGCTAATATATACCACATCTGAATCATAGACAGGACGAGGGCCGATGAGGGCGGATATCAAAACCATCGCACTATATAATAAGAAGCAATAATAAAAGCAAGAAAATTATACAAGTATCTATCTAAACATACAAGTAAGAATTTTTTTTTCCTTTCAGAAAGAAGATAAGAACAAGAGGCTCATCACGGTGGTGCCGGCGACGAGATCGGCACGGGCGATCGACGGCGGTGAAGACGGAGACGGGACGTGACAGACCGCTAAACCTAGACAAATATTGAGGAAAATTGAGTTTGGAGGTCGAGCTTGCAGAGGAGAAAGCTTAAGTAGTGTGGCTCGGGAATTCCATCGAACACCTCATGTGCATAGGAGGTGAGCTAGAGCACCACAAAGCCCTCCCCTTGCCGGCCAGAAAAAACAGAGCAGTGTGAAGTGCTCTGCTCGCCGGCGAGGGGGTATATATAGGCACATCATCGGTCCCGGTTCGTGACCGGGACCAATAGTGGTGGGCCAGGAGCGAGGCCCATTGGTCCCGGTTCCTCCCAACAACCGGGACCAAAGGGCCAGACGAACCGGGACCAATGCCCACATGAGGCCCGGCAGGCCCCCTGGCCTCACGAACCGGGACCAATGCCCACATGGGTCCCGATTCGTGACTGAACCGGAACTAATGGGCTTATCTGGCCTGAACCAAAGCACTGTTTTCTACTAGTGCCCCCTCCATCCCTCCCTCCCCCCTACGTGCACCATCTACCACCACCAAGCCCGCTGCTCCCTCCCCCATCCTGATCTAGAACCCTAACCCGCCTCCCAACTCTCTAAGCATAGCGTGCTCCATCGGCGGCAACGGAGGCTTCTTCTGCTCGGATAGAGGCGCGGAGACCCATGCTCCCCTAATCTGGTGGGATCCCCTCCTCCAGCAGGATCTCCTCATCTGGTGAGATCCCCTCCCCGTGCCTCCAACCGTTCGGCAAGCACCGGCAAGAAATTTTGTTTCCTGAGGAATGAATGTATTGAATGCAAGATTGCATTGTTGTAGGGACAGAGAGTGGAACACCACCTTCAGTTTCTCATCTGATCCCACCTGCTGGACTCCATGAATGAAGTAAGATAACAATCAATTGGTCAATTCACATTGCCTCTTTTGTTTTGCTTTGTTTGTCCCGCTCAATTCCTCATCATGGTGGAATTAACAATGGACGGTTTTACTTATCAACAGGTAGAAATAGGACTTACTACATTAGTTAGTTTGTTTACTATTTGCATAAATCGAAATGATTATATACGCCATTAATCTTGATCGGTTACAATATTGCGTCCATAAGGGAGCATGCAATTTTCATGCTCTACGTCTGGCTGAATCTAATTTCTTCTCGGGAACACGCAGGAGACCTGCACGTCCATATATTAAGAAAGAAAGAACAAGTTTTTATGAATGAATCTAATTCATGGTTAAGCATTTAGTTTTCCATTACATCTGATCCGATTCCAATCGTTGCTTAGTTGTTAGGACAAATGAATCCAGATGGTAGTATCGATTAATAAGATGAGAAGCTGGGGGGGGCAGTGTTGTGGTTTGAGTATTTAATTTAGAATCCAGATTGTTGCTGCTACCTCTACTCTGCTCTGCCATTTGGTAACTAATGACAACGCAGCAGCTGCGTGGTTCACAGTTTACGAAATATTGATTAGAAGCGCCTTATGATGTTCTTCTGCCCATCTAAATTCCACATGTTATGTGATTGGTACAGCCGCATGGATTGGCGATATGTATTCCGGCTTGGTTCAAAGGGGCAGTCTGGAGATATGAGCATTTGTACAAACTATCTAGGACATCAAGTTCACATGGGTGTTCTTATTTACCTACGAACTACAGATCACACCCACTAGATCACAATTAGTGCCATCTCCTGATTTCTATCATCATGTTGCTTCGTTTATCTTCATATAAGTTCCACTGGGAGATGCATGCATTAAACATAGTGTTTTTTTAGTGGGGATCAGACTTGGTTCAGATGCATTTTGTCGTGAAAGAAAAGTTTGGTTCAGATGGCTTTTTTGTGAAAGAAAAGTTATCTTTCTAAAGATCTGTACTCTGGATCCTACATCTCATACTTGATTTTTTTTCGGCATAATTTTTGTAGGCCGGATGAGTATAAGATGGCATGAGAAATTCAAGAGTTGAATGAGAAGAGTGAAGAAGACTAGCAGCTCTAAGGAATGCCTATACGAACTCGCTATGGCGAGGATGACTCAATGAATGGACATGTCGATCATGCTCAGATCCCGGGTGGACTTCTCTCCAATAGAGACTCCAGGTCATTCTTGGACTGAAAGAATTCCAGGTGTTTATTCAGCTGAACTGAATCCCGAGATTTGGGCATGCTGTTTTAAGTGGCGCTATTAGAAACAGCTAGAAACAGATTCATTATTAGTAACTAGAAAGATGGATACCTAAGGACTACAATAGCTGATTGTAGAAAAAGCATTTAGTCTCTTTAATTTATTGATGCTGGCGATACGGTGCAGATAGTGGCCATGGTGGATGGATGATATGAGGTGATCTGGGTGCTGCATTCGATGGCCATGGTCTGTTTGCTGGAGGCCAACTCCCTGCTTTTGGCCTCTGAAGGTTGGGTAACTATAACTGGACTGTATCTGAAGACATGGTTCAACACGTTTAGGCATTTATGAATTCCAAAATGTTTATTGTTTGTTGAGCATTGAAATTTTTCTGTACATAGTGCTTCATGCCAATAAGCGATAAGGCATCGTTTTTGCCAATGTATACATAGAAAAGAATGGAACTGTAGATGTTTTTTGAAGGCATCTAGCTACTTGGATTGCGCAAATCGACAAGTACTCCCACAGATACAATTAGAACTAGGTCTATTCTTAATTAAGCAGCGAGCTAGATAACTTTTAAGAATTTTCCCCACTTCAAAATAATAACCTTGAAGTTCAGATCTTCTACTGAAACTCCTTTTCTATCTATGAACATCAGGAGACAACCTCCAGTAAACCATTCTAATAGAAATCTCAATGTTCTTAGCCTGCAAGCTCTCAGTCAGCTATATTGTATTCGCAACTCAGCGTATTTTTTTTCTGAAGTTTGGTGCCTAACTCCCAGACATCTTTTCCCAAGGGTAAGCATGTAGATGTTGACAACTTGACATGAATTTTATGCTTGATTATTTTTGTTATGTTAATAGCTCTCTACTCTGTTCTTAACTGGGTATCCTTGCTCCTTGGTCCCCTGTCAATTGTACAGAAGGTAATTTATCAGAATCTTACAGCCTCTTAGCTGCATCTGAGCGTCTGAGGTTCCTTAATTTCACCACTGAACATGAAGCCAGTCAAGTCTGAAGTCTGATACGATTGTCCAGTAATGCGTAGACGATTGCCGTATGAATTCAGAATTGAGAAAATGATGCACTATCAATTAAATCATTATAACCAGTGTCAATTTAAACCGATTAATGTGCTTACTTCCATGATGCTAAAATATATACAATCCCAATGTTTTTTTAAATTAAATTAGCTAATTGTTCTTAGTCTCTCTTTCAGAGACAACCCTTCTGAATCACCTTTTAACATTGCAACATGAGAAGAGGATTAATGTTCGTTCATCCTTTGTTGAAGACATTGTGATGGTGAATACAGGTTTTTTATGATGCACTGTCCAAGGGGAGTCTTGTAAAGCTTCTGAAGTTGGTGAAGTTTGATCACATATTTATCGAGCCAGCAAGTAAATCTCATTAATTAATCTTAAGTTGTGTGAAGTTCTAATGTCTAACAGACCCACTCACAGTATAGGCCTTGCGAAGCTTGGTCTTGTTATTAAAATATTTTGTTATGATGAATGGGTCTGAAAGTATGTGAAACTTGATGCTGTGGTGCTGTGGTTGATTGACTAGCAGGCCATGAAACATTTGATGAAAGGAAGGTGGGTTGTCAATGAAGCAGTAGAGCAAGTTGCTTATGCAGACAAGATTATTTTGAACAAGCTATTTAGTCGGTCTATAGAACTATATACAAGGATCTGGTGCCAAAAAAGGTGTTATTTACGCACATATTTCTGTTGGGTTTTCTTATGTACGAAAATAACATAAAACATACCTCTAAACGCCGGTCGGCCGCTAGCACTACGACAGTCCGAATGTGGTGATCTTTTAGGATAACTAATTAACAGTGTTGTGATTAGTTTTATCAGGCATGAAAGTGGTGGGTGCTAGCAAGGAGTTGATGGGTTTAGCAGGACTTCCTTGCAAGAGCAGCAGAGCTGAGGCTGCAACTGGCCAATATGAACAGTATTCAAGCAGGACGCGTTCATGCAGTTGAGTTATGTACATTCATAGAGGTGCTACTGACAAGCCTGGATTTGATTGGAGAATCATCCACTAGGAACAGTGTGCGGTCACAACAATTGTGGACCAGGAATGCAAGCCGGATCCCCTCCGCATGGGCTGTTGTTGCAAGGTCACGGTGCTGCACCTCAACTAATTCAGTAGGATCATCGCTACTTCATCTGTTCGTTCTCATCTAACTAATATATTTAATATCTATTTGTATTTTTGGCTAATTCTTATTTTAATCTTTTGTGGCTTTGCGGTGAAGGCAAAATGAATTTAAAAGAGTTCAATTTAGAGTTAGTGTAGTGCCTTCCCGGCAAGAAGAGAAAATATATAATTAGTGCAGTGTTTCACACCTACTGGACTCAGTCTATTATGATATACATGTATGTTGCAGAGAAATGGTCACATGGATGATTAGCATCTTTTGGCAAAGGTGAATAAATACTACTGCACCTATGACTATGAGCATAGATCTCCCCTCTTAATTTTTGAGGACCACTTCAGGATGTGATCATGATTGTTGTTTCACAAGTTTGACTGTTACTAATCTGAAAGTCGAGCCTAAGTAATGTTAAGTGGACTTCATGGAATATCAATAAGGAAATTGCATAATTTGATATACTATGTTAATTAATTATTATTTTTCTCCTGTTGCAACGCACGAGCATGTTTGCAAATATATATATTATTTATTTATTTATTTTATTAATAATAAAGAGGCTATTGCTTCTGCCCTGGTATTTTAGGTATTCAAACGCGCAGTCCTCCTAAAAAGAATCCGCACGACGACCTGCCTTCTCCACCTCCAGCGCATCTCTGCCTGTCGCGCGTCGCTGATACGTCTCCGTCGTATCTACTTTTCCAAACACTTTTGCCCTTGTTTTGGACTCTAACTTGCATGATTTGAATGAAACTAACCCGGACTGACGATGTTTTCAGCAGAACTGCCATGGTGTTATTTTGTGCAGAAATAAAAGTTCTCGGAATGACCTGAAAATCCAAGAAGTAACTTTTCATTATTAATAAAAATACTGGCGAAAGAATCAGCACCAGGGGCCCACACCCTGTCCACGAGGGTGGGCGGCATGCCCCCCTAGGGCGCGGCCCCTGCCTCGTGGGCCCCCTGGACCTCCACCGACCCCAACTCCAACTCCATATATTTGCGTTCGCGGAGAAAAAAATCAGAGAGAAAGTTTCATCGCGTTTTACGATACGGAGCCGCCGCCAAGCCCTAATCTCTCTCGGGAGGGCTGATTTGGAGTCCGTTCGGGGCTCCGGAGAGGGGGGTTCGTCGCCGTCGTCATCATCAACCATCCTCCATCACCAATTTCATGATGCTCACCGCCGTGCGTGAGTAATTCCATCGTAGGCTTGCTGGACGGTGATGGGTTGGATGAGATTTACCATGTAATCGAGTTAGTTTTGTTAGGGTTTGATCCCTAGTATCCACTATGTTCTGAGATTGATGTTGCTATGACTTTGCTATGCTTAATGCTTGTCACTAGGGCCCGAGTGCCATGATTTCAGATCTGAACCTATTATGTTTTCATGAATATATGTGAGTTCTTGATCCTATCTTGCAAGTCAATAGTCACCTATTATGTGTTATGATCCGACAACCCCGAAGTGACAATAATCGGGATACTTCTCGGTGATGACCGTAGTTTGAGGAGTTCATGTATTCACTATGTGTTAATGCTTTGGTCTGGTACTCTATTAAAAGGAGGCCTTAATATCCCTTAGTTTCCAATAGGACCCCGCTGCCACGGGAGGGTAGGACAAAAGATGTCATGCAAGTTCTTTTTCATAAGCACATATGACTATATTCGGAATACATGCCTACATTACATTGATGAACTGGAGCTAGTTCTGTGTCACCCTATGTTATAACTATTACATGAGGATCGCATCCGACATAATTATCCATCACTGATCCAATGCCTACGAGCTTTTCACATATTGTGCTTTGCTTATTTACTTTGCCGTTGCCACTGTTACAATTACTACAAAGTTGCTACTGTTACTTTTACTACTGTTACCGTTACTTCCATACTACTTTGCTACTAAATACTTTGCTGCAGATACTAAGGCATCCAGGTGTGGTTGAATTGACAACTCAAGTGCTAATACTTGAGAATATTCTTTGGCTCCCCTTGTGTCGAATCAATAAATTTGGGTTGAATACTCTACCCTCGAAAACTGTTGCGATCCCCTATACTTGTGGGTTATCAAGACTATTTTCTGGCGCCGTTGCCGGGGAGCATAGCTCTATTCTTTGAGTCACTTGGGATTTATATCTGCTGGTCACTATGAGGAACTTGAAAGACGAAAGAACTAAGATTTATCCCTCAACTACGAGGGGAGGTAAGGAACTGCCATCTAGCTCTGCACTTGATTCTCCTTCTGTTATGAGTAAGCTTGCGACACCTAAACCTGCTTCTGCTATTAATTCTGATATGTCGCATGTTATTGATGATGCCACTTCTACTATGCATGATACTTATGATGAAACTACTTCTGTGCTTGATACTACTGCGTAGGTGAATATCTTGATGAACAACTTGCTAGGGTTAGAGAGAATGAAATTCTTGAAACTGATATTATTGAAGATAGTGATGATGAAGGTTCTCCCCCTAAATATGAATTGCTTGTTGTTCCTGAGGGTTATGTTATGGATGAAGAAACTGCTAGAGATGTTCTTGCTTGCAATGATAGATCTGATCTTAAGAAGTTATTAGCTAAACTGAAACAGAAATCGCTGAATGCTAGAATGAAATATGACCCTGCTTTTGCTACTTCACCTATCTTTGTTACTGATAAGGATTATGATTTGTCTATCGATCCTGAGATAATTACTTTGGTTGAATCTGATCCTTTTTATGGCTATGAATCTGAAACTGTTGTGGCACATCTTACTAAGTTAAACGATATAGCCACCCTGTTCACTAATGATGAGAAATCTCGCTACTATTATATCCTTAAGATATTTCCATTCTCATTAAAGGATGATGCTAAAACTTGGTTTAATTCTCTTGATCCTGGTTGTGTGTGTAGTCCCCAGGATATGATTTATTACTTCTCTGCTAAATATTTCCCTGCTCATAAGAAACAAGCTGCCTTGAGGGAAATATATAATTTTGTGCAAATTAAAGAAGAGAGTCTCCCACAAGCTTGGGGGAGGCTTCTCCGGTTACTTAATGCTTTGCCTGATCATCCTCTTAAGAAAAATGAAATACTTGATATCTTTTATAATGGACTAACCGATGCTTCCAAGGACCACTTGGATAGTTGTGCTGGTTGTGTTTTCAGGGAAAGAACAGTCGATCAAGCTGAATTGTTATTGAATAATATGTTGACTAACGAAAATAATTTGACGCTGCCTAAGCCAACTCCTGAGCCAATTCCTAAACCAACTCCGAAGAAAAGAGGTGTTCTATTTCTCAGTCCTGAAGATATGCAAGAGGCAAAGAAATCTATGAAAGAAAAAGGTATTAAAGCTGAAGATGTTAAGAATTTACCTCCTGTTGAAAAAATACATGGTCTTAATATACCACCTATTGAAGAAACACATGGTCTTGATAACCCGACACAGGTAGTAAAGGTAAATTCTCTCTATAGATATGATAAAGTTGAAATCCCGTCTACTAAGTTTGCTAGCCAATGCTTGGATGAATTTGATGACTTTATGGCTAGACAAAAAAACTTCAATGCTTATGTTGGTAGACAATTGAAACAAAATGCTTATATGATTGGACACTTGAGTGATTATATGGCTAGAGTTAAAGGTGAACTTAAACTCATTAGCAAACATGCTTCTATGGTTCACACTCAAGCAGAACAAGTACTTAAAGCTCAAAATGACTTGCTTAATGAATTAAATAATAAACATGATTTTACTGTTAAAGTGGCTACTAGAACGGGTAAAATGACTCAGGAACCTTTGTATCCTGAAGGCCACCCTAAGAGAATTGAGCAAGATTCTCAGAGAAATAATGTAGATGCACCTAGTCCTTCTAAAAGGAAGAAAAAGAAAAATGATAGGACTTTGCATACTTCTAGTGAACCTATTGTAGACACATCTGAGAATCCCAATGATATTTCTATTTCTGATGCTGAAACACAATTTGGTGATGAACATGAACATAGTGATAATGTTAATGATAATGTTCATGTTGATGCTCAACCTAGTAATAATGATGTAGAGATTGAACCTGCTGTTGATCTTGATAACCCACAATCAAAGAATCAACGTTATGATAAGAGAGATTTTGTTGCTAGAAAGCACGGTAAAGAAAGAGAACCATGGGTTCAGAAACCCATGCCTTTTCCTCCTAAACCATCCAAGGGAAAGGATGATGAGGATTTTGAGCGCTTTGCTGAAATATTAGACCTATCTTTTTACGTATGTGTTTGACTGATATGCTTAAAGTAAATCCTTATGCTAAGTACATGAAAGATATTATTACAAATAAAAGAAAGATACCGGAAGCTGAAATTTCCACCATGCTTGATAATTATACTTTTAAGGGTGGAATACCAAAGAAACTAGGAGACCCAAGAGTACCAACTATACCATGCTCCACTAAAAGAAACTATGCTAAAACTGCTTTACGTGATCTTGGAGCCGGTGTTAGTGTTATGCCTCTCTCTTTATATCGTAGACTTGAATTGAATAAGTTGACACCTACTGAAATATCCTTGCAAATGGCCGATAAATCAACTGCTATACCTGTCGGTATTTGTGAGGATGTGCCTGTTGTGGTTGCAAACGTTACTATCTTAACGGACTTTGTTATTCTTGATATTCCCGAGGACGATAGTATGTCGATTATCCTTGGTAGACCCTCTTTGAATACTGCAGGGGCTATTATTGATTGCAACAAAGGCAATGTCACTTTTCATGTTAATGGTAATGACCATACGGTACACTTTCCGAGGAAACAACCTCAAGTTCACAATATCAATTCTATTGGAAAAATTCCAACTATTATTATTGGAGGTTTTGAATTTCCTCTTCCTACTGTCAAGAAGAAATATGATATTCTTATTATTGGGGATGTGCATATCCCCGTTGAGGTAACCTAGTGTTATTCGAAATTTCTCCGGTTCCATGTTATTCGGAATGAGTTTGTTAACAGGACTTGATCAGCCTTGTTAGTGGATTCCTTTTGATGAGCATGAGATGGATGAAGTTAGAAGGCACAACCTTCTGTACCCTCCTTTTACTTTCTGTTATTTAGATTAAATAAAGTAAAAATAGTATTTTCTGTCTGTTTAAAAACATACCCCAAAAATAAAAGTTCTCCAAATGCCCTGCAAATTTAGTATGATTTTTTATGGGATATTTGAGAATATCTGACACTAAGAACACAGCAGGGGGAGCTGGCACCTGGCCACGAGGGTCAGGGGCGCGCCCTACCCCCTGGGCGTGCCCCCTGCCTCATGGGCCCATGGTGGCCCCCTCCACTTATTCCTGCACCCATGCTCTTCTTCTTCCTCCCAAAAAATCACTATCCAGCTCAAGCACGACTTCTAGCTCATTTTGGTGCCATTTTCGATCTCCTTGCTCAAAGCTCCATTCACAAAACTGCTTTGGGGGATTGTTCCTTGGTATGTGACTCCTCCAATGGTCCAATTAGTTTTTGTTCTAGTGCTTTATTCATTGCAAATTTTTGCTGCTAAGGTGACCCTGTTCTTGAGCTTGCATGTCAAATTTATTTGGTCCCAAGTAGTTCTAATGCATGATGTAGTCTCTAGGCACTTGTGGGAGTAGTTGCTATCAATTTTGTTGAGTTTGGTTCACTTTTATTTTGAGTTACTAAAAATTCAAAAAAATTCATGAAATGATTAAGAGATTTTTGAGGGGCTCTTCTAGCCAAGGTTCGAAGGATAAACAAAGTAAGGAGAATGAAAAGCCCAAGTATAATCTCCCTCGTGTCGCGGAAGTGCGGCCGTGTGAATGGCCTTCTGATGATTTCTTGAGAGCAGCCGGGATTCATGATGATTTTTATTCGTTGGCTGATAATGCGGGCCTCACCAACTTCCTCCATGACCAGCTCGAACAGTATCTCTTACTCACCAATACTTCCGTGCAAATTTTTTACTTTCATCCTAAGAAATCACCTCCTTCAGTAGAGTTTCATTTATATGATATGGCTAGGGAGATGTCACTATATGAATTTTGTGCGGTTTGCAAGATACCCTTCGGGGTCAGCTTAGAGGAACCACATCGTAAACATGTGGATGGATTTATTGATACTATTACTGTAGGGGAAACGAGGAAAGTTTCCGATGCAAGAATTACTAGCATACACTTTCCTGTTCTACGTTACTTTGCAATATTTGCTAGTAGATGCTTAATTGGTCGCGGAAACTGTGGAAACCTTAGTGTTCTGGATATTATTTCTGTTCCATGCTTTATTTCGCGATAACTCTGTTAGTATGGGCGCCATTATTGCTAAATGGTTAAGTCTGAATCGTACAAAGGGCCCCATCTTTGGAGGTATCTATGTTTCACGCCTTGCTAAACACTTCAAGATACCTATTAGGCATTATGAGAAAGGAAAAGCTGCTGCCCCCTACTTTTCTAGATTATAAGAGCATGGTAGCACATGAGTTTATTGTTAAAAATGATGAGAAGTCGCTTGAGTATAATTTGAGATTTCATAAGAAATACAGTGAGACTATTATCCTGCCTGCACCCTCTTTGTTTGACTTAACTGCAAGCACTTACCTCGTCTTGCCGAAGGCCGTTTATGCGTACCGGGGCCAAACATCAGCCCTAGAGCTTGAGCCGGAACCACCACTTGACCCTTATCGTCCATCATTTTATCAGTGGGATCCGGAGGAGATCGCCAGCCAGTGGCAGTATGATGACACTCCTCAGTACACCAGAGAGAGTAGCCGCGATCCATGGGCATAGACCAACTTAGGCCAAAAGCCTAAGCTTGGGGGAGTACGTATTTCTCACCCACATTACATTCATGTTCACACACTCATGCTAGTTGTCGGTGCTCATACTTTTTCATTGTACTATCCATGCTAGTTTATTTTCTTTTTCTAGCTTTCTTCTTGTGTGTTTGATAAACCTTAAGAAAAACCAAAAACATTAGTTGTAGCTTTTAGCTAATTTACTTTCCTTGCTTGTAGTAGTAATTAAAAGAAAACCCAAAAAAAATTCTCGTTCTTCTTTTGCTTGTTGGGAGCTTTCCCGTGTAAATAGTTTTATTTCTTTTCTTTCCTTTGGGGGTCGAGAGGAGAAGACCATGATGAAAATGTTTAGTGGCTCTCATATGCATGATTGTTGATTTAACCAAGAGCCCATATTACCTTGTCTTCTCCCTTGAATTAAATGCTTGCAGATTCCAGCTTAGTCCAATGCACGTGCACTATTATTATTATCCACACCGTTCGGTCATGCAAGTGAAAGGCAATAATGACGATATATATGATGGACTGATTGTGATGAGAGAAGCTGGTATGAACTTGACCTATCTTATTTTTGTAAATATGATTAGTTCATCGTTCCTGATTCAGCCTATTATGAATAAACATGTTTGCAATAACAATTAGAGATTATAGTTGCGTATGCCATGCTTCATTAGCTAGGAGCTTATAATGGTTTACCTTGCATGCCAACATGCTATTAAAATGGTTGTGATGTGGTATGATAGGGTGGTATCCTCCTTTGAATGATTCGAGTGACTTGACTTGGCACATGTTCACGCATGTAGTTGAAACAAAATCAACATAGCCTTCACGATATTTATGTTCGTGGTGGATTATATCCTACTCATGCTTGCACTCAGTGTTGATTAATTTTAATGCATATTCATGACTGTTGTCGCTCTCTAGTTGGTCGCTTCCCGGTCTCTTTCTAGTCTTCACCTGTACTAAGCGGGAATACTGCTTGTGCATCCAAACTCCATAAACCCTAAAGTTATTCCATATGAGTCCACCATACCTTCCTATATGCGGTATCTACCTATCATTCCAAGTAAATTTGTATGTGCCAAACTCCAAACCTTCAAATGAAATTTTGTTTTGTATGCTCGAACAGCTCATGTATCAACTAGGGTTGTCTGTATCTTCCATGTTAGGTGGGTTATTCTCAAGAGGAGTGGACTCCGCTCCTCATTCACGAGAAAATGGCTGGTCACCGGGATGCCCAGTCCCATGCTCAAATCAAATCAAAATAATTGCAAACAAAACTCCCCCAGGATTGTTGTTAGTTGGAGGCACCCGTTGTTTCGGGCAAGCCATGGATTGATGCTTGTTGGTGGCGGGGGAGTATAAACTTTACCATTCTGTTTGGGAACCACCTATAATGTGTGTAGCATGGAAGATATCGAGATCTCTCAGTTGTTATGTTGACATTGAAAGTATACCGCTCAAAATGTTATTTATCTCTATTTCAAAATCGAGCTCTGGCACCTCTACAAATCCCCGCTTCCCTCTGCAAAGGGCCTATCTATTTAATTTTATGTTGAGTCATCACCCTCTTATTAAAAAGCACCCGCTGGAGAGCACAGCTGTCATTTGCATGCATTACTATTAATTTATATTGGGTATGACTGTGACTCGATCTCTTTTACCATGAATTGCAATGTTTAGTCAGACCTTGATCTTTAAAGGTGCTTTGCATTTATGTTTTGGGGTCTCAGAAAGGGCTAGCAAGATACCATCTTGTTATATCATATTATGATTGTTTTGAGAAAGTGTTGTCATCCGAGATTTATTATTATTGCTCGCTAGTTGATTATGCCATTGATATGAGTAAACATGAGACCTAAGTGTTATTGTGAATATGGTTAGTTCATAATCTTTGCTGAAAACTTGAATGCTGGCTTTACATATTTGCAACAACAAGAGCAAACAGAGTTTGTAAAAGTTTTTCTTTATCACTTTCAGTTTGTCAACTGAATTGCTTGAGGACAAGCAAAGGTTTAAGCTTGGGGGAGTTGATACGGCTCCGTCGTATCTACTTTTCCAAACACTTTTGCCTTTGTTTTGGACTCTAACTTGCATGACTTGAATGGAACTAACCCGGACTGACGCTGTTTTCAGCAGAACTGCCATGGTGATATTTTTGTATAGAAATAAAAGTTCTCGGAATGACCTGAAAATCCACGAAGCAACTTTTCAGAATTAACAAAAAATACTGGCGAAAGAATCAGCACCAGGGGGGCCAAACCCTGTCCATGAGGGTGGGGCCCCCCTAGGGCGCGGCCCCTGCCTCGTGGGCCCCCTGGACCTCCACCGACCTCAACTCCAACTCCATATATTGTGTTCGCGGAGAAAAAAAATCAGAGAGAAAGTTTCATCACGTTTTACGATATGGAGCCGCCGCCAAGCCCTAATCTCTCTCGGGAGGGCTGATCTGGAGTCCGTTCGGGGTCCGGAGAGGGGGATCGTCGCCGTCGTCATCATCAACCATCCTCCATCACCAATTTCATGATGCTCATCGCCGTGCGTGAGTAATTCCATCATAGGCTTGCTGGACGGTGATGGGTTGGATGAGATTTACCATGTAATCGAGTTAGTTTTGTTAGGGTTTGATCCCTAGTATCCACTATGTTCTGAGATTGATGTTGCTATGACTTTGCTATGCTTAATGCTTGTCACTAGGGCCCGAGTGCCATGATTTCAGATCTGAACCTATTATGTTTTCATGAATATATGTGAGTTCTTGATCCTATCTTGCAAGTCTATAGTCACCTATTATGTGTTATGATCCGACACCCCCGAAGTGACAATAATCGGGATACTTCTCGGTGATGACCGTAGTTTGAGGAGTTCATGTATTCACTATGTGTTAATGCTTTGGTCCGGTACTCTATTAAAAAGGAGGCCTTAATATCCCTTAGTTTCCAATAGGACCCCGCTGCCACGGGAGGGTAGGACAAAAGATGTCATGCAAGTTCTTTTCCATAAGCATGTATGACTATATTCGGAATACATGCCTACATTACATTGATGAACTGGAGCTAGTTCTGTGTCACCCTATGTTATAACTATTACATGAGGAATCGCATCCGACATAATTATCCATCACTGATCCAATGCCTACGAGCTTTTCACATATTGTGCTTTGCTTATTTACTTTGTCGTTGCCACTGTTACAATTACTACAAAACTGCTACTGTTACTTTTGCTACTATTACCGTTACTTCCATACTACTTTGCTACTAAATACTTTGCTGCAGATACTAAGTTATCCAGGTGTGGTTGAATTGACAACTCAACTGCTAATACTTGAGAATATTCTTTGGCTCCCTTGTGTCGAATCAATAACTTTGGGTTGAATACTCTACCCTCGAAAACTTTGCGATCCCCTATACTTGTGGGTTATCAGCCGCCGGCCCCCGCCACGCGCCGCCAACACCCCTCCGCCGTCCGCCTTCCCCACCCCTGCGGATATCCACCATCGGCGACACTTGATGCCGACGCCGCACCTTCCCCCAACCCCTCTCTCGCCACGACTCGATGTCGTCGTCCTCCACCACTAGCCCAGCCCTCGCGTGTTCCTCTTCCAGCGACGCTACCCACCCTCCCTCCTCTCTTGGCTGGCATCCAGTGCTCCAGCGACGGCAAAAGACAGTTCCAAACTGTCTGCCTCACCTCTCAATCACAGGTGAGCCGACGGGAGCCGGTTCCTCTCCTCCCCGACGTGCTCCGGCGACGGCAAAAGACATTTCCAAACTGTCTGCCTCACCTCTCAATCACAGGTGAGCCGACGGGAGCCGGTTCCTCTCCTCCCCGACGTGCTCCGGCGACGGCAAAAGACATTTCCAAACTGTCTGCCTCACCTCTCAATCATAGGTGAGCCGACGGGAGCCGGTTCCTCTCCTCCTCGATGCTCTTCTTTACTTGGCCGGAGCACCTGCTCTTGTGAGCTGACGGGAGCCAGTTCCTCTCCTCCCCGACGCTCTTCTTCACCTGGCCGGGGCACCTGCTCCTCCCATCATCCACAGATCGGCGGAGCAGTTCGATGGTCGTTGCCCAGGCTGCGTGCAGTTCAGTGCTGCTCTGCCCCCATTGACTTCAACCACTGCCAGCTCGCGAGGTGCACACCATATGTTTGCTAAAAAGACTCAGTGCACTCTAGCACCATTTTTGCTTTGTTTCATGGTCATTTGTAGGTAGCTCATTCTTGCTAATTGTTGTCAATCTTGACTCTGGAGCAGATCCAAGGGATTGTTGAGAAATACTCCAGTTGACATATGTTGACGTATAATGTGCTGCCTAAGTCTCTTCCATCAGATCGGTCTCTTGGTTGCATTGGCTAGAGCATGCACTTCTGTAGCCAAGAAAAACACACTCAATGGACTGAGCAGTCAGTTTGGTGCTTTCTCGCGGAGCAAGGACATAGCACACACATCCAAACATACGAAGAGCTGAATAGTCAGGAGAACAACCAGTGAGACACTCCATAGGAATACCACCATGCAGGGCAGTCAAAGGCTAAATGTTGACGAGATAGGTGGATGCAGAAACAGCCTCAGCCCAAAAGTGGGGCGGAAGGGAAGCGGCAATCATCAGCGCACGAGCCGTCTCAAGCAGATGACGATGCTTGCGTTCTGCAACGCCATTCTGAGCATGAGCACCAGGACAAGAGAACTGGGCAAGAGTACCCTGTTCCGCAAGAAAACCACGCAACAGCTGGGAGATAAACTCTCCATCAGAGTCAGCACGAAAAGTACGAATAGGCGTGGAAAACTGGGAGTGAACCATGGCAGCAAATCGTTTGTATATAGAGAGAACCTCGCTACGAGATTTCATGAAGCAGAGCCAAGTGTGGCAAGAGAAATCATCAATAAACAAAACATAGTAGCGATGACCACCTTTCAAATCAAAGGGAGCAGGACCCCAGACATCAGAATGAACTAAATCAAAAGGATGCTGAGATACCGACTCACTGGTAGGATAAGGTAACTGGATCTGTTTGCCAAGTCTACCACCATTACAATGTAAATAAACATCTCCATATACAGACCCTAAGAGGCCCTGGCGCACTAATGATGACAAGCGAGAGCCACAGATGTGACCAAAGCGATGATGCCACTACTGGAAGGATGCATACGAGGAGGCAGCAAGAGCATGAGAGCTGGCAGAAGTGGTGGCTACGGAAGGAACACAAAGCCAGTCAACCTCCCAAAGGCCCTCTGGCTCACGGCGCCGGGGGCCAGCACCAACCAAAACCTTGGTGCGACGATCCTGAATGGACCAAGAGTCGGAATCGAGAATGACGCGACAACTAGAATCAGTAAGTTGGGTAGTGGAAAAAAACATTCATGGTAAGGCGAGGAACATGTGAAACACTAGGAACAGAAAAAGGATGGAGTGGAAAGAATACCTCGACTAGCAACAGGAAGAGATGTGCCATCGGCAGTAAGAACATTAATAGGAGAATCAAGAGAGCGAAGAGAAGACAACGCTGAAGAATCAGAGGACATATGAAAGGAAGCTCCAGAGTCCAAAACCCACGAAGATGTACCTGACGGTGTAGATGCCGGCGGTGATGAAGTGGTGAAAGCAGTCACAACAGGAGCAGAACCCGTCGATGAAGAGCCGGAGGAAGCCAGAAGGCGCTTGAGCCGCACAATGTCATGGTCGGTGAGTGACGGAGTCGATGACGACACGGGAGCACCACTGGAAGAGGAGCGCCTCTGGTTTCGCTGCTTCTGGTGACAATCAGACTCTGGGTGACCTAGCCTGGAGCAGTAGTCACAGAAGGTGACACAGCGTGACCGACCCTTCTCAACATAAGGAGGGCGACCCACCCCCTGAAGGTGTGGGCAGGAGCGGTGGCGCAGTGAGACGAGCAGACGACACAGGAGCTCGGGCAGCCAACACAGAAGGGAGCATAAGCAATCCAGTAGAACGAAGGCGGGTCTCCTCAGCATGAAGCTCAACAAGTACCTCCGAGATAGGGACACGACCACGAGCAATCAAGTAAGCACGTCGAGGCTCAAACTCGGAGCGGAGGCGAGATAAGAACTCATGGACACGCTGAAACTCCAAGTTAGACCGCATGGTCTGACAGCAGCGGCAAGATCCACAAATAACTGTCCGAAGAGAGTCAAGCTGGCGCTAGATAGCAGAACTCTATGTGTAGAACTCGTCAACAGATGAGTCACCCTACTGAAGAGCGTGCTCCTGACGCACCACAAATAAGTAGAGAGCATCACCAGAGGGCTGATAGCGCTGACAGAGATAAGACCACATCGCTGCAACTATGCCGAGCCCCATGAACTCCGAAGCAAACTGAGGGAGGACACTCACAGTGAGAACAGCAGCAACACGGGCATCATCATTGCACCGCTGAGTGTAAGCAGACAGATCATCCCCGTAGACAGCAAGAGCATCTGAATAAACGGATACCTGCTGATCATAAGTATCAACTGCAGCATCATCGAGCGCCTTGGCTGCATCTCGATCAGCCTGAGAAGCATCAGCGGCAAGAACCGGCGGCACCGGCGGGGTAGGAGCCACGGGAGCAATAGGGCATGGCGGACAGGGGACCTCGCCAGAGAGAATGCCCCACAGAAGAAGACCGCGCATATGGATACGCATGAACCCCGCAAACTCAGCATAGTTGGTGCGATCGAAGATCACCGAGCACCGAGGGACCGCGACATAGCCCGAAGAGGACATGAGGAAGTCACTCTATTTTTTTGGAGTCAACGGACAAAGAGGACCCGGTCTGGATCGGGCACTGCCTCACTCAAGGCAGGCGCTCAAGCGGGATCAGCCCACGCGAGCAGAGGCAAGGAGGAGCCGGGCCGCCAGCAGCCGGAAGCTGGGATGGCGGAGGTCTGGCAGGCCGGGAACGGCGGCGGCGGCCGGACGGCCAGGTGCGGCGGCGACCGGACAGCCAGGGGCGGCGACGGCCAGACGAGCCCGGGGCGGCGGCGGCTAGACGAGCTCGAGGCGGCGGCGGCGGCTAGACGAGCCTGGCGGAAGCGGAAGGCAGGCGATGCAGGGGCCGGACGGACCGGGGACAGCAGCGGCCAGATGGGACAGGAGCTGGCGGTAGCCGGACTGCAGAGGACGGCGGCGGCCCGCTGTAGAGAACGGCGGCGACCGGTTGCAGAGAGGAGACGACCGCTGGGTGGCTAGAAGCAGCGAAAACGGGGGAAATTATGGACAGGGAGGACGGAGTTGCATCGTGCGGGAAAGAGAGACTAACCTAGCATCTGATACCATGTCGGATAATGAGCAACTAGTATTGACAGAGGGTCAAAGGCCAATACATATACATGTGTGGTAAAGTGCAGGAAACCCCTTATATAATGGGGGATATACAGAAAAGGGGACTATACACATCTAACAACATATTTGAAGAGATGAGATATTTACATTGCATCCAGTCTTCTCCCTCTACTATAGCCATCAAGCTTTACTTCATATAATTTTACATGAAGCATATAATTGCCATCCAGCTTTACTTCATGTAATCTGCACGTTGCTCAGTGAAAGACTACAAGTGTTTTAATTACATTGGCAGTGGCATCTGTTGAAACCCAGCGAACATCGCCGCCACCCCGCTGTCGATTCGCATCCAAGCGGCTGGCCTCCTTGCGGTGGTGGTCTTCACCCTCTTTCATCACCATGAAGCAGATCGTCATTGTGCCGCTGTCCGTCACTGGCGAGAAGGGGTGGCTCGCGTCGAGACGACCAAGGTGAGTGCCCACGATATGCATCTCCTCGGCTTTGTGTTCATCAAGATTGGCTTCTTACGCGGCTATCCAGGTTGGGTGGCCTGCTGGCCAGGCTCGTTGGGATGGTGACTGGCAAGACGGAGAGGAATACATACGTGTCCTTCATCCTTGACAATGACACTGGCTGCATCAATGAGAGCGTTTCAGATGTATCTTAGGGGTACAATTTTATACTTTTGTGCTCTCAGTGCCACTGCTAGATGTTGGCTTGGCTGTGGGATTTGGGAAACCCTATTCGGCGGCTAACGCCCGTTATAGGTGTTTTTCCAAATGGGCGCATACCCCTCATCCTCGCTGGGCCGGCCCATCTATCCTTCTCTCCTATCCTACATTTCAAAACGCAAAAAATGTGAGGCTGTGGCGTATCGAACCGGCGACATCCTAGTTAGGAGTACTACCAGTCAACCACAATGCCAACAAACTTCACGTGCTTAGGCACCTCTCCTCGTTGTTTTCTTCTTTCGAATTTCCATTTTTCTTTTTTTCTTTTTCTTTTTTCCTTCTTCCTGGTTCAATGAACTTTTTCAAAATTCGTAATTTTTTCCAAAATCGATGAACAGTTTTCCAAAATGGATGAACTTTTTTTTACAAATTTGATTAACTTTTTTTCAAATTCGATGAACTTTTTTTCAATTTTGATGAACTTTTTTCAAATTCGATGAATTTTTCTTCAAAATTGATGAACTTTTCTTCAAATTTGATGAACTTTTTTCAAAAAAATTGAACTTTTTTAAAAATCGATGAACTTTTTTTAAACTCGATGAACTTTTTTTTCAAAAGCATTGAACTTTTTTCAATTTTTCCTTAACTGTTTGCAAAATCGATGAACTTTTTTAAAGTTTGTGAACTTGTCCTCAAAAATGATGAATGTTTTCAAATCAATGATGTTCTAAAAATAATTCAGAAATCTAAGCTATATAATAGACGCGGCCCCGCTTGTTCTTATAGAGTTGGCGCTATTAGTAGTAACCAATATGCAGTTGCTCTGGTGGTTATTAGAGGTCGGCCAATAAACCGACCACCCGAGTTCGAATCCTGGAGAACACACCGTTTTTGCCGTTTTTTGTATTATAAAGGTTGCTGCGCTCAGCCTTCATGGGCCGGCTCAACAGGGCGCGGCAGTGTGCGCCCCGAAACCCGAACAGGAGCTCTCGTGGGATTTGTCAAATGCCAATCTTAAATAGAAATAAATTAGGCAGAACTTAGTAACGGGAAATCTGCAAGTTCTTAATCATCTCTGGTTTGATAAAGTACTATTTGAGAGAGAGAGATGTTACTGTAAAATTCTCAAAATTTGCGATAGTGGATTTCGGCTTTGGATTTTCCTCTCGATTTTTCAAATTGATGTGGCTGTAGGAACTTGAGGCTGAATTTATTAATTGGTGTGGATGCGACCTGGATTGTGCATTAATTTTACAAATTCTTAAGAAACATTACCCGTGCATTGCAACGAGGATAAACAAAAATTCAGTCAAAATACATAGCCTTGAAGATCATCCATAGTGCTCCTGCAAAAAAAGCATCCTTAATGCCCCTGAAAAAAAAGATCATCCATAACGACAGCACAATCTTCGCTCAAAATATTATATGATGCAGTGTGAGTGCTTTTGACAACCGTGGCATCTAACTGAAACTTTCATTGTTCTAGAAGTACGAGGAGACAAACCAAAGAGAGAAATATCAAAATAACAAAAATAATATTAGCTTACACGAAACCTTCCAAAAGTCTACTGAATCCTACAACCCAAGATGCGGGATGACAAAAGAAGATCTGATAGACGACCCATCGATGATCATACAGTGACCGACGAGTGCCGCCGCCCATAAAAGAAGATCTGATAGAGGTAATGGAGGCGGTAAAGATGAATGGTCTGTAAAGGACACAGTGGAAGATAAGAATGCAGATACTTACGTTGTTGCTCATAAAAAGGGTTCATCTATATCTAAAGATGAAATGCTGGATATTGGAAATGGGTAATCACAAGAAATCTAGACATCTGATGTCGTGGAATATGATTATAAATCCAGCACATTCTTTACTTGATTAATATTCAATCATAGGTAAAAGGGGGACCCTAGAAATGAAGCTCATGTAATTAAGATGGACCATTTGTAATTAATTTCAGTTAAATACTAGTAGTACTATACATCACACTGTTGTTGATGACCCTTGAAAGCTTACCATTTTTCTCACCTGCAGAATACACACTGTTTTTGCGGTTTTTTGGTATTATAAAGGTTGCTGCGCTCAGCCTTCATGGGCCGGCCCAAAAGGGCGCGGCAGTGTGCGCCCCGAAACTGTCCAGGCGCAACAGGCGCCGAACAGGATCTCTCGTGGGATTTGTCAAATGCCAATCTTAAATAGAAATAAATTAGGCAGAACTTAGTAACGGGAAATCTGCAAGTTCTTAATCATCTCTGGTTTGATAAAGTACTATTTGAGAGAGAGATGTTACTGTAAAATTCTCAAAATTTGCGATAGTGGATTTCGGCTTTGGATTTTCCTCTCGATTTTTCAAATTGATGTGGCTGTAGGAACTTGAGGCTGAATTTATTAATTAGTGTGGATGCGACCTGGATTGTGCATTAATTTTACAAATTCATAGGAAACATTACCCGTGCGTTGCAACGGGGATAAACAAAAATTCAGTCAAAATACATAGCCTTGAAGATCATCCATAGTGCTCCTGCAAAAAAAAAGCATCCTTAATGCCTCTGCAAAAAAAGATCATCCATAACGACAGCATAATCTTCGCTGAAAATATTATATGATGCAGTGTGAGTGCTTTTGACAACCGTGGCATCTCACTGAAACTTTCATTGTTGTAGAAGTAAGAGGAGACAGACCAAAGAGAGAAATATCAAAATAACAAAAATAATATTAGCTTACACGAAACCTTCCAAAAGTCTACTGAATCCTACAACCCAAGATGCGGGATGACAAAAGAAGATCTGATAGACGACCCATCGATGATCATACAGTGACCGACGAGTGCCGCCGCCCATAAAAGAAGATCTGATAGAGGTAATGGAGGCGGTAAAGATGAATGGTCTGTAAAGGACACAGTGGAAGATAAGAATGCAGATACTTACGTTGTTGCTCATAAAAAGGGTTCATCTATATCTAAAGATGAAATGCTGGATATTGGCAATGGGTAATCACAAGAAATCTAGACATCTGATGTCGTGGAATATGATTATAAATCCAGCACATTCTTTACTTGATTAATATTCAATCATAGGTAAAAGGGGGACCCTAGAAATGAAGCTCATGTAATTAAGATGGACCATTTGTAATTAATTTTAGTTAAATACTAGTAGTACTATACATCACACTGTTGTTGATGACCCTTGAAAGCTTACCATTTTTCTCACCTGCAGAATACACACTGTTTTTGCGGTTTTTTGGTATTATAAAGGTTGCTGCGCTCAGCCTTCATGGGCCGGCCCAAAAGGGCGCGGCAGTGTGCGCCCCGAAACTGTCCGGGCGCAACAGGCGCCGAACAGGAGCTCTCCTGGGATTTGTCAAATGCCAATCTTAAATAGAAATAAATTAGGCAGAACTTAGTAACGGGAAATCTGCAAGTTCTTAATCATCTCTGGTTTGATAAAGTACTATTTGAGAGAGAGATGTTACTGTAAAATTCTCAAAATTTGCGATAGTGGATTTCGGCTTTGGATTTTCCTCTCGATTTTTCAAATTGATGTGGCTGTAGGAACTTGAGGCTGAATTTATTAATTAGTGTGGATGCGACCTGGGTTGTGCATTAATTTTACAAATTCATAGGAAACATTACCCGTGCGTTGCAACGGGGATAAACAAAAATTCAGTCAAAATACATAGCCTTGAAGATCATCCATAGTGCTCCTGCAAAAAAAAAGCATCCTTAATGCCTCTGCAAAAAAAAGATCATCCATAACGACAACATAATCTTCGCTGAAAATATTATATGATGCAGTGTGAGTGCTTTTGACAACCGTGGCATCTAACTGAAACTTTCATTGTTGTAGAAGTAAGAGGAGACAGACCAAAGAGAGAAATATCAAAATAACAAAAATAATATTAGCTTACACGAAACCTTCCAAAAGTTTACTGAATCCTACAACCCAAGATGCGGGATGACAAAAGAAGATCTGATAGACGACCCATCGATGATCATACAGTGACCGACGAGTGCCGCCACCCATAAAAGAAGATCTGATAGAGGTAATGGAGGCGGTAAAGATGAAAGGTCTGTAAAGGACACAGTGGAAGATAAGAATGCAGATACTTACGTTGTTGCTCATAAAAAGGGTTCATCTATATCTAAAGATGAAATGCTGGATATTGGCAATGGGTAATCACAAGAAATCTAGACATCTGATGTCGTGGAATATGATTATAAATCCAGCACATTCTTTACTTGATTAATATTCAATCATAGGTAAAAGGGGACCCTAGAAATGAAGCTCATGTAATTAAGATGGACCATTTGTAATTAATTTCAGTTAAATACTAGTAGTACTATACATCACACTGTTGTTGATGACCCTTGAAAGCTTACCATTTTTCTCACCTGCAGAATACACACTGTTTTTGCGGTTTTTTGGTATTATAAAGGTTGCTGCGCTCAGCCTTCATGGGCCGGCCCAAAAGGGCGCGGCAGTGTGCGCCCGAAACTGTCCGGGCGCAACAGGCGCCGAACAGGATCTCTCGTGGGATTTGTCAAATGCCAATCTTAAATAGAAATAAATTAGGCAGAACTTAGTAACGGGAAATCTGCAAGTTCTTAATCATCTCTGGTTTGATAAAGTACTATTTGAGAGAGAGAGATGTTACTGTAAAATTCTCAAAATTTGCGATAGTGGATTTCGGCTTTGGATTTTCCTCTCGATTTTTCAAATTGATGTGGCTGTAGGAACTTGAGGCTGAATTTATTAATTAGTGTGGATGCGACCTGGATTGTGCATTAATTTTACAAATTCATAGGAAACATTACCCGTGCGTTGCAACGGGGATAAACAAAAATTCAGTCAAAATACATAGCCTTGAAGATCATCCATAGTGCTCCTGCAAAAAAAAAGCATCCTTAATGCCTCTGCAAAAAAAGATCATCCATAACGACAGCATAATCTTCGCTGAAAATATTATATGATGCAGTGTGAGTGCTTTTGACAACCGTGGCATCTCACTGAAACTTTCATTGTTGTAGAAGTAAGAGGAGACAGACCAAAGAGAGAAATATCAAAATAACAAAAATAATATTAGCTTACACGAAACCTTCAAAAGTCTACTGAATCCTACAACCCAAGATGCGGGATGACAAAAGAAGATCTGATAGACGACCCATCGATGATCATACAGTGACCGACGAGTGCCGCCGCCCATAAAAGAAGATCTGATAGAGGTAATGGAGGCGGTAAAGATGAATGGTCTGTAAAGGACACAGTGGAAGATAAGAATGCAGATACTTACGTTGTTGCTCATAAAAAGGGTTCATCTATATCTAAAGATGAAATGCTGGATATTGGCAATGGGTAATCACAAGAAATCTAGACATCTGATGTCGTGGAATATGATTATAAATCCAGCACATTCTTTACTTGATTAATATTCAATCATAGGTAAAAGGGGGACCCTAGAAATGAAGCTCATGTAATTAAGATGGACCATTTGTAATTAATTTTAGTTAAATACTAGTAGTACTATACATCACACTGTTGTTGATGACCCTTGAAAGCTTACCATTTTTCTCACCTGCAGAATACACACTGTTTTTGCGGTTTTTTGGTATTATAAAGGTTGCTGCGCTCAGCCTTCATGGGCCGGCCCAAAAGGGCGCGGCAGTGTGCGCCCCGAAACTGTTCGGGCGCAACAGGCGCCGAACAGGAGCTCTCCTGGGATTTGTCAAATGCCAATCTTAAATAGAAATAAATTAGGCAGAACTTAGTAACGGGAAATCTGCAAGTTCTTAATCATCTCTGGTTTGATAAAGTACTATTTGAGAGAGAGATGTTACTGTAAAATTCTCAAAATTTGCGATAGTGGATTTCGGCTTTGGATTTTCCTCTCGATTTTTCAAATTGATGTGGCTGTAGGAACTTGAGGCTGAATTTATTAATTAGTGTGGATGCGACCTGGATTGTGCATTAATTTTACAAATTCATAGGAAACATTACCCGTGCGTTGCAACGGGGATAAACAAAAATTCAGTCAAAATACATAGCCTTGAAGATCATCCATAGTGCTCCTGCAAAAAAAAAGCATCCTTAATGCCTCTGCAAAAAAAAGATCATCCATAACGACAACATAATCTTCGCTGAAAATATTATATGATGCAGTGTGAGTGCTTTTGACAACCGTGGCATCTAACTGAAACTTTCATTGTTGTAGAAGTAAGAGGAGACAGACCAAAGAGAGAAATATCAAAATAACAAAAATAATATTAGCTTACACGAAACCTTCCAAAAGTTTACTGAATCCTACAACCCAAGATGCGGGATGACAAAAGAAGATCTGATAGACGACCCATCGATGATCATACAGTGACCGACGAGTGCCGCCACCCATAAAAGAAGATCTGATAGAGGTAATGGAGGCGGTAAAGATGAAAGGTCTGTAAAGGACACAGTGGAAGATAAGAATGCAGATACTTACGTTGTTGCTCATAAAAAGGGTTCATCTATATCTAAAGATGAAATGCTGGATATTGGCAATGGGTAATCACAAGAAATCTAGACATCTGATGTCGTGGAATATGATTATAAATCCAGCACATTCTTTACTTGATTAATATTCAATCATAGGTAAAAGGGGGACCCTAGAAATGAAGCTCATGTAATTAAGATGGACCATTTGTAATTAATTTCAGTTAAATACTAGTAGTACTATACATCACACTGTTGTTGATGACCCTTGAAAGCTTACCATTTTTCTCACCTGCAGAATACACACTGTTTTTGCGGTTTTTTGGTATTATAAAGGTTGCTGCGCTCAGCCTTCATGGGCCGGCCCAAAAGGGCGCGGCAGTGTGCGCCCCGAAACTGACCGGGCGCAACAGGCGCCGAACAGGAGCTCTCGTGGGATTTGTCAAATGCCAATCTTAAATAGAAATAAATTAGGCAGAACTTAGTAACGGGAAATCTGCAAGTTCTTAATCATCTCTGGTTTGATAAAGTACTATTTGAGAGAGAGATGTTACTGTAAAATCCTCAAAATTTGCGATAGTGGATTTCGGCTTTGGATTTTCCTCTCGATTTTTCAAATTGATGTGGCTGTAGGAACTTGAGGCTGAATTTATTAATTAGTGTGGATGCGACCTGGATTGTGCATTAATTTTACAAATTCATAGGAAACATTACCCGTGCGTTGCAACGGGGATAAACAAAAATTCAGTCAAAATACATAGCCTTGAAGATCATCCATAGTGCTCCTGCAAAAAAAAAAGCATCCTTAATGCCCCTGCAAAAAAAAGATCATCCATAACGACAGCATAATCTTCGCTGAAAATATTATATGATGCAGTGTGAGTGCTTTTGACAACCGTGGCATCTAACTGAAACTTTCATTGTTGTAGAAGTAAGAGGAGACAGACCAAAGAGAGAAATATCAAAATAAGAAAAATAATATTAGCTTACACGAAACCTTCCAAAAGTTTACTGAATCCTACAACCCAAGATGCGGGATGACAAAAGAAGATCTGATAGACGACCCATCGATGATCATACAGTGACCGACGAGTGCCGCCGCCCATAAAAGAAGATCTGATAGAGGTAATGGAGGCGGTAAAGATGAAAGGTCTATAAAGGACACAGTGGAAGATAAGAATGCAGATACTTACGTTGTTGCTCATAAAAAGGGTTCATCTATATCTAAAGATGAAATGCTGGATATTGGCAATGGGTAATCACAAGAAATCTAGACATCTGATGTCGTGGAATATGATTATAAATCCAGCACATTCTTTAATTGATTAATATTCAATCATAGGTAAAAGGGGGACCCTAGAAATGAAGCTCATGTAATTAAGATGGACCATTTGTAATTAATTTCAGTTAAATACTAGTAGTACTATACATCACACTGTTGTTGATGACCCTTGAAAGCTTACCATTTTTCTCACCTGCAGAATACACACTGTTTTTGCGGGTTTTTGGTATTATAAAGGTTGCTGCGCTCAGCCTTCATGGGCCGGCCCAAAAGGGCGCGGCAGTGTGCGCCCCGAAACTCACCGGCCGCAACAGGCGCCGAACAGGAGCTCTCGTGGGATTTGTCAAATGCCAATCTTAAATAGAAATAAATTAGGCAGAACTTAGTAACGGGAAATCTGCAAGTTCTTAATCATCTCTGGTTTGATAAAGTACTATTTGAGAGAGAGATGTTACTGTAAAATTCTCAAAATTTGCGATAGTGGATTTCGGCTTTGGATTTTCCTCTCGATTTTTCAAATTGATGTGGCTGTAGGAACTTGAGGCTGAATTTATCAATTGGTGTGGATGCGACCTGGATTCTGCATTAATTTTACAAATTCATAGGAAACATTACCCGTGCGTTGCAACGGGGATAAACAAAAATTCAGTCAAAATACATAGCCTTGAAGATCATCCATAGTGCTCCTGCAAAAAAAAAGCATCCTTAATGCCCCTGCAAAAAAAAGATCATCCATAACGACAGCATAATCTTCGCTGAAAATATTATATGATGAAGTGTGAGTGCTTTTGACAACCGTGGCATCTAATTGAAACTTTCATTGTTGTACAAGTAAGAGGAGACAGACCAAAGAGAGAAATATCAAAATAACAAAAATAATATTAGCTTACACGAAACCTTCCAAAAGTTTACTGAATCCTACAACCCAAGATGCGGGATGACAAAAGAAGATCTGATAGACGACCCATCGATGATCATACAGTGACCGACGAGTGCCGCCGCCCATAAAAGAAGATCTGATAGAGGTAATGGAGGCGGTAAAGATGAAAGGTCTGTAAAGGACACAGTGGAAGATAAGAATGCAGATACTTACGTTGTTGCTCATAAAAAGGGTTCATCTATATCTAAAGATGAAATGCTGGATATTGGCAATGGGTAATCACAAGAAATCTAGACATCTGATGTCGTGGAATATGATTATAAATCCAGCACATTCTTTACTTGATTAATATTCAATCATAGGTAAAAGGGGACCCTAGAAATGAAGCTCATGTAATTAAGATGGACCATTTGTAATTAATTTCAGTTAAATACTAGTAGTACTATACATCACACTGTTGTTGATGACCCTTGAAAGCTTACCATTTTTCTCACCTGCAGAATACACACTGTTTTTGCGGTTTTTTGGTATTATAAAGGTTGCTGCGCTCAGCCTTCATGGGCCGGCCCAAAAGGGCGCGGCAGTGTGCGCCCCGAAACTGACCGGGCGCAACAGGCGCCGAACAGGAGCTCTCGTGGGATTTGTCAAATGCCAATCTTAAATAGAAATAAATTAGGCAGAACTTAGTAACGGAAATCTGCATGTTCTTAATCATCTCTGGTTTGATAAAGTACTATTTGAGAGAGAGATGTTACTGTAAAATTCTCAAAATTTGCGATTGTGGATTTCGGCTTTGGATTTTCCTCTCGATTTTTCAAATTGATGTGGCTGTAGGAACTTGAGGCTGAATTTATTAATTAGTGTGGATGCGACCTGGATTGTGCATTAATTTTACAAATTCATAGGAAACATTACCCGTGCGTTGCAACGGGGATAAACAAAAATTCAGTCAAAATACATAGCCTTGAAGATCATACATAGTGCTCCTGCAAAAAAAAGCATCCTTAATGCCCCTGCAAAAAAAAGATCATCCATAACGACAGCATAATCTTCGCTGAAAATATTATATGATGAAGTGTGAGTGCTTTTGACAACCGTGGCATCTAACTGAAACTTTCATTGTTGTAGAAGTAAGAGGAGACAGACCAAAGAGAGAAATATCAAAATAACAAAAATAATATTAGCTTACACGAAACCTTCCAAAAGTTTACTGAATCCTACAACCCAAGATGCGGGATGACAAAAGAAGATCTGATAGACGACCCATCGATGATCATACAGTGACCGACGAGTGCCGCCGCCCATAAAAGAAGATCTGATAGAGGTAATGGAGGCGGTAAAGATGAAAGGTCTATAAAGGACACAGTGGAAGATAAGAATGCAGATACTTACGTTGTTGCTCATAAAAAGGGTTCATCTATATCTAAAGATGAAATGCTGGATATTGGCAATGGGTAATCACAAGAAATCTAGACATCTGATGTCGTGCAATATGATTATAAATCCAGCACATTCTTTAATTGATTAATATTCAATCATAGGTAAAAGGGGGACCCTAGAAATGAAGCTCATGTAATTAAGATGGACCATTTGTAATTAATTTCAGTTAAATACTAGTAGTACTATACATCACACTGTTGTTGATGACCCTTGAAAGCTTACCATTTTTCTCACCTGCAGAATACACACTGTTTTTGCGGGTTTTTGGTATTATAAAGGTTGCTGCGCTCAGCCTTCATGGGCCGGCCCAAAAGGGCGCGGCAGTGTGCGCCCCGAAACTCACCGGGCGCAACAGGCGCCGAACAGGAGCTCTCGTGGGATTTGTCAAATGCCAATCTTAAATAGAAATAAATTAGGCAGAACTTAGTAACGGGAAATCTGCAAGTTCTTAATCATCTCTGGTTTGATAAAGTACTATTTGAGAGAGAGATGTTACTGTAAAATTCTCAAAATTTGCGATAGTGGATTTCGGCTTTGGATTTTCCTCTCGATTTTTCAAATTGATGTGGCTGTAGGAACTTGAGGCTGAATTTATCAATTGGTGTGGATGCGACCTGGATTGTGCATTAATTTTACAAATTCATAGGAAACATTACCCGTGTGTTGCAACGGGGATAAACAAAAATTCAGTCAAAATACATAGCCTTGAAGATCATCCATAGTGCTCCTGCAAAAAAAAGCATCCTTAATGCCCCTGCAAAAAAAAAGATCATCCATAACGACAGCATAATCTTCGCTGAAAATATTATATGATGCAGTGTGAGTGCTTTTGACAACCGTGGCATCTAACTGAAACTTTCATTGTTGTACAAGTAAGAGGAGACAGACCAAAGAGAGAAATATCAAAATAACAAAAATAATATTAGCTTACACGAAACCTTCCAAAAGTTTACTGAATCCTACAACCCAAGATGCGGGATGACAAAAGAAGATCTGATAGACGACCCATCGATGATCATACAGTGACCGACGAGTGCCGCCGCCCATAAAAGAAGATCTGATAGAGGTAATGGAGGCGGTAAAGATGAAAGGTCTGTAAAGGACACAGTGGAAGATAAAAATGCAGATACTTACGTTGTTGCTCATAAAAAGGGTTCATCTATATCTAAAGATGAAATGCTGGATATTGGCAATGGGTAATCACAAGAAATCTAGACATCTGATGTCGTGGAATATGATTATAAATCCAGCACATTCTTTACTTGATTAATATTCAATCATAGGTAAAAGGGGGACCCTAGAAATGAAGCTCATGTAATTAAGATGGACCATTTGTAATTAATTTCAGTTAAATACTAGTAGTACTATACATCACACTGTTGTTGATGACCCTTGAAAGCTTACCATTTTTCTCACCTGCAGAATACACACTGTTTTTGCGGTTTTTTGGTATTATAAAGGTTGCTGCGCTCAGCCTTCATGGGCCGGCCCAAAAGGGCGCGGCAGTGTGCGCCCCGAAACTGACCGGGCGCAACAGGCGCCGAACAGGAGCTCTCGTGGGATTTGTCAAATGCCAATCTTAAATAGAAATAAATTAGGCAGAACTTAGTAACGGGAAATCTGCAAGTTCTTAATCATCTCTGGTTTGATAAAGTACTATTTGAGAGAGAGATGTTACTGTAAAATTCTCAAAATTTGCGATAGTGGATTTCGGCTTTGGATTTTCCTCTCGATTTTTCAAATTGATGTGGCTGTAGGAACTTGAGGCTGAATTTATTAATTGGTGTGGATGCGACCTGGATTGTGCATTAATTTTACAAATTCATAGGAAACATTACCCGTGCGTTGCAACGGGGATAAACAAAAATTCAGTCAAAATACATAGCCTTGAAGATCATCCATAGTGCTCCTGCAAAAAAAAAGCATCCTTAATGCCCCTGCAAAAAAGAAAGATCATCCATAACGACAGCATTATCTTCGCTGAAAATATTATATGATGCAGTGTGAGTGCTTTTGACAACCGTGGCATCTAACTGAAACTTTCATTGTTGTAGAAGTAAGAGGAGACAGACCAAAGAGAGAAATATCAAAATAACAAAAATAATATTAGCTTACACGAAACCTTCCAAAAGTTTACTGAATCCTACAACCCAAGATGCGGGATGACAAAAGAAGATCTGATAGACGACCCATCGATGATCATACAGTGACCGACGAGTGCCGCCGCCCATAAAAGAAGATCTGATAGAGGTAATGGATGCGGTAAAGATGAAAGGTCTGTAAAGGACACAGTGGAAGATAAGAATGCAGATACTTACGTTGTTGCTCATAAAAAGGGTTCATCTATATCTAAAGATGAAATGCTGGATATTGGCAATGGGTAATCACAAGAAATCTAGACATCTGATGTCGTGGAATATGATTATAAATCCAGCACATTCTTTACTTGATTAATATTCAAT
This sequence comes from Aegilops tauschii subsp. strangulata, assembly GCF_002575655.3. NCBI lineage: Eukaryota > Viridiplantae > Streptophyta > Magnoliopsida > Poales > Poaceae > Aegilops > Aegilops tauschii. The sequence goes on from NC_053039.3 coordinate 53,587,961, forward strand.
CATAGGTAAAAGGGGACCCTAGAAATGAAGCTCATGTAATTAAGATGGACCATTTGTAATTAATTTCAGTTAAATACTAGTAGTACTATACATCACACTGTTGTTGATGACCCTTGAAAGCTTACTATTTTTCTCACCTGCAGAATACACACTGTTTTTGCGGTTTTTTGGTATTATAAAGGTTGCTGCGCTCAGCCTTCATGGGCCGGCCCAAAAGGGCGCGGCAGTGTGCGCCCCGAAACTGTCCGGGCGCAACAGGCGCCGAACAGGAGCTCTCGTGGGATTTGTCAAATGCCAATCTTAAATAGAAATAAATTAGGCAGAACTTAGTAACGGGAAATCTGCAAGTTCTTAATCATCTCTGGTTTGATAAAGTACTATTTGAGAGAGAGATGTTACTGTAAAATTCTCAAAATTTGCGATAGTGGATTTCGGCTTTGGATTTTCCTCTCGATTTTTCAAATTGATGTGGCTGTAGGAACTTGAGGCTGAATTTATTAATTGGTGTGGATGCGACCTGGATTGTGCATTAATTTTACAAATTCATAGGAAACATTACCCGTGCGTTGCAACGGGGATAAACAAAAATTCAGTCAAAATACATAGCCTTGAAGATCATCCATAGTGCTCCTGCAAAAAAAAAAAGCATCCTTAATGCCCCTGCAAAAAAGAAAGATCATCCATAACGACAGCATAATCTTCGCTGAAAATATTATATGATGCAGTGTGAGTGCTTTTGACAACCGTGGCATCTAACTGAAACTTTCATTGTTGTAGAAGTAAGAGGAGACAGACCAAAGAGAGAAATATCAAAATAACAAAAATAATATTAGCTTACACGAAACCTTCCAAAAGTCTACTGAATCCTACAACCCAAGATGCGGGATGACAAAAGAAGATCTGATAGACGACCCATCGATGATCATACAGTGACCGACGAGTGCCGCCGCCCATAAAAGAAGATCTGATAGAGGTAATGGAGGCGGTAAAGATGAATGGTCTGTAAAGGACACAGTGGAAGATAAGAATGCAGATACTTACGTTGTTGCTCATAAAAAGGGTTCATCTATATCTAAAGATGAAATGCTGGATATTGGCAATGGGTAATCACAAGAAATCTAGACATCTGATGTCGTGGAATATGATTATAAATCCAGCACATTCTTTACTTGATTAATATTCAATCATAGGTAAAAGGGGGACCCTAGAAATGAAGCTCATGTAATTAAGATGGACCATTTGTAATTAATTTCAGTTAAATACTAGTAGTACTATACATCACACTGTTGTTGATGACCCTTGAAAGCTTACTATTTTTCTCACCTGCAGAATAAACACTGTTTTTGCGGTTTTTTGGTATTATAAAGGTTGCTGCGCTCAGCCTTCATGGGCCGGCCCAAAAGGGCGCGGCAGTGTGCGCCCCGAAACTGTTCGGGCGCAACAGGCGCCGAACAGGAGCTCTCGTGGGATTTGTCAAATGCCAATCTTAAATAGAAATAAATTAGGCAGAACTTAGTAACGGGAAATCTGCAAGTTCTTAATCATCTCTGGTTTGATAAAGTACTATTTGAGAGAGAGATGTTACTGTAAAATTCTCAAAATTTGTGATAATGGATTTCAGCTTTGGATTTTCCTCTCGATTTTTCAAATTGATGTGGCTGTAGGAACTTGAGGCTGAATTTATTAATTGGTGTGGATGCGACCTGGATTGTGCATTAATTTTACAAACTCATAGGAAACATTACCCGTGCGTTGCAACGAGGATAAACAAAAATTCAGTCAAAATACATAGCCTTGAAGATCATCCATAGTGCTCCTGCAAAAAAAAGCATCCTTAATGCCCCTGCAAAAAAAAAGATCATCCATAACGACAGCATAATCTTCGCTGAAAATATTATATGATGCAGTGTGAGTGCTTTTGACAACCGTGGCATCTAACTGAAACTTTCATTGTTGTACAAGTAAGAGGAGACAGACCAAAGAGAGAAATATCAAAATAACAAAAATAATATTAGCTTACACGAAACCTTCCAAAAGTCTACTGAATCCTACAGCCCAAGATGCGGAATGACAAAAGAAGATCTGATAGACGACCCATCGATGATCATACAGTGACCGACGAGTGCCGCCGCCCATAAAAGAAGATCTGATAGAGGTAATGGAGGCGGTAAAGATGAATGGTTTGTAAAGGACACAGTGGAAGATAAGAATGCAGATACTTACGTTGTTGCTCATAAAAAGGGTTCATCTATATCTAAAGATGAAATGCTGGATATTGGCAATGGGTAATCACAAGAAATCTAGACATCTGATGTCGTGGAATACGATTATAAATCCAGCACATTCTTTACTTGATTAATATTCAATCATAGGTAAAAGGGGACCCTAGAAATGAAGCTCATGTAATTAAGATGGACCATTTGTAATTAATTTCAGTTAAATACTAGTAGTAATATACATCACACTGTTGTTGATGACCCTTGAAAGCTTACCATTTTTCTCACCTGCAGAATACACACTTATATGTGCTCGATACTCCCACTCTGACACGTTGATGACTTCAGAAAAATGCAAATTCTGGAAAAGGTGACATAGAATTATGATTCATGTAATCACAAAGTTGGACCATCTGTATGAAGATTATTTGGAGCGTAAACTGTATAAATATAAATGATCCTAAAATAACAAAATAGACGAATCATTAGCGATTTGAGGGCGGAATGGTGCCGATCAGCCGTATAATTGCTAAACATTAGAGAGAACATAACTAACTACTAAGAAATCAAGAGAGACAGAGAGTGCGAAGTCAGACTGAATATTTGAATAAAAGAAAACAATAGATTGCATTGCTTCAGAAATTGGTAGCACCACCCAGTTTTATGTAGTATGCAAGCCCGCATATGAACTATAAAACTTTGCAATTCGGATACAGGCAAGATGACGGTAGGTACACTTTAATTATATGGTGGAAACATCAGTACAAAAACTTATAATGCTAATTAAGTAATTATGTATAATGCATGCAGCTCCACGCAAATCTCTTTGTTTTATTATGTACAACCAACTTTCATGACTTAATTATTACAAAAAAGAAGAATCCCTCCTATTTAGAGATAAAATAACTATAATCAAATACCTAATTTTGTAAACGAAAAAAGGATCCTTGAGCTTAGCCTAGATGTGGTGGTAAGAGTCTCTGATGCAATGGATGCATACATAAGAACACAACGACCTGTGGTGATTGGAGAAGTAGAGAGGCGAAGCTAGGACAGAGTTAGTCGGACCTAGGGTGGTGCAGGGGGGGGGGGTGTCAGAGCTTCAGAGGTGGTTCTTGATTTGTGGTTTCTCTGTATGATAATAAAAAACTGTGATTTTCTCTATATAAATTTCTCTACATTAACTTCACATTTACGCCCAAATTGATGTCATATTACAATTATTATTCTTATAAACATTAAAGAATATCATTTCAAGCTAGTGTATAAGATGCCTAATTTGCAACAGAGCAGATCGGAAGAAACTAAATAGTAACTCATTCTCTTGGTTAGGCGAGTAACCAAATATAGAGGTCGCTGAATGGCAATACAAAAAGAGAACTTGAGTAAATTGTGTAGCTAAAGGAAAATGCCTGAGATGAGTTCGCATATGTAAGATAGACCTGCCTAAATTTAATTCATATTTTATAGCATAATACTTTGAAGAATTAGCACCCTGGTGTGTGCAATGAAAGGTAGTGCTATTTGCGTACGAAAAATCCAAGGAAGAATTAGCACCCAGGTGTGTGTGCAATGAAAGATAGTGCTATTTGCGTACATAAGTTTAGTACTTCTAAGCATAACTTGTTGACACCACATACCTAACAGTACTCATAGAAGCAAACCCCACCAGTGCCAACCTTCAACTTTCAATATCTTCAGTTCGATAGAAATCTCACTACAGCGTCCCTATCGACAATGGAAGCTCAAAGGAATAGGCATCCTCCATGATCAGCCATAACAATAATAACTTCACCTGCTTATCCATTTATGCATCTTTCATTTTTTTCTTCAGAAATTACATAAGGTTAATGTGACGCCCGGATAATTAGGCTACAGTAATCCCGCGTTAATGATGCCACGTCACCTCGGTTACTGCTGATAATCTCGCGTTAGTTCGAAACGGATTCAAATTCAAAATTTGAATTAAATTTAAAACAATTAAAGTTTTCAAAAGTCAAGACTAAAATGTTCAAGAGGTTGTAAATATTCACTAACAAATTAAATAACATCAAACAACATTTTGGGAATGTTTATATGCCTCTAAGATAATTAAAACAGGAACAAACAACATTTAAATTAACCTTTTAAAAGTAAACAAATGTTAATCCTTTTCAAAATAACTTGAAGCTTCGTGTGCAACTCAATTATATGACCCAAGATTTATGTGGCAAATTTCATGTTCACAAAATTTTCATTTGCTACCTAAACTAAAGACAAAACAGAGGAGAAATAAATAAACATAAAAGAAATAAAAGGAGAAATAGAAAGATACCTACAAGCTATTATGCAACTGAGCCTAAGTTACACAGTGCGCCCAGCCCACCTAAACCCCCCCATCCTTAACCCTCTCTCTCTCCCCGTGCGTGTCACCACCGCATGCTATCATCGCCGCTGCGACCGCGCGATGCTCGCCACGGCGATGCTACAGGGCGTCGCGGAGGGGATAAGGCCGTCGCCCCGAGCCCCAGGCGAAACCCTAGCACCATTCCCCCTTCCCTTGCGCCGCTTCTTCCACCTCGCCCGCAGCCGAACCACGTCGCCATGGCCGACCTCATCCTCGTGGCCACTGCCCTCCCCGCCGTCTCAGATTGCGCCGGGAGCACCGCCTCCGCCCGTCTTAGTCGACTACGTGGACGCATCGGAGCTCGGGTTCCCTGCCTCGCGCGGATCGAGCCGTTCCCTTCCCCGGATCGCCATCGCCTGCTGTCGCCGGAAAGTCGTCCTCATCCTCCTCTCTGACTCGCATCAACGAGCCTCGCCGCCCGTACCCCTGCATCGTACGATGAGGGCCACGCCCTCCCCTCTCTCCCCTGTCCCGCGCACGCTAGGGCGCCGTCCCTGACCGCGCTCCCCGCGCCCTTCCCGTCATCCGCTCGCGCACGTCACGGGCCACGACCACGCGCCGTCGTGGACCTGCTGCTGCTCACCCCGCGCCTCCCTTCGCTTCCCCCCGCTCCCCCTGCCTTTCCTGCTGCTCTGCCGAGCGCTGCTCGCTCCCCGCGCCGGTGCTGCTCGCTTGCGCCTTGTTCGGCCGCAGCTACGCCCGGCCACGCCCGTAGACCTCGCTGCCGTCGCTCCGGGCACCACCCGCACCCACTGAACCCTCTACTCGACTCGCGCCGTCGCCCTCTCCCCGTAGCCGCTCTCGGCTTGACCAAATGGACGCCGGAGCCGCGAGTCCGGCGAGCCCCCGTCGCCTTTGTACGCCTCCGCCGGCGCGCGTTGGTTAAAACCAGCTGGTGGGCCCAACCCTGTTAATTAGGCACTAACCTAACCCCCACCTAATACCCCACTGACTAGTGGGCCCTTTTTGATAAACTAGCTAATTAAAATTGCTGTTATTAAAACAACCAATGACACCTGGGCCCCACCCCCTATTTGACTTGTCAGCATTGACCTTTGACTTGCTGACTGTGCATGTTGACTCAGCCTCTGGACCCAACCTGTCATACTCAGTAGCTAGCTGCTGCTAGGTATAAAAGAATATTCCACTGTTTATTATTTCGAATTAAATTAAATGCAGAAATTCTAGAATTTATTTAAATCTTTGAAAAATCATATAAAATAATCTGTAACTCGAATGAAAATGCTTTGTACATGAAAGTTGCTCAGAACGACGAGACGAATCCGGATACACAGCCCGTTCGTCCGCCACACATCCCTAGCATAGCAAACTCGCAACTTTTCCCCTCCGATTCATCTGTCCGAAAACGCGAAACACCAGGAATACTTTCCCGGATGTTTTCCCCCTTCGCCGGTACCACCTCCTACCGCGTTAGGGCACACCTAGCACCGCGCATTGTCATGTCTTCCATCGTCATGCTTATGTTTGCATTATATTCATTGTTTCTTCCCCCTCTTCTCTCCGGTAGACTACGAGACCGACGTCGCTGCTGGTGCCCTGACCGACTACGCTGTTGACGACCCCTACTTGCCAAAGCAACCAGGCAAGCCCCCCTTGATCACCAGATATCACCTATTCCTTCTCTATACTGCTTGCATTAGAGTAGCGTAGCATGTTACTGCTTTCGGTTAAGCCTATTCTGCTGCATAGCCTGTCATTGTTGCTACAATTGTTGATACCTTTACCTGCGATCCTAATGCTTAGTATAGGATGCTAGAGTTCCATCAGTGGCCCTACACTCTTGTCCGTCTGCCATGCTATACTACTGGGCCGTGATCACTTTGGGAGGTGATCACGGGCATATGCTATATACTTTATACTGTCACATTACTTATGATACTGTTCGGAGATGGGGGCTGAAGGGGCAGGTGGCTCCATCCCGGTAGAGGTGGGCCTGGGTTCCCGACGGCCCCCGACTGTTACTTTGTGGTGGAGCGACAGGGCAGGTTGAGACCACCTAGGAGAGAGGTGGGCCTGGCCCTGGTCGGCGTTCGCGGATACTTAACATGCTTAACGAGATCTTGGTATTTGATATGAGTCTGGTCATTTGGTCTATACGCACTAACCAACTACGCGGGAACAGTTATGGGCACTCGACGTCGTGGTATCAGCTGAAGCCTTCGTGACGTCAGCGACTGAGCGGCGCGCGCTGGATTGGACTGGAACGCCTGCTAGGCTAAGTCTGCTTCCGGCCGCGTTCGCAACGTGCAGGTGTGCAATGGGCGATGGGCCCAGACCCCTGCGCCATAGGATTTAGACCGGCGTGCTGACCGCTCTGTTGTGCCTAGGTGGGGCTGCGACGTGTTGATCTTCCTAGGCCGGGCATGACCCAGGAAAGTGTGTCCGGCCAAATGGGATCAAGCGTGTTGGGTTATGTGGTGCACCCCTGCAGGGAAGTTTATCTATTCGAATAGCCGTGTCCCTCGGTAAAAGGACGACCCGGAGTTGTACCTTGACCTTATGACAACTAGAACCGGATACTTAATAAAACACACCCTTCCAAGTGCCAGATATAACCCGGTGATCGCTCTCTAACAGGGCGACGAGGAGGGGATCGCCGGGTAGGATTATGCTATGCGATGCTACTTGGAGGACTTCAATCTACTCTCTTCTACATGCTGCGAGATGGAGGCTGCCAGAAGCGTAGTCTTCGACAGGACTAGCTACCCCCCTTATTCTGGCATTCTGCAGTTCAGTCCACCGATATGGCCCTTTACACATATACCCATGCATATGTAGTGTAGATCCTTGCTTGCGAGTACTTTGGATGAGTACTCACGGTTGCTTTTCTCCCTCTTTTCCCCTTTCTATACCTAGTTGTCGCAACCAGATGCTGGAGTCCAGGAGCTAGAGATCCCGAGGATGATTCTACGTGGAGTTCGGCTTCGAGGAGTAGTTAGGAGGTCCCAGGCAGGAGGCCTTGCCTTTTCGATCGTTGCTACTTTTGTGCTAGCCTTCTTAAGGCAATCTTGTTTAACTTATGTCTGTACTCAGATATTGTTGCTTCCGCTGACTCGTCTATGATCGAGCACTTGTATTCGAGCCCTTGAGGCCCCTGGCTTGTATTATGATGCTTGTATGACTTATTAATGTTGTAGAGTTGTGTTGTGATATCTTCCCGTGAGTCCCTGATCTTGATCGTACACATTTGCGTGCATGACTAGTGTACGATTGAATCGGGGGCGTCACAGTTAAATTAAACATTGAACAATAACTGTACAAATAATACATAACAACAGATAAGGAAATAGATAAGGCACACTACAATTTCTACAACATAGCCTTGAAGATCATCCATAGTGCTCCTGCACACAAAAAACATCCTTAATGCCCCTGCAAAAAAAAGATCATCCATAACGACAGCATAATCTTCGCTGAAAATATTATATGATGCAGTGTGAGTGCTTTTGACAACTGTGGCATCTAACTGGAACTTTCATTGTTGTAGAAGTAAGAGGAGACAGACCAAAGAGAGAAATATCAAAATAACAAAAATAATATTAGCTTACACCAAACCTTCCAAAAGTCTACTGAATCTTACAACCCAAGATGCGGGATGACAAAAGAAGATCTGACAGACGACCCATCGATGATCATACAATGACCGACGAGTGCCGCCGCCCATAAAAGAAGATCTGATAGAGGTAATGGAGGCGGTAAAGATGAA